>NW_027043009.1:7500-4883442 GCF_036013475.1 Columba livia | reverse complement strand
TATTCTTTCTTTCTTTCTTCTTTCTTTCTTCGTTCTTCTTTGTTCTTCTTTCTTTCTTTCTTCTACCTTTCTTCTTTCTTCTTTTTTTCTTCTCTCTTTCTTTCTTCTTTCTTTATTCTTTCTTTCTTCTTTCTTTCTTCTTTCTTTCTTCTTTCTTTCTTACTTCTTTCTTACTTCTTTCTTACTTCTTTCTTACTTTCTTCTTTCTTCTTTCTTACTTCTTTCTTACTTCTTTCTTACTTCTTTCTTACTTCTTTCTTACTTCTTTCTTACTTCTTTCTTTTCTTTCTACTTCTTTCTTACTTCTTTCTTACTTCTTTCTTCTTTCTTCTTTCTTTCTTACTTCTTTCTTACTTCTTTCTTACTTCTTTCTCTACTTCTTTCTTCTTCTTTCTTACTTTTTTCTTACTTCTTTCTTATTTCTTTCTTACTTCTTTCTTACTTCTTTCTTACTTCTTTCTTACTTCTTCTTCATTCTCCTTACTTCTTACTTCTTTCTTTCTTACTCTTCTTACTTCTTCTTACTTCTTTCTTACTTCTTTCTTACTTCTTTCTTTCTTCTTTCTTACTTCTTTCTTTCTTCTTTCTTACTTCTTTCTTACTTCTTTCTTACTTCTTTCTTACATCTTTTTTCTTTCTTTCTTACTTCTTTCTTACTACTTTCTTACTTCTTTCTTACTTCTTTCTTACTTCTTTCTTCATTACTCCTTACTTCTTACTTCCTTCTTTCTTACTTCTTTCTTAGTTCTTTCTAACTTCTTTCTTACTTCTTTCTTACTTCTTTCTAACTTCTTTCTTTCTTCATTCTTTCTTCTTCTTTTCTTCTTTGTTTCTTCTTTCTTCTTTCTTTCTTACTTCTTTCTTACTTCTTTCTTACTTCTTTCTTACTTCTTTTCTTCTTCTTCTTTCTTCTTCTTCTTTCTTCTTTCTTTCTTACTTCTTTCTTACTTCTTTCTTACTTCATTCTAACTTATTTCTTACTTCTTTCTTACTTCTTACTTACTTCTTTCTTACTTCTTTCTTACTTCTTTCTTTCTTCTTACTTCTTTCTTTCTTCTTTCTTACTTCTTTCTTTCTTCTTTCTTACTTCTTTCTTACTTCTTTCTAACTTCTTTCTTACTTCTTTCTTACTTCTTTCTATACTTCTTTCTAACTTCTTTCTTTCTTCTTTCTTTCTTCTTTCTTTCTTCTTTGTTTCTTACTTCTTTCTTCTTTCTTTCTTCTTTGTTTCTTACTTCTTTCTTCTTTCTTTCTTACTTCTTTCTTACTTCTTTCTTCTTTCTATCTTACTTCTTTCTTACTTCTACTTCTTTCTTTCTTCTTTCTTCATTCTTCTTTCTTCTTTCTTTCTTCTCTCTTTCTTCTCTCTCTCTTCTTTCTTTCTTCTATCTTTCTTCTTTCATTCTTACTTCTTTCTTACTTCTTTCTTACTTCTTTCTTTCTTTCTTCTTCCTTTCTTCTTTCTTCTTATTTCTAAATTCTTTCTAACTTCTTTCTAACTTCATTCTTATTTCTTTCTTAGTTCTTTCTTTCTTTCTTATTTCTTACTTCTTTCTTACTTCTTTCTTACTTCTTTCTTACTTCTTTCTAACTTCTTTCTTTCTTCTTTCTTTCTTCTTTCTTTCTTACTTCTTTCTTACTTCTTTGTTACTTCTTTCTCTACTTCTTTCTTCTTTCTTTCTTACTTCTTTCTTACTCTTTCTTATTTCTTTCTTACTTCTTTCTAACTTCTTTCTTACTTCTTTCTTACTTCTTGCTAACTTCTTTCTTTTTTCTTTCTTTCTTCTTTCTTTCTTCTTTCTTCCTTCTTCTTTCTTTCTTCTTTCTTACTTCTTTCTTACTTCTTTCTTACTTCTTTCTTACTTCTTTCTTAGTTCTTTCTTTCTTCTGCTCTTTCTTCTCTCTTTCTTCTATCTTTCTTCTTTCTTTCTTCTTTCTTCTTATTTCTTTCTTCCTTCTTTCTTTCTTCTTTCCTTTCTTCTTTCTTTTTTCTTTATTTCTTTTTTCTTTCTTCTTTATTTCTTTCTTCTTTCTTTCTTCTTTCTTTCTAATTTCTTCTTTCTTTCTTCTTTCTTTCTTCTCTCTTTCTTCTTCTTTCTTTCTTCTTTCTTTCTTCTTTCTCTCTCTTTCTTCTTTCTTTCTTTCTTCTTTCTTTCTTCTTCCTTTCTTCTTTCTTTCTTCTTTCTTTCTTCTTTCTTTCTTTTCTTTCTTTCTTTCTTCTTTATTTCTTTCTACTTTCTTTCTTCTTTCTTCTCTCTTTCTTTCTTCTTTCTTTCTTCTTTCTTCTTTATTCTTCTCTCTTTCTTCTTTCTTTCTTCTTTCTTTCTTCTTTCTTTCTTCTTTCTTCTTTCTTCTTCTTTCTTACTTTTTTCTTCTTCTTTCTTCTTCTTTCGTACTTCTTTCTTACTTCTTTCTTACTTCTTTCTTACTTCTTTCACTACTTCATTCTTCTTTCTTTCTTACTTCTTTCTTACTTCTTTTTTACTTCTTTCTTTCTTCTTTCCTTCTTGTTCCTTCTTTCTTCTCTTCTTTCTTTCTTTTTTTCTACATTCTTTCTTCTTTATTTCTTCTTTCTTCTTTATTCTTTCTTTCTTTCTTCTTTCTTTCTTCGTTCTTTTATTGATCTTTCTTTCTTTCTTTCTTCTGCCTTTCTTCTTTCTTCTTTTTTTCTTCTCTCTTTCTTTCTTCTTTCTTATTCTTTCTTTCTTCTTTCTTACTTCTTTCTTCTTCTTCTTTCTTCTTCTTTCTTCTTTCTTTCTTCTTTCTACTTCTTTCTTACTTCTTTCTTACTTCTTCTTTCTTTCTTCTTTCTTTCTTCTTCTTTCTTCTTTCTTTCTTCTTTCTTTCTTTCTTCTTTCTTCTTTCTTTCTTACTTATTTCTTCTTTCTTTCTTTCTTCTTTCTTTCTTCTTTCTTTTCTTTCTTTCTTCATTATTTCTTTCTTTCTTCTTTCTTTCTTTCTACTTCTTTCTTCTTTCTTTCTTCTCCTTTCTTTCTTCTTTCTTTATTCCTTCTTTCTTCTTCTTTCTTCTCTCTTTCTTTCTTCTTTCTTCTTCTTTCTTTCTTCTTTCTTCTTTCTTTATTTCTTCTTTCTTCTTTCTTTCTTACTTCTTTCTTCTTTCTTTCTTCTTCTTTCTTACTTCTTTCTTATGTCTTTCTTTCTTCTTTCTTTCTTACTTCTTTCTTCTTCTTTCTTACTTCTTTCTTACTTCTTTCTTACTTCTTTCTCTCTTACTTCTTTCTTACTTCTTTCGTACTCCTTTCTTACTTCTTTCTTACTTCTTTCTTCTTTCTTTCTTACTTCTTTCTTACTTCTTTCTTACTTCTTTCTTACTTCTTTCTTGCTTCTTTCTTCTTCTTTCTTACTTCTTTCTTCTTCTTTCTTACTTCTTTCTTACTTCTTCTTACTTCTTTCTTAATTCTTTCTTACTTCTTTCTTCATTCCTCCTTACTTCTTACTTCTTTCTTTCTTACTTCTTTCTTAATTCTTTCTAACTTCTTTCTTACTTCTTTCTTACTTCTTCTAACTTCTTTCTTTCTTCTTTCTTTCTTCTTCCTTTCTTCTTTGTTTCTACTTCTTTCTTTTTTTTTTCTTATTCTTTCTTACTTCTTTCTTACTTCTTTCTTACTTCTTTCTTTCTTACTTCTTTCTTACTTCTTTCGTACTTCTTTCTTACTTCTTTCTTACTTCTTTCTTCTTTCTTCTTACATCTTTCTTAATTCTTTCTTTCTTCTTTCTTACTTCTTTCTTACTTCTTTCTTACTTCTTTCTTCTTTCTTTCTTCTTTCTTACTACTTCTTACTTCTTTCTTACTTCTTTCTTACTTCTTTCTAACTTCTTTCTTTCTTCTTTCTTTCTTCTTCCTTTCTTCTTTGTTTCTTACTTCTTCTTTCTTTCTTACTTCTTTCTTACTTCTTCTTACTTCTTTCTTACTTCTTTCTTACTTCTTTCTTTTTTCTTTCCTACGTCTTTCTTACTTCTTTCTTACTCTTTCTTACTTCTTTCTTCTTCTTTCTTACTTCTTTCTTTCTTCTTTCTTCTTTCTTTCTTCCTTCTTTATTTCTTCTTTCTTTCTTCTTCTTTTTCTTTATTTCTTTTTTCCTTCTTCTTTCTTTCTTTCTTCTTTC
This sequence comes from Columba livia, assembly GCF_036013475.1. NCBI lineage: Eukaryota > Metazoa > Chordata > Aves > Columbiformes > Columbidae > Columba > Columba livia. The sequence continues at coordinate 4,879,315 of NW_027043009.1, read as the reverse complement.
TTTCTTCTTCTTCTAATTTCTTCTTTCTTTCTTCTTCCTTTCTTCTTTCTTTCTTCTCTCTTCTCTCTCTTCTTCTTCTTTCTTCTTCTTTCTTCTCTTCTTTCTTCTTCTTTCTTTCTTCTTTCTTTCTTCTTCTCTCTTCTTCTTTCTTCTTTCTTTCTTCTTCTTTCTTTCTTCTTTCTTTCTTCTTTCTTTCTTCTTCTTCTTTCTTTCTTTCTTTCTTTCTTTCTTCTTTCTTTCTTTCTTTCTTTCTTCTTTCTTTCTTTCTACTTTCTTTCTTCTTTCTTTCTTCTCTTTCTTTCTTCTTCTTCTTCTTTCTTCTTTCTTTCATTCTTCTTTCTTATTCTTCTTTCTTCTTTCTTCTTCTTCTTTCTTTCTTACTTCTTTCTTCTTTCTTTCTTACTTCTTTCTTACTTCTTTCTTACTTCTTTCTTACTTCTTACTTTCTTCTTTCTTCTTCTTTCTTCTTTCTTACTTCTTTCTTACTTCCTTCTTACTTCTTCTTTCTTTCTTACTCTTCTTACTTCTTTCTTACTTCTTTCTTACTTCTTCTAACTTCTTTCTTACTTCTTTCTTCTTCTTACTTCTTTCTCTACTTCTTTCTTCTTTCTTTCTTACTTCTTTCTTAATTCTTTCTTACTTCTTTCTTTCTTCTTTCTTTCTTCTTTTTCTTTCTTCTTTCTTTCTTCTTTCTTTCTTCTTTCTTTCTTCTTTCTTTCTTCTTTCTTTCTTCTTTCTTTCTTTTTTCTACTTTCTTTCTTCTTTCTTTCTTCTTTCTTCTTTATTCTTTCTTTCTTCTTCTTTCTTCGTTCTTTCTTTGTTCTTCTTTCTTTCTTTCTTCTACCTTCTTCTTTCTTCTTTTTTTTCTTCTCTCTTCTTTCTTCTTTCTTCTATTCTTTCTTTCTTCTTCTTTCTTCTTTCTTTCTTATTCTTCTTCTTTCTTCTTACTTCTTTCTTACTTCTTCTAACTTCTTTCTTCTTTCTTACTTCTTCTTACTTCTTTCTTACTTCTTTCTTCTTTCTTTCTTCTTCTTACTTCTTTCTTACTTCTTTCTTACTTCTTTCTTTTTCATTCTTACTTCTTTCTTACTTCTTCTACTTTCTTTCTTCTTTCTTTCTTACTTCTTTCTTACTTCTTTCTACTTCTTTCTTACTTCTTTCTACTTCTTTCTTACTTCTTTCTCTACTTCTTTCTTCTTTCTTTCTTCTTTCTTTCTTACTTCTTTCTTACTTCTTTCTTACTTCTTTCTTACTTCTTTCTTACTTCTTCTTACTTCTTTCTTCATTCCTCCTTTACTTCTTACTTCTTTCTTCTTACTTCTTTCTTACTTCTTTCTTACTTCTTTCTTACTTCTTTCTTACTTCTTTCTTACTTCTTTCTTTCTTCTTTCTTCCTTCTTTCTTCTTCTTTCTTTCTTTCTTTCTTCTTTCTTTCTTTTTTTTTCTACTTTCTTTCTTCTTTCTTTCTTCTTTCTTCTTTATTCTTTCTTTCTTCTTTCTTCTTTCTTTCTTCGTTCTTCTTTGTTCTTTCTTTCTTTCTTTTTTTCTTTCTTCTTTCTTCTTTCTTTCTTCTTTTTTCTTCTCTCTTTCTTTCTTCTTTCTTTCTTCTTTCTTTCTTCTTTCTTTCTTCTATCTTTCTTCTTTCTTCTTACTTCTTTCTTCTTTCTTCTTTCTTTCTTCTTTCTTTCTTCTATCTTTCTTCTTTCTTACTTCTTCTTACTTCTTTCTTACTTCTTTCTTCTTTCTTCTTTCTTTCTTTCTTACTTCTTTCTTACTTCTTCTTACTTCTTTCTTACTTCTTTCTTTCTTCTTTCTTCTTCTTTCTTTCTTTCTTTCTTTCTTCTTTCTTACTTCTTTCTTACTTCTTTCTTCTTCTTCTTTCTTCTTCTTTCTTTCTTCTTTCTTTCTTTTCTTCTTTCTTTCTTACTTTCTTTCTTCTTTCTTCTTTCTTCTTTCTTCTTTCTTCTTCTTTCTTTGTTCTTTCTTTCTTTCTTTCTTTTTCTTCTTCTTTCTTCTTTCTTCTTTCTTTCTTTCTTTCTTTCTTCTTCTCTTTCTTCTTCTTACTTTCTTCTTTCTTCTTCTTTCTTTCTTCTTTCTTTCTTTCTACTTTCTTTCTTCTTTCTTTCTTCTCTCTTTCTTTCTTTCTTTCTTCGTTCTTTCTTCTCTCTTTCTTTCTTATTTCTTTCTTCTTTCTTTCTTCTTTCTTTCTTCTTTCTTTCCTCTTTCTTTCTTTCTCTTTCTTCTTTCTTTCTTCTTCTTCTTTCTTTGTTCTTTCTTCTTTCTTTCTTTCATCTTTCTTCTTTCTTTCTTACTCTTACTTCTTTCTTACTTCTTTCTTACTTCTTTCTTACTTATTTCTCTATTTCTTTCTTGTTCTTTCTTACTTCTTTCTTTCTTCTTTCTTACTTCTTTCTTTCTTCTTCTTACTTCTTTCTTACTTCTTTCTTCTTTCTTCCTTCTTTCTTCCTTCTTTCTTACTTCTTCTTACTCCTTTCTTACTTCTTTCTCTACTTCATTCTTACTTCTTTCTTACTTCTTTCTCTACTTCTTCTTCTTCTTTCTTACTTATTTCTTCTTTCTTTCTTTCTTCTTTCTTACTTCTTCTTACTTCTTTCGTACTTCTTTCTTACTTCTTTCTTACTTCTTTCTTACTTCTTTCTCTACTTCTTTTCTCTTCTTCTTACTTCTTTCTTACTTCTTCTTCTTTCTTACTTCTTTCTTCTTTCTTCTTCTTTCTTACTTCTTTCTTACTTCTTTCTTACTTCTTTCTTCTTTCTTTCTTACTTCTTTCTTCTTCTTTCTTCTTTCTTACTTCTTTCTTACTTCTTTCTTACTTCTTTCTTACTTGTTTCTCTACTTCTTCTTCTTCTTCTTACTTCTTTCTTACTTCTTTCTTACTTCTTTCTTTCTTCTTTCCTTCTTTTCTTCTTCTTTCTTCTTTCTTACATTCTTTCTTCTTTTCTTTCTTCTTTCTTCTTATTCTTCTTTCTTCTTCTTTCTTTCTTCGTTCTTTCTTGATCTTCCTTTCTTTCTTTCTTCTACCTTTCTTCTTTCTTCTATTTTTCTTCTCTCATTCTTTCTTCTTTCTTTATCTTTCTTTCTTCTTTCTTCTTATTTCTTCTTACTTCTTCTTACTTCTTTCGTACTTTTCTTACTAATTTCTTACTTCCTTCTTCTTTCTTTCTTACTTCTTACTTTTCTTACTTCTTTCTTACTTCTTTCTTACTTCTTTCTTACTTCTTCTTATTCTTTCTTACTTCTTTCTTCATTCCTCCTTACTTACTTCTTTCTTACTTCTTCTTTCTTATTCTTTCTAACTTCTTTCTTACTTCTTTCTTACTTCTTTCTTACTTCTATCTTCTTTCTTCTTCGTTCTTTCTTTCTTCTTTTCTTACTTTCTTTCTTACTTCTTTCTTACTTCTTTCTTACTTCTTTCTTACTTCTTTCTTTTCTTTCTTCTTCTTTCTTTCTTACTCTCTTCTTCTTCTTCTTTCTTTCTTACTTCTTCTTTCTTCTTTCTTACTTTCTTTCTTCTTTCTTTCTTACTTCTTCTTTCTTTCTTTCTTTCTTTCTTCTTTTTCTTTCTTTCTTTCTTTCTTCTTTCTTTCTTTCTTTCTTTCTTCTTTCTTCTTTCTTTCTTTTCTTCTTCTTCTTCTTTCTTCTTTCTTTCTTCTTTCTTTCTTCTTTCTTCATTCTTTCTTTCTTTCTTCTTTCTTCTTTCTACTTTCTTTCTTCTTTCTTCTCTCTTCTTTTCTTTCTTTCTTCTTCTTTCTTCTTCTTTCTTCTCTCTTTCTTTCTTCTTTCTTTCTTCTTTCTTTCTTCTTTCTTTCTTTCTTTCTTCTTCTTTCTTCTTTCTTACTTCTTTCCTTTCTTCCTTCTTTCTTTCTTTCTTTCTTCTTTCTTACTTCTTTCTTTCTTCTTCTTTCTTTCTTCTTTCTTTCTTCTTTCTTTCTTCTTTCTTACTTCTTTCTTACTTCTTTCTTTCTTACTTCTTTCTTACTTCTTTCGTACTTCTTTCTTACTTCTTCTTCTTTCTTTCTTTCTTCTTTCTTCTTTCTTTCTTTCTTTCTTCTTACTCTTCTTCTTTCTTCTCTTACTTCTTTCTTTCTTCTTTCTTTCTTCTTTCTTACTCCTTCTTACTCCTTTCTTACTTCTTTCTTACTTCTTTCTTACTTCTTCTTACTTCTTCTACTTCTTTCTTTTTTTCTTTCCTACGTCTTTCTTACTTCTTTCTTACTTCTTTCTTACTTCTTTCTTCTTTCTTTCTTACTTCTTTCTTTCTTCTTTCTTCTTTCTTTCTTCCTTCTTTCTTTCTTCTTTCTTTCTTCTTCTTTTTTCTTTATTTCTTTTTTCTTTCTTCTTTCTTTGTTTCTTCTTTCTTTCTTCTTTCTTTCTAATTTCTTCTTCTTTCTTCTTCCTTTCTTTCTTTCTTTCTTCTCTCTTTCTTCTCTCTTTCTTCTTTCTTTCTTCTTTCTTTCTCTCTCTTTCTTTCTTCTTTCTTTCTTCTTTCTCTCTCCTTTCTTTCTTCTTTCTTTCTTCTTCTTTCTTTCTTCTTTCTTTCTTCTTTCTTTCTTCTTCCTTTCTTCTTTCTTTCTTTCTTTCTTTCTTCTTTCATTCTTTCTTTCTTCTTTCTTTCTTTCTACTTTCTTTCTTCTTTCTTCTCTCTTTCTTTCTTCTTTCTTCTTTCTTTCTTCTTTCTTTCTTCATTCTTTCTTCTTTATTTCTTCTTTCTTTCTTCTTCTTTCTTCTTTCTTTCTACTTCTTTCTTCTTTCTTTCTTACTTCTTCTTACTTCTTTTTCTTACTTCTTTCTTACTTCTTTCTTACTTCTTTCTCTACTTCTTTCTTCTTTCTTACTTACTTCTTTCTTAATTCTTTCTTACTTCTTTCTTCTTCTTTCTTTCTTCTTTTTTTCTTTCTTCTTCTTTCTTCTTTCTTTCTTCTTTCTTCTTCTTTCTTTCTTTCTTCTTTCTTTCTTTTTTTCTACTTTCTTTCTTCTTTCTTTCTTCTTTCTTCTTTATTCTTTCTTTCTTTCTTCTTTCTTTCTTCGTTCTTTCCTTTGTTCTTCTTTCTTCTTTCTTTCTTCTACCTTTCTTCTTTCTTCTTTTTTTCTTCTCTCTTTCTTTCTTCTTCCTTTATTCTTTCTTTCTTCTTTCTTTCTTCTTTCTTCTTCTTTCTTTCTTCTTTCTTCTTTATTCTTTCTTTCTTTCTTCTTTCTTTCTTCGTTCTTTCTTTGTTCTTCTTTCTTCTTTCTTCTACCTTTCTTCTTCTTCTTTTTTTCTCTCTCTTTCTTCTTCTTTCTTTATTCTTCTTTCTTCTTCTTTCTTCTTTCTTTCTTCTTTCTTCTTCTTCTTACTTCTTTCTTACTTCTTTCTAACTTCTTTCTTCTTTCTTACTTCTTCTTACTTCTTTCTTACTTCTTTCTTCTTTCTTTCTTACTTCTTTCTTACTTCTTTCTTACTTCTTTCTTACTTCTTTCTTTTTCTTTCTTACTTCTTCTTACTTCTTTCTTACTTCTTTCTTCTTTCTTTCTTACTTCTTCTTAACTTCTTTCTTACTTCTTTCTTACTTCTTTCTCTACTTCTTTCTTCTTTCTTCTTACTTTTTCTTACTTCTTTCTTATTTCTTTCTTACTTCTTTCTTACTTCTTTCTTACTTCTTTCTTACTTCTTTCTTCATTCCTCCTTACTTCTTACTTCTTTCTTTCTTACTTCTTTCTTACTTCTTTCTAACTTCTTTCTTTCTTCATTCTTTCTTCTTCTTTTCTTCTTTGTTTCTTACTTCTTTCTTCTTTCTTTCTTACTTCTTTCTTACTTCTTTCTTACTTCTTTCTTACTTCTTTCTTCTTTCTTCTTTCTTTCTTCTTTCTTTCTTCTTTCTTTCTTACTTCTTTCTTACTTCTTTCTTACTTCATTCTAACTTATTTCTTACTTCTTTCTTACTTCTTACTTACTTCTTTCTTACTTCTTTCTTACTTCTTTCTTTCTTCTTTCTTACTTCTTTCTTACTTCTTTCTAACTTCTTCTTACTTCTTTCTTACTTCTTTCTATACTTCTTTCTAACTTCTTTCTTTCTTCTTTCTTTCTTCTTTCTTTCTTCTTTGTTTCTTACTTCTTTCTTCTTTCTTTCTTCTTGTTTCTTACTTCTTTCTTCTTTCTTTCTTACTTCTTCTTACTTCTTTCTTCTTTCTATCTTACTTCTTTCTTACTTCTTACTTCTTCTTTCTTCTTTCTTCCTTCTTTCTTTCTTCTTTCTTTCTTCTCTCTTTCTTCTCTCTCTCTTCTTTCTTTCTTCTATCTTTCTTCTTTCATTCTTACTTCTTCTTACTTCTTTCTTACTTCTTTCTTTCTTTCTTCTTCCTTTCTTCTTTCGTTCTTATTTCTAAATTCTTTCTAACTTCTTTCTAACTTCATTCTTATTTCTTTCTTAGTTCTTTCTTTCTTCTTATTTCTTACTTCTTTCTTACTTCTTTCTTACTTCTTTCTTACTTCTTTCTAACTTCTTTCTTTCTTCTTTCTTTCTTCTTTCTTTCTTACTTCTTTCTTACTTCTTTGTTACTTCTTTCTTTCTTACTTCTTTCTTAATTCTTTCTTACTTCTTTCTAACTTCTTTCTTACTTCTTTCTTACTTCTTGCTAACTTCTTTCTTTTTCTTTCTTTCTTCTTTCTTTCTTCTTTCTTCCTTCTTTCTTTCTTCTTTCTTACTTCTTTCTTACTTCTTTCTACTTCTTTCTTACTTCTTTCTTAGTTCTTTCTTTCTTCTCTCTTTCTTCTCTCTTTCTTCTATCTTTCTTCTTTCTTTCTTCTTTCTTCTTATTTCTTTCTTCCTTCTTCTTTCTTCTTTCTTTCTTCTTTCTTTTTTCTTTATTTCTTTTTTCTTTCTTCTTTATTTCTTTCTTCTTTCTTTCTTCTTTCTTTCTAATTTCTTCTTTCTTTCTTCTTTCTTTCTTCTCCTCTTTCTTTCTTCTTTCTTTCTTCTTTCTTTCTTCTTCTCTCTCTTCTTCTTTCTTTCTTTCTTCTTTCTTTCTTCTTCCTTTCTTCTTTTCTTTCTTCTTTCTTTCTCTTTCTTTCTTTTCTTTCTTTCTTTCTTCTTTATTTCTTTCTACTTTCTTTCTTCTTTCTTCTCTCTTTCTTTCTTCTTTCTTTCTTCTTTCTTTCTTCTTTATTTCTTCTCTCTTTCTTCTTTCTTTCTTCTTTCTTTCTTCTTTCTTTCTTCTTTCTTTCTTTCTTCTTTCTTCTTACTTTTTTCTTCTTTCTTTCTTTCTTCTTTCGTACTTCTTCTTACTTCTTTCTTACTTCTTTCTTACTTCTTTCTTACTTCTTTCTTCTTTCTTTCTTACTTCTTTCTTACTTCTTTGTTACTTCTTTCTTACTTCTTTCTTGCTTCTTTCTTTCTTCTTTCTTTCTTCTTTCTTACTTCTTTCTTACTTCTTTCTTACTTCTTTCTTACTTCTTTCTTACTTCTTTCTTACTTCTTTCTTCTTTCTTTCTTACTTCTTTCTTACTTCTTTCTTACTTCTTTCTTACTTCTTTCTTAATTCTTTCTTACTTCTTTCTTCATTCCTCCTTACTTCTTACTTCTTTCTTTCTTACTTCTTTCTTAATTCTTCTAACTTCTTTCTTACTTCTTTCTTACTTCTTTCTAACTTCTTTCTTTCTTCTTTCTTTCTTCTTCCTTTCTTCTTTGTTTCTTACTTCTTTCTTTTTTCTTTCTTATTCTTTTCTTACTTCTTTCTTACTTCTTTCTTACTTCTTCTTTCTTACTTCTTTCTTACTTCTTTCGTACTTCTTTCTTACTTCTTTCTTACTTCTTTCTTCTTTCTTTCTTACATCTTTCTTAATTCTTTCTTTCTTCTTTCTTACTTCTTTCTTACTTCTTTCTTACTTCTTTCTTACTTCTTTCTTTCTTCTTTCTTACTACTTTCTTACTTCTTTCTTACTTCTTTCTTACTTCTTTCTAACTTCTTTCTTTCTTCTTTCTTTCTTCTTCCTTTCTTCTTTGTTTCTTACTTCTTTCTTCTTTCTTTCTTACTTCTTTCTTACTTCTTTCTTACTTCTTTCTTACTTCTTTCTTACTTCTTTCTTTTTTTCTTTCCTACGTCTTTCTTACTTCTTTCTTACTTTTTTTCTTACTTCTTTCTTCTTTCTTTCTTACTTCTTTCTTTCTTCTTTCTTTCTTCTTTCTTTCTTCCTTCTTTATTTCTTCTTTCTTTCTTCTTCTTTTTTCTTTATTTCTTTTTTCCTTCTTCTTTCTTTCTTTCTTCTTTCTTTCTTCTTTCTCTCTCTTTCTTCTTTCTTTCTTACTTCTTTCTTTCTTCTTTCTTCCTTCTTTCTTTCTTCTTTCTTTCTTCTCTCTTTCTTCTCTCTCTCTTCTTTCTTTCTTCTATCTTTCTTCTTTCATTCTTACTTCTTTCTTACTTCTTTCTTACTTCTTTCTTTCTTTCTTCTTCCTTTCTTCTTTCTTTCTATTTCTAAATTCTTTCTAACTTCTTTCTACTTCATTCTTATTTCTTTCTTAGTTCTTTCTTTCTTTCTTATTTCTTACTTCTTTCTAACTTCTTTCTTACTTCTTTCTTACTTCTTTCTAAATTCTTTCTTTCTTCTTTCTTTCTTCTTTCTTTCTTACTTCTTTCTTACTTCTTTGTTACTTCTTTCTTTCTTACTTCTTTCTTAATTCTTCTTACTTCTTTCTAACTTCTTTCTTACTTCTTTCTTACTTCTTGCTAGCTTCTTTCTTTTTCTTTCTTTCTTCTTTCTTTCTTCTTTCTTTCTTCTTTCTTCTTCTTTCTTTCTTCTTTCTTACTTCTTTCTTACTTCTTTCTTACTTCTTTCTTACTTCTTCTTACTTCTTTCTTTCTTCTCTCTTTCTTCTCTCTTTCTTCTATCTTTCTTCTTTCTTTCTTCTTTCTTCTTATTTCTTTCTTCTCTTTCTTTCTTCTTTCTTTTTTCTTTATTTCTTTTTTCTTCTTCTTTATTTCTTTCTTCTTCTTTCTCTTTCTTTCTAATTTCTTCTTTCTTTCTTCTCTCTTTCTTCTCTCTTTCTTCTTTCTTTCGTCTTTCTTTCTTCTCTCTTTCTTTCTTCTTCTTTCTTCTTTCTTTCTTCTTTCTCTCTTCTTTCTTTCTTCTTTCTTTCTTTCTTCTTTCTTTCTTCTTTCTTTCTTCTTTCTTTCTTCTTCCTTTCTTCTTTCTTTCTTTCTTTCTTTCTTCTTTCTTTCTTTCTTTCTTTCTTCTTTCTTCTTTCTACTTTCTTTCTTCTTTCTTTCTTCTCTCTTTCTTTCTTCTTTCTTCTTTCTTTCTTCTTTCTTTCTCATTCTTCTTCTTTATTTCTTCTTTCTTTCTTTCTTCTTTCTTCTTTCTTTCTTACTTCTTTCTTCTTTCTTTCTTACTTCTTTCTTACTTCTTTCTTACTTCTTTCTTACTCTTACTTTCTTCTTTCTTACTTCTTTCTTTCTTCTTTCTTACTTCTTCCTTACTTCCTTCTTACTTCTTTCTTACTTCTTTCTTACTTCTTTCTAACTTCTTTCTTACTTCTTTCTTACTTCTTTCTTACTTCTTTCTCTACTTCTTTCTCTTTCTTTCTTACTTCTTCTTAATTCTTTCTTACTTCTTTCTTTCTTCTTTCTTTCTTCTTTTTTTCTTTCTTCTTTCTTTCTTCTTTCTTTCTTCTTTCTTTCTTCTTTCTTCTTTATCTTTCTTTCTTTCTTCTTTCTTTCTTCGTTCTTTCTTTGTTCTTCTTTCTTTTCTTTCTTCTACCTTTCTTCTTTCTTCTTTTTTTTCTTCTCTCTTTCTTTCTTCTTTCTTTATTCTTTCTTTCTTCTTTCTTTCTTCTTTCTTTCTTCTTTCTTTCTGTACTTCTTTTCTTACTTCTTTCTTACTTCTTTCTACTTCTTTCTTCTTACTTCTTTCTTACTTCTTTCTTACTTCTTTCTTCTTTCTTTCTTACTTCTTTCTACTTCTTTCTACTTCTTTCTTACTCTTCTTTTTTCTTTCTTACTTCTTTCTTACTTTCTTTCTTACTTCTTTCTTCTTCTTTCTTACTTCTTTCTTACTTCTTTCTTACTTCTTTCTTACTTCTTTCTCTACTTCTTTCTTCTTTCTTTCTTACTTTTTTCTACTTCTTTCTTATTTCTTTCTTACTTCTTTCTTACTTCTTTCTACTTCTTTCTTACTTCTTTCTTCATTCCTCCTTACTTCTTACTTCTTTCTTCTTACTTCTTTCTTACTTCTTTCTTCTTCTTCTTACTCTTTCTTACTTCTTTCTTCTTCTTTCTTACTTCTTTCTTTCTTCTTTCTTACTTCTTTCTTACTTCTTTCTTACTTCTTTCTTACATCTTTCTTCTTTCTTTCTTACTTCTTTCTTACTACTTTCTACTTCTTTCTTACTTCTTTCTTACTTCTTTCTTCATTACTCCTTACTTCTTACTTCCTTCTTTCTTACTTCTTTCTTAGTTCTTTCTAACTTCTTTCTTACTTCTTTCTTACTTCTTTCTAACTTCTTTCTTTCTTCATTCTTTCTTCTTCTTTTCTTCTTTGTTTCTTACTTCTTTCTTCTTTCTTTCTTACTTCTTTCTTACTTCTTTCTTACTTCTTTCTTTCTTCTTTCTTCTTTCTTCTTTCTTTCTTCTTTCTTTCTTCTTTCTTTCTTACTTCTTTCTTACTTCATTCTAACTTCTTTCTTACTTCTTTCTTACTTCTTTCTTACTTCTTTCTTACTTCTTTCTTACTTCTTTCTTACTTCTTTCTTACTTCTTTCTTTCTTCTTTCTTACTTCTTTCTTTCTTCTTTCTTACTTCTTTCTTACTTCTTTCTTACTTCTTTCTAACTTCTTTCTTACTTCTTTCTTACTTCTTTCTTACTTCTTTCTAACTTCTTTCTTTCTTCTTTCTTTCTTCTTTCTTTCTTCTTTGTTTCTTACTTCTTTCTTCTTTCTTTCTTCTTTGTTTCTTACTTCTTTCTTCTTTCTTTCTTACTTCTTTCTTACTTCTTTCTTCTTTCTTTCTTACTTCTTTCTTACTTCTTACTTCTTTCTTTCTTCTTTCTTCCTTCTTTCTTTCTTCTTTCTTTCTTCTCTCTTTCTTCTCTCTCTCTTCTTTCTTTCTTCTATCTTTCTTCTTTCATTCTTACTTCTTTCTTACTTCTTTCTTACTTCTTTCTTTCTTTCTTCTTCCTTTCTTCTTTCTTTCTTATTTCTAAATTCTTTCTAACTTCTTTCTAACTTCATTCTTATTTCTTTCTTAGTTCTTTCTTTCTTTCTTATTTCTTACTTCTTTCTAACTTCTTTCTTACTTCTTTCTTACTTCTTTCTAAATTCTTTCTTTCTTCTTTCTTTCTTCTTTCTTTCTTACTTCTTTCTTACTTCTTTGTTACTTCTTTCTTTCTTACTTCTTTCTTAATTCTTTCTTACTTCTTTCTAACTTCTTTCTTACTTCTTTCTTACTTCTTGCTAGCTTCTTTCTTTTTTCTTTCTTTCTTCTTTCTTTCTTCTTTCTTTCTTCTTTCTTCCTTCTTTCTTTCTTCTTTCTTACTTCTTTCTTACTTCTTTCTTACTTCTTTCTTACTTCTTTCTTACTTCTTTCTTTCTTCTCTCTTTCTTCTCTCTTTCTTCTATCTTTCTTCTTTCTTTCTTCTTTCTTCTTATTTCTTTCTTCCTTCTTTCTTTCTTCTTTCTTTTTTCTTTATTTCTTTTTTCTTTCTTCTTTATTTCTTTCTTCTTTCTTTCTTCTTTCTTTCTAATTTCTTCTTTCTTTCTTCTTTCTTTCTTCTCTCTTTCTTCTTTCTTTCTTCTTTCTTTCTTCTCTCTTTCTTTCTTCTTTCTTTCTTCTTTCTTTCTTCTTTCTCTCTCTTTCTTTCTTCTTTCTTCTTTCTTTCTTCTTTCTTTCTTTCTTTCTTCTTTATTTCTTTCTACTTTCTTTCTTCTTTCTTCTCTCTTTCTTTCTTCTTTCTTTCTTCTTTCTTTCTTCTTTATTTCTTCTCTCTTTCTTCTTTCTTTCTTCTTTCTTTCTTCTTTCTTTCTTCTTTCTTTCTTCTTTCTTTCTTTCTTCTTTCTTTCTTACTTTTTTCTTCTTTCTTTCTTTCTTCTTTCGTACTTCTTTCTTACTTCTTTCTTACTTCTTTCTTACTTCTTTCACTACTTCATTCTTCTTTCTTTCTTACTTCTTTCTTACTTCTTTTTTACTTCTTTCTTTCTTCTTTCCTTCTTGTTCCTTTCTTTCTTCTTTCTTTCTTTCTTTTTTTCTACATTCTTTCTTCTTTATTTCTTCTTTCTTCTTTATTCTTTCTTTCTTTCTTCTTTCTTTCTTCGTTCTTTTATTGATCTTTCTTTCTTTCTTTCTTCTGCCTTTCTTCTTTCTTCTTTCTTTCTTCTCTCTTTCTTTCTTCTTTCTTTATTCTTTCTTTCTTCTTTCTTACTTCTTTCTTCTTTCTTCTTTCTTCTTTCTTTCTTCTTCTTTCTTCTTTCTTTCTTCTTTCTTTCTTCTTTCTTACTTCTTTCTAACTTCTTTCTTACTTCTTTCTTACTTTTTTCTTACTTTCTTCTTTCTTTCTTCTTTCTTTCTTCTTTCTTTCTTCTTTCTTTCTTCTTTCTTTCTTCTTTCTTTCTTTCTTCTTTCTTCTTTCTTTCTTACTTCTTTCTTCTTTCTTTCTTTCTTCTTTCTTTCTTCTTTCTTTTTCTTTCTTTCTTCATTATTTCTTTCTTTCTTCTTTCTTTCTTTCTACTTTCTTTCTTCTTTCTTTCTTGTCCCTTTCTTTCTTCTTTCTTTATTTCTTCTTTCTTCTTTCTTTCTTACTTCTTTCTTCTTTCTTTCTTTCTTCTTTCTTACTTCTTTCTTATGTCTTTCTTTCTTCTTTCTTTCTTACTTCTTTCTTCTTTCTTTCTTACTTCTTTCTTACTTCTTTCTTACTTCTTTCTTTCTTACTTCTTTCTTACTTCTTTCGTACTCCTTTCTTACTTCTTTCTTACTTCTTTCTTCTTTGTTTCTTACTTCTTTCTTACTTCTTTGTTACTTCTTTCTTACTTCTTTCTTGCTTCTTTCTTTCTTCTTTCTTTCTTCTTTCTTACTCCTTTCTTACTTCTTTCTTACTTCTTTCTTACTTCTTTCTTACTTCTTTCTTACTTCTTTCTTCTTTCTTTCTTACTTCTTTCTTCTTTCTTTCTTACTTCTTTCTTACTTCTTTCTTACTTCTTTCTTACTTCTTTCTTACTTCTTTCTTCATTCCTCCTTACTTCTTACTTCTTTCTTTCTTACTTCTTTCTTAATTCTTTCTAACTTCTTTCTTACTTCTTTCTTACTTCTTTCTAACTTCTTTCTTTCTTCATTCTTTCTTCTTCTTTTCTTCTTTGTTTCTTACTTCTTTCTTTTTTCTTTCTTACTTCTTTCTTACTTCTTTCTTACTTCTTTCTTACTTCTTTCTTCTTTCTTCTTTCTTTCTTCTTTCTTTCTTCTTTCTTTCTTACTACTTTCTTACTTCTTTCTTACTTCATTCTAACTTCTTTCTTACTTCTTTCTTACTTCTTTCTTACTTCTTTCTTACTTCTTTCTTACTTCTTTCTTACTTCTTTCTTCTTTCTTTCTTACTTCTTTCTTACTACTTTCTTACTTCTTTCTTACTTCTTTCTTACTTCTTTCTAACTTCTTTCTTACTTCTTTCTTACTTCTTTCTTACTTCTTTCTAACTTCTATCTTTCTTCTTTCATTCTTACTTCTTTCTTACTTCTTTCTTACTTCTTTCTTTCTTTCTTCTTCCTTTCTTCTTTCTTTCTTATTTCTAAATTCTTTCTAACTTCTTTCTAACTTCATTCTTATTTCTTTCTTAGTTCTTTCTTTCTTTCTTATTTCTTACTTCTTTCTAACTTCTTTCTTACTTCTTTCTTACTTCTTTCTAACTTCTTTCTTACTTCTTTCTTTCTTCTTTCTTTCTTACTTCTTCCTTACTTCTTTGTTACATCTTTCTTTCTTACTTCTTTCTTAATTCTTTCTTACTTCTTTCTAACTTCTTTCTTTTTTCTTTCTTACTTCTTTCTTTCTTCTTTCGTACTTCTTTCTTACTTCTTTCTTACTTCTTTCTTACTTCTTTCTTACTTAGTTCTTTCTTCTCTCTTTCTTCTTTCTTTCTTCTTTCTTACTTCTTTCTTTCTTCTTTCTTACTTCTTTCTTACTTCTTTCTTACTTCTTTCTTACTTCTTTCTTACTTCTTTCTTTCTTCTCTCTTTCTTCTCTCTTTCTTCTATCCTTCTTCTTTCTTTCTTCTTTCTTCTTATTTCTTTCTTCCTTCTTTCTTTCTTCTTTCTTTCTTCTTTCTTTTTTCTTTATTTCTTTTTTCTTTCTTCTTTATTTCTTTCTTCTTTCTTTCTTTCTTTCTTCTTTCTTCTCTCTTTCTTTCTTCTTTCTTTCTTCTTTCTTTCTTCTTTATTTCTTCTCTCTTTCTTCTTTCTTTCTTCTTTCTTTCTTCTTTCTTTCTTCTTTGTTTCTTCTTTCTTTCTTTCTTCTTTCTTTCTTACTTTTTTCTTCTTTCTTTCTCTCTTCTTTCGTACTTCTTTCTTACTTCTTTCTTACTTCTTTCTTACTTCTTTCTCTACTTCATTCTTCTTTCTTTCTTACTTCTTTCTTACTTCTTTTTTACTTCTTTCTTTCTTCTTTCCTTCTTGTTCCTTTCTTTCTTCTTTCTTTCTTTCTTTTTTTCTACATTCTTTCTTCTTTATTTCTTCTTTCTTCTTTATTCTTTCTTTCTTTCTTCTTTCTTTCTTCGTTCTTTAATTGATCTTTCTTTCTTTCTTTCTTCTGCCTTTCTTCTTTCTTCTTTTTTTCTTCTCTCTTTCTTTCTTCTTTCTTTATTCTTTCTTTCTTCTTTCTTACTTCTTTCTTCTTTCTTCTTTCTTTCTTCTTCTTTCTTCTTTCTTTCTTCTTTCTTTCTTCTTTCTTACTTCTTTCTAACTTCTTTCTTACTTCTTTCTTAATTCTTTCTTACTTTCTTCTTCTTTCTTCTTTCTTTCTTCTTTCTTTCTTCTTTCTTTCTTCTTTCTTTCTTCTTTCTTTCTTTCTTCTTTCTTCTTTCTTTCTTACTTCTTTCTTCTTTCTTTCTTTCTTCTTTCTTTCTTCTTTCTTTTTCTTTCTTTCTTCATTATTTCTTTCTTTCTTCTTTCTTTCTTTCTACTTTCTTTCTTCTTTCTTTCTTCTCTCTTTCTTTCTTCTTTCTTTATTCTTTCTTTCTTCTTTCTTTCTTCTCTCTTTCTTTCTTCTTTCTTTCTTCTTTCTTTCTTCTTTCTTTATTTCTTCTTTCTTCTTTCTTTCTTACTTCTTTCTTCTTTCTTTCTTTCTTCTTTCTTACTTCTTTCTTATGTCTTTCTTTCTTCTTTCTTTCTTACTTCTTTCTTCTTTCTTTCTTACTTCTTTCTTACTTCTTCCTTACTTCTTTCTTTCTTACTTCTTTCTTACTTCTTTCGTACTCCTTTCTTACTTCTTTCTTACTTCTTTCTTCTTTCTTTCTTACTTCTTTCTTACTTCTTTGTTACTTCTTCCTTACTTCTTTCTTGCTTCTTTCTTTCTTCTTTCTTTCTTCTTTCTTACTCCTTTCTTACTTCTTTCTTACTTCTTTCTTACTTCTTTCTTACTTCTTTCTTACTTCTTTCTTCTTTCTTTCTTACTTCTTTCTTACTTCTTTCTTACTTCTTTCTTACTTCTTTCTTACTTCTTCCTTCATTCCTCCTTACTTCTTACTTCTTTCTTTCTTACTTCTTTCTTAATTCTTTCTAACTTCTTTCTTCCTTCTTTCTTACTTCTTTCTAACTTCTTTCTTTCTTCTTTCTTTCTTCTTCCTTTCTTCTTTGTTCCTTACTTCTTTCTTTTTTCTTTCTTACTTCTTTCTTACTTCTTTCTTACTTCTTTCTTACTTCTTTCTTACTTCTTTCTTTTTTTCTTTCTTACTTCTTTCTTACTTCTTTCTTCTTTCTTTCTTACTTCTTTCTTACTTCTTTCTTACTTCTTTCTTACTTCTTTCTTACTTCTTTCTTTCTTCTTTCTTACTTCTTTCTTTCTTCTTTCTTTCTTCTTTTTTTCTTCTTTCTTTCTTCTTTCTTTCTTCTTTCTTTCTTCTTTCTTCTTTCTTTGTTAATTCTTTCTTTCTTTCTTCTTTATTTCTTCTTTCTTTTTCTTTCTTTCTTCATTCTTTCTTTCTTTCTTCTTTCTTTCTTTCTACTTTCTTTCTTCTTTCTTTCTTCTCTCTTTCTTTCTTCTTTCTTTCTTCTCTCTTTCTTTCTTCTTTCTTTCTTCTTACTTTCTTCTTTATTTCTTCTTTCTTTCTTCTTTCTTTCTTTCTTCTTTCTTCTTTCTTTCTTACTTCTTTCTTCTTTCTTTCTTTCTTCTTTCTTTCTTACTTCTCTCTTCTTTCTTTCTTACTTCTTTCTTACTTCTTTCTTACTTCTTTCTTTCTTACTTCTTTCTTACTTCTTTCGTACTACTTTCTTACTTCTTTCTTACTTCTTTCTTCTTTCTTTCTTACGTCTTTCTTACTTCTTTCTTTCTTCTTTCTTTCTTCTTTCTTACTTCTTTCTTACTTCTTTCTTACTTCTTTCTTTCTTTTTTCTTACTACTTTCTTACTTCTTTCTTACTTCTTTCTTACTTCTTTCTTACTTCTTTCTTACTTCTTTCTTACTTCTTTCTTCTTTCTTTCTTACTTCTTTCTTACTTCTTTCTTACTTCTTTCTTACTTCTTTCTTACTTCTTTCTTCATTCCTCCTTACTTCTTACTTCTTTCTTTCTTACTTCTTTCTTAATTCTTTCTAACTTCTTTCTTACTTCTTTCTTACTTCTTTCTTACTTCTCACTTCTTTCTTTCTTCTTTCTTTCTTGTTCCTTTCTTCTTTGTTTCTTACTTCTTTCTTCTTTCTTTCTTACTTCTTTCTTACTTCTTTCTTACTTCTTTCTTACTTCTTTCTTCTTTCTTTCTTACTTCTTTCTTACTTCTTTCTTACTTTTTTCTTTCTTTCTTCTTTCTTACTTCTTTCTTTCTTTCTTCTTTCTTTCTTCTTTCTTTCTTATTTCTTTCTTTCTTTCTTTCTTTCTTCTTTCTTCTTTCTTTCTTACTTCTTTCTTCTTTCTTTCTTTCTTCTTTCTTACTTCTTTCTTACGTCTTCCTTTCTTCTTTCTTTCTTACTTCTTTCTTCTTTCTTTCTTACTTCTTTCTTACTTCTTTCTTACTTCTTTCTTTCTTACTTCTTTCTTACTTCTTTCGTACTTCTTTCTTACTTCTTTCTTACTTCTTTATTCTTTCTTTCTTACTTCTTTCTTACTTCTTTCTTTCTTCTTTCTTACTTCTTTCTTACTTCTTTCTTACTTCTTTCTTTCTTCTTTCTTACTCCTTTCTTACTTCTTTCTTACTTCTTTCTTACTTCTTTCTTACTTCTTTCTTACTTCTTTCTTCTTTCTTTCTTACTTCTTTCTTCTTTCTTTCTTACTTCTTTCTTACTTCTTTCTTTCTTACTTCTTTCTTACTTCTTTCGTACTTCTTACTTCTTTCTTACTTCTGTCTTACTTCTTTCTTCTTTCTTTCTTACTTCTTTCTTACTTCTTTCTTTCTTCTTTCTTACTTCTTTCTTTCTTCTTTCTTAGTTCTTTCTTACTTCTTTCTTACTTCTTTCTTACTTCTTTCTTACTTCTTTCTTACTTCTTTCTTACTTCTTTCTTACTTATTTCTTTCTTCTCTCTTTCTTCTCTCTTTCTTCTCTCTTTCTTCTTTCTTTCTTCTTTCTTCTTCTTTCTTTCTTCCTTCTTTCTTTCTTCTTTCTTTCTTCTTTCTTTTTTCTTTATTTCTTTTTTCTTTCTTCTTTCTTTCTTTCTTCTTTCTTTCTTCTTTCTTTCTTCTTTCTTTCTAATTTCTTCTTTCTTTCTTCTTTCTTTCTTCTCTCTTTCTTCTTTCTTTCTTCTTTCTTTCTTCTCTCTTTCTTTCTTCTTTCTTTCTTCTTTCTTTCTTCTTTCTTTCTTCTTTCTTTCTTATTTCTTTCTTCTTTCTTTCTTCTTTCTTTCTTACTTATTTCTTCTTTTTTTCTTTCTTCTTTCTTACTTCTTTCTTACTTCTTTCTTACTTCTTTCTTTCTTACTTCTTTCTTACTTCTTTCTAACTTCTTTCTTTCTTCTTTCTTTCTTCTTTCTTTCTTCTTTGTTTCTTACTTCTTTCTTCTTTCTTTCTTACTTCTTTCTTACTTCTTTCGTACTTCTTTCTTATTTCTGTCTTACTTCTTTCTTCTTTCTTTCTTACTTCTTTCTTACTTCTTTCTTTCTTCTTTCTTACTTCTTTCTTTCTTCTTTCTTAGTTCTTTCTTACTTCTTTCTTACTTCTTTCTTACTTCTTTCTTTCTTCTTTCTTTCTTCTTTCTTTCTTCTTTCTTACTCCTTTATACTTCTTTCTTACTTCTTTCTTCTTTCTTCTTTCTTTCTTCTTTCTTTCTTCTTTCTTTCTTACTTCTTTCTTACTTCTTTCTTACTTCTTTCTAACTTCTTTCTTACTTCCTTCTTACTTCTTTCTTACTTCTTTCTTACTTCTTTCTTTCTTCTTTCTTAATTCATTCTTTCTTGTTTCTTTCTTCTTTCTTCTTTCTTTCTTACTTCTTTCTTACTTCTTTCTTACTTATTTCTTACTTCTTTCTTACTTCTTTCTTCATTCCTCCTTACTTCTTACTTCTTTCTTTCTTACTTCTTTCTTAATTCTTTCTAACTTCTTTCTTAATTCTTTCTTACTTCTTTCTTACTTCTCGCTTCTTTCTTTCTTCTTTCTTTCTTCTTCCTTTCTTCTTTGTTTCTTACTTCTTTCTTCTTTCTTTCTTACTTCTTTCTTACTTCTTTCTTACTTCTTTCTTACTTCTTTCTTTTTTTCTTTCTTACTTCTTTCTTACTTCTTTCTTACTTCTTTCTTACTTCTTTCTTCTTTCTTTCTTACTTCTTTCTTACTTCTTTCTTACTTTTTTCTTTCTTTCTTCTTTCTTACTTCTTTCTTTCTTTCTTCTTTCTTTCTGCTTTCTTTCTTATTTCTTTCTTCTTTCTTTCTTTCTTCTTTCTTCTTTCTTTCTTACTTCTTTCTTCTTTCTTTCTTTCTTCTTTCTTTCTTCTTTCTTTTTCTTTCTTTCTTCATTCTTTCTTTCTTTCTTCTTTCTTTCTTTCTTCTTTCTTACTTCTTTCTTACGTCTTCCTTTCTTCTTTCTTTCTTACTTCTTTCTTCTTTCTTTCTTACTTCTTTCTTACTTCTTTCTTACTTCTTTCTTACTTCTTTCTTTCTTACTTCTTTCTTACTTCTTTCGTACTTCTTTCTTACTTCTTTCTTACTTCTTTAATCTTTCTTTCTTACTTCTTTCTTACTTCTTTCTTTCTTCTTTCTTACTTCTTTCTTACTTCTTTTTTTCTTCTTTCTTTCTTCTTTCTTACTCCTTTCTTACTTCTTTCTTACTTCTTTCTTACTTCTTTCTTACTTCTTTCTTACTTCTTTCTTCTTTCTTTCTTACTTCTTTCTTCTTTCTTTCTTACTTCTTTCTTTCTTCTTTCTTTCTTACTTCTTTCTTACTTCTTTCGTACTTCTTTTTTATTTCTGTCTTACTTCTTTCTTCTTTCTTTGTTACTTCTTTCTTACTTCTTTCTTTCTTCTTTCTTACTTCTTTCTTTCTTCTTTCTTAGTTCTTTCTTACTTCTTTCTTACTTCTTTCTTGCTTCTTTCTTACTTCTTTCTTACTTCTTTCTTACTTATTTCTTTCTTCTCTCTTTCTTCTCTCTTTCTTCTCTCTTTCTTCTTTCTTTCTTCTTTCTTCTTCTTTCTTTCTTCCTTCTTCCTTTCTTCTTTCTTTCTTCTTTCTTTTTTCTTTATTTCTTTTTTCTTTCTTCATTCTTTCTTTCTTCTTTCTTTCTTCTTTCTTTCTTCTTTCTTTCTAATTTATTCTTTCTTTCTTCTTTCTTTCTTCTGCCTTTCTTCTTTCTTCTTTTTTTCTTCTCTCTTTCTTTCTTCTTTCTTTATTCTTTCTTTCTTCTTTCTTACTTCTTTCTTCTTTCTTCTTTCTTTCTTCTTCTTTCTTCTTTCTTTCTTCTTTCTTTCTTCTTTCTTACTTCTTTCTAACTTCTTTCTTACTTCTTTCTTAATTCTTTCTTACTTTCTTCTTCTTTCTTCTTTCTTTCTTCTTTCTTTCTTCTTTCTTTCTTCTTTCTTTCTTCTTTCTTTCTTTCTTCTTTCTTCTTTCTTTCTTACTTCTTTCTTCTTTCTTTCTTTCTTCTTTCTTTCTTCTTTCTTTTTCTTTCTTTCTTCATTATTTCTTTCTTTCTTCTTTCTTTCTTTCTACTTTCTTTCTTCTTTCTTTCTTCTCTCTTTCTTTCTTCTTTCTTTATTCTTTCTTTCTTCTTTCTTTCTTCTCTCTTTCTTTCTTCTTTCTTTCTTCTTTCTTTCTTCTTTCTTTATTTCTTCTTTCTTCTTTCTTTCTTACTTCTTTCTTCTTTCTTTCTCTCTTCTTTCTTACTTCTTTCTTATGTCTTTCTTTCTTCTTTCTTTCTTACTTCTTTCTTCTTTCTTTCTTACTTCTTTCTTACTTCTTCCTTACTTCTTTCTTTCTTACTTCTTTCTTACTTCTTTCGTACTCCTTTCTTACTTCTTTCTTACTTCTTTCTTCTTTCTTTCTTACTTCTTTCTTACTTCTTTGTTACTTCTTCCTTACTTCTTTCTTGCTTCTTTCTTTCTTCTTTCTTTCTTCTTTCTTACTCCTTTCTTACTTCTTTCTTACTTCTTTCTTACTTCTTTCTTACTTCTTTCTTACTTCTTTCTTCTTTCTTTCTTACTTCTTTCTTACTTCTTTCTTACTTCTTTCTTACTTCTTTCTTACTTCTTCCTTCATTCCTCCTTACTTCTTACTTCTTTCTTTCTTACTTCTTTCTTAATTCTTTCTAACTTCTTTCTTCCTTCTTTCTTACTTCTTTCTAACTTCTTTCTTTCTTCTTTCTTTCTTCTTCCTTTCTTCTTTGTTCCTTACTTCTTTCTTTTTTCTTTCTTACTTCTTTCTTACTTCTTTCTTACTTCTTTCTTACTTCTTTCTTACTTCTTTCTTTTTTTCTTTCTTACTTCTTTCTTACTTCTTTCTTCTTTCTTTCTTACTTCTTTCTTACTTCTTTCTTACTTCTTTCTTACTTCTTTCTTACTTCTTTCTTTCTTCTTTCTTACTTCTTTCTTTCTTCTTTCTTTCTTCTTTCTTTCTTCTTTCTTTCTTCTTTCTTTCTTCTTTCTTTCTTCTTTCTTCTTTCTTTGTTAATTCTTTCTTTCTTTCTTCTTTCTTTCTTCTTTCTTTTTCTTTCTTTCTTCATTCTTTCTTTCTTTCTTCTTTCTTTCTTTCTACTTTCTTTCTTCTTTCTTTCTTCTCTCTTTCTTTCTTCTTTCTTTCTTCTCTCTTTCTTTCTTCTTTCTTTCTTCTTACTTTCTTCTTTATTTCTTCTTTCTTTCTTCTTTCTTTCTTTCTTCTTTCTTCTTTCTTTCTTACTTCTTTCTTCTTTCTTTCTTTCTTCTTTCTTTCTTACTTCTTTCTTCTTTCTTTCTTACTTCTTTCTTACTTCTTTCTTACTTCTTTCTTTCTTACTTCTTTCTTACTTCTTTCGTACTACTTTCTTACTTCTTTCTTACTTCTTTCTTCTTTCTTTCTTACGTCTTTCTTACTTCTTTCTTTCTTCTTTCTTTCTTCTTTCTTACTTCTTTCTTACTTCTTTCTTACTTCTTTCTTTCTTTTTTCTTACTACTTTCTTACTTCTTTCTTACTTCTTTCTTACTTCTTTCTTACTTCTTTCTTACTTCTTTCTTACTTCTTTCTTCTTTCTTTCTTACTTCTTTCTTACTTCTTTCTTACTTCTTTCTTACTTCTTTCTTACTTCTTTCTTCATTCCTCCTTACTTCTTACTTCTTTCTTTCTTACTTCTTTCTTAATTCTTTCTAACTTCTTTCTTACTTCTTTCTTACTTCTTTCTTACTTCTCACTTCTTTCTTTCTTCTTTCTTTCTTGTTCCTTTCTTCTTTGTTTCTTACTTCTTTCTTCTTTCTTTCTTACTTCTTTCTTACTTCTTTCTTACTTCTTTCTTACTTCTTTCTTCTTTCTTTCTTACTTCTTTCTTACTTCTTTCTTACTTTTTTCTTTCTTTCTTCTTTCTTACTTCTTTCTTTCTTTCTTCTTTCTTTCTTCTTTCTTTCTTATTTCTTTCTTTCTTTCTTTCTTTCTTCTTTCTTCTTTCTTTCTTACTTCTTTCTTCTTTCTTTCTTTCTTCTTTCTTACTTCTTTCTTACGTCTTCCTTTCTTCTTTCTTTCTTACTTCTTTCTTCTTTCTTTCTTACTTCTTTCTTACTTCTTTCTTACTTCTTTCTTTCTTACTTCTTTCTTACTTCTTTCGTACTTCTTTCTTACTTCTTTCTTACTTCTTTATTCTTTCTTTCTTACTTCTTTCTTACTTCTTTCTTTCTTCTTTCTTACTTCTTTCTTACTTCTTTCTTACTTCTTTCTTTCTTCTTTCTTACTCCTTTCTTACTTCTTTCTTACTTCTTTCTTACTTCTTTCTTACTTCTTTCTTACTTCTTTCTTCTTTCTTTCTTACTTCTTTCTTCTTTCTTTCTTACTTCTTTCTTACTTCTTTCTTTCTTACTTCTTTCTTACTTCTTTCGTACTTCTTACTTCTTTCTTACTTCTGTCTTACTTCTTTCTTCTTTCTTTCTTACTTCTTTCTTACTTCTTTCTTTCTTCTTTCTTACTTCTTTCTTTCTTCTTTCTTAGTTCTTTCTTACTTCTTTCTTACTTCTTTCTTACTTCTTTCTTACTTCTTTCTTACTTCTTTCTTACTTCTTTCTTACTTATTTCTTTCTTCTCTCTTTCTTCTCTCTTTCTTCTCTCTTTCTTCTTTCTTTCTTCTTTCTTCTTCTTTCTTTCTTCCTTCTTTCTTTCTTCTTTCTTTCTTCTTTCTTTTTTCTTTATTTCTTTTTTCTTTCTTCTTTCTTTCTTTCTTCTTTCTTTCTTCTTTCTTTCTTCTTTCTTTCTAATTTCTTCTTTCTTTCTTCTTTCTTTCTTCTCTCTTTCTTCTTTCTTTCTTCTTTCTTTCTTCTCTCTTTCTTTCTTCTTTCTTTCTTCTTTCTTTCTTCTTTCTTTCTTCTTTCTTTCTTATTTCTTTCTTCTTTCTTTCTTCTTTCTTTCTTACTTATTTCTTCTTTTTTTCTTTCTTCTTTCTTACTTCTTTCTTACTTCTTTCTTACTTCTTTCTTTCTTACTTCTTTCTTACTTCTTTCTAACTTCTTTCTTTCTTCTTTCTTTCTTCTTTCTTTCTTCTTTGTTTCTTACTTCTTTCTTCTTTCTTTCTTACTTCTTTCTTACTTCTTTCGTACTTCTTTCTTATTTCTGTCTTACTTCTTTCTTCTTTCTTTCTTACTTCTTTCTTACTTCTTTCTTTCTTCTTTCTTACTTCTTTCTTTCTTCTTTCTTAGTTCTTTCTTACTTCTTTCTTACTTCTTTCTTACTTCTTTCTTTCTTCTTTCTTACTTCTTTCTTACTTCTTTCTTTCTTCTTTCTTTCTTCTTTCTTTCTTCTTTCTTACTCCTTTATACTTCTTTCTTACTTCTTTCTTCTTTCTTCTTTCTTTCTTCTTTCTTTCTTCTTTCTTTCTTACTTCTTTCTTACTTCTTTCTTACTTCTTTCTAACTTCTTTCTTACTTCCTTCTTACTTCTTTCTTACTTCTTTCTTACTTCTTTCTTTCTTCTTTCTTAATTCATTCTTTCTTGTTTCTTTCTTCTTTCTTCTTTCTTTCTTACTTCTTTCTTACTTCTTTCTTACTTATTTCTTACTTCTTTCTTACTTCTTTCTTCATTCCTCCTTACTTCTTACTTCTTTCTTTCTTACTTCTTTCTTAATTCTTTCTAACTTCTTTCTTAATTCTTTCTTACTTCTTTCTTACTTCTCGCTTCTTTCTTTCTTCTTTCTTTCTTCTTCCTTTCTTCTTTGTTTCTTACTTCTTTCTTCTTTCTTTCTTACTTCTTTCTTACTTCTTTCTTACTTCTTTCTTACTTCTTTCTTTTTTTCTTTCTTACTTCTTTCTTACTTCTTTCTTACTTCTTTCTTACTTCTTTCTTCTTTCTTTCTTACTTCTTTCTTACTTCTTTCTTACTTTTTTCTTTCTTTCTTCTTTCTTACTTCTTTCTTTCTTTCTTCTTTCTTTCTGCTTTCTTTCTTATTTCTTTCTTCTTTCTTTCTTTCTTCTTTCTTCTTTCTTTCTTACTTCTTTCTTCTTTCTTTCTTTCTTCTTTCTTTCTTCTTTCTTTTTCTTTCTTTCTTCATTCTTTCTTTCTTTCTTCTTTCTTTCTTTCTTCTTTCTTACTTCTTTCTTACGTCTTCCTTTCTTCTTTCTTTCTTACTTCTTTCTTCTTTCTTTCTTACTTCTTTCTTACTTCTTTCTTACTTCTTTCTTACTTCTTTCTTTCTTACTTCTTTCTTACTTCTTTCGTACTTCTTTCTTACTTCTTTCTTACTTCTTTAATCTTTCTTTCCTACTTCTTTCTTACTTCTTTCTTTCTTCTTTCTTACTTCTTTCTTACTTCTTTTTTTCTTCTTTCTTTCTTCTTTCTTACTCCTTTCTTACTTCTTTCTTACTTCTTTCTTACTTCTTTCTTACTTCTTTCTTACTTCTTTCTTCTTTCTTTCTTACTTCTTTCTTCTTTCTTTCTTACTTCTTTCTTTCTTCTTTCTTTCTTACTTCTTTCTTACTTCTTTCGTACTTCTTTTTTATTTCTGTCTTACTTCTTTCTTCTTTCTTTGTTACTTCTTTCTTACTTCTTTCTTTCTTCTTTCTTACTTCTTTCTTTCTTCTTTCTTAGTTCTTTCTTACTTCTTTCTTACTTCTTTCTTACTTCTTTCTTACTTCTGTCTTACTTCTTTCTTCTTTCTTTCTTCTTTCTTACTTCTTTCTTACTTCTTTCTTACTTCTTTCTTTCTTCTTTCTTACTTCTTTCTTACTTCTTTCTTACTTCTTTCTTGCTTCTTTCTTACTTCTTTCTTACTTCTTTCTTACTTATTTCTTTCTTCTCTCTTTCTTCTCTCTTTCTTCTCTCTTTCTTCTTTCTTTCTTCTTTCTTCTTCTTTCTTTCTTCCTTCTTCCTTTCTTCTTTCTTTCTTCTTTCTTTTTTCTTTATTTCTTTTTTCTTTCTTCATTCTTTCTTTCTTCTTTCTTTCTTCTTTCTTTCTTCTTTCTTTCTAATTTATTCTTTCTTTCTTCTTTCTTTCTTCTCTCTTTCTTCTTTCTTTCTTCTTTCTTTCTTCTCTCTTTCTTTCTTCTTTCTTTCTTCTTTCTTTCTTCTTTCTTTCTTCTCTCTTTCTTCTTTCTTTCTTCTTTCTTTCTTCTTTCTTTCTTCTTTCTTTCTTCTTTCTTTCTTTCTTCTTTCTTCTTTATTTCTTACTTATTTCTTCTTTTTTTCTTTCTTCTTTCTTACTTCTTTCTTACTTCTTTCTTACTTCTTTCTTTCTTACTTCTTTCTTACTTCTTTCTAACTTCTTTCTTTCTTCTTTCTTTCTTCTTTCTTTCTTCTTTGTTTCTTACTTCTTTCTTCTTTCTTTCTTACTTCTTTCGTACTTCTTTCTTATTTCTTTCTTACTTCTTTCTTCTTTCTTTCTTACTTCTTTCTTACTTCTTTCTTTCTTCTTTCTTACTTCTTTCTTACTTCTTTCTTTCTTCTTTCTTTCTTCTTTCTTTCTTCTTTCTTACTCCTTTCTTACTTCTTACTTACTTCTTTCTTCTTTCTTCTTTCTTTCTTCTTTCTTTCTTCTTTCTTTCTTACTTCTTTCTTACTTCTTTCTTACTTCTTTCTAACTTCTTTCTTACTTCTTTCGTACTTCTTTCTTACTTCTTTCTTACTTCTTTCTTCTTTCTTTCTTACTTCTTTCTTCTTTCTTTCTTCTTTCTTACTTCTTACTTCTTTCATTCTTCTTTCTTTCTTCTTTCTTACTCCTTTCTTACTTCCTTCTTACTTCTTTCTTACTTCTTTCTTACTTCTTTCTTACTTCTTTCTTCTTTCTTTCTTACTTCTTTCTTACTTCTTTCGTACTTCTTTCTTACTTCTTTCTTACTTCTTTCTTCTTTCTTTCTTACTTCTTTCTTACTTCTTTCTTACTTCTTTCTTACTTCTTTCTTTCTTACCTCTTGCTTACTTCTTTCGTACTTCTTTCTTCTTTCTTACTCCTTTCTTATTTCTTTCTTACTTCTTTCTTACTTTTTTCTTACTTATTTCTTTCTTCTCTCTTTCTTCTCTCTTTCTTCTCTCTTTCTCCTTTCTTTCTTCTTTCTTTATTCTTTCTTTCTTCCTTCTTTCTTTCTTCTTTCTTTCTTCTTTCTTTTTTCTTTATTTCTTTTTTCTTTCTTCTTTCTTTCTTTCTTCTTTCTTTCTTCTTTCTTTCTAATTTCTTCTTTCTTTCTTCTTTCTTTCTTCTCTCTTTCTTCTCTCTTTCTTCTTTCTTTCTTCTTTCTTTCTTCTCTCTTTCTTTCTTCTTTCTTTCTTCTTTCTTTCTTCTTTCTCTCTTCTTTCTTACTTCTTTCTTACTTCTTTCTTACTTTTTTCTTTCTTTCTTCTTTCTTACTTCTTTCTTTTGCTTTCTTTCTTCATTCTTTCTTTCTTTCTTCTTTCTTTCTTTCTTCTTTCTTCTTTCTTTCTTCTTTCTTTCTTTCTTCTTTCTTTCTTCTTTCTTTTTCTTTCTTTCTTCATTCTTTCTTTCTTTCTTCTTTCTTTCTTTCTACTTTCTTTCTTCTTTCTTTCTTCTCTCTTTCTTTCTTCTTTCTTTCTTCTTTCTTTCTTCTTTCTTTCTTCTTTCTTTCTTCTTTCTTTCTGCTCTCATTCTTTCTTCTTTCTTTCTTCTTTCTGTCTTCTTTCTTTCTTTCTTCTTTCTTCTTTCTTTCTTACTTCTTTCTTACTTTTTTCTTTCTTACTTCTTTCTTTCTTCTTTCTTTCTTTCTTCTTTCTTACTTCTTTCTTTCTTTCTTCTTTCTTTCTTCTTTCTTTCTTCTTTCTTTCTTCCTTCTTTCTTCTTTCTTCTTTCTTTCTTTCTTCTTTCTTCTTTCTTTCTTACTTCTTTCTTCTTTCTTTCTTTCTTCTTTCTTTCTTCTTTCTTTTCTTTCTTTCTTCATTCTTTCTTTCTTCTTTCTTTCTTCTCTCTTTCTTTCTTCTTTCTTTCTTCTTTCTTTCTCCTTTCTTTCTTCTCTCTTTCTCTCTTCTTTCTTTCTTCTTTCTTTCTTCTTTCCTTCTTCTTTCTTTCTTCTTTCTTTCTTTCTTCTTTCTTCTTTCTTTCTTACTTCTTTCTTCTTTCTTTCTTTTTTTTTCTTACTTCTTTCTTACGTCTTTCTTTCTTCTTTCTTTCTTACTTCTTTCTTCTTTCTTTCTTACTTCTTTCTTACTTCTTTCTTTCTTACTTCTTTCTTACTTCTTTCGTACTTCTTTCTTACTTCTTTCTTACTTCTTTCTTCTTTCTTTCTTACTTCTTTCTTACTTCTTTCTTTCTTCTTTCTTACTTCTTTCTTAATTCTTTCTTACTTATTTCTTACTTCTTTCTTCATTCCTCCTTACTTCTTACTTCTTTCTTTCTTACTTCTTTCTTAATTCTTTCTAACTTCTTTCTTACTTCTTTCTTACTTCTTTCTTACTTCTTTCTAACTTCTTTCTTTCTTCTTTCTTTCTTTCTTCTTTCTTCTTTCTTTCTTACTTCTTTCTTCTTTCTTTCTTTCTTCTTTCTTTCTTCTTTCTTTTTCTTTCTTTCTTCATTCTTTCTTTCTTCTTTCTTTCTTTCTACTTTCTTTCTTCTTTCTTTCTTCTCTCTTTCTTTCTTCTTTCTTTCTTATTTCTTTCTTCTTTCTTTCTTCTCTCTTTCTTTCTTCTTCCTTTCTTCTTTCTTTCTTCTTTCTTTCTTCTTTCTTTCTTCTTTCGTTCTTACTTCTTTCTTCTTTCTTTCTTTCTTCTTTCTTAAATCTTTCTTACGTCTTTCTTTCTTCTTTCTTTCTTACTTCTTTCTTCTTTCTTTCTTATTTCTTTCTTACTTCTTTCTTACTTCTTTCTTACTTTTTTCTTACTTCTTTCTTACTTCTTTCTTACTTCTTTCTTACTTCTTTCTCCATTCTTCTAACTTCTTTCTTCTTTCTTTCTTACTTCTTTCTTACTTCTTTCTTTCTTACTTCTTGCTTACTTCTTTCGTACTTCTTTCTTCTTTCTTCTTTCTTACTTCTTACTTCTTTCTTCTTTCTTTCTCAATTCTTTCTTACTTCTTTCTTACTTCTTCCTTCTTTCTTACTTCTTTCATACTTCTTTCTTACTTCTTTCTTTCTTACTTCTTTCTTACTTCTTTCTTACTTCTTTCTATACTGCTTTCTTTCTTCTTTCTTACTTCTTTCATACTTCTTTCTTTCTTCTTTCTTACTTCTTTCTTCTTTCTTACTTCTTTCTTACTTCTTTCTTACTTCTTTCTTACTTCTTTCTTACTTCTTGCTTACTTCTTTTTTTCTTCTTTCTTACTTCTTTCTTAGTTCTTTCTTCTTTCTTTCTTACTTCTTTCTTACTTCTTTCTTACTTCTTTCTTACTTCTTTTTTCTTCTTTCTTACTTCTTTCTTCATTCCTTCTTACTTCTTTCTTTCTTCTTTCTTACTTCTTTCTTACTTCTTTCTTACTTCTTTCTTTCTTCTTTCTTTCTTCTTTCTTACTTCTTTCATACTTCTTTCTTACTCTTTCTTACTTCTTTCTTCTTTCTTTCTTACTTCTTTCTTACTTCTTTCTTTCTTACTTCTTTCTTACTTCTTTCTTACTTCTTTCGTACTTCTTTCTTACTTCTTTCTTACTTCTTTCTTTCTTACTTCTTTCGTACTTCTTTCGTACTTCTTTCTTACTTCTTTCTTACTTCTTTCTTACTTCTTTCTTCTTTCTTACTTCTTTCTTTCTTCTTTCTTACTTCTTTCTTACTTCTTTCTTCTTTCTTTCTTACTTCTTTCTTACTTCTTTCTTATTTCTTTCTTACTTCTTTCTTTCTTCTTTCGTACTTCTTTCTTCATTCCTTCTTACTTCTTTCTTTCTTCTTTCTTACTTCTTTCTTACTTCTTTATTACTTCTTTCTTTCTTCTTTCTTCTTTCTTTCTTACTTCTTTCTTACTTTTTTCTTACTTCTTTCTTACTTATTTCTTTCTTCTTTCTTACTTCTTTCTAACTTCTTTCTTCATTCCTTCTTACTTCTTTCTTACTTCTTTCTTACTTCTTTCTTACTTCTTTCTTACTTCTTTCTTACTTCTTTCTTACTTCTTTCTTCTTTCTTTCTTCTTTCTTACTTCTTTCTTTCTTCTTTCTTACTTCTTTCTTACTTTTTTCTTACTTCTTTCTAACTATTTTTTTCTTCTTTCTTACTTCTTTCTTACTTCTTTCTTACTTCTTTCTTACTTCTTTCTTCTTTCTTTCTTACTTCTTTCTTACTTCTTTCTTACTTCTTTCTAACTTCTTTCTTACTTCTTTCTTACTTCTTTCTTACTTCTTTCTTACTTGTTTCTTTCTTACTTCTTGCTTACTTCTTTCGTACTTCTTTCTTCTTTCTTACTTCTTACTTCATTCTTCTTTCTTTCTTACTTCTTTCTTACTTCTTTCTTACTTCTTACTTCTTTCTTACTTCTTTCTTACTTCTTTCTTACTTCTTTCTTACTTCTTTCTTACTTCTTTCTCCATTCGTTCTTACTTCTTTCTTACTTCTTTCTTACTTCTTTCTTAATTCTTTCTTACTTCTTTCTTACTTCTTTCTTACTTCTTTCTTACTTCTTTCTAACTTCTTTCTTACTTCTTTCTTACTTCTTTCTAACTACTTTCTTACTTCTTTCTTACTCCTTTTTAACTTCTTTCTTCTTTCTTTCTTCTTTCTTTCTTACTTCTTTCTAACTTCTTTTTTATTCTTTCTTACTTCTTTCTTACTTCTTTCTAAATACTTTTTTCTTCTTTCTTACTTCTTTCTTACTTATTTCTTACTTCTTTCTTACTTCTTTCTTCTTTCTTCTTTCTTACTTCTTTCTTACTTCTTTCTTACTTCTTTCTTTCTTCTTTCTTACTTCTTTCTTCTTTCTTTCTTCTTTCTTTCTTACTTCTTTCTTACTTCTTTCTTACTTCTTTCTTTCTTCTTTCTTACTTCTTTCTTTCTTCTTTCTTCTTTCTTACTTCTTTCTTCATTCCTTCTTACTTCTTTCTTACTTCTTTCTTACTTCTTTCTTACTTCTTTCTTACTTCTTTCTTACTTCTTTCTTCTTTCTTTCTCTCTTCTTTCTTCCTTCTTTCTTACTTCTTTCTTACTTCTTTCTTAATTCTTTGTTACTTCTTTCTAACTTCTTTTTTCTTCTTTCTTACTTCTTTCTTACTTCTTTCTTAATTCTTTCTTACTTCTTTCTTTCTTACTTCTTTCTTACTTCTTTCTTTCTTCTTTCTTACTTCTTTCTTTCTGCTTTCTAACTACTTTCTTACTTCTTTCTTCATTCCTTCTTACTTCTTTCTTACTTCTTTCTAACTTCTTTCTTACTTCTTTCTTACTTCTTTCTAACTTCTTTCTTCTTTCTTTCTTACTTCTTTCTTACTTCTTTCCTCTTTCTTTCTTACTTCTTTCTTACTTCTTTCTTTCTTACTTCTTTCTTCCTTCTTTCTAACTTCTTTCTTCTTTCTTTCTTACTTCTTTCTTCTTTCTTTCTTACTTTTTTCTTCTTTCTTTCTTTCTTCTTTCTTCCTTCTTTCTTCCTTCTTTCTTCCTTGTTTCTTCCTTCTTTCTTACTTCTTTCTTACTTCTTTCTAACTTCTTTTTTCTTCTTTCTTACTTCTTTCTTAATTTTTTCTTAATTCTTTCTTACTTCTTTCTTTCTTACATCTTTCTTACTTCTTTCTTTCTTCTTTCTTACTTCTTTCTTTCTGCTTTCTTACTTCTTTCTTACTTCTTTCTTCATTCCTTCTTACTTCTTTCTTACTTCTTTCTTACTTCTTTCTTACTTCTTTCTTACTTCTTTCTTACTTCTTTCCTCTTTCTTTCTTACATCTTTCTTACTTCTTTCTTTCTTACTTCTTTCTTACTTCTTTCTAACTTCTTTCTTCTTTCTTTCTTACTTCTTTCTTCTTTCTTTCTTACTTATTTATTAATTCTTTCTTACTTCTTTCTTATTTCTTACTTCTTTCTTTCCTCTTTCTTACTTCTTTCTTACTTCTTTCTTTCTTCTTTCTTACTTCTTTCTTCCTTCTTTCTAACTTCTTTCTTCTTTCTTTCTTACTTATTTCTTAATTCTTTCTTACTCCTTTCTTATTTCTTACTTCTTTCTTTCCTATTTCTTTCTTACTTCTTTCTTACTTCTTTCTTACTTCTTTCTTACTTCTTTCTTACTTCTTTCTTACTTCTTTCTTTCTTACTTCTTGCTTACTTCTTTCGTACTTCTTTCTTCTTTCTTACTTCTTACTTCTTTCTTCTTTCTTACTTCTTTCTTACTTCTTTCTTACTTCTTACTTCTTTCTTACTTCTTTCTTACTTCTTTCTTACTTATTTCTTACTTCTTTCATACTTCTTTCTTACTTCTTTCTCCATTCCTTCATACTTCTTTCTTCTTTCTTTCTTACTTCTTTCTTACTTCTTTCTTACTTCTTTCTTTCTTACTTCTTGCTTACTTCTTTTGTACTTCTTTCTTCTTTCTTACTTCTTTCTTCTTTCTTCTTTCTTTCTTACTTCTTTCTTACTTCTTTCTTACTTCTTTCTTCTTTCTTACTTCTTTATTACTTCTTTCTTACTTCTTTCTTACTTCTTTCTTACTTCTTTCTCCATTCCTTCTTACTTCTTTCTTCTTTCTTTCTTACTTCTTTCTTACTTCTTTCTTACTTCTTTCTTTCTTACTTCTTGCTTACTTCTTTCGTACTTCTTTCTTCTTTCTTACTTCTTACTTCTTTCTTCTTTCTTTCTTACTTCTTTCTTACTTCTTTCTTACTTCTTACTTCTTTCTTACTTCTTTCATACTTCTTTCTTACTTCTTTCTTTCTTACTCCTTTCTTACTTCTTTCTTACCTCTTTCTATACTGCTTTCTTTCTTCTTTCTTACTTCTTTCATACTTCTTTCATTCTTCTTTCTTACTTCTTTCTTCTTTCTTACTTCTTTCTTACTTCTTTCTTACTTCTTTCTTACTTCTTTCTTACTTCTTGCTTACTTCTTTCTTTCTTCTTTCTTACTTCTTTCTTCATTCCTTCTTACTTCTTTCTTTCTTCTTTCTTACTTCTTTCTTACTTCTTTCTTACTTCTTTCTTTCTTCTTTCTTCTTTCTTTCTTACTTCTTTCTTACTTCTTTCTTACTTCTTTCTTACTTATTTCTTTCTTCTTTCTTACTTCTTTCTAACTTCTTTCTTCATTCATTCTTACTTCTTTCTTACTTCTTTCTTACTTCTTTCTTACTTCTTTCTTACTTCTTTCTAACTACTTTTTTCTTCTTTCTTAATTCTTTCTTACTTATTTCTTACTTCTTTCTTACTTCTTTCTTCTTTCTTAATTCTTTCTTCTTTCTTTCTTACTTCTTTCTTACTTCTTTCTTACTTCTTTCTTACTTCTTTCTTACTTCTTTCTTTCTTCTTTCTTACTTCTTTCATACTTCTTTCTTACTCTTTCTTACTTCTTTCTTCATTCCTTCTTACTTCTTTCTTTCTTCTTTCTTACTTCTTTCTTACTTCTTTCTTACTTCTTTCTTACTTCTTTCTTACTTCTTTCTTACTTCTTTCTTTCTTCTTTCTTCTTTCTTTCTTACTTCTTTCTTACTTCTTTCTTACATCTTTCTTTCTTCTTTCTTACTTCTTTCTTTCTTCTTTCTTCTTTCTTCTTACTTCTTTCTTACTTCTTTCTTACTTCTTTCTTACTTCTTTCTTACTTCTTTCTTACTTCTTTCTTCCTTCTTTCTTACTTCTTTCTTACTTCTTTCTTCTTTCTTTCTTCTTTCTTACTTCTTTCTTACTTCTTTCTTACTTCTTACTTCTTTCTTACTTCTTTCTTACTTCTTTATTACTTCTTTCTAACTTCTTTCTTACTTCTTTCTTACTTCTTTTTAACTACTTTCTTACTTCTTTATTACATCTTTTTAACTTCTTGCTTTCATCTTTCTTTCTTCTTTCTTTCTTCTTTCTTTCTTACTTCTTTCTAACTTCTTTTTTCTTCTTTCTTACTTCTTTCTTACTTCTTTCTAACTACTTTTTTCTTCTTTCTTACTTCTTTCTTACTTATTTCTTACTTCTTTCTTACTTCTTTCTTTCTTCTTTCTTACTTCTTTCTTACTTCTTTCTTACTTCTTTCTTTCTTCTTTCTTACTTCTTTCTTCTTTCTTTCTTCTTTCTTTCTTACTTCTTTCTTACTTCTTTCTTTCTTCTTTCTTCTTTCTTACTTCTTTCTTCATTCCTTCTTACTTCTTTCTTACTTCTTTCTTACTTCTTTCTTACTTCTTTCTTACTTCTTTCTTACTTCTTTCTTCTTTCTTTCTCTCTTCTTTCTTCCTTCTTTCTTACTTCTTTCTTAGTTCTTTCTTACTTCTTTCTAACTTCTTTTTTCTTCTTTCTTACTTCTTTCTTACTTCTTTCTTAATTCTTTCTTACTTCTTTCTTTCTTACTTCTTTTTTACTTCTTTCTTTCTTCTTTCTTACTTCTTTCTTTCTGCTTTTTTACTACTTTCTTACTTCTTTCTTCATTCCTTCTTACTTCTTTCTTTCTTCTTTCTTCTTTCTTTCTTACTTCTTTCTTACTTTTTTCTTACTTCTTTCTAACTATTTTTTTCTTCTTTCTTACTTCTTTCTTACTTCTTTCTTACTTCTTTCTTACTTCTTTCTTCTTTCTTTCTTACTTCTTTCTAACTTCTTTCTTACTTCTTTCTTACTTCTTTCTTACTTCTTTCTTACTTCTTTCTCCATTCCTTCTTACTTCTTTCTTACTTCTTTCTTACTTCTTTCTTACTTCTTTCTTACTTCTTTCTTACTTCTTTCATACTTCTTTCTTAAATCTTTCTTACTTCTTTCTAACTTCTTTCTTACTTCTTCCTTATTTCTTTCGTACTTCTTTCTTACTTCTTTCTTACTTCTTTCTTACTTCTTTCTTACTTCTTTCTAACTTCTTTCTTACTTCTTTCTAACTACTTTCTTACTTCTTTCTTACTTCTTTTTAACTTCTTTCTTTCTTCTTTCTTTCTTCTTTCTTTCTTCTTTCTTTCTTCTTTCTTTCTTACTTCTTTCTAACTTCTTTTTTCTTCTTTCTTACTTCTTTCTTACTTCTTTCTAACTACTTTTTTCTTCTTTCTTACTTCTTTCTTACTTATTTCTTACTTCTTTCTTAGTTCTTTCTTCTTTCTTCTTTCTTACTTCTTTCTTACTTCTTTCTTACTTCTTTCTTTCTTCTTTCTTACTTCTTTCTTCTTTCTTTCTTCTTTCTTTCTTACTTCTTTCTTACTTCTTTCTTACTTCTTTCTTCCTTCTTTCTTACTTCTTTCTTACTTCTTTCTTAGTTCTTTCTTACTTCTTTCTAACTTCTTTTTTCTTCTTTCTTACTTCTTTCTTACTTCTTTCTTCCTTCTTTCTTACTTATTTCTTTCTTCTTTCTTACTTCTTTCTTACTTTTTTCTTACTTCTTTCTAACTATTTTTTTCTTCTTTCTTACTTCTTTCTTACTTCTTGCTTACTTCTTTTTTCTTCTTTCTTACTTCTTTCTTAGTTCTTTCTTCTTTCTTTCTTACTTCTTTCTTACTTCTTTCTTACTTCTTTCTTACTTCTTTTTTCTTCTTTCTTACTTCTTTCTTCATTCCTTCTTACTTCTTTCTTTCTTCTTTCTTACTTCTTTCTTACTTCTTTCTTACTTCTTTCTTTCTTCTTTCTTCTTTCTTTCTTACTTCTTTCTTACTTCTTTCTTACTTCTTTCTTACTTATTTCTTTCTTCTTTCTAAATTCTTTCTAACTTCTTTCTTCATACATTCTTACTTCTTTCTTACTTCTTTCTTACTTCTTTCTTACTTCTTTCTTACTTCTTTCTTACTTCTTTCTTACTTCTTTCTAACTACTTTTTTCTTCTTTCTTACTTCTTTCTTACTTATTTCTTACTTCTTTCTTACTTCTTTCTTCTTTCTTACTTCTTTCTTCTTTCTTTCTTACTTCTTTCTTACTTCTTTCTTACTGCTTTCATACTTCTTTCTTTCTTCTTTCTTTCTTCTTTCTTACTTCTTTCATACTTCTTTCTTACTCTTTCTTACTTCTTTCTTCTTTCTTTCTTACTTCTTTCTTACTTCTTTCTTTCTTACTTCTTTCTTACTTCTTTCTTACTTCTTTCGTACTTCTTTCTTACTTCTTTCTTACTTCTTTCTTTCTTACTTCTTTCGTACTTCTTTCGTACTTCTTTCTTACTTCTTTCTTACTTCTTTCTTACTTCTTTCTTCTTTCTTACTTCTTTCTTTCTTCTTTCTTACTTCTTTCTTACTTCTTTCTTCTTTCTTTCTTACTTCTTTCTTACTTCTTTCTTATTTCTTTCTTACTTCTTTCTTTCTTCTTTCGTACTTCTTTCTTCATTCCTTCTTACTTCTTTCTTTCTTCTTTCTTACTTCTTTATTACTTCTTTCTTTCTTCTTTCTTCTTTCTTTCTTACTTCTTTCTTACTTCTTTCTTACTTCTTTCTTACTTATTTCTTTCTTCTTTCTTACTTCTTTCTAACTTCTTTCTTCATTCCTTCTTACTTCTTTCTTACTTCTTTCTTACTTCTTTCTTACTTCTTTCTTACTTCTTTCTTACTTCTTTCTTACTTCTTTCTTCTTTCTTTCTTCTTTCTTACTTCTTTCTTTCTTCTTTCTTACTTCTTTCTTACTTTTTTCTTACTTCTTTCTAACTATTTTTTTCTTCTTTCTTACTTCTTTCTTACTTCTTTCTTACTTCTTTCTTACTTCTTTCTTACTTCTTTCTTCTTTCTTTCTTACTTCTTTCTTACTTCTTTCTTACTTCTTTCTAACTTCTTTCTTACTTCTTTCTTACTTCTTTCTTACTTCTTTATTACTTGTTTCTTTCTTACTTCTTGCTTACTTCTTTCGTACTTCTTTCTTCTTTCTTACTTCTTACTTCATTCTTCTTTCTTTCTTACTTCTTTCTTACTTCTTTCTTACTTCTTACTTCTTTCTTACTTCTTTCTTACTTCTTTCTTACTTCTTTCTTACTTCTTTCTTACTTCTTTCTCCATTCCTTCTTACTTCTTTCTTACTTCTTTCTTAATTCTTTCTTACTTCTTTCTTAATTCTTCATATTTCTTTCTTAAATCTTTCTTACTTCTTTCTAACTTCTTTCTTACTTCTTTCTTTCTTACTTCTTTCTTATTTCTTTCGTACTTCTTTCTTACTTCTTTCTTACTTCTTTCTTACTTCTCTCTTACTCCTTTCTAACTTCTTTCTTACTTCTTTCTTACTTCTTTCTAACTACTTTCTTACTTCTTTCTTACTCCTTTTTAACTTCTTTCTTCTTTCTTTCTTCTTTCTTTCTTACTTCTTTCTAACTTCTTTTTTATTCTTTCTTACTTCTTTCTTACTTCTTTCTAAATACTTTTTTCTTCTTTCTTACTTCTTTCTTACTTATTTCTTACTTCTTTCTTACTTCTTTCTTCTTTCTTCTTTCTTACTTCTTTCTTACTTCTTTCTTCTTTCTTTCTTCTTTCTTCTTTCTTTCTTACTTCTTTCTTACTTCTTTCTTTCTTACTTCTTTCTTACTTCTTTCTTACTTCTTTCTTTCTTCTTTCTTACTTCTTTCTTTCTTCTTTCTTCTTTCTTACTTCTTTCTTCATTCCTTCTTACTTCTTTCTTACTTCTTTCTTACTTCTTTCTTCCTTCTTTCTTACTTCTTTCTT
Organism: Columba livia; assembly: GCF_036013475.1. NCBI lineage: Eukaryota > Metazoa > Chordata > Aves > Columbiformes > Columbidae > Columba > Columba livia. The sequence continues at coordinate 4,842,433 of NW_027043009.1, read as the reverse complement.
ACTTCTTTCTTAATTCAATCTTACTTCTTTCTAACTTCTTTTTCTTCTTTCTTACTTCTTTCTTACTTCTTTCTTAATTCTTTCTTACTTCTTTCTTTCTTACTTCTTTCTTACTTCTTTCTTTTTTCTTTCTTACTTCTTTCTTTCTGCTTTCTAACTACTTTCTTACTTCTTTCTTCATTCCTTCTTACTTCTTTCTTACTTCTTTCTAACTTCTTTCTTACTTCTTTCTTACTTCTTTCTAACTTCTTTCTTCTTTCTTTCTTACTTCTTTCTTACTTCTTTCCTCTTTCTTTCTTACTTCTTTCTTACTTCTTTCTTTCTTACTTCTTTCTTCCTTCTTTCTAACTTCTTTCTTCTTTCTTTCTTACTTCTTTCTTCTTTCTTTCTTACTTTTTTCTTTTTTCTTTCTTTCTTCTTTCTTCCTTCTTTCTTCCTTCTTTCTTCCTTCTTTCTTCCTTCTTTCTTACTTCTTTCTTACTTCTTTCTAACTTCTTTTTTCTTCTTTCTTACTTCTTTCTTAATTTTTTCTTAATTCTTTCTTACTTCTTTCTTTCTTACATCTTTCTTACTTCTTTCTTTCTTCTTTCTTACTTCTTTCTTTCTGCTTTCTTACTTCTTTCTTACTTCTTTCTTCATTCCTTCTTACTTCTTTCTTACTTCTTTCTTACTTCTTTCTTACTTCTTTCTTACTTCTTTCTTACTTCTTTCCTCTTTCTTTCTTACATCTTTCTTACTTCTTTCTTACTTCTTTCTAACTTCTTTCTTCTTTCTTTCTTACTTCTTTCTTCTTTCTTTCTTACTTATTTATTAATTCTTTCTTACTTCTTTCTTATTTCTTACTTGTTTCTTTCCTCTTTCTTACTTCTTTCTTACTTCTTTCTTTCTTCTTTCTTACTTCCTTCTTCCTTCTTTCTAACTTCTTTCTTCTTTCTTTCTTACTTCTTTCTTCTTTCTTTCTTACTTATTTCTTAATTCTTTCTTACTTCTTTCTTATTTCTTACTTCTTTCTTTCCTATTTCTTTCTTACTTCTTTCTTACTTCTTTCTTACTTCTTTCTTACTTCTTTCTTACTTCTTTCTTACTTCTTTCTTTCTTACTTCTTGCTTACTTCTTTCGTACTTCTTTCTTCTTTCTTACTTCTTACTTCTTTCTTCTTTCTTACTTCTTTCTTACTTCTTTCTTACTTCTTACTTCTTTCTTACTTCTTTCTTACTTCTTTCTTACTTATTTCTTACTTCTTTCATACTTCTTTCTTACTTCTTTCTCCATTCCTTCTTACTTCTTTCTTCTTTCTTTCTTACTTCTTTCTTACTTCTTTCTTACTTCTTTCTTTCTTACTTCTTGCTTACTTCTTTCGTACTTCTTTCTTACTTCTTTCTTCTTTCTTTCTTACTTCTTTCTTCGTTCCTTCTTACTTCTTTCTTTCTTCTTTCTTACTTCTTTCTTACTTCTTTCTTACATCTTTCTTTCTTCTTTCTTCTTTCTTTCTTACTTCTTTCTTACTTCTTTCTTACTTCTTTCTTACTTATTTCTTTCTTCTTTCTTACTTCTTTCTAACTTCTTTCTTCATACCTTCTTACTTCTTTCTTACTTCTTTCTTACTTCTTTCTTACTTCTTTCTTACTTCTTTCTTCTTTCTTTCTTCTTTCTTACTTCTTTCTTTCTTCTTTCTTACTTCTTTCTTTCTTTTTTCTTACTTTTTTCTAACTATTTCTTTCTTCTTTCTTACTTCTTTCTTACTTCTTTCTTACTTCTTTCTTCTTTCTTTCTTACTTCTTTCTCATGTCTTTCTTACTTCTTTCTAACTTCTTTCTTACTTCTTTCTTACTTCTTTCTTACTTCTTTCTTTCTTCTTTCTTTCTTCCTTCTTTCTTCTTTCTTCTTTCTTTCTTTCTTCTTTCTTCTTTCTTTCTTACTTCTTTCTTCTTTCTTTCTTTCTTCTTTCTTTCTTCTTTCTTTTTCTTTCTTTCTTCATTCTTTCTTCTTCTTTCTTTCTTCTCTCTTTCTTTCTTCTTTCTTTCTTCTTTCTTTCTCCTTTCTTTATTCTCTCTTTCTCTCTTCTTTCTTTCTTCTTTCTTTCTTCTTTCCTTCTTCTTTCTTTCTTCTTTCTTTCTTTCTTCTTTCTTCTTTCTTTCTTACTTCTTTCTTCTTTCTTTCTTTTTTTTTCTTACTTCTTTCTTACGTCTTTCTTTCTTCTTTCTTTCTTACTTCTTTCTTCTTTCTTTCTTACTTCTTTCTTACTTCTTTCTTTCTTACTTCTTTCTTACTTCTTTCGTACTTCTTTCTTACTTCTTTCTTACTTCTTTCTTCTTTCTTTCTTACTTCTTTCTTACTTCTTTCTTTCTTCTTTCTTACTTCTTTCTTAATTCTTTCTTACTTCTTTCTTACTTCTTTCTTCATTCCTCCTTACTTCTTACTTCTTTCTTTCTTACTTCTTTCTTAATTCTTTCTAACTTCTTTCTTACTTCTTTCTTACTTCTTTCTTACTTCTTTCTAACTTTTCTTTCTTCTTTCTTTCTTTCTTCTTTCTTCTTTCTTTCTTACTTCTTTCTTCTTTCTTTCTTTCTTCTTTCTTTCTTCTTTCTTTTTCTTTCTTTCTTCATTCTTTCTTTCTTTCTTCTTTCTTTCTTTCTACTTTCTTTCTTCTTTATTTCTTCTCTCTTTCTTTCTTCTTTCTTTCTTATTTCTTTCTTCTTTCTTTCTTCTCTCTTTCTTTCTTCTTTCTTTCTTCTTTCTTTCTTCTTTCTTTCTTCTTTCTTTCTTCTTTCGTTCTTACTTCTTTCTTCTTTCTTTCTTTCTTCTTTCTTAAATCTTTCTTACGTCTTTCTTTCTTCTTTCTTTCTTACTTCTTTCTTCTTTCTTTCTTATTTCTTTCTTACTTCTTTCTTACTTCTTTCTTACTTCTTTCTTAATTCTTTCTTACTTCTTTCTTACTTCTTTCTTACTTCTTTCTCCATTCTTCTAACTTCTTTCTTCTTTCTTTCTTACTTCTTTCTTACTTCTTTCTTTCTTACTTCTTGCTTACTTCTTTCGTACTTCTTTCTTCTTTCTTCTTTCTTACTTCTTACTTCTTTCTTCTTTCTTTCTCAATTCTTTCTTACTTCTTTCTTACTTCTTACTTCTTTCTTACTTCTTTCATACTTCTTTCTTACTTCTTTCTTTCTTACTTCTTTCTTACTTCTTTCTTACTTCTTTCTATACTGCTTTCTTTCTTCTTTCTTACTTCTTTCATACTTCTTTCTTTCTTCTTTCTTACTTCTTTCTTCTTTCTTACTTCTTTCTTACTTCTTTCTTACTTCTTTCTTACTTCTTGCTTACTTCTTTTTTTCTTCTTTCTTACTTCTTTCTTAGTTCTTTCTTCTTTCTTTCTTACTTCTTTCTTACTTCTTTCTTACTTCTTTCTTACTTCTTTTTTCTTCTTTCTTACTTCTTTCTTCATTCCTTCTTACTTCTTTCTTTCTTCTTTCTTACTTCTTTCTTACTTCTTTCTTACTTCTTTCTTTCTTCTTTCTTCTTTCTTTCTTACTTCTTTCTTACTTCTTTCTTACTTCTTTCTTACTTATTTCTTTCTTCTTTCTAAATTCTTTCTAACTTCTTTCTTCATACATTCTTACTTCTTTCTTACTTCTTTCTTACTTCTTTCTTACTTCTTTCTTACTTCTTTCTTACTTCTTTCTTACTTCTTTCTAACTACTTTTTTCTTCTTTCTTACTTCTTTCTTACTTATTTCTTACTTCTTTCTTACTTCTTTCTTCTTTCTTACTTCTTTCTTCTTTCTTTCTTACTTCTTTCTTACTTCTTTCTTACTTCTTTCTTACTTCTTTCATACTTCTTTCTTTCTTCTTTCTTTCTTCTTTCTTACTTCTTTCATACTTCTTTCTTACTCTTTCTTACTTCTTTCTTCTTTCTTTCTTACTTCTTTCTTACTTCTTTCTTTCTTACTTCTTTCTTACTTCTTTCTTACTTCTTTCGTACTTCTTTCTTACTTCTTTCTTACTTCTTTCTTTCTTACTTCTTTCGTACTTCTTTCGTACTTCTTTCTTACTTCTTTCTTACTTCTTTCTTACTTCTTTCTTCTTTCTTACTTCTTTCTTTCTTCTTTCTTACTTCTTTCTTACTTCTTTCTTCTTTCTTTCTTACTTCTTTCTTACTTCTTTCTTATTTCTTTCTTACTTCTTTCTTTCTTCTTTCGTACTTCTTTCTTCATTCCTTCTTACTTCTTTCTTTCTTCTTTCTTACTTCTTTCTTACTTCTTTATTACTTCTTTCTTTCTTCTTTCTTCTTTCTTTCTTACTTCTTTCTTACTTTTTTCTTACTTCTTTCTTACTTATTTCTTTCTTCTTTCTTACTTCTTTCTAACTTCTTTCTTCATTCCTTCTTACTTCTTTCTTACTTCTTTCTTACTTCTTTCTTACTTCTTTCTTACTTCTTTCTTACTTCTTTCTTACTTCTTTCTTACTTCTTTCTTCTTTCTTTCTTCTTTCTTACTTCTTTCTTTCTTCTTTCTTACTTCTTTCTTACTTTTTTCTTACTTCTTTCTAACTATTTTTTTCTTCTTTCTTACTTCTTTCTTACTTCTTTCTTACTTCTTTCTTACTTCTTTCTTACTACTTTCTTCTTTCTTTCTTACTTCTTTCTTACTTCTTTCTTACTTCTTTCTAACTTCTTTCTTACTTCTTTCTTACTTCTTTCTTACTTCTTTCTTACTTGTTTCTTTCTTACTTCTTGCTTACTTCTTTCGTACTTCTTTCTTCTTTCTTACTTCTTACTTCATTCTTCTTTGTTTCTTACTTCTTTCTTACTTCTTTCTTACTTCTTACTTCTTTCTTACTTCTTTCTTACTTCTTTCTTACTTCTTTCTTACTTCTTTCTTACTTCTTTCTCCATTCCTTCTTACTTCTTTCTTACTTCTTTCTTACTTCTTTCTTAATTCTTTCTTACTTCTTTCTTACTTCTTTCATATTTCTTTCTTAAATCTTTCTTACTTCTTTCTAACTTCTTTCTTACTTCTTTCTTTCTTACTTCTTTCTTATTTCTTTCGTACTTCTTTCTTACTTCTTTCTTACTTCTTTCTTACTTCTTTCTTACTTCTTTCTAACTTCTTTCTTACTTCTTTCTTACTTCTTTCTAACTACTTTCTTACTTCTTTCTTACTCCTTTTTAACTTCTTTCTTCTTTCTTTCTTCTTTCTTTCTTCTTTCTTTCTTACTTCTTTCTAACTTCTTTTTTATTCTTTCTTACTTCTTTCTTACTTCTTTCTAAATACTTTTTTCTTCTTTCTTACTTCTTTCTTACTTATTTCTTACTTCTTTCTTACTTCTTTCTTCTTTCTTCTTTCTTACTTCTTTCTTACTTCTTTCTTACTTCTTCTTTCTTCTTTCTTACTTCTTTCTTCTTTCTTTCTTCTTTCTTTCTTACTTCTTTCTTACTTCTTTCTTACTTCTTTCTTTCTTCTTTCTTACTTCTTTCTTTCTTCTTTCTTCTTTCTTACTTCTTTCTTCATTCCTTCTTACTTCTTTCTTACTTCTTTCTTACTTCTTTCTTACTTCTTTCTTACTTCTTTCTTACTTCTTTCTTCTTTCTTTCTCTCTTCTTTCTTCCTTCTTTCTTACTTCTTTCTTACTTCTTTCTTAATTCTTTCTTACTTCTTTCTAACTTCTTTTTTCTTCTTTCTTACTTCTTTCTTACTTCTTTCTTAATTCTTTCTTACTTCATTCCTTCTTACTTCTTTCTTACTTCTTTCTAACTTCTTTCTTACTTCTTTCTTACTTCTTTCTAACTTCTTTCTTCTTTCTTTCTTACTTCTTTCTTACTTCTTTCCTCTTTCTTTCTTACTTCTTTCTTACTTCTTTCTTTCTTACTTCTTTCTTCCTTCTTTCTAACTTCTTTCTTCTTTCTTTCTTACTTCTTTCTTCTTTCTTTCTTACTTTTTTCTTCTTTTTTTCTTTCTTCCTTCTTCCTTCTTTCTTCCTTCTTTCTTCCTTGTTTCTTCCTTCTTTCTTACTTCTTTCTTACTTCTTTCTAACTTCTTTTTTCTTCTTTCTTACTTCTTTCTTAATTTTTTCTTAATTCTTTCTTACTTCTTTCTTTCTTACATCTTTCTTACTTCTTTCTTTCTTCTTTCTTACTTCTTTCTTTCTGCTTTCTTACTTCTTTCTTACTTCTTTCTTCATTCCTTCTTACTTCTTTCTTACTTCTTTCTTACTTCTTTCTTACTTCTTTCTTACTTCTTTCTTACTTCTTTCCTCTTTCTTTCTTACATCTTTCTTACTTCTTTCTTTCTTACTTCTTTCTTACTTCTTTCTAACTTCTTTCTTCTTTCTTTCTTACTTCTTTCTTCTTTCTTTCTTACTTATTTATTAATTCTTTCTTACTTCTTTCTTATTTCTTACTTCTTTCTTTCCTCTTTCTTACTTCTTTCTTACTTCTTTCTTTCTTCTTTCTTACTTCTTTCTTCCTTCTTTCTAACTTCTTTCTTCTTTCTTTCTTACTTCTTTCTTCTTTCTTTCTTACTTATTTCTTAATTCTTTCTTACTCCTTTCTTATTTCTTACTTCTTTCTTTCCTATTTCTTTCTTACTTCTTTCTTACTTCTTTCTTACTTCTTTCTTACTTCTTTCTTACTTCTTTCTTACTTCTTTCTTTCTTACTTCTTGCTTACTTCTTTCGTACTTCTTTCTTCTTTCTTACTTCTTACTTCTTTCTTCTTTCTTACTTCTTTCTTACTTCTTTCTTACTTCTTACTTCTTTCTTACTTCTTTCTTACTTCTTTCTTACTTATTTCTTACTTCTTTCATACTTCTTTCTTACTTCTTTCTCCATTCCTTCATACTTCTTTCTTCTTTCTTTCTTACTTCTTTCTTACTTCTTTCTTACTTCTTTCTTTCTTACTTCTTGCTTACTTCTTTCGTACTTCTTTCTTACTACTTTCTTCTTTCTTTCTTACTTCTTTCTTCGTTCCTTCTTACTTCTTTCTTTCTTCTTTCTTACTTCTTTCTTACTTCTTTCTTACATCTTTCTTTCTTCTTTCTTCTTTCTTTCTTACTTCTTTCTTACTTCTTTCTTACTTCTTTCTTACTTATTTCTTTCTTCTTTCTTACTTCTTTCTAACTTCTTTCTTCATACCTTCTTACTTCTTTCTTACTTCTTTCTTACTTCTTTCTTACTTCTTTCTTACTTCTTTCTTCTTTCTTTCTTCTTTCTTACTTCTTTCTTTCTTCTTTCTTACTTCTTTCTTTCTTTTTTCTTACTTTTTTCTAACTATTTCTTTCTTCTTTCTTACTTCTTTCTTACTTCTTTCTTACTTCTTTCTTCTTTCTTTCTTACTTCTTTCTCATGTCTTTCTTACTTCTTTCTAACTTCTTTCTTACTTCTTTCTTACTTCTTTCTTACTTCTTTCTTACTTCTTTTTTTCTTACTTCTTGCTTACTTCTTTCGTACTTCTTTCTTCTTTCTTACTTCTTTCTTCTTTCTTCTTTCTTTCTTACTTCTTTCTTACATCTTTCTTACTTCTTTCTTCTTTCTTACTCCTTTATTACTTCTTTCTTACTTCTTTCTTACTTCTTTCTTACTTCTTTCTCCATTCCTTCTTACTTCTTTCTTCTTTCTTTCTTACTTCTTTCTTACTTCTTTCTTACTTCTTTCTTTCTTACTTCTTGCTTACTTCTTTCGTACTTCTTTCTTCTTTCTTACTTCTTACTTCTTTCTTCTTTCTTTCTTACTTCTTTCTTACTTCTTTCTTACTTCTTACTTCTTTCTTACTTCTTTCATACTTCTTTCTTACTTCTTTCTTTCTTACTCCTTTCTTACTTCTTTCTTACCTCTTTCTATACTGCTTTCTTTCTTCTTTCTTACTTCTTTCATACTTCTTTCATTCTTCTTTCTTACTTCTTTCTTCTTTCTTACTTCTTTCTTACTTCTTTCTTACTTCTTTCTTACTTCTTTCTTACTTCTTGCTTACTTCTTTCTTTCTTCTTTCTTACTTCTTCCTTCATTCCTTCTTACTTCTTTCTTTCTTCTTTCTTACTTCTTTCTTACTTCTTTCTTACTTCTTTCTTTCTTCTTTCTTCTTTCTTTCTTACTTCTTTCTTACTTCTTTCTTACTTCTTTCTTACTTATTTCTTTCTTCTTTCTTACTTCTTTCTTCTTTCTTCATTCATTCTTACTTCTTTCTTACTTCTTTCTTACTTCTTTCTTACTTCTTTCTTACTTCTTTCTTACTTCTTTCTAACTACTTTTTTCTTCTTTCTTAATTCTTTCTTACTTATTTCTTACTTCTTTCTTACTTCTTTCTTCTTTCTTACTTCTTTCTTCTTTCTTTCTTACTTCTTTCTTACTTCTTTCTTACTTCTTTCTTACTTCTTTCTTAATTCTTTCTTACTTCTTTCTAACTTCTTTTTTCTTCTTTCTTACTTCTTTCTTACTTCTTTCTTAATTCTTTCTTACTTCTTTCTTTCTTACTTCTTTCTTACTTCTTTCTTTCTTCTTTCTTACTTCTTTCTTTCTGCTTTCTAACTACTTTCTTACTTCTTTCTTCATTCCTTCTTACTTCTTTCTTACTTCTTTCTAACTTCTTTCTTACTTCTTTCTTACTTCTTTCTAACTTCTTTCTTCTTTCTTTCTTACTTCTTTCTTACTTCTTTCCTCTTTCTTTCTTACTTCTTTCTTACTTCTTTCTTTCTTACTTCTTTCTTCCTTCTTTCTAACTTCTTTCTTCTTTCTTTCTTACTTCTTTCTTCTTTCTTTCTTACTTTTTTCTTCTTTCTTTCTTTCTTCTTTCTTCCTTCTTTCTTCCTTCTTTCTTCCTTCTTTCTTCCTTCTTTCTTACTTCTTTCTTACTTCTTTCTAACTTCTTTTTTCTTCTTTCTTACTTCTTTCTTAATTTTTTCTTAATTCTTTCTTACTTCTTTCTTTCTTACATCTTTCTTACTTCTTTCTTTCTTCTTTCTTACTTCTTTCTTTCTGCTTTCTTACTTATTTCTTACTTCTTTCTTCATTCCTTCTTACTTCTTTCTTACTTCTTTCTTACTTCTTTCTTACTTCTTTCTTACTTCTTTCTTACTTCTTTCCTCTTTCTTTCTTACATCTTTCTTACTTCTTTCTTTCTTACTTCTTTCTTACTTCTTTCTAACTTCTTTCTTCTTTCTTTCTTACTTCTTTCTTCTTTCTTTCTTACTTATTTATTAATTCTTTCTTACTTCTTTCTTATTTCTTACTTCTTTCTTTCCTCTTTCTTACTTCTTTCTTACTTCTTTCTTTCTTCTTTCTTACTTCTTTCTTCCTTCTTTCTAACTTCTTTCTTCTTTCTTTCTTACTTCTTTCTTCTTTCTTTCTTACTTATTTCTTAATTCTTTCTTACTCCTTTCTTATTTCTTACTTCTTTCTTTCCTATTTCTTTCTTACTTCTTTCTTACTTCTTTCTTACTTCTTTCTTACTTCTTTCTTACTTCTTTCTTACTTCTTTCTTACTTCTTTCTTTCTTACTTCTTGCTTACTTCTTTCGTACTTCTTTCTTCTTTCTTACTTCTTACTTCTTTCTTCTTTCTTACTTCTTTCTTACTTCTTTCTTACTTCTTACTTCTTTCTTACTTCTTTCTTACTTCTTTCTTACTTATTTCTTACTTCTTTCATACTTCTTTCTTACTTCTTTCTCCATTCCTTCATACTTCTTTCTTCTTTCTTTCTTACTTCTTTCTTACTTCTTTCTTACTTCTTTCTTTCTTACTTCTTGCTTACTTCTTTCGTACTTCTTTCTTACTTCTTTCTTCTTTCTTTCTTACTTCTTTCTTCGTTCCTTCTTACTTCTTTCTTTCTTCTTTCTTACTTCTTTCTTACTTCTTTCTTACATCTTTCTTTCTTCTTTCTTCTTTCTTTCTTACTTCTTTCTTACTTCTTTCTTACTTCTTTCTTACTTATTTCTTTCTTCTTTCTTACTTCTTTCTAACTTCTTTCTTCATACCTTCTTACTTCTTTCTTACTTCTTTCTTACTTCTTTCTTACTTCTTTCTTACTTCTTTCTTCTTTCTTTCTTCTTTCTTACTTCTTTCTTTCTTCTTTCTTACTTCTTTCTTTCTTTTTTCTTACTTTTTTCTAACTATTTCTTTCTTCTTTCTTACTTCTTTCTTACTTCTTTCTTACTTCTTTCTTCTTTCTTTCTTACTTCTTTCTCATGTCTTTCTTACTTCTTTCTAACTTCTTTCTTACTTCTTTCTTACTTCTTTCTTTCTTACTTCTTGCTTACTTCTTTTGTACTTCTTTCTTCTTTCTTACTTCTTTCTTCTTTCTTCTTTCTTTCTTACTTCTTTCTTACTTCTTTCTTACTTCTTTCTTCTTTCTTACTTCTTTATTACTTCTTTCTTACTTCTTTCTTACTTCTTTCTTACTTCTTTCTCCATTCCTTCTTACTTCTTTCTTCTTTCTTTCTTACTTCTTTCTTACTTCTTTCTTACTTCTTTCGTACTTCTTTCTTTCTTACTTCTTGCTTACTTCTTTCGTACTTCTTTCTTCTTTCTTACTTCTTACTTCTTTCTTCTTTCTTTCTTACTTCTTTCTTACTTCTTTCTTACTTCTTACTTCTTTCTTACTTCTTTCATACTTCTTTCTTACTTCTTTCTTTCTTACTCCTTTCTTACTTCTTTCTTACCTCTTTCTATACTGCTTTCTTTCTTCTTTCTTACTTCTTTCATACTTCTTTCATTCTTCTTTCTTACTTCTTTCTTCTTTCTTACTTCTTTCTTACTTCTTTCTTACTTCTTTCTTACTTCTTTCTTACTTCTTGCTTACTTCTTTCTTTCTTCTTTCTTACTTCTTTCTTCATTCCTTCTTACTTCTTTCTTTCTTCTTTCTTACTTCTTTCTTACTTCTTTCTTACTTCTTTCTTTCTTCTTTCTTCTTTCTTTCTTACTTCTTTCTTACTTCTTTCTTACTTCTTTCTTACTTATTTCTTTCTTCTTTCTTACTTCTTTCTAACTTCTTTCTTCATTCATTCTTACTTCTTTCTTACTTCTTTCTTACTTCTTTCTTACTTCTTTCTTACTTCTTTCTAACTACTTTTTTCTTCTTTCTTAATTCTTTCTTACTTATTTCTTACTTCTTTCTTACTTCTTTCTTCTTTCTTACTTCTTTCTTCTTTCTTTCTTACTTCTTTCTTACTTCTTTCTTACTTCTTTCTTACTTCTTTCTTCCTTCTTTCTTTCTTCTTTCTTACTTCTTTCTTACTTCTTTCTAACTTCTTTTTTCTTCTTTCTTACTTCTTTCTTAATTTTTTCTTAATTCTTTCTTACTTCTTTCTTTCTTACATCTTTCTTACTTCTTTCTTTCTTCTTTCTTACTTCTTTCTTTCTGCTTTCTTACTTCTTTCTTACTTCTTTCTTCATTCCTTCTTACTTCTTTCTTACTTCTTTCTTACTTCTTTCTTACTTCTTTCTTACTTCTTTCTTACTTCTTTCCTCTTTCTTTCTTACATCTTTCTTACTTCTTTCTTTCTTACTTCTTTCTTACTTCTTTCTAACTTCTTTCTTCTTTCTTTCTTACTTCTTTCTTCTTTCTTTCTTACTTATTTATTAATTCTTTCTTACTTCTTTCTTATTTCTTACTTGTTTCTTTCCTCTTTCTTACTTCTTTCTTACTTCTTTCTTTCTTCTTTCTTACTTCTTTCTTCCTTCTTTCTAACTTCTTTCTTCTTTCTTTCTTACTTCTTTCTTCTTTCTTTCTTACTTATTTCTTAATTCTTTCTTACTTCTTTCTTATTTCTTACTTCTTTCTTTCCTATTTCTTTCTTACTTCTTTCTTACTTCTTTCTTACTTCTTTCTTACTTCTTTCTTACTTCTTTCATACTTCTTTCTTACTTCTTTCTCCATTCCTTCTTACTTCTTTCTTCTTTCTTTCTTACTTCTTTCTTACTTCTTTCTTACTTCTTTCTTTCTTACTTCTTGCTTACTTCTTTCGTACTTCTTTCTTACTTCTTTCTTCTTTCTTTCTTACTTCTTTCTTCGTTCCTTCTTAATTCTTTCTTTCTTCTTTCTTACTTCTTTCTTACTTCTTTCTTACATCTTTCTTTCTTCTTTCTTCTTTCTTTCTTACTTCTTTCTTACTTCTTTCTTACTTCTTTCTTACTTATTTCTTTCTTCTTTCTTACTTCTTTCTAACTTCTTTCTTCATACCTTCTTACTTCTTTCTTACTTCTTTCTTACTTCTTTCTTACTTCTTTCTTACTTCTTTCTTCTTTCTTTCTTCTTTCTTACTTCTTTCTTTCTTCTTTCTTACTTCTTTCTTTCTTTTTTCTTACTTTTTTCTAACTATTTCTTTCTTCTTTCTTACTTCTTTCTTACTTCTTTCTTACTTCTTTCTTCTTTCTTTCTTACTTCTTTCTCATGTCTTTCTTACTTCTTTCTAACTTCTTTCTTACTTCTTTCTTACTTCTTTCTTACTTCTTTCTTACTTCTTTCTTTCTTACTTCTTGCTTACTTCTTTCGTACTTCTTTCTTCTTTCTTACTTCTTTCTTCTTTCTTCTTTCTTTCTTACTTCTTTCTTACATCTTTCTTACTTCTTTCTTCTTTCTTACTCCTTTATTACTTCTTTCTTACTTCTTTCTTACTTCTTTCTTACTTCTTTCTCCATTCCTTCTTACTTCTTTCTTCTTTCTTTCTTACTTCTTTCTTACTTCTTTCTTACTTCTTTCTTTCTTACTTCTTGCTTACTTCTTTCGTACTTCTTTCTTCTTTCTTACTTCTTACTTCTTTCTTCTTTCTTTCTTACTTCTTTCTTACTTCTTTCTTACTTCTTACTTCTTTCTTACTTCTTTCATACTTCTTTCTTACTTCTTTCTTTCTTACTCCTTTCTTACTTCTTTCTTACCTCTTTCTATACTGCTTTCTTTCTTCTTTCTTACTTCTTTCATACTTCTTTCATTCTTCTTTCTTACTTCTTTCTTCTTTCTTACTTCTTTCTTACTTCTTTCTTACTTCTTTCTTACTTCTTTCTTACTTCTTTCTTCATTCCTTCTTACTTCTTTCTTTCTTCTTTCTTACTTCTTTCTTACTTCTTTCTTACTTCTTTCTTTCTTCTTTCTTCTTTCTTTCTTACTTCTTTCTTACTTCTTTCTTACTTCTTTCTTACTTATTTCTTTCTTCTTTCTTACTTCTTTCTAACTTCTTTCTTCATTCATTCTTACTTCTTTCTTACTTCTTTCTTACTTCTTTCTTACTTCTTTCTTACTTCTTTCTTACTTCTTTCTAACTACTTTTTTCTTCTTTCTTAATTCTTTCTTACTTATTTCTTACTTCTTTCTTACTTCTTTCTTCTTTCTTACTTCTTTCTTCTTTCTTTCTTACTTCTTTCTTACTTCTTTCTTACTTCTTTCTTACTTCTTTCTTACTTCTTTCTTACTTCTTTCTTTCTTCTTTCTTACTTCTTTCATACTTCTTTCTTACTCTTTCTTACTTCTTTCTTCATTCCTTCTTACTTCTTTCTTTCTTCTTTCTTACTTCTTTCTTACTTCTTTCTTACTTCTTTCTTTCTTCTTTCTTACTTCTTTCTTTCTTCTTTCTTCTTTCTTTCTTACTTCTTTCTTACTTCTTTCTTACTTCTTTCTTACTTCTTTCTTACTTCTTTCTTACTTCTTTCTTCCTTCTTTCTTACTTCTTTCTTACTTCTTTCTTCTTTCTTTCTTCTTTCTTACTTCTTTCTTTCTTCTTTCTTACTTCTTTCTTACTTTTTTCTTACTTCTTTCTAACTATTTTTTTCTTCTTTCTTACTTCTTTCTTACTTCTTTCTTACTTCTTTCTTACTTCTTTCTTCTTTCTTTCTTACTTCTTTCTTACTTCTTTCTTACTTCTTTCTTTCTTACTTCTTGCTTACTTCTTTCGTACTTCTTTCTTCTTTCTTACTTCTTACTTCATTCTTCTTTCTTTCTTACTTCTTTCTTACTTCTTTCTTACTTCTTTCTTACTTCTTTCTTCCTTCTTTCTCACTTCTTTCTTACTTCTTTCTTCTTTCTTTCTTCTTTCTTACTTCTTTCTTTCTTCTTTCTTACTTCTTTCTTACTTTTTTCTTACTTCTTTCTAACTATTTTTTTCTTCTTTCTTACTTCATTCTTACTTCTTTCTTACTTCTTTCTTACTTCTTTCTTCTTTCTTTCTTACTTCTTTCTTACTTCTTTCTTACTTCTTTCTAACTTCTTTCTTACTTCTTTCTTACTTCTTTCTTACTTCTTACTTCTTTCTTACTTCTTTCTTACTTCTTTCTTACTTCTTTCTAACTTCTTTCTTACTTCTTTCTTACTTCTTTTTAACTACTTTCTTACTTCTTTATTACTTCTTTTTAACTTCTTGCTTTCATCTTTCTTTCTTCTTTCTTTCTTCTTTCTTTCTTACTTCTTTCTAACTTCTTTTTTCTTCTTTCTTACTTCTTTCTTACTTCTTTCTAACTACTTTTTTCTTCTTTCTTACTTCTTTCTTACTTATTTCTTACTTCTTTCTTACTTCTTTCTTTCTTCTTTCTTACTTCTTTCTTACTTCTTTCTTACTTCTTTCTTTCTTCTTTCTTACTTCTTTCTTCTTTCTTTCTTCTTTCTTTCTTACTTCTTTCTTACTTCTTTCTTACTTCTTTCTTACTTCTTTCTTACTTCTTTCTTACTTCTTTCTTACTTCTTTCTTACTTCTTTCTTCTTTCTTTCTCTCTTCTTTCTTCCTTCTTTCTTACTTCTTTCTTACTTCTTTCTTAGTTCTTTCTTACTTCTTTCTAACTTCTTTTTTCTTCTTTCTTACTTCTTTCTTACTTCTTTCTTAATTCTTTCTTACTTCTTTCTTTCTTACTTCTTTTTTACTTCTTTCTTTCTTCTTTCTTACTTCTTTCTTTCTGCTTTTTTACTACTTTCTTACTTCTTTCTTCATTCCTTCTTACTTCTTTCTTTCTTCTTTCTTCTTTCTTTCTTACTTCTTTCTTACTTTTTTCTTACTTCTTTCTAACTATTTTTTTCTTCTTTCTTACTTCTTTCTTACTTCTTTCTTACTTCTTTCTTACTTCTTTCTTCTTTCTTTCTTACTTCTTTCTAACTTCTTTCTTACTTCTTTCTTACTTCTTTCTTACTTCTTTCTTACTTCTTTCTTTCTTACTTCTTGCTTACTTCTTTCGTACTTCTTTCTTCTTTCTTACTTCTTACTTCATTCTTCTTTCTTTCTTACTTCTTTCTTACTTCTTTCTTACTTCTTACTTCTTTCTTACTTCTTTCTTACTTCTTTCTTACTTCTTTCTTACTTCTTTCTTACTTCTTTCTCCATTCCTTCTTACTTCTTTCTTACTTCTTTCTTACTTCTTTCTTACTTCTTTCTTACTTCTTTCATACTTCTTTCTTAAATCTTTCTTATTTCTTTCTAACTTCTTTCTTACTTCTTCCTTATTTCTTTCGTACTTCTTTCTTACTTCTTTCTTACTTCTTTCTTACTTCTTTCTTACTTCTTTCTAACTTCTTTCTTACTTCTTTCTAACTACTTTCTTACTTCCTTCTTACTTCTTTTTAACTTCTTTCTTTCTTCTTTCTTTCTTCTTTCTTTCTTCTTTCTTTCTTACTTCTTTCTAACTTCTTTTTTCTTCTTTCTTACTTCTTTCTTACTTCTTTCTAACTACTTTTTTCTTCTTTCTTACTTCTTTCTTACTTATTTCTTACTTCTTTCTTACTTCTTTCTTCTTTCTTCTTTCTTACTTCTTTCTTACTTCTTTCTTACTTCTTTCTTTCTTCTTTCTTACTTCTTTCTTCTTTCTTTCTTCTTTCTTTCTTACTTCTTTCTTACTTCTTTCTTACTTCTTTCTTTCTTCTTTCTTACTTCTTTCTTTCTTCTTTCTTCTTTCTTACTTCTTTCTTCATTCCTTCTTACTTCTTTCTTCTTTCTTTCTTACTTCTTTCTAACTTCTTTCTTACTTCTTTCTTACTTCTTTCTTACTTCTTTCTTACTTCTTTCTTTCTTACTTCTTGCTTACTTCTTTCTTACTTCTTTCTTCTTTCTTACTTCTTACTTCATTCTTCTTTCTTTCTTACTTCTTTCTTACTTCTTTCTTACTTCTTACTTCTTTCTTACTTCTTTCTTACTTCTTTCTTACTTCTTTCTTACTTCTTTCTTACTTCTTTCTCCATTCCTTCTTACTTCTTTCTTACTTCTTTCTTACTTCTTTCTTACTTCTTTCTTACTTCTTTCTTACTTCTTTCATACTTCTTTCTTAAATCTTTCTTACTTCTTTCTAACTTCTTTCTTACTTCTTCCTTATTTCTTTCGTACTTCTTTCTTACTTCTTTCTTACTTCTTTCTTACTTCTTTCTTACTTCTTTCTAACTTCTTTCTTACTTCTTTCTAACTACTTTCTTACTTCTTTCTTACTTCTTTTTAACTTCTTTCTTTCTTCTTTCTTTCTTCTTTCTTTCTTCTTTCTTTCTTCTTTCTTTCTTACTTCTTTCTAACTTCTTTTTTCTTCTTTCTTACTTCTTTCTTACTTCTTTCTTACTTCTTTCTTACTTCTTTCTTACTTCTTTCTTACTTATTTCTTACTTCTTTCTTAGTTCTTTCTTCTTTCTTCTTTCTTACTTCTTTCTTACTTCTTTCTTGCTTCTTTCTTTCTTCTTTCTTACTTCTTTCTTCTTTCTTTCTTCTTTCTTTCTTACTTCTTTCTTACTTCTTTCTTACTTCTTTATTCCTTCTTTCTTACTTCTTTCTTACTTCTTTCTTAGTTCTTTCTTACTTCTTTCTAACTTCTTTTTTCTTCTTTCTTACTTCTTTCTTACTTCTTTCTTCCTTCTTTCTTACTTATTTCTTTCTTCTTTCTTACTTCTTTCTTACTTTTTTCTTACTTCTTTCTAACTATTTTTTTCTTCTTTCTTACTTCTTTCTTACTTCTTTCTTACTTCTTTCTTACTTCTTTCTTCTTTCTTTCTTACTTCTTTCTTACTTCTTTCTTACTTCTTTCTAACTTCTTTCTTACTTCTTTCTTATTTCTTTCTTCCTTCTTTCTTACTTCTTTCTTACTTCTTTCTTTCTTACTTCTTGCTTACTTCTTTCGTACTTCTTTCTTCTTTCTTACTTCTTACTTCATTCTTCTTTCTTTCTTCTTTCTTACTTCTTTCTTACTTCTTACTTCTTTCTTACTTCTTTCTTACTTCTTTCTTACTTCTTTCTTACATCTTTCTTACTTCTTTCTTACTTCTTTCTTACTTCTTTCTTACTTCTTTCTTACTTCTTTCTTACTTCTTTCTCCATTCCTTCTTACTTCTTTCTTACTTCTTTCTTACTTCTTTCTTACTTCTTTCTTACTTCTTTCTTACTTCTTTCTTACTTCTTTCTTCTTTCTTTCTTACTTCTTTCTTACTTCTTTCTTACTTCTTTCTAACTTCTTTCTTACTTCTTTCTTACTTCTTTCTTACTTCTTTCTTACTTCTTTCTTACTTCTTTCTTAATTCTTTCTTTCTTACTTCTTGCTTACTTCTTTCGTACTTCTTTCTTCTTTCTTACTTCTTACTTCATTCTTCTTTCTTTCTTCTTTCTTACTTCTTTCTTACTTCTTACTTCTTTCTTACTTCTTTCTTACTTCTTTCTTACTTCTTTCTTACTTCTTTCTTACTTCTTTCTTACTTCTTTCTCCATTCCTTCTTACTTCTTTCTTACTTCTTTCTTACTTCTTTCTTACTTCTTTCTTACTTCTTTCTTACTTCTTTCTTACTTCTTTCATACTTCTTTCTTAAATCTTTCTTACTTCTTTCTAACTTCTTTCTTACTTCTTTCTTTCTTACTTCTTCCTTATTTCTTTCGTACTTCTTTCTTACTTCTTTCTTACTTCTTTCTTACTTCTTTCTTACTTCTTTCTAACTTCTTTCTTACTTCTTTCTTACTTCTTTCTAACTACTTTCTTACTTCTTTCTTACTTCTTTTTAACTTCTTGCTTTCTTCTTTCTTTCTTCTTTCTTTCTTCTTTCTTTCTTACTTCTTTCTAACTTCTTTTTTCTTCTTTCTTACTTCTTTCTAACTACTTTTTTCTTCTTTCTTACTTCTTTCTTACTTATTTCTTACTTCTTTCTTACTTCTTTCTTCTTTCTTCTTTCTTACTTCTTTCTTCTTTCTTACTTCTTTCTTTCTTCTTTCTTACTTCTTTCTTCTTTCTTTCTTCTTTCTTTCTTACTTCTTTCTTACTTCTTTCTTAGTTCTTTCTTACCTCTTTCTAACTTCTTTTTTCTTCTTTCTTACTTCTTTCTTACTTCTTTCTTCCTTCTTTCTTACTTATTTCTTTCTTCTTTCTTACTTCTTTCTTACTTTTTTCTTACTTCTTTCTAACTATTTTTTTCTTCTTTCTTACTTCTTTCTTACTTCTTTCTTACTTCTTTCTTACTTCTTTCTTCTTTCTTTCTTACTTCTTTCTTACTTCTTTCTTACTTCTTTCTAACTTCTTTCTTACTTCTTTCTTACTTCTTTCTTACTTCTTTCTTCTTTCTTTCTTACTTCTTTCTTTCTTACTTCTTGCTTACTTCTTTCGTACTTCTTTCTTCTTTCTTACTTCTTACTTCATTCTTCTTTCTTTCTTCTTTCTTACTTCTTTCTTACTTCTTACTTCTTTCTTACTTCTTTCTTACTTCTTTCTTACTTCTTTCTTACTTCTTTCTCCATTCCTTCTTACTTCTTTCTTCTTTCTTTCTTACTTCTTTCTTACTTCTTTCTCCATTCCTTCTTACTTCTTTCTTACTTCTTTCTTACTTCTTTCTTACTTCTTTCTTACTTCTTTCTTACTTCTTTCTTCTTTCTTTCTTACTTCTTTCTTACTTCTTTCTTACTTCTTTCTAACTTCTTTCTTACTTCTTTCTTACTTCTTTCTTACTTCTTTCTTACTTCTTTCTTAATTCTTTCTTTCTTATTTCTTGCTTACTTCTTTCGTACTTCTTTCTTCTTTCTTACTTCTTACTTCATTCTTCTTTCTTTCTTCTTTCTTACTTCTTTCTTACTTCTTACTTCTTTCTTACTTCTTTCTTACTTCTTTCTTACTTCTTTCTTACTTCTTTCTTACTTATTTCTTACTTCTTTCTCCATTCCTTCTTACTTCTTTCTTACTTCTTTCTTACTTCTTTCTTACTTCTTTCTTACTTCTTTCTTACTTCTTTCATACTTCTTTCTTAAATCTTTCTTACTTCTTTCTAACTTCTTTCTTACTTCTTTCTTTCTTACTTCTTCCTTATTTCTTTCGTACTTCTTTCTTACTTCTTTCTTACTTCTTTCTTACTTCTTTCTTACTTCTTTCTAACTTCTTTCTTACTTCTTTCTTACTTCTTTCTAACTACTTTCTTACTTCTTTCTTACTTCTTTTTAACTTCTTGCTTTCTTCTTTCTTTCTTCTTTCTTTCTTCTTTCTTTCTTACTTCTTTCTAACTTCTTTTTTCTTCTTTCTTACTTCTTTCTAACTACTTTTTTCTTCTTTCTTACTTCTTTCTTACTTATTTCTTACTTCTTTCTTACTTCTCTCTTCTTTCTTCTTTCTTACTTCTTTATTCTTTCTTACTTCTTTCTTTCTTCTTTCTTACTTCTTTCTTCTTTCTTTCTTCTTTCTTTCTTACTTCTTTCTTACTTCTTTCTTACTTCTTTCTTTCTTCTTTCTTACTTCTTTCTTTCTTCTTTCTTCTTTCTTACTTCTTTCTTCATTCCTTCTTACTTCTTTCTTACTTCTTTCTTACTTCTTTCTTACTTCTTTCTTACTTCTTTCTTCATTCCTTCTTACTTCTTTCTTACTTCTTTCTTACTTCTTAATTAATTCTTTCTTACTTCTTTCTTACTTCTTTCTAACTTCTTTCTTCTTTCTTTCTTACTTCTTTCTTACTTCTTTCTTTCTTCCTTCTTTCTTCCTTCTTTCTAACTTCTTTCTTCTTTCTTTCTTACTTCTTTCTTCTTTCTTTCTTACTTATTTCTTAATTCTTTCTTACTTCTTTCTTATTTCTTACTTCTTTCTTTCCTCTTTCTTACTTCTTTCTTACTTCTTTCTTTCTTCTTTCTTACTTCTTTCTTTCTTCTTTCTTTCTCACTTCTTTCTTTCTTCTTTCTTACTTCTTTCTTACTTCTTTCTTCTTTCTTTCTTACTTCTTTCTTACTTCTTTCTTACTTCTTTCTTACTTCTTTCTTACTTCTTTCTTTCTTCTTTCTTCTTTCTTTCTTACTTCTTTCTTACTTCTTTCTTACTTCTTTCTTACTTCTTTCTTACTTCTTTCTTCTTTCTTTCTTCTTTCTTACTTCTTTCTTTCTTCTTTCTTACTTCTTTCTTTCTTTTTTCTTACTTCTTTCTAACTATTTTTTTCTTCTTTCTTACTTCTTTCTTACTTCTTTCTTACTTCTTTCTTACTTCTTTCTTACTTCTTTCTTACTTCTTTCTTTCTTACTTCTTGCTTACTTCTTTCGTACTTCTTTCTTCTTTCTTACTTCTTACTTCTTTCTTCTTTCTTTCTTACTTCTTTCTTACTTCTTTCTTACTTCTTACTTCTTTCTTACTTCTTTCTTACTTCTTGCTTACTTCTTTCTTTCTTCTTTCTTACTTCTTTCTTACTTCTTTCTTCTTTCTTTCTTACTTCTTTCTTACTTCTTTCTTACTTCTTTCTTACTTCTTGCTTACTTCTTTCTTTCTTCTTTCTTACTTCTTTCTTACTTCTTTCTTCTTTCTTTCTTACTTCTTTCTTACTTCTTTCTTACTTCTTTCTTACTTCTTTCTTACTTCTTTCTTACTTCTTTCTTTCTTACTTCTTGCTTACTTCTTTCGTACTTCTTTCTTCTTTCTTACTTCTTTCTTCTTTCTTCTTTCTTACTTATTTCTTTCTTCTTTCTTACTTCTTTCTAACTTCTTTCTTCATACCTTCTTACTTCTTTCTTACTTCTTTCTTACTTCTTTCTTACTTCTTTCTTCTTTCTTTCTTCTTTCTTACTTCTTTCTTTCTTCTTTCTTACTTCTTTCTTTCTTTTTTCTTACTTCTTTCTAACTATTTTTTTCTTCTTTCTTACTTCTTTCTTACTTCTTTCTTACTTCTTTCTTACTTCTTTCTTACTTCTTTCTTCTTTCTTTCTTACTTCTTTCTTACTTCTTACTTCTTTCTTACTTCTTTATTACTTCTTTCTTACTTCTTTCTTACTTCTTTCTTACTTCTTTCTTACTTCTTTCTCCATTCCTTCTTAGTTCTTTCTTCTTTCTTTCTTACTTCTTTCTTACTTCTTTCTTACTTCTTTCTTTCTTACTTCTTGCTTACTTCTTTCGTACTTCTTACTTCTTTCTTACTTCTTTCATACTTCTTTCTTACTTCTTTCTTTCTTACTTCTTTCTTACTTCTTTCTATACTGCTTTCTTTCTTCTTTCTTACTTCTTTCTTCTTTCTTACTTCTTTCTTACTTCTTTCTTACTTCTTTCTTACTTCTTTCTTACTTCTTTCTTACTTCTTTCTTTCTTCTTTCTTACTTCTTTCTTCATTCCTTCTTACTTCTTTCTTTCTTCCTTCTTACTTCTTTCTTACTTCTTTCTTACTTCTTTCTTTCTTCTTTCTTCTTTCTTTCTTACTTCTTTCTTACTTCTTTCTTAATTCTTTCTTACTTATTTCTTTCTTCTTTCTTACTTCTTTCTCTTTCTTCATTCATTCTTACTTCTTTCTTACTTCTTTCTTACTTCTTTGTTACTTCTTTCTAACTACTTTTTTCTTCTTTCTTAATTCTTTCTTACTTATTTCTTACTTCTTTCTTACTTCTTTCTTCTTTCTTACTTATTTCTTCTTTCTTTCTTACTTCTTTCTTACTTCTTTCTTACTTCTTTCTAACTTCTTTCTTCATTCCTTCTTACTTCTTTCTTACTTCTTTCGTACTTCTTTCTTACTTCTTTCTTACTTCTTTCTTACTTCTTTCTTCTTTCTTTCTTACTTCTTTCTTACTTCTTTCTTACTTCTTTCTTACTTCTTTCGTACTTCTTTCTTACTTCTTTCTTTCTTCTTTCTTTCTTACTTCTTTCGTACTTCTTTCGTACTTCTTTCTTACTTCTTTCTTACTTCTTTCTTACTTCTTTCTTACTTCTTTCTAACTTCTTTCTTCATTCCTTCTTACTTCTTTCTTACTTCTTTCTTACTTCTTTCTTACTTCTTTCTTCCTTCTTTCTTAATTCTTTCTTACTTCTTTCTTCTTTCTTTCTTCTTTCTTACTTCTTTCTTTCTTCTTTCTTACTTCTTTCTTACTTTTTTCTTACTTCTTTCTAACTATTTTTTTCTTCTTTCTTACTTCTTTCTTACTTCTTTCTTACTTCTTTCTTACTTCTTTCTTCTTTCTTTCTTACTTCTTTCTTACTTCTTTCTTCCTTCTTTCTAACTTCTTTCTTACTTCTTTCTTACTTCTTTCTTACTTCTTTCTTACTTCTTTCTTACTTCTTTCTTTCTTACTTCTTGCTTACTTCTTTCGTACTTCTTACTTCTTTCTTACTTCTTTCTCCATTCCTTCTTACTTCTTTCTTACTTCTTTCTTACTTCTTTCTTACTTCTTTCTTACTTCTTTCTTACTTCTTTCTTACTTCTTTCATACTTCTTTCTTAAATCTTTCTTACTTCTTTCTAACTTCTTTCTTACTTCTTTCTTTCTTACTTCTTCCTTATTTCTTTCGTACTTCTTTCTTACTTCTTTCTTACTTCTTTCTTACTTCTCTCTTACTTCTTTCTAACTTCTTTCTTACTTCTTTCTAACTACTTTCTTACTTCTTTCTTACTTCTTTTTAACTTCTTTCTTTCTTCTTTCTTTCTTCTTTCTTTCTTCTTTCTTTCTTACTTCTTTCTAACTTCTTTTTTCTTCTTTCTTACTTCTTTCTTACTTCTTTCTAACTACTTTTTTCTTCTTTCTTACTTCTTTCTTACTTATTTCTTACTTCTTTCTTACTTCTTTCTTCTTTCTTCTTTCTTACTTCTTTCTTACTTCTTTCTTACTTCTTTCTTTCTTCTTTCTTTCTTACTTCTTTCTTCTTTCTTTCTTCTTTCTTTCTTACTTCTTTCTTACTTCTTTCTTACTTCTTTCTTTCTTCTTTCTTACTTCTTTCTTTCTTCTTTCTTCTTTCTTACTTCTTTCTTCATTCCTTCTTACTTCTTTCTTACTTCTTTCTTACTTGTTTCTTACTTCTTACTTACTTCTTTCTTACTTCTTTCTTCTTTCTTTCTCTCTTCTTTCTTCCTTCTTTCTTACTTCTTTCTTACTTCTTTCTTAGTTCTTTCTTACTTCTTTCTAACTTCTTTTTTCTTCTTTCTTACTTCTTTCTTACTTCTTTCTTACTTCTTTCTTCCTTCTTTCTTACTTATTTCTTTCTTCTTTCTTACTTCTTTCTTACTTTTTTCTTACTTCTTTCTTTACTATTTTTTTCTTCTTTCTTACTTCTTTCTTACTTCTTTCTTACTTCTTTCTTACTTCTTTCTTACTTCTTTCTCCATTCCTTCTTACTTCTTTCTTACTTCTTTCTTACTTCTTTCTTACTTCTTTCTTACTTCTTTCTTACTTCTTTCTTACTTCTTTCTTACTACTTTCTTACTTCTTTCTTACTTCTTTCTAACTTCTTTCTTACTTCTTTCTTACTACTTTCTTACTTCTTTCTTACTTCTTTCTTACTTCTTTCTTTCTTACTTCTTGCTTACTTCTTTCGTACTTCTTTCTTCTTTCTTACTTCTTACTTCATTCTTCTTTCTTTCTTCTTTCTTACTTCTTTCTTACTTCTTACTTCTTTCTTACTTCTTTCTTACTTCTTTCTTACTTCTTTCTTACTTCTTTCTTACTTCTTTCTTACTTCTTTCTCCATTCCTTCTTACTTCTTTCTTACTTCTTTCTTACTTCTTTCTTACTTCTTTCTTACTTCGTTCTTACTTCTTTCTTACTTCTTTCATACTTCTTTCTTAAATCTTTCTTACTTCTTTCTAACTTCTTTCTTACTTCTTTCTTTCTTACTTCTTCCTTATTTCTTTCGTACTTCTTTCTTACTTCTTTCTTACTTCTTTCTTACTTCTTTCTTACTTCTTTCTAACTACTTTCTTACTTCTTTCTTACTTCTTTTTAACTTCTTTCTTTCTTCTTTCTTTCTTCTTTCTTTCTTACTTCTTTCTAACTTCTTTTTTCTTCTTTCTTACTTCTTTCTTACTTCTTTCTAATTACTTTTTTCTTCTTTCTTACTTCTTTCTTACTTATTTCTTACTTTCTTACTTCTTTCTTCTTTCTTCTTTCTTACTTCTTTCTTACTTCTTTCTTACTTCTTTCTTTCTTCTTTCTTACTTCTTTCTTCTTTCTTTCTTACTTCTTTCTTACTTCTTTCTTACTTCTTTCTTTCTTCTTTCTTACTTCTTTCTTTCTTCTTTCTTCTTTCTTACTTCTTTCTTCATTCCTTCTTACTTCTTTCTTACTTCTTTCTTCCTTCTTTCTTACTTATTTCTTTCTTCTTTCTTACTTCTTTCTTACTTTTTTCTTACTTCTTTCTAACTATTTTTTTCTTCTTTCTTACTTCTTTCTTACTTCTTTCTTACTTCTTTCTTACTTCTTTCTTCTTTCTTTCTTACTTCTTTCTTACTTCTTTCTAACTTCTTTCTTACTTCTTTCTTACTTCTTTCTTACTTCTTTCTTACTTCTTTCTTACTTCTTTCTTTCTTACTTCTTGCTTTCTTCTTTCGTACTTCTTTCTTCTTTCTTACTTCTTACTTCATTCTTCTTTCTTTCTTCTTTCTTACTTCTTTCTTACTTCTTACTTCTTTCTTACTTCTTTCTTACTTCTTTCTTGCTTCTTTCTTACTTCTTTCTTACTTCTTTCTTACTTCTTTCTTACTTCTTTCTTACTTCTTTCTTACTTCTTTCTAACTTCTTTCTTACTTCTTTCTTACTTCTTTCTTACTTCTTTCTTACTTCTTTCTTACTTCTTTCTTTCTTACTTCTTGCTTATTTCTTTCGTACTTCTTTCTTCTTTCTTTCTTCTTACTTCATTCTTCTTTCTTTCTTCTTTCTTACTTCTTTCTTACTCCTTACTTCTTTCTTACTTCTTTCTTACTTCTTTCTTACTTCTTTCTTACTTCTTTCTTACTTCTTTCTTACTTCTTTCTTACTTCTTTCTTACTTCTTTCTCCATTCCTTCTTACTTCTTTCTTACTTCTTTCTTACTTCTTTCTTACTTCTTTCTTACTTCTTTCTTACTTCTTTCTTACTTCTTTCATACTTCTTTCTTAAATCTTTCTTACTTCTTTCTAACTTCTTTCTTACTTCTTTCTTTCTTACTTCTTCCTTATTTCTTTCGTACTTCTTTCTTACTTCTTTCTTACTTCTTTCTTACTTCTTTCTTATTCTTTCTAACTTCTTTCTTACTTCTTTCTTACTTCTTTCTAACTACTTTCTTACTTCTTTCTTACTTCTTTTTAACTTCTTTCTTTCTTCTTTCTTTCTTTTTTCTTTCTTCTTTCTTTCTTACTTCTTTCTAACTTCTTTTTTCTTCTTTCTTACTTCTTTCTTACTTCTTTCTTCTTTCTTACTTCTTTCTTACTTCTTTCTTACTTCTTTCTTACTTCTTTCTTACTTCTTGCTTACTTCTTTCTTTCTTCTTTCTTACTTCTTTCTTCATTCCTTCTTACTTCTTTCTTTCTTCTTTCTTACTTCTTTCTTACTACTTTCTTACTTATTTCTTTCTTCTTTCTTACTTCTTTCTAACTTCTTTCTTCATTCATTCTTACTTCTTTCTTACTTCTTTCTTACTTCTTTCTTACTTCTTTCTTACTTCTTTCTAACTACTTTTTTCTTCTTTCTTAATTCTTTCTTACTTATTTCTTACTTCTTTCTTACTTCTTTCTTCTTTCTTACTTCTTTCTTCTTTCTTTCTTACTTCTTTCTTACTTCTTTCTTACTTCTTTCTTACCTCTTTCTTACTTCTTTCTTTCTTCTTTCTTACTTCTTTCTTACTTCTTTCTTACTTCTTTCTTACTTATTTCTTTCTTCTTTCTTACTTCTTTCTAACTTCTTTCTTCATACCTTCTTACTTCTTTCTTACTTCTTTCTTACTTCTTTCTTACTTCTTTCTTCTTTCTTTCTTCTTTCTTACTTCTTTCTTTCTTACTTCTTTCTTACTTCTTTCTTTCTTTTTTCTTACTTCTTTCTAACTATTTTTTTCTTCGTTCTTACTTCTTTCTTACTTCTTTCTTACTTCTTTCTTACTTCTTTCTTACTTCTTTCTTCTTTCTTTCTTACTTCTTTCTTACTTCTTTCTTACTTCTTTCTAACTTCTTTCTTACTTCTTTCTTACTTCTTTCTTACTTCTTTCTTTCTTACTTCTTCCTTACTTCTTTCGTACTTCTTTCTTCTTTCTTACTTCTTACTTCTTTCTTCTTTCTTTCTTACTTCTTTCTTACTTCTTTCTTACTTCTTACTTCTTTCTTACTTCTTTCTTACTCCTTGCTTACTTCTTTCTTTCTTCTTTCTTACTTGTTTCTTACTTCTTTCTTCTTTCTTTCTTACTTCTTTCTTACTTCTTTCTTACTTCTTTCTTACTTCTTTCTTACTTCCTTCTTACTTCTTTCTTCTTTCTTTCTTACTTCTTTCTTACTTCTTTCTTACTTCTTTCTAACTTCTTTCTTACTTCTTTCTTACTTCTTTCTTACTTCTTTCTTACTTCTTTCTTACTTCTTTCTTACTTCTTTCTTACTTCTTTCTTACTTCTTTCTTACTTCTTTCTTACTTCTTTCTTACTTCTTTCTTTCTTACTTCTTTCTTACTTCTTTCTTACTTCTTTCTTACTTATTTCTTACTTCTTACTTCTTTCTTACTTCTTTCGTACTTCTTTCTTACTTCTTTCTTACTTCTTACTTCTTACTTCTTTCTTACTTCTTTCATACTTCTTTCTTCCTTCTTTCTTTCTTACTCCTTTCTTACTTCTTTCTTACTTCTTTCTATACTGATTTCTTTCTTCTTTCTTACTTCTTTCATACTTCTTTCTTTCTTCTTTCTTACTTCTTTCTTCTTTCTTACTTCTTTCTTACTTCTTTCTTACTTCTTTCTTCCTTCTTTCTTACTTCTTGCTTACTTCTTTCTTTCTTCTTTCTTACTTCTTTCTTCATTCCTTCTTACTTCTTTCTTTCTTCTTTCTTACTTCTTTCTTACTTCTTTCTTACTTATTTCTTTCTTCTTTCTTACTTCTTTCTAACTACTTTTTTCTTCTTTCTTAATTCTTTCTTACTTATTTCTTACTTCTTTCTTACTTCTTTCTTCTTTCTTACTTCTTTCTTCTTTCTTTCTTACTTCTTTCTTACTTCTTTCTTACTTCTTTCTTACTTCTTTCTTACTTCTTTCTTTCTTCTTTCTTACTTCTTTCATACTTCTTTCTTACTCTTTCTTACTTCTTTCTTCTTTCTTACCTCTTTCTTACTTCTTTCTTTCTTACTTCTTTCTAACTTCTTTCGTACTTCTTTCTTACTTCTTTCTTACTTCTTTCTTACTTCTTTCTTCTTTCTTTCTTACTTCTTTCTTACTTCTTTCTTACTTCTTTCTTACTTCTTTCTTTCTTCTTTCTTACTCCTTTCTTACTTCTTTCTTACTTCTTTCTTACTTCTTTCTTCTTTCTTACTTCTTTCTTTCTTCTTTCTTACTTCTTTCTTACTTCTTTCTTCTTTCTTTCTTACTTCTTTCTTACTTCTTTCTTATTTCTTTCTTACTTCTTTCTTTCTTCTTTCTTACTTCTTTCTTCATTCCTTCATACTTCTTTCTTTCTTCTTTCTTACTTCTTTCTTACTTCTTTCTTACTTCTTTCTTACTTCTTTCTTTCTTACTTCTTGCTTACTTCTTTCGTACTTCTTTCTTCTTTCTTACTTCTTTCTTATTTCTTCTTTCTTTCTTACTTCTTTCTTACTTCTTTCTTACTTCTTACTTCTTTCTTACTTCTTTCTTACTTCTTTCTTACTTCTTTCTTACTTCTTTCTTACTTCTTTCTTACTTCTTTCTCCATTCCTTCTTACTTCTTTCTTACTTCTTTCTTACTTCTTTCTTACTTCTTTCTTACTTCTTTCTTACTTCTTTCTTACTTCTTTCATACTTCTTTCTTAAATCTTTCTTACTTCTTTCTAACTTCTTTCTTACTTCTTTCTTTCTTACTTCTTCCTTATTTCTTTCGTACTTCTTTCTTACTTCTTTCTTACTTCTTTCTAACTTCTTTCTTACTTCTTTCTTACTTCTTTCTAACTACTTTCTTACTTCTTTCTTACTTCTTTTTAACTTCTTTCTTTCTTCTTTCTTACTTCTTTCTTTCTTCTTTCTTTCTTACTTCTTTCTAACTTCTTTTTTCTTCTTTCTTACTTCTTTCTTACTTCTTTCTTACTTCTTTCTTACTTCTTTCTTACTTCTTTCTTACTTATTTCTTACTTCTTTCTTACTTCTTTCTTCTTTCTTCTTTCTTACTTCTTTCTTACTTCTTTCTTACTTCTTTCTTTCTTCTTTCTTACTTCTTTCTTCTTTCTTTCTTACTTCTTTCTTACTTCTTTCTTACTTCTTTCTTTCTTCTTTCTTACTTCTTTCTTTCTTCTTTCTTCTTTCTTACTTCTTTCTTCATTCCTTCTTACTTCTTTCTTACTTCTTTCTTACTTCTTTCTTACTTCTTTCTTACTTCTTTCTTCTTTCTTTCTCTCTTCTTTCTTCCTTCTTTCTTACTTCTTTCTTACTTCTTTCCTAGTTCTTTCTTACTTCTTTCTAACTTCTTTTTTCTTCTTTCTTACTTCTTTCTTACTTCTTTCTTCCTTCTTTCTTACTTATTTCTTTCTTCTTTCTTACTTCTTTCTTACTTTTTTCTTACTTCTTTCTAACTATTTTTTTCTTCTTTCTTACTTCTTTCTTACTTCTTTCTTACTTCTTTCTTACTTCTTTCTTCTTTCTTTCTTACTTCTTTCTTACTTCTTTCTTACTTCTTTCTAACTTCTTTCTTACTTCTTTCTTACTTCTTTCTTACTTCTTTCTTACTTATTTCTTACTTCTTTCTTTCTTACTTCTTGCTTACTTCTTTCGTACTTCTTTCTTCTTTCTTACTTCTTACTTCATTCTTCTTTCTTTCTTCTTTCTTACTTCTTTCTTACTTCTTACTTCTTTCTTACTTCTTTCTTACTTCTTTCTTGCTTCTTTCTTACTTCTTTCTTACTTCTTTCTTACTTCTTTCTTACTTCTTTCTTACTTCTTTCTAACTTCTTTCTTACTTCTTTCTTACTTCTTTCTTACTTCTTTCTTACTTCTTTCTTACTTCTTTCTTTCTTACTTCTTGCTTATTTCTTTCGTACTTCTTTCTTCTTTCTTTCTTCTTACTTCATTCTTCTTTCTTTCTTCTTTCTTACTTCTTTCTTACTCCTTACTTCTTTCTTACTTCTTTCTTACTTCTTTCTTACTTCTTTCTTACTTCTTTCTTACTTCTTTCTTACTTCTTTCTTACTTCTTTCTCCATTCCTTCTTACTTCTTTCTTACTTCTTTCTTACTTCTTTCTTACTTCTTTCTTACTTCTTTCTTACTTCTTTCATACTTCTTTCTTAAATCTTTCTTACTTCTTTCTAACTTCTTTCTTACTTCTTTCTTTCTTACTTCTTCCTTATTTCTTTCGTACTTCTTTCTTACTTCTTTCTTACTTCTTTCTTACTTCTTTCTTATTCTTTCTAACTTCTTTCTTACTTCTTTCTTACTTCTTTCTAACTACTTTCTTACTTCTTTCTTACTTCTTTTTATCTTCTTTCTTTCTTCTTTCTTTCTTTTTTCTTTCTTCTTTCTTTCTTACTTCTTTCTAACTTCTTTTTTCTTCTTTCTTACTTCTTTCTTACTTCTTTCTAACTAATTTTTCTTCTTTCTTACTTCTTTCTTACTAATTTCTTACTTCTTTCTTACTACTTTCTTCTTTCTTTCTCTCTTCTTTCTTCCTTCTTTCTTAC
The DNA here is from genome assembly GCF_036013475.1 of Columba livia. NCBI lineage: Eukaryota > Metazoa > Chordata > Aves > Columbiformes > Columbidae > Columba > Columba livia. The sequence goes on along the minus strand of NW_027043009.1, from coordinate 4,812,509 downwards.
TTCTTTCTTACTTCTTTCTTAGTTCTTTCTTACTTCTTTCTAACTTCTTTTTTCTTCTTTCTTACTTCTTTTTTACTTCTTTCTTAATTCTTTCTTACTTCTTTCTTTCTTACTTCTTTTTTACTTCTTTCTTTCTTCTTTCTTACTTCTTTCTTTCTGCTTTTTTACTACTTTCTTACTTCTTTCTTCATTCCTTCTTACTTCTTTCTTACTTCTTTCTTACTTCTTTCTTACTTCTTTCTTACTTCTTTCTTACTTCTTTCTTACTTCTTTCTTACTTCCTTCTAACTTCTTTTTTCTTCTTTCTTACTTCTTTCTTACTTCTTTCTTAATTCTTTCTTACTTCTTTCTTTCTTACTTCTTTCTTACTTCTTTCTTTCTTCTTTCTTGCTTCTTTCTTTCTGCTTTCCTACTTCTTTCTTACTTCTTTCTTCATTCATTCTTACTTCTTTCTTACTTCTTTCTTTCTTCTTTCTTACTTCTTTCTTTCTTCTTTCTTTCTTACTTCTTTCTTTCTTCTTTCTTACTTCTTTCTTACTTCTTTCTACTTTCTTTCTTAGTTCTTTCTTATTTCTTTCTTACTTCTTTCTTACTTCTTTCTTACTTCTTTCTTTCTTCTTTCTTCTTTCTTTCTTACTTCTTTCTTACTTCTTTCTTACTTCTTTCTTACTTATTTCTTTCTTCTTTCTTACTTCTTTCTAACTTCTTTCTTCATACCTTCTTACTTCTTTCTTACTTCTTTCTTACTTCTTTCTTCTTTCTTTCTTCTTTCTTACTTCTTTCTTTCTTCTTTCTTACTTCTTTCTTTCTTTTTTCTTACTTCTTTCTAACTATTTTTTTCTTCTTTCTTACTTCTTTCTTACTTCTTTCTTACTTCTTTCTTACTTCTTTCTTACTTCTTTCTTTTTTCTTTCTTACTTCTTTCTTACTTCTTTCTTACTTCTTTCTAACTTCTTTCTTACTTCTTTCTTACTTCTTTCTTACTTCTTTCTTTCTTACTTCTTCCTTACTTCTTTCGTACTTCTTTCTTCTTTCTTACTTCTTACTTCTTTCTTCTTTCTTTCTTACTTCTTTCTTACTTCTTTCTTACTTCTTACTTCTTTCTTACTTCTTTCTTACTTCTTTCTTCTTTCTTTCTTACTTCTTTCTTACTACTTTCTTACTTCTTTCTTACTTCTTTCTTACTTCCTTCTTACTTCTTTCTTCTTTCTTTCTTACTTCTTTCTTACTTCTTTCTTACTTCTTTCTAACTTCTTTCTTACTTCTTTCTTACTTCTTTCTTACTTCTTTCTTACTTCTTTCTTACTTCTTTCTTTCTTACTTCTTGCTTACTTCTTTCGTACTTCTTTCTTCTTTATTCTTTCTTTCTTACTTCTTTCTTACTTCTTTCTTACTTCTTTCTTACTTCTTTCTTACTTATTTCTTACTTCTTACTTCTTTCTTACTTCTTTCTTACTTCTTTCTTACTTCTTTCTTACTTCTTTCTCCATTCCTTCTTACTTCTTTCTTCTTTCTTTCTTACTTCTTTCTTACTTCTTTCTTACTTCTTTCTAACTTCTTTCTTACTTCTTTCTTACTTCTTTCTTACTTCTTTCTTACTTCTTTCTTACTTCTTTCTTTCTTACTTCTTGCTTACTTCTTTCGTACTTCTTTCTTCTTTATTCTTTCTTTCTTACTTCTTTCTTACTTCTTTCTTACTTCTTTCTTACTTCTTTCTTACTTATTTCTTACTTCTTACTTCTTTCTTACTTCTTTCTTACTTCTTTCTTACTTCTTTCTTACTTCTTTCTTACTTCTTTCTCCATTCCTTCTTACTTCTTTCTTCTTTCTTTCTTACTTCTTTCTTACTTTTTTCTTACTTCTTTCTTACTTCTTTCTTTCTTACTTCTTGCTTACTTCTTTCGTACTTCTTTCTTACTTCTTTCTTACTTCTTACTTCTTACTTCTTTCTTACTTCTTTCATACTTCTTTCTTCCTTCTTTCTTTCTTACTCCTTTCTTACTTCTTTCTTACTTCTTTCTATACTGATTTCTTTCTTCTTTCTTATTTCTTTCATACTTCTTTCTTTCTTCTTTCTTACTTCTTTCTTCTTTCTTACTTCTTTCTTACTTCTTTCTTACTTCTTTCTTACTTCTTTCTTACTTCTTGCTTACTTCTTTCTTTCTTCTTTCTTACTTCTTTCTTCATTCCTTCTTACTTCTTTCTTTCTTCTTTCTTACTTCTTTCTTACTTCTTTCTTACTTATTTCTTTCTTCTTTCTTACTTCTTTCTAACTACTTTTTTCTTCTTTCTTAATTCTTTCTTACTTATTTCTTACTTCTTTCTTACTTCTTTCTTCTTTCTTACTTCTTTCTTACTTCTTTCTTACTTCTTTCTTTCTTCTTTCTTACTTCTTTCTTCATTCCTTCTTACTTCTTTCTTTCTTCCTTCTTACTTCTTTCTTACTTCTTTCTTACTCTTTCTTACTTCTTTCTTCTTTCTTACCTCTTTCTTACTTCTTTCTTTCTTACTTCTTTCTAACTTCTTTCGTACTTCTTTCTTACTTCTTTCTTACTTCTTTCTTACTTCTTTCTTCTTTCTTTCTTACTTCTTTCTTACTTCTTTCTTACTTCTTTCTTACTTCTTTCTTTCTTCTTTCTTACTCCTTTCTTACTTCTTTCTTACTTCTTTCTTACTTCTTTCTTCTTTCTTACTTCTTTCTTTCTTCTTTCTTACTTCTTTCTTACTTCTTTCTTCTTTCTTTCTTACTTCTTTCTTACTTCTTTCTTATTTCTTTCTTACTTCTTTCTTTCTTCTTTCTTACTTCTTTCTTCATTCCTTCATACTTCTTTCTTTCTTCTTTCTTACTTCTTTCTTACTTCTTTCTTACTTCTTTCTTACTTCTTTCTTACTTCTTTCTTTCTTACTTCTTGCTTACTTCTTTCGTACTTCTTTCTTCTTTCTTACTTCTTTCTTATTTCTTCTTTCTTTCTTACTTCTTTCTTACTTCTTTCTTACTTCTTACTTCTTTCTTACTTCTTTATTACTTCTTTCTTACTTCTTTCTTACTTCTTTCTTACTTCTTTCTTACTTCTTTCTCCATTCCTTCTTACTTCTTTCTTCTTTCTTTCTTACTTCTTTCTTACTTCTTTCTTACTTCTTTCTTTCTTACTTCTTGCTTACTTCTTTCGTACTTCTTTCTTCTTTCTCACTTCTTACTTCTTTCTTCTTTCTTTCTTACTTCTTTCTTACTTCTTTCTTACTTCTTACTTCTTTCTTACTTCTTTCATACTTCTTTCTTACTTCTTTCTTTCTTACTCCTTTCTTACTTCTTTCTTACTTCTTTCTATACTGCTTTCTTTCTTCTTTCTTACTTCTTTCATACTTCTTTCTTTCTTCTTTCTTACTTCTTTCTTCTTTCTTACTTCTTTCTTACTTCTTTCTTACTTCTTTCTTTCTTACTTCTTGCTTACTTCTTTCGTACTTCTTTCTTCTTTCTTACTTCTTTCTTCTTTCTTACTTCTTTCTTACTTCTTGCTTACTTCTTTCTTTCTTCTTTCTTACTTCTTTCTTCATTCCTTCTTACTTCTTTCTTTCTTCTTTCTTACTTCTTTCTTACTTCTTTCTTTCTTCTTTCTTTCTTACTTCTTTCTTACTTCTTTCTTACTTCTTTCTTACTTCTTTCTTACTTATTTCTTTCTTCTTTCTTACTTCTTTCTAACTTCTTTCTTCATTCATTCTTACTTCTTTCTTACTTCTTTCTTACTTCTTTCTTACTTCTTTCTAACTACTTTTTTCTTCTTTCTTAATTCTTTCTTACTTATTTCTTACTTCTTTCTTACTTCTTTCTTCTTTCTTACTTCTTTCTTCTTTCTTTCTTACTTCTTTCTTACTTCTTTCTTACTTCTTTCTTACTTCTTTCTTACTTCTTTCTTACTTCTTTCTAACTAATTTTTTCTTCTTTCTTAATTCTTTCTTACTTATTTCTTACTTCTTTCTTACTTCTTTCTTCTTTCTTACTTCTTTCTTCTTTCTTTCTTACTTCTTTCTTACTTCTTTCTTACTTCTTTCTTACTTCTTTCTTACTTCTTTCTTTCTTCTTTCTTACTTCTTTCATACTTCTTTCTTACTCTTTCTTACTTCTTTCTTCTTTCTTTCTTACTCTTTCTTACTTCTCTCTTCTTTCTTACCTCTTTCTTACTTCTTTCTTTCTTACTTCTTTCTAACTTCTTTCGTACTTCTTTCTTACTTCTTTCTTACTTCTTTCTTACTTCTTTCTTCTTTCTTTCTTACTTCTTTCTTACTTCTTTCTTACTTCTTTCTTACTTCTTTCTTTCTTCTTTCTTACTCCTTTCTTACTTCTTTCTTACTTCTTTCTTACTTCTTTCTTCTTTCTTACTTCTTTCTTTCTTCTTTCTTACTTCTTTCTTACTTCTTTCTTCTTTCTTTCTTACTTCTTTCTTCATTCCTTCATACTTCTTTCTTTCTTCTTTCTTACTTCTTTCTTACTTCTTTCTTACTTCTTTCTTACTTCTTTCTTTCTTACTTCTTGCTTACTTCTTTCGTACTTCTTTCTTCTTTCTTACTTCTTTCTTATTTCTTCTTTCTTTCTTACTTCTTTCTTACTTCTTTCTTACTTCTTACTTCTTTCTTACTTCTTTCTTACTTCTTTCTTACTTCTTTCTTACTTCTTTCTTACTTCTTTCTCCATTCCTTCTTACTTCTTTCTTACTTCTTTCTTACTTCTTTCTTACTTCTTTCTTACTTCTTTCTTACTTCTTTCTTACTTCTTTCATACTTCTTTCTTAAATCTTTCTTACTTCTTTCTAACTTCTTTCTTACTTCTTTCTTTCTTACTTCTTTCTTATTTCTTTCGTACTTCTTTCTTACTTCTTTCTTACTTCTTTCTAACTTCTTTCTTACTTCTTTCTTACTTCTTTCTAACTACTTTCTTACTTCTTTCTTACTTCTTTCTTACTTCTTTCTCCATTCCTTCTTACTTCTTTCTTCTTTCTTTCTTACTTCTTTCTTACTTTTTTCTTACTTCTTTCTTACTTCTTTCTTTCTTACTTCTTGCTTACTTCTTTCGTACTTCTTTCTTACTTCTTTCTTACTTCTTACTTCTTACTTCTTTCTTACTTCTTTCATACTTCTTTCTTCCTTCTTTCTTTCTTACTCCTTTCTTACTTCTTTCTTACTTCTTTCTATACTGATTTCTTTCTTCTTTCTTACTTCTTTCATACTTCTTTCTTTCTTCTTTCTTACTTCTTTCTTCTTTCTTACTTCTTTCTTACTTCTTTCTTACTTCTTTCTTACTTCTTTCTTACTTCTTGCTTACTTCTTTCTTTCTTCTTTCTTACTTCTTTCTTCATTCCTTCTTACTTCTTTCTTTCTTCTTTCTTACTTCTTTCTTACTTCTTTCTTACTTATTTCTTTCTTCTTTCTTACTTCTTTCTAACTACTTTTTTCTTCTTTCTTAATTCTTTCTTACTTATTTCTTACTTCTTTCTTACTTCTTTCTTCTTTCTTACTTCTTTCTTACTTCTTTCTTACTTCTTTCTTTCTTCTTTCTTACTTCTTTCTTCATTCCTTCTTACTTCTTTCTTTCTTCCTTCTTACTTCTTTCTTACTTCTTTCTTACTCTTTCTTACTTCTTTCTTCTTTCTTACCTCTTTCTTACTTCTTTCTTTCTTACTTCTTTCTAACTTCTTTCGTACTTCTTTCTTACTTCTTTCTTACTTCTTTCTTACTTCTTTCTTCTTTCTTTCTTACTTCTTTCTTACTTCTTTCTTACTTCTTTCTTACTTCTTTCTTTCTTCTTTCTTACTCCTTTCTTACTTCTTTCTTACTTCTTTCTTACTTCTTTCTTCTTTCTTACTTCTTTCTTTCTTCTTTCTTACTTCTTTCTTACTTCTTTCTTCTTTCTTTCTTACTTCTTTCTTACTTCTTTCTTATTTCTTTCTTACTTCTTTCTTTCTTCTTTCTTACTTCTTTCTTCATTCCTTCATACTTCTTTCTTTCTTCTTTCTTACTTCTTTCTTACTTCTTTCTTACTTCTTTCTTACTTCTTTCTTACTTCTTTCTTTCTTACTTCTTGCTTACTTCTTTCGTACTTCTTTCTTCTTTCTTACTTCTTTCTTATTTCTTCTTTCTTTCTTACTTCTTTCTTACTTCTTTCTTACTTCTTACTTCTTTCTTACTTCTTTCTTACTTCTTTCTTACTTCTTTCTTACTTCTTTCTTACTTCTTTCTTACTTCTTTCTCCATTCCTTCTTACTTCTTTCTTCTTTCTTTCTTACTTCTTTCTTACTTCTTTCTTACTTCTTTCTTTCTTACTTCTTGCTTACTTCTTTCGTACTTCTTTCTTCTTTCTCACTTCTTACTTCTTTCTTCTTTCTTTCTTACTTCTTTCTTACTTCTTTCTTACTTCTTACTTCTTTCTTACTTCTTTCATACTTCTTTCTTACTTCTTTCTTTCTTACTCCTTTCTTACTTCTTTCTTACTTCTTTCTATACTGCTTTCTTTCTTCTTTCTTACTTCTTTCATACTTCTTTCTTTCTTCTTTCTTACTTCTTTCTTCTTTCTTACTTCTTTCTTACTTCTTTCTTACTTCTTTCTTACTTCTTTCTTACTTCTTGCTTACTTCTTTCTTTCTTCTTTCTTACTTCTTTCTTCATTCCTTCTTACTTCTTTCTTTCTTCTTTCTTACTTCTTTCTTACTTCTTTCTTTCTTCTTTCTTTCTTACTTCTTTCTTACTTCTTTCTTACTTCTTTCTTACTTCTTTCTTACTTATTTCTTTCTTCTTTCTTACTTCTTTCTAACTTCTTTCTTCATTCATTCTTACTTCTTTCTTACTTCTTTCTTACTTCTTTCTTACTTCTTTCTTACTTCTTTCTAACTACTTTTTTCTTCTTTCTTAATTCTTTCTTACTTATTTCTTACTTCTTTCTTACTTCTTTCTTCTTTCTTACTTCTTTCTTCTTTCTTTCTTACTTCTTTCTTACTTCTTTCTTACTTCTTTCTTACTTCTTTCTTACTTCTTTCTTTCTTCTTTCTTACTTCTTTCATACTTCTTTCTTACTCTTTCTTACTTCTTTCTTCTTTCTTTCTTACCTCTTTCTTACTTCTTTCTTTCTTACTTCTTTCTAACTTCTTTCGTACTTCTTTCTTACTTCTTTCTTACTTCTTTCTTACTTCTTTCTTCTTTCTTTCTTACTTCTTTCTTACTTCTTTCTTACTTCTTTCTTTCTTCTTTCTTACTTCTTTCTTTCTTCTTTCTTACTTCTTTCTTACTTCTTTCGTACTTCTTTCTTACTTCTTTCTTTCTTCTTTCTTTCTTACTTCTTTCGTACTTCTTTCGTACTTCTTTCTTACTTCTTTCTTACTTCTTTCTTACTTCTTTCTTCTTTCTTTCTTACTTCTTTCTTACTTCTTTCTTACTTCTTTCTTACTACTTTCTTACTTCTTTCTTCTTTCTTACTTCTTTCTTTCTTCTTTCTTACTTCTTTCTTACTTCTTTCTTCTTTCTTTCTTACTTCTTTCTTACTTCTTTCTTATTTCTTTCTTACTTCTTTCTTTCTTCTTTCTTACTTCTTTCTTCATTCCTTCTTACTTCTTTCTTTCTTCTTTCTTACTTCTTTCTTACTTCTTTCTTACTTCTTTCTTACTTCTTTCTTACTTCTTTCTTTCTTCTTTCTTCTTTCTTTCTTACTTCTTTCTTCATTCCTTCTTACTTCTTTCTTACTTCTTTCTTACTTCTTTCTTACTTCTTTCTTACTTCTTTCTTCCTTCTTTCTTACTTCTTTCTTACTTCTTTCTTCTTTCTTTCTTCTTTCTTACTTCTTTCTTTCTTCTTTCTTACTTCTTTCTTACTTTTTTCTTACTTCTTTCTAACTATTTTTTTCTTCTTTCTTCTTTCTTTCTTACTTCTTTCTTACTTCTTTCTTACTTCTTTCTAACTTCTTTCTTACTTCTTTCTAACTTCTTTCTTACTTCTTTCTTACTTCTTTCTTACTTCTTTCTTACTTCTTTCTTACTTCTTTCTTTCTTACTTCTTGCTTACTTCTTTCGTACTTCTTTCTTCTTTCTTACTTCTTACTTCTTTCTTACTTCTTTCTTACTTCTTTCTTTCTTACTTCTTGCTTACTTCTTTCGTACTTCTTTCTTCTTTCTTACTTCTTACTTCATTCTTCTTTCTTTCTTACTTCTTTCTAACTTCTTTCTTCATTCCTTCTTACTTCTTTCTTACTTCTTTCTTACTTCTTTCTTACTTCTTTCTTCCTTCTTACTTCTTTCTTACTTCTTTCTTCTTTCTTTCTTCTTTCTTACTTCTTTCTTTCTTCTTTCTTACTTTTTTCTTACTTTTTTCTTACTTCTTTCTAACTATTTTTTTCTTCTTTCTTACTTCTTTCTTACTTCTTTCTTACTTCTTTCTTACTTCTTTCTTCTTTCTTTCTTACTTCTTTCTTACTTCTTTCTTACTTCTTTCTAACTTCTTTCTTTCTTCTTTCTTACTTCTTTCTTTCTTCTTTCTTACTTCTTTCTTACTTCTTTCATACTTCTTTCTTACTTCTTTCTTTCTTCTTTCTTTCTTACTTCTTTCGTACTTCTTTCGTACTTCTTTCTTACTTCTTTCTTACTTCTTTCTTACTTCTTTCTTCTTTCTTTCTTACTTCTTTCTTACTTCTTTCTTACTTCTTTCTTACTTCTTTCTTACTTCTTTCTTCTTTCTTACTTCTTTCTTTCTTCTTTCTTACTTCTTTCTTACTTCTTTCTTCTTTCTTTCTTACTTCTTTCTTACTTCTTTCTTATTTCTTTCTTACTTCTTTCTTTCTTCTTTCTTACTTCTTTCTTCATTCCTTCTTACTTCTTTCTTTCTTCTTTCTTACTTCTTTCTTACTTCTTTCTTACTTCTTTCTTACTTCTTTCTTTCTTACTTCTTGCTTACTTCTTTCGTACTTCTTTCTTACATCTTTCTTATTTCTTCTTTCTTTCTTACTTCTTTCTTACTTCTTTCTTACTTCTTACTTCTTTCTTACTTCTTTATTACTTCTTTCTTACTTCTTTCTTACTTCTTTCTCCATTCCTTCTTACTTCTTTCTTCTTTCTTACTTCTTTCTTACTTCTTTCTTACTTCTTTCTTTCTTACTTCTTGCTTACTTCTTTCGTACTTCTTTCTTCTTTCTTACTTCTTACTTCTTTCTTCTTTCTTTCTTACTTCTTTCTTACTTCTTTCTTACTTCCTACTTCTTTCTTACTTCTTTCATACTTCTTTCTTACTTCTTTCTTTCTTACTCCTTTCTTACTTCTTTCTTACTTCTTTCTATACTGCTTTCTTTCTTCTTTCTTACTTCTTTCATACTTCTTTCTTTCTTCTTTCTTACTTCTTTCTTCTTTCTTACTTCTTTCTTACTTCTTTCTTACTTCTTTCTTACTTCTTTCTTACTTCTTTCTTACTTCTTGCTTACTTCTTTCTTTCTTCTTTCTTACTTCTTTCTTCATTCCTTCTTACTTCTTTCTTTCTTCTTTCTTACTTCTTTCTTACTTCTTTCTTTCTTCTTTCTTTCTTACTTCTTTCTTACTTCTTTCTTACTTCTTTCTTACTTCTTTCTTACTTATTTCTTTCTTCTTTCTTACTTCTTTCTAACTTCTTTCTTCATTCATTCTTACTTCTTTCTTACTTCTTTCTTACTTCTTTCTTACTTCTTTCTTACTTCTTTCTAACTACTTTTTTCTTCTTTCTTAATTCTTTCTTACTTATTTCTTACTTCTTTCTTACTTCTTTCTTCTTTCTTACTTCTTTCTTCTTTCTTTCTTACTTCTTTCTTACTTCTTTCTTACTTCTTTCTTACTTCTTTCTTACTTCTTTCTTTCTTCTTTCTTACTTCTTTCATACTTCTTTCTTACTCTTTCTTACTTCTTTCTTCTTTCTTTCTTACCTCTTTCTTACTTCTTTCTTTCTTACTTCTTTCTAACTTCTTTCGTACTTCTTTCTTACTTCTTTCTTACTTCTTTCTTACTTCTTTCTTCTTTCTTTCTTACTTCTTTCTTACTTCTTTCTTACTTCTTTCTTTCTTCTTTCTTACTTCTTTCTTTCTTCTTTCTTACTTCTTTCTTACTTCTTTCGTACTTCTTTCTTACTTCTTTCTTTCTTCTTTCTTTCTTACTTCTTTCGTACTTCTTTCGTACTTCTTTCTTACTTCTTTCTTACTTCTTTCTTACTTCTTTCTTCTTTCTTTCTTACTTCTTTCTTACTTCTTTCTTACTTCTTTCTTACTACTTTCTTACTTCTTTCTTCTTTCTTACTTCTTTCTTTCTTCTTTCTTACTTCTTTCTTACTTCTTTCTTCTTTCTTTCTTACTTCTTTCTTACTTCTTTCTTATTTCTTTCTTACTTCTTTCTTTCTTCTTTCTTACTTCTTTCTTCATTCCTTCTTACTTCTTTCTTTCTTCTTTCTTACTTCTTTCTTACTTCTTTCTTACTTCTTTCTTACTTCTTTCTTACTTCTTTCTTTCTTCTTTCTTCTTTCTTTCTTACTTCTTTCTTCATTCCTTCTTACTTCTTTCTTACTTCTTTCTTACTTCTTTCTTACTTCTTTCTTACTTCTTTCTTCCTTCTTTCTTACTTCTTTCTTACTTCTTTCTTCTTTCTTTCTTCTTTCTTACTTCTTTCTTTCTTCTTTCTTACTTCTTTCTTACTTTTTTCTTACTTCTTTCTAACTATTTTTTTCTTCTTTCTTCTTTCTTTCTTACTTCTTTCTTACTTCTTTCTTACTTCTTTCTAACTTCTTTCTTACTTCTTTCTAACTTCTTTCTTACTTCTTTCTTACTTCTTTCTTACTTCTTTCTTACTTCTTTCTTACTTCTTTCTTTCTTACTTCTTGCTTACTTCTTTCGTACTTCTTTCTTCTTTCTTACTTCTTACTTCTTTCTTACTTCTTTCTTACTTCTTTCTTTCTTACTTCTTGCTTACTTCTTTCGTACTTCTTTCTTCTTTCTTACTTCTTACTTCATTCTTCTTTCTTTCTTACTTCTTTCTAACTTCTTTCTTCATTCCTTCTTACTTCTTTCTTACTTCTTTCTTACTTCTTTCTTACTTCTTTCTTCCTTCTTACTTCTTTCTTACTTCTTTCTTCTTTCTTTCTTCTTTCTTACTTCTTTCTTTCTTCTTTCTTACTTTTTTCTTACTTTTTTCTTACTTCTTTCTAACTATTTTTTTCTTCTTTCTTACTTCTTTCTTACTTCTTTCTTACTTCTTTCTTACTTCTTTCTTCTTTCTTTCTTACTTCTTTCTTACTTCTTTCTTACTTCTTTCTAACTTCTTTCTTTCTTCTTTCTTACTTCTTTCTTTCTTCTTTCTTACTTCTTTCTTACTTCTTTCATACTTCTTTCTTACTTCTTTCTTTCTTCTTTCTTTCTTACTTCTTTCGTACTTCTTTCGTACTTCTTTCTTACTTCTTTCTTACTTCTTTCTTACTTCTTTCTTCTTTCTTTCTTACTTCTTTCTTACTTCTTTCTTACTTCTTTCTTACTTCTTTCTTACTTCTTTCTTCTTTCTTACTTCTTTCTTTCTTCTTTCTTACTTCTTTCTTACTTCTTTCTTCTTTCTTTCTTACTTCTTTCTTACTTCTTTCTTATTTCTTTCTTACTTCTTTCTTTCTTCTTTCTTACTTCTTTCTTCATTCCTTCTTACTTCTTTCTTTCTTCTTTCTTACTTCTTTCTTACTTCTTTCTTACTTCTTTCTTACTTCTTTCTTTCTTACTTCTTGCTTACTTCTTTCGTACTTCTTTCTTACATCTTTCTTATTTCTTCTTTCTTTCTTACTTCTTTCTTACTTCTTTCTTACTTCTTACTTCTTTCTTACTTCTTTATTACTTCTTTCTTACTTCTTTCTTACTTCTTTCTCCATTCCTTCTTACTTCTTTCTTCTTTCTTACTTCTTTCTTACTTCTTTCTTACTTCTTTCTTTCTTACTTCTTGCTTACTTCTTTCGTACTTCTTTCTTCTTTCTTACTTCTTACTTCTTTCTTCTTTCTTTCTTACTTCTTTCTTACTTCTTTCTTACTTCCTACTTCTTTCTTACTTCTTTCATACTTCTTTCTTACTTCTTTCTTTCTTACTCCTTTCTTACTTCTTTCTTACTTCTTTCTATACTGCTTTCTTTCTTCTTTCTTACTTCTTTCATACTTCTTTCTTTCTTCTTTCTTACTTCTTTCTTCTTTCTTACTTCTTTCTTACTTCTTTCTTACTTCTTTCTTACTTCTTTCTTACTTCTTGCTTACTTCTTTCTTTCTTCTTTCTTACTTCTTTCTTACTTCTTTCTTACTTCTTTCTTTCTTCTTTCTTCTTTCTTTCTTACTTCTTTCTTACTTCTTTCTTACTTCTTTCTTACTTATTTCTTTCTTCTTTCTTACTTCTTTCTAACTTCTTTCTTCATTCATTCTTACTTCTTTCTTACTTCTTTCTTTCTTCTTTCTTACTTCTTTCTTACTTCTTTCTAACTACTTTTTCTTCTTTCTTAATTCTTTCTTACTTATTTCTTACTTCTTTCTTACTTCTTTCTTCTTTCTTACTTCTTTCTTCTTTCTTTCTTACTTCTTTCTTACTTCTTTCTTACTTCTTTCTTACTTCTTTCTTACTTCTTTCTTTCTTCTTTCTTACTTCTTTCATACTTCTTTCTTACTCTTTCTAACTTCTTTCTTCTTTCTTTCTTACCTCTTTCTTACTTCTTTCTTTCTTACTTCTTTCTAACTTCTTTCGTACTTCTTTCTTACTTCTTTCTTACTTCTTTCTTACTTCTTTCTTCTTTCTTTCTTACTTCTTTCTTACTTCTTTCTTACTTCTTTCTTACTTCTTTCTTTCTTCTTTCTTACTTCTTTCTTTCTTCTTTCTTACTTCTTTCTTTCTTCTTTCTTACTTCTTTCTTACTTCTTTCGTACTTCTTTCTTACTTCTTTCTTTCTTCTTTCTTTCTTACTTCTTTCGTACTTCTTTCGTACTTCTTTCTTACTTCTTTCTTACTTCTTTCTTACTTCTTTCTTCTTTCTTTCTTACTTCTTTCTTACTTCTTTCTTACTTCTTTCTTACTTCTTTCTTACTTCTTTCTTCTTTCTTACTTCTTTCTTTCTTCTTTCTTACTTCTTTCTTACTTCTTTCTTCTTTCTTTCTTACTTCTTTCTTACTTCTTTCTTATTTCTTTCTTACTTCTTTCTTTCTTCTTACTTCTTTCTTCATTCCTTCTTACTTCTTTCTTTCTTCTTTCTTACTTCTTTCTTACTTCTTTCTTACTTCTTTCTTACTTCTTTCTTACTTCTTTCTTTCTTCTTTCTTCTTTCTTTCTTACTTCTTTCTTACTTCTTTCTTACTTCTTTCTTACTTATTTCTTTCTTCTTTCTTACTTCTTTCTAACTTCTTTCTTCATTCCTTCTTACTTCTTTCTTACTTCTTTCTAACTTCTTTCTTACTTCTTTCTAACTTCTTTCTTACTTCTTTCTTACTTCTTTCTTACTTCTTTCTTACTTCTTTCTTACTTCTTTCTTTCTTACTTCTTGCTTACTTCTTTCGTACTTCTTTCTTCTTTCTTACTTCTTTCTTCTTTCTCACTTCTTTCTTTCTTACTTCTTGCTTACTTCTTTCGTACTTCTTTCTTCTTTCTTACATCTTACTTCATTCTTCTTTCTTTCTTACTTCTTTCTAACTTCTTTCTTCATTCCTTCTTACTTCTTTCTTACTTCTTTCTTACTTCTTTCTTACTTCTTTCTTCCTTCTTTCTTACTTCTTTCTTACTTCTTTCTTCTTTCTTTCTTCTTTCTTACTTCTTTCTTTCTTCTTTCTTACTTCTTTCTTACTTCTTTCTTACTTCTTGCTTACTTCTTTCTTTCTTCTTTCTTACTTCTTTCTTCATTCCTTCTTACTTCTTTCTTTCTTCTTTATTACTTCTTTCTTACTTCTTTCTTACTTCTTTCTTTCTTCTTTCTTCTTTCTTTCTTACTTCTTTCTTACTTCTTTCTTACTTCTTTCTTACTTCTTTCTTACTTCTTTCTTACTTCTTTCTTCTTTCTTACTTCTTTCTTTCTTCTTTCTTACTTCTTTCTTACTTCTTTCTTCTTTCTTTCTTACTTCTTTCTTACTTCTTTCTTATTTCTTTCTTACTTCTTTCTTTCTTCTTACTTCTTTCTTCATTCCTTCTTACTTCTTTCTTTCTTCTTTCTTACTTCTTTCTTACTTCTTTCTTACTTCTTTCTTACTTCTTTCTTACTTCTTTCTTTCTTCTTTCTTCTTTCTTTCTTACTTCTTTCTTACTTCTTTCTTACTTCTTTCTTACTTATTTCTTTCTTCTTTCTTACTTCTTTCTAACTTCTTTCTTCATTCCTTCTTACTTCTTTCTTACTTCTTTCTAACTTCTTTCTTACTTCTTTCTAACTTCTTTCTTACTTCTTTCTTACTTCTTTCTTACTTCTTTCTTACTTCTTTCTTACTTCTTTCTTTCTTACTTCTTGCTTACTTCTTTCGTACTTCTTTCTTCTTTCTTACTTCTTTCTTCTTTCTCACTTCTTTCTTTCTTACTTCTTGCTTACTTCTTTCGTACTTCTTTCTTCTTTCTTACATCTTACTTCATTCTTCTTTCTTTCTTACTTCTTTCTAACTTCTTTCTTCATTCCTTCTTACTTCTTTCTTACTTCTTTCTTACTTCTTTCTTACTTCTTTCTTCCTTCTTTCTTACTTCTTTCTTACTTCTTTCTTCTTTCTTTCTTCTTTCTTACTTCTTTCTTTCTTCTTTCTTACTTCTTTCTTACTTCTTTCTTACTTCTTGCTTACTTCTTTCTTTCTTCTTTCTTACTTCTTTCTTCATTCCTTCTTACTTCTTTCTTTCTTCTTTCTTACTTCTTTCTTACTTCTTTCTTACTTCTTTCTTTCTTCTTTCTTCTTTCTTTCTTACTTCTTTCTTACTTCTTTCTTACTTCTTTCTTACTTATTTCTTTCTTCTTTCTTACTTCTTTCTAACTTCTTTCTTCATTCATTCTGACTTCTTTCTTACTTCTTTCTTACTTCTTTCTTACTTCTTTCTTACTTCTTTCTTTCTTCTTTCTTACTTCTTTCTTACTTCTTTCTTACTTCTTGCTTACTTGTTTCTTTCTTCTTTCTTACTTCTTTCTTCATTCCTTCTTACTTCTTTCTTTCTTCTTTCTTACTTCTTTCTTACTTCTTTCTTACTTCTTTCTTTCTTCTTTCTTCTTTCTTTCTTACTTCTTTCTTACTTCTTTCTTACTTCTTTCTTACTTATTTCTTTCTTCTTTCTTACTTCTTTCTAACTTCTTTCTTCATTCATTCTTACTTCTTTCTTACTTCTTTCTTACTTCTTTCTTACTTCTTTCTTACTTCTTTCTAACTACTTTTTTCTTCTTTCTTAATTCTTTCTTACTTATTTCTTACTTCTTTCTTACTTCTTTCTTCTTTCTTACTTCTTTCTTCTTTCTTTCTTACTTCTTTCTTACTTCTTTCTTACTTCTTTCTTACTTCTTTCTTACTTCTTTCTTTCTTCTTTCTTACTTCTTTCATACTTCTTTCTTACTCTTTCTTACTTCTTTCTTCTTTCTTTCTTACCTCTTTCTTACTTCTTTCTTTCTTACTTCTTTCTAACTTCTTTCGTACTTCTTTCTTACTTCTTTCTTACTTCTTTCTTACTTCTTTCTTCTTTATTTCTTACTTCTTTCTTACTTCTTTCTTACTTCTTTCTTACTTCTTTCTTTCTTCTTTCTTACTTCTTTCTTTCTTCTTTCTTACTTCTTTCTTACTTCTTTCGTACTTCTTTCTTACTTCTTTCTTTCTTCTTTCTTTCTTACTTCTTTCGTACTTCTTTCGTACTTCTTTCTTACTTCTTTCTTACTTCTTTCTTACTTCTTTCTTCTTTCTTTCTTACTTCTTTCTTACTTCTTTCTTACTTCTTTCTTACTTCTTTCTTACTTCTTTCTTCTTTCTTATTTCTTTCTTTCTTCTTTCTTACTTCTTTCTTACTCCTTTCTTCTTTCTTTCTTACTTCTTTCTTATTTCTTTCTTATTTCTTTCTTACTTCTTTCTTTCTTCTTTCTTACTTCTTTCTTCATTCCTTCTTACTTCTTTCTTTCTTCTTTCTTACTTCTTTCTTACTTCTTTCTTACTTCTTTCTTACTTCTTTCTTACTTCTTTCTTTCTTCTTTCTAACTTCTTTCTTACTTCTTTCTTACTTCTTTCTTACTTCTTTCTTACTTCTTTCTTACTTCTTTCTTACTTCTTTCTTACTTCTTTCTTTCTTACTTCTTGCTTACTTCTTTCGTACTTCTTTCTTCTTTCTTACTTCTTTCTTCTTTCTCACTTCTTTCTTTCTTACTTCTTGCTTTCTTCTTTCGTACTTCTTTCTTCTTTCTTACATCTTACTTCATTCTTCTTTCTTTCTTACTTCTTTCTAACTTCTTTCTTCATTCCTTCTTACTTCTTTCTTACTTCTTTCTTACTTCTTTCTTCCTTCTTTCTTACTTCTTTCTTACTTCTTTCTTCTTTCTTTCTTCTTTCTTACTTCTTTCTTTCTTCTTTCTTACTTCTTTCTTACTTTTTTCTTACTTCTTTCTAACTATTTTTTTCTTCTTTCTTACTTCTTTCTTACTTCTTTCTTACTTCTTTCTTACTTCTTTCTTCTTTCTTTCTTACTTCTTTCTTACTTCTTTCTTACTTCTTTCTAACTTCTTTCTTACTTCTTTCTTACTTCTTTCTTACTTCTTTCTTACTTCTTTCTTACTTCTTTCTTACTTCTTTCTTACTTCTTTCTTACTTCTTGCTTACTTCTTTCTTTCTTCTTTCTTACTTCTTTCTTCATTCCTTCTTACTTCTGTCTTTCTTCTTTTTACTTCTTTCTTACTTCTTTCTTACTTCTTTCTTTCTTCTTTCTTCTTTCTTTCTTACTTCTTTCTTACTTCTTTCTTACTTCTTTCTTACTTATTTCTTTCTTCTTTCTTACTTCTTTCTAACTTCTTTCTTCATTCATTCTTACTTCTTTCTTACTTCTTTCTTACTTCTTTCTTACTTCTTTCTTACTTCTTTCTTACTTCTTTCTAACTACTTTTTTCTTCTTTCTTAATTCTTTCTTACTTATTTCTTACTTCTTTCTTACTTCTTTCTTCTTTCTTACTTCTTTCTTCTTTCTTTCTTACTTCTTTCTTACTTCTTTCTTACTTCTTTCTTTCTTCTTTCTTACTTCTTTCATACTTCTTTCTTACTCTTTCTTACTTCTTTCTTCTTTCTTTCTTACCTCTTTCTTACTTCTTTCTTTCTTACTTCTTTCTAACTTCTTTCGTACTTCTTTCTTACTTCTTTCTTACTTCTTTCTTACTTCTTTCTTCTTTCTTTCTTACTTCTCTCTTACTTATTTCTTACTTCTTTCTTACTTCTTTCTTTCTTCTTTCTTACTTCTTTCTTTCTTCTTTCTTACTTCTTTCTTACTTCTTTCGTACTTCTTTCTTACTTCTTTCTTTCTTCTTTCTTTCTTACTTCTTTCGTACTTCTTTCGTACTTCTTTCTTACTTCTTTCTTACTTCTTTCTTACTTCTTTCTTCTTTCTTACTTCTTTCTTTCTTCTTTCTTACTTCTTTCTTACTTCTTTCTTCTTTCTTTCTTACTTCTTTCTTACTTCTTTCTTATTTCTTTCTTACTTCTTTCTTTCTTCTTTCTTACTTCTTTCTTCATTCCTTCATACTTCTTTCTTTCTTCTTTCTTACTTCTTTCTTACTTCTTTCTTACTTCTTTATTACTTCTTTCTCACTTCTTTCTTTCTTACTTCTTGCTTACTTCTTTCGTACTTCTTTCTTCTTTCTTACATCTTACTTCATTCTTCTTTCTTTCTTACTTCTTTCTAACTTCTTTCTTCATTCCTTCTTACTTCTTTCTTACTTCTTTCTTACTTCTTTCTTACTTCTTTCTTCCTTCTTTCTTACTTCTTTCTTACTTCTTTCTTCTTTCTTTCCTCTTTCTTACTTCTTTCTTTCTTCTTTCTTACTTCTTTCTTACTTCTTTCTTACTTCTTGCTTACTTCTTTCTTTCTTCTTTCTTACTTCTTACTTCTTTCTTACTTCTTTATTACTTCTTTCTTACTTCTTTCTTACTTCTTTCTTACTTCTTTCTTACTTCTTTCTCCATTCCTTCTTACTTCTTTCTTCTTTCTTTCTTACTTCTTTCTTACTTCTTTCTTACTTCTTTCTTTCTTACTTCTTGCTTACTTCTTTCGTACTTCTTTCTTCTTTCTTACTTCTTACTTCTTTCTTCTTTCTTTCTTACTTCTTTCTTACTTCTTTCTTACTTCTTACTTCTTTCTTACTTCTTTCTTCTTTCTTACTTCTTTCTTTCTTCTTTCTTACTTCTTTCTTACTTCTTTCTTCTTTCTTTCTTACTTCTTTCTAACTTCTTTCTTACTTCTTTCTTTCTTACTTCTTCCTTATTTCTTTCGTACTTCTTTCTTACTTCTTTCTTACTTCTTTCTTACTTCTTTCTTATTCTTTCTAACTTCTTTCTTACTTCTTTCTTACTTCTTTCTAACTACTTTCTTACTTCTTTCTTACTTCTTTTTAACTTCTTTCTTTCTTCTTTCTTTCTTTTTTCTTTCTTCTTTCTTTCTTACTTCTTTCTAACTTCTTTTTCTTCTTTCTTACTTCTTTCTTACTTCTTTCTTCTTTCTTACTTCTTTCTTACTTCTTTCTTACTTCTTTCTTACTTCTTTCTTACTTCTTGCTTACTTCTTTCTTTCTTCTTTCTTACTTCTTTCTTCATTCCTTCTTACTTCTTTCTTTCTTCTTTCTTACTTCTTTCTTACTTCTTTCTTACTTCTTTCTAACTACTTTTTTCTTCTTTCTTAATTCTTTCTTACTTATTTCTTACTTCTTTCTTACTTCTTTCTTCTTTCTTACTTCTTTCTTCTTTCTTTCTTACTTCTTTCTTACTTCTTTCTTACTTCTTTCTTACCTCTTTCTTACTTCTTTCTTTCTTCTTTCTTACTTCTTTCTTACTTCTTTCTTACTTCTTTCTTACTTATTTCTTTCTTCTTTCTTACTTCTTTCTAACTTCTTTCTTCATACCTTCTTACTTCTTTCTTACTTCTTTCTTACTTCTTTCTTACTTCTTTCTTCTTTCTTTCTTCTTTCTTACTTCTTTCTTTCTTACTTCTTTCTTACTTCTTTCTTTCTTTTTTCTTACTTCTTTCTAACTATTTTTTTCTTCGTTCTTACTTCTTTCTTACTTCTTTCTTACTTCTTTCTTACTTCTTTCTTACTTCTTTCTTCTTTCTTTCTTACTTCTTTCTTACTTCTTTCTTACTTCTTTCTAACTTCTTTCTAACTTCTTTCTTACTTCTTTCTTACTTCTTTCTTACTTCTTTCTTTCTTACTTCTTCCTTACTTCTTTCGTACTTCTTTCTTCTTTCTTACTTCTTACTTCTTTCTTCTTTCTTTCTTACTTCTTTCTTACTTCTTTCTTACTTCTTACTTCTTTCTTACTTCTTTCTTACTCCTTGCTTACTTCTTTCTTTCTTCTTTCTTACTTGTTTCTTACTTCTTTCTTCTTTCTTTCTTACTTCTTTCTTACTTCTTTCTTACTTCTTTCTTACTTCTTTCTTACTTCCTTCTTACTTCTTTCTTCTTTCTTTCTTACTTCTTTCTTACTTCTTTCTTACTTCTTTCTAACTTCTTTCTTACTTCTTTCTTACTTCTTTCTTACTTCTTTCTTACTTCTTTCTTACTTCTTTCTTACTTCTTTCTTACTTCTTTCTTACTTCTTTCTTACTTCTTTCTTACTTCTTTCTTTCTTACTTCTTTCTTACTTCTTTCTTACTTCTTTCTTACTTATTTCTTACTTCTTACTTCTTTCTTACTTCTTTCGTACTTCTTTCTTACTTCTTTCTTACTTCTTACTTCTTACTTCTTTCTTACTTCTTTCATACTTCTTTCTTCCTTCTTTCTTTCTTACTCCTTTCTTACTTCTTTCTTACTTCTTTCTATACTGATTTCTTTCTTCTTTCTTACTTCTTTCATACTTCTTTCTTTCTTCTTTCTTACTTCTTTCTTCTTTCTTACTTCTTTCTTACTTCTTTCTTACTTCTTTCTTACTTCTTTCTTACTTCTTGCTTACTTCTTTCTTTCTTCTTTCTTACTTCTTTCTTCATTCCTTCTTACTTCTTTCTTTCTTCTTTCTTACTTCTTTCTTACTTCTTTCTTACTTATTTCTTTCTTCTTTCTTACTTCTTTCTAACTACTTTTTTCTTCTTTCTTAATTCTTTCTTACTTATTTCTTACTTCTTTCTTACTTCTTTCTTCTTTCTTACTTCTTTCTTCTTTCTTTCTTACTTCTTTCTTACTTCTTTCTTACTTCTTTCTTACTTCTTTCTTACTTCTTTCTTTCTTCTTTCTTACTTCTTTCATACTTCTTTCTTACTCTTTCTTACTTCTTTCTTCTTTCTTACCTCTTTCTTACTTCTTTCTTTCTTACTTCTTTCTAACTTCTTTCGTACTTCTTTCTTACTTCTTTCTTACTTCTTTCTTACTTCTTTCTTCTTTCTTTCTTACTTCTTTCTTACTTCTTTCTTACTTCTTTCTTACTTCTTTCTTTCTTCTTTCTTACTCCTTTCTTACTTCTTTCTTACTTCTTTCTTACTTCTTTCTTCTTTCTTACTTCTTTCTTTCTTCTTTCTTACTTCTTTCTTACTTCTTTCTTCTTTCTTTCTTACTTCTTTCTTACTTCTTTCTTATTTCTTTCTTACTTCTTTCTTTCTTCTTTCTTACTTCTTTCTTCATTCCTTCATACTTCTTTCTTTCTTCTTTCTTACTTCTTTCTTACTTCTTTCTTACTTCTTTCTTACTTCTTTCTTTCTTACTTCTTGCTTACTTCTTTCGTACTTCTTTCTTCTTTCTTACTTCTTTCTTATTTCTTCTTTCTTTCTTACTTCTTTCTTACTTCTTTCTTACTTCTTTCTTACTTCTTACTTCTTTCTTACTTCTTTCTTACTTCTTTCTTACTTCTTTCTTACTTCTTTCTTACTTCTTTCTTACTTCTTTCTCCATTCCTTCTTACTTCTTTCTTACTTCTTTCTTACTTCTTTCTTACTTCTTTCTTACTTCTTTCTTACTTCTTTCTTACTTCTTTCATACTTCTTTCTTAAATCTTTCTTACTTCTTTCTAACTTCTTTCTTACTTCTTTCTTTCTTACTTCTTCCTTATTTCTTTCGTACTTCTTTCTTACTTCTTTCTTACTTCTTTCTAACTTCTTTCTTACTTCTTTCTTACTTCTTTCTAACTACTTTCTTACTTCTTTCTTACTTCTTTTTAACTTCTTTCTTTCTTCTTTCTTTCTTCTTTCTTTCTTCTTTCTTTCTTACTTCTTTCTAACTTCTTTTTTCTTCTTTCTTACTTCTTTCTTACTTCTTTCTTACTTCTTTCTTACTTCTTTCTTACTTCTTTCTTACTTATTTCTTACTTCTTTCTTACTTCTTTCTTCTTTCTTCTTTCTTACTTCTTTCTTACTTCTTTCTTACTTCTTTCTTTCTTCTTTCTTACTTCTTTCTTCTTTCTTTCTTACTTCTTTCTTACTTCTTTCTTACTTCTTTCTTTCTTCTTTCTTACTTCTTTCTTTCTTCTTTCTTCTTTCTTACTTCTTTCTTCATTCCTTCTTACTTCTTTCTTACTTCTTTCTTACTTCTTTCTTACTTCTTTCTTACTTCTTTCTTCTTTCTTTCTCTCTTCTTTCTTCCTTCTTTCTTACTTCTTTCTTACTTCTTTCCTAGTTCTTTCTTACTTCTTTCTAACTTCTTTTTTCTTCTTTCTTACTTCTTTCTTACTTCTTTCTTCCTTCTTTCTTACTTATTTCTTTCTTCTTTCTTACTTCTTTCTTACTTTTTTCTTACTTCTTTCTAACTATTTTTTTCTTCTTTCTTACTTCTTTCTTACTTCTTTCTTACTTCTTTCTTACTTCTTTCTTCTTTCTTTCTTACTTCTTTCTTACTTCTTTCTTACTTCTTTCTAACTTCTTTCTTACTTCTTTCTTACTTCTTTCTTACTTCTTTCTTACTTCTTTCTTACTTCTTTCTTTCTTACTTCTTGCTTACTTCTTTCGTACTTCTTTCTTCTTTCTTACTTCTTACTTCATTCTTCTTTCTTTCTTCTTTCTTACTTCTTTCTTACTTCTTACTTCTTTCTTACTTCTTTCTTACTTCTTTCTTGCTTCTTTCTTACTTCTTTCTTACTTCTTTCTTACTTCTTTCTTACTTCTTTCTTACTTCTTTCTAACTTCTTTCTTACTTCTTTCTTACTTCTTTCTTACTTCTTTCTTACTTCTTTCTTACTTCTTTCTTTCTTACTTCTTGCTTATTTCTTTCGTACTTCTTTCTTCTTTCTTTCTTCTTACTTCATTCTTCTTTCTTTCTTCTTTCTTACTTCTTTCTTACTCCTTACTTCTTTCTTACTTCTTTCTTACTTCTTTCTTACTTCTTTCTTACTTCTTTCTTACTTCTTTCTTACTTCTTTCTTACTTCTTTCTCCATTCCTTCTTACTTCTTTCTTACTTCTTTCTTACTTCTTTCTTACTTCTTTCTTACTTCTTTCTTACTTCTTTCATACTTCTTTCTTAAATCTTTCTTACTTCTTTCTAACTTCTTTCTTACTTCTTTCTTTCTTACTTCTTCCTTATTTCTTTCGTACTTCTTTCTTACTTCTTTCTTACTTCTTTCTTACTTCTTTCTTATTCTTTCTAACTTCTTTCTTACTTCTTTCTTACTTCTTTCTAACTACTTTCTTACTTCTTTCTTACTTCTTTTTAACTTCTTTCTTTCTTCTTTCTTTCTTTTTTCTTTCTTCTTTCTTTCTTACTTCTTTCTAACTTCTTTTTTCTTCTTTCTTACTTCTTTCTTACTTCTTTCTAACTACTTTTTTCTTCTTTCTTACTTCTTTCTTACTAATTTCTTACTTCTTTCTTACTACTTTCTTCTTTCTTTCTCTCTTCTTTCTTCCTTCTTTCTTACTTCTTTCTTACTTCTTTCTTAGTTCTTTCTTACTTCTTTCTAACTTCTTTTTTCTTCTTTCTTACTTCTTTTTTACTTCTTTCTTAATTCTTTCTTACTTCTTTCTTTCTTACTTCTTTTTTACTTCTTTCTTTCTTCTTTCTTACTTCTTTCTTTCTGCTTTTTTACTACTTTCTTACTTCTTTCTTCATTCCTTCTTACTTCTTTCTTACTTCTTTCTTACTTCTTTCTTACTTCTTTCTTACTTCTTTCTTACTTCTTTCTTACTTCTTTCTTACTTCTTTCTTACTTCTTTCTTACTTCTTTCTAACTTCTTTTTTCTTCTTTCTTACTTCTTTCTTACTTCTTTCTTAATTCTTTCTTACTTCTTTCTTTCTTACTTCTTTCTTACTTCTTTCTTTCTTCTTTCTTGCTTCTTTCTTTCTGCTTTCCTACTTCTTTCTTACTTCTTTCTTCATTCATTCTTACTTCTTTCTTACTTCTTTCTTTCTTCTTTCTTACTTCTTTCTTTCTTCTTTCTTTCTTACTTCTTTCTTTCTTCTTTCTTACTTCTTTCTTACTTCTTTCTTTCTTCTTTCTTTCTTACCTCTTTCTTTCTTCTTTCTTACTTCTTTCTTACTTCTTTCTTCTTTCTTTCTTACTTCTTTCTTATTTCTTTCTTACTTCTTTCTTACTTCTTTCTTACTTCTTTCTTTCTTCTTTCTTCTTTCTTTCTTACTTCTTTCTTACTTCTTTCTTACTTCTTTCTTACTTATTTCTTTCTTCTTTCTTACTTCTTTCTAACTTCTTTCTTCATACCTTCTTACTTCTTTCTTACTTCTTTCTTACTTCTTTCTTCTTTCTTTCTTCTTTCTTACTTCTTTCTTTCTTCTTTCTTACTTCTTTCTTTCTTTTTTCTTACTTCTTTCTAACTATTTTTTTCTTCTTTCTTACTTCTTTCTTACTTCTTTCTTACTTCTTTCTTACTTCTTTCTTACTTCTTTCTTTTTTCTTTCTTACTTCTTTCTTACTTCTTTCTTACTTCTTTCTAACTTCTTTCTTACTTCTTTCTTACTTCTTTCTTACTTCTTTCTTTCTTACTTCTTCCTTACTTCTTTCGTACTTCTTTCTTCTTTCTTACTTCTTACTTCTTTCTTCTTTCTTTCTTACTTCTTTCTTACTTCTTTCTTACTTCTTACTTCTTTCTTACTTCTTTCTTACTTCTTTCTTCTTTCTTTCTTACTTCTTTCTTACTACTTTCTTACTTCTTTCTTACTTCTTTCTTACTTCCTTCTTACTTCTTTCTTCTTTCTTTCTTACTTCTTTCTTACTTCTTTCTTACTTCTTTCTAACTTCTTTCTTACTTCTTTCTTACTTCTTTCTTACTTCTTTCTTACTTCTTTCTTACTTCTTTCTTTCTTACTTCTTGCTTACTTCTTTCGTACTTCTTTCTTCTTTATTCTTTCTTTCTTACTTCTTTCTTACTTCTTTCTTACTTCTTTCTTACTTCTTTCTTACTTATTTCTTACTTCTTACTTCTTTCTTACTTCTTTCTTACTTCTTTCTTACTTCTTTCTTACTTCTTTCTTACTTCTTTCTCCATTCCTTCTTACTTCTTTCTTCTTTCTTTCTTACTTCTTTCTTACTTTTTTCTTACTTCTTTCTTACTTCTTTCTTTCTTACTTCTTGCTTACTTCTTTCGTACTTCTTTCTTACTTCTTTCTTACTTCTTACTTCTTACTTCTTTCTTACTTCTTTCATACTTCTTTCTTCCTTCTTTCTTTCTTACTCCTTTCTTACTTCTTTCTTACTTCTTTCTATACTGATTTCTTTCTTCTTTCTTACTTCTTTCATACTTCTTTCTTTCTTCTTTCTTACTTCTTTCTTCTTTCTTACTTCTTTCTTACTTCTTTCTTACTTCTTTCTTACTTCTTTCTTACTTCTTGCTTACTTCTTTCTTTCTTCTTTCTTACTTCTTTCTTCATTCCTTCTTACTTCTTTCTTTCTTCTTTCTTACTTCTTTCTTACTTCTTTCTTACTTATTTCTTTCTTCTTTCTTACTTCTTTCTAACTACTTTTTTCTTCTTTCTTAATTCTTTCTTACTTATTTCTTACTTCTTTCTTACTTCTTTCTTCTTTCTTACTTCTTTCTTACTTCTTTCTTACTTCTTTCTTTCTTCTTTCTTACTTCTTTCTTCATTCCTTCTTACTTCTTTCTTTCTTCCTTCTTACTTCTTTCTTACTTCTTTCTTACTCTTTCTTACTTCTTTCTTCTTTCTTACCTCTT
Organism: Columba livia; assembly: GCF_036013475.1. Lineage (NCBI taxonomy): Eukaryota > Metazoa > Chordata > Aves > Columbiformes > Columbidae > Columba > Columba livia. The sequence goes on along the minus strand of NW_027043009.1, from coordinate 4,787,236 downwards.
TCTTACTTCTTTCTTTCTTACTTCTTTCTAACTTCTTTCGTACTTCTTTCTTACTTCTTTCTTACTTCTTTCTTACTTCTTTCTTCTTTCTTTCTTACTTCTTTCTTACTTCTTTCTTACTTCTTTCTTACTTCTTTCTTTCTTCTTTCTTACTCCTTTCTTACTTCTTTCTTACTTCTTTCTTACTTCTTTCTTCTTTCTTACTTCTTTCTTTCTTCTTTCTTACTCCTTTCTTACTTCTTTCTTCTTTCTTTCTTACTTCTTTCTTACTTCTTTCTTATTTCTTTCTTACTTCTTTCTTTCTTCTTTCTTACTTCTTTCTTCATTCCTTCATACTTCTTTCTTTCTTCTTTCTTACTTCTTTCTTACTTCTTTCTTACTTCTTTCTTACTTCTTTCTTACTTCTTTCTTTCTTACTTCTTGCTTACTTCTTTCGTACTTCTTTCTTCTTTCTTACTTCTTTCTTATTTCTTCTTTCTTTCTTACTTCTTTCTTACTTCTTTCTTACTTCTTACTTCTTTCTTACTTCTTTATTACTTCTTTCTTACTTCTTTCTTACTTCTTTCTTACTTCTTTCTTACTTCTTTCTCCATTCCTTCTTACTTCTTTCTTCTTTCTTTCTTACTTCTTTCTTACTTCTTTCTTACTTCTTTCTTTCTTACTTCTTGCTTACTTCTTTCGTACTTCTTTCTTCTTTCTCACTTCTTACTTCTTTCTTCTTTCTTTCTTACTTCTTTCTTACTTCTTTCTTACTTCTTACTTCTTTCTTACTTCTTTCATACTTCTTTCTTACTTCTTTCTTTCTTACTCCTTTCTTACTTCTTTCTTACTTCTTTCTATACTGCTTTCTTTCTTCTTTCTTACTTCTTTCATACTTCTTTCTTTCTTCTTTCTTACTTCTTTCTTCTTTCTTACTTCTTTCTTACTTCTTTCTTACTTCTTTCTTACTTCTTTCTTACTTCTTGCTTACTTCTTTCTTTCTTCTTTCTAACTTCTTTCTTCATTCCTTCTTACTTCTTTCTTTCTTCTTTCTTACTTCTTTCTTACTTCTTTCTTTCTTCTTTCTTTCTTACTTCTTTCTTACTTCTTTCTTACTTCTTTCTTACTTCTTTCTTACTTATTTCTTTCTTCTTTCTTACTTCTTTCTAACTTCTTTCTTCATTCATTCTTACTTCTTTCTTACTTCTTTCTTACTTCTTTCTTACTTCTTTCTTACTTCTTTCTAACTACTTTTTTCTTCTTTCTTAATTCTTTCTTACTTATTTCTTACTTCTTTCTTACTTCTTTCTTCTTTCTTACTTCTTTCTTCTTTCTTTCTTACTTCTTTCTTACTTCTTTCTTACTTCTTTCTTACTTCTTTCTTACTTCTTTCTTACTTCTTTCTAACTACTTTTTTCTTCTTTCTTAATTCTTTCTTACTTATTTCTTACTTCTTTCTTACTTCTTTCTTCTTTCTTACTTCTTTCTTCTTTCTTTCTTACTTCTTTCTTACTTCTTTCTTACTTCTTTCTTACTTCTTTCTTACTTCTTTCTTTCTTCTTTCTTACTTCTTTCATACTTCTTTCTTACTCTTTCTTACTTCTTTCTTCTTTCTTTCTTACTCTTTCTTACTTCTTTCTTCTTTCTTACCTCTTTCTTACTTCTTTCTTTCTTACTTCTTTCTAACTTCTTTCGTACTTCTTTCTTACTTCTTTCTTACTTCTTTCTTACTTCTTTCTTCTTTCTTTCTTACTTCTTTCTTACTTCTTTCTTACTTCTTTCTTACTTCTTTCTTTCTTCTTTCTTACTCCTTTCTTACTTCTTTCTCACTTCTTTCTTACTTCTTTCTTCTTTCTTACTTCTTTCTTTCTTCTTTCTTACTTCTTTCTTACTTCTTTCTTCTTTCTTTCTTACTTCTTTCTTACTTCTTTCTTATTTCTTTCTTACTTCTTTCTTTCTTCTTTCTTACTTCTTTCTTCATTCCTTCATACTTCTTTCTTTCTTCTTTCTTACTTCTTTCTTACTTCTTTCTTACTTCTTTCTTACTTCTTTCTTTCTTACTTCTTGCTTACTTCTTTCGTACTTCTTTCTTCTTTCTTACTTCTTTCTTATTTCTTCTTTCTTTCTTACTTCTTTCTTACTTCTTTCTTACTTCTTACTTCTTTCTTACTTCTTTCTTACTTCTTTCTTACTTCTTTCTTACTTCTTTCTTACTTCTTTCTTACTTCTTTCTTACTTCTTTCTCCATTCCTTCTTACTTCTTTCTTACTTCTTTCTTACTTCTTTCTTACTTCTTTCTTACTTCTTTCTTACTTCTTTCTTACTTCTTTCATACTTCTTTCTTAAATCTTTCTTACTTCTTTCTAACTTCTTTCTTACTTCTTTCTTTCTTACTTCTTCCTTATTTCTTTCGTACTTCTTTCTTACTTCTTTCTTACTTCTTTCTAACTTCTTTCTTACTTCTTTCTTACTTCTTTCTAACTACTTTCTTACTTCTTTCTTACTTCTTTCTTACTTCTTTCTCCATTCCTTCTTACTTCTTTCTTCTTTCTTTCTTACTTCTTTCTTACTTTTTTCTTACTTCTTTCTTACTTCTTTCTTTCTTACTTCTTGCTTACTTCTTTCGTACTTCTTTCTTACTTCTTTCTTACTTCTTACTTCTTACTTCTTTCTTACTTCTTTCATACTTCTTTCTTCCTTCTTTCTTTCTTACTCCTTTCTTACTTCTTTCTTACTTCTTTCTATACTGATTTCTTTCTTCTTTCTTACTTCTTTCATACTTCTTTCTTTCTTCTTTCTTACTTCTTTCTTCTTTCTTACTTCTTTCTTACTTCTTTCTTACTTCTTTCTTACTTCTTTCTTACTTCTTGCTTACTTCTTTCTTTCTTCTTTCTTACTTCTTTCTTCATTCCTTCTTACTTCTTTCTTTCTTCTTTCTTACTTCTTTCTTACTTCTTTCTTACTTATTTCTTTCTTCTTTCTTACTTCTTTCTAACTACTTTTTTCTTCTTTCTTAATTCTTTCTTACTTATTTCTTACTTCTTTCTTACTTCTTTCTTCTTTCTTACTTCTTTCTTACTTCTTTCTTACTTCTTTCTTTCTTCTTTCTTACTTCTTTCTTCATTCCTTCTTACTTCTTTCTTTCTTCCTTCTTACTTCTTTCTTACTTCTTTCTTACTCTTTCTTACTTCTTTCTTCTTTCTTACCTCTTTCTTACTTCTTTCTTTCTTACTTCTTTCTAACTTCTTTCGTACTTCTTTCTTACTTCTTTCTTACTTCTTTCTTACTTCTTTCTTCTTTCTTTCTTACTTCTTTCTTACTTCTTTCTTACTTCTTTCTTACTTCTTTCTTTCTTCTTTCTTACTCCTTTCTTACTTCTTTCTTACTTCTTTCTTACTTCTTTCTTCTTTCTTACTTCTTTCTTTCTTCTTTCTTACTTCTTTCTTACTTCTTTCTTCTTTCTTTCTTACTTCTTTCTTACTTCTTTCTTATTTCTTTCTTACTTCTTTCTTTCTTCTTTCTTACTTCTTTCTTCATTCCTTCATACTTCTTTCTTTCTTCTTTCTTACTTCTTTCTTACTTCTTTCTTACTTCTTTCTTACTTCTTTCTTTCTTACTTCTTGCTTACTTCTTTCGTACTTCTTTCTTCTTTCTTACTTCTTTCTTATTTCTTCTTTCTTTCTTACTTCTTTCTTACTTCTTTCTTACTTCTTACTTCTTTCTTACTTCTTTATTACTTCTTTCTTACTTCTTTCTTACTTCTTTCTTACTTCTTTCTTACTTCTTTCTCCATTCCTTCTTACTTCTTTCTTCTTTCTTTCTTACTTCTTTCTTACTTCTTTCTTACTTCTTTCTTTCTTACTTCTTGCTTACTTCTTTCGTACTTCTTTCTTCTTTCTCACTTCTTACTTCTTTCTTCTTTCTTTCTTACTTCTTTCTTACTTCTTTCTTACTTCTTACTTCTTTCTTACTTCTTTCCTACTTCTTTCTTACTTCTTTCTTTCTTACTCCTTTCTTACTTCTTTCTTACTTCTTTCTATACTGCTTTCTTTCTTCTTTCTTACTTCTTTCATACTTCTTTCTTTCTTCTTTCTTACTTCTTTCTTCTTTCTTACTTCTTTCTTACTTCTTTCTTACTTCTTTCTTACTTCTTTCTTACTTCTTGCTTACTTCTTTCTTTCTTCTTTCTTACTTCTTTCTTCATTCATTCTTACTTCTTTCTTTCTTCTTTCTTACTTCTTTCTTACTTCTTTCTTTCTTCTTTCTTTCTTACTTCTTTCTTACTTCTTTCTTACTTATTCTTACTTCTTTCTTACTTATTTCTTTCTTCTTTCTTACTTCTTTCTAACTTCTTTCTTCATTCATTCTTACTTCTTTCTTACTTCTTTCTTACTTCTTTCTTACTTCTTTCTTACTTCTTTCTAACTACTTTTTTCTTCTTTCTTAATTCTTTCTTACTTATTTCTTACTTCTTTCTTACTTCTTTCTTCTTTCTTACTTCTTTCTTCTTTCTTTCTTACTTCTTTCTTACTTCTTTCTTACTTCTTTCTTACTTCTTTCTTTCTTCTTTCTTACTTCTTTCATACTTCTTTCTTACTCTTTCTTACTTCTTTCTTCTTTCTTTCTTACCTCTTTCTTACTTCTTTCTTTCTTACTTCTTTCTAACTTCTTTCGTACTTCTTTCTTACTTCTTTCTTACTTCTTTCTTACTTCTTTCTTCTTTCTTTCTTACTTCTTTCTTACTTCTTTCTTACTTCTTTCTTTCTTCTTTCTTACTTCTTTCTTTCTTCTTTCTTACTTCTTTCTTACTTCTTTCGTACTTCTTTCTTACTTCTTTCTTTCTTCTTTCTTTCTTACTTCTTTCGTACTTCTTTCGTACTTCTTTCTTACTTCTTTCTTACTTCTTTCTTACTTCTTTCTTCTTTCTTTCTTACTTCTTTCTTACTTCTTTCTTACTTCTTTCTTACTACTTTCTTACTTCTTTCTTCTTTCTTACTTCTTTCTTTCTTCTTTCTTACTTCTTTCTTACTTCTTTCTTCTTTCTTTCTTACTTCTTTCTTACTTCTTTCTTATTTCTTTCTTACTTCTTTCTTTCTTCTTTCTTACTTCTTTCTTCATTCCTTCTTACTTCTTTCTTTCTTCTTTCTTACTTCTTTCTTACTTCTTTCTTACTTCTTTCTTACTTCTTTCTTACTTCTTTCTTTCTTCTTTCTTCTTTCTTTCTTACTTCTTTCTTCATTCCTTCTTACTTCTTTCTTACTTCTTTCTTACTTCTTTCTTACTTCTTTCTTACTTCTTTCTTCCTTCTTTCTTACTTCTTTCTTACTTCTTTCTTCTTTCTTTCTTCTTTCTTACTTCTTTCTTTCTTCTTTCTTACTTCTTTCTTACTTTTTTCTTACTTCTTTCTAACTATTTTTTTCTTCTTTCTTCTTTCTTTCTTACTTCTTTCTTACTTCTTTCTTACTTCTTTCTAACTTCTTTCTTACTTCTTTCTAACTTCTTTCTTACTTCTTTCTTACTTCTTTCTTACTTCTTTCTTACTTCTTTCTTACTTCTTTCTTTCTTACTTCTTGCTTACTTCTTTCGTACTTCTTTCTTCTTTCTTACTTCTTACTTCTTTCTTACTTCTTTCTTACTTCTTTCTTTCTTACTTCTTGCTTACTTCTTTCGTACTTCTTTCTTCTTTCTTACTTCTTACTTCATTCTTCTTTCTTTCTTACTTCTTTCTAACTTCTTTCTTCATTCCTTCTTACTTCTTTCTTACTTCTTTCTTTCTTCTTTCTTACTTCTTTCTTTCTTCTTTCTTACTTTTTTCTTACTTTTTTCTTACTTCTTTCTAACTATTTTTTTCTTCTTTCTTACTTCTTTCTTACTTCTTTCTTACTTCTTTCTTACTTCTTTCTTCTTTCTTTCTTACTTCTTTCTTACTTCTTTCTTACTTCTTTCTAACTTCTTTCTTTCTTCTTTCTTACTTCTTTCTTTCTTCTTTCTTACTTCTTTCTTACTTCTTTCATACTTCTTTCTTACTTCTTTCTTTCTTCTTTCTTTCTTACTTCTTTCGTACTTCTTTCGTACTTCTTTCTTACTTCTTTCTTACTTCTTTCTTACTTCTTTCTTCTTTCTTTCTTACTTCTTTCTTACTTCTTTCTTACTTCTTTCTTACTTCTTTCTTACTTCTTTCTTCTTTCTTACTTCTTTCTTTCTTCTTTCTTACTTCTTTCTTACTTCTTTCTTCTTTCTTTCTTACTTCTTTCTTACTTCTTTCTTATTTCTTTCTTACTTCTTTCTTTCTTCTTTCTTACTTCTTTCTTCATTCCTTCTTACTTCTTTCTTTCTTCTTTCTTACTTCTTTCTTACTTCTTTCTTACTTCTTTCTTACTTCTTTCTTTCTTACTTCTTGCTTACTTCTTTCGTACTTCTTTCTTACATCTTTCTTATTTCTTCTTTCTTTCTTACTTCTTTCTTACTTCTTTCTTACTTCTTACTTCTTTCTTACTTCTTTATTACTTCTTTCTTACTTCTTTCTTACTTCTTTCTCCATTCCTTCTTACTTCTTTCTTCTTTCTTACTTCTTTCTTACTTCTTTCTTACTTCTTTCTTTCTTACTTCTTGCTTACTTCTTTCGTACTTCTTTCTTCTTTCTTACTTCTTACTTCTTTCTTCTTTCTTTCTTACTTCTTTCTTACTTCTTTCTTACTTCCTACTTCTTTCTTACTTCTTTCATACTTCTTTCTTACTTCTTTCTTTCTTACTCCTTTCTTACTTCTTTCTTACTTCTTTCTATACTGCTTTCTTTCTTCTTTCTTACTTCTTTCATACTTCTTTCTTTCTTCTTTCTTACTTCTTTCTTCTTTCTTACTTCTTTCTTACTTCTTTCTTACTTCTTTCTTACTTCTTTCTTACTTCTTGCTTACTTCTTTCTTTCTTCTTTCTTACTTCTTTCTTACTTCTTTCTTACTTCTTTCTTTCTTCTTTCTTCTTTCTTTCTTACTTCTTTCTTACTTCTTTCTTACTTCTTTCTTACTTATTTCTTTCTTCTTTCTTACTTCTTTCTAACTTCTTTCTTCATTCATTCTTACTTCTTTCTTACTTCTTTCTTTCTTCTTTCTTACTTCTTTCTTACTTCTTTCTAACTACTTTTTTCTTCTTTCTTAATTCTTTCTTACTTATTTCTTACTTCTTTCTTACTTCTTTCTTCTTTCTTACTTCTTTCTTCTTTCTTTCTTACTTCTTTCTTACTTCTTTCTTACTTCTTTCTTACTTCTTTCTTACTTCTTTCTTTCTTCTTTCTTACTTCTTTCATACTTCTTTCTTACTCTTTCTAACTTCTTTCTTCTTTCTTTCTTACCTCTTTCTTACTTCTTTCTTTCTTACTTCTTTCTAACTTCTTTCGTACTTCTTTCTTACTTCTTTCTTACTTCTTTCTTACTTCTTTCTTCTTTCTTTCTTACTTCTTTCTTACTTCTTTCTTACTTCTTTCTTACTTCTTTCTTTCTTCTTTCTTACTTCTTTCTTTCTTCTTTCTTACTTCTTTCTTTCTTCTTTCTTACTTCTTTCTTACTTCTTTCGTACTTCTTTCTTACTTCTTTCTTTCTTCTTTCTTTCTTACTTCTTTCGTACTTCTTTCGTACTTCTTTCTTACTTCTTTCTTACTTCTTTCTTACTTCTTCCTTCTTTCTTTCTTACTTCTTTCTTACTTCTTTCTTACTTCTTTCTTACTTCTTTCTTACTTCTTTCTTCTTTCTTACTTCTTTCTTTCTTCTTTCTTACTTCTTTCTTACTTCTTTCTTCTTTCTTTCTTACTTCTTTCTTACTTCTTTCTTATTTCTTTCTTACTTCTTTCTTTCTTCTTACTTCTTTCTTCATTCCTTCTTACTTCTTTCTTTCTTCTTTCTTACTTCTTTCTTACTTCTTTCTTACTTCTTTCTTACTTCTTTCTTACTTCTTTCTTTCTTCTTTCTTCTTTCTTTCTTACTTCTTTCTTACTTCTTTCTTACTTCTTTCTTACTTATTTCTTTCTTCTTTCTTACTTCTTTCTAACTTCTTTCTTCATTCCTTCTTACTTCTTTCTTACTTCTTTCTAACTTCTTTCTTACTTCTTTCTAACTTCTTTCTTACTTCTTTCTTACTTCTTTCTTACTTCTTTCTTACTTCTTTCTTACTTCTTTCTTTCTTACTTCTTGCTTACTTCTTTCGTACTTCTTTCTTCTTTCTTACTTCTTTCTTCTTTCTCACTTCTTTCTTTCTTACTTCTTGCTTACTTCTTTCGTACTTCTTTCTTCTTTCTTACATCTTACTTCATTCTTCTTTCTTTCTTACTTCTTTCTAACTTCTTTCTTCATTCCTTCTTACTTCTTTCTTACTTCTTTCTTACTTCTTTCTTACTTCTTTCTTCCTTCTTTCTTACTTCTTTCTTACTTCTTTCTTCTTTCTTTCTTCTTTCTTACTTCTTTCTTTCTTCTTTCTTACTTCTTTCTTACTTCTTTCTTACTTCTTGCTTACTTCTTTCTTTCTTCTTTCTTACTTCTTTCTTCATTCCTTCTTACTTCTTTCTTTCTTCTTTCTTACTTCTTTCTTACTTCTTTCTTACTTCTTTCTTTCTTCTTTCTTCTTTCTTTCTTACTTCTTTCTTACTTCTTTCTTACTTCTTTCTTACTTCTTTCTTACTTCTTTCTTACTTCTTTCTTCTTTCTTACTTCTTTCTTTCTTCTTTCTTACTTCTTTCTTACTTCTTTCTTCTTTCTTTCTTACTTCTTTCTTACTTCTTTCTTATTTCTTTCTTACTTCTTTCTTTCTTCTTACTTCTTTCTTCATTCCTTCTTACTTCTTTCTTTCTTCTTTCTTACTTCTTTCTTACTTCTTTCTTACTTCTTTCTTACTTCTTTCTTACTTCTTTCTTTCTTCTTTCTTCTTTCTTTCTTACTTCTTTCTTACTTCTTTCTTACTTCTTTCTTACTTATTTCTTTCTTCTTTCTTACTTCTTTCTAACTTCTTTCTTCATTCCTTCTTACTTCTTTCTTACTTCTTTCTAACTTCTTTCTTACTTCTTTCTAACTTCTTTCTTACTTCTTTCTTACTTCTTTCTTACTTCTTTCTTACTTCTTTCTTACTTCTTTGTTTCTTACTTCTTGCTTACTTCTTTCGTACTTCTTTCTTCTTTCTTACTTCTTTCTTCTTTCTCACTTCTTTCTTTCTTACTTCTTGCTTACTTCTTTCGTACTTCTTTCTTCTTTCTTACATCTTACTTCATTCTTCTTTCTTTCTTACTTCTTTCTAACTTCTTTCTTCATTCCTTCTTACTTCTTTCTTACTTCTTTCTTACTTCTTTCTTACTTCTTTCTTCCTTCTTTCTTACTTCTTTCTTACTTCTTTCTTCTTTCTTTCTTCTTTCTTACTTCTTTCTTTCTTCTTTCTTACTTCTTTCTTACTTCTTTCTTACTTCTTGCTTACTTCTTTCTTTCTTCTTTCTTACTTCTTTCTTCATTCCTTCTTACTTCTTTCTTTCTTCTTTCTTACTTCTTTCTTACTTCTTTCTTACTTCTTTCTTTCTTCTTTCTTCTTTCTTTCTTACTTCTTTCTTACTTCTTTCTTACTTCTTTCTTACTTATTTCTTTCTTCTTTCTTACTTCTTTCTAACTTCTTTCTTCATTCATTCTGACTTCTTTCTTACTTCTTTCTTACTTCTTTCTTACTTCTTTCTTACTTCTTTCTTTCTTCTTTCTTACTTCTTTCTTACTTCTTTCTTACTTCTTGCTTACTTGTTTCTTTCTTCTTTCTTACTTCTTTCTTCATTCCTTCTTACTTCTTTCTTTCTTCTTTCTTACTTCTTTCTTACTTCTTTCTTACTTCTTTCTTTCTTCTTTCTTCTTTCTTTCTTACTTCTTTCTTACTTCTTTCTTACTTCTTTCTTACTTATTTCTTTCTTCTTTCTTACTTCTTTCTAACTTCTTTCTTCATTCATTCTTACTTCTTTCTTACTTCTTTCTTACTTCTTTCTTACTTCTTTCTTACTTCTTTCTAACTACTTTTTTCTTCTTTCTTAATTCTTTCTTACTTATTTCTTACTTCTTTCTTACTTCTTTCTTCTTTCTTACTTCTTTCTTCTTTCTTTCTTACTTCTTTCTTACTTCTTTCTTACTTCTTTCTTACTTCTTTCTTACTTCTTTCTTTCTTCTTTCTTACTTCTTTCATACTTCTTTCTTACTCTTTCTTACTTCTTTCTTCTTTCTTTCTTACCTCTTTCTTACTTCTTTCTTTCTTACTTCTTTCTAACTTCTTTCGTACTTCTTTCTTACTTCTTTCTTACTTCTTTCTTACTTCTTTCTTCTTTATTTCTTACTTCTTTCTTACTTCTTTCTTACTTCTTTCTTACTTCTTTCTTTCTTCTTTCTTACTTCTTTCTTTCTTCTTTCTTACTTCTTTCTTACTTCTTTCGTACTTCTTTCTTACTTCTTTCTTTCTTCTTTCTTTCTTACTTCTTTCGTACTTCTTTCGTACTTCTTTCTTACTTGTTTCTTACTTCTTTCTTACTTCTTTCTTACTTCTTTCTTCTTTCTTATTTCTTTCTTTCTTCTTTCTTACTTCTTTCTTACTTCTTTCTTCTTTCTTTCTTACTTCTTTCTTATTTCTTTCTTATTTCTTTCTTACTTCTTTCTTTCTTCTTTCTTACTTCTTTCTTCATTCCTTCTTACTTCTTTCTTTCTTCTTTCTTACTTCTTTCTTACTTCTTTCTTACTTCTTTCTTACTTCTTTCTTACTTCTTTCTTTCTTCTTTCTTCTTTCTTTCTTACTTCTTTCTTACTTCTTTCTTACTTCTTTCTTACTTATTTCTTTCTTCTTTCTTACTTCTTTCTAACTTCTTTCTTCATTCCTTCTTACTTCTTTCTTACTTCTTTCTAACTTCTTTCTTACTTCTTTCTAACTTCTTTCTTACTTCTTTCTTACTTCTTTCTTACTTCTTTCTTACTTCTTTCTTACTTCTTTCTTTCTTACTTCTTGCTTACTTCTTTCGTACTTCTTTCTTCTTTCTTACTTCTTTCTTCTTTCTCACTTCTTTCTTTCTTACTTCTTGCTTTCTTCTTTCGTACTTCTTTCTTCTTTCTTACATCTTACTTCATTCTTCTTTCTTTCTTACTTCTTTCTAACTTCTTTCTTCATTCCTTCTTACTTCTTTCTTACTTCTTTCTTACTTCTTTCTTCCTTCTTTCTTACTTCTTTCTTACTTCTTTCTTCTTTCTTTCTTCTTTCTTACTTCTTTCTTTCTTCTTTCTTACTTCTTTCTTACTTTTTTCTTACTTCTTTCTAACTATTTTTTTCTTCTTTCTTACTTCTTTCTTACTTCTTTCTTACTTCTTTTTTACTTCTTTCTTCTTTCTTTCTTACTTCTTTCTTACTTCTTTCTTACTTCTTTCTAACTTATTTCTTACTTCTTTCTTACTTCTTTCTTACTTCTTTCTTACTTCTTTCTTACTTCTTTCTTACTTCTTTCTTACTTCTTTCTTACTTCTTTCTTACTTCTTGCTTACTTCTTTCTTTCTTCTTTCTTACTTCTTTCTTCATTCCTTCTTACTTCTTTCTTTCTTCTTTCTTACTTCTTTCTTACTTCTTTCTTACTTCTTTCTTTCTTCTTTCTTCTTTCTTTCTTACTTCTTTCTTACTTCTTTCTTACTTCTTTCTTACTTATTTCTTTCTTCTTTCTTACTTCTTTCTAACTTCTTTCTTCATTCATTCTTACTTCTTTCTTACTTCTTTCTTACTTCTTTCTTACTTCTTTCTTACTTCTTTCTTACTTCTTTCTAACTACTTTTTTCTTCTTTCTTAATTCTTTCTTACTTATTTCTTACTTCTTTCTTACTTCTTTCTTCTTTCTTACTTCTTTCTTCTTTCTTTCTTACTTCTTTCTTACTTCTTTCTTACTTCTTTCTTACTTCTTTCTTACTTCTTTCTTTCTTCTTTCTTACTTCTTTCATACTTCTTTCTTACTCTTTCTAACTTCTTTCTTCTTTCTTTCTTACCTCTTTCTTACTTCTTTCTTTCTTACTTCTTTCTAACTTCTTTCGTACTTCTTTCTTACTTCTTTCTTACTTCTTTCTTACTTCTTTCTTCTTTCTTTCTTACTTCTTTCTTACTTCTTTCTTACTTCTTTCTTACTTCTTTCTTTCTTCTTTCTTACTTCTTTCTTTCTTCTTTCTTACTTCTTTCTTTCTTCTTTCTTACTTCTTTCTTACTTCTTTCGTACTTCTTTCTTACTTCTTTCTTTCTTCTTTCTTTCTTACTTCTTTCGTACTTCTTTCGTACTTCTTTCTTACTTCTTTCTTACTTCTTTCTTACTTCTTCCTTCTTTCTTTCTTACTTCTTTCTTACTTCTTTCTTACTTCTTTCTTACTTCTTTCTTACTTCTTTCTTCTTTCTTACTTCTTTCTTTCTTCTTTCTTACTTCTTTCTTACTTCTTTCTTCTTTCTTTCTTACTTCTTTCTTACTTCTTTCTTATTTCTTTCTTACTTCTTTCTTTCTTCTTACTTCTTTCTTCATTCCTTCTTACTTCTTTCTTTCTTCTTTCTTACTTCTTTCTTACTTCTTTCTTACTTCTTTCTTACTTCTTTCTTACTTCTTTCTTTCTTCTTTCTTCTTTCTTTCTTACTTCTTTCTTACTTCTTTCTTACTTCTTTCTTACTTATTTCTTTCTTCTTTCTTACTTCTTTCTAACTTCTTTCTTCATTCCTTCTTACTTCTTTCTTACTTCTTTCTAACTTCTTTCTTACTTCTTTCTAACTTCTTTCTTACTTCTTTCTTACTTCTTTCTTACTTCTTTCTTACTTCTTTCTTACTTCTTTCTTTCTTACTTCTTGCTTACTTCTTTCGTACTTCTTTCTTCTTTCTTACTTCTTTCTTCTTTCTCACTTCTTTCTTTCTTACTTCTTGCTTACTTCTTTCGTACTTCTTTCTTCTTTCTTACATCTTACTTCATTCTTCTTTCTTTCTTACTTCTTTCTAACTTCTTTCTTCATTCCTTCTTACTTCTTTCTTACTTCTTTCTTACTTCTTTCTTACTTCTTTCTTCCTTCTTTCTTACTTCTTTCTTACTTCTTTCTTCTTTCTTTCTTCTTTCTTACTTCTTTCTTTCTTCTTTCTTACTTCTTTCTTACTTCTTTCTTACTTCTTGCTTACTTCTTTCTTTCTTCTTTCTTACTTCTTTCTTCATTCCTTCTTACTTCTTTCTTTCTTCTTTCTTACTTCTTTCTTACTTCTTTCTTACTTCTTTCTTTCTTCTTTCTTCTTTCTTTCTTACTTCTTTCTTACTTCTTTCTTACTTCTTTCTTACTTCTTTCTTACTTCTTTCTTACTTCTTTCTTCTTTCTTACTTCTTTCTTTCTTCTTTCTTACTTCTTTCTTACTTCTTTCTTCTTTCTTTCTTACTTCTTTCTTACTTCTTTCTTATTTCTTTCTTACTTCTTTCTTTCTTCTTACTTCTTTCTTCATTCCTTCTTACTTCTTTCTTTCTTCTTTCTTACTTCTTTCTTACTTCTTTCTTACTTCTTTCTTACTTCTTTCTTACTTCTTTCTTTCTTCTTTCTTCTTTCTTTCTTACTTCTTTCTTACTTCTTTCTTACTTCTTTCTTACTTATTTCTTTCTTCTTTCTTACTTCTTTCTAACTTCTTTCTTCATTCCTTCTTACTTCTTTCTTACTTCTTTCTAACTTCTTTCTTACTTCTTTCTAACTTCTTTCTTACTTCTTTCTTACTTCTTTCTTACTTCTTTCTTACTTCTTTCTTACTTCTTTCTTTCTTACTTCTTGCTTACTTCTTTCGTACTTCTTTCTTCTTTCTTACTTCTTTCTTCTTTCTCACTTCTTTCTTTCTTACTTCTTGCTTACTTCTTTCGTACTTCTTTCTTCTTTCTTACATCTTACTTCATTCTTCTTTCTTTCTTACTTCTTTCTAACTTCTTTCTTCATTCCTTCTTACTTCTTTCTTACTTCTTTCTTACTTCTTTCTTACTTCTTTCTTCCTTCTTTCTTACTTCTTTCTTACTTCTTTCTTCTTTCTTTCTTCTTTCTTACTTCTTTCTTTCTTCTTTCTTACTTCTTTCTTACTTCTTTCTTACTTCTTGCTTACTTCTTTCTTTCTTCTTTCTTACTTCTTTCTTCATTCCTTCTTACTTCTTTCTTTCTTCTTTCTTACTTCTTTCTTACTTCTTTCTTACTTCTTTCTTTCTTCTTTCTTCTTTCTTTCTTACTTCTTTCTTACTTCTTTCTTACTTCTTTCTTACTTATTTCTTTCTTCTTTCTTACTTCTTTCTAACTTCTTTCTTCATTCATTCTGACTTCTTTCTTACTTCTTTCTTACTTCTTTCTTACTTCTTTCTTACTTCTTTCTTTCTTCTTTCTTACTTCTTTCTTACTTCTTTCTTACTTCTTGCTTACTTGTTTCTTTCTTCTTTCTTACTTCTTTCTTCATTCCTTCTTACTTCTTTCTTTCTTCTTTCTTACTTCTTTCTTACTTCTTTCTTACTTCTTTCTTTCTTCTTTCTTCTTTCTTTCTTACTTCTTTCTTACTTCTTTCTTACTTCTTTCTTACTTATTTCTTTCTTCTTTCTTACTTCTTTCTAACTTCTTTCTTCATTCATTCTTACTTCTTTCTTACTTCTTTCTTACTTCTTTCTTACTTCTTTCTTACTTCTTTCTAACTACTTTTTTCTTCTTTCTTAATTCTTTCTTACTTATTTCTTACTTCTTTCTTACTTCTTTCTTCTTTCTTACTTCTTTCTTCTTTCTTTCTTACTTCTTTCTTACTTCTTTCTTACTTCTTTCTTACTTCTTTCTTACTTCTTTCTTTCTTCTTTCTTACTTCTTTCATACTTCTTTCTTACTCTTTCTTACTTCTTTCTTCTTTCTTTCTTACCTCTTTCTTACTTCTTTCTTTCTTACTTCTTTCTAACTTCTTTCGTACTTCTTTCTTACTTCTTTCTTACTTCTTTCTTACTTCTTTCTTCTTTATTTCTTACTTCTTTCTTACTTCTTTCTTACTTCTTTCTTACTTCTTTCTTTCTTCTTTCTTACTTCTTTCTTTCTTCTTTCTTACTTCTTTCTTACTTCTTTCGTACTTCTTTCTTACTTCTTTCTTTCTTCTTTCTTTCTTACTTCTTTCGTACTTCTTTCGTACTTCTTTCTTACTTCTTTCTTACTTCTTTCTTACTTCTTTCTTCTTTCTTTCTTACTTCTTTCTTACTTCTTTCTTACTTCTTTCTTACTTCTTTCTTACTTCTTTCTTCTTTCTTATTTCTTTCTTTCTTCTTTCTTACTTCTTTCTTACTTCTTTCTTCTTTCTTTCTTACTTCTTTCTTATTTCTTTCTTATTTCTTTCTTACTTCTTTCTTTCTTCTTTCTTACTTCTTTCTTCATTCCTTCTTACTTCTTTCTTTCTTCTTTCTTACTTCTTTCTTACTTCTTTCTTACTTCTTTCTTACTTCTTTCTTACTTCTTTCTTTCTTCTTTCTTCTTTCTTTCTTACTTCTTTCTTACTTCTTTCTTACTTCTTTCTTACTTATTTCTTTCTTCTTTCTTACTTCTTTCTAACTTCTTTCTTCATTCCTTCTTACTTCTTTCTTACTTCTTTCTAACTTCTTTCTTACTTCTTTCTAACTTCTTTCTTACTTCTTTCTTACTTCTTTCTTACTTCTTTCTTACTTCTTTCTTACTTCTTTCTCTTACTTCTTGCTTACTTCTTTCGTACTTCTTTCTTCTTTCTTACTTCTTTCTTCTTTCTCACTTCTTTCTTTCTTACTTCTTGCTTTCTTCTTTCGTACTTCTTTCTTCTTTCTTACATCTTACTTCATTCTTCTTTCTTTCTTACTTCTTTCTAACTTCTTTCTTCATTCCTTCTTACTTCTTTCTTACTTCTTTCTTACTTCTTTCTTCCTTCTTTCTTACTTCTTTCTTACTTCTTTCTTCTTTCTTTCTTCTTTCTTACTTCTTTCTTTCTTCTTTCTTACTTCTTTCTTACTTTTTTCTTACTTCTTTCTAACTATTTTTTTCTTCTTTCTTACTTCTTTCTTACTTCTTTCTTACTTCTTTTTTACTTCTTTCTTCTTTCTTTCTTACTTCTTTCTTACTTCTTTCTTACTTCTTTCTAACTTCTTTCTTACTTCTTTCTTACTTCTTTCTTACTTCTTTCTTACTTCTTTCTTACTTCTTTCTTACTTCTTTCTTACTTCTTTCTTACTTCTTTCTTACTTCTTGCTTACTTCTTTCTTTCTTCTTTCTTACTTCTTTCTTCATTCCTTCTTACTTCTTTCTTTCTTCTTTCTTACTTCTTTCTTACTTCTTTCTTACTTCTTTCTTTCTTCTTTCTTCTTTCTTTCTTACTTCTTTCTTACTTCTTTCTTACTTCTTTCTTACTTATTTCTTTCTTCTTTCTTACTTCTTTCTAACTTCTTTCTTCATTCATTCTTACTTCTTTCTTACTTCTTTCTTACTTCTTTCTTACTTCTTTCTTACTTCTTTCTTACTTCTTTCTAACTACTTTTTTCTTCTTTCTTAATTCTTTCTTACTTATTTCTTACTTCTTTCTTACTTCTTTCTTCTTTCTTACTTCTTTCTTCTTTCTTTCTTACTTCTTTCTTACTTCTTTCTTACTTCTTTCTTTCTTCTTTCTTACTTCTTTCATACTTCTTTCTTACTCTTTCTTACTTCTTTCTTCTTTCTTTCTTACCTCTTTCTTACTTCTTTCTTTCTTACTTCTTTCTTACTTCTTTCTTACTTCTTTCTTTCTTCTTTCTTACTTCTTTCTTTCTTCTTTCTTACTTCTTTCTTACTTCTTTCGTACTTCTTTCTTACTTCTTTCTTTCTTCTTTCTTTCTTACTTCTTTCGTACTTCTTTCGTACTTCTTTCTTACTTCTTTCTTACTTCTTTCTTACTTCTTTCTTCTTTCTTACTTCTTTCTTTCTTCTTTCTTACTTCTTTCTTACTTCTTTCTTCTTTCTTTCTTACTTCTTTCTTACTTCTTTCTTATTTCTTTCTTACTTCTTTCTTTCTTCTTTCTTACTTCTTTCTTCATTCCTTCATACTTCTTTCTTTCTTCTTTCTTACTTCTTTCTTACTTCTTTCTTACTTCTTTCTTACTTCTTTCTCACTTCTTTCTTTCTTACTTCTTGCTTACTTCTTTCGTACTTCTTTCTTCTTTCTTACATCTTACTTCATTCTTCTTTCTTTCTTACTTCTTTCTAACTTCTTTCTTCATTCCTTCTTACTTCTTTCTTACTTCTCTCTTACTTCTTTCTTACTTCTTTCTTCCTTCTTTCTTACTTCTTTCTTACTTCTTTCTTCTTTCTTTCCTCTTTCTTACTTCTTTCTTTCTTCTTTCTTACTTCTTTCTTACTTCTTTCTTACTTCTTGCTTACTTCTTTCTTTCTTCTTTCTTACTTCTTACTTCTTTCTTACTTCTTTATTACTTCTTTCTTACTTCTTTCTTACTTCTTTCTTACTTCTTTCTTACTTCTTTCTCCATTCCTTCTTACTTCTTTCTTCTTTCTTTCTTACTTCTTTCTTACTTCTTTCTTACTTCTTTCTTTCTTACTTCTTGCTTACTTCTTTCGTACTTCTTTCTTCTTTCTTACTTCTTACTTCTTTCTTCTTTCTTTCTTACTTCTTTCTTACTTCTTTCTTACTTCTTACTTCTTTCTTACTTCTTTCATACTTCTTTCTTACTTCTTTCTTTCTTACTCCTTTCTTACTTCTTTCTTACTTCTTTCTATACTGCTTTCTTTCTTCTTTCTTACTTCTTTCATACTTGTTTATTTCTTCTTTCTTACTTCTTTCTTCTTTCTTACTTCTTTCTTATTTCTTTCTTACTTCTTTCTTACTTCTTTCTTACTTCTTTCTTACTTCTTGCTTACTTCTTTCTTTCTTCTTTCTTACTTCTTTCTTCATTCCTTCTTACTTCTTTCTTTCTTCTTTCTTACTTCTTTCTTACTTCTTTCTTTCTTCTTTCTTTCTTACTTCTTTCTTACTTCTTTCTTACTTCTTTCTTACTTATTTCTTTCTTCTTTCTTACTTCTTTCTAACTTCTTTCTTCATTCATTCTTACTTCTTTCTTACTTCTTTCTTACTTCTTTCTTACTTCTTTCTTACTTCTTTCTAACTACTTTTTTCTTCTTTCTTAATTCTTTCTTACTTATTTCTTACTTCTTTCTTACTTCTTTCTTACTTCTTTCTTCTTTCTTTCTTACTTCTTTCTTACTTCTTTCTTACTTCTTTCTTACTTCTTTCTTACTTCTTTCTTACTTCTTTCTTACTTATTTCTTTCTTCTTTCTTACTTCTTTCTAACTTCTTTCTTCATTCATTCTTACTTCTTTCTTACTTCTTTCTTACTTCTTTCTTACTTCTTTCTTACTACTTTCTAACTACTTTTTTCTTCTTTCTTAATTCTTTCTTACTTATTTCTTACTTCTTTCTTACTTCTTTCTTCTTTCTTACTTCTTTCTTCTTTCCTTCTTACTTCTTTCTTACTTCTTTCTAACTTCTTTCGTACTTCTTTCTTACTTCTTTCTTACTTCTTTCTTACTTCTTTCTTCTTTCTTTCTTACTTCTTTCTTACTTCTTTCTTACTTCTTTCTTTCTTCTTTCTTACTTCTTTCTTTCTTCTTTCTTACTTCTTTCTTACTTCTTTCGTACTTCTTTCTTACTTCTTTCTTTCTTCTTTCTTTCTTACTTCTTTCGTACTTCTTTCGTACTTCTTTCTTACTTCTTTCTTACTTCTTTCTTACTTCTTTCTTCTTTCTTTCTTACTTCTTTCTTACTTATTTCTTACTTCTTTCTTACTACTTTCTTACTTCTTTCTTCTTTCTTACTTCTTTCTTTCTTCTTTCTTACTTCTTTCTTACTTCTTTCTTCTTTCTTTCTTACTTCTTTCTTACTTCTTTCTTATTTCTTTCTTACTTCTTTCTTTCTTCTTTCTTACTTCTTTCTTCATTCCTTCTTACTTCTTTCTTTCTTCTTTCTTACTTCTTTCTTACTTCTTTCTTACTTCTTTCTTACTTCTTTCTTACTTCTTTCTTTCTTCTTTCTTCTTTCTTTCTTACTTCTTTCTTACTTCTTTCTTACTTCTTTCTTACTTATTTCTTTCTTCTTTCTTACTTCTTTCTAACTTCTTTCTTCATTCCTTCTTACTTCTTTCTTACTTCTTTCTTACTTCTTTCTTACTTCTTTCTTACTTCTTTATTCCTTCTTTCTTACTTCTTTCTTACTTCTTTCTTCTTTCTTTCTTCTTTCTTACTTCTTTCTTTCTTCTTTCTTACTTCTTTCTTACTTTTTTCTTACTTCTTTCTAACTATTTTTTTCTTCTTTCTTCTTTCTTTCTTACTTCTTTCTTACTTCTTTCTTACTTCTTTCTAACTTCTTTCTTACTTCTTTCTAACTTCTTTCTTACTTCTTTCTTACTTCTTTCTTACTTCTTTCTTACTTCTTTCTTACTTCTTTCTTTCTTACTTCTTGCTTACTTCTTTCGTACTTCATTCTTCTTTCTTACTTCTTACTTCTTTCTTACTTCTTTCTTACTTCTTTCTTTCTTACTTCTTGCTTACTTCTTTCGTACTTCTTTCTTCTTTCTTACTTCTTACTTCATTCTTCTTTCTTTCTTACTTCTTTCTAACTTCTTTCTTCATTCCTTCTTACTTCTTTCTTACTTCTTTCTTACTTCTTTCTTCCTTCTTTCTTACTTCTTTCTTACTTCTTTCTTCTTTCTTTCTTCTTTCTTACTTCTTTCTTTCTTCTTTCTTACTTCTTTCTTACTTTTTTCTTACTTCTTTCTAACTATTTTTTTCTTCTTTCTTACTTCTTTCTTACTTCTTTCTTACTTCTTTCTTACTTCTTTCTTCTTTCTTTCTTACTTCTTTCTTACTTCTTTCTTACTTCTTTCTAACTTCTTTCTTTCTTCTTTCTTACTTCTTTCTTTCTTCTTTCTTACTTCTTTCTTACTTCTTTCATACTTCTTTCTTACTTCTTTCTTTCTTCTTTCTTTCTTACTTCTTTCGTACTTCTTTCGTACTTCTTTCTTACTTCTTTCTTACTTCTTTCTTACTTCTTTCTTCTTTCTTTCTTACTTCTTTCTTACTTCTTTCTTACTTCTTTCTTACTTCTTTCTTACTTCTTTCTTCTTTCTTACTTCTTTCTTTCTTCTTTCTTACTTCTTTCTTACTTCTTTCTTCTTTCTTTCTTACTTCTTTCTTACTTCTTTCTTATTTCTTTCTTACTTCTTTCTTTCTTCTTTCTTACTTCTTTCTTCATTCCTTCTTACTTCTTTCTTTCTTCTTTCTTACTTCTTTCTTACTTCTTTCTTACTTCTTTCTTACTTCTTTCTTACTTCTTTCTTTCTTACTTCTTGCTTACTTCTTTCGTACTTCTTTCTTCTTTCTTACATCTTTCTTATTTCTTCTTTCTTTCTTACTTCTTTCTTACTTCTTTCTTACTTCTTACTTCTTTCTTACTTCTTTATTACTTCTTTCTTACTTCTTTCTTACTTCTTTCTCCATTCCTTCTTACTTCTTTCTTCTTTCTTACTTCTTTCTTACTTCTTTCTTACTTCTTTCTTTCTTACTTCTTGCTTACTTCTTTCGTACTTCTTTCTTCTTTCTTACTTCTTACTTCTTTCTTCTTTCTTTCTTACTTCTTTCTTACTTCTTTCTTACTTCTTACTTCTTTCTTACTTCTTTCATACTTCTTTCTTACTTCTTTCTTTCTTACTCCTTTCTTACTTCTTTCTTACTTCTTTCTATACTGCTTTCTTTCTTCTTTCTTACTTCTTTCATACTTCTTTCTTTCTTCTTTCTTACTTCTTTCTTCTTTCTTACTTCTTTCTTACTTCTTTCTTACTTCTTTCTTACTTCTTTCTTACTTCTTGCTTACTTCTTTCTTTCTTCTTTCTTACTTCTTTCTTACTTCTTTCTTACTTCTTTCTTTCTTCTTTCTTCTTTCTTTCTTACTTCTTTCTTACTTCTTTCTTACTTCTTTCTTACTTATTTCTTTCTTCTTTCTTACTTCTTTCTAACTTCTTTCTTCATTCATTCTTACTTCTTTCTTACTTCTTTCTTACTTCTTTCTTACTTCTTTCTTACTTCTTTCTAACTACTTTTTTCTTCTTTCTTAATTCTTTCTTACTTATTTCTTACTTCTTTCTTACTTCTTTCTTCTTTCTTACTTCTTTCTTCTTTCTTTCTTACTTCTTTCTTACTTCTTTCTTACTTCTTTCTTACTTCTTTCTTACTTCTTTCTTTCTTCTTTCTTACTTCTTTCATACTTCTTTCTTACTCTTTCTTACTTCTTTCTTCTTTCTTTCTTACCTCTTTCTTACTTCTTTCTTTCTTACTTCTTTCTAACTTCTTTCGTACTTCTTTCTTACTTCTTTCTTACTTCTTTCTTACTTCTTTCTTCTTTCTTTCTTACTTCTTTCTTACTTCTTTCTTACTTCTTTCTTACTTCTTTCTTTCTTCTTTCTTACTTCTTTCTTTCTTCTTTCTTACTTCTTTCTTACTTCTTTCGTACTTCTTTCTTACTTCTTTCTTTCTTCTTTCTTTCTTACTTCTTTCGTACTTCTTTCGTACTTTTTTCTTACTTCTTTCTTACTTCTTTCTTACTTCTTTCTTCTTTCTTTCTTTCTTACTTCTTTCTTACTTCTTTCTTACTTCTTTCTTACTTCTTTCTTACTTCTTTCTTCTTTCTTACTTCTTTCTTTCTTCTTTCTTACTTCTTTCTTACTTCTTTCTTCTTTCTTTCTTACTTCTTTCTTACTTCTTTCTTATTTCTTTCTTACTTCTTTCTTTCTTCTTTCTAACTTCTTTCTTCATTCCTTCTTACTTCTTTCTTACTTCTTTCTAACTTCTTTCTTACTTCTTTCTTACTTCTTTCTTACTTCTTTCTTACTTCTTTCTTACTTCTTTCTTTCTTACTTCTTGCTTACTTCTTTCGTACTTCTTTCTTCTTTCTTACTTCTTTCTTCTTTCTCACTTCTTTCTTTCTTACTTCTTGCTTACTTCTTTCGTACTTCTTTCTTCTTTCTTACATCTTACTTCATTCTTCTTTCTTTCTTACTTCTTTCTAACTTCTTTCTTCATTCCTTCTTACTTCTTTCTTACTTCTTTCTTACTTCTTTCTTACTTCTTTCTTCCTTCTTTCTTACTTCTTTCTTACTTCTTTCTTCTTTCTTTCTTCTTTCTTACTTCTTTCTTTCTTCTTTCTTACTTCTTTCTTACTTATTTCTTACTTCTTGCTTACTTCTTTCTTTCTTCTTTCTTACTTCTTTCTTCATTCCTTCTTACTTCTTTCTTTCTTCTTTCTTACTTCTTTCTTACTTCTTTCTTACTTCTTTCTTTCTTCTTTCTTCTTTCTTTCTTACTTCTTTCTTACTTCTTTCTTACTTCTTTCTTACTTATTTCTTTCTTCTTTCTTACTTCTTTCTAACTTCTTTCTTCATTCATTCTTACTTCTTTCTTACTTCTTTCTTACTTCTTTCTTACTTCTTTCTTACTTCTTTCTTTCTTCTTTCTTACTTCTTTCTTACTTCTTTCTTACTTCTTGCTTACTTCTTTCTTTCTTCTTTCTTACTTCTTTCTTCATTCCTTCTTACTTCTTTCTTTCTTCTTTCTTACTTCTTTCTTACTTCTTTCTTACTTCTTTCTTTCTTCTTTCTTCTTTCTTTCTTACTTCTTTCTTACTTCTTTCTTACTTCTTTCTTACTTCTTTCTTACTTCTTTCTTACTTCTTTCTTACTTCTTTCTAACTACTTTTTTCTTCTTTCTTAATTCTTTCTTACTTATTTCTTACTTCTTTCTTACTTCTTTCTTCTTTCTTACTTCTTTCTTCTTTCTTTCTTACTTCTTTCTTACTTCTTTCTTACTTCTTTCTTACTTCTTTCTTACTTCTTTCTTTCTTCTTTCTTACTTCTTTCATACTTCTTTCTTACTCTTTCTTACTTCTTTCTTCTTTCTTTCTTACCTCTTTCTTACTTCTTTCTTTCTTACTTCTTTCGTACTTCTTTCGTACTTCTTTCTTACTTCTTTCTTACTTCTTTCTTACTTCTTTCTTCTTTCTTTCTTACTTCTTTCTTACTTCTTTCTTACTTCTTTCTTACTTCTTTCTTACTTCTTTCTTCTTTCTTATTTCTTTCTTTCTTCTTTCTTACTTCTTTCTTACTTCTTTCTTCTTTCTTTCTTACTTCTTTCTTATTTCTTTCTTATTTCTTTCTTACTTCTTTCTTTCTTCTTTCTTACTTCTTTCTTCATTCCTTCTTACTTCTTTCTTTCTTCTTTCTTACTTCTTTCTTACTTCTTTCTTACTTCTTTCTTACTTCTTTCTTACTTCTTTCTTTCTTCTTTCTTCTTTCTTTCTTACTTCTTTCTTACTTCTTTCTTACTTCTTTCTTACTTATTTCTTTCTTCTTTCTTACTTCTTTCTAACTTCTTTCTTCATTCCTTCTTACTTCTTTCTTACTTCTTTCTAACTTCTTTCTTACTTCTTTCTAACTTCTTTCTTACTTCTTTCTTACTTCTTTCTTACTTCTTTCTTACTTCTTTCTTACTTCTTTCTTTCTTACTTCTTGCTTACTTCTTTCGTACTTCTTTCTTCTTTCTTACTTCTTTCTTACTTCTTTCTTACTTCTTTCTTCCTTCTTTCTTACTTCTTTCTTACTTCTTTCTTCTTTCTTTCTTCTTTCTTACTTCTTTCTTTCTTCTTTCTTACTTCTTTCTTACTTCTTTCTTACTTCTTGCTTACTTCTTTCTTTCTTCTTTCTTACTTCTTTCTTCATTCCTTCTTACTTCTTTCTTTCTTCTTTCTTACTTCTTTCTTACTTCTTTCTTACTTCTTTCTTTCTTCTTTCTTCTTTCTTTCTTACTTCTTTCTTACTTCTTTCTTACTTCTTTCTTACTTATTTCTTTCTTCTTTCTTACTTCTTTCTAACTTCTTTCTTCATTCATTCTTACTTCTTTCTTACTTCTTTCTTACTTCTTTCTTACTTCTTTCTTACTTCTTTCTTTCTTCTTTCTTACTTCTTTCTTACTTCTTTCTTACTTCTTGCTTACTTCTTTCTTTCTTCTTTCTTACTTCTTTCTTCATTCCTTCTTACTTCTTTCTTTCTTCTTTCTTACTTCTTTCTTACTTCTTTCTTACTTCTTTCTTTCTTCTTTGTTCTTTCTTTCTTACTTCTTTCTTACTTCTTTCTTACTTCTTTCTTACTTATTTCTTTCTTCTTTCTTACTTCTTTCTAACTTCTTTCTTCATTCATTCTTACTTCTTTCTTACTTCTTTCTTACTTCTTTCTTACTTCTTTCTTACTTCTTTCTAACTACTTTTTTCTTCTTTCTTAATTCTTTCTTACTTATTTCTTACTTCTTTCTTACTTCTTTCTTCTTTCTTACTTCTTTCTTCTTTCTTTCTTACTTCTTTCTTACTTCTTTCTTACTTCTTTCTTACTTCTTTCTTACTTCTTTCTTTCTTCTTTCTTACTTCTTTCTAACTTCTTTCTTACTTCTTTCTTACTTCTTTCTTACTTCTTTCTTACTTCTTTCTTACTTCTTTCTTTCTTACTTCTTGCTTACTTCTTTCGTACTTCTTTCTTCTTTCTTACTTCTTTCTTCTTTCTTTCTTACTTCTTTCTTACTTCTTTCTTACTTCTTTCTTACTTCTTTCTTTCTTCTTTCTTACTTCTTTCTTACTCTTTCTTACTTCTTTCTTCTTTCTTTCTTACCTCTTTCTTACTTCTTTCTTTCTTACTTCTTTCTAACTTCTTTCGTACTTCTTTCGTTCTTCTTTCTTACTTCTTTCTTTCTTCTTTCTTTCTTACTTCTTTCGTACTTCTTTCGTACTTCTTTCTTACTTCTTTCTTACTTCTTTCTTACTTCTTTCTTCTTTCTTTCTTACTTCTTTCTTACTTCTTTCTTACTTCTTTCTTACTTCTTTCTTACTTCTTTCTTCTTTCTTATTTCTTTCTTTCTTCTTTCTTACTTCTTTCTTACTTCTTTCTTCTTTCTTTCTTACTTCTTTCTTATTTCTTTCTTATTTCTTTCTTACTTCTTTCTTTCTTATTTCTTACTTCTTTCTTCATTCCTTCTTACTTCTTTCTTTCTTCTTTCTTACTTCTTTCTTACTTCTTTCTTACTTCTTTCTTACTTCTTTCTTACTTCTTTCTTTCTTCTTTGTTCTTTCTTTCTTACTTCTTTCTTACTTCTTTCTTACTTCTTTCTTACTTATTTCTTTCTTCTTTCTTACTTCTTTCTAACTTCTTTCTTCATTCCTTCTTACTTCTTTCTTACTTCTTTCTAACTTCTTTCTTACTTCTTTCTAACTTCTTTCTTACTTCTTTCTTACTTCTTTCTTACTTCTTTCTTACTTCTTTCTTTCTTACTTCTTGCTTTCTTACTTCTTGCTTACTTCTTTCGTACTTCTTTCTTCTTTCTTACTTCTTTCTTCTTTCTCACTTCTTTCTTTCTTACTTCTTGCTTACTTCTTTCGTACTTCTTTCTTCTTTCTTACATCTTACTTCATTCTTCTTTCTTTCTTACTTCTTTCTAACTTCTTTCTTCATTCCTTCTTACTTCTTTCTTACTTCTTTCTTACTTCTTTCTTACTTCTTTCTTACTTCTTTCTTACTTCTTTCTTACTTCTTTCTTCTTTCTTTCTTCTTTCTTACTTCTTTCTTTCTTCTTTCTTACTTCTTTCTTACTTTTTTCTTACTTCTTTCTAACTATTTTTTTCTTCTTTCTTACTTCTTTCTTACTTCTTTCTTACTTCTTTCTTACTTCTTTCTTACTTCTTTCTTACTTCTTTCTTACTTCTTGCTTACTTCTTTCTTTCTTCTTTCTTACTTCTTTCTTCATTCCTTCTTACTTGTTTCTTTCTTCTTTCTTACTTCTTTCTTACTTCTTTCTTACTTCTTTCTTTCTTCTTTCTTCTTTCTTTCTTACTTCTTTCTTACTTCTTTCTTACTTCTTTCTTACTTATTTCTTTCTTCTTTCTTACTTCTTTCTAACTTCTTTCTTCATTCATTCTTACTTCTTTCTTACTTCTTTCTTACTTGTTTCTTACTTCTTTCTTACTTCTTTCTTACTTCTTTCTTACTTCTTTCTTCTTTCTTACTTCTTTCTTCTTTCTTTCTTACTTCTTTCTTACTTCTTTCTTACTTCTTTCTTACTTCTTTCTTCTTTCTTACTTCTTTCTTCTTTCTTTCTTACTTCTTTCTTACTTCTTTCTTACTTCTTTCTTTCTTCTTTCTTACTTCTTTCATACTTCTTTCTTACTCTTTCTTACTTCTTTCTTCTTTCTTTCTTACCTCTTTCTTACTTCTTTCTTTCTTACTTCTTTCTAACTTCTTTCGTACTTCTTTCTTACTTCTTTCTTACTTCTTTCTTACTTCTTTCTTCTTTCTTTCTTACTTCTTTCTTACTTATTTCTTACTTCTTTCTTACTTCTTTCTTTCTTCTTTCTTACTTCTTTCTTTCTTCTTTCTTACTTCTTTCTTACTTCTTTCGTACTTCTTTCTTACTTCTTTCTTTCTTCTTTCTTTCTTACTTCTTTCGTACTTCTTTCGTACTTCTTTCTTACTTCTTTCTTACTTCTTTCTTACTTCTTTCTTCTTTCTTACTTCTTTCTTTCTTCTTTCTTACTTCTTTCTTACTTCTTTCTTCTTTCTTTCTTACTTCTTTCTTACTTCTTTCTTATTTCTTTCTTACTTCTTTCTTTCTTCTTTCTTACTTCTTTCTTCATTCCTTCATACTTCTTTCTTTCTTCTTTCTTACTTCTTTCTTACTTCTTTCTTACTTCTTTCTTACTTCTTTCTCACTTCTTTCTTTCTTACTTCTTGCTTACTTCTTTCGTACTTCTTTCTTCTTTCTTACATCTTACTTCATTCTTCTTTCTTTCTTACTTCTTTCTAACTTCTTTCTTCATTCCTTCTTACTTCTTTCTTACTTCTTTCTTACTTCTTTCTTACTTCTTTCTTCCTTCTTTCTTACTTCTTTCTTACTTCTTTCTTCTTTCTTTCCTCTTTCTTACTTCTTTCTTTCTTCTTTCTTACTTCTTTCTTACTTCTTTCTTACTTCTTGCTTACTTCTTTCTTACTTCTTTCTTACTTCTTTCTTACTTCTTTCTCCATTCCTTCTTACTTCTTTCTTCTTTCTTTCTTACTTCTTTCTTACTTCTTTCTTACTTCTTTCTTTCTTACTTCTTGCTTACTTCTTTCGTACTTCTTTCTTCTTTCTTACTTCTTACTTCTTTCTTCTTTCTTTCTTACTTCTTTCTTACTTCTTTCTTACTTCTTACTTCTGTCTTACTTCTTTCATACTTCTTTCTTACTTCTTTCTTTCTTACTCCTTTCTTACTTCTTTCTTACTTCTTTCTATACTGCTTTCTTTCTTCTTTCTTACTTCTTTCATACTTCTTTCTTTCTTCTTTCTTACTTCTTTCTTCTTTCTTACT
This sequence comes from Columba livia, assembly GCF_036013475.1. Lineage (NCBI taxonomy): Eukaryota > Metazoa > Chordata > Aves > Columbiformes > Columbidae > Columba > Columba livia. Next base: position 4,759,793 of record NW_027043009.1, on the reverse strand, counting down.
TCTTTCTTATTTCTTTCTTACTTCTTTCTTACTTCTTTCTTACTTCTTTCTTACTTCTTGCTTACTTCTTTCTTTCTTCTTTCTTACTTCTTTCTTCATTCCTTCTTACTTCTTTCTTTCTTCTTTCTTACTTCTTTCTTATTTCTTTCTTACTTCTTTCTTACTTCTTTCTTACTTCTTTCTTACTTCTTGCTTACTTCTTTCTTTCTTCTTTCTTACTTCTTTCTAACTTCTTTCTTCATTCATTCTTACTTCTTTCTTACTTCTTTCTTACTTCTTTCTTCTTTCTTACTTCTTTCTTACTTCTTTCTTACTTCTTTCTTACTTCTTTCTTTCTTCTTTCTTACTTCTTTCTTCATTCCTTCTTACTTCTTTCTTTCTTCTTTCTTACTTCTTTCTTACTTCTTTCTTACTTCGTTCTTTCTTCTTTCTTCTTTCTTTCTTACTTCTTTCTTACTTCTTTCTTACTTCTTTCTTACTTATTTCTTTCTTCTTTCTTACTTCTTTCTAAATTCTTTCTTCATTCCTTCTTACTTCTTTCTTACTTCTTTCTTACGTCTTTCTAACTTCTTTCTTACTTCTTTCTTACTTCTTTCTAACTATTTTTTTCTTCTTTCTTACTTCTTTCTTACTTCTTTCTTACTTCTTTCTTACTTATTTCTTCTTTCTTTCTTTCTTCTTTCTTACTTCTTTCTTACTTCTTTCTAACTTCTTTCTAACTTCTTTCTTACTTCTTTCTTACTTCTTTCTTACTTCTTTCTTACTTCTTTCTTACTTCTTTCTTACTTCTTTCTTACTTCTTTCTTTCTTACTTCTTGCTTACTTCTTTCGTACTTCTTTCTTCTTTCTTACTTCTTACTTCTTTCTTCTTTGTTTCTTACTTCTTTCTTACTTCTTTCTTAATTCTTACTTCTTTCTTACTTCTTTCTTACTTCTTTCTTACTTCTTTCTTACTTCTTTCTTACTTCTTTCTCCATTCCTTCTTACTTCTTTCTTCTTTCTTTCTTACTTCTTTCTTTCTTCTTTCTTACTTCTTTCTTTCTTCTTTCTTGCTTCTTTCTTTCTTTTTTCTTACTTCTTTCTAACTTCTTTCTTACTTCTTTCTTCTTTCTTTCTTACTTCTTTCTTACTTCTTTCTTACTTCTTTCTAACTTATTTCTTACTTCTTTCTTACTTCTTTCGTACTTCTTTCTTACTTCTTTCTTACTTCTTTCTTACTTCTTTCTTTCTTACTTCTTGCTTACTTCTTTCGTACTTCTTTCTTCTTTCTTACTTCTTACTTCTTTCTTCTTTCTTTCTTACTTCTTTCTTACTTCTTTCTTCTTACTTCTTTCTTACTTCTTTCTTACTTCTTTCTTACTTCTTTCTTACTTCTTTCTTACTTCTTTCTTACTTCTTTCTTACTTCTTTCTCCATTCCTTCTTACTTCTTTCTTCTTTCTTTCTTACTTCTTTCTTACTTCTTTCTTACTTCTTTCTTTCTTACTTCTTGCTTACTTCTTTCGTACTTCTTTCTTCTTTCTTACTTCTTACTTCTTTCTTCTTCCTTTCTTACTTCTTTCTTACTTCTTTCTTACTTCTTACTTCTTTCTTACTTCTTTCATACTTCTTTCTTACTTCTTTCTTACTTCTTTCTTACTTCTTTCTTACTTCTTTCTTTCTTACTTCTTGCTTACTTCTTTCGTACTTCTTTCTTCTTTCTTACTTCTTACTTCTTTCTTCTTTCTTTCTTACTTCTTTCTTACTTCTTTCTTACTTCTTACTTCTTTCTTACTTCTTTCTTACTTCTTTCTTACTTCTTTCTTACTTCTTTCTTACTTCTTTCTTACTTCTTTCTCCATTCCTTCTTACTTCTTTCTTCTTTCTTTCTTACTTCTTTCTTTCTTCTTTCTTACTTCTTTCTTTCTTCTTTCTTGCTTCTTTCTTTCTTTTTTCTTACTTCTTTCTAACTTCTTTCTTACTTCTTTATTCTTTCTTTCTTACTTCTTTCTTACTTCTTTCTTACTTCTTTCTAACTTATTTCTTACTTCTTTCTTACTTCTTTCTTACTTCTTTCTTACTTCTTTCTTACTTCTTTCTTACTTCTTTCTTTCTTACTTCTTGCTTACTTCTTTCGTACTTCTTTCTTCTTTCTTACTTGTTACTTCTTTCTTCTTTCTTTCTTACTTCTTTCTTACTTCTTTCTTACTTCTTACTTCTTTCTTACTTCTTTCTTACTTCTTTCTTACTTCTTTCTTACTTCTTTCTTACATCTTTCTTCTTTCCTTCTTACTTCTTTCTTACTTCTTTCTTACTTCTTTCTTACTGCTTTCTTTCTTCTTTCTTACTTCTTTCTTACTTCTTTCTTTCTTCTTTCTTACTTCTTTCTTCTTTCTTTCTTACTTCTTTCTAACTTCTTTCTTACTTCTTTCATACTTCTTTCTTACTTCTTTCTTTCTTACTTCTTTCTTACTTCTTTCGTACTTCTTTATTACTTCTTTCTTACTTCTTTCTAACTTCTTTCTCCTTTCTTTCTTACTTCTTTCTTACTTCTTTCTTACTTCTTTCTTACTTCTTTCTTACTTCTTTCTTACTTTTCTTTCTTCTTTCTTCTTTCTTTCTTACTTCTTTCTTATTCTCTCTTACTTCCTTCTTACTGCTTTCTTTCTTCTTTCTTACTTCTTTCATACTTCTTTCTTTCTTCTTTCTTACTTCTTTCTTCTTTCTTACTTCTTTCTTACTTCTTTCTTACTTCTTTCTTACTTCTTTCTTACTTCTTGCTTACTTCTTGCTTTCTTTTTTCTTACTTCTTTCTTACTTCTTTCTTCTTTCTTTCTTACTTCTTTCTTACTTCTTTCTTACTTCTTTCTTACTTCTTTCTTCTTTCTTACTTCCTTCTTCATTCCTTCTTACTTCTTTCTTTCTTCTTTCTTACTTCTTTCTTGCTTCTTTCTTACTTCTTTCTATCTTCTTTCTTCTTTCTTTCTTACTTCTTTCTTACTTCTTTCTTACTTATTTCTTTCTTCTTTCTGACTTCTTTCTAACTTCTTTCTTCATTCATTCTTACTTCTTTCCTACTTCTTTCTTACTTCTTTCTTTCTTCTTACTTACTTCTTTCTTACTTCTTTCTTCTTTCTTTCTTACTTCTTTCTTACTTCTTTCTTACTTCTTTCTTACTTCTTTCTTACTTCTTTCTTTCTTCTTTCTTACTTCTTTCTTCATTCCTTCTTACTTCTTTCTTTCTTCTTTCTTACTTCTTTCTTACTTCTTTCTTCTTTCTTTCTTCTTTCTTCTTTCTTTCTTACTTCTTTCTTACTTCTTTCTTACTTCTTTCTTACTTATTTCTTTCTTCTTTCTTACTTCTTTCTAAATTCTTTCTTCATTCCTTCTTACTTCTTTCTTACTTCTTTCTTACTTCTTTCTAACTTCTTTCTTACTTCTTTCTAATTATTTTTTTCTTCTTTCTTACTTCTTTCTTACTTCTTTCTTACTTCTTTCTTCTTTCTTTCTTTCTTCTTTCTTACTTCTTTCTTACTTCTTTCTAACTTCTTTCTTACTTCTTTCTTACTTCTTTCTTACTTCTTTCTTACTTCTTTTTAACTTCTTTCTTTCTTCTTTCTTTCTTCTTTCTTACTTCTTTCTTACTTCTTTCTTACTTCTTTCTTACTTCTTTCTTACTTCTTTCTTACTGCTTTCTTTCTTCTTTCTTACTTCTTTCATACTTCTTTCTTTCTTCTTTCTTACTTCTTTCTTCTTTCTTTCTTACTTCTTTCTTTCTTCTTTCTTACTTCTTTCTTACTTCTTTCTAACTTCTTTCTTACTTCTTTCATACTTCTTTCTTACTTCTTTCTTTCTTACTTCTTTCTTACTTCTTTCTTACTTTTCTTTCTTCTTCCTTCTTTCTTTCTTACTTCTTTCTTACTTCTCTCTTACTTCCTTCTTACTGCTTTCTTTCTTATTTCTTACTTCTTTCTTACTTCTTTCTTCTTTCTTACTTCTTTCTTACTTCTTTCTTACTTCTTTATTACTTCTTTCTTACTTCTTGCTTACTTCTTGCTTTCTTTTTTCTTACTTCTTTCTTACTTCTTTCTTCTTTCTTTCTTACTTCTTTCTTACTTATTTCTTACTTCTTTCTTCTTTCTTACTTCTTTCTTCATTCCTTCTTACTTCTTTCTTTCTTCTTTCTTACTTCTTTCTTACTTCTTTCTTACTTCTTTCTATCTTCTTTCTTCTTTCTTTCTTACTTCTTTCTTACTTCTTTCTTACTTATTTCTTTCTTCTTTCTTACTTCTTTCTAACTTCTTTCTTCATTCGTTCTTACTTCTTTCCTACTTCTTTCTCACTTCTTTCTTTCTTCTTTCTTACTTCTTTCTTACTTCTTTCTTCTTTCTTTCTTACTTCTTTCTTACTTCTTTCTTACTTCTTTCTTACTTCTTTCTTTCTTCTTTCTTACTTCTTTCTTCATTCCTTCTTACTTCTTTCTTTCTTCTTTCTTACTTCTTTCTTACTTCTTTCTTACTTCTTTCTTTCTTCTTTCTTCTTTCTTTCTTACTTCTTTCTTACTTCTTTCTTACTTCTTTCTTACTTATTTCTTTCTTCTTTCTTACTTCTTTCTAAATTCTTTCTTCATTCCTTCTTACTTCTTTCTTACTTCTTTCTTACTTCTTTCTAACTTCTTTCTTACTTCTTTCTTACTTCTTTCTAACTATTTTTTTCTTCTTTCTTACTTCTTTCTTACTTCTTTCTTACTTCTTTCTTACTTCTTTCTTCTTTCTTTCTTTCTTCTTTCTTACTTCTTTCTTACTTCTTTCTAACTTCTTTCTTACTTCTTTCTTACTTCTTTCTTACTTATTTCTTACTTCCTTTTTACTTCTTTCTTACTTCTTTCTTACTTCTTTCTTTCTTACTTCTTGCTTACTTCTTTCGTACTTCTTTCTTCTTTCTTACTTCTTACTTCTTTCTTCTTTCTTTCTTACTTCTTTCTTACTTCTTTCTTACTTCTTACTTCTTTCTTACTTCTTTCTTACTTCTTTCTTACTTCTTTCTTACTTCTTTCTTACTTCTTTCTCCATTCCTTCTTACTTCTTTCTTCTTTCTTTCTTACTTCTTTCTTTCTTCTTTCTTACTTCTTTCTTTCTTCTTTCTTGCTTCTTTCTTTCTTTTTTCTTACTTCTTTCTAACTTCTTTCTTACTTCTTTCTTCTTTCTTACTTCTTTCTTACTTCTTTCTTACTTCTTTCTAACTTATTTCTTACTTCTTTCTTACTTCTTTCTTACTTCTTTCTTACTTCTTGCTTACTTCTTTCGTACTTCTTTCTTCTTTCTTACTTCTTACTTCTTTCTTCATTCTTTCTTACTTCTTTCTTACTTCTTTCTTACTTCTTACTTCTTTCTTACTTCTTTCATACTTCTTTCTTACTTCTTTCTTTCATACTTCTTTCTTTCTTCTTTCTTACTTCTTTCTTCTTTCTTACTTCTTTCTTACTTCTTTCTTACTTCTTTCTTACTTCTTTCTTACTTCTTGCTTACTTCTTTCTTTCTTCTTTCTTACTTCTTTCTTCTTTCTTTCTTACTTCTTTCTTACTTCTTTCTTACTTCTTTCTTACTTCTTTCTTTCTTCTTTCTTACTTCTTTCTTCATTCCTTCTTACTTCTTTCTTTCTTCTTTCTTACTTCTTGCATACTTCTTTCTTACTTCTTTCTTTCTTCTTTCTTCTTTCTTTCTTACTTCTTTCTTACTTCTTTCTTACTTCTTTCTTACTTATTTATTTCTTCTTTCTTACTTCTTAATTCTTTCTTTCTTCTTTATTACTTCTTTCTTTCTTCTTTCTTACTTCTTTCTTACTTTTTTCTTACTTCTTTCTAACTACTTTTTTCTTCTTTCTTACTTCTTTCTTACTTCTTTCTTACTTCTTTCTTACTGCTTTCTTTCTTCTTTCTTACTTCTTTCTTACTTCTTTCTTTCTTCTTTCTTACTTCTTTCTTCTTTCTTTCTTACTTCTTTCTTACTTCTTTCTTACGTCTTTCTTATTTCTTTCTTACTTCTTTCTTACTTCTTTCTAACTTCTTTCTTACTTCTTTCATACTTCTTTCTTACTTCTTTCTTTCTTACTTCTTTCTTACCTCTTTCGTACTTCTTTCTTACTTCTTTCTTACTTCTTTCTAACTTCTTTCTCCTTTCTTTCTTACTTCTTTCTTACTTCTTTCTTACTTCTTTCTTACTTCTTTCTTACTTCTTTTTAACTTCTTTCTTTCTTCTTTCTTTCTTCTTTCTTACTTCTTTCTTACTTCTTTCTTACTTCTTTCTTATTTCTTTCTTACTGCTTTCTTTCTTCTTTCTTACTTCTTTCATACTTCTTTCTTTCTTCATTCTTACTTCTTTGTTCTTTCTTTCTTACTTCTTTCTTTCTTCTTTCTTACTTCTTTCTTACTTCTTTCTAACTTCTTTCTTACTTCTTTCTTTCTTCTTTCTTACTTCTTTCTTTCTTACTTCTTTCTTACTTCTTTCTTACTTATTTATTTCTTCTTTCTTACTTCTTTCTAACTTCTTCATTCATTCTTACTTCTTTCTTACTTATTTCTTACTTCTTTCTTACTTCTTTCTTACTTCTTTCTTACTTCTTTCTTACTTCTTAATTCTTTCTTTCTTCTTTATTACTTCTTTCTTTCTTCTTTCTTACTTCTTTCTTACTTTTTTCTTACTTCTTTCTAACTACTTTTTTCTTCTTTCTTAGTTCTTTCTTACTTCTTTCTTACTTCTTTCTTACTGCTTTCTTTCTTCTTTCTTACTTCTTTCTTACTTATTTCTTTCTTCTTTCTTACTTCTTTCTTCTTTCTTTCTTACTTCTTTCTTACTTCTTTCTTACGTCTTTCTTATTTCTTTCTTACTTCTTTCTTACTTCTTTCTAACTTCTTTCTTACTTCTTTCATACTTCTTTCTTACTTCTTTCTTTCTTACTTCTTTCTTACCTCTTTCGTACTTCTTTCTTACTTCTTTCTTACTTCTTTCTAACTTCTTTCTCCTTTCTTTCTTACTTCTTTCTTACTTCTTTCTTACTTCTTTCTTACTTCTTTCTTACTTCTTTTTAACTTCTTTCTTTCTTCTTTCTTTCTTCTTTCTTACTTCTTTCTTACTTCTTTCTTACTTCTTTCTTACTTCTTTCTTACTGCTTTCTTTCTTCTTTCTTACTTCTTTCATACTTCTTTCTTTCTTCATTCTTACTTCTTTGTTCTTTCTTTCTTACTTCTTTCTTTCTTCTTTCTTACTTCTTTCTTACTTCTTTCTAACTTCTTTCTTACTTCTTTATTTCTTCTTTCTTACTTCTTTCTTTCTTACTTCTTTCTTACTTCTTTCTTACTTTTCTTTCTTCTTTCTTCTTTCTTTCTTACTTCTTTCTTACTTCTCTCTTACTTCCTTCTTACTGCTTTCTTTCTTCTTTCTTACTTCTTTCATACTTCTTTCTTACTTCTTTCTTACTTCTTTCTTACTTCTTTCTTACTTCTTTCTTCATTCCTTCTTACTTCTTTCTTTCTTCTTTCTTACTTCTTTCTTACTTCTTTCTTACTTCTTTCTATCTTCTTTCTTCTTTCTTTCTTACTTCTTTCTTACTTCTTTCTTACTTATTTCTTTCTTCTTTCTTACTTCTTTCTTACTTCTTTCTTACTGCTTTCTTTCTTCTTTCTTACTTCTTTCATACTTCTTTCTTTCTTCTTTCTTACTTCTTTCTTCTTTCTTTCTTACTTCTTTCTTTCTTCTTTCTTACTTCTTTCTTAATTCTTTCTAACTTCTTTCTTACTTCTTTCATACTTCTTTCTTACTTCTTTCTTTCTTACTTCTTTCTTACTTCTTTCTTACTTTTCTTTCTTCTTTCTTCTTTCTTTCTTACTTCTTTCTTACTTCTCTCTTACTTCCTTCTTACTGCTTTCTTTCTTATTTCTTACTTCTTTCATACTTCTTTCTTTCTTCTTTCTTACTTCTTTCTTCTTTCTTACTTCTTTCTTACTTCTTTCTTACTTCTTTCTTACTTCTTTCTTATTTCTTTCTTACTTCTTTCTTACTTCTTGCTTACTTCTTGCTTTGTTTTTTCTTCTTTCTTACTTCTTTCTTCTTTCTTTCTTACTTCTTTCTTACTTCTTTCTTACTTCTTTCTTACTTCTTTCTTCTTTCTTACTTCTTTCTTCATTCCTTCTTACTTCTTTCTTTCTTCTTTCTTACTTCTTTCTTACTTCTTTCTTACTTCTTTCTATCTTCTTTCTTCTTTCTTTCTTACTTCTTTCTTACTTCTTTCTTACTTATTTCTTTCTTCTTTCTTACTGCTTTCTAACTTCTTTCTTCAAACATTCTTACTTCTTTCCTACTTCTTTCTTACTTCTTTCTTTCTTCTTTCTTACTTCTTTCTTACTTCTTTCTTCTTTCTTTCTTACTTCTTTCTTACTTCTTTCTTATTTCTTTCTTACTTCTTTCTTTCTTCTTTCTTACTTCTTTCTTCATTCCTTCTTACTTCTTTCTTTCTTCTTTCTTACTTCTTTCTTACTTCTTTCTTACTTCTTTCTTTCTTCTTTCTTCTTTCTTTCTTTCTTACTTCTTTCTTACTTCTTTATTACTTCTTACTTCTTTCTTCTTTCTTTCTTACTTCTTTCTTACTTCTTTCTTACTTCTTACTTCTTTCTTACTTCTTTCATACTTCTTTCTTACTTCTTTCTTTCTTACTTCTTTCTTACTTCTTTCTTACTTCTTTCTTACTTCTTTCTTTCTTCTTTCTTCTTTCTTTCTTACTTCTTTCTTACTTCTCTCTTACTTCTTTCTATACTGCTTTCTTTCTTCTTTCTTACTTCTTTCATACTTCTTTTGTTTCTCCTTTCTTACTTCTTTCTTCTTTCTTACTTCTTTCTTACTTCTTTCTTACTTCTTTCTTACTTCTTTCTTACTTCTTACTTCTTTCTTACTTCTTTCATACTTCTTTCTTACTTCTTTCTTTCTTACTTCTTTCTTACTACTTTCTTACTTCTTTCTTTCTTCTTTCTTCTTTCTTTCTTACTTCTTTCTTACTTCTCTCTTACTTCTTTCTATACTGCTTTCTTTCTTCTTTCTTACTTCTTTCATACTTCTTTCTTTCTTCTTTCTTACTTCTTTCTTCTTTCTTACTTCTTTCTTACTTCTTTCTTACTTCTTTCTTACTTCTTTCTTACTTCTTTCTTCATTCCTTCTTACTTCTTTCTTACTTCTTTCTTACTTCTTTCATACTTCTTTCTTACTTCTTTCTTTCTTCTTTCTTCTTTCTTTCTTACTTCTTTCTTACTTATTTCTTACTTATTTATTTCTTCTTTCTTACTTCTTTCTAACTTCTTTCTTCATTCATTCTTACTTCTTTCTTACTTCCTTCTTACTTCTTTCTTACTTCTTTCTTCTTTCTTTCTTCTTTCTTACTTCTTTATTTCTTCTTTCTTACTTCTTTCTTACTTTTTTCTTACTTCTTTCTTCTTTCTTTCTTACTTCTTTCTTACTTCTTTCTTACTTCTTTCTTACTTCTTTCTTACTTCTTTCTTCTTTCTTTCTTACTTCTTTCTTACTTCTTTCTAACTTCTTTCTTACTTCTTTCTTACTTCTTTCTTACTTCTTTCTTACTTCTTTCTTACTTCTTTCTTACTTCTTTCTTACTTCTTTCTTTCTTACTTCTTTCTTACTTCTTTCGTACTTCTTTCACCTTTCTTACTTCTTACTTCTTTCTTCTTTCTTTCTTACTTCTTTCTTACTTCTTTCTTACTTCTTACTTCTTTCTTACTTCTTTCTTACTTCTTTCTTACTTCTTTCTCCATTCCTTCTTACTTTTTTCTTACTTCTTTCTTACTTCTTTCATACTTCTTTCTTACTTCTTTCTTACTTCTTTCTAACTTCCTTCTTACTTCTTTCTTACTTCTTTCTAACTTCTTTCTTTCTTCTTTCTTTCTTCTTTCTTTCTTCTTTCTTTCTTACTTCTTTCTAACTTCTTTTTTCTTCTTTCTTACTTCTTTCTTACATCTTTTTAACTACTTTTTTCTTCTTTCTTACTTCTTTCTTACTTCTTTCTTACATCTTTCTTACTTCTTTCTTCTTTCCTTCTTACTTCTTTCTTACTTCTTTCTTACTTCTTTCTTACTGCTTTCTTTCTTCTTTCTTCTTTCATACTTCTTTCTTTCTTCTTTCTTACTTCTTTCTTCTTTCTTTCTTACTTCTTTCTTACTTCTTTCTTACTTCTTTCTTATTTCTTTCTTACTTCTTTCTTACTTCTTTCTTACTTCTTTCCTATTTCTTTCTTACTTCTTTCTTACTTCTTTCTAACTTCTTTCTTACTTCTTTCGTACTTCTTTCTTACTTCTTTCTTACTTCTTTCTAACTTCTTTCTCCTTTCTTTCTTACTTCTTTCTTACTTCTTTCTTACTTCTTTCTTACTTCTTTTTAACTTCTTTCTTTCTTCCTTCTTTCTTCTTTCTTCTTTCTTACTTCTTAATTACTTCTTTCTTACTTCTTTCTTACTGCTTTCTTTCTTCTTTCTTACTTCTTTCATACTTCTTTCTTACTTCTTTCTTTCTTACTTCTTTCTTACTTCTTTCTTACTTTTCTTTCTTATTTCTTCTTTCTTTCTTACTTATTTCTTACTTCTCTCTTACTTCTTTCTTACTGCTTTCTTTCTTCTTTCTTACTTCTTTCATACTTCTTTCTTTCTTCTTTCTTACTTCTTTCTTCTTTCTTTCTTCTTTCTTACTTCTTTCTTCTTTCTTACTCCTTTCTTACTTCTTGCTTACTTCTTGCTTTCTTTTTTCTTACTTCTTTCTTACTTCTTTCTTCTTTCTTTCTTACTTCTTTCTTACTTCTTTCTTACTTCTTTCTTACTTCTTTCTTCTTTCTTACTTCTTTCTTCATTCCTTCTTACTTCTTTCTTACTTCTTTCTTTCTTCTTTCTTACTTCTTTCTTCATTCCTTCTTACTTCTTTCTTTCTTCTTTCTTACTTCTTTCTTACTTCTTTCTTACTTCTTTCTTTCTTCTTTCTTCTTTCTTTCTTACTTCTTTCTTACTTCTTTCTTACTTCTTTCTTACTTATTTCTTTCTTCTTTCTTACTTCTTTCTAACTTCTTTCTTCATTCCTTCTTACTTCTTTCTTACTTCTTTCTTACTTCTTTCTAACTTCTTTCTTACTTCTTTCTTACTTCTTTCTAACTATTTTTTTCTTCTTTCTTACTTCTTTCTTACTTCTTTCTTACTTCTTTCTTACTTCTTTCTTCTTTCTTTCTTTCTTCTTTCTTACTTCTTTCTTACTTCTTTCTAACTTCTTTCTTACTTCTTTCTTACTTCTTTCTTACTTCTTTCTTACTTCTTTCTTACTTCTTTCTTACTTCTTTCTTACTTCTTTCTTTCTTACTTCTTGCTTACTTCTTTCGTACTTCTTTCTTATTTCTTACTTCTTACTTCTTTCTTCTTTCTTTCTTACTTCTTTCTTACTTCTTTCTTACTTCTTACTTCTTTCTTACTTCTTTCTCCATTCCTTCTTACTTTTTTCTTACTTCTTTCTTACTTCTTTCATACTTCTTTCTTACTTCATTCTTACTTCTTTCTAACTTCCTTCTTACTTCTTTCTTACTTCTTTCTTACTTCTTTCTTCTTTCTAACTTCTTTCTTACTTCTTTCTTACTTCTTTCTAACTACTTTCTTATTTCTTTCTTACTTCTTTCTAACTTCTTTCTTTCTTCTTTCTTTCTTCTTTCTTTCTTCTTTCTTTCTTACTTCTTTCTAACTTCTTTTTTCTTCTTTCTTACTTCTTTCTTACTTCTTTCTAACTACTTTTTTCTTCTTTCTTACTTCTTTCTTACTTGTTTCTTACATCTTTCTTACTTCTTTCTTCTTTCTTTCTTACTTCTTTCTTACTTCTTTCTTACTTCTTACTTCTTTCTTACTACTTTCTTCATTCCTTCTTACTTCTTTCTTACTTCTTTCTTACTTCTTTCTTACTTCTTTCTTACTTCTTTCTTACTTCTTTCTAACTTCTTTCTCCTTCCTTTCTTACTTCTTTCTTACTTCTTTCTTACTTCTTTCTTTCTTCTTTCTTTCTTCTTTCTTACTTCTTTCTTACTTCTTTCTTACTTCTTTATTACTTCTTTCTTACTGCTTTCTTTCCTCTTTCTTACTTCTTTCATACTTCTTTCTTTCTTCTTTCTTACTTCTTTCTTCTTTCTTTCTTACTTCTTTCTTACTTCTTTCTTACTTCTTTCTAACTTCTTTCTTACTTCTTTCTTACTTCTTTCTTACTTCTTTCTTACTTCTTTCTTACTTCTTTCTTACTTCTTTCTTACTTCTTTCTTTCTTACTTCTTGCTTACTTCTTTCGTACTTCTTTCTTCTTTCTTACTTCTTACTTCTTTCTTCTTTCTTTCTTACTTCTTTCTTACTTCTTTCTTACTTCTTACTTCTTTCTTACTTCTTTCTCCATTCCTTCTTACTTTTTTCTTACTTCTTTCTTACTTCTTTCATACTTCTTTCTTACTTCATTCTTACTTCTTTCTAACTTCCTTCTTACTTCTTTCTTTCTTACTTCTTTCTTATTTCTTTCGTACTTCTTTCTTACTTCTTTCTTACTTCTTTCTTACTTCTTTCTTCTTTCTAACTTCTTTCTTACTTCTTTCTTACTTCTTTCTAACTACTTTCTTATTTCTTTCTTACTTCTTTCTAACTTCTTTCTTTCTTCTTTCCTTCTTCTTTCTTTCTTCTTTCTTTCTTACTTCTTTCTAACTTCTTTTTTCTTCTTTCTTACTTCTTTCTTACTTCTTTCTAACTACTTTTTTCTTCTTTCTTACTTCTTTCTTACTTGTTTCTTACATCTTTCTTACTTCTTTCTTCTTTCTTTCTTACTTCTTTCTTACTTCTTTCTTACTTCTTACTTCTTTCTTACTACTTTCTTCATTCCTTCTTACTTCTTTCTTACTTCTTTCTTACTTCTTTCTTACTTCTTTCTTTCTTCTTTCTTCTTTCCTTCTTACTTCTCTCTTCCTTCTTTCTTACTTCTTTCTTACTGCTTTCTTTCTTCTTTCTTACTTCTTTCATACTTCTTTCTTTCTTCTTTCTTACTTCTTTCTTCTTTCTTTCTTACTTCTTTCTTACTTCTTTCTTACTTCTTTCTTATTTCTTTGTTACTTCTTTCTTACTTCTTTCTAACTTCTTTCTTACTACTTTCATACTTCTTTCTTACTTCTTTCTTTCTTACTTCTTTCTTACTTCTTTCGTACTTCTTTCTTACTTCTTTCTTACTTCTTTCTAACTTCTTTCTCCTTCCTTTCTTACTTCTTTCTTACTTCTTTCTTACTTCTTTCTTACTTCTTTTTAACTTCTTTCTTTCTTCTTTCTTTCTTCTTTCTTACTTCTTTCTTACTTCTTTCTTACTTCTTTATTACTTCTTTCTTACTGCTTTCTTTCCTCTTTCTTACTTCTTTCATACTTCTTTCTTTCTTCTTTCTTACTTCTTTCTTCTTTCTTTCTTACTTCTTTCTTTCTTCTTTCTTACTTCTTTCTTACTTCTTTCTAACTTCTTTCTTACTTCTTTCATACTTCTTTCTTACTTCTTTCTTTCTTACTTCTTTCTTACTTCTTTCTTACTTTTCTTTCTTCTTTCTTCTTTCTTTCTTACTTCTTTCTTACTTCTCTCTTACTTCTTTCTTACTGCTTTCTTTCTTCTTTCTTACTTCTTTCATACTTCTTTCTTTCTTCTTTCTTACTTCTTTCTTCTTTCTTACTTCTTTCTTACTTCTTTCTTACTTCTTTCTTACTTCTTGCTTACTTCTTGCTTTCTTTTTTCTTACTTCTTTCTTCTTTCTTCTTTCTTTCTTACTTCTTTCTTACTTCTTTCTTTCTTACTTCTTTCTTACTACTTCCTTACTTCTTTCTTTCTTCTTTCTTCTTTCTTTCTTACTTCTTTCTTACTTCTCTCTTACTTCTTTCTATACTGCTTTCTTTCTTCTTTCTTACTTCTTTCATACTTCTTTCTTTCTTCTTTCTTACTTCTTTCTTCTTTCTTACTTCTTTCTTACTTCTTTCTTACTTCTTTCTTACTTCTTTCTTACTTCTTTCTTCATTCCTTCTTACTTCTTTCTTTCTTCTTTCTTACTTCTTTCATACTTCTTTCTTACTTCTTTCTTTCTTCTTTCTTCTTTCTTTCTTACTTCTTTCTTACTTCTTTCTTACTTCTTTCTTACTTATTTATTTCTTCTTTCTTACTTCTTTCTAACTTCTTTCTTCATTCATTCTTACTTCTTTCTTACTTCCTTCTTACTTCTTTCTTACTTCTTTCTTCTTTCTTTCTTCTTTCTTACTTCTTTATTTCTTCTTTCTTACTTCTTTCTTACTTTTTTCTTACTTCTTTCTAACTACTTTTTTCTTCTTTCTTACTTCTTTCTTACTTCTTTCTTACTTCTTTCTTACTTCTTTCTTACTTCTTTCTTACTTCTTGCTTACTTCTTTCTTACTTCTTTCTAACTTCTTTCTTACTTCTTTCTTACTTCTTTCTTACTTCTTTCTTACTTCTTTCTTACTTCTTTCTTACTTCTTTCTTTCTTACTTCTTTCTTACTTCTTTCGTACTTCTTTCTCCTTTCTTACTTCTTACTTCTTTCTTCTTTCTTTCTTACTTCTTTCTTACTTCTTTCTTACTTCTTTCTTACTTCTTTCTCCATTCCTTCTTACTTTTTTCTTACTTCTTTCTTACTTCTTTCATACTTCTTTCTTACTTCTTTCTTACTTCTTTCTAACTTCCTTCTTACTTATTTCTTTCTTACTTCTTTCTTATTTCTTTCGTACTTCTTTCTTACTTCTTTCTTACTTCTTTCTTAATTCTTTCTTCTTTCTAACTTCTTTCTTACTTCTTTCTTACTACTTTCTAACTACTTTCTTACTTCTTTCTTACTTCTTTCTAACTTCTTTCTTTCTTCTTTCTTTCTTCTTTCTTTCTTCTTTCTTTCTTACTTCTTTCTAACTTCTTTTTTCTTCTTTCTTACTTCTTTCTTACTTCTTTTTAACTACTTTTTTCTTCTTTCTTACTTCTTTCTTACTTCTTTCTTACATCTTTCTTACTTCTTTCTTCTTTCTTTCTTACCTCTTTCTTACTTCTTTCTTACTTCTTACTTCTTTCTTACTACTTTCTTCATTCCTTCTTACTTCTTTCTTACTTCTTTCTTACTACTTTCTTACTTCTTTCTTTCTTCTTTCTTCTTTCTTTCTTACTTCTTTCTTACTTCTCTCTTACTTCTTTCTATACTGCTTTCTTTCTTCTTTCTTACTTCTTTCATACTTCTTTCTTTCTTCTTTCTTACTTCTTTCTTCTTTCTTACTTCTTTCTTACTTCTTTCTTACTTCTTTCTTACTTCTTTCTTACTTCTTTCTTCATTCCTTCTTACTTCTTTCTTTCTTCTTTCTTACTTCTTTCATACTTCTTTCTTACTTCTTTCTTTCTTCTTTCTTCTTTCTTTCTTACTTCTTTCTTACTTCTTTCTTACTTCTTTCTTACTTATTTATTTCTTCTTTCTTACTTCTTTCTAACTTCTTTCTTCATTCATTCTTACTTCTTTCTTACTTCCTTCTTACTTCTTTCTTACTTCTTTCTTCTTTCTTTCTTCTTTCTTACTTCTTTATTTCTTCTTTCTTACTTCTTTCTTACTTTTTTCTTACTTCTTTCTAACTACTTTTTTCTTCTTTCTTACTTCTTTCTTACTTCTTTCTTACTTCTTTCTTACTTCTTTCTTCTTTCTTTCTTACTTCTTTCTTACTTCTTTCTTACTTCTTTCTAACTTCTTTCTTACTTCTTTCTTACTTCTTTCTTACTTCTTTCTTACTTCTTTCTTACTTCTTTCTTACTTCTTTCTTTCTTACTTCTTTCTTACTTCTTTCGTACTTCTTTCACCTTTCTTACTTCTTACTTCTTTCTTCTTTCTTTCTTACTTCTTTCTTACTTCTTTCTTAATTCTTACTTCTTTCTTACTTCTTTCTTACTTCTTTCTTACTTCTTTCTCCATTCCTTCTTACTTTTTTCTTACTTCTTTCTTACTTCTTTCATACTTCTTTCTTACTTCTTTCTTACTTCTTTCTAACTTCCTTCTTACTTCTTTCTTTCTTACTTCTTTCTTATTTCTTTCGTACTTCTTTCTTACTTCTTTCTTACTTCTTTCTTACTTCTTTCTTCTTTCTAACTTCTTTCTTACTTCTTTCTTACTACTTTCTAACTACTTTCTTACTTCTTTCTTACTTCTTTCTAACTTCTTTCTTTCTTCTTTCTTTCTTCTTTCTTACTTCTTTTTAACTACTTTTTTCTTCTTTCTTACTTCTTTCTTACTTCTTTCTTACATCTTTCTTACTTCTTTCTTCTTTCTTTCTTACTTCTTTCTTACTTCTTTCTTACTTCTTACTTCTTTCTTACTACTTTCTTCATTCCTTCTTACTTCTTTCTTACTTCTTTCTTACTTCTTTCTTACTTCTTTCTTTCTTCTTTCTTCTTTCCTTCTTACTTCTTTCTTACTTCTTTCTTACTTCTTTCTTACTGCTTTCTTTCTTCTTTCTTCTTTCATACTTCTTTCTTTCTTCTTTCTTACTTCTTTCTTCTTTCTTTCTTACTTCTTTCTTACTTCTTTCTTACTTCTTTCTTATTTCTTTCTTACTTCTTTCTTACTTCTTTCTTACTTCTTCCCTATTTCTTTCTTACTTCTTTCTTACTTCTTTCTAACTTCTTTCTTACTTCTTTCATACTTCTTTCTTACTTCTTTCTTTCTTACTTCTTTCTTACTTCTTTCGTACTTCTTTCTTACTTCTTTCTTACTTCTTTCTAACTTCTTTCTCCTTTCTTTCTTACTTCTTTCTTACTTCTTTCTTACTTCTTTCTTACTTCTTTTTAACTTCTTTCTTTCTTCTTTCTTTCTTCTTTCTTCTTTCTTACTTCTTTCTTACTTCTTTCTTACTTCTTTCTTACTGCTTTCTTTCTTCTTTCTTACTTCTTTCATACTTCTTTCTTTCTTCTTTCTTTCTTCTTTCTTTCTTACTTCTTTCTTTCTTCTTTCTTACTTCTTTCTTACTTCTTTCTATCTTCTTTCTTACTTCTTTCATACTTCTTTCTTACTTCTTTCTCCATTCCTTCTTACTTTTTTCTTACTTCTTTCTTACTTCTTTCATACTTCTTTCTTACTTCTTTCTTACTTCTTTCTAACTTCCTTCTTACTTATTTCTTTCTTACTTCTTTCTTATTTCTTTCGTACTTCTTTCTTACTTCTTTCTTACTTCTTTCTTAATTCTTTCTTCTTTCTAACTTCTTTCTTACTTCTTTCTTACTACTTTCTAACTACTTTCTTACTTCTTTCTTACTTCTTTCTAACTTCTTTCTTTCTTCTTTCTTTCTTCTTTCTTTCTTCTTTCTTTCTTACTTCTTTCTAACTTCTTTTTTCTTCTTTCTTACTTCTTTCTTACTTCTTTTTAACTACTTTTTTCTTCTTTCTTACTTCTTTCTTACTTCTTTCTTACATCTTTCTTACTTCTTTCTTCTTTCTTTCTTACCTCTTTCTTACTTCTTTCTTACTTCTTACTTCTTTCTTACTACTTTCTTCATTCCTTCTTACTTCTTTCTTACTTCTTTCTTACTACTTTCTTACTTCTTTCTTTCTTCTTTCTTCTTTCTTTCTTACTTCTTTCTTACTTCTCTCTTACTTCTTTCTATACTGCTTTCTTTCTTCTTTCTTACTTCTTTCATACTTCTTTCTTTCTTCTTTCTTACTTCTTTCTTCTTTCTTACTTCTTTCTTACTTCTTTCTTACTTCTTTCTTACTTCTTTCTTACTTCTTTCTTCATTCCTTCTTACTTCTTTCTTTCTTCTTTCTTACTTCTTTCATACTTCTTTCTTACTTCTTTCTTTCTTCTTTCTTCTTTCTTTCTTACTTCTTTCTTACTTCTTTCTTACTTCTTTCTTACTTATTTATTTCTTCTTTCTTACTTCTTTCTAACTTCTTTCTTCATTCATTCTTACTTCTTTCTTACTTCCTTCTTACTTCTTTCTTACTTCTTTCTTCTTTCTTTCTTCTTTCTTACTTCTTTATTTCTTCTTTCTTACTTCTTTCTTACTTTTTTCTTACTTCTTTCTAACTACTTTTTTCTTCTTTCTTACTTCTTTCTTACTTCTTTCTTACTTCTTTCTTACTTCTTTCTTCTTTCTTTCTTACTTCTTTCTTACTTCTTTCTTACTTCTTTCTAACTTCTTTCTTACTTCTTTCTTACTTCTTTCTTACTTCTTTCTTACTTCTTTCTTACTTCTTTCTTACTTCTTTCTTTCTTACTTCTTTCTTACTTCTTTCGTACTTCTTTCACCTTTCTTACTTCTTACTTCTTTCTTCTTTCTTTCTTACTTCTTTCTTACTTCTTTCTTAATTCTTACTTCTTTCTTACTTCTTTCTTACTTCTTTCTTACTTCTTTCTCCATTCCTTCTTACTTTTTTCTTACTTCTTTCTTACTTCTTTCATACTTCTTTCTTACTTCTTTCTTACTTCTTTCTAACTTCCTTCTTACTTCTTTCTTTCTTACTTCTTTCTTATTTCTTTCGTACTTCTTTCTTACTTCTTTCTTACTTCTTTCTTACTTCTTTCTTCTTTCTAACTTCTTTCTTACTTCTTTCTTACTACTTTCTAACTACTTTCTTACTTCTTTCTTACTTCTTTCTAACTTCTTTCTTTCTTCTTTCTTTCTTCTTTCTTACTTCTTTTTAACTACTTTTTTCTTCTTTCTTACTTCTTTCTTACTTCTTTCTTACATCTTTCTTACTTCTTTCTTCTTTCTTTCTTACTTCTTTCTTACTTCTTTCTTACTTCTTACTTCTTTCTTACTACTTTCTTCATTCCTTCTTACTTCTTTCTTACTTCTTTCTTACTTCTTTCTTACTTCTTTCTTTCTTCTTTCTTCTTTCCTTCTTACTTCTTTCTTACTTCTTTCTTACTTCTTTCTTACTGCTTTCTTTCTTCTTTCTTCTTTCATACTTCTTTCTTTCTTCTTTCTTACTTCTTTCTTCTTTCTTTCTTACTTCTTTCTTACTTCTTTCTTACTTCTTTCTTATTTCTTTCTTACTTCTTTCTTACTTCTTTCTTACTTCTTCCCTATTTCTTTCTTACTTCTTTCTTACTTCTTTCTAACTTCTTTCTTACTTCTTTCATACTTCTTTCTTACTTCTTTCTTTCTTACTTCTTTCTTACTTCTTTCGTACTTCTTTCTTACTTCTTTCTTACTTCTTTCTAACTTCTTTCTCCTTTCTTTCTTACTTCTTTCTTACTTCTTTCTTACTTCTTTCTTACTTCTTTTTAACTTCTTTCTTTCTTCTTTCTTTCTTCTTTCTTCTTTCTTACTTCTTTCTTACTTCTTTCTTACTTCTTTCTTACTGCTTTCTTTCTTCTTTCTTACTTCTTTCATACTTCTTTCTTTCTTCTTTCTTTCTTCTTTCTTTCTTACTTCTTTCTTTCTTCTTTCTTACTTCTTTCTTACTTCTTTCTATCTTCTTTCTTACTTCTTTCATACTTCTTTCTTACTTCTTTCTTTCTTACTTCTTTCTTACTTCTTTCTTACTTTTCTTTCTTATTTCTTCTTTCTTTCTTACTTATTTCTTACTTCTCTCTTACTTCTTTCTTACTGCTTTCTTTCTTCTTTCTTACTTCTTTCATACTTCTTTCTTTCTTCTTTCTTACTTCTTTCTTCTTTCTTACTTCTTTCTTACTTCTTTCTTACTTCTTTCTTACTTCTTTCTTACTTCTTGCTTACTTCTTTCTTACTTCTTTCTTACTTCTTTCTTCTTTCTTACTTCTTTCTTCATTCCTTCTTACTTCTTTCTTACTTCTTTCTTTCTTCTTTCTTACTTCTTTCTTCATTCCTTCTTACTTCTTTATTTCTTCTTTCTTCTTTCTTTCTTACTTCTTTCTTACTTCTTTCTTTCTTCTTTCTTCTTTCTTTCTTACTTCTTTCTTACTTCTTTCTTACTTCTTTCTTACTTATTTCTTTCTTCTTTCTTACTTCTTTCTAACTTCTTTCTTCATTCCTTCTTACTTCTTTCTTACTTCTTTCTTACTTCTTTCTAACTTCTTTCTTACTTCTTTCTTACTTCTTTCTAACTATTTTTTTCTTCTTTCTTACTTCTTTCTTACTTCTTTCTTACTTCTTTCTTACTTCTTTCTTCTTTCTTTCTTTCTTCTTTCTTACTTCTTTCTTACTTCTTTCTAACTTCTTTCTTACTTCTTTCTTACTTCTTTCTTACTTCTTTCTTACTTCTTTCTTACTTCTTTCTTACTTCTTTCTTACTTCTTTCTTTCTTACTTCTTGCTTACTTCTTTCGTACTTCTTTCTTCTTTCTTACTTCTTACTTCTTTCTTCTTTCTTTCTTACTTCTTTCTTACTTCTTTCTTACTTCTTACTTCTTTCTTACTTCTTTCTCCATTCCTTCTTACTTTTTTCTTACTTCTTTCTTACTTCTTTCATACTTCTTTCTTACTTCATTCTTACTTCTTTCTAACTTCCTTCTTACTTCTTTCTTATTTCTTTCGTACTTCTTTCTTACTTCTTTCTTACTTCTTTCTTACTTCTTTCTTCTTTCTAACTTCTTTCTTACTTCTTTCTTACTTCTTTCTAACTACTTTCTTATTTCTTTCTTACTTCTTTCTAACTTCTTTCTTTCTTCTTTCTTTCTTCTTTCTTTCTTCTTTCTTTCTTACTTCTTTCTAACTTTTTTTTTCTTCTTTCTTACTTCTTTCTTACTTCTTTCTAACTACTTTTTTCTTCTTTCTTACTTCTTTCTTACTTGTTTCTTACATCTTTCTTACTTCTTTCTTCTTTCTTTCTTACTTCTTTCTTACTTCTTTCTTACTTCTTTCTTACTTCTTTCTTTCTTCTTTCTTCTTTCCTTCTTACTTCTCTCTTCCTTCTTTCTTACTTCTTTCTTACTGCTTTCTTTCTTCTTTCTTACTTCTTTCATACTTCTTTCTTTCTTCTTTCTTACTTCTTTCTTCTTTCTTTCTTACTTCTTTCTTACTTCTTTCTTACTTCTTTCTTATTTCTTTGTTACTTCTTTCTTACTTCTTTCTAACTTCTTTCTTACTACTTTAATACTTCTTTCTTACTTCTTTCTTTCTTACTTCTTTCTTCTTTCTTCTTTCTTTCTTACTTCTTTCTTACTTCTTTCTTTCTTCTTTCTTCTTTCTTTCTTACTTCTTTCTTACTTCTTTCTTACTTCTTTCTTACTTATTTCTTTCTTCTTTCTTACTTCTTTCTAACTTCTTTCTTCATTCCTTCTTACTTCTTTCTTACTTCTTTCTTACTTCTTTCTAACTTCTTTCTTACTTCTTTCTTACTACTTTCTAACTATTTTTTTCTTCTTTCTTACTTCTTTCTTACTTCTTTCTTACTTCTTTCTTACTTCTTTCTTCTTTCTTTCTTTCTTCTTTCTTACTTCTTTCTTACTTCTTTCTAACTTCTTTCTTACTTCTTTCTTACTTCTTTCTTACTTCTTTCTTACTTCTTTCTTACTTCTTTCTTACTTCTTTCTTACTTCTTTCTTTCTTACTTCTTGCTTACTTCTTTCGTACTTCTTTCTTCTTTCTTACTTCTTACTTCTTTCTTCTTTCTTTCTTACTTCTTTCTTACTTCTTTCTTACTTCTTACTTCTTTCTTACTTCTTTCTCCATTCCTTCTTACTTTTTTCTTACTTCTTTCTTACTTCTTTCATACTTCTTTCTTACTTCATTCTTACTTCTTTCTAACTTCCTTCTTACTTCTTTCTTATTTCTTTCGTACTTCTTTCTTACTTCTTTCTTACTTCTTTCTTACTTCTTTCTTCTTTCTAACTTCTTTCTTACTTCTTTCTTACTTCTTTCTAACTACTTTCTTATTTCTTTCTTACTTCTTTCTAACTTCTTTCTTTCTTCTTTCTTTCTTCTTTCTTTCTTCTTTCTTTCTTACTTCTTTCTAACTTCTTTTTTCTTCTTTCTTACTTCTTTCTTACTTCTTTCTAACTACTTTTTTCTTCTTTCTTACTTCTTTCTTACTTGTTTCTTACATCTTTCTTACTTCTTTCTTCTTTCTTTCTTACTTCTTTCTTACTTCTTTCTTACTTCTTTCTTACTTCTTTCTTTCTTCTTTCTTCTTTCCTTCTTACTTCTCTCTTCCTTCTTTCTTACTTCTTTCTTACTGCTTTCTTTCTTCTTTCTTACTTCTTTCATACTTCTTTCTTTCTTCTTTCTTACTTCTTTCTTCTTTCTTTCTTACTTCTTTCTTACTTCTTTCTTACTTCTTTCTTATTTCTTTGTTACTTCTTTCTTACTTCTTTCTAACTTCTTTCTTACTACTTTCATACTTCTTTCTTACTTCTTTCTTTCTTACTTCTTTCTTACTTCTTTCGTACTTCTTTCTTACTTCTTTCTTACTTCTTTCTAACTTCTTTCTCCTTCCTTTCTTACTTCTTTCTTACTTCTTTCTTACTTCTTTCTTTCTTCTTTCTTTCTTCTTTCTTTCTTCTTTCTTACTTCTTTCTTACTTCTTTCTTACTTCTTTATTACTTCTTTCTTACTGCTTTCTTTCCTCTTTCTTACTTCTTTCATACTTCTTTCTTTCTTCTTTCTTACTTCTTTCTTCTTTCTTTCTTACTTCTTTCTTACTTCTTTCTTACTTCTTTCTAACTTCTTTCTTACTTCTTTCTTACTTCTTTCTTACTTCTTTCTTACTTCTTTCTTACTTCTTTCTTACTTCTTTCTTTCTTACTTCTTGCTTACTTCTTTCGTACTTCTTTCTTCTTTCTTACTTCTTACTTCTTTCTTCTTTCTTTCTTACTTCTTTCTTACTTCTTTCTTACTTCTTACTTCTTTCTTAGTTCTTTCTCCATTCCTTCTTACTTTTTTCTTACTTCTTTCTTACTTCTTTCATACTTCTTTCTTACTTCATTCTTACTTCTTTCTAACTTCCTTCTTACTTCTTTCTTTCTTACTTCTTTCTTATTTCTTTCGTACTTCTTTCTTACTTCTTTCTTACTTCTTTCTTACTTCTTTCTTCTTTCTAACTTCTTTCTTACTTCTTTCTTACTTCTTTCTAACTACTTTCTTATTTCTTTCTTACTTCTTTCTAACTTCTTTCTTTCTTCTTTCTTTCTTCTTTCTTTCTTCTTTCTTTCTTACTTCTTTCTAACTTCTTTTTTCTTCTTTCTTACTTCTTTCTTACTTCTTTCTAACTACTTTTTTCTTCTTTCTTACTTCTTTCTTACTTGTTTCTTACATCTTTCTTACTTCTTTCTTCTTTCTTTCTTACTTCTTTCTTACTTCTTTCTTACTTCTTACTTCTTTCTTACTACTTTCTTCATTCCTTCTTACTTCTTTCTTACTTCTTTCTTACTTCTTTCTTACTTCTTTCTTTCTTCTTTCTTCTTTCCTTCTTACTTCTCTCTTCCTTCTTTCTTACTTCTTTCTTACTGCTTTCTTTCTTCTTTCTTACTTCTTTCATACTTCTTTCTTTCTTCTTTCTTACTTCTTTCTTCTTTCCTTCTTACTTCTTTCTTACTTCTTTCTTACTTCTTTCTTATTTCTTTGTTACTTCTTTCTTACTTCTTTCTAACTTCTTTCTTACTACTTTCATACTTCTTTCTTACTTCTTTCTTTCTTACTTCTTTCTTACTTCTTTCGTACTTCTTTCTTACTTCTTTCTTACTTCTTTCTAACTTCTTTCTCCTTCCTTTCTTACTTCTTTCTTACTTCTTTCTTACTTCTTTCTTACTTCTTTTTAACTTCTTTCTTTCTTCTTTCTTTCTTCTTTCTTACTTCTTTCTTACTTCTTTCTTACTTATTTATTACTTCTTTCTTACTGCTTTCTTTCCTCTTTCTTACTTCTTTCATACTTCTTTCTTTCTTCTTTCTTACTTCTTTTTTCTTTCTTTCTTACTTCTTTCTTTCTTCTTTCTTACTTCTTTCTTACTTCTTTCTAACTTCTTTCTTACTTCTTTCATACTTCTTTCTTACTTCTTTCTTTCTTACTTCTTTCTTACTTCTTTCTTACTTTTCTTTCTTCTTTCTTCTTTCTTTCTTACTTCTTTCTTACTTCTCTCTTACTTCTTTCTTACTGCTTTCTTTCTTCTTTCTTACTTCTTTCATACTTCTTTCTTTCTTCTTTCTTACTTCTTTCTTCTTTCTTACTTCTTTCTTACTTCTTTCTTACTTCTTTCTTACTTCTTTCTTACTTCTTGCTTACTTCTTGCTTTCTTTTTTCTTACTTCTTTCTTCTTTCTTCTTTCTTTCTTACTTCTTTCTTTCTTCTTTCTTTCTTACTTCTTTCTTACTTCTTTCTTCATTCCTTCTTACTTCTTTCTTTCTTCTTTCTTACTTCTTTCATACTTCTTTCTTACTTCTTTCTTTCTTCTTTCTTCTTTCTTTCTTACTTCTTTCTTACTTCTTTCTTACTTCTTTCTTACTTATTTATTTCTTCTTTCTTACTTCTTTCTAACTTCTTTCTTCATTCATTCTTACTTCTTTCTTACTTCCCTCTTACTTCTTTCTTACTTCTTTCTTCTTTCTTTCTTCTTTCTTACTTCTTTATTTCTTCTTTCTTACTTCTTTCTTACTTTTTTCTTACTTCTTTCTAACTACTTTTTTCTTCTTTCTTACTTCTTTCTTACTTCTTTCTTACTTCTTTCTTACTTCTTTCTTCTTTCTTTCTTACTTCTTTCTTACTTCTTTCTTACTTCTTTCTAAGTTCTTTCTTACTTCTTTCTTACTTCTTTCTTACTTCTTTCTTACTTCTTTCTTACTTCTTTCTTACTTCTTTCTTTCTTACTTCTTTCTTACTTCTTTCGTACTTCTTTCTCCTTTCTTACTTCTTACTTCTTTCTTCTTTCTTTCTTACTTCTTTCTTACTTCTTTCTTACTTCTTACTTCTTTCTTACTTCTTTCTTACTTCTTTCTTACTTCTTTCTTACTTCTTTCTTTCTTCTTTCTTCTTTCCTTCTTACTTCTTTCTTACTTCTTTCTTACTTCTTTCTTACTTCTTTCTTACTTCTTACTTCTTTCTTACTTCTTTCTTTCTTCTTTCTTACTTCTTTCTTCTTTCTTTCTTACTTCTTTCTTACTTCTTTCTTACTTCTTTCTTATTTCTTTCTTATTTCTTTCTTACTTCTTTCTTACTTCTTTCCTATTTCTTTCTTACTTCTTTCTTACTTCTTTCTAACTTCTTTCTTACTTCTTTCATACTTCTTTCTTACTTCTTTCTTTCTTACTTCTTTCTTACTTCTTTCGTACTTCTTTCTTACTTCTTTCTTACTTCTTTCTTACTGCTTTCTTTCTTCTTTCTTACTTCTTTCATACTTCTTTCTTTCTTCTTTCTTTCTTCTTTCTTTCTTACTTCTTTCTTTCTTCTTTCTTACTTCTTTCTTACTTCTTTCTAACTTCTTTCTTACTTCTTTCATACTTCTTTCTTACTTCTTTCTTTCTTACTTCTTTCTTACTTCTTTCTTACTTTTCTTTCTTATTTCTTCTTTCTTTCTTACTTCTTTCTTACTTCTCTCTTACTTCTTTCTTACTGCTTTCTTTCTTCTTTCTTACTTCTTTCATACTTCTTTCTTTCTTCTTTCTTACTTCTTTCTTCTTTCTTACTTCTTTCTTACTTCTTTCTTACTTCTTTCTTACTTCTTTCTTACTTCTTGCTTACTTCTTGCTTTCTTTTTTCTTACTTCTTTCTTACTTCTTTCTTCTTTCTTACTTCTTTCTTCATTCCTTCTTACTTCTTTCTTTCTTCTTTCTTACTTCTTTCTTACTTCTTTCTTACTTCTTTCTATCTTCTTTCTTCTTTCTTTCTTACTTCTTTCTTACTTCTTTCTTACTTATTTCTTTCTTCTTTCTTACTTCTTTCTAACTTCTTTCTTCATTCATTCTTACTTCTTTCCTACTTCTTTCTTACTTCTTTCTTTCTTCTTTCTTACTTCTTTCTTACTTCTTTCTTCTTTCTTTCTTACTTCTTTCTTACTTCTTTCTTACTTCTTTCTTACTTCTTTCTTACTTCTTTCTTTCTTCTTTCTTACTTCTTTCTTCATTCCTTCTTACTTCTTTCTTTCTTCTTTCTTACTTCTTTCTTACTTCTTTCTTACTTCTTTCTTTCTTCTTTCTTCTTTCTTTCTTACTTCTTTCTTACTTCTTTCTTACTTCTTTCTTACTTATTTCTTTCTTCTTTCTTACTTCTTTCTAACTTCTTTCTTCATTCCTTCTTACTTCTTTCTTACTTCTTTCTTACTTATTTCTAACTTCTTTCTTACTTCTTTCTTACTTCTTTCTAACTATTTTTTTCTTCTTTCTTACTTCTTTCTTACTTCTTTCTTACTTCTTTCTTACTTCTTTCTTCTTTCTTTCTTTCTTCTTTCTTACTTCTTTCTTACTTCTTTCTAACTTCTTTCTTACTTCTTTCTTACTTCTTTCTTACTTCTTTCTTACTTCTTTCTTACTTCTTTCTTACTTCTTTCGTACTTCTTTCTTACTTCTTGCTTACTTCTTTCGTACTTCTTTCTTCTTTCTTACTTCTTACTTCTTTCTTCTTTCTTTCTTACTTCTTTCTTACTTCTTACTTTTTTCTTACTTCTTTCTTACTTCTTTCATACTTCTTTCTTACTTCATTCTTACTTCTTTCTAACTTCCTTCTTACTTCTTTCTTTCTTACTTCTTTCTTATTTCTTTCGTACTTCTTTCTTACTTCTTTCTTACTTCTTTCTTACTTCTTTCTTCTTTCTAACTTCTTTCTTACTTCTTTCTTACTTCTTTCTAACTACTTTCTTATTTCTTTCTTACTTCTTTCTAACTTCTTTCTTTCTTCTTTCTTTCTTCTTTCTTTCTTCTTTCTTTCTTACTTCTTTCTTACTTCTTACTTTTTTCTTACTTCTTTCTTACTTCTTTCATACTTCTTTCTTACTTCATTCTTACTTCTTTCTAACTTCCTTCTTACTTCTTTCTTTCTTACTTCTTTCTTATTTCTTTCGTACTTCTTTCTTACTTCTTTCTTACTTCTTTCTTACTTCTTTCTTCTTTCTAACTTCTTTCTTACTTCTTTCTTACTTCTTTCTAACTACTTTCTTATTTCTTTCTTACTTCTTTCTAACTTCTTTCTTTCTTCTTTCTTTCTTCTTTCTTTCTTCTTTCTTTCTTACTTCTTTCTAACTTCTTTTTTCTTCTTTCTTACTTCTTTCTTACTTCTTTCTAACTACTTTTTTCTTCTTTCTTACTTCTTTCTTACTTGTTTCTTACATCTTTCTTACTTCTTTCTTCTTTCTTTCTTACTTCTTTCTTACTTCTTTCTTACTTCTTACTTCTTTCTTACTACTTTCTTCATTCCTTCTTACTTCTTTCTTACTTCTTTCTTACTTCTTTCTTACTTCTTTCTTAATTCTTTCTTTCTTCTTTCTTCTTTCCTTCTTACTTCTCTCTTCCTTCTTTCTTACTTCTTTCTTACTGCTTTCTTTCTTCTTTCTTACTTCTTTCATACTTCTTTCTTTCTTCTTTCTTACTTCTTTCTTCTTTCTTTCTTACTTCTTTCTTACTTCTTTCTTACTTCTTTCTTATTTCTTTGTTACTTCTTTCTTACTTCTTTCTAACTTCTTTCTTACTACTTTCATACTTCTTTCTTACTTCTTTCTTTCTTACTTCTTTCTTACTTCTTTCGTACTTCTTTCTTACTTCTTTCTTACTTCTTTCTAACTTCTTTCTCCTTCCTTTCTTACTTCTTTCTTACTTCTTTCTTACTTCTTTCTTACTTCTTTTTAACTTCTTTCTTTCTTCTTTCTTTCTTCTTTCTTACTTCTTTCTTACTTCTTTCTTACTTCTTTATTACTTCTTTCTTACTGCTTTCTTTCCTCTTTCTTACTTCTTTCATACTTCTTTCTTTCTTCTTTCTTATTTCTTTCTTCTTTCTTTCTTACTTCTTTCTTTCTTCTTTCTTACTTCTTTCTTACTTCTTTCTAACTTCTTTCTTACTTCTTTCATACTTCTTTCTTACTTCTTTCTTTCTTACTTCTTTCTTACTTCTTTCTTACTTTTCTTTCTTCTTTCTTCTTTCTTTCTTACTTCTTTCTTACTTCTCTCTTACTTCTTTCTTACTGCTTTCTTTCTTCTTTCTTACTTCTTTCATACTTCTTTCTTTCTTCTTTCTTCTTTCTTCTTTCTTACTTCTTTCTTACTTCTTTCTTACTTCTTTCTTACTTCTTGCTTACTTCTTGCTTTCTTTTTTCTTACTTCTTTCTTCTTTCTTCTTTCTTTCTTACTTCTTTCTTACTTCTTTCTTACTTCTTTCTTACTTCTTTCTTCTTTGTTACTTCTTTCTTCATTCCTTCTTACTTCTTTCTTACTTCTTTCTTACTTCTTTCTAACTTCTTTCTTACTTCTTTCTTACTTCTTTCTAACTATTTTTTTCTTCTTTCTTACTTCTTTCTTACTTCTTTCTTACTTCTTTCTTACTTCTTTCTAACTTCTTTCTAACTTCTTTCTTACTTCTTTCTTACTTCTTTCTTACTTCTTTCTTACTTCTTTCTTACTTCTTTCTTACTTCTTTCTTACTTCTTTCTTTCTTACTTCTTGCTTACTTCTTTCGTACTTCTTTCTTCTTTCTTACTTCTTACTTCTTTCTTCTTTCTTTCTTACTTCTTTCTTACTTCTTTCTTACTTCTTACTTCTTTCTCCATGCCTTCTTACTTATTTCTTACTTCTTTCTTACTTCTTTCTTACTTCTTTCTTACTTCTTTCTCCATTCCTTCTTACTTCTTTCTTCTTTCTTTCTTACTTCTTTCTTACTTCTTTCTTACTTCTTTCTTTCTTACTTCTTGCTTACTTCTTTCGTACTTCTTTCTTCTTTCTTACTTCTTACTTCTTTCTTCTTTCTTTCTTACTTCTTTCTTACTTCTTTCTTACTTCTTACTTCTTTCTTACTTCTTTCATACTTCTTTCTTACTTCTTTCTTTCTTACTTCTTTCTTACTTCTTTCTTACTTCTTTCTTACTTCTTTCTTTCTTCTTTCTTCTTTCTTTCTTACTTCTTTCTTACTTCTCTCTTACTTCTTTCTATACTGCTTTCTTTCTTCTTTCTTATTTCTTTCATACTTCTTTCTTTCTTCTTTCTTACATCTTTCTTTTTTCTTACTTCTTTCTTACTTCTTTCTTACTTCTTTCTTACTTCTTTCTTACTTCTTTCTTACTTCTTTCTTACTTCTTACTTCTTTCTTACTTCTTTCATACTTCTTTCTTAATTCTTTCTTTCTTACTTCTTTCTTACTTCTTTCTTACTTCTTTCTTTCTTCTTTCTTCTTTCTTTCTTACTTCTTTCTTACTTCTCTCTTACTTCTTTCTATACTGCTTTCTTTCTTCTTTCTTACTTCTTTCATACTTCTTTCTTTCTTCTTTCTTACTTTTTTCTTCTTTCTTACTTCTTTCTTACTTCTTTCTTACTTCTTTCTTACTTCTTTCTTACTTCTTGCTTACTTCTTTCTTTCTTCTTTCTTACTTCTTTCTTACTTCTTTCTTCTTTCTTTCTTACTTTTTTCTTACTTCTTTCTTACTTCTTTCTTTCTTCTTTCTTACTTCTTTCTTCATTCCTTCTTACTTCTTTCTTTCTTCTTTCTTACTTCTTTCTTACTTCTTTCTTACTTCTTTCTTACTTCTTTCTTTCTTCTTTCTTCTTTCTTTCTTACTTCTTTCTTACTTCTTTCTTACTTCTTTCTTACTTATTTCTTTCTTCTTTCTTACTTCTTTCTAACTTCTTTCTTCATTCATTCTTACTTCTTTCATACTTCTTTCTTACTTCTTTCTTTCTTCTTTCTTCTTTCTTTCTTACTTCTTTCTTACTTCTTTCTTACTTCTTTCTTACTTATTTATTTCTTCTTTCTTACTTCTTTCTAACTTCTTTCTTCATTCATTCTTACTTCTTTCTTACTTCCTTCTTACTTCTTTCTTACTTCTTTCTTCTTTCTTTCTTCTTTCTTACTTCTTTATTTCTTCTTTCTTACTTCTTTCTTACTTTTTTCTTACTTCTTTCTTACTTCTTTCTTACTTCTTTCTTACTTCTTTCTTCTTTCTTTCTTACTTCTTTCTTACTTCTTTCTTACTTCTTTCTAACTTCTTTCTTACTTCTTTCTTACTTCTTTCTTACTTCTTTCTTACTTCTTTCTTACTTCTTTCTTACTTCTTTCTTTCTTACTTCTTTCTTACTTCTTTCGTTCTTCTTTCTCCTTTCTTACTTCTTACTTCTTTCTTCTTTCTTTCTTACTTCTTTCTTACTTCTTTCTTACTTCTTACTTCTTTCTTACTTCTTTCTTACTTCTTTCTTACTTCTTTCTCCATTCCTTCTTACTTTTTTCTTACTTCTTTCTTACTTCTTTCATACTTCTTTCTTACTTCTTTCTTACTTCTTTCTAACTTCCTTCTTACTTCTTTCTTTCTTACTTCTTTCTTATTTCTTTCGTACTTCTTTCTTACTTCTTTCTTACTTCTTTCTTACTTCTTTCTTCTTTCTAACTTCTTTCTTACTTCTTTCTTACTACTTTCTAACTACTTTCTTACTTCTTTCTTACTTCTTTCTAACTTCTTTCTTTCTTCTTTCTTTCTTCTTTCTTTCTTCTTTCTTTCTTACTTCTTTCTAACTTCTTTTTTCTTCTTTCTTACTTCTTTTTTACTTCTTTTTAACTACTTTTTTCCTCTTTCTTACTTCTTTCTTACTTCTTTCTTACATCTTTCTTACTTCTTTCTTCTTTCTTTCTTACTTCTTTCTTACTTCTTTCTTACTTCTTACTTCTTTCTTACTACTTTCTTCATTCCTTCTTACTTCTTTCTTACTTCTTTCTTACTTCTTTCTTACTTCTTTCTTACTTCTTTCTTTCTTCTTTCTTCTTTCCTTCTTACTTCTTTCTTACTTCTTTCTTACTTCTTTCTTACTGCTTTCTTTCTTCTTTCTTCTTTCATACTTCTTTCTTTCTTCTTTCTTACTTCTTTCTTCTTTCTTTCTTACTTTTTTCTTACTTCTTTCTTACTTCTTTCTTATTTCTTTCTTACTTCTTTCTTACTTCTTTCTTACTTCTTTCCTATTTCTTTCTTACTTCTTTCTTACTTCTTTCTAACTTCTTTCTTACTTCTTTCATACTTCTTTCTTACTTCTTTCTTTCTTACTTCTTTCTTACTTCTTTCGTACTTCTTTCTTACTTCTTTCTTACTTCTTTCTAACTTCTTTCTCCTTTCTTTCTTACTTCTTTCTTACTTCTTTCTTACTTCTTTCTTACTTCTTTTTAACTTCTTTCTTTCTTCTTTCTTCTTTCTTACTTCTTTCTTACTTCTTTCTTACTTCTTTCTTACTGCTTTCTTTCTTCTTTCTTACTTCTTTCATACTTCTTTCTTTCTTCTTTCTTTCTTCTTTCTTACTTCTTTCTTTCTTCTTTCTTACTTCTTTCTTACTTCTTTCTAACTTCTTTCTTACTTCTTTCATACTTCTTTCTTACTTCTTTCTTTCTTACTTCTTTCTTACTTCTTTCTTACTTTTCTTTCTTATTTCTTCTTTCTTTCTTACTTCTTTCTTACTTCTCTCTTACTTCTTTCTTACTGCTTTCTTACTTCTTTCTTACTTCTTTCTTACTTATTTCTTTCTTCTTTCTTACTTCTTTCTAACTTCTTTCTTCATTCATTCTTACTTCTTTCCTACTTCTTTCTTAATTCTTTGTTTCTTCTTTCTTACTTCTTTCTTACTTCTTTCTTCTTTCTTTCTTACTTCTTTCTTACTTCTTTCTAACTATTTTTTTCTTCTTTCTTACTTCTTTCTTACTTCTTTCTTACTTCTTTCTTACTTCTTTCTTACTTCTTTCTAACTTCTTTCTAACTTCTTTCTTACTTCTTTCTTACTTCTTTCTTACTTCTTTCTTACTTCTTTCTTACTTCTTTCTTACTTCTTTCTTACTTCTTTCTTTCTTACTTCTTGCTTACTTCTTTCGTACTTCTTTCTTCTTTCTTACTTCTTACTTCTTTCTTCTTTCTTTCTTACTTCTTTCTTACTTCTTTCTTACTTCTTACTTCTTTCTCCATTCCTTCTTACTTATTTCTTACTTCTTTCTTACTTCTTTCTTACTTCTTTCTTACTTCTTTCTCCATTCCTTCTTACTTCTTTCTTCTTTCTTTCTTACTTCTTTCTTACTTCTTTCTTACTTCTTTCTTTCTTACTTCTTGCTTACTTCTTTCGTACTTCTTTCTTCTTTCTTACTTCTTACTTCTTTCTTCTTTCTTTCTTACTTCTTTCTTACTTCTTTCTTACTTCTTACTTCTTTCTTACTTCTTTCATACTTCTTTCTTACTTCTTTCTTTCTTCTTTCTTCTTTCTTTCTTACTTCTTTCTTACTTCTCTCTTACTTCTTTCTATACTGCTTTCTTTCTTCTTTCTTATTTCTTTCATACTTCTTTCTTTCTTCTTTCTTACTTCTTTCTTTTTTCTTACTTCTTTCTTACTTCTTTCTTACTTCTTTCTTACTTCTTTCTTACTTCTTACTTCTTTCTTACTTCTTTCATACTTCTTTCTTAATTCTTTCTTTCTTACTTCTTTATTACTTCTTTCTTACTTCTTTCTTTCTTCTTTCTTCTTTCTTTCTTACTTCTTTCTTACTTCTCTCTTACTTCTTTCTATACTGCTTTCTTTCTTCTTTCTTACTTCTTTCATACTTCTTTCTTTCTTCTTTCTTACTTTTTTCTTCTTTCTTACTTCTTTCTTACTTCTTTCTTACTTCTTTCTTACTTCTTTCTTACTTCTTGCTTACTTCTTTCTTTCTTCTTTCTTACTTCTTTCTTACTTCTTTCTTCTTTCTTTCTTACTTTTTTCTTACTTCTTTCTTACTTCTTTCTTTCTTCTTTCTTACTTCTTTCTTCATTCCTTCTTACTTCTTTCTTTCTTTTTTCTTACTTCTTTCTTACTTCTTTCTTACTTCTTTCTTACTTCTTTCTTTCTTCTTTCTTCTTTCTTTCTTACTTCTTTCTTACTTCTTTCTTACTTCTTTCTTACTTATTTATTTCTTCTTTCTTACTTCTTTCTAACTTCTTTCTTCATTCACTCTTACTTCTTTCTTACTTCCTTCTTACTTCTTTCTTACTTCTTTCTTCTTTCTTTCTTCTTTCTTACTTCTTTATTTCTTCTTTCTTACTTCTTTCTTACTTTTTTCTTACTTCTTTCTAACTACTTTTTTCTTCTTTCTTACTTCTTTCTTACTTCTTTCTTACTTCTTTCTTACTTCTTTCTTCTTTCTTTCTTACTTCTTTCTTACTTCTTTCTTACTTCTTTCTAACTTCTTTCTTACTTCTTTCTTACTTCTTTCTTACTTCTTTCTTACTTCTTTCTTACTTCTTTCTTACTTCTTTCTTTCTTACTTCTTTCTTACTTCTTTCGTACTTCTTTCTCCTTTCTTACTTCTTACTTCTTTCTTCTTTCTTTCTTACTTCTTTCTTACTTCTTTCTTACTTCTTACTTCTTCTTTCTCCATTCCTTCTAACTACTTTCTTACTTCTTTCTTACTTCTTTCTAACTTCTTTCTTTCTTCTTTCTTTCTTCTTTCTTTCTTCTTTCTTTCTTACTTCTTTCTAACTTCTTTTTTCTTCTTTCTTACTTCTTTCTTACTTCTTTCTTACATCTTTCTTACTTCTTTCTTCTTTCTTTCTTACTTCTTTCTTACTTCTTTCTTACTTCTTACTTCTTTCTTACTACTTTCTTCATTCCTTCTTACTTCTTTCTTACTTCTTTCTTACTTCTTTCTTACTTCTTTCTTACTTCTTTCTTTCTTCTTTCTTCTTTCCTTCTTACTTCTTTCTTACTTCTTTCTTACTTCTTTCTTACTGCTTTCTTTCTTCTTTCTTCTTTCATACTTCTTTCTTTCTTCTTTCTTACTTCTTTCTTCTTTCTTTCTTACTTCTTTCTTACTTCTTTCTTACTTCTTTCTTATTTCTTTCTTACCTCTTTCTTACTTCTTTCTTACTTCTTTCCTATTTCTTTCTTACTTCTTTCTTACTTCTTTCTAACTTCTTTCTTACTTCTTTCATACTTCTTTCTTACTTCTTTCTTTCTTACTTCTTTCTTACTTCTTTCGTACTTCTTTCTTACTTCTTTCTTACTTCTTTCTAACTTCTTTCTCCTTTCTTTCTTACTTCTTTCTTACTTCTTTCTTACTTCTTTTTAACTTCTTTCTTTCTTCTTTCTTCTTTCTTACTTCTTTCTTACTTCTTTCTTACTTCTTTCTTACTGCTTTCTTTCTTCTTTCTTACTTCTTTCATACTTCTTTCTTTCTTCTTTCTTTCTTCTTTCTTTCTTACTTCTTTCTTTCTTCTTTCTTACTTCTTTCTAACTTCTTTCTAACTTCTTTCTTACTTCTTTCATACTTCTTTCTTACTTCTTTCTTTCTTACTTCTTTCTTACTTCTTTCTTACTTTTCTTTCTTATTTCTTCTTTCTTTCTTACTTCTTTCTTACTTCTCTCTTACTTCTTTCTTACTGCTTTCTTACTTCTTTCTTACTTCTTTCTTACTTCTTACTTCTTTCTTACTTCTTTCTCCATTCCTTCTTACTTTTTTCTTACTTCTTTCTTACTTCTTTCATACTTCTTTCTTACTTCATTCTTACTTCTTTCTAACTTCCTTCTTACTTCTTTCTTTCTTACTTCTTTCTTATTTCTTTCGTACTTCTTTCTTACTTCTTTCTTACTTCTTTCTTACTTCTTTCTTCTTTCTAACTTCTTTCTTACTTCTTTCTTACTTCTTTCTAACTACTTTCTTATTTCTTTCATACTTCTTTCTAACTTCTTTCTTTCTTCTTTCTTTCTTCTTTCTTTCTTCTTTCTTTCTTACTTCTTTCTAACTTCTTTTTTCTTCTTTCTTACTTCTTTCTTACTTCTTTCTAACTACTTTTTTCTTCTTTCTTACTTCTTTCTTATTTCTTTCGTACTTCTTTCTTACTTCTTTCTTACTTCTTTCTAACTTCTTTCTCCTTCCTTTCTTACTTCTTTCTTACTTCTTTCTTACTTCTTTCTTACTTCTTTCTTACTTCTTTCTTACTTCTTTATTACTTCTTTCTTACTGCTTTCTTTCCTCTTTCTTACTTCTTTCATACTTCTTTCTTTCTTCTTTCTTACTTCTTTCTTCTTTCTTTCTTACTTCTTTCTTTCTTCTTTCTTACTTCTTTCTTACTTCTTTCTTCTTTCTTTCTTCTTTCTTACTTCTTTATTTCTTCTTTCTTACTTCTTTCTTACTTTTTTCTTACTTCTTTCTTACTTCTTTCTTACTTCTTTCTTACTTCTTTCTTACTTCTCTCTTACTTCTTTCTTACTGCTTTCTTTCTTCTTTCTTACTTCTTTCATACTTCTTTCTTTCTTCTTTCTTACTTCTTTCTTCTTTCTTACTTCTTTCTTACTTCTTTCTTACTTCTTTCTTACTTCTTGCTTACTTCTTGCTTTTTTCTTACTTCTTTCTTCTTTCTTCTTTCTTTCTTACTTCTTTCTTACTTCTTTCTTACTTCTATCTTACTTCTTTCTTCTTTCTTACTTCTTTCTTCATTCCTTCTTACTTCTTTCTTTCTTCTTTCTTACTTCTTTCTTACTTCTTTCTATCTTCTTTCTTCTTTCTTTCTTACTTCTTTCTTACTTCTTTCTTACTTCTTACTTCTTTCTTACTACTTTCTTCATTCCTTCTTACTTCTTTCTTACTTCTTTCTTACTTCTTTCTTACTTCTTTCTTACTTCTTTCTTTCTTCTTTCTTCTTTCCTTCTTACTTCTCTCTTCCTTCTTTCCTACTTCTTTCTTACTGCTTTCTTTCTTCTTTCTTACTTCTTTCATACTTCTTTCTTTCTTCTTTCTTACTTCTTTCTTCTTTCTTTCTTACTTCTTTCTTACTTCTTTCTTACTTCTTTCTTATTTCTTTGTTACTTCTTTCTTACTTCTTTCTAACTTCTTTCTTACTACTTTCATACTTCTTTCTTACTTCTTTCTTTCTTACTTCTTTCTTACTTCTTTCGTACTTCTTTCTTACTTCTTTCTTACTTCTTTCTAACTTCTTTCTCCTTCCTTTCTTACTTCTTTCTTACTTCTTTCTTACTTCTTTATTACTTCTTTCTTACTGCTTTCTTTCCTCTTTCTTACTTCTTTCATACTTCTTTCTTTCTTCTTTCTTACTTCTTTCTTCTTTCTTTCTTACTTCTTTCTTTCTTCTTTCTTACTTCTTTCTTACTTCTTTCTAACTTCTTTCTTACTTCTTTCATACTTCTTTCTTACTTCTTTCTTTCTTACTTCTTTCTTACTTCTTTCTTACTTTTCTTTCTTCTTTCTTCTTTCTTTCTTACTTCTTTCTTACTTCTCTCTTACTTCTTTCTTACTGCTTTCTTTCTTCTTTCTTACTTCTTTCATACTTCTTTCTTCTTTCTTACTTCTTTCTTCTTTCTTACTTCTTTCTTACTTCTTTCTTACTTCTTTCTTAATTCTTGCTTTCTTTTTTCTTACTTCTTTCTTCTTTCTTCTTTCTTTCTTACTTCTTTCTTACTTCTTTCTTACTTCTTTCTTACTTCTTTCTTACTTCTTTCTATCTTCTTTCTTCTTTCTTTCTTACTTCTTTCTTACTTCTTTCTTACTTATTTCTTTCTTCTTTCTTACTTCTTATTAACTTCTTTCTTCATTCATTCTTACTTCTTTCCTACTTCTTTCTTAATTCTTTCTTTCTTCTTTCTTACTTCTTTCTTACTTCTTTCTTCTTTCTTTCTTACTTCTTTCTTACTTCTTTCTTACTTCTTTCTTACTTCTTTCTTTCTTCTTTCTTACGTCTTTCCTCATTCCTTCTTACTTCTTTCTTTCTTCTTTCTTACTTCTTTCTTACTTCTTTCTTACTTCTTTCTTTCTTCTTTATTCTTTCTTTCTTACTTCTTTCTTACTTCTTTCTTACTTCT
Organism: Columba livia; assembly: GCF_036013475.1. Classification (NCBI taxonomy): domain Eukaryota; kingdom Metazoa; phylum Chordata; class Aves; order Columbiformes; family Columbidae; genus Columba; species Columba livia. The sequence continues at coordinate 4,722,854 of NW_027043009.1, read as the reverse complement.
TTCTTACTTATTTCTTTCTTCTTTCTTACTTCTTTCTAACTTCTTTCTTCATTCCTTCTTACTTCTTTCTTACTTCTTTCTTACTTCTTTCTAACTTCTTTCTTACTTCTTTCTTACTTCTTTCTAACTATTTTTTTCTTCTTTCTTACTTCTTTCTTACTTCTTTCTTACTTCTTTCTTACTTTTTTCTTACTTCTTTCTTCTTTCTTTCTTACTTCTTTCTTACTTCTTTCTTACTTCTTACTTCTTTCTTACTTCTTTCTTACTTCTTTCTTACTTCTTTCTTTCTTACTTCTTTCTTACTTCTTTCTTACTTCTTTCTTACTTCTTTCTTTCTTCTTTCTTCTTTCTTTCTTACTTCTTTCTTACTTCTCTCTTACTTCTTTCTATACTGCTTTCTTTCTTCTTTCTTATTTCTTTCATACTTCTTTCTTTCTTCTTTCTTACTTCTTTCTTCATTCTTACTTCTTTCTTACTTCTTTCTTACTTCTTTCTTACTTCTTTCTTTCTTCTTTCTTACTTCTTATTAACTTCTTTCTTCATTCATTCTTACTTCTTTCCTACTTCTTTCTTAATTCTTTCTTTCTTCTTTCTTACTTCTTTCTTACTTATTTCTTTCTTCTTTCTTACTTCTTTCTAACTTCTTTCTTCATTCCTTCTTACTTCTTTCTTACTTCTTTCTTACTTCTTTCTAACTTCTTTCTTACTTCTTTCTTACTTCTTTCTAACTATTTTTTTCTTCTTTCTTACTTCTTTCTTACTTCTTTCTTACTTCTTTCTTACTTTTTTCTTACTTCTTTCTTCTTTCTTTCTTACTTCTTTCTTACTTCTTTCTTACTTCTTACTTCTTTCTTACTTCTTTCTTACTTCTTTCTTACTTCTTTCTTTCTTACTTCTTTCTTAATTCTTTCTTACTTCTTTCTTACTTCTTTCTTTCTTCTTTCTTCTTTCTTTCTTACTTCTTTCTTACTTCTCTCTTACTTCTTTCTATACTGCTTTCTTTCTTCTTTCTTATTTCTTTCATACTTCTTTCTTTCTTCTTTCTTACTTCTTTCTTCATTCTTACTTCTTTCTTACTTCTTTCTTACTTCTTTCTTACTTATTTCTTTCTTCTTTCTTACTTCTTATTAACTTCTTTCTTCATTCATTCTTACTTCTTTCCTACTTCTTTCTTAATTCTTTCTTTCTTCTTTCTTACTTCTTTCTTACTTCTTTCTTCTTTCTTTCTTACTTCTTTCTTACTTCTTTCTTACTTCTTTCTTACTTCTTTCTTTCTTCTTTCTTACGTCTTTCTTCATTCCTTCTTACTTCTTTCTTTCTTCTTTCTTACTTCTTTCTTACTTCTTTCTTACTTCTTTCTTTCTTCTTTCTTCTTTCTTTCTTACTTCTTTCTTACTTCTTTCTTACTTCTTTCTTACTTATTTCTTTCTTCTTTCTTACTTCTTTCTAACTTCTTTCTTCATTCCTTCTTACTTCTTTCTTACTTCTTTCTTACTTCTTTCTAACTTCTTTCTTACTTCTTTCTTACTTCTTTCTAACTATTTTTTTCTTCTTTCTTACTTCTTTCTTACTTCTTTCTTACTTCTTTCTTACTTTTTTCTTACTTCTTTCTTCTTTCTTTCTTACTTCTTTCTTACTTCTTTCTTACTTCTTACTTCTTTCTTACTTCTTTCTTACTTCTTTCTTACTTCTTTCTTTCTTACTTCTTTCTTACTTCTTTCTTACTTCTTTCTTACTTCTTTCTTTCTTCTTTCTTCTTTCTTTCTTACTTCTTTCTTACTTCTCTCTTACTTCTTTCTATACTGCTTTCTTTCTTCTTTCTTATTTCTTTCATACTTCTTTCTTTCTTCTTTCTTACTTCTTTCTTCATTCTTACTTCTTTCTTACTTCTTTCTTACTTCTTTCTTACTTCTTACTTCTTTCTTACTTCTTTCATACTTCTTTCTTAATTCTTTCTTTCTTACTTCTTTCTTACTTCTTTCTTACTTCTTTCTTACTTCTTTCTTACTTCTTTCTTACTTCTTTCTTACTTCTTGCTTACTTCTTTCTTTCTTCTTTCTTACTTCTTTCTTACTTCTTTCTTCTTTCTTTCTTACTTTTTTCTTACTTCTTTCTTACTTCTTTCTAACTTCTTTCTTACTTCTTTCTTACTTCTTTCTAACTACTTTCTTATTTCTTTCATACTTCTTTCTAACTTCTTTCTTTCTTCTTTCTTTCTTCTTTCTTTCTTCTTTCTTTCTTACTTCTTTCTAACTTCTTTTTTCTTCTTTCTTACTTCTTTCTTACTTCTTTCTAACTACTTTTTTCTTCTTTCTTACTTCTTTCTTACTTGTTTCTTACATCTTTCTTACTTCTTTCTTCTTTCTTTCTTACTTCTTTCTTACTTCTTTCTTACTTCTTACTTCTTTCTTACTACTTTCTTCATTCCTTCTTACTTCTTTCTTACTTCTTTCTTACTTCTTTCTTACTTCTTTCTTACTTCTTTCTTTCTTCTTTCTTCTTTCCTTCTTACTTCTCTCTTCCTTCTTTCTTACTTCTTTCTTACTGCTTTCTTTCTTCTTTCTTACTTCTTTCATACTTCTTTCTTTCTTCTTTCTTACTTCTTTCTTCTTTCTTTCTTACTTCTTTCTTACTTCTTTCTTACTTCTTTCTTATTTCTTTGTTACTTCTTTCTTACTTCTTTCTAACTTCTTTCTTACTACTTTCATACTTCTTTCTTACTTCTTTCTTTCTTACTTCTTTCTTACTTCTTTCGTACTTCTTTCTTACTTCTTTCTTACTTCTTTCTAACTTCTTTCTCCTTCCTTTCTTACTTCTTTCTTACTTCTTTCTTACTTCTTTCTTACTTCTTTCGTACTTCTTTCTTCTTTCTTACTTCTTACTTCTTTCTTCTTTCTTTCTTACTTCTTTCTTACTTATTTCTTACTTCTTACTTCTCTCTTACTTCTTTCATACTTCTTTCTTACTTCTTTCTTTCTTACTTCTTTCTTACTTCTTTCTTACTTCTTTCTTTCTTCTTTCTTCTTTCTTTCTTACTTCTTTCTTACTTCTCTCTTCTTTCTATACTGCTTTCTTTCTTCTTTCTTACTTCTTTCTTACTTCTTTCTTACTTCTTTCTTACTTCTTTCTTACTTCTTTCTTACTTCTTTCTTACTTCTTTCTTACTTCTTTCTTTCTTACTTCTTTCTTACTTCTTTCGTACTTCTTTCTTCTTTCTTACTTCTTACTTCTTTCTTCTTTCTTTCTTACTTCTTTCTTACTTCTTTCTCCATTCCTTCTTACTTTTTTCTTCCTTCTTTCTTACTTCTTTCATACTTCTTTCTTACTTCATTCTTACTTCTTTCTAACTTCCTTCTTACTTCTTTCTTTCTTACTTCTTTCTTATTTCTTTCGTACTTCTTTCTTACTTCTTTCTTACTTCTTTCTTACTTCTTTCTTCTTTCTAACTTCTTTCTTACTTCTTTCTTACTTCTTTCTAACTACTTTCTTATTTCTTTCATACTTCTTTCTAACTTCTTTCTTTCTTCTTTCTTTCTTCTTTCTTTCTTCTTTCTTTCTTACTTCTTTCTAACTTCTTTTTTCTTCTTTCTTACTTCTTTCTTACTTCTTTCTAACTACTTTTTTCTTCTTTCTTACTTCTTTCTTATTTCTTTCGTACTTCTTTCTTACTTCTTTCTTACTTCTTTCTAACTTCTTTCTCCTTCCTTTCTTACTTCTTTCTTACTTCTTTCTTACTTCTTTCTTACTTCTTTCTTACTTCTTTCTTACTTCTTTATTACTTCTTTCTTACTGCTTTCTTTCCTCTTTCTTACTTCTTTCATACTTCTTTCTTTCTTCTTTCTTACTTCTTTCTTCTTTCTTTCTTACTTCTTTCTTTCTTCTTTCTTACTTCTTTCTTACTTCTTTCTAACTTCTTTCTTACTTCTTTCATACTTCTTTCTTACTTCTTTCTTTCTTACTTCTTTCTTACTTCTTTCTTACTTTTCTTTCTTCTTTCTTCTTTCTTTCTTACTTCTTTCTTACTTCTCTCTTACTTCTTTCTTACTGCTTTCTTTCTTCTTTCTTACTTCTTTCATACTTCTTTCTTTCTTCTTTCTTACTTCTTTCTTCTTTCTTACTTCTTTCTTACTTCTTTCTTACTTCTTTCTTACTTCTTGCTTTCTTTTTTCTTACTTCTTACTTCTTACTTCTTTCTTCTTTCTTTCTTACTTCTTTCTTACTTCTTTCTTACTTCTTTCTTACTTCTTTCTTCTTTCTTACTTCTTTCTTCATTCCTTCTTACTTCTTTCTTTCTTCTTTCTTACTTCTTTCTTACTTCTTTCTTACTTCTTTCTATCTTCTTTCTTCTTTCTTTCTTACTTCTTTCTTACTTCTTTCTTACTTATTTCTTTCTTCTTTCTTACTTCTTTCTAACTTCTTTCTTCATTCATTCTTACTTCTTTCCTACTTCTTTCTTAATTCTTTCTTTCTTCTTTCTTACTTCTTTCTTACTTCTTTCTTCTTTCTTTCTTACTTCTTTCTTACTTCTTTCTTACTTCTTTCTTACTTCTTTCTTTCTTCTTTCTTACGTCTTTCTTCATTCCTTCTTACTTCTTTCTTTCTTCTTTCTTACTTCTTTCTTACTTCTTTCTTACTTCTTTCTTTCTTCTTTCTTCTTTCTTTCTTACTTCTTTCTTACTTCTTTCTTACTTATTTCTTTCTTCTTTCTTACTTCTTTCTAACTTCTTTCTTCATTCCTTCTTACTTCTTTCTTACTTCTTTCTTACTTCTTTCTAACTTCTTTCTTACTTCTTTCTTACTTCTTTCTAACTATTTTTTTCTTCTTTCTTACTTCTTTCTTACTTCTTTCTTACTTCTTTCTTACTTTTTTCTTACTTCTTTCTAACTTCTTTCTTACTTCTTTCTTACTTCTTTCTTACTTCCTTCTTACTTCTTTCTTACTTTTTTCTTACTTCTTTCTTACTTCTTTCTTTCTTACTTCTTGCTTACTTCTTTCGTACTTCTTTCTTCTTTCTTACTTCTTACTTCTTTCTTCTTTCTTTCTTACTTCTTTCTTACTTCTTTCTTACTTCTTACTTCTTTCTTACTTCTTTCTTACTTCTTTCTTACTTCTTTCTTTCTTACTTCTTTCTTACTTCTTTCTTACTTCTTTCTTACTTCTTTCTTTCTTCTTTCTTCTTTCTTTCTTACTTCTTTCTTACTTCTCTCTTACTTCTTTCTATACTGCTTTCTTTCTTCTTTCTTATTTCTTTCATACTTCTTTCTTTCTTCTTTCTTACTTCTTTCTTCATTCTTACTTCTTTCTTACTTCTTACTTCTTTCTTACTTCTTTCATACTTCTTTCTTAATTCTTTCTTTCTTACTTCTTTCTTACTTCTTTCTTACTTCTTTCTTACTTCTTTCTTACTTCTTTCTTACTTCTTGCTTACTTCTTTCTTTCTTCTTTCTTACTTCTTTCTTACTTCTTTCTTCTTTCTTTCTTACTTTTTTCTTACTTCTTTCTTACTTCTTTCTTACTTCTTTCTTTCTTCTTTCTTACTTCTTTCTTCATTCCTTCTTACTTCTTTCTTTCTTCTTTCTTACTTCTTTCTTACTTCTTTCTTACTTCTTTCTTACTTCTTTCTTTCTTCTTTCTTCTTTCTTTCTTACTTCTTTCTTACTTCTTTCTTACTTCTTTCTTACTTATTTCTTTCTTCTTTCTTACTTCTTTCTAACTTCTTTCTTCATTCATTCTTACTTCTTTCTTACTTCTTTCTTACTTCTTTCTTACTTCTTTCTTACTTCTTTCTTACTTCTTTCTTCTTTCTTTCTTCTTTCTTACTTCTTTCTTCTTTCTTACTTCTTTCTTACTTTTTTCTTACTTCTTTCTAACTACTTTTTTCTTCTTTCTTACTTCTTTCTTACTTCTTTCTTACTTCTTTCGTACTTCTTTCTTCTTTCTTACTTCTTACTTCTTTCTTCTTTCTTTCTTACTTCTTTCTTACTTATTTCTTACTTCTTACTTCTTTCTTACTTCTTTCATACTTCTTTCTTACTTCTTTCTTTCTTACTTCTTTCTTACTTCTTTCTTACTTCTTTCTTTCTTCTTTCTTCTTTCTTTCTTACTTCTTTCTTACTTCTCTCTTCTTTCTATACTGCTTTCTTTCTTCTTTCTTATTTCTTTCTTACTTCTTTCTTACTTCTTTCTTACTTCTTTCTTACTTCTTTCTTACTTCTTTCTTTCTTACTTCTTTCTTACTTCTTTCGTACTTCTTTCTTCTTTCTTACTTCTTACTTCTTTCTTCTTTCTTTCTTACTTCTTTCTTACTTCTTTCTTACTTCTTACTTCTTTCTTACCTTTTTCTTACTTCTTTCTTTCCTCTTTCTCCATTCCTTCTTACTTCTTTCTTACTTCTTTCTTACTTCTTTCATACTTCTTTCTTACTTCTTTCTAACTTCTTCCTTACTTCTTTCTTTCTTACTTCTTTCTTTTTTCTTTCGTACTTCTTTCTTACTTCTTTCTTACTTCTTTCTTACTTCTTTCTTACTTCTTTCTTCTTTCTAACTTCTTTCTTACTTCTTTCTTACTTCTTACTTCTTTCTTACTTCTTTCATACTTCTTTCTTAATTCTTTCTTTCTTACTTCTTTCTTACTTCTTTCTTACTTCTTTCTTACTTCTTTCTTTCTTCTTTCTTCTTTCTTTCTTACTTCTTACTTCTCTCTTACTTCTTTCTATACTGGTTTCTTTCTTCTCTCTTACTTCTTTCATACTTCTTTCTTTCTTCTTTCTTACTTCTTTCTTCTTTCTTACTTCTTTCTTACTTCTTTCTTACTTCTTTCTTACTTCTTTCTTACTTCTTGCTTACTTCTTTCTTTCTTCTTTCTTACTTCTTTCTTACTTCTTTCTTCTTTCTTTCTTACTTTTTTCTTACTTCTTTCTTACTTCTTTCTAACTTCTTTCTTTCTTCTTTCTTACTTCTTTCTAACTTCTTTCTTCATTCATTCTTACTTCTTTCTTACTTCTTTCTTACTTCTTTCTTACTTCTTTCTTACTTCTTTCTTACTTCTTTCTTCTTTCTTTCTTCTTTCTTACTTCTTTCTTCTTTCTTACTTCTTTCTTACTTTTTTCTTACTTCTTTCTAACTACTTTTTTCTTCTTTCTTACTTCTTTCTTACTTCTTTCTTACTTCTTTCGTACTTCTTTCTTCTTTCTTACTTCTTACTTCTTTCTTCTTTCTTTCTTACTTCTTTCTTACTTATTTCTTACTTCTTACTTCTTTCTTACTTCTTTCATACTTCTTTCTTACTTCTTTCTTTCTTACTTCTTTCTTACTTCTTTCTTACTTCTTTCTTTCTTCTTTCTTCTTTCTTTCTTACTTCTTTCTTACTTCTCTCTTCTTTCTATACTGCTTTCTTTCTTCTTTCTTACTTCTTTCTTACTTCTTTCTTACTTCTTTCTTACTTCTTTCTTACTTCTTTCTTACTTCTTTCTTACTTCTTTCTTACTTCTTTCTTTCTTACTTCTTTCTTACTTCTTTCGTACTTCTTTCTTCTTTCTTACTTCTTACTTCTTTCTTCTTTCTTTCTTACTTCTTTCTTACTTCTTTCTCCATTCCTTCTTACTTTTTTCTTACTTCTTTCTTACTTCTTTCATACTTCTTTCTTACTTCATTCTTACTTCTTTCTAACTTCCTTCTTACTTCTTTCTTTCTTACTTCTTTCTTACTTCTTTCTTACTTTCTTACTTTCTTTCTAACTACTTTCTTATTTCTTTCATACTTCTTTCTAACTTCTTTCTTTCTTCTTTCTTTCTTCTCTCTTTCTTCTTTCTTTCTTACTACTTTCTAACTTCTTTTTTCTTCTTTCTTACTTCTTTCTTACTTCTTTCTAACTACTTTTTTCTTCTTTCTTACTTCTTTCTTACTTGTTTCTTACATCTTTCTTACTTCTTTCTTCTTTCTTTCTTACTTCTTTCTTACTTCTTTCTTACTTCTTACTTCTTTCTTACTACTTTCTTCATTCCTTCTTACTTCTTTCTTACTTCTTTCTTACTTCTTTCTTACTTCTTTCTTTCTTCTTTCTTCTTTCCTTCTTACTTCTCTCTTCCTTCTTTCTTACTTCTTTCTTACTGCTTTCTTTCTTCTTTCTTACTTCTTTCATACTTCTTTCTTTCTTCTTTCTTACTTCTTTCTTCTTTCTTTCTTACTTCTTTCTTACTTCTTTCTTACTTCTTTCTTATTTCTTTCGTACTTCTTTCTTACTTCTTTCTTACTTCTTTCTTACTTCTTTCTTCTTTCTAACTTCTTTCTTACTTCTTTCTTTCTTACTTCTTTCTTACTTCTTTCTTACTTTCTTACTTTCTTTCTAACTACTTTCTTATTTCTTTCATACTTCTTTCTAACTTCTTTCTTTCTTCTTTCTTTCTTCTCTCTTTCTTCTTTCTTTCTTACTACTTTCTAACTTCTTTTTTCTTCTTTCTTACTTCTTTCTTACTTCTTTCTAACTACTTTTTTCTTCTTTCTTACTTCTTTCTTACTTGTTTCTTACATCTTTCTTACTTCTTTCTTCTTTCTTTCTTACTTCTTTCTTACTTCTTTCTTACTTCTTACTTCTTTCTTACTACTTTCTTCATTCCTTCTTACTTCTTTCTTACTTCTTTCTTACTTCTTTCTTACTTCTTTCTTTCTTCTTTCTTCTTTCCTTCTTACTTCTCTCTTCCTTCTTTCTTACTTCTTTCTTACTGCTTTCTTTCTTCTTTCTTACTTCTTTCATACTTCTTTCTTTCTTCTTTCTTACTTCTTTCTTCTTTCTTTCTTACTTCTTTCTTACTTCTTTCTTACTTCTTTCTTATTCCTTTGTTACTTCTTTCTTACTTCTTTCTAACTTCTTTCTTACTACTTTCATACTTCTTTCTTACTTCCTTCTTTCTTACTTCTTTCTTACTTCTTTCGTACTTCTTTCTTACTTCTTTCTTACTTCTTTCTAACTTCTTTCTCCTTCCTTTCTTACTTCTTTCTTACTTCTTTCTTACTTCTTTCTTACTTCTTTTTAACTTCTTTCTTTCTTCTTTCTTTCTTCTTTCTTACTTCTTTCTTACTTCTTTCTTACTTCTTTATTACTTCTTTCTTACTGCTTTCTTTCCTCTTTCTTACTTCTTTCATACTTCTTTCTTTCTTCTTTCTTACTTCTTTCTTCTTTCTTTCTTACTTCTTTCTTTCTTCTTTCTTACTTCTTTCTTACTTCTTTCTAACTTCTTTCTTACTTCTTTCATACTTCTTTCTTACTTCTTTCTTTCTTACTTCTTTCTTACTTCTTTCTTACTTTTCTTTCTTCTTTCTTCTTTCTTTCTTACTTCTTTCTTACTTCTCTCTTACTTCTTTCTTACTGCTTTCTTTCTTCTTTCTTACTTCTTTCATACTTCTTTCTTTCTTCTTTCTTACTTCTTTCTTCTTTCTTACTTCTTTCTTACTTCTTTCTTACTTCTTGCTTACTTCTTGCTTACTTCTTGCTTTCTTTTTTCTTACTTCTTTCTTCTTTCTTCTTTCTTTCTTACTTCTTTCTTACTTCTTTCTTACTTCTTTCTTCTTTCTTACTTCTTTCTTCATTCCTTCTTACTTCTTTCTTTCTTCTTTCTTACTTCTTTCTTACTTCTTTCTTACTTCTTTCTATCTTCTTTCTTCTTTCTTTCTTACTTCTTTCTTACTTCTTTCTTACTTATTTCTTTCTTCTTTCTTACTTCTTTCTAACTTCTTTCTTCATTCATTCTTACTTCTTTCCTACTTCTTTCTTAATTCTTTCTTTCTTCTTTCTTACTTCTTTCTTACTTCTTTCTTCTTTCTTTCTTTCTTCTTTCTTACTTCTTTCTTACTTCTTTCTTACTTCTTTCTTTCTTCTTTCTTACGTCTTTCTTCATTCCTTCTTACTTCTTTCTTTCTTCTTTCTTACTTCTTTCTTACTTCTTTCTTACTTCTTTCTTTCTTCTTTCTTCTTTCTTTCTTACTTCTTTCTTACTTCTTTCTTACTTCTTTCTTACTTATTTCTTTCTTCTTTCTTACTTCTTTCTAACTTCTTTCTTCATTCCTTCTTACTTCTTTCTTACTTCTTTCTTACTTCTTTCTTACTTCTTTCTAACTTCTTTCTTACTTCTTTCTTACTTCTTTCTAACTATTTTTTTCTTCTTTCTTACTTCTTTCTTACTTCTTTCTTACTTCTTTCTTACTTCTTTCTTACTTCTTTCTAACTTCTTTCTTACTTCTTTCTTACTTCTTTCTTACTTCTTTCTTACTTCTTTCTTACTTCTTTCTTACTTCTTTCTTACTTCTTTCTTTCTTACTTCTTGCTTACTTCTTTCGTACTTCTTTCTTCTTTCTTACTTCTTACTTCTTTCTTCTTTCTTTCTTACTTCTTTCTTACTTCTTTCTTACTTCTTACTTCTTTCTTACTTCTTTCTTACTTATTTCTTACTTCTTTCTTACTTCTTTCTTACTTCTTTCTTACTTCTTTCTCCATTCCTTCTTACTTCTTTCTTCTTTCTTTCTTACTTCTTTCTTACTTCTTTCTTACTTCTTACTTCTTTCTTACTTCTTTCATACTTCTTTCTTACTTCTTTCTTTCTTACTTCTTTCTTACTTCTTTCTTACTTCTTTCTTACTTCTTTCTTTCTTCTTTCTTCTTTCTTTCTTACTTCTTTCTTACTTCTCTCTTACTTCTTTCTATACTGCTTTCTTTCTTCTTTCTTATTTCTTTCATACTTCTTTCTTGCTTCTTTCTTACTTCTTTCTTCATTCTTACTTCTTTCTTACTTCTTTCTTACTTCTTTCTTACTTCTTTCTTACTTCTTTCTTACTTCTTACTTCTTTCTTACTTCTTTCATACTTCTTTCTTAATTCTTTCTTTCTTACTTCTTTCTTACTTCTTTCTTACTTCTTTCTTACTTCTTTCTTTCTTCTTTCTTCTTTCTTTCTTACTTCTTTCTTACTTCTCTCTTACTTCTTTCTATACTGCTTTCTTTCTTCTTTCTTACTTCTTTCATACTTCTTTCTTTCTTCTTTCTTACTTCTTTCTTCTTTCTTACTTCTTTCTTACTTCTTTCTTACTTCTTTCTTACTTCTTTCTAACTACTTTCTTATTTCTTTCATACTTCTTTCTAACTTCTTTCTTTCTTCTTTCTTTCTTCTTTCTTTCTTCTTTCTTTCTTACTACTTTCTAACTTCTTTTTTCTTCTTTCTTACTTCTTTCTTACTTCTTTCTAACTACTTTTTTCTTCTTTCTTACTTCTTTCTTACTTGTTTCTTACATCTTTCTTACTTCTTTCTTCTTTCTTTCTTACTTCTTTCTTACTTCTTTCTTACTTCTTACTTCTTTCTTACTACTTTCTTCATTCCTTCTTACTTCTTTCTTACTTCTTTCTTACTTCTTTCTTACTTCTTTCTTTCTTCTTTCTTCTTTCCTTCTTACTTCTCTCTTCCTTCTTTCTTACTTCTTTCTTACTGCTTTCTTTCTTCTTTCTTACTTCTTTCATACTTCTTTCTTTCTTCTTTCTTACTTCTTTCTTCTTTCTTTCTTACTTCTTTCTTACTTCTTTCTTACTTCTTTCTTATTCCTTTGTTACTACTTTCTTACTTCTTTCTAACTTCTTTCTTACTACTTTCATACTTCTTTCTTACTTCCTTCTCTCTTACTTCTTTCGCACTTCTTTCTTACTTCCTTCTTACTTCTTTCTAACTTCTTTCTCCTTCCTTTCTTACTTCTTTCTTACTTCTTTCTTACTTCTTTCTTACTTCTTTTTAACTTCTTTCTTTCTTCTTTCTTTCTTCTTTCTTACTTCTTTCTTACTTCTTTCTTACTTCTTTATTACTTATTTCTTACTGCTTTCTTTCCTCTTTCTTACTTCTTTCATACTTCTTTCTTTCTTCTTTCTTACTTCTTTCTTCTTTCTTTCTTACTTCTTTCTTTCTTCTTTCTTACTTCTTTCTTACTTCTTTCTAACTTCTTTCTTACTTCTTTCATACTTCTTTCTTACTTCTTGCTTTCTTACTTCTTTCTTACTTCTTTCTTACTTTTCTTTCTTCTTTCTTCTTTCTTTCTTACTTCTTTCTTACTTCTCTCTTACTTCTTTCTTACTGCTTTCTTTCTTCTTTCTTACTTCTTTCATACTTCTTTCTTTCTTCTTTCTTACTTCTTTCTTCTTTCTTACTTCTTTCTTACTTCTTTCTTACTTCTTGCTTACTTCTTGCTTACTTCTTGCTTTCTTTTTTCTTACTTCTTTCTTCTTTCTTCTTTCTTTCTTACTTCTTTCTTACTTCTTTCTTACTTCTTTCTTACTTCTTTCTTCTTTCTTACTTCTTTCTTCATTCCTTCTTACTTCTTTCTTTCTTCTTTCTTACTTCTTTCTTACTTCTTTCTTACTTCTTTCTTACTTCTTTCTTCTTTCTTTCTTTCTTCTTTCTTACTTCTTTCTTACTTCTTTCTTACTTCTTTCTTTCTTCTTTCTTACGTCTTTCTTCATTCCTTCTTACTTCTTTCTTTCTTCTTTCTTACTTCTTTCTTACTTCTTTCTTACTTCTTTCTTTCTTCTTTCTTCTTTCTTTCTTACTTCTTTCTTACTTCTTTCTTACTTCTTTCTTACTTATTTCTTTCTTCTTTCTTACTTCTTTCTAACTTCTTTCTTCATTCCTTCTTACTTCTTTCTTACTTCTTTCTTACTTCTTTCTTACTTCTTTCTAACTTCTTTCTTACTTCTTTCTTACTTCTTTCTAACTATTTTTTCTTCTTTCTTACTTCTTTCTTACTTCTTTCTTACTTCTTTCTTACTTCTTTCTTACTTCTTTCTAACTTCTTTCTTACTTCTTTCTTACTTCTTTCTTACTTCTTTCTTACTTCTTTCTTACTTCTTTCTTACTTCTTTCTTACTTCTTTCTTTCTTACTTCTTGCTTACTTCTTTCGTACTTCTTTTTTCTTTCTTACTTCTTACTTCTTTCTTCTTTCTTTCTTACTTCTTTCTTACTTCTTTCTTACTTCTTACTTCTTTCTTACTTCTTTCTTACTTATTTCTTACTTCTTTCTTACTTCTTTCTTACTTCTTTCTTACTTCTTTCTCCATTCCTTCTTACTTCTTTCTTCTTTCTTTCTTACTTCTTTCTTACTTCTTTCTTACTTCTTACTTCTTTCTTACTTCTTTCATACTTCTTTCTTACTTCTTTCTTTCTTACTTCTTTCTTACTTCTTTCTTACTTCTTTCTTACTTCTTTCTTTCTTCTTTCTTCTTTCTTTCTTACTTCTTTCTTACTTCTCTCTTACTTCTTTCTATACTGCTTTCTTTCTTCTTTCTTATTTCTTTCATACTTCTTTCTTTCTTCTTTCTTACTTCTTTCTTCATTCTTACTTCTTTCTTACTTCTTTCTTACTTCTTTCTTACTTCTTTCTTACTTCTTTCTTACTTCTTACTTCTTTCTTACTTCTTTCATACTTCTTTCTTAATTCTTTCTTTCTTACTTCTTTCTTACTTCTTTCTTACTTCTTTCTTACTTCTTTCTTTCTTCTTTCTTCTTTCTTTCTTACTTCTTTCTTAATTCTCTCTTACTTCTTTCTATACTGCTTTCTTTCTTCTTTCTTACTTCTTTCATACTTCTTTCTTTCTTCTTTCTTACTTCTTTCTTCTTTCTTACTTCTTTCTTACTTCTTTCTTACTTCTTTCTTACTTCTTTCTTACTTCTTGCTTACTTCTTTCTTTCTTCTTTCTTACTTCTTTCTTACTTCTTTCTTCTTTCTTTCTTACTTTTTTCTTACTTCTTTCTTACTTCTTTCTTACTTCTTTCTTTCTTCTTTCTTACTTCTTTCTTCATTCCTTCTTACTTCTTTCTTTCTTCTTTCTTACTTCTTTCTTACTTCTTTCTTACTTCTTTCTTACTTCTTTCTTTCTTCTTTCTTCTTTCTTTCTTACTTCTTTCTTACTTCTTTCTTACTTATTTCTTTCTTCTTTCTTACTTCTTTCTAACTTCTTTCTTCATTCATTCTTACTTCTTTCTTACTTCTTTCTTACTTCTTTCTTACTTCTTTCTTACTTCTTTCTTCTTTCTTTCTTCTTTCTTACTTCTTCTTTCTTACTTCTTTCTTACTTTTTTCTTACTTCTTTCTAACTACTTTTTTCTTCTTTCTTACTTCTTTCTTACTTCTTTCTTACTTCTTTCGTACTTCTTTCTTCTTTCTTACTTCTTACTTCTTTCTTCTTTCTTTCTTACTTCTTTCTTACTTATTTCTTACTTCTTACTTCTTTCTTACTTCTTTCATACTTCTTTCTTACTTCTTTCTTTCTATACTGCTTTCTTTCTTCTTTCTTACTTCTTTCTTACTTCTTTCTTACTTCTTTCTTACTTCTTTCTTACTTCTTTCTTACTTCTTTCTTTCTTACTTCTTTCTTACTTCTTTCGTACTTCTTTCTTCTTTCTTACTTCTTACTTCTTTCTTCTTTCTTTCTTACTTCTTTCTTACTTCTTTCTTACTTCTTACTTCTTTCTTACCTTTTTCTTACTTCTTTCTTTCCTCTTTCTCCATTCCTTCTTACTTCTTTCTTACTTCTTTCTTACTTCTTTCTAACTTCTTCCTTACTTCTTTCTTTCTTACTTCTTTCTTTTTTCTTTCGTACTTCTTTCTTACTTCTTTCTTACTTCTTTCTTACTTCTTTCTTCTTTCTAACTTCTTTCTTACTTCTTTCTTACTTCTTACTTCTTTCTTACTTCTTTCATACTTCTTTCTTAATTCTTTCTTTCTTACTTCTTTCTTACTTCTTTCTTACTTCTTTCTTACTTCTTTCTTTCTTCTTTCTTCTTTCATTCTTACTTCTTTCTTACTTCTCTCTTACTTCTTTCTATAGTGCTTTCTTTCTTCTTTCTTACTTCTTTCATACTTCTTTCTTTCTTCTTTCTTACTTCTTTCTTCTTTCTTACTTCTTTCTTACTTCTTTCTTACTTCTTTCTTACTTCTTTCTTACTTCTTGCTTACTTCTTTCTTTCTTCTTTCTTACTTCTTTCTTACTTCTTTCTTCTTTCTTTCTTACTTTTTTCTTACTTCTTTCTTACTTCTTTCTTACTTCTTTCTTTCTTCTTTCTTACTTCTTTCTAACTTCTTTCTTCATTCATTCTTACTTCTTTCTTACTTCTTTCTTACTTCTTTCTTACTTCTTTCTTACTTCTTTCTTACTTCTTTCTTCTTTCTTTCTTCTTTCTTACTTCTTTCTTCTTTCTTACTTCTTTCTTACTTTTTTCTTACTTCTTTCTAACTACTTTTTTCTTCTTTCTTACTTCTTTCTTACTTCTTTCTTACTTCTTTCGTACTTCTTTCTTCTTTCTTACTTCTTACTTCTTTCTTCTTTCTTTCTTACTTCTTTCTTACTTATTTCTTACTTCTTACTTCTTTCTTACTTCTTTCATACTTCTTTCTTACTTCTTTCTTTCTTACTTCTTTCTTACTTCTTTCTTACTTCTTTCTTTCTTCTTTCTTCTTTCTTTCTTACTTCTTTCTTACTTCTCTCTTCTTTCTATACTGCTTTCTTTCTTCTTTCTTACTTCTTTCTTACTTCTTTCTTACTTCTTTCTTACTTCTTTCTTACTTCTTTCTTACTTCTTTCTTTCTTCTTTCTTCTTTCTTTCTTACTTCTTTCTTACTTCTCTCTTACTTCTTTCTATACTGCTTTCTTTCTTCTTTCTTATTTCTTTCATACTTCTTTCTTTCTTCTTTCTTACTTCTTTCTTCATTCTTACTTCTTTCTTACTTCTTTCTTACTTCTTTCTTACTTCTTTCTTACTTCTTTCTTACTTCTTACTTCTTTCTTACTTCTTTCATACTTCTTTCTTAATTCTTTCTTTCTTACTTCTTTCTTACTTCTTTCTTACTTCTTTCTTACTTCTTTCTTTCTTCTTTCTTCTTTCTTTCTTACTTCTTTCTTAATTCTCTCTTACTTCTTTCTATACTGCTTTCTTTCTTCTTTCTTACTTCTTTCATACTTCTTTCTTTCTTCTTTCTTACTTCTTTCTTCTTTCTTACTTCTTTCTTACTTCTTTCTTACTTCTTTCTTACTTCTTTCTTACTTCTTGCTTACTTCTTTCTTTCTTCTTTCTTACTTCTTTCTTACTTCTTTCTTCTTTCTTTCTTACTTTTTTCTTACTTCTTTCTTACTTCTTTCTTACTTCTTTCTTTCTTCTTTCTTACTTCTTTCTTCATTCCTTCTTACTTCTTTCTTTCTTCTTTCTTACTTCTTTCTTACTTCTTTCTTACTTCTTTCTTACTTCTTTCTTTCTTCTTTCTTCTTTCTTTCTTACTTCTTTCTTACTTCTTTCTTACTTATTTCTTTCTTCTTTCTTACTTCTTTCTAACTTCTTTCTTCATTCATTCTTACTTCTTTCTTACTTCTTTCTTACTTCTTTCTTACTTCTTTCTTACTTCTTTCTTCTTTCTTTCTTCTTTCTTACTTCTTCTTTCTTACTTCTTTCTTACTTTTTTCTTACTTCTTTCTAACTACTTTTTTCTTCTTTCTTACTTCTTTCTTACTTCTTTCTTACTTCTTTCGTACTTCTTTCTTCTTTCTTACTTCTTACTTCTTTCTTCTTTCTTTCTTACTTCTTTCTTACTTATTTCTTACTTCTTACTTCTTTCTTACTTCTTTCATACTTCTTTCTTACTTCTTTCTTTCTATACTGCTTTCTTTCTTCTTTCTTACTTCTTTCTTACTTCTTTCTTACTTCTTTCTTACTTCTTTCTTACTTCTTTCTTACTTCTTTCTTTCTTACTTCTTTCTTACTTCTTTCGTACTTCTTTCTTCTTTCTTACTTCTTACTTCTTTCTTCTTTCTTTCTTACTTCTTTCTTACTTCTTTCTTACTTCTTACTTCTTTCTTACCTTTTTCTTACTTCTTTCTTTCCTCTTTCTCCATTCCTTCTTACTTCTTTCTTACTTCTTTCTTACTTCTTTCTAACTTCTTCCTTACTTCTTTCTTTCTTACTTCTTTCTTTTTTCTTTCGTACTTCTTTCTTACTTCTTTCTTACTTCTTTCTTACTTCTTTCTTCTTTCTAACTTCTTTCTTACTTCTTTCTTACTTCTTACTTCTTTCTTACTTCTTTCATACTTCTTTCTTAATTCTTTCTTTCTTACTTCTTTCTTACTTCTTTCTTACTTCTTTCTTACTTCTTTCTTTCTTCTTTCTTCTTTCTTTCTTACTTCTTTCTTACTTCTCTCTTACTTCTTTCTATAGTGCTTTCTTTCTTCTTTCTTACTTCTTTCATACTTCTTTCTTTCTTCTTTCTTACTTCTTTCTTCTTTCTTACTTCTTTCTTACTTCTTTCTTACTTCTTTCTTACTTCTTTCTTACTTCTTGCTTACTTCTTTCTTTCTTCTTTCTTACTTCTTTCTTACTTCTTTCTTCTTTCTTTCTTACTTTTTTCTTACTTCTTTCTTACTTCTTTCTTACTTCTTTCTTTCTTCTTTCTTACTTCTTTCTAACTTCTTTCTTCATTCATTCTTACTTCTTTCTTACTTCTTTCTTACTTCTTTCTTACTTCTTTCTTACTTCTTTCTTACTTCTTTCTTCTTTCTTTCTTCTTTCTTACTTCTTTCTTCTTTCTTACTTCTTTCTTACTTTTTTCTTACTTCTTTCTAACTACTTTTTTCTTCTTTCTTACTTCTTTCTTACTTCTTTCTTACTTCTTTCGTACTTCTTTCTTCTTTCTTACTTCTTACTTCTTTCTTCTTTCTTTCTTACTTCTTTCTTACTTATTTCTTACTTCTTACTTCTTTCTTACTTCTTTCATACTTCTTTCTTACTTCTTTCTTTCTTACTTCTTTCTTACTTCTTTCTTACTTCTTTCTTTCTTCTTTCTTCTTTCTTTCTTACTTCTTTCTTACTTCTCTCTTCTTTCTATACTGCTTTCTTTCTTCTTTCTTACTTCTTTCTTACTTCTTTCTTACTTCTTTCTTACTTCTTTCTTACTTCTTTCTTACTTCTTTCTTACTTCTTTCTTACTTCTTTCTTACTTCTTTCTTTCTTACTTCTTTCTTACTTCTTTCGTACTTCTTTCTTCTTTCTTACTTCTTACTTCTTTCTTCTTTCTTTCTTACTTCTTTCTTACTTCTTTCTTACTTCTTTCTTACTTCTTACTTCTTTCTTACCTTTTTCTTACTTCTTTCTTTCCTCTTTCTCCATTCCTTGTTACTTCTTTCTTACTTCTTTCTTACTTCTTTCATACTTCTTTCTTACTTCTTTCTAACTTCTTCCTTACTTCTTTCTTTCTTACTTCTTTCTTTTTTCTTTCGTACTTCTTTCTTACTTCTTTCTTACTTCTTTCTTACTTCTTTCTTCTTTCTAACTTCTTTCTTAGTTCTTTCTTTCCTCTTTCTTTCTTCTTTCTTTCTTACTTCTTTCTAACTTATTTTTTCTTCTTTCTTACTTCTTTCTTACTTCTTTCTAACTATTTTTTTCTTCTTTCTTACTTCTATCTTACTTCTTTCTTACTTCTTAATTACTTCTTTCTTACTTCTTTCTAACTTCTTTCTTCTTTATTTCTTACTTCTTTCTTACTTCTTTCTTTCTTACTTCTTTCTTCCTTCTTTCTAACTTCTTTCTTCTTTCTTTCTTACTTCTTTCTTCTTTCTTTCTTACTTATTTCTTAATTCTTTCTTACTTCTTTCTTATTTCTTACTTCTTTCTTTCCTCTTTCTTACTTCTGTCTTACTTCTTTCTTTCTTCTTTCTTACTTCTTTCTTTCTTCTTTCTTACTTACTTCTTTCTTTCTTCTTTCTTACTTCTTTCTTACTTCTTTCTTCTTTCTTTCTTACTTATTTCTTACTTCTTTCTTACTCCTTTCTTACTTCTTTCTTTCTTCTTTCTTACTTCTTTCTTCATTCCTTCTTACTTCTTTCTTTCTTCTTTCTTACTTCTTTCTTATTCTTTCTTACTTCTTTCTTTCTATTTTCTTCTTTCTTTCTTACTTCTTTCTTACTTCTTTCTTACTTCTTTCTTACTTCTTTCTTCTTTCTTTCATCTTTCTTACTTCTTTCTTTCTTCTTTCTTACTTATTTCTTTCTTTTTTCTTACTTCTTTCTAACTATTTTTTTCTTCTTTCTTACTTCTTTCTTACTTCTTTCTTACTTCTTTCTTACTTCTTTCTTAATTCTTTCTTACTTCTTTCTTCTTTCTTTCTTACTTCTTTCTTACTTCTTTCTTACTTCTTTCTAAATTCTTTCTTACTTCTTTCTTACTTCTTTCTTACTTCTTTCTTACTTCTTTCTTACTTCTTTCTTACTTCTTTCTTTCTTACTTCTTGCTTACTTCTTTCGTACTTCTTTCTTCTTTCTTACTTCTTACTTCTTTCTTCTTTCTTTCTTACTTCTTTCTTACTTCTTTCTTACTTCTTACTTCTTTCTTACTTCTTTCTCCATTCCTTCTTACTTTTTTCTTACTTCTTTCTTACTTCTTTCATACTTCTTTCTTACTTCTTTCTTACTTCTTTCTAACTTCCTTCTTACTTCTTTCTTTCTTACTTCTTTCTTATTTCTTTCGTACTTCTTTCTTACTTCTTTCTTACTTCTTTCTTACTTCTTTCTTCTTTCTAACTTCTTTCTTACTTCTTTCTTACTACTTTCTAACTACTTTCTTATTTCTTTCTTACTTCTTTCTAACTTCTTTCTTTCTTCTTTCTTTCTTCTTTCTTTCTTCTTTCTTTCTTACTTCTTTCTAACTTCTTTTTTCTTCTTTCTTACTTCTTTCTTACTTCTTTCTAACTACTTTTTTCTTCTTTCTTACTTCTTTCTTACTTCTTTCTTACATCTTTCTTACTTCTTTCTTCTTTCTTTCTTACTTCTTTCTTACTTCTTTCTTACTTCTTACTTCTTTCTTACTACTTTCTTCATTCATTCGTACTTCTTTCTTACTTCTTTCTTACTTCTTTCTTACTTCTTTCTTACTTCTTTCTTTCTTCTTTCTTCTTTCCTTCTTACTTCTCTCTTCCTTCTTTCTTACTTCTTTCTTACTGCTTTCTTTCTTCTTTCTTACTTCTTTCATACTTCTTTCTTTCTTCTTTCTTACTTCTTTCTTCTTTCTTTCTTACTTCTTTCTTACTTCTTTCGTACTTCTTTCTTACTTCTTTCTTACTTCTTTCTAACTTCTTTCTCCTTCCTTTCTTACTTCTTTCTTACTTCTTTCTTACTTCTTTCTTACTTCTTTCTTACTGCTTTCTTTCCTCTTTCTTTCTTCTTTCATACTTCTTTCTTTCTTCTTTCTTACTTCTTTCTTCTTCCTTTCTTACTTCTTTCTTTCTTCTTTCTTACTTCTTTCTTACTTCTTTCTTTCTTCTTTCTTACTTCTTGCTTACTTCTTGCTTTCTTTTTTCTTACTTCTTTCTTACTTCTTTCTTCTTTCTTTCTTACTTCTTTCTTACTTCTTTCTTACTTCTTTCTTACTTCTTTCTTCTTTCTTACTTCTTTCTTCATTCCTTCTTCTTTCTTTCTTCTTTCTTACTTCTTTCTTACTTCTTTCTTACTTCTTTCTATCTTCTTTCTTCTTTCTTTCTTACTTCTTTCTTACTTCTTTCTTACTTATTTCTTTCTTCCTTCTTACTTCTTTCTAACTTCTTTCTTCATTCATTCTTACTTCTTTCCTACTTCTTTCTTACTTCTTTCTTTCTTCTTTCTTACTTCTTTCTTACTTCTTTCTAACTTCTTTCTTACTTCTTTCATACTTCTTTCTTACTTCTTTCTTTCTTACTTCTTTCTTACTTCTTTCTTACTTTTCTTTCTTCTTTCTTCTTTCTTTCTTACTTCTTTCTTACTTCTCTCTTACTTCTTTCTTACTGCTTTCTTTCTTCTTTCTTACTTCTTTCATACTTCTTTCTTTCTTCTTTCTTACTTCTTTCTTCTTTCTTACTTCTTTCTTACTTCTTTCTTACTTCTTGCTTACTTCTTGCTTACTTCTTGCTTTCTTTTTTCTTACTTCTTTCTTCTTTCTTCTTTCTTTCTTACTTCTTTCTTACTTCTTTCTTACTTCTTTCTTACTTCTTTCTTCTTTCTTACTTCTTTCTTCATTCCTTCTTACTTCTTTCTTTCTTCTTTCTTACTTCTTTCTTACTTCTTTCTTACTTCTTTCTTACTTCTTTCTTACTTCTTTCTTCTTTCTTTCTTCTTTCTTACTTCTTCTTTCTTACTTCTTTCTTACTTTTTTCTTACTTCTTTCTAACTACTTTTTTCTTCTTTCTTACTTCTTTCTTACTTCTTTCTTACTTCTTTCGTACTTCTTTCTTCTTTCTTACTTCTTACTTCTTTCTTCTTTCTTTCTTACTTCTTTCTTACTTATTTCTTACTTCTTACTTCTTTCTTACTTCTTTCATACTTCTTTCTTACTTCTTTCTTTCTATACTGCTTTCTTTCTTCTTTCTTACTTCTTTCTTACTTCTTTCTTACTTCTTTCTTACTTCTTTCTTACTTCTTTCTTACTTCTTTCTTTCTTACTTCTTTCTTACTTCTTTCGTACTTCTTTCTTCTTTCTTACTTCTTACTTCTTTCTTCTTTCTTTCTTACTTCTTTCTTACTTCTTTCTTACTTCTTACTTCTTTCTTACCTTTTTCTTACTTCTTTCTTTCCTCTTTCTCCATTCCTTCTTACTTCTTTCTTACTTCTTTCTTACTTCTTTCTAACTTCTTCCTTACTTCTTTCTTTCTTACTTCTTTCTTTTTTCTTTCGTACTTCTTTCTTACTTCTTTCTTACTTCTTTCTTACTTCTTTCTTCTTTCTAACTTCTTTCTTACTTCTTTCTTACTTCTTACTTCTTTCTTACTTCTTTCATACTTCTTTCTTAATTCTTTCTTTCTTACTTCTTTCTTACTTCTTTCTTACTTCTTTCTTACTTCTTTCTTTCTTCTTTCTTCTTTCTTTCTTACTTCTTTCTTACTTCTCTCTTACTTCTTTCTATAGTGCTTTCTTTCTTCTTTCTTACTTCTTTCATACTTCTTTCTTTCTTCTTTCTTACTTCTTTCTTCTTTCTTACTTCTTTCTTACTTCTTTCTTACTTCTTTCTTACTTCTTTCTTACTTCTTGCTTACTTCTTTCTTTCTTCTTTCTTACTTCTTTCTTACTTCTTTCTTCTTTCTTTCTTACTTTTTTCTTACTTCTTTCTTACTTCTTTCTTACTTCTTTCTTTCTTCTTTCTTACTTCTTTCTAACTTCTTTCTTCATTCATTCTTACTTCTTTCTTACTTCTTTCTTACTTCTTTCTTACTTCTTTCTTACTTCTTTCTTACTTCTTTCTTCTTTCTTTCTTCTTTCTTACTTCTTTCTTCTTTCTTACTTCTTTCTTACTTTTTTCTTACTTCTTTCTAACTACTTTTTTCTTCTTTCTTACTTCTTTCTTACTTCTTTCTTACTTCTTTCGTACTTCTTTCTTCTTTCTTACTTCTTACTTCTTTCTTCTTTCTTTCTTACTTCTTTCTTACTTATTTCTTACTTCTTACTTCTTTCTTACTTCTTTCATACTTCTTTCTTACTTCTTTCTTTCTTACTTCTTTCTTACTTCTTTCTTACTTCTTTCTTTCTTCTTTCTTCTTTCTTTCTTACTTCTTTCTTACTTCTCTCTTCTTTCTATACTGCTTTCTTTCTTCTTTCTTACTTCTTTCTTACTTCTTTCTTACTTCTTTCTTACTTCTTTCTTTCTTACTTCTTTCTTACTTCTTTCGTACTTCTTTCTTCTTTCTTACTTCTTACTTCTTTCTTCTTTCTTTCTTACTTCTTTCTTACTTCTTTCTTACTTCTTTCTTACTTCTTACTTCTTTCTTACCTTTTTCTTACTTCTTTCTTTCCTCTTTCTCCATTCCTTGTTACTTCTTTCTTACTTCTTTCTTACTTCTTTCATACTTCTTTCTTACTTCTTTCTAACTTCTTCCTTACTTCTTTCTTTCTTACTTCTTTCTTTTTTCTTTCGTACTTCTTTCTTACTTCTTTCTTACTTCTTTCTTACTTCTTTCTTCTTTCTAACTTCTTTCTTAGTTCTTTCTTTCCTCTTTCTTTCTTCTTTCTTTCTTACTTCTTTCTAACTTATTTTTTCTTCTTTCTTACTTCTTTCTTACTTCTTTCTAACTATTTTTTTCTTCTTTCTTACTTCTATCTTACTTCTTTCTTACTTCTTAATTACTTCTTTCTTACTTCTTTCTAACTTCTTTCTTCTTTATTTCTTACTTCTTTCTTACTTCTTTCTTTCTTACTTCTTTCTTCCTTCTTTCTAACTTCTTTCTTCTTTCTTTCTTACTTCTTTCTTCTTTCTTTCTTACTTATTTCTTAATTCTTTCTTACTTCTTTCTTATTTCTTACTTCTTTCTTTCCTCTTTCTTACTTCTTTCTTACTTCTTTCTTTCTTCTTTCTTACTTCTTTCTTTCTTCTTTCTTACTTACTTCTTTCTTTCTTCTTTCTTACTTCTTTCTTACTTCTTTCTTCTTTCTTTCTTACTTATTTCTTACTTCTTTCTTACTCCTTTCTTACTTCTTTCTTTCTTCTTTCTTACTTCTTTCTTCATTCCTTCTTACTTCTTTCTTTCTTCTTTCTTACTTCTTTCTTATTCTTTCTTACTTCTTTCTTTCTATTTTCTTCTTTCTTTCTTACTTCTTTCTTACTTCTTTCTTACTTCTTTCTTACTTCTTTCTTCTTTCTTTCATCTTTCTTACTTCTTTCTTTCTTCTTTCTTACTTATTTCTTTCTTTTTTCTTACTTCTTTCTAACTATTTTTTTCTTCTTTCTTACTTCTTTCTTACTTCTTTCTTACTTCTTTCTTACTTCTTTCTTAATTCTTTCTTACTTCTTTCTTCTTTCTTTCTTACTTCTTTCTTACTTCTTTCTTACTTCTTTCTAAATTCTTTCTTACTTCTTTCTTACTTCTTTCTTACTTCTTTCTTACTTCTTTCTTACTTCTTTCTTACTTCTTTCTTTCTTACTTCTTGCTTACTTCTTTCGTACTTCTTTCTTCTTTCTTACTTCTTACTTCTTTCTTCTTTCTTTCTTACTTCTTTCTTACTTCTTTCTTACTTCTTACTTCTTTCTTACTTCTTTCTCCATTCCTTCTTACTTTTTTCTTACTTCTTTCTTACTTCTTTCATACTTCTTTCTTACTTCTTTCTTACTTCTTTCTAACTTCCTTCTTACTTCTTTCTTTCTTACTTCTTTCTTATTTCTTTCGTACTTCTTTCTTACTTCTTTCTTACTTCTTTCTTACTTCTTTCTTCTTTCTAACTTCTTTCTTACTTCTTTCTTACTACTTTCTAACTACTTTCTTATTTCTTTCTTACTTCTTTCTAACTTCTTTCTTTCTTCTTTCTTTCTTCTTTCTTTCTTCTTTCTTTCTTACTTCTTTCTAACTTCTTTTTTCTTCTTTCTTACTTCTTTCTTACTTCTTTCTAACTACTTTTTTCTTCTTTCTTACTTCTTTCTTACTTCTTTCTTACATCTTTCTTACTTCTTTCTTCTTTCTTTCTTACTTCTTTCTTACTTCTTTCTTACTTCTTACTTCTTTCTTACTACTTTCTTCATTCATTCGTACTTCTTTCTTACTTCTTTCTTACTTCTTTCTTACTTCTTTCTTACTTCTTTCTTTCTTCTTTCTTCTTTCCTTCTTACTTCTCTCTTCCTTCTTTCTTACTTCTTTCTTACTGCTTTCTTTCTTCTTTCTTACTTCTTTCATACTTCTTTCTTTCTTCTTTCTTACTTCTTTCTTCTTTCTTTCTTACTTCTTTCTTACTTCTTTCGTACTTCTTTCTTACTTCTTTCTTACTTCTTTCTAACTTCTTTCTCCTTCCTTTCTTACTTCTTTCTTACTTCTTTCTTACTTCTTTCTTACTTCTTTCTTACTGCTTTCTTTCCTCTTTCTTTCTTCTTTCATACTTCTTTCTTTCTTCTTTCTTACTTCTTTCTTCTTCCTTTCTTACTTCTTTCTTTCTTCTTTCTTACTTCTTTCTTACTTCTTTCTTTCTTCTTTCTTACTTCTTGCTTACTTCTTGCTTTCTTTTTTCTTACTTCTTTCTTACTTCTTTCTTCTTTCTTTCTTACTTCTTTCTTACTTCTTTCTTACTTCTTTCTTACTTCTTTCTTCTTTCTTACTTCTTTCTTCATTCCTTCTTCTTTCTTTCTTCTTTCTTACTTCTTTCTTACTTCTTTCTTACTTCTTTCTATCTTCTTTCTTCTTTCTTTCTTACTTCTTTCTTACTTCTTTCTTACTTATTTCTTTCTTCCTTCTTACTTCTTTCTAACTTCTTTCTTCATTCATTCTTACTTCTTTCCTACTTCTTTCTTACTTCTTTCTTTCTTCTTTCTTACTTCTTTCTTACTTCTTTCTAACTTCTTTCTTACTTCTTTCATACTTCTTTCTTACTTCTTTCTTTCTTACTTCTTTCTTACTTCTTTCTTACTTTTCTTTCTTCTTTCTTCTTTCTTTCTTACTTCTTTCTTACTTCTCTCTTACTTCTTTCTTACTGCTTTCTTTCTTCTTTCTTACTTCTTTCATACTTCTTTCTTTCTTCTTTCTTACTTCTTTCTTCTTTCTTACTTCTTTCTTACTTCTTTCTTACTTCTTGCTTACTTCTTGCTTACTTCTTGCTTTCTTTTTTCTTACTTCTTTCTTCTTTCTTCTTTCTTTCTTACTTCTTTCTTACTTCTTTCTTACTTCTTTCTTACTTCTTTCTTCTTTCTTACTTCTTTCTTCATTCCTTCTTACTTCTTTCTTTCTTCTTTCTTACTTCTTTCTTACTTCTTTCTTACTTCTTTCTATCTTCTTTCTTCTTTCTTTCTTACTTCTTTCTTACTTCTTTCTTACTTATTTCTTTCTTCTTTCTTACTTCTTTCTAACTTCTTTCTTCATTCATTCTTACTTCTTTCCTACTTCTTTCTTAATTCTTTCTTTCTTCTTTCTTACTTCTTTCTTACTTCTTTCTTCTTTCTTTCTTTCTTCTTTCTTACTTCTTTCTTACTTCTTTCTTACTTCTTTCTTTCTTCTTTCTTACGTCTTTCTTCATTCCTTCTTACTTCTTTCTTTCTTCTTTCTTACTTCTTTCTTACTTCTTTCTTACTTCTTTCTTTCTTCTTTCTTCTTTCTTTCTTACTTCTTTCTTACTTCTTTCTTACTTCTTTCTTACTTATTTCTTTCTTCTTTCTTACTTCTTTCTAACTTCTTTCTTCATTCCTTCTTACTTCTTTCTTACTTCTTTCTTACTTCTTTCTTACTTCTTTCTAACTTCTTTCTTACTTCTTTCTTACTTCTTTCTAACTATTTTTTTCTTCTTTCTTACTTCTTTCTTACTTCTTTCTTACTTCTTTCTTACTTCTTTCTTACTTCTTTCTAACTTCTTTCTTACTTCTTTCTTACTTCTTTCTTACTTCTTTCTTACTTCTTTCTTACTTCTTTCTTACTTCTTTCTTACTTCTTTCTTACTTCTTTCTTTCTTACTTCTTGCTTACTTCTTTCGTACTTCTTTCTTCTTTCTTACTTCTTACTTCTTTCTTCTTTCTTTCTTACTTCTTTCTTACTTCTTTCTTACTTCTTACTTCTTTCTTACTTCTTTCTTACTTATTTCTTACTTCTTTCTTACTTCTTTTTTACTTCTTTCTTACTTCTTTCTCCATTCCTTCTTACTTCTTTCTTCTTTCTTTCTTACTTCTTTCTTACTTCTTTCTTACTTCTTACTTCTTTCTTACTTCTTTCATACTTCTTTCTTACTTCTTTCTTTCTTACTTCTTTCTTACTTCTTTCTTACTTCTTTCTTACTTCTTTCTTTCTTCTTTCTTCTTTCTTTCTTACTTCTTTCTTACTTCTCTCTTACTTCTTTCTATACTGCTTTCTTTCTTCTTTCTTATTTCTTTCATACTTCTTTCTTTCTTCTTTCTTACTTCTTTCTTCATTCTTACTTCTTTCTTACTTCTTTCTTACTTCTTTCTTACTTCTTTCTTACTTCTTTCTTACTTCTTACTTCTTTCTTACTTCTTTCATACTTCTTTCTTAATTCTTTCTTTCTTACTTCTTTCTTACTTCTTTCTTACTTCTTTCTTACTTCTTTCTTTCTTCTTTCTTCTTTCTTTCTTACTTCTTTCTTACTTCTCTCTTACTTCTTTCTATACTGCTTTCTTTCTTCTTTCTTACTTCTTTCATACTTCTTTCTTTCTTCTTTCTTACTTCTTTCTTCTTTCTTACTTCTTTCTTACTTCTTTCTTACTTCTTTCTTACTTCTTTCTTACTTCTTGCTTACTTCTTTCTTTCTTCTTTCTTACTTCTTTCTTACTTCTTTCTTCTTTCTTTCTTACTTTTTTCTTACTTCTTTCTTACTTCTTTCTTACTTCTTTCTTTCTTCTTTCTTACTTCTTTCTTCATTCCTTCTTACTTCTTTCTTTCTTCTTTCTTACTTCTTTCTTACTTCTTTCTTACTTCTTTCTTACTTCTTTCTTTCTTCTTTCTTCTTTCTTTCTTACTTCTTTCTTACTTCTTTCTTACTTATTTCTTTCTTCTTTCTTACTTCTTTCTAACTTCTTTCTTCATTCATTCTTACTTCTTTCTTACTTCTTTCTTACTTCTTTCTTACTTCTTTCTTACTTCTTTCTTCTTTCTTTCTTCTTTCTTACTTCTTCTTTCTTACTTCTTTCTTACTTTTTTCTTACTTCTTTCTAACTACTTTTTTCTTCTTTCTTACTTCTTTCTTACTTCTTTCTTACTTCTTTCGTACTTCTTTCTTCTTTCTTACTTCTTACTTCTTTCTTCTTTCTTTCTTACTTCTTTCTTACTTATTTCTTACTTCTTACTTCTTTCTTACTTCTTTCATACTTCTTTCTTACTTCTTTCTTTCTTACTTCTTTCTTACTTCTTTCTTACTTCTTTCTTTCTTCTTTCTTCTTTCTTTCTTACTTCTTTCTTACTTCTCTCTTCTTTCTATACTGCTTTCTTTCTTCTTTCTTACTTCTTTCATACTTCTTTCTTTCTTCTTTCTTACTTCTTTCTTCTTTCTTACTTCTTTCTTACTGCTTTCTTTCCTCTTTCTTACTTCTTTCTTACTTCTTGCTTACTTCTTTCTTTCTTCTTTCTTACTTCTTTCTTACTTCTTTCTTCTTTCTTTCTTACTTTTTTCTTACTTCTTTCTTACTTCTTTCTTACTTCTTTCTTTCTTCTTTCTTACTTCTTTCTTCATTCCTTCTTACTTCTTTCTTTCTTCTTTCTTACTTCTTTCTTACTTCTTTCTTACTTCTTTCTTATTTCTTTCTTTCTTCTTTCTTCTTTCTTTCTTACTTCTTTCTTACTTCTTTCTTACTTATTTCTTTCTTCTTTCTTACTTCTTTCTAACTTCTTTCTTCATTCATTCTTACTTCTTTCTTACTTCTTTCTTACTTCTTTCTTACTTCTTTCTTACTTCTTTCTTCTTTCTTTCTTCTTTCTTACTTCTTTCTTCTTTCTTACTTCTTTCTTACTTTTTTCTTACTTCTTTCCAACTACTTTTTTCTTCTTTCTTACTTCTTTCTTACTTCTTTCTTACTTCTTTCGTACTTCTTTCTTCTTTCTTACTTCTTACTTCTTTCTTCTTTCTTTCTTACTTCTTTCTTACTTATTTCTTACTTCTTACTTCTTTCTTACTTCTTTCATACTTCTTTCTTACTTCTTTCTTTCTATACTGCTTTCTTTCTTCTTTCTTACTTCTTTCTTACTTCTTTCTTACTTCTTTCTTACTTCTTTCTTACTTCTTTCTTACTTCTTTCTTTCTTACTTCTTTCTTACTTCTTTCGTACTTCTTTCTTCTTTCTTACTTCTTACTTCTTTCTTCTTTCTTTCTTACTTCTTTCTTACTTCTTTCTTACTTCTTACTTCTTTCTTACCTTTTTCTTACTTCTTTCTTTCCTCTTTCTCCATTCCTTCTTACTTCTTTCTTACTTCTTTCTTACTTCTTTCTAACTTCTTCCTTACTTCTTTCTTTCTTACTTCTTTCTTTTTTCTTTCGTACTTCTTTCTTACTTCTTTCTTACTTCTTTCTTACTTCTTTCTTCTTTCTAACTTCTTTCTTACTTCTTTCTTACTTCTTACTTCTTTCTTACTTCTTTCGTACTTCTTTCTTAATTCTTTCTTTCTTACTTCTTTCTTACTTCTTTCTTACTTCTTTCTTACTTCTTTCTTTCTTCTTTCTTCTTTCTTTCTTACTTCTTTCTTACTTCTCTCTTACTTCTTTCTATACTGCTTTCTTTCTTCTTTCTTACTTCTTTCATACTTCGTTCTTTCTTCTTTCTTACTTCTTTCTTCTTTCTTACTTCTTTCTTACTTCTTTCTTACTTCT
This sequence comes from Columba livia, assembly GCF_036013475.1. Taxonomy (NCBI): domain Eukaryota; kingdom Metazoa; phylum Chordata; class Aves; order Columbiformes; family Columbidae; genus Columba; species Columba livia. The sequence continues at coordinate 4,693,553 of NW_027043009.1, read as the reverse complement.
TTCTTACTTCTTTCTTACTTCTTGCTTACTTCTTTCTTTCTTCTTTCTTACTTCTTTCTTACTTCTTTCTTCTTTCTTTCTTACTTTTTTCTTACTTCTTTCTTACTTCTTTCTTACTTCTTTCTTTCTTCTTTCTTACTTCTTTCTAACTTCTTTCTTCATTCATTCTTACTTCTTTCTTACTTCTTTCTTACTTCTTTCTTACTTCTTTCTTACTTCTTTCTTACTTCTTTCTTCTTTCTTTCTTCTTTCTTACTTCTTTCTTCTTTCTTACTTCTTTCTTACTTTTTTCTTACTTCTTTCTAACTACTTTTTTCTTCTTTCTTACTTCTTTCTTACTTCTTTCTTACTTCTTTCGTACTTCTTTCTTCTTTCTTACTTCTTACTTCTTTCTTCTTTCTTTCTTACTTCTTTCTTACTTATTTCTTACTTCTTACTTCTTTCTTACTTCTTTCTTACTTCTTTCTTACTTCTTTCTTACTTCTTTCTTACTTCTTTCTTACTTCTTTCTTACTTCTTTCTTACTTCTTTCTTACTTCTTTCTTTCTTACTTCTTTCTTACTTCTTTCGTACTTCTTTCTTCTTTCTTACTTCTTACTTCTTTCTTCTTTCTTTCTTACTTCTTTCTTACTTCTTTCTTACTTCTTTCTTACTTCTTTCTTACTTCTTTCTTACTTCTTTCTTTCTTACTTCTTTCTTACTTCTTTCGTACTTCTTTCTTCTTTCTTACTTCTTACTTCTTTCTTCTTTCTTTCTTACTTCTTTCTTACTTCTTTCTTACTTCTTTCTTACTTCTTACTTCTTTCTTACCTTTTTCTTACTTCTTTCTTTCCTCTTTCTCCATTCCTTGTTACTTCTTTCTTACTTCTTTCTTACTTCTTTCATACTTCTTTCTTACTTCTTTCTAACTTCTTCCTTACTTCTTTCTTTCTTACTTCTTTCTTTTTTCTTTCGTACTTCTTTCTTACTTCTTTCTTACTTCTTTCTTACTTCTTTCTTCTTTCTAACTTCTTTCTTAGTTCTTTCTTTCCTCTTTCTTTCTTCTTTCTTTCTTACTTCTTTCTAACTTATTTTTTCTTCTTTCTTACTTCTTTCTTACTTCTTTCTAACTATTTTTTTCTTCTTTCTTACTTCTATCTTACTTCTTTCTTACTTCTTAATTACTTCTTTCTTACTTCTTTCTAACTTCTTTCTTCTTTATTTCTTACTTCTTTCTTACTTCTTTCTTTCTTACTTCTTTCTTCCTTCTTTCTAACTTCTTTCTTCTTTCTTTCTTACTTCTTTCTTCTTTCTTTCTTACTTATTTCTTAATTCTTTCTTACTTCTTTCTTATTTCTTACTTCTTTCTTTCCTCTTTCTTACTTCTTTCTTACTTCTTTCTTTCTTCTTTCTTACTTCTTTCTTTCTTCTTTCTTACTTACTTCTTTCTTTCTTCTTTCTTACTTCTTTCTTACTTCTTTCTTCTTTCTTTCTTACTTCTTTCTTACTTCTTTCTTACTCCTTTCTTACTTCTTTCTTTCTTCTTTCTTACTTCTTTCTTCATTCCTTCTTACTTCTTTCTTTCTTCTTTCTTACTTCTTTCTTATTCTTTCTTACTTCTTTCTTTCTATTTTCTTCTTTCTTTCTTACTTCTTTCTTACTTCTTTCTTACTTCTTTCTTACTTCTTTCTTCTTTCTTTCATCTTTCTTACTTCTTTCTTTCTTCTTTCTTACTTATTTCTTTCTTTTTTCTTACTTCTTTCTAACTATTTTTTTCTTCTTTCTTACTTCTTTCTTACTTCTTTCTTACTTCTTTCTTACTTCTTTCTTAATTCTTTCTTACTTCTTTCTTCTTTCTTTCTTACTTCTTTCTTACTTCTTTCTAACTTCTTTCTTACTTCTTTCTTACTTCTTTCTTACTTCTTTCTTACTTCTTTCTTACTTCTTTCTTACTTCTTTCTTTCTTACTTCTTGCTTACTTCTTTCGTACTTCTTTCTTCTTTCTTACTTCTTACTTCTTTCTTCTTTCTTTCTTACTTCTTTCTTACTTCTTTCTTACTTCTTACTTCTTTCTTACTTCTTTCTCCATTCCTTCTTACTTTTTTCTTACTTCTTTCTTACTTCTTTCATACTTCTTTCTTACTTCTTTCTTACTTCTTTCTAACTTCCTTCTTACTTCTTTCTTTCTTACTTCTTTCTTATTTCTTTCGTACTTCTTTCTTACTTCTTTCTTACTTCTTTCTTACTTCTTTCTTCTTTCTAACTTCTTTCTTACTTCTTTCTTACTACTTTCTAACTACTTTCTTATTTCTTTCTTACTTCTTTCTAACTTCTTTCTTTCTTCTTTCTTTCTTCTTTCTTTCTTCTTTCTTTCTTACTTCTTTCTAACTTCTTTTTTCTTCTTTCTTACTTCTTTCTTACTTCTTTCTAACTACTTTTTTCTTCTTTCTTACTTCTTTCTTACTTCTTTCTTACATCTTTCTTACTTCTTTCTTCTTTCTTTCTTACTTCTTTCTTACTTCTTTCTTACTTCTTACTTCTTTCTTACTACTTTCTTCATTCATTCGTACTTCTTTCTTACTTCTTTCTTACTTCTTTCTTACTTCTTTCTTTCTTCTTTCTTCTTTCCTTCTTACTTCTCTCTTCCTTCTTTCTTACTTCTTTCTTACTGCTTTCTTTCTTCTTTCTTACTTCTTTCATACTTCTTTCTTTCTTCTTTCTTACTTCTTTCTTCTTTCTTTCTTACTTCTTTCTTACTTCTTTCTTACTTCTTTCTTATTTCTTTGTTACTTCTTTCTTACTTCTTTCTAACTTCTTTCTTACTACTTTCATACTTCTTTCTTACTTCTTTCTTTCTTACTTCTTTCTTACTTCTTTCTAACTTCTTTCTAACTTCTTTCTCCTTCCTTTCTTACTTCTTTCTTACTTCTTTCTTACTTCTTTCTTACTTCTTTCTTACTGCTTTCTTTCCTCTTTCTTTCTTCTTTCATACTTCTTTCTTTCTTCTTTCTTACTTCTTTCTTCTTCCTTTCTTACTTCTTTCTTTCTTCTTTCTTACTTCTTTCTTACTTCTTTCTTTCTTCTTTCTTACTTCTTGCTTACTTCTTGCTTTCTTTTTTCTTACTTCTTTCTTACTTCTTTCTTCTTTCTTTCTTACTTCTTTCTTACTTCTTTCTTACTTCTTTCTTACTTCTTTCTTCTTTCTTACTTCTTTCTTCATTCCTTCTTCTTTCTTTCTTCTTTCTTACTTCTTTCTTACTTCTTTCTTACTTCTTTCTATCTTCTTTCTTCTTTCTTTCTTACTTCTTTCTTACTTCTTTCTTACTTATTTCTTTCTTCTTTCTTACTTCTTTCTAACTTCTTTCTTCATTCATTCTTACTTCTTTCCTACTTCTTTCTTACTTCTTTCTTTCTTCTTTCTTACTTCTTTCTTACTTCTTTCTTCTTTCTTTCTTACTTCTTTCTTACTTCTTTCTTACTTCTTTCTTACTTCTTTCTTTCTTTTTCTTACGTCTTTCTTCATTCCTTCTTACTTCTTGCTTTCTTCTTTCTTACTTCTTTCTTACTTCTTTCTTACTTCTTTCTTTCTTCTTTCTTCTTTCTTTCTTACTTCTTTCTTACTTCTTTCTTACTTCTTTCTTACTTATTTCTTTCTTCTTTCTTACTTCTTTCTAACTTCTTTCTTCATTCCTTCTTACTTCTTTCTTACTTCTTTCTTACTTCTTTCTAACTTCTTTCTTACTTCTTTCTTACTTCTTTCTAACTATTTTTTTCTTCTTTCTTACTTCTTTCTTACTTCTTTCTTACTTCTTTCTTACTTCTTTCTTACTTCTTTCTAACTTCTTTCTTACTTCTTTCTTCCTTCTTTGTTACTTCTTTTGTACTTCTTTCTTACTTCTTTCTTCTTTCTTTCTTACTTCTTTCTTTCTTACTTCTTGCATACTTCTTTCGTACTTCTTTCTTCTTTCTTACTTCTTACTTCTTTCTTCTTTCTTTCTTACTTCTTTCTTACTTCTTTCTTACTTCTTACTTCTTTCTTACTTCTTTCTTACTTATTTCTTACTTCTTTCTTACTTCTTTCTTACTTCTTTCTTACTTCTTTCTCCATTCCTTCTTACTTCTTTCTTCTTTCTTTCTTACTTCTTTCTTACTTCTTTCTTACTTCTTTCTGTCTTACTTCTTGCTTACTTCTTTTGTACTTCTTTCTTCTTTCTTACTTCTTTCTTCTTTCTTCTTTCTTTCTTACTTCTTTCTTACTTCTTTCTTACTTCTTACTTCTTTCTTACTTCTTTCATACTTCTTTCTTACTTCTTTCTTTCTTACTTCTTTCTTACTTCTTTCTTACTTCTTTCTTACTTCTTTCTTACTTCTTTCTTTCTTCTTTCTTCTTTCTTTCTTACTTCTTTCTTACTTCTCTCTTACTTCTTTCTATACTGCTTTCTTTCTTCTTTCTTACTTCTTTCATACTTCTTTCTTTCTTCTTTCTTACTTCTTTCTTCTTTCTTACTTCTTTCTTACTTCTTTCTTCTTTCTTTCTTACTTCTTTCTTACTTCTTTCTTACTTCTTTCTTCTTTCTTACTTCTTTCTTCATTCCTTCTTCTTTCTTTCTTCTTTCTTAGTTATTTCTTTCTTCTTTCTTACTTCTTTCTAACTTCTTTCTTCATTCATTCTTACTTCTTTCCTACTTCTTTCTTACTTCTTTCTTTCTTCTTTCTTACTTCTTTCTTACTTCTTTCTTCTTTCTTTCTTACTTCTTTCTTACTTCTTTCTTACTTCTTTCTTACTTCTTTCTTTCTTCTTTCTTACGTCTTTCTCATTCCTTCTTACTTCTTTCTTTCTTCTTTCTTACTTCTTTCTTACTTCTTTCTTACTTCTTTCTTTCTTCTTTCTTCTTTCTTTCTTACTTCTTTCTTACTTCTTTCTTACTTCTTTCTTACTTATTTCTTTCTTCTTTCTTACTTCTTTCTAACTTCTTTCTTCATTCCTTCTTACTTCTTTCTTACTTCTTTCTAACTTCTTTCTTACTTCTTTCTTACTTCTTTCTAACTATTTTTTTCTTCTTTCTTACTTCTTTCTTACTTCTTTCTTACTTCTTTCTTACTTCTTTCTTACTTCTTTCTAACTTCTTTCTTACTTCTTTCTTCCTTCTTTGTTACTTCTTTTGTACTTCTTTCTTACTTCTTTCTTCTTTCTTTCTTACTTCTTTCTTTCTTACTTCTTGCATACTTCTTTCGTACTTCTTTCTTCTTTCTTACTTCTTACTTCTTCTTTCTTTCTTACTTCTTTCTTACTTCTTACTTCTTTCTTACTTCTTTCTTACTTCTTTCTTACTTCTTTCTCCATTCCTTCTTACTTCTTTCTTCTTTCTTTCTTACTTCTTTCTTACTTCTTTCTTACTTCTTTCTGTCTTACTTCTTGCTTACTTCTTTTGTACTTCTTTCTTCTTTCTTACTTCTTACTTCTTTCTTCTTTCTTTCTTACTTCTTTCTTACTTCTTTCTTACTTCTTACTTCTTTCTTACTTCTTTCATACTTCTTTCTTACTTCTTTCTTTCTTACTTCTTTCTTACTTCTTTCTTACTTCTTTCTTACTTCTTTCTTTCTTCTTTCATCTTTCTTTCTTACTTCTTTCTTACTTCTCTCTTACTTCTTTCTATACTGCTTTCTTTCTTCTTTCTTACTTCTTTCATACTTCTTTCTTTCTTCTTTCTTACTTCTTTCTTCTTTCTTACTTCTTTCTTACTTCTTTCTTACTTCTTTCTTACTTCTTTCTTACTTCTTTCTCACTTCTTACTTCTTTCTTACTTCTTTCATACTTCTTTCTTAATTCTTTCTTTCTTACTTCTTTCTTACTTCTTTCTTACTTCTTTCTTACTTCTTTCTAACTATTTTTTTCTTCTTTCTTACTTCTTTCTTACTTCTTTCTTACTTCTTTCTAACTTCTTTCTTACTTCTTTCTTCCTTCTTTGTTACTTCTTTTGTACTTCTTTCTTACTTCTTTCTTCTTTCTTTCTTACTTCTTTCTTTCTTACTTCTTGCATACTTCTTTCGTACTTCTTTCTTCTTTCTTACTTCTTACTTCTTTCTTCTTTCTTTCTTACTTCTTTCTTACTTCTTTCTTACTTCTTACTTCTTTCTTACTTCTTTCTTACTTATTTCTTACTTCTTTCTTACTTCTTTCTTACTTCTTTCTTACTTCTTTCTCCATTCCTTCTTACTTCTTTCTTCTTTCTTTCTTACTTCTTTCTTACTTCTTTCTTACTTCTTTCTGTCTTACTTCTTGCTTACTTCTTTTGTACTTCTTTCTTCTTTCTTACTTCTTTCTTCTTTCTTCTTTCTTTCTTACTTCTTTCTTACTTCTTTCTTACTTCTTACTTCTTTCTTACTTCTTTCATACTTCTTTCTTACTTCTTTCTTTCTTACTTCTTTCTTAATTCTTTCTTACTTCTTTCTTACTTCTTTCTTACTTCTTTCTTTCTTCTTTCTTCTTTCTTTCTTACTTCTTTCTTACTTCTCTCTTACTTCTTTCTATACTGCTTTCTTTCTTCTTTCTTACTTCTTTCATACTTCTTTCTTTCTTCTTTCTTACTTCTTTCTTCTTTCTTACTTCTTTCTTACTTCTTTCTTCTTTCTTTCTTACTTCTTTCTTACTTCTTTCTTACTTCTTTCTTCTTTCTTACTTCTTTCTTCATTCCTTCTTCTTTCTTTCTTCTTTCTTAGTTATTTCTTTCTTCTTTCTTACTTCTTTCTAACTTCTTTCTTCATTCATTCTTACTTCTTTCCTACTTCTTTCTTACTTCTTTCTTTCTTCTTTCTTACTTCTTTCTTACTTCTTTCTTCTTTCTTTCTTACTTCTTTCTTACTTCTTTCTTACTTCTTTCTTACTTCTTTCTTTCTTCTTTCTTACGTCTTTCTTCATTCCTTCTTACTTCTTTCTTTCTTCTTTCTTACTTCTTTCTTACTTCTTTCTTACTTCTTTCTTTCTTCTTTCTTCTTTCTTTCTAACTTCTTTCTTCATTCCTTCTTACTTCTTTCTTACTTCTTTCTAACTTCTTTCTTACTTCTTTCTTACTTCTTTCTAACTATTTTTTTCTTCTTTCTTACTTCTTTCTTACTTCTTTCTTAATTCTTTCTTACTTCTTTCTTACTTCTTTCTAACTTCTTTCTTACTTCTTTCTTCCTTCTTTGTTACTTCTTTTGTACTTCTTTCTTGCTTCTTTCTTCTTTCTTTCTTACTTCTTTCTTTCTTACTTCTTGCATACTTCTTTCGTACTTCTTTCTTCTTTCTTACTTCTTACTTCTTTCTTCTTTCTTTCTTACTTCTTTCTTACTTCTTACTTCTTTCTTACTTCTTTCTTACTTATTTCTTACTTCTTTCTTACTTCTTTCTTACTTCTTTCTTACTTCTTTCTCCATTCCTTCTTACTTCTTTCTTCTTTCTTTCTTACTTCTTTCTTACTTCTTTCTTACTTCTTTCTGTCTTACTTCTTGCTTACTTCTTTTGTACTTCTTTCTTCTTTCTTACTTCTTACTTCTTTCTTCTTTCTTTCTTACTTCTTTCTTACTTCTTTCTTACTTCTTACTTCTTTCTTACTTCTTTCATACTTCTTTCTTACTTCTTTCTTTCTTACTTCTTTCTTACTTCTTTCTTACTTCTTTCTTACTTCTTTCTTTCTTCTTTCTTCTTTCTTTCTTACTTCTTTCTTACTTCTCTCTTACTTCTTTCTATACTGCTTTCTTTCTTCTTTCTTACTTCTTTCTTCTTTCTTACTTCTTTCTTACTTCTTTCTTACTTCTTTCTCACTTCTTACTTCTTTCTTACTTCTTTCATACTTCTTTCTTAATTCTTTCTTTCTTACTTCTTTCTTACTTCTTTCTTACTTCTTTCTTTCTTCTTTCTTCTTTCTTTCTTACTTCTTTCTTACTTCTCTCTTACTTCTTTCTATACTGCTTTCTTTCTTCTTTCTTCTTTCTTTCTTACTTCTTTCTTACTTCTCTCTTACTTCTTTCTATACTGCTTTCTTTCTTCTTTCTTACTTCTTTCATACTTCTTTCTTTCTTCTTTCTTACTTCTTTCTTCTTTCTTACTCCTTTCTTACTTCTTTCTTACTTCTTTCTTACTTCTTTCTTACTTCTTGCTTACTTCTTTCTTTCTTCTTTCTTACTTCTTTCTTACTTCTTTCTTTCTTCTTTCTTTCTTCTTTCTTACTTCTTTCTTACTTCTTTCTTACTTCTTTCTTTCTTCTTTCTTCTTTCTTTCTTACTTCTTTCTTACTTCTTTCTTACTTCTTTCTTACTTCTTTCTTACTTCTTTCTTACTTCTTTTTTACTTCTTTCTTACTTATTTCTTTCTTCTTTCTTACTTCTTTCTAACTTCTTTCTTCATTCCTTCTTACTTCTTTCTTACTTCTTTCTTACTTCATTCTTACTTCTTTCTTACTTCTTTCTTACTTCTTTCTTCTTTCTTTCTTCTTTCTTACTTCTTTCTTCTTTCTTACTTCTTTCTTACTTTTTTCTTACTTCTTTCTAACTACTTTTTTATTCTTTCTTACTTCTTTCTTACTTATTTCTTACTTCTTTCTTACTTCTTTCTTACTTCTTTCTTCTTTCTTTCTTACTTCTTTCATACTTCTTTCTTACTTCTTTCTAACTTCTTTCTTACTTCTTTCTTACTTCTTTCTTACTTCTTTCTTTCTTACTTCTTGCTTACTTCTTTCGTACTTCTTTCTTCTTTCTTAATTCTTACTTCTTTCTTCTTTCTTTCTTACTTCTTTCTTACTTATTTCTTACTTCTTACTTCTTTCTTACTTCTTTCATACTTCTTTCTTACTTCTTTCTTTCTTACTTCTTTCTTTCTTCTTTCTTCTTTCTTTCTTACTTCTTTCTTACTTCTCTCTTACTTCTTTCTATACTGCTTTCTTACTTCTTTCTTACTTCTTTCTTACTTCTTTCTTACTTCTTTCTTACTTCTTTCTTACTTCTTTCTTACTTCTTTCTTACTTCTTTCTAACTTCTTTCTTACTTCTCTCTTACTTCTTTCTATACTGCTTTCTTTCTTCTTTCTTACTTCTTTCATCTTTCTTACTTCTTTCTTACTTCTTTCTTACTTCTTTCTTACTTCTTACTTCTTTCTTACTTCTTTCATACTTCTTTCTTAATTCTTTCTTTCTTACTTCTTTCTTACTTCTTTCTTACTTCTTTCTTTCTTCTTTCTTCTTTCTTTCTTACTTCTTTCTTACTTCTCTCTTACTTCTTTCTATACTGCTTTCTTTCTTCTTTCTTACTTCTTTCATACTTCTTTCTTTCTTCTTTCTTACTTCTTTCTTCTTTCTTACTCCTTTCTTAATTCTTTCTTACTTCTTTCTTACTTCTTTCTTACTTCTTGCTTACTTCTTTCTTTCTTCTTTCTTACTTCTTTCTTACTTCTTTCTTTCTTCTTTCTTTCTTCTTTCTTACTTCTTTCTTACTTCTTTCTTACTTCTTTCTTTCTTCTTTCTTCTTTCTTTCTTACTTCTTTCTTACTTCTTTCTTACTTCTTTCTTACTTCTTTCTTACTTCTTTCTTACTTCTTTTTTACTTCTTTCTTACTTATTTCTTTCTTCTTTCTTACTTCTTTCTAACTTCTTTCTTCATTCATTCTTACTTCTTTCTTACTTCTTTCTTACTTCATTCTTACTTCTTTCTTACTTCTTTCTTACTTCTTTCTTCTTTCTTTCTTCTTTCTTACTTCTTTCTTCTTTCTTACTTCTTTCTTACTTTTTTCTTACTTCTTTCTAACTACTTTTTTCTTCTTTCTTACTTCTTTCTTACTTCTTTCTTACTTCTTTCTTACTTCTTTCTTACTTCTTTCTTCTTTCTTTCTTACTTCTTTCATACTTCTTTCTTACTTCTTTCTAACTTCTTTCTTACTTCTTTCTTACTTCTTTCTTACTTCTTTCTTTCTTACTTCTTGCTTACTTCTTTCGTACTTCTTTCTTCTTTCTTACTTCTTACTTCTTTCTTCTTTCTTTCTTACTTCTTATTTACTTATTTCTTACTTCTTACTTCTTTCTTACTTCTTTCATACTTCTTTCTTACTTCTTTCTTTCTTACTTCTTTCTTTCTTCTTTCTTCTTTCTTTCTTACTTCTTTCTTACTTCTCTCTTACTTCTTTCTATACTGCTTTCTTACTTCTTTCTTACTTCTTTCTTACTTCTTTCTTACTTCTTTCTTACTTCTTTCTTACTTCTTTCTTACTTCTTTCTTACTTCTTTCTAACTTCTTTCTTACTTCTCTCTTACTTCTTTCTATACTGCTTTCTTTCTTCTTTCTTACTTCTTTCATACTTCTTTCTTTCTTCTTTCTTACTTCTTTCTTCTTTCTTACTTCTTTCTTACTTCTTTCTTACTTCTTTCTTACTTCTTTCTTACTTCTTTCTTACTTCTTACTTCTTTCTTACTTCTTTCATACTTCTTTCTTAATTCTTTCTTTCTTACTTCTTTCTTACTTCTTTCTTACTTCTTTCTTACTTCTTTCTTTCTTCTTTCTTCTTTCTTTCTTACTTCTTTCTTACTTCTCTCTTACTTCTTTCTATACTGCTTTCTTTCTTCTTTCTTACTTCTTTCATACTTCTTTCTTTCTTCTTTCTTACTTCTTTCTTCTTTCTTACTTCTTTCTTACTTCTTTCTTACTTCTTTCTTACTTCTTTCTTACTTCTTGCTTACTTCTTTCTTTCTTCTTTCTTACTTCTTTCTTACTTCTCTCTTTCTTCTTTCTTTCTTCTTTCTTACTTCTTTCTTACTTCTTTCTTACTTCTTTCTTTCTTCTTTCTTCTTTCTTTCTTACTTCTTTCTTACTTCTTTCTTACTTCTTTCTTACTTCTTTCTTACTTCTTTCTTATTTCTTTTTTACTTCTTTCTTACTTATTTCTTTCTTCTTTCTTACTTCTTTCTAACTTCTTTCTTCATTCATTCTTACTTCTTTCTTACTTCTTTCTTACTTCATTCTTACTTCTTTCTTACTTCTTTCTTCTTTCTTTCTTCTTTCTTACTTCTTTCTTCTTTCTTACTTCTTTCTTACTTTTTTCTTACTTCTTTCTAACTACTTTTTTCTTCTTTCTTACTTCTTTCTTACTTCTTTCTTACTTCTTTCTTACTTCTTTCTTACTTCTTTCTTCTTTCTTTCTTACTTCTTTCATACTTCTTTCTTACTTCTTTCTAACTTCTTTCTTACTTCTTTCTTACTTCTTTCTTACTTCTTTCTTTCTTACTTCTTGCTTACTTCTTTCGTACTTCTTTCTTCTTTCTTACTTCTTACTTCTTTCTTCTTTCTTTCTTACTTCTTTCTTACTTATTTCTTACTTCTTACTTCTTTCTTACTTCTTTCATACTTCTTTCTTACTTCTTTCTTTCTTACTTCTTTCTTTCTTCTTTCTTCTTTCTTTCTTACTTCTTTCTTACTTCTCTCTTACTTCTTTCTTACTTCTTTCTTACTTCTTTCTTACTTCTTTCTTACTTCTTTCTTACTTCTTTCTTACTTCTTTCTTTCTTACTTCTTTCGTACTTCTTTCGTACTTCTTTCTTCTTTCTTACTTCTTACTTCTTTCTTCTTTCTTTCTTACTTCTTTCTTACTTCTTTCTTTCTTCTTACTTCTTTCTTACCTTTTTCTTACTTCTTTCTTTCTTCTTTCTCCATTCCTTCTTCCTTCTTTCTTACTTCTTTCTTACTTCTTTCATACTTCTTTCTTACTTCTTTCTAACTTCTTCCTTACTTCTTTCTTTCTTACTTCTTTCTTTTTTCTTTCGTACTTCTTTCTTACTTCTTTCTTACTTCTTTCTTACTTCTTTCTTCTTTCTAACTTCTTTCTTACTTCTTTCTTACTTCTTTCTAACTACTTTCTTCTTTCTTACTTCTTTCTTACTTCTTTCTTACTTCTTACTTACTTCTTTCTTACTTCTTTCTAACTTCTTTCTTCTTTATTTCTTACTTCTTTCTTACTTCTTTCTTTCTTACTTCTTTCTTCCTTCTTTCTAACTTCATTCTTCTTTCTTTCTTACTTCTTTCTTCTTTCTTACTTATTTCTTAATTCTTTCTTACTTCTTTCTTATTTCTTACTTCTTTCTTTCCTCTTTCTTACTTCTTTCTTACTTCTTTCTTTCTTCTTTCTTACTTCTTTCTTTCTTCTTTCTTACTTACTTCTTTCTTTCTTCTTTCTTACCTCTTTCTTACTTCTTTCTTCTTTCTTTCTTACTTCTTTCTTACTTCTTTCTTACTCCTTTCTTACTTCTTTCTTTCTTCTTTCTTACTTCTTTCTTCATTCCTTCTTACTTCTTTCTTTCTTCTTTCTTACTTCTTTCTTTCTTCTTTCTTACTTGTTTCTTTCTATTTTCTTCTTTCTTTCTTACTTCTTTCTTACTTCTTTCTTACTTGTTTCTTTCTATTTTCTTCTTTCTTTCTTACTTCTTTCTTACTTCTTTCTTACTTCTTTCTTACTTCTTTCTTCTTTCTTTCTTACTTCTTTCATACTTCTTTCTTACTTCTTTCTAACTTCTTTCTTACTTCTTTCTAACTTCTTTCGTACTTCTTTCTTACTTCTTTCTTACTTCTTTCTTTCTTACTTCTTGCTTACTTCTTTCGTACTTCTTTCTTCTTTCTTACTTCTTACTTCTTTCTTCTTTCTTTCTTACTTCTTTCTTACTTCTTTCTTACTTCTTACTTCTTTCTTACCTTTTTCTTACTTCTTTCTTACTTCTTTCTCCATTCCTTCTTACTTCTTTCTTACTTCTTTCTTACTTCTTTCATACTTCTTTCTTACTTCTTTCTTACTTCTTTCTAACTTCTTCCTTACTTCTTTCTTTCTTACTGTTTTCTTTTTTCTTTCGTACTTCTTTCTTACTTCTTTCTTACTTCTTTCTTACTTCTTTCTTCTTTCTAACTTCTTTCTTACTTCTTTCTAACTACTTTCTTACTTCTTTCTTACTTCTTTCTAACTTCTTTCTTTCTTCTTTCTTTCCTCTTTCTTTCTTCTTTCTTTCTTACTTCTTTCTAACTTATTTTTTCTTCTTTCTTACTTCTTTCTTACTTCTTTCTAACTATTTTTTTCTTCTTTCTTACTTCTTTCTTACTTCTTTCTTACTTCTTACTTACTTCTTTCTTACTTCTTTCTAACTTCTTTCTTCTTTATTTCTTACTTCTTTCTTACTTCTTTCTTTCTTACTTCTTTCTAACTTCTTTCTTCTTTCTTTCTTACTTCTTTCTTCTTTCTTTCTTACTTATTTCTTAATTCTTTCTTACTTCTTTCTTATTTCTTACTTCTTTCTTTCCTCTTTCTTACTTCTTTCTTACTTCTTTCTTTCTTCTTTCTTACTTCTTTCTTTCTTCTTTCTTACTTACTTCTTTCTTTCTTCTTTCTTACTTCTTTCTTACTTCTTTCTTCTTTCTTTCTTACTTCTTTCTTACTTCTTTCTTACTCCTTTCTTACTTCTTTCTTTATTCTTTCTTACTTCTTTCTTCTTTCCTTCTTACTACTTTCTTTCTTCTTTCTTTCTTCTTTCTTACTTCTTTCTTACTTCTTTCTTTCTATTTTCTTCTTTCTTTCTAACTTCTTTCTTACTTCTTTCTTACTTCTTTCTTACTTCCTTCTTACTTCTTTCTTACTTCTTTCTTACTTCTTTCTAACTTCTTTTTTCTTCTTTCTTTCTTCTTTCTTTCTTCTTTCTTTCTTACTTCTTTCTTACTTCTTTCTTACTTCTTTCTTACTTTTTCTTTCTTCTGTCTTCTTTCTTACTTCTTTCTTTTTTCTTTCTTTCTTTTTTCTTAATTCTTTCTTACTTCTTTCTAACTTCTTTCTTACTTCTTTCTTACTTCTTTCTAACTTTTTTCTTTCTTCTTTCTTTCTTCTTTCTTTCTTCTTTCTTTCTTACTTCTTTCATACTTCTTTCTTACTTCTTTCTTTCTTCCTTCTTTGTTACTTCTTTTGTACTTCTTTCTTACTTCTTTCTTCTTTCTTTCTTACTTCTTTCTTACTTCTTTCTTACTTCTTTCTTTCTTATCTCTTTCTTACTTCTTTTGTACTTCTTTCTCACTTCTTTCTTCTTTCTTTCTTACTTATTTCTTACTTTTTTCTTACTTCTTTCTTACTTCTTTCTTACATCTTTCTTACTTCTTTCTTTCTTCTTTCTTACTTCTTCCTTTCTTCTTTCTTACTTCTTTCATACTTCTTTCTTTCTTCTTTCTTACTTCTTTCTTACTTCTTTCTTACTTCTTCCTTTCTTCTTTCTTACTTCTTTCATACTTCTTTCTTTCTTCTTTCTTACTTCTTTCTTACTTCTTTCTTACTTCTTTCTTACTTCTTTCTTACTTCTTTCTTCTTTCTTTCTTACTTCTTTCTAACTTCTTTCTTACTTCTTTCTTACTTCTTTCTAACTTCTTTCTTACTTCTTTCTTACTTCCTTCTTACTTCTTTCTTACTTCTTTCTTACTTCTTTCTTACCTCTTTCTTACATCTTTCTTAACTCTTTCTTTCTTCTTTCTTAATTCTTTCTTTCTTCTTTCTTACTTCTTTCTACTTCTTTCCTACTTCTTTCTTTCTTCTTTCTTTCTTCTTACTTCTTTCTTTCTTACTTCTTTCTTACTTCTTACTTCTTTCTTTCTTACTTCTTTCTTACTTCTTTCTTACTTCTTTCTTACTTCTTTCTTACTTCTTTCTTACTTCTTTCTTACCTCTTTCTTACCTCTTTCTTACATCTTTCTTACTTCTTTCTTACTTCTTTCTTACTTCTTTCTTACTTCTTTCTTACTTCTTTCTTACTTCTTTCTTCTTTCTTTCTTACTTCTTTCTTACTTCTTTCTTACTTCTTTCTTACTTCTTTCTTACTTCTTTCTTACTTCTTTCTAACTTCTTCCTTACTTCTTCCTTACTTCTTTTTAACTTCTTTCTTACTTCTTTCTTACTTCTTTCTTACTTCTTTCTTACTTCTTTCTTACTTCTTTCTTACTTCTTTCTTACATCTTTCTTAATTCTTTCTTTCTTCTTTCTTAATTCTTTCTTTCTTCTTTCTTACTTCTTTCTACTTCTTTCCTACTTCTTTCTTTCTTCTTTCTTTTTCTTACTTCTTTCTTTCTTACTTCTTTCTTACTTCTTACTTCTTTCTTTCTTACTTCTTCCTTACTTCTTTCTTACTTCTTTCTTACTTCTTTCTTACTTCTTTCTTACTTCTTTCTTACTTCTTTCTTACTTCATTCTTACTTCTTTCTTACTTCTTTCTTACTTCTTTCTTACTTCTTTCTTACTTCTTTCTTTCTTCTTTCTTAATTCTTTCTTTCTTCTTTCTTACTTCTTTCTTTCTTCTTTCTTTCTTCTCTCTTTTTCTCTCTTTCTTCTTTCTTTCTTCTTTCTTTCTTCTTTCTTTCTTACATCTTTTTTACTTCTTTCGTACTTCTTTCTTACTTCTTTCTTCTTTCTTTCTTTCTTACTTCTTTCTTACTTCTTTCTTACTTCTTTCTTACTTCTTTCTTACTTCTTTCTTACTTCTTTCTTACTTCTTTCTTCTTTCTTTCTTACTTCTTTCTTACTTCTTTCTTACTTCTTTCTTACTTCTTTCTTACTTCTTTCTAACTTCTTTCTTACTTCTTTCTTACTTCTTTCTAACTTCTTTTTTACTTCTTTCTTACTTCTTTCTTACTTCTTTCTTACTTCTTTCTTACTTCTTTCTTACTTCTTTCTTACTTCTTTCTTACATCTTTCTTAATTCTTTCTTTCTTCTTTCTTAATTCCTTCTTTCTTCTTTCTTACTTCTTTCTACTTCTTTCCTACTTCTTTCTTTCTTCTTTCTTTCTTCTTACTTCTTTCTTTCTTACTTCTTTCTTACTTCTTTCTTACTTCTTTCTTACTTCTTTCTTTCTTCTTTCTTTCTTCTTTCTTTCTTCTTTCTTACTTCTTTCTTACTTCTTTCTTACTTCTTTCTTACTTCTTTCTTTCTTCTTTCTTACTTCTTTCTTTCTTACTTCTTTCTTACTTCTTTCTTACTTCTTTCTTACTTCTTTCTTACTTCTTTCTTACTTCTTTCTTCTTTCTTTCTTACTTCTTTCTTACTTCTTTCTTACTTCTTTCTTACTTCTTTCTTACTTCTTTCTAACTTCTTTCTTACTTCTTTCTTACTTCTTTCTAACTTCTTTTTTACTTCTTTCTTACTTCTTTCTTACTTCTTTCTTACTTCTTTCTTACTTCTTTCTTACTTCTTTCTTACTTCTTTCTTACATCTTTCTTAATTCTTTCTTTCTTCTTTCTTAATTCTTTCTTTCTTCTTTCTTACTTCTTTCTACTTCTTTCCTACTTCTTTCTTTCTTCTTTCTTTCTTCTTACTTCTTTCTTTCTTACTTCTTTCTTACTTCTTACTTCTTTCTTTCTTACTTCTTTCTTACTTCTTTCTTACTTCTTTCTTACTTCTTTCTTACTTCTTTCTTACTTCTTTCTTACTTCTTTCTTACTTCTTTCTTACTTCTTTCTTCTTTCTTCTTTCTTAATTCTTTCTTTCTTCTTTCTTACTTCTTTCTTTCTTCTTTCTTTCTTCTCTCTTTTTCTCTCTTTCTTCTTTCTTTCTTCTTTCTTACTTCTTTCTTTCTTACATCTTTTTTACTTCTTTCTTACTTCTTTCTTTCTTTTTCTTAATTCTTTCTTTCTTCTTTCTTACTTCTTTCTTACTTCTTTTTTGCATCTTTCTTACTTCTTTCTTTCTTTTTCTTAATTCTTTCTTTCTTCTTTCTTACTTCTTTCTTACTTCTTTTTTACTTCTTTCTTTCTTCTTTCTTTCTTCTTTCTTACTTCTTTCTTACATCTTTCTTACTTCTTTCTAACTTCTTTTTTACTTCTTTCTTACTTCTTTCTTACTTCTTTCTTACTTCTTTCTTACTTCTTTCTTACATCTTTCTTAATTCTTTCTTTCTTCTTTCTTAATTCTTTCTTTCTTCTTTCTTACTTCTTTCTACTTCTTTCCTACTTCTTTCTTTCTTCTTTCTTTTTTCTTACTTCTTTCTTTCTTACTTCTTTCTTACTTCTTACTTCTTTCTTTCTTACTTCTTCCTTACTTCTTTCTTACTTCTTTCTTACTTCTTTCTTACTTCTTTCTTACTTCTTTCTTACTTCTTTCTTACTTCATTCTTACTTCTTTCTTACTTCTTTCTTACTTCTTTCTTACTTCTTTCTTACTTCTTTCTTTCTTCTTTCTTAATTCTTTCTTTCTTCTTTCTTACTTCTTTCTTTCTTCTTTCTTTCTTCTCTCTTTTTCTCTCTTTCTTCTTTCTTTCTTCTTTCTTTCTTCTTTCTTTCTTACATCTTTTTTACTTCTTTCGTACTTCTTTCTTACTTCTTTCTTCTTTCTTTCTTTCTTACTTCTTTCTTACTTCTTTCTTACTTCTTTCTTACTTCTTTCTTACTTCTTTCTTACTTCTTTCTTACTTCTTTCTTCTTTCTTTCTTACTTCTTTCTTACTTCTTTCTTACTTCTTTCTTACTTCTTTCTTACTTCTTTCTAACTTCTTTCTTACTTCTTTCTTACTTCTTTCTAACTTCTTTTTTACTTCTTTCTTACTTCTTTCTTACTTCTTTCTTACTTCTTTCTTACTTCTTTCTTACTTCTTTCTTACTTCTTTCTTACATCTTTCTTAATTCTTTCTTTCTTCTTTCTTAATTCCTTCTTTCTTCTTTCTTACTTCTTTCTACTTCTTTCCTACTTCTTTCTTTCTTCTTTCTTTCTTCTTACTTCTTTCTTTCTTACTTCTTTCTTACTTCTTTCTTACTTCTTTCTTACTTCTTTCTTTCTTCTTTCTTTCTTCTTTCTTTCTTCTTTCTTACTTCTTTCTTACTTCTTTCTTACTTCTTTCTTACTTCTTTCTTTCTTCTTTCTTACTTCTTTCTTTCTTACTTCTTTCTTACTTCTTTCTTACTTCTTTCTTACTTCTTTCTTACTTCTTTCTTACTTCTTTCTTCTTTCTTTCTTACTTCTTTCTTACTTCTTTCTTACTTCTTTCTTACTTCTTTCTTACTTCTTTCTAACTTCTTTCTTACTTCTTTCTTACTTCTTTCTAACTTCTTTTTTACTTCTTTCTTACTTCTTTCTTACTTCTTTCTTACTTCTTTCTTACTTCTTTCTTACTTCTTTCTTACTTCTTTCTTACATCTTTCTTAATTCTTTCTTTCTTCTTTCTTAATTCTTTCTTTCTTCTTTCTTACTTCTTTCTACTTCTTTCCTACTTCTTTCTTTCTTCTTTCTTTCTTCTTACTTCTTTCTTTCTTACTTCTTTCTTACTTCTTACTTCTTTCTTTCTTACTTCTTTCTTACTTCTTTCTTACTTCTTTCTTACTTCTTTCTTACTTCTTTCTAACTTCTTTCTTACTTCTTTCTTCCTTCTTTGTTACTTCTTTTGTACTTCTTTCTTGCTTCTTTCTTCTTTCTTTCTTACTTCTTTCTTTCTTACTTCTTGCATACTTCTTTCGTACTTCTTTCTTCTTTCTTACTTCTTACTTCTTTCTTCTTTCTTTCTTACTTCTTTCTTACTTCTTACTTCTTTCTTACTTCTTTCTTACTTATTTCTTACTTCTTTCTTACTTCTTTCTTACTTCTTTCTTACTTCTTTCTCCATTCCTTCTTACTTCTTTCTTCTTTCTTTCTTACTTCTTTCTTACTTCTTTCTTACTTCTTTCTGTCTTACTTCTTGCTTACTTCTTTTGTACTTCTTTCTTCTTTCTTACTTCTTACTTCTTTCTTCTTTCTTTCTTACTTCTTTCTTACTTCTTTCTTACTTCTTACTTCTTTCTTACTTCTTTCATACTTCTTTCTTACTTCTTTCTTTCTTACTTCTTTCTTACTTCTTTCTTACTTCTTTCTTACTTCTTTCTTTCTTCTTTCTTCTTTCTTTCTTACTTCTTTCTTACTTCTCTCTTACTTCTTTCTATACTGCTTTCTTTCTTCTTTCTTACTTCTTTCTTCTTTCTTACTTCTTTCTTACTTCTTTCTTACTTCTTTCTCACTTCTTACTTCTTTCTTACTTCTTTCATACTTCTTTCTTAATTCTTTCTTTCTTACTTCTTTCTTACTTCTTTCTTACTTCTTTCTTTCTTCTTTCTTCTTTCTTTCTTACTTCTTTCTTACTTCTCTCTTACTTCTTTCTATACTGCTTTCTTTCTTCTTTCTTCTTTCTTTCTTACTTCTTTCTTACTTCTCTCTTACTTCTTTCTATACTGCTTTCTTTCTTCTTTCTTACTTCTTTCATACTTCTTTCTTTCTTCTTTCTTACTTCTTTCTTCTTTCTTACTCCTTTCTTACTTCTTTCTTACTTCTTTCTTACTTCTTTCTTACTTCTTGCTTACTTCTTTCTTTCTTCTTTCTTACTTCTTTCTTACTTCTTTCTTTCTTCTTTCTTTCTTCTTTCTTACTTCTTTCTTACTTCTTTCTTACTTCTTTCTTTCTTCTTTCTTCTTTCTTTCTTACTTCTTTCTTACTTCTTTCTTACTTCTTTCTTACTTCTTTCTTACTTCTTTCTTACTTCTTTTTTACTTCTTTCTTACTTATTTCTTTCTTCTTTCTTACTTCTTTCTAACTTCTTTCTTCATTCCTTCTTACTTCTTTCTTACTTCTTTCTTACTTCATTCTTACTTCTTTCTTACTTCTTTCTTACTTCTTTCTTCTTTCTTTCTTCTTTCTTACTTCTTTCTTCTTTCTTACTTCTTTCTTACTTTTTTCTTACTTCTTTCTAACTACTTTTTTATTCTTTCTTACTTCTTTCTTACTTATTTCTTACTTCTTTCTTACTTCTTTCTTACTTCTTTCTTCTTTCTTTCTTACTTCTTTCATACTTCTTTCTTACTTCTTTCTAACTTCTTTCTTACTTATTTCTTACTTCTTACTTCTTTCTTACTTCTTTCATACTTCTTTCTTACTTCTTTCTTTCTTACTTCTTTCTTTCTTCTTTCTTCTTTCTTTCTTACTTCTTTCTTACTTCTCTCTTACTTCTTTCTATACTGCTTTCTTACTTCTTTCTTACTTCTTTCTTACTTCTTTCTTACTTCTTTCTTACTTCTTTCTTACTTCTTTCTTACTTCTTTCTAACTTCTTTCTTACTTCTCTCTTACTTCTTTCTATACTGCTTTCTTTCTTCTTTCTTACTTCTTTCATACTTCTTTCTTTCTTCTTTCTTACTTCTTTCTTCTTTCTTACTTCTTTCTTACTTCTTTCTTACTTCTTTCTTACTTCTTTCTTACTTCTTTCTTACTTCTTACTTCTTTCTTACTTCTTTCATACTTCTTTCTTAATTCTTTCTTTCTTACTTCTTTCTTACTTCTTTCTTACTTCTTTCTTTCTTCTTTCTTCTTTCTTTCTTACTTCTTTCTTACTTCTCTCTTACTTCTTTCTATACTGCTTTCTTTCTTCTTTCTTACTTCTTTCATACTTCTTTCTTTCTTCTTTCTTACTTCTTTCTTCTTTCTTACTCCTTTCTTAATTCTTTCTTACTTCTTTCTTACTTCTTTCTTACTTCTTGCTTACTTCTTTCTTTCTTCTTTCTTACTTCTTTCTTACTTCTTTCTTTCTTCTTTCTTTCTTCTTTCTTACTTCTTTCTTACTTCTTTCTTACTTCTTTCTTTCTTCTTTCTTCTTTCTTTCTTACTTCTTTCTTACTTCTTTCTTACTTCTTTCTTACTTCTTTCTTACTTCTTTCTTACTTCTTTTTTACTTCTTTCTTACTTATTTCTTTCTTCTTTCTTACTTCTTTCTAACTTCTTTCTTCATTCATTCTTACTTCTTTCTTACTTCTTTCTTACTTCATTCTTACTTCTTTCTTACTTCTTTCTTACTTCTTTCTTCTTTCTTTCTTCTTTCTTACTTCTTTCTTCTTTCTTACTTCTTTCTTACTTTTTTCTTACTTCTTTCTAACTACTTTTTTCTTCTTTCTTACTTCTTTCTTACTTCTTTCTTACTTCTTTCTTACTTCTTTCTTACTTCTTTCTTCTTTCTTTCTTACTTCTTTCATACTTCTTTCTTACTTCTTTCTAACTTCTTTCTTACTTCTTTCTTACTTCTTTCTTACTTCTTTCTTTCTTACTTCTTGCTTACTTCTTTCGTACTTCTTTCTTCTTTCTTACTTCTTACTTCTTTCTTCTTTCTTTCTTACTTCTTATTTACTTATTTCTTACTTCTTACTTCTTTCTTACTTCTTTCATACTTCTTTCTTACTTCTTTCTTTCTTACTTCTTTCTTTCTTCTTTCTTCTTTCTTTCTTACTTCTTTCTTACTTCTCTCTTACTTCTTTCTATACTGCTTTCTTACTTCTTTCTTACTTCTTTCTTACTTCTTTCTTACTTCTTTCTTACTTCTTTCTTACTTCTTTCTTACTTCTTTCTTACTTCTTTCTAACTTCTTTCTTACTTCTCTCTTACTTCTTTCTATACTGCTTTCTTTCTTCTTTCTTACTTCTTTCATACTTCTTTCTTTCTTCTTTCTTACTTCTTTCTTCTTTCTTACTTCTTTCTTACTTCTTTCTTACTTCTTTCTTACTTCTTTCTTACTTCTTTCTTACTTCTTACTTCTTTCTTACTTCTTTCATACTTCTTTCTTAATTCTTTCTTTCTTACTTCTTTCTTACTTCTTTCTTACTTCTTTCTTACTTCTTTCTTTCTTCTTTCTTCTTTCTTTCTTACTTCTTTCTTACTTCTCTCTTACTTCTTTCTATACTGCTTTCTTTCTTCTTTCTTACTTCTTTCATACTTCTTTCTTTCTTCTTTCTTACTTCTTTCTTCTTTCTTACTTCTTTCTTACTTCTTTCTTACTTCTTTCTTACTTCTTTCTTACTTCTTGCTTACTTCTTTCTTTCTTCTTTCTTACTTCTTTCTTACTTCTCTCTTTCTTCTTTCTTTCTTCTTTCTTACTTCTTTCTTACTTCTTTCTTACTTCTTTCTTTCTTCTTTCTTCTTTCTTTCTTACTTCTTTCTTACTTCTTTCTTACTTCTTTCTTACTTCTTTCTTACTTCTTTCTTATTTCTTTTTTACTTCTTTCTTACTTATTTCTTTCTTCTTTCTTACTTCTTTCTAACTTCTTTCTTCATTCATTCTTACTTCTTTCTTACTTCTTTCTTACTTCATTCTTACTTCTTTCTTACTTCTTTCTTCTTTCTTTCTTCTTTCTTACTTCTTTCTTCTTTCTTACTTCTTTCTTACTTTTTTCTTACTTCTTTCTAACTACTTTTTTCTTCTTTCTTACTTCTTTCTTACTTCTTTCTTACTTCTTTCTTACTTCTTTCTTACTTCTTTCTTCTTTCTTTCTTACTTCTTTCATACTTCTTTCTTACTTCTTTCTAACTTCTTTCTTACTTCTTTCTTACTTCTTTCTTACTTCTTTCTTTCTTACTTCTTGCTTACTTCTTTCGTACTTCTTTCTTCTTTCTTACTTCTTACTTCTTTCTTCTTTCTTTCTTACTTCTTTCTTACTTATTTCTTACTTCTTACTTCTTTCTTACTTCTTTCATACTTCTTTCTTACTTCTTTCTTTCTTACTTCTTTCTTTCTTCTTTCTTCTTTCTTTCTTACTTCTTTCTTACTTCTCTCTTACTTCTTTCTTACTTCTTTCTTACTTCTTTCTTACTTCTTTCTTACTTCTTTCTTACTTCTTTCTTACTTCTTTCTTTCTTACTTCTTTCGTACTTCTTTCGTACTTCTTTCTTCTTTCTTACTTCTTACTTCTTTCTTCTTTCTTTCTTACTTCTTTCTTACTTCTTTCTTTCTTCTTACTTCTTTCTTACCTTTTTCTTACTTCTTTCTTTCTTCTTTCTCCATTCCTTCTTCCTTCTTTCTTACTTCTTTCTTACTTCTTTCATACTTCTTTCTTACTTCTTTCTAACTTCTTCCTTACTTCTTTCTTTCTTACTTCTTTCTTTTTTCTTTCGTACTTCTTTCTTACTTCTTTCTTACTTCTTTCTTACTTCTTTCTTCTTTCTAACTTCTTTCTTACTTCTTTCTTACTTCTTTCTAACTACTTTCTTCTTTCTTACTTCTTTCTTACTTCTTTCTTACTTCTTACTTACTTCTTTCTTACTTCTTTCTAACTTCTTTCTTCTTTATTTCTTACTTCTTTCTTACTTCTTTCTTTCTTACTTCTTTCTTCCTTCTTTCTAACTTCATTCTTCTTTCTTTCTTACTTCTTTCTTCTTTCTTACTTATTTCTTAATTCTTTCTTACTTCTTTCTTATTTCTTACTTCTTTCTTTCCTCTTTCTTACTTCTTTCTTACTTCTTTCTTTCTTCTTTCTTACTTCTTTCTTTCTTCTTTCTTACTTACTTCTTTCTTTCTTCTTTCTTACCTCTTTCTTACTTCTTTCTTCTTTCTTTCTTACTTCTTTCTTACTTCTTTCTTACTCCTTTCTTACTTCTTTCTTTCTTCTTTCTTACTTCTTTCTTCATTCCTTCTTACTTCTTTCTTTCTTCTTTCTTACTTCTTTCTTTCTTCTTTCTTACTTGTTTCTTTCTATTTTCTTCTTTCTTTCTTACTTCTTTCTTACTTCTTTCTTACTTCTTTCTTACTTCTTTCTTCTTTCTTTCTTACTTCTTTCATACTTCTTTCTTACTTCTTTCTAACTTCTTTCTTACTTCTTTCTAACTTCTTTCGTACTTCTTTCTTACTTCTTTCTTACTTCTTTCTTTCTTACTTCTTGCTTACTTCTTTCGTACTTCTTTCTTCTTTCTTACTTCTTACTTCTTTCTTCTTTCTTTCTTACTTCTTTCTTACTTCTTTCTTACTTCTTACTTCTTTCTTACCTTTTTCTTACTTCTTTCTTACTTCTTTCTCCATTCCTTCTTACTTCTTTCTTACTTCTTTCTTACTTCTTTCATACTTCTTTCTTACTTCTTTCTTACTTCTTTCTAACTTCTTCCTTACTTCTTTCTTTCTTACTGTTTTCTTTTTTCTTTCGTACTTCTTTCTTACTTCTTTCTTACTTCTTTCTTACTTCTTTCTTCTTTCTAACTTCTTTCTTACTTCTTTCTAACTACTTTCTTACTTCTTTCTTACTTCTTTCTAACTTCTTTCTTTCTTCTTTCTTTCCTCTTTCTTTCTTCTTTCTTTCTTACTTCTTTCTAACTTATTTTTTCTTCTTTCTTACTTCTTTCTTACTTCTTTCTAACTATTTTTTTCTTCTTTCTTACTTCTTTCTTACTTCTTTCTTACTTCTTACTTACTTCTTTCTTACTTCTTTCTAACTTCTTTCTTCTTTATTTCTTACTTCTTTCTTACTTCTTTCTTTCTTACTTCTTTCTAACTTCTTTCTTCTTTCTTTCTTACTTCTTTCTTCTTTCTTTCTTACTTATTTCTTAATTCTTTCTTACTTCTTTCTTATTTCTTACTTCTTTCTTTCCTCTTTCTTACTTCTTTCTTACTTCTTTCTTTCTTCTTTCTTACTTCTTTCTTTCTTCTTTCTTACTTACTTCTTTCTTTCTTCTTTCTTACTTCTTTCTTACTTCTTTCTTCTTTCTTTCTTACTTCTTTCTTACTTCTTTCTTACTCCTTTCTTACTTCTTTCTTTATTCTTTCTTACTTCTTTCTTCTTTCCTTCTTACTACTTTCTTTCTTCTTTCTTTCTTCTTTCTTACTTCTTTCTTACTTCTTTCTTTCTATTTTCTTCTTTCTTTCTAACTTCTTTCTTACTTCTTTCTTACTTCTTTCTTACTTCCTTCTTACTTCTTTCTTACTTCTTTCTTACTTCTTTCTAACTTCTTTTTTCTTCTTTCTTTCTTCTTTCTTTCTTCTTTCTTTCTTACTTCTTTCTTACTTCTTTCTTACTTCTTTCTTACTTTTTCTTTCTTCTGTCTTCTTTCTTACTTCTTTCTTTTTTCTTTCTTTCTTTTTTCTTAATTCTTTCTTACTTCTTTCTAACTTCTTTCTTACTTCTTTCTTACTTCTTTCTAACTTTTTTCTTTCTTCTTTCTTTCTTCTTTCTTTCTTCTTTCTTTCTTACTTCTTTCATACTTCTTTCTTACTTCTTTCTTTCTTCCTTCTTTGTTACTTCTTTTGTACTTCTTTCTTACTTCTTTCTTCTTTCTTTCTTACTTCTTTCTTACTTCTTTCTTACTTCTTTCTTTCTTATCTCTTTCTTACTTCTTTTGTACTTCTTTCTCACTTCTTTCTTCTTTCTTTCTTACTTATTTCTTACTTTTTTCTTACTTCTTTCTTACTTCTTTCTTACATCTTTCTTACTTCTTTCTTTCTTCTTTCTTACTTCTTCCTTTCTTCTTTCTTACTTCTTTCATACTTCTTTCTTTCTTCTTTCTTACTTCTTTCTTACTTCTTTCTTACTTCTTCCTTTCTTCTTTCTTACTTCTTTCATACTTCTTTCTTTCTTCTTTCTTACTTCTTTCTTACTTCTTTCTTACTTCTTTCTTACTTCTTTCTTACTTCTTTCTTCTTTCTTTCTTACTTCTTTCTTACTTCTTTCTTACTTCTTTCTTACTTCTTTCTTACTTCTTTCTAACTTCTTTCTTACTTCTTTCTTACTTCTTTCTAACTTCTTTCTTACTTCTTTCTTACTTCTTTCTTACTTCTTTCTTACTTCTTTCTTACCTCTTTCTTACATCTTTCTTAATTCTTTCTTTCTTCTTTCTTAATTCTTTCTTTCTTCTTTCTTACTTCTTTCTACTTCTTTCCTACTTCTTTCTTTCTTCTTTCTTTCTTCTTACTTCTTTCTTTCTTACTTCTTTCTTACTTCTTACTTCTTTCTTTCTTACTTCTTTCTTACTTCTTTCTTACTTCTTTCTTACTTCTTTCTTACTTCTTTCTTACTTCTTTCTTACCTCTTTCTTACCTCTTTCTTACATCTTTCTTACTTCTTTCTTACTTCTTTCTTACTTCTTTCTTACTTCTTTCTTACTTCTTTCTTACTTCTTTCTTCTTTCTTTCTTACTTCTTTCTTACTTCTTTCTTACTTCTTTCTTACTTCTTTCTTACTTCTTTCTTACTTCTTTCTAACTTCTTCCTTACTTCTTCCTTACTTCTTTTTAACTTCTTTCTTACTTCTTTCTTACTTCTTTCTTACTTCTTTCTTACTTCTTTCTTACTTCTTTCTTACTTCTTTCTTACATCTTTCTTAATTCTTTCTTTCTTCTTTCTTAATTCTTTCTTTCTTCTTTCTTACTTCTTTCTACTTCTTTCCTACTTCTTTCTTTCTTCTTTCTTTTTTCTTACTTCTTTCTTTCTTACTTCTTTCTTACTTCTTACTTCTTTCTTTCTTACTTCTTCCTTACTTCTTTCTTACTTCTTTCTTACTTCTTTCTTACTTCATTCTTACTTCTTTCTTACTTCTTTCTTACTTCTTTCTTACTTCTTTCTTACTTCTTTCTTTCTTCTTTCTTAATTCTTTCTTTCTTCTTTCTTACTTCTTTCTTTCTTCTTTCTTTCTTCTCTCTTTTTCTCTCTTTCTTCTTTCTTTCTTCTTTCTTTCTTCTTTCTTTCTTACATCTTTTTTACTTCTTTCGTACTTCTTTCTTACTTCTTTCTTCTTTCTTTCTTTCTTACTTCTTTCTTACTTCTTTCTTACTTCTTTCTTACTTCTTTCTTACTTCTTTCTTACTTCTTTCTTACTTCTTTCTTCTTTCTTTCTTACTTCTTTCTTACTTCTTTCTTACTTCTTTCTTACTTCTTTCTTACTTCTTTCTAACTTCTTTCTTACTTCTTTCTTACTTCTTTCTAACTTCTTTTTTACTTCTTTCTTACTTCTTTCTTACTTCTTTCTTACTTCTTTCTTACTTCTTTCTTACTTCTTTCTTACTTCTTTCTTACATCTTTCTTAATTCTTTCTTTCTTCTTTCTTAATTCCTTCTTTCTTCTTTCTTACTTCTTTCTACTTCTTTCCTACTTCTTTCTTTCGTCTTTCTTTCTTCTTACTTCTTTCTTTCTTACTTCTTTCTTACTTCTTTCTTACTTCTTTCTTACTTCTTTCTTTCTTCTTTCTTTCTTCTTTCTTTCTTCTTTCTTACTTCTTTCTTACTTCTTTCTTACTTCTTTCTTACTTCTTTCTTTCTTCTTTCTTACTTCTTTCTTTCTTACTTCTTTCTTACTTCTTTCTTACTTCTTTCTTACTTCTTTCTTACTTCTTTCTTCTTTCTTTCTTACTTCTTTCTTACTTCTTTCTTACTTCTTTCTTACTTCTTTCTTACTTCTTTCTAACTTCTTTCTTACTTCTTTCTTACTTCTTTCTAACTTCTTTTTTACTTCTTTCTTACTTCTTTCTTACTTCTTTCTTACTTCTTTCTTACTTCTTTCTTACTTCTTTCTTACTTCTTTCTTACATCTTTCTTAATTCTTTCTTTCTTCTTTCTTAATTCTTTCTTTCTTCTTTCTTACTTCTTTCTACTTCTTTCCTACTTCTTTCTTTCTTCTTTCTTTCTTCTTACTTCTTTCTTTCTTACTTCTTTCTTACTTCTTACTTCTTTCTTTCTTACTTCTTTCTTACTTCTTTCTTACTTCTTTCTTACTTCTTTCTTACTTCTTTCTTACTTCTTTCTTACTTCTTTCTTACTTCTTTCTTACTTCTTTCTTCTTTCTTCTTTCTTAATTCTTTCTTTCTTCTTTCTTACTTCTTTCTTTCTTCTTTCTTTCTTCTCTCTTTTTCTCTCTTTCTTCTTTCTTTCTTCTTTCTTACTTCTTTCTTTCTTACATCTTTTTTACTTCTTTCTTACTTCTTTCTTTCTTTTTCTTAATTCTTTCTTTCTTCTTTCTTACTTCTTTCTTACTTCTTTTTTGCATCTTTCTTACTTCTTTCTTTCTTTTTCTTAATTCTTTCTTTCTTCTTTCTTACTTCTTTCTTACTTCTTTTTTACTTCTTTCTTTCTTCTTTCTTTCTTCTTTCTTACTTCTTTCTTACATCTTTCTTACTTCTTTCTAACTTCTTTTTTACTTCTTTCTTACTTCTTTCTTACTTCTTTCTTACTTCTTTCTTACTTCTTTCTTACATCTTTCTTAATTCTTTCTTTCTTCTTTCTTAATTCTTTCTTTCTTCTTTCTTACTTCTTTCTACTTCTTTCCTACTTCTTTCTTTCTTCTTTCTTTTTTCTTACTTCTTTCTTTCTTACTTCTTTCTTACTTCTTACTTCTTTCTTTCTTACTTCTTCCTTACTTCTTTCTTACTTCTTTCTTACTTCTTTCTTACTTCTTTCTTACTTCTTTCTTACTTCTTTCTTACTTCATTCTTACTTCTTTCTTACTTCTTTCTTACTTCTTTCTTACTTCTTTCTTACTTCTTTCTTTCTTCTTTCTTAATTCTTTCTTTCTTCTTTCTTACTTCTTTCTTTCTTCTTTCTTTCTTCTCTCTTTTTCTCTCTTTCTTCTTTCTTTCTTCTTTCTTTCTTCTTTCTTTCTTACATCTTTTTTACTTCTTTCGTACTTCTTTCTTACTTCTTTCTTCTTTCTTTCTTTCTTACTTCTTTCTTACTTCTTTCTTACTTCTTTCTTACTTCTTTCTTACTTCTTTCTTACTTCTTTCTTACTTCTTTCTTCTTTCTTTCTTACTTCTTTCTTACTTCTTTCTTACTTCTTTCTTACTTCTTTCTTACTTCTTTCTAACTTCTTTCTTACTTCTTTCTTACTTCTTTCTAACTTCTTTTTTACTTCTTTCTTACTTCTTTCTTACTTCTTTCTTACTTCTTTCTTACTTCTTTCTTACTTCTTTCTTACTTCTTTCTTACATCTTTCTTAATTCTTTCTTTCTTCTTTCTTAATTCCTTCTTTCTTCTTTCTTACTTCTTTCTACTTCTTTCCTACTTCTTTCTTTCTTCTTTCTTTCTTCTTACTTCTTTCTTTCTTACTTCTTTCTTACTTCTTTCTTACTTCTTTCTTACTTCTTTCTTTCTTCTTTCTTTCTTCTTTCTTTCTTCTTTCTTACTTCTTTCTTACTTCTTTCTTACTTCTTTCTTACTTCTTTCTTTCTTCTTTCTTACTTCTTTCTTTCTTACTTCTTTCTTACTTCTTTCTTACTTCTTTCTTACTTCTTTCTTACTTCTTTCTTACTTCTTTCTTCTTTCTTTCTTACTTCTTTCTTACTTCTTTCTTACTTCTTTCTTACTTCTTTCTTACTTCTTTCTAACTTCTTTCTTACTTCTTTCTTACTTCTTTCTAACTTCTTTTTTACTTCTTTCTTACTTCTTTCTTACTTCTTTCTTACTTCTTTCTTACTTCTTTCTTACTTCTTTCTTACTTCTTTCTTACATCTTTCTTAATTCTTTCTTTCTTCTTTCTTAATTCTTTCTTTCTTCTTTCTTACTTCTTTCTACTTCTTTCCTACTTCTTTCTTTCTTCTTTCTTTCTTCTTACTTCTTTCTTTCTTACTTCTTTCTTACTTCTTACTTCTTTCTTTCTTACTTCTTTCTTACTTCTTTCTTACTTCTTTCTTACTTCTTTCTTACTTCTTTCTTACTTCTTTCTTACTTCTTTCTTACTTCTTTCTTACTTCTTTCTTCTTTCTTCTTTCTTAATTCTTTCTTTCTTCTTTCTTACTTCTTTCTTTCTTCTTTCTTTCTTCTCTCTTTTTCTCTCTTTCTTCTTTCTTTCTTCTTTCTTACTTCTTTCTTTCTTACATCTTTTTTACTTCTTTCTTACTTCTTTCTTTCTTTTTCTTAATTCTTTCTTTCTTCTTTCTTACTTCTTTCTTACTTCTTTTTTGCATCTTTCTTACTTCTTTCTTTCTTTTTCTTAATTCTTTCTTTCTTCTTTCTTACTTCTTTCTTACTTCTTTTTTACTTCTTTCTTTCTTCTTTCTTTCTTCTTTCTTACTTCTTTCTTTCTTACTTCTTTCTTACTTCTCTCTTACTTCTTTCTTTCTTCTTTCTTTCCTCTCTCTTTCTTCTCTCTTTCTTCTTTCTTTCTTCTTTCTTACTTCTTTCTAACTTCTTTCTTACTTCTTTCTTACTTCTTTCTTACTTCTTTCTCTCTTCTTTCTTTCTTCTATCTTACTTCTTTCTAAACTTCTTTTTTCTTCTTTCTTTCCTCTTTCTTTATTCTTTCTTTCTTACTTCTTTCTTACTTCTTTCTTACTTCTTTCTTGCTTCTTTCTTACTTCTTTCTTTCTTCTTTCTTACTTATTTCTTACTTCTTTCTTTCTTACCTCTTTCTTACTTCTTCCGTACTTCTTTCTTACTTCTTTCTTTCTTCTTTCTTTCTTCTTTCTCTCTTACTTCTTTCATACTTCTTTCTTACTTCTTTCTTTCTTATCTCTTTCTTACTTCTTTTGTACTTCTTTCTTACTTCTTTCTTCTTTCTTTCTTACTTATTTCTTACTTTTTTCTTACTTCTTTCTTACTTCTTTCTTACATCTTTCTTACTTCTTTCTTTCTTCTTTCTTACTTCTTCCTTTCTTCTTTCTTACTTCTTTCATACTTCTTTCTTTCTTCTCTCTTTCTTCTCTCTTTCTTCTTTCTTTCTTCTTTCTTTCTTCTTTCTTTCTTACTTCTTTCTTACTTCTTTCTTACTTCTTTCTTACTTCTTTCTTACTTCTGTCTAACTTCTTTCTTACTTCTTTCTTACTTCTTTCTAACTTCTTTCTTACTTCTTTCTTACTTCTTTCTTACTTCTTTCTTACTTCTTTCTTACTTCTTTCTTACATCTTTCTTAATTCTTTCTTTCTTCTTTCTTAATTCTTTCTTTCTTCTTTCTTACTTCTTTCTACTTCTTTCCTACTTCTTTCTTTCTTTTTTCTTTCTTCTTACTTCTTTCTTTCTTACTTCTTTCTTACTTCTTACTTCTTTCTTTCTTACTTCTTTCTTACTTCTTTCTTACTTCTTTCTTACTTCTTTCTTACTTCTTTCTTACTTCTTTCTTACTTCTTTCTTACTTCTTTCTTACATCTTTCTTACTTCTTTCTTACTTCTTCATTACTTCTTTCTTACTTCTTTCTAACGTCTTTCTTACTTCTTTCTTACTTCTTTCTAACTTCTTTCTTTCTTCTTTATTTCTTCTTTCTTTCTTCTTTCTTACTTCTTTTTAACTTCTTTCTTTCTTACTTCTTTCTTACTTCTTTTTTACTTCTTTCTTACTTCTTTCTAACTTCTTTGTTACTTGTTTCTTACTTCTTTCTAACTTCTTTATTACTTCTTTCTTACTTCTTTCTTACTTCTTTCTTACTTCTTTCTTTCTTCTTTCTTTCTTCTATCTTACTTCTTTCTTTCTTACTTCTTTCTTACTTCTTTCTTACTTCTTTCTTTCTTCTTTCTTCTTTCTTTCTTACTTCTTTCTTACTTCTTTCTTACGTCTTTCTTACTTATTTCTTTCTTCTTTCTTACTTCTTTCTAACTTCTTTCTTCATTCATTCTTACTTCTTTCTTACTTCTTTCTTACTTTTTTCTTAATTCTTTCTTACTTCTTTCTTACTTCTTTCTTACTTCTTTCTTCTTTCTTTCTTCTTTCTTACTTCTTTCTTCTTTCTTACTTCTTTCTTCCTTCTTTCTAACTTCTTTCTTCTTTCTTTCTTACTTCTTTCTTCTTTCTTTCTTACTTATTTCTTAATTCTTTCTTACTTCTTTCTTATTTCTTACTTCTTTCTTTCCTCTTTCTTACTTCTTTCTTACTTCTTTCTTTCTTCTTTCTTACTTCTTTCTTTCTTCTTTCTTACTTACTTTTTCTTACTTCTTTCTTACTCCTTTCTTACTTCTTTCTTTCTTCTTTCTTACTTCTTTCTTCATTCCTTCTTACTTCTTTCTTTCTTCTTTCTTACTTCTTTCTTACTTCTTTCTTACTCCTTTCTTTCTATTTTCTTCTTTCTTTCTTACTTCTTTCTTACTTCTTTCTTCTTTCTTACTTCTTTCTTTCTTCTTTCTTACTTCTTTCTAACTATTTTTTTCTTCTTTCTTACTTCTTTCTTACTTCTTTCTTACTTCTTTCTTACTTCTTTCTAAACTTCTTTCTTACTTCTTTCTTACTTCTTTCTTACTTATTTCTTCCTTCTTTCTAACTTCTTTCTTACTTCTTTCTTACTTCTTTCTTACTTCTTTCTTACTTCTTTCTTACTTATTTCTTACTTCTTTCTTTCTTACTTCTTGCTTACTTCTTTCGTACTTCTTTCTTCTTTCTTACTTCTTACTTCTTTCTTCTTTCTTTCTTACTTCTTTCTTACTTCTTTCTTACTTCTTACTTCTTTCTTACTTCTTTCTTACTTCTTTCTTACTTCTTTCTTACTTCTTTCTTACTTCTTTCTCACTTCTTTCTTACTTCTTTCTCCATTCCTTCTTACTTCTTTCTTCTTTCTTACTTCTTACTTCTTTCTTCTTTCTTTCTTACTTCTTGCTTACTTCTTTCTTACTTCTTACTTCTTTCTTACTTCTTTCATACTTCTTTCTTACTTCTTTCTTTCTTACTTCTTTCTTACTTCTTTCTTACTTCTTTCTTACTTCTTTCTTTCTTCTTTCTTACTTCTTACTTCTTTCTAACTTCTTTCTTACTTCTTTCTTACTTCTTTCTAACATTTTTCTTTCTTCTTTCTTTCTTCTTTCTTTCATACTTCTTTCATACTTCTTTCTTACTTCTTTCTTTCTTCCTTCTTTGTTATTTCTTTTGTACTTCTTTCTTACTTCTTTCTTCTTTCTTTCTTACTTCTTTCTTACTTCTTTCTTACTTCTTTCTTACTTATTTCTTACATCTTTCTTACTTCTTTCTTTCTTCTTTCTTAATTCTTTCTTTCTTCTTTCTTACTTCTTTCTTACTTCTTTCTTACTTCTTTCTTTCTTCTTTTTTACTTCTTTCTTACTTCTTTCTAAATTGTTTCTTACTTCTTTCTTTCTTCTTTCTTACTTCTTTTTTACTTCTTTCTTACTTCTTTCTAACTTCTTTCTTACTTCTTTCTTACTTCTTTCTAACTTCTTTCTTACTTCTTTCTTACTTCTTTCGTACTTCTTTCTAACTTCTTTCTTTCTTCTTTCTTTCTTCTTTCTTTCTTCTTTCTCTCTTATTTCTTTCTCCTTTCTTAATTCTTTCTTTCTTCTTTCTTACTTCTTTCTTTCTTACTTTTTTCTTACTTCTTTCTTACTTCTTTCTTACTTTTTTCTTACTTCTTTCTATCTTCTTTTTTCTTATTTCGTTCTTCTTTCTTTCTTCTTTCTTTCTTACTTCTTTCTTACTTCTTTCTTACTTCTTTCTTTCTTACTTCTTTCGTACTTCTTTCTTACTTCTTTCTTACTTCTTTCTTACTTATTTCTTACTTCTTTCTCACTTCTTTCTTACTTATTTCTTACTTCTTTCTTACTTCTTTCTAACTTATTTCTTACTTCTTTCTTACTTCTTTCTAACTTCTTTCTTACTTCTTTCTAACTTCTTTCTTACTTCTTTCTAACTTTTTTCTTTCTTCTTTCTTTCTTCTTTCTTTCTTCTTTCTTTCTTACTTCTTTCATACTTCTTTCTTACTTCTTTCTTTCTTCCTTCTTTGTTACTTCTTTTGTACTTCTTTCTTACTTCTTTCTTCTTTCTTTCTTACTTCTTTCTTACTTCTTTCTTACTTCTTTCTTACTTCTTTCTTTCTTCTTTCTTACTTCTTTCTTTCTTCTTTCTTTCTTCTCTCTTTTTCTCTCTTTCTTCTTTCTTTCTTCTTTCTTTCTTCTTTCTTTCTTACATCTTTTTTACTTCTTTCGTACTTCTTTCTTACTTCTTTCTTCTTTCTTTCTTACTTCTTTCTTACTTCTTTCTTACTTCTTTCTTACTTCTTTTTTGCATCTTTCTCACTTCTTTCTTTCTTCTTTCTTAATTCTTTCTTTCTTCTTTCTTACTTCTTTCTTACTTCTTTCCTACTTCTTTCTTTCTTCTTTCTTTCTTCTTTCTTACTTCTTTCTTTCTTACTTCTTTCTTACTTCTCTCTTACTTCTTTCTTTCTTCTTTCTTTCTTCTCTCTTTCTTCTCTCTTTCTTCTTGCTTTCTTCTTTCTTACTTCTTTCTTTCTTACTTCTTTCTTACTTCTTTCTTACTTCTTTCTTACTTCTTTCTGACTTCTTTCTTACTTCTTTCTTACTTCTTTCTTACTTCTTTCTCTCTTCTTTCTTTCTTCTATCTTACTTCTTTCCTACTTCTTTCTTACTTCTTTCTTTCTTCTTTCTTACTTCTTTATTTCTTACTTCTTTCTTACTTCTCTCTTACTTCTTTCTTTCTTCTTTCTTTCTTCTCTCTTTCTTCTTGCTTTCTTCTTTCTTACTTCTTTCTTTCTTACTTCTTTCTTACTTCTTTCTTACTTCTTTCTTACTTCTTTCTTTCTTCTCTCTTTCTTCTTGCTTTCTTCTTTCTTACTTCTTTCTTTCTTACTTCTTTCTTACTTCTTTCTTACTTCTTTCTTACTTCTTTCTTTCTTCTTTCTTACTTCTTTTTTCTTCTTTCTTAGTTATTTCTTACTTCTTTCTTTCTTACCTCTTTCTTACTTCTTTCTTTCTTCTTTCTTACTTCTTTCTTTCTTCTTTCTTACTTCTTTCTTACTTCTTTCTTACATCTTTCTTAATTCTTTCTTTCTTCTTTATTAATTCTTTCTTTCTTCTTTCTTCTTTCTTACTTCTTTCCTACTTCTTTCTTTCTTCTTTCTTTCTTCTTTCATTCTTCTTTCTCTCTTACTTCTTTCATACTTCTTTCTTACTTCTTTCTTTCTTACCTCTTTCTTACTTCTTTCGTACTTCTTTCTTACTTCTTTCTTACATCTTTCTTACTTCTTTCTTACTTCTTCATTACTTCTTTCTTACTTCTTTCTAACGTCTTTCTTACTTCTTTCTTACTTCTTTCTAACTTCTTTCTTTCTTCTTTATTTCTTCTTTCTTTCTTCTTTCTTACTTCTTTTTAACTTCTTTCTTTCTTACTTCTTTCTTACTTCTTTTTTACTTCTTTCTTACTTCTTTCTAACTTCTTTGTTACTTGTTTCTTACTTCTTTCTAACTTCTTTATTACTTCTTTCTTACTTCTTTCTTACTTCTTTCTTACTTCTTTCTTTCTTCTTTCTTTCTTCTATCTTACTTCTTTCTTTCTTACTTCTTTCTTACTTCTTTCTTACTTCTTTCTTTCTTCTTTCTTCTTTCTTTCTTACTTCTTTCTTACTTCTTTCTTACGTCTTTCTTACTTATTTCTTTCTTCTTTCTTACTTCTTTCTAACTTCTTTCTTCATTCATTCTTACTTCTTTCTTACTTCTTTCTTACTTTTTTCTTAATTCTTTCTTACTTCTTTCTTACTTCTTTCTTACTTCTTTCTTCTTTCTTTCTTCTTTCTTACTTCTTTCTTCTTTCTTACTTCTTTCTTCCTTCTTTCTAACTTCTTTCTTCTTTCTTTCTTACTTCTTTCTTCTTTCTTTCTTACTTATTTCTTAATTCTTTCTTACTTCTTTCTTATTTCTTACTTCTTTCTTTCCTCTTTCTTACTTCTTTCTTACTTCTTTCTTTCTTCTTTCTTACTTCTTTCTTTCTTCTTTCTTACTTACTTTTTCTTACTTCTTTCTTACTCCTTTCTTACTTCTTTCTTTCTTCTTTCTTACTTCTTTCTTCATTCCTTCTTACTTCTTTCTTTCTTCTTTCTTACTTCTTTCTTACTTCTTTCTTACTTCTTTCTTTCTATTTTCTTCTTTCTTTCTTACTTCTTTCTTACTTCTTTCTTCTTTCTTACTTCTTTCTTTCTTCTTTCTTACTTCTTTCTAACTATTTTTTTCTTCTTTCTTACTTCTTTCTTACTTCTTTCTTACTTCTTTCTTACTTCTTTCTAAACTTCTTTCTTACTTCTTTCTTACTTCTTTCTTACTTATTTCTTCCTTCTTTCTAACTTTTTCTTACTTCTTTCTTACTTCTTTCTTACTTCTTTCTTACTTCTTTCTTACTTCTTTCTTACTTCTTTCTTTCTTACTTCTTGCTTACTTCTTTCGTACTTCTTTCTTCTTTCTTACTTCTTACTTCTTTCTTCTTTCTTTCTTACTTCTTTCTTACTTCTTTCTTACTTCTTACTTCTTTCTTACTTCTTTCTTACTTCTTTCTTACTTCTTTCTTACTTCTTTCTTACTTCTTTCTCACTTCTTTCTTACTTCTTTCTCCATTCCTTCTTACTTCTTTCTTCTTTCTTACTTCTTACTTCTTTCTTCTTTCTTTCTTACTTCTTGCTTACTTCTTTCTTACTTCTTACTTCTTTCTTACTTCTTTCATACTTCTTTCTTACTTCTTTCTTTCTTACTTCTTTCTTACTTCTTTCTTACTTCTTTCTTACTTCTTTCTTTCTTCTTTCTTACTTCTTACTTCTTTCTTACTTCTTTCTTACTTCTTTCTAACATTTTTCTTTCTTCTTTCTTTCTTCTTTCTTTCATACTTCTTTCATACTTCTTTCTTACTTCTTTCTTTCTTCCTTCTTTGTTATTTTTTTGTACTTCTTTCTTACTTCTTTCTTCTTTCTTTCTTACTTCTTTCTTACTTCTTTCTTACTTCTTTCTTACTTATTTCTTACATCTTTCTTACTTCTTTCTTTCTTCTTTCTTAATTCTTTCTTTCTTCTTTCTTACTTCTTTCTTACTTCTTTCTTACTTCTTTCTTTCTTCTTTTTTACTTCTTTCTTACTTCTTTCTAAATTGTTTCTTACTTCTTTCTTTCTTCTTTCTTACTTCTTTTTTACTTCTTTCTTACTTCTTTCTAACTTCTTTCTTACTTCTTTCTTACTTCTTTCTAACTTCTTTCTTACTTCTTTCTTACTTCTTTCGTACTTCTTTCTAACTTCTTTCTTTCTTCTTTCTTTCTTCTTTCTTTCTTCTTTCTCTCTTATTTCTTTCTCCTTTCTTAATTCTTTCTTTCTTCTTTCTTACTTCTTTCTTTCTTACTTTTTTCTTACTTCTTTCTTACTTCTTTCTTACTTTTTTCTTACTTCTTTCTATCTTCTTTTTTCTTATTTCGTTCTTCTTTCTTTCTTCTTTCTTTCTTACTTCTTTCTTACTTCTTTCTTACTTCTTTCTTTCTTACTTCTTTCGTACTTCTTTCTTACTTCTTTCTTACTTCTTTCTTACTTCTTTCTTACTTATTTCTTACTTCTTTCTCACTTCTTTCTTACTTATTTCTTACTTCTTTCTTACTTCTTTCTAACTTATTTCTTACTTCTTTCTTACTTCTTTCTAACTTCTTTCTTACTTCTTTCTAACTTCTTTCTTACTTCTTTCTAACTTTTTTCTTTCTTCTTTCTTTCTTCTTTCTTTCTTCTTTCTTTCTTACTTCTTTCATACTTCTTTCTTACTTCTTTCTTTCTTCCTTCTTTGTTACTTCTTTTGTACTTCTTTCTTACTTCTTTCTTCTTTCTTTCTTACTTCTTTCTTACTTCTTTCTTACTTCTTTCTTACTTCTTTCTTTCTTCTTTCTTACTTCTTTCTTTCTTCTTTCTTTCTTCTCTCTTTTTCTCTCTTTCTTCTTTCTTTCTTCTTTCTTTCTTCTTTCTTTCTTACATCTTTTTTACTTCTTTCGTACTTCTTTCTTACTTCTTTCTTCTTTCTTTCTTACTTCTTTCTTACTTCTTTCTTACTTCTTTCTTACTTCTTTTTTGCATCTTTCTCACTTCTTTCTTTCTTCTTTCTTAATTCTTTCTTTCTTCTTTCTTACTTCTTTCTTACTTCTTTCCTACTTCTTTCTTTCTTCTTTCTTTCTTCTTTCCTACTTCTTTCTTTCTTACTTCTTTCTTACTTCTCTCTTACTTCTTTCTTTCTTCTTTCTTTCTTCTCTCTTTCTTCTCTCTTTCTTCTTGCTTTCTTCTTTCTTACTTCTTTCTTTCTTACTTCTTTCTTACTTCTTTCTTACTTCTTTCTTACTTCTTTCTAACTTCTTTCTTACTTCTTTCTTACTTCTTTCTTACTTCTTTCTCTCTTCTTTCTTTCTTCTATCTTACTTCTTTCCTACTTCTTTCTTTCTTCTTTCTTTCTTCTTTCTTACTTCTTTCTTTCTTACTTCTTTCTTACTTCTCTATTACTTCTTTCTTTCTTCTTTCTTTCTTCTCTCTTTCTTCTTGCTTTCTTCTTTCTTACTTCTTTCTTTCTTACTTCTTTCTTACTTCTTTCTTACTTCTTTCTTACTTCTTTCTTTCTTCTTTCTTACTTCTTTTTTCTTCTTTCTTACTTATTTCTTACTTCTTTCTTTCTTACCTCTTTCTTACTTCTTTCTTTCTTCTTTCTTACTTCTTTCTTTCTTCTTTCTTACTTCTTTCTTACTTCTTTCTTACATCTTTCTTAATTCTTTCTTTCTTCTTTCTTAATTCTTTCTTTCTTCTTTCTTCTTTCTTACTTCTTTCCTACTTCTTTCTTTCTTCTTTCTTTCTTCTTTCATTCTTCTTTCTCTCTTACTTCTTTCATACTTCTTTCTTACTTCTTTCTTTCTTACCTCTTTCTTACTTCTTTCGTACTTCTTTCTTACTTCTTTCTTCTTTCTTTCTTACTTCTTTCTTACTTTTTTCTTACTTCTTTCTTACTTCTTTCTTACATCTTTCTTACTTCTTTCTTTCTTCTTTCTTACTTCTTCCTTTCTTCTTTCTTACTTCTTTCTTACTTCTTTCTTTCTTCTTTCTTAATTCTTTCTTTCTTCATTCTTACTTCTTTCTTTCTTACTTCTTTCTTACTTCTTTCTTACTTCTTTCTTACTTTTTTCTTACTTCTTTCTATCTTCTTTTTTCTTATTTCTTTCTTCTTTCTTTCTTCTTTCTTTCTTACTTCTTTCTTACTTCTTTCTTCTTCTTTCTTTCTTACTTCTTTCTTACTTCTTTCTTACTTCTTTCTTACTACTTTCTTACTTCTTTCTAACTTCTTTCTTACTTCTTTCTTACTTCTTTCTTACTTCTTTCTTACTTCTTTCTTACTTCTTTCTAACTTCTTCATTACTTCTTTATTTGTTATTTCTTACTTCTTTCTTACTTCTTTCTTCTTTCTTTCTTACTTCTTTCTTACTTCTTTCTAACTTCTTTCTTTCTTCTTTCTTTCTTCTTTCTTTCTTCTTTCTCTATTACTTCTTTCTTACTTCTTTCTTTCTTATTTCTTTCTTACTTTTTTTTTTTACTTCTTTCTTACTTCTTTCTACCTTCTTTGTTACTTCTTTCTTACTTCTTTCTAACTTCTTTCTTATTTCTTTCTTACTTCTTTCTTACTTTCCTTACTTCTTTCTTTCTTCTCTCTTTCTTCCTTCTTTCTTACTTCTTTCTTACTTCTTTATTTCTTCTTTCTTACTTATTTCTTTCTTCTTTCTTACTTCTTTCTTACTTCTTTCTTCTTTCTTTCTTACTTCTTTCTTACTTCTTTCTAACTTCTTTCTTTCTTCTTTCTTTCTTCTTTCTTTCTTCTTTCTCTCTTACTTCTTTCTTACTTCTTTCTTTCTTACTTCTTTCTAACTTCTTTTTTCTTCTTTCTTTCTTCTTTCTTTCTTCTTTCTTTCTTCCTTCTTTCTTACTTCTTTCTTACTTCTTTATTCTTTCTTACCTCTTTCTCTCTTCTTTCTTACTTCTTTCTAACTTCTTTCTTCTTTCTTTCTTACTTCTTTCTTACTTCTTTCTAACTTCTTTCTTCTTTCTTTCTTACTTCCTTCGTACTTCTTTCTAACTTCTTTTTTCTTCTTTCTTTCTTCTTTCTTTCTTCTTTCTCTCTTACTTCTTTCTTACTTCTTTCTTACTTCTTTCTTACTTCTTTCTTACTTCTTTCTTTCTTCTTTCTTACTTCTTTCTTTCTTCTTTCTTACTTCTTTCTTTCTTCTTTCTTACATCTTTCTTACTTCTTTCTTACTTCTTTCTTACTTCTTTCTAACTTCTTTCATTCTTCTTTCTTTCTTCTTTCTTTCTTCTTTCTCTCTAACTTCTTTCATACTTCTTTCTTATTTCTTTCTTTCTTACCTCATTCTTACTTCTTTCGTACTTCTTTCTTAATTCTTTCTTCTTTCTTTCTTACTTCTTTCTTACTTTTTTCTTACTTCTTTCTTACTTCTTTCTTACATCTTTCTTACTTCTTTCTTTATTCTTTCTTACTTCTTCCTTTCTTCTTTCTTACTTCTTTCATACTTCTTTCTTTCTTCTTTCTTAATTCTTTCTTTATTCTTTCTTACTTCTTTCTTTCTTACCTCTTTCTTACTTCTTTCGTACTTCTTTCTTACTTCTTTCTTTCTTCTTTCCATCTTCTTTTTTCTTATTTCTTTCTTCTTTCTTTCTTCTTTCTTTCTTACTTCTTTCTTACTTCTTTCTTACTTCTTTCTTTCTTACTTCTTTCGTACTTCTTTCTTACTTCTTTCTTACTTCTTTCTTACTTATTTCTTCCTTCTTTCTCACTTCTTACTTCTTACTTCTTACTTCTTTCTTACTTCTTTCATACTTCTTTCTTACTTCTTTCTTTCTTACTTCTTTCTTACTTCTTTCTTACTTCTTTCTTACTTCTTTCTTTCTTCTTTCTTACTTCTTACTTCTTTCTTACTTCTTTCTAACATTTTTCTTTCTTCTTTCTTTCTTCTTTCTTTCATACTTCTTTCATACTTCTTTCTTACTTCTTTCTTTCTTCCTTCTTTGTTATTTTTTTGTACTTCTTTCTTACTTCTTTCTTCTTTCTTTCTTACTTCTTTCTTACTTCTTTCTTACTTCTTTCTTACTTATTTCTTACATCTTTCTTACTTCTTTCTTTCTTCTTTCTTAATTCTTTCTTTCTTCTTTCTTACTTCTTTCTTACTTCTTTCTTACTTCTTTCTTTCTTCTTTTTTACTTCTTTCTTACTTCTTTCTAAATTGTTTCTTACTTCTTTCTTTCTTCTTTCTTACTTCTTTTTTACTTCTTTCTTACTTCTTTCTAACTTCTTTCTTACTTCTTTCTTACTTCTTTCTAACTTCTTTCTTACTTCTTTCTTACTTCTTTCGTACTTCTTTCTAACTTCTTTCTTTCTTCTTTCTTTCTTCTTTCTTTCTTCTTTCTCTCTTATTTCTTTCTCCTTTCTTAATTCTTTCTTTCTTCTTTCTTACTTCTTTCTTTCTTACTTTTTTCTTACTTCTTTCTTACTTCTTTCTTACTTTTTTCTTACTTCTTTCTATCTTCTTTTTTCTTATTTCGTTCTTCTTTCTTTCTTCTTTCTTTCTTACTTCTTTCTTACTTCTTTCTTACTTCTTTCTTTCTTACTTCTTTCGTACTTCTTTCTTACTTCTTTCTTACTTCTTTCTTACTTCTTTCTTACTTATTTCTTACTTCTTTCTCACTTCTTTCTTACTTATTTCTTACTTCTTTCTTACTTCTTTCTAACTTATTTCTTACTTCTTTCTTACTTCTTTCTAACTTCTTTCTTACTTCTTTCTAACTTCTTTCTTACTTCTTTCTAACTTTTTTCTTTCTTCTTTCTTTCTTCTTTCTTTCTTCTTTCTTTCTTACTTCTTTCATACTTCTTTCTTACTTCTTTCTTTCTTCCTTCTTTGTTACTTCTTTTGTACTTCTTTCTTACTTCTTTCTTCTTTCTTTCTTACTTCTTTCTTACTTCTTTCTTACTTCTTTCTTACTTCTTTCTTTCTTCTTTCTTACTTCTTTCTTTCTTCTTTCTTTCTTCTCTCTTTTTCTCTCTTTCTTCTTTCTTTCTTCTTTCTTTCTTCTTTCTTTCTTACATCTTTTTTACTTCTTTCGTACTTCTTTCTTACTTCTTTCTTCTTTCTTTCTTACTTCTTTCTTACTTCTTTCTTACTTCTTTCTTACTTCTTTTTTGCATCTTTCTCACTTCTTTCTTTCTTCTTTCTTAATTCTTTCTTTCTTCTTTCTTACTTCTTTCTTACTTCTTTCCTACTTCTTTCTTTCTTCTTTCTTTCTTCTTTCCTACTTCTTTCTTTCTTACTTCTTTCTTACTTCTCTCTTACTTCTTTCTTTCTTCTTTCTTTCTTCTCTCTTTCTTCTCTCTTTCTTCTTGCTTTCTTCTTTCTTACTTCTTTCTTTCTTACTTCTTTCTTACTTCTTTCTTACTTCTTTCTTACTTCTTTCTAACTTCTTTCTTACTTCTTTCTTACTTCTTTCTTACTTCTTTCTCTCTTCTTTCTTTCTTCTATCTTACTTCTTTCCTACTTCTTTCTTTCTTCTTTCTTTCTTCTTTCTTACTTCTTTCTTTCTTACTTCTTTCTTACTTCTCTATTACTTCTTTCTTTCTTCTTTCTTTCTTCTCTCTTTCTTCTTGCTTTCTTCTTTCTTACTTCTTTCTTTCTTACTTCTTTCTTACTTCTTTCTTACTTCTTTCTTACTTCTTTCTTTCTTCTTTCTTACTTCTTTTTTCTTCTTTCTTACTTATTTCTTACTTCTTTCTTTCTTACCTCTTTCTTACTTCTTTCTTTCTTCTTTCTTACTTCTTTCTTTCTTCTTTCTTACTTCTTTCTTACTTCTTTCTTACATCTTTCTTAATTCTTTCTTTCTTCTTTCTTAATTCTTTCTTTCTTCTTTCTTCTTTCTTACTTCTTTCCTACTTCTTTCTTTCTTCTTTCTTTCTTCTTTCATTCTTCTTTCTCTCTTACTTCTTTCATACTTCTTTCTTACTTCTTTCTTTCTTACCTCTTTCTTACTTCTTTCGTACTTCTTTCTTACTTCTTTCTTCTTTCTTTCTTACTTCTTTCTTACTTTTTTCTTACTTCTTTCTTACTTCTTTCTTACATCTTTCTTACTTCTTTCTTTCTTCTTTCTTACTTCTTCCTTTCTTCTTTCTTACTTCTTTCTTACTTCTTTCTTTCTTCTTTCTTAATTCTTTCTTTCTTCATTCTTACTTCTTTCTTTCTTACTTCTTTCTTACTTCTTTCTTACTTCTTTCTTACTTTTTTCTTACTTCTTTCTATCTTCTTTTTTCTTATTTCTTTCTTCTTTCTTTCTTCTTTCTTTCTTACTTCTTTCTTACTTCTTTCTTCTTCTTTCTTTCTTACTTCTTTCTTACTTCTTTCTTACTTCTTTCTTACTACTTTCTTACTTCTTTCTAACTTCTTTCTTACTTCTTTCTTACTTCTTTCTTACTTCTTTCTTACTTCTTTCTTACTTCTTTCTAACTTCTTCATTACTTCTTTATTTGTTATTTCTTACTTCTTTCTTACTTCTTTCTTCTTTCTTTCTTACTTCTTTCTTACTTCTTTCTAACTTCTTTCTTTCTTCTTTCTTTCTTCTTTCTTTCTTCTTTCTCTATTACTTCTTTCTTACTTCTTTCTTTCTTATTTCTTTCTTACTTTTTTTTTTTACTTCTTTCTTACTTCTTTCTACCTTCTTTGTTACTTCTTTCTTACTTCTTTCTAACTTCTTTCTTATTTCTTTCTTACTTCTTTCTTACTTTCCTTACTTCTTTCTTTCTTCTCTCTTTCTTCCTTCTTTCTTACTTCTTTCTTACTTCTTTATTTCTTCTTTCTTACTTATTTCTTTCTTCTTTCTTACTTCTTTCTTACTTCTTTCTTCTTTCTTTCTTACTTCTTTCTTACTTCTTTCTAACTTCTTTCTTTCTTCTTTCTTTCTTCTTTCTTTCTTCTTTCTCTCTTACTTCTTTCTTACTTCTTTCTTTCTTACTTCTTTCTAACTTCTTTTTTCTTCTTTCTTTCTTCTTTCTTTCTTCTTTCTTTCTTCCTTCTTTCTTACTTCTTTCTTACTTCTTTATTCTTTCTTACCTCTTTCTCTCTTCTTTCTTACTTCTTTCTAACTTCTTTCTTCTTTCTTTCTTACTTCTTTCTTACTTCTTTCTAACTTCTTTCTTCTTTCTTTCTTACTTCCTTCGTACTTCTTTCTAACTTCTTTTTTCTTCTTTCTTTCTTCTTTCTTTCTTCTTTCTCTCTTACTTCTTTCTTACTTCTTTCTTACTTCTTTCTTACTTCTTTCTTACTTCTTTCTTTCTTCTTTCTTACTTCTTTCTTTCTTCTTTCTTACTTCTTTCTTTCTTCTTTCTTACATCTTTCTTACTTCTTTCTTACTTCTTTCTTACTTCTTTCTAACTTCTTTCATTCTTCTTTCTTTCTTCTTTCTTTCTTCTTTCTCTCTAACTTCTTTCATACTTCTTTCTTATTTCTTTCTTTCTTACCTCATTCTTACTTCTTTCGTACTTCTTTCTTAATTCTTTCTTCTTTCTTTCTTACTTCTTTCTTACTTTTTTCTTACTTCTTTCTTACTTCTTTCTTACATCTTTCTTACTTCTTTCTTTATTCTTTCTTACTTCTTCCTTTCTTCTTTCTTACTTCTTTCATACTTCTTTCTTTCTTCTTTCTTAATTCTTTCTTTATTCTTTCTTACTTCTTTCTTTCTTACCTCTTTCTTACTTCTTTCGTACTTCTTTCTTACTTCTTTCTTTCTTCTTTCCATCTTCTTTTTTCTTATTTCTTTCTTCTTTCTTTCTTCTTTCTTTCTTACTTCTTTCTTACTTCTTTCTTACTTCTTTCTTTCTTACTTCTTTCGTACTTCTTTCTTACTTCTTTCTTACTTCTTTCTTACTTATTTCTTCCTTCTTTCTCACTTCTTTCTTACTTATTTCTTACTTCTTTCTTACTTCTTTCTAACTTCTTTCTTACTTCTCTCTTACTTCTTTCTAACTTCTTTCTTACTTCTTTCTTACTTCTTTCTAACTTCTTTCTTACTTCTTTCTTACTTCTTTCTTACTTCTTTCTTTCTTCTTTCTTTCTTCTTTCTTTCTTACTTCTTTCATACTTCTTTCTTACTTCTTTCTTTCTTCCTTCTTTGTTACTTCTTTTGTACTTCTTTCTTAATTCTTTCTTCTTTCTTTCTTACTTCTTTCTTACTTTTTTCTTACTTCTTTCTTACTTCTTTCTTACATCTTTCTTACTTCTTTCTTCTTTCTTAATTCTTTCTTTCTTCTTTCTTACTTCTTTCTTTCTTCTTTCTTTCTTCTCTCTTTTTCTCTCTTTCTTCTTTCTTTCTTCTTTCTTTCTTCTTTCTTTCTTACATCTTTT
This sequence comes from Columba livia, assembly GCF_036013475.1. Taxonomy (NCBI): domain Eukaryota; kingdom Metazoa; phylum Chordata; class Aves; order Columbiformes; family Columbidae; genus Columba; species Columba livia. The sequence goes on along the minus strand of NW_027043009.1, from coordinate 4,648,708 downwards.
TTACTTCTTTCGTACTTCTTTCTTACTTCTTTCTTCTTTCTTTCTTACTTCTTTCTTACTTCTTTCTTACTTCTTTTTTGCATCTTTCTTACTTCTTTCTTTCTTCTTTCTTAATTCTTTCTTTCTTCTTTCTTACTTCTTTCTTACTTCTTTCTTTCTTACCTCTTTCTTACTTCTTTCGTACTTCTTTCTTACTTCTTTCTTTCTTCTTTCTTACTTCTTTCTTACTTATTTCTTACATATTTCTTAATTCTTTCTTTCTTCTTTCTTAATTCTTTCTTTCTTCTTTCTTACTTCTTTCTTACTTCTTTCCTACTTCTTTCTTTCTTCTTTCTTTCTTCTTTCTTTATTCTTTCTCTCTTACTTCTTTCATACTTCTTTCTTACTTCTTTCTTTCTTACCTCTTTCTTACTTCTTTCGTACTTTTTCTTACTTCTTTCTTCTTTCTTTCTTACTTCTTTCTTACTTTTTTCTTACTTCTTTCTTACTTCTTTCTTACATCTTTCTTACTTCTTTTTTTCTTCTTTCTTACTTCTTCCTTTCTTCTTTCTTACTTCTTTCTTACTTCTTTCTTTCTTCTTTCTTAATTCTTTCTTTCTTCATTCTTACTTCTTTCTTTCTTACTTCTTTCTTACTTCTTTCTTACTTCTTTCTTACTTTTTTCTTACTTCTTTCTATCTTCTTTTTTCTTATTTCTTTCTTCTTTCTTTCTTCTTTCTTTCTTACTTCTTTCTTACTTCTTTCTTACTTCTTTCTTTCTTACTTCTTTCGTACTTCTTTCTTACTTCTTTCTTACTTCTTTCTTACTTCTTTCTTACTTCTTTCTTACTTATTTCTTACTTCTTTCTTACTTCTTTCTTACTTCTTTCTTACTTCTTTCTTACTTCTTTCTAACTTCTTTTTTCTTCTTTCTTTCTTCTTTCTTTCTTCTTTCTTTCTTACTTCTTTCTTACTTCTTTCTTACTTCTTTCTTACTTCTTTCTTACTTCTTTCTAACTTCTTCATTACTTTTTTATTTGTTATTTCTTACTTCTTTCTTACTTCTTTCTTCTTTCTTTCTTACTTCTTTCTTACTTCTTTCTAACTTCTTTCTTTCTTCTTTCTTTCTTCTTTCTTACTTCCTTCTTACCTCTTTCTTACTTCCTTCGTACTTCTTTCTAACTTCTTTTTTCTTCTATCTTTCTTCTTTCTTTCTTCTTTCTTTCTTACTTCTTTCTTACTTCTTTCTTACTTCTTTCTTACTTCTTTCTTACTTCTTTCTTTCTTCTTTCTTACTTCTTTCTTTCTTCTTTCTTACTTCTTTCTTTCTTCTTTCTTACTTCTTTCTTACTTCTTTCTAACTTCTTTCTTACTTCTTTCTTACTTCTTTCTTACTTCTTTCTAACTTCTTTCTTTCTTCTTTCTTTCTTCTTTCTTTCTTCTTTCTCTCTAACTTCTTTCATACTTCTTTCTTACTTCTTTCTTTCTTACCTCATTCTTACTTCTTTCGTACTTCTTTCTTAATTCTTTCTTCTTTCTTTCTTACTTCTTTCTTACTTTTTTCTTACTTCTTTTTTACTTCTTTCTTACATCTTTCTTACTTCTTTCTTTCTTCTTTCTTACTTCTTCCTTTCTTCTTTCTTACTTCTTTCTTACTTCTTTCTTTCTTCTTTCTTAATTCTTTCTTTGTTCTTTCTTACTTCTTTCTTTCTTACTTTTTTCTTACTTCTTACTTACTTCTTTCTTACTTTTTTCTTACTTCTTTCTATCTTCTTTTTTCTTATTTCTTTCTTCTTTCTTTCTTCTTTCTTTCTTCTTTCGTACTTCTTTCTTACTTCTTTCTTACTTCTTTCTTACTTATTTCTTCCTTCTTTCTCACTTCTTTCTTACTTATTTCTTACTTCTTTCTTACTTCTTTCTTACTTTTTTCTAACTTCTTTCTTTCTTCTTTCTTTCTTCTTTCTCTCTTACTTCTTTCTTACTTCTTTCTTTCTTACTTCTTTCTTACTTCTTTTTTACTTCTTTCTTACTTCTTTCTAACTTCTTTGTTACTTCTTTCTTACTTCTTTCTAACTTCTTTCTTACTTCTTTCTTACTTTCCTTACTTCTTTCTTTCTTCTTTCTTTCTTCTATCTTACTTCTTTCTTTCTTACTTCTTTCTTACTTATTTCTTACTTCTTTCTTACTTCTTTCTAACTTCTTTCTTTCTTCTTTCTTTCTTCTTTCTTTCTTCTTTCTCTCTTACTTCTTTCTTACTTCTTTCTTTCTTACTTCTTTCTTACTTCTTTTTTACTTCTTTCTTACTTCTTTCTAACTTCTTTCTTACTTCTTTCTTACTTCTTTCTAACTTCTTTCTTACTTCTTTCTTACTTCTTTCTTACTTTCCTTACTTCTTTCTTTCTTCTTTCTTTCTTCTATCTTACTTCTTTCTTTCTTACTTCTTTCTTACTTCTTTCTTACTTCTTTCTTACTTCTTTCTTTCTTCTTTCTTACTTCTTTCTAACTTCTTTTTTCTTCTTTCTTTCTTCTTTCTTTCTTCTTTCTTTCTTACTTCGTTCTTACTTCTTTATCTCTTCTTTCTTACTTCTTTCTTTCTTCTTTCTTACTTCTTTCTTACTTCTTTCTTCTTTCTTTCTTACTTCTTTCTTACTTCTTTCTAACTTCTTTCTTTCTTCTTTCTTTCTTCTTTCTTACTACTTTCTTACCTCTTTCTTACTTCCTTCGTACTTCTTTCTAACTTCTTTTTTCTTCTTTCTTTCTTCTTTTTTTCTTCTTTCTTTCTTACTTCTTTCTTACTTCTTTCTTACTTCTTTCTTACTTCTTTCTTACTTCTTTCTTTCTTCTTTCTTACTTCTTTCTTTCTTCTTTCTTACTTCTTTCTTTCTTCTTTCTTACTTCTTTCTTACTTCTTTCTAACTTCTTTCTTACTTCTTTCTTACTTCTTTCTTACTTCTTTCTAACTTCTTTCTTTCTTCTTTCTTTCTTCTTTCTTTCTTCTTTCTTAATTCTTTCTTTCTTCTTTCTTACTTCTTTCTTACTTCTTTCCTACTTCTTTCTTTCTTCTTTCTTACTTCTTCCTTTCTTCTTTCTTACTTCTTTCTTACTTCTTTCTTTCTTCTTTCTTAATTCTTTCTTTCTTCTTTCTTACTTCTTTCTTACTTCTTTCCTACTTCTTTCTTTCTTCTTTCTTTCTTCTTTCTTTATTCTTTCTCTCTTACTTCTTTCATACTTCTTTCTTACTTCTTTCTTTCTTACCTCTTTCTTACTTCTTTCGTACTTCTTTCTTAATTCTTTCTTCTTTCTTTCTTACTTCTTTCTTACTTTTTTCTTACTTCTTTCTTACTTCTTTCTTACGTCTTTCTTACTTCTTTCTTTCTTCTTTCTTACTTCTTCCTTTCTTCTTTCTTACTTCTTTCTTACTTCTTTCTTTCTTCTTTCTTAATTCTTTCTTTCTTCATTCTTACTTCTTTCTTTCTTACTTCTTTCTTACTTCTTTCTTACTTCTTTCTTACTTTTTTCTTACTTCTTTCTATCTTCTTTTTTCTTATTTCTTTTTTCTTTCTTTCTTCTTTCTTTCTTACTTCTTTCTTACTTCTTTCTTACTTCTTTCTTTCTTACTTCTTTCGTACTTCTTTCTTACTACTTTCTTACTTCTTTCTTACTTCTTTCTTACTTCTTTCTTACTTCTTTCTTACTTATTTCTTACTTCTTTCTTACTTCTTTCTTACATCTTTCTTACTTCTTTCTTTCTTCTTTCTTACTTCTTCCTTTCTTCTTTCTTAATTCTTTCTTACTTCTTTCTTTCTTCTTTCTTAATTCTTTCTTTCTTCTTTCTTACTTCTTTCTTTCTTACTTTTTTCTTACTTCTTTCTTACTTCTTTCTTACTTTTTTCTTACTTCTTTCTATCTTCTTTTTTCTTATTTCTTTCTTCTTTCTTTCTTCTTTCTTTCTTCTTTCTTACTTCTTTCTTACTTCTTTCTTTCTTACTTCTTTCGTACTTCTTTCTTACTTCTTTCTTACTTATTTCTTCCTTCTTTCTCACTTCTTTCTTACTTATTTCTTACTTCTTTCTTACTTCTTTCTAACTTCTTTCTTACTTCTTTCTTACTTTTTTCTAACTTCTTTCTTACTTCTTTCTTACTTCTTTCTAACTTCTTTCTTACTTCTTTCTTACTTCTTTCTTTCTTCTTTCTTTCTTCTCTCTTTTTCTCTCTTTCTTACTTCTTTCTTCTTTCTTAATTCTTTCTTTCTTCTTTCTTACTTCTTTCTTTCTTCTTTCTTTCTTCTCTCTTTTTCTCTCTTTCTTCTTTCTTTCTTCTTTCTTTCTTCTTTCTTTCTTACATCTTTTTTACTTCTTTCGTACTTCTTTCTTACTTCTTTCTTCTTTCTTTCTTACTTCTTTCTTACTTCTTTCTTACTTCTTTCTTACTTCTTTTTTGCATCTTTCTTACTTCTTTCTTTCTTCTTTCTTAATTCTTTCTTTCTTCTTTCTTACTTCTTTCTTACTTCTTTCCTACTTCTTTCTTTCTTCTTTCTTTCTTCTTTCTTATTTCTTTCTTTCTTACTTCTTTCTTACTTCTCTCTTACTTCTTTCTTTCTTTCTTCTTTCTTCTCTCTTTCTTCTCTCTTTCTTCTTGCTTTCTTCTTTCTTACTTCTTTCTTTCTTACTTCTTTCTTACTTCTTTCTTACTTCTTTCTTACTTCTTTCTAACTTCTTTCTTACTTCTTTCTTACTTCTTTCTTACTTCTTTCTCTCTTCTTTCTTTCTTCTATTTTACTTCTTTCTAAACTTCTTTTTTTCTTCTTTCTTTCTTCTTTCTTACTTCTTTCTTTCTTACTTCTTTCTTACTTCTCTCTTACTTCTTTCTTTCTTCTTTCTTTCTTCTCTCTTTCTTCTTGCTTTCTTCTTTCTTACTTCTTTCTTTCTTACTTCTTTCTTACTTCTTTCTTACTTCTCTCTTACTTCTTTCTTTCTTCTTTCTTTCTTCTCTCTTTCTTCTCTCTTTCTCCTTGCTTTCTTCTTTCTTACTTCTTTCTTACTTTTTTATTACTTCTTTCTTTCTTCTTTCTTACTTCTTTCTTTCTTCTTTCTTACTTATTTCTTACTTCTTTCTTTCTTACCTCTTTCTTACTTCTTTCGTACTTCTTTCTTACTTCTTTCTTTCTTCTTTCTAACTTCTTTCTTACTTCTTTCTTACTTCTTTCTAACTTCTTTTTTCTTCTTTCTGTCTTCTTTCTTTCTTCTTTCTTTCTTACTTCTTTCTTACTTCTTTCTTACTTCTTTCTTACTTCTTTCTTACTTCTTTCTAACTTCTTCATTACTTTTTTATTTGTTATTTCTTACTTCTTTCTTACTTCTTTCTTCTTTCTTTCTTACTTCTTTCTTACTTCTTTCTAACTTCTTTCTTTCTTCTTTCTTTCTTCTTTCTTTCTTCTTTCTCTCTTACTTCTTTCTTACTTCTTTCTTTCTTACTTCTTTCTTACTTCTTTTTTACTTCTTTCTTACTTCTTTCTAACTTCTTTGTTACTTCTTTCTTACTTCTTTCTAACTTCTTTCTTACTTCTTTCTTACTTCTTTCTTACTTTCCTTACTACTTTCTTTCTTCTTTCTTTCTTCTATCTTACTTCTTTCTTTCTTACTTCTTTCTTACTTCTTTCTTACTTCTTTCTTACTTCTTTCTTTCTTCTTTCTTACTTCTTTCTAACTTCTTTTTTCTTCTTTCTTTCTTCTTTCTTTCTTCTTTCTTTCTTCCTCCTTTCTTACTTCGTTCTTACTTCTTTATCTCTTCTTTCTTACTTCTTTCTTTCTTCTTTCTTACTTCTTTCTTACTTCTTTCTTACTTCTTTCTTACTTCTTTCTTTCTTCTTTCTTACTTCTTTCTTTCTTCTTTCTTACTTCTTTCTTTCTTCTTTCTTACTTCTTTCTTACTTCTTTCTAACTTCTTTCTTACTTCTTTCTTACTTCTTTCTTACTTCTTTCTAACTTCTTTCTTTCTTCTTTCTTTCTTCTTTCTTTCTTCTTTCTCTCTAACTTCTTTCATACTTCTTTCTTACTTCTTTCTTTCTTACCTCATTCTTACTTCTTTCGTACTTCTTTCTTAATTCTTTCTTCTTTCTTTCTTACTTCTTTCTTACTTTTTTCTTACTTCTTTCTTACTTCTTTCTTACATCTTTCTTACTTCTTTCTTTCTTCTTTCTTACTTCTTCCTTTCTTCTTTCTTACTTCTTTCTTACTTCTTTCTTTCTTCTTTCTTAATTCTTTCTTTCTTCTTTCTTACTTCTTTCTTTCTTACTTTTTTCTTACTTCTTTCTTACTTCTTTCTTACTTTTTTCTTACTTCTTTCTATCTTCTTTTTTCTTATTTCTTTCTTCTTTCTTTCTTCTTTCTTTCTTCTTTCTTACTTCTTTCTTACTTCTTTCTTTCTTAATTCTTTCGTACTTCTTTCTTACTTCTTTCTTAGTTCTTTCTTACTTATTTCTTCCTTCTTTCTCACTTCTTTCTTACTTATTTCTTACTTCTTTCTTACTTTTCTAACTTCTTTCTTACTTCTTTCTTACTTTTTTCTTACTTCTTTCTTACTTCTTTCTTACATCTTTCTTACTTCTTTCTTCTTTCTTAATTCTTTCTTTCTTCTTTCTTACTTCTTTCTTTCTTCTTTCTTTCTTCTTTCTTTCTTCTTTCTTACTTCTTTCTTACTTCTTTCTTTCTTAATTCTTTCGTACTTCTTTCTTACTTCTTTCTTACTTCTTTCTTACTTATTTCTTCCTTCTTTCTCACTTCTTTCTTACTTATTTCTTACTTCTTTCTTACTTTTCTAACTTCTTTCTTACTTCTTTCTTACTTTTTTCTTATTTCTTTCTTACTTCTTTCTTACATCTTTCTTACTTCTTTCTTTTTCTTAATTCTTTCTTACTTCTTTCTTACTTCTTTCTAACTTCTTTCTTACTTCTTTCTTACTTCTTTCTTACTTCTTTCTTTCTTCTTTCTTTCTTCTTTCTTTCTTACTTCTTTCATACTTCTTTCTTACTTCTTTCTTTCTTCCTTCTTTGTTACTTCTTTTGTACTTCTTTTTTACTTCTTTCTTCTTTCTTTCTTACTTCTTTCTTACTTTTTTCTTACTTCTTTCTTACTTCTTTCTTACATCTTTCTTACTTCTTTCCTCTTTCTTAATTCTTTCTTTCTTCTTTCTTACTTCTTTCTTTCTTCTTTCTTTCTTCTCTTTTTCTCTCTTTCTTACTTCTTTCTTCTTTCATAATTCTTTCTTTCTTCTTTCTTACTTCTTTCTTTCTTCTTTCTTTCTTCTCTCTTTTTCTCTCTTTCTTCTTTCTTTCTTCTTTCTTTCTTCTTTCTTTCTTACATCTTTTTTACTTCTTTCGTACTTCTTTCTTACTTCTTTCTTCTTTCTTTCTTACTTCTTTCTTACTTCTTTCTTACTTCTTTTTTGCATCTTTCTTACTTCTTTCTTTCTTCTTTCTTAATTCTTGCTTTCTTCTTTCTTACTTCTTTCTTACTTCTTTCCTACTTCTTTCTTTCTTCTTTCTTTCTTCTTTCTTACTTCTTTCTTTCTTACTTCTTTCTTACTTCTCTCTTACTTCTTTCTTTCTTCTTTCTTTCTTCTCTCTTTCTTCTCTCTTTCTTCTTGCTTTCTTCTTTCTTACTTCTTTCTTTCTTACTTCTTTCTTACTTCTTTCTTACTTCTTTCTTACTTCTTTCTAACTTCTTTCTTACTTCTTTCTTTCTTCTTTCTTTCTTCTTTCTCTCTAACTTCTTTCATACTTCTTTCTTACTTCTTTCTTTCTTACCTCATTCTTACTTCATTCGTACTTCTTTCTTAATTCTTTCTTCTTTCTTTCTTACTTCTTTCTTACTTTTTTCTTACTTCTTTTTTACTTCTTTCTTACATCTTTCTTACTTCTTTCTTTCTTCTTTCTTACTTCTTCCTTTCTTCTTTCTTACTTCTTTCTTACTTCTTTCTTTCTTCTTTCTTAATTCTTTCTTTCTTCTTTCTTACTTCTTTCTTTCTTACTTTTTTCTTACTTCTTTCTTACTTCTTTCTTACTTTTTTCTTACTTCTTTCCATCTTCTTTTTTCTTATTTCTTTCTTCTTTCTTTCTTCTTTCTTTCTTCTTTCTTACTTCTTTCTTACTTCTTTCTTTCTTACTTCTTTCGTACTTCTTTCTTACTTCTTTCTTACTTCTTTCTTACTTATTTCTTCCTTCTTTCTCACTTCTTTCTTACTTATTTCTTACTTCTTTCTTACTTCTTTCTAACTTCTTTCTTACTTCTTTCTTACTTTTTTCTAACTTCTTTCTTACTTCTTTCTTACTTCTTTCTAACTTCTTTCTTACTTCTTTCTTACTTCTTTCTAACTTCTTTCTTTCTTCTTTCTTTCTTCTTTCTTTCTTACTTCTTTCATACTTCTTTCTTACTTCTTTCTTTCTTCCTTCTTTGTTACTTCTTTTGTACTTCTTTCTTACTTCTTTCTTCTTTCTTTCTTACTTCTTTCTTACTTCTTTCTTACTTCTTTCTTACTTCTTTCTTACATCTTTCTTACTTCTTTCTTCTTTCTTAATTCTTTCTTTCTTCTTTCTTACTTCTTTCTTACTTCTTTCCTACTTCTTTCTTTCTTCTTTCTTTCTTCTTTCTTACTTCTTTCTTTCTTACTTCTTTCTTACTTCTCTCTTACTTCTTTCTTTCTTCTTTCTTTCTTCTCTCTTTTTCTCTCTTTCTTCTTTCTTTCTTCTTACATCTTTTTTACTTCTTTCGTACTTCTTTCTTACTTCTTTCTTCTTTCTTTCTTACTTCTTTCTTACTTCTTTCTTACTTCTTTCTTACTTCTTTTTTGCATCTTTCTTACTTCTTTCTTTCTTCTTTCTTAATTCTTTCTTTCTTCTTTCTTACTTCTTTCTTACTTCTTTCCTACTTCTTTCTTTCTTCTTTCTTTCTTCTTTCTTACTTCTTTCTTTCTTACTTCTTTCTTACTTCTCTCTTACTTCTTTCTTTCTTCTTTCTTTCTTCTCTCTTTCTTCTCTCTTTCTTCTTGCTTTCTTCTTTCTTACTTCTTTCTTACTTCTTTCTTACTTCTTTCTTACTTCTTTCTAACTTCTTTCTTACTTCTTTCTTACTTCTTTCTTACTTCTTTCTCTCTTCATTCTTTCTTCTATTTTACTTCTTTCTAAACTTCTTTTTTTCTTCTTTCTTTCTTCTTTCTTACTTCTTTCTTTCTTACTTCTTTCTTACTTCTCTCTTACTTCTTTCTTTCTTCTTTCTTTCTTCTCTCTTTCTTCTTGCTTTCTTCTTTCTTACTTCTTTCTTTCTTACTTCTTTCTTACTTCTTTCTTACTTCTCTCTTACTTCTTTCTTTCTTCTTTCTTTCTTCTCTCTTTCTTCTCTCTTTCTCCTTGCTTTCTTCTTTCTTACTTCTTTCTTACTTTTTTATTACTTCTTTCTTTCTTCTTTCTTACTTCTTTCTTTCTTCTTTCTTACTTATTTCTTACTTCTTTCTTTCTTACCTCTTTCTTACTTCTTTCGTACTTCTTTCTTACTTCTTTCTTTCTTCTTTCTAACTTCTTTCTTACTTCTTTCTTACGTCTTTCTAACTTCTTTTTTCTTCTTTCTTTCTTCTTTCTTTCTTCTTTCTTTCTTACTTCTTTCTTACTTCTTTCTTACTTCTTTCTTACTTCTTTCTTACTTCTTTCTAACTTCTTCATTACTTTTTTATTTGTTATTTCTTACTTCTTTCTTACTTCTTTCTTCTTTCTTTCTTTCTTCTTTCTTACTTCTTTCTAACTTCTTTTTTCTTCTTTCTTTCTTCTTTCTTTCTTCTTTCTTTCTTCCTTCTTTCTTACTTCGTTCTTACTTCTTTATCTCTTCTTTCTTACTTCTTTCTTTCTTCTTTCTTACTTCTTTCTTACTTCTTTCTTACTTCTCTCTTACTTCTTTCTTTCTTCTTTCTTTCTTCCCTCTTTCTTCTCTCTTTCTCCTTGCTTTCTTCTTTCTTACTTCTTTCTTACTTTTTTATTACTTCTTTCTTTCTTCTTTCTTACTTCTTTCTTTCTTCTTTCTTACTTATTTCTTACTTCTTTCTTTCTTACCTCTTTCTTACTTCTTTCGTACTTCTTTCTTACTTCTTTCTTTCTTCTTTCTTACTTCTTTCTTACTTCTTTCTTACATCTTTCTTAATTCTTTCTTTCTTCTTTCTTAATTCTTTCTTTCTTCTTTCTTACTTCTTTCTTACTTCTTTCCTACTTCTTTCTTTCTTCTTTCTTTCTTCTTTCTTTCTTCTTTCTCTCTTACTTCTTTCATACTTCTTTCTTACTTCTTTCTTTCTTACCTCTTTCTTACTACTTTCGTACTTCTTTCTTACTTCTTTCTTCTTTCTTTCTTACTTATTTCTTACTTTTTTCTTACTTCTTTCTTACTTCTATCTTACATCTTTCTTACTTCTTTCTTTCTTCTTTCTTACTTCTTCCTTTCTTCTTTCTTACTTCTTTCATTCTTCTTTATTTCTTCTTTCTTTCTTCTTTCTTTCTTCTTTCTTACTTCTTTCTTTCTTACGTCTTTCTTACTTCTTTCTTACTTCTTTCTTACTTCTTTCTTACTTCTTTCTATCTTCTTTTATCTTCTTTCTTTCTTCTTTCTTTCTTCTTTCTTTCTTACTTCTTTCTTACTTCTTTCTTACTTCTTTCTTTCTTACTTCTTTCGTACTTCTTTCTTACTTCTTTCTTTCTTACTTCTTTCTTACTTCTTTCTTACTTCTTTCTTACTTCTTTCTTACTTCTTTCTTACTTCTTTCTTCTTTCTTTCTTACTTCTTTCTTACTTCTTTCTTACTTCTTTCTTACTTCTTTCTAACTTCTTTCTTACTTCTTTCTTACTTCTTTCTAACTTCTTTCTTACTTCTTTCTTACTTCTTTCTTACTTCTTTCTTACTTCTTTCTTACATCTTTCTTAATACTTTCTTTCTTCTTTCTTAATTCTTTCTTTCTTCTTTCTTACTTCTTTCTAATTCTTTCCTACTTCTTTCTTTCTTCTTTCTATCTTCTTACTTCTTTCTTTCTTACTTCTTTCTATCTTCTTACTTCTTTCTTTCTTACTTCTTTCTTACTTCTTACTTCTTTCTTTCTTACTTCTTTCTTACTTCTTTCTTACTTCTTTCTTACTTCTTTCTTACTTCTTTCTTACTTATTTCTTGCTTCTTTCTTACTTCTTTCTAACTTCTTTCTTACTTATTTCTTACTTCTTTCTAACTTCTTTCTTACTACTTTCTTACTTATTTCTAACTTATTTCTTACTTCTTTCTTACTTCTTTCTAACTTCTTTCTTTCTTCTTTCTTACTCCTTTATTTTTTATTTCTTACTTCTTTCTTTCTTCTTTCTTACTTCTTTCTTCTTTCTTTCTTACTTCTTTCTTACTTCTTTCTTACTTCCTTCTTACTTCTTTCTAACTTCTTTCTTACTTCTTTCTTACTTCTTTCTTTCTTCTTTCTTACTTCTTTCTTTCTTCTTTCTTACTTCTTTTTTACTTATTTCTTACTTCTTTCTAACTTCTTTCTTACTTCTTTCTTACTTCTTTCTAACTTCTTTCTTACTTCTTTATTACTTCTTTCTTACTTCTTTCTAACTTCTTTCTTTCTTCTTTCTTTCTTCTTTCTTTCTTCTTTCTCTCTTACTTCTTTCTTACTTCTTTCTTACTTCTTTCTTACTTCTTTCTTACTTCTTTCTAACTTCTTCATTACTTTTTTATTTGTTATTTCTTACTTCTTTCTTACTTCTTTCTTCTTTCTTTCTTTCTTCTTTCTTACTTCTTTCTAACTTCTTTTTTCTTCTTTCTTTCTTCTTTCTTTCTTCTTTCTTTCTTCCTTCTTTCTTACTTCGTTCTTACTTCTTTATCTCTTCTTTCTTACTTCTTTCTTTCTTCTTTCTTACTTCTTTCTTACTTCTTTCTTACTTCTCTCTTACTTCTTTCTTTCTTCTTTCTTTCTTCCCTCTTTCTTCTCTCTTTCTCCTTGCTTTCTTCTTTCTTACTTCTTTCTTACTTTTCTTACTTCTTTCTTTCTTACTTCTTTCTTACTTCTTTTTTACTTCTTTCTTACTTCTTTCTAACTTCTTTGTTACTTCTTTCTTACTTCTTTCTAACTTCTTTCTTACTTCTTTCTTACTTCTTTCTTACTTTTCTTACTTCTTTCTTTCTTCTTTTTTTCTTCTATCTTACTTCTTTCTTTCTTACTTCTTTCTTTCTTCTTTCTTACTTCTTTCTTTCTTCTTTCTTACTTCTTTCTTACTTCTTTCTTCTTTCTTTCTTACTTCTTTCTTACTTCTTTCTAACTTCTTTCTTTCTTCTTTCTTTCTTCTTTCTTACTTCTTTCTTACCTCTTTCTTACTTCCTTCGTACTTCTTTCTAACTTCTTTTTTCTTCTTTCTTTCTTCTTTCTTTCTTCTTTCTTTCTTACTTCTTTCTTACTTCTTTCTTACTTCCTTCTTACTTCTTTCTTTCTTCTTTCTTACTTCTTTCTTTCTTACTTCTTTCTTACATCTTTCTTACTTCTTTCTTACTTCTTTCTTACTTCTTTCTTACTTCTTTCTTCTTTCTTTCTTACTTCTTTCTTACTTCTTTCTATCTTCTTTTTTCTTCTTTCTTTCTTCTTTCTTTCTTCTTTCTTTCTTACTTCTTTCTTACTTCTTTCTTACTTCTTTCTTTCTTACTTCTTTCGTACTTCTTTCTTACTTCTTTCTTACTTCTTTCTTCTTTATTTCTTACTTCTTTCTTACTTCTTTCTTACTTCTTTCTTACATCTTTCTTTCTTCTTTCTTACTTCTTTCTTTCTTACTTCTTTCTTACTTCTTTCTTACTTCTTTCTTACTTCTTTCTTACTTCTTTCTTACTTCTTTCTTCTTTCTTTCTTACTTCTTTCTTACTTCTTTCGTACTTCTTTCTTACTTCTTTCTTCTTTATTTCTTACATCTTTCTTACTTCTTTCTTACTTCTTTCTTCTTTCTCTCTTATTTCTTTCTTACTTCTTTCTTCTTTCTTACTTCTTTCTTACTTCTTTCTTACTTCTTTCTTCTTTCTTTCTTACTTCTTTTCTTACTTCTTTCTAACTTATTTCTTACTTCTTTCTTACTTCTTTCTAACTTCTTTGTTTCTTCTTTCTTTCTTCTTTCTTTCTTCTTTCTCTCTTACTTCTTTCTTACTTCTTTCTTTCTTACTTCTTTCTTACTTCTTTTTTACTTCTTTCTTACTTCTTTCTAACTTCTTTGTTACTTCTTTCTTACTTCTTTCTAACTTCTTTCTTACTTCTTTCTAACTTCTTTCTTACTTCTTTCTTACTTCTTTCTTACTTTTCTTACTTCTTTCTTTCTTCTTTCTTTCTTCTTTCTTTCTTCTTTCTTTCTTACTTCTTTCTTACTTCTTTCTTACTTCTTTCTTTCTTACTTCTTTCTTCTTTCTTACTTCTTTCTTACTTCTTTCTTCTTTCTCTCTTACTTCTTTCTTACTTCTTTCTTACTTCTTTCTTACTTCTTTCTTTCTTCTTTCTTACTTCTTTCTTACTTCTTTCTTTCTTCTTTCTTACTTCTTTCTTTCTTCTTTCTTACTTCTTCCTTTCTTCTTTCTTACTTCTTTCTTACTTCTTTCTATCTTCTTTTTCTTATTTCTTTCTTCTTTCATTCTTCTTTCTTTCTTACTTCTTTCTTACTTCTTTCTTACTTCTTTCTTTCTTACTTCTTTCGTACTTCTTTCGTACTTCTTTCTTACTTCTTTCTTACTTCTTTCTTTCTTCTTTCTTACTTCTTTCTTTCTTCTTTCTTACTTCTTCCTTTCTTCTTTCTTACTTCTTTCTTATTTCTTTCTATCTTCTTTTTTCTTATTTCTTTCTTCTTTCTTTCTTCTTTCTTTCTTACTTCTTTCTTACTTCTTTCTTACTTCTTTCTTACTTCTTTCTTTCTTCTTTCTTACTTCTTTCTTTCTTCTTTCTTACTTCTTTCTTACTTCTTTCTAACTTCTTTCTTACTTCTTTCTTACTTCTTTCTTACTTCTTTCTAACTTCTTTCTTTCTTCTTTCTTACTTCTTTCTTTCTTACCTCATTCTTACTTCTTTCGTACTTCTTTCTTACTTCTTTCTCTTTCTTTTTTACTACTTTCTTAGTTTTTTCTTACTTCTTTCTTACTTCTTTCTTTCTTCTTTCGTACTTCTTTCTTTCTTCTTCCTTACTTCTTCCTTTCTTCTTTCTTACTTCTTTCTTACTTCTTTCTTTCTTCTTTCTTAATTCTTTCTTTCTTCTTTCTTACTTCTTTCTTTCTTTCTTCTTTCTTACTTCTTTCTTACTTCTTTCTTACTTCTTTCTTCTTTCTCTCTTACTTCTTTCTTACTTCTTTCTTACGTCTTTCTTTCTTACTTCTTTCTTACTTCTTTCGTACTTCATTCTTACTTCTTTCTTTCTTACTTCTTTCGTACTTCTTTCTTACTTCTTTCTTACTTCTTTCTTACTTATTCTTACTTCTTTCTCACTTCTTTCTTACTTATTTCTTACTTCTTTCTTACTTCTTTCTAACTTCTTTCTTACTTCTTTCTTACTTCTTTCTAACTTCTTTCTTACTACTTTCTTACTTATTTCTAACTTATTTCTTACTTCTTTCTTACTTCTTTCTAACTTCTTTCTTTCTTCTTTCTTTCTTCTTTCTTTCTTCTTTCTTTCTTACTTCTTTCATCCTTCTTTCTTACTTCTTTCTTTCTTACTTCTTTCTTTCTTCCTTCGTACTTCTTTCGTACTTCTTTCTTACATCTTTCTTTCTTCTTTCTTAATTATTTCTTTCTTCTTTCTTACTTCTTTCTTACTTCTTTCTTACTTCTTTCTTACTTCTTTCTTACTTCTTTCTAACTTCTTTTTCTTCTTTCTTCTTTCTTTCTTCTTTCTTTCTTACTTCTTTCTTACTTCTTTCTTACTTCTTTCTTTCTTACTTCTTTCGTACTTCTTTTCTTACTTCTTTCTTTCTTACTTCTTTCTTCTTTCTTACTTCTTTCTTACTTCTTTCTTACTTCTTTCTTCTTTATTCTTACTTCTTTCTTACTTCTTTCTTACTTCTTTCTTACATCTTTCTTTCTTCTTTCTTACTTCTTTCTTTCTTACTTCTTTCTTACTTCTTTCTTACTTCTTTCTTACTTCTTTCTTACTTCTTTCTTCTTTATTTCTTACATCTTTCTTACTTCTTCCTTACTTCTTTCTTCTTTCTCTCTTATTTCTTTCTTACTTCTTTCTTACTTCTTTCTTACTTCTTTCTTACTTCTTTCTTCTTTCTTTCGTACTTCTTTCTTACTTCTTTCTTTCTTACTTCTTTCTTCTTTCTTACTTCTTTCTTACTTCTTTCTTACTTCTTTCTTCTTTATTTTCTTACATCTTTCTTACTTCTTTCTTACTTCTTTCTTCTTTCTCTCTTACTTCTTTCTTACTTCTTTCTTACTTCTTTCTTACTTCTTCTTTCTTCTTTCTTACTTCTTTCTTACTTCTTTCTTACTTCTTTCTTCTTTCTTTCTTACTTCTTTCTTACTTCTTTCTTACGTCTTTCTTTCTTACTTCTTTCTTACTTCTTTCGTACTTCATTCTTACTTCTTTCTTTCTTACTTCTTTCTTACTTCTTTCTTTCTTACTTCTTTCTTACTTCTTTCTTACTTCTTTCTAACTTCTTTCTTTCTTCTTTCTTACTTCTTTATTTGTTATTTCTTACTTCTTTCTTACTTCTTTCTTCTTTCTTTCTTACTTCTTTCTAACTTCTTTCTTACTTGTTTCTTACTTCTTTCTTACTTCTTTCTTACTTCTTTCTTTCTTCTTTCTTACTTCTTTCTTACCTCTTTCTTACTTCCTTCGTACTTCTTTCTAACTTCTTTTTCTTCTTTCTTTCTTCTTTCTTTCTTCTTTCTTTCTTCCTTCTTTCTTACTTCTTTCTTACTTCTTTCTTTCTTCTTTCTTACTTCTTTCTTTCTTCTTTCTTACTTCTTCCTTTCTTCTTTCTTACTTCTTTCTTACTTCTTTCTATCTTCTTTTTCCTTATTTCTTTCTTCTTTCTCTTTCTTTCTTACTTCTTTCTTACTTCTTTCTTACTTCTTTCTTTCTTACTTCTTTCGTACTTCTTTCTTACTTCTTTCTTACTTCTTTCTTACTTCTTTCTTACTTCTTTCTTACTTATTTCTTACTTCTTTCTTACTTCTTTCTAACTTCTTTCTTACTTCTTTCTTACTTCTTTTTTACTTCTTTCTTACTTCTTTCTAACTTCTTTGTTACTTCTTTCTTACTTCTTTCTAACTTCTTTCTTACTTCTTTCTAACTTCTTTCTTACTTCTTTCTTACTTCTTTCTTACTTTTCTTACTTCTTTCTTTCTCTTTCTTTCTTCTATCTTACTTCTTTCTTTCTTACTTCTTCTTACTTCTTCTTACTTCTTTCTTACTTCTTTCTTTCTTCTTTCTTACTTCTTTCTAACTTCTTTTTTCTTCTTTCTTTCTTCTTTCTTTCTTCTTTCTTTCTTCCTTCTTTCTTACTTCTTTCTTACTTCTTTCTTTCTTCCTTCTTACTTCTTTCTTTCTTCTTTATTACTTCTTTCTTACTTCTTTCTTCTTTCGTTCTTACTTCTTTCTTACTTCTTTCTAACTTCTTTCTTTCTTCTTTCTTTCTTCTTTCTTACTTCTTTCTTACCTCTTTCTTACTTCCTTCGTACTTCTTTCTTACTTCTTTCTTTCTTCTTTCTTTCTTCTTTCTTTCTTACTTCTTTCTTACTTCTTTCTTACTTCTTTCTTACTTCTTCTTACTTCTTTCTTTCTTCTTTCTTACTTCTTTCTTTCTTCTTTCTTACTTCTTTCTTACTTCTTTTTAACTTCTTTCTTTCTTCTTTCTTTCTTCTTTCTTTCTTCTTTCTCTCTAACTTCTTTCATACTTCTTTCTTACTTCTTTCTTTCTTACCTCATTCTTACTTCTTTCGTACTTCTTTCTTACTTCTTTCTTCTTTCTTTCTTACTTCTTTCTTACTTTTTTCTTACTTCTTTCTTACTTCTTTCTTACATTCTTTCTTAGTTCTTTCTTTCTTCTTTCTTACTTCTTCCTTTCTTCTTTCTTACTTCTTTCTTACTTCTTTCTTTCTTCTTTCTAAATTCTTTCTTTCTACTTTCTTACTTCTTTCTTTCTTACTTTTTTCTTACTTCTTTCTTACTTCTTTCTTACTTTATTCTTACTTCTTTCTATCTTCTTTTTTCTTATTTCTTTCTTCTTTCTTTCTTCTTTCTTTCTTACTTCTTTCTTAATTCTTTCTTACTTCTTTCTTTCTTACTTCTTTCGTACTTCTTTCTTACTTCTTTCTTACTTCTTTCTTACTTATTTCTTACATCTTTCTTACTTCTTTCTAACTTCTTTCTTACTATTTCTTACTTCTTTCTAACTTCTTCTTACTACTTTCTTACTTATTTCTAACTTATTTCTTACTTCTTTCTTACTTCTTTCTAACTTCTTTCTTTCTTCTCTCTTTCTTCTTTTTTTCTTCTTTCTTTCTTACTTCTTTCATCCTTCTTTCTTACTTCTTTCTTTCTTACTTCTTTCTTTCTTCCTTCGTACTTCTTTCTTACTTCTTTCTTACATCTTTCTTTCTTCTTTATTAATTCTTTCTTTCTTCTTTCTTACTTCTTTCTTACTTCTTCCTTACTTCTTTCTTACTTCTTTCTTACTTCTTTCTTACTTCTTTCTTACTTCTTTCTAACTTCTTTTTTCTTCTTTCTTTCTTCTTTCTTTCTTCTTTCTTTCTTACTTCTTGCTTACTTCTTTCTTACTTCTTTCTTTCTTACTTCTTTCGTACTTCTTTCTTACTTCTTTCTTTCTTACTTCTTTCTTCTTTCTTACTTCTTTCTTACTTCTTTCTTACTTCTTTCTTCTTTATTTCTTACTTCTTTCTTACTTCTTTCTTACTTCTTTCTTACTTCTTTCCTACTTCTTTCTTACTTCTTTCTTCTTCTCTCTTACTTCTTTCTTACTTCTTTCTTACTTCTTTCTTACTTCTTTCTTTCTTCTTTCTTACTTCTTTCTTACTTCTTTCTTACTTCTTTCTTCTTTCTTTCTTACTTCTTTCTTACTTCTTTCTTACGTCTTTCTATCTTACTTCTTTCTTACTTCTTTCGTACTTCATTCTTACTTCTTTCTTTCTTACTTCTTTCTTACTTCTTTCTTTCTTACTTCTTTCTTACTTCTTTCTTACTTCTTTCTAACTTCTTTCTTTCTTCTTTCTTACTTCTTTTTACTTATTTTCTTACTTCTTTCTAAATTCTTTCTTACTTCTTTCTTACTTCTTTCTAACTTCTTTCTTACTTCTTTCTTACTTCTTTCTTACTTCTTTCTTTCTTCTTTCTTACTTCTTTCTTTCTTCTTTCTTACTTCTTTTTTACTTATTTCTTACTTCTTTCTAAATTCTTTCTTACTTCTTTCTTACTTCTTTCTAACTTCTTTCTTACTTCTTTCTTACTTCTTTCTTACTTCTTTCTAACTTCTTTCTTTCTTCTTTCTTTATTCTTTCTTTCTTCTTTCTCTCTTACTTCTTTCTTACTTCTTTCTTTCTTACTTATTTCTTACTTCTTTTTTACTTCTTTCTTACTTCTTTCTTACTTCTTTCTTACTTCTTTCCTACTTCTTTCTTACTTCTTTCTTCTTTCTCTCTTACTTCTTTCTTACTTCTTTCTTACTTCTTTCTTACTTCTTTCTTTCTTCTTTCTTACTTCTTTCTTACTTCTTTCTTACTTCTTTCTTCTTTCTTTCTTACTTCTTTCTTACTTCTTTCTTACGTCTTTCTATCTTACTTCTTTCTTACTTCTTTCGTACTTCATTCTTACTTCTTTCTTTCTTACTTCTTTCTTACTTCTTTCTTTCTTACTTCTTTCTTACTTCTTTCTTACTTCTTTCTAACTTCTTTCTTTCTTCTTTCTTACTTCTTTTTTACTTATTTCTTACTTCTTTCTAAATTCTTCTTACTTCTTTCTTACTTCTTTCTAACTTCTTCTTACTTCTTTCTTACTTCTTTCTTACTTCTTTCTTTCTTCTTTCTTACTTCTTTCTTTCTTCTTTCTTACTTCTTTTTTACTTATTTCTTACTTCTTTCTAAATTCTTTCTTACTTCTTTCTTACTTCTTTCTAACTTCTTTCTTACTTCTTTCTTACTTCTTTCTTACTTCTTTCTAACTTCTTTCTTTCTTCTTTCTTTATTCTTTCTTTCTTCTTTCTCTCTTACTTCTTTCTTACTTCTTTCTTTCTTACTTATTTCTTACTTCTTTTTTACTTCTTTCTTACTTCTTTCTTACTTCTTTCTAACTTCTTCATTACTTCTTTCTAACTTCTTTCTTACTTCTTTCTTACTTCTTTCTTACTTTTCTTTCTTCTTTCTTTCTTCTTTCTTTCTTCTTTCTTACTTCTTTCTTACTTCTTTCTTCTTTCTTTCTTACTTCTTTCTTACTTCTTTCTAACTTCTTTCTTTCTTCTTTCTTTCTTTCTTTCTTACTTCTTTCTTACCTCTTTCTTACTTCCTTCGTACTTCTTTCTAACTTCTTTTTTCTTCTTTCTTTCTTCTTTCTTTCTTCTTTCTTACTTCTTTCTTACCTCTTTCTTACTTCCTTCGTACTTCTTTCTAACTTCTTTTTCTTCTTTCTTTCTTCTTTCTTTCTTCTTTCTTTCTTCTTTCTCTCTAACTTCTTTCATACTTCTTTCTTACTTCTTTCTTTCTTACCTCATTCTTACTTCTTTCGTACTTCTTTCTTACTTCTTTCTTCTTTCTTTCTTACTTCTTTCTTACTTTTTTCTTACTTCTTTCTTACTTCTTTCTTACATCTTTCTTACTTCTTTCTTTCTTCTTTCTTACTTCTTCCTTTCTTCTTTCTTACTTCTTTCTTACTTCTTTCTTACTTCTTTCTTAATTCTTTCTTTCTTCTTTCTTACTTCTTTCTTTCTTACTTTTTTCTTACTTCTTTCTTACTTCTTCTTACTTTTTTCTTACTTCTTTCTATCTTCTTTTTCTTATTTCTTTCTTCTTTAATTTCTTCTTTCTATCTTACTTCTTTCTTACTTCTATTTTACTTCTTTCTTTCTTAATTCTTTCGTACTTCTTTCTTACTTCTTTCTTACTTCTTTCTTACTTATTTCTTACTTCTTTCTTACTTCTTTCTTACTTATTTCTTACTTCTTTCTTACCTCTTTCTAACTTCTGTCTTACTTCTTTCTTACTTCTAACTTCTTTCTTACTACTTTCTTACTTATTTCTAACTTATTTCTTACTTCTTTCTTACTTCTTTCTAACTTCTTTCTTTCTTCTTTCTTTCTTCTTTCTTTCTTACTTCTTTAATCCTTCTTTCTTACTTCTTTCTTTCTTCTTTCGTACTTCTTTCTTACTTCTTTCTTACATCTTTCTTTCTTCTTTCTTAATTCTTTCTTTCTTCTTTCTTACTTCTTTCTTACTTCTTTCTTACTTCTTTCTTCTTTCTTTCTTACTTCTTTCTTACTTCTTTCTTACGTCTTTCTTTCTTACTTCTTTCTTACTTCTTTCGTACTTCATTCTTACTTCTTTCTTTCTTACTTCTTTCTTACTTCTTTCTTTCTTACTTCTTTCTTACTTCTTTCTTACTTCTTTCTAACTTCTTTCTTTCTTCTTTCTTACTTCTTTATTTGTTATTTCTTACTTCTTTCTTACTTCTTTCTTCTTTCTTTCTTTCTTACTTCTTTCTTACTTCTTTCTTACGTCTTTCTTTCTTACTTCTTTCTTACTTCTTTCGTACTTCATTCTTAATTCTTTCTTTCTTACTTCTTTCTTACTTCTTTCTTTCTTACTTCTTTTTTACTTATTTCTTACTTCTTTCTAACTTCTTTCTTACTTCTTTCTTACTTCTTTCTAACTTCTTTCTTACTTCTTTCTTACTTCTTTCTTACTTCTTTCTAACTTCCTTCTTTCTTCTTTCTTTCTTCTTTCTTTCTTCTTTCTCTCTTACTTCTTTCTTACTCCTTTCTTTCTTACTTCTTTCTTACTTCTTTTTTACTTCTTTCTTACTTCTTTCTAACTTCTTTGTTACTTCTTTCTTACTTCTTTCTAACTTCTTTCTTACTTCTTTCTTACCTTCTTTCTTACTTTTCTTACTTATTTCTTTCTTCTTTCTTTCTTCTATCTTACTTCTTTCTTTCTTACTTCTTTCTTACTTCTTTCTTACTTCTTTCTTTCTTCTTTCTTTATTCTTTCTTTCTTCCTTCTTTCTTACTTCTTTCTTACTTCTTTCTTTCTTCTTTCTTTCTTCTTTCTTTCTTCTTTCTTACTTCTTTCTTACTTCTTTCTTCTTTCTTTCTTACTTCTTTCTTACTTCTTTCTAACTTCTTTCTTTCTTCTTTCTTTCTTCTTTCTTAATTCTTTCTTACCTCTTTCTTACTTCCTTCGTACTTCTTTCTAACTTCTTTTTTCTTCTTTCTTTCTTCTTTCTTTCTTCTTTCTTTCTTACTTCTTTCTTACTTCTTTCTTACTTCTTTCTTACTTCTTTCTTTCTTCTTTCTTACTTCTTTCTTTCTTCTTTCTTACTTCTTTCTTACTTCTTTCTAACTTCTTTCTTACTTCTTTCTTACTTCTTTCTTACTTCTTTCTAACTTCTTTCTTTCTTCTTTCTTTCTTCTTTCTTTCTTCTTTCTCTCTAACTTCTTTCATACTTCTTTCTTACTTCTTTCTTTCTTACCTCATTCTTACTTCTTTCGTACTTCTTTCTTACTTCTTTCTTCTTTCTTTCTTTCTTCTTTCTTACTTCTTCCTTTCTTCTTTTCTTACTTCTTTCTTACTTCTTTCTTTCTTCTTTCTTAATTCTTTCTTTCTTCTTTCTTACTTCTTTCTTTCTTACTTTTTTCTTACTTCTTTCTTACTTCTTTCTTACTTTTTTCTTACTTCTTTCTATCTTCTTTTTTCTTATTTCTTTCTTCTTTAATTTCTTCTTTCTATCTTACTTCTTTTTTACTTCTATTTTACTTCTTTCTTTCTTAATTCTTTCGTACTTCTTTCTTACTTCTTTCTTACTTATTTCTTACTTCTTTCTTACTTCTTTCTAACTTCTTTCTTACTTCTTTCTTACTTCTAACTTCTTTCTTACTTCTTTCTTGCTTCTTTCTAACTTCTTTCTTTCTTCTTTCTTTCTTCTTTCTTTCTTACTTCTTTAATCCTTCTTTCTTACTTCTTTCTTTCTTCTTTCGTACTTCTTTCTTACTTCTTTCTTACATCTTTCTTTCTTCTTTCTTAATTCTTTCTTTCTTCTTTCATACTTCTTTCTTACTTCTTTCTTACTTCTTTCTTCTTTCTTTCTTACTTCTTTCTTACTTCTTTCTTACGTCTTTCTTTCTTACTTCTTTCTTACTTCTTTCGTACTTCATTCTTACTTCTTTCTTTCTTACTTCTTTCTTACTTCTTTCTTTCTTACTTCTTTCTTACTTCTTTCTTACTTCTTTCTAACTTCTTTCTTTCTTCTTTCTTACTTCTTTATTTGTTATTTCTTACTTCTTTCTTACTTCTTTCTTCTTTCTTTCTTACTTCTTTCTAACTTCTTTCTTACTTGTTTCTTACTTCTTTCTTACTTCTTTCTTACTTCTTTCTTTCTTCTTTCTTACTTCTTTCTTTCTTCTTTCTTACTTCTTTTTTACTTATTTCTTACTTCTTTCTTACTTCTTTCTTACTTCTTTCTTACTTCTTTCTAACTTCCTTCTTTCTTCTTTCTTTCTTCTTTCTTTCTTCTTTCTCTCTTACTTCTTTCTTACTCCTTTCTTTCTTACTTCTTTCTTACTTCTTTTTTACTTCTTTCTTACTTCTTTCTTACTTCTTTCTAACTTCTTTCTTACTTCTTTCTTACTTCTTTCTTACTTCTTTCTAACTTCTTTCTTTCTTCTTTCTTTCTTCTTTCTTTCTTCTTTCTCTCTAACTTCTTTCATACTTCTTTCTTACTTCTTTCTTTCTTACCTCATTCTTACTTCTTTCGTACTTCTTTCTTACTTCTTTCTTCTTTCTTTCTTTCTTCTTTCTTACTTCTTCCTTTCTTCTTTCTTACTTCTTTCTTACTTCTTTCTTTCTTCTTTCTTAATTCTTTCTTTCTTCTTTCTTACTTCTTTCTTTCTTACTTTTTTCTTACTTCTTTCTTACTTCTTTCTTACTTTTTTCTTACTTCTTTCTATCTTCTTTTTTCTTATTTCTTTCTTCTTTACTTTCTTCTTTCTATCTTACTTCTTTTTTACTTCTATTTTACTTCTTTCTTTCTTAATTCTTTCGTACTTCTTTCTTACTTCTTTCTTACTTATTTCTTACTTCTTTCTTACTTCTTTCTAACTTCTTTCTTACTTCTT
Organism: Columba livia; assembly: GCF_036013475.1. Lineage (NCBI taxonomy): Eukaryota > Metazoa > Chordata > Aves > Columbiformes > Columbidae > Columba > Columba livia. The sequence goes on along the minus strand of NW_027043009.1, from coordinate 4,625,363 downwards.
TCTTACTTCTAACTTCTTTCTTACTTCTTTCTTGCTTCTTTCTAACTTCTTTCTTTCTTCTTTCTTTCTTCTTTCTTTCTTACTTCTTTAATCCTTCTTTCTTACTTCTTTCTTTCTTCTTTCGTACTTCTTTCTTACTTCTTTCTTACATCTTTCTTTCTTCTTTCTTAATTCTTTCTTTCTTCTTTCATACTTCTTTCTTACTTCTTTCTTACTTCTTTCTTCTTTCTTTCTTACTTCTTTCTTACTTCTTTCTTACGTCTTTCTTTCTTACTTCTTTCTTACTTCTTTCGTACTTCATTCTTACTTCTTTCTTTCTTACTTCTTTCTTACTTCTTTCTTTCTTACTTCTTTCTTACTTCTTTCTTACTTCTTTCTAACTTCTTTCTTTCTTCTTTCTTACTTCTTTATTTGTTATTTCTTACTTCTTTCTTACTTCTTTCTTCTTTCATTCTTACTTCTTTCTAACTTCTTTCTTACTTGTTTCTTACTTCTTTCTTACTTCTTTCTTACTTCTTTCTTTCTTCTTTCTTACTTCTTTCTTTCTTCTTTCTTACTTCTTTTTTACTTATTTCTTACTTCTTTCTTACTTCTTTCTTACTTCTTTCTTACTTCTTTCTAACTTCCTTCTTTCTTCTTTCTTTCTTCTTTCTTTCTTCTTTCTCTCTTACTTCTTTCTTACTCCTTTCTTTCTTACTTCTTTCTTACTTCTTTTTTACTTCTTTCTTACTTCTTTCTAACTTCTTTTTTACTTCTTTCTTACTTCTTTCTTTCTTCTTTCTTTATTCTTTCTTTCTTCCTTCTTTCTTACTTCTTTCTTACTTCTTTCTTTCTTCTTTCTTTCTTCTTTCTTTCTTCTTTCTTACTTCTTTCTTACTTCTTTCTTCTTTCTTTCTTACTTCTTTATTACTTCTTTCTAACTTCTTTCTTTCTTCTTTCTTTCTTCTTTCTTACTTCTTTCTTACCTCTTTCTTACTTCCTTCGTACTTCTTTCTAACTTCTTTTTTCTTCTTTCTTTCTTCTTTCTTTCTTCTTTCTTTCTTACTTCTTTCTTACTTCTTTCTTACTTCTTTCTTACTTCTTTCTTACTTCTTTCTAACTTCTTTCTTACTTCTTTCTTACTTCTTTCTTACTTCTTTCTAACTTCTTTCTTTCTTCTTTCTTTCTTCTTTCTTTCTTCTTTCTCTCTAACTTCTTTCATACTTCTTTCTTACTTCTTTCTTTCTTACCTCATTCTTACTTCTTTCGTACTTCTTTCTTACTTCTTTCTTCTTTCTGTCTTTCCTCTTTCTTACTTCTTCCTTTCTTCTTTCTTACTTCTTTCTTACTTCTTTCTTTCTTCTTTCTTAATTCTTTCTTTCTTCTTTCTTACTTCTTTCTTTCTTACTTTTTTCTTACTTCTTTCTTACTTCTTTCTTACTTTTTTCTTACTTCTTTCTATATTCTTTTTTCTTATTTCTTTCTTCTTTAATTTCTTCTTTCTATCTTACTTCTTTCTTACTTCTATTTTACTTCTTTCTTTCTTAATTCTTTCGTACTTCTTTCTTACTTCTTTCTTACTTCTTTCTTACTTATTTCTTACTTCTTTCTTACTTCTTTCTTACTTATTTCTTACTTCTTTCTTAATTCTTTCTTTCTTCTTTCTTACTTCTTTCTTTCTTACTTTTTTCTTACTTCTTTCTTACTTCTTTCTTACTTCTTTCTTACTTCTTTCTTACTTCTTTCTTAATTCTTTCTTTCTTCTTTCTTACTTCTTTCTTTCTTACTTTTTTCTTACTTCTTTCTTACTTCTTTCTTACTTTTTTCTTACTTCTTTCTATCTTCTTTTTTCTTATTTCTTTCTTCTTTAATTTCTTCTTTCTATCTTACTTCTTTCTTACTTCTATTTTACTTCTTTCTTTCTTAATTCTTTCGTACTTCTTTCTTACTTCTTTCTTACTTCTTTCTTACTTCTTTCTTACTTCTTTCTTACTTCTTTCTTACTTATTTCTTACTTCTTTCTTACTTCTTTCTAACTTCTTTCTTACTTCTTTCTTACTTCTAACTTCTTTCTTACTAATTTCTTACTTATTTCTAACTTATTTCTTACTTCTTTCTTACTTCTTTCTAACTTCTTTCTTTCTTCTTTCTTTCTTCTTTCTTTCTTACTTCTTTAATCCTTCTTTCTTACTTCTTTCTTTCTTCTTTCGTACTTCTTTCTTACTTCTTTCTTACATCTTTCTTTCTTCTTTCTTAATTCTTTCTTTCTTCTTTCTTACTTCTTTCTTACTTCTTTCTTACTTCTTTCTTCTTTCTTTCTTACTTCTTTCGTACTTCATTCTTACTTCTTTCTTTCTTACTTCTTTCTTACTTCTTTCTTTCTTACTTCTTTCTTACTTCTTTCTTACTTCTTTCTAACTTCTTTCTTTCTTCTTTCTTACTTCTTTATTTGTTATTTCTTACTTCTTTCTTACTTCTTTCTTCTTTCTTTCTTTCTTACTTCTTTCTTACTTCTTTCTTACGTCTTTCTTTCTTACTTCTTTCTTACTTCTTTCGTACTTCATTCTTAATTCTTTCTTTCTTACTTCTTTCTTACTTCTTTCTTTCTTACTTCTTTCTTACTTCTTTCTTACTTCTTTCTAACTTCTTTCTTTCTTCTTTCTTACTTCTTTTTTACTTATTTCTTACTTCTTTCTTTCTTCTTTCTTTCTTCTTTCTTTCTTCTTTCTCTCTTACTTCTTTCTTACTCCTTTCTTTCTTACTTCTTTCTTACTTCTTTTTTACTTCTTTCTTACTTCTTTCTAACTTCTTTGTTACTTCTTTCTTACTTCTTTCTAACTTCTTTCTTACTTCTTTCTTACTTCTTTCTTACTTTTCTTACTTATTTCTTTCTTCTTTCTTTCTTCTATCTTACTTCTTTCTTTCTTACTTCTTTCTTACTTCTTTCTTTCTTCTTTCTTTCTTCTTTCTTTCTTCTTTCTTACTTCTTTCTTACTTCTTTCTTCTTTCTTTCTTCCTTCTTTCTTACTTCTTTCTAACTTCTTTCTTTCTTCTTTCTTTCTTCTTTCTTAATTCTTTCTTACCTCTTTCTTACTTCCTTCGTACTTCTTTCTAACTTCTTTTTTCTTCTTTCTTTCTTCTTTCTTTCTTCTTTCTTTCTTACTTCTTTCTTACTTCTTTCTTACTTCTTTCTTACTTCTTTCTTACTTCTTTCTTTCTTCTTTCTTACTTCTTTCTTTCTTCTTTCTTACTTCTTTCTTACTTCTTTCTAACTTCTTTCTTACTTCTTTCTTACTTCTTTCTTACTTCTTTCTAACTTCTTTCTTTCTTCTTTCTTTCTTCTTTCTTTCTTCTTTCTCTCTAACTTCTTTCATACTTCTTTCTTACTTCTTTCTTTCTTACCTCATTCTTACTTCTTTCGTACTTCTTTCTTACTTCTTTCTTCTTTCTTTCTTACTTCTTTCTTACTTTTTTCTTACTTCTTTCTTACTTCTTTCTTACATCTTTCTTACTTCTTTCTTTCTTCTTTCTTACTTCTTCCTTTCTTCTTTCTTACTTCTTTCTTACTTCTTTCTTTCTTCTTTCTTAATTCTTTCTTTCTTCTTTCTTACTTCTTTCTTTCTTACTTTTTTCTTACTTCTTTCTTACTTCTTTCTTACTTTTTTCTTACTTCTTTCTATCTTCTTTTTTCTTATTTCTTTCTTCTTTAATTTCTTCTTTCTATCTTACTTCTTTTTTACTTCTATTTTACTTCTTTCTTTCTTAATTCTTTCGTACTTCTTTCTTACTTCTTTCTTACTTCTTTCTTACTTATTTCTTACTTCTTTCTTACTTCTTTCTTACTTATTTCTTACTTCTTTCTTACTTCTTTCTAACTTCTTTCTTACTTCTTTCTTACTTCTAACTTCTTTCTTACTTCTTTCTTGCTTCTTTCTAACTTCTTTCTTTCTTCTTTCTTTCTTCTTTCTTTCTTACTTCTTTAATCCTTCTTTCTTACTTCTTTCTTTCTTCTTTCGTACTTCTTTCTTACTTCTTTCTTACATCTTTCTTTCTTCTTTCTTAATTCTTTCTTTCTTCTTTCTTACTTCTTTCTTACTTCTTTCTTACGTCTTTCTTTCTTACTTCTTTCTTACTTCTTTCGTACTTCATTCTTACTTCTTTCTTTCTTACTTCTTTCTTACTTCTTTCTTTCTTACTTCTTTCTTACTTCTTTCTTACTTCTTTCTAACTTCTTTCTTTCTTCTTTCTTACTTCTTTATTTGTTATTTCTTACTTCTTTCTTACTTCTTTCTTCTTTCTTTCTTACTTCTTTCTAACTTCTTTCTTACTTGTTTCTTACTTCTTTCTTACTTCTTTCTTACTTCTTTCTTTCTTCTTTCTTACTTCTTTCTTTCTTCTTTCTTACTTCTTTTTACTTATTTCTTACTTCTTTCTTACTTCTTTCTTACTTCTTTCTTACTTCTTTCTAACTTCCTTCTTTCTTCTTTCTTTCTTCTTTCTTTCTTCTTTCTCTCTTACTTCTTTCTTACTCCTTTCTTTCTTACTTCTTTCTTACTTCTTTCTTACATCTTTCTTACTTCTTTCTTTCTTCTTTCTTACTTCTTCCTTTCTTCTTTCTTACTTCTTTCTTACTTCTTTCTTTCTTCTTTCTTAATTCTTTCTTTCTTCTTTCTTACTTCTTTCTTTCTTACTTTTTTCTTACTTCTTTCTTACTTCTTTCTTACTTTTTTCTTACTTCTTTCTATCTTCTTTTTTCTTATTTCTTTCTTCTTTAATTTCTTCTTTCTATCTTACTTCTTTTTTACTTCTATTTTACTTCTTTCTTTCTTAATTCTTTCGTACTTCTTTCTTACTTCTTTCTTACTTCTTTCTTACTTATTTCTTACTTCTTTCTTACTTCTTTCTTACTTATTTCTTACTTCTTTCTTACTTCTTTCTAACTTCTTTCTTACTTCTTTCTTACTTCTAACTTCTTTCTTACTTCTTTCTTGCTTCTTTCTAACTTCTTTCTTTCTTCTTTCTTTCTTCTTTCTTTCTTACTTCTTTAATCCTTCTTTCTTACTTCTTTCTTTCTTCTTTCGTACTTCTTTCTTACTTCTTTCTTACATCTTTCTTTCTTCTTTCTTAATTCTTTCTTTCTTCTTTCTTACTTCTTTCTTACTTCTTTCTTACGTCTTTCTTTCTTACTTCTTTCTTACTTCTTTCGTACTTCATTCTTACTTCTTTCTTTCTTACTTCTTTCTTACTTCTTTCTTTCTTACTTCTTTCTTACTTCTTTCTTACTTCTTTCTAACTTCTTTCTTTCTTCTTTCTTACTTCTTTATTTGTTATTTCTTACTTCTTTCTTACTTCTTTCTTCTTTCTTTCTTACTTCTTTCTAACTTCTTTCTTACTTGTTTCTTACTTCTTTCTTACTTCTTTCTTACTTCTTTCTTTCTTCTTTCTTACTTCTTTCTTTCTTCTTTCTTACTTCTTTTTTACTTATTTCTTACTTCTTTCTTACTTCTTTCTTACTTCTTTCTTACTTCTTTCTAACTTCCTTCTTTCTTCTTTCTTTCTTCTTTCTTTCTTCTTTCTCTCTTACTTCTTTCTTACTCCTTTCTTTCTTACTTCTTTCTTACTTCTTTTTTACTTCTTTCTTACTTCTTTCTAACTTCTTTTTTAATTCTTTCTTACTTCTTTCTTTCTTCTTTCTTTATTCTTTCTTTCTTCCTTCTTTCTTACTTCTTTCTTACTTCTTTCTTTCTTCTTTCTTTCTTCTTTCTTTCTTCTTTCTTACTTCTTTCTTACTTCTTTCTTCTTTCTTTCTTACTTCTTTATTACTTCTTTCTAACTTCTTTCTTTCTTCTTTCTTTCTTCTTTCTTACTTCTTTCTTACCTCTTTCTTACTTCCTTCGTACTTCTTTCTAACTTCTTTTTTCTTCTTTCTTTCTTCTTTCTTTCTTCTTTCTTTCTTACTTCTTTCTTTACTTCTTTCTTACTTCTTTCTTACTTCTTTCTTACTTCTTTCTAACTTCTTTCTTACTTCTTTCTTACTTCTTTCTTACTTCTTTCTAACTTCTTTCTTTCTTCTTTCTTTCTTCTTTCTTTCTTCTTTCTCTCTAACTTCTTTCATACTTCTTTCTTACTTCTTTCTTTCTTACCTCATTCTTACTTCTTTCGTACTTCTTCTTACTTCTTTCTTCTTTCTGTCTTTCCTCTTTCTTACTTCTTCCTTTCTTCTTTCTTACTTCTTTCTTACTTCTTTCTTTCTTCTTTCTTAATTCTTTCTTTCTTCTTTCTTACTTCTTTCTTTCTTACTTTTTTCTTACTTCTTTCTTACTTCTTTCTTACTTTTTTCTTACTTCTTTCTATCTTCTTTTTTCTTATTTCTTTCTTCTTTAATTTCTTCTTTCTATCTTACTTCTTTCTTACTTCTATTTTACTTCTTTCTTTCTTAATTCTTTCGTACTTCTTTCTTACTTCTTTCTTACTTCTTTCTTACTTATTTCTTACTTCTTTCTTACTTCTTTCTTACTTATTTCTTACTTCTTTCTTACTTCTTTCTAACTTCTTTCTTACTTCTTTCTTACTTCTAACTTCTTTCTTACTACTTTCTTACTTATTTCTAACTTATTTCTTACTTCTTACTTACTTCTTTCTAACTTCTTTCTTTCTTCTTTCTTTCTTCTTTCTTTCTTCTTTCGTACTTCTTTCTTAATTCTTTCTTACATCTTTCTTTCTTCTTTCTTACTTCTTTCTTTCTTCTTTCTTACTTCTTTCTTACTTCTTTCTTACTTCTTTCTTACTTCTTTCTTACTTCTTTCTTACTTCTTTCTAACTTCTTTTTCTTCTTTCTTTCTTATTTCTTTCTTCTTTCTTTCTTCTTTCTTTCTTACTTCTTTAATCCTTCTTTCTTACTTCTTTCTTTCTTCTTTCTAACTTCTTTCTTTCTTCTTTCTTTCTTCTTTCTTTCTTCTTTCTTTCTTACTTCTTTCATCCTTCTTTCTTACTTCTTTCTTTCTTACTTCTTTCTTTCTTCCTTCGTACTTCTTTCTTACTTCTTTCTTACATCTTTCTTTCTTCTTTCTTAATTCTTTCTTTCTTCTTTCTTACTTCTTTCTTACTTCTTTCTTACTTCTTTCTTACTTCTTTCTTACTTCTTTCTTACTTCTTTCTTACTTCTTTCTTACTTCTTTCTTACTTCTTTTTTACTTCTTTCTTACTTCTTTCTAACTTATTTCTTTCTTCTTTCTTACTTCTTTCTAAATTTTTATTACTTCTTTCTTACTTCTCTCTTACTTCTTTCTTACTTCTTTCTTTCTTCTTTCTTTCTTCTATCTTACTTCTTTCTTACTTCTTTCTTACGTCTTTCTTACTTCTTTCTTACTTCTTTCTTACTCCTTTCTAACTTCTTTTTTCTTCTTTCTTTCTTCTTTCTTTCTTTTCTTTCTTACTTCTTTCTTACTTCTTTCTTACATCTTTCTTTCTTCTTTCTTTCTTCTTTCTTACTTCTTTCTAACTTCTTTCTTTCTTCTTTATTTCTTCTTTCTTTCTACTTCTTTCTTACTTCTTTCTTTCTTACTTCTTTCTTACTTCTTTTTTACTTCTTTCTTACTTCTTTCTAACTTCTTTGTTACTTCTTTCTTACTTCTTTCTAACTTCTTAATTACTTCTTTCTTACTTCTCTCTTACTTCTTTCTTACTTCTTTCTTTCTTCTTTCTTTCTTCTATCTTACTTCTTTCTTTCTTACTTCTTTCTTACTTATTTCTTTCTTCTTTCTTACTTCTTTCTTACTTCTTTCTAACTTCTTTCTTCTTTCTTTCTTACTTCTTTCTACTTCTTTCTTACGTCTTTCTTTCTTACTTCTTTCTTAATTCTTTCGTACTTCTTTCTTACTTCTTTCTTTCTTACTTCTTTCTTACTTCTTTCTTACTTCTTTCTTACTTCTTTCTTACTTCTTTCTTACTTCTTTCTTCTTTCTTTCTTACTTCTTTCTTACTTCTTTCTTACTTCTTTCTTACTTCTTTCTTACATCTTTCTTTCTTCTTTCTTACTTCTTTCTTACTTCTTTCATTCTTCTTTCTTTCTTCTTTCTTACTTCTTTCTTTCTTCTTTCTTACTTCTTTCTAACTTCTTTCTTTCTTCTTTATTTCTTCTTCTTTCTTACTTCTTTCTTACTTCTTTCTTACTTCTTTCTTTCTTACTTCTTTCTTACTTTTTTTTACTTCTTTCTTACTTCTTTCTAACTTCTTTCTTTCTTCTTTCTTACTTCTTTCTAACTTCTTTATTACTTCTTTCTACTTCTCTCTTACTTCTTTCTTACTTCTTTCTTTCTTCTTTCTTACTTCTTTATTTGTTCTTTCTTACTTCTTTCTTCTTTCTTTCTTGCTTCTTTCTAACTTCTTTCTTACTTGTTTCTTACTTCTTTCTTACTTCTTTCTTTCTTCTTTCTTACTTCTTTCTAACTTCTTTCTTTCTTCTTTCTTTCTTCTTTCTTTCTTCTTTCTCTCTTACTTCTTTCATACTTCTTTCTTTCTTACCTCTTTCTTACTTCTTTCGTACTTCTTTCTTACTTCTTTCTTCTTTCTTTCTTACTTCTTTTTTACTTTTTTCTTTACTTATGTCTTACTTCTTTCTTACATCTTTCTTACTTCTTTCTTTCTTCTTTCTTTCTTCTATCTTCTTTCTTACTTCTTTCTTATTCTTTCTTACTTCTTTCTTTCTTCTTTCTTTCTTCTTTCTTACTTCTTTCTTTCTTTCTTCTTTATTACTTCTTTCTTACTTCTTTCTTACTTCTTTCTTACTTCTTTCTTACTTCTTTCTAACTTCTTTTTTCTTCTTTCTTTCTTCTTTCTTTCTTCTTTCTTTCTTACTTCTTTCTTACTTCTTTCTTACATCTTTCTTTCTTCTTTCTTACTTCTTTCTTACTTCTTTCTTTCTTCTTTCTTTCTTCTTTCTTACTTCTTTCTAACTTCTTTCTTTCTTCTTTATTTCTTCTTTCTTTCTTACTTCTTTCTTACTTCTTTCTTTCTTACTTCTTTCTTACTTCTTTTTGACTTCTTCTTACTTCTTTCTAACTTCTTTGTTACTTCTTTCTTACTTCTTTCTAACTTCTTAATTACTTCTTCTTACTTCTCTCTTACTTCTTTCTTACTTCTTTCTTTCTTCTTTCTTTCTTCTATCTTACTTCTTTCTTTCTTACTTCTTTCTTACATCTTTCTTACTTCTTTCTTACTTCTTTCTTACTTCTTTCTTTCTTCTTTCTTTCCTCTTTCTTACTTCTTTCTAACTTCTTTCTTTCTTCTTTATTTCTTCTTTCTTTCTTACTTCTTTCTTACTTCTTTCTTTCTTACTTCTTTCTTACTTCTTTTTTACTTCTTTCTACTTCTTTCTAACTTCTTTGTTACTTCTTTCTTACTTCTTTCTAACTTCTTAATTACTTCTTTCTTACTTCTCTCTTACTTCTTTCTTACTTCTTTCTTTCTTCTTTCTTTCTTCTATCTTACTTCTTTCTTTCTTACTTCTTTCTTACTTATTTCTTTCTTCTTTCTTACTTCTTTCTTACTTCTTTCTTACTTCTTTCTTCTTTCTTTCTTGCTTCTTTCTTACTTCTTTCTTACGTCTTTCTTTCTTACTTCTTTCTTAATTCTTTCATACTTCTTTCTTACTTCTTTCTTTCTTACTTCTTTCTTACTTCTTTCTTACTTCTTTCTTTCTTACTTCTTTCTTACTTCTTTTTTACTTCTTTCTTACTTCTTTCTAACTTCTTTCTTTCTTCTTACTTACTTCTTTCTAACTTCTTTATTACTTCTTTCTTACTTCTTCTTACGTCTTTCTTACTTCTTTCTTACTTCTTTCTTACTCCTTTCTAACTTCTTTTTTCTTCTTTCTTTCTTCTTTCTTTCTTCTTCTTTCTTACTCTTCTTACTTCTTTCTTACTTCTTTCTTACTTCTTTCTTTCTTCTTTCTTACTTCTTTATTTGTTCTTTCTTACTTCTTTCTTCTTTCTTTCTTCCTTCTTTCTTCTTTCTTTCTTCTTCTCTCTTACTTCTTTCATACTTCTTTCTTTCTTACCTCTTTCTTACTTCTTTCGTACTTCTTTCTTACTTCTTTCTTCTTTCTTCTTACTTCTTTTTTTACTTTTTTCTTACTTATGTCTTACTTCTTTCTTACATCTTTCTTACTTCTTTCTTTCTTCTTTCTTTCTTCTATCTTTCTTCTTTCTTACTTCTTTCTTATTCTTTCTTACTTCTTTCTTTCTTCTTTCTTTCTTCTTCTTACTTCTTTCTTTCTTCTTCTTTATTACTTCTTTCTTACTTCTTTCTTACTTCTTTCTTACTTCTTTCTTACTTCTTTCTAACTTCTTTTTTCTTCTTTCTTTCTTCTTCTTTCTTCTTTCTTTCTTACTTCTTTCTTACTTCTTTCTTACATCTTTCTTTCTTCTTTCTTACTTCTTTCTTACTTCTTTCTTTCTTCTTTCTTCTTTCTTCTACTTCTTTCTAACTTCTTTCTTTCTTCTTTATTTCTTCTTTCTTTCTTACTTCTTTCTTACTTCTTTCTTTCTTACTTCTTTCTTACTTCTTTTTGACTTCCTTCTTACTTCTTTCTTACTTCTTTCTTCTTCTTTCTTACTTCTTCCTTTCTTCTTTCTTACTTCTTTCTTACTTCTTTCTTTCTTCTTTCTTTCTTCTTTCTTTCTCACTTCTTTCTTACTTCTTACTTCTTTCTTTCTTACTTCTTTCGTACTTCTTTCTTACTTCTTTCTTACTTCTTTCTAACTTCTTTTTCTTATTTCTTTCTTCTTTCTTCTTCTTCTTTCTTACTTCTTTCTTACTTCTTTCTTTCTTACTTCTTTCGTACTTCTTTCTTACTTCTTTCTTTCTTACTTCTTTCTTACTTCTTTCTTAATTCTTTCTTACTTCTTTCTTACTTCTTTCTACTTCTTTCTTACTTCTTCTTACATCTTTCTTACTTCTTTCTTACTTCTTTCTAACTTCTTTTTTCTTCTTTCTTTCTTATTTCTTTCTTCTTTCTTTCTTCTTTCTTTCTTACTTCTTTAATCCTTCTTTCTTACTTCTTTCTTTCTTCTTTCTAACTTCTTTCTTTCTTCTTTCTTTCTTCTTTCTTTCTTCTTTCTTTCTTACTTCTTTCATCCTTCTTTCTTACTTCTTTCTTTCTTACTTCTTTCTATCTTCCTTCGTACTTCTTTCTTACTTCTTTCTTACATCTTTCTTTCTTCTTTCTTAATTCTTTCTTTCTTCTTTCTTACTTCTTTCTTACTTCTTTCTTACTTCTTTCTTACTTCTTTCTTACTTCTTTCTTACTTCTTTCTTACTTCTTTCTTACTTCTTTTTTACTTCATTCTTACTTCTTTCTTACTTATTTCTTCTTCTTTCTTACTTCTTTCTAAATTTTTATTACTTCTTTCTTACTTCTCTCTTACTTCTTTCTTACTTCTTTCTTTCTTCTTTCTTTCTTCTATCTTACTTCTTTCTTTCTTACTTCTTTCTTACGTCTTTCTTACGTCTTTCTTACTTCTTTCTTACTTCTTTCTTACTCCTTTCTAACTCTTTTTTCTTCTTTCTTCTTTCTTTCTTCTTTCTTTCTTACTTCTTTCTTACTTCTTTCTTACATCTTTCTTTCTTCTTTCTTTCTTCTTTCTTACTTCTTTCTAACTTCTTTCTTTCTTCTTTATTTCTTCTTTCTTTCTTACTTCTTTCTTACTTCTTTCTTTCTTACTTCTTTCTTACTTCTTTTTTACTTCTTTCTTACTTCTTTCTAACTTCTTTGTTACTTCTTTCTTACTTCTTTCTAACTTCTTAATTACTTCTTTCTTACTTCTCTCTTACTTCTTTCTTACTTCTTTCTTTCTTCTTCTTTCTTCTATCTTACTTCTTTCTTTCTTACTTCTTTCTTACTTATTTCTTTCTTCTTTCTTACTTCTTTCTTACTTCTTTCTAACTTCTTTCTTCTTTCTTTCTTACTTCTTTCTTACTTCTTTCTTACGTCTTTCTTACTTCTTTCTTAATTCTTTCGTACTTCTTTCTTACTTCTTTCTTCTTTCTTTCTTACTTCTTTCTTACTTCTTTCTTACTTCTTTCTTACTTCTTTCTTACATCTTTCTTTCTTCTTTCTTACTTCTTTCTCACTTCTTTCATTCTTCTTTCTTTCTTCTTTCTTACTTCTTTCTTTCTTCTTTCTTACTTCATTCTAACTTCTTTTTTCTTCTTTATTTCTTCTTTCTTTCTTACTTCTTTCTTACTTCTTTCTTACTTCTTTCTTTCTTACTTCTTTCTTACTTCTTTTTTACTTCTTTCTTTACTTCTTTCTAACTTCTTTCTTTCTTCTTTCTTACTTCTTTCTAACTTCTTTATTACTTCTTTCTTACTTCTCTCTTACTTCTTTCTTACTTCTTTCTTTCTTCTTTCTTTCTTCTATCTTACTTCTTTCTTTCTTACTTCTTTCTTACTTCTTTCTTACGTCTTTCTTACTTCTTTCTTACTTCTTTCTTACTCCTTTCTAACTTCTTTTTTCTTCTTTCTTTCTTCTTTCTTTCTTCTTTCTTTCTTACTTCTTTCTTACTTCTTTCTTACTTCTTTCTTACTTCTTTCTTTCTTCTTTCTTACTTCTTTATTTGTTCTTTCTTACTTCTTTCTTCTTTCTTTCTTGCTTCTTTCTAACTTCTTTCTTAATTGTTTCTTACTTCTTTCTTACTTCTTTCTTTCTTCTTTCTTACTTCTTTCTAACTTCTTTCTTTCTTCTTTCTTTCTTCTTTCTTTCTTCTTTCTCTCTTACTTCTTTCATACTTCTTTCTTTCTTACCTCTTTCTTACTTCTTTCGTACTTCTTCTTACTTCTTTCTTCTTTCTTTCTTACTTCTTTTTTACTTTTTCTTACTTATGTCTTACTTCTTTCTTACATCTTTCTTACTTCTTTCTTTCTTCTTCTTTCTTCTATCTTTCTTCTTCTTACTTCTTTCTTATTCTTTCTTACTTCTTTCTTTCTTCTTTCTTTCTTCTTTCTTACTTCTTTCTTTCTTTCTTCATTATTACTTCTTCTTACTTCTTTCTTACTTCTTTCTTACTTCTTTCTTACTTCTTTCTAACTTCTTTTTTCTTCTTTCTTTCTTCTTTCTTTCTTCTTTCTTTCTTACTTCTTTCTTACTTCTTTCTTACATCTTTCTTTCTTCTTTCTTACTTCTTCTTACTTCTTTCTTTCTTCTTTCTTTCTTCTTTCTTACTTCTTTCTAACTTCTTTCTTTCTTCTTTATTTCTTCTTTCTTTCTTACTTCTTTCTTACTTCTTTCTTTCTTACTTCTTTCTTACTTCTTTTTGACTTCTTTCTTACTTCTTTCTAACTTCTTTGTTACTTCTTTCTTACTTCTTTCTAACTTCTTAATTACTTCTTTCTTACTTCTCTCTTACTTCTTTCTTACTCCTTTCTTTCTTCTTTCTTTCTTCTATCTTACTTCTTTCTTTCTTACTTCTTTCTTACATCTTTCTTACTTCTTTTTTACTTCTTTCTTACTTCTTTCTAACTTCTTTGTTACTTCTTTCTTACTTCTTTCTAACTTCTTAATTACTTCTTTCTTACTTCTCTCTTACTTCTTTCTTACTTCTTTCTTTCTTCTTTCTTTCTTCTATCTTACTTCTTTCTTTCTTACTTCTTTCTTACTTATTTCTTTCTTCTTTCTTACTTCTTTCTTACTTCTTTCTTACTTCTTTCTTCTTTCTTTCTTGCTTCTTTCTTACTTCTTTCTTACGTCTTTCTTTCTTACTTCTTTCTTAATTCTTTCATACTTCTTTCTTACTTCTTTCTTTCTTACTTCTTTCTTACTTCTTTCTTACATCTTTCTTTCTTCTTTCTTACTTCTTTCTTACTTCTTTCTTTCTTCTTTCTTTCTTCTTTCTTACTTCTTTCTAACTTCTTTCTTTCTTCTTTATTTCTTCTTTCTTTCTTACTTCTTTCTTACTTCTTTCTTTCTTACTTCTTTCTTACTTCTTTTTGACTTCTTTCTTACTTCTTTCTAACTTCTTTGTTACTTCTTTCTTACTTCTTTCTAACTTCTTAATTACTTCTTTCTTACTTCTCTCTTACTTCTTTCTTACTTCTTTCTTTCTTCTTTCTTTCTTCTATCTTACTTCTTTCTTTCTTACTTCTTTCTTACTTCTTTCTACGTCTTTCTTACTTCTTTCTTACTTCTTTCTTACTTCTTTCTAACTTCTTTTTTCTTCTTTCTTCTTTCTTTCTTCTTTCTTTCTTCTTTCTTTCTTACTTCTTTCTTACTTCTTTCTTTCTTCTTTCTCACTTCTTTATTTGTTCTTTCTTACTTCTTTCTTACTTCTTTCTTCTTTCTTTCTTACTTCTTTCTAACTTTTTTCTTACTTGTTTCTTACTTCTTTCTTACTTCTTTCTTACTTCTTTCTTTCTTCTTTCTTACTTCTTTCTAACTTCTTTCTTTCTTCTTTCTTTCTTCTTTCTCTCTTACTTCTTTCATACTTCTTTCTTACTTCTTTCTTTCTTACCTCTTTCTTACTTCTTTCGTACTTCTTTCTTACTTCTTTCTTCTTTCTTTCTTACTTCTTTTTTTACTTTTTTCTTACTTATTTCTTACTTCTTTATTACATCTTTCTTACTTCTTTATTACTTCTTTCTTTCTTCTTTCTTAATTCTTTCCTTCTTCTTTCTTTCTTCTTTCTTACTTCTTTCTTTCTTACTTCTTTCGTACTTCTTTCTTACTTCTTTCTTTCTTACTTCTTTCTTCTTTCTCTCTTACTTCTTTCTTACTTATTTCTTACTTCTTTCTTACTTCTTTCGAACTTCTTTCTTACTTCTTTCTTACTTCTTTTTAACTTCTTTCTTACTACTTTCTTACTTATTTCTAACTTATTTCTTACTTCTTTCTTACTTCTTTCTAACTTCTTTCTTTCTTCTTTCTTTCTTCTTTCTTTCTTCTTTCTTTCTTACTTCTTTCATCCTTCTTTCTTACTTCTCTCTTTCTTACTTCTTTCTTTCTTCTTTCGTACTTCTTTCTTACTTCTTTCTTACATCTTTCTTTCTTCTTCTTAATTCTTTCTTTCTTCTTTCTTACTTCTTTCTTACTTCTTTCTAACTTCTTTCTTACTTCTTTCTTACTTCTTTCTTACTTCTTTCTAACTTCTTTTTTCTTCTTTCTTTCTTCTTTCTTTCTTCTTTCTTTCTTACTTCTTTCT
Organism: Columba livia; assembly: GCF_036013475.1. Taxonomy (NCBI): domain Eukaryota; kingdom Metazoa; phylum Chordata; class Aves; order Columbiformes; family Columbidae; genus Columba; species Columba livia. Next base: position 4,610,190 of record NW_027043009.1, on the reverse strand, counting down.
TACTTCTTTCTTACTTCTTTCTTCTTTATTTCTTACTTCTTTCTTACTTCTTTCTTACTTCTTTCTTTCTTCTTTCTTACTTCTTTCTTTCTTACTTCTTTCTTACTTCTTTCTTACTTCTTTCTTACTTCTTTCTTACTTCTTTCTTACTTCTTTCTTCTTTCTCTCTTACTTCTTTCTTACTTCTTTCTTACTTCTTTCTTACTTCATTCTTTCTTCTTTCTTACTTCTTTCTTACTTCTTTCTTACTTCTTTCTTCTTTCTTTCTTACTTCTTTCTTACTTCTTTCTTACGTCTTTCTTTCTTACTTCTTTCTTACTTCTTTCGTACTTCTTTCTTACTTCTTTCTTTCTTACTGCTTTCTTACTTCTTTCTTACTTCTTTCTTACTTCTTCTTACTTCTTTCTTACTTCTTTCTTACTTCTTTCTTACTTCTTTCTTAATACTTTCTTACTTCTTTCTTACTTCTTTCTTAATACTTTCTTACTTCTTTCTTACTTCTTTCTTACTTCTTTCTAACTTCTTTTTTCTTCTTTCTTTCTTCTTTCTTACTTCTTTCTTTCTAACTTCTTTCTTACTTCTTTCTTACTTCTTTCTTACTTCTTTCTTACTTATTTCTTAATTCTTTCTTCTTTCTTTCTTACTTCTTTCTTTCTTCTCTCTTACTTCTTGCTTACTTCTTTCTTTCTTCTTTCTTTCTTCTTTCTTACTTCTTTCTTTCTTCTTTCTTAATTCTTTCTTACTTCTTCCTTACTTCTTTCTTACTTCTTTCTTTCGTCTTTCTTACTTCATTCTTTCTTACTTCTTTCTTACTTCTTCCTTACTTATTTCTTACTTCTTTCTTCTTTCTAACTTCTTTCTTACTTCTTTCTTACTTCTTCCTAACTTCTTTCTTACTTCTTTCTTACTTCTTTCTACTTCTTTTTTACTTCTTCCTTACTTCTTTCTTACTTCTTTCTTAATTCTTTCTTTCTTCTTTCTTACTTCTTTCTTACTTCTTTCTTTCTTCTTTCTTTCTTTTTTCTTACTTCTTTCTTTCTTACTTCTTCTTACTTCTCTCTTACTTCTTTCTTCTTCTTTCTTTCTTCTCTCTTTCTTCTCTCTTTCTTCTTTCTTTCTTCTTTCTTTCTTCTTTCTTTCTTACTTCTTTCTTACTTCTTTCTAACTTCTTTCTTACTTCTTTCTTACTCCATTTTACTTCTTTCTTACTTCTTTCTAACTTCTTTCTTCTTTCTTACTTCTTTTTAACTTCTTTCTTACTTCTTTCTTACTTCTTTCTTAATTCTTTCTAACTTCTTTCTTTCTTCTTTCTCTCTTCTTTCTTTCTTCTTTCTCTCTTACTTCTTTCATACTTCTTTCTTACTTCTTTCTTTCTTACCTCTTTCTTCTTTCGTACTTCTTTCTTACTTCTTTCTTTCTTCTTTCTTACTTCTTTCTTACTTCTTTCTTACATCTTTCTTAATTCATTCTTTCTTCTTTCTTACTTCTTTCTTACTTCTTTCTTACTTCTTTCTTTCTTACTTCTTTCTTCCTTCTTTCTTACTTCTTTCTTACTTCTTTCTTACTTCTTTCTTACTTCGTTCTTCTTTCTTTCTTCCTTCTTTCTTCCTTCTTTCTTACTTATTTCTTTCTTTTTCTTACTTCTTTCTTACTTCTTTCTTTCTTCTTTCTTAATTCTTTCTTACTTCTTCCTTACTTCTTTCTTACATCTTTCTTTCTTCTTTCTTACTTCATTCTTTCTTACTTCTTTCTTACTTCTTTCTAACTTCTTTCTTACTTCTTTCTTACTTCTTTCTAACTTCTTTCTTACTTCTTTCTTACTTCTTTCTTACTTCTTTCTTACTTCTTTCTTGCTTCTTTCTAACTTCTTTCTTACTTCTTTCTTACTTCTTTCTAACTTCTTTCTTACATCTTTCTTACTTCTTTCTAACTTCTTTCTTTCTTCTTTCTTACTTCTTTCTTTCTTCTTCTTTCTTACTTCTTTCGTACTTCTTTCTTACTTCTTTCTTCTTTCTTTCTTACTTCTTTCTTCTTTCTTACTTCTTTCTTACTTATTTCTTACTTCTTTCTTACATCTTTCTTACTTCTTTCTTACTTCTTTCTTTCTTCTTTCTTAATTTTTTCTTTCTTCTTTCTTACTTATTTCTTACTTCTTTCTTACTTCTTTCTTTCTTCTTTCTTTCTTCTTTCTTACTTCTTTCTTTCTTACTTCTTCCTTACTTCATTCTTACTTCTTTCTTACTTCTTTGTTACTTCTTTCTTACTTCTTTCTAACTTCTTTTTTCTTCTTTCTTTCTTCTTTCTTTCTTCTTTCTTTCTTACTTCTCTCTTACCTCTTTCTTTCTTATTTCTTTCTTCTCTCTTTCTTCTCTCTTTCTTCTTTCTTCCTTCTTTCTTTCTTCTTTCTTTCTTACTTCTTTCTTTCTTCTTTCTTAATTCTTTCTTACTTCTTTCTTACTTCTTTCTTACTTCTTTCTTATTTCTTTCTATCTTCTTTTTTCTTCTTTCTTTCTTCTTTCTTACTTCTTTCTTTCTAACTTCTTTCTTACTTCTTTCTTACTTCTTTCTTACTTCTTTCTTACTTATTTCTTAATTCTTTCTTCTTTCTTTCTTACTTCTTTCTTACTTCTTTCTTAATTCTTTCTTTCTTCTTTCTTAATTCTTTCTTTCTTCTTTCTTACTTCTTTCTTACTTCTTTCTTACTTCTTTCTTTCTTACTTCTTTCTTCCTTCTTTCTTACTTCTTTCTTACTTCTTTCTTACTTCTTTCTTACTTCGTTCTTCTTTCTTTCTTCCTTCTTTCTTCCTTCTTTCTTACTTATTTCTTACTTTTTTCTAACTTCTTTCTTACTTCTTTCTTACTTCTTTCTTACTTCTTTCTTACTTCTTTCTTTCTTCTTTCTTTTTTCTATCTTACTTCTTTCTTTCTTACTTCTTTCTTACTTCTTTCTTACTTCTTTCTTACTTCTTTCTTACTCCTTTCTTACATCTTTCTTACTTCTTTCTTACTTCTTTCTTTACTTCTTTCTTACTTCTTTCTTACTTCTTTCTTTCTTCTTTCTTACTTCTTTCTTTCTTCTTTCTTACTTCTTTCTTACTTATTTCTTACTTATTTCTTACTTCTTTCTTTCTTCTTTGTTACTTCTTTCTTTCTTAATTCTTTCTTACTTCTTTCTTACTTCTTTCTTTCTTACCTCTTTCTTACTTCTTTCGTACTTCTTTCTTACTTCTTTCTTCTTTCTATCTTACTTCTTTCTTACTTTTATCTTACTTCTTTCTTACTTCTTTCTTACATCTTTCTTAATTCTTTCTTTCTTCTTTCTTACTTCTTCCTTTCTTCTTTCTAACTTCTTTCTTACTTCTTTCTTTCTTCTTTCTTTCTTACTTCTTTCTTACTTCTTTCTTACTTCTTTCTTTCTTACTTCTTTCGTACCTCTTTCTTACTTCTTTCTTTCTTACTTCTTTCTTACTTCTTTCTTACTTCTTTCTTCTTTCTTCTTTCTTTCTTACTTCTTTCTTACTTCTTTCTTACTTATTTCGTACTTCTTTCTTACTTCTTTTTTTACTTTTTTCTTAATATTTCTTACTTCTTTCTTACATCTTTCTTACTTCTTTCTTTCTTCTTTCTTTCTTCTATCTTTCTTCTTTCTTACTTCTTTCTTACTTCTTTCTTACTTCTTTCTTTCTTCTTTCTTTCTTATTTCTTACTTCTTTCTTTCTTACTTCTTTCTTTCTTCTTTCTAACTTCTTTCTTCTTTCTTACTTCTTTCTTACTTCTTTCTTACTTCTTTCTTTCTTCTTTCTTTCTTCTATCTTACTTCTTTCTTTCTTACTTCTTTCTTACTTCTTTCTTACTTCTTTCTTTCTTCTTTCTTCTTTCTAACTTCTTTTTTCTTCTTTCTTTCTTCTTTCTTTCTTCTTTCTTCCTTACTTCTTTCTTACTTCTTTCTTACTTCTTTCTTTCTTCTTTCTTAATTCTTTCTTACTTCTTTCTTCTTTCTTTCTTACTTCTTTCTTACTTCTTTCTAACTTTTTTCTTTCTTCTTTCTTTCTTCTTTCTTTCTTCTTTCTCTCTTACTTCTTTCATACTTCTTTCTTACTTCTTTCTTTCTTACCTCTTTCTTACTTCTTTCGTACTTCTTTCTTACTTCTTTCTTTCTTCTTTCTTTCTTCTTTCTTACTTCTTTCTTTCTTACCTCTTTATTACTTCCTTCGTACTTCTTTCTAAATTCTTTTTTCTTCTGTCTTTCTTCTTTCTTTCTTCTTTCTTTCTTACTTCTTTCTTACTTCTTTCTTCTTTCTTACTTCTTTTTAATTCTTTCTTTCTTCTTTCTTACTTCTTTCTTTCTTCTTTCTTACTTCTTTCTTACTTCTTTCTAACTTCTTTCTTACTTCTTTCTTACTTCTTTCTTACTTCTTTCTAACTTCTTTCTTTTTTCTTTCTTTCTTCTTTCTTTCTTCTTTCTCTCTTACTTCTTTCATACTTCTTTCTTACTTCTTTCTTTCTTCCTCTTTCTTACTTCTTTCGTACTTCTTTCTTACTTCTTTCTTCTTTCTTTCTTACTTCTTTCTTACTTTTTTCTTACTTATTTCTTACTTCTTTCTTATATCTTTCTTACTTCTTTCTTTCTTCTTTCTTACTTCTTCCTTTCTTCTTTCTAACTTCTTTCTTACTTCTTTCTTTCTTCTATCTTTCTTCTTTCTTTCTTCTTTCTTACTTCTTTCTTTCTTACTTCTTTCTTACTTCTTTCTTACTTCTTTCTTACTTTTTCTTACTTCTTTCTATCTTCTTTTTTCTTATTTCTTTCTTCTTTCTTTCTTCTTTCTTTCTTACTTCTTTCTTACTTCTTTCTTACTTCTTTCTTTCTTACTTCTTTCGTACTTCTTTCTTACTTCTTTCTTTCTTACTTCTTTCTTACTTCTTTCTTACTTCTTTCTTACTTCTTTCGTACTTCTTTCTTACTTCTTTCTTCTTTCTTTCTTACTTCTTACTTACTTCTTTCTTGCTTCTTTCTTACTTCTTTCTAACTTCTTTCTTTCTTCTTTCTTTCTTCTTTCTTTCTTCTTTCTTTCTTCTTTCTCTCTTACTTCTTTCATACTTCTTTCTTACTTCTTTCTTTCTTACCTCTTTCTTACTTCTTTCGTACTTCTTTCTTACTTCTTTATTCTTTCTTTCTCACTTCTTTCTTACTTTTTTCTTACTTCTTTCTTACTTCTTTCTTATATCTTTCTTACTTCTTTCTTTCTTCTCTTACTTCTTCCTTTCTTCTTTCTTACTTCTTTCTTACTTCTTTCTTTCTTCTTTCTTTCTTCTTTCTTTCTTCTTTCTTACTTCTTTCTTTCTTACTTCTTTCTTACTTCTTTCTTACTTCTTTCTTACTTCTTTCTTACTTTTTTCTTACTTCTTTCTATCTTCTTTTTTCTTATTTCTTTCTTCTTTCTTTCTTCTTTCTTTCTTACTTCTTTCTTACTTCTTACTTCTTTCTTTCTTACTTATTTCGTACTTCTTTCTTAGTTCTTTCTTACTTCTTTCTTACTTCTTTCTAACTTCTTTTTTCTTATTTCTTTCTTCTTTCTTTCTTCTTTCTTTCTTACTTCTTTCTTACTTCTTTCTTTCTTACTTCTTTCGTACTTCTTTCTTACTTCTTTCTTTCTTACTTCTTTCTTACTTCTTTCTTACTTCTTTCTTACTTCTTTCTTACTTCTTTCTTACTTCTTTCTTACATCTTTCTTACTTCTTTCTTACTTCTTTCTTACTTCTTTTTTACTTCTTTCTTACTTCTTTCTAACTTCTTTCTTACTTCTTTCTTACTTCTTTCTAACTTCTTTCTTACTTCTTTCTTACTTCTTTCTTACTTCTTTCTTACTTCTTCCTTTCTTCTTTCTTTTTTCTATCTTACTTCTTTCTTTCTTACCTCTTTCTTACTTCTTTCTTACTTCTTTCTTACTTCTTTCTTACTTCTTTCTTACATCTTTCTTACTTCTTTCTTACTTCTTTCTTTCTTCTTTCTTTCTTCTTTCTTTCTTCTTTCTTACTTCTTTCTTTCTTACTTCTTTCTTACTTCTTTCTTACTTTTTTCTTACTTCTTTCTATCTTCTTTTTTCTTCTTTCTTTCTTCTTTCTTTCTTACTTCTTTCTTACTTCTTTCTTACTTCTTTCTTTCTTACTTCTTTCGTACTTCTCTCTTACTTCTTTCTTTCTTCTTTCTTTCTTCTCTCTTTCTTCTCTCTTCCTTCTTTCTTTCTTCTTTTTTCTTCTTTCTTTCTTCTTTCTTTCTTCTTTCTTTCTTCTTTCTTTCTTACTTCTTTCTTACTTCTTTCTAACTTCTTTCTTACTTCTTTCTTACTCCTTTTTTACTTCTTTCTTACTTCTTTCTAACTTCTTTCTTACTTCTTTCTTACTTCTTTCTAACTTCTTTCTTACTTCTTTCTTACTTCTTTCTTAATTCTTTCTAACTTCTTTCTTTCTTCTTTCTTTCTTCTTTCTTTCTTCTTTCTCTCTTACTTCTTTCATACTTCTTTCTTACTTCTTTCTTTCTTACCTCTTTCTTACTTCTTTCGTACTTCTTTCTTACTTCTTTCTTTCTTCTTTCTTACTTCTTTCTTACTTCTTTCTTACATCTTTCTTAATTCTTTCTTTCTTCTTTCTTAATTCTTTATTTCTTCTTTCTTACTTCTTTCTTACTTCTTTCTTACTTCTTTCTTTCTTACTTCTTTCTTCCTTCTTTCTTCCTTCTTTCTTACTTCTTTCTTTCTTTTTTCTTACTTCTTTCTTACTTCTTTCTTTCTTCTTTCTTAATTCTTTCTTACTTCTTCCTTACTTCTTTCTTACATATTTCTTTCTTCTTTCTTACTTCATTCTTTCTTACTTCTTTCTTACTTCTTTCTAACTTCTTTCTTACTTCTTTCTTACTTCTTTCTAACTTCTTTCTTTCTTCTTTCTTTCTTCTTTCTTACTTCTTTCTTTCTTTCTTCTTTCTTACTTCTTTCGTACTTCTTTCTTACTTCTTTCTTCTTTCTTTCTTACTTCTTTCTTCTTTCTTACTTCTTTCTTACTTCTTTCTTACTTCTTTCTTCTTTCTTCCTTACTTCTTTCTTACTTCTTTCTTACTTCTTTCTTAATTCTTTCTTTCTTCTTTCTTACTTCTTTCTTTCTTACTTCTTTCTTACTTCTTCTTTCTTCTTTCTTACTTCTTTCTTTCTTCTTTCTTAATTCTTTCTTTCTTCTTTCTTACTTCTTTCTTACTTCTTTCTTTCTTACTTCTTTCTTACTTCTTTCTTACTTCTTTCTTACTTCTTTCTTACTTCTTTCTATCTTCTTTTTTCTTCTTTCTTTCTTCTTTCTTTCTTCTCTCTTTCTTACTTCTTTCTTACTTCCTTCTTTATTACTTCTTTATTACTTCTTTTGTACTTCTTTCTTACTTCTTTCTTTCTTACTTCTTTGTTACTTCTTTCTTTCTTCTTTCTTACTTCTTCCGTTCTTCTTTCTTTCTTCTTTCTCACTTCTTTCTTTCTTCTTTCTTACTTCTTTCTTACTTCTTTCTTACTTCTTTCTAACTTCTTTCTTTCTTACTTCTTTCTTACTTCTTTCTTACTTCTTTCTTACTTCTTTCTTACTTCTTTCTTTCTTACTTCTTTTTACTTCTTTTTTACTTCTTTCTTACTTCTTTCTAACTTCTTTCTTACTTCTTTCTTACTTCTTTCTAACTTCTTTCTTACTTCTTTCTTACTTCTTTCTTACTTCTTTCTTACTTCTTTCTTACTTCTTTCTTTCTTCTTTCTTACTTCTTTCTTTCTTCTTTCTTACTTCTTTCTTACTTATTTCTTACTTATTTCTTACTTCTTACTTTCTTCTTTGTTACTTCTTTCTTTCTTAATTCTTTCTTACTTCTTTCTTACATCTTTCTTAATTCCTTCTTTCTTCTTTCTTACTTCTTCCTTTCTTCTTTCTAACTTCTTTCTTACTTCTTTCTTTCTTCTTTCTTTCTTACTTCTTTCTTACTTCTTTCTTACTTCTTTCTTACTTTTTTCTTACTTCTTTCTATCTTCTTTTTTCTTCTTTCTTTCTTCTTTCTTTCTTCTTTCTTTCTTACTTCTTTCTTACTTCTTTCTTACTTCTTTCTTTCTTACTTCTTTCGTACCTCTTTCTTACTTCTTTCTTTCTTACTTCTTTCTTACTTCTTTCTTACTTCTTTCTTACTTCTTTCTTACTTCTTTCTTCTTTCTTTCTTACTTCTTTCTTACTTCTTTCTTACTTATTTCGTACTTCTTTCTTACTTCTTTTTTACTTTTTTCTTAATATTTCTTACTTCTTTCTTACATCTTTCTTACTACTTTCTTTCTTCTTTCTTTCTTCTATCTTTCTTCTTTCTTACTTCTTTCTTACTTCTTTCTTACTTCTTTCTTTCTTCTTTCTTTCTTCTTTCTTACTTCTTTCTTTCTTACTTCTTTCTTACTTCTTTCTAACTTCTTTCTTCTTTCTTACTTCTTTCTTACTTCTTTCTTACTTCTTTCTTTCTTCTTTCTTTCTTCTATCTTACTTCTTTCTTTCTTACTTCTTTCTTACTTCTTTCTTACTTCTTTCTTACTTCTTTCTTTCTTCATTCTTCTTTCTAACTTCTTTTTTCTTCTTTCTTTCTTCTTTCTTTCTTCTTTCTTCCTTACTTCTTTCTTACTTCTTTCTTACTTCTTTCTTTCTTCTTTCTTACTTCTTTCTTACTTCTTTCTTCTTTCTTTCTTACGTCTTTCTTACTTCTTTCTAAATTCTTTCTTTCTTCTTTCTTTCTTCTTTCTTTCTTCTTTCTCTCTTACTTCTTTCATACTTCTTTCTTACTTCTTTCTTTCTTACCTCTTTCTTACTTCTTTCGTACTTCTTTCTTACTTCTTTCTTTCTTCTTTCTTTCTTCTTTCTTACTTCTTTCTTTCTTACCTCTTTATTACTTCCTTCGTACTTCTTTCTAACATCTTTTTTCTTCTGTCTTTCTTCTTTCTTTCTTCTTTCTTTCTTACTTCTTTCTTACTTCTTTCTTACTTCTTTCTTACTTCTTTCTTAATTCTTTCTTTCTTCTTTCTTACTTCTTTCTTTCTTCTTTCTTACTTCTTTCTTACTTCTTTCTAACTTCTTTCTTACTTCTTTCTTACTTCTTTCTTACTTCTTTCTAACTTCTTTCTTCCTTCTTTCTTTCTTCTTTCTTTCTTCTTTCTCTCTTGCTTCTTTCATACTTCTTTCTTACTTCTTTCTTTCTTACCTCTTTCTTACTTCTTTCGTACTTCTTTCTTACTTCTTTCTTCTTTCTTTCGTACTTCTTTCTTAATTCTTTCTTACTTCTTTCTTGCTTCTTTCTAACTTCTTTCTTACTTCTTTCTTACTTCTTTCTTAATTCTTTCTTTCTTCTTTCTTACTTCTTTCTTTCTTCTTTCTTACTTCTTTCTTACTTCTTTCTAACTTCTTTCTTACTTCTTTCTTACTTCTTTCTTACTTCTTTCTAACTTCTTTCTTCCTTCTTTCTTTCTTCTTTCTTTCTTCTTTCTCTCTTGCTTCTTTCATACTTCTTTCTTACTTCTTTCTTTCTTACCTCTTTCTTACTTCTTTCGTACTTCTTTCTTACTTCTTTCTTCTTTCTTTCTTACTTCTTTCTTACTTTTTTCTTACTTATTTCTTACTTCTTTCTTATATCTTTCTTACTTCTTTCTTTCTTCTTTCTTACTTCTTCCTTTCTTCTTTCTAACTTCTTTCTTACTTCTTTCTTTCTTCTTTCTTTCTTCTTTCTTTCTTCTTTCTTACTTCTTTCTTTCTTACTTCTTTCTTACTTCTTTCTTACTTCTTTCTTACTTTTTTCTTACTTCTTTCTATCTTCTTTTTTCTTATTTCTTTCTTCTTTCTTTCTTCTTTCTTTCTTACTTCTTTCTTACTTCTTTCTTACTTCTTTCTTCCTTACTTCTTTCGTACTTCTTTCTTACTTCTTTCTTTCTTACTTCTTTCTTACTTCTTTCTTACTTCTTTCTTACTTCTTTCGTACTTCTTCCTTAATTCTTTCTTACTTCTTTCTTGCTTCTTTCTAACTTCTTTCTTACTTCTTTCTTACTTCTTTCTAACTTCTTTCTTACAACTTTCTTACTTCTTCCTAACTTCTTTCTTTCTTCTTTCTTTCTTCTTTCTTACTTCTTTCTTTCTTTCTTCTTTATTACTTCTTTATTACTTCTTTCGTGCTTCTTTCTTACTTCTTTCTTTCTTACTTCTTTGTTACTTCTTTCTTTCTTCTTTCTTACTTCTTCCGTTCTTCTTTCTTTCTTCTTTCTTACTTCTTTCTTTCTTCTTTCTTACTTCTTTCTTACTTCTTTCTTTCTTCTTTCTTACTTCTTTCTTTCTTCTTTCTTACTTCTTTCTTGCTTCTTTCTTTCTTCTTTCTTCCTTCTTTCTTTCTTACTTCTTTCTTACTTCTTTCTAACTTGTTTCTTCTTTCTTACTTCTTTCTTACTTCTTTCTTACTTCTTTCTTTCTTCTTTCTTTCTTCTATCTTACTTCTTTCTTTCTTACTTCTTTCTTACTTCTTTCTTACTTCTTTCTTACTTCTTTCTTTCTTCTTTCTTCTTTCTAACTTCTTTTTTCTTCTTTCTTTCTTCTTTCTTTCTTCTTTCTTTCTTACTTCTTTCTTACTTCTTTCTTTCTTCTTTCTTCTTTCTAACTTCTTTTTTCTTCTTTCTTTCTTCTTTCTTTCTTCTTTCTTCCTTACTTCTTTCTTACTTCTTTCTTACTTCTTTCTTACTTCTTTCTTTCTTCTTTCTTACTTCTTTCTTTCTTACTTCTTTCTTACTTCTTTCTTACTTCTTTCTTACTTCTTTCTTAATTCTTTCTTTCTTCTTTCTTACTTCTTTCTTTCTTCTTTCTTACTTCTTTCTTACTTCTTTCTAACTTCTTTCTTACTTCTTTCTTACTTCTTTCTTACTTCTTTCTTAATTCTTTCTTTCTTCTTTCTTACTTCTTTCTTTCTTCTTTCTTACTTCTTTCTTACTTCTTTCTAACTTCTTTCTTACTTCTTTCTTACTTCTTTCTTACTTCTTTCTAACTTCTTTCTTCCTTCTTTCTTTCTTCTTTCTTTCTTCTTTCTCTCTTGCTTCTTTCATACTTCTTTCTTACTTCTTTCTTTCTTACCTCTTTCTTACTTCTTTCGTACTTCTTTCTTACTTCTTTCTTCTTTCTTTCTTACTTCATTCTTACTTTTCTCTTACTTATTTCTTACTTCTTTCTTATATCTTTCTTACTTCTTTCTTTCTTCTTCTTACTTCTTCCTTTCTTCTTTCTAACTTCTTTCTTACTACTTTCTTTCTTCTTTCTTTCTTCTTTCTTTCTTCTTTCTTACTTCTTTCTTTCTTACTTCTTTCTTACTTCTTTCTTACTTCTTTCTTACTTTTTTCTTACTTCTTTCTATCTTCTTTTTTCTTATTTCTTTCTTCTTTCTTTCTTCTTTCTTTCTTACTTCTTTCTTACTTCTTTCTTACTTCTTTCTTTCTTACTTCTTTCGTACTTCTTTCTTACTTCTTTCTTTCTTACTTCTTTCTTACTTCTTTCTTACTTCTTTCTTACTTCTTTCTTACTTCTTTCGTACTTCTTTCTTACTTCTTTCTTCTTTCTTTCTTACTTCTTACTTACTTCTTTCTTGCTTCTTTCTTACTTCTTTCTAACTTCTTTCTTTCTTCTTTCTTTCTTCTTTCTTTCTTCTTTCTCTCTTACTTCTTTCATACTTCTTTCTTACTTCTTTCTTTCTTACCTCTTTCTTACTTCTTTTGTACTTCTTTCTTACTTCTTTATTCTTTCTTTCTTACTTCTTTCTTACTTTTTTCTTACTTCTTTCTTACTTCTTTCTTATATCTTTCTTACTTCTTTCTTTCTTCTTTCTTACATCTTCCTTTCTTCTTTCTTACTTCTTTCTTACTTCTTTCTTTCTTCTTTCTTTCTTCTTTCTTTCTTCTTTCTTACTTCTTTCTTTCTTACTTCTTTCTTACTTCTTTCTTACTTCTTTCTTACTTTTTTCTTACTTCTTTCTATCTTCTTTTTTCTTATTTCTTTCTTCTTTCTTTCTTCTTTCTTTCTTACTTCTTTCTTACTTCTTACTTCTTTCTTTCTTACTTCTTTCGTACTTCTTTCTTACTTCTTTCTTACTTCTTTCTTACTTCTTTCTAACTTCTTTTTTCTTATTTCTTTCTTCTTTCTTTCTTCTTTCTTTCTTACTTCTTTCTTACTTCTTTCTTTCTTACTTCTTTCGTACTTCTTTCTTACTTCTTTCTTTCTTACTTCTTTCTTACTTCTTTCTTACTTCATTCTTACTTCTTTCTTACTTCTTTCTTACTTCTTTCTTACATCTTTCTTACTTCTTTCTTACTTCTTTCTTACTTATTTTTACTTCTTTCTTACTTCTTTCTAACTTCTTTCTTACTTCTTTCTTACTTCTTTCTAACTTCTTTCTTACTTCTTTCTTACTTCTTTCTTACTTCTTTCTTACTTCTTTCTTTCTTCTTTCTTTTTTCTATCTTACTTCTTTCTTTCTTACTTCTTTCTTACTTCTTTCTTACTTCTTTCTTCTTTCTTTCTTACTTCTTTCTTACTTCTTTCGTACTTCTTTCTTACTTCTTTCTTACTTCTTTTTTACTTTTTTCTTAATATTTCTTACTTCTTTCTTACATCTTTCTTACTTCTTTCTAACTTCTTTCTTTCTTCTTTCTTTCTTCTTTCTTACTTCTTTCTTTCTTTCTTCTTTCTTACTTCTTTCTTCCTTCTTTCTTCCTTCTTTCTTACTTCTTTCTTTCTTTTTTCTTACTTCTTTCTTACTTCTTTCTTTCTTCTTTCTTAATTCTTTCTTACTTCTTCCTTACTTCTTTCTTACATCTTTCTTTCTTCTTTCTTATTTCATTCTTTCTTACTTCTTTCTTACTTCTTTCTAACTTCTTTCTTACTTCTTTATTCTTTCTTTCTTACTTCTTTCTTACTTTTTTCTTACTTCTTTCTTACTTCTTTCTTATATCTTTCTTACTTCTTTCTTTCTTCTTTCTTACTTCTTCCTTTCTTCTTTCTTACTTCTTTCTTACTTCTTTCTTTCTTCTTTCTTTCTTCTTTCTTTCTTACTTCTTTCTTACTTCTTACTTCTTTCTTTCTTACTTCTTTCGTACTTCTTTCTTACTTCTTTCTTACTTCTTTCTAACTTCTTTTTTCTTATTTCTTTCTTCTTTCTTTCTTCTTTCTTTCTTACTTCTTTCTTACTTCTTTCTTTCTTACTTCTTTCGTACTTCTTTCTTACTTCTTTCTTTCTTACTTCTTTCTTACTTCTTTCTTACTTCTTTCTTACTTCTTTCTTCTTTCTCTCTTACTTCTTTCTTACTTCTTTCTTACTTCTTTCTTTCTTCTTTCTTAATTCTTTCTTTCTTCTTTCTTACTTCTTTCTTACTTCTTTCTTTCTTACTTCTTTCTTACTTCTTTCTTACTTCTTTCTTACTTCTTTCTTACTTCTTTCTATCTTCTTTTTTCTTCTTTCTTTCTTCTTTCTTTCTTCTCTCTTTCTTACTTCTTTCTTACTTCCTTCTTTATTACTTCTTTATTACTTCTTTCGTACTTCTTTCTTACTTCTTTCTTTCTTACTTCTTTGTTACTTCTTTCTTTCTTCTTTCTTACTTCTTCCGTTCTTCTTTCTTTCTTCTTTCTTACTTCTTTCTTTCTTCTTTCTTACTTCTTTCTTACTTCTTTCTTTCTTCTTTCTTACTTCTTTTTCCTTCTTTCTTTCTTCTTTCTTTCTTCTTTCTTTCTTCTTTCTTACTTCTTACTTTCTTACTTCTTTCTTACTTCTTTCTAACTTGTTTCTTCTTTCTTACTTCTTTCTTACTTCTTTCGTACTTCTTTCTTACTTCTTTCTTTCTTCTTTCTTTCTTCTTTCTTACTTCTTTCTTTCTTACCTCTTTATTACTTCCTTCGTACTTCTTTCTAACTTCTTTTTTCTTCTTTCTTTCTTCTTTCTTTCTTCTTTCTTTCTTACTTCTTTCTTACTTCTTTCTTACTTCTTTCTTACTTCTTTCTTAATTCTTTCTTTCTTCTTTCTTACTTCTTTCTTTCTTCTTTCTTTCTTCTTTCTTACTTCTTTCTAACTTCTTTCTTACTTCTTTCTTACTTCTTTCTTACTTCTTTCTAACTTCTTTCTTCCTTCTTTCTTTCTTCTTTCTTTCTTCTTTCTCTCTTGCTTCTTTCATACTTCTTTCTTACTTCTTTCTTTCTTACCTCTTTCTTACTTCTTTCGTACTTCTTTCTTACTTCTTTCTTCTTTCTTTCTTACTTCTTTCTTACTTTTTTCTTACTTATTTCTTACTTCTTTCTTATATCTTTCTTACTTCTTTCTTTCTTCTTTCTTACTTCTTCCTTTCTTCTTTCTAACTTCTTTCTTACTTCTTTCTTTCTTCTTTCTTTCTTCTTTCTTTCTTCTTTCTTACTTCTTTCTTTCTTACTTCTTTCTTACTTCTTTCTTACTTCTTTCTTACTTTTTTCTTACTTCTTTCTATCTTCTTTTTTCTTATTTCTTTCTTCTTTCTTTCTTCTTTCTTTCTTACTTCTTTCTTACTTCTTTCTTACTTCTTTCTTTCTTACTTCTTTCGTACTTCTTTCTTACTTCTTTCTTTCTTACTTCTTTCTTACTTCTTTCTTACTTCTTTCTTACTTCTTTCGTACTTCTTTCTTAATTCTTTCTTACTTCTTTCTTGCTTCTTTCTAACTTCTTTCTTACTTCTTTCTTACTTCTTTCTAACTTCTTTCTTTCTTCTTTCTTTCTTCTTTCTTTCTTACTTCTTTCGTACTTCTTACTTCTTTCTTTCTTACTTCTTTCGTACTTCTTTCTTACTTCTTTCTTACTTCTTTCTAACTTCTTTTTTCTTATTTCTTTCTTCTTTCTTTCTTACTTCTTTCGTACTTCTTTCTTACTTCTTTCTTTCTTACTTCTTTCTTACTTCTTTCTTACTTCTTTCTTACTTCTTTCTTACTTCTTTCTTACTTCTTTCTTACATCTTTCTTACTTCTTTCTTACTTCTTTCTTACTTCTTTTTTACTTCTTTCTTACTTCTTTCTAACTTCTTTCTTACTTCTTTCTTACTTCTTTCTTACTTCTTTCTTACTTCTTTCTTACTTCTTTCTTACTTCTTTCTTACATCTTTCTTACTTCTTTCTTACTTCTTTCTTTCTTCTTTCTTTCTTCTTTCTTTCTTCTTTCTTACTTCTTTCTTTCTTACTTCTTTCTTACTTCTTTCTTACTTCTTTCTTTCTTACTTCTTTCGTACTTCTCTCTTACTTCTTTCTTTCTTCTTTCTTTCTTCTCTCTTTCTTCTCTCTTTCTTCTTTCTTTCTTCTTTCTTTCTTCTTTCTTTCTTACTTCTTTCTTACTTCTTTCTAACTTCTTTCTTACTTCTTTCTTACTCCTTTTTTACTTCTTTCTTACTTCTTTCTAACTTCTTTCTTACTTCTCTCTTACTTCTTTCTAACTTCTTTCTTACTTCTTTCTTACTTCTTTCTTAATTCTTTCTAACTTCTTTCTTTCTTCTTTCTTTCTTCTTTCTTTCTTCTTTCTCTCTTACTTCTTTCATACTTCTTTCTTACTTCTTTCTTTCTTACCTCTTTCTTACTTCTTTCGTACTTCTTTCTTACTTCTTTCTTTCTTCTTTCTTACTTCTTTCTTACTTCTTTCTTACATCTTTCTTAATTCTTTCTTTCTTCTTTCTTAATTCTTTCTTTCTTCTTTCTTACTTCTTTCTTACTTCTTTCTTACTTCTTTCTTTCTTACTTCTTTCTTCCTTCTTTCTTCCTTCTTTCTTAATTCTTTCTTACTTCTTTCTTGCTTCTTTCTTAATTCTTTCTTAATTCTTTCTTACTTCTTTCTTACTTCTTTCTAACTTCTTTCTTACTTCTTTCTTACTTCTTTCTAACTTCTTTCTTACTTCTTTCTTACTTCTTTCTTAATTCTTTCTTACTTCTTTCTTGCTTCTTTCTAACTTCTTTCTTACTTCTTTCTTACTTCTTTCTAACTTCTTTCTTACATCTTTCTTACTTCTTTCTAACTTCTTTCTTTCTTCTTTCTTTCTTCTTTCTTACTTCTTTCTTTCTTTCTTCTTTCTTACTTCTTTCGTACTTCTTTCTTACTTCTTTCTTCTTTCTTTCTTACTTCTTTCTTCTTTCTTACTTCTTTCTTACTTCTTTCTTACTTCTTTCTTACTTCTTTCTTTCTTACTTCTTTCTTCCTTCTTTCTTCCTTCTTTCTTACTTCTTTCTTTCTTTTTTCTTACTTCTTTCTTACTTCTTTCTTTCTTCTTTCTTAATTCTTTCTTACTTCTTCCTTACTTCTTTCTTACATCTTTCTTTCTTCTTTCTTACTTCATTCTTTCTTACTTCTTTCTTACTTCTTTCTAACTTCTTTCTTACTTCTTTCTTACTTCTTTCTAACTTCTTTCTTACTTCTTTCTTACTTCTTTCTTAATTCTTTCTTACTTCTTTCTTGCTTCTTTCTAACTTCTTTCTTACTTCTTTCTTACTTCTTTCTAACTTCTTTCTTACAACTTTCTTACTTCTTCCTAACTTCTTTCTTTCTTCTTTCTTTCTTCTTTCTTACTTCTTTCTTTCTTTCTTCTTTCTTACTTCTTTCGTACTTCTTTCTTACTTCTTTCTTCTTTCTTTCTTACTTCTTTCTTCTTTCTTACTTCTTTCTTACTTCTTTCTTACTTCTTTCTTACTTCTTTCTTCTTTCTTTCTTACTTCTTTCTTACTTCTTTCTTACTTCTTTCTTAATTCTTTCTTTCTTCTTTCTTACTTCTTTCTTTCTTACTTCTTTCTTACTTCTTTCTTACTTCTTTCTTACTTCTTTCTTCTTTCTCTCTTACTTCTTTCTTACTTCTTTCTTACTTCTTTCTTTCTTCTTTCTTAATTCTTTCTTTCTTCTTTCTTACTTCTTTCTTACTTCTTTCTTTCTTACTTCTTTCTTACTTCTTTCTTACTTCTTTCTTACTTCTTTCTTACTTCTTTCTATCTTCTTTTTTCTTCTTTCTTTCTTCTTTCTTTCTTCTCTCTTTCTTACTTCTTTCTTACTTCCTTCTTTATTACTTCTTTATTACTTCTTTCGTGCTTCTTTCTTACTTCTTTCTTTCTTACTTCTTTGTTACTTCTTTCTTTCTTCTTTCTTACTTCTTCCGTTCTTCTTTCTTTCTTCTTTCTTACTTCTTTCTTTCTTCTTTCTTACTTCTTTCTTACTTCTTTCTTTCTTCTTTCTTACTTCTTTCTTTCTTCTTTCTTACTTCTTTCTTTCTTCTTTCTTTCTTCTTTCTTACTTCTTTCTTTCTTACTTCTTTCTTACTTCTTTCTAACTTGTTTCTTCTTTCTTACTTCTTTCTTACTTCTTTCTTACTTCTTTCTTTCTTCTTTCTTTCTTCTATCTTACTTCTTTCTTTCTTACTTCTTTCTTACTTCTTTCTTACTTCTTTCTTACTTCTTTCTTTCTTCTTTCTTCTTTCTAACTTCTTTTTTCTTCTTTCTTTCTTCTTTCTTTCTTCTTTCTTCCTTACTTCTTTCTTACTTCTTTCTTACTTCTTTCTTTCTTCTTTCTTACTTCTTTCTTACTTCTTTCTTCTTTCTTTCTTACTTCTTTCTTACTTCTTTCTAACTTCTTTCTTTCTTCTTTCTTTCTTCTTTCTTTCTTCTTTCTCTCTTACTTCTTTCATACTTCTTTCTTACTTCTTTCTTTCTTACCTCTTTCTTACTTCTTTCGTACTTCTTTCTTACTTCTTTCTTTCTTCTTTCTTTCTTCTTTCTTACTTCTTTCTTTCTTACCTCTTTATTACTTCCTTCGTACTTCTTTCTAACTTCTTTTTTCTTCTGTCTTTCTTCTTTCTTTCTTCTTTCTTTCTTACTTCTTTCTTACTTCTTTCTTACTTCTTTCTTACTTCTTTCTTAATTCTTTCTTTCTTCTTTCTTACTTCTTTCTTTCTTCTTTCTTACTTCTTTCTTACTTCTTTCTAACTTCTTTCTTACTTCTTTCTTACTTCTTTCTTACTTCTTTCTAACTTCTTTCTTCCTTCTTTCTTTCTTCTTTCTTTCTTCTTTCTCTCTTGCTTCTTTCATACTTCTTTCTTACTTCTTTCTTACTTACCTCTTTCTTACTTCTTTCGTACTTCTTTCTTACTTCTTTCTTCTTTCTTTCTTACTTCTTTCTTACTTTTTTCTTACTTCTTTCTTACTTCTTTCTTACATCTTTCTTACTTCTTTCTTTCTTCTTTCTTACTTATTCCTTTCTTCTTTCTTACTTCTTTCTTACTTCTTTCTTTCTTCTTTCTTTCTTTTTTCTTTCTTCTTTCTTACTTCTTTCTTTCTTACTTCTTTCTTACTTCTTTCTTACTTCTTTCTTACTTCTTTCGTACTTCTTTCTTACTTCTTTCTTACTTCTTTCTTTCCTCTTTCTTTCTTCTTTCTTACTTCTTTCTTACTTCTTTCTTTCTTACTTCTTACTTTTTTCTTTCTTACTTCTTTCTTACTTCTTTCTTACTTCTTTCTTACTTCATTCTTACTTCTTTCTTACTTCTTTCTTACTTCTTTCTAACTTCTTTTTTATTCTTTCTTTCTTCTTTCTTTCTTACTTCTTTCTTACTTCTTTCTTACATCTTTCTTACTTCTTTCTTTCTTCTTTCTTTCTTCTTTCTTACTTCTTTCTTTCTTACTTCTTTCTTACTTCTTTCTTACTTCTTTCTTACTTCTTTCGTACTTCTTTCTTACTTCTTTCTTCTTTCTTTCTTACTTCTTTCTTACTTCTTTCTTGCTTCTTTCTTACTTCTTTCTTACATCTTTCTTAATTCTTTCTTTCTTCTTTCTTAATTCTTTCTTTCTTCTTTCTTACTGCTTTCTTACTTCTTTCTTACTTCTTTCTTTCTTCTTTCTTTCTTCTTTCTTACTTCTTTCTTTCTTACTTCTTTCTTACTTCTTACTTCTTTCTTTCTTACTTCTTTCTTACTTCTTTCTTACTTCTTTCTTACTTCTTTCTTACTTCTTTCTTCTTTCTTTCTTACTTCTTTCTTCTTTCTTTCTTCTTTCTTTCTTACTTCTTTCTTACTTCTTTCTTACTTCTTTCTTTCTTACTTCTTTCGTACTTCTTTCTTACTTCTTTCTTACTTCTTTCTTACTTCTTTCTTTCCTCTTTCTTTCTTCTTTCTTACTTCTTTCTTTCTTACTTCTTTCTTAATTCTTACTTTTTTCTTTCTTACTTCTTTCTTACTTCTTTCTTACTTCTTTCTTACTTCTTTCTTACTTCTTTCTTACTTTTTTCTTACTTCTTTCTTACTTCTTTCTTACATCTTTCTTACTTCTTTCTTTCTTCTTTCTTACTTCTTCCTTTCTTCTTTCTTACTTCTTTCTTACTTCTTTCTTACTTCTTTCTTTCCTCTTTCTTTCTTCTTTCTTACTTCTTTCTTTCTTACTTCTTTCTTAATTCTTACTTTTTTCTTTCTTACTTCTTTCTTACTTCTTTCTTACTTCTTTCTTACTTCTTTCTTACTTCTTTCTTACTTCTTTCTTGCTTCTTTCTTACTTCTTTCTAACTTCTTTCTTTCTTCTTTCTTTCTTCTTTCTTTCTTCTTTCTCTCTTACTTCTTTCATACTTCTTTCTTTTTCTTTCTTTCTTACCTCTTTCTTACTTCTTTCGTAATTCTGTCTTACTTCTTTCTTCTTTCTTTCTTACTTCTTTCTTACTTTTTTCTTACTTCTTTCTTACTTCTTTCTTATATCTTTCTTACTTCTTTCTTTCTTCTTTCTTACTTCTTCCTTTCTTCTTTCTTACTTCTTTCTTACTTCTTACTTCTTTCTTTCTTACTTCTTTCGTACTTCTTTCTTACTTCTTTCTTACTTCTTTCTTACTTCTTTCTAACTTCTTTTTTCTTATTTCTTTCTTCTTTCTTTCTTCTTTCTTTCTTACTTCTTTCTTACTTCTTTCTTTCTTACTTCTTTCGTACTTCTTTCTTACTTCTTTCTTTCTTACTTCTTTCTTACTTCTTTCTTACTTCTTTCTTACTTCTTTCTTACTTCTTTCTTACTTCTTTCTTACATCTTTCTTACTTCTTTCTTACTTCTTTCTTTCTTCTTTCTTACTTCTTCCTTTCTTCTTTCTTACTTCTTTCTTACTTCTTTCTTTCTTCTTTCTTTCTTTCTTCTTTCTTTCTTCTTTCTTACTTCTTTCTTATTTTACTTCTTTCGTACTTCTTTCTTACTTCTTTCTTTCGTACTTCTTTCTTACTTCTTTCTTCTTTCTTTCTTACTTCTTTCTTACTTCTTTCTTGCTTCTTTCTTACTTCTTTCTTACATCTTTCTTAATTCTTTCTTTATTCTTTCTTAATACTTTCTTTATTCTTTCTTACTTCTTTCTTACTTCTTTCTTACTTCTTTCTTTCTTCTTTCTTTCTTCTTTCTTACTTCTTTATTTCTTACTTCTTTCTTACTTCTTACTTCTTTCTTTCTTACTTCTTTCTTACTTCTTTCTTACTTCTTTCTTACTTCTTTCTTACTTCTTTCTTACTTCTTTCTTACTTTTTTCTAACTTCTTTTTTCTTCTTTCTTTCTTCTTTCTTTCTTCTTTCTTTCTTACTTCTTTCTTACTTCTTTCTTACTTCTTTCTTACTTCTTTCTTTCTTCTTTCTTTCTTCTTTCTTACTTCTTTTTTTCTTACTTCTTTGTTACTTCTTACTTCTTTCTTTCTTACTTCTTTCTTACTTCTTTCTTACTTCTTTCTTCTTTCTTACTTCTTTCTTACTTCTTTCTTACTTCTTTCTAACTTCTTTTTTGTTCTTTCTTTCTACTTTCTTTCTTCTTTATTTCTTACTTCTTTCTTACTTCTTTCTTACTTCTTTCTTTCTTACTTCTTTCGTACTTCTTTCTTACTTCTTTCTTCTTTCTTTCTTACTTCTTTCTTACTTTTTTCTTACTTCTTTCTTACTTCTTTCTTTCTTCTTTCTTACTTCTTTCTTTCTTACTTCTTTCTTACTTCTTTCTTACTTCTTTCTTACTTCTTTCTTACTTCTTTCTTCTTTCTCTCTTACTTCTTTCTTACTTCTTTCTTACTTCTTTCTTACTTCTTTCTTACTTCTTTCTTACTTCTTTCTTACATCTTTCTTACTTCTTTCTAACTTCTTTTTCTTCTTTCTTCTTTCTTTCTTCTTTCTTTCTTATTTCTTTCTTACTTCTTTCTTTCTTCTTTCTTTCTTCTATCTTTCTTCTTTCTTACTTCTTTCTTACTTCTTTCTTACTTCTTTCTTTCTTCTTTCTTTGTTCTTTCTTACTTCTTTCTTTCTTACTTCTTTCTTACTTCTTTCTTACTTCTTTCTTACTTCTTTCTTACTTCTTTCTAACTTCTTTTTTCTTCTTTCTTTCTTCTTTCTTTCTTCTTTCTTTCTTACTTCTTTCTTACTTCTTTCTTACTTCTTTCTTTCTTACTTCCTTCGTACTTCTTTCTTACTTCTTTCTTTCTTCTTTCTTACTACTTTCTTACTTCTTTCTTGTTTCTTTCTTACTTCTTTCTTACTTCTTTCTTACTTCTTTCTTACTTCTTTCTAACTTCTTTCTTACTTATTTCTTACTTCTTTCTAGCTTCTTTCTTACTTCTTTCTTACTTCTTTCTAACTTTTTTCTTTCTTCTTTCTTTCTTCTTTTTTTCTTCTTTCTTTCTTACTTCTTTCTAACTTCTTTCTTTCTTCTTTCTTTCTTCTTTCTTTCTTCTTTCTCTCTTACTTCTTTCATACTTCTTTCTTACTTCTTTCTTACTTACCTCTTTCTTACTTCTTTCGTACTTCTTTCTTACTTCTTTCTTCTTTCTTTCTTACTTCTTTCTTACTTTTTTCTTACTTCTTTCTTACTTCTTTCTTACATCTTTCTTACTTCTTTCTTTCTTCTTTCTTACTTATTCCTTTCTTCTTTCTTACTTCTTTCTTACTTCTTTCTTTCTTCTTTCTTTCTTTTTTCTTTCTTCTTTCTTACTTCTTTCTTTCTTACTTCTTTCTTACTTCTTTCTTACTTCTTTCTTACTTCTTTCGTACTTCTTTCTTACTTCTTTCTTACTTCTTTCTTTCCTCTTTCTTTCTTCTTTCTTACTTCTTTCTTACTTCTTTCTTTCTTACTTCTTACTTTTTTCTTTCTTACTTCTTTCTTACTTCTTTCTTACTTCTTTCTTACTTCATTCTTACTTCTTTCTTACTTCTTTCTTACTTCTTTCTAACTTCTTTTTTATTCTTTCTTTCTTCTTTCTTTCTTACTTCTTTCTTACTTCTTTCTTACATCTTTCTTACTTCTTTCTTTCTTCTTTCTTTCTTCTTTCTTACTTCTTTCTTTCTTACTTCTTTCTTACTTCTTTCTTACTTCTTTCTTACTTCTTTCGTACTTCTTTCTTACTTCTTTCTTCTTTCTTTCTTACTTCTTTCTTACTTCTTTCTTGCTTCTTTCTTACTTCTTTCTTACATCTTTCTTAATTCTTTCTTTCTTCTTTCTTAATTCTTTCTTTCTTCTTTCTTACTGCTTTCTTACTTCTTTCTTACTTCTTTCTTTCTTCTTTCTTTCTTCTTTCTTACTTCTTTCTTTCTTACTTCTTTCTTACTTCTTTCTTACTTCTTTCTTACTTCTTTCTTACTTCTTTCTTACTTCTTTCTTCTTTCTTTCTTACTTCTTTCTTCTTTCTTTCTTATTTCTTTCTTACTTCTTTCTTACATCTTTCTTACTTCTTTCTTTCTTACTTCTTTCGTACTTCTTTCTTACTTCTTTCTTACTTCTTTCTTACTTCTTTCTTCTTTCTTTCTTACTTCTTTCTTACTTTTTTCTTACTTCTTTCTTACTTCTTTCTTTCTTCTTTCTTACTTCTTCCTTTCTTCTTTCTTACTTCTTTCTTACTTCTTTCTTACTTCTTTCTTTCCTCTTTCTTTCTTCTTTCTTACTTCTTTCTTTCTTACTTCTTTCTTAATTCTTACTTTTTTCTTTCTTACTTCTTTCTTACTTCTTTCTTACTTCTTTCTTACTTCTTTCTAACTTCTTTTTTATTCTTTCTTTCTTCTTTCTTTCTTCTTTCTTTCTTACTTCTTTCTTACTTCTTTCTTACTTCTTTCTTTCTTCTTTCTTTCTTCTTTCTTTCTTCTTTCTTACTTCTTTCTTTCTTACTTCTTTCGTACTTCTTTCTTACTTCTTTCTTTCTTAGTTCTTTCTTACTTCTTTCTTACTTCTTTCTTACTTCTTTCTTCTTTCTCTCTTACTTCTTTCTTACTTCTTTCTTACTTCTTTCTTTCTTCTTTCTTAATTCTTTCTTTCTTCTTTCTTACTTCTTTCTTACTTCTTTCTTTCTTACTTCTTTCTTACTTCTTTCTTACTTCTTTCTTACTTCTTTCTTACTTCTTTCTATCTTCCTTTTTCTTCTTTCTTTCTTCTTTCTTTCTTCTCTCTTTCTTACTTCTTTCTTACTTCCTTCTTTATTACTTCTTTATTACTTCTTTCGTACTTCTTTCTTACTTCTTTCTTTCTTACTTCTTTGTTACTTCTTTCTTTCTTCTTTCTTACTTCTTCCGTTCTTCTTTCTTTCTTCTTTCTTACTTCTTTCTTTCTTCTTTCTTACTTCTTTCTTACTTCTTTCTTTCTTCTTTCTTACTTCTTTCTTTCTTCTTTCTTACTTCTTTCTTTCTTCTTTCTTTCTTCTTTCTTACTTCTTTCTTTCTTACTTCTTTCTTACTTCTTTCTAACTTGTTTCTTCTTTCTTACTTCTTTCTTACTTCTTTCGTACTTCTTTCTTACTTCTTTCTTTCTTCTTTCTTTCTTCTTTCTTACTTCTTTCTTTCTTACCTCTTTATTACTTCCTTCGTACTTCTTTCTAACTTCTTTTTTCTTCTTTCTTTCTTCTTTCTTTCTTCTTTCTTTCTTACTTCTTTCTTACTTCTTTCTTACTTCTTTCTTACTTCTTTCTTAATTCTTTCTTTCTTCTTTCTTACTTCTTTCTTTCTTCTTTCTTACTTCTTTCTTACTTCTTTCTAACTTCTTTCTTACTTCTTTCTTACTTCTTTCTTACTTCTTTCTAACTTCTTTCTTCCTTCTTTCTTTCTTCTTTCTTTCTTCTTTCTCTCTTGCTTCTTTCATACTTCTTTCTTACTTCTTTCTTTCTTACCTCTTTCTTACTTCTTTCGTACTTCTTTCTTACTTCTTTCTTCTTTCTTTCTTACTTCTTTCTTACTTTTTTCTTACTTATTTCTTACTTCTTTCTTATATCTTTCTTACTTCTTTCTTTCTTCTTTCTTACTTCTTCCTTTCTTCTTTCTAACTTCTTTCTTACTTCTTTCTTTCTTCTTTCTTCCTTCTTTCTTTCTTCTTTCTTACTTCTTTCTTTCTTACTTCTTTCTTACTTCTTTCTTACTTCTTTCTTACTTTTTTCTTACTTCTTTCTATCTTCTTTTTTCTTATTTCTTTCTTCTTTCTTTCTTCTTTCCTTCTTACTTCTTTCTTACTTCTTTCTTACTTCTTTCTTTCTTACTTCTTTCGTACTTCTTTCTTACTTCTTTCTTTCTTACTTCTTTCTTACTTCTTTCTTACTTCTTTCTTACTTCTTTCGTACTTCTTTCTTAATTCTTTCTTACTTCTTTCTTGCTTCTTTCTAACTTCTTTCTTACTTCTTTCTTACTTCTTTCTAACTTCTTTCTTTCTTCTTTCTTTCTTCTTTCTTTCTTACTTCTTTCGTACTTCTTACTTCTTTCTTTCTTACTTCTTTCGTACTCTTTCTTACTTCTTTCTTACTTCTTTCTAACTTCTTTTTTCTTATTTCTTTCTTCTTTCTTTCTTCTTTCTTTCTTACTTCTTTCTTACTTCTTTCTTTCTTACTTCTTTCGTACTTCTTTCTTACTTCTTTCTTTCTTACTTCTTTCTTACTTCTTTCTTACTTCTTTCTTACTTCTTTCTTACTTCTTTCTTACTTCTTTCTTACTTCTTTCTTACATCTTTCTTACTTCTTTCTTACTTCTTTCTTACTTCTTTTTTACTTCTTTCTTACTTCTTTCTAACTTCTTTCTTACTTCTTTCTTACTTCTTTCTAACTTCTTTCTTACTTCTTTCTTACTTCTTTCTTACTTATTTCTTACTTCTTCCTTTCTTCTTTCTTTTTTGTATCTTACTTCTTTCTTTCTTACTTCTTTCTTACTTCTTTCGTACTTCTTTCTTACTTCTTTCTTACTTCTTTCTTACATCTTTCTTACTTCTTTCTTACTTCTTTCTTTCTTCTTTCTTTCTTCTTTCTTTCTTCTTTCTTACTTCTTTCTTTCTTACTTCTTTCTTACTTCTTTCTTACTTTTTTCTTACTTCTTTCTATCTTCTTTTTTCTTCTTTCTTTCTTCTTTCTTTCTTCTTTCTTTCTTTCTTACTTCTTTCTTACTTCTTTCTTTCTTCTTTCTTACTTCTTTCTTTCTTACTTCTTTCTTACTTCTTTCTTACTTCTTTCTTACTTCTTTCTTACTTCTTTCTTCTTTCTCTCTTACTTCTTTCTTACTTCTTTCTTACTTCTTTCTTACTTCTTTCTTACTTCTTTCTTACTTCTTTCTTACATCTTTCTTACTTCTTTCTAACTTCTTTTTTCTTCTTTCTTCTTTCTTTCTTCTTTCTTTCTTACTTCTTTCTTACTTCTTTCTTACTTCTTTCTTACTTCTTTCTTTCTTCTTTCTTACTTCTTTATTTGTTCTTTCTTACTTCTTTCTTACTTCTTTCTTCTTTCTTTCTTACTTCTTTCTATCTTCTTTCTTACTTGTTCCTTACTTCTTTCTAACTTCTTTCTTTCTTCTTTCTTTCTTCTTTCTTTCTTCTATCTTTCTTCTTTCTTACTTCTTTCTTACTTCTTTCTTACTTCTTTCTTTCTTCTTTCTTCGTTCTCTCTTACTTCTTTCATACTTCTTTCTTACTTCTTTCTTTCTTACCTCTTTCTTACTTCTTTCTTCTTTCTTTCTTACTTCTTTTTTTACTTTTTTCTTACTTATTTCTTACTTCTTTCTTACATCTTTCTTACTTCTTTCTTTCTTCTTTCTTTCTTCTATCTTTCTTCTTTCTTACTTCTTTCTTACTTCTTTCTTACTTCTTTCTTTCTTCTTTCTTTGTTCTTTCTTACTTCTTTCTTTCTTACTTCTTTCTTACTTCTTTCTTACTTCTTTCTTACTTCTTTCTTACTTCTTTCTAACTTCTTTTTTCTTCTTTCTTTCTTCTTTCTTTCTTCTTTCTTTCTTACTTCTTTCTTACTTCTTTCTTAGTTCTTTCTTTCTTACTTCCTTCGTACTTCTTTCTTACTTCTTTCTTTCTTCTTTCTTACTACTTTCTTACTTCTTTCTTGTTTCTTTCTTACTTCTTTCTTACTTCTTTCTTACTTCTTTCTTACTTCTTTCTGACTTCTTTCTTACTTATTTCTTACTTCTTTCTAGCTTCTTTCTTACTTCTTTCTTACTTCTTTCTAACTTTTTTCTTTCTTCTTTCTTTCTTCTTTTTTTCTTCTTTCTTTCTTACTTCTTTCTAACTTCTTTCTTTCTTCTTTCTTTCTTCTTTCTTTCTTCTTTCTCTCTTACTTCTTTCATACTTCTTTCTTACTTCTTTCTTACTTACCTCTTTCTTACTTCTTTCGTACTTCTTTCTTACTTCTTTCTTCATTCTTTCTTACTTCTTTCTTACTTTTTTCTTACTTCTTTCTTACTTCTTTCTTACATCTTTCTTACTTCTTTCTTTCTTCTTTCTTACTTATTCCTTTCTTCTTTCTTACTTCTTTCTTACTTCTTTCTTTCTTCTTTCTTTCTTTTTTCTTTCTTCTTTCTTACTTCTTTCTTACTTCTTTCTTTCTTACTTCTTACTTTTTTCTTTCTTACTTCTTTCTTACTTCTTTCTTACTTCTTTCTTACTTCATTCTTACTTCTTTCTTACTTCTTTCTTACTTCTTTCTAACTTCTTTTTTATTCTTTCTTTCTTCTTTCTTTCTTACTTCTTTCTTACTTCTTTCTTACATCTTTCTTACTTCTTTCTTTCTTCTTTCTTTCTTCTTTCTTACTTCTTTCTTTCTTACTTCTTTCTTACTTCTTTCTTACTTCTTTCTTACTTCTTTCGTACTTCTTTCTTACTTCTTTCTTCTTTCTTTCTTACATCTTTCTTACTTCTTTCTTGCTTCTTTCTTACTTCTTTCTTACATCTTTCTTAATTCTTTCTTTCTTCTTTCTTAATTCTTTCTTTCTTCTTTCTTACTGCTTTCTTACTTCTTTCTTACTTCTTTCTTTCTTCTTTCTTTCTTCTTTCTTACTTCTTTCTTTCTTACTTCTTTCTTACTTCTTTCTTACTTCTTTCTTACTTCTTTCTTACTTCTTTCTTACTTCTTTCTTCTTTCTTTCTTACTTCTTTCTTCTTTCTTTCTTATTTCTTTCTTACTTCTTTCTTACATCTTTCTTACTTCTTTCTTTCTTACTTCTTTCGTACTTCTTTCTTACTTCTTTCTTACTTCTTTCTTACTTCTTTCTTCTTTCTTTCTTACTTCTTTCTTACTTTTTTCTTACTTCTTTCTTACTTCTTTCTTTCTTCTTTCTTACTTCTTCCTTTCTTCTTTCTTACTTCTTTCTTACTTCTTTCTTACTTCTTTCTTTCCTCTTTCTTTCTTCTTTCTTACTTCTTTCTTTCTTACTTCTTTCTTAATTCTTACTTTTTTCTTTCTTACTTCTTTCTTACTTCTTTCTTACTTCTTTCTTACTTCTTTCTTACTTCTTTCTTACTTCTTTCTTACTTCTTTCTTACTTCTTTCTAACTTCTTTTTTATTCTTTCTTTCTTCTTTCTTTCTTCTTTCTTTCTTACTTCTTTCTTACTTCTTTCTTACTTCTTTCTTTCTTCTTTCTTTCTTCTTTCTTTCTTCTTTCTTACTTCTTTCTTTCTTACTTCTTTCGTACTTCTTTCTTACTTCTTTCTTTCTTAGTTCTTTCTTACTTCTTTCTTACTTCTTTCTTACTTCTTTCTTCTTTCTCTCTTACTTCTTTCTTACTTCTTTCTTACTTCTTTCTTTCTTCTTTCTTAATTCTTTCTTTCTTCTTTCTTACTTCTTTCTTACTTCTTTCTTTCTTACTTCTTTCTTCCTTCTTTCTTACTTCTTTCTTACTTCTTTCTTACTTCTTTCTATCTTCTTTTTTCTTCTTTCTTTCTTCTTTCTTTCTTCTCTCTTTCTTACTTCTTTCTTACTTCCTTCTTTATTACTTCTTTATTACTTCTTTCGTACTTCTTTCTTACTTCTTTCTTTCTTACTTCTTTGTTACTTCTTTCTTTCTTCTTTCTTACTTCTTCCGTTCTTCTTTCTTTCTTCTTTCTTACTTCTTTCTTTCTTCTTTCTTACTTCTTTCTTACTTCTTTCTTTCTTCTTTCTTACTTCTTTCTTTCTTCTTTCTTACTTCTTTCTTTCTTCTTTCTTTCTTCTTTCTTACTTCTTTCTGTCTTACTTCTTTCTTACTTCTTTCTAACTTGTTTCTTCTTTCTTACTTCTTTCTTACTTCTTTCGTACTTCTTTCTTACTTCTTTCTTTCTTCTTTCTTTCTTCTTTCTTACTTCTTTCTTTCTTACCTCTTTATTACTTCCTTCGTACTTCTTTCTAACTTCTTTTTTCTTCTTTCTTTCTTCTTTCTTTCTTCTTTCTTTCTTACTTCTTTCTTACTTCTTTCTTACTTCTTTCTTACTTCTTTCTTAATTCTTTCTTTCTTCTTTCTTACTTCTTTCTTTCTTCTTTCTTACTTCTTTCTTACTTCTTTCTAACTTCTTTCTTACTTCTTTCTTACTTCTTTCTTACTTCTTTCTAACTTCTTTCTTCCTTCTTTCTTTCTTCTTTCTTTCTTCTTTCTCTCTTGCTTCTTTCATACTTCTTTCTTACTTCTTTCTTTCTTACCTCTTTCTTACTTCTTTCGTACTTCTTTCTTACTTCTTTCTTCTTTCTTTCTTACTTCTTTCTTACTTTTTTCTTACTTATTTCTTACTTCTTTCTTATATCTTTCTTACTTCTTTCTTTCTTCTTTCTTACTTCTTCCTCTCTTCTTTCTAACTTCTTTCTTACTTCTTTCTTTCTTCTTTCTTCCTTCTTTCTTTCTTCTTTCTTACTTCTTTCTTTCTTACTTCTTTCTTACTTCTTTCTTACTTCTTTCTTACTTTTTTCTTACTTCTTTCTATCTTCTTTTTTCTTATTTCTTTCTTCTTTCTTTCTTCTTTCCTTCTTACTTCTTTCTTACTTCTTTCTTACTTCTTTCTTTCTTACTTCTTTCGTACTTCTTTCTTACTTCTTTCTTTCTTACTTCTTTCTTACTTCTTTCTTACTTCTTTCTTACTTCTTTCGTACTTCTTTCTTAATTCTTTCTTACTTCTTTCTTGCTTCTTTCTAACTTCTTTCTTACTTCTTTCTTACTTCTTTCTAACTTCTTTCTTTCTTCTTTCTTTCTTCTTTCTTTCTTACTTCTTTCGTACTTCTTACTTCTTTCTTTCTTACTTCTTTCGTACTCTTTCTTACTTCTTTCTTACTTCTTTCTAACTTCTTTTTTCTTATTTCTTTCTTCTTTCTTTCTTCTTTCTTTCTTACTTCTTTCTTACTTCTTTCTTTCTTACTTCTTTCGTACTTCTTTCTTACTTCTTTCTTTCTTACTTCTTTCTTACTTCTTTCTTACTTCTTTCTTACTTCTTTCTTACTTCTTTCTTACTTCTTTCTTACTTCTTTCTTACATCTTTCTTACTTCTTTCTTACTTCTTTCTTACTTCTTTTTTACTTCTTTCTTACTTCTTTCTAACTTCTTTCTTACTTCTTTCTTACTTCTTTCTAACTTCTTTCTTACTTCTTTCTTACTTCTTTCTTACTTATTTCTTACTTCTTCCTTTCTTCTTTCTTTTTTGTATCTTACTTCTTTCTTTCTTACTTCTTTCTTACTTCTTTCGTACTTCTTTCTTACTTCTTTCTTACTTCTTTCTTACATCTTTCTTACTTCTTTCTTACTTCTTTCTTTCTTCTTTCTTTCTTCTTTCTTTCTTCTTTCTTACTTCTTTCTTTCTTACTTCTTTCTTACTTCTTTCTTACTTTTTTCTTACTTCTTTCTATCTTCTTTTTTCTTCTTTCTTTCTTCTTTCTTTCTTCTTTCTTTCTTTCTTACTTCTTTCTTACTTCTTTCTTACTTCTTTCTTTCTTACTTCTTTCGTACTTCTCTCTTACTTCTTTCTTTCTTCTTTCTTTCTTCTCTCTTTCTTCTCTCTTTCTTCTTTCTTTCTTCTTTCTTTCTTCTTTCTTTCTTACTTCTTTCTTACTTCTTTCTAACTTCTTTCTTACTTCTTTCTTACTCCTTTTTTACTTCTTTCTTACTTCTTTCTAACTTCTTTCTTACTTCTCTCTTACTTCTTTCTAACTTCTTTCTTACTTCTTTCTTACTTCTTTCTTAATTCTTTCTAACTTCTTTCTTTCTTCTTTCTTTCTTCTTTCTTTCTTCTTTCTCTCTTACTTCTTTCATACTTCTTTCTTACTTCTTTCTTTCTTACCTCTTTCTTACTTCTTTCGTACTTCTTTCTTACTTCTTTCTTTCTTCTTTCTTACTTCTTTCTTACTTCTTTCTTACATCTTTCTTAATTCTTTCTTTCTTCTTTCTTAATTCTTTCTTTCTTCTTTCTTACTTCTTTCTTACTTCTTTCTTTCTTACTTCTTTCTTCCTTCTTTCTTCCTTCTTTCTTACTTCTTTCTTTCTTTTTTCTTACTTCTTTCTTACTTCTTTCTTTCTTCTTTCTTAATTCTTTCTTACTTCTTCCTTACTTCTTTCTTACATCTTTCTTTCTTCTTTCTTACTTCATTCTTTCTTACTTCTTTCTTACTTCTTTCTAACTTCTTTCTTACTTCTTTCTTACTTCTTTCTAACTTCTTTCTTACTTCTTTCTTACTTCTTTCTTAATTCTTTCTTACTTCTTTCTTGCTTCTTTCTAACTTCTTTCTTACTTCTTTCTTACTTCTTTCTAACTTCTTTCTTACATCTTTCTTACTTCTTTCTAACTTCTTTCTTTCTTCTTTCTTTCTTCTTTCTTACTTCTTTCTTTCTTTCTTCTTTCTTACTTCTTTCGTACTTCTTTCTTACTTCTTTCTTCTTTCTTTCTTACTTCTTTCTTCTTTCTTACTTCTTTCTTACTTCTTTCTTACTTCTTTCTTACTTCTTTCTTACTTCTTTCTTTCTTACTTCTTTCTTCCTTCTTTCTTCCTTCTTTCTTACTTCTTTCTTTCTTTTTTCTTACTTCTTTCTTACTTCTTTCTTTCTTCTTTCTTAATTCTTTCTTACTTCTTCCTTACTTCTTTCTTACATCTTTCTTTCTTCTTTCTTACTTCATTCTTTCTTACTTCTTTCTTACTTCTTTCTAACTTCTTTCTTACTTCTTTCTTACTTCTTTCTTAATTCTTTCTTACTTCTTTCTTGCTTCTTTCTAACTTCTTTCTTAATTCTTTCTTACTTCTTTCTAACTTGTTTCTTACAACTTTCTTACTTCTTCCTAACTTCTTTCTTTCTTCTTTCTTTCTTCTTTCTTACTTCTTTCTTTCTTTCTTCTTTCTTACTTCTTTCGTACTTCTTTCTTACTTCTTTCTTCTTTCTTTCTTACTTCTTTCTTCTTTCTTCTTTCTTTCTTACTTCTTTCTTACTTCTTTCTTACTTCTTTCTTAATTCTTTCTTTCTTCTTTCTTACTTCTTTCTTTCTTACTTCTTTCTTACTTCTTTCTTACTTCTTTCTTACTTCTTTCTTCTTTCTCTCTTACTTCTTTCTTACTTCTTTCTTACTTCTTTCTTTCTTCTTTCTTGATTCTTTCTTTCTTCTTTCTTACTTCTTTCTTACTTCTTTCTTTCTTACTTCTTTCTTACTTCTTTCTTACTTCTTTCTTACTTCTTTCTTACTTCTTTCTATCTTCTTTTTTCTTCTTTCTTTCTTCTTTCTTTCTTCTCTCTTTCTTACTTCTTTCTTACTTCCTTCTTTATTACTTCTTTATTACTTCTTTCGTGCTTCTTTCTTACTTCTTTCTTTCTTACTTCTTTGTTACTTCTTTCTTTCTTCTTTCTTACTTCTTCCGTTCTTCTTTCTTTCTTCTTTCTTACTTCTTTCTTTCTTCTTTCTTACTTCTTTCTTACTTCTTTCTTTCTTCTTTCTTACTTCTTTCTTTCTTCTTTCTTACTTCTTTCTTTCTTCTTTCTTTCTTCTTTCTTACTTCTTTCTTTCTTACTTCTTTCTTACTTCTTTCTAACTTGTTTCTTCTTTCTTACTTCTTTCTTACTTCTTTCTTACTTCTTTCTTTCTTCTTTCTTTCTTCTATCTTACTTCTTTCTTTCTTACTTCTTTCTTACTTCTTTCTTACTTCTTTCTTACTTCTTTCTTTCTTCTTTCTTCTTTCTAACTTCTTTTTTCTTCTTTCTTTCTTCTTTCTTTCTTCTTTCTTCCTTACTTCTTTCTTACTTCTTTCTTACTTCTTTCTTTCTTCTTTCTTACTTCTTCCTTACTTCTTTCTTCTTTCTTTCTTACTTCTTTCTTACTTCTTTCTAACTTCTTTCTTTCTTCTTTCTTTCTTCTTTCTTTCTTCTTTCTCTCTTACTTCTTTCATACTTCTTTCTTACTTCTTTCTTTCTTACCTCTTTCTTACTTCTTTCGTACTTCTTTCTTACTTCTTTCTTTCTTCTTTCTTTCTTCTTTCTTACTTCTTTCTTTCTTACCTCTTTATTACTTCCTTCGTACTTCTTTCTAACTTCTTTTTTCTTCTGTCTTTCTTCTTTCTTTCTTCTTTCTTTCTTACTTCTTTCTTACTTCTTTCTTACTTCTTTCTTACTTCTTTCTTAATTCTTTCTTTCTTCTTTCTTACTTCTTTCTTTCTTCTTTCTTACTTCTTTCTTACTTCTTTCTAACTTCTTTCTTACTTCTTTCTTACTTCTTTCTTACTTCTTTCTAACTTCTTTCTTCCTTCTTTCTTTCTTCTTTCTTTCTTCTTTCTCTCTTGCTTCTTTCATACTTCTTTCTTACTTCTTTCTTTCTTACCTCTTTCTTACTTCTTCCGTACTTCTTTCTTACTTCTTTCTTCTTTCTTTCTTACTTCATTCTTACTTTTCTCTTACTTATTTCTTACTTCTTTCTTATATCTTTCTTACTTCTTTCTTTCTTCTTTCTTACTTCTTCCTTTCTTCTTTCTAACTTCTTTCTTACTTCTTTCTTTCTTCTTTCTTTCTTCTTTCTTTCTTCTTTCTTACTTCTTTCTTTCTTACTTCTTTCTTACTTCTTTCTTACTTCTTTCTTACTTTTTTCTTATTTCTTTCTATCTTCTTTTTTCTTATTTCTTTCTTCTTTCTTTCTTCTTTCTTTCTTACTTCTTTCTTACTTCGTTCTTACTTCTTTCTTTCTTACTTCTTTCGTACTTCTTTCTTACTTCTTTCTTTCTTACTTCTTTCTTACTTCTTTCTTACTTCTTTCTTACTTCTTTCTTACTTCTTACTTACTTCTTTCTTGCTTCTTTCTTACTTCTTTCTAACTTCTTTCTTTCTTCTTTCTTTCTTCTTTCTTTCTTCTTTCTCTCTTACTTCTTTCATACTTCTTTCTTACTTCTTTCTTTCTTACCTCTTTCTTACTTCTTTTGTACTTCTTTCTTACTTCTTTATTCTTTCTTTCTTACTTCTTTCTTACTTTTTTCTTACTTCTTTCTTACTTCTTTCTTATATCTTTCTTACTTCTTTCTTTCTTCTTTCTTACTTCTTCCTTTCTTCTTTCTTACTTCTTTCTTACTTCTTTCTTTCTTCTTTCTTTCTTCTTTCTTTCTTCTTTCTTACTTCTTTCTTTCTTACTTCTTTCTTACTTCTTTCTTACTTCTTTCTTACTTTTTTCTTACTTCTTTCTATCTTCTTTTTTCTTATTTCTTTCTTCTTTCTTTCTTCTTTCTTTCTTACTTCTTTCTTACTTCTTTCTTTCTTACTTCTTTCGTACTTCTTTCTTACTTCTTTCTTACTTCTTTCTTACTTCTTTCTAACTTCTTTTTTCTTATTTCTTTCTTCTTTCTTTCTTCTTTCTTTCTTACTTCTTTCTTACTTCTTTCTTTCTTACTTCTTTCGTACTTCTTTCTTACTTCTTTCTTTCTTACTTCTTTCTTACTTCTTTCTTACTTCATTCTTACTTCTTTCTTACTTCTTTCTTACTTCTTTCTTACATCTTTCTTACTTCTTTCTTACTTCTTTCTTACTTATTTTTACTTCTTTCTTACTTCTTTCTAACTTCTTTCTTACTTCTTTCTTACTTCTTTCTAACTTCTTTCTTACTTCTTTCTTACTTCTTTCTTACTTCTTTCTTACTTCTTTCTTTCTTCTTTCTTTTTTCTATCTTACTTCTATCTTTCTTACTTCTTTCTTACTTCTTTCTTACTTCTTTCTTCTTTCTTTCTTACTTCTTTCTTACTTCTTTCGTACTTCTTTCTTACTTCTTTCTTACTTCTTTTTTTACTTTTTTCTTAATATTTCTTGCTTCTTTCTTACATCTTTCTTACTTCTTTCTTTCTTCTTTCTTTCTTCTATCTTTCTTCTTTCTTACTTCTTTCTTACTTTTTTCTTACTTCTTTCTTACTTCTTTCTTACTTCTTTCTTACTTCTTTCTTTCTTCTTTCTTTCTTCTTTCTTTCTTCTTTCTTACTTCTTTCTTTCTTACTTCTTTCTTACTACTTTCTTACTTCTTTCTTACTTTTTTCTTACTTCTTTCTATCTTCTTTTTTCTTATTTCTTTCTTCTTTCTTTCTTACTTCTTTCTTACTTCTTTCTTACTTCTTTCTTACTTCTTTCTTATATCTTTCTTACTTCTTTCTTACTTCTTTCTTACTTCTTTCTTACTTCTTTCTTGCTTCTTTCTTACTTCTTTCTAACTTCTTTCTTTCTTCTTTCTTTCTTCTTTCTTTCTTCTTTCTCTCTTACTTCTTTCATACTTCTTTCTTTTTCTTTCTTTCTTACCTCTTTCTTACTTCTTTCTTTCTTACTTCTTTCGTACTTCTTTCTTACTTCTTTCTTTCTTACTTCTTTCTTACTTCTTTCTTACTTCTTTCTTACTTCTTTCTTACTTCTTTCTTACTTCTTTCTTACATCTTTCTTACTTCTTTCTTACTTCTTTCTTTCTTCTTTCTTATTTCTTCCTTTCTTCTTTCTTACTTCTTTCTTACTTCTTTCTTTCTTCTTTCTTTCTTTCTTCTTTCTTTCTTCTTTCTTACTTCTTTCTTATCTTACTTCTTTCGTACTTCTTTCTTACTTCTTTCTTTCGTACTTCTTTCTTACTTCTTTCTTCTTTCTTTCTTACTTCTTTCTTACTTCTTTCTTGCTTCTTTCTTACTTCTTTCTTACATCTTTCTTAATTCTTTCTTTATTCTTTCTTAATACTTTCTTTATTCTTTCTTACTTCTTTCTTACTTCTTTCTTACTTCTTTCTTTCTTCTTTCTTTCTTCTTTCTTACTTCTTTCTTTCTTACTTCTTTCTTACTTCTTACTTCTTTCTTTCTTACTTCTTTCTTACTTCTTTCTTACTTCTTTCTTACTTCTTTCTTACTTCTTTCTTACTTCTTTCTTACTTTTTTCTAACTTCTTTTTTCTTCTTTCTTTCTTCTTTCTTTCTTCTTTATTTCTTACTTCTTTCTTACTTCTTTCTTACTTCTTTCTTACTTCTTTCTTTCTTCTTTCTTTCTTCTTTCTTACTTCTTTTTTTCTTACTTCTTTGTTACTTCTTACTTCTTTCTTTCTTACTTCTTTCTTACTTCTTTCTTACTTTTTTCTTCTTTCTTACTTCTTTCTTACTTCTTTCTTACTTCTTTCTTACTTCTTTCTTTCTTACTTCTTTCGTACTTCTTTCTTACTTCTTTCTTTCTTACTTCTTTCTTCTTTCTTACTTCTTTCTTACTTCTTTCTTACTTCTTTCTTCTTTCTTTCTTACTTCTTTCTTACTTTTTTCTTACTTCTTTCTTACTTCTTTCTTTCTTCTTTCTTACTTCTTTCTTTCTTACTTCTTTCTTACTTCTTTCTTACTTCTTTCTTACTTCTTTCTTACTTCTTTCTTCTTTCTCTCTTACTTCTTTCTTACTTCTTTCTTACTTCTTTCTTACTTCTTTCTTACTTCTTTCTTACTTCTTTCTTACATCTTTCTTACTTCTTTCTAACTTCTTTTTTCTTCTTTCTTCTTTCTTTCTTCTTTCTTTCTTACTTCTTTCTTACTTCTTTCTTACTTCTTTCTTACTTCTTTCTTTCTTCTTTCTTACTTCTTTATTTGTTCTTTCTTACTTCTTTCTTACTTCTTTCTTCTTTCTTTCTTACTTCTTTCTAACTTCTTTCTTACTTGTTCCTTACTTCTTTCTAACTTCTTTCTTTCTTCTTTCTTTCTTCTTTCTTTCTTCTTTCTTTCTTCGTTCTCTCTTACTTCTTTCATAATTCTTTCTTACTTCTTTCTTTCTTACCTCTTTCTTACTTCTTTCTTCTTTCTTTCTTACTTATTTTTTTACTTTTTTCTTACTTATTTCTTACTTCTTTCTTACATCTTTCTTACTTCTTTCTTTCTTCTTTCTTTCTTTTATCTTTCTTCTTTCTTACTTCTTTCTTACTTCTTTCTTACTTCTTTCTTTCTTCTTTCTTTGTTCTTTCTTACTTCTTTCTTTCTTACTTCTTTCTTACTTCTTTCTTACTTCTTTCTTACTTCTTTCTTACTTCTTTCTAACTTCTTTTTTCTTCTTTCTTTCTTCTTTCTTTCTTCTTTCTTTCTTACTTCTTTCTTACTTCTTTCTTACTTCTTTCTTTCTTACTTCCTTCGTACTGCTTTCTTACTTCTTTCTTTCTTCTTTCTTACTACTTTCTTACTTCTTTCTTGTTTCTTTCTTACTTCTTTCTTACTTCTTTCTTACTTCTTTCTTACTTCTTTCTAACTTCTTTCTTACTTATTTCTTACTTCTTTCTAGCTTCTTTCTTACTTCTTTCTTACTTCTTTCTAACTTTTTTCTTTCTTCTTTCTTTCTTCTTTTTTTCTTCTTTCTTTCTTACTTCTTTCTAACTTCTTTCTTTTTTCTTTCTTTCTTCTTTCTTTCTTCTTTCTCTCTTACTTCTTTCATACTTCTTTCTTACTTCTTTCTTACTTACCTCTTTCTTACTTCTTTCGTACTTCTTTCTTACTTCTTTCTTCTTTCTTTCTTACTTCTTTCTTACTTTTTTCTTACTTCTTTCTTACTTCTTTCTTACATCTTTCTTACTTCTTTCTTTCTTCTTTCTTACTTCTTTCTTACTTCTTTCTTACATCTTTCTTACTTCTTTCTTTCTTCTTTCTTTCTTTTTTCTTTCTTCTTTCTTACTTCTTTCTTTCTTACTTCTTTCTTACTTCTTTCTTACTTCTTTCTTACTTCTTTCGTACTTCTTTCTTACTTCTTTCTTACTTCTTTCTTTCCTCTTTCTTTCTTCTTTCTTACTTCTTTCTTACTTCTTTCTTTCTTACTTCTTACTTTTTTCTTTCTTACTTCTTTCTTACTTCATTCTTACTTCTTTCTTACTTCTTTCTTACTTCTTTCTAACTTCTTTTTTATTCTTTCTTTCTTCTTTCTTTCTTACTTCTTTCTTACTTTTTTCTTACATCTTTCTTACTTCTTTCTTTCTTCTTTCTTACTTCTTTCTTACATCTTTCTTAATTCTTTCTTTCTTCTTTCTTAATTCTTTCTTTCTTCTTTCTTACTGCTTTCTTACTTCTTTCTTACTTCTTTCTTTCTTCTTTCTTTCTTCTTTCTTACTTCTTTCTTTCTTACTTCTTTCTTACTTCTTACTTCTTTCTTTCTTACTTCTTTCTTACTTCTTTCTTACTTCTTTCTTACTTCTTTCTTACTTCTTTCTTCTTTCTTTCTTACTTCTTTCTTCTTTCTTTCTTCTTTCTTTCTTACTTCTTTCTTACTTCTTTCTTACTTCTTTCTTTCTTACTTCTTTCGTACTTCTTTCTTACTTCTTTCTTACTTCTTTCTTACTTCTTTCTTCTTTCTTTCTTACTTCTTTCTTACTTTTTTCTTACTTCTTTCTTACTTCTTTCTTACATCTTTCTTACTTCTTTCTTTCTTCTTTCTTACTTCTTCCTTTCTTCTTTCTTACTTCTTTCTTACTTCTTTCTTACTTCTTTCTTTCCTCTTTCTTTCTTCTTTCTTACTTCTTTCTTTCTTACTTCTTTCTTAATTCATACTTTTTTCTTTCTTACTTCTTTCTTACTTCTTTCTTACTTCTTTCTAACTTCTTTTTTATTCTTTCTTTCTTCTTTCTTACTTCTTTATTTCTTACTTCTTTCTTACTTCTTTCTTACTTCTTTCTTACTTCTTTCTTCTTTCTTTCTTACTTCTTTCTTTTTCTTTCTTACTTCTTTCCTCCTTCTTTCTTTCTTCTTTCTTACTTCTTTCTTACTTCTTTCTTACTTCTTTCTTACTTCTTTCTTTCTTCTTTCTTACTTCTTTATTTGTTCTTTCTTACTTCTTTCTTACTTCTTTCTTCTTTCTTTCTTACTTCTTTCTAACTTCTTTCTTACTTGTTCCTTACTTCTTTCTAACTTCTTTCTTTCTTCTTTCTTTCTTCTTTCTTTCTTCTTTCTTTCTTCGTTCTCTCTTACTTCTTTCATAATTCTTTCTTACTTCTTTCTTTCTTACCTCTTTCTTACTTCTTTCTTCTTTCTTTCTTACTTATTTTTTTACTTTTTTCTTACTTATTTCTTACTTCTTTCTTACATCTTTCTTACTTCTTTCTTTCTTCTTTCTTTCTTTTATCTTTCTTCTTTCTTACTTCTTTCTTACTTCTTTCTTACTTCTTTCTTTCTTCTTTCTTTGTTCTTTCTTACTTCTTTCTTTCTTACTTCTTTCTTACTTCTTTCTTACTTCTTTCTTACTTCTTTCTTACTTCTTTCTAACTTCTTTTTTCTTCTTTCTTTCTTCTTTCTTTCTTCTTTCTTTCTTACTTCTTTCTTACTTCTTTCTTACTTCTTTCTTTCTTACTTCCTTCGTACTTCTTTCTTACTTCTTTCTTTCTTCTTTCTTACTACTTTCTTACTTCTTTCTTGTTTCTTTCTTACTTCTTTCTTACTTCTTTCTTACTTCTTTCTTACTTCTTTCTAACTTCTTTCTTACTTATTTCTTACTTCTTTCTAGCTTCTTTCTTACTTCTTTCTTACTTCTTTCTAACTTTTTTCTTTCTTCTTTCTTTCTTCTTTTTTTCTTCTTTCTTTCTTACTTCTTTCTAACTTCTTTCTTTTTTCTTTCTTTCTTCTTTCTTTCTTCTTTCTCTCTTACTTCTTTCATACTTCTTTCTTACTTCTTTCTTACTTACCTCTTTCTTACTTCTTTCGTACTTCTTTCTTACTTCTTTCTTCTTTCTTTCTTACTTCTTTCTTACTTTTTTCTTACTTCTTTCTTACTTCTTTCTTACATCTTTCTTACTTCTTTCTTTCTTCTTTCTTACTTCTTTCTTACTTCTTTCTTACATCTTTCTTACTTCTTTCTTTCTTCTTTCTTTCTTTTTTCTTTCTTCTTTCTTACTTCTTTCTTTCTTACTTCTTTCTTACTTCTTTCTTACTTCTTTCTTACTTCTTTCGTACTTCTTTCTTACTTCTTTCTTACTTCTTTCTTTCCTCTTTCTTTCTTCTTTCTTACTTCTTTCTTACTTCTTTCTTTCTTACTTCTTACTTTTTTCTTTCTTACTTCTTTCTTACTTCTTTCTTACTTCTTTCTTACTTCATTCTTACTTCTTTCTTACTTCTTTCTTACTTCTTTCTAACTTCTTTTTTATTCTTTCTTTCTTCTTTCTTTCTTACTTCTTTCTTACTTTTTTCTTACATCTTTCTTACTTCTTTCTTTCTTCTTTCTTACTTCTTTCTTACATCTTTCTTAATTCTTTCTTTCTTCTTTCTTAATTCTTTCTTTCTTCTTTCTTACTACTTTCTTACTTCTTTCTTACTTCTTTCTTTCTTCTTTCTTTCTTCTTTCTTACTTCTTTCTTTCTTACTTCTTTCTTACTTCTTACTTCTTTCTTTCTTACTTCTTTCTTACTTCTTTCTTACTTCTTTCTTACTTCTTTCTTACTTCTTTCTTCTTTCTTTCTTACTTCTTTCTTCTTTCTTTCTTCTTTCTTTCTTACTTCTTTCTTACTTCTTTCTTACTTCTTTCTTTCTTACTTCTTTCGTACTTCTTTCTTACTTCTTTCTTACTTCTTTCTTACTTCTTTCTTCTTTCTTTCTTACTTCTTTCTTACTTTTTTCTTACTTCTTTCTTACTTCTTTCTTACATCTTTCTTACTTCTTTCTTTCTTCTTTCTTACTTCTTCCTTTCTTCTTTCTTACTTCTTTCTTACTTCTTTCTTACTTCTTTCTTTCCTCTTTCTTTCTTCTTTCTTACTTCTTTCTTTCTTACTTCTTTCTTAATTCATACTTTTTTCTTTCTTACTTCTTTCTTACTTCTTTCTTACTTCTTTCTAACTTCTTTTTTATTCTTTCTTTCTTCTTTCTTACTTCTTTATTTCTTACTTCTTTCTTACTTCTTTCTTACTTCTTTCTTACTTCTTTCTTCTTTCTTTCTTACTTCTTTCTTTTTCTTTCTTACTTCTTTCTTTCTTACTTCTTTCTTACTTCTTTCGTACTTCTTTCTTACTTCTTTCTTTCTTACTTCTTTCTTACTTCTTTCTTACTTCTTTCTTACTTCTTTCTTACTTCTTTCTTACTTCTTTCTTCTTTCTTACTTCTTTCTTACTTCTTTCTTACTTCTTTCTTCTTTCTTACATCTTTCTTTCTTCTTTCTTACTTCTCTCTTACTTCTTTCTTACTTCTTTCTAACTTCTTTTTTCTTCTTTCTTCTTTCTTTCTTCTTTCTTTCTTACCTATTTCTTAGTTCTTTCTTACTTCTTTCTTACTTCTTTCTTTCTTCTTTCTTACTTCTTTATTTGTTCTTTCTTACTTCTTTCTTACTTCTTTCTTCTTTCTTTCTTACTTCTTTCTAACTTCTTTCTTACTTGTTCCTTACTTCTTTCTAACTTCTTTCTTTCTTCTTTCTTTCTTCTTTCTTTCTTCTTTCTCTCTTACTTCTTTCATACTTCTTTCTTACTTCTTTCTTTCTTACCTCTTTCTTACTTCTTTCGTACTTCTTTCTTACTTCTTTCTTCTTTCTTTCTTACTTCTTTTTTTACTTATTTCTTACTTATTTCTTACTTCTTTCTTACATCTTTCTTACTTCTTTCTTTCTTCTTTCTTTCTTCTATCTTTCTTCTTTCTTACTTCTTTCTTACTTCTTTCTTACTTCTTTCTTTCTTCTTTCTTTGTTCTTTCTTACTTCTTTCTTTCTTACTTCTTTCTTACTTCTTTCTTACTTCTTTCTTACTTCTTTCTTACTTCTTTCTTACTTCTTACTAACTTCTTTTTTCTTCTTTCTTTCTTCTTTCTTTCTTACTTCTTTCGTACTTCTTTCTTGTTTCTTTCTTACTTCTTTCTTACTTCTTTCTTACTTCTTTCTTACTTCTTTCTAACTTCTTTCTTACTTCTTTCTTACTTCTTTCTAACTTCTTTCTTTCTTCTTTCTTTCTTCTTTCTTTCTTCTTTCTCTCTTACTTCTTTCGTACCTCTTTCTTACTTCTTTCTTTCTTACCTCTTTCTTACTTCTTTCGTACCTCTTTCTTACTTCTTTCTTCTTTCTTTCTTACTTCTTTTTTTACTTTTTTCTTACTTATTTCTTACTTCTTTCTTACATCTTTCTTACTTCTTTCTTTCTTCTTTCTTTCTTCTATCTTTCTTCTTTCTTACTTCTTTCTTACTTCTTTCTTACTTCTTTCTTTCTTCTTTCTTTCTTCTTTCTTTGTTCTTTCTTACTTCTTTCTTTCTTACTTCTTTCTTACTTCTTTCTTACTTCTTTCTTACTTCTTTCTTAGTTCTTTCTAACTTCTTTTTTCATCTTTCTTTCTTCTTTCTTTCTTCTTTCTTTCTTACTTCTTTCTTACTTCTTTCTTACTTCTTTCTTTCTTACTTCTTTCGTACTTCTTTCTTACTTCTTTCTTTCTTCTTTCTTACTACTTTCTTACTTCTTTCTTGTTTCTTTCTTACTTCTTTCTTACTTCTTTCTTACTTCTTTGTTTCTTCTTTCTTCTTTCTTACTTCTTTCTTTTTTCTTTCTTTCTTATTTCTTACTTCTTTCTTACTTCTTTCTAACTTCTTTCTTACTTCTTTCTTACTTCTTTCTAACTTCTTGCTTACTTCTTTCTTACTTCTTTCCTCCTTCTTTCTTTCTTCTTTCTTACTTCTTTCTTCTTTCTTTCTTACTTCTTTCTTACTTCTTTCTTACTTCTTTCTTTCTTACTTCTTTCTTACTTCTTTCGTACTTCTTTCTTACTTCTTTCTTTCTTACTTCTTTCTTACTTCTTTCTTACTTCTTTCTTACTTCTTTCTTACTTCTTTCTTCTTTCTTCTTTCTTACTTCTTTCTTACTTCTTTCTTACTTCTTTCTTACATCTTTCTTTCTTCTTTCTTACTTCTTTCTTACTTCTTTCTTTCTTCTTTCTTTCTTCTTTCTTACTTCTTTCTTTCTTCTTTCTTACTTCTTTCTAACTTCTTTCTTTCTTCTTTCTTTCTTCCTTCTTTCTTCTTTCTCTCTTACTTCTTTCATACTTCTTTCTTACTTCTTTCTTTCTTACCTCTTTCTTACTTCTTTCGTACTTCTTTCTTACTTCTTTCTTCTTTCCTTCTTACTTCTTTTTTTACTTTTTTCTTACTTATTTCTTACTTCTTTCTTACATCTTTCTTACTTCTTTCTTTCTTCTTTCTTTCTTCTATCTTTCTTCTTTCTTACTTCTTTCTTACTTCTTTCTTACTTCTTTCTTTCTTCTTTCTTTCTTCTTTCTTACTTCTTTCTTACTTACTTCTTTCTTACTTCTTTCTTACTTCTTTCTTACTTCTTTCTTACTTCTTTCTAACTTCTTTTTTCTTCTTTCTTTCTTCTTTCTTTCTTCTTTCTTTCTTACTTCTTTCTTACTTCTTTCTTACTTCTTTCTTTCTTACTTCTTTCGTACTTGTTTCTTACTTCTTTCTTTCTTCTTTCTTACTTCTTTCTTACTTCTTTCTTGTTTCTTTCTTACTTCTTTCTTACTTCTTTCTTACTTCTTTCTTACTTCTTTCTTTCTTCTTTCTTCTTTCTTACTTCTTTCTTTTTTCTTTCTTTCTTATTTCTTACTTCTTTCTTACTTCTTTCTAACTTCTTTCTTACTTCTTTCTTACTTCTTTCTAACTTCTTTCTTACTTCTTTCTTACTTCTTTCTAACTTCTTTCTTACTTCTTTCTTACTTCTTTCTTTCTTCATTCTTACTTCTTTCTTACTTCTTTCTTTCTTACTTCTTCTTACTTCTTTCTTACTTCTTTCTTACTTCTTTCTTACTTCTTTCTTACTTCTTTCTAACTTCTTTTTTCTTCTTTCTTTCTTCTTTCTTTCTTCTTTCTTTCTTACTTCTTTCTTACTTCTTTCTTCTTTCTTACTCCTTTCTTAATTCTTTCTAACTTCTTTTTTCTTCTTTCTTTCTTCTTTCTTAATTCTTTCTTTCTTAGTTCTTTCTTACTTCTTTCTTACTTCTTTCTTACTTCTTTCTTACTTCTTTCTTAATTCTTTCTTCTTTCTTTCTTACTTCTTTCTTACTTCTCTCTTACTTCTTTCTTACTTCTTTCTTACTTCTTTCTTTCTTCTTTCTTACTTCTTTCTTTCTTCTTTCTTACTTCTTTCTTACTTCTTTCTTACTTCTTTCTTACTTCTTTCTTTCTTCTTGCTTACTTCTTTCTAACTTCTTTTTTCTTCTTTCTTTTTTCTTTCTTACTTCTTTCTTTCTTACTTCTTTCTTACTTCTTTCTTACTTATTTCTTCTTTCTTTCTTACTTCTTTCTTACTTCTTTCTTACTTCTTTCTAACTTCTTTTTTCTTATTTATTTCTTCTTTCTTTCTTCTTTCTTTCTTACTTCTTTCTTACTTCTTTCTTACTTCTTTCTTACTTCTTTCTTTCTTCTTTCTTACTTCTTTCTTTCTTACTTCTTTCTTACTTCTTTCTTACTTCTTTCTTCTTTCTCTCTTACTTCTTTCTTACTTCTTTCTTACTTCTTTCCTCCTTCTTTCTTTCTTCTTTCTTACTTCTTTCTTACTTCTTTCTTACTTCTTTCTTCTTTCTTTCTTACTTCTTTCTTACTTCTTTCTTACTTATTTCTTTCTTACTTCTTTCTTACTTCTTTCGTACTTCTTTCTTACTGCTTTCTTTCTTACTTCTTTCTTACTTCTTTCTTACTTCTTTCTTACTTCTTTCTTACTTCTTTCTTACTTCTTTCTAACTTCTTTTTTCTTCTTTCTTTCTTCTTTCTTTCTTACTTCTTTCGTACTTCTTTCTTACTTCTTTCTTTCTTCTTTCTTACTACTTTCTTACTTCTTTCTTGTTTCTTTCTTACTTCTTTCTTACTTCTTTCTTTCTTATTTCTTACTTCTTTCTTACTTCTTTCTAACTTCTTTCTTACTTCTTTCTTACTTCTTTCTAACTTCTTTCTTACTTCTTTCTTCTTTCTAACTTTTTTCTTTCTTCTTTCTTTCTTCTTTTTTTCTTCTTTCTTTCTTTCTTCTTTCTAACTTCTTTCTTTCTTCTTTCTTTCTTCTTTCTTTCTTCTTTCTCTCTTACTTCTTTCATACTTCTTTCTTACTTCTTTCTTTCTTACCTCTTTCTTACTTCTTTC
Organism: Columba livia; assembly: GCF_036013475.1. Classification (NCBI taxonomy): domain Eukaryota; kingdom Metazoa; phylum Chordata; class Aves; order Columbiformes; family Columbidae; genus Columba; species Columba livia. Next base: position 4,565,411 of record NW_027043009.1, on the reverse strand, counting down.
GTACTTCTTTCTTACTTCTTTCTTCTTTCTTTCTTACTTCTTTCTTAATTCTTTCTTCTTTCTTTCTTACTTCTTTTTTACTTCTCTCTTACTTCTTTCTTACTTCTTTCTTTCTTCTTTCTTTCTTCTTTCTTAATTCTTTCTTTCTTAGTTCTTTCTTAGTTCTTTCTTACTTCATTCTTACTTCTTTCTTACTTCTTTCTTAATTCTTTCTTCTTTCTTTCTTACTTCTTTCTTACTTCTCTCTTACTTCTTTCTTACTTCTTTCTTTCTTCTTTCTTTCTTCTTTCTTACTTCTTTCTTTCTTCTTTCTTACTTCTTTCTTACTTCTTTCTTACTTCTTTCTTACTTCTTTCTTTCTTCTTGCTTACTTCTTTCTAACTTCTTTTTTCTTCTTTCTTTTTTCTTTCTTACTTCTTTCTTTCTTACTTCTTTCTTACTTCTTTCTTACTTCTTTCTTCTTTCTCTCTTACTTCTTTCTTACTTCTTTCTTACTTCTTTCCTCCTTCTTTCTTTCTTCTTTCTTACTTCTTTCTTACTTCTTTCTTACTTCTTTCTTCTTTCTTTCTTACTTCTTTCTTACTTCTTTCTTACTTATTTCTTTCTTACTTCTTTCTTACTTCTTTCGTACTTCTTTCTTACTTCTTTCTTTCTTACTCCTTTCTTACTTCTTTCTTACTTCTTTCTTACTTCTTTCTTACTTCTTTCTTACTTCTTTCTAACTTCTTTTTTCTTCTTTCTTTCTTCTTTCTTTCTTACTTCTTTCGTACTTCTTTCTTACTTCTTTCTTTCTTCTTTCTTCTTTCTTACTTCTTTCTTTTTTCTTTCTTTCTTATTTCTTACTTCTTTCTTACTTCTTTCTAACTTCTTTCTTACTTCTTTCTTACTTCTTTCTAACTTCTTTCTTACTTCTTTCTTACTTCTTTCTAACTTTTTTCTTTCTTCTTTCTTTCTTCTTTTTTTCTTCTTTCTTTCTTTCTTCTTTCTAACTTCTTTCTTTCTTCTTTCTTTCTTCTTTCTTTCTTCTTTCTCTCTTACTTCTTTCATACTTCTTTCTTACTTCTTTCTTTCTTACCTCTTTCTTACTTCTTTCGTACTTCTTTCTTACTTCTTTCTTCTTTCTTTCTTACTTCTTTCTTACTTTTTTCTTACTTCTTTCTTACTTCTTTCTTACATCTTTCTTACTTCTTTCTTTCTTCTTTCTTTCTTCTTTCTTTCTTCTTTCTTACTTCTTTCTTTCTTACTTCTTTCTTACTTCTTTCTTACTTCTTTCTTACTTTTTTCTTACTTCTTTCTATCTTCTTTTTTCTTATTTCTTTCTTCTTTCTTTCTTCTTTCTTTCTTACTTCTTTCGTACTTCTTTCTTACTTCTTTCTTTCTTACTTCTTTCTTACTTATTTCTTACTTCTTTCTTGCTTCTTTCTTACTTCTTTCTTACATCTTTCCTAATTCTTTCTTTCTTCGTTCTTAAATCTTTCTTTCTTCTTTCTTTCTTCTTTCTTACTTCTTTCTTACTTCTTTCTTTCTTCTTTCTTTCTTCTTTCTTACTTCTTTCTTTCTTCTTTCTTACTTCTTTCTAACTTCTTTCTTTCTTCTTTCTTTCTTCCTTCTTTCTTCTTTCTCTCTTACTTCTTTCATACTTCTTTCTTACTTCTTTCTTTCTTACCTCTTTCTTACTTCTTTCGTACTTCTTTCTTACTTCTTTCTTCTTTCCTTCTTACTTCTTTTTTTACTTTTTTCTTACTTATTTCTTACTTCTTTCTTACATCTTTCTTACTTCTTTCTTTCTTCTTTCTTTCTTCTATCTTTCTTCTTTCTTACTTCTTTCTTACTTCTTTCTTACTTCTTTCTTTCTTCTTTCTTTCTTCTTTCTTACTTCTTTCTTTCTTACTTCTTTCTTACTTCTTTCTTACTTCTTTCTTACTTCTTTCTTACTTCTTTCTAACTTCTTTTTTCTTCTTTCTTTCTTCTTTCTTTCTTCTTTCTTTCTTACTTCTTTCTTACTTCTTTCTTACTTCTTTCTTTCTTACTTCTTTCGTACTTCTTTCTTACTTCTTTCTTTCTTCTTTCTTACTTCTTTCTTACTTCTTTCTTGTTTCTTTCTTACTTCTTTCTTACTTCTTTCTTACTTCTTTCTTACTTCTTTCTTTCTTCTTTCTTCTTTCTTACTTCTTTCTTTTTTCTTTCTTTCTTATTTCTTACTTCTTTCTTACTTCTTTCTAACTTCTTTCTTACTTCTTTCTTACTTCTTTCTAACTTCTTTCTTACTTCTTTCTTACTTCTTTCTAACTTCTTTCTTACTTCTTTCTTACTTCTTTCTTTCTTCATTCTTACTTCTTTCTTACTTCTTTCTTTCTTACTTCTTCTTACTTCTTTCTTACTTCTTTCTTACTTCTTTCTTACTTCTTTCTTACTTCTTTCTAACTTCTTTTTTCTTCTTTCTTTCTTCTTTCTTTCTTATTTCTTTCTTACTTCTTTCTTACTTCTTTCTTCTTTCTTACTCCTTTCTTAATTCTTTCTAACTTCTTTTTTCTTCTTTCTTTCTTCTTTCTTAATTCTTTCTTTCTTAGTTCTTTCTTACTTCTTTCTTACTTCTTTCTTACTTCTTTCTTACTTCTTTCTTAATTCTTTCTTCTTTCTTTCTTACTTCTTTCTTACTTCTCTCTTACTTCTTTCTTACTTCTTTCTTACTTCTTTCTTTCTTCTTTCTTACTTCTTTCTTTCTTCTTTCTTACTTCTTTCTTACTTCTTTCTTACTTCTTTCTTACTTCTTTCTTTCTTCTTGCTTACTTCTTTCTAACTTCTTTTTTCTTCTTTCTTTTTTCTTTCTTACTTCTTTCTTTCTTACTTCTTTCTTACTTCTTTCTTACTTATTTCTTCTTTCTTTATTACTTCTTTCTTACTTCTTTCTTTCTTCTTTCTAACTTCTTTTTTCTTATTTATTTCTTCTTTCTTTCTTCTTTCTTTCTTACTTCTTTCTTACTTCTTTCTTACTTCTTTCTTACTTCTTTCTTTCTTCTTTCTTACTTCTTTCTTTCTTACTTCTTTCTTACTTCTTTCTTACTTCTTTCTTCTTTCTCTCTTACTTCTTTCTTACTTCTTTCTTACTTCTTTCCTCCTTCTTTCTTTCTTCTTTCTTACTTCTTTCTTACTTCTTTCTTACTTCTTTCTTCTTTCTTTCTTACTTCTTTCTTACTTCTTTCTTACTTATTTCTTTCTTACTTCTTTCTTACTTCTTTCGTACTTCTTTCTTACTTCTTTCTTTCTTACTTCTTTCTTACTTCTTTCTTACTTCTTTCTTACTTCTTTCTTACTTCTTTCTTACTTCTTTCTAACTTCTTTTTTCTTCTTTCTTTCTTCTTTCTTTCTTACTTCTTTCGTACTTCTTTCTTACTTCTTTCTTTCTTCTTTCTTACTACTTTCTTACTTCTTTCTTGTTTCTTTCTTACTTCTTTCTTACTTCTTTCTTTCTTATTTCTTACTTCTTTCTTACTTCTTTCTAACTTCTTTCTTACTTCTTTCTTACTTCTTTCTAACTTCTTTCTTAATTCTTTCTTCTTTCTAACTTTTTTCTTTCTTCTTTCTTTCTTCTTTTTTTCTTCTTTCTTTCTTTCTTCTTTCTAACTTCTTTCTTTCTTCTTTCTTTCTTCTTTCTTTCTTCTTTCTCTCTTACTTCTTTCATACTTCTTTCTTACTTCTTTCTTTCTTACCTCTTTCTTACTTCTTTCGTACTTCTTTCTTACTTCTTTCTTCTTTCTTTCTTACTTCTTTCTTAATTCTTTCTTCTTTCTTTCTTACTTCTTTTTTACTTCTCTCTTACTTCTTTCTTACTTCTTTCTTTCTTCTTTCTTTCTTCTTTCTTAATTCTTTCTTTCTTAGTTCTTTCTTAGTTCTTTCTTACTTCTTTCTTACTTCTTTCTTACTTCTTTCTTAATTCTTTCTTCTTTCTTTCTTACTTCTTTCTTACTTCTCTCTTACTTCTTTCTTACTTCTTTCTTTCTTCTTTCTTTCTTCTTTCTTACTTCTTTCTTTCTTCTTTCTTACTTCTTTCTTACTTCTTTCTTACTTCTTTCTTACTTCTTTCTTTCTTCTTGCTTACTTCTTTCTAACTTCTTTTTTCTTCTTTCTTTTTTCTTTCTTACTTCTTTCTTTCTTACTTCTTTCTTACTTCTTTCTTACTTCTTTCTTCTTTCTCTCTTACTTCTTTCTTACTTCTTTCTTACTTCTTTCCTCCTTCTTTCTTTCTTCTTTCTTACTTCTTTCTTACTTCTTTCTTACTTCTTTCTTCTTTCTTTCTTACTTCTTTCTTACTTCTTTCTTACTTATTTCTTTCTTACTTCTTTCTTACTTCTTTCGTACTTCTTTCTTACTTCTTTCTTTCTTACTCCTTTCTTACTTCTTTCTTACTTCTTTCTTACTTCTTTCTTACTTCTTTCTAACTTCTTTTTTCTTCTTTCTTTCTTCTTTCTTTCTTACTTCTTTCGTACTTCTTTCTTACTTCTTTCTTTCTTCTTTCTTACTACTTTCTTACTTCTTTCTTGTTTCTTTCTTACTTCTTTCTTACTTCTTTCTTACTTCTTTCTTACTTCTTTCTTTCTTCTTTCTTCTTTCTTACTTCTTTCTTTTTTCTTTCTTTCTTATTTCTTACTTCTTTCTTACTTCTTTCTAACTTCTTTCTTACTTCTTTCTTACTTCTTTCTAACTTCTTTCTTACTTCTTTCTTACTTCTTTCTAACTTTTTTCTTTCTTCTTTCTTTCTTCTTTTTTTCTTCTTTCTTTCTTTCTTCTTTCTAACTTCTTTCTTTCTTCTTTCTTTCTTCTTTCTTTCTTCTTTCTCTCTTACTTCTTTCATACTTCTTTCTTACTTCTTTCTTTCTTACCTCTTTCTTACTTCTTTCGTACTTCTTTCTTACTTCTTTCTTCTTTCTTTCTTACTTCTTTCTTACTTTTTTCTTACTTCTTTCTTACTTCTTTCTTACATCTTTCTTACTTCTTTCTTTCTTCTTTCTTGCTTCTTCCTTTCTTCTTTCTTACTTCTTTCTTACTTCTTTCTTTCTTCTTTCTTTCTTCTTTCTTTCTTCTTTCTTACTTCTTTCTTTCTTACTTCTTTCTTACTTCTTTCTTACTTCTTTCTTACTTTTTTCTTACTTCTTTCTATCTTCTTTTTTCTTATTTCTTTCTTCTTTCTTTCTTCTTTCTTTCTTACTTCTTTCGTACTTCTTTCTTACTTCTTTCTTTCTTACTTCTTTCTTACTTCTTTCTTACTTCTTTCTTACTTCTTTCGTACTTCTTTCTTACTTCTTTCTTCTTTCTTTCTTACTTATTTCTTACTTCTTTCTTGCTTCTTTCTTACTTCTTTCTTACATCTTTCCTAATTCTTTCTTTCTTCGTTCTTAAATCTTTCTTTCTTCTTTCTTACTTCTTTCTTACTTCTTTCTTACTTCTTTCTTTCTTCTTTCTTACTTCTTTCTTTCTTCCTTCTTTCTTACTTCTTACTTCTTTCTTTCTTACTTCTTTCTTGCTTCTTTCTTACTTCTTTCTTACATCTTTCTTAATTCTTTCTTTCTTCTTTCTTCATTCTTTCTTTCTTCTTTCTTACTTCTTTCTTACTTCTTTCTTACTTCTTCCTTTCTTCTTTCTTACTTCTTTCTTACTTCTTTCTTTCTTCTTTCTTTCTTACTTCTTACTTCTTTCTTTCTTACTTCTTTCTTACTTCTTTCTTACTTCATTCTTACTTCTTTCTAACTTCTTTTTTGTTATTTCTTTCTTCTTTCTTCTTTCTTTCTTACTTCTTTCTTACTTCTTTCTTACTTCTTTCTTTCTTACTTCTTTCGCACTTCTTTCTTACTTCTTTCTTTCTTACTTCTTTCTTACTTCTTTCTTTCTTCTTTCTTACTTCTTCCTTTCTCCTTTCTTACTTCTTTCTTACTTCTTTCTTTCTTCTTTCTTTCTTCTTTCTTTCTTCTTTCTTACTTCTTTCTTCCTTACTTCTTTCTTACTTCTTTCTTACTTCTTTCTTTCTTACTTCTTTCGTACTTCTTTCTTACTCCTTTCTTTCTTACTTCTTTCTTCTTTCTTACTTCTTTCTTACTTCTTTCTTTCTTACTTCTTTCTTACTTCTTTCGTACTTCTTTCTTACTTCTTTCTTTCTTACTTCTTTCTTACTTCTTTCTTACTTCTTTCTTACTTCTTTCTTACTTCTTTCTTCTTTCTTACTTCTTTCTTACTTCTTTCTTACTTCTTTCTTTCTTCTTTCTTACATCTTCCTTTCTTCTTTCTTACTTCTTTCTTACTTCTTTCTTTCTTCTTTCTTTCTTCTTTCTTACTTCTTTCTTTCTTCTTTCTTACTTCTTTCTAACTTCTTTCTTTCTTCTTTCTTTCTTCTTTCTTTCTTCTTTCTCTCTTACTTCTTTCGTACTTCTTTCTTACTTCTTTCTTCTTTCCTTCTTACTTCTTTTTTTACTTTTTTCTTACTTATTTCTTACTTCTTTCTTACATCTTTCTTACTTCTTTCTTTCTTCTTTCTTTCTTCTATCTTTCTTCTTTCTTACTTCTTTCTTACTTCTTTCTTACTTCTTTCGTACTTCTTTCTTTCTTCTTTCTTACTTCTTTCTTTCTTACTTCTTTCTTACTTCTTTCTTACTTCTTTCTTACTTCTTTCTAACTTATTTTTTCTTCTTTCTTTCTTCTTTCTTTCTTCTTTCTTTCTTACTTCTTTCTTACTTCTTTCTTACTTCTTTCTTTCTTACTTCTTTCGTACTTCTTTCTTACTTCTTTCTTTCTTCTTTCTTACTTCTTTCTCACTTCTTTCTTGTTTCTTTCTTACTTCTTTCTTTCTTTTTTCTTACTTCTTTCTTTCTTACTTCTTTCTTACTTCTCTCTTACTTCTTTCTTTCTTCTTTCTTTCTTCTCTCTTTCTTCTCTCTTTCTTCTTTCTTTCTTCTTTCTTTCTTCTTTCTTTCTTACTTCTTTCTTACTTCTTTCTTACTTCTTTCTTACTTCTTTCTTTCTTACTTCTTTCTTACTTCTTTTTTACTTCTTTCTTACTTCTTTCTAACTTCTTTGTTACTTCTTTCTTACTTCTTTCTAACTTCTTTCTTACTTCTTTCTTACTTCTTTCTTACTTCTTTCTTACTTCTTTCTTACTTCTTTCTTTCTTCTTGCTTACTTCTTTCTAACTTCCTTTTTCTTCTTTCTTTCTTCTTTCTTACTTCTTTCTTTCTTACTTCTTTCTTACTTCTTTCTTACTTCTTTCTTCTTTCTTTCTTACTTCTTTCTTACTTCTTTCTAACTTCTTTCTTTCTTCCTTCTTTCTTCTTTCTTTCTTCTTTCTCTCTTACTTCATTCATACTTCTTTCTTACCTGTTTCTTTCTTACCTCTTTCTTACTTCCTTCGTAATTCTTTCTAACTTCTTTTTTCTTCTTTCTTTCTTCTTTCTTTCTTACTTCTTCTTACTTCTTTCTTACTTCTTTCCTACTTCTTTCTTACTTCTTTCTTACTTCTTTCTAACTTCTTTTTTCTTCTTTCTTTCTTCTTTCTTTCTTCTTTCTTTCTTACTTCTCTCTTACTTCTTTCTTTCTTCTTTCTTTCTTCTCTCTTTCTTCTCTCTTTCTTCTTTCCTTCTTCTTTCTTTCTTCTTTCTTTCTTCTTTCTTTCTTACTTCTTTCTTACTTCTTTCTTACTTCTTTCTTACTCCTTTCTTACTTCTTTCTAACTTCTTTTTTCTTCTTTCTTTCTTCTTTCTTACTTCTTTCTTTCTTAGTTCTTTCTTACTTCTTTCTTACTTCTTTCTTACTTCTTTCTTACTTGTTTCTTAATTCTTTCTTCTTTCTTTCTTACTTCTTTCTTACTTCTCTCTTACTTCATTCTTACTTCTTTCTTTCTTCTTTCTTTCTTCTTTCTTACTTCTTTCTTTCTTCTTTCTTATTAATTTCTTACTTCTTCCTTACTTCTTTCTTACTTCTTTCTTTCTTCTTTCTTACTTCATTCTTTCTTACTTCTTTCTTACTTCTTTCTTACTTATTTCTTACTTCTTTCTTCTTTCTAACTTCTTTCTTACTTCTTTCTTATTTCTTCCTAACTTCTTTCTTACTTCTTTCTTACTTCTTTCTTACTTCATTTTTGCTTCTTTCTTACTTCTTTCTAACTTCTTTCTTACTTCTTTCTCACTTCTTTTTTACATCTTTCTTACTTGTTTCTTTCTTCTTTCTTAATTCATTCTTTCTTCTTTCTTACTTCTTTCTTACTTCTTTCTTACTTCTTTCTTTCTTCTTTCTTTCTTTTTTCTTACTTCTTTCTTTCTTACTTCTTTCTTACTTCTCTCTTACTTCTTTCTTACTTCTTTCTTCTCTCTTTCTTCTCTCTTTCTTCTTTCTTTCTTCTTTCTTTCTTCTTTCTTTCTTACTTCTTTCTTACTTCTTTCTTACTTCTTTCTTACTTCTTTCTTTCTTACTTCTTTCTTACTTCTTTTTTACTTCTTTCTTACTTCTTTCTAACTTCTTTCTTACTTCTTTCTTACTTCTTTCTAACTTCTTTCTTACTTCTTTCTTACTTCTTTCTTACTTCTTTCTTACTTCTTTCTTTCTTCTTGCTTACTTCTTTCTAACCTCTTTTTCTTCTTTCTTTCTTCTTTCTTTCTTCTTTCTTTCTTACTTCTTCCTTACTTCTTTCTTACTTCTTTCTTCTTTCTTTCTTACTTCTTTCTTACTTCTTTCTAACTTCTTTCTTTCTTCTTTCTTTCTTCTTTCTTTCTTCTTTCTCTCTTACTTCTTTCATACTGCTTTCTTACCTCTTTCTTTCTTACCTCTTTCTTACTTCTTTCGTACTTTTTTCTTACTTCTTTCTTTCTTCATTCTTTCTTCTTTCTTACTTCTTTCTTTCTAATCTCTTTCTTACTTCCTTCGTACTTCTTTCTAACTTCTTTTTTCTTCTTTCTTTCTTCTTTCTTTCTTCTTTCTTTCTTCTTTCTTTCTTACTTCTTTCTTACTTCTTTCTTACTTCTTTCTTACTTCTTTCTTACTTCTTTCTTACTTCTTTCTTTCTTCTTTCTTACTTCTTTCTTTCTTCTTTCTTACTTCTTTCTTACTTCTTTCTAACTTCTTTCTTACTTCTTTCTTACTTCTTTCTTACATCTTTCTTACTTCTTTCTTACATCTTTCTTACTTCTTTCTTTCTTCTTTCTTACTTCTTCCTTTCTTCTTTCTTTCTTCTTTCTTACTTCTTTCTTTCTTCTTTCTTTCTTCTTTCTTTCTTCTTTCTTACTTCTTTCTTACTTCTTTCTTACTTCTTTCTTCTTTCTTTCTTACTTCTTTCTTACATCTTTCTTACTTCTTTCTTTCTTCTTTCTTACTTCTTCCTTTCTTCTTTCTTACTTCTTTCTTACTTCTTTCTTTCTTCTTTCTTTCTTCTTTCTTACTTCTTCCTTTCTTCTTTCTTTCTTCTTTCTTACTTCTTTCTTTCTTCTTTCTTTCTTCTTTCTTTCTTCTTTCTTACTTCTTTCTTTCTTACTTCTTTCTTACTTCTTTCTTACTTCTTTCTTTCTTACTTCTTTCGTACTTCTTTCTTACTTCTTCCTTTCTTCTTTCTTTCTTCTTTCTTACTTCTTTCTTCTTTCTCTCTTACTTCTTTCTTACTTCTTTCTTACTTCTTTCCTCCTTCTTTCTTTCTTCTTTCTTACTTCTTTCTTCTTTCTTTCTTACTTCTTTCTTACTTCTTTCTTACTTCTTTCTTTCTTACTTCTTTCTTACTTCTTTCGTACTTCTTTCTTACTTCTTTCTCTCTTACTTCTTTCTTACTTCTTTCTTACTTCTTTCTTACTTCTTTCTTACTTCTTTCTTACTTCTTTCTTCTTTCTTACTTCTTTCTTACTTCTTTCTTACTTCTTTCTTACTTCTTTCTTACATCTTTCTTTCTTCTTTCTTACTTCTTTCTTACTTCTTTCTTTCTTCTTTCTAACTTCTTTCTTTCTTCTTTCTCTCTTACGTCTTTCATACTTCTTTCTTACTTCTTTCTTTCTTACCTCTTTCTTACTTCTTTCGTACTTCTTTCTTACTTCTTTCTTCTTTCCTTCTTACTTCTTTTTTACTTTTTTCTTACTTATTTCTTACTTCTTTCTTACATCTTTCTTACTTCTTTCTTTCTTCTTTCTTTCTTCTATCTTTCTTCTTTCTTACATCTTTCTTACTTCTTTCTTACTTCTTTCTTTCTTCTTTCTTTCTTCTTTCTTACTTCTTTCTTTCTTACTTCTTTCTTACTTCTTTCTTTCTTACTTCTTTCTTTCTTCTTTCTTCTTTCTTACTTCTTTCTTTTTTCTTTCTTTCTTATCTCTTACTTCTTTCTTACTTCTTTCTAACTTCTTTCTTACTTCTTTCTTACTTCTTTCTAACTTCTTTCTTACTTCTTTCTTACTTCTTTCTTTTTTCTTTCTTTCTTATCTCTTACTTCTTTCTTACTTCTTTCTAACTTCTTTCTTACTTCTTTCTTACTTCTTTCTAACTTCTTTCTTACTTCTTTCTTACTTCTTTCTAACTTCTTTCTTACTTCTTTCTTACTTCTTTCTAACTTTTTTCTTTCTTCTTTCTTTCTTCTTTTTTTCTTCTTTCTTTCTTTCTTCTTTCTTACTTCTTTCTTACTTCTTTCTTTCTTACTTCTTTCTTACTTCTTTCGTACTTCTTTCTTACTTCTTTCTTTCTTACTTCTTTCTTACTTCTTTCTTACTTCTTTCTTACTTCTTTCTTACTTCTTTCTTACTTCTTTCTTCTTTCTTCTTTCTTACTTCTTTCTTACTTCTTTCTTACATCTTTCTTTCTTCTTTCTTACTTCTTTCTTAATTCTTTCTTTCTTCTTTCTTTCTTCTTTCTTACTTCTTTCTTTCTTCTTTCTTACTTCTTTCTAACTTCTTTCTTTCTTCTTTCTTTCTTCCTTCTTTCTTCTTTCTCTCTTACTTCTTTCATACTTCTTTCTTACTTCTTTCTTTCTTACCTCTTTCTTACTTCTTTCGTACTTCTTTCTTACTTCTTTCTTCTTTCCTTCTTACTTCTTTTTTTACTTTTTTCTTACTTATTTCTTACTTCTTTCTTACATCTTTCTTACTACTTTCTTTCTTCTTTCTTTCTTCTATCTTTCTTCTTTCTTACTTCTTTCTTACTTCTTTTTTACTTCTTTCTTTCTTCTTTCTTTCTTCTTTCTTACTTCTTTCTTTCTTACTTCTTTCTTACTTCTTTCTTACTTCTTTCTTACTTCTTTCTTACTTCTTTCTAACTTCTTTTTTCTTCTTTCTTTCTTCTTTCTTTCTTCTTTCTTTCTTACTTCTTTCTTACTTCTTTCTTACTTCTTTCTTTCTTACTTCTTTCGTACTTCTTTCTTACTTCTTTCTTTCTTCTTTCTTACTTCTTTCTTGTTTCTTTCTTACTTCTTTCTTACTTCTTTCTTACTTCTTTCTTACTTCTTTCTTTCTTCTTTCTTCTTTCTTACTTCTTTCTTTTTTCTTTCTTTCTTATTTCTTACTTCTTTCTTACTTCTTTCTAACTTCTTTCTTACTTCTTTCTTACTTCTTTCTAACTTCTTTCTTACTTCTTTCTTACTTCTTTCTAACTTCTTTCTTACTTCTTTCTTACTTCTTTCTTTCTTCATTCTTACTTCTTTCTTACTTCTTTCTTTCTTACTTCTTCTTACTTCTTTCTTACTTCTTTCTTACTTCTTTCTTACTTCTTTCTTACTTCTTTCTAACTTCTTTTTTCTTCTTTCTTTCTTCTTTCTTTCTTCTTTCTTTCTTACTTCTTTCTTACTTCTTTCTTCTTTCTTACTCCTTTCTTAATTCTTTCTAACTTCTTTTTTCTTCTTTCTTTCTTCTTTCTTAATTCTTTCTTTCTTAGTTCTTTCTTACTTCTTTCTTACTTCTTTCTTACTTCTTTCTTACTTCTTTCTTACTTCTTTCTTAATTCTTTCTTCTTTCTTTCTTACTTCTTTCTTACTTCTCTCTTACTTCTTTCTTACTTCTTTCTTACTTCTTTCTTTCTTCTTTCTTACTTCTTTCTTTTTTCTTTCTTACTTCTTTCTAACTTCTTTCTTACTTCTTTCTTACTTCTTTCTTACATCTTTCTTACTTCTTTCTTACATCTTTCTTACTTCTTTCTTTCTTCTTTCTTACTTCTTCCTTTCTTCTTTCTTTCTTCTTTCTTACTTCTTTCTTTCTTCTTTCTTTCTTCTTTCTTTCTTCTTTCTTACTTCTTTCTTACTTCTTTCTTACTTCTTTCTTCTTTCTTTCTTACTTCTTTCTTACATCTTTCTTACTTCTTTCTTTCTTCTTTCTTACTTCTTCCTTTCTTCTTTCTTACTTCTTTCTTACTTCTTTCTTTCTTCTTTCTTTCTTCTTTCTTACTTCTTCCTTTCTTCTTTCTTTCTTCTTTCTTACTTCTTTCTTTCTTCTTTCTTTCTTCTTTCTTTCTTCTTTCTTACTTCTTTCTTTCTTACTTCTTTCTTACTTCTTTCTTACTTCTTTCTTTCTTACTTCTTTCGTACTTCTTTCTTACTTCTTCCTTTCTTCTTTCTTTCTTCTTTCTTACTTCTTTCTTCTTTCTCTCTTACTTCTTTCTTACTTCTTTCTTACTTCTTTCCTCCTTCTTTCTTTCTTCTTTCTTACTTCTTTCTTCTTTCTTTCTTACTTCTTTCTTACTTCTTTCTTACTTCTTTCTTTCTTACTTCTTTCTTACTTCTTTCGTACTTCTTTCTTACTTCTTTCTTTCTTACTTCTTTCTTACTTCTTTCTTACTTCTTTCTTACTTCTTTCTTACTTCTTTCTTACTTCTTTCTTCTTTCTTACTTCTTTCTTACTTCTTTCTTACTTCTTTCTTACTTCTTTCTTACATCTTTCTTTCTTCTTTCTTACTTCTTTCTTACTTCTTTCTTTCTTCTTTCTAACTTCTTTCTTTCTTCTTTCTTTCTTCTTTCTTTCTTCTTTCTCTCTTACGTCTTTCATACTTCTTTCTTACTTCTTTCTTTCTTACCTCTTTCTTACTTCTTTCGTACTTCTTTCTTACTTCTTTCTTCTTTCCTTCTTACTTCTTTTTTTACTTTTTTCTTACTTATTTCTTACTTCTTTCTTACATCTTTCTTACTTCTTTCTTTCTTCTTTCTTTCTTCTATCTTTCTTCTTTCTTACATCTTTCTTACTTCTTTCTTACTTCTTTCTTTCTTCTTTCTTTCTTCTTTCTTACTTCTTTCTTTCTTACTTCTTTCTTACTTCTTTCTTTCTTACTTCTTTCTTTCTTCTTCTTTCTTACTTCTTTCTTTTTTCTTTCTTTCTTATCTCTTACTTCTTTCTTACTTCTTTCTAACTTCTTTCTTACTTCTTTCTTACTTCTTTCTAACTTCTTTCTTACTTCTTTCTTACTTCTTTCTTTTTTCTTTCTTTCTTATCTCTTACTTCTTTCTTACTTCTTTCTAACTTCTTTCTTACTTCTTTCTTACTTCTTTCTAACTTCTTTCTTACTTCTTTCTTACTTCTTTCTAACTTCTTTCTTACTTCTTTCTTACTTCTTTCTAACTTTTTTCTTTCTTCTTTCTTTCTTCTTTTTTTCTTCTTTCTTTCTTTCTTCTTTCTTACTTCTTTCTTACTTCTTTCTTTCTTACTTCTTTCTTACTTCTTTCGTACTTCTTTCTTACTTCTTTCTTTCTTAATTCTTTCTTACTTCTTTCTTACTTCTTTCTTACTTCTTTCTTACTTCTTTCTTACTTCTTTCTTCTTTCTTCTTTCTTCTTTCTTACTTCTTTCTTACTTCTTTCTTACATCTTTCTTTCTTCTTTCTTACTTCTTTCTTAATTCTTTCTTTCTTCTTTCTTTCTTCTTTCTTACTTCTTTCTTTCTTCTTTCTTACTTCTTTCTAACTTCTTTCTTTCTTCTTTCTTTCTTCCTTCTTTCTTCTTTCTCTCTTACTTCTTACATACTTCTTTCTTACTTCTTTCTTTCTTACCTCTTTCTTACTTCTTTCGTACTTCTTTCTTACTTCTTTCTTCTTTCATTCTTACTTCTTTTTTTACTTTTTTCTTACTTATTTCTTACTTCTTTCTTACATCTTTCTTACTTCTTTCTTTCTTCTTTCCTTCTTCTATCTTTCTTCTTTCTTACTTCTTTCTTACTTCTTTCTTACTTCTTTCTTTCTTCTTTCTTTCTTCTTTCTTACTTCTTTCTTTCTTACTTCTTTCTTACTTCTTTCTTACTTCTTTCTTACTTCTTTCTTACTTCTTTCTAACTTCTTTTTTCTTCTTTCTTTCTTCTTTCTTTCTTCTTTCTTTCTTACTTCTTTCTTAATTCTTTCTTACTTCTTTCTTTCTTACTTCTTTCGTACTTCTTTCTTACTTCTTTCTTTCTTCTTTCTTACTTCTTTCTTGTTTCTTTCTTACTTCTTTCTTACTTCTTTCTTACTTCTTTCTTACTTCTTTCTTTCTTCTTTCTTCTTTCTTACTTCTTTCTTTTTTCTTTCTTTCTTATTTCTTACTTCTTTCTTACTTCTTTCTAACTTCTTTCTTACTTCTTTCTTCTCTCTTTCTTCTCTCTTTCTTCTTTCTTTCTTCTTTCTTTCTTCTTTCTTTCTTACTTCTTCTTACTTCTTTCTTACTTCTTTCCTACTTCTTTCTTACTTCTTTCTTACTTCTTTCTAACTTCTTTTTTCTTCTTTCTTTCTTCTTTCTTTCTTCTTTCTTTCTTACTTCTCTCTTACTTCTTTCTTTCTTCTTTCTTTCTTCTCTCTTTCTTCTCTCTTTCTTCTTTCCTTCTTCTTTCTTTCTTCTTTCTTTCTTCTTTCTTTCTTACTTCTTTCTTACTTCTTTCTTACTTCTTTCTTACTCCTTTCTTACTTCTTTCTAACTTCTTTTTTCTTCTTTCTTTCTTCTTTCTTACTTCTTTCTTTCTTAGTTCTTTCTTACTTCTTTCTTACTTCTTTCTTACTTCTTTCTTACTTGTTTCTTAATTCTTTCTTCTTTCTTTCTTACTTCTTTCTTACTTCTCTCTTACTTCATTCTTACTTCTTTCTTTCTTCTTTCTTTCTTCTTTCTTACTTCTTTCTTTCTTCTTTCTTATTAATTTCTTACTTCTTCCTTACTTCTTTCTTACTTCTTTCTTTCTTCTTTCTTACTTCATTCTTTCTTACTTCTTTCTTACTTCTTTCTTACTTATTTCTTACTTCTTTCTTCTTTCTAACTTCTTTCTTACTTCTTTCTTATTTCTTCCTAACTTCTTTCTTACTTCTTTCTTACTTCTTTCTTACTTCATTTTTGCTTCTTTCTTACTTCTTTCTAACTTCTTTCTTACTTCTTTCTCACTTCTTTTTTACATCTTTCTTACTTGTTTCTTTCTTCTTTCTTAATTCATTCTTTCTTCTTTCTTACTTCTTTCTTACTTCTTTCTTACTTCTTTCTTTCTTCTTTCTTTCTTTTTTCTTACTTCTTTCTTTCTTACTTCTTTCTTACTTCTCTCTTACTTCTTTCTTACTTCTTTCTTCTCTCTTTCTTCTCTCTTTCTTCTTTCTTTCTTCTTTCTTTCTTCTTTCTTTCTTACTTCTTTCTTACTTCTTTCTTACTTCTTTCTTACTTCTTTCTTTCTTACTTCTTTCTTACTTCTTTTTTACTTCTTTCTTACTTCTTTCTAACTTCTTTCTTACTTCTTTCTTACTTCTTTCTAACTTCTTTCTTACTTCTTTCTTACTTCTTTCTTACTTCTTTCTTACTTCTTTCTTTCTTCTTGCTTACTTCTTTCTAACCTCTTTTTCTTCTTTCTTTCTTCTTTCTTTCTTCTTTCTTTCTTACTTCTTCCTTACTTCTTTCTTACTTCTTTCTTCTTTCTTTCTTACTTCTTTCTTACTTCTTTCTAACTTCTTTCTTTCTTCTTTCTTTCTTCTTTCTTTCTTCTTTCTCTCTTACTTCTTTCATACTGCTTTCTTACCTCTTTCTTTCTTACCTCTTTCTTACTTCTTTCGTACTTTTTTCTTACTTCTTTCTTTCTTCATTCTTTCTTCTTTCTTACTTCTTTCTTTCTAATCTCTTTCTTACTTCCTTCGTACTTCTTTCTAACTTCTTTTTTCTTCTTTCTTTCTTCTTTCTTTCTTCTTTCTTTCTTCTTTCTTTCTTACTTCTTTCTTACTTCTTTCTTACTTCTTTCTTACTTCTTTCTTACTTCTTTCTTACTTCTTTCTTTCTTCTTTCTTACTTCTTTCTTTCTTCTTTCTTACTTCTTTCTTACTTCTTTCTAACTTCTTTCTTACTTCTTTCTTACTTCTTTCTTACATCTTTCTTACTTCTTTCTTACATCTTTCTTACTTCTTTCTTTCTTCTTTCTTACTTCTTCCTTTCTTCTTTCTTTCTTCTTTCTTACTTCTTTCTTTCTTCTTTCTTTCTTCTTTCTTTCTTCTTTCTTACTTCTTTCTTACTTCTTTCTTACTTCTTTCTTCTTTCTTTCTTACTTCTTTCTTACATCTTTCTTACTTCTTTCTTTCTTCTTTCTTACTTCTTCCTTTCTTCTTTCTTACTTCTTTCTTACTTCTTTCTTTCTTCTTTCTTTCTTCTTTCTTACTTCTTCCTTTCTTCTTTCTTTCTTCTTTCTTACTTCTTTCTTTCTTCTTTCTTTCTTCTTTCTTTCTTCTTTCTTACTTCTTTCTTTCTTACTTCTTTCTTACTTCTTTCTTACTTCTTTCTTTCTTACTTCTTTCGTACTTCTTTCTTACTTCTTCCTTTCTTCTTTCTTTCTTCTTTCTTACTTCTTTCTTCTTTCTCTCTTACTTCTTTCTTACTTCTTTCTTACTTCTTTCCTCCTTCTTTCTTTCTTCTTTCTTACTTCTTTCTTCTTTCTTTCTTACTTCTTTCTTACTTCTTTCTTACTTCTTTCTTTCTTACTTCTTTCTTACTTCTTTCGTACTTCTTTCTTACTTCTTTCTCTCTTACTTCTTTCTTACTTCTTTCTTACTTCTTTCTTACTTCTTTCTTACTTCTTTCTTACTTCTTTCTTCTTTCTTACTTCTTTCTTACTTCTTTCTTACTTCTTTCTTACTTCTTTCTTACATCTTTCTTTCTTCTTTCTTACTTCTTTCTTACTTCTTTCTTTCTTCTTTCTAACTTCTTTCTTTCTTCTTTCTCTCTTACGTCTTTCATACTTCTTTCTTACTTCTTTCTTTCTTACCTCTTTCTTACTTCTTTCGTACTTCTTTCTTACTTCTTTCTTCTTTCCTTCTTACTTCTTTTTTTACTTTTTTCTTACTTATTTCTTACTTCTTTCTTACATCTTTCTTACTTCTTTCTTTCTTCTTTCTTTCTTCTATCTTTCTTCTTTCTTACATCTTTCTTACTTCTTTCTTACTTCTTTCTTTCTTCTTTCTTTCTTCTTTCTTACTTCTTTCTTTCTTACTTCTTTCTTACTTCTTTCTTTCTTACTTCTTTCTTTCTTCTTTCTTCTTTCTTACTTCTTTCTTTTTTCTTTCTTTCTTATCTCTTACTTCTTTCTTACTTCTTTCTAACTTCTTTCTTACTTCTTTCTTACTTCTTTCTAACTTCTTTCTTACTTCTTTCTTACTTCTTTCTTTTTTCTTTCTTTCTTATCTCTTACTTCTTTCTTACTTCTTTCTAACTTCTTTCTTACTTCTTTCTTACTTCTTTCTAACTTCTTTCTTACTTCTTTCTTACTTCTTTCTAACTTCTTTCTTACTTCTTTCTTACTTCTTTCTAACTTTTTTCTTTCTTCTTTCTTTCTTCTTTTTTTCTTCTTTCTTTCTTTCTTCTTTCTTACTTCTTTCTTACTTCTTTCTTTCTTACTTCTTTCTTACTTCTTTCGTACTTCTTTCTTACTTCTTTCTTTCTTACTTCTTTCTTACTTCTTTCTTACTTCTTTCTTACTTCTTTCTTACTTCTTTCTTACTTCTTTCTTCTTTCTTCTTTCTTACTTCTTTCTTACTTCTTTCTTACATCTTTCTTTCTTCTTTCTTACTTCTTTCTTAATTCTTTCTTTCTTCTTTCTTTCTTCTTTCTTACTTCTTTCTTTCTTCTTTCTTACTTCTTTCTAACTTCTTTCTTTCTTCTTTCTTTCTTCCTTCTTTCTTCTTTCTCTCTTACTTCTTTCATACTTCTTTCTTACTTCTTTCTTTCTTACCTCTTTCTTACTTCTTTCGTACTTCTTTCTTACTTCTTTCTTCTTTCCTTCTTACTTCTTTTTTTACTTTTTTCTTACTTATTTCTTACTTCTTTCTTACATCTTTCTTACTACTTTCTTTCTTCTTTCTTTCTTCTATCTTTCTTCTTTCTTACTTCTTTCTTACTTCTTTCTTACTTCTTTCTTTCTTCTTTCTTTCTTCTTTCTTACTTCTTTCTTTCTTACTTCTTTCTTACTTCTTTCTTACTTCTTTCTTACTTCTTTCTTACTTCTTTCTAACTTCTTTTTTCTTCTTTCTTTCTTCTTTCTTTCTTCTTTCTTTCTTACTTCTTTCTTACTTCTTTCTTACTTCTTTCTTTCTTACTTCTTTCGTACTTCTTTCTTACTTCTTTCTTTCTTCTTTCTTACTTCTTTCTTGTTTCTTTCTTACTTCTTTCTTACTTCTTTCTTACTTCTTTCTTACTTCTTTCTTTCTTCTTTCTTCTTTCTTACTTCTTTCTTTTTTCTTTCTTTCTTATTTCTTACTTCTTTCTTACTTCTTTCTAACTTCTTTCTTACTTCTTTCTTACTTCTTTCTAACTTCTTTCTTACTTCTTTCTTACTTCTTTCTAACTTCTTTCTTACTTCTTTCTTACTTCTTTCTTTCTTCATTCTTACTTCTTTCTTACTTCTTTCTTTCTTACTTCTTCTTACTTCTTTCTTACTTCTTTCTTACTTCTTTCTTACTTCTTTCTTACTTCTTTCTAACTTCTTTTTTCTTCTTTCTTTCTTCTTTCTTTCTTCTTTCTTTCTTACTTCTTTCTTACTTCTTTCTTCTTTCTTACTCCTTTCTTAATTCTTTCTAACTTCTTTTTTCTTCTTTCTTTCTTCTTTCTTAATTCTTTCTTTCTTAGTTCTTTCTTACTTCTTTCTTACTTCTTTCTTACTTCTTTCTTACTTCTTTCTTACTTCTTTCTTAATTCTTTCTTCTTTCTTTCTTACTTCTTTCTTACTTCTCTCTTACTTCTTTCTTACTTCTTTCTTACTTCTTTCTTTCTTCTTTCTTACTTCTTTCTTTTTTCTTTCTTACTTCTTTCTAACTTCTTTCTTACTTCTTTCTTACTTCTTTCTTACATCTTTCTTACTTCTTTCTTACATCTTTCTTACTTCTTTCTTTCTTCTTTCTTACTTCTTCCTTTCTTCTTTCTTTCTTCTTTCTTACTTCTTTCTTTCTTCTTTCTTTCTTCTTTCTTTCTTCTTTCTTACTTCTTTCTTACTTCTTTCTTACTTCTTTCTTCTTTCTTTCTTACTTCTTTCTTACATCTTTCTTACTTCTTTCTTTCTTCTTTCTTACTTCTTCCTTTCTTCTTTCTTACTTCTTTCTTACTTCTTTCTTTCTTCTTTCTTTCTTCTTTCTTACTTCTTCCTTTCTTCTTTCTTTCTTCTTTCTTACTTCTTTCTTTCTTCTTTCTTTCTTCTTTCTTTCTTCTTTCTTACTTCTTTCTTTCTTACTTCTTTCTTACTTCTTTCTTACTTCTTTCTTTCTTACTTCTTTCGTACTTCTTTCTTACTTCTTCCTTTCTTCTTTCTTTCTTCTTTCTTACTTCTTTCTTCTTTCTCTCTTACTTCTTTCTTACTTCTTTCTTACTTCTTTCCTCCTTCTTTCTTTCTTCTTTCTTACTTCTTTCTTCTTTCTTTCTTACTTCTTTCTTACTTCTTTCTTACTTCTTTCTTTCTTACTTCTTTCTTACTTCTTTCGTACTTCTTTCTTACTTCTTTCTTTCTTACTTCTTTCTTACTTCTTTCTTACTTCTTTCTTACTTCTTTCTTACTTCTTTCTTACTTCTTTCTTCTTTCTTACTTCTTTCTTACTTCTTTCTTACTTCTTTCTTACTTCTTTCTTACATCTTTCTTTCTTCTTTCTTACTTCTTTCTTACTTCTTTCTTTCTTCTTTCTAACTTCTTTCTTTCTTCTTTCTTTCTTCTTTCTTTCTTCTTTCTCTCTTACGTCTTTCATACTTCTTTCTTACTTCTTTCTTTCTTACCTCTTTCTTACTTCTTTCGTACTTCTTTCTTACTTCTTTCTTCTTTCCTTCTTACTTCTTTTTTTACTTTTTTCTTACTTATTTCTTACTTCTTTCTTACATCTTTCTTACTTCTTTCTTTCTTCTTTCTTTCTTCTATCTTTCTTCTTTCTTACATCTTTCTTACTTCTTTCTTACTTCTTTCTTTCTTCTTTCTTTCTTCTTTCTTACTTCTTTCTTTCTTACTTCTTTCTTACTTCTTTCTTTCTTACTTCTTTCTTTCTTCTTCTTTCTTACTTCTTTCTTTTTTCTTTCTTTCTTATCTCTTACTTCTTTCTTACTTCTTTCTAACTTCTTTCTTACTTCTTTCTTACTTCTTTCTAACTTCTTTCTTACTTCTTTCTTACTTCTTTCTTTTTTCTTTCTTTCTTATCTCTTACTTCTTTCTTACTTCTTTCTAACTTCTTTCTTACTTCTTTCTTACTTCTTTCTAACTTCTTTCTTACTTCTTTCTTACTTCTTTCTAACTTCTTTCTTACTTCTTTCTTACTTCTTTCTAACTTTTTTCTTTCTTCTTTCTTTCTTCTTTTTTTCTTCTTTCTTTCTTTCTTCTTTCTTACTTCTTTCTTACTTCTTTCTTTCTTACTTCTTTCTTACTTCTTTCGTACTTCTTTCTTACTTCTTTCTTTCTTACTTCTTTCTTACTTCTTTCTTACTTCTTTCTTACTTCTTTCTTACTTCTTTCTTACTTCTTTCTTCTTTCTTCTTTCTTCTTTCTTACTTCTTTCTTACTTCTTTCTTACATCTTTCTTTCTTCTTTCTTACTTCTTTCTTAATTCTTTCTTTCTTCTTTCTTTCTTCTTTCTTACTTCTTTCTTTCTTCTTTCTTACTTCTTTCTAACTTCTTTCTTTCTTCTTTCTTTCTTCCTTCTTTCTTCTTTCTCTCTTACTTCTTACATACTTCTTTCTTACTTCTTTCTTTCTTACCTCTTTCTTACTTCTTTCGTACTTCTTTCTTACTTCTTTCTTCTTTCATTCTTACTTCTTTTTTTACTTTTTTCTTACTTATTTCTTACTTCTTTCTTACATCTTTCTTACTTCTTTCTTTCTTCTTTCCTTCTTCTATCTTTCTTCTATCTTACTTCTTTCTTACTTCTTTCTTACTTCTTTCTTTCTTCTTTCTTTCTTCTTTCTTACTTCTTTCTTTCTTACTTCTTTCTTACTTCTTTCTTACTTCTTTCTTACTTCTTTCTTACTTCTTTCTAACTTCTTTTTTCTTCTTTCTTTCTTCTTTCTTTCTTCTTTCTTTCTTACTTCTTTCTTAATTCTTTCTTACTTCTTTCTTTCTTACTTCTTTCGTACTTCTTTCTTACTTCTTTCTTTCTTCTTTCTTACTTCTTTCTTGTTTCTTTCTTACTTCTTTCTTACTTCTTTCTTACTTCTTTCTTACTTCTTTCTTTCTTCTTTCTTCTTTCTTACTTCTTTCTTTTTTCTTTCTTTCTTATTTCTTACTTCTTTCTTACTTCTTTCTAACTTCTTTCTTACTTCTTTCTTACTTCTTTCTAACTTCTTTCTTACTTCTTTCTTACTTCTTTCTAACTTCTTTCTTACTTCTTTCTTACTTCTTTCTTTCTTCATTCTTACTTCTTTCTTACTTCTTTCTTTCTTACTTCTTCTTACTTCTTTCTTACTTCTTTCTTACTTCTTTCTTACTTCTTTCTTACTTCTTTCTAACTTCTTTTTTCTTCTTTCTTTCTTCTTTCTTTCTTCTTTCTTTCTTACTTCTTTCTTACTTCTTTCTTCTTTCTTACTCCTTTCTTAATTCTTTCTAACTTCTTTTTTCTTCTTTCTTTCTTCTTTCTTAATTCTTTCTTTCTTAGTTCTTTCTTACTTCTTTCTTACTTCTTTCTTACTTCTTTCTTACTTCTTTCTTACTTCTTTCTTAATTCTTTCTTCTTTCTTTCTTACTTCTTTCTTACTTCTCTCTTACTTCTTTCTTACTTCTTTCTTACTTCTTTCTTTCTTCTTTCTTACTTCTTTCTTTTTTCTTTCTTACTTCTTTCTAACTTCTTTCTTACTTCTTTCTTACTTCTTTCTTACATCTTTCTTACTTCTTTCTTACATCTTTCTTACTTCTTTCTTTCTTCTTTCTTACTTCTTCCTTTCTTCTTTCTTTCTTCTTTCTTACTTCTTTCTTTCTTCTTTCTTTCTTCTTTCTTTCCTCTTTCTTACTTCTTTCTTACTTCTTTCTTACTTCTTTCTTCTTTCTTTCTTACTTCTTTCTTACATCTTTCTTACTTCTTTCTTTCTTCTTTCTTACTTCTTCCTTTCTTCTTTCTTACTTCTTTCTTACTTCTTTCTTTCTTCTTTCTTTCTTCTTTCTTACTTCTTCCTTTCTTCTTTCTTTCTTCTTTCTTACTTCTTTCTTTCTTCTTTCTTTCTTCTTTCTTTCTTCTTTCTTACTTCTTTCTTTCTTACTTCTTTCTTACTTCTTTCTTACTTCTTTCTTTCTTACTTCTTTCGTACTTCTTTCTTACTTCTTCCTTTCTTCTTTCTTTCTTCTTTCTTACTTCTTTCTTCTTTCTCTCTTACTTCTTTCTTACTTCTTTCTTACTTCTTTCCTCCTTCTTTCTTTCTTCTTTCTTACTTCTTTCTTCTTTCTTTCTTACTTCTTTCTTACTTCTTTCTTACTTCTTTCTTTCTTACTTCTTTCTTACTTCTTTCGTACTTCTTTCTTACTTCTTTCTTTCTTACTTCTTTCTTACTTCTTTCTTACTTCTTTCTTACTTCTTTCTTACTTCTTTCTTACTTCTTTCTTCTTTCTTACTTCTTTCTTACTTCTTTCTTACTTCTTTCTTACTTCTTTCTTACATCTTTCTTTCTTCTTTCTTACTTCTTTCTTACTTCTTTCTTTCTTCTTTCTAACTTCTTTCTTTCTTCTTTCTCTCTTACGTCTTTCATACTTCTTTCTTACTTCTTTCTTTCTTACCTCTTTCTTACTTCTTTCGTACTTCTTTCTTACTTCTTTCTTCTTTCCTTCTTACTTCTTTTTTTACTTTTTTCTTACTTATTTCTTACTTCTTTCTTACGTCTTTCTTACTTCTTTCTTTCTTCTTTCTTTCTTCTATCTTTCTTCTTTCTTACATCTTTCTTACTTCTTTCTTACTTCTTTCTTTCTTCTTTCTTTCTTCTTTCTTACTTCTTTCTTTCTTACTTCTTTCTTACTTCTTTCTTTCTTACTTCTTTCTTTCTTCTTTCTTCTTTCTTACTTCTTTCTTTTTCTTTCTTTCTTATCTCTTACTTCTTTCTTACTTCTTTCTAACTTCTTTCTTACTTCTTTCTTACTTCTTTCTAACTTCTTTCTTACTTCTTTCTTACTTCTTTCTTTTTTCTTTCTTTCTTATCTCTTACTTCTTTCTTACTTCTTTCTAACTTCTTTCTTACTTCTTTCTTACTTCTTTCTAACTTCTTTCTTACTTCTTTCTTACTTCTTTCTAACTTCTTTCTTACTTCTTTCTTACTTCTTTCTAACTTTTTTCTTTCTTCTTTCTTTCTTCTTTTTTTCTTCTTTCTTTCTTTCTTCTTTCTTACTTCTTTCTTACTTCTTTCTTTCTTACTTCTTTCTTACTTCTTTCGTACTTCTTTCTTACTTCTTTCTTTCTTACTTCTTTCTTACTTCTTTCTTACTTCTTTCTTACTTCTTTCTTACTTCTTTCTTACTTCTTTCTTCTTTCTTCTTTCTTACTTCTTTCTTACTTCTTTCTTACATCTTTCTTTCTTCTTTCTTACTTCTTTCTTAATTCTTTCTTTCTTCTTTCTTTCTTCTTTCTTACTTCTTTCTTTCTTCTTTCTTACTTCTTTCTAACTTCTTTCTTTCTTCTTTCTTTCTTCCTTCTTTCTTCTTTCTCTCTTACTTCTTTCATACTTCTTTCTTACTTCTTTCTTTCTTACCTCTTTCTTACTTCTTTCGTACTTCTTTCTTACTTCTTTCTTCTTTCCTTCTTACTTCTTTTTTACTTTTTTCTTACTTATTTCTTACTTCTTTCTTACATCTTTCTTACTTCTTTCTTTCTTCTTTCTTTCTTCTATCTTTCTTCTTTCTTACTTCTTTCTTACTTCTTTCTTACTTCTTTCTTTCTTCTTTCTTTCTTCTTTCTTACTTCTTTCTTTCTTACTTCTTTCTTACTTCTTTCTTACTTCTTTCTTACTTCTTTCTTACTTCTTTCTAACTTCTTTTTTCTTCTTTCTTTCTTCTTTCTTTCTTCTTTCTTTCTTACTTCTTTCTTACTTCTTTCTTACTTCTTTCATTCTTACTTCTTTCGTACTTCTTTCTTACTTCTTTCTTTCTTCTTTCTTACTTCTTTCTTGTTTCTTTCTTACTTCTTTCTTACTTCTTTCTTACTTCTTTCTTACTTCTTTCTTTCTTCTTTCTTCTTTCTTACTTCTTTCTTTTTTCTTTCTTTCTTATTTCTTACTTCTTTCTTACTTCTTTCTAACTTCTTTCTTACTTCTTTCTTACTTCTTTCTAACTTCTTTCTTACTTCTTTCTTACTTCTTTCTAACTTCTTTCTTACTTCTTTCTTACTTCTTTCTTTCTTCATTCTTACTTCTTTCTTACTTCTTTCTTTCTTACTTCTTCTTACTTCTTTCTTACTTCTTTCTTACTTCTTTCTTACTTCTTTCTTACTTCTTTCTAACTTCTTTTTTCTTCTTTCTTTCTTCTTTCTTTCTTCTTTCTTTCTTACTTCTTTCTTACTTCTTTCTTCTTTCTTACTCCTTTCTTAATTCTTTCTAACTTCTTTTTTCTTCTTTCTTTCTTCTTTCTTAATTCTTTCTTTCTTAGTTCTTTCTTACTTCTTTCTTACTTCTTTCTTACTTCTTTCTTACTTCTTTCTTACTTCTTTCTTACTTCTTTCTTAATTCTTTCTTCTTTCTTTCTTACTTCTTTCTTACTTCTCTCTTACTTCTTTCTTACTTCTTTCTTACTTCTTTCTTTCTTCTTTCTTACTTCTTTCTTTTTTCTTTCTTACTTCTTTCTAACTTCTTTCTTACTTCTTTCTTACTTCTTTCTTACATCTTTCTTACTTCTTTCTTACATCTTTCTTACTTCTTTCTTTCTTCTTTCTTACTTCTTCCTTTCTTCTTTCTTTCTTCTTTCTTACTTCTTTCTTTCTTCTTTCTTTCTTCTTTCTTTCTTCTTTCTTACTTCTTTCTTACTTCTTTCTTACTTCTTTCTTCTTTCTTTCTTACTTCTTTCTTACATCTTTCTTACTTCTTTCTTTCTTCTTTCTTACTTCTTCCTTTCTTCTTTCTTACTTCTTTCTTACTTCTTTCTTTCTTCTTTCTTTCTTCTTTCTTACTTCTTCCTTTCTTCTTTCTTTCTTCTTTCTTACTTCTTTCTTTCTTCTTTCTTTCTTCTTTCTTTCTTCTTTCTTACTTCTTTCTTTCTTACTTCTTTCTTACTTCTTTCTTACTTCTTTCTTTCTTACTTCTTTCGTACTTCTTTCTTACTTCTTCCTTTCTTCTTTCTTTCTTCTTTCTTACTTCTTTCTTCTTTCTCTCTTACTTCTTTCTTACTTCTTTCTTACTTCTTTCCTCCTTCTTTCTTTCTTCTTTCTTACTTCTTTCTTCTTTCTTTCTTACTTCTTTCTTACTTCTTTCTTACTTCTTTCTTTCTTACTTCTTTCTTACTTCTTTCGTACTTCTTTCTTACTTCTTTCTTTCTTACTTCTTTCTTACTTCTTTCTTACTTCTTTCTTACTTCTTTCTTACTTCTTTCTTACTTCTTTCTTCTTTCTTACTTCTTTCTTACTTCTTTCTTACTTCTTTCTTACTTCTTTCTTACATCTTTCTTTCTTCTTTCTTACTTCTTTCTTACTTCTTTCTTTCTTCTTTCTAACTTCTTTCTTTCTTCTTTCTTTCTTCTTTCTTTCTTCTTTCTCTCTTACGTCTTTCATACTTCTTTCTTACTTCTTTCTTTCTTACCTCTTTCTTACTTCTTTCGTACTTCTTTCTTACTTCTTTCTTCTTTCCTTCTTACTTCTTTTTTTACTTTTTTCTTACTTATTTCTTACTTCTTTCTTACATCTTTCTTACTTCTTTCTTTCTTCTTTCTTTCTTCTATCTTTCTTCTTTCTTACATCTTTCTTACTTCTTTCTTACTTCTTTCTTTCTTCTTTCTTTCTTCTTTCTTACTTCTTTCTTTCTTACTTCTTTCTTACTTCTTTCTTTCTTACTTCTTTCTTTCTTCTTTCTTCTTTCTTACTTCTTTCTTTTTTCTTTCTTTCTTATCTCTTACTTCTTTCTTACTTCTTTCTAACTTCTTTCTTACTTCTTTCTTACTTCTTTCTAACTTCTTTCTTACTTCTTTCTTACTTCTTTCTTTTTTCTTTCTTTCTTATCTCTTACTTCTTTCTTACTTCTTTCTAACTTCTTTCTTACTTCTTTCTTACTTCTTTCTAACTTCTTTCTTACTTCTTTCTTACTTCTTTCTAACTTCTTTCTTACTTCTTTCTTACTTCTTTCTAACTTTTTTCTTTCTTCTTTCTTTCTTCTTTTTTTCTTCTTTCTTTCTTTCTTCTTTCTTACTTCTTTCTTACTTCTTTCTTTCTTACTTCTTTCTTACTTCTTTCGTAATTCTTTCTTACTTCTTTCTTTCTTACTTCTTTCTTACTTCTTTCTTACTTCTTTCTTACTTCTTTCTTACTTCTTTCTTACTTCTTTCTTCTTTCTTCTTTCTTACTTCTTTCTTACTTCTTTCTTACATCTTTCTTTCTTCTTTCTTACTTCTTTCTTAATTCTTTCTTTCTTCTTTCTTTCTTCTTTCTTACTTCTTTCTTTCTTCTTTCTTACTTCTTTCTAACTTCTTTCTTTCTTCTTTCTTTCTTCCTTCTTTCTTCTTTCTCTCTTACTTCTTTCATACTTCTTTCTTACTTCTTTCTTTCTTACCTCTTTCTTACTTCTTTCGTACTTCTTTCTTACTTCTTTCTTCTTTCCTTCTTACTTCTTTTTTTACTTTTTTCTTACTTATTTCTTACTTCTTTCTTACATCTTTCTTACTTCTTTCTTTCTTCTTTCTTTCTTCTATCTTTCTTCTTTCTTACTTCTTTCTTACTTCTTTCTTACTTCTTTCTTTCTTCTTTCTTTCTTCTTTCTTACTTCTTTCTTTCTTACTTCTTTCTTACTTCTTTCTTACTTCTTTCTTACTTCTTTCTTACTTCTTTCTAACTTCTTTTTTCTTCTTTCTTTCTTCTTTCTTTCTTCTTTCTTTCTTACTTCTTTCTTACTTCTTTCTTACTTCTTTCTTTCTTACTTCTTTCGTACTTCTTTCTTACTTCTTTCTTTCTTCTTTCTTACTTCTTTCTTGTTTCTTTCTTACTTCTTTCTTACTTCTTTCTTACTTCTTTCTTACTTCTTTCTTTCTTCTTTCTTCTTTCTTACTTCTTTCTTTTTTCTTTCTTTCTTATTTCTTACTTCTTTCTTACTTCTTTCTAACTTCTTTCTTACTTCTTTCTTACTTCTTTCTAACTTCTTTCTTACTTCTTTCTTACTTCTTTCTAACTTCTTTCTTACTTCTTTCTTACTTCTTTCTTTCTTCATTCTTACTTCTTTCTTACTTCTTTCTTTCTTACTTCTTCTTACTTCTTTCTTACTTCTTTCTTACTTCTTTCTTACTTCTTTCTTACTTCTTTCTAACTTCTTTTTTCTTCTTTCTTTCTTCTTTCTTTCTTCTTTCTTTCTTACTTCTTTCTTACTTCTTTCTTCTTTCTTACTCCTTTCTTAATTCTTTCTAACTTCTTTTTTCTTCTTTCTTTCTTCTTTCTTAATTCTTTCTTTCTTAGTTCTTTCTTACTTCTTTCTTACTTCTTTCTTACTTCTTTCTTACTTCTTTCTTACTTCTTTCTTAATTCTTTCTTCTTTCTTTCTTACTTCTTTCTTACTTCTCTCTTACTTCTTTCTTACTTCTTTCTTACTTCTTTCTTTCTTCTTTCTTACTTCTTTCTTTTTTCTTTCTTACTTCTTTCTTACTTCTTTCTTACTTCTTTCTTACTTCTTTCTTTCTTCTTGCTTACTTCTTTCTAACTTCTTTTTTCTTCTTTCTTTTTTCTTTCTTACTTCTTTCTTTCTTACTTCTTTCTTACTTCTTTCTTACTTATTTCTTCTTTCTTTCTTACTTCTTTCTTACTTCTTTCTTACTTCTTTCTAACTTCTTTTTTCTTATTTATTTCTTCTTTCTTTCTTCTTTCTTTCTTACTTCTTTCTTACTTCTTTCTTACTTCTTTCTTACTTCTTTCTTTCTTCTTTCTTACTTCTTTCTTTCTTACTTCTTTCTTACTTCTTTCTTACTTCTTTCTTCTTTCTCTCTTACTTCTTTCTTACTTCTTTCTTACTTCTTTCCTCCTTCTTTCTTTCTTCTTTCTTACTTCTTTCTTACTTCTTTCTTACTTCTTTCTTCTTTCTTTCTTACTTCTTTCTTACTTCTTTCTTACTTATTTCTTTCTTACTTCTTTCTTACTTCTTTCGTACTTCTTTCTTACTTCTTTCTTTCTTACTTCTTTCTTACTTCTTTCTTACTTCTTTCTTACTTCTTTCTTACTTCTTTCTTACTTCTTTCTAACTTCTTTTTTCTTCTTTCTTTCTTCTTTCTTTCTTACTTCTTTCGTACTTCTTTCTTACTTCTTTCTTCTTTCTTACTACTTTCTTACTTCTTTCTTGTTTCTTTCTTACTTCTTTCTTACTTCTTTCTTTCTTATTTCTTACTTCTTTCTTCCTTCTTTCTAACTTCTTTCTTACTTCTTTCTTACTTCTTTCTAACTTCTTTCTTACTTCTTTCTTCTTTCTAACTTTTTTCTTTCTTCTTTCTTTCTTCTTTTTTTCTTCTTTCTTTCTTTCTTCTTTCTAACTTCTTTCTTTCTTCTTTCTTTCTTCTTTCTTTCTTCTTTCTCTCTTACTTCTTTCATACTTCTTTCTTACTTCTTTCTTTCTTACCTCTTTCTTACTTCTTTCGTACTTCTTTCTTACTTCTTTCTTCTTTCTTTCTTACTTCTTTCTTAATTCTTTCTTCTTTCTTTCTTACTTCTTTTTTACTTCTCTCTTACTTCTTTCTTACTTCTTTCTTTCTTCTTTCTTTCTTCTTTCTTAATTCTTTCTTTCTTAGTTCTTTCTTACTTCTTTCTTACTTCTTTCTTACTTCTTTCTTACTTCTTTCTTAATTCTTTCTTCTTTCTTTCTTACTTCTTTCTTACTTCTCTCTTACTTCTTTCTTACTTCTTTCTTTCTTCTTTCTTTCTTCTTTCTTACTTCTTTCTTTCTTCTTTCTTACTTCTTTCTTACTTCTTTCTTACTTCTTTCTTACTTCTTTCTTTCTTCTTGCTTACTTCTTTCTAACTTCTTTTTTCTTCTTTCTTTTTTCTTTCTTACTTCTTTCTTTCTTACTTCTTTCTTACTTCTTTCTTACTTCTTTCTTCTTTCTCTCTTACGTCTTTCTTACTTCTTTCTTACTTCTTTCCTCCTTCTTTCTTTCTTCTTTCTTACTTCTTTCTTACTTCTTTCTTACTTCTTTCTTCTTTCCTTCTTACTTCTTTCTTACTTCTTTCTTACTTATTTCTTTCTTACTTCTTTCTTACTTCTTTCGTACTTCTTTCTTACTTCTTTCTTTCTTACTTCTTTCTTACTTCTTTCTTACTTCTTTCTTACTTCTTCCTTACTTCTTTCTAACTTCTTTTTTCTTCTTTCTTTCTTCTTTCTTTCTTACTTCTTTCGTACTTCTTTCTTACTTCTTTCTTTCTTCTTTCTTACTACTTTCTTACTTCTTTCTTGTTTCTTTCTTACTTCTTTCTTACTTCTTTCTTTCTTCTTTCTTCTTTCTTACTTCTTTCTTTT
Source organism: Columba livia (assembly GCF_036013475.1). NCBI lineage: Eukaryota > Metazoa > Chordata > Aves > Columbiformes > Columbidae > Columba > Columba livia. The sequence goes on along the minus strand of NW_027043009.1, from coordinate 4,535,395 downwards.
TTCTTTCTTTCTTATTTCTTACTTCTTTCTTACTTCTTTCTAACTTCTTTCTTACTTCTTTCTTACTTCTTTCTAACTTCTTTCTTACTTCTTTCTTACTTCTTTCTAACTTTTTTCTTTCTTCTTTCTTTCTTCTTTTTTTCTTCTTTCTTTCTTTCTTCTTTCTAACTTCTTTCTTTCTTCTTTCTTTCTTCTTTCTTTCTTCTTTCTCTCTTACTTCTTTCATACTTCTTTCTTACTTCTTTCTTTCTTACCTCTTTCTTACTTCTTTCGTACTTCTTTCTTACTTCTTTCTTCTTTCTTTCTTACTTCTTTCTTACTTTTTTCTTACTTCTTTCTTACTTCTTTCTTACATCTTTCTTACTTCTTTCTTTCTTCTTTCTTGCTTCTTCCTTTCTTCTTTCTTACTTCTTTCTTACTTCTTTCTTTCTTCTTTCTTTCTTCTTTCTTTCTTCTTTCTTACTTCTTTCTTTCTTACTTCTTTCTTACTTCTTTCTTACTTCTTTCTTACTTTTTTCTTACTTTTTTCTATCTTCTTTTTTCTTATTTCTTTCTTCTTTCTTTCTTCTTTCTTTCTTACTTCTTTCGTACTTCTTTCTTACTTCTTTCTTTCTTACTTCTTTCTTACTTCTTTCTTACTTCTTTCTTACTTCTTTCGTACTTCTTTCTTACTTCTTTCTTCTTTCTTTCTTACGTATTTCTTACTTCTTTCTTGCTTCTTTCTTACTTCTTTCTTACATCTTTCCTAATTCTTTCTTTCTTCTTTCTTAATTCTTTCTTTCTTCTTTCTTACTTCTTTCTTACTTCTTTCTTACTTCTTTCTTTCTTCTTTCTTACTTCTTTCTTTCTTCCTTCTTTCTTACTTCTTACTTCTTTCTTTCTTACTTCTTTCTTGCTTCTTTCTTACTTCTTTCTTACATCTTTCTTAATTCTTTCTTTCTTCTTTCTTCATTCTTTCTTTCTTCTTTCTTACTTCTTTCTTACTTCTTTCTTACTTCTTCCTTTCTTCTTTCTTTCTTCTTTCTTACTTCTTTCTTTCTTACTTCTTTCTTACTTCTTACTTCTTTTTTTCTTACTTCTTTCTTACTTCTTTCTTACTTCATTCTTACTTCTTTCTAACTTCTTTTTTGTTATTTCTTTCTTCTTTCTTCTTTCTTTCTTACTTCTTTCTTACTTCTTTCTTACTTCTTTCTTTCTTACTTCTTTCGCACTTCTTTCTTACTTCTTTCTTTCTTACTTCTTTCTTACTTCTTTCTTTCTTCTTTCTTACTTCTTCCTTTCTTCTTTCTTACTTCTTTCTTACTTCTTTCTTTCTTCTTTCTTTCTTCTTTCTTTCTTCTTTCTTACTTCTTTCTTCCTTACTTCTTTCTTACTTCTTTCTTACTTCTTTCTTTCTTACTTCTTTCGTACTTCTTTCTTACTCCTTTCTTTCTTACTTCTTTCTTCTTTCTTACTTCTTTCTTACTTCTTTCTTTCTTACTTCTTTCTTACTTCTTTCGTACTTCTTTCTTACTTCTTTCTTTCTTACTTCTTTCTTACTTCTTTCTTACTTCTTTCTTACTTCTTTCTTACTTCTTTCTTACTTCTTTCTTACATCTTTCTTTCTTCTTTCTTACTTCTTTCTTACTTCTTTCTTTCTTCTTTCTTTCTTCTTTCTTACTTCTTTCTTTCTTCTTTCTTACTTCTTTCTAACTTCTTTCTTTCTTCTTTCTTTCTTCTTTCTTTCTTCTTTCTCTCTTACTTCTTTCATACTTCTTTCTTACTTCTTTCTTTCTTACCTCTATCTTACTTCTTTCGTACTTCTTTCTTACTTCTTTCTTCTTTCCTTCTTACTTCTTTTTTTACTTTTTTCTTACTTATTTCTTACTTCTTTCTTACATCTTTCTTACTTCTTTCTTTCTTCTTTCTTTCTTCTATCTTTCTTCTTTCTTACTTCTTTCTTACTTCTTTCTTACTTCTTTCGTACTTCTTTCTTTCTTCTTTCTTACTTCTTTCTTTTTTACTTCTTTCTTACTTCTTTCTTACTTCTTTCTTACTTCTTTCTAACTTATTTTTTCTTCTTTCTTTCTTCTTTCTTTCCTCTTTCTTTCTTACTTCTTTCTTACTTCTTTCTTACTTCTTTCTTTCTTACTTCTTTCGTACTTCTTTCTTACTTCTTTCTTTCTTCTTTCTTACTTCTTTCTCACTTCTTTCTTGTTTCTTTCTTACTTCTTTCTTTCTTTTTTCTTACTTCTTTCTTTCTTACTTCTTTCTTACTTCTCTCTTACTTCTTTCTTTCTTCTTTCTTTCTTCTCTCTTTCTTCTCTCTTTCTTCTTTCTTTCTTCTTTCTTTCTTCTTTCTTTCTTACTTCTTTCTTACTTCTTTCTTACTTCTTTCTTACTTCTTTCTTTCTTACTTCTTTCTTACTTCTTTTTTACTTCTTTCTTACTTCTTTCTAACTTCTTTGTTACTTCTTTCTTACTTCTTTCTAACTTCTTTCTTACTTCTTTCTTACTTCTTTCTTACTTCTTTCTTACTTCTTTCTTACTTCTTTCTTTCTTCTTGCTTACTTCTTTCTAACTTCTTTTTTCTTCTTTCTTTCTTCTTTCTTACTTCTTTCTTTCTTACTTCTTTCTTACTTCTTTCTTACTTCTTTCTTCTTTCTTTCTTACTTCTTTCTTACTTCTTTCTAACTTCTTTCTTTCTTCCTTCTTTCTTCTTTCTTTCTTCTTTCTCTCTTACTTCATTCATACTTCTTTCTTACCTGTTTCTTTCTTACCTCTTTCTTACTTCCTTCGTAATTCTTTCTAACTTCTTTTTTCTTCTTTCTTTCTTCTTTCTTTCTTACTTCTTCTTACTTCTTTCTTACTTCTTTCCTACTTCTTTCTTACTTCTTTCTTTCTTCTTTCTAACTTCTTTTTTCTTCTTTCTTTCTTCTTTCTTTCTTCTTTCTTTCTTACTTCTCTCTTACTTCTTTCTTTCTTCTTTCTTTCTTCTCTCTTTCTTCTCTCTTTCTTCTTTCCTTCTTCTTTCTTTCTTCTTTCTTTCTTCTTTTTTTCTTACTTCTTTCTTACTTCTTTCTTACTTCTTTCTTACTCCTTTCTTACTTCTTTCTAACTTCTTTTTTCTTCTTTCTTTCTTCTTTCTTACTTCTTTCTTTCTTAGTTCTTTCTTACTTCTTTCTTACTTCTTTCTTACTTCTTTCTTACTTGTTTCTTAATTCTTTCTTCTTTCTTTCTTACTTCTTTCTTACCTCTCTCTTACTTCATTCTTACTTCTTTCTTTCTTCTTTCTTTCTTCTTTCTTACTTCTTTCTTTCTTCTTTCTTAATAATTTCTTACTTCTTCCTTACTTCTTTCTTACTTCTTTCTTTCTTCTTTCTTACTTCATTCTTTCTTACTTCTTTCTTACTTCTTTCTTACTTATTTCTTACTTCTTTCTTCTTTCTAACTTCTTTCTTACTTCTTTCTTATTTCTTCCTAACTTCTTTCTTACTTCTTTCTTACTTCTTTCTTACTTCATTTTTGCTTCTTTCTTACTTCTTTCTAACTTCTTTCTTACTTCTTTCATACTTCTTTCTTACTTCTTTCTTCTTTCTTTCTTACTTCTTTCTTACTTCTTTCTCACTTCTTTTTTACATCTTTCTTACTTGTTTCTTTCTTCTTTCTTAATTCATTCTTTCTTCTTTCTTACTTCTTTCTTACTTCTTTCTTACTTCTTTCTTTCTTCTTTCTTTCTTTTTTCTTACTTCTTTCTTTCTTACTTCTTTCTTACTTCTCTCTTACTTCTTTCTTACTTCTTTCTTCTCTCTTTCTTCTCTCTTTCTTCTTTCTTTCTTCTTTCTTTCTTCTTTCTTTCTTACTTCTTTCTTACTTCTTTCTTACTTCTTTCTTACTTCTTTCTTTCTTACTTCTTTCTTACTTCTTTTTTACTTCTTTCTTACTTCTTTCTAACTTCTTTGTTACTTCTTTCTTACTTCTTTCTAACTTCTTTCTTACTTCTTTCTTACTTCTTTCTTACTTCTTTCTTACTTCTTTCTTTCTTCTTGCTTACTTCTTTCTAACCTCTTTTTCTTCTTTCTTTCTTCTTTCTTTCTTCTTTCTTTCTTACTTCTTCCTTACTTCTTTCTTACTTCTTTCTTCTTTCTTTCTTACTTCTTTCTTACTTCTTTCTAACTTCTTTCTTTCTTCTTTCTTTCTTCTTTCTTTCTTCTTTCTCTCTTACTTCTTTCATACTTCTTTCTTACCTCTTTCTTTCTTACCTCTTTCTTACTTCTTTCGTACTTCTTTCTTACTTCTTTCTTTCTTCATTCTTTCTTCTTTCTTACTTCTTTCTTTCTAATCTCTTTCTTACTTCCTTCGTACTTCTTTCTAACTTCTTTTTTCTTCTTTCTTTCTTCTTCCTTTCTTCTTTCTTTCTTCTTTCTTTCTTACTTCTTTCTTACTTCTTTCTTACTTCTTTCTTACTTCTTTCTTACTTCTTTCTTACTTCTTTCTTTCTTCTTTCTTACTTCTTTCTTTCTTCTTTCTTACTTCTTTCTTACTTCTTTCTAACTTCTTTCTTACTTCTTTCTTACTTCTTTCTTACATCTTTCTTACTTCTTTCTTACATCTTTCTTACTTCTTTCTTTCTTCTTTCTTACTTCTTCCTTTCTTCTTTCTTTCTTCTTTCTTACTTCTTTCTTTCTTCTTTCTTTCTTCTTTCTTTCTTCTTTCTTACTTCTTTCTTACTTCTTTCTTACTTCTTTCTTCTTTCTTTCTTACTTCTTTCTTACATCTTTCTTACTTCTTTCTTTCTTCTTTCTTACTTCTTCCTTTCTTCTTTCTTTCTTCTTTCTTACTTCTTTCTTTCTTCTTTCTTTCTTCTTTCTTACTTCTTCCTTTCTTCTTTCTTTCTTCTTTCTTACTTCTTTCTTTCTTCTTTCTTTCTTCTTTCTTACTTCTTCCTTTCTTCTTTCTTTCTTCTTTCTTACTTCTTTCTTTCTTCTTTCTTTCTTCTTTCTTTCTTCTTTCTTACTTCTTTCTTTCTTACTTCTTTCTTACTTCTTTCTTACTTCTTTCTTTCTTACTTCTTTCGTACTTCTTTCTTACTTCTTCCTTTCTTCTTTCTTTCTTCTTTCTTACTTCTTTCTTCTTTCTCTCTTACTTCTTTCTTACTTCTTTCTTACTTCTTTCCTCCTTCTTTCTTTCTTCTTTCTTACTTCTTTCTTCTTTCTTTCTAACTTCTTTCTTACTTCTTTCTTACTTCTTTCTTTCTTACTTCTTTCTTACTTCTTTCGTACTTCTTTCTTACTTCTTTCTTTCTTACTTCTTTCTTACTTCTTTCTTACTTCTTTCTTACTTCTTTCTTACTTCTTTCTTACTTCTTTCTTCTTTCTTACTTCTTTCTTACTTCTTTCTTACTTCTTTCTTACTTCTTTCTTACATCTTTCTTTCTTCTTTCTTACTTCTTTCTTACTTCTTTCTTTCTTCTTTCTAACTTCTTTCTTTCTTCTTTCTTTCTTCTTTCTTTCTTCTTTCTCTCTTACGTCTTTCATACTTCTTTCTTACTTCTTTCTTTCTTACCTCTTTCTTACTTCTTTCGTACTTCTTTCTTACTTCTTTCTTCTTTCCTTCTTACTTCTTTTTTTACTTTTTTCTTACTTATTTCTTACTTCTTTCTTACATCTTTCTTACTTCTTTCTTTCTTCTTTCTTTCTTCTATCTTTCTTCTTTCTTACATCTTTCTTACTTCTTTCTTACTTCTTTCTTTCTTCTTTCTTTCTTCTTTCTTACTTCTTTCTTTCTTACTTCTTTCTTACTTCTTTCTTTCTTACTTCTTTCTTTCTTCTTTCTTCTTTCTTACTTCTTTCTTTTTTCTTTCTTTCTTATCTCTTACTTCTTTCTTACTTCTTTCTAACTTCTTTCTTACTTCTTTCTTACTTCTTTCTAACTTCTTTCTTACTTCTTTCTTACTTCTTTCTTTTTTCTTTCTTTCTTATCTCTTACTTCTTTCTTACTTCTTTCTAACTTCTTTCTTACTTCTTTCTTACTTCTTTCTAACTTCTTTCTTACTTCTTTCTTACTTCTTTCTAACTTCTTTCTTACTTCTTTCTTACTTCTTTCTTACTTCTTTCTTTCTTCTTTCTTTCTTCTTTCTTACTTCTTTCTTTCTTCTTTCTTACTTCTTTCTAACTTCTTTCTTTCTTCTTTCTTTCTTCCTTCTTTCTTCTTTCTCTCTTACTTCTTTCATACTTCTTTCTTACTTCTTTCTTTCTTACCTCTTTCTTACTTCTTTCGTACTTCTTTCTTACTTCTTTCTTCTTTCCTTCTTACTTCTTTTTTTACTTTTTTCTTACTTATTTCTTACTTCTTTCTTACATCTTTCTTACTTCTTTCTTTCTTCTTTCTTTCTTCTATCTTTCTTCTTTCTTACTTCTTTCTTACTTCTTTCTTACTTCTTTCTTTCTTCTTTCTTTCTTCTTTCTTACTTCTTTCTTTCTTACTTCTTTCTTACTTCTTTCTTACTTCTTTCTTACTTCTTTCTTACTTCTTTCTAACTTCTTTTTTCTTCTTTCTTTCTTCTTTCTTTCTTCTTTCTTTCTTACTTCTTTCCTACTTCTTTCTTACTTCTTTCTTTCTTACTTCCTTCGTACTTCTTTCTTACTTCTTTCTTTCTTCTTTCTTACTTCTTTCTTACTTCTTTCTTGTTTCTTTCTTACTTCTTTCTTACTTCTTTCTTACTTCTTTCTTACTTCTTTCTTTCTTCTTTCTTCTTTCTTACTTCTTTCTTTTTTCTTTCTTTCTTATTTCTTACTTCTTTCTTACTTCTTTCTAACTTCTTTCTTACTTCTTTCTTACTTCTTTCTAACTTCTTTCTTACTTCTTTCTTACTTCTTTCTAACTTCTTTCTTACTTCTTTCTTACTTCTTTCTTTCTTCATTCTTACTTCTTTCTTACTTCTTTCTTTCTTACTTCTTCTTACTTCTTTCTTACTTCTTTCTTACTTCTTTCTTACTTCTTTCTTACTTCTTTCTAACTTCTTTTTTCTTCTTTCTTTCTTCTTTCTTTCTTCTTTCTTTCTTACTTCTTTCTTACTTCTTTCTTCTTTCTTACTCCTTTCTTAATTCTTTCTAACTTCTTTTTTCTTCTTTCTTTCTTCTTTCTTAATTCTTTCTTTCTTAGTTCTTTCTTACTTCTTTCTTACTTCTTTCTTACTTCTTTCTTACTTCTTTCTTACTTCTTTCTTAATTCTTTCTTCTTTCTTTCTTACTTCTTTCTTACTTCTCTCTTACTTCTTTCTTACTTCTTTCTTACTTCTTTCTTTCTTCTTTCTTACTTCTTTCTTTTTTCTTTCTTACTTCTTTCTTACTTCTTTCTTACTTCTTTCTTACTTCTTTCTTTCTTCTTGCTTACTTCTTTCTAACTTCTTTTTTCTTCTTTCTTTTTTCTTTCTTACTTCTTTCTTTCTTACTTCTTTCTTACTTCTTTCTTACTTATTTCTTCTTTCTTTCTTACTTCTTTCTTACTTCTTTCTTACTTCTTTCTAACTTCTTTTTTCTTATTTATTTCTTCTTTCTTTCTTTTTTCTTTCTTACTTCTTTCTTACTTCTTTCTTACTTCTTTCTTACTTCTTTCTTTCTTCTTTCTTACTTCTTTCTTTCTTACTTCTTTCTTACTTCTTTCTTACTTCTTTCTTCTTTCTCTCTTACTTCTTTCTTACTTCTTTCTTACTTCTTTCCTCCTTCTTTCTTTCTTCTTTCTTACTTCTTTCTTACTTCTTTCTTACTTCTTTCTTCTTTCTTTCTTACTTCTTTCTTACTTCTTTCTTACTTATTTCTTTCTTACTTCTTTCTTACTTCTTTCGTACTTCTTTCTTACTTCTTTCTTTCTTACTTCTTTCTTACTTCTTTCTTACTTCTTTCTTACTTCTTTCTTACTTCTTTCTTACTTCTTTCTAACTTCTTTTTTCTTCTTTCTTTCTTCTTTCTTACTTCTTTCGTACTTCTTTCTTACTTCTTTCTTTCTTCTTTCTTACTACTTTCTTACTTCTTTCTTGTTTCTTTCTTACTTCTTTCTTACTTCTTTCTTTCTTATTTCTTACTTCTTTCTTCTTTCTAACTTCTTTCTTACTTCTTTCTTACTTCTTTCTAACTTCTTTCTTACTTCTTTCTTCTTTCTAACTTTTTTCTTTCTTCTTTCTGTCTTCTTTTTTTCTTCTTTCTTTCTTTCTTCTTTCTAACTTCTTTCTTTCTTCTTTCTTTCTTCTTTCTTTCTTCTTTCTCTCTTACTTCTTTCATACTTCTTTCTTACTTCTTTCTTTCTTACCTCTTTCTTACTTCTTTCGTACTTCTTTCTTACTTCTTTCTTTCTTACTTCTTTCTTAATTCTTTCTTCTTTCTTTCTTACTTCTTTTTTACTTCTCTCTTACTTCTTTCTTACTTCTTTCTTTCTTCTTTCTTTCTTCTTTCTTAATTCTTTCTTTCTTAGTTCTTTCTTACTTCTTTCTTACTTCTTTCTTACTTCTTTCTTACTTCTTTCTTAATTCTTTCTTCTTTCTTTCTTACTTCTTTCTTACTTCTCTCTTACTTCTTTCTTACTTCTTTCTTTCTTCTTTCTTTCTTCTTTCTTACTTCTTTCTTTCTTCTTTCTTACTTCTTTCTTACTTCTTTCTTACTTCTTTCTTACTTCTTTCTTTCTTCTTGCTTACTTCTTTCTAACTTCCTTTTTCTTCTTTCTTTTTTCTTTCTTACTTCTTTCTTTCTTACTTCTTTCTTACTTCTTTCTTACTTCTTTCTTCTTTCTTTCTTACTTCTTTCTTACTTCTTTCTTACTTATTTCTTTCTTACTTCTTTCTTACTTCTTTCGTACTTCTTTCTTACTTCTTTCTTTCTTACTTCTTTCTTACTTCTTTCTTACTTCTTTCTTACTTCTTTCTTACTTCTTTCTAACTTCTTTTTTCTTCTTTCTTTCTTCTTTCTTTCTTACTTCTTTCGTACTTCTTTCTTACTTCTTTCTTTCTTCTTTCTTACTACTTTCTTACTTCTTTCTTGTTTCTTTCTTACTTCTTTCTTACTTCTTTCTTTCTTCTTTCTTCTTTCTTACTTCTTTCTTTTTTCTTTCTTTCTTATTTCTTACTTCTTTCTTACTTCTTTCTAACTTCTTTCTTACTTCTTTCTTACTTCTTTCTAACTTCTTTCTTACTTCTTTCTTACTTCTTTCTAACTTTTTTCTTTCTTCTTTCTTTCTTCTTTTTTTCTTCTTTCTTTCTTTCTTCTTTCTAACTTCTTTCTTTCTTCTTTCTTTCTTCTTTCTTTCTTCTTTCTCTCTTACTTCTTTCGTACTTCTTTCTTACTTCTTTCTTCTTTCTTTCTTACTTCTTTCTTACTTTTTTCTTACTTCTTTCTTACTTCTTTCTTACATCTTTCTTACTTCTTTCTTTCTTCTTTCTTGCTTCTTCCTTTCTTCTTTCTTACTTCTTTCTTACTTCTTTCTTTCTTCTTTCTTTCTTCTTTCTTTCTTACTTCTTTCGTACTTCTTTCTTACTTCTTTCTTTCTTACTTCTTTCTTACTTCTTTCTTACTTCTTTCTTACTTCTTTCGTACTTCTTTCTTACTTCTTTCTTCTTTCTTTCTTACTTATTTCTTACTTCTTTCTTGCTTCTTTCTTACTTCTTTCTTACATCTTTCCTAATTCTTTCTTTCTTCTTTCTTAATTCTTTCTTTCTTCTTTCTTACTTCTTTCTTACTTCTTTCTTACTTCTTTCTTTCTTCTTTCTTACTTCTTTCTTTCTTCCTTCTTTCTTACTTCTTACTTCTTTCTTTCTTACTTCTTTCTTGCTTCTTTCTTACTTCTTTCTTACATCTTTCTTAATTCTTTCTTTCTTCTTTCTTCATTCTTTCTTTCTTCTTTCTTACTTCTTTCTTACTTCTTTCTTACTTCTTCCTTTCTTCTTTCTTTCTTCTTTCTTACTTCTTTCTTTCTTACTTCTTTCTTACTTCTTACTTCTTTCTTTCTTACTTCTTTCTTACTTCTTTCTTACTTCATTCTTACTTCTTTCTAACTTCTTTTTTGTTATTTCTTTCTTCTTTCTTCTTTCTTTCTTACTTCTTTCTTACTTCTTTCTTACTTCTTTCTTTCTTACTTCTTTCGCACTTCTTTCTTACTTCTTTCTTTCTTAATTCTTTCTTACTTCTTTCTTTCTTTTTCTTACTTCTTCCTTTCTTCTTTCTTACTTCTTTCTTACTTCTTTCTTTCTTCTTTCTTTCTTCTTTCTTTCTTCTTTCTTACTTCTTTCTTCCTTACTTCTTTCTTACTTCTTTCTTACTTCTTTCTTTCTTACTTCTTTCGTACTTCTTTCTTACTCCTTTCTTTCTTACTTCTTTCTTCTTTCTTACTTCTTTCTTACTTCTTTCTTTCTTACTTCTTTCTTACTTCTTTCGTACTTCTTTCTTACTTCTTTCTTTCTTACTTCTTTCTTACTTCTTTCTTACTTCTTTCTTACTTCTTTATTACTTCTTTCTTACTTCTTTCTTCTTTCTTACTTCTTTCTTACTTCTTTCTTACTTCTTTCTTACTTCTTTCTTACATCTTTCTTTCTTCTTTCTTACTTCTTTCTTACTTCTTTCTTTCTTCTTTCTTTCTTCTTTCTTACTTCTTTCTAACTTCTTTCTTTCTTCTTTCTTTCTTCTTTCTTTCTTCTTTCTCTCTTACTTCTTTCATACTTCTTTCTTACTTCTTTCTTTCTTACCTCTATCTTACTTCTTTCGTACTTCTTTCTTACTTCTTTCTTCTTTCCTTCTTACTTCTTTTTTACTTTTTTCTTACTTATTTCTTACTTCTTTCTTACATCTTTCTTACTTCTTTCTTTCTTCTTTCTTTCTTCTATCTTTCTTCTTTCTTACTTCTTTCTTACTTCTTTCTTACTTCTTTCGTACTTCTTTCTTTCTTCTTTCTTACTTCTTTCTTTCTTACTTCTTTCTTACTTCTTTCTTACTTCTTTCTTACTTCTTTCTAACTTATTTTTTCTTCTTTCTTTCTTCTTTCTTTCTTCTTTCTTTCTTACTTCTTTCTTACTTCTTTCTTACTTCTTTCTTTCTTACTTCTTTCGTACTTCTTTCTTTCTTCTTTCTTACTTCTTTCTTTCTTACTTCTTTCTTACTTCTTTCTTACTTCTTTCTTACTTCTTTCTAACTTATTTTTTCTTCTTTCTTTCTTCTTTCTTTCTTCTTTCTTTCTTACTTCTTTCTTACTTCTCTCTTACTTCTTTCTTTCTTCTTTCTTTCTTCTCTCTTTCTTCTCTCTTTCTTCTTTCTTTCTTCTTTCTTTCTTCTTTCTTTCTTACTTCTTTCTTACTTCTTTCTTACTTCTTTCTTACTTCTTTCTTTCTTACTTCTTTCTTACTTCTTTTTTACTTCTTTCTTACTTCTTTCTAACTTCTTTGTTACTTCTTTCTTACTTCTTTCTAACTTCTTTCTTACTTCTTTCTTACTTCTTTCTTACTTCTTTCTTACTTCTTTCTTACTTCTTTCTTTGTTCTTGCTTACTTCTTTCTAACTTCTTTTTTCTTCTTTCTTTCTTCATTCTTACTTCTTTCTTTCTTACTTCTTTCTTACTTATTTCTTACTTCTTTCTTCTTTCTTTCTTACTTCTTTCTTACTTCTTTCTAACTTCTTTCTTTCTTCCTTCTTTCTTCTTTCTTTCTTCTTTCTCTCTTACTTCATTCATACTTCTTTCTTACCTGTTTCTTTCTTACCTCTTTCTTACTTCCTTCGTAATTCTTTCTAACTTCTTTTTTCTTCTTTCTTTCTTCTTTCTTTCTTACTTCTTCTTACTTCTTTCTTACTTCTTTCCTACTTCTTTCTTACTTCTTTCTTACTTCTTTCTAACTTCTTTTTCTTCTTTCTTTCTTCTTTCTTTCTTCTTTCTTTCTTACTTCTCTCTTACTTCTTTCTTTCTTCTTTCTTTCTTCTCTCTTTCTTCTCTCTTTCTTCTTTCCTTCTTCTTTCTTTCTTCTTTCTTTCTTCTTTCTTTCTTACTTCTTTCTTACTTCTTTCTTACTTCTTTCTTACTCCTTTCTTACTTCTTTCTAACTTCTTTTTTCTTCTTTCTTTCTTCTTTCTTTCTTCTTTCTTACTTCTTTCTTTCTTAGTTCTTTCTTACTTCTTTCTTACTTCTTTCTTACTTCTTTCTTACTTGTTTCTTAATTCTTTCTTCTTTCTTTCTTACTTCTTTCTTACTTCTCTCTTACTTCATTCTTACTTCTTTCTTTCTTCTTTCTTTCTTCTTTCTTTCTTCTTTCTTTCTTCTTTCTTAATAATTTCTTACTTCTTCCTTACTTCTTTCTTACTTCTTTCTTTCTTCTTTCTTACTTCATTCTTTCTTACTTCTTTCTTACTTCTTTCTTACTTATTTCTTACTTCTTTCTTCTTTCTAACTTCTTTCTTACTTCTTTCTTATTTCTTCCTAACTTCTTTCTTACTTCTTTCTTACTTCTTTCTTACTTCATTTTTGCTTCTTTCTTACTTCTTTCTAACTTCTTTCTTACTTCTTTCATACTTCTTTCTTACTTCTTTCTTCTTTCTTTCTTACTTCTTTCTTACTTCTTTCTCACTTCTTTTTTACATCTTTCTTACTTGTTTCTTTCTTCTTTCTTAATTCATTCTTTCTTCTTTCTTACTTCTTTCTTACTTCTTTCTTACTTCTTTCTTTCTTCTTTCTTTCTTTTTTCTTACTTCTTTCTTTCTTACTTCTTTCTTACTTCTCTCTTACTTCTTTCTTACTTCTTTCTTCTCTCTTTCTTCTCTCTTTCTTCTTTCTTTCTTCTTTCTTTCTTCTTTCTTTCTTACTTCTTTCTTACTTCTTTCTTACTTCTTTCTTACTTCTTTCTTTCTTACTTCTTTCTTACTTCTTTTTTACTTCTTTCTTACTTCTTTCTAACTTCTTTGTTACTTCTTTCTTACTTCTTTCTAACTTCTTTCTTACTTCTTTCTTACTTCTTTCTTACTTCTTTCTTACTTCTTTCTTTCTTCTTGCTTACTTCTTTCTAACCTCTTTTTCTTCTTTCTTTCTTCTTTCTTTCTTCTTTCTTTCTTACTTCTTCCTTACTTCTTTCTTACTTCTTTCTTCTTTCTTTCTTACTTCTTTCTTACTTCTTTCTAACTTCTTTCTTTCTTCTTTCTTTCTTCTTTCTTTCTTCTTTCTCTCTTACTTCTTTCATACTTCTTTCTTACCTCTTTCTTTCTTACCTCTTTCTTACTTCTTTCGTACTTCTTTCTTACTTCTTTCTTTCTTCATTCTTTCTTCTTTCTTACTTCTTTCTTTCTAATCTCTTTCTTACTTCCTTCGTACTTCTTTCTAACTTCTTTTTTCTTCTTTCTTTCTTCTTCCTTTCTTCTTTCTTTCTTCTTTCTTTCTTACTTCTTTCTTACTTCTTTCTTAGTTCTTTCTTACTTCTTTCTTACTTCTTTCTTACTTCTTTCTTTCTTCTTTCTTACTTCTTTCTTTCTTCTTTCTTACTTCTTTCTTACTTCTTTCTAACTTCTTTCTTACTTCTTTCTTACTTCTTTCTTACATCTTTCTTACTTCTTTCTTACATCTTTCTTACTTCTTTCTTTCTTCTTTCTTACTTCTTCCTTTCTTCTTTCTTTCTTCTTTCTTACTTCTTTCTTTCTTCTTTCTTTCTTCTTTCTTTCTTCTTTCTTACTTCTTTCTTACTTCTTTCTTACTTCTTTCTTCTTTCTTTCTTACTTCTTTCTTACATCTTTCTTACTTCTTTCTTTCTTCTTTCTTACTTCTTCCTTTCTTCTTTCTTTCTTCTTTCTTACTTCTTTCTTTCTTCTTTCTTTCTTCTTTCTTACTTCTTCCTTTCTTCTTTCTTTCTTCTTTCTTACTTCTTTCTTTCTTCTTTCTTTCTTCTTTCTTTCTTCTTTCTTACTTCTTTCTTTCTTACTTCTTTCTTACTTCTTTCTTACTTCTTTCTTTCTTACTTCTTTCGTACTTCTTTCTTACTTCTTCCTTTCTTCTTTCTTTCTTCTTTCTTACTTCTTTCTTCTTTCTCTCTTACTTCTTTCTTACTTCTTTCTTACTTCTTTCCTCCTTCTTTCTTTCTTCTTTCTTACTTCTTTCTTCTTTCTTTCTTACTTCTTTCTTACTTCTTTCTTACTTCTTTCTTTCTTACTTCTTTCTTACTTCTTTCGTACTTCTTTCTTACTTCTTTCTTTCTTACTTCTTTCTTACTTCTTTCTTACTTCTTTCTTACTTCTTTCTTACTTCTTTCTTACTTCTTTCTTCTTTCTTCCTTCTTTCTTACTTCTTTCTTACTTCTTTCTTACTTCTTTCTTACATCTTTCTTTCTTCTTTCTTACTTCTTTCTTACTTCTTTCTTTCTTCTTTCTAACTTCTTTCTTTCTTCTTTCTTTCTTCTTTCTTTCTTCTTTCTCTCTTACGTCTTTCATACTTCTTTCTTACTTCTTTCTTTCTTACCTCTTTCTTACTTCTTTCGTACTTCTTTCTTACTTCTTTCTTCTTTCCTTCTTACTTCTTTTTTTACTTTTTTCTTACTTATTTCTTACTTCTTTCTTACATCTTTCTTACTTCTTTCTTTCTTCTTTCTTTCTTCTATCTTTCTTCTTTCTTACATCTTTCTTACTTCTTTCTTACTTCTTTCTTTCTTCTTTCTTTCTTCTTTCTTACTTCTTTCTTTCTTACTTCTTTCTTTCTTCTTTCTTCTTTCTTACTTCTTTCTTTTTTCTTTCTTTCTTATCTCTTACTTCTTTCTTACTTCTTTCTAACTTCTTTCTTACTTCTTTCTTACTTCTTTCTAACTTCTTTCTTACTTCTTTCTTACTTCTTTCTTTTTTCTTTCTTTCTTATCTCTTACTTCTTTCTTACTTCTTTCTAACTTCTTTCTTACTTCTTTCTTACTTCTTTCTAACTTCTTTCTTACTTCTTTCTTACTCCTTTCTAACTTCTTTCTTACTTCTTTCTTACTTCTTTCTAACTTTTTTCTTTCTTCTTTCTTTCTTCTTTTTTTCTTCTTTCTTTCTTTCTTCTTTCTTACTTCTTTCTTACTTCTTTCTTACTTCTTTCTTTCTTCATTCTTTCTTCTTTCTTACTTCTTTCTTTCTTACTTCTCTCTTACTTCTTTCTTTCTTCTTTCTTTCTTCTTTCTTTCTTCTTTCTTTCTTCTTTCTTTCTTACTTCTCTCTTACTTCTTTCTTTCTTCTTTCTTTCTTCTCTCTTTCTTCTCTCTTTCTTCTTTCTTTCTTCTTTCTTTCTTCTTTCTTTCTTACTTCTTTCTTACTTCTTTCTTACTTCTTTCTTCTTTCTTACTCCTTTCTTAATTCTTTCTAACTTCTTTTTTCTTCTTTCTTTCTTCTTTCTTAATTCTTTCTTTCTTAGTTCTTTCTTACTTCTTTCTTACTTCTTTCTAACTTCTTTTTTCTTCTTTCTTTCTTCTTTCTTTCTTCTTTCTTTCTTACTTCTCTCTTACTTCTTTCTTTCTTCTTTCTTTCTTCTCTCTTTCTTCTCTCTTTCTTCTTTCTTTCTTCTTTCTTTCTTCTTTCTTTCTTACTTCTTTCTTACTTCTTTCTTACTTCTTTCTTCTTTCTTACTCCTTTCTTAATTCTTTCTAACTTCTTTTTTCTTCTTTCTTTCTTCTTTCTTAATTCTTTCTTTCTTAGTTCTTTCTTACTTCTTTCTTACTTCTTTCTTACTTCTTTCTTACTTCTTTCTTACTTCTTTCTTAATTCTTTCTTCTTTCTTTCTTACTTCTTTCTTACTTCTCTCTTACTTCTTTCTTACTTCTTTCTTTCTTCTTTCTTTCTTCTTTGTTAGTTCTTTCTTTCTTCTTTCTTAATTCTTTCTTACATCTTCCTTACTTCTTTCTTACTTCTTTCTTTCTTCTTTCTTACATCATTCTTTCTTACTTCTTTCTTACTTCTTCCTAACTTCTTTCTTACTTCTTTCTTACTTCTTTCTTACTTCTTTTTTGCTTCTTTCTAACTTCTTTCTAACTTCTTTCTTACTTCTTTCTAACTTCTTTCTTACTTCTTTCTTACTTCTTTCTAACATCTTTCTTTCTTCTTTCTTTTTTCTTTCTTTCTTCTTTCTTTATTACTTCTTTCTTACTTCTTTCTTACTTCTTTCTTTCTTATGCTTTTTTACTTCTTTCATACTCCTTTCTTACTTCTTTCTTCTTTCTTTCTTACTTCTTTCAAACTTCTTTCTTACTTCTTTTTTACATCTTTCTTACTTCTTTCTTTCTTCTTTCTTAATTCTTTCTTTCTTCTTTCTTACTTCTTTCTTACTTCTTTCTTACTTCTTTCTTTCTTCTTTCTTTCTTTTTTCTTACTTCTTTCTTTCTTACTTCTTTCTTACTTCTCTCTTACTTCTTTCTTTCTTCTTTCTTTCTTCTCTCTTTCTTCTCTCTTTCTTCTTTCTTTCTTCTTTCTTTCTTCTTTCTTTCTTACTTCTTTCTTACTTCTTTCTTACTTCTTTCTTTCTTACTTCTTTCTTACTTCTTTTTTACTTCTTTCTTACTTCTTTCTAACTTCTTTGTTACTTCTTTCTTACTTCTTTCTAACTTCTTTCTTACTTCTTTCTTACTTCTTTCTTACTTCTTTCTTACTTCTTTCTTACTTCTTTCTTTCTTACTTCTTTCGTACTTCTTTCTTACTTCTTTCTCTCTTCTTTCTTACTTCTTTCTCACTTCTTTCTTGTTTCTTTCTTACTTCTTTCTTACTTCTTTCTTACTTCTTTCTTACTTCTTTCTTTCTTCTTTCTTCTTTCTTACTTCTTTCTTTTTTCTTTCTTTCTTATTTCTTACTTCTTTCTTACTTCTTTCTAACTTCTTTCTTACTTCTTTCTTACTTCTTTCTAACTTCTTTCTTACTTCTTTCTTACTTCTTTCTAACTTCTTTCTTACTTCTTTCTTACTTCTTTCTAACTTTTTTCTTTCTTCTTTCTTTCTTCTTTTTTTCTTCTTTCTTTCTTTCTTCTTTCTTACTTCTTTCTTACTTCTTTCTTACTTCTTTCTTTTTTCATTCTTTCTTCTTTCTTACTTCTTTCTTTCTTACTTCTTCTTACTTCTTTCTTACTTCTTTCTTACTTCTTTCTTCTTTCTTTCTTACTTCTTTCTTACTTCTTTCTAACTTTTTTCTTTCTTCCTTCTTTCTTCTTTCTTTCTTCTTTCTCTCTTACTGCATTCATACTTCTTTCTTACCTCTTTCTTTCTTACCTCTTTCTTACTTCTTTCGTACTTCTTTCTTAATTCTTTCTTTCTTCTTTCTTTCTTCTTTCTTACTTCTTTCTTTCTTACCTCTTTCTTACTTCCTTCGTAATTCTTTCTAACTTCTTTTTTCTTCTTTCTTTCTTCTTTCTTTCTTACTTCTTCTTACTTCTTTCTTACTTCTTTCTTACTTCTTTCGTACTTCTTTCTTTCTTCTTTCTTACTTCTTTCTTTCTTACTTCTTTCTTACTTCTTTCTTACTTCTTTCTTACTTCTTTCTAACTTCTTTTTTCTTCTTTCTTTCTACTTTCTTTCTTCTTTCTTTCTTACTTCTTTCTTACTTCTTTCTTACTTCTTTCTTTCTTACTTCTTTCGTACTTCTTTCTTACTTCTTTCTCTCTTCTTTCTTACTTCTTTCTCACTTCTTTCTTGTTTCTTTCTTACTTCTTTCTTACTTCTTTCTTACTTCTTTCTTACTTCTTTCTTTCTTCTTTCTTCTTTCTTACTTCTTTCTTTTTTCTTTCTTTCTTATTTCTTACTTCTTTCTTACTTCTTTCTAACTTCTTTCTTACTTCTTTCTTACTTCTTTCTAACTTCTTTCTTACTTCTTTCTTACTTCTTTCTAACTTCTTTCTTACTTCTTTCTTACTTCTTTCTAACTTTTTTCTTTCTTCTTTCTTTCTTCTTTTTTTCTTCTTTCTTTCTTTCTTCTTTCTTACTTCTTTCTTACTTCTTTCTTACTTCTTTCTTTTTTCATTCTTTCTTCTTTCTTACTTCTTTCTTTCTTACTTCTTCTTACTTCTTTCTTACTTCTTTCTTACTTCTTTCTTACTTCTTTCTTACTTCTTTCTAACTTCATTTTCTTCTTTCTTTCTTCTTTCTTTCTTCTTTCTTTCTTACTTCTCTCTTACTTCTTTCTTTCTTCTTTCTTTCTTCTCTCTTTCTTCTCTCTTTCTTCTTTCTTTCTTCTTTCTTCTTTCTTTCTTACTTCTTTCTTACTTCTTTCTTACTTCTTTCTTCTTTCTTACTCCTTTCTTAATTCTTTCTAACTTCTTTTTTCTTCTTTCTTTCTTCTTTCTTAATTCTTTCTTTCTTAGTTCTTTCTTACTTCTTTCTTACTTCTTTCTTACTTCTTTCTTACTTCTTTCTTTCTTCTTTCTTAATTCTTTCTTACTTCTTCCTTACTTCTTTCTTACTTCTTTCTTACTTCTTTCTTCTTTCTTTCCTACTTCTTTCTTACTTCTTTCTTACTTCTTTTTTACATCTTTCTTACTTCTTTCTTTCTTCTTTCTTAATTCTTTCTTTCTTTTTTCTTACTTCTTTCTTTTTTACTTCTTTCTTACTTCTCTCTTACTTCTTTCTTTCTTCTTTCTTTCTTCTCTCTTTCTTCTCTCTTTCTTCTTTCTTTCTTCTTTCTTTCTTCTTTCTTTCTTACTTCTTTCTTACTTCTTTCTTACTTCTTTCTTACTTCTTTCTTTCTTACTTCTTTCTTACTTCTTTTTTACTTCTTTCTTACTTCTTTCTAACTTCTTTGTTACTTCTTTCTTACTTCTTTCTAACTTCTTTCTTACTTCTTTCTTCTTTCTTTCTTACTTCTTTCTTACTTCTTTCTAACTTCTTTCTTTCTTCCTTCTTTCTTCTTTCTTTCTTCTTTCTCTCTTACTTCATTCATACTTCTTTCTTACCTCTTTCATTCTTACCTCTTTCTTACTTCTTTCGTACTTCTTTCTTACTTCTTTCTTTCTTCTTTCTTTCTTCTTTCTTACTTCTTTCTTTCTTACCTCTTTCTTACTTCCTTCGTAATTCTTTCTAACTTCTTTTTTCTTCTTTCTTTCTTCTTTCTTTCTTACTTCTTCTTACTTCTTTCTTACTTCTTTCCTACTTCTTTCTTACTTCTTTCTTACTTCTTTCTTACTTCTTTTTTGCTTCTTTCTAACTTCTTTCTAACTTCTTTCTTACTTCTTTCTAACTTCTTTCTTACTTCTTTCTTACTTCTTTCTAACATCTTTCTTTCTTCTTTCTTTTTTCTTTCTTTCTTCTTTCTTTATTACTTCTTTCTTACTTCTTTCTTACTTCTTTCTTTCTTATGCTTTTTTACTTCTTTCATACTCCTTTCTTACTTCTTTCTTCTTTCTTTCTTACTTCTTTCAAACTTCTTTCTTACTTCTTTTTTACATCTTTCTTACTTCTTTCTTTCTTCTTTCTTAATTCTTTCTTTCTTCTTTCTTACTTCTTTCTTACTTCTTTCTTACTTCTTTCTTTCTTCTTTCTTTCTTTTTTCTTACTTCTTTCTTTCTTACTTCTTTCTTACTTCTCTCTTACTTCTTTCTTTCTTCTTTCTTTCTTCTCTCTTTCTTCTCTCTTTCTTCTTTCTTTCTTCTTTCTTTCTTCTTTCTTTCTTACTTCTTTCGTACTTCTTTCTTACTTCTTTCTCTCTTCTTTCTTACTTCTTTCTCACTTCTTTCTTGTTTCTTTCTTACTTCTTTCTTACTTCTTTCTTACTTCTTTCTTACTTCTTTCTTTCTTCTTTCTTCTTTCTTACTTCTTTCTTTTTTCTTTCTTTCTTATTTCTTACTTCTTTCTTACTTCTTTCTAACTTCTTTCTTACTTCTTTCTTACTTCTTTCTAACTTCTTTCTTACTTCTTTCTTACTTCTTTCTAACTTCTTTCTTACTTCTTTCTTACTTCTTTCTAACTTTTTTCTTTCTTCTTTCTTTCTTCTTTTTTTCTTCTTTCTTTCTTTCTTCTTTCTTACTTCTTTCTTACTTCTTTCTTACTTCTTTCTTTTTTCATTCTTTCTTCTTTCTTACTTCTTTCTTTCTTACTTCTTCTTACTTCTTTCTTACTTCTTTCTTACTTCTTTCTTCTTTCTTTCTTACTTCTTTCTTACTTCTTTCTAACTTTTTTCTTTCTTCCTTCTTTCTTCTTTCTTTCTTCTTTCTCTCTTACTGCATTCATACTTCTTTCTTACCTCTTTCTTTCTTACCTCTTTCTTACTTCTTTCGTACTTCTTTCTTAATTCTTTCTTTCTTCTTTCTTTCTTCTTTCTTACTTCTTTCTTTCTTACCTCTTTCTTACTTCCTTCGTAATTCTTTCTAACTTCTTTTTTCTTCTTTCTTTCTTCTTTCTTTCTTACTTCTTCTTACTTCTTTCTTACTTCTTTCTTACTTCTTTCGTACTTCTTTCTTTCTTCTTTCTTACTTCTTTCTTTCTTACTTCTTTCTTACTTCTTTCTTACTTCTTTCTTACTTCTTTCTAACTTCTTTTTTCTTCTTTCTTTCTACTTTCTTTCTTCTTTCTTTCTTACTTCTTTATTACTTCTTTCTTACTTCTTTCTTTCTTACTTCTTTCGTACTTCTTTCTTACTTCTTTCTCTCTTCTTTCTTACTTCTTTCTCACTTCTTTCTTGTTTCTTTCTTACTTCTTTCTTACTTCTTTCTTACTTCTTTCTTACTTCTTTCTTTCTTCTTTCTTCTTTCTTACTTCTTTCTTTTTTCTTTCTTTCTTATTTCTTACTTCTTTCTTACTTCTTTCTAACTTCTTTCTTACTTCTTTCTTACTTCTTTCTAACTTCTTTCTTACTTCTTTCTTACTTCTTTCTAACTTCTTTCTTACTTCTTTCTTACTTCTTTCTAACTTTTTTCTTTCTTCTTTCTTTCTTCTTTTTTTCTTCTTTCTTTCTTTCTTCTTTCTTACTTCTTTCTTACTTCTTTCTTACTTCTTTCTTTTTTCATTCTTTCTTCTTTCTTACTTCTTTCTTTCTTACTTCTTCTTACTTCTTTCTTACTTCTTTCTTACTTCTTTCTTAATTCTTTCTTACTTCTTTCTAACTTCATTTTCTTCTTTCTTTCTTCTTTCTTTCTTCTTTCTTTCTTACTTCTCTCTTACTTCTTTCTTTCTTCTTTCTTTCTTCTCTCTTTCTTCTCTCTTTCTTCTTTCTTTCTTCTTTCTTCTTTCTTTCTTACTTCTTTCTTACTTCTTTCTTACTTCTTTCTTCTTTCTTACTCCTTTCTTAATTCTTTCTAACTTCTTTTTTCTTCTTTCTTTCTTCTTTCTTAATTCTTTCTTTCTTAGTTCTTTCTTACTTCTTTCTTACTTCTTTCTTACTTCTTTCTTACTTCTTTCTTTCTTCTTTCTTAATTCTTTCTTACTTCTTCCTTACTTCTTTCTTACTTCTTTCTTACTTCTTTCTTCTTTCTTTCCTACTTCTTTCTTACTTCTTTCTTACTTCTTTTTTACATCTTTCTTACTTCTTTCTTTCTTCTTTCTTAATTCTTTCTTTCTTTTTTCTTACTTCTTTCTTTCTTACTTCTTTCTTACTTCTCTCTTACTTCTTTCTTTCTTCTTTCTTTCTTCTCTCTTTCTTCTCTCTTTCTTCTTTCTTTCTTCTTTCTTTCTTCTTTCTTTCTTACTTCTTTCTTACTTCTTTCTTACTTCTTTCTTACTTCTTTCTTTCTTACTTCTTTCTTACTTCTTTTTTACTTCTTTCTTACTTCTTTCTAACTTCTTTGTTACTTCTTTCTTACTTCTTTCTAACTTCTTTCTTACTTCTTTCTTCTTTCTTTCTTACTTCTTTCTTACTTCTTTCTAACTTCTTTCTTTCTTCCTTCTTTCTTCTTTCTTTCTTCTTTCTCTCTTACTTCATTCATACTTCTTTCTTACCTCTTTCATTCTTACCTCTTTCTTACTTCTTTCGTACTTCTTTCTTACTTCTTTCTTTCTTCTTTCTTTCTTCTTTCTTACTTCTTTCTTTCTTACCTCTTTCTTACTTCCTTCGTAATTCTTTCTAACTTCTTTTTTCTTCTTTCTTTCTTCTTTCTTTCTTACTTCTTCTTACTTCTTTCTTACTTCTTTCCTACTTCTTTCTTACTTCTTTCTTACTTCTTTCTTACTTCTTTTTTGCTTCTTTCTAACTTCTTTCTAACTTCTTTCTTACTTCTTTCTAACTTCTTTCTTACTTCTTTCTTACTTCTTTCTAACATCTTTCTTTCTTCTTTCTTTTTTCTTTCTTTCTTCTTTCTTTATTACTTCTTTCTTACTTCTTTCTTACTTCTTTCTTTCTTATGCTTTTTTACTTCTTTCATACTCCTTTCTTACTTCTTTCTTCTTTCTTTCTTACTTCTTTCAAACTTCTTTCTTACTTCTTTTTTACATCTTTCTTACTTCTTTCTTTCTTCTTTCTTAATTCTTTCTTTCTTCTTTCTTACTTCTTTCTTACTTCTTTCTTACTTCTTTCTTTCTTCTTTCTTTCTTTTTTCTTACTTCTTTCTTTCTTACTTCTTTCTTACTTCTCTCTTACTTCTTTCTTTCTTCTTTCTTTCTTCTCTCTTTCTTCTCTCTTTCTTCTTTCTTTCTTCTTTCTTTCTTCTTTCTTTCTTACTTCTTTCTTACTTCTTTCTTACTTCTTTCTTTCTTACTTCTTTCTTACTTCTTTTTTACTTCTTTCTTACTTCTTTCTAACTTCTTTGTTACTTCTTTCTTACTTCTTTCTAACTTCTTTCTTACTTCTTTCTTACTTCTTTCTTACTTCTTTCTTACTTCTTTCTTACTTCTTTCTTTCTTACTTCTTTCGTACTTCTTTCTTACTTCTTTCTCTCTTCTTTCTTACTTCTTTCTCACTTCTTTCTTGTTTCTTTCTTACTTCTTTCTTACTTCTTTCTTACTTCTTTCTTACTTCTTTCTTTCTTCTTTCTTCTTTCTTACTTCTTTCTTTTTTCTTTCTTTCTTATTTCTTACTTCTTTCTTACTTCTTTCTAACTTCTTTCTTACTTCTTTCTTACTTCTTTCTAACTTCTTTCTTACTTCTTTCTTACTTCTTTCTAACTTCTTTCTTACTTCTTTCTTACTTCTTTCTAACTTTTTTCTTTCTTCTTTCTTTCTTCTTTTTTTCTTCTTTCTTTCTTTCTTCTTTCTTACTTCTTTCTTACTTCTTTCTTACTTCTTTCTTTTTTCATTCTTTCTTCTTTCTTACTTCTTTCTTTCTTACTTCTTCTTACTTCTTTCTTACTTCTTTCTTACTTCTTTCTTCTTTCTTTCTTACTTCTTTCTTACTTCTTTCTAACTTTTTTCTTTCTTCCTTCTTTCTTCTTTCTTTCTTCTTTCTCTCTTACTGCATTCATACTTCTTTCTTACCTCTTTCTTTCTTACCTCTTACTTACTTCTTTCGTACTTCTTTCTTAATTCTTTCTTTCTTCTTTCTTTCTTCTTTCTTACTTCTTTCTTTCTTACCTCTTTCTTACTTCCTTCGTAATTCTTTCTAACTTCTTTTTTCTTCTTTCTTTCTTCTTTCTTTCTTACTTCTTCTTACTTCTTTCTTACTTCTTTCTTACTTTTTTCGTACTTCTTTCTTTCTTCTTTCTTACTTCTTTCTTTCTTACTTCTTTCTTACTTCTTTCTTACTTCTTTCTTACTTCTTTCTAACTTCTTTTTTCTTCTTTCTTTCTACTTTCTTTCTTCTTTCTTTCTTACTTCTTTCTTACTTCTTTCTTACTTCTTTCTTTCTTACTTCTTTCGTACTTCTTTCTTACTTCTTTCTCTCTTCTTTCTTACTTCTTTCTCACTTCTTTCTTGTTTCTTTCTTACTTCTTTCTTACTTCTTTCTTACTTCTTTCTTACTTCTTTCTTTCTTCTTTCTTCTTTCTTACTTCTTTCTTTTTTCTTTCTTTCTTATTTCTTACTTCTTTCTTACTTCTTTCTAACTTCTTTCTTACTTCTTTCTTACTTCTTTCTAACTTCTTTCTTACTTCTTTCTTACTTCTTTCTAACTTCTTTCTTACTTCTTTCTTACTTCTTTCTAACTTTTTTCTTTCTTCTTTCTTTCTTCTTTTTTTCTTCTTTCTTTCTTTCTTCTTTCTTACTTCTTTCTTACTTCTTTCTTACTTCTTTTTTCATTCTTTCTTCTTTCTTACTTCTTTCTTTCTTACTTCTTCTTACTTCTTTCTTACTTCTTTCTTACTTCTTTCTTACTTCTTTCTTACTTCTTTCTAACTTCATTTTCTTCTTTCTTTCTTCTTTCTTTCTTCTTTCTTTCTTACTTCTCTCTTACTTCTTTCTTTCTTCTTTCTTTCTTCTCTCTTTCTTCTCTCTTTCTTCTTTCTTTCTTCTTTCTTCTTTCTTTCTTACTTCTTTCTTACTTCTTTCTTACTTCTTTCTTCTTTCTTACTCCTTTCTTAATTCTTTCTAACTTCTTTTTTCTTCTTTCTTTCTTCTTTCTTAATTCTTTCTTTCTTAGTTCTTTCTTACTTCTTTCTTACTTCTTTCTTACTTCTTTCTTACTTCTTTCTTTCTTCTTTCTTAATTCTTTCTTACTTCTTCCTTACTTCTTTCTTACTTCTTTCTTACTTCTTTCTTCTTTCTTTCCTACTTCTTTCTTACTTCTTTCTTACTTCTTTTTTACATCTTTCTTACTTCTTTCTTTCTTCTTTCTTAATTCTTTCTTTCTTTTTTCTTACTTCTTTCTTTCTTACTTCTTTCTTACTTCTCTCTTACTTCTTTCTTTCTTCTTTCTTTCTTCTCTCTTTCTTCTCTCTTTCTTCTTTCTTTCTTCTTTCTTTCTTCTTTCTTTCTTACTTCTTTCTTACTTCTTTCTTACTTCTTTCTTACTTCTTTCTTTCTTACTTCTTTCTTACTTCTTTTTTACTTCTTTCTTACTTCTTTCTAACTTCTTTGTTACTTCTTTCTTACTTCTTTCTAACTTCTTTCTTACTTCTTTCTTCTTTCTTTCTTACTTCTTTCTTACTTCTTTCTAACTTCTTTCTTTCTTCCTTCTTTCTTCTTTCTTTCTTCTTTCTCTCTTACTTCATTCATACTTCTTTCTTACCTCTTTCATTCTTACCTCTTTCTTACTTCTTTCGTACTTCTTTCTTACTTCTTTCTTTCTTCTTTCTTTCTTCTTTCTTACTTCTTTCTTTCTTACCTCTTTCTTACTTCCTTCGTAATTCTTTCTAACTTCTTTTTTCTTCTTTCTTTCTTCTTTCTTTCTTACTTCTTCTTACTTCTTTCTTACTTCTTTCCTACTTCTTTCTTACTTCTTTCTTACTTCTTTCTTACTTCTTTTTTGCTTCTTTCTAACTTCTTTCTAACTTCTTTCTTACTTCTTTCTAACTTCTTTCTTACTTCTTTCTTACTTCTTTCTAACATCTTTCTTTCTTCTTTCTTTTTTCTTTCTTTCTTCTTTCTTTATTACTTCTTTCTTACTTCTTTCTTACTTCTTTCTTTCTTATGCTTTTTTACTTCTTTCATACTCCTTTCTTACTTCTTTCTTCTTTCTTTCTTACTTCTTTCAAACTTCTTTCTTACTTCTTTTTTACATCTTTCTTACTTCTTTCTTTCTTCTTTCTTAATTCTTTCTTTCTTCTTTCTTACTTCTTTCTTACTTCTTTCTTACTTCTTTCTTTCTTCTTTCTTTCTTTTTTCTTACTTCTTTCTTTCTTACTTCTTTCTTACTTCTCTCTTACTTCTTTCTTTCTTCTTTCTTTCTTCTCTCTTTCTTCTCTCTTTCTTCTTTCTTTCTTCTTTCTTTCTTCTTTCTTTCTTACTTCTTTCTTACTTCTTTCTTACTTCTTTCTTTCTTACTTCTTTCTTACTTCTTTTTTACTTCTTTCTTACTTCTTTCTAACTTCTTTGTTACTTCTTTCTTACTTCTTTCTAACTTCTTTCTTACTTCTTTCTTACTTCTTTCTTACTTCTTTCTTACTTCTTTCTTACTTCTTTCTTTCTTACTTCTTTCGTACTTCTTTCTTACTTCTTTCTCTCTTCTTTCTTACTTCTTTCTCACTTCTTTCTTGTTTCTTTCTTACTTCTTTCTTACTTCTTTCTTACTTCTTTCTTACTTCTTTCTTTCTTCTTTCTTCTTTCTTACTTCTTTCTTTTTTCTTTCTTTCTTATTTCTTACTTCTTTCTTACTTCTTTCTAACTTCTTTCTTACTTCTTTCTTACTTCTTTCTAACTTCTTTCTTACTTCTTTCTTACTTCTTTCTAACTTCTTTCTTACTTCTTTCTTACTTCTTTCTAACTTTTTTCTTTCTTCTTTCTTTCTTCTTTTTTTCTTCTTTCTTTCTTCTTTCTTACTTCTTTCTTACTTCTTTCTTACTTCTTTCTTTTTTCATTCTTTCTTCTTTCTTACTTCTTTCTTTCTTACTTCTTCTTACTTCTTTCTTACTTCTTTCTTACTTCTTTCTTCTTTCTTTCTTACTTCTTTCTTACTTCTTTCTAACTTTTTTCTTTCTTCCTTCTTTCTTCTTTCTTTCTTCTTTCTCTCTTACTGCATTCATACTTCTTTCTTACCTCTTTCTTTCTTACCTCTTTCTTACTTCTTTCGTACTTCTTTCTTAATTCTTTCTTTCTTCTTTCTTTCTTCTTTCTTACTTCTTTCTTTCTTACCTCTTTCTTACTTCCTTCGTAATTCTTTCTAACTTCTTTTTTCTTCTTTCTTTCTTCTTTCTTTCTTACTTCTTCTTACTTCTTTCTTACTTCTTTCTTACTTTTTTCGTACTTCTTTCTTTCTTCTTTCTTACTTCTTTCTTTCTTACTTCTTTCTTACTTCTTTCTTACTTCTTTCTTACTTCTTTCTAACTTCTTTTTTCTTCTTTCTTTCTACTTTCTTTCTTCTTTCTTTCTTACTTCTTTCTTACTTCTTTCTTACTTCTTTCTTTCTTACTTCTTTCGTACTTCTTTCTTACTTCTTTCTCTCTTCTTTCTTACTTCTTTCTCACTTCTTTCTTGTTTCTTTCTTACTTCTTTCTTACTTCTTTCTTACTTCTTTCTTACTTCTTTCTTTCTTCTTTCTTCTTTCTTACTTCTTTCTTTTTTCTTTCTTTCTTATTTCTTACTTCTTTCTTACTTCTTTCTAACTTCTTTCTTACTTCTTTCTTACTTCTTTCTAACTTCTTTCTTACTTCTTTCTTACTTCTTTCTAACTTCTTTCTTACTTCTTTCTTACTTCTTTCTAACTTTTTTCTTTCTTCTTTCTTTCTTCTTTTTTTCTTCTTTCTTTCTTTCTTCTTTCTTACTTCTTTCTTACTTCTTTCTTACTTCTTTCTTTTTTCATTCTTTCTTCTTTCTTACTTCTTTCTTTCTTACTTCTTCTTACTTCTTTCTTACTTCTTTCTTACTTCTTTCTTACTTCTTTCTTACTTCTTTCTAACTTCATTTTCTTCTTTCTTTCTTCTTTCTTTCTTCTTTCTTTCTTACTTCTCTCTTACTTCTTTCTTTCTTCTTTCTTTCTTCTCTCTTTCTTCTCTCTTTCTTCTTTCTTTCTTCT
Organism: Columba livia; assembly: GCF_036013475.1. Lineage (NCBI taxonomy): Eukaryota > Metazoa > Chordata > Aves > Columbiformes > Columbidae > Columba > Columba livia. The sequence goes on along the minus strand of NW_027043009.1, from coordinate 4,507,946 downwards.
TTCTTCTTTCTTTCTTACTTCTTTCTTACTTCTTTCTTACTTCTTTCTTCTTTCTTACTCCTTTCTTAATTCTTTCTAACTTCTTTTTTCTTCTTTCTTTCTTCTTTCTTAATTCTTTCTTTCTTAGTTCTTTCTTACTTCTTTCTTACTTCTTTCTTACTTCTTTCTTACTTCTTTCTTTCTTCTTTCTTAATTCTTTCTTACTTCTTCCTTACTTCTTTCTTACTTCTTTCTTACTTCTTTCTTCTTTCTTTCCTACTTCTTTCTTACTTCTTTCTTACTTCTTTTTTACATCTTTCTTACTTCTTTCTTTCTTCTTTCTTAATTCTTTCTTTCTTTTTTCTTACTTCTTTCTTTCTTACTTCTTTCTTACCTCTCTCTTACTTCTTTCTTTCTTCTTTCTTTCTTCTCTCTTTCTTCTCTCTTTCTTCTTTCTTTCTTCTTTCTTTCTTCTTTCTTTCTTACTTCTTTCTTACTTCTTTCTTACTTCTTTCTTACTTCTTTCTTTCTTACTTCTTTCTTACTTCTTTTTTACTTCTTTCTTACTTCTTTCTAACTTCTTTGTTACTTCTTTCTTACTTCTTTCTAACTTCTTTCTTACTTCTTTCTTCTTTCTTTCTTACTTCTTTCTTACTTCTTTTTTACTTCTTTCTTACTTCTTTCTAACTTCTTTGTTACTTCTTTCTTACTTCTTTCTAACTTCTTTCTTACTTCTTTCTTCTTTCTTTCTTACTTCTTTCTTACTTCTTTCTAACTTCTTTCTTTCTTCCTTCTTTCTTCTTTCTTTCTTCTTTCTCTCTTACTTCATTCATACTTCTTTCTTACCTCTTTCATTCTTACCTCTTTCTTACTTCTTTCGTACTTCTTTCTTACTTCTTTCTTTCTTCTTTCTTTCTTCTTTCTTACTTCTTTCTTTCTTACCTCTTTCTTACTTCCTTCGTAATTCTTTCTAACTTCTTTTTTCTTCTTTCTTTCTTCTTTCTTTCTTACTTCTTCTTACTTCTTTCTTACTTCTTTCCTACTTCTTTCTTACTTCTTTCTTACTTCTTTCTAACTTCTTTTTTCTTCTTTCTTTCTTCTTTCTTTCTTCTTTCTTTCTTACTTCTCTCTTACTTCTTTCTTTCTTCTTTCTTTCTTCTTTCTTTCTTACTTCTCTCTTACTTCTTTCTTTCTTCTTTCTTTCTTCTCTCTTTCTTCTCTCTTTCTTCTTTCTTTCTTCTTTCTTTCTTCTTTCTTTCTTCTTTCTTTCTTACTTCTTTCTTACTTCTTTCTTACTTCTTTCTTACTCCTTTCTTACTTCTTTCTAACTTCTTTTTTCTTCTTTCTTTCTTCTTTCTTACTTCTTTCTTTCTTAGTTCTTTCTTACTTCTTTCTTACTTCTTTCTTACTTCTTTCTTACTTGTTTCTTAATTCTTTCTTCTTTCTTACTTCTTTCTTACTTCTCTCTTACTTCTTTCTTACTTCTTTCTTTCTTCTTTCTTTCTTCTTTCTTACTACTTTCTTTCTTCTTTCTTAATAATTTCTTACTTCTTCCTTACTTCTTTCTTACTTCTTTCTTTCTTCTTTCTTACTTCATTCTTTCTTACTTCTTTCTTACTTCTTTCTTACTTATTTCTTACTTCTTTCTTCTTTCTAACTTCTTTCTTACTTCTTTCTTATTTCTTCCTAACTTCTTTCTTACTTCTTTCTTACTTCTTTCTTACTTCATTTTTGCTTCTTTCTTACTTCTTTCTAACTTCTTTCTTACTTCTTTCATACTTCTTTCTTACTTCTTTCTTCTTTCTTTCTTACTTCTTTCTTACTTCTTTTTTACATCTTTCTTACTTGTTTCTTTCTTCTTTCTTAATTCATTTTTTCTTCTTTCTTACTTCTTTCTTACTTCTTTCTTACTTCTTTCTTTCTTCTTTCTTTCTTCTTTCTTAATTCTTTCTTTCTTACTTCTTTCTTACTTCTCTCTTACTTCTTTCTTACTTCTTTCTTTCTTCTCTCTTTCTTCTCTCTTTCTTCTTTCTTTCTTACTTCTTTCTTACTTCTTTCTTACTTCTTTCTTACTTCTTTCTTTCTTACTTCGTTCTTACTTCTTTTTTACTTCTTTCTTACTTCTTTCTAACTTCTTTGTTACTTCTTTCTTACTTCTTTCTAACTTCTTTCTTACTTCTTTCTTACTTCTTTCTTACTTCTTTCTTACTTCTTTCTTTCTTCTTGCTTACTTCTTTCTAACCTCTTTTTTCTTCTTTCTTTCTTCTTTCTTTCTTCTTTCTTTCTTACTTCTTTCTTACTTCTTTCTTACTTCTTTCTTCTTTCTTTCTTACTTCTTTCTTACTTCTTTCTAACTTCTTTCTTTCTTCTTTCTTTCTTCTTTCTTTCTTCTTTCTCTCTTACTTCTTTCATACTTCTTTCTTACCTCTTTCTTTCTTACCTCTTTCTTACTTCTTTCGTACTTCTTTCTTACTTCTTTCTTTCTTCATTCTTTCTTCTTTCTTACTTCTTTCTTTCTAATCTCTTTCTTACTTCCTTCGTACTTCTTTCTAACTTCTTTTTTCTTCTTTCTTTCTTCTTTCTTTCTTCTTTCTTTCTTACTTCTTTCTTACTTCTTTCTTACTTCTTTCTTACTTCTTTCTTACTTCTTTCTTACTTCTTTCTTTCTTCTTTCTTACTTCTTTCTTTCTTCTTTCTTACTTCTTTCTTACTTCTTTCTAACTTCTTTCTTACTTCTTTCTTACTTCTTTCTTACATCTTTCTTACTTCTTTCTTACATCTTTCTTACTTCTTTCTTTCTTCTTTCTTACTTCTTCTTTTCTTCTTTCTTTCTTCTTTCTTACTTCTTTCTTTCTTCTTTCTTTCTTCTTTCTTTCTTCTTTCTTACTTCTTTCTTACTTCTTTCTTACTTCTTTCTTCTTTCTTTCTTACTTCTTTCTTACATCTTTCTTACTTCTTTCTTTCTTCTTTCTTACTTCTTCCTTTCTTCTTTCTTTCTTCTTTCTTACTTCTTTCTTTCTTCTTTCTTTCTTCTTTCTTACTTCTTCCTTTCTTCTTTCTTTCTTCTTTCTTACTTCTTTCTTTCTTCTTTCTTTCTTCTTTCTTTCTTCTTTCTTACTTCTTTCTTTCTTACTTCTTTCTTACTTCTTTCTTACTTCTTTCTTTCTTACTTCTTTCGTACTTCTTTCTTACTTCTTCCTTTCTTCTTTCTTTCTTCTTTCTTACTTCTTTCTTCTTTCTCTCTTACTTCTTTCTTACTTCTTTCTTACTTCTTTCCTCCTTCTTTCTTTCTTCTTTCTTACTTCTTTCTTCTTTCTTTCTTACTTCTTTCTTACTTCTTTCTTACTTCTTTCTTTCTTACTTCTTTCTTACTTCTTTCGTACTTCTTTCTTACTTCTTTCTTTCTTACTTCTTTCTTACTTCTTTCTTACTTCTTTCTTACTTCTTTCTTACTTCTTTCTTACATCTTTCTTTCTTCTTTCTTACTTCTTTCTTACTTCTTTCTTTCTTCTTTCTAACTTCTTTCTTTCTTCTTTCTTTCTTCTTTCTTTCTTCTTTCTCTCTTTCGTCTTTCATACTTCTTTCTTACTTCTTTCTTTCTTACCTCTCTCTTACTTCTTTCGTACTTCTTTCTTACTTCTTTCTTCTTTCCTTCTTACTTATTTTTTTACTTTTTTCTTACTTATTTCTTACTTCTTTCTTACATCTTTCTTACTTCTTTCTTTCTTCTTTCTTTCTTCTATCTTTCTTCTTTCTTACATCTTTCTTACTTCTTTCTTACTTCTTTCTTTCTTCTTTCTTTCTTCTTTCTTACTTCTTTCTTTCTTACTTCTTTCTTACTTCTTTCTTTCTTACTTCTTTCGTACTTCTTTCTTACTTCTTTCTTTCTTCTTTGTTTCTTCTCTCTTTCTTCTCTCTTTCTTCTTTCTTTCTTCTTTCTTTCTTCTTTCTTTCTTACTTCTCTCTTACTTCTTTCTTTCTTCTTTCTTTCTTCTCTCTTTCTTCTCTCTTTCTTCTTTCTTTCTTCTTTCTTTCTTCTTTCTTTCTTACTTCTTTCTTAATTCTTTCTAACTTCTTTTTTCTTCTTTCTTTCTTCTTTCTTAATTCTTTCTTTCTTACTTCTTTCTTACTTCTTTCTTACTTCTTTCTTACTTCTTTCTTACTTCTTTCTTAATTCTTTCTTCTTTCTTTCTTACTTCTTTCTTACTTCTCTCTTACTTCTTTCTTACTTCTTTCTTTCTTCTTTCTTTCTTCTTTGTTAGTTCTTTCTTTCTTCTTTCTTAATTCTTTCTTACATCTTCCTTACTTCTTTCTTACTTCTTTCTTTCTTCTTTCTTACTTCATTCTTTCTTACTTCTTTCTTCCTTCTTTCTTACTTATTTCTTACTTCTTTCTTCTTTCTAACTTCTTTCTTATTTCTTTTTTACTTCTTCCTAACTTCTTTCTTACTTCTTTCTTACTTCTTTCTTACTTCTTTTTTGCTTCTTTCTAACTTCTTTCTAACTTCTTTCTTACTTCTTTCTAACTTCTTTCTTACTTCTTTCTTACTTCTTTCTAACGTCTTTCTTTCTTCTTTCTTTTTTCTTTCTTTCTTCTTTCTTTATTACTTCTTTCTTACTTCTTTCTTACTTCTTTCTTTCTTATGCTTTTTTACTTCTTTCATACTCCTTTCTTACTTCTTTCTTCTTTCTTTCTTACTTCTTTCTTTCTTCTTTCTTACTTCTTTCTTACTTCTTTCTTACTTCTTTCTTTCTTCTTTCTTTCTTTTTTCTTACTTCTTTCTTTCTTACTTCTTTCTTACTTCTCTCTTACTTCTTTCTTTCTTCTTTCTTTCTTCTCTCTTTCTTCTCTCTTTCTTCTTTCTTTCTTCTTTCTTTCTTCTTTCTTTCTTACTTCTTTCTTACTTCTTTCTTACTTCTTTCTTTCTTACTTCTTTCTTACTTCTTTTTTACTTCTTTCTTACTTCTTTCTAACTTCTTTGTTACTTCTTTCTTACTTCCTTCTAACTTCTTTCTTACTTCTTTCTTACTTCTTTCTTACTTCTTTCTTACTTCTTTCTTCTTTCTTTCTTACTTCTTTCTTACTTCTTTCTAACTTTTTTCTTTCTTCCTTCTTTCTTCTTTCTTTCTTCTTTCTCTCTTACTTCATTCATACTTCTTTCTTACCTCTTTCTTTCTTACCTCTTTCTTACTTCTTTCGTACTTCTTTCTTACTTCTTTCTTTCTTCTTTCTTTCTTCTTTCTTACTTCTTTCTTTCTTACCTCTTTCTTACTTCCTTCGTAATTCTTTCTAACTTCTTTTTTCTTCTTTCTTTCTTCTTTCTTTCTTACTTCTTCTTACTTCTTTCTTACTTCTTTCTTACTTCTTTCTTCCTTCTTTCTTACTTCTTTCTAACTTTTTTTTTCTTCTTTCTTTCTTCTTTCTTTCTTCTTTCTTTCTTACTTCTCTCTTACTTCTTTCTTCTTTCTTTCTTCTCTCTTTCTTCTCTCTTTCTTCTTTCTTTCTTCTTTCTTTCTTCTTCCTTTCTTCTTTCTTTCTTACTTCTTTCTTACTTCTTTCTTACTTCTTTCTTACTCCTTTCTTACTTCTTTCTAACTTCTTTTTTCTTCTTTCTTTCTTCTTTCTTACTTCTTTCTTTCTTAGTTCTTTCTTACTTCTTTCTTACTTCTTTCTTACTTCTTTCCTACTTCTTTCTTAATTCTTTCTTAATTCTTTCTTACTTCTTCCTTACTTTGTTCTTACTTCTTTCTTTCTTCTTTCTTACTTCATTCTTTCTTACTTCTTTCTTCTTTCTTTCTTACTTCTTTCTTATTTCTTCCTAACTTCTTTCTTACTTCTTTCTTACTTCTTTCTTACTTCTTTTTTGCTTCTTTCTTACTTCTTTCTAACTTCTTTCTTACTTCCTTCATACTTCTTTCTTACTTCTTTCTTCTTTCTTTCTTACTTCTTTCTTACTTCTTTCTCACTTCTTTTTTACATCTTTCTTACTTGTTTCTTTCTTCTTTCTTAATTCTTTCTTTCTTCTTTCTTAGTTCTTTCTTACTTCTTTCTTACTTCTTTCTTTCTTCTTTCTTTCTTTTTTCTTACTTCTTTCTTTCTTACTTATTTCTTACTTCTCTCTTACTTCTTTCTTTCTTCTTTCTTTCTTCTCTCTTTCTTCTCTCTTTCTTCTTTCTTTCTTCTTTCTTTCTTCTTTCTTTCTTACTTCTTTCTTACTTCTTTCTTACTTCTTTCTTTCTTACTTCTTTCTTACTTCTTTTTTACTTCTTTCTTACTTCTTTCTAACTTCTTTGTTACTTCTTTCTTACTTCTTTCTTCTTTCTTTCTTACTTATTTCTTACTTCTTTCTAACTTCTTTCTTTCTTCTTTCTTTCTTCTTTCTTTCTTCTTTCTCTCTTACTTCTTTCATACTTCTTTCTTACCTCTTTCTTTCTTACCTCTTTCTTACTTCTTTCGTACTTCTTTCTTACTTCTTTCTTTCTTCATTCTTTCTTCTTTCTTAATTCTTTCTTTCTAACCTCTTTCTTACTTCCTTCGTACTTCTTTCTAACTTCTTTTTTCTTCTTTCTTTCTTCTTTCTTTCTTCTTTCTTTCTTACTTCTTTCTTACTTCTTTCTTACTTCTTTCTTACTTCTTTCTTACTTCTTTCTTTCTTCTTTCTTACTTCTTTCTTTCTTCTTTCTTACTTCTTTCTTACTTCTTTCTAACTTCTTTCTTACTTCTTTCTTACTTCTTTCTTAATTCTTTCTTCTTTCTTTCTTACTTCTTTCTTACTTCTCTCTTACTTCTTTCTTACTTCTTTCTTTCTTCTTTCTTTCTTCTTTCTTACTTCTTTCTTTCTTCTTTCTTAATTCTTTCTTACTTCTTCCTTACTTCTTTCTTCCTTCTTTCTTTCTTCTTTCTTACTTCTTTCTTTCTTCTTTCTTACTTCTTTCTTACTTCTTTCTAACTTCTTTCTTACTTCTTTCTTACTTCTTTCTTACATCTTTCTTACTTCTTTCTTACATCTTTCTTACTTCTTTCTTTCTTCTTTCTTACTTCTTCTTTTCTTCTTTCTTTCTTCTTTCTTACTTCTTTCTTTCTTCTTTCTTTCTTCTTTCTTTCTTCTTTCTTACTTCTTTCTTACTTCTTTCTTACTTCTTTCTTCTTTCTTTCTTACTTCTTTCTTACATCTTTCTTACTTCTTTCTTTCTTCTTTCTTACTTCTTCCTTTCTTCTTTCTTTCTTCTTTCTTACTTCTTTCTTTCTTCTTTCTTTCTTCTTTCTTACTTCTTCCTTTCTTCTTTCTTTCTTCTTTCTTACTTCTTTCTTTCTTCTTTCTTTCTTCTTTCTTTCTTCTTTCTTACTTCTTTCTTTCTTACTTCTTTCTTACTTCTTTCTTACTTCTTTCTTTCTTACTTCTTTCGTACTTCTTTCTTACTTCTTCCTTTCTTCTTTCTTTCTTCTTTCTTACTTCTTTCTTCTTTCTCTCTTACTTCTTTCTTACTTCTTTCTTACTTCTTTCCTCCTTCTTTTTTTCTTCTTTCTTACTTCTTTCTTCTTTCTTTCTTACTTCTTTCTTACTTCTTTCTTACTTCTTTCTTTCTTACTTCTTTCTTACTTCTTTCGTACTTCTTTCTTACTTCTTTCTTTCTTACTTCTTTCTTACTTCTTTCTTACTTCTTTCTTACTTCTTTCTTACTTCTTTCTTACATCTTTCTTTCTTCTTTCTTACTTCTTTCTTACTTCTTTCTTTCTTCTTTCTAACTTCTTTCTTTCTTCTTTCTTTCTTCTTTCTTTCTTCTTTCTCTCTTTCGTCTTTCATACTTCTTTCTTACTTCTTTCTTTCTTACCTCTTTCTTACTTCTTTCGTACTTCTTTCTTACTTCTTTCTTCTTTCCTTCTTACTTCTTTTTTTACTTTTTTCTTACTTATTTCTTACTTCTTTCTTACATCTTTCTTACTTCTTTCTTTCTTCTTTCTTTCTTCTTTCTTTCTTCTTTCTTACTTCTTTCTTTCTTACTTCTTTCTTACTTCTTTCTTTCTTACTTCTTTCGTACTTCTTTCTTACTTCTTTGTTTCTTCTTTCTTCTTTCTTACTTCTTTCTTTTTTCTTTCTTTCTTATCTCTTACTTCTTTCTTACTTCTTTCTAACTTCTTTCTTACTTCTTTCTTACTTCTTTCTAACTTCTTTCTTCTTTCTTTCTTTCTTCTTTCTTACTTCTTTCTTACTTCTTTCTTACTTCTTTCTTTCTTCATTCTTTCTTCTTTCTTACTTCTTTCTTTCTTACTTCTTCTTACTTCTTTCTTACTTCTTTCTTACTTCTTTCTTACTTCTTTCTTACTTCTTTCTAACTTCTTTTTTCTTCTTTCTTTCTTCTTTCTTTCTTCTTTCTTTCTTACTTCTCTCTTACTTCTTTCTTTCTTCTTTCTTTCTTCTCTCTTTCTTCTCTCTTTCTTCTTTCTTTCTTCTTTCTTTCTTCTTTCTTTCTTACTTCTCTCTTACTTCTTTCTTTCTTCTTTCTTTCTTCTCTCTTTCTTCTCTCTTTCTTCTTTCTTTCTTCTTTCTTTCTTCTTTCTTTCTTACTTCTTTCTTAATTCTTTCTAACTTCTTTTTTCTTCTTTCTTTCTTCTTTCTTAATTCTTTCTTTCTTACTTCTTTCTTACTTCTTTCTTACTTCTTTCTTACTTCTTTCTTACTTCTTTCTTAATTCTTTCTTCTTTCTTTCTTACTTCTTTCTTACTTCTCTCTTACTTCTTTCTTACTTCTTTCTTTCTTCTTTCTTTCTTCTTTGTTAGTTCTTTCTTTCTTCTTTCTTAATTCTTTCTTACATCTTCCTTACTTCTTTCTTACTTCTTTCTTTCTTCTTTCTTACTTCATTCTTTCTTACTTCTTTCTTCCTTCTTTCTTACTTATTTCTTACTTCTTTCTTCTTTCTAACTTCTTTCTTATTTCTTTTTTACTTCTTCCTAACTTCTTTCTTACTTCTTTCTTACTTCTTTCTTACTTCTTTTTTGCTTCTTTCTAACTTCTTTCTAACTTCTTTCTTACTTCTTTCTAACTTCTTTCTTACTTCTTTCTTACTTCTTTCTAACGTCTTTCTTTCTTCTTTCTTTTTTCTTTCTTTCTTCTTTCTTTATTACTTCTTTCTTACTTCTTTCTTACTTCTTTCTTTCTTATGCTTTTTTACTTCTTTCATACTCCTTTCTTACTTCTTTCTTCTTTCTTTCTTACTTCTTTCAAACTTCTTTCTTACTTCTTTTTTACATCTTTCTTACTTCTTTCTTTCTTCTTTCTTAATTCTTTCTTTCTTCTTTCTTACTTCTTTCTTACTTCTTTCTTACTTCTTTCTTTCTTCTTTCTTTCTTTTTTCTTACTTCTTTCTTTCTTACTTCTTTCTTACTTCTCTCTTACTTCTTTCTTTCTTCTTTCTTTCTTCTCTCTTTCTTCTCTCTTTCTTCTTTCTTTCTTCTTTCTTTCTTCTTTCTTTCTTACTTCTTTCTTACTTCTTTCTTACTTCTTTCTTTCTTACTTCTTTCTTACTTCTTTTTTACTTCTTTCTTACTTCTTTCTAACTTCTTTGTTACTTCTTTCTTACTTCCTTCTAACTTCTTTCTTACTTCTTTCTTACTTCTTTCTTACTTCTTTCTTACTTCTTTCTTCTTTCTTTCTTACTTCTTTCTTACTTCTTTCTAACTTTTTTCTTTCTTCCTTCTTTCTTCTTTCTTTCTTCTTTCTCTCTTACTTCATTCATACTTCTTTCTTACCTCTTTCTTTCTTACCTCTTTCTTACTTCTTTCGTACTTCTTTCTTACTTCTTTCTTTCTTCTTTCTTTCTTCTTTCTTACTTCTTTCTTTCTTACCTCTTTCTTACTTCCTTCGTAATTCTTTCTAACTTCTTTTTTCTTCTTTCTTTCTTCTTTCTTTCTTACTTCTTCTTACTTCTTTCTTACTTCTTTCTTACTTCTTTCTTCCTTCTTTCTTACTTCTTTCTAACTTCTTTTTTCTTCTTTCTTTCTTCTTTCTTTCTTCTTTCTTTCTTACTTCTCTCTTACTTCTTTCTTCTTTCTTTCTTCTCTCTTTCTTCTCTCTTTCTTCTTTCTTTCTTCTTTCTTTCTTCTTTCTTTCTTCTTTCTTTCTTACTTCTTTCTTACTTCTTTCTTACTTCTTTCTTACTCCTTTCTTACTTCTTTCTAACTTCTTTTTTCTTCTTTCTTTCTTCTTTCTTACTTCTTTCTTTCTTAGTTCTTTCTTACTTCTTTCTTACTTCTTTCTTACTTCTTTCCTACTTCTTTCTTAATTCTTTCTTAATTCTTTCTTACTTCTTCCTTACTTTGTTCTTACTTCTTTCTTTCTTCTTTCTTACTTCATTCTTTCTTACTTCTTTCTTCTTTCTTTCTTACTTCTTTCTTATTTCTTCCTAACTTCTTTCTTACTTCTTTCTTACTTCTTTCTTACTTCTTTTTTGCTTCTTTCTTACTTCTTTCTAACTTCTTTCTTACTTCCTTCATACTTCTTTCTTACTTCTTTCTTCTTTCTTTCTTACTTCTTTCTTACTTCTTTCTCACTTCTTTTTTACATCTTTCTTACTTGTTTCTTTCTTCTTTCTTAATTCTTTCTTTCTTCTTTCTTAGTTCTTTCTTACTTCTTTCTTACTTCTTTCTTTCTTCTTTCTTTCTTTTTTCTTACTTCTTTCTTTCTTACTTATTTCTTACTTCTCTCTTACTTCTTTCTTTCTTCTTTCTTTCTTCTCTCTTTCTTCTCTCTTTCTTCTTTCTTTCTTCTTTCTTTCTTCTTTCTTTCTTACTTCTTTCTTACTTCTTTCTTACTTCTTTCTTTCTTACTTCTTTCTTACTTCTTTTTTACTTCTTTCTTACTTCTTTCTAACTTCTTTGTTACTTCTTTCTTACTTCTTTCTTCTTTCTTTCTTACTTATTTCTTACTTCTTTCTAACTTCTTTCTTTCTTCTTTCTTTCTTCTTTCTTTCTTCTTTCTCTCTTACTTCTTTCATACTTCTTTCTTACCTCTTTCTTTCTTACCTCTTTCTTACTTCTTTCGTACTTCTTTCTTACTTCTTTCTTTCTTCATTCTTTCTTCTTTCTTAATTCTTTCTTTCTAACCTCTTTCTTACTTCCTTCGTACTTCTTTCTAACTTCTTTTTTCTTCTTTCTTTCTTCTTTCTTTCTTCTTTCTTTCTTACTTCTTTCTTACTTCTTTCTTACTTCTTTCTTACTTCTTTCTTACTTCTTTCTTTCTTCTTTCTTACTTCTTTCTTTCTTCTTTCTTACTTCTTTCTTACTTCTTTCTAACTTCTTTCTTACTTCTTTCTTACTTCTTTCTTAATTCTTTCTTCTTTCTTTCTTACTTCTTTCTTACTTCTCTCTTACTTCTTTCTTACTTCTTTCTTTCTTCTTTCTTTCTTCTTTCTTACTTCTTTCTTTCTTCTTTCTTAATTCTTTCTTACTTCTTCCTTACTTCTTTCTTCCTTCTTTCTTTCTTCTTTCTTACTTCATTCTTTCTTACTTCTTTCTTACTTCTTTCTTACTTATTTCTTACTTCTTTCTTCTTTCTAACTTCTTTCTTACTTCTTTCTTATTTCTTCCTAACTTCTTTCTTACTTCTTTCTTACTTCTTTCTTACTTCTTTTTTGCTTCTTTCTTACTTCTTTCTAACTTCTTTCTTACTTCTTTCATACTTCTTTCTTACTTCTTTCTTCTTTCTTTCTTACTTCTTTCTTACTTCTTTCTAACTTCTTTCTTTCTTCTTTCTTTCTTCTTTCTTTCTTCTTTCTCTCTTACTTCTTTCATACTTCTTTCTTACCTCTTTCTTACTTCTTTCGTACTTCTTTCTTACTTCTTTCTTTCTTCATTCTTTCTTCTTTCTTAATTCTTTCTTTCTAACCTCTTTCTTACTTCCTTCGTACTTCTTTCTAACTTCTTTTTTCTTCTTTCTTTCTTCTTTCTTTCTTCTTTCTTTCTTACTTCTTTCTTACTTCTTTCTTACTTCTTTCTTACTTCTTTCTTACTTCTTTCTTTCTTCTTTCTTACTTCTTTCTTTCTTCTTTCTTACTTCTTTCTTACTTCTTTCTAACTTCTTTCTTACTTCTTTCTTACTTCTTTCTTAATTCTTTCTTCTTTCTTTCTTACTTCTTTCTTACTTCTCTCTTACTTCTTTCTTACTTCTTTCTTTCTTCTTTCTTTCTTCTTTCTTACTTCTTTCTTTCTTCTTTCTTAATTCTTTCTTACTTCTTCCTTACTTCTTTCTTACTTCTTTCTTTCTTCTTTCTTACTTCATTCTTTCTTACTTCTTTCTTACTTCTTTCTTACTTATTTCTTACTTCTTTCTTCTTTCTAACTTCTTTCTTACTTCTTTCTTATTTCTTCCTAACTTCTTTCTTACTTCTTTCTTACTTCTTTCTTACTTATTTCTTACTTCTTTCTTCTTTCTAACTTCTTTCTTACTTCTTTCTTATTTCTTTCTAACTTCTTTCTTACTTCTTTCATACTTCTTTCTTACTTCTTTCTTCTTTCTTTCTTACTTCTTTCTTACTTCTTTCTCACTTCTTTTTTACATCTTTCTTTCTTGTTTCTTTCTTCTTTCTTAATTCTTTCTTTCTTCTTTCTTACTTCTTTCTTACTTCTTTCTTACTTCTTTCTTTCTTCTTTCTTTCTTTTTTCTTACTTCTTTCTTTCTTACTTCTTTCTTACTTCTCTCTTACTTCTTTCTTTCTTTCTTTCTTCTCTCTTTCTTCTTTCTTTCTTCTTTCTTTCTTCTTTCTTTCTTACTTCTTTCTTACTTCTTTCTTACTTCTTTCTTACTTCTTTCTTTCTTACTTCTTTTTTACTTCTTTCTTACTTCTTTCTAACTTCTTTGTTAATTCTTTCTTACTTCTTTCTAACTTCTTTCTTACTTCTTTCTTACTTCTTTCTTACTTCTTTCTTACTTCTTTCTTTCTTCTTGCTTACTTCTTTCTAACCTCTTTTTTCTTCTTTCTTTCTTACTTCTTTCTTCTTTCTTTCTTACTTCTTTCTTACTTCTTTCTAACTTCTTTCTTTCTTCTTTCTTTCTTCTTTCTTTCTTCTTTCTCTCTTACTTCTTTCATACTTCTTTCTTACCTCTTTCTTTCTTACCTCTTTCTTACTTCTTTCGTACTTCTTTCTTACTTCTTTCTTTCTTCATTCTTTCTTCTTTCTTAATTCTTTCTTTCTAACCTCTTTCTTACTTCCTTCGTACTTCTTTCTAACTTCTTTTTTCTTCTTTCTTTCTTCTTTCTTTCTTCTTTCTTTCTTACTTCTTTCTTACTTCTTTCTTACTTCTTTCTTACTTCTTTCTTACTTCTTTCTAACTTCTTTCTTTCTTCTTTCTTACTTCTTTCTTTCTTCTTTCTTACTTCTTTCTTACTTCTTTCTAACTTCTTTCTTACTTCTTTCTTACTTCTTTCTTCTTTCTTTCTTACTTCTTTCTTACATCTTTCTTACTTCTTTTTTTCTTCTTTCTTACTTCTTCCTTTCTTCTTTCTTTCTTCTTTCTTACTTCTTTCTTTCTTCTTTATTTCTTCTTTCTTTCTTCTTTCTTCTTTCTTTCTTCTTTCTTTCTTCTTTCTTACTTCTTTCTTTCTTACTTCTTTCTTACTTCTTTCTATCTTCTTTTTTCTTCTTTCTTTCTTCTTTCTTTCTTCTTTCTTTCTTACTTCTTTCTTACTTCTTTCTTACTTCTTTCTTTCTTACTTCTTTCGTACTTCTTTCTTACTTCTTTCTTACTTCTTTCTTACTTCTTTCTTCTTTCTTTCTTACTTCTTTCTTACTTCTTTCTTACTTCTTTCTTACTTCTTTCTTACTTCTTTCTTACTTCTTTCTTACTTCTTTCTTCTTTCTTTCTTTCTTCTTTCTTACTTCATTCTTCCTTCTTTCATTCTTCTTTCTTTCTTCTTTCTTACTTCTTTCTTTCCTCTTTCTTAATTCTTTCTTACTTCTTCCTTACTTCGTTCTTACATCTTTCTTACTTCTTTCTTACTTCTTTCTTACTTCTTTCTTACTTCTTTCTTACTTCTTTCTTACTTCTTTCTTACTTCTTTCTAACTTTTTTCTTACTTCTTTCTTACTTCTTTCTAACTTCTTTCTTTCTTCTTTCTTACTTCTTTCTTACTTCTTTCTTTCTTACTTCTTTCATACTTCTTTCTTACTTCTTTCTTTCTTAATTCTTTCTTACTTCTTTCGTACTTCTTTCTTACTTCTTTCTTCTTTCTTTCTTACTTCTTTCTTACTTCTTTCTTACATCTTTCTTAATTCTTTCTTTCTTCTTTCTTAATTCTTTCTTTCTTCTTTCTTACTTCTTTCTTACTTCTTTCTTACTTCTTTCTTTCTTCATTCTTTCTTCTTTCTTACTTCTTTCTTTCTTACTTCTTCTTACTTCTTTCTTACTTCTTTCTTACTTCTTTCTTTCTTCTTTCTTACTTCTTTCTTTCATCTTTCTTACTTCTTTCTGCCTTCTTTCTTTCTTCTTTCTTTCTTCTTTCTTTCTTACTTCTTTCTTTCTTATTTCTTTCTTACTACTTTCTAACTTCTTTCTTACTTCTTTCTTACTTATTTCTTACTTCTTTTTGCTTCTTTCTTTCTTCTTTCTTTCTTCTTTCTTACTTCTTTCTTTCTTACTTCTTCCTTACTTCTTTCTTACTTCTTTCTTACTTCATTCTTTCTTACTTCTTTCTTACTTCTTTCTTATTTCTTACTTCTTTCTTACTTCTTTCTAACTTCTTTCTTGCTTCTTTCTTACTTCTTTCTAACTTCTTTCTTACTTCTTTTTTACTTCTTTCAAACTTCTTTCTTACTTCTTTCTAACTTCTTTCTTAGTTCTTTCTTACTTCTTTCTTACTTCTTTCTATCTTCTTTCTTTCTCCTTACTTTCTTCTTTCTTTCTTCTCTTTCTTACTTCTTTCATACTTCTTTCTTACTTCTTTCTTTCTTACTTCTTTTTTACTTCTTTCGTACTTCTTTCTTACTTCTTTCTTCTTTCTTTCTTACTTCTTTCTTACTTCTTTCTTACTTCTTTCTTACTTCTTTCTTACATCTTTCTTACTTTTTTCTTTCTTCTTTCTTAATTCTTTCTTTCTTCTTTCTTACTATTTTCTTACTTCTTTCTTACTTCTTTCTTTCTTCTTTCTTTCTTCTTTCTTAATTCTTTCTTTCTTACTTCTTTCTTACTTCTTTCTTACTTCTTTCTTACTTCTTTCTTACTTCTTTCTTACTTCTTTCTAACTTCTTTTTTCTTCTTTCTTTCTTCTTTCTTTCTTACTTCTTTCTTACTTATTTCTTACATCCTTCTTACTTCTTTCTTTCTTACTACTTTCGTACTTCTTTCTTACTTCTTTCTTTCTTACTTCTTTCTTACTTCTTTCTTCTATCTTTCTTACTTCTTTCTTTCTTACTTCTTTCTTACTTCTTTCTTACTTCTTTCTTACTTCTTTCTAACTTCTTTCTTACTTCTTTCTTACTTCTTTCTAACTTCTTTCTTACTTCTTTCTTACTTCTTTCTTACTTCTTTCTTACTTCTTTCTTTCTTCTTTCTTTCTTCTTTCTTACTTCGTTCTTACTTCTTTCTTACTTCTTTCTTTCTTACTTCTTTCTTACTTCTTTCATACTTCTTTCTTACTTCATTCTTTCTTCTTTCTTACTTCTTTCTTACTTCTTTCTTCTTTCTTTATTTCTTCTTTCTTACTTCTTTCTTTCTTACTTCTTTCTTACTTCTTTTTTACTTTTTTCTTACTTCTTTCTAACTTCCTTCTTACTTCTTTCTAACTTCTTTCTTACTTCTTTCTTACTTCTTTCTAACTTCTTTCTTACATCTTTCTTTCTTCTTTCTTACTTATTTCTTACTTCTTTCTTTCTTCTTTATTTCTTCTTTCTTACTTCTTTCTTTCTTCTTTCCTACCTCTTTCTAACTTCTTTCTTTCTTCTTTCTTTCTTACTTCTTTCTTAATTCTTTCTTACTTCTTTCTTTCTTACTTCTTTCTTACTTCTTTTTTACTTCTTTCTTACTTCTTTCTTACTTCTTTCTTTCTCCTTTCTTTCTTTTTTCTTACTTCTTTCTTTCTTACTTCTTTCTTACTTCTTTCGTACTTCTTTCTTACTTCTTTCTTTCTAGTTTCTTACTTCTTTCTTACTTCTTTCTTCTTTCTTTCTTACTTCTTTCTTACTTCTTTCTTACTTCTTTCTTTCTTCTTTCTTACTTCTTTCTAACTTCTTTCTTTCTTTTTTTTTCTTCTTTCTTTCTTCTTTCTTACTTCTTTGTTTCTTCTTTCTTACTTCTTTCTACCTTCTTTCTTTCTTCTTTCTTTCTTCTTTCTTTCTTACTTCTTTCTTTCTTACTTCTTCCTCACTTCTTTATTACTTCTTTCTTACTTCTTTCTAACTTCTTTCTTACTTCTTTCTTACTTCTTTCTAACTTCTTTCTTACTTCTTTCTTACTTCTTTCTTACTTCTTTCTTACTTCTTTTTTCTTCTTTCTTTCTTCTTTCTTTCTTCTTTTTTTCTTACTTCTTTTTTACTTCTTTCTTACTTCTTTCTTTCTTACTTCTTTCTTACTTCTTTCGTACTTCTTTCTTACTTCTTTCTTTCTTAATTCTTTCTTATTTCTTTCTTACTTCTTTCTTACATCTTTCTTACATTTCTTACTTCTTTCTTCTTTCTTTCTTACTTCTTTCTTACTTCTTTCTTCTTTCTTTCTTAATTCTTTCTTTCTTCTTTCTTAATTCTTTCTTACTTCTTTCTTTCTACTTTCTTTCTTATTTCTTACTTCTTTCTTTCTTCTTTCTTCTTTCTTTCGTCCTTCTTTCTTACTTCTTTCTAACTTCTTTATTACTTCTTTCTTTCTTACTTATTTCTTACTTCTTTTTTACTTCTTTCTTACTTCTTTCTAACTTCTTTCTTACTTCTTTCTTACTTCTTTCTAAATTCTTTCTTACTTCTTTCTTACTTCTTTCTAACTTCTTTCTTTCTTCTTTCTTTTTTCTTTCTTTCTTCTTTCTTTCTTACTTCATTCATACTTCTTTCTTACTTCTTTCTTTCTTACTTCTTTCTTATTTCTTTCGTACTTCTTTCTTACTTCTTTCTTCTTTCTTTCTTACTTCTTTCTTACTTCTTTCTTACTTCTTTCTTACTTCTTTCTTACATCTTTCTTACTTCTTTCTTTCTTCTTCTAAATTCTTTCTTTCTTCTTTCTTCTTTGTTCCTTCTTTCTTACTTCTTTCTTTCTTCTTTCTTTCTTCTTTCTTACTTCTTTCTTTCTTACTGCTTTCTTACTTCTTTCTTACTTCTTTCTTACTTCTTTCTTACTTCTTTCTTACATCTTTCTAACTTCTTTTTTCTTCTTTCTTTCTTCTTTCTTACTTCTTTCTTTCTTACTTCTTTCGTACTTCTTTCTTACTTCTTTCTTCTTACTTCTTTCTTACTTCTTTCTTACTTCTTTCTTACTTCTTTCTTACTTATAACTTACTTCTTTATTCTTTATTTCTTACTTCTTTCTTACTTCTTTCTTACTTCTTTCTTATTTCTTTCCTTCTTCTTTCTTTCTTCTTTCTTTCTTACTTCTTCTTACTTCTTTCTTACTTCTTTCTTACTTCTTTCTGACTTCTTTCTTACTTCTTTCTTCTTTCTTTCTTACTTCTTTCTTACTTCTTTCTTACTTCTTTCTTACTTCTTTCTTCATTCCTTCTTACTTCTTTTTTACTTCTTTCTTCTTTCTTACTTCTTTCTAACTTCTTTCTTTCTTCTTTCTTTCTTACTTCTTTCTTACTTCTTTCTTACTTCTTTCTTTCTTTCTTCATGTTTTCTTCTTCCTTTCTTATTTCTAAATTCTTTCTAGCTTCTTTCTTACTTCTTTCTTCTTTCTTACTTCTTTCTAACTTCTTTCTTACTTCTTTCTAACTTCTTACTTCTTTCTTACTTCTTTCTTTCTTCTTTCTTTCTTCTTTCTTACTTCTTTCGTTCTTACTTCTTTCCTACATCTTTTTTACTTCTTTCTAACTTCTTTCTAACTTCTTTCTTACTTCTTTCTTACTTCTTTCTAACTTCTTTCTTACTTCTTTTTTACTTCTTTCTTACTTCATTCTAACTTCTTTTTACTTCTTTCTTACTTCTTTCTAACTTTTTTCTTACTTCTTTCTTACTTCTTTCTTACTTCTTTCTTTCTCCTTTCTTTCTTTTTTCTTACTTCTCTCTTTTTTACTTCTTTCTTACTTCTTTCTTACTTCTTTCTTTCTTACCTCTTTCTTACTTCTTTCTTACTTCTTTCTTACTTCTTTCTTTCTTACTTCTTTCTTACTTCTTTCGTACTTCTTTCTTACTTCTTTCTTTCTTCTTTCTTACTTCTTTCTACCTTCTTTCTTTCTTCTTTCTTTCTTCTTTATTTCTAACTTCTTTCTTTCTTACTTCTTTCTAACTTCTTTCTTACTTCTTTCTTACTTCTTTCTAACTTCTTTCTTACATCTTTCTTTCTTCTTTCTTACTTCTTTCTTACTTCTTTCTTTCTTCTTTCTTTCTTCTTCCTTACTTCTTTCTTTCTTCTTTCTTACTTCTTTCTAACTTCTTTCTTTCTTATTTCTTTCTTACTTCTTTCTTACTTCTTTCTTACTTCTTTCTTACTTCTTTCATTCTTACTTCTTTCTTACTTCTTTTTTACTTCTTTCTTACTTCATTCTATCTTCTTTCTTACTTCTTTCTTACTTCTTCTAACTTCTTTCTTACTTCTTTCTTTCTTCTTTCTTACTTCTTTCTTAGTTCTTTCTTTCTCCTTTCTTTCTTTTTTATTACTTCTTTCTTTCTTACTTCTTTCTTTCTTCTTTCTTACTTCTTTCTTTCTTACCTCTTTCTTACTTCTTTCTTACTTCTTTCTTACTTCTTTCTTACTTCTTTCTTACTTCTTTCTAACTTCTTTTTTCTTCTTTCATTCTTCTTTCTTTCTTCTTTCTTTCTTACTTCTTTCTTAATTCTTTCTTACTTCTTTCTTTCTTACTTCTTTCTTACTTCTTTCGTACTTCTTTCTTTCTTCTTTCTTTCTTCTTTCTTACTTCTTTCTTACTTCTTTCTTCTTTCTTTCTTTCTTCTTTCTTTCTTCTTTCTTACTTCTTTCTTTCTTCTTTCTTACTTCTTTCTTTCTTCTTTCTTTCTTCTTTCTTTCTTCTTTCTTACTTCTTTCTTACTTCTTTCTTTCTTCTTTCTTTCTTCTTTCTTTCTTTCTTCTTTCTTACTTCTTTCTTACTTCTTTCTTACTTCTTTCTTTCTTCTTTCTTACTTCTTTCTTACTTCTTTCTTTCTTCTTTCTTTCTTCTTTCTTTCTTTCTTCTTTCTTACTTCTTTCTTACTTCTTTCTTTCTTACTTCTTTCTTACTTCTTTTTTACTTCTTTCTTACTTCATTCTAACTTCTTTTTACTTCTTTTTTACTTCTTTCTAACTTCTTTCTTACTTCTTTCTTACTTCTTTCTTACTTCTTTCTTTCTCCTTTCTTTCTTTTTTCTTACTTCTCTCTTTTTTACTTCTTTCTTACTTCTTTCTTTCTTCTTTCTTTCTTCTTTCTTACTTCTTTCTTTCTTACCTCTTTCTTACTTCTTTCTTACTTCTTTCTTTCTTACTTCTTTCTTACTTCTTTCGTACTTCTTTCTTTCTTCTTTCTTTCTTCTTTCTTACTTCTTTCTTTCTTCTTTCTTACTTCTTTCTAACTTCTTTATTTCTTCTTTCTTTCTTACTTCTTTCTTACTTCTTTCTTACTTCTTTCATTCTTACTTCTTTCTTACTTCTTTTTTACTTCTTTCTTACTTCATTCTATCTTCTTTCTTACTTCTTTCTTACTTCTTTCTAACTTCTTTCTTACTTCTTTCTTTCTTCTTTCTTACTTCTTTCTTACTTCTTTCTTTCTCCTTTCTTTCTTTTTTATTACTTCTTTCTTTCTTACTTCTTTCTTTCTTCTTTCTTACTTCTTTCTTTCTTACCTCTTTCTTACTTCTTTCTTACTTCTTTCTTACTTCTTTCTTACTTATTTCTTACTTCTTTCTTACTTCTTTCTTACTTCTTTCTAACTTCTTATTTCTTCTTTCTTTCTTCTTTCTTTCTTCTTTCTTTCTTACTTCTTTCTTAATTCTTTCTTACTTCTTTCTTTCTTACTTCTTTCTTACTTCTTTCGTACTTCTTTCTTACTTCTTTCTTTCTTCTTTCCTACTTCTTTATTACTTCTTTCTTCTTTCTTTCTTTCTTTCTTCTTTCTTACTTCTTTCTACCTTCTTTCTTTCTTTTTTCTTTCTTCTTTCTTTCTTACTTCTTTCTTTCTTACTTCTTTCTTACTTCTTTTTTACTTCTTTCTTACTTCTTTCTAACTTCTTTCTTACTTCTTACTTCTTTCTTCTTTCTTTCTTACTTCTTTCTTACTTCTTTCTTACTTCTTACTTCTTTCTTACTTCTTTCATACTTCTTTCTTACTTCTTTCTTTCTTACTTCTTTCTAACTCCTTTCTTACTTCTTTCTTACTTCTTTCTTACTTCTTTCTTACTTCTTTTTTCTTCTTTCTTTCTTCTTTCTTTATTCTTTCTTTCTTCTTTCTTTCTTACTTCTTCCTTACTTCTTTCTTACTTCTTTCGTACTTCTTTCTTACTTCTTTCTAACTTCTTTCTTAGTTCTTTCTTACTTCTTTCTTACTTCTCTCTAACTTCTTTCTTTCTTCTTTCTTTCTTCTTTCTTTCTTCTTTCTTTCTTCTTTCTTTCTTACTTCTTTCATACCTCTCTCTTACTTCTTTCTTTCTTACTTCTTTCTTTCTTCTTTCTTATTTCTTTCTTACTTCTTTCTTACTTCTTTCTTACTTCTTTCTAACTTCTTTTTTCTTCTTACTTTCTTCTTTCTTTCTTCTTTCTTTCTTACTTCTTTCTTACTTCTTTCTTACTTCTTTCTTTCTTACTTCTTTCGTACTTCTTTCTTACTTCTTTCTTTCTTCTTTCTTACTTCTTTCTTACTTCTTTCTTCTTTCTTTCTTTCTTCTTTCTTACTTCTTTCTTTCTTCTTTCTTACTTCTTTCTACCTTCTTTCTTTCTTCTTTCTTTCTTCTTTCTTTCTTACTTCTTTCTTTCTTACTTCTTTCTTACTTCTTTTTTACTTCTTTCTTACTTCTTTCTAACTTCTTTCTTACTTCTTTCTAACTTCTTTCTTACTTCTTTCTTACTTCTTTTTAACTTCTTTCTTACATCTTTCTTTCTTCTTTCTTACTTCTTTCTTACTTCTTTCTAACTTCTTTCTAACTTCTTTCTTTCTTCTTTCTTTCTTCTTTCTTTCTTATATCTTTCTTACTTCTTTCTTACTTCTTTCTTTCTTACTTCTTTCTTACTTCTTTTTTACTTCTTTCTTACTTCTTTCTTACTTCTTTTTTACTTCTTTCTAACTCCTTTCTTACTTCTTTCTTACTTCTTTCTTACTTCTTACTTCTTTTTTGTCTTTCTTTCTTCTTTCTTTCTTCTCTCTTACTACTTTCTTTCTTACTTCTTCCTTACTTCTTTCTTACTTCTTTCTTACTTCTTTCTTACTCCTTTCTTACTTCTTTCTAACTTCTTTCTTAGTTCTTTCTTACTTCTTTCTTACTTCTTTCTAACTTCTTTCTTTCTTCTTTCTTTCTTTTTTCTTTCTTACTTCTTTCATACTTCTTTCTTACTTCTTTCTTTCTTACTTCTTTCTTACTTCTTTCGTACTTCTTTCTTACTTCTTTCTAACTTCTTTCTTAGTTCTTTCTTACTTCTTTCTTACTTCTTTCGTACTTCTCTCTTACTTCTTTCTAACTTCATTCTTAGTTCTTTCTTACTTCTTTCTTACTTATTTCGTACTTCTTTCTTACTTCTTTCTAACTTCTTTCTTACTTCTTTCTTACTTCTTTCTAACTTCTTTCTTACTTCTTTCTTACTTCTTTCTTACTTCTTTCTTGCTTCTTTCTTTCTCCTTTCTTTCTTTTTTCTTACTTCTTTCTTTCTTACTTCTTTCTTACCTCTTTCTTACTTCTTTCTTACTTCTTTCTTTCTTACTTCTTTCTTACTTCTTTCTTACTTCTTTCTTACTTCTTTCTAACTTCTTTCTTACTTCTTTCTTACTTCTTTCTTACTTCTTTCTTACTTCTTTCTAACTTCTTTCTTACTTCTTTCTTACTTCTTTCTTTCTTCTTTCTTTCTTCTTTCTTACTTCTTTCTTTCTTCTTTCTTACTTGTTTCTACCTTCTTTCTTCTTTCTTTCTTCTTTCTTTCTTACTTCTTTCTTTCTTACTTCTTTCTTACTTCTTTCTTACTTCTTTCTTACTTCTTTCTAACTTCTTTCTTACTTCTTTCTTACTTCTTTCTTACTTCTTTCTTATTTTTTTTTTCTTCTTTCTTTCTTCTTTCTTTCTTCTTTCTTTCTTACTTCTTTCTTACTTCTTTCTTACTTCTTTCTTTCTTCTTTCTTAATTCTTTCTTACTTCTTTCTTTCTACTTTTTTTCTTATTTCTTACTTCTTTCTTTCTTCTTTCTTAATTCTTTCTTACTTCTTCCTTACTTCTTTCTTACTTCTTTCTTTCTTCTTTCTTTCTTCTTTCTTTCTTACTCCTTTCTTACTTCTTTCTTACTTCTTTCTTTCTTACTTCTTTCTTACCTCTTTCTTACTTCTTTCTTACTTGTTTCTTACTTCTTTCTTACTACTTTCTAACTTCTTTCTTACTTCTTTCTTACTTCTTTCTTACTTCTTTCTTACTTCTTTCTTACTTCTTTCTAACTTCTTTCTTTCTTCTTTCTTTCTTCTTTCTTACTTCTTTCTTACTTCTTTCTTCTTTCTTTCTTTCTTTCTTCTTTCTTACTTCTTTCTACCTTCTTTCTTTCTTATTTCTTTCTTCTTTCTTTCTTACTTCTTTCTTTCTTACTTCTTTCTTACTTCTTTTTTACTTCTTTCTTACTTCTTTCTAACTTCTTTCTTACGTCTTTCTTACTTCTTTCTAACTCCTTTCTTACTTCTTTCTTACTTCTTTCTTACTTCTTTCTTACTTCTTTTTTCTTCTTTCTTTCTTCTTTCTTTATTCTTTCTTTCTTCTTTCTTTCTTACTTCTTCCTTACTTCTTTCTTACTTCTTTCGTACTTCTTTCTTACTTCTTTCTAACTTCTTTCTTAGTTCTTTCTTACTTCTTTCTTACTTCTCTCTAACTTCTTTCTTTCTTCTTTCTTTCTTCTTTCTTTCTTCTTTCTTTCTTACTTCTTTCATACCTCTCTCTTACTTCTTTCTTTCTTACTTCTTTCTTTCTTCTTTCTTATTTCTTTCTTACTTCTTTCTTACTTCTTTCTTACTTCTTTCTAACTTCTTTTTTCTTCTTACTTTCTTCTTTCTTTCTTCTTTCTTTCTTACTTCTTTCTTACTTCTTTCTTACTTCTTTCTTTCTTACTTCTTTCGTACTTCTTTCTTACTTCTTTCTTTCTTCTTTCTTACTTCTTTCTTACTTCTTTCTTCTTTCTTTCTTTCTTCTTTCTTACTTCTTTCTTTCTTCTTTCTTACTTCTTTCTACCTTCTTTCTTTCTTCTTTCTTTCTTCTTTCTTTCTTACTTCTTTCTTTCTTACTTCTTTCTTACTTCTTTTTTACTTCTTTCTTACTTCTTTCTAACTTCTTTCTTACTTCTTTCTAACTTCTTTCTTACTTCTTTCTTACTTCTTTTTAACTTCTTTCTTACATCTTTCTTTCTTCTTTCTTACTTCTTTCTTACTTCTTTTTAACTTCTTTCTAACTTCTTTCTTTCTTCTTTCTTTCTTCTTTCTTTCTTATATCTTTCTTACTTCTTTCTTACTTCTTTCTTTCTTACTTCTTTCTTACTTCTTTTTTACTTCTTTCTTACTTCTTTCTTACTTCTTTCTTACTTCTTTCTAACTTAGTTTTTCTTCTTTCTTTCTTCTTTCTTTCTTCTTTCTTTCTTACTTATTTCTTACTTCTTTCTTACTTCTTTCTTTCTTACTTCTTTCTTACTTCTTTCGTACTTCTTTCTTACTTCTTTATTTCTTCTTTCTTACTTCTTTCTTCTTTCTTCTTTCTTTATTTCTTCTTTCTTCTTTCTTCTTTCTTTCTTTCTTCTTTCTTACTTCTTTCTTACTTCTTTCTTTCTTCTTTCTTTCTTCTTTCTTTCTTACTTCTTTCTTTCTTACTTCTTTCTTACTTCTTTTTTACTTCTTTCTTACTTCTTTCTAACTTCTTTCTTACTTCTTTTTTACTTCTTTCTAACTCCTTTCTTACTTCTTTCTTACTTCTTTCTTACTTCTTTCTTACTTCTGTTTTCTTCTTTCTTTCTTCTTTCTTTCTTCTCTCTTACTACTTTCTTTCTTACTTCTTCCTTACTTCTTTCTTACTTCTTTCTTACTTCTTTCTTACTCCTTTCTTACTTCTTTCTAACTTCTTTCTTAGTTCTTTCTTACTTCTTTCTTACTTCTTTCTAACTTCTTTCTTTCTTCTTTCTTTCTTTTTCTTTCTTACTTCTTTCATACTTCTTTCTTACTTCTTTCTTTCTTACTTCTTTCTTACTTCTTTCGTACTTCTTTCTTACTTCTTTCTAACTTCTTTCTTAGTTCTTTCTTACTTCTTTCTTACTTCTTTCGTACTTCTCTCTTACTTCTTTCTAACTTCATTCTTAGTTCTTTCTTACTTCTTTCTTACTTCTTTCGTACTTCTTTCTTACTTCTTTCTAACTTCTTTCTTACTTCTTTCTTACTTCTTTCTAACTTCTTTCTTACTTCTTTCTTACTTCTTTCTTTCTTACTTCTTTCTTACTTCTTTCTTACTTCTTTCTTACTTCTTTCTAACTTCTTTCTTACTTCTTTCTTACTTCTTTCTTACTTCTTTCTTACTTCTTTCTAACTTCTTTCTTACTTCTTTCTTACTTCTTTCTTTCTTCTTTCTTTCTTCTTTCTTACTTCTTTCTTTCTTCTTTCTTACTTGTTTCTACCTTCTTTCTTCTTTCTTTCTTCTTTCTTTCTTACTTCTTTCTTTCTTACTTCTTTCTTACTTCTTTCTTACTTCTTTCTTACTTCTTTCTAACTTCTTTCTTACTTCTTTCTTACTTCTTTCTTACTTCTTTCTTATTTTTTTTTCTTCTTTCTTTCTTCTTTCTTTCTTCTTTCTTTCTTACTTCTTTCTTACTTCTTTCTTACTTCTTTCTTTCTTACTTCTTTCTTACTTCTTTCTTACTTCTTTCTTACTTCTTTCTTCTTTCTTTCTTACTTCTTTCTTACTACTTTCTTACTT
Source organism: Columba livia (assembly GCF_036013475.1). NCBI lineage: Eukaryota > Metazoa > Chordata > Aves > Columbiformes > Columbidae > Columba > Columba livia. The sequence continues at coordinate 4,482,722 of NW_027043009.1, read as the reverse complement.
CTTTCTTACTTCTTTCTTTCTTCTTTCTTAATTCTTTCTTACTTCTTTCTTTCTACTTTTTTTCTTATTTCTTACTTCTTTCTTTCTTCTTTCTTAATTCTTTCTTACTTCTTCCTTACTTCTTTCTTACTTCTTTCTTTCTTCTTTCTTTCTTCTTTCTTTCTTACTCCTTTTTTACTTCTTTCTTACTTCTTTCTTTCTTACTTCTTTCTTACCTCTTTCTTACTTCTTTCTTACTTATTTCTTACTTCTTTCTTACTACTTTCTAACTTCTTTCTTACTTCTTTCTTACTTCTTTCTTACTTCTTTCTTACTTCTTTCTTACTTCTTTCTAACTTCTTTCTTTCTTCTTTCTTTCTTCTTTCTTACTTCTTTCTTACTTCTTTCTTCTTTCTTTCTTTCTTTCTTCTTTCTTACTTCTTTCTACCTTCTTTCTTTCTTATTTCTTTCTTCTTTCTTTCTTACTTCTTTCTTTCTTACTTCTTTCTTACTTCTTTTTACTTCTTTCTTACTTCTTTCTAACTTCTTTCTTACGTCTTTCTTACTTCTTTCTAACTCCTTTCTTACTTCTTTCTTACTTCTTTTTTCTTCTTTCTTTCTTCTTTCTTTATTCTTTCTTTCCTCTTTCTTTCTTACTTCTTCCTTACTTCTTTCTTACTTCTTTCGTACTTCTTTCTTACTTCTTTCTAACTTCTTTCTTAGTTCTTTCTTACTTCTTTCTTACTTCTCTCTAAGTTCTTTCTTTCTTCTTTCTTTCTTCTTTCTTTCTTCTTTCTTTCTTCTTTCTTTCTTACTTCTTTCATACCTCTCTCTTACTTCTTTCTTTCTTACTTCTTTCTTTCTTCTTTCTTATTTCTTTCTTACTTCTTTCTTACTTCTTTCTTACTTCTTTCTTACTTCTTTCTTATTTCTTTCTTACTTCTTTCTAACTTCTTTTTTCTTCTTTCTTTCTTCTTTCTTTCTTCTTTCTTTCTTACTTCTTTCTTACTTCTTTCTTACTTCTTTCTTTCTTACTTCTTTCGTACTTCTTTCTTACTTCTTTCTTTCTTCTTTCTTACTTGTTTCTTACTTCTTTCTTCTTTCTTTCTTTCTTCTTTCTTACTTCTTTCTTTCTTCTTTCTTACTTCTTTCTACCTTCTTTCTTTCTTCTTTCTTTCTTCTTTCTTTCTTACTTCTTTCTTTCTTACTTCTTTCTTACTTCTTTTTTACTTCTTTCTTACTTCTTTCTAACTTCTTTCTTACTTCTTTCTAACTTCTTTCTTACTTCTTTCTTACTTCTTTTTAACTTCTTTCTTACATCTTTCTTTCTTCTTTCTTACTTCTTTCTTACTTCTTTCTAACTTCTTTCTAACTTCTTTCTTTCTTCTTTCTCTCTTCTTTCTTTCTTATATCTTTCTTACTTCTTTCTTACTTCTTTCTTTCTTACTTCTTTCTTACTTCTTTTTTACTTCTTTCTTACTTCTTTCTTACTTCTTTCTTACTTCTTTCTAACTTCTTTTTTCTTCTTTCTTTCTTCTTTCTTTCTTCTTTCTTTCTTACTTATTTCTTACTTCTTTCTTACTTCTTTCTTTCTTCTTTCTTTCTTACTTCTTTCGTACTTCTTTCTTACTTCTTTATTTCTTCTTTCTTTCTTCTTTCTTCTTTCTTCTTTCTTTATTTCTTCTTTCTTCTTTCTTCTTTCTTTCTTTCTTCTTTCTTACTTCTTTCTACCTTCTTTCTTTCTTCTTTCTTTCTTCTTTCTTTCTTACTTCTTTCTTTCTTACTTCTTTCTTACTTCTTTTTTACTTCTTTCTTACTTCTTTCTAACTTCTTTCTTACTTCTTTCTTACTTCTTTCTAACTCCTTTCTTACTTCTTTCTTACTTCTTTCTTACTTCTTTCTTACTTCTTTTTTCTTCTTTCTTTCTTCTTTCTTTCTTCTCTCTTACTACTTTCTTTCTTACTTCTTCCTTACTTCTTTCTTACTTCTTTCTTACTTCTTTCTTACTCATTTCTTACTTCTTTCTAACTTCTTTCTTAGTTCTTTCTTACTTCTTTCTTACTTCTTTCTAACTTCTTTCTTTCTTCTTTCTTTCTTCTCTCTTTCTTACTTCTTTCATACTTCTTTCTTACTTCTTTCTTTCTTACTTCTTTCTTACTTCTTTCGTAATTCTTTCTTACTTCTTTCTAACTTCTTTCTTAGTTCTTTCTTACTTCTTTCTTACTTCTTTCGTACTTCTCTCTTACTTCTTTCTAACTTCTTTCTTAGTTCTTTCTTACTTCTTTCTTACTTCTTTCGTACTTCTTTCTTACTTCTTTCTAACTTCTTTCTTACTTCTTTCTTACTTCTTTCTAACTTCTTTCTTACTTCTTTCTTACTTCTTTCTTACTTCTTTCTTGATTCTTTCTTTCTCCTTTCTTTCTTTTTTCTTACTTCTTTCTTTCTTACTTCTTTCTTACCTCTTTCTTACTTCTTTCTTACTTCTTTCTTTCTTACTTCTTTCTTACTTCTTTCTTACTTCTTTCTTACTTCTTTCTAACTTCTTTCTTACTTCTTTCTTACTTCTTTCTTACTTCTTTCTTACTTCTTTCTAACTTCTTTCTTACTTCTTTCTTACTTCTTTCTTTCTTCTTTCTTTCTTCTTTCTTACTTCTTTCTTTCTTCTTTCTTACTTGTTTCTACCTTCTTTCTTCTTTCTTTCTTCTTTCTTTCTTACTTCTTTCTTTCTTACTTCTTTCTTACTTCTTTCTTACTTCTTTCTTACTTCTTTCTAACTTCTTTCTTACTTCTTTCTTACTTCTTTCTTACTTCTTTCTTATTTTTTTTTTCTTCTTTCTTTCTTCTTTCTTTCTTCTTTCTTTCTTACTTCTTTCTTACTTCTTTCTTACTTCTTTCTTTCTTCTTTCTTAATTCTTTCTTACTTCTTTCTTTCTACTTTTTTTCTTATTTCTTACTTCTTTCTTTCTTCTTTCTTAATTCTTTCTTACTTCTTCCTTACTTCTTTCTTACTTCTTTCTTTCTTCTTTCTTTCTTCTTTCTTTCTTACTCCTTTCTTACTTCTTTCTTACTTCTTTCTTTCTTACTTCTTTCTTACCTCTTTCTTACTTCTTTCTTACTTATTTCTTACTTCTTTCTTACTACTTTCTAACTTCTTTCTTACTTCTTTCTTACTTCTTTCTTACTTCTTTCTTACTTCTTTCTTACTTCTTTCTAACTTCTTTCTTTCTTCTTTCTTTCTTCTTTCTTACTTCTTTCTTACTTCTTTCTTCTTTCTTTCTTTCTTTCTTCTTTCTTACTTCTTTCTACCTTCTTTCTTTCTTATTTCTTTCTTCTTTCTTTCTTACTTCTTTCTTTCTTACTTCTTTCTTACTTCTTTTTTACTTCTTTCTTACTTCTTTCTAACTTCTTTCTTACGTCTTTCTTACTTCTTTCTAACTCCTTTCTTACTTCTTTCTTACTTCTTTCTTACTTCTTTCTTACTTCTTTTTTCTTCTTTCTTTCTTCTTTCTTTATTCTTTCTTTCTTCTTTCTTTCTTACTTCTTCCTTACTTCTTTCTTACTTCTTTCGTACTTCTTTCTTACTTCTTTCTAACTTCTTTCTTAGTTCTTTCTTACTTCTTTCTTACTTCTCTCTAACTTCTTTCTTTCTTCTTTCTTTTTTCTTTCTTTCTTCTTTCTTTCTTCTTTCTTTCTTACTTCTTTCATACCTCTCTCTTACTTCTTTCTTTCTTACTTCTTTCTTTCTTCTTTCTTATTTCTTTCTTACTTCTTTCTTACTTCTTTCTTACTTCTTTCTAACTTCTTTTTTCTTCTTACTTTCTTCTTTCTTTCTTCTTTCTTTCTTACTTCTTTCTTACTTCTTTCTTACTTCTTTCTTTCTTACTTCTTTCGTACTTCTTTCTTACTTCTTTCTTTCTTCTTTCTTACTTCTTTCTTACTTCTTTCTTCTTTCTTTCTTTCTTCTTTCTTACTTCTTTCTTTCTTCTTTCTTACTTCTTTCTACCTTCTTTCTTTCTTCTTTCTTTCTTCTTTCTTTCTTACTTCTTTCTTTCTTACTTCTTTCTTACTTCTTTTTTACTTCTTTCTTACTTCTTTCTAACTTCTTTCTTACTTCTTTCTAACTTCTTTCTTACTTCTTTCTTACTTCTTTTTAACTTCTTTCTTACATCTTTCTTTCTTCTTTCTTACTTCTTTCTTACTTCTTTCTAACTTCTTTCTAACTTCTTTCTTTCTTCTTTCTTTCTTCTTTCTTTCTTATATCTTTCTTACTTCTTTCTTACTTCTTTCTTTCTTACTTCTTTCTTACTTCTTTTTTACTTCTTTCTTACTTCTTTCTTACTTCTTTCTTACTTCTTTCTAACTTATTTTTTCTTCTTTCTTTCTTCTTTCTTTCTTCTTTCTTTCTTACTTATTTCTTACTTCTTTCTTACTTCTTTCTTTCTTACTTCTTTCTTACTTCTTTCGTACTTCTTTCTTACTTCTTTATTTCTTCTTTCTTACTTCTTTCTTCTTTCTTCTTTCTTTATTTCTTCTTTCTTCTTTCTTCTTTCTTTCTTTCTTCTTTCTTACTTCTTTCTTACTTCTTTCTTTCTTCTTTCTTTCTTCTTTCTTTCTTACTTCTTTCTTTCTTACTTCTTTCTTACTTCTTTTTTACTTCTTTCTTACTTCTTTCTAACTTCTTTCTTACTTCTTTTTTACTTCTTTCTAACTCCTTTCTTACTTCTTTCTTACTTCTTTCTTACTTCTTTCTTACTTCTTTTTTCTTCTTTCTTTCTTCTTTCTTTCTTCTCTCTTACTACTTTCTTTCTTACTTCTTCCTTACTTCTTTCTTACTTCTTTCTTACTTCTTTCTTACTCCTTTCTTACTTCTTTCTAACTTCTTTCTTAGTTCTTTCTTACTTCTTTCTTACTTCTTTCTAACTTCTTTCTTTCTTCTTTCTTTCTTTTTTCTTTCTTACTTCTTTCATACTTCTTTCTTACTTCTTTCTTTCTTACTTCTTTCTTACTTCTTTCGTACTTCTTTCTTACTTCTTTCTAACTTCTTTCTTAGTTCTTTCTTACTTCTTTCTTACTTCTTTCGTACTTCTCTCTTACTTCTTTCTAACTTCATTCTTAGTTCTTTCTTACTTCTTTCTTACTTCTTTCGTACTTCTTTCTTACTTCTTTCTAACTTCTTTCTTACTTCTTTCTTACTTCTTTCTAACTTCTTTCTTACTTCTTTCTTACTTCTTTCTTACTTCTTTCTTGCTTCTTTCTTTCTCCTTTCTTTCTTTTTTCTTACTTCTTTCTTTCTTACTTCTTTCTTACCTCTTTCTTACTTCTTTCTTACTTCTTTCTTTCTTACTTCTTTCTTACTTCTTTCTTACTTCTTTCTTACTTCTTTCTAACTTCTTTCTTACTTCTTTCTTACTTCTTTCTTACTTCTTTCTTACTTCTTTCTAACTTCTTTCTTACTTCTTTCTTACTTCTTTCTTTCTTCTTTCTTTCTTCTTTCTTACTTCTTTCTTTCTTCTTTCTTACTTGTTTCTACCTTCTTTCTTCTTTCTTTCTTCTTTCTTTCTTACTTCTTTCTTTCTTACTTCTTTCTTACTTCTTTCTTACTTCTTTCTTACTTCTTTCTAACTTCTTTCTTACTTCTTTCTTACTTCTTTCTTACTTCTTTCTTATTTTTTTTTTCTTCTTTCTTTCTTCTTTCTTTCTTCTTTCTTTCTTACTTCTTTCTTACTTCTTTCTTACTTCTTTCTTTCTTACTTCTTTCTTACTTCTTTCTTACTTCTTTCTTACTTCTTTCTTACTTCTTTCTTCTTTCTTTCTTACTTCTTTCTTACTACTTTCTTACTTCTTTCTTACTTCTTTCTTTCTTCTTTCTTAATTCTTTCTTACTTCTTTCTTTCTACTTTTTTTCTTATTTCTTACTTCTTTCTTTCTTCTTTCTTAATTCTTTCTTACTTCTTCCTTACTTCTTTCTTACTTCTTTCTTTCTTCTTTCTTTCTTCTTTCTTTCTTACTCCTTTCTTACTTCTTTCTTACTTCTTTCTTTCTTACTTCTTTCTTACCTCTTTCTTACTTCTTTCTTACTTATTTCTTACTTCTTTCTTACTACTTTCTAACTTCTTTCTTACTTCTTTCTTACTTCTTTCTTACTTCTTTCTTACTTCTTTCTTACTTCTTTCTAACTTCTTTCTTTCTTCTTTCTTTCTTCTTTCTTACTTCTTTCTTACTTCTTTCTTCTTTCTTTCTTTCTTTCTTCTTTCTTACTTCTTTCTACCTTCTTTCTTTCTTATTTCTTTCTTCTTTCTTTCTTACTTCTTTCTTTCTTACTTCTTTCTTACTTCTTTTTTCTTCTTTCATTCTTCTTTCTTTCTTCTTTCTTTCTTACTTCTTTCTTAATTCTTTCTTACTTCTTTCTTTCTTACTTCTTTCTTACTTCTTTCGTACTTCTTTCTTTCTTCTTTCTTTCTTCTTTCTTACTTCTTTCTTACTTCTTTCTTCTTTCTTTCTTTCTTCTTTCTTTCTTCTTTCTTACTTCTTTCTTTCTTCTTTCTTACTTCTTTCTTTCTTCTTTCTTTCTTCTTTCTTTCTTCTTTCTTACTTCTTTCTTACTTCTTTCTTTCTTCTTTCTTTCTTCTTTCTTTCTTTCTTCTTTCTTACTTCTTTCTTACTTCTTTCTTACTTCTTTCTTTCTTCTTTCTTACTTCTTTCTTACTTCTTTCTTTCTTCTTTCTTTCTTCTTTCTTTCTTTCTTCTTTCTTACTTCTTTCTTACTTCTTTCTTTCTTACTTCTTTCTTACTTCTTTTTTACTTCTTTCTTACTTCATTCTAACTTCTTTTTACTTCTTTTTTACTTCTTTCTAACTTCTTTCTTACTTCTTTCTTACTTCTTTCTTACTTCTTTCTTTCTCCTTTCTTTCTTTTTTCTTACTTCTCTCTTTTTTACTTCTTTCTTACTTCTTTCTTTCTTCTTTCTTTCTTCTTTCTTACTTCTTTCTTTCTTACCTCTTTCTTACTTCTTTCTTACTTCTTTCTTTCTTACTTCTTTCTTACTTCTTTCGTACTTCTTTCTTACTTCTTTCTTTCTTCTTTCTTACTTCTTTCTACCTTCTTTCTTTCTTCTTTCTTTCTTCTTTCTTTCTAACTTCTTTCTTTCTTAATTCTTTCTATCTTCTTTCTTAACTTCTTTCTTACTTCTTTCTAACTTCTTTCTTACATCTTTCTTTCTTCTTTCTTACTTCTTTCTTACTTCTTTCTTTCTTCTTTCTTACTTCTTTCTAACTTCTTTCTTTCTTCTTTCTTTCTTACTTCTTTCTTACTTCTTTCTTACTTCTTTCTTACTTCTTTCATTCTTACTTCTTTCTTACTTCTTTTTTACTTCTTTCTTACTTCATTCTATCTTCTTTCTTACTTCTTTCTTACTTCTTTCTAACTTCTTTCTTACTTCTTTCTTTCTTCTTTCTTACTTCTTTCTTACTTCTTTCTTTCTCCTTTCTTTCTTTTTTATTACTTCTTTCTTTCTTACTTCTTTCTTTCTTCTTTCTTACTTCTTTCTTTCTTACCTCTTTCTTACTTCTTTCTTACTTCTTTCTTACTTCTTTCTTACTTATTTCTTACTTCTTTCTTACTTCTTTCTTACTTCTTTCTAACTTCTTATTTCTTCTTTCTTTCTTCTTTCTTTCTTCTTTCTTTCTTACTTCTTTCTTAATTCTTTCTTACTTCTTTCTTTCTTACTTCTTTCTTACTTCTTTCGTACTTCTTTCTTACTTCTTTCTAACTTCTTTCTTACTTCTTACTTCTTTCTTCTTTCTTTCTTACTTCTTTCTTACTTCTTTCTTACTTCTTACTTCTTTCTTACTTCTTTCATACTTCTTTCTTACTTCTTTCTTTCTTACTTCTTTCTAACTCCTTTCTTACTTCTTTCTTACTTCTTTCTTACTTCTTTCTTACTTCTTTTTTCTTCTTTCTTTCTTCTTTCTTTATTCTTTCTTTCTTCTTTCTTTCTTACTTCTTCCTTACTTCTTTCTTACTTCTTTCGTACTTCTTTCTTACTTCTTTCTAACTTCTTTCTTAGTTCTTTCTTACTTCTTTCTTACTTCTCTCTAACTTCTTTCTTTCTTCTGTCTTTCTTCTTTCTTTCTTCTTTCTTTCTTCTTTCTTTCTTACTTCTTTCATACCTCTCTCTTACTTCTTTCTTTCTTACTTCTTTCTTTCTTCTTTCTTATTTCTTTCTTACTTCTTTCTTACTTCTTTCTTACTTCTTTCTAACTTCTTTTTTCTTCTTACTTTCTTCTTTCTTTCTTCTTTCTTTCTTACTTCTTTCTTACTTCTTTCTTACTTCTTTCTTTCTTACTTCTTTCGTACTTCTTTCTTACTTCTTTCTTTCTTCTTTCTTACTTCTTTCTTACTTCTTTCTTCTTTCTTTCTTTCTTCTTTCTTACTTCTTTCTTTCTTCTTTCTTACTTCTTTCTACCTTCTTTCTTTCTTCTTTCTTTCTTCTTTCTTTCTTACTTCTTTCTTTCTTACTTCTTTCTTACTTCTTTTTTACTTCTTTCTTACTTCTTTCTAACTTCTTTCTTACTTCTTTCTAACTTCTTTCTTACTTCTTTCTTACTTCTTTTTAACTTCTTTCTTACATCTTTCTTTCTTCTTTCTTACTTCTTTCTTACTTCTTTCTAACTTCTTTCTAACTTCTTTCTTTCTTCTTTCTTTCTTCTTTCTTTCTTATATCTTTCTTACTTCTTTCTTACTTCTTTCTTTCTTACTTCTTTCTTACTTCTTTCGTACTTCTTTCTTACTTCTTTATTTCTTCTTTCTTACTTCTTTCTTCTTTCTTCTTTCTTTATTTCTTCTTTCTTCTTTCTTCTTTCTTTCTTTCTTCTTTCTTACTTCTTTCTTACTTCTTTCTTTCTTCTTTCTTTCTTCTTTCTTTCTTACTTCTTTCTTTCTTACTTCTTTCTTACTTCTTTTTTACTTCTTTCTTACTTCTTTCTAACTTCTTTCTTACTTCTTTTTTACTTCTTTCTAACTCCTTTCTTACTTCTTTCTTACTTCTTTCTTACTTCTTTCTTACTTCTGTTTTCTTCTTTCTTTCTTCTTTCTTTCTTCTCTCTTACTACTTTCTTTCTTACTTCTTCCTTACTTCTTTCTTACTTCTTTCTTACTTCTTTCTTACTCCTTTCTTACTTCTTTCTAACTTCTTTCTTAGTTCTTTCTTACTTCTTTCTTACTTCTTTCTAACTTCTTTCTTTCTTCTTTCTTTCTTTTTTCTTTCTTACTTCTTTCATACTTCTTTCTTACTTCTTTCTTTCTTACTTCTTTCTTACTTCTTTCGTACTTCTTTCTTACTTCTTTCTAACTTCTTTCTTAGTTCTTTCTTACTTCTTTCTTACTTCTTTCGTACTTCTCTCTTACTTCTTTCTAACTTCATTCTTAGTTCTTTCTTACTTCTTTCTTACTTCTTTCGTACTTCTTTCTTACTTCTTTCTAACTTCTTTCTTACTTCTTTCTTACTTCTTTCTAACTTCTTTCTTACTTCTTTCTTACTTCTTTCTTTCTTACTTCTTTCTTACTTCTTTCTTACTTCTTTCTTACTTCTTTCTAACTTCTTTCTTACTTCTTTCTTACTTCTTTCTTACTTCTTTCTTACTTCTTTCTAACTTCTTTCTTACTTCTTTCTTACTTCTTTCTTTCTTCTTTCTTTCTTCTTTCTTACTTCTTTCTTTCTTCTTTCTTACTTGTTTCTACCTTCTTTCTTCTTTCTTTCTTCTTTCTTTCTTACTTCTTTCTTTCTTACTTCTTTCTTACTTCTTTCTTACTTCTTTCTTACTTCTTTCTAACTTCTTTCTTACTTCTTTCTTATTCTTTCTTACTTCTTTCTTATTTTTTTTTCTTCTTTCTTTCTTCTTTCTTTCTTCTTTCTTTCTTACTTCTTTCTTACTTCTTTCTTACTTCTTTCTTTCTTACTTCTTTCTTACTTCTTTCTTACTTCTTTCTTACTTCTTTCTTCTCTCTTTCTTACTTCTTTCTTACTACTTTCTTACTTCTTTCTTACTTCTTTCTTTCTTCTTTCTTAATTCTTTCTTACTTCTTTCTTTCTACTTTTTTTCTTATTTCTTACTTCTTTCTTTCTTCTTTCTTAATTCTTTCTTACTTCTTCCTTACTTCTTTCTTACTTCTTTCTTTCTTCTTTCTTTCTTCTTTCTTTCTTACTCCTTTCTTACTTCTTTCTTACTTCTTTCTTTCTTACTTCTTTCTTACCTCTTTCTTACTTCTTTCTTACTTATTTCTTACTTCTTTCTTACTACTTTCTAACTTCTTTCTTACTTCTTTCTTACTTCTTTCTTACTTCTTTCTTACTTCTTTCTTACTTCTTTCTAACTTCTTTCTTTCTTCTTTCTTTCTTCTTTCTTACTTCTTTCTTACTTCTTTCTTCTTTCTTTCTTTCTTTCTTCTTTCTTACTTCTTTCTACCTTCTTTCTTTCTTATTTCTTTCTTCTTTCTTTCTTACTTCTTTCTTTCTTACTTCTTTCTTACTTCTTTTTTACTTCTTTCTTACTTCTTTCTAACTTCTTTCTTACGTCTTTCTTACTTCTTTCTAACTCCTTTCTTACTTCTTTCTTACTTCTTTTTTCTTCTTTCTTTCTTCTTTCTTTATTCTTTCTTTCCTCTTTCTTTCTTACTTCTTCCTTACTTCTTTCTTACTTCTTTCGTACTTCTTTCTTACTTCTTTCTAACTTCTTTCTTAGTTCTTTCTTACTTCTTTCTTACTTCTCTCTAACTTCTTTCTTTCTTCTTTCTTTCTTCTTTCTTTCTTCTTTCTTTCTTCTTTCTTTCTTACTTCTTTCATACCTCTCTCTTACTTCTTTCTTTCTTACTTCTTTCTTTCTTCTTTCTTATTTCTTTCTTACTTCTTTCTTACTTCTTTCTTACTTCTTTCTTACTTCTTTCTTATTTCTTTCTTACTTCTTTCTAACTTCTTTTTTCTTCTTTCTTTCTTCTTTCTTTCTTCTTTCTTTCTTACTTCTTCCTTACTTCTTTCTTACTTCTTTCTTACTTCTTTCTTACTCATTTCTTACTTCTTTCTAACTTCTTTCTTAGTTCTTTCTTACTTCTTTCTTACTTCTTTCTAACTTCTTTCTTTCTTCTTTCTTTCTTCTCTCTTTCTTACTTCTTTCATACTTCTTTCTTACTTCTTTCTTTCTTACTTCTTTCTTACTTCTTTCGTAATTCTTTCTTACTTCTTTCTAACTTCTTTCTTAGTTCTTTCTTACTTCTTTCTTACTTCTTTCGTACTTCTCTCTTACTTCTTTCTAACTTCTTTCTTAGTTCTTTCTTACTTCTTTCTTACTTCTTTCGTACTTCTTTCTTACTTCTTTCTAACTTCTTTCTTACTTCTTTCTTACTTCTTTCTAACTTCTTTCTTACTTCTTTCTTACTTCTTTCTTACTTCTTTCTTGATTCTTTCTTTCTCCTTTCTTTCTTTTTTCTTACTTCTTTCTTTCTTACTTCTTTCTTACCTCTTTCTTACTTCTTTCTTACTTCTTTCTTTCTTACTTCTTTCTTACTTCTTTCTTACTTCTTTCTTACTTCTTTCTAACTTCTTTCTTACTTCTTTCTTACTTCTTTCTTACTTCTTTCTTACTTCTTTCTAACTTCTTTCTTACTTCTTTCTTACTTCTTTCTTTCTTCTTTCTTTCTTCTTTCTTACTTCTTTCTTTCTTCTTTCTTACTTGTTTCTACCTTCTTTCTTCTTTCTTTCTTCTTTCTTTCTTACTTCTTTCTTTCTTACTTCTTTCTTACTTCTTTCTTACTTCTTTCTTACTTCTTTCTAACTTCTTTCTTACTTCTTTCTTACTTCTTTCTTACTTCTTTCTTATTTTTTTTTTCTTCTTTCTTTCTTCTTTCTTTCTTCTTTCTTTCTTACTTCTTTCTTACTTCTTTCTTACTTCTTTCTTTCTTCTTTCTTAATTCTTTCTTACTTCTTTCTTTCTACTTTTTTTCTTATTTCTTACTTCTTTCTTTCTTCTTTCTTAATTCTTTCTTACTTCTTCCTTACTTCTTTCTTACTTCTTTCTTTCTTCTTTCTTTCTTCTTTCTTTCTTACTCCTTTCTTACTTCTTTCTTACTTCTTTCTTTCTTACTTCTTTCTTACCTCTTTCTTACTTCTTTCTTACTTATTTCTTACTTCTTTCTTACTACTTTCTAACTTCTTTCTTACTTCTTTCTTACTTCTTTCTTACTTCTTTCTTACTTCTTTCTTACTTCTTTCTAACTTCTTTCTTTCTTCTTTCTTTCTTCTTTCTTACTTCTTTCTTACTTCTTTCTTCTTTCTTTCTTTCTTTCTTCTTTCTTACTTCTTTCTACCTTCTTTCTTTCTTATTTCTTTCTTCTTTCTTTCTTACTTCTTTCTTTCTTACTTCTTTCTTACTTCTTTCTTACTTCTTTCTTACTTCTTTCTAACTTCTTTCTTACTTCTTTCTTACTTCTTTCTTTCTTCTTTCTTTCTTCTTTCTTACTTCTTTCTTACTTCTTTCTTACTTCTTTTTTCTTCTTTCTTTCTTCTTTCTTTATTCTTTCTTTCTTCTTTCTTTCTTACTTCTTCCTTACTTCTTTCTTACTTCTTTCGTACTTCTTTCTTACTTCTTTCTAACTTCTTTCTTAGTTCTTTCTTACTTCTTTCTTACTTCTCTCTAACTTCTTTCTTTCTTCTTTCTTTTTTCTTTCTTTCTTCTTTCTTTCTTCTTTCTTTCTTACTTCTTTCATACCTCTCTCTTACTTCTTTCTTTCTTACTTCTTTCTTTCTTCTTTCTTATTTCTTTCTTACTTCTTTCTTACTTCTTTCTTACTTCTTTCTAACTTCTTTTTTCTTCTTACTTTCTTCTTTCTTTCTTCTTTCTTTCTTACTTCTTTCTTACTTCTTTCTTTCTTACTTCTTTCGTACTTCTTTCTTACTTCTTTCTTTCTTCTTTCTTACTGCTTTCTTACTTCTTTCTTCTTTCTTTCTTTCTTCTTTCTTACTTCTTTCTTTCTTCTTTCTTACTTCTTTCTACCTTCTTTCTTTCTTCTTTCTTTCTTCTTTCTTTCTTACTTCTTTCTTTCTTACTTCTTTCTTACTTCTTTTTTACTTCTTTCTTACTTCTTTCTAACTTCTTTCTTACTTCTTTCTAACTTCTTTCTTACTTCTTTCTTACTTCTTTTTAACTTCTTTCTTACATCTTTCTTTCTTCTTTCTTACTTCTTTCTTACTTCTTTCTAACTTCTTTCTAACTTCTTTCTTTCTTCTTTCTTTCTTCTTTCTTTCTTATATCTTTCTTACTTCTTTCTTACTTCTTTCTTTCTTACTTCTTTCTTACTTCTTTTTTACTTCTTTCTTACTTCTTTCTTACTTCTTTCTTACTTCTTTCTAACTTATTTTTTCTTCTTTCTTTCTTCTTTCTTTCTTCTTTCTTTCTTACTTATTTCTTACTTCTTTCTTACTTCTTTCTTTCTTACTTCTTTCTTACTTCTTTCGTACTTCTTTCTTACTTCTTTATTTCTTCTTTCTTACTTCTTTCTTCTTTCTTCTTTCTTTATTTCTTCTTTCTTCTTTCTTCTTTCTTTCTTTCTTCTTTCTTACTTCTTTCTTACTTCTTTCTTTCTTCTTTCTTTCTTCTTTCTTTCTTACTTCTTTCTTTCTTACTTCTTTCTTACTTCTTTTTTACTTCTTTCTTACTTCTTTCTAACTTCTTTCTTACTTCTTTTTTACTTCTTTCTAACTCCTTTCTTACTTCTTTCTTACTTCTTTCTTACTTCTTTCTTACTTCTTTTTTCTTCTTTCTTTCTTCTTTCTTTCTTCTCTCTTACTACTTTCTTTCTTACTTCTTCCTTACTTCTTTCTTACTTCTTTCTTACTTCTTTCTTACTCCTTTCTTACTTCTTTCTAACTTCTTTCTTAGTTCTTTCTTACTTCTTTCTTACTTCTTTCTAACTTCTTTCTTTCTTCTTTCTTTCTTTTTTCTTTCTTACTTCTTTCATACTTCTTTCTTACTTCTTTCTTTCTTACTTCTTTCTTACTTCTTTCGTACTTCTTTCTTACTTCTTTCTAACTTCTTTCTTAGTTCTTTCTTACTTCTTTCTTACTTCTTTCGTACTTCTCTCTTACTTCTTTCTAACTTCATTCTTAGTTCTTTCTTACTTCTTTCTTACTTCTTTCGTACTTCTTTCTTACTTCTTTCTAACTTCTTTCTTACTTCTTTCTTACTTCTTTCTAACTTCTTTCTTACTTCTTTCTTACTTCTTTCTTACTTCTTTCTTGCTTCTTTCTTTCTCCTTTCTTTCTTTTTTCTTACTTCTTTCTTTCTTACTTCTTTCTTACCTCTTTCTTACTTCTTTCTTACTTCTTTCTTTCTTACTTCTTTCTTACTTCTTTCTTACTTCTTTCTTACTTCTTTCTAACTTCTTTCTTACTTCTTTCTTACTTCTTTCTTACTTCTTTCTTACTTCTTTCTAACTTCTTTCTTACTTCTTTCTTACTTCTTTCTTTCTTCTTTCTTTCTTCTTTCTTACTTCTTTCTTTCTTCTTTCTTACTTGTTTCTACCTTCTTTCTTCTTTCTTTCTTCTTTCTTTCTTACTTCTTTCTTTCTTACTTCTTTCTTACTTCTTTCTTACTTCTTTCTTACTTCTTTCTAACTTCTTTCTTACTTCTTTCTTACTTCTTTCTTACTTCTTTCTTATTTTTTTTTCTTCTTTCTTTCTTCTTTCTTTCTTCTTTCTTTCTTACTTCTTTCTTACTTCTTTCTTACTTCTTTCTTTCTTACTTCTTTCTTACTTCTTTCTTACTTCTTTCTTACTTCTTTCTTACTTCTTTCTTCTTTCTTTCTTACTTCTTTCTTACTACTTTCTTACTTCTTTCTTACTTCTTTCTTTCTTCTTTCTTAATTCTTTCTTACTTCTTTCTTTCTACTTTTTTTCTTATTTCTTACTTCTTTCTTTCTTCTTTCTTAATTCTTTCTTACTTCTTCCTTACTTCTTTCTTACTTCTTTCTTTCTTCTTTCTTTCTTCTTTCTTTCTTACTCCTTTCTTACTTCTTTCTTACTTCTTTCTTTCTTACTTCTTTCTTACCTCTTTCTTACTTCTTTCTTACTTATTTCTTACTTCTTTCTTACTACTTTCTAACTTCTTTCTTACTTCTTTCTTACTTCTTTCTTACTTCTTTCTTACTTCTTTCTTACTTCTTTCTAACTTCTTTCTTTCTTCTTTCTTTCTTCTTTCTTACTTCTTTCTTACTTCTTTCTTCTTTCTTTCTTTCTTTCTTCTTTCTTACTTCTTTCTACCTTCTTTCTTTCTTATTTCTTTCTTCTTTCTTTCTTACTTCTTTCTTTCTTACTTCTTTCTTACTTCTTTTTTCTTCTTTCTTTCTTCTTTCTTTCTTACTTCTTTCTTAATTCTTTCTTACTTCTTTCTTTCTTACTTCTTTCTTACTTCTTTCGTACTTCTTTCTTTCTTCTTTCTTTCTTCTTTCTTACTTCTTTCTTCTTTCTTTCTTTCTTCTTTCTTTCTTCTTTCTTACTTCTTTCTTTCTTCTTTCTTACTTCTTTCTTTCTTCTTTCTTTCTTCTTTCTTTCTTCTTTCTTACTTCTTTCTTACTTCTTTCTTTCTTCTTTCTTTCTTCTTTCTTTCTTTCTTCTTTCTTACTTCTTTCTTACTTCTTTCTTACTTCTTTCTTTCTTCTTTCTTACTTCTTTCTTACTTCTTTCTTTCTTCTTTCTTTCTTCTTTCTTTCTTTCTTCTTTCTTACTTCTTTCTTACTTCTTTCTTTCTTACTTCTTTCTTACTTCTTTTTTACTTCTTTCTTACTTCATTCTAACTTCTTTTTACTTCTTTTTTACTTCTTTCTAACTTCTTTCTTACTTCTTTCTTACTTCTTTCTTACTTCTTTCTTTCTCCTTTCTTTCTTTTTTCTTACTTCTCTCTTTTTTACTTCTTTCTTACTTCTTTCTTTCTTCTTTCTTTCTTCTTTCTTACTTCTTTCTTTCTTACCTCTTTCTTACTTCTTTCTTACTTCTTTCTTTCTTACTTCTTTCTTACTTCTTTCGTACTTCTTTCTTACTTCTTTCTTTCTTCTTTCTTACTTCTTTCTACCTTCTTTCTTTCTTCTTTCTTTCTTCTTTCTTTCTAACTTCTTTCTTTCTTAATTCTTTCTATCTTCTTTCTTAACTTCTTTCTTACTTCTTTCTAACTTCTTTCTTACATCTTTCTTTCTTCTTTCTTACTTCTTTCTTACTTCTTTCTTTCTTCTTTCTTTCTTCTTTCTTACTTCTTTCTTTCTTCTTTCTTACTTCTTTCTAACTTCTTTCTTTCTTCTTTCTTTCTTACTTCTTTCTTACTTCTTTCTTACTTCTTTCTTACTTCTTTCATTCTTACTTCTTTCTTACTTCTTTTTTACTTCTTTCTTACTTCATTCTATCTTCTTTCTTACTTCTTTCTTACTTCTTTCTAACTACTTTCTTACTTCTTTCTTTCTTCTTTCTTACTTCTTTCTTACTTCTTTCTTTCTCCTTTCTTTCTTTTTTATTACTTCTTTCTTTCTTACTTCTTTCTTTCTTCTTTCTTACTTCTTTCTTTCTTACCTCTTTCTTACTTCTTTCTTACTTCTTTCTTACTTCTTTCTTACTTATTTCTTACTTCTTTCTTACTTCTTTCTTACTTCTTTCTAACTTCTTATTTCTTCTTTCTTTCTTCTTTCTTTCTTCTTTCTTTCTTACTTCTTTCTTAATTCTTTCTTACTTCTTTCTTTCTTACTTCTTTCGTACTTCTTTCTTACTTCTTTCTAACTTCTTTCTTACTTCTTACTTCTTTCTTCTTTCTTTCTTACTTCTTTCTTACTTCTTTCTTACTTCTTACTTCTTTCTTACTTCTTTCATACTTCTTTCTTACTTCTTTCTTTCTTACTTCTTTCTAAGTCCTTTCTTACTTCTTTCTTACTTCTTTCTTACTTCTTTCTTACTTCTTTTTTCTTCTTTCTTTCTTCTTTCTTTATTCTTTCTTTCTTCTTTCTTTCTTACTTCTTCCTTACTTCTTTCTTACTTCTTTCGTACTTCTTTCTTACTTCTTTCTAACTTCTTTCTTAGTTCTTTCTTACTTCTTTCTTACTTCTCTCTAACTTCTTTCTTTCTTCTTTCTTTCTTCTTTCTTTCTTCCTTCTTTCTTCTTTCTTTCTTACTTCTTTCATACCTCTCTCTTACTTCTTTCTTTCTTACTTCTTTCTTTCTTCTTTCTTATTTCTTTCTTACTTCTTTCTTACTTCTTTCTTACTTCTTTCTAACTTCTTTTTTCTTCTTACTTTCTTCTTTCTTTCTTCTTTCTTTCTTACTTCTTTCTTACTTCTTTCTTACTTCTTTCTTTCTTACTTCTTTCGTACTTCTTTCTTACTTCTTTCTTTCTTCTTTCTTACTTCTTTCTTACTTCTTTCTTCTTTCTTTCTTTCTTCTTTCTTACTTCTTTCTTTCTTCTTTCTTACTTCTTTCTACCTTCTTTCTTTCTTCTTTCTTTCTTCTTTCTTTCTTACTTCTTTCTTTCTTACTTCTTTCTTACTTCTTTTTTACTTCTTTCTTACTTCTTTCTAACTTCTTTCTTACTTCTTTCTAACTTCTTTCTTACTTCTTTCTTACTTCTTTTTAACTTCTTTCTTACATCTTTCTTTCTTCTTTCTTACTTCTTTCTTACTTCTTTCTAACTTCTTTCTAACTTCTTTCTTTCTTCTTTCTTTCTTCTTTCTTTCTTATATCTTTCTTACTTCTTTCTTACTTCTTTCTTTCTTACTTCTTTCTTACTTCTTTTTTACTTCTTTCTTACTTCTTTCTTACTTCTTTTTTACTTCTTTCTAACTCCTTTCTTACTTCTTTCTTACTTCTTTCTTACTTCTTTCTTACTTCTTTTTTGTCTTTCTTTCTTCTTTCTTTCTTCTCTCTTACTACTTTCTTTCTTACTTCTTCCTTACTTCTTTCTTACTTCTTTCTTACTTCTTTCTTACTCCTTTCTTACTTCTTTCTAACTTCTTTCTTAGTTCTTTCTTACTTCTTTCTTACTTCTTTCTAACTTCTTTCTTTCTTCTTTCTTTCTTTTTTCTTTCTTACTTCTTTCATACTTCTTTCTTACTTCTTTCTTTCTTACTTCTTTCTTACTTCTTTCGTACTTCTTTCTTACTTCTTTCTAACTTCTTTCTTAGTTCTTTCTTACTTCTTTCTTACTTCTTTCGTACTTCTCTCTTACTTCTTTCTAACTTCATTCTTAGTTCTTTCTTACTTCTTTCTTACTTCTTTCGTACTTCTTTCTTACTTCTTTCTAACTTCTTTCTTACTTCTTTCTTACTTCTTTCTAACTTCTTTCTTACTTCTTTCTTACTTCTTTCTTACTTCTTTCTTGCTTCTTTCTTTCTCCTTTCTTTCTTTTTTCTTACTTCTTTCTTTCTTACTTCTTTCTTACCTCTTTCTTACTTCTTTCTTACTTCTTTCTTTCTTACTTCTTTCTTACTTCTTTCTTACTTCTTTCTTACTTCTTTCTAACTTCTTTCTTACTTCTTTCTTACTTCTTTCTTACTTCTTTCTTACTTCTTTCTAACTTCTTTCTTACTTCTTTCTTACTTCTTTCTTTCTTCTTTCTTTCTTCTTTCTTACTTCTTTCTTTCTTCTTTCTTACTTGTTTCTACCTTCTTTCTTCTTTCTTTCTTCTTTCTTTCTTACTTCTTTCTTTCTTACTTCTTTCTTACTTCTTTCTTACTTCTTTCTTACTTCTTTCTAACTTCTTTCTTACTTCTTTCTTACTTCTTTCTTACTTCTTTCTTATTTTTTTTTTCTTCTTTCTTTCTTCTTTCTTTCTTCTTTCTTTCTTACTTCTTTCTTACTTCTTTCTTACTTCTTTCTTTCTTCTTTCTTAATTCTTTCTTACTTCTTTCTTTCTACTTTTTTTCTTATTTCTTACTTCTTTCTTTCTTCTTTCTTAATTCTTTCTTACTTCTTCCTTACTTCTTTCTTACTTCTTTCTTTCTTCTTTCTTTCTTCTTTCTTTCTTACTCCTTTCTTACTTCTTTCTTACTTCTTTCTTTCTTACTTCTTTCTTACCTCTTTCTTACTTCTTTCTTACTTATTTCTTACTTCTTTCTTACTACTTTCTAACTTCTTTCTTACTTCTTTCTTACTTCTTTCTTACTTCTTTCTTACTTCTTTCTTACTTCTTTCTAACTTCTTTCTTTCTTCTTTCTTTCTTCTTTCTTACTTCTTTCTTACTTCTTTCTTCTTTCTTTCTTTCTTTCTTCTTTCTTACTTCTTTCTACCTTCTTTCTTTCTTATTTCTTTCTTCTTTCTTTCTTACTTCTTTCTTTCTTACTTCTTTCTTACTTCTTTTTTACTTCTTTCTTACTTCTTTCTAACTTCTTTCTTACGTCTTTCTTACTTCTTTCTAACTCCTTTCTTACTTCTTTCTTACTTCTTTCTTACTTCTTTCTTACTTCTTTTTTCTTCTTTCTTTCTTCTTTCTTTATTCTTTCTTTCTTCTTTCTTTCTTACTTCTTCCTTACTTCTTTCTTACTTCTTTCGTACTTCTTTCTTACTTCTTTCTAACTTCTTTCTTAGTTCTTTCTTACTTCTTTCTTACTTCTCTCTAACTTCTTTCTTTCTTCTTTCTTTCTTCTTTCTTTCTTCTTTCTTTCTTCTTTCTTTCTTACTTCTTTCATACCTCTCTCTTACTTCTTTCTTTCTTACTTCTTTCTTTCTTCTTTCTTATTTCTTTCTTACTTCTTTCTTACTTCTTTCTTACTTCTTTCTAACTTCTTTTTTCTTCTTACTTTCTTCTTTCTTTCTTCTTTCTTTCTTACTTCTTTCTTACTTCTTTCTTACTTCTTTCTTTCTTACTTCTTTCGTACTTCTTTCTTACTTCTTTCTTTCTTCTTTCTTACTTCTTTCTTACTTCTTTCTTCTTTCTTTCTTTATTCTTTCTTACTTCTTTCTTTCTTCTTTCTTACTTCTTTCTACCTTCTTTCTTTCTTCTTTCTTTCTTCTTTCTTTCTTACTTCTTTCTTTCTTACTTCTTTCTTACTTCTTTTTTACTTCTTTCTTACTTCTTTCTAACTTCTTTCTTACTTCTTTCTAACTTCTTTCTTACTTCTTTCTTACTTCTTTTTAACTTCTTTCTTACATCTTTCTTTCTTCTTTCTTACTTCTTTCTTCTTTCTAACTTCTTTCTAACTTCTTTCTTTCTTCTTTCTTTCTTCTTTCTTATATCTTTCTTACTTCTTTCTTACTTCTTTCTTTCTTACTTCTTTCTTACTTCTTTTTTACTTCTTTCTTACTTCTTTCTTACTTCTTTCTTACTTCTTTCTAACTTATTTTTTCTTCTTTCTTTCTTCTTTCTTTCTTCTTTCTTTCTTACTTATTTCTTACTTCTTTCTTACTTCTTTCTTTCTTACTTCTTTCTTACTTCTTTCGTACTTCTTTCTTACTTCTTTATTTCTTCTTTCTTACTTCTTTCTTCTTTCTTCTTTCTTTATTTCTTCTTTCTTCTTTCTTCTTTCTTTCTTTCTTCTTTCTTACTTCTTTCTTACTTCTTTCTTTCTTCTTTCTTTCTTCTTTCTTTCTTACTTCTTTCTTTCTTACTTCTTTCTTACTTCTTTTTTACTTCTTTCTTACTTCTTTCTAACTTCTTTCTTACTTCTTTTTTACTTCTTTCTAACTCCTTTCTTACTTCTTTCTTACTTCTTTCTTACTTCTTTCTTACTTCTTTTTTCTTCTTTCTTTCTTCTTTCTTTCTTCTCTCTTACTACTTTCTTTCTTACTTCTTCCTTACTTCTTTCTTACTTCTTTCTTACTTCTTTCTTACTCCTTTCTTACTTCTTTCTAACTTCTTTCTTAGTTCTTTCTTACTTCTTTCTTACTTCTTTCTAACTTCTTTCTTTCTTCTTTCTTTCTTTTTTCTTTCTTACTTCTTTCATACTTCTTTCTTACTTCTTTCTTTCTTACTTCTTTCTTACTTCTTTCGTACTTCTTTCTTACTTCTTTCTAACTTCTTTCTTAGTTCTTTCTTACTTCTTTCTTACTTCTTTCGTACTTCTCTCTTACTTCTTTCTAACTTCATTCTTAGTTCTTTCTTACTTCTTTCTTACTTCTTTCGTACTTCTTTCTTACTTCTTTCTAACTTCTTTCTTACTTCTTTCTTACTTCTTTCTAACTTCTTTCTTACTTCTTTCTTACTTCTTTCTTACTTCTTTCTTGCTTCTTTCTTTCTCCTTTCTTTCTTTTTTCTTACTTCTTTCTTTCTTACTTCTTTCTTACCTCTTTCTTACTTCTTTCTTACTTCTTTCTTTCTTACTTCTTTCTTACTTCTTTCTTACTTCTTTCTTACTTCTTTCTAACTTCTTTCTTACTTCTTTCTTACTTCTTTCTTACTTCTTTCTTACTTCTTTCTAACTTCTTTCTTACTTCTTTCTTACTTCTTTCTTTCTTCTTTCTTTCTTCTTTCTTACTTCTTTCTTTCTTCTTTCTTACTTGTTTCTACCTTCTTTCTTCTTTCTTTCTTCTTTCTTTCTTACTTCTTTCTTTCTTACTTCTTTCTTACTTCTTTCTTACTTCTTTCTTACTTCTTTCTAACTTCTTTCTTACTTCTTTCTTACTTCTTTCTTACTTCTTTCTTACTTCTTTCTTACTTCTTTCTTACTTCTTTCTTCTTTCTTTCTTACTTCTTTCTTACTACTTTCTTACTTCTTTCTTACTTCTTTCTTTCTTCTTTCTTAATTCTTTCTTACTTCTTTCTTTCTACTTTTTTTCTTATTTCTTACTTCTTTCTTTCTTCTTTCTTAATTCTTTCTTTCTTCTTCCTTACTTCTTTCTTACTTCTTTCTTTCTTCTTTCTTTCTTCTTTCTTTCTTACTCCTTTCTTACTTCTTTCTTAATTCTTTCTTTCTTACTTCTTTCTTACCTCTTTCTTACTTCTTTCTTACTTATTTCTTACTTCTTTCTTACTACTTTCTAACTTCTTTCTTACTTCTTTCTTACTTCTTTCTTACTTCTTTCTTACTTCTTTCTTACTTCTTTCTAACTTCTTTCTTTCTTCTTTCTTTCTTCTTTCTTACTTCTTTCTTACTTCTTTCTTCTTTCTTTCTTTCTTTCTTCTTTCTTACTTCTTTCTACCTTCTTTCTTTCTTATTTCTTTCTTCTTTCTTTCTTACTTCTTTCTTTCTTACTTCTTTCTTACTTCTTTTTTACTTCTTTCTTACTTCTTTCTAACTTCTTTCTTACGTCTTTCTTACTTCTTTCTAACTCCTTTCTTACTTCTTTCTTACTTCTTTCTTACTTCTTTCTTACTTCTTTTTTCTTCTTTCTTTCTTCTTTCTTTATTCTTTCTTTCCTCTTTCTTTCTTACTTCTTCCTTACTTCTTTCTTACTTCTTTCGTACTTCTTTCTTACTTCTTTCTAACTTCTTTCTTAGTTCTTTCTTACTTCTTTCTTACTTCTCTCTAACTTCTTTCTTTCTTCTTTCTTTCTTCTTTCTTTCTTCTTTCTTTCTTCTTTCTTTCTTACTTCTTTCATACCTCTCTCTTACTTCTTTCTTTCTTACTTCTTTCTTTCTTCTTTCTTATTTCTTTCTTACTTCTTTCTTACTTCTTTCTTACTTCTTTCTTACTTCTTTCTTATTTCTTTCTTACTTCTTTCTAACTTCTTTTTTCTTCTTTCTTTCTTCTTTCTTTCTTCTTTCTTTCTTACTTCTTTCTTACTTCTTTCTTACTTCTTTCTTTCTTACTTCTTTCGTACTTCTTTCTTACTTCTTTCTTTCTTCTTTCTTACTTGTTTCTTACTTCTTTCTTCTTTCTTTCTTTCTTCTTTCTTACTTCTTTCTTTCTTCTTTCTTACTTCTTTCTACCTTCTTTCTTTCTTCTTTCTTTCTTCTTTCTTTCTTACTTCTTTCTTTCTTACTTCTTTCTTACTTCTTTTTTACTTCTTTCTTACTTCTTTCTAACTTCTTTCTTACTTCTTTCTAACTTCTTTCTTACTTCTTTCTTACTTCTTTTTAACTTCTTTCTTACATCTTTCTTTCTTCTTTCTTACTTCTTTCTTACTTCTTTCTAACTTCTTTCTAACTTCTTTCTTTCTTCTTTCTCTCTTCTTTCTTTATTATATCTTTCTTACTTCTTTCTTACTTCTTTCTTTCTTACTTCTTTCTTACTTCTTTTTTACTTCTTTCTTACTTCTTTCTTACTTCTTTCTTACTTCTTTCTAACTTCTTTTTTCTTCTTTCTTTCTTCTTTCTTTCTTCTTTCTTTCTTACTTATTTCTTACTTCTTTCTTACTTCTTTCTTTCTTACTTCTTTCTTACTTCTTTCGTACTTCTTTCTTACTTCTTTATTTCTTCTTTCTTTCTTCTTTCTTCTTTCTTCTTTCTTTATATCTTCTTTCTTCTTTCTTCTTTCTTTCTTTCTTCTTTCTTACTTCTTTCTATCTTCTTTCTTTCTTCTTTCTTTCTTCTTTCTTTCTTACTTCTTTCTTTCTTACTTCTTTCTTACTTCTTTTTTACTTCTTTCTTACTTCTTTCTAACTTCTTTCTTACTTCTTTCTTACTTCTTTCTAACTCCTTTCTTACTTCTTTCTTACTTCTTTCTTACTTCTTTCTTACTTCTTTTTTCTTCTTTCTTTCTTCTTTCTTTCTTCTCTCTTACTACTTTCTTTCTTACTTCTTCCTTACTTCTTTCTTACTTCTTTCTTACTTCTTTCTTACTCATTTCTTACTTCTTTCTAACTTCTTTCTTAGTTCTTTCTTACTTCTTTCTTACTTCTTTCTAACTTCTTTCTTTCTTCTTTCTTTCTTCTCTCTTTCTTACTTCTTTCATACTTCTTTCTTACTTCTTTCTTTCTTACTTCTTTCTTACTTCTTTCGTACTTCTTTCTTACTTCTTTCTAACTTCTTTCTTAGTTCTTTCTTACTTCTTTCTTACTTCTTTCGTACTTCTCTCTTACTTCTTTCTAACTTCTTTCTTAGTTCTTTCTTACTTCTTTCTTACTTCTTTCGTACTTCTTTCTTACTTCTTTCTAACTTCTTTCTTACTTCTTTCTTACTTCTTTCTAACTTCTTTCTTACTTCTTTCTTACTTCTTTCTTACTTCTTTCTTGATTCTTTCTTTCTCCTTTCTTTCTTTTTTCTTACTTCTTTCTTTCTTACTTCTTTCTTACCTCTTTCTTACTTCTTTCTTACTTCTTTCTTTCTTACTTCTTTCTTACTTCTTTCTTACTTCTTTCTTACTTCTTTCTAACTTCTTTCTTACTTCTTTCTTACTTCTTTCTTACTTCTTTCTTACTTCTTTCTAACTTCTTTCTTACTTCTTTCTTACTTCTTTCTTTCTTCTTTCTTTCTTCTTTCTTACTTCTTTCTTTCTTCTTTCTTACTTGTTTCTACCTTCTTTCTTCTTTCTTTCTTCTTTCTTTCTTACTTCTTTCTTTCTTACTTCTTTCTTACTTCTTTCTTACTTCTTTCTTACTTCTTTCTAACTTCTTTCTTACTTCTTTCTTACTTCTTTCTTACTTCTTTCTTATTTTTTTTTTCTTCTTTCTTTCTTCTTTCTTTCTTCTTTCTTTCTTACTTCTTTCTTACTTCTTTCTTACTTCTTTCTTTCTTCTTTCTTAATTCTTTCTTACTTCTTTCTTTCTACTTTTTTTCTTATTTCTTACTTCTTTCTTTCTTCTTTCTTAATTCTTTCTTACTTCTTCCTTACTTCTTTCTTACTTCTTTCTTTCTTCTTTCTTTCTTCTTTCTTTCTTACTCCTTTCTTACTTCTTTCTTACTTCTTTCTTTCTTACTTCTTTCTTACCTCTTTCTTACTTCTTTCTTACTTATTTCTTACTTCTTTCTTACTACTTTCTAACTTCTTTCTTACTTCTTTCTTACTTCTTTCTTACTTCTTTCTTACTTCTTTCTTACTTCTTTCTAACTTCTTTCTTTCTTCTTTCTTTCTTCTTTCTTACTTCTTTCTTACTTCTTTCTTCTTTCTTTCTTTCTTTCTTCTTTCTTACTTCTTTCTACCTTCTTTCTTTCTTATTTCTTTCTTCTTTCTTTCTTACTTCTTTCTTTCTTACTTCTTTCTTACTTCTTTTTTACTTCTTTCTTACTTCTTTCTAACTTCTTTCTTACGTCTTTCTTACTTCTTTCTAACTCCTTTCTTACTTCTTTCTTACTTCTTTCTTACTTCTTTCTTACTTCTTTTTTCTTCTTTCTTTCTTCTTTCTTTATTCTTTCTTTCTTCTTTCTTTCTTACTTCTTCCTTACTTCTTTCTTACTTCTTTCGTACTTCTTTCTTACTTCTTTCTAACTTCTTTCTTAGTTCTTTCTTACTTCTTTCTTACTTCTCTCTAA
Organism: Columba livia; assembly: GCF_036013475.1. Classification (NCBI taxonomy): domain Eukaryota; kingdom Metazoa; phylum Chordata; class Aves; order Columbiformes; family Columbidae; genus Columba; species Columba livia. The sequence continues at coordinate 4,457,379 of NW_027043009.1, read as the reverse complement.
CTTCTTTCTTTCTTCTTTCTTTCTTCTTTCTTTCTTCTTTCTTTCTTCTTTCTTTCTTACTTCTTTCATACCTCTCTCTTACTTCTTTCTTTCTTACTTCTTTCTTTCTTCTTTCTTATTTCTTTCTTACTTCTTTCTTACTTCTTTCTTACTTCTTTCTAACTTCTTTTTCTTCTTACTTTCTTCTTTCTTTCTTCTTTCTTTCTTACTTCTTTCTTACTTCTTTCTTACTTCTTTCTTTCTTACTTCTTTCGTACTTCTTTCTTACTTCTTTCTTTCTTCTTTCTTACTTCTTTCTTACTTCTTTCTTCTTTCTTTCTTTCTTCTTTCTTACTTCTTTCTTTCTTCTTTCTTACTTCTTTCTACCTTCTTTCTTTCTTCTTTCTTTCTTCTTTCTTTCTTACTTCTTTCTTTCTTACTTCTTTCTTACTTCTTTTTTACTTCTTTCTTACTTCTTTCTAACTTCTTTCTTACTTCTTTCTTACTTCTTTTTAACTTCTTTCTTACATCTTTCTTTCTTCTTTCTTACTTCTTTCTTACTTCTTTCTAACTTCTTTCTAACTTCTTTCTTTCTTCTTTCTTTCTTCTTTCTTTCTTATATCTTTCTTACTTCTTTCTTACTTCTTTCTTTCTTACTTCTTTCTTACTTCTTTTTTACTTCTTTCTTACTTCTTTCTTACTTCTTTCTTACTTCTTTCTAACTTATTTTTTCTTCTTTCTTTCTTCTTTCTTTCTTCTTTCTTTCTTACTTATTTCTTACTTCTTTCTTACTTCTTTCTTTCTTACTTCTTTCTTACTTCTTTCGTACTTCTTTCTTACTTCTTTATTTCTTCTTTCTTACTTCTTTCTTCTTTCTTCTTTCTTTATTTCTTCTTTCTTCTTTCTTCTTTCTTTCTTTCTTCTTTCTTACTTCTTTCTTACTTCTTTCTTTCTTCTTTCTTTCTTCTTTCTTTCTTACTTCTTTCTTTCTTACTTCTTTCTTACTTCTTTTTTACTTCTTTCTTACTTCTTTCTAACTTCTTTCTTACTTCTTTTTTACTTCTTTCTAACTCCTTTCTTACTTCTTTCTTACTTCTTTCTTACTTCTTTCTTACTTCTTTTTTCTTCTTTCTTTCTTCTTTCTTTCTTCTCTCTTACTACTTTCTTTCTTACTTCTTCCTTACTTCTTTCTTACTTCTTTCTTACTTCTTTCTTACTCCTTTCTTACTTCTTTCTAACTTCTTTCTTAGTTCTTTCTTACTTCTTTCTTACTTCTTTCTAACTTCTTTCTTTCTTCTTTCTTTCTTTTTTCTTTCTTACTTCTTTCATACTTCTTTCTTACTTCTTTCTTTCTTACTTCTTTCTTACTTCTTTCGTACTTCTTTCTTACTTCTTTCTAACTTCTTTCTTAGTTCTTTCTTACTTCTTTCTTACTTCTTTCGTACTTCTCTCTTACTTCTTTCTAACTTCATTCTTAGTTCTTTCTTACTTCTTTCTTACTTCTTTCGTACTTCTTTCTTACTTCTTTCTAACTTCTTTCTTACTTCTTTCTTACTTCTTTCTAACTTCTTTCTTACTTCTTTCTTACTTCTTTCTTACTTCTTTCTTGCTTCTTTCTTTCTCCTTTCTTTCTTTTTTCTTACTTCTTTCTTTCTTACTTCTTTCTTACCTCTTTCTTACTTCTTTCTTACTTCTTTCTTTCTTACTTCTTTCTTACTTCTTTCTTACTTCTTTCTTACTTCTTTCTAACTTCTTTCTTACTTCTTTCTTACTTCTTTCTTACTTCTTTCTTACTTCTTTCTAACTTCTTTCTTACTTCTTTCTTACTTCTTTCTTTCTTCTTTCTTTCTTCTTTCTTACTTCTTTCTTTCTTCTTTCTTACTTGTTTCTACCTTCTTTCTTCTTTCTTTCTTCTTTCTTTCTTACTTCTTTCTTTCTTACTTCTTTCTTACTTCTTTCTTACTTCTTTCTTACTTCTTTCTAACTTCTTTCTTACTTCTTTCTTACTTCTTTCTTACTTCTTTCTTATTTTTTTTTTCTTCTTTCTTTCTTCTTTCTTTCTTCTTTCTTTCTTACTTCTTTCTTACTTCTTTCTTACTTCTTTCTTTCTTACTTCTTTCTTACTTCTTTCTTACTTCTTTCTTACTTCTTTCTTACTTCTTTCTTCTTTCTTTCTTACTTCTTTCTTACTACTTTCTTACTTCTTTCTTACTTCTTTCTTTCTTCTTTCTTAATTCTTTCTTACTTCTTTCTTTCTACTTTTTTTCTTATTTCTTACTTCTTTCTTTCTTCTTTCTTAATTCTTTCTTACTTCTTCCTTACTTCTTTCTTACTTCTTTCTTTCTTCTTTCTTTCTTCTTTCTTTCTTACTCCTTTCTTACTTCTTTCTTACTTCTTTCTTTCTTACTTCTTTCTTACCTCTTTCTTACTTCTTTCTTACTTATTTCTTACTTCTTTCTTACTACTTTCTAACTTCTTTCTTACTTCTTTCTTACTTCTTTCTTACTTCTTTCTTACTTCTTTCTTACTTCTTTCTAACTTCTTTCTTTCTTCTTTCTTTCTTCTTTCTTACTTCTTTCTTACTTCTTTCTTCTTTCTTTCTTTCTTTCTTCTTTCTTACTTCTTTCTACCTTCTTTCTTTCTTATTTCTTTCTTCTTTCTTTCTTACTTCTTTCTTTCTTACTTCTTTCTTACTTCTTTTTTACTTCTTTCTTACTTCTTTCTAACTTCTTTCTTACGTCTTTCTTACTTCTTTCTAACTCCTTTCTTACTTCTTTCTTACTTCTTTCTTACTTCTTTCTTACTTCTTTTTTCTTCTTTCTTTCTTCTTTCTTTATTCTTTCTTTCCTCTTTCTTTCTTACTTCTTCCTTACTTCTTTCTTACTTCTTTCGTACTTCTTTCTTACTTCTTTCTAACTTCTTTCTTAGTTCTTTCTTACTTCTTTCTTACTTCTCTCTAACTTCTTTCTTTCTTCTTTCTTTCTTCTTTCTTTCTTCTTTCTTTCTTCTTTCTTTCTTACTTCTTTCATACCTCTCTCTTACTTCTTTCTTTCTTACTTCTTTCTTTCTTCTTTCTTATTTCTTTCTTACTTCTTTCTTACTTCTTTCTTACTTCTTTCTTACTTCTTTCTTATTTCTTTCTTACTTCTTTCTAACTTCTTTTTTCTTCTTTCTTTCTTCTTTCTTTCTTCTTTCTTTCTTACTTCTTTCTTACTTCTTTCTTACTTCTTTCTTTCTTACTTCTTTCGTACTTCTTTCTTACTTCTTTCTTTCTTCTTTCTTACTTGTTTCTTACTTCTTTCTTCTTTCTTTCTTTCTTCTTTCTTACTTCTTTCTTTCTTCTTTCTTACTTCTTTCTACCTTCTTTCTTTCTTCTTTCTTTCTTCTTTCTTTCTTACTTCTTTCTTTCTTACTTCTTTCTTACTTCTTTTTTACTTCTTTCTTACTTCTTTCTAACTTCTTTCTTACTTCTTTCTAACTTCTTTCTTACTTCTTTCTTACTTCTTTTTAACTTCTTTCTTACATCTTTCTTTCTTCTTTCTTACTTCTTTCTTACTTCTTTCTAACTTCTTTCTAACTTCTTTCTTACTTCTTTCTTACTTCTTTCTTACTTCTTTTTTCTTCTTTCTTTCTTCTTTCTTTCTTACTTCTTTCTTTCTTACTTCCTTCTTACTTCTTTTTTACTTCTTTCTTACTTCTTTCTAACTTCTTTCTTACTTCTTTCTAACTTCTTTCTTACTTCTTTCTTACTTCTTTTTAACTTCTTTCTTACATCTTTCTTACTTCTTCCTTACTTCTTTCTTACTTCTTTCTTACTTCTTTCTTACTCATTTCTTACTTCTTTCTAACTTCTTTCTTAGTTCTTTCTTACTTCTTTCTTACTTCTTTCTAACTTCTTTCTTTCTTCTTTCTTTCTTCTCTCTTTCTTACTTCTTTCATACTTCTTTCTTACTTCTTTCTTTCTTACTTCTTTCTTACTTCTTTCGTAATTCTTTCTTACTTCTTTCTAACTTCTTTCTTAGTTCTTTCTTACTTCTTTCTTACTTCTTTCGTACTTCTCTCTTACTTCTTTCTAACTTCTTTCTTAGTTCTTTCTTACTTCTTTCTTACTTCTTTCGTACTTCTTTCTTACTTCTTTCTAACTTCTTTCTTACTTCTTTCTTACTTCTTTCTAACTTCTTTCTTACTTCTTTCTTACTTCTTTCTTACTTCTTTCTTGATTCTTTCTTTCTCCTTTCTTTCTTTTTTCTTACTTCTTTCTTTCTTACTTCTTTCTTACCTCTTTCTTACTTCTTTCTTACTTCTTTCTTTCTTAGTTCTTTCTTACTTCTTTCTTCTTTCTTTCTTACTTCTTTCTTACTTCTTTCTTACTTCTTTCTTACTTCTTTCTTACTTCTTTCTAACTTCTTTCTTACTTCTTTCTTACTTCTTTCTTACTTCTTTCTTACTTCTTTCTAACTTCTTTCTTACTTCTTTCTTACTTCTTTCTTTCTTCTTTCTTTCTTCTTTCTTACTTCTTTCTTTCTTCTTTCTTACTTGTTTCTACCTTCTTTCTTCTTTCTTTCTTCTTTCTTTCTTACTTCTTTCTTTCTTACTTCTTTCTTACTTCTTTCTTACTTCTTTCTAACTTCTTTCTTACTTCTTTCTTACTTCTTTTTTACTTCTTTCTTATTTTTTTTTCTTCTTTCTTTCTTCTTTCTTTCTTCTTACTTTCTTACTTCTTTCTTACTTCTTTCTTACTTCTTTCTTTCTTACTTCTTTCTTACTTCTTTCTTACTTCTTTCTTACTTCTTTCTTACTTCTTTCTTCTTTCTTTCTTACTTCTTTCTTACTACTTTCTTACTTCTTTCTTACTTCTTTCTTTCTTCTTTCTTAATTCTTTCTTACTTCTTTCTTTCTACTTTTTTTCTTATTTCTTACTTCTTTCTTTCTTCTTTCTTAATTCTTTCTTACTTCTTCCTTACTTCTTTCTTACTTCTTTCTTTCTTCTTTCTTTCTTCTTTCTTTCTTACTTCTTTCTTACTTCTTTCTTACTTCTTTCTTTCTTACTTCTTTCTTACCTCTTTCTTACTTCTTTCTTACTTATTTCTTACTTCTTTCTTACTACTTTCTAACTTCTTTCTTACTTCTTTCTTACTTCTTTCTTACTTCTTTCTTACTTCTTTCTTACTTCTTTCTAACTTCTTTCTTTCTTCTTTCTTTCTTCTTTCTTTCTTACTTCTTTCTAACTTCTTTCTTACTTCTTTCTTTCTTACTTATTTCTTACTTCTTTCTTACTTCTTTCTTACTTCTTTCTAACTTCTTTCTTACTTCTTTCTTACTTCTTTCTAACTTCTTTCTTACTTCTTTCTTACTTCTTTCTAAATTCTTTCTTTGTTCTTTCTTTTTTCTTTCTTTCTTCTTTCTTTCTTACTTCTTTCATACTTCTTTCTTACTTCTTTCTTAGTTCTTTCTTACTTCTTTCTTACTTCTTTCTTACTTCTTTCTTACTTCTTTTTTCTTCTTTCTTTCTTCTTTCTTTCTTCTTTCTTTCTTCTTTCTTTCTTACTTCTTTCTTACTTCTTTCTTACTTCTTACTTTCTTACTTCTTTCTTACTTCTTTCGTACTTCTTTCTGACTTCTTTCTTCTTTCTTTCTTCTTTCTTTCTTACTTCTTTCTTACTTCTTTCTTACTTCTTTCTTACTTCTTTCTTCCTTCTTTCTGACTTCTTTCTTACTTCTTTCTTCTTTCTTTCTTACTTCTTTTTTACTTCTTTCTTACTTCTTTCTTACTTCTTTCTTCATTCCTTCTTACTTCTTTTTTCTTCTTTCTTCTTTCTTACTTCTTTCTAACTTCTTTCTTTCTTCTTTCTTTCTTCTCTCTTTCTTCTCTCTTTCTTCTTTCTTTCTTCTTCCTTTCTTCTTTCTTTCTTACTTCTTTCTTACTTCTTTCTTACTTCTTTCTTTCTTTCTTCTTGTTCTCTTCATTCTTTCTTATTTCTAAATTCTTTCTAGCTTCTTTCTTACTTCTTTCTTCTTTCTTACTTCTTTCTTACTTCTTTCTAACTTCTTTCTTAATTCTTTCTTAATTCTTTCTTACTTCTTTCTAACTTCTTTCTTACTTCTTTCTTACTTCTTTCTTACTTCTTTTTTACTTCTTTCTAACTTCTTTCTTACTTCTTTCTTACTTCTTTCTTTCTTCTTTCTTTCTTCTTTCTTACTTCTTTCTTTCTTCTTTCTTACTTCTTTCTACCTTCTTTCTTTTTTCTTTCTTTCTTCTTTCTTTCTTAATTCTTTCTTTCTTACTTCTTTCTTACTTCTTTTTTACTTCTTTCTTACTTCTTTCTAACTTCTTTCTTACTTCTTTCTTACTTCTTTCTACCTTCTTTCTTACTTCTTTCTTACTTCTTTCTTAATTCTTTCTTACTTCTTTTTTCTTCTTTCTTTCTTCTTTCTTTCTTCTTTCTTTCTTACTTTTTTCTTACTTCTTTCTTACTTGTTTCTTTCTTACTTCTTTCTTACTTCTTTCGTACTTCTTTCTTACTTCTTTCTTTCTTATTTCTTTCTTACTTCTTTCTTACTTCTTTCTGACTTCTTTCTTACTTCTTTCTTCTTTCTTTCTTAATTCTTTCTTACTTCTTTCTTACTTCTTTCTTACTTCTTTCTTAATTCCTTCTTACTTCTTTTTTACTTCTTTCTTCTTTCTTACTTCTTCCTCCTTACTTCTTTCTTACTTCTTTCTTTCTTACTTCTTTCTTTCTTCCTTCGTAATTCTTTCATACTTCTTTCTTCTTTATTTCTTAGTACTTTCTTAGTTCTTTCTTACTTCTTTCTTAGTTCTTTCTTACTTCTTTCTTAATTCTTTCTTTCTTCTTTCTTAATTCTTTCTTTCTTCTTTCTTAATTCTTTCTTTCTTCTTTCTTACTTCTTTCTTACTTCTTTCTTACTTCTTTCTTACTTCTTTCTTTCTTCATTCTTATTTCTTTCTTACTTCTTTCTTACTTACTTCTTTCTTACTTCTTTCTAACTTTTTTCTTACTTCTTTCTTACTTCTTTCTTACTTCTTTCTAACTTCTTTTTTCTTCTTTCTTACTTCTTTCTATCTTCTTTCTTTCTTACTTCTTTCTTACTTCTTTCTTACTTCTTTCTTTCTTACTTCTTTCTTCCTTCTTTCTTCCTTCTTTCTTACCTCTTTCTAACTTCTTTCTTTCTTCTTTCTTTCTTCTTTCTTTCTTACTTCTTTCTTACTTCTTTCTTACTTCTTTCTTTCTTCTTTCTTTCTTCTTTCTTTCTTCTTTCTTTCTTCTTTCTTACTTCTTTCTTACTTCTTTCTTTCTTCTTTCTTAATTCTTTCTTCTTTCTTACTTCTTTCTTACTTCTTTCGTACTTCTCTCTTCTTTCTTTCTTCTTTCTTACTTCTTTGTTTCTTCTTTCTTTCTTACTTCTTTCTTACTTCTTTCTTACTTCTTTCCTACTTCTTTCGAACTTCTTTCGAACTTCTTTTTTATTCTTTCTTTCTTCTTTCTTTCTTCTTTCTTTCTTACTTCTTTCTTACTTCTTTCTTACTTCTTTCTTTCTTACTTCTTTCTTACTTCTTTCGTACTTCTTTCTTACTTCTTTCTTTCTTAATACTTTCTTACTTCTTTCTTACTTCTTTCTTACTTCTTTCTTACTTCTTTCTTACTTCTTTCTTACTTCTTTCTCCTTTCTTTCTTACTTCTTTCTTACTACTTTCTTACTTCTTTCTTACTTCTTTCTTTCTTCTTTCTTAATTCGTTCTTACTTCTTTCTTTCTACTTTCTATCTTATTTCTTACTTCTTTCTTTCTTCTTTCTTAATTCTTTCTTACTTCTTCCTTACTTCGTTCTTACTTCTTTCTTTCTTCTTTCTTACTTCATTCTTTCTTACTTCTTTCTTACTTCTTTCTTACTTCTTTCTTACTTATTTCTTACTTCTTTCTTACTACTTTCTAACTTCTTTCTTACTTCTTTCTTACTTCTTTCTAACTTCTTTCTTACTTCTTTCTTACTTCTTTCTAACTTCTTTCTTTCTTCTTTCTTTCTTCTTTCTTTCTAACTTCTTTCTAACTTCTTTCTTACTTCTTTCTTTCTTACTTATTTCTTACTTCTTTTTTACTTCTTTCTTACTTATTTCTAACTTCGTTCTTACTTCTTTCTAACTTCTTTCTTACTTCTTTCTTACTTCCTTCTAACTTCTTTCATTCTTCTTTCTTTTTTCTTTCTTTCTTTCTTTCTTACTTCTTTCATACTTCTTTCTTACTTCTTTCTTAGTTCTTTCGTACTTCTTTCTTACTTCTTTCTTCTTTCTTTCTTACTTCTTTCTTACTTCTTTCTTACTTCTTTCTTACTTCTTTCTTACATCTTTCTTACTTCTTTCTTTCTTCTTTCTAAATTCTTTCTTTCTTCTTTCTTACTTCTTTCTTTCTTATTTCTTTCTTCTTTCTTACTTCTTTCTTACTTCTTTCTGACTTCTTTCTTACTTCTTTCTTCTTTCTTTCTTAATTCTTTCTTACTTCTTTCTTACTTTTTCTTACTTCTTTCTTAATTCCTTCTTACTTCTTTTTTACTTCTTTCTTCTTTCTTACTTCTTCCTCCTTACTTCTTTCTTACTTCTTTCTTTCTTACTTCTTTCTTACTTCCTTCGTAATTCTTTCATACTCCTTTCTTCTTTATTTCTTAGTACTTTCTTAGTTCTTTCTTACTTCTTTCTTACTTCTTTCTTACTTCTCTCTTAATTCTTTCTTTATTCTTTCTTAATTCTTTCTTTCTTCTTTCTTAATTCTTTCTTTCTTCTTTCTTACTTCTTTCTTACTTCTTTCTTACTTCTTTCTTTCTTCATTCTTATTTCTTTCTTACTTCTTTCTTACTTACTTCTTTCTTACTTCTTTCTAACTTTTTTCTTACTTCTTTCTTACTTCTTTCTTACTTCTTTCTAACTTCTTTTTTCTTCTTTCTTACTTCTTTCTATCTTCTTTCTTTCTTACTTCTTTCTTACTTCTTTCTTTCTTATTTCTTTCTTACTTCTTTCTTACTTCTTTCTTACTTCTTTCTGACTTCTTTCTTACTTCTTTCTTCTTTCTTTCTTACTTCTTTATACGTCTTTCTTACTTCTTTCTTACTTCTTTCCTACTTCTTTCTTCCTTCTTTCTTACCTCTTTCTAACTACTTTCTTTCTTCTTTCTTTCTTCTTTCTTTCTTACTTCTTTCTTACTTCTCTCTTTCTTACTTCTTTCTTACTTCTTTCTTACTTCTTTCTTTCTTCTTTCTTACTTCTTTCTTAATTCTTTCTTTATTCTTTCTTAATTCTTTCTTCTTTCTTACTTCTTTCTTACTTCTTTCGTACTTCTCTCTTCTTTCTTTCTTCTTTCTTACTTCTTTCTTTCTTCTTTCTTTCTTACTTCTTTCTTAATCTTTCTTACTTCTTTCTTACTTCTTTCTTCTTTCGAACTTCTTTTTTATTCTTTCTTTCTTCTTTCTTTCTTCTTTCTTTCTTAATTCTTTCTTACTCCTTTCTTAATTCTTTCTTTCTTACTTCTTTCTTAATTCTTTCTTTCTTACTTCTTTCTTAATTCTTTCGTACTTCTTTCTTACTTCTTTCTTTCTTACTTCTTTCTTACTTCTTTCTTACTTCTTTTTTACTTCTTCCTTACTTCTTTCCTACTTCTTTCTTCTTTCTTTCTTACTTTTTTCTTTCTTCTTTCTTACTTCTTTCTTACTTCTTTCTTTCTTCTTTCTTTCTTCTTTCTTACTTCTTTCTTTCTTACTTCTTTCTTACTTCTTTCTTACTTCTTTCTTACTTCTTTCTTACTTCTTTCTAACTTCTTTTTTCTTCTTTCTTTCTTCTTTCTTTCTTCCTTCTTTCTTACTTCTTTCTTACTTCTTTCTTACTTCTTTCTTCTTTCTTTCTCACTTCTTTCTTACTTCTTTCTTACTTCTTTCTTACTTCTTTCTTTCATTCTTCTTGTTTTCTTCTTTCTTTCTTATTTCTAAATTCTTTCTAGCTTCTTTCTTACTTCTTTCTTCTTTCTTACTTCTTTCTAACTTCCTTCTAACTTCTTTCTTACTTCTTTCTTTCTTCTTTCTAACTTCTTACTTCTTTCTTACTTCTTTCTTTCTTCTTTCTTCTTTCTTTCTTACTTCTTTATTACTTCTTTCTTACTTCTTTCGTTCTTACTTCTTTCTTACTTCTTTTTTACTTCTTTCTTACTTCTTTCTAACTTCTTTCTTACTTCTTTCTTACTTCTTTCTAACTTCTTTCTTACTTCTTTCTTACTTCTTTCTTACTTCTTTCTATCTTCTTTCTTCTTTCTTTCTTTCTTCTTTCTTTCTTCTTTCCTTCTTACTTCTTTCTTACTTCTTTCTTACTTCTTTCTTTCTTACTTCTTTCTTACTTCTTTCTAACTTCTTTTTTCTTCTTTTTTTCTTCTTTCTATCTTCTTTCTTTCTTACTTCTTTCTTACTTCTTTCTTACTTCTTTCTTCCTTACTTCTTTCTTACTTCTTTCGTACTTCTTTCGTACTTCTTTCTTTCTTACTTCTTTCTTACTTCTTTCTTACTTCTTTCTAACTTCTTTCTTACTTCTTTCTTACTTCTTTCTTCTTTCTTTCTTACTTCTTTCTTACGTCTTTCTTACTTCTTTCTTACTTCTTTCTAACTTCTTTCTTCCTTCTTTCTTACTTCTTTCTAACTTCTTTCTTTCTTATTTCTTTCTTCTTTCTTTCTTACTTCTTTCTTACTTCTTTCTTACTTCTTTCTTTCTTACTTCTTTCTTACTTCTTTTTTACTTCTTTCTTACTTCTAACTTCTTTCTTTCTACTTTCTTTCTTCTTTAATTCTTACTTCTTTCTTACTTCTTTCTTTCTTACTTTTTTCTTACTTCTATCGTACTTCTTTCTTACTTCTTTCTTTTTTCTTTCTTACTTCTTTCTTACTTCTTTCTTACTTCTTTCTTACTTCTTTCTTACTTCTTTCTTTCTTCTTTCTTAATTCTTTCTTTCTTCTTTCTTACTTCTTTCTTTCTTCTTTCGTACTTCTTTCTTACTTCTTTCTTCTTTCTTACTTCTTTCTTTCTTCTTTCTTTCTTACTTCTTTCTTACTTCTTTCTTTCTTCTTTCTTACTTCTTTCGAACTTCTTTCGAACTTCTTTTTTCTTCTTTCTTTCTTCTTTCTTTCTTCTTTCTTTCTCACTTCTTTCTTACTCCTTTCTTACTTCTTTCTTTCTTACTTCTTTCTTACATCTTTCGTACTTCTTTCTTACTTCTTTCTTTCTTACTTCTTTCTTACTTCTTTCTAACTTTTTTCTTACTTCTTTCTTACTTCTTTCTTACTTCTTTCTAACTTCTTTTTTCTTCTTTCTTTCTTCTTTCTATCTTCTTTCTTTCTTACTTCTTTCTTACTTCTTTCTTTCTTACTTCTTTCTTACTTCTTTCCTTCTTCTTGTTTTCTTCTTTCTTTCTTATTTCTAAATTCTTTCTAGCTTCTTTCTTACTTCTTTCTTCTTTCTTACTTCTTTCTTACTTCTTTCTAACTTCTTTCTTACTTCTTTCTTACTTCTTTCTAACTTCTTACTTCTTTCTTACTTCTTTCTTTCTTCTTTCTTTCTTCTTTCTTTCTTACTTCTTTATTACTTCTTTCTTACTTCTTTCGTTCTTACTTCTTTCTGACTTCTTTTTTACTTCTTTCTTACTTCTTTCTAACTTCTTTCTTACTTCTTTCTTACTTCTTTCTAACTTCTTTCTTACTTCTTTCTTACTTCTTTCTTACTTCTTTCTAACTTCTTTCTTCTTTCTTTCTTCTTTCTTTCTTCTTTCTTTCTTCTTTCTTTCTTCTTTCTTTCTTCTTTCCTGCTTACTTCTTTCTTACTTCTTTCTTTCTTCTTTCTTTCTTTCTTCTTTCTTACTTCCTTCGTAATTCTTTCATGCTTCTTTCTTCTTTCTTTCTTACTTCTTTCTTTCTTTCTTCTTGTTTTCTTCTTTCTTTCTTATTTCTAAATTCTTTCTAGCTTCTTTCTTACTTCTTTCTTCTTTCTTACTTCTTTCTTACTTCTTTCTAACTTCTTTCTTACTTCTTTCTTACTTCTTTCTAACTTCTTACTTCTTTCTTACTTCTTTCTAACTTCTTTCTTTCTTCTTTCTTTCTTACTTCTTTATTACTTCTTTCTTACTTCTTTCGTTCTTACTTCTTTCTTACTTGTTTTTTACTTCTTTCTTACTTCTTTCTAACTTCTTTCTTACTTCTTTCTTCTTTCTTACTTCTTTCTTACTTCTTTCTTACTTCTTTCTTACTTCTTTCTTATTTCTTTCTTTCTTTTTTCTTAATTCTTTCTTTCTTCTTTCTTAATTCTTTCTTTCTTCTTTCTTACTTCTTTCTTACTTCTTTCTTTCTTCTTTCTTACTTCTTTCTTACTTACTTCTTTCTTACTTCTTTCTAACTTTTTTCTTACTTCTTTCTTACTTCTTTCTTACTTCTTTCTAACTTCTTTTTTCTTCCTTTTTTCTTCTTTCTATCTTCTTTCTTTCTTACTTCTTTCTTACTTCTCTCTTACTTCTTTCTTCCTTACTTCTTTCTTACTTCTTTCGTACTTCTTTCGTACTTCTTTCGTACTTCTTTCTTTCTTACTTCTTTCTTACTTACTTCTTTCTTACTTCTTTCTTACTTCTTTCTGACTTCTTTCTTACTTTTTTCTTCTTTCTTTCTTACTTCTTTCTTGCCGCGATTGAGAGACGGGGACGCAGCTTGATGCAAGCAAGGTGTCCGCATTATTGTATGGCAAACATACATTTATATAGTCTAAGGCACACATGTTTCATGCTGATTGGCTAATCACTTTAACAGACATTAAGCTAGCTAAGGCGGGAATCTTAGTCAGGCAGTGTTCGCATGGTAACAAGATCGTTATCTCGTAGTCACAAGCTGTCCCCCGCTAGAGGGCTCCAGGGCGCAGGCACCCCCACCGACCACAAGCTCTCCCCGCCTCCAAGTCGCCTCACAACTACCGCAACACTTATCTTTATTCATACAGCAAACTAGCCTATTAACTCCAAATACAGAAAACTAACTCATCAACTCTAAATTCAGACAACCCACATCTCCCCCTTTTTGTTTTCAAACATTTGCTTCTTCCCACGGTCGGCGTCCAACTAGTTCGAGGACGTCTTGCTTCACCAACATTTCTGTACTGGGAGTTTTTGGGAGGTCTTGTGCTTGCACAAGAAAAATCTTATTTACTGAAGCGGTTATCGACCTTTGTAAGCACTGCAAGATACATGGAATCGTTAGTAATAACACACAAATTACTGACAGAACCAAAATTCCCTGTTTAAGTAAATCTTTTATCCACCCTGTAATTCCCCAAGAAGCTAGCCACCCATCAAGTCCATCCATTCCTTCCTGCACACTGTGAATCCTTTCTCGTAGTTCTGCAATCTGTTTATGAATGCTCACCGAGTGATCAGATAGATTCATGCAACACATTCCTTCAAATTCTTGACATCCATGTCCGTGGGCTAGTAAAAGGAAATCTATGGCAGCGCGATTCTGTAAGACTGCATGTCGTAAGCTATCTACATCTTGAGCTAATCCTGACAAAATGTCAGAGGTCGTGTTAAATTCTTTGACAGCCCAGCATGCCAATTGTTTTATTTTATTCCAATTGCTTGCGGCCATTCCACCAGGCAAAAATAGGGACAGAGCTATAGTAGATCCTAAGGACCCTAAATTGACGTGATCATCGCAATCTGGTTGTAATTGTCGCAACGACCTTTTTGATCTGGTACTATTGCTCAGGGAACGATTAAGCACGTCCCTCATATGAGGTGCGAACAGCGTAAGTCTCCCAATATAACAAGGTCCTCCCACAGGTTTAAAAGGAATTCCGGGCCATGCTCTATCTCCACAAATTAAGAAATAGCCTTTTGGCAACCTTACCTGTCCACTGATATTGGCCACATCCCTAGCCCCTGCATTTATCGAAATGTTCCAATGACGAGAGTTACCTGTCACATTTTGATAATGAATCAATGAATCTAATGTCTCTTTGTGACCATCTCGAATCAAATACCAAGTCCAGCTATCACCAAAATAGACCACTCCAGTTCCGTTAACAGGAAGAATCTGCGGGCTCGTGTCAGAGCAGTTTGCGCGACTTGAGATGTTCTCCCATTCCCCCTGTGGAGGGAAGGAGCCCCAAAGTGTCAGTTCCTGAAACGGTAAGTGATTAGAGGAATTGAGCCTTTGAATTAAGCCCTGCTGGAGCATGGCTCCCTGCTCTACTGGCCAGTCGCTACTTTTTGTACACCATCCGTCACTGTTATTTCCCCTCCATTGCCAATATGTGGAATTGAGTACACCCGACAAATCAGAGGTGTTCACGTAACCTCGAAAATCGTCTAAGTGTACATATGGATACCCAATTAAACATGTTCTAAACGGGTCGCCTACTTGCGCCAGGGACAGACAAAAGTCTGTAGTCCAGGTACGATTTGCCCACGTGAGCCATACATTAGTACGAGGGTCAACATGATGCAAATCAAAGTTAAGGCCTAAGCCTATAGTACTTAACAAAAAGATTAACACTTGGCCCATGTCTGCAGGCTTTTAGTTTTCCTTCTGTTTGAAGAGACACCTCCTTTTTGTTTCCTCCCACTTATCGGGGTTTACTTCCCAGATCTGTGGGACTGGAACAGATTTATCACATTCAACGGCTTTCCAAAGAACAATATTTGATTGTTCAAAAATATATCTATGCCACTTTTCCAACTTTTCTTGATAGGAGTGAGTTCTATCGCCTTCAATTCCAGTTTCCACTAACAGTCTCTATAAAAGCCCCTGATGATCCTACAAACAATAGTCACACCACCGTCTTACGCGGCACCTATTTACCCACTGTGGTCTTTTGCAGTCAGCACAAATTCTAAGGATCCAGAAATTGCACACTTTGCAGTCTGGACACTGAAGCTCTCGCTTATCTGTTTCTGAGACAAAATTCATTCGGGAGCAACGTTCTCCTCATCGAACGCAGGTTCTGGAGCGTTATCAGAAGATTGCCGTTGCAATGTTTCTCGGAAGGGTCTCACGTTCTTTGCCGGGATCCAGCGAGGACCTCTCTCTGTGGAAACACAAGCATAGCCTCTACCCCATGTAACAAGGGGATAGGGTCCCATTACTTTACCTGTTTCGGGGTCCCGGATCAATACTGGCGGCTTAATCTTAGGTTCAAAAAGGGTGTTTGTGCTAAAATGACGAACTACTGGAGGATTGCTGTCTAACAGGGAACAATTCAAAAAATTAAAAACATACAAGGCTTTCTGTATTCGCTCCTCTGGTGTAGCAGCTCCTATTCCCCCTTTTTGTTTTAATAACAGGCGTTTTAAGGTTTGGTGGGAACGTTCTATTAAAGCTTGTCCCGTAGCAGAGTGAGGGATACCTGTAACGTGTGATATACCCCAAGAGGCAAAAAAGGTTGTTAAGGTTTTAGATACATATGCGGGGCCATTGTCAGTTTTAATTTGAGAGGGTACCCCTAAAGTAGCAAAAGCGCGCATTAGATGTTTTTGCACATCATGTGCTTTTTCTCCTATATGACAGGAGGCAAATAACATTCCCGAAAATGTATCAATAGAGCAATGAACAAACTTTAAACGACCAAATTCAGCAAAATGAGTGACATCTGTTTTCCAGAGTTGAAGGCTCTGTAGCCCTCTGGGGTTGACTCCTTCTGCTATAGAAGGGAAAGAGTGCCTTTGACAATCAGGACACACCGCAATGATATTATGGGCTTGTTGTATAGTGAGGTCAAATTGACGCTTAAGGCCTGCAGCGTTTTGATGAAAAAAGGAGTGGCTGAGTTTAGCTTGCGCTAATCGATCTGGTAACACCTGCACCGGTAGCGTAAGCAAATCCGCTTGTCGGTTCCCTTCTGCAATAAAACCAGGTAGAGAAGTGTGAGATCGAACATGCATAATAAAATAAGGGTGAAGACGGGAATTTAACAGAAAGATGAGTTCTTGTAACAAATTAAACAGTGCCGTATGAGAAACATCTCGAGGCACAGAAGCTTCTGCTCGGCTAACAATTCCTGCAACATAAGCAGTATCAGTGATTATATTGAGAGGAATAGACCATTTTCGAAACACTCGAACAACTGCAGACAATTCTACTATTTGAGGAGAACCCTGTACAGTCTCTACATCTGAGTTCCACTGTTCCCGATGGTCATCCCACCAAAGGATAACAGACTTGTGAGATTTGCCAGACCCATCCGTGAATACAGTGAGGGCTTGTAAAGGCTGGTCACTCCACTTTGGAATAGGTTAAAGGTGAAAATCAACGCTTAACAGTTTGTGAGAAGGCGGATGAGAAGTGAGTTGGCCTGCATAGCCAGTTAGAGCTATGCCTAGTGCATCTGATTGTTGTTGTAACCATTGCAGGTAAATACTTGTTACTGGCATACATATAAGGATAAAGTCCGTGCCTGCCAGGGTAAGTAATCACTGTCGAGCCCTGATGATTAAAGATGCAAACATCTCATGTTGGGTAGAAATCGTCTTTGTGGCTTGGTTAGGCAGAAAAATCCATTCAATGATCAGTAAAGGGTCCGTTTTCTGGCAGTCCCATTGGAAAATAAGTGCATGAGGCTGTCGAGCAGGGTTAAGGATGATTAATTGAAAAGGCAATTCTGGTTCCCATCGATGCGCTTGTCTGGAGGTAATCGCTGCCGCAGCTTTATGCAAGGAAGCTATGGCTTCAGGACTGAGACTTCGCGGAGCGTTTAAGTCCGAGCTTCCTTTAAGCATTTCAAATAAGGGACGAAGATCCGCATTAGTGATTCCTAACAACAGTCTGACCCAATTGATTGTTCCTAACAGTTTCTGCACATCATGTAAATTTTTTACATTTGCCTGTATTTGTAAAGGTTGCGGAGCAATAGTCTGAGCTCTTATACGCCATCCTAAGTATTTCCAAGGTGGCACTTTTTGAATTTTTTCTGGTGCAATACAGAGGTCTGCTGATTTTACAGCAGCCATGACAAGGGCTACAGCTTCCTCCATGACTTCATGGTGCTGTGCTGCCACTAGAATGTCATCCATATAATGATATAACAATGCAGCAGGTACTACAGTTCTGACAGGACTAAGTATTTTTGCTACATACCACTGGCATATTGTAGGGCTATTTTTCATTCCCTGCGGTAGCACAACCCACTGGTATCTTTGCAAAGGAGCTTGCATGTTGACGCTAGGGACCGAAAAGGCAAATTTAGAAGCGTCATCTGGATGCAATGGAATGTTGGAAAAACAATCTTTGAGGTCTATGATGGTTAAAGGCCAATCTCTAGGGATCATGGCGGGTGACGGAAGCCCAGGTTGCAGGGCCCCCATGTCTTCCATAGCGTCACTAATTTTTCTGAGGTCATGGAGCAAGCGCCACTGGCCAGTCAGTTTTTTAGTAACAAAAATAGGCGAGTTCCAAGGACTCGTAGAGGGTACAATATGTCCCATAGATAGTTGTTCATTAACTATTTCTTGGAGGGCGAGAAGTTTTTCCAGCGGCAGGGACCATTGATCAATCCAAATAGGAGTATCTGTTTTCCAAGTTAACTTTAGGGTTTCACGCCCCTCAATGGCCCCACCTAAAAATGTGTCTGGATAGACATCCCCCACTGGGATAACACATCACGCCCCCACAAGACCATAGGTACTGGTAAGACAAACGGTTTGACTGAGGCAACTTGTCCTTCTGAATTTTGAACTTGTATTATTTCTGTGCTTTGGCGGCTAGCTCCATACCCCCCGATTCCTGCTAATGTCTGAGAGACATCAGCTAAAGGCCACCTAGAAGGCCACTTTGCTTGAGAAATAACGGTAACATCTGCACCTGTATCAATAATTCCACTTAACATGACTTGTTGACCTTCGCGAATGAGGGTGCATTGACATATAGGACGTTTTTGTGAGATGGCTTGAACCCATAAAATTAGTGGTTCTCCCATAGATCCAAAACTTCCCTGTCTCTGTGGGAGCAATTGGTCAGGGATTGGGACATAGTCTTCCTTAGGGATCAGTATCAATTGAGCGATACGACTTCCCTCTGGCACTGTACAAGGAGGAAACGGGGTCCAGGCCATAATTTTAATTTCTGAATTACTGTCAGGATCGATTACTCCGGGCAATACAAAAAGTCCTGACAGAGTAGTGGACGATCTTCCTAATAATAATGCTTGCGTTCTAGAGGGAAAAGGACCTGCAACTTTGGTAGGCAGTAAGTGAACAGAGGAATCAAGTAGCGTTACTGTGTGGGCGGTTGCCAGGTCCAGGCCGGCACTCCCTGCTGTTGCTGGGTGGAGACTGGAAACACTCCTGTTTCCCCCCCCCGCGTTTGTGGGGGCGCTGGTGGCGGAACTTGTGTCTGTGCGCGCCGCGGTCCCGCGCTCTGCAATCTGTTTCCCTGTATGGGGCGCCCTTGAGAGTCGTATTTAGATCTACATTGATTAGCATAGTGGCGCCCTTTTTGGCACTTAGGACAAACTCCAGGTATTTGGGGTCGTTTCCCAGCATTGGCACTAAAGCAATCTTTTTTAAGGTGTCCCGGTTTTCCACACCCAGTTTAAGGAGTAGAATCTCCCGAGCCTGTACGTTATCAACTTGCCGCTCTAAGGCTTGTTTTAATCTATCTATAAACTGCATATACGGCTCACGGGGTTCCTGAGTGATACTAGTGAATGCTTTTTGGGGTCTGCCAGAGTCAGGAACTCTCAACAAGGCCCTTTTCGCTTCTTCTCTGCCTGCTTCCAAAGCCTCCCGAGGAATGTCCCTAGCTTGGGCTGCTGGGTCCGAAAACTGCCCTGTTCCTGTGAGGTGCTCTATAGTCAATGCAGCTAAGGCGGCATTAGCATGTCCTGCATAACCCAGCAAAACTGTCTGCAATCCCGTTCTCCGTTGAGACTCCCACATTGTATATTGTGTTGGGGTTAATAACAATCGCGCGAGAGATTTTAAATCATGTGGGGTCATGACATATGTATCGAATACAGAAGATAAAAGGCTTGCAAAATAAGGGGAAGACAACCCATGCTCGGTAACTGTACGGCACAACTCCTTAATGACCGAAAAAGAAAGAGCTTCCCACTGAGCCTGAGGCCCCCCTCGTCCTTGGTATATAACGGGGGCTACTATAGTTCTGGCTATTTCCAACTCCCCCTCGTTTATCGCTTGGCGCTTAATCTTTCCCCAAAACTCATAAGGATCAGGGGGAAAAAGATCAGGTTCCTTTTCAGGATCAATCAGACCCGGGTCAAAGGGATCACCCTCCGGGGGATATCCAGCAGCACAAGCTAACGATGGCGCAGAGGGTTCCGCCCCACCAGCTATTTTAGAAGGGCAGGGGGGAGGTGACTGAGCTCCCTCCTCGGAAACTCGCTGATTTTGCTCTTGTGCCTTTATGGTTTCAAAGATTTTTCTCCAACTGGGGAGCATATACTGCACTTCCTCATCTCCTGAGGTAGCTGCGTCCCATAACTTTACCCCCACATCGTCCCAAAGTTCACGCGTAAAAACAGAAGAAGCAGTCACCGCGGGGATCTTAACCTGCACCCATTTAAGGATTAACTTAAGATCTTGTTCTGAAAGAGTCTTTTTCCCATGCTTCTTAAGTAGAGCTTTCATTAGCTCGTAAACGTCTCTCTCAGGGGAAGACTCTTGATTCCCCATTTTGCTAGTTCACCCGCAGCTCACCTCTCGTTCCAGACGGAGGGATTGTTTGGCCGGCCGGCATATCCTGCTTCCTTTCAGCAGCTCATTCCACGTTCTGCGGGACTCGCGACATGCCACCAGGTAGGTGGTTTTTCAATCCTCGGCGGTTTCGTCACTGACGATCACGTCGGAGGTCACCAATTTGCTGCGATTGAGAGACGGGGACGCAGCTTGATGCAAGCAAGGTGTCCGCTTTATTGTATGGCAAACATACATTCATATAGTCTAAGGCACACAAGTTTCATGCTGATTGGCTAATCACTTTAACAGACATTAAGCTAGCTAAGGCGGGAATCTTAGTCAGGCAGTGTTGGCATGGTAACAAGATCGTTATCTCGTAGCCACAAGCTGTCCCCCGCTCCAGGGCGCAGGCATCCCCACCGACCACAAGCTCCCCGCCTCCAAGTCGCCTCACAACTACCGCAACACTTAACTTTATTCATACAGCAAACTAGCCTATTAACTCCAAATACAGAAAACTAACTCATCAACTCTAAATTCAGACAACCCAACACCTGATAACATCCTTTCAAGAGCAAAGGCAGCAATTTGCAGAATTCCGCTTCTTAGGGGAAGTGAGAAATTGCTGAGCTGACACCAAGTCCTGCAGTGTCCCTGTCACCTGCAGAGCCACCGCATCCTCGCCACGGTAGCGGGCATTGTGACAAAGGTTCTATGTCAGCTGGGTGTGGCAGCCAGGCGCCCCCTAGGGGATGGGGAGCCTGTCAGCCCCAGGCCTGTCACTGCCTGGTGTCCCTGCTGCCACCAGCCAGGCCTCTGAAAACTTGTCAAACCATGCCCAGACTGGGGGCCAGTTTGGCCCAAAGTCTCCAAGAGACAAGTCGGGAAGAAAGAAATGGGACAGAGGGAGAAAGCGAAGGGAGCAGGAGAAAGGGAAGGAAGAATAAAAAGTAGTGTTGGGCTGCAGGAGTGAGATGGAGGAATTACAAGAAAAGAGGCAGGAAGCAGGAGAGTGAGAGAAAAGGAAAGAAGAGACATGCAGCCAGACGAGGGGTTAGTGAGAGAGGATGGGACAGAGAACAGGATGAGAAGGAAATAAGGCAAGGCTAGGATAGGCAAGGACAGACAAGGCATGGCTAGGCTGCAGGACATTTTTTTGCTTTATAGTTTCTAGCACATTCGTCTTCAGACTTGGAGGAAAGCCATAAGACCGTATGGATTAGGCCCAAGCAAAAACCCCAGCTACTTGAGACACTTAGACTAAGCCTAAAATACCAAGATCTCTCCATAAGGATGGTTTTTATACTGTACTTCCACAATCTGCTGGCAGTACAAAAAAATAAGCTGCGGATCTCCTTAGGCTGAGTCATGGTGCTTTGGGGCAGGTACCGTGCATATCATGGGAATATTTCACAGCTTCTGCTCTGTTTTCAGTGTATGACACCAAAACACCCACCTGATGACATCCTTTCAAGAGCAAAGGCAGCAATTTGCAGAATTCCGCTTCTTAGGGGAAGTGAGAAATTGCTGAGCTGACACCAAGTCCTGCAGTGTCCCTGTCACCTGCAGAGCCACCGCATCCTCGCCACGGTAGCGGGCATTGTGACAAAGGTTCTATGTCAGCTGGGTGTGGCAGCCAGGCGCCCCCTAGGGGATGGGGAGCCTGTCAGCCCCGGCACTGTCACTGCCTGCTGGCCCTGCTGTCGCCAGCCAGGCCTCTGAAAACTTGTCAAACCATGCCCAGACTTGGGGCCAGTTTGGCCCAAAGTCTCCAAGAGACAAGTCGGGAAGAAAGATATGGGACAGAGGGAGAAAGCGAAGGGAGCAGGAGAAAGGGAAGGAAGAATAAAAAGTAGTGTTGGTCTGCAGGAGTGAGATGGAGGAATTGCAAGAAAAGAGGCAGGAAGCAGGAGAGTGAGAGAAAAGGAAAGAAGAGACATGCAGCCAGACGAGGGCTTAGTGAGAGAGGATGGGACAGAGAACAGGATGAGAAGGAAATAAGGCAAGGCTAGGACAGGCAAGGACAGGCAAGGCAAGGCTAGGCTGCAGGACATGTTTTTGCTTTATAGTTTCTAGCACATTCGTCTTCAGACTAGGAGGAAAGCCATAAGACCGTATGGATTAGGCCCAAGCAAAAACCCCAGCTACTTGAGACACTTAGACTAAGCCTAAAATACCAAGATCTGTCCATAAGGATGGTTTTTATACTGTACTTCCACAATCTGCTGGCAGTACAATAAAATAAGCTGCGGATCTCCTTAGGCTGAGTCATGGTGCTTTGGGGCAGGTACCGTGCATGTCATGGGAATATTTCACAATTTCTGCTCTGTTTTCAGTGTATGACACCAAAACACCCACCTGATGACATCCTTTCAAGAGCAAAGGCAGCAATTTGCAGAATTCCGCTTCTTAGGGGAAGTGAGAAATTGCTGAGCTGACACCAAGTCCTGCAGTGTCCCTGTCACCTGCAGAGCCACCGCATCCTCGCCACGGTAGCGGGCATTGTGACAAAGGTTCTATGTCAGCTGGGTGTGGCAGCCAGGCGCCCCCTAGGGGATGGGGAGCCTGTCAGCCCCAGGCCTGTCACTGCCTGGTGTCCCTGCTGCCACCAGCCAGGCCTCTGAAAACTTGTCAAACCATGCCCAGACTTGGGGCCAGTTTGGCCCAAAGTCTCCAAGAGACAAGTCGGGAAGAAAGATATGGGACAGAGGGAGAAAGCGAAGGGAGCAGGAGAAAGGGAAGGAAGAATAAAAAGTAGTGTTGGGCTGCAGGAGTGAGATGGAGGAATTGCAAGAAAAGAGGCAGGAAGCAGGAGAGTGAGAGAAAAGGAAAGAAGAGACATGCAGCCAGACGAGGGGTTAGTGAGAGAGGATGGGACAGAGAACAGGATGAGAAGGAAATAAGGCAAGGCTAGGACAGGCAAGGACAGGCAAGGCAAGGCTAGGCTGCAGGACATGTTTTTGCTTTATAGTTTCTAGCACATTCGTCTTCAGACTAGGAGGAAAGCCATAAGACCGTATGGATTAGGCCCAAGCAAAAACCCCAGCTACTTGAGACACTTAGACTAAGCCTAAAATACCAAGATCTCTCCATAAGGATGGTTTTTACACTGTACTTCCACAATCTGCTGGCAGTACAAAAAAATAAGCTGCAGATCTCCTTAGGCTGAGTCATGGTGCTTTGGGGCAGGGACCATGCATATCATGGGAATATTTCACAGTTTCTGCTCTGTTTTCAGTGTATGACACCAAAACACCCACCTGATGACATCCTTTCAAGAGCAAAGGCAGCAATTTGCAGAATTCCGCTTCTTAGGGGAAGTGAGAAATTGCTGAGCTGACACCAAGTCCTGCAGTGTCCCTGTCACCTGCAGAGCCACCGCATCCTCGCCACGGTAGCGGGCATTGTGACAAAGGTTCTATGTCAGCTGGGTGTGGCAGCCAGGCGCCCCCTAGGGGATGGGGAGCCTGTCAGCCCCGGGCCTGTCACTGCCTGCTGGCCCTGCTGTCACCTGCCAGGCCTCTGAAAACTTGTCAAACCATGCCCAGACTTGGGGCCAGTTTGGCCCAAAGTCTCCAAGAGACAAGTCGGGAAGAAAGATATGGGACAGAGGGAGAAAGCGAAGGGAGCAGGAGAAAGGGGAGGAAGAATAAAAAGTAGTGTTGTTCTGCAGGAGTGAGATGGAGGAATTGCAAGAAAAGAGGAAGGAAGCAGGAGAGTGAAAGAAATGGAAAGAAGAGACATGCAGCCAGACGAGGGCTTAGTGAGAGAGGATGGGACAGAGAACAGGATGAGAAGGAGAGAAGGCAAGGCTAGGACAGGCAAGGACAGGCAAGGCAAGGCTAGGCTGCAGGACATGTTTTTGCTTTATAGTTTCTAGCACTTTCGTCTTCAGAGTAGGAGGAAAGCCATAAGACCGTATGGATTAGGCCCAAGCAAAAACCCCAGCTACTTGAGACACTTAGACTAAGCCTCAAATACCAAGATCTCTCCATAAGGATGGTTTTTACACTGTACTTCCACAATCTGCTGGCAGTACAAAAAAATAAGCTGCAGATCTCCTTAGGCTGAGTCATGGTGCTCTGGGGCAGCGACCATGCATATCATGGGAATATTTCACAGTTTCTGCTCTGTTTTCAGTGTATGACACCAAAACACCCACCTGATGACATCCTTTCAAGAGCAAAGGCAGCAATTTGCAGAATTCCGCTTCTTAGGGGAAGTGAGAAATTGCTGAGCTGACACCAAGTCCTGCAGTGTCCCTGTCACCTGCAGAGCCACCGCATCCTCGCCACGGTAGCGGGCATTGTGACAAAGGTTCTATGTCAGCTGGGTGTGGCAGCCAGGCGCCCCCTAGGGGATGGGGAGCCTGTCAGCCCCGGGCCTGTCACTGCCTGGTGTCCCTGCTGCCACCAGCCAGGCCTCTGAAAACTTGTCAAACCATGCCCAGACTTGGGGCCAGTTTGGCCCAAAGTCTCCAAGAGACAAGTCGGGAAGAAAGATATGGGACAGAGGGAGAAAGCGAAGGGAGCAGGAGAAAGGGGAGGAAGAATAAAAAGTAGTGTTGTTCTGCAGGAGTGAGATGGAGGAATTGCAAGAAAAGAGGAAGGAAGCAGGAGAGTGAAAGAAATGGAAAGAAGAGACATGCAGCCAGACGAGGGCTTAGTGAGAGAGGATGGGACAGAGAACAGGATGAGAAGGAGAGAAGGCAAGGCTAGGACAGGCAAGGACAGGCAAGGCAAGGCTAGGCTGCAGGACATGTTTTTGCTTTATAGTTTCTAGCACTTTCGTCTTCAGAGTAGGAGGAAAGCCATAAGACCGTATGGATTAGGCCCAAGCAAAAACCCCAGCTACTTGAGACACTTAGACTAAGCCTCAAATACCAAGATCTCTCCATAAGGATGGTTTTTACACTGTACTTCCACAATCTGCTGGCAGTACAAAAAAATAAGCTGC
This sequence comes from Columba livia, assembly GCF_036013475.1. Classification (NCBI taxonomy): domain Eukaryota; kingdom Metazoa; phylum Chordata; class Aves; order Columbiformes; family Columbidae; genus Columba; species Columba livia. The sequence goes on along the minus strand of NW_027043009.1, from coordinate 4,432,736 downwards.
AGATCTCCTTAGGCTGAGTCATGGTGCTCTGGGGCAGCGACCATGCATATCATGGGAATATTTCACAGTTTCTGCTCTGTTTTCAGTGTATGACACCAAAACACCCACCTGATGACATCCTTTCAAGAGCAAAGGCAGCAATTTGCAGAATTCCGCTTCTTAGGGGAAGTGAGAAATTGCTGAGCTGACACCAAGTCCTGCAGTGTCCCTGTCACCTGCAGAGCCACCGCATCCTCGCCACGGTAGCGGGCATTGTGACAAAGGTTCTATGTCAGCTGGGTGTGGCAGCCAGGCGCCCCCTAGGGGATGGGGAGCCTGTCAGCCCCGGGCCTGTCACTGCCTGGTGTCCCTGCTGCCACCAGCCAGGCCTCTGAAAACTTGTCAAACCATGCCCAGACTTGGGGCCAGTTTGGCCCAAAGTCTCCAAGAGACAAGTCGGGAAGAAAGATATGGGACAGAGGGAGAAAGCGAAGGGAGCAGGAGAAAGGGGAGGAAGAATAAAAAGTAGTGTTGTTCTGCAGGAGTGAGATGGAGGAATTGCAAGAAAAGAGGAAGGAAGCAGGAGAGTGAAAGAAATGGAAAGAAGAGACATGCAGCCAGACGAGGGCTTAGTGAGAGAGGATGGGACAGAGAACAGGATGAGAAGGAGAGAAGGCAAGGCTAGGACAGGCAAGGACAGGCAAGGCAAGGCTAGGCTGCAGGACATGTTTTTGCTTTATAGTTTCTAGCACTTTCGTCTTCAGAGTAGGAGGAAAGCCATAAGACCGTATGGATTAGGCCCAAGCAAAAACCCCAGCTACTTGAGACACTTAGACTAAGCCTCAAATACCAAGATCTCTCCATAAGGATGGTTTTTACACTGTACTTCCACAATCTGCTGGCAGTACAAAAAAATAAGCTGCAGATCTCCTTAGGCTGAGTCATGGTGCTCTGGGGCAGCGACCATGCATATCATGGGAATATTTCACAGTTTCTGCTCTGTTTTCAGTGTATGACACCAAAACACCCACCTGATGACATCCTTTCAAGAGCAAAGGCAGCAATTTGCAGAATTCCGCTTCTTAGGGGAAGTGAGAAATTGCTGAGCTGACACCAAGTCCTGCAGTGTCCCTGTCACCTGCAGAGCCACCGCATCCTCGCCACGGTAGCGGGCATTGTGACAAAGGTTCTATGTCAGCTGGGTGTGGCAGCCAGGCGCCCCCTAGGGGATGGGGAGCCTGTCAGCCCCGGGCCTGTCACTGCCTGCTGGCCCTGCTGTCACCTGCCAGGCCTCTGAAAACTTGTCAAACCATGCCCAGACTTGGGGCCAGTTTGGCCCAAAGTCTCCAAGAGACAAGTCGGGAAGAAAGATATGGGACAGAGGGAGAAAGCGAAGGGAGCAGGAGAAAGGGAAGGAAGAATAAAAAGTAGTGTTGGGCTGCAGGACTGAGATGGAGGAATTGCAAGAAAAGAGGCAGGAAGCAGGAGAGTGAGAGAAAAGGAAAGAAGAGACATGCAGCCAGACGAGGGCTTAGTGAGAGAGGATGGGACAGAGAACAGGATGAGAAGGAAATAAGGCAAGGCTAGGACAGGCAAGGACAGGCAAGGCAAGGCTAGGCTGCAGGACATGTTTTTGCTTTATAGTTTCTAGCACTTTCGTCTTCAGAGTAGGAGGAAAGCCATAAGACCGTATGGATTAGGCCCAAGCAAAAACCCCAGCTACTTGAGACACTTAGACTAAGCCTCAAATACCAAGATCTCTCCATAAGGATGGTTTTTACACTGTACTTCCACAATCTGCTGGCAGTACAAAAAAATAAGCTGCAGATCTCCTTAGGCTGAGTCATGGTGCTCTGGGGCAGCGACCATGCATATCATGGGAATATTTCACAGTTTCTGCTGTTTTCAGTGTATGACACCAAAACACCCACCTGATGACATCCTTTCAAGAGCAAAGGCAGCAATTTGCAGAATTCCGCTTCTTAGGGGAAGTGAGAAATTGCTGAGCTGACACCAAGTCCTGCAGTGTCCCTGTCACCTGCAGAGCCACCGCATCCTCGCCACAGTAGCGGGCATTGTGACAAAGGTTCTATGTCAGCTGGGTGTGGCAGCCAGGCGCCCCCTAGGGGATGAGGAGCCTGTCAGCCCCGGGCCTGTCACTGCCTGCTGGCCCTGCTGTCACCTGCCAGGCCTCTGAAAACTTGTCAAACCATGCCCAGACTTGGGGCCAGTTTGGCCCAAAGTCTCCAAGAGACAAGTCGGGAAGAAAGATATGGGACAGAGGGAGAAAGCGAAGGGAGCAGGAGAAAGGGAAGGAAGAATAAAAAGTAGTGTTGGGCTGCAGGAGTGAGATGGAGGAATTGCAAGAAAAGAGGCAGGAAGCAGGAGAGTGAGAGAAAAGGAAAGAAGAGACATGCAGCCAGACGAGGGCTTAGTGAGACAGGAGGGGGCAGAGAACAGGATGAGAAGGACATAAGGCAAGGCTAGGACAGGCAAGGACAGGCAAGGCAAGGCTAGGCTGCAGGACATGTTTTTGCTTTATAGTTTCTAGCACTTTCGTCTTCAGAGTAGGAGGAAAGCCATAAGACCGTATGGATTAGGCCCAAGCAAAAACCCCAGCTACTTGAGACACTTAGACTAAGCCTAAAATATCAAGATCTCTCCATAAGGATGGTTTATATACTGTACATCCACAATCTGCTGGCAGTACAAAAAAATAAGCTGCAGATCTCCTTAGGCTGAGTCATGGTGCTTTGGGGCAGGGACCATGCATATCATGGGAATATTTCACAGTTTCTGCTTTGTTTTCAGTGTATGACACCAAAACACCCACCTGATGACATCCTTTCAAGAGCAAAGGCAGCAATTTGCAGAATTCCGCTTCTTAGGGGAAGTGAGAAATTGCTGAGCTGACACCAAGTCCTGCAGTGTCCCTGTCACCTGCAGAGCCACCGCATCCTCGCCACGGTAGCGGGCATTGTGACAAAGGTTCTATGTCAGCTGGGTGTGGCAGCCAGGCGCCCCCTAGGGGATGGGGAGCCTGTCAGCCCCGGGCCTGTCACTGCCTGCTGCCCCTGCTGTCACCTGCCAGGACTCTGAAAACTTGTCAAACCATGCCCAGACTTGGGGCCAGTTTGGCCCAAAGTCTCCAAGAGACAAGTCGGGAAGAAAGATATGGGACAGAGGGAGAAAGAGAAGGGAGCAGGAGAAAGGGAAGGAAGAATAAAAAGTAGTGTTGGGCTGCAGGAGTGAGAAGGAGGAATTGCAAGAAAAGAGGCAGGAAGCAGGAGAGTGAGAGAAAAGGAAAGAAGAGACATGCAGCCAGACGAGGGCTTAGTGAGAGAGGATGGGACAGAGAACAGGATGAGAAGGAAATAAGGCAAGGCTAGGACAGGCAAGGACAGGCAAGGCAAGGCTAGGCTGCAGGACATGTTTTTGCTTTATAGTTTCTAGCACATTGGTCTTCAGACTAGGAGGAAAGCCATAAGACCGTATGGATTAGGCCCAAGCAAAAACCCCAGCTACTTGAGACACTTAGACTAAGCCTCAAATACCAAGATCTCTCCATAAGGATGGTTTTTACACTGTACTTCCACAATCTGCTGGCAGTACAAAAAAATAAGCTGCAGATATCCTTAGGCTGAGCCATGGTGCTTTGGGGCAGGGACCATGCATATCATGGGAATATTTCACAGTTTCTGCTCTGTTTTCAGTGTATTACACCAAAACACCCACCTGATGACATCCTTTCAAGAGCAAAAGCAGCAATTTGCAGAATCCCGCTTCTTAGGGGAAGTGAGAAATTGCTGAGCTGACACCAAGTCCTGCAGTGTCCCTGTCACCTGCAGAGCCACCGCATCCTCGCCACGGTAGCAGGCATTGTGACAAAGGTTCTATGTCAGCTGGGTGTGGCAGCCAGGCGCCCCCTAGGGGATGGGAAGACTGTCAGCCCCGGGCCTGTCACTGCCTGGTGTCCCTGCTGCCACCAGCCAGGCCTCGGAAAACTTGTGAAACCATGCCCAGACTTGGGGCCAGTTTGGCCCAAAGTCTCCAAGAGACAAGTCGGGAAGAAAGATATGGGACAGAGGGAGAAAGCGAAGGGAGCAGGAGAAAGGGAAGGAAGAATAAAAAGTAGTGTTGGGCTGCAGGAGTGAGATGGAGGAATTGCAAGAAAAGAGGCAGGAAGCAGGAGAGTGAGAGAAAAGGAAAGAACAGACATGCAGCCAGACGAGGGCTTAGTGAGAGAGGATGGGACAGAGAACAGGATGAGAAGGAGAGAAGGCAAGGCTAGGACAAGCAAGGACAGGCAAGGCAAGGCTAGGCTGCAGGACATGTTTTTGCTTTATAGTTTCAAGCACATTCGTATTTAGACTAGGAGGAAAGCCATAAGACCGTATGGATTAGGCCCAAGCAAAAACTCCAGCTACTTGAGACACTTAGACTAAGGCTAAAATACCAAGATCTCTCCATAAGGATGGTTTTTACACTGTACTTCCACAATCTGCTGGCAGTACAAAAAAATAAGCTGCAGATCTCCTTAGGCTGAGTCATGGTGCTCTGGGGCAGCGACCATGCATATCATGGGAATATTTCACAGTTTCTGCTTTGTTTTCAGTGTATGACACCAAAACACCCACCTGATGACATCCTTTCAAGAGCAAAGACAGCAATTTGCAGAATTCCGCTTCTTAGGGGAAGTGAGAAATTGCTGAGCTGACACCAAGTCCTGCAGTGTCCCTGTCACCTGCAGAGCCACCGCATCCTCTCCACGGTAGCGGGCATTGTGACAAAGGTTCTATGTCAGCTGGGTGTGGCAGCCAGGTGCCCCCTAGGGGATGGGAAGACTGTCAGCCCCGGGCCTGTCACTGCCTGGTGTCCCTGCTGCCACCAGCCAGGCCTCTGAAAACTTGTCAAACCATGCCCAGACTTGGGGCCAGTTTGGCCCAAAGTCTCCAAGAGACAAGTCGGGAAGAAAGATATGGGACAGAGGGAGAAAGCGAAGGGAGCAGGAGAAAGGGAAGGAAGAATAAAAAGTAGTGTTGGGCTGCAGGAGTGAGATGGAGGAATTGCAAGAAAAGAGGCAGGAAGCAGGAGAGTGAGAGAAAAGGAAAGAAGAGACATGCAGCCAGACGAGGGCTTAGTGAGAGAGGATGGGACAGAGAACAGGATGAGAAGGACATAAGGCAAGGGTAGGACAGGCAAGGACAGGCGAGGAAAGGCTAGGCTGCAGGACATGTTTTTGCTTTATAGTTTCTAGCACATTCGTCTTCAGACTAGGAGGAAAGCCATAAGACCGTATGGATTAGGCCCAAGCAAATACCCCAGCTACTTGAGACACTTAGACTAAGCCTAAAATATCAGGATCTCTCCATAAGGATGGTTTATATACTGTACATCCACAATCTGCTGGCAGTACAAAAAAATAAGCTGCAGATCTCCTTAGGCTGAGTCATGGTGCTTTGGGGCAGAGACCATGCATATCATGGGAATATTTCACAGTTTCTGCTTTGTTTTCAGTGTATGACACCAAAACACCCACCTGATGACATCCTTTCAAGAGCAAAGGCAGCAATTTGCAGAATTCCGCTTCTTAGGGGAAGTGAGAAATTGCTGAGCTGACACCAAGTCCTGCAGTGTCCCTGTCACCTGCAGAGCCACCGCATCCTCGCCACGGTAGCGGGCATTGTGACAAAGGTTCTATGTCAGCTGGGTGTGGCAGCCAGGTGCCCCCTAGGGGATGGGAAGACTGTCAGCCCCGGGCCTGTTACTGCCTGGTGTCCCTGCTGCCACCAGCCAGGCCTCTGAAAACTTGTCAAACCATGCCCAGACTTGGGGCCAGTTTGGCCCAAAGTCTCCAAGAGACAAGTCGGGAAGAAAGATATGGGACAGAGGGATAAACGAAGGGAGCAGGAGAAAGGGAAGGAAGAATAAAAAGTAGTGTTGGGCTGCAGGAGTGAGATGGAGGAATTGCAAGGAAAGAGGCAGGAAGCAGGAGAGTGAGAGAAAAGGAAAGAAGAGACATGCAGCCAGACGAGGGCTTAGTGAGAGAGGATGGGACAGAGAACAGGATGAGAAGGACATAAGGCAAGGCTAGGACAGGCAAGGACAGGCAAGGCAAGGCTAGGCTGCAGGACATGTTTTTGCTTTATAGTTTCTAGCACATTCGTCTTCAGACTAGGAGGAAAGCCATAAGACCGTATGGATTAGGCCCAAGCAAAAACCCCAGCTACTTGAGACACTTAGACTAAGCATAAACTACCAAGATCTCTCCATAAGGATGGTTTTTATACTGTACTTCCACAATCTGCTGGCAGTACAAAAAAATAACCTGCAGATCTCCTTAGGCTGAGTCATGGTGCTTTGGGGCAGGGACCATGCATATCATGGGAATGTTTCACAGTTTCTGCTTTGTTTTCAGTGTATGACACCAAAACACCCACCTGATGACATCCTTTCAAGAGCAAAGGCAGCAATTTGCAGAATTCCGCTTCTTAGGGGAAGTGAGAAATTGCTGAGCTGACACCAAGTCCTGCAGTGTCCCTGTCACCTGCAGAGCCACCGCATCCTCGCCACGGTAGCGGGCATTGTGACAAAGGTTCTATGTCAGCTGGGTGTGGCAGCCAGGCGCCCCCTAGGGGATGGGGAGCCTGTCAGCCCCGGGCCTGTCACTGCCTGGTGTCCCTGCTGCCACCAGCCAGGCCTCTGAAAACTTGTCAAACCATGCCCAGACTTGGGGCCAGTTTGGCCCAAAGTCTCCAAGAGACAAGTCGCGAAGAAAGATATGGGACAGAGGGAGAAAGTGAAGGGAGCAGGAGAAAGGGAAGGAAGAATAAAAAGTAGTGTTGGGCCGCAGGAGTGAGATGGAGGAATTGCAAGAAAAGAGGCAGGAAGCAGGAGAGTGAGAGAAAAGGAAAGAAGAGACATGCAGCCAGACGAGGGCTTAGTGAGAGAGGATGGGACAGAGAACAGGATGAGAAGGACATAAGGCAAGGCTAGGACAGGCAAGGACAGGCAAGGAAAGGCTAGGCTGCAGGACATGTTTTTGCTTTATAGTTTCTAGCACATTCGTCTTCAGACTAGGAGGAAAGCCATAAGACCGTATGGATTAGGCCCAAGCAAATACCCCAGCTACTTGAGACACTTAGACTAAGCCTAAAATATCAGGATCTCTCCATAAGGATGGTTTATATACTGTACATCCACAATCTGCTGGCAGTACAAAAAAATAAGCTGCAGATCTCCTTAGGCTGAGTCATGGTGCTTTGGGGCAGAGACCATGCATATCATGGGAATATTTCACAGTTTCTGCTTTGTTTTCAGTGTATGACACCAAAACACCCACCTGATGACATCCTTTCAAGAGCAAAGGCAGCAATTTGCAGAATTCCGCTTCTTAGGGGAAGTGAGAAATTGCTGAGCTGACACCAAGTCCTGCAGTGTCCCTGTCACCTGCAGAGCCACCGCATCCTCGCCACGGTAGCGGGCATTGTGACAAAGGTTCTATGTCAGCTGGGTGTGGCAGCCAGGCGCCCCCTAGGGGATGGGAAGACTTTCAGCCCCGGGCCTGTCACTGCCTGGTGTCCCTGCTGCCACCAGCCAGGCCTCTGAAAACTTGTCAAACCATGCCCAGACTTGGGGCCAGTTTGGCCCAAAGTCTCCAAGAGACAAGTCGGGAAGAAAGATATGGGACAGAGGGAGAAAGTGAAGGGAGCAGGAGAAAGGGAAGGAAGAATAAAAAGTAGTGTTGGGCTGCAGGAGTGAGATGGAGGAATTGCAAGAAAAGAGGCAGGAAGCAGGAGAGTGAGAGAAAAGGAAAGAAGAGACATGCAGCCAGACGAGGGCTTAGTGAGAGAGGATGGGACAGAGAACAGGATGAGAAGGACATAAGGCAAGGCTAGGACAGGCAAGGACAGGCAAGGCAAGGCTAGGCTGCAGGACATGTTTTTGCTTTATAGTTTCTAGCACATTCGTCTTCAGACGAGGAGGAAAGCCATAAGACCGTATGGATTAGGCCCAAGCAAAAACCCCAGCTACTTGAGACACTTAGACTAAGCCTAAAATATCAAGATCTCTCCATAAGGATGGTTTATATACTGTACATCCACAATCTGCTGGCAGTACAAAAAAATAAGCTGCAGATCTCCTTAGGCTGAGTCATGGTGCTTTGGGGCAGAGACCATGCATATCATGGGAATATTTCACAGTTTCTGCTTTGTTTTCAGTGTATGACACCAAAACACCCACCTGATGACATCCTTTCAAGAGCAAAGGCAGCAATTTGCAGAATTCCGCTTCTTAGGGGAAGTGAGAAATTGCTGAGCTGACACCAAGTCCTGCAGTGTCCCTGTCACCTGCAGAGCCACCGCATCCTCGCCACGGTAGCGGGCATTGTGACAAAGGTTCTATGTCAGCTGGGTGTGGCAGCCAGGTGCCCCCTAGGGGATGGGAAGACTGTCAGCCCCGGGCCTGTTACTGCCTGGTGTCCCTGCTGCCACCAGCCAGGCCTCTGAAAACTTGTCAAACCATGGCCAGACTTGGGGCCAGTTTGGCCCAAAGTCTCCAAGAGACAAGTCGGGAAGAAAGATATGGGACAGAGGGATAAACGAAGGGAGCAGGAGAAAGGGAAGGAAGAATAAAAAGTAGTGTTGGGCTGCAGGAGTGAGATGGAGGAATTGCAAGGAAAGAGGCAGGAAGCAGGAGAGTGAGAGAAAAGGAAAGAAGAGACATGCAGCCAGACGAGGGCTTAGTGAGAGAGGATGGGACAGAGAACAGGATGAGAAGGACATAAGGCAAGGCTAGGACAGGCAAGGACAGGCAAGGCAAGGCTAGGCTGCAGGACATGTTTTTGCTTTATAGTTTCTAGCACATTCGTCTTCAGACTAGGAGGAAAGCCATAAGACCGTATGGATTAGGCCCAAGCAAAAACCCCAGCTACTTGAGACACTTAGACTAAGCCTAAACTACCAAGATCTCTCCATAAGGATGGTTTTTACACTGTACTTCCACAATCTGCTGGCAGTACAAAAAAATAACCTGCAGATCTCCTTAGGCTGAGTCATGGTGCTCTGGGGCAGGGACCATGCATATCATGGGAATGTTTCACAGTTTCTGCTTTGTTTTCAGTGTATGACACCAAAACACCCACCTGATGACATCCTTTCAAGAGCAAAGGCAGCAGTTTGCAGAATTCCGCTTCTTAGGGGAAGTGAGAAATTGCTGAGCTGACACCAAGTCCTGCAGTGTCCCTGTCACCTGCAGAGCCACCGCATCCTCGCCACGGTAGCGGGCATTGTGACAAAGGTTCTATGTCAGCTGGGTGTGGCAGCCAGGCGCCCCCTAGGGGATGGGGAGCCTGTCAGCCCCGGGCCTGTCACTGCCTGGTGTCCCTGCTGCCACCAGCCAGGCCTCTGAAAACTTGTCAAACCATGCCCAGACTTGGGGCCAGTTTGGCCCAAAGTCTCCAAGAGACAAGTCGCGAAGAAAGACATGGGACAGAGGGAGAAAGTGAAGGGAGCAGGAGAAAGGGAAGGAAGAATAAAAAGTAGTGTTGGGCTGCAGGAGTGAGATGGAGGAATTGCAAGAAAAGAGGCAGGAAGCAGGAGAGTGAGAGAAAAGGAAAGAAGAGACATGCAGCCAGACGAGGGCTTAGTGAGAGAGGATGGGACAGAGAACAGGATGAGAAGGAAATAAGGCAAGGCCAGGACAGGCAAGGACAGGCAAGGCAAGGCTAGGCTGCAGGACATGTTTTTGCTTTATAGTTTCTAGCACGTTCGTCTTCAGAGTAGGAGGAAAGCCATAAGACCGTATGGATTAGGCCCAAGCAAAAACCCCAGCTACTTGAGACACTTAGACTAAACCTAAAATACCAAGATCTCTCCACAAGGATGGTTTTTATACTGTACTTCCACAATCTGCTGGCAGTACAAAAAAATAAGCTGCAGATCTCCTTAGGCTGAGTCATGGTGCTTTGGGGCGGGGACCATCCATATCATGGGAATATTTCACAGTTTCTGCTGTTTTCAGTGTATGACACCAAAACACCCACCTGATGACATCCTTTCAAGAGCAAAGGCAGCAATTTGCAGAATTCCGCTTCTTAGGGGAAGTGAGAAATTGCTGAGCTGACACCAAGTCCTGCAGTGTCCCTGTCACCTGCAGAGCCACCGCATCCTCGCCACGGTAGCGGGCATTGTGACAAAGGTTCTATGTCAGCTGGGTGTGGCAGCCAGGCGCCCCCTAGGGGATGGGAAGACTGTCAGCCCCGGGCCTGTCACTGCCTGGTGTCCCTGCTGCCACCAGCCAGGCCTCTGAAAACTTGTCAAACCATGCCCATACTTGGGGCCAGTTTGGCCCAAAGTCTCCAAGAGACAAGTCGGGAAGAAAGATATGGGACAGAGGGAGAAAGCGAAGGGAGCAGGAGAAAGGGAAGGAAGAATAAAAAGTAGTGTTGGGCTGCAGGAGTGAGATGGAGGAATTGCAAGAAAAGAGGCAGGAAGCAGGAGAGTGGGAGAAAAGGAAAGAAGAGACATGCAGCCAGACGAGGGCTTAGTGAGAGAGGATGGGACAGAGAACAGGATGAGAAGGAAATAAGGCAAGGCTAGGACAGGCAAGGACAGGCAAGGCAAGGCTAGGCTGCAGGACATGTTTTTGCTTTATAGTTTCTAGCACATTCGTCTTCAGACTAGGAGAAAAGCCATAAGACCGTATGGATTAGGCCCAAGCAAAAACCCCAGCTACTTGAGACACTTAGACTAAGCCTAAAATACCAAGATCTCTCCATAAGGATGGTTTTTACACTGTACTTCCACAATCTGCTGGCAGCACAAAAAAATAAGCTGCAGATCTCCTTAGGCTGAGTCATTGTGCTCTGGGGCAGCGACCATGCATATCATGGGAATATTTCACAGTTTCTGCTTCGTTTTCAGTGTATGACACCAAAACACCCACCTGATGACATCCTTTCAAGAGCAAAGGCAGCAATTTGCAGAATTCTGCTTCTTAGGGGAAGTGAGAAATTGCTGAGCTGACACCAAGTCCTGCAGTGTCCCTGTCACCTGCAGAGCCACCGCATCCTCGCCACAGTAGCGGGCATTGTGACAAAGGTTCTATGTCAGCTGGGTGTGGTAGCCAGGCGCCCCCTAGGGGATGGGGAGCCTGTCAGCCCCGGGCCTGTCACTGCCTGGTGTCCCTGCTGCCACCAGCCAGGCCTCTGAAAACTTGTCAAACCACGCCCAGACTTGGGGCCAGTTTGGCCCAAAGTCTCCAAGAGAGAAGTCGGGAACAAAGATATGGGACAGAGGGAGAAACGAAGGGAGCAGGAGAAAGGGAAGGAAGAATAAAAAGTAGTGTTGGGCTGCAGGAGTGAGATGGAGGAATTGCAAGAAAAGAGGCAGGAAGCTGGAGAGTGAGAGAAAAGGAAAGAAGAGACATGCAGCCAGACGAGGGGTTAGTGAGAGAGGATGGGACAGAGAACAGGATGAGAAGGACATAAGGCAAGGCTAGGACAGGCAAGGACAGGCAAGGCAAGGCTAGGCTGCAGGACATGTTTTTGCTTTATAGTTTCTAGCACATTCGTCTTCAGACGAGGAGGAAAGCCATAAGACCGTATGGATTAGGCCCAAGCAAAAACCCCAGCTACTTGAGACACTTAGACTAAGCCTAAAATATCAAGATCTCTCCATAAGGATGGTTTATATACTGTACATCCACAATCTGCTGGCAGTACAAAAAAATAAGCTGCAGATCTCCTTAGGCTGAGTCATGGTGCTTTGGGGCAGAGACCATGCATATCATGGGAATATTTCACAGTTTCTGCTTTGTTTTCAGTGTATGACACCAAAACACCCACCTGATGACATCCTTTCAAGAGCAAAGGCAGCAATTTGCAGAATTCCGCTTCTTAGGGGAAGTGAGAAATTGCTGAGCTGACACCAAGTCCTGCAGTGTCCCTGTCACCTGCAGAGCCACCGCATCCTCGCCACGGTAGCGGGCATTGTGACAAAGGTTCTATGTCAGCTGGGTGTGGCAGCCAGGTGCCCCCTAGGGGATGGGAAGACTGTCAGCCCCGGGCCTGTTACTGCCTGGTGTCCCTGCTGCCACCAGCCAGGCCTCTGAAAACTTGTCAAACCATGCCCAGACTTGGGGCCAGTTTGGCCCAAAGTCTCCAAGAGACAAGTCGGGAAGAAAGATATGGGACAGAGGGATAAACGAAGGGAGCAGGAGAAAGGGAAGGAAGAATAAAAAGTAGTGTTGGGCTGCAGGAGTGAGATGGAGGAATTGCAAGGAAAGAGGCAGGAAGCAGGAGAGTGAGAGAAAAGGAAAGAAGAGACATGCAGCCAGACGAGGGCTTAGTGAGAGAGGATGGGACAGAGAACAGGATGAGAAGGACATAAGGCAAGGCCAGGACAGGCAAGGACAGGCAAGGCAAGGCTAGGCTGCAGGACATGTTTTTGCTTTATAGTTTCTAGCACTTTCGTCTTCAGAGTAGGAGGAAAGCCATAAGACCGTATGGATTAGGCCCAAGCAAAAACCCCAGCTACTTGAGACACTTAGACTAAACCTAAAATACCAAGATCTCTCCACAAGGATGGTTTTTATACTGTACTTCCACAATCTGCTGGCAGTACAAAAAAATAAGCTGCAGATCTCCATATGCTGAGTCATGGTGCTTTGGGGCGGGGACCATGCATATCATGGGAATATTTCACAGTTTCTGCTGTTTTCAGTGTATGACACCAAAACACCCACCTGATGACATCCTTTCAAGAGCAAAGGCAGCAATTTGGAGAATTCTGCTTCTTAGGGGAAGTGAGAAATTGCTGAGCTGACACCAAGTCCTGCAGTGTCCCTGTCACCTGCAGAGCCACCGCATCCTCGCCACGGTAGCGGGCATTGTGACAAAGGTTCTGTGTCAGCTGGGTGTGGCAGCCAGGCGCCCCCTAGGCGATGGGGAGCCTGTCAGCCCCGGGCCTGTCACTGCCTGGTGTCTCTGCTGCCACAAGCCAGGCCTCTGAAAACTTGTGAAACCATGCCCAGACTTGGGGCCAGTTTGGCCCAAAGTCTCCAAGAGACAAGTCGGGAAGAAAGATATGGGACAGAGGGAGAAAGCGAAGGGAGCAGGAGAAAGGGAAGGAAGAATAAAAAGTAGTGTTGGGCTGCAGGAGTGAGATGGAGGAATTGCAAGAAAAGAGGCAGGAAGCAGGAGAGTGAGAGAAAAGGAAGGAAGAGACATGCAGCCAGACGAGGGCTTAGTGAGAGAGGATGGGACAGAGAACAGGATGAGAAGGACATAAGGCAAGGCTAGGACAGGCAAGGACAGGCAAGGCAAGGCTAGGCTGCAGGACATGTTTTTGCTTTATAGTTTCTAGCACATTCGTCTTCAGAGTAGGAGGAAGGCCATAAGACCGTATGGATTAGGCCCAAGCAAAAACCCCAGCTGCTTGAGACACTTAGACTAAGCCTAAAATACCAAGATCTCTCCATAAGGATGGTTTTTACACTGTACTTCAACAATCTGCTGGCAGTACAAAAAAATAAGCTGCAGATCTCCTTAGGCTGACTCATGGTGCTCTGGGGCAGCGACCATGCATATCATGGGAATATTTCACAGTTTCTGCTTCGTTTTCAGTGTATGACACCAAAACACCCACCTGATGACATCCTTTCAAGAGCAAAGGCAGCAATTTGCAGAATTCCGCTTCTTAGGGGAAGTGAGAAATTGCTGAGCTGACACCAAGTCCTGCAGTGTCCCTGTCACCTGCAGAGCCACCGCATCCTCGCCACGGTAGCGGGCATTGTGACAAAGGTTCTATGTCAGCTGGGTGTGGCAGCCAGGCGCCCCCTAGGGGATGGGGAGCCTGTCAGCCCCGGGCCTGTCACTGCCTGGTGTCCCTGCTGCCACCAGCCAGGCCTCTGAAAACTTGTCAAACCATGCCCAGACTTGGGGCCAGTTTGGCCCAAAGTCTCCAAGACACAAGTCGGGAAGAAAGATATGGGACAGAGGGAGAAAGTGAAGGGAGCAGGAGAAAGGTAAGGAAGAATAAAAAGTAGTGTTGGGCTGCAGGAGTGAGATGGAGGAATTGCAAGAAAAGAGGCAGGAAGCAGGAGAGTGAGAGAAAAGGAAAGAAGAGACATGCAGCCAGACGAGGGCTTAGTGAGAGAGGATGGGACAGAGAACAGGATGAGAAGGACATAAGGCAAGGCTAGGACAGGCAAGGACAGGCAAGGCAAGGCTAGGCTGCAGGACATGTTTTTGCTTTATAGTTTCTAGCACGTTCGTCTTCAGAGAAGGAGGAAAGCCATAAGACCGTATGGATTAGGCCCAAGCAAAAACCCCAGCTACTTGAGACACTTAGACTAAACCTAAAATACCAAGATCTCTCCACAAGGATGGTTTTTATACTGTACTTCCACAATCTGCTGGCAGTACAAAAAAATAAGCTGCAGATCTCCATATGCTGAGTCATGGTGCTTTGGGGCGGGGACCATCCATATCATGGGAATATTTCACAGTTTCTGCTGTTTTCAGTGTATGACACCAAAACACCCACCTGATGACATCCTTTCAAGAGCAAAGGCAGCAATTGGCAGAATTCCGCTTCTTAGGGGAAGTGAGAAATTGCTGAGCTGACACCAAGTCCTGCAGTGTCCCTGTCACCTGCAGAGCCACCGCATCCTCGCCACGGTAGCGGGCATTGTGACAAAGGTTCTATGTCAGCTGGGTGTGGCAGCCAGGCGCCCCCTAGGGGATGGGAAGACTGTCAGCCCCGGTCCTGTCACTGCCTGGTGTCCCTGCTGCCACCAGCCAGGCCTCTGAAAACTTGACAAACCATGTCCAGACTTGGGGCCAGTTTGGCCCAAAGTCTCCAAGAGACAAGTCGGGAAGAAAGATATGGGACAGAGGGAGAAAGCGAAGGGAACAGGAGAAAGGGAAGGAAGAATAAAAAGTAGTGTTGGGCTGCAGGAGTGAGATGGAGGAATTGCAAGGAAAGAGGCAGGAAGTAGGAGAGTGAGAGAAAAGGAAAGAAGAGACATGCAGCCAGACGAGGGCTTAGTGAGACAGGAGGGGACAGAGAACAGGATGAGAAGGACATAAGGCAAGGCTAGGACAGGCAAGGACAGGCAAGGCAAGGCTAGGCTGCAGGACATGTTTTTGCTTTATAGTTTCTAGCACATTCGTCTTCAGACTAGGAGGAAAGCCGTAAGACCGTATGGATTAGGCCCAAGCAAAAACCCCAGCTACTTGAGACACTTAGACTAAGCCTAAAATACCAAGATCTCTTCATAAGGATGGTTTTTATACTGTACTTCCACAATCTGCTGGCAGTACAAAAAAATAAGCTGCAGATCTCCTTAGGCTGAGTCGTGGTGCTTTGGGGCAGGGACCATGCATATCATGGGAATATTTCACAGTTTCTGCTCTGTTTTCAGTGTATGACACCAAAACACCCACCTGATGACATCCTTTCAAGAGCAAAGGCAGCAATTTGCAGAATTCCGCTTCTTAGGGGAAGTGAGAAATTGCTGAGCTGACACCAAGTCCTGCTGTGTCCCTGTCACCTGCATAGCCACCGCATCCTCGCCACGGTAGCGGGCATTGTGACAAAGGTTCAGTGTCAGCTGGGTGTGGCAGCCAGGCGCCCCCTAGGGGATGAGGAGCCTGTCAGCCCCGGGCCTGTCACTGCCTGGTGTCCCTGGTGCCACCAGCCAGGCCTTGGAAAACTTGTCAAACCATGCCCAGACTTGGGGCCAGTTTGGCCCAAAGTCTCCAAGAGACAAGTCGGGAAGAAAGATATGGGACAGAGGGAGAAAGCGAAGGGAGCAGGAGAAAGGGAAGGAAGAATAAAAAGTAGTGTTGGGCTGCAGGAGTGAGATGGAGGAATTGCAAGGAAAGAGGCAGGAAGTAGGAGAGTGAGAGAAAAGGAAAGAAGAGACATGCAGCCAGACGAGGGCTTAGTGAGAGAGGATGGGACAGAGAACAGGATGAGAAGGACATAAGGCAAGGCTAGGACAGGCAAGGACAGGCAAGGCAAGGCTAGGCTGCAGGACATGTTTTTGCTTTATAGTTTCTAGCACATTCGTCTTCAGACTAGGAGGAAAGCCGTAAGACCGTATGGATTAGGCCCAAGCAAAAACCCCAGCTACTTGAGACACTGAGACTAAGCCTAAAATACCAAGATCTCTCCATAAGGATGGTTTTTATACTGTACTTCCACAATCTGCTGGCAGTACAAAAAAATAAGCTGCAGATCTCCTTAGGCTGAGTCATGGTCCTTTGGGGCAGGGACCATGCATATCATGGGAATATTTCACAGTTTCTGCTGTTTTCAGTGTATGACACCAAAACACCCACCTGATGACATCCTTTCAAGAGCAAAGGCAGCAATTTGCAGAATTCCGCTTCTTAGGGGAAGTGAGAAATTGCTGAGCTGACACCAAGTCCTGCAGTGTCCCTGTCACCTGCAGAGCCACCGCATCCTCGCCACGGTAGCGGGCATTGTGACAAAGGTTCTATGTCAGCTGGGTGTGGCAGCCAGGCGCCCCCTAGGAGATGAGGAGCCTGTCAGCCCCGGGCCTGTCACTGCCTGGTGTCCCTGCTGCCACCAGCCAGGCCTCGGAAAACTTGTCAAACCATGCCCAGACTTGGGGCCAGTTTGGCCCAAAGTCTCCAAGAGACAAGTCGGGAAGAAAGATATGGGACAGAGGGAGAAAGCGAAGGGAGCAGGAGAAAGGGAAGGAAGAATAAAAAGTAGTGTTGGGCTGCAGGAGTGAGATGGAGGAATTGCAAGGAAAGAGGCAGGAAGTAGGAGAGTGAGAGAAAAGGAAAGAAGAGACACGCAGCCAGACGAGGGGTTAGTGAGAGAGGATGGGACAGAGAACAGGATGAGAAGGACATAAGGCAAGGCTAGGACAGGCAAGGACAGGCAAGGCAAGGCTAGGCTGCAGGACATGTTTTTGCTTGATAGTTTCTAGCACGTTCGTCTTCAGAGAAGGAGGAAAGCCATAAGACCGTATGGATTAGGCCCAAGCAAAAACCCCAGCTACTTGAGACACTTAGACTAAGCCTAAAATACCAAGATCTCTCCATAAGGATGGTTTTTACACTGTACTTCCACAATCTGCTGGCAGTACAAAAAAATAAGCTGCAGATCTCCTTAGGCTGAGTCATGGTGCTTTGGGGCAGGGACCATGCATATCATGGGAATATTTCACAGTTTCTGCTGTTTTCAGTGTATGACACCAAAACACCCACCTGATGACATCCTTTCAAGAGCAAAGGCAGCAATTTGCAGAATTCCGCTTCTTAGGGGAAGTGAGAAATTGCTGAGCTGACACCAAGTCCTGCAGTGTCCCTGTCACCTGCAGAGCCACCGCATCCTCGCCACGGTAGCGGGCATCGTAACAAAGGTTCTATGTCAGCTGGGTGTGGCAGCCAGGCGCCCCCTAGGGGATGGGGAGCCTGTCAGCCCTGGGCCTGTCACTGCCTGGTGTCCCTGTTGCCACCAGCCAGGCCTCGGAAAACTTGTCAAACCATGCCCAGACTTGGGGCCAGTTTGGCCCAAAGTCTCCAAGAGACAAGTCGGGAAGAAAGATATGGGACAGAGGGAGAAAGCGAAGGGAGCAGGAGAAAGGGAAGGAAGAATAAAAAGTAGTGTTGGGCTGCAGGAGTGAGATGGAGGAATTGCAAGAAAAGAGGCAGGAAGTAGGAGAGTGAGAGAAAAGGAAAGAAGAGACATGCAGCCAGACGAGGGGTTAGTGAGAGAGGATGGGACAGAGAACAGGATGAGAAGGACATAAGGCAAGGCTAGGACAGGCAAGGACAGGCAAGGCAAGGCTAGGCTGCAGGACATGTTTTTGCTTTATAGTTTCTAGCACATTCGTCTTCAGACTAGGAGGAAAGCTGTAAGACCGTATGGATTAGGCCCAAGCAAAAACCCCAGCTACTTGAGACACTTAGACTAAGCCTAAAATACCAAGATCTCTCCATAAGGATGGTTTTTGTACTGTACTTGCACAATCTGCTGGCAGGACAGAAAAATAAGCTGCAGATCTCCTTAGGCTGAGTCATGGTGCTTTGGGGCAGGGACCATGCATATCATGGGAATATTTCACAGTTTCTGCTCTGTTTTCAGTGTATGACACCAAAACACCCACCTGATGACATCCTTTCAAGAGCAAAGGCAGCAATTTGCAGAATTTCGCTTCACAGGGGAAGTGAGAAATTGCTGAGCTGACACCAAGTCCTGCAGTGTCCCTGTCACCTGCAGAGCCACCGCATCCTAGCCATGGTAGCGGGCATTGTGACAAAGGTTCTATGTCAGCTGGGTGTGGCAGCCAGGCGCCCCCTAGGGGATGGGGAGCCTGTCAGCCCCGGGCCTGTCACTGCCTGGTGTCCCTGCTGCCACCAGCCAGGCCTCGGAAAACTTGTCAAACCATGCCCAGACTTGGGGCCAGTTTGGCCCAAAGTCTCCAAGAGACAAGTCGGGAAGAAAGGTATGGGACAGAGGGAGAAAGCGAAGGGAGCAGGAGAAAGGGAAGGAAGAATAAAAAGTAGTGTTGGGCTGCAGGAGTGAGATGGAGGAATTGCAAGAAAAGAGGCAGGAAGCAGGAGAGTGAGAGAAAAGGAAAGAAGAGACATGCAGCCAGACGAGGGCTTAGTGAGAGAGGATGGGACAGAGAACAGGATGAGAAGGACATAAGGCAAGGCTAGGACAGGCAAGGACAGGCAAGGCAAGGCTAGGCTGCAGGACATGTTTTTGCTTTATAGTTTCTAGCACATTCGTCTTCAGACTAGGAGGAAAGCCGTAAGACCGTATGGATTAGGCCCAAGCAAAAACCCCAGCTACTTGAGACACTTAGACTAAGCCTAAAATACCAAGATCTCTCCATACGGATGGTTTTTATACTGTACTTCCACAATCTGCTGGCAGTACAAAAAAATAAGCTGCAGATCTCCTTAGGCTGAGTCATGGTGCTTTGGGGCAGGGACCATGCATATCATGGGAATATTTCACCGTTTCTGATCTGTTTTCAGTGTATGACACCAAAACACCCACCTGATGACATCCTTTCAAGAGCAAAGGCAGCAATTTGCAGAATTCCGCTTCTTAGGGGAAGTGAGAAATTGCTGAGCTGACACCAAGTCCTGCAGTGTCCCTGTCACCTGCAGAGCCACCGCATCCTCGCCACGGTAGCGGGCATCGTAACAAAGGTTCTATGTCAGCTGGGTGTGGCAGCCAGGCGCCCCCTAGGGGATGGGGAGCCTGTCAGCCCCGGGCCTGTCACTGCCTGGTGTCCCTGTTGCCACCAGCCAGGCCTCGGAAAACTTGTCAAACCATGCCCAGACGTGGGGCCAGTTTGGCCCAAAGTCTCCAAGAGACAAGTCGGGAAGAAAGATATGGGACAGAGGGAGAAAGCGAAGGGAGCAGGAGAAAGGGAAGGAAGAATAAAAAGTAGTGTTGGGCTGCAGGAGTGAGATGGAGGAATTGCAAGAAAAGAGGCAGGAAGTAGGAGAGTGAGAGAAAAGTGTTGGGACATGGCTAATAGAGAAGGGGCATGGCTCTATTGATCCGTTGTATCAGGAGAATTCTGTTCTAAGTTAGCATGAGTAGGCCTCAGTTAGCATGAGTTTGGTGTAGCATAGTGGAAAAGTACTGAGCGGTTGCTCTCTGGTTCAGCTGAGCGTTTAGATAAACAAGCTGGGGAATTATCTCTAGCAGGGTGAGAAGGTTGCATTCCAGAGAAACCACAAGAAGGTTGAGCTCATTATGTATACTATCCAATCAATAGAAGACGAGTAGGCATAATTATTGTATACTATCCAATTAATAGAAGACGAGTAGGCATAATTACTGTACACTATCCAATTAATAGGTGACGAGTATGCATAATTATTGTAAGTCTTATATAAATCAGCTTAGTGCATCAATAAAGTGGAGGTATGCTTATCACTCATATTGGGTCGACCGCATTCCTTCCTCCGTCCGCTCGGGTCTGGAACTCTGATGGAATTTTTCTCTCGGCAATTGGCGCCCGAACCGGCGATCCGAAGCGGCGGATAGAAGCAAAAGGCACCGGGAGAGCAGCGACCGGCGGGCAAGATCGACCGAACACTTTGCTGCGGTGTGTCGTCTCCGAAGCCTGAACCGACTGAAGTTCGCCAGTGCTGGGCTACAGGAAACAAGGGCTGCAAGAGGTCTCTTAATTTAGCAAGAGGTACCGTACTATAATGATGAATAACGGGGAAATAGATTAAAAATGATGAATAACGGAGAGATAGATAACAGAGAAACGGATTAAAAGTGATAGATAACAGAGAAACGGGTTAAAAGTGATAGATAACAGAGAAACGGGTTAAAAGTGATAAATAACAGAGAAACGGATTAAAAGTGATGAATAACGGAGAAACGGGTTAAAATGATGAATAACAGGGAAATGGATTTAGAAGTAGCCCTAGATTTATTACAAAGCTTTTTAGAAAAGCGAGGTGTTGATCATAGTTACGTTAAACAGCTAGCTGGTCTAGTAACATTGGGAAAAACTAAAGGCTGTTTTCAGGATCCTGATTTATTGTTTGATGAAGGAGAATGGAGGAATTTGGGGGATGTGTTGTGGGATATGATCATAGACGAGGATAAAACAGCTAAGAAACTGATGAAACCGTGGAGGGAAGTAATTAATAATATTAAGCGTCATAAACTGGAGAAGAATTTAGCCGCGGTAGCTTCACAAAAACTCGGCAAAATGGAGCCTTCCGCTCCGCCGATGGAAACAGGCATATCTGCGTTTTCAGGGGGGCCAACGCTGCCACCCTCAGGACAAGACGATTTGTTATTTAGTACATGTAAGGCTCCTGTTTCTCCGTGCTGGCAATCGGTGTGTGTAAAAAAGAAAGCAGAGTTGAGTTCTAGTTGGAATGTAGATCAAGTACAGCAGTCGCAGCAGCAGAAACAAAGTTGTGAGGAGTATAGCGATCGGAAAGCTATAAGTGAGTCAGAGATGGAGAAAGTTGTAAAGGATACATCTAAGAGACCAGTCAGGTGTCCAGCACTAGTTAATTGGAAAAAGGTAATGGAGGATGCTGCAGACAATGGAGATTTTGGGCCAGATTCACCTTTTGCGTTCCCCGCACTATTTGAGCGAGATAGATATGGAGATATGCACGGGCACTATAATCCGATTAGTTGGAAATTATTGTCGCAGTTGAGAGCTACAGTTTCGGAATCAGGGTTGCATGGAGAGCCGACTAAACAGCTTTTAAATTATTTGTTTGGAAGTACGTTATTGTGTCCAGAAGATATTAAGGTAATAATGAGAATGATAATGACACAGTCACAGTTGTTATTGTGGCAAGCACATTGGCAGAGATTTTGTGAGGCTTCTGTACAGCAAGCGAGAAATCCTAATGATCCTTTAAGTGATGTAACGGTAGAACAGTTAATGGGGTTAGGACCATTCCTTCAAGTTCGAGCTCAATTAGAAATGGTCCCCGAAAAATGTGCTGAGGCTATGAGAACAGCTCGAGAAGCCATTGAGCATGTTAAAACATCACAGCCATCTCCGTCGTACATGAGTATTAAGCAAGAAAGGGATGAATCATTTGCACAATTTATAGACAGGATTACTTCAGCAATAGAACAATCAGATGTACCAGGCTGGATGAGGGCAGCTTTGTTAAGACAGTGTGCATTGCAGAATGCAAATTCAGTAACTAGAGGTATCTTAGTGACGTTACCTGCAGACGCTACCATAGAAGCTATGTTAGACAGAATGAGCAGAGTTCCGGTAGGGCCACAAGCCATGATGGTAGAGGCTATGGAGAAGCTAGGGAGAGACCTCCTGCAAGCCCAGCAACAGGCATTTGCTGCATTAGCCCCGCTACGTGCTACTCCTGTGGAAGTAGAAAGACGACCACGCCCGAATGAGGGAAGACAGAGTAATAAATGCTTCAGATGTGGAAAAGAAGGTCACTTTCGCCGTGACTGCCGGGTGCCTCGAGTTTGGTGTGAGAACTGTAAATCTAGCGGTCATAATACTGAAGCATGTTTCTCGGGAAACGG
The DNA here is from genome assembly GCF_036013475.1 of Columba livia. Classification (NCBI taxonomy): domain Eukaryota; kingdom Metazoa; phylum Chordata; class Aves; order Columbiformes; family Columbidae; genus Columba; species Columba livia. The sequence continues at coordinate 4,410,699 of NW_027043009.1, read as the reverse complement.
GAGAATGAGCGCGCCGAGCCGCCGCGCTCCGACAAAAGTGGCAGCTCCAGCAATCGAAACGCCAGAGGATCTACAGAGAGAGCACCACATGACAGTGACAGCTGCTCCACTGGTACGCTCCAACCTGCAACAGCCGGGAGCCTCGGATTGGACTTGGCAACCTCAGTAGATATCAGTTTGATCGATCAGCGGCCACAAAAGATACCATCCACCTTTAAAGGACCTTTAATAATTAATGGACAATCACAAGGGGCATTGTTAATTGGTCGTTCGTCGAGTGGTATGAAAGGCCTTACGATTATCCCGGGACTTATTGATGCCGATTACAAAGGGATTGTACAAATTATGGTTCAGACACTGTTTCCTCCGATTTTCATTCCGAAGGGTAGTCAAATAGCACAATTGATACCACTTCCGCAATTAACAAAGGACATGACGCCAGCATTATCTTCAGAAAGAGGAGGTGGTGGATTTGGATCGACAGGACCTGCTGTGATGCTAACTATGTCAATGAGCCGGCGACCAACTGCGTCAGTTCGAATGGAATCTAGAGGACAATCTATTTTACTTACAATGTTACTGGACACTGGGGCTGATTTGACCATCGTAGATGAGGGCGCCTGGCCTCAGGATTGGCCAACAAAACCTATGGACGGGGGCGTTGAAGGAGTAGGAGGTCATTCATCAGTACGTCAAAGTATTGAACGTATTCTGTTCATCATAGACGGGAGAAAAGCCAATACATTTGTTACAGTAATGACTCTTCCTGCAGGTGTAAATGGACTAATAGGTCGAGATATACTGGATCAGCTAGGAGTCATTTTGACAACTGAAAGGGCTTTTCGCTAACGGTCACTGCAAAATGGGCTTTCCCGATCCCTCTTAAATGGACTTCAGATGACCCTGTATGGATCGAGCAGTGGCCGTTAGAGATGGAAAGTCTTGCAGCGGCACATCAGTTGGTACAAGAACAGTTTGATCAAGGACATTTGCAACTGTCAACAAGCCCATGGAATACGCCTATATTTGTGATTAAGAAAAAATCAGGAAAGTTCTGACTGCTTCATGATTTGAGAGCTGTAAATGCACAAATGCAACCGATGGGAGCATTACAACCTGGTCTTCCGAATCCGGCAATGCTTCCTGAACACTGGAAGTTGTTAATTGTGGATTTGAAGGATTGCTTTTTTACTATTTCTTTGCACCACCTTGACACACAGCGATTTGCCTTCACTTTGCCAGCGATTAATAGGGAAGCTCCTGCTCAGCGGTTTGAATGGACTGTGTTACCGCAAGGAATGAAAAATAGTCCGACATTGTGTCAATTGTTTGTGGACAATGCGTTGCGTCCTATTCGTGATGCCTGGCCTACAGCGATGGTGTATCACTACATGGATGATATTCTTATTGCACAAGAACAAGACTTTACTGAGCAACAATTGCAATTTTTACATTGTCAGTTGTATAAGGAGGGTTTAGTAATTGCTAAGGAAAAAATTCAGCGACAAGAACCGTGGTTGTACTTAGGGTGGAAAATTACTGACTCCCAAATTCGACCGCAAAAACCGCATATTACCACAGATATTAGGACACTTCATGATGTTCAGAAACTCATGGGGGATTTACAATGGTTAAGGCCTGTCGTGGGTATTACCAATACGCAGTTAGAGGTGTTACGACCATTGCTGCGTGGAACCGATCCCTCCACTCCGGTGGATCTCTCTATGGAGCAAAAACAAATGATCCAGAATTTAGCTCACTTAATCACATTGGGTTTTACAAGGAGACGTGACCCTGCAATACCTGTAGATTTTTCTGTTTTTCAAACAGATGGTCATTTAATTGGGGCTCTTACACAACATAAAGAGAAAAAGGGGGAGCGGGAGGAATTTGGGATACTTGAATGGGTATTTCCAAAGCTACAGCCAAGAAAGTCAATACAGCAAAAGGTCGAAACTTTAGCAGATTTAATAAGGAAGGGTAGGAAGCGTGTAATTCAGATCACAGGGCAAGAGTTGCAGACAATATATGTTCCGATGAAAAAAGAAGCAATAGAGTGGTACCTTCAGAATAGCGAGGAGTTGTGTGAGTGTTTATTCTCATCAGCTACAACTATATCCTTGTCTCCTGTAAAGGCGGCAATAGTGCAGTTTATTGGTCACAATGAATGGATGCAGAAACCTCTCCGCAGTAAATCACCCCTAGAAGATGCCCAGACAGTGTTTACGGATGCAGGAAAAAGGTCCAGAAGAGCTGCAGTTACCTGGATCGCTTGTGGTGAGTGGCACCACCACTTGCTGGAAGCTGTTCCGGGAGGTTCCTTGCAGACATTGGAGCTTGCTGCTGTTGTATGGGCCATGGGGAAGTGGAGAGAGGAAACAATTAATATTGTGACCGATTCGCTGTATGTCGCGGGTGTGTTACACAGGATAGAAGATTCTCAGATTAAGGATGTTAAGCAACTGCGCTTGGGAGAACTGTTTAGACAGTTGCGTACATTAATTCAAGGAAGAACAAAACCATATGCAGTGATTCACATCCGTAGTCATATGTGGGATTGTGGCCTTGGGGAAGGGAATGCTAGAGCAGATAGGTTGGTAGCATGTTCTGCCCCTGTTAGTGATTTTGCCAAGGCTAGAGAATCACATAGTGTGTTCCATCAGAACGCGAAAGGATTACATTCACAGTTTAAGATCACTGTAGAGGAAGCTAAGGGAATTGTACGGACTTGCCCTCAGTGTAGTCATCATGGTTCTGGTCTAGGCGTAGGGGTTAATCCTAGGGGGTTGGGTCCTAATGAGATCTGGCAAATGGACATGACGCATGTGCCCTCAATGGGTAGGCTCAAATATGTACATATTACAGTTGATACATATAGTCATTTTGTATGGGCAACGCCACAGGCAGGGGAAAAAGCTAGTCATGTAATTCGTCACTTGACGGCGTGTTTTGCTGTAATGGGGGTACCAGCACAGATTAAAACGGATAATGGGCCAGCTTATTGTAGTGAGAAGATGCGTAAATTCTGTCAGTTATGGGGAGTACAACATGTTACAGGGATTCCACATTCCCCAACGGGACAAGCAATTGTAGAGAGAATGAATCAAACGCTGAAGCAATATTTGCAGAAATTTCAAAGTATCACGGACAGTCAAGAAAGGGTTATGAAAACATTGTTTGTTTTAAATTACCTCTGTATATTTGGATCAGATGAGGAGCCACCAGTAAAAGTGCATTCAGGTCTCTCAAAGAAAGTAACTGTTCAAATGAAGGTGTTTTATCGAGACCCAGAAACTGGACAGTGGAAAGGGCCTGCAGAAGTTCAATACATTGGCAGAGGATACATGTGTGTACTTACTCCTACAGGGCCAAGATGGGTACCTGCAAAATGGACTCGGCCAGCATTAAAGGACTGATGGTGTTTATTTTGACTGCCATTGGTACAACCGCTGTCCCGCATTTGTTGATGAAGCAACAGAACATTTGGTTAACTTGGGCCAATAAGACGCACAATCCTAATTTCTGTCTGAGTCTCGCTTCAGCTCAAGAGCCATTCAAGATGTGTCTAATTGGAATACCTTTATCAGTCAATGAATCTATTGAGATGCTTACAGGACTGTATAATGTGTCTGTTTGGAACAACTGTAATTGTACGGGGAAACCTGATGCTTGTTTAGCTCATTTACCCTTTAATAATGCATCTTGTCGATTAGCTTTCCAATCGCTAGGTGGTGGGCCTCGCTAGGTTTTCCTTCATGGCTGTTGTCATTCTTTAAACCAGTATTGGTAGGAATTGCTTTTATTTTGCTTATATTGCTTATTGGTATGTGTTGTCTTTCATGTATTAGGCAATTATGTTTAAAGATAATTGATGCTACTTTTCGCAAGGAAGTGTTATTAGCCCAAAGAGAAAAAGGGGGAATTGTTGGGACATGGCTAATAGAGAAGGGGCATGGCTCTATTGATCCGTTGTATCAGGAGAATTCTGTTCTAAGTTAGCATGAGTAGGCCTCAGTTAGCATGAGTTTGGTGTAGCATAGTGGAAAAGTACTGAGCGGTTGCTCTCTGGTTCAGCTGAGCGTTTAGATAAACAAGCTGGGGAATTATCTCTAGCAGGGTGAGAAGGTTGCATTCCAGAGAAACCACAAGAAGGTTGAGCTCATTATGTATACTATCCAATCAATAGAAGACGAGTAGGCATAATTATTGTATACTATCCAATTAATAGAAGACGAGTAGGCATAATTACTGTATACTATCCAATTAATAGGTGACGAGTATGCATAATTATTGTAAGTCTTATATAAATCAGCTTAGTGCATCAATAAAGTGGAGGTATGCTTATCACTCATATTGGGTCGACCGCATTCCTTCCTCCGTCCGCTCGGGTCTGGAACTCTGATGGAATTTTTCTCTCGGCAGAAAAGGAAAGAAGAGACATGCAGCCAGACGAGGGCTTAGTGAGAGAGGATGGGACAGAGAACAGGATGAGAAGGACATAAGGCAAGGCTAGGACAGGCAAGGACAGGCAAGGCAAGGCTAGGCTGCAGGACATGTTTTTGCTTTATAGTTTCTAGCACATTCGTCTTCAGACTAGGAGGAAAGCTGTAAGACCGTATGGATTAGGCCCAAGCAAAAACCCCAGCTACTTGAGACACTTAGACTAAGCCTAAAATACCAAGATCTCTCCAGAAGGATGGTTTTTATACTGTACTTCCACAATCTGCTGGCAGTACAGAAAAATAAGCTGCAGATCTCCTTAGGCTGAGTCATGGTGCTTTGGGGCAGGGACCATGCATATCATGGGAATATTTCACAGTTTCTGCTCTGTTTTCAGTGTATGACACCAAAACACCCACCTGATGACATCCTTTCAAGAGCAAAGGCAGCAATTTGCAGAATTCCGCTTCTTAGGGGAAGTGAGAAATTGCTGAGCTGACACCAAGTCCTGCAGTGTCCCTGTCACCTGCAGAGCCACCGCATCCTCGCCACGGTAGCGGGCATTGTGACAAAGGTTCAATGTCAGCTGGGTGTGGCAGCCAGGCGCCCCCTAGGGGATGGGGAGCCTGTCAGCCCCGGGCCTGTCACTGCCTGGTGTCCCTGCTGCCACCAGCCAGGCCTCTGAAAACTTCTCAAACCATGCCCAGACTTGGGGCCAGTTTGGCCCAAAGTCTCCAAGAGACAAGTCGGGAAGAAAGATATGGGACAGAGGGAGAAAGCGAAGGGAGCAGGAGAAAGGGAAGGAAGAATAAAAAGTAGTGTTGGGCTGCAGGAGTGAGATGGAGGAATTGCAAGAAAAGAGGCAGGAAGCAGGAGAGTGAGAAAAAAGGAAAGAAGAGACATGCCGCCAGACGAGGGGTTAGTGAGACAGGAGGGGACAAAGAACAGGATGAGAAGGACATAAGGCAAGGCTAGGACAGGCAAGGACAGGCAAGACAAGGCTAGGCTGCTGGACATGTTTTTGCTTTATAGTTTCTAGCACATTCGTCTTCAGACTAGGAGGAAAGCCATAAGACCGTATGGATTAGGCCCAAGCAAAAACCCCAGCTACTTGAGACACTTAGACTAAGCCTAAAATACCAAGATCTCTCCATAAGGATGGTTTTTATACTGTACTTCCACAATCTGCTGGCAGTACAAAAAAATAAGCTGCAGATCTCCTTAGGCTGAGTCATGGTGCTTTGGGGCAGGGACCATGCATATCATGGGAATATTTCACAGTTTCTGCTGTTTTCAGTGTATGACACCAAAACACGCACCTGATGACATCCTTTCAAGAGCAAAGGCAGCAATTTGCAGAATTCCGCTTCTTAGGGGAAGTGAGAAATTGCTGAGCTGACACCAAGTCCTGCAGTGTCCCTGTCACCTGCAGAGCATCCTCATCCCCGCCACGGTAGCGGGCATTGTGACAAAGGATCAATGTCAGCTGGGTGTGGCAGCCAGGCGCCCCCTAGGGGATGGGGAGCCTGTCAGCCCCGGGCCTGTCACTGCCTGCTGGCCCTTCTGTCAACAGCCAGGCCTCGGAAAACTTGTCAAACCATGCCCAGACTGGGGGCGAGTTTGGCCCAAAGTCTCCAAGACACAAGTCGGGAAGAAAGATATGGGACAGAGGGAGAAAGAGAAGGGAGCAGGAGAAAGGGAAGGAAGAATAAAAAGTAGTGTTGGGCTGCAGGAGTGAGATGGAGGAATTGCAAGAAAAGAGGCAGGAAGCAGGAGAGTGAGAGAAAAGGAAAGAAGAGACATGCAGCCAGACGAGGGCTTAGTGAGAGAGGATGGGACAGAGAACAGGATGAGAAGGAAATAAGGCAAGGCTAGGACAGGCAAGGACAGGCAAGGCAAGGCTAGGCTGCAGGACATGTTTTTGCTTGATAGTTTCTAGCACATTGGTCTTCAGACTAGGAGGAAAGCCATAAGACCGCATGGATTAGGCCCAAGCAAAAACCCCAGCTACTTGAGACACTTAGACTAAGCCTAAAATACCAAGATCTCTCCATAAGGATGGTTTTTATACTGTACTTCCACAATCTGCTGGCAGTACAAAAAAATAAGCTGCAGATCTCCTTAGGCTGAGTCATGGTGCTTTGGGGCAGGGACCATGCATATCATGGGAATATTTCACAGTTTCTGCTCTGTTTTCAGTGTATGACGCCAAAACACCCACCTGATGACATCCTTTCAAGAGCAAAGGCAGCAATTTGCAGAATTCCGCTTCTTAGGGGAAGTGAGAAATTGCTGAGCTGACACCAAGTCCTGCAGTGTCCCTGTCACCTGCAGAGCCACCGCATCATCGCCACGGTAGCGGGCATCGTAACAAAGGTTCTATGTCAGCTGGGTGTGGCAGCCAGGCGCCCCCTAGGGGATGGGGAGCCAGTCAGCCCCGGGCCTGTCACTGCCTGGTGTCCCTGTTGCCACCAGCCAGGCCTCGGAAAACTTGTCAAACCATGCCCAGACGTGGGGCCAGTTTGGCCCAAAGTCTCCAAGAGACAAGTCGGGAAGAAAGATATGGGACAGAGGGAGAAAGCGAAGGGAGCAGGAGAAAGGGAAGGAAGAATAAAAAGTAGTGTTGGGCTGCAGGAGTGAGATGGAGGAATTGCAAGAAAAGAGGCAGGAAGTAGGAGAGTGAGAGAAAAGGAAAGAAGAGACATGCAGCCAGACGAGGGGTTAGTGAGAGAGGATGGGACAGAGAACAGGATGAGAAGGACATAAGGCAAGGCTAGGACAGGCAAGGACAGGCAAGGCAAGGCTAGGCTGCAGGACATGTTTTTGCTTGATAGTTTCTAGCACATTCGTCTTCAGACTAGGAGGAAAGCCGTAAGACCGTATGGATTAGGCCCAAGCAAAAACCCCAGCTACTTGAGACACTTAGACTAAGCCTAAAATACCAAGATCTCTCCATAAGGATGGTTTTTATACTGTACTTCCACAATCTGCTTGCAGTACAAAAAAATAAGCTGCAGATCTCCTTAGGCTGAGTCATGGTGCTTTGGGGCAGGGACCATGCATATCATGGGAATATTTCACAGTTTCTGCTCTGTTTTTAGTGTATGACACCAAAACACCCACCTGATGACATCCTTTCAAGAGCAAAGGCAGCAATTTGCAGAATTCCGCTTCTTAGGCGAAGTGAGAAATTGCTGAGCTGACACCAAGTCCTGCAGTGTCCCTGTCACCTGCAGAGCCACCGCATCCTCGCCACAGTAGCGGGCATTGTGACAAAGGTCCTATGTCAGCTGGGTGTGGCAGCCAGGCGCCCCCTAGGGGATGGGGAGCCTGTCAGCCCCGGGCCTATCACTGCCTGGTGCCCCTGCTGCCACCAGCCAGGCCTCGGAAAACTTCTCAAACCATGCCCAGACTTGGGGCAGTTTGGCCCAAAGTCTCCAAGAGACAAGTCGCGAAGAAAGATATGGGACAGAGGGAGAAAGCGAAGGGAGCAGGAGAAAGGGAAGGAAGAATAAAAAGTAGTGTTGGGCTGCAGGAGTGAGATGGAGGAATTGCAAGAAAAGAGGCAGGAAGCAGGAGAGTGAGAGAAAAGGAAGGAAGAGACATGCAGCCAGACGAGGGCTTAGTGAGAGAGGATGGGACAGAGAACAGGATGAGAAGGACATAAGGCAAGGCTAGGACAGGCAAGGACAGGCAAGGCAAGGCTAGGCTGCAGGACATGTTTTTGCTTTATAGTTTCTAGCACATTGGTCTTCAGACTAGGAGGAAAGCCGTAAGACCGTATGGATTAGGCCCAAGCAAAAACCCCAGCTACTTGAGACACTTAGACTAAGCCTAAAATACCAAGATCTCTCCAGAAGGATGGTTTTTATACTGTACTTCCACAATCTGCTGGCAGTACAGAAAAATAAGCTGCAGATCTCCTTAGGCTGAGTCATGGTGCTTTGGGGCAGGGACCATGCATATCATGGGAATATTTCACAGTTTCTGCTCTGTTTTCAGTGTATGACACCAAAACACCCACCTGATGACATCCTTTCAAGAGCAAAGGCAGCAATTTGCAGAATTCCGCTTCTTAGGGGAAGTGAGAAATTGCTGAGCTGACACCAAGTCCTGCAGTGTCCCTGTCACCTGCAGAGCCACCGCATCCTCGCCACGGTAGCGGGCATTGTGACAAAGGTTCAATGTCAGCTGGGTGTGGCAGCCAGGCGCCCCCTAGGGGATGGGGAGCCTGTCAGCCCCGGGCCTGTCACTGCCTGGTGTCCCTGCTGCCACCAGCCAGGCCTCTGAAAACTTCTCAAACCATGCCCAGACTTGGGGCCAGTTTGGCCCAAAGTCTCCAAGAGACAAGTCGGGAAGAAAGATATGGGACAGAGGGAGAAAGCGAAGGGAGCAGGAGAAAGGGAAGGAAGAATAAAAAGTAGTGTTGGGCTGCAGGAGTGAGATGGAGGAATTGCAAGAAAAGAGGCAGGAAGCAGGAGAGTGAGAAAAAAGGAAAGAAGAGACATGCCGCCAGACGAGGGGTTAGTGAGACAGGAGGGGACAAAGAACAGGATGAGAAGGACATAAGGCAAGGCTAGGACAGGCAAGGACAGGCAAGACAAGGCTAGGCTGCTGGACATGTTTTTGCTTTATAGTTTCTAGCACATTGGTCTTCAGACTAGGAGGAAAGCCATAAGACCGTATGGATTAGGCCCAAGCAAAAACCCCAGCTACTTGAGACACTTAGACTAAGCCTAAAATACCAAGATCTCTCCATAAGGATGGTTTTTATACTGTACTTCCACAATCTGCTGGCAGTACAAAAAAATAAGCTGCAGATCTCCTTAGGCTGAGTCATGGTGCTTTGGGGCAGGGACCATGCATATCATGGGAATATTTCACAGTTTCTGCTGTTTTCAGTGTATGACACCAAAACACGCACCTGATGACATCCTTTCAAGAGCAAAGGCAGCAATTTGCAGAATTCCGCTTCTTAGGGGAAGTGAGAAATTGCTGAGCTGACACCAAGTCCTGCAGTGTCCCTGTCACCTGCAGAGCATCCTCATCCCCGCCACGGTAGCGGGCATTGTGACAAAGGATCAATGTCAGCTGGGTGTGGCAGCCAGGCGCCCCCTAGGGGATGGGGAGCCTGTCAGCCCCGGGCCTGTCACTGCCTGCTGGCCCTTCTGTCAACAGCCAGGCCTCGGAAAACTTGTCAAACCATGCCCAGACTGGGGGCGAGTTTGGCCCAAAGTCTCCAAGACACAAGTCGGGAAGAAAGATATGGGACAGAGGGAGAAAGAGAAGGGAGCAGGAGAAAGGGAAGGAAGAATAAAAAGTAGTGTTGGGCTGCAGGAGTGAGATGGAGGAATTGCAAGAAAAGAGGCAGGAAGCAGGAGAGTGAGAGAAAAGGAAAGAAGAGACATGCAGCCAGACGAGGGCTTAGTGAGAGAGGATGGGACAGAGAACAGGATGAGAAGGAAATAAGGCAAGGCTAGGACAGGCAAGGACAGGCAAGGCAAGGCTAGGCTGCAGGACATGTTTTTGCTTGATAGTTTCTAGCACATTCGTCTTCAGACTAGGAGGAAAGCCGTAAGACCGTATGGATTAGGCCCAAGCAAAAACCCCAGCTACTTGAGACACTTAGACTAAGCCTAAAATACCAAGATCTCTCCATAAGGATGGTTTTTATACTGTACTTCCACAATCTGCTTGCAGTACAAAAAAATAAGCTGCAGATCTCCTTAGGCTGAGTCATGGTGCTTTGGGGCAGGGACCATGCATATCATGGGAATATTTCACAGTTTCTGCTCTGTTTTTAGTGTATGACACCAAAACACCCACCTGATGACATCCTTTCAAGAGCAAAGGCAGCAATTTGCAGAATTCCGCTTCTTAGGCGAAGTGAGAAATTGCTGAGCTGACACCAAGTCCTGCAGTGTCCCTGTCACCTGCAGAGCCACCGCATCCTCGCCACAGTAGCGGGCATTGTGACAAAGGTCCTATGTCAGCTGGGTGTGGCAGCCAGGCGCCCCCTAGGGGATGGGGAGCCTGTCAGCCCCGGGCCTATCACTGCCTGGTGCCCCTGCTGCCACCAGCCAGGCCTCGGAAAACTTCTCAAACCATGCCCAGACTTGGGGCAGTTTGGCCCAAAGTCTCCAAGAGACAAGTCGCGAAGAAAGATATGGGACAGAGGGAGAAAGCGAAGGGAGCAGGAGAAAGGGAAGGAAGAATAAAAAGTAGTGTTGGGCTGCAGGAGTGAGATGGAGGAATTGCAAGAAAAGAGGCAGGAAGCAGGAGAGTGAGAGAAAAGGAAGGAAGAGACATGCAGCCAGACGAGGGCTTAGTGAGAGAGGATGGGACAGAGAACAGGATGAGAAGGACATAAGGCAAGGCTAGGACAGGCAAGGACAGGCAAGGCAAGGCTAGGCTGCAGGACATGTTTTTGCTTTATAGTTTCTAGCACATTGGTCTTCAGACTAGGAGGAAAGCCGTAAGACCGTATGGATTAGGCCCAAGCAAAAACCCCAGCTACTTGAGACACTTAGACTAAGCCTAAAATACCAAGATCTCTCCAGAAGGATGGTTTTTATACTGTACTTCCACAATCTGCTGGCAGTACAGAAAAATAAGCTGCAGATCTCCTTAGGCTGAGTCATGGTGCTTTGGGGCAGGGACCATGCATATCATGGGAATATTTCACAGTTTCTGCTCTGTTTTCAGTGTATGACACCAAAACACCCACCTGATGACATCCTTTCAAGAGCAAAGGCAGCAATTTGCAGAATTCCGCTTCTTAGGGGAAGTGAGAAATTGCTGAGCTGACACCAAGTCCTGCAGTGTCCCTGTCACCTGCAGAGCCACCGCATCCTCGCCACGGTAGCGGGCATTGTGACAAAGGTTCAATGTCAGCTGGGTGTGGCAGCCAGGCGCCCCCTAGGGGATGGGGAGCCTGTCAGCCCCGGGCCTGTCACTGCCTGGTGTCCCTGCTGCCACCAGCCAGGCCTCTGAAAACTTCTCAAACCATGCCCAGACTTGGGGCCAGTTTGGCCCAAAGTCTCCAAGAGACAAGTCGGGAAGAAAGATATGGGACAGAGGGAGAAAGCGAAGGGAGCAGGAGAAAGGGAAGGAAGAATAAAAAGTAGTGTTGGGCTGCAGGAGTGAGATGGAGGAATTGCAAGAAAAGAGGCAGGAAGCAGGAGAGTGAGAAAAAAGGAAAGAAGAGACATGCCGCCAGACGAGGGGTTAGTGAGACAGGAGGGGACAAAGAACAGGATGAGAAGGACATAAGGCAAGGCTAGGACAGGCAAGGACAGGCAAGACAAGGCTAGGCTGCTGGACATGTTTTTGCTTTATAGTTTCTAGCACATTCGTCTTCAGACTAGGAGGAAAGCCATAAGACCGTATGGATTAGGCCCAAGCAAAAACCCCAGCTACTTGAGACACTTAGACTAAGCCTAAAATACCAAGATCTCTCCATAAGGATGGTTTTTATACTGTACTTCCACAATCTGCTGGCAGTACAAAAAAATAAGCTGCAGATCTCCTTAGGCTGAGTCATGGTGCTTTGGGGCAGGGACCATGCATATCATGGGAATATTTCACAGTTTCTGCTGTTTTCAGTGTATGACACCAAAACACGCACCTGATGACATCCTTTCAAGAGCAAAGGCAGCAATTTGCAGAATTCCGCTTCTTAGGGGAAGTGAGAAATTGCTGAGCTGACACCAAGTCCTGCAGTGTCCCTGTCACCTGCAGAGCATCCTCATCCCCGCCACGGTAGCGGGCATTGTGACAAAGGATCAATGTCAGCTGGGTGTGGCAGCCAGGCGCCCCCTAGGGGATGGGGAGCCTGTCAGCCCCGGGCCTGTCACTGCCTGCTGGCCCTTCTGTCAACAGCCAGGCCTCGGAAAACTTGTCAAACCATGCCCAGACTGGGGGCGAGTTTGGCCCAAAGTCTCCAAGACACAAGTCGGGAAGAAAGATATGGGACAGAGGGAGAAAGAGAAGGGAGCAGGAGAAAGGGAAGGAAGAATAAAAAGTAGTGTTGGGCTGCAGGAGTGAGATGGAGGAATTGCAAGAAAAGAGGCAGGAAGCAGGAGAGTGAGAGAAAAGGAAAGAAGAGACATGCAGCCAGACGAGGGCTTAGTGAGAGAGGATGGGACAGAGAACAGGATGAGAAGGAAATAAGGCAAGGCTAGGACAGGCAAGGACAGGCAAGGCAAGGCTAGGCTGCAGGACATGTTTTTGCTTTATAGTTTCTAGCACATTGGTCTTCAGACTAGGAGGAAAGCCATAAGACCGCATGGATTAGGCCCAAGCAAAAACCCCAGCTACTTGAGACACTTAGACTAAGCCTAAAATACCAAGATCTCTCCATAAGGATGGTTTTTATACTGTACTTCCACAATCTGCTGGCAGTACAAAAAAATAAGCTGCAGATCTCCTTAGGCTGAGTCATGGTGCTTTGGGGCAGGGACCATGCATATCATGGGAATATTTCACAGTTTCTGCTCTGTTTTCAGTGTATGACGCCAAAACACCCACCTGATGACATCCTTTCAAGAGCAAAGGCAGCAATTTGCAGAATTCCGCTTCTTAGGGGAAGTGAGAAATTGCTGAGCTGACACCAAGTCCTGCAGTGTCCCTGTCACCTGCAGAGCCACCGCATCATCGCCACGGTAGCGGGCATCGTAACAAAGGTTCTATGTCAGCTGGGTGTGGCAGCCAGGCGCCCCCTAGGGGATGGGGAGCCAGTCAGCCCCGGGCCTGTCACTGCCTGGTGTCCCTGTTGCCACCAGCCAGGCCTCGGAAAACTTGTCAAACCATGCCCAGACGTGGGGCCAGTTTGGCCCAAAGTCTCCAAGAGACAAGTCGGGAAGAAAGATATGGGACAGAGGGAGAAAGCGAAGGGAGCAGGAGAAAGGGAAGGAAGAATAAAAAGTAGTGTTGGGCTGCAGGAGTGAGATGGAGGAATTGCAAGAAAAGAGGCAGGAAGTAGGAGAGTGAGAGAAAAGGAAAGAAGAGACATGCAGCCAGACGAGGGGTTAGTGAGAGAGGATGGGACAGAGAACAGGATGAGAAGGACATAAGGCAAGGCTAGGACAGGCAAGGACAGGCAAGGCAAGGCTAGGCTGCAGGACATGTTTTTGCTTGATAGTTTCTAGCACATTCGTCTTCAGACTAGGAGGAAAGCCGTAAGACCGTATGGATTAGGCCCAAGCAAAAACCCCAGCTACTTGAGACACTTAGACTAAGCCTAAAATACCAAGATCTCTCCATAAGGATGGTTTTTATACTGTACTTCCACAATCTGCTTGCAGTACAAAAAAATAAGCTGCAGATCTCCTTAGGCTGAGTCATGGTGCTTTGGGGCAGGGACCATGCATATCATGGGAATATTTCACAGTTTCTGCTCTGTTTTTAGTGTATGACACCAAAACACCCACCTGATGACATCCTTTCAAGAGCAAAGGCAGCAATTTGCAGAATTCCGCTTCTTAGGCGAAGTGAGAAATTGCTGAGCTGACACCAAGTCCTGCAGTGTCCCTGTCACCTGCAGAGCCACCGCATCCTCGCCACAGTAGCGGGCATTGTGACAAAGGTCCTATGTCAGCTGGGTGTGGCAGCCAGGCGCCCCCTAGGGGATGGGGAGCCTGTCAGCCCCGGGCCTATCACTGCCTGGTGCCCCTGCTGCCACCAGCCAGGCCTCGGAAAACTTCTCAAACCATGCCCAGACTTGGGGCAGTTTGGCCCAAAGTCTCCAAGAGACAAGTCGCGAAGAAAGATATGGGACAGAGGGAGAAAGCGAAGGGAGCAGGAGAAAGGGAAGGAAGAATAAAAAGTAGTGTTGGGCTGCAGGAGTGAGATGGAGGAATTGCAAGAAAAGAGGCAGGAAGCAGGAGAGTGAGAGAAAAGGAAGGAAGAGACATGCAGCCAGACGAGGGCTTAGTGAGAGAGGATGGGACAGAGAACAGGATGAGAAGGACATAAGGCAAGGCTAGGACAGGCAAGGACAGGCAAGGCAAGGCTAGGCTGCAGGACATGTTTTTGCTTTATAGTTTCTAGCACATTGGTCTTCAGACTAGGAGGAAAGCCGTAAGACCGTATGGATTAGGCCCAAGCAAAAACCCCAGCTACTTGAGACACTTAGACTAAGCCTAAAATACCAAGATCTCTCCATAAGGATGGTTTTTATACTGTACTTCCACAATCTGCTGGCAGTACAAAAAAATAAGCTGCAGATCTCCTTAGGCTGAGTCATGGTGCTTTGGGGCAGGGACCATGCATATCATGGGAATATTTCACAGTTTCTGCTGTTTTCAGTGTATGACACCAAAACACCCACCTGATGACATCCTTTCAAGAGCAAAGGCAGCAATTTGCAGAATTCCGCTTCTTAGGGGAAGTGAGAAATTGCTGAGCTGACACCAAGTCCTGCAGTGTCCCTGTCACCTGCAGAGCCACTGCATCCTCGCCACGGTAGCGGGCATCGTAACAAAGGTTCTATGTCAGCTGGGTGTGGCAGCCAGGCGCCCCCTAGGGGATGGGGAGCCTGTCAGCCCCGGGCCTGTCACTGCCTGGTGTCCCTGTTGCCACCAGCCAGGCCTCGGAAAACTTGTCAAACCATGCCCAGACGTGGGGCCAGTTTGGCCCAAAGTCTCCAAGAGACAAGTCGGGAAGAAAGATATGGGACAGAGGGAGAAAGCGAAGGGAGCAGGAGAAAGGGAAGGAAGAATAAAAAGTAGTGTTGGGCTGCAGGAGTGAGATGGAGGAATTGCAAGAAAAGAGGCAGGAAGCAGGAGAGTGAGAGAAAAGGAAAGAAGAGACATGCAGCCAGACGAGGGGTTAGTGAGAGAGGATGGGACAGAGAACAGGATGAGAAGGACATAAGGCAAGGCTAGGACAGGCAAGGACAGGCAAGGCAAGGCTAGGCTGCAGGACATGTTTTTGCTTTATAGTTTCTAGCACATTCGTCTTCAGACTAGGAGGAAAGCCGTAAGACCGTATGGATTAGGCCCAAGCAAAAACCCCAGCTACTTGAGACACTTAGACTAAGCCTAAAATACCAAGATCTCTCCATAAGGATGGTTTTTATACTGTACTTCCACAATCTGCTTGCAGTACAAAAAAATAAGCTGCAGATCTCCTTAGGCTGAGTCATGGTGCTTTGGGGCAGGGACCATGCATATCATGGGAATATTTCACAGTTTCTGCTCTGTTTTTAGTGTATGACACCAAAACACCCACCTGATGACATCCTTTCAAGAGCAAAGGCAGCAATTTGCAGAATTCCGCTATTAGGCGAAGTGAGAAATTGCTGAGCTGACACCAAGTCCTGCAGTGTCCCTGTCACCTGCAGAGCCACCGCATCCTCGCCACAGTAGCGGGCATTGTGACAAAGGTCCTATGTCAGCTGGGTGTGGCAGCCAGGCGCCCCCTAGGGGATGGGGAGCCTGTCAGCCCCGGGCCTGTCACTGCCTGGTGCCCCTGCTGCCACCAGCCAGGCCTCGGAAAACTTGACAAACCATGCCCAGACTTGGGGCCAGTTTGGCCCAAAGTCTCCAAGAGACAAGTCGGGAAGAAAGATATGGGACAGAGGGAGAAAGCGAAGGGAGCAGGAGAAAGGGAAGGAAGAATAAAAAGTAGTGTTGGGCTGCAGGAGTGAGATGGAGGAATTGCAAGGAAAGAGGCAGGAAGTAGGAGAGTGAGAGAAAAGGAAAGAAGAGACATGCAGCCAGACGAGGGGTTAGTGAGAGAGGATGGGACAGAGAACAGGATGAGAAGGACATAAGGCAAGGCTAGGACAGGCAAGGACAGGCAAGGCAAGGCTAGGCTGCAGGACATGTTTTTGCTTGATAGTTTCTAGCACATTGGTCTTCAGACTAGGAGGAAAGCCGTAAGACCGTATGGATTAGGCCCAAGCAAAAACCCCAGCTACTTGAGACACTTAGACTAAGCCTAAAATACCAAGATCTCTCCATAAGGATGGTTTTTATACTGTACTTCCACAATCTGCTGGCAGTACAAAAAAATAAGCTGCAGATCTCCTTAGGCTGAGTCATGGTGCTTTGGGGCAGGGACCATGCATATCATGGGAATATTTCACAGTTTCTGCTGTTTTCAGTGTATGACACCAAAACACCCACCTGATGACATCCTTTCAAGAGCAAAGGCAGCAATTTGCAGAATTCCGCTTCTTAGGGGAAGTGAGAAATTGCTGAGCTGACACCAAGTCCTGCAGTGTCCCTGTCACCTGCAGAGCCACCGCATCCTCGCCACGGTAGCGGGCATCGTAACAAAGGTTCTATGTCAGCTGGGTGTGGCAGCCAGGCGCCCCCTAGGGGATGGGGAGCCTGTCAGCCCTGGGCCTGTCACTGCCTGGTGTCCCTGTTGCCACCAGCCAGGCCTCGGAAAACTTGTCAAACCATGCCCAGACTTGGGGCCAGTTTGGCCCAAAGTCTCCAAGAGACAAGTCGGGAAGAAAGATATGGGACAGAGGGAGAAAGCGAAGGGAGCAGGAGAAAGGGAAGGAAGAATAAAAAGTAGTGTTGGGCTGCAGGAGTGAGATGGAGGAATTGCAAGGAAAGAGGCAGGAAGTAGGAGAGTGAGAGAAAAGGAAAGAAGAGACATGCAGCCAGACGAGGGGTTAGTGAGAGAGGATGGGACAGAGAACAGGATGAGAAGGACATAAGGCAAGGCTAGGACAGGCAAGGACAGGCAAGGCAAGGCTAGGCTGCAGGACATGTTTTTGCTTGATAGTTTCTAGCACATTGGTCTTCAGACTAGGAGGAAAGCCGTAAGACCGTATGGATTAGGCCCAAGCAAAAACCCCAGCTACTTGAGACACTTAGACTAAGCCTAAAATACCAAGATCTCTCCATAAGGATGGTTTTTATACTGTACTTCCACAATCTGCTGGCAGTACAAAAAAATAAGCTGCAGATCTCCTTAGGCTGAGTCATGGTCCTTTGGGGCAGGGACCATGCATATCATGGGAATATTTCACAGTTTCTGCTGTTTTCAGTGTATGACACCAAAACACCCACCTGATGACATCCTTTCAAGAGCAAAGGCAGCAATTTGCAGAATTCCGCTTCTTAGGGGAAGTGAGAAATTGCTGAGCTGACACCAAGTCCTGCAGTGTCCCTGTCACCTGCAGAGCCACCGCATCCTCGCCACGGTAGCGGGCATCGTAACAAAGGTTCTATGTCAGCTGGGTGTGGCAGCCAGGCGCCCCCTAGGGGATGGGGAGCCTGTCAGCCCTGGGCCTGTCACTGCCTGGTGTCCCTGTTGCCACCAGCCAGGCCTCGGAAAACTTGTCAAACCATGCCCAGACTTGGGGCCAGTTTGGCCCAAAGTCTCCAAGAGACAAGTCGGGAAGAAAGATATGGGACAGAGGGAGAAAGCGAAGGGAGCAGGAGAAAGGGAAGGAAGAATAAAAAGTAGTGTTGGGCTGCAGGAGTGAGATGGAGGAATTGCAAGAAAAGAGGCAGGAAGCAGGAGAGTGAGAGAAAAGGAAAGAAGAGACATGCAGCCAGACGAGGGGTTAGTGAGAGAGGATGGGACAGAGAACAGGATGAGAAGGACATAAGGCAAGGCTAGGACAGGCAAGGACAGGCAAGGCAAGGCTAGGCTGCAGGACATGTTTTTGCTTTATAGTTTCTAGCACATTCGTCTTCAGACTAGGAGGAAAGCTGTAAGACCGTATGGATTAGGCCCAAGCAAACCCCCAGCTACTTGAGACACTTAGACTAAGCCTAAAATACCAAGATCTCTCCAGAAGGATGGTTTTTATACTGTACTTCCACAATCTGCTGGCAGTACAGAAAAATAAGCTGCAGATCTCCTTAGGCTGAGTCATGGTGCTTTGGGGCAGGGACCATGCATATCATGGGAATATTTCACAGTTTCTGCTCTGTTTTCAGTGTATGACACCAAAACACCCACCTGATGACATCCTTTCAAGAGCAAAGGCAGCAATTTGCAGAATTTCGCTTCACAGGGGAAGTGAGAAATTGCTGAGCTGACACCAAGTCCTGCAGTGTCCCTGTCACCTGCAGAGCCACCGCATCCTAGCCATGGTAGCGGGCATTGTGACAAAGGTTCTATGTCAGCTGGGTGTGGCAGCCAGGCGCCCCCTAGGGGATGGGGAGCCTGTCAGCCCCGGGCCTGTCACTGCCTGGTGTCCCTGCTGCCACCAGCCAGGCCTCGGAAAACTTGTCAAACCATGCCCAGACTTGGGGCCAGTTTGGCCCAAAGTCTCCAAGAGACAAGTCGGGAAGAAAGGTATGGGACAGAGGGAGAAAGCGAAGGGAGCAGGAGAAAGGGAAGGAAGAATAAAAAGTAGTGTTGGGCTGCAGGAGTGAGATGGAGGAATTGCAAGAAAAGAGGCAGGAAGCAGGAGAGTGAGAGAAAAGGAAAGAAGAGACATGCAGCCAGACGAGGGCTTAGTGAGAGAGGATGGGACAGAGAACAGGATGAGAAGGACATAAGGCAAGGCTAGGACAGGCAAGGACAGGCAAGGCAAGGCTAGGCTGCAGGACATGTTTTTGCTTTATAGTTTCTAGCACATTCGTCTTCAGACTAGGAGGAAAGCCGTAAGACCGTATGGATTAGGCCCAAGCAAAAACCCCAGCTACTTGAGACACTTAGACTAAGCCTAAAATACCAAGATCTCTCCATACGGATGGTTTTTATACTGTACTTCCACAATCTGCTGGCAGTACAAAAAAATAAGCTGCAGATCTCCTTAGGCTGAGTCATGGTGCTTTGGGGCAGGGACCATGCATATCATGGGAATATTTCACCGTTTCTGATCTGTTTTCAGTGTATGACACCAAAACACCCACCTGATGACATCCTTTCAAGAGCAAAGGCAGCAATTTGCAGAATTCCGCTTCTTAGGGGAAGTGAGAAATTGCTGAGCTGACACCAAGTCCTGCTGTGTCCCTGTCACCTGCAGAGCCACCGCATCCTCGCCACGGTAGCGGGCATCGTAACAAAGGTTCTATGTCAGCTGGGTGTGGCAGCCAGGCGCCCCCTAGGGGATGGGGAGCCTGTCAGCCCCGGGCCTGTCACTGCCTGGTGTCCCTGTTGCCACCAGCCAGGCCTCGGAAAACTTGTCAAACCATGCCCAGACGTGGGGCCAGTTTGGCCCAAAGTCTCCAAGAGACAAGTCGGGAAGAAAGATATGGGACAGAGGGAGAAAGCGAAGGGAGCAGGAGAAAGGGAAGGAAGAATAAAAAGTAGTGTTGGGCTGCAGGAGTGAGATGGAGGAATTGCAAGAAAAGAGGCAGGAAGTAGGAGAGTGAGAGAAAAGGAAAGAAGAGACATGCAGCCAGACGAGGGCTTAGTGAGAGAGGATGGGACAGAGAACAGGATGAGAAGGACATAAGGCAAGGCTAGGACAGGCAAGGACAGGCAAGGCAAGGCTAGGCTGCAGGACATGTTTTTGCTTTATAGTTTCTAGCACATTCGTCTTCAGACTAGGAGGAAAGCCATAAGACCGTATGGATTAGGCCCAAGCAAAAACCCCAGCTACTTGAGACACTTAGACTAAGACTAAAATACCAAGATCTCTCCAGAAGGATGGTTTTTATACTGTACTTCCACAATCTGCTGGCAGTACAGAAAAATAAGCTGCAGATCTCCTTAGGCTGAGTCATGGTGCTTTGGGGCAGGGACCATGCATATCATGGGAATATTTCACAGTTTCTGCTCTGTTTTCAGTGTATGACACCAAAACACCCACCTGATGACATCCTTTCAAGAGCAAAGGCAGCAATTTGCAGAATTCCGCTTCTTAGGGGAAGTGAGAAATTGCTGAGCTGACACCAAGTCCTGCAGTGTCCCTGTCACCTGCAGAGCCACCGCATCCTCGCCACGGTAGCGGGCATTGTGACAAAGGTCCTATGTCAGCTGGGTGTGGCAGCCAGGCGCCCCCTAGGGGATGGGGAGCCTGTCAGCCCCGGGCCTGTCACTGCCTGGTGCCCCTGCTGCCACCAGCCAGGCCTCTGAAAACTTGACAAACCATGCCCAGACTTGGGGCCAGTTTGGCCCAAAGTCTCCAAGAGACAAGTCGCGAAGAAAGATATGGGACAGAGGGAGAAAGCGAAGGGAGCAGGAGAAAGGGAAGGAAGAATAAAAAGTAGTGTTGGGCTGCAGGAGTGAGATGGAGGAATTGCAAGAAAAGAGGCAGGAAGCAGGAGAGTGAGAGAAAAGGAAGGAAGAGACATGCAGCCAGACGAGGGCTTAGTGAGAGAGGATGGGACAGAGAACAGGATGAGAAGGACATAAGGCAAGGATAGGACAGGCAAGGACAGGCAAGGCAAGGCTAGGCTGCAGGACATGTTTTTGCTTGATAGTTTCTAGCACATTGGTCTTCAGACTAGGAGGAAAGCCGTAAGACCGTATGGATTAGGCCCAAGCAAAAACCCCAGCTACTTGAGACACTTAGACTAAGCCTAAAATACCAAGATCTCTCCATAAGGATGGTTTTTATACTGTACTTCCACAATCTGCTGGCAGTACAAAAAAATAAGCTGCAGATCTCCTTAGGCTGAGTCATGGTGCTTTGGGGCAGGGACCATGCATATCATGGGAATATTTCACAGTTTCTGCTGTTTTCAGTGTATGACACCAAAACACCCACCTGATGACATCCTTTCAAGAGCAAAGGCAGCAATTTGCAGAATTCCGCTTCTTAGGGGAAGTGAGAAATTGCTGAGCTGACACCAAGTCCTGCAGTGTCCCTGTCACCTGCAGAGCCACCGCATCATCGCCACGGTAGCGGGCATCGTAACAAAGGTTCTATGTCAGCTGGGTGTGGCAGCCAGGCGCCCCCTAGGGGATGGGGAGCCTGTCAGCCCCAGCACTGTCACTGCCTGGTGTCCCTGCTGCCACCAGCCAGGCCTCTGAAAACTTGACAAACCATGCCCAGACTAGGGGCCAGTTTGGCCCAAAGTCTCCAAGACACAAGTCGGGAAGAAAGATATGGGACAGAGGGAGAAAGAGAAGGGAGCAGGAGAAAGGGAAGGAAGAATAAAAAGTAGTGTTGGGCTGCAGGAGTGAGATGGAGGAATTGCAAGAAAAGAGGCAGGAAGCAGGAGAGTGAGAGAAAAGGAAAGAAGAGACATGCAGCCAGACGAGGGGTTAGTGAGAGAGGATGGGACAGAGAACAGGATGAGAAGGACATAAGGCAAGGCTAGGACAGGCAAGGACAGGCAAGGCAAGGCTAGGCTGCAGGACATGTTTTTGCTTTATAGTTTCTAGCACATTCGTCTTCAGACTAGGAGGAAAGCTGTAAGACCGTATGGATTAGGCCCAAGCAAAAACCCCAGCTACTTGAGACACTTAGACTAAGCCTAAAATACCAAGATCTCTCCAGAAGGATGGTTTTTATACTGTACTTCCACAATCTGCTGGCAGTACAGAAAAATAAGCTGCAGATCTCCTTAGGCTGAGTCATGGTGCTTTGGGGCAGGGACCATGCATATCATGGGAATATTTCACAGTTTCTGCTCTGTTTTCAGTGTATGACACCAAAACACCCACCTGATGACATCCATTCAAGAGCAAAGGCAGCAATTTGCAGAATTCCGCTTCTTAGGGGAAGTGAGAAATTGCTGAGCTGACACCAAGTCCTGCAGTGTCCCTGTCACCTGCAGAGCCACCGCATCCTCGCCACGGTAGCGGGCATTGTGACAAAGGTTCAATGTCAGCTGGGTGTGGCAGCCAGGCGCCCCCTAGGGGATGGGGAGCCTGTCAGCCCCGGGCCTGTCACTGCCTGGTGTCCCTGCTGCCACCAGCCAGGCCTCTGAAAACTTCTCAAACCATGCCCAGACTTGGGGCCAGTTTGGCCCAAAGTCTCCAAGAGACAAGTCGGGAAGAAAGATATGGGACAGAGGGAGAAAGCGAAGGGAGCAGGAGAAAGGGAAGGAAGAATAAAAAGTAGTGTTGGGCTGCAGGAGTGAGATGGAGGAATTGCAAGAAAAGAGGCAGGAAGCAGGAGAGTGAGAAAAAAGGAAAGAAGAGACATGCCGCCAGACGAGGGGTTAGTGAGACAGGAGGGGACAAAGAACAGGATGAGAAGGACATAAGGCAAGGCTAGGACAGGCAAGGACAGGCAAGACAAGGCTAGGCTGCTGGACATGTTTTTGCTTTATAGTTTCTAGCACATTCGTCTTCAGACTAGGAGGAAAGCCATAAGACCGTATGGATTAGGCCCAAGCAAAAACCCCAGCTACTTGAGACACTTAGACTAAGCCTAAAATACCAAGATCTCTCCATAAGGATGGTTTTTATACTGTACTTCCACAATCTGCTGGCAGTACAAAAAAATAAGCTGCAGATCTCCTTAGGCTGAGTCATGGTGCTTTGGGGCAGGGACCATGCATATCATGGGAATATTTCACAGTTTCTGCTGTTTTCAGTGTATGACACCAAAACACGCACCTGATGACATCCTTTCAAGAGCAAAGGCAGCAATTTGCAGAATTCCGCTTCTTAGGGGAAGTGAGAAATTGCTGAGCTGACACCAAGTCCTGCAGTGTCCCTGTCACCTGCAGAGCATCCTCATCCCCGCCACGGTAGCGGGCATTGTGACAAAGGATCAATGTCAGCTGGGTGTGGCAGCCAGGCGCCCCCTAGGGGATGGGGAGCCTGTCAGCCCCGGGCCTGTCACTGCCTGCTGGCCCTTCTGTCAACAGCCAGGCCTCGGAAAACTTGTCAAACCATGCCCAGACTGGGGGCCAGTTTGGCCCAAAGTCTCCAAGAGATAAGTCGCGAAGAAAGATATGGGACAGAGGGAGAAAGCGAAGGGAGCAGGAGAAAGGGAAGGAAGAATAAAAAGTAGTGTTGGGCTGCAGGAGTGAGATGGAGGAATTGCAAGAAAAGAGGCAGGAAGTAGGAGAGTGAGAGAAAAGGAAAGAAGAGACATGCAGCCAGACGAGGGCTTAGTGAGAGAGGATGGGACAGAGAACAGGATGAGAAGGAAATAAGGCAAGGCTAGGACAGGCAAGGACAGGCAAGGAAAGGCTAGGCTGCAGGAGATGTTTTTGCTTGATAGTTTCTAGCACATTGGTCTTCAGACTAGGAGGAAAGCTGTAAGACCGTATGGATTAGGCCCAAGCAAAAACCCCAGCTACTTGAGACACTTAGACTAAGCCTAAAATACCAAGATCTCTCCATAAGGATGGTTTTTATACTGTACTTGCACAATCTGCTGGCAGTACAGAAAAATAAGCTGCAGATCTCTTTAGGCTGAGTCATGGTGCTTTGGGGCAGGGACCATGCATATCATGGGAATATTTCACAGTTTCTGCTCTGTTTTCAGTGTACCAAAACACCCACCTGATGACATCCTTTCAAGAGCAAAGGCAGCAATTTGCAGAATTCCGCTTCTTAGGGGAAGTGAGAAATTGCTGAGCTGACACCAAGTCCTGCAGTGTCCCTGTCACCTGCAGAGCCACCGCATCCTCGCCACGGTAGCGGGCATCATGAAAAAGGTTCTATGTTAGCTGGGTGTGGCAGCCAGGCGCCCCCTAGGGGATGGGGAGCCTGTCAGGCCCGGGCCTGTCACTGCCTGCTGGTCCTGCTGCCACCAGCCAGGCCTCTGAAAACTTGTCAAACCATGCCCAGACTTGGGGCCAGTTTGGCACAAAGTGTCCAAGAGACAAGTCGGGAAGAAAGATATGGGACAGAGGGAGAAAGCGAAGGGAGCAGGAGAAAGGGAAGGAAGAATAAAAAGTAGTGTTGGGCTGCAGGAGTGGGATGGAGGAATTGCATGAAAAGAGGCAGGAAGCAGGAGAGTGAGAGAAAAGGAAAGAAGAGACATGCAGCCAGACGAGGGCTTAGTGGGAGAGGATGGGACAGAGAACAGGATGAGAAGGAAAGAAGGCAAGGCAAGGACAGGCAAGGACAGGCAAGGCAAGGCTAGGCTGCAGGACATGTTTTTGCTTGATAGTTTCTAGCACATTGGTCTTCAGACTAGGAGGAAAGCCATAAGACCGCATGGATTAGGCCCAAGCAAAAACCCCAGCTACTTGAGACACTTAGACTAAGCCTAAAATACCAAGATCTCTCCATAAGGATGGTTTTTATACTGTACTTCCACAATCTGCTGGCAGTACAAAAATATAAGCTGCAGATCTCCTTAGGCTGAGTCATGGTGCTTTGGGGCAGGGACCATGCATATCATGGGAATATTTCACCGTTTCTGCTCTGTTTTCAGTGTATGACACCAAAACACCCACCTGATGACATCCTTTCAAGAGCAAAGGCAGCAATTTGCAGAATTTTGCTTCACAGGGGAAGTGAGAAATTGCTGAGCTGACACCAAGTCCTGCAGTGTCCCTGTCACCTGCAGAGCCACCGCATCCTAGCCATGGTAGCGGGCATTGTGACAAAGGTTCTATGTCAGCTGGGTGTGGCAGCCAGGCGCCCCCTAGGGGATGGGGAGCCTGTCAGCCCCGGGCCTGTCACTGCCTGGTGTCCCTGCTGCCACCAGCCAGGCCTCGGAAAACTTGTCAAACCATGCCCAGACTTGGGGCCAGTTTGGCCCAAAGTCTCCAAGAGACAAGTCGGGAAGAAAGGTATGGGACAGAGGGAGAAAGCGAAGGGAGCAGGAGAAAGGGAAGGAAGAATAAAAGGTAGTGTTGGGCTGCAGGAGTGAGATGGAGGAATTGCAAGAAAAGAGGCAGGAAGCAGGAGAGTGAGAGAAAAGGAAAGAAGAGACATGCAGCCAGACGAGGGCTTAGTGAGAGAGGATGGGACAGAGAACAGGATGAGAAGGACATAAGGCAAGGCTAGGACAGGCAAGGACAGGCAAGGCAAGGCTAGGCTGCAGGACATGTTTTTGCTTTATAGTTTCTAGCACATTCGTCTTCAGACTAGGAGGAAAGCCGTAAGACCGTATGGATTAGGCCCAAGCAAAAACCCCAGCTACTTGAGACACTTAGACTAAGCCTAAAATACCAAGATCTCTCCATACGGATGGTTTTTATACTGTACTTCCACAATCTGCTGGCAGTACAAAAAAATAAGCTGCAGATCTCCTTAGGCTGAGTCATGGTGCTTTGGGGCAGGGACCATGCATATCATGGGAATATTTCACCGTTTCTGACCTGTTTTCAGTGTATGACACCAAAACACCCACCTGATGACATCCTTTCAAGAGCAAAGGCAGCAATTTGCAGAATTCCGCTTCTTAGGGGAAGTGAGAAATTGCTGAGCTGACACCAAGTCCTGCAGTGTCCCTGTCACCTGCAGAGCCACCGCATCCTCGCCACGGTAGCGGGCATCGTAACAAAGGTTCTATGTCAGCTGGGTGTGGCAGCCAGGCGCCCCCTAGGGGATGGGGAGCCAGTCAGCCCCGGGCCTGTCACTGCCTGGTGTCCCTGTTGCCACCAGCCAGGCCTCGGAAAACTTGTCAAACCATGCCCAGACGTGGGGCCAGTTTGGCCCAAAGTCTCCAAGAGACAAGTCGGGAAGAAAGATATGGGACAGAGGGAGAAAGCGAAGGGAGCAGGAGAAAGGGAAGGAAGAATAAAAAGTAGTGTTGGGCTGCAGGAGTGAGATGGAGGAATTGCAAGAAAAGAGGCAGGAAGTAGGAGAGTGAGAGAAAAGGAAAGAAGAGACATGCAGCCAGACGAGGGGTTAGTGAGAGAGGATGGGACAGAGAACAGGATGAGAAGGACATAAGGCAAGTCTAGGACAGGCAAGGACAGGCAAGGCAAGGCTAGGCTGCAGGACATGTTTTTGCTTTATAGTTTCTAGCACATTCGTCTTCAGACTAGGAGGAAAGCTGTAAGACCGTATGGATTAGGCCCAAGCAAAAACCCCAGCTACTTGAGACACTTAGACTAAGCCTAAAATACCAAGATCTCTCCAGAAGGATGGTTTTTATACTGTACTTCCACAATCTGCTGGCAGTACAAAAAAATAAGCTGCAGATCTCCTTAGGCTGAGTCATGGTGCTTTGGGGCAGGGACCATGCATATCATGGGAATATTTCACAGTTTCTGCTGTTTTCAGTGTATGACACCAAAACACGCACCTTATGACATCCTTTCAAGAGTAAAGGCAGCAATTTGCAGAATTCCGCTTCTTAGGGGAAGTGAGAAATTGCTGAGCTGACACCAAGTCCTGCAGTGTCCCTGTCACCTGCAGAGCATCCTCATCCCCGCCACGGTAGCGGGCATTGTGACAAAGGATCAATGTCAGCTGGGTGTGGCAGCCAGGCGCCCCCTAGGGGATGGGGAGCCTGTCAGCCCCGGGCCTGTCACTGCCTGCTGGCCCTGCTGTCAACAGCCAGGCCTCGGAAAACTTGTCAAACCATGCCCAGACTGGGGGCCAGTTTGGCCCAAAGTCTCCAAGAGATAAGTCGCGAAGAAAGATATGGGACAGAGGGAGAAAGCGAAGGGAGCAGGAGAAAGGGAAGGAAGAATAAAAAGTAGTGTTGGGCTGCAGGAGTGAGATGGAGGAATTGCAAGAAAAGAGGCAGGAAGCAGGAGAGTGAGAGAAAAGGAAAGAAGAGACATGCAGCCAGACGAGGGCTTAGTGAGAGAGGATGGGACAGAGAACAGGATGAGAAGGAAATAAGGCAAGGCTAGGACAGGCAAGGACAGGCAAGGCAAGGCTAGGCTGCAGGACATGTTTTTGCTTTATAGTTTCTAGCACATTGGTCTTCAGACTAGGAGGAAAGCCATAAGACCGTATGGATTAGGCCCAAGCAATAACCCCAGCTACTTGAGACACTTAGATTAAGCCTAAAATACGAAGATCTCTCCATCAGGATGGTTTTTATACTGTACTTCCACAATCTGCTGGCAGTACAAAAAAATAAGCTGCAGATTTCCTTAGGCTGAGACATGGTGCTTTGGGGCAGGGACCATGCGTATCATGGGAATATTTCACAGTTTCTGCTCTGTTTTCAGTGTATGACACCAAAACACCCACCTGATGACATCCTTTCAAGAAAAAAGGCAGCAATTTGCAGAATTCCGCTTCTTAGGGGAAGTGAGAAATTGCTGAGCTGACACCAAGTCCTGCGGTGTCCCTGTCACCTGCAGAGCCACCTCATCCTCCCCACGGTAGCGGGCATTGTGACAAAGGATCAATGTCAGCTGGGTGTGGCAGCCAGGCGCCCCCTAGGGGATGGGGAGCCTGTCAGCCCCAGCACTGTCACTGCCTGGTGTCCCTGCTGCCACCAGCCAGGCCTCTGAAAACTTGTCAAACCATGCCCAGACTTGGGGCCAGTTTGGCCCAAAGTCTCCAAGACACAAGTCGGGAAGAAAGATATGGGACAGAGGGAGAAAGAGAAGGGAGCATGATAAAGGGAAGGAAGAATAAAAAGTAGTGTTGGGCTGCAGGAGTGAGATGGAGGAATTGCAAGAAAAGAGGCAGGAAGCAGGAGAGTGAGAGAAAAGGAAAGAAGAGACATGCAGCCAGACGAGGGGTTAGTGAGAGAGGATGGGACAGAGAACAGGATGAGAAGGACATAAGGCAAGGCTAGGACAGGCAAGGACAGGCAAGGCAAGCCTAGGCTGCAGGACATGTTTTTGCTTTATAGTTTCTAGCACATTGGTCTTCAGACTAGGAGGAAAGCCATAAGACCATATGGATTAGGCCCAAGCAAAAACCCCAGCTACTTGAGACACTTAGACTAAGCCTAAAATACCAAGATCTCTCCATAAGGTTGGTTTTTATACTGTACTTCCACAATCTGCTGGCTGTACAAAAAAATAAGCTGCAGATCTCCTTAGGCTGAGTCATGGTGCTCTGGGGCAGGGACCATGCATATCATGGGAATATTTCACCGTTTCTGATCTGTTTTCAGTGTATGACACCAAAACACCCACCTGATGACATCCTTTCAAGAGCAAAGGCAGCAATTTGCAGAATTCCGCTTCTTAGGGGAAGTGAGAAATTGCTGAGCTGACACCAAGTCCTGCTGTGTCCCTGTCACCTGCAGAGCCACCGCATCCTCGCCACGGTAGCGGGCATCGTGGCAAAGGTTCTATGTCACCTGGGTGTGGCAGCCAGGCGCCCCCTAGGGGATGGGGAGCCTGTCAGCCCCGGGCCTGTCACTGCCTGGTGTCCCTGCTGCCACCAGCCAGGCCTCTGAAAACTTCTCAAACCATGCCCAGACTTGGGGCCAGTTTGGCCCAAAGTCTCCAAGAGACAAGTCGGGAAGAAAGATATGGGACAGAGGGAGAAAGCGAAGGGAGCAGGAGAAAGGGAAGGAAGAATAAAAAGTAGTGTTGGGCTGCAGGAGTGAGATGGAGGAATTGCAAGAAAAGAGGCAGGAAGCAGGAGAGTGAGAGAAAAGGAAAGAAGAGACATGCCGCCAGACGAGGGGTTGGTGAGACAGGAGGGGAAAAAGAACAGGATGAGAAGGACATAAGGCAAGGCTAGGACAGGCAAGGACAGGCAAGGCAAGGCTAGGCTGCAGGACATGTTTTTGCTTTATAGTTTCTAGCACATCGGTCTTCAGACTAGGAGGAAAGCCATAAGACCGTATGGATTAGGCCCAAGCAAAAACCCCAGCTACTTGAGACACTTAGACTAAGCCTAAAATACCAAGATCTCTCCATAAGGATGGTTTTTATACTGTACTTCCACAATCTGCTGGCAGTACAAAAAAATAAGCTGCAGATCTCCTTAGGCTGAGTCATGGTGCTTTGGGGCAGGGACCATGTCTATCATACGAATATTTCACAGTTTCTGCTCTGTTTTCAGTGTATGACACCAAAACACCCACCTTATGACATCCTTTCAAGAAAAAAGGCAGCAATTTGCAGAATTCCGCTTCTTAGGGGAAGTGAGAAATTGCTGAGCTGACACCAAGTCCTGCAGTGTCCCTGTCACCTGCAGAGCATCCTCATCCCCGCCACGGTAGCGGGCATTGTGACAAAGGATCAATGTCAGCTGGGTGTGGCAGCCAGGCGCCCCCTAGGGGATGGGGAGCCTGTCAGCCCCGGGCCTCTCACTGCCTGCTGGCCCTGCTGTCAACAGCCAGGCCTCTGAAATCTTGTCAAACCATGCCCAGACTGGGGGCCAGTTTTGCCCAAAGTCTCCAAGACACAAGTCGGGAAGAAAGATATGGGACAGAGGGAGAAAGCGAAGGGAGCAGGAGAAAGGGAAGGAAGAATAAAAAGTAGTGTTGGGCTGCAGGAGTGAGATGGAAGAATTGCAAGAAAAGAGGCAGGAAGCAGGAGAATGAGAGAAAAGGAAAGAAGAGACATGCAGCCAGACGAGGGCTTAGTGAGAGAGGATGGGACAGAGAACAGGATGAGAAGGAAATAAGGCAAGGCTAGGACAGGCAAGGACAGGCAAGGCAAGGCTAGGCTGCAGGACATGTTTTTGCTTTAAAGTTTCTAGCACATCCGTCTTCAGACTAGGAGGAAAGCCATAAGACCGTATGGATTAGGCCCAAGCAAAAACCCCAGCTACTTGAGACACTTAGACGAAGCCTAAAATACCAAGATCTCCCCATAAGGATGGTTTTTATACTGTAGTTCCGCAATCTGCTGGCATTACAAAAAATCAGCTGCTTATCTCCTTAGGCTGAGTCATGGTGCTTTGGGGCAGGGACCATGTCTATCATACGAATATTTCACAGTTTCTGCTCTGTTTTCAGTGTATGACACCAAAACACCCACCTGATGACATCCTTTCAAGAAAAAAGGCAGCAATTTGCAGAATTCCGCTTCTTAGGGGAAGTGAGAAATTGCTGAGCTGACACCAAGTCCTGCAGTGTCCCTGTCACCTGCAGAGCCACCGCATCCTCGCCACGGTAGCGGGCATTGTGACAAAGGTTCTATGTCAGCTGGGTGTGGCAGCCAGGCGCCCCCTAGGGGATGGGGAGCCTGTCAGCCCCGGGCCTGTCACTGCCTGCTGGCCCTGCTGTCACCAGCCAGGCCTCTGAACACTTGTCAAACCACGCCCAGACTTGGGGCCAGTTTGGCCCAAAGTCTCCAAGAGACAAGTCGGGAAGAAAGATATGGGACAGAGGGAGAAAGCGAAGGGAGCAGGAGAAAGGGAAGGAAGAATAAAAAGTAGTGTTGGGCTGCAGGAGTGAGATGGAGGAATTGCAAGAAAAGAGGCAGGAAGCAGGAGAGTGAGAAAAAAGGAAAGAAGAGACATGCCGCCAGACGAGGGGTTGGTGAGACAGGAGGGGACAAAGAACAGGATGAGAAGGACATAAGGCAAGGCTAGGACAGGCAAGGACAGGCAAGACAAGGCTAGGCTGCTGGACATGTTTTTGCTTTATAGTTTCTAGCACATTCCTCTTCAGACTAGGAGGAAAGCCATAAGACCGTATGGATTAGGCCCAAGCAAAAACCCCAGCTACTTGAGACACTTAGACTAAGCCTAAAATACCAAGATCTCTCCATAAGGATGGTTTTTATACTGTACTTCCACAATCTGCTGGCAGTACAAAAAAATAAGCTGCAGATTTCCTTAGGCTGAGCCATGGTGCTTTGGGGCAGGGACCATGTGTATCATGGGAATATTTCACAGTTTCTGCTCTGTTTTCAGTGTATGACACCAAAACACCCACCTGATGACATCCTTTCAAGAGCAAAGGCAGCAATTTGCAGAATTCCGCTTCTTAGGGGAAGTGAGAAATTGCTGAGCTGACACCAAGTCCTGCAGTGTCCCTGTCACCTGCAGAGCCACCGCATCCTCGCCACGGTAGCGGGCATTGTGACAAAGGTTCTATGTCAGCTGGGTGTGGCAGCCAGGCGCCCCCTAGGGGATGGGGAGCCTGTCAGCCCCGGGCCTGTCACTGCCTGCTGACCCTGCTGTCAACAGCCAGGCCTCTGAAAACTTGTCAAACCATGCCCAGACTGGGGACCAGTTTGGCCCAAAGTCTCCAAGAGACAAGTCGGGAAGAAAGATATGGGACAGAGGGAGAAAGCGAAGGGAGCAGGAGAAAGGGAAGGAAGAATAAAAAGTAGTGTTGGGCTGCAGGAGTGAGATGGAGGAATTGCAAGAAAAGAGGCAGGAAGCAGGAGAGTGAGAGAAAAGGAAAGAAGAGACATGCAGCCAGACGAGGGCTTAGTGAGAGAGGATGGGACAGAGAACAGGATGAGAAGGAAATAAGGCAAGGCTAGGACAGGCAAGGACAGGCAAGGCAAGGCTAGGCTGCTGGACATGTTTTTGCTTTATAGTTTCTAGCACATTCGTCTTCAGACTAGGAGGAAAGCCGTAAGACCGTATGGATTAGGCCCAAGCAAAAACCCCAGCTACTTGAGACACTTAGACTAAGCCTAAAATACCAAGATCTCTCCATAAGGATGGTTTTTATACTGTACTTCCACAATCTGCTGGCAGTACGAAAAAATAAGCTGCAGATCTCCTTAGGCTGAGTCATGGTGCTTTGGGGCAGGGACCATGCATATCATGGGAATATTTCACCGTTTCTGATCTGTTTTCAGTGTATGACACCAAAATCCACCTGATGACATCCTTTCAAGAGCAAAAGCCGCAATTTGCAGAATTCCGCTTCTTAGGGGAAGTGAGAAATTGCTGAGCTGACACCAAGTCCTGCAGTGTCCCTGTCACCTGCAGAGCCACCGCATCCTCGCCACGGTAATGGGCATTGTGACAAAGGTTCTATATCAGCTGGGTGTGGGAGCCAGGCGCCCCCTAGGGGATGGGGAGCCTGTCAGCCCCGGGCCTGTCACTGCCTGCTGGCCCTGCTGTCACCAGCCAGGCCTCTGAAAACTTGTCAAACCATGCCCAGACTTGGGGCCAGTTTGGCCCAAAGTCTGCAAGAGAAAAGTCGGGAAGAAAGATATGGGACAGAGGAAGAAAGCGAAGGGAGCAGGAGAAAGGGAAGGAAGAATAAAAAGTAGTGTTGGGCCGCAGGAGTGAGATGGAGGAATTGCAAGAAAAGAGGCAGGAAGCAGGAGAGTGAGAGAAAAGGAAAGAAGAGACATGCAGCCAGACGAGGGGTTAGTGAGAGAGGATGGGACAGAGAACAGGATGAGAAGGACATAAGGCAAGGCTAGGACAGGCAAGGACAGGCAAGGCAAGGCTAGGCTGCAGGACATGTTTTTGCTTTATAGTTTCTAGCACATTGGTCTTCAGACTAGGAGGAAAGCCATAAGACCGTATGGATTAGGCCCAAGCAAAAACCCCAGCTACTTGAGACACTTAGACTAAGCCTAAACTACCAAGATCTCTCCATAAGGATGGTTTTTATACTGTACTTCCACAATCTGCTGGCAGTACAAAAAAATCAGCTGCAGATCTCCTTAGGCTGAGTCATGGTGCTTTGGGGCAGGGACCATGTCTATCATACGAATATTTCACAGTTTCTGCTCTGTTTTCAGTGTATGACACCAAAACACCCACCTGATGACATCCTTTCAAGAAAATGGCAGCAATTTGCAGAATTCCGCTTCTTAGGGGAAGTGAGAAATTGCTGAGCTGACACCAAGTCCTGCAGTGTCCCTGTCACCTGCAGAGCCACCGCATCCTCGCCACGGTAGCGGGCATTGTGACAAAGGTTCTATGTCAGCTGCGTGTGGCAGCCAGGCGCCCCCTAGGGGATGGGGAGCCTGTCAGCCCCGGGCCTCTCACGGCCTGCTGGCCCTGCTGTCAACAGCCAGGCCTCTGAAATCTTGTCAAACCATGCCCAGACTGGGGGCCAGTTTTGCCCAAAGTCTCCAAGACACAAGTCGGGAAGAAAGATATGGGACAGAGGGAGAAAGCGAAGGGAGCAGGAGAAAGGGAAGGAAGAATAAAAAGTAGTGTTGGGCTGCAGGAGTGAGATGGAAGAATTGCAAGAAAAGAGGCAGGAAGCAGGAGAATGAGAGAAAAGGAAAGAAGAGACATGCAGCCAGACGAGGGCTTAGTGAGAGAGGATGGGACAGAGAACAGGATGAGAAGGAAATAAGGCAAGGCTAGGACAGGCTAGGACAGGCAAGGACAGGCAAGGCAAGGCTAGGCTGCAGGACATGTTTTTGATTTATAGTTTCTAGCACATCCGTCTTCAGACTAGGAGGAAAGCCATAAGACCGTATGGATTAGGCCCAAGCAAAAACCCCAGCTACTTGAGACACTTAGACGAAGCCTAAAATACCAAGATCTCCCCATAAGGATGGTTCTTATACTGTAGTTCCACAATCTGCTGGCATTACAAAAAATCAGCTGCTTATCTCCTTAGGCTGAGTCATGGTGCTTTGGGGCAGTAACCATGCATATCATGGGAATATTTCACAGTTTCTGCTCTGTTTTCAGTGTATGACACCAAAACACCCACCTGATGACATCCTTTCAAGAGCAAAGGCAGCAATTTGCAGAATTCCGCTTCTTAGGGGAAGTGAGAAATTGCTGAGCTGACACCAAGTCCTGCAGTGTCCCTGTCACCTGCAGAGCCACCGTATCCTCGCCACGGTAGCGGGCATTGTGACAAAGGTTCTATGTCAGCTGGGTGTGGCAGCCAGGCGCCCCCTAGGGGATGGGGAGCCTGTCAGCCCCGGGCCTGTCACTGCCTGCTGGCCCTGCTGCCACCAGCCAGGCCTCGGAATACTTGTCAAACCATGCCCAGACTTGGGGCCAGTTTGGCCCAAAGTCTCCAAGAGACAAGTCGGGAAGAAAGATATGGGACAGAGGGAGAAAGCGAAGGGAGCAGGAGAAAGGGAAGGAAGAATAAAAAGTAGTGTTGGGCTGCAGGAGTGAGATGGAGGAATTGCAAGAAAAGAGGCAGGAAGCAGGAGAGTGAGAGAAAAGGAAAGAAGAGACATGCAGCCAGACGAGGGGTTAGTGAGAGAGGATGGGACAGAGAACAGGATGAGAAGGACATAAGGCAAGGCTAGGACAGGCAAGGACAGGCAAGGCAAGGCTAGGCTGCAGGACATGTTTTTGCTTTATAGTTTCTAGCACATTGGTCTTCAGACTAGGAGGAAAGCCATAAGACCGTATGGATTAGGCCCAAGCAAAAACCCCAGCTACTTGAGACACTTAGACTAAGCCTAAACTACCAAGATCTCTCCATAAGGATGGTTTTTATACTGTACTTCCACAATCTGCTGGCAGTACAAAAAAATCAGCTGCAGATCTCCTTAGGCTGAGTCATGGTGCTTTGGGGCAGGGACCATGTGTATCATGGGAATATTTCACAGTTTCTGCTCTGTTTTCAGTGTATGACACCAAAACACCCACCTTATGACATCCTTTCAAGAAAAAAGGCAGCAATTTGCAGAATTCCGCTTCTTAGGGGAAGTGAGAAATTGCTGAGCTGACACCAAGTCCTGCAATGTCCCTGTCACTTGCAGAGCCACCGCATCCCCGAAACGGTAGTGGGCATTGTGACAAAGGTTCAATGTCAGCTGGGTGTGGCAGCCAGGCGCCCCCTAGTGGATGGCGAGCCTGTCAGCCCCGGGCCTGTCACTGCCTGCTGGCCCTGCTGTCACCAGCCAGGCCTCTGAAAACTTGTCAAACCATGCCCAGACTTGGGGCCAGTTTGGCCCAAAGTCTCCAAGAGACAAGTCGGGAAGAACGATATGGGACAGAGAGAGAAAGCGAAGGGAGCAGGAGAAAGGGAAGGAAGAATAAAAAGTAGTGTTGGGCTGCAGGAGTGAGATGGAGGAATTGCAAGAAAAGAGGCAGGAAGCAGGAGAGTGAGAGAAAATGAAAGAACAGACATGCAGCCAGACGAGAGCTTAGTGAGAGAGGATGGGACACAGAACAGGATGAGAAGGAAATAAGGCAAGGCAAGGACAGGCAAGGACAGGCAAGGCAAGGCTAGGCTGCAGGACATTTTTTTACTTTATAGTTTCTAGCTCATTCGTCTTCAGACTAGGAGGAAAGCCATAAGACCATATGGATTAGGCCCTAGCAAAAACCCCAGCTACTTGAGACACTTAGACTAAGCCTAAAATATGAAGATCTCTCCATACAGATGGTTTTTATACTGTACTTCCACAATCTGCCGGCAGTAGAAAAAAATAAGCTGCAGATCTCCTTAGGCTGAGTCATGGTGCTTTGGGGCAGGGACCATGCATATCATGGGAATATTTCACAGTTTCTGCTCTGTTTTCAGTGTATGACACCAAAACACCCACCTGATGACATCCTTTCAAGAAAAAAGGCAGCAATTTGCAGAATTCCGCTTCTGAGGGGAAGTGAGAAATTGCTGAGCTGACACCAAGTCCTGCAGTGTCCCTGTCACCTGCAGAGTCACCGCATCCTCGCCTCGGTAGCGGGCATTGTGACAAAGCTTCTATGTCAGCTGGGTGTGGCAGCCAGGCGCCCCCTAGGGGATGGGGAGCCGATCAGCCCCGGGCCTGTCACTGCCTGCTGGCCCTGCTGTCACCAGCCAGGCCTCTGAAAACTTGTCAAACCATGCCCAGACGTGGGGCCAATTTGGCCCAAAGTCTCCAAGAGACATTTCGGGAAGAAAGATATGGGACAGAGGGAGAAAGCGAAGGGAGCAGGAGAAAGGGAAGGAAGAATAAAAAGTGGTGTTGGGCTGCAGGATTGAGATGGAGGAATTGCAAGAAAAGAGGCAGGAAGCAGGAGAGTGAGAGAAAAGGAAAGAAGAGACATGCAGCCAGACGAGAGCTTAATGAGAGAGGATGGGACACAGAACAGGATGAGAAGGAAATAAGGCAAGGCAAGGACAGGCAAGGCAAGGGTAGGCTGCAGGACATTTTTTTACTTTATAGTTTCTAGCACATTCGTCTTCAGACTAGGAGGAAAGCCATAAGACCATATGGATTAGGCCCTAGCAAAAACCCCAGCTACTTGAGACACTTAGACTAAGCCTAAAATACGAAGATCTCTCCATAAGGATGGTTTTTATACTGTACTTCCACAATCTGCCGGCAGTAGAAAAAAATAAGCTGCAGATCTCCTTAGGCTGAGTCATGGTGCTTTGGGGCAGGGACCATGCATATCATGGGAATATTTCACAGTTTCTGCTCTGTTTTCAGTGTATGACACCAAAACACCCACCTGATGACATCCTTTCAAGAGCAAAGGCAGCAATTTGCAGAATTCCGCTTCTGAGGGGAAGTGAGAAATTGCTGAGCTGACACCAAGTCCTGCAGTGTCCCTGTCACCTGCAGAGTCACCGCATCCTCGCCACGGTAGCGGGCATTGTGACGAAGGTTCAATGTCAGCTGGGTGTGGCAGCCAGGCGCCCCCTAGTGGATGGCTAGCCTGTCAGCCCCAGGCCTGTCACTGCCTGCTGGCCCTGCTGTCACCAGCCAGGCCTCTGAAAACTTGTCAAACCATGCCCAGACGTGGGGCCAATTTGGCCCAAAGTCTCCAAGAGACAAGTCGGGAAGAAAGATATGGGACAGAGGGAGAAAGTGCAGGGAGCAGGAGAAAGGGAAGGAAGAATCAAAAGTAGCGTTGGGCTGCAGGAGTGAGATGGAGGAATTACAAGAAAAGAGGCAGGAAGCAGGAGAGTGAGAGAAAAGGAAAGAAGAGACATGCAGCCAGACGAGGGCTTAGTGAGAGAGGATGGGACACAGAACAGGATGAGAAGGAAATAAGGCAAGGCAAGGACAGGCAAGGACAGGCAAGGCAAGGCTAGGCTGCAGGACATTTTTTTACTTTATAGTTTCTAGCACATTCGTCTTCAGACTAGGAGGAAAGCCATAAGACCATATGGATTAGGCCCTAGCAAAAACCCCAGCTACTTGAGACACTTAGACTAAGCCTAAAATACGAAGATCTCTCCATAAGGATGGTTTTTATACTGTACTTCCACAATCTGCCGGCAGTAGAAAAAAATAAGCTGCAGATCTCCTTAGGCTGAGTCATGGTGCTTTGGGGCAGGGACCATGCATATCATGGGAATATTTCACAGTTTCTGCTCTGTTTTCAGTGTATGACACCAAAACACCCACCTGATGACATCCTTTCAAGAGCAAAGGCAGCAATTTGCAGAATTCCGCTTCTGAGGGGAAGTGAGAAATTGCTGAGCTGACACCAAGTCCTGCAGTGTCCCTGTCACCTGCAGAGTCACCGCATCCTCTCCACGGTAGCGGGCATTGTGACGAAGGATCAATGTCAGCTGGGTGTGGCAGCCAGGCGCCCCCTAGTGGATGGCTAGCCTGTCAGCCCCAGGCCTGTCACTGCCTGCTGGCCCTGCTGTCACCAGCCAGGCCTCTGAAAACTTGTCAAACCATGCCCAGACGTGGGGCCAATTTGGCCCAAAGTCTCCAAGAGACAAGTCGGGAAGAACGATATGGGACAGAGAGAGAAAGCGAAGGGAGCAGGAGAAAGGGAAGGAAGAATAAAAAGAAGTGTTGGGCTGCAGGAGTGAGATGGAGGAATTGCAAGAATAGAGGCAGGAAGCAGGAGAGTGAGAGAAAAGGAAAGAAGAGACATGCAGCCAGACGAGGGCTTAGTGAGAGAGGATGGGACAGAGAACAGGATGAGAAGGAAAAAAGGCAAGGCTAGGACAGGCAAGGACAGGCAAGGCAAGGCTAGGCTGCTGGACATTTTTTTACTTTATAGTTTCTAGCACATTCGTCTTCAGACTAGGCGCAAAGCCATAAGACCGTATGGATTATGCCCTAGCAAAAACCCCAGCTACTTGAGACACTTAGACTAAGCCTAAAATACGAAGATCTCTCCATAAGGATGGTTTTTATACTGTACTTCCACAATCTGCTGGCAGTTCAAAAAAATAAGCTGCAGATCTCCTTAGGCTGAGTCATGGTGCTTTGGGGCAGGAACCATGCATATCATGGGAATATTTCACAGTTTCTGCTCTGTTTTCAGTGTATGACACCAAAACACCCACCTGATGACATCCTTTCAAGAGCAAAGGCAGCAATTTGCAGAATTCCGCTTCTTAGGGGAAGTGAGAAATTGCTGAGCTGACACCAAGTCCTGCAGTGTCCCTGTCACCTGCAGAGTGACCGCATCCTCGCCACGGTAGCGGGCATTGTGACGAAGGTTCAATGTCAGCTGCGTGTGGCAGCCAGGCGCCCCCTAGGGGATGGGGAGCCTGTCAGCCCCGGGCCTGTCACTGCCTGCTGTCCCTGCTGTCAGCAGCCAGGCCTCTGAAAACTTGTCAAACCATGCCCAGACTTGGGGCCAGTTTGGCCCAAAGTCTCCAAGAGACAAGTCGGGAAGAGAGATATGGGACAGAGGGAGAAAGCGAAGGGAGCAGGAGAAAGGGAAGGAAGAATAAAAAGTAGTGTTGGGCTGCAGGAGTGAGATGGAGGAATTGCAAGAAAAGAGGCAGGAAGCAGGAGAGTGAGAGAAAAGGAAAGAAGAGACATGCAGCCAGACGAGGGCTTAGTGAGAGAGGATGGGACAGAGAACAGGATGAGAAGGACATAAGGCAAGGCTAGGACAGGCAAGGACAGGCAAGGCAAGGCTAGGCTGCAGGACATGTTTTTGCTTTAAAGTTTCTAGCACATTCGTCTTCAGACTAGGAGGAAAGCCATAAGACCGTATGGATTAGGCCCAAGCAAAAACCCCAGCTACTTGAGACACTTAGACTAAGCCTAAAATACCAAGATCTCTGTATAAGGACAGTTGTTATACTGTACTTCCACAATCTGCTGACAGTACAAAAACATAAGCTGCAGATCTCCTTAGGCTGAGTCATGGTGCTTTGGGGCAGGGACCATGCATATCATGGGAATATTTCACCGTTTCTGCTCTGTTTTCAGTGTATGACACCAAAACACCCACCTGATGACATCCTTTCAAGAGCAAAGGCAGCAATTTGCAGAATTCCGCTTCTTAGGGGAAGTGAGAAATTGCTGAGCTGACACCAAGTCCTGCAGTGTCCCTGTCACCTGCAGTGCCACCGCATCCTCCCCACGGTAGCGGGCATTGTGACAAAGGTTCTATATCAGCTGGGTGTGGCAGCCAGGCGCCCCCTAGGGGATGGGGAGCCTGTCAGCCCCGGGTCTGTCACTGCCTGCTGTCCCTGCTGCCACCAGCCAGGCCTCGGAAAACTTGTCAAACCATGCCCAGACTTGGGGCCAGTTTGGCCCAAAGTCTCCAAGAGACAAGTCGGGAAGAAAGATATGGGACAGAGGGAGAAAGCGAAGGGAGCAGGAGAAAGGGAAGGAAGAATAAAAAGTAGCGTTGGGCTGCAGGAGTGAGATGGAGGAATTGCAAGAAAAGAGGCAGGAAGCAGGAGAGTGAGAGAAAAGGAAAGAAGAGACATGCAGCCAGACGAGGGGTTAGTGAGAGAGGATGGGACAGAGAACAGGATGAGAAGGACATAAGGCAAGGCTAGGACAGGCAAGGACAGGCAAGGCAAGGCTAGGCTGCAGGACATGTTTTTGCTTTATAGTTTCTAGCACATTCGTCTTCAGACGAGGAGGAAAGCCATAAGACCGTATGGATTAGGCCCTAGCAAAAACCCCAGCTACTTGAGACACTTAGACTAAGCCTAAAATAGCAAGATCTCTCCATAAGGACGGTTTTTATACTGTACTTCCACAATCTGCTGGCAGTACAAAAACATAAGCTGCAGATCTCCTTAGGCTGAGTCATGGTGCTTTGGGGCAGGGACCATGCATATCATGGGAATATTTCACAGTTTCTGCTCTGTTTTCAGTGTATGACACCAAAACACCCACCTGATGACATCCTTTCAAGAGCAAAGGCAGCAATTTGCAGAATTCCGCTTCTTAGGGGAAGTGAGAAATTGCTGAGCTGACACCAAGTCCTGCAGTGTCCCTGTCACCTGCAGAGCCACCGCATCCTCCCCACGGTAATGGGCATTGTGACAAAGGTTCTATATCAGCTGGGTGTGGCAGCCAGGCGCCCCCTAGGGGATGGGGAGCCTGTCAGCCCCGGGTCTGTCACTGCCTGCTGTCCCTGCTGCCACCAGCCAGGCCTCTGAAAACTTGTCAAACCATGCCCAGACTTGGGGCCAGTTTGGCCCAAAGTCTCCAAGAGACAAGTCGGGAAGAAAGATATGGGACAGGGGGAGAAAGCGAAGGGAGGAGGAGAAAGGGAAGGAAGAATAAAAAGTAGTGTTGGGCTGCAGGAGTGAGATGGAGGAATTGCAAGAAAAGAGGCAGGAAGCAGGAGAGTGAGAGAAAAGGAAAGAAGAGACATGCAGCCAGACGAGGGCTTAATGAGAGAGGATGGGACAGAGAACAGGATGAGAAGGACATAAGGCAAGGCTAGGACAGGCAAGGACAGGCAAGGCAAGGCTAGGCTGCAGGACATGTTTTTGCTTTTTATTTTCTAGCACATTCGTCTTCAGACTAGGAGGAAAGCCATAAGACCGTATGGATTAGGCCCAAGCAAAAACCCCAGCTACTTGACACACTTAGACTAAGCCTAAAATACGAAGATCTCTCCATAAGGATGTTTTTTAAACTGTACTTCCACAATCTGCTGGCAGTACAAAAAATAAGATGCAGATCTCCTTAGGCTGAGTCATGGTGCTTTGGGGCAGGTACGATGCCTATCATTGGAATATTTCACAGTTTCTGCTCTGTTTTCAGTGTATGACACCAAAACACCCACCTGATGACATCCTTTCAAGAGCAAAGGCAGCAATTTGCAGAATTCCGCTTCTTAGGGGAAGTGAGAAATTGCTGAGCTGACACCAAGTCCTGCAGTGTCCCTGCCACCTGCAGAGTGACCGCATCCTCGCCACGGTAGCGGGCATTGTGACGAAGGTTCAATGTCAGCTGCGTGTGGCAGCCAGGCGCCCCCTAGGGGATGGGGAGCCTGTCAGCCCCGGGCCTGTCACTGCCTGCTGTCCCTGCTGTCAGCAGCCAGGCCTCTGAAAACTTGTCAAACCATGCCCAGACGCGGGACCAATTTGGCCCAAAGTCTCCAAGAGACAAGTCGGGAAGAACGATATGGGAGAGAGGGAGAAAGCGAAGGGAGCAGGAGAAAGGGAAGGAAGAATAAAAAGTAGTGTTGGGCTGCAGGAGTGAGATGGAGGAATTACAAGAAAAGAGGCAGGAAGCAGGAGAGTGAGAGAAAAGGAAAGAAGAGACATGCAGCCAGACGAGGGCTTAGTGAGAGAGGATGGGACAGAGAACAGGATGAGAAGGAAATAAGGCAAGGCTACGACAGGCAAGGACAGGCAAGGCAAGGCTAGGCTGCAGGACATTTTTTTGCTTTATAGTTTCTAGCACATTCGTCTTCAGACTAGGCGCAAAGCCATAAGACCGTACGGATTAAGCCCTAGCAAAAACCCCAGCTACTTGAGACACTTAGACTAAGCCTAAAATACGAAGATCTCTCCATAAGGATGGGTTTTATACTGTACTTCCACAATCTGCCGGCAGTAGAAAAAAATAAGCTGCAGATCTCCTTAGGTTGAGTCATGGTGCTTTGGGGCAGGGACCATGCATATCATGGGAATATTTCACAGTTTCTGCTCTGTTTTCAGTGTATGACACCAAAACACCCACCTGATGACATCCTTTCGAGAGCAAAGGCAGCAATTTACAGAATTTCGCTTCTTAGGGGAAGTGAGAGATTGCTGAGCTGACACCAAGTCCTGCAGTGTCCCTGTCACCTGCAGAGTCACCGCATCCTCGCCACGGTAGCGGGCATTGTGACGAAGGTTCAATGTCAGCTGGGTGTGGCAGCCAGGCGCCACCTAGGGGATGGGGAGCCTGTCAGCCCCGGGCCTGTCACTGCCTGCTGGCTCTGCTGTCAGCAGCCAGGCCTCTGAAAACTTGTCAATCCATGCCCAGACGTGGGGCCAATTTGGCCCAAAGTCTCCAAGAGACAAGTCGGGAAGAACGATATGGGACAGAGAGAGAAAGCGAAGGGAGCAGGAGAAAGGGAAGGAAGAATAAAAAGTAGTGTTGGGCTGCAGGAGTGAGATGGAGGAATTGCAAGAAAAGAGGCAGGAAGCAGGAGAGTGAGAGAAAAGGGAAGAAGAGACATGCAGCCAGACGAGGGCTTAGTGAGAGAGGATGGGACATAGAACAGGATGAAAAGGACATAAGGCAAGGCAAGGACAGGCAAGGCAAGGCTAGGCTGCAGGACATTTTTTTACTTTATAGTTTCTAGCACATTCGTCTTCAGACTAGGAGGAAAGTCATAAGACCGTAACGATTAGGCCCTAGCAAAAACCCCAGCTACCTGAGACACTTAGACTAAGCCTAAAATACGAAGATCTCTCCATAAGGATGTTTTTTAAACTGTACTTCCACAATCTGCTGGCAGTACAAAAAATAAGATGCAGATCTCCTTAGGCTGAGTCATGGTGCTTTGGGGCAGGGACCATGCCTATCATTGGAATATTTCACAGTTTCTGCTCTGTTTTCAGTGTATGACACCAAAACACCCACCTGATGACATCCTTTCAAGAGCAAAGGCAGCAATTTGCAGAATTCCGCTTCTGAGGGGAAGTGAGAAATTGCTGAGCTGACACCAAGTCCTGCAGTGTCCCTGTCACCTGCAGAGTCACCGCATCCTCGCCACGGTAGCGGGCATTGTGACGAAGGTTCTATGTCAGCTGGGTGTGGCAGCCAGGCGCCCCTTAGGGAATGGGGACCCTGTCAGCCTCGGGCCTGTCACTGCCTGCTGGCTCTGCTGTCAGCAGCCAGGCCTCTGAAAACTTGTCAAACCATGTCCAGACGTGGGGCCAATTTGGCCTAAAGTCTCCAAGAGACAAGTCGGGAAGAACGATATGGGACAGAGGGAGAAAGCGAAGGGAGCAGGAGAAAGGGAAGGAAGAATAAAAAGTAGTGTTGGGCTGCAGGAGTGAGACGGAGGAATTGCAAGAAAAGAGGCAGGAAGCTGGAGAGTGAGAGAAAAGGAAAGAAGAGACATGCAGCCAGACGAGGGCTTAGTGAGAGAGGATGGGACACAGAACAGGATGAGAAGGAAATAAGGCAAGGCAAGGACAGGCAAGGACAGGCAAGG
The DNA here is from genome assembly GCF_036013475.1 of Columba livia. Lineage (NCBI taxonomy): Eukaryota > Metazoa > Chordata > Aves > Columbiformes > Columbidae > Columba > Columba livia. The sequence goes on along the minus strand of NW_027043009.1, from coordinate 4,367,424 downwards.
CAAGGCTAGGCTGCAGGACATTTTTTTACTTTATAGTTTCTAGCACATTCGTCTTCAGACTAGGAGGAAAGCCATAAGACCATATGGATTAGGCCCTAGCAAAAACCCCAGCTACTTGAGACACTTAGACTAAGCCTAAAATACCAAGATCTCTGTATAAGGACAGTTGTTATACTGTACTTCCACAATCTGCTGACAGTACAAAAACATAAGCTGCAGATCTCCTTAGGCTGAGTCATGGTGCTTTGGGGCAGGGACCATGCATATCATGGGAATATTTCACCGTTTCTGCTCTGTTTTCAGTGTATGACACCAAAACACCCACCTGATGACATCCTTTCAAGAGCAAAGGCAGCAATTTGCAGAATTCCGCTTCTTAGGGGAAGTGAGAAATTGCTGAGCTGACACCAAGTCCTGCAGTGTCCCTGTCACCTGCAGAGCCACCGCATCCTCCCCACGGTAACGGGCATTGTGACAAAGGTTCTATATCAGCTGGGTGTGGCAGCCAGGCGCCCCCTAGGGGATGGGGAGCCTGTCAGCCCCGGGTCTGTCACTGCCTGCTGTCCCTGCTGCCACCAGCCAGGCCTCGGAAAACTTGTCAAACCATGCCCAGACTTGGGGCCAGTGTGGCCCAAAGTCTCCAAGAGACAAGTCGGGAAGAAAGATATGGGACAGAGGGAGAAAGCGAAGGGAGCAGGAGAAAGGGAAGGAAGAATAAAAAGTAGCGTTGGGCTGCAGGAGTGAGATGGAGGAATTGCAAGAAAAGAGGCAGGAAGCAGGAGAGTGAGAGAAAAGGAAAGAAGAGACATGCAGCCAGACGAGGGGTTAGTGAGAGAGGATGGGACAGAGAACAGGATGAGAAGGACATAAGGCAAGGCAAGGACAGGCAAGGACAGGCAAGGCAAGGCTAGGCTGCAGGACATGTTTTTGCTTTATAGTTTCTAGCACATTCGTCTTCAGACGAGGAGGAAAGCCATAAGACCGTATGGATTAGGCCCAAGCAAAAACCCCAGCTACTTGAGACACTTAGACTAAGCCTAAAATACCAAGATCTCTCCATAAGGACGGTTTTTATACTGTACTTCCACAATCTGCTGGCAGTACAAAAACATAAGCTGCAGATCTCCTTAGGCTGAGTCATGGTGCTTTGGGGCAGGGACCATGCATATCATGGGAATATTTCACAGTTTCTGCTCTGTTTTCAGTGTATGACACCAAAACACCCACCTGATGACATCCTTTCAAGAGCAAAGGCAGCAATTTGCAGAATTCCGCTTCTTAGGGGAAGTGAGAAATTGCTGAGCTGACACCAAGTCCTGCAGTGTCCCTGTCACCTGCAGTGCCACCGCATCCTCCCCACGGTAGCGGGCATTGTGACAAAGGTTCTATATCAGCTGGGTGTGGCAGCCAGGCGCCCCCTAGGGGATGGGGAGCCTGTCAGCCCCGGGTCTGTCACTGCCTGCTGTCCCTGCTGCCACCAGCCAGGCCTCGGAAAACTTGTCAAACCATGCCCAGACTTGGGGCCAGTTTGGCCCAAAGTCTCCAAGAGACAAGTCGGGAAGAAAGATATGGGACAGAGGGAGAAAGCGAAGGGAGCAGGAGAAAGGGAAGGAAGAATAAAAAGTAGCGTTGGGCTGCAGGAGTGAGATGGAGGAATTGTAAGAAAAGAGGCAGGAAGCAGGAGAGTGAGAGAAAAGGAAAGAAGAGACATGCAGCCAGACGAGGGCTTAGTGAGAGAGGATGGGACAGAGAACAGGATGAGAAGGACATAAGGCAAGGCTAGGACAGGCAAGGACAGGCAAGGCAAGGCTAGGCTGCAGGACATGTTTTTGCTTTATATTTTCTAGCACATTCGTCTTCAGACTAGGAGGAAAGCCATAAGACCGTATGGATTAGGCCCAAGCAAAAACCCCAGCTACTTGAGACACTTAGACTAAGCCTAAAATACCAAGATGTCTGTATAAGGACAGTTGTTATACTGTACTTCCACAATCTGCTGACAGTACAAAAACATAAGCTGCAGATCTCCTTCGGCTGAGTCATGGTGCTTTGGGGCAGGGACCATGCATATCATGGGAATATTTCACCGTTTCTGCTCTGTTTTCAGTGTATGACACCAAAACACCCACCTGATGACATCCTTTCAAGAGCAAAGGCAGCAATTTGCAGAATTCCGCTTCTTAGGGGAAGTGAGAAATTGCTGAGCTGACACCAAGTCCTGCAGTGTCCCTGTCACCTGCAGAGCCACCGCATCCTCCCCACGGTAATGGGCATTGTGACAAAGGTTCTATATCAGCTGGGTGTGGCAGCCAGGCGCCCCCTAGGGGATGGGGAGCCTGTCAGCCCCGGGTCTGTCACTGCCTGCTGTCCCTGCTGCCACCAGCCAGGCCTCTGAAAACTTGTCAAACCATGCCCAGACTTGGGGCCAGTTTGGCCCAAAGTCTCCAAGAGACAAGTCGGGAAGAAAGATATGGGACAGGGGGAGAAAGCGAAGGGAGCAGGAGAAAGGGAAGGAAGAATAAAAAGTAGTGTTGGGCTGCAGGAGTGAGATGGAGGAATTGCAAGAAAAGAGGCAGGAAGCAGGAGAGTGAGAGAAAAGGAAAGAAGAGACATGCAGCCAGACGAGGGCTTAGTGAGAGAGGATGGGACAGAGAACAGGATGAGAAGGACATAAGGCAAGGCTAGGACAGGCAAGGACAGGCAAGGCAAGGCTAGGCTGCAGGACATGTTTTTGCTTTTTATTTTCTAGCACATTCGTCTTCAGACTAGGAGGAAAGCCATAAGACCGTATGGATTAGGCCCAAGCAAAAACCCCAGCTACTTGACACACTTAGACTAAGCCTAAAATACGAAGATCTCTCCATAAGGATGTTTTTTAAACTGTACTTCCACAATCTGCTGGCAGTACAAAAAATAAGATGCAGATCTCCTTAGGCTGAGTCATGGTGCTTTGGGGCAGGTACGATGCCTATCATTGGAATATTTCACAGTTTCTGCTCTGTTTTCAGTGTATGACACCAAAACACCCACCTGATGACATCCTTTCAAGAGCAAAGGCAGCAATTTGCAGAATTCCGCTTCTTAGGGGAAGTGAGAAATTGCTGAGCTGACACCAAGTCCTGCAGTGTCCCTGCCACCTGCAGAGTGACCGCATCCTCGCCACGGTAGCGGGCATTGTGACGAAGGTTCAATGTCAGCTGCGTGTGGCAGCCAGGCGCCCCCTAGGGGATGGGGAGCCTGTCAGCCCCGGGCCTGTCACTGCCTGCTGTCCCTGCTGTCAGCAGCCAGGCCTCTGAAAACTTGTCAAACCATGCCCAGACGCGGGACCAATTTGGCCCAAAGTCTCCAAGAGACAAGTCGGGAAGAACGATATGGGAGAGAGGGAGAAAGCGAAGGGAGCAGGAGAAAGGGAAGGAAGAATAAAAAGTAGTGTTGGGCTGCAGGAGTGAGATGGAGGAATTACAAGAAAAGAGGCAGGAAGCAGGAGAGTGAGAGAAAAGGAAAGAAGAGACATGCAGCCAGACGAGGGCTTAGTGAGAGAGGATGGGACAGAGAACAGGATGAGAAGGAAATAAGGCAAGGCTACGACAGGCAAGGACAGGCAAGGCAAGGCTAGGCTGCAGGACATTTTTTTGCTTTATAGTTTCTAGCACATTCGTCTTCAGACTAGGCGCAAAGCCATAAGACCGTACGGATTAAGCCCTAGCAAAAACCCCAGCTACTTGAGACACTTAGACTAAGCCTAAAATACGAAGATCTCTCCATAAGGATGGGTTTTATACTGTACTTCCACAATCTGCCGGCAGTAGAAAAAAATAAGCTGCAGATCTCCTTAGGTTGAGTCATGGTGCTTTGGGGCAGGGACCATGCATATCATGGGAATATTTCACAGTTTCTGCTCTGTTTTCAGTGTATGACACCAAAACACCCACCTGATGACATCCTTTCGAGAGCAAAGGCAGCAATTTACAGAATTTCGCTTCTTAGGGGAAGTGAGAAATTGCTGAGCTGACACCAAGTCCTGCAGTGTCCCTGTCACCTGCAGAGTCACCGCATCCTCGCCACGGTAGCGGGCATTGTGACGAAGGTTCAATGTCAGCTGGGTGTGGCAGCCAGGCGCCACCTAGGGGATGGGGAGCCTGTCAGCCCCGGGCCTGTCACTGCCTGCTGGCTCTGCTGTCAGCAGCCAGGCCTCTGAAAACTTGTCAAACCATGCCCAGACGTGGGGCCAATTTGGCCCAAAGTCTCCAAGAGACAAGTCGGGAAGAACGATATGGGACAGAGAGAGAAAGCGAAGGGAGCAGGAGAAAGGGAAGGAAGAATAAAAAGTAGTGTTGGGCTGCAGGAGTGAGATGGAGGAATTGCAAGAAAAGAGGCAGGAAGCAGGAGAGTGAGAGAAAAGGGAAGAAGAGACATGCAGCCAGACGAGGGCTTAGTGAGAGAGGATGGGACATAGAACAGGATGAAAAGGACATAAGGCAAGGCAAGGACAGGCAAGGCAAGGCTAGGCTGCAGGACATTTTTTTACTTTATAGTTTCTAGCACATTCGTCTTCAGACTAGGAGGAAAGTCATAAGACCGTAACGATTAGGCCCTAGCAAAAACCCCAGCTACCTGAGACACTTAGACTAAGCCTAAAATACGAAGATCTCTCCATAAGGATGTTTTTTAAACTGTACTTCCACAATCTGCTGGCAGTACAAAAAATAAGATGCAGATCTCCTTAGGCTGAGTCATGGTGCTTTGGGGCAGGGACCATGCCTATCATTGGAATATTTCACAGTTTCTGCTCTGTTTTCAGTGTATGACACCAAAACACCCACCTGATGACATCCTTTCAAGAGCAAAGGCAGCAATTTGCAGAATTCCGCTTCTGAGGGGAAGTGAGAAATTGCTGAGCTGACACCAAGTCCTGCAGTGTCCCTGTCACCTGCAGAGTCACCGCATCCTCGCCACGGTAGCGGGCATTGTGACGAAGGTTCTATGTCAGCTGGGTGTGGCAGCCAGGCGCCCCTTAGGGAATGGGGACCCTGTCAGCCTCGGGCCTGTCACTGCCTGCTGGTCCTGCTGCCACCAGCCAGGCCTCTGAAAACTTGTCAAACCATGTCCAGACGTGGGGCCAATTTGGCCTAAAGTCTCCAAGAGACAAGTCGGGAAGAACGATATGGGACAGAGGGAGAAAGCGAAGGGAGCAGGAGAAAGGGAAGGAAGAATAAAAAGTAGTGTTGGGCTGCAGGAGTGAGACGGAGGAATTGCAAGAAAAGAGGCAGGAAGCTGGAGAGTGAGAGAAAAGGAAAGAAGAGACATGCAGCCAGACGAGGGCTTAGTGAGAGAGGATGGGACACAGAACAGGATGAGAAGGAAATAAGGCAAGGCAAGGACAGGCAAGGACAGGCAAGGCAAGGCTAGGCTGCAGGACATTTTTTTACTTTATAGTTTCTAGCACATTCGTCTTCAGACTAGGAGGAAAGCCATAAGACCATATGGATTAGGCCCTAGCAAAAACCCCAGCTACTTGAGACACTTAGACTAAGCCTAAAATACCAAGATCTCTGTATAAGGACAGTTGTTATACTGTACTTCCACAATCTGCTGACAGTACAAAAACATAAGCTGCAGATCTCCTTAGGCTGAGTCATGGTGCTTTGGGGCAGGGACCATGCATATCATGGGAATATTTCACCGTTTCTGCTCTGTTTTCAGTGTATGACACCAAAACACCCACCTGATGACATCCTTTCAAGAGCAAAGGCAGCAATTTGCAGAATTCCGCTTCTTAGGGGAAGTGAGAAATTGCTGAGCTGACACCAAGTCCTGCAGTGTCCCTGTCACCTGCAGAGCCACCGCATCCTCCCCACGGTAACGGGCATTGTGACAAAGGTTCTATATCAGCTGGGTGTGGCAGCCAGGCGCCCCCTAGGGGATGGGGAGCCTGTCAGCCCCGGGTCTGTCACTGCCTGCTGTCCCTGCTGCCACCAGCCAGGCCTCGGAAAACTTGTCAAACCATGCCCAGACTTGGGGCCAGTGTGGCCCAAAGTCTCCAAGAGACAAGTCGGGAAGAAAGATATGGGACAGAGGGAGAAAGCGAAGGGAGCAGGAGAAAGGGAAGGAAGAATAAAAAGTAGCGTTGGGCTGCAGGAGTGAGATGGAGGAATTGCAAGAAAAGAGGCAGGAAGCAGGAGAGTGAGAGAAAAGGAAAGAAGAGACATGCAGCCAGACGAGGGGTTAGTGAGAGAGGATGGGACAGAGAACAGGATGAGAAGGACATAAGGCAAGGCAAGGACAGGCAAGGACAGGCAAGGCAAGGCTAGGCTGCAGGACATGTTTTTGCTTTATAGTTTCTAGCACATTCGTCTTCAGACGAGGAGGAAAGCCATAAGACCGTATGGATTAGGCCCAAGCAAAAACCCCAGCTACTTGAGACACTTAGACTAAGCCTAAAATACCAAGATCTCTCCATAAGGACGGTTTTTATACTGTACTTCCACAATCTGCTGGCAGTACAAAAACATAAGCTGCAGATCTCCTTAGGCTGAGTCATGGTGCTTTGGGGCAGGGACCATGCATATCATGGGAATATTTCACAGTTTCTGCTCTGTTTTCAGTGTATGACACCAAAACACCCACCTGATGACATCCTTTCAAGAGCAAAGGCAGCAATTTGCAGAATTCCGCTTCTTAGGGGAAGTGAGAAATTGCTGAGCTGACACCAAGTCCTGCAGTGTCCCTGTCACCTGCAGAGCCACCGCATCCTCGCCACGGTAGCGGGCATTGTGACAAAGGTTCAATGTCAGCTGGGTGTGGCAGCCAGGCGCCCCCTAGGGGATGGGGAGCCTGTCAGCCCCGGGCTGTCACTGCCTGGTGTCCCTGCTGCCACCAGCCAGGCCTCTGAAAACTTGTCAAACCATACCCAGAGTTGGGGCCAGTTTGGCCCAAAGTCTGCAAGAGACAAGTCGGGAAGAAAGATATGGGACAGAGGGAGAAAGCGAAGGGAGCAGGAGAAAGGGAAGGAAGAATAAAAAGTAGTGTTGGGCTGCAGGAGTGAGATGGAGGAATTGCAAGAAAATAGGCAGGAAGCAGGAGAGTGAGAGAAAAGGAAAGAAGAGACATGCAGCCAGACGAGGGCTTAGTGAGAGAGGATGGGACAGAGAACAGGATGAGAAGGAAATAAGGCAAGGCAAGGACAGGCAAGGACAGACAAGGCAAGGCTAGGCTGAAGGACATTTTTTTGCTTTATAGTTTCTAGCACATTCGTCTTCAGACTAGGAGGAAAGCCATAAGACCGTATGGATTAGGCCCAAGCAAAAACCCCAGCTACTTGAGACACTTAGACTAAGCCTAAAATACCAAGATCTCTCCATAAGGACGGTTTTTATACTGCACTTCCACAACCTGCTGGCAGTACAAAAACATAAGCTGCAGATCTCCTTAGGCTGAGTCATGGTGCTTTGGGGCAGGGACCATGCATATCATGGGAATATTTCACCGTTTCTGCTCTGTTTTCAGTGTATGACACCAAAACACCCACCTGATGACATCCTTTCTAGAGCAAAGGCAGCAATTTGCAGAATTCCGCTTCTTAGGGGAAGTGAGAAATTGCTGAGCTGACACCAAGTCCTGCAGTGTCCCTGTCACCTGCAGAGCCACCGCATCCTCGCCACGGTAGCGGGCATTGTGACAAAGGTTCTATATTAGCTGGGTGTGGCAGCCAGGCGCCCCCTAGGGGATGGGGAGCCTGTCAGCCCCGGGTCTGTCACTGCCTGCTGTCCCTGCTGCCACCAGCCAGGCCTCGGAAAACTTGTCAAACCATGCCCAGACTTGGGGCCAGTTTGGCCCAAAGTCTCCAAGAGACAAGTTGGGAAGAAAGATATGGGACAGAGGGAGAAAGCGAAGGGAGCAGGAGAAAGGGAAGGAAGAATAAAAAGTAGCGTTGGGCTGCAGGAGTGAGATGGAGGAATTGCAAGAAAAGAGGCAGGAAGCAGGAGAGTGAGAGAAAAGGAAAGAAGAGACATGCAGCCAGACGAGGGCTTAGTGAGAGAGGATGGGACAGAGAACAGGATGAGAAGGACATAAGGCAAGGCTAGGACAGGCAAGGACAGGCAAGGCAAGGCTAGGCTGCAGGACATGTTTTTGCTTTATATTTTCTAGCACATTCGTCTTCAGACTAGGAGGAAAGCCATAAGACTGTATGGATTAGGCCCAAGCAAAAACCCCAGCTACTTGAGACACTTAGACTAAGCCTAAAATACCAAGATCTCTGTATAAGGACAGTTGTTATACTGTACTTCCACAATCTGCTGACAGTACAAAAACGTAAGCTGCAGATCTCCTTAGGCTGAGTCATGGTGCTTTGGGGCAGGGACCATGCATATCATGGGAATATTTCACCGTTTCTGCTCTGTTTTCAGTGTATGACACCAAAACACCCACCTGATGACATCCTTTCAAGAGCAAAGGCAGCAATTTGCAGAATTCCGCTTCTTAGGGGAAGTGAGAAATTGCTGAGCTGACACCAAGTCCTGCAGTGTCCCTGTCACCTGCAGAGCCACCGCATCCTCCCCACGGTAACGGGCATTGTGACAAAGGTTCTATATCAGCTGGGTGTGGCAGCCAGGCGCCCCCTAGGGGATGGGGAGCCTGTCAGCCCCGGGTCTGTCACTGCCTGCTGTCCCTGCTGCCACCAGCCAGGCCTCGGAAAACTTGTCAAACCATGCCCAGACTTGGGGCCAGTGTGGCCCAAAGTCTCCAAGAGACAAGTCGGGAAGAAAGATATGGGACAGAGGGAGAAAGCGAAGGGAGCAGGAGAAAGGGAAGGAAGAATAAAAAGTAGCGTTGGGCTGCAGGAGTGAGATGGAGGAATTGCAAGAAAAGAGGCAGGAAGCAGGAGAGTGAGAGAAAAGGAAAGAAGAGACATGCAGCCAGACGAGGGGTTAGTGAGAGAGGATGGGACAGAGAACAGGATGAGAAGGACATAAGGCAAGGCAAGGACAGGCAAGGACAGGCAAGGCAAGGCTAGGCTGCAGGACATGTTTTTGCTTTATAGTTTCTAGCACATTCGTCTTCAGACGAGGAGGAAAGCCATAAGACCGTATGGATTAGGCCCAAGCAAAAACCCCAGCTACTTGAGACACTTAGACTAAGCCTAAAATACCAAGATCTCTCCATAAGGACGGTTTTTATACTGTACTTCCACAATCTGCTGGCAGTACAAAAACATAAGCTGCAGATCTCCTTAGGCTGAGTCATGGTGCTTTGGGGCAGGGACCATGCATATCATGGGAATATTTCACAGTTTCTGCTCTGTTTTCAGTGTATGACACCAAAACACCCACCTGATGACATCCTTTCAAGAGCAAAGGCAGCAATTTGCAGAATTCCGCTTCTTAGGGGAAGTGAGAAATTGCTGAGCTGACACCAAGTCCTGCAGTGTCCCTGTCACCTGCAGAGCCACCGCATCCTCGCCACGGTAGCGGGCATTGTGACAAAGGTTCAATGTCAGCTGGGTGTGGCAGCCAGGCGCCCCCTAGGGGATGGGGAGCCTGTCAGCCCCGGGCTGTCACTGCCTGGTGTCCCTGCTGCCACCAGCCAGGCCTCTGAAAACTTGTCAAACCATACCCAGAGTTGGGGCCAGTTTGGCCCAAAGTCTGCAAGAGACAAGTCGGGAAGAAAGATATGGGACAGAGGGAGAAAGCGAAGGGAGCAGGAGAAAGGGAAGGAAGAATAAAAAGTAGTGTTGGGCTGCAGGAGTGAGATGGAGGAATTGCAAGAAAATAGGCAGGAAGCAGGAGAGTGAGAGAAAAGGAAAGAAGAGACATGCAGCCAGACGAGGGCTTAGTGAGAGAGGATGGGACAGAGAACAGGATGAGAAGGACATAAGGCAAGGCTAGGACAGGCAAGGACAGGCAAGGCAAGGCTAGGCTGCAGGACATGTTTTTGCTTTAAAGTTTCTAGCACATTCGTCTTCAGACTAGGAGGAAAGCCATAAGACCGTATGGATTAGGCCCAAGCAAAAACCCCAGCTACTTGAGACACTTAGACTAAGCCTAAAATACCAAGATCTCTGTATAACGACAGTTGTTATACTGTACTTCCACAATCTGCTGACAGTACAAAAACATAAGCTGCAGATCTCCTTAGGCTGAGTCATGGTGCTTTGGGGCAGGGACCATGCATATCATGGGAATATTTCACAGTTTCTGCTCTGTTTTCAGTGTATGACACCAAAACACCCACCTGATGACATCCTTTCAAGAGCAAAGGCAGCAATTTGCAGAATTCCGCTTCTTAGGGGAAGTGAGAAATTGCTGAGCTGACACCAAGTCCTGCAGTGTCCCTGTCACCTGCAGTGCCACCGCATCCTCCCCACGGTAGCGGGCATTGTGACAAAGGTTCTATATCAGCTGGGTGTGGCAGCCAGGCGCCCCCTAGGGGATGGGGAGCCTGTCAGCCCCGGGTCTGTCACTGCCTGCTGTCCCTGCTGCCACCAGCCAGGCCTCGGAAAACTTGTCAAACCATGCCCAGACTTGGGGCCAGTTTGGCCCAAAGTCTCCAAGAGACAAGTCGGGAAGAAAGATATGGGACAGAGGGAGAAAGCGAAGGGAGCAGGAGAAAGGGAAGGAAGAATAAAAAGTAGCGTTGGGCTGCAGGAGTGAGATGGAGGAATTGCAAGAAAAGAGGCAGGAAGCAGGAGAGTGAGAGAAAAGGAAAGAAGAGACATGCAGCCAGACGAGGGCTTAGTGAGAGAGGATGGGACAGAGAACAGGATGAGAAGGACATAAGGCAAGGCTAGGACAGGCAAGGACAGGCAAGGCAAGGCTAGGCTGCAGGACATGTTTTTGCTTTATATTTTCTAGCACATTCGTCTTCAGACTAGGAGGAAAGCCATAAGACCGTATGGATTAGGCCCAAGCAAAAACCCCAGCTACTTGAGACACTTAGACAAAGCCTAAAATACCAAGATCTCTGTATAAGGACAGTTGTTATACTGTACTTCCACAATCTGCTTACAGTACAAAAACATAAGCTGCAGATCTCCTTAGGCTGAGTCATGGTGCTTTGGGGCAGGGACCATGCATATCATGGGAATATTTCACCGTTTCTGCTCTGTTTTCAGTGTATGACACCAAAACACCCACCTGATGACATCCTTTCAAGAGCAAAGGCAGCAATTTGCAGAATTCCGCTTCTTAGGGGAAGTGAGAAATTGCTGAGCTGACACGAAGTCCTGCAGTGTCCCTGTCACCTGCAGAGCCACCGCATCCTCCCCACGGTAATGGGCATTGTGACAAAGGTTCTATATCAGCTGGGTGTGGCAGCCAGGCGACCCCTAGGGGATGGGGAGCCTGTCAGCCCCGGGTCTGTCACTGCCTGCTGTCCCTGCTGCCACCAGCCAGGCCTCGGAAAACTTGTCAAACCATGCCCAGACTTGGGGCCAGTTTGGCCCAAAGTCTCCAAGAGACAAGTCGGGAAGAAAGATATGGGACAGAGGGAGAAAGCGAAGGGAGCAGGAGAAAGGGAAGGAAGAATAAAAAGTAGCGTTGGGCTGCAGGAGTGAGATGGAGGAATTGCAAGAAAAGAGGCAGGAAGCAGGAGAGTGAGAGAAAAGGAAAGAAGAGACATGCAGCCAGACGAGGGGTTAGTGAGAGAGGATGGGACAGAGAACAGGATGAGAAGGACATAAGGCAAGGCAAGGACAGGCAAGGACAGGCAAGGCAAGGCTAGGCTGCAGGACATGTTTTTGCTTGATAGTTTCTAGCACATTCGTCTTCAGACTAGGAGGAAAGCCATACGACCGTATGGATTAGGCCCAAGCAAAAACCCCAGCTACTTGACACACTTAGACTAAGCCTAAAATAGGAAGATCTCTCCATAAGGATGATTTTTATACTGTACTTCCACAATCTGCTGGCAGTACAAAAAAATAAGCTGCATCTCCTTAGGCTGAGTCATGGTGCTTTGGGGCAGGGACCACGCATATCATGGGAATATTTCACAGTTTCTGCTCTGTTTTCAGTGTATGACACAAAAACACCCACCTGATGACATCCTTTCAAGAGCAAAGGCAGCAATTTGCAGAATTCCGCTTCTTAGGGGAAGTGAGAAATTGCTGAGCTGAAACCAAGTCCAGCAGTGTCCCTGTCACCTGCAGAGCCACCGCATCCTCGCCACGGTAGCGGGCATTGTGACAAAGGTTCAATGTCATCTGGGTGTGGCAGCCAGGCGCCCCCTAGGGGATGGGGAGCCTGTCAGCCCCGGGCATGTCACTGCCTGCTGGCCCTGCTGCCACCAGCCAGGCCTCGGAAAACTTGTCAAACCATGCCCAGACTTGGGGCCAGTTTGGCCCAAAGTCTCCAAGAGACAAGTCAGGAAGAAAGATATGGGACAGAGGGAGAAAGCGAAGGGAGCAGGAGAAAGGGAAGGAAGAATAAAAAGTAGTGTTGGGCTGCAGGAGTGAGATGGAGGAATTGCAAGAATAGAGGCAGGAAGCAGGAGAGTGAGAGAAAAGGAAAGAAGAGACATGCAGCCAGACGAGGGCTTAGTGAGAGAGGATGGGACAGAGAACAGGATGAGAAGGACATAAGGCAAGGCTGTGACAGGCAAGGACAGGCAAGGCAAGGCTAGGCTGCAGGACATGTTTTTGCTTTATAGTTTCTAGCACATTCGTCTTCAGACTAGGAGGAAAGCCATAAGACCGTATGGATTAGGCCCAAGCAAAAACCCCAGCTACTTGAGACACTTAGGCTAAGCCTTAAAATACCAAGATCTCTCCATAGGGATGGTTTTTATAGTGTACTTCCACAATCTGCTGGCAGTACAAAAAAATAAGCTGCATCTCCTTAGGCTGAGTCATGGTGCTTTGGGGCAGGGACCACGCATATCATGGGAATATTTCACAGTTTCTGCTCTGTTTTCAGTGTATGACACAAAAACACCCACCTGATGACATCCTTCCAAGAGCAAAGGCAGCAATTTGCAGAATTCCGCTTCTTAGGGGAAGTGAGAAATTGCTGAGCTGACACCAAGTCCTGCAGTGTCCCTGTCACCTGCAGAGCCACCGCATCCTCGCCACGGTAGCGGGCATTGTGACAAAGGTTCAATGTCATCTGGGTGTGGCAGCCAGGCGCCCCCTAGGGGATGGGGAGCCTGTCAGCCCCGGGCATGTCACTGCCTGCTGGCCCTGCTGCCACCAGCCAGGCCTCGGAAAACTTGTCAAACCATGCCCAGACTTGGGGCCAGTTTGGCCCAAAGTCTCCAAGAGACAAGTCAGGAAGAAAGATATGGGACAGAGGGAGAAAGCGAAGGGAGCAGGAGAAAGGGAAGGAAGAATAAAAAGTAGTGTTGGGCTGCAGGAGTGAGATGGAGGAATTGCAAGAATAGAGGCAGGAAGCAGGAGAGTGAGAGAAAAGGAAAGAAGAGACATGCAGCCAGACGAGGGCTTAGTGAGAGAGGATGGGACAGAGAACAGGATGAGAAGGACATAAGGCAAGGCTGGGACAGGCAAGGACAGGCAAGGCAAGGCTAGGCTGCAGGACATGTTTTTGCTTTATAGTTTCTAGCACATTCGTCTTCAGACTAGGAGGAAAGCCATAAGACCGTATGGATTAGGCCCAAGCAAAAACCCCAGCTACTTGAGACACTTAGGCTAAGCCTTAAAATACCAAGATCTCTCCATAGGGATGGTTTTTATAGTGTACTTCCACAATCTGCTGGCAGTACAAAAAAATAAGCTGCATCTCCTTAGGATGAGTCATGGTGCTTTGGGGCAGGGACCATGCATATCATGGGAATATTTCACAGTTTCTGCTCTGTTTTCAGTGTATGACACCAAAACACCCACCTGATGACATCCTTTCAAGAGCAAAGGCAGCAGTTTGCAGAATTCCGCTTCTTAGGGGAAGTGAGAAATTGCTGAGCTGACACCAAGTCCTGTAGTGTCCCTGTCACCTGCAGAGCCACCGCATCCTCGTCACGGTAGAGGGCATTGTGACAAAGGTTCTATATCAGCTGGGTGTGGCAGCCAGGCGCCCCCTAGGGGATGGGGAGCCTGTCAGCCCCGGGCATGTCACTGCCTGCTGGCCCTGCTGCCACCAGCCAGGCCTCGGAAAACTTGTCAAACCATGCCCAGACTTGGGGCCAGTTTGGCCCAAAGTCTCCAAGAGACAAGTCAGGAAGAAAGATATGGGACAGAGGGAGAAAGCGAAGGGAGCAGGAGAAAGGGAAGGAAGAATAAAAAGTAGTGTTGGGCTGCAGGAGTGAGATGGAGGAATTGCAAGAATAGAGGCAGGAAGCAGGAGAGTGAGAGAAAAGGAAAGAAGAGACATGCAGCCAGACGAGGGCTTAGTGAGAGAGGATGGGACAGAGAACAGGATGAGAAGGACATAAGGCAAGGCTGTGACAGGCAAGGACAGGCAAGGCAAGGCTAGGCTGCAGGACATGTTTTTGCTTTATAGTTTCTAGCACATTCGTCTTCAGACTAGGAGGAAAGCCATAAGACCGTATGGATTAGGCCCAAGCAAAAACCCCAGCTACTTGAGACACTTAGGCTAAGCCTTAAAATACCAAGATCTCTCCATAGGGATGGTTTTTATAGTGTACTTCCACAATCTGCTGGCAGTACAAAAAAATAAGCTGCATCTCCTTAGGCTGAGTCATGGTGCTTTGGGGCAGGGACCACGCATATCATGGGAATATTTCACAGTTTCTGCTCTGTTTTCAGTGTATGACACAAAAACACCCACCTGATGACATCCTTCCAAGAGCAAAGGCAGCAATTTGCAGAATTCCGCTTCTTAGGGGAAGTGAGAAATTGCTGAGCTGACACCAAGTCCTGCAGTGTCCCTGTCACCTGCAGAGCCACCGCATCCTCGCCACGGTAGCGGGCATTGTGACAAAGGTTCAATGTCATCTGGGTGTGGCAGCCAGGCGCCCCCTAGGGGATGGGGAGCCTGTCAGCCCCGGGCATGTCACTGCCTGCTGGCCCTGCTGCCACCAGCCAGGCCTCGGAAAACTTGTCAAACCATGCCCAGACTTGGGGCCAGTTTGGCCCAAAGTCTCCAAGAGACAAGTCAGGAAGAAAGATATGGGACAGAGGGAGAAAGCGAAGGGAGCAGGAGAAAGGGAAGGAAGAATAAAAAGTAGTGTTGGGCTGCAGGAGTGAGATGGAGGAATTGCAAGAATAGAGGCAGGAAGCAGGAGAGTGAGAGAAAAGGAAAGAAGAGACATGCAGCCAGACGAGGGCTTAGTGAGAGAGGATGGGACAGAGAACAGGATGAGAAGGACATAAGGCAAGGCTGGGACAGGCAAGGACAGGCAAGGCAAGGCTAGGCTGCAGGACATGTTTTTGCTTTATAGTTTCTAGCACATTCGTCTTCAGACTAGGAGGAAAGCCATAAGACCGTATGGATTAGGCCCAAGCAAAAACCCCAGCTACTTGAGACACTTAGGCTAAGCCTTAAAATACCAAGATCTCTCCATAGGGATGGTTTTTATAGTGTACTTCCACAATCTGCTGGCAGTACAAAAAAATAAGCTGCATCTCCTTAGGATGAGTCATGGTGCTTTGGGGCAGGGACCATGCATATCATGGGAATATTTCACAGTTTCTGCTCTGTTTTCAGTGTATGACACCAAAACACCCACCTGATGACATCCTTTCAAGAGCAAAGGCAGCAGTTTGCAGAATTCCGCTTCTTAGGGGAAGTGAGAAATTGCTGAGCTGACACCAAGTCCTGTAGTGTCCCTGTCACCTGCAGAGCCACCGCATCCTCGTCACGGTAGAGGGCATTGTGACAAAGGTTCTATATCAGCTGGGTGTGGCAGCCAGGCGCCCCCTAGGGGATGGGTAGCCTGTCAGCCCCGGGTCTGTCACTGCCTGCTGTCCCTGCTGCCACCAGCCAGGCCTCGGAAAACTTGTCAAACCATGCCCAGACTTGGGGCCAGTTTGGCCCAAAGTCTCCAAGAGACAAGTCAGGAAGAAAGATATGGGACAGAGGGAGAAAGCGAAGGGAGCAGGAGAAAGTGAAGGAAGAATAAAAAGTAGCGTTGGGCTGCAGGAGTGAGATGGAGGAATTGCAAGAAAAGAGGCAGGAAGCAGGAGAGTGAGAGAAAAGGAAAGAAGAGACATGCAGCCAGACGAGGGGTTACTGAGACAGGAGGGGACAGAGAACAGGATGAGAAGGACATAAGGCAAGGCTAGGACAGGCAAGGACAGGCAAGGCAAGGCTAGGCTGCAGGACATGTTTTTGCTTGATAGTTTCTAGCACATTCGTCTTCAGACGAGGAGGAAAGCCATAAGACCGTATGGATTAGGCCCAAGCAAAAACCCCAGCTACTTGAGACACTTAGACTAAGCCTAAAATACCAAGATCTCTGTATAAGGACGGTTGTTATACTGTAATTCCACAATCAGCTGGCAGTACAAAAACATAAGCTGCAGATCTCCTTAGGCTGAGTCATGGTGCTTTGGGTCAGGGACCATGCATATCATGGGAATATTTCACCGTTTCTGCTCTGTTTTCAGTGTATGACACCAAAACACCCACCTGATGACATCCTTTCAAGAGCAAAGGCAGCAGTTTGCAGAGTTCCGCTTCTTAGGGGAAGTGAGAAATTGCTGAGCTGACACCAAGTCCTGCAGTGTCCCTGTCACCTGCAGAGCCACCGCATCCTCCCCACGGTAGCGGGCATTGTGACAAAGGTTCTATATCAGCTGGGTGTGGCAGCCAGGCGCCCCCTAGGGGATGGGGAGCCTGTCAGTCCCGGGTCTGTCACTGCCTGCTGTCCCTGCTGCCACCAGCCAGGCATCTGAAAACTTGTCAAACTGCCGAGAGAAAAATTCCATCAGAGTTCCAGACCCGAGCGGACGGAGGAAGGAATGCGGTCGACCCAATATGAGTGATAAGCATACCTCAACTTTATTGATGCACTAAGCTGGTTTATATAAGACTTACAATAATTATGCATACTCGTCATCTATTAATTGGATAGTATACAGTAATTATGCCTACTCGTCTTCTATTAATTGGGTAGTATACAATAATTATGCCTACTCGTCTTCTATTGATTGGATAGTATACATAATGAGCTCAACCTTCTTGTGGTTTCTCTGGCATGCAACCTCCTCACCCTGCTAGAGATAATTCCCCAGCTTGTTTATCTAAACGCTCAGCTGAACCAGAGAGCAACCGCTCAGTACTTTTCCACTATGCTACACCAGACTCATGCTAACTGAGGCCTACTCATGCTAACTTAGAACAAAATTCTCCTGATACAACGGATCAATAGAGCCATGCCCCTTCTCTATTAGCCATGTCCCAACATCAAACCATGCCCAGACTTGGGGCCAATTTAGCCCAAAGTCTCCAAGAGACAAGTCAGGAAGAAAGATATGGGACAGAGGGAGAAAGCGAAGGGAGCAGGAGAAAGGGAAGGAAGAATAAAAAGTAGCGTTGGGCTGCAGGAGTGAGATGGAGGAATTGCAAGAAAAGAGGCAGGAAGCAGGAGAGTGAGAGAAAAGGAAAGAAGAGACATGCAGCCAGACGAGGGCTTAGTGAGAGAGGATGGGACAGAGAACAGGATGAGAAGGAAATAAGGCAAGGCTAGGACAGGCAAGGACAGGCAAGGCAAGGCTAGGCTGCAGGACATGTTTTTGCTTGATAGTTTCTAGCACATTCGTCTTCAGACTAGGAGGAAAGCCATAAGACCGTATGGATTAGGCCCAAGCAAAAACCCCAGCTACTTGAGACACTTAGACTAAGCCTAAAATACCAAGATCTCTCCATAAGGACGGTTGTTATACTGTACTTCCACAATCTGCTGGCAGTACAAAAACATAAGCTGCAGATCTCCTTAGGCTGAGTCATGGTGCTTTGGGGCAGGGACCATGCATATCACGGGAATATTTCACAGTTTCTGCTCTGTTTTCAGTGTATGACACCAAAACACCCACCTGATGACATCCTTTCAAGAGTAAAGGCAGCAATTTGCAGAATTCCGCTTCTTAGAGGAAGTGAGAAATTGCTGAGCTGACACCAAGTCCTGCAGTGTCCCTGTCACCTGCAGAGTCACCGCATCCTCGCCACGGTAGCGGGCATTGTGACAAAGGTTCTATGTCAGCTGGGTGTGGCAGCCAGGCGCCCCCTAGGGGATGGGGAGCCTGTCAGCCCCGGGCTGTCACTGCCTGGTGTCCCTGCTGCCACCAGCCAGGCCTCGGAAAACTTGTCAAAGCATGCCCAGACTTGGGGCCAGTTTGGCCCAAAGTCTCCAAGAGACAAGTCGGGAAGAAAGATATGGGACAGAGGGAGAAAGCGAAGGGAGCAGGAGAAAGGGAAGGAAGAATAAAAAGTAGTGTTGGGCTGCAGGAGTGAGACGGAGGAATTGCAAGAAAAGAGGCAGGAAGCAGGAGAGTGAGAGAAAAGGAAAGAACAGACATGCAGCCAGACGAGGGCTTAGTGAGAGAGGATGGGACAGAGAACAGGATGAGAAGGACATAAGGCAAGGCTGGGACAGGCAAGGACAGGCAAGGCAAGGCTAGGCTGCAGGACATGTTTTTGCTTTATAGTTTCTAGCACATTCGTCTTCAGACTAGGAGGAAAGTCATAAGACCGTATGGATTAGGCCCAAGCAAAAACCCCAGATACTTGAGACACTTAGACTAAGCCTAAAATACCAAGATCTCTCCATAAGGATGGTTTTTATACTGTACTTCCACAATCTGCTGGCAGTACAAAAAAATAAGCTGCAGATCTCCTTAGGCTGAGTCATGGTGCTTTGGGGCAGGGACCATGCATATCATGGGAATATTTCACAGTTTCTGCTCTGTTTTCAGTGTATGACACCAAAACACTCACCTGATGACATCCTTTCAAGAGCAAAGGCAGCAATTTGCACAATCCCGCTTCTTAGGGGAAGTGAGAAATTGCTGAGCTGACACCAAGTCCTGCAGTGTCCCTGTCACCTGCAGAGCCACCGCATCCTCGCCACGGTAGCGGGCATTGTGACAAAGGTTCTATGTCAGCTGGGTGTGGTAGCCAGGCTCCCCCTAGGGGATGGGGAGCCTGTCAGCCCCGGGCCTGTCGCTACCTGGTGTCTCTGCTGCCACCAGCCAGGCCTCTGAAAACTTGTCAAACCATGCCCAGACTTGGGGCCAGTTTGGCCCAAAGTCTCCAAGAGACAAGTCGGGAAGAAAGATATGAGACAGAGGGAGAAAGCGAAGGGAGCAAGAGAAAGGGAAGGAAGAATAAAAAGTAGTGTTGGGCTGCAGGAGTGAGATGGAGGAATTGCAAGAAAAGAGGCAGGAAGCAGGAGAGTGAGAGAAAAGGAAAAAAGAGACATGCAGCCAGACGAGGGGTTAGTGAGAGAGGATGGGACAGAGAACAGGATGAGAAGGACATAAGGCATGGCTGGCACAGGCAAGGACAGGCAAGGGAAGGCTAGGCTGCAGGACATGTTTTTGCTTTATAGTTTCTAGCACATTCGTCTTCAGACTAGGAGGAAAGCCATAAGACCGAATGGATTAGGCCCAAGCAAAGACCCCAGCTACTTGAGACACTTAGACTAAGCCTAAAATACCAAGATCTCTCCATAAGGATGGTGTTTATACTGTACTTCCACAATCTGCTGGCAGTACAAAAAAATAAGCTGCAGATCTCCTTAGGCTGAGTCATGGTGCTTTGGGGCAGGGACCATGCATATCACGGGAATATTTCACAGTTTCTGCTCTCTTTTCAGTGTATGACACCAAAACACCCACCTGATGACATCCTTTCAAGAGCAAAGGCAGCAATTTGCAGAATTCCGCTTCTTAGGGGAAGTGAGAAATTGCTGAGCTGACACCAAGTCCTGCAGTGTCCCTGTCACCTGCAGAGCCACCGCATCCTCGCCACGGTAGCGGGCATTGTGACAAAGGTTCTATGTCAGCTGGGTGTGGCAGCCAGGCGCCCCCTAGGGGATGGGGAGCCTGTCAGCCCCAGGCCTGTCACTGCCTGGTGTCCCTGCTGCCACCAGCCAGGCCTCTGAAAACTTGTCAAACCATGCCCAGACTTGGGGCCAGTTTGGCCCAGAGTCTGCAAGAGACAATTCGGGAAGAAAGATATGAGACAGAGGGAGAAAGCGAAGGGAGCAAGAGAAAGGGAAGGAAGAATAAAAGGTAGTATTGGGCTGCAGGAGTGAGATGGAGGAATTGCAAGAAAAGAGGCAGGAAGCAGGAGAGTGAGAGAAAATGAAAGAACAGACATGCAGCCAGACGAGGGCTTAGTGAGAGAGGATGGGACAGAGAACAGGATGAGAAGGACATAAGGCAAGGCTGGGACAGGCAAGGACAGGCAAGGCAAGGCTAGGCTGCAGGACATGTTTTTGCTTGATAGTTTCTAGCACATTCGTCTTCAGATTAGGAGGAAAGCCATAAGACCGTATGGATTAGGCCCAAGCAAAAACCCCAGCTACTTGAGACACTTAGACTAAGCCTAAAATACCAAGATCTCTCCATAAGGATGGTTTTTATACTGTACTTCCACAATCTGCTTGCTGTACAAAAAAATAAGCTGCAGATCTCCTTAGGCTGAGTCATGGTGCTTTGTGGCAGGGACCATGCATATCATGGGAATATTTCACAGTTTCTGCTCTCTTTTCAGTGTATGACACCAAAACGCCCACCTGATGACATCCTTTCAAGAGCAAAGGCAGCAATTGGCAGAATTCCGCTTCTTAGGGGAAGTGAGAAATTGCTGAGCTGACACCAAGTCCTGTAGTGTCCCTGTCACCTGCAGAGCCACCGCATCCTCGTCACGGTAGAGGGCATTGTGACAAAGGTTCTATATCAGCTGGGTGTGGCAGCCAGGCGCCCCCTAGGGGATGGGTAGCCTGTCAGCCCCGGGTCTGTCACTGCCTGCTGTCCCTGCTGCCACCAGCCAGGCCTCGGAAAACTTGTCAAACCATGCCCAGACTTGGGGCCAGTTTGGCCCAAAGTCTCCAAGAGACAAGTCAGGAAGAAAGATATGGGACAGAGGGAGAAAGCGAAGGGAGCAGGAGAAAGTGAAGGAAGAATAAAAAGTAGCGTTGGGCTGCAGGAGTGAGATGGAGGAATTGCAAGAAAAGAGGCAGGAAGCAGGAGAGTGAGAGAAAAGGAAAGAAGAGACATGCAGCCAGACGAGGGGTTACTGAGACAGGAGGGGACAGAGAACAGGATGAGAAGGACATAAGGCAAGGCTAGGACAGGCAAGGACAGGCAAGGCAAGGCTAGGCTGCAGGACATGTTTTTGCTTGATAGTTTCTAGCACATTCGTCTTCAGACGAGGAGGAAAGCCATAAGACCGTATGGATTAGGCCCAAGCAAAAACCCCAGCTACTTGAGACACTTAGACTAAGCCTAAAATACCAAGATCTCTGTATAAGGACGGTTGTTATACTGTAATTCCACAATCAGCTGGCAGTACAAAAACATAAGCTGCAGATCTCCTTAGGCTGAGTCATGGTGCTTTGGGTCAGGGACCATGCATATCATGGGAATATTTCACCGTTTCTGCTCTGTTTTCAGTGTATGACACCAAAACACCCACCTGATGACATCCTTTCAAGAGCAAAGGCAGCAGTTTGCAGAGTTCCGCTTCTTAGGGGAAGTGAGAAATTGCTGAGCTGACACCAAGTCCTGCAGTGTCCCTGTCACCTGCAGAGCCACCGCATCCTCCCCACGGTAGCGGGCATTGTGACAAAGGTTCTATATCAGCTGGGTGTGGCAGCCAGGCGCCCCCTAGGGGATGGGGAGCCTGTCAGTCCCGGGTCTGTCACTGCCTGCTGTCCCTGCTGCCACCAGCCAGGCATCTGAAAACTTGTCAAACTGCCGAGAGAAAAATTCCATCAGAGTTCCAGACCCGAGCGGACGGAGGAAGGAATGCGGTCGACCCAATATGAGTGATAAGCATACCTCAACTTTATTGATGCACTAAGCTGGTTTATATAAGACTTACAATAATTATGCATACTCGTCATCTATTAATTGGATAGTATACAGTAATTAT
Source organism: Columba livia (assembly GCF_036013475.1). NCBI lineage: Eukaryota > Metazoa > Chordata > Aves > Columbiformes > Columbidae > Columba > Columba livia. The sequence goes on along the minus strand of NW_027043009.1, from coordinate 4,345,411 downwards.
GCCTACTCGTCTTCTATTAATTGGGTAGTATACAATAATTATGCCTACTCGTCTTCTATTGATTGGATAGTATACATAATGAGCTCAACCTTCTTGTGGTTTCTCTGGCATGCAACCTCCTCACCCTGCTAGAGATAATTCCCCAGCTTGTTTATCTAAACGCTCAGCTGAACCAGAGAGCAACCGCTCAGTACTTTTCCACTATGCTACACCAGACTCATGCTAACTGAGGCCTACTCATGCTAACTTAGAACAAAATTCTCCTGATACAACGGATCAATAGAGCCATGCCCCTTCTCTATTAGCCATGTCCCAACATCAAACCATGCCCAGACTTGGGGCCAATTTAGCCCAAAGTCTCCAAAAGACAAGTCAGGAAGAAAGATATGGGACAGAGGGAGAAAGCGAAGGGAGCAGGAGAAAGGGAAGGAAGAATAAAAAGTAGCGTTGGGCTGCAGGAGTGAGATGGAGGAATTGCAAGAAAAGAGGCAGGAAGCAGGAGAGTGAGAGAAAAGGAAAGAAGAGACATGCAGCCAGACGAGGGCTTAGTGAGAGAGGATGGGACAGAGAAGAGGATGAGAAGGAAAGAAGGCAAGGCTAGGACAGGCAAGGACAGGCAAGGCAAGGCTAGGCTGCAGGACATGTTTTTGCTTGATAGTTTCTAGCACATTCGTCTTCAGACTAGGAGGAAAGCCATAAGACCGTATGGATTAGGCCCAAGCAAAAACCCCAGCTACTTGAGACACTTAGACTAAGCCTAAAATACCAAGATCTCTCCATAAGGACGGTTGTTATACTGTACTTCCACAATCTGCTGGCAGTACAAAAACATAAGCTGCAGATCTCCTTAGGCTGAGTCATGGTGCTTTGGGGCAGGGACCATGCATATCACGGGAATATTTCACAGTTTCTGCTCTGTTTTCAGTGTATGACACCAAAACACCCACCTGATGACATCCTTTCAAGAGTAAAGGCAGCAATTTGCAGAATTCCGCTTCTTAGAGGAAGTGAGAAATTGCTGAGCTGACACCAAGTCCTGCAGTGTCCCTGTCACCTGCAGAGCCACCGCATCCTCGCCACGGTAGAGGGCATTGTGACAAAGGTTCTATGTCAGCTGGGTGTGGCAGCCAGGCGCCCCCTAGGGGATGGGGAGCCTGTCAGCCCCGGGCTGTCACTGCCTGGTGTCCCTGCTGCCACCAGCCAGGCCTCGGAAAACTTGTCAAAGCATGCCCAGACTTGGGGCCAGTTTGGCCCAAAGTCTCCAAGAGACAAGTCGGGAAGAAAGATATGGGACAGAGGGAGAAAGCGAAGGGAGCAGGAGAAAGGGAAGGAAGAATAAAAAGTAGTGTTGGGCTGCAGGAGTGAGACGGAGGAATTGCAAGAAAAGAGGCAGGAAGCAGGAGAGTGAGAGAAAAGGAAAGAACAGACATGCAGCCAGACGAGGGCTTAGTGAGAGAGGATGGGACAGAGAACAGGATGAGAAGGACATAAGGCAAGGCTGGGACAGGCAAGGACAGGCAAGGCAAGGCTAGGCTGCAGGACATGTTTTTGCTTTATAGTTTCTAGCACATTCGTCTTCAGACTAGGAGGAAAGTCATAAGACCGTAAGGATTAGGCCCAAGCAAAAACCCCAGATACTTGAGACACTTAGACTAAGCCTAAAATACCAAGATCTCCCCATAAGGATGGTTTTTATACTGTACTTCCACAATCTGCTGGCAGTACAAAAAAATAAGCTGCAGATCTCCTTAGGCTGAGTCATGGTGCTTTGGGGCAGGGACCATGCATATCATGGGAATATTTCACAGTTTCTGCTCTGTTTTCAGTGTATGACACCAAAACACTCACCTGATGACATCCTTTCAAGAGCAAAGGCAGCAATTTGCACAATCCCGCTTCTTAGGGGAAGTGAGAAATTGCTGAGCTGACACCAAGTCCTGCAGTGTCCCTGTCACCTGCAGAGGCACCGCATCCTCGCCACGGTAGCGGGCATTGTGACAAAGGTTCTATGTCAGCTGGGTGTGGTAGCCAGGCTCCCCCTAGGGGATGGGGAGCCTGTCAGCCCCGGGTCTGTCGCTACCTGGTGTCCCTGCTGCCACCAGCCAGGCATCTGAAAACTTGTCAAACCATGCCCAGACTTGGGGCCAGTTTGGCCCAAAGTCTCCAAGAGACAAGTCGGGAAGAAAGATATGAGACAGAGGGAGAAAGCGAAGGGAGCAAGAGAAAGGGAAGGAAGAATAAAAAGTAGTGTTGGGCTGCAGGAGTGAGATGGAGGAATTGCAAGAAAAGAGGCAGGAAGCAGGAGAGTGAGAGAAAAGGAAAAAAGAGACATGCAGCCAGACGAGGGGTTAGTGAGAGAGGATGGGACAGAGAACAGGATGAGAAGGACATAAGGCATGGCTGGGACAGGCAAGGACAGGCAAGGGAAGGCTAGGCTGCAGGACATGTTTTTGCTTTATAGTTTCTAGCACATTCGTCTTCAGACTAGGAGGAAAGCCATAAGACCGAATGGATTAGGCCCAAGCAAAAACCCCAGCTACTTGAGACACTTAGACTAAGCCTAAAATACCAAGATCTCTCCATAAGGATGGTGTTTATACTGTACTTCCACAATCTGCTGGCAGTACAAAAAAATAAGCTGCAGATCTCCTTAGGCTGAGTCATGGTGCTTTGGGGCAGGGACCATGCATATCACGGGAATATTTCACAGTTTCTGCTCTGTTTTCAGTGTATGACACCAAAACACCCACCTGATGACATCCTTTCAAGAGCAAAGGCAGCAATTTGCAGAATTCCGCTTCTTAGGGGAAGTGAGAAATTGCTGAGCTGACACCAAGTCCTGCAGTGTCCCTGTCACCTGCAGAGCCACCGCATCCTCGCCACGGTAGCGGGCATTGTGACAAAGGTTCTATGTCAGCTGGGTGTGGCAGCCAGGCGCCCCCTAGGGGATGGGGAGCCTGTCAGCCCCAGGCCTGTCACTGCCTGGTGTCCCTGCTGCCACCAGCCAGGCCTCTGAAAACTTGTCAAACCATGCCCAGACTTGGGGCCAGTTTGGCCCAGAGTCTGCAAGAGACAATTCGGGAAGAAAGATATGAGACAGAGGGAGAAAGCGAAGGGAGCAAGAGAAAGGGAAGGAAGAATAAAAGGTAGTATTGGGCTGCAGGAGTGAGATGGAGGAATTGCAAGAAAAGAGGCAGGAAGCAGGAGAGTGAGAGAAAATGAAAGAACAGACATGCAGCCAGACGAGGGCTTAGTGAGAGAGGATGGGACAGAGAACAGGATGAGAAGGACATAAGGCAAGGCTGGGACAGGCAAGGACAGGCAAGGCAAGGCTAGGCTGCAGGACATGTTTTTGCTTGATAGTTTCTAGCACATTCGTCTTCAGATTAGGAGGAAAGCCATAAGACCGTATGGATTAGGCCCAAGCAAAAACCCCAGCTACTTGAGACACTTAGACTAAGCCTAAAATACCAAGATCTCTCCATAAGGATGGTTTTTATACTGTACTTCCACAATCTGCTTGCTGTACAAAAAAATAAGCTGCAGATCTCCTTAGGCTGAGTCATGGTGCTTTGTGGCAGGGACCATGCATATCATGGGAATATTTCACAGTTTCTGCTCTGTTTTCAGTGTATGACACCAAAACACCCACCTGATGACATCCTTTCAAGAGCAAAGGCAGCAATTGGCAGAATTCCGCTTCTTAGGGGAAGTGAGAAATTGCTGAGCTGACACCAAGTCCTGTAGTGTCCCTGTCACCTGCAGAGCCACCGCATCCTCGTCACGGTAGAGGGCATTGTGACAAAGGTTCTATATCAGCTGGGTGTGGCAGCCAGGCGCCCCCTAGGGGATGGGTAGCCTGTCAGCCCCGGGTCTGTCACTGCCTGCTGTCCCTGCTGCCACCAGCCAGGCCTCGGAAAACTTGTCAAACCATGCCCAGACTTGGGGCCAGTTTGGCCCAAAGTCTCCAAGAGACAAGTCAGGAAGAAAGATATGGGACAGAGGGAGAAAGCGAAGGGAGCAGGAGAAAGTGAAGGAAGAATAAAAAGTAGCGTTGGGCTGCAGGAGTGAGATGGAGGAATTGCAAGAAAAGAGGCAGGAAGCAGGAGAGTGAGAGAAAAGGAAAGAAGAGACATGCAGCCAGACGAGGGGTTACTGAGACAGGAGGGGACAGAGAACAGGATGAGAAGGACATAAGGCAAGGCTAGGACAGGCAAGGACAGGCAAGGCAAGGCTAGGCTGCAGGACATGTTTTTGCTTGATAGTTTCTAGCACATTCGTCTTCAGACGAGGAGGAAAGCCATAAGACCGTATGGATTAGGCCCAAGCAAAAACCCCAGCTACTTGAGACACTTAGACTAAGCCTAAAATACCAAGATCTCTGTATAAGGACGGTTGTTATACTGTAATTCCACAATCAGCTGGCAGTACAAAAACATAAGCTGCAGATCTCCTTAGGCTGAGTCATGGTGCTTTGGGTCAGGGACCATGCATATCATGGGAATATTTCACCGTTTCTGCTCTGTTTTCAGTGTATGACACCAAAACACCCACCTGATGACATCCTTTCAAGAGCAAAGGCAGCAGTTTGCAGAGTTCCGCTTCTTAGGGGAAGTGAGAAATTGCTGAGCTGACACCAAGTCCTGCAGTGTCCCTGTCACCTGCAGAGCCACCGCATCCTCCCCACGGTAGCGGGCATTGTGACAAAGGTTCTATATCAGCTGGGTGTGGCAGCCAGGCGCCCCCTAGGGGATGGGGAGCCTGTCAGTCCCGGGTCTGTCACTGCCTGCTGTCCCTGCTGCCACCAGCCAGGCATCTGAAAACTTGTCAAACTGCCGAGAGAAAAATTCCATCAGAGTTCCAGACCCGAGCGGACGGAGGAAGGAATGCGGTCGACCCAATATGAGTGATAAGCATACCTCAACTTTATTGATGCACTAAGCTGGTTTATATAAGACTTACAATAATTATGCATACTCGTCATCTATTAATTGGATAGTATACAGTAATTATGCTTACTCATCTTCTATTAACTGGGTAGTATACAATAATTATGCCTACTCGTCTTGTATTGATTGGATAGTATACATAATGAGCTCAACCTTCTTGTGGTTTCTCTGGCATGCAACCTCCTCACCCTGCTAGAGATAATTCCCCAGCTTGTTTATCTAAACGCTCAGCTGAACCAGAGAGCAACCGCTCAGTACTTTTCCACTATGCTACACCAGACTCATGCTAACTGAGGCCTACTCATGCTAACTTAGAACAAAATTCTCCTGATACAACGGATCAATAGAGCCATGCCCCTTCTCTATTAGCCATGTCCCAACATCAAACCATGCCCAGACTTGGGGCCAATTTGGCCCAAAGTCTCCAAGAGACAAGTCAGGAAGAAAGATATGGGACAGAGGGAGAAAGCGAAGGGAGCAGGAGAAAGGGAAGGAAGAATAAAAAGTAGCGTTGGGCTGCAGGAGTGAGATGGAGGAATTGCAAGAAAAGAGGCAGGAAGCAGGAGAGTGAGAGAAAAGGAAAGAAGAGACATGCAGCCAGACGAGGGCTTAGTGAGAGAGGATGGGACAGAGAACAGGATGAGAAGGAAATAAGGCAAGGCTAGGACAGGCAAGGACAGGCAAGGCAAGGCTAGGCTGCAGGACATGTTTTTGCTTGATAGTTTCTAGCACATTCGTCTTCAGACTAGGAGGAAAGCCATAAGACCGTATGGATTAGGCCCAAGCAAAAACCCCAGCTACTTGAGACACTTAGACTAAGCCTAAAATACCAAGATCTCTCCATAAGGACGGTTGTTATACTGTACTTCCACAATCTGCTGGCAGTACAAAAACATAAGCTGCAGATCTCCTTAGGCTGAGTCATGGTGCTTTGGGGCAGGGACCATGCATATCACGGGAATATTTCACAGTTTCTGCTCTGTTTTCAGTGTATGACACCAAAACACCCACCTGATGACATCCTTTCAAGAGTAAAGGCAGCAATTTGCAGAATTCCGCTTCTTAGAGGAAGTGAGAAATTGCTGAGCTGACACCAAGTCCTGCAGTGTCCCTGTCACCTGCAGAGTCACCGCATCCTCGCCACGGTAGCGGGCATTGTGACAAAGGTTCTATGTCAGCTGGGTGTGGCAGCCAGGCGCCCCCTAGGGGATGGGGAGCCTGTCAGCCCCGGGCTGTCACTGCCTGGTGTCCCTGCTGTCACCAGCCAGGCCTCGGAAAACTTGTCAAAGCATGCCCAGACTTGGGGCCAGTTTGGCCCAAAGTCTCCAAGAGACAAGTCGGGAAGAAAGATATGGGACAGAGGGAGAAAGCGAAGGGAGCAGGAGAAAGGGAAGGAAGAATAAAAAGTAGTGTTGGGCTGCAGGAGTGAGACGGAGGAATTGCAAGAAAAGAGGCAGGAAGCAGGAGAGTGAGAGAAAAGGAAAGAAGAGACATGCAGCCAGACGAGGGCTTAGTGAGAGAGGATGGGACAGAGAACAGGATGAGAAGGACATAAGGCAAGGCTGGGACAGGCAAGGACAGGCAAGGCAAGGCTAGGCTGCAGCACATGTTTTTGCTTTATAGTTTCTAGCACATTCGTCTTCAGACTAGGAGGAAAGTCATAAGACCGTATGGATTAGGCCCAAGCAAAAACCCCAGATACTTGAGACACTTAGACTAAGCCTAAAATACCAAGATCTCTCCATAAGGATGGTTTTTATACTGTACTTCCACAATCTGCTGGCAGTACAAAAAAATAAGCTGCAGATCTCCTTAGGCTGAGTCATGGTGCTTTGGGGCAGGGACCATGCATATCATGGGAATATTTCACAGTTTCTGCTCTGTTTTCAGTGTATGACACCAAAACACCCACCTGATGACATCCTTTCAAGAGCAAAGGCAGCAATTGACAGAATTCCGCTTCTTAGGGGAAGTGAGAAATTGCTGAGCTGACACCAAGTCCTGCAGTGTCCCTGTCACCTGCAGAGCCACCGCATCCTCGCCACGGTAGCGGGCATTGTGACAAAGGTTCTATGTCAGCTGGGTGTGGCAGCCAGGCGCCCCCTAGGGGATGGGGAGCCTGTCAGCCCCGGGCCTGTCACTGCCTGCTGTCCCTGCTGCCACCAGCCAGGCCTCTGAAAACTTGTCAAACCATGCCCAGACTTGGGGCCAGTTTGGCCCAAAGTCTCCAAGAGACAAGTCGGGAAGAAAGATATGGGACAGAGGGAGAAAGCGAAGGGAGCAGGAGAAAGGGAAGGAAGAATAAAAAGTAGTGTTGGGCTGCAGGAGTGAGATGGAGGAATTGCAAGAAAAGAGGCAGGAAGCAGGAGAGTGAGAGAAAAGGAAAGAACAGACATGCAGCCAGACGAGGGGTTAGTGAGAGAGGATGGGACAGAGAACAGGATGAGAAGGACATAAGGCAAGGCTGGGACAGGCAAGGACAGGCAAGGCAAGGCTAGGCTGCAGGACATGTTTTTGCTTTATAGTTTCTAGCACAGTCGTCTTCAGACGAGGAGGAAAGCCATAAGACCGTATGGATTAGGCCCAAGCAAAAACCCCAGCTACTTGAGACACTTAGACTAAGCCTAAAATACCAAGATCTCTCCATAAGGATGGTTTTTATACCGTACTTCCACAATCTGCTGGCAGTACAAAAAAATAAGCTGCAGATCTCCTTAGGCTGAGTCATGGTGCTTTGGGGCAGGGACCATGCATATCATGGGAATATTTCACAGTTTCTGCTCTGTTTTCAGTGTATGACACCAAAACACCCACCTGATGACATCCTTTCAAGAGCAAAGGCAGCAATTGGCAGAATTCCGCTTCTTAGGGGAAGTGAGAAATTGCTGAGCTGACACCAAGTCCTGCAGTGTCCCTGTCACCTGCAGAGCCACCGCATCCTCGCCACGGTAGCGGGCATTGTGACAAAGGTTCTATGTCAGCTGGGTGTGGCAGCCAGGCGCCCCCTAGGGGATGGGGAGCCTGTCAGCCCCGGGCCTGTCACTGCCTGGTGTCCCTGCTGCTGCGAGCCAGGCCTCTGAAAACTTGTCAAACCATGCCCAGACTTGGGGCCAGTTTGGCCCAAAGTCTCCAAGAGACAAGTCGGGAAGAAAGATATGGGACAGAGGGAGAAAGCGAAGGGAGCAGGAGAAAGGGAAGGAAGAATAAAAAGTAGTGTTGGGCTGCAGGAGTGAGATGGAGGAATTGCAAGAAAAGAGGCAGGAAGCAGGAGAGTGAGAGAAAAGGAAAGAAGAGACATGCAGCCAGACGAGGGGTTAGTGAGAGAGGATGGGACAGAGAACAGGATGAGAAGGACATAAGGCAAGGCTGGGACAGGCAAGGACAGGCAAGGCAAGGCTAGGCTGCAGGACATGTTTTTGCTTTATAGTTTCTAGCACATTCGTCTTCAGACGAGGAGGAAAGCCATAAGGCTGTATGGATTAGGCCCAAGCAAAAACCCCAGCTACTTGAGACACTTAGACTAAGCCTAAAATACCAAGATCTCTCCATAAGGATGGTTTTTATACCGTACTTCCACAATCTGCTGGCAGTACAAAAAAATAAGCTGCAGATCTCCTTAGGCTGAGTCATGGTGCTTTGGGGCAGGGACCATGCATATCATGGGAATATTTCACAGTTTCTGCTCTGTTTTCAGTGTATGACACCAAAACACCCACCTGATGACATCCTTTCAAGAGCAAAGGCAGCAATTTGCAGAATTCCGCTTCTTAGGGGAAGTGAGAAATTGCTGAGCTGACACCAAGTCCTGCAGTGTCCCTGTCACCTGCAGAACCACCGCAACCTCGCCACGGTAGCGGGCATTGTGACAAAGGTTCTATGTCAGCTGGGTGTGGCAGCCTGGCGCCCCCTAGGGGATGGGGAGCCTGTCAGCCCCGGGCCTGTCACTGCGTGGTGTCCCTGCTGCCACCAGCCAGGCCTCTGAAAACTTGTCAAACCATGCCCAGATTTGAGGCCAGTTTGGCCCAAAGTCTCCAAGAGACAAGTCGGGAAGATAGATATGGGACAGAGGGAGAAAGCGAAGGGAGCAGGAGAAAGGGAAGGAAGAATAAAAAGTAGTGTTGGGCTGCAGGAGTGAGATGGAGGAATTGCAAGAACAGAGGCAGGAAGCAGGAGAGTGAGAGAAAAGGAAAGAAGAGACATGCAGCCAGACGAGGGGTTAGTGAGAGAGGATGGGACAGAGAAGAGGATGAGAAGGAAAGAAGGCAAGGCAAGGACAGGCAAGGACAGGCAAGGCAAGGCTAGGCTGCAGGACATGTTTTTGCTTGATAGTTTCTAGCACATTCGTCTTCAGACTAGGAGGAAAGCCATAAGACCGTATGGATTAGGCCCAAGCAAAAACCCCAGCTACTTGAGACACTTAGACTAACCCTAAAATACCAAGATCTCTCCATAAGGATGGTTTTTATACCGTTCTTCCACAATCTGCTGGCAGTACAAAAAAATAAGCTGCAGATCTCCTTAGGCTGAGTCATGGTGCTTTGGGGCAGGGACCATGCATATCATGGGAATATTTCACAGTTTCTGCTCTGTTTTCAGTGTATGACACCAAAACACCCACCTGATGACATCCTTTCAAGAGCAAAGGCAGCAATTGACAGAATTCCTCTTCTTAGGGGAAGTGAGAAATTGCTGAGCTGACACCAAGTCCTGCAGTGTCCCTGTCACCTGCAGAGCCACCGCATCCTCGCCACGGTAGCGGGCATTGTGACAAAGGTTCTATGTCAGCTGGGTGTGTCAGCCAGGCGCCCCCTAGGGGATGGGGAGCCTGTCAGCCCCGGGCCTGTCACTGCCTGCTGGCCCTGCTGCCACCAGCCAGGCCTCTGAAAACTTGTCAAACCATGCCCAGACTTGGGGCCAGTTTGGCCCAAAGTCTCCAAGAGACAAGTCGGGAAGAAAGATATGGGACAGAGGGAGAAAGCGAAGGGAGCAGGAGAAAGGGAAGGAAGAATAAAAAGTAGTGTTGGGCTGCAGGAGTGAGATGGAGGAATTGCAAGAAAAGAGGCAGGAAGCAGGAGAGTGAGAGAAAAGGAAAGAAGAGACATGCAGCCAGACGAGAGGTTAGTGAGAGAGGATGGGACAGAGAAGAGGATGAGAAGGAAAGAAGGCAAGGCAAGGACAGGCAAGGACAGGCAAGGCAAGGCTAGGCTGCAGGACATGTTTTTGCTTTATAGTTTCTAGCACATTCGTCTTCAGACGAGGAGGAAAGCCATAAGACCGTATGGATTAGGCCCAAGCAAAAACCCCAGCTACTTGAGACACTTAGACTAAGCCTAAAATACCAAGATCTCTCCATAAGGATGGTTTTTATACCGTACTTCCACAATCTGCTGGCAGTACAAAAAAATAAGCTGCAGATCTCCTTAGGCTGAGTCATGGTGCTTTGGGGCAGGGACCATGCATATCATGGGAATATTTCACAGTTTCTGCTCTGTTTTCAGTGTATGACACCAAAACACCCACCTGATGACATCCTTTCAAGAGCAAAGGCAGCAATTGGCAGAATTCCGCTTCTGAGGGGAAGTGAGAAATTGCTGAGCTGACACCAAGTCCTGCAGTGTCCCTGTCACCTGCAGAGCCACCGCATCCTCGCCACGGTAGTGGGCATTGTGACAAAGGTTCTATGTCAGCTGGGTGTGGCAGCCAGGCGCCCCCTAGGGGATGGCGAGCCTGTCAGCCCCGGGCCTGTCACTGCCTGGTGTCCCTGCTGCTGCGAGCCAGGCCTCTGAAAACTTGTCAAACCATGCCCAGACTTGGGGCCAGTTTGGCCCAAAGTCTCCAAGAGACAAGTCGTGAAGAAAGATATGGGACAGAGGGAGAAAGCGAAGGGAGCAGGAGAAAGGGAAGGAAGAATAAAAAGTAGTGTTGTGCTGCAGGAGTGAGATGGAGGAATTGCAAGAAAAGTGGCAGGAAGCAGGAGAGTGAGAGAAAAGGAAAGAACAGACATGCAGCCAGACGAGGGGTTAGTGAGAGAGGATGGGACACAGAACAGGATGAGAAGGAAATAAGACAAGGCTGGGACAGGCAAGGAAAGGCAAGGCAAGGCTAGGCTGCAGGACATGTTTTTGCTTTATAGTTTCTAGCACATTCGTCTTCAGACTAGGAGGAAAGCCATAAGACCGTATGGATTAGGCCCAAGCAAAAACCCCAGCTACTTGAGACACTTAGACTAAGCCTAAAATACCAAGATCTCTCCATAAGGATGGTTTTTATACCGTTCTTCCACAATCTGCTGGCAGTACAAAAAAATAAGCTGCAGATCTCCTTAGGCTGAGTCATGGTGCTTTGGGGCAGGGACCATGCATATCATGGGAATATTTCACAGTTTCTGCTCTGTTTTCAGTGTATGACACCAAAACACCCACCTGATGACATCCTTTCAAGAGCAAAGGCAGCAATTGGCAGAATTCCGCTTCTTAGGGGAAGTGAGAAATTGCTGAGCTGACACCAAGTCCTGCAGTGTCCCTGTCACCTGCAGAGCCACCGCATCCTCGCCACGGTAGCGGGCATTGTGACAAAGGTTCTATGTCAGCTGGGTGTGGCAGCCAGGCGCCCCCTAGGGGATGGGGAGCCTGTCAGCCCCGGGCCTGTCACTGCCTGCTGGCCCTGCTGCCACCAGCCAGGCCTCTGAAAACTTGTCAAACCATGCCCAGACTTGGGGCCAGTTTGGCCCAAAGTCTCCAAGAGCCAAGTCGGTAAGAAAGATATGGGACAGAGGGAGAAAGCGAAGGGAGCAGGAGAAAGGGAAGGAAGAATAAAAAGTAGTGTTGGGCTGCAGGAGTGAGATGGAGGAATTGCAAGAAAAGAGTCAGGAAGCAGGAGAGCGAGAGAAAAGGAAAGAACAGACATGCAGCCAGACGAGGGATTAGTGAGAGAGGATGGGACAGAGAAGAGGATGAGAAGGAAAGAAGGCAAGGCAAGGACAGGCAAGGACAGGCAAGGCAAGGCTAGGCTGCAGGACATGTTTTTGCTTTATAGTTTCTAGCACAGTCGTCTTCAGACGAGGAGGAAAGCCATAAGACCGTATGGATTAGGCCCAAGCAAAAACCCCAGCTACTTGAGACACTTAGACTAAGCCTAAAATACCAAGATCTCTCCATAAGGATGGTTTTTATACCGTACTTCCACAATCTGCTGGCAGTACAAAAAAATAAGCTGCAGATCTCCTTAGGCTGAGTCATGGTGCTTTGGGGCAGGGACCATGCATATCATGGGAATATTTCACAGTTTCTGCTCTGTTTTCAGTGTATGACACCAAAACACCCACCTGATGACATCCTTTCAAGAGCAAAGGCAGCAATTGGCAGAATTCCGCTTCTTAGGGGAAGTGAGAAATTGCTGAGCTGACACCAAGTCCTGCAGTGTCCCTGTCACCTGCAGAGCCACCGCATCCTCGCCACGGTAGCGGGCATTGTGACAAAGGTTCTATGTCAGCTGGGTGTGGCAGCCAGGCGCCCCCTAGGGGATGGGGAGCCTGTCAGCCCCGGGCCTGTCACTGCCTGGTGTCCCTGCTGCTGCGAGCCAGGCCTGTGAAAACTTGTCAAACCATTCCCAGACTTGGGGCCAGTTTGGCCCAAAGTCTCCAAGAGCCAAGTCGGGAAGAAAGATATGGGACAGAGGGAGAAAGCGAAGGGAGCAGGAGAAAGGGAAGGAAGAATAAAAAGTAGTGTTGGGCTGCAGGAGTGAGATGGAGGAATTGCAAGAAAAGAGGCAGGAAGCAGGAGAGTGAGAGAATAGGAAAGAACAGACATGCAGCCAGACGAGGGGTTAGTGAGAGAGGATGGGACAGAGAACAGGATGAGAAGGACATAAGGCAAGGCTGGGACAGGCAAGGCAAGGCTAGGCTGCAGGACATTTTTTTGCTTTATAGTTTCTAGCACATTCGTCTTCAGACTAGGAGGAAAGCCATAAGACCGTATGGATTAGGCCCAAGCAAAAACCCCAGCTACTTGAGACACTTAGACTAAGCCTAAAATACCAAGATCTCTCCATAAGGATGGTTTTTATACCGTACTTCCACAATCTGCTGGCAGTACAAAAATATAAGCTGCAGATCTCCTTAGGCTGAGTCATGGTGCTTTGGGGCAGGGACCATGCATATCATGGGAATATTTCACAGTTTCTGCTCTGTTTTCAGTGTATGACACCGAAACACCCACCTGATGACATCCTTTCAAGAGCAAAGGCAGAAATTGGCAGAATTCCGCTTCTTAGGGGAAGTGAGAAATTGCTGAGCTGACACCAAGTCCTGCAGTGTCCCTGTCACCTGCAGAGCCACCGCATCCTCGCCACGGTAGCGGGCATTGTGACAAAGGTTCTATGTCAGCTGGGTGTGGCAGCCAGGCGCCCCCTAGGGGATGGGGAGCCTGTCAGCCCCGGGCCTGTCATTGCCTGCTGGCCCTGCTGCCACCAGCCAGACCTCTGAAAACTTGTCAAACCATGCCCAGACTTGGGGCCAGTTTTGCCCAAAGTCCGCAAGAGACAAGTCGGGAAGATAGATATGGGACAGAGGGAGAAAGCGAAGGGAGCAGGAGAAAGGGAAGGAAGAATAAAAAGTAGTGTTGGGCTGCAGGAGTGAGATGGAGGAATTGCAAGAAAAGAGGCAGGAAGTAGGAGAGTGAGAGAAAAGGAAAGAACAGACATGCAGCCAGACGAGGGTTTAGTGAGAGAGGATGGGACAGAGAACAGGATGAGAAGGACATAAGGCAAGGCTGGGACAGGCAAGGACAGGCAAGGCAAGGCTAGGCTGCAGGACATGTTTTTGCTTTATAGTTTCTAGCACATTCGTCTTCAGACTAGGAGGAAAGCCATAAGACCGTATGGATTAGGCCCAAGCAAAAACCCCAGCTACTTGAGACACTTAGACTAAACCTAAAATACCAAGATCTCTCCATAAGGATGGTTTTTATACTGTACTTCCACAATCTGCTGGCAGTACAAAAATATAAGCTGCAGATCTCCTTAGGCTGAGTCATGGTGCTTTGGGGCAGGGACCATGCATATCATGGGAATATTTCACAGTTTCTGCTCTGTTTTCAGTGTATGACACCAAAACACCCACCTGATGACATCCTATCAAGAGCAAAGGCAGCAATTGGCAGAATTCCGCTTCTTAGGGGAAGTGAGAAATTGCTGAGCTGACACCAAGTCCTGCAGTGTCCCTGTCACCTGCAGAGCCACCACATCCTCGCCACGGTAGCGGGCATTGTGACAAAGGTTCTATGTCAGCTGGGTGTGGCAGCCAGGCGCCCCCTAGGGGATGGGGAGCCTGTCAGCCCCGGGCCTGTCACTGCCTGGTGTCCCTGCTGCCACCAGCCAGGCCTCTGAAAACTTGTCAAACCATGCCCAGACTTGGGGCCAGTTTGGCCCAAAGTCTCCAAGAGGCAAGTCGGGAAGAAAGATATGGGACAGAGGGAGAAAGCGAAGGGAGCAGGAGAAAGGGAAGGAAGAATAAAAAGTAGTGTTGGGCTGCAGGAATGAGATGGAGGAATTGCAAGAAAAGAGGCAGGAAGCAGGAGAGTGAGAGAAAAGGAAAGAACAGACATGCAGCCAGACGAGGGGTTAGTGAGAGAGGATGGGACAGAGAACAGGATGAGAAGGACATAAGGCAAGGCTGGGACAGGCAAGGACAGGCAAGGCAAGGCTAGGCTGCAGGACATGTTTTTGCTTTATAGTTTCTAGCACATTCGTCTTCAGACGAGGAGGAAAGCCATAAGACCTTATGGATTAGGCCCAAGCAAAAACCCCAGCTACTTGAGACACTTAGACTAAGCCTAAAATACCAAGATCTCTCCATAAGGATGGTTTTTATACCGTACTTCCACAATCTGCTGTCAGTACAAAAAAATAAGCTGCAGATCTCCTTAGGCTGAGTCATGGTGCTTTGGGGCAGGGACCATGCATATCATGGGAATATTTCACAGTTTCTGCTCTGTTTTCAGTGTATGACACCAAAACACCCACCTGATGACATCCTTTCAAGAGCAAAGGCAGCAATTTGCAGAATTCCGCTTCTTATGGGGAAGTGAGAAATTGCTGAGCTGACACCAAGTCCTGCAGTGTCCCTGTCACCTGCAGAGCCACCGCATCCTCGCCGCGGTAGCGGGCATTGTGACAAAGGTTCTATGTCAGCTGGGTGTGGCAGCCAGGCGCCCCCTAGGGGATGGGGAGCCTGTCAGCCCCGGGCCTGTCACTGCCTGGTGTCCCTGCTGCTGCGAGCAAGGCCTGTGAAAACTTGTCAAACCATGCCCAGACTTTGGGCCAGTTTGGCCCAAAGTCTCCAAGAGCCAAGTCGGGAAGAAAGATATGGGACAGAGGGAGAAAGCGAAGGGAGCAGGAGAAAGGGAAGGAAGAATAAAAAGTAGTGTTGGGCTGCAGGAGTGAGATGGAGGAATTGCAAGAAAAGAGGCAGGAAGCAGGAGAGTGAGAGAAAAGGAAAGAACAGACATGCAGCCAGACGAGGGCTTAGTGAGAGAGGATGGGACAGAGAACAGGATGAGAAGGACATAAGGCAAGGCTGTGACAGGCAAGGACAGGCAAGGCAAGGCTAGGCTGCAGGACATGTTTTTGCTTTATAGTTTCTAGCACATTCGTCTTCAGACTAGGAGGAAAGCCATAAGACCGTATGGATTAGGCCCAAGCAAAAATCCCAGCTACTTGAGACACTTAGACTAAGCCTAAAATACCAAGATCTCTAAATAAGGATGGTTTTTATACTGTACTTCCACAATCTGCTGGCAGTACAAAAAAATAAGCTGCAGATCTCCTTAGGCTGAGTCATGGTGCTTTGGGGCAGGGACCATGCATATCATGGGAATATTTCACAGTTTCTGCTCTGTTTTCAGTGTATGACACCAAAACACCCACCCGATGACATCCTTTCAAGAGCAAAGGCAGCAATTGGCAGAATTCCGCTTCTTAGGGGAAGTGAGAAATTGCTGAGCTGACACCAAGTCCTGCAGTATCCCTGTCACCTGCAGAGCCACCGCATCCTCGCCACGGTAGCGGGCATTGTGACAAAGGTTCAATGTCAGCTGGGTGTGGCAGCCAGGCGCCCCCTAGGGGATGGGGAGCCTGTCAGCCCCTGGCCTGTCACTGCCTGGTGTCCCTGCTGCTGCGAGCCAGGCCTCTGAAAACTTGTCAAACCATGCCCAGACTTGGGGCCAGTTTGGCCCAAAGTCTGCAAGAGACAAGTCGGGAAGATAGATATGGGACAGAGGGAGAAAGCGAAGGGACCAGGAGAAAGGGAAGGAAGAATAAAAAGTAGTGTTGTGCTGCAGGAGTGAGATGGAGGAATTGCAAGAAAAGAGGCAGGAAGCAGGAGAGTGAGAGAAAAGGAAAGAACAGACATGCAGCCAGAGGAGGGGTTAGTGAGAGAGGATGGGACAGAGAACAGGATGAGAAGGACATAAGGCAAGGCTGGGACAGGCAAGGACAGGCAAGGCAAGGCTAGGCTGCAGGACATGTTTTTGCTTTATAGTTTCTAGCACATTCGTCTTCAGACTAGGAGGAAAGCCATAAGACCGTATGGATTAGGCCCTAGCAAAAACCCCAGCTACTTGAGACACTTAGACTAAGCCTAAAATACCAAGATCTCTAAATAAGGATGGTTTTTATACTGTACTTCCACAATCTGCTGGCAGTACAAAAAAATAAGCTGCAGATCTCCTTAGGCTGAGTCATGGTGCTTTGGGCAGGGACCATGCATATCATGGGAATATTTCACAGTTTCTGCTCTGTTTTCAGTGTATGACACCAAAACACCCACCTGATGACATCCTTTCAAGAGCAAAGGCAGCAATTGGCAGAATTCCGCTTCTTAGGGGAAGTGAGAAATTGCTGAGGTGACACCAAGTCCTGCAGTGTCCCTGTCACCTGCAGAGTCACCGCATCCTCGCCACGGTAGCGGGCATTGTGACAAAGGTTCAATGTCAGCTGGGTGTGGCAGCCAGGCGCCCCCTAGGGGATGGGGAGCCTGTCAGCCCCGGGCCTGTCACTGCCTGGTGTCCCTGCTGCTGCAAGCCAGGCCTCTGAAAACATGTCAAACCATGCCCAGACTTGGGGCCAGTTTGGCCCAAAGTCTCCAAGAGGCAAGTCGGGAAGAAAGATATGGGACAGAGGGAGAAAGCGAAGGGAGCAGGAGAAAGGGAAGGAAGAATAAAAAGTAGTGTTGGGCTGCAGGAGTGAGATGGAGAAATTGCAAGAAAAGAGGCAGGAAGCAGGAGAGTGAGAGAAATGGAAAGAACAGACATGCAGCCAGACGAGGGGTTAGTGAGAGAGGATGGGACAGAGAACAGGATGAGAAGGACATAAGGCAAGGCTGGGACAGGCAAGGACAGGCAAGGCAAGGCTAGGCTGCAGGACATGTTTTTGCTTTATAGTTTCTAGCACATTCGTCTTCAGACTAGGAGGAAAGCCATAAGACCGTATGGATTAGGCCCAAGCAAAAACCCCAGCTACTTGAGACACTTAGACGAAGCCTAAAATACCAAGATCTCTCCATAAGGATGGTTTTTATACTGTACTTCCACAATCTGCTGGCAGTACAAAAATATAAGCTGCAGATCTCCTTAGGCTGAGTCATGGTGCTTTGGGGCAGGGACCATGCATATCATGGGAATATTTCACAGTTTCTGCTCTGTTTTCAGTGTATGACACCAAAACACCCACCTGATGACATCCTTTCAAGAGCAAAGGCAGCAATTGGCAGAATTCCGCTTCTTAGGGGAAGTGAGAAATTGCTGAGGTGACACCAAGTCCTGCAGTGTCCCTGTCACCTGCAGAGTCACCGCATCCTCGCCACGGTAGCGGGCATTGTGACAAAGGTTCAATGTCAGCTGGGTGTGGCAGCCAGGCGCCCCCTAGGGGATGGGGAGCCTGTCAGCCCCGGGCCTGTCACTGCCTGCTGGCCCTGCTGCCACCAGCCAGGCCTCTGAAAACTTGTCAAACCATGCCCAGACTTGGGGCCAGTTTGGCCCAAAGTCTCCAAGAGACAAGTCGGGAAGAAAGATATGGGACAGAGGGAGAAAGCGAAGGGAGCAGGAGAAAGGGAAGGAAGAATAAAAAGTAGTGTTGGGCTGCAGGAGTGAGATGGAGGAATTGCAAGAAAAGAGGCAGGAAGCAGGAGAGTGAGAGAAAAGGAAAGAACAGACATGCAGCCAGACGAGGGGTTAGTGAGAGAGGATGGGAGAGAGAACAGGATGAGAAGGACATAAGGCAAGGCTGTGACAGGCAAGGACAGGCAAGGCAAGGCTAGGCTGCAGGACATGTTTTTGCTTTATAGTTTCTAGCACATTCGTCTTCAGACTAGGAGGAAAGTCATAAGACCGTATGGATTAGACCCAAGTAAAAACCCCAGCTACTTGAGACACTTAGACTAAGCCTAAAATATGAAGATCTCTCCATAAGGATGGCTTTTATACTGTACTTCCACAATCTGCTGGCAGTACAAAAAAATAAGCTGCAGATCTCCTAAGGCTGAGTCATGGTGCTTTGGGGCAGGGACTATGCATATCATGGGAATATTTCACAGTTTCTGCTCTGTTTTCAGTGTATGACACCAAAACACCCACCTGATGACATCCTTTCAAGAGCAAAGGCAGCAATTGGCAGAATTCCGCTTCTTAGGGGAAGTGAGAAATTGCTGAGCTGACACCAAGTCCTGCAGTGTCCCTGTCACCTGCAGAGCCACCGCATCCTCGCCACGGTAGCGGGCATTGTGACAAAGGTTCTATGTCAGCTGGGTGTGGCAGCCAGGCGCCCCCTAGGGGATGGGGAGCCTGTCAGCCCCGGGCCTGTCACTGCCTGCTGTCCCTGCTGCCGCGAGCCAGGCCTCTGAAAACTTGTCAAACCATGCCCAGACTTGGGGCCAGTTTGGCCCAAAGTCTCCAAGAGACAAGTCGGGAAGAAAGATATGGGACAGAGGGAGAAAGCGAAGGGAGCAGGAGAAAGTGTAGGAAGAATAAAAAGTAGTGTTGGGCTGCAGGAGTGAGATGGAGGAATTGCAAGAAAAGAGGCAGGAAGCAGGAGAGTGAGAGAAAAGGAAAGAAGAGACATGCAGCCAGACGAGGGGTTAGTGAGAGAGGATGGGACAGAGAACAGGATGAGAAGGACATAAGGCAAGGCTGGGACAGGCAAGGACAGGCAAGGCAAGGCTAGGCTGCAGGACATGTTTTTGCTTGATAGTTTCTAGCACATTCGTCTTCAGACTAGGAGGAAAGCCATAAGACCGTATGGATTAGGCCCAAGCAAAAACCCCAGCTACTTGAGACACTTAGACTAAGCCTAAAATATGAAGGTCTGTCCATAAGGATGGTTTTTATACTGTACTTCCACAATCTGCTGGCAGTACAAAAAAATAAGCTGCAGATCTCCTTAGGCTGAGTCATGGTGCTTTGGGGCAGGGACCATGCATATCATGGGAATATTTCACAGTTTCTGCTCTGTTTTCAGTGTATGACACCAAAACACCCACCTGATGACATCCTTTCAAGAGCAAAGGCAGCAATTTGCAGAATTCCGCTTCTTAGGGGAAGTGAGAAATTGCTGAGCTGACACCAAGTCCTGCAGTGTCCCTGTCACCTACAGAGTCACCGCATCCTCGCCACGGTAGCGGGCATTGTGACAAAGGTTCAATGTCAGCTGGGTGTGGCAGCCAGGCGCCCCCTAGGGGATGGGGAGCCTGTCAGCCCCGGGCCTGTCACTGCCTGCTGGCCCTGCTGCCACCAGCGAGGCCTCTGAAAACTTGTCAAACTATGCCCAGAATTGGGTCAGTTTGGCCCAAAGTCTCCAAGAGACAAGTCGTGAAGAAAGATATGGGACAGAGGGAGAAAGCGAAGGGAGCAGGAGAAAGGGAAGGAAGAATAAAAAGTAGTGTTGGGCTGCAATAGTGAGATGGAGGAATTGCAAGAAAAGAGGCAGGAAGCAGGAGAGTGAGAGAAAAGGAAAGATGAAACTTGCAGCCAGACGAGGGCTTAGTGAGAGAGGATGGGAGAGAGAACAGGATGAGAAGGAAATAAGGCAAGGCAAGGACAGGCAAGGACAGGCAAGGCAAGGCTAGGCTGCAGGACATTTTTTTGCTTTATAGTTTCTAGCACATTCGTCTCCAGACTAGGAGGAAAGTCATAAGACCGTATGGATTAGACCCAAGTAAAAACCCCAGCTACTTGAGACACTTAGACTAAGTCTAAAATACGAAGATCTCTCCATAAGGATGGCTTTTATACTGTACTTCCACAATCTGCTGGCAGTACAAAAAAATAAGCTGCAGATCTCCTTAGGCTGAGTCATGGTGCTTTGGGGCAGGGACCATGCATATCATGGGAATATTTCACAGTTTCTGCTCTGTTTTCAGTGTATGACACCAAAACACCCACCTGATGACATCCTTTCAAGAGCAAAGGCAGCAATTGGCAGAATTCCGCTTCTTAGGGGAAGTGAGAAATTGCTGAGCTGACACCAAGTCCTGCAGTGTCCCTGTCACTTGCAGAGTCACCGCATCCTCGCCACGGTAGTGGGCATTGTGACAAAGGTTCAATGTCAGCTGGGTGTGGCAGCCAGGCGCCCCCTAGGGGATGGGGAGCCTGTCAGCCCCGGGCCTGTCACTGCCTGCTGGCCCTGCTGTCACCAGCCAGGCCTCAGAAAACTTGTCAAACCATGCCCAGACGTGGGGCCAATTTGGCCCAAAGTCTGCAAGAGACAAGTCGGGAAGAAAGATATGGGACAGAGGGAGAAAGCGAAGGGAGCAGGAGAAAGGGAAGGAAGAATAAAAAGTAGTGTTGGGCTGCAGGAGTGAGATGGAGGAATTGCAAGAAAAGAGGCAGGAAGCAGGAGAGTGAGAGAAAAGGAAAGAAGAGACATGCAGCCAGACGAGGGGTTAGTGAGAGAGGATGGGACAGAGAACAGGATGAGAAGGACATAAGGCAAGGCAAGGACAGGCAAGGACAGGCAAGGCAAGGCTAGGCTGCAGGACATTTTTTCGCTTTATATTTTCTAGAATATTCGTCTTCAGACTAGGAGGAAAGCCATAAGACCATATGGATTAGGCCCAAGCAAAAACCCCAGCTACTTGAGAAACTTAGACTAAACCTAAAATACCAAGATCTCTCCATAAGGATGGTTTTTATACTGTACTTCCACAATCTGCTGGCAGTACAAAAATATAAGCTGCAGATCTCCTTAGGCTGAGTCATGGTGCTTTGGGGCAGGGACCATGCATATCATGGGAATATTTCACAGTTTCTGCTCTGTTTTCAGTGTATGACACCAAAACACCCACCTGATGACACCCTTTCAAGAGCAAAGGCAGCAATTGGCAGAATTCCGCTTCTTAGGGGAAGTGAGAAATTGATGAGCTGACACCAAGTCCTGCAGTGTCCCTGTCACTTGCAGAGTCACCGCATCCTCGCCACGGTAGCGGGCATTGTGACAAAGGTTCAATGTCAGCTGGGTGTGGCAGCCAGGCGCCCCCTAGGGGATGGGGAGCCTGTCAGCCCCGGGCCTGTCACTGCCTGCTGGTCCTGCTGCCACCAGCCAGGCCTCTGAAAACTTGTCAAACTATGCCCAGAATTGGGGCCAGTTTGGCCCAAAGTCTCCAGGAGACGAGTCGGGAAGAAAGATATGGGACAGAGGGAGAAAGCGAAGGGAGCAGGAGAAAGGGAAGGAAGAATAAAAAGTAGTGTTGGGTTGCAATAGTGAGATGGAGGAATTGCAAGAAAAGAGGCAGGAAGCAGGAGAGTGAGAGAAAAGGAAAGATGAAACTTGCAGCCAGACGAGGGCTTAGTGAGAGAGGATGGGAGAGAGAACAGGATGAGAAGGAAATAAGGCAAGGCAAGGACAGGCAAGGACAGGCAAGGCAAGGCTAGGCTGCAGGACATTTTTTTGCTTTATATTTTCTGGCACATTCGTCTTCAGACTAGGAGGAAAGTCATAAGACCGTATGGATTAGACCCAAGTACAAACCCCAGCTACTTGAGAAACTTAGACTAAGCCTAAAATACCAAGGTCTCTAAATAAGGATGGTTTTTATACTGTACTTCCACAATCTGCTGGCAGTACAAAAATATAAGCTGCAGATCTCCTTAGGCTGAGTCATGGTGCTTTGGGGCAGGGACCATGCATATCATGGGAATATTTCACAGTTTCTGCTCTGTTTTCAGTGTATGACACCAAAACACCCACCTGATGACATCCTTTCAAGAGCAAAGGCAGCAATTGGCAGAATTCCACTTCTTAGGGGAAGTGAGAAATTGCTGAGCTGACACCAAGTCCTGCAGTGTCCCTGTCACCTGCAGAGTCACCGCATCCTCGCCACGGTAGCGGGCATTGTGACAAAGGTTCTATATCAGCTGGGTGTGGCAGCCAGGCGCCCCCTAGGGGATGGGGAGCCTGTCAGCCCCGGGCCTGTCACTGCCTGCTGGCCCTGCTGTCAAAAGCCAGGCCTCGGAAAACTTGTAAAACCATGCCCAGACGTGGGGCCAATTTGGCCCAAAGTCTCCAAGAGACAAGTCGGGAAGAAAGATATGGGACAGAGGGAGAAAGCGAAGGGAGCAGGAGAAAGGGAAGGAAGAATAAAAAGTAGTGTTGGGCTGCAATAGTGAGATGGAGGAATTGCAAGAAAAGAGGCAGGAAGCAGGAGAGTGAGAGAAAAGGAAAGAACAGACATGCAGCCAGACGAGGGTTTAGTGAGTAAGGATGGGACAGAGAAAAGGATGAGAAGGAAATAAGGCAAGGCAAGGACAGGCAAAGACAGGCAAGGCAAGACTAGGCTGCAGGACATTTTTTCGCTTTATAGTTTCTAGAACATTCGTCTTCAGACTAGGAGGAAAGCCATAAGACCGTATGGATTAGGCCCAAGCAAAAACCCCAGCTACTTGAGACACTTAGACTAAACCTAAAATACCAAGATCTCTCCATAAGGATGGTTTTTATACTGTACTTCCACAATCTGCTGGCAGTACAAAAAAATAAGCTGCAGATCTCCTTAGGCTGAGTCATGGTGCTTTGGGGCAGGGACCATGCATATCATGGGAATATTTCACAGTTTCTGCTTTGTTTTCAGTGTATGACACCAAAACACCCACCTGATGACATCCTTTCAAGAGCAAAGGCAGCAATTGGCAGAATTCGGCTTCTTAGGGGAAGTGAGAAATTGATGAGCTGACACCAAGTCCTGCAGTGTCCCTGTCACCTGCAGAGCCACCGCATCCTCGCCACGGTAGCGGGCATTGTGACAAAGGTTCTATGTCAGCTGGGTGTGGCAGCCAGGCGCCCCCTAGGGGATGGGGAGCCTGTCAGCCCCGGGCCTGTCACTGCCTGCTGGCCCTGCTGCCACCAGCGAGGCCTCTGAAAACTTGTCAAACTATGCCCAGAATTGGGGCCAGTTTGGCCCAAAGTCTCCAGGAGACGAGTCGGAAAGAAAGATATGGGACAGAGGGAGAAAGCGAAGGGAGCAGGAGAAAGGGAAGGAAGAATAAAAAGTAGTGTTGGGCTGCAATAGTGAGATGGAGGAATTGCAAGAAAAGAGGCAGGAAGCAGGAGAGTGAGAGAAAAGGAAAGATGAAACTTGCAGCCAGACGAGGGTTTAGTGAGTAAGGATGGGACAGAGAAAAGGATGAGAAGGAAATAAGGCAAGGCAAGGACAGGCAAGGACAGGCAAGGCAAGGCTAGGCTGCAGGACATGTTTTTGCTTTATAGTTTCTAGCACATTCGTCTTCAGACGAGGAGGAAAGCCATAAGACCGTATGGATTAGGCCCAAGCAAAAACCCCAGCTACTTGAGACACTTAGACTAAGCCTAAAATACCAAGATCTCTCCATAAGGATGGTTTTTATACTGTACTTCCACAATCTGCTGGCAGTACAAAAAAATAATCTACAGATCACCTTAGGCTGAGTCATGGTGCTTTGGGGCAGGGACCATGCATATCATGGGAATATTTCACAGTTTCTGCTCTGTTTTCAGTGTATGACACCAAAACACCCACCTGAAGACATCCTTTCAAGAGCAAAGGCAGCAATTGGCAGAATTCCGCTTCTTAGGGGAAGTGAGAAATTGCTGAGCTGACACCAAGTCCTGCAGTGTCCCTGTCACTTGCAGAGTCACCGCATCCTCGCCACGGTAGCGGGCATTGTGACAAAGGTTCTATGTCAGCTGGGTGTGGCAGCCAGGCGCCCCCTAGGGGATGGGGAGCCTGTCAGCCCCGGGCCTGTCACTGCCTGCTGGCCCTGCTGTCACCAGCCAGGCCTCTGAAAACTTGTCAAACCATGCCCAGACGTGGTTTGACAAGTTGGCCCAAAGTCTCCAAGAGACAAGTCGGGAAGAAAGATATGGGACAGAGGGAGAAAGCGAAGGGAGCAGGAGAAAGGGAAGGAAGAACAAAAAGAAGTGTTGGGCTGCAATATTGAGATGGAGGAATCGCAAGAAAAGAGGCAGGAAGCAGGAGAGTGAGAGAAAAGGAAAGAAGAGACATGCAGCCAGACGAGGGTTTAGTGAGTAAGGATGGGACAGAGAAAAGGATGAGAAGGAAATATGGAAAGGCAAGGACAGGCAAAGACAGGCAAGGCAAGGCTAGGCTGCAGGACATTTTTTCGCTTTATAGTTTCTAGAACATTCGTCTTCAGACTAGGAGGAAAGCCATAAGACCGTATGGATTAGGCCCAAGCAAAAACCCCAGCTACTTGAGACACTTAGACTAAACCTAAAATACCAAGATCTCTCCATAAGGATGGTTTTTATACTGTACTTCCACAATCTGCTGGCAGTACAAAAAAATAATCTGCAGATCTCCTTAGGCTGAGTCATGGTGCTTTGGGGCAGGGACCATGCATATCATGGGAATATTTCACAGTTTCTGCTCTGTTTTCAGTGTATGACACCAAAACACCCACCTGATGACATCCTTTCAAGAGCAAAGGCAGCAATTGGCAGAATTCCGCTTCTTAGGGGAAGTGAGAAATTGATGAGCTGACACCAAGTCCTGCAGTGTCCCTGTCACTTGCAGAGTCACCGCATCCTCGCCACGGTAGCGGGCATTGTGACAAAGGTTCTATGTCAGCTGGGTGTGGCAGCCAGGCGCCCCCTAGGGGATGGGGAGCCTGTCAGCCCCGGGCCTGTCACTGCCTGCTGGTCCTGCTGCCACCAGCCAGGCCTCTGAAAATTTGTCAAACCATGCCCAGACTTGGGGCCAGTTTGGCCCAAAGTCTCCAAGAGACAAGTCAGGAAGAAAGATATGGGACAGAGGGAGAAAGCGAAGGGAGCAGGAGAAAGGGAAGGAAGAATAAAAAGTAGTGTTGAGCTGCAGGAGTGAGATGGAGGAATTGCAAGAAAAGAGGCAGAAAGCAGGAGAGTGAGAGAAAAGGAAAGAAGAGACATGCAGCCAGACGAGGGCTTAGTGAGAGAGGATGGGACAGAGAACAGGATGAGAAGGAAATAAGGCAAGGCAAGGACAGGCAAGGACAGGCAAGGCAAGGCTAGGCTGCAGGACATGTTTTTGCTTTATAGTTTCTAGCACATTCGTCTTCAGACGAGGAGGAAAGCCATAAGACCGTATGGATTAGGCCCAAGCAAAAACCCCAGCTACTTGAGACACTTAGACGAAGCCTAAAATACCAAGATCTCTCCATAAGGATGGTTTTTATACTGTACTTCCACAATCTGCTGGCAGTACAAAAAAATAAGCTGCAGATCTCCTTAGGCTGAGTCATGGTGCTTTGGGGCAGGGACCATGCATATCGTGGGAATATTTCACAGTTTCTGCTCTGTTTTCAGTGTATGACACCAAAACACCCACCTGATGACATCCTTTCAAGAGCAAAGGCAGCAATTGGCACAATTCCGCTTCTTAGGGGAAGTGAGAAATTGCTGATCTGACACCAAGTCCTGCAGTGTCCCTGTCACCTGCAGAGCCACCGCATCCTCGCCACGGTAGCGGGCATTGTGACAAAGGTTCTATGTCAGCTGGGTGTGGCAGCCAGGCGCCCCCTAGGGGATGGGGAGCCTGTCAGCCCCGGGCCTGTCACTGCCTGGTGTCCCTGCTGCCACCAGCCAGGCCTCTGAAAACTTGTCAAACCATGCCCAGACTTGGGGCCAGTTGGCCCAAAGTCTCCAAGAGACAAGTCGGGAAGAAAGATATGGGACAGAGGGAGAAAGCAAAGGGAGCAGGAGAAAGGGAAGGAAGAATAAAAAGTAGTGTTGGGCTGCAGGAGTGAGATGGAGGAATTGCAAGAAAAGAGGCAGGAAGCAGGAGAGTGAGAGAAAAGGAAAGAAGAGACATGCAGCCAGACGAGGGCTTAGTGAGAGAGGATGGGACAGAGAACAGGATGAGAAGGAAATAAGGCAAGGCAAGCAAGGCAAGGACAGGCAAGGGAAGGCTAGGCTGCAGGACATGTTTTTGCTTTATAGTTTCTAGCACATTCGTCTTCAGACGAGGAGGAAAGCCATAAGACCGTATGGATTAGGCCCAAGCAAAAACCCCAGCTACTTGAGACACTTAGACTAAGCCTAAAATACCAAGATCTCTCCATAAGGATGGTTTTTATACTGTACTTCCACAATCTGCTGGCAGTACAAAAAAATAATCTGCAGATCTCCTTAGGCTGAGTCATGGTGCTTTGGGGCACGGACCATGCATATCATGGGAATATTTCACAGTTTCTGCTCTGTTTTCAGTGTATGACACCAAAACACCCACCTGATGACATCCTTTCAAGAGCAAAGGCAGCAATTGGCAGAATTCCGCTTCTTAGGGGAAGTGAGAAATTGCTGAGCTGACACCAAGTCCTGCAGTGTCCCTGTCACCTGCAGAGCCACCGCATCCTCGCCACGGTAGCGGGCATTGTGACAAGGGTTCTATGTCAGCTGGGTGTGGCAGCCAGGCGCCCCCTAGGGGATGGGGAGCCTGTCAGCCCCGGGCCTGTCACTGCCTGGTGTCCCTGCTGCCACCAGCCAGGCCTCTGAAAACTTGTCAAACCATGCCCAGTCTTGGGGCCAGTTGGCCCAAATTCTCCAAGAGACAAGTCGGGAAGAAAGATATGGGACAGAGGGAGAAAGCGAAGGGAGCAGGAGAAAGGGAAGGAAGAATAAAAAGTAGTGTTGGGCTGCAGGAGTGAGATGGAGGAATTGCAAGAAAAGAGGCAGGAAGCAGGAGAGTGAGAGAAAAGGAAAGAAGAGACATGCAGCCAGACGAGGGCTTAGTGAGAGAGGATGGGACAGAGAACAGGATGAGAAGGACATAAGGCAAGGCAAGGACAGGCAAGGCAAGGCAAGGAAAGGCTAGGCTGCAGGACATGATTTTTCTTGATAGTTTCTAGCACATTCGTCTTCAGACTAGGATGAAAGCCATAAGACCGTATGGATTAGGTCCAAGGAAAAACGCCCGCTACTTGAGACACTTAGACTAAGCCTAAAATACCAAGATCTCTCCATAAGGATGGTTTTTATACTGTACTTCCACAATCTGCTGGCAGTACAAAAAAATAAGCTGCAGATCTCCTTAGGCTGAGTCATGGTGCTTTGGGGCAGGGACCATGCATATCATGGGAATATTTCACAGTTTCTGCTCTGTTTTCAGTGTATGACACCAAAACACCCACCTGATGACATCCTTTCAAGAGCAAAGGCAGCAATTGGCAGAATTCCGCTTCTTAGGGGAAGTGAGAAATTGCTGAGCTGACACCAAGTCCTGCAGTGTCCCTGTCACCTGCAGAGCCACCGCATCCTCGCCACGGTAGCGGGCATTGTGACAAAGGTTCTATGTCAGCTGGGTGTGGCAGCCAGGCTCCCCCTAGGCGATGGGGAGCCTGTCAGCCCCGGGCCTGTCACTGCCTGGTGTCCCTGCTGCCACCAGCCAGGCCTCTGAAAACTTGTCAAACCATGCCCAGACTTGGGGCCAGTTTGGCCCAAAGTCTGCAAGAGACAAGTCGGGAAGAAAGATATGGGACAGAGGGAGAAAGCGAAGGGAGCCGGAGAAAGGGAAGGAAGAATAAAAAGTAGTGTTGGGCTGCATGAGTGAGATGGAGGAATTGCAAGAAAAGAGGCAGAAAGCAGGAGAGTGAGAGAAAAGGAAAGAAAAGACATGCAGCCAGATGAGGGCTTAGTGAGAGAGGATGGGACAGAGAACAGGATGAGAAGGACATAAGGCAAGGCTAGGACAGGCAAGGCAAGGCAATGCAAGGCTAGGCTGCAGGACATGTTTTTGCTTTATAGTTTCTAGCACATTCGTCTTCAGACTAGGAGGAAAGCCATAAGACCGTATGGATTAGGCCCAAGCAAAAACCCCAGCTACTTGAGACACTTAGACTAAGCCTAAAATACCAAGATCTCTCCATAAGGATGGTTTTTATACTGTACTTCCACAATCTGCTGGCAGTACAAAAAAATAAGCTGCAGATCTCCTAAGGCTGAGTCATGGTGCTTTGGGGCAGGGACCATGCATATCATGGGAATATTTCACAGTTTCTGCTCTGTTTTCAGTGTATGACACCAAAACACCCACCTGATGACATCCTTTCAAGAGCAAAGGCAGCAATTTGCAGAATTCCGCTTCTTAGGGGAAGTGAGAAATTGCTGAGCTGACACCAAGTCCTGCAGTGTCCCTGTCACCTGCAGAGCCACCGCATCCTCGCCACGGTAGCGGGCATTGTGACAAAGGTTCTATGTCAGCTGGGTGTGGCAGCCAGGCGCCCCCTAGGGGATGGGGAGCCTGTCAGCCCCGGGCCTGTCACTGCCTGGTGTCCCTGCTGCCACCAGCCAGGCCTCTGAAAACTTGTCAAACCATGCCCAGACGTGGGGCCAATTTGGCCCAAAGTCTGCAAGAGACAAGTCGGGAAGAAAGATATGGGACAGAGGGAGAAAGCGAAGGGAGCAGGAGAAAGGGAAGGAAGAATAAAAAGTAGTGTTGGGCTGCAGGAGTGAGATGGAGGAATTGCAAGAAAAGAGGCAGGAAGCAGGTGAGTGAGAGAAAAGGAAAGAAGAGACATGCAGCCAGACGAGGGCTTAGTGAGAGAGGATGGGACAGAGAAGAGGATGAGAAGGAAATAAGGCAAGGCAAGGACAGGCAAGGACAGGCAAGGCAATGCTAGGCTTCAGGACATGTTTTTGCTTTATAGTTTCTAGCACATTCGTCTTCAGACGAGGAGGAAAGCCATAAGACCGTATGGATTAGGCCCAAGCAAAAACCCCAGCTACTTGAGACACTTAGTGTAAGCCTAAAATACGAAGATCTCTCCATAAGGATGGTTTTTATACTGTACTTCCACAATCTGCTGGCAGTACAAAAAAATAAGCTGCAGATCTCCTTAGGCTGAGTCATGGTGCTTTGGGGCAGGGACCATGCATATCATGGGAATATTTCACAGTTTCTGCTCTGTTTTCAGTGTATGACACCAAAACACCCACCTGATGACATCCTTTCAAGAGCAAAGGCAGCAATTGGCAGAATTCCGCTTCTTAGGGGAAGTGAGAAATTGCTGAGCTGACACCAAGTCCTGCAGTGTCCCTGTCACCTGCAGAGCCACCGCATCCTCGCCACGGTAGCGGGCATTGTGACAAAGGTTCAATGTCAGCTGGGTGTGGCAGCCAGGTGCCCCCTAGGGGATGGGGAGCCTGTCAGCCCCGGGCCTGTCATTGCCTGCTGGCCCTGCTGTCACCAGCCAGGCCTCTGAAGACTTGTCAAACCATGCCCAGACGTGGGGCCAGTTTGGCCCAAAGTCTCCAAGAGACAAGTCGGGAAGAAAGATATGGGACAGAGGGAGAAAGCGAAGGAGCAGGAGAAAGTGTAGGAAGAATAAAAAGTAGTGTTGGGCTGCAGGAGTGAGATGGAGGAATTGCAAGAAAAGAGGCAGAAAGCAGGAGAGTGAGAGAAAAGGAAAGAAGAGACATGCAGCCAGACGAGGGCTTAGTGAGAGAGGATGGGACAGAGAAGAGGATGAGAAGGAAATAAGGCAAGGCAAGGACAGGCAAGGAAAGGCTAGGCTGCAGGACATGTTTTTGCTTGATAGTTTCTAGCACATTCGTCTTCAGACTAGGAGGAAAGCCATAAGACCGTATGGATTAGGCCCTAGCAAAAACCCCAGCTACTTGAGACACTTAGACGAAGCCTAAAATACCAAGATCTCTCCATAAGGATGGTTTTTATACTGTACTTCCACAATCTGCTGGCAGTACAAAAAAATAAGCTGCAGATCTCCTTAGGCTGAGTCATGGTGCTTTGGGGCAGGGACCATGCATATCATGGGAATATTTCACAGTTTCTGCTCTGTTTTCAGTGTATGACACCAAAACACCCACCTGATGACATCCTTTCAAGAGCAAAGGCAGCAATTGGCAGAATTCCACTTCTTAGGGGAAGTGAGAAATTGCTGAGCTGACACCAAGTCCTGCAGTGTCCCTGTCACCTGCAGAGGCACCGCATCCTCGCCACGGTAGCGGGCATTGTGACAAAGGTTCAAAGTCGGCTGAGTGTGGCAGCCAGGCACCCCCTAGGGGATGGGGAGCCTGTCAGCCCCGGCCTGTCACTGCCTGCTGGCCCTGCTGTCACCAGCCAGGCCTCGGAAAACTTGTCAAACCATGCCCAGACGTGGTTTGACAAGTTGGCCCAAAGTCTCCAAGAGACAAGTCGGGAAGAAAGATATGGGACAGAGGGAGAAAGCGAAGGGAGCAGGAGAAAGGGAAGGAAGAATAAAAAGTAGTGTTGGGCTGCAGGAGTGAGATGGAGGAATTGCAAGAAAAGAGGCAGGAAGCAGGAGAGTGAGAGAAAAGGAAAGAAGAGACATGCAGCCAGACAAGGGGTTAGTGAGAGAGGATGGGACAGAGAACAGGATGAGAAGGAAAGAAGGCAAAGCAAGGAGAGGCAAGGCAAGGCAAGGCAAGGCACGGCTAGGCTGCAGGACATGTTTTTGCTTTATAGTTTCTAGCACATTCGTCTTCAGACTAGGAGGAAAGCCATAAGACCGTATGGATTAGGCCCAAGCAAAAACCCCAGCTACTTGAGACACTTAGACTAAGCCTAAAATACCAAGATCTCTCCATAAGGATGGTTTTTATACTGTACTTCCACAATCTGCTGGCAGTACAAAAAAATAAGCTGCAGATCTCCTTAGGCTGAGTCATGGTGCTTTGGGGCAGGGACCATGCATATCATGGGAATATTTCACAGTTTCTGCTCTGTTTTCAGTGTATGACACCAAAACACCCACCTGATGACATCCTTTCAAGAGCAAAGGCAGCAATTGGCAGAATTCCGCTTCTTAGGGGAAGTGAGAAATTGCTGAGCTGACACCAAGTCCTGCAGTGTCCCTGTCACCTGCAGAGCCACCGCATCCTCGCCACGGTAGCGGGCATTGTGACAAAGGTTCTATGTCAGCTGGGTGTGGCAGCCAGGCTCCCCCTAGGCGATGGGGAGCCTGTCAGCCCCGGGCCTGTCACTGCCTGGTGTCCCTGCTGCCACCAGCCAGGCCTCTGAAAACTTGTCAAACCATGCCCAGACTTGGGGCCAGTTTGGCCCAAAGTCTGCAAGAGACAAGTCGGGAAGAAAGATATGGGACAGAGGGAGAAAGCGAAGGGAGCCGGAGAAAGGGAAGGAAGAATAAAAAGTAGTGTTGGGCTGCATGAGTGAGATGGAGGAATTGCAAGAAAAGAGGCAGAAAGCAGGAGAGTGAGAGAAAAGGAAAGAAGAGACATGCAGCCAGATGAGGGCTTAGTGAGAGAGGATGGGACAGAGAACAGGATGAGAAGGACATAAGGCAAGGCTAGGACAGGCAAGGCAAGGCAATGCAAGGCTAGGCTGCAGGACATGTTTTTGCTTTATAGTTTCTAGCACATTCGTCTTCAGACTAGGAGGAAAGCCATAAGACCGTATGGATTAGGCCCAAGCAAAAACCCCAGCTACTTGAGACACTTAGACTAAGCCTAAAATACCAAGATCTCTCCATAAGGATGGTTTTTATACTGTACTTCCACAATCTGCTGGCAGTACAAAAAAATAAGCTGCAGATCTCCTAAGGCTGAGTCATGGTGCTTTGGGGCAGGGACCATGCATATCATGGGAATATTTCACAGTTTCTGCTCTGTTTTCAGTGTATGACACCAAAACACCCACCTGATGACATCCTTTCAAGAGCAAAGGCAGCAATTTGCAGAATTCCGCTTCTTAGGGGAAGTGAGAAATTGCTGAGCTGACACCAAGTCCTGCAGTGTCCCTGTCACCTGCAGAGCCACCGCATCCTCGCCACGGTAGCGGGCATTGTGACAAAGGTTCTATGTCAGCTGGGTGTGGCAGCCAGGCGCCCCCTAGGGGATGGGGAGCCTGTCAGCCCCGGGCCTGTCACTGCCTGGTGTCCCTGCTGCCACCAGCCAGGCCTCTGAAAACTTGTCAAACCATGCCCAGACGTGGGGCCAATTTGGCCCAAAGTCTGCAAGAGACAAGTCGGGAAGAAAGATATGGGACAGAGGGAGAAAGCGAAGGGAGCAGGAGAAAGGGAAGGAAGAATAAAAAGTAGTGTTGGGCTGCAGGAGTGAGATGGAGGAATTGCAAGAAAAGAGGCAGGAAGCAGGTGAGTGAGAGAAAAGGAAAGAAGAGACATGCAGCCAGACGAGGGCTTAGTGAGAGAGGATGGGACAGAGAAGAGGATGAGAAGGAAATAAGGCAAGGCAAGGACAGGCAAGGACAGGCAAGGCAATGCTAGGCTTCAGGACATGTTTTTGCTTTATAGTTTCTAGCACATTCGTCTTCAGACGAGGAGGAAAGCCATAAGACCGTATGGATTAGGCCCAAGCAAAAACCCCAGCTACTTGAGACACTTAGTGTAAGCCTAAAATACGAAGATCTCTCCATAAGGATGGTTTTTATACTGTACTTCCACAATCTGCTGGCAGTACAAAAAAATAAGCTGCAGATCTCCTTAGGCTGAGTCATGGTGCTTTGGGGCAGGGACCATGCATATCATGGGAATATTTCACAGTTTCTGCTCTGTTTTCAGTGTATGACACCAAAACACCCACCTGATGACATCCTTTCAAGAGCAAAGGCAGCAATTGGCAGAATTCCGCTTCTTAGGGGAAGTGAGAAATTGCTGAGCTGACACCAAGTCCTGCAGTGTCCCTGTCACCTGCAGAGCCACCGCATCCTCGCCACGGTAGCGGGCATTGTGACAAAGGTTCAATGTCAGCTGGGTGTGGCAGCCAGGTGCCCCCTAGGGGATGGGGAGCCTGTCAGCCCCGGGCCTGTCATTGCCTGCTGGCCCTGCTGTCACCAGCCAGGCCTCTGAAGACTTGTCAAACCATGCCCAGACGTGGGGCCAGTTTGGCCCAAAGTCTCCAAGAGACAAGTCGGGAAGAAAGATATGGGACAGAGGGAGAAAGCGAAGGAGCAGGAGAAAGTGTAGGAAGAATAAAAAGTAGTGTTGGGCTGCAGGAGTGAGATGGAGGAATTGCAAGAAAAGAGGCAGAAAGCAGGAGAGTGAGAGAAAAGGAAAGAAGAGACATGCAGCCAGACGAGGGCTTAGTGAGAGAGGATGGGACAGAGAAGAGGATGAGAAGGAAATAAGGCAAGGCAAGGACAGGCAAGGAAAGGCTAGGCTGCAGGACATGTTTTTGCTTGATAGTTTCTAGCACATTCGTCTTCAGACTAGGAGGAAAGCCATAAGACCGTATGGATTAGGCCCTAGCAAAAACCCCAGCTACTTGAGACACTTAGACGAAGCCTAAAATACCAAGATCTCTCCATAAGGATGGTTTTTATACTGTACTTCCACAATCTGCTGGCAGTACAAAAAAATAAGCTGCAGATCTCCTTAGGCTGAGTCATGGTGCTTTGGGGCAGGGACCATGCATATCATGGGAATATTTCACAGTTTCTGCTCTGTTTTCAGTGTATGACACCAAAACACCCACCTGATGACATCCTTTCAAGAGCAAAGGCAGCAATTGGCAGAATTCCACTTCTTAGGGGAAGTGAGAAATTGCTGAGCTGACACCAAGTCCTGCAGTGTCCCTGTCACCTGCAGAGGCACCGCATCCTCGCCACGGTAGCGGGCATTGTGACAAAGGTTCAAAGTCGGCTGAGTGTGGCAGCCAGGCACCCCCTAGGGGATGGGGAGCCTGTCAGCCCCGGCCTGTCACTGCCTGCTGGCCCTGCTGTCACCAGCCAGGCCTCGGAAAACTTGTCAAACCATGCCCAGACGTGGTTTGACAAGTTGGCCCAAAGTCTCCAAGAGACAAGTCGGGAAGAAAGATATGGGACAGAGGGAGAAAGCGAAGGGAGCAGGAGAAAGGGAAGGAAGAATAAAAAGTAGTGTTGGGCTGCAGGAGTGAGATGGAGGAATTGCAAGAAAAGAGGCAGGAAGCAGGAGAGTGAGAGAAAAGGAAAGAAGAGACATGCAGCCAGACAAGGGGTTAGTGAGAGAGGATGGGACAGAGAACAGGATGAGAAGGAAAGAAGGCAAAGCAAGGAGAGGCAAGGCAAGGCAAGGCACGGCTAGGCTGCAGGACATGTTTTTGCTTTATAGTTTCTACCACATTCGTCTTCAGACTAGCAGGAAAGCCATAAGACCGTATGGATTAGGCCCAAGCAAAAACCCCAGCTACTTGAGACACTTAGACTAAGCCTAAAATACCAAGATCTCTCCATAAGGATGGTTTTTATACTGTACTTCCACAATCTGCTGGCAGTACAAAAAAATAAGCTGCAGATCTCCTTAGGCTGAGTCATGGTGCTTTGGGGCAGGGACCATGCATATCATGGGAATATTTCACAGTTTCTGCTCTGTTTTCAGTGTATGACACCAAAACACCCACCTGATGACATCCTTTCAAGAGCAAAGGCAGCAATTGGCAGAATTCCGCTTCTTAGGGGAAGTGAGAAATTGCTGAGCTGACACCAAGTCCTGCAGTGTCCCTGTCACCTGCAGAGCCACCGCATCCTCGCCACGGTAGCGGGCATTGTGACAAGGGTTCTATGTCAGCTGGGTGTGGCAGCCAGGTGCCCCCTAGGGGATGGGGAGCCTGTCAGCATCGGGCCTGTCACTGCCTGGTGTCCCTGCTGCCACCAGCCAGGCCTCTGAAAACTTGTCAAACCATGCCCAGACTTGGGGCCAGTTTGGCCCAAAGTCTGCAAGAGACAAGTTGGGAAGAAAGATATGGGACAGAGGGAGAAAGCAAAGGGAGCAGGAGAAAGGGAAGGAAGAATAAAAAGTAGTGTTGGGCTGCAGGAGTGAGATGGAGGAATTGCAAGAAAAGAGGCAGAAAGCAGGAGAGTGAGAGAAAAGGAAAGAAGAGACATGCAGCCAGACGAGGGCTTAGTGAGAGAGGATGGGACAGAGAAGAGGATGAGAAGGAAATAAGGCAAGGCAAGGACAGGCAAGGAAAGGCTAGGCTGCAGGACATGTTTTTGCTTTATAGTTTCTAGCACATTCGTCTTCAGACTAGGAGGAAAGCCATAAGACCGTATGGATTAGGCCCTAGCAAAAACCCCAGCTACTTGAGACACTTAGACGAAGCCTAAAATACCAAGATCTCTCCATAAGGATGGTTTTTATACTGTACTTCCACAATCTGCTGGCAGTACAAAAAAATAAGCTGCAGATCTCCTTAGGCTGAGTCATGGTGCTTTGGGGCAGGGACCATGCATATCATGGGAATATTTCACAGTTTCTGCTCTGTTTTCAGTGTATGACACCAAAACACCCACCTGATGACATCCTTTCAAGAGCAAAGGCAGCAATTGGCAGAATTCCACTTCTTAGGGGAAGTGAGAAATTGCTGAGCTGACACCAAGTCCTGCAGTGTCCCTGTCACCTGCAGAGGCACCGCATCCTCGCCACGGTAGCGGGCATTGTGACAAAGGTTCAAAGTCGGCTGAGTGTGGCAGCCAGGCACCCCCTAGGGGATGGGGAGCCTGTCAGCCCCGGCCTGTCACTGCCTGCTGGCCCTGCTGTCACCAGCCAGGCCTCGGAAAACTTGTCAAACCATGCCCAGACGTGGTTTGACAAGTTGGCCCAAAGTCTCCAAGAGACAAGTCGGGAAGAAAGATATGGGACAGAGGGAGAAAGCGAAGGGAGCAGGAGAAAGGGAAGGAAGAATAAAAAGTAGTGTTGGGCTGCAGGAGTGAGATGGAGGAATTGCAAGAAAAGAGGCAGGAAGCAGGAGAGTGAGAGAAAAGGAAAGAAGAGACATGCAGCCAGACAAGGGGTTAGTGAGAGAGGATGGGACAGAGAACAGGATGAGAAGGAAAGAAGGCAAAGCAAGGAGAGGCAAGGCAAGGCAAGGCAAGGCACGGCTAGGCTGCAGGACATGTTTTTGCTTTATAGTTTCTAGCACATTCGTCTTCAGACTAGGAGGAAAGCCATAAGACCGTATGGATTAGGCCCAAGCAAAAACCCCAGCTACTTGAGACACTTAGACTAAGCCTAAAATACCAAGATCTCTCCATAAGGATGGTTTTTATACTGTACTTCCACAATCTGCTGGCAGTACAAAAAAATAAGCTGCAGATCTCCTTAGGCTGAGTCATGGTGCTTTGGGGCAGGGACCATGCATATCATGGGAATATTTCACAGTTTCTGCTCTGTTTTCAGTGTATGACACCAAAACACCCACCTGATGACATCCTTTCAAGAGCAAAGGCAGCAATTGGCAGAATTCCGCTTCTTAGGGGAAGTGAGAAATTGCTGAGCTGACACGAAGTCCTGCAGTGTCCCTGTCACCTGCAGAGCCACCGCATCCTCGCCACGGTAGCGGGCATTGTGACAAGGGTTCTATGTCAGCTGGGTGTGGCAGCCAGGCTCCCCCTAGGGGATGGGGAGCCTGTCAGCATCGGGCCTGTCACTGCCTGGTGTCCCTGCTGCCACCAGCCAGGCCTCTGAAAACTTGTCAAACCATGCCCAGACTTGGGGCCAGTTTGGCCCAAAGTCTGCAAGAGACAAGTTGGGAAGAAAGATATGGGACAGAGGGAGAAAGCAAAGGGAGCAGGAGAAAGGGAAGGAAGAATAAAAAGTAGTGTTGGGCTGCAGGAGTGAGATGGAGGAATTGCAAGAAAAGAGGCAGAAAGCAGGAGAGTGAGAGAAAAGGAAAGAAGAGACATGCAGCCAGACGAGGGCTTAGTGAGAGAGGATGGGACAGAGAAGAGGATGAGAAGGAAATAAGGCAAGGCAAGGACAGGCAAGGAAAGGCTAGGCTGCAGGACATGTTTTTGCTTTATAGTTTCTAGCACATTCGTCTTCAGACTAGGAGGAAAGCCATAAGACCGTATGGATTAGGCCCTAGCAAAAACCCCAGCTACTTGAGACACTTAGACGAAGCCTAAAATACCAAGATCTCTCCATAAGGATGGTTTTTATACTGTACTTCCACAATCTGCTGGCAGTACAAAAAAATAAGCTGCAGATCTCCTTAGGCTGAGTCATGGTGCTTTGGGGCAGGGACCATGCATATCATGGGAATATTTCACAGTTTCTGCTCTGTTTTCAGTGTATGACACCAAAACACCCACCTGATGACATCCTTTCAAGAGCAAAGGCAGCAATTGGCAGAATTCCACTTCTTAGGGGAAGTGAGAAATTGCTGAGCTGACACCAAGTCCTGCAGTGTCCCTGTCACCTGCAGAGGCACCGCATCCTCGCCACGGTAGCGGGCATTGTGACAAAGGTTCAAAGTCGGCTGAGTGTGGCAGCCAGGCACCCCCTAGGGGATGGGGAGCCTGTCAGCCCCGGCCTGTCACTGCCTGCTGGCCCTGCTGTCACCAGCCAGGCCTCGGAAAACTTGTCAAACCATGCCCAGACGTGGTTTGACAAGTTGGCCCAAAGTCTCCAAGAGACAAGTCGGGAAGAAAGATATGGGACAGAGGGAGAAAGCGAAGGGAGCAGGAGAAAGGGAAGGAAGAATAAAAAGTAGTGTTGGGCTGCAGGAGTGAGATGGAGGAATTGCAAGAAAAGAGGCAGGAAGCAGGAGAGTGAGAGAAAAGGAAAGAAGAGACATGCAGCCAGACAAGGGGTTAGTGAGAGAGGATGGGACAGAGAACAGGATGAGAAGGAAAGAAGGCAAAGCAAGGAGAGGCAAGGCAAGGCAAGGCAAGGCACGGCTAGGCTGCAGGACATGTTTTTGCTTTATAGTTTCTAGCACATTCGTCTTCAGACTAGGAGGAAAGCCATAAGACCGTATGGATTAGGCCCAAGCAAAAACCCCAGCTACTTGAGACACTTAGACTAAGCCTAAAATACCAAGATCTCTCCATAAGGATGGTTTTTATACTGTACTTCCACAATCTGCTGGCAGTACAAAAAAATAAGCTGCAGATCTCCTTAGGCTGAGTCATGGTGCTTTGGGGCAGGGACCATGCATATCATGGGAATATTTCACAGTTTCTGCTCTGTTTTCAGTGTATGACACCAAAACACCCACCTGATGACATCCTTTCAAGAGCAAAGGCAGCAATTGGCAGAATTCCGCTTCTTAGGGGAAGTGAGAAATTGCTGAGCTGACACGAAGTCCTGCAGTGTCCCTGTCACCTGCAGAGCCACCGCATCCTCGCCACGGTAGCGGGCATTGTGACAAGGGTTCTATGTCAGCTGGGTGTGGCAGCCAGGCTCCCCCTAGGGGATGGGGAGCCTGTCAGCATCGGGCCTGTCACTGCCTGGTGTCCCTGCTGCCACCAGCCAGGCCTCTGAAAACTTGTCAAACCATGCCCAGACTTGGGGCCAGTTTGGCCCAAAGTCTGCAAGAGACAAGTTGGGAAGAAAGATATGGGACAGAGGGAGAAAGCAAAGGGAGCAGGAGAAAGGGAAGGAAGAATAAAAAGTAGTGTTGGGCTGCAGGAGTGAGATGGAGGAATTGCAAGAAAAGAGGCAGAAAGCAGGAGAGTGAGAGAAAAGGAAAGAAGAGACATGCAGCCAGACGAGGGCTTAGTGAGAGAGGATGGGACAGAGAACAGGATGAGAAGGAAATAAGGCAAGGCAAGGACAGGCAAGGACAGGCAAGGCAAGGCTAGGCTGCAGGACATGTTTTTGCTTTATAGTTTCTAGCACATTCGTCTTCAGACGAGGAGGAAAGCCATAAGACCGTATGGATTAGGCCCAAGCAAAAACCCCAGCTACTTGAGACACTTAGACTAAGCCTAAAATACCAAGATCTCTCCATAAGGATGGTTTTTATACTGTACTTCCACAATCTGCTGGCAGTACAAAAAAATAATCTGCAGATCTCCTTAGGCTGAGTCATGGTGCTTTGGGGCACGGACCATGCATATCATGGGAATATTTCACAGTTTCTGCTCTGTTTTCAGTGTATGACACCAAAACACCCACCTGATGACATCCTTTCAAGAGCAAAGGCAGCAATTGGCAGAATTCCGCTTCTTAGGGGAAGTGAGAAATTGCTGAGCTGACACCAAGTCCTGCAGTGTCCCTGTCACCTGCAGAGCCACCGCATCCTCGCCACGGTAGCGGGCATTGTGACAAGGGTTCTATGTCAGCTGGGTGTGGCAGCCAGGCGCCCCCTAGGGGATGGGGAGCCTGTCAGCCCCGGGCCTGTCACTGCCTGGTGTCCCTGCTGCCACCAGCCAGGCCTCTGAAAACTTGTCAAACCATGCCCAGTCTTGGGGCCAGTTGGCCCAAATTCTCCAAGAGACAAGTCGGGAAGAAAGATATGGGACAGAGGGAGAAAGCGAAGGGAGCAGGAGAAAGGGAAGGAAGAATAAAAAGTAGTGTTGGGCTGCAGGAGTGAGATGGAGGAATTGCAAGAAAAGAGGCAGGAAGCAGGAGAGTGAGAGAAAAGGAAAGAAGAGACATGCAGCCAGACGAGGGCTTAGTGAGAGAGGATGGGACAGAGAACAGGATGAGAAGGACATAAGGCAAGGCAAGGACAGGCAAGGCAAGGCAAGGAAAGGCTAGGCTGCAGGACATGATTTTTCTTGATAGTTTCTAGCACATTCGTCTTCAGACTAGGATGAAAGCCATAAGACCGTATGGATTAGGTCCAAGGAAAAACGCCCGCTACTTGAGACACTTAGACTAAGCCTAAAATACCAAGATCTCTCCATAAGGATGGTTTTTATACTGTACTTCCACAATCTGCTGGCAGTACAAAAAAATAAGCTGCAGATCTCCTTAGGCTGAGTCATGGTGCTTTGGGGCAGGGACCATGCATATCATGGGAATATTTCACAGTTTCTGCTCTGTTTTCAGTGTATGACACCAAAACACCCACCTGATGACATCCTTTCAAGAGCAAAGGCAGCAATTGGCAGAATTCCGCTTCTTAGGGGAAGTGAGAAATTGCTGAGCTGACACCAAGTCCTGCAGTGTCCCTGTCACCTGCAGAGCCACCGCATCCTCGCCACGGTAGCGGGCATTGTGACAAAGGTTCTATGTCAGCTGGGTGTGGCAGCCAGGCTCCCCCTAGGCGATGGGGAGCCTGTCAGCCCCGGGCCTGTCACTGCCTGGTGTCCCTGCTGCCACCAGCCAGGCCTCTGAAAACTTGTCAAACCATGCCCAGACTTGGGGCCAGTTTGGCCCAAAGTCTGCAAGAGACAAGTCGGGAAGAAAGATATGGGACAGAGGGAGAAAGCGAAGGGAGCCGGAGAAAGGGAAGGAAGAATAAAAAGTAGTGTTGGGCTGCATGAGTGAGATGGAGGAATTGCAAGAAAAGAGGCAGAAAGCAGGAGAGTGAGAGAAAAGGAAAGAAGAGACATGCAGCCAGACGAGGGCTTAGTGAGAGAGGATGGGACAGAGAACAGGATGAGAAGGACATAAGGCAAGGCTAGGACAGGCAAGGCAAGGCAATGCAAGGCTAGGCTGCAGGACATGTTTTTGCTTTATAGTTTCTAGCACATTCGTCTTCAGACTAGGAGGAAAGCCATAAGACCGTATGGATTAGGCCCAAGCAAAAACCCCAGCTACTTGAGACACTTAGACGAAGCCTAAAATACCAAGATCTCTCCATAAGGATGGTTTTTATACTGTACTTCCACAATCTGCTGGCAGTACAAAAAAATAAGCTGCAGATCTCCTAAGGCTGAGTCATGGTGCTTTGGGGCAGGGACCATGCATATCATGGGAATATTTCACAGTTTCTGCTCTGTTTTCAGTGTATGACACCAAAACACCCACCTGATGACATCCTTTCAAGAGCAAAG
Organism: Columba livia; assembly: GCF_036013475.1. NCBI lineage: Eukaryota > Metazoa > Chordata > Aves > Columbiformes > Columbidae > Columba > Columba livia. The sequence continues at coordinate 4,304,284 of NW_027043009.1, read as the reverse complement.
GCAGCAATTTGCAGAATTCCGCTTCTTAGGGGAAGTGAGAAATTGCTGAGCTGACACCAAGTCCTGCAGTGTCCCTGTCACCTGCAGAGCCACCGCATCCTCGCCACGGTAGCGGGCATTGTGACAAAGGTTCTATGTCAGCTGGGTGTGGCAGCCAGGCGCCCCCTAGGGGATGGGGAGCCTGTCAGCATCGGGCCTGTCACTGCCTGGTGTCCCTGCTGCCACCAGCCAGGCCTCTGAAAACTTGTCAAACCATGCCCAGACGTGGGGCCAATTTGGCCCAAAGTCTGCAAGAGACAAGTCGGGAAGAAAGATATGGGAAAGAGGGAGAAAGCGAAGGGAGCAGGAGAAAGGGAAGGAAGAATAAAAAGTAGTGTTGGGCTGCAGGAGTGAGATGGAGGAATTGCAAGAAAAGAGGCAGGAAGCAGGTGAGTGAGAGAAAAGGAAAGAAGAGACATGCAGCCAGACGAGGGCTTAGTGAGAGAGGATGGGACAGAGAAGAGGATGAGAAGGAAATAAGGCAAGGCAAGGACAGGCAAGGACAGGCAAGGCAATGCTAGGCTTCAGGACATGTTTTTGCTTTATAGTTTCTAGCACATTCGTCTTCAGACGAGGAGGAAAGCCATAAGACCGTATGGATTAGGCCCAAGCAAAAACCCCAGCTACTTGAGACACTTAGTGTAAGCCTAAAATACGAAGATCTCTCCATAAGGATGGTTTTTATACTGTACTTCCACAATCTGCTGGCAGTACAAAAAAATAAGCTGCAGATCTCCTTAGGCTGAGTCATGGTGCTTTGGGGCAGGGACCATGCATATCATGGGAATATTTCACAGTTTCTGCTCTGTTTTCAGTGTATGACACCAAAACACCCACCTGATGACATCCTTTCAAGAGCAAAGGCAGCAATTGGCAGAATTCCGCTTCTTAGGGGAAGTGAGAAATTGCTGAGCTGACACCAAGTCCTGCAGTGTCCCTGTCACCTGCAGAGCCACCGCATCCTCGCCACGGTAGCGGGCATTGTGACAAAGGTTCAATGTCAGCTGGGTGTGGCAGCCAGGTGCCCCCTAGGGGATGGGGAGCCTGTCAGCCCCGGGCCTGTCATTGCCTGCTGGCCCTGCTGTCACCAGCCAGGCCTCTGAAGACTTGTCAAACCATGCCCAGACGTGGGGCCAGTTTGGCCCAAAGTCTCCAAGAGACAAGTCGGGAAGAAAGATATGGGACAGAGGGAGAAAGCGAAGGAGCAGGAGAAAGTGTAGGAAGAATAAAAAGTAGTGTTGGGCTGCAGGAGTGAGATGGAGGAATTGCAAGAAAAGAGGCAGAAAGCAGGAGAGTGAGAGAAAAGGAAAGAAGAGACATGCAGCCAGACGAGGGCTTAGTGAGAGAGGATGGGACAGAGAAGAGGATGAGAAGGAAATAAGGCAAGGCAAGGACAGGCAAGGAAAGGCTAGGCTGCAGGACATGTTTTTGCTTGATAGTTTCTAGCACATTCGTCTTCAGACTAGGAGGAAAGCCATAAGACCGTATGGATTAGGCCCTAGCAAAAACCCCAGCTACTTGAGACACTTAGACGAAGCCTAAAATACCAAGATCTCTCCATAAGGATGGTTTTTATACTGTACTTCCACAATCTGCTGGCAGTACAAAAAAATAAGCTGCAGATCTCCTTAGGCTGAGTCATGGTGCTTTGGGGCAGGGACCATGCATATCATGGGAATATTTCACAGTTTCTGCTCTGTTTTCAGTGTATGACACCAAAACACCCACCTGATGACATCCTTTCAAGAGCAAAGGCAGCAATTGGCAGAATTCCACTTCTTAGGGGAAGTGAGAAATTGCTGAGCTGACACCAAGTCCTGCAGTGTCCCTGTCACCTGCAGAGCCACCGCATCCTCGCCACGGTAGCGGGCATTGTGACAAGGGTTCTATGTCAGCTGGGTGTGGCAGCCAGGCTCCCCCTAGGGGATGGGGAGCCTGTCAGCATCGGGCCTGTCACTGCCTGGTGTCCCTGCTGCCACCAGCCAGGCCTCTGAAAACTTGTCAAACCATGCCCAGACTTGGGGCCAGTTTGGCCCAAAGTCTGCAAGAGACAAGTTGGGAAGAAAGATATGGGACAGAGGGAGAAAGCAAAGGGAGCAGGAGAAAGGGAAGGAAGAATAAAAAGTAGTGTTGGGCTGCAGGAGTGAGATGGAGGAATTGCAAGAAAAGAGGCAGAAAGCAGGAGAGTGAGAGAAAAGGAAAGAAGAGACATGCAGCCAGACGAGGGCTTAGTGAGAGAGGATGGGACAGAGAACAGGATGAGAAGGAAATAAGGCAAGGCAAGGACAGGCAAGGACAGGCAAGGCAAGGCTAGGCTGCAGGACATGTTTTTGCTTTATAGTTTCTAGCACATTCGTCTTCAGACGAGGAGGAAAGCCATAAGACCGTATGGATTAGGCCCAAGCAAAAACCCCAGCTACTTGAGACACTTAGACTAAGCCTAAAATACCAAGATCTCTCCGTAAGGATGGTTTTTATACTGTACTTCCACAATCTGCTGGCAGTACAAAAAAATAAGCTGCAGATCTCCTTAGGCTGAGTCATGGTGCTTTGGGGCAGGGACCATGCATATCATGGGAATATTTCACAGTTTCTGCTCTGTTTTCAGTGTATGACACCAAAACACCCACCTGATGACATCCTTTCAAGAGCAAAGGCAGCAATTGGCAGAATTCCGCTTCTTAGGGGAAGTGAGAAATTGCTGAGCTGACACCAAGTCCTGCAGTGTCCCTGTCACCTGCAGAGCCACCGCATCCTCGCCACGGTAGCGGGCATTGTGACAAAGGTTCAATGTCAGCTGGGTGTGGCAGCCAGGCGCCCCCTAGGGGATGGGGAGCCTGTCACCCCGGGCCTGTCACTGCCTGGTGTCCCTGCTGCCACCAGCCAGGCCTCTGAAAACTTGTCAAACCATGCCCAGACTTGGGAACAGTTTGGCCCAAAGTCTCCAAGAGACAAGTCGGGAAGAAAGATATGGGACAGAGGGAGAAAGCGAAGGAGCAGGAGAAAGGGAAGGAAGAATAAAAAGTAGTGTTGGGCTGCAGGAGTGAGATGGAGGAATTGCAAGAAAAGAGGCAGGAAGCAGGAGAGTGAGAGAAAAGGAAAGAAGAGACATGCAGCCAGACGAGGGGTTAGTGAGAGAGGATGGGACAGAGAACAGGATGAGAAGGACATAAGGCAAGGCTAGGACAGGCAAGGACAGGCAAGGCAAGGCTAGGCTGCAGGACATGTTTTTGCTTTATAGTTTCTAGCACATTCGTCTTCAGACTAGGAGGAAAGCCATAAAACCGTATGGATTAGGCCCAAGCAAAAACCCCAGCTACTTGAGACACTTAGACTAAGCCTAAAATACCAAGATCTCTCCATAAGGATGGTTTTTATACTGTACTTCCACAATCTGCTGGCAGTACAAAAAAATAAGCTGCAGATCTCCTAAGGCTGAGTCATGGTGCTTTGGGGCAGGGACCATGCATATCATGGGAATATTTCACAGTTTCTGCTCTGTTTTCAGTGTATGACACCAAAACACCCACCTGATGATATCCTTTCAAGAGCAAAGGCAGCAATTGGCAGAATTCCGCTTCTTAGGGGAAGTGAGAAATTGCTGAGCTGACACCAAGTCCTGCAGTGTCCCTGTCACCTGCAGAGCCACCGCATCCTCGCCACGGTAGCGGGCATTGTGACAAAGGTTCAATGTCAGCTGGGTGTGGCAGCCAGGCGCCCCCTAGGGGATGGGGAGCCTGTCAGCCCCGGGCCTGTCACTGCCTGCTGGCCCTGCTGTCACCAGCCAGGCCTCTGAAGACTTGTCAAACCATGCCCAGACGTGGGGCCAATTTGGCCCAAAGTCTCCAAAAGACAGGTCGGGAAGAAAGATATGGTACAGAGGGAGAAAGCAAAGGAGCAGGAGAAAGTGAAGGAAGAATAAAAAGTAGTGTTGGGCTGCAGGAGTGAGATGGAGGAATTGCAAGAAAAGAGGCAGAAAGCAGGAGAGTGAGAGAAAAGGAAAGAACAGACATGCAGCCAGACAAGGGCTTAGTGAGAGAGGATGGGACAGAGAAGAGGATGAGAAGGAAATAAGGGAAGGCAAGGAAAGGCAAGGACAGGCAAGGCAAGGCTAGGCTGCAGGACATGTTTTTGCTTGATAGTTTCTAGCACATTCGTCTTCAGACTAGGAGGAAAGCCATAAGACCGTATGGATTAGGCCCTAGCAAAAACCCCAGCTACTTGAGACACTTAGACGAAGCCTAAAATACCAAGATCTCTCCATAAGGATGGTTTTTATACTGTACTTCCACAATCTGCTGGCAGTACAAAAATATAAGCTGCAGATCTCCTTAGGCTGAGTCATGGTGCTTTGGGGCAGGGACCATGCATATCATGGGAATATTTCACAGTTTCTGCTCTGTTTTCAGTGTATGACACCAAAACACCCACCTGATGACATCCTTTCAAGAGCAAAGGCAGCAATTGGCAGAATTCCGCTTCTTAGGGGAAGTGAGAAATTGCTGAGCTGACACCAAGTCCTGCAGTGTCCCTGTCACCTGCAGAGCCACCGCATCCTCGCCACGGTAGCGGGCATTGTGACAAAGGTTCAATGTCAGCTGGGTGTGGCAGCCAGGCGCCCCCTAGGGGATGGGGAGCCTGTCAGCCCCGGGCCTGTCACTGCCTGGTGTCCCTGCTGACACCAGCCAGGCCTCTGAAAACTTGTCAAACCATGCCCAGACTTGGGGCCAGTATGGCCCAAAGTCTCCAAGAGACAAGTCGGGAAGAAAGATATGGGACAGAGGGAGAAAGCGAAGGGAGCAGGAGAAAGGGAAGGAAGAATAAAAAGTAGTGTAGGGCTGCAGGAGTGAGATGGAGGAATTGCAAGAAAAGAGGCAGGAAGCAGGAGAGTGAGAGAAAAGGAAAGAAGAGACATGCAGCCAGACGAGGGTTTAGTGAGAGAGGATGGGACAGAGAACAGGATGAGAAGGACATAAGGCAAGGCTAGGACAAGCAAGGACAGGCAAGGCAAGGCTAGGCTGCAGGACATGTTTTTGCTTTATAGTTTCTAGCACATTCGTCTTCAGACGAGGAGGAAAGCCATAAGACCGTATGGATTAGGCTCAAGCAAAAACCCCAGCTACTTGAGACACTTAGACTAAGCCTAAAATACCAAGATCTCTCCATAAGGATGGTTTTTATACTGTACTTCCGCAATCTGCTGTCAGTACAAAAAAATAAGCTGCAGAACTCCTTAGGCTGAGTCATGGTGCTTTGGGGCAGGGACCATGCATATCATGGGAATATTTCACAGTTTCTGCTCTGTTTTCAGTGTATGACACCAAAACACCCACCTGATGACATCCTTTCAAGAGCAAAGGCAGCAATTTGCAGAATTCCGCTTCTTAGGGGAAGTGAGAAATTGCTGAACTGACACCAAGTCCTGCAGTTTCCCTGTCACGTTCAGAGTCACCGCATCCTCGCCACGGTAGCGGGCATTGTGACAAAGGTTCAATGTCAGCTGGGTGTGGCAGCCAGGCGCCCCCTAGGGCATGGGGAGCCTGTCAGCCCCGGGCCTGTCACTGCCTGGTGTCCCTGCTGACACCAGCCAGGCCTCTGAAAACTTGTCAAACCATGCCCAGACTTGGGGCCAGTATGGCCCAAAGTCTCCAAGAGACAAGTCGGGAAGAAAGATATGGGACAGAGGGAGAAAGCGAAGGGAGCAGGAGAAAGGGAAGGAAGAATAAAAAGTAGTGTTGGGCTGCAGGAGTGAGATGGAGGAATTGCAAGAAAAGAGGCAGGAAGCAGGAGAGTGAGAGAAAAGGAAAGAAGAGACATGCAGCCAGACGAGGGTTTAGTGAGAGAGGATGGGACAGAGAACAGGATGAGAAGGACATAAGGCAAGGCTAGGACAAGCAAGGACAGGCAAGGCAAGGCTAGGCTGCAGGACATGTTTTTGCTTTATAGTTTCTAGCACATTCGTCTTCAGACGAGGAGGAAAGCCATAAGACCGTATGGATTAGGCTCAAGCAAAAACCCCAGCTACTTGAGACACTTAGACTAAGCCTAAAATACCAAGATCTCTCCATAAGGATGGTTTTTATACTGTACTTCCGCAATCTGCTGTCAGTACAAAAAAATAAGCTGCAGAACTCCTTAGGCTGAGTCATGGTGCTTTGGGGCAGGGACCATGCATATCATGGGAATATTTCACAGTTTCTGCTCTGTTTTCAGTGTATGACACCAAAACACCCTCCTGATGACATCCTTTCAAGAGCAAAGGCAGCAATTTGCAGAATTCCGCTTCTTAGGGGAAGTGAGAAATTGCTGAGCTGACACCAAGTCCTGCAGTGTCCCTGTCACCTGCAGAGGCACCGCATCCTCGCCACGGTAGCGGGCATTGTGACAAAGGTTCAATGTCAGCTGGGTGTGGCAGCCAGGCGCCCCCTAGGGGATGGGGAGCCTGTCAGCCCCGGGCCTGTCACTGCCTGGTGTCCCTGCTGACACCAGCCAGGCCTCTGAAAACTTGTCAAACCATGCCCAGACTTGGGAACAGTTTGGCCCAAAGTCTCCAAGAGACAAGTCGGGAAGAAAGATATGGGACAGAGGGAGAAAGCGAAGGGAGCAGGAGAAAGGGAAGGAAGAATAAAAAGTAGTGTTGGGCTGCAGGAGTGAGATGGAGGAATTGCAAGAAAAGAGGCAGGAAGCAGGAGAGTGAGAGAAAAGGAAAGAAGAGACATGCAGCCAGACGAGGGTTTAGTGAGAGAGGATGGGACAGAGAACAGGATGAGAAGGAAATAAGGCAAGGCAAGGACAGGCAAGGACAGGCAAGGCAAGGCTAGGCTGCAGGACATGTTTTTGCTTTATAGTTTCTAGCACATTCGTCTTCAGACGAGGAGGAAAGCCATAAGACTGTATGGATTAGGCCAAGCCAAAACCCCAGCTACTTGAGACACGTAGACTAAGCCTAAAATACCAAGATCTCTCCATAAGGATGGTTTTTATACTGTACTTCCACAATCTGCTGGCAGTACAAAAATATAAGCTGCAGATCTCCTTAGGCTCAGTCATGGTGCTTTGGGGCAGGGACCATGCATATCATGGGAATATTTCACAGTTTCTGCTCTGTTTTCAGTGTATGACACCAAAACACCCACCTGATGACATCCTTTCAAGAGCAAAGGCAGCAATTGGCAGAATTCCGCTTCTTAGGGGAAGTGAGAAATTGCTGAGCTGACACCAAGTCCTGCAGTGTCCCTGTCACCTGCAGAGCCACCGCATCCTCGCCACGGTAGCGGGCATTGTGACAAAGGTTCAATGTCAGCTGGGTGTGGCAGCCAGGCGCCCCCTAGGGGATGGAGAGCCTGTCAGCCCCGGACCAGTCACTGCCTGCTGGCCCTGCTGTCACCAGCCAGGCCTCTGAAGACTTGTCAAACCATGCCCAGACGTGGGGCCAATTTGGCCCAAAGACTCCAAGAGACAAGTCGGGAAGAAAGATATGGGACAGAGGGAGAAAGCAAAGGAGCAGGAGAAAGGGAAGGAAGGATAAAAAGTAGTTTTGGGCTGCAGGAGTGAGATGGAGGAATTGCAAGAAAAGAGGCAGGAAGCAGGAGAGTGAGAGAAAAGGAAAGAAGAGACATGCAGCCAGACGAGGGCTTAGTGAGAGAGGATGGGACAGAGAAGAGGATGAGAAGGAAATAAGGGAAGGCAAGGAAAGGCAAGGACAGGCAAGGCAAGGCTAGGCTGCAGGACATGTTTTTGCTTGATAGTTTCTAGCACATTCGTCTTCAGACTAGGAGGAAAGCCATAAGACCGTATGGATTAGGCCCTAGCAAAAACCCCAGCTACTTGAGACACTTAGACGAAGCCTAAAATACCAAGATCTCTCCATAAGGATGGTTTTTATACTGTACTTCCACAATCTGCTGGCAGTACAAAAATATAAGCTGCAGATCTCCTTAGGCTGAGTCATGGTGCTTTGGGGCAGGGACCATGCATATCATGGGAATATTTCACAGTTTCTGCTCTGTTTTCAGTGTATGACACCAAAACACCCACCTGATGACATCCTTTCAAGAGCAAAGGCAGCAATTGGCAGAATTCCGCTTCTTAGGGGAAGTGAGAAATTGCTGAGCTGACACCAAGTCCTGCAGTGTCCCTGTCACCTGCAGAGCCACCGCATCCTCGCCACGGTAGCGGGCATTGTGACAAAGGTTCAATGTCAGCTGGGTGTGGCAGCCAGGCGCCCCCTAGGGGATGGGGAGCCTGTCAGCCCCGGTCCTGTCACTGCCTGATGTCCCTGCTGACACCAGCCAGGCCTCTGAAGACTTGTCAAACCATGCCCAGACTTGGGGCCAATTTGGCCCAAAGTCTCCAAGAGACAAGTCGGGAAGAAAGATATGGGACAGAGGGAGAAAGCGAAGGAGCAGGAGAAAGGGAAGGAAGAATAAAAAGTAGTGATGGGCTGCAGGAGTGAGATGGAAGAATTGCAAGAAAAGAGGCAGAAAGCAGGAGAGTGAGAGAAAAGGAAAGAAGAGACATGCAGCCAGACGAGGGGTTAGTGAGAGAGGATGGGACAGAGAACAGGATGAGAAGGACAATAAGGCAAGGCTAGGACAGGCAATGACAGGCAAGGCAAGGCTAGGCTGCAGGACATGTTTTTGCTTTATAGTTTCTAGCACATTCGTCTTCAGACTAGGAGGAAAGCCATAAGACCATATGGATTAGGCCCAAGCAAAAACCCCAGCTACTTGAGACACTTAGTGTAAGCCTAAAATACGAAGATCTCTCCATAAGGATGGTTTTTATACTGTACTTCCACAATCTGCTGGCAGTACAAAAAAATAAGCTGCAGATCTCCTTAGGCTGAGTCATGGTGCTTTGGGGCAGGGACCATGCATATCATGGGAATATTTCACAGTTTCTGCTCTGTTTTCAGTGTATGACACCAAAACACCCACCTGATGACATCCTTTCAAGAGCAAAGGCAGCAATTTGCAGAATTCCGCTTCTTAGGGGAAGTGAGAAATTGCTGAACTGACACCAAGTCCTGCAGTTTCCCTGTCACGTTCAGAGTCACCGCATCCTCGCCACGGTAGCGGGCATTGTGACAAAGGTTCAATGTCAGCTGGGTGTGGCAGCCAGGCGCCCCCTAGGGCATGGGGAGCCTGTCAGCCCCGGGCCTGTCACTGCCTGGTGTCCCTGCTGACACCAGCCAGGCCTCTGAAAACTTGTCAAACCATGCCCAGACTTGGGGCCAGTATGGCCCAAAGTCTCCAAGAGACAAGTCGGGAAGAAAGATATGGGACAGAGGGAGAAAGCGAAGGGAGCAGGAGAAAGGGAAGGAAGAATAAAAAGTAGTGTTGGGCTGCAGGAGTGAGATGGAGGAATTGCAAGAAAAGAGGCAGGAAGCAGGAGAGTGAGAGAAAAGGAAAGAAGAGACATGCAGCCAGACGAGGGTTTAGTGAGAGAGGATGGGACAGAGAACAGGATGAGAAGGACATAAGGCAAGGCTAGGACAAGCAAGGACAGGCAAGGCAAGGCTAGGCTGCAGGACATGTTTTTGCTTTATAGTTTCTAGCACATTCGTCTTCAGACGAGGAGGAAAGCCATAAGACCGTATGGATTAGGCTCAAGCAAAAACCCCAGCTACTTGAGACACTTAGACTAAGCCTAAAATACCAAGATCTCTCCATAAGGATGGTTTTTATACTGTACTTCCGCAATCTGCTGTCAGTACAAAAAAATAAGCTGCAGAACTCCTTAGGCTGAGTCATGGTGCTTTGGGGCAGGGACCATGCATATCATGGGAATATTTCACAGTTTCTGCTCTGTTTTCAGTGTATGACACCAAAACACCCACCTGATGACATCCTTTCAAGAGCAAAGGCAGCAATTGGCAGAATTCCGCTTCTTAGGGGAAGTGAGAAATTGCTGAGCTGACACCAAGTCCTGCAGTGTCCCTGTCACCTGCAGAGCCACCGCATCCTCGCCACGGTAGCGGGCGTTGTGACAAAGGTTCAATGTCAGCTGGGTGTGGCAGCCAGGCGCCCCCTAGGGGATGGGGAGCCTGTCAGCCCCGGGCCTGTCACTGCCTGCTGGCCCTGCTGTCACCAGCCAGGCCTCTGAAGACTTGTCAAACCATGCCCAGACGTGGGGCCAATTTGGCCCAAAGTCTCCAAAAGACAGGTCGGGAAGAAAGATATGGGACAGAGGGAGAAAGCAAAGGAGCAGGAGAAAGGGAAGGAAGAATAAAAAGTAGTGTTGGGCTGCAGGAGTGAGATGGAGGAATTGCAAGAAAAGAGGCAGAAAGCAGGAGAGTGAGAGAAAAGGAAAGAACAGACATGCAGCCAGACAAGGGCTTAGTGAGAGAGGATGGGACAGAGAAGAGGATGAGAAGGAAATAAGGGAAGGCAAGGAAAGGCAAGGACAGGCAAGGCAAGGCTAGGCTGCAGGACATGTTTTTGCTTGATAGTTTCTAGCACATTCGTCTTCAGACTAGGAGGAAAGCCATAAGACCGTATGGATTAGGCCCTAGCAAAAACCCCAGCTACTTGAGACACTTAGACGAAGCCTAAAATACCAAGATCTCTCCATAAGGATGGTTTTTATACTGTACTTCCACAATCTGCTGGCAGTACAAAAATATAAGCTGCAGATCTCCTTAGGCTGAGTCATGGTGCTTTGGGGCAGGGACCATGCATATCATGGGAATATTTCACAGTTTCTGCTCTGTTTTCAGTGTATGACACCAAAACACCCACCTGATGACATCCTTTCAAGAGCAAAGGCAGCAATTGGCAGAATTCCGCTTCTTAGGGGAAGTGAGAAATTGCTGAGCTGACACCAAGTCCTGCAGTGTCCCTGTCACCTGCAGAGCCACCGCATCCTCGCCACGGTAGCGGGCATTGTGACAAAGGTTCAATGTCAGCTGGGTGTGGCAGCCAGGCGCCCCCTAGGGGATGGGGAGCCTGTCAGCCCCGGGCCTGTCACTGCCTGGTGTCCCTGCTGACACCAGCCAGGCCTCTGAAAACTTGTCAAACCATGCCCAGACTTGGGGCCAGTATGGCCCAAAGTCTGCAAGAGACAAGTCGGGAAGAAAGATATGGGACAGAGGGAGAAAGCGAAGGGAGCAGGAGAAAGGGAAGGAAGAATAAAAAGTAGTGTTGGGCTGCAGGAGTGAGATGGAGGAATTGCAAGAAAAGAGGCAGGAAGCAGGAGAGTGAGAGAAAAGGAAAGAAGAGACATGCAGCCAGACGAGGGCTTAGTGAGAGAGGATGGGACAGAGAACAGGATGAGAAGGACATAAGGCAAGGCTAGGACAAGCAAGGACAGGCAAGGCAAGGCTAGGCTGCAGGACATGTTTTTGCTTTATAGTTTCTAGCACATTCGTCTTCAGACGAGGAGGAAAGCCATAAGACCGTATGGATTAGGCTCAAGCAAAAACCCCAGCTACTTGAGACACTTAGACTAAGCCTAAAATACCAAGATCTCTCCATAAGGATGGTTTTTATACTGTACTTCCGCAATCTGCTGTCAGTACAAAAAAATAAGCTGCAGAACTCCTTAGGCTGAGTCATGGTGCTTTGGGGCAGGGACCATGCATATCATGGGAATATTTCACAGTTTCTGCTCTGTTTTCAGTGTATGACACCAAAACACCCACCTGATGACATCCTTTCAAGAGCAAAGGCAGCAATTTGCAGAATTCCGCTTCTTAGGGGAAGTGAGAAATTGCTGAACTGACACCAAGTCCTGCAGTTTCCCTGTCACGTTCAGAGTCACCGCATCCTCGCCACGGTAGCGGGCATTGTGACAAAGGTTCAATGTCAGCTGGGTGTGGCAGCCAGGCGCCCCCTAGGGCATGGGGAGCCTGTCAGCCCCGGGCCTGTCACTGCCTGGTGTCCCTGCTGACACCAGCCAGGCCTCTGAAAACTTGTCAAACCATGCCCAGACTTGGGGCCAGTATGGCCCAAAGTCTCCAAGAGACAAGTCGGGAAGAAAGATATGGGACAGAGGGAGAAAGCGAAGGGAGCAGGAGAAAGGGAAGGAAGAATAAAAAGTAGTGTTGGGCTGCAGGAGTGAGATGGAGGAATTGCAAGAAAAGAGGCAGGAAGCAGGAGAGTGAGAGAAAAGGAAAGAAGAGACATGCAGCCAGACGAGGGTTTAGTGAGAGAGGATGGGACAGAGAACAGGATGAGAAGGACATAAGGCAAGGCTAGGACAAGCAAGGACAGGCAAGGCAAGGCTAGGCTGCAGGACATGTTTTTGCTTTATAGTTTCTAGCACATTCGTCTTCAGACGAGGAGGAAAGCCATAAGACCGTATGGATTAGGCTCAAGCAAAAACCCCAGCTACTTGAGACACTTAGACTAAGCCTAAAATACCAAGATCTCTCCATAAGGATGGTTTTTATACTGTACTTCCGCAATCTGCTGTCAGTACAAAAAAATAAGCTGCAGAACTCCTTAGGCTGAGTCATGGTGCTTTGGGGCAGGGACCATGCATATCATGGGAATATTTCACAGTTTCTGCTCTGTTTTCAGTGTATGACACCAAAACACCCTCCTGATGACATCCTTTCAAGAGCAAAGGCAGCAATTTGCAGAATTCCGCTTCTTAGGGGAAGTGAGAAATTGCTGAGCTGACACCAAGTCCTGCAGTGTCCCTGTCACCTGCAGAGGCACCGCATCCTCGCCACGGTAGCGGGCATTGTGACAAAGGTTCAATGTCAGCTGGGTGTGGCAGCCAGGCGCCCCCTAGGGGATGGGGAGCCTGTCAGCCCCGGGCCTGTCACTGCCTGCTGGCCCTGCTGTCACCAGCCAGGCCTCAGAAAACTTGTCAAACCATGCCCAGACGTGGGGCCAATTTGGCCCAAAGTCTGCAAGAGACAAGTCGGGAAGAAAGATATGGGACAGAGGGAGAAAGCGAAGAGAGCAGGAGAAAGGGAAGGAAGAATAAAAAGTAGTGTTGGGCTGCAGGAGTGAGATGGAGGAATTGCAAGAAAAGAGGCAGGAAGCAGGAGAGTGAGAGAAAAGGAAAGAAGAGACATGCAGCCAGACAAGGGGTTAGTGAGAGAGGATGGGACAGAGAACAGGATGAGAAGGAAATAAGGCAAGGCAAGGACAGGCAAGGACAGGCAAGGCAAGGCTAGGCTGCAGGACATGTTTTTGCTTTATAGTTTCTACCACATTCGTCTTCAGACTAGCAGGAAAGCCATAAGACCGTATGGATTAGGCCCAAGCAAAAACCCCAGCTACTTGAGACACTTAGACTAAGCCTAAAATACCAAGATCTCTCCATAAGGATGGTTTTTATACTGTACTTCCACAATCTGCTGGCAGTACAAAAAAATAAGCTGCAGATCTCCTTAGGCTGAGTCATGGTGCTTTGGGGCAGGGACCATGCATATCATGGGAATATTTCACAGTTTCTGCTCTGTTTTCAGTGTATGACACCAAAACACCCACCTGATGACATCCTTTCAAGAGCAAAGGCAGCAATTGGCAGAATTCCGCTTCTTAGGGGAAGTGAGAAATTGCTGAACTGACACCAAGTCCTGCAGTTTCCCTGTCACGTTCAGAGTCACCGCATCCTCGCCACGGTAGCGGGCATTGTGACAGAGGTTCAATGTCAGCTGGGTGTGGCAGCCAGGCGCCCCCTAGGGGATGGGGAGCCTGTCAGCCCCAGGCCTGTCACTGCCTGGTGTCCCTGCTGCCACCAGCCAGGCCTCTGAAAACTTGTCAAACCATGCCCAGACTTGGGGCCAGTTTGGCCCAAGGTCTGCAAGAGACAAGTCGGGAAGAAAGATAGGGGACAGAGGGAGAAAGCGAAGGGAGCAGGAGAAAGGGAAGGAAGAATAAAAAGTAGTGTTGGGCTGCAGGAGTGAGATGGTGGAATTGCAAGAAAAGAGGCAGGAAGCAGGAGAGTGAGAGAAAAGGAAAGAAGAGACATGCAGCCAGACGAGGGGTTAGTGAGAGAGGATGGGACAGAGAACAGGATGAGAAGGAAATAAGGCAAGGCAAGGACAGGCAAGGACAGGCAAGGCAAGGCTAGGCTGCAGGACATGTTTTTGCTTGATAGTTTCTAGCACATTCGTCTTCAGACGAGGAGGAAAGCCATAAGACCGTATGGATTAGGCCCTAGCAAAAACCCCAGCTACTTGAGACACGTAGACTAAGCCTAAAATACCAAGATCTCTCCATAAGGATGGTTTTTATACTGTACTTCCACAATCTGCTGGCAGTACAAAAATATAAGCTGCAGATCTCCTTAGGCTCAGTCATGGTGCTTTGGGGCAGGGACCATGCATATCATGGGAATATTTCACAGTTTCTGCTCTGTTTTCAGTGTATGACACCAAAACACCCACCTGATGACATCCTTTCAAGAGCAAAGGCAGCAATTGGCAGAATTCCGCTTCTTAGGGGAAGTGAGAAATTGCTGAGCTGACACCAAGTCCTGCAGTGTCCCTGTCACTTGCAGAGTCACCGCATCCTCGCCACGGTAGCGGGCATTGTGACAAAGGTTCTATGTCACCTGGGTGTGGCAGCCAGGCGCCCCCTAGGGGATGGGGAGCCTGTCAGCCCCGGGCCTGTCACTGCCTGGTGTCCCTGCTGCTGCGAGCCAGGCCTCTGAAAACTTGTCAAACCATGCCCAGACTTGGGGCCAGTTTGGCCCAAAGTCTCCAAGAGACAAGTCGGGAAGAAAGATATGGGACAGAGGGAGAAAGCGAAGGGAGCAGGAGAAAGGGAAGGAAGAATAAAAAGTAGTGTTGGGCTGCAGGAGTGAGATGGAGGAATTGCAAGAAAAGAGGCAGGAAGCAGGAGAGTGAGAGAAAAGGAAAGAAGAGACATGCAGCCAGACAAGGGGTTAGTGAGAGAGGATGGGACAGAGAACAGGATGAGAAGGAAATAAGGCAAGGCAAGGACAGGCAAGGACAGGCAAGGCAAGGCTAGGCTGCAGGACATGTTTTTGCTTTATAGTTTCTACCACATTCGTCTTCAGACTAGCAGGAAAGCCATAAGACCGTATGGATTAGGCCCAAGCAAAAACCCCAGCTACTTGAGACACTTAGACTAAGCCTAAAATACCAAGATCTCTCCATAAGGATGGTTTTTATACTGTACTTCCACAATCTGCTGGCAGTACAAAAAAATAAGCTGCAGATCTCCTAAGGCTGAGTCATGGTGCTTTGGGGCAGGGACCATGCATATCATGGGAATATTTCACAGTTTCTGCTCTGTTTTCAGTGTATGACACCAAAACACCCACCTGATGACATCCTTTCAAGAGCAAAGGCAGCAATTGGCAGAATTCCGCTTCTTAGGGGAAGTGAGAAATTGCTGAACTGACACCAAGTCCTGCAGTTTCCCTGTCACGTTCAGAGTCACCGCATCCTCGCCACGGTAGCGGGCATTGTGACAGAGGTTCAATGTCAGCTGGGTGTGGCAGCCAGGCGCCCCCTAGGGGATGGGGAGCCTGTCAGCCCCAGGCCTGTCACTGCCTGGTGTCCCTGCTGCCACCAGCCAGGCCTCTGAAAACTTGTCAAACCATGCCCAGACTTGGGGCCAGTTTGGCCCAAGGTCTGCAAGAGACAAGTCGGGAAGAAAGATAGGGGACAGAGGGAGAAAGCGAAGGGAGCAGGAGAAAGGGAAGGAAGAATAAAAAGTAGTGTTGGGCTGCAGGAGTGAGATGGTGGAATTGCAAGAAAAGAGGCAGGAAGCAGGAGAGTGAGAGAAAAGGAAAGAAGAGACATGCAGCCAGACGAGGGGTTAGTGAGAGAGGATGGGACAGAGAACAGGATGAGAAGGAAATAAGGCAAGGCAAGGACAGGCAAGGACAGGCAAGGCAAGGCTAGGCTGCAGGACATGTTTTTGCTTGATAGTTTCTAGCACATTCGTCTTCAGACGAGGAGGAAAGCCATAAGACCGTATGGATTAGGCCCTAGCAAAAACCCCAGCTACTTGAGACACGTAGACTAAGCCTAAAATACCAAGATCTCTCCATAAGGATGGTTTTTATACTGTACTTCCACAATCTGCTGGCAGTACAAAAATATAAGCTGCAGATCTCCTTAGGCTCAGTCATGGTGCTTTGGGGCAGGGACCATGCATATCATGGGAATATTTCACAGTTTCTGCTCTGTTTTCAGTGTATGACACCAAAACACCCACCTGATGACATCCTTTCAAGAGCAAAGGCAGCAATTGGCAGAATTCCGCTTCTTAGGGGAAGTGAGAAATTGCTGAGCTGACACCAAGTCCTGCAGTGTCCCTGTCACTTGCAGAGTCACCGCATCCTCGCCACGGTAGCGGGCATTGTGACAAAGGTTCTATGTCACCTGGGTGTGGCAGCCAGGCGCCCCCTAGGGGATGGGGAGCCTGTCAGCCCCGGGCCTGTCACTGCCTGGTGTCCCTGCTGCTGCGAGCCAGGCCTCTGAAAACTTGTCAAACCATGCCCAGACTTGGGGCCAGTTTGGCCCAAAGTCTCCAAGAGACAAGTCGGGAAGAAAGATATGGGACAGAGGGAGAAAGCGAAGGGAGCAGGAGAAAGGGAAGGAAGAATAAAAAGTAGTGTTGGGCTGCAGGAGTGAGATGGAGGAATTGCAAGAAAAGAGGCAGGAAGCAGGAGAGTGAGAGAAAAGGAAAGAAGAGACATGCAGCCAGACAAGGGCTTAGTGAGAGAACGTGGACAGAGAACAGGATGAGAAGGAAATAAGGCAAGGCAAGGACAGGCAAGGACAGGCAAGGCAAGGCTAGGCTGCAGGACATGTTTTTGCTTTATAGTTTCTACCACATTCGTCTTCAGACTAGCAGGAAAGCCATAAGACCGTATGGATTAGGCCCAAGCAAAAACCCCAGCTACTTGAGACACTTAGACTAAGCCTAAAATACCAAGATCTCTCCATAAGGATGGTTTTTATACTGTACTTCCACAATCTGCTGGCAGTACAAAAAAATAAGCTGCAGATCTCCTTAGGCTGAGTCATGGTGCTTTGGGGCAGGGACCATGCATATCATGGGAATATTTCACAGTTTCTGCTCTGTTTTCAGTGTATGACACCAAAACACCCACCTGATGACATCCTTTCAAGAGCAAAGGCAGCAATTGGCAGAATTCCGCTTCTTAGGGGAAGTGAGAAATTGCTGAGCTGACACCAAGTCCTGCAGTGTCCCTGTCACCTGCAGAGCCACCGCATCCTCGCCACGGTAGCGGGCATTGTGACAGAGGTTCAATGTCAGCTGGGTGTGGCAGCCAGGCGCCCCCTAGGGGATGGGGAGCCTGTCAGCCCCAGGCCTGTCACTGCCTGGTGTCCCTGCTGCCACCAGCCAGGCCTCTGAAAACTTGTCAAACCATGCCCAGACTTGGGGCCAGTTTGGCCCAAGGTCTGCAAGAGACAAGTCGGGAAGAAAGATAGGGGACAGAGGGAGAAAGCGAAGGGAGCAGGAGAAAGGGAAGGAAGAATAAAAAGTAGTGTTGGGCTGCAGGAGTGAGACGGAGGAATTGCAAGAAAAGAGGCAGGAAGCAGGAGAGTGAGAGAAAAGGAAAGAAGAGACATGCAGCCAGACGAGGGGTTAGTGAGAGAGGATGGGACAGAGAAGAGGATGAGAAGGAAATAAGGCAAGGCAAGGACAGGCAAGGACAGGCAAGGCAAGGCTAGGCTGCAGGACATGTTTTTGCTTGATAGTTTCTAGCACATTCGTCTTCAGACGAGGAGGAAAGCCATAAGACCGTATGGATTAGGCCCTAGCAAAAACCCCAGCTACTTGAGACACGTAGACTAAGCCTAAAATACCAAGATCTCTCCATAAGGATGGTTTTTATACTGTACTTCCACAATCTGCTGGCAGTACAAAAATATAAGCTGCAGATCTCCTTAGGCTCAGTCATGGTGCTTTGGGGCAGGGACCATGCATATCATGGGAATATTTCACAGTTTCTGCTCTGTTTTCAGTGTATGACACCAAAACACCCACCTGATGACATCCTTTCAAGAGCAAAGGCAGCAATTGGCAGAATTCCGCTTCTTAGGGGAAGTGAGAAATTGCTGAGCTGACACCAAGTCCTGCAGTGTCCCTGTCACCTGCAGAGCCACCGCATCCTCGCCACGGTAGCGGGCATTGTGACAAAGGTTCAATGTCAGCTGGGTGTGGCAGCCAGGCGCCCCCTAGGGGATGGGGAGCCTGTCAGCCCCGGACCAGTCACTGCCTGCTGGCCCTGCTGTCACCAGCCAGGCCTCTGAAGACTTGTCAAACCATGCCCAGACGTGGGGCCAATTTGGCCCAAAGACTCCAAGAGACAAGTCGGGAAGAAAGATATGGGACAGAGGGAGAAAGCAAAGGAGCAGGAGAAAGGGAAGGAAGGATAAAAAGTAGTTTTGGGCTGCAGGAGTGAGATGGAGGAATTGCAAGAAAAGAGGCAGGAAGCAGGAGAGTGAGAGAAAAGGAAAGAAGAGACATGCAGCCAGACGAGGGCTTAGTGAGAGAGGATGGGACAGAGAACAGGATGAGAAGGACATAAGGCAAGGCAAGGGCAGGCAAGGCAAGGCAAGGCAAGGCTAGGCTGCAGGACATGTTTTTGCTTTATAGTTTCTAGCACATTCGTCTTCAGACGAGGAGGAAAGCCATAAGACCGTATGGATTAGGCCCAAGCAAAAACCCCAGCTACTTGAGACACTTAGACTAAGCCTAAAATACCAAGATCTCTCCATAAGGATGGTTTTTATACTGTACTTCCACAATCTGCTGGCAGTACAAAAAAATAAGCTGCAGATCTCCTTAGGCTGAGTCATGGTGCTTTGGGGCAGGGACCATGCATATCATGGGAATATTTCACAGTTTCTGCTCTGTTTTCAGTGTATGACACCAAAACACCCACCTGATGACATCCTTTCAAGAGCAAAGGCAGCAATTGGCAGAATTCCGCTTCTTAGGGGAAGTGAGAAATTGCTGAGCTGACACCAAGTCCTGCAGTGTCCCTGTCACTTGCAGAGTCACCGCATCCTCGCCACGGTAGCGGGCATTGTGACAAAGGTTCTATGTCAGCTGGGTGTGGCAGCCAGGCGCCCCCTAGGGGATGGGGAGCCTGTCAGCCCCGGGCCTGTCACTGCCTGCTGGCCCTGCTGTCACCAGCCAGGCCTCAGAAAACTTGTCAAACCATGCCCAGACGTGGGGCCAATTTGGCCCAAAGTCTGCAAGAGACAAGTCGGGAAGAAAGATATGGGACAGAGGGAGAAAGCGAAGAGAGCAGGAGAAAGGGAAGGAAGAATAAAAAGTAGTGTTGGGCTGCAGGAGTGAGATGGAGGAATTGCAAGAAAAGAGGCAGGAAGCAGGAGAGTGAGAGAAAAGGAAAGAAGAGACATGCAGCCAGACAAGGGGTTAGTGAGAGAGGATGGGACAGAGAACAGGATGAGAAGGAAATAAGGCAAGGCAAGGATAGGCAAGGACAGGCAAGGCAAGGCTAGGCTGCAGGACATGTTTTTGCTTTATAGTTTCTACCACATTCGTCTTCAGACTAGCAGGAAAGCCATAAGACCGTATGGATTAGGCCCAAGCAAAAACCCCAGCTACTTGAGACACTTAGACTAAGCCTAAAATACCAAGATCTCTCCATAAGGATGGTTTTTATACTGTACTTCCACAATCTGCTGGCAGTACAAAAAAATAAGCTGCAGATCTCCTTAGGCTGAGTCATGGTGCTTTGGGGCAGGGACCATGCATATCATGGGAATATTTCACAGTTTCTGCTCTGTTTTCAGTGTATGACACCAAAACACCCACCTGATGACATCCTTTCAAGAGCAAAGGCAGCAATTGGCAGAATTCCGCTTCTTAGGGGAAGTGAGAAATTGCTGAGCTGACACCAAGTCCTGCAGTGTCCCTGTCACTTGCAGAGTCACCGCATCCTCGCCACGGTAGCGGGCATTGTGACAGAGGTTCAATGTCAGCTGGGTGTGGCAGCCAGGCGCCCCCTAGGGGATGGGGAGCCTGTCAGCCCCAGGCCTGTCACTGCCTGGTGTCCCTGCTGCCACCAGCCAGGCCTCTGAAAACTTGTCAAACCATGCCCAGACTTGGGGCCAGTTTGGCCCAAGGTCTGCAAGAGACAAGTCGGGAAGAAAGATAGGGGACAGAGGGAGAAAGCGAAGGGAGCAGGAGAAAGGGAAGGAAGAATAAAAAGTAGTGTTGGGCTGCAGGAGTGAGACGGAGGAATTGCAAGAAAAGAGGCAGGAAGCAGGAGAGTGAGAGAAAAGGAAAGAAGAGACATGCAGCCAGACGAGGGGTTAGTGAGAGAGGATGGGACAGAGAAGAGGATGAGAAGGAAATAAGGCAAGGCAAGGACAGGCAAGGACAGGCAAGGCAAGGCTAGGCTGCAGGACATGTTTTTGCTTGATAGTTTCTAGCACATTCGTCTTCAGACGAGGAGGAAAGCCATAAGACCGTATGGATTAGGCCCTAGCAAAAACCCCAGCTACTTGAGACACGTAGACTAAGCCTAAAATACCAAGATCTCTCCATAAGGATGGTTTTTATACTGTACTTCCACAATCTGCTGGCAGTACAAAAATATAAGCTGCAGATCTCCTTAGGCTCAGTCATGGTGCTTTGGGGCAGGGACCATGCATATCATGGGAATATTTCACAGTTTCTGCTCTGTTTTCAGTGTATGACACCAAAACACCCACCTGATGACATCCTTTCAAGAGCAAAGGCAGCAATTGGCAGAATTCCGCTTCTTAGGGGAAGTGAGAAATTGCTGAGCTGACACCAAGTCCTGCAGTGTCCCTGTCACCTGCAGAGCCACCGCATCCTCGCCACGGTAGCGGGCATTGTGACAAAGGTTCAATGTCAGCTGGGTGTGGCAGCCAGGCGCCCCCTAGGGGATGGGGAGCCTGTCAGCCCCGGACCAGTCACTGCCTGCTGGCCCTGCTGTCACCAGCCAGGCCTCTGAAGACTTGTCAAACCATGCCCAGACGTGGGGCCAATTTGGCCCAAAGACTCCAAGAGACAAGTCGGGAAGAAAGATATGGGACAGAGGGAGAAAGCAAAGGAGCAGGAGAAAGGGAAGGAAGGATAAAAAGTACTTTTGGGCTGCAGGAGTGAGATGGAGGAATTGCAAGAAAAGAGGCAGGAAGCAGGAGAGTGAGAGAAAAGGAAAGAAGAGACATGCAGCCAGACGAGGGCTTAGTGAGAGAGGATGGGACAGAGAACAGGATGAGAAGGACATAAGGCAAGGCAAGGGCAGGCAAGGCAAGGCAAGGCAAGGCTAGGCTGCAGGACATGTTTTTGCTTTATAGTTTCTAGCACATTCGTCTTCAGACGAGGAGGAAAGCCATAAGACCGTATGGATTAGGCCCAAGCAAAAACCCCAGCTACTTGAGACACTTAGACTAAGCCTAAAATACCAAGATCTCTCCATAAGGATGGTTTTTATACTGTACTTCCACAATCTGCTGGCAGTACAAAAAAATAAGCTGCAGATCTCCTTAGGCTGAGTCATGGTGCTTTGGGGCAGGGACCATGCATATCGTGGGAATATTTCACAGTTTCTGCTCTGTTTTCAGTGTATGACACCAAAACACCCACCTGATGACATCCTTTCAAGAGCAAAGGCAGCAATTGGCAGAATTCCGCTTCTTAGGGGAAGTGAGAAATTGCTGAGCTGACACCAAGTCCTGCAGTGTCCCTGTCACTTGCAGAGTCACCGCATCCTCGCCACGGTAGCGGGCATTGTGACAAAGGTTCTATGTCAGCTGGGTGTGGCAGCCAGGCGCCCCCTAGGGGATGGGGAGCCTGTCAGCCCCGGGCCTGTCACTGCCTGCTGGCCCTGCTGTCACCAGCCAGGCCTCAGAAAACTTGTCAAACCATGCCCAGACGTGGGGCCAATTTGGCCCAAAGTCTGCAAGAGACAAGTCGGGAAGAAAGATATGGGACAGAGGGAGAAAGCGAAGAGAGCAGGAGAAAGGGAAGGAAGAATAAAAAGTAGTGTTGGGCTGCAGGAGTGAGATGGAGGAATTGCAAGAAAAGAGGCAGGAAGCAGGAGAGTGAGAGAAAAGGAAAGAAGAGACATGCAGCCAGACAAGGGGTTAGTGAGAGAGGATGGGACAGAGAACAGGATGAGAAGGAAATAAGGCAAGGCAAGGATAGGCAAGGACAGGCAAGGCAAGGCTAGGCTGCAGGACATGTTTTTGCTTTATAGTTTCTACCACATTCGTCTTCAGACTAGCAGGAAAGCCATAAGACCGTATGGATTAGGCCCAAGCAAAAACCCCAGCTACTTGAGACACTTAGACTAAGCCTAAAATACCAAGATCTCTCCATAAGGATGGTTTTTATACTGTACTTCCACAATCTGCTGGCAGTACAAAAAAATAAGCTGCAGATCTCCTTAGGCTGAGTCATGGTGCTTTGGGGCAGGGACCATGCATATCATGGGAATATTTCACAGTTTCTGCTCTGTTTTCAGTGTATGACACCAAAACACCCACCTGATGACATCCTTTCAAGAGCAAAGGCAGCAATTGGCAGAATTCCGCTTCTTAGGGGAAGTGAGAAATTGCTGAGCTGACACCAAGTCCTGCAGTGTCCCTGTCACCTGCAGAGCCACCGCATCCTCGCCACGGTAGCGGGCATTGTGACAGAGGTTCAATGTCAGCTGGGTGTGGCAGCCAGGCGCCCCCTAGGGGATGGGGAGCCTGTCAGCCCCAGGCCTGTCACTGCCTGGTGTCCCTGCTGCCACCAGCCAGGCCTCTGAAAACTTGTCAAACCATGCCCAGACTTGGGGCCAGTTTGGCCCAAGGTCTGCAAGAGACAAGTCGGGAAGAAAGATAGGGGACAGAGGGAGAAAGCGAAGGGAGCAGGAGAAAGGGAAGGAAGAATAAAAAGTAGTGTTGGGCTGCAGGAGTGAGACGGAGGAATTGCAAGAAAAGAGGCAGGAAGCAGGAGAGTGAGAGAAAAGGAAAGAAGAGACATGCAGCCAGACGAGGGGTTAGTGAGAGAGGATGGGACAGAGAAGAGGATGAGAAGGAAATAAGGCAAGGCAAGGACAGGCAAGGACAGGCAAGGCAAGGCTAGGCTGCAGGACATGTTTTTGCTTGATAGTTTCTAGCACATTCGTCTTCAGACGAGGAGGAAAGCCATAAGACCGTATGGATTAGGCCCTAGCAAAAACCCCAGCTACTTGAGACACGTAGACTAAGCCTAAAATACCAAGATCTCTCCATAAGGATGGTTTTTATACTGTACTTCCACAATCTGCTGGCAGTACAAAAATATAAGCTGCAGATCTCCTTAGGCTCAGTCATGGTGCTTTGGGGCAGGGACCATGCATATCATGGGAATATTTCACAGTTTCTGCTCTGTTTTCAGTGTATGACACCAAAACACCCACCTGATGACATCCTTTCAAGAGCAAAGGCAGCAATTGGCAGAATTCCGCTTCTTAGGGGAAGTGAGAAATTGCTGAGCTGACACCAAGTCCTGCAGTGTCCCTGTCACCTGCAGAGCCACCGCATCCTCGCCACGGTAGCGGGCATTGTGACAAAGGTTCAATGTCAGCTGGGTGTGGCAGCCAGGCGCCCCCTAGGGGATGGGGAGCCTGTCAGCCCCGGACCAGTCACTGCCTGCTGGCCCTGCTGTCACCAGCCAGGCCTCTGAAGACTTGTCAAACCATGCCCAGACGTGGGGCCAATTTGGCCCAAAGACTCCAAGAGACAAGTCGGGAAGAAAGATATGGGACAGAGGGAGAAAGCAAAGGAGCAGGAGAAAGGGAAGGAAGGATAAAAAGTACTTTTGGGCTGCAGGAGTGAGATGGAGGAATTGCAAGAAAAGAGGCAGGAAGCAGGAGAGTGAGAGAAAAGGAAAGAAGAGACATGCAGCCAGACGAGGGCTTAGTGAGAGAGGATGGGACAGAGAACAGGATGAGAAGGACATAAGGCAAGGCAAGGGCAGGCAAGGCAAGGCAAGGCAAGGCTAGGCTGCAGGACATGTTTTTGCTTTATAGTTTCTAGCACATTCGTCTTCAGACGAGGAGGAAAGCCATAAGACCGTATGGATTAGGCCCAAGCAAAAACCCCAGCTACTTGAGACACTTAGACTAAGCCTAAAATACCAAGATCTCTCCATAAGGATGGTTTTTATACTGTACTTCCACAATCTGCTGGCAGTACAAAAAAATAAGCTGCAGATCTCCTTAGGCTGAGTCATGGTGCTTTGGGGCAGGGACCATGCATATCATGGGAAT
Organism: Columba livia; assembly: GCF_036013475.1. Classification (NCBI taxonomy): domain Eukaryota; kingdom Metazoa; phylum Chordata; class Aves; order Columbiformes; family Columbidae; genus Columba; species Columba livia. The sequence continues at coordinate 4,280,026 of NW_027043009.1, read as the reverse complement.
ATTTCACAGTTTCTGCTCTGTTTTCAGTGTATGACACCAAAACACCCACCTGATGACATCCTTTCAAGAGCAAAGGCAGCAATTGGCAGAATTCCGCTTCTTAGGGGAAGTGAGAAATTGCTGAGCTGACACCAAGTCCTGCAGTGTCCCTGTCACTTGCAGAGTCACCGCATCCTCGCCACGGTAGCGGGCATTGTGACAAAGGTTCTATGTCAGCTGGGTGTGGCAGCCAGGCGCCCCCTAGGGGATGGGGAGCCTGTCAGCCCCGGGCCTGTCACTGCCTGCTGGCCCTGCTGTCACCAGCCAGGCCTCAGAAAACTTGTCAAACCATGCCCAGACGTGGGGCCAATTTGGCCCAAAGTCTGCAAGAGACAAGTCGGGAAGAAAGATATGGGACAGAGGGAGAAAGCGAAGAGAGCAGGAGAAAGGGAAGGAAGAATAAAAAGTAGTGTTGGGCTGCAGGAGTGAGATGGAGGAATTGCAAGAAAAGAGGCAGGAAGCAGGAGAGTGAGAGAAAAGGAAAGAAGAGACATGCAGCCAGACAAGGGGTTAGTGAGAGAGGATGGGACAGAGAACAGGATGAGAAGGAAATAAGGCAAGGCAAGGATAGGCAAGGACAGGCAAGGCAAGGCTAGGCTGCAGGACATGTTTTTGCTTTATAGTTTCTACCACATTCGTCTTCAGACTAGCAGGAAAGCCATAAGACCGTATGGATTAGGCCCAAGCAAAAACCCCAGCTACTTGAGACACTTAGACTAAGCCTAAAATACCAAGATCTCTCCATAAGGATGGTTTTTATACTGTACTTCCAGAATCTGCTGGCAGTACAAAAAAATAAGCTGCAGATCTCCTTAGGCTGAGTCATGGTGCTTTGGGGCAGGGACCATGCATATCATGGGAATATTTCACAGTTTCTGCTCTGTTTTCAGTGTATGACACCAAAACACCCACCTGATGACATCCTTTCAAGAGCAAAGGCAGCAATTGGCAGAATTCCGCTTCTTAGGGGAAGTGAGAAATTGCTGAGCTGACACCAAGTCCTGCAGTGTCCCTGTCACTTGCAGAGTCACCGCATCCTCGCCACGGTAGCGGGCATTGTGACAGAGGTTCAATGTCAGCTGGGTGTGGCAGCCAGGCGCCCCCTAGGGGATGGGGAGCCTGTCAGCCCCAGGCCTGTCACTGCCTGGTGTCCCTGCTGCCACCAGCCAGGCCTCTGAAAACTTGTCAAACCATGCCCAGACTTGGGGCCAGTTTGGCCCAAGGTCTGCAAGAGACAAGTCGGGAAGAAAGATAGGGGACAGAGGGAGAAAGCGAAGGGAGCAGGAGAAAGGGAAGGAAGAATAAAAAGTAGTGTTGGGCTGCAGGAGTGAGACGGAGGAATTGCAAGAAAAGAGGCAGGAAGCAGGAGAGTGAGAGAAAAGGAAAGAAGAGACATGCAGCCAGACGAGGGGTTAGTGAGAGAGGATGGGACAGAGAACAGGATGAGAAGGAAATAAGGCAAGGCAAGGACAGGCAAGGACAGGCAAGGCAAGGCTAGGCTGCAGGACATGTTTTTGCTTGATAGTTTCTAGCACATTCGTCTTCAGACGAGGAGGAAAGCCATAAGACCGTATGGATTAGGCCCTAGCAAAAACCCCAGCTACTTGAGACACGTAGACTAAGCCTAAAATACCAAGATCTCTCCATAAGGATGGTTTTTATACTGTACTTCCACAATCTGCTGGCAGTACAAAAATATAAGCTGCAGATCTCCTTAGGCTCAGTCATGGTGCTTTGGGGCAGGGACCATGCATATCATGGGAATATTTCACAGTTTCTGCTCTGTTTTCAGTGTATGACACCAAAACACCCACCTGATGACATCCTTTCAAGAGCAAAGGCAGCAATTGGCAGAATTCCGCTTCTTAGGGGAAGTGAGAAATTGCTGAGCTGACACCAAGTCCTGCAGTGTCCCTGTCACCTGCAGAGCCACCGCATCCTCGCCACGGTAGCGGGCATTGTGACAAAGGTTCAATGTCAGCTGGGTGTGGCAGCCAGGCGCCCCCTAGGGGATGGGGAGCCTGTCAGCCCCGGACCAGTCACTGCCTGCTGGCCCTGCTGTCACCAGCCAGGCCTCTGAAGACTTGTCAAACCATGCCCAGACGTGGGGCCAATTTGGCCCAAAGACTCCAAGAGACAAGTCGGGAAGAAAGATATGGGACAGAGGGAGAAAGCAAAGGAGCAGGAGAAAGGGAAGGAAGGATAAAAAGTACTTTTGGGCTGCAGGAGTGAGATGGAGGAATTGCAAGAAAAGAGGCAGGAAGCAGGAGAGTGAGAGAAAAGGAAAGAAGAGACATGCAGCCAGACGAGGGCTTAGTGAGAGAGGATGGGACAGAGAACAGGATGAGAAGGACATAAGGCAAGGCAAGGGCAGGCAAGGCAAGGCAAGGCAAGGCTAGGCTGCAGGACATGTTTTTGCTTTATAGTTTCTACCACATTCGTCTTCAGACTAGCAGGAAAGCCATAAGACCGTATGGATTAGGCCCAAGCAAAAACCCCAGCTACTTGAGACACTTAGACTAAGCCTAAAATACCAAGATCTCTCCATAAGGATGGTTTTTATACTGTACTTCCACAATCTGCTGGCAGTACAAAAAAATAAGCTGCAGATCTCCTTAGGCTGAGTCATGGTGCTTTGGGGCAGGGACCATGCATATCATGGGAATATTTCACAGTTTCTGCTCTGTTTTCAGTGTATGACACCAAAACACCCACCTGATGACATCCTTTCAAGAGCAAAGGCAGCAATTGGCAGAATTCCGCTTCTTAGGGGAAGTGAGAAATTGCTGAGCTGACACCAAGTCCTGCAGTGTCCCTGTCACTTGCAGAGTCACCGCATCCTCGCCACGGTAGCGGGCATTGTGACAAAGGTTCTATGTCAGCTGGGTGTGGCAGCCAGGCGCCCCCTAGGGGATGGGGAGCCTGTCAGCCCCGGGCCTGTCACTGCCTGCTGGCCCTGCTGTCACCAGCCAGGCCTCAGAAAACTTGTCAAACCATGCCCAGACGTGGGGCCAATTTGGCCCAAAGTCTGCAAGAGACAAGTCGGGAAGAAAGATATGGGACAGAGGGAGAAAGCGAAGAGAGCAGGAGAAAGGGAAGGAAGAATAAAAAGTAGTGTTGGGCTGCAGGAGTGAGATGGAGGAATTGCAAGAAAAGAGGCAGGAAGCAGGAGAGTGAGAGAAAAGGAAAGAAGAGACATGCAGCCAGACAAGGGGTTAGTGAGAGAGGATGGGACAGAGAACAGGATGAGAAGGAAATAAGGCAAGGCAAGGATAGGCAAGGACAGGCAAGGCAAGGCTAGGCTGCAGGACATGTTTTTGCTTTATAGTTTCTACCACATTCGTCTTCAGACTAGCAGGAAAGCCATAAGACCGTATGGATTAGGCCCAAGCAAAAACCCCAGCTACTTGAGACACTTAGACTAAGCCTAAAATACCAAGATCTCTCCATAAGGATGGTTTTTATACTGTACTTCCACAATCTGCTGGCAGTACAAAAAAATAAGCTGCAGATCTCCTTAGGCTGAGTCATGGTGCTTTGGGGCAGGGACCATGCATATCATGGGAATATTTCACAGTTTCTGCTCTGTTTTCAGTGTATGACACCAAAACACCCACCTGATGACATCCTTTCAAGAGCAAAGGCAGCAATTGGCAGAATTCCGCTTCTTAGGGGAAGTGAGAAATTGCTGAGCTGACACCAAGTCCTGCAGTGTCCCTGTCACCTGCAGAGCCACCGCATCCTCGCCACGGTAGCGGGCATTGTGACAGAGGTTCAATGTCAGCTGGGTGTGGCAGCCAGGCGCCCCCTAGGGGATGGGGAGCCTGTCAGCCCCAGGCCTGTCACTGCCTGGTGTCCCTGCTGCCACCAGCCAGGCCTCTGAAAACTTGTCAAACCATGCCCAGACTTGGGGCCAGTTTGGCCCAAGGTCTGCAAGAGACAAGTCGGGAAGAAAGATAGGGGACAGAGGGAGAAAGCGAAGGGAGCAGGAGAAAGGGAAGGAAGAATAAAAAGTAGTGTTGGGCTGCAGGAGTGAGATGGAGGAATTGCAAGAAAAGAGGCAGGAAGCAGGAGAGTGAGAGAAAAGGAAAGAAGAGACATGCAGCCAGACGAGGGGTTAGTGAGAGAGGATGGGACAGAGAAGAGGATGAGAAGGAAATAAGGCAAGGCAAGGACAGGCAAGGACAGGCAAGGCAAGGCTAGGCTGCAGGACATGTTTTTGCTTGATAGTTTCTAGCACATTCGTCTTCAGACGAGGAGGAAAGCCATAAGACCGTATGGATTAGGCCCTAGCAAAAACCCCAGCTACTTGAGACATGTAGACTAAGCCTAAAATACCAAGATCTCTCCATAAGGATGGTTTTTATACTGTACTTCCACAATCTGCTGGCAGTACAAAAATATAAGCTGCAGATCTCCTTAGGCTCAGTCATGGTGCTTTGGGGCAGGGACCATGCATATCATGGGAATATTTCACAGTTTCTGCTCTGTTTTCAGTGTATGACACCAAAACACCCACCTGATGACATCCTTTCAAGAGCAAAGGCAGCAATTGGCAGAATTCCGCTTCTTAGGGGAAGTGAGAAATTGCTGAGCTGACACCAAGTCCTGCAGTGTCCCTGTCACCTGCAGAGCCACCGCATCCTCGCCACGGTAGCGGGCATTGTGACAAAGGTTCAATGTCAGCTGGGTGTGGCAGCCAGGCGCCACCCTAGGGGATGGGGAGCCTGTCAGCCCCGGACCAGTCACTGCCTGCTGGCCCTGCTGTCACCAGCCAGGCCTCTGAAGACTTGTCAAACCATGCCCAGACGTGGGGCCAATTTGGCCCAAAGACTCCAAGAGACAAGTCGGGAAGAAAGATATGGGACAGAGGGAGAAAGCAAAGGAGCAGGAGAAAGGGAAGGAAGGATAAAAAGTAGTGTTGGGCTGCAGGAGTGAGATGGAGGAATTGCAAGAAAAGAGGCAGGAAGCAGGAGAGTGAGAGAAAAGGAAAGAAGAGACATGCAGCCAGACGAGGGCTTAGTGAGAGAGGATGGGACAGAGAACAGGATGAGAAGGACATAAGGCAAGGCAAGGGCAGGCAAGGCAAGGCAAGGCAAGGCTAGGCTGCAGGACATGTTTTTGCTTTATAGTTTCTAGCACATTCGTCTTCAGACGAGGAGGAAAGCCATAAGACCGTATGGATTAGGCCCAAGCAAAAACCCCAGCTACTTGAGACACTTAGACTAAGCCTAAAATACCAAGATCTCTCCATAAGGATGGTTTTTATACTGTACTTCCAGAATCTGCTGGCAGTACAAAAAAATAAGCTGCAGATCTCCTTAGGCTGAGTCATGGTGCTTTGGGGCAGGGACCATGCATATCATGGGAATATTTCACAGTTTCTGCTCTGTTTTCAGTGTATGACACCAAAACACCCACCTGATGACATCCTTTCAAGAGCAAAGGCAGCAATTGGCAGAATTCCGCTTCTTAGGGGAAGTGAGAAATTGCTGAGCTGACACCAAGTCCTGCAGTGTCCCTGTCACTTGCAGAGTCACCGCATCCTCGCCACGGTAGCGGGCATTGTGACAAAGGTTCTATGTCAGCTGGGTGTGGCAGCCAGGCGCCCCCTAGGGGATGGGGAGCCTGTCAGCCCCGGGCCTGTCACTGCCTGCTGGCCCTGCTGTCACCAGCCAGGCCTCAGAAAACTTGTCAAACCATGCCCAGACGTGGGGCCAATTTGGCCCAAAGTCTGCAAGAGACAAGTCGGGAAGAAAGATAGGGGACAGAGGGAGAAAGCGAAGGGAGCAGGAGAAAGGGAAGGAAGAATAAAAAGTAGTGTTGGGCTGCAGGAGTGAGATGGAGGAATTGCAAGAAAAGAGGCAGGAAGCAGGAGAGTGAGAGAAAAGGAAAGAAGAGACATGCAGCCAGACGAGGGGTTAGTGAGAGAGGATGGGACAGAGAAGAGGATGAGAAGGAAATAAGGCAAGGCAAGGACAGGCAAGGACAGGCAAGGCAAGGCTAGGCTGCAGGACATGTTTTTGCTTGATAGTTTCTAGCACATTCGTCTTCAGACGAGGAGGAAAGCCATAAGACCGTATGGATTAGGCCCTAGCAAAAACCCCAGCTACTTGAGACACGTAGACTAAGCCTAAAATACCAAGATCTCTCCATAAGGATGGTTTTTATACTGTACTTCCAGAATCTGCTGGCAGTACAAAAATATAAGCTGCAGATCTCCTTAGGCTCAGTCATGGTGCTTTGGGGCAGGGACCATGCATATCATGGGAATATTTCACAGTTTCTGCTCTGTTTTCAGTGTATGACACCAAAACACCCACCTGATGACATCCTTTCAAGAGCAAAGGCAGCAATTGGCAGAATTCCGCTTCTTAGGGGAAGTGAGAAATTGCTGAGCTGACACCAAGTCCTGCAGTGTCCCTGTCACCTGCAGAGCCACCGCATCCTCGCCACGGTAGCGGGCATTGTGACAAAGGTTCAATGTCAGCTGGGTGTGGCAGCCAGGCGCCACCCTAGGGGATGGGGAGCCTGTCAGCCCCGGACCAGTCACTGCCTGCTGGCCCTGCTGTCACCAGCCAGGCCTCTGAAGACTTGTCAAACCATGCCCAGACGTGGGGCCAATTTGGCCCAAAGACTCCAAGAGACAAGTCGGGAAGAAAGATATGGGACAGAGGGAGAAAGCAAAGGAGCAGGAGAAAGGGAAGGAAGAATAAAAAGTAGTGTTGGGCTGCAGGAGTGAGATGGAGGAATTGCAAGAAAAGAGGCAGGAAGCAGGAGAGTGAGAGAAAAGGAAAGAAGAGACATGCAGCCAGACGAGGGCTTAGTGAGAGAGGATGGGACAGAGAACAGGATGAGAAGGACATAAGGCAAGGCAAGGGCAGGCAAGGCAAGGCAAGGCAAGGCTAGGCTGCAGGACATGTTTTTGCTTTATAGTTTCTAGCACATTCGTCTTCAGACGAGGAGGAAAGCCATAAGACCGTATGGATTAGGCCCAAGCAAAAACCCCAGCTACTTGAGACACTTAGACTAAGCCTAAAATACCAAGATCTCTCCATAAGGATGGTTTTTATACTGTACTTCCAGAATCTGCTGGCAGTACAAAAAAATAAGCTGCAGATCTCCTTAGGCTGAGTCATGGTGCTTTGGGGCAGGGACCATGCATATCATGGGAATATTTCACAGTTTCTGCTCTGTTTTCAGTGTATGACACCAAAACACCCACCTGATGACATCCTTTCAAGAGCAAAGGCAGCAATTGGCAGAATTCCGCTTCTTAGGGGAAGTGAGAAATTGCTGAGCTGACACCAAGTCCTGCAGTGTCCCTGTCACTTGCAGAGTCACCGCATCCTCGCCACGGTAGCGGGCATTGTGACAGAGGTTCAATGTCAGCTGGGTGTGGCAGCCAGGCGCCCCCTAGGGGATGGGGAGCCTGTCAGCCCCAGGCCTGTCACTGCCTGGTGTCCCTGCTGCCACCAGCCAGGCCTCTGAAAACTTGTCAAACCATGCCCAGACTTGGGGCCAGTTTGGCCCAAGGTCTGCAAGAGACAAGTCGGGAAGAAAGATAGGGGACAGAGGGAGAAAGCGAAGGGAGCAGGAGAAAGGGAAGGAAGAATAAAAAGTAGTGTTGGGCTGCAGGAGTGAGACGGAGGAATTGCAAGAAAATAGGCAGGAAGCAGGAGAGTGAGAGAAAAGGAAAGAAGAGACATGCAGCCAGACGAGGGGTTAGTGAGAGAGGATGGGACAGAGAAGAGGATGAGAAGGAAATAAGGCAAGGCAAGGACAGGCAAGGACAGGCAAGGCAAGGCTAGGCTGCAGGACATGTTTTTGCTTGATAGTTTCTAGCACATTCGTCTTCAGACGAGGAGGAAAGCCATAAGACCGTATGGATTAGGCCCTAGCAAAAACCCCAGCTACTTGAGACACGTAGACTAAGCCTAAAATACCAAGATCTCTCCATAAGGATGGTTTTTATACTGTACTTCCACAATCTGCTGGCAGTACAAAAATATAAGCTGCAGATCTCCTTAGGCTCAGTCATGGTGCTTTGGGGCAGGGACCATGCATATCATGGGAATATTTCACAGTTTCTGCTCTGTTTTCAGTGTATGACACCAAAACACCCACCTGATGACATCCTTTCAAGAGCAAAGGCAGCAATTGGCAGAATTCCGCTTCTTAGGGGAAGTGAGAAATTGCTGAGCTGACACCAAGTCCTGCAGTGTCCCTGTCACCTGCAGAGCCACCGCATCCTCGCCACGGTAGCGGGCATTGTGACAAAGGTTCAATGTCAGCTGGGTGTGGCAGCCAGGCGCCCCCTAGGGGATGGGGAGCCTGTCAGCCCCGGACCAGTCACTGCCTGCTGGCCCTGCTGTCACCAGCCAGGCCTCTGAAGACTTGTCAAACCATGCCCAGACGTGGGGCCAATTTGGCCCAAAGACTCCAAGAGACAAGTCGGGAAGAAAGATATGGGACAGAGGGAGAAAGCAAAGGAGCAGGAGAAAGGGAAGGAAGGATAAAAAGTACTTTTGGGCTGCAGGAGTGAGATGGAGGAATTGCAAGAAAAGAGGCAGGAAGCAGGAGAGTGAGAGAAAAGGAAAGAAGAGACATGCAGCCAGACGAGGGCTTAGTGAGAGAGGATGGGACAGAGAACAGGATGAGAAGGACATAAGGCAAGGCAAGGGCAGGCAAGGCAAGGCAAGGCAAGGCTAGGCTGCAGGACATGTTTTTGCTTTATAGTTTCTAGCACATTCGTCTTCAGACGAGGAGGAAAGCCATAAGACCGTATGGATTAGGCCCAAGCAAAAACCCCAGCTACTTGAGACACTTAGACTAAGCCTAAAATACCAAGATCTCTCCATAAGGATGGTTTTTATACTGTACTTCCACAATCTGCTGGCAGTACAAAAAAATAAGCTGCAGATCTCCTTAGGCTGAGTCATGGTGCTTTGGGGCAGGGACCATGCATATCATGGGAATATTTCACAGTTTCTGCTCTGTTTTCAGTGTATGACACCAAAACACCCACCTGATGACATCCTTTCAAGAGCAAAGGCAGCAATTGGCAGAATTCCGCTTCTTAGGGGAAGTGAGAAATTGCTGAGCTGACACCAAGTCCTGCAGTGTCCCTGTCACTTGCAGAGTCACCGCATCCTCGCCACGGTAGCGGGCATTGTGACAAAGGTTCTATGTCAGCTGGGTGTGGCAGCCAGGCGCCCCCTAGGGGATGGGGAGCCTGTCAGCCCCGGGCCTGTCACTGCCTGCTGGCCCTGCTGTCACCAGCCAGGCCTCAGAAAACTTGTCAAACCATGCCCAGACGTGGGGCCAATTTGGCCCAAAGTCTGCAAGAGACAAGTCGGGAAGAAAGATATGGGACAGAGGGAGAAAGCGAAGAGAGCAGGAGAAAGGGAAGGAAGAATAAAAAGTAGTGTTGGGCTGCAGGAGTGAGATGGAGGAATTGCAAGAAAAGAGGCAGGAAGCAGGAGAGTGAGAGAAAAGGAAAGAAGAGACATGCAGCCAGACAAGGGGTTAGTGAGAGAGGATGGGACAGAGAACAGGATGAGAAGGAAATAAGGCAAGGCAAGGATAGGCAAGGACAGGCAAGGCAAGGCTAGGCTGCAGGACATGTTTTTGCTTTATAGTTTCTACCACATTCGTCTTCAGACTAGCAGGAAAGCCATAAGACCGTATGGATTAGGCCCAAGCAAAAACCCCAGCTACTTGAGACACTTAGACTAAGCCTAAAATACCAAGATCTCTCCATAAGGATGGTTTTTATACTGTACTTCCACAATCTGCTGGCAGTACAAAAAAATAAGCTGCAGATCTCCTTAGGCTGAGTCATGGTGCTTTGGGGCAGGGACCATGCATATCATGGGAATATTTCACAGTTTCTGCTCTGTTTTCAGTGTATGACACCAAAACACCCACCTGATGACATCCTTTCAAGAGCAAAGGCAGCAATTGGCAGAATTCCGCTTCTTAGGGGAAGTGAGAAATTGCTGAGCTGACACCAAGTCCTGCAGTGTCCCTGTCACCTGCAGAGCCACCGCATCCTCGCCACGGTAGCGGGCATTGTGACAAAGGTTCAATGTCAGCTGGGTGTGGCAGCCAGGCGCCCCCTAGGGGATGGGGAGCCTGTCAGCCCCGGGCCTGTCACTGCCTGCTGGCCCTGCTGTCACCAGCCAGGCCTCTGAAGACTTGTCAAACCATGCCCAGACGTGGGGCCAATTTGGCCCAAAGTCTCCAAGAGACAAGTCGGGAAGAAAGATATGGGACAGAGGGAGAAAGCAAAGGAGCAGGAGAAAGGGAAGGAAGGATAAAAAGTAGTGTTGGGCTGCAGGAGTGAGATGGAGGAATTGCAAGAAAAGAGGCAGAAAGCAGGAGAGTGAGAGAAAAGGAAAGAAGAGACATGCAGCCAGACGAGGGGTTAGTGAGAGAGGATGGGACAGAGAAGAGGATGAGAAGGAAATAAGGGAAGGCAAGGAAAGGCAAGGACAGGCAAGGCAAGGCTAGGCTGCAGGACATGTTTTTGCTTGATAGTTTCTAGCACATTCGTCTTCAGACTAGGAGGAAAGCCATAAGACCGTATGGATTAGGCCCTAGCAAAAACCCCAGCTACTTGAGACACTTAGACGAAGCCTAAAATACCAAGATATCTCCATAAGGATGGTTTTTATACTGTACTTCCACAATCTGCTGGCAGTACAAAAATATAAGCTGCAGATCTCCTTAGGCTGAGTCATGGTGCTTTGGGGCAGGGACCATGCGTATCATGGGAATATTTCACAGTTTCTGCTCTGTTTTCAGTGTATGACACCAAAACACCCACGTGATGACATCCTTTCAAGAGCAAAGGCAGCAATTGGCAGAATTCCGCTTCTTAGGGGAAGTGAGAAATTGCTGAGCTGACACCAAGTCCTGCAGTATCCCTGTCACCTGCAGAGCCACCGCATCCTCGCCACGGTAGCGGGCATTGTGACAAAGGTTCAATGTCAGCTGGGTGTGGCAGCCAGGCGCCCCCTAGGGGATGGGGAGCCTGTCAGCCCCGGGCCTGTCACTGCCTGGTGTCCCTGCTGACACCAGCCAGGCCTCTGAAAACTTGTCAAACCATGCCCAGACTTGGGGCCAGTTTGGCCCAAAGTCTCCAAGAGACAAGTCGGGAAGAAAGATATGGGACAGAGGGAGAAAGCGAAGGGAGCAGGAGAAAGGGAAGGAAGAATAAAAAGTAGTGTTGGGCTGCAGGAGTGAGATGGAGGAATTGCAAGAAAAGAGGCAGGAAGCAGGAGAGTGAGAGAAAAGGAAAGAAGAGACATGCAGCCAGACAAGGGGTTAGTGAGAGAGGATGGGACAGAGAACAGGATGAGAAGGAAATAAGGCAAGTCAAGGACAGGCAAGGACAGGCAAGGCAAGGCTAGGCTGCAGGACATGTTTTTGCTTTATAGTTTCTAGCACATTCGTCTTCAGACTAGCAGGAAAGCCATAAGACCGTATGGATTAGGCCCAAGCAAAAACCCCAGCTACTTGAGACACTTAGACTAAGCCTAAAATACCAAGATCTCTCCATAAGGATGGTTTTTATACTGTACTTCCACAATCTGCTGGCAGTACAAAAAAATAAGCTGCAGATCTCCTTAGGCTGAGTCATGGTGCTTTGGGGCAGGGACCATGCATATCATGGGAATATTTCACAGTTTCTGCTCTGTTTTCAGTGTATGACACCAAAACACCCACCTGATGACATCCTTTCAAGAGCAAAGGCAGCAATTGGCAGAATTCCGCTTCTTAGGGGAAGTGAGAAATTGCTGAGCTGACACCAAGTCCTGCAGTGTCCCTGTCACCTGCAGAGCCACCGCATCCTCGCCACGGTAGCGGGCATTGTGACAAAGGTTCAATGTCAGCTGGGTGTGGCAGCCAGGCGCCACCCTAGGGGATGGGGAGCCTGTCAGCCCCGGACCAGTCACTGCCTGCTGGCCCTGCTGTCACCAGCCAGGCCTCTGAAGACTTGTCAAACCATGCCCAGACGTGGGGCCAATTTGGCCCAAAGACTCCAAGAGACAAGTCGGGAAGAAAGATATGGGACAGAGGGAGAAAGCAAAGGAGCAGGAGAAAGGGAAGGAAGGATAAAAAGTAGTGTTGGGCTGCAGGAGTGAGATGGAGGAATTGCAAGAAAAGAGGCAGGAAGCAGGAGAGTGAGAGAAAAGGAAAGAAGAGACATGCAGCCAGACGAGGGCTTAGTGAGAGAGGATGGGACAGAGAACAGGATGAGAAGGACATAAGCCAAGGCAAGGGCAGGCAAGGCAAGGCAAGGCAAGGCTAGGCTGCAGGACATGTTTTTGCTTTATAGTTTCTAGCACATTCGTCTTCAGACGAGGAGGAAAGCCATAAGACCGTATGGATTAGGCCCAAGCAAAAACCCCAGCTACTTGAGACACTTAGACTAAGCCTAAAATACCAAGATCTCTCCATAAGGATGGTTTTTATACTGTACTTCCAGAATCTGCTGGCAGTACAAAAAAATAAGCTGCAGATCTCCTTAGGCTGAGTCATGGTGCTTTGGGGCAGGGACCATGCATATCATGGGAATATTTCACAGTTTCTGCTCTGTTTTCAGTGTATGACACCAAAACACCCACCTGATGACATCCTTTCAAGAGCAAAGGCAGCAATTGGCAGAATTCCGCTTCTTAGGGGAAGTGAGAAATTGCTGAGCTGACACCAAGTCCTGCAGTGTCCCTGTCACTTGCAGAGTCACCGCATCCTCGCCACGGTAGCGGGCATTGTGACAAAGGTTCTATGTCAGCTGGGTGTGGCAGCCAGGCGCCCCCTAGGGGATGGGGAGCCTGTCAGCCCCGGGCCTGTCACTGCCTGCTGGCCCTGCTGTCACCAGCCAGGCCTCAGAAAACTTGTCAAACCATGCCCAGACGTGGGGCCAATTTGGCCCAAAGTCTGCAAGAGACAAGTCGGGAAGAAAGATAGGGGACAGAGGGAGAAAGCGAAGGGAGCAGGAGAAAGGGAAGGAAGAATAAAAAGTAGTGTTGGGCTGCAGGAGTGAGATGGAGGAATTGCAAGAAAAGAGGCAGAAAGCAGGAGAGTGAGAGAAAAGGAAAGAAGAGACATGCAGCCAGACGAGGGGTTAGTGAGAGAGGATGGGACAGAGAAGAGGATGAGAAGGAAATAAGGGAAGGCAAGGAAAGGCAAGGACAGGCAAGGCAAGGCTAGGCTGCAGGACATGTTTTTGCTTGATAGTTTCTAGCACATTCGTCTTCAGACTAGGAGGAAAGCCATAAGACCGTATGGATTAGGCCCTAGCAAAAACCCCAGCTACTTGAGACACTTAGACGAAGCCTAAAATACCAAGATCTCTCCATAAGGATGGTTTTTATACTGTACTTCCACAATCTGCTGGCAGTACAAAAATATAAGCTGCAGATCTCCTTAGGCTGAGTCATGGTGCTTTGGGGCAGGGACCATGCGTATCATGGGAATATTTCACAGTTTCTGCTCTGTTTTCAGTGTATGACACCAAAACACCCACGTGATGACATCCTTTCAAGAGCAAAGGCAGCAATTGGCAGAATTCCGCTTCTTAGGGGAAGTGAGAAATTGCTGAGCTGACACCAAGTCCTGCAGTATCCCTGTCACCTGCAGAGCCACCGCATCCTCGCCACGGTAGCGGGCATTGTGACAAAGGTTCAATGTCAGCTGGGTGTGGCAGCCAGGCGCCCCCTAGGGGATGGGGAGCCTGTCAGCCCCGGGCCTGTCACTGCCTGGTGTCCCTGCTGACACCAGCCAGGCCTCTGAAAACTTGTCAAACCATGCCCAGACTTGGGGCCAGTTTGGCCCAAAGTCTCCAAGAGACAAGTCGGGAAGAAAGATATGGGACAGAGGGAGAAAGCGAAGGGAGCAGGAGAAAGGGAAGGAAGAATAAAAAGTAGTGTTGGGCTGCAGGAGTGAGATGGAGGAATTGCAAGAAAAGAGGCAGGAAGCAGGAGAGTGAGAGAAAAGGAAAGAAGAGACATGCAGCCAGACGAGGGGTTAGTGAGGGAGGATGGGACAGAGAACAGGATGAGAAGGAAATAAGGCAAGGCAAGGACAGGCAAGGACAGGCAAAGCAAGGCTAGGCTGCAGGACATTTTTTCGCTTAATAGTTTCTAGCACATTCGTCTTCAGACTAGGAGTAAGGCCATAAGACCGTATGGATTAGGCCCAAGCAAATACCCCATCTACTTGAGACACTGAGACTAAGCCTAAAATATGCAGATCTCTCCATAAGGATGGTTTCTATACTGTGCTTCCACAATCTGCTGGCAGTACTAAAAAAATAAGCTGCAGATCTCCTTAGGCTGAGTCACGGTGCTTTGGTGCAGGGACCAAGCATATCATGGGAATATTTCACCATTTCTGCTCTGGTTTTCAGAGTATGACACCAAAACACCCACCTGATGATATCCTTTCAAGAGCAAAGGCAGCAATTTGCAGAATTCCGCTTCTTTGGGGAAGTGAGAAATTGCTGAGCTGACACCAAGTCCTGCAGTGTCCCTGTCACCTGTAAAGTCACCAGATATTCGCCACGGTAGCGGGCATTGTGACAAAGGTTCTATGTCAGCTGGGTGTGGCAGCCAGGCGCCCCCTAGGGGATGGGGAGCCTGTCAGCCCCGGGCCTGTCACTGCCTGCTGTCCCTGCTGTCACCAGCCAGGCCTCTGAAAATTGGTCAAACCATGACCAGACATGGGGCCAATTTTGCCCAAAGTCTTGAAAAGACAAGTCGTGAAGAAAGATATTGGATAGAGGGAGAAAGCGAAGGGAGCAGGAGAAAGGGAAGGAAGAATAAAAAGTAGTGTTGGGCTGCAGGAGTGAGATGGAGGAATTGCAGGAAAAGAGGCAGGAAGCAGGAGAGTGAGAGAAAAGGAAAGTAGAGACATGCAGCCAGACGAGGGGTTAGTGAGGGAGGATGGGACAGAGAACAGGATGAGAAGGAAATAAGGCAAGGCAAGGACAGGCAAGGACAGGCAAAGCAAGGCTAGGCTGCAGGACATTTTTTCGCTTAATAGTTTCTAGCACATTCGTCTTCAGACTAGGAGTAAGGCCATAAGACCGTATGGATTAGGCCCAAGCAAATACCCCATCTACTTGAGACACTGAGACTAAGCCTAAAATACGCAGATCTCTCCATAAGGATGGTTTCTATACTGTGCTTCCACAATCTGCTGGCAGTACTAAAAAAATAAGCTGCAGATCTCCTTAGGCTGAGTCACGGTGCTTTGGTGCAGGGACCAAGCATATCATGGGAATATTTCACCATTTCTGCTCTGGTTTTCAGAGTATGACACCAAAACACCCACCTGATGATATCCTTTCAAGAGCAAAGGCAGCAATTTGCAGAATTCCGCTTCTTTGGGGAAGTGAGAAATTGCTGAGCTGACACCAAGTCCTGCAGTGTCCCTGTCACCTGTAAAGTCACCAGATATTCGCCACGGTAGCGGGCATTGTGACAAAGGTTCTATGTCAGCTGGGTGTGGCAGCCAGGCGCCCCCTAGGGGATGGGGAGCCTGTCAGCCCCGGGCCTGTCACTGCCTGCTGTCCCTGCTGTCACCAGCCAGGCCTCTGAAAATTGGTCAAACCATGACCAGACATGGGGCCAATTTTGCCCAAAGTCTTGAAAAGACAAGTCGTGAAGAAAGATATTGGATAGAGGGAGAAAGCGAAGGGAGCAGGAGAAAGGGAAGGAAGAATTAAAAGTAGTGTTGGGGTACAGGAGTGAGATGGATGAATTTCCATTAAAGAGGCAGGAAGCAGGAGAGTGAGAGAAAAGAAAAGAAGAGACATGCAGCCAGACAAGGGGTTAGTGAGAGAGGATGGGACAGAGAACAGGATGAGAAGGAAATAAGGCAAGGCAAGGACAGGCAAGGACAGGCAAAGCAAGGCTAGGCTGCAGGACATTTTTTCGCTTTATAGTTTCTAGCACATTCGTCTTCAGACTAGGAGTAAGGCCATAAGACCGTATGGATTAGGCCCAAGCAAAAACCCCAGCTACTTGAGACTCTAAGACTAAGCCTAAAATACGCAGATCTCTCCATAAGGATGGTTTCTATACTGTGCTTCCACAATCTGCTGGCAGTACAAAAAAATAAGCTGCAGATCTCCTTAGGCTGAGTCATGGTGCTTTGGTGCAGGGACCATGCATATCATGGGAATAGTTCACCATTTCTGGTCTGGTTTTCAGAGTATGACACCAAAACACCCACCTGATGATATCCTTTCAAGAGCAAAGGCAGCAATTTGCAGAATTCCGCTTCTTTGGGGAAGTGAGAAATTGCTGAGCTGACACCAAGTCCTGCAGTGTCCCTGTCACCTGCAGAGTCACCACATACTCGCCACGGTAGCGGGCATTGTGACAAAGGTTCTATGTCAGCTGGGTGTGGCAGCCAGGCGCCCCCTAGGGAATGGGGAGCCTGTCAGCCCCGGGCCTGTCACTGCCTGCTGTCCCTGCTGTCACCAGCCAGGCCTCTGAAAATTGGTCAAACCATGCCCAGACTTGGGGCCAATTTTGCCCAAAGTCTTGAAAAGACAAGTCGGGAAGAATGATATGGGACAGAGGGAGAAAGCGAAGGGAGCAGGAGAAAGGGAAGGAAGAATAAAAAGTAGTGTTGGGCTTCAGGAGTGAGATGGAGGAATTGCAGGAAAAGAGGCAGGAAGCAGGAGAGTGAGAGAAAAAGAAAGACGAGACATGCAGCCAGACGAGGGGTTAGTGAGGGAGGATGGGACAGAGAACAGGATGAGAAGGAAATAAGGCAAGGCAAGGACCGGCAAGGACAGGCAAAGCAAGGCTAAGCTGCAGGACATTTTTTCGCTTTATAGTTTCTAGCACATTCGTCTTCAGACTAGGAGTAAGGCCATAAGACCGTATGGATTAGGCCCAAGCAAAAACCCCAGCTACTTGAGACACTAATACTAAGCCTAAAATACGCAGATCTCACCATAAGAATGGTTTTTATACTGTGCTTCCACAATCTGCTGGCAGTACAAAAAAATAAGCTGCAGATCTCCTTAGGCTGAGTCACGGTGCTTTGGTGCAGGGACCATGCATATCATGGGAATATTTCACCATTTCTGCTCTGGTGTTCAGAGTATGACACCAAAACACCCACCTGATGATATCCTTTCAAGAGCAGAGGCAGCAACTTGCAGAATTTCGCTTCTTTGGGGAAGTGAGAAATTGCTGAGCTGACACCAAGTCCTGCAGTGTCCCTGTCACCTGCAGAGTCACCACATACTAGCCACGGTAGCAGGCATTGTGACAAAGGTTCTATGTCAGCTGGGTGTGGCAGCCAGGCGCCCCCTAGGGGATGGGGAGCCTGTCAGCCCCGGGCCTGTCACTGCCTGCTGTCCCTGCTGTCACCAGCCAGGCCTCTGAAAATTGGTCAAACCATGCCCAGACTTGGGGCCAATTTGGCCCAAAGTCTTGAAAAGACAAGTCAGGAAGAAAGATATGGGACAGAGGGAGAAAGCGAAGGGAGCAGGAGAAAGGGAAGGAAGAATAAAAAGTAGTGTTGGGCTGCAGGAGTGAGATGGAGGAATTGCAGGAAAAGAGGCAGGAAGCAGGAGAGTGAGAGAAAAGGAAAGAAGAGACATGCAGCCAGACGAGGGGTTAGTGAGAGAGGATGGGACAGAGAACAGGATGAGAAGGAAATAAGGCAAGGCAAGGACAGGCAAGGACAGGCAAAGCAAGGCTAGGCTGCAGGACATGTTTTAGCTTTATAGTTTCTAGCACATTCGTCTTCAGACTAGGAGTAAGTCCATAAGACCGTATGGATTAGGCCCAAGCAAAAACCCCAGCTACTTGACACACTAATACTAAGCCTAAAATACGCAGATCTTTCCATAAGGATGGTTTCTATACTGTGCTTCCACAATCTGCTGGCAGTACAAAAAAAAAAGCTGCAGATCTCCTTAGGCTGAGTCATGGTGCTTTGTTGCAGGGACCATGCATATCATGGGAATATTTCACCATTTCTGCTCTGGTTTTCAGAGTATGACACCAAAACACCCACCTGATGATATCCTTTAAAGAGCAAAGGCAGCAACTTGCAGAATTCCGCTTCCTTGGGGAAGTGAGAAATTGCTGAGCTGACACCAAGTCCTGCAGTGTCCCTGTCACCTGCAGAGTCACCACATACTCGCCACGGTAGCGGGCATTGTGACAAAGGTTCTATGTCAGCTGGGTGTGGCAGCCAGGCGCCCCCTAGGGGATGGGGAGCCTGTCAGCCCCGGGCCTGTCACTGCCTGCTGTCCCTGCTGTCACCAGCCAGGCCTCTGAAAATTGGTTAAACCATGAGCAGACATGGGGCCAACTTGGCCCAAAGTCTTGAAAAGACAAGTCGGGAAGAAAGATATGGGACAGAGGGAGAAAGCGAAGGGAGCAGGAGAAAGGGAAGGAAGAATAAAAAGTAGTGTTGGGCTGCAGGAGTGAGATGGAGGAATTGCCATTAAAGAGGCAAGAAGCAGGAGAGTGATAGAAAAGGAAAGACGAGACATGCAGCCAGACGAGTGGTTAGTGAGAGAGGATGGGACAGAGAACAGGATGAGAAGGAAATAAGGCAAGGCAAGGACAGGCAAGGACAGGCAAAGCAAGGCTAGGCTGCAGGACATTTTATTGCTTTATATTTTCTAGCACATTCGTCCTCGGACTACGAGGAAAGCCATAAGACCGTATGGATTAGGCCCAAGCAAATACACCGGCTACTTGAGACACTTAGACTAAGCCTAAAATACGCAGATCTCTCCATAAGGATGGTTTTTATACTGTGCTTCCACAATCTGCTGGCAGTACAAAAACATAAGCTGCAGATCTCTTAGGCTGAGTCATGGTGCTTTGTTGCAGGGACCATGCATATCATGGGAATATTTCACCATTTCTGCTCTGGTGTTCAGAGTATGACACCAAAACACCCACCTGATGACATCCTTTCAAGAGCAGAGGCAGCAATTTGCAGAATTCTGCTTCTTTGGGGAAGTGAGAAATTGCTGAGGTGACACCAAGTCCTGCAGTGTCCCTGTCACCTGCAGAGTCACCACATACTCGCCACGGTAGCGGGCATTGTGACAAAGGTTCTATGTCAGCTGGGTGTGGCAGCCAGGCGCCCCCTAGGGGATGGGGAGCCTGTCAGCCCCGGGCCTGTCACTGCCTGCTGTCCCTGCTGTCACCAGCCAGGCCTCTGAAAATTGGTCAAACCATGACCAGACATGGGGCCAATTTGGCCCAAAGTCTTGAAAAGACAAGTCGGGAAGAAAGGTATGGGACAGAGGGAGAAAGCGAAGGGAGCAGGAGAAAGGGAAGGAAGAATAAAAAGTAGTGTTGGGCTGCAGGAGTGAGATGGAGGAATTGCAGGAAAAGAGGCAGGAAGCAGGAGAGTGATAGAAAAGGAAAGACGAGACATGCAGCCAGACGAGTGGTTAGTGAGAGAGGATGAGACAGAGAACAGGATGAGAAGGAAATAAGGCAAGGCAAGGACAGGCAAGGACAGGCAAAGCAAGGCTAGGCTGCAGGACAGTTTTTTGCTTTATATTTTCTAGCACATTCGTCCTCGGACTACGAGGAAAACCATAAGACTGTATGGATTAGGCCCAAGCAAATACACCGGCTACTTGAGACACTTAGACTAAGCCTAAAATACGCAGATCTCTCCATAAGGACGGTTTTTATACTGTGCTTCCACAATCTGCTGGCAGTACAAAAACATAAGCTGCAGATCTCTTAGGCTGAGTCATGGTGCTTTGTTGCAGGGACCATGCATATCATGGGAATATTTCACCATTTCTGCTCTGGTTTTCAGAGTATGACACCAAAACACCCACCTGATGATATCCTTTAAAGAGCAAAGGCAGCAACTTGCAGAATTCCGCTTCCTTGGGGAAGTGAGAAATTGCTGAGCTGCCACCAAGTCCTGCAGTGTCCCTGTCACCTGCAGAGTCACCACATAGTCGCCACGGTAGCGGGCATTGTGACAAAGGTTCTATGTCAGCTGGGTGTGGCAGCCAGGCGCCCCCTAGGGGATGGGGAGCCTGTCAGCCCCGGGCCTGTCACTGCCTGCTGTCCCTGCTGTCACCAGCCAGGCCTCTGAAAATTGGTCAAACCATGACCAGACATGGGGCCAATTTGGCCCAAAGTCTTGAAAAGACAAGTCGGGAAGAAAGGTATGGGACAGAGGGAGAAAGCGAAGGGAGCAGGAGAAAGGGAAGGAAGAATAAAAAGTAGTGTTGGGCTGCAGGAGTGAGATGGAGGAATTGCAGGAAAAGAGGCAGGAAGCAGGAGAGTAATAGAAAAGGAAAGACGAGACATGCAGCCAGACGAGTGGTTAGTGAGAGAGGATGGGACAGAGAACAGGATGAGAAGGAAATAAGGCAAGGCAAGGACAGGCAAGGACAGGCAAAGCAAGGCTAGGCTGCAGGACAGTTTTTTGCTTTATATTTTCTAGCACATTCGTCCTCGGACTACGAGGAAAGGCATAAGACTGTATGGATTAGGCCCAAGCAAAAACCCCAGCTACTTGAGACACTTAGACTAAGCCTAAAATACGCAGATCTCTCCATAAGGATGGTTTTTATACTGTGCTTCCACAATCTGCTGGCAGTACAAAAACATAAGCTGCAGATCTCTTAGGCTGAGTCATGGTGCTTTGTTGCAGGGACCATGCATATCATGGGAATATTTCACCATTTCTGCTCTGGTTTTCAGAGTATGACACCAAAACACCCACCTGATGATATCCTTTCAAGAGCAAAGGCAGCAACTTGCAGAATTCCGCTTCCTTGGGGAAGTGAGAAATTGCTGAGCTGCCACCAAGTCCTGCAGTGTCCCTGTCACCTGCAGAGTCACCACATACTCGCCACGGTAGCGGGCATTGTGACAAAGGTTCTATGTCAGCTGGGTGTGGCAGCCAGGCGCCCCCTAGGGGATGGGGAGCCTGTCAGCCCCGGGCCTCTCACTGCCTGCTGTCCCTGCTGTCACCAGCCAGGCCTCTGAAAATTGGTCAAACCATGACCAGACATGGGGCCAATTTGGCCCAAAGTCTTGAAAAGACAAGTCGGGAAGAAAGGTATGGGACAGAGGGAGAAAGCGAAGGGAGCAGGAGAAAGGGAAGGAAGAATAAAAAGTAGTGTTGGGCTGCAGGAGTGAGATGGAGGAATTGCAGGAAAAGAGGCAGGAAGCAGGAGAGTAATAGAAAAGGAAAGACGAGACATGCAGCCAGACGAGTGGTTAGTGAGAGAGGATGGGACAGAGAACAGGATGAGAAGGAAATAAGGCAAGGCAAGGACAGGCAAGGACAGGCAAAGCAAGGCTAGGCTGCAGGACAGTTTTTTGCTTTATATTTTCTAGCACATTCGTCCTCGGACTACGAGGAAAGGCATAAGACTGTATGGATTAGGCCCAAGCAAATACACCGGCTACTTGAGACACTTAGACTAAGCCTAAAATACGCAGATCTCTCCATAAGGATGGTTTTTATACTGTGCTTCCACAATCTGCTGGCAGTACAAAAACATAAGCTGCAGATCTCTTAGGCTGAGTCATGGTGCTTTGTTGCAGGGACCATGCATATCATGGGAATATTTCACCATTTCTGCTCTGGTTTTCAGAGTATGACACCAAAACACCCACCTGATGATATCCTTTCAAGAGCAAAGGCAGCAACTTGCAGAATTCCGCTTCCTTGGGGAAGTGAGAAATTGCTGAGCTGCCACCAAGTCCTGCAGTGTCCCTGTCACCTGCAGAGTCACCACATAGTCGCCACGGTAGCGGGCATTGTGACAAAGGTTCTATGTCAGCTGGGTGTGGCAGCCAGGCGCCCCCTAGGGGATGGGGAGCCTGTCAGCCCCGGGCCTGTCACTGCCTGCTGTCCCTGCTGTCACCAGCCAGGCCTCTGAAAATTGGTCAAACCATGACCAGACATGGGGCCAATTTGGCCCAAAGTCTTGAAAAGACAAGTCGGGAAGAAAGATATGGGACAGAGGGAGAAAGCGAAGGGAGCAGGAGAAAGGGAAGGAAGAATAAAAAGTAGTGTTGGGCTGCAGGAGTGAGATGGAGGAATTGCCATTAAAGAGGCAAGAAGCAGGAGAGTGATAGAAAAGGAAAGACGAGACATGCAGCCAGACGAGTGGTTAGTGAGAGAGGATGGGACAGAGAACAGGATGAGAAGGAAATAAGGCAAGGCAAGGACAGGCAAGGACAGGCAAAGCAAGGCTAGGCTGCAGGACAGTTTTTTGCTTTATATTTTCTAGCACATTCGTCCTCGGACTACGAGGAAAGCCATAAGACTGTATGGATTAGGCCCAAGCAAATACACCGGCTACTTAAGACACTTAGACTTAGCCTAAAATACGCAGATTACTCCATAAGGATTTTTTTTATACTGTACTTCCACAATCTGCTGGCAGTACAAAAAAATAAGCTGCAGATCTCCTTAGGCTGAGTCTCGGTGCTTTGGTGCAGGGACCAAGCACATCATGGGAATATTTCACCATTTCTGCTCTGGTTTTCAGAGTATGACACCAAAACACCCACCTGATGATATCCTTTCAAGAGCAAAGGCAGCAATTTGCAGAATTCCGCTTCTTTGGGGAAGTGAGAAATTGCTGAGCTGACACCAAGTCCTGCAGTGTCCCTGTCACCTGTAAAGTCACCAGATATTCGCCACGGTAGCGGGCATTGTGACAAAGGTTCTATGTCAGCTGGGTGTGGCAGCCAGGCGCCCCCTAGGGGATGGGGAGCCTGTCAGCCCCGGGCCTGTCACTGCCTGCTGTCCCTGCTGTCACCAGCCAGGCCTCTGAAAATTGGTCAAACCATGACCAGACATGGGGCCAATTTTGCCCAAAGTCTTGAAAAGACAAGTCGTGAAGAAAGATATTGGATAGAGGGAGAAAGCGAAGGGAGCAGGAGAAAGGGAAGGAAGAATTAAAAGTAGTGTTGGGCTACAGGAGTGAGATGGATGAATTTCCATTAAAGAGGCAGGAAGCAGGAGAGTGAGAGAAAAGAAAAAAAGAGACATGCAGCCAGACAAGGGGTTAGTGAGAGAGGATGGGACAGAGAACAGGATGAGAAGGAAATAAGGCAAGGCAAGGACAGGCAAGGACAGGCAAAGCAAGGCTAGGCTGCAGGACATTTTTTCGCTTTATAGTTTCTAGCACATTCGTCTTCAGACTAGGAGTAAGGCCATAAGACCGTATGGATTAGGCCCAAGCAAAAACCCCAGCTACTTGAGACACTAAGACTAAGCCTAAAATACGCAGATCTCTCCATAAGGATGGTTTCTATACTGTGCTTCCACAATCTGCTGGCAGTACAAAAAAATAAGCTGCAGATCTCCTTAGGCTGAGTCATGGTGCTTTGGTGCAGGGACCATGCATATCATGGGAATAGTTCACCATTTCTGCTCTGGTTTTCAGAGTATGACACCAAAACACCCTCCTGATGATATCCTTTCAAGAGCAAAGGCAGCAATTTGCAGAATTCCGCTTCTTTGGGGAAGTGAGAAATTGCTGAGCTGACACCAAGTCCTGCAGTGTCCCTGTCACCTGTAAAGTCACCAGATATTCGCCACGGTAGCGGGCATTGTGACAAAGGTTCTATGTCAGCTGGGTGTGGCAGCCAGGCGCCCCCTAGGGGATGGGGAGCCTGTCAGCCCCGGGCCTGTCACTGCCTGCTGTCCCTGCTGTCACCAGCCAGGCCTCTGAAAATTGGTCAAACCATGACCAGACATGGGGCCAATTTTGCCCAAAGTCTTGAAAAGACAAGTCGTGAAGAAAGATATTGGATAGAGGGAGAAAGCGAAGGGAGCAGGAGAAAGGGAAGGAAGAATTAAAAGTAGTGTTGGGCTACAGGAGTGAGATGGATGAATTTCCATTAAAGAGGCAGGAAGCAGGAGAGTGAGAGAAAAGAAAAGAAGAGACATGCAGCCAGACAAGGGGTTAGTGAGAGAGGATGGGACAGAGAACAGGATGAGAAGGAAATAAGGCAAGGCAAGGACAGGCAAGGACAGGCAAAGCAAGGCTAGGCTGCAGGACATTTTTTCGCTTTATAGTTTCTAGCACATTCGTCTTCAGACTAGGAGTAAGGCCATAAGACCGTATGGATTAGGCCCAAGCAAAAACCCCAGCTACTTGAGACACTAAGACTAAGCCTAAAATACGCAGATCTCTCCATAAGGATGGTTTCTATACTGTGCTTCCACAATCTGCTGGCAGTACAAAAAAATAAGCTGCAGATCTCTTAGGCTGAGTCATGGTGCTTTGGTGCAGGGACCATGCATATCATGGGAATAGTTCACCATTTCTGCTCTGGTTTTCAGAGTATGACACCAAAACACCCACCTGATGATATCCTTTCAAGAGCAAAGGCAGCAATTTGCAGAATTCCGCTTCTTTGGGGAAGTGAGAAATTGCTGAGCTGACACCAAGTCCTGCAGTGTCCCTGTCACCTGCAGAGTCACCACATATTCGCCACGGTAGCGGGCATTGTGACAAAGGTTCTATGTCAGCTGGGTGTGGCAGCCAGGCGCCCCCTAGGGAATGGGGAGCCTGTCAGCCCCGGGCCTGTCACTGCCTGCTGTCCCTGCTGTCACCAGCCAGGCCTCTGAAAATTGGTCAAACCATGCCCAGACTTGGGGCCAATTTGGCCCAAAGTCTTGAAAAGACAAGTCGGGAAGAATGATATGGGACAGAGGGAGAAAGCGAAGGGAGCAGGAGAAAGGGAAGGAAGAATAAAAAGTAGTGTTGGGCTTCAGGAGTGAGATGGAGGAATTGCAGGAAAAGAGGCAGGAAGCAGGAGAGTGAGAGAAAAAGAAAGACGAGACATGCAGCCAGACGAGGGGTTAGTGAGGGAGGATGGGACAGAGAACAGGATGAGAAGGAAATAAGGCAAGGCAAGGACCGGCAAGGACAGGCAAAGCAAGCTAGGCTGCAGGACATGTTTTTGCTTTATAGTTTCTAGCACATTCGTCTTCAGACTAGGAGTAAGGCCATAAGACCGTATGGATTAGGCCCAAGCAAAAACCCCAGCTACTTGAGACACTAATACTAAGCCTAAAATACGCAGATCTCTCCATAAGAATGTTTTTTATACTGTACTTCCACAATCTGCTGGCAGTACAAAAAAATAAGCTGCAGATCTCCTTAGGCTGAGTCTCGGTGCTTTGGTGCAGGGACCATGCATATCATGGGAATATTTCACCATTTCTGCTCTGGTGTTCAGAGTATGACACCAAAACACCCACCTGATGATATCCTTTCAAGAGCAGAGGCAGCAACTTGCAGAATTTCGTTTCTTTGGGGAAGTGAGAAATTGCTGAGCTGACACCAAGTCCTGCAGTGTCCCTGTCACCTGCAGAGTCACCACATACTAGCCACGGTAGCAGGCATTGTGACAAAGGTTCTATGTCAGCTGGGTGTGGCAGCCAGGCGCCCCCTAGGGGATGGGGAGCCTGTCAGCCCCGGGCCTGTCACTGCCTGCTGTCCCTGCTGTCACCAGCCAGGCCTCTGAAAATTGGTCAAACCATGCCCAGACTTGGGGCCAATTTGGCCCAAAGTCTTGAAAAGACAAGTCAGGAAGAAAGATATGGGACAGAGGGAGAAAGCGAAGGGAGCAGGAGAAAGGGAAGGAAGAATAAAAAGTAGTGTTGGGCTGCAGGAGTGAGATGGAGGAATTGCAGGAAAAGAGGCAGGAAGCAGGAGAGTGAGAGAAAAGGAAAGAAGAGACATGCAGCCAGACGAGGGGTTAGTGAGAGAGGATGGGACAGAGAACAGGATGAGAAGGAAATAAGGCAAGGCAAGGACAGGCAAGGACAGGCAAAGCAAGGCTAGGCTGCAGGACATGTTTTAGCTTTATAGTTTCTAGCACATTCGTCTTCAGACTAGGAGTAAGTCCATAAGACCGTATGGATTAGGCCCAAGCAAAAACCCCAGCTACTTGACACACTAATACTAAGCCTAAAATACGCAGATCTCTCCATAAGGATGGTTTTTATACTGTGCTTCCACAATCTGCTGGCAGTACAAAAACATAAGCTGCAGATCTCTTAGGCTGAGTCATGGTGCTTTGTTGCAGGGCCCATGCATATCATGGGAATATTTCACCATTTCTGCTCTGGTTTTCAGAGTATGACACCAAAACACCCACCTGATGATATCCTTTAAAGAGCAAAGGCAGCAACTTGCAGAATTCCGCTTCCTTGGGGAAGTGAGAAATTGCTGAGCTGCCACCAAGTCCTGCAGTGTCCCTGTCACCTGCAGAGTCACCACATACTCGCCACGGTAGCGGGCATTGTGACAAAGGTTCTATGTCAGCTGGGTGTGGCAGCCAGGCGCCCCCTAGGGGATGGGGAGCCTGTCAGCCCCGGGCCTGTCACTGCCTGCTGTCCCTGCTGTCACCAGCCAGGCCTCTGAAAATTGGTCAAACCATGACCAGACATGGGGCCAATTTGGCCCAAAGTCTTGAAAAGACAAGTCGGGAAGAAAGATATGGGACAGAGGGAGAAAGCGAAGGGAGCAGGAGAAAGGGAAGGAAGAATAAAAAGTAGTGTTGGGCTGCAGGAGTGAGATGGAGGAATTGCCATTAAAGAGGCAAGAAGCAGGAGAGTGATAGAAAAGGAAAGACGAGACATGCAGCCAGACGAGTGGTTAGTGAGAGAGGATGGGACAGAGAACAGGATGAGAAGGAAATAAGGCAAGGCAAGGACAGGCAAGGACAGGCAAAGCAAGGCTAGGCTGCAGGACATTTTTTTGCTTTATATTTTCTAGCACATTCGTCCTCGGACTACGAGGAAAGCCATAAGACCGTATGGATTAGGCCCAAGCAAATACACCGGCTACTTCAGACACTTAGACTAAGCCTAAAATACGCAGAGTACTCCATAAGGATTGTTTTTATACTGTGCTTCCACAATCTGCAGGCAGTACAAAAAAATAAGCTGCAGATCTCTTAGGCTGAGTCATGGTGCTTTGTTGCAGGGACCAGGCATATCATGGGAATATTTCAGCATTTCTGCTCTGGTGTTCAGAGTATGACACCAAAACACCCACCTGATGATATCCTTTCAAGAGCCAAGGCAGCAATTTGCAGAATTCCGCTTCTTTGGGGAACTGAGAAATTGCTGAGCTGCCACCGAGTCCTGCAGTGTCCCTGTCACCTGCAGAGTCACCACATAGTCGCCACGGTAGCGGGCATTGTGACAAAGGTTCTATGTCAGCTGGGTGTGGCAGCCAGGCGCCCCCTAGGGGATGGGGAGCCTGTCAGCCCCGGGCCTGTCACTGCCTGCTGTCCCTGCTGTCACCAGCCAGGCCTCTGAAAATTGGTCAAACCATGACCAGACATGGGGCCAATTTGGCCCAAAGTCTTGAAAAGACAAGTCGGGAAGAAAGATATGGGACAGAGGGAGAAAGCGAAGGGAGCAGGAGAAAGGGAAGGAAGAATAAAAAGTAGTGTTGGGCTGCAGGAGTGAGATGGAGGAATTGCCATTAAAGAGGCAAGAAGCAGGAGAGTGATAGAAAAGGAAAGACGAGACATGCAGCCAGACGAGTGGTTAGTGAGAGAGGATGGGACAGAGAACAGGATGAGAAGGAAATAAGGCAAGGCAAGGACAGGCAAGGACAGGCAAAGCAAGGCTAGGCTGCAGGACAGTTTTTTGCTTTATATTTTCTAGCACATTCGTCCTCGGACTACGAGGAAAGCCATAAGACTGTATGGATTAGGCCCAAGCAAATACACCGGCTACTTAAGACACTTAGACTTAGCCTAAAATACGCAGATTACTCCATAAGGATTTTTTTTATACTGTACTTCCACAATCTGCTGGCAGTACAAAAAAATAAGCTGCAGATCTCCTTAGGCTGAGTCTCGGTGCTTTGGTGCAGGGACCAAGCACATCATGGGAATATTTCACCATTTCTGCTCTGGTTTTCAGAGTATGACACCAAAACACCCACCTGATGATATCCTTTCAAGAGCCAAGGCAGCAATTTGCAGAATTCCGCTTCTTTGGGGAAGTGAGAAATTGCTGAGCTGACACCAAGTCCTGCAGTGTCCCTGTCACCTGTAAAGTCACCAGATATTCGCCACGGTAGCGGGCATTGTGACAAAGGTTCTATGTCAGCTGGGTGTGGCAGCCAGGCGCCCCCTAGGGGATGGGGAGCCTGTCAGCCCCGGGCCTGTCACTGCCTGCTGTCCCTGCTGTCACCAGCCAGGCCTCTGAAAATTGGTCAAACCATGCCCAGACTTGGGGCCAATTTGGGCCAAAGTCTTGAAAAGACAAGTCAGGAAGAAAGACATGGGACAGAGGGAGAAAGCGAAGGGAGCAGGAGAAAGGGAAGGAAGAATAAAAAGTAGTGTTGGGCTGCAGGAGTGAGATGGAGGAATTGCCATTAAAGAGGCAAGAAGCAGGAGAGTGAGAGAAAAGGAAAGAAGAGACATGCAGCCAGAGGAGGGGTTAGTGAGAGAGGATGGGACAGAGAACAGGATGAGAAGGAAATAAGGTAAGGCAAGGACAGGCAAGGACAGGCAAAGCAAGGCTAGGCTGCAGGACATTTTTTTCCTTTATATTTTCTAGCACATTCGTCCTCGGACTACGAGGAAAGCCATAAGACCGTATGGATTAGGCCCAAGCAAATACACCGGCTACTTCAGACACTTAGACTAAGCCTAAAATACGCAGATCTCTCCATAAGGATGGTTTCTATACTGTGCTTCCACAATCTGCTGGCAGTACAAAAAAATAAGCTGCAGATCTCCTTAGGCTGAGTCATGGTGCTTTGGTGCAGGGACCATGCATATCATGGGAATAGTTCACCATTTCTGCTCTGGTTTTCAGAGTATGACACCAAAACACCCACCTGATGATATCCTTTCAAGAGCAAAGGCAGCAATTTGCAGAATTCCGCTTCTTTGGGGAAGTGAGAAATTGCTGAGCTGACACCAAGTCCTGCAGTGTCCCTGTCACCTGCAGAGTCACCACATATTCGCCACGGTAGCGGGCATTGTGACAAAGGTTCTATGTCAGCTGGGTGTGGCAGCCAGGCGCCCCCTAGGGAATGGGGAGCCTGTCAGCCCCGGGCCTGTCACTGCCTGCTGTCCCTGCTGTCACCAGCCAGGCCTCTGAAAATTGGTCAAACCATGCCCAGACTTGGGGCCAATTTTGCCCAAAGTCTTGAAAAGACAAGTCGGGAAGAATGATATGGGACAGAGGGAGAAAGCGAAGGGAGCAGGAGAAAGGGAAGGAAGAATAAAAAGTAGTGTTGGGCTTCAGGAGTGAGATGGAGGAATTGCAGGAAAAGAGGCAGGAAGCAGGAGAGTGAGAGAAAAAGAAAGACGAGACATGCAGCCAGACGAGGGGTTAGTGAGGGAGGATGGGACAGAGAACAGGATGAGAAGGAAATAAGGCAAGGCAAGGACCGGCAAGGACAGGCAAAGCAAGGCTAGGCTGCAGGACATGTTTTTGCTTTATAGTTTCTAGCACATTCGTCTTCAGACTAGGAGTAAGGCCATAAGACCGTATGGATTAGGCCCAAGCAAAAACCCCAGCTACTTGAGACACTAATACTAAGCCTAAAATACGCAGATCTCTCCATAAGAATGTTTTTTATACTGTACTTCCACAATCTGCTGGCAGTACAAAAAAATAAGCTGCAGATCTCCTTAGGCTGAGTCACGGTGCTTTGGTGCAGGGACCATGCATATCATGGGAATATTTCACCATTTCTGCTCTGGTGTTCAGAGTATGACACCAAAACACCCACCTGATGATATCCTTTCAAGAGCAGAGGCAGCAACTTGCAGAATTTCGTTTCTTTGGGGAAGTGAGAAATTGCTGAGCTGACACCAAGTCCTGCAGTGTCCCTGTCACCTGCAGAGTCACCACATACTAGCCACGGTAGGAGGCATTGTGACAAAGGTTCTATGTCAGCTGGGTGTGGCAGCCAGGCGCCCCCTAGGGGATGGGGAGCCTGTCAGCCCCGGGCCTGTCACTGCCTGCTGTCCCTGCTGTCACCAGCCAGGCCTCTGAAAATTGGTCAAACCATGCCCAGACTTGGGGCCAATTTGGCCCAAAGTCTTGAAAAGACAAGTCAGGAAGAAAGATATGGGACAGAGGGAGAAAGCGAAGGGAGCAGGAGAAAGGGAAGGAAGAATAAAAAGTAGTGTTGGGCTGCAGGAGTGAGATGGAGGAATTGCAGGAAAAGAGGCAGGAAGCAGGAGAGTGAGAGAAAAGGAAAGAAGAGACATGCAGCCAGACGAGGGGTTAGTGAGAGAGGATGGGACAGAGAACAGGATGAGAAGGAAATAAGGCAAGGCAAGGACAGGCAAGGACAGGCAAAGCAAGGCTAGGCTGCAGGACATGTTTTAGCTTTATAGTTTCTAGCACATTCGTCTTCAGACTAGGAGTAAGTCCATAAGACCGTATGGATTAGGCCCAAGCAAAAACCCCAGCTACTTGACACACTAATACTAAGCCTAAAATACGCAGATCTCTCCATAAGGATGGTTTTTATACTGTGCTTCCACAATCTGCTGGCAGTACAAAAACATAAGCTGCAGATCTCTTAGGCTGAGTCATGGTGCTTTGTTGCAGGGCCCATGCATATCATGGCAATATTTCACCATTTCTGCTATGGTTTTCAGAGTATGACACCAAAACACCCACCTGATGATATCCTTTCAAGAGCAAAGGCAGCAGTTTGCAGAAATCCGCTTCTTTGGGGAAATGAGAAATTGCTGAGGTGACACCAAGTCCTGCAGTGTCCCTGTCACCTGCAGAGTCACCACATACTCGCCACGGTAGCGGGCATTGTGACAAAGGTTCTATGTCAGCTGGGTGTGGCAGCCGGGCGCCCCCTAGGGGATGGGGAGCCTGCCAGCCCCGGGCCTGTCACTGCCTGCTGTCCCTGCTGTCACCAGCCAGGCCTCTGAAAATTGGTCAAACCATGCCCAGACTCGGGGCCAATTTGGCCCAAAGTCTTGAAAAGACAAGTCGGGAAGAAAGATATGGGACAGAGGGAGAAAGCGAAGGGAGCAGGAGAAAGGGAAGGAAGAATAAAAAGTAGTGTTGAGCTGCAGGAGTGAGATGGAGGAATCGCAGGAAAAGAGGGAGGAAGTAGGAGAGTGATAGAAAAGGAAAGACGAGACATGCAGCCAGACGAGGGGTTAGTGAGAGAGGATGGGACAGAGAACAGGATGAGAAGGAAATAAGGCAAGGCAAGGACAGGCAAGGACAGGCAAAGCAAGGCTAGGCTGCAGGACATTTTTTTGCTTTATATTTTCTAGCACATTCGTCCTCGGACTACGAGGAAAGCCATAAGACCGTATGGATTAGGCCCAAGCAAATACACCGGCTACTTCAGACACTTAGACTAAGCCTAAAATACGCAGAGTACTCCATAAGGATTGTTTTTATACTGTGCTTCCACAATCTGCTGGCAGTACAAAAAAATAAGCTGCAGATCTCTTAGGCTGAGTCATGGTGCTTTGTTGCAGGGACCAGGCATATCATGGGAATATTTCAGCATTTCTGCTCTGGTGTTCAGAGTGTGACACCAAAACACCCACCTGATGATATCCTTTCAAGAGCCAAGGCAGCAATTTGCAGAATTCCGCTTCTTTGGGGAACTGAGAAATTGCTGAGCTGCCACCGAGTCCTGCAGTGTCCCTGTCACCTGCAGAGTCACCACATAGTCGCCACGGTAGCGGGCATTGTGACAAAGGTTCTATGTCAGCTGGGTGTGGCAGCCAGGCGCCCCCTAGGGGATGGGGAGCCTGTCAGCCCCGGGCCTGTCACTGCCTGCTGTCCCTGCTGTCACCAGCCAGGCCTCTGAAAATTGGTCAAACCATGACCAGACATGGGGCCAATTTGGCCCAAAGTCTTGAAAAGACAAGTCGGGAAGAAAGATATGGGACAGAGGGAGAAAGCGAAGGGAGCAGGAGAAAGGGAAGGAAGAATAAAAAGTAGTGTTGGGCTGCAGGAGTGAGATGGAGGAATTGCCATTAAAGAGGCAAGAAGCAGGAGAGTGATAGAAAAGGAAAGACGAGACATGCAGCCAGACGAGTGGTTAGTGAGAGAGGATGGGACAGAGAACAGGATGAGAAGGAAATAAGGCAAGGCAAGGACAGGCAAGGACAGGCAAAGCAAGGCTAGGCTGCAGGACAGTTTTTTGCTTTATATTTTCTAGCACATTCGTCCTCGGACTACGAGGAAAGCCATAAGACTGTATGGATTAGGCCCAAGCAAATACACCGGCTACTTAAGACACTTAGACTTAGCCTAAAATACGCAGATTACTCCATAAGGATTTTTTTTATACTGTACTTCCACAATCTGCTGGCAGTACAAAAAAATAAGCTGCAGATCTCCTTAGGCTGAGTCTCGGTGCTTTGGTGCAGGGACCAATCACATCATGGGAATATTTCACCATTTCTGCTCTGGTTTTCAGAGTATGACACCAAAACACCCACCTGATGATATCCTTTCAAGAGCAAAGGCAGCAATTTGCAGAATTCCGCTTCTTTGGGGAAGTGAGAAATTGCTGAGCTGACACCAAGTCCTGCAGTGTCCCTGTCACCTGTAAAGTCACCAGATATTCGCCACGGTAGCGGGCATTGTGACAAAGGTTCTATGTCAGCTGGGTGTGGCAGCCAGGCGCCCCCTAGGGGATGGGGAGCCTGTCAGCCCCGGGCCTGTCACTGCCTGCTGTCCCTGCTGTCACCAGCCAGGCCTCTGAAAATTGGTCAAACCATGACCAGACATGGGGCCAATTTTGCCCAAAGTCTTGAAAAGACAAGTCGTGAAGAAAGATATTGGATAGAGGGAGAAAGCGAAGGGAGCAGGAGAAAGGGAAGGAAGAATTAAAAGTAGTGTTGGGCTACAGGAGTGAGATGGATGAATTTCCATTAAAGAGGCAGGAAGCAGGAGAGTGAGAGAAAAGAAAAGAAGAGACATGCAGCCAGACAAGGGGTTAGTGAGAGAGGATGGGACAGAGAACAGGATGAGAAGGAAATAAGGCAAGGCAAGGACAGGCAAGGACAGGCAAAGCAAGGCTAGGCTGCAGGACATTTTTTCGCTTTATAGTTTCTAGCACATTCGTCTTCAGACTAGGAGTAAGGCCATAAGACCGTATGGATTAGGCCCAAGCAAAAACCCCAGCTACTTGAGACACTAAGACTAAGCCTAAAATACGCAGATCTCTCCATAAGGATGGTTTCTATACTGTGCTTCCACAATCTGCTGGCAGTACAAAAAAATAAGCTGCAGATCTCCTTAGGCTGAGTCATGGTGCTTTGGTGCAGGGACCATGCATATCATGGGAATAGTTCACCATTTCTGCTCTGGTTTTCAGAGTATGACACAAAAACACCCACCTGATGATATCCTTTCAAGAGCAAAGGCAGCAATTTGCAGAATTCCGCTTCTTTGGGGAAGTGAGAAATTGCTGAGCTGACACCAAGTCCTGCAGTGTCCCTGTCACCTGCAGAGTCACCACATACTCGCCACGGTAGCGGGCATTGTGACAAAGGTTCTATGTCAGCTGGGTGTGGCAGCCAGGCGCCCCCTAGGGAATGGGGAGCCTGTCAGCCCCGGGCCTGTCACTGCCTGCTGTCCCTGCTGTCACCAGCCAGGCCTCTGAAAATTGGTCAAACCATGCCCAGACTTGGGGCCAATTTTGCCCAAAGTCTTGAAAAGACAAGTCGGGAAGAAAGATATGGGACAGAGGGAGAAAGCGAAGGGAGCAGGAGAAAGGGAAGGAAGAATAAAAAGTAGTGTTGGGCTTCAGGAGTGAGATGGAGGAATTGCAGGAAAAGAGGCAGGAAGCAGGAGAGTGAGAGAAAAAGAAAGACGAGACATGCAGCCAGACGAGGGGTTAGTGAGGGAGGATGGGACAGAGAACAGGATGAGAAGGAAATAAGGCAAGGCAAGGACCGGCAAGGACAGGCAAAGCAAGGCTAGGCTGCAGGACATGTTTTTGCTTTATAGTTTCTAGCACATTCGTCTTCAGACTAGGAGTAAGGCCATAAGACCGTATGGATTAGGCCCAAGCAAAAACCCCAGCTACTTGAGACACTAATACTAAGCCTAAAATACGCAGATCTCTCCATAAGAATGGTTTTTATACTGTGCTTCCACAATCTGCTGGCAGTACAAAAAAATAAGCTGCAGATCTCCTTAGGCTGAGTCACGGTGCTTTGGTGCAGGGACCATGCATATCATGGGAATATTTCACCATTTCTGCTCTGGTGTTCAGAGTATGACACCAAAACACCCACCTGATGATATCCTTTCAAGAGCAGAGGCAGCAACTTGCAGAATTTCGTTTCTTTGGGGAAGTGAGAAATTGCTGAGCTGACACCAAGTCCTGCAGTGTCCCTGTCACCTGCAGAGTCACCACATACTAGCCACGGTAGCAGGCATTGTGACAAAGGTTCTATGTCAGCTGGGTGTGGCAGCCAGGCGCCCCCTAGGGGATGGGGAGCCTGTCAGCCCCGGGCCTGTCACTGCCTGCTGTCCCTGCTGTCACCAGCCAGGCCTCTGAAAATTGGTCAAACCATGCCCAGACTTGGGGCCAATTTGGCCCAAAGTCTTGAAAAGACAAGTCAGGAAGAAAGATATGGGACAGAGGGAGAAAGCGAAGGGAGCAGGAGAAAGGGAAGGAAGAATAAAAAGTAGTGTTGGGCTGCAGGAGTGAGATGGAGGAATTGCAGGAAAAGAGGCAGGAAGCAGGAGAGTGAGAGAAAAGGAAAGAAGAGACATGCAGCCAGACGAGGGGTTAGTGAGAGAGGATGGGACAGAGAACAGGATGAGAAGGAAATAAGGCAAGGCAAGGACAGGCAAGGACAGGCAAAGCAAGGCTAGGCTGCAGGACATGTTTTAGCTTTATAGTTTCTAGCACATTCGTCTTGAGACTAGGAGTAAGGCCATAAGACCGTATGGATTAGGCCCAAGCAAAAACCCCAGCTACTTGACACACTAATACTAAGCCTAAAATACGCAGATCTCTCCATAAGGATGGTTTTTATACTGTGCTTCCACAATCTGCTGGCAGTACAAAAACATAAGCTGCAGATCTCTTAGGCTGAGTCATGGTGCTTTGTTGCAGGGCCCATGCATATCATGGCAATATTTCACCATTTCTGCTATGGTTTTCAGAGTATGACACCAAAACACCCACCTGATGATATCCTTTCAAGAGCAAAGGCAGCAGTTTGCAGAAATCCGCTTCTTTGGGGAAATGAGAAATTGCTGAGGTGACACCAAGTCCTGCAGTGTCCCTGTCACCTGCAGAGTCACCACATACTCGCCACGGTAGCGGGCATTGTGACAAAGGTTCTATGTCAGCTGGGTGTGGCAGCCGGGCGCCCCCTAGGGGATGGGGAGCCTGCCAGCCCCGGGCCTGTCACTGCCTGCTGTCCCTGCTGTCACCAGCCAGGCCTCTGAAAATTGGTCAAACCATGCCCAGACTCGGGGCCAATTTGGCCCAAAGTCTTGAAAAGACAAGTCGGGAAGAAAGATATGGGACAGAGGGAGAAAGCGAAGGGAGCAGGAGAAAGGGAAGGAAGAATAAAAAGTAGTGTTGAGCTGCAGGAGTGAGATGGAGGAATCGCAGGAAAAGAGGGAGGAAGTAGGAGAGTGATAGAAAAGGAAAGACGAGACATGCAGCCAGACGAGGGGTTAGTGAGAGAGGATGGGACAGAGAACAGGATGAGAAGGAAATAAGGCAAGGCAAGGACAGGCAAGGACAGGCAAAGCAAGGCTAGGCTGCAGGACATTTTTTTGCTTTATATTTTCTAGCACATTCGTCCTCGGACTACGAGGAAAGCCATAAGACCGTATGGATTAGGCCCAAGCAAATACACCGGCTACTTCAGACACTTAGACTAAGCCTAAAATACGCAGAGTACTCCATAAGGATTGTTTTTATACTGTGCTTCCACAATCTGCTGGCAGTACAAAAAAATAAGCTGCAGATCTCTTAGGCTGAGTCATGGTGCTTTGTTGCAGGGACCAGGCATATCATGGGAATATTTCAGCATTTCTGCTCTGGTGTTCAGAGTATGACACCAAAACACCCACCTGATGATATCCTTTCAAGAGCCAAGGCAGCAATTTGCAGAATTCCGCTTCTTTGGGGAACTGAGAAATTGCTGAGCTGCCACCGAGTCCTGCAGTGTCCCTGTCACCTGCAGAGTCACCACATAGTCACCACGGTAGCGGGAATTGTGACAAAGGTTCTATGTCAGCTGGGTGTGGCAGCCAGGCGCCCCCTAGGGGATGGGGAGCCTGTCAGCCCCGGGCCTGTCACTGCCTGCTGTCCCTGCTGTCACCAGCCAGGCCTCTGAAAATTGGTCAAACCATGCCCAGACTTGGGGCCAATTTGGCCCAAAGTCTTGAAAAGACAAGTCAGGAAGAAAGACATGGGACAGAGGGAGAAAGCGAAGGGAGCAGGAGAAAGGGAAGGAAGAATAAAAAGTAGTGTTGGGCTGCAGGAGTGAGATGGAGGAATTGCAGGAAAAGAGGGAGGAAGTAGGAGAGTGATAGAAAAGGAAAGACGAGACATGCAGCCAGACGAGGGATTAGTGAGAGAGGATGGGACAGATAACAGGATGAGAAGGAAATAAGGCATGGCAAGGACAGGCAAGGACAGGCAAAGCAAGGCTAGGCTGCAGGACATTTTTTTGCTTTATATTTTCTAGCACATTCGTCCTCGGACTACGAGGAAAGCCATAAGACCGTATGGATTAGGCCCAAGCAAATACACCGGCTACTTGAGACACTTAGACTAAGCCTAAAATACGCAGATCTCTCTATAAGGATGATTTTTATACTGTGCTTCCACAATCTGCTGGCAGTACAAAAACATAAGCTGCAGATCTCTTAGGCTGAGTCATGGTGCTTTGTTGCAGGGACCATGCATATCATGTGAATATTTCACCATTTCTGCTCTGGTGTTCAGAGTATGACACCAAAACACCCACCTGATGATATCCTTTCAAGAGCAGAGGCAGCAACTTGCAGAATTCTGCTTCTTTGGGGAAGTGAGAAATTGCTGAGGTGACACCAAGTCCTGCAGTGTCCCTGTCACCTGCAGAGTCACCACATACTCGCCACGGTAGCGGGCATTGTGACAAAGGTTCTATGTCAGCTGGGTGTGGCAGCCAGGCGCCCCCTAGGGGATGGGGAGCCTGTCAGCCCCGGGCCTGTCACTGCCTGCTGTCCCTGCTGTCACCAGCCAGGCCTCTGAAAATTGGTCAAACCATGACCAGACATGGGGCCAATTTGGCCCAAAGTCTTGAAAAGACAAGTCGGGAAGAAAGGTATGGGACAGAGGGAGAAAGCGAAGGGAGCAGGAGAAAGGGAAGGAAGAATAAAAAGTAGTGTTGGGCTGCAGGAGTGAGATGGAGGAATTGCAGGAAAAGAGGCAGGAAGCAGGAGAGTGATAGAAAAGGAAAGACGAGACATGCAGCCAGACGAGTGGTTAGTGAGAGAGGATGGGACAGAGAACAGGATGAGAAGGAAATAAGGCAAGGCAAGGACAGGCAAGGACAGGCAAAGCAAGGCTAGGCTGCAGGACAGTTTTTTGCTTTATATTTTCTAGCACATTCGTCCTCGGACTACGAGGAAAGCCATAAGACTGTATGGATTAGGCCCAAGCAAATACACCGGCTACTTGAGACACTTAGACTAAGCCTAAAATACGCAGATCTCTCCATAAGGATGGTTTTTATACTGTGCTTCCACAATCTGCTGGCAGTACAAAAACATAAGCTGCAGATCTCTTAGGCTGAGTCATGGTGCTTTGTTGCAGGGACCATGCATATCATGGGAATATTTCACCATTTCTGCTCTGGTTTTCAGAGTATGACACCAAAACACCCACCTGATGATATCCTTTAAAGAGCAAAGGCAGCAACTTGCAGAATTCCGCTTCCTTGGGGAAGTGAGAAATTGCTGAGCTGCCACCAAGTCCTGCAGTGTCCCTGTCACCTGCAGAGTCACCACATACTCGCCACGGTAGCGGGCATTGTGACAAAGGTTCTATGTCAGCTGGGTGTGGCAGCCAGGCGCCCCCTAGGGGATGGGGAGCCTGTCAGCCCCGGGCCTGTCACTGCCTGCTGTCCCTGCTGTCACCAGCCAGGCCTCTGAAAATTGGTCAAACCATGACCAGACATGGGGCCAATTTGGCCCAAAGTCTTGAAAAGACAAGTCGGGAAGAAAGGTATGGGACAGAGGGAGAAAGCGAAGGGAGCAGGAGAAAGGGAAGGAAGAATAAAAAGTAGTGTTGGGCTGCAGGAGTGAGATGGAGGAATTGCAGGAAAAGAGGCAGGAAGCAGGAGAGTGATAGAAAAGGAAAGACGAGACATGCAGCCAGACGAGTGGTTAGTGAGAGAGGATGGGACAGAGAACAGGATGAGAAGGAAATAAGGCAAGGCAAGGACAGGCAAGGACAGGCAAAGCAAGGCTAGGATGCAGGACAGTTTTTTGCTTTATATATTCTAGCACATTCGTCCTCGGACTACGAGGAAAGCCATAAGACTGTATGGATTAGGCCCAAGCAAATACACCGGCTACTTGAGACACTTAGACTAAGCCTAAAATACGCAGATCTCTCCATAAGGATGGTTTTTATACTGTGCTTCCACAATCTGCTGGCAGTACAAAAACATAAGCTGCAGATCTCTTAGGCTGAGTCATGGTGCTTTGTTGCAGGGACCATGCATATCATGGGAATATTTCACCATTTCTGCTCTGGTTTTCAGAGTATGACACCAAAACACCCACCTGATGATATCCTTTAAAGAGCAAAGGCAGCAACTTGCAGAATTCCGCTTCCTTGGGGAAGTGAGAAATTGCTGAGCTGCCACCAAGTCCTGCAGTGTCCCTGTCACCTGCAGAGTCACCACATACTCGCCACGGTAGCGGGCATTGTGACAAAGGTTCTATGTCAGCTGGGTGTGGCAGCCAGGCGCCCCCTAGGGGATGGGGAGCCTGTCAGCCCCGGGCCTGTCACTGCCTGCTGTCCCTGCTGTCACCAGCCAGGCCTCTGAAAATTGGTCAAACCATGACCAGACATGGGGCCAATTTGGCCCAAAGTCTTGAAAAGACAAGTCGGGAAGAAAGATATGGGACAGAGGGAGAAAGCGAAGGGAGCAGGAGAAAGGGAAGGAAGAATAAAAAGTAGTGTTGGGCTGCAGGAGTGAGATGGAGGAATTGCCATTAAAGAGGCAAGAGCAGGAGAGTGATAGAAAAGGAAAGACGAGACATGCAGCCAGACGAGTGGTTAGTGAGAGAGGATGGGACAGAGAACAGGATGAGAAGGAAATAAGGCAAGGCAAGGACAGGCAAGGACAGGCAAAGCAAGGCTAGGCTGCAGGACAGTTTTTTGCTTTATATTTTCTAGCACATTCGTCCTCGGACTACGAGGAAAGCCATAAGACTGTATGGATTAGGCCCAAGCAAATACACCGGCTACTTAAGACACTTAGACTAAGCCTAAAATACGCAGATTACTCCATAAGGATTTTTTTTATACTGTACTTCCACAATCTGCTGGCAGTACAAAAAAATAAGCTGCAGATCTCTTAGGCTGAGTCATGGTGCTTTGTTGCAGGGACCATGCATATCATGGGAATATTTCACCATTTCTGCTCTGGTTTTCAGAGTATGACACCAAAACACCCACCTGATGATATCCTTTCAAGAGCAAAGGCAGCAATTTGCAGAATTCCTCTTCTTTGGGGAAATGAGAAATTGCTGAGGTGACACCAAGTCCTGCAGTGTCCCTGTCACCTGCAGAGTCACCACATACTCGCCACGGTAGCGGGCATTGTGACAAAGGTTCTATGTCAGCTGGGTGTGGCAGCCAGGCGCCCCCTAGGGGATGGGGAGCCTGTCAGCCCCGGGCCTGTCACTGCCTGCTGTCCCTGCTGTCACCAGCCAGGCCTCTGAAAATTGGTCAAACCATGACCAGACATGGGGCCAATTTGGCCCAAAGTCTTGAAAAGACAAGTCGGGAAGAAAGATATGGGACAGAGGGAGAAAGCGAAGGGAGCAGGAGAAAGGGAAGGAAGAATAAAAAGTAGTGTTGGGCTGCAGGATTGAGATGGAGGAATTGCAGGAAAAGAGGGAGGAAGTAGGAGAGTGATAGAAAAGGAAAGACGAGACATGCAGCCAGACGAGGGGTTAGTGAGAGAGGATGGGACAGAGAACAGGATGAGAAGGAAATAAGGCAAGGCAAGGACAGGCAAGGACAGGCAAAGCAAGGCTAGGCTGCAGGACAGTTTTTTGCTTTATATTTTCTAGCACATTCGTCCTCGGACTACGAGGAAAGCCATAAGACCGTATGGATTAGGCCCAAGCAAATACACCGGCTCCTTGAGACACTTAGACTAAGCCTAAAATACGCAGATTACTCCATAAGGATTGTTTTTATACTGTGCTTCCACAATCTGCTGGCAGTACAAAAACATAAGCTGCAGATCTCTTAGGCTGAGTCATGGTGCTTTGTTGCAGGGACCATGCATATCATGGGAATATTTCACCATTTCTGCTCTGGTTTTCAGAGTATGACACCAAAACACCCACCTGATGATATCCTTTCAAGAGCAAAGGCAGCAACTTGCAGAATTCCGCTTCTTTGGGGAAGTGAGAAATTGCTGAGCTGCCACCAAGTCCTGCAGTGTCCCTGTCACCTGCAGAGTCACCACATACTCGCCACGGTAGCGAGCATTGTGACAAAGGTTCTATGTCAGCTGGGTGTGGCAGCCAGGCGCCCCCTAGGGGATGGGGAGCCTGTCAGCCCCGGGCCTGTCACTGCCTGCTGTCCCTGCTGTCACCAGCCAGGCCTCTGAAAATTGGTCAAACCATGCCCAGAATTGGGGCCAATTTGGGCCAAAGTCTTGAAAAGACAAGTCAGGAAGAAAGACATGGGACAGAGGGAGAAAGCGAAGGGAGCAGGAAAAAGGGAAGGAAGAATAAAAAGTAGTGTTGGGCTGCAGGAGTGAGATGGAGGATTTGCCATTAAAGAGACATCAGCAGGAGAGTGAGAGAAAAGGAAAGAAGAGACATGCAACCAGACGAGGGGTTAGTGAGAGAGGATGGGACAGAGAACAGGATGAGAAGGAAATAAGGCAAGGCAAGGACAGGCAAGGACAGGCAAAGCAAGGCTAGGCTGCAGGACATTTTTTTGCTTTATATTTTCTAGCACATTCATCTTCAGACTAGGAGTAAGG
This sequence comes from Columba livia, assembly GCF_036013475.1. Taxonomy (NCBI): domain Eukaryota; kingdom Metazoa; phylum Chordata; class Aves; order Columbiformes; family Columbidae; genus Columba; species Columba livia. The sequence goes on along the minus strand of NW_027043009.1, from coordinate 4,238,729 downwards.
CCATAAGACCGTATGGATTAGGCCCAAGCAAATACACCGGCTACTTGAGACACTTAGACTAAGCCTAAAATACGCAGAGTACTCCATAAGGATTGTTTTTATACTGTGCTTCCAAAATCTTCTGGCAGTACAAAAAAATAAGCTCCAGATATCCTTAGGCTGAGTCATGGTTCTTTGGTGCAGGGACCATGCATATCATGGGAATATTTCACCATTTCTGCTCTGGTTTTCAGAGTATGACACCAAAACACCCACCTGATTATATCCTTTCAAGAGCAAAGGCAGCAATTTGCGGAATTCCGCTTCTTTGGGGAAGTGAGAAATTGCTGAGCTGACACCAAGTCCTGCAGTGTCCCTGTCACCTGCAGAGTCACCACATACTCGCCACGGTAGCGGGCATTGTGACAAAGGTTCTATGTCAGCTGGGTGTGGCAGCCAGGCGCCCCCTAGGGGATGGGGAGCCTGCCAGCCCCGGGCCTGTCACTGCCTGCTGTCCCTGCTGTCACCAGCCAGGCCTCTGAAAATTGGTCAAACCATGCCCAGACTCGGGGCCAGTTTGGCCCAAAGTCTTGAAAAGACAAGTCGGGAAGAAAGATATGGGACAGAGGGAGAAAGCGAAGGGAGCAGGAGAAAGGGAAGGAAGAATAAAAAGTAGTGTTGGGCTGCAGGAGTGAGATGGAGGAATTGCAGGAAAAGAGGGAGGAAGTAGGAGAGTGATAGAAAAGGAAAGACGAGACATGCAGCCAGACGAGGGGTTAGTGAGAGAGGATGGGACAGAGAACAGGATGAGAAGGAAATAAGGCAAGGCAAGGACAGGCAAGGACAGGCAAAGCAAGGCTAGGCTGCAGGACAGTTTTTTGCTTTATATTTTCTAGCACATTCGTGCTCGGACTACGAGGAAAGCCATAAGACCGTATGGATTAGGCCCAAGCAAATACACCGGCTACTTAAGACACTTAGACTAAGCCTAAAATACGCAGATTACTCCATAAGGATTTTTTTTATACTGTGCTTCCACAATCTGCTGGCAGTACAAAAAAATAAGCTGCAGATCTCTTAGGCTGAGTCATGGTGCTTTGTTGCAGGGCCCATGCATATCATGGGAATATTTCACCATTTCTGCTATGGTTTTCAGAGTATGACACCAAAACACCCACCTGATGATATCCTTTCAAGAGCAAAGGCAGCAATTTGCAGAATTCCGCTTCTTTGGGGAAGTGAGAAATTGCTGAGCTGCCACCAAGTCCTGCAGTGTCCCTGTCACCCGCAGAGTCACCACATACTCGCCACGGTAGCAGGCATTGTGACAAAGGTTCTATGTCAGCTGGGTGTGGCAGCCAGGCGCCCCCTAGGGGATGGGGAGCCTGTCAGCCCCGGGCCTGTCACTGCCTGCTGTCCCTGCTGTCACCAGCCAGGCCTCTGAAAATTGGTCAAACCATGCCCAGACTTGGGGCCTGTTTGGCCCAAAGTCTTGAAAAGACAAGTCAGGAAGAAAGATATGGGACAGGGGGAGAAAGCGAAGGGAGCAGGAGAAAGGGAAGGAAGAATAAAAAGTAGTGTTGGGCTGCAGGAGTGAGATGGAGGAATTGCAGGAAAAGAGGGAGGAAGTAGGAGAGTGATAGAAAAGGAAAGACGAGACATGCAGCCAGACGAGGGGTTAGTGAGAGAGGATGGGACAGAGAACAGGATGAGAAGGAAATAAGGCAAGGCAAGGACAGGCAAGGACAGGCAAAGCAAGGCTGGGCTGCAGGACAGTTTTTTGCTTTATATTTTCTAGCACATTCGTCCTCGGACTACGAGGAAAGCCATAAGACCGTATGGATTAGGCCCAAGCAAATACACCGGCTACTTGAGACACTTAGACTAAGCCTAAAATACGCAGATCTCTCCATAAGGATGGTTTTTATACTGTGCTTCCACAATCTGCTGGCAGTACAAAAACATAAGCTGCAGATCTCCTTAGGCTGAGTCATGGTGCTTTGGTGCAGGGACCATGCATATCATGGGAATATTTCAGCATTTCTGCTCTGGTTTTCAGAGTATGACACCAAAACACCCACCTGATGATATCCTTTCAAGAGCAGAGGCAGCAATTTGCAGAATTCCGCTTCTTTGGGGAAGTGAGAAATTGCTGAGCTGCCACCAAGTCCTGCAGTGTCCCTGTCACCTGCAGAGTCACCACATACTCGCCACGGTAGCGGGCATTGTGACAAAGGTTCTATGTCAGCTGGGTGTGGCAGCCAGGCGCCCCCTAGGGGATGGGGAGCCTGCCAGCCCCGGGCCTGTCACTGCCTGCTGTCCCTGCTGTCACCAGCCAGGCCTCTGAAAATTGGTCAAACCATGCCCAGACTTGGGGCCAATTTGGGCCAAAGTCCTGAAAAGACAAGTCAGGAAGAAAGACATGGGACAGAGGGAGAAAGCGAAGGGAGCAGGAGAAAGGGAAGGAAGAATAAAAAGTAGTGTTGGGCTGCAGGAGTGAGATGGAGGAATTGCCATTAAAGAGGCAAGAAGCAGGAGAGTGAGAGAAAAGGAAAGAAGAGACATGCAGCCAGAGGAGGGGTTAGTGAGAGAGGATGGGACAGAGAACAGGATGAGAAGGAAATAAGGTAAGGCAAGGACAGGCAAGGACAGGCAAAGCAAGGCTAGGCTGCAGGACATTTTTTTCCTTTATATTTTCTAGCACATTCGTCCTCGGACTACGAGGAAAGCCATAAGACCGTATGGATTAGGCCCAAGCAAATACACCGGCTACTTCAGACACTTAGACTAAGCCTAAAATACGCAGATTACTCCATACGGATTGTTTTTATACTGTGCTTCCACAATCTGCTGGCATTACAAAAACATAAGCTGCAGATCTCTTAGGCTGAGTCATGGTGCTTTGTTGCAGGGCCCATGCATATCATGGGAATATTTCACCATTTCTGCTCTGGTTTTCAGAGTATGACACCAAAACACCCACCTGATGATATCCTTTCAAGAGCAGAGGCAGCAACTTGCAGAATTCCGCTTCTTTGGGTAAGTGAGAAATTGCTGAGCTGCCACAAAGTCCTGCAGTGTCCCTGTCACCTGCAGAGTCACCACATACTCGCCACGGTAGCGGGCATTGTGACAAAGGTTCTATGTCAGCTGGGTGTGGCAGCCAGGCGCCCCCTAGGGGATGGGGAGCCTGTCAGCCCCGGGCCTGTCACTGCCTGCTGTCCCTGCTGTCACCAGCCAGGCCTCTGAAAATTGGTCAAACCATGCCCAGACTTGGGGCCAATTTGGCCCAAAGTCTTGAAAAGACAAGTCGGGAAGAAAGATATGGGACAGAGGGAGAAAGCGAAGGGAGCAGGAGAAAGGGAAGGAAGAATAAAAAGTAGTGTTGGGCTGCAGGAGTGAGATGGAGGAATTGCAGGAAAAGATGGAGGAAGTAGGAGAGTGATAGAAAAGGAAAGACGAGACATGCAGCCAGACGAGGGGTTAGTGAGAGAGGATGGGACAGAGAACAGGATGAGAAGGAAATAAGGCAAGGCAAGGACAGGCAAGGACAGGCAAAGCAAGGCTAGGCTGCAGGACAGTTTTTTGCTTTATATTTTCTAGCACATTCGTCCTCGGACTACGAGGAAAGCCATAAGACCGTATGGATTAGGCCCAAGCAAATACTCCGGCTACTTCAGACACTTAGTCTAAGCCTAAAATACCCAGATTACTCCATAAGGATTGTTTTTATACTGTGCTTCCACAATCTGCTGGCAGTACAAAAACATAAGCTGCAGATCTCTTAGGCTGAGTCATGGTGCTTTGTTGCAGGGCCCATGCATATCATGGGAATATTTCACCATTTCTGCTCTGGTTTTCAGAGTATGACACCAAAACACCCACCTGATGATATCCTTTCAAGAGCAGAGGCAGCAATTTGCAGAATTCCGCTTCTTTGGGGAAGTGACAAATTGCTGAGCTGCCACCAAGTCCTGCAGTGTCCCTGTCACCTACAGAGTCACCACATACTCGCCACGGTAGCGGGCATTGTGACAAAGGTTCTATGTCAGCTGGGTGTGGCAGCCAGGCGCCCCCTAGGGGATGGGGAGCCTGTCAGCCCCGGGCCTGTCACTGCCTGCTGTCCCTGCTATCACCAGCCAGGCCCCTAAAAATTGGTCAAACCATGCCCAGACTTGGGGCCAATTTGGGCCAAAGTCTTGAAAAGACAAGTCAGGAAGAAAGACATGGGACAGAGGGAGAAAGCGAAGGGAGCAGGAGAAAGGGAAGGAAGAATAAAAAGTAGTGTTGGGCTTCAGGAGTGAGATGGAGGAATTGCCATTAAAGAGGCAAGAAGCAGGAGAGTGAGAGAAAAGGAAAGTAGAGACATGCAGCCAGACGAGGGGTTAGTGAGAGAGGATGGGACAGAGAACAGGATGAGAAGGAAATAAGGCAAGGCAAGGACAGGCAAGGACAGGCAAAGCAAGGCTAGGCTGCAGGACATTATTTTGCTTTATATTTTCTAGCACATTCGTCCTCAGACTACGAGGAAAGCCATAAGACCGTATGGATTAGGCCCAAGCAAATACACCGGCTACTTGAGACACTTAGACTAAGCCTAAAATACGCAGATCTCTCCATAAGGATAGTTTTTATACTGTGCTTCCACAATCTGCTGGCAGTACAAAAAAATAAGCTGCAGATCTCCTTAGGCTGAGTCATGGTGCTTTGGTGCAGGGACCATGCATATCATGGGAATATTTCACCATTTCTGCTCTGGTTTTCAGAGTATGACACCAAAACACCCACCTGATGATATCCTTTCAAGAGCAGAGGCAGCAATTTGCAGAATTCCGCTTCTTTGGGGAAGTGAGAAATTGCTGAGCTGCCACCAAGTCCTGCAGTGTCCCTGTCACCTGCAGAGTCACCACATACTCGCCAGGGTAGTGGGCATTGTGACAAAGGTTCTATGTCAGCTGGGTGTGGCAGCCAGGCGCCCCCTAGGGGATGGGGAGCCTGCCAGCCCCGGGCCTGTCACTGCCTGCTGTCCCTGCTGTCACCACCCAGGCCTCTGAAAATTGGTCAAACCATGACCAGACTTGGGGCCAATTTGGCCCAAAGTCTTGAAAAGACAAGTCAGGAAGAAAGACATGGGACAGAGGGACAAAGCGAAGGGAGCAGGAGAAAGGGAAGGAAGAATAAAAAGTAGTGTTGGGCTGCAGGAGTGAGATGGAAGAATTGCAGGAAAAGAGGGAGGAAGCAGGAGAGTGATAGAAAAGGAAAGACGAGACATGCAGCCAGACGAGGGGTTAGTGAGAGAGGATGGGACAGAGAACAGGATGAGAAGGAAATAAGGCAAGGCAAGGACAGGCAAGGACAGGCAAAGCAAGGCTAGGCTGCAGGACATTTTTTTGCTTTATATTGTCTAGCACATTCATCTTCAGACTAGGAATAAGGCCATAAGACCGTATGGATTAGGCCCAAGCAAATGCACCGGCTACTTCAGACACTTAGACTAAGCCTAAAATACGCAGATTACTCCATAAGGATTGTTTTTATACTGTGCTTCCACAATCTGCTGGCATTACAAAAACATAAGCTGCAGATCTCCTTAGGCTGAGTCATGGGTCTTTGGTGCAGGGCCCATGCATATCATGGGAATATTTCACCATTTCTGCTCTGGTTTTCAGAGTATGACACCAAAACACCCACCTGATGATATCCTTTCAAGAGCAGAGGCAGCAATTTGCAGAATTCCGCTTCTTTGGGGAAGTGACAAATTGCTGAGCTGCCACCAAGTCCTGCAGTGTCCCTGTCACCTGCAGAGTCACCACATACTCGCCACGGTAGCGGGCATTGTGACAAAGGTTCTATGTCAGCTGGGTGTGGCAGCCAGGCGCCCCCTAGGGGATGGGGAGCCTGTCAGCCCCGGGCCTGTCACTGCCTGCTGTCCCTGCTATCACCAGCCAGGCCCCTAAAAATTGGTCAAACCATGCCCAGACTTGGGGCCAATTTGGGCCAAAGTCTTGAAAAGACAAGTCAGGAAGAAAGACATGGGACAGAGGGAGAAAGCGAAGGGAGCAGGAGAAAGGGAAGGAAGAATAAAAAGTAGTGTTGGGCTTCAGGAGTGAGATGGAGGAATTGCCATTAAAGCGGCAAGAAGCAGGAGAGTGAGAGAAAAGGAAAGTAGAGACATGCAGCCAGACGAGGGGTTAGTGAGAGAGGATGGGACAGAGAACAGGATGAGAAGGAAATAAGGCAAGGCAAGGACAGGCAAGGACAGGCAAAGCAAGGCTAGGCTGCAGGACATTATTTTGCTTTATATTTTCTAGCACATTCGTCCTCAGACTACGAGGAAAGCCATAAGACCGTATGGATTAGGCCCAAGCAAATACACCGGCTACTTGAGACACTTAGACTAAGCCTAAAATACGCAGATCTCTCCATAAGGATAGTTTTTATACTGTGCTTCCACAATCTGCTGGCAGTACAAAAAAATAAGCTGCATATCTCCTTAGGCTGAGTCATGGTGCTTTGGTGCAGGGACCATGCATATCATGGGAATATTTCACCATTTCTGCTCTGGTGTTCAGAGTATGACACCAAAACACCCACCTGATGATATCCTTTCAAGAGCAGAGGCAGCAATTTGCAGAATTCCGCTTCTTTGGGGAAGTGAGAAATTGCTGAGCTGCCACCAAGTCCTGCAGTGTCCCTGTCACCTGCAGAGTCACCACATACTCGCCAGGGTAGTGGGCATTGTGACAAAGGTTCTATGTCAGCTGGGTGTGGCAGCCAGGCGCCCCCTAGGGGATGGGGAGCCTGCCAGCCCCGGGCCTGTCACTGCCTGCTGTCCCTGCTGTCACCACCCAGGCCTCTGAAAATTGGTCAAACCATGACCAGACTTGGGGCCAATTTGGCCCAAAGTCTTGAAAAGACAAGTCAGGAAGAAAGACATGGGACAGAGGGACAAAGCGAAGGGAGCAGGAGAAAGGGAAGGAAGAATAAAAAGTAGTGTTGGGCTGCAGGAGTGAGATGGAAGAATTGCAGGAAAAGAGGGAGGAAGCAGGAGAGTGATAGAAAAGGAAAGACGAGACATGCAGCCAGACGAGGGGTTAGTGAGAGAGGATGGGACAGAGAACAGGATGAGAAGGAAATAAGGCAAGGCAAGGACAGGCAAGGACAGGCAAAGCAAGGCTAGGCTGCAGGACATTTTTTTGCTTTATATTGTCTAGCACATTCATCTTCAGACTAGGAATAAGGCCATAAGACCGTATGGATTAGGCCCAAGCAAATACACCGGCTACTTGAGACACTTAGACTAAGCCTAAAATACGCAGAGTACTCCATAAGGATTGTTTTTATACTGTGCTTCCAAAATCTGCTGGCAGTACAAAAAAATAAGCTGCAGATCTCTTAGGCTGAGTCATGGTGCTTTGTTGCAGGGACCATGCATATCATGGGAATATTTCACCATTTCTGCTCTGGTTTTCAGAGTATGACACCAAAACACCCACCTGATGATATCCTTTCAAGAGCAGAGGCAGCAACTTGCAGAATTCCGCTTCTTTGGGGAAGTGAGAAATTGCTGAGCTGCCACCAAGTCCTGCAGTGTCCCTGTCACCTGCAGAGTCACCACCTAGTCGCCACGGTAGCGGGCATTGTGACAAAGGTTCTATGTCAGCTGGGTGTGGCAGCCAGGCGCCCCCTAGGGGATGGGGAGCCTGTCAGCCCCGGGCCTGTCACTGCCTGCTGTCCCTGCTGTCACCAGCCAGGCCTCTGAAAATTGGTCAAACCATGCCCAGACTTGGGGCCAATTTGGCCCAAAGTCTTGAAAAGACAAGTCGGGAAGAAAGATATGGGACAGAGGGAGAAAGCGAAGGGAGCAGGAGAAAGGGAAGGAAGAATAAAAAGTAGTGTTGGGCTGCAGGAGTGAGATGGAGGAATTGCAGGAAAAGAGGGAGGACGTAGGAGAGTGATAGAAAAGGAAAGACGAGACATGCAGCCAGACGAGGGTTTAGTGAGAGAGGATGGGACAGAGAACAGGATGAGAAGGAAATAAGGCAAGGCAAGGACAGGCAAGGACAGGCAAAGAAAGGCTAGGCTGCAGGACATTTTTTTGCTTTATAGTTTATAGCACATTCGTCTTCAGACTAGGAGTAAGGCCATAAGACCGTATGGATTAGGCCCAAGCAAAAACCCCAGCTAATTGAGACACTTAGACTAAGCCTAAAATACGGAGATCTCTCCATAAGGATGGTTTTTATACTGTGCTTCCAAAATCTGCTGGCAGTACAAAAAAATAAGCTGCAGATCTCCTTAGGCTGAGTCATGGGTCTTTGGTGCAGGGACCATGCATATCATGGGAATATTTCACCATTTCTGCTCTGGTGTTCAGAGTATGACACCAAAACACCCACCTGATGATATCCTTTCAAGAGCAGAGGCAGCAATTTGCAGAATTTCGCTTCTTTGGGGAAGTGAGAAATTGCTGAGCTGCCACCAAGTCCTGCAGTGTCCCTGTCACCTGCAGAGTCACCACATACTCGCCACGGTAGCGGGCATTGTGACAAAGGTTCTATGTCAGCTGGGTGTGGCAGCCAGGCGCCCCCTAGGGGGTGGGTAGCCTGTCAGCCCCGGGCCTGTCACTGCCTGCTGTCCCTGCTGTCACCAGCCAGGCCTCTGAAAATTGGTCAAACCATGACCAGACTTGGGGCCAATTTGGCCCAAAGTCTTGAAAAGACAAGTCGGGAAGAAAGATATGGGACAGAGGGAGAAAGCGAAGGGAGCAGGAGAAAGGGAAGGAAGAATAAAAAGTAGTGTTGGGCTGCAGGAGTGAGATGGAGGAATTGCAGGAAAAGAGGGAGGAAGTAGGAGAGTGATAGAAAAGGAAAGACGAGACATGCAGCCAGACGAGGGGTTAGTGAGAGAGGATGGGACAGAGAACAGGATGAGAAGGAAATAAGGCAAGGCAAGGACAGGCAAGGACAGGCAAAGCAAGGCTAGGCTGCAGGACATTATTTTGCTTTATATTTTCTAGCACATTTGTCCTTGGACTACGAGGAAAGCCATAAGACCGTATGGATTAGGCCCAAGCAAATGCACCGGCTACTTCAGACACTTAGACTAAGCCTAAAATACGCAGATTACTCCATAAGGATTGTTTTTATACTGTGCTTCCACAATCTGCTGGCATTACAAAAACATAAGCTGCAGATCTCCTTAGGCTGAGTCATGGGTCTTTGGTGCAGGGACCATGCATATCATGGGAATATTTCACCATTTCTGCTCTGGTTTTCAGAGTATGACACCAAAACACCCACCTGATGATATCCTTTCAAGAGCAGAGGCAGCAACTTGCAGAATTCCGCTTCCTTGGGTAAGTGAGAAATTGCTGAGCTGCCACAAAGTCCTGCAGTGTCCCTGTCACCTGCAGAGTCACCACATACTCGCCACGGTAGCGGGCATTGTGACAAAGGTTCTATGTCAGCTGGGTGTGGCAGCCAGGCGCCCCCTAGGGGATGGGGAGCCTGTCAGCCCCGGGCCTGTCACTGCCTGCTGTCCCTGCTGTCACCAGCGAGGCCTCTGAAAATTGGTCAAACCATGCCCAGACTTGGGGCCAATTTGGCCCAAAGTCTTGAAAAGACAAGTCGGGAAGAAAGATATGTGACAGAGGGAGAAAGCGAAGGGAGCAGGAGAAAGGGAAGGAAGGATAAAAAGTAGTGTTGGGCTGCAGGAGTGAGATGGAGGAATTGCCGTTAAAGAGGCAAGAAGCAGGAGAGTGAGAGAAAAGGAAAGAAGAGACATGCAGCCAGACGAGGAGTTAGTGAGAGAGGATGGGACAGAGAACAGGATGAGAAGGAAATAAGGCAAGGCAAGGACAGGCAAGGACAGGCAAAGCAAGGCTAGGCTGCAGGACATTTTTTTGCTTTATATTTTCTAGCACATTCGTCCTCGGACTACGAGGAAAGCCATAAGACCGTATGGATTAGGCCCAAGCAAATACACCGGCTACTTGAGACACTTAGACTAAGCCTAAAATACGCAGATCTCTCCATAAGGATAGTTTTTATACTGTGCTTCCACAATCTGCTGGCAGTACAAAAAAATAAGCTGCAGATCTCCTTAGGCTGAGTCATGGGTCTTTCGTGCAGGGACCATGCATATCATGGGAATATTTCACCATTTCTGCTCTGGTGTTCAGAATATGACACCAAAACACCCACCTGATGATATCCTTTCAAGAGCAGAGGCAGCAATTTGCAGAATTCCGCTTCTTTGGGGAAGTGAGAAATTGCTGAGCTGCCACCAAGTCCTGCAGTGTCCCTGTCACCTGCAGAGTCACCACATACTCGCCAGGGTAGTGGGCATTGTGACAAAGGTTCTATGTCAGCTGGGTGTGGCAGCCAGGCGCCCCCTAGGGGATGGGGAGCCTGCCAGCCCCGGGCCTGTCACTGCCTGCTGTCCCTGCTGTCACCAGCCAGGCCTCTGAAAATTGGTCAAACCATGACCAGACTTGGGGCCAATTTGGCCCAAAGTCTTGAAAAGACAAGTCGGGAAGAAAGATATGGGACAGAGGGACAAAGCGAAGGGAGCAGGAGAAAGGGAAGGAAGAATAAAAAGTAGTGTTGGGCTGCAGGAGTGAGATGGAAGAATTGCAGGAAAAGAGGGAGGAAGCAGGAGAGTGAGAGAAAAGGAAAGAAGAGACATGCAGCCAGACGAGGGGTTAGTGAGAGAGGATGGGACAGAGAACAGGATGAGAAGGAAATAAGGCAAGGCAAGGACAGGCAAGGACAGGCAAAGCAAGGCTAGGCTGCAGGACATTTTTTTGCTTTATATTTTCTAGCACATTCATCTTCAGACTAGGAGTAAGGCCATAAGACCGTATGGATTAGGCCCAAGCAAATACACCGGCTACTTGAGACACTTAGACTAAGCCTAAAATACGCAGAGTACTCCATAAGGATTGTTTTTATACTGTGCTTCCAAAATCTTCTGGCAGTACAAAAAAATAAGCTCCAGATATCCTTAGGCTGAGTCATGGTTCTTTGGTGCAGGGACCATGCATATCATGGGAATATTTCACCATTTCTGCTCTGGTTTTCAGAGTATGACACCAAAACACCCACCTGATTATATCCTTTCAAGAGCAAAGGCAGCAATTTGCGGAATTCCGCTTCTTTGGGGAAGTGAGAAATTGCTGAGCTGACACCAAGTCCTGCAGTGTCCCTGTCACCTGCAGAGTCACCACATACTCGCCAGGGTAGTGGGCATTGTGACAAAGGTTCTATGTCAGCTGGGTGCGGCAGCCAGGCGCCCCCTAGGGGATGGGGAGCCTGCCAGCCCCGGGCCTGTCACTGCCTGCTGTCCCTGCTATCACCAGCCAGGCCTCTGAAAATTGGTCAAACTGTTATAGTTGAATTGAATTTTGTGGGCTGTGTTTTGATTCTGTAGACCGTGTCCAAGATTCTTAGCTTACTGTATCCAGGTTCAGAATGTGCATTCAAGCATGATTTTATATAATTATACCCTATTCTTGAAATTGACATAGATTTATGACATATTCTTTAGAACAGGTAACTTAAACCATACCCTATTGTTAAGATTGATATAGATTTATGATATATTCTTTAAAACAGGTAAAAACAGGTAACTTAGAAATAACTGATAAACATGCGAATGTTACTTAGCATTGCTTAGATAGACAATTTGTGTTAGAATAGGTGTGGGATATGCTAATGGTTGTCAGGAATTGTAATGCATATGTATGTGATCAAATTGTATAAATATGGTGTAGTCTGAATCAGTGGCTGAAGCCAGCTTTGGGTGCGAACCCCTGGTTTCCCAGCGCTGAAATAAAGCACCGCATATAACTGCACCTGTTGTTATGTGTCTTGAATGCTAACATTTTTGGCGACCCAGATGGGACCTCGCGAGCATTGCTGAGGCGGATCGCGTCTTGATCCTGCTCCAGCTAGCACCGAGGTATTCTTGGGGAGTGCATCGGACGCGACCGACCCTCTGCTGCTCACGACGGACCTCTGACTGGTAAGAAGGTGCTTTATCTGGATTGTTGGGTACCCACTTGGTCTGGTTCTGGTCTGGTAGCCTGCTGGTCAGGCATCTGGTAGCCTGCCGGTCAGACGCGGCGAAAGCCACGCTCGGTTGGGCAGGGAGCTCCCGTGGTATTGCCTAGGCAGCCGTCCGTCAGACAGAGGGAAACCTCTGCAGGTTCGGCATCTGGTCTGGTTATTTGTGCCGCAGGTTCGGCACCTGGTCTGATTATTTGTGCGCACCTGGTCTGGTTATTTGTGCGCACCTGGTCTGGTTATTTGTGCTGCTCAGCACCTGGTCTGTGGTTCCTGTGATTTAGTCTGTACTTGCTGTTGAAATCGGTGATCTGATCCGTGTTTACTGTTGTTCTAGTGAAGTTATCTGTGTTATCTTTCTGTGTTGATATGTCTGATTCAAAAGTGTCGCCGTTGAATTGTTTATTGAAGTATTGGAAAGAGGCTGGGTTTGGACAGTCTATGCATAAAAAGAAGTTAATTGAGTATTGCACTCATTGGTGGCCTGAGTATAAATTACCAAATGAAGTACAGTGGCCGCCGGAGGGCACTTTGAACCATGAAATTATTGCTGAATTAATGAGGTTTTGTCAGAGAGAGGGCAAATGGGATGAAGTTCCATACGTTGATCTCTTCTTCTATCTCGAGCGAAAACATGATTGGAGAGAGAGCTGTGGGTTAATGTTGGTGCAAGGTAGCAGCAATAATAAGTGCGTGGGATGCACAACGGAAAAGAAATGCATGACGTGTTTGGCTGTAGAAAACAGCAGTGGTAATGATTCAAAGACGGATTTACTGTGTTTTGATGTTGCGCCTTCTGAGGAAGGGGTACCAATTAGACCCTCCGCGCCTGTCCTTCCTGTCGATAGTGATGACGAATCAAGTGATGAAAGGGGGGCTATAGCCGGTGTAAAAGGAATAACTGTAACTCCAATATCTCACCGAACTAGAAACAGAGAAAAGGAAAAGGAAGCACAAAGGGGGGAGGTTTATCGAATGTGATAGCACCCCTGCGGCAGGCGGTAGGTGTTGGGGGGGAACCGGTCTATGTAAAAGTTCCATTTTCGCCGGGGGATTTAGTGATCTGGAAGCAGTCAGCTGGTCCTTATAGGGAAAACCCAGATAAGGTTGCAAAAGTGATTAAGATGATAATTAAGACGCAGAATCCTGATTGGGATGATTTACAAGTCATTCTAGATACATTAATGGATTCTACAGAAAAGGATATGGTTATACGGGCTGCAAGGGATAAGGTGAAAGAAGATATCCGGAATGGGAGAGTAGAGGGGAATGTTGATGAGAATTTTCCAAAGGAGGATCCCCGATGGAATTATAATACAGGAGGCGGGTTATGTCATCTCCGGAGGTATCAAGATTGGTTATTGATCGGTGTTCAAACTGCTATGCCGAAGCAAATGAATTGGTCGAAATTGTATAATGTAAGGCAGGAAAGGAATGAGTCTCCCTCAGCCTTTTTAGAAAGATTAAAAGAAGCTGCCAAAAGATATACGGATTTAGACGTAGAAACGGAACAAGCAAAAATTCAGTTGGCTCTAATTTTCTTAGGGCAATCTCAAGATGATATTCGAAAGAAGCTGCAGAAATTAGAGGGTGCACAATTAAGGGATCTGGACGTAATGTTGGAAACAGCTTGGAAAGTTTATAATAATAGAGAAAAAGAACAATCGAGACGCCACCAGCAAAATTTGTTGGCTTTGATCCAGGGACAAGGCAGGGGAATAGGGGTCCGGGGTAGGGGAGCTGGAAATAGTCGAGGAGGTGGTCGGGGACGTGGTTCGTGGAGTGCCCAAGGAACTCCCCTGAGACCCCTCATGAGGCTTGGCATAAATCAATGTGCTTATTGTAAGCAAGAAGGACACTGGAAAAATGAATGCCCGGCTAGGAGCCCTGTGGGTCAGATGTCCAATGCGATGGGAAATGCGGTACAGACTATGGTGTTAGGGGAATACAGTAACAACAGCTGACTATATGAAGGCACGGAAGTGAAAACCCAGAATAAGGAGCCCTTAGTGACAATACAAGTGGGAGACCGGGATGTAAGATTTTTAGTAGATACGGGGGCTACTTACTCTGTATTAAATTCCTTACAGGGGGCAGTGGGTCACAGAGCTACAACAATTGTTGGTGCCACAGGGAAGGAGGAAGTACGGCCATTCCTGCAACATTTGGATTTGTGTTTTGGAGAAAAGGAGCTAACCCACGAGTTCTTATATGTTCCAGATTGTCCAGTTTCTCTTTTAGGACGAGATTTGCTGACCAAATTAGATGCCACAATAACATTTGAGGATGGAAATTTGGTAATGAAAGTTCCAGAGTCAAAGGTAGGACAAATTTTACTATTAAAGGAAAATCCAATTGTGAAAATACCACAGGCAATAGAGGGTGCAGTGATTCCCACGGTATGGGAAACTGATATACCTGGGAAGTCAAAGGCAGCTAAACCTGTGAAAGTAGTGCTGAAGGAAGGTGCTGAACCGGTACGATTAAGACAGTACCCATTGAAATTGGAAGCCAGATTAGGAATAGTATCTTTAATTGAGAAGTTTTTGAAATATGGAATTCTAGAGGAATGTGAATCAGAATATAATACTCCAATTTTTCCAGTAAAGAAACCTGATGGTAGCTATCGACTAGTCCAAGACTTACGAGCAATAAACCAGATCACTAAGGACATACATCCAGTAGTTGCAAATCCGTATACCTTGTTAACATCTGTGAAAGAGAAATATAAATGGTTTACAGTACTTGATTTAAAAGATGCCTTCTTCTGCATACCCCTTGACCAGGAAAGCAAAAAGCTATTCGCTTTCGAATGGGAGAACCCACACAACGGGAGAAAAGCCCAATTAACCTGGACACGCCTTCCACAAGGATTTAAGAATAGTCCAACTATCTTCGGAAATCAACTAGCCAAAGAACTTGAGGAGTGGACTACGAGAGGCTATATCAGAATTCCTCGACAATGGTATTTGTTGCTGCAATATGTGGATGATATTCTGATTGCTGCTGAGACCCAAGAACTTTGCATACAGGTAACAATTGGAATATTGAATCAATTAGGAATGAATGGATATAAAGTGTCAAAAAATAAAGCTCAGATTGCATCCACAACTGTGATCTATCTAGGATGCGAGCTTTCTCAAGGACAGCGAAGACTAGGTATAAACCGTGTACATGCTATCTGTGCGATCTCAGAACCGCGTAACTTACATGAATTAAGATCTTTTCTAGGAATGGCAGGATGGTGCAGGCTCTGGATCATGGACTATGGACTTATTGCCAAACCTTTATACGAGGCACAGAAAAATAAGACCTTGGTGTGGGAAAGACCACAACGAGAAGCTTTTCGGAAATTGAAACAGGCTTTAATGCAAGCACCTGCTTTGGGCCTACCTGATCTGAGTAAAGACTTCCAGTTATTTGTACATGAACGACAGAGACTTGCTCTAGGGGTATTAACCCAACGGCTGGGATCTTGGAAAAGGCCCGTAGGTTATTTCTCTAAACAACTTGACCCGGTAAGTGCTGGATGGACGGCGTGCTTGCGGGCGGTGGCTGCTACCGTGATATTAATTCAGGAAGTCCGGAAACTGACTATGGGGAAAAAGATTGAAGTGTTTGTATCCCACATGGTGACTACTGTATTAGAACAAAAGGGGGGCCATTGGCTTTCCCCAAGTAGAATGATGAAATATCAGGCAATTTTAACAGAGCAGGATGATATTATCCTAAAAACAACTAACCTAATGAATCCAGCTGTGTTTTTAAGCGCAGAGACTGAAGAAGAAAATCTGGAACATGATTGTGTGGAGGTCATTGAATATACCCACGCAAGTCGACCTGACCTGAAAGATACCCCGTTGGAGAAGACGGATTGGGAGCTTTTTACTGACGGCAGTAGTTTTGTGGAAAGAGGAGTGCGGTATGCAGGATACGCGATTACTACTGCCAAAACAGTAATTGAAGCTAAATCCCTACCACCAAACACATCAGCACAGAAAGCTGAGTTGATAGCCCTAACTAGGGCATTAGAGCTCAGTGAGGACAAAAGGGTCAATATTTGGACTGACTCAAAATATGCATTCGGGGTTGTTCATGTACATGGAGCTCTTTGGAAAGAGCGTGGACTACTCTCCTCCCAAGGAACAAACATCAAGTACCAAAAAGAAATATTGAACTTGATTAATGCTGTTCAAAAGCCATCACTGGTTGCCATCATGCACTGTAAAGCTCATCAGAGTGGGACATCAACAATTATTGAAGGAAACCGACTTGCTGATCAAACAGCCTGATCAGTGGCACGACGAGTCTGGATGATGGTGGGTCTTGTCTCCCAAAAGGTAAGAGCAATTGATTTATTACCTACACCTTCAGAGGCACCTGAATATTCTACAGAAGATGAGAAATTGGCAAGACTAGTAAAAGCTGTCAAGGATAATTCTGGATGGTATGTAACCACCAACGGACAAATTGTGGTCCCGATCACAATTATGAGAAGGATACTTCAGGCGGAGCACCAGAAGTGTCATTGGGGTGCAGAAGCATTGGTAACTTATCTAAGAAAACAAATTATCTCGGTCCAGATGTTAACAATGGCAAAATCTATCACAGCTAAGTGTGAAATTTGCTTGAGAAATAATCCTTTAGTTCGAAGAAAAGTAGATATGGGAAAAATTAGGACAGGTGTACAACCAGGGGATTGTTGGCAGATAGATTATGTGGAACTCCCCAAAACTCGAGGATTCAGATATCTGCTAGTTGGGGTATGCACCTTTTCAGGATGGCCAGAAGCCTTCCCTTGTCGCACCAACCAGGCACAAGAAACTGTAAAATGGTTACTGAAGGAAATAATTCCTAGATTTGGAGTACCATTGGGAATATCATCTGATAGGGGACCGCATTTTATTGCTCAAGTGGTAAAGGAAGTCAGTAGATGTTTGGGAATTAAATGGGAATTACATACCCCATGGAGACCCCAGTCTAGTGGCCAGGTGGAGAAAATGAATCAGACGTTAAAACGACAACTTAGCAAAATTTGCCAGGAAGCAAAAATTCAGTGGCCCCAGGCCTTACCAATAGCGTTATTGCGAATTAGGATTAAACCTAGGAGTGGAATGTCCGTAAGCCCATACGAAATTCTGTATGGCAGACCATATGAAGCACCTGATCCGAATCTAAGTGTACATGTAAAAGGTAATCAGGATGTGTACAATTATGTGTTGTCTCTCGGCAGGACATTGAATCGACTCAGATCTGTACTAGTGTGGAATCGCCCACTAGCACTTGAGAATCCGGTACATGATATAGAACCTGGAGACACAGTGTATATAAAGACTTGGAGAGAAGATCCTTTAAAAGAACGTTGGGACGGACCTTATCAAGTACTTTTAACTACATTTACCGCAATCAAGGTTGCTGAAATAGACTCCTGGATACATTACACCCGAGTGAAGAAAGTCCCAAAACTGTGGCAATCACGATTAGTGGGTCCAACCACACTTAAAATCACAAAGCAGGATGTCTAACTCTTGTTACCGTTTTGCTTTTGTAGTAGTTTATGTACCCAGACTGTATGCCACACTGATTTGCAAAGTCACTGGAGAACAATTATGTAAAACACGAAGGGCTGTAGGAGATAGTGACGATACTCAAATGCCACAAGTAGTACAGAGTGTACAGAATCAGGCAGAGAATCTGATGATAGGACTAATTCGAGATTTTGCACAAACCCAAAATGTCAGTAGCATCACTGCTTGTCTTCCCATCCCGAAATCAGCCGAAGACCCAGTACAGTGGGGAATAATATCTACGACCTTACCAGAAGTAAATAAGACTGGTAAGATAGTGTGTGAGTCCCATACTAAAATAGAGCAAGTACCAATCGAACAGCAGACAAAAGAGCTTGTTAAGAATGCCATGATAAAGAGAGGTGACTGCTTGAAGTTGCCAGGAGCAACATTTGTAAAGATAGGACGATTTCATAATATTGGGTATTGCACGTATGAAAAGTGGACCACCAAAACAGTATATGAAAAGGTTGAGCGAGCCTATTGGGAATGTAAAGATCAGGATAATCAGAACATAACTGAATCATGGGACAACATGTGGACTTTGAGTATAGTACAGCAATATCAATATAGCGAAGCATTTCCATGGTGTATACGATGGACCAATGTAACAAGAGGAGTAACAGTACCATGGTGGAATTGCTCTCAAGTAATGACCTGCCAGACAGATGTGAAAGAAATACCTCTGTCCATCATTAAAGTTGCAGTAATCGCAGGTTGCATTTGCCAGAAACAATTGGATCCAAAGGAAGCAGTCAAAATAGGCATTGAAGGAGATAAGATAGATTGTAGAGGAACTATAGGTAGTGTGGGACATTTGGTTTGGGCCTTAAGTGATGGAACTTGGACAACACATTTGCCGATAGCAGGACCTGTAAGGGAGGCTACTTTGGGGTTACCAACCCTATGTCCCATTTGGAAGAGGTCACCCCTGAAGAACAGGCAGGAACTCCTACAAGTTAGGTACAAGCGAGAGATAGATGAAGATGATGTGTGGCACGAGCCATCAGGTAGTGTTAAATTCGGCTGGGCATTAGAATCTTTCTTTGCACCAATCGCAGCCTATAGAAACAGAGAAATGATTGACAGATTAATTGGACAGATGGATCGATTGGCAAGGGTAACCAAAAAGGGTTTTCGAGAATTCAATATACAATTGCAAGCTACGACCAAAATGACTTTGCAGAACAGAATGGCACTTGACATAATGTTGCTAAAAGAAAATGGGGTTTGTGGATATTTAAAAGATAGGGTTGATCATTGCTGCATTCATATCCCAAACGTAACCTCTGAAGTGGAAAAAGATATTTCCCAATTAACCCAAACAGAAAAAGAACTGCAAGCGGAAAAACAAGATGTAGAGCAGAGCTGGGTTGGGGCCTTGCTAGGCAAATTGAACCTGAACCTGGGAGGATGGGTACATTCGTTATTGGAGAGTTTATTTTTGCTTGCCATTATAGTTGCTCTTTTCTTTTTGCTCTATGCTTGTATTAAGCATCAAATAAGTCAATCAAAGGCAAGGAACGACCGCATCTTTACTGTCCTTAGCAGATCCACTTTTGACAACCCTCCAGCTTATAAGGAAAATATAATGTAGTGAAAATGCATTGTCTAGGAATAGAAAAGCATTTTCAAAGGGGGGAAATGTTATAGTTGAATTGAATTTTGTGGGCTGTGTTTTGATTCTGTAGACCGTATCCAAGATTCTTAGCTTACTGTATCCAGGTTCAGAATGTGCATTCAAGCATGATTTTATATAATTATACCCTATTCTTGAAATTGACATAGATTTATGACATATTCTTTAGAACAGGTAACTTAAACCATACCCTATTGTTAAGATTGATATAGATTTATGATATATTCTTTAAAACAGGTAAAAACAGGTAACTTAGAAATAACTGATAAACATGCGAATGTTACTTAGCATTGCTTAGATAGACAATTTGTGTTAGAATAGGTGTGGGATATGCTAATGGTTGTCAGGAATTGTAATGCATATGTATGTGATCAAATTGTATAAATATGGTGTAGTCTGAATCAGTGGCTGAAGCCAGCTTTGGGTGCGAACCCCTGGTTTCCCAGCGCTGAAATAAAGCACCGCATATAACTGCACCTGTGGTTATGTGTCTTGAATGCTAACAAAACCATGCCCACACTCGGGGCCAATTTGGGCCAAAGTCTTGAAAAGACAAGTCAGGAAGAAAGACATGGGACAGAGGGAGAAAGCGAAGGGAGCAGGAGAAAGGGAAGGAAGAATAAAAAGTAGTGTTGGGCTGCAGGAGTGAGATGGAGGAATTGCCATTAAAGAGGCAAGAAGCAGGAGAGTGAGAGAAAAGGAAAGAAGAGACATGCAGCCAGACGAGGGGTTAGTGAGAGAGGATGGGACAGAGAACAGGATGAGAAGGAAATAAGGCAAGGCAAGGACAGGCAAGGACAGGCAAAGCAAGGCTAGGCTGCAGGACATTTTTTTGCTCTATATTTTCTAGCACATTCATCTTCAGACTAGGAGTAAGGCCATAAGACCGTATGGATTAGGCCCAAGCAAATACACCGGCTACTTGAGACACTTAGACTAAGCCTAAAATACGCAGAGTACTCCATAAGGATTGTTTTTATACTGTGCTTCCACAATCTGCTGGCAGTACAAAAAAATAAGCTGCAGATCTCTTAGGCTGAGTCATGGTGCTTTGTTGCAGGGACCATGCATATCATGGGAATATTTCACCATTTCTGCTCTGGTTTTCAGAGTATGACACCAAAACACCCACCTTATGATATCCTTTCAAGAGCAAAGGCAGCAATTTGCAGAATTCCGCTTCTTTGGGGAACTGAGAAATTGCTGAGCTGCCACCGAGTCCTGCAGTGTCCCTGTCACCTGCAGAGTCACCACATACTCGCCACGGTAGCGGGCATTGTGACAAAGGTTCTATGTCAGCTGGGTGTGGCAGCCAGGCGCCCCCTAGGGGATGGGGAGCCTGCCAGCCCCGGGCCTGTCACTGCCTGCTGTCCCTGCTGTCACCAGCCAGGCCTCTGAAAATTGGTCAAACCATGCCCAGACTTGGGGCCAATTTGGCCCAAAGTCTTGAAAAGACAAGTCGGGAAGAAAGATATGGGACAGAGGGAGGAAGCGAAGGGAGCAGGAGAAAGGGAAGGAAGAATAAAAAGTAGTGTCGGGCTGCAGGAGTGAGATGGAGGAAATGCAGGAAAAGAGGGAGGAAGTAGGAGAGTGATAGAAAAGGAAAGACGAGACATGCAGCCAGACGAGGGGTTAGTGAGAGAGGATGGGACAGAGAACAGGATGAGAATTAAATAAGGCATGGCAAGGACAGGCAAGGACAGGCAAAGCAAGGCTAGGCTGCAGGACATTTTTTTGCTTTATATTTTCTAGCACATTCGTCCTCGGACTACGAGGAAAGCCATAAGACCGTATGGATTAGGCCCAAGCAAATACACCGGCTACTTGAGACACTTAGACTAAGCCTAATATACGCAGATCTCTCCATAAGGATGGTTTTTATACTGTGCTTCCACAATCTGCTGGCATTACAAAAACATAAGCTGCAGATCTCTTAGGCTGAGTCATGGTGCTTTGTTGCAGGGCCCATGCATATCATGGGAATATTTCACCATTTCTGCTCTGGTTTTCAGAGTATGACACCAAAACACCCACCTGATGATATCCTTTCAAGAGCAGAGGCAGCAACTTGCAGAATTCCACTTCTTTGGGGAAGTGAGAAATTGCTGAGCTGCCACCAAGTCCTGCAGTGTCCCTGTCACCTGCAGAGTCACCACATACTCGCCACGGTAGCGGGCATTGTGACAAAGGTTCTATGTCAGCTGGGTGTGGCAGCCAGGCGCCCCCTAGGGGATGGGGAGCCTGTCAGCCCCGGGCCTGTCACTGCCTGGTGTCCCTGCTGCCACCAGCCAGGCCTCGGAAAACTTGTCAAACCATGCCCAGACTTGGGGCCAGTTTGGCCCAAAGTCTCCAAGAGACAAGTCGGGAAGAAAGATATGGGACAGAGGGAGAAAGCGAAGGGAGCAGGAGAAAGGGAAGGAAGAATAAAAAGTAGTGTTGGGCTGCAGGAGGGAGATGGAGGAATTGCCATTAAAGAGGCAGGAAGCAGGAGAGTGAGAGAAAAGGAAAGAAGAGACATGCAGCAAGACGAGGGGTTAGTGAGAGAGGATGGGACAGAGAACAGGATGAGAAGGAAATAAGGCAAGGGAAGGACAGACAAGGACAGGCAAAGCAAGGCTAGGCTGCAGGACATTTTTTGCTTTATAGTTTATAGCACATTCGTCTTCAGACTAGGAGTAAGGCCATAAGACCGTATGGATTAGGCCCAAGCAAAAACCCCAGCTACTTGACACACTAAGACTAAGCCTAAAATACGCAGATCTCTCCATAAGGATGGTTTTTATACTGTGCTTCCACAATCTGCTGGCAGTACAAAAAAATAAGCTGCAGATCTCCTTAGGCTGAGTCATGGTGCTTTGGTGCAGGGACCATGCATATCATGGGAATATTTCACCATTTCTGCTCTGGTGTTCAGAGTATGACACCAAAACACCCACCTTATGATATCCTTTCAAGAGCAAAGGCAGCAATTTGCAGAATTCCGCTTCTTTGGGGAAATGAGAAATTGCTGAGCTGACACCAAGTCCTGCAGTGTCCCTGTCACCTGCAGAGTCACCACATACTCGCCACGGTAGCGGGCATTGTGACAGAGGCTCTATGTCAGCTGGGTGTGGCAGCCAGGCGCCCCCTAGGGGATGGGGAGCCTGCCAGCCCCGGGCCTGTCACTGCCTGCTGCCCCTGCTGTCACCAGCCAGGCCTCTGAAAATTGGTCAAACCATGACCAGACTTGGGGCCAATTTGGCCCAAAGCCTAGAAAAGACAAGTCGGGAAGAAAGATATGGGACAGAGGGAGAAAGCGAAGGGAGCAGGAGAAAGGGAATGAAGAATAAAAAGTAGTGTTGGGCTGCAGGAGTGAGATGGAGGAATTGCAGGAAAAGAGGGAGGAATTAGGAGAGTGATAGGAAAGGAAAGACGAGACATGCAGCCAGACGAGGGGTTAGTGAGAGAGGATGGGACAGAGAACAGGATGAGAAGGAAATAAGGCAAGGCAAGGACCGACAAGGACAGACAAGGCAAGGCTAGGCTGCAGGACATTTTTTTGCTTTGTAGTTTCTAGCACATTCATCTTCAGACAAGGAGGAAATCCACAAGACCGTATGGATTAGGCCCAAGCAAAAAAAACCCAGCTAGTTGAGACACTTAGACTAAGCCTAAAATACGAAGATTTCTCCATAAGGATGGTTTTTATACTGTACTTCCACAATCTGCTGACAGTACAAAAAAATGAGCTGCATATCTCCTTATGCTGAGTCACAGTGCAGTGGGGCAGGGACCATGCATATCATGGGAATATTTCTCCATTTCTGCTCTGGTTTTCCGTGTATTACACCAGAAACACCCACCTGATGATATCCTTTCAAGAGCAAAGGCAGCAATTTGCAGAATTCCGCTTTTTTGGGGAAGTAAGAGATTGCTGAGCTGACACCAAGTCCTGCAGTGTCCCTGTCACCCGCAGAGTCACCGCATCCTCGCCACGCTAGCAGGCATTGTGACAAAGGTTCTATGTCATCTGGGTGTGGCAGCCAAGCGCCCCCTACGGGATGGGGAGCCTGTCAGCCCCGGGCCTGTCACTGCCTGCTGGCCCTGCTGTCACCAGCCAGGCCTCTGAAAACTTGTCAAACCATGCCCAGACGTGGGGCCAGTTTGGTCCGAAGTCTCCAACAGAGAAGTCGAGAGGAACGATATGGGACATAGGGAGAAAGCGAAGGGAGCAGGAGAAAGGGAAGGAAGAATAAAAAGTAGTGTTTGGCTGCAGGAGTGAAATGGAGGAAATGCAATAAAAGAGGCAGGAAGCAGGAGAGTGAGAGAAAAATAACGAAGAGACATGCAGCCAGACGAGGGTTTAACGAGAGAGAATGGGACAGAGAACAGGATGAGGAGGAAATAAGGCAAGGCAAGAACAGGCAAGGACAGGCAAGGCAAGCCTAGGCTGCAAGACATTTTTTGGCTTTATAGTTTCTAGCACATTCTTCTTCAGACTAGGAGGAAAGCCATAAAACCGTATGGATTAGGCCCAAGCAAAAACCCCAGCTACTTGAGACATTTAGACTAAGCCTAAAATACAAAGATCTCTCCATAAGAATGGTTTTTATACTGTACTCCCACAATCTGCAGGCAGTACAAAAAAATAAGCTGCAGGTCTCCTTAGGCTGAGTCATGGTGCTTTGGGGCGGGGATCATGCATATCATGGGCATATTTCACTATTACTGGTCTGGTTTTCAGCGTATTACACCGAAACACCCGCCTGATGACATCCTTTCAAGAGCAAAGGTACGCGGTTGAGGCGTACAAACGACATGGACCAAGTTCTTTCAAGATGAAAGTAATAGATGCCATTTATTGCTACAAGTGCATTTTTATACAATTCTACCAGTTCATGTGTCTTTTCAATATTGGTTACAAGTTTCAGCACTGACATCTCATTGGTTAATTTTTCTATCATCCATGTTATTCTTCTATCCCCTTCTTTCTCACGGGTACATCTCTCCTCTCTCCGGATACTCCTTTACTCCCATCCTTCTCAAGGGTAAATCTTAATATCTCAAGGCTGATCTCTACTCTCATATTTTCTGTCAAGGATTCCACAGACCCGCTGCAGTTTCCCACAATTCCCCCTTTTTTTATTTTTGCTAAAAATGCTGCCCTCATTGTCCACTGCAGGGCCCTTTGCAGCAGAGAAATCATGCATGGCAACATTAGTAACACAACCACAACAACCATCAAAATGATCAGTCCTGTTTTCACTACTGATAACAACCATCCTAGAAACCCTCAACCACTAATCAATTTATTTAACAAATCCCATCGAAGTCTTCACACCCATGTCCTTGAGCTAATAACAAAAAATCTATCGCGACTCCGCTCTGCCATGTGGCATGTCTTACAGAATGTACATCTAGAAAAAGTCCACTTAAAGCCTTTTAAGTTCTGTTAGTTTGCTTAACTAGTCAGCATCCTAATTTTCTAAAATATTTAAAGCTTTTAGCTGTGCCAACACCAGATACAAGAGATTCTAAAACCCTTAACCTTGAACCCCAAAAATCTACATTATCATCACATTTTGACTCATATACACGCAAAAAGTGTTTTTCTCGTCTTGCTCTTCTGTGATCTATTATCTATTATACATTGGGCGTTAAGAGAGTTAATAGTCCCAAAATACACAGTCCTTCAACAGCATTAGAAGGAATTCCTGGTCAGGCTCTATCTCCACAGATCAAGAATACACCATACAGGAGGTTTTGGGGTCGCTGTTCCCACATTATCAATGACATCCCTTGGATTCTTCTGCGAGCCATTACACCATTGAGTTTCATTTCTATAGTCACCAAAGGTAGAATTAACATTTTGCAGTTTTATTCATTCATTTTCTCGTATATTGTTCTGACACTTTTCACAAACCAGGTTGATACAAGTGTCCATGGGCATAGATGCCAGCAATTCCAGTTCCTGTGGTTCAATGTCTATTTCCGGGAGACAGTTAATCCAAAGTGCCATGTTAGTATTATTACAGTTTGTTGCAATGCCTCTGCACCAACCTCTATTTTGAAACAGTTGTGTGATGCTGCTGTAGTCATCAAGGGGGATGCCAACCAAGCATGTGTGGAACGGGTTTTCCAGAGATGCCATAGCTAGGCATATGGAGTCCTGGTCAGTCATGTTGGTTAAAGTACTCCACATGTTAGTCTTTGTCTGTGCGGGCATCCAAAACACAGCAGCTGCAACAATCATTGTCAGGAAGATAACACAGGTTTCACATTTCGTGCTGGCAACCATTGCGGCCCTTGATCTGTAAAGACATAAGCATAGCCTCTCCCCCAGGTTATCAATTGATGTGGCCTTTTCCATTGACCATTAACTAGTGATTTGGCCATAACTAATGTAGGTTCTTTCTGATTTAGCATGGTTTTAGGTCACACTTGCAAAGTATTTCATCACATACAATACTTTTGACAATAGGTGTTGTGGTGTTTTCCCTACTTCTCCCCCCTTTTTGTTTAAAAAAGAACAGAACCAAAACAAAAAACACAGTTCAGAAGGAGATACGTGCATTGGACCTTGACTACGTACTCAGAATCACAAATCAAATTTAGAGGTTCCTCCTTAAAAAGCTCTAAGTAATGTAAAGCTGTGTCAAGTTCTGCTAATTGGGTTGAACCTTCAATAATTTTTACAGAATGATGCCAATTGTTATCTTCACACCAAACCACTACAGCTTTATGGGACTTCCCAGAACCAGCAACAAAAACTTTGCAAGTATGTAGGATCAGACCAAATACAAGTATGGCCTATGACCTGATGTGAAAGACTTGCAGGTTCTGCAGCAATTTACATTTTACATTTATGCATGCCAAAAGCTGTGCTGTTAAGAAAACCAGCTAGTGCAATTTACAAAGACATAGATTACAAATAAAATTAAAAAATCAGAATTACATTTCACAAATGGTACATATATGACAAAAGGATCATGGCCTATTGAAACTTAAATTCATTCCCTGCTTTTCTTGATCAGAGTAAAAAGCAGTATATCAGTCTGCTAGCAATCTCATCATACTGTTCCACAATAGCCACAGGTTGTTTCTATGTTGTAGCTATAAATAGACAAATCTGCAAGTCCAATTGAATGCAGTCAGCCTGTAAAGTTGTCATAAATTTATTCCTCAAAGTTTCCAACTCCATTTTGGCTGTCATATTTATTGGATATTGTTTTCCCTTACCAGATCGAAGTCCTGTTTCAGATCAATCAGTGTAGTATTTGCTTTATCGAAACATTGGCTGTTAATACTAGTGGAAATACAGCATTTGAAATTTCCTTGGAGATTTCTCACTTGCAGCAAGCAGATATGCGCCATCCAAGCAGCTTCTTGTAGGCCATGCAACTAAACAGAATTCTCAGAAAACGTTATTTGAGCTTACAATTTACTTAACAAATCTTAACCTAAGAGAAGTATAGGAGTTTCTAACAACTATAAGAATTCATGTATTTAAACTTTGTTCCAAATATGGCATTCTATTGGTCTCAAAAAACGGCCTTTCTTTAATTCTCTCTCATGACCTCAAAAACTAGCACAGTGAATTTACTAAGAAGTCACTTACAACTAATTACTACAGAATAAGTCTATTAACAAATTTTTGGTTTAGTTTTCCAGTTTCATTAGAACTATGGGTCTGCTAAGGATGCCTTTAAACTTCACCCTCGGACTGCTCCATTCAGTATTACATCGCTGCAGTGGCGGGGAGAGAGAACCCCCCTTTCACTGCTTTAAAAGCAGGCAGCCAGATTTTTCCAGTTGTTTTTTCTTTCTGTGCAGTGTAGATATAACCAAGGTCACGCAGCTGGCATACTGGCTGGTATGAAGTAGGAGGTTCTGGGAAACTTCTCAGTTACAATGAGCTGCACACAGGCCTGGGATATTTTGCTCTTTTGTTTACCCATTTCATTCCAACTACAAATTTCAAGTAGCTCAGAAATAGTTACATTCCTTAGCTTCATTTACGTTTTACAATTTAGAGGTGTCAAAAAACAGTATAAACCAGTATAATAAACATAAATCCATTAGTCTATTTTCCTAGATCCAAATCAGTTAATATTCTAGCAATTTTTAAATACAACCTCTTCCAAATTCACAGCTATCATAGCATTTTAACAATTTAAATGCTTTTCTAACAATATAAGCGATTACTTTAATGTGTAAGGATGCATCCTAAGGGGGAGCAAGGTGGAATTTTAGCAGTGGAACCGGTTCACATTTTGTAATTATCTCCCCAAACAAGATTCTTTTGGTACCAAATATGAATATGCAAACTAAAATACTGAGCTCAGATGTGAAAACCATATACCAAGTTCAAATAAGCAGATGGATCACAGTTACACCAATTTAAGACAATATCTCAATTTTTTGCATTGCACCTTTGGGCTGCCTACTGCTCAGCCAGGTGGAGGTACCTCTGGGTCTCCCTGACAAAAAAAGTCAGCGTGCACTGGAGCCCCACCGGCCCCCGCAGCGAGCTGGACTGGGCAAGGCCTTTTTTGTTTTATTTTGTTTTGTTTTAGTGTCTCATCTGGTGCACCACAGCTGTTATGCCAAAACCAGGATTCTTTACATGATGTGCATACGGAAAAACCAAATCCAGCACACCGAGATGAGACACAGCCTGTCACAGAGTTGCGCAAGTCTGAATGCCGGAATAAAGGTAGCATGCTAGAGAAAAGAAAAAAAAATAACAGCTACTACACACAAAATTTTACCATCACATTCACGCAGTGAAGAACTAAATTACTTATGATCTTCTGTATTATCACAAAACACACATTTTGAGTCAACAGATTCTCATAATTTAACAGACTGTAAACTTATCGTACCATATAATAAAGACCTACCAAAATTGCAACATGCTTAAACCGATACCCACAAAGAAAACAGGTTAATGAGGGAAGCATCTTGCAGACTTCAGCAAGTTTACTGTGACATGTGTGTTGTCAGTTAACTCTCTCTCAGCTTGTTGACGTTCAAATCGTTCCAGCTGTAAAACTGTCTGTAATGATCTAATGATCTCTTGTAGAGATTTATTTTGTCCTGCTCTTCTCATCTTAAAAACAACATTAATTGCAAAAAAATTCTATTCTCCGGACACTTTTCCCAATCATTTAACGTAAACAGCAGCGAACACTGATTTCAATATTTAACAAGATCTTCCTTCCTCATAATTCTGAGTGCTTTCCTAAGTTTTAAAACACCTCCCAATACTGATTTTTCAGGAACACAACTGAAAACAATTATTCCTGACCCCGTCTTGCAAGTAAAACCTTGAGAATGGGGAGGGAGGGGGAGAAAACACAGGGTGCTTGCAGCACGACTGGGAAAAATGGGGACAGAGTTTTACGGCGCACTGAAAAACAACTAGTAAAACAATTAACTCACATTCCTGACAAGCTGCTTGATTTTCAGAGAGGCAATACACAGAAGCACATAATATGTACTGTAAAACTTGCAGATAACACATCGGTAGCAAGCATTAGCATTCTCTACTGCTAATTTCAACATTAGTGCTTCCTTAACTTCTAAGTTTTCAACCTGCTTATTGATGGCCTCTTGAAGATGGTCAATAAATTGCATGTAATTCTCACTGGGACCCTGATCAATAGTTGCAATTGATTTGGCTGCATTGTTGGTTTCAGGCACCTTTATCATAGCTTGATATGCGAGGTCTGGTGACTGCCTCAGGATTTCAGAAAGTTATCGTGCCTGTAGTTGTGGTGTGTCAATTAGTGTCTCTTCCAGAAACACACGGGGTCCCGTGGTTTAACTGTAACTGAAAATGGGGGTAAATCCCAGCTTTTTGGTAAGTTCAGTTTACGCTCTGAAACTCCACCCCCACCCTCAGGAATTCGCTTTTTAGCAGCGTGGGAGGGAGGCGGGGGCAGGTTGGGGGGACCCAAATCCATAGGAATTACGTTATTTGGCTCAGTCTGGCTCACCACGGGGGGTCCTCCCCACCTAAATCTCCAGGCAAGGGGGGATAGGAAAAAAAATGTCCATTTTTTTCTTCCGCAACTGATAGCGGCGGGGCAGAGGGTTGAACTGTGATCAATGGCGGTGACGCAGACGGCGGAACCGCGGTTGATGATGGTAGAGGAGAGGTTCGAGCTGTGATTGATGACAGCGGAGCGGTCGGCCGAACGCATTGCTCCGACCGGTGTTTTGAGGGCCCCTCCCGAGATCGCACATAACCCAACGCTGTTTTTTCATGTGAGTCTTTCATAGCTTTTATCTGATCTCAGGGCCACACACATGTATATGAGTCTTTCATAATTTTTTTCTGATCTCGGAGCCACACATACGTATGCTCCTTCTTTACTCCTTTTAACTTTCCAAGAAAGTGCCGCGGATCCTTATCCGTGTCAGATAATACGGACTTGGGTGGTTTTGACGAATCCTTAGTAACAGGGGAGGTTGGAGTAGTACTTAATCTTGCCTTTTCCTCCAAATCTGGCCCAGGAGAGCCAGGAAGACCATCCCCCTCCGCCGCCTCTGCCTGTTGCTGTTTTAACTCTTTCAGAGTATCTAATAACAAGCACCACGTCGTTAACAGTTCAGATGCTTCCTTGGACCCTTTAGTAGCACTGTCAAGCAGTTTATCCCCCAAGTCCATCCATTGTGACACACTAAATGCTGTCACAGGATTAACCTCTATACCTTGTGCTTTGCCCCATAGTAACATTTTTCTTAAAGTCAGTTCTGGAAGGCTAACACCCTGCTTCTTCAGAAGCAGCTTCCATGTAGATAATATAGTACCCTCTTCTTTAGATAAGTTTCAACCCCCCTGTTCCCGGTAACTCACCTCCTCCTTAGCGAGATGTCTTTTCAACGTTCCGGACCTTCGGCAGCTCTCCTCGGCTGCTCTTATCAGCTGTACTGGTCTCCGTCTCCACAGCTCTTCTCCGGCTGTTCACAGCTTCACGCTGTCACCTTGTCATGCGAGATCCTCTTCAGGCAGGATCACGTCGGGGTCACCATATGTCGCGGTTGAGACAGACAAATGACATGGACCAAGTTCTTTCAAGATGAAAGTAATAGATGCCATTTATTGCTACAAGTGCATTTTTATACAATTCAATCAGTTCATGTGTCTTTTCACTATTGGTTACAAGTTACAGCACTAACATCTCATTGGTTAATTTTTCTATCATCCATGTTATTCTTCTATCCCTTTCTCTCTCACGGGTACATCTCTCCTCTCTCCGGATACTCCTTTACTCCCATCCTTCTCAAGGGCAAATCTTAATATCTCAAGGCTGATCTCTAGTTTCATACT
Organism: Columba livia; assembly: GCF_036013475.1. NCBI lineage: Eukaryota > Metazoa > Chordata > Aves > Columbiformes > Columbidae > Columba > Columba livia. The sequence goes on along the minus strand of NW_027043009.1, from coordinate 4,208,159 downwards.
TTCTGTCAAGGATTCCACATACCCGCTGCAGTTTCCCACAACACACACACTGTCTAATTGGGTTTGTGACACACACACGATGTCCAATGGTGTTTGTGACACACACGGTGTCAAATGGGGTTTGTGACACACACGGTGTCAAATGGGGTTTGCGACACACACACTGTCGAGGGGGGTTTGTGACACACACGCTGTCCAATGGTGTTCGTGACACACACAATGTCCAATGGGGTTTGTGACACACACGCTGTCCAATGGGGATTGTAACACACACACGCTGTCTATTGGTGTTTGTGACACGCATACTGTCCAATGGGGTTTCTGACACACACTCTGTCCAATGGGTGTTGTGACACAAAGACTGTCCAGGGGGGTTTGAGACACACACACTGTTTAAAGGGGTTTGTCACATACACTCTGTCCAATGAGGTTTATGCCACACACACTGACCAATGGGGATTGTGACACACAGACGCTGTCCAATGGGGTTTGTGAAACACACTGTCCAATGGGGATTGTGACACACACACTGTCCAATGGGGATTGTGAACACACACATGCTGTCCAATGGTGTTTGTGACACACAAACTCTGTCCAATGGGGTTTGTGACACACACGCTGTCCAGTGGAGATTTTGACACACACACGCTGTCCAATGGGGGTTGTGACACACACAATCTATCCAATGGGCTTGTGAAACACACGTTGTCCAATGGGGATAGTGACACACATGCTGTCCAGTGTGTTTTGTGACACACAAACTGTCCAATGGGGTTTGTGACACACACACTTTCCACTGGGTTTGGAACACACACGCTGTCCAGGTGAGTTTGTGACACACACGCTGTCCAATGGGGTTTGTGACACACACACTCTGTCCTGGACAGCGTATTTTGGACAGGGTATTTTGACTCACACACGCTCTCCAATGGGGTTTGGACACACACACTGTTCAATGGGGTTTGTGACACACACACTGTCCAATGGGGATTGTGGCACACACATGCTGTCCAATGGGGTTTGTAACACACACGTGGTCCAACAGGGTTCGTGACACATACGCTGTCCAATAGGGTTTGCGACACACACACTTTCCAATGCGGTTTGTGACACACACGCTGTCCAATGGGGTTCGTGACACACACGCTGTCCAATAAGGTTTATGACACACACACTTTCCAATGGGGTTTGTGACACACATGCTGTCCAATGGGGTTCGTGACACACACGCTGTCCAATAAGGTTTATGACACACAAACTTTCCAATGGGGTTTGTGACACACACGCTGTCCAATGGGGTTTGTGACACATACACTGTTCCGGGGGGTTTGTGACGCACACGTTGTCCAATGGTGTTTGTGACACAGAGACTCTCCAGGGGTGTTTGTGACACATGCGCTGTCCAGAGGGGTTTGTGACACACACACGCTGTCCAATGGGGTTTGTCACACACATGCTGTCCACTGGGGATTTTGACACACACATGCTGTCCAATGGGGATTGAGAGATACACACGCTGTCCAATGGTGTTTGTGACACGCATGCTGTCCAATGGGTTTTGTGACACACACACTGTCCGGGGGGGTTTATGAAACAATCGCTGTCCAATGGGGTTTGTGACACACACACTCTGTCCAATGGGGTTCGTGACACACACACTGGCCAGTGGGGATTGTGACACACACGCTTTCCTATGGGGTTTGTGACACACACACGCTGTCCAATGGGGTTTGTGTCACACACACACTTTCCAATGGGTTTTGTGAAACACACACGCTCTCCAATGTGGTTTATGAGAAACACACTTTCCAATGGGTTTTGTGGCACACACACTGTCCAATGGGGTTTGTGACAAATACATGCTGTCCAATGTTATTTGTGAACATACACGCTGTCCAATGCTTTTTGTGACACACACACTCTGTCTAATGGGGATTGTGACACACACACGCTGTCCCATAGGGTCTGTGATACGCATGCTGTCCAATGGGGTTTGTGACACACACACACTGTCCAATGAGGATTGTGACACAAACAAGGTCCAATGGCGTTTGTGATACACACGCTGTCCAATGGGGATTGTGACAAACACGTGCTGTCCATGGTGTATGTGACACGCATGCTGTCCAATGGCGTTTGTGACACACACGATGTCCAATGCGGTTCATGACAAACACTCTGTCCAGTGGCGTTTGTGAAACACACACTGTCCAGTAGGGTTTGTGACACACACATTTTCCAATGGGGTTTCTAACACACACGCAGTTCAAATGGAGTTTTTGACACAGACAGTGTCCACGGGAGTTTGTGACACTCACGCTGTCCAATGGGGATTGTGACACACACTCTGTCCAATGGGGTTTGTCACACACATTCTGTCCAACGAGGTTTGTGACACACACACTGTAAAATGGGTATTGTGACACACACACGCTGTCCAGTGGGGTTTGTTACACACACTCTGTCCAATATGGCTTGTGACATACACGCTGTCCAATAGGGTTTGTGACACACACACGCTATCCAATGTGGTTTGTGACACACACAATTTCCAATCGGGTCTGTGACATACGCACGGTGTCCAATGTTGTTTGTGACACACACACTGTCAAATGGGGATTGTGACACACACACGCTGTCCAATGGTGTTTGTGACACACAGGCTGTCCAATGGGGTTTGTGACACACACTCTGTCTAATGTTGTTTGTGACACATACACTTTCCAATGAGGATTGTGACACACACACGCTGTCCAATGGGGTTTGTGACACACACACTGTAAAATGGGGTTTGTGAAACACACGGTGTCAAATGGGGTTTGTGACATGCACACTGCCCAGGGCGGTTTGTGACACACACGCTGTCCAATGGGGTTTGTGACAAACACACTATCCAGGTCAGTTTGTGACACACACGCTGTCCAATGGGATTTGTGAAACAGAGACTCTCCAGAGGTGCTTGTGACACACACGCTGTCCAGAGGGTTCTGTGACACACACACTGTCCAATGGGGTTTGTGACACACACACTGTCCGGCTGCATTTCCGACACACACAATGTCCAATGGTGTTTGTGACACACACGCTGTCTAATGGAGATTGTGAAACACACACTGTCCAGAGGGGATTGTGACACATGCACTATACAATGGGGTTTGTCACACCCACTCTGTCCAAAGGGGTTTGTGACACACACACATTCCAATGGGGTTTGTGACACACACACTGTCCAGGGGGGTTTGTGACACACAGACTGACCAATGGGGGTTGTGACACACACGCTGTTTAATGGGGTTCGTAACACACACGCTGTCCAGTGGGATTCGTGAGACACACACTGTCCAATGGGGTTTGTGACACACACACTTTCCAATGGGTATTGAGACACACACACGCTGTCCAATGGGTTTTGTTGCACACAAGAGCTATCCAATGGGGTTTGTGACACACACATTTTCCAATGGCGTTTCTGACACACTCGCTGTCAAAAGGGGTTTGTGACAGACACACTGTCCAGGGTGGTTCGTGACACACGCACTGTACAATGGGGTTTGTGACACACATGCTGCCCATTGGGGACTGTGACACCCACACTGTCCAATGGGGTTTGTGACACACACACTCTGTCCAGTGGGGTTTGTGAAACAGAGACTATCCAATGGGGATTGGGACACACACCCTGTCCAATGGGGTTTGTCACACCCACTCTGTCCAATGGGGATTGTGACACACACACACTGTCCAATGGGAAATGTGACACACACATGCTGTCCAATGGGGATAGTGACAGACACATGCGGTGCAATGGTGTTTGTGACACGCATGCTGTCCAATGTGCTTGTGACACACACACACAGTCCATAGGGGTTTGTGACACACATGCTGTCCATTGGAGTTTGTAACACACACACGCTATCCAGTGGGTTTGTGACACACACACAGTTCAATGGGGTTTGTGACACACACGCTGTCAAATGGGGTTTTTGACACACCACACACACTCTGTCCAATGGGGAATGTGACACATACGCTGTCCAATGGGGTTTGTGACACACACGCTGTCCAGTGGGATTTGTGACACACACACTGTCCTATAGGGATTGTGACACACAGATGCTATACCATGGGTTTTGTAACACACACACTTTCCAAGAGGCTGTCCAATGCAGTTTGTGACACACACGCTTTCAAATGGGGTTTGTGACACACACTCTGTCCAGGGGAGTTTGTGACACACATACGGTCCAATGGGGTTTGTGAAACACACTCTGTCCAATGGGGTTTGTGACACACACACACTGTCTAAATGGGTTTGTGACACACACATGCTGTCCAATGTTGTTTGTAACACGCATGCTTTCCAATGGTGTTTGTGACAAACAGTCTATCCTTTGCGGTTTGGGACACACACACTTTCCAAGGTGGTTTGTGTCACACACGCTGTCCAATGGGGTTTGTGACACACTGTGTCTACGGGGGTTTGTGACAAACACGCTGTCCAATGGGGATTGTGACACACAGACGCTGTCCAACGTTTTTTGTGACACAGATGCTGTCCGATGGGGTTTTTGACACACATACACAGTCCAGGGGGGTTTGTGACACACAAACAGTTCAATGGGGTCTGTGACACACACATTGTCCAATGGGGTTTGTCTCACACACACTGTCAAATGGGGTTTGTGACACACTGTGTCCACGGGGGTTGGTGACAAACACGCTGTCCAATGGGGATTGTGACACACACATCGTCCAATGGGGTTTTTCTCACACACACTGTCCAATGGGGTTTGTGACACACACGCTGTAAAATGGGGATTGTGACACACAGACGCTGTCCAACGGTGTTTGTGACACGGATGCTGTCCGATGGGGTTTTTGACACACATACAGAGTCCAGGGTGGTTTGTGACACACACTGTCCAATGGGGTTTGTGACACACACTCTGTCAAATGGGGTTTGTGACACACCACACACACTCTGTCCAATGGTGAATGTAAACACATATGCTGTCCAATTTGGTTCATGACACACACGCTGTCCAGTGGGGTTTGTGACACACACACTGTCCAATAGGGTTTGTGGCACACACACGCTATCCAATGGGGTTTGAGACACACACACATTCCAATAGGTTTGTGGCTAACACACGCTATCCAATGGAGTTTGTGACACACATGCTGTCACATGGGGTTTGTGATATACACTCTGTCCAATGGGGTTTGTGACACACATACACTGTCCAATGGGGATTGTGATGCACACACGCTGTCCAATGTTGTTTGTGACATGCATGCTGTTTAATGGTGTTTGTGAAAAATATGCTGTTCAATGGGGATTGTGATACACACACGCTGTCCAGTGGGGTTTGTGACACACAGGCTGTCCAGTGGGGTTTGTGACACACACACTGTCCAATGGGGATTGTGACACACATGCGCTGTCCAATGGGGTTCGTGACACACACGCTGTCCAGTGGGGTTTTGACACACACTCTGTCAAATGGGTTTGTCACACACACTCTGTCCAATGGGGTTTGTGACACACACACTGTCTAATGGGTATTGTGACACACACAGGCTTTCCAATGGGGTTTGTCACACATACTCTGTCCAATGGGGTTTGTGACAAACACATGCTGTCCAATGGTGTTTGTGACACACACACTGTCCAATGGGGTTTGTGAACACATATGCTGTCCAATGGGGTTCGTGACACACATGCTGTCCAGTGGGGTTTGAGACACACACACTATCCAATAGGGTTTGTGACACACACACTGTCCAATGGGGTTTCTGAAGACATACGCTGTCCAATGGGGATTGTGACACACACACTCGGTCCAATGGGGATTGTGACACACACAAGGTCCAATGGGGTTTGTGACACACACGCTGTCCAGTGGGGATTGTGACACACCACACACACTCTGTCCAATAGGGAATGTGACAGACACGCTGTCCAACGGGGTTTGTGACACACAGGCTGTCCAGTGGCGTTTGTGACACACACACTGTCCAATAGGGTTTGTGACACACACATGCTATACAATGGGGTTAGTAACACAGACACTTTCCAAGAGACGTTGTGACACAAACGCTGTCAAATGGGGTTTGTGTCACACACTCTGTCCAGGGGGGTTTGTGACACACAGACGGTCCAATGGGGTTTGCGAAACACACACTGTCCTACGGGGTTTGTGACACACACACACTGTCCAATGGGGTTTGTGACACACACACTGTCCAATGGGTTTTGTGACACACACGCTGTCCAATGGAGATTGCAACACACATATGCTGTCCAATGTTGTTTGTGACATGCATGCTTTCCAATGGTGTTTGTGGCAAACAGGCTGTCCATTGCGGTTTGGGACACACACTCTTTCCAAAGTGGTTTGTGTCACACACGCTGTCCAATGGGGTTTGTGACACACTGTGTCCACGGGGGTTTGTGACAAACACGCTGTCCAATGGGGATTGTGACACACATATCCTCCAATGGGGTTTGTCTCACACACACTGTGCAATGGGGTTTGTGACACACACGCTGTCCAATGGGGTTTTTGACACACACGCTGTCCAATCAGGTTTGTGACTCGCTCACTCTGTCCAATGGTTCTTGTGACACACACGCTGTCCCATGGGGTTTGTGAAATGCATGCTGTCCAATGGGATTTGTGATATACACACTGTCCAATGGGGTTTCTGACACACGCACTGTCCAATGGGGTTTGTCACACACACTCTGTCCAATGGGGTTTGTGACACACAAGCTGTCCAATGGGGTTTGTGACACACACACTCGGTCAAATGGGGGTTGTGACACACAGGCCGTCTAGTGGGGTTTGTGACACGCACACTGTCCAATGGGGTTTCGGACACACACACTATCAAATTGAGTATATGACACACACACTTTCTAATGGGGTTTGTGACACACACACGCTGTCCAGTGGGGTTTGTGACACACACACTGTCCAATGGGGTTTGTGACATACACGCTGTCAAATGGGGTTTGTGACAAACCACACACACTCTGTCCAATGGGGAATGTGACAGACACGCTGTCCAATGGGGTTCGTGACACACACGCTGTCCAATGGGGTTTGTGACATACACACATTCCAATAGGGTTTGTGGCAAACACACGCAATCCAATTGGGTTTCTGACACACATGCTGTCACATGGGGTTTGTGACACGCACTCTGTCCAATGGGGTTTGTGACACACACACACTGTCCAATGGGGATTGTGACATACACACGCTGTCCAATGTTGTTTGTGACATGCATGCTGTTTAATGGTGTTTGTGAAAAACACGCTGTCCGATGGGGATTGTGATACACACACGCTGTCCCATGGGGTTTGTGACACACATGCTGTCCAATGGGGTTTGGGACAGACACATTGTACAATGAGGATTGTGACACACACACTGTCCAATGGGGTTTTTGACACACACACTGTCCAATGGGGTTTCTCAAACACACTCTTACCAATGGGGCTTGTGAAACACACGCTGTCTAACGGGGTTCTTGAACCACACACTGTCCAATAGTGTTTGTGACACACACACGCTATCCAATGGTGTTTGTGACACAAACACTTTCCACTGGGGTTTGTGACATACACACTCTATCCTATGGGGTTTGTGACACACACACTTTCCAATGGTGTTTCTGACACACACGGTGTCCAATGGGTTTTGCGACACACATGCTATCCAATGGGGTTTGTGACACACACACGCTATCCAATGGGGTTTGTGTCACACAAACTGTCCAATGGGGATTGTGACACACACACACTGTCCAATGCGGATTGTGACATACACACGCTGTGTAATGGGGTTTGTGTCACACACGCTGTATAGGGATGTTTGTAAAGAACACTCTGTCCAATGGGGTTTGTGACACACACACTGTCCAGGGGGGTTTGTGACACACACGCTGTCCAATTTGCTTTGTGACACACACGCTGTCCAATGGGGTTTGTGACTCAGATAATCTCCAGGGGTGTTTGTGAAACACAAGCTGTCCAGAGGGGTTTGTGAAACACACACTGTACAATGGGTATTGTGACACACACACTGTCCAATGGGGTTTATGACACACACGCTGTCAAATGGGGTTTGTGACAAACCACACACACTCTGTCCAATGGGGAATGTGACACACACGCTGTCCAATGGGGTTCGTGACACACACTCTGTCCAATTTGGTTTGTGACACACACGCTGTCCAATGGGGTTTGTGACTCAGATAATCTCCAGGGGTGTTTGTTGAACACACGCTGTCCAGAGGGATTTGTGACACACACACTGTCCAATGGGTATTGTGACACACACAACATGTCCAATGGTGTTTGTGACACACACACACTCCAAAGTGGTTTTGACACACACACGCTGTCCAATTGGGTTTGCGATACACACACGCTATCCAATGGGGGTTGTGACACAAACACTGTCCAATGGGATTGTTGACAAACAAACTGTCCAATGGGGTTTGTGACACTTATGCTGTCCAATGGAGTTTGTCACACATACTCTGTTCAATGGGGATTGTGACACACACACGCTGTCCAGAGAGGTTTGTGACACACACACTGTCCAATGGGGATTGTTACACACACACGCTGTCCCATGGGTTTTTTCACACGCATGCTGTCCAATGGGGTTTGTGACACACACACTGTCCAATGGGGTTTGTAACACACACGCTCTCCAATGGGTTTTATGACACACACAATCTGTCCAATGGGGCTTGTGACACCCACACTGTACAGGGGGGTTTGTTACACACATTCTATCCAATGGGGTGTGTGACACACAAAGTTTACAATGGGGTTTGTGACATACACACTGTCCAGGGCGGCTTGTGACACACACACTGATTAATGGGGTTTCTCACACACTCTCTATCCAATGGGATTTGTGACACAAAACTCTCCAATGGGCATTGTGACACACACACGCTGTAACATGGGGTTTGTGACACGCATGCTGTCAAATGGGGTTTGTGACACACACATTGTCCTGAGTGGTTTGTGACTCAGAGACTCTCCAGGGTTGTTTGTTACACACACGCTGTCCAGAGGGGTTTGCAACACACACACTGTCCAATGGGTTTGTGACACACACACGCTGTCCAATGGGGTTTTTAACACACACGCTGCCCAATGGGATTTGTCACATACACACTCTCCAGGGTGGTTTGGGACAAAGACGCTGCAGAATTGGGTTTGTGAAACACACTGTCCGATGGGGATTGTGACACTCACACGCTGTCCAATGGGGTTTGAGACACGGATGCTGTCCCATGGGGTTCATGACAAACACTCTGTCCAATAGGTTTTGTGACATACACATGCTATACAACGGGGTTTGTGACACACACACTTTCAATGTGGTTTGTGACTCACACGATGTCCAATGGGGTTTGTGACACCCGCACTGTCCAGGGGGGTTTGTGACACACACGCTCTCCAATTTGGTTTGTGACACATACGCTATCCAATGGGGTTTGTGACACAGACAATCTCCAGGGGTGTTTGTGAAACACACGCTGTCCAGAGGGGTTTGTGACACACACACTGTCCAATGGGGATTGTGACACACACACTCTCCAAAGGGGTTTGACACACACACGCTGTCCAATGGGGTTTTCGACACACACACGCTATCCAATGGGGATTGTGACACACACACTGTCCAAGGCGGATTGTGACACACACAAACTCTGTCCAATGGGGTTGTTGACAAACAAACTGTCCAATGGGGTTTGTGACACATACGCTGTCCAATGGAGTTTGTCACACACACTCTGTTCAATGGGGACTGTGACACATACACGCTGTCCAGAAAGTTTTGTGATGCACACACTGTCCAATGGGGATTATGACACACACACGCTGTCCCATGGGTTTTTTCACACACATGCTGTCCAATGGGGTTTGTGACACACACACTGTCCAATGGGGTTTGTAACACACACGCTCTCCAATGGGTTTTGTGAAACACACAATCTGTCCAATGGGGCATGTGATACACACACTGTACAGGGGGGTTTGTTACACACACTCTATCCAAAGGGGTCTGTGACACACAAAGTTTCCAATGGGGTTTGTGCCATACACACTGTCCAGGGGGGATTGTGACACACACACTGATTAATGGGGTTTCTCACACACACTCTGTTCAATGGGGTTTGTGACACACAACTCTCCAATGGGCATTGTTACACACACACCCTGTCTAATGGGTTAGTGACACACACACTCTGTCCAACGAGGTTTGTGACACACATGCTGTCCAATGGGGTTTGTGACACACACAGTGTCTCGAGGGGTTTGTGACTCAGAGACTCTCCAGGGTTGTTTGTGACACGCACGCTGTTCAGAGGGGTTTGTGACACACACACCATTCAAAGGGGTTTGTGACACACACGCTGTCCAATGGGATTTGTGACACACACACTGTCCAGTGGGGTTTGTGACACACACGCTGTCAAATGGGATTTGTGAAACACACTCTGTCCGATGGGGATTGTGACACACACGCTGTCCAATGGGGTTTGAGAAACGGGCGCTGTCCCATGGGGTTCATGACAAACACTGTGTCCAATAGGGTTTGTGACATACACACGCTATACAATGGGATTTGTGACACACAGACTTTCCAATGTGGTTTGTGACACACACGCTGTCCAATGGGTTTTGTGACACACAGACTGTGTAAGGGGTTTGTGACACACCCACGCTCTCCAAAGGTGTTTCTGACACACGCTGTCAAATGGGGTTTGTGACACCCGCACTGTCCAGGGGGGTTTGTGACACACACACAGTCTGTCCAATGGGGTTTGTCACACACACTCTGTCCAATGGGGTTTCTGACAGACACGCTGTCCAATGGGGATTGGGACATACACACGCTGTCCAATGGGGATTGTGATACACACACGCTGTCCAATGGGGATTGTGATATACACACGCTGTCCAATGGTGTTTGTGATACGCATGCTGACCAGTGGTGTTTGTGACACACACGCTGAATATTGCGGTTTGGGACACACACACTTTCCAAAGGGGTTTGTGTCATACACGCTGTCCAATGGGGTTTGTGTCACACACCGTGTCCAGGGGGGTTTGTGACACAAACGCTGTACAGTGGGGTTTTTGACACACACACTGTCCAATGGGGTTAGTGACACACACGATGTCCAATGGGGTTTCTGACACACACACTGAGTCCAATGGGGCTTGTGACACACACGGTGTCAAATGGGGTTCGTGACACATATGCTGTCCAGTGGGATTTGTGAACACACAAACTTTTCAATAGGGTTTGTGACACAGACACGCTATACAATGGGATTTGTGACACACACGGTGTCCAGGGGGGTTTGTGACACACACGCTGTCTAATGGGGTCTGTGACACACACAGTTTCCAATGTGGTTTTTGACACACACACTGTCCAAAGGGGTTTGTGACATTCAATTGTCCAATGGGGATTGTACCACACACATGCTGTCCAATGTGGTTTGTGAAACACACACTCTGTCCAATGGGGTTTGTGACATACACGCTGTCTAGAGGGGTTTGTGACACACACACTGTCCGGACGGGTTTGCGATAAACACAATGTCCAATGGGCTTTGTGACACATACACTGTACAGGGGGGTTTGTGACCCACACACTGTCCAGTGGGTTTTGTGACACACACACTTTCCAATGGGTTTTGTGACTCACACGCTGTCCGATGGTGTTTGTGACACACGCACTATCAAGGCGGGTTTGTGACAAACACACTGTCCAGTGGGTTTTGTGACACACACACTTTCCAATGGGTTTTGTGACACTCACGCGCTGTCCAATGGTGTTTGTGACACCCACATTGTCCATTGTGTTTTGTGACACACACACTGTTCAGGGGGGTTTGAGACACACACACTGTCCAATGGGGTTTGTGACACACACACGCTGTCCCATGGGTTTTTTCACACGCATGCTGTCCAATGGGGTTTGTGACACACACGCTGTCCAATGGGGTTTGTAACACACACGCTCTCCAATGGGGTCTGTGACACACAAAGTTTCCAATGGGGTTTGTGACACACACGCTGTCCAATGGGAATTGTGATACACACACGCTGTCCAATGGTGTTTGTGATACGCATGCTGACCAATGGTGTTTGTGACACACACGCTGAATATTGCGGTTTGGGACACACACACTTTCCAAAGGGGTTTGTGTCATACACGCTGTCCAATGGGGTTTGTGACACACACAGTGTTCAGGGGGGTTTGTGACACAAACGCTGTACAGAGGGGTTTGTGACACACACACTGTAAAATGGGCTTAGTGACACACAAGTTGTCCAATGGGGTTTCTGACACACACACTCAGTCCAATGGGGCTTGTGACACACACGGTGTCCAATGGGGTTCGTGACACATATGCTGTCCAGTGGGATTTGTGAACACCCAAACTTTTCAATAGGGTTTGTGACACAGACACGCTATACAATGGGTTTTGTGACACACATGCTGTCCAGGGGGGTTTGTGACACACACGCTGTCTAATGGGGTTTGTGACACACACAGTCTAATGGATTTTGTGACACTCACGCGCTGTCCAATGGTGTTTGTGACACGCACGCTGTCCATTGTGTTTTGTGACACACACACTGTTCAGGAGGGTTTGTGACACACACACTGTCCAATGGGGTTTGCGACACACACACTCTGTCCAGTGGGGGTTGTGATGACACACGTTGTCCAATGGGGTTTCTGACACATGCACTCTGTCCAATGGGGGTTGTGACACACACGATGTCCAATGGGGTTTGTGACAAACACACGCTATACAATGGGGTTTGTGATACACACACTGTCCAATGGGGTTGGTGACAAATACACGCTATCCAATGTGTTTTGTTACACACACGCTGTGCAATGGGATTTCTGACACACACACTGTCTAATGGGGTTTGTGACAAACACACTGTCCAATACGGATTGTGACAGACACAAGCTGTCCCATGCTCTTTGTGACACGCACGCTGTCCAAAGTGGTTTGTGACACACACATTGTACAGGGGTGTTTGTGACACACACACTGTCCAATGGGGTTTGTGACACATAGGCTGTTCAATGGTTTTTGTGACACACACACTCTGTGCAATGGGGCTTTTGACACACACACAGTCCAATGGGGATTGTGACACACACACTGTACAGGGGGGTTTGTGACACACCCTGTGTCCAATGGGATTTGTGACACACACACTGTCCAATGGGGATTGTGACTCACACAAACTCTGTCCAATGGGGTTGGTGACACACAAACTGTCCAATAGTGTTTGTGAAACACACGCTGTCCAATGGGGTTTGTTACACAGATGCTTCCCAATGGGGTTTGTTACACACACACTTTCCAGGGGGGTTTGTGACACACACGCTGTCCAGTGGGGATTGTGACACACACGCTGTCCAGAGGTTTTTGTGACCCACACACATTCCAATGGAGATTGTGACAGACACGCTGTCCAATGGGGTTTGTGAAACACACACACTGTCCAATGGGGATTGTGACACACACACGCTGTCCAATGTTGGTTGTGACACACATGCTGTCCAATGGTGTGTGTGACAAACACGCTGCCCATTGCGGTTTGGGACAGACTCAATTTCCTATCTTGGGCCTTGAAAAGCAAGTCCTTTGGCGACACGGTACGCCAGAAAGAATTGAATCAGACAACGGTACTCATTTCAAAAACAGTCTTATAGACAATTGGGCCAAAGAACATGGTATTGAGTGGGTATATCATATTCTATATCATGCACCAGCCTCTGGGAAAATTGAAAGGTACAATGGTTTGCTAAAAACTACACTAAAGGCACTTGGTGGTGGAACCTTTAAAAATTGGGACTCACATTTAGCAAAAGCCACTTGGTTGGTCAACACCCGGGGATCAACCAATCGAGCCGGGCCTGCCCAATCAGAAATTCTACGGACTGTAGAAGGAGATAAAGTCCCTGTAGTACACATGAAAAACATGTTAGGAAAGGCAGTCTGGGTTACTCCTGCCTCAGGCAAAGGCAAGCCCATTCGTGGGATTGTTTTTGCCCAGGGACCTGGCAGCACCTGGTGGGTGATGCTTAAGGATGGAGAAGTTCGGTGTGTACCTCAAGGGGATTTGAGTTTAGGTGAAAATATTCAATACTGAACTGCATGATGTGAATTGCCATGCTAACAGTGTTTAATAAGTGTCTTCCAGATCAAGACAATGATGATGAAACCAGAGCTAGCTTCTTCGAGTGGCGCCTGACAACTTCTTCGAAGTTGATATCTTTAACCCACAAACAGTGGTAATGAGATGCACTTGTACCATTTTTCCTGCCCTGGGAGACTGTCGTGACAAAACGAACTTAATGAACTTTTTAAAGGATGGTCCACTGATTAATTACTCCTGTGTATATATGTACATATGTATATATAGATATATAGTTGTAGTGATTAATTAGATTATATTGATAGATTGTATTGATAAGGTTTAAGCATTCAGTGAATGGCATATTATAAGGGGTGGAATGTCCTGGTTTAGTTAAAAACAAGTATCTCTTTCAGTGAATTTGCCTGTCAGCTAAAGCCTTCATATTAACTGCATTTTCCTGGAGAACCAGACACATGTTTTGGTAAACCTAGCAATGGAATGCAAACTTATTGATAAGCACGGATGGACATCTTGCGAGAGGGGCGACGAGAAGAAAGAGACCAAGAAACTGACCAACTGTGTATAACATTCCATTCACTTGAATACTTCATATAAAAGTGGGAGATCACAAGGATCTCGTTCGTTTTTCCCCTTTTGCCTTTTTCCCTTCTGCTCATGGCCGACATTAGAAGAGGACCTTGCTAGTCGTCCCTGCGAACTGAGGCCTAGTGAGAGACTGAATCCAGCTCCGGTTGGCTGCAGAGTCTAATCCAGGACTTTGGTTGCCGGCTCTGCAGTTGCTGAGACTTTCAAGATTGGTTTTGTATATTTTGTATTATTTTCTCTATTCTTATTAGTAGCATTAGTAAAACATCTTTAATTTTTTCCAACTCTCTTCACTCTGTCCTTCTTTTCCTCCCAATTGCCTCTCCTTAGTGGAAAGCGGGGAGAGGGAGAGGAAAGTGGGGGCGGGGAGAGGGGGTTAACAATACATCTGCCGGGGTTTTATTGTCACCCCGCAATCTTAACCCTCGACACACACACGGTGTCCAAAGGGGATTGCGACACACACGTTGTGCAATGGCGTTTGTGACACAGAAACTGTCAAGGGGTGTTTGTGACACACACACTGTCCAGGGGGGTTTGAGACACACACGCTGTTCAATGGTGTTTGAGACACAGAGGCTGTCAAATGGGGATTGTGACACACAGGCTGTTCAATAGGGATTGTGACTCACACACGCTGTCCAAAGGGGTTTATGGCACACACACTGTGCAAATGGGTTTGTGACACACACACGCTGTCCAATGGGGTTTATGCCACACATACTCTATCCAATGGGGTTTCTGACACACAAGCTTTCCAATAGGGTTTGTGACACACACGCGCTGTACAATGGGGTTTGTGACACACACATTCCAATGGGTTTTGTGACACACATGCTGTCCAAAGCCTTTTGTGACACACACACTGTTTAATGGGTTTTGTGACACACACTCGCTGTCCAATTGTGTTTGTGACACACACGCTGTCAAATGGGGTTTGTGACACACACGCTGTCCAATGGGATTTGTGACACAAACGCTGTATAATGGGTTTAGTGACACACACACAATCTAATGGGGTTGTGACACACAATCGCTGTCCAATGGCGTTTGTAGACACACACGCTGTGAAATGCTGTTTGTGACACAGACACTGTCCAGGGGGGTTTGTGACACACACACTGTCCAGGTGGGTTTGAGACACACACGCTGTCCAATGGGGATTGTGACATGCACGCTGTCCAATAGGGTTTATGGCACACACACACTGTCCAATGGGGTTTGTGTCACAGACACTTTCCAATGAGTTTTATGATACACACTCTGCCACACTCTGCCATGGGTTTTGTGAAACACACACAGTCTAAGGGGGTTTGTGACACACACTCGTTGTCCAATGGTTCTTGTAAAACACACATGCTGTCCAATGGGGTTTGTGGCACACACACTGTCTAATGGGGTGTGTGAAATACACTCGCTGTCCAATGGTGTTTGTGACACAGACACACTATCCAGTGGGGTTTGTGACACACACACTGTCCAATGGGGTTTGTGACACACATGCTATACAATGGGGTTTGTGACACACACAGTGTCCCCTGGGGTTTGTGACACACACGCTGCCCCATGCCTTTTGTGACACACACGCTGTCCAATGTGGATTGTGACAAAAACATGCTGTCCAATGGGGTTTATGGCACACACACTCTCCAATGGGTTTTGTGAGACACACACACTATTCAATTGGGATTGTGAAACACACACATTCCAATGGGGTTTGTGACACACACGCTGTCCAAGGTGTTTTGTGACACACACACTGTCCAATGTGGATTGTGACACACAGGCTGTCCAATCCTGTTGATGACACACACATGGTCCAATGGGGTTTGTGACATCCACATTGTCCAATGGGGTTTCTGGCACAGACACTGTCCAACGGGGTTGGTGACACACAAAGGCTGTCCAATGTGGTTTGTGACACACACACTGTCCATGGGTTTTGTGACACACACGCTGTCCAATGTCGTTTGTAATACACATGCTGTCCAATGGGGTTTGAGACAAAAAGGTTGTTCAATGGGTTTTTGACAAACACACTGTCCAATGGGGTTTCAGACACACATGTTGTCCAAAGGCATTTGTGACACACAAACTGTCCAATGCGGTTTGTGACACACATGCTGTCCATTAGGGTTTGTGACACACACAAGCTGTCCAATGGGGTTTGTGACACACACACTGTCCCATGGGGCTTGAGGCACACATGCTGTCCAATAAGGATTGTGACACACACGCTGTCCGGGGGGTTTGTGACACACGCTGTCGACTGGGGTTTGTGACACACACACTTTCCATTGGGGTTTGTGACACATGCACGCTGTCCAATGGTGTTTGAGACATACACACTGTTCAATGGAATTTGTGACACACACAGTGTGCAGGGGTGTTTGTAAGAGACTCGCTGTCCAATGGGGATTGTGACACACACACGCTGTCCAATGGGGTTTGTGACACAGACACTTTCCAATGGGGTTTATGAAACACATGCTGTCCAATGGGAGTTGTGAAACACACGCTGTCCGATGGGGTTTGTGACACACACGCTGTCCAATGGTGTTTGTGACACACCCGTGCTTTCCAAAGGGATTTGTGACACACACACGCTATTCAGTGGGGTTTCTGACACCCATGCTGTCCAACGGGGTTTGTAATCCAGAAACTCTCAAGAGGGATTTGTGACACACAAAGTGTCTCAGCTACCTGAGACACTTAGACTAAGCCTAAAATACTTAGATCTCTCCATAAGGATGGTTTTCATACTGTACGTCCACAATCTGCTGGCAGTACAAAAAAATAAGCTGTAGATCTCCTTAGGCTGAGTCATGGTGCTTTGGTGCAGGGATCAGGCATATCATGGGAATATTTCACCATTTCTGCCCTCGTTTTCAGTGTATTACACCAAAACACCCACTTGCTGATTTCCTTTCAAGAGGAAAGGCTGCGATTTGCAGAATACCTCTGTTTTGGGGAAGTGAGAAATTGCTGAGTTGACACCAAGTCCGTCAGTGTCCCTGTCACCTGCAGAGTCACCGCATCCTCACCACGGTAGCGGGCATTGTGACAAAGTACGATGTCAGCTGGGTGTGACAGAGAGCCGCCCCCTAGAGGAGGAGGAGCCTGTCAGCCCCGGGCCTGTCACTGCCTGCTGTCCCTCCTGTTACCAGCCAGGCCTCTGAAAACTGGTCAAACCATGCCCAGACTTGGGGCCAAAGGGGCCCAAAGTCTCCAACAGACAAGTCTGGAAAAAAGATATGGGGCAGAGGGAGAAAGCGAAGGGAGCAGAACAAAAGGAAAGGAAGAATAAAAAGTAGTGTTGGGCTGCAGGAGTGAGATGGATGAATTGCCATTAAAGAGGCAGGAAGGAGGAGAGTGAGAGAAAAGGAAAGAAGAGACATGCAGCCAGACGAGGGGTTAGTGAGAGAGGGTGGGACAGAGAACAGGATGAGAAGGAAATAAGGCAGGGCAAGGACAGACAAGGATAGGCAAGGCAAGGCTAGGCTGCAGGACATTTTTTTGCTTTATAGTTTCTAGCACATTCGTCTTCAGACGTGGTGGATAGCCATAAGACCGTATGGATTAGGCCCAAGCAAAAACCCCAGCTACTTGAGACACTTAGACTAAGCCAAAAATACGCAGATCTCTACATAAGGTTGGTTTTTATACTGTATTCCACAATCTGCTGGCAGTACAAAAAAATAAGCTGCAGATCTCCTTAGGCTGAGTCATGGTGCTTTGGTGCAGGAACCATGCATATCATGGGAATATTTCACTATTTCTGCTCTGGTTTTCAGTGTATTACACCAAAACACCCACCTGATGACATCCTTTCAAGAGCAAAGGCAGCAATTTGCAGAATTCCGCTTCTTTGGGGAACTGAGAAATTGCTGAGCTGACACCAAGTCCTGCAGTGTCCCTGTCACCTGCAGAGTCACCGCATCCTCGCCACGGTAGCGGGCATTGTGAAAAAGGTTCTTTGTCAGATGGGTGTGGCAGCCAGGCGCCCCCTAGGGGATGGGGAGCCTGCCAGCCCCGAGCCTGTCACTGCCTGCTGTCCCTGCTTTCACCAGCCAGGCCTCTGAAAATTGGTCAAACCATGCCCAGACTTGGGGCCAATTTGTCCCAAAGTCTTGAAAAGACAAGTCGGGAAAAAAGATATAGGACAGAGGGAGAAAGCGAAGGGAGCAGGAGAAAGGGAAGGAAGAATGGAAAGCCCGAATTAAGAGGGAAATCAGCAGCCCACTTGACTTGCATGTACACTAATGCATGCAGTATGGGCAACTAACAAGAGAAGCTGGAAGCCATCGTGTAGCAGGAAAGCTATGACATAGTTGCCATCACAGAAACATGGTGGGATGACTCATATGACTGGAGTGCTGCTATGTGTGGCTACAAGCTCTTCAGAAAAGATAGGTAGGGTAGGAGAGGTGGAGGGGTGGCTTTATACATTAGAGAGTCACTCGACTCTGTTAAACTTGAGGTCAGTATGCAGGTTTGAGTTCCTGTGGACCAGAATCAGGGGGAAGTCCAACAAGGCTGACATCCTCGTGGGTGTCTGTTATAGACCGCGCAACCAGGACAATGAAGGAGATGAATTATTCTACAAGCAGCTGGCAGATGTCTCAAAATCGATGGCCCTTGTTCTTGTGGGTGACTTTAACCTGCCGGATATCTGCTGGGAGGTCAATACTGCACAGAAGAGGCAGTCTAGGAAGTTCCTAGAGTGTATAGAGGACAATTTCCTTCATCAGCTGGTAAATGAGCCCACCAGGGGCAAGACCCCGCTAGACCTACTGTTTACAAACAGAGAAGGGCTGGTGGGAGATGTAGTGGTTGGAGGCCGCCTGGGGCATAGCAACCATGAAATAATAGAATTTTCAGTACTCAGAGATGCAGGGAGAACCATTAACAAAAACTCTATGCTGGACTTCCCGAGGGCAGATTTTTGCCTATTCAGAAGTCTAGTTCAGAGCATACCCTGGGAAACAATGCTTAAAAACAAGGGGGCCTAGGAGGGTTGGACATGCTTCAAGCAGGTGGTTTTGAGTGCACAGGAACAGGCTATACCAGTGTGCCGAAAGGCTAGCCGGCGGGGAAGACAACCGGCTTGGCTAAACAGGGAGATTCTGAATGAAATCAGAAACAAAAAGAGACTTTACCGACTGTGGAAAAAAGGGCTGGCTACTTATGAAGGATTTATGGAAATAGCTAGATCATGCAGAAAAAAGATCAGGGAAACAAAAGTGCAATTTGAAGTTAACTTGGCCAATTCTGTCAGGGATAATAAAAAGTCCTTCTTCAAATATGTTAATAACAAAAGGAGGGGCAAGGAAAACCTCCATTCTCTGTTGGACTCTGAAGGAAATATAGTTAACAAAGATGAGGAGAAAGCTGAGGTACTTAATACCTACTTTGCCTCAGTTTTTACCAGTGAGACAGGTGGCCCTCAGGACAACTCATCTCTGGAGGTGGTTGACAGAGATAGGAAGCCAAATAGGCCCCTTGTATTCCAGGAGGAAATAGTTGGTGATTTACTGAGCCATCTGGATCCTCACAAGTCTATGGGACCAGATGGGATCCATCCTAGGGTGATGAGGGAGCTAGCAGAAGAACTTGCCAAGCCGCTCTCCATAATCTTCCAACAGTCCTGGCTCACTGGGGAGGTCCCATATGATTGAAAATTGGCCAATGTTACCCCAGTCCACAAAAAGGGCTGCAGAGCTGACCCTGGCAACTACAGGCCTGTCAGTCTGACCTCGGTGCCTGGCAGGGTTATGGAGCAGATCATCCTGAGTGGAATCACACAGCACCTTCAGGATGGACAAGGGATCAGACCCAGCCAGCATGGGTTTAGGAGGGGCAGGTCCTGTCTGACCAGCCTGATCTCCTTTTATGATCAGGTGACCCAGCTGGTGGATGAGGGGAAAGCCATGGATGTGGTCTATCTGGACTTCAGCAAGGTCTTTGACACTGTCTCCCATAATATACTCTTGCAAAAGCTGGTAGCCCATGGCTTGGACAAGTGTACTCTACGCTGGGTTAAGAACTGGCTGGAGGGCCGGGCCCAGAGAGTGCTGGTGAACGGGGCTGCATCCAGCTGGCGGCCAGTCACTAGTGGTGTTCCCCAGGGGTCAGTGTTGTGTCCAGTCCTGTTTAACATCTTTATTGATGATTTAGATGAGGGGATTGAGACCATCATCAGCAAATTTGCTGATGACACCAAGTTGGGAGGGAGTGTCGACCTACTGGAAGGCAGGAGAGCTCTGCAGAGGGATCTGGATAGACTGGAAAAATGGGCTGATTCCAATGGGATGAAGTTCAATAAGGCCAAGTGCTGGGTGCTGCACTTTGGTCACAACAACCCCCTGCAGCGCTACAGGCTGGGCACAGAGTGGCTGGAGAGCAGTCAGACAGAAAGGGACCTGGGGGTACTAATTGACAGGAAGCTCAACATGAGCCAACAGTGTGCCCAGGTGGCCAAGAAGGCCAACGGTATCCTGTCCTGTATCAAAAATAGCGTGGTCAGCAGGACAAGGGAAGTGATCCTTCCCCTGTACTCTGCATTGGTGAGGCCACATCTGGAGTATTGTGTTCAGTTCTGGGCCTCTCAGTTCAGGAAAGACATTGAAGTGCTGGAGCGGGTCCAGAGAAGAGCAACACGAGTGGTGAAGGGACTTGAACACAAGCCCTATGGGGAGAGGCTGAGGGAGCTGGGGTTGTTTAGTCTAGAGAAGAGGAGGCTTAGAGGTGACCTCATCACTCTCTATAACTACCTGAAGGGAAGTTATAGCCAGGTGGGGATTGGTCTCTTCTCCCAGGCAGTTAGCAATAGGACAAGGGGGCATGGGCTTAAACTCTACCAGGGGAAATTTAGACTGGATATTAGAAAGAAATACTTTACCGAGAGAGTGGTCAGGCATTGGAATGGCCTGCCCAGGGAGGTAGTGGACTCGCCGTCCCTAGAGGTTTTTAAACTGAGATTGGACATGGCACTTAGTGCCATGATCTAGTAAATGGACTAGAGTTGGACCAAGAGTTGGACTTGATGATCGCTGAGGTCTTTTCTAACCCAGTCGATTCTGTGATTCTGTGATTCTGTGATTATGTGATTCTGTGAATAAAAAGTAGTGTTGGGCTGCAGGAGTGAGATGGAGGAATTGCAGGAAAAGAGGCAGGGAGCAGGAGAGTGAGAGAAAAGGAAAGAAGAGACATGCAGCCAGACGAGGGGTTAGTGAGAGAGGATGGGACAGAGAACAGGATGAGAAGGAAATAAGGCAAGACAAGGACAGGCAAGGACAGGCAAGGCTGCAGGACATTTTTTTGCTTTATAGTTTCTAGCACATTCGTCTTCAGACTAGGAGGAAAGCCAGACGACCGTATGGATTAGGCCAAAGCAAAAACCCCAGCTACTTGAGACACTTAGACTAAGCCTAAAATATGCAGATCTCTCCATAAGGATGGTTTTTATACTGTACTTCCACAATCTTCTGGCAGTACAAAAAAATAAGCTGCAGATCTCCTTAGGCTGAGTCACGGTGCTTTGGTGCAGGGACCATGCATATCATGGGAATATTTCACTATTTCTGCTCTGGTTTTCAGTGTATTACACCAAAACACCCACCTGATGACATCCTTTCAAGAGCAAAGGCAGCAATTTGCAGAATTCCGCTTCTTTGGGGAAGTGAGAAATTGCTGAGCTGCCACCAAGTCCTGTAGTGTCCCTGTCACCTGCAGAGTCACCACATCCTCGCCACGGTAGCGGGCATTGTGAAAAAGGTTCTTTGTCAGATGGGTGTGGCAGCCAGGCGCCCCCTAGGGGATGGGGAGCCTGCCAGCCCCGGGCCTGTCACTGCCTGCTGTCCCTGCTGTCACCAGCCAGGCCTCTGAAAATTGGTCAAACCATGCCCAGTCTTGGGGCCAATTTGCCCCAAAGTCTTGAAAAGACAAGTTGGGAAGAAAGATATGGGACAGAGGGAGAAAGCGAAGGGAGCAGGAGAAAGGGAAGGAAGAATAAAAGTAGTGTTGGGATGCAGGAGTGAGATGGAGGAATTGCAGGAAAAGAGGCAGGAAACAGGAGAGTGAGAGAAAAGGAAAGAAGAGACATGCAGCCAGACGAGGGGTTAGTGAGAGTGGATGGGACAGAGAACAGGATGAGAAGGAAATAAGGCAAGACCAGGACAGGCAAGAACAGGCAAAGCAAGGCTAGGCTGCAGGACATTTTTTCGCTTTATAGTTTCCAGCACATTCGTCTTCAGACTAGGATTAAGACCATAAGACCGTATGGATTAGGCCCAAGTAAAAACCCCAGCTACTTGAGATACTTAGACTAAGCCTAAAATACGCAGATGTCTCCATAAGGATGGTTTTTATACTGTGCTTCCACAATCTGCTGGCAGTACAAAAATATAAGCTGCAGATCTCCTTAGGCTGAGTCATGGTGCTTTGGTGCAGGGACCATGCATATCATGGGAATATTTCACCATTTCTGCTCTGGTTTTCAGTGTATGACACCAAAAAACCCACCTGATGATATCCTTTCAAGAGCAAAGGCAGCAATTTGCAGAATTCCGCTTCTTTGGGGAAGTGAGAAATTGCTGAGCTGACACCAAGTCCTGCAGTGTCCCTGTCGCCTGCAGAGTCACCGCATCCTCGCCAAGGTAGCGGGCATTGTGACAAAGGTGCTATGTCAGAAGGGTTTGGCAGCCAGACGCCCCCTAGGGGATGGGGAGCCTGCCAGCCCTGGGCCTCTCACTGCCTGCTGTCCCTTCTGTCACCAGGCAGGCCTCTGAAAATTGATCAAACCATGCCCAGACTTGGGGCCAATATGGCCCAGAGTCTTGAAAAGACAAGTCGGGAAGAAAGATATGGGACAGAGGGAGAAAGCGAAGGGAGCAGGAGAAAGGGAAGGAAGAATAAAAAGTAGTGTTGGGCTGCAGAAGTGAGATGGAGGAATTGCAGGAAAAGAGGCAGGAAGCAGGAGAGTGAGAGAAAAGGAAAGTAGAGACATGCAGCCAGACGAGGGGTTAGTGAGAGAGGGTGAGAGAGAGAACAGGATGAGAAGGAAATAAGGCAAGGCAAGGACAGGCAAGGACAGGCAAAGCAAGGCTAGGCTGCAGGACATGTTATAGCTTTATAGTTTCTAGCACATTCGTCTTCAGACTAGGAGTAAGGCCATAAGACCGTATGGATTAGGCCCAAGCAAAAACCCCAGCTACTTGAGACACTAAAACTAAGCCTAAAATACGCAGATCTCTCCATAAGGATGGTTTTTATACTGTGCTTCCACAATCTGCTGGCAGTACAAAAAAATAAGCTGCAGATCTCCTTAGGCTGAGTCATGGTGCTTTGGTACAGGGACCATGCATATCATGGGAATAGTTCACCATTTCTGCTCTGGTTCTCAGAGTATGACACCAAAACACCCACCTGATGATATCCTTTCAAGAGCAAAGGCAGCAATTTGCAGAATTCCCCTTCTTTGGGGAAGTGAGAAATTGCTGAGCTGCCACCAAGTCCTGCAGTGTCCCTGTCACCTGTAAAGTCACCAGATATTCGCCACGGTAGCGGGCATTGTGACAAAGGTTCTATGTCAGCTGGGTGTGGCAGCCAGGCGCCCCCTAGGGGATGGGGAGCCTGTCAGCCCCGGGCCTGTCACTGCCTGCTGTCCCTGCTGTCACCAGCCAGGCCTCTGAATATTGGTCAAACCATGCCCAGACTTGGGGCCAATTTTGCCCTAAGTCTTGAAAAGACAAGTCGTGAAGAAAGATATTGGATAGAGGGAGAAAGCGAAGGGAGCAGGAGAAAGGGAAGGAAGAAAAAAAAGAAGTGTTGGGCTTTAGGAGTGAGATGGAGGAATTGCAGGAAAAGAGGCAGGAAGCAGGAGAGTGAGAGAAAAGGAAAGTAGAGACATGCAGCCAGACGAGGGGTTAGTGAGGGAGGATGGGACAGAGAACAGGATGAGAAGGAAATAAGGCAAGGCAAGGACAGGCAAGGACAGGCAAAGCAAGGCTAGGCTGCAGGACATGTTATAGCTTTATAGTTTCTAGCACATTCGTCTTCAGACTAGGAGTAAGGCCATAAGACCGTATGGATTAGGCCCAAGCAAAAACCCCAGCTACTTGAGACACTAAGACTAAGCCTAAAATATGCAGATCTCTCCATAAGGATGGTTTTTATACTGTGCTTCTGCCGAGAGAAAAATTCCATCAGAGTTCCAGACCCGAGCGGACGGAGGAAGGAATGCAGTCGACCCAATATGAGTGATAAGCATACCTCCAATTTATTGATGCACTAAACTGGTTTATATAAGACTTACAATAATTATGCATACTCGTCATCTATTATTTGGATAGTATACAGTAATTATGCCTACTCGTCTTCTATTAATTGGATAGTATACAATAATTATGCCTACTCGTCTTCTGTTGATTGGATAGTATACATAATGAGCTCAACCTTCTTGTGGTTTCTCTGGAATGCAACCTCCTCACCCTGCTAGAGATAATTCCCCAGCTTGTTTATCTAAACGCTCAGCTGAACCAGAGAGCAACCGCTCAGTACTTTTCCACTATGCTACACCAAACTCATGCTAACTGAGGCCTACTCATGCTAACTTAGAACAAAATTCTCCTGATACAACGGATCAATAGAGCCATGCCCCTTCTCTATTAGCCATGTCCCAACATGCTTCCACAATCTGCTGGCAGTACAAAAAAATAAGCTGCAGATCTCCTTAGGCTGAGTCATGGTGCTTTGGTACAGGGACCATGCATATTATGGGAATAGTTCACCATTTCTGCTCTGGTTCTCAGAGTATGACACCAAAACACTCACCTGATGATATCCTTTCAAGAGAAAAGGCAGCAATTTGCAGAATTCCGCTTCTTTGGGGAAGTGAGAAATTGCTGAGCTGCCACCAAGTCCTGCAGTGTCCCTGTCACCTGTAAAGTCACCAGATATTCGCCACGGTAGCGGGCATTGTGACAAAGGTTCTATGCCAGCTGGGTGTGGCAGCCAGGCGCCCCCTAGGGGATGGGGAGCCTGTCAGCCCCG
The DNA here is from genome assembly GCF_036013475.1 of Columba livia. NCBI lineage: Eukaryota > Metazoa > Chordata > Aves > Columbiformes > Columbidae > Columba > Columba livia. The sequence continues at coordinate 4,182,277 of NW_027043009.1, read as the reverse complement.
GGCCTGTCACTGCCTGCTGTCCCTGCTGTCACCAGCCAGGCCTCTGAAAATTGGTCAAACCATGCCCAGACTTGGGGCCAATTTGCCCCAAAGTCTTGAAAAGACAAGTCGGGAAGAAAGATATGGGACAGAGGGAGAAAGCGAAGGGAGCAGGAGAAAGGGAAGGAAGAATAAAAAGTAGTGTTGGGCTACAGGAGTGAGATGGAGGAATTGCCATTAAAAAGGCAGGAAGCAGGAGAGTGAGAGAAAAGGAAAGCAGAGACATGCAGCCAGACGAGGGGTTAGTGAGGGAGGATGGGACAGAGAACAGGATGAGAAGGAAATAAGGCAAGGCAAGGACAGGCAAGGACAGGCAAAGCAAGGCTAGGCTGCAGGACATTTTTTCGCTTTATAGTTTCTAGCACATTCGTCTTCAGACTAGGAGTAAGGCCATAAGACCGTATGGATTAGGCCCAAGCAAAAACCCCAGCTACTTGACACACTAAGACTAAGCCTAAAATACGCAGATCTCTCCATAAGGATGGTTTTTATACTGTGCTTCCACAATCTGCTGGCAGTACAAAAAAATAAGCTGCAGATCTCCTTAGGCTGAGTCACAGTGCTTTGGTGCAGGGACCATGCATATCATGGGAATATTTCACCATTTCTGCTCTGGTTTTCAGAGTATGACACCAAAACACCCACCTGATGATATCCTTTCAAGAGCAAAGGCAGCAATTTGCAGAATTCCGCTTCTTTGGGGAAGTGAGAAATTGCTGAGCTGCCACCAAGTCCTGCAGTGTCCCTGTCACCTGCAGAGTCACCACATACTCGCCACGGTAGCGGGCATTGTGACAAAGGTTCTATGTCAGCTGGGTGTGGCAGCCAGGCGCCCCCTAGGGGATGGGGAGCCTGTCAGCCCCGGGCCTCTCACTGCCTGCTGTCCCTGCTGTCACCAGCCAGGCCTCTGAAAATTGGTCAAACCATGCCCAGACTTGGGGCCAATTTGGCCCAAAGTCTTGAAAAGACAAGTCGGGAAGAAAGATATGGGACAGAGGGAGAAAGCGAAGGGAGCAGGAGAAAGGGAAGGAAGAATAAAAAGTAGTGTTGGGCTTCAGGAGTGAGATGGAGGAATTGCAGGAAAAGAGGCAGGAAGCAGGAGAGTGAGAGAAAAGGAAAGTAGAGACATGCAGCCAGACGAGGGGTTAGTGAGAGAGGATGGGACAGAGAACAGGATGAGAAGGAAATAAGGCAAGGCAAGGACAGGCAAGGACAGGCAAAGCAAGGCTAAGCTGCAGGACATTTTTTCGCTTTATAGTTTCTAGCACATTCGTCTTCAGACTAGGAGTAAGGCCATAAGACCGTATGGATTAGGCCCAAGCAAAAACCCCAGCTACTTGAGACACTAAGACTAAGCCTAAAATACGCAGATCTCTCCATAAGGATGGTTTTTATACTGTGCTTCCACAATCTGCTGGCAGTACAAAAAAATAAGCTGCAGATCTCCTTAGGCTGAGTCATGGTGCTTTGGTGCGGGGACCATGCATATCATGGGAATAGTTCACCATTTCTGCTCTGGTTTTCAGAGAATGACACCAAAACACTCACCTGATGATATCCTTTCAAGAGCAAAGGCAGCAATTTGCAGAATTCCGCTTCTTTGGTGAAGGGAGAAATTGCTGAGCTGACACCAAGTCCTGCAGTGTCCCTGTCACCTGTAAAGTCACCAGATATTCGCCAAGGTAGCGGGCATTGTGACAAAGGTTCTATGCCAGCTGGGTGTGGCAGCCAGGCGCCCCCTAGGGGATGCGGAGCCTGTCAGCCCTGGGCCTCTCACTGCCTGCTGTCCCTGCTGTCACCAGCCAGGCCTCTGAAAATTGGTCAAACCATGCCAGGACTTGGGGCCAATTTTGCCCAAAGTCTTGAAAAGACAAGTCGTGAAGAAAGATATGGGATAGAGGGAGAAAGTGAAGGGAGCAGGAGTAAGGGAAGGAAGAATAAAAAGTAGTGTTGGGCTTCAGGAGTGAGATGGAGGAATTGCCATTAAAGAGGCAGGAAGCAGGAGAGTGAGAGAAAAGGAAAGAAGAGACATGGAGCCAGACGAGGGGTTAGTGAGAGAGGATGTGACAGAAAACAGGATGAGAAGGAAATAAGGCAAGGCAAGGACAGGCAAGGACAGGCAAAGCAAGGCTAGGCTGCAGGACATTTTTTCGCTTTATAGTTTCTAGCACATTCGTCTTCAGACTAGGAGTAAGGCCATAAGACCGTATGGATTAGGCCCAAGCAAAAACCCCAGCTACTTGAGACACTTAGACTAAGCCTAAAATACGCAGATCTCTCCATAAGGATGGTTTTTATACTGTGCTTCCACAATCTGCTGGCAGTACAAAAAAATAAGCTGCAGATCTCCTTAGGCTGAGTCATGGTGCTTTGGTGCAGGGACCATGCATATCATGGGAATACTTCACCATTTCTGCTCTGGTTTTCAGAGTATGACACCAAAACACCCACCTGATGATATCCTTTCAAGAGCAAAGGCAGCAATTTGCAGAATTCCGCTTCTTTGGGGAAGTGAGAAATTGCTGAGCTGACACCAAGTCCTGCAGTGTCCCTGTCACCTGCAGAGTCACCACATACTCGCCACGGTAGCGGGCATTGTGACAAAGGTTCTATGTCAGCTGGGTGTGGCAGCCAGGCGCCCCCTAGGGGATGGGGAGCCTGTCAGCCGCGGGCCTGTCACTGCCTGCTGTCCCTGCTGTCACCAGCCAGGCCTCTGAAAATTGGTCAAACCATGCCCAGACTTGGGGCCAATTTTGCCCAAAGTCTTGAAAAGACAAGTCGTGAAGAAAGATATGGGACAGAGGGAGAAAGCGAAGGGAGCAGGAGAAAGGGAAGGAAGAATAAAAAGTAGTGTTGGGCTTCAGGAGTGAGATGGAGGAATTGCAGGAAAAGAGGCAGGAAGCAGGAGAGTGAGAGAAAAGGAAAGTAGAGACATGCAGCCAGACGAGGGGTTAGTGAGGGAGGATGGGACAGAGAACAGGATGAGAAGGAAATAAGGCAAGGCAAGGACAGGCAAGGACAGGCAAAGCAAGGCTAGGCTGCAGGACATTTTTTCGCTTTATAGTTTCTAGCACATTCGTCTTCAGACTAGGAGTAAGGCCATAAGACCCTATGGATTAGGCCCAAGCAAAAACCCCAGCTACTTGAGACACTAAGACTAAGCCTAAAATACGCAGATCTCTCCATAAGGATGGTTTTTATACTGTGCTTCCACAATCTGCTGGCAGTACAAAAAAATAAGCTGCAGATCTCCTTAGGCTGAGTCACGGTGCTTTGGTGCAGGGACCATGCATATCATGGGAATATTTCACCATTTCTGCTCTGGTTTTCAGAGTATGACACCAAAACACCCACCTGATGATATCCTTTCAAGAGCAGAGGCAGCAATTTGCAGAATTCCGCTTCTTTGGGGAAGTGAGAAATTGCTGAGCTGCCACCAAGTCCTGCAGTGTCCCTGTCACCTGCAGAGTCACCACATACTCGCCACGGTAGCGGGCATTGTGACAAAGGTTCTATGTCAGCTGGGTGTGGCAGCCAGGCGCCCCCTAGGGGATGCGGAGCCTGTCAGCCCTGGGCCTCTCACTGCCTGCTGTCCCTGCTGTCACCAGCCAGGCCTCTGAAAATTGGTCAAACCATGCCAGGACTTGGGGCCAATTTTGCCCAAAGTCTTGAAAAGACAAGTCGTGAAGAAAGATATGGGATAGAGGGAGAAAGTGAAGGGAGCAGGAGAAAGGGAAGGAAGAATAAAAAGTAGTGTTGGGCTTCAGGAGTGAGATGGAGGAATTGCCATTAAAGAGGCAGGAAGCAGGAGAGTGAGAGAAAAGGAAAGAAGAGACATGGAGCCAGACGAGGGGTTAGTGAGAGAGGATGTGACAGAAAACAGGATGAGAAGGAAATAAGGCAAGGCAAGGACAGGCAAGGACAGGCAAAGCAAGGCTAGGCTGCAGGACATTTTTTCGCTTTATAGTTTCTAGCACATTCGTCTTCAGACTAGGAGTAAGGCCATAAGACCGTATGGATTAGGCCCAAGCAAAAACCCCAGCTACTTGAGACACTTAGACTAAGCCTAAAATACGCAGATCTCTCCATAAGGATGGTTTTTATACTGTGCTTCCACAATCTGCTGGCAGTACAAAAAAATAAGCTGCAGATCTCCTTAGGCTGAGTCATGGTGCTTTGGTGCAGGGACCATGCATATCATGGGAATACTTCACCATTTCTGCTCTGGTTTTCAGAGTATGACACCAAAACACCCACCTGATGATATCCTTTCAAGAGCAAAGGCAGCAATTTGCAGAATTCCGCTTCTTTGGGGAAGTGAGAAATTGCTGAGCTGACACCAAGTCCTGCAGTGTCCCTGTCACCTGCAGAGTCACCACATACTCGCCACGGTAGCGGGCATTGTGACAAAGGTTCTATGTCAGCTGGGTGTGGCAGCCAGGCGCCCCCTAGGGGATGGGGAGCCTGTCAGCCGCGGGCCTGTCACTGCCTGCTGTCCCTGCTGTCACCAGCCAGGCCTCTGAAAATTGGTCAAACCATGCCCAGACTTGGGGCCAATTTTGCCCAAAGTCTTGAAAAGACAAGTCGTGAAGAAAGATATGGGACAGAGGGAGAAAGCGAAGGGAGCAGGAGAAAGGGAAGGAAGAATAAAAAGTAGTGTTGGGCTTCAGGAGTGAGATGGAGGAATTGCAGGAAAAGAGGCAGGAAGCAGGAGAGTGAGAGAAAAGGAAAGTAGAGACATGCAGCCAGACGAGGGGTTAGTGAGGGAGGATGGGACAGAGAACAGGATGAGAAGGAAATAAGGCAAGGCAAGGACAGGCAAGGACAGGCAAAGCAAGGCTAGGCTGCAGGACATTTTTTCGCTTTATAGTTTCTAGCACATTCGTCTTCAGACTAGGAGTAAGGCCATAAGACCCTATGGATTAGGCCCAAGCAAAAACCCCAGCTACTTGAGACACTAAGACTAAGCCTAAAATACGCAGATCTCTCCATAAGGATGGTTTTTATACTGTGCTTCCACAATCTGCTGGCAGTACAAAAAAATAAGCTGCAGATCTCCTTAGGCTGAGTCACGGTGCTTTGGTGCAGGGACCATGCATATCATGGGAATATTTCACCATTTCTGCTCTGGTTTTCAGAGTATGACACCAAAACACCCACCTGATGATATCCTTTCAAGAGCAAAGGCAGCAATTTGCAGAATTCCGCTTCTTTGGGGAAGTGAGAAATTGCTGAGCTGCCACCAAGTCCTGCAGTGTCCCTGTCACCTGCAGAGTCACCACATACTCGCCACGGTAGCGGGCATTGTGACAAAGGTTCTATGTCAGCTGGGTGTGGCAGCCAGGCGCCCCCTAGGGGATGCGGAGCCTGTCAGCCCTGGGCCTCTCACTGCCTGCTGTCCCTGCTGTCACCAGCCAGGCCTCTGAAAATTGGTCAAACCATGCCAGGACTTGGGGCCAATTTTGCCCAAAGTCTTGAAAAGACAAGTCGTGAAGAAAGATATGGGATAGAGGGAGAAAGTGAAGGGAGCAGGAGAAAGGGAAGGAAGAATAAAAAGTAGTGTTGGGCTTCAGGAGTGAGATGGAGGAATTGCCATTAAAGAGGCAGGAAGCAGGAGAGTGAGAGAAAAGGAAAGAAGAGACATGGAGCCAGACGAGGGGTTAGTGAGAGAGGATGTGACAGAAAACAGGATGAGAAGGAAATAAGGCAAGGCAAGGACAGGCAAGGACAGGCAAAGCAAGGCTAGGCTGCAGGACATTTTTTCGCTTTATAGTTTCTAGCACATTCGTCTTCAGACTAGGAGTAAGGCCATAAGACCGTATGGATTAGGCCCAAGCAAAAACCCCAGCTACTTGAGACACTTAGACTAAGCCTAAAATACGCAGATCTCTCCATAAGGATGGTTTTTATACTGTGCTTCCACAATCTGCTGGCAGTACAAAAAAATAAGCTGCAGATCTCCTTAGGCTGAGTCATGGTGCTTTGGTGCAGGGACCATGCATATCATGGGAATACTTCACCATTTCTGCTCTGGTTTTCAGAGTATGACACCAAAACACCCACCTGATGATATCCTTTCAAGAGCAAAGGCAGCAATTTGCAGAATTCCGCTTCTTTGGGGAAGTGAGAAATTGCTGAGCTGACACCAAGTCCTGCAGTGTCCCTGTCACCTGCAGAGTCACCACATACTCGCCACGGTAGCGGGCATTGTGACAAAGGTTCTATGTCAGCTGGGTGTGGCAGCCAGGCGCCCCCTAGGGGATGGGGAGCCTGTCAGCCGCGGGCCTGTCACTGCCTGCTGTCCCTGCTGTCACCAGCCAGGCCTCTGAAAATTGGTCAAACCATGCCCAGACTTGGGGCCAATTTTGCCCAAAGTCTTGAAAAGACAAGTCGTGAAGAAAGATATGGGACAGAGGGAGAAAGCGAAGGGAGCAGGAGAAAGGGAAGGAAGAATAAAAAGTAGTGTTGGGCTTCAGGAGTGAGATGGAGGAATTGCCATTAAAGAGGCAGGAAGCAGGAGAGTGAGAGAAAAGGAAAGTAGAGACATGCAGCCAGACGAGGGGTTAGTGAGGGAGGATGGGACAGAGAACAGGATGAGAAGGAAATAAGGCAAGGCAAGGACAGGCAAGGACAGGCAAAGCAAGGCTAGGCTGCAGGACATTTTTTCGCTTTATAGTTTCTAGCACATTCGTCTTCAGACTAGGAGTAAGGCCATAAGACCGTATGGATTAGGCCCAAGCAAAAACCCCAGCTACTTGAGACACTTAGACTAAGCCTAAAATACGCAGATCTCTCCATAAGGATGGTTTTTATACTGTGCTTCCACAATCTGCTGGCAGTACAAAAAAATAAGCTGCAGATCTCCTTAGGCTGAGTCATGGTGCTTTGGTGCAGGGACCATGCATATCATGGGAATACTTCACCATTTCTGCTCTGGTTTTCAGAGTATGACACCAAAACACCCACCTGATGATATCCTTTCAAGAGCAAAGGCAGCAATTTGCAGAATTCCGCTTCTTTGGGGAAGTGAGAAATTGCTGAGCTGACACCAAGTCCTGCAGTGTCCCTGTCACCTGCAGAGTCACCACATACTCGCCACGGTAGCGGGCATTGTGACAAAGGTTCTATGTCAGCTGGGTGTGGCAGCCAGGCGCCCCCTAGGGGATGGGGAGCCTGTCATCCCCGGCCTGTCACTGCCTGCTGTCCCTGCTGTCACCAGCCAGGCCTCTGAAAATTGGTCAAACCATGCCAGGACTTGGGGCCAATTTTGCCCAAAGTCTTGAAAAGACAAGTCGTGAAGAAAGATATGGGACAGAGGGAGAAAGCGAAGGGAGCAGGAGAAAGGGAAGGAAGAATAAAAAGTAGTGTTGGGCTTCAGGAGTGAGATGGAGGAATTGCAGGAAAAGAGGCAGGAAGCAGGAGAGTGAGAGAAAAGGAAAGTAGAGACATGCAGCCAGACGAGGGGTTAGTGAGGGAGGATGGGACAGAGAACAGGATGAGAAGGAAATAAGGCAAGGCAAGGACAGGCAAGGACAGGCAAAGCAAGGCTAGGCTGCAGGACATTTTTTCGCTTTATAGTTTCTAGCACATTCGTCTTCAGACTAGGAGTAAGGCCATAAGACCGTATGGATTAGGCCCAAGCAAAAACCCCAGCTACTTGAGACACTAAGACTAAGCCTAAAATACGCAGATCTCTCCATAAGGATGGTTTTTATACTGTGCTTCCACAATCTGCTGGCAGTACAAAAAAATAAGCTGCAGATCTCCTTAGGCTGAGTCACGGTGCTTTGGTGCAGGGACCATGCATATCATGGGAATATTTCACCATTTTTGCTCTGGTTTTCAGAGTATGACACCAAAACACCCACCTGATGATATCCTTTCAAGAGCAAAGGCAGCAATTTGCAGAATTCCGCTTCTTTGGGGAAGTGAGAAATTGCTGAGCTGCCACCAAGTCCTGCAGTGTCCCTGTCACCTGCAGAGTCACCACATACTCGCCACGGTAGCGGGCATTGTGACAAAGGTTCTATGTCAGCTGGGTGTGGCAGCCAGGCGCCCCCTAGGGGATGGGGAGCCTGTCAGCCCCGGGCCTGTCACTGCCTGCTGTCCCTGCAGTCACCAGCCAGGCCTCTGAATATTGGTCAAACCATGCCTAGACTTGGGGCCAATTTGCCCCAAAGTCTTGAAAAGACAAGTCGGGAAGAAAGATATGGGACAGAGGGAGAAAGCGAAGGGAGCAGGAGAAAGGGAAGGAAGAATAAAAAGTAGTGTTGGGCTTCAGGAGTGAGATGGAGGAATTGCAGGAAAAGAGGCAGGAAGCAGGAGAGTGAGAGAAAAGGAAAGTAGAGACATGCAGCCAGACGAGGGGTTAGTGAGAGAGGATGGGGCAGAGAACAGGATGAGAAGGAAATAAGGCAAGGCAAGGACAGGCAAGGACAGGCAAAGCAAGGCTAAGCTGCAGGACATTTTTTCGCTTTATAGTTTCTAGCACATTCGTCTTCAGACTAGGAGTAAGGCCATAAGACCGTATGGATTAGGCCCAAGCAAAAACCCCAGCTACTTGAGACACTAAGACTGAGCCTAAAATACGCAGATCTCTCCATAAGGATGGATTTTATACTGTGCTTCCACAATCTGCTGGCAGTACAAAAAAATAAGCTGCAGATCTCCTTAGGCTGAGTCATGGTGCTTTGGTGCAGGGACCATGCATATCATGGGAATAGTTCACCATTTCTGCTCTGGTTTTCAGAGAATGACACCAAAACACTCACCTGATGATATCCTTTCAAGAGCAAAGGCAGCAATTTGCAGAATTCCGCTTCTTTGGTGAAGGGAGAAATTGCTGAGCTGACACCAAGTCCTGCAGTGTCCCTGTCACCTGCAGAGTCACCACATACTCGCCACGGTAGCGGGCATTGTGACAAAGGTTCTATGTCAGCTGGGTGTGGCAGCCAGGCGCCCCCTAGGGGATGGGGAGCCTGTCAGCCCCGGGCCTGTCACTGCCTGCTGTCCCTGCTGTCACCAGCCAGGCCTCTGAATATTGGTCAAACCATGCCCAGACTTGGGGCCAATTTTGCCCAAAGTCTTGAAAAGACAAGTCGGGAAGAAAGATATGGGACAGAGGGAGAAAGCGAAGGGAGCAGGAGAAAGGGAAGGAAGAATAAAAAGTAGTGTTGGGCTTCAGGAGTGAGATGGAGGAATTGCAGGAAAAGAGGCAGGAGGCAGGAGAGTGAGAGAAAAGGAAAGTAGAGAAATGCAGCCAGACGAGGGGTTAGTGAGAGAGGATGGGACAGAGAACAGGATGAGAAGGAAATAAGGCAAGGCAAGGACAGGCAAGGACAGGCAAAGCAAGGCTAAGCTGCAGGACATTTTTTCGCTTTATAGTTTCTAGCACATTCGTCTTCAGACTAGGAGTAAGGCCATAAGACCGTATGGATTAGGCCCAAGCAAAAACCCCAGCTACTTGAGACACTAAGACTAAGCCTAAAATACGCAGATCTCTCCATAAGGATGGTTTTTATACTGTGGTTCCACAATCTGCTGGCAGTACAAAAAAATAAGCTGCAGATCTCCTTAGGCTGAGTCACGGTGCTTTGGTGCAGGGACCATGCATATCATGGGAATAGTTCACCATTTCTGCTCTGGTTTTCAGAGTATGACACCAAAACACCCACCTGATGATATCCTTTCAAGAGCAAAGGCAGCAATTTGCAGAATTCCGCTTCTTTGGGGAAGTGAGAAATTGCTGAGCTGACACCAAGTCCTGCAGTGTCCCTGTCACCTGCAGAGTCACCACATGCTCGCCACGGTAGTGGGCATTGTGACAAAGGTTCTATGTCAGCTGGGTGTGGCAGCCAGGCGCCCCCTAGGGGATGGGGAGCCTGTCAGCCCCGGGCCTGTCACTGCCTGCTGTCCCTGCTGTCACCAGCCAGGCCTCTGAAAATTGGTCAAACCATGCCCAGACTTGGGGCCAATTTGGCCCAAAGTCTTGAAAAGACAAGTCGGGAAGAAAGATATGGGACAGAGGGAGAAAGCGAAGGGAGCAGGAGAAAGGGAAGGAAGAATAAAAAGTAGTGTTGGGCTTCAGGAGTGAGATGGAGGAATTGCAGGAAAAGAGGCAGGAAGCAGGAGAGTGAGAGAAAAGGAAAGTAGAGACATGCACCCAGACGAGGGGTTAGTGAGGGAGGATGGGACAGAGAACAGGATGAGAAGGAAATAAGGCAAGGCAAGGACAGGCAAGGACAGGCAAAGCAAGGCTAGGCTGCAGGACATTTTTTCGCTTTATAGTTTCTAGCACATTCGTCTTCAGACTAGGAGTAAGGCCATAAGACCGTATGGATTAGGCCCAAGCAAAAACCCCAGCTACTTGACACACTAAGACTAAGCCTAAAATACGCAGATCTCTCCATAAGGATGGTTTTTATACTGTGCTTCCACAATCTGCTGGCAGTACAAAAAAATAAGCTGCAGATCTCCTTAGGCTGAGTCACGGTGCTTTGGTGCAGGGACCATGCATATCATGGGAATATTTCACCATTTCTGCTCTGGTTTTCAGAGTATGACACCAAAACACCCACCTGATGATATCCTTTCAAGAGCAAAGGCAGCAATTTGCAGAATTCCGCTTCTTTGGGGAAGTGAGAAATTGCTGAGCTGCCACCAATTCCTGCAGTGTCCCTGTCACCTGCAGAGTCACCACATACTCGCCACGGTAGCGGGCATTGTGACAAAGGTTCTATGTCAGCTGGGTGTGGCAGCCAGGCGCCCCCTAGGGGATGGGGAGCCTGTCAGCCCCGGGCCTGTCACTGCCTGCTGTCCCTGCAGTCACCAGCCAGGCCTCTGAATATTGGTCAAACCATGCCCAGACTTGGGGCCAATTTGGCCCAAAGTCTTGAAAAGACAAGTCGGGAAGAAAGATATGGGACAGAGGGAGAAAGCGAAAGGAGCAGGAGAAAGGGAAGGAAGAATAAAAAGTAGTGTTGGGCTTCAGGAGTGAGATGGAGGAATTGCAGGAAAAGAGGCAGGAAGCAGGAGAGTGAGAGAAAAGGAAAGTAGAGACATGCAGCCAGACGAGGGGTTAGTGAGGGAGGATGGGACAGAGAACAGGATGAGAAGGAAATAAGGCAAGGCAAGGACAGGCAAGGACAGGCAAAGCAAGGCTAGGCTGCAGGACATTTTTTCGCTTTATAGTTTCTAGCACATTCGTCTTCAGACTAGGAGTAAGGCCATAAGACCGTATGGATTAGGCCCAAGCAAAAACCCCAGCTACTTGACACACTAAGACTAAGCCTAAAATACGCAGATCTCTCCATAAGGATGGTTTTTATACTGTGCTTCCACAATCTGCTGGCAGTACAAAAAAATAAGCTGCAGATCTCCTTAGGCTGAGTCACGGTGCTTTGGTGCAGGGACCATGCATATCATGGGAATATTTCACCATTTCTGCTCTGGTTTTCAGAGTATGACACCAAAACACCCACCTGATGATATCCTTTCAAGAGCAAAGGCAGCAATTTGCAGAATTCCGCTTCTTTGGGGAAGTGAGAAATTGCTGAGCTGCCACCAATTCCTGCAGTGTCCCTGTCACCTGCAGAGTCACCACATACTCGCCACGGTAGCGGGCATTGTGACAAAGGTTCTATGTCAGCTGGGTGTGGCAGCCAGGCGCCCCCTAGGGGATGGGGAGCCTGTCAGCCCCGGGCCTGTCACTGCCTGCTGTCCCTGCAGTCACCAGCCAGGCCTCTGAATATTGGTCAAACCATGCCCAGACTTGGGGCCAATTTTGCCCAAAGTCTTGAAAAGACAAGTCGTGAAGAAAGATATGGGACAGAGGGAGAAAGCGAAGGGAGCAGGAGAAAGGGAAGGAAGAATAAAAAGTAGTGTTGGGCTTCAGGAGTGAGATGGAGGAATTGCAGGAAAAGAGGCAGGAAGCAGGAGAGTGAGAGAAAAGGAAAGTAGAGACATGCAGCCAGACGAGGGGTTAGTGAGAGAGGATGGGACAGAGAACAGGATGAGAAGGAAATAAGGCAAGGCAAGGACAGGCAAGGACAGGCAAAGCAAGGCTAAGCTGCAGGACATTTTTTCGCTTTATAGTTTCTAGCACATTCGTCTTCAGACTAGGAGTAAGGCCATAAGACCGTATGGATTAGGCCCAAGCAAAAACCCCAGCTACTTGAGACACTAAGACTAAGCCTAAAATACGCAGATCTCTCCATAAGGATGGTTTTTATACTGTGCTTCCACAATCTGCTGGCAGTACAAAAAAATAAGCTGCAGATCTCCTTAGGCTGAGTCATGGTGCTTTGGTGCAGGGACCATGCATATCATGGGAATAGTTCACCATTTCTGCTCTGGTTTTCAGAGAATGACACCAAAACACTCACCTGATGATATCCTTTCAAGAGCAAAGGCAGCAATTTGCAGAATTCCGCTTCTTTGGTGAAGGGAGAAATTGCTGAGCTGACACCAAGTCCTGCAGTGTCCCTGTCACCTGTAAAGTCACCAGATATTCGCCAAGGTAGCGGGCATTGTGACAAAGGTTCTATGCCAGCTGGGTGTGGCAGCCAGGCGCCCCCTAGGGGATGCGGAGCCTGTCAGCCCTGGGCCTCTCACTGCCTGCTGTCCCTGCTGTCACCAGCCAGGCCTCTGAAAATTGGTCAAACCATGCCAGGACTTGGGGCCAATTTTGCCCAAAGTCTTGAAAAGACAAGTCGTGAAGAAAGATATGGGATAGAGCGAGAAAGTGAAGGGAGCAGGAGAAAGGGAAGGAAGAATAAAAAGTAGTGTTGGGCTTCAGGAGTGAGATGGAGGAATTGCCATTAAAGAGGCAGGAAGCAGGAGAGTGAGAGAAAAGGAAAGAAGAGACATGGAGCCAGACGAGGGGTTAGTGAGAGAGGATGTGACAGAAAACAGGATGAGAAGGAAATAAGGCAAGGCAAGGACAGGCAAGGACAGGCAAAGCAAGGCTAGGCTGCAGGACATTTTTTCGCTTTATAGTTTCTAGCACATTCGTCTTCAGACTAGGAGTAAGGCCATAAGACCCTATGGATTAGGCCCAAGCAAAAACCCCAGCTACTTGAGACACTTAGACTAAGCCTAAAATACGCAGATCTCTCCATAAGGATGGTTTTTATACTGTGCTTCCACAATCTGCTGGCAGTACAAAAAAATAAGCTGCAGATCTCCTTAGGCTGAGTCATGGTGCTTTGGTGCAGGGACCATGCATATCATGGGAATACTTCACCATTTCTGCTCTGGTTTTCAGAGTATGACACCAAAACACCCACCTGATGATATCCTTTCAAGAGCAAAGGCAGCAATTTGCAGAATTCCGCTTCTTTGGGGAAGTGAGAAATTGCTGAGCTGACACCAAGTCCTGCAGTGTCCCTGTCACCTGCAGAGTCACCACATACTCGCCACGGTAGCGGGCATTGTGACAAAGGTTCTATGTCAGCTGGGTGTGGCAGCCAGGCGCCCCCTAGGGGATGGGGAGCCTGTCAGCCGCGGGCCTGTCACTGCCTGCTGTCCCTGCTGTCACCAGCCAGGCCTCTGAAAATTGGTCAAACCATGCCCAGACTTGGGGCCAATTTTGCCCAAAGTCTTGAAAAGACAAGTCGGGAAGAAAGATATGGGACAGAGGGAGAAAGCGAAGGGAGCAGGAGAAAGGAAAGGAAGAATAAAAAGTAGTGTTGGGCTTCAGGAGTGAGATGGAGGAATTGCAGGAAAAGAGGCAGGAAGCAGGAGAGTGAGAGAAAAGGAAAGTAGAGACATGGAGCCAGACGAGGGGTTAGTGAGAGAGGATGGGACAGAGAACAGGATGAGAAGGAAATAAGGCAAGGCAAGGACAGGCAAGGACAGGCAAAGCAAGGCTAAGCTGCAGGACATTTTTTCGCTTTATAGTTTCTAGCACATTCGTCTTCAGACTAGGAGTAAGGCCATAAGACCGTATGGATTAGGCCCAAGCAAAAACCCCAGCTACTTGAGACACTAAGACTAAGCCTAAAATACGCAGATCTCTCCATAAGGATGGTTTTTATACTGTGCTTCCACAATCTGCTGGCAGTACAAAAAAATAAGCTGCAGATCTCCTTAGGCTGAGTCACGGTGCTTTGGTGCAGGGACCATGCATATCATGGGAATAGTTCACCATTTCTGCTCTGGTTTTCAGAGTATGACACCAAAACACCCACCTGATGATATCCTTTCAAGAGCAAAGGCAGCAATTTGCAGAATTCCGCTTCTTTGGGGAAGTGAGAAATTGCTGAGCCGCCACCAAGTCCTGCAGTGTCCCTGTCACCTGCAGAGTCACCACATACTCGCCACGGTAGTGGGCATTGTGACAAAGGTTCTATGTCAGCTGGGTGTGGCAGCCAGGCGCCCCCTAGGGGATGGGGAGCCTGTCAGCCCCGGGCCTGTCACTGCCTGCTGTCCCTGCAGTCACCAGCCAGGCCTCTGAATATTGGTCAAACCATGCCCAGACTTGGGGCCAATTTGCCCCAAAGTCTTGAAAAGACAAGTCGGGAAGAAAGATATGGGACAGAGGGAGAAAGCGAAGGGAGCAGGAGAAAGGGAAGGAAGAATAAAAAGTAGTGTTGGGCTTCAGGAGTGAGATGGAGGAATTGCAGGAAAAGAGGCAGGAAGCAGGAGAGTGAGAGAAAAGGAAAGTAGAGACATGCAGCCAGACGAGGGGTTAGTGAGGGAGGATGGGACAGAGAACAGGATGAGAAGGAAATAAGGCAAGGCAAGGACAGGCAAGGACAGGCAAAGCAAGGCTAGGCTGCAGGACATTTTTTCGCTTTATAGTTTCTAGCACATTCGTCTTCAGACTAGGAGTAAGGCCATAAGACCGTATGTATTAGGCCCAAGCAAAAACCCCAGCTACTTGAGACACTACGACTAAGCCTAAAATACGCAGATCTCTCCATAAGGATGGTTTTTATACTGTGCGTCCACAATCTGCTGGCAGTACAAAAAAATAAGCTGCAGATCTCCTTAGGCTGAGTCACGGTGCTTTGGTGCAGGGACCATGCATATCATGGGAATAGTTCACCATTTCTGCTCTGGTTTTCAGAGTATGACACCAAAACACCCACCTGATAATATCCTTTCAAGAGCAAAGGCAGCAATTTGCAGAATTCCGCTTCTTTGGGGAAGTGAGAAATTGCTGAGCTGACACCAAGTCCTGCAGTGTCCCTGTCACCTGCAGAGTCACCACATACTCGCCACGGTAGCGGGCATTGTGACAAAGGTTCTATGTCAGCTGGGTGTGGCAGCCAGGCGCCCCCTAGGGGATGGGGAGCCTGTCAGCCCCGGGCCTGTCACTGCCTGCTGTCCCTGCAGTCACCAGCCAGGCCTCTGAATATTGGTCAAACCATGCCCAGACTTGGGGCCAATTTGGCCCAAAGTCTTGAAAAGACAAGTCGGGAAGAAAGATATGGGACAGAGGGAGAAAGCGAAGGGAGCAGGAGAAAGGGAAGGAAGAATAAAAAGTAGTGTTGGGCTTCAGGAGTGAGATGGAGGAATTGCAGGAAAAGAGGCAGGAAGCAGGAGAGTGAGAGAAAAGGAAAGTAGAGACATGCAGCCAGACGAGGGGTTAGTGAGGGAGGATGGGACAGAGAACAGGATGAGAAGGAAATAAGGCAAGGCAAGGACAGGCAAGGACAGGCAAAGCAAGGCTAGGCTGCAGGACATTTTTTCGCTTTATAGTTTCTAGCACATTCGTCTTCAGACTAGGAGTAAGGCCATAAGACCGTATGGATTAGGCCCAAGCAAAAACCCCAGCTACTTGAGACACTAAGACTAAGCCTAAAATACGGAGATCTCTCCATAAGGATGGTTTTTATACTGTGCTTCCACAATCTGCTGGCAGTACAAAAAAATAAGCTGCAGATCTCCTTAGGCTGAGTCACGGTGCTTTGGTGCAGGGACCATGCATATCATGGGAATATTTCACCATTTCTGCTCTGGTTTTCAGAGTATGACACCAAAACACCCACCTGATGATATCCTTTCAAGAGCAAAGGCAGCAATTTGCAGAATTCCGCTTCTTTGGGGAAGTGAGAAATTGCTGAGCTGCCACCAATTCCTGCAGTGTCCCTGTCACCTGCAGAGTCACCACATACTCGCCACGGTAGCGGGCATTGTGACAAAGGTTCTATGTCAGCTGGGTGTGGCAGCCAGGCGCCCCCTAGGGGATGGGGAGCCTGTCAGCCCCGGGCCTGTCACTGCCTGCTGTCCCTGCAGTCACCAGCCAGGCCTCTGAATATTGGTCAAACCATGCCCAGACTTGGGGCCAATTTGCCCCAAAGTCTTGAAAAGACAAGTCGGGAAGAAAGATATGGGACAGAGGGAGAAAGCGAAGGGAGCAGGAGAAAGGGAAGGAAGAATAAAAAGTAGTGTTTGGCTTCAGGAGTGAGATGGAGGAATTGCCATTAAAGAGGCAGGAAGCAGGAGAGTGAGAGAAAAGGAAAGAAGAGACATGGAGCCAGACGAGGGGTTAGTGAGAGAGGATGTGAAAGAAAACAGGATGAGAAGGAAATAAGGCAAGGCAAGGACAGGAAAGGACAGGCAAAGCAAGGCTAGGCTGCAGGACATTTTTTCGCTTTATAGTTTCTAGCACATTCGTCTTCAGACTAGGAGTAAGGCCATAAGACCGTATGGATTAGGCCCAAGCAAAAACCCCAGCTACTTGAGACACTTAGACTAAGCCTAAAATATGCAGATCTCTCCATAAGGATGGTTTTTATACTGTGCTTCCACAATCTGCTGGCAGTAAAAAAAAATAAGCTGCAGATCTCCTTAGGCTGAGTCACGGTGCTTTGGTGCAGGGACCATGCATATCATGGGAATAGTTCACCATTTCTGCTCTGGTTTTCAGAGTATGACACCAAAACACCCACCTGATGATATCCTTTCAAGAGCAAAGGCAGCAATTTGCAGAATTCCGCTTCTTTGGGGAAGTGAGAAATTGCTGAGCTGACACCAAGTCCTGCAGTGTCCCTGTCACCTGCAGAGTCACCACATACTCGCCACGGTAGCGGGCATTGTGACAAAGGTTCTATGTCAGCTGGGTGTGGCAGCCAGGCGCCCCCTAGGGGATGGGGAGCCTGTCAGCCCCGGGCCTGTCACTGCCTGCTGTCCCTGCAGTCACCAGCCAGGCCTCTGAATATTGGTCAAACCATGCCCAGACTTGGGGCCAATTTGGCCCAAAGTCTTGAAAAGACAAGTCGGGAAGAAAGATATGGGACAGAGGGAGAAAGCGAAGGGAGCAGGAGAAAGGGAAGGAAGAATAAAAAGTAGTGTTGGGCTTCAGGAGTGAGATGGAGGAATTGCAGGAAAAGAGGCAGGAAGCAGGAGAGTGAGAGAAAAGGAAAGTAGAGACATGCAGCCAGACGAGGGGTTAGTGAGGGAGGATGGGACAGAGAACAGGATGAGAAGGAAATAAGGCAAGGCAAGGACAGGCAAGGACAGGCAAAGCAAGGCTAGGCTGCAGGACATTTTTTCGCTTTATAGTTTCTAGCACATTCGTCTTCAGACTAGGAGTAAGGCCATAAGACCGTATGGATTAGGCCCAAGCAAAAACCCCAGCTACTTGAGACACTAAGACTAAGCCTAAAATACGGAGATCTCTCCATAAGGATGGTTTTTATACTGTGCTTCCACAATCTGCTGGCAGTACAAAAAAATAAGCTGCAGATCTCCTTGGGCTGAGTCACGGTGCTTTGGTGCAGGGACCATGCATATCATGGGAATAGTTCACCATTTCTGCTCTGGTTTTCAGAGTATGACACCAAAACACCCACCTGATGATATCCTTTCAAGAGCAAAGGCAGCAATTTGCAGAATTCTGCTTCTTTGGGGAAGTGAGAAATTGCTGAGCTGCCACCAAGTCCTGCAGTGTCCCTGTCACCTGCAGAGTCACCACATACTCGCCACGGTAGCGGGCATTGTGACAAAGGTTCTATGTCAGCTGGGTGTGGCAGCCAGGCGCCCCCTAGGGGATGGGGAGCCTGTCAGCCCCGGGCCTGTCACTGCCTGCTGTCCCTGCAGTCACCAGCCAGGCCTCTGAAAATTGGTCAAACCATGCCCAGACTTGGGGCCAATTTGGCCCAAAGTCTTGAAAAGACAAGTCGGGAAGAAAGATATGGGACAGAGGGAGAAAGCGAAGGGAGCAGGAGAAAGGGAAGGAAGAATAAAAAGTAGTGTTGGGCTTCAGGAGTGAGATGGAGGAATTGCAGGAAAAGAGGCAGGAAGCAGGAGAGTGAGAGAAAAGGAAAGTAGAGACATGCAGCCAGACGAGGGGTTAGTGAGGGAGGATGGGACAGAGAACAGGATGAGAAGGAAATAAGGCAAGGCAAGGACAGGCAAGGACAGGCAAAGCAAGGCTAGGCTGCAGGACATTTTTTCGCTTTATAGTTTCTAGCACATTCGTCTTCAGACTAGGAGTAAGGCCATAAGACCGTATGGATTAGGCCCAAGCAAAAACCCCAGCTACTTGAGACACTAAGACTAAGCCTAAAATACGCAGATCTCTCCATAAGGATGGTTTTTATACTGTGCTTCCACAATCTGCTGGCAGTACAAAAAAATAAGCTGCAGATCTCCTTAGGCTGAGTCACGGTGCTTTGGTGCAGGGACCATGCATATCATGGGAATAGTTCACCATTTCTGCTCTGGTTTTCAGAGTATGACACCAAAACACCCACCTGATGATATCCTTTCAAGAGCAAAGGCAGCAATTTGCAGAATTCTGCTTCTTTGGGGAAGTGAGAAATTGCTGAGCTGCCACCAAGTCCTGCAGTGTCCCTGTCACCTGCAGAGTCACCACATACTCGCCACGGTAGCGGGCATTGTGACAAAGGTTCTATGTCAGCTGGGTGTGGCAGCCAGGCGCCCCCTAGGGGATGGGGAGCCTGTCAGCCCCGGGCCTGTCACTGCCTGCTGTCCCTGCTGTCACCAGCCAGGCCTCTGAAAATTGGTCAAACCATGCCCAGACTTGGGGCCAATTTGGCCCAAAGTCTTGAAAAGACAAGTCGGGAAGAAAGTTATGGGACAGAGGGAGAAAGCGAAGGGAGCAGGAGAAAGGGAAGGAAGAATAAAAAGTAGTGTTGGGCTTCAGGGGTGAGATGGAGGAATTGCAGGAAAAGAGGCAGGAAGCAGGAGAGTGAGAGAAAAGGAAAGTAGAGACATGCAGCCAGACGAGGGGTTAGTGAGGGAGGATGGGACAGAGAACAGGATGAGAAGGAAATAAGGCAAGGCAAGGACAGGCAAGGACAGGCAAAGCAAGGCTAGGCTGCAGGACATTTTTTCGCTTTATAGTTTCTAGCACATTCGTCTTCAGACTAGGAGTAAGGCCATAAGACCGTATGGATTAGGCCCAAGCAAAAACCCCAGCTACTTGAGACACTAAGACTAAGCCTAAAATACGGAGATCTCTCCATAAGGATGGTTTTTATACTGTGCTTCCACAATCTGCTGGCAGTACAAAAAAATAAGCTGCAGATCTCCTTAGGCTGAGTCACGGTGCTTTGGTGCAGGGACCATGCATATCATGGGAATATTTCACCATTTCTGCTCTGGTTTTCAGAGTATGACACCAAAACACCCACCTGATGATATCCTTTCAAGAGCAAAGGCAGCAATTTGCAGAATTCCGCTTCTTTGGGGAAGTGAGAAATTGCTGAGCTGCCACCAATTCCTGCAGTGTCCCTGTCACCTGCAGAGTCACCACATACTCGCCACGGTAGCGGGCATTGTGACAAAGGTTCTATGTCAGCTGGGTGTGGCAGCCAGGCGCCCCCTAGGGGATGGGGAGCCTGTCAGCCCCGGGCCTGTCACTGCCTGCTGTCCCTGCTGTCACCAGCCAGGCCTCTGAATATTGGTCAAACCATGCCCAGACTTGGGGCCAATTTGGCCCAAAGTCTTGAAAAGACAAGTCGGGAAGAAAGATATGGGACAGAGGGAGAAAGCGAAGGGAGCAGGAGAAAGGGAAGGAAGAATAAAAAGTAGTGTTGGGCTTCAGGAGTGAGATGGAGGAATTGCAGGAAAAGAGGCAGGAAGCAGGAGAGTGAGAGAAAAGGAAAGTAGAGACATGCAGCCAGACGAGGGGTTAGTGAGAGAGGATGGGACAGAGAACAGGATGAGAAGGAAATAAGGCAAGGCAAGGACAGGCAAGGACAGGCAAAGCAAGGCTAAGCTGCAGGACATTTTTTCGCTTTATAGTTTCTAGCACATTCGTCTTCAGACTAGGAGTAAGGCCATAAGACCGTATGGATTAGGCCCAAGCAAAAACCCCAGCTACTTGAGACACTAAGACTAAGCCTAAAATACGCAGATCTCTCCATAAGGATGGTTTTTATACTGTGCTTCCACAATCTGCTGGCAGTACAAAAAAATAAGCTGCAGATCTCCTTAGGCTGAGTCACGGTGCTTTGGTGCAGGGACCATGCATATCATGGGAATATTTCACCATTTCTTCTCTGGTTTTCAGAGTATGACACCAAAACACCCACCTGATGATATCCTTTCAAGAGCAAAGGCAGCAATTTGCAGAATTCCGCTTCTTTGGGGAAGTGAGAAATTGCTGACCTGCCACCAAGTCCTGCAGTGTCCCTGTCACCTGCAGAGTCACCACATGCTCGCCACGGTAGTGGGCATTGTGACAAAGGTTCTATGTCAGCTGGGTGTGGCAGCCAGCCGCCCCCTAGGGGATGGGGAGCCTGTCAGCCCCGGGCCTGTCACTGCCTGCTGTCCCTGCTGTCACCAGCCAGGCCTCTGAAAATTGGTCAAACCATGCCCAGACTTGGGGCCAACTTGGCCCAAAGTCTTGAAAAGACAAGTCGGGAAGAAAGATATGGGACAGAGGGAGAAAGCGAAGGGAGCAGGAGAAAGGGAAGGAAGAATAAAAAGTAGTGTTGGGCTTCAGGAGTGAGATGGAGGAATTGCAGGAAAAGAGGCAGGAAGCAGGAGAGTGAGAGAAAAGGAAAGTAGAGACATGCAGCCAGACGAGGGGTTAGTGAGGGAGGATGGGACAGAGAACAGGATGAGAAGGAAATAAGGCAAGGCAAGGACAGGCAAGGACAGGCAAAGCAAGGCTAGGCTGCAGGACATTTTTTCGCTTTATAGTTTCTAGCACATTCGTCTTCAGACTAGGAGTAAGGCCATAAGACCGTATGGATTAGGCCCAAGCAAAAACCCCAGCTACTTGAGACACTAAGACTAAGCCTAAAATACGCAGATCTCTCCATAAGGATGGTTTTTATACTGTGCGTCCACAATCTGCTGGCAGTACAAAAAAATAAGCTGCAGATCTCCTTAGGCTGAGTCACGGTGCTTTGGTGCAGGGACCATGCATATCATGGGAATAGTTCACCATTTCTGCTCTGGTTTTCAGAGTATGACACCAAAACACCCACCTGATGATATCCTTTCAAGAGCAAAGGCAGCAATTTGCAGAATTCCGCTTCTTTGGGGAAGTGAGAAATTGCTGAGCTGACACCAAGTCCTGCAGTGTCCCTGTCACCTGCAGAGTCACCACATACTCGCCACGGTAGCGGGCATTGTGACAAAGGTTCTATGTCAGCTGGGTGTGGCAGCCAGGCGCCCCCTAGGGGATGGGGAGCCTGTCAGCCCCGGGCCTGTCACTGCCTGCTGTCCCTGCAGTCACCAGCCAGGCCTCTGAATATTGGTCAAACCATGCCCAGACTTGGGGCCAATTTGGCCCAAAGTCTTGAAAAGACAAGTCGGGAAGAAAGATATGGGACAGAGGGAGAAAGCGAAGGGAGCAGGAGAAAGGGAAGGAAGAATAAAAAGTAGTGTTGGGCTTCAGGAGTGAGATGGAGGAATTGCCATTAAAGAGGCAGGAAGCAGGAGAGTGAGAGAAAAGGAAAGTAGAGACATGCAGCCAGACGAGGGGTTAGTGAGGGAGGATGGGACAGAGAACAGGATGAGAAGGAAATAAGGCAAGGCAAGGACAGGCAAGGACAGGCAAAGCAAGGCTAGGCTGCAGGACATTTTTTCGCTTTATAGTTTCTAGCACATTCGTCTTCAGACTAGGAGTAAGGCCATAAGACCGTATGGATTAGGCCCAAGCAAAAACCCCAGCTACCTGACACACTAAGACTAAGCCTAAAATACGCAGATCTCTCCATAAGGATGGTTTTTATACTGTGCTTCCACAATCTGCTGGCAGTACAAAAAAATAAGCTGCAGATCTCCTTAGGCTGAGTCACGGTGCTTTGGTGCAGGGACCATGCATATCATGGGAATATTTCACCCTTTCTGCTCTGGTTTTCAGAGTATGACACCAAAACACCCACCTGATGACATCCTTTCAAGAGCAAAGGCAGCAATTTGCAGAATTCCGCTTCTTTGGGGAAGTGAGAAATTGCTGAGCTGCCACCAAGTCCTGCAGTGTCCCTGTCACCTGCAGAGCCACCGCATCCTCGCCACGGTAGCGGGCATTGTGACAAAGGTTCTATGTCAGCTGGGTGTGGCAGCCAGGCGCCCCCTAGGGGATGGGGAGCCTGTCAGCCCCGGGCCTGTCACTGCCTGCTGTCCCTGCTGTCACCAGCCAGGCCTCTGAAAATTGGTCAAACCATGCCCAGACTTGGGGCCAACTTGGCCCAAAGTCTTGAAAAGACAAGTCGGGAAGAAAGATATGGGACAGAGGGAGAAAGCGAAGGGAGCAGGAGAAAGGGAAGGAAGAATAAAAAGTAGTGTTGGGCTTCAGGAGTGAGATGGAGGAATTGCAGGAAAAGAGGCAGGAAGCAGGAGAGTGAGAGAAAAGGAAAGTAGAGACATGCAGCCAGACGAGGGGTTAGTGAGGGAGGATGGGACAGAGAACAGGATGAGAAGGAAATAAGGCAAGGCAAGGACAGGCAAGGACAGGCAAAGCAAGGCTAGGCTGCAGGACATTTTTTCGCTTTATAGTTTCTAGCACATTCGTCTTCAGACTAGGAGTAAGGCCATAAGACCGTATGGATTAGGCCCAAGCAAAAACCCCAGCTACTTGACACACTAAGACTAAGCCTAAAATACGCAGATCTCTCCATAAGGATGGTTTTTATACTGTGCGTCCACAATCTGCTGGCAGTACAAAAAAATAAGCTGCAGATCTCCTTAGGCTGAGTCACGGTGCTTTGGTGCAGGGACCATGCATATCATGGGAATAGTTCACCATTTCTGCTCTGGTTTTCAGAGTATGACACCAAAACACCCACCTGATGATATCCTTTCAAGAGCAAAGGCAGCAATTTGCAGAATTCCGCTTCTTTGGGGAAGTGAGAAATTGCTGAGCTGACACCAAGTCCTGCAGTGTCCCTGTCACCTGCAGAGTCACCACATACTCGCCACGGTAGCGGGCATTGTGACAAAGGTTCTATGTCAGCTGGGTGTGGCAGCCAGGCGCCCCCTAGGGGATGGGGAGCCTGTCAGCCCCGGGCCTGTCACTGCCTGCTGTCCCTGCAGTCACCAGCCAGGCCTCTGAATATTGGTCAAACCATGCCCAGACTTGGGGCCAATTTGGCCCAAAGTCTTGAAAAGACAAGTCGGGAAGAAAGATATGGGACAGAGGGAGAAAGCGAAGGGAGCAGGAGAAAGGGAAGGAAGAATAAAAAGTAGTGTTGGGCTTCAGGAGTGAGATGGAGGAATTGCAGGAAAAGAGGCAGGAAGCAGGAGAGTGAGAGAAAAGGAAAGTAGAGACATGCAGCCAGACGAGGGGTTAGTGAGGGAGGATGGGACAGAGAACAGGATGAGAAGGAAATAAGGCAAGGCAAGGACAGGCAAGGACAGGCAAAGCAAGGCTAGGCTGCAGGACATTTTTTCGCTTTATAGTTTCTAGCACATTCGTCTTCAGACTAGGAGTAAGGCCGTAAGACCGTATGGATTAGGCCCAAGCAAAAACCCCAGCTACTTGAGACACTAAGACTAAGCCTAAAATACGCAGATCTCTCCATAAGGATGGTTTTTATACTGTGCTTCCACAATCTGCTGGCAGTACAAAAAAATAAGCTGCAGATCTCCTTAGGCTGAGTCACGGTGCTTTGGTGCAGGGACCATGCATATCATGGGAATATTTCACCATTTCTGCTCTGGTTTTCAGAGTATGACACCAAAACACCCACCTGATGATATCCTTTCAAGAGCAAAGGCAGCAATTTGCAGAATTCCGCTTCTTTGGGGAAGTGAGAAATTGCTGAGCTGCCACCAAGTCCTGCAGTGTCCCTGTCACCTGCAGAGTCACCACATACTCGCCACGGTAGCGGGCATTGTGACAAAGGTTCTATGTCAGCTGGGTGTGGCAGCCAGGCGCCCCCTAGGGTATGGGGAGCCTGTCAGCCCCGGGCCTGTCACTGCCTGCTGTCCCTGCAGTCACCAGCCAGGCCTCTGAATATTGGTCAAACCATGCCCAGACTTGGGGCCAATTTGGCCCAAAGTCTTGAAAAGACAAGTCGGGAAGAAAGATATGGGACAGAGGGAGAAAGCGAAGGGAGCAGGAGAAAGGGAAGGAAGAATAAAAAGTAGTGTTGGGCTTCAGGAGTGAGATGGAGGAATTGCAGGAAAAGAGGCAGGAAGCAGGAGAGTGAGAGAAAAGGAAAGTAGAGACATGCAGCCAGACGAGGGGTTAGTGAGGGAGGATGGGACAGAGAACAGGATGAGAAGGAAATAAGGCAAGGCAAGGACAGTCAAGGACAGGCAAAGCAAGGCTAGGCTGCAGGACATTTTTTCGCTTTATAGTTTCTAGCACATTCGTCTTCAGACTAGGAGTAAGGCCATAAGACCGTATGGATTAGGCCCAAGCAAAAACCCCAGCTACTTGAGACACTAAGACTAAGCCTAAAATACGCAGATCTCTCCGTAAGGATGGTTTTTATACTGTGCTTCCACAATCTGCTGGCAGTACAAAAAAATAAGCTGCAGATCTCCTTAGGCTGAGTCACGGTGCTTTGGTGCAGGGACCATGCATATCATGGGAATATTTCACCATTTCTGCTCTGGTTTTCAGAGTATGACACCAAAACACCCACCTGATGATATCCTTTCAAGAGCAAAGGCAGCAATTTGCAGAATTCCGCTTCTTTGGGGAAGTGAGAAATTTCTGACCTGCCACCAAGTCCTGCAGTGTCCCTGTCACCTGCAGAGTCACCACATGCTCGCCACGGTAGTGGGCATTGTGACAAAGGTTCTATGTCAGCTGGGTGTGGCAGCCAGGCGCCCCCTAGGGGATGGGGAGCCTGTCAGCCCCGGGCCTGTCACTGCCTGCTGTCCCTGCAGTCACCAGCCAGGCCTCTGAATATTGGTCAAACCATGCCCAGACTTGGGGCCAATTTGGCCCAAAGTCTTGAAAAGACAAGTCGGGAAGAAAGATATGGGACAGAGGGAGAAAGCGAAGGGAGCAGGAGAAAGGGAAGGAAGAATAAAAAGTAGTGTTGGGCTTCAGGAGTGAGATGGAGGAATTGCAGGAAAAGAGGCAGGAAGCAGGAGAGTGAGAGAAAAGGAAAGTAGAGACATGCAGCCAGACGAGGGGTTAGTGAGGGAGGATGGGACAGAGAACAGGATGAGAAGGAAATAAGGCAAGGCAAGGACAGGCAAGGACAGGCAAAGCAAGGCTAGGCTGCAGGACATTTTTTCGCTTTATAGTTTCTAGCACATTCGTCTTCAGACTAGGAGTAAGGCCATAAGACCGTATGGATTAGGCCCAAGCAAAAACCCCAGCTACTTGACACACTAAGACTAAGCCTAAAATACGCAGATCTCTCCATAAGGATGGTTTTTATACTGTGCTTCCACAATCTGCTGGCAGTACAAAAAAATAAGCTGCAGATCTCCTTAGGCTGAGTCACGGTGCTTTGGTGCAGGGACCATGCATATCATGGGAATATTTCACCATTTCTGCTCTGGTTTTCAGAGTATGACACCAAAACACCCACCTGATGATATCCTTTCAAGAGCAAAGGCAGCAATTTGCAGAATTCCGCTTCTTTGGGGAAGTGAGAAATTGCTGACCTGCCACCAAGTCCTGCAGTGTCCCTGTCACCTGCAGAGTCACCACATGCTCGCCACGGTAGTGGGCATTGTGACAAAGGTTCTATGTCAGCTGGGTGTGGCAGCCAGGCGCCCCCTAGGGGATGGGGAGCCTGTCAGCCCCGGGCCTGTCACTGCCTGCTGTCCCTGCTGTCACCAGCCAGGCCTCTGAAAATTGGTCAAACCATGCCCAGACTTGGGGCCAATTTGGCCCAAAGTCTTGAAAAGACAAGTCGGGAAGAAAGATATGGGACAGAGGGAGAAAGCGAAGGGAGCAGGAGAAAGGGAAGGAAGAATAAAAAGTAGTGTTGGGCTTCAGGAGTGAGATGGAGGAATTGCAGGAAAAGAGGCAGGAAGCAGGAGAGTGAGAGAAAAGGAAAGTAGAGACATGCAGCCAGACGAGGGGTTAGTGAGGGAGGATGGGACAGAGAACAGGATGAGAAGGAAATAAGGCAAGGCAAGGACAGGCAAGGACAGGCAAAGCAAGGCTAGGCTGCAGGACATTTTTTCGCTTTATAGTTTCTAGCACATTCGTCTTCAGACTAGGAGTAAGGCCATAAGACCGTATGGATTAGGCCCAAGCAAAAACCCCAGCTACTTGAGACACTAAGACTAAGCCTAAAATACGGAGATCTCTCCATAAGGATGGTTTTTATACTGTGCTTCCACAATCTGCTGGCAGTACAAAAAAATAAGCTGCAGATCTCCTTAGGCTGAGTCACGGTGCTTTGGTGCAGGGACCATGCATATCATGGGAATATTTCACCATTTCTGCTCTGGTTTTCAGAGTATGACACCAAAACACCCACCTGATGATATCCTTTCAAGAGCAAAGGCAGCAATTTGCAGAATTCCGCTTCTTTGGGGAAGTGAGAAATTGCTGAGCTGCCACCAATTCCTGCAGTGTCCCTGTCACCTGCAGAGTCACCACATACTCGCCACGGTAGCGGGCATTGTGACAAAGGTTCTATGTCAGCTGGGTGTGGCAGCCAGGCGCCCCCTAGGGGATGGGGAGCCTGTCAGCCCCGGGCCTGTCACTGCCTGCTGTCCCTGCAGTCACCAGCCAGGCCTCTGAATATTGGTCAAACCATGCCCAGACTTGGGGCCAATTTGGCCCAAAGTCTTGAAAAGACAAGTCGGGAAGAAAGATATGGGACAGAGGGAGAAAGCGAAGGGAGCAGGAGAAAGGGAAGGAAGAATAAAAAGTAGTGTTGGGCTTCAGGAGTGAGATGGAGGAATTGCAGGAAAAGAGGCAGGAAGCAGGAGAGTGAGAGAAAAGGAAAGTAGAGACATGCAGCCAGACGAGGGGTTAGTGAGAGAGGATGGGACAGAGAACAGGATGAGAAGGAAATAAGGCAAGGCAAGGACAGGCAAGGACAGGCAAAGCAAGGCTAAGCTGCAGGACATTTTTTCGCTTTATAGTTTCCAGCACATTCGTCTTCAGACTAGGAGTAAGGCCATAAGACCGTATGGATTAGGCCCAAGCAAAAACCCCAGCTACTTGAGACACTAAGACTAAGCCTAAAATACGCAGATCTCTCCATAAGGATGGTTTTTATACTGTGCTTCCACAATCTGCTGGCAGTACAAAAAAATAAGCTGCAGATCTCCTTAGGCTGAGTCACGGTGCTTTGGTGCAGGGACCATGCATATCATGGGAATATTTCACCATTTCTGCTCTGGTTTTCAGAGTATGACACCAAAACACCCACCTGATGATATCCTTTCAAGAGCAAAGGCAGCAATTTGCAGAATTCCGCTTCTTTGGGGAAGTGAGAAATTGCTGAGCTGCCACCAAGTCCTGCAGTGTCCCTGTCACCTGCAGAGTCACCACATACTCGCCACGGTAGTGGGCATTGTGACAAAGGTTCTATGTCAGCTGGGTGTGGCAGCCAGGCGCCCCCTAGGGGATGGGGAGCCTGTCAGCCCCGGGCCTGTCACTGCCTGCTGTCCCTGCAGTCACCAGCCAGGCCTCTGAATATTGGTCAAACCATGCCCAGACTTGGG
Source organism: Columba livia (assembly GCF_036013475.1). NCBI lineage: Eukaryota > Metazoa > Chordata > Aves > Columbiformes > Columbidae > Columba > Columba livia. The sequence continues at coordinate 4,154,209 of NW_027043009.1, read as the reverse complement.
GCCAATTTGGCCCAAAGTCTTGAAAAGACAAGTCGGGAAGAAAGATATGGGACAGAGGGAGAAAGCGAAGGGAGCAGGAGAAAGGGAAGGAAGAATAAAAAGTAGTGTTGGGCTTCAGGAGTGAGATGGAGGAATTGCCATTAAAGAGGCAGGAAGCAGGAGAGTGAGAGAAAAGGAAAGAAGAGACATGGAGCCAGACGAGGGGTTAGTAAGAGAGGATGTGAAAGAAAACAGGATGAGAAGGAAATAAGACAAGGCAAGGACAGGAAAGGACAGGCAAAGCAAGGCTAGGCTGCAGGACATGTTTTCGCTTTATAGTTTCTAGCACATTCGTCTTCAGACTAGGAGTAAGGCCATAAGACCGTATGGATTAGGCCCAAGCAAAAACCCCAGCTACTTGAGACACTTAGACTAAGCCTAAAATATGCAGATCTCTCCATAAGGATGGTTTTTATACTGTGCTTCCACAATCTGCTGGCAGTAAAAAAAAATAAGCTGCAGATCTCCTTAGGCTGAGTCACGGTGCTTTGGTGCAGGGACCATGCATATCATGGGAATAGTTCACCATTTCTGCTCTGGTTTTCAGAGTATGACACCAAAACACCCACCTGATGATATCCTTTCAAGAGCAAAGGCAGCAATTTGCAGAATTCCGCTTCTTTGGGGAAGTGAGAAATTGCTGAGCTGCCACCAATTCCTGCAGTGTCCCTGTCACCTGCAGAGTCACCACATACTCGCCACGGTAGCGGGCATTGTGACAAAGGTTCTATGTCAGCTGGGTGTGGCAGCCAGGCGCCCCCTAGGGGATGGGGAGCCTGTCAGCCCCGGGCCTGTCACTGCCTGCTGTCCCTGCAGTCACCAGCCAGGCCTCTGAATATTGGTCAAACCATGCCCAGACTTGGGGCCAATTTGGCCCAAAGTCTTGAAAAGACAAGTCGGGAAGAAAGATATGGGACAGAGGGAGAAAGCGAAGGGAGCAGGAGAAAGGGAAGGAAGAATAAAAAGTAGTGTTGGGCTTCAGGAGTGAGATGGAGGAATTGCAGGAAAAGAGGCAGGAAGCAGGAGAGTGAGAGAAAAGGAAAGTAGAGACATGCAGCCAGACGAGGGGTTAGTGAGAGAGGATGGGACAGAGAACAGGATGAGAAGGAAATAAGGCAAGGCAAGGACAGGCAAGGACAGGCAAAGCAAGGCTAAGCTGCAGGACATTTTTTCGCTTTATAGTTTCCAGCACATTCGTCTTCAGACTAGGAGTAAGGCCATAAGACCGTATGGATTAGGCCCAAGCAAAAACCCCAGCTACTTGAGACACTAAGACTAAGCCTAAAATACGCAGATCTCTCCATAAGGATGGTTTTTATACTGTGCTTCCACAATCTGCTGGCAGTACAAAAAAATAAGCTGCAGATCTCCTTAGGCTGAGTCACGGTGCTTTGGTGCAGGGACCATGCATATCATGGGAATATTTCACCATTTCTGCTCTGGTTTTCAGAGTATGACACCAAAACACCCACCTGATGATATCCTTTCAAGAGCAAAGGCAGCAATTTGCAGAATTCCGCTTCTTTGGGGAAGTGAGAAATTGCTGAGCTGCCACCAAGTCCTGCAGTGTCCCTGTCACCTGCAGAGTCACCACATACTCGCCACGGTAGTGGGCATTGTGACAAAGGTTCTATGTCAGCTGGGTGTGGCAGCCAGGCGCCCCCTAGGGGATGGGGAGCCTGTCAGCCCCGGGCCTGTCACTGCCTGCTGTCCCTGCAGTCACCAGCCAGGCCTCTGAATATTGGTCAAACCATGCCCAGACTTGGGGCCAATTTGGCCCAAAGTCTTGAAAAGACAAGTCGGGAAGAAAGATATGGGACAGAGGGAGAAAGCGAAGGGAGCAGGAGAAAGGGAAGGAAGAATAAAAAGTAGTGTTGGGCTTCAGGAGTGAGATGGAGGAATTGCCATTAAAGAGGCAGGAAGCAGGAGAGTGAGAGAAAAGGAAAGAAGAGACATGGAGCCAGACGAGGGGTTAGTAAGAGAGGATGTGAAAGAAAACAGGATGAGAAGGAAATAAGACAAGGCAAGGACAGGAAAGGACAGGCAAAGCAAGGCTAGGCTGCAGGACATGTTTTCGCTTTATAGTTTCTAGCACATTCGTCTTCAGACTAGGAGTAAGGCCATAAGACCGTATGGATTAGGCCCAAGCAAAAACCCCAGCTACTTGAGACACTTAGACTAAGCCTAAAATATGCAGATCTCTCCATAAGGATGGTTTTTATACTGTGCTTCCACAATCTGCTGGCAGTAAAAAAAAATAAGCTGCAGATCTCCTTAGGCTGAGTCACGGTGCTTTGGTGCAGGGACCATGCATATCATGGGAATAGTTCACCATTTCTGCTCTGGTTTTCAGAGTATGACACCAAAACACCCACCTGATGATATCCTTTCAAGAGCAAAGGCAGCAATTTGCAGAATTCCGCTTCTTTGGGGAAGTGAGAAATTGCTGAGCTGCCACCAAGTCCTGCAGTGTCCCTGTCACCTGCAGAGTCACCACATACTCGCCACGGTAGCGGGCATTGTGACAAAGGTTCTATGTCAGCTGGGTGTGGCAGCCAGGCGCCACCTAGGGAATGGGGAGCCTGTCAGCCCCGGGCCTGTCACTGCCTGCTGTCCCTGCTGTCACCAGCCAGGCCTCTGAATATTGGTCAAACCATGCCCAGACTTGGGGCCAATTTGGCCCAAAGTCTTGAAAAGACAAGTCGGGAAGAAAGATATGGGACAGAGGGAGAAAGCGAAGGGAGCAGGAGAAAGGGAAGGAAGAATAAAAAGTAGTGTTGGGCTTCAGGAGTGAGATGGAGGAATTGCAGGAAAAGAGGCAGGAAGCAGGAGAGTGAGAGAAAAGGAAAGTAGAGACATGCAGCCAGACGAGGGGTTAGTGAGGGAGGATGGGACAGAGAACAGGATGAGAAGGAAATAAGGCAAGGCAAGGACAGGCAAGGACAGGCAAAGCAAGGCTAGGCTGCAGGACATTTTTTCGCTTTATAGTTTCTAGCACATTCGTCTTCAGACTAGGAGTAAGGCCATAAGACCGTATGGATTAGGCCCAAGCAAAAACCCCAGCTACTTGAGACACTAAGACTAAGCCTAAAATACGCAGATCTCTCCATAAGGATGGTTTTTATACTGTGCTTCCACAATCTGCTGGCAGTACAAAAAAATAAGCTGCAGATCTCCTTAGGCTGAGTCACGGTGCTTTGGTGCAGGGACCATGCATATCATGGGAATAGTTCACCATTTCTGCTCTGGTTTTCAGAGTATGACACCAAAACACCCACCTGATGATATCCTTTCAAGAGCAAAGGCAGCAATTTGCAGAATTCCGCTTCTTTGGGGAAGTGAGAAATTGCTGACCTGCCACCAAGTCCTGCAGTGTCCCTGTCACCTGCAGAGTCACCACATACTCGCCAGGGTAGTGGGCATTGTGACAAAGGTTCTATGTCAGCTGGGTGTGGCAGCCAGGCACCCCCTAGGGGATGGGGAGCCTGTCAGCCCCGGGCCTGTCACTGCCTGCTATCCCTGCTGTCACCAGCCAGGCCTCTGAAAATTGGTCAAACCATGCCCAGACTTGGGGCCAATTTGGCACAAAGTCTTGAAAAGACAAGTCGGGAAGAAAGATATGGGACAGAGGGAGAAAGCGAAGGGAGCAGGAGAAAGGGAAGGAAGAATAAAAAGTAGTGTTGGGCTTCAGGAGTGAGATGGAGGAATTGCAGGAAAAGAGGCAGGAAGCAGGAGAGTGAGAGAAAAGGAAAGTAGAGACATGCAGCCAGACGAGGGGTTAGTGAGGGAGGATGTGACAGAGAACAGGATGAGAAGGAAATAAGGCAAGGCAAGGGCAGGCAAGGACAGGCAAAGCAAGGCTAGGCTGCAGGACATTTTTTCGCTTTATAGTTTCTAGCACATTCGTCTTTAGACTAGGAGTAAGGCCATAAGACCGTATGGATTAGGCCCAAGCAAAAACCCCAGCTACTTGAGACACTAAGACTAAGCCTAAAATACGCAGATCTCTCCATAAGGATGGTTTTTATACTGTGCTTCCACAATCTGCTGGCAGTACAAAAAAATAAGCTGCAGATCTCCTTAGGCTGAGTCACGGTGCTTTGGTGCAGGGACCATGCATATCATGGGAATATTTCACCATTTCTGCTCTGGTTTTCAGAGTATGACACCAAAACACCCACCTGATGATATCCTTTCAAGAGCAAAGGCAGCAATTTGCAGAATTCCGCTTCTTTGGGGAAATGAGAAATTGCTGAGCTGGCACCAAGTCCTGCAGTGTCCCTGTCACCTGCAGAGTCACCACATACTCGCCACGGTAGCGGGCATTGTGACAAAGGTTCTATGTCAGCTGGGTGTGGCAGCCAGGCGCCCCCTAGGGGATGGGGAGCCTGTCAGCCCCGGGCCTGTCACTGCCTGCTGTCCCTGCTGTCACCAGCCAGGCCTCTGAAAATTGGTCAAACCATGCTCAGACTTGGGGCGAATTCGGCCCAAAGTCTTGAAAAGACAAGTCGGGAAGAAAGATATGGGACAGAGGGAGAAAGCGAAGGGAGCAGGAGAAAGGGAAGGAAGAATAAAAAGTAGTGTTGGGCTGCAGGAGTGAGATGGAGGAATTGCAGGAAAAGAGGCAGGAAGCAGGAGAGTGAGAGAAAAGGAAAGATGAGACATGGAGCCAGACGAGGGGTTAGTGAGAGAGGATGGGACAGAGAACAGGATGAGAAGGAAATAAGGCAAGGCAAGGACAGGCAAGGACAGGCAAAGCAAGGCTAAGCCGCAGGACATTTTTTCGCTTTATAGTTTCTAGCACATTCGTCTTCAGACTAGGAGTAAGGCCATAAGACCGTATGGATTAGGCCCAAGCAAAAACCACAGCTACTTGACACACTAAGACTAAGCCTGAAATACGCAGATCTCTCCATCAGGATGGTTTTTATACTGTGCTTCCACAATCTGCTGGCAGTACAAAAAAATAAGCTGCAGATCTCCTTAGGCTGAGTCACGGTGCTTTGGTGCAGGGACCATGCATATCATGGGAATAGTTCACCATTTCTGCTCTGGTTTTCAGAGTATGACACCAAAACACCCACCTGATGATATCCTTTCAAGAGCAAAGGCAGCAATTTGCAGAATTCCGCTTCTTTGGGGAAGTGAGAAATTGCTGAGCTGCCACCAATTCCTGCAGTGTCCCTGTCACCTGCAGAGTCACCACATACTCGCCACGGTAGCGGGCATTGTGACAAAGGTTCTATGTCAGCTGGGTGTGGCAGCCAGGCGCCCCCTAGGGGATGGGGAGCCTGTCAGCCCCGGGCCTGTCACTGCCTGCTGTCCCTGCAGTCACCAGCCAGGCCTCTGAATATTGGTCAAACCATGCCCAGACTTGGGGCCAATTTGGCCCAAAGTCTTGAAAAGACAAGTCGGGAAGAAAGATATGGGACAGAGGGAGAAAGCGAAGGGAGCAGGAGAAAGGGAAGGAAGAATAAAAAGTAGTGTTGGGCTTCAGGAGTGAGATGGAGGAATTGCAGGAAAAGAGGCAGGAAGCAGGAGAGTGAGAGAAAAGGAAAGTAGAGACATGCAGCCAGACGAGGGGTTAGTGAGAGAGGATGGGACAGAGAACAGGATGAGAAGGAAATAAGGCAAGGCAAGGACAGGCAAGGACAGGCAAAGCAAGGCTAAGCTGCAGGACATTTTTTCGCTTTATAGTTTCCAGCACATTCGTCTTCAGACTAGGAGTAAGGCCATAAGACCGTATGGATTAGGCCCAAGCAAAAACCCCAGCTACTTGAGACACTAAGACTAAGCCTAAAATACGCAGATCTCTCCATAAGGATGGTTTTTATACTGTGCTTCCACAATCTGCTGGCAGTACAAAAAAATAAGCTGCAGATCTCCTTAGGCTGAGTCACGGTGCTTTGGTGCAGGGACCATGCATATCATGGGAATATTTCACCATTTCTGCTCTGGTTTTCAGAGTATGACACCAAAACACCCACCTGATGATATCCTTTCAAGAGCAAAGGCAGCAATTTGCAGAATTCCGCTTCTTTGGGGAAGTGAGAAATTGCTGAGCTGCCACCAAGTCCTGCAGTGTCCCTGTCACCTGCAGAGTCACCACATACTCGCCACGGTAGTGGGCATTGTGACAAAGGTTCTATGTCAGCTGGGTGTGGCAGCCAGGCGCCCCCTAGGGGATGGGGAGCCTGTCAGCCCCGGGCCTGTCACTGCCTGCTGTCCCTGCAGTCACCAGCCAGGCCTCTGAATATTGGTCAAACCATGCCCAGACTTGGGGCCAATTTGGCCCAAAGTCTTGAAAAGACAAGTCGGGAAGAAAGATATGGGACAGAGGGAGAAAGCGAAGGGAGCAGGAGAAAGGGAAGGAAGAATAAAAAGTAGTGTTGGGCTTCAGGAGTGAGATGGAGGAATTGCCATTAAAGAGGCAGGAAGCAGGAGAGTGAGAGAAAAGGAAAGAAGAGACATGGAGCCAGACGAGGGGTTAGTAAGAGAGGATGTGAAAGAAAACAGGATGAGAAGGAAATAAGACAAGGCAAGGACAGGAAAGGACAGGCAAAGCAAGGCTAGGCTGCAGGACATGTTTTCGCTTTATAGTTTCTAGCACATTCGTCTTCAGACTAGGAGTAAGGCCATAAGACCGTATGGATTAGGCCCAAGCAAAAACCCCAGCTACTTGAGACACTTAGACTAAGCCTAAAATATGCAGATATCTCCATAAGGATGGTTTTTATACTGTGCTTCCACAATCTGCTGGCAGTAAAAAAAAATAAGCTGCAGATCTCCTTAGGCTGAGTCACGGTGCTTTGGTGCAGGGACCATGCATATCATGGGAATAGTTCACCATTTCTGCTCTGGTTTTCAGAGTATGACACCAAAACACCCACCTGATGATATCCTTTCAAGAGCAAAGGCAGCAATTTGCAGAATTCCGCTTCTTTGGGGAAGTGAGAAATTGCTGAGCTGCCACCAAGTCCTGCAGTGTCCCTGTCACCTGCAGAGTCACCACATACTCGCCACGGTAGCGGGCATTGTGACAAAGGTTCTATGTCAGCTGGGTGTGGCAGCCAGGCGCCACCTAGGGAATGGGGAGCCTGTCAGCCCCGGGCCTGTCACTGCCTGCTGTCCCTGCTGTCACCAGCCAGGCCTCTGAATATTGGTCAAACCATGCCCAGACTTGGGGCCAATTTGGCCCAAAGTCTTGAAAAGACAAGTCGGGAAGAAAGATATGGGACAGAGGGAGAAAGCGAAGGGAGCAGGAGAAAGGGAAGGAAGAATAAAAAGTAGTGTTGGGCTTCAGGAGTGAGATGGAGGAATTGCAGGAAAAGAGGCAGGAAGCAGGAGAGTGAGAGAAAAGGAAAGTAGAGACATGCAGCCAGACGAGGGGTTAGTGAGGGAGGATGGGACAGAGAACAGGATGAGAAGGAAATAAGGCAAGGCAAGGACAGGCAAGGACAGGCAAAGCAAGGCTAGGCTGCAGGACATTTTTTCGCTTTATAGTTTCTAGCACATTCGTCTTCAGACTAGGAGTAAGGCCATAAGACCGTATGGATTAGGCCCAAGCAAAAACCCCAGCTACTTGAGACACTAAGACTAAGCCTAAAATACGCAGATCTCTCCATAAGGATGGTTTTTATACTGTGCTTCCACAATCTGCTGGCAGTACAAAAAAATAAGCTGCAGATCTCCTTAGGCTGAGTCACGGTGCTTTGGTGCAGGGACCATGCATATCATGGGAATAGTTCACCATTTCTGCTCTGGTTTTCAGAGTATGACACCAAAACACCCACCTGATGATATCCTTTCAAGAGCAAAGGCAGCAATTTGCAGAATTCCGCTTCTTTGGGGAAGTGAGAAATTGCTGACCTGCCACCAAGTCCTGCAGTGTCCCTGTCACCTGCAGAGTCACCACATACTCGCCAGGGTAGTGGGCATTGTGACAAAGGTTCTATGTCAGCTGGGTGTGGCAGCCAGGCACCCCCTAGGGGATGGGGAGCCTGTCAGCCCCGGGCCTGTCACTGCCTGCTATCCCTGCTGTCACCAGCCAGGCCTCTGAAAATTGGTCAAACCATGCCCAGACTTGGGGCCAATTTGGCCCAAAGTCTTGAAAAGACAAGTCGGGAAGAAAGATATGGGACAGAGGGAGAAAGCGAAGGGAGCAGGAGAAAGGGAAGGAAGAATAAAAAGTAGTGTTGGGCTTCAGGAGTGAGATGGAGGAATTGCAGGAAAAGAGGCAGGAAGCAGGAGAGTGAGAGAAAAGGAAAGTAGAGACATGCAGCCAGACGAGGGGTTAGTGAGGGAGGATGTGACAGAGAACAGGATGAGAAGGAAATAAGGCAAGGCAAGGGCAGGCAAGGACAGGCAAAGCAAGGCTAGGCTGCAGGACATTTTTTCGCTTTATAGTTTCTAGCACATTCGTCTTTAGACTAGGAGTAAGGCCATAAGACCGTATGGATTAGGCCCAAGCAAAAACCCCAGCTACTTGAGACACTAAGACTAAGCCTAAAATACGCAGATCTCTCCATAAGGATGGTTTTTATACTGTGCTTCCACAATCTGCTGGCAGTACAAAAAAATAAGCTGCAGATCTCCTTAGGCTGAGTCACGGTGCTTTGGTGCAGGGACCATGCATATCATGGGAATATTTCACCATTTCTGCTCTGGTTTTCAGAGTATGACACCAAAACACCCACCTGATGATATCCTTTCAAGAGCAAAGGCAGCAATTTGCAGAATTCCGCTTCTTTGGGGAAATGAGAAATTGCTGAGCTGGCACCAAGTCCTGCAGTGTCCCTGTCACCTGCAGAGTCACCACATACTCGCCACGGTAGCGGGCATTGTGACAAAGGTTCTATGTCAGCTGGGTGTGGCAGCCAGGCGCCCCCTAGGGGATGGGGAGCCTGTCAGCCCCGGGCCTGTCACTGCCTGCTGTCCCTGCTGTCACCAGCCAGGCCTCTGAAAATTGGTCAAACCATGCTCAGACTTGGGGCGAATTCGGCCCAAAGTCTTGAAAAGACAAGTCGGGAAGAAAGATATGGGACAGAGGGAGAAAGCGAAGGGAGCAGGAGAAAGGGAAGGAAGAATAAAAAGTAGTGTTGGGCTGCAGGAGTGAGATGGAGGAATTGCAGGAAAAGAGGCAGGAAGCAGGAGAGTGAGAGAAAAGGAAAGATGAGACATGGAGCCAGACGAGGGGTTAGTGAGAGAGGATGGGACAGAGAACAGGATGAGAAGGAAATAAGGCAAGGCAAGGACAGGCAAGGACAGGCAAAGCAAGGCTAAGCCGCAGGACATTTTTTCGCTTTATAGTTTCTAGCACATTCGTCTTCAGACTAGGAGTAAGGCCATAAGACCGTATGGATTAGGCCCAAGCAAAAACCACAGCTACTTGACACACTAAGACTAAGCCTGAAATACGCAGATCTCTCCATCAGGATGGTTTTTATACTGTGCTTCCACAATCTGCTGGCAGTACAAAAAAATAAGCTGCAGATCTCCTTAGGCTGAGTCACGGTGCTTTGGTGCAGGGACCATGCATATCATGGGAATAGTTCACCATTTCTGCTCTGGTTTTCAGAGTATGACACCAAAACACCCACCTGATGATATCCTTTCAAGAGCAAAGGCAGCAATTTGCAGAATTCCGCTTCTTTGGGGAAGTGAGAAATTGCTGACCTGCCACCAAGTCCTGCAGTGTCCCTGTCACCTGCAGAGTCACCACATACTCGCCACGGTAGCGGGCATTGTGACAAAGGTTCTATGTCAGCTGGGTGTGGCAGCCAGGCGCCCCCTAGGGGATGGGGAGCCTGTCAGCCCCGGGCCTGTCACTGCCTGCTGTCCCTGCTGTCACCAGCCAGGCCTCTGAAAATTGGTCAAACCATGCCCAGACTTGGGGCCAATTTGGCCCAAAGTCTTGAAAAGACAAGTCGGGAAGAAAGATATGGGACAGAGGGAGAAAGCGAAGGGAGCAGGAGAAAGGGAAGGAAGAATAAAAAGTAGTGTTGGGCTACAGGAGTAAGATGGAGGAATTGCAGGAAAAGAGGCAGGAAGCAGGAGAGTGAGAGAAAAGGAAAGAAGAGACATGGAGCCAGACGAGGGGTTAGTGAGAGAGTATGGGACAGAAAACAGGATGAGAAGGAAATAAGGCAAGGCAAGGACAGGCAAGGACAGGCAAAGCAAGGCTAGGCTGCAGGACATTTTTTCGCTTTATAGTTTCTAGCACATTCGTCTTCAGACTAGGAGTAAGGCCATAAGACCGTATGGATTAGGCCCAAGCAAAAGCCCCAGCTACTTGAGACACTAAGACTAAGCCTAAAATACGCAGATCTCTCCATCACGATGGTTTTTATACTGTGCTTCCACAATCTGCTGGCAGTAAAAAAAAATAAGCTGCAGATCTCCTTAGGCTGAGTCATGGTGCTTTGGTGCAGGGACCATGCATATCATGGGAATAGTTCACCATTTCTGCTCTGGTTTTCAGAGTATGACACCAAAACACCCACCTGATGATATCCTTTCAAGAGCAAAGGCAGCAATTTGCAGAATTCCGCTTCTTTGGGGAAGTGAGAAATTGCTGAGCTGACACCAAGTCCTGCAGTGTCCCTGTCACCTGCAGAGTCACCACATACTCGCCACGGTAGCGGGCATTGTGACAAAGGTTCTATGTCAGCTGGGTGTGGCAGCCAGGCGCCCCCTAGGGGATGGGAAGCCTGTCAGCCCCGGGCCTGTCACTGCCTGCTGTCCCTGCTGTCACCAGCCAGGCCTCTGAAAATTGGTCAAACCATGCCCAGACTTGGGGCCAATTTGGCCCAAAGTCTTGAAAAGACAAGTCGGGAAGAAAGATACGGGACAGAGGGAGAAAGCGAAGGGAGCAGGAGAAAGGGAAGGAAGAATAAAAAGTAGTGTTGGGCTTCAGGAGTGAGATGGAGGAATTGCAGGAAAAGAGGCAGGAAGCAGGAGAGTGAGAGAAAAGGAAAGTAGAGACATGCAGCCAGACGAGGGGTTAGTGAGGGAGGATGTGACAGAGAACAGGATGAGAAGGAAATAAGGCAAGGCAAGGACAGGCAAGGACAGGCAAAGCAAGGCTAGGCTGCAGGACATTTTTTCGCTTTATAGTTTCTAGCACATTCGTCTTCAGACTAGGAGTAAGGCCATAAGACCGTATGGATTAGGCCCAAGCAAAAACCCCAGCTACTTGAGACACTAAGACTAAGCCTAAAATACGGAGATCTCTCCATAAGGATGGTTTTTATACTGTGCTTCCACAATCTGCTGGCAGTACAAAAAAATAAGCTGCAGATCTCCTTAGGCTGAGTCACGGTGCTTTGGTGCAGGGACCATGCATATCATGGGAATATTTCACCATTTCTGCTCTGGTTTTCAGAGTATGACACCAAAACACCCACCTGATGATATCCTTTCAAGAGCAAAGGCAGCAATTTGCAGAATTCCGCTTCTTTGGGGAAGTGAGAAATTGCTGAGCTGCCACCAAGTCCTGCAGTGTCCCTGTCACCTGCAGAGTCACCACATACTCGCCAGGGTAGCGGGCATTGTGACAAAGGTTCTATGTCAGCTGGGTGTGGCAGCCAGGCACCCCCTAGGGGATGGGGAGCCTGTCAGCCCCGGGCCTGTCACTGCCTGCTATCCCTGCTGTCACCAGCCAGGCCTCTGAAAATTGGTCAAACCATGCCCAGACTTGGGGCCAATTTGGCCCAAAGTCTTGAAAAGACAAGTCGGGAAGAAAGATATGGGACAGAGGGAGAAAGCGAAGGGAGCAGGAGAAAGGGAAGGAAGAATAAAAAGTAGTGTTGGGCTTCAGGAGTGAGATGGAGGAATTGCAGGAAAAGAGGCAGGAAGCAGGAGAGTGAGAGAAAAGGAAAGTAGAGACATGCAGCCAGACGAGGGGTTAGTGAGGGAGGATGTGACAGAGAACAGGATGAGAAGGAAATAAGGCAAGGCAAGGACAGGCAAGGACAGGCAAAGCAAGGCTAGGCTGCAGGACATTTTTTCGCTTTATAGTTTCTAGCACATTCGTCTTCAGACTAGGAGTAAGGCCATAAGACCGTATGGATTAGGCCCAAGCAAAAACCCCAGCTACTTGAGACACTAAGACTAAGCCTAAAATACGCAGATATCTCCATAAGGATGGTTTTTATACTGTGCTTCCACAATCTGCTGGCAGTACAGAAAAATAAGCTGCAGATCTCCTTAGGCTGAGTCACGGTGCTTTGGTGCAGGGACCATGCATATCATGGGAATATTTCACCATTTCTGCTCTGGTTTTCAGAGTATGACACCAAAACACCCACCTGATGATATCCTTTCAAGAGCAAAGGCAACAATTTGCAGAATTCCGCTTCTTTGGGGAAGTGAGAAATTGCTGAGCTGCCACCAAGTCCTGCAGTGTCCCTGTCACCTGCAGAGTCACCACATACTCGCCACGGTAGCGGGCATTGTGACAAAGGTTCTATGTCAGCTGGGTGTGGCAGCCAGGCGCCCCCTAGGGGATGGGGAGCCTGTCAGCCCCGGGCCTGTCACTGCCTGCTGTCCCTGCTGTCACCAGCCAGGCCTCTGAAAATTGGTCAAACCATGCCCAGACTTGGGGCCAATTTTGCCCAAAGTCTTGAAAAGACAAGTCGTGAAGAAAGATATGGGACAGAGGGAGAAAGCGAAGGGAGCAGGAGAAAGGGAATGAAGAATAAAAAGTAGTGTTGGGCTACAGGAGTGAGATGGAGGAATTGCAGGAAAAGAGGCAGGAAGCAGGAGAGTGAGAGAAAAGGAAAGAAGAGACATGGAGCCAGACAAGGGGTTAGTGAGAGAGTATGGGACAGAAAACAGGATGAGAAGGAAATAAGGCAAGGCAAGGACAGGCAAGGACATGCAAAGCAAGGCTGGGCTGCAGGACATTTTTTCGCTTTATAGTTTCTAGCACATTCGTCTTCAGACTAGGAGTAAGGCCATAAGACCGTATGGATTAGGCCCAAGCAAAAGCCCCAGCTACTTGAGACACTAAGACTAAGCCTAAAATACGCAGATCTCTCCATCAGGATGGTTTTTATACTGTGCTTCCACAATCTGCTGGCAGTAAAAAAAAATAAGCTGCAGATCTCCTTAGGCTGAGTCATGGTGCTTTGGTGCAGGGACCATGCATATCATGGGAATAGTTCACCATTTCTGCTCTGGTTTTCAGAGTATGACACCAAAACACCAACCTGATGATATCCTTTCAAGAACAAAGGCAGCAATTTGCAGAATTCCGCTTCTTTGGGGAAGTGAGAAATTGCTGAGCTGACACCAAGTCCTGCAGTGTCCCTGTCACCTGCAGAGTCACAACATACTCGCCACGGTAGCGGGCATTGTGACAAAGGTTCTATGTCAGCTGGGTGTGGCAGCCAGGCGCCCCCTAGGGGATGGGAAGCCTGTCAGCCCCGGGCCTGTCACTGCCTGCTGTCCCTGCTGTCACCAGCCAGGCCTCTGAATATTGGTCAAACCATGCCCAGACTTGGGGCCAATTTTGCCCAAAGTCTTGAAAAGACAAGTCGGGAAGAAAGATATGGGACAGAGGGAGAAAGCGAAGGGAGCAGGAGAAAGGGAAGGAAGAATAAAAAGTAGTGTTGGGCTTCAGGAGTGAGATGGAGGAATTGCAGGAAAAGAGGCAGGAAGCAGGAGAGTGAGAGAAAAGGAAAGTAGAGACATGCAGCCAGACGAGGGGTTAGTGAGGGAGGATGGGACAGAGAACAGGATGAGAAGGAAATAAGGCAAGGCAAGGACAGGCAAGGACAGGCAAAGCAAGGCTAGGCTGCAGGACATTTTTTCGCTTTATAGTTTCTAGCACATTCGTCTTCAGACTAGGAGTAAGGCCATAAGACCGTATGGATTAGGCCCAAGCAAAAACCCCAGCTACTTGAGACACTAAGACTAAGCCTAAAATACGCAGATCTCTCCATAAGGATGGTTTTTATACTGTGCTTCCACAATCTGCTGGCAGTAAAAAAAAATAAGCTGCAGATCTCCTTAGGCTGAGTCACGGTGCTTTGGTGCAGGGACCATGCATATCATGGGAATAGTTCACCATTTCTGCTCTGGTTTTCAGAGTATGACACCAAAACACCCACCTGATGATATCCTTTCAAGAGCAAAGGCAGCAATTTGCAGAATTCCGCTTCTTTGGGGAAGTGAGAAATTGCTGAGCTGACACCAAGTCCTGCAGTGTCCCTGTCACCTGCAGAGTCACCACATACTCGCCACGGTGGCGGGCATTGTGACAAAGGTTCTATGTCAGCTGGGTGTGGCAGCCAGGCGCCCCCTAGGGGATGGGGAGCCTGTCAGCCCCGGGCCTGTCACTGCCTGCTGTCCCTGCTGTCACCAGCCAGGCCTCTGAAAATTGGTCAAACCATGCCCAGACTTGGGGCCAATTTGGCCCAAAGTCTTGAAAAGACAAGTCGTGAAGAAAGATATTGGATAGAGGGAGAAAGCGAAGGGAGCAGGAGAAAGGGAAGGAAGAATAAAAAGTAGTGTTGGGCTGCAGGAGTGAGATGGAGGAATTGCAGGAAAAGAGGCAGGAAGCAGGAGAGTGAGAGAAAAGGAAAGTAGAGACATGGAGCCAGACGAGGGGTTAGTGAGAGAGGATGGGACAGAAAACAGGATGAGAAGGAAATAAGGCAAGGCAAGGACAGGCAAGGACAGGCAAAGCAAGGCTAGGCTGCAGGACACTTTTTCGCTTTATAGTTTCTAGCACATTCGTCTTCAGACTAGGAGTAAGGCCATAAGACCGTATGGATTAGGCCCAAGCAAAAGCCCCAGCTACTTGAGACACTAAGACTAAGCCTAAAATACGCAGACTCTCCATAAGGATGGTTTTTATACTGTGCTTCCACAATCTGCTGGCAGTACAAAAAAATAAGCTGCAGATCTCCTTAGGCTGAGTCATGGTGCTTTGGTGCAGGGACCATGCATATCATGGGAATAGTTCACCATTTCTGCTCTGGTTTTCAGAGTATGACACCAAAACACCCACCTGATGACATCCTTTCAAGAGCAAAGGCAGCAATTTGCAGAATTCCGCTTCTTTGGGGAAGTGAGAAATTGCTGAGCTGACACCAAGTCCTGCAGTGTCCCTGTCACCTGCAGAGTCACCACATACTCGCCACGGTAGCGGGCATTGTGACAAAGGTTCTATGTCAGCTGGGTGTGGCAGCCAGGCGCCCCCTAGGGGATGGGGAGCCTGTCAGCCCGGGGCCTGTCACTGCCTACTGTCCCTGCTGCCACCAGCCAGGCCTCTGAAAATTGGTCAAACCATGCCCAGACTTGGGGCCAATTTGGCCCAAAGCCTTGAAAAGACAAGTCGGGAAGAAAGATATGGGACAGAGGGAGAAAGCGAAGGGAGCAGGAGAAAGGGAAGGAAGAATAAAAAGTAGTGTTGGGCTGCAGGAGTGAGATGGAGGAATTGCAGGAAAAGAGGGAGGAAGTAGGAGAGTGATAGAAAAGGAAAGACGAGACATGCAGTCAGACGAGGGGTTAGTGAGAGAGGATGGGACAGAGAACAGGATGAGAATTAAATAAGGCATGGCAAGGACAGGCAAGGACAGGCAAAGCAAGGCTAGGCTGCAGGACATTTTTTTGCTTTATATTTTCTAGCACATTCGTCCTCGGACTACGAGGAAAGCCATAAGACCGTATGGATTAGGCCCAAGCAAATACACCGGCTACTTGAGACACTTAGACTAAGCCTAAAATACGCAGATTACTCCATAAGGATTGTTTTTATACTGTGCTTCCACAATCTGCTGGCATTACAAAAAAATAAGCTGTAGATCTCCTTAGGCTGAGTCATGGTGCTTTGTTGCAGGGACCATGCATATTAAGGGATTATTTCACCATTTCTGCTCTGGTTTTCAGAGTATGACACCAAAACACCCACCTGATGATATCCTTTCAAGAGCAAAGGCAGCAATTTGCAGAATTCCGCTTCTTTGGGGAAGTGAGAAATTGCTGAGCTGACACCAAGTCCTGCAGTGTCCCTGTCACCTGCAGAGTCACCACATACTCGCCACGGTAGCGGGCATTGTGACAAAGGTTCTATGTCAGCTGGGTGTGGCAGCCAGGCGCCCCCTAGGGGATGGGGAGCCTGTCAGCCCCGGGCCTGTCACTGCCTGCTGTCCCTGCTGTCACCAGCCAGGCCTCTGAAAATTGGTCAAACCATGCCCAGACTTGGGGCCAATTTGGCCCAAAGTCTTGAAAAGACAAGTCTGGAAGAAAGATATGGGACAGAGGGAGAAAGCGAAGGGAGCAGGAGAAAGGGAAGGAAGAATAAAAAGTAGTGTTGGGCTGCAGGAGTGAGATGGAGGAATAGCAAGAAAAGAGGAAGGAAGCAGGAGAGTGAGAGAAAAGGAAAGAAGAGACATGCAGCCAGACGAGGGGTTAGTGAGAGAGGATGGGACAGAGAACAGGATGAGAAGGAAATAAGGCAAGGCAAGGACAGGCAAGGACAGGCAAAGAAAGGCTAGGCTGCAGGACATTTTTTTGCTTTATATTTTCTAGCACATTCGTCCTCGGACTACGAGGAAAGCCATAAGACCGTATGGATTAGGCCCAAGCAAATACACCGGCTACTTGAGACACTTAGACTAAGCCTAAAATACGCAGATTACTCCATAAGGATTGATTTTATACTGTGCTTCCACAATCTGCTGGCAGTACAAAAACATAAGCTGCAGATCTCTTAGGCTGAGTCATGGTGCTTTGTTGCAGGGACCATGTATATCATGGGAATATTTCACCATTTCTGCTCAGTTTTCAGAGTATGACACCAACACACCCACCTGATGATATCCTTTCAAGAGCAGAGGCAGCAACTTGCAGAATTCCGCTTCTTTGGGGAACTGAGAAATTGCTGAGCTGACACCAAGTCCTGCAGTGTCCCTGTCACCTGCAGAGTCACCACATACTCGCCACGGTAGCGGGCATTGTGACAAAGTTTCTATGTCAGCTGGGTGTGGCAGCCAGGCGCCCCCTAGGGGATGGGGAGCCTGTCAGCCCCGGGCCTGTCACTGCCTGCTGTCCCTGCTGTCACCAGCCAGGCCTCTGAAAATTGGTCAAACCATTCCCAGACGTGGGGCCAATTTGGCCCAAAGCCTTGAAAAGACAAGTCGGGAAGAAAGATATGGGACAGAGGGAGAAAGCGAAGGGAGCAGGAGAAAGGGAAGGAAGAATAAAAAGTAGTGTTGGGCTGCAGGAGTGAGATGGAGGAATTGCCATTAAAGAGGCAGGAAGCAGGAGAGTGAGAGAAAAGGAAAGAAGAGACATGCAGCCAGACGAGGGGTTAGTGAGAGAGGATGGGACAGAGAACAGGATGAGAAGGAAATAAGGCAAGGCAAGGACAGGCAAGGACAGGCAAAGCAAGGCTAGGCTGCAGGACATTTTTTTGCTTTATATTTTCTAGCACATTCGTCTTCAGACTAGGAGTAAGGCCATAAGACCGTATGGATTAGGCCCAAGCAAAAACCCCAGCTACTTGAGACACTTAGACTAAGCCTAAAATACGCAGATCTCTCCATAAGGATGGTTTTTATACTGTGCTTCCACAATCTGCTGGCAGTACAAAAAAATAAGCTGCAGATCTCCTTAGGCTGAGTCATGGTGCTTTGTTGCAGGGACCATGCATATCATGGGAATATTTCACCATTTCTGCTCTGGTTTTCAGAGTATGACACCAAAACACCCACCTGATGATATCCTTTCAAGAGCAAAGGCAGCAATTTGCAGAAATCCGCTTCTTTGGGGAAGTGAGAAATTGCTGAGCTGACACCAAGTCCTGCAGTGTCCCTGTCACCTGCAGAGTCACCACATACTCGCCACGGTAGCGGGCATTGTGACAAAGGTTCTATGTCAGCTGGGTGTGGCAGCCAGGCGCCCCCTAGGGGATGGGGAGCCTGTCAGCCCCGGGCCTGTCACTGCCTGCTGTCCCTGCTGTCACCAGCCAGGCCTCTGAAAATTGGTCAAACCACGCCCATACTTGGGGCCAATTTGCCCCAAAGTCTTGAAAAGACAAGTCGGGAAGAAAGATATGGGACAGAGGGAGAAGGCGAAGGGAGCAGGAGGAAGGGAAGGAAGAATAAAAAGTAGTGTTGGGCTGCAGGAGTGCGATGGTGGAATTGCAGGAAAAGAGGGAGGAAGTAGGAGAGTGATAGAAATTGAAAGACGAGACATGCAGCCAGATGAGGGGTTAGTGAGAGAGGATGGGACAGAGAACAGGATGAAAAGGAAATAAGGCAAGGCAAGGACAGGCAAGGACAGGCAAAGCAAGGCTAGGCTGCAGGACATGTTTTCGCTTTAAAGTTTCTAGCACATTCATCTTCAGACTAGGTGTAATGCCATAAGACCGTATGAATTAGGCCCAAGAAAAAACCCCAGCTACTTGAGACACTTAGACTAAGCCTAAAATACGCAGATCTCTCCATAAGGATGGTTTTTATACTGTGCTTCCACAATCTGCTGGCATTACAAAAAAATAAGCTGCAGATCTCTTAGGCTGAGTCATGGTGCTTTTGTGCAGGGACCATGCATATCATGGGAATATTTCACCATTTCTGCTCTGGTTTTCAGAGTATGACACCAAAACACCCACCTGATGACATCCTTTCAAGAGCAAAGGCAGCAATTTGCAGAATTCCGCTTCTTTGGGGAAGTGAGAAATTGTTGAGATGATACTAAGTCCTGTAGTGTCCCTGTCACCTGCAGAGTCACCACATACTCGCCGCGGTAGAGTGCATTGTGGCAAATGTTCTATGTCAGCTGGGTGTGGCAGCCAGGCGCCCCCTAGGGGATGGGGAGCTTGTCAGCCCCGGGCCTGTCACTGCCTGCTGTCCCTGCTGTCACCAGCCAGGCCTCTGAAAATTGGTCAAACCATGCCCAGACTTGGGGCCAGTTTGGCCCAAAGTCTTGAAAAGACAAGTCGGGAAGAAAGATATGGGACAGAGGGAGAAAGCGAAGGGAGCAGGAGAAAGGGAAGGAAGAATAAAAAGTAGTGTTGGGCTGCAGGAGTGAGATGGAGGAATTGCCATTAAAGAGGCAGCAGCAGGAGAGTGAGAGAAAAGGAAAGAAGAGACATGCAGCCAGACGAGAGGTTAGTGAGAGAGGATGGGACAGAGAACAGGATGAGAAGGAAATAAGGCAAGGCAAGGACAGGCAAGGACAGGCAAAGCAAGGCTAGGCTGCAGGACATTTTTTTGCTTTATAGTTTATAGCACATTCGTCCTCGGACTACAAGGAAAGCCATAAGACCGTATGGATTAGGCCCAAGCAAATACACTGGCTACTTGAGACACTTAGACTAAGCCAAAAATACGCAGAGTACTCCATAAGGATTGTTTTTATACTGTGCTTCCACAATCTGCTGGCAGTACAAAAAAATAAGCTGCAGATCTCCTTAGGCTGAGTCATGGTGCTTTGTTGCAGGGACCATGCATATCATGGGAATATTTCACCATTTCTGCTCTGGTTTTCAGAGTATGACACCAAAACACCCACCTGATGATATCCTTTCAAGAGCAAAGGCAGCAATTTGCAGAATTCCGCTTCTTTGGGGAAGTGAGAAATTGCTGAGCTGACACCAAGTCCTGCAGTGTCCCTGTCACCTGCAGAGTCACCACATACTCGCCACGGTAGCGGGCATTGTGAAAAAGGTTCTATGTCAGCTGGGTGTGGCAGCCAGGCGCCCCCTAGGGGATGGGGAGCCTGTCAGCCCCGGGCCTGTCACTGCCTGCTGTCCCTGCTGTCACCAGCCAGGCCTCTGAAAATTGGTCAAACCATGCCCATACTTGGGGCCAATTTGGCCCAAAGTCTTGAAAAGACAAGTCGGGAAGAAAGATATGGGACAGAGTGAGAAAGCGAAGGGAGCAGGAGAAAGGGAAGGAAGAATAAAAAGTAGTGTTGGGCTGCAGGAGTGCGATGGTGGAATTGCAGGAAAAGAGGGAGGAAGTAGGAGAGTGATAGAAATTGAAAGACGAGACATGCAGCCAGACGAGGGGTTAGTGAGAGAGGATGGGACAGAGAACAGGATGAGAAGGAAATAAGGCAAGTCAAGGACAGGCAAGGACAGGCAAAGCAAGGCTAGGCTGCAGGACATGTTTTCGCTTTAAAGTTTCTAACACATTCATCTTCAGACTAGGTGTAATCCCATAAGACCGTATGAATTAGGCCCAAGCAAAAACCCCAGCTACTTGAGACACTTAGACTAAGCCTAAAATATGCAGATCTCTCCATAAGGATGGTTTTTATACTGTACTTCCACAATCTGCTGGCAGTACAAAAAAATAAGCTGCAGATCTCCTTAGGCTGAGTCATGGTGCTTTGGTGCAGGGACCATGCATATTAAGGGATTATTTCACCATTTCTGCTCTGGTTTTCAGAGTATGACACCAAAACACCCACCTGATGACATCCATTCAAGAGCAAAGGCAGCAATTTGCAGAATTCCGCTTCTTTGGGGAAGTGAGAAATTGCTGAGCTGACACCAAGTCCTGCAGTGTCCCTGTCACCTGCAGAGTCACCGCATCCTAGCCACAGTACTGGCATTGTGACAAAGGTTCTTTGTCAGAAGAGTTTGGCAGCCAGGCGCCCCCTAGGGGATTGGGAGCCTGTTAGCCCCGGGCCTGTCACTGCCGGCTGTCCCTGCAGTCACCAGCCAGTCCTCTGAAAATTGGTCAAACCATGCCCATACATGGGGCCAATTTGGCCCAAAGTCTTGAAAAGACAAGTGGGGAAGAGAGATATGGGACAGAGGGAGAAAGCGAAGGGAGCAGGAGAAAGGGAAGGAAGAATAAAAAGTAGTGTTGGGCTGCAGGAGTGAGATGGAGGAATTGCCATTAAAGAGGCAGGAAGCAGGAGAGTGAGAGAAAAGGAAAGAAGAGACATGAAGCCAGAAGAGGGGTTAGTGAGAGAGGATGGGACAGAGAACAGGATGAGAAGGAAATAAGGCAAGGCAAGCACAGGCAAGGACAGGCAAAGCAAGGCTAGGCTGCAGGACATATTTTTGCTTTATATTTTCTAGCACATTCGTCCTCGGACTACAAGGAAAGCCATAAGACCGTATGGATTAGGCCCAAGCAAATACACAGGCTACTTGAGACACTTAGACTAAGCCTAAAATACGCAGAGTACTCCATAAGGATTGTTTTTATACTGTGCTTCCACAATTTGCTGGCAGTACAAAAACATAAGCTGCAGATCTCTTAGGCTGAGTCATGGTGCTTTGTTGCAGGGACCATGCATATCATGGGAATATTTCACCATTTCTGCTCTGGTTTTCAGAGTATGACACCAAAACACCCACCTGATGATATCCTTTCAAGAGCAAAGGCAGCAATTTGCAGAATTCCGGTCCTTTGGGGAAGTGAGAAATTGCTGAGCTGACACCAAGTCCTGCAGTGTCCCTGTCACCTGCAGAGTCACCACATACTCGCCACGGTAGCGGGCATTGTGACAATGGTTCTCTATCAGCTGGGTGTGGCAGCCAGGCGCCCCCTAGCGGATGGGGAGCCTGTCAAGCCCGGGCCTGTCACTGCCCGCTGTCCCTGCTGTCACCAGCCAGGCCTCTGAAAACTTGTAAAACCACGCCCAGACTTGTGGCCACTTTGGCCCAAAGTCTAGAAAAGACAAGTAGGGAAGAAAGATATGGGACAGAGAGAGAAGCGAAGGGAGCAGGAGGAAGGGAAGGAAGAATAAAAAGTAGTGTTGGGCTGCAGGAGTGCGATGGTGGAATTGCAGGAAAAGAGGGAGGAAGTAGGAGAGTGATAGAAATTGAAAGACGAGACATGCAGCCAGACGAGGGGTTAGTGAGAGAGGATGGGACAGAGAACAGGATGAGAAGGAAATAAGGCAAGGCAAGGACAGGCAAGGACAGGCAAAGCAAGGCTAGGCTGCAGGACATGTTTTCGCTTTAAAGTTTCTAGCACATTCATCTTCAGACTAGGTGTAATGCCATAAGACCGTATGGATTAGGCCCAAGCAAAAACCCCAGCTACTTGAGACACTTAGACTAAGCCTAAAATATGCAGATCTCTCCATAAAGATGGTTTTTATACTGTGCTTCCACAATCTGCTGGCATTACAAAAAAATAAGCTGCAGATCTCTTAGGCTGAGTCATGGTGCTTTTATGCAGGGACCATGCATATCATGGGAATATTTCACCATTTCTGCTCTGGTTTTCAGAGTATGACACCAAAACACCCACCTGATGACATCCTTTCAAGAGCAAAGGCAGCAATTTGCAGAATTCCGCTTCTTTGGGGAAGTGAGAAATTGTTGAGATGACACTAAGTCCTGTAGTGTCCCTGTCACCTGCAGAGTCACCACATACTCGCCGCGGTAGAGGGCATTGTGGCAAATGTTCTATGTCAGCTGGATGTGGGAGCCAGGGGCCCACTAGGGGATGGGGAGCCTGTCAGCTCCGGGCCTGTCACTGCCTGCTGTCCCTGCTGTCACCAGCCAGGCCTCTGAAAATTGGTCAAACCATGCCCAGACATGGGGCCAGTTTGGCCCAAAGTCTTGAAAAGACAAGTCGGGAAGAAAGATATGGGACAGAGTGAGAAAGCGAAGGGAGCAGGAGAAAGGGAAGGAAGAATAAAAAGTAGTGTTGGGCTGCAGGAGTGAGATGGAGGAAATGCAGGAAAAGAGGGAGGAAGTAGGAGAGTGATAGAAAAGGAAAGACGAGACATGCAGCCAGACGAGGGGTTAGTGAGAGAGGATGGGACAGAGAACAGGATGAGAAGGAAATAAGGCAAGGCAAGCACAGGCAAGGACAGGCAAGGACAGGCAAAGCAAGGCTAGGCTGCAGGACATTTTTTCGCTTTATAGTTTCTAGCACATTCGTCTTCAGAGTAGGAGTAAGGCCATAAGACCGTATGGATTAGGCCCAAGCAAAAACCCCATCTACTTGAGACACTGAGACTAAGCCTAAAATACGCAGATCTCTCCATAAGGATGGTTTTTATACTGTGCTTCCACAATCTGCTGGCAGTACAAAAACATAAGCTGCAGATCTCCTTAGGCTGAGTCATGGTGCTTTGTTGCAGGGACCATGCATATCATGGGAATATTTCACCATTTCTGCTCTGGTTTTCAGAGTATGACACCAAAACACCCACCTGATGATATCCTTTCAAGAGCAAAGGCAGCAATTTGCAGAATTCCGCTTCTTTGGGGAAGTGAGAAATTGCTGACCTGCCACCAAGTCCTGCAGTGTCCCTGTCACCTGCAGAGTCACCACATACTCGCCACGGTAGCGGGCATTGTGACAAAGGTTCTATGTCAGCTGGGTGTGGCAGCCAGGCGCCCCATACGGGATTGGGAGGCCTGTCAGCCCCGGGCCTGTCACTGCCTGCTGTCCCTGCTGTCACCAGCCAGGCCTCCGAAAATTGGTCAAACCATGGCCAGACTTGGGGCCAATTTGGCCCAAAGTCTTGAAAAGACAAGTCGGGAAGAAAGATATGGGACAGAGGGAGAAAGCGAAGGGAGCAGGAGAAAGGGAAGGAAGAATAAAAAGTAGTGTTGGGCTGCAGGAGTGAGATGGAGGAATTGCAGGAAAAGAGGCAGGAAGCAGGAGAGTGAGAGAAAAGGAAAGAAGAGACATGCAGCCAGACGTGGATTTAGTGAGAGAGGATGGGACAGAGAACAGCATGAGAAGGTAATAAGGCAAGGCAAGGACAGGCAAGGACATGCCAAGCTGCAGGACATTTTTTTGCTTTGTAGTTTCTAGCACATTCGTCTTCAGACTAGGAGGAAAGCTATAAGACCGTATGGATTAGGCCCAAGCATAGACCCCAGCTACTTGAGACACTTAGACTAAGCCAAAAATACGAAGATCTCTACATAAGGTTGGTTTTTGTACTGTATTCCACAATCTGCTGGCAGTACAAAACAATAAGCTGCAGATCTCCTTAGGCTGAGTCATGGTGCTTTGGTGCAGGGTCCATGCATATCATGGGAATATTTCACCTTTTCTGCTCTGGTGTTCCATGTATTACAACAAAACACCCACCTAGTGACATCCTTTCAATAGCAAAGGCAGCAATTTGCAGAATTCCGCTTCTTTGGGGAAGTGAGAAATTGCTGAGCTGCCACCAAGTCCTGCAGTGTCCCTGTCACCTGCAGAGTCACCGCATCCTCGCCACGGTAGCGGGCATTGTGACAAAGGTTCTTTTTCAGATGGGTGTGGCAGCCAGGCGCCCCCTAGGGGATTGTGAGCCTGTCAGCCCCGGGCCTGTCACTGCCCGCTGTCCCTGCTGTCACCAGCCAGGCCTCTGAAAATTGGTCAAACCATGCCCAGACTTAGGGCCAATTTGGCCCAAAGTCTTGAAAAGACAAGTCGGGAAGAAAGTTATGGGACAGAGGGAGAAAGCGTAGGTAGCAGGAGAAAGGGAAGGAAGAATGGAAAGCCCGAATTAAGAGGGAAATCAGCATCCCACTTGACGTGCATGTACACTAATGCACGCAGTATGGGCAACTAACAAGAGAAGCTGGAAGCCATCGTGTAGCAGGAAAGCTATGACATAGTTGCCATCACAGAAACATGGTGGGATGACTCATATGACTGGAGTGCTGCTATGTGTGGCTACAAGCTCTTCAGAAAAGATAGGCAGGGTAGGAGAGGTGGAGGGGTGGCTTTATATGTTAGAGAGTCACTCGACTCTGTTAAACTTGAGGTCAGCAGTGACAAGGTTGAGTTCCTGTGGAGCAGAATCAGGGGGAAGTTTAACAAGGCTGACATCCTCGTGGGTGTCTGTTATAGACCGCGCAACCAGGACAATGAAGGAGATGAATTATTCTACAAGCAGCTGGCAGATGTCTCAAAATCAACGGCCCTTGTTCTTGTGGGTGACTTTAACCTGCCGGATGTCTGCTGGGAGGTCAATACTGCACAGAAGAGTCAGTCTAGGAAGTTCCTAGAGTGTATAGAGGACAATTTCCTTCATCAGCTGGTAAATGAGCCCACCAGGGGCAAGACCCCGCTAGACCTACTGTTTACAAACAGAGAAAGGCTGGTGGGAGATGTAGTGGTTGGAGGCCGCCTGGGGCATAGCTACCATGAAATAATAGAATTTTCAGTACTCAGAGATGCAGGGAGAACCATTAACAAAACCTCTATGCTGGACTTCCCGAGGGCAGATTTTTGCCTATTCAGAAGTCTAGTTCAGAGCATACCCTGGGAAACAATGCTTAAAAACATGCGGGCCCAGGAGGGTTGGACATGCTTCCAGCAGGTGGTTTTGAGTGCACAGGAACAGGCTATACCAGTGTGCCGAAAGGCTAGCTGGTGGGGAAGACAACCGGCTTGGCTAAACAGGGAGATTCTGAATGAAATCAGAAATAAAAAGAGACTTTACCGACTGTGGAAAAAAGGGCTGGCTACTTATGAAGGATTTATGGAAATAGCTAGATCATGCAGAAAAAAGATCAGGGAAACAAAAGTGCAATTTGAAGTTAACTTGGCCAATTCTGTCAGGGATAATAAAAAGTCCTTCTTCAAATATGTTAATAACAAAAGGAGGGGCAAGGAAAACCTCCATTCTCTGTTGGACTCTGAAGGAAATATAGTTAACAAAGATGAGGAGAAAGCTGAGGTACTTAATACCTACTTTGCCTCAGTTTTTACCAGTGAGACAGGTGGCCCTCAGGACAACTCATCTCTGGAGGTGGTTGACAGAGATAGGAAGCCAAATAGGCCCCTTGTATTCCAGGAGGAAATAGTTGGTGATTTACTGAGCCATCTGGATCCTCACAAGTCTATGGGACCAGATGGGATCCATCCGAGGGTGATGAGGGAGCTAGCAGAAGAACTTGCCAAGCCGCTCTCCATAATCTTCCAACAGTCCTGGCTCACTGGGGAGGTCCCATATGATTGAAAATTGGCCAATGTTACCCCAGTCCACAAAAAGGGCTGCAGAGCTGACCCTGGCAACTACAGGCCAGTCAGTCTGACCTCGGTGCCTGGCAGGGTTATGGAGCAGATCATCCTGAGTGGAATCACACAGCACCTTCAGGATGGACAAGGGATCAGACCCAGCCAGCATGGGTTTAGGAGGGGCAGGTCCTGTCTGACCAGCCTGATCTCCTTTTATGATCAGGTGACCCAGCTGGTGGATGAGGGGAAAGCCATGGATGTGGTCTAACTGGACTTCAGCAAGGCCTTTGACACTGTCTCCCATAATATACTCTTGCAAAAGCTGGTAGCCCATGGCTTGGACAAGTGTACTCTACGCTGGGTTAAGAACTGGCTGGAGGGCCGGGCCCAGAGAGTGCTGGTGAATGGGGCTGCATCCAGCTGGCGGCCAGTCACTAGTGGTGTTCCCCAGGGGTCAGTGTTGTGTCCAGTCCTGTTTAACATCTTTATTGATGATTTAGATGAGGGGATTGAGACCATCATCAGCAAATTTGCTGATGACACCAAGTTGGGAGGGAGTGTCGACCTACTGGAAGGCAGGAGGGCTCTGCAGAGGGATCTGGATAGACTGGAAAAATGGGCTGATTCCAATGGGATGAAGTTCAATAAGGCCAAGTGCCGGGTGCTGCACTTTGGTCACAACAACCCCCTGCAGCGCTACAGGCTGGGCACAGAGTGGCTGGAGAGCAGTCAGACAGAAAGGGACCTGGGGGTACTAATTGACAGGAAGCTCAACATGAGCCAACAGTGTGCCCAGGTGGCCAAGAAGGCCAACGGTATCCTGTCCTGTATCAAAAATAACGTGGTCAGCAGGACAAGGGAAGTGATCCTTCCCCTGTACTCTGCATTGGTGAGGCCACATCTGGAGTATTGTGTTCAGTTCTGGGCCTCTCAGTTCAGGAAAGACATTGAAGTGCTGGAGCGGGTCCAGAGAAGAGCAACACGAGTGGTGAAGGGACTTGAACACAAGCCCTATGGGGAGAGGCTGAGGGAGCTGGGGTTGTTTAGTCTAGAGAAGAGGAGGCTTAGAGGTGACCTCATCACTCTCTATAACTACCTGAAGGGAAGTTATAGCCAGGTGGGGATTGGTCTCTTCTCCCAGGCAGTTAGCAATAGGACAAGGGGGCATGGGCTTAAACTCTACCAGGGGAAATTTAGACTGGATATCAGAAAGAAATTCTTTACAGAGAGAGTGGTCAGGCATTGGAATGGCCTGCCCAGGGAGGTAGTGGACTCGCCGTCCCTAGAGGTTTTTAAACTGAGATTGGACATGGCACTTAGTGCCATGATCTAGTAAACGGACTAGAGTTGGACCAAGAGTTGGACTCGATGATCGCTGAGGTCTTTTCTAACCCAGTCGATTCTGTGATACTGTGATTCTGTGATTCTGTGATTCTGTGATTCTGTGAATAAAAAGTAGTGTTGGGCTGCAGGAGTGAGATGGAGGAATTGAAGGAAAAGAGGCAGGGAGCAGGAGAGTGAGAGAAAAGGAAAGAAGAGACATGCAGCCAGACGAGGGGTTAGTGAGAGAGGATGGGACAGAGAATAGGATGAGAAGGAAATAAGGCAAGACAAGGACAGGCTAGGCTGCAGGACATTTTTTTGCTTTATAGTTTCTAGCACATTCGTATTCAGACTAGGAGGAGAGCCAGAAGACCGTATGGATTAGGCCAAAGCAAAAACCCCAGCTACTTGAGACGCTTGGACTAAGCCTAAAATATGCAGATCTCTCCATAAGGATGGTTTTTATACTGTACTTCCACAATCTGCTGGCAGTACAAAAAAATAAGCTGCAGATCTCCTTAGGCTGAGTCATAGTGCTTTGGTGCAGGGACCATGCATATCATGGGAATATTTCAACTTTTCTGCTCTGGTTTTCAGAGTATGACACCAAAACACCCACCTGATGACATCCATTCAAGAGCAAAGGCAGCAATTTGCAGAATTCCGCTTCTTTGGGGAAGTGAGAAATTGCTGAGCTGACACCAAGTCCTGCAGTGTCCCTGTCACCTGCAGAGTCACCGCATCCTAGCCACAGTACTGGCATTGTGACAAAGGTTCTTTGTCAGAAGAGTTTGGCAGCCAGGCGCCCCCTAGGGGATTGGGAGCCTGTTAGCCCCGGGCCTGTCACTGCCGGCTGTCCCTGCAGTCACCAGCCAGTCCTCTGAAAATTGGTCAAACCATGCCCATACATGGGGCCAATTTGGCCCAAAGTCTTGAAAAGACAAGTGGGGAAGAGAGATATGGGACAGAGGGAGAAAGCGAAGGGAGCAGGAGAAAGGGAAGGAAGAATAAAAAGTAGTGTTGGGCTGCAGGAGTGAGATGGAGGAATTGCCATTAAAGAGGCAGGAAGCAGGAGAGTGAGAGAAAAGGAAAGAAGAGACATGAAGCCAGAAGAGGGGTTAGTGAGAGAGGATGGGACAGAGAACAGGATGAGAAGGAAATAAGGCAAGGCAAGCACAGGCAAGGACAGGCAAAGCAAGGCTAGGCTGCAGGACATATTTTTGCTTTATATTTTCTAGCACATTCGTCCTCGGACTACAAGGAAAGCCATAAGACCGTATGGATTAGGCCCAAGCAAATACACAGGCTACTTGAGACACTTAGACTAAGCCTAAAATACGCAGAGTACTCCATAAGGATTGTTTTTATACTGTGCTTCCACAATTTGCTGGCAGTACAAAAACATAAGCTGCAGATCTCTTAGGCTGAGTCATGGTGCTTTGTTGCAGGGACCATGCATATCATGGGAATATTTCACCATTTCTGCTCTGGTTTTCAGAGTATGACACCAAAACACCCACCTGATGATATCCTTTCAAGAGCAAAGGCAGCAATTTGCAGAATTCCGGTCCTTTGGGGAAGTGAGAAATTGCTGAGCTGACACCAAGTCCTGCAGTGTCCCTGTCACCTGCAGAGTCACCACATACTCGCCACGGTAGCGGGCATTGTGACAATGGTTCTCTATCAGCTGGGTGTGGCAGCCAGGCGCCCCCTAGCGGATGGGGAGCCTGTCAAGCCCGGGCCTGTCACTGCCCGCTGTCCCTGCTGTCACCAGCCAGGCCTCTGAAAACTTGTAAAACCACGCCCAGACTTGTGGCCACTTTGGCCCAAAGTCTAGAAAAGACAAGTAGGGAAGAAAGATATGGGACAGAGAGAGAAGCGAAGGGAGCAGGAGAAAGGGAAGGAAGAATAAAAAGTACTGTTGGGCTGCAGGATTGAGATGGAGGAATTGCAAGAAAAGAGGCAAGAAGCAGGAGAGTGAGAGAAAAGGGAATAAGAGACATGTAGCCAGACGAGGGGTTAGTGAGAGAGGATGGGACAGAGAACAGGATGAGAAGGAAATAAGGCAAGGCAAGGACAGGCAAGGACAGGCAAAGAAAGGCTAGGCTGCAGGACATTTTTTTGCTTTATATTTTCTAGCACATTCGTCCTCGGACTACGAGGAAAGCCATAAGACCGTATGGATTAGGCCCAAGCAAATACACCGGCTACTTGAGACACTTAGACTAAGCCTAAAATACGCAGAGTACTCCATAAGGATTGTTTTTATACTGTGCTTCCACAATTTGCTGGCAGTACAAAAACATAAGCTGCAGATCTCTTAGGCTGAGACATGGTGCTTTGTTGCAGGGACCATGCATATCATGGGAATATTTCACCATTTCTGCTCTGGTTTTCAGAGTATGACACCAAAACACCCACCTGATGATATCCTTTCAAGAGCAAAGGCAGCAATTTGCAGAATTCTGGTCCTTTGGGGAAGTGAGAAATTGCTGAGCTGACACCAAGTCCTGCAGTGTCCCTGTCACCTGCAGAGTCACCACATACTCGCCACGGTAGCGGGCATTGTGACAATGGTTCTATATCAGCTGGGTGTGGCAGCCAGGCGCCCCCTAGCGGATGGGGAGCCTGTCAAGCCCGGGCCTGTCACTGCCCGCTGTCCCTGCTGTCACCAGCCAGGCCTCTGAAAATTGGTCAAACCATTCCCAGACGTGGGGCCAATTTGGCCCAAAGCCTTGAAAAGACAAGTCGGGAAGAAAGATATGGGACAGAGGGAGAAAGCGAAGGGAGCAGGAGAAAGGGAAGGAAGAATAAAAAGTAGTGTTGGGCTGCAGGAGTGAGATGGAGGAATTGCCATTAAAGAGGCAGGAAGCAGGAGAGTGAGAGAAAAGGAAAGAAGAGACATGCAGCCAGACGAGGGGTTAGTGAGAGAGGATGGGACAGAGAACAGGATGAGAAGGAAATAAGGCAAGGCAAGGACAGGCAAGGACAGGCAAAGCAAGGCTAGGCTGCAGGACATTTTTTTGCTTTATATTTTCTAGCACATTCGTCTTCAGACTAGGAGTAAGGCCATAAGACCGTATGGATTAGGCCCAAGCAAAAACCCCAGCTACTTGAGACACTTAGACTAAGCCTAAAATATGCAGATCTCTCCATAAGGATGGTTTTTATACTGTGCTTCCACAATCTGCTGGCAGTACAAAAAAATAAGCTGCAGATCTCCTTAGGCTGAGTCATGGTGCTTTGTTGCAGGGACCATGCATATCATGGGAATATTTCACCATTTCTGCTCTGGTTTTCAGAGTATGACACCAAAACACCCACCTGATGATATCCTTTCAAGAGCAAAGGCAGCAATTTGCAGAAATCCGCTTCTTTGGGGAAGTGAGAAATTGCTGAGCTGACACCAAGTCCTGCAGTGTCCCTGTCACCTGCAGAGTCACCACATACTCGCCACGGTAGCGGGCATTGTGACAAAGGTTCTATGTCAGCTGGGTGTGGCAGCCAGGCGCCCCCTAGGGGATGGGGAGCCTGTCAGCCCCGGGCCTGTCACTGCCTGCTGTCCCTGCTGTCACCAGCCAGGCCTCTGAAAATTGGTCAAACCATGCCCATACTTGGGGCCAATTTGGCCCAAAGTCTTGAAAAGACAAGTCGGGAAGAAAGATATGGGACAGAGGGAGAAGGCGAAGGGAGCAGGAGGAAGGGAAGGAAGAATAAAAAGTAGTGTTGGGCTGCAGGAGTGCGATGGTGGAATTGCAGGAAAAGAGGGAGGAAGTAGGAGAGTGATAGAAATTGAAAGACGAGACATGCAGCCAGACGAGGGGTTAGTGAGAGAGGATGGGACAGAGAACAGGATGAGAAGGAAATAAGGCAAGGCAAGGACAGGCAAGGACAGGCAAAGCAAGGCTAGTCTGCAGGACATGTTTTCGCTTTAAAGTTTCTAGCACATTCATCTTCAGACTAGGTGTAATGCCATAAGACCGTATGGATTAGGCCCAAGCAAAAACCCCAGCTACTTGAGACACTTAGACTAAGCCTAAAATATGCAGATCTCTCCATAAGGATGGTTTTTATACTGTGCTTCCACAATCTGCTGGCATTACAAAAAAATAAGCTGCAGATCTCTTAGGCTGAGTCATGGTGCTTTTGTGCAGGGACCATGCATATCATGGGAATATTTCACCATTTCTGCTCTGGTTTTCAGAGTATGACACCAAAACACCCACCTGATGACATCCTTTCAAGAGCAAAGGCAGCAATTTGCAGAATTCCGCTTCTTTGGGGAAGTGAGAAATTGTTGAGATGACACTAAGTCCTGTAGTGTCCCTGTCACCTGCAGAGTCACCACATACTCGCCGCGGTAGAGGGCATTGTGGCAAATGTTCTATGTCAGCTGGATGTGGGAGCCAGGGGCCCACTAGGGGATGGGGAGCCTGTCAGCCCCGGGCCTGTCACTGCCTGCTGTCCCTGCTGTCACCAGCCAGGCCTCTGAAAATTGGTCAAACCATGCCCAGACATGGGGCCAGTTTGGCCCAAAGTCTTGAAAAGACAAGTCGGGAAGAAAGATATGGGACAGAGTGAGAAAGCGAAGGGAGCAGGAGAAAGGGAAGGAAGAATAAAAAGTAGTGTTGGGCTGCAGGAGTGAGATGGAGGAAATGCAGGAAAAGAGGGAGGAAGTAGGAGAGTGATAGAAAAGGAAAGACGAGACATGCAGCCAGACGAGGGGTTAGTGAGAGAGGATGGGACAGAGAACAGGATGAGAAGGAAATAAGGCAAGGCAAGGACAGGCAAGGACAGGCAAGGACAGGCAAAGCAAGGCTAGGCTGCAGGACATTTTTTTGCTTTATAGTTTCTAGCACATTCGTCTTCAGAGTAGGAGTAAGGCCATAAGACCGTATGGATTAGGCCCAAGCAAAAACCCCATCTACTTGAGACACTGAGACTAAGCCTAAAATACGCAGATCTCTCCATAAGGATGGTTTTTATACTGTGCTTCCACAATCTGCTGGCAGTACAAAAACATAAGCTGCAGATCTCCTTAGGCTGAGTCATGGTGCTTTGTTGCAGGGACCATGCATATCATGGGAATATTTCACCATTTCTGCTCTGTTTTTCAGAGTATGACACCAAAACACCCACCTGATGATATCCTTTCAAGAGCAAAGGCAGCAATTTGCAGAATTCCGCTTCTTTGGGGAAGTGAGAAATTGCTGAGCTGCCACCATGTCCTGCAGTGTCCCTGTCACCTGCAGAGTCACCACATACTCGCCACGGTAGCGGGCATTGTGACAAAGGTTCTATGTCAGCTGGGTGTGGCAGCCAGGCGCCCCATACGGGATTGGGAGGCCTGTCAGCCCCGGACCTGTCACTGCCTGCTGTCCCTGCTTTCACCAGCCAGGCCTCCGAAAATTGGTCAAACCATGCCCAGACTTGGGGCCAATTTGGCCCAAAGTCTTGAAAAGACAAGTCGGGAAGAAAGATATGGGACAGAGGGAGAAAGCGAAGGGAGCAGGAGAAAGGGAAGGAAGAATAAAAAGTAGTGTTGGGCTGCAGGAGTGAGATGGAGGAATTGCAGGAAAAGAGGCAGGAAGCAGGAGAGTGAGAGAAAAGGAAAGAAGAGACATGCAGCCAGACGTGGATTTAGTGAGAGAGGATGGGACAGAGAACAGCATGAGAAGGTAATAAGGCAAGGCAAGGACAGGCAAGGACATGCCAAGCTGCAGGACATTTTTTTGCTTTGTAGTTTCTAGCACATTCGTCTTCAGACTAGGAGGAAAGCTATAAGACCGTATGGATTAGGCCCAAGCATAGACCCCAGCTACTTGAGACACTTAGACTAAGCCAAAAATACGAAGATCTCTACATAAGGTTGGTTTTTATACTGTATTCCACAATCTGCTGGCAGTACAAAACAATAAGCTGCAGATCTCCTTAGGCTGAGTCATGGTGCTTTGGTGCAGGGTCCATGCATATCATGGGAATATTTCACCTTTTCTGCTCTGGTGTTCCATGTATTACAACAAAACACCCACCTAGTGACATCCTTTCAAGAACAAAGGCAGCAATTTGCAGAATTCCGCTTCTTTGGGGAAGTGAGAAATTGCTGAGCTGCCACCAAGTCCTGCAGTGTCCCTGTCACCTGCAGAGTCACCGCATCCTCGCCACGGTAGCGGGCATTGTGACAAAGGTTCTTTTTCAGATGGGTGTGGCAGCCAGGCGCCCCCTAGGGGATTGTGAGCCTGTCAGCCCCGGGCCTGTCACTGCCCGCTGTCCCTGCTGTCACCAGCCAGGCCTCTGAAAATTGGTCAAACCATGCCCAGACTTAGGGCCAATTTGGCCCAAAGTCTTGAAAAGACAAGTCGGGAAGAAAGATATGGGACAGAGGGAGAAAGCGTAGGTAGCAGGAGAAAGGGAAGGAAGAATGGAAAGCCCGAATTAAGAGGGAAATCAGCATCCCACTTGACGTGCATGTACACTAATGCACGCAGTATGGGCAACTAACAAGAGAAGCTGGAAGCCATCGTGTAGCAGGAAAGCTATGACATAGTTGCCATCACAGAAACATGGTGGGATGACTCATATGACTGGAGTGCTGCTATGTGTGGCTACAAGCTCTTCAGAAAAGATAGGCAGGGTAGGAGAGGTGGAGGGGTGGCTTTATATGTTAGAGAGTCACTCGACTCTGTTAAACTTGAGGTCAGCAGTGACAAGGTTGAGTTCCTGTGGAGCAGAATCAGGGGGAAGTTTAACAAGGCTGACATCCTCGTGGGTGTCTGTTATAGACCGCGCAACCAGGACAATGAAGGAGATGAATTATTCTACAAGCAGCTGGCAGATGTCTCAAAATCAACGGCCCTTGTTCTTGTGGGTGACTTTAACCTGCCGGATGTCTGCTGGGAGGTCAATACTGCACAGAAGAGTCAGTCTAGGAAGTTCCTAGAGTGTATAGAGGACAATTTCCTTCATCAGCTGGTAAATGAGCCCACCAGGGGCAAGACCCCGCTAGACCTACTGTTTACAAACAGAGAAGGGCTGGTGGGAGATGTAGTGGTTGGAGGCCGCCTGGGGCATAGCTACCATGAAATAATAGAATTTTCAGTACTCAGAGATGCAGGGAGAACCATTAACAAAACCTCTATGCTGGACTTCCCGAGGGCAGATTTTTGCCTATTCAGAAGTCTAGTTCAGAGCATACCCTGGGAAACAATGCTTAAAAACATGCGGGCCCAGGAGGGTTGGACATGCTTCCAGCAGGTGGTTTT
Source organism: Columba livia (assembly GCF_036013475.1). Classification (NCBI taxonomy): domain Eukaryota; kingdom Metazoa; phylum Chordata; class Aves; order Columbiformes; family Columbidae; genus Columba; species Columba livia. Next base: position 4,119,684 of record NW_027043009.1, on the reverse strand, counting down.
GAGTGCACAGGAACAGGCTATACCAGTGTGCCGAAAGGCTAGCTGGTGGGGAAGACAACCGGCTTGGCTAAACAGGGAGATTCTGAATGAAATCAGAAATAAAAAGAGACTTTACCGACTGTGGAAAAAAGGGCTGGCTACTTATGAAGGATTTATGGAAATAGCTAGATCATGCAGAAAAAAGATCAGGGAAACAAAAGTGCAATTTGAAGTTAACTTGGCCAATTCTGTCAGGGATAATAAAAAGTCCTTCTTCAAATATGTTAATAACAAAAGGAGGGGCAAGGAAAACCTCCATTCTCTGTTGGACTCTGAAGGAAATATAGTTAACAAAGATGAGGAGAAAGCTGAGGTACTTAATACCTACTTTGCCTCAGTTTTTACCAGTGAGACAGGTGGCCCTCAGGACAACTCATCTCTGGAGGTGGTTGACAGAGATAGGAAGCCAAATAGGCCCCTTGTATTCCAGGAGGAAATAGTTGGTGATTTACTGAGCCATCTGGATCCTCACAAGTCTATGGGACCAGATGGGATCCATCCGAGGGTGATGAGGGAGCTAGCAGAAGAACTTGCCAAGCCGCTCTCCATAATCTTCCAACAGTCCTGGCTCACTGGGGAGGTCCCATATGATTGAAAATTGGCCAATGTTACCCCAGTCCACAAAAAGGGCTGCAGAGCTGACCCTGGCAACTACAGGCCAGTCAGTCTGACCTCGGTGCCTGGCAGGGTTATGGAGCAGATCATCCTGAGTGGAATCACACAGCACCTTCAGGATGGACAAGGGATCAGACCCAGCCAGCATGGGTTTAGGAGGGGCAGGTCCTGTCTGACCAGCCTGATCTCCTTTTATGATCAGGTGACCCAGCTGGTGGATGAGGGGAAAGCCATGGATGTGGTCTAACTGGACTTCAGCAAGGCCTTTGACACTGTCTCCCATAATATACTCTTGCAAAAGCTGGTAGCCCATGGCTTGGACAAGTGTACTCTACGCTGGGTTAAGAACTGGCTGGAGGGCCGGGCCCAGAGAGTGCTGGTGAATGGGGCTGCATCCAGCTGGCGGCCAGTCACTAGTGGTGTTCCCCAGGGGTCAGTGTTGTGTCCAGTCCTGTTTAACATCTTTATTGATGATTTAGATGAGGGGATTGAGACCATCATCAGCAAATTTGCTGATGACACCAAGTTGGGAGGGAGTGTCGACCTACTGGAAGGCAGGAGGGCTCTGCAGAGGGATCTGGATAGACTGGAAAAATGGGCTGATTCCAATGGGATGAAGTTCAATAAGGCCAAGTGCCGGGTGCTGCACTTTGGTCACAACAACCCCCTGCAGCGCTACAGGCTGGGCACAGAGTGGCTGGAGAGCAGTCAGACAGAAAGGGACCTGGGGGTACTAATTGACAGGAAGCTCAACATGAGCCAACAGTGTGCCCAGGTGGCCAAGAAGGCCAACGGTATCCTGTCCTGTATCAAAAATAACGTGGTCAGCAGGACAAGGGAAGTGATCCTTCCCCTGTACTCTGCATTGGTGAGGCCACATCTGGAGTATTGTGTTCAGTTCTGGGCCTCTCAGTTCAGGAAAGACATTGAAGTGCTGGAGCGGGTCCAGAGAAGAGCAACACGAGTGGTGAAGGGACTTGAACACAAGCCCTATGGGGAGAGGCTGAGGGAGCTGGGGTTGTTTAGTCTAGAGAAGAGGAGGCTTAGAGGTGACCTCATCACTCTCTATAACTACCTGAAGGGAAGTTATAGCCAGGTGGGGATTGGTCTCTTCTCCCAGGCAGTTAGCAATAGGACAAGGGGGCATGGGCTTAAACTCTACCAGGGGAAATTTAGACTGGATATTAGAAAGAAATTCTTTACAGAGAGAGTGGTCAGGCATTGGAATGGCCTGCCCAGGGAGGTAGTGGACTCGCCGGCCCTAGAGGTTTTTAAACTGAGATTGGACATGGCACTTAGTGCCATGATCTAGTAAACGGACTAGAGTTGGACCAAGAGTTGGACTCGATGATCGCTGAGGTCTTTTCTAACCCAGTCGATTCTGTGATACTGTGATACTGTGATTCTGTGATTTTGTGAATAAAAAGTAGTGTTGGGCTGCAGGAGTGAGATGGAGGAATTGAAGGAAAAGAGGCAGGGAGCAGGAGAGTGAGAGAAAAGGAAAGAAGAGACATGCAGCCAGACGAGGGGTTAGTGAGAGAGGATGGGACAGAGAATAGGATGAGAAGGAAATAAGGCAAGACAAGGACAGGCTAGGCTGCAGGACATTTTTTTGCTTTATAGTTTCTAGCACATTCGTATTCAGACTAGGAGGAGAGCCAGAAGACCGTATGGATTAGGCCAAAGCAAAAACCCCAGCTACTTGAGACGCTTGGACTAAGCCTAAAATATGAAGATCTCTCCATAAGGATGGTTTTTATACTGTACTTCCACAATCTGCTGGCAGTACAAAAAAATAAGCTGCAGATCTCCTTAGGCTGAGTCATAGTGCTTTGGTGCAGGGACCATGCATATCATGGGAATAGTTCACCATTTCTGCTCTGGTTTTCAGAGTATGACACCAAAACACCCACCTGATGACATCCATTCAAGAGCAAAGGCAGCAATTTGCAGAATTCCGCTTCTTTGGGGAAGTGAGAAATTGCTGAGCTGACACCAAGTCCTGCAGTGTCCCTGTCACCTGCAGAGTCACCGCATCCTAGCCACAGTACTGGCATTGTGACAAAGGTTCTTTGTCAGAAGAGTTTGGCAGCCAGGCGCCCCCTAGGGGATTGGGAGCCTGTTAGCCCCGGGCCTGTCACTGCCTGCTGTCCCTGCTGTCACCAGCCAGGCCTCTGAAAATTGGTCAAACCATGCCCATACATGGGGCCAATTTGGCCCAAAGTCTTGAAAAGACAAGTGGGGAAGAGAGATATGGGACAGAGTGAGAAAGCGAAGGGAGCAGGAGAAAGGGAAGGAAGAATAAAAAGTAGTGTTGGGCTGCAGGAGTGAGATGGAGGAATTGCCATTAAAGAGGCAGGAAGCAGGAGAGTGAGAGAAAAGGAAAGAAGAGACATGAAGCCAGAAGAGGGGTTAGTGAGAGAGGATGGGACAGAGAACAGGATGAGAAGGAAATAAGGCAAGGCAAGCACAGGCAAGGACAGGCAAAGCAAGGCTAGGCTGCAGGACATTTTTTTGCTTTATATTTTCTAGCACATTCGTCCTCGGACTACAAGTAAAGCCATAAGACCGTATGGATTAGGCCCAAGCAAATACACAGGCTACTTGAGACACTTAGACTAAGCCTAAAATACGCAGAGTACTCCATAAGGATTGTTTTTATACTGTGCTTCCACAATCTGCTGGCAGTACAAAAACATAAGCTGCAGATCTCTTAGGCTGAGTCATGGTGCTTTGTTGCAGGGACCATGCATATCATGGGAATATTTCACCATTTCTGCTCTGGTTTTCAGAGTATGACACCAAAACACCCACCTGATGATATCCTTTCAAGAGCAAAGGCAGCAATTTGCAGAATTCCGGTCCTTTGGGGAAGTGAGAAATTGCTGAGCTGACACCAAGTCCTGCAGTGTCCCTGTCACCTGCAGAGTCACCACATACTCGCCACGGTAGCGGGCATTGTGACAATGGTTCTATATCAGCTGGGTGTGGCAGCCAGGCGCCCCCTAGCGGATGGGGAGCCTGTCAATCCCGGGCCTGTCACTGCCCGCTGTCCCTGCTGTCACCAGCCAGGCCTCTGAAAACTTGTAAAACCACGCCCAGACTTGTGGCCACTTTGGCCCAAAGTCTAGAAAAGACAAGTAGGGAAGAAAGATATGGGACAGAGAGAGAAGCGAAGGGAGCAGGAGAAAGGGAAGGAAGAATAAAAAGTACTGTTGGGCTGCAGGAGTGAGATGGAGGAATTGCAAGAAAAGAGGCAAGAAGCAGGAGAGTGAGAGAAAAGGGAATAAGAGACATGTAGCCAGACGAGGGGTTAGTGAGAGAGGATGGGACAGAGAACAGGATGAGAAGGTAATAAGGCAAGGGAAGGACAGGGAAGGACAGGCAAAGCAAGGCTAGGCTGCAGGACACTTTTTTTCTTTATAGTTTCCAGCACATTCGTCTTCAGACTAGGAGTAAGGCCATAAGACCGTATGGATTAGGCCCAAGCAAAAACCCAAGCTACTTGAGACACTTAGAATAAGCCTAAAATACGCAGATCTCTCCATAAGGATGATTTTTATACTGTGCTTCCACAATCTGCTGGCAGTAGAAAAACATAAGCTGCAGATCTCTTAGGCTGAGTAATGGTGGTTTGGTGCATGGACCATACATATCATGAGAATATTTCACCATTTCAGCTCTGGTTTTCAGTGTATGACACCAAAACACCCACCTGATGATATCCTTTCAAGAGCAAAGGCAGCAATTTGCAGAATTCCGGTCCTTTGGGGAAGTGAGAAATTGCTGAGCTGACACCAAGTCCTGCAGTGTCCCTTTCACCTGCAGAGTCACCACATACTCGCCACGGTAGCAGGCATTGTGACAAAGGTTCTATGTCAGCTGGGTGTGGCAGCCAGGTGCCCCCTAGGGGATGGGGAGCCTGTCAGCCCCGAGCCTGTCACTGCCTGCTGTCCCTGCTGTCACCTGCCAGGCCTCTGAAAATTGGTCAAACCATGCCCAGACTTGGGGCCAATTTGGCCCAAAGTCTCCAACAGACAAGTTGGGAAGAAAGATATGGGACAGAGGGAGAAAGCGAAGGGAGCAGGAGAAAGGGAAGGAAGAATAAAAAGTAGTGTTGGGCTGCAGGAGTGAGATGGAGGAATTGCAAGAAAAGAGGCAGGAAGCAGGAGAGTGAGAGAAAAGGAAAGACATGCAGGCAGACGAGGGGTTAGTGGGAGAAGATTGGACAGAGAACAGGATGAGAAGGAAATAAGGGAAGGCAAGAACAGGCACGGACAGGCAAAGCAAGGCTAGGCTGCAGGATATTTTTTTGCTCTATAGTTTCTAGCACTTTCTTCTTCAGACTAGGACTAAGGATATAAAACTGTATGGATTAGGCCCAAGCAAAAACCCCAGCTACTTGAGACCCTTAGACTAAGCCTAAAATACGCAGATCTCTCCATAAGGATGGTTTTTATACTGTGCTTCCACAATCTGCTGGCAGTACAAAAAAATAAGCTGCAGATCTCCTTAGGCTGAGTCATGGTGCTTTGGTGAAGGGACCATGCTTATCATGGGCATATTCCACCATTTCTGCTCTGGTTTTCAGTGTATGTTACCAAAACACCCACGGGATGACATCCTTTCAAGAGCAAAGGCAGAAATTTGCAGAATTCCGCTTCTTTGGGGAAGTGAGAAATTGCTGAGCTGACACCAAGTCCTGCAGTGTCCCTGTCACCTGCAGAGTCACCACATACTCGCCACGGTAGCAGGCATTGTAACAAACGTTTTATGTCAGATGGGTGTGGCAGCCAGGCGCCCCCTAGGGGATGGGGAGCCTGTAAGGCCCGAGCCTGTCACTGCCTGCTGTCCCTGCTGTCACCTGCCAGGCCTCTGAATATTGGTCAAACCATGCCCAGACTTGGGGCCAATTTGGCCCAAAGTCTTGAAAAGACAAGTCGGGAAGAAAGATATGGGACAGAGGGAGAAAGCGAAGGGAGCAGGAGAAAGGGAAGGAAGAATAAAAAGTACTGTTGGGCTGCAGGAGTGAGATGCAGAGTCACTGCATCCTCTCCAAGATAGCAGGCATTGTGACAAAGGTTCTATGTCAGCTGGGTGTGGCATCAAGTCGACCCTAGGTGTTTGGGAGCCTGTCAGCCCCGGGCCTGTCACTGCCTGCTGTCCCTGCTCTCACCAGCCAGGCCTCTGAAAACAGGTCAAACCATGCCAAGACTTGGGGCCAATTTGGCCCAAAGTGTCCAACAGACAAGTCGGGAAGAATCATGTGGGACACAGGGAGAAAGCGAAGGGAGCAGAACAAAGGGAAGGAAGAATAAGAAGTAGTGTTGGGCTGTAGGAGTGAGATGGAGGAATTGCAGGAAAATAGGCAGGAAGGAAGAGAATGAGAGAAAAGGAAAGAAGAGACATGCAGCCAGACAGGGGGTTAGTGAGAGAGGATGGGACAGAGAACAGGATGAGAAGGAAATAAGGCAAGGCAAGGACAGACAAGGCAAGGCTAGTCTGCAGGACATTTTTTTGCTTTGTAGTTTCTAGCACATTCGTCTTCAGACAAGGAGGAAATCCACAAGACCGTATGGATTAGGCCCAAGAAAAAAACCCCAGCTACTTGAGACACTTAGACTAAGGCAAAAATACGAAGATCTCTCCATAAGGATGGTTTTTATACTGTACTTCCACAATCTGCTGACAGTACAAAAAAATAAGCTGCATATCTCCTTATGCTGAGTCATAGTGCAGTGGGGCAGGGACCATGCATGTCATGTTAATATTTCTCCATTTCTGCTCTGGTTTTCCGTGTATTACACCAGAAACACCCACCTGATGACATCCTTTCAAGAGCAAAGGCAGCAATTTGCAGAATTCCGCTTTTTTGGGGAAGTGAGAGATTGCTGAGCTGACACCAAGTCCTGCAGTGTCGCTGTCACCCGCAGAGTCACCGCATCCTCGCCACGCTAGCAGGCATTGTGACAAAGGTTCTATGTCATCTGGGTGTGGCAGCCAAGCGCCCCCTACGGGATGGGGAGCCTGTCAGCCCCGGGCCTGTCACTGCCTGCTGTCCCTGCTGTCACCAGCCAGGCCTCTGAAAACTTGTCAAACCATGCCCATACGTGGGGCCAGTTTGGTCCGAAGTCTCCAACAGAGAATTCGAGAGGAACGATATGGGACATAGGGAGAAAGCGAAGGGAGCAGGAGAAAGGGAAGGAAGAATAAAAAGTAGTGTTTGGCTGCAGGAGTGAAATGGAGGAAATGCAATAAAAGAGGCAGGAAGCAGGAGAGTGAGAGAAAAGGAACGAAGAGACATGCAGCCAGACGAGGGTTTAACGAGAGAGATTGGGACAGAGAACAGGATGAGGAGGAAATAAGGCAAGGCAAGGACAGGCAAGGACAGGCAAGGCAAGCCTAGGCTGCAAGACATTTTTTGGCTTTATAGTTTCTAGCACATTCTTCTTCACACTAGGAGGAAAGCCATAAAACCGTATGGATTAGGCCCAAGCAAAAACCCCAGCTACTTGAGACATTTAGACTAAGCCTAAAATACAAAGATCTCTCCATAAGAGTGGTTTTTATACTGTGCTTCCACAATCTGCAGGCAGTACAAAAAAATAAGCTGCAGGTCTCCTTAGGCTGAGTCATGGTGCTTTGGGGCGGGGATCATGCATATCATGGGCATATTTCACTATTACTGGTCTGGTTTTCAGCGTATTACACCGAAACACCCACCTGATGACATCCTTTCAAGAGCAAAGGTTCGCGGTTGAGGCGTACAAACGACATGGACCAAGTTCTTTCAAGATGAAAGTAATAGATGCCATTTATTGCTACAAGTGCATTTTTATACAATTCTACCAGTTCATGTGTCTTTTCAATATTGGTTACTAGTTTCAGCACTGACATCTCATTGGTTAATTTTTCTATCATCCATGTTATTCTTCTATCCCCTTCTTTCTCACGGGTACATCTCTCCTCTCTCCGGATACTCCTTTACTCCCATCCTTCTCAAGGGTAAATCTTAATATCTCAAGGCTGATCTCTACTCTCATATTTTCTGTCAAGGATTCCACAGACCCGCTGCAGTTTCCCACAATTCCCCCTTTTTTTATTTTTGCTAAAAATGCTGCCCTCATTGTCCACTGCAGGGCCCTTTGCAGCAGAGAAATCATGCATGGCAACATTAGTAACACAACCACAACAACCATCAAAATGATCAGTCCTGTTTTCACTACTGATAACAACCATCCTAGAAACCCTCAACCACTAATCAATTTATTTAACAAATCCCATCGAAGTCTTCACACCCATGTCCTTGAGCTAATAACAAAAAATCTATCGCGACCCCGCTCTGCCATGTGGCATGTCTTACAGAATGTACATCTAGAAAAAGTCCACTTAAAGCCTTTTAAGTTCTGTTAGTTTGCTTAACTAGTCAGCATCCTAATTTTCTAAAATATTTAAAGCTTTTAGCTGTGCCAACACCAGATACAAGAGATTCTAAAACCCTTAACCTTGAACCCCAAAAATCTACATTATCATCACATTTTGACTCATATACACGCAAAAAGTGTTTTTCTCGTCTTGCTCTTCTGTGATCTATTATCTATTATACATTGGGCGTTAAGAGAGTTAATAGTCCCAAAATACACAGTCCTTCAACAGCATTAGAAGGAATTCCTGGTCAGGCTCTATCTCCACAGATCAAGAATACACCATACAGGAGGTTTTGGGGTCGCTGTTCCCACATTATCAATGACATCCCTTGGATTCTTCTGCGAGCCATTACACCATTGAGTTTCATTTCTATAGTCACCAAAGGTAGAATTAACATTTTGCAGTTTTATTCATTCATTTTCTCGTATATTGTTCTGACACTTTTCACAAACCAGGTTGATACAAGTGTCCATGGGCATAGATGCCAGCAATTCCAGTTCCTGTGGTTCAATGTCTATTTCCGGGAGACAGTTAATCCAAAGTGCCATGTTAGTATTATTACAGTTTGTTGCAATGCCTCTGCACCAACCTCTATTTTGAAACAGTTGTGTGATGCTGCTGTAGTCATCAAGGGGGATGCCAACCAAGCATGTGTGGAACGGGTTTTCCAGAGATGCCATAGCTAGGCATATGGAGTCCTGGTCAGTCATGTTGGTTAAAGTACTCCACATGTTAGTCTTTGTCTGTGCGGGCATCCAAAACACAGCAGCTGCAACAATCATTGTCAGGAAGATAACACAGGTTTCACATTTCGTGCTGGCAACCATTGCGGCCCTTGATCTGTAAAGACATAAGCATAGCCTCTCCCCCAGGTTATCAATTGATGTGGCCTTTTCCATTGACCATTAACTAGTGATTTGGCCATAACTAATGTAGGTTCTTTCTGATTTAGCATGGTTTTGGGTCACACTTGCAAAGTATTTCATCACATACAATGCTTTTGACAATAGGTGTTGTGGTGTTTTCCCTACTTCTCCCCCCTTTTTGTTTAAAAAAGAACAGAACCAAAACAAAAAACACAGTTCAGAAGGAGATACGTGCATTGGACCTTGACTACGTACTCAGAATCACAAATCAAATTTAGAGGTTCCTCCTTAAAAAGCTCTAAGTAATGTAAAGCTGTGTCAAGTTCTGCTAATTGGGTTGAACCTTCAATAATTTTTACAGAATGATGCCAATTGTTATCTTCACACCAAACCACTACAGCTTTATGGGACTTCCCAGAACCAGCAACAAAAACTTTGCAAGTATGTAGGATCAGACCAAATACAAGTATGGCCTATGACCTGATGTGAAAGACTTGCAGGTTCTGCAGCAATTTACATTTTACATTTATGCATGCCAAAAGCTGTGCTGTTAAGAAAACCAGCTAGTGCAATTTACAAAGACATAGATTACAAATAAAATTAAAAAATCAGAATTACATTTCACAAATGGTACATATATGACAAAAGGATCATGGCCTATTGAAACTTAAATTCATTCCCTGCTTTTCTTGATCAGAGTAAAAAGCAGTATATCAGTCTGCTAGCAATCTCATCATACTGTTCCACAATAGCCACAGGTTGTTTCTATGTTGTAGCTATAAATAGACAAATCTGCAAGTCCAATTGAATGCAGTCAGCCTGTAAAGTTGTCATAAATTTATTCCTCAAAGTTTCCAACTCCATTTTGGCTGTCATATTTATTGGATATTGTTTTCCCTTACCAGATCGAAGTCCTGTTTCAGATCAATCAGTGTAGTATTTGCTTTATCAAAACATTGGCTGTTAATACTAGTGGAAATACAGCATTTGAAATTTCCTTGGAGATTTCTCACTTGCAGCAAGCAGATATGCGCCATCCAAGCAGCTTCTTGTAGGCCATGCAACTAAACAGAATTCTCAGAAAACGTTATTTGAGCTTACAATTTACTTAACAAATCTTAACCTAAGAGAAGTATAGGAGTTTCTAACAACTATAAGAATTCATGTATTTAAACTTTGTTCCAAGTATGGCATTCTATTGGTCTCAAAAAACGGCCTTTCTTTCATTCTCTCTCATGACCTCAAAAACTAGCACAGTGAATTTACTAAGAAGTCACTTACAACTAATTACCACAGAATAAGTCTATTAACAAATTTTTGGTTTAGTTTTCCAGTTTCATTAGAACTATGGGTCTGCTAAGGATGCCTTTAAACTTCACCCTCGGACTGCTCCATTCAGTATTACATCACTGCAGTGGCGGGGAGAGAGAACCCCCCTTTCACTGCTTTAAAAGCAGGCAGCCAGATTTTTCCAGTTGTTTTTTCTTTCTGTGCAGTGTAGATATAACCAAGGTTACGCAGCTGGCATACTGGCTGGTATGAAGTAGGAGGTTCTGGGAAGCTTCTCAGTTACAATGAGCTGCACACAGGCCTGGGATATTTTGCTCTTTTGTTTACCCATTTCATTCCAACTACAAATTTCAAGTAGCTCAGAAATAGTTACATTCCTTAGCTTCATTTACGTTTTACAATTTAGAGGTGTCAAAAAACAGTATAAACCAGTATAATAAACATAAATCCATTAGTCTATTTTCCTAGATCCAAATCAGTTAATATTCTAGCAATTTTTAAATACAACCTCTTCCAAATTCACAGCTATCATAGCATTTTAACAATTTAAATGCTTTTCTAACAATATAAGCGATTACTTTAATGTGTAAGGATGCATCCTAAGGGGGAGAAAGGTGGAATTTTAGCAGTGGAACCGGTTCACATTTTGTAGTTATCTCCCCAAACAAGATTCTTTTGGTACCAAATATGAATATGCAAACTAAAATACTGAGCTCAGATGTGAAAACCATATACCAAGTTCAAATAAGCAGATGGATCACAGTTACACCAATTTAAGACAATATCTCAATTTTTTGCATTGCACCTTTGGGCTGCCTACTGCTCAGCCAGGTGGAGGTACCTCTGGGTCTCCCTGACAAAAAAAGTCAGCGTGCACTGGAGCCCCACCGGCCCCCGCAGCGAGCTGGACTGGGCAAGGCCTTTTTTGTTTTATTTTGTTTTGTTTTAGTGTCTCATCTGGTGCACCACAGCTGTTATGCCAAAACCAGGATTCTTTACATGATGTGCATACGGAAAAACCAAATCCAGCACACCGAGATGAGACACAGCCTGTCACAGAGTTGCGCAAGTCTGAATGCCGGAATAAAGGTAGCATGCTAGAGAAAAGAAAAAAAAATAACAGCTACTACACACAAAATTTTACCATCACATTCACGCAGTGAAGAACTAAATTACTTATGATCTTCTGTATTATCACAAAACACACATTTTGAGTCAACGGATTCTCATAATTTAACAGACTGTAAACTTATCGTACCATATAATAAAGACCTACCAAAATTGCAACATGCTTAAACCGATACCCACAAAGAAAACAGGTTAATGAGGGAAGCATCTTGCAGACTTCAGCAAGTTTACTGTGACATGTGTGTTGTCAGTTAACTCTCTCTCAGCTTGTTGACGTTCAAATCGTTCCAGCTGTAAAACTGTCTGTAATGATCTAATGATCTCTTGTAGAGATTTATTTTGTCCTGCTCTTCTCATCTTAAAAACAACATTAATTGCAACAAAATTCTATTCTCCGGACACTTTTCCCAATCATTTAACGTAAACAGCAGCGAACACTGATTTCAATATTTAACAAGATCTTCCTTCCTCATAATTCCGAGTGCTTTCCTAAGTTTTAAAACACCTCCCAATACTGATTTTTCAGGAACACAACTGAAAACAATTATTCCTGACCCCGTCTTGCAAGTAAAACCTTGAGAATGGGGAGGGAGGGGGAGAAAACACAGGGTGCTTGCAGCACGACTGGGAAAAATGGGGACAGAGTTTTACGGCGCACTGAAAAACAACTAGTAAAACAATTAACTCACATTCCTGACAAGCTGCTTGATTTTCAGAGAGGCAATACACAGAAGCACATAATATGTACTGTAAAACTTGCAGATAACACATCGGTAGCAAGCATTAGCATTCTCTACTGCTAATTTCAACATTAGTGCTTCCTTAACTTCTAAGTTTTCAACCTGCTTATTGATGGCCTCTTGAAGATGGTCAATAAATTGCATGTAATTCTCACTGGGACCCTGATCAATAGTTGCAATTGATTTGGCTGCATTGTTGGTTTCAGGCACCTTTATCATAGCTTGATATGCGAGGTCTGGTGACTGCCTCAGGATTTCAGAAAGTTATCGTGCCTGTAGTTGTGGTGTGTCAATTAGTGTCTCTTCCAGAAACACACGGGGTCCCGTGGTTTAACTGTAACTGAAAATGGGGGTAAATCCCAGCTTTTTGGTAAGTTCAGTTTACGCTCTGAAACTCCACCCCCACCCTCAGGAATTCGCTTTTTAGCAGCGTGGGAGGGAGGCGGGGGCAGGTTGGGGGGACCCAAATCCATAGGAATTACGTTATTTGGCTCAGTCTGGCTCACCACAGGGGGTCCTCCCCACCTAAATCTCCAGGCAAGGGGGGATAGGAAAAAAAATGTCCATTTTTTTCTTCCGCAACTGATAGCGGCGGGGCAGAGGGTTGAACTGTGATCAATGGCGGTGACGCAGACGGCCGAACCGCGGTTGATGATGGTAGAGGAGAGGTTCGAGCTGTGATTGATGACAGCGGAGCGGTCGGCCGAACGCATTGCTCCGACCGGTGTTTCGAGGGCCCCTCCCGAGATCGCACATAACCCAACGCTGTTTTTTCATGTGAGTCTTTCATAGCTTTTATCTGATCTCAGGGCCACACACATGTATATGAGTCTTTCATAATTTTTTTCTGATCTCGGAGCCACACATACGTATGCTCCTTCTTTACTCCTTTTAACTTTCCAAGAAAGTGCCGCGGATCCTTATCCGTGTCAGATAATACGGACTTGGGTGGTTTTGACGAATCCTTAGTAACAGGGGAGGTTGGAGTAGTACTTAATCTTGCCTTTTCCTCCAAATCTGGCCCAGGAGAGCCAGGAAGACCATCCCCCTCCGCCGCCTCTGCCTGTTGCTGTTTTAACTCTTTCAGAGTATCTAATAACAAGCACCACGTCGTTAACAGTTCAGATGCTTCCTTGGACCCTTTAGTAGCACTGTCAAGCAGTTTATCCCCCAAGTCCATCCATTGTGACACACTAAATGCTGTCACAGGATTAACCTCTATACCTTGTGCTTTGCCCCATAGTAACATTTTTCTTAAAGTCAGTTCTGGAAGGCTAACACCCTGCTTCTTCAGAAGCAGCTTCCATGTAGATAATATAGTACCATCTTCTTTAGATAAGTTTCAACCCCCCGTTCCCGGTAACTCACCTCCTCCTTAGCGAGATGTCTTTTCAACGTTCCGGACCTTCGGCAGCTCTCCTCGGCTGCTCTTATCAGCTGTACTGGGCTCCGTCTCCACAGCTCTTCTCCGGCTGTTCACAGCTTCACGCTGTCACCTTGTCATGCGAGATCCTCTTCAGGCAGGATCACGTCGGGGTCACCATATGTCGCGGTTGAGACAGACAAATGACATGGACCAAGTTCTTTCAAGATGAAAGTAATAGATGCCATTTATTGCTACAAGTGCATTTTTATACAATTCAATCAGTTCATGTGTCTTTTCACTATTGGTTACAAGTTACAGCACTAACATCTCATTGGTTAATTTTTCTATCATCCATGTTATTCTTCTATCCCTTTCTCTCTCACGGGTACATCTCTCCTCTCTCCGGATACTCCTTTACTCCCATCCTTCTCAAGGGCAAATCTTAATATCTCAAGGCTGATCTCTAGTTTCATATTTTCTGTCAAGGATTCCACATACCCGCTGCAGTTTCCCACAACACACACACTGTCTAATTGGGTTTGTGACACACACACGCTGTCCAATGGTGTTTGTGACACACACGGTGTCAAATGGGGTTTGTGACACACACGGTGTCAAATGGGGTTTGCGACACACACACTGTCGAGGGGGGTTTGTGACACACACGCTGTCCAATGGTGTTCGTGACACACACAATGTCCAATGGGGTTTGTGACACGCATGCTGTCCAATGCGGATTGTAACACACACACGCTGTCTATTGGTGTTTGTGACACGCATACTGTCCAATGGGGTTTCTGACACACACTCTGTCCAATGGGTGATGTGACACAAAGACTGTCCAGGGGGGTTTGAGACACACACACTGTTTAAAGGGGTTTGTCACATACACTCTGTCCAATGAGGTTTATGACACACACACTGACCAATGGGGACTGTGACACACAGACGCTGTCCAATGGGGTTTGTGAAACACACTGTCCAATGGGGATTGTGACACACACACTGTCCAATGGGGATTGTGAACACACACATGCTGTCCAATGGTGTTTGTGACACACAAACTCTGTCCAATGGGGTTTGTGACACACACGCTGTCCAGTGGAGATTTTGACACACACACGCTGTCCAATGGGGGTTGTGACACACACAATCTATCCAATGGGCTTGTGAAACACACGTTGTCCAATGGGGATAGTGACACACATGCTGTCCAGTGTGTTTTGTGACACACAAACTGTCCAATGGGGTTTGTGACACACACACTTTCCACTGGGTTTGGAACACACACGCTGTCCAGGTGAGTTTGTGACACACACGCTGTCCAATGGGGTTTGTGACACACACACTCTGTCCTGGACAGCGTATTTTGGACAGGGTATTTTGACTCACACACGCTCTCCAATGGGGTTTGGACACACACACTGTTCAATGGGGTTTGTGACACACACACTGTCCAATGGGGATTGTGGCACACACATGCTGTCCAATGGGGTTTGTGACACACACGTGGTCCAACGGGGTTCCTGACACATACGCTGTCCAATAGGGTTTGCGACACACACACTTTCCAATGCGGTTTGTGACACACACGCTGTCCAATGGGGTTTGTGACACATACACTGTTCCGGGGGGTTTGTGACGCACACGCTGTCCAATGGTGTTTGTGACACAGAGACTCTCCAGGAGTGTTTGTGACACATGCGCTGTCCAGAGGGGTTTGTGACACACACACGCTGTCTAATGGGGTTTGTCACACACATGCTGTCCACTGGGGATTTTGACACACACACGCTGTCCAATGGGGATTGAGAGATACACACGCTGTCCAATGGTGTTTGTGACACGCATGCTGTCCAATGGGTTTTGTGACACACACACTGTCCGGGGGGGTTTATGAAACAATCGCTGTCCAATGGGGTTTGTGACACACACACTCTGTCCAATGGGGTTCGTGACACACACACTGGCCAGTGGGGATTGTGACACACACGCTTTCCTATGGGGTTTGTGACACACACACGCTGTCCAATGGGGTTTGTGTCACACACACACTTTCCAATGGGTTTTGTGAAACACACACGCTCTCCAATGTGGTTTATGAGAAACACACTTTCCAATGGGTTTTGTGGCACACACACTGTCCAATGGGGTTTGTGACAAATACATGCTGTCCAATGCTATTTGTGAACATACACGCTGTCCAATGCTTTTTGTGACACACACACTCTGTCTAATGGGGATTGTGACACACACACGCTGTCCCATAGGGTCTGTGATACGCATGCTGTCCAATGGGGTTTGTGACACACACATTTTACAGGGGGGGTTGTGACACATACGCTGTCCAATGGTGTTTGTGACACAGAGACTCTCCAGGAGTGTTTGTGACACATGCGCTGTCCAGAGGGGTTTGTGACACACACACGCTGTCTAATGGGGTTTGTCACACACATGCTGTCCACTGGGGATTTTGACACACACACGCTGTCCAATGGGGATTGTGACACACACACACTGTCCAATGAGGATTGTGACACAAACAAGGTCCAATGGCGTTTGTGATACACACGCTGTCCAATGGGGATTGTGACACACACGTGCTGTCCAATGGTGTTTGTGACACGCATGCTGTCCAATGGCGTTCGTGACACACACGATGTCCAATGCGGTTCATGACAAACACTCTGTCCAGTGGCGTTTGTGAAACACACACTGTCCAGTAGGGTTTGTGACACACACATTTTCCAATGGGGTTTCTAACACACACGCAGTTCAAATGGAGTTTTTGACACAGACAGTGTCCACGGGAGTTTGTGACACTCACGCTGTCCAATGGGGATTGTGACACACACTCTGTCCAATGGGGTTTGTCACACACATTCTGTCCAACGAGGTTTGTGACACACACACTGTAAAATGGGTATTGTGACACACACACGCTGTCCAGTGGGGTTTGTTACACACACTCTGTCCAATATGGCTTGTGACATACACGCTGTCCAATAGGGTTTGTGACACACACACGCTATCCAATGTGGTTTGTGACAGACACAATTTCCAATCGGGTCTGTGACATACGCACGGTGTCCAATGTTGTTTGTGACACACACACTGTCAAATGGGGATTGTGACACACACACGCTGTCCAATGGTGTTTGTGACACACAGGCTGTCCAATGGGGTTTGTGACACACACTCTGTCTAATGTTGTTTGTGACACATACACTTTCCAATGAGGATTGTG
Organism: Columba livia; assembly: GCF_036013475.1. Classification (NCBI taxonomy): domain Eukaryota; kingdom Metazoa; phylum Chordata; class Aves; order Columbiformes; family Columbidae; genus Columba; species Columba livia. The sequence goes on along the minus strand of NW_027043009.1, from coordinate 4,102,965 downwards.
ACACACACACGCTGTCCAATGGGGTTTGTGACACACACACTGTAAAATGGGGTTTGTGAAACACACGGTGTCAAATGGGGTTTGTGACATGCACAATGCCCAGGGCGGTTTGTGACACACACGCTGTCCAATGGGGTTTGTGACAAACACACTATCCAGGTTAGTTTGTGACACACACGCTGTCCAATGGGATTTGTGAAAGAGAGACTCTCCAGAGGTGCTTGTGACACACACGCTGTCCAGAGGGTTCTGTGACACACACACTGTCCAATGGGGTTTGTGACACACACGCTGTCTAATGGAGATTGTGACACACTCACTGTCCAGAGGGGATTGTGACACATGCACTATACAATGGGGTTTGTCACACCCACTCTGTCCAAAGGGGTTTGTGACACACACACATTCCAATGGGGTTTGTGACACACACACTGTCCAGGGGGGTTTGTGACACACAGACTGACCAATGGGGGTTGTGACACACACGCTGTTTAATGGGGTTCGTAACACACACGCTGTCCAGTGGGATTCGTGAGACACACACTCTCCAATGGGGTTTGTGACACACACACTTTCCAATGGGTATTGAGACACACACACGCTGTCCAAAGGGTTTTGTTGCACACAAGAGCTATCCAATGGGGTTTGTGACACACACATTTTCCAATGGCGTTTCTGACACACTCGCTGTCAAAAGGGGTTTGTGACAGACACACTGTCCAGGGGGGTTCGTGACACACGCACTGTCCAATGGGGTTTGTGACACACATGCTGCCCATTGGGGACTGTGACACCCACACTGTCCAATGGGGTTTGTGACACACACACTCTGTCCAGTGGGGTTTGTGAAACAGAGACTATCCAATGGGGATTGGGACACACACACCCTGTCCAATGGGGTTTGTGACACATGCACTGTCTATTGGGGTTTGTGACACACAAGCTGGCCAATGGGGATTGTGATACACACACTGTCCAATGGGATTTGTGACACAGACACTGTCCAATGGGGATTGTGACACACACAGTGTCCTGGGGGGTTTGTGACACACACACTGTCCAATGAGGTTTGTGACACACCGCAGTCAAATGGAGTTTGTGACACAGAGACTCTCCAGGGTTGTTTGTGACACACATGCTGTCCAGAGGGCTTTGTGCCTCACACACTCTCCAATGGCTGTTGTGACACACACACGTTGTCCAATGAAGATTGTGACACACACACTGTCCAATGGGGTTTGTGACAGACAGGCTGTCCAATGGGTATTGTGACACACACACTCTGTCCCATTGGTTTTGTAATACGCATGCTATCCAATGGGGTTTGTGACAGACACACTGTCCAGGGGAGTTTGTGAAACACACGCTGTCCAATGGTTTTGTAACACACACACTGTCTAATGGGGTTTGTGATACACACGCTGTCCAATGGGGCTTGTGACAAACACGCTGTCTAATGGGGTTTGTGACACACACGCTGTCCAATAGTGTTTGTGACACACACACTGTCCAATGGGGATTGTGACACACACACACTATCTAATGGGGTTTGTCACACACACTCTGTCCAATGGAGTTTATGACACACACAGTGTCCATGGGGGTTTGGTACACATGCGCTGTGCAATGGGGTTTGTCACACACACTCTGTCCAATGGGGTTTGTGACACACACAATGTCGAATGGGTATTGTTACACACACACGCTGTCCAATGGGGTTTGTGACACACAAACACAGTCCAGGGGCGTTTGTCACACCCAGTCTGTCTAATAGGGTTTGTGCCAAACACACGCTGTCCAACGGTGTTTGTGACACACACGCTGTTCAAAGGGGTTTGTGACACACACTCTGTCCAATGGGGTTTGTGACACACACACACTGTCCAAAGGGGATTGCGACACACACACGCTGTCCAATGGTGTTTGTGACATGCATGCTGTCCAAAGTTGTTTGTGACAAACACAGTGTCCATTGCGGTTTGGGACACACACACGTTATCCAGTTGGGTTTGTGACACACAGACTTTCTAAAGGGGTTTGTGACACACACGCGCTGTCCAAAGGTGTTTGTGAAACACTCGCTGTCAAATGGGGTTTGTGACACACACAGTGTCCAGGGGAGATTGTGTCACACACGCTGTCCAGTGGGGTTTTTGACACACACACTCTCCAATAGGGTTTGTGATAGACACACTGTCAAATGGGAATTGTGACACACAAGCTGTCCAATGGGGATTGTGACACACACACGCTGTCCCATGGGGTTTGTGAAACACATGTTGTCCAAGGGGTTTTGTGACAGACACAGTGTACAGGAGGCTTTGTGACACACACGCTGTCCAATGGAGTTTGTGACAAACACGCTGCCTAATGGAGTTTGTGACAAACACGCTGTCCAAAGGGTATTGTTACACACACTCGCTGTCCAAGGGGGTTTGTGACGCACAAACTGTCCAATGATGTTTGCGACACACACGCTGCCCAATGGGGCTTGTGATACACACGCTGTCCAATGGGGTTCGTGACACACACGCTGCCTAGTGGTTTTTGTGACACACACACTGTGCAGTAGGGTTTGTGATACACATGCTATCCAATGGGGTTTGTGACATACACACGTTCGAATGATGTTTGAGGCACACACATGCTCTCTAATGGTGTTTGTGACACACACACTCAGTACAATGGGGTTTGTGACTCGCACACTGTCCAATGGGGTTTGTGACACATACACGCTATCAAATGGGGTTTATGAAACACACATTTTCCAATAGCGCTTGTGACACACACACGCTGTCCAATGGGGTTTGTCACACCCACTCTGACAAATGGGTTTTGTGACAAACACACGCTGTCCAATGATGTTTGTGACACACACGCTGTCCAGGGGGGTTTGTGACACACACACTGTCCAATGGGGTTTGTGAAACACACACACTGTCCAATGGGGATTGTGACACACACGCTGTCCAGTGGGGTTTGTGACACACACGCTGTTCAATAGGTTTTGTGACATACACACGCTGCCCAATAGTGTTTGTGACACACACGGTGTGAAATGGGGTTTGTGACACACACAATGTCCAGGGGGGATTGTGACACACACACTGTCCAATGGGGTTTGTCACACCCACTCTCTCAAATGGGGTTTGTGACAAACACACGCTGTCAAATGATGTTTGTGACACACACGCTGTCCAGGGGGGTTTGTGACACACACGCTGTCCAAAGGGTTTTGTGACACACATGCTCTCCAGGGGGGTTTGTGACACACACAATGTCCAACGGGGTTTGGGACACACAAGCTGTCCAGTGGGGTTTGTGACACACACAATGTGCAATAGGGTTTGTGAGATACACACGCTGTCCAAGAGTGTTTCTGACACACACACAATGTCTAATGGGTTTTGTGACACACACGCTGTCCAATGGGTATTGCGACACACACACTGTCCAGGGGGGTTTGTGACACACATACTCTGTCCAATGGTGCTTGTGGAGCACAAGCTGTGCATTGGGGTTCGTGACACACACGCTGTCCAGTGGTTTCTATGATACACACACTGTCCAATAGGGTTTGTGACACACACACTGTCCAGGGGGTTTTGTTACACACACGCTATCCAGTCTGGTTTGTGACAGGCAAACCGTCCAGTGGGGTTTGTGACATATACATGCTATCAAATGGGGTTTATTGAAAACACATTTTCCCAAGGGATTTGTGACAAACACACGCTGTCCAATGGGGTTTGTCACACCCACTTTGTCCAATGGGGTTTGTGACAAACACACTCTGTCCAGTGGTGTTTGTGACACACACTCTGTCCAATGGGGCTTGTGACACACACATTGTCCAATGGGGATTGTGACACACACACGCTGTCAAATGGGGTTTGTGACACACAAACACAGTCCAGCGGGGTTTGGCACACCCAGTCTGTCCAATGGGGTTTGTGACACACAAACTGTGCAATGGGGTTTCTCACACACACTCTGTCCAATGGGGTTTGTAACACACACGCTGTCCAATGAGGATTGTGAGACATGCGCTGTACAATGAGGTTTGTGACACACACACTCTGTCCAATGGGCTTGTGACACACACACTGTCTTAAGGGGTTTGTGATACACACACGCTGTCCAGTGGGTTTTGTGACACACACACTGTCTAATTGAATTTGTGGCACACACATGGTATCAAATGGGGTTTGCGACACACACAATTTCCAGTGGGGTTTGTGACACACACACTTTCCAATGGGGTTTCTGACACACACACGCTGTCCAATGGTGTTTGTGACACGCACGGTGTCAAATGGTGTTTGTGACACACACAATATCCAGGGGGGATTGTGACACACACACTGTCCAATGGGGTTTGTCACACCCACTCTGTCCAATGGGGATTGTGACACACACACACTGTCCAATGGGAAATGTGACACACACATGCTGTCCAATGGGGATTGTGACAGACACATGCGGTGCAATGGTGTTTGTGACACGCATGCTGTCCAATGTGCTTGTGACACACACACACAGTCCATAGGGGTTTGTGACACACATGCTGTCCAATGGGGTTTGTGACACTAACGCTGTCCAAGTGGGTTTGTGACACACACACTGTCCATTGGAGTTTGTAACACACACACGCTATCCAATGGGTTTGTGACACACACACTTTTCAATGAGGTTTGTGACACACACTCTGTCCAATGGGTTTTGTGACAAACACATTGTCTAAAGGGGTTTTTGACACAGACACGCTGTCCAATGGGGTTTGCGACACACACACTGTCAAATGGGGTTTGTGACAAACAAGCTGGCCAATGGGTTTTGTGACAAACACATTGTCTAAAGACGTTTGTGACACACACACACTGTCCAATGGGGATTGTGACACACATGCGCTGTCCAATGGTGTTCGTGATACACACGCTGTCCAGTGGGGTTTTGAAACACACTCTGTCCAATAGGTTTTGTGACACACACACGGTCCAATAGGGATTGTGACACACACAGTGTACAATGGGTTTGTGACACACACTCTGTCAAATGGGGTTTATGACACACACACTGTCCAAAGGGGATTATGACACACACACACTGTCCAATGGGTGTCGGGGATTGGCTCAAGGAGCACAGACATGAGTCCACCAAGCAACTGTACGAGCAGAGCCCATTTTAGTTGACATAAGTAGGCCTTAGTTAGCTTGTCTATTAGGCAGTGGGAAAGGGGGGAACGGAAAAGTACTAACTAAGGCAGGGTCAGGATATTTTTGAAGAGATAAGAGTCAGAAGAATGTGGGATGCGCATAGCTAGCTAAACCCAAGTAGGTGGAGTAAGTAAATGTGCTTAGCCTATTAGATAGAGACAAGTATGCATAATTATGGTATTTGGTATAAATGCACGCTATCTCGGGCAATAAAGTTGAAGTATGCTTTATCACTCATATTGAGTCGGCTGCATTTCTTCCTCCGTCCGCTCGGGTCTGGAACTCTGATGGGACTTTTCTCTGCAATTGGCGCCCGAACCGGCGATCCGAAGCGGTGGATAGAAGCAAAAGGCGCCGGGAGAGCAGCGACCGGCGGGCAAGAGCGACCGAACACTGTGCTGCGGTGTGTCGACTCCGAAGCCTGAACCGACTGAAGTTCGCCAGTGCTGGGCTACAGGAAACAAGGGCTGCAAGAGGTCTCTTAATTTAGCAAGAGGTACCGTACTATAATGATGAATAACGGGGAAATAGATTAAAAATGATGAATAACGGAGAGATAGATAACAGAGAAACGGATTAAAAGTGATAGATAATAGAGAAACGGATTAAAAGTGATAGATAACAGAGAAACGGGTTAAAAGTGATAAATAACAGAGAAACGGATTAAAAGTGATGAATAACGGAGAAACGGGTTAAAATGATGAATAACAGAGAAATGGATTTAGAAGTAGCCCTAGATTTATTACAAAGCTTTTTAGAAAAGCGAGGTGTTGATCATAGTTACGTTAAACAGCTAGCTGGTCTAGTAACATTGGGAAAAACTAAAGGCTGTTTTCAGGATCCTGATTTATTGTTTGATGAAGGAGAGTGGAGGAAATTGGGGGACGTGTTGTGGGATATGGTCATAGACGAGGATAAAACAGCTAAGAAACTGATGAAACCGTGGAGGGAAGTAATTAATAATATTAAGCGTCATAAAGTGGAAAAGAATTTAGCCGCGGTAGCTTCACAGAAACTCGATAAAATGGAGCCTTCCGCTCCGCCGATGGAAACGGGCATATCTGCGTTATCAGCGAAGAACCTTAAAAGACTATTAACTTGGTGCAGAGGCAATAGGTATCCTGCTGACCTGTCAGGAGTTTTTCAAATAGAGACTTGGAAAAAGATGGGAACTGTGTTGTGGAAGGCAATTAGTCACCGCGAAAGATATATTCTCGGCCTTGTAACCATCTGGAAACTGATAAATACTACAGTGAAGCAATTAAAACCTGAAAAGACTGTTACGAGCATTAGTGACTCAAAACTTGAACTTTGGGACAGTATAGAGCAGAAATTATGGGATAAAGTCAGCAATGGAGATACAGAAGCTAAATCATTAGTAACTACATGGAAGCTTGAACGGTCTGCTGCTGCCGGAATTTTTGCAGCGTTGCAGCCTGATGCATTTTAACCCTCTAACTTCCACGAGAGAACAGAAGAAGTCACTGAAAATAGAACTGGACAACAGAACTGTGTGACAGATTAGATCAGTTAACAGCAAGTGAATCTGACAGTCGGCAATGTGGTCATGATAATCGTGACGGGAAAGGGGGTGCTCCTGGGGACTCAGGGTATAAAACTTAGAAGTTAAGGAAGCACTGGTTTTGGAATTGGCAGTAGAGAATGCTAATGTTTGCTATCAACATGTTATTTGCGAGTTTTACAGTGCATATTATGTGCTGCTGTTTATTGCCTCTCTGAAAGTCAAGCAGCTTGTCAGGAATGTGAGTTAATTGTTTTACTGGTTGTTGTTAGAATTGTTTCTTTGTGGTATAAGTGCACCGTAAAACTTTCTCTCCACTTTTCCCACTTACGCTGCAAGCAGCCCTGTGCTTTTCCGTGGGGTCAGAAATTACTGTTTTCAGTCGTGTTCATAAAAAATCGGTATTGGGAGGTGTTTCAAAACATAGGGAAGCACTTGGAAATATGAGGAAAGAAGATCTTGTAAAATATTGTAATTAATGGTGGCTGCTGTATAAGTTAAATGATTGGGAAAAGTGTCCGGGGAATAGAATCTTGAAGTATAACACCTTATTGCAATTAATGTTGTTTTTAGGGTGAGAAGAGTAAGACAAAATAAATCCCTACAAGAGATCATTAAATCATTTCAGACAGCTGAGAGAGAGTTAACTGATAACACGCAGGTCACAGTAAACTTGCCGAAGTCTGCACAATGTTTTCCTTATTAGCCTGTTTTCTTTGTGGGTATCTGTTTAAGCATGTTGCAATTTTGGTAGGTCTTTGTTATATGGTACAGTAGGTTCACAGAGATTCATGAAAATTGGTTGACTCAAAAGGTGCGTTTTGTGAGAGTACAAAAGATCATGAGTAATTTAGTTCCTTACTGCGTGAACGTGATGTTAAGATTTTATGTGTAGTAGCTGTTATATTTTTTTTTTTTTTTTTCTTCTAGCGTACTAGCTTTATTCCAATATCCAGACTTGCGCAACTCTGTGACAGGCTGTCTCTCATCTCGGTGCACTAAATTTGGCCTTTTTGTATGCACATCAAGTGAAGAATCATGGTTTTAGAATAACAGTTGTAGCACACCAGATGAGACACTAATAAAAGGCCTTGCCCAGTCCAGCTTGCTGCGGGGGGGGGGCGGATGCCAAATGGGCCTCCAGCGCGCACTGACCCATTTTGTCAGGGAGACCCAGAGGTATCTCCACCTGGCTGAGCAGTAAGCGGTTCAAGGTGCAATGCAAAAAATTGAGATATTGTCTTAAATTGGTGTAAGTGTGATCCATCTGCTTATTTGAACTTGGTATATGGTTTTCGTATCTGAGCTCAGTATTTTAGTTTGTATATTCATATTCGGTACCAAAAGAATCTTGTTTGGGGAGATAATTACAAAATGGGAACCGGTTCCACTGCTAAAATTCTACCTTTCTCCCCCTTAGGATGCATCCTTACACATTAAAGTAATCGCTTATATTGTTAGAAAAGCATTTAAATTGTTAAAATACTATGATAGATGTGAACTTGGGGTATTGTATGAAGTTATGAAGTTGTATTTAAAGGTTGCTGGAATGTGAACTGATTTGGATCTAGGACAATAGAATAATGGATTTATGTTTATTATACTGGTTTATACTGTTTTTTGACATCTCTAACTTGTAAAAGGTAAATGGAGCTAAGGAATGTGACTATTGCTGAGCTACTTGAAATTGCATATAAAGTGTATTATGGCTGGAATGAAATGGGAAAACAAAAGAGCAAAATATCCCAGGCCTATGTGCAGCTCATTGTAACTGAGAAGTTTCCCAGAGCCTCCTACTTCGTACCAGCCAGTGTGCCAGCTGCGTGACCTTGGTTATATCTACACTGCACAGAAAGAAAAAACAACTGGAAAAACCTGGCTGCCCGCTTTTAAAGAAGTGAAAGGGGGGTTCTCTCTCCCCCCACTGCAGCGATGTAATACTGAATGGAGCAGTCCGAGGGTGAAGTTTAAAGGCATCCTGAGCAGACCCGTAGTTCTAATGAAACTGGACAATTAAACCAAAAATTTGTTGATGGACTTATCCTATGGTAATTAATTGTACGAGACTTCTTAGTAAATTCACCATGCTAGAGACAACGAAAGAAAGGCCGTTTTTTGAGACAAACGGAATGCCAGATATGGAACAAAGTTTTAATACGTGAATTCTTGTATTTGCCTAAAAGTCCTATACCTCTCTTGGGTCAGGATTTGTTAAGTAAATTGTAAGCTCAAATAACGTTTTCTCAGAATTCTGTTTAGTTGCATAGCCTACAAGAAGCTGCTTGGATGGTGCAGATCTGCTTGTGCAAGTGAGAAATCTTCAAGGAACTTAGCAGCCAATGTTTTTGATAAAGCAAATACTACACTGAGAAATCTGAAACAGGACTTCAATCCGGTAAGGGAAAACAATATCCAATAAATATGACAGCCAAAATGGATTTAGAAACTTTGAGGGATGAATTTATGACAACTTTACAGGATGACTGCATTTGATTGGACTTACAGATTTGTCTATGAAACACTTTGTAACTATGACCCAAAACCATGCTAAATCAGAAAGAACCTGCATTAGTTATGGTCAAATCACTAGTTAACGTTCAATGGAAAAGGCCACACCAATTGATAACCTGGGGGAGAGGTTATTCTTATGTTTTTACAGATCAAGAGCTGCAATGGTTGCCAGCACGAAACGTGAAACCTGTGTTATCTTCCTGACAATGATTGTTGCAGCTGCTGTGTTTTGGATGCCTGCACAGACAAAGACTAACATGTGGATTACTTTAGCCAACATGACTGACCATCTATATGCCTAACTACGATGTCTCTGGAAAAAACGTTCCACACATGCTTGGTTGGTGTCTTCCTTGATGACTACAGCAGCATCACACGACTGTTTCAAATAGTGGTTGATGCAGAGGCATTGCAACGAACTGTAATAATACTAACACGGCACTTTGGATTAATTGCCACCTGGAAGCAGACATCGAACCACAGGAACTGGAATTGCTGGCATCTATGCCCATGGATGCTTGTATTCAGCCGGTTTGTGAAAAGTGTCAGAACAGTATACAAGAACATGAATGGACAAAACTACAAAATGTTAATGCTACCCTTGGTGACTACAGAAATGAAACTCGACGGTGTAATGCTTCACAGAAGAATGCAAGGGATGTCATTGACAGCGACCCTAAAACCTCCTGTATGGTGTATTCTTGATCTGTGAAGATAGAGCCTGACCAGGAATTCCTTCTAACGCTGTTGGAGGACTGTGTATTTTGGGACTATTAACTCTCTTAACGCCCAATGTATCTATGATAATAGATCACAAAAGAGCAAGACGAGAAAAACACTTTTATGGATTTACAGAATAAGTCGAGATCCATCCACGAGGAGATTAAACAACTTACGGACCATTCACAGAAGATCAGAGAGGATGTGGGCCTCTTTGGCTTAGAGGGCCTCATGAACTGGTTTGGACTAGGAGGATGGGTAAAAGGGCTTTTGCAGAGTGCTCTGGCTCTCTTAATCATAGTAGTAGTTGCATTAATATGCTTGAGTTGTGCTATATCATGTATTAAGAAGATTTTAGAGCAGACACTTGTGCAGGCTCTGCTCATTAAAAAAAGAAAAAGGGGAAGATGTCGGGGATTGGCTCAAGGAGCACAGACATGAGTCCACCAAGCAACTGTATGAGCAGAGCCCATTTTAGTTGACATAAGTAGGCCTTAGTTAGCTTGTCTATTAGGCAGTGGGAAAGGGGGGAATGGAAAAGTACTAACTAAGGCAGGGTCAGGATATTTTTGAAGAGATAAGAGTCAGAAGAATGTGGGATGCGCATAGCTAGCTAAACCCAAGTAGGTGGAGTAAGTAAATGTGCTTAGCCTATTAGATAGAGACAAGTATGCATAATTATGGTATTTGGTATAAATGCACGCTATCTCGGGCAATAAAGTTGAAGTATGCTTTATCACTCATATTGAGTCGGCTGCATTTCTTCCTCCGTCCGCTCGGGTCTGGAACTCTGATGGGACTTTTCTCTGCAAATGGGGATTGTTACACACACAAGCTCCAATGGGGTTTGTGACACACACGCTGTCCGATGGGGATTGTGACACACAGACGCTGTCCAACGGTGTTTGTGACACGGATGCTGTCCGATGGGGTTTTTGACACACATACACAGTCCAGCGGGGTTTGTGACACACACACAGTTCAATGGGGTTTGTGACACACACGCTGTCCAATGGGGATTGTGACACACCACACACACTCTGTCCAATGGGGAATGTGACACATACGCTGTCCAATGGGGTTTGTGACACACACGCTGTCCAGTGGGATTTGTGACACACACACTGTCCTATAGTGATTGTGACACACACATGCTATACCATGGGTTTTGTAACACACACACTTTCCAAGAGGCTGTCCAATGCAGTTTGTGACACACACGCTTTCAAATGGGGTTTGTGACACACACTCTGTCCAGGGGAGTTTGTGACACACATACGGTCCAATGGGGTTTGTGAAACACACTCTGTCCAATGGGGTTTGTGACACACACACACTGTCCAAATGGGTTTGTGACACACACACTGTCCAATGGGGTTTGTGACACACACGCTGTCCAATGGAGATTGCGACACACGCATGCTGTCCAATGTTGTTTGTAACACGCATGCTTTCCAATGGTGTTTGTGACAAACAGTCTATCCTTTGCGGTTTGGGACACACACACTTTCCAAGGTGGTTTGTGTCACACACGCTGTCCAATGGGGTTTGTGACACACTGTGTCTACGGGGGTTTGTGACAAACACGCTATCCAATGGGGATTGTGACACACAGACGCTGTCCAACGGTGTTTGTGACACGGATGCTGTCCGATGGGGTTTTTGACACACATACACAGTCCAGGGTGGTTTGTGACACACACACTGTCCAATGGGGTTTGTGACACACACTCTGTCAAATGGGGTTTGTGACACACCACACACACTCTGTCCAATGGTGAATGTAAACACATACGCTGTCCAATTTGGTTCATGACACACACGCTGTCCAGTGGGGTTTGTGACACACACACTGTCCAATAGGGTTTGTGGAACACACACGCTATCCAATGGGGTTTGAGACACACACACATTCCAATAGGTTTGTGGCTAACACACGCTATCCAATGGAGTTTGTGACACACATGCTGTCACATGGGGTTTGTGATATACACTCTGTCCAATGGGGTTTGTGACACACATACACTGTCCAATGGGGATTGTGATGCACACACGCTGTCCAATGTTGTTTGTGACATGCATGCTGTTTAATGGTGTTTGTGAAAAATACGCTGTTCAATGGGGATTGTGATACACACACGCTGTCCAGTGGGGTTTGTGACACACAGGCTGTCCAGTGGGGTTTGTGACACACACACTGTCCAATGGGGATTGTGACACACATGCGCTGTCCAATGGGGTTCGTGACACACACTCTGTCAAGTGGGGTTTTGACACACACTCTGTCAAATGGGGTTTGTCACACACACTCTGTCCAATGGGGTTTGTGACACACACACTGTCTAATGGGTATTGTGACACACACAGGCTTTCCAATGGAGTTTGTCACACATACTCTGTCCAATGGGGTTTGTGACAAACACATGCTGTCCAATGGTGTTTGTGACACACACACTGTCCAATGGGGTTTGTGAACACATATGCTATCCAATGGGGTTTGTGACACACACACTATCCAATGGGGTTTCTGAAGACATACGCTGTCCAATGGGGATTGTGACACACACACTCGGTCCAATGGGGATTGTGACACACACAAGGTCCAATGGGGTTTGTGACACACACGCTGTCCAATGGGGATTGTGACACACCACACACACTCTGTCCAATAGGGAATGTGACAGACACGCTGTCCAACGGGGTTTGTGACACACAGGCTGTCCAGTGGCGTTTGTGACACACACACTGTCCAATAGGGTTTGTGACACACACATGCTATACAATGGGGTTAGTAACACAGACACTTTCCAAGAGACGTTGTGACACAAACGCTGTCAAATGGGGTTTGTGTCACACACTCTGTCCAGGGGGGTTTGTGACACACAGACGGTCCAATGGGGTTTGCGAAACACACACTGTCCTACGGGGTTTGTGACACACACACACTGTCCAATGGGGTTTGTGACACACACACTGTCCAATGGGTTTTGTGACACACACGCTGTCCAATGGAGATTGCAACACACACATGCTGTCCAATGTTGTTTGTGACACGCATGCTTTCCAATGGTGTTTGTGGCAAACAGGCTGTCCATTGCGGTTTGGGACACACACTCTTTCCAAAGTGGTTTGTGTCACACACGCTGTCCAATGGGGTTTGTGACACACTGTGTCCACGGGGGTTTGTGACAAACACGCTGTCCAATGGGGATTGTGACACACATATCCTCCAATGGGGTTTGTCTCACACACACTGTCCAATGGGGTTTTTGACACACACGCTGTCCAATCAGGTTTGTGACTCGCTCACTCTGTCCAATGGTTCTTGTGACACACACGCTGTCCAGTGGTGTTTGTGACACACACGCTGTCCAAAAGGGTTTGTGACACGCACACGCTATCCAATGGGATTTGTAACACAAACACTTTCCAATGAGGTTTATGACACACGCTGTCAAATGGGTTTTCTGACACACACGCTGTTGAAATGGGGTTTGTGACACACACTCTGTCCAATGGGGTTTGTGACACACACATGCTGTCGAATGTTGTTTGTGACACACATTCTGTTTAATGGTGTTTGTGACAAACAGGCTGTCCATTGCGGTTTGGGACACACAAACTTTCCTAAGTGGTTTGTGTCACACACGCTGTCCAATGGGGTTTCTGACACACACAGTTTCCACGGGGGTTTGTGACACACACAGTGTCTAATGGGTACTGTGACACACACACACTCTCCAATGGGGTTTGTGACACACACAGTATCCAGTGGGGTCTGTGACACACACACTGTCCAATAGGCTTTGTGAGACACACATGCTATACAATGGAGTTTGTAACACACACACTTTCCAAGAGGCGTTGTGACACACACGCTGTAAAATGGGGTTTGTGACACACACTTGGTCCAGGGGGGTTTGTGACACACAGACGGTCCAAGGGGGTTTGTGAAACACACTCTGTCCAAAGGGGTTTCTGACACACACGCTGTCCAGTGGGGTTTGTGACACACACACTGTCCAATATAGTTTGTGACACACACACTGTCCAATGGGGATTGTGAAAGACACACACTGTCCAACGGGGACTGTGACACACACTCGCTGTCCAATGTTGTTTGTGACATGCATGCTGTTTAATGGTGTTTGTGACAAACACGCTGTCCAATGGGGATTGTGATACACACACGCTGTCCCATGGGGTTTGTGACACACACAGTGTCCAAAGGGGTTTGTGACACACACTCTGTCCAATGGGGTTTGTGACACACACACTGTCTAATGGGAACTGTGACACACACAAGCTGTACACTGGGGATTGTCGCACATACTCTGTCCAATGGGTTTTGTGACACACACACACTGTCCAAGGGTGTTTGTGACACACACAGTGTCCAATTTGGTTTGTGACACATACGCTGTCCAATGGGGATTGTGACACACACACTGTCCAATGGGGTTTGTGAAACACACACTCTCCAAAGGGGTTTCGACACACACACGTTATCCAATGGGGATTGTGACACACACACTATCCAAGGGGGATTGTGACACACACAAACTCTGTCCAATGGGGTTGTTGACAAACAAACTGTCCAATGGGGTTTGTGACACATACGCTGTCCAATGGAGTTTGTCACACACACTCTGTTCAATGGGGATTGTGACACATGCACGCTGTACAGAAAGTTTTGTGACGCACACACTGTCCAATGGGGATTGTGACACACACACGCTGTCCAATTGGGTTTCTGACACACATGCTGTCACATGGGGTTTGTGACACGCACTCTGTCCAATGGGGTTTCTGACACACACACTATCAAATTGAGTATATGACACACACACTTTCTAATGGGGTTTGTGACACACACACGCTGTCCAGTGGGGTTTGTGACACACACACTGTCCAATGGGGTTTGTGACATACACGCTGTCAAATGGGGTTTGTGACAAACCACACACACTCTGTCCAATGGGGAATGTGACAGACACGCTGTCCAATGGGGTTCGTGACACACACGCTGTCCAATGGGGTTTGTGACATACACACATTCCAATACGTTGTGGCAAACACACGCAATCCAATTGGGTTTCTGACACACATGCTGTCACATGGGGTTTGTGACACGCACTCTGTCCAATGGGGTTTGTGACACACACACACTGTCCAATTGGGATTGTGACATACACATGCTGTCCAATGTTGTTTGTGACATGCATGCTGTTTAATGGTGTTTGTGAAAAACACGCTGTCCGATGGGGATTGTGATACACACACGCTGTCCCATGGGGTTTGTGACACGCATGCTGTCAAAATGGGGTTTGGGACAGACACATTGTACAATGAGGATTGTGACACACACACTGTCCAATGGGGTTTTTGACACACACACTGTCCAATGGGGTTTCTCAAACACACTCTTTCCAATGGGGCTTGTGAAACACACGCTGTCTAACGGGGTTCTTGAACCACACACTGTCCAATAGTGTTTGTGACACACACACGCTATCCAATGGTGTTTGTGACACAAACACTTTCCAGTGGGGTTTGTGACATACACACGCTATCCTATGGGGTTTGTGACACACACACTTTCCAATGGTGTTTCTGACACACACGGTGTCCAATGGGTTTTGCGACACACATGCTATCCAATGGGGTTTGTGACACACACACACTATCCAATGGGGTTTGTGTCACACAAACTGTCCAATGGGGATTGTGACACACACACACTGTCCAATGCGGATTGTGACATACACACGCTGTGTAATGGGGTTTGTATCACACACGCTGTATAGGGATGTTTGTAAAGAACACTCTGTCCAATGGGGTTTGTGACACACACACTGTCCAGGGGGGTTTGTGACACACACGCTGTCCAATTTGCTTTGTGACACACACGCTGTCCAATGGGGTTTGTGACTCAGATAATCTCCAGGGGTGTTTGTGAAACACAAGCTGTCCAGAGGGATTTGTGAAACACACAATGTCCAATGGGTATTGTGACACACACACTGTCCAATGGGGTTTATGACACACACGCTGTCAAATGGGGTTTGTGACAAACCACACACACTCTGTCCAATGGGGAATGTGACACACACGCTGTCCAATGGGGTTCGTGACACACACGCTGTCCAATTTGGTTTGTGACACACACGCTGTCCAATGGGGTTTGTGACTCAGATAATCTCCAGGGGTGTTTGTTGAACACACACTGTCCAGAGGGATTTGTGACACACACACTGTCCAATGGGTATTGTGACACACTCAACATGTCCAATGGTGTTTGTGACACACACACACTCCAAAGTGGTTTTGACACACACACGCTGTCCAATTGGGTTTGCGATACACACACGCTATCCAATGGGGATTGTGACACAAACACTGTCCAATGGGATTGTTGACAAACAAACTGTCCAATGGGGTTTGTGACACTTACGCTGTCCAATGGAGTTTGTCACACATACTCTGTTCAACGGGGATTATGACACACACACGCTGTCCAGAGAGGTTTGTGACACACACACAGTCCAATGGGGATTGTTACACACACACGCTGTCCCATGGGTTTTTTCACACGCATGCTGTCCAATGGGGTTTGTGACACACACACTGTCCAATGGGGTTTGTAACACACACGCTCTCCAATGGGTTTTGTGACACACACAATCTGTCCAATGGGGCTTGTGACACCCACACTGTACAGGGGGGTTTGTTACACACGCTCTATCCAATGGGGTGTGTGACACACAAAGTTTACAATGGGGTTTGTGACATACACACTGTCCAGGGGGGATTGTGACACACACACTGATTAATGGGGTTTCTCACACACTCTCTATCCAATGGGATTTGTGACACAAAACTCTCCAATGGGCATTGTGACACACACACGCTGTAACATGGGGTTTGTGACACGCATGCTGTCAAATGGGGTTTGTGACACACACATTGTCCTGAGTGGTTTGTGACTCAGAGACTCTCCAGGGTTGTTTGTTACACACACGCTGTCCAGAGGGGTTTGCGACACACACACTGTCCAATGGGTTTGTGACACACACACGCTGTCCAATGGGGTTTTTAACACACACGCTGCCCAATGGGATTTGTGACATACACACTCTCCAGGGTGGTTTGTGACAAAGACGCTGCAGAATTGGGTTTGTGAAACACACTCTGTCCGATGGGGATTGTGACACTCACACGCTGTCCAATGGGGTTTGAGACACGGATGCTGTCCCATGGGGTTCATGACAAACACTCTGTCCAATAGGGTTTGTGACATACACATGCTATACAACGGGGTTTGGGACACACACACTTTCCAATGTGGTTTGTGACTCACACGATGTCCAATGGGGTTTGTGACACCCGCACTGTCCAGGGGGTTTTGTGACACACACGCTCTCCAATTTGGTTTGTGACAAATACGCTATCCAATGGGGTTTATAACACAGACAATCTCCAGGGGTGTTTGTGAAACACACGCTGTCCAGAGGGGTTTGTGACACACACACTGTCCAATGGGGATTGTGACACACACACTGTCCAATGGGGTTTGTGACACACACACTCTCCAAAGGGGTTTGACACACACACGCTGTCCAATGGGGTTTTCGACACACACACGCTATCCAATGGGGATTGTGACACACACACTGTCCAAGGCGGATTGTGACACACACAAACTCTGTCCAATGGGGTTGTTGACAAACAAACTGTCCAATGGGGTTTGTGACACATACGCTGTCCAATGGAGTTTGTCACACACACTCTGTTCAATGGGGACTGTGACACATACACGCTGTCCAGAAAGTTTTGTGATGCACACACTGTCCAATGGGGATTATGACACACACACGCTGTCCCATGGGTTTTTTCACACACATGCTGTCCAATGGGGTTTGTGACACACACACTGTCCAATGGGGTTTGTAACACACACGCTCTCCAATGGGTTTTGTGAAACACACAATCTGTCCAATGGGGCGTGTGATACACACACTGTACAGGGCGGTTTGTTACACACACTCTATCCAAAGGGTTCTGTGACACACAAAGTTTCCAATGGGGTTTGTGCCATACACACTGTCCAGGGGGGATTGTGACACACACACTGATTAATGGGGTTTCTCACACACACTCTGTTCAATGGGGTTTGTGACACACAACTCTCCAATGGGCATTGTTACACACACACCCTGTCTAATGGGTTAGTGACACACACACTCTGTCCGATGGGGATTGTGACACACACGCTGTCCAATGGGGTTTGAGAAACGGGCGCTGTCCCATGGGGTTCATGACAAACACTGTGTCCAATAGGGTTTGTGACATACACACGCTATACAATGGGATTTGTGACACACAGACTTTCCAATGTGGTTTGTGACACACACGCTGTCCAATGGGTTTTGTGACACACAGACTGTCTAAGGGGTTTGTGACACACCCACGCTCTCCAAAGGTGTTTCTGACACACACGCTGTCAAATGGGGTTTGTGACACCCGCACTGTCCAGGGGGGTTTGTGACACACACACTGTCTGTCCAATGGGGTTTGTCACACACCCTCTGTCCAATGGGGTTTCTGACACACACGCTGTCCAATGGGGATTGGGACATACACACGCTGTCCAATGGGGATTGTGATACACACACGCTGTCCAATGGGGATTGTGATATACACACGGTGACCAGTGGTGTTTGTGACACACACGCTGAATATTGCGGTTTGGGACACACACACTTTCCAAAGGGGTTTGTGTCATACACGCTGTCCAATGGGGTTTGTGTCACACACCGTGTCCAGGGGGGTTTGTGACACAAACGCTGTACAGTGGGGTTTTTGACACACACACTGTCCAATGGGGTTAGTGACACACACAATGTCCAATGGGGTTTCTGACACACACACTGAGTCCAATGGGGCTTGTGACACACACGGTGTCAAATGGGGTTCGTGACACATATGCTGTCCAGTGGGATTTGTGAACACACAAACTTTTCAATAGGGTTTGTGACACAGAAACGCTGTACAATGGGATTTGTGACACACACGGTGTCCAGGGGGGTTTGTGACACACACGCTGTCTAATGGGGTCTGTGACACACACAGTTTCCAATGTGGTTTCTGACACACACACTGTCCAAAGGGGTTTGTGACATTCAATTGTCCAATGGGGATTGTACCACACAAATGCTGTCCAATGTGGTTTGTGAAACACACACACTGTCCAATGGAACTCGTGACATACACGCTGTCTAGAGGGGTTTGTGACACACACACTGTCCGGACGGGTTTGCGATAAACACAATGTCCAATGGGCTTTGTGACACATACACTGTACAGGGGGGTTTGTGACCCACACACTGTCCAGTGGGTTTTGTGACACACACACTTTCCAATGGGTTTTGTGACTCACACGCTGTCCGATGGTGTTTGTGACACACGCACTATCAAGGCGGGTTTGTGAAAAACACACTGTCCAGTGGGTTTTGTGACACACACACTTTCCAATGGGTTTTGTGACACTCACGCGCTGTCCAATGGTGTTTGTGACACCCACATTGTCCATTGTGTTTTGTGACACACACACTGTTCAGGGGGGTTTGAGACACACACACTGTCCAATGGGGTTTGTGACACACACACGCTGTCCCATGGGTTTTTTCACACGCATGCTGTCCAATGGGGTTTGTGACACACACGCTGTCCAATGGGGTTTGTAACACACACGCTCTCCAATGGGGTCTGTGACACACAAAGTTTCCAATGGGGTTTGTGACACACACGCTGTCCAATGGGAATTGTGATACACACACGCTGTCCAATGGTGTTTGTGATACGCATGCTGACCAATGGTGTTTGTGACACACACGCTGAATATTGCGGTTTGGGACACACACACTTTCCAAAGGGGTTTGTGTCATACACGCTGTCCAATGGGGTTTGTGACACACACAGTGTTCAGGGGGGTTTGTGACACAAACGCTGTACAGAGGGGTTTGTGACACACACACTGTCCAATGGGGTTAGTGACACACAAGTTGTCCAATGGGGTTTCTGACACACACACTCAGTCCAATGGGGCTTGTGACACACACGGTGTCCAATGGGGTTCGTGACACATATGCTGTCCAGTGGGATTTGTGAACACCCAAACTTTTCAATAGGGTTTGTGACACAGACACGCTATACAACGGGTTTTGTGACACACACGCTGTCCAGGGGGGTTTGTGACACACACGCTGTCTAATGGGGTTTGTGACACACACAGTCTAATGGATTTTGTGACACTCACGCGCTGTCCAATGGTGTTTGTGACACGCACGCTGTCCATTGTGTTTTGTGACACACACACTGTTCAGGAGGGTTTGTGACACACACACTGTCCAATGGGGTTTGCGACACACACACTCTGTCCAGTGGGGGTTGTGATGACACACGTTGTCCAATGGGGTTTCTGACACATGCACTCTGTCCAATGGGGGTTGTGACACACACGATCTCCAATGGGGTTTGTGACAAACACACGCTATACAATGGGGTTTGTGATACACACACTGTCCAATGGGGTTGGTGACAAATACACGCTATCCAATGTGTTTTGTTACACACACGCTGTGCAATGGGATTTCTGACACACACACTGTCTAATGGGGTTTGTGACAAACACACTGTCCAATACGGATTGTGACAGACACAAGCTGTCCCATGCTCTTTGTGACACGCACGCTGTCCAAAGTGGTTTGTGACACACACATTGTACAGGGGTGTTTGTGACACACACACTGTCCAATGGGGTTTGTGACACATAGGCTGTTCAATGGTTTTTGTGACACACACACTCTGTGCAATGGGGCTTTTGACACACACACAGTCCAATGGGGATTGTGACACACACACTGTACAGGGGGGTTTGTGACACACCCTGTGTCCAATGGGATTTGTGACACACACACTGTCCAATGGGGATTGTGACTCACACAAACTCTGTCCAATGGGGTTGGTGACACACAAACTGTCCAATAGTGTTTGTGAAACACACGCTGTCCAATGGGGTTTGTTACACAGATGCTTCCCAATGGGGTTTGTTACACACACACTTTCCAGGGAGGTTTGTGACACACACGCTGTCCAGTGGGGATTGTGACACACACGCTGTCCAGAGGTTTTTGTGACCCACACACATTCCATTGGAGATTGTGACAGACACGCTGTCCAATGGGGTTTGTGAAACACACACACTGTCCAATGGGGATTGTGACACACACACGCTGTCCAATGTTGGTTGTGACACACATGCTGTCCAATGGTGTGTGTGACAAACACGCTGCCCATTGCGGTTTGGGACAGACTCAATTTCCTATCTTGGGCCTTGAAAAGCAAGTCCTTTGGCGACACGGTACGGCAGAAAGAATTGAATCAGACAACGGTACTCATTTCAAAAACAGTCTTATAGACAATTGGGCCAAAGAACATGGTATTGAGTGGGTATATCATATTCTATATCATGCACCAGCCTCTGGGAAAATTGAAAGGTACAATGGTTTGCTAAAAACTACACTAAAGGCACTTGGTGGTGGAACCTTTAAAAATTGGGACTCACATTTAGCAAAAGCCACTTGGTTGGTCAACACCCGGGGATCAACCAATCGAGCCGGGCCTGCCCAATCAGAAATTCTACGGACTGTAGAAGGAGATAAAGTCCCTGTAGTACACATGAAAAACATGTTAGGAAAGGCAGTCTGGGTTACTCCTGCCTCAGGCAAAGGCAAGCCCATTCGTGGGATTGTTTTTGCCCAGGGACCTGGCAGCACCTGGTGGGTGATGCTTAAGGATGGAGAAGTTCGGTGTGTACCTCAAGGGGATTTGAGTTTAGGTGAAAATATTCAATACTGAACTGCATGATGTGAATTGCCATGCTAACAGTGTTTAATAAGTGTCTTCCAGATCAAGACAATGATGATGAAACCAGAGCTAGCTTCTTCGAGTGGCGCCTGACAACTTCTTCGAAGTTGATATCTTTAACCCACAAACAGTGGTAATGAGATGCACTTGTACCATTTTTCCTGCCCTGGGAGACTGTCGTGACAAAACGAACTTAATGAACTTTTTAAAGGATGGTCCACTGATTAATTACTCCTGTGTATATATGTACATATGTATATATAGATATATAGTTGTAGTGATTAATTAGATTATATTGATAGATTGTATTGATAAGGTTTAAGCATTCAGTGAATGGCATATTATAAGGGGTGGAATGTCCTGGTTTAGTTAAAAACAAGTATCTCTTTCAGTGAATTTGCCTGTCAGCTAAAGCCTTCATATTAACTGCATTTTCCTGGAGAACCAGACACATGTTTTGGTAAACCTAGCAATGGAATGCAAACTTATTGATAAGCACGGATGGACATCTCGCGAGAGGGGCGACGAGAAGAAAGAGACCAAGAAACTGACCAACTGTGTATAACATTCCATTCACTTGAATACTTCATATAAAAGTGGGAGATCACAAGGATCTCGTTCGTTTTTCCCCTTTTGCCTTTTTCCCTTCTGCTCATGGCCGACATTAGAAGAGGACCTTGCTAGTCGTCCCTGCGAACTGAGGCCTAGTGAGAGACTGAATCCAGCTCCGGTTGGCTGCAGAGTCTAATCCAGGACTTTGGTTGCCGGCTCTGCAGTTGCTGAGACTTTCAAGATTGGTTTTGTATATTTTGTATTATTTTCTCTATTCTTATTAGTAGCATTAGTAAAACATCTTTAATTTTTTCCAACTCTCTTCACTCTGTCCTTCTTTTCCTCCCAATTGCCTCTCCTTAGTGGAAAGCGGGGAGAGGGAGAGGAAAGTGGGGGCGGGGAGAGGGGGTTAACAATACATCTGCCGGGGTTTTATTGTCACCCCGCAATCTTAACCCTCGACACACACACGGTGTCCAAAGGGGATTGCGACACACACGTTGTGCAATGGCGTTTGTGACACAGAAACTGTCAAGGGGTGTTTGTGACACACACACTGTCCAGGGGGGTTTGAGACACACACGCTGTTCAATGGTGTTTGAGACACAGAGGCTGTCAAATGGGGATTGTGACACACAGGCTGTTCAATAGGGATTGTGACTCACACACGCTGTCCAAAGGGGTTTATGGCACACACACTGTGCAAATGGGTTTGTGACACACACACGCTGTCCAATGGGGTTTATGCCACACATACTCTATCCAATGGGGTTTCTGACACACAAGCTTTCCAATAGGGTTTGTGACACACACGCGCTGTACAATGGGGTTTGTGACACACACATTCCAATGGGTTTTGTGACACACATGCTGTCCAAAGCCTTTTGTGACACACACACTGTTTAATGGGTTTTGTGACACACACTCGCTGTCCAATTGTGTTTGTGACACACACGCTGTCAAATGGGGTTTGTGACACACACGCTGTCCAATGGGATTTGTGACACAAACGCTGTATAATGGGTTTAGTGACACACACACAATCTAATGGGGTTGTGACACACAATCGCTGTCCAATGGCGTTTGTAGACACACACGCTGTGAAATGCTGTTTGTGACACAGACACTGTCCAGGGGGGTTTGTGACACACACACTGTCCAGGTGGGTTTGAGACACACACGCTGTCCAATGGGGATTGTGACATGCACGCTGTCCAATAGGGTTTATGGCACACACACACTGTCCAATGGGGTTTGTGTCACAGACACTTTCCAATGAGTTTTATGATACACACTCTGCCACACTCTGCCATGGGTTTTGTGAAACACACACAGTCTAAGGGGGTTTGTGACACACACTCGTTGTCCAATGGTTCTTGTAAAACACACATGCTGTCCAATGGGGTTTGTGGCACACACACTGTCTAATGGGGTGTGTGAAATACACTCGCTGTCCAATGGTGTTTGTGACACAGACACACTATCCAGTGGGGTTTGTGACACACACACTGTCCAATGGGGTTTGTGACACACATGCTGTACAATGGGGTTTGTGACACACACAGTGTCCCCTGGGGTTTGTGACACACACGCTGCCCCATGCCTTTTGTGACACACGAGCTGTCCAATGTGGATTGTGACAAAAACATGCTGTCCAATGGGGTTTACGGCACACACACTCTCCAATGGGTTTTGTGAGACACACACACTATTCAATTGGGATTGTGAAACACACACATTCCAATGGGGTTTGTGACACACACGCTGTCCAATGGGGATTGTGACACACAGGCTGTCCAATCCTGTTGATGACACACACATGGTCCAATGGGGTTTGTGACATCCACACTGTCCAATGGGGTTTCTGGCACAGACACTGTCCAACGGGGTTGGTGACACACAAAGGCTGTCCAATGGGGTTTGTGACACACACGCTGTCCATGGGTTTTGTGACACACACACGCTGTCCAATGTCGTTTGTAATACACATGCTGTCCAATGGGGTTTGAGACAAAAAGGTTGTTCAATGGGTTTGTGACACACACACTGTCCCATGGGGCTTGAGGCACAAATGCTGTCCAATAAGGATTGTGACACACACGCTGTCCGGGGGGTTTGTGACACACGCTGTCGACTGGGGTTTGTGACACACACACTTTCCATTGGGGTTTGTGACACACACACGCTGTCCAATGGTGTTTGAGACATACCCGCTGTTCAATGGCATTTGTGACACACACAGTGTGCAGGGGTGTTTGTAAGACACTCGCTGTCCAATGGGGATTGTGACACACACACGCTGTCCAATGGGGTTTGTGACACAGACACTTTCCAATGGGGTTTATGATACACATGCTGTCCAATGGGGGTTGTGAAACACACGCTGTCCGATGGGATTTGTGACACACACGCTGTCCAATGGTGTTTGTGACACACCCATGCTTTCCAAAGGGATTTGTGACACACACACGCTATTCAGTGGGGTTTCTGACACCCATGCTGTCCAACGGGGTTTGTAATCCAGAAACTGTCAAGAGGGATTTGTGACACACAAAGTGTCTCAGCTACCTGAGACACTTAGACTAAGCCTAAAATACGCAGATCTCTCCATAAGGATGGTTTTCATACTGTACGTCCACAATCTGCTGGCAGTACAAAAAAATAAGCTGTAGATCTCCTTAGGCTGAGTCATGGTGCTTTGGTGCAGGGATCAGGCATATCATGGGAATATTTCACCATTTCTGCTCTGGTTTTCAGTGTATGACACCAAAACACCCACCTGATGACATCCTCTCAAGAGCAAAGGCAGCAATTTGCAGAATTCCGCTTCTTTGGGGAACTGAGAAATTGCTGAGCTTACACCAAGTCCTGCAGTGCCCCTGTCACCTGCAGAGTCACCGCATCCTCACCACGGTAGCGGGCATTGTGACAAAGGTTCTATGTCAGATGGATGTGGCAGACGAGCGCCCCCTAGGGGATGGGGAGCCTGTCAGCCCCGGGCCCGTCACTGCCTGCTGTCCCCGCTGTCACCAGCCAGGTCTCTGAAAACTGGTCAAACCATTCCCAGACATGGGGCCAATTTGGCCAAAAGTCTCCAACAGACAAGACGGGAAGAAAGATATGGGACAGAGGGCGAAAGCGAAGGGAGCAGGAGAAAGGGAAGGAAGAATAAAAAAAGTGTTGGGCTGCAGAAGTTAGATGGAGGAATTGTAAGAAAAGGGGCAGGAAGCAGGAGAGTGAGAGAAAAGGAAAGAAAGAAGAGACATGCAGCCAGACGAGGGGTTAGTGAGAGAAGATGAGACAGAGAACAGGATGAGAAGGAAATAAGGCAAGGCAAGGACAGGCAAGGACAGGCTAGGCTGCAGGACATTTTTTTGCTTTATAGTTTCTAGCACATTCGTCTTCAGACTAGGAGGAAAACCATAAGACCTTATGGATTAGGCCCAGGCAAAAACCCCAGCTACTTGAGACACTTAGACTAAGCCTGAAATACGAAAATCTCTCCATAAGGATGATTTTTATACAGCATTCCACAATCTGCTGGCATTACAAAAAAATAAGCTGCAGATCTCCTTAGGCTGAGTCATGGTGCTTTGGTGCAGGAACCATTCATATCATGGGAATATTTCAACATTTCTGCTCTGCTTTTCAGTGTATGACACCAAAAGACCCGCCTGATGATATCCTTTCAAGAGCACAGGCAGCAATTTGCAGAATTCTGCTTCTTTGGGGAACTGAGAAATTGCTGAGCTGCCACCAAGTATTGCAGTGCCCCTGTCACCTGCAGAGTCACTGCATCCTCACCACGGTAGCGGGCATTGTGACAAAGGTTGTATGTCAGCTGGGTGTGGCAGCCAGGCGCCCCCTAGGGGATGGGGAGCCTGTCAGCCCCGGGCCTGTCACTGCCTGCTGTCCCTGCTGTCACAAGCCAGGCCTCTGAAAACTTGTCAAACCGTGCCAGACGTGGGGCCAATTTGGCCCAAAATCTCCAAGAGACAAGTCGGGAAGAAAGTTATGGGACAGAGGGAGAAAGCGAAGGGAGCAGGAGAAAGGGAAGGAAGAATAAAAAGTAGTGTTGGGCTGCAGAAGTGAGATGGAGGAATTGCAAGAAAAGAGGCAGGAAGCAGAGGAGTGAGAGAAAAGGAAAGAAGAGACATGCAGCCAGACGAGGTGTTAGTGACAGAGGATGGGACAGAGAACAGGATGAGAAGGAAATAAGGCAAGGCAAGGACAGGCAAGGAAAGGCAAGGCAAGGCTAGGCTGCATGACATTTTTTGCTCTGTAGTTTCCAGCACATTCGTCTTCAGATGAGGAGGAAAGCCATAATACCTTATGGAATGGCCCAAGAAAAAAACCCAGCTACTTGAGACACTTAGACTAAGCCTAAAATACGCAGATCTCTCCATAAGGATGGTTTTTATACTGTACTTCCACAATCGGCTGGCAGTACAGAAAAAATAAGCTGCAGATCTCCTTAGGCTGAGTCATGGTGCTTTGGTGCAGGAACCATTCATATCATGGGAATATTTCACCATTTCTGCTCTGGTTTTCAGTGTATGACACCAAAAGACCCACCTGATGACATCCTTTCAAGAGCAAAGGCAGCAATTTGCAGAATTCCGCTTCTTTGGGGAACTGAGAAATTGCTGAGCTGACACCAAGTCCTGCAGTGTCCCTGTCACCTGCAGAGTCACCGCATCCTCACCACGGTAGCGGGCATTGTGACAAAGGTCCTATGTCAGCTGGGTGTGGCAGCCTGGTGCCTCCTAGAGGATGGGGAGCCTGTCAGCCCCGGGCCTGTCACTGCCAGCTGTCCCTGATGTCACCAGCCAGGCCTCTGAAACCTTGTCAAACCATGCCCAGACGTGTGGCCAATTTGGCCCAAATTCTCCAACAGACAAGACGGGAAGAAAGATATGGGACAGAGGGAGAAAGCGAAGGGAGCAGGAGAAAGGGAAGGAAGAATAAAAAGTAGTGTTGGGCTGCAGAAGTGAGATGGAGGAATTGCAAGAAAAGAGGCAGGAAGCAGAGGAGTGAGAGAAAAGGAAAGTAGAGACATGCAGCCAGACGAGGGGTTAGTGAGAGAGGATGGGACAGAGAGCAGGATGAGAAGGAAATAAGGCAAGGCAAGGACAGGCAAGGACAGGCAAGGCAAGGCTACATAAGGTTGGTTTTTATACTGTATTCCACAATCTGCTGGCAGTACAAAAAAATAAGCTGCAGATCTCCTTAGGCTGAGTCATGGTGCTTTGGTGCAGGAACCATGCATATCATGGGAATATTTCACTATTTCTGCTTTGGTTTTCAGTGTATTACACCAAAACACCCACCTGATGACATCCTTTCAAGAGCAAAGGCAGCAATTTGCAGAATTCCGCTTCTTTGGGGAACTGAGAAATTGCTGAGCTGCCACCAAGTCCTGCAGTGTCCCTGACACCTGCAGAGTCACCGCATCCTCGCCACGGTAGCGGGCATTGTGAAAAAGGTTCTTTGTCAGATGGGTGTGGCAGCCAGGCGCCCCCTAGGGGATGGGGAGCCTGCCAGCCCCGAGCCTGTCACTGCCTGCTGTCCCTTCTGTCACCAGCCAGGCCTCTGAAAATTGGTCAAACCATGCCCAGACTTGGGGCCAATTTGCCCCAAAGTCTTGAAAAGACAAGTCGGGAAGAAAGATATGGGACAGAGGGAGAAAGCGAAGGGAGCAGGAGAAAGGGAAGGAAGAATGGAAAGCCCGAATTAAGAGGGAAATCAGCAGCCCACTTGACGTGCATGTACACTAATGCATGCAGTATGGGCAACTAACAAGAGAAGCTGGAAGCCATCGTGTAGCAGGAAAGCTATGACATAGTTGCCATCACAGAAACATGGTGGGATGACTCATATGACTGGAGTGCTGCTATGTGTGGCTATAAGCTCTTCAGAAAAGATAGGTAGGGTAGGAGAGGTGGAGGGGTGGCTTTATATGTTAGAGAGTCACTTGACTCTGTTAAACTTGAGGTCAGTATGCAGGTTTGAGTTCCTGTGGACCAGAATCAGGGGGAAGTCCAACAAGGCTGACATCCTCGTGGGTGTCTGTTATAGACCGCGCAACCAGGACAATGAAGGAGATGAATTATTCTACAAGCAGCTGGCAGATGTCTCAAAATCGATGGCCCTTGTTCTTGTGGGTGACTTTAACCTGCCGGATATCTACTGGGAGATCAATACTGCACAGAAGAGGCAGTCTAGGAAGTTCCTAGAGTGTATAGAGGACAATTTCCTTCATCAGCTGGTAAATGAGCCCACCAGGGGCAAGACCCCGCTAGACCTACTGTTTACAAACAGAGAAGGGCTGGTGGGAGATGTAGTGGTTGGAGGCCGCCTGGGGCATAGCAACCATGAAATAATAGAATTTTCAGTACTCAGAGATGCAGGGAGAACCATTAACAAAACCTCTATGCTGGACTTCCCGAGGGCAGATTTTTGCCTATTCAGAAGTCTAGTTCAGAGCATACCCTGGGAAACAATGCTTAAAAACAAGGGGGCCCAGGAGGGTTGGACATGCTTCAAGCAGGTGGTTTTGAGTGCACAGGAACAGGCTATACCAGTGTGCCGAAAGGCTAGCTGGTGGGGAAGACAACCGGCTTGGCTAAACAGGGAGATTCTGAATGAAATCAGAAATAAAAAGAGACTTTACCGACTGTGGAAAAAAGGCCTGGCTACTTATGAAGGATTTATGGAAATAGCTAGATCATGCAGAAAAAAGATCAGGGAAACAAAAGTGCAATTTGAAGTTAACTTGGCCAATTCTGTCAGGGATAATAAAAAGTCCTTCTTCAAATATGTTAATAACAAAAGGAGGGGCAAGGAAAACCTCCATTCTCTGTTGGACTCTGAAGGAAATATAGTTAACAAAGATGAGGAGAAAGCTGAGGTACTTAATACCTACTTTGCCTCAGTTTTTACCAGTGAGACAGGTGGCCCTCAGGACAACTCATCTCTGGAGGTGGTTGACAGAGATAGGAAGCCAAATAGGCCCCTTGTATTCCAGGAGGAAATAGTTGGTGATTTACTGAGCCATCTGGATCCTCACAAGTCTATGGGACCAGATGGGATCCATCCTAGGGTGATGAGGGAGCTAGCAGAAGAACTTGCCAAGCCGCTCTCCATAATCTTCCAACAGTCCTGGCTCACTGGGGAGGTCCCATATGATTGAAAATTGGCCAATGTTACCCCAGTCCACAAAAAGGGCTGCAGAGCTGACCCTGGCAACTACAGGCCTGTCAGTCTGACCTCGGTGCCTGGCAGGGTTATGGAGCAGATCATGCTGAGTGGAATCACACAGCACCTTCAGGATGGACAAGGGATCAGACCCAGCCAGCATGGGTTTAGGAGGGGCAGGTCCTGTCTGACCAGCCTGATCTCCTTTTATGATCAGGTGACCCAGCTGGTGGATGAGGGGAAAGCCATGGATGTGGTCTATCTGGACTTCAGCAAGGTCTTTGACACTGTCTCCCATAATATACTCTTGCAAAAGCTGGTAGCCCATGGCTTGGACAAGTGCACTCTACGCTGGGTTAAGAACTGGCTGGAGGGCCGGGCCCAGAGAGTGCTGGTGAACGGGGCTGCATCCAGCTGGCGGCCAGTCACTAGTGGTGTTCCCCAGGGGTCAGTGTTGTGTCCAGTCCTGTTTAACATCTTTATTGATGATTTAGATGAGGGGATTGAGACCATCATCAGCAAATTTGCTGATGACACCAAGTTGGGAGGGAGTGTCGACCTACTGGAAGGCAGGAGGGCTCTGCAGAGGGATCTGGATAGACTGGAAAAATGGGCTGATTCCAATGGGATGAAGTTCAATAAGGCCAAGTGCCGGGTGCTGCACTTTGGTCACAACAACCCCCTGCAGCGCTACAGGCTGGGCACAGAGTGGCTGGAGAGCAGTCAGACAGAAAGGGACCTGGGGGTACTAATTGACAGGAAGCTCAACATGAGCCAACAGTGTGCCCAGGTGGCCAAGAAGGCCAACGGTATCCTGTCCTGTATCAAAAATAGCGTGGTCAGCAGGACAAGGGAAGTGATCCTTCCCCTGTACTCTGCATTGGTGAGGCCACATCTGGAGTATTGTGTTCAGTTCTGGGCCTCTCAGTTCAGGAAAGACATTGAAGTGCTGGAGCGGGTCCAGAGAAGAGCAACACGAGTGGTGAAGGGACTTGAACACAAGCCCTATGGGGAGAGGCTGAGGGAGCTGGGGTTGTTTAGTCTAGAGAAGAGGAGGCTTAGAGGTGACCTCATCACTCTCTATAACTACCTGAAGGGAAGTTATAGCCAGGTGGGGATTGGTCTCTTCTCCCAGGCAGTTAGCAATAGGACAAGGGGGCATGGGCTTAAACTCTACCAGGGGAAATTTAGACTGGATATTAGAAAGAAATTCTTTACAGAGAGAGTGGTCAGGCATTGGAATGGCCTGCCCAGGGAGGTAGTGGACTCGCCGTCCCTAGAGGTTTTTAAACTGAGATTGGACATGGCACTTAGTGCCATGATCTAGTAAACGGACTAGAGTTGGACCAAGAGTTGGACTCGATGATCGCTGAGGTCTTTTCTAACCCAGTAGATTCTGTGATACTGTGATACTGTGATTCTGTGATTCTGTGATTCTGTGAATAAAAAGTAGTGTTGGGCTGCAGGAGTGAGATGGAGGAATTGAAGGAAAAGAGGCAGGGAGCAGGAGAGTGAGAGAAAAGGAAAGAAGAGACATGCAGCCAGACGAGGGGTTAATGAGAGTGGATGGGACAGAGAACAGGATGAGAAGAAAATAAGGCAAGACAAGGACAGGCAAAGCAAGGCTAGGCTGCAGGACATTTTTTTGCTTTATAGTTTCTAGCACATTCGTATTCAGACTAGGAGGAGAGCCAGAAGACCGTATGGATTAGGCCAAATCAAAAACCCCAGCTACTTGAGACGCTTGGACTAAGCCTAAAATATGCAGATCTCTCCATAAG
Source organism: Columba livia (assembly GCF_036013475.1). Taxonomy (NCBI): domain Eukaryota; kingdom Metazoa; phylum Chordata; class Aves; order Columbiformes; family Columbidae; genus Columba; species Columba livia. The sequence goes on along the minus strand of NW_027043009.1, from coordinate 4,071,538 downwards.
GATGGTTTTTATACTGTACTTCCACAATCTGCTGGCAGTACAAAAAAATAAGCTGCAGATCTCTTTAGGCTGAGTCATAGTGCTTTGGTGCAGGGACCATGCATATCATGGGAATATTTCACCTTTTCTGCTCTGGTTTTCAGTGTATTTCACCAAAACACCCACCTGATGACATCCATTCAAGAGCAAAGGCAGCAATTTGCAGAATTCCGCTTCTTAGGGGAAGTGAGAAACTGCTGAGCTGCCACCAAGTCCTGCAGTGTCCCTGTCACCTGCAGAGTCACAGCATCCTAGCCACAGTACTGGCATTGTGAACAAAGGTTCTTTGTCAGAAGAGTTTTGCAGCCAGGCGCCCCCTAGGGGATTGGGAGCCTGTTAGCCCCGGGCCTGTCACTGCCGGCTGTCCCTGCTGTAACCAGCATGCCTCTGAAATTTGATCATACCATGCCCAGACTTGGGGCAAATTTGGCCCAAGGTCTTGAAAAGACAAGTTGGGAAGGAAGGTATGGGACAGAGGGAGAAAGCGAAGGGAGCAGGAGAAAGGGAAGGAAGAATAAAAAGTAGTGTTGGGCTGCAGGAGTGAGATGGAGGAATTGCCAGAAAAGAGGCAGGAAGGAGGAGAGTGAGAGAAAAGGAAAGTAGAGACATGCAGCCAGACGAGGGGTTAATGAGAGTGGATGGGACAGAGAACAGGATGAGAAGGAAATAAGGAAAGGCAAGGACAGGTAAGGACAGGCAAGGCAACGCTAGGTTGCAGGACATTTTTTTGCTTTATAGTTTCAGGCACATTCGTCTTCAGAAGAGGAGGAAAGCCAGAGGACCGTATGGATTAGGCCCAAACAAAAACCCAAGCTACTTGAGACACTTAGACTAAGCCTAAAATATGCAGATCTCTCCATAAGGATGGTTTTTATACTGTGCTTCCACAATCTGCAGGCAATACAAGAAAACTAGCTGCAGATCTCCTTAGGCTGAGTCATGGTGCTTTGGTGCAGGGACCATGCATATCATGGGAATATTTCACCATTTCTACTCTGTTTTTCAGTGTATTACACCAAAACACCCATCGGATGACATCCTTTCAAGAGCAAAGGAAGCAATTTGCAGAATTCCGCTCCTTTGGGGAAGTGAGAAATGGCTGAGCTGACACCAAGTCCTGCAGTGTCCCTGTCACCTGCAGAGTCACCGCATCCTCGCCACGGTAGCGGGCATTGTGACAAAGGTGCTATGTCAGAAGGGTTTGGCAGCCAGGCGCCCCCTAGGGGATGGGGAGCCTGCCAGCCCCGGGCCTGTCACTGCCTGCTGTCCCTTCTGTCACCAGGCAGGCCTCTGAAAATTGATCAAACCATGCCCAGACTTGGGGCCAATATGGCCCAGAGTCTTGAAAAGACAAGTCGGGAAGAAAGATATGGGACAGAGGGAGAAAGCGAAGGGAGCAGGAGAAAGGGAAGGAAGAATAAAAAGTAGTGTTGGGCTGCAGGAGTGAGATGGAGGAACTGCAGGAAAAGAGGCAGGAAGCAGGAGAGTGAGAGAAAAGGAACGAAGAGACATGCAGCCAGACGAGTGGTTAGTGAGAGAGGATGGGACAGAGAACAGGATGAGAAGGAAATAAGGCAAGGCAAGGACAGGCAAGGACAGGCAAAGCAAGGCTAAGCTGCAGGACATTTTTTCGCTTTATATTTTTTAGCACATTCGTCTTCAGACTAGGAGTAAGGCCATAAGACCTTATGGATTAGGCCTAAGCAAAAACCCCAGCTACTTGAGGCACTTAGACTAAGCCTAAAATACGAAGATCTCTCCATAAGGATGGTTTTTATACTGTGCTTCCACAATCTGCTGGCAGTACAAAAAAATAAGCTGCAGATCTCCTTAGGCTGAGTCATGGTGCTTTGGTAGTAGGGACCATGCATATCATGGGAATATTTCACCATTTCTGCTCTGGTTTTCAGTGTATGACACCAAAACACCCACCTGATGATATCCTTTCAAGAGCAAAGGCAGCAATTTGCAGAATTCCGCTTCTTTGGGGAACTGAGAAATTGCTGAGCTGACACCAAGTCCTGCAGTGTCCCTGTCACCTGCAGAGTCACCAGATATTCGCCACGGTAGCGGGCATTGTGACAAAGGTTCTATGTCAGCTGGGTGTGGCAGCCAGGCGCCCGCTAGGGGATGGGGAGACTGTCAGCCCCGGGCCTGTCACTGCCTGCTGCCCCTGCTGTCACCAGCCAGGCCTCTGAAAATTGGTAAAACCATGCCCAGACTTGGGGCCAATTTGGCCCAAAGTCTTGAAAAGACAAGTCGGGAAGAAAGATATGGGACAGAGGGAGAAAGCGAAGGGAGCAGGAGAAAGGGAAGGAAGAATAAAAAGTAGTGTTGGGCTTCAGGAGTGAGGTGGAGGAAGTGCAGGAAAAGAGGCAGGAAGCAGGAGAGTGAGAGAAAAGGAAAGAAGAGACATGCAGCCAGACGTGGGGTTAGTGAGAGAGGATGGGACAGAGAACAGGATGAGAAGGAAATAAGGCAAGGCAAGGACAGGCAAGGACAGGCAAAGCAAGGCTAGGCTGCAGGACATGTTTTTGCTTTATATTTTCTAGCACATTCATCTTCAGACTAGGAGTAAGGCCATAAGACCGTATGGATTAGGCCTAAGCAAAAACCCCAGCTACTTGAGGCACTTAGACTAAGCCTAAAATACGCAGATCTCTCCATAAGGATGGTTTTTATACTGTGCTTCCACAATCTGCTGGCAGTACAAAAAAATAAGCTGCAGATCTCCTTAGGCTGAGTCATGGTGCTTTGGTGTAGGGACCATGCATATCATGGGAATATTTCACCATTTCTGCTCTGGTTTTCAGTGTATGACACCAAAACAACCCACCTGATGATATCCTTTCAAGAGCAAAGGCAGCAATTTGCAGAATTCCGCTTATTTGGGGAAGTGAGAAATTGCTGAGCTGCCACCAAGTCCTGCAGTGTCCCTGTCACCTGCAGAGTCACCACATACTCGCCACGGTAGCGGGCATTGTGACAAAGGTTCTATGTCAGCTGGGTGTGGCAGCCAGGCGCCCCCTAGGGGATGGGGAGCCTGTTAGCCCCGGGCCTGTCACTGCCTGCTGTCCCTGCTGTCACCAGCCAGGCCTCTGAAAATTGGTCAAAGCATGCCCAGACTTGGGGCAAATTTGGCCCAAAGTCTTGAAAAGACAAGTCGGGAAGAAAGATATGGGACAGAGGGAGAAAGCGAAGGGAGCAGGAGAAAGGGAAGGAAGAATAAAAAGTAGTGTTGGGCTGCAGGAGTGAGATGGAGGAATTGCCATTAAAGAGGCAGGAAGCAGGAGAGTGAGAGAAAAGGAAAGTAGAGACATGCAGCCAGACGAGGGGTTAGTGAGAGAAGATGGGACAGAGAACAGGATGAGAAGGAAATAAGGCAAGTCAAGGACAGGCAAGGACAGGCAAAGCAAGGCTAGGCTGCAGGACATTTTTTCGCTGTATAGTTTCTAGCACATTCATCTTCAGACTAGGAGTAAGGCCATAAGACCGTATGGATTAGGCCCAAGCAAAAACCCCAGCTACTTGAGACACTTAGACTAAGCCTAAAATACGCAGATTTCTCCATAAGGATGGTTTTTATACTGTGCTTCCACAATCTGCTGGCAGTACATAAAAATAAGCTGCAGATCTCCTTAGGCTGAGTCACGGTGCTTTGGTGCAGGGACCATGCATATCATGGGAATATTTCACGATTTCTGCTCTGGTTTTCAGAGTATGACACCAAAACACCCACCTGATGATATCCTTTCAAGAGTAAAGGCAGCAATTTGCAGTATTCCGCTTCTTTGGGGAAGTGAGAAATTGCTGAGCTGCCACCAAGTCCTGCAGTGTCCCTGTCACCTGCAGAGTCACCACATACTCGCCACGGTAGCGGGCATTGTGACAAAGGTTCTATGTCAGCTGGGTGTGGCAGCCAGGCGCCCCCTAGGGGATGGGGAGCCTGTCAGCCCCGGGCCTGTCACTGTCTGCTGCCCCTCCTGTCACCAGCCAGGCCTCTGAAAATTAGTCAAACCATGCCCAGACTTGGGGCCAATTTGGCCCAAAGTCTTGAAAAGACAAGTCGGGAAGAAAGATATGGGACAGAGGGAGATAGCGAAGGGAGCAGGAGAAAGGGAAGGAAGAATAAAAAGTAGTGTTGGGCTTCAGGAGTGAGATGGAGGAATTGCAGGAAAAGAGGGAGGAAGCAGGAGAGTGAGAGAAAAGGAAAGACGAGACATGCAGCCAGACGAGGGGTTAGTGAGGGAGGATGGGACAGAGAACAGGATGAGAAGGAAATAAGGCAAGGCAAGGACAGGCAAGGACAGGCAAAGCAAGGCTAGGCTGCAGGACATTTTTTCGCTTTATAGTTTCTAGCACATTCGTCTTCAGACTAGGAGTAAGGCCATAAGACCGTATGGATTAGGCCCAAGCAAAAACCCCAGCTACTTGAGACACTAAGACTAAGCCTAAAATACGCAGATCTCTCCATAAGGATGTTTTTTATACTGTGCTTCCACAATCTGCTGGCAGTACAAAAAAATAAGCTGCAGATCTCCTTAGGCTGAGTCATGGTGCTTTGGTGCAGGGACCATGCATATCATGGGAATAGTTCACCATTTCTGCTCTGGTTTTCAGAGTATGACACCAAAACACCCACCTGATGATATCCTTTCAAGAGCAAAGGCAGCAATTTGCAGAATTCCGCTTCTTTGAGGAAGTGAGAAATTGCTGAGCTGCCACCAAGTCCTGCAGTGTCCCTGTCACCTGCAGAGTCACCACATACACGCCACGGTAGCGGGCATTGTGACAAAGGTTCTATGTCAGCTGGGTGTGGCAGCCAGGGGCCCCCTAGGGGATCGGGAGCCTGTCAGCCCCGGGCCTGTCACTGCCTGCTGTCCCTGCTGTCACCAGCCAGGCCTCTGAAAATTGGTCAAACCATGCCCAGACTTGGGGCCAAATTGCCCCAAAGTCTTGAAAAGACAAGTCGGGAAGAAAGATATGGGACAGAGGGAGAAAGCGAAGGGAGCAGGAGAAAGGGAAGGAAGAATAAAAAGTAGTGTTGGGCTACAGGAGTGAGATGGAGGAATTGCAGGAAAAGAGGCAGGAAGCAGGAGAGTGAGAGAAAAGGAAAGTAGAGACATGCAGCCAGACGAGGGGTTAGTGAGGGAGGATGGGACAGAGAACAGGATGAGAAGGAAATAAGGCAAGGCAAGGACAGGCAAGGACAGGCAAAGCAAGGCTAGGCTGCAGGACATTTTTTCGCTTTATAGTTTATAGCACATTCGTCTTCAGACTAGGAGTAAGGCCATAAGACCGTATGGATTAGGCCCAAGCAAAAACCCCAGCTACTTGAGACACTAAGACTAAGCCTAAAATACGCAGATCTCTCCATAAGGATGGTTTTTATACTGTGCTTCCACAATCTGCTGGCAGTACAAAAAAATAAGCTGCAGATCTCCTTAGGCTGAGTCATGGTGCTTTGGTGCAGGGACCATGCATATCATGGGAATATTTCACCATTTCTGCTCTGGTTTTCAGAGTATGACACCAAAACACCCACCTGATGATATCCTTTCAAGAGCAAAGGCAGCAATTTGCAGAATTCCGCTTCTTTGGGGAAGTGAGAAATTGCTGAGCTGCCACCAAGTCCTGCAGTGTCCCTGTCACCTGCAGAGTCACCACATACTCGCCACGGTAGCGGGCATTGTGACAAAGGTTCTATGTCAGCTGGGTGTGGCAGCCAGGCGCCCCCTACGGGATGGGGAGCCTGTCAGCCCCGGGCCTGTCACTGCCTGCTGTCCCTGCTGTCACCATCCAGGCCTCTGAAAATTGGTCAAACCATGCCCAGACTTGGGGCCAATTTGCCCCAAAGTCTTGAAAAGACAAGTCGGGAAGAAAGATATGGGACAGAGGGAGAAAGGGAAGGGAGCAGGAGAAAGGGAAGGAAGAATAAAAAGTAGTGTTGGGCTTCAGGAGTGAGATGGAGGAATTGCAGGAAAAGACGCAGGAAGCAGGAGAGTGAGAGAAAAGGAAAGACGAGACATGCAGCCAGACGAGGGGTTAGTGAGGGAGGATGGGACAGAGAACAGGATGAGAAGGAAATAAGGCAAGGCAAGCAGAGGCAAGGACAGGCAAAGCAAGGCTAGGCTGCAGGACATTTTTTCGCTTTATAGTATTATAGCACATTCGTCTTCAGACTAGGAGTAAGGCCGTAAGACAGTATGGATTAGGCCCAAGCAAAAACCCCAGCTACTTGAGACACTAAGACTAAGCCTAAAATACGCAGATCTCTCCATAAGGATGGTTTTTATACTGTGCTTCCACAATCTGCTGGCAGTACAAAAAAATAAGCTGCAGATCTCCTTAGGCTGAGTCACGGTGCTTTGGTGCAGGGACCATGCATATCATGGGAATATTTCACCATTTCTGCACTGGTTTTCAGAGTATGACACCAAAACACCCACCTGATGATATCCTTTCAAGAGCAAAGGCAGCAATTTGCAGAATTCCGCTTCTTTGGGGAAGTGAGAAATTGCTGAGCTGACACCAAGTCCTGCAGTGTCCCTGTCACCTGCAGAGTCACCACATACTCGCCACGGTAGCGGGCATTGTGACAAAGGTTCTATGTCAGCTGGGTGTGGCAGCCAGGCGCCCCCTAGGAGATGGGGAGCCTGTCAGCCCCGGGCCTGTCACTGCCTGCTGTCCCTGCTGTCACCAGCCAGGCCTCTGAAAATTGGTCAAACCATTCCCAGACTTGGGGCCAATTTGCCCCAAAGTCTTGAAAAGACAAGTCGGGAAGAAAGATATGGGACAGAGGGAGAAAGGAAAGGGAGCAGGAGAAAGGGAAGGAAGAATAAAAAGTAGTGTTGGGCTTCAGGAGTGAGATGGAGGAATTGCAGGAAAAGAGGCAGGAAGCAGGAGAGTGAGAGAAAAGGAAAGTAGAGACATGCAGCCAGACGAGGGCTTAGTGAGGGAGGATGGGACAGAGAACAGGATGAGAAGGAAATAAGCCTAGGCAAGCACAGGCAAGGACAGGCAAAGCAAGGCTAGGCTGCAGGACATTTTTTCGCTTTATAGTTTCTAGCACATTCGTCTTCAGACTAGGAGTAAGGACATAAGACCGTATGGATTAGGCCCAAGCAAAAACCCCAGCTACTTGAGACACTTAGACTAAGCCTAAAATACGCAGATCTCTCCATAAGGATGGTTTTTATACTGTGCTTCCACAATCTGCTGGCAGTACAAAAAAATAAGCTGCAGATCTCCTTAGGCTGAGTCATGGTGCTTTGGTGCAGGGACCATGCATATCATGGGAATAGTTCACCATTTCTGCTCTGGTTTTCAGAGTATGACACCAAAACACCCACCTGATGATATCCTTTCAAGAGCAAAGGCAGCAATTTGCAGAATTCCGCTTCTTTGGGAAAGTGAGAAATTGCTGAGCTGCCACCAAGTCCTGCAGTGTCCCTGTCACCTGCAGAGTCACCACATACTCGCCACGGTAGCGGGCATTGTGACAGAGGTTCTATGTCAGCTGGGTGTGGCAGCCAGGTGCCCCGTAGGGGATGGGGAGCCTGTCAGCCCTGGGCCTGTCACTGCCTGCTGTCCCTGCTGTCACCAGCCAGGCCTCTGAAAATTGGTCAAACCATGCCCAGACTTGGGGCCAATTTGGCCCAAAGTCTTGAAAAGACAAGTCGGGAAGAAAGATATGGGACAGAGGGAGAAAGCGAAGGGAGCAGGAGAAAGAGAAGGAAGAATAAAAAGTAGTGTTGGGCTTCAGGAGTGAGATGGAGGAATTGCCATTAAAGAGGCAGGAAGCAGGAGAGTGAGAGAAAAGGAAAGTAGAGATATGCAGCCAGACGAGGGGTTAGTGAGGGAGGATGGGACAGAGAACAGGATGAGAAAAAATAAGGCAAGGCAAGGACAGGCAAAGCAAGGCTAGGCTGCAGGACGTGTTATAGCTTTATAGTTTCTAGCACATTCGTCTTCAGACTAGGAGTAAGGCCGTAAGACCGTATGGATTAGGCCCAAGCAAAAACCCCAGCTACTTGAGACACTAAGACTAAGCCTAAAATACGCAGATCTCTCCATAAGGATGGTTTTTATACTGTGCTTCCACAATCTGCTGGCAGTACAAAAAAATAAGCTGCAGATCTCCTTAGGCTGAGTCATGGTGCTTTGTTGCAGGGACCATGCATATCATGGGAATATTTCACCATTTCTGCTCTGGTGTTCAGAGTATGACACCAAAACACCCAACTGATGATATCCTTTCAAGAGCAAAGGCAGCAATTTGCAGAATTCCGCTTCTTTGGGGAACTGAGAAATTGCTGAGCTGCCACCAAGTCCTGCAGTGTCCCTGTGACCTGCAGAGTCACCACATACTCGCCACGGTAGAGGGCATTGTGACAAAGGTTCTATGTCAGCTGGGTGTGGCAGCCAGGCGCCCCCTAGGGGATGGGGATCCTGCCAGCCCCGGGCCTGTCACTGCCTGCTGTCCCTGATGTCACCAGCCAGGCCTCTGAAAATTGGTCAAACCATTCCCAGACTTGGGGCCATTTTGCCCCAATGTATTGAAAAGGCAAGTTGGGAAGAAAGATATGGGACAGAGGGAGAAAGCGAAGGGAGCAGGAGAAAGGGAAGGAAGAATAAAAAGTAGTGTTGGGCTGCAGGAGTGAGATGGAGGAATTGCAGAAAAAGAGGGAGGAAGTAGGAGAGTGATAGAAAAGGAAAGACGAGACATGCAGCCAGACGAGGGGTTAGTGAGAGAGGATGGGACAGAGAACAGGATGAGAAGGAAATAAGGCAAGGCAAGGACAGGCAAGGACAGGCAAAGCAAGGCTAGGCTGCAGGACACTTTTTCGCTTTATAGTTTCTAGCACATTCGTCTTCAGACTAGGAGTAAGGCCACATGACCGTATGGATTAGGCCCAAGCAAAAACCCCAGCTACTTGAGACACTTAGACTAAGCCTAAAATACGCAGATCTCTCCATAAGGATGGTTTTTATACTGTGCTTCCACAATCTGCTGGCAGTACAAAAAAATAAGCTGCAGATCTCCTTAGGCTGAGTCATGGTGCTTTGTTGCAGGGACCATGCATATCATGGGAATATTTCACCATTTCTGCTCTGGTTTTCAGAGTATGACACCAAAACACCCAACTGATGATATCCTTTCAAGAGCAAAGGCAGCAATTTGCAGAATTCCGCTTCTTTGGGGAACTGAGAAATTGCTGAGCTGCCACCAAGTCCTGCAGTGTCCCTGTGACCTGCAGAGTCACCACATACTCGCCACGGTAGAGGGCATTGTGACAAAGGTTCTATGTCAGCTGGGTGTGGCAGCCAGGCGCCCCCTAGGGGATGGGGATCCTGCCAGCCCCGGGCCTGTCACTGCCTGCTGTCCCTGCTGTCACCAGCCAGGCCTCTGAAAATTGGTCAAACCATTCCCAGACTTGGGGCCAATTTGCCCCAATGTATTGAAAAGGCAAGTTGGGAAGAAAGATATGGGACAGAGGGAGAAAGCGAAGGGAGCAGGAGAAAGGGAAGGAAGAATAAAAAGTAGTGTTGGGCTGCAGGAGTGAGATGGAGGAATTGCAGAAAAAGAGGGAGGAAGTAGGAGAGTGATAGAAAAGGAAAGACGAGAAATGCAGCCAGACGAGGGGTTAGTGAGAGAGGATGGGACAGAGAACAGGATGAGAAGGAAATAAGGCAAGGCAAGGACAGGCAAGGACAGGCAAAGCAAGGCTAGGCTGCAGGACACTTTTTCGCTTTATAGTTTATAGCACATTCGTCTTCAGACTAGGAGTAAGGCCATAAGACCGTATGGATTAGGCCCAAGCAAAAACCCCAGCTACTTGAGACACTAAGACTAAGCCTAAAATACGCAGATCTCTCCATAAGGATGGTTTTTATACTGTGCTTCCACAATCTGCTGGCAGTACAAAAAAATAAGCTGCAGATCTCCTTAGGCTGAGTCATGGTGCTTTGGTGCAGGGACCATGCATATCATGGGAATATTTCACCATTTCTGCTCTGGTTTTCAGAGTATGACACCAAAACACCCACCTGATGATATCCTTTCAAGAGCAAAGGCAGCAATTTGCAGAATTCCGCTTCTTTGGGGAAGTGAGAAATTGCTGAGCTGCCACCAAGTCCTGCAGTGTCCCTGTCACCTGCAGAGTCACCACATACTCGCCACGGTAGCGGGCATTGTGACAGAGGTTCTATGTTAGCTGGGTGTGGCAGCCAGGCGCCCCCTAGGGGATGGGGAGCCTGCCAGCCCCGGGCCTGTCACTGCCTGCTGTCCCTGCTGTCACCAGCCAGGCCTCTGAAAATTGGTCAAACCATGCCCAGACTTGGGGCCAATTTGGGCCAAAGTCTTGAAAAGACAAGTCAGGAAGAAAGACATGGGACAGGGGGAGAAAGCGAAGGGAGCAGGAGAAAGGGAAGGAAGAATAAAAAGTAGTGTTGGGCTTCAGGAGTGAGATGGAGGACTTGCAGGAAAAGAGGGAGGAAGTAGGAGAGTGATAGAAAAGGAAAGACGAGACATGCAGCCAGACGAGGGGTTAGTGAGAGAGGATGGGACAGAGAACAGGATGAGAAGGAAATAAGGCAAGGCAAGGACAGGCAAGGACACGCTAAGCAAGGCTAGGCTGCAGGACAGTTTTTTGCTTTATATTTTCTAGCACATTTGTCCTCGGACTACGAGGAAAGCCATAAGACCGTATGGATTAGGCCCAAGCAAATACCTCGGCTACTTCAGACACTTAGACTAAGCCTAAAAAACGCAGATTACTCCATAAGGATTGTTTTTATACTGTGCTTCCACAATCTGCTGGCAGTACAAAAACATAAGCTGCAGATCTCTTAGGCTGAGTCATGGTGCTTTGTTGCAGGGACCATGCATATCATGGAAATATTTCACCATTTCTGCACTGGTTTTCAGAGTATGACACCAAAACACCCACCTGATGATATCCTTTCAAGAGCAAAGGCAGCAACTTGCAGAATTCCGCTTCTTTGGGGAAGTGAGAAATTGCTGAGCTGACACCAAGTCCTGCAGTGTCCCTGTCACCTGCAGAGTCACCACATACTCGCCACGGTAGAGGGCATTGTGACAAAGGTTCTATATTAGCTGGGTGTGGCAGCCAGGCGCCCTCTAGGGGATGGGGAGCCTGCCAGCCCCGGGCCTGTCACTGCCTGCTGTCCCTGCTGTCACCAGCCAGGCCTCTGAAAATTGGTCAAACCATGCCCAGACTTGGGGCCAATTTGGGCCAAAGTCTTGAAAAGACAAGTCAGGAAGAAAGACATGGGACAGGGGGAGAAAGCGAAGGGAGCAGGAGAAAGGGAAGGAAGAATAAAAAGTAGTGTTGGTCTGCAGGAGTGAGATGGAGGAATTGCCATTAAAGAGGCAGGAAGCAGGAGAGTGAGAGAAAAGGAAAGAAGAGACATGCAGCCAGACGAGGGGTTAGTGAGAGAGGATGGGACAGAGAACAGGATGAGAAGGAAATAAGGCAAGGCAAGGACAGGCAAGGACAGGCAAAGCAAGGCTAGGCTGCAGGACAGTTTTTTGCTTTATATTTTCTAGCACATTCGTCCTCGGACTACGAGGAAAGCCATAAGACCGTATGGATTAGGCCCAAGCAAATACACCGGCTACTTGAGACACTTAGACTAAGCCTAAAATACGCAGATTACTCCATAAGGATTGTTTTTATACTGTGCTTCCACAATCTGCTGGCAGTACAAAAAAATAAGCTGCAGATCTCTTAGGCTGAGTCATGGTGCTTTGTTTCAGGGACCATGCATATCATGGGAATATTTCACCATTTCTGCTCTGGTTTTCAGAGTATGACACCAAAACACCCACCTGATTATATCCTTTCAAGAGCAGAGGCAGCAACTTGCAGAATTCCGCTTCTTTGGGGAAGTGAGAAATTGCTGAGCTGCCACCAAGTCCTGCAGTGTCCCTGTCACCTGCAGAGTCACCACATACTCGCCACGGTAGCGGGCATTGTGACAAAGGTTCTATGTCAGCTGGGTGTGGCAGCCAGGCGCCCTCTAGGGGATGGGGAGCCTGTCAGCCCCGGGCCTGTCACTGCCTGCTGTCCCTGCTGTCACCAGCCAGGCCTCTGAAAATTGGTCAAACCATGCCCAGACTTGGGGCCAATTTGGCCCAAAGTCTTGAAAAGACAAGTCAGGAAGAAAGATATGGGACAGAGGGAGAAAGCGAAGGGAGCAGGAGAAAGGGAAGGAAGAATAAAAAGTAGTGTTGGGCTTCAGGAGTGAGATGGAGGAATTGCAGAAAAAGAGGCAGGAAGCAGGAGAGTGAGAGAAAAGGAAAGTAGAGACATGCAGCCAGACGAGGGGTTAGTGAGAGGGGATGGGACAGAGAACAGGATGAGAAGGAAATAAGGCAAGGCAAGGACAGGCAAGGACAGGCCAAGCTGCAGGACATTTTTTTGCTTCGTAGTTTCTAGCACATTCGTCTTCAGACTAGGAGGAAAGCTATAAGACCGTATGGATTAGGCTCAAGTATAGACCCCAGCTACTTGAGACACTTAGACTAAGCGAAAAATACGCAGATCTCTCCATAAGGTTGCTTTTTATACTGTATTCCACAATCTGCTGGCAGTACAAAAAAATAAGCTGCAGATCTCCTTAGGTTGAGTCATGGTGCTTTGGTGCAGGGTCCATGCATATCATGGGAATATTTCACCTTTTCTGCTCTGGTGTTCCGTGTATTACAACAAAACACCCACCTAGTGACATCCTTTCAAGAGCAAAGGCAGCAATTTGCAGAATTCCGCTTCTTTGGGGAAGTGAGAAATTGCTGAGCTGCCACCAAGTCCTGCAGTGTCCCTGTCACCTGCAGAGTCACCGCATCCTCGCCAAGGTAGCGGGCATTGTGACAAAGGTTCTTTTTCAGATGGGTGTGGCAGCCAGGCGCCCCCTAGGGGATTGGGAGCCTGTCAGCCCCGGGCCTGTCACTGCCCGCTGTCCCTGCTGTCACCAGCCAGGCCTCTGAAAATTGGTCAAACCATGCCCAGACTTGGGGCCAATTTGGCCCAAAGTCTTGAAAAGACAAGTCGGGAAGAAAGATATGGGACAGAGGGAGAAAGCGAAGGGAGCAGGAGAAAGGGAAGGAAGAATGGAAAGCCCGAATTAAGAGGGAAATCAGCATCCCACTTGACGTGCATGTACACTAATGCACGCAGTATGGGCAACTAACAAGAGAAGCTGGGAGCCATCGTGTAGCAGGAAAGCTATGACATAGTTGCCATCACAGAAACATGGTGGGATGACTCATATGACTGGAGTGCTGCCATGTGTGGCTACAAGCTCTTCAGAAAAGATAGGCAGGGTAGGAGAGGTGGAGGGGTGGCTTTATATGTTAGAGAGTCACTCGACTCTGTTAAACTTGAGGTCAGTATGCAGGTTTGAGTTCCTGTGGACCAGAATCAGGGGAAAGTCCAACAAGGCTGACATCCTCGTGGGTGTCTGTTATAGACCGCGCAACCAGGACAATGAAGGAGATGAATTATTCTACAAGCAGCTGGCAGATGTCTCAAAATCGATGGCCCTTGTTCTTGTGGGTGACTTTAACCTGCCGGATATCTGCTGGGAGGTCAATACTGCACAGAAGAGGCAGTCTAGGAAGTTCCTAGAGTGTATAGAGGACAATTTCCTTCATCAGCTGGTAAATGAGCCCACCAGGGGCAAGACCCCGCTAGACCTACTGTTTACAAACAGAGAAGGGCTGGTGGGAGATGTAGTGGTTGGAGGCCGCCTGGGGCATAGCAACCATGAAATAATAGAATTTTCAGTACTCAGAGATGCAGGGAGAACCATTAACAAAACCTCTATGCTGGACTTCCCGAGGGCAGATTTTTGCCTATTCAGAAGTCTAGTTCAGAGCATACCCTGGGAAACAATGCTTAAAAACATGCGGGCCCAGGAGGGTTGGACATGCTTCCAGCAGGTGGTTTTGAGTGCACAGGAACAGGCTATACCAGTGTGCCGAAAGGCTAGCTGGTGGGGAAGACAACCGGCTTGGCTAAACAGGGAGATTCTGAATGAAATCAGAAATAAAAAGAGACTTTACCGACTGTGGAAAAAAGGGCTGGCTACTTATGAAGGATTTATGGAAATAGCTAGATCATGCAGAAAAAAGATCAGGGAAACAAAAGTGCAATTTGAAGTTAACTTGGCCAATTCTGTCAGGGATAATAAAAAGTCCTTCTTCAAATATGTTAATAACAAAAGGAGGGGCAAGGAAAACCTCCATTCTCTGTTGGACTCTGAAGGAAATATAGTTAACAAAGATGAGGAGAAAGCTGAGGTACTTAATACCTACTTTGCCTCAGTTTTTACCAGTGAGACAGGTGGCCCTCAGGACAACTCATCTCTGGAGGTGGTTGACAGAGATAGGAAGCCAAATAGGCCCCTTGTATTCCAGGAGGAAATAGTTGGTGATTTACTGAGCCATCTGGATCCTCACAAGTCTATGGGACCAGATGGGATCCATCCGAGGGTGATGAGGGAGCTAGCAGAAGAACTTGCCAAGCCACTCTCCATAATCTTCCAACAGTCCTGGCTCACTGGGGAGGTCCCATATGATTGAAAATTGGCCAATGTTACCCCAGTCCACAAAAAGGGCTGTAGAGCTGACCCTGGCAACTACAGGCCTGTCAGTCTGACCTCGGTGCCTGGCAGGGTTATGGAGCAGATCATGCTGAGTGGAATCACACAGCACCTTCAGGATGGACAAGGGATCAGACCCAGCAAGCATGGGTTTAGGAGGGGCAGGTCCAGTCTGACCAACCTGATCTCCTTTTATGATCAGGTGACCCAGCTGGTGGATGAGGGGAAAGCCATGGATGTGGTCTATCTGGACTTCAGCAAGGCCTTTGACACTGTCTCCCATAATATACTCTTGCAAAAGCTGGTAGCCCATGGCTTGGACAAGTGTACTCTACGCTAGGTTAAGAACTGGCTGGAGGGCCGGGCCCAGAGAGTGCTGGTGAATGGGGCTGCCTCCAGCTGGCGGCCAGTCACTAGTGGTGTTCCCCAGGGGTCAGTGTTGTGTCCAGTCCTGTTTAACATCTTTATTGATGATTTAGATGAGGGGATTGAGACCATCATCAGCAAATTTGCTGATGACACCAAGTTGGGAGGGAGTGTCGACCTACTGGAAGGCAGGAGGGCTCTGCAGAGGGATCTGGATAGACTGGAAAAATGGGCTGATTCCAATGGGATGAAGTTCAATAAGGCCAAGTGCCGGGTGCTGCACTTTGGTCACAACAACCCCCTGCAGCGCTACAGGCTGGGCACAGAGTGGCTGGAGAGCAGTCAGACAGAAAGGGACCTGGGGGTACTAATTGACAGGAAGCTCAACATGAGCCAACAGTGTGCCCAGGTGGCCAAGAAGGCCAACGGTATCCTGTCCTGTATCAAAAATAGCGTGGTCAGCAGGACAAGGGAAGTGATCCTTCCCCTGTACTCTGCATTGGTGAGGCCACATCTGGAGTATTGTGTTCAGTTCTGGGCCTCTCAGTTCAGGAAAGACATTGAAGTGCTGGAGCGGGTCCAGAGAAGAGCAACACGACTGGTGAAGGGACTTGAACACAAGCCCTATGGGGAGAGGCTGAGGGAGCTGGGGTTGTTTAGTCTAGAGAAGAGGAGGCTTAGAGGTGACCTCATCACTCTCTATAACTACCTGAAGGGAAGTTATAGCCAGGTGGGGATTGGTCTCTTCTCCCAGGCAGTTAGCAATAGGACAAGGGGGCATGGGCTTAAACTCTACCAGGGGAAATTTAGACTGGATATTAGAAAGAAATTCTTTACAGAGAGAGTGGTCAGGCATTGGAATGGCCTGCCCAGGGAGGTAGTGGACTCGCCGTCCCTAGAGGTTTTTAAACTGAGATTGGACATGGCACTTAGTGCCATGATCTAGTAAACGGACTAGAGTTGGACCAAGAGTTGGACTCGATGATCGCTGAGGTCTTTTCTAACCCAGTCGATTCTGTGATACTGTGATACTGTGATTCTGTGATTCTGTGATTCTGTGAATAAAAAGTAGTGTTGGGCTGCAGGAGTGAGATGGAGGAATTGAAGGAAAAGAGGCAGGGAGCAGGAGAGTGAGAGAAAAGGAAAGAAGAGACATGCAGCCAGACGAGGGGTTAGTGAGAGAGGATGGGACAGAGAATAGGATGAGAAGGAAATAAGGCAAGACAAGGACAGGCAAGGCAAGGCTAGGCTGCAGGACATTTTTTTGCTTTATAGTTTCTAGCACATTCGTATTCAGACTAGGAGGAGAGCCAGAAGACCGTATGGATTAGGCCAAATCAAAAACCCCAGCTACTTGAGACGCTTGGACTAAGCCTAAAATATGCAGATCTCTCCATAAGGATGGTTTTTATACTGTACTTCCACAATCTGCTGGCAGTACAAAAAAATAAGCTGCAGATCTCTTTAGGCTGAGTCATAGTGCTTTGGTGCAGGGACCATGCATATCATGGGAATATTTCACCATTTCTGCTCTGGTTTTCAGTGTATTTCACCAAAACACCCACCTGATGATATCCTTTCAAGAGCAAAGGCAGCAATTTGCAGAATTCCGCTTCTTTGGGGAAGTGAGAAATTGCTGAGCTGACACCAAGTCCTGCAGTGTCCCTGTCACCTGCAGAGTCACCACATACTCGCCACGGTAGCGGGCATTGTGACAGAGGTTCTATGTCAGCTGGGTGTGGCAGCCAGGTGCCCCGTAGGGGATGGGGAGCCTGTCAGCCCTGGGCCTGTCACTGCCTGCTGTCCCTGCTGTCACCAGCCAGGCCTCTGAAAATTGGTCAAACCATGCCCAGACTTGGGGCCAATTTGGCCCAAAGTCTTGAAAAGACAAGTCGGGAAGAAAGATATGGGACAGAGGGAGAAAGCGAAGGGAGCAGGAGAAAGAGAAGGAAGAATAAAAAGTAGTGTTGGGCTTCAGGAGTGAGATGGAGGAATTGCCATTAAAGAGGCAGGAAGCAGGAGAGTGAGAGAAAAGGAAAGTAGAGATATGCAGCCAGACGAGGGGTTAGTGAGGGAGGATGGGACAGAGAACAGGATGAGAAAAAATAAGGCAAGGCAAGGACAGGCAAAGCAAGGCTAGGCTGCAGGACGTGTTATAGCTTTATAGTTTCTAGCACATTCGTCTTCAGACTAGGAGTAAGGCCGTAAGACCGTATGGATTAGGCCCAAGCAAAAACCCCAGCTACTTGAGACACTAAGACTAAGCCTAAAATACGCAGATCTCTCCATAAGGATGGTTTTTATACTGTGCTTCCACAATCTGCTGGCAGTACAAAAAAATAAGCTGCAGATCTCCTTAGGCTGAGTCATGGTGCTTTGTTGCAGGGACCATGCATATCATGGGAATATTTCACCATTTCTGCTCTGGTGTTCAGAGTATGACACCAAAACACCCAACTGATGATATCCTTTCAAGAGCAAAGGCAGCAATTTGCAGAATTCCGCTTCTTTGGGGAACTGAGAAATTGCTGAGCTGCCACCAAGTCCTGCAGTGTCCCTGTCACCTGCAGAGTCACCACATACTCGCCACGGTAGAGGGCATTGTGACAAAGGTTCTATGTCAGCTGGGTGTGGCAGCCAGGCGCCCCCTAGGGGATGGGGATCCTGCCAGCCCCGGGCCTGTCACTGCCTGCTGTCCCTGATGTCACCAGCCAGGCCTCTGAAAATTGGTCAAACCATTCCCAGACTTGGGGCCATTTTGCCCCAATGTATTGAAAAGGCAAGTTGGGAAGAAAGATATGGGACAGAGGGAGAAAGCGAAGGGAGCAGGAGAAAGGGAAGGAAGAATAAAAAGTAGTGTTGGGCTGCAGGAGTGAGATGGAGGAATTGCAGAAAAAGAGGGAGGAAGTAGGAGAGTGATAGAAAAGGAAAGACGAGACATGCAGCCAGACGAGGGGTTAGTGAGAGAGGATGGGACAGAGAACAGGATGAGAAGGAAATAAGGCAAGGCAAGGACAGGCAAGGACAGGCAAAGCAAGGCTAGGCTGCAGGACACTTTTTCGCTTTATAGTTTCTAGCACATTCGTCTTCAGACTAGGAGTAAGGCCACATGACCGTATGGATTAGGCCCAAGCAAAAACCCCAGCTACTTGAGACACTTAGACTAAGCCTAAAATACGCAGATCTCTCCATAAGGATGGTTTTTATACTGTGCTTCCACAATCTGCTGGCAGTACAAAAAAATAAGCTGCAGATCTCCTTAGGCTGAGTCATGGTGCTTTGTTGCAGGGACCATGCATATCATGGGAATATTTCACCATTTCTGCTCTGGTGTTCAGAGTATGACACCAAAACACCCAACTGATGATATCCTTTCAAGAGCAAAGGCAGCAATTTGCAGAATTCCGCTTATTTGGGGAACTGAGAAATTGCTGAGCTGCCACCAAGTCCTGCAGTGTCCCTGTGACCTGCAGAGTCACCACATACTCGCCACGGTAGAGGGCATTGTGACAAAGGTTCTATGTCAGCTGGGTGTGGCAGCCAGGCGCCCCCTAGGGGATGGGGAGCCTGCCAGCCCCGGGCCTGTCACTGCCTGCTGTCCCTGCTGTCACCAGCCAGGCCTCTGAAAATTGGTCAAACCATGCCCAGACTTGGGGCCAATTTGGGCCAAAGTCTTGAAAAGACAAGTCAGGAAGAAAGACATGGGACAGGGGGAGAAAGCGAAGGGAGCAGGAGAAAGGGAAGGAAGAATAAAAAGTAGTGTTGGGCTTCAGGAGTGAGATGGAGGACTTGCAGGAAAAGAGGGAGGAAGTAGGAGAGTGATAGAAAAGGAAAGACGAGACATGCAGCCAGACGAGGGGTTAGTGAGAGAGGATGGGACAGAGAACAGGATGAGAAGGAAATAAGGCAAGGCAAGGACAGGCAAGGACACGCTAAGCAAGGCTAGGCTGCAGGACAGTTTTTTGCTTTATATTTTCTAGCACATTTGTCCTCGGACTACGAGGAAAGCCATAAGACCGTATGGATTAGGCCCAAGCAAATACCTCGGCTACTTCAGACACTTAGACTAAGCCTAAAAAACGCAGATTACTCCATAAGGATTGTTTTTATACTGTGCTTCCACAATCTGCTGGCAGTACAAAAACATAAGCTGCAGATCTCTTAGGCTGAGTCATGGTGCTTTGTTGCAGGGACCATGCATATCATGGAAATATTTCACCATTTCTGCACTGGTTTTCAGAGTATGACACCAAAACACCCACCTGATGATATCCTTTCAAGAGCAAAGGCAGCAACTTGCAGAATTCCGCTTCTTTGGGGAAGTGAGAAATTGCTGAGCTGACACCAAGTCCTGCAGTGTCCCTGTCACCTGCAGAGTCACCACATACTCGCCACGGTAGCGGGCATTGTGACAAAGGTTCTATATTAGCTGGGTGTGGCAGCCAGGCGCCCTCTAGGGGATGGGGAGCCTGCCAGCCCCGGGCCTGTCACTGCCTGCTGTCCCTGCTGTCACCACCCAGGCCTCTGAAAATTGGTCAAACCATGCCCAGACTTGGGGCCAATTTGGCCCAGAGTCTTGAAAAGACAATTCGGGAAGAAAGATATGGGACAGACGGAGAAAGCGAAGGGAGCAGGAGAAAGGGAAGGAAGAATAAAAAGTAGTGTTGGGCTGCAGGAGTGAGATGGAGGAATTGCCATTAAAGAGGCAGGAAGCAGGAGAGTGAGAGAAAAGGAAAGAAGAGACATGCAGCCAGACGAGGGGTTAGTGAGAGAGGATGGGACAGAGAACAGGATGAGAAGGAAATAAGGCAAGGCAAGGACAGGCAAGGACAGGCAAAGCAAGGCTAGGCTGCAGGACAGTTTTTTGCTTTATATTTTCTAGCACATTCGTCCTCGGACTACGAGGAAAGCCATAAGACCGTATGGATTAGGCCCAAGCAAATACACCGGCTACTTGAGACACTTAGACTAAGCCTAAAATACGCAGATTACTCCATAAGGATTGTTTTTATACTGTGCTTCCACAATCTGCTGGCAGTACAAAAAAATAAGCTGCAGATCTCTTAGGCTGAGTCATGGTGCTTTGTTTCAGGGACCATGCATATCATGGGAATATTTCACCATTTCTGCTCTGGTTTTCAGAGTATGACACCAAAACACCCACCTGATTATATCCTTTCAAGAGCAGAGGCAGCAACTTGCAGAATTCCGCTTCTTTGGGGAAGTGAGAAATTGCTGAGCTGCCACCAAGTCCTGCAGTGTCCCTGTCACCTGCAGAGTCACCACATACTCGCCACGGTAGCGGGCATTGTGACAAAGGTTCTATGTCAGCTGGGTGTGGCAGCCAGGCGCCCTCTAGGGGATGGGGAGCCTGTCAGCCCCGGGCCTGTCACTGCCTGCTGTCCCTGCTGTCACCAGCCAGGCCTCTGAAAATTGGTCAAACCATGCCCAGACTTGGGGCCAATTTGGCCCAAAGTCTTGAAAAGACAAGTCAGGAAGAAAGATATGGGACAGAGGGAGAAAGCGAAGGGAGCAGGAGAAAGGGAAGGAAGAATAAAAAGTAGTGTTGGGCTTCAGGAGTGAGATGGAGGAATTGCAGAAAAAGAGGCAGGAAGCAGGAGAGTGAGAGAAAAGGAAAGTAGAGACATGCAGCCAGACGAGGGGTTAGTGAGAGGGGATGGGACAGAGAACAGGATGAGAAGGAAATAAGGCAAGGCAAGGACAGGCAAGGACAGGCCAAGCTGCAGGACATTTTTTTGCTTCGTAGTTTCTAGCACATTCGTCTTCAGACTAGGAGGAAAGCTATAAGACCGTATGGATTAGGCTCAAGTATAGACCCCAGCTACTTGAGACACTTAGACTAAGCGAAAAATACGCAGATCTCTCCATAAGGTTGCTTTTTATACTGTATTCCACAATCTGCTGGCAGTACAAAAAAATAAGCTGCAGATCTCCTTAGGTTGAGTCATGGTGCTTTGGTGCAGGGTCCATGCATATCATGGGAATATTTCACCTTTTCTGCTCTGGTGTTCCGTGTATTACAACAAAACACCCACCTAGTGACATCCTTTCAAGAGCAAAGGCAGCAATTTGCAGAATTCCGCTTCTTTGGGGAAGTGAGAAATTGCTGAGCTGCCACCAAGTCCTGCAGTGTCCCTGTCACCTGCAGAGTCACCGCATCCTCGCCACGGTAGCGGGCATTGTGACAAAGGTTCTTTTTCAGATGGGTGTGGCAGCCAGGCGCCCCCTAGGGGATTGGGAGCCTGTCAGCCCCGGGCCTGTCACTGCCCGCTGTCCCTGCTGTCACCAGCCAGGCCTCTGAAAATTGGTCAAACCATGCCCAGACTTGGGGCCAATTTGGCCCAAAGTCTTGAAAAGACAAGTCGGGAAGAAAGATATGGGACAGAGGGAGAAAGCGAAGGGAGCAGGAGAAAGGGAAGGAAGAATGGAAAGCCCGAATTAAGAGGGAAATCAGCATCCCACTTGACGTGCATGTACACTAATGCACGCAGTATGGGCAACTAACAAGAGAAGCTGGGAGCCATCGTGTAGCAGGAAAGCTATGACATAGTTGCCATCACAGAAACATGGTGGGATGACTCATATGACTGGAGTGCTGCCATGTGTGGCTACAAGCTCTTCAGAAAAGATAGGCAGGGTAGGAGAGGTGGAGGGGTGGCTTTATATGTTAGAGAGTCACTCGACTCTGTTAAACTTGAGGTCAGCAGTGACAAGGTTGAGTTCCTGTGGAGCAGAATCAGGGGGAAGTCCAACAAGGCTGACATCCTCGTGGGTGTCTGTTATAGACCGCGCAACCAGGACAATGAAGGAGATGAATTATTCTACAAGCAGCTGGCAGATGTCTCAAAATCGATGGCCCTTGTTCTTGTGGGTGACTTTAACCTGCCGGATATCTGCTGGGAGGTCAATACTGCACAGAAGAGGCAGTCTAGGAAGTTCCTAGAGTGTATAGAGGACAATTTCCTTCATCAGCTGGTAAATGAGCCCACCAGGGGCAAGACCCCGCTAGACCTACTGTTTACAAACAGAGAAGGGCTGGTGGGAGATGTAGTGGTTGGAGGCCGCCTGGGGCATAGCAACCATGAAATAATAGAATTTTCAGTACTCAGAGATGCAGGGAGAACCATTAACAAAACCTCTATGCTGGACTTCCCGAGGGCAGATTTTTGCCTATTCAGAAGTCTAGTTCAGAGCATACCCTGGGAAACAATGCTTAAAAACATGCGGGCCCAGGAGGGTTGGACATGCTTCCAGCAGGTGGTTTTGAGTGCACAGGAACAGGCTATACCAGTGTGCCGAAAGGCTAGCTGGTGGGGAAGACAACCGGCTTGGCTAAACAGGGAGATTCTGAATGAAATCAGAAATAAAAAGAGACTTTACCGACTGTGGAAAAAAGGGCTGGCTACTTATGAAGGATTTATGGAAATAGCTAGATCATGCAGAAAAAAGATCAGGGAAACAAAAGTGCAATTTGAAGTTAACTTGGCCAATTCTGTCAGGGATAATAAAAAGTCCTTCTTCAAATATGTTAATAACAAAAGGAGGGGCAAGGAAAACCTCCATTCTCTGTTGGACTCTGAAGGAAATATAGTTAACAAAGATGAGGAGAAAGCTGAGGTACTTAATACCTACTTTGCCTCAGTTTTTACCAGTGAGACAGGTGGCCCTCAGGACAACTCATCTCTGGAGGTGGTTGACAGAGATAGGAAGCCAAATAGGCCCCTTGTATTCCAGGAGGAAATAGTTGGTGATTTACTGAGCCATCTGGATCCTCACAAGTCTATGGGACCAGATGGGATCCATCCGAGGGTGATGAGGGAGCTAGCAGAAGAACTTGCCAAGCCACTCTCCATAATCTTCCAACAGTCCTGGCTCACTGGGGAGGTCCCATATGATTGAAAATTGGCCAATGTTACCCCAGTCCACAAAAAGGGCTGTAGAGCTGACCCTGGCAACTACAGGCCTGTCAGTCTGACCTCGGTGCCTGGCAGGGTTATGGAGCAGATCATGCTGAGTGGAATCACACAGCACCTTCAGGATGGACAAGGGATCAGACCCAGCAAGCATGGGTTTAGGAGGGGCAGGTCCAGTCTGACCAACCTGATCTCCTTTTATGATCAGGTGACCCAGCTGGTGGATGAGGGGAAAGCCATGGATGTGGTCTATCTGGACTTCAGCAAGGCCTTTGACACTGTCTCCCATAATATACTCTTGCAAAAGCTGGTAGCCCATGGCTTGGACAAGTGTACTCTACGCTAGGTTAAGAACTGGCTGGAGGGCCGGGCCCAGAGAGTGCTGGTGAATGGGGCTGCCTCCAGCTGGCGGCCAGTCACTAGTGGTGTTCCCCAGGGGTCAGTGTTGTGTCCAGTCCTGTTTAACATCTTTATTGATGATTTAGATGAGGGGATTGAGACCATCATCAGCAAATTTGCTGATGACACCAAGTTGGGAGGGAGTGTCGACCTACTGGAAGGCAGGAGGGCTCTGCAGAGGGATCTGGATAGACTGGAAAAATGGGCTGATTCCAATGGGATGAAGTTCAATAAGGCCAAGTGCCGGGTGCTGCACTTTGGTCACAACAACCCCCTGCAGCGCTACAGGCTGGGCACAGAGTGGCTGGAGAGCAGTCAGACAGAAAGGGACCTGGGGGTACTAATTGACAGGAAGCTCAACATGAGCCAACAGTGTGCCCAGGTGGCCAAGAAGGCCAACGGTATCCTGTCCTGTATCAAAAATAGCGTGGTCAGCAGGACAAGGGAAGTGATCCTTCCCCTGTACTCTGCATTGGTGAGGCCACATCTGGAGTATTGTGTTCAGTTCTGGGCCTCTCAGTTCAGGAAAGACATTGAAGTGCTGGAGCGGGTCCAGAGAAGAGCAACACGACTGGTGAAGGGACTTGAACACAAGCCCTATGGGGAGAGGCTGAGGGAGCTGGGGTTGTTTAGTCTAGAGAAGAGGAGGCTTAGAGGTGACCTCATCACTCTCTATAACTACCTGAAGGGAAGTTATAGCCAGGTGGGGATTGGTCTCTTCTCCCAGGCAGTTAGCAATAGGACAAGGGGGCATGGGCTTAAACTCTACCAGGGGAAATTTAGACTGGATATTAGAAAGAAATTCTTTACAGAGAGAGTGGTCAGGCATTGGAATGGCCTGCCCAGGGAGGTAGTGGACTCGCCGTCCCTAGAGGTTTTTAAACTGAGATTGGACATGGCACTTAGTGCCATGATCTAGTAAACGGACTAGAGTTGGACCAAGAGTTGGACTCGATGATCGCTGAGGTCTTTTCTAACCCAGTCGATTCTGTGATACTGTGATACTGTGATTCTGTGATTCTGTGATTCTGTGAATAAAAAGTAGTGTTGGGCTGCACGAGTGAGATGGAGGAATTGAAGGAAAAGAGGCAGGGAGCAGGAGAGTGAGAGAAAAGGAAAGAAGAGACATGCAGCCAGACGAGGGGTTAGTGAGAGAGGATGGGACAGAGAATAGGATGAGAAGGAAATAAGGCAAGACAAGGACAGGCAAGGCAAGGCTAGGCTGCAGGACATTTTTTTGCTTTATAGTTTCTAGCACATTCGTATTCAGACTAGGAGGAGAGCCAGAAGACCGTATGGATTAGGCCAAATCAAAAACCCCAGCTACTTGAGACGCTTGGACTAAGCCTAAAATATGCAGATCTCTCCATAAGGATGGTTTTTATACTGTACTTCCACAATCTGCTGGCAGTACAAAAAAATAAGCTGCAGATCTCTTTAGGCTGAGTCATAGTGCTTTGGTGCAGGGACCATGCATATCATGGGAATATTTCACCTTTTCTGCTCTGGTTTTCAGTGTATTTCACCAAAACACCCACCTGATGATATCCTTTCAAGAGCAAAGGCAGCAATTTGCAGAATTCCGCTTCTTTGGGGAAGTGAGAAATTGCTGAGCTGACACCAAGTCCTGCAGTGTCCCTGTCACCTGCAGAGTCACCACATACTCGCCACGGTAGCGGGCATTGTGACAGAGGTTCTATGTCAGCTGGGTGTGGCAGCCAGGTGCCCCGTAGGGGATGGGGAGCCTGTCAGCCCTGGGCCTGTCACTGCCTGCTGTCCCTGCTGTCACCAGCCAGGCCTCTGAAAATTGGTCAAACCATGCCCAGACTTGGGGCCAATTTGGCCCAAAGTCTTGAAAAGACAAGTCGGGAAGAAAGATATGGGACAGAGGGAGAAAGCGAAGGGAGCAGGAGAAAGAGAAGGAAGAATAAAAAGTAGTGTTGGGCTTCAGGAGTGAGATGGAGGAATTGCCATTAAAGAGGCAGGAAGCAGGAGAGTGAGAGAAAAGGAAAGTAGAGATATGCAGCCAGACGAGGGGTTAGTGAGGGAGGATGGGACAGAGAACAGGATGAGAAAAAATAAGGCAAGGCAAGGACAGGCAAAGCAAGGCTAGGCTGCAGGACGTGTTATAGCTTTATAGTTTCTAGCACATTCGTCTTCAGACTAGGAGTAAGGCCGTAAGACCGTATGGATTAGGCCCAAGCAAAAACCCCAGCTACTTGAGACACTAAGACTAAGCCTAAAATACGCAGATCTCTCCATAAGGATGGTTTTTATACTGTGCTTCCACAATCTGCTGGCAGTACAAAAAAATAAGCTGCAGATCTCCTTAGGCTGAGTCATGGTGCTTTGTTGCAGGGACCATGCATATCATGGGAATATTTCACCATTTCTGCTCTGGTTTTCAGAGTATGACACCAAAACACCCAACTGATGATATCCTTTCAAGAGCAAAGGCAGCAATTTGCAGAATTCCGCTTCTTTGGGGAACTGAGAAATTGCTGAGCTGCCACCAAGTCCTGCAGTGTCCCTGTGACCTGCAGAGTCACCACATACTCGCCACGGTAGAGGGCATTGTGACAAAGGTTCTATGTCAGCTGGGTGTGGCAGCCAGGCGCCCCCTAGCGGATGGGGATCCTGCCAGCCCCGGGCCTGTCACTGCCTGCTGTCCCTGCTGTCACCAGCCAGGCCTCTGAAAATTGGTCAAACCATTCCCAGACTTGGGGCCAATTTGCCCCAATGTATTGAAAAGGCAAGTTGGGAAGAAAGATATGGGACAGAGGGAGAAAGCGAAGGGAGCAGGAGAAAGGGAAGGAAGAATAAAAAGTAGTGTTGGGCTGCAGGAGTGAGATGGAGGAATTGCAGAAAAAGAGGGAGGAAGTAGGAGAGTGATAGAAAAGGAAAGACGAGACATGCAGCCAGACGAGGGGTTAGTGAGAGAGGATGGGACAGAGAACAGGATGAGAAGGAAATAAGGCAAGGCAAGGACAGGCAAGGACAGGCAAAGCAAGGCTAGGCTGCAGGACACTTTTTCGCTTTATAGTTTATAGCACATTCGTCTTCAGACTAGGAGTAAGGCCATAAGACCGTATGGATTAGGCCCAAGCAAAAACCCCAGCTACTTGAGACACTAAGACTAAGCCTAAAATACGCAGATCTCTCCATAAGGATGGTTTTTATACTGTGCTTCCACAATCTGCTGGCAGTACAAAAAAATAAGCTGCAGATCTCCTTAGGCTGAGTCATGGTGCTTTGGTGCAGGGACCATGCATATCATGGGAATATTTCACCTTTTCTGCTCTGGTTTTCAGTGTATTTCACCAAAACACCCACCTGATGACATCCATTCAAGAGCAAAGGCAGCAATTTGCAGAATTCCGCTTCTATGGGGAAGTGAGAAATTGCTGAGCTGACACCAAGTCCTGCAGTGTCCCTGTCACCTGCAGAGTCACAGCATCCTAGCCACAGTACTGGCATTGTGAACAAAGGTTCTTTGTCAGAAGAGTTCTGCAGCCAGGCGCCCCCTAGGGGATTGGGAGCCTGTTAGCCCCGGGCCTGTCACTGCCGGCTGTCCCTGCTGTAACCAGCATGCCTCTGAAATTTGATCATACCATGCCCAGACTTGGGGCAAATTTGGCCCAAGGTCTTGAAAAGACAAGTTGGGAAGGAAGGTATGGGACAGAGGGAGAAAGCGAAGGGAGCAGGAGAAAGGGAAGGAAGAATAAAAAGTAGTGTTGGGCTGCAGGAGTGAGATGGAGGAATTGCCAGAAAAGAGGCAGGAAGGAGGAGAGTGAGAGAAAAGGAAAGTAGAGACATGCAGCCAGACGAGGGGTTAATGAGAGTGGATGGGACAGAGAACAGGATGAGAAGGAAATAAGGCAAGACAAAGACAGGTAAGGACAGGCAAGGCAACGCTAGGTTGCAGGACATTTTTTTGCTTTATAGTTTCAGGCACATTCGTCTTCAGAAGAGGAGGAAAGCCAGAGGACCGTATGGATTAGGCCCAAACAAAAACCCAAGCTACTTGAGACACTTAGACTAAGCCTAAAATATGCAGATCTCTCCATAAGGATGGTTTTTATACTGTGCTTCCACAATCTGCAGGCAATACAAGAAAACTAGCTGCAGATCTCCTTAGGCTGAGTCATGGTGCTTTGGTGCAGGGACCATGCATATCATGGGAATATTTCACCATTTCTACTCTGTTTTTCAGTGTATTACACCAAAACACCCATCTGATGACATCCTTTCAAGAGCAAAGGCAGCAATTTGCAGAATTCCGCTCCTTTGGGGAAGTGAGAAATGGCTGAGCTGCCACCAAGTCCTGCAGTGTCCCTGTCCCCTGCAGAGTCACCACATACTCGCCACGGTAGCGGGCATTGTGACAAAGGTTCTATGTCAGCTGGGTGTGGCAGCCAGGCGCCCCCTAACGGATGGGGAGCCTGTCAAGCCCGGGCCTGTCACTGCCTGCTGTCCCTGCTGTCACCAGCCAGGCCTCTGAAAACTTGTAAAACCATGCCCAGACTTGTGGCCACTTTGGCCCAAAGTCTAGAAAAGACAAGTAGGGAAGAAAGATATGGGACAGAGAGAGAAGCGAAGGGAGGAGGAGAAAGGGAAGGAAGAAGAAAAAGTAGTGTTGGGCTGCAGGAGTGAGATGGAGGAATTGCAAGAAAAGAGGCAAGAAGCAGGAGAGTGAGAGAAAAGGGAAGAAGAGACATGTAGCCAGACGAGGGGTAAAGTGAGAGAGGATGGGACAGAGAACAGGATGAGAAGGTAATAAGGCAAGGGAAGGACAGGGAAGGACAGGCAAAGCAAGGCTAGGCTGCAGACACTTTTTTTCTTTATAGTTTCTAGCACATTCGTCTTCAGACTAGGAGTAAGGCCATAAGACCGTATGGATTAGGCCCAAGCAAAAACCCCAGCTACTTGAGACACTGAGACTAAGCCTAAAATACGCAGATCTCTCCATAAGGATGGTTTTTATACTCTGCTTCCACAATCTGCTGGCAGTACAAAAACATAAGCTGCAGATCTCTTAGGCTGAGTCATGGTGCTTTGTTGCAGGGACCATGCATATCATGGGAATATTTCACCATTTCTGCTCTGGTTTTCAGAGTATGACACCAAAACACCCACCTGATGATATCCTTTCAAGAGCAAAGGCAGCAATTTGCAGAATTCCGCTTCTTTGGGGAAGTGAGAAATTGCTGAGCTGACACCAAGTCCTGCAGTGTCCCTGTCACCTGCAGAGTCACCACATACTCGCCACGGTAGCGGGCATTGTGACAAAGGTTCTATGTCAGCTGGGTGTGGCAGCCAGGCGCCCCCTAGCGGATGGGGAGCCTGTCAACCCCCGGCCTGTCACTGCCCGCTGTCCCTGCTGTCACCAGCCAGGCCTCTGAAAACTGGTCAAACCATGCCCAGACTTGGGGCCAATTTGCCCCAAAGTCTTGAAAAGACAAGTCGGGAAGAAAGATATGGGACAGAGGGAGAAAGCGAAGGGAGCAGGAGAAAGGGAAGGAAGAATAAAAAGTAGTGTTGGGCTGCAGGAGTGAGATGGAGGAATTGCAGGAAAAGAGGCAGGAAGCAGGAGAGTGAGAGAATAGGAAAGTAGAGACATACAGCCAGACGAGGGGTTAGTGAGAGAGGATGGGACAGAGAACAGGATGAGAAGGAAATAAGGCAAGGCAAGGACAGGCAAGGACAGGCAAAGCAAGGCTAGGCTGCAGGACATTTTTTCGCTTTATATTTTCTAGCACATTCGTCTTCAGACTAGGAGTAAGGCCATAAGACCGTATGGATTAGGCCCAAGCAAAAACCCCAGCTACTTGAGACACTTAGACTAAGCCTAAAATACGCAGATCTCTCCATAAGGATGGTTTTTATACTGTGCCTCCATAATCTGCTGGCAGTACAAAAAAATAAGCTGCAGATCTCCTTAGGATGAGTCATGGTGCTTTGGTGCAGGGACCATGCATATCATGGGAATATTTCACTGTTTCTGCTCTGGTTTTCAGTGTATGACACCAAAACACCCACCTGACGACATCCTTTCAAGAGCAAAGGGAGCAATTTGCAGAATTCCGCTTCTTTGGGGAAGTGAGAAATTGCTGAGCTGACACCAAGTCCTGCAGTGTCCCTGTCACCTGCAGAGTCACCACATAGTCGCCACGGTAGCTGGCATAGTGACAAAGGTTCTATGTCAGCTGGGTGTGGCAGCCAGGCGCCCCCTAGGGGATGGGGAGCCTGTAAGCCCCGGGCCTGTCACTGTCTGCTGCCCCTGCTGTCACCAGCCAGGCCTCTGAAAACTGGTCAAACCATGCCCAGACTTGGGGCCAATTTGGCCCAAAGTCTTGAAAAGACAAGTTGGGAAGAAAGATATGGGACAGAGGGAGAAAGCGAAGGGAGCAGGAGAAAGGGAAGGAAGAATAAAAAGTAGTGTTGGGCTGCAGGAGTGAGACGGAGGAATTGCCATTAAAGAGGCAGGAAGCAGGAGAGTGAGAGAAAAGGAAAGACATGCAGCCAGACGAGGGATTAGTGGGAGTAGATTGGACAGAGAACAGGATGAGAAGGTAATAAGGCAAGGCAAGGACAGGCAAGGACAGGAAAAGCAAGGCTAGGCTGCAGGACATTTTTTCGCTTTATAGTTTCTAGCACATACGTCTTCAGACTAGGAGTAAGGCCATAAGACCGTATGGATTAGGCCCAAGCAAAAACCCCAGGTACTTGAGACGCTTAGACTAAGCCTAAAATATGCAGATCTCTCCATAAGGATGGTTTTTATACTGTGCTTCCACAATCTGCTGGCAGTACAAAAAAATAAGCTGCAGATCTCCTTAGGCTGAGTCATGGTGCTTTGGTGCAGGGACCATGCATATCATGGAATATTTCATCATTTCTGCTCTGGTTTTCAGTGTATGACACCAAAACACCCACCTGATGATATCCTTTCAAGAGCAAAGGCAGCAATTTGCAGAATTCCGCTTCTATGGGGAAGTGAGAAATTGCTGAACTGACACCAAGTCCTGCAGTGTCCCTGTCACCTGCAGAGTCACCACATACTCGCCACGGTAGCGGGCATTGTGACAAAGATTCTATGTCAGCTGGGTGTGGCAGCCAGGCGCCCCCTAGGGGATGGGGAGCCTGTCAGCCCCGGGCCTGTCACTACCTGCTGTCCCTGCTGTCACCAGCCAGGCCTCTGAATATTGGTCAAACCATGCCCAGACTTGGGGCAAATTTGGCCGAAAGTCTTGAAAAGACAAGTTGGGAGGAAAGATATGGGACAGAGGGAGAAAGCGAAGGGAGCAGGAGAAAGGGAAGGAAGAATAAAAAGTAGTGTTGGGCTGCAGGAGTGAGATGGAGGAATTGCAAGAAAAGAGGCAGGAAGCAGGAGAGTGAGAGAAAAGGAAAGACATGCAGCCAGACGAGGGATTAGTGGGAGAAGATTGGACAGAGAACGGGATGAGAAGGAAATAAGGCAAGGGAAGGACAGGCAAGGACAGGTAAAGCAAGGCTAGGCTGCAGGATATGTTTTTGCTGTATAGTTTCTAGCACATTCACCATCAGACTAGGAGTAAGGCCATAAGACTGTATGGATTAGGCCCAAGCAAAAACCCCAGCTACTTGAGACACTTAGACTAAGCGTAAAATACGCAGATCTCTCCATAAGGATGATTTTTATACTGTGCTTCCACAATCTGCTGGCACTAGAAAAACATAAGCTGCAGATCTCTTAGGCTGAGTCATGGTGTTTTGGTGCATGGACCATACATATCATGAGAATATTTCACCATTTCAGCTCTGGTTTTCAGTGTATGACACCAAAACACCCACCTGATGATATCCTTTCAAGAGCAAAGGGAGCAATTTGCAGAATTCCGCTTCTTTGGTGAACTGAGAAATTGCTGAGCTGACACCAAGTCCTGCAGTGTCCCTGTCACCTGCAGAGTCACCACATAGTCGCCACGGTAGAGGGCACTGTGGCAAATGTTCTTTGTCAGCTGGGTGTGGCAGCCAGGCGCCCCCTAGGGGATGGGGAGCCTGTCAGCCCCGGGACTGTCACTGCCTGCTGTCCCTGCTGTCACAAGCCAGGCCTCTGAAAACTTGTAAAACCATGCCCAGACTTGTGGCCACTTTGGCCCAAAGCCTAGAAAAGACAAGTAGGGAAGAAAGATATGGGACAGAGAGAGAAGCGAAGGGAGCAGGAGAAAGGGAAGGAAGAATAAAAAGTAGTGTTGGGCTGCAGGAGTGAGATGGAGGAATTGCAAGAAAAGAGGCAGGAAGCAGGAGAGTGAGAGAAAAGGAAAGAAGAGACATGCAGTCACACGAGTGGTTAGTGAGAGAGGATGGTACAGAGAACGGGATGAGAAGGAAATAAGGCAAGGCAAGGACAGGCAAGGACAGGCAAAACAAGGCTAAGCTGCAGGACATTTTTTCGCTTTATAGTTTCTAGCACATTCGTCTTCAGACTAGGAGTAAGGCCATAAGACCGTATGGATTAGGCCCAAGCAAAAACCCCAGCTACTTGAGACGCTTAGAATAAGCCTAAAATACGCAGATCTCTCCATAAGGATGGTTTTTATACTGTGCTTCCACAATCTGCTGGCAGTACAAAAAAATAAGCTGCAGATCTCCTTAGGCTGAGTCATGGTGTTTTGGTGCAGGGACCATGCATATCATGGGAATATTTCACCATTTCTGCTCTGGTTTTCAGTGTATGACACCAAAACACCCACCTGATGATATCCTTTCAAGAGCAAAGGCAGCAATTTGCAGAATTCCGCTTCTTTGGGGAAGTGAGAAATTGCTGAGCTGACACCAAGTCCTGCAGTGTCCCTGTCACCTGCAGAGTCACCACATAGTCGCCACGGTAGCTGGCATAGTGACAAAGGTTCTATGTCAGCTGGGTGTGGCAGCCAGGCGCCCCCTAGGGGATGGGGAGCCTGTAAGCGCCGGGCCTGTCACTGCCTGCTGTCCCTGCTGTCACCAGCCAGGCCTCTGAGAACTGGTCAAACCATGCCCAGACTTGGGGCCAATTTGGCCCAAAGTCTTGAAAAGACAAGTTGGGAAGAAAGATATGGGACAGAGGGAGAAAGCGAAGGGAGCAAGAGAAAGGGAAGGAAGAATAAAAAGTAGTGTTGGGCTGCAGGAGTGAGACGGAGGAATTGCCATTATAGAGGCAGGAAGCAGGAGAGTGAGAGAAAAGGAAAGAGGAGTCATGCAGCCAGACGAGGGGTTAGTGAGAGAGGATGGGACAGAGAACAGGATGAGAAGGTAATAAGGCAAGGCAAGGACAGGCAAGGACAGGCAAAGCAAGGCTAGGCTGCAGGACATTTTTTCGCTTTATAGTTTCTAGCACATACGTCTTCAGACTAGGAGTAAGGCCATAAGACCGTATGGATTAGGCCCAAGCAAAAACCCCAGCTACTTGAGACGCTTAGACTAAGCCTAAAATATGCAGATCTCTCCATAAGGATGGTTTTTATCCTGTGCTTCCACAATCTGCTGGCAGTACAAAAAAGTAAGCTGCAGATCTCCTTAGGCTGAGTCATGGTGCTTTGGGGCGGGGATCATGCATATCATGGGCATATTTCACTATTACTGGTCTGGTTTTCAGCGTATTACACCGAAACACCCACCTGATGACATCCTTTCAAGAGCAAAGGTTCGCGGTTGAGGCGTACAAACGACATGGACCAAGTTCTTTCAAGATGAAAGTAATAGATGCCATTTATTGCTACAAGTGCATTTTTATACAATTCTACCAGTTCATGTGTCTTTTCAATATTGGTTACAAGTTTCAGCACTGACATCTCATTGGTTAATTTTTCTATCATCCATGTTATTCTTCTATCCCCTTCTTTCTCACGGGTACATCTCTCCTCTCTCCGGATACTCCTTTACTCCCATCCTTCTCAAGGGTAAATCTTAATATCTCAAGGCTGATCTCTACTCTCATATTTTCTGTCAAGGATTCCACAGACCCGCTGCAGTTTCCCACAATTCCCCCTTTTTTTATTTTTGCTAAAAATGCTGCCCGCATTGTCCACTGCAGGGCCCTTTGCAGCAGAGAAATCATGCATGGCAACATTAGTAACAGAACCACAACAACCATCAAAATGATCAGTCCTGTTTTCACTACTGATAACAACCATCCTAGAAACCCTCAACCACTAATCAATTTATTTAACAAATCCCATCGAAGTCTTCACACCCATGTCCTTGAGCTAATAACAAAAAATCTATCGCGACCCCACTCTGCCATGTGGCATGTCTTACAGAATGTACATCTAGAAAAAGTCCACTTAAAGCCTTTTAAGTTCTGATAGTTTGCTTAACTAGTCAGCATCCTAATTTTCTAAAATATTTAAAGCTTTTAGCTGTGCCAACACCAGATACAAGACATTCTAAAACCCTTAACCTTGAACCCCAAAAATCTACATTATCATCACATTTTGACTCATATACACGCAAAAAGTGTTTTTCTCGTCTTGCTCTTCTGTGATCTATTATCTATTATACATTGGGCGTTAAGAGAGTTAATAGTCCCAAAATACACAGTCCTTCAACAGCATTAGAAGGAATTCCTGGTCAGGCTCTATCTCCACAGATCAAGAATACACCATACAGGAGGTTTTGGGGTCGCTGTTCCCACATTATCAATGACATCCCTTGGATTCTTCTGCGAGCCATTACACCATTGAGTTTCATTTCTATAGTCACCAAAGGTAGAATTAACATTTTGCAGTTTTATTCATTCATTTTCTCGTATATTGTTCTGACACTTTTCACAAACCAGGTTGATACAAGTGTCCATGGGCATAGATGCCAGCAATTCCAGTTCCTGTGGTTCAATGTCTATTTCCGGGAGACAGTTAATCCAAAGTGCCATGTTAGTATTATTACAGTTTGTTGCAATGCCTCTGCACCAACCTCTATTTTGAAACAGTTGTGTGATGCTGCTGTAGTCATCAAGGGGGATGCCAACCAAGCATGTGTGGAACGGGTTTTCCAGAGATGCCATAGCTAGGCATATGGAGTCCTGGTCAGTCATGTTGGTTAAAGTACTCCACATGTTAGTCTTTGTCTGTGCGGGCATCCAAAACACAGCAGCTGCAACAATCATTGTCAGGAAGATAACACAGGTTTCACATTTCGTGCTGGCAACCATTGCGGCCCTTGGTCTGTAAAGACATAAGCATAGCCTCTCCCCCAGGTTATCAATTGATGTGGCCTTTTCCATTGACCATTAACTAGTGATTTGGCCATAACTAATGTAGGTTCTTTCTGATTTAGCATGGTTTTGGGTCACACTTGCAAAGTATTTCATCGCATACAATGCTTTTGACAATAGGTGTTGTGGTGTTTTCCCTACTTCTCCCCCCTTTTTGTTTAAAAAAGAACAGAACCAAAACAAAAAACACAGTTCAGAAGGAGATACGTGCATTGGACCTTGACTACGTACTCAGAATCACAAATCAAATTTAGAGGTTCCTCCTTAAAAAGCTCTAAGTAATGTAAAGCTGTGTCAAGTTCTGCTAATTGGGTTGAACCTTCAATAATTTTTACAGAATGATGCCAATTGTTATCTTCACACCAAACCACTACAGCTTTATGGGACTTCCCAGAACCAGCAACAAAAACTTTGCAAGTATGTAGGATCAGACCAAATACAAGTATGGCCTATGACCTGATGTGAAAGACTTGCAGGTTCTGCAGCAATTTACATTTTACATTTATGCATGCCAAAAGCTGTGCTGTTAAGAAAACCAGCTAGTGCAATTTACAAAGACATAGATTACAAATAAAATTAAAAAATCAGAATTACATTTCACAAATGGTACATATATGACAAAAGGATCATGGCCTATTGAAACTTAAATTCATTCCCTGCTTTTCTTGATCAGAGTAAAAAGCAGTATATCAGTCTGCTAGCAATCTCATCATACTGTTCCACAATAGCCACAGGTTGTTTCTATGTTGTAGCTATAAATAGACAAATCTGCAAGTCCAATTGAATGCAGTCAGCCTGTAAAGTTGTCATAAATTTATTCCTCAAAGTTTCCAACTCCATTTTGGCTGTCATATTTATTGGATATTGTTTTCCCTTACCAGATCGAAGTCCTGTTTCAGATCAATCAGTGTAGTATTTGCTTTATCGAAACATTGGCTGTTAATACTAGTGGAAATACAGCATTTGAAATTTCCTTGGAGATTTCTCACTTGCAGCAAGCAGATATGCGCCATCCAAGCAGCTTCTTGTAGGCCATGCAACTAAACAGAATTCTCAGAAAACGTTATTTGAGCTTACAATTTACTTAACAAATCTTAACCTAAGAGAAGTATAGGAGTTTCTAACAACTATAAGAATTCATGTATTTAAACTTTGTTCCAAGTATGGCATTCTATTGGTCTCAAAAAACGGCCTTTCTTTCATTCTCTCTCATGACCTCAAAAACTAGCACAGTGAATTTACTAAGAAGTCACTTACAACTAATTACCACAGAATAAGTCTATTAACAAATTTTTGGTTTAGTTTTCCAGTTTCATTAGAACTATGGGTCTGCTAAGGATGCCTTTAAACTTCACCCTCGGACTGCTCCATTCAGTATTACATCGCTGCAGTGGCGGGGAGAGAGAACCCCCCCTTTCACTGCTTTAAAAGCAGGCAGCCAGATTTTTCCAGTTGTTTTTTCTTTCTGTGCAGTGTAGATATAACCAAGGTCACGCAGCTGGCATACTGGCTGGTATGAAGTAGGAGGTTCTGGGAAACTTCTCAGTTACAATGAGCTGCACACAGGCCTGGGATATTTTGCTCTTTTGTTTACCCATTTCATTCCAACTACAAATTTCAAGTAGCTCAGAAATAGTTACATTCCTTAGCTTCATTTACGTTTTACAATTTAGAGGTGTCAAAAAACAGTATAAACCAGTATAATAAACATAAATCCATTAGTCTATTTTCCTAGATCCAAATTAGTTAATATTCTAGCAATTTTTAAATACAACCTCTTCCAAATTCTCAGCTATCATAGCATTTTAACAATTTAAATGCTTTTCTAACAATATAAGCGATTACTTTAATGTGTAAGGATGCATCCTAAGGGGGAGAAAGGTGGAATTTTAGCAGTGGAACCGGTTCACATTTTGTAGTTATCTCCCCAAACAAGATTCTTTTGGTACCAAATATGAATATGCAAACCAAAATACTGAGCTCAGATGTGAAAACCATATACCAAGTTCAAATAAGCAGATGGATCACAGTTACACCAATTTAAGACAATATCTCAATTTTTTGCATTGCACCTTTGGGCTGCCTACTGCTCAGCCAGGTGGAGGTACCTCTGGGTCTCCCTGACAAAAAAAGTCAGTGCGCACTGGAGCCTCATCGGCCCCCGCAGCGAGCTGGACTGGGCAAGGCCTTTTTTGTTTTATTTTGTTTTGTTTTAGTGTCTCATCTGGTGCGCCACAGCTGTTATGCCAAAACCAGGATTCTTTACATGATGTGCATACGGAAAAACCAAATCCAGCACACCGAGATGAGACACAGCCTGTCACAGAGTTGCGCAAGTCTGAATGCCGGAATAAAGGTAGCATGCTAGAGAAAAGAAAAAAAAATAACAGCTACTACACACAAAATTTTACCATCACATTCACGCAGTAAAGAACTAAATTACTTATGATCTTCTGTATTATCACAAAACACACATTTTGAGTCAACGGATTCTCATAATTTAACAGACTGTAAACTTATCGTACCGTATAATAAAGACCTACCAAAATTGCAACATGCTTAAACCGATACCCACAAAGAAAACAGGTTAATGAGGGAAGCATCTTGCAGACTTCAGCAAGTTTACTGTGACATGTGTGTTGTCAGTTAACTCTCTCTCAGCTTGTTGACGTTCAAATCGTTCCAGCTGTAAAACTGTCTGTAATGATCTAATGATCTCTTGTAGAGATTTATTTTGTCCTGCTCTTCTCATCTTAAAAACAACATTAATTGCAACAAAATTCTATTCTCCGGACACTTTTCCCAATCATTTAACGTAAACAGCAGCGAACACTGATTTCAATATTTAACAAGATCTTCCTTCCTCATAATTCCGAGTGCTTTCCTAAGTTTTAAAACACCTCCCAATACTGATTTTTCAGGAACACAACTGAAAACAATTATTCCTGACCCCGTCTTGCAAGTAAAACCTTGAGAATGGGGAGGGAGGGGGAGAAAACACAGGGTGCTTGCAGCACGACTGGGAAAAATGGGGACAGAGTTTTACGGCGCACTGAAAAACAACTAGTAAAACAATTAACTCACATTCCTGACAAGCTGCTTGATTTTCAGAGAGGCAATACACAGAAGCACATAATATGTACTGTAAAACTTGCAGATAACACATCGGTAGCAAGCATTAGCATTCTCTACTGCTAATTTCAACATTAGTGCTTCCTTAACTTCTAAGTTTTCAACCTGCTTATTGATGGCCTCTTGAAGATGGTCAATAAATTGCATGTAATTCTCACTGGGACCCTGATCAATAGTTGCAATTGATTTGGCTGCATTGTTGGTTTCAGGCACCTTTATCATAGCTTGATATGCGAGGTCTGGTGACTGCCTCAGGATTTCAGAAAGTTATCGTGCCTGTAGTTGTGGTGTGTCAATTAGTGTCTCTTCCAGAAACACACGGGGTCCCGTGGTTTAACTGTAACTGAAAATGGGGGTAAATCCCAGCTTTTTGGTAAGTTCAGTTTACGCTCTGAAACTCCACCCCCACCCTCAGGAATTCGCTTTTTAGCAGCGTGGGAGGGAGGCGGGGGCAGGTTGGGGGGACCCAAATCCATAGGAATTACGTTATTTGGCTCAGTCTGGCTCACCACGGGGGGTCCTCCCCACCTAAATCTCCAGGCAAGGGGGGATAGGAAAAAAAATGTCCATTTTTTTCTTCCGCAACTGATAGCGGCGGGGCAGAGGGTTGAACTGTGATCAATGGCGGTGACGCAGACGGCGGAACCGCGGTTGATGATGGTAGAGGAGAGGTTCGAGCCGTGATTGATGACAGCGGAGCGGTCGGCCGAACGCATTGCTCCGACCGGTGTTTCGAGGGCCCCTCCCGAGATCGCACATAACCCAACGCTGTTTTTTCGTGTGAGTCTTTCATAGCTTTTATCTGATCTCAGGGCCACACACATGTATATGAGTCTTTCATAATTTTTTTCTGATCTCGGAGCCACACATACGTATGCTCCTTCTTTACTCCTTTTAACTTTCCAAGAAAGTGCCGCGGATCCTTATCCGTGTCAGATAATACGGACTTGGGTGGTTTTGACGAATCCTTAGTAACAGGGGAGGTTGGAGTAGTACTTAATCTTGCCTTTTCCTCCAAATCTGGCCCAGAGGAGCCAGGAAGACCATCCCCCTCCGCCGCCTCTGCCTGTTGCTGTTTTAACTCTTTCAGAGTATCTAATAACAAGCACCACGTCGTTAACAGTTCAGATGCTTCCTTGGACCCTTTAGTAGCACTGTCAAGCAGTTTATCCCCCAAGTCCATCCATTGTGACACACTAAATGCTGTCACAGGATTAACCTCTATACCTTGTGCTTTGCCCCATAGTAACATTTTTCTTAAAGTTAGTTCTGGAAGGCTAACACCCTGCTTCTTCAGAAGCAGCTTCCATGTAGATAATATAGTACCCTCTTCTTTAGATAAGTTTCAACCCCCCTGTTCCCGGTAACTCACCTCCTCCTTAGCGAGATGTCTTTTCAACGTTCCGGACCTTCGGCAGCTCTCCTCGGCTGCTCTTATCAGCTGTACTGGGCTCCGTCTCCACAGCTCTTCTCCGGCTGTTCACAGCTTCACGCTGTCACCTTGTCATGCGAGATCCTCTTCAGGCAGGATCACGTCGGGGTCACCATATGTCGCGGTTGAGACAGACAAATGACATGGACCAAGTTCTTTCAAGATGAAAGTAATAGATGCCATTTATTGCTACAAGTGCATTTTTATACAATTCAATCAGTTCATGTGTCTTTTCACTATTGGTTACAAGTTACAGCACTAACATCTCATTGGTTAATTTTTCTATCATCCATGTTATTCTTCTATCCCTTTCTCTCTCACGGGTACATCTCTCCTCTCTCCGGATACTCCTTTACTCCCATCCTTCTCAAGGGCAAATCTTAATATCTCAAGGCTGATCTCTAGTTTCATATTTTCTGTCAAGGATTCCACATACCCGCTGCAGTTTCCCACAACACACACACTGTCTAATTGGGTTTGTGACACACACACGCTGTCCAATGGTGTTTGTGACACACACGGTGTCAAATGGGGTTTGTGACACACACGGTGTCAAATGGGGTTTGCGACACACACACTGTCGAGGGGGGTTTGTGACACACACGCTGTCCAATGGTGTTCGTGACACACACAATGTCCAATGGGGTTTGTGACACGCACGCTGTCCAATGGGGATTGTAACACACACACGCTGTCTATTGGTGTTTGTGACACGCATACTGTCCAATGGGGTTTCTGACACACACTCTGTCCAATGGGTGATGTGACACAAAGACTGTCCAGGGGGGTTTGAGACACACACACTGTTTAAAGGGGTTTGTCACATACACTCTGTCCAATGAGGTTTATGACACACACACTGACCAATGGGGATTGTGACACACAGACGCTGTCCAATGGGGTTTGTGAAACACACTGTCCAATGGGGATTGTGACACACACACTGTCCAATGGGGATTGTGAACAAACAAATGCTGTCCAATGGTGTTTGTGACACACAAACTCTGTCCAATGGGGTTTGTGACGCACACGCTGTCCAGTGGAGATTTTGACACACACACGCTGTCCAATGGGGGTTGTGACACACAGAATCTATCCAATGGGCTTGTGAAACACACGTTGTCCAATGGGGATAGTGACACACATGCTGTCCAGTGTGTTTTGTGACACACAAACTGTCCAATGGGGTTTGTGACACACACACTTTCCACTGGGTTTGGAACACACAGGCTGTCCAGGTGAGTTTGTGACACACACGCTGTCCAATGGGGTTTGTGACACACACACTCTGTCCTGGACATCTTATTTTGGACAGGGACTCACACACGCTCTCCAATGGGGTTTGGACACACACACTGTTCAATGGGGTTTGTGACACACACACTGTCCAATGGGGATTGTGGCACACACATGCTGTCCAATGGGGTTTGTGACACACACGTGGTCCAACGGGGATCGTGACACATACGCTGTCCAATAGGGTTTGCGACACACACACTTTCCAATGCGGTTTTTGACACACACGCTGTCCAATGGGGTTCGTGACACACACGCTGTCCAATAAGGTTTATGACACACACACTTTCCAATGGGGTTTGTGACACACATGCTGTCCAATGGGGTTCGTGACACACACGCTGTCCAATAAGGTTTATGACACACATACTTTCCAATGGGGTTTGTGACACACACTCTGTCCAATGGGGTTTGTGACACATACACTGTTCCGGGGGGTTTGTGACGCACACGCTGTCCAATGGTGTTTGTGACACAGAGACTCTCCAGGGGTGTTTGTGACACATGCGCTGTCCAGAGGGGTTTGTGACACACACACGCTGTCCAATGGGGTTTGTCACACACATGCTATCCACTGGGGATTTTGACACACACACGCTGTCCAATGGGGATTGAGAGATACACACGCTGTCCAATGGTGTTTGTGACACGCATGCTGTCCAATGGGTTTTGTGACACACACACTGTCCGGGGGGGTTTATGAAACAATCGCTGTCCAATGAGGTTTGTGACACACACACACTTTCCAATGGGTTTTGTGGCACACACTCTGTCCAATGGGGTTCGTGACACACACACTGGCCAGTGGGGATTGTGACACACACGCTTTCCTATGGGGTTTGTGACACACACACGCTGTCCAATGGGGTTTGTGTCACACACACACTTTCCAATGGGTTTTGTGGCACACACACTGTCCAATGGGGTTTGTGA
Source organism: Columba livia (assembly GCF_036013475.1). NCBI lineage: Eukaryota > Metazoa > Chordata > Aves > Columbiformes > Columbidae > Columba > Columba livia. The sequence continues at coordinate 4,030,146 of NW_027043009.1, read as the reverse complement.
CAAATACATGCTGTCCAATGCTATTTGTGAACATACACACTGTCCAATGATTTTTGTGACACACACTCTGTCTAATGGGGATTGTGACACACACACGCTGTCCCATAGGGTCTGTAATACGCATGCTGTCCAATGGGGTTTGTGACACACACATTGTACAGGGGGGGTTGTGACACATACGCTGTGCAATGGGGTTTGTGACACACACACTCTGTCCAATGGGGATTGTGACACACACACACTGTCCAATGAGGATTGTGACACAAACAAGGTCCAATGGCGTTTGTGATACACACGCTGTCCAATGGGGATTGTGACACACATGTGCTGTCCAATGGTGTTTGTGACACGCATGCTGTCCAATGGCGTTTGTGACACACACGATGTCCAATGCGGTTCATGACAAACACACTGTCCAGTAGGGTTTGTGACACACACATTTTCCAATGGGGTTTCTAATACACACACAGTTCAAATGGAGTTTTTGACACAGACAGTGTCCACGGGAGTTTGTGACACTCACGCTGTCCAATGGGGATTGTGACACACACTCTGTCCAATGGGGTTTGTCACACACATTCTGTCCAACGAGGTTTGTGACACACACACTGTAAAATGGGTATTGTGACACACACACGCTGTCCAGTGGGGTTTGTTACACACACTCTGTCCAATATGGCTTGTGACATACACGCTGTCCAATAGGGTTTGTGACACACACACGCTATCCAATGTGGTTTGTGACACACACAATTTCCAATCGGGTCTGTGACATATGCACGGTGTCCAATGTTGTTTGTGACACACACACTGTCAAATGGGGATTGTGACACACACACGCTGTCCAATGGTGTTTGTGACACACAGGCTGTCCAATGGGGTTTGTGACACACACTCTGTCTAATGTTGTTTGTGACACATACACTTTCCAATGAGGATTGTGACACACACACGCTGTCCAATGGGGTTTGTGACACACACACTGTAAAATGGGGTTTGTGAAACACACGGTGTCAAATGGGGTTTGTGACATGCACACTGCCCAGGGCGGTTTGTGACACACACGCTGTCCAATGGGGTTTGTGACAAACACACTATCCAGGTTAGTTTGTGACACACACGCTGTCCAATGGGATTTGTGAAAGAGAGACTCTCCAGAGGTGCTTGTGACACACACGCTGTCCAGAGGGTTCTGTGACACACACACTGTCCAATGGGGTTTGTGACACACACACTGTCCGGCTGCGTTTCCGACACACACAATGTCCAATGGTGTTTGTGACACACACGCTGTCTAATGGAGATTGTGACACACACACTGTCCAGAGGGGATTGTGACACATGCACTATACAATGGGGTTTGTCACACCCACTCTGTCCAAAGGGGTTTGTGACACACACACATTCCAATGGGGTTTGTGACACACACACTGTCCAGGGGGGTTTGTGACACACAGACTGACCAATGGGGGTTGTGACACACACGCTGTTTAATGGGGTTCGTAACACACACGCTGTCCAGTGGGATTCGTGAGACACACACTGTCCAATGGGGTTTGTGACACACACACTTTCCAATGGGTATTGAGACACACACACGCTGTCCAATGGGTTTTGTTGCACACAAGAGCTATCCAATGGGGTTTGTGACACACACATTTTCCAATGGCGTTTCTGACACACTCGCTGTCAAAAGGGGTTTGTGACAGACACACTGTCCAGGGGGGTTCGTGACACACGCACTGTCCAATGGGGTTTGTGACACACATGCTGCCCATTGGGGACTGTGACACCCACACTGTCCAATGGGGTTTGTGACACACACACTCTGTCCAGTGGGGTTTGTGAAACAGAGACTATCCAATGGGGATTGGGACACACACACCCTGTCCAATGGGGTTTGTGACACATGCACTGTCTATTGGGGTTTGTGACACACAAGCTGGCCAATGGGGATTGTGATACACACACTGTCCAATGGGATTTGTGACACAGACACTGTCCAATGGGGATTGTGACACACACAGTGTCCTGGGGGGTTTGTGACACACACACTGTCCAATGAGGTTTGTGACACACCGCAGTCAAATGGAGTTTGTGACACAGAGACTCCCCAGGGTTGTTTGTGACACACATGCTGTCCAGAGGGCTTTGTGCCTCACACACTCTCCAATGGCTGTTGTGACACACACACGTTGTCCAATGAGGATTGTGACACACACACTGTCCAATGGGGTTTGTGACAGACAGGCTGTCCAATGGGTATTGTGACACACACACTCTGTCCCATTGGTTTTGTGATATGCGCGCTATCCAATGGGGTTTGTGACAGACACACTGTCCAGGGGGGTTTGTGACACACACGCTGTCCAATGGTTTTGTAACACACACACTGTCTAATGGGGTTTGTGATACACACGCTGTCCAATGGGGCTTGTGACAAACACGCTGTCTAATGGGGTTTGTGACACACACGCTGTCCAATAGTGTTTGTGACACACACACTGTCCAATGGGGATTGTGACACACACACACTATCTAATGGGGTTTGTCACACACACTCTGTCCAATGGAGTTTATGACACACACAGTGTCCATGGGGGTTTGGTACACATGCGCTGTGCAATGGGGTTTGTCACACACACTCTGTCCAATGGGGTTTGTGACACACACAATGTCGAATGGGTATTGTTACACACACACGCTGTCCAATGGGGTTGTTGCACACAAACACAGTCCAGGGGCGTTTGTCACACCCAGTCTGTCTAATAGGGTTTGTGCCAAACACACGCTGTCCAACGGTGTTTGTGACACACACGCTGTTCAAAGGGGTTTGTGACACACACTCTGTCCAATGGGGTTTGTGACACACACACACTGTCCAAAGGGGATTGCGACACACACACGCTGTCCAATGGTGTTTGTGACATGCATGCTGTCCAAAGTTGTTTGTGACAAACACAGTGTCCATTGCGGTTTGGGACACACACACGTTATCCAGTTGGGTTTGTGACACACACACTTTCTAATGGGGTTTGTGACACACACGCGCTGTCCAAAGGTGTTTGTGAAACACACGCTGTCAAATGGGGTTTGTGACACACACAGTGTCCAGGGGAGATTGTGTCACACACGCTGTCCAGTGGGGTTTTTGACACACACACTCTCCAATAGGGTTTGTGATAGACACACTGTCAAATGGGAATTGTGACACACAAGCTGTCCAATGGGGATTGTGACACACACACGCTGTCCCATGGGGTTTGTGAAACACATGTTGTCCAAGGGGTTTTGTGACAGACACAGTGTACAGGAGGCTTTGTGACACACACGCTGTCCAATGGAGTTTGTGACAAACACGCTGCCTAATGGAGTTTGTGACAAACACGCTGTCCAAAGGGTATTGTTACACACACTCGCTGTCCAAGGGGGTTTGTGACGCACAAACTGTCCAATGATGTTTGCGACACACACGCTGCCCAATGGGGCTTGTGATACACACGCTGTCCAATGGGGTTCGTGACACACACGCTGCCTAGTGGTTTTTGTGACACACACACTGTGCAGTAGGGTTTGTGATACACATGCTATCCAATGGGGTTTGTGACATACACACGTTCGAATGATGTTTGAGGCACACACATGCTCTCTAATGGTGTTTGTGACACACACACTCAGTACAATGGGGTTTGTGACTCGCACACTGTCCAATGGGGTTTGTGACACATACACGCTATCAAATGGGGTTTATGAAACACACATTTTCCAATAGCGCTTGTGACACACACACGCTGTCCAATGGGGTTTGTCACACCCACTCTGACAAATGGGTTTTGTGACAAACACACGCTGTCCAATGATGTTTGTGACACACACGCTGTCCAGGGGGGTTTGTGACACACACACTGTCCAATGGGGTTTGTGAAACACACACACTGTCCAATGGGGATTGTGACACACACGCTGTCCAGTGGGGTTTGTGACACACACGCTGTTCAATAGGTTTTGTGACATACACACGCTGCCCAATAGTGTTTGTGACACACACGGTGTGAAATGGGGTTTGTGACACACACAATGTCCAGGGGGGATTGTGACACACACACTGTCCAATGGGGTTTGTCACACCCACTCTCTCAAATGGGGTTTGTGACAAACACACGCTGTCAAATGATGTTTGTGACACACACGCTGTCCAGGGGGGTTTGTGACACACACAATGTCCAAAGGAGTTTGTGACACACACTCTGTCCAATGGGGTTTGTGACACACACGCTGTCCAAAGGGTTTTGTGACACACATGCTCTCCAGGGGGGTTTGTGACACACACAATGTCCAACAGGGTTTGGGACACACAAGCTGTCCAGTGGGGTTTGTGACACACACAATGTGCAATAGGGTTTGTGAGATACACACGCTGTCCAAGAGTGTTTCTGACACACACACAATGTCTAATGGGTTTTGTGACACACACGCTGTCCAATGGGTATTGCGACACACACACTGTCCAGGGGGGTTTGTGACACACATACTCTGTCCAATGGTGCTTGTGGAGCACAAGCTGTGCATTGGGGTTCGTGACACACACGCTGTCCAGTGGTTTCTATGATACACACACTGTCCAATAGGGTTTGTGACACACACACTGTCCAGGGGGTTTTGTTACACACACGCTATCCAGTCTGGTTTGTGACAGGCAAACCGTCCAGTGGGGTTTGTGACATGTACATGCTATCAAATGGGGTTTATTGAAAACACATTTTCCCAAGGGATTTGTGACAAACGCACGCTGTCCAATGGGGTTTGTCACACCCACTTTGTCCAATGGGGTTTGTGACAAACACACTCTGTCCAATGGTGTTTGTGACACACAAGATGTCCAAAGATTTTTGTGACACATACGCTGTCCAATGGGTTTTGTGACACACACTCTGTCCAATGGGGATTGTGACACACACATTGTCCAATGGGGATTGTGACACACACACGCTGTCAAATGGGGTTTGTGACACACAAACACAGTCCAGCGGGGTTTGGCACACGCAGTCTGTCCAATGGGGTTTGTGACACACAAACTGTGCAATGGGGTTTCTCACACACACTCTGTCCAATGGGGTTTGTAACACACACGCTGTCCAATGAGGATTGTGAGACATGCGCTGTACAATGAGGTTTGTGACACACACACTCTGTCCAATGGGCTTGTGACACACACACTGTCTTAAGGGGTTTGTGATACACACACGCTGTCCAGTGGGTTTTGTGACACACACACTGTCTAATTGGATTTGTGGCACACATATGGTATCAAATGGGGTTTGCGACACACACAATTTCCAGTGGGGTTTGTGACACACACACTTTCCAATGGGGTTTCTGACACACACACGCTGTCCAATGGTGTTTGTGACACGCACGGTGTCAAATGGTGTTTGTGACACACACAATATCCAGGGGGGAACGTGACACACACACTGTCCAATGGGGTTTGTCACACCCACTCTGTCCAATGGGGATTGTGACACACACACACTGTCCAATGGGAAATGTGACACACACATGCTGTCCAATGGGGATTGTGACAGACACATGCGGTGCAATGGTGTTTGTGACACACATGCTATCCAATGGGGTTTGTGACACTAACGCTGTCCAAGTGGGTTTGTGACACACACACTGTCCATTGGAGTTTGTAACACACACACGCTATCCAATGGGTTTGTGACACACACACTTTTCAATGAGGTTTGTGACACACACTCTGTCCAATGGGTTTTGTGACAAACACATTGTCTAAAGGGGTTTTTGACACAGACACGCTGTCCAGTGGGGTTTTGAAACACACTCTGTCCAATAGGTTTTGTGACACACACACGGTCCAATAGGGATTGTGACACACACAATGTACAATGGATTTGTGACACACACTCTGTCAAATGGGGTTTATGACACACACACTGTCCAAAGGGGATTATGACACACACACACTGTCCAATGGGGATTGTTACACACACAAGCTCCAATGGGGTTTGTGACACACACGCTGTCCGATGGGGATTGTGACACACAGACGCTGTCCAACGGTGTTTGTGACACGGATGCTGTCCGATGGGGTTTTTGACACACATACACAGTCCAGCGGGGTTTGTGACACACACACAGTTCAATGGGGTTTGTGACACACACGCTGTCAAATGGGGTTTTTGACACACCACACACACTCTGTCCAATGGGGAATGTGACACATACGCTGTCCAATGGGGTTTGTGACACACACGCTTCCCAGTGGGATTTGTGACACACACACTGTCCTATAGGGATTTTGACACACACATGCTATACCATGGGTTTTGTAACACACACACTTTCCAAGAGGCTGTCCAATGCAGTTTGTGACACACACGCTTTCACATGGGGTTTGTGACACACACTCTGTCCAGGGGAGTTTGTGACACACATACGGTCCAATGGCGTTTGTGAAATACTCTCTGTCCAATGGGGTTTGTGACACACACACACTGTCCAAATGGGTTTGTGACACACACACTGTCCAATGGGGTTTGTGACACACACGCTGTCCAATGGAGATTGCGACACACACATGCTGTCCAATGTTGTTTGTAACACGCATGCTTTCCAATGGTGTTTGTGACAAACAGTCTATCCTTTGCGGTTTGGGACACACACACTTTCCAAGGTGGTTTGTGTCACACACGCTGTCCAATGGGGTTTGTGACACACTGTGTCTACGGGGGTTTGTGACAAACACGCTGTCCAATGGGGATTGTGACACACAGACGCTGTCCAACGGTTTTTGTGACACGGATGCTGTCCGATGGGGTTTTTGACACACATACACAGTCCAGGGGGGTTTGTGACACACAAACAGTTCAATGGGGTCTGTGACACACACATCGTCCAATGGGGTTTGTCTCACACACACTGTCCAATGGGGTTTGTGACACACACGCTGTCCAGTGGGGATTGTGACACACAGACGCTGTCCAACGGTGTTTGTGACACGGATGCTGTCCAATGGGGTTTGTGACACACACTCTGTCAAATGGGGTTTGTGACACACCACACACACTCTGTCCAATGGTGAATGTAAACACATATGCTGTCCAATTTGGTTCATGACACACACGCTGTCCAGTGGGGTTTGTGACACACACACTGTCCAATAGGGTTTGTGGCACACACACGCTATCCAATGGGGTTTGAGACACACACACATTCCAATAGGTTTGTGGCTAACACACGCTATCCAATGGAGTTTGTGACACACATGCTGTCACATGGGGTTTGTGATATACACTCTGTCCAATGGGGTTTGTGACACACATACACTGTCCAATGGGGATTGTGATGCACACACGCTGTCCAATGTTGTTTGTGACATGCATGCTGTTTAATGGTGTTTGTGAAAAATACGCTGTTCAATGGGGATTGTGATACACACACGCTGTCCAGTGGGGTTTGTGACACACAGGCTGTCCAGTGGGGTTTGTGACACACACACTGTCCAATGGGGATTGTGACACACATGCGCTGTCCAATGGGGTTCGTGACACACACGCTGTCCAGTGGGGTTTTGACACACACTCTGTCAAATGGGGTTTGTCACACACACTCTGTCCAATGGGGTTTGTGACACACACACTGTCTAATGGGTATTGTGACACACACAGGCTTTCCAATGGGGTTTGTCACACATACTCTGTCCAATGGGGTTTGTGACAAACACATGCTGTCCAATGGTGTTTGTGACACACACACTGTCCAATGGGGTTTGTGAACACATATGCTGTCCAATGGGGTTCGTGACACACATGCTGTCCAGTGGGGTTTAAGCCACACACACTATCCAATAGGGTTTGTGACACACACACTGTCCAATGGGGTTTCTGAAGACATACGCTGTCCAATGGGGATTGTGACACACACACTCGGTCCAATGGGGATTGTGACACACACAAGGTCCAATGGGGTTTGTGACACACACGCTGTCCAATGGGGATTGTGACACACCACACACACTGTGTCCAATAGGGAATGTGACAGACACGCTGTCCAACGGGGTTTGTGACACACAGGCTGTCCAGTGGCGTTTGTGACACACACACTGTCCAATAGGGTTTGTGACACACACATGCTATACAATGGGGTTAGTAACACAGACACTTTCCAAGAGACGTTGTAACACAAACGCTGTCAAATGGGGTTTGTGTCACACACTCTGTCCAGGGGGGTTTGTGACACACAGACGGTCCAATGGGGTTTGCGAAACACACTCTGTCCTACGGGGTTTGTGACACACACACACTGTCCAATGGGGTTTGTGTCTCACACGCTGTCCAATGGGGTTTGTGACACACTGTGTCCACGGGGGTTTGTGACAAACACGCTGTCCAATGGGGATTGTGACACACATATCCTCCAATGGGGTTTGTCTCACACACACTGTCCAATGGGATTTGTAACACAAACACTTTCCAATGAGGTTTATGACACACACGCTGTCAAATGGGTTTTCTGACACACACGCTGTTGAAATGGGGTTTGTGACACACACTCTGTCCAATGGGGTTTGTGACACACACATGCTGTCGAATGTTGTTTGTGACACACATTCTGTTTAATGGTGTTTGTGACAAACAGGCTGTCCATTGCGGTTTGGGACACACAAACTTTCCTAAGTGGTTTGTGTCACACACGCTGTCCAATGGGGTTTCTGACACACACAGTTTCCACGGGGGTTTGTGACACACACAGTGTCTAATGGGTACTGTGACACACACACACTCTCCAATGGGGTTTGTGACACACACAGTATCCAGTGGGGTCTGTGACACACACACTGTCCAATAGGCTTTGTGAGACACACATGCTATACAATGGAGCTTGTAACACACACACTTTCCAAGAGGCGTTGTGACACACACGCTGTAAAATGGGGTTTGTGACACACACTTGGTCCAGGGGGGTTTGTGACACACAGACGGTCCAAGGGGGTTTGTGAAACACACTCTGTCCAAAGGGGTTTGTGACACACACGCTGTCCAGTGGGGTTTGTGACACACACACTGTCCAATATTGTTTGTGACACACACACTGTCCAATGGGGATTGTGAAAGACACACACTGTCCAACGGGGACTGTGACACACACTCGCTGTCCAATGTTGTTTGTGACATGTATGCTGTTTAATGGTGTTTGTGACAAACACGCTGTCCAATGGGGATTGTGATACACACACGCTGTCCCATGGGGTTTGTGACACACACAGTGTCCAAAGGGGTTTGTGACACACACTCTGTCCAATGGGGTTTGTGACACACACACTGTCTAATGGGTACTGTGACACACACAAGCTGTACACTGGGGATTGTCGCACATACTCTGTCCAATGGGTTTTGTGACACACACACACTGTCCAAGGGTGTTTGTGACACACACAGTGTCCAATTTGGTTTGTGACACATACGCTGTCCAATGGGGATTGTGACACACACACTGTCCAATGGGGTTTGTGACACACACACTCTCCAAAGGGGTTTCGACACACACACGTTATCCAATGGGGATTGTGACACACACACTATCCAAGGGGGATTGTGACACACACAAACTCTGTCCAATGGGGTTGTTGACAAACGAACTGTCCAATGGGGTTTGTGACACATACGCTGTCCAATGGAGTTTGTCACACACACTCTGTTCAATGGGGATTGTGACACATACACGCTGTCCAGAAAGTTTTGTGACGCACACACTGTCCAATGGGGATTGTGACACACACACGCTGTCCAATGGGGATTGTGACACACATGCTGTCCAATGGGGTTTGTGACACACACGCTGTCCAATGGGGTTTTTGACACACACGCTCTCCAATGGGTTTTGTGAAACACACAATCTGTCCAATGGGGCATTTGATACACACGCTGTACAGGGGGGTTTGTTACACACACTCTATCCAAAGGGGTCTGTGACACACAAAGTTTCCAATGGGGTTTGTGCCATACAAACTGTCCAGGGGGGATTGTGACACACAAACTGATTAATGGGGTTTCTCACACACACTCTGTCCAATGGGGTTTGTGACACACACGCTGTCCAATGGAGATTGCGACAGACACATGCTGTCCAATGTTGTTTGTGACAGGCATGCTTTCCAATGGTGTTTGTGACAAATAGGCTGTCCATTGCGGTTTGGGACACACACACTTTCCAAAGTGGTTTGTGTCACACACGCTGTCCAATGGGGTTTGTGACATACACAGTCTCCACGGGGGTTTGTGACACACACAGTGTCTAATGGGTATTGTGACACACACACACTGTCCAAAGGGGTTGGTGACACACACAGTGTCCAGTGGGGTCTGTGACACACACACTGTCCAATAGGCTTTGTGACACACACATGCTATACAATGGAGTTTGTAACACACACACTTTCCAAGAGGCGTTGTGACACACACGCTGTAAAATGGCGTTTGTGACACACACGCTGTCCAATGGGGATTGTGACACACACGCTGTCCAATGGGGATTGTGACACACACACGCTGTCCCATGGGGATTGTGACACGCATGCTGTCCAAAGGCGTTTGTGACACACACGCTGTCCAATGAGGTTTGTGACTTGCTCACTCTGTCCAATGGGGCTTGTGACACACACGCTGTCCAGTGGTGTTTGCGACACACACACTGTCCAAAAGGGTTTGTGACACACACACGGTATCCAATGGGATTTGTGACATAAACACTTTCCAATGAGGTTTCTGACACACACGCTGTCAAATGGGGTTTCTGACACACACGCTGTTCAAATGGGGTTTGTGACACACACACTCTGTCCCATGGGGTTTGTGAAATGCATGCTGTCCAATGGGATTTGTGATATACACACTGTCCAATGGGGTTTCTGACACACGCACTGTCCAATGGGGTTTGTCACACACACTCTGTCCAATGGGGTTTGTGACACACAAGCTGTCCAATGGGGTTTGTGACACACACACTCGGTCAAATGGGGGTTGTGAAACACAGGCCGTCTAGTGGGGTTTGTGACACGCACACTGTCCAATGGGGTTTCTGACACACACACTATCAAATTGAGTATATGACACACACACTTTCTAATGGGGTTTGTGACACACACACGCTGTCCAGTGGGGTTTGTGACACACACACTGTCCAATGGGGTTTGTGACATACACGCTGTCAAATGGGGTTTGTGACAAACCACACTCACTCTGTCCAATGGGGAATGTGACAGACACGCTGTCCAATGGGGTTCGTGACACACACGCTGTCCAATGGGGTTTGTGACATACACACATTCCAATAGGGTTTGTGGCAAACACACGCAATCCAATTGGGTTTCTGACACACATGCTGTCACATGGGGTTTGTGACACGCACTCTGTCCAATGGGGTTTGTGACACACACACACTGTCCAATGGGGATTGTGACATACACATGCTGTCCAATGTTGTTTGTGACATGCATGCTGTTTAATGGTGTTTGTGAAAAACACGCTGTCCGATGGGGATTGTGATACACACACGCTGTCCCATGGGGTTTGTGACACGCATGCTGTCCAATGGGGTTTGGGGCAGACACATTGTACACTGAGGATTGTGACACACACACTGTCCAATGGGGTTTTTGACACACACACTGTCCAATGGGGTTTCTCGAACACACTCTTTCCAATGGGGCTTCTGAAACACACGCTGTCTAACGGGGTTCTTGAACCACACACTGTCCAATAGTGTTTGTGACACACACACGCTATCCAATGGTGTTTGTGACACAAACACTTTCCAGTGGGGTTTGTGACATACACACGCTATCCTATGGGGTTTGTGACACACACACTTTCCAATGGTGTTTCTGACACACACGGTGTCCAATGGGTTTTGCGACACACATGCTATCCAATGGGGTTTGTGACACACACGCTATCCAATGGGGTTTGTGTCAAACAAACTGTCCAATGGGGATTGTGACACACACACACTGTCCAATGCGGATTGTGACATACACACGCTGTGTAATGGGGTTTGTGTCACACACGCTGTATAGGGATGTTTGTAAAGAACACTCTGTCCAATGGGGTTTGTGACACACACACTGTCCAGGGTGGTTTGTGACACACACGCTGTCCAATTTGCTTTGTGACACACACGCTGTCCAATGGGGTTTGTGACTCAGATAATCTCCAGGGGTGTTTGTGAAACACAAGCTGTCCAGAGGGGTTTGTGAAACACACACTGTCCAATGGGTATTGTGACACACACACTGTCCAATGGGGTTTATGACACACACGCTGTCAAATGGGGTTTGTGACAAACCACACACACTCTGTCCAATGGGGAATGTGACACACACGCTGTCCAATGGGGTTCGTGACACACACGCTGTCCAATTTGGTTTGTGACACACACGCAGTCCAATGGGGTTTGTGACTCAGATAATCTCCAGGGGTGTTTGTTGAACACACGCTGTCCAGAGGGATTTGTGACACACACACTGTCCAATGGGTATTGTGACACACACACCATGTCCAATGGTGTTTGTGACACACACACACTCCAAAGTGGTTTTGACACACACACGCTGTCCAATTGGGTTTGCGATACACACACGCTATCCAATGGGGGTTGTGACACAAACACTGTCCAATGGGATTGTTGACAAACAAACTGTCCAATGGGGTTTGTGACACTTACGCTGTCCAATGGAGTTTGTCACACATACTCTGTTCAACGGGGATTGTGACACACACACGCTGTCCAGAGAGGTTTGTGACACACACACTGTCCAATGGGGATTGTCACACACACACGCTGTCCCATGGGTTTTTTCACACGCATGCTGTCCAATGGGGTTTGTGACACACACACTGTCCAATGGGGTTTGTAACACACACGCTCTCCAATGGGTTTTCTGACACACACAATCTGTCCAATTGGGCTTGTGACACCCACACTGTACAGGGGGGTTTGTTACACACGCTCTATCCAATGGGGTGTGTGACACACAAAGTTTACAATGGGGTTTGTGACATACACACTGTCCAGGGGGGATTGTGACACACACACTGATTAATGGGGTTTCTCACACACTCTCTATCCAATGGGATTTGTGACACAAAACTCTCCGATGGGCATTGTGACACACACACGCTGTAACATGGGGTTTGTGACACACATGCTGTCAAATGGGGTTTGTGACACACACATTGTCCTGAGTGGTTTGTGACTCAGAGACTCTCCAGGGTTGTTTGTTACACACACGCTGTCCAGAGGGGTTTGCGACACACACACTGTCCAATGGGTTTGTGACACACACACGCTGTCCAATGGGGTTTTTAACACACACGCTGCCCAATGGGATTTGTGACATACACACTCTCCAGGGTGGTTTGTGACAAAGACACTGCAGAATTGGGTTTGTGAAACACACTCTGTCCGATGGGGATTGTGACACTCACACGCTGTCCAATGGGGTTTGAGACACGGATGCTGTCCCATGGGGTTCATGACAAACACTCTGTCCAAAAGGGTTTGTGACATACACATGCTATACAACGGGGTTTGTGACACACACACTTTCCAATGTGGTTTGTGACTCACACGATGTCCAATGGGGTTTGTGACACCCGCACTGTCCAGGGGGGTTTGTGACACACACGCTCTCCAATTTGGTTTGTGACACATACGCTATCCAATGGGGTTTGTGACACAGACAATCTCCAGGGGTGTTTGTGAAACACACGCTGTCCAGAGGGGTTTGTGACACACACACTGTCCAATGGGGATTGTGACACACACACTGTCCAATGGGGTTTGTGACACACACACTCTCCAAAGGGGTTTGACACACACACGCTGTCCAATGGGGTTTTCGACACACACACGCTATCCAATGGGGATTGTGACACACACACTGTCCAAGGCGGATTGTGACACACACAAACTCTGTCCAATGGGGTTGTTGACAAACAAACTGTCCAATGGGGTTTGTGACACATACGCTGTCCAATGGAGTTTGTCACACACACTCTGTTCAATGGGGACTGTGACACATACACGCTGTCCAGAAAGTTTTGTGATGCACACACTGTCCAATGGGGATTATGACACACACACGCTGTCCCATGGGTTTTTTCACACACATGCTGTCCAATGGGGTTTGTGACACACACACTGTCCAATGGGGTTTGTAACACACACACTCTCCAATGGGTTTTGTGAAACACACAATCTGTCCAATGGGGCATGTGATACACACACTGTACAGGGGGGTTTGTTACACACACTCTATCCAAAGGGGTCTGTGACACACAAAGTTTCCAATGGGGTTTGTGCCATACACACTGTCCAGGGGGGATTGTGACACACACACTGATTAATGGGGTTTCTCACACACACTCTGTTCAATGGGGTTTGTGACACACAACTCTCCAATGGGCATTGTTACACACACACCCTGTCTAATGGGTTAGTGACACACACACTCTGTCCAACGAGGCTTGTGACACACACGCTGTCCAATGGGTATTGTGACACACACACGCTGTAACATGGGGTTTGTGACACACATGCTGTCCAATGGGGTTTGTGACACACGCAATGTCTCGAGGGGTTTGTGACTCAGAGACTCTCCAGGGTTGTTTGTGACACACACGCTCTTCAGAGGGGTTTGTGACACACACACCGTTCAAAGGGGTTTGTGACACACACGCTGTCCAATGGGATTTGTGACACACACACTGTCCAGTGGGGTTTGTGACACACACGCTGTCAAATGTGATTTGTGAAACACACTCTGTCCGATGGGGATTGTGACACACACGCTGTCCAATGGGGTTTGAGAAACGGGCGCTGTCCCATGGGGTTCATGACAAACACTGTGTCCAATAGGGTTTGTGACATACACACGCTATACAATGGGATTTGTGACACACAGACTTTCCAATGTGGTTTGTGACACACACGCTGTCCAATGGGTTTTGTGACACACAGACTGTCTAAGGGGTTTGTGACACACCCACGCTCTCCAAAGGTGTTTCTGACACACACGCTGTCAAATGGGGTTTGTGACACCCGCAACGTCCAGGGGGGTTTGTGACACACACACTGTCTGTCCAATGGGGTTTGTCACACACACTCTGTCCAATGGGGTTTCTGACACACACGCTGTCCAATGGGGATTGGGACATACACACGCTGTCCAACGGGGATTGTGATACACACACGCTGTCCAATGGGGATTGTGATATACACACGCTGTCCAATGGTGTTTGTGATACACATGCTGACCAGTGGTGTTTGTGACACACACGCTGAATATTGCGGTTTGGGACACACACACTTTCCAAAGGGGTTTGTGTCATACACGCTGTCCAATGGGGTTTGTGTCACACACCGTGTCCAGGGGGGTTTGTGACACAAACGCTGTACAGTGGGGTTTTTGACACACACACTGTCCAATGGGGTTAGTGACACACACGATGTCCAATGGGGTTTCTGACACACACACTGAGTCCAATGGGGCTTGTGACACACACGGTGTCAAATGGGGTTCGTGACACATATGCTGTCCAGTGGGATTTGTGAACACACAAACTTTTCAATAGGGTTTGTGACACAGACACGCTATACAATGGGATTTGTGACACACACGGTGTCCAGGGGGGTTTGTGACACACACGCTGTCTAATGGGGTCTGTGACACACACAGTTTCCAATGTGGTTTCTGACACACACACTGTCTAAAGGGGTTTGTGACATTCAATTGTCCAATGGGGATTGTACCACACACATGCTGTCCAATGTGGTTTGTGAAACACACACTCTGTCCAATGGGGCTTGTGACATACACGCTGTCTAGAGGGGTTTGTGACACACACACTGTCCGGACGGGTTTGCGATAAACACAATGTCCAATGGGCTTTGTGACACATACACTGTACAGGGGGGTTTGTGACCCACACACTGTCCAGTGGGTTTTGTGACACACACACTTTCCAATGGGCTTTGTGACTCACACGCTGTCCAATGGTGTTTGTGACACACGCACTATCAAGGCGTGTTTGTGACAAACACACTGTGCAAGGGGCTTTGTGACACACACACTGTCTAATGGGTTTTGTGACACTCACGCTCTGTCCAATGGTGTTTGTGACACCCACATTGTCCATTGTGTTTTGTGACACACACACTGTTCAGGGGGGTTTGAGACACACACACTGTCCAATGGGGTTTGTGACACATACACGCTGTCCCATGGGTTTTTTCACTCGCATGCTGTCCAATGGGGTTTGTGACACACATGCTGTCCAATGGGGTTTGTAACACACACGCTCTCCAATGGGTTTTGTGACACACGCAATCTGTCCAATGGGGCTTGTGACACACACACTGTACAGTGGGGTTTGTTACACACGCTCTATCCAATGGGGTCTGTGACACACAAAGTTTCCAATGGGGTTTGTGACACACACGCTGTCCAACGGGAATTGTGATACACACACGCTGTCCAATGGTGTTTGTGATACGCATGCTGACCAATGGTGTTTGTGACACACACGCTGAATATTGCGGTTTGGGACACACACACTTTCCAAAGGGGTTTGTGTCATACACGCTGTCCAATGGGGTTTGTGACACACACAGTGTCCAGGGGGGTTTGTGACACAAACGCTGTACAGAGGGGTTTGTGACACACACACTGTAAAATGGGCTTAGTGACACACAAGTTGTCCAATGGGGTTTCTGACACACACACTCAGTCCAATGGGGCTTGTGACACACACGGTGTCCAATGGGGTTCGTGACGCATATGCTGTCCAGTGGGATTTGTGAACAAACAAACTTTTCAATAGGGTTTGTGACACAGACACGCTATACAATGGGTTTTGTGACACACACGCTGTCCAGGGGGGTTTGTGACACACACGCTGTCTAATGGGGTTTGTGACATACACAGTCTAATGGATTTTGTGACACTCACGCGCTGTCCAATGGTGTTTGTGACACGCACGCTGTCCATTGTGTTTTGTGACACACACACTGTTCAGGAGGGTTTGTGACACACACACTGTCCAATGGGGTTTGCGACACACACACTCTGTCCAGTGGGGGTTGTGATGACACACGTTGTCCAATGGGGTTTCTGACACATGCACTCTGTCCAATGGGGGTTGTGACAGACACGATGTCCAATGGGGTTTGTGACAAACACACGCTATACAATGGGGTTTGTGATACACACACTGTCCAATGGGGTTGGTGACAAATACACGCTATCCAATGTGTTTTGTTACACACACGCTGTGCAATGGGATTTCTGACACACACACTGTCTAATGGGGTTTGTGACAAACACACTGTCCAATACGGATTGTGACAGACACAAGCTGTCCCATGCTCTTTGTGACACGCACGCTGTCCAAAGTGGTTTGTGACACACACATTGTACAGGGGTGTTTGTGACACACACACTGTCCAATGGGGTTTGTGACACATAGGCTGTCCAATGGTTTTTGTGACACACACACTCTGTCCAATGGGGCTTTTGACACACACACAGTCCAATGGGGATTGTGACACACACACTGTACAGGGGGGTTTGTGACACACCCTGTGTCCAATGGGATTTGTGACACACACACTGTCCAATGGGGATTGTGACACACACAAACTCTGTCCGTTGGGGTTGCTGACACACAAACTGTCCAATAGTGTTTGTGAAACACACGCTGTCCAATGGGGTTTGTTACACAGATGCTTCCCAATGGGGTTTGTTACACACACACTTTTCAGGGGGGTTTGTGACACACACGCTGTCCAGTGGGGATTGTGACACACACGCTGTCCAGAGGTTTTTGTGACCCACACACATTCCAATGGAGATTGTGACAGACATGCTGTCCAATGGGGTTTGTGAAACACACACACTGTCTAATGGGGATTGTGACACACACACGCTGTCCAATGTTGGTTGTGACACACATGCTGTCCAATGGTGTGTGTGACACACACGCTGCCCATTGCGGTTTGGGACAGACCCAATTTCCTATCTTGGGCCTTGAAAAGCAAGTCCTTTGGCGACACGGTACGGCAGAAAGAATTGAATCAGACAACGGTACTCATTTCAAAAACAGTCTTATAGACAATTGGGCCAAAGAACATGGTATTGAGTGGGTATATCATATTCTATATCATGCACCAGCCTCTGGGAAAATTGAAAGGTACAATGGTTTGCTAAAAACTACACTAAAGGCACTTGGTGGTGGAACCTTTAAAAATTGGGACTCACATTTAGCAAAAGCCACTTGGTTGGTCAACACCCGGGGATCAACCAATCGAGCCGGGCCTGCCCAATCAGAAATTCTACGGACTGTAGAAGGAGATAAAGTCCCTGTAGTACACATGAAAAACATGTTAGGAAAGGCAGTCTGGGTTACTCCTGCCTCAGGCAAAGGCAAGCCCATTCGTGGGATTGTTTTTGCCCAGGGACCTGGCAGCACCTGGTGGGTGATGCTTAAGGATGGAGAAGTTCGGTGTGTACCTCAAGGGGATTTGAGTTTAGGTGAAAATATTCAATACTGAACTGCATGATGTGAATTGCCATGCTAACAGTGTTTAATAAGTGTCTTCCAGATCAAGACAATGATGATGAAACCAGAGCTAGCTTCTTCGAGTGGCGCCTGACAACTTCTTCGAAGTTGATATCTTTAACCCACAAACAGTGGTAATGAGATGCACTTGTACCATTTTTCCTGCCCTGGGAGACTGTCGTGACAAAACGAACTTAATGAACTTTTTAAAGGATGGTCCACTGATTAATTACTCCTGTGTATATATGTACATATGTATATATAGATATATAGTTGTAGTGATTAATTAGATTATATTGATAGATTGTATTGATAAGGTTTAAGCATTCAGTGAATGGCATATTATAAGGGGTGGAATGTCCTGGTTTAGTTAAAAACAAGTATCTCTTTCAGTGAATTTGCCTGTCAGCTAAAGCCTTCATATTAACTGCATTTTCCTGGAGAACCAGACACATGTTTTGGTAAACCTAGCAATGGAATGCAAACTTATTGATAAGCACGGATGGACATCTCGCGAGAGGGGCGACGAGAAGAAAGAGACCAAGAAACTGACCAACTGTGTATAACATTCCATTCACTTGAATACTTCATATAAAAGTGGGAGATCACAAGGATCTCGTTCGTTTTTCCCCTTTTGCCTTTTTCCCTTCTGCTCATGGCCGACATTAGAAGAGGACCTTGCTAGTCGTCCCTGCGAACTGAGGCCTAGTGAGAGACTGAATCCAGCTCCGGTTGGCTGCAGAGTCTAATCCAGGACTTTGGTTGCCGGCTCTGCAGTTGCTGAGACTTTCAAGATTGGTTTTGTATATTTTGTATTATTTTCTCTATTCTTATTAGTAGCATTAGTAAAACATCTTTAATTTTTTCCAACTCTCTTCACTCTGTCCTTCTTTTCCTCCCAATTGCCTCTCCTTAGTGGAAAGCGGGGAGAGGGAGAGGAAAGTGGGGGCGGGGAGAGGGGGTTAACAATACATCTGCCAGGGTTTTATTGTCACCCCGCAATCTTAACCCTCGACACACACACGGTGTCCAAAGGGGATTGCGACACACACGTTGTGCAATGGCGTTTGTGACACAGAAACTGTCAAGGGGTGTTTGTGACACACACACTGTCCAGGGGGGTTTGAGACACACACGCTGTTCAATGGTGTTTGAGACAAAGAGGCTGTCAAATGGGGATTGTGACACACAGGCTGTTCAATAGGGATTGTGACTCACACACGCTGTCCAAAGGGGTTTATGGCACACACACTGTGCAACTGGGTTTGTGACACACACACGCTGTCCAATGGGGTTTATGCCACACATACTCTATCCAATGGGGTTTCTGACACACAAGCTTTCCAATAGGGTTTGTGACACACACGCGCTGTACAATGGGGTTTGTGACACACACATTCCAATGGGTTTTGTGACACACATGCTGTCCAAAGCCTTTTGTGACACACACACTGTTTAATGGGTTTTGTGACACACACTCGCTGTCCAATTGTGTTTGTGACACACACGCTGTCAAATGGGGTTTGTGACACACACACTGTCCAATGGGATTTGTGACACAAACGCTGTATAATGGGTTTAGTGACACACACACAATCTAATGGGGTTGTGACACACAATCGCTGTCCAATGGCGTTTGTAGACACACACGCTGTGAAATGCTGTTTGTGACACAGACACTGTCCAGGGGGGTTTGTGACACACACACTGTCCAGGTGGGTTTGAGACACACACGCTGTCCAATGGGGATTGTGACATGCACGCTGTCCAATAGGGTTTATGGCACACACACACTGTCCAATGGGGTTTGTGTCACAGACACTTTCCAATGAGTTTTATGATACACACTCTGCCCAATGGGTTTTGTGAAACACACACATTCTAAGGGGGTTTGTGACACACACTCGTTGTCCAATGGTTCTTGTAAAACACACATGCTGTCCAATGGGGTTTGTGGCACACACACTGTCTAATGAGGTGTGTGAAATACACTCGCTGTCCAATGGTGTTTGTGACACAGACACACTATCCAGTGGGGTTTGTGACACACACACTGTCCAATGGGGTTTGTGACACACATGCTGTACAATGGGGTTTGTGACACACACAGTGTCCCCTGGGGTTTGTGACACACACGCTGCCCCATGCCTTTTGTGACACACGAGCTGTCCAATGTGGATTGTGACAAAAACATGCTGTCCAATGGGGTTTACGGCACACACACTCTCCAATGGGTTTTGTGAGACACACACACTATTCAATTGGGATTGTGAAACACACACATTCCAATGGGGTTTGTGACACACACGCTGTCCAATGGGGATTGTGACACACAGGCTGTCCAATCCTGTTGATGACACACACATGGTCCAATGGGGTTTGTGACATCCACACTGTCCAATGGGGTTTCTGGCACAGACACTGTCCAACGGGGTTGGTGACACACAAAGGCTGTCTAATGGGGTTTGTGACACACACGCTGTCCATGGGTTTTGTGACACACACACGCTGTCCAATGTCGTTTGTAATACACATGCTGTCCAATGGGGTTTGAGACAAAAAGGTTGTTCAATGGGTTTGTGACACACACACTGTCCCATGGGGCTTGAGGCACAAATGCTGTCCAATAAGGATTGTGACACACACGCTGTCCGGGGGGTTTGTGACACACGCTGTCGACTGGGGTTTGTGACACACACACTTTCCATTGGGGTTTGTGACACACACACGCTGTCCAATGGTGTTTGAGACATACCCGCTGTTCAATGGCATTTGTGACACACACAGTGTGCAGGGGTGTTTGTAAGACACTCGCTGTCCAATGGGGATTGTGACACACACACGCTGTCCAATGGGGTTTGTGACACAGACACTTTCCAATGGGGTTTATGATACACATGCTGTCCAATGGGGGTTGTGAAACACACGCTGTCCGATGGGATTTGTGACACACACGCTGTCCAATGGTGTTTGTGACACACCCATGCTTTCCAAAGGGATTTGTGACACACACACGCTATTCAGTGGGGTTTCTGACACCCATGCTGTCCAACGGGGTTTGTAATCCAGAAACTGTCAAGAGGGATTTGTGACACACAAAGTGTCTCAGCTACCTGAGACACTTAGACTAAGCCTAAAATACGCAGATCTCTCCATAAGGATGGTTTTCATACTGTACGTCCACAATCTGCTGGCAGTACAAAAAAATAAGCTGTAGATCTCCTTAGGCTGAGTCATGGTGCTTTGGTGCAGGGATCAGGCATATCATGGGAATATTTCACCATTTCTGCTCTGGTTTTCAGTTTATGACACCAAAACACCCACCTGATGACATCCTCTCAAGAGCAAAGGCAGCAATTTGCAGAATTCCGCTTCTTTGGGGAACTGAGAAATTGCTGAGCTGACACCAAGTCCTGCAGTGCCCCTGTCACCTGCAGAGTCACCGCATCCTCACCACGGTAGCGGGCATTGTGACAAAGGTTCTATGTCAGCTGGGTGTGGCAGCCAGGCGCCCCCTAGGGGATGGGGAGCCTGTCAGCCTCGGGCCTCTCACTGCCTGCTCTCCCTCCTTTTACCAGCCAGGCCTCTGAAAACTGGTCAAAACATGCGCAGACGTGGAGCCAAAATGGCCCAAAGTCTCCAACAGAGAAGTCTGGAAAAAAGATATGGGGCAGAGGGAGAAAGCGAAGGGAGCAGAACAAAAGGAAAGGAAGAATAAAAAGTAGTGTTGGGCTGCAGGAGTGAGATGGATGAATTGCCATTAACGAGGCAGGAAGCAGGAGAGTGAGAGAAAAGTAAAGAAGAGACATGCAGCCAGAGGAGGGGTTAGTGAGAGAGGGTGGGACAGAGAACAGGATGAGAAGGAAATAAGGCAAGGCAAGGACAGGCAAGGATAGGCAAGGCAAGGCTAGGCTGCAGGACATTTTTTTGCTTTATAGTTTCTAGCACATTCGTCTTCAGACGTGGTGGATAGCCATAAGACCGTATGGATTAGGCCCAAGCAAAAACCCCAGCTACTTGAGACACTTAGACTAAGCCTAAAATACGCAGATCTCTCCATAAGGATGGTTTTTATACTGTGCTTCCACAATCTGCTGGCAGTACAAAAATATAAGCTGCAGATATCCTTAGGCTGAGTAACGGTGCTTTGGTGTAGGGATCATGCATATCATGGGAATATTTCACCATTTCTACTCTGGTTTTAGTGTATTACAACAAAACACACACCTGATGACATCCTTTCAAGAGCAAAGGCAGCAATTTGCAGAATTCCGCTTCTTAGAGGAAGTGAGAAATTGCTGAGCTGACACCAAGTCCTACATTGTCCCTGTTGCCTCCAGAGTCACCGCATCCTCACCACGGTAGCGGGCATTGTGACAAAGGTTCTATGTCAGATGGATGTGGCAGACGAGCGCCCCCTAGGGGATGGGGAGCCTGTCAGCCCCGGGCCCGTCACTGCCTGCTGTCCCCGCTGTCACCAGCCAGGTCTCTGAAAACTGGTCAAACCATTCCCAGACATGGGGCCAATTTGGCCAAAAGTCTCCAACAGACAAGACGGGAAGAAAGATATGGGACAGAGGGCGAAAGCGAAGGGAGCAGGAGAAAGGGAAGGAAGAATAAAAAAAGTGTTGGGCTGCAGAAGTTAGATGGAGGAATTGTAAGAAAAGGGGCAGGAAGCAGGAGAGTGAGAGAAAAGGAAAGAAAGAAGAGACATGCAGCCAGACGAGGGGTTAGTGAGAGAAGATGAGACAGAGAACAGGATGAGAAGGAAATAAGGCAAGGCAAGGACAGGCAAGGACAGGCTAGGCTGCAGGACATTTTTTTGCTTTATAGTTTCTAGCACATTCGTCTTCAGATGAGGAGGAAAACCATAAGACCTTATGGATTAGGCCCAGGCAAAAACCCCAGCTACTTGAGACACTTAGACTAAGCCTGAAATACGAAAATCTCTCCATAAGGATGATTTTTATACAGCATTCCACAATCTGCTGGCATTACAAAAAAATAAGCTGCAGATCTCCTTAGGCTGAGTCATGGTGCTTTGGTGCAGGAACCATTCATATCATGGGAATATTTCAACATTTCTGCTCTGCTTTTCAGTGTATGACACCAAAAGACCCACCTGATGACATCCTTTCAAGAGCACAGGCAGCAATTTGCAGAATTCTGCTTCTTTGGGGAACTGAGAAATTGCTGAGCTGACACCAAGTCTTGCAGTGCCCCTGTCACCTGCAGAGTCACTGCATCCTCACCACGGTAGCGGGCATTGTGACAAAGGTTGTATGTCAGCTGGGTGTGGCAGCCAGGCGCCCCCTAGGGGATGGGGAACCTGTCAGCCCCGTGCCTGTCACTGCCTGCTGTCCCTGCTGTCACAAGCCAGGCCTCTGAAAACTTGTCAAACCGTGCCAGACGTGAGGCCAATTTGGCCCAAAATCTCCAAGAGACAAGTCGGGAAGAAAGTTATGGGACAGAGGGAGAAAGCGAAGGGAGCAGGAGAAAGGGAAGGAAGAATAAAAAGTAGTGTTGGGCTGCAGAAGTGAGATGGAGGAATTGCAAGAAAAGAGGCAGGAAGCAGAGGAGTGAGAGAAAAGGAAAGAAGAGACATGCAGCCAGACGAGGTGTTAGTGACAGAGGATGGGACAGAGAACAGGATGAGAAGGAAATAAGGCAAGGCAAGGACAGGCAAGGAAAGGCAAGGCAAGGCTAGGCTGCATGACATTTTTTGCTCTGTAGTTTCCAGCACATTCGTCTTCAGATGAGGAGGAAAGCCATAATACCTTATGGAATGGCCCAAGAAAAAAACCCAGCTACTTGAGACACTTAGACTAAGCCTAAAATACGCAGATCTCTCCATAAGGATGGTTTTTATACTGTACTTCCACAATCGGCTGGCAGTACAGAAAAAATAAGCTGCAGATCTCCTTAGGCTGAGTCATGGTGCTTTGGTGCAGGAACCATTCATATCATGGGAATATTTCACCATTTCTGCTCTGGTTTTCAGTGTATGACACCAAAACACCCACCTGATGACATCCTCTCAAGATCAAAGGAAGCAATTTGCAGAATTCCGCTTCTTTGGGGAACTGAGAAATTGCTGAGCTGACACCAAGTCCTGCAGTGCCCCTGTCACCTGCAGAGTCAGCTCATCCTCACCACGGTAGCGGGCATTGTGACAAAGGTTCTATGTCAGCTGGGTGTGGCAGCCAGGCGCCCCCTAGGGGATGGGGAGCCTGTCAGCCCCGGGCCTGTCACTGCCTGCTGTCCCCGCTGTCACCAGCCAGGTCTGTGAAAACTTGTCAAACCATGCGCAGACGTGGAGCCAAAGTGGCCCAAAGTCTCAAACAGAGAAGTCAAGAAGAAGGATATGGGACAGAGGGAGAAAGCGAAGGGAGAAGGAGAAAGGGAAGGAAGAATAAAAAGTAGTGTTGGGCTGCAGAAGTGAGATGGAGGAATTGCAAGAAAAGAGGCAGGAAGCAGGAGAGTGAGAGAAAAGGAAAGTAGAGACATGCAGCCAGACGAGGGGTTAGTGAGAGAGGATGGGACAGAGAACAGGATGAGAAGGAAATAAGGCAAGGCAAGGACAGGCAAGGACAGGCAAGGCAAGGCTAGGCTGCAGGACATTTTTTTGCTTTATAGTTTCTAGCACATTCGTCTTCAGACTAGGAGGAAAGCCAGAAGACCGTATGGATTAGGCCCAATCCTAGACCCCAGCTACTTGAGACACTTAGACTAAGCCAAAAATGCGAAGATCTCTACATAAGGTTGGTTTTTATACTGTATTCCACAATCTGCTGGCAGTACAAAAAAATAAGCTGCAGATCTCCTTAGGCTGAGTCATGGTGCTTTGGTGCAGGAACCATGCATATCATGGGAACATTTCACTATTTCTGCTTTGGTTTTCAGTGTATTACACCAAAACACCCACCTGATGACATCCTTTCAAGAGCAAAGGCAGCAATTTGCAGAATTCCGCTTCTTTGGGGAACTGAGAAATTGCTGAGCTGCCACCAAGTCCTGCAGTGTCCCTGTCACCTGGAGAGTTACCGCATCCTCGCCACGGTAGCGGGCATTGTGAAAAAGGTTCTTTGTCAGATGGGTGTGGCAGCCAGGCGCCCCCTAGGGGATGGGGAGCCAGCCAGCCTCGAGCCTGTCACTGCCTGCTGTCCCTGCTGTCACCAGCCAGGCCTCTGAAAATTGGTCAAACCATGCCCAGTCTTGGGGCCAATTTGGCCCAAAGTCTCCAACAGACAAGTCGGGAAGAAAGATACGGGACAGAGGGAGAAAGCGAAGGGAGCAGGAGAAAGGGAAGGAAGAATGGAAAGCCCGAATTAAGAGGGAAATCAGTAGCCCACTTGACGTGCATGTACACTAATGCATGCAGTATGGGCAACTAACAAGAGAAGCTGGAAGCCATCGTGTAGCAGGAAAGCTATGACATAGTTGCCATCACAGAAACATGGTGGGATGACTCATATGACTGGAGTGCTGCTATGTGTGGCTACAAGCTCTTCAGAAAAGATAGGTAGGGTAGGAGAGGTGGAGGGGTGGCTTTATATGTTAGAGAGTCACTCGACTCTGTTAAACTTGAGGTCAGTATGCAGGTTTGAGTTCCTGTGGACCAGAATCAGGGGAAAGTCCAACAAGGCTGACATCCTCGTGGGTGTCTGTTATAGAACGCGCAACCAGGACAATGAAGGAGATGAATTATTCTACAAGCAGCTGGCAGATGTCTCAAAATCGATGGCCCTTGTTCTTGTGGGTGACTTTAACCTGCCGGATATCTGCTGGGAGGTCAATACTGCACAGAAGAGGCAGTCTAGGAAGTTCCTAGAGTGTATAGAGGACAATTTCCTTCATCAGCTGGTAAATGAGCCCACCAGGGGCAAGACCCCGCTAGACCTACTGTTTACAAACAGAGAAGGGCTGGTGGGAGATGTAGTGGTTGGAGGCCGCCTGGGGCATAGCAACCATGAAATAATAGAATTTTCAGTACTCAGAGATGCAGGGAGAACCATTAACAAAAACTCTATGCTGGACTTCCCGAGGGCAGATTTTTGCCTATTCAGAAGTCTAGTTCAGAGCATACCCTGGGAAACAATGCTTAAAAACAAGGGGGCCCAGGAGGGTTGGACATGCTTCAAGCAGGTGGTTTTGAGTGCACAGGAACAGGCTATACCAGTGTGCCGAAAGGCTAGCCGGCGGGGAAGACAACCGGCTTGGCTAAACAGGGAGATTCTGAATGAAATCAGAAATAAAAAGAGACTTTACTGACTGTGGAAAAAAGGGCTGGCTACTTATGAAGGATTTATGGAAATAGCTAGATCATGCAGAAAAAAGATCAGGGAAACAAAAGTGCAATTTGAAGTTAACTTGGCCAATTCTGTCAGGGATAATAAAAAGTCCTTCTTCAAATATGTTAATAACAAAAGGAGGGGCAAGGAAAACCTCCATTCTCTGTTGGACTCTGAAGGAAATATAGTTAACAAAGATGAGGAGAAAGCTGAGGTACTTAATACCTACTTTGCCTCAGTTTTTACCAGTGAGACAGGTGGCCCTCAGGACAACTCATCTCTGGAGGTGGTTGACAGAGATAGGAAGCCAAATAGGCCCCTTGTATTCCAGGAGGAAATAGTTGGTGATTTACTGAGCCATCTGGATCCTCACAAGTCTATGGGACCAGATGGGATCCATCCTAGGGTGATGAGGGAGCTAGCAGAAGAACTTGCCAAGCCGCTCTCCATAATCTTCCAACAGTCCTGGCTCACTGGGGAGGTCCCATATGATTGAAAATTGGCCAATGTTACCCCAGTCCACAAAAAGGGCTGCAGAGCTGACCCTGGCAACTACAGGCCTGTCAGTCTGACCTCGGTGCCTGGCAGGGTTATGGAGCAGATCATCCTGAGTTGAAGCACACAGCACCTTCAGGATGGACAAGGGATCAGACCCAGCCAGCATGGGTTTAGGAGGGGCAGGTCCTGTCTGACCAGCCTGATCTCCTTTTATGATCAGGTGACCCAGCTGGTGGATGAGGGGAAAGCCATGGATGTGGTCTATCTGGACTTCAGCAAGGTCTTTGACACTGTCTCCCATAATATACTCTTGCAAAAGCTGGTAGCCCATGGCTTGGACAAGTGCACTCTACGCTGGGTTAAGAACTGGCTGGAGGGCCGGGCCCAGAGAGTGCTGGTGAACGGGGCTGCATCCAGCTGGCGGCCAGTCACTAGTGGTGTTCCCCAGGGGTCAGTGTTGGGTCCAGTCCTGTTTAACATCTTTATTGATGATTTAGATGAGGGGATTGAGACCATCATCAGCAAATTTGCTGATGACACCAAGTTGGGAGGGAGTGTCGACCTACTGGAAGGCAGGAGGGCTCTGCAGAGGGATCTGGATAGACTGGAAAAATGGGCTGATTCCAATGGGATGAAGTTCAATAAGGCCAAGTGCCGGGTGCTGCACTTTGGTCACAACAACCCCCTGCAGCGCTACAGGCTGGGCACAGAGTGGCTGGAGAGCAGTCAGACAGAAAGGGACCTGGGGGTACTAATTGACAGGAAGCTCAACATGAGCCAACAGTGTGCCCAGGTGGCCAAGAAGGCCAACGGTATCCTGTCCTGTATCAAAAATAGCGTGGTCAGCAGGACAAGGGAAGTGATCCTTCCCCTGTACTCTGCATTGGTGAGGCCACATCTGGAGTATTGTGTTCAGTTCTGGGCCTCTCAGTTCAGGAAAGACATTGAAGTGCTGGAGCGGGTCCAGAGAAGAGCAACACGAGTGGTGAAGGGACTTGAACACAAGCCCTATGGGGAGAGGCTGAGGGAGCTGGGGTTGTTTAGTCTAGAGAAGAGGAGGCTTAGAGGTGACCTCATCACTCTCTATAACTACCTGAAGGGAAGTTATAGCCAGGTGGGGATTGGTCTCTTCTCCCAGGCAGTTAGCAATAGGACAAGGGGGCATGGGCTTAAACTCTACCAGGGGAAATTTAGACTGGATATTAGAAAGAAATTCTTTACAGAGAGAGTGGTCAGGCATTGGAATGGCCTGCCCAGGGAGGTAGTGCACTCGCCGTCCCTAGAGGTTTTTAAACTGAGATTGGACATGGCACTTAGTGCCACGATCTAATAAACGGACTAGAGTTGGACCAAGAGTTGGACTTGATGATCGCTGAGGTCTTTTCTAACCCAGTCGATTCTGTGATACTGTGATTCTGTGATTATGTGATTCTGTGAATAAAAAGTAGTGTTGGGCTGCAGGAGAGAGATGGAGGAATTGCAGGAAAAGAGGCAGGGAGCAGGAGAGTGAGAGAAAAGGAAAGTAGAGACATGCAGCCAGACGAGGGGTTAGTGAGGGAGGATGGGACAGAGAACAGGATGAGAAGGAAATAAGGCAAGGCAAGGACAGGCAAGGACAGGCAAAGCAAGGCTAGGCTGCAGGACATGTTTTCGCTTTATAGTTTCTAGCACATTCGTCTTCAGACTAGGAGTAAGGCCATAAGACCGTATGGATTAGGCCCAAGCAAAAACCCCAGCTACTTGAGACACTTAGACTAAGCCTAAAATACGCAGATCTCTCCATAAGGATGGTTTTTATACTGTGCTTCCACAGTCTGCTGGCAGTACAAAAAAATAAGCTGCAGATCTCCTTAGGCTGAGTCACGGTGCTTTGGTGCAGGGACCATGCATATCATGGGAATATTTCACCATTTCTGCTCTGGTTTTCAGAGTATGACACCAAAACACCCACCTGACGATATCCTTTCAAGAGCAAAGACAGCAATTTGCAGAATTCCGCTTCTTTGGGGAAGTGAGAAATTGCTGAGGTGCCACCAAGTCCTGCAGTGTCCCTGTCACCTGCAGAGTCACCACATACTCGCCACGGTAGCGGGCATTGTGACAAAGGTTCTATGTCAGCTGGGTGTGGCAGCCAGGCGCCCCCTAGGGGATGGGGAGCCTGTCAGCCCCGGGCCTGTCACTGCCTGCTGTCCCTGCTGTCACCAGCCAGGCCTCTGAAAATTGGTCAAACCATGCCCAGACTTGGGGCCAATTTGGCCCAAAGTCTTGAAAAGACAAGTCGGGAAGAAAGATATGGGACAGAGGGAGAAAGCGAAGGGAGCAGGAGAAAGGGAAGGAAGAATAAAAAGTAGTGTTGCGCTTCAGGAATGAGATGGAGGAATTGCAGGAAAAGAGGCAGGAAGCAGGAGAGTGAGAGAAAAGGAAAGTAGAGACATGCAGCCAGACGAGGGGTTAGTGAGGGAGGATGGGACAGAGAACAGGATGAGAAGGAAATAAGGCAAGGCAAGGACAGGCAAGGACAGGCAAAGCAAGGGAAAGCTGCAGGACATTTTTTCGCTTTATAGTTTCTAGCACATTCATCTTCAGACTAGGAGTAAGGCCATAAGACCGTATGGATTAGGCCAAAGCAAAAACCCCAGCTACTTGAGACACTAAAACTAAGCCTAAAATACGCAGATCTCTCCATAAGGATGGTTTTTATACTGTACTTCCACAATCTGCTGGCAGTACAAAAAAATAAGCTGCAGATCTCCTTAGGCTGAGTCATGGTGCTTTGGTGCAGGGACCATGCATATCATGGGAATATTTCACCATTTCTGCTCTGGTTTTCAGAGTATGACACCAAAACACCCACCTGATGATATCCTTTCAAGAGCAAAGGCAGCAATTTGCAGAATTCCGCTTCTTTGGGGAAGTGAGAAATTGCTGAGCTGCCACCAATTCCTGCAGTGTCCCTGTCACCTGCAGAGTCACCACATACTCACCACGGTAGCGGGCATTGTGACAAAGGTTCTATGTCACCTGGGTGTGGCAGCCAGGCGCCCCCTAGGGGATGTGGAGCCTGTCAGCCCCGGGCCTGTCACTGCCTGCTGCCCCTGCTGTCACCAGACAGGCCTCTGAAAATTGGTCAAACCATGCCCAGACTTGGGGCGAATTTGGCCCAAATTCTTGAAAAGACAAGTCGGGAAGAAAGATATGGGATAGAGGGAGAAAGCGAAGGGAGCAGGAGAAAGGGAAGGAAGAATAAGAAGTAGTGTTGGGCTGCAGGAGTGAGATGGAAGAATTGCAGGAAAAGAGGCAGGAAGCAGGAGAGTAGAGAAAAGGAAAGAAGAGACATGCAGCCAGACGAGGGGTTAGTGAAAGAGGATGGGACAGAGAACAGGATGAGAAGGAAATAAGGCAAGGCAAGGACAGGCAAGGACAGGCAAAGCAAGGCTAGGCTGCAGGACATGTTTTTGCTTTATAGGTTATAGCACATTAGTCTTCAGACTAGGTGTAAGGCCATTAGACCATATGGATTAGGCCCAAGCAAAAACCCCAGCTACTTGAGACACTAAGACTAAGCCTAAAATACGCAGATCTCTCCATAAGGATGGTTTTTATACTGTGCTTCCACAATCTGCTGGCAGTACAAAAAAATAAGCTGCAGATCTCCTTAGGCTGAGTCATGGTGCTTTGGTGCAGGGACCATGCATATCATGGGAATATTTCACCATTTCTGCTCTGGTTTTCAGAGTATGACACCAAAACACCCACCTGATGATATCCTTTCAAGAGCAAAGGCAGCAATTTGCAGAATTCCGCTTCTTTGGGGAACTGAGAAATTGCTGAGCTGCCACCAAGTCCTGCAGTGTCCCTGTCACCTGCAGAGTCACCACATACTCGCAACGGTAGCGGGCATTGTGACAACGGTTCTATGTCAGCTGGGTGTGGCAGCCAGGCGCCCGCTAGGGGATGGGGAGCCTGTCAGCCCCGGGCCTGTCACTGCCTGCTGTCCCTGCTGTCACCAGCCAGGCCTCTGAAAATTGGTCAAACCATGCCCAGACTTGGGGCCAATTTGGCCCAAAGTCTTGAAAAGGCAAGTCGGGAAGAAAGATATGGGACAGAGGGAGAAAGCGAAGGGAGCAGGAGAAAGGGAAGGAAGAATAAAAAGTAGTGTTGGGCTGCAGGAGTGAGATGGAGGAATTGCAATTAAAGAGGCAGGAAGCAGGAGAGTGAGAGAAAAGGAAAGAAGAGACATGCAGCCAGACGAGGGGTTAGTGAGAGAGGATGGGACAGAGAACAGGATAAGAAGGAAATAAGGCAAGGCAAGGACAGGCAGAGCAAGGCTAGGCTGCAGGACATGTTTTCGCTTTATAGTTTCTAGCACATTCGTCTTCAGACTAGGAGTAAGGCCATAAGACCGTATGGATTAGGCCCAAGCAAAAACCCCAGCTACTTGAGACACTTAGACTAAGCATAAAATACGCAGATCTCTCCATAAGGATGGTTTTTATACTGTGCTTCCACAGTCTGCTGGCAGTACAAAAAATAAGCTGCAGATCTCCTTAGGCTGAGTCATGGTGCTTTGGTGCAGGGACCATGCATATCATGGGAATAGTTCACCATTTCTGCTCTGGTTTTCAGAGCATGACACCAAAACACCCACCTGATGATATCCTTTCAAGAGCAAAGGCAGCAATTTGCAGAATTCCGCTTCCTTGGGAAAGTGAGAAATTGCTGAGCTGCCACCAAGTCCTGCAGTGTCCCTGTCACCTGCAGAGTCACCACATACTCGCCAAGGTAGCGGGCATTGTGACAAAGGTTCTATGTCAGCTGGGTGTGGCAGCCAGGCGCCCCCTAGGGGATGGGGAGCCTGTCAGCCCCGGGCCTGTCACTGCCTGCTGTCCCTGCTGTCACCAGCCAGGCCTCTGAAAATTGGTCAAACCATGCCCAGACTTGGGGCCAATTTGCCCCAAAGTCTTGAAAAGGCAAGTCGGGAAGAAAGATATGGGACAGAGGGAGAAAGCGAAGGGAGCAGGAGAAAGGGAAGGAAGAATAAAAAGTAGTGTTGGGCTTCAGGAGTGAGATGGAGGAACTGCAGGAAAAGAGGCAGGAAGCAGGAGAGTGAGAGAAAAGGAAAGACGAGACATGCAGCCAGACGAGGGGTTAGTGAGGGAGGATGGGACAGAGAACAGGATGAAACGGAAATAAGGCAAGGCAAGGACAGGCAAGGACAGGCAAAGCAAGGCTAAGCTGCAGGACATTTTTTCGCTTTATAGTTTCTAGCACATTCGTCTTCAGACTAGGAGTAAGGCCATAAGACCGTATGGATTAGGCCCAAGCAAAAACCCCAGCTACTTGAGACACTAAGACTAAGCCTAAAATACGCAGATCTCTCCATAAGGATGGTTTTTATACTGTGCTTCCACAATCTGCTGGCAGTACAAAAAAATAAGCTGCAGATCTCCTTAGGCTGAGTCATGGTGCTTTGGTGCAGGGACCATGCATATCATGGGAATAGTTCACCATTTCTGCTCTGGTTTTCAGAGCATGACACCAAAACACCCACCTGATGATATCCTTTCAAGAGCAAAGGCAGCAATTTGCAGAATTCCGCTTCCTTGGGAAAGTGAGAAATTGCTGAGCTGACACCAAGTCCTGCAGTGTCCCTGTCACCTGCAGAGTCACCACATACTCGCCACGGTAGCGGGCATTATGACAAAGGTTCTATGTCAGCTGGGTGTGGCAGCCAGGCGCCCCCTAGGGGATGGGGAGCCTGTCAGCCCCGGGCCTGTCACTGCCTGCTGTCCCTGCTGTCACCAGCCAGGCCTCTGAAAATTGGTCAAACCATGCCCAGACTTGGGGCCAATTTGGCCCAAAGTCTTGAAAAGACAAGTCGGGAAGAAAGATATGGGACAGAGGGAGAAAGCGAAGGGAGCAGGAGAAAGGGAAGGAAGAATAAAAAGTAGTGTTGGGCTTCAGGAATGAGATAGAGGAATTGCAGGAAAAGAGGCAGGAAGCAGGAGAGTGAGAGAAAAGGAAAGTAGAGACATGCAGCCAGACGAGGGGTTAGTGAGGGAGGAAGGGACAGAGAACAGGATGAGAAGGAAATAAGGCAAGGCAAGGACAGGCAAGGACAGGCAAAGCAAGGGAAAGCTGCAGGACATTTTTTCGCTTTATAGTTTCTAGCACATTCATCTTCAGACTAGGAGTAAGGCCATAAGACCGTATGGATTAGGCCCAAGCAAAAACCCCAGCTACTTGAGACACTTAGACTAAGCCTAAAATATGCAGATCTCTCCATAAGCATGGTTTTTATACTATGCTTCCACAGTCTGCTGGCAGTACAAAAAATAAGCTGCAGATCTCCTTAGGCTGAGTCATGGTGCTTTGGTGCAGGGACCATGCATATCATGGGAATAGTTCACCATTTCTGCTCTGGTTTTCAGAGCATGACACCAAAACACCCACCTGATGATATCCTTTCAAGAGCAAAGGCAGCAATTTGCAGAATTCCGCTTCCTTGGGAAAGTGAGAAATTGCTGAGCTGCCACCAAGTCCTGCAGTGTCCCTGTCACCTGCAGAGTCACCACATACTCGCCACGGTAGCGGGCATTGTGACAAAGGTTCTATGTCAGCTGGGTGTGGCAGCCAGGCGCCCCCTAGGGGATGGGGAGCCTGTCAGCCCCGGGCCTGTCACTGCCTGCTGTCCCTGCTGTCACCAGCCAGGCCTCTGAAAATTGGTCAAACCATGCCCAGACTTGGGGCCAATTTGCCCCAAAGTCTTGAAAAGACAAGTCGGGAAGAAAGATATGGGACAGAGGGAGAAAGCGAAGGGAGCAGGAGAAAGGGAAGGAAGAATAAAAAGTAGTGTTGGGCTTCAGGAGTGAGATGGAGGAATTGCAGGAAAAGAGGCAGGAAGCAGGAGAGTGAGAGAAAAGGAAAGACGAGACATGCAGCCAGACGAGGGGTTAGTGAGGGAGGATGGGACAGAGAACAGGATGAAACGGAAATAAGGCAAGGCAAGGACAGGCAAGGACAGGCAAAGCAAGGCTAAGCTGCAGGACATTTTTTCGCTTTATAGTTTCTAGCACATTCGTCTTCAGACTAGGAGTAAGGCCATAAGACCGTATGGATTAGGCCCAAGCAAAAACCCCAGCTACTTGAGACACTAAGACTAAGCCTAAAATACGCAGATCTCTCCATAAGGATGGTTTTTATACTGTGCTTCCACAATCTGCTGGCAGTACAAAAAAATAAGCTGCAGATCTCCTTAGGCTGAGTCATGGTGCTTTGGTGCAGGGACCATGCATATCATGGGAATATTTCACCATTTCTGCTCTGGTTTTCAGAGCATGACACCAAAACACCCACCTGATGATATCCTTTCAAGAGCAAAGGCAGCAATTTGCAGAATTCCGCTTCCTTGGGAAAGTGAGAAATTGCTGAGCTGACACCAAGTCCTGCAGTGTCCCTGTCACCTGCAGAGTCACCACATACTCGCCACGGTAGCGGGCATTGTGACAACGGTTCTATGTCAGCTGGGTGTGGCAGCCAGGCGCCCGCTAGGGGATGGGGAGCCTGTCAGCCCCGGGCCTCTCACTGCCTGCTGTCCCTGCTGTCACCAGCCAGGCCTCTGAAAATTGGTCAAACCATGCCCAGACTTGGGGCCAATTTGGCCCAAAGTCTTGAAAAGGCAAGTCGGGAAGAAAGATATGGGACAGAGGGAGAAAGCGAAGGGAGCAGGAGAAAGGGAAGGAAGAATAAAAAGTAGTGTTGGGCTGCAGGAGTGAGATGGAGGAATTGCAATTAAAGAGGCAGGAAGCAGGAGAGTGAGAGAAAAGGAAAGAAGAGACATGCAGCCAGACGAGGGGTTAGTGAGAGAGGATGGGACAGAGAACAGGATAAGAAGGAAATAAGGCAAGGCAAGGACAGGCAAGGACAGGCAGAGCAAGGCTAGGCTGCAGGACATGTTTTCGCTTTATAGTTTCTAGCACATTCGTCTTCAGACTAGGAGTAAGGCCATAAGTCCGTATGGATTAGGCCCAAGCAAAAACCCCAGCTACTTGAGACACTAAGACTAAGCCTAAAATACGCAGATCTCTCCATAAGGATGGTTTTTATACTGTGCTTCCACAATCTGCTGGCAGTACAAAAAAATAAGCTGCAGATCTCCTTAGGCTGAGTCACCGTGCTTTGGTGCAGGGACCATGCATATCATGGGAATATTTCACCATTTCTGCTCTGGTTTTCAGAGTATGACACCAAAACACCCATCTGATGATATCCTTTCAAGAGCAAAGGCAGCAATTTGCAGAATTCCGCTTCTTTGGGGAAGGGAGAAATTGCTGAGCTGACACCAAGTCCTGCAGTGTCCCTGTCACCTGCAGAGTCACCACATACTCGCCACGGTAGCGGGCATTGTGACAAAGGTTCTATGTCATCTGGGTGTGGCAGCCAGGCGCCCCCTAGGGGATGGGGAGCCTGTCAGCCCCGGGCCTCTCACTGCCTGCTGTCCCTGCTGTCACCAGCCAGGCCTCTGAAAATTGGTCAAACCATGCCCAGACTTGGGGCCAATTTTGCCCAAAGTCTTGAAAAGACAAGTCGGGAAGAAAGATATGGGACAGAGGGAGAAAGCGAAGGGAGCAGGAGAAAGGGAAGGAAGAATAAAAAGTAGTGTTGGGCTGCAGGAGTGAGATGGAGGAATTGCAGGAAAAGAGGCAGGAAGCAGGAGAGTGAGAGAAAAGGAAAGTAGAGACATGCAGCCAGACGAGGGGTTAGTGAGGGAGGATGGGACAGAGAACAGGATGAGAAGGAAATAAGGCAAGGCAAGGACAGGCAAGGACAGGCAAAGCAAGGCTAAGCTGCAGGACATTTTTTCGCTTTATAGTTTCTAGCACATTCATCTTCAGACTAGGAGTAAGGCCATAAGACCGTATGGATTAGGCCAAAGCAAAAACCCCAGCTACTTGAGACACGTAGACTAAGCCTAAAATACGCAGATCGCTCCATAAGGATGGTTTTTATACTGTGCTTCCACAATCTGCTGGCAGTACAAAAAAATAAGCTGCAGATCTCCTTAGGCTGAGTCATGGTGCTTTGCTGCAGGGACGATGCATATCATGGGAATATTTCACCATTTCTGCTCTGGTTTTCAGAGTATGACACCAAAACACCCACCTGATGATATCCTTTCAAGAGCAAAAGCAGCAATTTGCAGAATTCCGCTTCTTTGGGGAACTGAGAAATTGCTGAGCTGCCACCAAGTCCTGCAGTGTCCCTGTCACCTGCAGAGTCACCACATACTCGCCACGGTAGCGGGCATTGTGACAACGGTTCTATGTCAGCTGGGTGTGGCAGCCAGGCGCCCGCTAGGGGATGGGGAGCCTGTCAGCCCCGGGCCTCTCACTGCCTGCTGTCCCTGCTGTCACCAGCCAGGCCTCTGAAAATTGGTCAAACCATGCCCAGACTTGGGGCCAATTTGGCCCAAAGTCTTGAAAAGGCAAGTCGGGAAGAAAGATATGGGACAGAGGGAGAAAGCGAAGGGAGCAGGAGAAAGGGAAGGAAGAATAAAAAGTAGTGTTGGGCTGCAGGAGTGAGATGGAGGAATTGCAATTAAAGAGGCAGGAAGCAGGAGAGTGAGAGAAAAGGAAAGAAGAGACATGCAGCCAGACGAGGGGTTAGTGAGAGAGTATGGGACAGAGAACAGGATAAGAAGGAAATAAGGCAAGGCAAGGACAGGCAAGGACAGGCAGAGCAAGGCTAGGCTGCAGGACATGTTTTCGCTTTATAGTTTCTAGCACATTAGTCTTCAGACTAGGAGTAAGGCCATAAGTCCGTATGGATTAGGCCCAAGCAAAAACCCCAGCTACTTGAGACACTAAGACTAAGCCTAAAATACGCAGATCTCTCCATAAGGATGGTTTTTATACTGTGCTTCCACAATCTGCTGGCAGTACAAAAAAATAAGCTGCAGATCTCCTTAGGCTGAGTCACGGTGCTTTGGTGCAGGGACCATGCATATCATGGGAATATTTCACCATTTCTGCTCTGGTTTTCAGAGTATGACACCAAAACACCCATCTGATGATATCCTTTCAAGAGCAAAGGCAGCAATTTGCAGAATTCCGCTTCTTTGGGGAAGGGAGAAATTGCTGAGCTGACACCAAGTCCTGCAGTGTCCCTGTCACCTGCAGAGTCACCACATACTCGCCACGGTAGCGGGCATTGTGACAAAGGTTCTATGTCAGCTGGGTGTGGCAGCCAGGCGCCCCCTAGGGGATGGGGAGCCTGTCAGCCCCGGGCCTGTCACTGCCTGCTGTCCCTGCTGTCACCA
Source organism: Columba livia (assembly GCF_036013475.1). NCBI lineage: Eukaryota > Metazoa > Chordata > Aves > Columbiformes > Columbidae > Columba > Columba livia. Next base: position 3,992,398 of record NW_027043009.1, on the reverse strand, counting down.
GCCAGGCCTCTGAAAATTGGTCAAACCATGCCCAGACTTGGGGCCAATTTTGCCCAAAGTCTTGAAAAGACAAGTCGGGAAGAAAGATATGGGACAGAGGGAGAAAGCGAAGGGAGCAGGAGAAAGGGAAGGAAGAATAAAAAGTAGTGTTGGGCTTCAGGAGTGAGATGGAGGAATTGCAGGAAAAGAGGCTGGAAGCAGGAGAGTGAGAGAAAAGGAAAGTAGAGACATGCAGCCAGACGAGGGGTTAGTGAGGGAGGATGGGACAGAGAACAGGATGAGAAGGAAATAAGGAAATGCAAGGACAGGCAAGGAGAGGCAAAGCAAGGCTAGGCTGCAGGACATTTTTTCGCTTTATATTTTCTAGCACATTCGTCTTCAGACTAGGAGTAAGGCCATAAGACCGTATGGATTAGGCCCAAGCAAAAACCCCAGCTACTTGACACACTAAGACTAAGCCTAAAATACGCAGATCTCTCCATAAGGATGGTTTTTATACTGTGCTTCCACAATCTGCTGGCAGTACAAAAAAATAAGCTGCAGATCTCCTTAGGCTGAGTCATGGTGCTTTGGTGCAGGGACCATGCATATCATGGGAATATTTCACCATTTCTGCTCTGGTTTTCAGAGCATGACACCAAAACACCCACCTGATGATATCCTTTCAAGAGCAAAGGCAGCAATTTGCAGAATTCCGCTTCCTTGGGAAAGTGAGAAATTGCTGAGCTGCCACCAAGTCCTGCAGTGTCCCTGTCACCTGCAGAGTGACCACATACTCGCCACGGTAGCGGGCATTGTGACAAAGGTTCTATGTCAGCTGGGTGTGGCAGCCAGGCGCCCCCTAGGGGATGGGGAGCCTGTCAGCCCCGGGCCTGTCACTGCCTGCTGTCCCTGCTGTCACCAGCCAGGCCTCTGAAAATTGGTCAAACCATGCCCAGACTTGGGGCCAATTTGGCCCAAAGTCTTGAAAAGACAAGTCGGGAAGAAAGATATGGGACAGAGGGAGAAAGCGAAGGGAGCAGGAGAAAGGGAAGGAAGAATAAAAAGTAGTGTTGGGCTTCAGGAATGAGATGGAGGAATTGCAGGAAAAGAGGCAGGAAGCAGGAGAGTGAGAGAAAAGGAAAGTAGAGACATGCAGCCAGACGAGGGGTTAGTGAGGGAGGAAGGGACAGAGAACAGGATGAGAAGGAAATAAGGCAAGGCAAGGACAGGCAAGGAGAGGCAAAGCAAGGCTAAGCTGCAGGACATTTTTTCGCTTTATAGTTTCTAGCACATTCATCTTCAGACTAGGAGTAAGGCCATAAGACCGTATGGATTAGGCCAAAGCAAAAACCCCAGCTACTTGAGACACTAAGACTAAGCCTAAAATACGCAGACCTCTCCATAAGGATGGTTTTTATACTGTGCTTCCACAATCTGCTGGCAGTACAAAAAAATAAGCTGCAGATCTCCTTAGGCTGAGTCATGGTGCTTTGCTGCAGGGACGATGCATATCATGGGAATATTTCACCATTTCTGCTCTGGTTTTCAGAGTATGACACCAAAACACCCACCTGATGATATCCTTTCAAGAGCAAAGGCAGCAATTTGCAGAATTCCGCTTCTTTGGGGAAGTGAGAAATTGCTGAGCTGACACCAAGTCCTGCAGTGTCCCTGTCACCTGCAGAGTCACCACATACTCGCCACGGTAGCGGGCATTGTGACAACGGTTCTATGTCAGCTGGGTGTGGCAGCCAGGCGCCCGCTAGGGGATGGGGAGCCTGTCAGCCCCGGGCCTGTCACTGCCTGCTGTCCCTGCTGTCACCAGCCAGGCCTCTGAAAATTGGTCAAACCATGCCCAGACTTGGGGCCAATTTGGCCCAAAGTCTTGAAAAGGCAAGTCGGGAAGAAAGATATGGGACAGAGGGAGAAAGCGAAGGGAGCAGGAGAAAGGGAAGGAAGAATAAAAAGTAGTGTTGGGCTGCAGGAGTGAGATGGAGGAATTGCAATTAAAGAGGCAGGAAGCAGGAGAGTGAGAGAAAAGGAAAGAAGAGACATGCAGCCAGACGAGGGGTTAGTGAGAGAGGATGGGACAGAGTACAGGATAAGAAGGAAATAAGGCAAGGCAAGGACAGGCAAGGACAGGCAGAGCAAGGCTAGGCTGCAGGACATGTTTTCGCTTTATAGTTTCTAGCACATTCGTCTTCAGACTAGGAGTAAGGCCATAAGACCGTATGGATTAGGCCCAAGCAAAAACCCCAGCTACTTGAGACACTTAGACTAAGCCTAAAATACGCAGATCTCTCCATAAGGATGGTTTTTATACTGTGCTTCCACAGTCTGCTGGCAGTACAAAAAATAAGCTGCAGATCTCCTTAGGCTGAGTCATGGTGCTTTGGTGCAGGGACCATGCATATCATGGGAATAGTTCACCATTTCTGCTCTGGTTTTCAGAGCATGACACCAAAACACCCACCTGATGATATCCTTTCAAGAGCAAAGGCAGCAATTTGCAGAATTCCGCTTCTTTGGGGAACTGAGAAATTGCTGAGCTGCCACCAAGTCCTGCAGTGTCCCTGTCACCTGCAGAGTCACCACATACTCGCCACGGTAGCGGGCATTGTGACAACGGTACTATGTCAGCTGGGTGTGGCAGCCAGGCGCCCGCTAGGGGATGGGGAGCCTGTCAGCCCCGGGCCTGTCACTGCCTGCTGTCCCTGCTGTCACCAGCCAGGCCTCTGAAAATTGGTCAAACCATGCCCAGACTTGGGGCCAATTTGCCCCAAAGTCTTGAAAAGGCAAGTCGGGAAGAAAGATATGGGACAGAGGGAGAAAGCGAAGGGAGCAGGAGAAAGGGAAGGAAGAATAAAAAGTAGTGTTGGGCTGCAGGAGTGAGATGGAGGAATTGCAATTAAAGAGGCAGGAAGCAGGAGAGTGAGAGAAAAGGAAAGAAGAGACATGCAGCCAGACGAGGGGTTAGTGAGAGAGGATGGGACAGAGAACAGGATAAGAAGGAAATAAGGCAAGGCAAGGACAGGCAAGGACAGGCAGAGCAAGGCTAGGCGGCAGGACATGTTTTCGCTTTATAGTTTCTAGCACATTCGTCTTCAGACTAGGAGTAAGGCCATAAGACCGTATGGATTAGGCCCAAGCAAAAACCCCAGCTACTTGAGACACTTAGACTAAGCCTAAAATACGCAGATCTCTCCATAAGGATGGTTTTTATACTGTGCTTCCACAGTCTGCTGGCAGTACAAAAAATAAGCTGCAGATCTCCTTAGGCTGAGTCATGGTGCTTTGGTGCAGGGACCATGCATATCATGGGAATAGTTCACCATTTCTGCTCTGGTTTTCAGAGCATGACACCAAAACACCCACCTGATGATATCCTTTCAAGAGCAAAGGCAGCAATTTGCAGAATTCCGCTTCCTTGGGAAAGTGAGAAATTGCTGAGCTGACACCAAGTCCTGCAGTGTCCCTGTCACCTGCAGAGTCACCACATACTCGCCACGGTAGCGGGCATTGTGACAAAGGTTCTATGTCAGCTGGGTGTGGCAGCCAGGCGCCCCCTAGGGGATGGGGAGCCTGTCAGCCCCGGGCCTGTCACTGCCTGCTGTCCCTGCTGTCACCAGCCAGGCCTCTGAAAATTGGTCAAACCATGCCCAGACTTGGGGCCAATTTTGCCCAAAGTCTTGAAAAGACAAGTCGGGAAGAAAGATATGGGACAGAGGGAGAAAGCGAAGGGAGCAGGAGAAAGGGAAGGAAGAATAAAAAGTAGTGTTGGGCTTCAGGAGTGAGATGGAGGAATTGCAGGAAAAGAGGCAGGAAGCAGGAGAGTGAGAGAAAAGGAAAGTAGAGACATGCAGCCAGACGAGGGGTTAGTGAGGGAGGATGGGACAGAGAACAGGATGAGAAGGAAATAAGGAAATGCAAGGACAGGCAAGGACAGGCAAAGCAAGGCTAGGCTGCAGGACATTTTTTCGCTTTATAGTTTCTAGCACATTCATCTTCAGACTAGGAGTAAGGCCATAAGACCGTATGGATTAGGCCAAAGCAAAAACCCCAGCTACTTGAGACACGTAGACTAAGCCTAAAATACGCAGATCTCTCCATAAGGATGGTTTTTATACTGTGCTTCCACAATCTGCTGGCAGTACAAAAAAATAAGCTGCAGATCTCCTTAGGCTGAGTCATGGTGCTTTGCTGCAGGGACGATGCATGTCATGGGAATATTTCACCATTTCTGCTCTGGTTTTCAGAGTATGACACCAAAACACCCACCTGATGATATCCTTTCAAGAGCAAAGGCAGCAATTTGCAGAATTCCGCTTCTTTGGGGAACTGAGAAATTGCTGAGCTGCCACCAAGTCCTGCAGTGTCCCTGTCACCTGCAGAGTCACCACATACTCGCCACGGTAGCGGGCATTGTGACAAAGGTTCTATGTCAGCTGGGTGTGGCAGCCAGGCGCCCCCTAGGGGATGGGGAGCCTGTCAGCCCCGGGCCTGTCACTGCCTGCTGTCCCTACTGTCACCAGCCAGGCCTCTGAAAATTGGTCAAACCATGCCCAGACTTGGGGCCAATTTGCCCCAAAGTCTTGAAAAGGCAAGTCGGGAAGAAAGATATGGGACAGAGGGAGAAAGCGAAGGGAGCAGGAGAAAGGGAAGGAAGAATAAAAAGTAGTGTTGGGCTGCAGGAGTGAGATGGAGGAATTGCCATTAAAGAGGCAGGAAGCAGGAGAGTGAGAGAAAAGGAAAGAAGAGACATGCAGCCAGACGAGGGGTTAGTGAGAGAGGATGGGACAGAGAATAGGATGAGAAGGAAATAAGGCAAGGCAAGGACAGGCAAGGAGAGGCAAAGCAAGGCTAGGCTGCAGGACATGTTTTAGCTTTACAGTTTCTAGCACATTCGTCTTCAGACTAGGAGTAAGGCCATAAGTCCGTATGGATTACGCCCAAGCAAAAACCCCAGCTACTTGAGACACTAAGACTAAGCGTAAAATACGCAGATCTCTCCATAAGGATGGTTTTTATACTGTGCTTCCACAATCTGCTGGCAGTACAAAAAAATAAGCTGCAGATCTCCTTAGGCTGAGTCACGGTGCTTTGGTGCAGGGACCATGCATATCATGGGAATATTTCACCATTTCTGCTCTGGTTTTCAGAGCATGACACCAAAACACCCACCTGATGATATCCTTTCAAGAGCAAAGGCAGCAATTTGCAGAATTCCGCTTCTTTGGGGAAGGGAGAAATTGCTGAGCTGACACCAAGTCCTGCAGTGTCCCTGTCACCTGCAGAGTCACCACATACTCGCCACGGTAGCGGGCATTGTGACAAAGGTTCTATGTCAGCTGGGTGTGGCAGCCAGGCGCCCGCTAGGGGATGGGGAGCCTGTCAGCCCCGGGCCTGTCACTGCCTGCTGTCCCTGCTGTCACCAGCCAGGCCTCTGAAAATTGGTCAAACCATGCCCAGACTTGGGGCCAATTTTGCCCAAAGTCTTGAAAAGACAAGTCGGGAAGAAAGATATGGGACAGAGGGAGAAAGCGAAGGGAGCAGGAGAAAGGGAAGGAAGAATAAAAAGTAGTGTTGGGCTGCAGGAGTGAGATGGAGGAATTGCAGGAAATGAGGCTGGAAGCAGGAGAGTGAGAGAAAAGGAAAGTAGAGACATGCAGCCAGACGAGGCGTTAGTGAGGGAGGATGGGACAGAGAACAGGATGAGAAGGAAATAAGGAAATGCAAGGACAGGCAAGGACAGGCAAAGCAAGGCTAGGCTGCAGGACATTTTTTCGCTTTATATTTTCTAGCACATTCGTCTTCAGACTAGGAGTAAGGCCATAAGACCGTATGGATTAGGCCCAAGCAAAAACCCCAGCTACTTGACACACTAAGACTAAGCCTAAAATACGCAGATCTCTCCATAAGGATGGTTTTTATACTGTGCTTCCACAATCTGCTGGCAGTACAAAAAAATAAGCTGCAGATCTCCTTAGGCTGAGTCAAGGTGCTTTGGTGCAGGGACCATGCATATCATGGGAATATTTCACCATTTCTGCTCTGGTTTTCAGAGTATGACACCAAAACACCCATCTGATGATATCCTTTCAAGAGCAAAGGCAGCAATTTGCAGAATTCCGCTTCTTTGGGGAAGGGAGAAATTGCTGAGCTGACACCAAGTCCTGCAGTGTCCCTGTCACCTGCAGAGTCACCACATACTCGCCACGGTAGCGGGCATTGTGACAAAGGTTCTATGTCAGCTGGGTGTGGCAGCCAGGCGCCCCCTAGGGGATGGGGAGCCTGTCAGCCCCGGGCCTGTCACTGCCTGCTGTCCCTGCTGTCACCAGCCAGGCCTCTGAAAATTGGTCAAACCATGCCCAGACTTGGGGCCAATTTGCCCCAAAGTCTTGAAAAGACAAGTCGGGAAGAAAGATATGGGACAGAGGGAGAAAGCGAAGGGAGCAGGAGAAAGGGAAGGAAGAATAAAAAGTAGTGTTGGGCTTCAGGAGTGAGATGGAGGAATTGCAGGAAAAGAGGCAGGAAGCAGGAGAGTGAGAGAAAAGGAAAGTAGAGACATGCAGCCAGACGAGGGGTTAGTGAGGGAGGATGGGACAGAGAACAGGATGACAAGGAAATAAGGCAATGCAAGGACAGGCAAGGACAGGCAAAGCAAGGCTAGGCTGCAGGACATTTTTTCGCTTTATATTTTCTAGCACATTCGTCTTCAGACTAGGAGTAAGGCCATAAGACCGTATGGATTAGGCCCAAGCAAAAACCCCAGGTACTTGACACACTAAGACTAAGCCTAAAATACGCAGATCTCTCCATAAGGATGGTTTTTATACTGTGCTTCAACAATCTGCTGGCAGTACAAAAAAATAAGCTGCAGATCTCCTTAGGCTGAGTCACGGTGCTTTGGTACAGGGACCATGCATATCATGGGAATAGTTCACCATTTCTGCTCTGGTTTTCAGAGCATGACACCAAAACACCCACCTGATGATATCCTTTCAAGAGCAAAGACAGCAATTTGCAGAATTCCGCTTCCTTGGGAAAGTGAGAAATTGCTGAGCTGCCACCAAGTCCTGCAGTGTCCCTGTCACCTGCAGAGTCACCACATACTCGCCACGGTAGCGGGCATTGTGACAAAGGTTCTATGTCAGCTGGGTGTGGCAGCCAGGCGCCCCCTAGGGGATGGGGAGCCTGTCAGCCCCGGGCCTCTCACTGCCTGCTGTCCCTGCTGTCACCAGCCAGGCCTCTGAAAATTGGTCAAACCATGCCCAGACTTGGGGCCAATTTTGCCCAAAGTCTTGAAAAGACAAGTCGGGAAGAAAGATATGGGACAGAGGGAGAAAGCGAAGGGAGCAGGAGAAAGGGAAGGAAGAATAAAAAGTAGTGTTGGGCTGCAGGAGTGAGATGGAGGAATTGCCATTAAAGAGGCAGGAAGCAGGAGAGTGAGAGAAAAGGAAAGAAGAGACATGCAGCCAGACGAGGGGTTAGTGAGGGAGGATGGGACAGAGAATAGGATGAGAAGGAAATAAGGCAAGGCAAGGACAGGCAAGGAGAGGCAAAGTAAGGCTAGGCTGCAGGACATTTTTTCGCTTTATAGTTTCTAGCACATTCGTCTTCAGACTAGGAGTAAGGCCATAAGTCCGTATGGATTAGGCCCAAGCAAAAACCCCAGCTACTTGAGACACTAAGACTAAGCGTAAAATACGCAGATCTCTCCATAGGGATGGTTTTTATACTGTGCTTCCACAATCTGCTGGCAGTACAAAAAAATAAGCTGCAGATCTCCTTAGGCTGAGTCACGGTGCTTTGGTGCAGGGACCATGCATATCATGGGAATATTTCACCATTTCTGCTCTGGTTTTCAGAGTATGACACCAAAACACCCATCTGATGATATCCTTTCAAGAGCAAAGGCAGCAATTTGCAGAATTCCGCTTCTTTGGGGAAGGGAGAAATTGCTGAGCTGACACCAAGTCCTGCAGTGTCCCTGTCACCTGCAGAGTCACCACATACTCGCCACGGTAGCGGGCATTGTGACAAAGGTTCTATGTCAGCTGGGTGTGGCAGCCAGGCGCCCGCTAGGGGATGGGGAGCCTGTCAGCCCCGGGCCTGTCACTGCCTGCTGTCCCTGCTGTCACCAGCCAGGCCTCTGAAAATTGGTCAAACCATGCCCAGACTTGGGGCCAATTTTGCCCAAAGTCTTGAAAAGACAAGTCGGGAAGAAAGATATGGGACAGAGGGAGAAAGCGAAGGGAGCAGGAGAAAGGGAAGGAAGAATAAAAAGTAGTGTTGGGCTGCAGGAGTGAGATGGAGGAATTGCAGGAAAAGAGGCTGGAAGCAGGAGAGTGAGAGAAAAGGAAAGTAGAGACATGCAGCCAGACGAGGGGTTAGTGAGGGAGGATGGGACAGAGAACAGGATGAGAAGGAAATAAGGAAATGCAAGGACAGGCAAGGACAGGCAAAGCAAGGCTAGGCTGCAGGACATTTTTTCGCTTTATAGTTTCTAGCACATTCGTCTTCAGACTAGGAGTAAGGCCATAAGACCGTATGGATTAGGCCAAAGCAAAAACCCCAGCTACTTGAGACACGTAGACTAAGCCTAAAATACGCAGATCTCTCCATAAGGATGGTTTTTATACTGTGCTTCCACAATCTGCTGGCAGTACAAAAAAATAAGCTGCAGATCTCCTTAGGCTGAGTCATGGTGCTTTGCTGCAGGGACGATGCATATCATGGGAATATTTCACCATTTCTGCTCTGGTTTTCAGAGTATGACACCAAAACACCCACCTGATGATATCCTTTCAAGAGCAAAGGCAGCAATTTGCAGAATTCCGCTTCTTTGGGGAACTGAGAAATTGCTGAGCTGCCACCAAGTCCTGCAGTGTCCCTGTCACCTGCAGAGTCACCACATACTCGCCACGGTAGCGGGCATTGTGACAACGGTTCTATGTCAGCTGGGTGTGGCAGCCAGGCGCCCGCTAGGGGATGGGGAGCCTGTCAGCCCCGGGCCTCTCACTGCCTGCTGTCCCTGCTGTCACCAGCCAGGCCTCTGAAAATTGGTCAAACCATGCCCAGACTTGGGGCCAATTTGGCCCAAAGTCTTGAAAAGGCAAGTCGGGAAGAAAGATATGGGACAGAGGGAGAAAGCGAAGGGAGCAGGAGAAAGGGAAGGAAGAATAAAAAGTAGTGTTGGGCTGCAGGAGTGAGATGGAGGAATTGCAATTAAAGAGGCAGGAAGCAGGAGAGTGAGAGAAAAGGAAAGAAGAGACATGGAGCCAGACGAGGGGTTAGTGAGAGAGGATGGGACAGAGAACAGGATAAGAAGGAAATAAGGCAAGGCAAGGACAGGCAAGGACAGGCAGAGCAAGGCTAGGTTGCAGGACATGTTTTCGCTTTATAGTTTCTAGCACATTCGTCTTCAGACTAGGAGTAAGGCCATAAGACCGTATGGATTAGGCCCAAGCAAAAACCCCAGCTACTTGAGACACTTAGACTAAGCCTAAAATACGCAGATCTCTCCATAAGGATGGTTTTTATACTGTGCTTCCACAGTCTGCTGGCAGTACAAAAAATAAGCTGCAGATCTCCTTAGGCTGAGTCATGGTGCTTTGGTGCAGGGACCATGCATATCATGGGAATAGTTCACCATTTCTGCTCTGGTTTTCAGAGCATGACACCAAAACACCCACCTGATGATATCCTTTCAAGAGCAAAGGCAGCAATTTGCAGAATTCCGCTTCTTTGGGGAACTGAGAAATTGCTGAGCTGCCACCAAGTCCTGCAGTGTCCCTGTCACCTGCAGAGTCACCACATACTCGCCACGGTAGCGGGCATTGTGACAAAGGTTCTATGTCAGCTGGGTGTGGCAGCCAGGCGCCCCCTAGGGGATGGGGAGCCTGTCAGCCCCGGGCCTGTCACTGCCTGCTGTCCCTGCTGTCACCAGCCAGGCCTCTGAAAATTGGTCAAACCATGCCCAGACTTGGGGCCAATTTGGCCCAAAGTCTTGAAAAGGCAAGTCGGGAAGAAAGATATGGGACAGAGGGAGAAAGCGAAGGGAGCAGGAGAAAGGGAAGGAAGAATAAAAAGTAGTGTTGGGCTGCAGGAGTGAGATGGAGGAACTGCAGGAAAAGAGGCAGGAAGCAGGAGAGTGAGAGAAAAGGAAAGATGAGACATGCAGCCAGACGAGGGGTTAGTGAGAGAGGATGGGACAGAGAACAGGATGAAACGGAAATAAGGCAAGGCAAGGACAGGCAAGGAGAGGCAAAGCAAGGCTAGGCTGCAGGACATGTTTTAGCTTTACAGTTTCTAGCACATTCGTCTTCAGACTAGGAGTAAGGCCATAAGTCCGTATGGATTAGGCCCAAGCAAAAACCCCAGCTACTTGAGACACTAAGACTAAGCGTAAAATACGCAGATCTCTCCATAGGGATGGTTTTTATACTGTGCTTCCACAATCTGCTGGCAGTACAAAAAAATAAGCTGCAGATCGCCTTAGGCTGAGTCACGGTGCTTTGGTGCAGGGACCATGCATATCATGGGAATATTTCACCATTTCTGCTCTGGTTTTCAGAGTATGACACCAAAACACCCATCTGATGATATCCTTTCAAGAGCAAAGGCAGCAATTTGCAGAATTCCGCTTCTTTGGGGAAGGGAGAAATTGCTGAGCTGACACCAAGTCCTGCAGTGTCCCTGTCACCTGCAGAGTCACCACATACTCGCCACGGTAGCGGGCATTGTGACAAAGGTTCTATGTCAGCTGGGTGTGGCAGCCAGGCGCCCGCTAGGGGATGTTGAGCCTGTCAGCCCCGGGCCTGTCACTGCCTGCTGTCCCTGCTGTCACCAGCCAGGCCTCTGAAAATTGGTCAAACCATGCCCAGACTTGGGGCCAATTTTGCCCAAAGTCTTGAAAAGACAAGTCGGGAAGAAAGATATGGGACAGAGGGAGAAAGCGAAGGGAGCAGGAGAAAGGGAAGGAAGAATAAAAAGTAGTGTTGGGCTGCAGGAGTGAGATGGAGGAATTGCAGGAAAAGAGGCTGGAAGCAGGAGAGTGAGAGAAAAGGAAAGTAGAGACATGCAGCCAGACGAGGGGTTAGTGAGGGAGGATGGGACAGAGAACAGGATGAGAAGGAAATAAGGAAATGCAAGGACAGGCAAGGACAGGCAAAGCAAGGCTAGGCTGCAGGACATTTTTTCGCTTTATATTTTCTAGCACATTCGTCTTCAGACTAGGAGTAAGGCCATAAGACCGTATGGATTAGGCCCAAGCAAAAACCCCAGCTACTTGACACACTAAGACTAAGCCTAAAATACGCAGATCTCTCCATAAGGATGGTTTTTATACTGTGCTTCCACAATCTGCTGGCAGTACAAAAAAATAAGCTGCAGATCTCCTTAGGCTGAGTCATGGTGCTTTGGTGCAGGGACCATGCATATCATGGGAATATTTCACCATTTCTGCTCTGGTTTTCAGAGCATGACACCAAAACACCCACCTGATGATATCCTTTCAAGAGCAAAGGCAGCAATTTGCAGAATTCCGCTTCCTTGGGAAAGTGAGAAATTGCTGAGCTGCCACCAAGTCCTGCAGTGTCCCTGTCACCTGCAGAGTCACCACATACTCGCCACGGTAGCGGGCATTGTGACAAAGGTTCTATGTCAGCTGGGTGTGGCAGCCAGGCGCCCCCTAGGGGATGGGGAGCCTGTCAGCCCCGGGCCTGTCACTGCCTGCTGTCCCTGCTGTCACCAGCCAGGCCTCTGAAAATTGGTCAAACCATGCCCAGACTTGGGGCCAATTTGCCCCAAAGTCTTGAAAAGACAAGTCGGGAAGAAAGATATGGGACAGAGGGAGAAAGCGAAGGGAGCAGGAGAAAGGGATGGAAGAATAAAAAGTAGTGTTGGGCTTCAGGAGTGAGATGGAGGAATTGCAGGAAAAGAGGCAGGAAGCAGGAGAGTGAGAGAAAAGGAAAGTAGAGACATGCAGCCAGACAAGGGGTTAGTGAGGGAGGAAGGGACAGAGAACAGGATGAGAAGGAAATAAGGCAAGGCAAGGACAGGCAAGGACAGGCAAAGCAAGGCTAAGCTGCAGGACATTTTTTCGCTTTATAGTTTCTAGCACATTCATCTTCAGACTAGGAGTAAGGCCATAAGACCGTATGGATTAGGCCAAAGCAAAAACCCCAGCTACTTGAGACACGTAGACTAAGCCTAAAATACGCAGATCTCTCCATAAGGATGGTTTTTATACTGTGCTTCCACAATCTGCTGGCAGTACAAAAAAATAAGCTGCAGATCTCCTTAGGCTGAGTCATGGTGCTTTGCTGCAGGGACGATGCATATCATGGGAATATTTCACCATTTCTGCTCTGGTTTTCAGAGTATGACACCAAAACACCCACCTGATGATATCCTTTCAAGAGCAAAGGCAGCAATTTGCAGAATTCCGCTTCTTTGGGGAACTGAGAAATTGCTGAGCTGCCACCAAGTCCTGCAGTGTCCCTGTCACCTGCAGAGTCACCACATACTCGCCACGGTAGCGGGCATTGTGACAACGGTTCTATGTCAGCTGGGTGTGGCAGCCAGGCGCCCGCTAGGGGATGGGGAGCCTGTCAGCCCCGGGCCTCTCACTGCCTGCTGTCCCTGCTGTCACCAGCCAGGCCTCTGAAAATTGGTCAAACCATGCCCAGACTTGGGGCCAATTTGGCCCAAAGTCTTGAAAAGGCAAGTCGGGAAGAAAGATATGGGACAGAGGGAGAAAGCGAAGGGAGCAGGAGAAAGGGAAGGAAGAATAAAAAGTAGTGTTGGGCTGCAGGAGTGAGATGGAGGAATTGCAATTAAAGAGGCAGGAAGCAGGAGAGTGAGAGAAAAGGAAAGAAGAGACATGCAGCCAGACGAGGGGTTAGTGAGGGAGGATGGGACAGAGAACAGGATAAGAAGGAAATAAGGCAAGGCAAGGACAGGCAAGGACAGGCAGAGCAAGGCTAGGTTGCAGGACATGTTTTCGCTTTATAGTTTCTAGCACATTCGTCTTCAGACTAGGAGTAAGGCCATAAGACCGTATGGATTAGGCCCAAGCAAAAACCCCAGCTACTTGAGACACTTAGACTAAGCCTAAAATACGCAGATCTCTCCATAAGGATGGTTTTTATACTGTGCTTCCACAGTCTGCTGGCAGTACAAAAAATAAGCTGCAGATCTCCTTAGGCTGAGTCATGGTGCTTTGGTGCAGGGACCATGCATATCATGGGAATAGTTCACCATTTCTGCTCTGGTTTTCAGAGCATGACACCAAAACACCCACCTGATGATATCCTTTCAAGAGCAAAGGCAGCAATTTGCAGAATTCCGCTTCTTTGGGGAAGTGAGAAATTGCTGAGCTGCCACCAAGTCCTGCAGTGTCCCTGTCACCTGCAGAGTCACCACATACTCGCCACGGTAGCGGGCATTGTGACAACGGTTCTATGTCAGCTGGGTGTGGCAGCCAGGCGCCCCCTAGGGGATGGGGAGCCTGTCAGCCCCGGGCCTGTCACTGCCTGCTGTCCCTGCTGTCACCAGCCAGGCCTCTGAAAATTGGTCAAACCATGCCCAGACTTGGGGCCAATTTTGCCCAAAGTCTTGAAAAGACAAGTCGGGAAGAAAGATATGGGACAGAGGGAGAAAGCGAAGGGAGCAGGAGAAAGGGAAGGAAGAATAAAAAGTAGTGTTGGGCTGCAGGAGTGAGATGGAGGATCTGCAGGAAAAGAGGCAGGAAGCAGGAGAGTGAGAGAAAAGGAAAGACGAGACATGCAGCCAGACGAGGGGTTAGTGAGGGAGGATGGGACAGAGAACAGGATGAAACGGAAATAAGGCAAGGCAAGGACAGGCAAGGACAGGCAAAGCAAGGCTAAGCTGCAGGACATTTTTTCACTTTATAGTTTCTAGCACATTCGTCTTCAGACTAGGAGTAAGGCCATAAGACCGTATGGATTAGGCCCAAGCAAAAACCCCAGGTACTTGACACACTACGACTAAGCCTAAAATACGCAGATCTCTCCATAGGGATGGTTTTTATACTGTGCTTCAACAATCTGCTGGCAGTACAAAAAAATAAGCTGCAGATCTCCTTAGGCTGAGTCACGGTGCTTTGGTACAGGGACCATGCATATCATGGGAATAGTTCACCATTTCTGCTCTGGTTTTCAGAGCATGACACCAAAACACCCACCTGATGATATCCTTTCAAGAGCAAAGACAGCAATTTGCAGAATTCCGCTTCCTTGGGAAAGTGAGAAATTGCTGAGCTGCCACCAAGTCCTGCAGTGTCCCTGTCACCTGCAGAGTCACCACATACTCGCCACGGTAGCGGGCATTGTGACAAAGGTTCTATGTCAGCTGGGTGTGGCAGCCAGGCGCCCCCTAGGGGATGGGGAGCCTGTCAGCCCCGGGCCTCTCACTGCCTGCTGTCCCTGCTGTCACCAGCCAGGCCTCTGAAAATTGGTCAAACCATGCCCAGACTTGGGGCCAATTTTGCCCAAAGTCTTGAAAAGACAAGTCGGGAAGAAAGATATGGGACAGAGGGAGAAAGCGAAGGGAGCAGGAGAAAGGGAAGGAAGAATAAAAAGTAGTGTTGGGCTGCAGGAGTGAGATGGAGGAATTGCCATTAAAGAGGCAGGAAGCAGGAGAGTGAGAGAAAAGGAAAGAAGAGACATGCAGCCAGACGAGGGGTTAGTGAGAGAGGATGGGACAGAGAATAGGATGAGAAGGAAATAAGGCAAGGCAAGGACAGGCAAGGAGAGGCAAAGCAAGGCTAGGCTGCAGGACATGTTTTAGCTTTACAGTTTCTAGCACATTCGTCTTCAGACTAGGAGTAAGGCCATAAATCCGTATGGATTAGGCCCAAGCAAAAACCCCAGCTACTTGAGACACTAAGACTAAGCGTAAAATACGCAGATCTCTCCATAGGGATGGTTTTTATACTGTGCTTCCACAATCTGCTGGCAGTACAAAAAAATAAGCTGCAGATCTCCTTAGGCTGAGTCACGGTGCTTTGGTGCAGGGACCATGCATATCATGGGAATATTTCACCATTTCTGCTCTGGTTTTCAGAGTATGACACCAAAACACCCACCTGATGATATCCTTTCAAGAGCAAAGGCAGCAATTTGCAGAATTCCGCTTCCTTGGGAAAGTGAGAAATTGCTGAGCTGACACCAAGTCCTGCAGTGTCCCTGTCACCTGCAGAGTCACCACATACTCGCCACGGTAGCGGGCATTGTGACAAAGGTTCTATGTCAGCTGGGTGTGGCAGCCAGGCGCCCCAAAGGGGATGGGGAGCCTGTCAGCCCCGGGCCTGTCACTGCCTGCTGTCCCTGCTGTCACCAGCCAGGCCTCTGAAAATTGGTCAAACCATGCCCAGACTTGGGGCCAATTTGGCCCAAAGTCTTGAAAAGACAAGTCGGGAAGAAAGATATGGGACAGAGGGAGAAAGCGAAGGGAGCAGGAGAAAGGGAAGGAAGAATAAAAAGTAGTGTTGGGCTGCAGGAGTGAGATGGAGGAATTGCAGGAAAAGAGGCAGGAAGCAGGAGAGTGAGAGAAAAGGAAAGTAGAGACATGCAGCCAGACGAGGGGTTAGTGAGGGAGGAAGGGACAGAGAACAGGATGAGAAGGAAATAAGGCAAGGCAAGGACAGGCAAGGACAGGCAAAGCAAGGCTAAGCTGCAGGACATTTTTTCGCTTTATAGTTTCTAGCACATTCATCTTCAGACTAGGAGTAAGGCCATAAGACCGTATGGATTAGGCCAAAGCAAAAACCCCAGCTACTTGAGACACGTAGACTAAGCCTAAAATACGCAGATCTCTCCATAAGGATGGTTTTTATACTGTGCTTCCACAATCTGCTGGCAGTACAAAAAAATAAGCTGCAGATCTCCTTAGGCTGAGTCATGGTGCTTTGCTGCAGGGACGATGCATATCATGGGAATATTTCACCATTTCTGCTCTGGTTTTCAGAGTATGACACCAAAACACCCACCTGATGATATCCTTTCAAGAGCAAAGGCAGCAATTTGCAGAATTCCGCTTCTTTGGGGAACTGAGAAATTGCTGAGCTGCCACCAAGTCCTGCAGTGTCCCTGTCACCTGCAGAGTCACCACATACTCGCCACGGTAGCGGGCATTGTGACAAAGGTTCTATGTCAGCTGGGTGTGGCAGCCAGGCGCCCGCTAGGGGATGGGGAGCCTGTCAGCCCCGGGCCTCTCACTGCCTGCTGTCCCTGCTGTCACCAGCCAGGCCTCTGAAAATTGGTCAAACCATGCCCAGACTTGGGGCCAATTTGGCCCAAAGTCTTGAAAAGGCAAGTCGGGAAGAAAGATATGGGACAGAGGGAGAAAGCGAAGGGAGCAGGAGAAAGGGAAGGAAGAATAAAAAGTAGTGTTGGGCTGCAGGAGTGAGATGGAGGAATTGCAATTAAAGAGGCAGGAAGCAGGAGAGTGAGAGAAAAGGAAAGAAGAGACATGCAGCCAGACGAGGGGTTAGTGAGAGAGGATGGGACAGAGAACAGGATAAGAAGGAAATAAGGCAAGGCAAGGACAGGCAAGGAGAGGCAAAGCAAGGCTAGGCTGCAGGACATGTTTTAGCTTTACAGTTTCTAGCACATTCGTCTTCAGACTAGGAGTAAGGCCATAAATCCGTATGGATTAGGCCCAAGCAAAAACCCCAGCTACTTGAGACACTAAGACTAAGCGTAAAATACGCAGATCTCTCCATAGGGATGGTTTTTATACTGTGCTTCCACAATCTGCTGGCAGTACAAAAAAATAAGCTGCAGATCTCCTTAGGCTGAGTCACGGTGCTTTGGTGCAGGGACCATGCATATCATGGGAATATTTCACCATTTCTGCTCTGGTTTTCAGAGTATGACACCAAAACACCCACCTGATGATATCCTTTCAAGAGCAAAGGCAGCAATTTGCAGAATTCCGCTTCCTTGGGAAAGTGAGAAATTGCTGAGCTGACACCAAGTCCTGCAGTGTCCCTGTCACCTGCAGAGTCACCACATACTCGCCACGGTAGCGGGCATTGTGACAAAGGTTCTATGTCAGCTGGGTGTGGCAGCCAGGCGCCCCCTAGGGGATGGGGAGCCTGTCAGCCCCGGGCCTGTCACTGCCTGCTGTCCCTGCTGTCACCAGCCAGGCCTCTGAAAATTGGTCAAACCATGCCCAGACTTGGGGCCAATTTGGCCCAAAGTCTTGAAAAGACAAGTCGGGAAGAAAGATATGGGACAGAGGGAGAAAGCGAAGGGAGCAGGAGAAAGGGAAGGAAGAATAAAAAGTAGTGTTGGGCTGCAGGAGTGAGATGGAGGAATTGCAGGAAAAGAGGCAGGAAGCAGGAGAGTGAGAGAAAAGGAAAGTAGAGACATGCAGCCAGACGAGGGGTTAGTGAGGGAGGAAGGGACAGAGAACAGGATGAGAAGGAAATAAGGCAAGGCAAGGACAGGCAAGGACAGGCAAAGCAAGGCTAAGCTGCAGGACATTTTTTCGCTTTATAGTTTCTAGCACATTCATCTTCAGACTAGGAGTAAGGCCATAAGACCGTATGGATTAGGCCAAAGCAAAAACCCCAGCTACTTGAGACACGTAGACTAAGCCTAAAATACGCAGATCTCTCCATAAGGATGGTTTTTATACTGTGCTTCCACAATCTGCTGGCAGTACAAAAAAATAAGCTGCAGATCTCCTTAGGCTGAGTCATGGTGCTTTGCTGCAGGGACGATGCATATCATGGGAATATTTCACCATTTCTGCTCTGGTTTTCAGAGTATGACACCAAAACACCCACCTGATGATATCCTTTCAAGAGCAAAGGCAGCAATTTGCAGAATTCCGCTTCTTTGGGGAACTGAGAAATTGCTGAGCTGCCACCAAGTCCTGCAGTGTCCCTGTCACCTGCAGAGTCACCACATACTCGCCACGGTAGCGGGCATTGTGACAACGGTTCTATGTCAGCTGGGTGTGGCAGCCAGGCGCCCGCTAGGGGATGGGGAGCCTGTCAGCCCCGGGCCTCTCACTGCCTGCTGTCCCTGCTGTCACCAGCCAGGCCTCTGAAAATTGGTCAAACCATGCCCAGACTTGGGGCCAATTTGGCCCAAAGTCTTGAAAAGGCAAGTCGGGAAGAAAGATATGGGACAGAGGGAGAAAGCGAAGGGAGCAGGAGAAAGGGAAGGAAGAATAAAAAGTAGTGTTGGGCTGCAGGAGTGAGATGGAGGAATTGCAATTAAAGAGGCAGGAAGCAGGAGAGTGAGAGAAAAGGAAAGAAGAGACATGCAGCCAGACGAGGGGTTAGTGAGAGAGGATGGGACAGAGAACAGGATAAGAAGGAAATAAGTCAAGGCAAGGACAGGCAAGGACAGGCAGAGCAAGGCTAGGTTGCAGGACATGTTTTCGCTTTATAGTTTCTAGCACATTCGTCTTCAGACTAGGAGTAAGGCCATAAGACCGTATGGATTAGGCCCAAGCAAAAACCCCAGCTACTTGAGACACTTAGACTAAGCCTAAAATACGCAGATCTCTCCATAAGGATGGTTTTTATACTGTGCTTCCACAGTCTGCTGGCAGTACAAAAAATAAGCTGCAGATCTCCTTAGGCTGAGTCATGGTGCTTTGGTGCAGGGACCATGCATATCATGGGAATAGTTCACCATTTCTGCTCTGGTTTTCAGAGCATGACACCAAAACACCCACCTGATGATATCCTTTCAAGAGCAAAGGCAGCAATTTGCAGAATTCCGCTTCTTTGGGGAACTGAGAAATTGCTGAGCTGCCACCAAGTCCTGCAGTGTCCCTGTCACCTGCAGAGTCACCACATACTCGCCACGGTAGCGGGCATTGTGACAAAGGTTCTATGTCAGCTGGGTGTGGCAGCCAGGCGCCCCCTAGGGGATGGGGAGCCTGTCAGCCCCGGGCCTGTCACTGCCTGCTGTCCCTGCTGTCACCAGCCAGGCCTCTGAAAATTGGTCAAACCATGCCCAGACTTGGGGCCAATTTGGCCCAAAGTCTTGAAAAGGCAAGTCGGGAAGAAAGATATGGGACAGAGGGAGAAAGCGAAGGGAGCAGGAGAAAGGGAAGGAAGAATAAAAAGTAGTGTTGGGCTGCAGGAGTGAGATGGAGGAACTGCAGGAAAAGAGGCAGGAAGCAGGAGAGTGAGAGAAAAGGAAAGACGAGACATGCAGCCAGACGAGGGGTTAGTGAGGGAGGATGGGACAGAGAACAGGATGAAACGGAAATAAGGCAAGGCAAGGACAGGCAAGGACAGGCAAAGCAAGGCTAAGCTGCAGGACATTTTTTCACTTTATAGTTTCTAGCACATTCATCTTCAGACTAGGAGTAAGGCCATAAGACCGTATGGATTAGGCCCAAGCAAAAACCCCAGCTACTTGAGACACTAAGACTAAGCCTAAAATACGCAGATCTCTCCATAGGGATGGTTTTTATACTGTGCTTCAACAATCTGCTGGCAGTACAAAAAAATAAGCTGCAGATCGCCTTAGGCTGAGTCACGGTGCTTTGGTGCAGGGACCATGCATATCATGGGAATAGTTCACCATTTCTGCTCTGGTTTTCAGAGCATGACACCAAAACACCCACCTGATGATATCCTTTCAAGAGCAAAGGCAGCAATTTGCAGAATTCCGCTTCCTTGGGAAAGTGAGAAATTGCTGAGCTGCCACCAAGTCCTGCAGTGTCCCTGTCACCTGCAGAGTCACCACATACTCGCCACGGTAGCGGGCATTGTGACAAAGGTTCTATGTCAGCTGGGTGTGGCAGCCAGGCGCCCCCTAGGGGATGGGGAGCCTGTCAGCCCCGGGCCTGTCACTGCCTGCTGTCCCTGCTGTCACCAGCCAGGCCTCTGAAAATTGGTCAAACCATGCCCAGACTTGGGGCCAATTTGGCCCAAAGTCTTGAAAAGACAAGTCGGGAAGAAAGATATGGGACAGAGGGAGAAAGCGAAGGGAGCAGGAGAAAGGGAAGGAAGAATAAAAAGTAGTGTTGGGCTTCAGGAGTGAGATGGAGGAATTGCAGGAAAAGAGGCTGGAAGCAGGAGAGTGAGAGAAAAGGAAAGTAGAGACATGCAGCCAGACGAGGCGTTAGTGAGGGAGGATGGGACAGAGAACAGGATGAGAAGGAAATAAGGAAATGCAAGGACAGGCAAGGACAGGCAAAGCAAGGCTAGGCTGCAGGACATTTTTTCGCTTTATATTTTCTAGCACATTCGTCTTCAGACTAGGAGTAAGGCCATAAGACCGTATGGATTAGGCCCAAGCAAAAACCCCAGGTACTTGACACACTAAGACTAAGCCTAAAATACGCAGATCTCTCCATAGGGATGGTTTTTATACTGTGCTTCAACAATCTGCTGGCAGTACAAAAAAATAAGCTGCAGATCTCCTTAGGCTGAGTCACGGTGCTTTGGTACAGGGACCATGCATATCATGGGAATAGTTCACCATTTCTGCTCTGGTTTTCAGAGCATGACACCAAAACACCCACCTGATGATATCCTTTCAAGAGCAAAGACAGCAATTTGCAGAATTCCGCTTCCTTGGGAAAGTGAGAAATTGCTGAGCTGCCACCAAGTCCTGCAGTGTCCCTGTCACCTGCAGAGTCACCACATACTCGCCACGGTAGCGGGCATTGTGACAAAGGTTCTATGTCAGCTGGGTGTGGCAGCCAGGCGCCCCCTAGGGGATGGGGAGCCTGTCAGCCCCGGGCCTCTCACTGCCTGCTGTCCCTGCTGTCACCAGCCAGGCCTCTGAAAATTGGTCAAACCATGCCCAGACTTGGGGCCAATTTTGCCCAAAGTCTTGAAAAGACAAGTCGGGAAGAAAGATATGGGACAGAGGGAGAAAGCGAAGGGAGCAGGAGAAAGGGAAGGAAGAATAAAAAGTAGTGTTGGGCTGCAGGAGTGAGATGGAGGAATTGCCATTAAAGAGGCAGGAAGCAGGAGAGTGAGAGAAAAGGAAAGAAGAGACATGCAGCCAGACGAGGGGTTAGTGAGAGAGGATGGGACAGAGAATAGGATGAGAAGGAAATAAGGCAAGGCAAGGACAGGCAAGGAGAGGCAAAGCAAGGCTAGGCTGCAGGACATGTTTTAGCTTTACAGTTTCTAGCACATTCGTCTTCAGACTAGGAGTAAGGCCATAAGTCCGTATGGATTAGGCCCAAGCAAAAACCCCAGCTACTTGAGACACTAAGACTAAGCGTAAAATACGCAGATCTCTCCATAGGGATGGTTTTTATACTGTGCTTCCACAATCTGCTGGCAGTACAAAAAAATAAGCTGCAGATCTCCTTAGGCTGAGTCACGGTGCTTTGGTGCAGGGACCATGCATATCATGGGAATATTTCACCATTTCTGCTCTGGTTTTCAGAGTATGACACCAAAACACCCATCTGATGATATCCTTTCAAGAGCAAAGGCAGCAATTTGCAGAATTCCGCTTCCTTGGGGAAGTGAGAAATTGCTGAGCTGCCACCAAGTCCTGCAGTGTCCCTGTCACCTGCAGAGTCACCACATACTCGCCACGGTAGCGGGCATTGTGACAAAGGTTCTATGTCAGCTGGGTGTGGCAGCCAGGCGCCCGCTAGGGGATGGGGAGCCTGTCAGCCCCGGGCCTGTCACTGCCTGCTGTCCCTGCTGTCACCAGCCAGGCCTCTGAAAATTGGTCAAACCATGCCCAGACTTGGGGCCAATTTTGCCCAAAGTCTTGAAAAGACAAGTCGGGAAGAAAGATATGGGACAGAGGGAGAAAGCGAAGGGAGCAGGAGAAAGGGAAGGAAGAATAAAAAGTAGTGTTGGGCTGCAGGAGTGAGATGGAGGAATTGCAATTAAAGAGGCAGGAAGCAGGAGAGTGAGAGAAAAGGAAAGAAGAGACATGCAGCCAGACGAGGGGTTAGTGAGAGAGGATGGGACAGAGAACAGGATAAGAAGGAAATAAGGCAAGGCAAGGACAGGCAAGGACAGGCAGAGCAAGGCAAGGCTGCAGGACATGTTTTAGCTTTACAGTTTCTAGCACATTCGTCTTCAGACTAGGAGTAAGGCCATAAGTCCGTATGGATTAGGCCCAAGCAAAAACCCCAGCTACTTGAGACACTTAGACTAAGCCTAAAATACGCAGATCTCTCCATAAGGATGGTTTTTATACTGTGCTTCCACAATCTGCTGGCAGTACAAAAAATAAGCTGCAGATCTCCTTAGGCTGAGTCATGGTGCTTTGGTGCAGGGACCATGCATATCATGGGAATAGTTCACCATTTCTGCTCTGGTTTTCAGAGCATGACACCAAAACACCCACCTGATGATATCCTTTCAAGAGCAAAGGCAGCAATTTGCAGAATTCCGCTTCCTTGGGAAAGTGAGAAATTGCTGAGCTGCCACCAAGTCCTGCAGTGTCCCTGTCACCTGCAGAGTCACCACATACTCGCCACGGTAGCGGGCATTGTGACAAAGGTTCTATGTCAGCTGGGTGTGGCAGCCAGGCGCCCGCTAGGGGATGGGGAGCCTGTCAGCCCCGGGCCTGTCACTGCCTGCTGTCCCTGCTGTCACCAGCCAGGCCTCTGAAAATTGGTCAAACCATGCCCAGACTTGGGGCCAATTTTGCCCAAAGTCTTGAAAAGACAAGTCGGGAAGAAAGATATGGGACAGAGGGAGAAAGCGAAGGGAGCAGGAGAAAGGGAAGGAAGAATAAAAAGTAGTGTTGGGCTGCAGGAGTGAGATGGAGGAATTGCAATTAAAGAGGCAGGAAGCAGGAGAGTGAGAGAAAAGGAAAGAAGAGACATGCAGCCAGACGAGGGGTTAGTGAGAGAGGATGGGACAGAGAACAGGATAAGAAGGAAATAAGGCAAGGCAAGGACAGGCAAGGACAGGCAGAGCAAGGCAAGGCTGCAGGACATGTTTTAGCTTTACAGTTTCTAGCACATTCGTCTTCAGACTAGGAGTAAGGCCATAAGTCCGTATGGATTAGGCCCAAGCAAAAACCCCAGCTACTTGAGACACTTAGACTAAGCCTAAAATACGCAGATCTCTCCATAAGGATGGTTTTTATACTGTGCTTCCACAGTCTGCTGGCAGTACAAAAAATAAGCTGCAGATCTCCTTAGGCTGAGTCATGGTGCTTTGGTGTAGGGACCATGCATATCATGGGAATAGTTCACCATTTCTGCTCTGGTTTTCAGAGCATGACACCAAAACACCCACCTGATGATATCCTTTCAAGAGCAAAGGCAGCAATTTGCAGAATTCCGCTTCTTTGGGGAACTGAGAAATTGCTGAGCTGCCACCAAGTCCTGCAGTGTCCCTGTCACCTGCAGAGTCACCACATACTCGCCACGGTAGCGGGCATTGTGACAACGGTTCTATGTCAGCTGGGTGTGGCAGCCAGGCGCCCACTAGGGGATGGGGAGCCTGTCAGCCCCGGGCCTGTCACTGCCTGCTGTCCCTGCTGTCACCAGCCAGGCCTCTGAAAATTGGTCAAACCATGCCCAGACTTGGGGCCAATTTGGCCCAAAGTCTTGAAAAGGCAAGTCGGGAAGAAAGATATGGGACAGAGGGAGAAAGCGAAGGGAGCAGGAGAAAGGGAAGGAAGAATAAAAAGTAGTGTTGGGCTGCAGGAGTGAGATGGAGGAATTGCAATTAAAGAGGCAGGAAGCAGGAGAGTGAGAGAAAAGGAAAGTAGAGACATGCAGCCAGACGAGGGGTTAGTGAGAGAGGATGGGACAGAGAACAGGATAAGAAGGAAATAAGGCAAGGCAAGGACAGGCAAGGACAGGCAGACCAAGGCTAGGCTGCAGGACATGTTTTCGCTTTATAGTTTCTAGCACATTCGTCTTCAGACTAGGAGTAAGGCCATAAGACCGTATGGATTAGGCCCAAGCAAAAACCCCAGCTACTTGAGACACTTAGACTAAGCCTAAAATACGCAGATCTCTCCATAAGGATGGTTTTTATACTGTGCTTCCACAATCTGCTGGCAGTACAAAAAATAAGCTGCAGATCTCCTTAGGCTGAGTCATGGTGCTTTGGTGCAGGGACCATGCATATCATGGGAATAGTTCACCATTTCTGCTCTGGTTTTCAGAGCATGACACCAAAACACCCACCTGATGATATCCTTTCAAGAGCAAAGGCAGCAATTTGCAGAATTCCGCTTCCTTGGGAAAGTGAGAAATTGCTGAGCTGCCACCAAGTCCTGCAGTGTCCCTGTCACCTGCAGAGTCACCACATACTCGCCACGGTAGCGGGCATTGTGACAAAGGTTCTATGTCAGCTGGGTGTGGCAGCCAGGCGCCCCCTAGGGGATGGGGAGCCTGTCAGCCCCGGGCCTGTCACTGCCTGCTGTCCCTGCTGTCACCAGCCAGGCCTCTGAAAATTGGTCAAACCATGCCCAGACTTGGGGCCAATTTTGCCCAAAGTCTTGAAAAGACAAGTCGGGAAGAAAGATATGGGACAGAGGGAGAAAGCGAAGGGAGCAGGAGAAAGGGAAGGAAGAATAAAAAGTAGTGTTGGGCTTCAGGAGTGAGATGGAGGAATTGCAGGAAAAGAGGCTGGAAGCAGGAGAGTGAGAGAAAAGGAAAGTAGAGACATGCAGCCAGACGAGGGGTTAGTGAGGGAGGATGGGACAGAGAACAGGATGAGAAGGAAATAAGGAAATGCAAGGACAGGCAAGGAGAGGCAAAGCAAGGCTAGGCTGCAGGACATTTTTTCGCTTTATATTTTCTAGCACATTCGTCTTCAGACTAGGAGTAAGGCCATAAGACCGTATGGATTAGGCCCAAGCAAAAACCCCAGCTACTTGACACACTAAGACTAAGCCTAAAATACGCAGATCTCTCCATAAGGATGGTTTTTATACTGTGCTTCCACAATCTGCTGGCAGTACAAAAAAATAAGCTGCAGATCTCCTTAGGCTGAGTCATGGTGCTTTGGTGCAGGGACCATGCATATCATGGGAATATTTCACCATTTCTGCTCTGGTTTTCAGAGTATGACACCAAAACACCCACCTGATGATATCCTTTCAAGAGCAAAGGCAGCAATTTGCAGAATTCCGCTTCCTTGGGAAAGTGAGAAATTGCTGAGCTGACACCAAGTCCTGCAGTGTCCCTGTCACCTGCAGAGTCACCACATACTCGCCACGGTAGCGGGCATTGTGACAAAGGTTCTATGTCAGCTGGGTGTGGCAGCCAGGCGCCCCCTAGGGGATGGGGAGCCTGTCAGCCCCGGGCCTGTCACTGCCTGCTGTCCCTGCTGTCACCAGCCAGGCCTCTGAAAATTGGTCAAACCATGCCCAGACTTGGGGCCAATTTGGCCCAAAGTCTTGAAAAGACAAGTCGGGAAGAAAGATATGGGACAGAGGGAGAAAGCGAAGGGAGCAGGAGAAAGGGAAGGAAGAATAAAAAGTAGTGTTGGGCTTCAGGAATGAGATAGAGGAATTGCAGGAAAAGAGGCAGGAAGCAGGAGAGTGAGAGAAAAGGAAAGTAGAGACATGCAGACAGACGAGGGGTTAGTGAGGGAGGAAGGGACAGAGAACAGGATGAGAAGGAAATAAGGCAAGGCAAGGACAGGCAACTACAGGCAAAGCAAGGCTAAGCTGCAGGACATGTTTTAGCTTTACAGTTTCTAGCACATTCGTCTTCAGACTAGGAGTAAGGCCATAAGACCGTATGGATTAGGCCCAAGCAAAAACCCCAGGTACTTGACACACTAAGACTAAGCCTAAAATACGCAGATCTCTCCATAGGGATGGTTTTTATACTGTGCTTCAACAATCTGCTGGCAGTACAAAAAAATAAGCTGCAGATCTCCTTAGGCTGAGTCATGGTGCTTTGGTGCAGGGACCATGCATATCATGGGAATATTTCACCATTTCTGCTCTGGTTTTCAGAGTATGACACCAAAACACCCACCTGATGATATCCTTTCAAGAGCAAAGGCAGCAATTTGCAGAATTCCGCTCCTTTGGGGAAGTGAGAAATTGCTGAGCTGCCACCAATTCCTGCAGTGTCCCTGTCACCTGCAGAGTCACCACATACTCGCCACGGTAGCGGGCATTGTGACAAAGGTTCTATGTCAGCTGGGTGTGGCAGCCAGGCGCCCCCTAGGGGATGGGGAGCCTGTCAGTCCCGGGCCTGTCACTGCCTGCTGTCCCTGCTGTCACCAGCCAGGCCTCTGAAAATTGGTCAAACCATGCCCAGACTTGGGGCCAACTTGGCCCAAAGTCTTGAAAAGACAAGTCGGGAAGAAAGATATGGGACAGAGGGAGAAAGCGAAGGGAGCAGGAGAAAGGGAAGGAAGAATAAAAAGTAGTGTTGGGCTGCAGGAGTGAGATGGAGGAATTGCCATTAAAGAGGCAGGAAGCAGGAGAGTGAGAGAAAAGGAAAGAAGAGACATGCAGCCAGACGAGGGGTTAGTGAGAGAGGATGGGACAGAGAATAGGATGAGAAGGAAATAAGGCAAGGCAAGGACAGGCAAGGAGAGGCAAAGCAAGGCTAGGCTGCAGGACATGTTTTAGCTTTACAGTTTCTAGCACATTCGTCTTCAGACTAGGAGTAAGGCCATAAGTCCGTATGTATTAGGCCCAAGCAAAAACCCCAGCTTCTTGAGACACTAAGACTAAGCCTAAAGTATGCAGATCTGTCCATAAGGATGGTTTTTATACTGTGGTTCCACAATCTGCTGGCAGTACAAAAAAATAAGCTGCAGATCTCCTTAGGCTGAGTCACGGTGCTTTGGTGCAGGGACCATGCATATCATGGGAATATTTCACCATTTCTGCTCTGGTTTTCAGAGTATGACACCAAAACACCCATCTGATGATATCCTTTCAAGAGCAAAGGCAGCAATTTGCAGAATTCCGCTTCTTTGGGGAAGGGAGAAATTGCTGAGCTGACACCAAGTCCTGCAGTGTCCCTGTCACCTGCAGAGTCACCACATACTCGCCACGGTAGCGGGCATTGTGACAAAGGTTCTATGTCAGCTGGGTGTGGCAGCCAGGCGCCCCCTAGGGGATGGGGAGCCTGTCAGCCCCGGGCCTGTCACTGCCTGCTGTCACTGCTGTCACCAGCCAGGCCTCTGAAAATTGGTCAAACCATGCCCAGACTTGGGGCCAATTTGGCCCAAAGTCTTGAAAAGACAAGTCGGGAAGAAAGATATGGGACAGAGGGAGAAAGCGAAGGGAGCAGGAGAAAGGGAAGGAAGAATAAAAAGTAGTGTTGGGCTTCAGGAGTGAGATGGAGGAATTGCAGGAAAAGAGGCAGGAAGCAGGAGAGTGAGAGAAAAGGAAAGTAGAGACATGCAGCCAGACGAGGGGTTAGTGAGGGAGGATGGGACAGAGAACAGGATGAGAAGGAAATAAGGCAATGCAAGGACAGGCAAGGACAGGCAAAGCAAGGCTAGGCTGCAGGACATTTTTTCGCTTTACATTTTCTAGCACATTCGTCTTCAGACTAGGAGTAAGGCCATAAGACCGTATGGATTAGGCCCAAGCAAAAACCCCAGGTACTTGACACACTAAGACTAAGCCTAAAATACGCAGATCTCTCCATAGGGATGGTTTTTATACTGTGCTTCAACAATCTGCTGGCAGTACAAAAAAATAAGCTGCAGATCTCCTTAGGCTGAGTCACGGTGCTTTGGTACAGGGACCATGCATATCATGGGAATAGTTCACCATTTCTGCTCTGGTTTTCAGAGCATGACACCAAAACACCCACCTGATGATATCCTTTCAAGAGCAAAGACAGCAATTTGCAGAATTCCGCTTCCTTGGGAAAGTGAGAAATTGCTGAGCTGCCACCAAGTCCTGCAGTGTCCCTGTCACCTGCAGAGTCACCACATACTCGCCACGGTAGCGGGCATTGTGACAAAGGTTCTATGTCAGCTGGGTGTGGCAGCCAGGCGCCCCCTAGGGGATGGGGAGCCTGTCAGCCCCGGGCCTCTCACTGCCTGCTGTCCCTGCTGTCACCAGCCAGGCCTCTGAAAATTGGTCAAACCATGCCCAGACTTGGGGCCAATTTGGCCCAAAGTCTTGAAAAGACAAGTCGGGAAGAAAGATATGGGACAGAGGGAGAAAGCGAAGGGAGCAGGAGAAAGGGAAGGAAGAATAAAAAGTAGTGTTGGGCTGCAGGAGTGAGATGGAGGAATTGCCATTAAAGAGGCAGGAAGCAGGAGAGTGAGAGAAAAGGAAAGAAGAGACATGCAGCCAGACGAGGGGTTAGTGAGAGAGGATGGGACAGAGAATAGGATGAGAAGGAAATAAGGCAAGGCAAGGACAGGCAAGGAGAGGCAAAGCAAGGCTAGGCTGCAGGACATGTTTTAGCTTTACAGTTTCTAGCACATTCGTCTTCAGACTAGGAGTAAGGCCATAAGTCCGTATGGATTAGGCCCAAGCAAAAACCCCAGCTACTTGAGACACTAAGTCTAAGCCTAAAATACGCAGATCTCTCCATAAGGATGGTTTTTATACTGTGGTTCCACAATCTGCTGGCAGTACAAAAAAATAAGCTGCAGATCTCCTTAGGCTGAGTCACGGTGCTTTGGTGCAGGGACCATGCATATCATGGGAATATTTCACCATTTCTGCTCTGGTTTTCAGAGTATGACACCAAAACACCCATCTAATGATATCCTTTCAAGAGCAAAGGCAGCAATTTGCAGAATTCCGCTTCTTTGGGGAAGGGAGAAATTGCTGAGCTGACACCAAGTCCTGCAGTGTCCCTGTCACCTGCAGAGTCACCACATACTCGCCACGGTAGCGGGCATTGTGACAAAGGTTCTATGTCAGCTGGGTGTGGCAGCCAGGCGCCCCCTAGGGGATGGGGAGCCTGTCAGCCCCGGGCCTCTCACTGCCTGCTGTCCCTGCTGTCACCAGCCAGGCCTCTGAAAATTGGTCAAACCATGCCCAGACTTGGGGCCAATTTGCCCCAAAGTCTTGAAAAGACAAGTCGGGAAGAAAGATATGGGACAGAGGGAGAAAGCGAAGGGAGCAGGAGAAAGGGAAGGAAGAATAAAAAGTAGTGTTGGGCTTCAGGAGTGAGATGGAGGAATTGCAGGAAAAGAGGCAGGAAGCAGGAGAGTGAGAGAAAAGGAAAGTAGAGACATGCAGCCAGACGAGGGGTTAGTGAGGGAGGATGGGACAGAGAACAGGATGAGAAGGAAATAAGGCAATGCAAGGACAGGCAAGGACAGGCAAAGCAAGGCTAGGCTGCAGGACATTTTTTCGCTTTATATTTTCTAGCACATTCGTCTTCAGACTAGGAGTAAGGCCATAAGACCGTATGGATTAGGCCCAAGCAAAAACCCCAGATACTTGACACACTAAGACTAAGCCTAAAATACGCAGATCTCTCCATAGGGATGGTTTTTATACTGTGCTTCCACAATCTGCTGGCAGTACAAAAAAATAAGCTGCAGATCTCCTTAGGCTGAGTCACGGTGCTTTGGTACAGGGACAATGCATATCATGGGAATAGTTCACCATTTCTGCTCTGGTTTTCAGAGTATGACACCAAAACACCCACCTGATGATATCCTTTCAAGAGCAAAGGCAGCAATTTGCAGAATTCCGCTTCTTTGGGGAAGTGAGAAATTGCTGAGCTGCCACCAAGTCCTGCAGTGTCCCTGTCACCTGCAGAGTGACCACATACTCGCCACGGTAGCGGGCATTGTGACAAAGGTTCTATGTCAGCTGGGTGTGGCAGCCAGGCGCCCCCTAGGGGATGGGGAGCCTGTCAGCCCCGGGCCTCTCACTGCCTGCTGTCCCTGCTGTTACCAGCCAGGCCTCTGAAAATTGGTCAAGCCATGCCCAGACTTGGGGCCAATTTGCCCCAAAGTCTTGAAAAGACAAGTCGGGAAGAAAGATATGGGACAGAGGGAGAAAGCGAAGGGAGCAGGAGAAAGGGAAGGAAGAATAACTAGTAGTGTTGGGCTGCAGGAGTGAGATGGAGGAATTGCCATT
Organism: Columba livia; assembly: GCF_036013475.1. NCBI lineage: Eukaryota > Metazoa > Chordata > Aves > Columbiformes > Columbidae > Columba > Columba livia. The sequence continues at coordinate 3,962,423 of NW_027043009.1, read as the reverse complement.
AAAGAGGCAGGAAGCAGGAGAGTGAGAGAAAAGGAAAGAAGAGACATGCAGCCAGACGAGGGGTTAGTGAGAGAGGATGGGACAGAGAATAGGATGAGAAGGAAATAAGGCAAGGCAAGGACAGGCAAGGACAGGCAAAGCAAGGCTAGGCTGTGGGATATGTTTAGGTTTATAGTTTCTAGCACATTCGTCTTCAGACTAGGAATAAGGCCATAAGTCCGTATGTATTAGGCCCAAGCAAAAACCCCAGCTACTTGGGACACTAAGACTAAGCCTAAAGTACGCAGATCTCTCCATAAGGATGGTTTTTATACTGTGCTTCCACAAACTGCTGGCAGTACAAAAAAATAAGCTGCAGATCTCCTTAGGCTGAGTCACGGTGCTTTGGTGCAGGGACCATGCATATCATGGGAATATTTCACCATTTCTGCTCTGGTTTTCAGAGTATGACACCAAAACACCCACCTGATGATATCCTTTCAAGAGCAAAGGCAGCAATTTGCAGAATTCCGCTTCTTTGGGGAACTGAGAAATTGCTGAGCTGCCACCAAGTCCTGCAGTGTCCCTGTCACCTGCAGAGTCACCACATACTCACAAAGGTAGCGGGCATTGTGACAAAGGTTCTATGTCAGCTGGGTGTGGCAGCCAGGCGCCCCCTAGGGGATGGGGAGCCTGTCAGCCCCGGGCCTGTCACTGCCTGCTGTCCTTGCTGTCACCAGCCAGGCCTCTGAAAATTGGTCAAACCATGCCCAGAGTTGGGGCCAATTTGGCCCAAAGTCTTGAAAAGACAAGTCGGGAAGAAAGATATGGGACAGAGGGAGAAAGCAAAGGGAGCAGGAGAAAGGGAAGGAAGAATACAAAGTAGTGTTGGGCTGCAGGAGTGAGATGGAGGAATTGCCATTAAAGAGGCAGGAAGCAGGAGAGTGAGAGAAAAGGAAAGAAGAGACATGCAGCCAGACGAGGGGTTAGTGAGAGAGGATGGGACAGAGAATAGGATGAGAAGGAAATAAGGCAAGGCAAGGACAGGCAAGGACAGGCAAAGCAAGGCTAGGCTGCAGGATATGTTTAGGTTTATAGTTTCTAGCACATTCGTCTTCAGACTAGGAGTAAGGCCATAAGTCCGTATGTATTAGGCCCAAGCAAAAACCCCAGCTACTTGGGACACTAAGACTAAGCCTAAAGTACGCAGATCTCTCCATAAGGATGGTTTTTATACTGTGCTTCCACAAACTGCTGGCAGTACAAAAAAATAAGCTGCAGATCTCCTTAGGCTGAGTCACGGTGCTTTGGTGCAGGGACCATGCATATCATGGGAATATTTCACCATTTCTGCTCTGGTTTTCAGAGTATGACACCAAAACACCCACCTGATGATATCCTTTCAAGAGCAAAGGCAGCAATTTGCAGAATTCCGCTTCTTTGGGGAACTGAGAAATTGCTGAGCTGCCACCAAGTCCTGCAGTGTCCCTGTCACCTGCAGAGTCACCACATACTCGCCACGGTAGCGGGCATTGTGACAAAGGTTCTATGTCAGCTGGGTGTGGCAGCCAGGCGCCCCCTAGGGGATGGGGAGCCTGTCAGCCCCGGGCCTGTCACTGCCTGCTGTCCCTGCTGTCACCAGCCAGGCCTCTGAAAATTTGTCAAACCATGCCCAGAGTTGGGGCCAATTTGGCCCAAAGTCTTGAAAAGACAAGTCGGGAAGAAAGATATGGGACAGAGGGAGAAAGCGAAGGGAGCAGGAGAAAGGGAAGGAAGAATAACTAGTAGTGTTGGGCTGCAGGAGTGAGATGGAGGAATTGCCATTAAAGAGGCAGGAAGCAGGAGAGTGAGAGAAAAGGAAAGAAGAGACATGCAGCCAGACGAGGGGTTAGTGAGAGAGGATGGGACAGAGAATAGGATGAGAAGGAAATAAGGCAAGGCAAGGACAGGCAAGGACAGGCAAAGCAAGGCTAGGCTGTGGGATATGTTTAGGTTTATAGTTTCTAGCACATTCGTCTTCAGACTAGGAATAAGGCCATAAGTCCGTATGTATTAGGCCCAAGCAAAAACCCCAGCTACTTGGGACACTAAGACTAAGCCTAAAGTACGCAGATCTCTCCATAAGGATGGTTTTTATACTGTGCTTCCACAAACTGCTGGCAGTACAAAAAAATAAGCTGCAGATCTCCTTAGGCTGAGTCACGGTGCTTTGGTGCAGGGACCATGCATATCATGGGAATATTTCACCATTTCTGCTCTGGTTTTCAGAGTATGACACCAAAACACCCACCTGATGATATCCTTTCAAGAGCAAAGGCAGCAATTTGCAGAATTCCGCTTCTTTGGGGAACTGAGAAATTGCTGAGCTGCCACCAAGTCCTGCAGTGTCCCTGTCACCTGCAGAGTCACCACATACTCACAAAGGTAGCGGGCATTGTGACAAAGGTTCTATGTCAGCTGGGTGTGGCAGCCAGGCGCCCCCTAGGGGATGGGGAGCCTGTCAGCCCCGGGCCTGTCACTGCCTGCTGTCCTTGCTGTCACCAGCCAGGCCTCTGAAAATTGGTCAAACCATGCCCAGAGTTGGGGCCAATTTGGCCCAAAGTCTTGAAAAGACAAGTCGGGAAGAAAGATATGGGACAGAGGGAGAAAGCAAAGGGAGCAGGAGAAAGGGAAGGAAGAATACAAAGTAGTGTTGGGCTGCAGGAGTGAGATGGAGGAATTGCCATTAAAGAGGCAGGAAGCAGGAGAGTGAGAGAAAAGGAAAGAAGAGACATGCAGCCAGACGAGGGGTTAGTGAGAGAGGATGGGACAGAGAATAGGATGAGAAGGAAATAAGGCAAGGCAAGGACAGGCAAGGACAGGCAAAGCAAGGCTAGGCTGCAGGATATGTTTAGGTTTATAGTTTCTAGCACATTCGTCTTCAGACTAGGAGTAAGGCCATAAGTCCGTATGTATTAGGCCCAAGCAAAAACCCCAGCTACTTGGGACACTAAGACTAAGCCTAAAGTACGCAGATCTCTCCATAAGGATGGTTTTTATACTGTGCTTCCACAAACTGCTGGCAGTACAAAAAAATAAGCTGCAGATCTCCTTAGGCTGAGTCACGGTGCTTTGGTGCAGGGACCATGCATATCATGGGAATATTTCACCATTTCTGCTCTGGTTTTCAGAGTATGACACCAAAACACCCACCTGATGATATCCTTTCAAGAGCAAAGGCAGCAATTTGCAGAATTCCGCTTCTTTGGGGAACTGAGAAATTGCTGAGCTGCCACCAAGTCCTGCAGTGTCCCTGTCACCTGCAGAGTCACCACATACTCGCCACGGTAGCGGGCATTGTGACAAAGGTTCTATGTCAGCTGGGTGTGGCAGCCAGGCGCCCCCTAGGGGATGGGGAGCCTGTCAGCCCCGGGCCTGTCACTGCCTGCTGTCCCTGCTGTCACCAGCCAGGCCTCTGAAAATTTGTCAAACCATGCCCAGAGTTGGGGCCAATTTGGCCCAAAGTCTTGAAAAGACAAGTCGGGAAGAAAGATATGGGACAGAGGGAGAAAGCGAAGGGAGCAGGAGAAAGGGAAGGAAGAATAAAAAGTAGTGTTGGGCTACAGGAGTGAGATGGAGGAATTGCAGGAAAAGAGGCAGGAATCAGGAGAGTGAGAGAAAAGGAAAGTAGAGACATGCAGCCAGACGAGGGGTTAGTGAGGGAGGATGGGACAGAGAACAGGATGAGAAGGAAATAAGGCAAGGCAAGGACAGGCAAGGACAGGCAAAGCAAGGCTAAGCTGCAGGACATTTTTTGGCTTTATAGTTTCTAGCACATTCGTCTTCAGACTAGGAGTAAGGCCATGAGACCGTATGGATTAGGCCCAAGCAAAAACCCCAGCTACTTGAGACACTAAGACTAAGCCTAAAATACGCAGATCTCTCCATAAGGATGGTTTTTATACTGTGCTTCCACAATCTGCTGGCAGTACAAAAAAATAAGCTGCAGATCTCCTTAGGCTGAGTCACGGTGCTTTGGTGCAGGGACCATGCATATCATGGGAATATTTCACCATTTCTGCTCTGGTTTTCAGAGTATGACACCAAAACACCCACCTGATGACATCCTTTCAAGAGCAAAGGCAGCAACTTGCAGAATTCCGCTTCTTTGGGGAAGTGAGAAATTGCTGAGCTGCCACCAAGTCCTGCAGTGTCCCTGTCACCTGTAAAGTCACCAGATATTCGCCACGGTAGCGGGCATTGTGACAAAGGTTCTATGTCAGCTGGGTGTGGCAGCCAGGCGCCCCCTAGGGGATGGGGAGCCTGTCAGCCCCGGGCCTGTCACTGCCTGCTGTCCCTGCTGTCACCAGCCAGGCCTCTGAAAATTGGTCAAACCATGCCCAGACTTGGGGCCAACTTGGCCCAAAGTCTTGAAAAGACAAGTCGGGAAGAAAGATATGGGACAGAGGGAGAAAGCGAAGGGAGCAGGAGAAAGGGAAGGAAGAATAAAAAGTAGTGTTGGGCTACAGAGTGAGATGGAGGAATTGCAGGAAATGAGGCAGGAAGCAGGAGAGTGAGAGAAAAGGAAAGTAGAGACATGCAGCCAGACGAGGGGTTAGTGAGGGAGGATGGGACAGAGAATAGGATGAGAAGGAAATAAGGCAAGGCAAGGACAGGCAAGGACAGGCAAAGCAAGGCTAGGCTGCAGGACATTTTTTCACTTTATAGTTTCTAGCACATTCGTCTTCAGACTAGGAGTAAGGCCATAAGACCGTATGGATTAGGCCCAAGCAAAAACCCCAGCTACTTGAGACATTAAGACTAAGCCTAAAATACGCAGATCTCTCCATAAGGATGGTTTTTATACTGTGCTTCCACAATCTGCTGGCAGTACAAAAAAATAAGCTGCAGATCTCCTTAGGCTGAGTCACGGTGCTTTGGTGCAGGGACCATGCATATCATGGGAATATTTCACCATTTCTGCTCTGGTTTTCAGAGTATGACACCAAAACACCCACCTGATGATATCCTTTCAAGAGCAAAGGCAGCAATTTGCAGAATTCCGCTTCTTTGGGGAACTGAGAAATTGCTGAGCTGCCACCAAGTCCTGCAGTGTCCCTGTCACCTGCAGAGTCACCACATACTCGCCACGGTAGCGGGCATTGTGACAAAGGTTCTATGTCAGCTGGGTGTGGCAGCCAGGCGCCCCCTAGGGGATGGGGAGCCTGTCAGCCCCGGGCCTCTCACTGCCTGCTGTCCCTGCTGTTACCAGCCAGGCCTCTGAAAATTGGTCAAGCCATGCCCAGACTTGGGGCCAATTTGCCCCAAAGTCTTGAAAAGACAAGTCGGGAAGAAAGATATGGGACAGAGGGAGAAAGCGAAGGGAGCAGGAGAAAGGGAAGGAAGAATAAATAGTAGTGTTGGGCTGCAGGAGTGAGATGGAGGAATTGCTATTAAAGAGGCAGGAAGCAGGAGAGTGAGAGAAAAGGAAAGAAGAGACATGCAGCCAGACGAGGGGTTAGTGAGAGAGGATGGGACAGAGAATAGGATGAGAAGGAAATAAGGCAAGGCAAGGACAGGCAAGGACAGGCAAAGCAAGGTTAGGCTGCAGGATATGTTTAGGTTTATAGTTTCTAGCACATTCGTCTTCAGCCTAGGAGTAAGGCCATAAGTCCGTATGTATTAGGCCCAAGCAAAAACCCCAGCTACTTGGGACACTAAGACTAAGCCTAAAGTACGCAGATCTCTCCATAAGGATGGTTTTTATACTGTGCTTCCACAAACTGCTGGCAGTACAAAAAAATAAGCTGCAGATCTCCTTAGGCTGAGTCACGGTGCTTTGGTGCAGGGACCATGCATATCATGGGAATATTTCACCATTTCTGCTCTGGTTTTCAGAGTATGACAACAAAACACCCACCTGATGATATCCTTTCAAGAGCAAAGGCAGCAATTTGCAGAATTCCGCTTCTTTGGGGAACTGAGAAATTGCTGAGCTGCCACCAAGTCCTGCAGTGTCCCTGTCACCTGCAGAGTCACCACATACTCGCCACGGTAGCGGGCATTGTGACAAAGGTTCTATGTCAGCTGGGTGTGGCAGCCAGGCGCCCCCTAGGGGATGGGGAGCCTGTCAGCCCCAGGCCTGTCACTGCCTGCTGTCCCTGCTGTCACCAGCCAGGCCTCTGAAAATTGGTCAAACCATGCCCAGACTTGGGGCCAATTTGGCCCAAAGTCTTGAAAAGACAAGTCGGGAAGAAAGATATGGGACAGAGGGAGAAAGCGAAGGGAGCAGGAGAAAGGGAAGGAAGAATAAAAAGTAGTGTTGGGCTTCAGGAGTGAGATGGAGGAATTGCAGGAAAAGAGGCAGGAAGCAGGAGAGTGAGAGAAAAGGAAAGTAGAGACATGCAGCCAGACGAGGGGTTAGTGAGGGAGGATGGGACAGAGAACAGGATGAGAAGGAAATAAGGCAAGGCAAGGACAGGCAAGGACAGGCAAAGCAAGGCTAAGCTGCAGGACATGTTTTCGCTTTATAGTTTCTAGCACATTCGTCTTCAGACTAGGAGTAAGGCCATAAGACCGTATGGATTAGGCCCAAGCAAAAACCCCAGCTACTTGAGACACTAAGACTAAGCCTAAAATACGCAGATCTCTCCATAAGGATGGTTTTTATACTGTGCTTCCACAATCTGCTGGCAGTACAAAAAAATAAGCTGCAGATCTCCTTAGGCTGAGTCATGGTGCTTTGGTGCAGGGACCATGCATATCATGGGAATAGTTCACCATTTCTGCTCTGGTTTTCAGAGTATGACACCAAAAAACCCACCTGATGATATCCTTTCAAGAGCAAAGGCAGCAATTTGCAGAATTCCGCTTCTTTGGGGAAGTGAGAAATTGCTGAGCTGCCACCAAGTCCTGCAGTGTCCCTTTCACCTGCAGAGTCACCACATACTCGCCACGGTAGCGGGCATTGTGACAAAGGTTCTATGTCAGCTGGGTGTGGCAGCCAGGCGCCCCCTAGGAGATGGGGAGCCTGTCAGCCACGGGCCTGTCACTTCCTGCTGTCCCTGCTGTCACCAGCCAGGCCTCTGAAAATTGGTCAAACCATGCCCAGACTTGGGGCCAATTTGGCCCAAAGTCTTGAAAAGACAAGTCGGGAAGAAAGATATGGGACAGAGGGAGAAAGCGAAGGGAGCAGGAGAAAGGGAAGGAAGAATAAAAAGTACTGTTGGGCTTCAGGATTGAGATGGAGGAATTGCAGGAAAAGAGGCAGGAAGCAGGAGAGTGAGAGAAAAGGAAAGTAGAGACATGCAGCCAGACGAGGGGTTAGTGAGGGAGGATGGGACAGAGAACAGGATGAGAAGGAAATAAGGCAAGGCAAGGACAGGCAAGGACAGGCAAAGCAAGGCTAAGCTGCAGGACATTTTTTGGCTTTATAGTTTCTAGCACATTCGTCTTCAGACTAGGAGTAAGGCCATGAGACCGTATGGATTAGGCCCAAGCAAAAACCCCAGCTACTTGAGACACTAAGACTAAGCCTAAAATACGCAGATCTCTCCATAAGGATGGTTTTTATACTGTGCTTCCACAATCTGCTGGCAGTACAAAAAAATAAGCTGCAGATCTCCTTAGGCTGAGTCACGGTGCTTTGGTACAGGGACCATGTATATCATGGGAATAGTTCACCATTTCTGCTCTGGTTTTCAGAGTATGACACCAAAACACCCACCTGATGACATCCTTTCAAGAGCAAAGGCAGCAACTTGCAGAATTCCGCTTCTTTGGGGAAGTGAGAAATTGCTGAGCTGCCACCAAGTCCTGCAGTGTCCCTGTCACCTGTAAAGTCACCAGATATTCGCCACGGTAGCGGGCATTGTGACAAAGGTTCTATGTCAGCTGGGTGTGGCAGCCAGGCGCCCCCTAGGGGATGGGGAGCCTGTCAGCCCCGGGCCTGTCACTGCCTGCTGTCCCGGCTGTCACCAGCCAGGCCTCTGAAAATTGGTCAAACCATGCCCAGACTTGGGGCCAATTTGGCCCAAAGTCTTGAAAAGACAAGTCGGGAAGAAAGATATTGGATAGAGGGAGAAAGCGAAGGGAGCAGGAGAAAGGGAAGGAAGAATAAAAAGTAGTGTTGGGCTACAGGAGTGAGATGGAGGAATTTCCATTAAAGAGGCAGGAAGCAGGAGAGTGAGAGAAAAGGAAAGAAGAGACATGCAGCCAGACGAGGGGTAAAGTGAGAGAGGATGGGACAGAGAACAGGATGAGAAGGAAATAAGGCAAGGGAAGGACAGGCAAGGACAGGCAAAGCAAGGCTAGGCTGCAGGACATTTTTTGGCTTTATAGTTTCTAGCACATTCGTCTTCAGACTAGGAGTAAGGCCATAAGACCGTATGGATTAGGCCCAAGCAAAAACCCCAGCTACTTGACACACTAAGACTAAGCCTAAAATACGCAGATCTCTCCATAAGGATGGTTTTTATACTGTGCTTCCACAATCTGCTGGCAGTACAAAAAAATAAGCTGCAGATCTCCTTAGGCTGAGTCATGGTGCTTTGGTGCAGGGACCATGCATATCATGGGAATAGTTCACCCTTTCTGCTCTGGTTTTCAGAGTATGACACCAAAACACCCACCTGATGATATCCTTTCAAGAGCAAAGGCAGCAATTTGCAGAATTCCGCTTCTTTGGGGAAGTGAGAAATTGCTGAGCTGCCACCAAGTCCTGCAGTGTCCCTGTCACCTGCAGAGTCACCACATACTCGCCACGGTAGCGGGCATTGTGACAAAGGTTCTATGTCAGCTGGGTGTGGCAGCCAGGCGCCCCCTAGGGGATGGGGAGCCTGTCAGCCCCGAGCCTGTCACTGCCTGCTGCCCCTGCTGTCACCAGCCAGGCCTCTGAAAATTGGTCAAACCATGCCCAGAGTTGGGGCCAATTTGGCCCAAAGTCTTGAAAAGACAAGTCGGGAAGAAAGATATGGGACAGAGGGAGAAAGCGAAGGGAGCAGGAGAAAGGGAAGGAAGAATAAAAAGTAGTGTTGGGCTTCAGGAGTGAGATGGAGGAATTTCCATTAAAGAGGCAGGAAGCAGGAGAGTGAGAGAAAAGGAAAGAAGAGACATGCAGCCAGACGAGGGGTAAAGTGAGAGAGGATGGGACAGAGAACAGGATGAGAAGGAAATAAGGCAAGGGAAGGACAGGCAAGGACAGGCAAAGCAAGGCTAGGCTGCAGGACATTTTTTGGCTTTATAGTTTCTAGCACATTCGTCTTCAGACTAGGAGTAAGGCCATAAGACCGTATGGATTAGGCCCAAGCAAAAACCCCAGCTACTTGACACACTAAGACTAAGCCTAAAATACGCAGATCTCTCCATAAGGATGGTTTTTATACTGTGCTTCCACAATCTGCTGGCAGTACAAAAAAATAAGCTGCAGATCTCCTTAGGCTGAGTCATGGTGCTTTGGAGCAGGGACCATGCATATCATGGGAATAGTTCACCCTTTCTGCTCTGGTTTTCAGAGTATGACACCAAAACACCCACCTGATGATATCCTTTCAAGAGCAAAGGCAGCAATTTGCAGAATTCCGCTTCTTTGGGGAAGTGAGAAATTGCTGAGCTGCCACCAAGTCCTGCAGTGTCCCTGTCACCTGCAGAGTCACCACATACTCGCCACGGTAGCGGGCATTGTGACAAAGGTTCTATGTCAGCTGGGTGTGGCAGCCAGGCGCCCCCTAGGGGATGGGGAGCCTGTCAGCCCCGGGCCTGTCACTGCCTGCTGCCCCTGCTGTCACCAGCCAGGCCTCTGAAAATTGGTCAAACCATGCCCAGACTTGGGGCCAATTTGGCCCAAAGTCTTGAAAAGACAAGTCGGGAAGAAAGATATGGGACAGAGGGAGAAAGCGAAGGGAGCAGGAGAAAGGGAAGGAAGAATAAAAAGTAGTGTTGGGCTTCAGGAGTGAGATGGAGGAATTGCAGGAAAAGAGGCAGGAAGCAGGAGAGTGAGAGAAAAGGAAAGTACAGACATGCAGCCAGACGAGGGGTTAGTGAGGGAGGATGGGACAGAGAACAGGATGAGAAGGAAATAAGGCAAGGGAAGGACAGGCAAGGACAGGCAAAGCAAGGCTAGGCTGCAGGACATTTTTTGGCTTTATAGTTTCTAGCACATTCGTCTTCAGACTAGGAGTAAGGCCATAAGACCGTATGGATTAGGCCCAAGCAAAAACCCCAGCTACTTGACACACTAAGACTAAGCCTAAAATACGCAGATCTCTCCATAAGGATGGTTTTTATACTGTGCTTCCACAATCTGCTGGCAGTACAAAAAAATAAGCTGCAGATCTCCTTAGGCTGAGTCATGGTGCTTTGGTGCAGGGACCATGCATATCATGGGAATAGTTCACCATTTCTGCTCTGGTTTTCAGAGTATGACACCAAAACACTCACCTGATGATATCCTTTCAAGAGCAAAGACAGCAATTTGCAGAATTCCGCTTCTTTGGGGACGTGAGAAATTGCTGAGCTGCCACCAAGTCCTGCAGTGTCCCTGTCACCTGCAGAGTCACCACATACTCGCCACGGTAGCGGGCATTGTGACAAAGGTTCTATGTCAGCTGGGTGTGGCAGCCAGGCGCCCCCTAGGGGATGGGGTGCCTGTCAGCCCCGGGCCTGTCACTGCCTGCTGCCCCTGCTGTCACCAGCCAGGCCTCTGAAAATTGGTCAAACCATGCCCAGAGTTGGGGCCAATTTGGCCCAAAGTCTTGAAAAGACAAGTCGGGAAGAAAGATATGGGACAGAGGGAGAAAGCGAAGGGAGCAGGAGAAAGGGAAGGAAGAATAAAAAGTAGTGTTGGGCTTCAGGAGTGAGATGGAGGAATTGCAGGAAAAGAGGCAGGAAGCAGGAGAGTGAGAGAAAAGGAAAGTACAGACATGCAGCCAGACGAGGGGTTAGTGAGGGAGGATGGGACAGAGAACAGGATGAGAAGGAAATAAGGCAAGGCAAGGACAGGCAAGGACAGGCAAAGCAAGGCTAAGCTGCAGGACATGTTTTCGCTTTATAGTTTCTAGCACATTCGTCTTCAGACTAGGAGTAAGGCCATAAGACCGTATGGATTAGGCCCAAGCAAAAACCCCAGCTACTTGAGACACTAAGACTAAGCCTAAAATACGCAGATCTCTCCATAAGGATGGTTTTTATACTGTGCTTCCAAAATCTGCTGGCAGTACAAAAAAATAAGCTGCAGATCTCCTTAGGCTGAGTCATGGTGCTTTGGTGCAGGGACCATGCATATCATGGGAATATTTCACCCTTTCTGCTCCGGTTTTCAGAGTATGACACCAAAACACCCACCTGATGACATCCTTTCAAGAGCAAAGGCAGCAATTTGCAGAATTCCGCTTCTTTGGGGAAGTGAGAAATTGCTGAGCTGCCACCAAGTCCTGCAGTGTCCCTTTCACCTGCAGAGTCACCACATACTCGCCACGGTAGCGGGCATTGTGACAAAGGTTCTATGTCAGCTGGGTGTGGCCGCCAGGCGCCCCCTAGGAGATGGGGAGCCTGTCAGCCCCGGGCCTGTCACTTCCTGCTGTCCCTGCTGTCACCAGCCAGGCCTCTGAAAATTGGTCAAACCATGCCCAGACTTGGGGCCAATTTGGCCCAAAGTCTTGAAAAGACAAGTCGGGAAGAAAGATATGGGACAGAGGGAGAAAGCGAAGGGAGCAGGAGAAAGGGAAGGAAGAATAAAAAGTAGTGTTGGGCTTCAGGAGTGAGATGGAGGAATTGCAGGAAAAGAGGCAGGAAGCAGGAGAGTGAGAGAAAAGGAAAGTACAGACATGCAGCCAGACGAGGGGTTAGTGAGGGAGGTTGGGACAGAGAACAGGATGAGAAGGAAATAAGGCAAGGCAAGGACAGGCAAGGACAGGCAAAGCAAGGCTAAGCTGCAGGACATTTTTTGGCTTTATAGTTTCTAGCACATTCGTATTCAGACTAGGAGTAAGGCCATGAGACCGTATGGATTACCCCAAGCAAAAACCCCAGCTACTTGAGACACTAAGACTAAGCCTAAAATACGCAGATCTCTCCATAAGGATGGTTTTTATACTGTGCTTCCACAATCTGCTGGCAGTACAAAAAAATAAGCTGCAGATCTCCTTAGGCTGAGTCATGGTGCTTTGGTGCAGGGACCATGCATATCATGGGAATATTTCACCCTTTCTGCTCCGGTTTTCAGAGTATGACACCAAAACACCCACCTGATGACATCCTTTCAAGAGCAAAGGCAGCAATTTGCAGAATTCCGCTTCTTTGGGGAAGTGAGAAATTGCTGAGCTGCCACCAAGTCCTGCAGTGTCCCTTTCACCTGCAGAGTCACCACATACTCGCCACGGTAGCGGGCATTGTGACAAAGGTTCTATGTCAGCTGGGTGTGGCCGCCAGGCGCCCCCTAGGAGATGGGGAGCCTGTCAGCCCCGGGCCTGTCACTTCCTGCTGTCCCTGCTGTCACCAGCCAGGCCTCTGAAAATTGGTCAAACCATGCCCAGACTTGGGGCCAATTTGGCCCAAAGTCTTGAAAAGACAAGTCGGGAAGAAAGATATGGGACAGAGGGAGAAAGCGAAGGGAGCAGGAGAAAGGGAAGGAAGAATAAAAAGTAGTGTTGGGCTACAGGAGTGAGATGGAGGAATTTCCATTAAAGAGGCAGGAAGCAGGAGAGTGAGAGAAAAGGAAAGAAGAGACATGCAGCCAGACGAGGGGTAAAGTGAGAGAGGTTGGGACAGAGAACAGGATGAGAAGGAAATAAGGCAAGGCAAGGACAGGCAAGGACAGGCAAAGCAAGGCTAGGCTGCAGGACATTTTTTGGCTTTATAGTTTCTAGCACATTCGTCTTCAGACTAGGAGTAAGGCCATAAGACCGTATGGATTAGGCCCAAGCAAAAACCCCAGCTACTTGACACACTAAGACTAAGCCTAAAATACGCAGATCTCTCCATAAGGATGGTTTTTATACTGTGCTTCCACAATCTGCTGGCAGTACAAAAAAATAAGCTGCAGATCTCCTTAGGCTGAGTCATGGTGCTTTGGTGCAGGGACCATGCATATCATGGGAATAGTTCACCATTTCTGCTCTGGTTTTCAGAGTATGACACCAAAACACCCACCTGATGATATCCTTTCAAGAGCAAAGGCAGCAATTTGCAGAATTCCGCTTCTTTGGGGAAGTGAGAAATTGCTGAGCTGCCACCAAGTCCTGCAGTGTCCCTGTCACCTGCAGAGTCACCACATACTCGCCACGGTAGCGGGCATTGTGACAAAGGTTCTATGTCAGCTGGGTGTGGCAGCCAGGCGCCCCCTAGGGGATGGGGAGCCTGTCAGCCCCGGGCCTGTCACTGCCTGCTGCCCCTGCTGTCACCAGCCAGGCCTCTGAAAATTGGTCAAACCATGCCCAGACTTGGGGCCAATTTGGCCCAAAGTCTTGAAAAGACAAGTCGGGAAGAAAGATATGGGACAGAGGGAGAAAGCGAAGGGAGCAGGAGAAAGGGAAGGAAGAATAAAAAGTAGTGTTGGGCTTCAGGAGTGAGATGGAGGAATTGCAGGAAAAGAGGCAGGAAGCAGGAGAGTGAGAGAAAAGGAAAGTACAGACATGCAGCCAGACGAGGGGTTAGTGAGGGAGGATGGGACAGAGAACAGGATGAGAAGGAAATAAGGCAAGGCAAGGACAGGCAAGGACAGGCAAAGCAAGGCTAGGCTGCAGGACATTTTTTCGCTTTATAGTTTCTAGCACATTCGTCTTCAGACTAGGAGTAAGGCCATAAGTCCGTATGGATTAGGCCCAAGCAAAAACCCCAGCTACTTGAGACACTAAGACTAAGCCTAAAATACGCAGATCTCTCCATAAGGATGGTTTTTATACTGTGCTTCCACAATCAGCTGGCAGTACAAAAAAATAAGCTGCAGATCTCCTTAGGCTGAGTCATGGTGCTTTGGTGCAGGGACCATGCATATCATGGGAATATTTCACCATTTCTGCTCTGTTTTTCAGAGTATGACACCAAAACACCCACCTGATGATATCCTTTCAAGAGCAAAGGCAGCAATTTGCAGAATTCCGCTTCTCTGGGGAAGTGAGAAATTGCTGAGCTGCCACCAAGTCCTGCAGTGTCCCTGTCACCTGCAGAGTCACCACATACTCGCCACGGTAGCGGGCATTGTGACTAAGGTTCTATGTCAGCTGGGTGTGGCAGCCAGGCGCCCCCTAGGGGATGGGGAGCCTGTCAGCCCCGGGCCTGTCACTGCCTGCTGTCCCTGCTGTCACCAGCCAGGCCTCTGAAAATTGGTCAAACCATGCCCAGACTTGGGGCCAATTTGGCCCAAAGTCTTGAAAACACAAGTCGGGAAGAAAGATATGGGACAGAGGGAGAAAGCGAAGGGAGCAGGAGAAAGGGAAGGAAGAATAAAAAGTAGTGTTGGGCTTCAGGAGTGAGATGGAGGAATTGCAGGAAAAGAGGCAGGAAGCAGGAGAGTGAGAGAAAAGGAAAGTAGAGACATGCAGCCAGACGAGGGGTTAGTGAGGGAGGATGGGACAGAGAACAGGATGAGAAGGAAATAAGGCAAGGCAAGGTCAGGCAAGGACAGGCAAAGCAAGGCTAAGCTGCAGGACATGTTTTCGCTTTATAGTTTCTAGCACATTCGTCTTCAGACTAGGAGTAAGGCCATAAGACCGTATGGATTAGGCCCAAGCAAAAACCCCAGCTACTTGAGACGCTAAGACTAAGCCTAAAATACGCAGATCTCTCCATAAGGATTGTTTTTATACTGTGCTTCCACAATCTGCTGGCAGTACAAAAAAATAAGCTGCAGATCTCCTTAGGCTGAGTCATGGTGCTTTGGTGCAGGGACCATGCATATCATGGGAATATTTCACCATTTCTGCTCTGGTTTTCAGAGTATGACACCAAAACACCCATCTGATGATATCCTTTCAAGAGCAAAGGCAGCAATTTGCAGAATTCCGCTTCTTTAGGGAAGTGAGAAATTGCTGAGCTGCCACCTAGTCCTGCAGTGTCCCTGTCACCTGCAGAGTCACCACATACTCGCCACGGTAGCGGGCATTGTGACAAAGGTTCTATGTCAGCTGGGTGTGGCCGCCAGGCGCCCCCTAGGAGATGGGGAGGCTGTCAGCCCCGGGCCTGTCACTGCCTGCTGTCCCTGCTGTCACCAGCCAGGCCTCTGAAAATTGGTCAAACCATGCCCAGACTTGGGGCCAATTTGGCCCAAAGTCTTGAAAAGACAAGTCGGGAAGAAAGATATGGGACAGAGGGAGAAAGCGAAGGGAGCAGGAGAAAGGGAAGGAAGAATAAAAAGTACTGTTGGGCTTCAGGAATGAGATGGAGGTATTGCAGGAAAAGAGGCAGGAAGCAGGAGAGTGAGAGAAAAGGAAAGTAGAGACATGCAGCCAGACGAGGGGTTAGTGAGGGAGGATGGGACAGAGAACAGGATGAGAATTAAATAAGGCAAGGCAAGGACAGGCAAGGACAGGCAAAGCAAGGCTAAGCTGCAGGACATTTTTTGGCTTTATAGTTTCTAGCACATTCGTCTTCAGACTAGGAGTAAGGCCATGAGACCGTATGGATTAGCCCCAAGCAAAAACCCCAGCTACTTGAGACACTAAGACTAAGCCTAAAATACGCAGATCTCTCCATAAGGATGGTTTTTATACTGTGCTTCCACAATCTGCTGGCAGTACAAAAAAATAAGCTGCAGATCTCCTTAGGCTGAGTCACGGTGCTTTGGTGCAGGGACCATGCATATCATGGGAATAGTTCACCCTTTCTGCTCTGGTTTTCAGAGTATGACACCAAAACACCCACCTGATGACATCCTTTCAAGAGCAAAGGCAGCAACTTGCAGAATTCCGCTTCTTTGGGGAAGTGAGAAATTGCTGAGCTGCCACCAAGTCCTGCAGTGTCCCTGTCACCTGTAAAGTCACCAGATATTCGCCACGGTAGCGGGCATTGTGACAAAGGTTCTATGTCAGCTGGGTGTGGCCGCCAGGCGCCCCCTAGGAGATGGGGAGCCTGTCAGCCCCGGGCCTGTCACTGCCTGCTGTCCCTGCTGTCACCAGCCAGGCCTCTGAAAATTGGTCAAACCATGCCCAGACTTGGGGCCAATTTTGCCCAAAGTCTTGAAAAGACAAGTCGGGAAGAAAGATATGGGACAGAGGGAGAAAGCGAAGGGAGCAGGAGAAAGGGAAGGAAGAATAAAAAGTAGTGTTGGGCTTCAGGAGTGAGATGGAGGAATTGCAGGAAAAGAGGCAGGAAGCAGGAGAGTGAGAGAAAAGGAAAGTAGAGACATGCAGCCAGACGAGGGGTTAGTGAGGGAGGATGGGACAGAGAACAGGATGAGAAGGAAATAAGGTAAGGCAAGGACCGGCAAGGACAGGCAAAGCAAGGCCAAGCTGCAGGACATTTTTTCGCTTTATAGTTTCAAGCACATTCGTCTTCAGACTAGGAGTAAGGCCATAAGACCGTATGGATTAGACCCAAGCAAAAACCCCAGCTACTTGAGACACTAAGACTAAGCCTAAAATACGCAGATCTCTCCATAAGGATGGTTTTTATACTCTGCTTCCACAATCAGCTGGCAGTACAAAAAAATAAGCTGCAGATCTCCTTAGGCTGAGTCATGGTGCTTTGGTGCAGGGACCATGCATATCATGGGAATATTTCACCATTTCTGCTCTGGTTTTCAGAGTATGACACCAAAACACCCATCTGATGATATCCTTTCAAGAGCAAAGGCAGCAATTTGCAGAATTCCGCTTCTTTAGGGAAGTGAGAAATTGCTGAGCTGCCACCAAGTCCTGCAGTGTCCCTGTCACCTGCAGAGTCACCACATACTCGCCACGGTAGCGGGCATTGTGACAAAGGTTCTATGTCAGCTGGGTGTGGCCGCCAGGCGCCCCCTAGGAGATGGGGAGCCTGTCAGCCCCGGGCCTGTCACTGCCTGCTGTCCCTGCTGTCACCAGCCAGGCCTCTGAAAATTGGTCAAACCATGCCCAGACTTGGGGCCAATTTGCCCCAAAGTCTTGAAAAGACAAGTCGGGAAGATAGATATGGGACAGAGGGAGAAAGCGAAGGGAGCAGGAGAAAGGGAAGGAAGAATAAAAAGTAGTGTTGGGCTTCAGGAGTGAGATGGAGGAATTGCAGGAAAAGAGGCAGGAAGCAGGAGAGTGAGAGAAAAGGAAAGTAGAGACATGCAGCCAGACGAGGGGTTAGTGAGGGAGGATGGGACAGAGAACAGGATGAGAAGGAAATAAGGTAAGGCAAGGACCGGCAAGGACAGGCAAAGCAAGGCCAAGCTGCAGGACATTTTTTCGCTTTATAGTTTCTAGCACATTCGTCTTCAGACTAGGAGTAAGGCCATAAGACCGTATGGATTAGACCCAAGCAAAAACCCCAGCTACTTGAGACACTAAGACTAAGCCTAAAATACGCAGATCTCTCCATAAGGATGGTTTTTATACTGTGCTTCCACAATCAGCTGGCAGTACAAAAAAATAAGCTGCAGATCTCCTTAGGCTGAGTCATGGTGCTTTGGTGCAGGGACCATGCATATCATGGGAATATTTCACATTTCTGCTCTGGTTTTCAGAGCATGACACCAAAACACCCACCTGATGATATCCTTTCAAGAGCAAAGGCAGCAATTTGCAGAATTCCGCTTCTTTGGGGAAGTGAGAAATTGCTGAGCTGCCACCAAGTCCTGCAGTGTCCCTTTCACCTGCAGAGTCACCACATACTCGCCACGGTAGCGGGCATTGTGACAAAGGTTCTATGTCAGCTGGGTGTGGCCGCCAGGCGCCCCCTAGGAGATGGGGAGCCTGTCAGCCCCGGGCCTGTCACTGCCTGCTGTCCCTGCTGTCACCAGCCAGGCCTCTGAAAATTGGTCAAACCATGCCCAGACTTGGGGCCAATTTGGCCCAAAGTCTTGAAAAGACAAGTCGGGAAGAAAGATATGGGACAGAGGGAGAAAGCGAAGGGAGCAGGAGAAAGGGAAGGAAGAATAAAAAGTAGTGCTGGGCTACAGGAGTGAGATGGAGGAATTTCCATTAAAGAGGCAGGAAGCAGGAGAGTGAGAGAAAAGGAAAGAAGAGACATGCAGCCAGACGAGGGGTTAGTGAGGGAGGATGGGACAGAGAACAGGATGAGAAGGAAATAAGGCAAGGCAAGGACAGGCAAGGACAGGCAAAGCAAGGCTAAGCTGCAGGACATGTTTTCGCTTTATAGTTTCTAGCACATTCGTCTTCAGACTAGGAGTAAGGCCATAAGACCGTATGGATTAGGCCCAAGCAAAAACCCCAGCTACTTGAGACACTAAGACTAAGCCTAAAGTACGCAGATCTCTCCATAAGGATGGTTTTTATACTGTGCTTCCACAATCTGCTGGCAGTACAAAAAAATAAGCTGCAGATCTCCTTAGGCTGAGTCACGGTGCTTTGGTGCAGGGACCATGCATATCATGGGAATATTTCACCATTTCTGCTCTGGTTTTCAGAGTATGACACCAAAACACCCACCTGATGATATCCTTTCAAGAGCAAAGGCAGCAATTTGCAGAATTCCGCTTCTTTGGAGAAGTGAGAAATTGCTGAGCTGCCACCAAGTCCTGCAGTGTCCCTGTCACCTGCAGAGTCACCACATACTCGCCACGGTAGCGGGCATTGTGACAAAGGTTCTATGTCAGCTGGGTGTGGCCGCCAGGCGCCCCCTAGGAGATGGGGAGCCTGTCAGCCGCGGGCCTGTCACTGCCTGCTGTCCCTGCTGTCTCCAGCCAGGCCTCTGAAAATTGGTCAAACCATGCCCAGACTTGGGGCCAATTTGGGCCAAAGTCTTGAAAAGACAAGTCGGGAAGAAAGATATGGGACAGAGGGAGAAAGCGAAGGGAGCAGGAGAAAGGGAAGGAAGAATAAAAAGTAGTGTTGGGCTTCAGGAGTGAGATGGAGGAATTGCAGGAAAAGAGGCAGGAAGCAGGAGAGTGAGAGAAAAGGAAAGTAGAGACATGCAGCCAGACGAGGGGTTAGTGAGGGAGGATGGAGACAGAGAACAGGATGAGAAGGAAATAAGGTAAGGCAAGGACCGGCAAGGACAGGCAAAGCAAGGCCAAGCTGCAGGACATTTTTTCGCTTTATAGTTTCTAGCACATTCGTCTTCAGACTAGGAGTAAGGCCATAAGACCGTATGGATTAGACCCAAGCAAAAACCCCAGCTACTTGAGACACTAAGACTAAGCCTAAAATACGCAGATCTCTCCATAAGGATGGTTTTTATACTGTGCTTCCACAATCAGCTGGCAGTACAAAAAAATAAGCTGCAGATCTCCTTAGGCTGAGTCATGGTGCTTTGGTGCAGGGACCATGCATATCATGGGAATATTTCACCATTTCTGCTCTGGTTTTCAGAGCATGACACCAAAACACCCACCTGATGATATCCTTTCAAGAGCAAAGGCAGCAATTTGCAGAATTCCGCTTCTCTGGGGAAGTGAGAAATTGCTGAGCTGCCACCAAGTCCTGCAGTGTCCCTGTCACCTGCAGAGTCACCACATACTCGCCACGGTAGCGGGCATTGTGACAAAGGTTCTATGTCAGCTGGGTGTGGCAGCCATGCGCCCCCTAGGGGATGGGGAGCCTGTCAGCCCCTGGCCTGTCACTGCCTGCTGTCCCTGCTGTCACCAGCCAGGCCTCTGAAAATGGGTCAAACCATGCCCAGACTTGGGGCCAATTTGGCCCAACGTCTTGAAAAGACAAGTCGGGAAGAAAGATATGGGACAGAGGGAGAAAGCGAAGGGAGCAGGAGAAAGGGAAGGAAGAATAAAAAGTAGTGTTGGGCTTCAGGAGTGAGATGGAGGAATTGCAGGAAAAGAGGGAGGAAGTAGGAGAGTGATAGAAAAGGAAAGACGAAACATGCAGCTAGAAGAGGGGTTAGTGAGAGAGGATGGGACAGAGAACAGGATGAGAAGGAAATAAGGCAAGGCAAGGACAGGCAAGGACAGGCAAAGCAAGGCTAGGCTGCAGGACATTTTTTCGCTCTGTAGTTTCTTGCACATTTGTCTTCAGACTAGGAGTAAGGCCATAAGACCGTATGGATTAGGCCCAAGCAAAAACCCCAGCTACTTGAGACACTTAGACTAAGCCTAAAATACGCAGATCTCTCCATAAGGATGGTTTTTGTACTGTGCTTCCACAATCTGCTGGCAGTACAAAAAAATAAGCTGCAGATCTCCTTAGGCTGAGTCATGGTGCTTTGGTGCAGGGACCATGCATATCATGGGAATATTTCAACATTTCTGCTCTGGTTTTCAGAGTATGACACCAAAACACCCACCTGATGATATCCTTTCAAGAGCAGAGGCAGGAACTTGCAGAATTCCGCTTGTTTGGGGAAGTGAGAAATTGCTGAGCTGCCACCAAGTCCTGCAGTGTCCCTGTCACCTGCAGAGTCACCACATACTCGCCACGGTAGCGGGCATTGTAACAAAGGTTCTATGTCAGCTGGGTGTGGCAGCCAGGCGCCCCCTAGGGGATGGGGAGCCTGTCAGACCCGGGCCTGTCACTGCCTGCTGTCCCTGCCGTCACCAGCCAGGCCTCTGAAAATTGGTCAAACCTTGCCCAGACTTGGGGCCAATTTGGCCCAAAGTCTTGAAAAGACAAGTCAGGAAGAAAGATATGGGACAGAGGGAGAAAGCGAAGGGAGCAGGAGAAAGGGAAGGAAGAATAAAAAGTAGTGTTGGGCTGCAGGAGTGAGATGGAGGAATTGCCATTAAAGAGGCAGCAGCAGGAGAGTGAGAGAAAAGGAAAGTAGAGACATGCAGCCAGACGAGGGGTTAGTGAGGGAGGATGGGACAGAGAACAGGATGAGAAGGAAATAAGGCAAGGCAAGGACAGGCAAGGACAGGCAAAGCAAGGCTAAGCTGCAGGACATGTTTTCGCTTTATAATTTCTAGCACATTCGTCTTCAGACTAGGAGTAAGGCCATAAGACCGTATGGATTAGGCCAAAGCAAAAACCCCAGCTACTTGAGACACGTAGACTAAGCCTAAAATACGCAGATCTCTCCATAAGGATGGTTTTTATACTGTGCTTCCACAATCTGCTGGCAGTACAAAAAAAGAAGCTGCAGATCTCCTTAGGCTGAGTCATGGTGCTTTGTTGCAGGGACCATGCATATCATGGGAATATTTCACCATTTCTGCTCTGGTTTTCAGAGTATGACACCAAAACACCCACCTGATGATATCCTTTCAAGAGCAAAGGCAGCAATTTGCAGAATTCCGCTTCTTTGGGGAAGTGAGAAATTGCTGAGCTGCCACCAAGTCCTGCAGTGTCCCTGTCACCTGCAGAGTCACCACATACTCGCCACGGTAGCGGGCATTCTGACAAAGGTTCTATGTCAGCTGGGTGTGGCCGCCAGGCGCCCCCTAGGAGATGGGGAGCCTGTCAGCCCCGGGCCTGTCACTGCCTGCTGTCCCTGCTGTCACCAGCCAGGCCTCTGAAAATTGGTCAAACCATGCCCAGACTTGGGGCCATTTGGCCCAACGTCTTGAAAAGACAAGTCGGGAAGAAAGATATGGGACAGAGGGAGAAAGCGAAGGGAGCAGGAGAAAGGGAAGGAAGAATAAAAAGTACTGTTGGGCTTCAGGAGTGAGATGGAGGAATTGCAGGAAAAGAGGCAGGAAGCAGGAGAGTGAGAGAAAAGGAAAGTAGAGACATGTAGCCAGACGAGGGGTTAGTGAGAGAGGATGGGACAGAGAACAGGATGAGAAGGAAATAAGGCAAGGCAAGGACAGGCAAGGACAGGCAAAGCAAGGCTAGGCTGCAGGACATTTTTTTGCTTTATAGTTTCTAGCACATTCGTCTTCAGACTAGGAGTAAGGCCATAAGACCGTATGGATTAGGCCCAAGCAAAAACCCCAGCTACTTGAGACACTTAGACTAAGCCTAAAATACGCACAGTACTCCATAAGGATTGTTTTTATGCTGTGCTTCCACAATCTGCTGGCAGTACAAAAAAATAAGCTGCAGATCTCTTAGGCTGAGTAATGGTGCTTTGTTGCAGGGACCATGCTTATCATGGGAATATTTCACCATTTCTGCTCTGGTTTTCAGTGTATGACACCAAAACACCCACCTGATGATATCCTTTCAAGAGCAAAGGCAGCAATTTGCAGAATTCCGCTTCTTTGGGAAAATGAGAAATTGCTGACCTGACACCAAGTCCTGCAGTGTCCCTGTCACCTGCAGAGTCACCACATACTCGCCACGGTAGCGGGCATTGTGACAAAGTTTCTATGTCAGCTGGGTGTGGCAGTCAGGTGCACCCTAGGGGATGGGGAGCCTGTCAGCCCCGGGCCTGTCACTGCCTGCTGTCCCTGCTGTCACTTGCCAGGCCTCTGAAAATTGGTCAAACCATGCCCAGACTTGGGGCCAATTTGGCCCAAAGTCTCCAACAGACAAGTTGGGAAGAAAGATATGGGACAGAGGGAGAAAGCGAAGGGAGCAGGAGAAAGGGAAGGAAGAATAAAAAATAGTGTTGGGCTGCAGGAGTGAGATGGAGGAATTGCAAGAAAAGAGGCAGGAATCAGGAGAGTGAGAGAAAAGGAAAGAAGAGACATGCAGCCAGACGAGGGGTTAGTGAGAGAGGATCGGACAGAGAACAGGATGAGAAGGTAATAACGCAAGGCAAGGACAGGCAAGGACAGGCAAAGCAAGGCTAGGCTGCAGGACATTTTTTCGCTTTATAGTTTCTAGCACATTCGTCTTCAGACTAGGAGTAAGGCCATAAGACCGTATGGATTAGGCCCAAGCAAAAACCCCATCTGCTTGAGACACTTAGACTAAGCCTAAATTACGCAGATCTCTCCATAAGGATGGTTTTTATACTGTGCTTCCACAATCTGCTGGCATTACAAAAATATAAGCCGCAGATCTCTTAGGTTGGGTCATGGTGCTTTGGTGCATGGACCATACATATCATGAGAATATTTCACCATTTCAGCTCTGGTTTTCAGTGTATGACACCAAAACACCCACCTGATGATATCCTTTCAAGAGCAAAGGCAGTAATTTGAAGAATTCCGCTTCTTTGGGAAAGTGAGAAATTGCTGAACTGACACCAAGTCCTGCAGTGTCTCTGTCACCTGCAGAGTCACCACATACTCGCCACGGCAGCGGGCATTGTGACAAAGGTTCTATGTCAGCTGGGTGTGGCAACCAGGCGCCGACTAGGGGATGGGGAGCCTGTCAACCCCGGGCCTGTCACTGCCTGCTGTCCCTGCTGTCACCAGCCAGGCCTCTGAAAATTGGTCAAACCATGCCCAGACTTGGGCCCAACTTGGCCCAAAGTCTTGAAAAGACAAGTTGGGAAGAAAGATATGGGACAGAGGGAGAAAGCGAAGGGAGCAGGAGAAAGGGAAGGAAGAATAAAAAGTAGTGTTGGGCTGCAGGAGTGAGATGGAGGAATTGCAAGAAAAGACGCAGGAAGCAGGAGAGTGAGAGAAAAGTTAAGACGACACATGCAGCCAGACGAGGGGTTAGTGGGAGAAGATTGGACAGAGAACAGGACGAGAAGGAAATAAGGCAAGGGAAGGACAGGCAAGGACAGGCAAAGCAAGGCTAGGCTGCAGGACACTTTTTTGCTGTATAGTTTCTAGCACTTTCATCTTCAGACTAGGACTAAGGCCATAAAACTGTATGGATTAGGCCCAAGCAAATACCCTAGCTACTTGAGACACTTAGACTAAGCCTAAAATACGCAGATCTCTCCATAAGGATGGTTTTTATACTGTGCTTCCACAATCTGCTGGCAGTACAAAAACATAAGCTGCAGATCTCTTAGGTTGAGTCATGGTGGTTTGGTGCATGGGCCATACATATCATGAGAATATTTCACATTTTCAGCTCTGGTTTTCAGTGTATGACACCAAAACACCCACCTGATGATATCCTTTCAAGAGCAAAGGCAGCAATTTGCAGAATTCCGCTTCTTTGGGGAAGTGAGAAATTGCTGAGCTGTCACCAAGTCCTGCAGTGTCCCTGTCACCTGCAGAGTCACCACATACTTGCCAATGTAGCGGGCATTGTGACAAAGGTTCTATGTCAGCCGGGTGTGGCAGCCAGGCGCCCCCTGGCGGATGGGGAGCCTGTCAGCCCCGGGCCTGTCACTGCCTGCTGTCCCTGCTTTCACCAGCCAGGCCTCCGAAAATTGGTCAAACCATGCCCAGACTTGGGGCCAATTTGGCCCAAAGTCTCCAACAGACAAGTTGGGAAGAAAGATATGGGACAGAGGGAGAAAGCGAAGGGAGCAGGAGAAAGGGAAGGAAGAATAAAAAGTAGTGTTGGGCTGCAGGAGTGAGATGGAGGAATTGCAAGAAAAGACGGAGGAAGCAGGAGAGTGATAGAAAAGGAAAGACGAGACATGTAGCCAGACGAGGGGTTAGTGAGAGAGGATGGGACAGAGAACAGGATGAGAAGGAAATAAGGCAAGGCAAGGACAGGCAAGGACAGGCAAAGCAAGGCTAGGCTGCAGGACGTTTTTTCGCTTTATAGTTTCTAGCACATTCGTCTTCAGACTAGGAGTAAGGCCATAAGACCGTATGGATTAGGCCCAAGCAAAAACCCCAGCTACTTGAGACACTTAGACTAAGCCTAAAATACGCAGATCTCTCCATAAGGATGGTTTTTATACTGTGCTTCCACAATCGGCTGGCAGTACAGAAAAATAAGCTGCAGATCTCCTTAGGCTGAGTCATGGTACTTTGGTGCAGGGACCATGCATATCATTGGAATATTTCACCATTTCTGCTCTGGTTTTCAGTGTATGACACCAAAACACCCACTTGATTATATCCTTTCAAGATCAAAGGCAGCAATTTGCAGAATTCCGCTTCTTTGGGGAAGTGAGAAATTGCTGAGCTGACACCAAGTCCTGCAGTGTCCCTGTCACCTGCAGAGTCACTGCATCCTCTCCAAGATAGCAGGCATTGTGACAAAGGTTCTATGTCAGCTGGGTGTGGCAGCCAGGCGCCCCCTAGGGGATGGGGAGCCTGTCAGCCCCGGGCCTGACACTGCCTGCTGTCCCTGCTCTCACTAGCCAGGCCTCTGAAAACAGGTCAAACCATGCCAAGACTTGGGGCCAATTTGGCCCAAAGTGTCCAACAGACAAGTCGGGAAGAATCATGTGGGACAGAGGGAGAAAGCGAAGGGAGCAGAACAAAGGGAAGGAAGAATAAGAAGTAGTGTTGGGCTGCAGGAGTGAGATGAAGGAATTGCAGGAAAATAGGCAGGAAGGAAGAGAATGATAGAAAAGGAAAGAAGAGACATGCAGCCAGACAGGGGGTTAGTGAGAGAGGATGGGACAGAGAACAGGATGAGAAGGAAATAAGGCAAGGCAAGGACCGACAAGGACAGACAAGGCAAGGCTAGGCTGCAGGACATTTTTTTGCTTTGTAGTTTCTAGCACATTCGTCTTCAGACAAGGAGGAAATCCACAAGACCGTATGGATTAGGCCCAAGAAAAAAAACCCAGCTACTTGAGACACTTAGACTAAGCCTAAAATACGCAGATCTCTCCATAAGGATGGTTTTTATACTGTACTTCCACAATCTGCTGACAGTACAAAAAAATAAGCTGCATATCTCCTTATGCTGAGTCATAGTGCAGTGGGGCAGGGACCATGCATATCATGGGAATATTTCTCCATTTCTGCTCTGGTTTTCCGTGTATTACACCAGAAACACCCACCTGATGACATCCTTTCAAGAGCAAAGGCAGCAATTTGCAGAATTCCGCTTTTTTGGGGAAGTAAGAGATTGCTGAGCTGACACCAAGTCCTGCAGTGTCCCTGTCACCCGCAGAGTCACCGCATCCTCGCCACGCTAGCAGGCATTGTGACAAAGGTTCTATGTCATCTGGGTGTGGCAGCCAAGCGCCCCCTACGGGATGGGGAGCCTGTCAGCCCCGGGCCTGTCACTGCCTGCTGGCTCTGCTGTCACCAGCCAGGCCTCTGAAAACTTGTCAAACCATGCCCAGACGTGGGGCCAGTTTGGTCCGAAGTCTCCAACAGAGAAGTCGAGAGGAACTATATGGGACATAGGGAGAAAGCGAAGGGAGCAGGAGAAAGGGAAGGAAGAATTAAAAGTAGTGTTGGTCTGCAGGAGTGAAATGGAGGAAATGCAATAAAAGAGGCAGGAAGCAGGAGAGTGAGAGAAAAGGAACGAAGAGACATGCAGCCAGACGAGGGTTTAACGAGAGAGAATGGGACAGAGAACAGGATGAGGAGGAAATAAGGCAAGGCAAGGACAGGCAAGGACAGGCAAGGCAAGCCTAGGCTGCAAGACATTTTTTGGCTTTATAGTTTCTAGCACATTCTTCTTCAGACTAGGAGGAAAGCCATAAAACCGTATGGATTAGGCCCAAGCAAAAACCCCAGCTACTTGAGACATTTAGACTAAGCCTAAAATACGAAGATCTCTCCATAAGAATGGTTTTTATACTGTACTTCCACAATCTGCAGGCAGTACAAAAAAATAAGCTGCAGGTCTCCTTAGGCTGAGTCATGGTGCTTTGGGGCGGGGATCATGCATATCATGGGCATATTTCACTATTACTGGTCTGGTTTTCAGCGTATTACACCGAAACACCCGCCTGATGACATCCTTTCAAGAGCAAAGGTTCGCGGTTGAGGCGTACAAACGACATGGACCAAGTTCTTTCAAGATGAAAGTAATAGATGCCTTTTATTGCTACAAGTGCATTTTTATACAATTCTACCAGTTCATGTGTCTTTTCAATATTGGTTACAAGTTTCAGCACTGACATCTCATTGGTTAATTTTTCTATCATCCATGTTATTCTTCTATCCCCTTCTTTCTCACGGGTACATCTCTCCTCTCTCCGGATACTCCTTTACTCCCATCCTTCTCAAGGGTAAATCTTAATATCTCAAGGCTGATCTCTACTCTCATATTTTCTGTCAAGGATTCCACAGACCCGCTGCAGTTTCCCACAATTCCCCCTTTTTTTATTTTTGCTAAAAATGCTGCCCTCATTGTCCACTGCAGGGCCCTTTGCAGCAGAGAAATCATGCATGGCAACATTAGTAACACAACCACAACAACCATCAAAATGATCAGTCCTGTTTTCACTACTGATAACAACCATCCTAGAAACCCTCAACCACTAATCAATTTATTTAACAAATCCCATCGAAGTCTTCACACCCATGTCCTTGAGCTAATAACAAAAAATCTATCGCGACCCCGCTCTGCCATGTGGCATGTCTTACAGAATGTACATCTAGAAAAAGTCCACTTAAAGCCTTTTAAGTTCTGTTAGTTTGCTTAACTAGTCAGCATCCTAATTTTCTAAAATATTTAAAGCTTTTAGCTGTGCCAACACCAGATACAAGAGATTCTAAAACCCTTAACCTTGAACCCCAAAAATCTACATTATCATCACATTTTGACTCATATACACGCAAAAAGTGTTTTTCTCGTCTTGCTCTTCTGTGATCTATTATCTATTATACATTGGGCGTTAAGAGAGTTAATAGTCCCAAAATACACAGTCCTTCAACAGCATTAGAAGGAATTCCTGGTCAGGCTCTATCTCCACAGATCAAGAATACACCATACAGGAGGTTTTGGGGTCGCTGTTCCCACATTATCAGTGACATCCCTTGGATTCTTCTGCGAGCCATTACACCATTGAGTTTCATTTCTATAGTCACCAAAGGTAGAATTAACATTTTGCAGTTTTATTCATTCATTTTCTCATATATTGTTCTGACACTTTTCACAAACCAGGTTGATACAAGTGTCCATGGGCATAGATGCCAGCAATTCCAGTTCCTGTGGTTCAATGTCTATTTCCGGGAGACAGTTAATCCAAAGTGCCATGTTAGTATTATTACAGTTTGTTGCAATGCCTCTGCACCAACCTCTATTTTGAAACAGTTGTGTGATGCTGCTGTAGTCATCAAGGGGGATGCCAACCAAGCATGTGTGGAACGGGTTTTCCAGAGATGCCATAGCTAGGCATATGGAGTCCTGGTCAGTCATGTTGGTTAAAGTACTCCACATGTTAGTCTTTGTCTGTGCGGGCATCCAAAACACAGCAGCTGCAACAATCATTGTCAGGAAGATAACACAGGTTTCACATTTCGTGCTGGCAACCATTGCGGCCCTTGATCTGTAAAGACATAAGCATAGCCTCTCCCCCAGGTTATCAATTGATGTGGCCTTTTCCATTGACCATTAACTAGTGATTTGGCCATAACTAATGTAGGTTCTTTCTGATTTAGCATGGTTTTGGGTCACACTTGCAAAGTATTTCATCACATACAATGCTTTTGACAATAGGTGTTGTGGTGTTTTCCCTACTTCTCCCCCCTTTTTGTTTAAAAAAGAACAGAACCAAAACAAAAAACACAGTTCAGAAGGAGATACGTGCATTGGACCTTGACTACGTACTCAGAATCACAAATCAAATTTAGAGGTTCCTCCTTAAAAAGCTCTAAGTAATGTAAAGCTGTGTCAAGTTCTGCTAATTGGGTTGAACCTTCAATAATTTTTACAGAATGATGCCAATTGTTATCTTCACACCAAACCACTACAGCTTTATGGGACTTCCCAGAACCAGCAACAGAAACTTTGCAAGTATGTAGGATCAGACCAAATACAAGTATGGCCTATGACCTGATGTGAAAGACTTGCAGGTTCTGCAGCAATTTACATTTTACATTTATGCATGCCAAAAGCTGTGCTGTTAAGAAAACCAGCTAGTGCAATTTACAAAGACATAGATTACAAATAAAATTAAAAAATCAGAATTACATTTCACAAATGGTACATATATGACAAAAGGATCATGGCCTATTGAAACTTAAATTCATTCCCTGCTTTTCTTGATCAGAGTAAAAAGCAGTATATCAGTCTGCTAGCAATCTCATCATACTGTTCCACAATAGCCACAGGTTGTTTCTATGTTGTAGCTATAAATAGACAAATCTGCAAGTCCAATTGAATGCAGTCAGCCTGTAAAGTTGTCATAAATTTATTCCTCAAAGTTTCCAACTCCATTTTGGCTGTCATATTTATTGGATATTGTTTTCCCTTACCAGATCGAAGTCCTGTTTCAGATCAATCAGTGTAGTATTTGCTTTATCGAAACATTGGCTGTTAATACTAGTGGAAATACAGCATTTGAAATTTCCTTGGAGATTTCTCACTTGCAGCAAGCAGATCTGCGCCATCCAAGTAGCTTCTTGTAGGCCATGCAACTAAACAGAATTCTCAGAAAACGTTATTTGAGCTTACAATTTACTTAACAAATCTTAACCTAAGAGAAGTATAGGAGTTTCTAACAACTATAAGAATTCATGTATTTAAACTTTGTTCCAAATATGGCATTCTATTGGTCTCAAAAAACTGCCTTTCTTTCATTCTCTCTCATGACCTCAAAAACTAGCACAGTGAATTTACTAAGAAGTCACTTACAACTAATTACCACAGAATAAGTCTATTAACAAATTTTTGGTTTAGTTTTCCAGTTTCATTAGAACTATGGGTCTGCTAAGGATGCCTTTAAACTTCACCCTCGGACTGCTCCATTCAGTATTACATCGCTGCAGTGGCGGGGAGAGAGAACCCCCCTTTCACTGCTTTAAAAGCAGGCAGCCAGATTTTTCCAGTTGTTTTTTCTTTCTGTGCAGTGTAGATATAACCAAGGTCACGCAGCTGGCATACTGGCTGGTATGAAGTAGGAGGTTCTGGGAAACTTCTCAGTTACAATGAGCTGCACACAGGCCTGGGATATTTTGCTCTTTTGTTTACCCATTTCATTCCAACTACAAATTTCAAGTAGCTCAGAAATAGTTACATTCCTTAGCTTCATTTACGTTTTACAATTTAGAGGTGTCAAAAAACAGTATAAACCAGTATAATAAACATAAATCCATTAGTCTATTTTCCTAGATCCAAATCAGTTAATATTCTAGCAATTTTTAAATACAACCTCTTCCAAATTCACAGCTATCATAGCATTTTAACAATTTAAATGCTTTTCTAACAATATAAGCGATTACTTTAATGTGTAAGGATGCATCCTAAGGGGGAGCAAGGTGGAATTTTAGCAGTGGAACCGGTTCACATTTTGTAATTATCTCCCCAAACAAGATTCTTTTGGTACCAAATATGAATATGCAAACTAAAATACTGAGCTCAGATGTGAAAACCATATACCAAGTTCAAATAAGCAGATGGATCACAGTTACACCAATTTAAGACAATATCTCAATTTTTTGCATTGCACCTTTGGGCTGCCTACTGCTCAGCCAGGTGGAGGTACCTCTGGGTCTCCCTGACAAAAAAAGTCAGTGCGCACTGGAGCCCCATCGGCCCCCGCAGCGAGCTGGACTGGGCAAGGCCTTTTTTGTTTTATTTTGTTTTGTTTTAGTGTCTCATCTGGTGCGCCACAGCTGTTATGCCAAAACCAGGATTCTTTACATGATGTGCATACGGAAAAACCAAATCCAGCACACCGAGATGAGACACAGCCTGTCACAGAGTTGCGCAAGTCTGAATGCCGGAATAAAGGTAGCATGCTAGAGAAAAGAAAAAAAAATAACAGCTACTACACACAAAATTTTACCATCACATTCACGCAGTAAAGAACTAAATTACTTATGATCTTCTGTATTATCACAAAACACACATTTTGAGTCAACGGATTCTCATAATTTAACAGACTGTAAACTTATCGTACCATATAATAAAGACCTACCAAAATTGCAACATGCTTAAACCGATACCCACAAAGAAAACAGGTTAATGAGGGAAGCATCTTGCAGACTTCAGCAAGTTTACTGTGACATGTGTGTTGTCAGTTAACTCTCTCTCAGCTTGTTGACGTTCAAATCGTTCCAGCTGTAAAACTGTCTGTAATGATCTAATGATCTCTTGTAGAGATTTATTTTGTCCTGCTCTTCTCATCTTAAAAACAACATTAATTGCAACAAAATTCTATTCTCCGGACACTTTTCCCAATCATTTAACGTAAACAGCAGCGAACACTGATTTCAATATTTAACAAGATCTTCCTTCCTCATAATTCTGAGTGCTTTCCTAAGTTTTAAAACACCTCCCAATACTGATTTTTCAGGAACACAACTGAAAACAATTATTCCTGACCCCGTCTTGCAAGTAAAACCTTGAGAATGGGGAGGGAGGGGGAGAAAACACAGGGTGCTTGCAGCACGACTGGGAAAAATGGGGACAGAGTTTTACGGCGCACTGAAAAACAACTAGTAAAACAATTAACTCACATTCCTGACAAGCTGCTTGATTTTCAGAGAGGCAATACACAGAAGCACATAATATGTACTGTAAAACTTGCAGATAACACATCGGTAGCAAGCATTAGCATTCTCTACTGCTAATTTCAACATTAGTGCTTCCTTAACTTCTAAGTTTTCAACCTGCTTATTGATGGCCTCTTGAAGATGGTCAATAAATTGCATGTAATTCTCACTGGGACCCTGATCAATAGTTGCAATTGATTTGGCTGCATTGTTGGTTTCAGGCACCTTTATCATAGCTTGATATGCGAGGTCTGGTGACTGCCTCAGGATTTTAGAAAGTTATCGTGCCTGTAGTTGTGGTGTGTCAATTAGTGTCTCTTCCAGAAACACACGGGGTCCCGTGGTTTAACTGTAACTGAAAATGGGGGTAAATCCCAGCTTTTTGGTAAGTTCAGTTTACGCTCTGAAACTCCACCCCCACCCTCAGGAATTCGCTTTTTAGCAGCGTGGGAGGGAGGCGGGGGCAGGTTGGGGGGACCCAAATCCATAGGAATTACGTTATTTGGCTCAGTCTGGCTCACCACGGGGGGTCCTCCCCACCTAAATCTCCAGGCAAGGGGGGATAGGAAAAAAAATGTCCATTTTTTTCTTCCGCAACTGATAGCGGCGGGGCAGAGGGTTGAACTGTGATCAATGGCGGTGACGCAGACGGCGGAACCGCGGTTGATGATGGTAAAGGAGAGGTTCGAGCTGTGATTGATGACAGCGGAGCGGTCGGCCGAACGCATTGCTCCGACCGGTGTTTTGAGGGCCCCTCCCGAGATCGCACATAACCCAACGCTGTTTTTTCATGTGAGTCTTTCATAGCTTTTATCTGATCTCAGGGCCACACACATGTATATGAGTCTTTCATAATTTTTTTCTGATCTCGGAGCCACACATACGTATGCTCCTTCTTTACTCCTTTTAACTTTCCAAGAAAGTGCCGCGGATCCTTATCCGTGTCAGATAATACGGACTTGGGTGGTTTTGACGAATCCTTAGTAACAGGGGAGGTTGGAGTAGTACTTAATCTTGCCTTTTCCTCCAAATCTGGCCCAGGAGAGCCAGGAAGACCATCCCCCTCCGCCGCCTCTGCCTGTTGCTGTTTTAACTCTTTCAGAGTATCTAATAACAAGCACCACGTCGTTAACAGTTCAGATGCTTCCTTGGACCCTTTAGTAGCACTGTCAAGCAGTTTATCCCCCAAGTCCATCCATTGTGACACACTAAATGCTGTCACAGGATTAACCTCTATACCTTGTGCTTTGCCCCATAGTAACATTTTTCTTAAAGTCAGTTCTGGAAGGCTAACACCCTGCTTCTTCAGAAGCAGCTTCCATGTAGATAATATAGTACCCTCTTCTTTAGATAAGTTTCAACCCCCCTGTTCCCGGTAACTCACCTCCTCCTTAGCGAGATGTCTTTTCAACGTTCCGGACCTTCGGCAGCTCTCCTCGGCTGCTCTTATCAGCTGTACTGGGCTCCGTCTCCACAGCTCTTCTCCGGCTGTTCACAGCTTCACGCTGTCACCTTGTCATGCGAGATCCTCTTCAGGCAGGATCACGTCGGGGTCACCATATGTCGCGGTTGAGACAGACAAATGACATGGACCAAGTTCTTTCAAGATGAAAGTAATAGATGCCATTTATTGCTACAAGTGCATTTTTATACAATTCAATCAGTTCATGTGTCTTTTCACTATTGGTTACAAGTTACAGCACTAACATCTCATTGGTTAATTTTTCTATCATCCATGTTATTCTTCTATCCCTTTCTCTCTCACGGGTACATCTCTCCTCTCTCCGGATACTCCTTTACTCCCATCCTTCTCAAGGGCAAATCTTAATATCTCAAGGCTGATCTCTAGTTTCATACTTTCTGTCAAGGATTCCACATACCCGCTGCAGTTTCCCACAACACACACACTGTCTAATTGGGTTTGTGACACACACACGATGTCCAATGGTGTTTGTGACACACACGGTGTCAAATGGGGTTTGTGACACACACGGTGTCAAATGGGGTTTGCGACACACACACTGTCGAGGGGGGTTTGTGACACACACGCTGTCCAATGGTGTTCGTGACACACACAATGTCCAATGGGGTTTGTGACACACACGCTGTCCAATGGGGATTGTAACACACACACGCTGTCTATTGGTGTTTGTGACACGCATACTGTCCAATGGGGTTTCTGACACACACTCTGTCCAATGGGTGATGTGACACAAAGACTGTCCAGGGGGGTTTGAGACACACACACTGTTTAAAGGGGTTTGTCACATACACTCTGTCCAATGAGGTTTATGCCACACACACTGACCAATGGGGATTGTGACACACAGACGCTGTCCAATGGGGTTTGTGAAACACACTGTCCAATGGGGATTGTGACACACACACTGTCCAATGGGGATTGTGAACACACACATGCTGTCCAATGGTGTTTGTGACACACAAACTCTGTCCAATGGGGTTTGTGACACACACGCTGTCCAGTGGAGATTTTGACACACACACGCTGTCCAATGGGGGTTGTGACACACACAATCTATCCAATGGGCTTGTGAAACACACGTTGTCCAATGGGGATAGTGACACACATGCTGTCCAGTGTGTTTTGTGACACACAAACTGTCCAATGGGGTTTGTGACACACACACTTTCCACTGGGTTTGGAACACACACGCTGTCCAGGTGAGTTTGTGACACACACGCTGTCCAATGGGGTTTGTGACACACACACTCTGTCCTGGACAGCGTATTTTGGACAGGGTATTTTGACTCACACACGCTCTCCAATGGGGTTTGGACACACACACTGTTCAATGGGGTTTGTGACACACACACTGTCCAATGGGGATTGTGGCACACACATGCTGTCCAATGGGGTTTGTAACACACACGTGGTCCAACGGGGTTCGTGACACATACGCTGTCCAATAGGGTTTGCGACACACACACTTTCCAATGCGGTTTGTGACACACACGCTGTCCAATGGGGTTCGTGACACACACGCTGTCCAATAAGGTTTATGACACACACACTTTCCAATGGGGTTTGTGACACACATGCTGTCCAATGGGGTTCGTGACACACACGCTGTCCAATAAGGTTTATGACACACAAACTTTCCAATGGGGTTTGTGACACACACGCTGTCCAATGGGGTTTGTGACACATACACTGTTCCGGGGGGTTTGTGACGCACACGTTGTCCAATGGTGTTTGTGACACAGAGACTCTCCAGGGGTGTTTGTGACACATGCGCTGTCCAGAGGGGTTTGTGACACACACACGCTGTCCAATGGGGTTTGTCACACACATGCTGTCCACTGGGGATTTTGACACACACATGCTGTCCAATGGGGATTGAGAGATACACACGCTGTCCAATGGTGTTTGTGACACGCATGCTGTCCAATGGGTTTTGTGACACACACACTGTCCGGGGGGGTTTATGAAACAATCGCTGTCCAATGGGGTTTGTGACACACACACTCTGTCCAATGGGGTTCGTGACACACACACTGGCCGGTGGGGATTGTGACACACACGCTTTCCTATGGGGTTTGTGACACACACACGCTGTCCAATGGGGTTTGTGTCACACACACACTTTCCAATGGGTTTTGTGAAACACACACGCTCTCCAATGTGGTTTATGAGAAACACACTTTCCAATGGGTTTTGTGGCACACACACTGTCCAATGGGGTTTGTGACAAATACATGCTGTCCAATGTTATTTGTGAACATACACGCTGTCCAATGCTTTTTGTGACACACACACTCTGTCTAATGGGGATTGTGACACACACACGCTGTCCCATAGGGTCTGTGATACGCATGCTGTCCAATGGGGTTTGTGACACACACATTGTACAGGGGGGGTTGTGACACATACGCTGTGCAATGGGGTTTGTGACACACACACTCTGTCCAATGGGGATTGTGACACACACACACTGTCCAATGAGGATTGTGACACAAACAAGGTCCAATGGCGTTTGTGATACACACGCTGTCCAATGGGGATTGTGACAAACACGTGCTGTCCAATGGTGTTTGTGACACGCATGCTGTCCAATGGCGTTTGTGACACACACGATGTCCAATGCGGTTCATGACAAACACTCTGTCCAGTGGCGTTTGTGAAACACACACTGTCCAGTAGGGTTTGTGACACACACATTTTCCAATGGGGTTTCTAACACACACGCAGTTCAAATGGAGTTTTTGACACAGACAGTGTCCACGGGAGTTTGTGACACTCACGCTGTCCAATGGGGATTGTGACACACACTCTGTCCAATGGGGTTTGTCACACACATTCTGTCCAACGAGGTTTGTGACACACACACTGTAAAATGGGTATTGTGACACACACACGCTGTCCAGTGGGGTTTGTTACACACACTCTGTCCAATATGGCTTGTGACATACATGCTGTCCAATAGGGTTTGTGACACACACACGCTATCCAATGTGGTTTGTGACACACACAATTTCCAATCGGGTCTGTGACATACGCACGGTGTCCAATGTTGTTTGTGACACACACACTGTCAAATGGGGATTGTGACACACACACGCTGTCCAATGGTGTTTGTGACACACAGGCTGTCCAATGGGGTTTGTGACACACACTCTGTCTAATGTTGTTTGTGACACATACACTTTCCAATGAGGATTGTGACACACACACGCTGTCCAATGGGGTTTGTGACACACACACTGTAAAATGGGGTTTGTGAAACACACGGTGTCAAATGGGGTTTGTGACATGCACACTGCCCAGGGCGGTTTGTGACACACACGCTGTCCAATGGGGTTTGTGACAAACACACTATCCAGGTCAGTTTGTGACACACACGCTGTCCAATGGGATTTGTGAAACAGAGACTCTCCAGAGGTGCTTGTGACACACACGCTGTCCAGAGGGTTCTGTGACACACACACTGTCCAATGGGGTTTGTGACACACACACTGTCCGGCTGCATTTCCGACACACACAATGTCCAATGGTGTTTGTGACACACACGCTGTCTAATGGAGATTGTGAAACACACACTGTCCAGAGGGGATTGTGACACATGCACTATACAATGGGGTTTGTCACACCCACTCTGTCCAAAGGGGTTTGTGACACACACACATTCCAATGGGGTTTGTGACACACACACTGTCCAGGGGGGGTTGTGACACACAGACTGACCAATGGGGGTTGTGACACACACGCTGTTTAATGGGGTTCGTAACACACACGCTGTCCAGTGGGATTCGTGAGACACACACTGTCCAATGGGGTTTGTGACACACACACTTTCCAATGGGTATTGAGACACACACACGCTGTCCAATGGGTTTTGTTGCACACAAGAGCTATCCAATGGGGTTTGTGACACACACATTTTCCAATGGCGTTTCTGACACACTCGCTGTCAAAAGGGGTTTGTGACAGACACACTGTCCAGGGTGGTTCGTGACACACGCACTGTACAATGGGGTTTGTGACACACATGCTGCCCATTGGGGACTGTGACACCCACACTGTCCAATGGGGTTTGTGACACACACACTCTGTCCAGTGGGGTTTGTGAAACAGAGACTATCCAATGGGGATTGGGACACACACCCTGTCCAATGGGGTTTGTCACACCCACTCTGTCCAATGGGGATTGTGACACACACACACTGTCCAATGGGAAATGTGACACACACATGCTGTCCAATGGGGATTGTGACAGACACATGCGGTGCAATGGTGTTTGTGACACGCATGCTGTCCAATGGGGTTTGTGACACTAACGCTGTCCAAGTGGGTTTGTGACACACACACTGTCCATTGGAGTTTGTAACACACACACGCTATCCAATGGGTTTGTGACACACACACAGTTCAATGGGGTTTGTGACACACACGCTGTCAAATGGGGTTTTTGACACACCACACACACTCTGTCCAATGGGGAATGTGACACATACGCTGTCCAATGGGGTTTGTGACACACACGCTGTCCAGTGGGATTTGTGACACACACACTGTCCTATAGGGATTGTGACACACAGATGCTATACCATGGGTTTTGTAACACACACACTTTCCAAGAGGCTGTCCAATGCAGTTTGTGACACACACGCTTTCAAATGGGGTTTGTGACACACACTCTGTCCAGGGGAGTTTGTGACACACATACGGTCCAATGGGGTTTGTGAAACACACTCTGTCCAATGGGGTTTGTGACACACACACACTGTCTAAATGGGTTTGTGACACACACATGCTGTCCAATGTTGTTTGTAACACGCATGCTTTCCAATGGTGTTTGTGACAAACAGTCTATCCTTTGCGGTTTGGGACACACACACTTTCCAAGGTGGTTTGTGTCACACACGCTGTCCAATGGGGTTTGTGACACACTGTGTCTACGGGGGTTTGTGACAAACACGCTGTCCAATGGGGATTGTGACACACAGACGCTGTCCAACGTTTTTTGTGACACGGATGCTGTCCGATGGGGTTTTTGACACACATACACAGTCCAGGGGGGTTTGTGACACACAAACAGTTCAATGGGGTCTGTGACACACACATTGTCCAATGGGGTTTGTCTCACACACACTGTCAAATGGGGTTTGTGACACACTGTGTCCACGGGGGTTGGTGACAAACACGCTGTCCAATGGGGATTGTGACACACACATCGTCCAATGGGGTTTTTCTCACACACACTGTCCAATGGGGTTTGTGACACACACGCTGTAAAATGGGGATTGTGACACACAGACGCTGTCCAACGGTGTTTGTGACACGGATGCTGTCCGATGGGGTTTTTGACACACATACACAGTCCAGGGTGGTTTGTGACACACACTGTCCAATGGGGTTTGTGACACACACTCTGTCAAATGGGGTTTGTGACACACCACACACACTCTGTCCAATGGTGAATGTAAACACATATGCTGTCCAATTTGGTTCATGACACACACGCTGTCCAGTGGGGTTTGTGACACACACACTGTCCAATAGGGTTTGTGGCACACACACGCTATCCAATGGGGTTTGAGACACACACACATTCCAATAGGTTTGTGGCTAACACACGCTATCCAATGGAGTTTGTGACACACATGCTGTCACATGGGGTTTGTGATATACACTCTGTCCAATGGGGTTTGTGACACACATACACTGTCCAATGGGGATTGTGATGCACACACGCTGTCCAATGTTGTTTGTGACATGCATGCTGTTTAATGGTGTTTGTGAAAAATACGCTGTTCAATGGGGATTGTGATACACACACGCTGTCCAGTGGGGTTTGTGACACACAGGCTGTCCAGTGGGGTTTGTGACACACACACTGTCCAATGGGGATTGTGACACACATGCGCTGTCCAATGGGGTTCGTGACACACACGCTGTCCAGTGGGGTTTTGACACACACTCTGTCAAATGGGTT
This sequence comes from Columba livia, assembly GCF_036013475.1. Lineage (NCBI taxonomy): Eukaryota > Metazoa > Chordata > Aves > Columbiformes > Columbidae > Columba > Columba livia. The sequence goes on along the minus strand of NW_027043009.1, from coordinate 3,923,609 downwards.
TGTCACACACACTCTGTCCAATGGGGTTTGTGACACACACACTGTCTAATGGGTATTGTGACACACACAGGCTTTCCAATGGGGTTTGTCACACATACTCTGTCCAATGGGGTTTGTGACAAACACATGCTGTCCAATGGTGTTTGTGACACACACACTGTCCAATGGGGTTTGTGAACACATATGCTGTCCAATGGGGATAGTGACACACATGCTGTCCAGTGGGGTTTGAGACACACACACTATCCAATAGGGTTTGTGACACACACACTGTCCAATGGGGTTTCTGAAGACATACGCTGTCCAATGGGGATTGTGACACACACACTCGGTCCAATGGGGATTGTGACACACACACTTTCCAATGGGGTTTGTGACACACACGCTGTCCAATGGGGATTGTGACACACCACACACACTCTGTCCAATAGGGAATGTGACAGACACGCTGTCCAACGGGGTTTGTGACACACAGGCTGTCCAGTGGCGTTTGTGACACACACACTGTCCAATAGGGTTTGTGACACACACATGCTATACAATGGGGTTAGTAACACAGACACTTTCCAAGAGACGTTGTGACACAAACGCTGTCAAATGGGGTTTGTGTCACACACTCTGTCCAGGGGGGTTTGTGACACACAGACGGTCCAATGGGGTTTGCGAAACACACACTGTCCTACGGGGTTTGTGACACACACACACTGTCCAATGGGGTTTGTGACACACACACTGTCCAATGGGTTTTGTGACACACACGCTGTCCAATGGAGATTGCAACACACATATGCTGTCCAATGTTGTTTGTGACACGCATGCTTTCCAATGGTGTTTGTGGCAAACAGGCTGTCCATTGCGGTTTGGGACACACACTCTTTCCAAAGTGGTTTGTGTCACACACGCTGTCCAATGGGGTTTGTGACACACTGTGTCCACGGGGGTTTGTGACAAACACGCTGTCCAATGGGGATTGTGACACACATATCCTCCAATGGGGTTTGTCTCACACACACTGTCCAATGGGGTTTGTGACACACACGCTGTCCAATGGGGTTTTTGACACACACGCTGTCCAATCAGGTTTGTGACTCGCTCACTCTGTCCAATGGTTCTTGTGACACACACGCTGTCCAGTGGTGTTTGTGACACACACGCTGTCCAAAAGGGTTTGTGACACGCATACGCTATCCAATGGGATTTGTAACACAAACACTTTCCAATGAGGTTTATGACACACACGCTGTCAAATGGGTTTTCTGACACACACGCTGTTGAAATGGGGTTTGTGACACACACTCTGTCCAATGGGGTTTGTGACACACACATGCTGTCGAATGTTGTTTGTGACACACATTCTGTTTAATGGTGTTTGTGACAAACAGGCTGTCCATTGCGGTTTGGGACACACAAACTTTCCTAAGTGGTTTGTGTCACACACGCTGTCCAATGGGGTTTCTGACACACACAGTCTCCACGGGGGTTTGTGACACACACAGTGTCTAATGGGTACTGTGACACACACACACTCTCCAATGGGGTTTGTGACACACACAGTATCCAGTGGGGTCTGTGACACACACACTGTCCAATAGGCTTTGTGAGACACACATGCTATACAATGGAGTTTGTAACACACACACTTTCCAAGAGGCGTTGTGACACACACGCTGTAAAATGGGGTTTGTGACACACACGCTGTCCAATGGGGATTGTGACACACACACGCTGTCCCATGGGGATTGTGACACGCATGCTGTCCAAAGGGGTTTGTGACACACACGCTGTCCAATGAGGTTTGTGACTTGCTCACTCTGTCCAATGGGGCTTGTGACACACACGCTGTCCAGTGGTGTTTGCGACACACACACTGTCCACAAGGGTTTGTGACACACACACGGTATCCAATGGGATTTGTGACATAAACACTTTCCAATGAGGTTTCTGACACACACGCTGTCAAATGGGGTTTCTGACACACACGCTGTTCAAATGGGGTTTGTGACACACACACGCTGTCCCATGGGGTTTGTGAAATGCATGCTGTCCAATGGGATTTGTGATATACACACTGTCCAATGGGGTTTCTGACACACGCACTGTCCAATGGGGTTTGTCACACACACTCTGTCCAATGGGGTTTGTGACACACAAGCTGTCCAAAGGGGTTTGTGACACACACGCTGTCCAATGAGGTTTGTGACTTGCTCACTCTGTCCAATGGGGCTTGTGACACACACGCTGTCCAGTGGTGTTTGCGACACACACACTGTCCACAAGGGTTTGTGACACACACACGGTATCCAATGGGATTTGTGACATAAACACTTTCCAATGAGGTTTCTGACACACACGCTGTCAAATGGGGTTTCTGACACACACGCTGTTCAAATGGGGTTTGTGACACACACACGCTGTCCCATGGGGTTTGTGAAATGCATGCTGTCCAATGGGATTTGTGATATACACACTGTCCAATGGGGTTTCTGACACACGCACTGTCCAATGGGGTTTGTCACACACACTCTGTCCAATGGGGTTTGTGACACACAAGCTGTCCAATGGGGTTTGTGACACACACACTCGGTCAAATGGGGGTTGTGACACACAGGCCGTCTAGTGGGGTTTGTGACACGCACACTGTCCAATGGGGTTTCTGACACACACACTATCAAATTGAGTATATGACACACACACTTTCTAATGGGGTTTGTGACACACACACGCTGTCCAGTGGGGTTTGTGACACACACACTGTCCAATGGGGTTTGTGACATACACGCTGTCAAATGGTGTTTGTGACAAACCACACACACTCTGTCCAATGGGGAATGTGACAGACATGCTGTCCAATGGGGTTCGTGACACACACGCTGTCCAATGGGGTTTGTGACATACACACATTCCAATAGGGTTTGTGGCAAACACACGCAATCCAATTGGGTTTCTGACACACATGCTGTCACATGGGGTTTGTGACACGCACTCTGTCCAATGGGGTTTGTGACACACACACACTGTCCAATGGGGATTGTGACATACACACGCTGTCCAATGTTGTTTGTGACATGCATGCTGTTTAATGGTGTTTGTGAAAAACACGCTGTCCGATGGGGATTGTGATACACACACGCTGTCCCATGGGGTTTGTGACACACATGCTGTCCAATGGGGTTTGGGACAGACACATTGTACAATGAGGATTGTGACACACACACTGTCCAATGGGGTTTTTGACACACACACTGTCCAATGGGGTTTCTCAAACACACTCTTACCAATGGGGCTTGTGAAACACACGCTGTCTAACGGGGTTCTTGAACCACACACTGTCCAATAGTGTTTGTGACACACACACGCTATCCAATGGTGTTTGTGACACAAACACTTTCCACTGGGGTTTGTGACATACACACTCTATCCTATGGGGTTTGTGACACACACACTTTCCAATGGTGTTTCTGACACACACGGTGTCCAATGGGTTTTGCGACACACATGCTATCCAATGGGGTTTGTGACACACACACGCTATCCAATGGGGTTTGTGTCACACAAACTGTCCAATGGGGATTGTGACACACACACACTGTCCAATGCGGATTGTGACATACACACGCTGTGTAATGGGGTTTGTGTCACACACGCTGTATAGGGATGTTTGTAAAGAACACTCTGTCCAATGGGGTTTGTGACACACACACTGTCCAGGGGGGTTTGTGACACACACGCTGTCCAATTTGCTTTGTGACACACACGCTGTCCAATGGGGTTTGTGACTCAGATAATCTCCAGGGGTGTTTGTGAAACACAAGCTGTCCAGAGGGGTTTGTGAAACACACACTGTACAATGGGTATTGTGACACACACACTGTCCAATGGGGTTTATGACACACACGCTGTCAAATGGGGTTTGTGACAAACCACACACACTCTGTCCAATGGGGAATGTGACACACACGCTGTCCAATGGGGTTCGTGACACACACTCTGTCCAATTTGGTTTGTGACACACACGCTGTCCAATGGGGTTTGTGACTCAGATAATCTCCAGGGGTGTTTGTTGAACACACGCTGTCCAGAGGGGTTTGTGACACACACACTGTCCAATGGGTATTGTGACACACACAACATGTCCAATGGTGTTTGTGACACACACACACTCCAAAGTGGTTTTGACACACACACGCTGTCCAATTGGGTTTGCGATACACACACACTATCCAATGGGGGTTGTGACACAAACACTGTCCAATGGGATTGTTGACAAACAAACTGTCCAATGGGGTTTGTGACACTTATGCTGTCCAATGGAGTTTGTCACACATACTCTGTTCAATGGGGATTGTGACACACACACGCTGTCCAGAGAGGTTTGTGACACACACACTGTCCAATGGGGATTGTTACACACACACGCTGTCCCATGGGTTTTTTCACACGCATGCTGTCCAATGGGGTTTGTGACACACACACTGTCCAATGGGGTTTGTAACACACACGCTCTCCAATGGGTTTTGTGACACACACAATCTGTCCAATGGGGCTTGTGACACCCACACTGTACAGGGGGGTTTGTTACACACATTCTATCCAATGGGGTGTGTGACACACAAAGTTTACAATGGGGTTTGTGACATACACACTGTCCAGGGCGGCTTGTGACACACACACTGATTAATGGGGTTTCTCACACACTCTCTATCCAATGGGATTTGTGACACAAAACTCTCCAATGGGCATTGTGACACACACACGCTGTAACATGGGGTTTGTGACACGCATGCTGTCAAATGGGGTTTGTGACACACACATTGTCCTGAGTGGTTTGTGACTCAGAGACTCTCCAGGGTTGTTTGTTACACACACGCTGTCCAGAGGGGTTTGCAACACACACACTGTCCAATGGGTTTGTGACACACACACGCTGTCCAATGGGGTTTTTAACACACACGCTGCCCAATGGGATTTGTCACATACACACTCTCCAGGATGGTTTGGGACAAAGACGCTGCAGAATTGGGTTTGTGAAACACACTGTCCGATGGGGATTGTGACACTCACACGCTGTCCAATGGGGTTTGAGACACGGATGCTGTCCCATGGGGTTCATGACAAACACTCTGTCCAATAGGGTTTGTGACATACACATGCTATACAACGGGGTTTGTGACACACACACTTTCAATGTGGTTTGTGACTCACACGATGTCCAATGGGGTTTGTGACACCCGCACTGTCCAGGGGGGTTTGTGACACACACGCTCTCCAATTTGGTTTGTGACACATACGCTATCCAATGGGGTTTGTGACACAGACAATCTCCAGGGGTGTTTGTGAAACACACGCTGTCCAGAGGGGTTTGTGACACACACACTGTCCAATGGGGATTGTGACACACACACTCTCCAAAGGGGTTTGACACACACACGCTGTCCAATGGGGTTTTCGACACACACACGCTATCCAATGGGGATTGTGACACACACACTGTCCAAGGCGGATTGTGACACACACAAACTCTGTCCAATGGGTTGTTGACAAACAAACTGTCCAATGGGGTTTGTGACACATACGCTGTCCAATGGAGTTTGTCACACACACTCTGTTCAATGGGGACTGTGACACATACACGCTGTCCAGAAAGTTTTGTGATGCACACACTGTCCAATGGGGATTATGACACACACACGCTGTCCCATGGGTTTTTTCACACACATGCTGTCCAATGGGGTTTGTGACACACACACTGTCCAATGGGGTTTGTAACACACACGCTCTCCAATGGGTTTTGTGAAACACACAATCTGTCCAATGGGGCATGTGATACACACACTGTACAGGGGGGTTTGTTACACACACTCTATCCAAAGGGGTCTGTGACACACAAAGTTTCCAATGGGGTTTGTGCCATACACACTGTCCAGGGGGGATTGTGACACACACACTGATTAATGGGGTTTCTCACACACACTCTGTTCAATGGGGTTTGTGACACACAACTCTCCAATGGGCATTGTTACACACACACCCTGTCTAATGGGTTAGTGACACACACACTCTGTCCAACGAGGTTTGTGACACACATGCTGTCCAATGGGGTTTGTGACACACACAGTGTCTCGAGGGGTTTGTGACTCAGAGACTCTCCAGGGTTGTTTGTGACACGCACGCTGTTCAGAGGGGTTTGTGACACACACACCATTCAAAGGGGTTTGTGACACACACGCTGTCCAATGGGATTTGTGACACACACACTGTCCAGTGGGGTTGTGACACACACGCTGTCAAATGGGATTTGTGAAACACACTCTGTCCGATGGGGATTGTGACACACACGCTGTCCAATGGGGTTTGAGAAACGGGCGCTGTCCCATGGGGTTCATGACAAACACTGTGTCCAATAGGGTTTGTGACATACACACGCTATACAATGGGATTTGTGACACACAGACTTTCCAATGTGGTTTGTGACACACACGCTGTCCAATGGGTTTTGTGACACACAGACTGTGTAAGGGGTTTGTGACACACCCACGCTCTCCAAAGGTGTTTCTGACACACGCTGTCAAATGGGGTTTGTGACACCCGCACTGTCCAGGGGGGTTTGTGACACACACACTGTCTGTCCAATGGGGTTTGTCACACACACTCTGTCCAATGGGGTTTCTGACAGACACGCTGTCCAATGGGGATTGGGACATACACACGCTGTCCAATGGGGATTGTGATACACACACGCTGTCCAATGGGGATTGTGATATACACACGCTGTCCAATGGTGTTTGTGATACGCATGCTGACCAGTGGTGTTTGTGACACACACGCTGAATATTGCGGTTTGGGACACACACACTTTCCAAAGGGGTTTGTGTCATACACGCTGTCCAATGGGGTTTGTGTCACACACCGTGTCCAGGGGGGTTTGTGACACAAACGCTGTACAGTGGGGTTTTTGACACACACACTGTCCAATGGGGTTAGTGACACACACGATGTCCAATGGGGTTTCTGACACACACACTGAGTCCAATGGGGCTTGTGACACACACGGTGTCAAATGGGGTTCGTGACACATATGCTGTCCAGTGGGATTTGTGAACACACAAACTTTTCAATAGGGTTTGTGACACAGACACGCTATACAATGGGATTTGTGACACACACGGTGTCCAGGGGGGTTTGTGACACACACGCTGTCTAATGGGGTCTGTGACACACACAGTTTCCAATGTGGTTTTTGACACACACACTGTCCAAAGGGGTTTGTGACATTCAATTGTCCAATGGGGATTGTACCACACACATGCTGTCCAATGTGGTTTGTGAAACACACACTCTGTCCAATGGGGTTTGTGACATACACGCTGTCTAGAGGGGTTTGTGACACACACACTGTCCGGACGGGTTTGCGATAAACACAATGTCCAATGGGCTTTGTGACACATACACTGTACAGGGGGGTTTGTGACCCACACACTGTCCAGTGGGTTTTGTGACACACACACTTTCCAATGGGTTTTGTGACTCACACGCTGTCCGATGGTGTTTGTGACACACGCACTATCAAGGCGGGTTTGTGAAAAACACACTGTCCAGTGGGTTTTGTGACACACACACTTTCCAATGGGTTTTGTGACACTCACGCGCTGTCCAATGGTGTTTGTGACACCCACATTGTCCATTGTGTTTTGTGACACACACACTGTTCAGGGGGGTTTGAGACACACACACTGTCCAATGGGGTTTGTGGCACACACACGCTGTCCCATGGGTTTTTTCACACGCATGCTGTCCAATGGGGTTTGTGACACACACGCTGTCCAATGGGGTTTGTAACACACACGCTCTCCAATGGGGTCTGTGACACACAAAGTTTCCAATGGGGTTTGTGACACACACGCTGTCCAATGGGAATTGTGATACACACACGCTGTCCAATGGTGTTTGTGATACGCATGCTGACCAATGGTGTTTGTGACACACACGCTGAATATTGCGGTTTGGGACACACACACTTTCCAAAGGGGTTTGTGTCATACACGCTGTCCAATGGGGTTTGTGACACACACAGTGTCCAGGGGGGTTTGTGACACAAACGCTGTACAGAGGGGTTTGTGACACACACACTGTCCAATGGGGTTAGTGACACACAAGTTGTCCAATGGGGTTTCTGACACACACACTCAGTCCAATGGGGCTTGTGACACACACGGTGTCCAATGGGGTTCGTGACACATATGCTGTCCAGTGGGATTTGTGAACACCCAAACTTTTCAATAGGGTTTGTGACACAGACACGCTATACAATGGGTTTTGTGACACACATGCTGTCCAGGGGGGTTTGTGACACACACGCTGTCTAATGGGGTTTGTGACACACACAGTCTAATGGATTTTGTGACACTCACGCGCTGTCCAATGGTGTTTGTGACACGCACGCTGTCCATTGTGTTTTGTGACACACACACTGTTCAGGAGGGTTTGTGACACACACACTGTCCAATGGGGTTTGCGACACACACACTCTGTCCAGTGGGGGTTGTGATGACACACGTTGTCCAATGGGGTTTCTGACACATGCACTCTGTCCAATGGGGGTTGTGACACACACGATGTCCAATGGGGTTTGTGACAAACACACGCTATACAATGGGGTTTGTGATACACACACTGTCCAATGGGGTTGGTGACAAATACACGCTATCCAATGTGTTTTGTTACACACATGCTGTGCAATGGGATTTCTGACACACACACTGTCTAATGGGGTTTGTGACAAACACACTGTCCAATACGGATTGTGACAGACACAAGCTGTCCCATGCTCTTTGTGACACGCACGCTGTCCAAAGTGGTTTGTGACACACACATTGTACAGGGGTGTTTGTGACACACACACTGTCCAATGGGGTTTGTGACACATAGGCTGTTCAATGGTTTTTGTGACACACACACTCTGTCCAATGGGGCTTTTGACACACACACAGTCCAATGGGGATTGTGACACACACACTGTACAGGGGGGTTTGTGACACACCCTGTGTCCAATGGGATTTGTGACACACACACTGTCCAATGGGGATTGTGACACACACAAACTCTGTCCAATGGGGTTGGTGACACACAAACTGTCCAATAGTGTTTGTGAAACACACGCTGTCCAATGGGGTTTGTTACACAGATGCTTCCCAATGGGGTTTGTTACACACACACTTTCCAGGGAGGTTTGTGACACACACGCTGTCCAGTGGGGATTGTGACACACACGCTGTCCAGAGGTTTTTGTGACCCACACACATTCCATTGGAGATTGTGACAGACACGCTGTCCAATGGGGTTTGTGAAACACACACACTGTCCAATGGGGATTGTGACACACACACGCTGTCCAATGTTGGTTGTGACACACATGCTGTCCAATGGTGTGTGTGACAAACACGCTGCCCATTGCGGTTTGGGACAGACTCAATTTCCTATCTTGGGCCTTGAAAAGCAAGTCCTTTGGCGACACGGTACGCCAGAAAGAATTGAATCAGACAACGGTACTCATTTCAAAAACAGTCTTATAGACAATTGGGCCAAAGAACATGGTATTGAGTGGGTATATCATATTCTATATCATGCACCAGCCTCTGGGAAAATTGAAAGGTACAATGGTTTGCTAAAAACTACACTAAAGGCACTTGGTGGTGGAACCTTTAAAAATTGGGACTCACATTTAGCAAAAGCCACTTGGTTGGTCAACACCCGGGGATCAACCAATCGAGCCGGGCCTGCCCAATCAGAAATTCTACGGACTGTAGAAGGAGATAAAGTCCCTGTAGTACACATGAAAAACATGTTAGGAAAGGCAGTCTGGGTTACTCCTGCCTCAGGCAAAGGCAAGCCCATTCGTGGGATTGTTTTTGCCCAGGGACCTGGCAGCACCTGGTGGGTGATGCTTAAGGATGGAGAAGTTCGGTGTGTACCTCAAGGGGATTTGAGTTTAGGTGAAAATATTCAATACTGAACTGCATGATGTGAATTGCCATGCTAACAGTGTTTAATAAGTGTCTTCCAGATCAAGACAATGATGATGAAACCCGAGCTAGCTTCTTCGAGTGGCGCCTGACAACTTCTTCGAAGTTGATATCTTTAACCCACAAACAGTGGTAATGAGATGCACTTGTACCATTTTTCCTGCCCTGGGAGACTGTCGTGACAAAACGAACTTAATGAACTTTTTAAAGGATGGTCCACTGATTAATTACTCCTGTGTATATATGTACATATGTATATATAGATATATAGTTGTAGTGATTAATTAGATTATATTGATAGATTGTATTGATAAGGTTTAAGCATTCAGTGAATGGCATATTATAAGGGGTGGAATGTCCTGGTTTAGTTAAAAACAAGTATCTCTTTCAGTGAATTTGCCTGTCAGCTAAAGCCTTCATATTAACTGCATTTTCCTGGAGAACCAGACACATGTTTTGGTAAACCTAGCAATGGAATGCAAACTTATTGATAAGCACGGATGGACATCTCGCGAGAGGGGCGACGAGAAGAAAGAGACCAAGAAACTGACCAACTGTGTATAACATTCCATTCACTTGAATACTTCATATAAAAGTGGGAGATCACAAGGATCTCGTTCGTTTTTCCCCTTTTGCCTTTTTCCCTTCTGCTCATGGCCGACATTAGAAGAGGACCTTGCTAGTCGTCCCTGCGAACTGAGGCCTAGTGAGAGACTGAATCCAGCTCCGGTTGGCTGCAGAGTCTAATCCAGGACTTTGGTTGCCGGCTCTGCAGTTGCTGAGACTTTCAAGATTGGTTTTGTATATTTTGTATTATTTTCTCTATTCTTATTAGTAGCATTAGTAAAACATCTTTAATTTTTTCCAACTCTCTTCACTCTGTCCTTCTTTTCCTCCCAATTGCCTCTCCTTAGTGGAAAGCGGGGAGAGGGAGAGGAAAGTGGGGGCGGGGAGAGGGGGTTAACAATACATCTGCCGGGGTTTTATTGTCACCCCGCAATCTTAACCCTCGACACACACACGGTGTCCAAAGGGGATTGCGACACACACGTTGTGCAATGGCGTTTGTGACACAGAAACTGTCAAGGGGTGTTTGTGACACACACACTGTCCAGGGGGGTTTGAGACACACACGCTGTTCAATGGTGTTTGAGACACAGAGGCTGTCAAATGGGGATTGTGACACACAGGCTGTTCAATAGGGATTGTGACTCACACACGCTGTCCAAAGGGGTTTATGGCACACACACTGTGCAAATGGGTTTGTGACACACACATGCTGTCCAATGGGGTTTATGCCACACATACTCTATCCAATGGGGTTTCTGACACACAAGCTTTCCAATAGGGTTTGTGACACACACGCGCTGTACAATGGGGTTTGTGACACACACATTCCAATGGGTTTTGTGACACACATGCTGTCCAAAGCCTTTTGTGACACACACACTGTTTAATGGGTTTTGTGACACACACTCGCTGTTCAATTGTGTTTGTGACACACACGCTGTCAAATGGGGTTTGTGACACACACGCTGTCCAATGGGATTTGTGACACAAACGCTGTATAATGGGTTTAGTGACACACACACAATCTAATGGGGTTGTGACACACAATCGCTGTCCAATGGCGTTTGTAGACACACACGCTGTGAAATGCTGTTTGTGACACAGACACTGTCCAGGGGGGTTTGTGACACACACACTGTCCAGGTGGGTTTGAGACACACACGCTGTCCAATGGGGATTGTGACATGCACGCTGTCCAATAGGGTTTATGGCACACACACACTGTCCAATGGGGTTTGTGTCACAGACACTTTCCAATGAGTTTTATGATACACACTCTGCCACACTCTGCCATGGGTTTTGTGAAACACACACAGTCTAAGGGGGTTTGTGACACACACTCGTTGTCCAATGGTTCTTGTAAAACACACATGCTGTCCAATGGGGTTTGTGGCACACACACTGTCTAATGGGGTGTGTGAAATACACTCGCTGTCCAATGGTGTTTGTGACACAGACACACTATCCAGTGGGGTTTGTGACACACACACTGTCCAATGGGGTTTGTGACACACATGCTATACAATGGGGTTTGTGACACACACAGTGTCCCCTGGGGTTTGTGACACACACGCTGCCCCATGCCTTTTGTGACACACACGCTGTCCAATGTGGATTGTGACAAAAACATGCTGTCCAATGGGGTTTATGGCACACACACTCTCCAATGGGTTTTGTGAGACACACACACTATTCAATTGGGATTGTGAAACACACACATTCCAATGGGGTTTGTGACACACACGCTGTCCAAGGTGTTTTGTGACACACACACTGTCCAATGTGGATTGTGACACACAGGCTGTCCAATCCTGTTGATGACACACACATGGTCCAATGGGGTTTGTGACATCCACACTGTCCAATGGGGTTTCTGGCACAGACACTGTCCAACGGGGTTGGTGACACACAAAGGCTGTCCAATGGGGTTTGTGACACACACGCTGTCCATGGGTTTTGTGACACACACGCTGTCCAATGTCGTTTGTAATACACATGCTGTCCAATGGGGTTTGAGACAAAAAGGTTGTTCAATGGGTTTTTGACAAACACACTGTCCAATGGGGTTTCAGACACACATGCTGTCCAAAGGCGTTTGTGACACACAAACTGTCCAATGCGGTTTGTGACACACATGCTGTCCATTAGGGTTTGTGACACACACAAGCTGTCCAATGGGGTTTGTGACACACACACTGTCCCATGGGGCTTGAGGCACACATGCTGTCCAATAAGGATTGTGACACACACGCTGTCCGGGGGGTTTGTGACACACGCTGTCGACTGGGGTTTGTGACACACACACTTTCCATTGGGGTTTGTGACACATGCACGCTGTCCAATGGTGTTTGAGACATACACACTGTTCAATGGAATTTGTGACACACACAGTGTGCAGGGGTGTTTGTAAGACACTCGCTGTCCAATGGGGATTGTGACACACACACGCTGTCCAATGGGGTTTGTGACACAGACACTTTCCAATGGGGTTTATGAAACACATGCTGTCCAATGGGAGTTGTGAAACACACGCTGTCCGATGGGGTTTGTGACACACACGCTGTCCAATGGTGTTTGTGACACACCCGTGCTTTCCAAAGGGATTTGTGACACACACACGCTATTCAGTGGGGTTTCTGACACCCATGCTGTCCAACGGGGTTTGTAATCCAGAAACTGTCAAGAGGGATTTGTGACACACAAAGTGTCTCAGCTACCTGAGACACTTAGACTAAGCCTAAAATACTCAGATCTCTCCATAAGGATGGTTTTCATACTGTACGTCCACAATCTGCTGGCAGTACAAAAAAATAAGCTGTAGATCTCCTTAGGCTGAGTCATGGTGCTTTGGTGCAGGGATCAGGCATATCATGGGAATATTTCACCATTTCTGCCCTCGTTTTCAGTGTATTACACCAAAACACCCACTTGCTGATTTCCTTTCAAGAGGAAAGGCTGCGATTTGCAGAATACCTCTGTTTTGGGGAAGTGAGAAATTGCTGAGTTGACACCAAGTCCGTCAGTGTCCCTGTCACCTGCAGAGTCACCGCATCCTCACCACGGTAGCGGGCATTGTGACAAAGTACGATGTCAGCTGGGTGTGACAGAGAGCCGCCCCCTAGAGGAGGAGGAGCCTGTCAGCCCCGGGCCTGTCACTGCCTGCTGTCCCTCCTGTTACCAGCCAGGCCTCTGAAAACTGGTCAAACCATGCCCAGACTTGGGGCCAAAGGGGCCCAAAGTCTCCAACAGACAAGTCTGGAAAAAAGATATGGGGCAGAGGGAGAAAGCGAAGGGAGCAGAACAAAAGGAAAGGAAGAATAAAAAGTAGTGTTGGGCTGCAGGAGTGAGATGGATGAATTGCCATTAAAGAGGCAGGAAGGAGGAGAGTGAGAGAAAAGGAAAGAAGAGACATGCAGCCAGACGAGGGGTTAGTGAGAGAGGGTGGGACAGAGAACAGGATGAGAAGGAAATAAGGCAGGGCAAGGACAGACAAGGATAGGCAAGGCAAGGCTAGGCTGCAGGACATTTTTTTGCTTTATAGTTTCTAGCACATTCGTCTTCAGACGTGGTGGATAGCCATAAGACCATATGGATTAGGCCCAAGCAAAAACCCCAGCTACTTGAGACACTTAAACTAAGCCAAAAATACGCAGATCTCTACATAAGGTTGGTTTTTATACTGTATTCCACAATCTGCTGGCAGTACAAAAAAATAAGCTGCAGATCTCCTTAGGCTGAGTCATGGTGCTTTGGTGCAGGAACCATGCATATCATGGGAATATTTCACTATTTCTGCTCTGGTTTTCAGTGTATTACACCAAAACACCCACCTGATGACATCCTTTCAAGAGCAAAGGCAGCAATTTGCAGAATTCCGCTTCTTTGGGGAACTGAGAAATTGCTGAGCTGACACCAAGTCCTGCAGTGTCCCTGTCACCTGCAGAGTCACCGCATCCTCGCCACGGTAGCGGGCATTGTGAAAAAGGTTCTTTGTCAGATGGGTGTGGCAGCCAGGCGCCCCCTAGGGGATGGGGAGCCTGCCAGCCCCGAGCCTGTCACTGCCTGCTGTCCCTGCTTTCACCAGCCAGGCCTCTGAAAATTGGTCAAACCATGCCCAGACTTGGGGCCAATTTGGCCCAAAGTCTTGAAAAGACAAGTCGGGAAAAAAGATATAGGACAGAGGGAGAAAGCGAAGGGAGCAGGAGAAAGGGAAGGAAGAATGGAAAGCCCGAATTAAGAGGGAAATCAGCAGCCCACTTGACTTGCATGTACACTAATGCATGCAGTATGGGCAACTAACAAGAGAAGCTGGAAGCCATCGTGTAGCAGGAAAGCTATGACATAGTTGCCATCACAGAAACATGGTGGGATGACTCATATGACTGGAGTGCTGCTATGTGTGGCTACAAGCTCTTCAGAAATGATAGGTAGGGTAGGAGAGGTGGAGGGGTGGCTTTATACATTAGAGAGTCACTCGACTCTGTTAAACTTGAGGTCAGTATGCAGGTTTGAGTTCCTGTGGACCAGAATCAGGGGGAAGTCCAACAAGGCTGACATCCTCGTGGGTGTCTGTTATAGACCGCGCAACCAGGACAATGAAGGAGATGAATTATTCTACAAGCAGCTGGCAGATGTCTCAAAATCGATGGCCCTTGTTCTTGTGGGTGACTTTAACCTGCCGGATATCTGCTGGGAGGTCAATACTGCACAGAAGAGGCAGTCTAGGAAGTTCCTAGAGTGTATAGAGGACAATTTCCTTCATCAGCTGGTAAATGAGCCCACCAGGGGCAAGACCCCGCTAGACCTACTGTTTACAAACAGAGAAGGGCTGGTGGGAGATGTAGTGGTTGGAGGCCGCCTGGGGCATAGCAACCATGAAATAATAGAATTTTCAGTACTCAGAGATGCAGGGAGAACCATTAACAAAAACTCTATGCTGGACTTCCCGAGGGCAGATTTTTGCCTATTCAGAAGTCTAGTTCAGAGCATACCCTGGGAAACAATGCTTAAAAACAAGGGGGCCTAGGAGGGTTGGACATGCTTCAAGCAGGTGGTTTTGAGTGCACAGGAACAGGCTATACCAGTGTGCCGAAAGGCTAGCCGGCGGGGAAGACAACCGGCTTGGCTAAACAGGGAGATTCTGAATGAAATCAGAAATAAAAAGAGACTTTACCGACTGTGGAAAAAAGGGCTGGCTACTTATGAAGGATTTATGGAAATAGCTAGATCATGCAGAAAAAAGATCAGGGAAACAAAAGTGCAATTTGAAGTTAACTTGGCCAATTCTGTCAGGGATAATAAAAAGTCCTTCTTCAAATATGTTAATAACAAAAGGAGGGGCAAGGAAAACCTCCATTCTCTGTTGGACTCTGAAGGAAATATAGTTAACAAAGATGAGGAGAAAGCTGAGGTACTTAATACCTACTTTGCCTCAGTTTTTACCAGTGAGACAGGTGGCCCTCAGGACAACTCATCTCTGGAGGTGGTTGACAGAGATAGGAAGCCAAATAGGCCCCTTGTATTCCAGGAGGAAATAGTTGGTGATTTACTGAGCCATCTGGATCCTCACAAGTCTATGGGACCAGATGGGATCCATCCTAGGGTGATGAGGGAGCTAGCAGAAGAACTTGCCAAGCCGCTCTCCATAATCTTCCAACAGTCCTGGCTCACTGGGGAGGTCCCATATGATTGAAAATTGGCCAATGTTACCCCAGTCCACAAAAAGGGCTGCAGAGCTGACCCTGGCAACTACAGGCCTGTCAGTCTGACCTCGGTGCCTGGCAGGGTTATGGAGCAGATCATCCTGAGTGGAATCACACAGCACCTTCAGGATGGACAAGGGATCAGACCCAGCCAGCATGGGTTTAGGAGGGGCAGGTCCTGTCTGACCAGCCTGATCTCCTTTTATGATCAGGTGACCCAGCTGGTGGATGAGGGGAAAGCCATGGATGTGGTCTATCTGGACTTCAGCAAGGTCTTTGACACTGTCTCCCATAATATACTCTTGCAAAAGCTGGTAGCCCATGGCTTGGACAAGTGCACTCTACGCTGGGTTAAGAACTGGCTGGAGGGCCGGGCCCAGAGAGTGCTGGTGAACGGGGCTGCATCCAGCTGGCGGCCAGTCACTAGTGGTGTTCCCCAGGGGTCAGTGTTGTGTCCAGTCCTGTTTAACATCTTTATTGATGATTTAGATGAGGGGATTGAGACCATCATCAGCAAATTTGCTGATGACACCAAGTTGGGAGGGAGTGTCGACCTACTGGAAGGCAGGAGAGCTCTGCAGAGGGATCTGGATAGACTGGAAAAATGGGCTGATTCCAATGGGATGAAGTTCAATAAGGCCAAGTGCTGGGTGCTGCACTTTGGTCACAACAACCCCCTGCAGCGCTACAGGCTGGGCACAGAGTGGCTGGAGAGCAGTCAGACAGAAAGGGACCTGGGGGTACTAATTGACAGGAAGCTCAACATGAGCCAACAGTGTGCCTAGGTGGCCAAGAAGGCCAACGGTATCCTGTCCTGTATCAAAAATAGCGTGGTCAGCAGGACAAGGGAAGTGATCCTTCCCCTGTACTCTGCATTGGTGAGGCCACATCTGGAGTATTGTGTTCAGTTCTGGGCCTCTCAGTTCAGGAAAGACATTGAAGTGCTGGAGCGGGTCCAGAGAAGAGCAACACGAGTGGTGAAGGGACTTGAACACAAGCCCTATGGGGAGAGGCTGAGGGAGCTGGGGTTGTTTAGTCTAGAGAAGAGGAGGCTTAGAGGTGACCTCATCACTCTCTATAACTACCTGAAGGGAAGTTATAGCCAGGTGGGGATTGGTCTCTTCTCCCAGGCAGTTAGCAATAGGACAAGGGGGCATGGGCTTAAACTCTACCAGGGGAAATTTAGACTGGATATTAGAAAGAAATTCTTTACCGAGAGAGTGGTCAGGCATTGGAATGGCCTGCCCAGGGAGGTAGTGGACTCGCCGTCATTAGAGGTTTTTAAACTGAGATTGGACATGGCACTTAGTGCCATGATCTAGTAAATGGACTAGAGTTGGACCAAGAGTTGGACTTGATGATCGCTGAGGTCTTTTCTAACCCAGTCGATTCTGTGATTCTGTGATTCTGTGATTATGTGATTCTGTGAATAAAAAGTAGTGTTGGGCTGCAGGAGTGAGATGGAGGAATTCAGGAAAAGAGGCAGGGAGCAGGAGAGTGAGAGAAAAGGAAAGAAGAGACATGCAGCCAGACGAGGGGTTAGTGAGAGAGGGTGAGAGAGAGAACAGGATGAGAAGGAAATAAGGCAAGGCAAGGACAGGCAAGGACAGGCAAAGCAAGGCTAGGCTGCAGGACATGTTTTTGCTTTATAGTTTACATCACATTCGTCTTCAGACTAGGAGTAAGGCCATAAGACCGTATGGATTAGGCCCAGGCAAAAACCCCAGCTACTTGAGACACTAAAACTAAGCCTAAAATACGCAGATCTCTCCATAAGGATGGTTTTTATACTGTGCTTCCACAATCTTCTGGCAGTACAAAAAAATAAGCTGCAGATCTCCTTAGGCTGAGTCATGGTGCTTTGGTGCAGGGACCATGCATATCATGGGAATATTTCACCATTTCTGCTCTGGTTTTCAGAGTATGACACCAAAACACCCACCTGATGATATCCTTTCAAGAGCAAAGGCAGCAATTTGCAGAATTCCTCTTCTTTGGGGAAGTGAGAAATTGCTGAGCTGCCACCAAGTCCTGCAGTGTCCCTGTCACCTGCAGAGTCACCACATACTCGCCACGGTAGCGGGCATTGTGACAAAGGTTCTATGTCAGCTGGGTGTGGCAGCCAGGCGCCCCCTAGGGGATGGGGAGCCTGTCGGCCCCGGGCCTGTCACTGCCTGCTGTCCCTGCTGTCACCAGCCAGGCCTCTGAAAATTGGTCAAACCATGCCCAGACTTGGGGCCAATTTTGCCCAAAGTCTTGAAAAGACAAGTCGGGAAGAAAGATATGGGACAGAGGGAGAAAGCGAAGGGAGCAGGAGAAAGGGAAGGAAGAATAAAAAGTAGTGTTGGGCTTCAGGAGTGAGATGGAGGAATTGCCATTAAAGAGGCAGGAAGCAGGAGAGTGAGAGAAAAGGAAAGTAGAGACATGCAGCCAGACGAGGGGTTAGTGAGGGAGGATGGGACAGAGAACAGGATGAGAAGGAAATAAGGCAAGGCAAGGACAGGCAAGGACAGGCAAAGCAAGGCTAGGCTGCAGGACATTTTTTCGCTTTATAGTTTCTAGCACATTCGTCTTCAGACTAGGAGTAAGGCCATAAGACCGTATGGATTAGGCCCAAGCAAAAACCCCAGCTACTTGAGATACTAAAACTAAGCCTAAAATACACAGATCTCTCCATAAGGATGGTTTTTATACTGTGCTTCCACAATCTGCTGGCAGTACAAAAAAATAAGCTGCAGATCTCCTTAGGCTGAGTCATGGTGCTTTGGTACAGGGACCATGCATATCATGGGAATAGTTCACCATTTCTGCTCTGGTTTTCAGAGTATGACACCAAAACACTCACCTGATGATATCCTTTCAAGAGCAAAGGCAGCAATTTGCAGAATTCCCCTTCTTTGGGGAAGTGAGAAATTGCTGAGCTGCCACCAAGTCCTGCAGTGTCCCTGTCACCTGCAGAGTCACCACATACTCGCCACGGTAGCGGGCATTGTGACAAAGGTTCTATGTCAGCTGGGTGTGGCAGCCAGGCGCCCCCTAGGGGACGGGGAGCCTGTCAGCCCCGGGCCTGTCACTGCCTGCTGTCCCTGCTGTCACCAGCCAGGCCTCTGAATATTGGTCAAACCATGCCCAGACTTGGGGCCAATTTTGCCCTAAGTCTTGAAAAGACAAGTCGTGAAGAAAGATATTGGATAGAGGGAGAAAGCGAAGGGAGCAGGAGAAAGGGAAGGAAGAAAAAAAAGAAGTGTTGGGCTTTAGGAGTGAGATGGAGGAATTGCAGGAAAAGAGGCAGGAAGCAGGAGAGTGAGAGAAAAGGAAAGTAGAGACATGCAGCCAGACGAGGGGTTAGTGAGGGAGGATGGGACAGAGAACAGGATGAGAAGGAAATAAGGCAAGGCAAGGACAGGCAAGGACAGGCAAAGCAAGGCTAGGCTGCAGGACATGTTATAGCTTTATAGTTTCTAGCACATTCGTCTTCAGACTAGGAGTAAGGCCATAAGACCGTATGGATTAGGCCCAAGCAAAAACCCCAGCTACTTGAGACACTAAGACTAAGCCTAAAATATGCAGATCTCTCCATAAGGATGGTTTTTATACTGTGCTTCTGCCGAGAGAAAAATTCCATCAGAGTTCCAGACCCGAGCGGACGGAGGAAGGAATGCAGTCGACCCAATATGAGTGATAAGCATACCTCCAATTTATTGATGCACTAAACTGGTTTATATAAGACTTACAATAATTATGCATACTCGTCATCTATTATTTGGATAGTATACAGTAATTATGCCTACTCGTCTTCTATTAATTGGATAGTATACAATAATTATGCCTACTCGTCTTCTATTGATTGGATAGTATACATAATGAGCTCAACCTTCTTGTGGTTTCTCTGGAATGCAACCTCCTCACCCTGCTAGAGATAATTCCCCAGCTTGTTTATCTAAACGCTCAGCTGAACCAGAGAGCAACCGCTCAGTACTTTTCCACTATGCTACACCAAACTCATGCTAACTGAGGCCTACTCATGCTAACTTAGAACAAAATTCTCCTGATACAACGGATCAATGGAGCCATGCCCCTTCTCTATTAGCCATGTCCCAACATGCTTCCACAATCTTCTGGCAGTACAAAAAAATAAGCTGCAGATCTCCTCAGGCTGAGTCATGGTGCTTTGGTGCAGGGACCATGCATATCATGGGAATATTTCACCATTTCTGCTCTGGTTTTCAGAGTATGACACCAAAACACCCACCTGATGATATCCTTTCAAGAGCAAAGGCAGCAATTTGCAGAATTCCCCTTCTTTGGGGAAGTGAGAAATTGCTGAGCTGCCACCAAGTCCTGCAGTGTCCCTGTCACCTGCAGAGTCACCACATACTCGCCACGGTAGCGGGCATTGTGACAAAGGTTCTATGTCAGCTGGGTGTGGCAGCCAGGCGCCCCCTAGGGGATGGGGAGCCTGTCAGCCCCAGGCCTGTCACTACCTGCTGTCCCTGCTGTCACCAGCCAGGCCTCTGAAAATTGGTCAAACCATGCCCAGACTTGGGGCCAATTTTGCCCAAAGTCTTGAAAAGACAAGTCGGGAAGAAAGATATGGGACAGAGGGAGAAAGCGAAGGGAGCAGGAGAAAGGGAAGGAAGAATAAAAAGTAGTGTTGGGCTTCAGGAGTGAGATGGAGGAATTGCAGGAAAAGAGGCAGGAAGCAGGAGAGTGAGAGAAAAGGAAAGTAGAGACATGCAGCCAGACGAGGGGTTAGTGAGGGAGGATGGGACAGAGAACAGGATGAGAAGGAAATAAGGCAAGGCAAGGACAGGCAAGGACAGGCAAAGCAAGGCTAGGCTGCAGGACATTTCTTCGCTTTATAGTTTCTAGCACATTTGTCTTCAGACTAGGAGTAAGGCCATAAGACCGTATGGATTAGGCCCAAGCAAAAACCCCAGCTACTTGAGACACTAAAACTAAGCCTAAAATACGCAGATCTCTCCATAAGGATGGTTTTTATACTGTGCTTCCACAATCTGCTGGCAGTACAAAAAAATAATCTGCAGATCTCCTTAGGCTGAGTCATGGTGCTTTGGTGCAGGGACCATGCATATCATGGGAATAGTTCACCATTTCTGCTCTGGTTCTCAGAGTATGACACCAAAACACTCACCTGATGATATCCTTTCAAGAGAAAAGGCAGCAATTTGCAGAATTCCGCTTCTTTGGGGAAGTGAGAAATTGCTGAGCTGCCACCAAGTCCTGCAGTGTCCCTGTCACCTGTAAAGTCACCAGATATTCGCCACGGTAGCGGGCATTGTGACAAAGGTTCTATGTCAGCTGGGTGTGGCAGCCAGGCGCCCCCTAGGGGATGGGGAGCCTGTCAGCCCCGGGCCTGTCACTGCCTGCTGTCCCTGCTGTCACCAGCCAGGCCTCTGAAAATTGGTCAAACCATGCCCAGACTTGGGGCCAATTTGCCCCAAAGTCTTGAAAAGACAAGTCGGGAAGAAAGATATGGGACAGAGGGAGAAAGCGAAGGGAGCAGGAGAAAGGGAAGGAAGAATAAAAAGTAGTGTTGGGCTACAGGAGTGAGATGGAGGAATTGCCATTAAAAAGGCAGGAAGCAGGAGAGTGAGAGAAAAGGAAAGCAGAGACATGCAGCCAGACGAGGGGTTAGTGAGGGAGGATGGGACAGAGAACAGGATGAGAAGGAAATAAGGCAAGGCAAGCTCAGGCAAGGACAGGCAAAGCAAGGCTAGGCTGCAGGACATTTTTTCGCTTTATAGTTTCTAGCACATTCGTCTTCAGACTAGGAGTAAGGCCATAAGACCGTATGGATTAGGCCCAAGCAAAAACCCCAGCTACTTGAGACACTAAGACTAAGCCTAAAATACGCAGATCTCTCCATAAGGATGGTTTTTATACTGTGCTTCCACAATCTGCTGGCAGTACAAAAAAATAAGCTGCAGATCTCCTTAGGCTGAGTCACGGTGCTTTGGTGCAGGGACCATGCATATCATGGGAATATTTCACCATTTCTGCTCTGGTTTTCAGAGAATGACACCAAAACACTCACCTGATGATATCCTTTCAAGAGCAAAGGCAGCAATTTGCAGAATTCCGCTTCTTTGGTGAAGGGAGAAATTGCTGAGCTGACACCAAGTCCTGCAGTGTCCCTGTCACCTGTAAAGTCACCAGATATTCGCCAAGGTAGCGGGCATTGTGACAAAGGTTCTATGCCAGCTGGGTGTGGCAGCCAGGCGCCCCCTAGGGGATGCGGAGCCTGTCAGCCCTGGGCCTCTCACTGCCTGCTGTCCCTGCTGTCACCAGCCAGGCCTCTGAAAATTGGTCAAACCATGCCCAGACTTGGGGCCAATTTTGCCCAAAGTCTTGAAAAGACAAGTCGTGAAGAAAGATATTGGATAGAGGGAGAAAGCGAAGGGAGCAGGAGAAAGGGAATGAAGAATAAAAAGTAGTGTTGGGCTTCAGGAGTGAGATGGAGGAATTGCCATTAAAGAGGCAGGAAGCAGGAGAGTGAGAGAAAAGGAAAGAAGAGACATGGAGCCAGACGAGGGGTTAGTGAGAGAGGATGTGACAGAAAACAGGATGAGAAGGAAATAAGGCAAGGCAAGGACAGGCAAGGACAGGCAAAGCAAGGCTAGGCTGCAGGACATTTTTTCGCTTTATAGTTTCTAGCACATTCGTCTTCAGACTAGGAGTAAGGCCATAAGACCGTATGGATTAGGCCCAAGCAAAAACCCCAGCTACTTAAGACACTTAGACTAAGCCTAAAATACGCAGATCTCTCCATAAGGATGGTTTTTATACTGTGCTTCCACAATCTGCTGGCAGTACAAAAAAATAAGCTGCAGATCTCCTTAGGCTGAGTCATGGTGCTTTGGTGCAGGGACCATGCATATCATGGGAATACTTCACCATTTCTGCTCTGGTTTTCAGAGTATGACACCAAAACACCCACCTGATGATATCCTTTCAAGAGCAAAGGCAGCAATTTGCAGAATTCCGCTTCTTTGGGGAAGTGAGAAATTGCTGAGCTGACACCAAGTCCTGCAGTGTCCCTGTCACCTGCAGAGTCACCACATACTCGCCACGGTAGCGGGCATTGTGACAAAGGTTCTATGTCAGCTGGGTGTGGCAGCCAGGCGCCCCCTAGGGGATGGGGAGCCTGTCAGCCCCGGGCCTCTCACTGCCTGCTGTCCCTGCTGTCACCAGCCAGGCCTCTGAAAATTGGTCAAACCATGCCCAGACTTGGGGCCAATTTTGCCCAAAGTCTTGAAAAGACAAGTCGGGAAGAAAGATATGGGACAGAGGGAGAAAGCGAAGGGAGCAGGAGAAAGGGAAGGAAGAATAAAAAGTAGTGTTGGGCTTCAGGAGTGAGATGGAGGAATTGCAGGAAAAGAGGCAGGAAGCAGGAGAGTGAGAGAAAAGGAAAGTAGAGACATGCAGCCAGACGAGGGGTTAGTGAGGGAGGATGGGACAGAGAACAGGATGAGAAGGAAATAAGGCAAGGCAAGGACAGGCAAGGACAGGCAAAGCAAGGCTAGGCTGCAGGACATTTTTTCGCTTTATAGTTTCTAGCACATTCGTCTTCAGACTAGGAGTAAGGCCATAAGACCGTATGGATTAGGCCCAAGCAAAAACCCCAGCTACTTGAGACACTAAGACTAAGCCTAAAATACGCAGATCTCTCCATAAGGATGGTTTTTATACTGTGCTTCCACAATCTGCTGGCAGTACAAAAAAATAAGCTGCAGATCTCCTTAGGCTGAGTCACGGTGCTTTGGTGCAGGGACCATGCATATCATGGGAATATTTCACCATTTCTGCTCTGGTTTTCAGAGTATGACACCAAAACACCCACCTGATGATATCCTTTCAAGAGCAAAGGCAGCAATTTGCAGAATTCCGCTTCTTTGGGGAAGTGAGAAATTGCTGAGCTGCCACCAAGTCCTGCAGTGTCCCTGTCACCTGCAGAGTCACCACATACTCGCCACGGTAGCGGGCATTGTGACAAAGGTTCTATGTCAGCTGGGTGTGGCAGCCAGGCGCCCCCTAGGGGATGGGGAGCCTGTCAGCCCCGGGCCTGTCACTGCCCGCTGTCCCTGCTGTCACCAGCCAGGCCTCTGAATATTGGTCAAACCATGCCCAGACTTGGGGCCAATTTGGCCCAAAGTCTTGAAAAGACAAGTCGGGAAGAAAGATATGGGACAGAGGGAGAAAGCGAAGGGAGCAGGAGAAAGGGAAGGAAGAATAAAAAGTAGTGTTGGGCTTCAGGAGTGAGATGGAGGAATTGCAGGAAAAGAGGCAGGAAGCAGGAGAGTGAGAGAAAAGGAAAGTAGAGACATGCAGCCAGACGAGGGGTTAGTGAGGGAGGATGGGACAGAGAACAGGATGAGAAGGAAATAAGGCAAGGCAAGGACAGGCAAGGACAGGCAAAGCAAGGCTAGGCTGCAGGACATGTTTTCGCTTTATAGTTTCTAGCACATTCGTCTTCAGACTAGGAGTAAGGCCATAAGACCGTATGGATTAGGCCCAAGCAAAAACCCCAGCTACTTGAGACACTTAGACTAAGCCTAAAATATGCAGATCTCTCCATAAGGATGGTTTTTATACTGTGCTTCCACAATCTGCTGGCAGTAAAAAAAAATAAGCTGCAGATCTCCTTAGGCTGAGTCACGGTGCTTTGGTGCAGGGACCATGCATATCATGGGAATAGTTCACCATTTCTGCTCTGGTTTTCAGAGTATGACACCAAAACACCCACCTGATGATATCCTTTCAAGAGCAAAGGCAGCAATTTGCAGAATTCCGCTTCTTTGGGGAAGTGAGAAATTGCTGAGCTGCCACCAAGTCCTGCAGTGTCCCTGTCACCTGCAGAGTCACCACATACTCGCCACGGTAGCGGGCATTGTGACAAAGGTTCTATGTCAGCTGGGTGTGGCAGCCAGGCGCCCCCTAGGGGATGGGGAGCCTGTCAGCCCCGGGCCTGTCACTGCCTGCTGTCCCTGCAGTCACCAGCCAGGCCTCTGAATATTGGTCAAACCATGCCCAGACTTGGGGCCAATTTGCCCCAAAGTCTTGAAAAGACAAGTCGGGAAGAAAGATATGGGACAGAGGGAGAAAGCGAAGGGAGCAGGAGAAAGGGAAGGAAGAATAAAAAGTAGTGTTGGGCTTCAGGAGTGAGATGGAGGAATTGCCATTAAAGAGGCAGGAAGCAGGAGAGTGAGAGAAAAGGAAAGTAGAGACATGCAGCCAGACGAGGGGTTAGTGAGGGAGGATGGGACAGAGAACAGGATGAGAAGGAAATAAGGCAAGGCAAGGACAGGCAAGGACAGGCAAAGCAAGGCTAAGCTGCAGGACATTTTTTCGCTTTATAGTTTCTAGCACATTCGTCTTCAGACTAGGAGTAAGGCCATAAGACCGTATGGATTAGGCCCAAGCAAAAACCCCAGCTACTTGAGACACTAAGACTAAGCCTAAAATATGCAGATCTCTCCATAAGGATGGTTTTTATAGTGTGCTTCCACAATCTGCTGGCAGTACAAAAAAATAAGCTGCAGATCTCCTTAGGCTGAGTCATGGTGCTTTGGTGCAGGGACCATGCATATCATGGGAATAGTTCACCATTTCTGCTCTGGTTTTCAGAGAATGACACCAAAACACTCACCTGATGATATCCTTTCAAGAGCAAAGGCAGCAATTTGCAGAATTCCGCTTCTTTGGTGAAGGGAGAAATTGCTGAGCTGACACCAAGTCCTGCAGTGTCCCTGTCACCTGTAAAGTCACCAGATATTCGCCAAGGTAGCGGGCATTGTGACAAAGGTTCTATGCCAGCTGGGTGTGGCAGCCAGGCGCCCCCTAGGGGTTGCGGAGCCTGTCAGCCCTGGGCCTGTCACTGCCTGCTGTCCCTGCTGTCACCAGCCAGGCCTCTGAAAATTGGTCAAACCATGCCAGGACTTGGGGCCAATTTTGCCCAAAGTCTTGAAAAGACAAGTCGTGAAGAAAGATATGGGATAGAGGGAGAAAGCGAAGGGAGCAGGAGAAAGGGAAGGAAGAATAAAAAGTAGTGTTGGGCTTCAGGAGTGAGATGGAGGAATTGCAGGAAAAGAGGCAGGAAGCAGGAGAGTGAGAGAAAAGGAAAGAAGAGACATGGAGCCAGACGAGGGGTTAGTGAGAGAGGATGTGACAGAAAACAGGATGAGAAGGAAATAAGGCAAGGCAAGGACAGGCAAGGACAGGCAAAGCAAGGCTAGGCTGCAGGACATTTTTTCGCTTTATAGTTTCTAGCACATTCGTCTTCAGACTAGGAGTAAGGCCATGAGACCGTATGGATTAGCCCCAAGCAAAAACCCCAGCTACTTGAGACACTTAGACTAAGCCTAAAATACGCAGATCTCTCCATAAGGATGGTTTTTATACTGTGCTTCCACAATCTGCTGGCAGTACAAAAAAATAAGCTGCAGATCTCCTTAGGCTGAGTCATGGTGCTTTGGTGCAGGGACCACCATGCATATCATGGGAATACTTCACCATTTCTGCTCTGGTTTTCAGAGTATGACACCAAAACACCCACCTGATGATATCCTTTCAAGAGCAAAGGCAGCAATTTGCAGAATTCCGCTTCTTTGGGGAAGTGAGAAATTGCTGAGCTGACACCAAGTCCTGCAGTGTCCCTGTCACCTGCAGAGTCACCACATACTCTCCACGGTAGCGGGCATTGTGACAAAGGTTCTATGTCAGCTGGGTGTGGCAGCCAGGCGCCCCCTAGGGGATGGGGAGCCTGTCAGCCGCGGGCCTGTCACTGCCTGCTGTCCCTGCTGTCACCAGCCAGGCCTCTGAAAATTGGTCAAACCATGCCCAGACTTGGGGCCAATTTTGCCCAAAGTCTTGAAAAGACAAGTCGTGAAGAAAGATATGGGACAGAGGGAGAAAGCGAAGGGAGCAGGAGAAAGGGAAGGAAGAATAAAAAGTAGTGTTGGGCTTCAGGAGTGAGATGGAGGAATTGCAGGAAAAGAGGCAGGAAGCAGGAGAGTGAGAGAAAAGGAAAGTAGAGACATGCAGCCAGACGAGGGGTTAGTGAGGGAGGATGGGACAGAGAACAGGATGAGAAGGAAATAAGGCAAGGCAAGAACAGGCAAGGACAGGCAAAGCAAGGCTAGGCTGCAGGACATTTTTTCGCTTTATAGTTTCTAGCACATTCGTCTTCAGACTAGGAGTAAGGCCATAAGACCGTATGGATTAGGCCCAAGCAAAAACCCCAGCTACTTGAGACACTAAGACTAAGCCTAAAATACGCAGATCTCTCCATAAGGATGGTTTTTATACTGTGCTTCCACAATCTGCTGGCAGTACAAAAAAATAAGATGCAGATCTCCTTAGGCTGAGTCACGGTGCTTTGGTGCAGGGACCATGCATATCATGGGAATAGTTCACCATTTCTGCTCTGGTTTTCAGAGTATGACACCAAAACACCCACCTGATGATATCCTTTCAAGAGCAAAGGCAGCAATTTGCAGAATTCCGCTTCTTTGGGGAAGTGAGAAATTGCTGAGCTGCCACCAAGTCCTGCAGTGTCCCTGTCACCTGCAGAGTCACCACATACTCGCCACGGTAGCGGGCATTGTGACAAAGGTTCTATGTCAGCTGGGTGTGGCAGCCAGGCGCCCCCTAGGGGATGGGGAGCCTGTCAGCCCCGGGCCTGTCACTGCCTGCTGTCCCTGCTGTCACCAGCCAGGCCTCTGAATATTGGTCAAACCATGCCCAGACTTGGGGCCAATTTGCCCCAAAGTCTTGAAAAGACAAGTCGGGAAGAAAGATATGGGACAGAGGGAGAAAGCGAAGGGAGCAGGAGAAAGGGAAGGAAGAATAAAAAGTAGTGTTGGGCTTCAGGAGTGAGATGGAGGAATTGCAGGAAAAGAGGCAGGAAGCAGGAGAGTGAGAGAAAAGGAAAGTAGAGACATGCAGCCAGACGAGGGGTTAGTGAGAGAGGATGGGACAGAGAACAGGATGAGAAGGAAATAAGGCAAGGCAAGGACAGGCAAGGACAGGCAAAGCAAGGCTAGGCTGCAGGACATTTTTTCGCTTTATAGTTTCTAGCACATTCGTCTTCAGACTAGGAGTAAGGCCATAAGACCGTATGGATTAGGCCCAAGCAAAAACCCCAGCTACTTGAGACACTAAGACTAAGCCTAAAATACGCAGATCTCTCCATAAGGATGGTTTTTATACTGTGCTTCCACAATCTGCTGGCAGTACAAAAAAATAAGCTGCAGATCTCCTTAGGCTGAGTCATGGTGCTTTGGTGCAGGGACCATGCATATCATGGGAATAGTTCACCATTTCTGCTCTGGTTTTCAGAGTATGACACCAAAACACCCACCTGATGATATCCTTTCAAGAGCAAAGGCAGCAATTTGCGGAATTCCGCTTCTTTGGGGAAGTGAGAAATTGCTGAGCTGCCACCAAGTCCTGCAGTGTCCCTGTCACCTGCAGAGTCACCACATACTCGCCACGGTAGCGGGCATTGTGACAAAGGTTCTATGTCAGCTGGGTGTGGCAGCCAGGCGCCCCCTAGGGGATGGGGAGCCTGTCAGCCCCGGGCCTGTCACTGCCTGCTGTCCCTGCAGTCACCAGCCAGGCCTCTGAATATTGGTCAAACCATGCCCAGACTTGGGGCCAATTTGGCCCAAAGTCTTGAAAAGACAAGTCGGGAAGAAAGATATGGGACAGAGGGAGAAAGCGAAGGGAGCAGGAGAAAGGGAAGGAAGAATAAAAAGTAGTGTTGGGCTTCAGGAGTGAGATGGAGGAATTGCAGGAAAAGAGGCAGGAAGCAGGAGAGTGAGAGAAAAGGAAAGTAGAGACATGCAGCCAGACGAGGGGTTAGTGAGGGAGGATGGGACAGAGAACAGGATGAGAAGGAAATAAGGCAAGGCAAGGACAGGCAAGGACAGGCAAAGCAAGGCTAGGCTGCAGGACATTTTTTCGCTTTATAGTTTCTAGCACATTCGTCTTCAGACTAGGAGTAAGGCCATAAGACCGTATGGATTAGGCCCAAGCAAAAACCCCAGCTACTTGATACACTAAGACTAAGCCTAAAATACGGAGAACTCTCCATAAGGATGGTTTTTATACTGTGCTTCCACAATCTGCTGGCAGTACAAAAAAATAAGCTGCAGATCTCCTTAGGCTGAGTCACGGTGCTTTGGTGCAGGGACCATGCATATCATGGGAATATTTCACCATTTCTTCTCTGGTTTTCAGAGTATGACACCAAAACACCCACCTGATGATATCCTTTCAAGAGCAAAGGCAGCAATTTGCAGAATTCCGCTTCTTTGGGGAAGTGAGAAATTGCTGACCTGCCACCAAGTCCTGCAGTGTCCCTGTCACCTGCAGAGTCACCACATACTCGCCACGGTCGTGGGCATTGTGACAAAGGTTCTATGTCAGCTGGGTGTGGCAGCCAGGCGCCCCCTAGGGGATGGGGAGCCTGTCAGCCCCGGGCCTGTCACTGCCTGCTGTCCCTGCAGTCACCAGCCAGGCCTCTGAATATTGGTCAAACCATGCCCAGACTTGGGGCCAATTTGCCCCAAAGTCTTGAAAAGACAAGTCGGGAAGAAAGATATGGGACAGAGGGAGAAAGCGAAGGGAGCAGGAGAAAGGGAAGGAAGAATAAAAAGTAGTGTTGGGCTTCAGGAGTGAGATGGAGGAATTGCCATTAAAGAGGCAGGAAGCAGGAGAGTGAGAGAAAAGGAAAGAAGAGACATGGAGCCAGACGAGGGGTTAGTGAGAGAGGATGTGAAAGAAAACAGGATGAGAAGGAAATAAGGCAAGGCAAGGACAGGAAAGGACAGGCAAAGCAAGGCTAGGCTGCAGGACATGTTTTCGCTTTATAGTTTCTAGCACATTCGTCTTCAGACTAGGAGTAAGGCCATAAGACCGTATGGATTAGGCCCAAGCAAAAACCCCAGCTACTTGAGACACTTAGACTAAGCCTAAAATATGCAGATCTCTCCATAAGGATGGTTTTTATACTGTGCTTCCACAATCTGCTGGCAGTAAAAAAAAATAAGCTGCAGATCTCCTTAGGCTGAGTCACGGTGCTTTGGTGCAGGGACCATGCATATCATGGGAATAGTTCACCATTTCTGCTCTGGTTTTCAGAGTATGACACCAAAACACCCACCTGATGATATCCTTTCAAGAGCAAAGGCAGCAATTTGCAGAATTCCGCTTCTTTGGGGAAGTGAGAAATTGCTGAGCTGACACCAAGTCCTGCAGTGTCCCTGTCACCTGCAGAGTCACCACATACTCGCCACGGTAGCGGGCATTGTGACAAAGGTTCTATGTCAGCTGGGTGTGGCAGCCAGGCGCCCCCTAGGGGATGGGGAGCCTGTCAGCCCCGGGCCTGTCACTGCCTGCTGTCCCTGCTGTCACCAGCCAGGCCTCTGAATATTGGTCAAACCATGCCCAGACTTGGGGCCAATTTGCCCCAAAGTCTTGAAAAGACAAGTCGGGAAGAAAGATATGGGACAGAGGGAGAAAGCGAAGGGAGCAGGAGAAAGGGAAGGAAGAATAAAAAGTAGTGTTGGGCTTCAGGAGTGAGATGGAGGAATTGCAGGAAAAGAGGCAGGAAGCAGGAGAGTGAGAGAAAAGGAAAGTAGAGACATGCAGCCAGACGAGGGGTTAGTGAGGGAGGATGGGACAGAGAACAGGATGAGAAGGAAATAAGGCAAGGCAAGGACAGGCAAGGACAGGCAAAGCAAGGCTAGGCTGCAGGACATGTTTTCGCTTTATAGTTTCTAGCACATTCGTCTTCAGACTAGGAGTAAGGCCATAAGACCGTATGGATTAGGCCCAAGCAAAAACCCCAGCTACTTGACACACTAAGACTAAGCCTAAAATACGCAGATCTCTCCATAAGGATGGTTTTTATACTGTGCGTCCACAATCTGCTGGCAGTACAAAAAAATAAGCTGCAGATCTCCTTAGGCTGAGTCACGGTGCTTTGGTGCAGGGACCATGCATATCATGGGAATAGTTCACCATTTCTGCTCTGGTTTTCAGAGTATGACACCAAAACACCCACCTGATGATATCCTTTCAAGAGCAAAGGCAGCAATTTGCAGAATTCCGCTTCTTTGGGGAAGTGAGAAATTGCTGAGCTGCCACCAAGTCCTGCAGTGTCCCTGTCACCTGCAGAGTCACCACATACTCGCCACGGTAGCGGGCATTGTGACAAAGGTTCTATGTCAGCTGGGTGTGGCAGCCAGGCGCCCCCTAGGGGATGGGGAGCCTGTCAGCCCCGGGCCTGTCACTGCCTGCTGTCCCTGCAGTCACCAGCCAGGCCTCTGAATATTGGTCAAACCATGCCCAGACTTGGGGCCAATTTGGCCCAAAGTCTTGAAAAGACAAGTCGGGAAGAAAGATATGGGACAGAGGGAGAAAGCGAAGGGAGCAGGAGAAAGGGAAGGAAGAATAAAAAGTAGTGTTGGGCTTCAGGAGTGAGATGGAGGAATTGCAGGAAAAGAGGCAGGAAGCAGGAGAGTGAGAGAAAAGGAAAGTAGAGACATGCAGCCAGACGAGGGGTTAGTGAGGGAGGATGGGACAGAGAACAGGATGAGAAGGAAATAAGGCAAGGCAAGGACAGGCAAGGACAGGCAAAGCAAGGCTAGGCTGCAGGACATTTTTTCGCTTTATAGTTTCTAGCACATTCGTCTTCAGACTAGGAGTAAGGCCATAAGACCGTATGGATTAGGCCCAAGCAAAAACCCCAGCTACTTGAGACACTAAGACTAAGCCTAAAATACGGAGATCTCTCCATAAGGATGGTTTTTATACTGTGCTTCCACAATCTGCTGGCAGTACAAAAAAATAAGCTGCAGATCTCCTTAGGCTGAGTCACGGTGCTTTGGTGCAGGGACCATGCATATCATGGGAATAGTTCACCATTTCTGCTCTGGTTTTCAGAGTATGACACCAAAACACCCACCTGATGATATCCTTTCAAGAGCAAAGGCAGCAATTTGCAGAATTCTGCTTCTTTGGGGAAGTGAGAAATTGCTGAGCTGCCACCAAGTCCTGCAGTGTCCCTGTCACCTGCAGAGTCACCACATACTCGCCACGGTAGCGGGCATTGTGACAAAGGTTCTATGTCAGCTGGGTGTGGCAGCCAGGCGCCCCCTAGGGGATGGGGAGCCTGTCAGCCCCGGGCCTGTCACTGCCTGCTGTCCCTGCTGTCACCAGCCAGGCCTCTGAAAATTGGTCAAACCATGCCCAGACTTGGGGCCAATTTGGCCCAAAGTCTTGAAAAGACAAGTCGGGAAGAAAGATATGGGACAGAGGGAGAAAGCGAAGGGAGCAGGAGAAAGGGAAGGAAGAATAAAAAGTAGTGTTGGGCTTCAGGAGTGAGATGGAGGAATTGCAGGAAAAGAGGCAGGAAGCAGGAGAGTGAGAGAAAAGGAAAGTAGAGACATGCAGCCAGACGAGGGGTTAGTGAGGGAGGATGGGACAGAGAACAGGATGAGAAGGAAATAAGGCAAGGCAAGGACAGGCAAGGACAGGCAAAGCAAGGCTAGGCTGCAGGACATGTTTTCGCTTTATAGTTTCTAGCACATTCGTCTTCAGACTAGGAGTAAGGCCATAAGACCGTATGGATTAGGCCCAAGCAAAAACCCCAGCTACTTGACACACTAAGACTAAGCCTAAAATACGCAGATCTCTCCATAAGGATGGTTTTTATACTGTGCGTCCACAATCTGCTGGCAGTACAAAAAAATAAGCTGCAGATCTCCTTAGGCTGAGTCACGGTGCTTTGGTGCAGGGACCATGCATATCATGGGAATAGTTCACCATTTCTGCTCTGGTTTTCAGAGTATGACACCAAAACACCCACCTGATGATATCCTTTCAAGAGCAAAGGCAGCAATTTGCAGAATTCCGCTTCTTTGGGGAAGTGAGAAATTGCTGAGCTGACACCAAGTCCTGCAGTGTCCCTGTCACCTGCAGAGTCACCACATACTCGCCACGGTAGCGGGCATTGTGACAAAGGTTCTATGTCAGCTGGGTGTGGCAGCCAGGCGCCCCCTAGGGGATGGGGAGCCTGTCAGCCCCGGGCCTGTCACTGCCTGCTGTCCCTGCTGTCACCAGCCAGGCCTCTGAAAATTGGTCAAACCATGCCCAGACTTGGGGCCAATTTGGCCCAAAGTCTTGAAAAGACAAGTCGGGAAGAAAGATATGGGACAGAGGGAGAAAGCGAAGGGAGCAGGAGAAAGGGAAGGAAGAATAAAAAGTAGTGTTGGGCTTCAGGAGTGAGATGGAGGAATTGCAGGAAAAGAGGCAGGAAGCAGGAGAGTGAGAGAAAAGGAAAGACGAGACATGCAGCCAGACGAGGGGTTAGTGAGGGAGGATGGGACAGAGAACAGGATGAGAAGGAAATAAGGCAAGGCAAGGACAGGCAAGGACAGGCAAAGCAAGGCTAGGCTGCAGGACATTTTTTCGCTTTATAGTTTCTAGCACATTCGTCTTCAGACTAGGAGTAAGGCCATAAGACCGTATGGATTAGGCCCAAGCAAAAACCCCAGCTACTTGAGACACTAAGACTAAGCCTAAAATACGGAGATCTCTCCATAAGGATGGTTTTTATACTGTGCTTCCACAATCTGCTGGCAGTACAAAAAAATAAGCTGCAGATCTCCTTAGGCTGAGTCACGGTGCTTTGGTGCAGGGACCATGCATATCATGGGAATATTTCACCATTTCTGCTCTGGTTTTCAGAGTATGACACCAAAACACCCACCTGATGATATCCTTTCAAGAGCAAAGGCAGCAATTTGCAGAATTCCGCTTCTTTGGGGAAGTGAGAAATTGCTGAGCCGCCACCAAGTCCTGCAGTGTCCCTGTCACCTGCAGAGTCACCACATACTCGCCACGGTAGTGGGCATTGTGACAAAGGTTCTATGTCAGCTGGGTGTGGCAGCCAGGCGCCCCCTAGGGGATGGGGAGCCTGTCAGCCCCGGGCCTGTCCCTGCAGTCACCAGCCAGGCCTCTGAAAATTAGTCAAACCATGCCCAGACTTGGGGCCAATTTTGCCCAAAGTCTTGAAAAGACAAGTCGTGAAGAAAGATATGGGACAGAGGGAGAAAGCGAAGGGAGCAGGAGAAAGGGAAGGAAGAATAAAAAGTAGTGTTGGGCTTCAGGAGTGAGATGGAGGAATTGCAGGAAAAGAGGCAGGAAGCAGGAGAGTGAGAGAAAAGGAAAGTAGAGACATGCAGCCAGACGAGGGGTTAGTGAGAGAGGATGGGACAGAGAACAGGATGAGAAGGAAATAAGGCAAGGCAAGGACAGGCAAGGACAGGCAAAGCAAGGCTAAGCTGCAGGACATTTTTTCGCTTTATAGTTTCTAGCACATTCGTCTTCAGACTAGGAGTAAGGCCATAAGACCGTATGGATTAGGCCCAAGCAAAAACCCCAGCTACTTGAGACACTAAGACTAAGCCTAAAATACGCAGATCTCTCCATAAGGATGGTTTTTATACTGTGCTTCCACAATCTGCTGGCAGTACAAAAAAATAAGCTGCAGATCTCCTTAGGCTGAGTCATGGTGCTTTGGTGCAGGGACCATGCATATCATGGGAATACTTCACCATTTCTGCTCTGGTTTTCAGAGTATGACACCAAAACACCCACCTGATGATATCCTTTCAAGAGCAAAGGCAGCAATTTGCGGAATTCCGCTTCTTTGGGGAAGTGAGAAATTGCTGAGCTGACACCAAGTCCTGCAGTGTCCCTGTCACCTGCAGAGTCACCACATACTCGCCACGGTAGCGGGCATTGTGACAAAGGTTCTATGTCAGCTGGGTGTGGCAGCCAGGCGCCCCCTAGGGGATGGGGAGCCTGTCAGCCCCGGGCCTGTCACTGCCTGCTGTCCCTGCTGTCACCAGCCAGGCCTCTGAATATTGGTCAAACCATGCCCAGACTTGGGGCCAATTTGGCCCAAAGTCTTGAAAAGACAAGTCGGGAAGAAAGATATGGGACAGAGGGAGAAAGCGAAGGGAGCAGGAGAAAGGGAAGGAAGAATAAAAAGTAGTGTTGGGCTTCAGGAGTGAGATGGAGGAATTGCAGGAAAAGAGGCAGGAAGCAGGACAGTGAGAGAAAAGGAAAGTAGAGACATGCAGCCAGACGAGGGGTTAGTGAGAGAGGATGGGACAGAGAACAGGATGAGAAGGAAATAAGGCAAGGCAAGGACAGGCAAGGACAGGCAAAGCAAGGCTAGGCTGCAGGACATTTTTTCGCTTTATAGTTTCTAGCACATTCGTCTTCAGACTAGGAGTAAGGCCATAAGACCGTATGGATTAGGCCCAAGCAAAAACCCCAGCTACTTGAGGCACTAAGACTAAGCCTAAAATACGCAGATCTCTCCATAAGGATGGTTTTTATACTGTGCTTCCACAATCTGCTGGCAGTACAAAAAAATAAGCTGCAGATCTCCTTAGGCTGAGTCATGGTGCTTTGGTGCAGGGACCATGCATATCATGGGAATAGTTCACCATTTCTGCTCTGGTTTTCAGAGTATGACACCAAAACACCCACCTGATGATATCCTTTCAAGAGCAAAGGCAGCAATTTGCGGAATTCCGCTTCTTTGGGGAAGTGAGAAATTGCTGAGCTGCCACCAAGTCCTGCAGTGTCCCTGTCACCTGCAGAGTCACCACATACTCGCCACGGTAGCTGGCATTGTGACAAAGGTTCTATGTCAGCTGGGTGTGGCAGCCAGGCGCCCCCTAGGGGATGGGGAGCCTGTCAGCCCCGGGCCTGTCACTGCCTGCTGTCCCTGCAGTCACCAGCCAGGCCTCTGAATATTGGTCAAACCATGCCCAGACTTGGGGCCAATTTGGCCCAAAGTCTTGAAAAGACAAGTCGGGAAGAAAGATATGGGACAGAGGGAGAAAGCGAAGGGAGCAGGAGAAAGGGAAGGAAGAATAAAAAGTAGTGTTGGGCTTCAGGAGTGAGATGGAGGAATTGCCATTAAAGAGGCAGGAAGCAGGAGAGTGAGAGAAAAGGACAGAAGAGACATGGAGCCAGACGAGGGGTTAGTGAGAGAGGATGTGAAAGAAAACAGGATGAGAAGGAAATAAGGCAAGGCAAGGACAGGAAAGGACAGGCAAAGCAAGGCTAGGCTGCAGGACATGTTTTCGCTTTATAGTTTCTAGCACATTCGTCTTCAGACTAGGAGTAAGGCCATAAGACCGTATGGATTAGGCCCAAGCAAAAACCCCAGCTACTTGAGACACTTAGACTAAGCCTAAAATATGCAGATCTCTCCATAAGGATGGTTTTTATACTGTGCTTCCACAATCTGCTGGCAGTAAAAAAAAATAAGCTGCAGATCTCCTTAGGCTGAGTCATGGTGCTTTGGTGCAGGGACCATGCATATCATGGGAATAGTTCACCATTTCTGCTCTGGTTTTCAGAGTATGACACCAAAACACCCACCTGATGATATCCTTTCAAGAGCAAAGGCAGCAATTTGCAGAATTCCGCTTCTTTGGGGAAGTGAGAAATTGCTGAGCTGACACCAAGTCCTGCAGTGTCCCTGTCACCTGCAGAGTCACCACATACTCGCCACGGTAGCGGGCATTGTGACAAAGGTTCTATGTCAGCTGGGTGTGGCAGCCAGGCGCCCCCTAGGGGATGGGGAGCCTGTCAGCCCCGGGCCTGTCACTGCCTGCTGTCCCTGCTGTCACCAGCCAGGCCTCTGAATATTGGTCAAACCATGCCCAGACTTGGGGCCAATTTGGGCCAAAGTCTTGAAAAGACAAGTCGGGAAGAAAGATATGGGACAGAGGGAGAAAGCGAAGGGAGCAGGAGAAAGGGAAGGAAGAATAAAAAGTAGTGTTGGGCTTCAGGAGTGAGATGGAGGAATTGCAGGAAAAGAGGCAGGAAGCAGGAGAGTGAGAGAAAAGGAAAGTAGAGACATGCAGCCAGACGAGGGGTTAGTGAGGGAGGATGGGACAGAGAACAGGATGAGAAGGAAATAAGGCAAGGCAAGGACAGGCAAGGACAGGCAAAGCAAGGCTAGGCTGCAGGACATGTTTTCGCTTTATAGTTTCTAGCACATTCGTCTTCAGACTAGGAGTAAGGCCATAAGACCGTATGGATTAGGCCCAAGCAAAAACCCCAGCTACTTGATACACTAAGACTAAGCCTAAAATACGGAGATCTCTCCATAAGGATGGTTTTTATACTGTGCTTCCACAATCTGCTGGCAGTACAAAAAAATAAGCTGCAGATCTCCTTAGGCTGAGTCACGGTGCTTTGGTGCAGGGACCATGCATATCATGGGAATATTTCACCATTTCTTCTCTGGTTTTCAGAGTATGACACCAAAACACCCACCTGATGATATCCTTTCAAGAGCAAAGGCAGCAATTTGCAGAATTCCGCTTCTTTGGGGAAGTGAGAAATTGCTGAGCTGCCACCAAGTCCTGCAGTGTCCCTGTCACCTGCAGAGTCACCACATACTCGCCACGGTAGCGGGCATTGTGACAAAGGTTCTATGTCAGCTGGGTGTGGCAGCCAGGCGCCCCCTAGGGGATGGGGAGCCTGTCAGCCCCGGGCCTGTCACTGCCTGCTGTCCCTGCAGTCACCAGCCAGGCCTCTGAATATTGGTCAAACCATGCCCAGACTTGGGGCCAATTTGGCCCAAAGTCTTGAAAAGACAAGTCGGGAAGAAAGATATGGGACAGAGGGAGAAAGCGAAGGGAGCAGGAGAAAGGGAAGGAAGAATAAAAAGTAGTGTTGGGCTTCAGGAGTGAGATGGAGGAATTGCCATTAAAGAGGCAGGAAGCAGGAGAGTGAGAGAAAAGGACAGAAGAGACATGGAGCCAGACGAGGGGTTAGTGAGAGAGGATGTGAAAGAAAACAGGATGAGAAGGAAATAAGGCAAGGCAAGGACAGGAAAGGACAGGCAAAGCAAGGCTAGGCTGCAGGACATGTTTTCGCTTTATAGTTTCTAGCACATTCGTCTTCAGACTAGGAGTAAGGCCATAAGACCGTATGGATTAGGCCCAAGCAAAAACCCCAGCTACTTGAGACACTTAGACTAAGCCTAAAATATGCAGATCTCTCCATAAGGATGGTTTTTATACTGTGCTTCCACAATCTGCTGGCAGTAAAAAAAAATAAGCTGCAGATCTCCTTAGGCTGAGTCATGGTGCTTTGGTGCAGGGACCATGCATATCATGGGAATAGTTCACCATTTCTGCTCTGGTTTTCAGAGTATGACACCAAAACACCCACCTGATGATATCCTTTCAAGAGCAAAGGCAGCAATTTGCAGAATTCCGCTTCTTTGGGGAAGTGAGAAATTGCTGAGCTGACACCAAGTCCTGCAGTGTCCCTGTCACCTGCAGAGTCACCACATACTCGCCACGGTAGCGGGCATTGTGACAAAGGTTCTATGTCAGCTGGGTGTGGCAGCCAGGCGCCCCCTAGGGGATGGGGAGCCTGTCAGCCCCGGGCCTGTCACTGCCTGCTGTCCCTGCTGTCACCAGCCAGGCCTCTGAATATTGGTCAAACCATGCCCAGACTTGGGGCCAATTTGGGCCAAAGTCTTGAAAAGACAAGTCGGGAAGAAAGATATGGGACAGAGGGAGAAAGCGAAGGGAGCAGGAGAAAGGGAAGGAAGAATAAAAAGTAGTGTTGGGCTTCAGGAGTGAGATGGAGGAATTGCAGGAAAAGAGGCAGGAAGCAGGACAGTGAGAGAAAAGGAAAGTAGAGACATGCAGCCAGACGAGGGGTTAGTGAGGGAGGATGGGACAGAGAACAGGATGAGAAGGAAATAAGGCAAGGCAAGGACAGGCAAGGACAGGCAAAGCAAGGCTAGGCTGCAGGACATGTTTTCGCTTTATAGTTTCTAGCACATTCGTCTTCAGACTAGGAGTAAGGCCATAAGACCGTATGGATTAGGCCCAAGCAAAAACCCCAGCTACTTGACACACTAAGACTAAGCCTAAAATACGGAGATCTCTCCATAAGGATGGTTTTTATACTGTGCTTCCACAATCTGCTGGCAGTACAAAAAAATAAGCTGCAGATCTCCTTAGGCTGAGTCACGGTGCTTTGGTGCAGGGACCATGCATATCATGGGAATAGTTCACCATTTCTGCTCTGGTTTTCAGAGTATGACACCAAAACACCCACCTGATGATATCCTTTCAAGAGCAAAGGCAGCAATTTGCAGAATTCTGCTTCTTTGGGGAAGTGAGAAATTGCTGAGCTGCCACCAAGTCCTGCAGTGTCCCTGTCACCTGCAGAGTCACCACATACTCGCCACGGTAGCGGGCATTGTGACAAAGGTTCTATGTCAGCTGGGTGTGGCAGCCAGGCGCCCCCTAGGGGATGGGGAGCCTGTCAGCCCCGGGCCTGTCACTGCCTGCTGTCCCTGCTGTCACCAGCCAGGCCTCTGAAAATTGGTCAAACCATGCCCAGACTTGGGGCCAATTTGGCCCAAAGTCTTGAAAAGACAAGTCGGGAAGAAAGATATGGGACAGAGGGAGAAAGCGAAGGGAGCAGGAGAAAGGGAAGGAAGAATAAAAAGTAGTGTTGGGCTTCAGGAGTGAGATGGAGGAATTGCAGGAAAAGAGGCAGGAAGCAGGAGAGTGAGAGAAAAGGAAAGTAGAGACATGCAGCCAGACGAGGGGTTAGTGAGGGAGGATGGGACAGAGAACAGGATGAGAAGGAAATAAGGCAAGGCAAGGACAGGCAAGGACAGGCAAAGCAAGGCTAGGCTGCAGGACATGTTTTCGCTTTATAGTTTCTAGCACATTCGTCTTCAGACTAGGAGTAAGGCCATAAGACCGTATGGATTAGGCCCAAGCAAAAACCCCAGCTACTTGAGACACTAAGACTAAGCCTAAAATACGGAGATCTCTCCATAAGGATGGTTTTTATACTGTGCTTCCACAATCTGCTGGCAGTACAAAAAAATAAGCTGCAGATCTCCTTAGGCTGAGTCACGGTGCTTTGGTGCAGGGACCATGCATATCATGGGAATAGTTCACCATTTCTGCTCTGGTTTTCAGAGTATGACACCAAAACACCCACCTGATGATATCCTTTCAAGAGCAAAGGCAGCAATTTGCAGAATTCTGCTTCTTTGGGGAAGTGAGAAATTGCTGAGCTGCCACCAAGTCCTGCAGTGTCCCTGTCACCTGCAGAGTCACCACATACTCGCCACGGTAGCGGGCATTGTGACAAAGGTTCTATGTCAGCTGGGTGTGGCAGCCAGGCGCCCCCTAGGGGATGGGGAGCCTGTCAGCCCCGGGCCTGTCACTGCCTGCTGTCCCTGCTGTCACCAGCCAGGCCTCTGAAAATTGGTCAAACCATGCCCAGACTTGGGGCCAATTTGGCCCAAAGTCTTGAAAAGACAAGTCGGGAAGAAAGATATGGGACAGAGGGAGAAAGCGAAGGGAGCAGGAGAAAGGGAAGGAAGAATAAAAAGTAGTGTTGGGCTACAGGAGTGAGATGGAGGAATTGCAGGAAAAGAGGCAGGAAGCAGGAGAGTGAGAGAAAAGGAAAGTAGAGACATGCAGCCAGACGAGGGGTTAGTGAGGGAGGATGGGACAGAGAACAGGATGAGAAGGAAATAAGGCAAGGCAAGGACAGGCAAGGACAGGCAAAGCAAGGCTAGGCTGCAGGACATGTTTTCGCTTTATAGTTTCTAGCACATTCGTCTTCAGACTAGGAGTAAGGCCATAAGACCGTATGGATTAGGCCCAAGCAAAAACCCCAGCTACTTGAGACACTAAGACTAAGCCTAAAATACGGAGATCTCTCCATAAGGATGGTTTTTATACTGTGCTTCCACAATCTGCTGGCAGTACAAAAAAATAAGCTGCAGATCTCCTTAGGCTGAGTCACGGTGCTTTGGTGCAGGGACCATGCATATCATGGGAATAGTTCACCATTTCTGCTCTGGTTTTCAGAGTATGACACCAAAACACCCACCTGATGATATCCTTTCAAGAGCAAAGGCAGCAATTTGCAGAATTCTGCTTCTTTGGGGAAGTGAGAAATTGCTGAGCTGCCACCAAGTCCTGCAGTGTCCCTGTCACCTGCAGAGTCACCACATACTCGCCACGGTAGCGGGCATTGTGACAAAGGTTCTATGTCAGCTGGGTGTGGCAGCCAGGCGCCCCCTAGGGGATGGGGAGCCTGTCAGCCCCGGGCCTGTCACTGCCTGCTGTCCCTGCTGTCACCAGCCAGGCCTCTGAAAATTGGTCAAACCATGCCCAGACTTGGGGCCAATTTGGCCCAAAGTCTTGAAAAGACAAGTCGGGAAGAAAGATATGGGACAGAGGGAGAAAGCGAAGGGAGCAGGAGAAAGGGAAGGAAGAATAAAAAGTAGTGTTGGGCTTCAGGAGTGAGATGGAGGAATTGCAGGAAAAGAGGCAGGAAGCAGGACAGTGAGAGAAAAGGAAAGTAGAGACATGCAGCCAGACGAGGGGTTAGTGAGAGAGGATGGGACAGAGAACAGGATGAGAAGGAAATAAGGCAAGGCAAGGACAGGCAAGGACAGGCAAAGCAAGGCTAAGCTGCAGGACATTTTTTCGCTTTATAGTTTCTAGCACATTCGTCTTCAGACTAGGAGTAAGGCCATAAGACCGTATGGATTAGGCCCAAGCAAAAACCCCAGCTACTTGACACACTAAGACTAAGCCTAAAATACGCAGATCTCTCCATAAGGATGGTTTTTATACTGTGCTTCCACAATCTGCGGGCAGTACAAAAAAATAAGCTGCAGATCTCCTTAGGCTGAGTCACGGTGCTTTGGTGCAGGGACCATGCATATCATGGGAATATTTCACCATTTCTGCTCTGGTTTTCAGAGTATGACACCAAAACACCCACCTGATGATATCCTTTCAAGAGCAAAGGCAGCAATTTGCAGAATTCCGCTTCTTTGGGGAAGTGAGAAATTGCTGAGCCGCCACCAAGTCCTGCAGTGTCCCTGTCACCTGCAGAGTCACCACATACTCGCCACGGTAGTGGGCATTGTGACAAAGGTTGTATGTCAGCTGGGTGTGGCAGCCAGGCGCCCCCTAGGGGATGGGGAGCCTGTCAGCCCCGGGCCTGTCACTGCCTGCTGTCCCTGCAGTCACCAGCCAGGCCTCTGAATATTGGTCAAACCATGCCCAGACTTGGGGCCAATTTGCCCCAAAGTCTTGAAAAGACAAGTCGGGAAGAAAGATATGGGACAGAGGGAGAAAGCGAAGGGAGCAGGAGAAAGGGAAGGAAGAATAAAAAGTAGTGTTTGGCTTCAGGAGTGAGATGGAGGAATTGCCATTAAAGAGGCAGGAAGCAGGAGAGTGAGAGAAAAGGAAAGAAGAGACATGGAGCCAGACGAGGGGTTAGTGAGAGAGGATGTGAAAGAAAACAGGATGAGAAGGAAATAAGGCAAGGCAAGGACAGGAAAGGACAGGCAAAGCAAGGCTAGGCTGCAGGACATGTTTTCGCTTTATAGTTTCTAGCACATTCGTCTTCAGACTAGGAGTAAGGCCATAAGACCGTATGGATTAGGCCCAAGCAAAAACCCCAGCTACTTGAGACACTTAGACTAAGCCTAAAATATGCAGATCTCTCCATAAGGATGGTTTTTATACTGTGCTTCCACAATCTGCTGGCAGTAAAAAAAAATAAGCTGCAGATCTCCTTAGGCTGAGTCACGTTGCTTTGGTGCAGGGACCATGCATATCATGGGAATAGTTCACCATTTCTGCTCTGGTTTTCAGAGTATGACACCAAAACACCCACCTGATGATATCCTTTCAAGAGCAAAGGCAGCAATTTGCAGAATTCCGCTTCTTTGGGGAAGTGAGAAATTGCTGAGCTGACACCAAGTCCTGCAGTGTCCCTGTCACCTGCAGAGTCACCACATACTCGCCACGGTAGCGGGCATTGTGACAAAGGTTCTATGTCAGCTGGGTGTGGCAGCCAGGCGCCCCCTAGGGGATGGGGAGCCTGTCAGCCCCGGGCCTGTCACTGCCTGCTGTCCCTGCTGTCACCAGCCAGGCCTCTGAATATTGGTCAAACCATGCCCAGACTTGGGGCCAATTTGGCCCAAAGTCTTGAAAAGACAAGTCGGGAAGAAAGATATGGGACAGAGGGAGAAAGCGAAGGGAGCAGGAGAAAGGGAAGGAAGAATAAAAAGTAGTGTTGGGCTTCAGGAGTGAGATGGAGGAATTGCCATTAAAGAGGCAGGAAGCAGGAGAGTGAGAGAAAAGGAAAGAAGAGACATGGAGCCAGACGAGGGGTTAGTGAGAGAGGATGGGACAGAGAACAGGATGAGAAGGAAATAAGGCAAGGCAAGGACAGGCAAGGACAGGCAAAGCAAGGCTAGGCTGCAGGACATTTTTTCGCTTTATAGTTTCTAGCACATTCGTCTTCAGACTAGGAGTAAGGCCATAAGACCGTATGGATTAGGCCCAAGCAAAAACCCCAGCTACTTGAGACACTAAGACTAAGCCTAAAATACGGAGATCTCTCCATAAGGATGGTTTTTATACTGTGCGTCCACAATCTGCTGGCAGTACAAAAAAATAAGCTGCAGATCTCCTTAGGCTGAGTCACGGTGCTTTGGTGCAGGGACCATGCATATCATGGGAATAGTTCACCATTTCTGCTCTGGTTTTCAGAGTATGACACCAAAACACCCACCTGATGATATCCTTTCAAGAGCAAAGGCAGCAATTTGCAGAATTCCGCTTCTTTGGGG
This sequence comes from Columba livia, assembly GCF_036013475.1. Classification (NCBI taxonomy): domain Eukaryota; kingdom Metazoa; phylum Chordata; class Aves; order Columbiformes; family Columbidae; genus Columba; species Columba livia. The sequence goes on along the minus strand of NW_027043009.1, from coordinate 3,879,540 downwards.
AAGTGAGAAATTGCTGAGCTGCCACCAAGTCCTGCAGTGTCCCTGTCACCTGCAGAGTCACCACATACTCGCCACGGTAGCGGGCATTGTGACAAAGGTTCTATGTCAGCTGGGTGTGGCAGCCAGGCGCCCCCTAGGGGATGGGGAGCCTGTCAGCCCCGGGCCTGTCACTGCCTGCTGTCCCTGCTGTCACCAGCCAGGCCTCTGAAAATTGGTCAAACCATGCCCAGACTTGGGGCCAACTTGGCCCAAAGTCTTGAAAAGACAAGTCGGGAAGAAAGATATGGGACAGAGGGAGAAAGCGAAGGGAGCAGGAGAAAGGGAAGGAAGAATAAAAAGTAGTGTTGGGCTTCAGGAGTGAGATGGAGGAATTGCAGGAAAAGAGGCAGGAAGCAGGAGAGTGAGAGAAAAGGAAAGTAGAGACATGCAGCCAGACGAGGGGTTAGTGAGGGAGGATGGGACAGAGAACAGGATGAGAAGGAAATAAGGCAAGGCAAGGACAGGCAAGGACAGGCAAAGCAAGGCTAGGCTGCAGGACATTTTTTCGCTTTATAGTTTCTAGCACATTCGTCTTCAGACTAGGAGTAAGGCCATAAGACCGTATGGATTAGGCCCAAGCAAAAACCCCAGCTACTTGAGGCACTAAGACTAAGCCTAAAATACGCAGATCTCTCCATAAGGATGGTTTTTATACTGTGCGTCCACAATCTGCTGGCAGTACAAAAAAATAAGCTGCAGATCTCCTTAGGCTGAGTCACGGTGCTTTGGTGCAGGGACCATGCATATCATGGGAATAGTTCACCATTTCTGCTCTGGTTTTCAGAGTATGACACCAAAACACCCACCTGATGATATCCTTTCAAGAGCAAAGGCAGCAATTTGCAGAATTCCGCTTCTTTGGGGAAGTGAGAAATTGCTGAGCTGACACCAAGTCCTGCAGTGTCCCTGTCACCTGCAGAGCCACCGCATCCTCGCCACGGTAGCGGGCATTGTGACAAAGGTTCTATGTCAGCTGGGTGTGGCAGCCAGGCGCCCCCTAGGGGATGGGGAGCCTGTCAGCCCCGGGCCTGTCAATGCCTGCTGTCCCTGCAGTCACCAGCCAGGCCTCTGAATATTGGTCAAACCATGCCCAGACGTGGGGCCAATTTGGCCCAATGTCTTGAAAAGACAAGTCGGGAAGAAAGATATGGGACAGAGGGAGAAAGCGAAGGGAGCAGGAGAAAGGGAAGGAAGAATAAAAAGTAGTGTTGGGCTTCAGGAGTGAGATGGAGGAATTGCAGGAAAAGAGGCAGGAAGCAGGAGAGTGAGAGAAAAGGAAAGTAGAGACATGCAGCCAGACGAGGGGTTAGTGAGGGAGGATGGGACAGAGAACAGGATGAGAAGGAAATAAGGCAAGGCAAGGACAGGCAAGGACAGGCAAAGCAAGGCTAGGCTGCAGGACATTTTTTCGCTTTATGGTTTCTAGCACATTCGTCTTCAGACTAGGAGTAAGGCCATAAGACCGTATGGATTAGGCCCAAGCAAAAACCACAGCTACTTGACACACTAAGACTAAGCCTGAAATACGCAGATCTCTCCATCAGGATGGTTTTTATACTGTGCTTCCACAATCTGCTGGCAGTACAAAAAAATAAGCTGCAGATCTCCTTAGGCTGAGTCATGGTGCTTTGGTGCAGGGACCATGCATATCATGGGAATAGTTCACCATTTCTGCTCTGGTTTTCAGTGTATGACACCAAAACACCCACCTGATGATATCCTTTCAAGAGCAAAGGCAGCAATTTGCAGAATTCCGCTTCTTTGGGGAAGTGAGAAATTTCTGACCTGCCACCAAGTCCTGCAGTGTCCCTGTCACCTGCAGAGTCACCACATGCTCGCCACGGTAGTGGGCATTGTGACAAAGGTTCTATGTCAGCTGGGTGTGGCAGCCAGGCGCCCCCTAGGGGATGGGGAGCCTGTCAGCCCCGGGCCTGTCACTGCCTGCTGTCCCTGCAGTCACCAGCCAGGCCTCTGAAAATTGGTCAAACCATGCCCAGACTTGGGGCCAATTTGGCCCAAAGTCTTGAAAAGACAAGTCGGGAAGAAAGATATGGGACAGAGGGAGAAAGCGAAGGGAGCAGGAGAAAGGGAAGGAAGAATAAAAAGTAGTGTTGGGCTTCAGGAGTGAGATGGAGGAATTGCAGGAAAAGAGGCAGGAAGCAGGAGAGTGAGAGAAAAGGAAAGTAGAGACATGCAGTCAGACGAGGGGTTAGTGAGGGAGGATGGGACAGAGAACAGGATGAGAAGGAAATAAGGCAAGGCAAGGACAGGCAAGGACAGGCAAAGCAAGGCTAGGCTGCAGGACATTTTTTCGCTTTATAGTTTCTAGCACATTCGTCTTCAGACTAGGAGTAAGGCCATAAGACCGTATGGATTAGGCCCAAGCAAAAACCCCAGCTACTTGACACACTAAGACTAAGCCTAAAATACGCAGATCTCTCCATAAGGATGGTTTTTATACTGTGCTTCCACAATCTGCTGGCAGTACAAAAAAATAAGCTGCAGATCTCCTTAGGCTGAGTCACGGTGCTTTGGTGCAGGGACCATGCATATCATGGGAATATTTCACCATTTCTGCTCTGGTTTTCAGAGTATGACACCAAAACACCCACCTGATGATATCCTTTCAAGAGCAAAGGCAGCAATTTGCAGAATTCCGCTTCTTTGGGGAAGTGAGAAATTGCTGACCTGCCACCAAGTCCTGCAGTGTCCCTGTCACCTGCAGAGTCACCACATGCTCGCCACGGTAGTGGGCATTGTGACAAAGGTTCTATGTCAGCTGGGTGTGGCAGCCAGGCGCCCCCTAGGGGATGGGGAGACTGTCGGCCCCGGGCCTGTCACTGCCTGCTGTCCCTGCTGTCACCAGCCAGGCCTCTGAAAATTGGTCAAACCATGCCCAGACTTGGGGCCAATTTGGCCCAAAGTCTTGAAAAGACAAGTCGGGAAGAAAGATATGGGACAGAGGGAGAAAGCGAAGGGAGCAGGAGAAAGGGAAGGAAGAATAAAAAGTAGTGTTGGGCTTCAGGAGTGAGATGGAGGAATTGCAGGAAAAGAGGCAGGAAGCAGGAGAGTGAGAGAAAAGGAAAGTAGAGACATGCAGCCAGACGAGGGGTTAGTGAGGGAGGATGGGACAGAGAACAGGATGAGAAGGAAATAAGGCAAGGCAAGGACAGGCAAGGACAGGCAAAGCAAGGCTAGGCTGCAGGACATTTTTTCGCTTTATAGTTTCTAGCACATTCGTCTTCAGACTAGGAGTAAGGCCATAAGACCGTATGGATTAGGCCCAAGCAAAAACCCCAGCTACTTGACACACTAAGACTAAGCCTAAAATACGCAGATCTCTCCATAAGGATGGTTTTTATACTGTGCTTCCACAATCTGCGGGCAGTACAAAAAAATAAGCTGCAGATCTCCTTAGGCTGAGTCACGGTGCTTTGGGGCAGGGACCATGCATATCATGGGAATATTTCACCATTTCTGCTCTGGTTTTCAGAGTATGACACCAAAACACCCACCTGATGATATCCTTTCAAGAGCAAAGGCAGCAATTTGCAGAATTCCGCTTCTTTGGGGAAGTGAGAAATTGCTGAGCCGCCACCAAGTCCTGCAGTGTCCCTGTCACCTGCAGAGTCACCACATACTCGCCACGGTAGTGGGCATTGTGACAAAGGTTCTATGTCAGCTGGGTGTGGCAGCCAGGCGCCCCCTAGGGGATGGGGAGCCTGTCAGCCCCGGGCCTGTCACTGCCTGCTGTCCCTGCAGTCACCAGCCAGGCCTCTGAATATTGGTCAAACCATGCCCAGACTTGGGGCCAATTTGCCCCAAAGTCTTGAAAAGACAAGTCGGGAAGAAAGATATGGGACAGAGGGAGAAAGCGAAGGGAGCAGGAGAAAGGGAAGGAAGAATAAAAAGTAGTGTTTGGCTTCAGGAGTGAGATGGAGGAATTGCCATTAAAGAGGCAGGAAGCAGGAGAGTGAGAGAAAAGGAAAGAAGAGACATGGAGCCAGACGAGGGGTTAGTGAGAGAGGATGTGAAAGAAAACAGGATGAGAAGGAAATAAGGCAAGGCAAGGACAGGAAAGGACAGGCAAAGCAAGGCTAGGCTGCAGGACATGTTTTCGCTTTATAGTTTCTAGCACATTCGTCTTCAGACTAGGAGTAAGGCCATAAGACCGTATGGATTAGGCCCAAGCAAAAACCCCAGCTACTTGAGACACTTAGACTAAGCCTAAAATATGCAGATCTCTCCATAAGGATGGTTTTTATACTGTGCTTCCACAATCTGCTGGCAGTAAAAAAAAATAAGCTGCAGATCTCCTTAGGCTGAGTCACGTTGCTTTGGTGCAGGGACCATGCATATCATGGGAATAGTTCACCATTTCTGCTCTGGTTTTCAGAGTATGACACCAAAACACCCACCTGATGATATCCTTTCAAGAGCAAAGGCAGCAATTTGCAGAATTCCGCTTCTTTGGGGAAGTGAGAAATTGCTGAGCTGACACCAAGTCCTGCAGTGTCCCTGTCACCTGCAGAGTCACCACATACTCGCCACGGTAGCGGGCATTGTGACAAAGGTTCTATGTCAGCTGGGTGTGGCAGCCAGGCGCCCCCTAGGGGATGGGGAGCCTGTCAGCCCCGGGCCTGTCACTGCCTGCTGTCCCTGCTGTCACCAGCCAGGCCTCTGAATATTGGTCAAACCATGCCCAGACTTGGGGCCAATTTGGCCCAAAGTCTTGAAAAGACAAGTCGGGAAGAAAGATATGGGACAGAGGGAGAAAGCGAAGGGAGCAGGAGAAAGGGAAGGAAGAATAAAAAGTAGTGTTGGGCTTCAGGAGTGAGATGGAGGAATTGCCATTAAAGAGGCAGGAAGCAGGAGAGTGAGAGAAAAGGAAAGAAGAGACATGGAGCCAGACGAGGGGTTAGTGAGAGAGGATGGGACAGAGAACAGGATGAGAAGGAAATAAGGCAAGGCAAGGACAGGAAAGGACAGGCAAAGCAAGGCTAGGCTGCAGGACATTTTTTCGCTTTATAGTTTCTAGCACATTCGTCTTCAGACTAGGAGTAAGGCCATAAGACCGTATGGATTAGGCCCAAGCAAAAACCCCAGCTACTTGAGACACTAAGACTAAGCCTAAAATACGGAGATCTCTCCATAAGGATGGTTTTTATACTGTGCGTCCACAATCTGCTGGCAGTACAAAAAAATAAGCTGCAGATCTCCTTAGGCTGAGTCACGGTGCTTTGGTGCAGGGACCATGCATATCATGGGAATAGTTCACCATTTCTGCTCTGGTTTTCAGAGTATGACACCAAAACACCCACCTGATGATATCCTTTCAAGAGCAAAGGCAGCAATTTGCAGAATTCCGCTTCTTTGGGGAAGTGAGAAATTGCTGAGCTGCCACCAAGTCCTGCAGTGTCCCTGTCACCTGCAGAGTCACCACATACTCGCCACGGTAGCGGGCATTGTGACAAAGGTTCTATGTCAGCTGGGTGTGGCAGCCAGGCGCCCCCTAGGGGATGGGGAGCCTGTCAGCCCCGGGCCTGTCACTGCCTGCTGTCCCTGCTGTCACCAGCCAGGCCTCTGAAAATTGGTCAAACCATGCCCAGACTTGGGGCCAACTTGGCCCAAAGTCTTGAAAAGACAAGTCGGGAAGAAAGATATGGGACAGAGGGAGAAAGCGAAGGGAGCAGGAGAAAGGGAAGGAAGAATAAAAAGTAGTGTTGGGCTTCAGGAGTGAGATGGAGGAATTGCAGGAAAAGAGGCAGGAAGCAGGAGAGTGAGAGAAAAGGAAAGTAGAGACATGCAGCCAGACGAGGGGTTAGTGAGGGAGGATGGGACAGAGAACAGGATGAGAAGGAAATAAGGCAAGGCAAGGACAGGCAAGGACAGGCAAAGCAAGGCTAGGCTGCAGGACATTTTTTCGCTTTATAGTTTCTAGCACATTCGTCTTCAGACTAGGAGTAAGGCCATAAGACCGTATGGATTAGGCCCAAGCAAAAACCCCAGCTACTTGAGGCACTAAGACTAAGCCTAAAATACGCAGATCTCTCCATAAGGATGGTTTTTATACTGTGCGTCCACAATCTGCTGGCAGTACAAAAAAATAAGCTGCAGATCTCCTTAGGCTGAGTCACGGTGCTTTGGTGCAGGGACCATGCATATCATGGGAATAGTTCACCATTTCTGCTCTGGTTTTCAGAGTATGACACCAAAACACCCACCTGATGATATCCTTTCAAGAGCAAAGGCAGCAATTTGCAGAATTCCGCTTCTTTCGGGAAGTGAGAAATTGCTGAGCTGACACCAAGTCCTGCAGTGTCCCTGTCACCTGCAGAGCCACCGCATCCTCGCCACGGTAGCGGGCATTGTGACAAAGGTTCTATGTCAGCTGGGTGTGGCAGCCAGGCGCCCCCTAGGGGATGGGGAGCCTGTCAGCCCCGGGCCTGTCAATGCCTGCTGTCCCTGCAGTCACCAGCCAGGCCTCTGAATATTGGTCAAACCATGCCCAGACGTGGGGCCAATTTGGCCCAATGTCTTGAAAAGACAAGTCGGGAAGAAAGATATGGGACAGAGGGAGAAAGCGAAGGGAGCAGGAGAAAGGGAAGGAAGAATAAAAAGTAGTGTTGGGCTTCAGGAGTGAGATGGAGGAATTGCAGGAAAAGAGGCAGGAAGCAGGAGAGTGAGAGAAAAGGAAAGTAGAGACATGCAGCCAGACGAGGGGTTAGTGAGGGAGGATGGGACAGAGAACAGGATGAGAAGGAAATAAGGCAAGGCAAGGACAGGCAAGGACAGGCAAAGCAAGGCTAGGCTGCAGGACATTTTTTCGCTTTATGGTTTCTAGCACATTCGTCTTCAGACTAGGAGTAAGGCCATAAGACCGTATGGATTAGGCCCAAGCAAAAACCCCAGCTACTTGACACACTAAGACTAAGCCTGAAATACGCAGATCTCTCCATCAGGATGGTTTTTATACTGTGCTTCCACAATCTGCTGGCAGTACAAAAAAATAAGCTGCAGATCTCCTTAGGCTGAGTCATGGTGCTTTGGTGCAGGGACCATGCATATCATGGGAATAGTTCACCATTTCTGCTCTGGTTTTCAGTGTATGACACCAAAACACCCACCTGATGATATCCTTTCAAGAGCAAAGGCAGCAATTTGCAGAATTCCGCTTCTTTGGGGAAGTGAGAAATTTCTGACCTGCCACCAAGTCCTGCAGTGTCCCTGTCACCTGCAGAGTCACCACATGCTCGCCACGGTAGTGGGCATTGTGACAAAGGTTCTATGTCAGCTGGGTGTGGCAGCCAGGCGCCCCCTAGGGGATGGGGAGCCTGTCAGCCCCGGGCCTGTCACTGCCTGCTGTCCCTGCAGTCACCAGCCAGGCCTCTGAAAATTGGTCAAACCATGCCCAGACTTGGGGCCAATTTGGCCCAAAGTCTTGAAAAGACAAGTCGGGAAGAAAGATATGGGACAGAGGGAGAAAGCGAAGGGAGCAGGAGAAAGGGAAGGAAGAATAAAAAGTAGTGTTGGGCTTCAGGAGTGAGATGGAGGAATTGCAGGAAAAGAGGCAGGAAGCAGGAGAGTGAGAGAAAAGGAAAGTAGAGACATGCAGCCAGACGAGGGGTTAGTGAGGGAGGATGGGACAGAGAACAGGATGAGAAGGAAATAAGGCAAGGCAAGGACAGGCAAGGACAGGCAAAGCAAGGCTAGGCTGCAGGACATTTTTTCGCTTTATAGTTTCTAGCACATTCGTCTTCAGACTAGGAGTAAGGCCATAAGACCGTATGGATTAGGCCCAAGCAAAAACCCCAGCTACTTGAGACACTAAGACTAAGCCTAAAATACGGAGATCTCTCCATAAGGATGGTTTTTATACTGTGCTTCCACAATCTGCTGGCAGTACAAAAAAATAAGCTGCAGATCTCCTTAGGCTGAGTCACGGTGCTTTGGGGCAGGGACCATGCATATCATGGGAATATTTCACCATTTCTGCTCTGGTTTTCAGAGTATGACACCAAAACACCCACCTGATGATATCCTTTCAAGAGCAAAGGCAGCAATTTGCAGAATTCCGCTTCTTTGGGGAAGTGAGAAATTGCTGAGCTGCCACCAATTCCTGCAGTGTCCCTGTCACCTGCAGAGTCACCACATACTCGCCACGGTAGCGGGCATTGTGACAAAGGTTCTATGTCAGCTGGGTGTGGCAGCCAGGCGCCCCCTAGGGGATGGGGAGCCTGTCAGCCCCGGGCCTGTCACTGCCTGCTGTCCCTGCTGTCACCAGCCAGGCCTCTGAATATTGGTCAAACCATGCCCAGACTTGGGGCCAATTTGGCCCAAAGTCTTGAAAAGACAAGTCGGGAAGAAAGATATGGGACAGAGGGAGAAAGCGAAGGGAGCAGGAGAAAGGGAAGGAAGAATAAAAAGTAGTGTTGGGCTTCAGGATTGAGATGGAGGAATTGCAGGAAAAGAGGCAGGAAGCAGGAGAGTGAGAGAAAAGGAAAGTAGAGACATGCAGCCAGACGAGGGGTTAGTGAGAGAGGATGGGACAGAGAACAGGATGAGAAGGAAATAAGGCAAGGCAAGGACAGGCAAGGACAGGCAAAGCAAGGCTAGGCTGCAGGACATTTTTTCGCTTTATAGTTTCCAGCACATTCGTCTTCAGACTAGGAGTAAGGCCATAAGACCGTATGGATTAGGCCCAAGCAAAAACCCCAGCTACTTGAGACACTAAGACTAAGCCTAAAATACGCAGATCTCTCCATAAGGATGGTTTTTATACTGTGCTTCCACAATCTGCTGGCAGTACAAAAAAATAAGCTGCAGATCTCCTTAGGCTGAGTCACGGTGCTTTGGTGCAGGGACCATGCATATCATGGGAATATTTCACCATTTCTGCTCTGGTTTTCAGAGTATGACACCAAAACACCCACCTGATGATATCCTTTCAAGAGCAAAGGCAGCAATTTGCAGAATTCCGCTTCTTTGGGGAAGTGAGAAATTGCTGAGCTGCCACCAATTCCTGCAGTGTCCCTGTCACCTGCAGAGTCACCACATACTCGCCACGGTAGCGGGCATTGTGACAAAGGTTCTATGTCAGCTGGGTGTGGCAGCCAGGCGCCCCCTAGGGGATGGGGAGCCTGTCAGCCCCGGGCCTGTCACTGCCTGCTGTCCCTGCTGTCACCAGCCAGGCCTCTGAATATTGGTCAAACCATGCCCAGACTTGGGGCCAATTTGGCCCAAAGTCTTGAAAAGACAAGTCGGGAAGAAAGATATGGGACAGAGGGAGAAAGCGAAGGGAGCAGGAGAAAGGGAAGGAAGAATAAAAAGTAGTGTTGGGCTTCAGGATTGAGATGGAGGAATTGCAGGAAAAGAGGCAGGAAGCAGGAGAGTGAGAGAAAAGGAAAGTAGAGACATGCAGCCAGACGAGGGGTTAGTGAGAGAGGATGGGACAGAGAACAGGATGAGAAGGAAATAAGGCAAGGCAAGGACAGGCAAGGACAGGCAAAGCAAGGCTAGGCTGCAGGACATTTTTTCGCTTTATAGTTTCCAGCACATTCGTCTTCAGACTAGGAGTAAGGCCATAAGACCGTATGGATTAGGCCCAAGCAAAAACCCCAGCTACTTGAGACACTAAGACTAAGCCTAAAATACGCAGATCTCTCCATAAGGATGGTTTTTATACTGTGCTTCCACAATCTGCTGGCAGTACAAAAAAATAAGCTGCAGATCTCCTTAGGCTGAGTCACGGTGCTTTGGTGCAGGGACCATGCATATCATGGGAATATTTCACCATTTCTGCTCTGGTTTTCAGAGTATGACACCAAAACACCCACCTGATGATATCCTTTCAAGAGCAAAGGCAGCAATTTGCAGAATTCCGCTTCTTTGGGGAAGTGAGAAATTGCTGAGCTGCCACCAAGTCCTGCAGTGTCCCTGTCACCTGCAGAGTCACCACATACTCGCCACGGTAGCGGGCATTGTGACAAAGGTTCTATGTCAGCTGGGTGTGGCAGCCAGGCGCCCCCTAGGGTATGGGGAGCCTGTCAGCCCCGGGCCTGTCACTGCCTGCTGTCCCTGCTGTCACCAGCCAGGCCTCTGAAAATTGGTCAAACCATGCCCAGACTTGGGGCCAATTTGCCCCAAAGTCTTGAAAAGACAAGTCGGGAAGAAAGATATGGGACAGAGGGAGAAAGCGAAGGGAGCAGGAGAAAGGGAAGGAAGAATAAAAAGTAGTGTTGGGCTGCAGGAGTGAGATGGAGGAATTGCAGGAAAAGAGGCAGGAAGCAGGAGAGTGAGAGAAAAGGAAAGACGAGACATGGAGCCAGACGAGGGGTTAGTGAGAGAGGATGGGACAGAGAACAGGATGAGAAGGAAATAAGGCAAGGCAAGGACAGGCAAGGACAGGCAAAGCAAGGCTAAGCAGCAGGACATATTTTCGCTTTATAGTTTCTAGCACATTCGTCTTCAGACTAGGAGTAAGGCCATAAGACCGTATGGATTAGGCCCAAGCAAAAACCCCAGCTACTTGAGACACTAAGACTAAGCCTAAAATACGCAGATCTCTCCGTAAGGATGGTTTTTATACTGTGCTTCCACAATCTGCTGGCAGTACAAAAAAATAAGCTGCAGATCTCCTTAGGCTGAGTCACGGTGCTTTGGTGCAGGGACCATGCATATCATGGGAATATTTCACCATTTCTGCTCTGGTTTTCAGAGTATGACACCAAAACACCCACCTGATGATATCCTTTCAAGAGCAAAGGCAGCAATTTGCAGAATTCCGCTTCTTTGGGGAAGTGAGAAATTGCTGAGCTGGCACCAAGTCCTGCAGTGTCCCTGTCACCTGCAGAGTCACCACATACTCGCCACGGTAGCGGGCATTGTGACAAAGGTTCTATGTCAGCTGGGTGTGGCAGCCAGGCGCCCCCTAGGGGATGGGGAGCCTGTCAGCCCCGGGCCTGTCACTGCCTGCTATGCCTGCTGTCACCAGCCAGGCCTCTGAAAATTGGTCAAACCATGCTCAGACTTGGGGCCAATTTGGCCCAAAGTCTTGAAAAGACAAGTCGTGAAGAAAGATATGGGACAGAGGGAGAAAGCGAAGGGAGCAGGAGAAAGGGAAGGAAGAATAAAAAGTAGTGTTGGGCTGCAGGAGTGAGATGGAGGAATTGCAGGAAAAGAGGCAGGAAGCAGGAGAGTGAGAGAAAAGGAAAGACGAGACATGGAGCCAGACGAGGGGTTAGTGAGAGAGGATGGGACAGAGAACAGGATGAGAAGGAAATAAGGCAAGGCAAGGACAGGCAAGGACAGGCAAAGCAAGGCTAAGCCGCAGGACATTTTTTCGCTTTATGGTTTCTAGCACATTCGTCTTCAGACTAGGAGTAAGGCCATAAGACCGTATGGATTAGGCCCAAGCAAAAACCACAGCTACTTGACACACTAAGACTAAGCCTGAAATACGCAGATCTCTCCATCAGGATGGTTTTTATACTGTGCTTCCACAATCTGCTGGCAGTACAAAAAAATAAGCTGCAGATCTCCTTAGGCTGAGTCACGGTGCTTTGGTGCAGGGACCATGCATATCATGGGAATAGTTCACCATTTCTGCTCTGGTTTTCAGTGTATGACACCAAAACACCCACCTGATGATATCCTTTCAAGAGCAAAGGCAGCAATTTGCAGAATTCCGCTTCTTTGGGGAAGTGAGAAATTGCTGAGCTGCCACCAATTCCTGCAGTGTCCCTGTCACCTGCAGAGTCACCACATACTCGCCACGGTAGCGGGCATTGTGACAAAGGTTCTATGTCAGCTGGGTGTGGCAGCCAGGCGCCCCCTAGGGGATGGGGAGCCTGTCAGCCCCGGGCCTGTCACTGCCTGCTGTCCCTGCTGTCACCAGCCAGGCCTCTGAATATTGGTCAAACCATGCCCAGACTTGGGGCCAATTTGGCCCAAAGTCTTGAAAAGACAAGTCGGGAAGAAAGATATGGGACAGAGGGAGAAAGCGAAGGGAGCAGGAGAAAGGGAAGGAAGAATAAAAAGTAGTGTTGGGCTTCAGGATTGAGATGGAGGAATTGCAGGAAAAGAGGCAGGAAGCAGGAGAGTGAGAGAAAAGGAAAGTAGAGACATGCAGCCAGACGAGGGGTTAGTGAGAGAGGATGGGACAGAGAACAGGATGAGAAGGAAATAAGGCAAGGCAAGGACAGGCAAGGACAGGCAAAGCAAGGCTAGGCTGCAGGACATTTTTTCGCTTTATAGTTTCCAGCACATTCGTCTTCAGACTAGGAGTAAGGCCATAAGACCGTATGGATTAGGCCCAAGCAAAAACCCCAGCTACTTGAGACACTAAGACTAAGCCTAAAATACGCAGATCTCTCCATAAGGATGGTTTTTATACTGTGCTTCCACAATCTGCTGGCAGTACAAAAAAATAAGCTGCAGATCTCCTTAGGCTGAGTCACGGTGCTTTGGTGCAGGGACCATGCATATCATGGGAATATTTCACCATTTCTGCTCTGGTTTTCAGAGTATGACACCAAAACACCCACCTGATGATATCCTTTCAAGAGCAAAGGCAGCAATTTGCAGAATTCCGCTTCTTTGGGGAAGTGAGAAATTGCTGAGCTGCCACCAAGTCCTGCAGTGTCCCTGTCACCTGCAGAGTCACCACATACTCGCCACGGTAGCGGGCATTGTGACAAAGGTTCTATGTCAGCTGGGTGTGGCAGCCAGGCGCCCCCTAGGGTATGGGGAGCCTGTCAGCCCCGGGCCTGTCACTGCCTGCTGTCCCTGCTGTCACCAGCCAGGCCTCTGAAAATTGGTCAAACCATGCCCAGACTTGGGGCCAATTTGCCCCAAAGTCTTGAAAAGACAAGTCGGGAAGAAAGATATGGGACAGAGGGAGAAAGCGAAGGGAGCAGGAGAAAGGGAAGGAAGAATAAAAAGTAGTGTTGGGCTGCAGGAGTGAGATGGAGGAATTGCAGGAAAAGAGGCAGGAAGCAGGAGAGTGAGAGAAAAGGAAAGACGAGACATGCAGCCAGACGAGGGGTTAGTGAGAGAGGATGGGACAGAGAACAGGATGAGAAGGAAATAAGGCAAGGCAAGGACAGGCAAGGACAGGCAAAGCAAGGCTAAGCAGCAGGACATATTTTCGCTTTATAGTTTCTAGCACATTCGTCTTCAGACTAGGAGTAAGGCCATAAGACCGTATGGATTAGGCCCAAGCAAAAACCCCAGCTACTTGAGACACTAAGACTAAGCCTAAAATACGCAGATCTCTCCGTAAGGATGGTTTTTATACTGTGCTTCCACAATCTGCTGGCAGTACAAAAAAATAAGCTGCAGATCTCCTTAGGCTGAGTCACGGTGCTTTGGTGCAGGGACCATGCATATCATGGGAATATTTCACCATTTCTGCTCTGGTTTTCAGAGTATGACACCAAAACACCCACCTGATGATATCCTTTCAAGAGCAAAGGCAGCAATTTGCAGAATTCCGCTTCTTTGGGGAAGTGAGAAATTGCTGAGCTGGCACCAAGTCCTGCAGTGTCCCTGTCACCTGCAGAGTCACCACATACTCGCCACGGTAGCGGGCATTGTGACAAAGGTTCTATGTCAGCTGGGTGTGGCAGCCAGGCGCCCCCTAGGGGATGGGGAGCCTGTCAGCCCCGGGCCTGTCACTGCCTGCTATGCCTGCTGTCACCAGCCAGGCCTCTGAAAATTGGTCAAACCATGCTCAGACTTGGGGCCAATTTGGCCCAAAGTCTTGAAAAGACAAGTCGTGAAGAAAGATATGGGACAGAGGGAGAAAGCGAAGGGAGCAGGAGAAAGGGAAGGAAGAATAAAAAGTAGTGTTGGGCTGCAGGAGTGAGATGGAGGAATTGCAGGAAAAGAGGCAGGAAGCAGGAGAGTGAGAGAAAAGGAAAGACGAGACATGGAGCCAGACGAGGGGTTAGTGAGAGAGGATGGGACAGAGAACAGGATGAGAAGGAAATAAGGCAAGGCAAGGACAGGCAAGGACAGGCAAAGCAAGGCTAAGCCGCAGGACATTTTTTCGCTTTATGGTTTCTAGCACATTCGTCTTCAGACTAGGAGTAAGGCCATAAGACCGTATGGATTAGGCCCAAGCAAAAACCACAGCTACTTGACACACTAAGACTAAGCCTGAAATACGCAGATCTCTCCATCAGGATGGTTTTTATACTGTGCTTCCACAATCTGCTGGCAGTACAAAAAAATAAGCTGCAGATCTCCTTAGGCTGAGTCATGGTGCTTTGGTGCAGGGACCATGCATATCATGGGAATAGTTCACCATTTCTGCTCTGGTTTTCAGTGTATGACACCAAAACACCCACCTGATGATATCCTTTCAAGAGCAAAGGCAGCAATTTGCAGAATTCCGCTTCTTTGGGGAAGTGAGAAATTTCTGACCTGCCACCAAGTCCTGCAGTGTCCCTGTCACCTGCAGAGTCACCACATGCTCGCCACGGTAGTGGGCATTGTGACAAAGGTTCTATGTCAGCTGGGTGTGGCAGCCAGGCGCCCCCTAGGGGATGGGGAGCCTGTCAGCCCCGGGCCTGTCACTGCCTGCTGTCCCTGCAGTCACCAGCCAGGCCTCTGAAAATTGGTCAAACCATGCCCAGACTTGGGGCCAATTTGGCCCAAAGTCTTGAAAAGACAAGTCGGGAAGAAAGATATGGGACAGAGGGAGAAAGCGAAGGGAGCAGGAGAAAGGGAAGGAAGAATAAAAAGTAGTGTTGGGCTTCAGGAGTGAGATGGAGGAATTGCAGGAAAAGAGGCAGGAAGCAGGAGAGTGAGAGAAAAGGAAAGTAGAGACATGCAGCCAGACGAGGGGTTAGTGAGAGAGGATGGGACAGAGAACAGGATGAGAAGGAAATAAGGCAAGGCAAGGACAGGCAAGGACAGGCAAAGCAAGGCTAGGCTGCAGGACATTTTTTCGCTTTATAGTTTCCAGCACATTCGTCTTCAGACTAGGAGTAAGGCCATAAGACCGTATGGATTAGGCCCAAGCAAAAACCCCAGCTACTTGAGACACTAAGACTAAGCCTAAAATACGCAGATCTCTCCATAAGGATGGTTTTTATACTATGCTTCCACAATCTGCTGGCAGTACAAAAAAATAAGCTGCAGATCTCCTTAGGCTGAGTCACGGTGCTTTGGTGCAGGGACCATGCATATCATGGGAATATTTCACCATTTCTGCTCTGGTTTTCAGAGTATGACACCAAAACACCCACCTGATGATATCCTTTCAAGAGCAAAGGCAGCAATTTGCAGAATTCCGCTTCTTTGGGGAAGTGAGAAATTGCTGAGCTGCCACCAAGTCCTGCAGTGTCCCTGTCACCTGCAGAGTCACCACATACTCGCCACGGTAGTGGGCATTGTGACAAAGGTTCTATGTCAGCTGGGTGTGGCAGCCAGGCGCCCCCTAGGGGATGGGGAGCCTGTCAGCCCCGGGCCTGTCACTGCCTGCTGTCCCTGCAGTCACCAGCCAGGCCTCTGAATATTGGTCAAACCATGCCCAGACTTGGGGCCAATTTGGCCCAAAGTCTTGAAAAGACAAGTCGGGAAGAAAGATATGGGACAGAGGGAGAAAGCGAAGGGAGCAGGAGAAAGGGAAGGAAGAATAAAAAGTAGTGTTGGTCTTCAGGAGTGAGATGGAGGAATTGCCATTAAAGAGGCAGGAAGCAGGAGAGTGAGAGAAAAGGAAAGTAGAGACATGCAGTCAGACGAGGGGTTAGTGAGGGAGGATGGGACAGAGAACAGGATGAGAAGGAAATAAGGCAAGGCAAGGACAGGCAAGGACAGGCAAAGCAAGGCTAGGCTGCAGGACATTTTTTCGCTTTATAGTTTCTAGCACATTCGTCTTCAGACTAGGAGTAAGGCCATAAGACCGTATGGATTAGGCCCAAGCAAAAACCCCAGCTACTTGAGACACTAAGACTAAGCCTAAAATACGCAGATCTCTCCATAAGGATGGTTTTTATACTGTGCTTCCACAATCTGCTGGCAGTACAAAAAAATAAGCTGCAGATCTCCTTAGGCTGAGTCACGGTGCTTTGGTGCAGGGACCATGCATATCATGGGAATATTTCACCATTTCTGCTCTGGTTTTCAGAGTATGACACCAAAACACCCACCTGATGATATCCTTTCAAGAGCAAAGGCAGCAATTTGCAGAATTCCGCTTCTTTGGGGAAGTGAGAAATTGCTGACCTGCCACCAAGTCCTGCAGTGTCCCTGTCACCTGCAGAGTCACCACATACTCGCCACGGTAGTGGGCATTGTGACAAAGGTTCTATGTCAGCTGGGTGTGGCAGCCAGGCGCCCCCTAGGGGATGGGGAGCCTGTCAGCCCCGGGCCTGTCACTGCCTGCTGTCCCTGCTGTCACCAGCCAGGCCTCTGAAAATTGGTCAAACCATGCCCAGACTTGGGGCCAATTTTGCCCAAAGTCTTGAAAAGACAAGTCGTGAAGAAAGATATGGGACAGAGGGAGAAAGCGAAGGGAGCAGGAGAAAGGGAATGAAGAATAAAAAGTAGTGTTGGGCTACAGGAGTGAGATGGAGGAATTTCAGGAAAAGAGGCAGGAAGCAGGAGAGTGAGAGAAAAGGAAAGAAGAGACATGGAGCCAGACGAGGGGTTAGTGAGAGAGTATGGGACAGAAAACAGGATGAGAAGGAAATAAGGCAAGGCAAGGACAGGCAAGGACAGGCAAAGCAAGGCTAGGCTGCAGGACATTTTTTCGCTTTGTAGTTTCTAGCACATTCGTCTTCAGACTAGGAGTAAGGCCATAAGACCGTATGGATTAGGCCCAAGCAAAAGCCCCAGCTACTTGAGACACTAAGACTAAGCCTAAAATACGCAGATCTCTCCATCAGGATGGTTTTTATACTGTGCTTCCACAATCTGCTGGCAGTAAAAAAAAATAAGCTGCAGATCTCCTTAGGCTGAGTCATGGTGCTTTGGTGCAGGGACCATGCATATCATGGGAATAGTTCACCATTTCTGCTCTGGTTTTCAGAGTATGACACCAAAACACCCACCTGATGATATCCTTTCAAGAGCAAAGGCAGCAATTTGCAGAATTCCGCTTCTTTGGGGAAGTGAGAAATTGCTGAGCTGACACCAAGTCCTGCAGTGTCCCTGTCACCTGCAGAGTCACCACATACTCGCCACGGTAGCGGGCATTGTGACAAAGGTTCTATGTCAGCTGGGTGTGGCAGCCAGGCGCCCCCTAGGGGATGGGAAGCCTGTCAGCCCCGGGCCTGTCACTGCCTGCTGTCCCTGCTGTCACCAGCCAGGCCTCCGAATATTGGTCAAACCATGCCCAGACTTCGGGCCAATTCTGCCCAAAGTCTTGAAAAGACAAGTCGGGAAGAAAGATATGGGACAGAGGGAGAAAGCGAAGGGAGCAGGAGAAAGGGAAGGAAGAATAAAAAGTAGTGTTGGGCTTCAGGAGTGAGATGGAGGAATTGCAGGAAAAGAGGCAGGAAGCAGGAGAGTGAGAGAAAAGGAAAGTAGAGACATGCAGCCAGACGAGGGGTTAGTGAGGGAGGATGGGACAGAGAACAGGATGAGAAGGAAATAAGGCAAGGCAAGGACAGGCGAGGACAGGCAAAGCAAGGCTAGGCTGCAGGACATTTTTTCGCTTTATAGTTTCTAGCACATTCGTCTTCAGACTAGGAGTAAGGCCATAAGACCGTATGGATTAGGCCCAAGCAAAAACCCCAGCTACTTGAGACACTAAGACTAAGCCTAAAATACGCAGATCTCTCCATAAGGATGGTTTTTATACTGTGCTTCCACAATCTGCTGGCAGTACAAAAAAATAAGCTGCAGATCTCCTTAGGCTGAGTCACGGTGCTTTGGTGCAGGGACCATGCATATCATGGGAATATTTCACCATTTCTGCTCTGGTTTTCAGAGTATGACACCAAAACACCCACCTGATGATATCCTTTCAAGAGCAAAGGCTGCAATTTGCAGAATTCCGCTTCTTTGGGGAAGTGAGAAATTGTTGAGCTGCCACCAAGTCCTGCAGTGTCCCTGTCACCTGCAGAGTCACCACATACTCGCCAGGGTAGTGGGCATTGTGACAAAGGTTCTATGTCAGCTGGGTGTGGCAGCCAGGCACCCCCTAGGGGATGGGGAGCCTGTCAGCCCCGGGCCTGTCACTGCCTGCTGTCCCTGCTGTCACCAGCCAGGCCTCTGAAAATTGGTCAAACCATGCCCAGACTTGGGGCCAATTTGGGCCAAAGTCTTGAAAAGACAAGTCGTGAAGAAAGATATGGGACAGAGGGAGAAAGCGAAGGGAGCAGGAGAAAGGGAAGGAAGAATAAAAAGTAGTGTTGGGCTTCAGGAGTGAGATGGACGAATTGCAGGAAAAGAGGCAGGAAGCAGGAGAGTGAGAGAAAAGGAAGTAGAGACATGCAGCCAGACGAGGGGTTAGTGAGGGAGGATGGGACAGAGAACAGGATGAGAAGGAAATAAGGCAAGGCAAGGGCAGGCAAGGACAGGCAAAGCAAGGCTAGGCTGCAGGACATTTTTTCGCTTTATAGTTTCTAGCACATTCGTCTTCAGACTAGGAGTAAGGCCATAAGACCGTATGGATTAGGCCCAAGCAAAAACCCCAGCTACTTGAGACACTAAGACTAAGCCTAAAATACGCAGATCTCTCCATAAGGATGGTTTTTATACTGTGCTTCCACAATCTGCTGGCAGTACAAAAAAATAAGCTGCAGATCTCCTTAGGCTGAGTCATGGTGCTTTGGTGCAGGGACCATGCATATCATGGGAATAGTTCACCATTTCTGCTCTGGTTTTCAGAGTATGACACCAAAACACCCACCTGATGATATCCTTTCAAGAGCAAAGGCAGCAATTTGCAGAATTCCGCTTCTTTGGGGAAGTGAGAAATTGCTGAGCTGACACCAAGTCCTGCAGTGTCCCTGTCACCTGCAGAGTCACCACATACTCGCCACGGTAGCGGGCATTGTGACAAAGGTTCTATGTCAGCTGGGTGTGGCAGCCAGGCGCCCCCTAGGGGATGGGAAGCCTGTCAGCCCCGGGCCTGTCACTGCCTGCTGTCCCTGCTGTCACCAGCCAGGCCTCCGAATATTGGTCAAACCATGCCCAGACTTCGGGCCAATTCTGCCCAAAGTCTTGAAAAGACAAGTCGGGAAGAAAGATATGGGACAGAGGGAGAAAGCGAAGGGAGCAGGAGAAAGGGAAGGAAGAATAAAAAGTAGTGTTGGGCTTCAGGAGTGAGATGGAGGAATTGCAGGAAAAGAGGCAGGAAGCAGGAGAGTGAGAGAAAAGGAAAGTAGAGACATGCAGCCAGACGAGGGGTTAGTGAGGGAGGATGGGACAGAGAACAGGATGAGAAGGAAATAAGGCAAGGCAAGGACAGGCGAGGACAGGCAAAGCAAGGCTAGGCTGCAGGACATTTTTTCGCTTTATAGTTTCTAGCACATTCGTCTTCAGACTAGGAGTAAGGCCATAAGACCGTATGGATTAGGCCCAAGCAAAAACCCCAGCTACTTGAGACACTAAGACTAAGCCTAAAATACGCAGATCTCTCCATAAGGATGGTTTTTATACTGTGCTTCCACAATCTGCTGGCAGTACAAAAAAATAAGCTGCAGATCTCCTTAGGCTGAGTCACGGTGCTTTGGTGCAGGGACCATGCATATCATGGGAATATTTCACCATTTCTGCTCTGGTTTTCAGAGTATGACACCAAAACACCCACCTGATGATATCCTTTCAAGAGCAAAGGCTGCAATTTGCAGAATTCCGCTTCTTTGGGGAAGTGAGAAATTGTTGAGCTGCCACCAAGTCCTGCAGTGTCCCTGTCACCTGCAGAGTCACCACATACTCGCCAGGGTAGTGGGCATTGTGACAAAGGTTCTATGTCAGCTGGGTGTGGCAGCCAGGCACCCCCTAGGGGATGGGGAGCCTGTCAGCCCCGGGCCTGTCACTGCCTGCTGTCCCTGCTGTCACCAGCCAGGCCTCTGAAAATTGGTCAAACCATGCCCAGACTTGGGGCCAATTTGGGCCAAAGTCTTGAAAAGACAAGTCGTGAAGAAAGATATGGGACAGAGGGAGAAAGCGAAGGGAGCAGGAGAAAGGGAAGGAAGAATAAAAAGTAGTGTTGGGCTTCAGGAGTGAGATGGACGAATTGCAGGAAAAGAGGCAGGAAGCAGGAGAGTGAGAGAAAAGGAAGTAGAGACATGCAGCCAGACGAGGGGTTAGTGAGGGAGGATGGGACAGAGAACAGGATGAGAAGGAAATAAGGCAAGGCAAGGGCAGGCAAGGACAGGCAAAGCAAGGCTAGGCTGCAGGACATTTTTTCGCTTTATAGTTTCTAGCACATTCGTCTTCAGACTAGGAGTAAGGCCATAAGACCGTATGGATTAGGCCCAAGCAAAAACCCCAGCTACTTGAGACACTAAGACTAAGCCTAAAATACGCAGATCTCTCCATAAGGATGGTTTTTATACTGTGCTTCCACAATCTGCTGGCAGTACAAAAAAATAAGCTGCAGATCTCCTTAGGCTGAGTCACGGTGCTTTGGTGCAGGGACCATGCATATCATGGGAATATTTCACATTTTCAGCTCTGGTTTTCAGTGTATGACACCAAAACACCCACCTGATGATATCCTTTCAAGAGCAAAGGCAGCAATTTGCAGAATTCCGCTTCTTTGGGGAAATGAGAAATTGCTGAGCTGGCACCAAGTCCTGCAGTGTCCCTGTCACCTGCAGAGTCACCACATACTCGCCACGGTAGCGGGCATTGTGACAAAGGTTCTATGTCAGCTGGGTGTGGCAGCCAGGCGCCCCCTAGGGGATGGGGAGCCTGTCAGCCCCGGGCCTGTCACTGCCTGCTGTCCCTGCTGTCACCAGCCAGGCCTCTGAAAATTGGTCAAACCATGCCCAGACTTGGGGCCAATTTTGCCCAAAGTCTTGAAAAGACAAGTCGTGAAGAAAGATATGGGACAGAGGGAGAAAGCGAAGGGAGCAGGAGAAAGGGAATGAAGAATAAAAAGTAGTGTTGGGCTACAGGAGTAAGATGGAGGAATTGCAGGAAAAGAGGCAGGAAGCAGGAGAGTGAGAGAAAAGGAAAGAAGAGACATGGAGCCAGACGAGGGGTTAGTGAGAGAGTATGGGACAGAAAACAGGATGAGAAGGAAATAAGGCAAGGCAAGGACAGGCAAGGACAGGCAAAGCAAGGCTAGGCTGCAGGACATTTTTTCGCTTTATAGTTTCTAGCACATTCGTCTTCAGACTAGGAGTAAGGCCATAAGACCGTATGGATTAGGCCCAAGCAAAAACCCCAGCTACTTGAGACACTAAGACTAAGCCTAAAATACGCAGATCTCTCCATCACGATGGTTTTTATACTGTGCTTCCACAATCTGCTGGCAGTAAAAAAAAATAAGCTGCAGATCTCCTTAGGCTGAGTCATGGTGCTTTGGTGCAGGGACCATGCATATCATGGGAATAGTTCACCATTTCTGCTCTGGTTTTCAGAGTATGACACCAAAACACCCACCTGATGATATCCTTTCAAGAGCAAAGGCAGCAATTTGCAGAATTCCGCTTCTTTGGGGAAGTGAGAAATTGCTGAGCTGACACCAAGATCTGCAGTGTCCCTGTCACCTGCAGAGTCACCACATACTCGCCACGGTAGCGGGCATTGTGACAAAGGTTCTATGTCAGCTGGGTGTGGCAGCCAGGCGCCCCCTAGGGGATGGGAAGCCTGTCAGCCCCGGGCCTGTCACTGCCTGCTGTCCCTGCTGTCACCAGCCAGGCCTCTGAATATTGGTCAAACCATGCCCAGACTTCGGGCCAATTTTGCCCAAAGTCTTGAAAAGACAAGTCGGGAAGAAAGATATGGGACAGAGGGAGAAAGCGAAGGGAGCAGGAGAAAGGGAAGGAAGAATAAAAAGTAGTGTTGGGCTTCAGGAGTGAGATGGAGGAATTGCAGGAAAAGAGGCAGGAAGCAGGAGAGTGAGAGAAAAGGAAAGTAGAGACATGCAGCCAGACGAGGGGTTAGTGAGGGAGGATGGGACAGAGAACAGGATGAGAAGGAAATAAGGCAAGGCAAGGACAGGCAAGGACAGGCAAAGCAAGGCTAGGCTGCAGGACATTTTTTCGCTTTATAGTTTCTAGCACATTCGTCTTCAGACTAGGAGTAAGGCCATAAGACCGTATGGATTAGGCCCAAGCAAAAACCCCAGCTACTTGAGACACTAAGACTAAGCCTAAAATACGCAGATCTCTCCATAAGGATGGTTTTTATACTGTGCTTCCACAATCTGCTGGCAGTACAAAAACATAAGCTGCAGATCTCCTTAGGCTGAGTCATGGTGCTTTGGTGCAGGGACCATGCATATCATGGGAATATTTCACCATTTCTGCTCTGGTTTTCAGAGTATGACACCAAAACACCCACCTGATGATATCCTTTCAAGAGCAAAGGCAGCAATTTGCAGAATTCCGCTTCTTTGGGGAAGTGAGAAATTGCTGAGCTGCCACCAAGTCCTGCAGTGTCCCTGTCACCTGCAGAGTCACCACATACTCGCCACGGTACCGGGCATTGTGACAAAGGTTCTATGTCAGCTGGGTGTGGCAGCCAGGCGCCCCATACGGGATTGGGAGGCCTGTCAGCCCCGGACCTGTCACTGCCTGCTGTCCCTGCTGTCACCAGCCAGGCCTCTGAAAATTGGTCAAACCATGCACAGACTTGGGGCCAATTTGGCCCAAAGTCTTGAAAAGACAAGTCGGGAAGAAAGATATGGGACAGAGGGAGAAAGCGAAGGGAGCAGGAGAAAGGGAAGGAAGAATAAAAAGTAGTGTTGGGCTTCAGGAGTGAGATGGAGGAATTGCAGGAAAAGAGGCAGGAAGCAGGAGAGTGAGAGAAAAGGAAAGTAGAGACATGCAGCCAGACGAGGGGTTAGTGAGGGAGGATGGGACAGAGAACAGGATGAGAAGGAAATAAGGCAAGGCAAGGACAGGCAAGGACAGGCAAAGCAAGGCTAGGCTGCAGGACATTTTTTCGCTTTATAGTTTCTAGCACATTCGTCTTCAGACTAGGAGTAAGGCCATAAGACCGTATGGATTAGGCCCAAGCAAAAACCCCAGCTACTTGAGACACTAAGACTAAGCCTAAAATACGCAGATATCTCCATAAGGATGGTTTTTATACTGTGCTTCCACAATCTGCTGGCAGTACAGAAAAATAAGCTGCAGATCTCCTTAGGCTGAGTCACGGTGCTTTGGTGCAGGGACCATGCATATCATGGGAATATTTCACCATTTCTGCTCTGGTTTTCAGAGTATGACACCAAAACACCCACCTGATGATATCCTTTCAAGAGCAAAGGCAGCAATTTGCAGAATTCCGCTTCTTTGGGGAAGTGAGAAATTGCTGAGCTGGCACCAAGTCCTGCAGTGTCCCTGTCACCTGCAGAGTCACCACATACTCGCCATGGTAGCGGGCATTGTGACAAATGTTCTATGTCAGCTGGGTGTGGCAGCCAGGCGCCCCCTAGGGGATGGGGAGCCTGTCAGCCCCGGGCCTGTCACTGCCTGCTATCCCTGCTGTCACCAGCCAGGCCTCTGAAAATGGTCAAACCATGCTCAGACTTGGGGCGAATTTGGCCCAAAGTCTTGAAAAGACAAGTCGGGAAGAAAGATATGGGACAGAGGGAGAAAGCGAAGGGAGCAGGAGAAAGGGAAGGAAGAATAAAAAGTAGTGTTGGGCTGCAGGAGTGAGATGGAGGAATTGCAGGAAAAGAGGCAGGAAGCAGGAGAGTGAGAGAAAAGGAAAGACGAGACATGGAGCCAGACGAGGGGTTAGTGAGAGAGGATGGGACAGAGAACAGGATGAGAAGGAAATAAGGCAAGGCAAGGACAGGCAAGGACAGGCAAAGCAAGGCTAAGCCGCAGGACATTTTTTCGCTTTATAGTTTCTAGCACATTCGTCTTCAGACTAGGAGTAAGGCCATAAGACCGTATGGATTAGGCCCAAGCAAAAACCACAGCTACTTGACACACTAAGACTAAGCCTGAAATACGCAGATCTCTCCATCAGGATGGTTTTTATACTGTGCTTCCACAATCTGCTGGCAGTACAAAAAAATAAGCTGCAGATCTCCTTAGGCTGAGTCATGGTGCTTTGGTGCAGGGACCATGCATATCATGGGAATAGTTCACCATTTCTGCTCTGGTTTTCAGAGTATGACACCAAAACACCCACCTGATGATATCCTTTCAAGAGCAAAGGCAGCACTTTGCAGAATTCCGCTTCTTTGGGGAAGTGAGAAATTGCTGACCTGCCACCAAGTCCTGCAGTGTCCCTGTCACCTGCAGAGTCACCACATACTCGCCACGGTAGCGGGCATTGTGACAAAGGTTCTATGTCAGCTGGGTGTGGCAGCCAGGCCCCCCCTAGGGGATGGGGAGCCTGTCAGCCCCGGGCCTGTCACTGCCTGCTGTCCCTGCTGTCACCAGCCAGGCCTCTGAAAATTGGTCAAACCATGCCCAGACTTGGGGCCAATTTTGCCCAAAGTCTTGAAAAGACAAGTCGGGAAGAAAGATATGGGACAGAGGGAGAAAGCGAAGGGAGCAGGAGAAAGGGAAGGAAGAATAAAAAGTAGTGTTGGGCTTCAGGAGTGAGATGGAGGAATTGCAGGAAAAGAGGCAGGAAGCAGGAGAGTGAGAGAAAAGGAAAGTAGAGACATGCAGCCAGACGAGGGGTTAGTGAGGGAGGATGGGACAGAGAACAGGATGAGAAGGAAATAAGGCAAGGCAAGGACAGGCAAGGACAGGCAAAGCAAGGCTAGGCTGCAGGACATTTTTTCGCTTTATAGTTTCTAGCACATTCGTCTTCAGACTAGGAGTAAGGCCATAAGACCGTATGGATTAGGCCCAAGCAAAAACCCCAGCTACTTGAGACACTAAGACTAAGCCTAAAATACGCAGATCTCTCCATAAGGATGGTTTTTATACTGTGCTTCCACAATCTGCTGGCAGTAAAAAAAAATAAGCTGCAGATCTCCTTAGGCTGAGTCACGGTGCTTTGGTGCAGGGACCATGCATATCATGGGAATAGTTCACCATTTCTGCTCTGGTTTTCAGAGTATGACACCAAAACACCCACCTGATGATATCCTTTCAAGAGCAAAGGCAGCAATTTGCAGAATTCCGCTTCTTTGGGGAAGTGAGAAATTGCTGAGCTGCCACCAAGTCCTGCAGTGTCCCTGTCACCTGCAGAGTCACCACATACTCGCCACGGTAGCGGGCATTGTGACAAAGGTTCTATGTCAGCTGGGTGTGGCAGCCAGGCGCCCCCTAGGGGATGGGGAGCCTGTCAGCCCCGGGCCTGTCACTGCCTGCTGTCCCTGCTGTCACCAGCCAGGCCTCTGAAAATTGGTCAAACCATGCCCAGACTTGGGGCCAATTTGGCCCAAAGTCTTGAAAAGACAAGTCGGGAAGAAAGATATGGGACAGAGGGAGAAAGCGAAGGGAGCAGGAGAAAGGGAAGGAAGAATAAAAAGTAGTGTTGGGCTTCAGGAGTGAGATGGAGGAATTGCAGGAAAAGAGGCAGGAAGCAGGAGAGTGAGAGAAAAGGAAAGTAGAGACATGCAGCCAGACGAGGGGTTAGTGAGGGAGGATGGGACAGAGAACAGGATGAGAAGGAAATAAGGCAAGGCAAGGACAGGCAAGGACAGGCAAAGCAAGGCTAGGCTGCAGGACATTTTTTCGCTTTATAGTTTCTAGCACATTCGTCTTCAGACTAGGAGTAAGGCCATAAGACCGTATGGATTAGGCCCAAGCAAAAACCCCAGCTACTTGAGACACTAAGACTAAGCCTAAAATACGCAGATCTCTCCATACGGATGGTTTTTATACTGTGCTTCCACAATCTGCTGGCAGTACAAAAAAATAAGCTGCAGATCTCCTTAGGCTGAGTCACGGTGCTTTGGTGCAGGGACCATGCATATCATGGGAATAGTTCACCATTTCTGCTCTGGTTTTCAGAGTATGACACCAAAACACCCACCTGATGATATCCTTTCAAGAGCAAAGGCAGCAATTTGCAGAATTCCGCTTCTTTGGGGAAGTGAGAAATTGCTGAGCTGACACCAAGTCCTGCAGTGTCCCTGTCACCTGCAGAGTCACCACATACTCGCCACGGTAGCGGGCATTGTGACAAAGGTTCTATGTCAGCTGGGTGTGGCAGCCAGGCGCCCCATACGGGATTGGGAGGCCTGTCAGCCCCGGACCTGTCACTGCCTGCTGTCCCTGCTTTCACCAGCCAGGCCTCCGAAAATTGGTCAAACCATGCCCAGACTTGGGGCCAATTTGGCCCAAAGTCTTGAAAAGACAAGTCGGGAAGAAAGATATGGGACAGAGGGAGAAAGCGAAGGGAGCAGGAGAAAGGGAAGGAAGAATAAAAAGTAGTGTTGGGCTGCAGGAGTGAGATGGAGGAATTGCAGGAAAAGAGGCAGGAAGCAGGAGAGTGAGAGAAAAGGAAAGAAGAGACATGCAGCCAGACGTGGATTTAGTGAGAGAGGATGGGACAGAGAACAGCATGAGAAGGTAATAAGGCAAGGCAAGGACAGGCAAGGACATGCCAAGCTGCAGGACATTTTTTTGCTTTGTAGTTTCTAGCACATTCGTCTTCAGACTAGGAGGAAAGCTATAAGACCGTATGGATTAGGCCCAAGCATAGACCCCAGCTACTTGAGACACTTAGACTAAGCCAAAAATACGAAGATCTCTACATAAGGTTGGTTTTTATACTGTATTCCACAATCTGCTGGCAGTACAAAACAATAAGCTGCAGATCTCCTTAGGCTGAGTCATGGTGCTTTGGTGCAGGGTCCATGCATATCATGGGAATATTTCACCTTTTCTGCTCTGGTGTTCCATGTATTACAACAAAACATCCACCTAGTGACATCCTTTCAATAGCAAAGGCAGCAATTTGCAGAATTCCGCTTCTTTGGGGAAGTGAGAAATTGCTGAGCTGCCACCAAGTCCTGCAGTGTCCCTGTCACCTGCAGAGTCACCGCATCCTCGCCACGGTAGCGGGCATTGTGACAAAGGTTCTTTTTCAGATGGGTGTGGCAGCCAGGCGCCCCCTAGGGGATTGTGAGCCTGTCAGCCCCGGGCCTGTCACTGCCCGCTGTCCCTGCTGTCACCAGCCAGGCCTCTGAAAATTGGTCAAACCATGCCCAGACTTAGGGCCAATTTGGCCCAAAGTCTTGAAAAGACAAGTCGGGAAGAAAGATATGGGACAGAGGGAGAAAGCGAAGGGAGCAGGAGAAAGGGAAGGAAGAATGGAAAGCCCGAATTAAGAGGGAAATCAGCATCCCACTTGACGTGCATGTACACTAATGCACGCAGTATGGGCAACTAACAAGAGAAGCTGGAAGCCATCGTGTAGCAGGAAAGCTATGACATAGTTGCCATCACAGAAACATGGTGGGATGACTCATATGACTGGAGTGCTGCTATGTGTGGCTACAAGCTCTTCAGAAAAGATAGGCAGGGTAGGAGAGGTGGAGGGGTGGCTTTATATGTTAGAGAGTCACTCGACTCTGTTAAACTTGAGGTCAGCAGTGACAAGGTTGAGTTCCTGTGGAGCAGAATCAGGGGGAAGTTTAACAAGGCTGACATCCTCGTGGGTGTCTGTTATAGACCGCGCAACCAGGACAATGAAGGAGATGAATTATTCTACAAGCAGCTGGCAGATGTCTCAAAATCAACGGCCCTTGTTCTTGTGGGTGACTTTAACCTGCCGGATGTCTGCTGGGAGGTCAATACTGCACAGAAGAGTCAGTCTAGGAAGTTCCTAGAGTGTATAGAGGACAATTTCCTTCATCAGCTGGTAAATGAGCCCACCAGGGGCAAGACCCCGCTAGACCTACTGTTTACAAACAGAGAAAGGCTGGTGGGAGATGTAGTGGTTGGAGGCCGCCTGGGGCATAGCTACCATGAAATAATAGAATTTTCAGTACTCAGAGATGCAGGGAGAACCATTAACAAAACCTCTATGCTGGACTTCCCGAGGGCAGATTTTTGCCTATTCAGAAGTCTAGTTCAGAGCATACCCTGGGAAACAATGCTTAAAAACATGCGGGCCCAGGAGGGTTGGACATGCTTCCAGCAGGTGGTTTTGAGTGCACAGGAACAGGCTATACCAGTGTGCCGAAAGGCTAGCTGGTGGGGAAGACAACCGGCTTGGCTAAACAGGGAGATTCTGAATGAAATCAGAAATAAAAAGAGACTTTACCGACTGTGGAAAAAAGGGCTGGCTACTTATGAAGGATTTATGGAAATAGCTAGATCATGCAGAAAAAAGATCAGGGAAACAAAAGTGCAATTTGAAGTTAACTTGGCCAATTCTGTCAGGGATAATAAAAAGTCCTTCTTCAAATATGTTAATAACAAAAGGAGGGGCAAGGAAAACCTCCATTCTCTGTTGGACTCTGAAGGAAATATAGTTAACAAAGATGAGGAGAAAGCTGAGGTACTTAATACCTACTTTGCCTCAGTTTTTACCAGTGAGACAGGTGGCCCTCAGGACAACTCATCTCTGGAGGTGGTTGACAGAGATAGGAAGCCAAATAGGCCCCTTGTATTCCAGGAGGAAATAGTTGGTGATTTACTGAGCCATCTGGATCCTCACAAGTCTATGGGACCAGATGGGATCCATCCGAGGGTGATGAGGGAGCTAGCAGAAGAACTTGCCAAGCCGCTCTCCATAATCTTCCAACAGTCCTGGCTCACTGGGGAGGTCCCATATGATTGAAAATTGGCCAATGTTACCCCAGTCCACAAAAAGGGCTGCAGAGCTGACCCTGGCAACTACAGGCCAGTCAGTCTGACCTCGGTGCCTGGCAGGGTTGTGGAGCAGATCATGCTGAGTGGAATCACACAGCACCTTCAGGATGGACAAGGGATCAGACCCAGCCAGCATGGGTTTAGGAGGGGCAGGTCCTGTCTGACCAACCTGATCTCCTTTTATGATCAGGTGACCCAGCTGGTGGATGAGGGGAAAGCCATGGATGTGGTCTAACTGGACTTCAGCAAGGCCTTTGACACTGTCTCCCATAATATACTCTTGCAAAAGCTGGTAGCCCATGGCTTGGACAAGTGTACTCTACGCTGGGTTAAGAACTGGCTGGAGGGCCGGGCCCAGAGAGTGCTGGTGAATGGGGCTGCATCCAGCTGGCGGCCAGTCACTAGTGGTGTTCCCCAGGGGTCAGTGTTGTGTCCAGTCCTGTTTAACATCTTTATTGATGATTTAGATGAGGGGATTGAGACCATCATCAGCAAATTTGCTCATGACACCAAGTTGGGAGGGAGTGTCGACCTACTGGAAGGCAGGAGGGCTCTGCAGAGGGATCTGGATAGACTGGAAAAATGGGCTGATTCCAATGGGATGAAGTTCAATAAGGCCAAGTGCCGGGTGCTGCACTTTGGTCACAACAACCCCCTGCAGCGCTACAGGCTGGGCACAGAGTGGCTGGAGAGCAGTCAGACAGAAAGGGACCTGGGGGTACTAATTGACAGGAAGCTCAACATGAGCCAACAGTGTGCCCAGGTGGCCAAGAAGGCCAACGGTATCCTGTCCTGTATCAAAAATAACGTGGTCAGCAGGACAAGGGAAGTGATCCTTCCCCTGTACTCTGCATTGGTGAGGCCACATCTGGAGTATTGTGTTCAGTTCTGGGCCTCTCAGTTCAGGAAAGACATTGAAGTGCTGGAGCGGGTCCAGAGAAGAGCAACACGACTGGTGAAGGGACTTGAACACAAGCCCTATGGGGAGAGGCTGAGGGAGCTGGGGTTGTTTAGTCTAGAGAAGAGGAGGCTTAGAGGTGACCTCATCACTCTCTATAACTACCTGAAGGGAAGTTATAGCCAGGTGGGGATTGGTCTCTTCTCCCAGGCAGTTAGCAATAGGACAAGGGGGCATGGGCTTAAACTCTACCAGGGGAAATTTAGACTGGATATCAGAAAGAAATTCTTTACAGAGAGAGTGGTCAGGCATTGGAATGGCCTGCCCAGGGAGGTAGTGGACTCGCCGTCCCTAGAGGTTTTTAAACTGAGATTGGACATGGCACTTAGTGCCATGATCTAGTAAACGGACTAGAGTTGGACCAAGAGTTGGACTCGATGATCGCTGAGGTCTTTTCTAACCCAGTCGATTCTGTGATACTGTGATTCTGTGATTCTGTGATTCTGTGATTCTGTGAATAAAAAGTAGTGTTGGGCTGCAGGAGTGAGATGGAGGAATTGCCATTAAAGAGGCAGGAAGCAGGAGAGTGAGAGAAAAGGAAAGAAGAGACATGCAGCCAGACGAGGGGTTAGTGAGAGAGGATGGGACAGAGAACAGGATGAGAAGGAAATAAGGCAAGGCAAGGACAGGCAAGGACAGGCAAAGCAAGGCTAGGCTGCAGGACATGTTTTCGCTTTAAAGTTTCTAGCACATTCATCTTCAGACTAGGTGTAATGCCATAAGACCGTATGAATTAGGCCCAAGCAAAAACCCCAGCTACTTGAGACACTTAGACTAAGCCTAAAATATGCAGATCTCTCCATAAGGATGGTTTTTATACTGTGCTTCCACAATCTGCTGGCATTACAAAAAAATAAGCTGCAGATCTCTTAGGCTGAGTCATGGTGCTTTTGTGCAGGGACCATGCATATCATGGGAATATTTCACCATTTCTGCTCTGGTTTTCAGAGTATGACACCAAAACACCCACCTGATGACATCCTTTCAAGAGCAAAGGCAGCAATTTGCAGAATTCCGCTTCTTTGGGGAAGTGAGAAATTGTTGAGATGACACTAAGTCCTGTAGTGTCCCTGTCACCTGCAGAGTCACCACATACTCGCCGCGGTAGAGGGCATTGTGGCAAATGTTCTATGTCAGCTGGATGTGGGAGCCAGGGGCCCACTAGGGGATGGGGAGCCTGTCAGCCCCGGGCCTGTCACTGCCTGCTGTCCCTGCTGTCACCAGCCAGGCCTCTGAAAATTGGTCAAACCATGCCCAGACATGGGGCCAGTTTGGCCCAAAGTCTTGAAAAGACAAGTCGGGAAGAAAGATATGGGACAGAGGGAGAAAGCGAAGGGAGCAGGAGAAAGGGAAGGAAGAATAAAAAGTAGTGTTGGGCTGCAGGAGTGAGATGGAGGAAATGCAGGAAAAGAGGGAGGAAGTAGGAGAGTGATAGAAAAGGAAAGACGAGACATGCAGCCAGACGAGGGGTTAGTGAGAGAGGATGGGACAGAGAACAGGATGAGAAGGAAATAAGGCAAGGCAAGGACAGGCAAGGACAGGCAAGGACAGGCAAAGCAAGGCTAGGCTGCAGGACATTTTTTTGCTTTATAGTTTCTAGCACATTCGTCTTCAGAGTAGGAGTAAGGCCATAAGACCGTATGGATTAGGCCCAAGCAAAAACCCCATCTACTTGAGACACTGAGACTAAGCCTAAAATACGCAGATCTCTCCATAAGGATGGTTTTTATACTGTGCTTCCACAATCTGCTGGCAGTACAAAAACATAAGCTGCAGATCTCCTTAGGCTGAGTCATGGTGCTTTGTTGCAGGGACCATGCATATCATGGGAATATTTCACCATTTCTGCTCTGTTTTTCAGAGTATGACACCAAAACACCCACCTGATGATATCCTTTCAAGAGCAAAGGCAGCAATTTGCAGAATTCCGCTTCTTTGGGGAAGTGAGAAATTGCTGAGCTGCCACCATGTCCTGCAGTGTCCCTGTCACCTGCAGAGTCACCACATACTCGCCACGGTAGCGGGCATTGTGACAAAGGTTCTATGTCAGCTGGGTGTGGCAGCCAGGCGCCCCATACGGGATTGGGAGGCCTGTCAGCCCCGGACCTGTCACTGCCTGCTGTCCCTGCTTTCACCAGCCAGGCCTCCGAAAATTGGTCAAACCATGCCCAGACTTGGGGCCAATTTGGCCCAAAGTCTTGAAAAGACAAGTCGGGAAGAAAGATATGGGACAGAGGGAGAAAGCGAAGGGAGCAGGAGAAAGGGAAGGAAGAATAAAAAGTAGTGTTGGGCTGCAGGAGTGAGATGGAGGAATTGCAGGAAAAGAGGCAGGAAGCAGGAGAGTGAGAGAAAAGGAAAGAAGAGACATGCAGCCAGACGTGGATTTAGTGAGAGAGGATGGGACAGAGAACAGCATGAGAAGGTAATAAGGCAAGGCAAGGACAGGCAAGGACATGCCAAGCTGCAGGACATTTTTTTGCTTTGTAGTTTCTAGCACATTCGTCTTCAGACTAGGAGGAAAGCTATAAGACCGTATGGATTAGGCCCAAGCATAGACCCCAGCTACTTGAGACACTTAGACTAAGCCAAAAATACGAAGATCTCTACATAAGGTTGGTTTTTATACTGTATTCCACAATCTGCTGGCAGTACAAAACAATAAGCTGCAGATCTCCTTAGGCTGAGTCATGGTGCTTTGGTGCAGGGTCCATGCATATCATGGGAATATTTCACCTTTTCTGCTCTGGTGTTCCATGTATTACAACAAAACACCCACCTAGTGACATCCTTTCAAGAGCAAAGGCAGCAATTTGCAGAATTCCGCTTCTTTGGGGAAGTGAGAAATTGCTGAGCTGCCACCAAGTCCTGCAGTGTCCCTGTCACCTGCAGAGTCACCGCATCCTCGCCACGGTAGCGGGCATTGTGACAAAGGTTCTTTTTCAGATGGGTGTGGCAGCCAGGCGCCCCCTAGGGGATTGTGAGCCTGTCAGCCCCGGGCCTGTCACTGCCCGCTGTCCCTGCTGTCACCAGCCAGGCCTCTGAAAATTGGTCAAACCATGCCCAGACTTAGGGCCAATTTGGCCCAAAGTCTTGAAAAGACAAGTCGGGAAGAAAGATATGGGACAGAGGGAGAAAGCGTAGGTAGCAGGAGAAAGGGAAGGAAGAATGGAAAGCCCGAATTAAGAGGGAAATCAGCATCCCACTTGACGTGCATGTACACTAATGCACGCAGTATGGGCAACTAACAAGAGAAGCTGGAAGCCATCGTGTAGCAGGAAAGCTATGACATAGTTGCCATCACAGAAACATGGTGGGATGACTCATATGACTGGAGTGCTGCTATGTGTGGCTACAAGCTCTTCAGAAAAGATAGGCAGGGTAGGAGAGGTGGAGGGGTGGCTTTATATGTTAGAGAGTCACTCGACTCTGTTAAACTTGAGGTCAGCAGTGACAAGGTTGAGTTCCTGTGGAGCAGAATCAGGGGGAAGTTTAACAAGGCTGACATCCTCGTGGGTGTCTGTTATAGACCGCGCAACCAGGACAATGAAGGAGATGAATTATTCTACAAGCAGCTGGCAGATGTCTCAAAATCAACGGCCCTTGTTCTTGTGGGTGACTTTAACCTGCCGGATGTCTGCTGGGAGGTCAATACTGCACAGAAGAGTCAGTCTAGGAAGTTCCTAGAGTGTATAGAGGACAATTTCCTTCATCAGCTGGTAAATGAGCCCACCAGGGGCAAGACCCCGCTAGACCTACTGTTTACAAACAGAGAAGGGCTGGTGGGAGATGTAGTGGTTGGAGGCCGCCTGGGGCATAGCTACCATGAAATAATAGAATTTTCAGTACTCAGAGATGCAGGGAGAACCATTAACAAAACCTCTATGCTGGACTTCCCGAGGGCAGATTTTTGCCTATTCAGAAGTCTAGTTCAGAGCATACCCTGGGAAACAATGCTTAAAAACATGCGGGCCCAGGAGGGTTGGACATGCTTCCAGCAGGTGGTTTTGAGTGCACAGGAACAGGCTATACCAGTGTGCCGAAAGGCTAGCTGGTGGGGAAGACAACCGGCTTGGCTAAACAGGGAGATTCTGAATGAAATCAGAAATAAAAAGAGACTTTACCGACTGTGGAAAAAAGGGCTGGCTACTTATGAAGGATTTATGGAAATAGCTAGATCATGCAGAAAAAAGATCAGGGAAACAAAAGTGCAATTTGAAGTTAACTTGGCCAATTCTGTCAGGGATAATAAAAAGTCCTTCTTCAAATATGTTAATAACAAAAGGAGGGGCAAGGAAAACCTCCATTCTCTGTTGGACTCTGAAGGAAATATAGTTAACAAAGATGAGGAGAAAGCTGAGGTACTTAATACCTACTTTGCCTCAGTTTTTACCAGTGAGACAGGTGGCCCTCAGGACAACTCATCTCTGGAGGTGGTTGACAGAGATAGGAAGCCAAATAGGCCCCTTGTATTCCAGGAGGAAATAGTTGGTGATTTACTGAGCCATCTGGATCCTCACAAGTCTATGGGACCAGATGGGATCCATCCGAGGGTGATGAGGGAGCTAGCAGAAGAACTTGCCAAGCCGCTCTCCATAATCTTCCAACAGTCCTGGCTCACTGGGGAGGTCCCATATGATTGAAAATTGGCCAATGTTACCCCAGTCCACAAAAAGGGCTGTAGAGCTGACCCTGGCAACTACAGGCCAGTCAGTCTGACCTCGGTGCCTGGCAGGGTTATGGAGCAGATCATCCTGAGTGGAATCACACAGCACCTTCAGGATGGACAAGGGATCAGACCCAGCCAGCATGGGTTTAGGAGGGGCAGGTCCTGTCTGACCAACCTGATCTCCTTTTATGATCAGGTGACCCAGCTGGTGGATGAGGGGAAAGCCATGGATGTGGTCTAACTGGACTTCAGCAAGGCCTTTGACACTGTCTCCCATAATATACTCTTGCAAAAGCTGGTAGCCCATGGCTTGGACAAGTGTACTCTACGCTGGGTTAAGAACTGGCTGGAGGGCCGGGCCCAGAGAGTGCTGGTGAATGGGGCTGCATCCAGCTGGCGGCCAGTCACTAGTGGTGTTCCCCAGGGGTCAGTGTTGTGTCCAGTCCTGTTTAACATCTTTATTGATGATTTAGATGAGGGGATTGAGACCATCATCAGCAAATTTGCTCATGACACCAAGTTGGGAGGGAGTGTCGACCTACTGGAAGGCAGGAGGGCTCTGCAGAGGGATCTGGATAGACTGGAAAAATGGGCTGATTCCAATGGGATGAAGTTCAATAAGGCCAAGTGCCGGGTGCTGCACTTTGGTCACAACAACCCCCTGCAGCGCTACAGGCTGGGCACAGAGTGGCTGGAGAGCAGTCAGACAGAAAGGGACCTGGGGGTACTAATTGACAGGAAGCTCAACATGAGCCAACAGTGTGCCCAGGTGGCCAAGAAGGCCAACGGTATCCTGTCCTGTATCAAAAATAACGTGGTCAGCAGGACAAGGGAAGTGATCCTTCCCCTGTACTCTGCATTGGTGAGGCCACATCTGGAGTATTGTGTTCAGTTCTGGGCCTCTCAGTTCAGGAAAGACATTGAAGTGCTGGAGCGGGTCCAGAGAAGAGCAACACGACTGGTGAAGGGACTTGAACACAAGCCCTATGGGGAGAGGCTGAGGGAGCTGGGGTTGTTTAGTCTAGAGAAGAGGAGGCTTAGAGGTGACCTCATCACTCTCTATAACTACCTGAAGGGAAGTTATAGCCAGGTGGGGATTGGTCTCTTCTCCCAGGCAGTTAGCAATAGGACAAGGGGGCATGGGCTTAAACTCTACCAGGGGAAATTTAGACTGGATATTAGAAAGAAATTCTTTACAGAGAGAGTGGTCAGGCATTGGAATGGCCTGCCCAGGGAGGTAGTGGACTCGCCGGCCCTAGAGGTTTTTAAACTGAGATTGGACATGGCACTTAGTGCCATGATCTAGTAAACGGACTAGAGTTGGACCAAGAGTTGGACTCGATGATCGCTGAGGTCTTTTCTAACCCAGTCGATTCTGTGATACTGTGATACTGTGATTCTGTGATTCTGTGAATAAAAAGTAGTGTTGGGCTGCAGGAGTGAGATGGAGGAATTGAAGGAAAAGAGGCAGGAAGCAGGAGAGTGAGAGAAAAGGAAAGAAGAGACATGCAGCCAGACGAGGGGTTAGTGAGAGAGGATGGGACAGAGAATAGGATGAGAAGGAAATAAGGCAAGACAAGGACAGGCTAGGCTGCAGGACATTTTTTTGCTTTATAGTTTCTAGCACATTCGTATTCAGACTAGGAGGAGAGCCAGAAGACCGTATGGATTAGGCCAAAGCAAAAACCCCAGCTACTTGAGACGCTTGGACTAAGCCTAAAATATGCAGATCTCTCCATAAGGATGGTTTTTATACTGTACTTCCACAATCTGCTGGCAGTACAAAAAAATAAGCTGCAGATCTCCTTAGGCTGAGTCATAGTGCTTTGGTGCAGGGACCATGCATATCATGGGAATATTTCAACTTTTCTGCTCTGGTTTTCAGAGTATGACACCAAAACACCCACCTGATGACATCCATTCAAGAGCAAAGGCAGCAATTTGCAGAATTCCGCTTCTTTGGGGAAGTGAGAAATTGCTGAGCTGACACCAAGTCCTGCAGTGTCCCTGTCACCTGCAGAGTCACCGCATCCTAGCCACAGTACTGGCATTGTGACAAAGGTTCTTTGTCAGAAGAGTTTGGCAGCCAGGCGCCCCCTAGGGGATTGGGAGCCTGTTAGCCCCGGGCCTGTCACTGCCTGCTGTCCCTGCTGTCACCAGCCAGGCCTCTGAAAATTGGTCAAACCATGCCCATACATGGGGCCAATTTGGCCCAAAGTCTTGAAAAGACAAGTGGGGAAGAGAGATATGGGACAGAGGGAGAAAGCGAAGGGAGCAGGAGAAAGGGAAGGAAGAATAAAAAGTAGTGTTGGGCTGCAGGAGTGAGATGGAGGAATTGCCATTAAAGAGGCAGGAAGCAGGAGAGTGAGAGAAAAGGAAAGAAGAGACATGAAGCCAGAAGAGGGGTTAGTGAGAGAGGATGGGACAGAGAACAGGATGAGAAGGAAATAAGGCAAGGCAAGCACAGGCAAGGACAGGCAAAGCAAGGCTAGGCTGCAGGACATTTTTTTGCTTTATATTTTCTAGCACATTCGTCCTCGGACTACAAGTAAAGCCATAAGACCGTATGGATTAGGCCCAAGCAAATACACAGGCTACTTGAGACACTTAGACTAAGCCTACAATACGCAGAGTACTCCATAAGGATTGTTTTTATACTGTGCTTCCACAATCTGCTGGCAGTACAAAAACATAAGCTGCAGATCTCTTAGGCTGAGTCATGGTGCTTTGTTGCAGGGACCATGCATATCATGGGAATATTTCACCATTTCTGCTCTGGTTTTCAGAGTATGACACCAAAACACCCACCTGATGATATCCTTTCAAGAGCAAAGGCAGCAATTTGCAGAATTCCGGTCCTTTGGGGAAGTGAGAAATTGCTGAGCTGACACCAAGTCCTGCAGTGTCCCTGTCACCTGCAGAGTCACCACATACTCGCCACGGTAGCGGGCATTGTGACAATGGTTCTATATCAGCTGGGTGTGGCAGCCAGGCGCCCCCTAGCGGATGGGGAGCCTGTCAATCCCGGGCCTGTCACTGCCCGCTGTCCCTGCTGTCACCAGCCAGGCCTCTGAAAACTTGTAAAACCACGCCCAGACTTGTGGCCACTTTGGCCCAAAGTCTAGAAAAGACAAGTAGGGAAGAAAGATATGGGACAGAGAGAGAAGCGAAGGGAGCAGGAGAAAGGGAAGGAAGAATAAAAAGTACTGTTGGGCTGCAGGAGTGAGATGGAGGAATTGCAAGAAAAGAGGCAAGAAGCAGGAGAGTGAGAGAAAAGGGAATAAGAGACATGTAGCCAGACGAGGGGTTAGTGAGAGAGGATGGGACAGAGAACAGGATGAGAAGGTAATAAGGCAAGGGAAGGACAGGGAAGGACAGGCAAAGCAAGGCTAGGCTGCAGGACACTTTTTTTCTTTATAGTTTCCAGCACATTCGTCTTCAGACTAGGAGTAAGGCCATAAGACCGTATGGATTAGGCCCAAGCAAAAACCCAAGCTACTTGAGACACTTAGAATAAGCCTAAAATACGCAGATCTCTCCATAAGGATGATTTTTATACTGTGCTTCCACAATCTGCTGGCAGTAGAAAAACATAAGCTGCAGATCTCTTAGGCTGAGTAATGGTGGTTTGGTGCATGGACCATACATATCATGAGAATATTTCACCATTTCAGCTCTGGTTTTCAGTGTATGACACCAAAACACCCACCTGATGATATCCTTTCAAGAGCAAAGGCAGCAATTTGCAGAATTCCGGTCCTTTGGGGAAGTGAGAAATTGCTGAGCTGACACCAAGTCCTGCAGTGTCCCTTTCACCTGCAGAGTCACCACATACTCGCCACGGTAGCAGGCATTGTGACAAAGGTTCTATGTCAGCTGGGTGTGGCAGCCAGGTGCCCCCTAGGGGATGGGGAGCCTGTCAGCCCCGAGCCTGTCACTGCCTGCTGTCCCTGCTGTCACCTGCCAGGCCTCTGAAAATTGGTCAAACCATGCCCAGACTTGGGGCCAATTTGGCCCAAAGTCTCCAACAGACAAGTTGGGAAGAAAGATATGGGACAGAGGGAGAAAGCGAAGGGAGCAGGAGAAAGGGAAGGAAGAATAAAAAGTAGTGTTGGGCTGCAGGAGTGAGATGGAGGAATTGCAAGAAAAGAGGCAGGAAGCAGGAGAGTGAAAGAAAAGGAAAGACATGCAGGCAGACGAGGGGTTAGTGGGAGAAGATTGGACAGAGAACAGGATGAGAAGGAAATAAGGGAAGGCAAGAACAGGCACGGACAGGCAAAGCAAGGCTAGGCTGCAGGATATTTTTTTGCTCTATAGTTTCTAGCACTTTCTTCTTCAGACTAGGACTAAGGATATAAAACTGTATGGATTAGGCCCAAGCAAAAACCCCAGCTACTTGAGACCCTTAGACTAAGCCTAAAATACGCAGATCTCTCCATAAGGATGGTTTTTATACTGTGCTTCCACAATCTTCTGGCAGTACAAAAAAATAAGCTGCAGATCTCCTTAGGCTGAGTCATGGTGCTTTGGTGAAGGGACCATGCTTATCATGGGCATATTCCACCATTTCTGCTCTGGTTTTCAGTGTATGTTACCAAAACACCCACGGGATGACATCCTTTCAAGAGCAAAGGCAGAAATTTGCAGAATTCCGCTTCTTTGGGGAAGTGAGAAATTGCTGAGCTGACACCAAGTCCTGCAGTGTCCCTGTCACCTGCAGAGTCACCACATACTCGCCACGGTAGCAGGCATTGTAACAAACGTTTTATGTCAGATGGGTGTGGCAGCCAGGCGCCCCCTAGGGGATGGGGAGCCTGTAAGGCCCGAGCCTGTCACTGCCTGCTGTCCCTGCTGTCACCTGCCAGGCCTCTGAATATTGGTCAAACCATGCCCAGACTTGGGGCCAATTTGGCCCAAAGTCTTGAAAAGACAAGTCGGGAAGAAAGATATGGGACAGAGGGAGAAAGCGAAGGGAGCAGGAGAAAGGGAAGGAAGAATAAAAAGTACTGTTGGGCTGCAGGAGTGAGATGCAGAGTCACTGCATCCTCTCCAAGATAGCAGGCATTGTGACAATGTCAGCTGACAATGTGTTCTATGTCAGCTGGGTGTGGCATCAAGTCGACCCTAGGTGTTTGGGAGCCTGTCAGCCCCGGGCCTGTCACTGCCTGCTGTCCCTGCTCTCACCAGCCAGGCCTCTGAAAACAGGTCAAACCATGCCAAGACTTGGGGCCAATTTGGCCCAAAGTGTCCAACAGACAAGTCGGGAAGAATCATGTGGGACACAGGGAGAAAGCGAAGGGAGCAGAACAAAGGGAAGGAAGAATAAGAAGTAGTGTTGGGCTGTAGGAGTGAGATGGAGGAATTGCAGGAAAATAGGCAGGAAGGAAGAGAATGAGAGAAAAGGAAAGAAGAGACATGCAGCCAGACAGGGGGTTAGTGAGAGAGGATGGGACAGAGAACAGGATGAGAAGGAAATAAGGCAAGGCAAGGACAGACAAGGCAAGGCTAGTCTGCAGGACATTTTTTTGCTTTGTAGTTTCTAGCACATTCGTCTTCAGACAAGGAGGAAATCCACAAGACCGTATGGATTAGGCCCAAGAAAAAAACCCCAGCTACTTGAGACACTTAGACTAAGGCAAAAATACGAAGATCTCTCCATAAGGATGGTTTTTATACTGTACTTCCACAATCTGCTGACAGTACAAAAAAATAAGCTGCATATCTCCTTATGCTGAGTCATAGTGCAGTGGGGCAGGGACCATGCATGTCATGGTAATATTTCTCCATTTCTGCTCTGGTTTTCCGTGTATTACACCAGAAACACCCACCTGATGACATCCTTTCAAGAGCAAAGGCAGCAATTTGCAGAATTCCGCTTTTTTGGGGAAGTGAGAGATTGCTGAGCTGACACCAAGTCCTGCAGTGTCGCTGTCACCCGCAGAGTCACCGCATCCTCGCCACGCTAGCAGGCATTGTGACAAAGGTTCTATGTCATCTGGGTGTGGCAGCCAAGCGCCCCCTACGGGATGGGGAGCCTGTCAGCCCCGGGCCTGTCACTGCCTGCTGTCCCTGCTGTCACCAGCCAGGCCTCTGAAAACTTGTCAAACCATGCCCATACGTGGGGCCAGTTTGGTCCGAAGTCTCCAACAG
Source organism: Columba livia (assembly GCF_036013475.1). NCBI lineage: Eukaryota > Metazoa > Chordata > Aves > Columbiformes > Columbidae > Columba > Columba livia. The sequence goes on along the minus strand of NW_027043009.1, from coordinate 3,838,850 downwards.
AGAATTCGAGAGGAACGATATGGGACATAGGGAGAAAGCGAAGGGAGCAGGAGAAAGGGAAGGAAGAATAAAAAGTAGTGTTTGGCTGCAGGAGTGAAATGGAGGAAATGCAATAAAAGAGGCAGGAAGCAGGAGAGTGAGAGAAAAGGAACGAAGAGACATGCAGCCAGACGAGGGTTTAACGAGAGAGATTGGGACAGAGAACAGGATGAGGAGGAAATAAGGCAAGGCAAGGACAGGCAAGGACAGGCAAGGCAAGCCTAGGCTGCAAGACATTTTTTGGCTTTATAGTTTCTAGCACATTCTTCTTCACACTAGGAGGAAAGCCATAAAACCGTATGGATTAGGCCCAAGCAAAAACCCCAGCTACTTGAGACATTTAGACTAAGCCTAAAATACAAAGATCTCTCCATAAGAGTGGTTTTTATACTGTGCTTCCACAATCTGCAGGCAGTACAAAAAAATAAGCTGCAGGTCTCCTTAGGCTGAGTCATGGTGCTTTGGGGCGGGGATCATGCATATCATGGGCATATTTCACTATTACTGGTCTGGTTTTCAGCGTATTACACCGAAACACCCACCTGATGACATCCTTTCAAGAGCAAAGGTACGCGGTTGAGGCGTACAAATGACATGGACCAAGTTCTTTCAAGATGAAAGTAATAGATGCCATTTATTGCTACAAGTGCATTTTTATACAATTCTACCAGTTCATGTGTCTTTTCAATATTGGTTACAAGTTTCAGCACTGACATCTCATTGGTTAATTTTTCTATCATCCATGTTATTCTTCTATCCCCTTCTTTCTCTCGGGTACATCTCTCCTCTCTCCGGATACTCCTTTACTCCCATCCTTCTCAAGGGTAAATCTTAATATCTCAAGGCTGATCTCTACTCTCATATTTTCTGTCAAGGATTCCACAGACCCGCTGCAGTTTCCCACAATTCCCCCTTTTTTCATTTTTGCTAAAAATGCTGCCCTCATTGTCCACTGCAGGGCCCTTTGCAGCAGAGAAATCATGCATGGCAACATTAGTAACACAACCACAACAACCATCAAAATGATCAGTCCTGTTTTCACTACTGATAACAACCATCCTAGAAACCCTCAACCACTAATCAATTTATTTAACAAATCCCATCGAAGTCTTCACACCCATGTCCTTGAGCTAATAACAAAAAATCTATCGCGACCCCGCTCTGCCATGTGGCATGTCTTACAGAATGTACATCTAGAAAAAGTCCACTTAAAGCCTTTTAAGTTCTGTTAGTTTGCTTAACTAGTCAGCATCCTAATGTTCTAAAATATTTAAAGCTTTTAGCTGTGCCAACACCAGATACAAGAGATTCTAAAACCCTTAACCTTGAACCCCAAAAATCTACATTATCATCACATTTTGACTCATATACACGCAAAAAGTGTTTTTCTCGTCTTGCTCTTCTGTGATCTATTATCTATTATACATTGGGCGTTAAGAGAGTTAATAGTCCCAAAATACACAGTCCTTCAACAGCATTAGAAGGAATTCCTGGTCAGGCTCTATCTCCACAGATCAAGAATACACCATACAGGAGGTTTTGGGGTCGCTGTTCCCACATTATCAATGACATCCCTTGGATTCTTCTGCGAGCCATTACACCATTGAGTTTCATTTCTATAGTCACCAAAGGTAGAATTAACATTTTGCAGTTTTATTCATTCATTTTCTCGTATATTGTTCTGACACTTTTCACAAACCAGGTTGATACAAGTGTCCATGGGCATAGATGCCAGCAATTCCAGTTCCTGTGGTTCAATGTCTATTTCCGGGAGACAGTTAATCCAAAGTGCCATGTTAGTATTATTACAGTTTGTTGCAATGCCTCTGCACCAACCTCTATTTTGAAACAGTTGTGTGATGCTGCTGTAGTCATCAAGGGGGATGCCAACCAAGCATGTGTGGAACGGGTTTTCCAGAGATGCCATAGCTAGGCATATGGAGTCCTGGTCAGTCATGTTGGTTAAAGTACTCCACATGTTAGTCTTTGTCTGTGCGGGCATCCAAAACACAGCAGCTGCAACAATCATTGTCAGGAAGATAACACAGGTTTCACATTTCGTGCTGGCAACCATTGCGGCCCTTGGTCTGTAAAGACATAAGCATAGCCTCTCCCCCAGGTTATCAATTGATGTGGCCTTTTCCATTGACCATTAACTAGTGATTTGGCCATAACTAATGTAGGTTCTTTCTGATTTAGCATGGTTTTAGGTCACACTTGCAAAGTATTTCATCACATACAATACTTTTGACAATAGGTGTTGTGGTGTTTTCCCTACTTCTCCCCCCTTTTTGTTTAAAAAAGAACAGAACCAAAACAAAAAACACAGTTCAGAAGGAGATACGTGCATTGGACCTTGACTACGTACTCAGAATCACAAATCAAATTTAGAGGTTCCTCCTTAAAAAGCTCTAAGTAATGTAAAGCTGTGTCAAGTTCTGCTAATTGGGTTGAACCTTCAATAATTTTTACAGAATGATGCCAATTGTTATCTTCACACCAAACCACTACAGCTTTATGGGACTTCCCAGAACCAGCAACAAAAACTTTGCAAGTATGTAGGATCAGACCAAATACAAGTATGGCCTATGACCTGATGTGAAAGACTTGCAGGTTCTGCAGCAATTTACATTTTACATTTATGCATGCCAAAAGCTGTGCTGTTAAGAAAACCAGCTAGTGCAATTTACAAAGACATAGATTACAAATAAAATTAAAAAATCAGAATTACATTTCACAAATGGTACATATATGACAAAAGGATCATGGCCTATTGAAACTTAAATTCATTCCCTGCTTTTCTTGATCAGAGTAAAAAGCAGTATATCAGTCTGCTAGCAATCTCATCATACTGTTCCACAATAGCCACAGGTTGTTTCTATGTTGTAGCTATAAATAGACAAATCTGCAAGTCCAATTGAATGCAGTCAGCCTGTAAAGTTGTCATAAATTTATTCCTCAAAGTTTCCAACTCCATTTTGGCTGTCATATTTATTGGATATTGTTTTCCCTTACCAGATCGAAGTCCTGTTTCAGATCAATCAGTGTAGTATTTGCTTTATCGAAACATTGGCTGTTAATACTAGTGGAAATACAGCATTTGAAATTTCCTTGGAGATTTCTCACTTGCAGCAAGCAGATATGCGCCATCCAAGCAGCTTCTTGTAGGCCATGCAACTAAACAGAATTCTCAGAAAACGTTATTTGAGCTTACAATTTACTTAACAAATCTTAACCTAAGAGAAGTATAGGAGTTTCTAACAACTATAAGAATTCATGTATTTAAACTTTGTTCCAAATATGGCATTCTATTGGTCTCAAAAAACGGCCTTTCTTTAATTCTCTCTCATGACCTCAAAAACTAGCACAGTGAATTTACTAAGAAGTCACTTACAACTAATTACTACAGAATAAGTCTATTAACAAATTTTTGGTTTAGTTTTCCAGTTTCATTAGAACTATGGGTCTGCTAAGGATGCCTTTAAACTTCACCCTCGGACTGCTCCATTCAGTATTACATCGCTGCAGTGGCGGGGAGAGAGAACCCCCCTTTCACTGCTTTAAAAGCAGGCAGCCAGATTTTTCCAGTTGTTTTTTCTTTCTGTGCAGTGTAGATATAACCAAGGTCACGCAGCTGGCATACTGGCTGGTATGAAGTAGGAGGTTCTGGGAAACTTCTCAGTTACAATGAGCTGCACACAGGCCTGGGATATTTTGCTCTTTTGTTTACCCATTTCATTCCAACTACAAATTTCAAGTAGCTCAGAAATAGTTACATTCCTTAGCTTCATTTACGTTTTACAATTTAGAGGTGTCAAAAAACAGTATAAACCAGTATAATAAACATAAATCCATTAGTCTATTTTCCTAGATCCAAATCAGTTAATATTCTAGCAATTTTTAAATACAACCTCTTCCAAATTCACAGCTATCATAGCATTTTAACAATTTAAATGCTTTTCTAACAATATAAGCGATTACTTTAATGTGTAAGGATGCATCCTAAGGGGGAGCAAGGTGGAATTTTAGCAGTGGAACCGGTTCACATTTTGTAATTATCTCCCCAAACAAGATTCTTTTGGTACCAAATATGAATATGCAAACTAAAATACTGAGCTCAGATGTGAAAACCATATACCAAGTTCAAATAAGCAGATGGATCACAGTTACACCAATTTAAGACAATATCTCAATTTTTTGCATTGCACCTTTGGGCTGCCTACTGCTCAGCCAGGTGGAGGTACCTCTGGGTCTCCCTGACAAAAAAAGTCAGCGCGCACTGGAGCCCCATCGGCCCCCGCAGCGAGCTGGACTGGGCAAGGCCTTTTTTGTTTTATTTTGTTTTGTTTTAGTGTCTCATCTGGTGCGCCACAGCTGTTATGCCAAAACCAGGATTCTTTACATGATGTGCATACGGAAAAACCAAATCCAGCACACCGAGATGAGACACAGCCTGTCACAGAGTTGCGCAAGTCTGAATGCCGGAATAAAGGTAGCATGCTAGAGAAAAGAAAAAAAAATAACAGCTACTACACACAAAATTTTACCATCACATTCACGCAGTAAAGAACTAAATTACTTATGATCTTCTGTATTATCACAAAACACACATTTTGAGTCAACGGATTCTCATAATTTAACAGACTGTAAACTTATCGTACCATATAATAAAGACCTACCAAAATTGCAACATGCTTAAACCGATACCCACAAAGAAAACAGGTTAATGAGGGAAGCATCTTGCAGACTTCAGCAAGTTTACTGTGACATGTGTGTTGTCAGTTAACTCTCTCTCAGCTTGTTGACGTTCAAATCGTTCCAGCTGTAAAACTGTCTGTAATGATCTAATGATCTCTTGTAGAGATTTATTTTGTCCTGCTCTTCTCATCTTAAAAACAACATTAATTGCAACAAAATTCTATTCTCCGGACACTTTTCCCAATCATTTAACGTAAACAGCAGCGAACACTGATTTCAATATTTAACAAGATCTTCCTTCCTCATAATTCCGAGTGCTTTCCTAAGTTTTAAAACACCTCCCAATACTGATTTTTCAGGAACACAACTGAAAACAATTATTCCTGACCCCGTCTTGCAAGTAAAACCTTGAGAATGGGGAGGGAGGGGGAGAAAACACAGGGTGCTTGCAGCACGACTGGGAAAAATGGGGACAGAGTTTTACGGCGCACTGAAAAACAACTAGTAAAACAATTAACTCACATTCCTGACAAGCTGCTTGATTTTCAGAGAGGCAATACACAGAAGCACATAATATGTACTGTAAAACTTGCAGATAACACATCGGTAGCAAGCATTAGCATTCTCTACTGCTAATTTCAACATTAGTGCTTCCTTAACTTCTAAGTTTTCAACCTGCTTATTGATGGCCTCTTGAAGATGGTCAATAAATTGCATGTAATTCTCACTGGGACCCTGATCAATAGTTGCAATTGATTTGGCTGCATTGTTGGTTTCAGGCACCTTTATCATAGCTTGATATGCGAGGTCTGGTGACTGCCTCAGGATTTCAGAAAGTTATCGTGCCTGTAGTTGTGGTGTGTCAATTAGTGTCTCTTCCAGAAACACACGGGGTCCCGTGGTTTAACTGTAACTGAAAATGGGGGTAAATCCCAGCTTTTTGGTAAGTTCAGTTTACGCTCTGAAACTCCACCCCCACCCTCAGGAATTCGCTTTTTAGCAGCGTGGGAGGGAGGCGGGGGCAGGTTGGGGGGACCCAAATCCATAGGAATTACGTTATTTGGCTCAGTCTGGCTCACCACAGGGGGTCCTCCCCACCTAAATCTCCAGGCAAGGGGGGATAGGAAAAAAAATGTCCATTTTTTTCTTCCGCAACTGATAGCGGCGGGGCAGAGGGTTGAACTGTGATCAATGGCGGTGACGCAGACGGCCGAACCGCGGTTGATGATGGTAGAGGAGAGGTTCGAGCTGTGATTGATGACAGCGGAGCGGTCGGCCGAACGCATTGCTCCGACCGGTGTTTCGAGGGCCCCTCCCGAGATCGCACATAACCCAACGCTGTTTTTTCATGTGAGTCTTTCATAGCTTTTATCTGATCTCAGGGCCACACACATGTATATGAGTCTTTCATAATTTTTTTCTGATCTCGGAGCCACACATACGTATGCTCCTTCTTTACTCCTTTTAACTTTCCAAGAAAGTGCCGCGGATCCTTATCCGTGTCAGATAATACGGACTTGGGTGGTTTTGACGAATCCTTAGTAACAGGGGAGGTTGGAGTAGTACTTAATCTTGCCTTTTCCTCCAAATCTGGCCCAGGAGAGCCAGGAAGACCATCCCCCTCCGCCGCCTCTGCCTGTTGCTGTTTTAACTCTTTCAGAGTATCTAATAACAAGCACCACGTCGTTAACAGTTCAGATGCTTCCTTGGACCCTTTAGTAGCACTGTCAAGCAGTTTATCCCCCAAGTCCATCCATTGTGACACACTAAATGCTGTCACAGGATTAACCTCTATACCTTGTGCTTTGCCCCATAGTAACATTTTTCTTAAAGTCAGTTCTGGAAGGCTAACACCCTGCTTCTTCAGAAGCAGCTTCCATGTAGATAATATAGTACCATCTTCTTTAGATAAGTTTCAACCCCCCGTTCCCGGTAACTCACCTCCTCCTTAGCGAGATGTCTTTTCAACGTTCCGGACCTTCGGCAGCTCTCCTCGGCTGCTCTTATCAGCTGTACTGGGCTCCGTCTCCACAGCTCTTCTCCGGCTGTTCACAGCTTCACGCTGTCACCTTGTCATGCGAGATCCTCTTCAGGCAGGATCACGTCGGGGTCACCATATGTCGCGGTTGAGACAGACAAATGACATGGACCAAGTTCTTTCAAGATGAAAGTAATAGATGCCATTTATTGCTACAAGTGCATTTTTATACAATTCAATCAGTTCATGTGTCTTTTCACTATTGGTTACAAGTTACAGCACTAACATCTCATTGGTTAATTTTTCTATCATCCATGTTATTCTTCTATCCCTTTCTCTCTCACGGGTACATCTCTCCTCTCTCCGGATACTCCTTTACTCCCATCCTTCTCAAGGGCAAATCTTAATATCTCAAGGCTGATCTCTAGTTTCATATTTTCTGTCAAGGATTCCACATACCCGCTGCAGTTTCCCACAACACACACACTGTCTAATTGGGTTTGTGACACACACACGCTGTCCAATGGTGTTTGTGACACACACGGTGTCAAATGGGGTTTGTGACACACACGGTGTCAAATGGGGTTTGCGACACACACACTGTCGAGGGGGGTTTGTGACACACACGCTGTCCAATGGTGTTCGTGACACACACAATGTCCAATGGGGTTTGTGACACGCATGCTGTCCAATGCGGATTGTAACACACACACGCTGTCTATTGGTGTTTGTGACACGCATACTGTCCAATGGGGTTTCTGACACACACTCTGTCCAATGGGTGATGTGACACAAAGACTGTCCAGGGGGGTTTGAGACACACACACTGTTTAAAGGGGTTTGTCACATACACTCTGTCCAATGAGGTTTATGACACACACACTGACCAATGGGGACTGTGACACACAGACGCTGTCCAATGGGGTTTGTGAAACACACTGTCCAATGGGGATTGTGACACACACACTGTCCAATGGGGATTGTGAACACACACATGCTGTCCAATGGTGTTTGTGACACACAAACTCTGTCCAATGGGGTTTGTGACACACACGCTGTCCAGTGGAGATTTTGACACACACACGCTGTCCAATGGGGGTTGTGACACACACAATCTATCCAATGGGCTTGTGAAACACACGTTGTCCAATGGGGATAGTGACACACATGCTGTCCAGTGTGTTTTGTGACACACAAACTGTCCAATGGGGTTTGTGACACACACACTTTCCACTGGGTTTGGAACACACACGCTGTCCAGGTGAGTTTGTGACACACACGCTGTCCAATGGGGTTTGTGACACACACACTCTGTCCTGGACAGCGTATTTTGGACAGGGTATTTTGACTCACACACGCTCTCCAATGGGGTTTGGACACACATGCTGTCCAATGGGGTTTGTGACACACACGTGGTCCAACGGGGTTCCTGACACATACGCTGTCCAATAGGGTTTGCGACACACACACTTTCCAATGCGGTTTGTGACACACACGCTGTCCAATGGGGTTTGTGACACATACACTGTTCCGGGGGGTTTGTGACGCACACGCTGTCCAATGGTGTTTGTGACACAGAGACTCTCCAGGAGTGTTTGTGACACATGCGCTGTCCAGAGGGGTTTGTGACACACACACGCTGTCTAATGGGGTTTGTCACACACATGCTGTCCACTGGGGATTTTGACACACACACGCTGTCCAATGGGGATTGAGAGATACACACGCTGTCCAATGGTGTTTGTGACACGCATGCTGTCCAATGGTTTTTGTGACACACACACTGTCCGGGGGGGTTTATGAAACAATCGCTGTCCAATGGGGTTTGTGACACACACACTCTGTCCAATGGGGTTCGTGACACACACACTGGCCAGTGGGGATTGTGACACACACGCTTTCCTATGGGGTTTGTGACACACACACGCTGTCCAATGGGGTTTGTGTCACACACACACTTTCCAATGGGTTTTGTGAAACACACACGCTCTCCAATGTGGTTTATGAGAAACACACTTTCCAATGGGTTTTGTGGCACACACACTGTCCAATGGGGTTTGTGACAAATACATGCTGTCCAATGCTATTTGTGAACATACACGCTGTCCAATGCTTTTTGTGACACACACACTCTGTCTAATGGGGATTGTGACACACACACGCTGTCCCATAGGGTCTGTGATACGCATGCTGTCCAATGGGGTTTGTGACACACACATTGTACAGGGGGGGTTGTGACACATACGCTGTCCAATGGTGTTTGTGACACAGAGACTCTCCAGGAGTGTTTGTGACACATGCGCTGTCCAGAGGGGTTTGTGACACACACACGCTGTCTAATGGGGTTTGTCACACACATGCTGTCCACTGGGGATTTTGACACACACACGCTGTCCAATGGGGATTGTGACACACACACACTGTCCAATGAGGATTGTGACACAAACAAGGTCCAATGGCGTTTGTGATACACACGCTGTCCAATGGGGATTGTGACACACACGTGCTGTCCAATGGTGTTTGTGACACGCATGCTGTCTAATGGCGTTCGTGACACACACGATGTCCAATGCGGTTCATGACAAACACTCTGTCCAGTGGCGTTTGTGAAACACACACTGTCCAGTAGGGTTTGTGACACACACATTTTCCAATGGGGTTTCTAACACACACGCAGTTCAAATGGAGTTTTTGACACAGACAGTGTCCACGGGAGTTTGTGACACTCACGCTGTCCAATGGGGATTGTGACACACACTCTGTCCAATGGGGTTTGTCACACACATTCTGTCCAACGAGGTTTGTGACACACACACTGTAAAATGGGTATTGTGACACACACACGCTGTCCAGTGGGGTTTGTTACACACACTCTGTCCAATATGGCTTGTGACATACACGCTGTCCAATAGGGTTTGTGACACACACACGCTATCCAATGTGGTTTGTGACAGACACAATTTCCAATCGGGTCTGTGACATACGCACGGTGTCCAATGTTGTTTGTGACACACACACTGTCAAATGGGGATTGTGACACACACACGCTGTCCAATGGTGTTTGTGACACACAGGCTGTCCAATGGGGTTTGTGACACACACTCTGTCTAATGTTGTTTGTGACACATACACTTTCCAATGAGGATTGTGACACACACACGCTGTCCAATGGGGTTTGTGACACACACACTGTAAAATGGGGTTTGTGAAACACACGGTGTCAAATGGGGTTTGTGACATGCACAATGCCCAGGGCGGTTTGTGACACACACGCTGTCCAATGGGGTTTGTGACAAACACACTATCCAGGTTAGTTTGTGACACACACGCTGTCCAATGGGATTTGTGAAAGAGAGACTCTCCAGAGGTGCTTGTGACACACACGCTGTCCAGAGGGTTCTGTGACACACACACTGTCCAATGGGGTTTGTGACACACACGCTGTCTAATGGAGATTGTGACACACTCACTGTCCAGAGGGGATTGTGACACATGCACTATACAATGGGGTTTGTCACACCCACTCTGTCCAAAGGGGTTTGTGACACACACACATTCCAATGGGGTTTGTGACACACACACTGTCCAGGGGGGTTTGTGACACACAGACTGACCAATGGGGGTTGTGACACACACGCTGTTTAATGGGGTTCGTAACACACACGCTGTCCAGTGGGATTCGTGAGACACACACTCTCCAATGGGGTTTGTGACACACACACTTTCCAATGGGTATTGAGACACACACACGCTGTCCAAAGGGTTTTGTTGCACACAAGAGCTATCCAATGGGGTTTGTGACACACACATTTTCCAATGGCGTTTCTGACACACTCGCTGTCAAAAGGGGTTTGTGACAGACACACTGTCCAGGGGGGTTCGTGACACACGCACTGTCCAATGGGGTTTGTGACACACATGCTGCCCATTGGGGACTGTGACACCCACACTGTCCAATGGGGTTTGTGACACACACACTCTGTCCAGTGGGGTTTGTGAAACAGAGACTATCCAATGGGGATTGGGACACACACACCCTGTCCAATGGGGTTTGTGACACATGCACTGTCTATTGGGGTTTGTGACACACAAGCTGGCCAATGGGGATTGTGATACACACACTGACCAATGGGATTTGTGACACAGACACTGTCCAATGGGGATTGTGACACACACAGTGTCCTGGGGGGTTTGTGACACACACACTGTCCAATGAGGTTTGTGACACACCGCAGTCAAATGGAGTTTGTGACACAGAGACTCTCCAGGGTTGTTTGTGACACACATGCTGTCCAGAGGGCTTTGTGCCTCACACACTCTCCAATGGCTGTTGTGACACACACACGTTGTCCAATGAAGATTGTGACACACACACTGTCCAATGGGGTTTGTGACAGACAGGCTGTCCAATGGGTATTGTGACACACACACTCTGTCCCATTGGTTTTGTAATACGCATGCTATCCAATGGGGTTTGTGACAGACACACTGTCCAGGGGAGTTTGTGAAACACACGCTGTCCAATGGTTTTGTAACACACACACTGTCTAATGGGGTTTGTGATACACACGCTGTCCAATGGGGCTTGTGACAAACACGCTGTCTAATGGGGTTTGTGACACACACGCTGTCCGATAGTGTTTGTGACACACACACTGTCCAATGGGGATTGTGACACACACACACTATCTAATGGGGTTTGTCACACACACTCTGTCCAATGGAGTTTATCACACACACAGTGTCCATGGGGGTTTGGTACACATGCGCTGTGCAATGGGGTTTGTCACACACACTCTGTCCAATGGGGTTTGTGACACACACAATGTCGAATGGGTATTGTTACACACACACGCTGTCCAATGGGGTTTGTGACACACAAACACAGTCCAGGGGCGTTTGTCACACCCAGTCTGTCTAATAGGGTTTGTGCCAAACACACGCTGTCCAACGGTGTTTGTGACACACACGCTGTTCAAAGGGGTTTGTGACACACACTCTGTCCAATGGGGTTTGTGACACACACACACTGTCCAAAGGGGATTGCGACACACACACGCTGTCCAATGGTGTTTGTGACATGCATGCTGTCCAAAGTTGTTTGTGACAAACACAGTGTCCATTGCGGTTTGGGACACACACACGTTATCCAGTTGGGTTTGTGACACACAGACTTTCTAAAGGGGTTTGTGACACACACGCGCTGTCCAAAGGTGTTTGTGAAACACACGCTGTCAAATGGGGTTTGTGACACACACAGTGTCCAGGGGAGATTGTGTCACACACGCTGTCCAGTGGGGTTTTTGACACACACACTCTCCAATAGGGTTTGTGATAGACACACTGTCAAATGGGAATTGTGACACACAAGCTGTCCAATGGGGATTGTGACACACACACGCTGTCCCATGGGGTTTGTGAAACACATGTTGTCCAAGGGGTTTTGTGACAGACACAGTGTACAGGAGGCTTTGTGACACACACGCTGTCCAATGGAGTTTGTGACAAACACGCTGCCTAATGGAGTTTGTGACAAACACGCTGTCCAAAGGGTATTGTTACACACACTCGCTGTCCAAGGGGGTTTGTGACGCACAAACTGTCCAATGATGTTTGCGACACACACGCTGCCCAATGGGGCTTGTGATACACACGCTGTCCAATGGGGTTCGTGACACACACGCTGCCTAGTGGTTTTTGTGACACACACACTGTGCAGTAGGGTTTGTGATACACATGCTATCCAATGGGGTTTGTGACATACACACGTTTGAATGATGTTTGAGGCACACACATGCTCTCGAATGGTGTTTGTGACACACACACTCAGTACAATGGGGTTTGTGACTCGCACACTGTCCAATGGGGTTTGTGACACATACACGCTATCAAATGGGGTTTATGAAACACACATTTTCCAATAGCGCTTGTGACACACACACGCTGTCCAATGGGGTTTGTCACACCCACTCTGACAAATGGGTTTTGTGACAAACACACGCTGTCCAATGATGTTTGTGACACACACGCTGTCCAGGGGGGTTTGTGACACACACACTGTCCAATGGGGTTTGTGAAACACACACACTGTCCAATGGGGATTGTGACACACACGCTGTCCAGTGGGGTTTGTGACACACACGCTGTTCAATAGGTTTTGTGACATACACACGCTGCCCAATAGTGTTTGTGACACACACGGTGTGAAATGGGGTTTGTGACACACACAATGTCCAGGGGGGATTGTGACACACACACTGTCCAATGGGGTTTGTCACACCCACTCTCTCAAATGGGGTTTGTGACAAACACACGCTGTCAAATGATGTTTGTGACACACACGCTGTCCAGGGGGGTTTGTGACACACACGCTGTCCAAAGGGTTTTGTGACACACATGCTCTCCAGGGGGGTTTGTGACACACACAATGTCCAACGGGGTTTGGGACACACAAGCTGTCCAGTGGGGTTTGTGACACACACAATGTGCAATAGGGTTTGTGAGATACACACGCTGTCCAAGAGTGTTTCTGACACACACACAATGTCTAATGGGTTTTGTGACACACACGCTGTCCAATGGGTATTGCGACACACACACTGTCCAGGGGGGTTTGTGACACACATACTCTGTCCAATGGTGCTTGTGGAGCACAAGCTGTGCATTGGGGTTCGTGACACACACGCTGTCCAGTGGTTTCTATGATACACACACTGTCCAATAGGGTTTGTGACACACACACTGTCCAGGGGGTTTTGTTACACACACGCTATCCAGTCTGGTTTGTGACAGGCAAACCGTCCAGTGGGGTTTGTGACATATACATGCTATCAAATGGGGTTTATTGAAAACACATTTTCCCAAGGGATTTGTGACAAACACACGCTGTCCAATGGGGTTTGTCACACCCACTTTGTCCAATGGGGTTTGTGACAAACACACTCTGTCCAGTGGTGTTTGTGACACACACTCTGTCCAATGGGGCTTGTGACACACACATTGTCCAATGGGGATTGTGACACACACACGCTGTCAAATGGGGTTTGTGACACACAAACACAGTCCAGCGGGGTTTGGCACACCCAGTCTGTCCAATGGGGTTTGTGACACACAAACTGTGCAATGGGGTTTCTCACACACACTCTGTCCAATGGGGTTTGTAACACACACGCTGTCCAATGAGGATTGTGAGACATGCGCTGTACAATGAGGTTTGTGACACACACACTCTGTCCAATGGGCTTGTGACACACACACTGTCTTAAGGGGTTTGTGATACACACACGCTGTCCAGTGGGTTTTGTGACACACACACTGTCTAATTGAATTTGTGGCACACACATGGTATCAAATGGGGTTTGCGACACACACAATTTCCAGTGGGGTTTGTGACACACACACTTTCCAATGGGGTTTCTGACACACACACGCTGTCCAATGGTGTTTGTGACACGCACGGTGTCAAATGGTGTTTGTGACACACACAATATCCAGGGGGGATTGTGACACACACACTGTCCAATGGGGTTTGTCACACCCACTCTGTCCAATGGGGATTGTGACACACACACACTGTCCAATGGGAAATGTGACACACACATGCTGTCCAATGGGGATTGTGACAGACACATGCGGTGCAATGGTGTTTGTGACACGCATGCTGTCCAATGTGCTTGTGACACACACACACAGTCCATAGGGGTTTGTGACACACATGCTGTCCAATGGGGTTTGTGACACTAACGCTGTCCAAGTGGGTTTGTGACACACACACTGTCCATTGGAGTTTGTAACACACACACGCTATCCAATGGGTTTGTGACACACACACTTTTCAATGAGGTTTGTGACACACACTCTGTCCAATGGGTTTTGTGACAAACACATTGTCTAAAGGGGTTTTTGACACAGACACGCTGTCCAATGGGGTTTGCGACACACACACTGTCAAATGGGGTTTGTGACAAACAAGCTGGCCAATGGGTTTTGTGACAAACACATTGTCTAAAGACGTTTGTGACACACACACACTGTCCAATGGGGATTGTGACACACATGCGCTGTCCAATGGTGTTCGTGATACACACGCTGTCCAGTGGGGTTTTGAAACACACTCTGTCCAATAGGTTTTGTGACACACACACGGTCCAATAGGGATTGTGACACACACAGTGTACAATGGGTTTGTGACACACACTCTGTCAAATGGGGTTTATGACACACACACTGTCCAAAGGGGATTATGACACACACACACTGTCCAATGGGTGTCGGGGATTGGCTCAAGGAGCACAGACATGAGTCCACCAAGCAACTGTACGAGCAGAGCCCATTTTAGTTGACATAAGTAGGCCTTAGTTAGCTTGTCTATTAGGCAGTGGGAAAGGGGGGAACGGAAAAGTACTAACTAAGGCAGGGTCAGGATATTTTTGAAGAGATAAGAGTCAGAAGAATGTGGGATGCGCATAGCTAGCTAAACCCAAGTAGGTGGAGTAAGTAAATGTGCTTAGCCTATTAGATAGAGACAAGTATGCATAATTATGGTATTTGGTATAAATGCACGCTATCTCGGGCAATAAAGTTGAAGTATGCTTTATCACTCATATTGAGTCGGCTGCATTTCTTCCTCCGTCCGCTCGGGTCTGGAACTCTGATGGGACTTTTCTCTGCAATTGGCGCCCGAACCGGCGATCCGAAGCGGTGGATAGAAGCAAAAGGCGCCGGGAGAGCAGCGACCGGCGGGCAAGAGCGACCGAACACTGTGCTGCGGTGTGTCGACTCCGAAGCCTGAACCGACTGAAGTTCGCCAGTGCTGGGCTACAGGAAACAAGGGCTGCAAGAGGTCTCTTAATTTAGCAAGAGGTACCGTACTATAATGATGAATAACGGGGAAATAGATTAAAAATGATGAATAACGGAGAGATAGATAACAGAGAAACGGATTAAAAGTGATAAATAATAGAGAAACGGATTAAAAGTGATAGATAACAGAGAAACGGGTTAAAAGTGATAAATAACAGAGAAACGGATTAAAAGTGATGAATAACGGAGAAACGGGTTAAAATGATGAATAACAGAGAAATGGATTTAGAAGTAGCCCTAGATTTATTACAAAGCTTTTTAGAAAAGCGAGGTGTTGATCATAGTTACGTTAAACAGCTAGCTGGTCTAGTAACATTGGGAAAAACTAAAGGCTGTTTTCAGGATCCTGATTTATTGTTTGATGAAGGAGAGTGGAGGAAATTGGGGGACGTGTTGTGGGATATGGTCATAGACGAGGATAAAACAGCTAAGAAACTGATGAAACCGTGGAGGGAAGTAATTAATAATATTAAGCGTCATAAAGTGGAAAAGAATTTAGCCGCGGTAGCTTCACAGAAACTCGATAAAATGGAGCCTTCCGCTCCGCCGATGGAAACGGGCATATCTGCGTTATCAGCGAAGAACCTTAAAAGACTATTAACTTGGTGCAGAGGCAATAGGTATCCTGCTGACCTGTCAGGAGTTTTTCAAATAGAGACTTGGAAAAAGATGGGAACTGTGTTGTGGAAGGCAATTAGTCACCGCGAAAGATATATTCTCGGCCTTGTAACCATCTGGAAACTGATAAATACTACAGTGAAGCAATTAAAACCTGAAAAGACTGTTACGAGCATTAGTGACTCAAAACTTGAACTTTGGGACAGTATAGAGCAGAAATTATGGGATAAAGTCAGCAATGGAGATACAGAAGCTAAATCATTAGTAACTACATGGAAGCTTGAACGGTCTGCTGCTGCCGGAATTTTTGCAGCGTTGCAGCCTGATGCATTTTAACCCTCTAACTTCCACGAGAGAACAGAAGAAGTCACTGAAAATAGAACTGGACAACAGAACTGTGTGACAGATTAGATCAGTTAACAGCAAGTGAATCTGACAGTCGGCAATGTGGTCATGATAATCGTGACGGGAAAGGGGGTGCTCCTGGGGACTCAGGGTATAAAACTTAGAAGTTAAGGAAGCACTGGTTTTGGAATTGGCAGTAGAGAATGCTAATGTTTGCTATCAACATGTTATTTGCGAGTTTTACAGTGCATATTATGTGCTGCTGTTTATTGCCTCTCTGAAAGTCAAGCAGCTTGTCAGGAATGTGAGTTAATTGTTTTACTGGTTGTTGTTAGAATTGTTTCTTTGTGGTATAAGTGCACCGTAAAACTTTCTCTCCACTTTTCCCACTCACGCTGCAAGCAGCCCTGTGCTTTTCCGTGGGGTCAGAAATTACTGTTTTCAGTCGTGTTCATAAAAAATCGGTATTGGGAGGTGTTTCAAAACATAGGGAAGCACTTGGAAATATGAGGAAAGAAGATCTTGTAAAATATTGTAATTAATGGTGGCTGCTGTATAAGTTAAATGATTGGGAAAAGTGTCCGGGGAATAGAATCTTGAAGTATAACACCTTATTGCAATTAATGTTGTTTTTAGGGTGAGAAGAGTAAGACAAAATAAATCCCTACAAGAGATCATTAAATCATTTCAGACAGCTGAGAGAGAGTTAACTGATAACACGCAGGTCACAGTAAACTTGCCGAAGTCTGCACAATGTTTTCCTTATTAGCCTGTTTTCTTTGTGGGTATCTGTTTAAGCATGTTGCAATTTTGGTAGGTCTTTGTTATATGGTACAGTAGGTTCACAGAGATTCATGAAAATTGGTTGACTCAAAAGGTGCGTTTTGTGAGAGTACAAAAGATCATGAGTAATTTAGTTCCTTACTGCGTGAACGTGATGTTAAGATTTTATGTGTAGTAGCTGTTATATTTTTTTTTTTTTTTTTCTTCTAGCGTACTAGCTTTATTCCAATATCCAGACTTGCGCAACTCTGTGACAGGCTGTCTCTCATCTCGGTGCACTAAATTTGGCCTTTTTGTATGCACATCAAGTGAAGAATCATGGTTTTAGAATAACAGTTGTAGCACACCAGATGAGACACTAATAAAAGGCCTTGCCCAGTCCAGCTTGCTGCGGGGGGGGGGCGGATGCCAAATGGGCCTCCAGCGCGCACTGACCCATTTTGTCAGGGAGACCCAGAGGTATCTCCACCTGGCTGAGCAGTAAGCGGTTCAAGGTGCAATGCAAAAAATTGAGATATTGTCTTAAATTGGTGTAAGTGTGATCCATCTGCTTATTTGAACTTGGTATATGGTTTTCGTATCTGAGCTCAGTATTTTAGTTTGTATATTCATATTCGGTACCAAAAGAATCTTGTTTGGGGAGATAATTACAAAATGGGAACCGGTTCCACTGCTAAAATTCTACCTTTCTCCCCCTTAGGATGCATCCTTACACATTAAAGTAATCGCTTATATTGTTAGAAAAGCATTTAAATTGTTAAAATACTATGATAGATGTGAACTTGGGGTATTGTATGAAGTTATGAAGTTGTATTTAAAGGTTGCTGGAATGTGAACTGATTTGGATCTAGGACAATAGAATAATGGATTTATGTTTATTATACTGGTTTATACTGTTTTTTGACATCTCTAACTTGTAAAAGGTAAATGGAGCTAAGGAATGTGACTATTGCTGAGCTACTTGAAATTGCATATAAAGTGTATTATGGCTGGAATGAAATGGGAAAACAAAAGAGCAAAATATCCCAGGCCTATGTGCAGCTCATTGTAACTGAGAAGTTTCCCAGAGCCTCCTACTTCGTACCAGCCAGTGTGCCAGCTGCGTGACCTTGGTTATATCTACACTGCACAGAAAGAAAAAACAACTGGAAAAACCTGGCTGCCCGCTTTTAAAGAAGTGAAAGGGGGGTTCTCTCTCCCCCCACTGCAGCGATGTAATACTGAATGGAGCAGTCCGAGGGTGAAGTTTAAAGGCATCCTGAGCAGACCCGTAGTTCTAATGAAACTGGACAATTAAACCAAAAATTTGTTGATGGACTTATCCTATGGTAATTAATTGTACGAGACTTCTTAGTAAATTCACCATGCTAGAGACAACGAAAGAAAGGCCGTTTTTTGAGACAAACGGAATGCCAGATATGGAACAAAGTTTTAATACGTGAATTCTTGTATTTGCCTAAAAGTCCTATACCTCTCTTGGGTCAGGATTTGTTAAGTAAATTGTAAGCTCAAATAACGTTTTCTCAGAATTCTGTTTAGTTGCATAGCCTACAAGAAGCTGCTTGGATGGTGCAGATCTGCTTGTGCAAGTGAGAAATCTTCAAGGAACTTAGCAGCCAATGTTTTTGATAAAGCAAATACTACACTGAGAAATCTGAAACAGGACTTCAATCCGGTAAGGGAAAACAATATCCAATAAATATGACAGCCAAAATGGATTTAGAAACTTTGAGGGATGAATTTATGACAACTTTACAGGATGACTGCATTTGATTGGACTTACAGATTTGTCTATGAAACACTTTGTAACTATGACCCAAAACCATGCTAAATCAGAAAGAACCTGCATTAGTTATGGTCAAATCACTAGTTAACGTTCAATGGAAAAGGCCACACCAATTGATAACCTGGGGGAGAGGTTATTCTTATGTTTTTACAGATCAAGAGCTGCAATGGTTGCCAGCACGAAACGTGAAACCTGTGTTATCTTCCTGACAATGATTGTTGCAGCTGCTGTGTTTTGGATGCCTGCACAGACAAAGACTAACATGTGGATTACTTTAGCCAACATGACTGACCATCTATATGCCTAACTACGATGTCTCTGGAAAAAACGTTCCACACATGCTTGGTTGGTGTCTTCCTTGATGACTACAGCAGCATCACACGACTGTTTCAAATAGTGGTTGATGCAGAGGCATTGCAACGAACTGTAATAATACTAACACGGCACTTTGGATTAATTGCCACCTGGAAGCAGACATCGAACCACAGGAACTGGAATTGCTGGCATCTATGCCCATGGATGCTTGTATTCAGCCGGTTTGTGAAAAGTGTCAGAACAGTATACAAGAACATGAATGGACAAAACTACAAAATGTTAATGCTACCCTTGGTGACTACAGAAATGAAACTCGACGGTGTAATGCTTCACAGAAGAATGCAAGGGATGTCATTGACAGCGACCCTAAAACCTCCTGTATGGTGTATTCTTGATCTGTGAAGATAGAGCCTGACCAGGAATTCCTTCTAACGCTGTTGGAGGACTGTGTATTTTGGGACTATTAACTCTCTTAACGCCCAATGTATCTATGATAATAGATCACAAAAGAGCAAGACGAGAAAAACACTTTTATGGATTTACAGAATAAGTCGAGATCCATCCACGAGGAGATTAAACAACTTACGGACCATTCACAGAAGATCAGAGAGGATGTGGGCCTCTTTGGCTTAGAGGGCCTCATGAACTGGTTTGGACTAGGAGGATGGGTAAAAGGGCTTTTGCAGAGTGCTCTGGCTCTCTTAATCATAGTAGTATTTGCATTAATATGCTTGAGTTGTGCTATATCATGTATTAAGAAGATTTTAGAGCAGACACTTGTGCAGGCTCTGCTCATTAAAAAAAGAAAAAGGGGAAGATGTCGGGGATTGGCTCAAGGAGCACAGACATGAGTCCACCAAGCAACTGTATGAGCAGAGCCCATTTTAGTTGACATAAGTAGGCCTTAGTTAGCTTGTCTATTAGGCAGTGGGAAAGGGGGGAATGGAAAAGTACTAACTAAGGCAGGGTCAGGATATTTTTGAAGAGATAAGAGTCAGAAGAATGTGGGATGCGCATAGCTAGCTAAACCCAAGTAGGTGGAGTAAGTAAATGTGCTTAGCCTATTAGATAGAGACAAGTATGCATAATTATGGTATTTGGTATAAATGCACGCTATCTCGGGCAATAAAGTTGAAGTATGCTTTATCACTCATATTGAGTCGGCTGCATTTCTTCCTCCGTCCGCTCGGGTCTGGAACTCTGATGGGACTTTTCTCTGCAAATGGGGATTGTTACACACACAAGCTCCAATGGGGTTTGTGACACACACGCTGTCCGATGGGGATTGTGACACACAGACGCTGTCCAACGGTGTTTGTGACACGGATGCTGTCCGATGGGGTTTTTGACACACATACACAGTCCAGCGGGGTTTGTGACACACACACAGTTCAATGGGGTTTGTGACACACACGCTGTCCAATGGGGATTGTGACACACCACACACACTCTGTCCAATGGGGAATGTGACACATACGCTGTCCAATGGGGTTTGTGACACACACGCTGTCCAGTGGGATTTGTGACACACACACTGTCCTATAGTGATTGTGACACACACATGCTATACCATGGGTTTTGTAACACACACACTTTCCAAGAGGCTGTCCAATGCAGTTTGTGACACACACGCTTTCAAATGGGGTTTGTGACACACACTCTGTCCAGGGGAGTTTGTGACACACATACGGTCCAATGGGGTTTGTGAAACACACTCTGTCCAATGGGGTTTGTGACACACACACACTGTCCAAATGGGTTTGTGACACACACACTGTCCAATGGGGTTTGTGACACACACGCTGTCCAATGGAGATTGCGACACACGCATGCTGTCCAATGTTGTTTGTAACACGCATGCTTTCCAATGGTGTTTGTGACAAACAGTCTATCCTTTGCGGTTTGGGACACACACACTTTCCAAGGTGGTTTGTGTCACACACGCTGTCCAATGGGGTTTGTGACACACTGTGTCTACGGGGGTTTGTGACAAACACGCTATCCAATGGGGATTGTGACACACAGACGCTGTCCAACGGTGTTTGTGACACGGATGCTGTCCGATGGGGTTTTTGACACACATACACAGTCCAGGGTGGTTTGTGACACACACACTGTCCAATGGGGTTTGTGACACACACTCTGTCAAATGGGGTTTGTGACACACCACACACACTCTGTCCAATGGTGAATGTAAACACATACGCTGTCCAATTTGGTTCATGACACACACGCTGTCCAGTGGGGTTTGTGACACACACACTGTCCAATAGGGTTTGTGGCACACACACGCTATCCAATGGGGTTTGAGACACACACACATTCCAATAGGTTTGTGGCTAACACACGCTATCCAATGGAGTTTGTGACACACATGCTGTCACATGGGGTTTGTGATATACACTCTGTCCAATGGGGT
The DNA here is from genome assembly GCF_036013475.1 of Columba livia. Taxonomy (NCBI): domain Eukaryota; kingdom Metazoa; phylum Chordata; class Aves; order Columbiformes; family Columbidae; genus Columba; species Columba livia. The sequence goes on along the minus strand of NW_027043009.1, from coordinate 3,817,007 downwards.
TTGTGACACACATACACTGTCCAATGGGGATTGTGATGCACACACGCTGTCCAATGTTGTTTGTGACATGCATGCTGTTTAATGGTGTTTGTGAAAAATACGCTGTTCAATGGGGATTGTGATACACACACGCTGTCCAGTGGGGTTTGTGACACACAGGCTGTCCAGTGGGGTTTGTGACACACACACTGTCCAATGGGGATTGTGACACACATGCGCTGTCCAATGGGGTTCGTGACACACACGCTGTCAAGTGGGGTTTTGACACACACTCTGTCAAATGGGGTTTGTCACACACACTCTGTCCAATGGGGTTTGTGACACACACACTGTCTAATGGGTATTGTGACACACACAGGCTTTCCAATGGAGTTTGTCACACATACTCTGTCCAATGGGGTTTGTGACAAACACATGCTGTCCAATGGTGTTTGTGACACACACACTGTCCAATGGGGTTTGTGAACACATATGCTATCCAATGGGGTTTGTGACACACACACTATCCAATGGGGTTTCTGAAGACATACGCTGTCCAATGGGGATTGTGACACACACACTCGGTCCAATGGGGATTGTGACACACACAAGGTCCAATGGGGTTTGTGACACACACGCTGTCCAATGGGGATTGTGACACACCACACACACTCTGTCCAATAGGGAATGTGACAGACACGCTGTCCAACGGGGTTTGTGACACACAGGCTGTCCAGTGGCGTTTGTGACACACACACTGTCCAATAGGGTTTGTGACACACACATGCTATACAATGGGGTTAGTAACACAGACACTTTCCAAGAGACGTTGTGACACAAACGCTGTCAAATGGGGTTTGTGTCACACACTCTGTCCAGGGGGGTTTGTGACACACAGACGGTCCAATGGGGTTTGCGAAACACACTCTGTCCTACGGGGTTTGTGACACACACACACTGTCCAATGGGGTTTGTGACACACACACTGTCCAATGGGTTTTGTGACACACACGCTGTCCAATGGAGATTGCAACACACACATGCTGTCCAATGTTGTTTGTGACACGCATGCTTTCCAATGGTGTTTGTGGCAAACAGGCTGTCCATTGCGGTTTGGGACACACACTCTTTCCAAAGTGGTTTGTGTCACACACGCTGTCCAATGGGGTTTGTGACACACTGTGTCCACGGGGGTTTGTGACAAACACGCTGTCCAATGGGGATTGTGACACACATATCCTCCAATGGGGTTTGTCTCACACACACTGTCCAATGGGGTTTTTGACACACACGCTGTCCAATCAGGTTTGTGACTCGCTCACTCTGTCCAATGGTTCTTGTGACACACACGCTGTCCAGTGGTGTTTGTGACACACACGCTGTCCAAAAGGGTTTGTGACACGCACACGCTATCCAATGGGATTTGTAACACAAACACTTTCCAATGAGGTTTATGACACACGCTGTCAAATGGGTTTTCTGACACACACGCTGTTGAAATGGGGTTTGTGACACACACTCTGTCCAATGGGGTTTGTGACACACACATGCTGTCGAATGTTGTTTGTGACACACATTCTGTTTAATGGTGTTTGTGACAAACAGGCTGTCCATTGCAGTTTGGGACACACAAACTTTCCTAAGTGGTTTGTGTCACACACGCTGTCCAATGGGGTTTCTGACACACACAGTTTCCACGGGGGTTTGTGACACACACAGTGTCTAATGGGTACTGTGACACACACACACTCTCCAATGGGGTTTGTGACACACACAGTATCCAGTGGGGTCTGTGACACACACACTGTCCAATAGGCTTTGTGAGACACACATGCTATACAATGGAGTTTGTAACACACACACTTTCCAAGAGGCGTTGTGACACACACGCTGTAAAATGGGGTTTGTGACACACACTTGGTCCAGGGGGGTTTGTGACACACACACTGTCCAATATAGTTTGTGACACACACACTGTCCAATGGGGATTGTGAAAGACACACACTGTCCAACGGGGACTGTGACACACACTCGCTGTCCAATGTTGTTTGTGACATGCATGCTGTTTAATGGTGTTTGTGACAAACACGCTGTCCAATGGGGATTGTGATACACACACGCTGTCCCATGGGGTTTGTGACACACACAGTGTCCAAAGGGGTTTGTGACACACACTCTGTCCAATGGGGTTTGTGACACACACACTGTCTAATGGGTACTGTGACACACACAAGCTGTACACTGGGGATTGTCGCACATACTCTGTCCAATGGGTTTTGTGACACACACACACTGTCCAAGGGTGTTTGTGACACACACAGTGTCCAATTTGGTTTGTGACACATACGCTGTCCAATGGGGATTGTGACACACACACTGTCCAATGGGGTTTGTGAAACACACACTCTCCAAAGGGGTTTCGACACACACACGTTATCCAATGGGGATTGTGACACACACACTATCCAAGGGGGATTGTGACACACACAAACTCTGTCCAATGGGGTTGTTGACAAACAAACTGTCCAATGGGGTTTGTGACACATACGCTGTCCAATGGAGTTTGTCACACACACTCTGTTCAATGGGGATTGTGACACATGCACGCTGTACAGAAAGTTTTGTGACGCACACACTGTCCAATGGGGATTGTGACACACACACGCTGTCCAATTGGGTTTCTGACACACATGCTGTCACATGGGGTTTGTGACACGCACTCTGTCCAATGGGGTTTCTGACACACACACTATCAAATTGAGTATATGACACACACACTTTCTAATGGGGTTTGTGACACACACACGCTGTCCAGTGGGGTTTGTGACACACACACTGTCCAATGGGGTTTGTGACATACACGCTGTCAAATGGGGTTTGTGACAAACCACACACACTCTGTCCAATGGGGAATGTGACAGACACGCTGTCCAATGGGGTTCGTGACACACACGCTGTCCAATGGGGTTTGTGACATACACACATTCCAATACGTTGTGGCAAACACACGCAATCCAATTGGGTTTCTGACACACATGCTGTCACATGGGGTTTGTGACACGCACTCTGTCCAATGGGGTTTGTGACACACACACACTGTCCAATTGGGATTGTGACATACACATGCTGTCCAATGTTGTTTGTGACATGCATGCTGTTTAATGGTGTTTGTGAAAAACACGCTGTCCGATGGGGATTGTGATACACACACGCTGTCCCATGGGGTTTGTGACACGCATGCTGTCAAAATGGGGTTTGGGACAGACACATTGTACAATGAGGATTGTGACACACACACTGTCCAATGGGGTTTTTGACACACACACTGTCCAATGGGGTTTCTCAAACACACTCTTTCCAATGGGGCTTGTGAAACACACGCTGTCTAACGGGGTTCTTGAACCACACACTGTCCAATAGTGTTTGTGACACACACACGCTATCCAATGGTGTTTGTGACACAAACACTTTCCAGTGGGGTTTGTGACATACACACGCTATCCTATGGGGTTTGTGACACACACACTTTCCAATGGTGTTTCTGACACACACGGTGTCCAATGGGTTTTGCGACACACATGCTATCCAATGGGGTTTGTGACACACACACACTATCCAATGGGGTTTGTGTCACACAAACTGTCCAATGGGGATTGTGACACACACACACTGTCCAATGCGGATTGTGACATACACACGCTGTGTAATGGGGTTTGTATCACACACGCTGTATAGGGATGTTTGTAAAGAACACTCTGTCCAATGGGGTTTGTGACACACACACTGTCCAGGGGGGTTTGTGACACACACGCTGTCCAATTTGCTTTGTGACACACACGCTGTCCAATGGGGTTTGTGACTCAGATAATCTCCAGGGGTGTTTGTGAAACACAAGCTGTCCAGAGGGATTTGTGAAACACACAATGTCCAATGGGTATTGTGACACACACACTGTCCAATGGGGTTTATGACACACACGCTGTCAAATGGGGTTTGTGACAAACCACACACACTCTGTCCAATGGGGAATGTGACACACACGCTGTCCAATGGGGTTCGTGACACACACGCTGTCCAATTTGGTTTGTGACACACACGCTGTCCAATGGGGTTTGTGACTCAGATAATCTCCAGGGGTGTTTGTTGAACACACACTGTCCAGAGGGATTTGTGACACACACACTGTCCAATGGGTATTGTGACACACTCAACATGTCCAATGGTGTTTGTGACACACACACACTCCAAAGTGGTTTTGACACACACACGCTGTCCAATTGGGTTTGCGATACACACACGCTATCCAATGGGGATTGTGACACAAACACTGTCCAATGGGATTGTTGACAAACAAACTGTCCAATGGGGTTTGTGACACTTACGCTGTCCAATGGAGTTTGTCACACATACTCTGTTCAACGGGGATTGTGACACACACACGCTGTCCAGAGAGGTTTGTGACACACACACAGTCCAATGGGGATTGTTACACACACACGCTGTCCCATGGGTTTTTTCACACGCATGCTGTCCAATGGGGTTTGTGACACACACACTGTCCAATGGGGTTTGTAACACACACGTTCTCCAATGGGTTTTGTGACACACACAATCTGTCCAATGGGGCTTGTGACACCCACACTGTACAGGGGGGTTTGTTACACACGCTCTATCCAATGGGGTGTGTGACACACAAAGTTTACAATGGGGTTTGTGACATACACACTGTCCAGGGGGGATTGTGACACACACACTGATTAATGGGGTTTCTCACACACTCTCTATCCAATGGGATTTGTGACACAAAACTCTCCAATGGGCATTGTGACACACACACGCTGTAACATGGGGTTTGTGACACGCATGCTGTCAAATGGGGTTTGTGACACACACATTGTCCTGAGTGGTTTGTGACTCAGAGACTCTCCAGGGTTGTTTGTTACACACACGCTGTCCAGAGGGGTTTGCGACACACACACTGTCCAATGGGTTTGTGACACACACACGCTGTCCAATGGCGTTTTTAACACACACGCTGCCCAATGGGATTTGTGACATACACACTCTCCAGGGTGGTTTGTGACAAAGACGCTGCAGAATTGGGTTTGTGAAACACACTCTGTCCGATGGGGATTGTGACACTCACACGCTGTCCAATGGGGTTTGAGACACGGATGCTGTCCCATGGGGTTCATGACAAACACTCTGTCCAATAGGGTTTGTGACATACACATGCTATACAACGGGGTTTGGGACACACACACTTTCCAATGTGGTTTGTGACTCACACGATGTCCAATGGGGTTTGTGACACCCGCACTGTCCAGGGGGTTTTGTGACACACACGCTCTCCAATTTGGTTTGTGACAAATACGCTATCCAATGGGGTTTATAACACAGACAATCTCCAGGGGTGTTTGTGAAACACACGCTGTCCAGAGGGGTTTGTGACACACACACTGTCCAATGGGGATTGTGACACACACACTGTCCAATGGGGTTTGTGACACACACACTCTCCAAAGGGGTTTGACACACACACGCTGTCCAATGGGGTTTTCGACACACACACGCTATCCAATGGGGATTGTGACACACACACTGTCCAAGGCGGATTGTGACACACACAAACTCTGTCCAATGGGGTTGTTGACAAACAAACTGTCCAATGGGGTTTGTGACACATACGCTGTCCAATGGAGTTTGTCACACACACTCTGTTCAATGGGGACTGTGACACATACACGCTGTCCAGAAAGTTTTGTGATGCACACACTGTCCAATGGGGATTATGACACACACACGCTGTCCCATGGGTTTTTTCACACACATGCTGTCCAATGGGGTTTGTGACACACACACTGTCCAATGGGGTTTGTAACACACACGCTCTCCAATGGGTTTTGTGAAACACACAATCTGTCCAATGGGGCGTGTCATACACACACTGTACAGGGGGGTTTGTTACACACACTCTATCCAAAGGGTTCTGTGACACACAAAGTTTCCAATGGGGTTTGTGCCATACACACTGTCCAGGGGGGATTGTGACACACACACTGATTAATGGGGTTTCTCACACACACTCTGTTCAATGGGGTTTGTGACACACAACTCTCCAATGGGCATTGTTACACACACACCCTGTCTAATGGGTTAGTGACACACACACTCTGTCCGATGGGGATTGTGACACACACGCTGTCCAATGGGGTTTGAGAAACGGGCGCTGTCCCATGGGGTTCATGACAAACACTGTGTCCAATAGGGTTTGTGACATACACACGCTATACAATGGGATTTGTGACACACAGACTTTCCAATGTGGTTTGTGACACACACGCTGTCCAATGGGTTTTGTGACACACAGACTGTCTAAGGGGTTTGTGACACACCCACGCTCTCCAAAGGTGTTTCTGACACACACGCTGTCAAATGGGGTTTGTGACACCCGCACTGTCCAGGGGGGTTTGTGAAACACACACTGTCTGTCCAATGGGGTTTGTCACACACCCTCTGTCCAATGGGGTTTCTGACACACACGCTGTCCAATGGGGATTGGGACATACACACGCTGTCCAATGGGGATTGTGATACACACACGCTGTCCAATGGGGATTGTGATATACACACGGTGACCAGTGGTGTTTGTGACACACACGCTGAATATTGCGGTTTGGGACACACACACTTTCCAAAGGGGTTTGTGTCATACACGCTGTCCAATGGGGTTTGTGTCACACACCGTGTCCAGGGGGGTTTGTGACACAAACGCTGTACAGTGGGGTTTTTGACACACACACTGTCCAATGGGGTTAGTGACACACACAATGTCCAATGGGGTTTCTGACACACACACTGAGTCCAATGGGGCTTGTGACACACACGGTGTCAAATGGGGTTCGTGACACATATGCTGTCCAGTGGGATTTGTGAACACACAAACTTTTCAATAGGGTTTGTGACACAGAAACGCTGTACAATGGGATTTGTGACACACACGGTGTCCAGGGGGGTTTGTGACACACACGCTGTCTAATGGGGTCTGTGACACACACAGTTTCCAATGTGGTTTCTGACACACACACTGTCCAAAGGGGTTTGTGACATTCAATTGTCCAATGGGGATTGTACCACACAAATGCTGTCCAATGTGGTTTGTGAAACACACACACTGTCCAATGGAACTCGTGACATACACGCTGTCTAGAGGGGTTTGTGACACACACACTGTCCGGACGGGTTTGCGATAAACACAATGTCCAATGGGCTTTGTGACACATACACTGTACAGGGGGGTTTGTGACCCACACACTGTCCAGTGGGTTTTGTGACACACACACTTTCCAATGGGTTTTGTGACTCACACGCTGTCCGATGGTGTTTGTGACACACGCACTATCAAGGCGGGTTTGTGACAAACACACTGTCCAGTGGGTTTTGTGACACACACACTTTCCAATGGGTTTTGTGACACTCACGCGCTGTCCAATGGTGTTTGTGACACCCACATTGTCCATTGTGTTTTGTGACACACACACTGTTCAGGGGGGTTTGAGACACACACACTGTCCAATGGGGTTTGTGACACACACACGCTGTCCCATGGGTTTTTTCACACGCATGCTGTCCAATGGGGTTTGTGACACACACGCTGTCCAATGGGGTTTGTAACACACACGCTCTCCAATGGGGTCTGTGACACACAAAGTTTCCAATGGGGTTTGTGACACACACGCTGTCCAATGGGAATTGTGATACACACACGCTGTCCAATGGTGTTTGTGATACGCATGCTGACCAATGGTGTTTGTGACACACACGCTGAATATTGCGGTTTGGGACACACACACTTTCCAAAGGGGTTTGTGTCATACACGCTGTCCAATGGGGTTTGTGACACACACAGTGTCCAGGGGGGTTTGTGACACAAACGCTGTACAGAGGGGTTTGTGACACACACACTGTCCAATGGGGTTAGTGACACACAAGTTGTCCAATGGGGTTTCTGACACACACACTCAGTCCAATGGGGCTTGTGACACACACGGTGTCCAATGGGGTTCGTGACACATATGCTGTCCAGTGGGATTTGTGAACACCCAAACTTTTCAATAGGGTTTGTGACACAGACACGCTATACAACGGGTTTTGTGACACACACGCTGTCCAGGGGGGTTTGTGACACACACGCTGTCTAATGGGGTTTGTGACACACACAGTCTAATGGATTTTGTGACACTCACGCGCTGTCCAATGGTGTTTGTGACACGCACGCTGTCCATTGTGTTTTGTGACACACACACTGTTCAGGAGGGTTTGTGACACACACACTGTCCAATGGGGTTTGCGACACACACACTCTGTCCAGTGGGGGTTGTGATGACACACGTTGTCCAATGGGGTTTCTGACACATGCACTCTGTCCAATGGGGGTTGTGACACACACGATGTCCAATGGGGTTTGTGACAAACACACGCTATACAATGGGGTTTGTGATACACACACTGTCCAATGGGGTTGGTGACAAATACACGCTATCCAATGTGTTTTGTTACACACACGCTGTGCAATGGGATTTCTGACACACACACTGTCTAATGGGGTTTGTGACAAACACAGTGTCCAATACGGATTGTGACAGACACAAGCTGTCCCATGCTCTTTGTGACACGCACGCTGTCCAAAGTGGTTTGTGACACACACATTGTACAGGGGTGTTTGTGACACACACACTGTCCAATGGGGTTTGTGACACATAGGCTGTCCAATGGTTTTTGTGACACACACACTCTGTGCAATGGGGCTTTTGACACACACACAGTCCAATGGGGATTGTGACACACACACTGTACAGGGGGGTTTGTGACACACCCTGTGTCCAATGGGATTTGTGACACACACACTGTCCAATGGGGATTGTGACACACACAAACTCTGTCCGTTGGGGTTGCTGACACACAAACTGTCCAATAGTGTTTGTGAAACACACGCTGTCCAATGGGGTTTGTTACACAGATGCTTCCCAATGGGGTTTGTTACACACACACTTTTCAGGGGGGTTTGTGACACACACGCTGTCCAGTGGGGATTGTGACACACACGCTGTCCAGAGGTTTTTGTGACCCACACACATTCCAATGGAGATTGTGACAGACACGCTGTCCAATGGGGTTTGTGAAACACACACACTGTCCAATGGGGATTGTGACACACACACGCTGTCCAATGTTGGTTGTGACACACATGCTGTCCAATGGTGTGTGTGACAAACACGCTGCCCATTGCGGTTTGGGACAGACTCAATTTCCTATCTTGGGCCTTGAAAAGCAAGTCCTTTGGCGACACGGTACGGCAGAAAGAATTGAATCAGACAACGGTACTCATTTCAAAAACAGTCTTATAGACAATTGGGCCAAAGAACATGGTATTGAGTGGGTATATCATATTCTATATCATGCACCAGCCTCTGGGAAAATTGAAAGGTACAATGGTTTGCTAAAAACTACACTAAAGGCACTTGGTGGTGGAACCTTTAAAAATTGGGACTCACATTTAGCAAAAGCCACTTGGTTGGTCAACACCCGGGGATCAACCAATCGAGCCGGGCCTGCCCAATCAGAAATTCTACGGACTGTAGAAGGAGATAAAGTCCCTGTAGTACACATGAAAAACATGTTAGGAAAGGCAGTCTGGGTTACTCCTGCCTCAGGCAAAGGCAAGCCCATTCGTGGGATTGTTTTTGCCCAGGGACCTGGCAGCACCTGGTGGGTGATGCTTAAGGATGGAGAAGTTCGGTGTGTACCTCAAGGGGATTTGAGTTTAGGTGAAAATATTCAATACTGAACTGCATGATGTGAATTGCCATGCTAACAGTGTTTAATAAGTGTCTTCCAGATCAAGACAATGATGATGAAACCAGAGCTAGCTTCTTCGAGTGGCGCCTGACAACTTCTTCGAAGTTGATATCTTTAACCCACAAACAGTGGTAATGAGATGCACTTGTACCATTTTTCCTGCCCTGGGAGACTGTCGTGACAAAACAAACTTAATGAACTTTTTAAAGGATGGTCCACTGATTAATTACTCCTGTGTATATATGTACATATGTATATATAGATATATAGTTGTAGTGATTAATTAGATTATATTGATAGATTGTATTGATAAGGTTTAAGCATTCAGTGAATGGCATATTATAAGGGGTGGAATGTCCTGGTTTAGTTAAAAACAAGTATCTCTTTCAGTGAATTTGCCTGTCAGCTAAAGCCTTCATATTAACTGCATTTTCCTGGAGAACCAGACACATGTTTTGGTAAACCTAGCAATGGAATGCAAACTTATTGATAAGCACGGATGGACATCTCGCGAGAGGGGCGACGAGAAGAAAGAGACCAAGAAACTGACCAACTGTGTATAACATTCCATTCACTTGAATACTTCATATAAAAGTGGGAGATCACAAGGATCTCGTTCGTTTTTCCCCTTTTGCCTTTTTCCCTTCTGCTCATGGCCGACATTAGAAGAGGACCTTGCTAGTCGTCCCTGCGAACTGAGGCCTAGTGAGAGACTGAATCCAGCTCCGGTTGGCTGCAGAGTCTAATCCAGGACTTTGGTTGCCGGCTCTGCAGTTGCTGAGACTTTCAAGATTGGTTTTGTATATTTTGTATTATTTTCTCTATTCTTATTAGTAGCATTAGTAAAACATCTTTAATTTTTTCCAACTCTCTTCACTCTGTCCTTCTTTTCCTCCCAATTGCCTCTCCTTAGTGGAAAGCGGGGAGAGGGAGAGGAAAGTGGGGGCGGGGAGAGGGGGTTAACAATACATCTGCCGGGGTTTTATTGTCACCCCGCAATCTTAACCCTCGACACACACACGGTGTCCAAAGGGGATTGCGACACACACGTTGTGCAATGGCGTTTGTGACACAGAAACTGTCAAGGGGTGTTTGTGACACACACACTGTCCAGGGGGGTTTGAGACACACACGCTGTTCAATGGTGTTTGAGACACAGAGGCTGTCAAATGGGGATTGTGACACACAGGCTGTTCAATAGGGATTGTGACTCACACACGCTGTCCAAAGGGGTTTATGGCACACACACTGTGCAAATGGGTTTGTGACACACACACGCTGTCCAATGGGGTTTATGCCACACATACTCTATCCAATGGGGTTTCTGACACACAAGCTTTCCAATAGGGTTTGTGACACACACGCGCTGTACAATGGGGTTTGTGACACACACATTCCAATGGGTTTTGTGACACACATGCTGTCCAAAGCCTTTTGTGACACACACACTGTTTAATGGGTTTTGTGACACACACTCGCTGTCCAATTGTGTTTGTGACACACACGCTGTCAAATGGGGTTTGTGACACACACGCTGTCCAATGGGATTTGTGACACAAACGCTGTATAATGGGTTTAGTGACACACACACAATCTAATGGGGTTGTGACACACAATCGCTGTCCAATGGCGTTTGTAGACACACACGCTGTGAAATGCTGTTTGTGACACAGACACTGTCCAGGGGGGTTTGTGACACACACACTGTCCAGGTGGGTTTGAGACACACACGCTGTCCAATGGGGATTGTGACATGCACGCTGTCCAATAGGGTTTATGGCACACACACACTGTCCAATGGGGTTTGTGTCACAGACACTTTCCAATGAGTTTTATGATACACACTCTGCCACACTCTGCCATGGGTTTTGTGAAACACACACAGTCTAAGGGGGTTTGTGACACACACTCGTTGTCCAATGGTTCTTGTAAAACACACATGCTGTCCAATGGGGTTTGTGGCACACACACTGTCTAATGGGGTGTGTGAAATACACTCGCTGTCCAATGGTGTTTGTGACACAGACACACTATCCAGTGGGGTTTGTGACACACACACTGTCCAATGGGGTTTGTGACACACATGCTGTACAATGGGGTTTGTGACACACACAGTGTCCCCTGGGGTTTGTGACACACACGCTGCCCCATGCCTTTTGTGACACACGAGCTGTCCAATGTGGATTGTGACAAAAACATGCTGTCCAATGGGGTTTACGGCACACACACTCTCCAATGGGTTTTGTGAGACACACACACTATTCAATTGGGATTGTGAAACACACACATTCCAATGGGGTTTGTGACACACACGCTGTCCAATGGGGATTGTGACACACAGGCTGTCCAATCCTGTTGATGACACACACATGGTCCAATGGGGTTTGTGACATCCACACTGTCCAATGGGGTTTCTGGCACAGACACTGTCCAACGGGGTTGGTGACACACAAAGGCTGTCCAATGGGGTTTGTGACACACACGCTGTCCATGGGTTTTGTGACACACACACGCTGTCCAATGTCGTTTGTAATACACATGCTGTCCAATGGGGTTTGAGACAAAAAGGTTGTTCAATGGGTTTGTGACACACACACTGTCCCATGGGGCTTGAGGCACAAATGCTGTCCAATAAGGATTGTGACACACACGCTGTCCGGGGGGTTTGTGACACACGCTGTCGACTGGGGTTTGTGACACACACACTTTCCATTGGGGTTTGTGACACACACACGCTGTCCAATGGTGTTTGAGACATACCCGCTGTTCAATGGCATTTGTGACACACACAGTGTGCAGGGGTGTTTGTAAGACACTCGCTGTCCAATGGGGATTGTGACACACACACGCTGTCCAATGGGGTTTGTGACACAGACACTTTCCAATGGGGTTTATGATACACATGCTGTCCAATGGGGGTTGTGAAACACACGCTGTCCGATGGGATTTGTGACACACACGCTGTCCAATGGTGTTTGTGACACACCCATGCTTTCCAAAGGGATTTGTGACACACACACGCTATTCAGTGGGGTTTCTGACACCCATGCTGTCCAACGGGGTTTGTAATCCAGAAACTGTCAAGAGGGATTTGTGACACACAAAGTGTCTCAGCTACCTGAGACACTTAGACTAAGCCTAAAATACGCAGATCTCTCCATAAGGATGGTTTTCATACTGTACGTCCACAATCTGCTGGCAGTACAAAAAAATAAGCTGTAGATCTCCTTAGGCTGAGTCATGGTGCTTTGGTGCAGGGATCAGGCATATCATGGGAATATTTCACCATTTCTGCTCTGGTTTTCAGTGTATGACACCAAAACACCCACCTGATGACATCCTCTCAAGAGCAAAGGCAGCAATTTGCAGAATTCCGCTTCTTTGGGGAACTGAGAAATTGCTGAGCTTACACCAAGTCCTGCAGTGCCCCTGTCACCTGCAGAGTCACCGCATCCTCACCACGGTAGCGGGCATTGTGACAAAGGTTCTATGTCAGATGGATGTGGCAGACGAGCGCCCCCTAGGGGATGGGGAGCCTGTCAGCCCCGGGCCCGTCACTGCCTGCTGTCCCCGCTGTCACCAGCCAGGTCTCTGAAAACTGGTCAAACCATTCCCAGACATGGGGCCAATTTGGCCAAAAGTCTCCAACAGACAAGACGGGAAGAAAGATATGGGACAGAGGGCGAAAGCGAAGGGAGCAGGAGAAAGGGAAGGAAGAATAAAAAAAGTGTTGGGCTGCAGAAGTTAGATGGAGGAATTGTAAGAAAAGGGGCAGGAAGCAGGAGAGTGAGAGAAAAGGAAAGAAAGAAGAGACATGCAGCCAGACGAGGGGTTAGTGAGAGAAGATGAGACAGAGAACAGGATGAGAAGGAAATAAGGCAAGGCAAGGACAGGCAAGGACAGGCTAGGCTGCAGGACATTTTTTTGCTTTATAGTTTCTAGCACATTCGTCTTCAGACTAGGAGGAAAACCATAAGACCTTATGGATTAGGCCCAGGCAAAAACCCCAGCTACTTGAGACACTTAGACTAAGCCTGAAATACGAAAATCTCTCCATAAGGATGATTTTTATACAGCATTCCACAATCTGCTGGCATTACAAAAAAATAAGCTGCAGATCTCCTTAGGCTGAGTCATGGTGCTTTGGTGCAGGAACCATTCATATCATGGGAATATTTCAACATTTCTGCTCTGCTTTTCAGTGTATGACACCAAAAGACCCGCCTGATGACATCCTTTCAAGAGCACAGGCAGTAATTTGCAGAATTCTGCTTCTTTGGGGAACTGAGAAATTGCTGAGCTGACACCAAGTCTTGCAGTGCCCCTGTCACCTGCAGAGTCACTGCATCCTCACCACGGTAGCGGGCATTGTGACAAAGGTTGTATGTCAGCTGGGTGTGGCAGCCAGGCGCCCCCTAGGGGATGGGGAGCCTGTCAGCCCAGGGCCTGTCACTGCCTGCTGTCCCTGCTGTCACAAGCCAGGCCTCTGAAAACTTGTCAAACCGTGCCAGACGTGGGGCCAATTTGGCCCAAAATCTCCAAGAGACAAGTCGGGAAGAAAGTTATGGGACAGAGGGAGAAAGCGAAGGGAGCAGGAGAAAGGGAAGGAAGAATAAAAAGTAGTGTTGGGCTGCAGAAGTGAGATGGAGGAATTGCAAGAAAAGAGGCAGGAAGCAGAGGAGTGAGAGAAAAGGAAAGAAGAGACATGCAGCCAGACGAGGTGTTAGTGACAGAGGATGGGACAGAGAACAGGATGAGAAGGAAATAAGGCAAGGCAAGGACAGGCAAGGAAAGGCAAGGCAAGGCTAGGCTGCATGACATTTTTTGCTCTGTAGTTTCCAGCACATTCGTCTTCAGATGAGGAGGAAAGCCATAATACCTTATGGAATGGCCCAAGAAAAAAACCCAGCTACTTGAGACACTTAGACTAAGCCTAAAATACGCAGATCTCTCCATAAGGATGGTTTTTATACTGTACTTCCACAATCGGCTGGCAGTACAGAAAAAATAAGCTGCAGATCTCCTTAGGCTGAGTCATGGTGCTTTGGTGCAGGAACCATTCATATCATGGGAATATTTCACCATTTCTGCTCTGGTTTTCAGTGTATGACACCAAAACACCCACCTGATGACATCCTCTCAAGATCAAAGGAAGCAATTTGCAGAATTCCGCTTCTTTGGGGAACTGAGAAATTGCTGAGCTGACACCAAGTCCTGCAGTGCCCCTGTCACCTGCAGAGTCAGCTCATCCTCACCACGGTAGCGGGCATTGTGACAAAGGTTCTATGTCAGCTGGGTGTGGCAGCCAGGCGCCCCCTAGGGGATGGGGAGCCTGTCAGCCCCGGGCCTGTCACTGCCTGCTGTCCCCGCTGTCACCAGCCAGGTCTCTGAAAACTTGTCAAACCATGCGCAGACGTGGAGCCAAAGTGGCCCAAAGTCTCAAACAGAGAAGTCAAGAAGAAGGATATGGGACAGAGGGAGAAAGCGAAGGGAGAAGGAGAAAGGGAAGGAAGAATAAAAAGTAGTGTTGGGCTGCAGAAGTGAGATGGAGGAATTGAAAGAAAATGGCAGGAAGCAGGAGAGTGAGAGAGAAAAGGAAAGAAGAGACATGCGGCCAGACGAGGGGTTAGTGAGAGAGGATGGGACAGAGAACAGAATGGGAAGGAAATAAGGCAAGGCAAGGAGAGGCAAGGACAGGCAAGGCAAGGCTAGGCTGCAGGACATTTTTTTGCTTTATAGTTTCTAGCACATTCGTCTTCAGACTAGGAGTAAGGCCATAAGACCGTATGGATTAGGCCCAAGCAAAAACCCCAGCTACTTGAGAGACTTAGACTAAGCATAAAATACGAAGATCTCTCTGTAAGGATTGTTTTTATACTGTACTTTCACAATCTGCTGGCAGTAAAAAAAAATTAGCTGCAGATCTCCTTAGGCTGAGTCATGGTGCTTTGGTGCAGGAACCATTCATATCATGGGAATATTTCACCATTTCTGCTCTGGTTTTCAGTGTATGACACCAAAAGACCCACCTGATGACATCCTTTCAAGAGCAAAGGCAGCAATTTGCAGAATTCCGCTTCTTTGGGGAAGTGAGAAATTGCTGAGCTGCCACCAATTCCTGCAGTGTCCCTGTCACCTGCAGAGTCACCGCATCCTCACCACGGTAGCGGGCATTGTGACAAAGGTCCTATGTCAGCTGGGTGTGGCAGCCTGGTGCCTCCTAGAGGATGGGGAGCCTGTCAGCCCCGGGCCTGTCACTGCCGGCTGTCCCTGATGTCACCAGCCAGGCCTCTGAAACCTTGTCAAACCATGCCCAGACGTGTGGCCAATTTGGCCCAAATTCTCCAACAGACAAGACGGGAAGAAAGATATGGGACAGAGGGAGAAAGCGAAGGGAGCAGGAGAAAGGGAAGGAAGAATAAAAAGTAGTGTTGGGCTGCAGAAGTGAGATGGAGGAATTGCAAGAAAAGAGGCAGGAAGCAGAGGAGTGAGAGAAAAGGAAAGTAGAGACATGCAGCCAGACGAGGGGTTAGTGAGAGAGGATGGGACAGAGAGCAGGATGAGAAGGAAATAAGGCAAGGCAAGGACAGGCAAGGACAGGCAAGGCAAGGCTACATAAGGTTGGTTTTTATACTGTATTCCACAGTCTGCTGGCAGTACAAAAAAATAAGCTGCAGATCTCCTTAGGCTGAGTCATGGTGCTTTGGTGCAGGAACCATGCATATCATGGGAATATTTCACTATTTCTGCTTTGGTTTTCAGTGTATTACACCAAAACACCCACCTGATGACATCCTTTCAAGAGCAAAGGCAGCAATTTGCAGAATTCCGCTTCTTTGGGGAACTGAGAAATTGCTGAGCTGCCACCAAGTCCTGCAGTGTCCCTGACACCTGCAGAGTCACCGCATCCTCGCCACGGTAGCGGGCATTGTGAAAAAGGTTCTTTGTCAGATGGGTGTGGCAGCCAGGCGCCCCCTAGGGGATGGGGAGCCTGCCAGCCCCGAGCCTGTCACTGCCTGCTGTCCCTTCTGTCACCAGCCAGGCCTCTGAAAATTGGTCAAACCATGCCCAGACTTGGGGCCAATTTGCCCCAAAGTCTTGAAAAGACAAGTCGGGAAGAAAGATATGGGACAGAGGGAGAAAGCGAAGGGAGCAGGAGAAAGGGAAGGAAGAATGGAAAGCCCGAATTAAGAGGGAAATCAGCAGCCCACTTGACGTGCATGTACACTAATGCATGCAGTATGGGCAACTAACAAGAGAAGCTGGAAGCCATCGTGTAGCAGGAAAGCTATGACATAGTTGCCATCACAGAAACATGGTGGGATGACTCATATGACTGGAGTGCTGCTATGTGTGGCTATAAGCTCTTCAGAAAAGATAGGTAGGGTAGGAGAGGTGGAGGGGTGGCTTTATATGTTAGAGAGTCACTTGACTCTGTTAAACTTGAGGTCAGTATGCAGGTTTGAGTTCCTGTGGACCAGAATCAGGGGGAAGTCCAACAAGGCTGACATCCTCGTGGGTGTCTGTTATAGACCGCGCAACCAGGACAATGAAGGAGATGAATTATTCTACAAGCAGCTGGCAGATGTCTCAAAATCGATGGCCCTTGTTCTTGTGGGTGACTTTAACCTGCCGGATATCTACTGGGAGATCAATACTGCACAGAAGAGGCAGTCTAGGAAGTTCCTAGAGTGTATAGAGGACAATTTCCTTCATCAGCTGGTAAATGAGCCCACCAGGGGCAAGACCCCGCTAGACCTACTGTTTACAAACAGAGAAGGGCTGGTGGGAGATGTAGTGGTTGGAGGCCGCCTGGGGCATAGCAACCATGAAATAATAGAATTTTCAGTACTCAGAGATGCAGGGAGAACCATTAACAAAACCTCTATGCTGGACTTCCCGAGGGGAGATTTTTGCCTATTCAGAAGTCTAGTTCAGAGCATACCCTGGGAAACAATGCTTAAAAACAAGGGGGCCCAGGAGGGTTGGACATGCTTCAAGCAGGTGGTTTTGAGTGCACAGGAACAGGCTATACCAGTGTGCCGAAAGGCTAGCCGGCGGGGAAGACAACCGGCTTGGCTAAACAGGGAGATTCTGAATGAAATCAGAAATAAAAAGAGACTTTACCGACTGTGGAAAAAAGGCCTGGCTACTTATGAAGGATTTATGGAAATAGCTAGATCATGCAGAAAAAAGATCAGGGAAACAAAAGTGCAATTTGAAGTTAACTTGGCCAATTCTGTCAGGGATAATAAAAAGTCCTTCTTCAAATATGTTAATAACAAAAGGAGGGGCAAGGAAAACCTCCATTCTCTGTTGGACTCTGAAGGAAATATAGTTAACAAAGATGAGGAGAAAGCTGAGGTACTTAATACCTACTTTGCCTCAGTTTTTACCAGTGAGACAGGTGGCCCTCAGGACAACTCATCTCTGGAGGTGGTTGACAGAGATAGGAAGCCAAATAGGCCCCTTGTATTCCAGGAGGAAATAGTTGGTGATTTACTGAGCCATCTGGATCCTCACAAGTCTATGGGACCAGATGGGATCCATCCTAGGGTGATGAGGGAGCTAGCAGAAGAACTTGCCAAGCCGCTCTCCATAATCTTCCAACAGTCCTGGCTCACTGGGGAGGTCCCATATGATTGAAAATTGGCCAATGTTACCCCAGTCCACAAAAAGGGCTGCAGAGCTGACCCTGGCAACTACAGGCCTGTCAGTCTGACCTCGGTGCCTGGCAGGGTTATGGAGCAGATCATGCTGAGTGGAATCACACAGCACCTTCAGGATGGACAAGGGATCAGACCCAGCCAGCATGGGTTTAGGAGGGGCAGGTCCTGTCTGACCAGCCTGATCTCCTTTTATGATCAGGTGACCCAGCTGGTGGATGAGGGGAAAGCCATGGATGTGGTCTATCTGGACTTCAGCAAGGTCTTTGACACTGTCTCCCATAATATACTCTTGCAAAAGCTGGTAGCCCATGGCTTGGACAAGTGCACTCTACGCTGGGTTAAGAACTGGCTGGAGGGCCGGGCCCAGAGAGTGCTGGTGAACGGGGCTGCATCCAGCTGGCGGCCAGTCACTAGTGGTGTTCCCCAGGGGTCAGTGTTGTGTCCAGTCCTGTTTAACATCTTTATTGATGATTTAGATGAGGGGATTGAGACCATCATCAGCAAATTTGCTGATGACACCAAGTTGGGAGGGAGTGTCGACCTACTGGAAGGCAGGAGGGCTCTGCAGAGGGATCTGGATAGACTGGAAAAATGGGCTGATTCCAATGGGATGAAGTTCAATAAGGCCAAGTGCCGGGTGCTGCACTTTGGTCACAACAACCCCCTGCAGCGCTACAGGCTGGGCACAGAGTGGCTGGAGAGCAGTCAGACAGAAAGGGACCTGGGGGTACTAATTGACAGGAAGCTCAACATGAGCCAACAGTGTGCCCAGGTGGCCAAGAAGGCCAACGGTATCCTGTCCTGTATCAAAAATAGCGTGGTCAGCAGGACAAGGGAAGTGATCCTTCCCCTGTACTCTGCATTGGTGAGGCCACATCTGGAGTATTGTGTTCAGTTCTGGGCCTCTCAGTTCAGGAAAGACATTGAAGTGCTGGAGCGGGTCCAGAGAAGAGCAACACGAGTGGTGAAGGGACTTGAACACAAGCCCTATGGGGAGAGGCTGAGGGAGCTGGGGTTGTTTAGTCTAGAGAAGAGGAGGCTTAGAGGTGACCTCATCACTCTCTATAACTACCTGAAGGGAAGTTATAGCCAGGTGGGGATTGGTCTCTTCTCCCAGGCAGTTAGCAATAGGACAAGGGGGCATGGGCTTAAACTCTACCAGGGGAAATTTAGACTGGATATTAGAAAGAAATTCTTTACAGAGAGAGTGGTCAGGCATTGGAATGGCCTGCCCAGGGAGGTAGTGGACTCGCCGTCCCTAGAGGTTTTTAAACTGAGATTGGACATGGCACTTAGTGCCATGATCTAGTAAACGGACTAGAGTTGGACCAAGAGTTGGACTCGATGATCGCTGAGGTCTTTTCTAACCCAGTCGATTCTGTGATACTGTGATACTGTGATTCTGTGATTCTGTGATTCTGTGAATAAAAAGTAGTGTTGGGCTGCAGGAGTGAGATGGAGGAATTGAAGGAAAAGAGGCAGGGAGCAGGAGAGTGAGAGAAAAGGAAAGAAGAGACATGCAGCCAGACGAGGGGTTAATGAGAGTGGATGGGACAGAGAACAGGATGAGAAGAAAATAAGGCAAGACAAGGACAGGCAAAGCAAGGCTAGGCTGCAGGACATTTTTTTGCTTTATAGTTTCTAGCACATTCGTATTCAGACTAGGAGGAGAGCCAGAAGACCGTATGGATTAGGCCAAATCAAAAACCCCAGCTACTTGAGACGCTTGGACTAAGCCTAAAATATGCAGATCTCTCCATAAGGATGGTTTTTATACTGTACTTCCACAATCTGCTGGCAGTACAAAAAAATAAGCTGCAGATCTCTTTAGGCTGAGTCATAGTGCTTTGGTGCAGGGACCATGCATATCATGGGAATATTTCACCTTTTCTGCTCTGGTTTTCAGTGTATTTCACCAAAACACCCACCTGATGACATCCATTCAAGAGCAAAGGCAGCAATTTGCAGAATTCCGCTTCTTAGGGGAAGTGAGAAACTGCTGAGCTGCCACCAAGTCCTGCAGTGTCCCTGTCACCTGCAGAGTCACAGCATCCTAGCCACAGTACTGGCATTGTGAACAAAGGTTCTTTGTCAGAAGAGTTTTGCAGCCAGGCGCCCCCTAGGGGATTGGGAGCCTGTTAGCCCCGGGCCTGTCACTGCCGGCTGTCCCTGCTGTAACCAGCATGCCTCTGAAATTTGATCATACCATGCCCAGACTTGGGGCAAATTTGGCCCAAGGTCTTGAAAAGACAAGTTGGGAAGGAAGGTATGGGACAGAGGGAGAAAGCGAAGGGAGCAGGAGAAAGGGAAGGAAGAATAAAAAGTAGTGTTGGGCTGCAGGAGTGAGATGGAGGAATTGCCAGAAAAGAGGCAGGAAGGAGGAGAGTGAGAGAAAAGGAAAGTAGAGACATGCAGCCAGACGAGGGGTTAATGAGAGTGGATGGGACAGAGAACAGGATGAGAAGGAAAAAAGGAAAGGCAAGGACAGGTAAGGACAGGCAAGGCAACGCTAGGTTGCAGGACATTTTTTTGCTTTATAGTTTCAAGCACATTCGTCTTCAGAAGAGGAGGAAAGCCAGAGGACCGTATGGATTAGGCCCAAACAAAAACCCAAGCTACTTGAGACACTTAGACTAAGCCTAAAATATGCAGATCTCTCCATAAGGATGGTTTTTATACTGTGCTTCCACAATCTGCAGGCAATACAAGAAAACTAGCTGCAGATCTCCTTAGGCTGAGTCATGGTGCTTTGGTGCAGGGACCATGCATATCATGGGAATATTTCACCATTTCTACTCTGTTTTTCAGTGTATTACACCAAAACACCCATCGGATGACATCCTTTCAAGAGCAAAGGAAGCAATTTGCAGGATTCCGCTTCTTTGGGGAACTGAGAAATGGCTGAGCTGACACCAAGTCCTGCAGTGTCCCTGTCACCTGCAGAGTCACCAGATATTCGCCACGGTAGCGGGCATTGTGACAAAGGTTCTATGTCAGCTGGGTGTGGCAGCCAGGCGCCCGCTAGGGGATGGGGAGCCTGTCAGCCCCGGGCCTGTCACTGCCTGCTGCCCCTGCTGTCACCAGCCAGGCCTCTGAAAATTGGTAAAACCATGCCCAGACTTGGGGCCAATTTGGCCCAAAGTCTTGAAAAGGCAAGTCGGGAAGAAAGATATGGGACAGAGGGAGAAAGCGAAGGGAGCAGGAGAAAGGGAAGGAAGAATAAAAAGTAGTGTTGGGCTACAGGAGTGAGATGGAGGAATTGCAGGAAAAGAGGCAGGAAGCAGGAGAGTGAGAGAAAAGGAAAGTAGAGACATGCAGCCAGACGAGGGGTTAGTGAGGGAGGATGGGACAGAGAACAGGATGAGAAGGAAATAAGGCAAGGCAAGGACAGGCAAGGACAGGCAAAGCAAGGCTAGGCTGCAGGACATTTTTTCGCTTTATAGTTTATAGCACATTCGTCTTCAGACTAGGAGTAAGGCCATAAGACCGTATGGATTAGGCCCAAGCAAAAACCCCAGCTACTTGAGACACTAAGACTAAGCCTAAAATACGCAGATCTCTCCATAAGGATGGTTTTTATACTGTGCTTCCACAATCTGCTGGCAGTACAAAAAAATAAGCTGCAGATCTCCTTAGGCTGAGTCATGGTGCTTTGGTGCAGGGACCATGCATATCATGGGAATATTTCACCATTTCTGCTCTGGTTTTCAGAGTATGACACCAAAACACCCACCTGATGATATCCTTTCAAGAGCAAAGGCAGCAATTTGCAGAATTCCGCTTCTTTGGGGAAGTGAGAAATTGCTGAGCTGCCACCAAGTCCTGCAGTGTCCCTGTCACCTGCAGAGTCACCACATACTCGCCACGGTAGCGGGCATTGTGACAAAGGTTCTATGTCAGCTGGGTGTGGCAGCCAGGCGCCCCCTACGGGATGGGGAGCCTGTCAGCCCCGGGCCTGTCACTGCCTGCTGTCCCTGCTGTCACCATCCAGGCCTCTGAAAATTGGTCAAACCATGCCCAGACTTGGGGCCAATTTGCCCCAAAGTCTTGAAAAGACAAGTCGGGAAGAAAGATATGGGACAGAGGGAGAAAGGGAAGGGAGCAGGAGAAAGGGAAGGAAGAATAAAAAGTAGTGTTGGGCTTCAGGAGTGAGATGGAGGAATTGCAGGAAAAGACGCAGGAAGCAGGAGAGTGAGAGAAAAGGAAAGACGAGACATGCAGCCAGACGAGGGGTTAGTGAGGGAGGATGGGACAGAGAACAGGATGAGAAGGAAATAAGGCAAGGCAAGCAGAGGCAAGGACAGGCAAAGCAAGGCTAGGCTGCAGGACATTTTTTCGCTTTATAGTATTATAGCACATTCGTCTTCATACTAGGAGTAAGGCCGTAAGACAGTATGGATTAGGCCCAAGCAAAAACCCCAGCTACTTGAGACACTAAGACTAAGCCTAAAATACGCAGATCTCTCCATAAGGATGGTTTTTATACTGTGCTTCCACAATCTGCTGGCAGTACAAAAAAATAAGCTGCAGATCTCCTTAGGCTGAGTCACGGTGCTTTGGTGCAGGGACCATGCATATCATGGGAATATTTCACCATTTCTGCACTGGTTTTCAGAGTATGACACCAAAACACCCACCTGATGATATCCTTTCAAGAGCAAAGGCAGCAATTTGCAGAATTCCGCTTCTTTGGGGAAGTGAGAAATTGCTGAGCTGCCACCAAGTCCTGCAGTGTCCCTGTCACCTGCAGAGTCACCACATACTCGCCACGGTAGCGGGCATTGTGACAAAGGTTCTATGTCAGCTGGGTGTGGCAGCCAGGCGCCCCCTAGGGGATGGGGAGCCTGTCAGCCCCGGGCCTGTCACTGCCTGCTGTCCCTGCTGTCACCAGCCAGGCCTCTGAAAATTGGTCAAACCATTCCCAGACTTGGGGCCAATTTGCCCCAAAGTCTTGAAAAGACAAGTCGGGAAGAAAGATATGGGACAGAGGGAGAAAGGAAAGGGAGCAGGAGAAAGGGAAGGAAGAATAAAAAGTAGTGTTGGGCTTCAGGAGTGAGATGGAGGAATTGCAGGAAAAGAGGCAGGAAGCAGGAGAGTGAGAGAAAAGGAAAGTAGAGACATGCAGCCAGACGAGGGCTTAGTGAGGGAGGATGGGACAGAGAACAGGATGAGAAGGAAATAAGCCTAGGCAAGCACAGGCAAGGACAGGCAAAGCAAGGCTAGGCTGCAGGACATTTTTTCGCTTTATAGTTTCTAGCACATTCGTCTTCAGACTAGGAGTAAGGCCATAAGACCGTATGGATTAGGCCCAAGCAAAAACCCCAGCTACTTGAGACACTTAGACTAAGCCTAAAATACGCAGATCTCTCCATAAGGATGGTTTTTATACTGTGCTTCCACAATCTGCTGGCAGTACAAAAAAATAAGCTGCAGATCTCCTTAGGCTGAGTCATGGTGCTTTGGTGCAGGGACCATGCATATCATGGGAATAGTTCACCATTTCTGCTCTGGTTTTCAGAGTATGACACCAAAACACCCACCTGATGATATCCTTTCAAGAGCAAAGGCAGCAATTTGCAGAATTCCGCTTCTTTGGGGAAGTGAGAAATTGCTGAGCTGCCACCAAGTCCTGCAGTGTCCCTGTCACCTGCAGAGTCACCGCATCCTCGCCACGGTAGCGGGCATTGTGACAGAGGTTCTATGTCAGCTGGGTGTGGCAGCCAGGTGCCCCGTAGGGGATGGGGAGCCTGTCAGCCCTGGGCCTGTCACTGCCTGCTGTCCCTGCTGTCACCAGCCAGGCCTCTGAAAATTGGTCAAACCATGCCCAGACTTGGGGCCAATTTGGCCCAAAGTCTTGAAAAGACAAGTCGGGAAGAAAGATATGGGACAGAGGGAGAAAGCGAAGGGAGCAGGAGAAAGAGAAGGAAGAATAAAAAGTAGTGTTGGGCTTCAGGAGTGAGATGGAGGAATTGCCATTAAAGAGGCAGGAAGCAGGAGAGTGAGAGAAAAGGAAAGTAGAGATATGCAGCCAGACGAGGGGTTAGTGAGGGAGGATGGGACAGAGAACAGGATGAGAAAAAATAAGGCAAGGCAAGGACAGGCAAAGCAAGGCTAGGCTGCAGGACGTGTTATAGCTTTATAGTTTCTAGCACATTCGTCTTCAGACTAGGAGTAAGGCCGTAAGACCGTATGGATTAGGCCCAAGCAAAAACCCCAGCTACTTGAGACACTAAGACTAAGCCTAAAATACGCAGATCTCTCCATAAGGATGGTTTTTATACTGTGCTTCCACAATCTGCTGGCAGTACAAAAAAATAAGCTGCAGATCTCCTTAGGCTGAGTCATGGTGCTTTGGTGCAGGGACCATGCATATCATGGGAATATTTCACCATTTCTGCTCTGGTGTTCAGAGTATGACACCAAAACACCCACCTGATGATATCCTTTCAAGAGCAAAGGCAGCAATTTGCAGAATTCCGCTTATTTGGGGAAGTGAGAAATTGCTGAGCTGCCACCAAGTCCTGCAGTGTCCCTGTCACTTGCAGAGTCACCACATACTCGCCACGGTAGAGGGCATTGTGACAAAGGTTCTATGTCAGCTGGGTGTGGCAGCCAGGCGCCCCCTACGGGATGGGGAGCCTGTCAGCCCCGGGCCTGTCACTGCCTGCTGTCCCTGCTGTCACCATCCAGGCCTCTGAAAATTGGTCAAACCATGCCCAGACTTGGGGCCAATTTGCCCCAAAGTCTTGAAAAGACAAGTCGGGAAGAAAGATATGGGACAGAGGGAGAAAGGGAGGGGAGCAGGAGAAAGGGAAGGAAGAATAAAAAGTAGTGTTGGGCTTCAGGAGTGAGATGGAGGAATTGCAGGAAAAGACGCAGGAAGCAGGAGAGTGAGAGAAAAGGAAAGTAGAGACATGCAGCCAGACGAGGGGTTAGTGAGGGAGGATGGGACAGAGAACAGGATGAGAAGGAAATAAGGCAAGGCAAGCAGAGGCAAGGACAGGCAAAGCAAGGCTAGGCTGCAGGACATTTTTTCGCTTTATAGTTTATAGCACATTCGTCTTCAGACTAGGAGTAAGGCCGTAAGACAGTATGGATTAGGCCCAAGCAAAAACCCCAGCTACTTGAGACACTAAGACTAAGCCTAAAATACGCAGATCTCTCCATAAGGATGGTTTTTATACTGTGCTTCCACAATCTGCTGGCAGTACAAAAAAATAAGCTGCAGATCTCCTTAGGCTGAGTCACGGTGCTTTGGTGCAGGGACCATGCATATCATGGGAATATTTCACCATTTCTGCACTGGTTTTCAGAGTATGACACCAAAACACCCACCTGATGATATCCTTTCAAGAGCAAAGGCAGCAATTTGCAGTATTCCGCTTCTTTGGGGAAGTGAGAAATTGCTGAGCTGCCACCAAGTCCTGCAGTGTCCCTGTCACCTGCAGAGTCACCACATACTCGCCACGGTAGAGGGCATTGTGACAAAGGTTCTATGTCAGCTGGGTGTGGCAGCCAGGCGCCCCCTAGGGGATGGGGAGCCTGTCAGCCCCGGGCCTGTCACTGCCTGCTGTCCCTGCTGTCACCAGCCAGGCCTCTGAAAATTGGTCAAACCATTCCCAGACTTGGGGCCAATTTGCCCCAAAGTCTTGAAAAGACAAGTCGGGAAGAAAGATATGGGACAGAGGGAGAAAGGAAAGGGAGCAGGAGAAAGGGAAGGAAGAATAAAAAGTAGTGTTGGGCTTCAGGAGTGAGATGGAGGAATTGCAGGAAAAGAGGCAGGAAGCAGGAGAGTGAGAGAAAAGGAAAGTAGAGACATGCAGCCAGACGAGGGCTTAGTGAGGGAGGATGGGACAGAGAACAGGATGAGAAAAAATAAGGCAAGGCAAGGACAGGCAAAGCAAGGCTAGGCTGCAGGACGTGTTATAGCTTTATAGTTTCTAGCACATTCGTCTTCAGACTAGGAGTAAGGCCATAAGACCGTATGGATTAGGCCCAAGCAAAAACCCCAGCTACTTGAGACACTAAGACTAAGCCTAAAATACGCAGATCTCTCCATAAGGATGGTTTTTATACTGTGCTTCCACAATCTGCTGGCAGTACAAAAAAATAAGCTGCAGATCTCCTTAGGCTGAGTCATGGTGCTTTGTTGCAGGGACCATGCATATCATGGGAATATTTCACCATTTCTGCTCTGGTGTTCAGAGTATGACACCAAAACACCCAACTGATGATATCCTTTCAAGAGCAAAGGCAGCAATTTGCAGAATTCCGCTTCTTTGGGGAACTGAGAAATTGCTGAGCTGCCACCAAGTCCTGCAGTGTCCCTGTCACCTGCAGAGTCACCACATACTCGCCACGGTAGAGGGCATTGTGACAAAGGTTCTATGTCAGCTGGGTGTGGCAGCCAGGCGCCCCCTAGGGGATGGGGATCCTGCCAGCCCCGGGCCTGTCACTGCCTGCTGTCCCTGATGTCACCAGCCAGGCCTCTGAAAATTGGTCAAACCATTCCCAGACTTGGGGCCATTTTGCCCCAATGTATTGAAAAGGCAAGTTGGGAAGAAAGATATGGGACAGAGGGAGAAAGCGAAGGGAGCAGGAGAAAGGGAAGGAAGAATAAAAAGTAGTGTTGGGCTGCAGGAGTGAGATGGAGGAATTGCAGAAAAAGAGGGAGGAAGTAGGAGAGTGATAGAAAAGGAAAGACGAGACATGCAGCCAGACGAGGGGTTAGTGAGAGAGGATGGGACAGAGAACAGGATGAGAAGGAAATAAGGCAAGGCAAGGACAGGCAAGGACAGGCAAAGCAAGGCTAGGCTGCAGGACACTTTTTCGCTTTATAGTTTCTAGCACATTCGTCTTCAGACTAGGAGTAAGGCCATAAGACCGTATGGATTAGGCCCAAGCAAAAACCCCAGCTACTTGAGACACTAAGACTAAGCCTAAAATACGCAGATCTCTCCATAAGGATGGTTTTTATACTGTGCTTCCACAATCTGCTGGCAGTACAAAAAAATAAGCTGCAGATCTCCTTAGGCTGAGTCATGGTGCTTTGGTGCAGGGACCATGCATATCATGGGAATATTTCACCATTTCTGCTCTGGTTTTCTGAGTATGACACCAAAACACCCACCTGATGATATGCTTTCAAGAGCAAAGGCAGCAATTTGCAGAATTCCGCTTATTTGGGGAAGTGAGAAATTGCTGAGCTGCCACCAAGTCCTGCAGTGTCCCTGTCACCTGCAGAGTCACCACATACTCGCCACGGTAGCGGGCATTGTGACAGAGGTTCTATGTTAGCTGGGTGTGGCAGCCAGGCGCCCCCTAGGGGATGGGGAGCCTGCCAGCCCCGGGCCTGTCACTGCCTGCTGTCCCTGCTGTCACCAGCCAGGCCTCTGAAAATTGGTCAAACCATGCCCAGACTTGGGGCCAATTTGGGCCAAAGTCTTGAAAAGACAAGTCAGGAAGAAAGACATGGGACAGGGGGAGAAAGCGAAGGGAGCAGGAGAAAGGGAAGGAAGAATAAAAAGTAGTGTTGGGCTTCAGGAGTGAGATGGAGGACTTGCAGGAAAAGAGGGAGGAAGTAGGAGAGTGATAGAAAAGGAAAGACGAGACATGCAGCCAGACGAGGGGTTAGTGAGAGAGGATGGGACAGAGAACAGGATGAGAAGGAAATAAGGCAAGGCAAGGACAGGCAAGGACACGCTAAGCAAGGCTAGGCTGCAGGACAGTTTTTTGCTTTATATTTTCTAGCACATTTGTCCTCGGACTACGAGGAAAGCCATAAGACCGTATGGATTAGGCCCAAGCAAATACCTCGGCTACTTCAGACACTTAGACTAAGCCTAAAAAACGCAGATTACTCCATAAGGATTGTTTTTATACTGTGCTTCCACAATCTGCTGGCAGTACAAAAACATAAGCTGCAGATCTCTTAGGCTGAGTCATGGTGCTTTGTTGCAGGGACCATGCATATCATGGAAATATTTCACCATTTCTGCACTGGTTTTCAGAGTATGACACCAAAACACCCACCTGATGATATCCTTTCAAGAGCAAAGGCAGCAACTTGCAGAATTCCGCTTCTTTGGGGAAGTGAGAAATTGCTGAGCTGACACCAAGTCCTGCAGTGTCCCTGTCACCTGCAGAGTCACCACATACTCGCCACGGTAGCGGGCATTGTGACAAAGGTTCTATATTAGCTGGGTGTGGCAGCCAGGCGCCCTCTAGGGGATGGGGAGCCTGCCAGCCCCGGGCCTGTCACTGCCTGCTGTCCCTGCTGTCACCAGCCAGGCCTCTGAAAATTGGTCAAACCATGCCCAGACTTGGGGCCAATTTGGCCCAGAGTCTTGAAAAGACAATTCGGGAAGAAAGATATGGGACAGACGGAGAAAGCGAAGGGAGCAGGAGAAAGGGAAGGAAGAATAAAAAGTAGTGTTGGTCTGCAGGAGTGAGATGGAGGAATTGCCATTAAAGAGGCAGGAAGCAGGAGAGTGAGAGAAAAGGAAAGAAGAGACATGCAGCCAGACGAGGGGTTAGTGAGAGAGGATGGGACAGAGAACAGGATGAGAAGGAAATAAGGCAAGGCAAGGACAGGCAAGGACAGGCAAAGCAAGGCTAGGCTGCAGGACAGTTTTTTGCTTTATATTTTCTAGCACATTCGTCCTCGGACTACGAGGAAAGCCATAAGACCGTATGGATTAGGCCCAAGCAAATACACCGGCTACTTGAGACACTTAGACTAAGCCTAAAATACGCAGATTACTCCATAAGGATTGTTTTTATACTGTGCTTCCACAATCTGCTGGCAGTACAAAAAAATAAGCTGCAGATCTCTTAGGCTGAGTCATGGTGCTTTGTTTCAGGGACCATGCATATCATGGGAATATTTCACCATTTCTGCTCTGGTTTTCAGAGTATGACACCAGAACACCCACCTGATTATATCCTTTCAAGAGCAGAGGCAGCAACTTGCAGAATTCCGCTTCTTTGGGGAAGTGAGAAATTGCTGAGCTGCCACCAAGTCCTGCAGTGTCCCTGTCACCTGCAGAGTCACCACATACTCGCCACGGTAGCGGGCATTGTGACAAAGGTTCTATGTCAGCTGGGTGTGGCAGCCAGGCGCCCTCTAGGGGATGGGGAGCCTGTCAGCCCCGGGCCTGTCACTGCCTGCTGTCCCTGCTGTCACCAGCCAGGCCTCTGAAAATTGGTCAAACCATGCCCAGACTTGGGGCCAATTTGGCCCAAAGTCTTGAAAAGACAAGTCAGGAAGAAAGATATGGGACAGAGGGAGAAAGCGAAGGGAGCAGGAGAAAGGGAAGGAAGAATAAAAAGTAGTGTTGGGCTTCAGGAGTGAGATGGAGGAATTGCAGAAAAAGAGGCAGGAAGCAGGAGAGTGAGAGAAAAGGAAAGTAGAGACATGCAGCCAGACGAGGGGTTAGTGAGAGGGGATGGGACAGAGAACAGGATGAGAAGGAAATAAGGCAAGGCAAGGACAGGCAAGGACAGGCCAAGCTGCAGGACATTTTTTTGCTTCGTAGTTTCTAGCACATTCGTCTTCAGACTAGGAGGAAAGCTATAAGACCGTATGGATTAGGCTCAAGTATAGACCCCAGCTACTTGAGACACTTAGACTAAGCGAAAAATACGCAGATCTCTCCATAAGGTTGCTTTTTATACTGTATTCCACAATCTGCTGGCAGTACAAAAAAATAAGCTGCAGATCTCCTTAGGTTGAGTCATGGTGCTTTGGTGCAGGGTCCATGCATATCATGGGAATATTTCACCTTTTCTGCTCTGGTGTTCCGTGTATTACAACAAAACACCCACCTAGTGACATCCTTTCAAGAGCAAAGGCAGCAATTTGCAGAATTCCGCTTCTTTGGGGAAGTGAGAAATTGCTGAGCTGCCACCAAGTCCTGCAGTGTCCCTGTCACCTGCAGAGTCACCGTATCCTCGCCACGGTAGCGGGCATTGTGACAAAGGTTCTTTTTCAGATGGGTGTGGCAGCCAGGCGCCCCCTAGGGGATTGGGAGCCTGTCAGCCCCGGGCCTGTCACTGCCCGCTGTCCCTGCTGTCACCAGCCAGGCCTCTGAAAATTGGTCAAACCATGCCCAGACTTGGGGCCAATTTGGCCCAAAGTCTTGAAAAGACAAGTCGGGAAGAAAGATATGGGACAGAGGGAGAAAGCGAAGGGAGCAGGAGAAAGGGAAGGAAGAATGGAAAGCCCGAATTAAGAGGGAAATCAGCATCCGACTTGACGTGCATGTACACTAATGCACGCAGTATGGGCAACTAACAAGAGAAGCTGGGAGCCATCGTGTAGCAGGAAAGCTATGACATAGTTGCCATCACAGAAACATGGTGGGATGACTCATATGACTGGAGTGCTGCCATGTGTGGCTACAAGCTCTTCAGAAAAGATAGGCAGGGTAGGAGAGGTGGAGGGGTGGCTTTATATGTTAGAGAGTCACTCGACTCTGTTAAACTTGAGGTCAGCAGTGACAAGGTTGAGTTCCTGTGGAGCAGAATCAGGGGGAAGTCCAACAAGGCTGACATCCTCGTGGGTGTCTGTTATAGACCGCGCAACCAGGACAATGAAGGAGATGAATTATTCTACAAGCAGCTGGCAGATGTCTCAAAATCGATGGCCCTTGTTCTTGTGGGTGACTTTAACCTGCCGGATATCTGCTGGGAGGTCAATACTGCACAGAAGAGGCAGTCTAGGAAGTTCCTAGAGTGTATAGAGGACAATTTCCTTCATCAGCTGGTAAATGAGCCCACCAGGGGCAAGACCCCGCTAGACCTACTGTTTACAAACAGAGAAGGGCTGGTGGGAGATGTAGTGGTTGGAGGCCGCCTGGGGCATAGCAACCATGAAATAATAGAATTTTCAGTACTCAGAGATGCAGGGAGAACCATTAACAAAACCTCTATGCTGGACTTCCCGAGGGCAGATTTTTGCCTATTCAGAAGTCTAGTTCAGAGCATACCCTGGGAAACAATGCTTAAAAACATGCGGGCCCAGGAGGGTTGGACATGCTTCCAGCAGGTGGTTTTGAGTGCACAGGAACAGGCTATACCAGTGTGCCGAAAGGCTAGCTGGTGGGGAAGACAACCGGCTTGGCTAAACAGGGAGATTCTGAATGAAATCAGAAATAAAAAGAGACTTTACCGACTGTGGAAAAAAGGGCTGGCTACTTATGAAGGATTTATGGAAATAGCTAGATCATGCAGAAAAAAGATCAGGGAAACAAAAGTGCAATTTGAAGTTAACTTGGCCAATTCTGTCAGGGATAATAAAAAGTCCTTCTTCAAATATGTTAATAACAAAAGGAGGGGCAAGGAAAACCTCCATTCTCTGTTGGACTCTGAAGGAAATATAGTTAACAAAGATGAGGAGAAAGCTGAGGTACTTAATACCTACTTTGCCTCAGTTTTTACCAGTGAGACAGGTGGCCCTCAGGACAACTCATCTCTGGAGGTGGTTGACAGAGATAGGAAGCCAAATAGGCCCCTTGTATTCCAGGAGGAAATAGTTGGTGATTTACTGAGCCATCTGGATCCTCACAAGTCTATGGGACCAGATGGGATCCATCCTAGGGTGATGAGGGAGCTAGCAGAAGAACTTGCCAAGCCACTCTCCATAATCTTCCAACAGTCCTGGCTCACTGGGGAGGTCCCATATGATTGAAAATTGGCCAATGTTACCCCAGTCCACAAAAAGGGCTGTAGAGCTGACCCTGGCAACTACAGGCCTGTCAGTCTGACCTCGGTGCCTGGCAGGGTTATGGAGCAGATCATGCTGAGTGGAATCACACAGCACCTTCAGGATGGACAAGGGATCAGACCCAGCAAGCATGGGTTTAGGAGGGGCAGGTCCAGTCTGACCAACCTGATCTCCTTTTATGATCAGGTGACCCAGCTGGTGGATGAGGGGAAAGCCATGGATGTGGTCTATCTGGACTTCAGCAAGGCCTTTGACACTGTCTCCCATAATATACTCTTGCAAAAGCTGGTAGCCCATGGCTTGGACAAGTGTACTCTACGCTAGGTTAAGAACTGGCTGGAGGGCCGGGCCCAGAGAGTGCTGGTGAATGGGGCTGCCTCCAGCTGGCGGCCAGTCACTAGTGGTGTTCCCCAGGGGTCAGTGTTGTGTCCAGTCCTGTTTAACATCTTTATTGATGATTTAGATGAGGGGATTGAGACCATCATCAGCAAATTTGCTGATGACACCAAGTTGGGAGGGAGTGTCGACCTACTGGAAGGCAGGAGGGCTCTGCAGAGGGATCTGGATAGACTGGAAAAATGGGCTGATTCCAATGGGATGAAGTTCAATAAGGCCAAGTGCCGGGTGCTGCACTTTGGTCACAACAACCCCCTGCAGCGCTACAGGCTGGGCACAGAGTGGCTGGAGAGCAGTCAGACAGAAAGGGACCTGGGGGTACTAATTGACAGGAAGCTCAACATGAGCCAACAGTGTGCCCAGGTGGCCAAGAAGGCCAACGGTATCCTGTCCTGTATCAAAAATAGCGTGGTCAGCAGGACAAGGGAAGTGATCCTTCCCCTGTACTCTGCATTGGTGAGGCCACATCTGGAGTATTGTGTTCAGTTCTGGGCCTCTCAGTTCAGGAAAGACATTGAAGTGCTGGAGCGGGTCCAGAGAAGAGCAACACGACTGGTGAAGGGACTTGAACACAAGCCCTATGGGGAGAGGCTGAGGGAGCTGGGGTTGTTTAGTCTAGAGAAGAGGAGGCTTAGAGGTGACCTCATCACTCTCTATAACTACCTGAAGGGAAGTTATAGCCAGGTGGGGATTGGTCTCTTCTCCCAGGCAGTTAGCAATAGGACAAGGGGGCATGGGCTTAAACTCTACCAGGGGAAATTTAGACTGGATATTAGAAAGAAATTCTTTACAGAGAGAGTGGTCAGGCATTGGAATGGCCTGCCCAGGGAGGTAGTGGACTCGCCGTCCCTAGAGGTTTTTAAACTGAGATTGGACATGGCACTTAGTGCCATGATCTAGTAAACGGACTAGAGTTGGACCAAGAGTTGGACTCGATGATCGCTGAGGTCTTTTCTAACCCAGTCGATTCTGTGATACTGTGATACTGTGATTCTGTGATTCTGTGATTCTGTGAATAAAAAGTAGTGTTGGGCTGCACGAGTGAGATGGAGGAATTGAAGGAAAAGAGGCAGGGAGCAGGAGAGTGAGAGAAAAGGAAAGAAGAGACATGCAGCCAGACGAGGGGTTAGTGAGAGAGGATGGGACAGAGAATAGGATGAGAAGGAAATAAGGCAAGACAAGGACAGGCAAGGCAAGGCTAGGCTGCAGGACATTTTTTTGCTTTATAGTTTCTAGCACATTCGTATTCAGACTAGGAGGAGAGCCAGAAGACCGTATGGATTAGGCCAAATCAAAAACCCCAGCTACTTGAGACGCTTGGACTAAGCCTAAAATATGCAGATCTCTCCATAAGGATGGTTTTTATACTGTACTTCCACAATCTGCTGGCAGTACAAAAAAATAAGCTGCAGATCTCTTTAGGCTGAGTCATAGTGCTTTGGTGCAGGGACCATGCATATCATGGGAATATTTCACCTTTTCTGCTCTGGTTTTCAGTGTATTTCACCAAAACACCCACCTGATGACATCCATTCAAGAGCAAAGGCAGCAATTTGCAGAATTCCGCTTCTATGGGGAAGTGAGAAATTGCTGAGCTGACACCAAGTCCTGCAGTGTCCCTGTCACCTGCAGAGTCACAGCATCCTAGCCACAGTACTGGCATTGTGAACAAAGGTTCTTTGTCAGAAGAGTTCTGCAGCCAGGCGCCCCCTAGGGGATTGGGAGCCTGTTAGCCCCGGGCCTGTCACTGCCGGCTGTCCCTGCTGTAACCAGCATGCCTCTGAAATTTGATCATACCATGCCCAGACTTGGGGCAAATTTGGCCCAAGGTCTTGAAAAGACAAGTTGGGAAGGAAGGTATGGGACAGAGGGAGAAAGCGAAGGGAGCAGGAGAAAGGGAAGGAAGAATAAAAAGTAGTGTTGGGCTGCAGGAGTGAGATGGAGGAATTGCCAGAAAAGAGGCAGGAAGGAGGAGAGTGAGAGAAAAGGAAAGTAGAGACATGCAGCCAGACGAGGGGTTAATGAGAGTGGATGGGACAGAGAACAGGATGAGAAGGAAATAAGGCAAGGCAAGGACAGGTAAGGACAGGCAAGGCAACGCTAGGTTGCAGGACATTTTTTTGCTTTATAGTTTCAGGCACATTCGTCTTCAGAAGAGGAGGAAAGCCAGAGGACCGTATGGATTAGGCCCAAACAAAAACCCAAGCTACTTGAGACACTTAGACTAAGCCTAAAATATGCAGATCTCTCCATAAGGATGGTTTTTATACTGTGCTTCCACAATCTGCAGGCAATACAAGAAAACTAGCTGCAGATCTCCTTAGGCTGAGTCATGGTGCTTTGGTGCAGGGACCATGCATATCATGGGAATATTTCACCATTTCTACTCTGTTTTTCAGTGTATTACACCAAAACACCCATCTGATGACATCCTTTCAAGAGCAAAGGAAGCAATTTGCAGAATTCCGCTCCTTTGGGGAAGTGAGAAATGGCTGAGCTGCCACCAAGTCCTGCAGTGTCCCTGTCCCCTGCAGAGTCACCACATACTCGCCACGGTAGCGGGCATTGTGACAAAGGTTCTATGTCAGCTGGGTGTGGCAGCCAGGCGCCCCCTAACGGATGGGGAGCCTGTCAAGCCCGGGCCTGTCACTGCCTGCTGTCCCTGCTGTCACCAGCCAGGCCTCTGAAAACTTGTAAAACCATGCCCAGACTTGTGGCCACTTTGGCCCAAAGTCTAGAAAAGACAAGTAGGGAAGAAAGATATGGGACAGAGAGAGAAGCGAAGGGAGGAGGAGAAAGGGAAGGAAGAAGAAAAAGTAGTGTTGGGCTGCAGGAGTGAGATGGAGGAATTGCAAGAAAAGAGGCAAGAAGCAGGAGAGTGAGAGAAAAGGGAAGAAGAGACATGTAGCCAGACGAGGGGCAAAGCGAGAGAGGATGGGACAGAGAACAGGATGAGAAGGTAATAAGGCAAGGGAAGGACAGGGAAGGACAGGCAAAGCAAGGCTAGGCTGCAGACACTTTTTTTCTTTATAGTTTCTAGCACATTCTTCTTCAGACTAGGAGTAAGGCCATAAGACCGTATGGATTAGGCCCAAGCAAAAACCCCAGCTACTTGAGACACTGAGACTAAGCCTAAAATATGCAGATCTCTCCATAAGGATGGTTTTTATACTCTGCTTCCACAATCTGCTGGCAGTACAAAAACATAAGCTGCAGAT
This sequence comes from Columba livia, assembly GCF_036013475.1. Taxonomy (NCBI): domain Eukaryota; kingdom Metazoa; phylum Chordata; class Aves; order Columbiformes; family Columbidae; genus Columba; species Columba livia. Next base: position 3,781,161 of record NW_027043009.1, on the reverse strand, counting down.
CTCCTTAGGCTGAGTCATGGTGCTTTGGTGCAGGGACCATGCATATCATGGGAATATTTCACCATTTCTGCTCTGGTTTTCAGAGTATGACACCAAAACACCCACCTGATGATATCCTTTCAAGAGCAAAGGCAGCAATTTGCAGAATTCCGCTTCTTTGGGGAAGTGAGAAATTGCTGAGCTGACACCAAGTCCTGCAGTGTCCCTGTCACCTGCAGAGTCACCACATACTCGCCACGGTAGCGGGCATTGTGACAAAGGTTCTATGTCAGCTGGGTGTGGCAGCCAGGCGCCCCCTAGCGGATGGGGAGCCTGTCAACCCCCGGCCTGTCACTGCCCGCTGTCCCTGCTGTCACCAGCCAGGCCTCTGAAAACTGGTCAAACCATGCCCAGACTTGGGGCCAATTTGCCCCAAAGTCTTGAAAAGACAAGTCGGGAAGAAAGATATGGGACAGAGGGAGAAAGCGAAGGGAGCAGGAGAAAGGGAAGGAAGAATAAAAAGTAGTGTTGGGCTGCAGGAGTGAGATGGAGGAATTGCCATTAAAGAGGCAGGAAGCAGGAGAGTGAGAGAATAGGAAAGTAGAGACATACAGCCAGACGAGGGGTTAGTGAGAGAGGATGGGACAGAGAACAGGATGAGAAGGAAATAAGGCAAGGCAAGGACAGGCAAGGACAGGCAAAGCAAGGCTAGGCTGCAGGACATTTTTTCGCTTTATATTTTCTAGCACATTCGTCTTCAGACTAGGAGTAAGGCCATAAGACCGTATGGATTAGGCCCAAGCAAAAACCCCAGCTACTTGAGACACTTAGACTAAGCCTAAAATACGCAGATCTCTCCATAAGGATGGTTTTTATACTGTGCCTCCATAATCTGCTGGCAGTACAAAAAAATAAGCTGCAGATCTCCTTAGGATGAGTCATGGTGCTTTGGTGCAGGGACCATGCATATCATGGGAATATTTCACTGTTTCTGCTCTGGTTTTCAGTGTATGACACCAAAACACCCACCTGACGACATCCTTTCAAGAGCAAAGGGAGCAATTTGCAGAATTCCGCTTCTTTGGGGAAGTGAGAAATTGCTGAGCTGACACCAAGTCCTGCAGTGTCCCTGTCACCTGCAGAGTCACCACATAGTCGCCACGGTAGCTGGCATAGTGACAAAGGTTCTATGTCAGCTGGGTGTGGCAGCCAGGCGCCTCCTAGGGGATGGGGAGCCTGTAAGCGCCGGGCCTGCCACTGCCTGCTGTCCCTGCTGTCACCAGCCAGGCCTCTGAAAACTGGTCAAACCATGCCCAGACTTGGGGCCAATTTGGCCCAAAGTCTTGAAAAGACAAGTTGGGAAGAAAGATATGGGACAGAGGGAGAAAGCGAAGGGAGCAGGAGAAAGGGAAGGAAGAATAAAAAGTAGTGTTGGGCTGCAGGAGTGAGACGGAGGAATTGCCATTAAAGAGGCAGGAAGCAGGAGAGTGAGAGAAAAGGAAAGACATGCAGCCAGACGAGGGATTAGTGGGAGTAGATTGGACAGAGAACAGGATGAGAAGGTAATAAGGCAAGGCAAGGACAGGCAAGGACAGGAAAAGCAAGGCTAGGCTGCAGGACATTTTTTCGCTTTATAGTTTCTAGCACATACGTCTTCAGACTAGGAGTAAGGCCATAAGACCGTATGGATTAGGCCCAAGCAAAAACCCCAGGTACTTGAGACGCTTAGACTAAGCCTAAAATATGCAGATCTCTCCATAAGGATGGTTTTTATACTGTGCTTCCACAATCTGCTGGCAGTACAAAAAAATAAGCTGCAGATCTCCTTAGGCTGAGTCATGGTGCTTTGGTGCAGGGACCATGCATATCATGGAATATTTCATCATTTCTGCTCTGGTTTTCAGTGTATGACACCAAAACACCCACCTGATGATATCCTTTCAAGAGCAAAGGCAGCAATTTGCAGAATTCCGCTTCTATGGGGAAGTGAGAAATTGCTGAACTGACACCAAGTCCTGCAGTGTCCCTGTCACCTGCAGAGTCACCACATACTCGCCACGGTAGCGGGCATTGTGACAAAGATTCTATGTCAGCTGGGTGTGGCAGCCAGGCGCCCCCTAGGGGATGGGGAGCCTGTCAGCCCCGGGCCTGTCACTACCTGCTGTCCCTGCTGTCACCAGCCAGGCCTCTGAATATTGGTCAAACCATGCCCAGACTTGGGGCAAATTTGGCCGAAAGTCTTGAAAAGACAAGTTGGGAGGAAAGATATGGGACAGAGGGAGAAAGCGAAGGGAGCAGGAGAAAGGGAAGGAAGAATAAAAAGTAGTGTTGGGCTGCAGGAGTGAGATGGAGGAATTGCAAGAAAAGAGGCAGGAAGCAGGAGAGTGAGAGAAAAGGAAAGACATGCAGCCAGACGAGGGATTAGTGGGAGAAGATTGGACAGAGAATGGGATGAGAAGGAAATATGGCAAGGGAAGGACAGGCAAGGACAGGTAAAGCAAGGCTAGGCTGCAGGATATGTTTTTGCTGTATAGTTTCTAGCACATTCACCATCAGACTAGGAGTAAGGCCATAAGACTGTATGGATTAGGCCCAAGCAAAAACCCCAGCTACTTGAGACACTTAGACTAAGCGTAAAATACGCAGATCTCTCCATAAGGATGATTTTTATACTGTGCTTCCACAATCTGCTGGCACTAGAAAAACATAAGCTGCAGATCTCTTAGGCTGAGTCATGGTGTTTTGGTGCATGGACCATACATATCATGAGAATATTTCACCATTTCAGCTCTGGTTTTCAGTGTATGACACCAAAACACCCACCTGATGATATCCTTTCAAGAGCAAAGGGAGCAATTTGCAGAATTCCGCTTCTTTGGTGAACTGAGAAATTGCTGAGCTGACACCAAGTCCTGCAGTGTCCCTGTCACCTGCAGAGTCACCACGTAGTCGCCACGGTAGAGGGCACTGTGGCAAATGTTCTTTGTCAGCTGGGTGTGGCAGCCAGGCGCCCCCTAGGGGATGGGGAGCCTGTCAGCCCCGGGACTGTCACTACCTGCTGTCCCTGCTGTCACCAGCCAGGCCTCTGAAAACTTGTAAAACCATGCCCAGACTTGTGGCCACTTTGGCCCAAAGCCTAGAAAAGACAAGTAGGGAAGAAAGATATGGGACAGAGAGAGAAGCGAAGGGAGCAGGAGAAAGGGAAGGAAGAATAAAAAGTAGTGTTGGGCTGCAGGAGTGAGATGGAGGAATTGCAAGAAAAGAGGCAGGAAGCAGGAGAGTGAGAGAAAAGGAAAGAAGAGACATGCAGTCACACGAGTGGTTAGTGAGAGAGGATGGTACAGAGAACGGGATGAGAAGGAAATAAGGCAAGGCAAGGACAGGCAAGGACAGGCAAAACAAGGCTAAGCTGCAGGACATTTTTTCGCTTTATAGTTTCTAGCACATTCGTCTTCAGACTAGGAGTAAGGCCATAAGACCGTATGGATTAGGCCCAAGCAAAAACCCCAGCTACTTGAGACGCTTAGACTAAGCCTAAAATACGCAGATCTCTCCATAAGGATGGTTTTTATACTGTGCTTCCACAATCTGCTGGCAGTACAAAAAAATAAGCTGCAGATCTCCTTAGGCTGAGTCATGGTGTTTTGGTGCAGGGACCATGCATATCATGGGAATATTTCACCATTTCTGCTCTGGTTTTCAGTGTATGACACCAAAACACCCACCTGATGATATCCTTTCAAGAGCAAAGGGAGCAATTTGCAGAATTCCGCTTCTTTGGGGAAGTGAGAAATTGCTGAGCTGACACCAAGTCCTGCAGTGTCCCTGTCACCTGCAGAGTCACCACATAGTCGCCACGGTAGCTGGCATAGTGACAAAGGTTCTATGTCAGCTGGGTGTGGCAGCCAGGCGCCCCCTAGGGGATGGGGAGCCTGTAAGCGCCGGGCCTGTCACTATCTGCTGTCCCTGCTGTCACCAGCCAGGCCTCTGAGAACTGGTCAAACCATGCCCAGACTTGGGGCCAATTTGGCCCAAAGTCTTGAAAAGACAAGTTGGGAAGAAAGATATGGGACAGAGGGAGAAAGCGAAGGGAGCAAGAGAAAGGGAAGGAAGAATAAAAAGTAGTGTTGGGCTGCAGGAGTGAGACGGAGGAATTGCCATTATAGAGGCAGGAAGTAGGAGAGTGAGAGAAAAGGAAAGAGGAGTCATGCAGCCAGACGAGGGGTTAGTGAGAGAGGATGGGACAGAGAACAGGATGAGAAGGTAATAAGGCAAGGCAAGGACAGGCAAGGACAGGCAAAGCAAGGCTAGGCTGCAGGACATTTTTTCGCTTTATAGTTTCTAGCACATACGTCTTCAGACTAGGAGTAAGGCCATAAGACCGTATGGATTAGGCCCAAGCAAAAACCCCAGCTACTTGAGACGCTTAGACTAAGCCTAAAATATGCAGATCTCTCCATAAGGATGGTTTTTATCCTGTGCTTCCACAATCTGCAGGCAGTACAAAAAAGTAAGCTGCAGATCTCCTTAGGCTGAGTCATGGTGCTTTGGGGCGGGGATCATGCATATCATGGGCATATTTCACTATTACTGGTCTGGTTTTCAGCGTATTACACCGAAACACCCACCTGATGACATCCTTTCAAGAGCAAAGGTTCGCGGTTGAGGCGTACAAACGACATGGACCAAGTTCTTTCAAGATGAAAGTAATAGATGCCATTTATTGCTACAAGTGCATTTTTATACAATTCTACCAGTTCATGTGTCTTTTCAATATTGGTTACTAGTTTCAGCACTGACATCTCATTGGTTAATTTTTCTATCATCCATGTTATTCTTCTATCCCCTTCTTTCTCACGGGTACATCTCTCCTCTCTCCGGATACTCCTTTACTCCCATCCTTCTCAAGGGTAAATCTTAATATCTCAAGGCTGATCTCTACTCTCATATTTTCTGTCAAGGATTCCACAGACCCGCTGCAGTTTCCCACAATTCCCCCTTTTTTTATTTTTGCTAAAAATGCTGCCCTCATTGTCCACTGCAGGGCCCTTTGCAGCAGAGAAATCATGCATGGCAACATTAGTAACACAACCACAACAACCATCAAAATGATCAGTCCTGTTTTCACTACTGATAACAACCATCCTAGAAACCCTCAACCACTAATCAATTTATTTAACAAATCCCATCGAAGTCTTCACACCCATGTCCTTGAGCTAATAACAAAAAATCTATCGCGACCCCGCTCTGCCATGTGGCATGTCTTACAGAATGTACATCTAGAAAAAGTCCACTTAAAGCCTTTTAAGTTCTGTTAGTTTGCTTAACTAGTCAGCATCCTAATGTTCTAAAATATTTAAAGCTTTTAGCTGTGCCAACACCAGATACAAGAGATTCTAAAACCCTTAACCTTGAACCCCAAAAATCTACATTATCATCACATTTTGACTCATATACACGCAAAAAGTGTTTTTCTCGTCTTGCTCTTCTGTGATCTATTATCTATTATACATTGGGCGTTAAGAGAGTTAATAGTCCCAAAATACACAGTCCTTCAACAGCATTAGAAGGAATTCCTGGTCAGGCTCTATCTCCACAGATCAAGAATACACCATACAGGAGGTTTTGGGGTCGCTGTTCCCACATTATCAATGACATCCCTTGGATTCTTCTGCGAGCCATTACACCATTGAGTTTCATTTCTATAGTCACCAAAGGTAGAATTAACATTTTGCAGTTTTATTCATTCATTTTCTCGTATATTGTTCTGACACTTTTCACAAACCAGGTTGATACAAGTGTCCATGGGCATAGATGCCAGCAATTCCAGTTCCTGTGGTTCAATGTCTATTTCCGGGAGACAGTTAATCCAAAGTGCCATGTTAGTATTATTACAGTTTGTTGCAATGCCTCTGCACCAACCTCTATTTTGAAACAGTTGTGTGATGCTGCTGTAGTCATCAAGGGGGATGCCAACCAAGCATGTGTGGAACGGGTTTTCCAGAGATGCCATAGCTAGGCATATGGAGTCCTGGTCAGTCATGTTGGTTAAAGTACTCCACATGTTAGTCTTTGTCTGTGCGGGCATCCAAAACACAGCAGCTGCAACAATCATTGTCAGGAAGATAACACAGGTTTCACATTTCGTGCTGGCAACCATTGCGGCCCTTGGTCTGTAAAGACATAAGCATAGCCTCTCCCCCAGGTTATCAATTGATGTGGCCTTTTCCATTGACCATTAACTAGTGATTTGGCCATAACTAATGTAGGTTCTTTCTGATTTAGCATGGTTTTGGGTCACACTTGCAAAGTATTTCATCGCATACAATGCTTTTGACAATAGGTGTTGTGGTGTTTTCCCTACTTCTCCCCCCTTTTTGTTTAAAAAAGAACAGAACCAAAACAAAAAACACAGTTCAGAAGGAGATACGTGCATTGGACCTTGACTACGTACTCAGAATCACAAATCAAATTTAGAGGTTCCTCCTTAAAAAGCTCTAAGTAATGTAAAGCTGTGTCAAGTTCTGCTAATTGGGTTGAACCTTCAATAATTTTTACAGAATGATGCCAATTGTTATCTTCACACCAAACCACTACAGCTTTATGGGACTTCCCAGAACCAGCAACAAAAACTTTGCAAGTATGTAGGATCAGACCAAATACAAGTATGGCCTATGACCTGATGTGAAAGACTTGCAGGTTCTGCAGCAATTTACATTTTACATTTATGCATGCCAAAAGCTGTGCTGTTAAGAAAACCAGCTAGTGCAATTTACAAAGACATAGATTACAAATAAAATTAAAAAATCAGAATTACATTTCACAAATGGTACATATATGACAAAAGGATCATGGCCTATTGAAACTTAAATTCATTCCCTGCTTTTCTTGATCAGAGTAAAAAGCAGTATATCAGTCTGCTAGCAATCTCATCATACTGTTCCACAATAGCCACAGGTTGTTTCTATGTTGTAGCTATAAATAGACAAATCTGCAAGTCCAATTGAATGCAGTCAGCCTGTAAAGTTGTCATAAATTTATTCCTCAAAGTTTCCAACTCCATTTTGGCTGTCATATTTATTGGATATTGTTTTCCCTTACCAGATCGAAGTCCTGTTTCAGATCAATCAGTGTAGTATTTGCTTTATCGAAACATTGGCTGTTAATACTAGTGGAAATACAGCATTTGAAATTTCCTTGGAGATTTCTCACTTGCAGCAAGCAGATATGCGCCATCCAAGCAGCTTCTTGTAGGCCATGCAACTAAACAGAATTCTCAGAAAACGTTATTTGAGCTTACAATTTACTTAACAAATCTTAACCTAAGAGAAGTATAGGAGTTTCTAACAACTATAAGAATTCATGTATTTAAACTTTGTTCCAAGTATGGCATTCTATTGGTCTCAAAAAACGGCCTTTCTTTCATTCTCTCTCATGACCTCAAAAACTAGCACAGTGAATTTACTAAGAAGTCACTTACAACTAATTACCACAGAATAAGTCTATTAACAAATTTTTGGTTTAGTTTTCCAGTTTCATTAGAACTATGGGTCTGCTAAGGATGCCTTTAAACTTCACCCTCGGACTGCTCCATTCAGTATTACATCGCTGCAGTGGCGGGGAGAGAGAACCCCCCCTTTCACTGCTTTAAAAGCAGGCAGCCAGATTTTTCCAGTTGTTTTTTCTTTCTGTGCAGTGTAGATATAACCAAGGTCACGCAGCTGGCATACTGGCTGGTATGAAGTAGGAGGTTCTGGGAAACTTCTCAGTTACAATGAGCTGCACACAGGCCTGGGATATTTTGCTCTTTTGTTTACCCATTTCATTCCAACTACAAATTTCAAGTAGCTCAGAAATAGTTACATTCCTTAGCTTCATTTACGTTTTACAATTTAGAGGTGTCAAAAAACAGTATAAACCAGTATAATAAACATAAATCCATTAGTCTATTTTCCTAGATCCAAATTAGTTAATATTCTAGCAATTTTTAAATACAACCTCTTCCAAATTCTCAGCTATCATAGCATTTTAACAATTTAAATGCTTTTCTAACAATATAAGCGATTACTTTAATGTGTAAGGATGCATCCTAAGGGGGAGAAAGGTGGAATTTTAGCAGTGGAACCGGTTCACATTTTGTAATTATCTCCCCAAACAAGATTCTTTTGGTACCAAATATGAATATGCAAACCAAAATACTGAGCTCAGATGTGAAAACCATATACCAAGTTCAAATAAGCAGATGGATCACAGTTACACCAATTTAAGACAATATCTCAATTTTTTGCATTGCACCTTTGGGCTGCCTACTGCTCAGCCAGGTGGAGGTACCTCTGGGTCTCCCTGACAAAAAAAGTCAGTGCGCACTGGAGCCTCATCGGCCCCCGCAGCGAGCTGGACTGGGCAAGGCCTTTTTTGTTTTATTTTGTTTTGTTTTAGTGTCTCATCTGGTGCGCCACAGCTGTTATGCCAAAACCAGGATTCTTTACATGATGTGCATACGGAAAAACCAAATCCAGCACACCGAGATGAGACACAGCCTGTCACAGAGTTGCGCAAGTCTGAATGCCGGAATAAAGGTAGCATGCTAGAGAAAAGAAAAAAAAATAACAGCTACTACACACAAAATTTTACCATCACATTCACGCAGTAAAGAACTAAATTACTTATGATCTTCTGTATTATCACAAAACACACATTTTGAGTCAACGGATTCTCATAATTTAACAGACTGTAAACTTATCGTACCGTATAATAAAGACCTACCAAAATTGCAACATGCTTAAACCGATACCCACAAAGAAAACAGGTTAATGAGGGAAGCATCTTGCAGACTTCAGCAAGTTTACTGTGACATGTGTGTTGTCAGTTAACTCTCTCTCAGCTTGTTGACGTTCAAATCGTTCCAGCTGTAAAACTGTTTGTAATGATCTAATGATCTCTTGTAGAGATTTATTTTGTCCTGCTCTTCTCATCTTAAAAACAACATTAATTGCAACAAAATTCTATTCTCCGGACACTTTTCCCAATCATTTAACGTAAACAGCAGCGAACACTGATTTCAATATTTAACAAGATCTTCCTTCCTCATAATTCCGAGTGCTTTCCTAAGTTTTAAAACACCTCCCAATACTGATTTTTCAGGAACACAACTGAAAACAATTATTCCTGACCCCGTCTTGCAAGTAAAACCTTGAGAATGGGGAGGGAGGGGGAGAAAACACAGGGTGCTTGCAGCACGACTGGGAAAAATGGGGACAGAGTTTTACGGCGCACTGAAAAACAACTAGTAAAACAATTAACTCACATTCCTGACAAGCTGCTTGATTTTCAGAGAGGCAATACACAGAAGCACATAATATGTACTGTAAAACTTGCAGATAACACATCGGTAGCAAGCATTAGCATTCTCTACTGCTAATTTCAACATTAGTGCTTCCTTAACTTCTAAGTTTTCAACCTGCTTATTGATGGCCTCTTGAAGATGGTCAATAAATTGCATGTAATTCTCACTGGGACCCTGATCAATAGTTGCAATTGATTTGGCTGCATTGTTGGTTTCAGGCACCTTTATCATAGCTTGATATGCGAGGTCTGGTGACTGCCTCAGGATTTCAGAAAGTTATCGTGCCTGTAGTTGTGGTGTGTCAATTAGTGTCTCTTCCAGAAACACACGGGGTCCCGTGGTTTAACTGTAACTGAAAATGGGGGTAAATCCCAGCTTTTTGGTAAGTTCAGTTTACGCTCTGAAACTCCACCCCCACCCTCAGGAATTCGCTTTTTAGCAGCGTGGGAGGGAGGCGGGGGCAGGTTGGGGGGACCCAAATCCATAGGAATTACGTTATTTGGCTCAGTCTGGCTCACCACGGGGGGTCCTCCCCACCTAAATCTCCAGGCAAGGGGGGATAGGAAAAAAAATGTCCATTTTTTTCTTCCGCAACTGATAGCGGCGGGGCAGAGGGTTGAACTGTGATCAATGGCGGTGACGCAGACGGCGGAACCGCGGTTGATGATGGTAGAGGAGAGGTTCGAGCCGTGATTGATGACAGCGGAGCGGTCGGCCGAACGCATTGCTCCGACCGGTGTTTCGAGGGCCCCTCCCGAGATCGCACATAACCCAACGCTGTTTTTTCGTGTGAGTCTTTCATAGCTTTTATCTGATCTCAGGGCCACACACATGTATATGAGTCTTTCATAATTTTTTTCTGATCTCGGAGCCACACATACGTATGCTCCTTCTTTACTCCTTTTAACTTTCCAAGAAAGTGCCGCGGATCCTTATCCGTGTCAGATAATACGGACTTGGGTGGTTTTGACGAATCCTTAGTAACAGGGGAGGTTGGAGTAGTACTTAATCTTGCCTTTTCCTCCAAATCTGGCCCAGAGGAGCCAGGAAGACCATCCCCCTCCGCCGCCTCTGCCTGTTGCTGTTTTAACTCTTTCAGAGTATCTAATAACAAGCACCACGTCGTTAACAGTTCAGATGCTTCCTTGGACCCTTTAGTAGCACTGTCAAGCAGTTTATCCCCCAAGTCCATCCATTGTGACACACTAAATGCTGTCACAGGATTAACCTCTATACCTTGTGCTTTGCCCCATAGTAACATTTTTCTTAAAGTCAGTTCTGGAAGGCTAACACCCTGCTTCTTCAGAAGCAGCTTCCATGTAGATAATATAGTACCCTCTTCTTTAGATAAGTTTCAACCCCCCTGTTCCCGGTAACTCACCTCCTCCTTAGCGAGATGTCTTTTCAACGTTCCGGACCTTCGGCAGCTCTCCTCGGCTGCTCTTATCAGCTGTACTGGGCTCCGTCTCCACAGCTCTTCTCCGGCTGTTCACAGCTTCACGCTGTCACCTTGTCATGCGAGATCCTCTTCAGGCAGGATCACGTCGGGGTCACCATATGTCGCGGTTGAGACAGACAAATGACATGGACCAAGTTCTTTCAAGATGAAAGTAATAGATGCCATTTATTGCTACAAGTGCATTTTTATACAATTCAATCAGTTCATGTGTCTTTTCACTATTGGTTACAAGTTACAGCACTAACATCTCATTGGTTAATTTTTCTATCATCCATGTTATTCTTCTATCCCTTTCTCTCTCACGGGTACATCTCTCCTCTCTCCGGATACTCCTTTACTCCCATCCTTCTCAAGGGCAAATCTTAATATCTCAAGGCTGATCTCTAGTTTCATATTTTCTGTCAAGGATTCCACATACCCGCTGCAGTTTCCCACAACACACACACTGTCTAATTGGGTTTGTGACACACACACGCTGTCCAATGGTGTTTGTGACACACACGGTGTCAAATGGGGTTTGTGACACACACGGTGTCAAATGGGGTTTGCGACACACACACTGTCAAGGGGGGTTTGTGACACACACGCTGTCCAATGGTGTTCGTGACACACACAATGTCCAATGGGGTTTGTGACACGCACGCTGTCCAATGGGGATTGTAACACACACACGCTGTCTATTGGTGTTTGTGACACGCATACTGTCCAATGGGGTTTCTGACACACACTCTGTCCAATGGGTGATGTGACACAAAGACTGTCCAGGGGGGTTTGAGACACACACACTGTTTAAAGGGGTTTGTCACATACACTCTGTCCAATGAGGTTTATGACACACACACTGACCAATGGGGATTGTGACACACAGACGCTGTCCAATGGGGTTTGTGAAACACACTGTCCAATGGGGATTGTGACACACACACTGTCCAATGGGGATTGTGAACAAACAAATGCTGTCCAATGGTGTTTGTGACACACAAACTCTGTCCAATGGGGTTTGTGACGCACACGCTGTCCAGTGGAGATTTTGACACACACACGCTGTCCAATGGGGGTTGTGACACACAGAATCTATCCAATGGGCTTGTGAAACACACGTTGTCCAATGGGGATAGTGACACACATGCTGTCCAGTGTGTTTTGTGACACACAAACTGTCCAATGGGGTTTGTGACACACACACTTTCCACTGGGTTTGGAACACACAGGCTGTCCAGGTGAGTTTGTGACACACACGCTGTCCAATGGGGTTTGTGACACACACACTCTGTCCTGGACATCTTATTTTGGACAGGGACTCACACACGCTCTCCAATGGGGTTTGGACACACACACTGTTCAATGGGGTTTGTGACACACACACTGTCCAATGGGGATTGTGGCACACACATGCTGTCCAATGGGGTTTGTGACACACACGTGGTCCAACGGGGATCGTGACACATACGCTGTCCAATAGGGTTTGCGACACACACACTTTCCAATGCGGTTTTTGACACACACGCTGTCCAATGGGGTTCGTGACACACACGCTGTCCAATAAGGTTTATGACACACACACTTTCCAATGGGGTTTGTGACACACATGCTGTCCAATGGGGTTCATGACACACACGCTGTCCAATAAGGTTTATGACACACATACTTTCCAATGGGGTTTGTGACACACACTCTGTCCAATGGGGTTTGTGACACATACACTGTTCCGGGGGGTTTGTGACGCACACGCTGTCCAATGGTGTTTGTGACACAGAGACTCTCCAGGGGTGTTTGTGACACATGCGCTGTCCAGAGGGGTTTGTGACACACACACGCTGTCCAATGGGGTTTGTCACACACATGCTATCCACTGGGGATTTTGACACACACACGCTGTCCAATGGGGATTGAGAGATACACACGCTGTCCAATGGTGTTTGTGACACGCATGCTGTCCAATGGGTTTTGTGACACACACACTGTCCGGGGGGGTTTATGAAACAATCGCTGTCCAATGAGGTTTGTGACACACACACACTTTCCAATGGGTTTTGTGGCACACACTCTGTCCAATGGGGTTCGTGACACACACACTGGCCAGTGGGGATTGTGACACACACGCTTTCCTATGGGGTTTGTGACACACACACGCTGTCCAATGGGGTTTGTGTCACACACACACTTTCCAATGGGTTTTGTGGCACACACACTGTCCAATGGGGTTTGTGACAAATACATGCTGTCCAATGCTATTTGTGAACATACACACTGTCCAATGATTTTTGTGACACACACTCTGTCTAATGGGGATTGTGACACACACACGCTGTCCCATAGGGTCTGTAATACGCATGCTGTCCAATGGGGTTTGTGACACACACATTGTACAGGGGGGGTTGTGACACATACGCTGTGCAATGGGGTTTGTGACACACACACTCTGTCCAATGGGGATTGTGACACACACACACTGTCCAATGAGGATTGTGACACAAACAAGGTCCAATGGCGTTTGTGATATACACGCTGTCCAATGGGGATTGTGACACACATGTGCTGTCCAATGGTGTTTGTGACACGCATGCTGTCCAATGGCGTTTGTGACACACACGATGTCCAATGCGGTTCATGACAAACACACTGTCCAGTAGGGTTTGTGACACACACATTTTCCAATGGGGTTTCTAACACACACACAGTTCAAATGGAGTTTTTGACACAGACAGTGTCCACGGGAGTTTGTGACACTCACGCTGTCCAATGGGGATTGTGACACACACTCTGTCCAATGGGGTTTGTCACACACATTCTGTCCAACGAGGTTTGTGACACACACACTGTAAAATGGGTATTGTGACACACACACGCTGTCCAGTGGGGTTTGTTACACACACTCTGTCCAATATGGCTTGTGACATACACGCTGTCCAATAGGGTTTGTGACACACACACGCTATCCAATGTGGTTTGTGACACACACAATTTCCAACCGGGTCTGTGACATATGCACGGTGTCCAATGTTGTTTGTGACACACACACTGTCAAATGGGGATTGTGACACACACACGCTGTCCAATGGTGTTTGTGACACACAGGCTGTCCAATGGGGTTTGTGACACACACTCTGTCTAATGTTGTTTGTGACACATACACTTTCCAATGAGGATTGTGACACACACACGCTGTCCAATGGGGTTTGTGACACACACACTGTAAAATGGGGTTTGTGAAACACACGGTGTCAAATGGGGTTTGTGACATGCACACTGCCCAGGGCGGTTTGTGACACACACGCTGTCCAATGGGGTTTGTGACAAACACACTATCCAGGTTAGTTTGTGACACACACGCTGTCCAATGGGATTTGTGAAAGAGAGACTCTCCAGAGGTGCTTGTGACACACACGCTGTCCAGAGGGTTCTGTGACACACACACTGTCCAATGGGGTTTGTGACACACACACTGTCCGGCTGCGTTTCCGACACACACAATGTCCAATGGTGTTTGTGACACACACGCTGTCTAATGGAGATTGTGACACACACACTGTCCAGAGGGGATTGTGACACATGCACTATACAATGGGGTTTGTCACACCCACTCTGTCCAAAGGGGTTTGTGACACACACACATTCCAATGGGGTTTGTGACACACACACTGTCCAGGGGGGTTTGTGACACACAGACTGACCAATGGGGGTTGTGACACACACGCTGTTTAATGGGGTTCGTAACACACACGCTGTCCAGTGGGATTCGTGAGACACACACTGTCCAATGGGGTTTGTGACACACACACTTTCCAATGGGTATTGAGACACACACACGCTGTCCAATGGGTTTTGTTGCACACAAGAGCTATCCAATGGGGTTTGTGACACACACATTTTCCAATGGCGTTTCTGACACACTCGCTGTCAAAAGGGGTTTGTGACAGACACACTGTCCAGGGGGGTTCGTGACACACGCACTGTCCAATGGGGTTTGTGACACACATGCTGCCCATTGGGGACTGTGACACCCACACTGTCCAATGGGGTTTGTGACACACACACTCTGTCCAGTGGGGTTTGTGAAACAGAGACTATCCAATGGGGATTGGGACACACACACCCTGTCCAATGGGGTTTGTGACACATGCACTGTCTATTGGGGTTTGTGACACACAAGCTGGCCAATGGGGATTGTGATACACACACTGTCCAATGGGATTTGTGACACAGACACTGTCCAATGGGGATTGTGACACACACAGTGTCCTGGGGGGTTTGTGACACACACACTGTCCAATGAGGTTTGTGACACACCGCAGTCAAATGGAGTTTGTGACACAGAGACTCCCCAGGGTTGTTTGTGACACACATGCTGTCCAGAGGGCTTTGTGCCTCACACACTCTCCAATGGCTGTTGTGACACACACACGTTGTCCAATGAGGATTGTGACACACACACTGTCCAATGGGGTTTGTGACAGACAGGCTGTCCAATGGGTATTGTGACACACACACTCTGTCCCATTGGTTTTGTGATATGCGCGCTATCCAATGGGGTTTGTGACAGACACACTGTCCAGGGGGGTTTGTGACACACACGCTGTCCAATGGTTTTGTAACACACACACTGTCTAATGGGGTTTGTGATACACACGCTGTCCAATGGGGCTTGTGACAAACACGCTGTCTAATGGGGTTTGTGACACACACGCTGTCCAATAGTGTTTGTGACACACACACTGTCCAATGGGGATTGTGACACACACACACTATCTAATGGGGTTTGTCACACACACTCTGTCCAATGGAGTTTATGACACACACAGTGTCCATGGGGGTTTGGTACACATGCGCTGTGCAATGGGGTTTGTCACACACACTCTGTCCAATGGGGTTTGTGACACACACAATGTCGAATGGGTATTGTTACACACACACGCTGTCCAATGGGGTTGTTGCACACAAACACAGTCCAGGGGCGTTTGTCACACCCAGTCTGTCTAATAGGGTTTGTGCCAAACACACGCTGTCCAACGGTGTTTGTGACACACACGCTGTTCAAAGGGGTTTGTGACACACACTCTGTCCAATGGGGTTTGTGACACACACACACTGTCCAAAGGGGATTGCGACACACACACGCTGTCCAATGGTGTTTGTGACATGCATGCTGTCCAAAGTTGTTTGTGACAAACACAGTGTCCATTGCGGTTTGGGACACACACACGTTATCCAGTTGGGTTTGTGACACACACACTTTCTAATGGGGTTTGTGACACACACGCGCTGTCCAAAGGTGTTTGTGAAACACACGCTGTCAAATGGGGTTTGTGACACACACAGTGTCCAGGGGAGATTGTGTCACACACGCTGTCCAGTGGGGTTTTTGACACACACACTCTCCAATAGGGTTTGTGATAGACACACTGTCAAATGGGAATTGTGACACACAAGCTGTCCAATGGGGATTGTGACACACACACGCTGTCCCATGGGGTTTGTGAAACACATGTTGTCCAAGGGGTTTTGTGACAGACACAGTGTACAGGAGGCTTTGTGACACACACGCTGTCCAATGTAGTTTGTGACAAACACGCTGCCTAATGGAGTTTGTGACAAACACGCTGTCCAAAGGGTATTGTTACACACACTCGCTGTCCAAGGGGGTTTGTGACGCACAAACTGTCCAATGATGTTTGCGACACACACGCTGCCCAATGGGGCTTGTGATACACACGCTGTCCAATGGGGTTCGTGACACACACGCTGCCTAGTGGTTTTTGTGACACACACACTGTGCAGTAGGGTTTGTGATACACATGCTATCCAATGGGGTTTGTGACATACACACGTTCGAATGATGTTTGAGGCACACACATGCTCTCTAATGGTGTTTGTGACACACACACTCAGTACAATGGGGTTTGTGACTCGCACACTGTCCAATGGGGTTTGTGACACATACACGCTATCAAATGGGGTTTATGAAACACACATTTTCCAATAGCGCTTGTGACACACACACGCTGTCCAATGGGGTTTGTCACACCCACTCTGACAAATGGGTTTTGTGACAAACACACGCTGTCCAATGATGTTTGTGACACACACGCTGTCCAGGGGGGTTTGTGACACACACACTGTCCAATGGGGTTTGTGAAACACACACACTGTCCAATGGGGATTGTGACACACACGCTGTCCAGTGGGGTTTGTGACACACACGCTGTTCAATAGGTTTTGTGACATACACACGCTGCCCAATAGTGTTTGTGACACACACGGTGTGAAATGGGGTTTGTGACACACACAATGTCCAGGGGGGATTGTGACACACACACTGTCCAATGGGGTTTGTCACACCCACTCTCTCAAATGGGGTTTGTGACAAACACACGCTGTCAAATGATGTTTGTGACACACACGCTGTCCAGGGGGGTTTGTGACACACACAATGTCCAAAGGAGTTTGTGACACACACTCTGTCCAATGGGGTTTGTGACACACACGCTGTCCAAAGGGTTTTGTGACACACATGCTCTCCAGGGGGGTTTGTGACACACACAATGTCCAACGGGGTTTGGGACACACAAGCTGTCCAGTGGGGTTTGTGACACACACAATGTGCAATAGGGTTTGTGAGATACACACGCTGTCCAAGAGTGTTTCTGACACACACACAATGTCTAATGGGTTTTGTGACACACACGCTGTCCAATGGGTATTGCGACACACACACTGTCCAGGGGGGTTTGTGACACACATACTCTGTCCAATGGTGCTTGTGGAGCACAAGCTGTGCATTGGGGTTCGTGACACACACGCTGTCCAGTGGTTTCTATGATACACACACTGTCCAATAGGGTTTGTGACACACACACTGTCCAGGGGGTTTTGTTACACACACGCTATCCAGTCTGGTTTGTGACAGGCAAACCGTCCAGTGGGGTTTGTGACATGTACATGCTATCAAATGGGGTTTATTGAAAACACATTTTCCCAAGGGATTTGTGACAAACGCACGCTGTCCAATGGGGTTTGTCACACCCACTTTGTCCAATGGGGTTTGTGACAAACACACTCTGTCCAATGGTGTTTGTGACACACAAGATGTCCAAAGATTTTTGTGACACATACGCTGTCCAATGGGTTTTGTGACACACACTCTGTCCAATGGGGATTGTGACACACACATTGTCCAATGGGGATTGTGACACACACACGCTGTCAAATGGGGTTTGTGACACACAAACACAGTCCAGCGGGGTTTGGCACACGCAGTCTGTCCAATGGGGTTTGTGACACACAAACTGTGCAATGGGGTTTCTCACACACACTCTGTCCAATGGGGTTTGTAACACACACGCTGTCCAATGAGGATTGTGAGACATGCGCTGTACAATGAGGTTTGTGACACACACACTCTGTCCAATGGGCTTGTGACACACACACTGTCTTAAGGGGTTTGTGATACACACACGCTGTCCAGTGGGTTTTGTGACACACACACTGTCTAATTGGATTTGTGGCACACATATGGTATCAAATGGGGTTTGCGACACACACAATTTCCAGTGGGGTTTGTGACACACACACTTTCCAATGGGGTTTCTGACACACACACGCTGTCCAATGGTGTTTGTGACACGCACGGTGTCAAATGGTGTTTGTGACACACACAATATCCAGGGGGGAACGTGACACACACACTGTCCAATGGGGTTTGTCACACCCACTCTGTCCAATGGGGATTGTGACACACACACACTGTCCAATGGGAAATGTGACACACACATGCTGTCCAATGGGGATTGTGACAGACACATGCGGTGCAATGGTGTTTGTGACACACATGCTATCCAATGGGGTTTGTGACACTAACGCTGTCCAAGTGGGTTTGTGACACACACACTGTCCATTGGAGTTTGTAACACACACACGCTATCCAACGGGTTTGTGACACACACACTTTTCAATGAGGTTTGTGACACACACTCTGTCCAATGGGTTTTGTGACAAACACATTGTCTAAAGGGGTTTTTGACACAGACACGCTGTCCAGTGGGGTTTTGAAACACACTCTGTCCAATAGGTTTTGTGACACACACACGGTCCAATAGGGATTGTGACACACACAATGTACAATGGATTTGTGACACACACTCTGTCAAATGGGGTTTATGACACACACACTGTCCAAAGGGGATTATGACACACACACACTGTCCAATGGGGATTGTTACACACACAAGCTCCAATGGGGTTTGTGACACACACGCTGTCCGATGGGGATTGTGACACACAGACGCTGTCCAACGGTGTTTGTGACACGGATGCTGTCCGATGGGGTTTTTGACACACATACACAGTCCAGCGGGGTTTGTGACACACACACAGTTCAATGGGGTTTGTGACACACACGCTGTCAAATGGGGTTTTTGACACACCACACACACTCTGTCCAATGGGGAATGTGACACATACGCTGTCCAATGGGGTTTGTGACACACACGCTTCCCAGTGGGATTTGTGACACACACACTGTCCTATAGGGATTTTGACACACACATGCTATACCATGGGTTTTGTAACACACACACTTTCCAAGAGGCTGTCCAATGCAGTTTGTGACACACACGCTTTCACATGGGGTTTGTGACACACACTCTGTCCAGGGGAGTTTGTGACACACATACGGTCCAATGGCGTTTGTGAAATACTCTCTGTCCAATGGGGTTTGTGACACACACACACTGTCCAAATGGGTTTGAGACACACACACTGTCCAATGGGGTTTGTGACACACACGCTGTCCAATGGAGATTGCGACACACACATGCTGTCCAATGTTGTTTGTAACACGCATGCTTTCCAATGGTGTTTGTGACAAACAGTCTATCCTTTGCGGTTTGGGACACACACACTTTCCAAGGTGGTTTGTGTCACACACGCTGTCCAATGGGGTTTGTGACACACTGTGTCTACGGGGGTTTGTGACAAACACGCTGTCCAATGGGGATTGTGACACACAGACGCTGTCCAACGGTTTTTGTGACACGGATGCTGTCCGATGGGGTTTTTGACACACATACACAGTCCAGGGGGGTTTGTGACACACAAACAGTTCAATGGGGTCTGTGACACACACATCGTCCAATGGGGTTTGTCTCACACACACTGTCCAATGGGGTTTGTGACACACACGCTGTCCAGTGGGGATTGTGACACACAGACGCTGTCCAACGGTGTTTGTGACACGGATGCTGTCCGATGGGGTTTTTGACACACATACACAGTCCAGGGTGGTTTGTGACACACACACTGTCCAATGGGGTTTGTGACACACACTCTGTCAAATGGGGTTTGTGACACACCACACACACTCTGTCCAATGGTGAATGTAAACACATATGCTGTCCAATTTGGTTCATGACACACACGCTGTCCAGTGGGGTTTGTGACACACACACTGTCCAATAGGGTTTGTGGCACACACACGCTATCCAATGGGGTTTGAGACACACACACATTCCAATAGGTTTGTGGCTAACACACGCTATCCAATGGAGTTTGTGACACACATGCTGTCACATGGGGTTTGTGATATACACTCTGTCCAATGGGGTTTGTGACACACATACACTGTCCAATGGGGATTGTGATGCACACACGCTGTCCAATGTTGTTTGTGACATGCATGCTGTTTAATGGTGTTTGTGAAAAATACGCTGTTCAATGGGGATTGTGATACACACACGCTGTCCAGTGGGGTTTGTGACACACAGGCTGTCCAGTGGGGTTTGTGACACACACACTGTCCAATGGGGATTGTGACACACATGCGCTGTCCAATGGGGTTCGTGACACACACGCTGTCCAGTGGGGTTTTGACACACACTCTGTCAAATGGGGTTTGTCACACACACTCTGTCCAATGGGGTTTGTGACACACACACTGTCTAATGGGTATTGTGACACACACAGGCTTTCCAATGGGGTTTGTCACACATACTCTGTCCAATGGGGTTTGTGACAAACACATGCTGTCCAATGGTGTTTGTGACACACACACTGTCCAATGGGGTTTGTGAACACATATGCTGTCCAATGGGGTTCGTGACACACATGCTGTCCAGTGGGGTTTAAGCCACACACACTATCCAATAGGGTTTGTGACACACACACTGTCCAATGGGGTTTCTGAAGACATACGCTGTCCAATGGGGATTGTGACACACACACTCGGTCCAATGGGGATTGTGACACACACAAGGTCCAATGGGGTTTGTGACACACACGCTGTCCAATGGGGATTGTGACACACCACACACACTGTGTCCAATAGGGAATGTGACAGACACGCTGTCCAACGGGGTTTGTGACACACAGGCTGTCCAGTGGCGTTTGTGACACACACACTGTCCAATAGGGTTTGTGACACACACATGCTATACAATGGGGTTAGTAACACAGACACTTTCCAAGAGACGTTGTAACACAAACGCTGTCAAATGGGGTTTGTGTCACACACTCTGTCCAGGGGGGTTTGTGACACACAGACGGTCCAATGGGGTTTGCGAAACACACTCTGTCCTACGGGGTTTGTGACACACACACACTGTCCAATGGGGTTTGTGTCACACACGCTGTCCAATGGGGTTTGTGACACACTGTGTCCACGGGGGTTTGTGACAAACACGCTGTCCAATGGGGATTGTGACACACATATCCTCCAATGGGGTTTGTCTCACACACACTGTCCAATGGGGTTTGTGACACACACGCTGTCCAATGGGGTTTTTGACACACACGCTGTCCTATCAGGTTTGTGACTCGCTCACTCTGTCCAATGGTTCTTGTGACACACACGCTGTCCAGTGGTGTTTGTGACACACACGCTGTCCAAAAGGGTTTGTGACACGCACACGCTATCCAATGGGATTTGTAACACAAACACTTTCCAATGAGGTTTATGACACACACGCTGTCAAATGGGTTTTCTGACACACACGCTGTTGAAATGGGGTTTGTGACACACACTCTGTCCAATGGGGTTTGTGACACACACATGCTGTCGAATGTTGTTTGTGACACACATTCTGTTTAATGGTGTTTGTGACAAACAGGCTGTCCATTGCGGTTTGGGACACACAAACTTTCCTAAGTGGTTTGTGTCACACACGCTGTCCAATGGGGTTTCTGACACACACAGTTTCCACGGGGGTTTGTGACACACACAGTGTCTAATGGGTACTGTGACACACACACACTCTCCAATGGGGTTTGTGACACACACAGTATCCAGTGGGGTCTGTGACACACACACTGTCCAATAGGCTTTGTGAGACACACATGCTATACAATGGAGCTTGTAACACACACACTTTCCAAGAGGCGTTGTGACACACACGCTGTAAAATGGGGTTTGTGACACACACTTGGTCCAGGGGGGTTTGTGACACACAGACGGTCCAAGGGGGTTTGTGAAACACACTCTGTCCAAAGGGGTTTGTGACACACACGCTGTCCAGTGGGGTTTGTGACACACACACTGTCCAATATTGTTTGTGACACACACACTGTCCAATGGGGATTGTGAAAGACACACACTGTCCAACGGGGACTGTGACACACACTCGCTGTCCAATGTTGTTTGTGACATGTATGCTGTTTAATGGTGTTTGTGACAAACACGCTGTCCAATGGGGATTGTGATACACACACGCTGTCCCATGGGGTTTGTGACACACACAGTGTCCAAAGGGGTTTGTGACACACACTCTGTCCAATGGGGTTTGTGACACACACACTGTCTAATGGGTACTGTGACACACACAAGCTGTACACTGGGGATTGTCGCACATACTCTGTCCAATGGGTTTTGTGACACACACACACTGTCCAAGGGTGTTTGTGACACACACAGTGTCCAATTTGGTTTGTGACACATACGCTGTCCAATGGGGATTGTGACACACACACTGTCCAATGGGGTTTGTGACACACACACTCTCCAAAGGGGTTTCGACACACACACGTTATCCAATGGGGATTGTGACACACACACTATCCAAGGGGGATTGTGACACACACAAACTCTGTCCAATGGGGTTGTTGACAAACGAACTGTCCAATGGGGTTTGTGACACATACGCTGTCCAATGGAGTTTGTCACACACACTCTGTTCAATGGGGATTGTGACACATACACGCTGTCCAGAAAGTTTTGTGACGCACAGACTGTCCAATGGGGATTGTGACACACACACGCTGTCCAATGGGGATTGTGACACACATGCTGTCCAATGGGGTTTGTGACACACACGCTGTCCAATGGGGTTTTTGACACACACGCTCTCCAATGGGTTTTGTGAAACACACAATCTGTCCAATGGGGCATTTGATACACACGCTGTACAGGGGGGTTTGTTACACACACTCTATCCAAAGGGGTCTGTGACACACAAAGTTTCCAATGGGGTTTGTGCCATACACACTGTCCAGGGGGGATTGTGACACACAAACTGATTAATGGGGTTTCTCACACACACTCTGTCCAATGGGGTTTGTGACACACACGCTGTCCAATGGAGATTGCGACAGACACATGCTGTCCAATGTTGTTTGTGACAGGCATGCTTTCCAATGGTGTTTGTGACAAATAGGCTGTCCATTGCGGTTTGGGACACACACACTTTCCAAAGTGGTTTGTGTCACACACGCTGTCCAATGGGGTTTGTGACATACACAGTCTCCACGGGGGTTTGTGACACACACAGTGTCTAATGGGTATTGTGACACACACACACTGTCCAAAGGGGTTGGTGACACACACAGTGTCCAGTGGGGTCTGTGACACACACACTGTCCAATAGGCTTTGTGACACACACATGCTATACAATGGAGTTTGTAACACACACACTTTCCAAGAGGCGTTGTGACACACACGCTGTAAAATGGCGTTTGTGACACACACGCTGTCCAATGGGGATTGTGACACACACGCTGTCCAATGGGGATTGTGACACACACACGCTGTCCCATGGGGATTGTGACACGCATGCTGTCCAAAGGCGTTTGTGACACACACGCTGTCCAATGAGGTTTGTGACTTGCTCACTCTGTCCAATGGGGCTTGTGACACACACGCTGTCCAGTGGTGTTTGCGACACACACACTGTCCAAAAGGGTTTGTGACACACACACGGTATCCAATGGGATTTGTGACATAAACACTTTCCAATGAGGTTTCTGACACACACGCTGTCAAATGGGGTTTCTGACACACACGCTGTTCAAATGGGGTTTGTGACACACACACGCTGTCCCATGGGGTTTGTGAAATGCATGCTGTCCAATGGGATTTGTGATATACACACTGTCCAATGGGGTTTCTGACACACGCACTGTCCAATGGGGTTTGTCACACACACTCTGTCCAATGGGGTTTGTGACACACAAGCTGTCCAATGGGGTTTGTGACACACACACTCGGTCAAATGGGGGTTGTGACACACAGGCCGTCTAGTGGGGTTTGTGACACGCACACTGTCCAATGGGGTTTCTGACACACACACTATCAAATTGAGTATATGACACACACACTTTCTAATGGGGTTTGTGACACACACACGCTGTCCAGTGGGGTTTGTGACACACACACTGTCCAATGGGGTTTGTGACATACACGCTGTCAAATGGGGTTTGTGACAAACCACACACACTCTGTCCAATGGGGAATGTGACAGACACGCTGTCCAATGGGGTTCGTGACACACACGCTGTCCAATGGGGTTTGTGACATACACACATTCCAATAGGGTTTGTGGCAAACACACGCAATCCAATTGGGTTTCTGACACACATGCTGTCACATGGGGTTTGTGACACGCACTCTGTCCAATGGGGTTTGTGACACACACACACTGTCCAATGGGGATTGTGACATACACATGCTGTCCAATGTTGTTTGTGACATGCATGCTGTTTAATGGTGTTTGTGAAAAACACGCTGTCCGATGGGGATTGTGATACACACACGCTGTCCCATGGGGTTTGTGACACGCATGCTGTCCAATGGGGTTTGGGGCAGACACATTGTACACTGAGGATTGTGACACACACACTGTCCAATGGGGTTTTTGACACACACACTGTCCAATGGGGTTTCTCAAACACACTCTTTCCAATGGGGCTTCTGAAACACACGCTGTCTAACGGGGTTCTTGAACCACACACTGTCCAATAGTGTTTGTGACACACACACGCTATCCAATGGTGTTTGTGACACAAACACTTTCCAGTGGGGTTTGTGACATACACACGCTATCCTATGGGGTTTGTGACACACACACTTTCCAATGGTGTTTCTGACACACACGGTGTCCAATGGGTTTTGCGACACACATGCTATCCAATGGGGTTTGTGACACACACGCTATCCAATGGGGTTTGTGTCAAACAAACTGTCCAATGGGGATTGTGACACACACACACTGTCCAATGCGGATTGTGACATACACACGCTGTGTAATGGGGTTTGTGTCACACACGCTGTATAGGGATGTTTGTAAAGAACACTCTGTCCAATGGGGTTTGTGACACACACACTGTCCAGGGTGGTTTGTGACACACACGCTGTCCAATTTGCTTTGTGACACACACGCTGTCCAATGGGGTTTGTGACTCAGATAATCTCCAGGGGTGTTTGTGAAACACAAGCTGTCCAGAGGGGTTTGTGAAACACACACTGTCCAATGGGTATTGTGACACACACACTGTCCAATGGGGTTTATGACACACACGCTGTCAAATGGGGTTTGTGACAAACCACACACACTCTGTCCAATGGGGAATGTGACACACACGCTGTCCAATGGGGTTCGTGACACACACGCTGTCCAATTTGGTTTGTGACACACACGCAGTCCAATGGGGTTTGTGACTCAGATAATCTCCAGGGGTGTTTGTTGAACACACTCTGTCCAGAGGGATTTGTGACACACACACTGTCCAATGGGTATTGTGACACACACACCATGTCCAATGGTGTTTGTGACACACACACACTCCAAAGTGGTTTTGACACACACACGCTGTCCAATTGGGTTTGCGATACACACACGCTATCCAATGGGGGTTGTGACACAAACACTGTCCAATGGGATTGTTGACAAACAAACTGTCCAATGGGGTTTGTGACACTTACGCTGTCCAATGGAGTTTGTCACACATACTCTGTTCAACGGGGATTGTGACACACACACGCTGTCCAGAGAGGTTTGTGACACACACACTGTCCAATGGGGATTGTCACACACACACGCTGTCCCATGGGTTTTTTCACACGCATGCTGTCCAATGGGGTTTGTGACACACACACTGTCCAATGGGGTTTGTAACACACACGCTCTCCAATGGGTTTTCTGACACACACAATCTGTCCAATTGGGCTTGTGACACCCACACTGTACAGGGGGGTTTGTTACACACGCTCTATCCAATGGGGTGTGTGACACACAAAGTTTACAATGGGGTTTGTGACATACACACTGTCCAGGGGGGATTGTGACACACACACTGATTAATGGGGTTTCTCACACACTCTCTATCCAATGGGATTTGTGACACAAAACTCTCCGATGGGCATTGTGACACACACACGCTGTAACATGGGGTTTGTGACACACATGCTGTCAAATGGGGTTTGTGACACACACATTGTCCTGAGTGGTTTGTGACTCAGAGACTCTCCAGGGTTGTTTGTTACACACACGCTGTCCAGAGGGGTTTGCGACACACACACTGTCCAATGGGTTTGTGACACACACACGCTGTCCAATGGGGTTTTTAACACACACGCTGCCCAATGGGATTTGTGACATACACACTCTCCAGGGTGGTTTGTGACAAAGACGCTGCAGAATTGGGTTTGTGAAACACACTCTGTCCGATGGGGATTGTGACACTCACACGCTGTCCAATGGGGTTTGAGACACGGATGCTGTCCCATGGGGTTCATGACAAACACTCTGTCCAAAAGGGTTTGTGACATACACATGCTATACAACGGGGTTTGTGACACACACACTTTCCAATGTGGTTTGTGACTCACACGATGTCCAATGGGGTTTGTGACACCCGCACTGTCCAGGGGGGTTTGTGACACACACGCTCTCCAATTTGGTTTGTGACACATACGCTATCCAATGGGGTTTGTGACACAGACAATCTCCAGGGGTGTTTGTGAAACACACGCTGTCCAGAGGGGTTTGTGACACACACACTGTCCAATGGGGATTGTGACACACACACTGTCCAATGGGGTTTGTGACACACACACTCTCCAAAGGGGTTTGACACACACACGCTGTCCAATGGGGTTTTCGACACACACACGCTATCCAATGGGGATTGTGACACACACACTGTCCAAGGCGGATTGTGACACACACAAACTCTGTCCAATGGGGTTGTTGACAAACAAACTGTCCAATGGGGTTTGTGACACATACGCTGTCCAATGGAGTTTGTCACACACACTCTGTTCAATGGGGACTGTGACACATACACGCTGTCCAGAAAGTTTTGTGATGCACACACTGTCCAATGGGGATTATGACACACACACGCTGTCCCATGGGTTTTTTCACACACATGCTGTCCAATGGGGTTTGTGACACACACACTGTCCAATGGGGTTTGTAACACACACACTCTCCAATGGGTTTTGTGAAACACACTGTACAGGGGGGTTTGTTACACACACTCTATCCAAAGGGGTCTGTGACACACAAAGTTTCCAATGGGGTTTGTGCCATACACACTGTCCAGGGGGGATTGTGACACACACACTGATTAATGGGGTTTCTCACACACACTCTGTTCAATGGGGTTTGTGACACACAACTCTCCAATGGGCATTGTTACACACACACCCTGTCTAATGGGTTAGTGACACACACACTCTGTCCAACGAGGCTTGTGACACACACGCTGTCCAATGGGTATTGTGACACACACACGCTGTAACATGGGGTTTGTGACACACATGCTGTCCAATGGGGTTTGTGACACACGCAATGTCTCGAGGGGTTTGTGACTCAGAGACTCTCCAGGGTTGTTTGTGACACACACGCTCTTCAGAGGGGTTTGTGACACACACACCGTTCAAAGGGGTTTGTGACACACACGCTGTCCAATGGGATTTGTGACACACACACTGTCCAGTGGGGTTTGTGACACACACGCTGTCAAATGTGATTTGTGAAACACACTCTGTCCGATGGGGATTGTGACACACACGCTGTCCAATGGGGTTTGAGAAACGGGCGCTGTCCCATGGGGTTCATGACAAACACTGTGTCCAATAGGGTTTGTGACATACACACGCTATACAATGGGATTTGTGACACACAGACTTTCCAATGTGGTTTGTGACACACACGCTGTCCAATGGGTTTTGTGACACACAGACTGTCTAAGGGGTTTGTGACACACCCACGCTCTCCAAAGGTGTTTCTGACACACACGCTGTCAAATGGGGTTTGTGACACCCGCAACGTCCAGGGGGGTTTGTGACACACACACTGTCTGTCCAATGGGGTTTGTCACACACCCTCTGTCCAATGGGGTTTCTGACACACACGCTGTCCAATGGGGATTGGGACATACACACGCTGTCCAATGGGGATTGTGATACACACACGCTGTCCAATGGGGATTGTGATATACACACGCTGTCCAATGGTGTTTGTGATACACATGCTGACCAGTGGTGTTTGTGACACACACGCTGAATATTGCGGTTTGGGACACACACACTTTCCAAAGGGGTTTCTGTCATACACGCTGTCCAATGGGGTTTGTGTCACACACCGTGTCCAGGGGGGTTTGTGACACAAACGCTGTACAGTGGGGTTTTTGACACACACACTGTCCAATGGGGTTAGTGACACACACGATGTCCAATGGGGTTTCTGACACACACACTGAGTCCAATGGGGCTTGTGACACACACGGTGTCAAATGGGGTTCGTGACACATATGCTGTCCAGTGGGATTTGTGAACACACAAACTTTTCAATAGGGTTTGTGACACAGACACGCTATACAATGGGATTTGTGACACACACGGTGTCCAGGGGGGTTTGTGACACACACGCTGTCTAATGGGGTCTGTGACACACACAGTTTCCAATGTGGTTTCTGACACACACACTGTCTAAAGGGGTTTGTGACATTCAATTGTCCAATGGGGATTGTACCACACACATGCTGTCCAATGTGGTTTGTGAAACACACACTCTGTCCAATGGGGCTTGTGACATACACGCTGTCTAGAGGGGTTTGTGACACACACACTGTCCGGACGGGTTTGCGATAAACACAATGTCCAATGGGCTTTGTGACACATACACTGTACAGGGGGGTTTGTGACCCACACACTGTCCAGTGGGTTTTGTGACACACACACTTTCCAATGGGCTTTGTGACTCACACGCTGTCCAATGGTGTTTGTGACACACGCACTATCAAGGCGTGTTTGTGACAAACACACTGTGCAAGGGGCTTTGTGACACACACACTGTCTAATGGGTTTTGTGACACTCACGCTCTGTCCAATGGTGTTTGTGACACCCACATTGTCCATTGTGTTTTGTGACACACACACTGTTCAGGGGGGTTTGAGACACACACACTGTCCAATGGGGTTTGTGACACATACACGCTGTCCCATGGGTTTTTTCACTCGCATGCTGTCCAATGGGGTTTGTGACACACATGCTGTCCAATGGGGTTTGTAACACACACGCTCTCCAATGGGTTTTGTGACACACGCAATCTGTCCAATGGGGCTTGTGACACACACACTGTACAGTGGGGTTTGTTACACACGCTCTATCCAATGGGGTCTGTGACACACAAAGTTTCCAATGGGGTTTGTGACACACACGCTGTCCAACGGGAATTGTGATACACACACGCTGTCCAATGGTGTTTGTGATACGCATGCTGACCAATGGTGTTTGTGACACACACGCTGAATATTGCGGTTTGGGACACACACACTTTCCAAAGGGGTTTGTGTCATACACGGTGTCCAATGGGGTTTGTGACACACACAGTGTCCAGGGGGGTTTGTGACACAAATGCTGTACAGAGGGGTTTGTGACACACACACTGTAAAATGGGCTTAGTGACACACAAGTTGTCCAATGGGGTTTCTGACACACACACTCAGTCCAATGGGGCTTGTGACACACACGGTGTCCAATGGGGTTCGTGACGCATATGCTGTCCAGTGGGATTTGTGAACAAACAAACTTTTCAATAGGGTTTGTGACACAGACACGCTATACAATGGGTTTTGTGACACACACGCTGTCCAGGGGGGTTTGTGACACACACGCTGTCTAATGGGGTTTGTGACACACACAGTCTAATGGATTTTGTGACACTCACGCGCTGTCCAATGGTGTTTGTGACACGCACGCTGTCCATTGTGTTTTGTGACACACACACTGTTCAGGAGGGTTTGTGACACACACACTGTCCAATGGGGTTTGCGACACACACACTCTGTCCAGTGGGGGTTGTGATGACACACGTTGTCCAATGGGGTTTCTGACACATGCACTCTGTCCAATGGGGGTTGTGACAGACACGATGTCCAATGGGGTTTGTGACAAACACACGCTATACAATGGGGTTTGTGATACACACACTGTCCAATGGGGTTGGTGACAAATACACGCTATCCAATGTGTTTTGTTACACACACGCTGTGCAATGGGATTTCTGACACACACACTGTCTAATGGGGTTTGTGACAAACACACTGTCCAATACGGATTGTGACAGACACAAGCTGTCCCATGCTCTTTGTGACACGCACGCTGTCCAAAGTGGTTTGTGACACACACATTGTACAGGGGTGTTTGTGACACACACACTGTCCAATGGGGTTTGTGACACATAGGCTGTCCAATGGTTTTTGTGACACACACACTCTGTCCAATGGGGCTTTTGACACACACACAGTCCAATGGGGATTGTGACACACACACTGTACAGGGGGGTTTGTGACACACCCTGTGTCCAATGGGATTTGTGACACACACACTGTCCAATGGGGATTGTGACACACACAAACTCTGTCCAATGGGGTTGCTGACACACAAACTGTCCAATAGTGTTTGTGAAACACACGCTGTCCAATGGGGTTTGTTACACAGATGCTTCCCAATGGGGTTTGTTACACACACACTTTTCAGGGGGGTTTGTGACACACACGCTGTCCAGTGGGGATTGTGACACACATGCTGTCCAGAGGTTTTTGTGACCCACACACATTCCAATGGAGATTGTGACAGACATGCTGTCCAATGGGGTTTGTGAAACACACACACTGTCTAATGGGGATTGTGACACACACACGCTGTCCAATGTTGGTTGTGACACACATGCTGTCCAATGGTGTGTGTGACACACACGCTGCCCATTGCGGTTTGGGACAGACCCAATTTCCTATCTTGGGCCTTGAAAAGCAAGTCCTTTGGCGACACGGTACGGCAGAAAGAATTGAATCAGACAACGGTACTCATTTCAAAAACAGTCTTATAGACAATTGGGCCAAAGAACATGGTATTGAGTGGGTATATCATATTCTATATCATGCACCAGCCTCTGGGAAAATTGAAAGGTACAATGGTTTGCTAAAAACTACACTAAAGGCACTTGGTGGTGGAACCTTTAAAAATTGGGACTCACATTTAGCAAAAGCCACTTGGTTGGTCAACACCCGGGGATCAACCAATCGAGCCGGGCCTGCCCAATCAGAAATTCCACGGACTGCAGAAGGAGATAAAGTCCCTGTAGTACACATGAAAAACATGTTAGGAAAGGCAGTCTGGGTTACTCCTGCCTCAGGCAAAGGCAAGCCCATTCGTGGGATTGTTTTTGCCCAGGGACCTGGCAGCACCTGGTGGGTGATGCTTAAGGATGGAGAAGTTCGGTGTGTACCTCAAGGGGATTTGAGTTTAGGTGAAAATATTCAATACTGAACTGCATGATGTGAATTGCCATGCTAACAGTGTTTAATAAGTGTCTTCCAGATCAAGACAATGATGATGAAACCAGAGCTAGCTTCTTCGAGTGGCGCCTGACAACTTCTTCGAAGTTGATATCTTTAACCCACAAACAGTGGTAATGAGATGCACTTGTACCATTTTTCCTGCCCTGGGAGACTGTCGTGACAAAACGAACTTAATGAACTTTTTAAAGGATGGTCCACTGATTAATTACTCCTGTGTATATATGTACATATGTATATATAGATATATAGTTGTAGTGATTAATTAGATTATATTGATAGATTGTATTGATAAGGTTTAAGCATTCAGTGAATGGCATATTATAAGGGGTGGAATGTCCTGGTTTAGTTAAAAACAAGTATCTCTTTCAGTGAATTTGCCTGTCAGCTAAAGCCTTCATATTAACTGCATTTTCCTGGAGAACCAGACACATGTTTTGGTAAACCTAGCAATGGAATGCAAACTTATTGATAAGCACAGATGGACATCTCGCGAGAGGGGCGACGAGAAGAAAGAGACCAAGAAACTGACCAACTGTGTATAACATTCCATTCACTTGAATACTTCATATAAAAGTGGGAGATCACAAGGATCTCGTTCGTTTTTCCCCTTTTGCCTTTTTCCCTTCTGCTCATGGCCGACATTAGAAGAGGACCTTGCTAGTCGTCCCTGCGAACTGAGGCCTAGTGAGAGACTGAATCCAGCTCCGGTTGGCTGCAGAGTCTAATCCAGGACTTTGGTTGCCGGCTCTGCAGTTGCTGAGACTTTCAAGATTGGTTTTGTATATTTTGTATTATTTTCTCTATTCTTATTAGTAGCATTAGTAAAACATCTTTAATTTTTTCCAACTCTCTTCACTCTGTCCTTCTTTTCCTCCCAATTGCCTCTCCTTAGTGGAAAGCGGGGAGAGGGAGAGGAAAGTGGGGGCGGGGAGAGGGGGTTAACAATACATCTGCCAGGGTTTTATTGTCACCCCGCAATCTTAACCCTCGACACACACACGGTGTCCAAAGGGGATTGCGACACACACGTTGTGCAATGGCGTTTGTGACACAGAAACTGTCAAGGGGTGTTTGTGACACACACACTGTCCAGGGGGGTTTGAGACACACACGCTGTTCAATGGTGTTTGAGACAAAGAGGCTGTCAAATGGGGATTGTGACACACAGGCTGTTCAATAGGGATTGTGACTCACACACGCTGTCCAAAGGGGTTTATGGCACACACACTGTGCAACTGGGTTTGTGACACACACACGCTGTCCAATGGGGTTTATGCCACACATACTCTATCCAATGGGGTTTCTGACACACAAGCTTTCCAATAGGGTTTGTGACACACACGCGCTGTACAATGGGGTTTGTGACACACACATTCCAATGGGTTTTGTGACACACATGCTGTCCAAAGCCTTTTGTGACACACACACTGTTTAATGGGTTTTGTGACACACACTCGCTGTCCAATTGTGTTTGTGACACACACGCTGTCAAATGGGGTTTGTGACACACACACTGTCCAATGGGATTTGTGACACAAACGCTGTATAATGGGTTTAGTGACACACACACAATCTAATGGGGTTGTGACACACAATCGCTGTCCAATGGCGTTTGTAGACACACACGCTGTGAAATGCTGTTTGTGACACAGACACTGTCCAGGGGGGTTTGTGACACACACACTGTCCAGGTGGGTTTGAGACACACACGCTGTCCAATGGGGATTGTGACATGCACGCTGTCCAATAGGGTTTATGGCACACACACACTGTCCAATGGGGTTTGTGTCACAGACACTTTCCAATGAGTTTTATGATACACACTCTGCCCAATGGGTTTTGTGAAACACACACATTCTAAGGGGGTTTGTGACACACACTCGTTGTCCAATGGTTCTTGTAAAACACACATGCTGTCCAATGGGGTTTGTGGCACACACACTGTCTAATGGGGTGTGTGAAATACACTCGCTGTCCAATGGTGTTTGTAACACAGACACACTATCCAGTGGGGTTTGTGACACACACACTGTCCAATGGGGTTTGTGACACACATGCTGTACAATGGGGTTTGTGACACACACAGTGTCCCCTGGGGTTTGTGACACACACGCTGCCCCATGCCTTTTGTGACACACGAGCTGTCCAATGTGGATTGTGACAAAAACATGCTGTCCAATGGGGTTTACGGCACACACACTCTCCAATGGGTTTTGTGAGACACACACACTATTCAATTGGGATTGTGAAACACACACATTCCAATGGGGTTTGTGACACACACGCTGTCCAATGGGGATTGTGACACACAGGCTGTCCAATCCTGTTGATGACACACACATGGTCCAATGGGGTTTGTGACATCCACACTGTCCAATGGGGTTTCTGGCACAGACACTGTCCAACGGGGTTGGTGACACACAAAGGCTGTCCAATGGGGTTTGTGACACACACGCTGTCCATGGGTTTTGTGACACACACACGCTGTCCAATGTCGTTTGTAATACACATGCTGTCCAATGGGGTTTGAGACAAAAAGGTTGTTCAATGGGTTTGTGACACACACACTGTCCCATGGGGCTTGAGGCACAAATGCTGTCCAATAAGGATTGTGACACACACGCTGTCCGGGGGGTTTGTGACACACGCTGTCGACTGGGGTTTGTGACACACACACTTTCCATTGGGGTTTGTGACACACACACGCTGTCCAATGGTGTTTGAGACATACCCGCTGTTCAATGGCATTTGTGACACACACAGTGTGCAGGGGTGTTTGTAAGACACTCGCTGTCCAATGGGGATTGTGACACACACACGCTGTCCAATGGGGTTTGTGACACAGACACTTTCCAATGGGGTTTATGATACACATGCTGTCCAATGGGGGTTGTGAAACACACGCTGTCCGATGGGATTTGTGACACACACGCTGTCCAATGGTGTTTGTGACACACCCATGCTTTCCAAAGGGATTTGTGACACACACACGCTATTCAGTGGGGTTTCTGACACCCATGCTGTCCAACGGGGTTTGTAATCCAGAAACTGTCAAGAGGGATTTGTGACACACAAAGTGTCTCAGCTACCTGAGACACTTAGACTAAGCCTAAAATACGCAGATCTCTCCATAAGGATGGTTTTCATACTGTACGTCCACAATCTGCTGGCAGTACAAAAAAATAAGCTGTAGATCTCCTTAGGCTGAGTCATGGTGCTTTGGTGCAGGGATCAGGCATATCATGGGAATATTTCACCATTTCTGCTCTGGTTTTCAGTTTATGACACCAAAACACCCACCTGATGACATCCTCTCAAGAGCAAAGGCAGCAATTTGCAGAATTCCGCTTCTTTGGGGAACTGAGAAATTGCTGAGCTGACACCAAGTCCTGCAGTGCCCCTGTCACCTGCAGAGTCACCGCATCCTCACCACGGTAGCGGGCATTGTGACAAAGGTTCTATGTCAGCTGGGTGTGGCAGCCAGGCGCCCCCTAGGGGATGGGGAGCCTGTCAGCCTCGGGCCTCTCACTGCCTGCTCTCCCTCCTTTTACCAGCCAGGCCTCTGAAAACTGGTCAAAACATGCGCAGACGTGGAGCCAAAATGGCCCAAAGTCTCCAACAGAGAAGTCTGGAAAAAAGATATGGGGCAGAGGGAGAAAGCGAAGGGAGCAGAACAAAAGGAAAGGAAGAATAAAAAGTAGTGTTGGGCTGCAGGAGTGAGATGGATGAATTGCCATTAACGAGGCAGGAAGCAGGAGAGTGAGAGAAAAGTAAAGAAGAGACATGCAGCCAGAGGAGGGGTTAGTGAGAGAGGGTGGGACAGAGAACAGGATGAGAAGGAAATAAGGCAAGGCAAGGACAGGGAAGGATAGGCAAGGCAAGGCTAGGCTGCAGGACATTTTTTTGCTTTATAGTTTCTAGCACATTCGTCTTCAGACGTGGTGGATAGCCATAAGACCGTATGGATTAGGCCCAAGCAAAAACCCCAGCTACTTGAGACACTTAGACTAAGCCTAAAATACGCAGATCTCTCCATAAGGATGGTTTTTATACTGTGCTTCCACAATCTGCTGGCAGTACAAAAATATAAGCTGCAGATCTCCTTAGGCTGAGTAATGGTGCTTTGGTGTAGGGATCATGCATATCATGGGAATATTTCACCATTTCTACTCTGGTTTTAGTGTATTACAACAAAACACACACCTGATGACATCCTTTCAAGAGCAAAGGCAGCAATTTGCAGAATTCCGCTTCTTAGAGGAAGTGAGAAATTGCTGAGCTGACACCAAGTCCTACATTGTCCCTGTTGCCTCCAGAGTCACCGCATCCTCACCACGGTAGCGGGCATTGTGACAAAGGTTCTATGTCAGATGGATGTGGCAGACGAGCGCCCCCTAGGGGATGGGGAGCCTGTCAGCCCCGGGCCCGTCACTGCCTGCTGTCCCCGCTGTCACCAGCCAGGTCTCTGAAAACTGGTCAAACCATTCCCAGACATGGGGCCAATTTGGCCAAAAGTCTCCAACAGACAAGACGGGAAGAAAGATATGGGACAGAGGGCGAAAGCGAAGGGAGCAGGAGAAAGGGAAGGAAGAATAAAAAAAGTGTTGGGCTGCAGAAGTTAGATGGAGGAATTGTAAGAAAAGGGGCAGGAAGCAGGAGAGTGAGAGAAAAGGAAAGAAAGAAGAGACATGCAGCCAGACGAGGGGTTAGTGAGAGAAGATGAGACAGAGAACAGGATGAGAAGGAAATAAGGCAAGGCAAGGACAGGCAAGGACAGGCTAGGCTGCAGGACATTTTTTTGCTTTATAGTTTCTAGCACATTCGTTTTCAGATGAGGAGGAAAACCATAAGACCTTATGGATTAGGCCCAGGCAAAAACCCCAGCTACTTGAGACACTTAGACTAAGCCTGAAATACGAAAATCTCTCCATAAGGATGATTTTTATACAGCATTCCACAATCTGCTGGCATTACAAAAAAATAAGCTGCAGATCTCCTTAGGCTGAGTCATGGTGCTTTGGTGCAGGAACCATTCATATCATGGGAATATTTCAACATTTCTGCTCTGCTTTTCAGTGTATGACACCAAAAGACCCACCTGATGACATCCTTTCAAGAGCACAGGCAGCAATTTGCAGAATTCTGCTTCTTTGGGGAACTGAGAAATTGCTGAGCTGACACCAAGTCTTGCAGTGCCCCTGTCACCTGCAGAGTCACTGCATCCTCACCACGGTAGCGGGCATTGTGACAAAGGTTGTATGTCAGCTGGGTGTGGCAGCCAGGCGCCCCCTAGGGGATGGGGAACCTGTCAGCCCCGTGCCTGTCACTGCCTGCTGTCCCTGCTGTCACAAGCCAGGCCTCTGAAAACTTGTCAAACCGTGCCAGACGTGAGGCCAATTTGGCCCAAAATCTCCAAGAGACAAGTCGGGAAGAAAGTTATGGGACAGAGGGAGAAAGCGAAGGGAGCAGGAGAAAGGGAAGGAAGAATAAAAAGTAGTGTTGGGCTGCAGAAGTGAGATGGAGGAATTGCAAGAAAAGAGGCAGGAAGCAGAGGAGTGAGAGAAAAGGAAAGAAGAGACATGCAGCCAGACGAGGTGTTAGTGACAGAGGATGGGACAGAGAACAGGATGAGAAGGAAATAAGGCAAGGCAAGGACAGGCAAGGAAAGGCAAGGCAAGGCTAGGCTGCATGACATTTTTTGCTCTGTAGTTTCCAGCACATTCGTCTTCAGAT
This sequence comes from Columba livia, assembly GCF_036013475.1. Classification (NCBI taxonomy): domain Eukaryota; kingdom Metazoa; phylum Chordata; class Aves; order Columbiformes; family Columbidae; genus Columba; species Columba livia. The sequence goes on along the minus strand of NW_027043009.1, from coordinate 3,743,570 downwards.
GAGGAGGAAAGCCATAATACCTTATGGAATGGCCCAAGAAAAAAACCCAGCTACTTGAGACACTTAGACTAAGCCTAAAATACGCAGATCTCTCCATAAGGATGGTTTTTATACTGTACTTCCACAATCGGCTGGCAGTACAGAAAAAATAAGCTGCAGATCTCCTTAGGCTGAGTCATGGTGCTTTGGTGCAGGAACCATTCATATCATGGGAATATTTCACCATTTCTGCTCTGGTTTTCAGTGTATGACACCAAAACACCCACCTGATGACATCCTCTCAAGATCAAAGGAAGCAATTTGCAGAATTCCGCTTCTTTGGGGAACTGAGAAATTGCTGAGCTGACACCAAGTCCTGCAGTGCCCCTGTCACCTGCAGAGTCAGCTCATCCTCACCACGGTAGCGGGCATTGTGACAAAGGTTCTATGTCAGCTGGGTGTGGCAGCCAGGCGCCCCCTAGGGGATGGGGAGCCTGTCAGCCCCGGGCCTGTCACTGCCTGCTGTCCCCGCTGTCACCAGCCAGGTCTCTGAAAACTTGTCAAACCATGCGCAGACGTGGAGCCAAAGTGGCCCAAAGTCTCAAACAGAGAAGTCAAGAAGAAGGATATGGGACAGAGGGAGAAAGCGAAGGGAGAAGGAGAAAGGGAAGGAAGAATAAAAAGTAGTGTTGGGCTGCAGAAGTGAGATGGAGGAATTGAAAGAAAATGGCAGGAAGCAGGAGAGTGAGAGAGAAAAGGAAAGAAGAGACATGCGGCCAGACGAGGGGTTAGTGAGAGAGGATGGGACAGAGAACAGAATGGGAAGGAAATAAGGCAAGGCAAGGAGAGGCAAGGACAGGCAAGGCAAGGCTAGGCTGCAGGACATTTTTTTGCTTTATAGTTTCTAGCACATTCGTCTTCAGACTAGGAGTAAGGCCATAAGACCGTATGGATTAGGCCCAAGCAAAAACCCCAGCTACTTGAGAGACTTAGACTAAGCATAAAATACGAAGATCTCTCTGTAAGGATTGTTTTTATACTGTACTTTCACAATCTGCTGGCAGTAAAAAAAAATTAGCTGCAGATCTCCTTAGGCTGAGTCATGGTGCTTTGGTGCAGGAACCATGCATATCATGGGAATATTTCACCATTTCTGCTCTGGTTTTCAGTGTATGACACCAAAAGACCCACCTGATGACATCCTTTCAAGAGCAAAGGCAGCAATTTGCAGAATTCCGCTTCTTTGGGGAAGTGAGAAATTGCTGAGCTGACACCAAGTCCTGCAGTGCCCCTGTCACCTGCAGAGTCACCGCATCCTCACCACGGTAGCGGGCATTATGACAAAGGTCCTATGTCAGCTGGGTGTGGCAGCCTGGTGCCTCCTAGAGGATGGGGAGCCTGTCAGCCCCGGGCCTGTCACTGCCGGCTGTCCCTGATGTCACCAGCCAGGCCTCTGAAACCTTGTCAAACCATGCCCAGACGTGTGGCCAATTTGGCCCAAATTCTCCAACAGACAAGACGGGAAGAAAGATATGGGACAGAGGGAGAAAGCGAAGGGAGCAGGAGAAAGGGAAGGAAGAATAAAAAGTAGTGTTGGGCTGCAGAAGTGAGATGGAGGAATTGCAAGAAAAGAGGCAGGAAGCAGGAGAGTGAGAGAAAAGGAAAGTAGAGACATGCAGCCAGACGAGGGGTTAGTGAGAGAGGATGGGACAGAGAACAGGATGAGAAGGAAATAAGGCAAGGCAAGGACAGGCAAGGACAGGCAAGGCAAGGCTAGGCTGCAGGACATTTTTTTGCTTTATAGTTTCTAGCACATTCGTCTTCAGACTAGGAGGAAAGCCAGAAGACCGTATGGATTAGGCCCAATCCTAGACCCCAGCTACTTGAGACACTTAGACTAAGCCAAAAATGCGAAGATCTCTACATAAGGTTGGTTTTTATACTGTATTCCACAATCTGCTGGCAGTACAAAAAAATAAGCTGCAGATCTCCTTAGGCTGAGTCATGGTGCTTTGGTGCAGGAACCATGCATATCATGGGAACATTTCACTATTTCTGCTTTGGTTTTCAGTGTATTACACCAAAACACCCACCTGATGACATCCTTTCAAGAGCAAAGGCAGCAATTTGCAGAATTCCGCTTCTTTGGGGAACTGAGAAATTGCTGAGCTGCCACCAAGTCCTGCAGTGTCCCTGTCACCTGGAGAGTTACCGCATCCTCGCCACGGTAGCGGGCATTGTGAAAAAGGTTCTTTGTCAGCTGGGTGTGGCAGCCAGGCGCCCCCTAGGGGATGGGGAGCCAGCCAGCCTCGAGCCTGTCACTGCCTGCTGTCCCTGCTGTCACCAGCCAGGCCTCTGAAAATTGGTCAAACCATGCCCAGTCTTGGGGCCAATTTGGCCCAAAGTCTCCAACAGACAAGTCGGGAAGAAAGATACGGGACAGAGGGAGAAAGCGAAGGGAGCAGGAGAAAGGGAAGGAAGAATGGAAAGCCCGAATTAAGAGGGAAATCAGTAGCCCACTTGACGTGCATGTACACTAATGCATGCAGTATGGGCAACTAACAAGAGAAGCTGGAAGCCATCGTGTAGCAGGAAAGCTATGACATAGTTGCCATCACAGAAACATGGTGGGATGACTCATATGACTGGAGTGCTGCTATGTGTGGCTACAAGCTCTTCAGAAAAGATAGGTAGGGTAGGAGAGGTGGAGGGGTGGCTTTATATGTTAGAGAGTCACTCGACTCTGTTAAACTTGAGGTCAGTATGCAGGTTTGAGTTCCTGTGGACCAGAATCAGGGGAAAGTCCAACAAGGCTGACATCCTCGTGGGTGTCTGTTATAGAACGCGCAACCAGGACAATGAAGGAGATGAATTATTCTACAAGCAGCTGGCAGATGTCTCAAAATCGATGGCCCTTGTTCTTGTGGGTGACTTTAACCTGCCGGATATCTGCTGGGAGGTCAATACTGCACAGAAGAGGCAGTCTAGGAAGTTCCTAGAGTGTATAGAGGACAATTTCCTTCATCAGCTGGTAAATGAGCCCACCAGGGGCAAGACCCCGCTAGACCTACTGTTTACAAACAGAGAAGGGCTGGTGGGAGATGTAGTGGTTGGAGGCCGCCTGGGGCATAGCAACCATGAAATAATAGAATTTTCAGTACTCAGAGATGCAGGGAGAACCATTAACAAAAACTCTATGCTGGACTTCCCGAGGGCAGATTTTTGCCTATTCAGAAGTCTAGTTCAGAGCATACCCTGGGAAACAATGCTTAAAAACAAGGGGGCCCAGGAGGGTTGGACATGCTTCAAGCAGGTGGTTTTGAGTGCACAGGAACAGGCTATACCAGTGTGCCGAAAGGCTAGCCGGCGGGGAAGACAACCGGCTTGGCTAAACAGGGAGATTCTGAATGAAATCAGAAATAAAAAGAGACTTTACCGACTGTGGAAAAAAGGGCTGGCTACTTATGAAGGATTTATGGAAATAGCTAGATCATGCAGAAAAAAGATCAGGGAAACAAAAGTGCAATTTGAAGTTAACTTGGCCAATTCTGTCAGGGATAATAAAAAGTCCTTCTTCAAATATGTTAATAACAAAAGGAGGGGCAAGGAAAACCTCCATTCTCTGTTGGACTCTGAAGGAAATATAGTTAACAAAGATGAGGAGAAAGCTGAGGTACTTAATACCTACTTTGCCTCAGTTTTTACCAGTGAGACAGGTGGCCCTCAGGACAACTCATCTCTGGAGGTGGTTGACAGAGATAGGAAGCCAAATAGGCCCCTTGTATTCCAGGAGGAAATAGTTGGTGATTTACTGAGCCATCTGGATCCTCACAAGTCTATGGGACCAGATGGGATCCATCCTAGGGTGATGAGGGAGCTAGCAGAAGAACTTGCCAAGCCGCTCTCCATAATCTTCCAACAGTCCTGGCTCACTGGGGAGGTCCCATATGATTGAAAATTGGCCAATGTTACCCCAGTCCACAAAAAGGGCTGCAGAGCTGACCCTGGCAACTACAGGCCTGTCAGTCTGACCTCGGTGCCTGGCAGGGTTATGGAGCAGATCATGCTGAGTGGAATCACACAGCACCTTCAGGATGGACAAGGGATCAGACCCAGCCAGCATGGGTTTAGGAGGGGCAGGTCCTGTCTGACCAGCCTGATCTCCTTTTATGATCAGGTGACCCAGCTGGTGGATGAGGGGAAAGCCATGGATGTGGTCTATCTGGACTTCAGCAAGGTCTTTGACACTGTCTCCCATAATATACTCTTGCAAAAGCTGGTAGCCCATGGCTTGGACAAGTGCACTCTACGCTGGGTTAAGAACTGGCTGGAGGGCCGGGCCCAGAGAGTGCTGGTGAACGGGGCTGCATCCAGCTGGCGGCCAGTCACTAGTGGTGTTCCCCAGGGGTCAGTGTTGGGTCCAGTCCTGTTTAACATCTTTATTGATGATTTAGATGAGGGGATTGAGACCATCATCAGCAAATTTGCTGATGACACCAAGTTGGGAGGGAGTGTCGACCTACTGGAAGGCAGGAGGGCTCTGCAGAGGGATCTGGATAGACTGGAAAAATGGGCTGATTCCAATGGGATGAAGTTCAATAAGGCCAAGTGCCGGGTGCTGCACTTTGGTCACAACAACCCCCTGCAGCGCTACAGGCTGGGCACAGAGTGGCTGGAGAGCAGTCAGACAGAAAGGGACCTGGGGGTACTAATTGACAGGAAGCTCAACATGAGCCAACAGTGTGCCCAGGTGGCCAAGAAGGCCAACGGTATCCTGTCCTGTATCAAAAATAGCGTGGTCAGCAGGACAAGGGAAGTGATCCTTCCCCTGTACTCTGCATTGGTGAGGCCACATCTGGAGTATTGTGTTCAGTTCTGGGCCTCTCAGTTCAGGAAAGACATTGAAGTGCTGGAGCGGGTCCAGAGAAGAGCAACACGAGTGGTGAAGGGACTTGAACACAAGCCCTATGGGGAGAGGCTGAGGGAGCTGGGGTTGTTTAGTCTAGAGAAGAGGAGGCTTAGAGGTGACCTCATCACTCTCTATAACTACCTGAAGGGAAGTTATAGCCAGGTGGGGATTGGTCTCTTCTCCCAGGCAGTTAGCAATAGGACAAGGGGGCATGGGCTTAAACTCTACCAGGGGAAATTTAGACTGGATATTAGAAAGAAATTCTTTACAGAGAGAGTGGTCAGGCATTGGAATGGCCTGCCCAGGGAGGTAGTGCACTCGCCGTCCCTAGAGGTTTTTAAACTGAGATTGGACATGGCACTTAGTGCCACGATCTAATAAACGGACTAGAGTTGGACCAAGAGTTGGACTTGATGATCGCTGAGGTCTTTTCTGACCCAGTCGATTCTGTGATACTGTGATTCTGTGATTATGTGATTCTGTGAATAAAAAGTAGTGTTGGGCTGCAGGAGAGAGATGGAGGAATTGCAGGAAAAGAGGCAGGGAGCAGGAGAGTGAGAGAAAAGGAAAGTAGAGACATGCAGCCAGACGAGGGGTTAGTGAGGGAGGATGGGACAGAGAACAGGATGAGAAGGAAATAAGGCAAGGCAAGGACAGGCAAGGACAGGCAAAGCAAGGCTAGGCTGCAGGACATGTTTTCGCTTTATAGTTTCTAGCACATTCGTCTTCAGACTAGGAGTAAGGCCATAAGACCGTATGGATTAGGCCCAAGCAAAAACCCCAGCTACTTGAGACACTTAGACTAAGCCTAAAATACGCAGATCTCTCCATAAGGATGGTTTTTATACTGTGCTTCCACAGTCTGCTGGCAGTACAAAAAAATAAGCTGCAGATCTCCTTAGGCTGAGTCACGGTGCTTTGGTGCAGGGACCATGCATATCATGGGAATATTTCACCATTTCTGCTCTGGTTTTCAGAGTATGACACCAAAACACCCACCTGACGATATCCTTTCAAGAGCAAAGGCAGCAATTTGCAGAATTCCGCTTCTTTGGGGAAGTGAGAAATTGCTGAGGTGCCACCAAGTCCTGCAGTGTCCCTGTCACCTGCAGAGTCACCACATACTCGCCACGGTAGCGGGCATTGTGACAAAGGTTCTATGTCAGCTGGGTGTGGCAGCCAGGCGCCCCCTAGGGGATGGGGAGCCTGTCAGCCCCGGGCCTGTCACTGCCTGCTGTCCCTGCTGTCACCAGCCAGGCCTCTGAAAATTGGTCAAACGATGCCCAGACTTGGGGCCAATTTGGCCCAAAGTCTTGAAAAGACAAGTCGGGAAGAAAGATATGGGACAGAGGGAGAAAGCGAAGGGAGCAGGAGAAAGGGAAGGAAGAATAAAAAGTAGTGTTGGGCTTCAGGAATGAGATGGAGGAATTGCAGGAAAAGAGGCAGGAAGCAGGAGAGTGAGAGAAAAGGAAAGTAGAGACATGCAGCCAGACGAGGGGTTAGTGAGGGAGGATGGGACAGAGAACAGGATGAGAAGGAAATAAGGCAAGGCAAGGACAGGCAAGGACAGGCAAAGCAAGGGAAAGCTGCAGGACATTTTTTCGCTTTATAGTTTCTAGCACATTCATCTTCAGACTAGGAGTAAGGCCATAAGACCGTATGGATTAGGCCAAAGCAAAAACCCCAGCTACTTGAGACACTAAAACTAAGCCTAAAATACGCAGATCTCTCCATAAGGATGGTTTTTATACTGTACTTCCACAATCTGCTGGCAGTACAAAAAAATAAGCTGCAGATCTCCTTAGGCTGAGTCATGGTGCTTTGGTGCAGGGACCATGCATATCATGGGAATATTTCACCATTTCTGCTCTGGTTTTCAGAGTATGACACCAAAACACCCACCTGATGATATCCTTTCAAGAGCAAAGGCAGCAATTTGCAGAATTCCGCTTCTTTGGGGAACTGAGAAATTGCTGAGCTGCCACCAAGTCCTGCAGTGTCCCTGTCACCTGCAGAGTCACCACATACTCGCAACGGTAGCGGGCATTGTGACAACGGTTCTATGTCAGCTGGGTGTGGCAGCCAGGCGCCCGCTAGGGGATGGGGAGCCTGTCAGCCCCGGGCCTGTCACTGCCTGCTGTCCCTGCTGTCACCAGCCAGGCCTCTGAAAATTGGTCAAACCATGCCCAGACTTGGGGCCAATTTGGCCCAAAGTCTTGAAAAGGCAAGTCGGGAAGAAAGATATGGGACAGAGGGAGAAAGCGAAGGGAGCAGGAGAAAGGGAAGGAAGAATAAAAAGTAGTGTTGGGCTGCAGGAGTGAGATGGAGGAATTGCAATTAAAGAGGCAGGAAGCAGGAGAGTGAGAGAAAAGGAAAGAAGAGACATGCAGCCAGACGAGGGGTTAGTGAGAGAGGATGGGACAGAGAACAGGATAAGAAGGAAATAAGGCAAGGCAAGGACAGGCAGAGCAAGGCTAGGCTGCAGGACATGTTTTCGCTTTATAGTTTCTAGCACATTCGTCTTCAGACTAGGAGTAAGGCCATAAGACCGTATGGATTAGGCCCAAGCAAAAACCCCAGCTACTTGAGACACTAAGACTAAGCCTAAAATACGCAGATCTCTCCATAAGGATGGTTTTTATACTGTGCTTCCACAATCTGCTGGCAGTACAAAAAAATAAGCTGCAGATCTCCTTAGGCTGAGTCATGGTGCTTTGGTGCAGGGACCATGCATATCATGGGAATAGTTCACCATTTCTGCTCTGGTTTTCAGAGCATGACACCAAAACACCCACCTGATGATATCCTTTCAAGAGCAAAGGCAGCAATTTGCAGAATTCCGCTTCCTTGGGAAAGTGAGAAATTGCTGAGCTGACACCAAGTCCTGCAGTGTCCCTGTCACCTGCAGAGTCACCACATACTCGCCACGGTAGCGGGCATTATGACAAAGGTTCTATGTCAGCTGGGTGTGGCAGCCAGGCGCCCCCTAGGGGATGGGGAGCCTGTCAGCCCCGGGCCTGTCACTGCCTGCTGTCCCTGCTGTCACCAGCCAGGCCTCTGAAAATTGGTCAAACCATGCCCAGACTTGGGGCCAATTTGGCCCAAAGTCTTGAAAAGACAAGTCGGGAAGAAAGATATGGGACAGAGGGAGAAAGCGAAGGGAGCAGGAGAAAGGGAAGGAAGAATAAAAAGTAGTGTTGGGCTTCAGGAATGAGATAGAGGAATTGCAGGAAAAGAGGCAGGAAGCAGGAGAGTGAGAGAAAAGGAAAGTAGAGACATGCAGCCAGACGAGGGGTTAGTGAGGGAGGAAGGGACAGAGAACAGGATGAGAAGGAAATAAGGCAAGGCAAGGACAGGCAAGGACAGGCAAAGCAAGGGAAAGCTGCAGGACATTTTTTCGCTTTATAGTTTCTAGCACATTCATCTTCAGACTAGGAGTAAGGCCATAAGACCGTATGGATTAGGCCCAAGCAAAAACCCCAGCTACTTGAGACACTTAGACTAAGCCTAAAATATGCAGATCTCTCCATAAGCATGGTTTTTATACTATGCTTCCACAGTCTGCTGGCAGTACAAAAAATAAGCTGCAGATCTCCTTAGGCTGAGTCATGGTGCTTTGGTGCAGGGACCATGCATATCATGGGAATAGTTCACCATTTCTGCTCTGGTTTTCAGAGCATGACACCAAAACACCCACCTGATGATATCCTTTCAAGAGCAAAGGCAGCAATTTGCAGAATTCCGCTTCCTTGGGAAAGTGAGAAATTGCTGAGCTGCCACCAAGTCCTGCAGTGTCCCTGTCACCTGCAGAGTCACCACATACTCGCCACGGTAGCGGGCATTGTGACAAAGGTTCTATGTCAGCTGGGTGTGGCAGCCAGGCGCCCCCTAGGGGATGGGGAGCCTGTCAGCCCCGGGCCTGTCACTGCCTGCTGTCCCTGCTGTCACCAGCCAGGCCTCTGAAAATTGGTCAAACCATGCCCAGACTTGGGGCCAATTTGCCCCAAAGTCTTGAAAAGACAAGTCGGGAAGAAAGATATGGGACAGAGGGAGAAAGCGAAGGGAGCAGGAGAAAGGGAAGGAAGAATAAAAAGTAGTGTTGGGCTTCAGGAGTGAGATGGAGGAATTGCAGGAAAAGAGGCAGGAAGCAGGAGAGTGAGAGAAAAGGAAAGACGAGACATGCAGCCAGACGAGGGGTTAGTGAGGGAGGATGGGACAGAGAACAGGATGAAACGGAAATAAGGCAAGGCAAGGACAGGCAAGGACAGGCAAAGCAAGGCTAAGCTGCAGTACATTTTTTTGCTTTATAGTTTCTAGCACATTCGTCTTCAGACTAGGAGTAAGGCCATAAGACCGTATGGATTAGGCCCAAGCAAAAACCCCAGCTACTTGAGACACTTAGACTAAGCCTAAAATACGCAGATCTCTCCATAAGGATGGTTTTTATACTGTGCTTCCACAGTCTGCTGGCAGTACAAAAAATAAGCTGCAGATCTCCTTAGGCTGAGTCATGGTGCTTTGGTGCAGGGACCATGCATATCATGGGAATAGTTCACCATTTCTGCTCTGGTTTTCAGAGCATGACACCAAAACACCCACCTGATGATATCCTTTCAAGAGCAAAGGCAGCAATTTGCAGAATTCCGCTTCTTTGGGGAACTGAGAAATTGCTGAGCTGCCACCAAGTCCTGCAGTGTCCCTGTCACCTGCAGAGTCACCACATACTCGCCACGGTAGCGGGCATTGTGACAAAGGTTCTATGTCAGCTGGGTGTGGCAGCCAGGCGCCCCCTAGGGGATGGGGAGCCTGTCAGCCCCGGGCCTGTCACTGCCTGCTGTCCCTGCTGTCACCAGCCAGGCCTCTGAAAATTGGTCAAACCATGCCCAGACTTGGGGACAGTTTGGCCCAAAGTCTTGAAAAGGCAAGTCGGGAAGAAAGATATGGGACAGAGGGAGAAAGCGAAGGGAGCAGGAGAAAGGGAAGGAAGAATAAAAAGTAGTGTTGGGCTGCAGGAGTGAGATGGAGGAACTGCAGGAAAAGAGGCAGGAAGCAGGAGAGTGAGAGAAAAGGAAAGTAGAGACATGCAGCCAGACGAGGGGTTAGTGAGGGAGGAAGGGACAGAGAACAGGATGAGAAGGAAATAAGGCAAGGCAAGGACAGGCAAGGACAGGCAAAGCAAGGGAAAGCTGCAGGACATTTTTTCGCTTTATAGTTTCTAGCACATTCATCTTCAGACTAGGAGTAAGGCCATAAGACCGTATGGATTAGGCCCAAGCAAAAACCCCAGCTACTTGAGACACTTAGACTAAGCCTAAAATATGCAGATCTCTCCATAAGCATGGTTTTTATACTATGCTTCCACAGTCTGCTGGCAGTACAAAAAATAAGCTGCAGATCTCCTTAGGCTGAGTCATGGTGCTTTGGTGCAGGGACCATGCATATCATGGGAATAGTTCACCATTTCTGCTCTGGTTTTCAGAGCATGACACCAAAACACCCACCTGATGATATCCTTTCAAGAGCAAAGGCAGCAATTTGCAGAATTCCGCTTCCTTGGGAAAGTGAGAAATTGCTGAGCTGCCACCAAGTCCTGCAGTGTCCCTGTCACCTGCAGAGTCACCACATACTCGCCACGGTAGCGGGCATTGTGACAAAGGTTCTATGTCAGCTGGGTGTGGCAGCCAGGCGCCCCCTAGGGGATGGGGAGCCTGTCAGCCCCGGGCCTGTCACTGCCTGCTGTCCCTGCTGTCACCAGCCAGGCCTCTGAAAATTGGTCAAACCATGCCCAGACTTGGGGCCAATTTGCCCCAAAGTCTTGAAAAGACAAGTCGGGAAGAAAGATATGGGACAGAGGGAGAAAGCGAAGGGAGCAGGAGAAAGGGAAGGAAGAATAAAAAGTAGTGTTGGGCTTCAGGAGTGAGATGGAGGAATTGCAGGAAAAGAGGCAGGAAGCAGGAGAGTGAGAGAAAAGGAAAGACGAGACATGCAGCCAGACGAGGGGTTAGTGAGGGAGGATGGGACAGAGAACAGGATGAAACGGAAATAAGGCAAGGCAAGGACAGGCAAGGACAGGCAAAGCAAGGCTAAGCTGCAGTACATTTTTTTGCTTTATAGTTTCTAGCACATTCGTCTTCAGACTAGGAGTAAGGCCATAAGACCGTATGGATTAGGCCCAAGCAAAAACCCCAGCTACTTGAGACACTTAGACTAAGCCTAAAATACGCAGATCTCTCCATAAGGATGGTTTTTATACTGTGCTTCCACAGTCTGCTGGCAGTACAAAAAATAAGCTGCAGATCTCCTTAGGCTGAGTCATGGTGCTTTGGTGCAGGGACCATGCATATCATGGGAATAGTTCACCATTTCTGCTCTGGTTTTCAGAGCATGACACCAAAACACCCACCTGATGATATCCTTTCAAGAGCAAAGGCAGCAATTTGCAGAATTCCGCTTCTTTGGGGAACTGAGAAATTGCTGAGCTGCCACCAAGTCCTGCAGTGTCCCTGTCACCTGCAGAGTCACCACATACTCGCCACGGTAGCGGGCATTGTGACAAAGGTTCTATGTCAGCTGGGTGTGGCAGCCAGGCGCCCCCTAGGGGATGGGGAGCCTGTCAGCCCCGGGCCTGTCACTGCCTGCTGTCCCTGCTGTCACCAGCCAGGCCTCTGAAAATTGGTCAAACCATGCCCAGACTTGGGGACAGTTTGGCCCAAAGTCTTGAAAAGGCAAGTCGGGAAGAAAGATATGGGACAGAGGGAGAAAGCGAAGGGAGCAGGAGAAAGGGAAGGAAGAATAAAAAGTAGTGTTGGGCTGCAGGAGTGAGATGGAGGAACTGCAGGAAAAGAGGCAGGAAGCAGGAGAGTGAGAGAAAAGGAAAGACGAGACATGCAGCCAGACGAGGGGTTAGTGAGGGAGGATGGGACAGAGAACAGGATGAAACGGAAATAAGGCAAGGCAAGGACAGGCAAGGACAGGCAAAGCAAGGCTAAGCTGCAGGACATTTTTTCACTTTATAGTTTCTAGCACATTCATCTTCAGACTAGGAGTAAGGCCATAAGACCGTATGGATTAGGCCCAAGCAAAAACCCCAGCTACTTGAGACACTAAGACTAAGCCTAAAATACGCAGATCTCTCCATAGGGATGGTTTTTATACTGTGCTTCAACAATCTGCTGGCAGTACAAAAAAATAAGCTGCAGATCTCCTTAGGCTGAGTCACGGTGCTTTGGTGCAGGGACCATGCATATCATGGGAATAGTTCACCATTTCTGCTCTGGTTTTCAGAGCATGACACCAAAACACCCACCTGATGATATCCTTTCAAGAGCAAAGGCAGCAATTTGCAGAATTCCGCTTCCTTGGGAAAGTGAGAAATTGCTGAGCTGCCACCAAGTCCTGCAGTGTCCCTGTCACCTGCAGAGTCACCACATACTCGCCACGGTAGCGGGCATTGTGACAAAGGTTCTATGTCAGCTGGGTGTGGCAGCCAGGCGCCCCCTAGGGGATGGGGAGCCTGTCAGCCCCGGGCCTGTCACTGCCTGCTGTCCCTGCTGTCACCAGCCAGGCCTCTGAAAATTGGTCAAACCATGCCCAGACTTGGGGCCAATTTGGCCCAAAGTCTTGAAAAGACAAGTCGGGAAGAAAGATATGGGACAGAGGGAGAAAGCGAAGGGAGCAGGAGAAAGGGAAGGAAGAATAAAAAGTAGTGTTGGGCTGCAGGAGTGAGATGGAGGAATTGCAGGAAAAGAGGCAGGAAGCAGGAGAGTGAGAGAAAAGGAAAGTAGAGACATGCAGCCAGACGAGGGGTTAGTGAGGGAGGATGGGACAGAGAACAGGATGAGAAGGAAATAAGGCAAGGCAAGGACAGGCAAGGACAGGCAAAGCAAGGCTAAGCTGCAGGACATTTTTTCGCTTTATAGTTTCTAGCACATTCATCTTCAGACTAGGAGTAAGGCCATAAGACCGTATGGATTAGGCCAAAGCAAAAACCCCAGCTACTTGAGACACGTAGACTAAGCCTAAAATACGCAGATCGCTCCATAAGGATGGTTTTTATACTGTGCTTCCACAATCTGCTGGCAGTACAAAAAAATAAGCTGCAGATCTCCTTAGGCTGAGTCATGGTGCTTTGCTGCAGGGACGATGCATATCATGGGAATATTTCACCATTTCTGCTCTGGTTTTCAGAGTATGACACCAAAACACCCACCTGATGATATCCTTTCAAGAGCAAAGGCAGCAATTTGCAGAATTCCGCTTCTTTGGGGAACTGAGAAATTGCTGAGCTGCCACCAAGTCCTGCAGTGTCCCTGTCACCTGCAGAGTCACCACATACTCGCCACGGTAGCGGGCATTGTGACAACGGTTCTATGTCAGCTGGGTGTGGCAGCCAGGCGCCCGCTAGGGGATGGGGAGCCTGTCAGCCCCGGGCCTGTCACTGCCTGCTGTCCCTGCTGTCACCAGCCAGGCCTCTGAAAATTGGTCAAACCATGCCCAGACTTGGGGCCAATTTGGCCCAAAGTCTTGAAAAGGCAAGTCGGGAAGAAAGATATGGGACAGAGGGAGAAAGCGAAGGGAGCAGGAGAAAGGGAAGGAAGAATAAAAAGTAGTGTTGGGCTGCAGGAGTGAGATGGAGGAATTGCAATTAAAGAGGCAGGAAGCAGGAGAGTGAGAGAAAAGGAAAGAAGAGACATGCAGCCAGACGAGGGGTTAGTGAGAGAGTATGGGACAGAGAACAGGATAAGAAGGAAATAAGGCAAGGCAAGGACAGGCAAGGACAGGCAGAGCAAGGCTAGGCTGCAGGACATGTTTTCGCTTTATAGTTTCTAGCACATTCGTCTTCAGACTAGGAGTAAGGCCATAAGTCCGTATGGATTAGGCCCAAGCAAAAACCCCAGCTACTTGAGACACTAAGACTAAGCCTAAAATACGCAGATCTCTCCATAAGGATGGTTTTTATACTGTGCTTCCACAATCTGCTGGCAGTACAAAAAAATAAGCTGCAGATCTCCTTAGGCTGAGTCACGGTGCTTTGGTGCAGGGACCATGCATATCATGGGAATATTTCACCATTTCTGCTCTGGTTTTCAGAGTATGACACCAAAACACCCATCTGATGATATCCTTTCAAGAGCAAAGGCAGCAATTTGCAGAATTCCGCTTCTTTGGGGAAGGGAGAAATTGCTGAGCTGCCACCAAGTCCTGCAGTGTCCCTGTCACCTGCAGAGTCACCACATACTCGCCACGGTAGCGGGCATTGTGACAAAGGTTCTATGTCAGCTGGGTGTGGCAGCCAGGCGCCCCCTAGGGGATGGGGAGCCTGTCAGCCCCGGGCCTGTCACTGCCTGCTGTCCCTGCTGTCACCAGCCAGGCCTCTGAAAATTGGTCAAACCATGCCCAGACTTGGGGCCAATTTGCCCCAAAGTCTTGAAAAGACAAGTCGGGAAGAAAGATATGGGACAGAGGGAGAAAGCGAAGGGAGCAGGAGAAAGGGAAGGAAGAATAAAAAGTAGTGTTGGGCTTCAGGAGTGAGATGGAGGAATTGCAGGAAAAGAGGCTGGAAGCAGGAGAGTGAGAGAAAAGGAAAGTAGAGACATGCAGCCAGACGAGGGGTTAGTGAGGGAGGATGGGACAGAGAACAGGATGAGAAGGAAATAAGGCAAGGCAAGGACAGGCAAGGAGAGGCAAAGCAAGGCTAGGCGGCAGGACATGTTTTCGCTTTATAGTTTCTAGCACATTCGTCTTCAGACTAGGAGTAAGGCCATGAGACCGTATGGATTAGGCCCAAGCAAAAACCCCAGCTACTTGAGACACTTAGACTAAGCCTAAAATACGCAGATCTCTCCATAAGGATGGTTTTTATACTGTGCTTCCACAGTCTGCTGGCAGTACAAAAAATAAGCTGCAGATCTCCTTAGGCTGAGTCATGGTGCTTTGGTGCAGGGACCATGCATATCATGGGAATAGTTCACCATTTCTGCTCTGGTTTTCAGAGCATGACACCAAAACACCCACCTGATGATATCCTTTCAAGAGCAAAGGCAGCAATTTGCAGAATTCCGCTTCCTTGGGAAAGTGAGAAATTGCTGAGCTGCCACCAAGTCCTGCAGTGTCCCTGTCACCTGCAGAGTCACCACATACTCGCCACGGTAGCGGGCATTGTGACAAAGGTTCTATGTCAGCTGGGTGTGGCAGCCAGGCGCCCCCTAGGGGATGGGGAGCCTGTCAGCCCCGGGCCTGTCACTGCCTGCTGTCCCTGCTGTCACCAGCCAGGCCTCTGAAAATTGGTCAAACCATGCCCAGACTTGGGGCCAATTTTGCCCAAAGTCTTGAAAAGACAAGTCGGGAAGAAAGATATGGGACAGAGGGAGAAAGCGAAGGGAGCAGGAGAAAGGGAAGGAAGAATAAAAAGTAGTGTTGGGCTTCAGGAGTGAGATGGAGGAATTGCAGGAAAAGAGGCAGGAAGCAGGAGAGTGAGAGAAAAGGAAAGTAGAGACATGCAGCCAGACGAGGGGTTAGTGAGGGAGGATGGGACAGAGAACAGGATGAGAAGGAAATAAGGAAATGCAAGGACAGGCAAGGACAGGCAAAGCAAGGCTAGGCTGCAGGACATTTTTTCGCTTTATAGTTTCTAGCACATTCATCTTCAGACTAGGAGTAAGGCCATAAGACCGTATGGATTAGGCCAAAGCAAAAACCCCAGCTACTTGAGACACGTAGACTAAGCCTAAAATACGCAGATCTCTCCATAAGGATGGTTTTTATACTGTGCTTCCACAATCTGCTGGCAGTACAAAAAAATAAGCTGCAGATCTCCTTAGGCTGAGTCATGGTGCTTTGCTGCAGGGACGATGCATATCATGGGAATATTTCACCATTTCTGCTCTGGTTTTCAGAGTATGACACCAAAACACCCACCTGATGATATCCTTTCAAGAGCAAAGGCAGCAATTTGCAGAATTCCGCTTCTTTGGGGAAGTGAGAAATTGCTGAGCTGCCACCAAGTCCTGCAGTGTCCCTGTCACCTGCAGAGTCACCACATACTCGCCACGGTAGCGGGCATTGTGACAACGGTTCTATGTCAGCTGGGTGTGGCAGCCAGGCGCCCGCTAGGGGATGGGGAGCCTGTCAGCCCCGGGCCTGTCACTGCCTGCTGTCCCTGCTGTCACCAGCCAGGCCTCTGAAAATTGGTCAAACCATGCCCAGACTTGGGGCCAATTTGGCCCAAAGTCTTGAAAAGGCAAGTCGGGAAGAAAGATATGGGACAGAGGGAGAAAGCGAAGGGAGCAGGAGAAAGGGAAGGAAGAATAAAAAGTAGTGTTGGGCTGCAGGAGTGAGATGGAGGAATTGCAATTAAAGAGGCAGGAAGCAGGAGAGTGAGAGAAAAGGAAAGAAGAGACATGCAGCCAGACGAGGGGTTAGTGAGAGAGGATGGGACAGAGTACAGGATAAGAAGGAAATAAGGCAAGGCAAGGACAGGCAAGGACAGGCAGAGCAAGGCTAGGCTGCAGGACATGTTTTCGCTTTATAGTTTCTAGCACATTCGTCTTCAGACTAGGAGTAAGGCCATAAGACCGTATGGATTAGGCCCAAGCAAAAACCCCAGCTACTTGAGACACTTAGACTAAGCCTAAAATACGCAGATCTCTCCATAAGGATGGTTTTTATACTGTGCTTCCACAGTCTGCTGGCAGTACAAAAAATAAGCTGCAGATCTCCTTAGGCTGAGTCATGGTGCTTTGGTGCAGGGACCATGCATATCATGGGAATAGTTCACCATTTCTGCTCTGGTTTTCAGAGCATGACACCAAAACACCCACCTGATGATATCCTTTCAAGAGCAAAGGCAGCAATTTGCAGAATTCCGCTTCTTTGGGGAACTGAGAAATTGCTGAGCTGCCACCAAGTCCTGCAGTGTCCCTGTCACCTGCAGAGTCACCACATACTCGCCACGGTAGCGGGCATTGTGACAACGGTTCTATGTCAGCTGGGTGTGGCAGCCAGGCGCCCGCTAGGGGATGGGGAGCCTGTCAGCCCCGGGCCTGTCACTGCCTGCTGTCCCTGCTGTCACCAGCCAGGCCTCTGAAAATTGGTCAAACCATGCCCAGACTTGGGGCCAATTTGGCCCAAAGTCTTGAAAAGGCAAGTCGGGAAGAAAGATATGGGACAGAGGGAGAAAGCGAAGGGAGCAGGAGAAAGGGAAGGAAGAATAAAAAGTAGTGTTGGGCTGCAGGAGTGAGATGGAGGAATTGCAATTAAAGAGGCAGGAAGCAGGAGAGTGAGAGAAAAGGAAAGAAGAGACATGCAGCCAGACGAGGGGTTAGTGAGAGAGGATGGGACAGAGAACAGGATAAGAAGGAAATAAGGCAAGGCAAGGACAGGCAAGGACAGGCAGAGCAAGGCTAGGCGGCAGGACATGTTTTCGCTTTATAGTTTCTAGCACATTCGTCTTCAGACTAGGAGTAAGGCCATAAGACCGTATGGATTAGGCCCAAGCAAAAACCCCAGCTACTTGAGACACTTAGACTAAGCCTAAAATACGCAGATCTCTCCATAAGGATGGTTTTTATACTGTGCTTCCACAGTCTGCTGGCAGTACAAAAAATAAGCTGCAGATCTCCTTAGGCTGAGTCATGGTGCTTTGGTGCAGGGACCATGCATATCATGGGAATAGTTCACCATTTCTGCTCTGGTTTTCAGAGCATGACACCAAAACACCCACCTGATGATATCCTTTCAAGAGCAAAGGCAGCAATTTGCAGAATTCCGCTTCCTTGGGAAAGTGAGAAATTGCTGAGCTGCCACCAAGTCCTGCAGTGTCCCTGTCACCTGCAGAGTCACCACATACTCGCCACGGTAGCGGGCATTGTGACAAAGGTTCTATGTCAGCTGGGTGTGGCAGCCAGGCGCCCCCTAGGGGATGGGGAGCCTGTCAGCCCCGGGCCTGTCACTGCCTGCTGTCCCTGCTGTCACCAGCCAGGCCTCTGAAAATTGGTCAAACCATGCCCAGACTTGGGGCCAATTTTGCCCAAAGCCTTGAAAAGACAAGTCGGGAAGAAAGATATGGGACAGAGGGAGAAAGCGAAGGGAGCAGGAGAAAGGGAAGGAAGAATAAAAAGTAGTGTTGGGCTTCAGGAGTGAGATGGAGGAATTGCAGGAAAAGAGGCAGGAAGCAGGAGAGTGAGAGAAAAGGAAAGTAGAGACATGCAGCCAGACGAGGGGTTAGTGAGGGAGGATGGGACAGAGAACAGGATGAGAAGGAAATAAGGAAATGCAAGGACAGGCAAGGACAGGCAAAGCAAGGCTAGGCTGCAGGACATTTTTTCGCTTTATAGTTTCTAGCACATTCATCTTCAGACTAGGAGTAAGGCCATAAGACCGTATGGATTAGGCCAAAGCAAAAACCCCAGCTACTTGAGACACGTAGACTAAGCCTAAAATACGCAGATCTCTCCATAAGGATGGTTTTTATACTGTGCTTCCACAATCTGCTGGCAGTACAAAAAAATAAGCTGCAGATCTCCTTAGGCTGAGTCATGGTGCTTTGCTGCAGTGACGATGCATGTCATGGGAATATTTCACCATTTCTGCTCTGGTTTTCAGAGTATGACACCAAAACACCCACCTGATGATATCCTTTCAAGAGCAAAGGCAGCAATTTGCAGAATTCCGCTTCTTTGGGGAACTGAGAAATTGCTGAGCTGCCACCAAGTCCTGCAGTGTCCCTGTCACCTGCAGAGTCACCACATACTCGCCACGGTAGCGGGCATTGTGACAAAGGTTCTATGTCAGCTGGGTGTGGCAGCCAGGCGCCCCCTAGGGGATGGGGAGCCTGTCAGCCCCGGGCCTGTCACTGCCTGCTGTCCCTGCTGTCACCAGCCAGGCCTCTGAAAATTGGTCAAACCATGCCCAGACTTGGGGCCAATTTGGCCCAAAGTCTTGAAAAGGCAAGTCGGGAAGAAAGATATGGGACAGAGGGAGAAAGCGAAGGGAGCAGGAGAAAGGGAAGGAAGAATAAAAAGTAGTGTTGGGCTGCAGGAGTGAGATGGAGGAACTGCAGGAAAAGAGGCAGGAAGCAGGAGAGTGAGAGAAAAGGAAAGACGAGACATGCAGCCAGACGAGGGGTTAGTGAGGGAGGATGGGACAGAGAACAGGATGAAACGGAAATAAGGCAAGGCAAGGACAGGCAAGGACAGGCAAAGCAAGGCTAAGCTGCAGGACATTTTTTCACTTTATAGTTTCTAGCACATTAGTCTTCAGACTAGGAGTAAGGCCATAAGACCGTATGGATTAGGCCCAAGCAAAAACCCCAGCTACTTGAGACACTAAGACTAAGCCTAAAATACGCAGATCTCTCCATAGGGATGGTTTTTATACTGTGCTTCAACAATCTGCTGGCAGTACAAAAAAATAAGCTGCAGATCTCCTTAGGCTGAGTCACGGTGCTTTGGTGCAGGGACCATGCATATCATGGGAATAGTTCACCATTTCTGCTCTGGTTTTCAGAGCATGACACCAAAACACCCACCTGATGATATCCTTTCAAGAGCAAAGGCAGCAATTTGCAGAATTCCGCTTCTTTGGGGAAGGGAGAAATTGCTGAGCTGCCACCAAGTCCTGCAGTGTCCCTGTCACCTGCAGAGTCACCACATACTCGCCACGGTAGCGGGCATTGTGACAAAGGTTCTATGTCAGCTGGGTGTGGCAGCCAGGCGCCCCCTAGGGGATGGGGAGCCTGTCAGCCCCGGGCCTGTCACTGCCTGCTGTCCCTGCTGTCACCAGCCAGGCCTCTGAAAATTGGTCAAACCATGCCCAGACTTGGGGCCAATTTGCCCCAAAGTCTTGAAAAGACAAGTCGGGAAGAAAGATATGGGACAGAGGGAGAAAGCGAAGGGAGCAGGAGAAAGGGAAGGAAGAATAAAAAGTAGTGTTGGGCTGCAGGAGTGAGATGGAGGAATTGCAATTAAAGAGGCAGGAAGCAGGAGAGTGAGAGAAAAGGAAAGTAGAGACATGCAGCCAGACGAGGGGTTAGTGAGGGAGGATGGGACAGAGAACAGGATGAGAAGGAAATAAGGCAATGCAAGGACAGGCAAGGACAGGCAAAGCAAGGCTAGGCTGCAGGACATTTTTTGGCTTTATATTTTCTAGCACATTCGTCTTCAGACTAGGAGTAAGGCCATAAGACCGTATGGATTAGGCCCAAGCAAAAACCCCAGGTACTTGACACACTAAGACTAAGCCTAAAATACGCAGATCTCTCCATAGGGATGGTTTTTATACTGTGCTTCAACAATCTGCTGGCAATACAAAAAAATAAGCTGCAGATCTCCTTAGGCTGAGTCACGGTGCTTTGGTACAGGGACCATGCATATCATGGGAATAGTTCACCATTTCTGCTCTGGTTTTCAGAGCATGACACCAAAACACCCACCTGATGATATCCTTTCAAGAGCAAAGACAGCAATTTGCAGAATTCCGCTTCCTTGGGAAAGTGAGAAATTGCTGAGCTGCCACCAAGTCCTGCAGTGTCCCTGTCACCTGCAGAGTCACCACATACTCGCCACGGCAGCGAGCACTGTGACAAAGGTTCTATGTCAGCTGGGTGTGGCAGCCAGGCGCCCCCTAGGGGATGGGGAGCCTGTCAGCCCCGGGCCTCTCACTGCCTGCTGTCCCTGCTGTCACCAGCCAGGCCTCTGAAAATTGGTCAAACCATGCCCAGACTTGGGGCCAATTTTGCCCAAAGTCTTGAAAAGACAAGTCGGGAAGAAAGATATGGGACAGAGGGAGAAAGCGAAGGGAGCAGGAGAAAGGGAAGGAAGAATAAAAAGTAGTGTTGGGCTGCAGGAGTGAGATGGAGGAATTGCCATTAAAGAGGCAGGAAGCAGGAGAGTGAGAGAAAAGGAAAGAAGAGACATGCAGCCAGACGAGGGGTTAGTGAGAGAGGATGGGACAGAGAATAGGATGAGAAGGAAATAAGGCAAGGCAAGGACAGGCAAGGACAGGCAAAGCAAGGCTAGGCTGCAGGACATGTTTTAGCTTTACAGTTTCTAGCACATTCGTCTTCAGACTAGGAGTAAGGCCATAAGTCCGTATGGATTACGCCCAAGCAAAAACCCCAGCTACTTGAGACACTAAGACTAAGCGTAAAATACGCAGATCTCTCCATAAGGATGGTTTTTATACTGTGGTTCCACAATCTGCTGGCAGTACAAAAAAATAAGCTGCAGATCTCCTTAGGCTGAGTCACGGTGCTTTGGTGCAGGGACCATGCATATCATGGGAATATTTCACCATTTCTGCTCTGGTTTTCAGAGCATGACACCAAAACACCCACCTGATGATATCCTTTCAAGAGCAAAGGCAGCAATTTGCAGAATTCCGCTTCTTTGGGGAAGGGAGAAATTGCTGAGCTGACACCAAGTCCTGCAGTGTCCCTGTCACCTGCAGAGTCACCACATACTCGCCACGGTAGCGGGCATTGTGACAAAGGTTCTATGTCAGCTGGGTGTGGCAGCCAGGCGCCCGCTAGGGGATGGGGAGCCTGTCAGCCCCGGGCCTGTCACTGCCTGCTGTCCCTGCTGTCACCAGCCAGGCCTCTGAAAATTGGTCAAACCATGCCCAGACCTGGGGCCAATTTTGCCCAAAGTCTTGAAAAGACAAGTCGGGAAGAAAGATATGGGACAGAGGGAGAAAGCGAAGGGAGCAGGAGAAAGGGAAGGAAGAATAAAAAGTAGTGTTGGGCTGCAGGAGTGAGATGGAGGAATTGCAGGAAAAGAGGCTGGAAGCAGGAGAGTGAGAGAAAAGGAAAGTAGAGACATGCAGCCAGACGAGGCGTTAGTGAGGGAGGATGGGACAGAGAACAGGATGAGAAGGAAATAAGGAAATGCAAGGACAGGCAAGGACAGGCAAAGCAAGGCTAGGCTGCAGGACATTTTTTCGCTTTATATTTTCTAGCACATTCGTCTTCAGACTAGGAGTAAGGCCATAAGACCGTATGGATTAGGCCCAAGCAAAAACCCCAGCTACTTGACACACTAAGACTAAGCCTAAAATACGCAGATCTCTCCATAAGGATGGTTTTTATACTGTGCTTCCACAATCTGCTGGCAGTACAAAAAAATAAGCTGCAGATCTCCTTAGGCTGAGTCATGGTGCTTTGGTGCAGGGACCATACATATCATGGGAATATTTCACCATTTCTGCTCTGGTTTTCAGAGCATGACACCAAAACACCCACCTGATGATATCCTTTCAAGAGCAAAGGCAGCAATTTGCAGAATTCCGCTTCCTTGGGAAAGTGAGAAATTGCTGAGCTGCCACCAAGTCCTGCAGTGTCCCTGTCACCTGCAGAGTCACCACATACTCGCCACGGTAGCGGGCATTGTGACAAAGGTTCTATGTCAGCTGGGTGTGGCAGCCAGGCGCCCCCTAGGGGATGGGGAGCCTGTCAGCCCCGGGCCTGTCACTGCCTGCTGTCCCTGCTGTCACCAGCCAGGCCTCTGAAAATTGGTCAAACCATGCCCAGACTTGGGGCCAATTTGGCCCAAAGTCTTGAAAAGACAAGTCGGGAAGAAAGATATGGGACAGAGGGAGAAAGCGAAGGGAGCAGGAGAAAGGGAAGGAAGAATAAAAAGTAGTGTTGGGCTGCAGGAGTGAGATGGAGGAATTGCAGGAAAAGAGGCAGGAAGCAGGAGAGTGAGAGAAAAGGAAAGTAGAGACATGCAGCCAGACGAGGGGTTAGTGAGGGAGGAAGGGACAGAGAACAGGATGAGAAGGAAATAAGGCAAGGCAAGGACAGGCAAGGACAGGCAAAGCAAGGCTAAGCTGCAGGACATTTTTTCGCTTTATAGTTTCTAGCACATTAGTCTTCAGACTAGGAGTAAGGCCATAAGACCGTATGGATTAGGCCAAAGCAAAAACCCCAGCTACTTGAGACACGTAGACTAAGCCTAAAATACGCAGATCTCTCCATAAGGATGGTTTTTATACTGTGCTTCCACAATCTGCTGGCAGTACAAAAAAATAAGCTGCAGATCTCCTTAGGCTGAGTCATGGTGCTTTGGTGCAGGGACCATGCATATCATGGGAATATTTCACCATTTCTGCTCTGGTTTTCAGAGTATGACACCAAAACACCCACCTGATGATATCCTTTCAAGAGCAAAGGCAGCAATTTGCAGAATTCCGCTTCTTTGGGGAACTGAGAAATTGCTGAGCTGCCACCAAGTCCTGCAGTGTCCCTGTCACCTGCAGAGTCACCACATACTCGCCACGGTAGCGGGCATTGTGACAAAGGTTCTATGTCAGCTGGGTGTGGCAGCCAGGCGCCCCCTAGGGGATGGGGAGCCTGTCAGCCCCGGGCCTGTCACTGCCTGCTGTCCCTGCTGTCACCAGCCAGGCCTCTGAAAATTGGTCAAACCATGCCCAGACTTGGGGCCAATTTTGCCCAAAGTCTTGAAAAGGCAAGTCGGGAAGAAAGATATGGGACAGAGGGAGAAAGCGAAGGGAGCAGGAGAAAGGGAAGGAAGAATAAAGAGTAGTGTTGGGCTGCAGGAGTGAGATGGAGGAACTGCAGGAAAAGAGGCAGGAAGCAGGAGAGTGAGAGAAAAGGAAAGATGAGACATGCAGCCAGACGAGGGGTTAGTGAGGGAGGATGGGACAGAGAACAGGATGAAACGGAAATAAGGCAAGGCAAGGACAGGCAAGGACAGGCAAAGCAAGGCTAAGCTGCAGGACATTTTTTCACTTTATAGTTTCTAGCACATTAGTCTTCAGACTAGGAGTAAGGCCATAAGACCGTATGGATTAGGCCCAAGCAAAAACCCCAGCTACTTGAGACACTAAGACTAAGCCTAAAATACGCAGATCTCTCCATAGGGATGGTTTTTATACTGTGCTTCAACAATCTGCTGGCAGTACAAAAAAATAAGCTGCAGATCTCCTTAGGCTGAGTCACGGTGCTTTGGTGCAGGGACCATGCATATCATGGGAATAGTTCACCATTTCTGCTCTGGTTTTCAGAGCATGACACCAAAACACCCACCTGATGATATCCTTTCAAGAGCAAAGGCAGCAATTTGCAGAATTCCGCTTCCTTGGGAAAGTGAGAAATTGCTGAGCTGCCACCAAGTCCTGCAGTGTCCCTGTCACCTGCAGAGTCACCACATACTCGCCACGGTAGCGGGCATTGTGACAAAGGTTCTATGTCAGCTGGGTGTGGCAGCCAGGCGCCCCCTAGGGGATGGGGAGCCTGTCAGCCCCGGGCCTGTCACTGCCTGCTGTCCCTGCTGTCACCAGCCAGGCATCTGAAAATTGGTCAAACCATGCCCAGACTTGGGGCCAATTTGCCCCAAAGTCTTGAAAAGACAAGTCGGGAAGAAAGATATGGGACAGAGGGAGAAAGCGAAGGGAGCAGGAGAAAGGGAAGGAAGAATAAAAAGTAGTGTTGGGCTGCAGGAGTGAGATGGAGGAATTGCCATTAAAGAGGCAGGAAGCAGGAGAGTGAGAGAAAAGGAAAGAAGAGACATGCAGCCAGACGAGGGGTTAGTGAGAGAGGATGGGACAGAGAATAGGATGAGAAGGAAATAAGGCAAGGCAAGGACAGGCAAGGAGAGGCAAAGTAAGGCTAGGCTGCAGGACATGTTTTAGCTTTACAGTTTCTAGCACATTCGTCTTCAGACTAGGAGTAAGGCCATAAGTCCGTATGGATTAGGCCCAAGCAAAAACCCCAGCTACTTGAGACACTAAGACTAAGCGTAAAATACGCAGATCTCTCCATAGGGATGGTTTTTATACTGTGCTTCCACAATCTGCTGGCAGTACAAAAAAATAAGCTGCAGATCTCCTTAGGCTGAGTCACGGTGCTTTGGTGCAGGGACCATGCATATCATGGGAATATTTCACCATTTCTGCTCTGGTTTTCAGAGTATGACACCAAAACACCCATCTGATGATATCCTTTCAAGAGCAAAGGCAGCAATTTGCAGAATTCCGCTTCTTTGGGGAAGGGAGAAATTGCTGAGCTGACACCAAGTCCTGCAGTGTCCCTGTCACCTGCAGAGTCACCACATACTCGCCACGGTAGCGGGCATTGTGACAAAGGTTCTATGTCAGCTGGGTGTGGCAGCCAGGCGCCCGCTAGGGGATGTTGAGCCTGTCAGCCCCGGGCCTGTCACTGCCTGCTGTCCCTGCTGTCACCAGCCAGGCCTCTGAAAATTGGTCAAACCATGCCCAGACTTGGGGCCAATTTTGCCCAAAGTCTTGAAAAGACAAGTCGGGAAGAAAGATATGGGACAGAGGGAGAAAGCGAAGGGAGCAGGAGAAAGGGAAGGAAGAATAAAAAGTAGTGTTGGGCTGCAGGAGTGAGATGGAGGAATTGCAGGAAAAGAGGCTGGAAGCAGGAGAGTGAGAGAAAAGGAAAGTAGAGACATGCAGCCAGACGAGGGGTTAGTGAGGGAGGATGGGACAGAGAACAGGATGAGAAGGAAATAAGGAAATGCAAGGACAGGCAAGGACAGGCAAAGCAAGGCTAGGCTGCAGGACATTTTTTCGCTTTATATTTTCTAGCACATTCGTCTTCAGACTAGGAGTAAGGCCATAAGACCGTATGGATTAGGCCCAAGCAAAAACCCCAGCTACTTGAGACACTAAGACTAAGCCTAAAATACGCAGATCTCTCCATAAGGATGGTTTTTATACTGTGCTTCCACAATCTGCTGGCAGTACAAAAAAATAAGCTGCAGATCTCCTTAGGCTGAGTCATGGTGCTTTGGTGCAGGGACCATGCATATCATGGGAATATTTCACCATTTCTGCTCTGGTTTTCAGAGCATGACACCAAAACACCCACCTGATGATATCCTTTCAAGAGCAAAGGCAGCAATTTGCAGAATTCCGCTTCCTTGGGAAAGTGAGAAATTGCTGAGCTGACACCAAGTCCTGCAGTGTCCCTGTCACCTGCAGAGTCACCACATACTCGCCACGGTAGCGGGCATTGTGACAAAGGTTCTATGTCAGCTGGGTGTGGCAGCCAGGCGCCCCCTAGGGGATGGGGAGCCTGTCAGCCCCGGGCCTGTCACTGCCTGCTGTCCCTGCTGTCACCAGCCAGGCCTCTGAAAATTGGTCAAACCATGCCCAGACTTGGGGCCAATTTGCCCCAAAGTCTTGAAAAGACAAGTCGGGAAGAAAGATATGGGACAGAGGGAGAAAGCGAAGGGAGCAGGAGAAAGGGAAGGAAGAATAAAAAGTAGTGTTTGGCTTCAGGAGTGAGATGGAGGAATTGCAGGAAAAGAGGCAGGAAGCAGGAGAGTGAGAGAAAAGGAAAGTAGAGACATGCAGCCAGACGAGGGGTTAGTGAGGGAGGAAGGGACAGAGAACAGGATGAGAAGGAAATAAGGCAAGGCAAGGACAGGCAAGGACAGGCAAAGCAAGGCTAAGCTGCAGGACATTTTTTCGCTTTATAGTTTCTAGCACATTCATCTTCAGACTAGGAGTAAGGCCATAAGACCGTATGGATTAGGCCAAAGCAAAAACCCCAGCTACTTGAGACACGTAGACTAAGCCTAAAATACGCAGATCTCTCCATAAGGATGGTTTTTATACTGTGCTTCCACAATCTGCTGGCAGTACAAAAAAATAAGCTGCAGATCTCCTTAGGCTGAGTCATGGTGCTTTGCTGCAGGGACGATGCATATCATGGGAATATTTCACCATTTCTGCTCTGGTTTTCAGAGTATGACACCAAAACACCCACCTGATGATATCCTTTCAAGAGCAAAGGCAGCAATTTGCAGAATTCCGCTTCTTTGGGGAACTGAGAAATTGCTGAGCTGCCACCAAGTCCTGCAGTGTCCCTGTCACCTGCAGAGTCACCACATACTCGCCACGGTAGCGGGCATTGTGACAACGGTTCTATGTCAGCTGGGTGTGGCAGCCAGGCGCCCGCTAGGGGATGGGGAGCCTGTCAGCCCCGGGCCTCTCACTGCCTGCTGTCCCTGCTGTCACCAGCCAGGCCTCTGAAAATTGGTCAAACCATGCCCAGACTTGGGGCCAATTTGGCCCAAAGTCTTGAAAAGGCAAGTCGGGAAGAAAGATATGGGACAGAGGGAGAAAGCGAAGGGAGCAGGAGAAAGGGAAGGAAGAATAAAAAGTAGTGTTGGGCTGCAGGAGTGAGATGGAGGAATTGCAATTAAAGAGGCAGGAAGCAGGAGAGTGAGAGAAAAGGAAAGAAGAGACATGCAGCCAGACGATGGGTTAGTGAGAGAGGATGGGACAGAGAACAGGATAAGAAGGAAATAAGGCAAGGCAAGGACAGGCAAGGAGAGGCAAAGCAAGGCTAAGATGCAGGACATTTTTTCGCTTTATAGTTTCTAGCACATTCGTCTTCAGACTAGGAGTAAGGCCATAAGACCGTATGGATTAGGCCCAAGCAAAAACCCCAGCTACTTGAGACACTTAGACTAAGCCTAAAATACGCAGATCTCTCCATAAGGATGGTTTTTATACTGTGCTTCCACAGTCTGCTGGCAGTACAAAAAATAAGCTGCAGATCTCCTTAGGCTGAGTCATGGTGCTTTGGTGCAGGGACCATGCATATCATGGGAATAGTTCACCATTTCTGCTCTGGTTTTCAGAGCATGACACCAAAACACCCACCTGATGATATCCTTTCAAGAGCAAAGGCAGCAATTTGCAGAATTCCGCTTCTTTGGGGAACTGAGAAATTGCTGAGCTGCCACCAAGTCCTGCAGTGTCCCTGTCACCTGCAGAGTCACCACATACTCGCCACGGTAGCGGGCATTGTGACAAAGGTTCTATGTCAGCTGGGTGTGGCAGCCAGGCGCCCCCTAGGGGATGGGGAGCCTGTCAGCCCCGGGCCTGTCACTGCCTGCTGTCCCTGCTGTCACCAGCCAGGCCTCTGAAAATTGGTCAAACCATGCCCAGACTTGGGGCCAATTTGGCCCAAAGTCTTGAAAAGGCAAGTCGGGAAGAAAGATATGGGACAGAGGGAGAAAGCGAAGGGAGCAGGAGAAAGGGAAGGAAGAATAAAAAGTAGTGTTGGGCTGCAGGAGTGAGATGGAGGAATTGCAGGAAAAGAGGCAGGAAGCAGGAGAGTGAGAGAAAAGGAAAGATGAGACATGCAGCCAGACGAGGGGTTAGTGAGGGAGGATGGGACAGAGAACAGGATGAAACGGAAATAAGGCAAGGCAAGGACAGGCAAGGAGAGGCAAAGCAAGGCTAGGCTGCAGGACATGTTTTAGCTTTACAGTTTCTAGCACATTCGTCTTCAGACTAGGAGTAAGGCCATAAGACCGTATGGATTAGGCCCAAGCAAAAACCCCAGGTACTTGACACACTAAGACTAAGCCTAAAATACGCAGATCTCTCCATAGGGATGGTTTTTATACTGTGCTTCAACAATCTGCTGGCAGTACAAAAAAATAAGCTGCAGATCTCCTTAGGCTGAGTCACGGTGCTTTGGTACAGGGACCATGCATATCATGGGAATAGTTCACCATTTCTGCTCTGGTTTTCAGAGCATGACACCAAAACACCCACCTGATGATATCCTTTCAAGAGCAAAGACAGCAATTTGCAGAATTCCGCTTCCTTGGGAAAGTGAGAAATTGCTGAGCTGCCACCAAGTCCTGCAGTGTCCCTGTCACCTGCAGAGTCACCACATACTCGCCACGGTAGCGGGCATTGTGACAAAGGTTCTATGTCAGCTGGGTGTGGCAGCCAGGCGCCCCCTAGGGGATGGGGAGCCTGTCAGCCCCGGGCCTCTCACTGCCTGCTGTCCCTGCTGTCACCAGCCAGGCCTCTGAAAATTGGTCAAACCATGCCCAGACTTGGGGCCAATTTTGCCCAAAGTCTTGAAAAGACAAGTCGGGAAGAAAGATATGGGACAGAGGGAGAAAGCGAAGGGAGCAGGAGAAAGGGAAGGAAGAATAAAAAGTAGTGTTGGGCTGCAGGAGTGAGATGGAGGAATTGCCATTAAAGAGGCAGGAAGCAGGAGAGTGAGAGAAAAGGAAAGAAGAGACATGCAGCCAGACGAGGGGTTAGTGAGAGAGGATGGGACAGAGAATAGGATGAGAAGGAAATAAGGCAAGGCAAGGACAGGCAAGGAGAGGCAAAGCAAGGCTAGGCTGCAGGACATGTTTTAGCTTTACAGTTTCCAGCACATTCGTCTTCAGACTAGGAGTAAGGCCATAAGTCCGTATGGATTAGGCCCAAGCAAAAACCCCAGCTACTTGAGACACTAAGACTAAGCGTAAAATACGCAGATCTCTCCATAGGGATGGTTTTTATACTGTGCTTCCACAATCTGCTGGCAGTACAAAAAAATAAGCTGCAGATCTCCTTAGGCTGAGTCACGGTGCTTTGGTGCAGGGACCATGCATATCATGGGAATATTTCACCATTTCTGCTCTGGTTTTCAGAGTATGACACCAAAACACCCACCTGATGATATCCTTTCAAGAGCAAAGGCAGCAATTTGCAGAATTCCGCTTCCTTGGGAAAGTGAGAAATTGCTGAGCTGACACCAAGTCCTGCAGTGTCCCTGTCACCTGCAGAGTCACCACATACTCGCCACGGTAGCGGGCATTGTGACAAAGGTTCTATGTCAGCTGGGTGTGGCAGCCAGGCACCCCCTAGGGGATGGGGAGCCTGTCAGCCCCGGGCCTGTCACTGCCTGCTGTCCCTGCTGTCACCAGCCAGGCCTCTGAAAATTGGTCAAACCATGCCCAGACTTGGGGCCAATTTGGCCCAAAGTCTTGAAAAGACAAGTCGGGAAGAAAGATATGGGACAGAGGGAGAAAGCGAAGGGAGCAGGAGAAAGGGAAGGAAGAATAAAAAGTAGTGTTGGGCTGCAGGAGTGAGATGGAGGAATTGCAGGAAAAGAGGCAGGAAGCAGGAGAGTGAGAGAAAAGGAAAGTAGAGACATGCAGCCAGACGAGGGGTTAGTGAGGGAGGAAGGGACAGAGAACAGGATGAGAAGGAAATAAGGCAAGGCAAGGACAGGCAAGGACAGGCAAAGCAAGGCTAAGCTGCAGGACATTTTTTCGCTTTATAGTTTCTAGCACATTCATCTTCAGACTAGGAGTAAGGCCATAAGACCGTATGGATTAGGCCAAAGCAAAAACCCCAGCTACTTGAGACACGTAGACTAAGCCTAAAATACGCAGATCTCTCCATAAGGATGGTTTTTATACTGTGCTTCCACAATCTGCTGGCAGTACAAAAAAATAAGCTGCAGATCTCCTTAGGCTGAGTCATGGTGCTTTGCTGCAGGGACGATGCATATCATGGGAATATTTCACCATTTCTGCTCTGGTTTTCAGAGTATGACACCAAAACACCCACCTGATGATATCCTTTCAAGAGCAAAGGCAGCAATTTGCAGAATTCCGCTTCTTTGGGGAACTGAGAAATTGCTGAGCTGCCACCAAGTCCTGCAGTGTCCCTGTCACCTGCAGAGTCACCACATACTCGCCACGGTAGCGGGCATTGTGACAACGGTTCTATGTCAGCTGGGTGTGGCAGCCAGGCGCCCGCTAGGGGATGGGGAGCCTGTCAGCCCCGGGCCTCTCACTGCCTGCTGTCCCTGCTGTCACCAGCCAGGCCTCTGTAAATTGGTCAAACCATGCCCAGACTTGGGGCCAATTTGCCCCAAAGTCTTGAAAAGACAAGTCGGGAAGAAAGATATGGGACAGAGGGAGAAAGCGAAGGGAGCAGGAGAAAGGGAAGGAAGAATAAAAAGTAGTGTTGGGCTTCAGGAGTGAGATGGAGGAATTGCAGGAAAAGAGGCAGGAAGCAGGAGAGTGAGAGAAAAGGGAAGTAGAGACATGCAGCCAGACGAGGGGTTAGTGAGGGAGGATGGGACAGAGAACAGGATGAGAAGGAAATAAGGCAATGCAAGGACAGGCAAGGACAGGCAAAGCAAGGCTAGGCTGCAGGACATTTTTTCGCTTTATATTTTCTAGCACATTCGTCTTCAGACTAGGAGTAAGGCCATAAGACCGTATGGATTAGGCCCAAGCAAAAACCCCAGGTACTTGACACACTAAGACTAAGCCTAAAATACGCAGATCTCTCCATAGGGATGGTTTTTATACTGTGTTTCAACAATCTTCTGGCAGTACAAAAAAATAAGCTGCAGATCTCCTTAGGCTGAGTCACGGTGCTTTGGTACAGGGACCATGCATATCATGGGAATAGTTCACCATTTCTGCTCTGGTTTTCAGAGCATGACACCAAAACACCCACCTGATGATATCCTTTCAAGAGCAAAGACAGCAATTTGCAGAATTCCGCTTCCTTGGGAAAGTGAGAAATTGCTGAGCTGCCACCAAGTCCTGCAGTGTCCCTGTCACCTGCAGAGTCACCACATACTCGCCACGGTAGCGGGCATTGTGACAAAGGTTCTATGTCAGCTGGGTGTGGCAGCCAGGCGCCCCCTAGGGGATGGGGAGCCTGTCAGCCCCGGGCCTCTCACTGCCTGCTGTCCCTGCTGTCACCAGCCAGGCCTCTGAAAATTGGTCAAACCATGCCCAGACTTGGGGCCAATTTTGCCCAAAGTCTTGAAAAGACAAGTCGGGAAGAAAGATATGGGACAGAGGGAGAAAGCGAAGGGAGCAGGAGAAAGGGAAGGAAGAATAAAAAGTAGTGTTGGGCTGCAGGAGTGAGATGGAGGAATTGCAATTAAAGAGGCAGGAAGCAGGAGAGTGAGAGAAAAGGAAAGAAGAGACATGCAGCCAGACGAGGGGTTAGTGAGAGAGGATGGGACAGAGAACAGGATAAGAAGGAAATAAGGCAAGGCAAGGACAGGCAAGGACAGGCAGAGCAAGGCTAGGTTGCAGGACATGTTTTCGCTTTATAGTTTCTAGCACATTCGTCTTCAGACTAGGAGTAAGGCCATAAGACCGTATGGATTAGGCCCAAGCAAAAACCCCAGCTACTTGAGACACTTAGACTAAGCCTAAAATACGCAGATCTCTCCATAAGGATGGTTTTTATACTGTGCTTCCACAGTCTGCTGGCAGTACAAAAAATAAGCTGCAGATCTCCTTAGGCTGAGTCATGGTGCTTTGGTGCAGGGACCATGCATATCATGGGAATAGTTCACCATTTCTGCTCTGGTTTTCAGAGCATGACACCAAAACACCCACCTGATGATATCCTTTCAAGAGCAAAGGCAGCAATTTGCAGAATTCCGCTTCTTTGGGGAACTGAGAAATTGCTGAGCTGCCACCAAGTCCTGCAGTGTCCCTGTCACCTGCAGAGTCACCACATACTCGCCACGGTAGCGGGCATTGTGACAAAGGTTCTATGTCAGCTGGGTGTGGCAGCCAGGCGCCCCCTAGGGGATGGGGAGCCTGTCAGCCCCGGGCCTGTCACTGCCTGCTGTCCCTGCTGTCACCAGCCAGGCCTCTGAAAATTGGTCAAACCATGCCCAGACTTGGGGACAGTTTGGCCCAAAGTCTTGAAAAGGCAAGTCGGGAAGAAAGATATGGGACAGAGGGAGAAAGCGAAGGGAGCAGGAGAAAGGGAAGGAAGAATAAAAAGTAGTGTTGGGCTGCAGGAGTGAGATGGAGGAACTGCAGGAAAAGAGGCAGGAAGCAGGAGAGTGAGAGAAAAGGAAAGACGAGACATGCAGCCAGACGAGGGGTTAGTGAGGGAGGATGGGACAGAGAACAGGATGAAACGGAAATAAGGCAAGGCAAGGACAGGCAAGGACAGGCAAAGCAAGGCTAAGCTGCAGGACATTTTTTCACTTTATAGTTTCTAGCACATTCATCTTCAGACTAGGAGTAAGGCCATAAGACCGTATGGATTAGGCCCAAGCAAAAACCCCAGCTACTTGAGACACTAAGACTAAGCCTAAAATACGCAGATCTCTCCATAGGGATGGTTTTTATACTGTGCTTCAACAATCTGCTGGCAGTACAAAAAAATAAGCTGCAGATCTCCTTAGGCTGAGTCACGGTGCTTTGGTGCAGGGACCATGCATATCATGGGAATAGTTCACCATTTCTGCTCTGGTTTTCAGAGCATGACACCAAAACACCCACCTGATGATATCCTTTCAAGAGCAAAGGCAGCAATTTGCAGAATTCCGCTTCCTTGGGAAAGTGAGAAATTGCTGAGCTGCCACCAAGTCCTGCAGTGTCCCTGTCACCTGCAGAGTCACCACATACTCGCCACGGTAGCGGGCATTGTGACAAAGGTTCTATGTCAGCTGGGTGTGGCAGCCAGGCGCCCCCTAGGGGATGGGGAGCCTGTCAGCCCCGGGCCTGTCACTGCCTGCTGTCCCTGCTGTCACCAGCCAGGCCTCTGAAAATTGGTCAAACCATGCCCAGACTTGGGGCCAATTTGCCCCAAAGTCTTGAAAAGACAAGTCGGGAAGAAAGATATGGGACAGAGGGAGAAAGCGAAGGGAGCAGGAGAAAGGGAAGGAAGAATAAAAAGTAGTGTTGGGCTTCAGGAGTGAGATGGAGGAATTGCAGGAAAAGAGGCAGGAAGCAGGAGAGTGAGAGAAAAGGAAAGACGAGACATGCAGCCAGACGAGGGGTTAGTGAGGGAGGATGGGACAGAGAACAGGATGAGAAGGAAATAAGGCAATGCAAGGACAGGCAAGGACAGGCAAAGCAAGGCTAGGCTGCAGGACATTTTTTCGCTTTATATTTTCTAGCACATTCGTCTTCAGACTAGGAGTAAGGCCATAAGACCGTATGGATTAGGCCCAAGCAAAAACCCCAGGTACTTGACACACTAAGACTAAGCCTAAAATACGCAGATCTCTCCATAGGGATGGTTTTTATACTGTGCTTCAACAATCTGCTGGCAGTACAAAAAAATAAGCTGCAGATCTCCTTAGGCTGAGTCACGGTGCTTTGGTACAGGGACCATGCATATCATGGGAATAGTTCACCATTTCTGCTCTGGTTTTCAGAGCATGACACCAAAACACCCACCTGATGATATCCTTTCAAGAGCAAAGACAGCAATTTGCAGAATTCCGCTTCCTTGGGAAAGTGAGAAATTGCTGAGCTGCCACCAAGTCCTGCAGTGTCCCTGTCACCTGCAGAGTCACCACATACTCGCCACGGTAGCGGGCATTGTGACAAAGGTTCTATGTCAGCTGGGTGTGGCAGCCAGGCGCCCCCTAGGGGATGGGGAGCCTGTCAGCCCCGGGCCTGTCACTGCCTGCTGTCCCTGCTGTCACCAGCCAGGCCTCTGAAAATTGGTCAAACCATGCCCAGACTTGGGGCCAATTTTGCCCAAAGTCTTGAAAAGACAAGTCGGGAAGAAAGATATGGGACAGAGGGAGAAAGCGAAGGGAGCAGGAGAAAGGGAAGGAAGAATAAAAAGTAGTGTTGGGCTGCAGGAGTGAGATGGAGGAATTGCCATTAAAGAGGCAGGAAGCAGGAGAGTGAGAGAAAAGGAAAGAAGAGACATGCAGCCAGACGAGGGGTTAGTGAGAGAGGATGGGACAGAGAATAGGATGAGAAGGAAATAAGGCAAGGCAAGGACAGGCAAGGAGAGGCAAAGCAAGGCTAGGCTGCAGGACATGTTTTAGCTTTACAGTTTCTAGCACATTCGTCTTCAGACTAGGAGTAAGGCCATAAGTCCGTATGGATTAGGCCCAAGCAAAAACCCCAGCTACTTGAGACACTAAGACTAAGCCTAAAATACGCAGATCTCTCCATAGGGATGGTTTTTATACTGTGCTTCAACAATCTGCTGGCAGTACAAAAAAATAAGCTGCAGATCTCCTTAGGCTGAGTCACGGTGCTTTGGTGCAGGGACCATGCATATCATGGGAATAGTTCACCATTTCTGCTCTGGTTTTCAGAGCATGACACCAAAACACCCACCTGATGATATCCTTTCAAGAGCAAAGGCAGCAATTTGCAGAATTCCGCTTCCTTGGGAAAGTGAGAAATTGCTGAGCTGCCACCAAGTCCTGCAGTGTCCCTGTCACCTGCAGAGTCACCACATACTCGCCACGGTAGCGGGCATTGTGACAAAGGTTCTATGTCAGCTGGGTGTGGCAGCCAGGCGCCCCCTAGGGGATGGGGAGCCTGTCAGCCCCGGGCCTGTCACTGCCTGCTGTCCCTGCTGTCACCAGCCAGGCCTCTGAAAATTGGTCAAACCATGCCCAGACTTGGGGCCAATTTGCCCCAAAGTCTTGAAAAGACAAGTCGGGAAGAAAGATATGGGACAGAGGGAGAAAGCGAAGGGAGCAGGAGAAAGGGAAGGAAGAATAAAAAGTAGTGTTTGGCTTCAGGAGTGAGATGGAGGAATTGCAGGAAAAGAGGCAGGAAGCAGGAGAGTGAGAGAAAAGGAAAGTAGAGACATGCAGCCAGACGAGGGGTTAGTGAGGGAGGATGGGGCAGAGAACAGGATGAGAAGGAAATAAGGCAATGCAAGGACAGGCAAGGACAGGCAAAGCAAGGCTAGGCTGCAGGACATTTTTTCGCTTTATATTTTCTAGCACATTCGTCTTCAGACTAGGAGTAAGGCCATAAGACCGTATGGATTAGGCCCAAGCAAAAACCCCAGCTACTTGACACACTAAGACTAAGCCTAAAATACGCAGATCTCTCCATAGGGATGGTTTTTATACTGTGCTTCAACAATCTGCTGGCAGTACAAAAAAATAAGCTGCAGATCTCCTTAGGCTGAGTCACGGTGCTTTGGTACAGGGACCATGCATATCATGGGAATAGTTCACCATTTCTGCTCTGGTTTTCAGAGTATGACACCAAAACACCCACCTGATGATATCCTTTCAAGAGCAAAGACAGCAATTTGCAGAATTCCGCTTCCTTGGGAAAGTGAGAAATTGCTGAGCTGCCACCAAGTCCTGCAGTGTCCCTGTCACCTGCAGAGTCACCACATACTCGCCACGGTAGCGGGCATTGTGACAAAGGTTCTATGTCAGCTGGGTGTGGCAGCCAGGCGCCCCCTAGGGGATGGGGAGCCTGTCAGCCCCGGGCCTGTCACTGCCTGCTGTCCCTGCTGTCACCAGCCAGGCCTCTGAAAATTGGTCAAACCATGCCCAGACTTGGGGCCAATTTTGCCCAAAGTCTTGAAAAGACAAGTCGGGAAGAAAGATATGGGACAGAGGGAGAAAGCGAAGGGAGCAGGAGAAAGGGAAGGAAGAATAAAAAGTAGTGTTGGGCTGCAGGAGTGAGATGGAGGAATTGCAGGAAAAGAGGCAGGAAGCAGGAGAGTGAGAGAAAAGGAAAGTAGAGACATGCAGCCAGACGAGGGGTTAGTGAGGGAGGAAGGGACAGAGAACAGGATGAGAAGGAAATAAGGCAAGGCAAGGACAGGCAAGGACAGGCAAAGCAAGGCTAAGCTGCAGGACATTTTTTCGCTTTATAGTTTCTAGCACATTCATCTTCAGACTAGGAGTAAGGCCATAAGACCGTATGGATTAGGCCAAAGCAAAAACCCCAGCTACTTGAGACACGTAGACTAAGCCTAAAATACGCAGATCTCTCCATAAGGATGGTTTTTATACTGTGCTTCCACAATCTGCTGGCAGTACAAAAAAATAAGCTGCAGATCTCCTTAGGCTGAGTCATGGTGCTTTGCTGCAGGGACGATGCATATCATGGGAATATTTCACCATTTCTGCTCTGGTTTTCAGAGTATGACACCAAAACACCCACCTGATGATATCCTTTCAAGAGCAAAGGCAGCAATTTGCAGAATTCCGCTTCTTTGGGGAACTGAGAAATTGCTGAGCTGCCACCAAGTCCTGCAGTGTCCCTGTCACCTGCAGAGTCACCACATACTCGCCACGGTAGCGGGCATTGTGACAACGGTTCTATGTCAGCTGGGTGTGGCAGCCAGGCGCCCGCTAGGGGATGGGGAGCCTGTCAGCCCCGGGCCTCTCACTGCCTGCTGTCCCTGCTGTCACCAGCCAGGCCTCTGAAAATTGGTCAAACCATGCCCAGACTTGGGGCCAATTTGGCCCAAAGTCTTGAAAAGGCAAGTCGGGAAGAAAGATATGGGACAGAGGGAGAAAGCGAAGGGAGCAGGAGAAAGGGAAGGAAGAATAAAAAGTAGTGTTGGGCTGCAGGAGTGAGATGGAGGAACTGCAGGAAAAGAGGCAGGAAGCAGGATAGTGAGAGAAAAGGAAAGACGAGACATGCAGCCAGACGAGGGGTTAGTGAGGGAGGATGGGACAGAGAACAGGATGAAACGGAAATAAGGCAAGGCAAGGACAGGCAAGGACAGGCAAAGCAAGGCTAAGCTGCAGGACATTTTTTCACTTTATAGTTTCTAGCACATTCGTCTTCAGACTAGGAGTAAGGCCATAAGACCGTATGGATTAGGCCCAAGCAAAAACCCCAGGTACTTGACACACTAAGACTAAGCCTAAAATACGCAGATCTCTCCATAGGGATGGTTTTTATACTGTGCTTCAACAATCTGCTGGCAGTACAAAAAAATAAGCTGCAGATCTCCTTAGGCTGAGTCACGGTGCTTTGGTACAGGGACCATGCATATCATGGGAATAGTTCACCATTTCTGCTCTGGTTTTCAGAGCATGACACCAAAACACCCACCTGATGATATCCTTTCAAGAGCAAAGACAGCAATTTGCAGAATTCCGCTTCCTTGGGAAAGTGAGAAATTGCTGAGCTGCCACCAAGTCCTGC
Source organism: Columba livia (assembly GCF_036013475.1). Taxonomy (NCBI): domain Eukaryota; kingdom Metazoa; phylum Chordata; class Aves; order Columbiformes; family Columbidae; genus Columba; species Columba livia. Next base: position 3,706,004 of record NW_027043009.1, on the reverse strand, counting down.
AGTGTCCCTGTCACCTGCAGAGTCACCACATACTCGCCACGGTAGCGGGCATTGTGACAAAGGTTCTATGTCAGCTGGGTGTGGCAGCCAGGCGCCCCCTAGGGGATGGGGAGCCTGTCAGCCCCGGGCCTGTCACTGCCTGCTGTCCCTGCTGTCACCAGCCAGGCCTCTGAAAATTGGTCAAACCATGCCCAGACTTGGGGCCAATTTGCCCCAAAGTCTTGAAAAGACAAGTCGGGAAGAAAGATATGGGACAGAGGGAGAAAGCGAAGGGAGCAGGAGAAAGGGAAGGAAGAATAAAAAGTAGTGTTGGGCTGCAGGAGTGAGATGGAGGAATTGCCATTAAAGAGGCAGGAAGCAGGAGAGTGAGAGAAAAGGAAAGAAGAGACATGCAGCCAGACGAGGGGTTAGTGAGAGAGGATGGGACAGAGAATAGGATGAGAAGGAAATAAGGCAAGGCAAGGACAGGCAAGGAGAGGCAAAGCAAGGCTAGGCTGCAGGACATGTTTTAGCTTTACAGTTTCTAGCACATTCGTCTTCAGACTAGGAGTAAGGCCATAAGTCCGTATGGATTAGGCCCAAGCAAAAACCCCAGCTACTTGAGACACTAAGACTAAGCCTAAAATACGCAGATCTCTCCATAGGGATGGTTTTTATACTGTGCTTCAACAATCTGCTGGCAGTACAAAAAAATAAGCTGCAGATCTCCTTAGGCTGAGTCACGGTGCTTTGGTGCAGGGACCATGCATATCATGGGAATAGTTCACCATTTCTGCTCTGGTTTTCAGAGCATGACACCAAAACACCCACCTGATGATATCCTTTCAAGAGCAAAGGCAGCAATTTGCAGAATTCCGCTTCCTTGGGAAAGTGAGAAATTGCTGAGCTGCCACCAAGTCCTGCAGTGTCCCTGTCACCTGCAGAGTCACCACATACTCGCCACGGTAGCGGGCATTGTGACAAAGGTTCTATGTCAGCTGGGTGTGGCAGCCAGGCGCCCCCTAGGGGATGGGGAGCCTGTCAGCCCCGGGCCTGTCACTGCCTGCTGTCCCTGCTGTCACCAGCCAGGCCTCTGAAAATTGGTCAAACCATGCCCAGACTTGGGGCCAATTTGCCCCAAAGTCTTGAAAAGACAAGTCGGGAAGAAAGATATGGGACAGAGGGAGAAAGCGAAGGGAGCAGGAGAAAGGGAAGGAAGAATAAAAAGTAGTGTTTGGCTTCAGGAGTGAGATGGAGGAATTGCAGGAAAAGAGGCAGGAAGCAGGAGAGTGAGAGAAAAGGAAAGTAGAGACATGCAGCCAGACGAGGGGTTAGTGAGGGAGGATGGGGCAGAGAACAGGATGAGAAGGAAATAAGGCAATGCAAGGACAGGCAAGGACAGGCAAAGCAAGGCTAGGCTGCAGGACATTTTTTCGCTTTATATTTTCTAGCACATTCGTCTTCAGACTAGGAGTAAGGCCATAAGACCGTATGGATTAGGCCCAAGCAAAAACCCCAGCTACTTGACACACTAAGACTAAGCCTAAAATACGCAGATCTCTCCATAGGGATGGTTTTTATACTGTGCTTCAACAATCTGCTGGCAGTACAAAAAAATAAGCTGCAGATCTCCTTAGGCTGAGTCACGGTGCTTTGGTACAGGGACCATGCATATCATGGGAATAGTTCACCATTTCTGCTCTGGTTTTCAGAGTATGACACCAAAACACCCACCTGATGATATCCTTTCAAGAGCAAAGACAGCAATTTGCAGAATTCCGCTTCCTTGGGAAAGTGAGAAATTGCTGAGCTGCCACCAAGTCCTGCAGTGTCCCTGTCACCTGCAGAGTCACCACATACTCGCCACGGTAGCGGGCATTGTGACAACGGTTCTATGTCAGCTGGGTGTGGCAGCCAGGCGCCCGCTAGGGGATGGGGAGCCTGTCAGCCCCGGGCCTCTCACTGCCTGCTGTCCCTGCTGTCACCAGCCAGGCCTCTGAAAATTGGTCAAACCATGCCCAGACTTGGGGCCAATTTGGCCCAAAGTCTTGAAAAGGCAAGTCGGGAAGAAAGATATGGGACAGAGGGAGAAAGCGAAGGGAGCAGGAGAAAGGGAAGGAAGAATAAAAAGTAGTGTTGGGCTGCAGGAGTGAGATGGAGGAACTGCAGGAAAAGAGGCAGGAAGCAGGATAGTGAGAGAAAAGGAAAGACGAGACATGCAGCCAGACGAGGGGTTAGTGAGGGAGGATGGGACAGAGAACAGGATGAAACGGAAATAAGGCAAGGCAAGGACAGGCAAGGACAGGCAAAGCAAGGCTAAGCTGCAGGACATTTTTTCACTTTATAGTTTCTAGCACATTCGTCTTCAGACTAGGAGTAAGGCCATAAGACCGTATGGATTAGGCCCAAGCAAAAACCCCAGGTACTTGACACACTAAGACTAAGCCTAAAATACGCAGATCTCTCCATAGGGATGGTTTTTATACTGTGCTTCAACAATCTGCTGGCAGTACAAAAAAATAAGCTGCAGATCTCCTTAGGCTGAGTCACGGTGCTTTGGTACAGGGACCATGCATATCATGGGAATAGTTCACCATTTCTGCTCTGGTTTTCAGAGCATGACACCAAAACACCCACCTGATGATATCCTTTCAAGAGCAAAGACAGCAATTTGCAGAATTCCGCTTCCTTGGGAAAGTGAGAAATTGCTGAGCTGCCACCAAGTCCTGCAGTGTCCCTGTCACCTGCAGAGTCACCACATACTCGCCACGGTAGCGGGCATTGTGACAAAGGTTCTATGTCAGCTGGGTGTGGCAGCCAGGCGCCCCCTAGGGGATGGGGAGCCTGTCAGCCCCGGGCCTCTCACTGCCTGCTGTCCCTGCTGTCACCAGCCAGGCCTCTGAAAATTGGTCAAACCATGCCCAGACTTGGGGCCAATTTTGCCCAAAGTCTTGAAAAGACAAGTCGGGAAGAAAGATATGGGACAGAGGGAGAAAGCGAAGGGAGCAGGAGAAAGGGAAGGAAGAATAAAAAGTAGTGTTGGGCTGCAGGAGTGAGATGGAGGAATTGCCATTAAAGAGGCAGGAAGCAGGAGAGTGAGAGAAAAGGAAAGAAGAGACATGCAGCCAGACGAGGGGTTAGTGAGAGAGGATGGGACAGAGAATAGGATGAGAAGGAAATAAGGCAAGGCAAGGACAGGCAAGGAGAGGCAAAGCAAGGCTAGGCTGCAGGACATGTTTTAGCTTTACAGTTTCTAGCACATTCGTCTTCAGACTAGGAGTAAGGCCATAAGTCCGTATGGATTAGGCCCAAGCAAAAACCCCAGCTACTTGAGACACTAAGACTAAGCGTAAAATACGCAGATCTCTCCATAGGGATGGTTTTTATACTGTGCTTCCACAATCTGCTGGCAGTACAAAAAAATAAGCTGCAGATCTCCTTAGGCTGAGTCACGGTGCTTTGGTGCAGGGACCATGCATATCATGGGAATATTTCACCATTTCTGCTCTGGTTTTCAGAGTATGACACCAAAACACCCATCTGATGATATCCTTTCAAGAGCAAAGGCAGCAATTTGCAGAATTCCGCTTCTTTGGGGAAGTGAGAAATTGCTGAGCTGCCACCAAGTCCTGCAGTGTCCCTGTCACCTGCAGAGTCACCACATACTCGCCACGGTAGCGGGCATTGTGACAAAGGTTCTATGTCAGCTGGGTGTGGCAGCCAGGCGCCCGCTAGGGGATGGGGAGCCTGTCAGCCCCGGGCCTGTCACTGCCTGCTGTCCCTGCTGTCACCAGCCAGGCCTCTGAAAATTGGTCAAACCATGCCCAGACTTGGGGCCAATTTTGCCCAAAGTCTTGAAAAGACAAGTCGGGAAGAAAGATATGGGACAGAGGGAGAAAGCGAAGGGAGCAGGAGAAAGGGAAGGAAGAATAAAAAGTAGTGTTGGGCTGCAGGAGTGAGATGGAGGAATTGCAATTAAAGAGGCAGGAAGCAGGAGAGTGAGAGAAAAGGAAAGAAGAGACATGCAGCCAGACGAGGGGTTAGTGAGAGAGGATGGGACAGAGAACAGGATAAGAAGGAAATAAGGCAAGGCAAGGACAGGCAAGGACAGGCAGAGCAAGGCTAGGTTGCAGGACATGTTTTCGCTTTATAGTTTCTAGCACATTCGTCTTCAGACTAGGAGTAAGGCCATAAGACCGTATGGATTAGGCCCAAGCAAAAACCCCAGCTACTTGAGACACTTAGACTAAGCCTAAAATACGCAGATCTCTCCATAAGGATGGTTTTTATACTGTGCTTCCACAGTCTGCTGGCAGTACAAAAAATAAGCTGCAGATCTCCTTAGGCTGAGTCATGGTGCTTTGGTGCAGGGACCATGCATATCATGGGAATAGTTCACCATTTCTGCTCTGGTTTTCAGAGCATGACACCAAAACACCCACCTGATGATATCCTTTCAAGAGCAAAGGCAGCAATTTGCAGAATTCCGCTTCCTTGGGAAAGTGAGAAATTGCTGAGCTGCCACCAAGTCCTGCAGTGTCCCTGTCACCTGCAGAGTCACCACATACTCGCCACGGTAGCGGGCATTGTGACAAAGGTTCTATGTCAGCTGGGTGTGGCAGCCAGGCGCCCCCTAGGGGATGGGGAGCCTGTCAGCCCCGGGCCTGTCACTGCCTGCTGTCCCTGCTGTCACCAGCCAGGCCTCTGAAAATTGGTCAAACCATGCCCAGACTTGGGGCCAATTTGGCCCAAAGTCTTGAAAAGGCAAGTCGGGAAGAAAGATATGGGACAGAGGGAGAAAGCGAAGGGAGCAGGAGAAAGGGAAGGAAGAATAAAAAGTAGTGTTGGGCTTCAGGAGTGAGATGGAGGAATTGCAGGAAAAGAGGCAGGAAGCAGGAGAGTGAGAGAAAAGGAAAGACGAGACATGCAGCCAGACGAGGGGTTAGTGAGGGAGGATGGGACAGAGAACAGGATGAAACGGAAGTAAGGCAAGGCAAGGACAGGCAAGGACAGGCAAAGCAAGGCTAAGCTGCAGGACATTTTTTCGCTTTATAGTTTCTAGCACATTCGTCTTCAGACTAGGAGTAAGGCCGTAAGACCGTATGGATTAGGCCCAAGCAAAAACCCCAGCTACTTGAGACACTAAGACTAAGCCTAAAATACGCAGATCTCTCCATAAGGATGGTTTTTATACTGTGCTTCCACAATCTGCTGGCAGTACAAAAAAATAAGCTGCAGATCTCCTTAGGCTGAGTCACGGTGCTTTGGTGCAGGGACCATGCATATCATGGGAATATTTCACCATTTCTGCTCTGGTTTTCAGAGCATGACACCAAAACACCCACCTGATGATATCCTTTCAAGAGCAAAGGCAGCAATTTGCAGAATTCCGCTTCCTTGGGAAAGTGAGAAATTGCTGAGCTGACACCAAGTCCTGCAGTGTCCCTGTCACCTGCAGAGTCACCACATACTCGCCACGGTAGCGGGCATTGTGACAAAGGTTCTATGTCAGCTGGGTGTGGCAGCCAGGCGCCCCCTAGGGGATGGGGAGCCTGTCAGCCCCGGGCCTCTCACTGCCTGCTGTCCCTGCTGTCACCAGCCAGGCCTCTGAAAATTGGTCAAACCATGCCCAGACTTGGGGCCAATTTGCCCCAAAGTCTTGAAAAGACAAGTCGGGAAGAAAGATATGGGACAGAGGGAGAAAGCGAAGGGAGCAGGAGAAAGGGAAGGAAGAATAAAAAGTAGTGTTGGGCTGCAGGAGTGAGATGGAGGAATTGCCATTAAAGAGGCAGGAAGCAGGAGAGTGAGAGAAAAGGAAAGAAGAGACATGCAGCCAGACGAGGGGTTAGTGAGAGAGGATGGGACAGAGAATAGGATGAGAAGGAAATAAGGCAAGGCAAGGACATGCAAGGACAGGCAAAGCAAGGCTAGGCTGCAGGACATGTTTTAGCTTTACAGTTTCTAGCACATTCGTCTTCAGACTAGGAGTAAGGCCATAAGACCGTATGGATTAGGCCCAAGCAAAAACCCCAGGTACTTGACACACTAAGACTAAGCCTAAAATACGCAGATCTCTCCATAGGGATGGTTTTTATACTGTGCTTCAACAATCTGCTGGCAGTACAAAAAAATAAGCTGCAGATCTCCTTAGGCTGAGTCATGGTGCTTTGGTGCAGGGACCATGCATATCATGGGAATATTTCACCATTTCTGCTCTGGTTTTCAGAGTATGACACCAAAACACCCACCTGATGATATCCTTTCAAGAGCAAAGGCAGCAATTTGCAGAATTCCGCTCCTTTGGGGAAGTGAGAAATTGCTGAGCTGCCACCAATTCCTGCAGTGTCCCTGTCACCTGCAGAGTCACCACATACTCGCCACGGTAGCGGGCATTGTGACAAAGGTTCTATGTCAGCTGGGTGTGGCAGCCAGGCGCCCCCTAGGGGATGGGGAGCCTGTCAGTCCCGGGCCTGTCACTGCCTGCTGTCCCTGCTGTCACCAGCCAGGCCTCTGAAAATTGGTCAAACCATGCCCAGACTTGGGGCCAACTTGGCCCAAAGTCTTGAAAAGACAAGTCGGGAAGATAGATATGGGACAGAGGGAGAAAGCGAAGGGAGCAGGAGAAAGGGAAGGAAGAATAAAAAGTAGTGTTGGGCTACAGGAGTGAGATGGAGGAATTTCCATTAAAGAGGCAGGAAGCAGGAGAGTGAGAGAAACGGAAAGACGAGACATGCAGCCAGACGAGGGGTTAGTGAGGGAGGATGGGACAGAGAACAGGATGAAACGGAAGTAAGGCAAGGCAAGGACAGGCAAGGACAGGCAAAGCAAGGCTAAGCTGCAGGACATTTTTTCGCTTTATAGTTTCTAGCACATTCGTCTTCAGACTAGGAGTAAGGCCATAAGACCGTATGGATTAGGCCCAAGCAAAAACCCCAGCTACTTGAGACACTAAGACTAAGCCTAAAATACGCAGATCTCTCCATAAGGATGGTTTTTATACTGTGCTTCCACAATCTGCTGGCAGTACAAAAAAATAAGCTGCAGATCTCCTTAGGCTGAGTCACGGTGCTTTGGTGCAGGGACCATGCATATCATGGGAATAGTTCACCATTTCTGCTCTGGTTTTCAGAGCATGACACCAAAACACCCACCTGATGATATCCTTTCAAGAGCAAAGGCAGCAATTTGCAGAATTCCGCTTCCTTGGGAAAGTGAGAAATTGCTGAGCTGACACCAAGTCCTGCAGTGTCCCTGTCACCTGCAGAGTCACCACATACTCGCCACGGTAGCGGGCATTGTGACAAAGGTTCTATGTCAGCTGGGTGTGGCAGCCAGGCGCCCCCTAGGGGATGGGGAGCCTGTCAGCCCCGGGCCTCTCACTGCCTGCTGTCCCTGCTGTCACCAGCCAGGCCTCTGAAAATTGGTCAAACCATGCCCAGACTTGGGGCCAATTTGCCCCAAAGTCTTGAAAAGACAAGTCGGGAAGAAAGATATGGGACAGAGGGAGAAAGCGAAGGGAGCAGGAGAAAGGGAAGGAAGAATAAAAAGTAGTGTTGGGCTGCAGGAGTGAGATGGAGGAATTGCCATTAAAGAGGCAGGAAGCAGGAGAGTGAGAGAAAAGGAAAGTAGAGACATGCAGCCAGACGAGGGGTTAGTGAGAGAGGATGGGACAGAGAACAGGATGAGAAGGAAATAAGGCAAGGCAAGGACATGCAAGGACAGGCAAAGCAAGGCTAGGCTGCAGGACATGTTCTAGCTTTACAGTTTCTAGCACATTCGTCTTCAGACTAGGAGTAAGGCCATAAGACCGTATGGATTAGGCCCAAGCAAAAACCCCAGGTACTTGACACACTAAGACTAAGCCTAAAATACGCAGATCTCTCCATAGGGATGGTTTTTATACTGTGCTTCAACAATCTGCTGGCAGTACAAAAAAATAAGCTGCAGATCTCCTTAGGCTGAGTCATGGTGCTTTGGTGCAGGGACCATGCATATCATGGGAATATTTCACCATTTCTGCTCTGGTTTTCAGAGTATGACACCAAAACACCCACCTGATGATATCCTTTCAAGAGCAAAGGCAGCAATTTGCAGAATTCCGCTCCTTTGGGGAAGTGAGAAATTGCTGAGCTGCCACCAATTCCTGCAGTGTCCCTGTCACCTGCAGAGTCACCACATACTCGCCACGGTAGCGGGCATTGTGACAAAGGTTCTATGTCAGCTGGGTGTGGCAGCCAGGCGCCCCCTAGGGGATGGGGAGCCTGTCAGTCCCGGGCCTGTCACTGCCTGCTGTCCCTGCTGTCACCAGCCAGGCCTCTGAAAATTGGTCAAACCATGCCCAGACTTGGGGCCAACTTGGCCCAAAGTCTTGAAAAGACAAGTCGGGAAGATAGATATGGGACAGAGGGAGAAAGCGAAGGGAGCAGGAGAAAGGGAAGGAAGAATAAAAAGTAGTGTTGGGCTTCAGGAGTGAGATGGAGGAATTGCAGGAAAAGAGGCAGGAAGCAGGAGAGTGAGAGAAAAGGAAAGTAGAGACATGCAGCAAGACGAGGGGTTAGTGAGGGAGGATGGGACAGAGAACAGGATGAGAAGGAAATAAGGCAAGGCAAGGACAGGCAAGGACAGGCAAAGCAAGGCTAGGCTGCAGGACATTTTTTCGCTTTATAGTTTCTAGCACATTCGTCTTCAGACTAGGAGTAAGGCCATAAGACCGTATGGATTAGGCCCAAGCAAAAACCCCAGCTACTTGAGACACTAAGACTAAGCCTAAAATACGCAGATCTCTCCATAAGGATGGTTTTTATACTGTGCTTCCACAATCTGCTGGCAGTACAAAAAAATAAGCTGCAGATCTCCTTAGGCTGAGTCACGGTGCTTTGGTACAGGGACCATGCATATCATGGGAATAGTTCACCATTTCTGCTCTGGTTTTCAGAGTATGACACCAAAACACCCACCTGATGATATCCTTTCAAGAGCAAAGGCAGCAATTTGCAGAATTCCGCTTCTTTGGGGAAGTGAGAAATTGCTGAGCTGCCACCAAGTCCTGCAGTGTCCCTGTCACCTGCAGAGTCACCACATACTCGCCACGGTAGCGGGCATTGTGACAAAGGTTCTATGTCAGCTGGGTGTGGCAGCCAGGCGCCCCCTAGGGGATGGGGAGCCTGTCAGCCCCGGGCCTCTCACTGCCTGCTGTCCCTGCTGTCACCAGCCAGGCCTCTGAAAATTGGTCAAACCATGCCCAGACTTGGGGCCAATTTTGCCCAAAGTCTTGAAAAGACAAGTCGGGAAGAAAGATATGGGACAGAGGGAGAAAACGAAGGGAGCAGGAGAAAGGGAAGGAAGAATAAAAAGTAGTGTTGGGCTGCAGGAGTGAGATGGAGGAATTGCCATTAAAGAGGCAGGAAGCAGGAGAGTGAGAGAAAAGGAAAGAAGAGACATGCAGCCAGACGAGGGGTTAGTGAGAGAGGATGGGACAGAGAATAGGATGAGAAGGAAATAAGGCAAGGCAAGGACAGGCAAGGAGAGGCAAAGCAAGGCTAGGCTGCAGGACATGTTTTAGCTTTACAGTTTCTAGCACATTCGTCTTCAGACTAGGAGTAAGGCCATAAGTCCGTATGGATTAGGCCCAAGCAAAAACCCCAGCTACTTGAGACACTAAGACTAAGCCTAAAGTATGCAGATCTGTCCATAAGGATGGTTTTTATACTGTGGTTCCACAATCTGCTGGCAGTACAAAAAAATAAGCTGCAGATCTCCTTAGGCTGAGTCACGGTGCTTTGGTGCAGGGACCATGCATATCATGGGAATATTTCACCATTTCTGCTCTGGTTTTCAGAGTATGACACCAAAACACCCATCTGATGATATCCTTTCAAGAGCAAAGGCAGCAATTTGCAGAATTCCGCTTCTTTGGGGAAGGGAGAAATTGCTGAGCTGACACCAAGTCCTGCAGTGTCCCTGTCACCTGCAGAGTCACCACATACTCGCCACGGTAGCGGGCATTGTGACAAAGGTTCTATGTCAGCTGGGTGTGGCAGCCAGGCACCCCCTAGGGGATGGGGAGCCTGTCAGCCCCGGGCCTCTCACTGCCTGCTGTCCCTGCTGTCACCAGCCAGGCCTCTGAAAATTGGTCAAACCATGCCCAGACTTGGGGCCAATTTGGCCCAAAGTCTTGAAAAGACAAGTCGGGAAGAAAGATATGGGACAGAGGGAGAAAGCGAAGGGAGCAGGAGAAAGGGAAGGAAGAATAAAAAGTAGTGTTGGGCTTCAGGAGTGAGATGGAGGAATTGCAGGAAAAGAGGCAGGAAGCAGGAGAGTGAGAGAAAAGGAAAGTAGAGACATGCAGCCAGACGAGGGGTTAGTGAGGGAGGATGGGACAGAGAACAGGATGAGAAGGAAATAAGGCAATGCAAGGACAGGCAAGGACAGGCAAAGCAAGGCTAGGCTGCAGGACATTTTTTCGCTTTACATTTTCTAGCACATTCGTCTTCAGACTAGGAGTAAGGCCATAAGACCGTATGGATTAGGCCCAAGCAAAAACCCCAGCTACTTGAGACACTAAGACTAAGCCTAAAATACGCAGATCTCTCCATAGGGATGGTTTTTATACTGTGCTTCAACAATCTGCTGGCAGTACAAAAAAATAAGCTGCAGATCTCCTTAGGCTGAGTCACGGTGCTTTGGTACAGGGACCATGCATATCATGGGAATAGTTCACCATTTCTGCTCTGGTTTTCAGAGCATGACACCAAAACACCCACCTGATGATATCCTTTCAAGAGCAAAGACAGCAATTTGCAGAATTCCGCTTCCTTGGGAAAGTGAGAAATTGCTGAGCTGCCACCAAGTCCTGCAGTGTCCCTGTCACCTGCAGAGTCACCACATACTCGCCACGGTAGCGGGCATTGTGACAAAGGTTCTATGTCAGCTGGGTGTGGCAGCCAGGCGCCCCCTAGGGGATGGGGAGCCTGTCAGCCCCGGGCCTCTCACTGCCTGCTGTCCCTGCTGTCACCAGCCAGGCCTCTGAAAATTGGTCAAACCATGCCCAGACTTGGGGCCAATTTGGCCCAAAGTCTTGAAAAGACAAGTCGGGAAGAAAGATATGGGACAGAGGGAGAAAGCGAAGGGAGCAGGAGAAAGGGAAGGAAGAATAAAAAGTAGTGTTGGGCTGCAGGAGTGAGATGGAGGAATTGCCATTAAAGAGGCAGGAAGCAGGAGAGTGAGAGAAAAGGAAAGAAGAGACATGCAGCCAGACGAGGGGTTAGTGAGAGAGGATGGGACAGAGAATAGGATGAGAAGGAAATAAGGCAAGGCAAGGACAGGCAAGGAGAGGCAAAGCAAGGCTAGGCTGCAGGACATGTTTTAGCTTTACAGTTTCTAGCACATTCGTCTTCAGACTAGGAGTAAGGCCATAAGTCCGTATGGATTAGGCCCAAGCAAAAACCCCAGCTACTTGAGACACTAAGACTAAGCCTAAAATACGCAGATCTCTCCATAAGGATGGTTTTTATACTGTGGTTCCACAATCTGCTGGCAGTACAAAAAAATAAGCTGCAGATCTCCTTAGGCTGAGTCACGGTGCTTTGGTGCAGGGACCATGCATATCATGGGAATATTTCACCATTTCTGCTCTGGTTTTCAGAGTATGACACCAAAACACCCATCTGATGATATCCTTTCAAGAGCAAAGGCAGCAATTTGCAGAATTCCGCTTCTTTGGGGAAGGGAGAAATTGCTGAGCTGACACCAAGTCCTGCAGTGTCCCTGTCACCTGCAGAGTCACCACATACTCGCCACGGTAGCGGGCATTGTGACAAAGGTTCTATGTCAGCTGGGTGTGGCAGCCAGGCGCCCCCTAGGGGATGGGGAGCCTGTCAGCCCCGGGCCTGTCACTGCCTGCTGTCCCTGCTGTCACCAGCCAGGCCTCTGAAAATTGGTCAAACCATGCCCAGACTTGGGGCCAATTTGCCCCAAAGTCTTGAAAAGACAAGTCGGGAAGAAAGATATGGGACAGAGGGAGAAAGCGAAGGGAGCAGGAGAAAGGGAAGGAAGAATAAAAAGTAGTGTTGGGCTTCAGGAGTGAGATGGAGGAATTGCAGGAAAAGAGGCAGGAAGCAGGAGAGTGAGAGAAAAGGAAAGTAGAGACATGCAGCCAGACGAGGGGTTAGTGAGGGAGGATGGGACAGAGAACAGGATGAGAAGGAAATAAGGTAAGGCAAGGACCGGCAAGGACAGGCAAAGCAAGGCTAGGCTGCAGGACATTTTTTCGCTTTATATTTTCTAGCACATTCGTCTTCAGACTAGGAGTAAGGCCATAAGACCGTATGGATTAGGCCCAAGCAAAAACCCCAGATACTTGACACACTAAGACTAAGCCTAAAATACGCAGATCTCTCCATAGGGATGGTTTTTATACTGTGCTTCCACAATCTGCTGGCAGTACAAAAAAATAAGCTGCAGATCTCCTTAGGCTGAGTCACGGTGCTTTGGTACAGGGACCATGCATATCATGGGAATAGTTCACCATTTCTGCTCTGGTTTTCAGAGTATGACACCAAAACACCCACCTGATGATATCCTTTCAAGAGCAAAGGCAGCAATTTGCAGAATTCCGCTTCTTTGGGGAAGTGAGAAATTGCTGAGCTGCCACCAAGTCCTGCAGTGTCCCTGTCACCTGCAGAGTGACCACATACTCGCCACGGTAGCGGGCATTGTGACAAAGGTTCTATGTCAGCTGGGTGTGGCAGCCAGGCGCCCCCTAGGGGATGGGGAGCCTGTCAGCCCCGGGCCTGTCACTGCCTGCTGTCCTTGCTGTCACCAGCCAGGCCTCTGAAAATTGGTCAAACCATGCCCAGAGTTGGGGCCAATTTGGCCCAAAGTCTTGAAAAGACAAGTCGGGAAGAAAGATATGGGACAGAGGGAGAAAGCAAAGGGAGCAGGAGAAAGGGAAGGAAGAATACAAAGTAGTGTTGGGCTACAGGAGTGAGATGGAGGAATTGCAGGAAAAGAGGCAGGAAGCAGGAGAGTGAGAGAAAAGGAAAGTAGAGACATGCAGCCAGACGAGGGGTTAGTGAGGGAGGATGGGACAGAGAACAGGATGAGAAGGAAATAAGGCAAGGCAAGCACAGGCAAGGACAGGCAAAGCAAGGCTAGGCTGCAGGACATTTTTTCGCTTTATAGTTTCTAGCACATTCGTCTTCAGACTAGGAGTAAGGCCATAAGACCGTATGGATTAGGCCCAAGCAAAAACCCCAGCTACTTGAGACATTAAGACTAAGCCTAAAATACGCAGATCTCTCCATAAGGATGGTTTTTATACTGTGCTTCCACAATCTGCTGGCAGGACAAAAAAATAAGCTGCAGATCTCCTTAGGCTGAGTCACGGTGCTTTGGTGCAGGGACCATGCATATCATGGGAATATTTCACCATTTCTGCTCTGGTTTTCAGAGCATGACACCAAAACACCCACCTGATGATATCCTTTCAAGAGCAAAGGCAGCAATTTGCAGAATTCCGCTTCTTTGGGGAACTGAGAAATTGCTGAGCTGCCACCAAGTCCTGCAGTGTCCCTGTCACCTGCAGAGTCACCACATACTCACAAAGGTAGCGGGCATTGTGACAAAGGTTCTATGTCAGCTGGGTGTGGCAGCCAGGCGCCCCCTAGGGGATGGGGAGCCTGTCAGCCCCGGGCCTGTCACTGCCTGCTGTCCTTGCTGTCACCAGCCAGGCCTCTGAAAATTGGTCAAACCATGCCCAGAGTTGGGGCCAATTTGGCCCAAAGTCTTGAAAAGACAAGTCGGGAAGAAAGATATGGGACAGAGGGAGAAAGCAAAGGGAGCAGGAGAAAGGGAAGGAAGAATACAAAGTAGTGTTGGGCTGCAGGAGTGAGATGGAGGAATTGCCATTAAAGAGGCAGGAAGCAGGAGAGTGAGAGAAAAGAAAAGAAGAGACATGCAGCCAGACGAGGGGTTAGTGAGAGAGGATGGGACAGAGAATAGGATGAGAAGGAAATAAGGCAAGGCAAGGACAGGCAAGGACAGGCAAAGCAAGGCTAGGCTGCAGGATATGTTTAGGTTTATAGTTTCTAGCACATTCGTCTTCAGACTAGGAGTAAGGCCATAAGTCCGTATGTATTAGGCCCAAGCAAAAACCCCAGCTACTTGGGACACTAAGACTAAGCCTAAAGTACGCAGATCTCTCCATAAGGATGGTTTTTATACTGTGCTTCCACAAACTGCTGGCAGTACAAAAAAATAAGCTGCAGATCTCCTTAGGCTGAGTCACGGTGCTTTGGTGCAGGGACCATGCATATCATGGGAATATTTCACCATTTCTGCTCTGGTTTTCAGAGTATGACACCAAAACACCCACCTGATGATATCCTTTCAAGAGCAAAGGCAGCAATTTGCAGAATTCCGCTTCTTTGGGGAACTGAGAAATTGCTGAGCTGCCACCAAGTCCTGCAGTGTCCCTGTCACCTGCAGAGTCACCACATACTCGCCACGGTAGCGGGCATTGTGACAAAGGTTCTATGTCAGCTGGGTGTGGCAGCCAGGCGCCCCCTAGGGGATGGGGAGCCTGTCAGCCCCAGGCCTGTCACTGCCTGCTGTCCCTGCTGTCACCAGCCAGGCCTCTGAAAATTTGTCAAACCATGCCCAGAGTTGGGGCCAATTTGGCCCAAAGTCTTGAAAAGACAAGTCGGGAAGAAAGATATGGGACAGAGGGAGAAAGCAAAGGGAGCAGGAGAAAGGGAAGGAAGAATACAAAGTAGTGTTGGGCTGCAGGAGTGAGATGGAGGAATTGCCATTAAAGAGGCAGGAAGCAGGAGAGTGAGAGAAAAGAAAAGAAGAGACATGCAGCCAGACAAGGGGTTAGTGAGAGAGGATGGGACAGAGAATAGGATGAGAAGGAAATAAGGCAAGGCAAGGACAGGCAAGGACAGGCAAAGCAAGGCTAGGCTGCAGGATATGTTTAGGTTTATAGTTTCTAGCACATTCGTCTTCAGACTAGGAGTAAGGCCATAAGTCCGTATGTATTAGGCCCAAGCAAAAACCCCAGCTACTTGGGACACTAAGACTAAGCCTAAAGTACGTAGATCTCTCCATAAGGATGGTTTTTATACTGTGCTTCCACAATCTGCTGGCAGTACAAAAAAATAAGCTGCAGATCTCCTTAGGCTGAGTCACGGTGCTTTGGTGCAGGGACCATGCATATCATGGGAATATTTCACCATTTCTGCTCTGGTTTTCAGAGTATGACACCAAAACACCCACCTGATGATATCCTTTCAAGAGCAAAGGCAGCAATTTGCAGAATTCCGCTTCTTTGGGGAACTGAGAAATTGCTGAGCTGCCACCAAGTCCTGCAGTGTCCCTGTCACCTGCAGAGTCACCACATACTCGCCACGGTAGCGGGCATTGTGACAAAGGTTCTATGTCAGCTGGGTGTGGCAGCCAGGCGCCCCCTAGGGGATGGGGAGCCTGTCAGCCCCAGGCCTGTCACTGCCTGCTGTCCCTGCTGTCACCAGCCAGGCCTCTGAAAATTTGTCAAACCATGCCCAGAGTTGGGGCCAATTTGGCCCAAAGTCTTGAAAAGACAAGTCGGGAAGAAAGATATGGGACAGAGGGAGAAAGCGAAGGGAGCAGGAGAAAGGGAAGGAAGAATAAAAAGTAGTGTTGGGCTACAGGAGTGAGATGGAGGAATTGCAGGAAAAGAGGCAGGAATCAGGAGAGTGAGAGAAAAGGAAAGTAGAGACATGCAGCCAGACGAGGGGTTAGTGAGGGAGGATGGGACAGAGAACAGGATGAGAAGGAAATAAGGCAAGGCAAGGACAGGCAAGGACAGGCAAAGCAAGGCTAAGCTGCAGGACATTTTTTGGCTTTATAGTTTCTAGCACATTCGTCTTCAGACTAGGAGTAAGGCCATGAGACCGTATGGATTAGGCCCAAGCAAAAACCCCAGCTACTTGAGACACTAAGACTAAGCCTAAAATACGCAGATCTCTCCATAAGGATGGTTTTTATACTGTGCTTCCACAATCTGCTGGCAGTACAAAAAAATAAGCTGCAGATCTCCTTAGGCTGAGTCACGGTGCTTTGGTGCAGGGACCATGCATATCATGGGAATATTTCACCATTTCTGCTCTGGTTTTCAGAGTATGACACCAAAACACCCACCTGATGACATCCTTTCAAGAGCAAAGGCAGCAACTTGCAGAATTCCGCTTCTTTGGGGAAGTGAGAAATTGCTGAGCTGCCACCAAGTCCTGCAGTGTCCCTGTCACCTGTAAAGTCACCAGATATTCGCCACGGTAGCGGGCATTGTGACAAAGGTTCTATGTCAGCTGGGTGTGGCAGCCAGGCGCCCCCTAGGGGATGGGGAGCCTGTCAGCCCCGGGCCTGTCACTGCCTGCTGTCCCTGCTGTCACCAGCCAGGCCTCTGAAAATTGGTCAAACCATGCCCAGACTTGGGGCCAATTTGGCCCAAAGTCTTGAAAAGACAAGTCGGGAAGAAAGATATTGGATAGAGGGAGAAAGCGAAGGGAGCAGGAGAAAGGGAAGGAAGAATAAAAAGTAGTGTTGGGCTACAGGAGTGAGATGGAGGAATTGCAGGAAATGAGGCAGGAAGCAGGAGAGTGAGAGAAAAGGAAAGTAGAGACATGCAGCCAGACGAGGGGTTAGTGAGGGAGGATGGGACAGAGAATAGGATGAGAAGGAAATAAGGCAAGGCAAGGACAGGCAAGGACAGGCAAAGCAAGGCTAGGCTGCAGGACATTTTTTCACTTTATAGTTTCTAGCACATTCGTCTTCAGACTAGGAGTAAGGCCATAAGACCGTATGGATTAGGCCCAAGCAAAAACCCCAGCTACTTGAGACATTAAGACTAAGCCTAAAATACGCAGATCTCTCCATAAGGATGGTTTTTATACTGTGCTTCCACAATCTGCTGGCAGTACAAAAAAATAAGCTGCAGATCTCCTTAGGCTGAGTCACGGTGCTTTGGTGCAGGGACCATGCATATCATGGGAATATTTCACCATTTCTGCTCTGGTTTTCAGAGTATGACACCAAAACACCCACCTGATGATATCCTTTCAAGAGCAAAGGCAGCAATTTGCAGAATTCCGCTTCTTTGGGGAACTGAGAAATTGCTGAGCTGCCACCAAGTCCTGCAGTGTCCCTGTCACCTGCAGAGTCACCACATACTCGCCACGGTAGCGGGCATTGTGACAAAGGTTCTATGTCAGCTGGGTGTGGCAGCCAGG
Source organism: Columba livia (assembly GCF_036013475.1). Taxonomy (NCBI): domain Eukaryota; kingdom Metazoa; phylum Chordata; class Aves; order Columbiformes; family Columbidae; genus Columba; species Columba livia. The sequence continues at coordinate 3,688,758 of NW_027043009.1, read as the reverse complement.
CGCCCCCTAGGGGATGGGGAGCCTGTCAGCCCCGGGCCTCTCACTGCCTGCTGTCCCTGCTGTTACCAGCCAGGCCTCTGAAAATTGGTCAAGCCATGCCCAGACTTGGGGCCAATTTGGCCCAAAGTCTTGAAAAGACAAGTCGGGAAGAAAGATATGGGACAGAGGGAGAAAGCGAAGGGAGCAGGAGAAAGGGAAGGAAGAATAAAAAGTAGTGTTGGGCTTCAGGAGTGAGATGGAGGAATTGCAGGAAAAGAGGCAGGAAGCAGGAGAGTGAGAGAAAAGGAAAGTAGAGACATGCAGCCAGACGAGGGGTTAGTGAGGGAGGATGGGACAGAGAACAGGATGAGAAGGAAATAAGGCAAGGCAAGGACAGGCAAGGACAGGCAAAGCAAGGCTAAGCTGCAGGACATGTTTTCGCTTTATAGTTTCTAGCACATTCGTCTTCAGACTAGGAGTAAGGCCATAAGACCGTATGGATTAGGCCCAAGCAAAAACCCCAGCTACTTGAGACACTAAGACTAAGCCTAAAATACGCAGATCTCTCCATAAGGATGGTTTTTATACTGTGCTTCCACAATCTGCTGGCAGTACAAAAAAATAAGCTGCAGATCTCCTTAGGCTGAGTCATGGTGCTTTGGTACAGGGACCATGCATATCATGGGAATAGTTCACCATTTCTGCTCTGGTTTTCAGAGTATGACACCAAAACACCCACCTGATGATATCCTTTCAAGAGCAAAGACAGCAATTTGCAGAATTCCGCTTCTTTGGGGAAGTGAGAAATTGCTGAGCTGCCACCAAGTCCTGCAGTGTCCCTGTCACCTGCAGAGTCACCACATACTCGCCACGGTAGCGGGCATTGTGACAAAGGTTCTATGTCAGCTGGGTGTGGCAGCCAGGCGCCCCCTAGGGGATGGGGAGCCTGTCAGCCCCAGGCCTGTCACTGCCTGCTGTCCCTGCTGTCACCAGCCAGGCCTCTGAAAATTGCTCAAACCATGCCCAGATTTGGGGCCAATTTGGCACAAAGTCTTGAAAAGACAAGTCGGGAAGAAAGATATGGGACAGAGGGAGAAAGCGAAGGGAGCAGGAGAAAGGGAAGGAAGAATAAAAAGTAGTGTTGGGCTACAGGAGTGAGATGGAGGAATTGCAGGAAATGAGGCAGGAAGCAGGAGAGTGAGAGAAAAGGAAAGTAGAGACATGCAGCCAGACGAGGGGTTAGTGAGGGAGGATGGGACAGAGAACAGGATGAGAAGGAAATAAGGCAAGGCAAGGACATGCAAGGACAGGCAAAGCAAGGCTAGGCTGCAGGACATTTTTTCGCTTTATAGTTTCTAGCACATTCGTCTTCAGACTAGGAGTAAGGCCATAAGACCGTATGGATTAGGCCCAAGCAAAAACACCAGTTACTTGAGACACTAAGACTAAGCCTAAAATACGCAGATCTCTCCATAAGGATGGTTTTTATACTGTGGTTCCACAATCTGCTGGCAGTACAAAAAAATAAGCTGCAGATCTCCTTGGGCTGAGTCACGGTGCTTTGGTGCAGGGACCATGCATATCATGGGAATAGTTCACCATTTCTGCTCTGGTTTTCAGAGTATGACACCAAAACACCCACCTGATGATATCCTTTCAAGAGCAAAGGCAGCAATTTGCAGAATTCCGCTTCTTTGGGGAAGTGAGAAATTGCTGAGCTGCCACCAAGTCCTGCAGTGTCCCTGTCACCTGCAGAGTCACCACATACTCGCCACGGTAGCGGGCATTGTGACAAAGGTTCTATGTCAGCTGGGTGTGGCAGCCAGGCACCCCCTAGGGGATGGGGAGCCTGTCAGCCCCGGGCCTGTCACTGCCTGCTGCCCCTGCTGTCACCAGCCAGGCCTCTGAAAATTGGTCAAACCATGCCCAGAGTTGGGGCCAATTTGGCCCAAAGTCTTGAAAAGACAAGTCGGGAAGAAAGATATGGGACAGAGGGAGAAAGCGAAGGGAGCAGGAGAAAGGGAAGGAAGAATAAAAGGTAGTGTTGGGCTTCAGGAGTGAGATGGAGGAATTGCAGGAAAAGAGGCAGGAAGCAGGAGAGTGAGAGAAAAGGAAAGTACAGACATGCAGCCAGACGAGGGGTTAGTGAGGGAGGATGGGACAGAGAACAGGATGAGAAGGAAATAAGGCAAGGCAAGGACAGGCAAGGATAGGCAAAGCAAGGCTAAGCTGCAGGACATGTTTTCACTTTATAGTTTCTAGCACATTCGTCTTCAGACTAGGAGTAAGGCCATAAGACCGTATGGATTAGGCCCAAGCAAAAACCCCAGCTACTTGAGACACTAAGACTAAGCCTAAAATACGCAGATCTCTCCATAAGGATGGTTTTTATACTGTGCTTCCACAATCTGCTGGCAGTACAAAAAAATAAGCTGCAGATCTCCTTAGGCTGAGTCATGGTGCTTTGGTGCAGGGACCATGCATATCATGGGAATATTTCACCCTTTCTGCTCTGGTTTTCAGAGTATGACACCAAAACACCCACCTGATGACATCCTTTCAAGAGCAAAGGCAGCAATTTGCAGAATTCCGCTTCTTTGGGGAAGTGAGAAATTGCTGAGCTGCCACCAAGTCCTGCAGTGTCCCTTTCACCTGCAGAGTCACCACATACTCGCCACGGTAGCGGGCATTGTGACAAAGGTTCTATGTCAGCTGGGTGTGGCCGCCAGGCGCCCCCTAGGAGATGGGGAGCCTGTCAGCCGCGGGCCTGTCACTTCCTGCTGTCCCTGCTGTCACCAGCCAGGCCTCTGAAAATTGGTCAAACCATGCCCAGACTTGGGGCCAATTTGGCCCAAAGTCTTGAAAAGACAAGTCGGGAAGAAAGATATGGGACAGAGGGAGAAAGCGAAGGGAGCAGGAGAAAGGGAAGGAAGAATAAAAAGTACTGTTGGGCTTCAGGATTGAGATGGAGGAATTGCAGGAAAAGAGGCAGGAAGCAGGAGAGTGAGAGAAAAGGAAAGTAGAGACATGCAGCCAGACGAGGGGTTAGTGAGGGAGGATGGGACAGAGAACAGGATGAGAAGGAAATAAGGCAAGGCAAGGACAGGCAAGGACAGGCAAAGCAAGGCTAAGCTGCAGGACATTTTTTGGCTTTATAGTTTCTAGCACATTCGTCTTCAGACTAGGAGTAAGGCCATGAGACCGTATGGATTAGGCCCAAGCAAAAACCCCAGCTACTTGAGACACTAATACTAAGCCTAAAATACGCAGATCTCTCCATAAGGATGGTTTTTATACTGTGCTTCCACAATCTGCTGGCAGTACAAAAAAATAAGCTGCAGATCTCCTTAGGCTGAGTCACGGTGCTTTGGTACAGGGACCATGTATATCATGGGAATAGTTCACCATTTCTGCTCTGGTTTTCAGAGTATGACACCAAAACACCCACCTGATGACATCCTTTCAAGAGCAAAGGCAGCAACTTGCAGAATTCCGCTTCTTTGGGGAAGTGAGAAATTGCTGAGCTGCCACCAAGTCCTGCAGTGTCCCTGTCACCTGTAAAGTCACCAGATATTCGCCACGGTAGCGGGCATTGTGACAAAGGTTCTATGTCAGCTGGGTGTGGCAGCCAGGCGCCCCCTAGGGGATGGGGAGCCTGTCAGCCCCGGGCCTGTCACTGCCTGCTGTCCCTGCTGTCACCAGCCAGGCCTCTGAAAATTGGTCAAACCATGCCCAGACTTGGGGCCAATTTGGCCCAAAGTCTTGAAAAGACAAGTCGGGAAGAAAGATATTGGATAGAGGGAGAAAGCGAAGGGAGCAGGAGAAAGGATAGGAAGAATAAAAAGTAGTGTTGGGCTACAGGAGTGAGATGGAGGAATTTCCATTAAAGAGGCAGGAAGCAGGAGAGTGAGAGAAAAGGAAAGAAGAGACATGCAGCCAGACGAGGGGTAAAGTGAGAGAGGATGGGACAGAGAACAGGATGAGAAGGAAATAAGGCAAGGGAAGGACAGGCAAGGACAGGCAAAGCAAGGCTAGGCTGCAGGACATTTTTTGGCTTTATAGTTTCTAGCACATTCGTCTTCAGACTAGGAGTAAGGCCATAAGACCGTATGGATTAGGCCCAAGCAAAAACCCCAGCTACTTGACACACTAAGACTAAGCCTAAAATACGCAGATCTCTCCATAAGGATGGTTTTTATACTGTGCTTCCACAATCTGCTGGCAGTACAAAAAAATAAGCTGCAGATCTCCTTAGGCTGAGTCATGGTGCTTTGGTGCAGGGACCATGCATATCATGGGAATAGTTCACCCTTTCTGCTCTGGTTTTCAGAGTATGACACCAAAACACCCACCTGATGATATCCTTTCAAGAGCAAAGGCAGCAATTTGCAGAATTCCGCTTCTTTGGGGAAGTGAGAAATTGCTGAGCTGCCACCAAGTCCTGCAGTGTCCCTGTCACCTGCAGAGTCACCACATACTCGCCACGGTAGCGGGCATTGTGACAAAGGTTCTATGTCAGCTGGGTGTGGCAGCCAGGCGCCCCCTAGGGGATGGGGAGCCTGTCAGCCCCGAGCCTGTCACTGCCTGCTGCCCCTGCTGTCACCAGCCAGGCCTCTGAAAATTGGTCAAACCATGCCCAGAGTTGGGGCCAATTTGGCCCAAAGTCTTGAAAAGACAAGTCGGGAAGAAAGATATGGGACAGAGGGAGAAAGCGAAGGGAGCAGGAGAAAGGGAAGGAAGAATAAAAAGTAGTGTTGGGCTTCAGGAGTGAGATGGAGGAATTGCAGGAAAATAGGCAGGAAGCAGGAGAGTGAGAGAAAAGGAAAGTACAGACATGCAGCCAGACGAGGGGTTAGTGAGGGAGGATGGGACAGAGAACAGGATGAGAAGGAAATAAGGCAAGGCAAGGACAGGCAAGGACAGGCAAAGCAAGGCTAAGCTGCAGGACATGTTTTCGCTTTATAGTTTCTAGCACATTCGTCTTCAGACTAGGAGTAAGGCCATAAGACCGTATGGATTAGGCCCAAGCAAAAACCCCAGCTACTTGAGACGCTAAGACTAAGCCTAAAATACGCAGATCTCTCCATAAGGATTGTTTTTATACTGTGCTTCCACAATCTGCTGGCAGTACAAAAAAATAAGCTGCAGATCTCCTTAGGCTGAGTCATGGTGCTTTGGTGCAGGGACCATGCATATCATGGGAATATTTCACCATTTCTGCTCTGGTTTTCAGAGTATGACACCAAAACACCCATCTGATGATATCCTTTCAAGAGCAAAGGCAGCAATTTGCAGAATTCCGCTTCTTTGGGGAAGGGAGAAATTGCTGAGCTGCCACCAAGTCCTGCAGTGTCCCTTTCACCTGCAGAGTCACCACATACTCGCCACGGTAGCGGGCATTGTGACAAAGGTTCTATGTCAGCTGGGTGTGGCCGCCAGGCGCCCCCTAGGAGATGGGGAGCCTGTCAGCCCCGGGCCTGTCACTGCCTGCTGCCCCTGCTGTCACCAGCCAGGCCTCTGAAAATTGGTCAAACCATGCCCAGAGTTGGGGCCAATTTGGCCCAAAGTCTTGAAAAGACAAGTCGGGAAGAAAGATATGGGACAGAGGGAGAAAGCGAAGGGAGCAGGAGAAAGGGAAGGAAGAATAAAAAGTAGTGTTGGGCTTCAGGAGTGAGATGGAGGAATTGCAGGAAAAGAGGCAGGAAGCAGGAGAGTGAGAGAAAAGGAAAGTAGAGACATGCAGCCAGACGAGGGGTTAGTGAGGGAGGATGGGACAGAGAACAGGATGAGAAGGAAATAAGGCAAGGAAAGGACAGGCAAGGACAGGCAAAGCAAGGCTAGGCTGCAGGACATTTTTTGGCTTTATAGTTTCTAGCACATTCGTCTTCAGACTAGGAGTAAGGCCATAAGACCGTATGGATTAGGCCCAAGCAAAAACCCCAGCTACTTGACACACTAAGACTAAGCCTAAAATACGCAGATCTCTCCATAAGGATGGTTTTTATACTGTGCTTCCACAATCTGCTGGCAGTACAAAAAAATAAGCTGCAGATCTCCTTAGGCTGAGTCATGGTGCTTTGGTGCAGGGACCATGCATATCATGGGAATAGTTCACCATTTCTGCTCTGGTTTTCAGAGTATGACACCAAAACACTCACCTGATGATATCCTTTCAAGAGCAAAGACAGCAATTTGCAGAATTCCGCTTCTTTGGGGACGTGAGAAATTGCTGAGCTGCCACCAAGTCCTGCAGTGTCCCTGTCACCTGCAGAGTCACCACATACTCGCCACGGTAGCGGGCATTGTGACAAAGGTTCTATGTCAGCTGGGTGTGGCCGCCAGGCGCCCCCTAGGAGATGGGGAGCCTGTCAGCCCCGGGCCTGTCACTGCCTGCTGCCCCTGCTGTCACCAGCCAGGCCTCTGAAAATTGGTCAAACCATGCCCAGAGTTGGGGCCAATTTGGCCCAAAGTCTTGAAAAGACAAGTCGGGAAGAAAGATATGGGACAGAGGGAGAAAGCGAAGGGAGCAGGAGAAAGGGAAGGAAGAATAAAAAGTAGTGTTGGGCTTCAGGAGTGAGATGGAGGAATTGCAGGAAAAGAGGCAGGAAGCAGGAGAGTGAGAGAAAAGGAAAGTAGAGACATGCAGCCAGACGAGGGGTTAGTGAGGGAGGATGGGACAGAGAACAGGATGAGAAGGAAATAAGGCAAGGAAAGGACAGGCAAGGACAGGCAAAGCAAGGCTAGGCTGCAGGACATTTTTTGGCTTTATAGTTTCTAGCACATTCGTCTTCAGACTAGGAGTAAGGCCATAAGACCGTATGGATTAGGCCCAAGCAAAAACCCCAGCTACTTGACACACTAAGACTAAGCCTAAAATACGCAGATCTCTCCATAAGGATGGTTTTTATACTGTGCTTCCACAATCTGCTGGCAGTACAAAAAAATAAGCTGCAGATCTCCTTAGGCTGAGTCATGGTGCTTTGGTGCAGGGACCATGCATATCATGGGAATAGTTCACCATTTCTGCTCTGGTTTTCAGAGTATGACACCAAAACACTCACCTGATGATATCCTTTCAAGAGCAAAGACAGCAATTTGCAGAATTCCGCTTCTTTGGGGACGTGAGAAATTGCTGAGCTGCCACCAAGTCCTGCAGTGTCCCTGTCACCTGCAGAGTCACCACATACTCGCCACGGTAGCGGGCATTGTGACAAAGGTTCTATGTCAGCTGGGTGTGGCAGCCAGGCGCCCCCTAGGGGATGGGGTGCCTGTCAGCCCCGGGCCTGTCACTGCCTGCTGCCCCTGCTGTCACCAGCCAGGCCTCTGAAAATTGGTCAAACCATGCCCAGAGTTGGGGCCAATTTGGCCCAAAGTCTTGAAAAGACAAGTCGGGAAGAAAGATATGGGACAGAGGGAGAAAGCGAAGGGAGCAGGAGAAAGGGAAGGAAGAATAAAAAGTAGTGTTGGGCTTCAGGAGTGAGATGGAGGAATTGCAGGAAAAGAGGCAGGAAGCAGGAGAGTGAGAGAAAAGGAAAGTACAGACATGCAGCCAGACGAGGGGTTAGTGAGGGAGGATGGGACAGAGAACAGGATGAGAAGGAAATAAGGCAAGGCAAGGACAGGCAAGGACAGGCAAAGCAAGGCTAAGCTGCAGGACATGTTTTCGCTTTATAGTTTCTAGCACATTCGTCTTCAGACTAGGAGTAAGGCCATAAGACCGTATGGATTAGGCCCAAGCAAAAACCCCAGCTACTTGAGACACTAAGACTAAGCCTAAAATACGCAGATCTCTCCATAAGGATGGTTTTTATACTGTGCTTCCAAAATCTGCTGGCAGTACAAAAAAATAAGCTGCAGATCTCCTTAGGCTGAGTCATGGTGCTTTGGTGCAGGGACCATGCATATCATGGGAATATTTCACCCTTTCTGCTCCGGTTTTCAGAGTATGACACCAAAACACCCACCTGATGACATCCTTTCAAGAGCAAAGGCAGCAATTTGCAGAATTCCGCTTCTTTGGGGAAGTGAGAAATTGCTGAGCTGCCACCAAGTCCTGCAGTGTCCCTTTCACCTGCAGAGTCACCACATACTCGCCACGGTAGCGGGCATTGTGACAAAGGTTCTATGTCAGCTGGGTGTGGCCGCCAGGCGCCCCCTAGGAGATGGGGAGCCTGTCAGCCCCGGGCCTGTCACTTCCTGCTGTCCCTGCTGTCACCAGCCAGGCCTCTGAAAATTGGTCAAACCATGCCCAGACTTGGGGCCAATTTGGCCCAAAGTCTTGAAAAGACAAGTCGGGAAGAAAGATATGGGACAGAGGGAGAAAGCGAAGGGAGCAGGAGAAAGGGAAGGAAGAATAAAAAGTAGTGTTGGGCTACAGGATTGAGATGGAGGAATTTCCATTAAAGAGGCAGGAAGCAGGAGAGTGAGAGAAAAGGAAAGAAGAGACATGCAGCCAGACGAGGGGTAAAGTGAGAGAGGTTGGGACAGAGAACAGGATGAGAAGGAAATAAGGCAAGGGAAGGACAGGCAAGGACAGGCAAAGCAAGGCTAGGCTGCAGGACATTTTTTGGCTTTATAGTTTCTAGCACATTCGTCTTCAGACTAGGAGTAAGGCCATAAGACCGTATGGATTAGGCCCAAGCAAAAACCCCAGCTACTTGACACACTAAGACTAAGCCTAAAATACGCAGATCTCTCCATAAGGATGGTTTTTATACTGTGCTTCCACAATCTGCTGGCAGTACAAAAAAATAAGCTGCAGATCTCCTTAGGCTGAGTCATGGTGCTTTGGTGCAGGGACCATGCATATCATGGGAATAGTTCACCATTTCTGCTCTGGTTTTCAGAGTATGACACCAAAACACCCACCTGATGATATCCTTTCAAGAGCAAAGGCAGCAATTTGCAGAATTCCGCTTCTTTGGGGAAGTGAGAAATTGCTGAGCTGCCACCAAGTCCTGCAGTGTCCCTGTCACCTGCAGAGTCACCACATACTCGCCACGGTAGCGGGCATTGTGACAAAGGTTCTATGTCAGCTGGGTGTGGCAGCCAGGCGCCCCCTAGGGGATGGGGAGCCTGTCAGCCCCGGGCCTGTCACTGCCTGCTGCCCCTGCTGTCACCAGCCAGGCCTCTGAAAATTGGTCAAACCATGCCCAGACTTGGGGCCAATTTGGCCCAAAGTCTTGAAAAGACAAGTCGGGAAGAAAGATATGGGACAGAGGGAGAAAGCGAAGGGAGCAGGAGAAAGGGAAGGAAGAATAAAAAGTAGTGTTGGGCTTCAGGAGTGAGATGGAGGAATTGCAGGAAAAGAGGCAGGAAGCAGGAGAGTGAGAGAAAAGGAAAGTACAGATATGCAGCCAGACGAGGGGTTAGTGAGGGAGGTTGGGACAGAGAACAGGATGAGAAGGAAATAAGGCAAGGCAAGGACAGGCAAGGACAGGCAAAGCAAGGCTAAGCTGCAGGACATTTTTTGGCTTTATAGTTTCTAGCACATTCGTATTCAGACTAGGAGTAAGGCCATGAGACCGTATGGATTACCCCAAGCAAAAACCCCAGCTACTTGAGACACTAAGACTAAGCCTAAAATACGCAGATCTCTCCATAAGGATGGTTTTTATACTGTGCTTCCACAATCTGCTGGCAGTACAAAAAAATAAGCTGCAGATCTCCTTAGGCTGAGTCATGGTGCTTTGGTGCAGGGACCATGCATATCATGGGAATATTTCACCCTTTCTGCTCCGGTTTTCAGAGTATGACACCAAAACACCCACCTGATGACATCCTTTCCAGAGCAAAGGCAGCAATTTGCAGAATTCCGCTTCTTTGGGGAAGTGAGAAATTGCTGAGCTGCCACCAAGTCCTGCAGTGTCCCTTTCACCTGCAGAGTCACCACATACTCGCCACGGTAGCGGGCATTGTGACAAAGGTTCTATGTCAGCTGGGTGTGGCCGCCAGGCGCCCCCTAGGAGATGGGGAGCCTGTCAGCCCCGGGCCTGTCACTTCCTGCTGTCCCTGCTGTCACCAGCCAGGCCTCTGAAAATTGGTCAAACCATGCCCAGACTTGGGGCCAATTTGGCCCAAAGTCTTGAAAAGACAAGTCGGGAAGAAAGATATGGGACAGAGGGAGAAAGCGAAGGGAGCAGGAGAAAGGGAAGGAAGAATAAAAAGTAGTGTTGGGCTACAGGAGTGAGATGGAGGAATTTCCATTAAAGAGGCAGGAAGCAGGAGAGTGAGAGAAAAGGAAAGAAGAGACATGCAGCCAGACGAGGCGTAAAGTGAGAGAGGTTGGGACAGAGAACAGGATGAGAAGGAAATAAGGCAAGGGAAGGACAGGCAAGGACAGGCAAAGCAAGGCTAGGCTGCAGGACATTTTTTGGCTTTATAGTTTCTAGCACATTCGTCTTCAGACTAGGAGTAAGGCCATAAGACCGTATGGATTAGGCCCAAGCAAAAACCCCAGCTACTTGACACACTAAGACTAAGCCTAAAATACGCAGATCTCTCCATAAGGATGGTTTTTATACTGTGCTTCCACAATCTGCTGGCAGTACAAAAAAATAAGCTGCAGATCTCCTTAGGCTGAGTCATGGTGCTTTGGTGCAGGGACCATGCATATCATGGGAATAGTTCACCATTTCTGCTCTGGTTTTCAGAGTATGACACCAAAACACCCACCTGATGATATCCTTTCAAGAGCAAAGGCAGCAATTTGCAGAATTCCGCTTCTTTGGGGAAGTGAGAAATTGCTGAGCTGCCACCAAGTCCTGCAGTGTCCCTGTCACCTGCAGAGTCACCACATACTCGCCACGGTAGCGGGCATTGTGACAAAGGTTCTATGTCAGCTGGGTGTGGCAGCCAGGCGCCCCCTAGGGGATGGGGAGCCTGTCAGCCCCGGGCCTGTCACTGCCTGCTGTCCCTGCAGTCACCAGCCAGGCCTCTGAATATTGGTCAAACCATGCCCAGACTTGGGGCCAATTTGGCCCAAAGTCTTGAAAAGACAAGTCGGGAAGAAAGATATGGGACAGAGGGAGAAAGCGAAGGGAGCAGGAGAAAGGGAAGGAAGAATAAAAAGTAGTGTTGGGCTTCAGGAGTGAGATGGAGGAATTGCAGGAAAAGAGGCAGGAAGCAGGAGAGTGAGAGAAAAGGAAAGTACAGACATGCAGCCTGACGAGGGGTTAGTGAGGGAGGTTGGGACAGAGAACAGGATGAGAAGGAAATAAGGCAAGGGAAGGACAGGCAAGGACAGGCAAAGCAAGGCTAGGCTGCAGGACATTTTTTGGCTTTACAGTTTCTAGCACATTCGTCTTCAGACTAGGAGTAAGGCCATAAGACCGTATGGATTAGGCCCAAGCAAAAACCCCAGCTACTTGACGCACTAAGACTAAGCCTAAAATACGCAGATCTCTCCATAAGGATGGTTTTTATACTATGCTTCCACAATCTGCTGGCAGTACAAAAAAATAAGCTGCAGATCTCCTTAGGCTGAGTCATGGTGCTTTGGTGCAGGGACCATGCATATCATGGGAATAGTTCACCATTTCTTCTCTGGTTTTCAGAGTATGACACCAAAACACCCACCTGATGATATCCTTTCAAGAGCAAAGGCAGCAATTTGCAGAATTCCGCTTCTTTGGGGAAGTGAGAAATTGCTGAGCTGCCACCAAGTCCTGCAGTGTCCCTGTCACCTGCAGAGTCACCACATACTCGTCACGGTAGCGGGCATTGTGACAAAGGTTCTATGTCAGCTGGGTGTGGCAGCCAGGCGCCCCCTAGGGGATGGGGAGCCTGTCAGCCCCGGGCCTGTCACTGCCTGCTGCCCCTGCTGTCACCAGCCAGGCCTCTGAAAATTGGTCAAACCATGCCCAAAGTTGGGGCCAATTTGGCCCAAAGTCTTGAAAAGACAAGTCGGGAAGAAAGATATGGGACAGAGGGAGAAAGCGAAGGGAGCAGGAGAAAGGGAAGGAAGAATAAAAAGTAGTGTTGGGCTTCAGGAGTGAGATGGAGGAATTGCAGGAAAAGAGGCAGGAAGCAGGAGAGTGAGAGAAAAGGAAAGTACAGACATGCAGCCAGACGAGGGGTTAGTGAGGGAGGATGGGACAGAGAACAGGATGAGAAGGAAATAAGGCAAGGCAAGGTCAGGCAAGGACAGGCAAAGCAAGGCTAAGCTGCAGGACATGTTTTCGCTTTATAGTTTCTAGCACATTCGTCTTCAGACTAGGAGTAAGGCCATAAGACCGTATGGATTAGGCCCAAGCAAAAACCCCAGCTACTTGAGACGCTAAGACTAAGCCTAAAATACGCAGATCTCTCCATAAGGATGGTTTTTATACTGTGCTTCCACAATCTGCTGGCAGTACAAAAAAATAAGCTGCAGATCTCCTTAGGCTGAGTCATGGTGCTTTGGTGCAGGGACCATGCATATCATGGGAATATTTCACCCTTTCTGCTCTGGTTTTCAGAGCATGACACCAAAACACCCACCTGATGATATCCTTTCAAGAGCAAAGGCAGCAATTTGCAGAATTCCGCTTCTTTGGGGAAGGGAGAAATTGCTGAGCTGCCACCAAGTCCTGCAGTGTCCCTTTCACCTGCAGAGTCACCACATACTCGCCACGGTAGCGGGCATTGTGACAAAGGTTCTATGTCAGCTGGGTGTGGCCGCCAGGCGCCCCCTAGGAGATGGGGAGCCTGTCAGCCCCGGGCCTGTCACTGCCTGCTGTCCCTGCTGTCACCAGCCAGGCCTCTGAAAATTGGTCAAACCATGCCCAGACTTGGGGCCAATTTGGCCCAAAGTCTTGAAAAGACAAGTCGGGAAGAAAGATATGGGACAGAGGGAGAAAGCGAAGGGAGCAGGAGAAAGGGAAGGAAGAATAAAAAGTACTGTTGGGCTTCAGGAATGAGATGGAGGTATTGCAGGAAAAGAGGCAGGAAGCAGGAGAGTGAGAGAAAAGGAAAGTAGAGACATGCAGCCAGACGAGGGGTTAGTGAGGGAGGATGGGACAGAGAACAGGATGAGAATTAAATAAGGCAAGGCAAGGACAGGCAAGGACAGGCAAAGCAAGGCTAAGCTGCAGGACATTTTTTGGCTTTATAGTTTCTAGCACATTCGTCTTCAGACTAGGAGTAAGGCCATGAGACCGTATGGATTAGCCCCAAGCAAAATCCCCAGCTACTTGAGACACTAAGACTAAGCCTAAAATACGCAGATCTCTCCATAAGGATGGTTTTTATACTGTGCTTCCACAATCTGCTGGCAGTACAAAAAAATAAGCTGCAGATCTCCTTAGGCTGAGTCACGGTGCTTTGGTGCAGGGACCATGCATATCATGGGAATAGTTCACCCTTTCTGCTCTGGTTTTCAGAGTATGACACCAAAACACCCACCTGATGACATCCTTTCAAGAGCAAAGGCAGCAACTTGCAGAATTCCGCTTCTTTGGGGAAGTGAGAAATTGCTGAGCTGCCACCAAGTCCTGCAGTGTCCCTGTCACCTGTAAAGTCACCAGATATTCGCCACGGTAGCGGGCATTGTGACAAAGGTTCTATGTCAGCTGGGTGTGGCAGCCAGGCGCCCCCTAGGGGATGGGGAGCCTGTCAGCCCCGGGCCTGTCACTGCCTGCTGTCCCTGCTGTCACCAGCCAGGCCTCTGAAAATTGGTCAAACCATGCCCAGACTTGGGGCCAATTTTGCCCAAAGTCTTGAAAAGACAAGTCGGGAAGAAAGATATGGGACAGAGGGAGAAAGCGAAGGGAGCAGGAGAAAGGGAAGGAAGAATAAAAAGTAGTGTTGGGCTTCAGGATTGAGATGGAGGAGTTGCAGGAAAAGAGGCAGGAAACAGGAGAGTGAGAGAAAAGGAAAGTAGAGACATGCAGCCAGACGAGGGGTTAGTGAGGGAGGATGGGACAGAGAACAGGATGAGAAGGAAATAAGGTAAGGCAAGGACCGGCAAGGACAGGCAAAGCAAGGCCAAGCTGCAGGACATTTTTTCGCTTTATAGTTTCAAGCACATTTGTCTTCAGACTAGGAGTAAGGCCATAAGACCGTATGGATTAGGCCCAAGCAAAAACCCCAGCTACTTGACACACTAAGACTAAGCCTAAAATACGCAGATCTCTCCATAAGGATGGTTTTTATACTCTGCTTCCACAATCTGCTGGCAGTACAAAAAAATAAGCTGCAGATCTCCTTAGGCTGAGTCATGGTGCTTTGGTGCAGGGACCATGCATATCATGGGAATATTTCACCATTTCTGCTCTGGTTTTCAGAGCATGACACCAAAACACCCACCTGATGATATCCTTTCAAGTGCAAAGGCAGCAATTTGCAGAATTCCGCTCTTTGGGGAAGTGAGAAATTGCTGAGCTGCCACCAAGTCCTGCAGTGTCCCTGTCACCTGCAGAGTCACCACATACTCGCCACGGTACCGAGCATTGTGACAAAGGTTCTATGTCAGCTGGGTGTGGCAGCCAGGCGCCCCCTAGGGGATGGGGAGCCTGTCAGCCCCGGGCCTGTCACTGCCTGCTGTCCCTGCTGTCACCAGCCAGGCCTCTGAAAATTGGTCAAACCATGCCCAGACTTGGGGCCAACTTGGCCCAAAGTCTTGAAAAGACAAGTCGGGAAGAAAGATATGGGACAGAGAGAGAAAGCGAAGGGAGCAGGAGAAAGGGAAGGAAGAATAAAAAGTAGTGTTGGGCTTCAGGAGTGAGATGGAGGAATTGCAGGAAAAGAGGCAGGAAGCAGGAGAGTGAGAGAAAAGGAAAGTAGAGACATGCAGCCAGACGAGGGGTTAGTGAGGGAGGATGGGACAGAGAACAGGATGAGAAGGAAATAAGGCAAGGCAAGGACAGGCAAGGATAGGCAAAGCAAGGCTAAGCTGCAGGACATGTTTTCGCTTTATAATTTCTAGCACATTCGTCTTCAGACTAGGAGTAAGGCCATAAGACCGTATGGATTAGGCCCAAGCAAAAACCCCAGCTACTTGAGACACTAAGACTAAGCCTAAAATACGCAGATCTCTCCATAAGGATGGTTTTTATACTGTGCTTCCACAATCTGCTGGCAGTACAAAAAAATAAGCTGCAGATCGCCTTAGGCTGAGTCATGGTGCTTTGGTGCAGGGACCATGCATATCATGGGAATATTTCACCATTTCTGCTCTGGTTTTCAGAGTATGACACCAAAACACCCATCTGATGATATCCTTTCAAGAGCAAAGGCAGCAATTTGCAGAATTCCGCTTCTTTAGGGAAGTGAGAAATTGCTGAGCTGCCACCAAGTCCTGCAGTGTCCCTGTCACCTGCAGAGTCACCACATACTCGCCACGGTAGCGGGCATTGTGACAAAGGTTCTATGTCAGCTGGGTGTGGCCGCCAGGCGCCCCCTAGGAGATGGGGAGCCTGTCAGCCCCGGGCCTGTCACTGCCTGCTGTCCCTGCTGTCACCAGCCAGGCCTCTGAAAATTGGTCAAACCATGCCCAGACTTGGGGCCAATTTGCCCCAAAGTCTTGAAAAGACAAGTCGGGAAGATAGATATGGGACAGAGGGAGAAAGCGAAGGGAGCAGGAGAAAGGGAAGGAAGAATAAAAAGTAGTGTTGGGCTTCAGGAGTGAGATGGAGGAATTGCAGGAAAAGAGGCAGGAAGCAGGAGAGTGAGAGAAAAGGAAAGTAGAGACATGCAGCCAGACGAGGGGTTAGTGAGGGAGGATGGGACAGAGAACAGGATGAGAAGGAAATAAGGTAAGGCAAGGACCGGCAAGGACAGGCAAAGCAAGGCCAAGCTGCAGGACATTTTTTCGCTTTATAGTTTCTAGCACATTCGTCTTCAGACTAGGAGTAAGGCCATAAGACCGTATGGATTAGACCCAAGCAAAAACCCCAGCTACTTGAGACACTAAGACTAAGCCTAAAATACGCAGATCTCTCCATAAGGATGGTTTTTATACTGTGCTTCCACAATCAGCTGGCAGTACAAAAAAATAAGCTGCAGATCTCCTTAGGCTGAGTCATGGTGCTTTGGTGCAGGGACCATGCATATCATGGGAATATTTCACATTTCTGCTCTGGTTTTCAGAGCATGACACCAAAACACCCACCTGATGATATCCTTTCAAGAGCAAAGGCAGCAATTTGCAGAATTCCGCTTCTTTGGGGAAGTGAGAAATTGCTGAGCTGCCACCAAGTCCTGCAGTGTCCCTTTCACCTGCAGAGTCACCACATACTCGCCACGGTAGCGGGCATTGTGACAAAGGTTCTATGTCAGCTGGGTGTGGCAGCCAGGCGCCCCCTAGGAGATGGGGAGCCTGTCAGCCCCGGGCCTGTCACTGCCTGCTGTCCCTGCTGTCACCAGCCAGGCCTCTGAAAATTGGTCAAACCATGCCCAGACTTGGGGCCAATTTGGCCCAAAGTCTTGAAAAGACAAGTCGGGAAGAAAGATATGGGACAGAGGGAGAAAGCGAAGGGAGCAGGAGAAAGGGAAGGAAGAATAAAAAGTAGTGCTGGGCTACAGGAGTGAGATGGAGGAATTTCCATTAAAGAGGCAGGAAGCAGGAGAGTGAGAGAAAAGGAAAGAAGAGACATGCAGCCAGACGAGGGGTTAGTGAGGGAGGATGGGACAGAGAACAGGATGAGAAGGAAATAAGGCAAGGCAAGGACAGGCAAGGACAGGCAAAGCAAGGCTAAGCTGCAGGACATGTTTTCGCTTTATAGTTTCTAGCACATTCGTCTTCAGACTAGGAGTAAGGCCATAAGACCGTATGGATTAGGCCCAAGCAAAAACCCCAGCTACTTGAGACACTTAGACTAAGCCTAAAATACGCAGATCTCTCCATAAGGATGGTTTTTGTACTGTGCTTCCACAATCTGCTGGCAGTACATAAAAATAAGCTGCAGATCTCCTTAGGCTGAGTCATGGTGCTTTGGTGCAGGGACCATGCATATCATGGGAATATTTCAACATTTCTGCTCTGGTTTTCAGAGTATGACACCAAAACACCCACCTGATGATATCCTTTCAAGAGCAGAGGCAGGAACTTGCAGAATTCCGCTTGTTTGGGGAAGTGAGAAATTGCTGAGCTGCCACCAAGTCCTGCAGTGTCCCTGTCACCTGCAGAGTCACCACATACTCGCCACGGTAGCGGGCATTGTAACAAAGGTTCTATGTCAGCTGGGTGTGGCAGCCAGGCGCCCCCTAGGGGATGGGGAGCCTGTCAGCCCCGGGCCTGTCACTGCCTGCTGTCCCTGCTGTCACCAGCCAGGCCTCTGAAAATTGGTCAAACCTTGCCCAGACTTGGGGCCAATTTGGCCCAAAGTCTTGAAAAGACAAGTCAGGAAGAAAGATATGGGACAGAGGGAGAAAGCGAAGGGAGCAGGAGAAAGGGAAGGAAGAATAAAAAGTAGTGTTGGGCTGCAGGAGTGAGATGGAGGAATTGCCATTAAAGAGGCAGCAGCAGGAGAGTGAGAGAAAAGGAAAGTAGAGACATGCAGCCAGACGAGGGGTTAGTGAGGGAGGATGGGACAGAGAACAGGATGAGAAGGAAATAAGGCAAGGCAAGGACAGGCAAGGACAGGCAAAGCAAGGCTAAGCTGCAGGACATGTTTTCGCTTTATAATTTCTAGCACATTCGTCTTCAGACTAGGAGTAAGGCCATAAGACCGTATGGATTAGGCCCAAGCAAAAACCCCAGCTACTTGAGACACTAAGACTAAGCCTAAAATACGCAGATCTCTCCATAAGGATGGTTTTTATACTGTGCTTCCACAATCTGCTGGCAGTACAAAAAAAGAAGCTGCAGATCTCCTTAGGCTGAGTCATGGTGCTTTGTTGCAGGGACCATGCATATCATGGGAATATTTCACCATTTCTGCTCTGGTTTTCAGAGTATGACACCAAAACACCCACCTGATGATATCCTTTCAAGAGCAAAGGCAGCAGTTTGCAGAATTCCGCTTCTTTGGGGAAGTGAGAAATTGCTGAGCTGCCACCAAGTCCTGCAGTGTCCCTGTCACCTGCAGAGTCACCACATACTCGCCACGGTAGCGGGCATTCTGACAAAGGTTCTATGTCAGCTGGGTGTGGCCGCCAGGCGCCCCCTAGGAGATGGGGAGCCTGTCAGCCCCGGGCCTGTCACTGCCTGCTGTCCCTGCTGTCACCAGCCAGGCCTCTGAAAATTGGTCAAACCATGCCCAGACTTGGGGCCACTTGGCCCAACGTCTTGAAAAGACAAGTCGGGAAGAAAGATATGGGACAGAGGGAGAAAGCGAAGGGAGCAGGAGAAAGGGAAGGAAGAATAAAAAGTAGTGTTGGGCTGCAGGAGTGAGATGGAGGAATTGCAGGAAAAGAGGCAGGAAGCAGGAGAGTGAGAGAAAAGGAAAGTAGAGACATGCAGCCAGACGAGGGGTTAGTGAGAGAGGATGGGACAGAGAACAGGATGAGAAGGAAATAAGGCAAGGCAAGGACAGGCAAGGACAGGCAAAGCAAGGCTAGGCTGCAGGACATTTTTTGGCTTTATAGTTTCTAGCACATTCGTCTTCAGACTAGGAGTAAGGCCATAAGACCGTATGGATTAGGCCCAAGCAAAAACCCCAGCTACTTGAGACACTTAGACTAAGCCTAAAATACGCAGATCTCTCCATAAGGATGGTTTTTATTCTGTGCTTCCACAATCTGCTGGCAGTACAAAAAAATAAGCTGCAGATCTCCTTAGGCTGAGTCATGGTGCTTTGGTGCAGGGACCATGCATATCATGGGAATATTTCAACATTTCTGCTCTGGTTTTCAGAGTATGACACCAAAACACCCACCTGATGATATCCTGTCAAGAGCAGAGGCAGCAACTTGCAGAATTCCGCTTCTTTGGGGAACTGAGAAATTGCTGAACTGACACCAAGTCCTGCAGTGTCCCTGTCACCTGCAGAGTCACCACATACTCGCCACGGTAGAGGGCATTGTGACAGAGGCTCTATGTCAGCTGGGTGTGGCAGCCAGGCGCCCCCTAGGGGATGGGGAGCCTGTCAGACCCGGGCCTGTCACTGCCTGCTGTCCCTGCTGTCACCAGCCAGGCCTCTGAAAATTGGTCAAACCATGCCCAGACTTGCGGCCAATTTGACCCAAAGTCTTGAAAAGAGAAGTCGGGAAGAAAGATATGGGACAGAGGGAGAAAGCGAAGGGAGCAGGAGAAAGGGAAGGAAGAATAAAAAGTAGTGTTGGGCTGCAGGAGTGAGATGGAGGAATTGCAGGAAAAGAGGGAGGAAGTAGGAGAGTGATAAAAAAGGAAAGACGAGACATGCAGCCAGACGAGGGGTTAGTGAGAGAGGATGGGACAGAGAACAGGATGAGAAGGAAATAAGGCAAGGCAAGGACAGGCAAGGACAGGCAAAGCAAGGCTAGGCTGCAGGACATTTTTTTGCTTTATATTTTCTAGCACATTCGTCCTCGGACTACGAGGAAAGCCATAAGACCGTATGGATTAGGCCCAAGCAAATACACCGGCTACTTGAGACACTTAGACTAAGCCTAAAATACGCACAGTACTCCATAAGGATTGTTTTTATGCTGTGCTTCCACAATCTGCTGGCAGTACAAAAAAATAAGCTGCAGATCTCTTAGGCTGAGTAATGGTGCTTTGTTGCAGGGACCATGCTTATCATGGGAATATTTCACCATTTCAGCTCTGGTTTTCAGTGTATGACACCAAAACACCCACCTGATGATATCCTTTCAAGAGCAAAGGCAGTAATTTGAAGAATTCCGCTTCTTTGGGAAAGTGAGAAATTGCTGAACTGACACCAAGTCCTGCAGTGTCTCTGTCACCTGCAGAGTCACCACATACTCGCCACGGCAGCGGGCATTGTGACAAAGGTTCTATGTCAGCTGGGTGTGGCAACCAGGCGCCGACTAGGGGATGGGGAGCCTGTCAACCCCGGGCCTGTCACTGCCTGCTGTCCCTGCTGTCACCAGCCAGGCCTCTGAAAATTGGTCAAACCATGCCCAGACTTGGGCCCAACTTGGCCCAAAGTCTTGAAAAGACAAGTTGGGAAGAAAGATATGGGACAGAGGGAGAAAGCGAAGGGAGCAGGAGAAAGGGAAGGAAGAATAAAAAGTAGTGTTGGGCTGCAGGAGTGAGATGGAGGAATTGCAAGAAAAGACGCAGGAAGCAGGAGAGTGAGAGAAAAGTTAAGACGACACATGCAGCCAGACGAGGGGTTAGTGGGAGAAGATTGGACAGAGAACAGGACGAGAAGGAAATAAGGCAAGGGAAGGACAGGCAAGGACAGGCAAAGCAAGGCTAGGCTGCAGGACACTTTTTTGCTGTATAGTTTCTAGCACTTTCATCTTCAGACTAGGACTAAGGCCATAAAACTGTATGGATTAGGCCCAAGCAAATACCCTAGCTACTTGAGACACTTAGACTAAGCCTAAAATACGCAGATCTCTCCATAAGGATGGTTTTTATACTGTGCTTCCACAATCTGCTGGCAGTACAAAAACATAAGCTGCAGATCTCTTAGGTTGAGTCATGGTGGTTTGGTGCATGGGCCATACATATCATGAGAATATTTCACATTTTCAGCTCTGGTTTTCAGTGTATGACACCAAAACACCCACCTGATGATATCCTTTCAAGAGCAAAGGCAGCAATTTGCAGAATTCCGCTTCTTTGTGGAAGTGAGAAATTGCTGAGCTGTCACCAAGTCCTGCAGTGTCCCTGTCACCTGCAGAGTCACCACATACTTGCCAATGTAGCGGGCATTGTGACAAAGGTTCTATGTCAGCCGGGTGTGGCAGCCAGGCGCCCCCTAGCGGATGGGGAGCCTGTCAGCCCCGGGCCTGTCACTGCCTGCTGTCCCTGCTTTCACCAGCCAGGCCTCCGAAAATTGGTCAAACCATGCCCAGACTTGGGGCCAATTTGGCCCAAAGTCTCCAACAGACAAGTTGGGAAGAAAGATATGGGACAGAGGGAGAAAGCGAAGGGAGCAGGAGAAAGGGAAGGAAGAATAAAAAGTAGTGTTGGGCTGCAGGAGTGAGATGGAGGAATTGCAAGAAAAGACGGAGGAAGCAGGAGAGTGATAGAAAAGGAAAGACGAGACATGTAGCCAGACGAGGGGTTAGTGAGAGAGGATGGGACAGAGAACAGGATGAGAAGGAAATAAGGCAAGGCAAGGACAGGCAAGGACAGGCAAAGCAAGGCTAGGCTGCAGGACGTTTTTTCGCTTTATAGTTTCTAGCACATTCGTCTTCAGACTAGGAGTAAGGCCATAAGACCGTATGGATTAGGCCCAAGCAAAAACCCCAGCTACTTGAGACACTTAGACTAAGCCTAAAATACGCAGATCTCTCCATAAGGATGGTTTTTATACTGTGCTTCCACAATCGGCTGGCAGTACAGAAAAATAAGCTGCAGATCTCCTTAGGCTGAGTCATGGTACTTTGGTGCAGGGACCATGCATATCATTGGAATATTTCACCATTTCTGCTCTGGTTTTCAGTGTATGACACCAAAACACCCACTTGATTATATCCTTTCAAGATCAAAGGCAGCAATTTGCAGAATTCCGCTTCTTTGGGGAAGTGAGAAATTGCTGAGCTGACACCAAGTCCTGCAGTGTCCCTGTCACCTGCAGAGTCACTGCATCCTCTCCAAGATAGCAGGCATTGTGACAAAGGTTCTATGTCAGCTGGGTGTGGCAGCCAGGCGCCCCCTAGGGGATGGGGAGCCTGTCAGCCCCGGGCCTGACACTGCCTGCTGTCCCTGCTCTCACTAGCCAGGCCTCTGAAAACAGGTCAAACCATGCCAAGACTTGGGGCCAATTTGGCCCAAAGTGTCCAACAGACAAGTCGGGAAGAATCATGTGGGACAGAGGGAGAAAGCGAAGGGAGCAGAACAAAGGGAAGGAAGAATAAGAAGTAGTGTTGGGCTGCAGGAGTGAGATGGAGGAATTGCAGGAAAATAGGCAGGAAGGAAGAGAATGATAGAAAAGGAAAGAAGAGACATGCAGCCAGACAGGGGGTTAGTGAGAGAGGATGGGACAGAGAACAGGATGAGAAGGAAATAAGGCAAGGCAAGGACCGACAAGGACAGACAAGGCAAGGCTAGGCTGCAGGACATTTTTTTGCTTTGTAGTTTCTAGCACATTCGTCTTCAGACAAGGAGGAAATCCACAAGACCGTATGGATTAGGCCCAAGAAAAAAAACCCAGCTACTTGAGACACTTAGACTAAGCCTAAAATACGCAGATCTCTCCATAAGGATGGTTTTTATACTGTACTTCCACAATCTGCTGACAGTACAAAAAAATAAGCTGCATATCTCCTTATGCTGAGTCATAGTGCAGTGGGGCAGGGACCATGCATATCATGGGAATATTTCTCCATTTCTGCTCTGGTTTTCCGTGTATTACACCAGAAACACCCACCTGATGACATCCTTTCAAGAGCAAAGGCAGCAATTTGCAGAATTCCGCTTTTTTGGGGAAGTAAGAGATTGCTGAGCTGACACCAAGTCCTGCAGTGTCCCTGTCACCCGCAGAGTCACCGCATCCTCGCCACGCTAGCAGGCATTGTGACAAAGGTTCTATGTCATCTGGGTGTGGCAGCCAAGCGCCCCCTACGGGATGGGGAGCCTGTCAGCCCCGGGCCTGTCACTGCCTGCTGGCTCTGCTGTCACCAGCCAGGCCTCTGAAAACTTGTCAAACCATGCCCAGACGTGGGGCCAGTTTGGTCCGAAGTCTCCAACAGAGAAGTCGAGAGGAACTATATGGGACATAGGGAGAAAGCGAAGGGAGCAGGAGAAAGGGAAGGAAGAATTAAAAGTAGTGTTGGTCTGCAGGAGTGAAATGGAGGAAATGCAATAAAAGAGGCAGGAAGCAGGAGAGTGAGAGAAAAGGAACGAAGAGACATGCAGCCAGACGAGGGTTTAACGAGAGAGAATGGGACAGAGAACAGGATGAGGAGGAAATAAGGCAAGGCAAGGACAGGCAAGGACAGGCAAGGCAAGCCTAGGCTGCAAGACATTTTTTGGCTTTATAGTTTCTAGCACATTCTTCTTCAGACTAGGAGGAAAGCCATAAAACCGTATGGATTAGGCCCAAGCAAAAACCCCAGCTACTTGAGACATTTAGACTAAGCCTAAAATACGAAGATCTCTCCATAAGAATGGTTTTTATACTGTACTTCCACAATCTGCAGGCAGTACAAAAAAATAAGCTGCAGGTCTCCTTAGGCTGAGTCATGGTGCTTTGGGGCGGGGATCATGCATATCATGGGCATATTTCACTATTACTGGTCTGGTTTTCAGCGTATTACACCGAAACACCCACCTGATGACATCCTTTCAAGAGCAAAGGTTCGCGGTTGAGGCGTACAAACGACATGGACCAAGTTCTTTCAAGATGAAAGTAATAGATGCCTTTTATTGCTACAAGTGCATTTTTATACAATTCTACCAGTTCATGTGTCTTTTCAATATTGGTTACAAGTTTCAGCACTGACATCTCATTGGTTAATTTTTCTATCATCCATGTTATTCTTCTATCCCCTTCTTTCTCACGGGTACATCTCTCCTCTCTCCGGATACTCCTTTACTCCCATCCTTCTCAAGGGTAAATCTTAATATCTCAAGGCTGATCTCTACTCTCATATTTTCTGTCAAGGATTCCACAGACCCGCTGCAGTTTCCCACAATTCCCCCTTTTTTTATTTTTGCTAAAAATGCTGCCCTCATTGTCCACTGCAGGGCCCTTTGCAGCAGAGAAATCATGCATGGCAACATTAGTAACACAACCACAACAACCATCAAAATGATCAGTCCTGTTTTCACTACTGATAACAACCATCCTAGAAACCCTCAACCACTAATCAATTTATTTAACAAATCCCATCGAAGTCTTCACACCCATGTCCTTGAGCTAATAACAAAAAATCTATCGCGACCCCACTCTGCCATGTGGCATGTCTTACAGAATGTACATCTAGAAAAAGTCCACTTAAAGCCTTTTAAGTTCTGTTAGTTTGCTTAACTAGTCAGCATCCTAATTTTCTAAAATATTTAAAGCTTTTAGCTGTGCCAACACCAGATACAAGAGATTCTAAAACCCTTAACCTTGAACCCCAAAAATCTACATTATCATCACATTTTGACTCATATACACGCAAAAAGTGTTTTTCTCGTCTTGCTCTTCTGTGATCTATTATCTATTATACATTGGGCGTTAAGAGAGTTAATAGTCCCAAAATACACAGTCCTTCAACAGCATTAGAAGGAATTCCTGGTCAGGCTCTATCTCCACAGATCAAGAATACACCATACAGGAGGTTTTGGGGTCGCTGTTCCCACATTATCAGTGACATCCCTTGGATTCTTCTGCGAGCCATTACACCATTGAGTTTCATTTCTATAGTCACCAAAGGTAGAATTAACATTTTGCAGTTTTATTCATTCATTTTCTCGTATATTGTTCTGACACTTTTCACAAACCAGGTTGATACAAGTGTCCATGGGCATAGATGCCAGCAATTCCAGTTCCTGTGGTTCAATGTCTATTTCCGGGAGACAGTTAATCCAAAGTGCCATGTTAGTATTATTACAGTTTGTTGCAATGCCTCTGCACCAACCTCTATTTTGAAACAGTTGTGTGATGCTGCTGTAGTCATCAAGGGGGATGCCAACCAAGCATGTGTGGAACGGGTTTTCCAGAGATGCCATAGCTAGGCATATGGAGTCCTGGTCAGTCATGTTGGTTAAAGTACTCCACATGTTAGTCTTTGTCTGTGCGGGCATCCAAAACACAGCAGCTGCAACAATCATTGTCAGGAAGATAACACAGGTTTCACATTTCGTGCTGGCAACCATTGCGGCCCTTGATCTGTAAAGACATAAGCATAGCCTCTCCCCCAGGTTATCAATTGATGTGGCCTTTTCCATTGACCATTAACTAGTGATTTGGCCATAACTAATGTAGGTTCTTTCTGATTTAGCATGGTTTTGGGTCACACTTGCAAAGTATTTCATCACATACAATGCTTTTGACAATAGGTGTTGTGGTGTTTTCCCTACTTCTCCCCCCTTTTTGTTTAAAAAAGAACAGAACCAAAACAAAAAACACAGTTCAGAAGGAGATACGTGCATTGGACCTTGACTACGTACTCAGAATCACAAATCAAATTTAGAGGTTCCTCCTTAAAAAGCTCTAAGTAATGTAAAGCTGTGTCAAGTTCTGCTAATTGGGTTGAACCTTCAATAATTTTTACAGAATGATGCCAATTGTTATCTTCACACCAAACCACTACAGCTTTATGGGACTTCCCAGAACCAGCAACAGAAACTTTGCAAGTATGTAGGATCAGACCAAATACAAGTATGGCCTATGACCTGATGTGAAAGACTTGCAGGTTCTGCAGCAATTTACATTTTACATTTATGCATGCCAAAAGCTGTGCTGTTAAGAAAACCAGCTAGTGCAATTTACAAAGACATAGATTACAAATAAAATTAAAAAATCAGAATTACATTTCACAAATGGTACATATATGACAAAAGGATCATGGCCTATTGAAACTTAAATTCATTCCCTGCTTTTCTTGATCAGAGTAAAAAGCAGTATATCAGTCTGCTAGCAATCTCATCATACTGTTCCACAATAGCCACAGGTTGTTTCTATGTTGTAGCTATAAATAGACAAATCTGCAAGTCCAATTGAATGCAGTCAGCCTGTAAAGTTGTCATAAATTTATTCCTCAAAGTTTCCAACTCCATTTTGGCTGTCATATTTATTGGATATTGTTTTCCCTTACCAGATCGAAGTCCTGTTTCAGATCAATCAGTGTAGTATTTGCTTTATCGAAACATTGGCTGTTAATACTAGTGGAAATACAGCATTTGAAATTTCCTTGGAGATTTCTCACTTGCAGCAAGCAGATATGCGCCATCCAAGCAGCTTCTTGTAGGCCATGCAACTAAACAGAATTCTCAGAAAACGTTATTTGAGCTTACAATTTACTTAACAAATCTTAACCTAAGAGAAGTATAGGAGTTTCTAACAACTATAAGAATTCATGTATTTAAACTTTGTTCCAAATATGGCATTCTATTGGTCTCAAAAAACGGCCTTTCTTTCATTCTCTCTCATGACCTCAAAAACTAGCACAGTGAATTTACTAAGAAGTCACTTACAACTAATTACCACAGAATAAGTCTATTAACAAATTTTTGGTTTAGTTTTCCAGTTTCATTAGAACTATGGGTCTGCTAAGGATGCCTTTAAACTTCACCCTCAGACTGCTCCATTCAGTATTACATCGCTGCAGTGGCGGGGAGAGAGAACCCCCCTTTCACTTCTTTAAAAGCAGGCAGCCAGATTTTTCCAGTTGTTTTTTCTTTCTGTGCAGTGTAGATATAACCAAGGTCACGCAGCTGGCATACTGGCTGGTATGAAGTAGGAGGTTCTGGGAAACTTCTCAGTTACAATGAGCTGCACACAGGCCTGGGATATTTTGCTCTTTTGTTTACCCATTTCATTCCAACTACAAATTTCAAGTAGCTCAGAAATAGTTACATTCCTTAGCTTCATTTACGTTTTACAATTTAGAGGTGTCAAAAAACAGTATAAACCAGTATAATAAACATAAATCCATTAGTCTATTTTCCTAGATCCAAATCAGTTAATATTCTAGCAATTTTTAAATACAACCTCTTCCAAATTCACAGCTATCATAGCATTTTAACAATTTAAATGCTTTTCTAACAATATAAGCGATTACTTTAATGTGTAAGGATGCATCCTAAGGGGGAGCAAGGTGGAATTTTAGCAGTGGAACCGGTTCACATTTTGTAATTATCTCCCCAAACAAGATTCTTTTGGTACCAAATATGAATATGCAAACTAAAATACTGAGCTCAGATGTGAAAACCATATACCAAGTTCAAATAAGCAGATGGATCACAGTTACACCAATTTAAGACAATATCTCAATTTTTTGCATTGCACCTTTGGGCTGCCTACTGCTCAGCCAGGTGGAGGTACCTCTGGGTCTCCCTGACAAAAAAAGTCAGTGCGCACTGGAGCCCCATCGGCCCCCGCAGCGAGCTGGACTGGGCAAGGCCTTTTTTGTTTTATTTTGTTTTGTTTTAGTGTCTCATCTGGTGCGCCACAGCTGTTATGCCAAAACCAGGATTCTTTACATGATGTGCATACGGAAAAACCAAATCCAGCACACCGAGATGAGACACAGCCTGTCACAGAGTTGCGCAAGTCTGAATGCCGGAATAAAGGTAGCATGCTAGAGAAAAGAAAAAAAAATAACAGCTACTACACACAAAATTTTACCATCACATTCACGCAGTAAAGAACTAAATTACTTATGATCTTCTGTATTATCACAAAACACACATTTTGAGTCAACGGATTCTCATAATTTAACAGACTGTAAACTTATCGTACCATATAATAAAGACCTACCAAAATTGCAACATGCTTAAACCGATACCCACAAAGAAAACAGGTTAATGAGGGAAGCATCTTGCAGACTTCAGCAAGTTTACTGTGACATGTGTGTTGTCAGTTAACTCTCTCTCAGCTTGTTGACGTTCAAATCGTTCCAGCTGTAAAACTGTCTGTAATGATCTAATGATCTCTTGTAGAGATTTATTTTGTCCTGCTCTTCTCATCTTAAAAACAACATTAATTGCAACAAAATTCTATTCTCCGGACACTTTTCCCAATCATTTAACGTAAACAGCAGCGAACACTGATTTCAATATTTAACAAGATCTTCCTTCCTCATAATTCTGAGTGCTTTCCTAAGTTTTAAAACACCTCCCAATACTGATTTTTCAGGAACACAACTGAAAACAATTATTCCTGACCCCGTCTTGCAAGTAAAACCTTGAGAATGGGGAGGGAGGGGGAGAAAACACAGGGTGCTTGCAGCACGACTGGGAAAAATGGGGACAGAGTTTTACGGCGCACTGAAAAACAACTAGTAAAACAATTAACTCACATTCCTGACAAGCTGCTTGATTTTCAGAGAGGCAATACACAGAAGCACATAATATGTACTGTAAAACTTGCAGATAACACATCGGTAGCAAGCATTAGCATTCTCTACTGCTAATTTCAACATTAGTGCTTCCTTAACTTCTAAGTTTTCAAC
Source organism: Columba livia (assembly GCF_036013475.1). Taxonomy (NCBI): domain Eukaryota; kingdom Metazoa; phylum Chordata; class Aves; order Columbiformes; family Columbidae; genus Columba; species Columba livia. Next base: position 3,660,636 of record NW_027043009.1, on the reverse strand, counting down.
CTGCTTATTGATGGCCTCTTGAAGATGGTCAATAAATTGCATGTAATTCTCACTGGGACCCTGATCAATAGTTGCAATTGATTTGGCTGCATTGTTGGTTTCAGGCACCTTTATCATAGCTTGATATGCGAGGTCTGGTGACTGCCTCAGGATTTTAGAAAGTTATCGTGCCTGTAGTTGTGGTGTGTCAATTAGTGTCTCTTCCAGAAACACACGGGGTCCCGTGGTTTAACTGTAACTGAAAATGGGGGTAAATCCCAGCTTTTTGGTAAGTTCAGTTTACGCTCTGAAACTCCACCCCCACCCTCAGGAATTCGCTTTTTAGCAGCGTGGGAGGGAGGCGGGGGCAGGTTGGGGGGACCCAAATCCATAGGAATTACGTTATTTGGCTCAGTCTGGCTCACCACGGGGGGTCCTCCCCACCTAAATCTCCAGGCAAGGGGGGATAGGAAAAAAAATGTCCATTTTTTTCTTCCGCAACTGATAGCGGCGGGGCAGAGGGTTGAACTGTGATCAATGGCGGTGACGCAGACGGCGGAACCGCGGTTGATGATGGTAGAGGAGAGGTTCGAGCTGTGATTGATGACAGCGGAGCGGTCGGCCGAACGCATTGCTCCGACCGGTGTTTTGAGGGCCCCTCCCGAGATCGCACATAACCCAACGCTGTTTTTTCATGTGAGTCTTTCATAGCTTTTATCTGATCTCAGGGCCACACACATGTATATGAGTCTTTCATAATTTTTTTCTGATCTCGGAGCCACACATACGTATGCTCCTTCTTTACTCCTTTTAACTTTCCAAGAAAGTGCCGCGGATCCTTATCCGTGTCAGATAATACGGACTTGGGTGGTTTTGACGAATCCTTAGTAACAGGGGAGGTTGGAGTAGTACTTAATCTTGCCTTTTCCTCCAAATCTGGCCCAGGAGAGCCAGGAAGACCATCCCCCTCCGCCGCCTCTGCCTGTTGCTGTTTTAACTCTTTCAGAGTATCTAATAACAAGCACCACGTCGTTAACAGTTCAGATGCTTCCTTGGACCCTTTAGTAGCACTGTCAAGCAGTTTATCCCCCAAGTCCATCCATTGTGACACACTAAATGCTGTCACAGGATTAACCTCTATACCTTGTGCTTTGCCCCATAGTAACATTTTCCTTAAAGTCAGTTCTGGAAGGCTAACACCCTGCTTCTTCAGAAGCAGCTTCCATGTAGATAATATAGTACCCTCTTCTTTAGATAAGTTTCAACCCCCCTGTTCCCGGTAACTCACCTCCTCCTTAGCGAGATGTCTTTTCAACGTTCCGGACCTTCGGCAGCTCTCCTCGGCTGCTCTTATCAGCTGTACTGGGCTCCGTCTCCACAGCTCTTCTCCGGCTGTTCACAGCTTCACGCTGTCACCTTGTCATGCGAGATCCTCTTCAGGCAGGATCACGTCGGGGTCACCATATGTCGCGGTTGAGACAGACAAATGACATGGACCAAGTTCTTTCAAGATGAAAGTAATAGATGCCATTTATTGCTACAAGTGCATTTTTATACAATTCAATCAGTTCATGTGTCTTTTCACTATTGGTTACAAGTTACAGCACTAACATCTCATTGGTTAATTTTTCTATCATCCATGTTATTCTTCTATCCCTTTCTCTCTCACGGGTACATCTCTCCTCTCTCCGGATACTCCTTTACTCCCATCCTTCTCAAGGGCAAATCTTAATATCTCAAGGCTGATCTCTAGTTTCATACTTTCTGTCAAGGATTCCACATACCCGCTGCAGTTTCCCACAACACACACACTGTCTAATTGGGTTTGTGACACACACACGATGTCCAATGGTGTTTGTGACACACACGGTGTCAAATGGGGTTTGTGACACACACGGTGTCAAATGGGGTTTGCGACACACACACTGTCGAGGGGGGTTTGTGACACACACGCTGTCCAATGGTGTTCGTGACACACACAATGTCCAATGGGGTTTGTGACACACACGCTGTCCAATGGGGATTGTAACACACACACGCTGTCTATTGGTGTTTGTGACACGCATACTGTCCAATGGGGTTTCTGACACACACTCTGTCCAATGGGTGATGTGACACAAAGACTGTCCAGGGGGGTTTGAGACACACACACTGTTTAAAGGGGTTTGTCACATACACTCTGTCCAATGAGGTTTATGCCACACACACTGACCAATGGGGATTGTGACACACAGACGCTGTCCAATGGGGTTTGTGAAACACACTGTCCAATGGGGATTGTGACACACACACTGTCCAATGGGGATTGTGAACACACACATGCTGTCCAATGGTGTTTGTGACACACAAACTCTGTCCAATGGGGTTTGTGACACACACGCTGTCCAGTGGAGATTTTGACACACACACGCTGTCCAATGGGGGTTGTGACACACACAATCTATCCAATGGGCTTGTGAAACACACGTTGTCCAATGGGGATAGTGACACACATGCTGTCCAGTGTGTTTTGTGACACACAAACTGTCCAATGGGGTTTGTGACACACACACTTTCCACTGGGTTTGGAACACACACGCTGTCCAGGTGAGTTTGTGACACACACGCTGTCCAATGGGGTTTGTGACACACACACTCTGTCCTGGACAGCGTATTTTGGACAGGGTATTTTGACTCACACACGCTCTCCAATGGGGTTTGGACACACACACTGTTCAATGGGGTTTGTGACACACACACTGTCCAATGGGGATTGTGGCACACACATGCTGTCCAATGGGGTTTGTAACACACACGTGGTCCAACGGGGTTCGTGACACATACGCTGTCCAATAGGGTTTGCGACACACACACTTTCCAATGCGGTTTGTGACACACACGCTGTCCAATGGGGTTCGTGACACACACGCTGTCCAATAAGGTTTATGACACACACACTTTCCAATGGGGTTTGTGACACACATGCTGTCCAATGGGGTTCGTGACACACACGCTGTCCAATAAGGTTTATGACACACAAACTTTCCAATGGGGTTTGTGACACACACGCTGTCCAATGGGGTTTGTGACACATACACTGTTCCGGGGGGTTTGTGACGCACACGTTGTCCAATGGTGTTTGTGACACAGAGACTCTCCAGGGGTGTTTGTGACACATGCGCTGTCCAGAGGGGTTTGTGACACACACACGCTGTCCAATGGGGTTTGTCACACACATGCTGTCCACTGGGGATTTTGACACACACATGCTGTCCAATGGGGATTGAGAGATACACACGCTGTCCAATGGTGTTTGTGACACGCATGCTGTCCAATGGGTTTTGTGACACACACACTGTCCGGGGGGGTTTATGAAACAATCGCTGTCCAATGGGGTTTGTGACACACACACTCTGTCCAATGGGGTTCGTGACACACACACTGGCCGGTGGGGATTGTGACACACACGCTTTCCTATGGGGTTTGTGACACACACACGCTGTCCAATGGGGTTTGTGTCACACACACACTTTCCAATGGGTTTTGTGAAACACACACGCTCTCCAATGTGGTTTATGAGAAACACACTTTCCAATGGGTTTTGTGGCACACACACTGTCCAATGGGGTTTGTGACAAATACATGCTGTCCAATGTTATTTGTGAACATACACGCTGTCCAATGCTTTTTGTGACACACACACTCTGTCTAATGGGGATTGTGACACACACACGCTGTCCCATAGGGTCTGTGATACGCATGCTGTCCAATGGGGTTTGTGACACACACATTGTACAGGGGGGGTTGTGACACATACGCTGTGCAATGGGGTTTGTGACACACACACTCTGTCCAATGGGGATTGTGACACACACACACTGTCCAATGAGGATTGTGACACAAACAAGGTCCAATGGCGTTTGTGATACACACGCTGTCCAATGGGGATTGTGACAAACACGTGCTGTCCAATGGTGTTTGTGACACGCATGCTGTCCAATGGCGTTCGTGACACACACGATGTCCAATGCGGTTCATGACAAACACTCTGTCCAGTGGCGTTTGTGAAACACACACTGTCCAGTAGGGTTTGTGACACACACATTTTCCAATGGGGTTTCTAACACACACGCAGTTCAAATGGAGTTTTTGACACAGACAGTGTCCACGGGAGTTTGTGACACTCACGCTGTCCAATGGGGATTGTGACACACACTCTGTCCAATGGGGTTTGTCACACACATTCTGTCCAACGAGGTTTGTGACACACACACTGTAAAATGGGTATTGTGACACACACACGCTGTCCAGTGGGGTTTGTTACACACACTCTGTCCAATATGGCTTGTGACATACATGCTGTCCAATAGGGTTTGTGACACACACACGCTATCCAATGTGGTTTGTGACACACACAATTTCCAATCGGGTCTGTGACATACGCACGGTGTCCAATGTTGTTTGTGACACACACACTGTAAAATGGGGTTTGTGAAACACACGGTGTCAAATGGGGTTTGTGACATGCACACTGCCCAGGGCGGTTTGTGACACACACGCTGTCCAATGGGGTTTGTGACAAACACACTATCCAGGTCAGTTTGTGACACACACGCTGTCCAATGGGATTTGTGAAACAGAGACTCTCCAGAGGTGCTTGTGACACACACGCTGTCCAGAGGGTTCTGTGACACACACACTGTCCAATGGGGTTTGTGACACACACACTGTCCGGCTGCATTTCCGACACACACAATGTCCAATGGTGTTTGTGACACACACGCTGTCTAATGGAGATTGTGAAACACACACTGTCCAGAGGGGATTGTGACACATGCACTATACAATGGGGTTTGTCACACCCACTCTGTCCAAAGGGGTTTGTGGCACACACACATTCCAATGGGGTTTGTGACACACACACTGTCCAGGGGGGGTTGTGACACACAGACTGACCAATGGGGGTTGTGACACACACGCTGTTTAATGGGGTTCGTAACACACACGCTGTCCAGTGGGATTCGTGAGACACACACTGTCCAATGGGGTTTGTGACACACACACTTTCCAATGGGTATTGAGACACACACACGCTGTCCAATGGGTTTTGTTGCACACAAGAGCTATCCAATGGGGTTTGTGACACACACATTTTCCAATGGCGTTTCTGACACACTCGCTGTCAAAAGGGGTTTGTGACAGACACACTGTCCAGGGTGGTTCGTGACACACGCACTGTACAATGGGGTTTGTGACACACATGCTGCCCATTGGGGACTGTGACACCCACACTGTCCAATGGGGTTTGTGACACACACACTCTGTCCAGTGGGGTTTGTGAAACAGAGACTATCCAATGGGGATTGGGACACACACCCTGTCCAATGGGGTTTGTCACACCCACTCTGTCCAATGGGGATTGTGACACACACACACTGTCCAATGGGAAATGTGACACACACATGCTGTCCAATGGGGATTGTGACAGACACATGCGGTGCAATGGTGTTTGTGACACGCATGCTGTCCAATGGGGTTTGTGACACTAACGCTGTCCAAGTGGGTTTGTGACACACACACTGTCCATTGGAGTTTGTAACACACACACGCTATCCAATGGGTTTGTGACACACACACAGTTCAATGGGGTTTGTGACACACACGCTGTCAAATGGGGTTTTTGACACACCACACACACTCTGTCCAATGGGGAATGTGACACATACGCTGTCCAATGGGGTTTGTGACACACACGCTGTCCAGTGGGATTTGTGACACACACACTGTCCTATAGGGATTGTGACACACAGATGCTATACCATGGGTTTTGTAACACACACACTTTCCAAGAGGCTGTCCAATGCAGTTTGTGACACACACGCTTTCAAATGGGGTTTGTGACACACACTCTGTCCAGGGGAGTTTGTGACACACATACGGTCCAATGGGGTTTGTGAAACACACTCTGTCCAATGGGGTTTGTGACACACACACACTGTCTAAATGGGTTTGTGACACACACATGCTGTCCAATGTTGTTTGTAACACGCATGCTTTCCAATGGTGTTTGTGACAAACAGTCTATCCTTTGCGGTTTGGGACACACACACTTTCCAAGGTGGTTTGTGTCACACACGCTGTCCAATGGGGTTTGTGACACACTGTGTCTACGGGGGTTTGTGACAAACACGCTGTCCAATGGGGATTGTGACACACAGACGCTGTCCAACGTTTTTTGTGACACGGATGCTGTCCGATGGGGTTTTTGACACACATACACAGTCCAGGGGGGTTTGTGACACACAAACAGTTCAATGGGGTCTGTGACACACACATTGTCCAATGGGGTTTGTCTCACACACACTGTCAAATGGGGTTTGTGACACACTGTGTCCACGGGGGTTGGTGACAAACACGCTGTCCAATGGGGATTGTGACACACACATCGTCCAATGGGGTTTTTCTCACACACACTGTCCAATGGGGTTTGTGACACACACGCTGTAAAATGGGGATTGTGACACACAGACGCTGTCCAACGGTGTTTGTGACACGGATGCTGTCCGATGGGGTTTTTGACACACATACACAGTCCAGGGTGGTTTGTGACACACACTGTCCAATGGGGTTTGTGACACACACTCTGTCAAATGGGGTTTGTGACACACCACACACACTCTGTCCAATGGTGAATGTAAACACATATGCTGTCCAATTTGGTTCATGACACACACGCTGTCCAGTGGGGTTTGTGACACACACACTGTCCAATAGGGTTTGTGGCACACACACGCTATCCAATGGGGTTTGAGACACACACACATTCCAATAGGTTTGTGGCTAACACACGCTATCCAATGGAGTTTGTGACACACATGCTGTCACATGGGGTTTGTGATATACACTCTGTCCAATGGGGTTTGTGACACACATACACTGTCCAATGGGGATTGTGATGCACACACGCTGTCCAATGTTGTTTGTGACATGCATGCTGTTTAATGGTGTTTGTGAAAAATACGCTGTTCAATGGGGATTGTGATACACACACGCTGTCCAGTGGGGTTTGTGACACACAGGCTGTCCAGTGGGGTTTTGACACACACTCTGTCAAATGGGTTTGTCACACACACTCTGTCCAGTGGGGTTTGTGACACACACACTGTCCAATGGGGATTGTGACACACATGCGCTGTCCAATGGGGTTCGTGACACACACGCTGTCCAGTGGGGTTTTGACACACACTCTGTCAAATGGGTTTGTCACACACACTCTGTCCAATGGGGTTTGTGACACACACACTGTCTAATGGGTATTGTGACACACACAGGCTTTCCAATGGGGTTTGTCACACATACTCTGTCCAATGGGGTTTGTGACAAACACATGCTGTCCAATGGTGTTTGTGACACACACACTGTCCAATGGGGTTTGTGAACACATATGCTGTCCAATGGGGTTCGTGACACACATGCTGTCCAGTGGGGTTTGAGACACACACACTATCCAATAGGGTTTGTGACACACACACTGTCCAATGGGGTTTCTGAAGACATACGCTGTCCAATGGGGATTGTGACACACACACTCGGTCCAATGGGGATTGTGACACACACAAGGTCCAATGGGGTTTGTGACACACACGCTGTCCAATGGGGATTGTGACACACCACACACACTCTGTCCAATAGGGAATGTGACAGACACGCTGTCCAACGGGGTTTGTGACACACAGGCTGTCCAGTGGCGTTTGTGACACACACACTGTCCAATAGGGTTTGTGACACACACATGCTATACAATGGGGTTAGTAACACAGACACTTTCCAAGAGACGTTGTGACACAAACGCTGTCAAATGGGGTTTGTGTCACACACTCTGTCCAGGGGGGTTTGTGACACACAGACGGTCCAATGGGGTTTGCGAAACACACACTGTCCTACGGGGTTTGTGACACACACACACTGTCCAATGGGGTTTGTGACACACACACTGTCCAATGGGTTTTGTGACACACACGCTGTCCAATGGAGATTGCAACACACATATGCTGTCCAATGTTGTTTGTGACATGCATGCTTTCCAATGGTGTTTGTGGCAAACAGGCTGTCCATTGCGGTTTGGGACACACACTCTTTCCAAAGTGGTTTGTGTCACACACGCTGTCCAATGGGGTTTGTGACACACTGTGTCCACGGGGGTTTGTGACAAACACGCTGTCCAATGGGGATTGTGACACACATATCCTCCAATGGGGTTTGTCTCACACACACTGTCCAATGGGGTTTGTGACACACACGCTGTCCAATGGGGTTTTTGACACACACGCTGTCCAATCAGGTTTGTGACTCGCTCACTCTGTCCAATGGTTCTTGTGACACACACGCTGTCCAGTGGTGTTTGTGACACACACGCTGTCCAAAAGGGTTTGTGACACGCATACGCTATCCAATGGGATTTGTAACACAAACACTTTCCAATGAGGTTTATGACACACACGCTGTCAAATGGGTTTTCTGACACACACGCTGTTGAAATGGGGTTTGTGACACACACTCTGTCCAATGGGGTTTGTGACACACACATGCTGTCGAATGTTGTTTGTGACACACATTCTGTTTAATGGTGTTTGTGACAAACAGGCTGTCCATTGCGGTTTGGGACACACAAACTTTCCTAAGTGGTTTGTGTCACACACGCTGTCCAATGGGGTTTCTGACACACACAGTCTCCACGGGGGTTTGTGACACACACAGTGTCTAATGGGTACTGTGACACACACACACTCTCCAATGGGGTTTGTGACACACACAGTATCCAGTGGGGTCTGTGACACACACACTGTCCAATAGGCTTTGTGAGACACACATGCTATACAATGGAGTTTGTAACACACACACTTTCCAAGAGGCGTTGTGACACACACGCTGTAAAATGGGGTTTGTGACACACACGCTGTCCAATGGGGATTGTGACACACACACGCTGTCCCATGGGGATTGTGACACGCATGCTGTCCAAAGGGGTTTGTGACACACACGCTGTCCAATGAGGTTTGTGACTTGCTCACTCTGTCCAATGGGGCTTGTGACACACACGCTGTCCAGTGGTGTTTGCGACACACACACTGTCCACAAGGGTTTGTGACACACACACGGTATCCAATGGGATTTGTGACATAAACACTTTCCAATGAGGTTTCTGACACACACGCTGTCAAATGGGGTTTCTGACACACACGCTGTTCAAATGGTGTTTGTGACACACACACGCTGTCCCATGGGGTTTGTGAAATGCATGCTGTCCAATGGGATTTGTGATATACACACTGTCCAATGGGGTTTCTGACACACGCACTGTCCAATGGGGTTTGTCACACACACTCTGTCCAATGGGGTTTGTGACACACAAGCTGTCCAATGGGGTTTGTGACACACACACTCGGTCAAATGGGGGTTGTGACACACAGGCCGTCTAGTGGGGTTTGTGACACGCACACTGTCCAATGGGGTTTCTGACACACACACTATCAAATTGAGTATATGACACACACACTTTCTAATGGGGTTTGTGACACACACACGCTGTCCAGTGGGGTTTGTGACACACACACTGTCCAATGGGGTTTGTGACATACACGCTGTCAAATGGTGTTTGTGACAAACCACACACACTCTGTCCAATGGGGAATGTGACAGACACGCTGTCCAATGGGGTTCGTGACACACACGCTGTCCAATGGGGTTTGTGACATACACACATTCCAATAGGGTTTGTGGCAAACACACGCAATCCAATTGGGTTTCTGACACACATGCTGTCACATGGGGTTTGTGACACGCACTCTGTCCAATGGGGTTTGTGACACACACACACTGTCCAATGGGGATTGTGACATACACACGCTGTCCAATGTTGTTTGTGACATGCATGCTGTTTAATGGTGTTTGTGAAAAACACGCTGTCCGATGGGGATTGTGATACACACACGCTGTCCCATGGGGTTTGTGACACACATGCTGTCCAATGGGGTTTGGGACAGACACATTGTACAATGAGGATTGTGACACACACACTGTCCAATGGGGTTTTTGACACACACACTGTCCAATGGGGTTTCTCAAACACACTCTTACCAATGGGGCTTGTGAAACACACGCTGTCTAACGGGGTTCTTGAACCACACACTGTCCAATAGTGTTTGTGACACACACACGCTATCCAATGGTGTTTGTGACACAAACACTTTCCACTGGGGTTTGTGACATACACACTCTATCCTATGGGGTTTGTGACACACACACTTTCCAATGGTGTTTCTGACACACACGGTGTCCAATGGGTTTTGCGACACACATGCTATCCAATGGGGTTTGTGACACACACACGCTATCCAATGGGGTTTGTGTCACACAAACTGTCCAATGGGGATTGTGACACACACACACTGTCCAATGCGGATTGTGACATACACACGCTGTGTAATGGGGTTTGTGTCACACACGCTGTATAGGGATGTTTGTAAAGAACACTCTGTCCAATGGGGTTTGTGACACACACACTGTCCAGGGGGGTTTGTGACACACACGCTGTCCAATTTGCTTTGTGACACACATGCTGTCCAATGGGGTTTGTGACTCAGATAATCTCCAGGGGTGTTTGTGAAACACAAGCTGTCCAGAGGGGTTTGTGAAACACACACTGTCCAATGGGTATTGTGACACACACACTGTCCAATGGGGTTTATGACACACACGCTGTCAAATGGGGTTTGTGACAAACCACACACACTCTGTCCAATGGGGAATGTGACACACACGCTGTCCAATGGGGTTCGTGACACACACTCTGTCCAATTTGGTTTGTGACACACACGCTGTCCAATGGGGTTTGTGACTCAGATAATCTCCAGGGGTGTTTGTTGAACACACGCTGTCCAGAGGGGTTTGTGACACACACACTGTCCAATGGGTATTGTGACACACACAACATGTCCAATGGTGTTTGTGACACACACACACTCCAAAGTGGTTTTGACACACACACGCTGTCCAATTGGGTTTGCGATACACACACGCTATCCAATGGGGGTTGTGACACAAACACTGTCCAATGGGATTGTTGACAAACAAACTGTCCAATGGGGTTTGTGACACTTATGCTGTCCAATGGAGTTTGTCACACATACTCTGTTCAATGGGGATTGTGACACACACACGCTGTCCAGAGAGGTTTGTGACACACACACTGTCCAATGGGGATTGTTACACACACACGCTGTCCCATGGGTTTTTTCACACGCATGCTGTCCAATGGGGTTTGTGACACACACACTGTCCAATGGGGTTTGTAACACACACGCTCTCCAATGGGTTTTGTGACACACACAATCTGTCCAATGGGGCTTGTGACACCCACACTGTACAGGGGGGTTTGTTACACACATTCTATCCAATGGGGTGTGTGACACACAAAGTTTACAATGGGGTTTGTGACATACACACTGTCCAGGGCGGCTTGTGACACACACACTGATTAATGGGGTTTCTCACACACTCTCTATCCAATGGGATTTGTGACACAAAACTCTCCAATGGGCATTGTGACACACACACGCTGTAACATGGGGTTTGTGACACACATGCTGTCAAATGGGGTTTGTGACACACACATTGTCCTGAGTGGTTTGTGACTCAGAGACTCTCCAGGGTTGTTTGTTACACACACGCTGTCCAGAGGGGTTTGCAACACACACACTGTCCAATGGGTTTGTGACACACACACGCTGTCCAATGGGGTTTTTAACACACACGCTGCCCAATGGGATTTGTCACATACACACTCTCCAGGATGGTTTGGGACAAAGACGCTGCAGAATTGGGTTTGTGAAACACACTGTCCGATGGGGATTGTGACACTCACACGCTGTCCAATGGGGTTTGAGACACGGATGCTGTCCCATGGGGTTCATGACAAACACTCTGTCCAATAGGGTTTGTGACATACACATGCTATACAACGGGGTTTGTGACACACACACTTTCAATGTGGTTTGTGATTCACACGATGTCCAATGGGGTTTGTGACACCCGCACTGTCCAGGGGGGTTTGTGACACACACGCTCTCCAATTTGGTTTGTGACACATACGCTATCCAATGGGGTTTGTGACACAGACAATCTCCAGGGGTGTTTGTGAAACACACGCTGTCCAGAGGGGTTTGTGACACACACACTGTCCAATGGGGATTGTGACACACACACTCTCCAAAGGGGTTTGACACACACACGCTGTCCAATGGGGTTTTCGACACACACACGCTATCCAATGGGGATTGTGACACACACACTGTCCAAGGCGGATTGTGACACACACAAACTCTGTCCAATGGGTTGTTGACAAACAAACTGTCCAATGGGGTTTGTGACACATACGCTGTCCAATGGAGTTTGTCACACACACTCTGTTCAATGGGGACTGTGACACATACACGCTGTCCAGAAAGTTTTGTGATGCACACACTGTCCAATGGGGATTATGACACACACACGCTGTCCCATGGGTTTTTTCACACACATGCTGTCCAATGGGGTTTGTGACACACACACTGTCCAATGGGGTTTGTAACACACACGCTCTCCAATGGGTTTTGTGAAACACACAATCTGTCCAATGGGGCATGTGATACACACACTGTACAGGGGGGTTTGTTACACACACTCTATCCAAAGGGGTCTGTGACACACAAAGTTTCCAATGGGGTTTGTGCCATACACACTGTCCAGGGGGGATTGTGACACACACACTGATTAATGGGGTTTCTCACACACACTCTGTTCAATGGGGTTTGTGACACACAACTCTCCAATGGGCATTGTTACACACACACCCTGTCTAATGGGTTAGTGACACACACACTCTGTCCAACGAGGTTTGTGACACACATGCTGTCCAATGGGGTTTGTGACACACACAGTGTCTCGAGGGGTTTGTGACTCAGAGACTCTCCAGGGTTGTTTGTGACACGCACGCTGTTCAGAGGGGTTTGTGACACACACACCATTCAAAGGGGTTTGTGACACACACGCTGTCCAATGGGATTTGTGACACACACACTGTCCAGTGGGGTTGTGACACACACGCTGTCAAATGGGATTTGTGAAACACACTCTGTCCGATGGGGATTGTGACACACACGCTGTCCAATGGGGTTTGAGAAACGGGCGCTGTCCCATGGGGTTCATGACAAACACTGTGTCCAATAGGGTTTGTGACATACACACGCTATACAATGGGATTTGTGACACACAGACTTTCCAATGTGGTTTGTGACACACACGCTGTCCAATGGGTTTTGTGACACACAGACTGTGTAAGGGGTTTGTGACACACCCACGCTCTCCAAAGGTGTTTCTGACACACGCTGTCAAATGGGGTTTGTGACACCCGCACTGTCCAGGGGGGTTTGTGACACACACACTGTCTGTCCAATGGGGTTTGTCACACACACTCTGTCCAATGGGGTTTCTGACAGACACGCTGTCCAATGGGGATTGGGACATACACACGCTGTCCAATGGGGATTGTGATACACACACGCTGTCCAATGGGGATTGTGATATACACACGCTGTCCAATGGTGTTTGTGATACGCATGCTGACCAGTGGTGTTTGTGACACACACGCTGAATATTGCGGTTTGGGACACACACACTTTCCAAAGGGGTTTGTGTCATACACGCTGTCCAATGGGGTTTGTGTCACACACCGTGTCCAGGGGGGTTTGTGACACAAACGCTGTACAGTGGGGTTTTTGACACACACACTGTCCAATGGGGTTAGTGACACACACGATGTCCAATGGGGTTTCTGACACACACACTGAGTCCAATGGGGCTTGTGACACACACGGTGTCAAATGGGGTTCGTGACACATATGCTGTCCAGTGGGATTTGTGAACACACAAACTTTTCAATAGGGTTTGTGACACAGACACGCTATACAATGGGATTTGTGACACACACGGTGTCCAGGGGGGTTTGTGACACACACGCTGTCTAATGGGGTCTGTGACACACACAGTTTCCAATGTGGTTTTTGACACACACACTGTCCAAAGGGGTTTGTGACATTCAATTGTCCAATGGGGATTGTACCACACACATGCTGTCCAATGTGGTTTGTGAAACACACACTCTGTCCAATGGGATTTGTGACATACACGCTGTCTAGAGGGGTTTGTGACACACACACTGTCCGGACGGGTTTGCGATAAACACAATGTCCAATGGGCTTTGTGACACATACACTGTACAGGGGGGTTTGTGACCCACACACTGTCCAGTGGGTTTTGTGACACACACACTTTCCAATGGGTTTTGTGACTCACACGCTGTCCGATGGTGTTTGTGACACACGCACTATCAAGGCGGGTTTGTGAAAAACACACTGTCCAGTGGGTTTTGTGACACACACACTTTCCAATGGGTTTTGTGACACTCACGCGCTGTCCAATGGTGTTTGTGACACCCACATTGTCCATTGTGTTTTGTGACACACACACTGTTCAGGGGGGTTTGAGACACACACACTGTCCAATGGGGTTTGTGGCACACACACGCTGTCCCATGGGTTTTTTCACACGCATGCTGTCCAATGGGGTTTGTGACACACACGCTGTCCAATGGGGTTTGTAACACACACGCTCTCCAATGGGGTCTGTGACACACAAAGTTTCCAATGGGGTTTGTGACACACACGCTGTCCAATGGGAATTGTGATACACACACGCTGTCCAATGGTGTTTGTGATACGCATGCTGACCAATGGTGTTTGTGACACACACGCTGAATATTGCGGTTTGGGACACACACACTTTCCAAAGGGGTTTGTGTCATACACGCTGTCCAATGGGGTTTGTGACACACACAGTGTCCAGGGGGGTTTGTGACACAAACGCTGTACAGAGGGGTTTGTGACACACACACTGTAAAATGGGCTTAGTGACACACAAGTTGTCCAATGGGGTTTCTGACACACACACTCAGTCCAATGGGGCTTGTGACACACACGGTGTCCAATGGGGTTCGTGACACATATGCTGTCCAGTGGGATTTGTGAACACCCAAACTTTTCAATAGGGTTTGTGACACAGACACGCTATACAATGGGTTTTGTGACACACATGCTGTCCAGGGGGGTTTGTGACACACACGCTGTCTAATGGGGTTTGTGACACACACAGTCTAATGGATTTTGTGACACTCACGCGCTGTCCAATGGTGTTTGTGACACGCACGCTGTCCATTGTGTTTTGTGACACACACACTGTTCAGGAGGGTTTGTGACACACACACTGTCCAATGGGGTTTGCGACACACACACTCTGTCCAGTGGGGGTTGTGATGACACACGTTGTCCAATGGGGTTTCTGACACATGCACTCTGTCCAATGGGGGTTGTGACACACACGATGTCCAATGGGGTTTGTGACAAACACACGCTATACAATGGGGTTTGTGATACACACACTGTCCAATGGGGTTGGTGACAAATACACGCTATCCAATGTGTTTTGTTACACACACGCTGTGCAATGGGATTTCTGACACACACACTGTCTAATGGGGTTTGTGACAAACACAGTGTCCAATACGGATTGTGACAGACACAAGCTGTCCCATGCTCTTTGTGACACGCACGCTGTCCAAAGTGGTTTGTGACACACACATTGTACAGGGGTGTTTGTGACACACACACTGTCCAATGGGGTTTGTGACACATAGGCTGTTCAATGGTTTTTGTGACACACACACTCTGTCCAATGGGGCTTTTGACACACACACAGTCCAATGGGGATTGTGACACACACACTGTACAGGGGGGTTTGTGACACACCCTGTGTCCAATGGGGTTTGTGACACACACACTGTCCAATGGGGATTGTGACTCACACAAACTCTGTCCAATGGGGTTGGTGACACACAAACTGTCCAATAGTGTTTGTGAAACACACGCTGTCCAATGGGGTTTGTTACACAGATGCTTCCCAATGGGGTTTGTTACACACACACTTTCCAGGGGGGTTTGTGACACACACGCTGTCCAGTGGGGATTGTGACACACACGCTATCCAGAGGTTTTTGTGACCCACACACATTCCAATGGAGATTGTGACAGACACGCTGTCCAATGGGGTTTGTGAAACACACACACTGTCCAATGGGGATTGTGACACACACACGCTGTCCAATGTTGGTTGTGACACACATGCTGTCCAATGGTGTGTGTGACAAACACGCTGCCCATTGCGGTTTGGGACAGACTCAATTTCCTATCTTGGGCCTTGAAAAGCAAGTCCTTTGGCGACACGGTACGGCAGAAAGAATTGAATCAGACAACGGTACTCATTTCAAAAACAGTCTTATAGACAATTGGGCCAAAGAACATGGTATTGAGTGGGTATATCATATTCTATATCATGCACCAGCCTCTGGGAAAATTGAAAGGTACAATGGTTTGCTAAAAACTACACTAAAGGCACTTGGTGGTGGAACCTTTAAAAATTGGGACTCACATTTAGCAAAAGCCACTTGGTTGGTCAACACCCGGGGATCAACCAATCGAGCCGGGCCTGCCCAATCAGAAATTCTACGGACTGTAGAAGGAGATAAAGTCCCTGTAGTACACATGAAAAACATGTTAGGAAAGGCAGTCTGGGTTACTCCTGCCTCAGGCAAAGGCAAGCCCATTCGTGGGATTGTTTTTGCCCAGGGACCTGGCAGCACCTGGTGGGTGATGCTTAAGGATGGAGAAGTTCGGTGTGTACCTCAAGGGGATTTGAGTTTAGGTGAAAATATTCAATACTGAACTGCATGATGTGAATTGCCATGCTAACAGTGTTTAATAAGTGTCTTCCAGATCAAGACAATGATGATGAAACCAGAGCTAGCTTCTTCGAGTGGCGCCTGACAACTTCTTCGAAGTTGATATCTTTAACCCACAAACAGTGGTAATGAGATGCACTTGTACCATTTTTCCTGCCCTGGGAGACTGTCGTGACAAAACGAACTTAATGAACTTTTTAAAGGATGGTCCACTGATTAATTACTCCTGTGTATATATGTACATATGTATATATAGATATATAGTTGTAGTGATTAATTAGATTATATTGATAGATTGTATTGATAAGGTTTAAGCATTCAGTGAATGGCATATTATAAGGGGTGGAATGTCCTGGTTTAGTTAAAAACAAGTATCTCTTTCAGTGAATTTGCCTGTCAGCTAAAGCCTTCATATTAACTGCATTTTCCTGGAGAACCAGACACATGTTTTGGTAAACCTAGCAATGGAATGCAAACTTATTGATAAGCACGGATGGACATCTCGCGAGAGGGGCGACGAGAAGAAAGAGACCAAGAAACTGACCAACTGTGTATAACATTCCATTCACTTGAATACTTCATATAAAAGTGGGAGATCACAAGGATCTCGTTCGTTTTTCCCCTTTTGCCTTTTTCCCTTCTGCTCATGGCCGACATTAGAAGAGGACCTTGCTAGTCGTCCCTGCGAACTGAGGCCTAGTGAGAGACTGAATCCAGCTCCGGTTGGCTGCAGAGTCTAATCCAGGACTTTGGTTGCCGGCTCTGCAGTTGCTGAGACTTTCAAGATTGGTTTTGTATATTTTGTATTATTTTCTCTATTCTTATTAGTAGCATTCGTAAAACATCTTTAATTTTTTCCAACTCTCTTCACTCTGTCCTTCTTTTCCTCCCAATTGCCTCTCCTTAGTGGAAAGCGGGGAGAGGGAGAGGAAAGTGGGGGCGGGGAGAGGGGGTTAACAATACATCTGCCGGGGTTTTATTGTCACCCCGCAATCTTAACCCTCGACACACACACGGTGTCCAAAGGGGATTGCGACACACACGTTGTGCAATGGCGTTTGTGACACAGAAACTGTCAAGGGGTGTTTGTGACACACACACTGTCCAGGGGGGTTTGAGACACACACGCTGTTCAATGGTGTTTGAGACACAGAGGCTGTCAAATGGGGATTGTGACACACAGGCTGTTCAATAGGGATTGTGACTCACACACGCTGTCCAAAGGGGTTTATGGCACACACACTGTGCAAATGGGTTTGTGACACACACACGCTGTCCAATGGGGTTTATGCCACACATACTCTATCCAATGGGGTTTCTGACACACAAGCTTTCCAATAGGGTTTGTGACACACACGCGCTGTACAATGGGGTTTGTGACACACACATTCCAATGGGTTTTGTGACACACATGCTGTCCAAAGCCTTTTGTGACACACACACTGTTTAATGGGTTTTGTGACACACACTCGCTGTTCAATTGTGTTTGTGACACACACGCTGTCAAATGGGGTTTGTGACACACACGCTGTCCAATGGGATTTGTGACACAAACGCTGTATAATGGGTTTAGTGACACACACACAATCTAATGGGGTTGTGACACACAATCGCTGTCCAATGGCGTTTGTAGACACACACGCTGTGAAATGCTGTTTGTGACACAGACACTGTCCAGGTGGGTTTGAGACACACACGCTGTCCAATGGGGATTGTGACATGCACGCTGTCCAATAGGGTTTATGGCACACACACACTGTCCAATGGGGTTTGTGTCACAGACACTTTCCAATGAGTTTTATGATACACACTCTGCCACACTCTGCCATGGGTTTTGTGAAACACACACAGTCTAAGGGGGTTTGTGACACACACTCGTTGTCCAATGGTTCTTGTAAAACACACATGCTGTCCAATGGGGTTTGTGGCACACACACTGTCTAATGGGGTGTGTGAAATACACTCGCTGTCCAATGGTGTTTGTGACACAGACACACTATCCAGTGGGGTTTGTGACACACACACTGTCCAATGGGGTTTGTGACACACATGCTATACAATGGGGTTTGTGACACACACAGTGTCCCCTGGGGTTTGTGACACACACGCTGCCCCATGCCTTTTGTGACACACACGCTGTCCAATGTGGATTGTGACAAAAACATGCTGTCCAATGGGGTTTATGGCACACACACTCTCCAATGGGTTTTGTGAGACACACACACTATTCAATTGGGATTGTGAAACACACACATTCCAATGGGGTTTGTGACACACACGCTGTCCAAGGTGTTTTGTGACACACACACTGTCCAATGTGGATTGTGACACACAGGCTGTCCAATCCTGTTGATGACACACACATGGTCCAATGGGGTTTGTGACATCCACACTGTCCAATGGGGTTTCTGGCACAGACACTGTCCAACGGGGTTGGTGACACACAAAGGCTGTCCAATGGGGTTTGTGACACACACGCTGTCCATGGGTTTTGTGACACACACGCTGTCCAATGTCGTTTGTAATACACATGCTGTCCAATGGGGTTTGAGACAAAAAGGTTGTTCAATGGGTTTTTGACAAACACACTGTCCAATGGGGTTTCAGACACACATGCTGTCCAAAGGCGTTTGTGACACACAAACTGTCCAATGCGGTTTGTGACACACATGCTGTCCATTAGGGTTTGTGACACACACAAGCTGTCCAATGGGGTTTGTGACACACACACTGTCCCATGGGGCTTGAGGCACACATGCTGTCCAATAAGGATTGTGACACACACGCTGTCCGGGGGGTTTGTGACACACGCTGTCGACTGGGGTTTGTGACACACACACTTTCCATTGGGGTTTGTGACACATGCACGCTGTCCAATGGTGTTTGAGACATACACACTGTTCAATGGAATTTGTGACACACACAGTGTGCAGGGGTGTTTGTAAGACACTCGCTGTCCAATGGGGATTGTGACACACACACGCTGTCCAATGGGGTTTGTGACACAGACACTTTCCAATGGGGTTTATGAAACACATGCTGTCCAATGGGAGTTGTGAAACACACGCTGTCCGATGGGGTTTGTGACACACACGCTGTCCAATGGTGTTTGTGACACACCCGTGCTTTCCAAAGGGATTTGTGACACACACACGCTATTCAGTGGGGTTTCTGACACCCATGCTGTCCAACGGGGTTTGTAATCCAGAAACTGTCAAGAGGGATTTGTGACACACAAAGTGTCTCAGCTACCTGAGACACTTAGACTAAGCCTAAAATACTCAGATCTCTCCATAAGGATGGTTTTCATACTGTACGTCCACAATCTGCTGGCAGTACAAAAAAATAAGCTGTAGATCTCCTTAGGCTGAGTCATGGTGCTTTGGTGCAGGGATCAGGCATATCATGGGAATATTTCACCATTTCTGCCCTCGTTTTCAGTGTATTACACCAAAACACCCACTTGCTGATTTCCTTTCAAGAGGAAAGGCTGCGATTTGCAGAATACCTCTGTTTTGGGGAAGTGAGAAATTGCTGAGTTGACACCAAGTCCGTCAGTGTCCCTGTCACCTGCAGAGTCACCGCATCCTCACCACGGTAGCGGGCATTGTGACAAAGTACGATGTCAGCTGGGTGTGACAGAGAGCCGCCCCCTAGAGGAGGAGGAGCCTGTCAGCCCCGGGCCTGTCACTGCCTGCTGTCCCTCCTGTTACCAGCCAGGCCTCTGAAAACTGGTCAAACCATGCCCAGACTTGGGGCCAAAGGGGCCCAAAGTCTCCAACAGACAAGTCTGGAAAAAAGATATGGGGCAGAGGGAGAAAGCGAAGGGAGCAGAACAAAAGGAAAGGAAGAATAAAAAGTAGTGTTGGGCTGCAGGAGTGAGATGGATGAATTGCCATTAAAGAGGCAGGAAGGAGGAGAGTGAGAGAAAAGGAAAGAAGAGACATGCAGCCAGACGAGGGGTTAGTGAGAGAGGGTGGGACAGAGAACAGGATGAGAAGGAAATAAGGCAGGGCAAGGACAGACAAGGATAGGCAAGGCAAGGCTAGGCTGCAGGACATTTTTTTGCTTTATAGTTTCTAGCACATTCGTCTTCAGACGTGGTGGATAGCCATAAGACCATATGGATTAGGCCCAAGCAAAAACCCCAGCTACTTGAGACACTTAGACTAAGCCAAAAATACGCAGATCTCTACATAAGGTTGGTTTTTATACTGTATTCCACAATCTGCTGGCAGTACAAAAAAATAAGCTGCAGATCTCCTTAGGCTGAGTCATGGTGCTTTGGTGCAGGAACCATGCATATCATGGGAATATTTCACTATTTCTGCTCTGGTTTTCAGTGTATTACACCAAAACACCCACCTGATGACATCCTTTCAAGAGCAAAGGCAGCAATTTGCAGAATTCCGCTTCTTTGGGGAACTGAGAAATTGCTGAGCTGACACCAAGTCCTGCAGTGTCCCTGTCACCTGCAGAGTCACCGCATCCTCGCCACGGTAGCGGGCATTGTGAAAAAGGTTCTTTGTCAGATGGGTGTGGCAGCCAGGCGCCCCCTAGGGGATGGGGAGCCTGCCAGCCCCGAGCCTGTCACTGCCTGCTGTCCCTGCTTTCACCAGCCAGGCCTCTGAAAATTGGTCAAACCATGCCCAGACTTGGGGCCAATTTGGCCCAAAGTCTTGAAAAGACAAGTCGGGAAGAAAGATATGGGACAGAGGGAGAAAGCGAAGGGAGCAGGAGAAAGGGAAGGAAGAATGGAAAGCCCGAATTAAGAGGGAAATCAGCAGCCCACTTGACTTGCATGTACACTAATGCATGCAGTATGGGCAACTAACAAGAGAAGCTGGAAGCCATCGTGTAGCAGGAAAGCTATGACATAGTTGCCATCACAGAAACATGGTGGGATGACTCATATGACTGGAGTGCTGCTATGTGTGGCTACAAGCTCTTCAGAAATGATAGGTAGGGTAGGAGAGGTGGAGGGGTGGCTTTATACATTAGAGAGTCACTCGACTCTGTTAAACTTGAGGTCAGTATGCAGGTTTGAGTTCCTGTGGACCAGAATCAGGGGGAAGTCCAACAAGGCTGACATCCTCGTGGGTGTCTGTTATAGACCGCGCAACCAGGACAATGAAGGAGATGAATTATTCTACAAGCAGCTGGCAGATGTCTCAAAATCGATGGCCCTTGTTCTTGTGGGTGACTTTAACCTGCCGGATATCTGCTGGGAGGTCAATACTGCACAGAAGAGGCAGTCTAGGAAGTTCCTAGAGTGTATAGAGGACAATTTCCTTCATCAGCTGGTAAATGAGCCCACCAGGGGCAAGACCCCGCTAGACCTACTGTTTACAAACAGAGAAGGGCTGGTGGGAGATGTAGTGGTTGGAGGCCGCCTGGGGCATAGCAACCATGAAATAATAGAATTTTCAGTACTCAGAGATGCAGGGAGAACCATTAACAAAAACTCTATGCTGGACTTCCCGAGGGCAGATTTTTGCCTATTCAGAAGTCTAGTTCAGAGCATACCCTGGGAAACAATGCTTAAAAACAAGGGGGCCTAGGAGGGTTGGACATGCTTCAAGCAGGTGGTTTTGAGTGCACAGGAACAGGCTATACCAGTGTGCCGAAAGGCTAGCCGGCGGGGAAGACAACCGGCTTGGCTAAACAGGGAGATTCTGAATGAAATCAGAAATAAAAAGAGACTTTACCGACTGTGGAAAAAAGGGCTGGCTACTTATGAAGGATTTATGGAAATAGCTAGATCATGCAGAAAAAAGATCAGGGAAACAAAAGTGCAATTTGAAGTTAACTTGGCCAATTCTGTCAGGGATAATAAAAAGTCCTTCTTCAAATATGTTAATAACAAAAGGAGGGGCAAGGAAAACCTCCATTCTCTGTTGGACTCTGAAGGAAATATAGTTAACAAAGATGAGGAGAAAGCTGAGGTACTTAATACCTACTTTGCCTCAGTTTTTACCAGTGAGACAGGTGGCCCTCAGGACAACTCATCTCTGGAGGTGGTTGACAGAGATAGGAAGCCAAATAGGCCCCTTGTATTCCAGGAGGAAATAGTTGGTGATTTACTGAGCCATCTGGATCCTCACAAGTCTATGGGACCAGATGGGATCCATCCTAGGGTGATGAGGGAGCTAGCAGAAGAACTTGCCAAGCCGCTCTCCATAATCTTCCAACAGTCCTGGCTCACTGGGGAGGTCCCATATGATTGAAAATTGGCCAATGTTACCCCAGTCCACAAAAAGGGCTGCAGAGCTGACCCTGGCAACTACAGGCCTGTCAGTCTGACCTCGGTGCCTGGCAGGGTTATGGAGCAGATCATCCTGAGTGGAATCACACAGCACCTTCAGGATGGACAAGGGATCAGACCCAGCCAGCATGGGTTTAGGAGGGGCAGGTCCTGTCTGACCAGCCTGATCTCCTTTTATGATCAGGTGACCCAGCTGGTGGATGAGGGGAAAGCCATGGATGTGGTCTATCTGGACTTCAGCAAGGTCTTTGACACTGTCTCCCATAATATACTCTTGCAAAAGCTGGTAGCCCATGGCTTGGACAAGTGCACTCTACGCTGGGTTAAGAACTGGCTGGAGGGCCGGGCCCAGAGAGTGCTGGTGAACGGGGCTGCATCCAGCTGGCGGCCAGTCACTAGTGGTGTTCCCCAGGGGTCAGTGTTGTGTCCAGTCCTGTTTAACATCTTTATTGATGATTTAGATGAGGGGATTGAGACCATCATCAGCAAATTTGCTGATGACACCAAGTTGGGAGGGAGTGTCGACCTACTGGAAGGCAGGAGAGCTCTGCAGAGGGATCTGGATAGACTGGAAAAATGGGCTGATTCCAATGGGATGAAGTTCAATAAGGCCAAGTGCTGGGTGCTGCACTTTGGTCACAACAACCCCCTGCAGCGCTACAGGCTGGGCACAGAGTGGCTGGAGAGCAGTCAGACAGAAAGGGACCTGGGGGTACTAATTGACAGGAAGCTCAACATGAGCCAACAGTGTGCCTAGGTGGCCAAGAAGGCCAACGGTATCCTGTCCTGTATCAAAAATAGCGTGGTCAGCAGGACAAGGGAAGTGATCCTTCCCCTGTACTCTGCATTGGTGAGGCCACATCTGGAGTATTGTGTTCAGTTCTGGGCCTCTCAGTTCAGGAAAGACATTGAAGTGCTGGAGCGGGTCCAGAGAAGAGCAACACGAGTGGTGAAGGGACTTGAACACAAGCCCTATGGGGAGAGGCTGAGGGAGCTGGGGTTGTTTAGTCTAGAGAAGAGGAGGCTTAGAGGTGACCTCATCACTCTCTATAACTACCTGAAGGGAAGTTATAGCCAGGTGGGGATTGGTCTCTTCTCCCAGGCAGTTAGCAATAGGACAAGGGGGCATGGGCTTAAACTCTACCAGGGGAAATTTAGACTGGATATTAGAAAGAAATTCTTTACCGAGAGAGTGGTCAGGCATTGGAATGGCCTGCCCAGGGAGGTAGTGGACTCGCCGTCATTAGAGGTTTTTAAACTGAGATTGGACATGGCACTTAGTGCCATGATCTAGTAAATGGACTAGAGTTGGACCAAGAGTTGGACTTGATGATCGCTGAGGTCTTTTCTAACCCAGTCGATTCTGTGATTCTGTGATTCTGTGATTATGTGATTCTGTGAATAAAAAGTAGTGTTGGGCTGCAGGAGTGAGATGGAGGAATTCAGGAAAAGAGGCAGGGAGCAGGAGAGTGAGAGAAAAGGAAAGAAGAGACATGCAGCCAGACGAGGGGTTAGTGAGAGAGGATGGGACAGAGAACAGGATGAGAAGGAAATAAGGCAAGACAAGGACAGGCAAGGACAGGCAAGGCTGCAGGACATTTTTTTGCTTTATAGTTTCTAGCACATTCGTCTTCAGACTAGGAGGAAAGCCAGACGACCGTATGGATTAGGCCAAAGCAAAAACCCCAGCTACTTGAGACACTTAGACTAAGCCTAAAATATGCAGATCTCTCCATAAGGATGGTTTTTATAATGTACTTCCACAATCTTCTGGCAGTACAAAAAAATAAGCTGCAGATCTCCTTAGGCTGAGTCACGGTGCTTTGGTGCAGGGACCATGCATATCATGGGAATATTTCACTATTTCTGCTCTGGTTTTCAGTGTATTACACCAAAACACCCACCTGATGACATCCTTTCAAGAGCAAAGGCAGCAATTTGCAGAATTCCGCTTCTTTGGGGAAGTGAGAAATTGCTGACCTGCCACCAAGTCCTGCAGTGTCCCTGTCACCTGCAGAGTCACCACATCCTCGCCACGGTAGCGGGCATTGTGAAAAAGGTTCTTTGTCAGATGGGTGTGGCAGCCAGGCGCCCCCTAGGGGATGGGGAGCCTGCCAGCCCCGGGCCTGTCACTGCCTGCTGTCCCTGCTGTCACCAGCCAGGCCTCTGAAAATTGGTCAAACCATGCCCAGTCTTGGGGCCAATTTGCCCCAAAGTCTTGAAAAGACAAGTTGGGAAGAAAGATATGGGACAGAGGGAGAAAGCGAAGGGAGCAGGAGAAAGGGAAGGAAGAATAAAAGTAGTGTTGGGATGCAGGAGTGAGATGGAGGAATTGCAGGAAAAGAGGCAGGAAACAGGAGAGTGAGAGAAAAGGAAAGAAGAGACATGCAGCCAGACAAGGGGTTAGTGAGAGTGGATGGGACAGAGAACAGGATGAGAAGGAAATAAGGCAAGACCAGGACAGGCAAGAACAGGCAAAGCAAGGCTAGGCTGCAGGACATTTTTTCGCTTTATAGTTTCCAGCACATTCGTCTTCAGACTAGGATTAAGACCATAAGACCGTATGGATTAGGCCCAAGTAAAAACCCCAGCTACTTGAGATACTTAGACTAAGCCTAAAATACGCAGATGTCTCCATAAGGATGGTTTTTATACTGTGCTTCCACAATCTGCTGGCAGTACAAAAATATAAGCTGCAGATCTCCTTAGGCTGAGTCATGGTGCTTTGCTGCAGGGACCATGCATATCATGGGAATATTTCACCATTTCTGCTCTGGTTTTCAGTGTATGACACCAAAAAACCCACCTGATGATATCCTTTCAAGAGCAAAGGCAGCAATTTGCAGAATTCCGCTTCTTTGGGGAAGTGAGAAATTGCTGAGCTGACACCAAGTCCTGCAGTGTCCCTGTCGCCTGCAGAGTCACCGCATCCTCGCCAAGGTAGGGGGCATTGTGACAAAGGTTCTATGTCAGCTGGGTGTGGCAGCCAGGCGCCCCCTAGGGGATGGGGAGCCTGTCGGCCCCGGGCCTGTCACTGCCTGCTGTCCCTGCTGTCACCAGCCAGGCCTCTGAAAATTGGTCAAACCATGCCCAGACTTGGGGCCAATTTTGCCCAAAGTCTTGAAAAGACAAGTCGGGAAGAAAGATATGGGACAGAGGGAGAAAGCGAAGGGAGCAGGAGAAAGGGAAGGAAGAATAAAAAGTAGTGTTGGGCTTCAGGAGTGAGATGGAGGAATTGCAGGAAAAGAGGCAGGAAGCAGGAGAGTGAGAGAAAAGGAAAGTAGAGACATGCAGCCAGACGAGGGGTTAGTGAGGGAGGATGGGACAGAGAACAGGATGAGAAGGAAATAAGGCAAGGCAAGGACAGGCAAGGACAGGCAAAGCAAGGCTAGGCTGCAGGACATTTTTTCGCTTTATAGTTTCTAGCACATTCGTCTTCAGACTAGGAGTAAGGCCATAAGACCGTATGGATTAGGCCCAAGCAAAAACCCCAGCTACTTGAGATACTAAAACTAAGCCTAAAATACACAGATCTCTCCATAAGGATGGTTTTTATACTGTGCTTCCACAATCTGCTGGCAGTACAAAAAAATAAGCTGCAGATCTCCTTAGGCTGAGTCATGGTGCTTTGGTACAGGGACCATGCATATCATGGGAATAGTTCACCATTTCTGCTCTGGTTCTCAGAGTATGACACCAAAACACTCACCTGATGATATCCTTTCAAGAGCAAAGGCAGCAATTTGCAGAATTCCCCTTCTTTGGGGAAGTGAGAAATTGCTGAGCTGCCACCAAGTCCTGCAGTGTCCCTGTCACCTGCAGAGTCACCACATACTCGCCACGGTAGCGGGCATTGTGACAAAGGTTCTATGTCAGCTGGGTGTGGCAGCCAGGCGCCCCCTAGGGGATGGGGAGCCTGTCAGCCCCGGGCCTGTCACTGCCTGCTGTCCCTGCTGTCACCAGCCAGGCCTCTGAATATTGGTCAAACCATGCCCAGACTTGGGGCCAATTTTGCCCTAAGTCTTGAAAAGACAAGTCGTGAAGAAAGATATTGGATAGAGGGAGAAAGCGAAGGGAGCAGGAGAAAGGGAAGGAAGAAAAAAAAGAAGTGTTGGGCTTTAGGAGTGAGATGGAGGAATTGCAGGAAAAGAGGCAGGAAGCAGGAGAGTGAGAGAAAAGGAAAGTAGAGACATGCAGCCAGACGAGGGGTTAGTGAGGGAGGATGGGACAGAGAACAGGATGAGAAGGAAATAAGGCAAGGCAAGGACAGGCAAGGACAGGCAAAGCAAGGCTAGGCTGCAGGACATGTTATAGCTTTATAGTTTCTAGCACATTCGTCTTCAGACTAGGAGTAAGGCCATAAGACCGTATGGATTAGGCCCAAGCAAAAACCCCAGCTACTTGAGACACTAAGACTAAGCCTAAAATATGCAGATCTCTCCATAAGGATGGTTTTTATACTGTGCTTCTGCCGAGAGAAAAATTCCATCAGAGTTCCAGACCCGAGCGGACGGAGGAAGGAATGCAGTCGACCCAATATGAGTGATAAGCATACCTCCAATTTTTTGATGCACTAAACTGGTTTATATAAGACTTACAATAATTATGCATACTCGTCATCTATTATTTGGATAGTATACAGTAATTATGCCTACTCGTCTTCTATTAATTGGATAGTATACAATAATTATGCCTACTCGTCTTCTATTGATTGGATAGTATACATAATGAGCTCAACCTTCTTGTGGTTTCTCTGGAATGCAACCTCCTCACCCTGCTAGAGATAATTCCCCAGCTTGTTTATCTAAACGCTCAGCTGAACCAGAGAGCAACCGCTCAGTACTTTTCCACTATGCTACACCAAACTCATGCTAACTGAGGCCTACTCATGCTAACTTAGAACAAAATTCTCCTGATACAACGGATCAATGGAGCCATGCCCCTTCTCTATTAGCCATGTCCCAACATGCTTCCACAATCTTCTGGCAGTACAAAAAAATAAGCTGCAGATCTCCTTAGGCTGAGTCATGGTGCTTTGGTGCAGGGACCATGCATATCATGGGAATATTTCACCATTTCTGCTCTGGTTTTCAGAGTATGACACCAAAACACCCACCTGATGATATCCTTTCAAGAGCAAAGGCAGCAATTTGCAGAATTCCCCTTCTTTGGGGAAGTGAGAAATTGCTGAGCTGCCACCAAGTCCTGCAGTGTCCCTGTCACCTGCAGAGTCACCACATACTCGCCACGGTAGCGGGCATTGTGACAAAGGTTCTATGTCAGCTGGGTGTGGCAGCCAGGCGCCCCCTAGGGGATGGGGAGCCTGTCAGCCCCGGGCCTGTCACTGCCTGCTGTCCCTGCAGTCACCAGCCAGGCCTCTGAATATTGGTCAAACCATGCCCAGACTTGGGGCCAATTTGCCCCAAAGTCTTGAAAAGACAAGTCGGGAAGAAAGATATGGGACAGAGGGAGAAAGCGAAGGGAGCAGGAGAAAGGGAAGGAAGAATAAAAAGTAGTGTTGGGCTTCAGGAGTGAGATGGAGGAATTGCAGGAAAAGAGGCAGGAAGCAGGAGAGTGAGAGAAAAGGAAAGTAGAGACATGCAGCCAGACGAGGGGTTAGTGAGGGAGGATGGGACAGAGAACAGGATGAGAAGGAAATAAGGCAAGGCAAGGACAGGCAAGGACAGGCAAAGCAAGGCTAGGCTGCAGGACATGTTTTCGCTTTATAGTTTCTAGCACATTCGTCTTCAGACTAGGAGTAAGGCCATAAGACCGTATGGATTAGGCCCAAGCAAAAACCCCAGCTACTTGAGACACTTAGACTAAGCCTAAAATACGCAGATCTCTCCATCAGGATGGTTTTTATACTGTGCTTCCACAATCTGCTGGCAGTAAAAAAAAATAAGCTGCAGATCTCCTTAGGCTGAGTCACGGTGCTTTGGTGCAGGGACCATGCATATCATGGGAATAGTTCACCATTTCTGCTCTGGTTTTCAGAGTATGACACCAAAACACCCACCTGATGATATCCTTTCAAGAGCAAAGGCAGCAATTTGCAGAATTCCGCTTCTTTGGGGAAGTGAGAAATTGCTGAGCTGCCACCAAGTCCTGCAGTGTCCCTGTCACCTGCAGAGTCACCACATACTCGCCACGGTAGCGGGCATTGTGACAAAGGTTCTATGTCAGCTGGGTGTGGCAGCCAGGCGCCCCCTAGGGGATGGGGAGCCTGTCAGCCCTGGGCCTGTCACTGCCTGCTGTCCCTGCAGTCACCAGCCAGGCCTCTGAATATTGGTCAAACCATGCCCAGACTTGGGGCCAATTTGCCCCAAAGTCTTGAAAAGACAAGTCGGGAAGAAAGATATGGGACAGAGGGAGAAAGCGAAGGGAGCAGGAGAAAGGGAAGGAAGAATAAAAAGTAGTGTTGGGCTTCAGGAGTGAGATGGAGGAATTGCAGGAAAAGAGGCAGGAAGCAGGAGAGTGAGAGAAAAGGAAAGTAGAGACATGCAGCCAGACGAGGGGTTAGTGAGGGAGGATGGGACAGAGAACAGGATGAGAAGGAAATAAGGCAAGGCAAGGACAGGCAAGGACAGGCAAAGCAAGGCTAGGCTGCAGGACATTTTTTCGCTTTATAGTTTCTAGCACATTCGTCTTCAGACTAGGAGTAAGGCCATAAGACCGTATGGATTAGGCCCAAGCAAAAACCCCAGCTACTTGAGACACTAAGACTAAGCCTAAAATACGCAGATCTCTCCATAAGGATGGTTTTTATACTGTGCTTCCACAATCTGCTGGCAGTACAAAAAAATAAGATGCAGATCTCCTTAGGCTGAGTCACGGTGCTTTGGTGCAGGGACCATGCATATCATGGGAATAGTTCACCATTTCTGCTCTGGTTTTCAGAGTATGACACCAAAACACCCACCTGATGATATCCTTTCAAGAGCAAAGGCAGCAATTTGCAGAATTCCGCTTCTTTGGGGAAGTGAGAAATTGCTGAGCTGACACCAAGTCCTGCAGTGTCCCTGTCACCTGCAGAGTCACCACATACTCGCCACGGTAGCGGGCATTGTGACAAAGGTTCTATGTCAGCTGGGTGTGGCAGCCAGGCGCCCCCTAGGGGATGGGGAGCCTGTCAGCCCCGGGCCTGTCACTGCCTGCTGTCCCTGCTGTCACCAGCCAGGCCTCTGAATATTGGTCAAACCATGCCCAGACTTGGGGCCAATTTGGCCCAAAGTCTTGAAAAGACAAGTCGGGAAGAAAGATATGGGACAGAGGGAGAAAGCGAAGGGAGCAGGAGAAAGGGAAGGAAGAATAAAAAGTAGTGTTGGGCTTCAGGAGTGAGATGGAGGAATTGCAGGAAAAGAGGCAGGAAGCAGGAGAGTGAGAGAAAAGGAAAGTAGAGACATGCAGCCAGACGAGGGGTTAGTGAGAGAGGATGGGACAGAGAACAGGATGAGAAGGAAATAAGGCAAGGCAAGGACAGGCAAGGACAGGCAAAGCAAGGCTAGGCTGCAGGACATTTTTTCGCTTTATAGTTTCTAGCACATTCGTCTTCAGACTAGGAGTAAGGCCATAAGACCGTATGGATTAGGCCCAAGCAAAAACCCCAGCTACTTGAGACACTAAGACTAAGCCTAAAATACGCAGATCTCTCCATAAGGATGGTTTTTATACTGTGCTTCCACAATCTGCTGGCAGTACAAAAAAATAAGCTGCAGATCTCCTTAGGCTGAGTCATGGTGCTTTGCTGCAGGGACCATGCATATCATGGGAATAGTTCACCATTTCTGCTCTGGTTTTCAGAGTATGACACCAAAACACCCACCTGATGATATCCTTTCAAGAGCAAAGGCAGCAATTTGCGGAATTCCGCTTCTTTGGGGAAGTGAGAAATTGCTGAGCTGCCACCAAGTCCTGCAGTGTCCCTGTCACCTGCAGAGTCACCACATACTCGCCACGGTAGCGGGCATTGTGACAAAGGTTCTATGTCAGCTGGGTGTGGCAGCCAGGCGCCCCCTAGGGGATGGGGAGCCTGTCAGCCCCGGGCCTGTCACTGCCTGCTGTCCCTGCAGTCACCAGCCAGGCCTCTGAATATTGGTCAAACCATGCCCAGACTTGGGGCCAATTTGGCCCAAAGTCTTGAAAAGACAAGTCGGGAAGAAAGATATGGGACAGAGGGAGAAAGCGAAGGGAGCAGGAGAAAGGGAAGGAAGAATAAAAAGTAGTGTTGGGCTTCAGGAGTGAGATGGAGGAATTGCAGGAAAAGAGGCAGGAAGCAGGAGAGTGAGAGAAAAGGAAAGTAGAGACATGCAGCCAGACGAGGGGTTAGTGAGGGAGGATGGGACAGAGAACAGGATGAGAAGGAAATAAGGCAAGGCAAGGACAGGCAAGGACAGGCAAAGCAAGGCTAGGCTGCAGGACATTTTTTCGCTTTATAGTTTCTAGCACATTCGTCTTCAGACTAGGAGTAATGCCATAAGACCGTATGGATTAGGCCCAAGCAAAAACCCCAGCTACTTGATACACTAAGACTAAGCCTAAAATACGGAGAACTCTCCATAAGGATGGTTTTTATACTGTGCTTCCACAATCTGCTGGCAGTACAAAAAAATAAGCTGCAGATCTCCTTAGGCTGAGTCACGGTGCTTTGGTGCAGGGACCATGCATATCATGGGAATATTTCACCATTTCTTCTCTGGTTTTCAGAGTATGACACCAAAACACCCACCTGATGATATCCTTTCAAGAGCAAAGGCAGCAATTTGCAGAATTCCGCTTCTTTGGGGAAGTGAGAAATTGCTGACCTGCCACCAAGTCCTGCAGTGTCCCTGTCACCTGCAGAGTCACCACATACTCGCCACGGTCCTGGGCATTGTGACAAAGGTTCTATGTCAGCTGGGTGTGGCAGCCAGGCGCCCCCTAGGGGATGGGGAGCCTGTCAGCCCCGGGCCTGTCACTGCCTGCTGTCCCTGCAGTCACCAGCCAGGCCTCTGAATATTGGTCAAACCATGCCCAGACTTGGGGCCAATTTGCCCCAAAGTCTTGAAAAGACAAGTCGGGAAGAAAGATATGGGACAGAGGGAGAAAGCGAAGGGAGCAGGAGAAAGGGAAGGAAGAATAAAAAGTAGTGTTGGGCTTCAGGAGTGAGATGGAGGAATTGCCATTAAAGAGGCAGGAAGCAGGAGAGTGAGAGAAAAGGAAAGAAGAGACATGGAGCCAGAAGAGGGGTTAGTGAGAGAGGATGTGAAAGAAAACAGGATGAGAAGGAAATAAGGCAAGGCAAGGACAGGAAAGGACAGGCAAAGCAAGGCTAGGCTGCAGGACATGTTTTCGCTTTATAGTTTCTAGCACATTCGTCTTCAGACTAGGAGTAAGGCCATAAGACCGTATGGATTAGGCCCAAGCAAAAACCCCAGCTACTTGAGACACTTAGACTAAGCCTAAAATATGCAGATCTCTCCATAAGGATGGTTTTTATACTGTGCTTCCACAATCTGCTGGCAGTAAAAAAAAATAAGCTGCAGATCTCCTTAGGCTGAGTCACGGTGCTTTGGTGCAGGGACCATGCATATCATGGGAATAGTTCACCATTTCTGCTCTGGTTTTCAGAGTATGACACCAAAACACCCACCTGATGATATCCTTTCAAGAGCAAAGGCAGCAATTTGCAGAATTCCGCTTCTTTGGGGAAGTGAGAAATTGCTGAGCTGACACCAAGTCCTGCAGTGTCCCTGTCACCTGCAGAGTCACCACATACTCGCCACGGTAGCGGGCATTGTGACAAAGGTTCTATGTCAGCTGGGTGTGGCAGCCAGGCGCCCCCTAGGGGATGGGGAGCCTGTCAGCCCCGGGCCTGTCACTGCCTGCTGTCCCTGCTGTCACCAGCCAGGCCTCTGAATATTGGTCAAACCATGCCCAGACTTGGGGCCAATTTGGCCCAAAGTCTTGAAAAGACAAGTCGGGAAGAAAGATATGGGACAGAGGGAGAAAGCGAAGGGAGCAGGAGAAAGGGAAGGAAGAATAAAAAGTAGTGTTGGGCTTCAGGAGTGAGATGGAGGAATTGCAGGAAAAGAGGCAGGAAGCAGGAGAGTGAGAGAAAAGGAAAGTAGAGACATGCAGCCAGACGAGGGGTTAGTGAGGGAGGATGGGACAGAGAACAGGATGAGAAGGAAATAAGGCAAGGCAAGGACAGGCAAGGACAGGCAAAGCAAGGCTAGGCTGCAGGACATGTTTTCGCTTTATAGTTTCTAGCACATTCGTCTTCAGACTAGGAGTAAGGCCATAAGACCGTATGGATTAGGCCCAAGCAAAAACCCCAGCTACTTGACACACTAAGACTAAGCCTAAAATACGCAGATCTCTCCATAAGGATGGTTTTTATACTGTGCGTCCACAATCTGCTGGCAGTACAAAA
This sequence comes from Columba livia, assembly GCF_036013475.1. NCBI lineage: Eukaryota > Metazoa > Chordata > Aves > Columbiformes > Columbidae > Columba > Columba livia. Next base: position 3,627,111 of record NW_027043009.1, on the reverse strand, counting down.
AAATAAGCTGCAGATCTCCTTAGGCTGAGTCACGGTGCTTTGGTGCAGGGACCATGCATATCATGGGAATAGTTCACCATTTCTGCTCTGGTTTTCAGAGTATGACACCAAAACACCCACCTGATGATATCCTTTCAAGAGCAAAGGCAGCAATTTGCAGAATTCCGCTTCTTTGGGGAAGTGAGAAATTGCTGAGCTGACACCAAGTCCTGCAGTGTCCCTGTCACCTGCAGAGTCACCACATACTCGCCACGGTAGCGGGCATTGTGACAAAGGTTCTATGTCAGCTGGGTGTGGCAGCCAGGCGCCCCCTAGGGGATGGGGAGCCTGTCAGCCCCGGGCCTGTCACTGCCTGCTGTCCCTGCAGTCACCAGCCAGGCCTCTGAATATTGGTCAAACCATGCCCAGACTTGGGGCCAATTTGGCCCAAAGTCTTGAAAAGACAAGTCGGGAAGAAAGATATGGGACAGAGGGAGAAAGCGAAGGGAGCAGGAGAAAGGGAAGGAAGAATAAAAAGTAGTGTTGGGCTTCAGGAGTGAGATGGAGGAATTGCAGGAAAAGAGGCAGGAAGCAGGAGAGTGAGAGAAAAGGAAAGTAGAGACATGCAGCCAGACGAGGGGTTAGTGAGGGAGGATGGGACAGAGAACAGGATGAGAAGGAAATAAGGCAAGGCAAGGACAGGCAAGGACAGGCAAAGCAAGGCTAGGCTGCAGGACATTTTTTCGCTTTATAGTTTCTAGCACATTCGTCTTCAGACTAGGAGTAAGGCCATAAGACCGTATGGATTAGGCCCAAGCAAAAACCCCAGCTACTTGAGACACTAAGACTAAGCCTAAAATACGGAGATCTCTCCATAAGGATGGTTTTTATACTGTGCTTCCACAATCTGCTGGCAGTACAAAAAAATAAGCTGCAGATCTCCTTAGGCTGAGTCACGGTGCTTTGGTGCAGGGACCATGCATATCATGGGAATAGTTCACCATTTCTGCTCTGGTTTTCAGAGTATGACACCAAAACACCCACCTGATGATATCCTTTCAAGAGCAAAGGCAGCAATTTGCAGAATTCTGCTTCTTTGGGGAAGTGAGAAATTGCTGAGCTGCCACCAAGTCCTGCAGTGTCCCTGTCACCTGCAGAGTCACCACATACTCGCCACGGTAGCGGGCATTGTGACAAAGGTTCTATGTCAGCTGGGTGTGGCAGCCAGGCGCCCCCTAGGGGATGGGGAGCCTGTCAGCCCCGGGCCTGTCACTGCCTGCTGTCCCTGCAGTCACCAGCCAGGCCTCTGAAAATTGGTCAAACCATGCCCAGACTTGGGGCCAATTTGGCCCAAAGTCTTGAAAAGACAAGTCGGGAAGAAAGATATGGGACAGAGGGAGAAAGCGAAGGGAGCAGGAGAAAGGGAAGGAAGAATAAAAAGTAGTGTTGGGCTTCAGGAGTGAGATGGAGGAATTGCAGGAAAAGAGGCAGGAAGCAGGAGAGTGAGAGAAAAGGAAAGTAGAGACATGCAGCCAGACGAGGGGTTAGTGAGGGAGGATGGGACAGAGAACAGGATGAGAAGGAAATAAGGCAAGGCAAGGACAGGCAAGGACAGGCAAAGCAAGGCTAGGCTGCAGGACATGTTTTCGCTTTATAGTTTCTAGCACATTCGTCTTCAGACTAGGAGTAAGGCCATAAGACCGTATGGATTAGGCCCAAGCAAAAACCCCAGCTACTTGACACACTAAGACTAAGCCTAAAATACGCAGATCTCTCCATAAGGATGGTTTTTATACTGTGCGTCCACAATCTGCTGGCAGTACAAAAAAATAAGCTGCAGATCTCCTTAGGCTGAGTCACGGTGCTTTGGTGCAGGGACCATGCATATCATGGGAATAGTTCACCATTTCTGCTCTGGTTTTCAGAGTATGACACCAAAACACCCACCTGATGATATCCTTTCAAGAGCAAAGGCAGCAATTTGCAGAATTCCGCTTCTTTGGGGAAGTGAGAAATTGCTGAGCTGACACCAAGTCCTGCAGTGTCCCTGTCACCTGCAGAGTCACCACATACTCGCCACGGTAGCGGGCATTGTGACAAAGGTTCTATGTCAGCTGGGTGTGGCAGCCAGGCGCCCCCTAGGGGATGGGGAGCCTGTCAGCCCCGGGCCTGTCACTGCCTGCTGTCCCTGCAGTCACCAGCCAGGCCTCTGAATATTGGTCAAACCATGCCCAGACTTGGGGCCAATTTGGCCCAAAGTCTTGAAAAGACAAGTCGGGAAGAAAGATATGGGACAGAGGGAGAAAGCGAAGGGAGCAGGAGAAAGGGAAGGAAGAATAAAAAGTAGTGTTGGGCTTCAGGAGTGAGATGGAGGAATTGCAGGAAAAGAGGCAGGAAGCAGGAGAGTGAGAGAAAAGGAAAGTAGAGACATGCAGCCAGACGAGGGGTTAGTGAGGGAGGATGGGACAGAGAACAGGATGAGAAGGAAATAAGGCAAGGCAAGGACAGGCAAGGACAGGCAAAGCAAGGCTAGGCTGCAGGACATTTTTTCGCTTTATAGTTTCTAGCACATTCGTCTTCAGACTAGGAGTAAGGCCATAAGACCGTATGGATTAGGCCCAAGCAAAAACCCCAGCTACTTGAGACACTAAGACTAAGCCTAAAATACGCATATCTCTCCATAAGGATGGTTTTTATACTGTGCTTCCACAATCTGCTGGCAGTACAAAAAAATAAGCTGCAGATCTCCTTAGGCTGAGTCACGGTGCTTTGGTGCAGGGACCATGCATATCATGGGAATATTTCACCATTTCTGCTCTGGTTTTCAGAGTATGACACCAAAACACCCACCTGATGATATCCTTTCAAGAGCAAAGGCAGCAATTTGCAGAATTCCGCTTCTTTGGGGAAGTGAGAAATTGCTGAGCTGACACCAAGTCCTGCAGTGTCCCTGTCACCTGCAGAGTCACCACATACTCGCCACGGTAGTGGGCATTGTGACAAAGGTTCTATGTCAGCTGGGTGTGGCAGCCAGGCGCCCCCTAGGGGATGGGGAGCCTGTCAGCCCCGGGCCTGTCCCTGCAGTCACCAGCCAGGCCTCTGAATATTGGTCAAACCATGCCCAGACTTGGGGCCAATTTGCCCCAAAGTCTTGAAAAGACAAGTCGGGAAGAAAGATATGGGACAGAGGGAGAAAGCGAAGGGAGCAGGAGAAAGGGAAGGAAGAATAAAAAGTAGTGTTTGGCTTCAGGAGTGAGATGGAGGAATTGCCATTAAAGAGGCAGGAAGCAGGAGAGTGAGAGAAAAGGAAAGAAGAGACATGGAGCCAGACGAGGGGTTAGTGAGAGAGGATGTGAAAGAAAACAGGATGAGAAGGAAATAAGGCAAGGCAAGGACAGGAAAGGACAGGCAAAGCAAGGCTAGGCTGCAGGACATGTTTTCGCTTTATAGTTTCTAGCACATTCGTCTTCAGACTAGGAGTAAGGCCATAAGACCGTATGGATTAGGCCCAAGCAAAAACCCCAGCTACTTGAGACACTTAGACTAAGCCTAAAATATGCAGATCTCTCCATAAGGATGGTTTTTATACTGTGCTTCCACAATCTGCTGGCAGTACAAAAAAATAAGCTGCAGATCTCCTTAGGCTGAGTCACGGTGCTTTGGTGCAGGGACCATGCATATCATGGGAATAGTTCACCATTTCTGCTCTGGTTTTCAGAGTATGACACCAAAACACCCACCTGATGATATCCTTTCAAGAGCAAAGGCAGCAATTTGCAGAATTCTGCTTCTTTGGGGAAGTGAGAAATTGCTGAGCTGCCACCAAGTCCTGCAGTGTCCCTGTCACCTGCAGAGTCACCACATACTCGCCACGGTAGCGGGCATTGTGACAAAGGTTCTATGTCAGCTGGGTGTGGCAGCCAGGCGCCCCCTAGGGGATGGGGAGCCTGTCAGCCCCGGGCCTGTCACTGCCTGCTGTCCCTGCAGTCACCAGCCAGGCCTCTGAAAATTGGTCAAACCATGCCCAGACTTGGGGCCAATTTGGCCCAAAGTCTTGAAAAGACAAGTCGGGAAGAAAGATATGGGACAGAGGGAGAAAGCGAAGGGAGCAGGAGAAAGGGAAGGAAGAATAAAAAGTAGTGTTGGGCTTCAGGAGTGAGATGGAGGAATTGCAGGAAAAGAGGCAGGAAGCAGGAGAGTGAGAGAAAAGGAAAGTAGAGACATGCAGCCAGACGAGGGGTTAGTGAGGGAGGATGGGACAGAGAACAGGATGAGAAGGAAATAAGGCAAGGCAAGGACAGGCAAGGACAGGCAAAGCAAGGCTAGGCTGCAGGACATTTTTTCGCTTTATAGTTTCTAGCACATTCGTCTTCAGACTAGGAGTAAGGCCATAAGACCGTATGGATTAGGCCCAAGCAAAAACCCCAGCTACTTGAGACACTAAGACTAAGCCTAAAATACGCATATCTCTCCATAAGGATGGTTTTTATACTGTGCTTCCACAATCTGCTGGCAGTACAAAAAAATAAGCTGCAGATCTCCTTAGGCTGAGTCACGGTGCTTTGGTGCAGGGACCATGCATATCATGGGAATATTTCACCATTTCTGCTCTGGTTTTCAGAGTATGACACCAAAACACCCACCTGATGATATCCTTTCAAGAGCAAAGGCAGCAATTTGCAGAATTCCGCTTCTTTGGGGAAGTGAGAAATTGCTGAGCTGACACCAAGTCCTGCAGTGTCCCTGTCACCTGCAGAGTCACCACATACTCGCCACGGTAGTGGGCATTGTGACAAAGGTTCTATGTCAGCTGGGTGTGGCAGCCAGGCGCCCCCTAGGGGATGGGGAGCCTGTCAGCCCCGGGCCTGTCCCTGCAGTCACCAGCCAGGCCTCTGAATATTGGTCAAACCATGCCCAGACTTGGGGCCAATTTGCCCCAAAGTCTTGAAAAGACAAGTCGGGAAGAAAGATATGGGACAGAGGGAGAAAGCGAAGGGAGCAGGAGAAAGGGAAGGAAGAATAAAAAGTAGTGTTTGGCTTCAGGAGTGAGATGGAGGAATTGCCATTAAAGAGGCAGGAAGCAGGAGAGTGAGAGAAAAGGAAAGAAGAGACATGGAGCCAGACGAGGGGTTAGTGAGAGAGGATGTGAAAGAAAACAGGATGAGAAGGAAATAAGGCAAGGCAAGGACAGGAAAGGACAGGCAAAGCAAGGCTAGGCTGCAGGACATGTTTTCGCTTTATAGTTTCTAGCACATTCGTCTTCAGACTAGGAGTAAGGCCATAAGACCGTATGGATTAGGCCCAAGCAAAAACCCCAGCTACTTGAGACACTTAGACTAAGCCTAAAATATGCAGATCTCTCCATAAGGATGGTTTTTATACTGTGCTTCCACAATCTGCTGGCAGTAAAAAAAAATAAGCTGCAGATCTCCTTAGGCTGAGTCACGGTGCTTTGGTGCAGGGACCATGCATATCATGGGAATAGTTCACCATTTCTGCTCTGGTTTTCAGAGTATGACACCAAAACACCCACCTGATGATATCCTTTCAAGAGCAAAGGCAGCAATTTGCAGAATTCCGCTTCTTTGGGGAAGTGAGAAATTGCTGAGCTGACACCAAGTCCTGCAGTGTCCCTGTCACCTGCAGAGTCACCACATACTCGCCACGGTAGCGGGCATTGTGACAAAGGTTCTATGTCAGCTGGGTGTGGCAGCCAGGCGCCCCCTAGGGGATGGGGAGCCTGTCAGCCCCGGGCCTGTCACTGCCTGCTGTCCCTGCAGTCACCAGCCAGGCCTCTGAATATTGGTCAAACCATGCCCAGACTTGGGGCCAATTTGGCCCAAAGTCTTGAAAAGACAAGTCGGGAAGAAAGATATGGGACAGAGGGAGAAAGCGAAGGGAGCAGGAGAAAGGGAAGGAAGAATAAAAAGTAGTGTTGGGCTTCAGGAGTGAGATGGAGGAATTGCAGGAAAAGAGGCAGGAAGCAGGAGAGTGAGAGAAAAGGAAAGTAGAGACATGCAGCCAGACGAGGGGTTAGTGAGGGAGGATGGGACAGAGAACAGGATGAGAAGGAAATAAGGCAAGGCAAGGACAGGCAAGGACAGGCAAAGCAAGGCTAGGCTGCAGGACATGTTTTCGCTTTATAGTTTCTAGCACATTCGTCTTCAGACTAGGAGTAAGGCCATAAGACCGTATGGATTAGGCCCAAGCAAAAACCCCAGCTACTTGACACACTAAGACTAAGCCTAAAATACGCAGATCTCTCCATAAGGATGGTTTTTATACTGTGCGTCCACAATCTGCTGGCAGTACAAAAAAATAAGCTGCAGATCTCCTTAGGCTGAGTCACGGTGCTTTGGTGCAGGGACCATGCATATCATGGGAATATTTCACCATTTCTGCTCTGGTTTTCAGAGTATGACACCAAAACACCCACCTGATGATATCCTTTCAAGAGCAAAGGCAGCAATTTGCAGAATTCCGCTTCTTTGGGGAAGTGAGAAATTGCTGAGCCGCCACCAAGTCCTGCAGTGTCCCTGTCACCTGCAGAGTCACCACATACTCGCCACGGTAGTGGGCATTGTGACAAAGGTTCTATGTCAGCTGGGTGTGGCAGCCAGGCGCCCCCTAGGGGATGGGGAGCCTGTCAGCCCCGGGCCTGTCCCTGCAGTCACCAGCCAGGCCTCTGAATATTGGTCAAACCATGCCCAGACTTGGGGCCAATTTGCCCCAAAGTCTTGAAAAGACAAGTCGGGAAGAAAGATATGGGACAGAGGGAGAAAGCGAAGGGAGCAGGAGAAAGGGAAGGAAGAATAAAAAGTAGTGTTTGGCTTCAGGAGTGAGATGGAGGAATTGCCATTAAAGAGGCAGGAAGCAGGAGAGTGAGAGAAAAGGAAAGAAGAGACATGGAGCCAGACGAGGGGTTAGTGAGAGAGGATGTGAAAGAAAACAGGATGAGAAGGAAATAAGGCAAGGCAAGGACAGGAAAGGACAGGCAAAGCAAGGCTAGGCTGCAGGACATGTTTTCGCTTTATAGTTTCTAGCACATTCGTCTTCAGACTAGGAGTAAGGCCATAAGACCGTATGGATTAGGCCCAAGCAAAAACCCCAGCTACTTGAGACACTTAGACTAAGCCTAAAATATGCAGATCTCTCCATAAGGATGGTTTTTATACTGTGCTTCCACAATCTGCTGGCAGTAAAAAAAAATAAGCTGCAGATCTCCTTAGGCTGAGTCACGGTGCTTTGGTGCAGGGACCATGCATATCATGGGAATAGTTCACCATTTCTGCTCTGGTTTTCAGAGTATGACACCAAAACACCCACCTGATGATATCCTTTCAAGAGCAAAGGCAGCAATTTGCAGAATTCCGCTTCTTTGGGGAAGTGAGAAATTGCTGAGCTGACACCAAGTCCTGCAGTGTCCCTGTCACCTGCAGAGTCACCACATACTCGCCACGGTAGCGGGCATTGTGACAAAGGTTCTATGTCAGCTGGGTGTGGCAGCCAGGCGCCCCCTAGGGGATGGGGAGCCTGTCAGCCCCGGGCCTGTCACTGCCTGCTGTCCCTGCTGTCACCAGCCAGGCCTCTGAAAATTGGTCAAACCATGCCCAGACTTGGGGCCAATTTGGCCCAAAGTCTTGAAAAGACAAGTCGGGAAGAAAGATATGGGACAGAGGGAGAAAGCGAAGGGAGCAGGAGAAAGGGAAGGAAGAATAAAAAGTAGTGTTGGGCTTCAGGAGTGAGATGGAGGAATTGCAGGAAAAGAGGCAGGAAGCAGGAGAGTGAGAGAAAAGGAAAGTAGAGACATGCAGCCAGACGAGGGGTTAGTGAGGGAGGATGGGACAGAGAACAGGATGAGAAGGAAATAAGGCAAGGCAAGGACAGGCAAGGACAGGCAAAGCAAGGCTAGGCTGCAGGACATGTTTTCGCTTTATAGTTTCTAGCACATTCGTCTTCAGACTAGGAGTAAGGCCATAAGACCGTATGGATTAGGCCCAAGCAAAAACCCCAGCTACTTGACACACTAAGACTAAGCCTAAAATACGCAGATCTCTCCATAAGGATGGTTTTTATACTGTGCGTCCACAATCTGCTGGCAGTACAAAAAAATAAGCTGCAGATCTCCTTAGGCTGAGTCACGGTGCTTTGGTGCAGGGACCATGCATATCATGGGAATAGTTCACCATTTCTGCTCTGGTTTTCAGAGTATGACACCAAAACACCCACCTGATGATATCCTTTCAAGAGCAAAGGCAGCAATTTGCAGAATTCCGCTTCTTTGGGGAAGTGAGAAATTGCTGAGCTGACACCAAGTCCTGCAGTGTCCCTGTCACCTGCAGAGTCACCACATACTCGCCACGGTAGCGGGCATTGTGACAAAGGTTCTATGTCAGCTGGGTGTGGCAGCCAGGCGCCCCCTAGGGGATGGGGAGCCTGTCAGCCCCGGGCCTGTCACTGCCTGCTGTCCCTGCAGTCACCAGCCAGGCCTCTGAATATTGGTCAAACCATGCCCAGACTTGGGGCCAATTTGGCCCAAAGTCTTGAAAAGACAAGTCGGGAAGAAAGATATGGGACAGAGGGAGAAAGCGAAGGGAGCAGGAGAAAGGGAAGGAAGAATAAAAAGTAGTGTTGGGCTTCAGGAGTGAGATGGAGGAATTGCAGGAAAAGAGGCAGGAAGCAGGAGAGTGAGAGAAAAGGAAAGTAGAGACATGCAGCCAGACGAGGGGTTAGTGAGGGAGGATGGGACAGAGAACAGGATGAGAAGGAAATAAGGCAAGGCAAGGACAGGCAAGGACAGGCAAAGCAAGGCTAGGCTGCAGGACATTTTTTCGCTTTATAGTTTCTAGCACATTCGTCTTCAGACTAGGAGTAAGGCCATAAGACCGTATGGATTAGGCCCAAGCAAAAACCCCAGCTACTTGAGACACTAAGACTAAGCCTAAAATACGCATATCTCTCCATAAGGATGGTTTTTATACTGTGCTTCCACAATCTGCTGGCAGTACAAAAAAAAAGCTGCAGATCTCCTTAGGCTGAGTCACGGTGCTTTGGTGCAGGGACCATGCATATCATGGGAATATTTCACCATTTCTGCTCTGGTTTTCAGAGTATGACACCAAAACACCCACCTGATGATATCCTTTCAAGAGCAAAGGCAGCAATTTGCAGAATTCCGCTTCTTTGGGGAAGTGAGAAATTGCTGAGCCGCCACCAAGTCCTGCAGTGTCCCTGTCACCTGCAGAGTCACCACATACTCGCCACGGTAGTGGGCATTGTGACAAAGGTTCTATGTCAGCTGGGTGTGGCAGCCAGGCGCCCCCTAGGGGTTGGGGAGCCTGTCAGCCCCGGGCCTGTCCCTGCAGTCACCAGCCAGGCCTCTGAATATTGGTCAAACCATGCCCAGACTTGGGGCCAATTTGCCCCAAAGTCTTGAAAAGACAAGTCGGGAAGAAAGATATGGGACAGAGGGAGAAAGCGAAGGGAGCAGGAGAAAGGGAAGGAAGAATAAAAAGTAGTGTTTGGCTTCAGGAGTGAGATGGAGGAATTGCCATTAAAGAGGCAGGAAGCAGGAGAGTGAGAGAAAAGGAAAGAAGAGACATGGAGCCAGACGAGGGGTTAGTGAGAGAGGATGTGAAAGAAAACAGGATGAGAAGGAAATAAGGCAAGGCAAGGACAGGAAAGGACAGGCAAAGCAAGGCTAGGCTGCAGGACATGTTTTCGCTTTATAGTTTCTAGCACATTCGTCTTCAGACTAGGAGTAAGGCCATAAGACCGTATGGATTAGGCCCAAGCAAAAACCCCAGCTACTTGAGACACTTAGACTAAGCCTAAAATATGCAGATCTCTCCATAAGGATGGTTTTTATACTGTGCTTCCACAATCTGCTGGCAGTACAAAAAAATAAGCTGCAGATCTCCTTAGGCTGAGTCACGGTGCTTTGGTGCAGGGACCATGCATATCATGGGAATAGTTCACCATTTCTGCTCTGGTTTTCAGAGTATGACACCAAAACACCCACCTGATGATATCCTTTCAAGAGCAAAGGCAGCAATTTGCAGAATTCCGCTTCTTTGGGGAAGTGAGAAATTGCTGAGCTGACACCAAGTCCTGCAGTGTCCCTGTCACCTGCAGAGTCACCACATACTCGCCACGGTAGCGGGCATTGTGACAAAGGTTCTATGTCAGCTGGGTGTGGCAGCCAGGCGACCCCTAGGGGATGGGGAGCCTGTCAGCCCCGGGCCTGTCACTGCCTGCTGTCCCTGCTGTCACCAGCCAGGCCTCTGAATATTGGTCAAACCATGCCCAGACTTGGGGCCAATTTGGCCCAAAGTCTTGAAAAGACAAGTCGGGAAGAAAGATATGGGACAGAGGGAGAAAGCGAAGGGAGCAGGAGAAAGGGAAGGAAGAATAAAAAGTAGTGTTGGGCTTCAGGAGTGAGATGGAGGAATTGCAGGAAAAGAGGCAGGAAGCAGGAGAGTGAGAGAAAAGGAAAGTAGAGACATGCAGCCAGACGAGGGGTTAGTGAGGGAGGATGGGACAGAGAACAGGATGAGAAGGAAATAAGGCAAGGCAAGGACAGGCAAGGACAGGCAAAGCAAGGCTAGGCTGCAGGACATTTTTTCGCTTTATAGTTTCTAGCACATTCGTCTTCATACTAGGAGTAAGGCCATAAGACCGTATGGATTAGGCCCAAGCAAAAACCCCAGCTACTTGAGACACTTAGACTAAGCCTAAAATACGCAGATCTCTCCATAAGGATGGTTTTTATACTGTGCTTCCACAATCTGCTGGCAGTACAAAAAAATAAGCTGCAGATCTCCTTAGGCTGAGTCATGGTGCTTTGGTGCAGGGACCATGCATATCATGGGAATACTTCACCATTTCTGCTCTGGTTTTCAGAGTATGACACCAAAACACCCACCTGATGATATCCTTTCAAGAGCAAAGGCAGCAATTTGCAGAATTCCGCTTCTTTGGGGAAGTGAGAAATTGCTGAGCTGACACCAAGTCCTGCAGTGTCCCTGTCACCTGCAGAGTCACCACATACTCGCCACGGTAGCGGGCATTGTGACAAAGGTGCTATGTCAGCTGGGTGTGGCAGTCAGGCGCCCCCTAGGGGATGGGGAGCCTGTCAGCCGCGGGCCTGTCACTGCCTGCTGTCCCTGCTGTCACCAGCCAGGCCTCTGAAAATTGGTCAAACCATGCCCAGACTTGGGGCCAATTTTGCCCAAAGTCTTGAAAAGACAAGTCGTGAAGAAAGATATGGGACAGAGGGAGAAAGCGAAGGGAGCAGGAGAAAGGGAAGGAAGAATAAAAAGTAGTGTTTGGCTTCAGGAGTGAGATGGAGGAATTGCCATTAAAGAGGCAGGAAGCAGGAGAGTGAGAGAAAAGGAAAGAAGAGACATGGAGCCAGACGAGGGGTTAGTGAGAGAGGATGTGAAAGAAAACAGGATGAGAAGGAAATAAGGCAAGGCAAGGACAGGAAAGGACAGGCAAAGCAAGGCTAGGCTGCAGGACATGTTTTCGCTTTATAGTTTCTAGCACATTCGTCTTCAGACTAGGAGTAAGGCCATAAGACCGTATGGATTAGGCCCAAGCAAAAACCCCAGCTACTTGAGACACTTAGACTAAGCCTAAAATATGCAGATCTCTCCATAAGGATGGTTTTTATACTGTGCTTCCACAATCTGCTGGCAGTAAAAAAAAATAAGCTGCAGATCTCCTTAGGCTGAGTCACGGTGCTTTGGTGCAGGGACCATGCATATCATGGGAATAGTTCACCATTTCTGCTCTGGTTTTCAGAGTATGACACCAAAACACCCACCTGATGATATCCTTTCAAGAGCAAAGGCAGCAATTTGCAGAATTCCGCTTCTTTGGGGAAGTGAGAAATTGCTGAGCTGACACCAAGTCCTGCAGTGTCCCTGTCACCTGCAGAGTCACCACATACTCGCCACGGTAGCGGGCATTGTGACAAAGGTTCTATGTCAGCTGGGTGTGGCAGCCAGGCGCCCCCTAGGGGATGGGGAGCCTGTCAGCCCCGGGCCTGTCACTGCCTGCTGTCCCTGCAGTCACCAGCCAGGCCTCTGAATATTGGTCAAACCATGCCCAGACTTGGGGCCAATTTGGCCCAAAGTCTTGAAAAGACAAGTCGGGAAGAAAGATATGGGACAGAGGGAGAAAGCGAAGGGAGCAGGAGAAAGGGAAGGAAGAATAAAAAGTAGTGTTGGGCTTCAGGAGTGAGATGGAGGAATTGCAGGAAAAGAGGCAGGAAGCAGGAGAGTGAGAGAAAAGGAAAGTAGAGACATGCAGCCAGACGAGGGGTTAGTGAGGGAGGATGGGACAGAGAACAGGATGAGAAGGAAATAAGGCAAGGCAAGGACAGGCAAGGACAGGCAAAGCAAGGCTAGGCTGCAGGACATGTTTTCGCTTTATAGTTTCTAGCACATTCGTCTTCAGACTAGGAGTAAGGCCATAAGACCGTATGGATTAGGCCCAAGCAAAAACCCCAGCTACTTGACACACTAAGACTAAGCCTAAAATACGCAGATCTCTCCATAAGGATGGTTTTTATACTGTGCGTCCACAATCTGCTGGCAGTACAAAAAAATAAGCTGCAGATCTCCTTAGGCTGAGTCACGGTGCTTTGGTGCAGGGACCATGCATATCATGGGAATATTTCACCATTTCTGCTCTGGTTTTCAGAGTATGACACCAAAACACCCACCTGATGATATCCTTTCAAGAGCAAAGGCAGCAATTTGCAGAATTCCGCTTCTTTGGGGAAGTGAGAAATTGCTGAGCCGCCACCAAGTCCTGCAGTGTCCCTGTCACCTGCAGAGTCACCACATACTCGCCACGGTAGTGGGCATTGTGACAAAGGTTCTATGTCAGCTGGGTGTGGCAGCCAGGCGCCCCCTAGGGGATGGGGAGCCTGTCAGCCCCGGGCCTGTCCCTGCAGTCACCAGCCAGGCCTCTGAATATTGGTCAAACCATGCCCAGACTTGGGGCCAATTTGCCCCAAAGTCTTGAAAAGACAAGTCGGGAAGAAAGATATGGGACAGAGGGAGAAAGCGAAGGGAGCAGGAGAAAGGGAAGGAAGAATAAAAAGTAGTGTTTGGCTTCAGGAGTGAGATGGAGGAATTGCCATTAAAGAGGCAGGAAGCAGGAGAGTGAGAGAAAAGGAAAGAAGAGACATGGAGCCAGACGAGGGGTTAGTGAGAGAGGATGTGAAAGAAAACAGGATGAGAAGGAAATAAGGCAAGGCAAGGACAGGAAAGGACAGGCAAAGCAAGGCTAGGCTGCAGGACATGTTTTCGCTTTATAGTTTCTAGCACATTCGTCTTCAGACTAGGAGTAAGGCCATAAGACCGTATGGATTAGGCCCAAGCAAAAACCCCAGCTACTTGAGACACTTAGACTAAGCCTAAAATATGCAGATCTCTCCATAAGGATGGTTTTTATACTGTGCTTCCACAATCTGCTGGCAGTAAAAAAAAATAAGCTGCAGATCTCCTTAGGCTGAGTCACGGTGCTTTGGTGCAGGGACCATGCATATCATGGGAATAGTTCACCATTTCTGCTCTGGTTTTCAGAGTATGACACCAAAACACCCACCTGATGATATCCTTTCAAGAGCAAAGGCAGCAATTTGCAGAATTCCGCTTCTTTGGGGAAGTGAGAAATTGCTGAGCTGACACCAAGTCCTGCAGTGTCCCTGTCACCTGCAGAGTCACCACATACTCGCCACGGTAGCGGGCATTGTGACAAAGGTTCTATGTCAGCTGGGTGTGGCAGCCAGGCGCCCCCTAGGGGATGGGGAGCCTGTCAGCCCCGGGCCTGTCACTGCCTGCTGTCCCTGCAGTCACCAGCCAGGCCTCTGAAAATTGGTCAAACCATGCCCAGACTTGGGGCCAATTTGGCCCAAAGTCTTGAAAAGACAAGTCGGGAAGAAAGATATGGGACAGAGGGAGAAAGCGAAGGGAGCAGGAGAAAGGGAAGGAAGAATAAAAAGTAGTGTTGGGCTTCAGGAGTGAGATGGAGGAATTGCAGGAAAAGAGGCAGGAAGCAGGAGAGTGAGAGAAAAGGAAAGTAGAGACATGCAGCCAGACGAGGGGTTAGTGAGGGAGGATGGGACAGAGAACAGGATGAGAAGGAAATAAGGCAAGGCAAGGACAGGCAAGGACAGGCAAAGCAAGGCTAGGCTGCAGGACATGTTTTCGCTTTATAGTTTCTAGCACATTCGTCTTCAGACTAGGAGTAAGGCCATAAGACCGTATGGATTAGGCCCAAGCAAAAACCCCAGCTACTTGACACACTAAGACTAAGCCTAAAATACGCAGATCTCTCCATAAGGATGGTTTTTATACTGTGCGTCCACAATCTGCTGGCAGTACAAAAAAATAAGCTGCAGATCTCCTTAGGCTGAGTCACGGTGCTTTGGTGCAGGGACCATGCATATCATGGGAATAGTTCACCATTTCTGCTCTGGTTTTCAGAGTATGACACCAAAACACCCACCTGATGATATCCTTTCAAGAGCAAAGGCAGCAATTTGCAGAATTCCGCTTCTTTGGGGAAGTGAGAAATTGCTGAGCTGACACCAAGTCCTGCAGTGTCCCTGTCACCTGCAGAGTCACCACATACTCGCCACGGTAGCGGGCATTGTGACAAAGGTTCTATGTCAGCTGGGTGTGGCAGCCAGGCGCCCCCTAGGGGATGGGGAGCCTGTCAGCCCCGGGCCTGTCACTGCCTGCTGTCCCTGCAGTCACCAGCCAGGCCTCTGAATATTGGTCAAACCATGCCCAGACTTGGGGCCAATTTGGCCCAAAGTCTTGAAAAGACAAGTCGGGAAGAAAGATATGGGACAGAGGGAGAAAGCGAAGGGAGCAGGAGAAAGGGAAGGAAGAATAAAAAGTAGTGTTGGGCTTCAGGAGTGAGATGGAGGAATTGCAGGAAAAGAGGCAGGAAGCAGGAGAGTGAGAGAAAAGGAAAGTAGAGACATGCAGCCAGACGAGGGGTTAGTGAGGGAGGATGGGACAGAGAACAGGATGAGAAGGAAATAAGGCAAGGCAAGGACAGGCAAGGACAGGCAAAGCAAGGCTAGGCTGCAGGACATTTTTTCGCTTTATAGTTTCTAGCACATTCGTCTTCAGACTAGGAGTAAGGCCATAAGACCGTATGGATTAGGCCCAAGCAAAAACCCCAGCTACTTGAGACACTAAGACTAAGCCTAAAATACGCATATCTCTCCATAAGGATGGTTTTTATACTGTGCTTCCACAATCTGCTGGCAGTACAAAAAAATAAGCTGCAGATCTCCTTAGGCTAAGTCACGGTGCTTTGGTGCAGGGACCATGCATATCATGGGAATATTTCACCATTTCTGCTCTGGTTTTCAGAGTATGACACCAAAACACCCACCTGATGATATCCTTTCAAGAGCAAAGGCAGCAATTTGCAGAATTCCGCTTCTTTGGGGAAGTGAGAAATTGCTGAGCCGCCACCAAGTCCTGCAGTGTCCCTGTCACCTGCAGAGTCACCACATACTCGCCACGGTAGTGGGCATTGTGACAAAGGTTCTATGTCAGCTGGGTGTGGCAGCCAGGCGCCCCCTAGGGGATGGGGAGCCTGTCAGCCCCGGGCCTGTCCCTGCAGTCACCAGCCAGGCCTCTGAATATTGGTCAAACCATGCCCAGACTTGGGGCCAATTTGCCCCAAAGTCTTGAAAAGACAAGTCGGGAAGAAAGATATGAGACAGAGGGAGAAAGCGAAGGGAGCAGGAGAAAGGGAAGGAAGAATAAAAAGTAGTGTTTGGCTTCAGGAGTGAGATGGAGGAATTGCCATTAAAGAGGCAGGAAGCAGGAGAGTGAGAGAAAAGGAAAGAAGAGACATGGAGCCAGACGAGGGGTTAGTGAGAGAGGATGTGAAAGAAAACAGGATGAGAAGGAAATAAGGCAAGGCAAGGACAGGAAAGGACAGGCAAAGCAAGGCTAGGCTGCAGGACATGTTTTCGCTTTATAGTTTCTAGCACATTCGTCTTCAGACTAGGAGTAAGGCCATAAGACCGTATGGATTAGGCCCAAGCAAAAACCCCAGCTACTTGAGACACTTAGACTAAGCCTAAAATATGCAGATCTCTCCATAAGGATGGTTTTTATACTGTGCTTCCACAATCTGCTGGCAGTAAAAAAAAATAAGCTGCAGATCTCCTTAGGCTGAGTCACGGTGCTTTGGTGCAGGGACCATGCATATCATGGGAATAGTTCACCATTTCTGCTCTGGTTTTCAGAGTATGACACCAAAACACCCACCTGATGATATCCTTTCAAGAGCAAAGGCAGCAATTTGCAGAATTCCGCTTCTTTGGGGAAGTGAGAAATTGCTGAGCTGACACCAAGTCCTGCAGTGTCCCTGTCACCTGCAGAGTCACCACATACTCGCCACGGTAGCGGGCATTGTGACAAAGGTTCTATGTCAGCTGGGTGTGGCAGCCAGGCGACCCCTAGGGGATGGGGAGCCTGTCAGCCCCGGGCCTGTCACTGCCTGCTGTCCCTGCTGTCACCAGCCAGGCCTCTGAATATTGGTCAAACCATGCCCAGACTTGGGGCCAATTTGGCCCAAAGTCTTGAAAAGACAAGTCGGGAAGAAAGATATGGGACAGAGGGAGAAAGCGAAGGGAGCAGGAGAAAGGGAAGGAAGAATAAAAAGTAGTGTTGGGCTTCAGGAGTGAGATGGAGGAATTGCAGGAAAAGAGGCAGGAAGCAGGAGAGTGAGAGAAAAGGAAAGTAGAGACATGCAGCCAGACGAGGGGTTAGTGAGGGAGGATGGGACAGAGAACAGGATGAGAAGGAAATAAGGCAAGGCAAGGACAGGCAAGGACAGGCAAAGCAAGGCTAGGCTGCAGGACATTTTTTCGCTTTATAGTTTCTAGCACATTCGTCTTCATACTAGGAGTAAGGCCATAAGACCGTATGGATTAGGCCCAAGCAAAAACCCCAGCTACTTGAGACACTTAGACTAAGCCTAAAATACGCAGATCTCTCCATAAGGATGGTTTTTATACTGTGCTTCCACAATCTGCTGGCAGTACAAAAAAATAAGCTGCAGATCTCCTTAGGCTGAGTCATGGTGCTTTGGTGCAGGGACCATGCATATCATGGGAATACTTCACCATTTCTGCTCTGGTTTTCAGAGTATGACACCAAAACACCCACCTGATGATATCCTTTCAAGAGCAAAGGCAGCAATTTGCAGAATTCCGCTTCTTTGGGGAAGTGAGAAATTGCTGAGCTGACACCAAGTCCTGCAGTGTCCCTGTCACCTGCAGAGTCACCACATACTCGCCACGGTAGCGGGCATTGTGACAAAGGTGCTATGTCAGCTGGGTGTGGCAGTCAGGCGCCCCCTAGGGGATGGGGAGCCTGTCAGCCGCGGGCCTGTCACTGCCTGCTGTCCCTGCTGTCACCAGCCAGGCCTCTGAAAATTGGTCAAACCATGCCCAGACTTGGGGCCAATTTTGCCCAAAGTCTTGAAAAGACAAGTCGTGAAGAAAGATATGGGACAGAGGGAGAAAGCGAAGGGAGCAGGAGAAAGGGAAGGAAGAATAAAAAGTAGTGTTGGGCTTCAGGAGTGAGATGGAGGAATTGCAGGAAAAGAGGCAGGAAGCAGGAGAGTGAGAGAAAAGGAAAGTAGAGACATGCAGCCAGACGAGGGGTTAGTGAGGGAGGATGGGACAGAGAACAGGATGAGAAGGAAATAAGGCAAGGCAAGGACAGGCAAGGACAGGCAAAGCAAGGCTAGGCTGCAGGACATTTTTTCGCTTTATAGTTTCTAGCACATTCGTCTTCAGACTAGGAGTAAGGCCATAAGACCGTATGGATTAGGCCCAAGCAAAAACCCCAGCTACTTGAGACACTAAGACTAAGCCTAAAATACGCAGATCTCTCCATAAGGATGGTTTTTATACTGTGCTTCCACAATCTGCTGGCAGTACAAAAAAATAAGATGCAGATCTCCTTAGGCTGAGTCACGGTGCTTTGGTGCAGGGACCATGCATATCATGGGAATAGTTCACCATTTCTGCTCTGGTTTTCAGAGTATGACACCAAAACACCCACCTGATGATATCCTTTCAAGAGCAAAGGCAGCAATTTGCAGAATTCCGCTTCTTTGGGGAAGTGAGAAATTGCTGAGCTGACACCAAGTCCTGCAGTGTCCCTGTCACCTGCAGAGTCACCACATACTCGCCACGGTAGCGGGCATTGTGACAAAGGTTCTATGTCAGCTGGGTGTGGCAGCCAGGCGACCCCTAGGGGATGGGGAGCCTGTCAGCCCCGGGCCTGTCACTGCCTGCTGTCCCTGCTGTCACCAGCCAGGCCTCTGAATATTGGTCAAACCATGCCCAGACTTGGGGCCAATTTGGCCCAAAGTCTTGAAAAGACAAGTCGGGAAGAAAGATATGGGACAGAGGGAGAAAGCGAAGGGAGCAGGAGAAAGGGAAGGAAGAATAAAAAGTAGTGTTGGGCTTCAGGAGTGAGATGGAGGAATTGCAGGAAAAGAGGCAGGAAGCAGGAGAGTGAGAGAAAAGGAAAGTAGAGACATGCAGCCAGACGAGGGGTTAGTGAGGGAGGATGGGACAGAGAACAGGATGAGAAGGAAATAAGGCAAGGCAAGGACAGGCAAGGACAGGCAAAGCAAGGCTAGGCTGCAGGACATTTTTTCGCTTTATAGTTTCTAGCACATTCGTCTTCATACTAGGAGTAAGGCCATAAGACCGTATGGATTAGGCCCAAGCAAAAACCCCAGCTACTTGAGACACTTAGACTAAGCCTAAAATACGCAGATCTCTCCATAAGGATGGTTTTTATACTGTGCTTCCACAATCTGCTGGCAGTACAAAAAAATAAGCTGCAGATCTCCTTAGGCTGAGTCATGGTGCTTTGGTGCAGGGACCATGCATATCATGGGAATACTTCACCATTTCTGCTCTGGTTTTCAGAGTATGACACCAAAACACCCACCTGATGATATCCTTTCAAGAGCAAAGGCAGCAATTTGCAGAATTCCGCTTCTTTGGGGAAGTGAGAAATTGCTGAGCTGACACCAAGTCCTGCAGTGTCCCTGTCACCTGCAGAGTCACCACATACTCGCCACGGTAGCGGGCATTGTGACAAAGGTGCTATGTCAGCTGGGTGTGGCAGTCAGGCGCCCCCTAGGGGATGGGGAGCCTGTCAGCCGCGGGCCTGTCACTGCCTGCTGTCCCTGCTGTCACCAGCCAGGCCTCTGAAAATTGGTCAAACCATGCCCAGACTTGGGGCCAATTTTGCCCAAAGTCTTGAAAAGACAAGTCGTGAAGAAAGATATGGGACAGAGGGAGAAAGCGAAGGGAGCAGGAGAAAGGGAAGGAAGAATAAAAAGTAGTGTTGGGCTTCAGGAGTGAGATGGAGGAATTGCAGGAAAAGAGGCAGGAAGCAGGAGAGTGAGAGAAAAGGAAAGTAGAGACATGCAGCCAGACGAGGGGTTAGTGAGGGAGGATGGGACAGAGAACAGGATGAGAAGGAAATAAGGCAAGGCAAGGACAGGCAAGGACAGGCAAAGCAAGGCTAGGCTGCAGGACATTTTTTCGCTTTATAGTTTCTAGCACATTCGTCTTCAGACTAGGAGTAAGGCCATAAGACCGTATGGATTAGGCCCAAGCAAAAACCCCAGCTACTTGAGACACTAAGACTAAGCCTAAAATACGCAGATCTCTCCATAAGGATGGTTTTTATACTGTGCTTCCACAATCTGCTGGCAGTACAAAAAAATAAGATGCAGATCTCCTTAGGCTGAGTCACGGTGCTTTGGTGCAGGGACCATGCATATCATGGGAATAGTTCACCATTTCTGCTCTGGTTTTCAGAGTATGACACCAAAACACCCACCTGATGATATCCTTTCAAGAGCAAAGGCAGCAATTTGCAGAATTCCGCTTCTTTGGGGAAGTGAGAAATTGCTGAGCTGACACCAAGTCCTGCAGTGTCCCTGTCACCTGCAGAGTCACCACATACTCGCCACGGTAGCGGGCATTGTGACAAAGGTTCTATGTCAGCTGGGTGTGGCAGCCAGGCGCCCCCTAGGGGATGGGGAGCCTGTCAGCCCCGGGCCTGTCACTGCCTGCTGTCCCTGCTGTCACCAGCCAGGCCTCTGAATATTGGTCAAACCATGCCCAGACTTGGGGCCAATTTGCCCCAAAGTCTTGAAAAGACAAGTCGGGAAGAAAGATATGGGACAGAGGGAGAAAGCGAAGGGAGCAGGAGAAAGGGAAGGAAGAATAAAAAGTAGTGTTGGGCTTCAGGAGTGAGATGGAGGAATTGCAGGAAAAGAGGCAGGAAGCAGGAGAGTGAGAGAAAAGGAAAGTAGAGACATGCAGCCAGACGAGGGGTTAGTGAGAGAGGATGGGACAGAGAACAGGATGAGAAGGAAATAAGGCAAGGCAAGGACAGGCAAGGACAGGCAAAGCAAGGCTAAGCAGCAGGACATTTTTTCGCTTTATAGTTTCTAGCACATTCGTCTTCAGACTAGGAGTAAGGCCATAAGACCGTATGGATTAGGCCCAAGCAAAAACCCCAGCTACTTGACACACTAAGACTAAGCCTAAAATACGCAGATCTCTCCATAAGGATGGTTTTTATACTGTGCTTCCACAATCTGCTGGCAGTACAAAAAAATAAGCTGCAGATCTCCTTAGGCTGAGTCATGGTGCTTTGGTGCAGGGACCATGCATATCATGGGAATAGTTCACCATTTCTGCTCTGGTTTTCAGAGTATGACACCAAAACACCCACCTGATGATATCCTTTCAAGAGCAAAGGCAGCAATTTGCGGAATTCCGCTTCTTTGGGGAAGTGAGAAATTGCTGAGCTGACACCAAGTCCTGCAGTGTCCCTGTCACCTGCAGAGTCACCACATACTCGCCACGGTAGCGGGCATTGTGACAAAGGTTCTATGTCAGCTGGGTGTGGCAGCCAGGCGCCCCCTAGGGGATGGGGAGCCTGTCAGCCCCGGGCCTGTCACTGCCTGCTGTCCCTGCTGTCACCAGCCAGGCCTCTGAATATTGGTCAAACCATGCCCAGACTTGGGGCCAATTTGCCCCAAAGTCTTGAAAAGACAAGTCGGGAAGAAAGATATGGGACAGAGGGAGAAAGCGAAGGGAGCAGGAGAAAGGGAAGGAAGAATAAAAAGTAGTGTTGGGCTTCAGGAGTGAGATGGAGGAATTGCAGGAAAAGAGGCAGGAAGCAGGAGAGTGAGAGAAAAGGAAAGTAGAGACATGCAGCCAGACGAGGGGTTAGTGAGAGAGGATGGGACAGAGAACAGGATGAGAAGGAAATAAGGCAAGGCAAGGACAGGCAAGGACAGGCAAAGCAAGGCTAAGCAGCAGGACATTTTTTCGCTTTATAGTTTCTAGCACATTCGTCTTCAGACTAGGAGTAAGGCCATAAGACCGTATGGATTAGGCCCAAGCAAAAACCCCAGCTACTTGACACACTAAGACTAAGCCTAAAATACGCAGATCTCTCCATAAGGATGGTTTTTATACTGTGCTTCCACAATCTGCTGGCAGTACAAAAAAATAAGCTGCAGATCTCCTTAGGCTGAGTCATGGTGCTTTGGTGCAGGGACCATGCATATCATGGGAATAGTTCACCATTTCTGCTCTGGTTTTCAGAGTATGACACCAAAACACCCACCTGATGATATCCTTTCAAGAGCAAAGGCAGCAATTTGCGGAATTCCGCTTCTTTGGGGAAGTGAGAAATTGCTGAGCTGACACCAAGTCCTGCAGTGTCCCTGTCACCTGCAGAGTCACCACATACTCGCCACGGTAGCGGGCATTGTGACAAAGGTTCTATGTCAGCTGGGTGTGGCAGCCAGGCGCCCCCTAGGGGATGGGGAGCCTGTCAGCCCCGGGCCTGTCACTGCCTGCTGTCCCTGCTGTCACCAGCCAGGCCTCTGAATATTGGTCAAACCATGCCCAGACTTGGGGCCAATTTGCCCCAAAGTCTTGAAAAGACAAGTCGGGAAGAAAGATATGGGACAGAGGGAGAAAGCGAAGGGAGCAGGAGAAAGGGAAGGAAGAATAAAAAGTAGTGTTGGGCTTCAGGAGTGAGATGGAGGAATTGCAGGAAAAGAGGCAGGAAGCAGGACAGTGAGAGAAAAGGAAAGTAGAGACATGCAGCCAGACGAGGGGTTAGTGAGAGAGGATGGGACAGAGAACAGGATGAGAAGGAAATAAGGCAAGGCAAGGACAGGCAAGGACAGGCAAAGCAAGGCTAGGCTGCAGGACATTTTTTCGCTTTATAGTTTCTAGCACATTCGTCTTCAGACTAGGAGTAAGGCCATAAGACCGTATGGATTAGGCCCAAGCAAAAACCCCAGCTACTTGAGGCACTAAGACTAAGCCTAAAATACGCAGATCTCTCCATAAGGATGGTTTTTATACTGTGCTTCCACAATCTGCTGGCAGTACAAAAAAATAAGCTGCAGATCTCCTTAGGCTGAGTCATGGTGCTTTGGTGCAGGGACCATGCATATCATGGGAATAGTTCACCATTTCTGCTCTGGTTTTCAGAGTATGACACCAAAACACCCACCTGATGATATCCTTTCAAGAGCAAAGGCAGCAATTTGCGGAATTCCGCTTCTTTGGGGAAGTGAGAAATTGCTGAGCTGCCACCAAGTCCTGCAGTGTCCCTGTCACCTGCAGAGTCACCACATACTCGCCACGGTAGCTGGCATTGTGACAAAGGTTCTATGTCAGCTGGGTGTGGCAGCCAGGCGCCCCCTAGGGGATGGGGAGCCTGTCAGCCCCGGGCCTGTCACTGCCTGCTGTCCCTGCTGTCACCAGCCAGGCCTCTGAAAATTGGTCAAACCATGCCCAGACTTGGGGCCAATTTGGGCCAAAGTCTTGAAAAGACAAGTCGGGAAGAAAGATATGGGACAGAGGGAGAAAGCGAAGGGAGCAGGAGAAAGGGAAGGAAGAATAAAAAGTAGTGTTGGGCTTCAGGAGTGAGATGGAGGAATTGCAGGAAAAGAGGCAGGAAGCAGGAGAGTGAGAGAAAAGGAAAGTAGAGACATGCAGCCAGACGAGGGGTTAGTGAGGGAGGATGGGACAGAGAACAGGATGAGAAGGAAATAAGGCAAGGCAAGGACAGGCAAGGACAGGCAAAGCAAGGCTAGGCTGCAGGACATTTTTTCGCTTTATAGTTTCTAGCACATTCGTCTTCAGACTAGGAGTAAGGCCATAAGACCGTATGGATTAGGCCCAAGCAAAAACCCCAGCTACTTGAGACACTAAGACTAAGCCTAAAATACGGAGATCTCTCCATAAGGATGGTTTTTATACTGTGCTTCCACAATCTGCTGGCAGTACAAAAAAATAAGCTGCAGATCTCCTTAGGCTGAGTCACGGTGCTTTGGTGCAGGGACCATGCATATCATGGGAATATTTCACCATTTCTTCTCTGGTTTTCAGAGTATGACACCAAAACACCCACCTGATGATATCCTTTCAAGAGCAAAGGCAGCAATTTGCAGAATTCCGCTTCTTTGGGGAAGTGAGAAATTGCTGACCTGCCACCAAGTCCTGCAGTGTCCCTGTCACCTGCAGAGTCACCACATACTCGCCACGGTAGCGGGCATTGTGACAAAGGTTCTATGTCAGCTGGGTGTGGCAGCCAGGCGCCCCCTAGGGGATGGGGAGCCTGTCAGCCCCAGGCCTGTCACTGCCTGCTGTCCCTGCAGTCACCAGCCAGGCCTCTGAATATTGGTCAAACCATGCCCAGACTTGGGGCCAATTTGCCCCAAAGTCTTGAAAAGACAAGTCGGGAAGAAAGATATGGGACAGAGGGAGAAAGCGAAGGGAGCAGGAGAAAGGGAAGGAAGAATAAAAAGTAGTGTTGGGCTTCAGGAGTGAGATGGAGGAATTGCAGGAAAAGAGGCAGGAAGCAGGAGAGTGAGAGAAAAGGAAAGAAGAGACATGGAGCCAGACGAGGGGTTAGTGAGGGAGGATGGGACAGAGAACAGGATGAGAAGGAAATAAGGCAAGGCAAGGACAGGCAAGGACAGGCAAAGCAAGGCTAGGCTGCAGGACATGTTTTCGCTTTATAGTTTCTAGCACATTCGTCTTCAGACTAGGAGTAAGGCCATAAGACCGTATGGATTAGGCCCAAGCAAAAACCCCAGCTACTTGACACACTAAGACTAAGCCTAAAATACGGAGATCTCTCCATAAGGATGGTTTTTATACTGTGCTTCCACAATCTGCTGGCAGTACAAAAAAATAAGCTGCAGATCTCCTTAGGCTGAGTCATGGTGCTTTGTTGCAGGGACCATGCATATCATGGGAATATTTCACCATTTCTGCTCTGGTTTTCAGAGTATGACACCAAAACACCCACCTGATGATATCCTTTCAAGAGCAAAGGCAGCAATTTGCAGAATTCCGCTTCTTTGGGGAAGTGAGAAATTGCTGAGCTGACACCAAGTCCTGCAGTGTCCCTGTCACCTGCAGAGTCACCACATACTCGCCACGGTAGCGGGCATTGTGACAAAGGTTCTATGTCAGCTGGGTGTGGCAGCCAGGCGCCCCCTAGGGGATGGGGAGCCTGTCAGCCCCGGGCCTGTCACTGCCTGCTGTCCCTGCTGTCACCAGCCAGGCCTCTGAATATTGGTCAAACCATGCCCAGACTTGGGGCCAATTTGGCCCAAAGTCTTGAAAAGACAAGTTGGGAAGAAAGATATGGGACAGAGGGAGAAAGCGAAGGGAGCAGGAGAAAGGGAAGGAAGAATAAAAAGTAGTGTTGGGCTTCAGGAGTGAGATGGAGGAATTGCAGGAAAAGAGGCAGGAAGCAGGAGAGTGAGAGAAAAGGAAAGTAGAGACATGCAGCCAGACGAGGGGTTAGTGAGGGAGGATGGGACAGAGAACAGGATGAGAAGGAAATAAGGCAAGGCAAGGACAGGCAAGGACAGGCAAAGCAAGGCTAGGCTGCAGGACATTTTTTCGCTTTATAGTTTCTAGCACATTCGTCTTCAGACTAGGAGTAAGGCCATAAGACCGTATGGATTAGGCCCAAGCAAAAACCCCAGCTACTTGAGGCACTAAGACTAAGCCTAAAATACGCAGATCTCTCCATAAGGATGGTTTTTATACTGTGCGTCCACAATCTGCTGGCAGTACAAAAAAATAAGCTGCAGATCTCCTTAGGCTGAGTCACGGTGCTTTGGTGCAGGGACCATGCATATCATGGGAATATTTCACCATTTCTGCTCTGGTTTTCAGAGTATGACACCAAAACACCCACCTGATGATATCCTTTCAAGAGCAAAGGCAGCAATTTGCAGAATTCCGCTTCTTTGGGGAAGTGAGAAATTGCTGAGCTGCCACCAATTCCTGCAGTGTCCCTGTCACCTGCAGAGTCACCACATACTCGCCACGGTAGCGGGCATTGTGACAAAGGTTCTATGTCAGCTGGGTGTGGCAGCCAGGCGCCCCCTAGGGGATGGTGAGCCTGTCAGCCCCGGGCCTGTCACTGCCTGCTGTCCCTGCAGTCACCAGCCAGGCCTCTGAAAATTGGTCAAACCATGCCCAGACGTGGGGCCAATTTGGCCCAAAGTCTTGAAAAGACAAGTCGGGAAGAAAGATATGGGACAGAGGGAGAAAGCGAAGGGAGCAGGAGAAAGGGAAGGAAGAATAAAAAGTAGTGTTGGGCTTCAGGAGTGAGATGGAGGAATTGCAGGAAAAGAGGCAGGAAGCAGGAGAGTGAGAGAAAAGGAAAGTAGAGACATGCAGCCAGACGAGGGGTTAGTGAGGGAGGATGGGACAGAGAACAGGATGAGAAGGAAATAAGGCAAGGCAAGGACAGGCAAGGACAGGCAAAGCAAGGCTAGGCTGCAGGACATTTTTTCGCTTTATAGTTTCTAGCACATTCGTCTTCAGACTAGGAGTAAGGCCATAAGACCGTATGGATTAGGCCCAAGCAAAAACCCCAGCTACTTGAGGCACTAAGACTAAGCCTAAAATACGCAGATCTCTCCATAAGGATGGTTTTTATACTGTGCGTCCACAATCTGCTGGCAGTACAAAAAAATAAGCTGCAGATCTCCTTAGGCTGAGTCACGGTGCTTTGGTGCAGGGACCATGCATATCATGGGAATATTTCACCATTTCTGCTCTGGTTTTCAGAGTATGACACCAAAACACCCACCTGATGATATCCTTTCAAGAGCAAAGGCAGCAATTTGCAGAATTCCGCTTCTTTGGGGAAGTGAGAAATTGCTGAGCTGCCACCAATTCCTGCAGTGTCCCTGTCACCTGCAGAGTCACCACATACTCGCCACGGTAGCGGGCATTGTGACAAAGGTTCTATGTCAGCTGGGTGTGGCAGCCAGGCGCCCCCTAGGGGATGGTGAGCCTGTCAGCCCCGGGCCTGTCACTGCCTGCTGTCCCTGCAGTCACCAGCCAGGCCTCTGAAAATTGGTCAAACCATGCCCAGACGTGGGGCCAATTTGGCCCAAAGTCTTGAAAAGACAAGTCGGGAAGAAAGATATGGGACAGAGGGAGAAAGCGAAGGGAGCAGGAGAAAGGGAAGGAAGAATAAAAAGTAGTGTTGGGCTTCAGGAGTGAGATGGAGGAATTGCAGGAAAAGAGGCAGGAAGCAGGAGAGTGAGAGAAAAGGAAAGTAGAGACATGCAGCCAGACGAGGGGTTAGTGAGGGAGGATGGGACAGAGAACAGGATGAGAAGGAAATAAGGCAAGGCAAGGACAGGCAAGGACAGGCAAAGCAAGGCTAGGCTGCAGGACATGTTTTCGCTTTATAGTTTCTAGCACATTCGTCTTCAGACTAGGAGTAAGGCCATAAGACCGTATGGATTAGGCCCAAGCAAAAACCCCAGCTACTTGAGACACTAAGACTAAGCCTAAAATACGGAGATCTCTCCATAAGGATGGTTTTTATACTGTGCGTCCACAATCTGCTGGCAGTACAAAAAAATAAGCTGCAGATCTCCTTAGGCTGAGTCACGGTGCTTTGGTGCAGGGACCATGCATATCATGGGAATATTTCACCATTTCTGCTCTGGTTTTCAGAGTATGACACCAAAACACCCACCTGATGATATCCTTTCAAGAGCAAAGGCAGCAATTTGCAGAATTCCGCTTCTTTGGGGAAGTGAGAAATTGCTGAGCTGCCACCAATTCCTGCAGTGTCCCTGTCACCTGCAGAGTCACCACATACTCGCCACGGTAGCGGGCATTGTGACAAAGGTTCTATGTCAGCTGGGTGTGGCAGCCAGGCGCCCCCTAGGGGATGGTGAGCCTGTCAGCCCCGGGCCTGTCACTGCCTGCTGTCCCTGCAGTCACCAGCCAGGCCTCTGAAAATTGGTCAAACCATGCTCAGACTTGGGGCCAATTTGGCCCAAAGTCTTGAAAAGACAAGTCGGGAAGAAAGATATGGGACAGAGGGAGAAAGCGAAGGGAGCAGGAGAAAGGGAAGGAAGAATAAAAAGTAGTGTTGGGCTTCAGGAGTGAGATGGAGGAATTGCAGGAAAAGAGGCAGGAAGCAGGAGAGTGAGAGAAAAGGAAAGACGAGACATGCAGCCAGACGAGGGGTTAGTGAGGGAGGATGGGACAGAGAACAGGATGAGAAGGAAATAAGGCAAGGCAAGGACAGGCAAGGACAGGCAAAGCAAGGCTAAGCCGCAGGACATTTTTTCGCTTTATGGTTTCTAGCACATTCGTCTTCAGAGTAGGAGTAAGGCCATAAGACCGTATGGATTAGGCCCAAGCAAAAACCACAGCTACTTGAGACACTAAGACTAAGCCTGAAATACGCAGATCTCTCCATCAGGATGGTTTTTATACTGTGCTTCCACAATCTGCTGGCAGTACAAAAAAATAAGCTGCAGATCTCCTTAGGCTGAGTCATGGTGCTTTGGTGCAGGGACCATGCATATCATGGGAATAGTTCACCATTTCTGCTCTGGTTTTCAGTGTATGACACCAAAACACCCACCTGATGATATCCTTTCAAGAGCAAAGGCAGCAATTTGCAGAATTCCGCTTCTTTGGGGAAGTGAGAAATTGCTGACCTGCCACCAAGTCCTGCAGTGTCCCTGTCACCTGCAGAGTCACCACATGCTCGCCACGGTAGTGGGCATTGTGACAAAGGTTCTATGTCAGCTGGGTGTGGCAGCCAGGCGCCCCCTAGGGGATGGGGAGCCTGTCAGCCCCGGGCCTGTCACTGCCTGCTGTCCCTGCAGTCACCAGCCAGGCCTCTGAAAATTGGTCAAACCATGCCCAGACTTGGGGCCAATTTGGCCCAAAGTCTTGAAAAGACAAGTCGGGAAGAAAGATATGGGACAGAGGGAGAAAGCGAAGGGAGCAGGAGAAAGGGAAGGAAGAATAAAAAGTAGTGTTGGGCTTCAGGAGTGAGATGGAGGAATTGCAGGAAAAGAGGCAGGAAGCAGGAGAGTGAGAGAAAAGGAAAGTAGAGACATGCAGTCAGACGAGGGGTTAGTGAGGGAGGATGGGACAGAGAACAGGATGAGAAGGAAATAAGGCAAGGCAAGGACAGGCAAGGACAGGCAAAGCAAGGCTAGGCTGCAGGACATTTTTTCGCTTTATAGTTTCTAGCACATTCGTCTTCAGACTAGGAGTAAGGCCATAAGACCGTATGGATTAGGCCCAAGCAAAAACCCCAGCTACTTGACACACTAAGACTAAGCCTAAAATACGCAGATCTCTCCATAAGGATGGTTTTTATACTGTGCTTCCACAATCTGCTGGCAGTACAAAAAAATAAGCTGCAGATCTCCTTAGGCTGAGTCACGGTGCTTTGGTGCAGGGACCATGCATATCATGGGAATATTTCACCATTTCTGCTCTGGTTTTCAGAGTATGACACCAAAACACCCACCTGATGATATCCTTTCAAGAGCAAAGGCAGCAATTTGCAGAATTCCGCTTCTTTGGGGAAGTGAGAAATTGCTGACCTGCCACCAAGTCCTGCAGTGTCCCTGTCACCTGCAGAGTCACCACATGCTCGCCACGGTAGTGGGCATTGTGACAAAGGTTCTATGTCAGCTGGGTGTGGCAGCCAGGCGCCCCCTAGGGGATGGG
The DNA here is from genome assembly GCF_036013475.1 of Columba livia. Taxonomy (NCBI): domain Eukaryota; kingdom Metazoa; phylum Chordata; class Aves; order Columbiformes; family Columbidae; genus Columba; species Columba livia. The sequence continues at coordinate 3,597,971 of NW_027043009.1, read as the reverse complement.
GAGCCTGTCAGCCCCGGGCCTGTCACTGCCTGCTGTCCCTGCTGTCACCAGCCAGGCCTCTGAAAATTGGTCAAACCATGCCCAGACTTGGGGCCAATTTGGCCCAAAGTCTTGAAAAGACAAGTCGGGAAGAAAGATATGGGACAGAGGGAGAAAGCGAAGGGAGCAGGAGAAAGGGAAGGAAGAATAAAAAGTAGTGTTGGGCTTCAGGAGTGAGATGGAGGAATTGCAGGAAAAGAGGCAGGAAGCAGGAGAGTGAGAGAAAAGGAAAGTAGAGACATGCAGCCAGACGAGGGGTTAGTGAGGGAGGATGGGACAGAGAACAGGATGAGAAGGAAATAAGGCAAGGCAAGGACAGGCAAGGACAGGCAAAGCAAGGCTAGGCTGCAGGACATTTTTTCGCTTTATAGTTTCTAGCACATTCGTCTTCAGACTAGGAGTAAGGCCATAAGACCGTATGGATTAGGCCCAAGCAAAAACCCCAGCTACTTGAGACACTAAGACTAAGCCTAAAATACGGAGATCTCTCCATAAGGATGGTTTTTATACTGTGCTTCCACAATCTGCTGGCAGTACAAAAAAATAAGCTGCAGATCTCCTTAGGCTGAGTCACGGTGCTTTGGTGCAGGGACCATGCATATCATGGGAATATTTCACCATTTCTGCTCTGGTTTTCAGAGTATGACACCAAAACACCCACCTGATGATATCCTTTCAAGAGCAAAGGCAGCAATTTGCAGAATTCCGCTTCTTTGGGGAAGTGAGAAATTGCTGAGCTGCCACCAATTCCTGCAGTGTCCCTGTCACCTGCAGAGTCACCACATACTCGCCACGGTAGCGGGCATTGTGACAAAGGTTCTATGTCAGCTGGGTGTGGCAGCCAGGCGCCCCCTAGGGGATGGGGAGCCTGTCAGCCCCGGGCCTGTCACTGCCTGCTGTCCCTGCAGTCACCAGCCAGGCCTCTGAATATTGGTCAAACCATGCCCAGACTTGGGGCCAATTTGGCCCAAAGTCTTGAAAAGACAAGTCGGGAAGAAAGATATGGGACAGAGGGAGAAAGCGAAGGGAGCAGGAGAAAGGGAAGGAAGAATAAAAAGTAGTGTTGGGCTTCAGGAGTGAGATGGAGGAATTGCAGGAAAAGAGGCAGGAAGCAGGAGAGTGAGAGAAAAGGAAAGTAGAGACATGCAGCCAGACGAGGGGTTAGTGAGAGAGGATGGGACAGAGAACAGGATGAGAAGGAAATAAGGCAAGGCAAGGACAGGCAAGGACAGGCAAAGCAAGGCTAGGATGCAGGACATTTTTTCGCTTTATAGTTTCCAGCACATTCGTCTTCAGACTAGGAGTAAGGCCATAAGACCGTATGGATTAGGCCCAAGCAAAAACCCCAGCTACTTGAGACACTAAGACTAAGCCTAAAATACGGAGATCTCTCCATAAGGATGGTTTTTATACTGTGCTTCCACAATCTGCTGGCAGTACAAAAAAATAAGCTGCAGATCTCCTTAGGCTGAGTCACGGTGCTTTGGTGCAGGGACCATGCATATCATGGGAATATTTCACCATTTCTGCTCTGGTTTTCAGAGTATGACACCAAAACACCCACCTGATGATATCCTTTCAAGAGCAAAGGCAGCAATTTGCAGAATTCCGCTTCTTTGGGGAAGTGAGAAATTGCTGAGCTGCCACCAATTCCTGCAGTGTCCCTGTCACCTGCAGAGTCACCACATACTCGCCACGGTAGTGGGCATTGTGACAAAGGTTCTATGTCAGCTGGGTGTGGCAGCCAGGCGCCCCCTAGGGGATGGGGAGCCTGTCAGCCCCGGGCCTGTCACTGCCTGCTGTCCCTGCAGTCACCAGCCAGGCCTCTGAATATTGGTCAAACCATGCCCAGACTTGGGGCCAATTTGGCCCAAAGTCTTGAAAAGACAAGTCGGGAAGAAAGATATGGGACAGAGGGAGAAAGCGAAGGGAGCAGGAGAAAGGGAAGGAAGAATAAAAAGTAGTGTTGGTCTTCAGGAGTGAGATGGAGGAATTGCCATTAAAGAGGCAGGAAGCAGGAGAGTGAGAGAAAAGGAAAGAAGAGACATGGAGCCAGACGAGGGGTTAGTGAGAGAGGATGTGAAAGAAAACAGGATGAGAAGGAAATAAGACAAGGCAAGGACAGGAAAGGACAGGCAAAGCAAGGCTAGGCTGCAGGACATTTTTTCTCTTTATGGTTTCTAGCACATTCGTCTTCAGACTAGGAGTAAGGCCATAAGACCGTATGGATTAGGCCCAAGCAAAAACCCCAGCTACTTGAGACACTTAGACTAAGCCTAAAATATGCAGATCTCTCCATAAGGATGGTTTTTATACTGTGCTTCCACAATCTGCTGGCAGTAAAAAAAAATAAGCTGCAGATCTCCTTAGGCTGAGTCATGGTGCTTTGGTGCAGGGACCATGCATATCATGGGAATAGTTCACCATTTCTGCTCTGGTTTTCAGAGTATGACACCAAAACACCCACCTGATGATATCCTTTCAAGAGCAAAGGCAGCAATTTGCAGAATTCCGCTTCTTTGGGGAAGTGAGAAATTGCTGAGCTGCCACCAAGTCCTGCAGTGTCCCTGTCACCTGCAGAGTCACCACATACTCGCCACGGTAGCGGGCATTGTGACAAAGGTTCTATGTCAGCTGGGTGTGGCAGCCAGGCGCCCCCTAGGGGATGGGGAGCCTGTCAGCCCCGGGCCTGTCACTGCCTGCTGTCCCTGCTGTCACCAGCCAGGCCTCTGAAAATTGGTCAAACCATGCCCAGACTTGGGGCCAATTTGGCCCAAAGTCTTGAAAAGACAAGTCGGGAAGAAAGATATGGGACAGAGGGAGAAAGCGAAGGGAGCAGGAGAAAGGGAAGGAAGAATAAAAAGTAGTGTTGGGCTTCAGGATTGAGATGGAGGAATTGCAGGAAAAGAGGCAGGAAGCAGGAGAGTGAGAGAAAAGGAAAGTAGAGACATGCAGCCAGACGAGGGGTTAGTGAGGGAGGATGGGACAGAGAACAGGATGAGAAGGAAATAAGGCAAGGCAAGGACAGGCAAGGACAGGCAAAGCAAGGCTAGGCTGCAGGACATTTTTTCGCTTTATAGTTTCTAGCACATTCGTCTTCAGACTAGGAGTAAGGCCATAAGACCGTATGGATTAGGCCCAAGCAAAAACCCCAGCTACTTGACACACTAAGACTAAGCCTAAAATACGCAGATCTCTCCATAAGGATGGTTTTTATACTGTGCTTCCACAATCTGCTGGCAGTACAAAAAAATAAGCTGCAGATCTCCTTAGGCTGAGTCACGGTGCTTTGGTGCAGGGACCATGCATATCATGGGAATATTTCACCATTTCTGCTCTGGTTTTCAGAGTATGACACCAGAACACCCACCTGATGATATCCTTTCAAGAGCAAAGGCAGCAATTTGCAGAATTCCGCTTCTTTGGGGAAGTGAGAAATTGCTGAGCTGACACCAAGTCCTGCAGTGTCCCTGTCACCTGCAGAGCCACCGCATCCTCGCCACGGTAGCGGGCATTGTGACAAAGGTTCTATGTCAGCTGGGTGTGGCAGCCAGGCGCCCCCTAGGGGATGGGGAGCCTGTCAGCCCCGGGCCTGTCAATGCCTGCTGTCCCTGCAATCACCAGCCAGGCCTCTGAATATTGGTCAAACCATGCCCAGACGTGGGGCCAATTTGGCCCAAAGTCTTGAAAAGACAAGTCGGGAAGAAAGATATGGGACAGAGGGAGAAAGCGAAGGGAGCAGGAGAAAGGGAAGGAAGAATAAAAAGTAGTGTTGGGCTTCAGGAGTGAGATGGAGGAATTGCAGGAAAAGAGGCAGGAAGCAGGAGAGTGAGAGAAAAGGAAAGTAGAGACATGCAGCCAGACGAGGGGTTAGTGAGGGAGGATGGGACAGAGAACAGGATGAGAAGGAAATAAGGCAAGGCAAGGACAGGCAAGGACAGGCAAAGCAAGGCTAGGCTGCAGGACATTTTTTCGCTTTATAGTTTCTAGCACATTCGTCTTCAGACTAGGAGTAAGGCCGTAAGACCGTATGGATTAGGCCCAAGCAAAAACCCCAGCTACTTGAGACACTAAGACTAAGCCTAAAATACGCAGATCTCTCCATAAGGATGGTTTTTATACTGTGCTTCCACAATCTGCTGGCAGTACAAAAAAATAAGCTGCAGATCTCCTTAGGCTGAGTCATGGTGCTTTGGTGCAGGGACCATGCATATCATGGGAATATTTCACCATTTCTGCTCTGGTTTTCAGTGTATGACACCAAAACACCCACCTGATGATATCCTTTCAAGAGCAAAGGCAGCAATTTGCAGAATTCCGCTTCTTTGGGGAAGTGAGAAATTGCTGAGCTGCCACCAAGTCCTGCAGTGTCCCTGTCACCTGCAGAGTCACCACATACTCGCCACGGTAGCGGGCATTGTGACAAAGGTTCTATGTCAGCTGGGTGTGGCAGCCAGGCGCCCCCTAGGGTATGGGGAGCCTGTCAGCCCCGGGCCTGTCACTGCCTGCTGTCCCTGCAGTCACCAGCCAGGCCTCTGAATATTGGTCAAACCATGCCCAGACTTGGGGCCAATTTGGCCCAAAGTCTTGAAAAGACAAGTCGGGAAGAAAGATATGGGACAGAGGGAGAAAGCGAAGGGAGTAGGAGAAAGGGAAGGAAGAATAAAAAGTAGTGTTGGGCTTCAGGAGTGAGATGGAGGAATTGCAGGAAAAGAGGCAGGAAGCAGGAGAGTGAGAGAAAAGGAAAGTAGAGACATGCAGCCAGACGAGGGGTTAGTGAGGGAGGATGGGACAGAGAACAGGATGAGAAGGAAATAAGGAAAGGCAAGGACAGGCAAGGACAGGCAAAGCAAGGCTAGGCTGCAGGACATTTTTTCGCTTTATAGTTTCTAGCACATTCGTCTTCAGACTAGGAGTAAGGCCATAAGACCGTATGGATTAGGCCCAAGCAAAAACCCCAGCTACTTGAGACACTAAGACTAAGCCTAAAATACGCAGATCTCTCCATAAGGATGGTTTTTATACTGTGCTTCCACAATCTGCTGGCAGTACAAAAAAATAAGCTGCAGATCTCCTTAGGCTGAGTCACGGTGCTTTGGTGCAGGGACCATGCATATCATGGGAATATTTCACCATTTCTGCTCTGGTTTTCAGAGTATGACACCAAAACACCCACCTGATGATATCCTTTCAAGAGCAAAGGCAGCAATTTGCAGAATTCCGCTTCTTTGGGGAAGTGAGAAATTGCTGAGCTGACACCAAGTCCTGCAGTGTCCCTGTCACCTGCAGAGTCACCACATACTCGCCACGGTAGCGGGCATTGTGACAAAGGTTCTATGTCAGCTGGGTGTGGCAGCCAGGCGCCCCCTAGGGGATGGGGAGCCTGTCAGCCCCGGGCCTGTCACTGCCTGCTGTCCCTGCTGTCACCAGCCAGGCCTCTGAAAATTGGTCAAACCATGCCCAGACTTGGGGCCAATTTGCCCCAAAGTCTTGAAAAGACAAGTCGGGAAGAAAGATATGGGACAGAGGGAGAAAGCGAAGGGAGCAGGAGAAAGGGAAGGAAGAATAAAAAGTAGTGTTGGGCTGCAGGAGTGAGATGGAGGAATTGCAGGAAAAGAGGCAGGAAGCAGGAGAGTGAGAGAAAAGGAAAGACGAGACATGCAGCCAGACGAGGGGTTAGTGAGAGAGGATGGGACAGAGAACAGGATGAGAAGGAAATAAGGCAAGGCAAGGACAGGCAAGGACAGGCAAAGCAAGGCTAAGCAGCAGGACATATTTTCGCTTTATAGTTTCTAGCACATTCGTCTTCAGACTAGGAGTAAGGCCATAAGACCGTATGGATTAGGCCCAAGCAAAAACCCCAGCTACTTGAGACACTAAGACTAAGCCTAAAATACGCAGATCTCTCCGTAAGGATGGTTTTTATACTGTGCTTCCACAATCTGCTGGCAGTACAGAAAAATAAGCTGCAGATCTCCTTAGGCTGAGTCACGGTGCTTTGGTGCAGGGACCATGCATATCATGGGAATATTTCACCATTTCTGCTCTGGTTTTCAGAGTATGACACCAAAACACCCACCTGATGATATCCTTTCAAGAGCAAAGGCAGCAATTTGCAGAATTCCGCTTCTTTGGGGAAGTGAGAAATTGCTGAGCTGGCACCAAGTCCTGCAGTGTCCCTGTCACCTGCAGAGTCACCACATACTCGCCACGGTAGCGGGCATTGTGACAAAGGTTCTATGTCAGCTGGGTGTGGCAGCCAGGCGCCCCCTAGGGGATGGGGAGCCTGTCAGCCCCGGGCCTGTCACTGCCTGCTATCCCTGCTGTCACCAGCCAGGCCTCTGAAAATTGGTCAAACCATGCTCAGACTTGGGGCCAATTTGGCCCAAAGTCTTGAAAAGACAAGTCGGGAAGAAAGATATGGGACAGAGGGAGAAAGCGAAGGGAGCAGGAGAAAGGGAAGGAAGAATAAAAAGTAATGTTGGGCTGCAGGAGTGAGATGGAGGAATTGCAGGAAAAGAGGCAGGAAGCAGGAGAGTGAGAGAAAAGGAAAGACGAGACATGGAGCCAGACGAGGGGTTAGTGAGAGAGGATGGGACAGAGAACAGGATGAGAAGGAAATAAGGCAAGGCAAGGACAGGCAAGGACAGGCAAAGCAAGGCTAAGCCGCAGGACATTTTTTCGCTTTATGGTTTCTAGCACATTCGTCTTCAGACTAGGAGTAAGGCCATAAGACCGTATGGATTAGGCCCAAGCAAAAACCACAGCTACTTGACACACTAAGACTAAGCCTGAAATACGCAGATCTCTCCATCAGGATGGTTTTTATACTGTGCTTCCACAATCTGCTGGCAGTACAAAAAAATAAGCTGCAGATCTCCTTAGGCTGAGTCATGGTGCTTTGGTGCAGGGACCATGCATATCATGGGAATAGTTCACCATTTCTGCTCTGGTTTTCAGTGTATGACACCAAAACACCCACCTGATGATATCCTTTCAAGAGCAAAGGCAGCAATTTGCAGAATTCCGCTTCTTTGGGGAAGTGAGAAATTTCTGACCTGCCACCAAGTCCTGCAGTGTCCCTGTCACCTGCAGAGTCACCACATGCTCGCCACGGTAGTGGGCATTGTGACAAAGGTTCTATGTCAGCTGGGTGTGGCAGCCAGGCGCCCCCTAGGGGATGGGGAGCCTGTCAGCCCCGGGCCTGTCACTGCCTGCTGTCCCTGCAGTCACCAGCCAGGCCTCTGAAAATTGGTCAAACCATGCCCAGACTTGGGGCCAATTTGGCCCAAAGTCTTGAAAAGACAAGTCGGGAAGAAAGATATGGGACAGAGGGAGAAAGCGAAGGGAGCAGGAGAAAGGGAAGGAAGAATAAAAAGTAGTGTTGGGCTTCAGGAGTGAGATGGAGGAATTGCAGGAAAAGAGGCAGGAAGCAGGAGAGTGAGAGAAAAGGAAAGTAGAGACATGCAGCCAGACGAGGGGTTAGTGAGGGAGGATGGGACAGAGAACAGGATGAGAAGGAAATAAGGAAAGGCAAGGACAGGCAAGGACAGGCAAAGCAAGGCTAGGCTGCAGGACATTTTTTCGCTTTATAGTTTCTAGCACATTCGTCTTCAGACTAGGAGTAAGGCCATAAGACCGTATGGATTAGGCCCAAGCAAAAACCCCAGCTACTTGAGACACTAAGACTAAGCCTAAAATACGGAGATCTCTCCATAAGGATGGTTTTTATACTGTGCTTCCACAATCTGCTGGCAGTACAAAAAAATAAGCTGCAGATCTCCTTAGGCTGAGTCACGGTGCTTTGGTGCAGGGACCATGCATATCATGGGAATATTTCACCATTTCTGCTCTGGTTTTCAGAGTATGACACCAAAACACCCACCTGATGATATCCTTTCAAGAGCAAAGGCAGCAATTTGCAGAATTCCGCTTCTTTGGGGAAGTGAGAAATTGCTGAGCTGCCACCAATTCCTGCAGTGTCCCTGTCACCTGCAGAGTCACCACATACTCGCCACGGTAGCGGGCATTGTGACAAAGGTTCTATGTCAGCTGGGTGTGGCAGCCAGGCGCCCCCTAGGGGATGGGGAGCCTGTCAGCCCCGGGCCTGTCACTGCCTGCTGTCCCTGCAGTCACCAGCCAGGCCTCTGAATATTGGTCAAACCATGCCCAGACTTGGGGCCAATTTGGCCCAAAGTCTTGAAAAGACAAGTCGGGAAGAAAGATATGGGACAGAGGGAGAAAGCGAAGGGAGCAGGAGAAAGGGAATGAAGAATAAAAAGTAGTGTTGGGCTTCAGGATTGAGATGGAGGAATTGCAGGAAAAGAGGCAGGAAGCAGGAGAGTGAGAGAAAAGGAAAGTAGAGACATGCAGCCAGACGAGGGGTTAGTGAGAGAGGATGGGACAGAGAACAGGATGAGAAGGAAATAAGGCAAGGCAAGGACAGGCAAGGACAGGCAAAGCAAGGCTAGGCTGCAGGACATTTTTTCGCTTTATAGTTTCCAGCACATTCGTCTTCAGACTAGGAGTAAGGCCATAAGACCGTATGGATTAGGCCCAAGCAAAAACCCCAGCTACTTGACACACTAAGACTAAGCCTAAAATACGCAGATCTCTCCATAAGGATGGTTTTTATACTGTGCTTCCACAATCTGCTGGCAGTACAAAAAAATAAGCTGCAGATCTCCTTAGGCTGAGTCACGGTGCTTTGGTGCAGGGACCATGCATATCATGGGAATATTTCACCATTTCTGCTCTGGTTTTCAGAGTATGACACCAAAACACCCACCTGATGATATCCTTTCAAGAGCAAAGGCAGCAATTTGCAGAATTCCGCTTCTTTGGGGAAGTGAGAAATTGCTGACCTGCCACCAAGTCCTGCAGTGTCCCTGTCACCTGCAGAGTCACCACATGCTCGCCACGGTAGTGGGCATTGTGACAAAGGTTCTATGTCAGCTGGGTGTGGCAGCCAGGCGCCCCCTAGGGGATGGGGAGCCTGTCAGCCCCGGGCCTGTCACTGCCTGCTGTCCCTGCTGTCACCAGCCAGGCCTCTGAAAATTGGTCAAACCATGCCCAGACTTGGGGCCAATTTGGCCCAAAGTCTTGAAAAGACAAGTCGGGAAGAAAGATATGGGACAGAGGGAGAAAGCGAAGGGAGCAGGAGAAAGGGAAGGAAGAATAAAAAGTAGTGTTGGGCTTCAGGAGTGAGATGGAGGAATTGCAGGAAAAGAGGCAGGAAGCAGGAGAGTGAGAGAAAAGGAAAGTAGAGACATGCAGCCAGACGAGGGGTTAGTGAGGGAGGATGGGACAGAGAACAGGATGAGAAGGAAATAAGGCAAGGCAAGGACAGGCAAGGACAGGCAAAGCAAGGCTAGGCTGCAGGACATTTTTTCGCTTTATAGTTTCTAGCACATTCGTCTTCAGACTAGGAGTAAGGCCATAAGACCGTATGGATTAGGCCCAAGCAAAAACCCCAGCTACTTGAGACACTAAGACTAAGCCTAAAATACGGAGATCTCTCCATAAGGATGGTTTTTATACTGTGCTTCCACAATCTGCTGGCAGTACAAAAAAATAAGCTGCAGATCTCCTTAGGCTGAGTCACGGTGCTTTGGTGCAGGGACCATGCATATCATGGGAATATTTCACCATTTCTGCTCTGGTTTTCAGAGTATGACACCAAAACACCCACCTGATGATATCCTTTCAAGAGCAAAGGCAGCAATTTGCAGAATTCCGCTTCTTTGGGGAAGTGAGAAATTGCTGAGCTGCCACCAATTCCTGCAGTGTCCCTGTCACCTGCAGAGTCACCACATACTCGCCACGGTAGCGGGCATTGTGACAAAGGTTCTATGTCAGCTGGGTGTGGCAGCCAGGCGCCCCCTAGGGGATGGGGAGCCTGTCAGCCCCGGGCCTGTCACTGCCTGCTGTCCCTGCAGTCACCAGCCAGGCCTCTGAATATTGGTCAAACCATGCCCAGACTTGGGGCCAATTTGGCCCAAAGTCTTGAAAAGACAAGTCGGGAAGAAAGATATGGGACAGAGGGAGAAAGCGAAGGGAGCAGGAGAAAGGGAAGGAAGAATAAAAAGTAGTGTTGGGCTTCAGGATTGAGATGGAGGAATTGCAGGAAAAGAGGCAGGAAGCAGGAGAGTGAGAGAAAAGGAAAGTAGAGACATGCAGCCAGACGAGGGGTTAGTGAGAGAGGATGGGACAGAGAACAGGATGAGAAGGAAATAAGGCAAGGCAAGGACAGGCAAGGACAGGCAAAGCAAGGCTAGGCTGCAGGACATTTTTTCGCTTTATAGTTTCCAGCACATTCGTCTTCAGACTAGGAGTAAGGCCATAAGACCGTATGGATTAGGCCCAAGCAAAAACCCCAGCTACTTGAGACACTAAGACTAAGCCTAAAATACGCAGATCTCTCCATAAGGATGGTTTTTATACTATGCTTCCACAATCTGCTGGCAGTACAAAAAAATAAGCTGCAGATCTCCTTAGGCTGAGTCACGGTGCTTTGGTGCAGGGACCATGCATATCATGGGAATATTTCACCATTTCTGCTCTGGTTTTCAGAGTATGACACCAAAACACCCACCTGATGATATCCTTTCAAGAGCAAAGGCAGCAATTTGCAGAATTCCGCTTCTTTGGGGAAGTGAGAAATTGCTGAGCTGGCACCAAGTCCTGCAGTGTCCCTGTCACCTGCAGAGTCACCACATACTCGCCACGGTAGTGGGCATTGTGACAAAGGTTCTATGTCAGCTGGGTGTGGCAGCCAGGCGCCCCCTAGGGGATGGGGAGCCTGTCAGCCCCGGGCCTGTCACTGCCTGCTGTCCCTGCAGTCACCAGCCAGGCCTCTGAATATTGGTCAAACCATGCCCAGACTTGGGGCCAATTTGGCCCAAAGTCTTGAAAAGACAAGTCGGGAAGAAAGATATGGGACAGAGGGAGAAAGCGAAGGGAGCAGGAGAAAGGGAAGGAAGAATAAAAAGTAGTGTTGGTCTTCAGGAGTGAGATGGAGGAATTGCCATTAAAGAGGCAGGAAGCAGGAGAGTGAGAGAAAAGGAAAGAAGAGACATGGAGCCAGACGAGGGGTTAGTGAGAGAGGATGTGAAAGAAAACAGGATGAGAAGGAAATAAGACAAGGCAAGGACAGGAAAGGACAGGCAAAGCAAGGCTAGGCTGCAGGACATTTTTTCGCTTTATGGTTTCTAGCACATTCGTCTTCAGACTAGGAGTAAGGCCATAAGACCGTATGGATTAGGCCCAAGCAAAAACCCCAGCTACTTGAGACACTTAGACTAAGCCTAAAATATGCAGATCTCTCCATAAGGATGGTTTTTATACTGTGCTTCCACAATCTGCTGGCAGTAAAAAAAAATAAGCTGCAGATCTCCTTAGGCTGAGTCATGGTGCTTTGGTGCAGGGACCATGCATATCATGGGAATAGTTCACCATTTCTGCTCTGGTTTTCAGAGTATGACACCAAAACACCCACCTGATGATATCCTTTCAAGAGCAAAGGCAGCAATTTGCAGAATTCCGCTTCTTTGGGGAAGTGAGAAATTGCTGAGCTGCCACCAAGTCCTGCAGTGTCCCTGTCACCTGCAGAGTCACCACATACTCGCCACGGTAGCGGGCATTGTGACAAAGGTTCTATGTCAGCTGGGTGTGGCAGCCAGGCGCCCCCTAGGGGATGGGGAGCCTGTCAGCCCCGGGCCTGTCACTGCCTGCTGTCCCTGCTGTCACCAGCCAGGCCTCTGAAAATTGGTCAAACCATGCCCAGACTTGGGGCCAATTTGGCCCAAAGTCTTGAAAAGACAAGTCGGGAAGAAAGATATGGGACAGAGGGAGAAAGCGAAGGGAGCAGGAGAAAGGGAAGGAAGAATAAAAAGTAGTGTTGGGCTTCAGGAGTGAGATGGAGGAATTGCAGGAAAAGAGGCAGGAAGCAGGAGAGTGAGAGAAAAGGAAAGTAGAGACATGCAGCCAGACGAGGGGTTAGTGAGGGAGGATGGGACAGAGAACAGGATGAGAAGGAAATAAGGCAAGGCAAGGACAGGCAAGGACAGGCAAAGCAAGGCTAGGCTGCAGGACATTTTTTCGCTTTATAGTTTCTAGCACATTCGTCTTCAGACTAGGAGTAAGGCCATAAGACCGTATGGATTAGGCCCAAGCAAAAACCCCAGCTACTTGAGACACTAAGACTAAGCCTAAAATACGCAGATCTCTCCATAAGGATGGTTTTTATACTGTGCTTCCACAATCTGCTGGCAGTACAAAAAAATAAGCTGCAGATCTCCTTAGGCTGAGTCACGGTGCTTTGGTGCAGGGACCATGCATATCATGGGAATATTTCACCATTTCTGCTCTGGTTTTCAGAGTATGACACCAAAACACCCACCTGATGATATCCTTTCAAGAGCAAAGGCAGCAATTTGCAGAATTCCGCTTCTTTGGGGAAGTGAGAAATTGCTGAGCTGCCACCAATTCCTGCAGTGTCCCTGTCACCTACAGAGTCACCACATGCTCGCCACGGTAGTGGGCATTGTGACAAAGGTTCTATGTCAGCTGGGTGTGGCAGCCAGGCGCCCCCTAGGGGATGGGGAGCCTGTCAGCCCCGGGCCTGTGACTGCCTGCTGTCCCTGCTGTCACCAGCCAGGCCTCTGAAAATTGGTCAAACCATGCCCAGACTTGGGGCCAATTTGGCCCAAAGTCTTGAAAAGACAAGTCGGGAAGAAAGATATGGGACAGAGGGAGAAAGCGAAGGGAGCAGGAGAAAGGGAAGGAAGAATAAAAAGTAGTGTTGGGCTTCAGGAGTGAGATGGAGGAATTGCCATTAAAGATGCAGGAAGCAGGAGAGTGAGAGAAAAGGAAAGAAGAGACATGGAGCCAGACGAGGGGTTAGTGAGAGAGGATGTGAAAGAAAACAGGATGAGAAGGAAATAAGACAAGGCAAGGACAGGAAAGGACAGGCAAAGCAAGGCTAGGCTGCAGGACATTTTTTCGCTTTATGGTTTCTAGCACATTCGTCTTCAGACTAGGAGTAAGGCCATAAGACCGTATGGATTAGGCCCAAGCAAAAACCCCAGCTACTTGAGACACTAAGACTAAGCCTAAAATACGCAGATCTCTCCATAAGGATGGTTTTTATACTGTGCTTCCACAATCTGCTGGCAGTACAAAAAAATAAGCTGCAGATCTCCTTAGGCTGAGTCACGGTGCTTTGGTGCAGGGACCATGCATATCATGGGAATATTTCACCATTTCTGCTCTGGTTTTCAGAGTATGACACCAAAACACCCACCTGATGATATCCTTTCAAGAGCAAAGGCAGCAATTTGCAGAATTCCGCTTCTTTGGGGAAGTGAGAAATTGCTGAGCTGGCACCAAGTCCTGCAGTGTCCCTGTCACCTGCAGAGTCACCACATACTCGCCACGGTAGCGGGCATTGTGACAAAGGTTCTATGTAAGCTGGGTGTGGCAGCCAGGCGCCCCCTAGGGGATGGGGAGCCTGTCAGCCCCGGGCCTGTCACTGCCTGCTGTCCCTGCTGTCACCAGCCAGGCCTCTGAAAATTGGTCAAACCATGCCCAGACTTGGGGCCAATTTGCCCCAAAGTCTTGAAAAGACAAGTCGGGAAGAAAGATATGGGACAGAGGGAGAAAGCGAAGGGAGCAGGAGAAAGGGAAGGAAGAATAAAAAGTAGTGTTGGGCTGCAGGAGTGAGATGGAGGAATTGCAGGAAAAGAGGCAGGAAGCAGGAGAGTGAGAGAAAAGGAAAGAAGAGACATGGAGCCAGACGAGGGGTTAGTGAGAGAGGATGGGACAGAGAACAGGATGAGAAGGAAATAAGGCAAGGCAAGGACAGGCAAGGACAGGCAAAGCAAGGCTAAGCAGCAGGACATATTTTCGCTTTATAGTTTCTAGCACATTCGTCTTCAGACTAGGAGTAAGGCCATAAGACCGTATGGATTAGGCCCAAGCAAAAACCCCAGCTACTTGAGACACTAAGACTAAGCCTAAAATACGCAGATCTCTCCATAAGGATGGTTTTTATACTGTCCTTCCACAATCTGCTGGCAGTACAAAAAAATAAGCTGCAGATCTCCTTAGGCTGAGTCACGGTGCTTTGGTGCAGGGACCATGCATATCATGGGAATATTTCACCATTTCTGCTCTGGTTTTCAGAGTATGACACCAAAACACCCACCTGATGATATCCTTTCAAGAGCAAAGGCAGCAATTTGCAGAATTCCGCTTCTTTGGGGAAGTGAGAAATTGCTGAGCTGACACCAAGTCCTGCAGTGTCCCTGTCACCTGCAGAGTCACCACATACTCGCCACGGTAGCGGGCATTGTGACAAAGGTTCTATGTCAGCTGGGTGTGGCAGCCAGGCGCCCCCTAGGGGATGGGGAGCCTGTCAGCCCCGGGCCTGTCACTGCCTGCTGTCCCTGCTGTCACCAGCCAGGCCTCTGAAAATTGGTCAAACCATGCCCAGACTTGGGGCCAATTTGGCCCAAAGTCTTGAAAAGACAAGTCGTGAAGAAAGATATGGGACAGAGGGAGAAAGCGAAGGGAGCAGGAGAAAGGGAATGAAGAATAAAAAGTAGTGTTGGGCTACAGGAGTGAGATGGAGGAATTTCAGGAAAAGAGGCAGGAAGCAGGAGAGTGAGAGAAAAGGAAAGAAGAGACATGGAGCCAGACGAGGGGTTAGTGAGAGAGTATGGGACAGAAAACAGGATGAGAAGGAAATAAGGCAAGGCAAGGACAGGCAAGGACAGGCAAAGCAAGGCTAGGCTGCAGGACATTTTTTCGCTTTGTAGTTTCTAGCACATTCGTCTTCAGACTAGGAGTAAGGCCATAAGACCGTATGGATTAGGCCCAAGCAAAAGCCCCAGCTACTTGAGACACTAAGACTAAGCCTAAAATACGCAGATCTCTCCATCAGGATGGTTTTTATACTGTGCTTCCACAATCTGCTGGCAGTAAAAAAAAATAAGCTGCAGATCTCCTTAGGCTGAGTCATGGTGCTTTGGTGCAGGGACCATGCATATCATGGGAATAGTTCACCATTTCTGCTCTGGTTTTCAGAGTATGACACCAAAACACCCACCTGATGATATCCTTTCAAGAGCAAAGGCAGCAATTTGCAGAATTCCGCTTCTTTGGGGAAGTGAGAAATTGCTGAGCTGACACCAAGTCCTGCAGTGTCCCTGTCACCTGCAGAGTCACCACATACTCGCCACGGTAGCGGGCATTGTGACAAAGGTTCTATGTCAGCTGGGTGTGGCAGCCAGGCGCCCCCTAGGGGATGGGAAGCCTGTCAGCCCCGGGCCTGTCACTGCCTGCTGTCCCTGCTGTCACCAGCCAGGCCTCTGAATATTGGTCAAACCATGCCCAGACTTCGGGCCAATTTGGCCCAAAGTCTTGAAAAGACAAGTCGGGAAGAAAGATATGGGACAGAGGGAGAAAGCGAAGGGAGCAGGAGAAAGGGAAGGAAGAATAAAAAGTAGTGTTGGGCTTCAGGAGTGAGATGGAGGAATTGCAGGAAAAGAGGCAGGAAGCAGGAGAGTGAGAGAAAAGGAAAGTAGAGACATGCAGCCAGACGAGGGGTTAGTGAGGGAGGATGGGACAGAGAACAGGATGAGAAGGAAATAAGGCAAGGCAAGGACAGGCAAGGACAGGCAAAGCAAGGCTAGGCTGCAGGACATTTTTTCGCTTTATAGTTTCTAGCACATTCGTCTTCAGACTAGGAGTAAGGCCATAAGACCGTATGGATTAGGCCCAAGCAAAAACCCCAGCTACTTGACACACTAAGACTAAGCCTGAAATACGCAGATCTCTCCATCACGATGGTTTTTATACTGTGCTTCCACAATCTGCTGGCAGTACAAAAAAATAAGCTGCAGATCTCCTTAGGCTGAGTCATGGTGCTTTGGTGCAGGGACCATGCATATCATGGGAATAGTTCACCATTTCTGCTCTGGTTTTCAGAGTATGACACCAAAACACCCACCTGATGATATCCTTTCAAGAGCAAAGGCAGCAATTTGCAGAATTCCGCTTCTTTGGGGAAGTGAGAAATTGCTGAGCTGACACCAAGTCCTGCAGTGTCCCTGTCACCTGCAGAGTCACCACATACTCGCCACGGTAGCGGGCATTGTGACAAAGGTTCTATGTCAGCTGGGTGTGGCAGCCAGGCGCCCCCTAGGGGATGGGGAGCCTGTCAGCCCCGGGCCTGTCACTGCCTGCTGTCCCTGCTGTCACCAGCCAGGCCTCTGAAAATTGGTCAAACCATGCCCAGACTTGGGGCCAATTTGGCCCAAAGTCTTGAAAAGACAAGTCGGGAAGAAAGATACGGGACAGAGGGAGAAAGCGAAGGGAGCAGGAGAAAGGGAAGGAAGAATAAAAAGTAGTGTTGGGCTTCAGGAGTGAGATGGAGGAATTGCAGGAAAAGAGGCAGGAAGCAGGAGAGTGAGAGAAAAGGAAAGTAGAGACATGCAGCCAGACGAGGGGTTAGTGAGAGAGGATGGGACAGAGAACAGGATGAGAAGGAAATAAGGCAAGGCAAGGACAGGCAAGGACAGGCAAAGCAAGGCTAAGCCGCAGGACATTTTTTCGCTTTATAGTTTCTAGCACATTCGTCTTCAGACTAGGAGTAAGGCCATAAGACCGTATGGATTAGGCCCAAGCAAAAACCACAGCTACTTGACACACTAAGACTAAGCCTGAAATACGCAGATCTCTCCATCAGGATGGTTTTTATACTGTGCTTCCACAATCTGCTGGCAGTACAAAATATAAGCTGCAGATCTCCTTAGGCTGAGTCACGGTGCTTTGGTGCAGGGACCATGCATATCATGGGAATAGTTCACCATTTCTGCTCTGGTTTTCAGAGTATGACACCAAAACACCCACCTGATGATATCCTTTCAAGAGCAAAGGCAGCAATTTGCAGAATTCCGCTTCTTTGGGGAAGTGAGAAATTGCTGAGCTGACACCAAGTCCTGCAGTGTCCCTGTCACCTGCAGAGTCACCACATACTCGCCACGGTAGCGGGCATTGTGACAAAGGTTCTATGTCAGCTGGGTGTGGCAGCCAGGCGCCCCCTAGGGGATGGGGAGCCTGTCAGCGCCGGGCCTGTCACTGCCTGCTGTCCCTGCTGTCACCAGCCAGGCCTCTGAAAATTGGTCAAACCATGCCCAGACTTGGGGCCAATTTTGCCCAAAGTCTTGAAAAGACAAGTCGGGAAGAAAGATATGGGACAGAGGGAGAAAGCGAAGGGAGCAGGAGAAAGGGAAGGAAGAATAAAAAGTAGTGTTGGGCTTCAGGAGTGAGATGGAGGAATTGCAGGAAAAGAGGAAGGAAGCAGGAGAGTGAGAGAAAAGGAAAGTAGAGACATGCAGCCAGACGAGGGGTTAGTGAGGGAGGATGGGACAGAGAACAGGATGAGAAGGAAATAAGGCAAGGCAAGGACAGGCAAGGACAGGCAAAGCAAGGCTAGGCTGCAGGACATTTTTTCGCTTTATAGTTTCTAGCACATTCGTCTTCAGACTAGGAGTAAGGCCATAAGACCGTATGGATTAGGCCCAAGCAAAAACCCCAGCTACTTGAGACACTAAGACTAAGCCTAAAATACGCAGATCTCTCCATCAGGATGGTTTTTATACTGTGCTTCCACAATCTGCTGGCAGTACAAAAAAATAAGCTGCAGATCTCCTTAGGCTGAGTCATGGTGCTTTGGTGCAGGGACCATGCATATCATGGGAATAGTTCACCATTTCTGCTCTGGTTTTCAGAGTATGACACCAAAACACCCACCTGATGATATCCTTTCAAGAGCAAAGGCAGCAATTTGCAGAATTCCGCTTCTTTGGGGAAGTGAGAAATTGCTGAGCTGACACCAAGTCCTGCAGTGTCCCTGTCACCTGCAGAGTCACCACATACTCGCCACGGTAGCGGGCATTGTGACAAAGGTTCTATGTCAGCTGGGTGTGGCAGCCAGGCGCCCCCTAGGGGATGGGGAGCCTGTCAGCCCCGGGCCTGTCACTGCCTGCTGTCCCTGCTGTCACCAGCCAGGCCTCTGAAAATTGGTCAAACCATGCCCAGACTTGGGGCCAATTTGGCCCAAAGTCTTGAAAAGACAAGTCGTGAAGAAAGATATGGGACAGAGGGAGAAAGCGAAGGGAGCAGGAGAAAGGGAATGAAGAATAAAAAGTAGTGTTGGGCTACAGGAGTAAGATGGAGGAATTGCAGGAAAAGAGGCAGGAAGCAGGAGAGTGAGAGAAAAGGAAAGAAGAGACATGGAGCCAGACGAGGGGTTAGTGAGGGAGGATGGGACAGAAAACAGGATGAGAAGGAAATAAGGCAAGGCAAGGACAGGCAAGGACAGGCAAAGCAAGGCTAGGCTGCAGGACATTTTTTCGCTTTATAGTTTCTAGGACATTCGTCTTCAGACTAGGAGTAAGGCCATAAGACCGTATGGATTAGGCCCAAGCAAAAACCCCAGCTACTTGAGACACTAAGACTAAGCCTAAAATACGCAGATCTCTCCATAAGGATGGTTTTTATACTGTGCTTCCACAATCTGCTGGCAGTACAAAAAAATAAGCTGCAGATCTCCTTAGGCTGAGTCATGGTGCTTTGGTGCAGGGACCATGCATATCATGGGAATAGTTCACCATTTCTGCTCTGGTTTTCAGAGTATGACACCAAAACACCCACCTGATGATATCCTTTCAAGAGCAAAGGCAGCAATTTGCAGAATTCCGCTTCTTTGGGGAAGTGAGAAATTGCTGAGCTGACACCAAGTCCTGCAGTGTCCCTGTCACCTGCAGAGTCACCACATACTCGCCACGGTAGTGGGCATTGTGACAAAGGTTCTATGTCAGCTGGGTGTGGCAGCCAGGCGCCCCCTAGGGGATGGGAAGCCTGTCAGCCCCGGGCCTGTCACTGCCTGCTGTCCCTGCTGTCACCAGCCAGGCCTCTGAATATTGGTCAAACCATGCCCAGACTTCGGGCCAATTTTGCCCAAAGTCTTGAAAAGACAAGTCGGGAAGAAAGATATGGGACAGAGGGAGAAAGCGAAGGGAGCAGGAGAAAGGGAAGGAAGAATAAAAAGTAGTGTTGGGCTTCAGGAGTGAGATGGAGGAATTGCAGGAAAAGAGGCAGGAAGCAGGAGAGTGAGAGAAAAGGAAAGTAGAGACATGCAGCCAGACGAGGGGTTAGTGAGGGAGGATGGGACAGAGAACAGGATGAGAAGGAAATAAGGGAAGGCAAGGACAGGCAAGGACAGGCAAAGCAAGGCTAGGCTGCAGGACATTTTTTCGCTTTATAGTTTCTAGCACATTCGTCTTCAGACTAGGAGTAAGGCCATAAGACCGTATGGATTAGGCCCAAGCAAAAACCCCAGCTACTTGAGACACTAAGACTAAGCCTAAAATACGCAGATCTCTCCATAAGGATGGTTTTTATACTGTGCTTCCACAATCTGCTGGCAGTACAAAAACATAAGCTGCAGATCTCCTTAGGCTGAGTCATGGTGCTTTGGTGCAGGGACCATGCATATCATGGGAATATTTCACCATTTCTGCTCTGGTTTTCAGAGTATGACACCAAAACACCCACCTGATGATATCCTTTCAAGAGCAAAGGCAGCAATTTGCAGAATTCCGCTTCTTTGGGGAAGTGAGAAATTGCTGAGCTGCCACCAAGTCCTGCAGTGTCCCTGTCACCTGCAGAGTCACCACATACTCGCCACGGTAGCGGGCATTGTGACAAAGGTTCTATGTCAGCTGGGTGTGGCAGCCAGGCGCCCCCTAGGGGATGGGGAGCCTGTCAGCCCCGGGCCTGTCACTGCCTGCTGTCCCTGCTGTCACCAGCCAGGCCTCTGAAAATTGGTCAAACCATGCCCAGACTTGGGGCCAATTTGGCCCAAAGTCTTGAAAAGACAAGTCGGGAAGAAAGATATGGGACAGAGGGAGAAAGCGAAGGGAGCAGGAGAAAGGGAAGGAAGAATAAAAAGTAGTGTTGGGCTTCAGGAGTGAGATGGAGGAATTGCAGGAAAAGAGGCAGGAAGCAGGAGAGTGAGAGAAAAGGAAAGTAGAGACATGCAGCCAGACGAGGGGTTAGTGAGGGAGGATGGGACAGAGAACAGGATGAGAAGGAAATAAGGCAAGGCAAGGACAGGCAAGGACAGGCAAAGCAAGGCTAGGCTGCAGGACATTTTTTCGCTTTATAGTTTCTAGCACATTCGTCTTCAGACTAGGAGTAAGGCCATAAAACCGTATGGATTAGGCCCAAGCAAAAACCCCAGCTACTTGAGACACTAAGACTAAGCCTAAAATACGCAGATATCTCCATAAGGATGGTTTTTATACTGTGCTTCCACAATCTGCTGGCAGTACAGAAAAATAAGCTGCAGATCTCCTTAGGCTGAGTCACGGTGCTTTGGTGCAGGGACCATGCATATCATGGGAATATTTCACCATTTCTGCTCTGGTTTTCAGAGTATGACACCAAAACACCCACCTGATGATATCCTTTCAAGAGCAAAGGCAGCAATTTGCAGAATTCCGCTTCTTTGGGGAAGTGAGAAATTGCTGAGCTGGCACCAAGTCCTGCAGTGTCCCTGTCACCTGCAGAGTCACCACATACTCGCCATGGTAGCGGGCATTGTGACAAATGTTCTATGTCAGCTGGGTGTGGCAGCCAGGCGCCCCCTAGGGGATGCCGAGCCTGTCAGCCCCGGGCCTGTCACTGCCTGCTATCCCTGCTGTCACCAGCCAGGCCTCTGAAAATGGTCAAACCATGCTCAGACTTGGGGCGAATTTGGCCCAAAGTCTTGAAAAGACAAGTCGGGAAGAAAGATATGGGACAGAGGGAGAAAGCGAAGGGAGCAGGAGAAAGGGAAGGAAGAATAAAAAGTAGTGTTGGGCTGCAGGAGTGAGATGGAGGAATTGCAGGAAAAGAGGCAGGAAGCAGGAGAGTGAGAGAAAAGGAAAGACGAGACATGGAGCCAGACGAGGGGTTAGTGAGAGAGGATGGGACAGAGAACAGGATGAGAAGGAAATAAGGCAAGGCAAGGACAGGCAAGGACAGGCAAAGCAAGGCTAAGCCGCAGGACATTTTTTCGCTTTATAGTTTCTAGCACATTCGTCTTCAGACTAGGAGTAAGGCCATAAGACCGTATGGATTAGGCCCGAGCAAAAACCACAGCTACTTGACACACTAAGACTAAGCCTGAAATACGCAGATCTCTCCATCAGGATGGTTTTTATACTGTGCTTCCACAATCTGCTGGCAGTACAAAAAAATAAGCTGCAGATCTCCTTAGGCTGAGTCATGGTGCTTTGGTGCAGGGACCATGCATATCATGGGAATAGTTCACCATTTCTGCTCTGGTTTTCAGAGTATGACACCAAAACACCCACCTGATGATATCCTTTCAAGAGCAAAGGCAGCACTTTGCAGAATTCCGCTTCTTTGGGGAAGTGAGAAATTGCTGACCTGCCACCAAGTCCTGCAGTGTCCCTGTCACCTGCAGAGTCACCACATACTCGCCACGGTAGCGGGCATTGTGACAAAGGTTCTATGTCAGCTGGGTGTGGCAGCCAGGCCCCCCCTAGGGGATGGGGAGCCTGTCAGCCCCGGGCCTGTCACTGCCTGCTGTCCCTGCTGTCACCAGCCAGGCCTCTGAAAATTGGTCAAACCATGCCCAGACTTGGGGCCAATTTTGCCCAAAGTCTTGAAAAGACAAGTCGTGAAGAAAGATATGGGACAGAGGGAGAAAGCGAAGGGAGCAGGAGAAAGGGAATGAAGAATAAAAAGTAGTGTTGGGCTACAGGAGTGAGATGGAGGAATTGCAGGAAAAGAGGCAGGAAGCGGGAGAGTGAGAGAAAAGGAAAAAAGAGACATGGAGCCAGACGAGGGGTTAGTGAGAGAGTATGGGACAGAAAACAGGATGAGAAGGAAATAAGGCAAGGCAAGGACAGGCAAGGACATGCAAAGCAAGGCTAGGCTGCAGGACATTTTTTCGCTTTATAGTTTCTAGCACATTCGTCTTCAGACTAGGAGTAAGGCCATAAGACCGTATGGATTAGGCCCAAGCAAAAGCCCCAGCTACTTGAGACACTAAGACTAAGCCTAAAATACGCAGATCTCTCCATCAGGATGGTTTTTATACTGTGCTTCCACAATCTGCTGGCAGTAAAAAAAAATAAGCTGCAGATCTCCTTAGGCTGAGTCATGGTGCTTTGGTGCAGGGACCATGCATATCATGGGAATAGTTCACCATTTCTGCTCTGGTTTTCAGAGTATGACACCAAAACACCCACCTGATGATATCCTTTCAAGAGCAAAGGCAGCAATTTGCAGAAATCCGCTTCTTTGGGGAAGTGAGAAATTGCTGAGCTGACACCAAGTCCTGCAGTGTCCCTGTCACCTGCAGAGTCACCACATACTCGCCACGGTAGCGGGCATTGTGACAAAGGTTCTATGTCAGCTGGGTGTGGCAGCCAGGCGCCCCCTAGGGGATGGGAAGCCTGTCAGCCCCGGGCCTGTCACTGCCTGCTGTCCCTGCTGTCACCAGCCAGGCCTCTGAATATTGGTCAAACCATGCCCAGACTTCGGGCCAATTTTGCCCAAAGTCTTGAAAAGACAAGTCGGGAAGAAAGATATGGGACAGAGGGAGAAAGCGAAGGGAGCAGGAGAAAGGGAAGGAAGAATAAAAAGTAGTGTTGGGCTTCAGGAGTGAGATGGAGGAATTGCAGGAAAAGAGGCAGGAAGCAGGAGAGTGAGAGAAAAGGAAAGTAGAGACATGCAGCCAGACGAGGGGTTAGTGAGGGAGGATGGGACAGAGAACAGGATGAGAAGGAAATAAGGGAAGGCAAGGACAGGCAAGGACAGGCAAAGCAAGGCTAGGCTGCAGGACATTTTTTCGCTTTATAGTTTCTAGCACATTCGTCTTCAGACTAGGAGTAAGGCCATAAGACCGTATGGATTAGGCCCAAGCAAAAACCCCAGCTACTTGAGACACTAAGACTAAGCCTAAAATACGCAGATCTCTCCATAAGGATGGTTTTTATACTGTGCTTCCACAATCTGCTGGCAGTACAAAAACATAAGCTGCAGATCTCCTTAGGCTGAGTCATGGTGCTTTGGTGCAGGGACCATGCATATCATGGGAATATTTCACCATTTCTGCTCTGGTTTTCAGAGTATGACACCAAAACACCCACCTGATGATATCCTTTCAAGAGCAAAGGCAGCAATTTGCAGAATTCCGCTTCTTTGGGGAAGTGAGAAATTGCTGAGCTGCCACCAAGTCCTGCAGTGTCCCTGTCACCTGCAGAGTCACCAGATACTCGCCACGGTAGCGGGCATTGTGACAAAGGTTCTATGTCAGCTGGGTGTGGCAGCCAGGCACCCCCTAGGGGATGGGGAGCCTGTCAGCCCCGGGCCTGTCACTGCCTGCTGTCCCTGCTGTCACCAGCCAGGCCTCTGAAAATTGGTCAAACCATGCCCAGACTTGGGGCCAATTTGGCCCAAAGTCTTGAAAAGACAAGTCGGGAAGAAAGATATGGGACAGAGGGAGAAAGCGAAGGGAGCAGGAGAAAGGGAAGGAAGAATAAAAAGTAGTGTTGGGCTTCAGGAGTGAGATGGAGGAATTGCAGGAAAAGAGGCAGGAAGCAGGAGAGTGAGAGAAAAGGAAAGTAGAGACATGCAGCCAGACGAGGGGTTAGTGAGGGAGGATGGGACAGAGAACAGGATGAGAAGGAAATAAGGCAAGGCAAGGACAGGCAAGGACAGGCAAAGCAAGGCTAGGCTGCAGGACATTTTTTCGCTTTATAGTTTCTAGCACATTCGTCTTCAGACTAGGAGTAAGGCCATAAAACCGTATGGATTAGGCCCAAGCAAAAACCCCAGCTACTTGAGACACTAAGACTAAGCCTAAAATACGCAGATATCTCCATAAGGATGGTTTTTATACTGTGCTTCCACAATCTGCTGGCAGTACAGAAAAATAAGCTGCAGATCTCCTTAGGCTGAGTCACGGTGCTTTGGTGCAGGGACCATGCATATCATGGGAATATTTCACCATTTCTGCTCTGGTTTTCAGAGTATGACACCAAAACACCCACCTGATGATATCCTTTCAAGAGCAAAGGCAGCAATTTGCAGAATTCCGCTTCTTTGGGGAAGTGAGAAATTGCTGAGCTGGCACCAAGTCCTGCAGTGTCCCTGTCACCTGCAGAGTCACCACATACTCGCCATGGTAGCGGGCATTGTGACAAATGTTCTATGTCAGCTGGGTGTGGCAGCCAGGCGCCCCCTAGGGGATGGGGAGCCTGTCAGCCCCGGGCCTGTCACTGCCTGCTATCCCTGCTGTCACCAGCCAGGCCTCTGAAAATGGTCAAACCATGCTCAGACTTGGGGCGAATTTGGCCCAAAGTCTTGAAAAGACAAGTCGGGAAGAAAGATATGGGACAGAGGGAGAAAGCGAAGGGAGCAGGAGAAAGGGAAGGAAGAATAAAAAGTAGTGTTGGGCTGCAGGAGTGAGATGGAGGAATTGCAGGAAAAGAGGCAGGAAGCAGGAGAGTGAGAGAAAAGGAAAGACGAGACATGGAGCCAGACGAGGGGTTAGTGAGAGAGGATGGGACAGAGAACAGGATGAGAAGGAAATAAGGCAAGGCAAGGACAGGCAAGGACAGGCAAAGCAAGGCTAAGCCGCAGGACATTTTTTCGCTTTATAGTTTCTAGCACATTCGTCTTCAGACTAGGAGTAAGGCCATAAGACCGTATGGATTAGGCCCAAGCAAAAACCACAGCTACTTGACACACTAAGACTAAGCCTGAAATACGCAGATCTCTCCATCAGGATGGTTTTTATACTGTGCTTCCACAATCTGCTGGCAGTACAAAAAAATAAGCTGCAGATCTCCTTAGGCTGAGTCATGGTGCTTTGGTGCAGGGACCATGCATATCATGGGAATAGTTCACCATTTCTGCTCTGGTTTTCAGAGTATGACACCAAAACACCCACCTGATGATATCCTTTCAAGAGCAAAGGCAGCACTTTGCAGAATTCCGCTTCTTTGGGGAAGTGAGAAATTGCTGACCTGCCACCAAGTCCTGCAGTGTCCCTGTCACCTGCAGAGTCACCACATACTCGCCACGGTAGCGGGCATTGTGACAAAGGTTCTATGTCAGCTGGGTGTGGCAGCCAGGCCCCCCCTAGGGGATGGGGAGCCTGTCAGCCCCGGGCCTGTCACTGCCTGCTGTCCCTGCTGTCACCAGCCAGGCCTCTGAAAATTGGTCAAACCATGCCCAGACTTGGGGCCAATTTTGCCCAAAGTCTTGAAAAGACAAGTCGTGAAGAAAGATATGGGACAGAGGGAGAAAGCGAAGGGAGCAGGAGAAAGGGAATGAAGAATAAAAAGTAGTGTTGGGCTACAGGAGTGAGATGGAGGAATTGCAGGAAAAGAGGCAGGAAGCGGGAGAGTGAGAGAAAAGGAAAAAAGAGACATGGAGCCAGACGAGGGGTTAGTGAGAGAGTATGGGACAGAAAACAGGATGAGAAGGAAATAAGGCAAGGCAAGGACAGGCAAGGACATGCAAAGCAAGGCTAGGCTGCAGGACATTTTTTCGCTTTATAGTTTCTAGCACATTCGTCTTCAGACTAGGAGTAAGGCCATAAGACCGTATGGATTAGGCCCAAGCAAAAGCCCCAGCTACTTGAGACACTAAGACTAAGCCTAAAATACGCAGATCTCTCCATCAGGATGGTTTTTATACTGTGCTTCCACAATCTGCTGGCAGTAAAAAAAAATAAGCTGCAGATCTCCTTAGGCTGAGTCATGGTGCTTTGGTGCAGGGACCATGCATATCATGGGAATAGTTCACCATTTCTGCTCTGCTTTTCAGAGTATGACACCAAAACACCCACCTGATGATATCCTTTCAAGAGCAAAGGCAGCAATTTGCAGAAATCCGCTTCTTTGGGGAAGTGAGAAATTGCTGAGCTGACACCAAGTCCTGCAGTGTCCCTGTCACCTGCAGAGTCACCACATACTCGCCACGGTAGCGGGCATTGTGACAAAGGTTCTATGTCAGCTGGGTGTGGCAGCCAGGCGCCCCCTAGGGGATGGGAAGCCTGTCAGCCCCGGGCCTGTCACTGCCTGCTGTCCCTGCTGTCACCAGCCAGGCCTCTGAATATTGGTCAAACCATGCCCAGACTTCGGGCCAATTTTGCCCAAAGTCTTGAAAAGACAAGTCGGGAAGAAAGATATGGGACAGAGGGAGAAAGCGAAGGGAGCAGGAGAAAGGGAAGGAAGAATAAAAAGTAGTGTTGGGCTTCAGGAGTGAGATGGAGGAATTGCAGGAAAAGAGGCAGGAAGCAGGAGAGTGAGAGAAAAGGAAAGTAGAGACATGCAGCCAGACGAGGGGTTAGTGAGGGAGGATGGGACAGAGAACAGGATGAGAAGGAAATAAGGCAAGGCAAGGACAGGCAAGGACAGGCAAAGAAAGGCTAGGCTGCAGGACATTTTTTTGCTTTATATTTTCTAGCACATTCGTCCTCGGACTACGAGGAAAGCCATAAGACCGTATGGATTAGGCCCAAGCAAATACACCGGCTACTTGAGACACTTAGACTAAGCCTAAAATACGCAGATTACTCCATAAGGATTGTTTTTATACTGTGCTTTCACAATCTTCTGGCAGTACAAAAAAATAAGCTGCAGATCTCTTAGGCTGAGTCATGGTGCTTTGTTGCAGGGACCATGCATATCATGGCAATAGTTCACCATTTCTGCTCTGGTTTTCAGAGTATGACACCAAAACACCCAACTGATGATATCCTTTCAAGATCAGAGGCAGCAACTTGCAGAATTCCGCTTCTTTGGGGAAGTGAGAAATTGCTGAGCTGACACCAAGTCCTGCAGTGTCCCTGTCACCTGCAGAGTCACCACATACTCGCCACGGTAGCGGGCATTGTGACAAAGGTTCTATGTCAGCTGGGTGTGGCAGCCAGGCACCCCCTAGGGGATGGGGAGCCTGTCAGCCCCGGGCCTGTCACTGCCTGCTGTCCCTGCTGTCACCAGCCAGGCCTCTGAAAATTGGTCAAACCATGCCCAGACTTGGGGCCAATTTGGCCCAAAGTCTTGAAAAGACAAGTCTGGAAGAAAGATATGGGACAGAGGGAGAAAGCGAAGGGAGCAGGAGAAAGGGAAGGAAGAATAAAAAGTAGTGTTGGGCTGCAGGAGTGAGATGGAGGAATAGCAAGAAAAGAGGAAGGAAGCAGGAGAGTGAGAGAAAAGGAAAGAAGAGACATGCAGTTAGACGAGGGCTTAGTGAGAGAGGATGGGACAGAGAACAGGATGAGAAGGAAATAAGGCAAGTCAAGGACAGGCAAGGACAGGCAAAGCAAGGCTAGGCTGCAGGACAGTTTTTTGCTTTATATTTTCTAGCACATTCGTCCTCGGACTACGAGGAAAGCCATAAGACCATATGGATTAGGCCCAAGCAAATACACCGGCTACTTGAGACACTTAGACTAAGCCTAAAATACGCAGATTACACCATAAGGATTGTTTTTATACTGTGCTTCCACAATCTGCTGGCATTACAAAAAAATTAGCTGCAGATCTCTTAGGCTGAGTCATGGTGCTTTGTTGCAGGGACCATGCATATCATGGCAATATTTCACCATTTCTGCTCTGGTTTTCAGAGTATGACACCAAAACCCCTACCTGATGATATCCTTTCAAGAGCAGAGGCAGCAACTTGCAGAATTCCGCTTCTTTGGGGAAGTGAGAAATTGCTGAGCTGACACCAAGTCCTGCAGTGTCCCTGTCACCTGCAGAGTCACCACATACTCGCCACGGTAGCGGGCATTGTGACAAAGTTTCTATGTCAGCTGGGTGTGGCAGCCAGGCGCCCCCTAGGGGATGGGGAGCCTGTCAGCCCCGGGCCTGTCACTGCCTGCTGTCCCTGCTGTCACCAGCCAGGCCTCTGAAAATTGGTCAAACCATTCCCAGACGTGGGGCCAATTTGGCCCAAAGCCTTGAAAAGACAAGTCGGGAAGAAAGATATGGGACAGAGGGAGAAAGCGAAGGGAGCAGGAGAAAGGGAAGGAAGAATAAAAAGTAGTGTTGGGCTGCAGGAGTGAGATGGAGGAATTGCAGGAAAAGAGGGAGGAAGTAGGAGAGTGATAGAAAAGGAAAGACGAGACATGCAGTCAGACGAG
Source organism: Columba livia (assembly GCF_036013475.1). NCBI lineage: Eukaryota > Metazoa > Chordata > Aves > Columbiformes > Columbidae > Columba > Columba livia. Next base: position 3,569,689 of record NW_027043009.1, on the reverse strand, counting down.
GGGTTAGTGAGAGAGGATGGGACAGAGAACAGGATGAGAATTAAATAAGGCATGGCAAGGACAGGCAAGGACAGGCAAAGCAAGGCTAGGCTGCAGGACATTTTTTTGCTTTATATTTTCTAGCACATTCGTCCTCGGACTACGAGGAAAGCCATAAGACCGTATGGATTAGGCCCAAGCAAATACACCGGCTACTTGAGACACTTAGACTAAGCCTAAAATACGCAGATTACTCCATAAGGATTGTTTTTATACTGTGCTTCCACAATCTGCTGGCATTACAAAAAAATAAGCTGCAGATCTCCTTAGGCTGAGTCATGGTGCTTTGTTGCAGGGACCATGCATATTAAGGGATTATTTCACCATTTCTGCTCTGGTTTTCAGAGTATGACACCAAAACACCCACCTGATGATATCCTTTCAAGAGCAAAGGCAGCAATTTGCAGAAATCCGCTTCTTTGGGGAAGTGAGAAATTGCTGAGCTGACACCAAGTCCTGCAGTGTCCCTGTCACCTGCAGAGTCACCACATACTCGCCACGGTAGCGGGCATTGTGACAAAGGTTCTATGTCAGCTGGGTGTGGCAGCCAGGCGCCCCCTAGGGGATGGGGAGCCTGTCAGCCCCGGGCCTGTCACTGCCTGCTGTCCCTGCTGTCACCAGCCAGGCCTCTGAAAATTGGTCAAACCATGCCCAGACTTGGGGCCAATTTGGCCCAAAGTCTTGAAAAGACAAGTCTGGAAGAAAGATATGGGACAGAGGGAGAAAGCGAAGGGAGCAGGAGAAAGGGAAGGAAGAATAAAAAGTAGTGTTGGGCTGCAGGAGTGAGATGGAGGAATAGCAAGAAAAGAGGAAGGAAGCAGGAGAGTGAGAGAAAAGGAAAGAAGAGACATGCAGCCAGACGAGGGGTTAGTGAGAGAGGATGGGACAGAGAACAGGATGAGAAGGAAATAAGGCAAGGCAAGGACAGGCAAGGACAGGCAAAGAAAGGCTAGGCTGCAGGACATTTTTTTGCTTTATATTTTCTAGCACATTCGTCCTCGGACTACGAGGAAAGCCATAAGACCGTATGGATTAGGCCCAAGCAAATACACCGGCTACTTGAGACACTTAGACTAAGCCTAAAATACGCAGATTACTCCATAAGGATTGTTTTTATACTGTGCTTCCACAATCTGCTGGCAGTACAAAAACATAAGCTGCAGATCTCTTAGGCTGAGTCATGGTGCTTTGTTGCAGGGACCATGTATATCATGGGAATATTTCACCATTTCTGCTCTGGTTTTCAGAGTATGACACCAAAACACCCACCTGATGATATCCTTTCAAGAGCAGAGGCAGCAACTTGCAGAATTCCGCTTCTTTGGGGAACTGAGAAATTGCTGAGCTGACACCAAGTCCTGCAGTGTCCCTGTCACCTGCAGAGTCACCACATACTCGCCACGGTAGCGGGCATTGTGACAAAGTTTCTATGTCAGCTGGGTGTGGCAGCCAGGCGCCCCCTAGGGGATGGGGAGCCTGTCAGCCCCGGGCCTGTCACTGCCTGCTGTCCCTGCTGTCACCAGCCAGGCCTCTGAAAATTGGTCAAACCATTCCCAGACGTGGGGCCAATTTGGCCCAAAGCCTTGAAAAGACAAGTCGGGAAGAAAGATATGGGACAGAGGGAGAAAGCGAAGGGAGCAGGAGAAAGGGAAGGAAGAATAAAAAGTAGTGTTGGGCTGCAGGAGTGAGATGGAGGAATTGCAGGAAAAGAGGGAGGAAGTAGGAGAGTGATAGAAAAGGAAAGACGAGACATGCAGTCAGACGAGGGGTTAGTGAGAGAGGATGGGACAGAGAACAGGATGAGAATTAAATAAGGCATGGCAAGGACAGGCAAGGACAGGCAAAGCAAGGCTAGGCTGCAGGACATTTTTTTGCTTTATATTTTCTAGCACATTCGTCCTCGGACTACGAGGAAAGCCATAAGACCGTATGGATTAGGCCCAAGCAAATACACCGGCTACTTGAGACACTTAGACTAAGCCTAAAATACGCAGATTACTCCATAAGGATTGTTTTTATACTGTGCTTCCACAATCTGCTGGCATTACAAAAAAATAAGCTGCAGATCTCCTTAGGCTGAGTCATGGTGCTTTGTTGCAGGGACCATGCATATTAAGGGATTATTTCACCATTTCTGCTCTGGTTTTCAGAGTATGACACCAAAACACCCACCTGATGATATCCTTTCAAGAGCAAAGGCAGCAATTTGCAGAAATCCGCTTCTTTGGGGAAGTGAGAAATTGCTGAGCTGACACCAAGTCCTGCAGTGTCCCTGTCACCTGCAGAGTCACCACATACTCGCCACGGTAGCGGGCATTGTGACAAAGGTTCTATGTCAGCTGGGTGTGGCAGCCAGGCGCCCCCTAGGGGATGGGGAGCCTGTCAGCCCCGGGCCTGTCACTGCCTGCTGTCCCTGCTGTCACCAGCCAGGCCTCTGAAAATTGGTCAAACCATGCCCAGACTTGGGGCCAATTTGGCCCAAAGTCTTGAAAAGACAAGTCTGGAAGAAAGATATGGGACAGAGGGAGAAAGCGAAGGGAGCAGGAGAAAGGGAAGGAAGAATAAAAAGTAGTGTTGGGCTGCAGGAGTGAGATGGAGGAATAGCAAGAAAAGAGGAAGGAAGCAGGAGAGTGAGAGAAAAGGAAAGAAGAGACATGCAGCCAGACGAGGGGTTAGTGAGAGAGGATGGGACAGAGAACAGGATGAGAAGGAAATAAGGCAAGGCAAGGACAGGCAAGGACAGGCAAAGAAAGGCTAGGCTGCAGGACATTTTTTTGCTTTATATTTTCTAGCACATTCGTCCTCGGACTACGAGGAAAGCCATAAGACCGTATGGATTAGGCCCAAGCAAATACACCGGCTACTTGAGACACTTAGACTAAGCCTAAAATACGCAGATTACTCCATAAGGATTGTTTTTATACTGTGCTTCCACAATCTGCTGGCAGTACAAAAACATAAGCTGCAGATCTCTTAGGCTGAGTCATGGTGCTTTGTTGCAGGGACCATGTATATCATGGGAATATTTCACCATTTCTGCTCTGGTTTTCAGAGTATGACACCAAAACACCCACCTGATGATATCCTTTCAAGAGCAGAGGCAGCAACTTGCAGAATTCCGCTTCTTTGGGGAACTGAGAAATTGCTGAGCTGACACCAAGTCCTGCAGTGTCCCTGTCACCTGCAGAGTCACCACATACTCGCCACGGTAGCGGGCATTGTGACAAAGTTTCTATGTCAGCTGGGTGTGGCAGCCAGGCGCCCCCTAGGGGATGGGGAGCCTGTCAGCCCCGGGCCTGTCACTGCCTGCTGTCCCTGCTGTCACCAGCCAGGCCTCTGAAAATTGGTCAAACCATTCCCAGACGTGGGGCCAATTTGGCCCAAAGCCTTGAAAAGACAAGTCGGGAAGAAAGATAGGGGACAGAGGGAGAAAGCGAAGGGAGCAGGAGAAAGGGAAGGAAGAATAAAAAGTAGTGTTGGGCTGCAGGAGTGAGACGGAGGAATTGCAAGAAAAGAGGCAGGAAGCAGGAGAGTGAGAGAAAAGGAAAGAAGAGACATGCAGCCAGACGAGGGGTTAGTGAGAGAGGATGGGACAGAGAACAGGATGAGAAGGAAATAAGGCAAGGCAAGGACAGGCAAGGACAGGCAAGGCAAGGCTAGGCTGCAGGACATTTTTTTGCTTTATATTTTCTAGCACATTCGTCTTCAGACTAGGAGTAAGGCCATAAGACCGTATGGATTAGGCCCAAGCAAAAACCCCAGCTACTTGAGACACTTAGACTAAGCCTAAAATACGCAGATCTCTCCATAAGGATGGTTTTTATACTGTGCTTCCACAATCTGCTGGCAGTACAAAAAAATAAGCTGCAGATCTCCTTAGGCTGAGTCATGGTGCTTTGTTGCAGGGACCATGCATATCATGGGAATATTTCACCATTTCTGCTCTGGTTTTCAGAGTATGACACCAAAACACCCACCTGATGATATCCTTTCAAGAGCAAAGGCAGCAATTTGCAGAAATCCGCTTCTTTGGGGAAGTGAGAAATTGCTGAGCTGACACCAAGTCCTGCAGTGTCCCTGTCACCTGCAGAGTCACCACATACTCGCCACGGTAGCGGGCATTGTGACAAAGGTTCTATGTCAGCTGAGTCTGGCAGCCAGGCGCCCCCTAGGGGATGGGGAGCCTGTCAGCCCCGGGCCTGTCACTGCCTGCTGTCCCTGCTGTCACCAGCCAGGCCTCTGAAAATTGGTCAAACCACGCCCATACTTGGGGCCAATTTGGCCCAAAGTCTTGAAAAGACAAGTCGGGAAGAAAGATATGGGACAGAGGGAGAAGGCGAAGGGAGCAGGAGGAAGGGAAGGAAGAATAAAAAGTAGTGTTGGGCTGCAGGAGTGCGATGGTGGAATTGCAGGAAAAGAGGGAGGAAGTAGGAGAGTGATAGAAATTGAAAGACGAGACATGCAGCCAGATGAGGGGTTAGTGAGAGAGGATGGGACAGAGAACAGGATGAAAAGGAAATAAGGCAAGGCAAGGACAGGCAAGGACAGGCAAAGCAAGGCTAGGCTGCAGGACATGTTTTCGCTTTAAAGTTTCTAGCACATTCATCTTCAGACTAGGTGTAATGCCATAAGACCGTATGAATTAGGCCCAAGAAAAAACCCCAGCTACTTGAGACACCTAGACTAAGCCTAAAATACGCAGATCTCTCCATAAGGATGGTTTTTATACTGTGCTTCCACAATCTGCTGGCAGTACAAAAACATAAGCTGCAGATCTCCTTAGGCTGAGTCATGGTGCTTTGTTGCAGGGACCATGCATATCATGGGAATATTTCACCATTTCTGCTCTGTTTTTCAGAGTATGACACCAAAACACCCACCTGATGATATCCTTTCAAGAGCAAAGGCAGCAATTTGCAGAATTCCGCTTCTTTGGGGAAGTGAGAAATTGCTGAGCTGCCACCAAGTCCTGCAGTGTCCCTGTCACCTGCAGAGTCACCACATACTCGCCACGGTAGCGGGCATTGTGACAAAGGTTCTATGTCAGCTGGGTGTGGCAGCCAGGCGCCCCATACGGGATTGGGAGGCCTGTCAGCCCCGGACCTGTCACTGCCTGCTGTCCCTGCTTTCACCAGCCAGGCCTCCGAAAATTGGTCAAACCATGCCCAGACTTGGGGCCAATTTGGCCCAAAGTCTTGAAAAGACAAGTCGGGAAGAAAGATATGGGACAGAGGGAGAAAGCGAAGGGAGCAGGAGAAAGGGAAGGAAGAATAAAAAGTAGTGTTGGGCTGCAGGAGTGAGATGGAGGAATTGCAGGAAAAGAGGCAGGAAGCAGGAGAGTGAGAGAAAAGGAAAGAAGAGACATGCAGCCAGACGTGGATTTAGTGAGAGAGGATGGGACAGAGAACAGCATGAGAAGGTAATAAGGCAAGGCAAGGACAGGCAAGGACATGCCAAGCTACAGGACATTTTTTTGCTTTGTAGTTTCTAGCACATTCGTCTTCAGACTAGGAGGAAAGCTATAAGACCGTATGGATTAGGCCCAAGCATAGACCCCAGCTACTTGAGACACTTAGACTAAGCCAAAAATACGAAGATCTCTACATAAGGTTGGTTTTTATACTGTATTCCACAATCTGCTGGCAGTACAAAACAATAAGCTGCAGATCTCCTTAGGCTGAGTCATGGTGCTTTGGTGCAGGGTCCATGCATATCATGGGAATATTTCACCTTTTCTGCTCTGGTGTTCCATGTATTACAACAAAACATCCACCTAGTGACATCCTTTCAATAGCAAAGGCAGCAATTTGCAGAATTCCGCTTCTTTGGGGAAGTGAGAAATTGCTGAGCTGCCACCAAGTCCTGCAGTGTCCCTGTCACCTGCAGAGTCACCGCATCCTCGCCACGGTAGCGGGCATTGTGACAAAGGTTCTTTTTCAGATGGGTGTGGCAGCCAGGCGCCCCCTAGGGGATTGTGAGCCTGTCAGCCCCGGGCCTGTCACTGCCCGCTGTCCCTGCTGTCACCAGCCAGGCCTCTGAAAATTGGTCAAACCATGCCCAGACTTAGGGCCAATTTGGCCCAAAGTCTTGAAAAGACAAGTCGGGAAGAAAGATATGGGACAGAGGGAGAAAGCGTAGGTAGCAGGAGAAAGGGAAGGAAGAATGGAAAGCCCGAATTAAGAGGGAAATCAGCATCCCACTTGACGTGCATGTACACTAATGCACGCAGTATGGGCAACTAACAAGAGAAGCTGGAAGCCATCGTGTAGCAGGAAAGCTATGACATAGTTGCCATCACAGAAACATGGTGGGATGACTCATATGACTGGAGTGCTGCTATGTGTGGCTACAAGCTCTTCAGAAAAGATAGGCAGGGTAGGAGAGGTGGAGGGGTGGCTTTATATGTTAGAGAGTCACTCGACTCTGTTAAACTTGAGGTCAGCAGTGACAAGGTTGAGTTCCTGTGGAGCAGAATCAGGGGGAAGTTTAACAAGGCTGACATCCTCGTGGGTGTCTGTTATAGACCGCGCAACCAGGACAATGAAGGAGATGAATTATTCTACAAGCAGCTGGCAGATGTCTCAAAATCAACGGCCCTTGTTCTTGTGGGTGACTTTAACCTGCCGGATGTCTGCTGGGAGGTCAATACTGCACAGAAGAGTCAGTCTAGGAAGTTCCTAGAGTGTATAGAGGACAATTTCCTTCATCAGCTGGTAAATGAGCCCACCAGGGGCAAGACCCCGCTAGACCTACTGTTTACAAACAGAGAAAGGCTGGTGGGAGATGTAGTGGTTGGAGGCCGCCTGGGGCATAGCTACCATGAAATAATAGAATTTTCAGTACTCAGAGATGCAGGGAGAACCATTAACAAAACCTCTATGCTGGACTTCCCGAGGGCAGATTTTTGCCTATTCAGAAGTCTAGTTCAGAGCATACCCTGGGAAACAATGCTTAAAAACATGCTGGCCCAGGAGGGTTGGACATGCTTCCAGCAGGTGGTTTTGAGTGCACAGGAACAGGCTATACCAGTGTGCCGAAAGGCTAGCTGGTGGGGAAGACAACCGGCTTGGCTAAACAGGGAGATTCTGAATGAAATCAGAAATAAAAAGAGACTTTACCGACTGTGGAAAAAAGGGCTGGCTACTTATGAAGGATTTATGGAAATAGCTAGATCATGCAGAAAAAAGATCAGGGAAACAAAAGTGCAATTTGAAGTTAACTTGGCCAATTCTGTCAGGGATAATAAAAAGTCCTTCTTCAAATATGTTAATAACAAAAGGAGGGGCAAGGAAAACCTCCATTCTCTGTTGGACTCTGAAGGAAATATAGTTAACAAAGATGAGGAGAAAGCTGAGGTACTTAATACCTACTTTGCCTCAGTTTTTACCAGTGAGACAGGTGGCCCTCAGGACAACTCATCTCTGGAGGTGGTTGACAGAGATAGGAAGCCAAATAGGCCCCTTGTATTCCAGGAGGAAATAGTTGGTGATTTACTGAGCCATCTGGATCCTCACAAGTCTATGGGACCAGATGGGATCCATCCGAGGGTGATGAGGGAGCTAGCAGAAGAACTTGCCAAGCCGCTCTCCATAATCTTCCAACAGTCCTGGCTCACTGGGGAGGTCCCATATGATTGAAAATTGGCCAATGTTACCCCAGTCCACAAAAAGGGCTGCAGAGCTGACCCTGGCAACTACAGGCCAGTCAGTCTGACCTCGGTGCCTGGCAGGGTTATGGAGCAGATCATGCTGAGTGGAATCACACAGCACCTTCAGGATGGACAAGGGATCAGACCCAGCCAGCATGGGTTTAGGAGGGGCAGGTCCTGTCTGACCAACCTGATCTCCTTTTATGATCAGGTGACCCAGCTGGTGGATGAGGGGAAAGCCATGGATGTGGTCTAACTGGACTTCAGCAAGGCCTTTGACACTGTCTCCCATAATATACTCTTGCAAAAGCTGGTAGCCCATGGCTTGGACAAGTGTACTCTACGCTGGGTTAAGAACTGGCTGGAGGGCCGGGCCCAGAGAGTGCTGGTGAATGGGGCTGCATCCAGCTGGCGGCCAGTCACTAGTGGTGTTCCCCAGGGGTCAGTGTTGTGTCCAGTCCTGTTTAACATCTTTATTGATGATTTAGATGAGGGGATTGAGACCATCAGCAGCAAATTTGCTCATGACACCAAGTTGGGAGGGAGTGTCGACCTACTGGAAGGCAGGAGGGCTCTGCAGAGGGATCTGGATAGACTGGAAAAATGGGCTGATTCCAATGGGATGAAGTTCAATAAGGCCAAGTGCCGGGTGCTGCACTTTGGTCACAACAACCCCCTGCAGCGCTACAGGCTGGGCACAGAGTGGCTGGAGAGCAGTCAGACAGAAAGGGACCTGGGAGTACTAATTGACAGGAAGCTCAACATGAGCCAACAGTGTGCCCAGGTGGCCAAGAAGGCCAACGGTATCCTGTCCTGTATCAAAAATAACGTGGTCAGCAGGACAAGGGAAGTGATCCTTCCCCTGTACTCTGCATTGGTGAGGCCACATCTGGAGTATTGTGTTCAGTTCTGGGCCTCTCAGTTCAGGAAAGACATTGAAGTGCTGGAGCGGGTCCAGAGAAGAGCAACACGAGTGGTGAAGGGACTTGAACACAAGCCCTATGGGGAGAGGCTGAGGGAGCTGGGGTTGTTTAGTCTAGAGAAGAGGAGGCTTAGAGGTGACCTCATCACTCTCTATAACTACCTGAAGGGAAGTTATAGCCAGGTGGGGATTGGTCTCTTCTCCCAGGCAGTTAGCAATAGGACAAGGGGGCATGGGCTTAAACTATACCAGGGGAAATTTAGACTGGATATCAGAAAGAAATTCCTTACAGAGAGAGTGGTCAGGCATTGGAATGGCCTGCCCAGGGAGGTAGTGGACTCGCCGTCCCTAGAGGTTTTTAAACTGAGATTGGACATGGCACTTAGTGCCATGATCTAGTAAACGGACTAGAGTTGGACCAAGAGTTGGACTCGATGATCGCTGAGGTCTTTTCTAACCCAGTCGATTCTGTGATACTGTGATTCTGTGATTCTGTGATTCTGTGATTCTGTGAATAAAAAGTAGTGTTGGGCTGCAGGAGTGAGATGGAGGAATTGAAGGAAAAGAGGCAGGGAGCAGGAGAGTGAGAGAAAAGGAAAGAAGAGACATGCAGCCAGACGAGGGGTTAGTGAGAGAGGGTGGGACAGAGAATAGGATGAGAAGGAAATAAGGCAAGACAAGGACAGGCTAGGCTGCAGGACATTTTTTTGCTTTATAGTTTCTAGCACATTCGTATTCAGACTAGGAGGAGAGCCAGAAGACCGTATGGATTAGGCCAAAGCAAAAACCCCAGCTACTTGAGACGCTTGGACTAAGCCTAAAATATGCAGATCTCTCCATAAGGATGGTTTTTATACTGTACTTCCACAATCTGCTGGCAGTACAAAAACATAAGCTGCAGATCTCCTTAGGCTGAGTCATAGTGCTTTGGTGCAGGGACCATGCATATCATGGGAATATTTCAACTTTTCTGCTCTGGTTTTCAGAGTATGACACCAAAACACCCACCTGATGACATCCATTCAAGAGCAAAGGCAGCAATTTGCAGAATTCCGCTTCTTTGGGGAAGTGAGAAATTGCTGAGCTGACACCAAGTCCTGCAGTGTCCCTGTCACCTGCAGAGTCACCGCATCCTAGCCACAGTACTGGCATTGTGACAAAGGTTCTTTGTCAGAAGAGTTTGGCAGCCAGGCGCCCCCTAGGGGATTGGGAGCCTGTTAGCCCCGGGCCTGTCACTGCCTGCTGTCCCTGCAGTCACCAGCCAGTCCTCTGAAAATTGGTCAAACCATGCCCATACATGGGGCCAATTTGGCCCAAAGTCTTGAAAAGACAAGTGGGGAAGAGAGATATGGGACAGAGGGAGAAAGCGAAGGGAGCAGGAGAAAGGGAAGGAAGAATAAAAAGTAGTGTTGGGCTGCAGGAGTGAGATGGAGGAATTGCCATTAAAGAGGCAGGAAGCAGGAGAGTGAGAGAAAAGGAAAGAAGAGACATGAAGCCAGAAGAGGGGTTAGTGAGAGAGGATGGGACAGAGAACAGGATGAGAAGGAAATAAGGCAAGGCAAGCACAGGCAAGGACAGGCAAAGCAAGGCTAGGCTGCAGGACATATTTTTGCTTTATATTTTCTAGCACATTCGTCCTCGGACTACAAGGAAAGCCATAAGACCGTATGGATTAGGCCCAAGCAAATACACAGGCTACTTGAGACACTTAGACTAAGCCTAAAATACGCAGAGTACTCCATAAGGATTGTTTTTATACTGTGCTTCCACAATTTGCTGGCAGTACAAAAACATAAGCTGCAGATCTCTTAGGCTGAGTCATGGTGCTTTGTTGCAGGGACCATGCATATCATGGGAATATTTCACCATTTCTGCTCTGGTTTTCAGAGTATGACACCAAAACACCCACCTGATGATATCCTTTCAAGAGCAAAGGCAGCAATTTGCAGAATTCCGGTCCTTTGGGGAAGTGAGAAATTGCTGAGCTGACACCAAGTCCTGCAGTGTCCCTGTCACCTGCAGAGTCACCACATACTCGCCACGGTAGCGGGCATTGTGACAATGGTTCTATATCAGCTGGGTGTGGCAGCCAGGCGCCCCCTAGCGGATGGGGAGCCTGTCAAGCCCGGGCCTGTCACTGCCCGCTGTCCCTGCTGTCACCAGCCAGGCCTCTGAAAACTTGTAAAACCACGCCCAGACTTGTGGCCACTTTGGCCCAAAGTCTAGAAAAGACAAGTAGGGAAGAAAGATATGGGACAGAGAGAGAAGCGAAGGGAGCAGGAGAAAGGGAAGGAAGAATAAAAAGTACTGTTGGGCTGCAGGATTGAGATGGAGGAATTGCAAGAAAAGAGGCAAGAAGCAGGAGAGTGAGAGAAAAGGGAATAAGAGACATGTAGCCAGACGAGGGGTTAGTGAGAGAGGATGGGACAGAGAACAGGATGAGAAGGAAATAAGGCAAGGCAAGGACAGGCAAGGACAGGCAAAGAAAGGCTAGGCTGCAGGACATTTTTTTGCTTTATATTTTCTAGCACATTCGTCCTCGGACTACGAGGAAAGCCATAAGACCGTATGGATTAGGCCCAAGCAAATACACCGGCTACTTGAGACACTTAGACTAAGCCTAAAATACGCAGATTACTCCATAAGGATTGTTTTTATACTGTGCTTCCACAATCTGCTGGCAGTACAAAAACATAAGCTGCAGATCTCTTAGGCTGAGTCATGGTGCTTTGTTGCAGGGACCATGCATATCATGGGAATATTTCACCATTTCTGCTCTGGTTTTCAGAGTATGACACCAAAACACCCACCTGATGATATCCTTTCAAGAGCAAAGGCAGCAATTTGCAGAATTCCGGTCCTTTGGGGAAGTGAGAAATTGCTGAGCTGACACCAAGTCCTGCAGTGTCCCTGTCACCTGCAGAGTCACCACATACTCGCCACGGTAGCGGGCATTGTGACAATGGTTCTATATCAGCTGGGTGTGGCAGCCAGGCGCCCCCTAGCGGATGGGGAGCCTGTCAAGCCCGGGCCTGTCACTGCCCGCTGTCCCTGCTGTCACCAGCCAGGCCTCTGAAAATTGGTCAAACCATTCCCAGACGTGGGGCCAATTTGGCCCAAAGCCTTGAAAAGACAAGTCGGGAAGAAAGATATGGGACAGAGGGAGAAAGCGAAGGGAGCAGGAGAAAGGGAAGGAAGAATAAAAAGTAGTGTTGGGCTGCAGGAGTGAGATGGAGGAAATGCAGGAAAAGAGGGAGGAAGTAGGAGAGTGATAGAAAAGGAAAGACGAGACATGCAGCCAGACGAGGGGTTAGTGAGAGAGGATGGGACAGAGAACAGGATGAGAAGGAAATAAGGCAAGGCAAGGACAGGCAAGGACAGGCAAGGACAGGCAAAGCAAGGCTAGGCTGCAGGACATTTTTTTGCTTTATAGTTTCTAGCACATTCGTCTTCAGAGTAGGAGTAAGGCCATAAGACCGTATGGATTAGGCCCAAGCAAAAACCCCATCTACTTGAGACACTGAGACTAAGCCTAAAATACGCAGATCTCTCCATAAGGATGGTTTTTATACTGTGCTTCCACAATCTGCTGGCAGTACAAAAACATAAGCTGCAGATCTCCTTAGGCTGAGTCATGGTGCTTTGGTGCAGGGACCATGCATATCATGGGAATATTTCACCATTTCTGCTCTGGTTTTCAGAGTATGACACCAAAACACCCACCTGATGATATCCTTTCAAGAGCAAAGGCAGCAATTTGCAGAATTCCGCTTCTTTGGGGAAGTGAGAAATTGCTGAGCTGCCACCATGTCCTGCAGTGTCCCTGTCACCTGCAGAGTCACCACATACTCGCCACGGTAGCGGGCATTGTGACAAAGGTTCTATGTCAGCTGGGTGTGGCAGCCAGGCGCCCCATACGGGATTGGGAGGCCTGTCAGCCCCGGACCTGTCACTGCCTGCTGTCCCTGCTTTCACCAGCCAGGCCTCCGAAAATTGGTCAAACCATGCCCAGACTTGGGGCCAATTTGGCCCAAAGTCTTGAAAAGACAAGTCGGGAAGAAAGATATGGGACAGAGGGAGAAAGCGAAGGGAGCAGGAGAAAGGGAAGGAAGAATAAAAAGTAGTGTTGGGCTGCAGGAGTGAGATGGAGGAATTGCAGGAAAAGAGGCAGGAAGCAGGAGAGTGAGAGAAAAGGAAAGAAGAGACATGCAGCCAGACGTGGATTTAGTGAGAGAGGATGGGACAGAGAACAGCATGAGAAGGTAATAAGGCAAGGCAAGGACAGGCAAGGACATGCCAAGCTGCAGGACATTTTTTTGCTTTGTAGTTTCTAGCACATTCGTCTTCAGACTAGGAGGAAAGCTATAAGACCGTATGGATTAGGCCCAAGCATAGACCCCAGCTACTTGAGACACTTAGACTAAGCCAAAAATACGAAGATCTCTACATAAGGTTGGTTTTTATACTGTATTCCACAATCTGCTGGCAGTACAAAACAATAAGCTGCAGATCTCCTTAGGCTGAGTCATGGTGCTTTGGTGCAGGGTCCATGCATATCATGGGAATATTTCACCTTTTCTGCTCTGGTGTTCCATGTATTACAACAAAACATCCACCTAGTGACATCCTTTCAATAGCAAAGGCAGCAATTTGCAGAATTCCGCTTCTTTGGGGAAGTGAGAAATTGCTGAGCTGCCACCAAGTCCTGCAGTGTCTCTGTCACCTGCAGAGTCACCGCATCCTCGCCACGGTAGCGGGCATTGTGACAAAGGTTCTTTTTCAGATGGGTGTGGCAGCCAGGCGCCCCCTAGGGGATTGTGAGCCTGTCAGCCCCGGGCCTGTCACTGCCCGCTGTCCCTGCTGTCACCAGCCAGGCCTCTGAAAATTGGTCAAACCATGCCCAGACTTAGGGCCAATTTGGCCCAAAGTCTTGAAAAGACAAGTCGGGAAGAAAGATATGGGACAGAGGGAGAAAGCGTAGGTAGCAGGAGAAAGGGAAGGAAGAATGGAAAGCCCGAATTAAGAGGGAAATCAGCATCCCACTTGACGTGCATGTACACTAATGCACGCAGTATGGGCAACTAACAAGAGAAGCTGGAAGCCATCGTGTAGCAGGAAAGCTATGACATAGTTGCCATCACAGAAACATGGTGGGATGACTCATATGACTGGAGTGCTGCTATGTGTGGCTACAAGCTCTTCAGAAAAGATAGGCAGGGTAGGAGAGGTGGAGGGGTGGCTTTATATGTTAGAGAGTCACTCGACTCTGTTAAACTTGAGGTCAGCAGTGACAAGGTTGAGTTCCTGTGGAGCAGAATCAGGGGGAAGTTTAACAAGGCTGACATCCTCGTGGGTGTCTGTTATAGACCGCGCAACCAGGACAATGAAGGAGATGAATTATTCTACAAGCAGCTGGCAGATGTCTCAAAATCAACGGCCCTTGTTCTTGTGGGTGACTTTAACCTGCCGGATGTCTGCTGGGAGGTCAATACTGCACAGAAGAGTCAGTCTAGGAAGTTCCTAGAGTGTATAGAGGACAATTTCCTTCATCAGCTGGTAAATGAGCCCACCAGGGGCAAGACCCCGCTAGACCTACTGTTTACAAACAGAGAAAGGCTGGTGGGAGATGTAGTGGTTGGAGGCCGCCTGGGGCATAGCTACCATGAAATAATAGAATTTTCAGTACTCAGAGATGCAGGGAGAACCATTAACAAAACCTCTATGCTGGACTTCCCGAGGGCAGATTTTTGCCTATTCAGAAGTCTAGTTCAGAGCATACCCTGGGAAACAATGCTTAAAAACATGCGGGCCCAGGAGGGTTGGACATGCTTCCAGCAGGTGGTTTTGAGTGCACAGGAACAGGCTATACCAGTGTGCCGAAAGGCTAGCTGGTGGGGAAGACAACCGGCTTGGCTAAACAGGGAGATTCTGAATGAAATCAGAAATAAAAAGAGACTTTACCGACTGTGGAAAAAAGGGCTGGCTACTTATGAAGGATTTATGGAAATAGCTAGATCATGCAGAAAAAAGATCAGGGAAACAAAAGTGCAATTTGAAGTTAACTTGGCCAATTCTGTCAGGGATAATAAAAAGTCCTTCTTCAAATATGTTAATAACAAAAGGAGGGGCAAGGAAAACCTCCATTCTCTGTTGGACTCTGAAGGAAATATAGTTAACAAAGATGAGGAGAAAGCTGAGGTACTTAATACCTACTTTGCCTCAGTTTTTACCAGTGAGACAGGTGGCCCTCAGGACAACTCATCTCTGGAGGTGGTTGACAGAGATAGGAAGCCAAATAGGCCCCTTGTATTCCAGGAGGAAATAGTTGGTGATTTACTGAGCCATCTGGATCCTCACAAGTCTATGGGACCAGATGGGATCCATCCGAGGGTGATGAGGGAGCTAGCAGAAGAACTTGCCAAGCCGCTCTCCATAATCTTCCAACAGTCCTGGCTCACTGGGGAGGTCCCATATGATTGAAAATTGGCCAATGTTACCCCAGTCCACAAAAAGGGCTGCAGAGCTGACCCTGGCAACTACAGGCCAGTCAGTCTGACCTCGGTGCCTGGCAGGGTTATGGAGCAGATCATGCTGAGTGGAATCACACAGCACCTTCAGGATGGACAAGGGATCAGACCCAGCCAGCATGGGTTTAGGAGGGGCAGGTCCTGTCTGACCAACCTGATCTCCTTTTATGATCAGGTGACCCAGCTGGTGGATGAGGGGAAAGCCATGGATGTGGTCTATCTGGACTTCAGCAAGGTCTTTGACACTGTCTCCCATAATATACTCTTGCAAAAGCTGGTAGCCCATGGCTTGGACAAGTGTACTCTACGCTGGGTTAAGAACTGGCTGGAGGGCCGGGCCCAGAGAGTGCTGGTGAATGGGGCTGCATCCAGCTGGCGGCCAGTCACTAGTGGTGTTCCCCAGGGGTCAGTGTTGTGTCCAGTCCTGTTTAACATCTTTATTGATGATTTAGATGAGGGGATTGAGACCATCAGCAGCAAATTTGCTCATGACACCAAGTTGGGAGGGAGTGTCGACCTACTGGAAGGCAGGAGGGCTCTGCAGAGGGAT
Organism: Columba livia; assembly: GCF_036013475.1. Taxonomy (NCBI): domain Eukaryota; kingdom Metazoa; phylum Chordata; class Aves; order Columbiformes; family Columbidae; genus Columba; species Columba livia. The sequence continues at coordinate 3,554,003 of NW_027043009.1, read as the reverse complement.
CTGGATAGACTGGAAAAATGGGCTGATTCCAATGGGATGAAGTTCAATAAGGCCAAGTGCCGGGTGCTGCACTTTGGTCACAACAACCCCCTGCAGCGCTACAGGCTGGGCACAGAGTGGCTGGAGAGCAGTCAGACAGAAAGGGACCTGGGGGTACTAATTGACAGGAAGCTCAACATGAGCCAACAGTGTGCCCAGGTGGCCAAGAAGGCCAACGGTATCCTGTCCTGTATCAAAAATAACGTGGTCAGCAGGACAAGGGAAGTGATCCTTCCCCTGTACTCTGCATTGGTGAGGCCACATCTGGAGTATTGTGTTCAGTTCTGGGCCTCTCAGTTCAGGAAAGACATTGAAGTGCTGGAGCGGGTCCAGAGAAGAGCAACACGACTGGTGAAGGGACTTGAACACAAGCCCTATGGGGAGAGGCTGAGGGAGCTGGGGTTGTTTAGTCTAGAGAAGAGGAGGCTTAGAGGTGACCTCATCACTCTCTATAACTACCTGAAGGGAAGTTATAGCCAGGTGGGGATTGGTCTCTTCTCCCAGGCAGTTAGCAATAGGACAAGGGGGCATGGGCTTAAACTCTACCAGGGGAAATTTAGACTGGATATTAGAAAGAAATTCTTTACAGAGAGAGTGGTCAGGCATTGGAATGGCCTGCCCAGGGAGGTAGTGGACTCGCCGTCCCTAGAGGTTTTTAAACTGAGATTGGACATGGCACTTAGTGCCATGATCTAGTAAACGGACTAGAGTTGGACCAAGAGTTGGACTCGATGATCGCTGAGGTCTTTTCTAACCCAGTCGATTCTGTGATACTGTGATTCTGTGATTCTGTGATTCTGTGAATAAAAAGTAGTGTTGGGCTGCAGGAGTGAGATGGAGGAATTGAAGGAAAAGAGGCAGGGAGCAGGAGAGTGAGAGAAAAGGAAAGAAGAGACATGCAGCCAGACGAGGGGTTAGTGAGAGAGGATGGGACAGAGAATAGGATGAGAAGGAAATAAGGCAAGACAAGGACAGGCTAGGCTGCAGGACATTTTTTTGCTTTATAGTTTCTAGCACATTCGTATTCAGACTAGGAGGAGAGCCAGAAGACCGTATGGATTAGGCCAAAGCAAAAACCCCAGCTACTTGAGACGCTTGGACTAAGCCTAAAATATGCAGATCTCTCCATAAGGATGGTTTTTATACTGTACTTCCACAATCTGCTGGCAGTACAAAAAAATAAGCTGCAGATCTCCTTAGGCTGAGTCATAGTGCTTTGGTGCAGGGACCATGCATATCATGGGAATATTTCAACTTTTCTGCTCTGGTTTTCAGAGTATGACACCAAAACACCCACCTGATGACATCCATTCAAGAGCAAAGGCAGCAATTTGCAGAATTCCGCTTCTTTGGGGAAGTGAGAAATTGCTGAGCTGACACCAAGTCCTGCAGTGTCCCTGTCACCTGCAGAGTCACCGCATCCTAGCCACAGTACTGGCATTGTGACAAAGGTTCTTTGTCAGAAGAGTTTGGCAGCCAGGCGCCCCCTAGGGGATTGGGAGCCTGTTAGCCCCGGGCCTGTCACTGCCTGCTGTCCCTGCAGTCACCAGCCAGTCCTCTGAAAATTGCTCAAACCATGCCCATACATGGGGCCAATTTGGCCCAAAGTCTTGAAAAGACAAGTGGGGAAGAGAGATATGGGACAGAGGGAGAAAGCGAAGGGAGCAGGAGAAAGGGAAGGAAGAATAAAAAGTAGTGTTGGGCTGCAGGAGTGAGATGGAGGAATTGCCATTAAAGAGGCAGGAAGCAGGAGAGTGAGAGAAAAGGAAAGAAGAGACATGAAGCCAGAAGAGGGGTTAGTGAGAGAGGATGGGACAGAGAACAGGATGAGAAGGAAATAAGGCAAGGCAAGCACAGGCAAGGACAGGCAAAGCAAGGCTAGGCTGCAGGACATTTTTTTGCTTTATATTTTCTAGCACATTCGTCCTCGGACTACAAGTAAAGCCATAAGACCGTATGGATTAGGCCCAAGCAAATACACAGGCTACTTGAGACACTTAGACTAAGCCTAAAATACGCAGAGTACTCCATAAGGATTGTTTTTATACTGTGCTTCCACAATCTGCTGGCAGTACAAAAACATAAGCTGCAGATCTCTTAGGCTGAGTCATGGTGCTTTGTTGCAGGGACCATGCATATCATGGGAATATTTCACCATTTCTGCTCTGGTTTTCAGAGTATGACACCAAAACACCCACCTGATGATATCCTTTCAAGAGCAAAGGCAGCAATTTGCAGAATTCCGGTCCTTTGGGGAAGTGAGAAATTGCTGAGCTGACACCAAGTCCTGCAGTGTCCCTGTCACCTGCAGAGTCACCACATACTCGCCACGGTAGAGGGCATTGTGACAATGGTTCTATATCAGCTGGGTGTGGCAGCCAGGCGCCCCCTAGCGGATGGGGAGCCTGTCAATCCCGGGCCTGTCACTGCCCGCTGTCCCTGCTGTCACCAGCCAGGCCTCTGAAAACTTGTAAAACCACGCCCAGACTTGTTGCCACTTTGGCCCAAAGTCTAGAAAAGACAAGTAGGGAAGAAAGATATGGGACAGAGAGAGAAGCGAAGGGAGCAGGAGAAAGGGAAGGAAGAATAAAAAGTACTGTTGGGCTGCAGGAGTGAGATGGAGGAATTGCAAGAAAAGAGGCAAGAAGCAGGAGAGTGAGAGAAAAGGGAATAAGAGACATGTAGCCAGACGAGGGGTTAGTGAGAGAGGATGGGACAGAGAACAGGATGAGAAGGTAATAAGGCAAGGGAAGGACAGGGAAGGACAGGCAAAGCAAGGCTAGGCTGCAGGACACTTTTTTTCTTTATAGTTTCCAGCACATTCGTCTTCAGACTAGGAGTAAGGCCATAAGACCGTATGGATTAGGCCCAAGCAAAAACCCAAGCTACTTGAGACACTTAGAATAAGCCTAAAATACGCAGATCTCTCCATAAGGATGATTTTTATACTGTGCTTCCACAATCTGCTGGCAGTAGAAAAACATAAGCTGCAGATCTCTTAGGCTGAGTAATGGTGGTTTGGTGCATGGACCATACATATCATGAGAATATTTCACCATTTCAGCTCTGGTTTTCAGTGTATGACACCAAAACACCCACCTGATGATATCCTTTCAAGAGCAAAGGCAGCAATTTGCAGAATTCCGGTCCTTTGGGGAAGTGAGAAATTGCTGAGCTGACACCAAGTCCTGCAGTGTCCCTTTCACCTGCAGAGTCACCACATACTCGCCACGGTAGCAGGCATTGTGACAAAGGTTCTATGTCAGCTGGGTGTGGCAGCCAGGTGCCCCCTAGGGGATGGGGAGCCTGTCAGCCCCGAGCCTGTCACTGCCTGCTGTCCCTGCTGTCACCTGCCAGGCCTCTGAAAATTGGTCAAACCATGCCCAGACTTGGGGCCAATTTGGCCCAAAGTCTCCAACAGACAAGTTGGGAAGAAAGATATGGGACAGAGGGAGAAAGCGAAGGGAGCAGGAGAAAGGGAAGGAAGAATAAAAAGTAGTGTTGGGCTGCAGGAGTGAGATGGAGGAATTGCAAGAAAAGAGGCAGGAAGCAGGAGAGTGAGAGAAAAGGAAAGACATGCAGGCAGACGAGGGGTTAGTGGGAGAAGATTGGACAGAGAACAGGATGAGAAGGAAATAAGGGAAGGCAAGAACTGGCACGGACAGGCAAAGCAAGGCTAGGCTGCAGGATATTTTTTTGCTCTATAGTTTCTAGCACTTTCTTCTTCAGACTAGGACTAAGGATATGAAACTGTATGGATTAGGCCCAAGCAAAAACCCCAGCTACTTGAGACCCTTAGACTAAGCCTAAAATACGCAGATCTCTCCATAAGGATGGTTTTTATACTGTGCTTCCACAATCTGCTGGCAGTACAAAAAAATAAGCTGCAGATCTCCTTAGGCTGAGTCATGGTGCTTTGGTGAAGGGACCATGCTTATCATGGGCATATTCCACCATTTCTGCTCTGGTTTTCAGTGTATGTTACCAAAACACCCACGGGATGACATCCTTTCAAGAGCAAAGGCAGAAATTTGCAGAATTCCGCTTCTTTGGGGAAGTGAGAAATTGCTGAGCTGACACCAAGTCCTGCAGTGTCCCTGTCACCTGCAGAGTCACCACATACTCGCCACGGTAGCAGGCATTGTAACAAACGTTTTATGTCAGATGGGTGTGGCAGCCAGGCGCCCCCTAGGGGATGGGGAGCCTGTAAGGCCCGAGCCTGTCACTGCCTGCTGTCCCTGCTGTCACCTGCCAGGCCTCTGAATATTGGTCAAACCATGCCCAGACTTGGGGCCAATTTGGCCCAAAGTCTTGAAAAGACAAGTCGGGAAGAAAGATATGGGACAGAGGGAGAAAGCGAAGGGAGCAGGAGAAAGGGAAGGAAGAATAAAAAGTACTGTTGGGCTGCAGGAGTGAGATGCAGAGTCACTGCATCCTCTCCAAGATAGCAGGCATTGTGACAAAGGTTCTATGTCAGCTGGGTGTGGCATCAAGTCGACCCTAGGTGTTTGGGAGCCTGTCAGCCCCGGGCCTGTCACTGCCTGCTGTCCCTGCTCTCACCAGCCAGGCCTCTGAAAACAGGTCAAACCATGCCAAGACTTGGGGCCAATTTGGCCCAAAGTGTCCAACAGACAAGTCGGGAAGAATCATGTGGGACACAGGGAGAAAGCGAAGGGAGCAGAACAAAGGGAAGGAAGAATAAGAAGTAGTGTTGGGCTGTAGGAGTGAGATGGAGGAATTGCAGGAAAATAGGCAGGAAGGAAGAGAATGAGAGAAAAGGAAAGAAGAGACATGCAGCCAGACAGGGGGTTAGTGAGAGAGGATGGGACAGAGAACAGGATGAGAAGGAAATAAGGCAAGGCAAGGACCGACAAGGACAGACAAGGCAAGGCTAGGCTGCAGGACATTTTTTTGCTTTGTAGTTTCTAGCACATTCGTCTTCAGACAAGGAGGAAATCCACAAGACCGTATGGATTAGGCCCAAGAAAAAAAACCCAGCTACTTGAGACACTTAGACTAAGGCAAAAATACGAAGATCTCTCCATAAGCATGGTTTTTATGCTGTACTTCCACAATCTGCTGACAGTACAAAAAAATAAGCTGCATATCTCCTTATGCTGAGTCATAGTGCAGTGGGGCAGGGACCATGCATGTCATGTTAATATTTCTCCATTTCTGCTCTGGTTTTCCGTGTATTACACCAGAAACACCCACCTGATGACATCCTTTCAAGAGCAAAGGCAGCAATTTGCAGAATTCCGCTTTTTTGGGGAAGTGAGAGATTGCTGAGCTGACACCAAGTCCTGCAGTGTCGCTGTCACCCGCAGAGTCACCGCATCCTCGCCACGCTAGCAGGCATTGTGACAAAGGTTCTATGTCATCTGGGTGTGGCAGCCAAGCGCCCCCTACGGGATGGGGAGCCTGTCAGCCCCGGGCCTGTCACTGCCTGCTGTCCCTGCTGTCACCAGCCAGGCCTCTGAAAACTTGTCAAACCATGCCCATACGTGGGGCCAGTTTGGTCCGAAGTCTCCAACAGAGAATTCGCGAGGAACGATATGGGACAGAGGGAGAAAGCGAAGGGAGCAGGAGAAAGGGAAGGAAGAATAAAAAGTAGTGTTTGGCTGCAGGAGTGAAATGGAGGAAATGCAATAAAAGAGGCAGGAAGCAGGAGAGTGAGAGAAAAGGAACGAAGACACATGCAGCCAGACGAGGGTTTAACGAGAGAGATTGGGACAGAGAACAGGATGAGGAGGAAATAAGGCAAGGCAAGGACAGGCAAGGACAGGCAAGGCAAGCCTAGGCTGCAAGACATTTTTTGGCTTTATAGTTTCTAGCACATTCTTCTTCACACTAGGAGGAAAGCCATAAAACCGTATGGATTAGGCCCAAGCAAAAACCCCAGCTACTTGAGACATTTAGACTAAGCCTAAAATACAAAGATCTCTCCATAAGAGTGGTTTTTATACTGTGCTTCCACAATCTGCAGGCAGTACAAAAAAATAAGCTGCAGGTCTCCTTAGGCTGAGTCATGGTGCTTTGGGGCGGGGATCATGCATATCATGGGCATATTTCACTATTACTGGTCTGGTTTTCAGCGTATTACACCGAAACACCCACCTGATGACATCCTTTCAAGAGCAAAGGTTCGCGGTTGAGGCGTACAAACGACATGGACCAAGTTCTTTCAAGATGAAAGTAATAGATGCCATTTATTGCTACAAGTGCATTTTTATACAATTCTACCAGTTCATGTGTCTTTTCAATATTGGTTACTAGTTTCAGCACTGACATCTCATTGGTTAATTTTTCTATCATCCATGTTATTCTTCTATCCCCTTCTTTCTCACGGGTACATCTCTCCTCTCTCCGGATACTCCTTTACTCCCATCCTTCTCAAGGGTAAATCTTAATATCTCAAGGCTGATCTCTACTCTCATATTTTCTGTCAAGGATTCCACAGACCCGCTGCAGTTTCCCACAATTCCCCCTTTTTTTATTTTTGCTAAAAATGCTGCCCTCATTGTCCACTGCAGGGCCCTTTGCAGCAGAGAAATCATGCATGGCAACATTAGTAACACAACCACAACAACCATCAAAATGATCAGTCCTGTTTTCACTACTGATAACAACCATCCTAGAAACCCTCAACCACTAATCAATTTATTTAACAAATCCCATCGAAGTCTTCACACCCATGTCCTTGAGCTAATAACAAAAAATCTATCGCGACCCCACTCTGCCATGTGGCATGTCTTACAGAATGTACATCTAGAAAAAGTCCACTTAAAGCCTTTTAAGTTCTGTTAGTTTGCTTAACTAGTCAGCATCCTAATGTTCTAAAATATTTAAAGCTTTTAGCTGTGCCAACACCAGATACAAGAGATTCTAAAACCCTTAACCTTGAACCCCAAAAATCTACATTATCATCACATTTTGACTCATATACACGCAAAAAGTGTTTTTCTCGTCTTGCTCTTCTGTGATCTATTATCTATTATACATTGGGCGTTAAGAGAGTTAATAGTCCCAAAATACACAGTCCTTCAACAGCTTTAGAAGGAATTCCTGGTCAGGCTCTATCTCCACAGATCAAGAATACACCATACAGGAGGTTTTGGGGTCGCTGTTCCCACATTATCAGTGACATCCCTTGGATTCTTCTGCGAGCCATTACACCATTGAGTTTCATTTCTATAGTCACCAAAGGTAGAATTAACATTTTGCAGTTTTATTCATTCATTTTCTCGTATATTGTTCTGACACTTTTCACAAACCAGGTTGATACAAGTGTCCATGGGCATAGATGCCAGCAATTCCAGTTCCTGTGGTTCAATGTCTATTTCCGGGAGACAGTTAATCCAAAGTGCCATGTTAGTATTATTACAGTTTGTTGCAATGCCTCTGCACCAACCTCTATTTTGAAACAGTTGTGTGATGCTGCTGTAGTCATCAAGGGGGATGCCAACCAAGCATGTGTGGAACGGGTTTTCCAGAGATGCCATAGCTAGGCATATGGAGTCCTGGTCAGTCATGTTGGTTAAAGTACTCCACATGTTAGTCTTTGTCTGTGCGGGCATCCAAAACACAGCAGCTGCAACAATCATTGTCAGGAAGATAACACAGGTTTCACATTTCGTGCTGGCAACCATTGCGGCCCTTGATCTGTAAAGACATAAGCATAGCCTCTCCCCCAGGTTATCAATTGATGTGGCCTTTTCCATTGACCATTAACTAGTGATTTGGCCATAACTAATGTAGGTTCTTTCTGATTTAGCATGGTTTTGGGTCACACTTGCAAAGTATTTCATCACATACAATGCTTTTGACAATAGGTGTTGTGGTGTTTTCCCTACTTCTCCCCCCTTTTTGTTTAAAAAAGAACAGAACCAAAACAAAAAACACAGTTCAGAAGGAGATACGTGCATTGGACCTTGACTACGTACTCAGAATCACAAATCAAATTTAGAGGTTCCTCCTTAAAAAGCTCTAAGTAATGTAAAGCTGTGTCAAGTTCTGCTAATTGGGTTGAACCTTCAATAATTTTTACAGAATGATGCCAATTGTTATCTTCACACCAAACCACTACAGCTTTATGGGACTTCCCAGAACCAGCAACAAAAACTTTGCAAGTATGTAGGATCAGACCAAATACAAGTATGGCCTATGACCTGATGTGAAAGACTTGCAGGTTCTGCAGCAATTTACATTTTACATTTATGCATGCCAAAAGCTGTGCTGTTAAGAAAACCAGCTAGTGCAATTTACAAAGACATAGATTACAAATAAAATTAAAAAATCAGAATTACATTTCACAAATGGTACATATATGACAAAAGGATCATGGCCTATTGAAACTTAAATTCATTCCCTGCTTTTCTTGATCAGAGTAAAAAGCAGTATATCAGTCTGCTAGCAATCTCATCATACTGTTCCACAATAGCCACAGGTTGTTTCTATGTTGTAGCTATAAATAGACAAATCTGCAAGTCCAATTGAATGCAGTCAGCCTGTAAAGTTGTCATAAATTTATTCCTCAAAGTTTCCAACTCCATTTTGGCTGTCATATTTATTGGATATTGTTTTCCCTTACCAGATCGAAGTCCTGTTTCAGATCAATCAGTGTAGTATTTGCTTTATCGAAACATTGGCTGTTAATACTAGTGGAAATACAGCATTTGAAATTTCCTTGGAGATTTCTCACTTGCAGCAAGCAATTATGCGCCATCCAAGCAGATTCTTGTAGGCCATGCAACTAAACAGAATTCTCAGAAAACGTTATTTGAGCTTACAATTTACTTAACAAATCTTAACCTAAGAGAAGTATAGGAGTTTCTAACAACTATAAGAATTCATGTATTTAAACTTTGTTCCAAATATGGCATTCTATTGGTCTCAAAAAACGGCCTTTCTTTCATTCTCTCTCATGACCTCAAAAACTAGCACAGTGAATTTACTAAGAAGTCACTTACAACTAATTACCACAGAATAAGTCTATTAACAAATTTTTGGTTTAGTTTTCCAGTTTCATTAGAACTATGGGTCTGCTAAGGATGCCTTTAAACTTCACCCTCGGACTGCTCCATTCAGTATTACATCACTGCAGTGGCGGGGAGAGAGAACCCCCCTTTCACTGCTTTAAAAGCAGGCAGCCAGATTTTTCCAGTTGTTTTTTCTTTCTGTGCAGTGTAGATATAACCAAGGTTACGCAGCTGGCATACTGGCTGGTATGAAGTAGGAGGTTCTGGGAAGCTTCTCAGTTACAATGAGCTGCACACAGGCCTGGGATATTTTGCTCTTTTGTTTACCCATTTCATTCCAACTACAAATTTCAAGTAGCTCAGAAATAGTTACATTCCTTAGCTTCATTTACGTTTTACAATTTAGAGGTGTCAAAAAACAGTATAAACCAGTATAATAAACATAAATCCATTAGTCTATTTTCCTAGATCCAAATCAGTTAATATTCTAGCAATTTTTAAATACAACCTCTTCCAAATTCACAGCTATCATAGCATTTTAACAATTTAAATGCTTTTCTAACAATATAAGCTATTACTTTAATGTGTAAGGATGCATCCTAAGGGGGAGAAAGGTGGAATTTTAGCAGTGGAACCGGTTCACATTTTGTAGTTATCTCCCCAAACAAGATTCTTTTGGTACCAAATATGAATATGCAAACTAAAATACTGAGCTCAGATGTGAAAACCATATACCAAGTTCAAATAAGCAGATGGATCACAGTTACACCAATTTAAGACAATATCTCAATTTTTTGCATTGCACCTTTGGGCTGCCTACTGCTCAGCCAGGTGGAGGTACCTCTGGGTCTCCCTGACAAAAAAAGTCAGCGTGCACTGGAGCCCCACCGGCCCCCGCAGCGAGCTGGACTGGGCAAGGCCTTTTTTGTTTTATTTTGTTTTGTTTTAGTGTCTCATCTGGTGCACCACAGCTGTTATGCCAAAACCAGGATTCTTTACATGATGTGCATACGGAAAAACCAAATCCAGCACACCGAGATGAGACACAGCCTGTCACAGAGTTGCGCAAGTCTGAATGCCGGAATAAAGGTAGCATGCTAGAGAAAAGAAAAAAAAATAACAGCTACTACACACAAAATTTTACCATCACATTCACGCAGTGAAGAACTAAATTACTTATGATCTTCTGTATTATCACAAAACACACATTTTGAGTCAACGGATTCTCATAATTTAACAGACTGTAAACTTATCGTACCATATAATAAAGACCTACCAAAATTGCAACATGCTTAAACCGATACCCACAAAGAAAACAGGTTAATGAGGGAAGCATCTTGCAGACTTCAGCAAGTTTACTGTGACATGTGTGTTGTCAGTTAACTCTCTCTCAGCTTGTTGACGTTCAAATCGTTCCAGCTGTAAAACTGTCTGTAATGATCTAATGATCTCTTGTAGAGATTTATTTTGTCCTGCTCTTCTCATCTTAAAAACGACATTAATTGCAACAAAATTCTATTCTCCGGACACTTTTCCCAATCATTTAACGTAAACAGCAGCGAACACTGATTTCAATATTTAACAAGATCTTCCTTCCTCATAATTCCGAGTGCTTTCCTAAGTTTTAAAACACCTCCCAATACTGATTTTTCAGGAACACAACTGAAAACAATTATTCCTGACCCCGTCTTGCAAGTAAAACCTTGAGAATGGGGAGGGAGGGGGAGAAAACACAGGGTGCTTGCAGCACGACTGGGAAAAATGGGGACAGAGTTTTACGGCGCACTGAAAAACAACTAGTAAAACAATTAACTCACATTCCTGACAAGCTGCTTGATTTTCAGAGAGGCAATACACAGAAGCACATAATATGTACTGTAAAACTTGCAGATAACACATCGGTAGCAAGCATTAGCATTCTCTACTGCTAATTTCAACATTAGTGCTTCCTTAACTTCTAAGTTTTCAACCTGCTTATTGATGGCCTCTTGAAGATGGTCAATAAATTGCATGTAATTCTCACTGGGACCCTGATCAATAGTTGCAATTGATTTGGCTGCATTGTTGGTTTCAGGCACCTTTATCATAGCTTGATATGCGAGGTCTGGTGACTGCCTCAGGATTTCAGAAAGTTATCGTGCCTGTAGTTGTGGTGTGTCAATTAGTGTCTCTTCCAGAAACACACGGGGTCCCGTGGTTTAACTGTAACTGAAAATGGGGGTAAATCCCAGCTTTTTGGTAAGTTCAGTTTACGCTCTGAAACTCCACCCCCACCCTCAGGAATTCGCTTTTTAGCAGCGTGGGAGGGAGGCGGGGGCAGGTTGGGGGGACCCAAATCCATAGGAATTACGTTATTTGGCTCAGTCTGGCTCACCACAGGGGGTCCTCCCCACCTAAATCTCCAGGCAAGGGGGGATAGGAAAAAAAATGTCCATTTTTTTCTTCCGCAACCGATAGCGGCGGGGCAGAGGGTTGAACTGTGATCAATGGCGGTGACGCAGACGGCCGAACCGCGGTTGATGATGGTAGAGGAGAGGTTCGAGCTGTGATTGATGACAGCGGAGCGGTCGGCCGAACGCATTGCTCCGACCGGTGTTTCGAGGGCCCCTCCCGAGATCGCACATAACCCAACGCTGTTTTTTCATGTGAGTCTTTCATAGCTTTTATCTGATCTCAGGGCCACACACATGTATATGAGTCTTTCATAATTTTTTTCTGATCTCGGAGCCACACATACGTATGCTCCTTCTTTACTCCTTTTAACTTTCCAAGAAAGTGCCGCGGATCCTTATCCGTGTCAGATAATACGGACTTGGGTGGTTTTGACGAATCCTTAGTAACAGGGGAGGTTGGAGTAGTACTTAATCTTGCCTTTTCCTCCAAATCTGGCCCAGGAGAGCCAGGAAGACCATCCCCCTCCGCCGCCTCTGCCTGTTGCTGTTTTAACTCTTTCAGAGTATCTAATAACAAGCACCACGTCGTTAACAGTTCAGATGCTTCCTTGGACCCTTTAGTAGCACTGTCAAGCAGTTTATCCCCCAAGTCCATCCATTGTGACACACTAAATGCTGTCACAGGATTAACCTCTATACCTTGTGCTTTGCCCCATAGTAACATTTTTCTTAAAGTCAGTTCTGGAAGGCTAACACCCTGCTTCTTCAGAAGCAGCTTCCATGTAGATAATATAGTACCATCTTCTTTAGATAAGTTTCAACCCCCCGTTCCCGGTAACTCACCTCCTCCTTAGCGAGATGTCTTTTCAACGTTCCGGACCTTCGGCAGCTCTCCTCGGCTGCTCTTATCAGCTGTACTGGGCTCCGTCTCCACAGCTCTTCTCCGGCTGTTCACAGCTTCACGCTGTCACCTTGTCATGCGAGATCCTCTTCAGGCAGGATCACGTCGGGGTCACCATATGTCGCGGTTGAGACAGACAAATGACATGGACCAAGTTCTTTCAAGATGAAAGTAATAGATGCCATTTATTGCTACAAGTGCATTTTTATACAATTCAATCAGTTCATGTGTCTTTTCACTATTGGTTACAAGTTACAGCACTAACATCTCATTGGTTAATTTTTCTATCATCCATGTTATTCTTCTATCCCTTTCTCTCTCACGGGTACATCTCTCCTCTCTCCGGATACTCCTTTACTCCCATCCTTCTCAAGGGCAAATCTTAATATCTCAAGGCTGATCTCTAGTTTCATATTTTCTGTCAAGGATTCCACATACCCGCTGCAGTTTCCCACAACACACACACTGTCTGATTGGGTTTGTGACACACACACGCTGTCCAATGGTGTTTGTGACACACACGGTGTCAAATGGGGTTTGTGACACACACGGTGTCAAATGGGGTTTGCGACACACACACTGTCGAGGGGGGTTTGTGACACACACGCTGTCCAATGGTGTTCGTGACACACACAATGTCCAATGGGGTTTGTGACACGCATGCTGTCCAATGCGGATTGTAACACACACACGCTGTCTATTGGTGTTTGTGACACGCATACTGTCCAATGGGGTTTCTGACACACACTCTGTCCAATGGGTGATGTGACACAAAGACTGTCCAGGGGGGTTTGAGACACACACACTGTTTAAAGGGGTTTGTCACATACACTCTGTCCAATGAGGTTTATGACACACACACTGACCAATGGGGACTGTGACACACAGACGCTGTCCAATGGGGTTTGTGAAACACACTGTCCAATGGGGATTGTGACACACACACTGTCCAATGGGGATTGTGAACACACACATGCTGTCCAATGGTGTTTGTGACACACAAACTCTGTCCAATGGGGTTTGTGACACACACGCTGTCCAGTGGAGATTTTGACACACACACGCTGTCCAATGGGGGTTGTGACACACACAATCTATCCAATGGGCTTGTGAAACACACGTTGTCCAATGGGGATAGTGACACACATGCTGTCCAGTGTGTTTTGTGACACACAAACTGTCCAATGGGGTTTGTGACACACACACTTTCCACTGGGTTTGGAACACACACGCTGTCCAGGTGAGTTTGTGACACACACGCTGTCCAATGGGGTTTGTGACACACACACTCTGTCCTGGACAGCGTATTTTGGACAGGGTATTTTGACTCACACACGCTCTCCAATGGGGTTTGGACACACACACTGTTCAATGGGGTTTGTGACACACACACTGTCCAATGGGGATTGTGGCACACACATGCTGTCCAATGGGGTTTGTGACACACACGTGGTCCAACGGGGTTCCTGACACATACGCTGTCCAATAGGGTTTGCGACACACACACTTTCCAATGCGGTTTGTGACACACACGCTGTCCAATGGGGTTTGTGACACATACACTGTTCCGGGGGGTTTGTGACGCACACGCTGTCCAATGGTGTTTGTGACACAGAGACTCTCCAGGAGTGTTTGTGACACATGCGCTGTCCAGAGGGGTTTGTGACACACACACGCTGTCTAATGGGGTTTGTCACACAAATGCTGTCCACTGGGGATTTTGACACACACACGCTGTCCAATGGGGATTGAGAGATACACACGCTGTCCAATGGTGTTTGTGACACGCATGCTGTCCAATGGGTTTTGTGACACACACACTGTCCGGGGGGGTTTATGAAACAATCGCTGTCCAATGGGGTTTGTGACACACACACTCTGTCCAATGGGGTTCGTGACACACACACTGGCCAGTGGGGATTGTGACACACACGCTTTCCTATGGGGTTTGTGACACACACACGCTGTCCAATGGGGTTTCTGTCACACACACACTTTCCAATGGGTTTTGTGAAACACACACGCTCTCCAATGTGGTTTATGAGAAACACACTTTCCAATGGGTTTTGTGGCACACACACTGTCCAATGGGGTTTGTGACAAATACATGCTGTCCAATGCTATTTGTGAACATACACGCTGTCCAATGCTTTTTGTGACACACACACTCTGTCTAATGGGGATTGTGACACACACACGCTGTCCCATAGGGTCTGTGATACGCATGCTGTCCAATGGGGTTTGTGACACACACATTGTACAGGGGGGGTTGTGACACATACGCTGTCCAATGGTGTTTGTGACACAGAGACTCTCCAGGAGTGTTTGTGACACATGCGCTGTCCAGAGGGGTTTGTGACACACACACGCTGTCTAATGGGGTTTGTCACACACATGCTGTCCACTGGGGATTTTGACACACACATGCTGTCCAATGGGGATTGTGACACACACACACTGTCCAATGAGGATTGTGACACAAACAAGGTCCAATGGCGTTTGTGATACACACGCTGTCCAATGGGGATTGTGACACACACGTGCTGTCCAATGGTGTTTGTGACACGCATGCTGTCCAATGGCGTTCGTGACACACACGATGTCCAATGCGGTTCATGACAAACACTCTGTCCAGTGGCGTTTGTGAAACACACACTGTCCAGTAGGGTTTGTGACACACACATTTTCCAATGGGGTTTCTAACACACACGCAGTTCAAATGGAGTTTTTGACACAGACAGTGTCCACGGGAGTTTGTGACACTCACGCTGTCCAATGGGGATTGTGACACACACTCTGTCCAATGGGGTTTGTCACACACATTCTGTCCAACGAGGTTTGTGACACACACACTGTAAAATGGGTATTGTGACACACACACGCTGTCCAGTGGGGTTTGTTACACACACTCTGTCCAATATGGCTTGTGACATACACGCTGTCCAATAGGGTTTGTGACACACACACGCTATCCAATGTGGTTTGTGACACACACAATTTCCAATCGGGTCTGTGACATACGCACGGTGTCCAATGTTGTTTGTGACACACACACTGTCAAATGGGGATTGTGACACACACACGCTGTCCAATGGTGTTTGTGACACACAGGCTGTCCAATGGGGTTTGTGACACACACTCTGTCTAATGTTGTTTGTGACACATACACTTTCCAATGAGGATTGTGACACACACACGCTGTCCAATGGGGTTTGTGACACACACACTGTAAAATGGGGTTTGTGAAACACACGGTGTCAAATGGGGTTTGTGACATGCACAATGCCCAGGGCGGTTTGTGACACACACGCTGTCCAATGGGGTTTGTGACAAACACACTATCCAGGTTAGTTTGTGACACACACGCTGTCCAATGGGATTTGTGAAAGAGAGACTCTCCAGAGGTGCTTGTGACACACACGCTGTCCAGAGGGTTCTGTGACACACACACTGTCCAATGGGGTTTGTGACACACACGCTGTCTAATGGAGATTGTGACACACTCACTGTCCAGAGGGGATTGTGACACATGCACTATACAATGGGGTTTGTCACACCCACTCTGTCCAAAGGGGTTTGTGACACACACACATTCCAATGGGGTTTGTGACACACACACTGTCCAGGGGGGTTTGTGACACACAGACTGACCAATGGGGGTTGTGACACACACGCTGTTTAATGGGGTTCGTAACACACACGCTGTCCAGTGGGATTCGTGAGACACACACTCTCCAATGGGGTTTGTGACACACACACTTTCCAATGGGTATTGAGACACACACACGCTGTCCAAAGGGTTTTGTTGCACACAAGAGCTATCCAATGGGGTTTGTGACACACACATTTTCCAATGGCGTTTCTGACACACTCGCTGTCAAAAGGGGTTTGTGACAGACACACTGTCCAGGGGGGTTCGTGACACACGCACTGTCCAATGGGGTTTGTGACACACATGCTGCCCATTGGGGACTGTGACACCCACACTGTCCAATGGGGTTTGTGACACACACACTCTGTCCAGTGGGGTTTGTGAAACAGAGACTATCCAATGGGGATTGGGACACACACACCCTGTCCAATGGGGTTTGTGACACATGCACTGTCTATTGGGGTTTGTGACACACAAGCTGGCCAATGGGGATTGTGATACACACACTGTCCAATGGGATTTGTGACACAGACACTGTCCAATGGGGATTGTGACACACACAGTGTCCTGGGGGGTTTGTGACACACACACTGTCCAATGAGGTTTGTGACACACCGCAGTCAAATGGAGTTTGTGACACAGAGACTCTCCAGGGTTGTTTGTGACACACATGCTGTCCAGAGGGCTTTGTGCCTCACACACTCTCCAATGGCTGTTGTGACACACACACGTTGTCCAATGAAGATTGTGACACACACACTGTCCAATGGGGTTTGTGACAGACAGGCTGTCCAATGGGTATTGTGACACACACACTCTGTCCCATTGGTTTTGTGATACGCATGCTATCCAATGGGGTTTGTGACAGACACACTGTCCAGGGGAGTTTGTGAAACACACGCTGTCCAATGGTTTTGTAACACACACACTGTCTAATGGGGTTTGTGATACACACGCTGTCCAATGGGGCTTGTGACAAACACGCTGTCTAATGGGGTTTGTGACACACACGCTGTCCAATAGTGTTTGTGACACACACACTGTCCAATGGGGATTGTGACACACACACACTATCTAATGGGGTTTGTCACACACACTCTGTCCAATGGAGTTTATCACACACACAGTGTCCATGGGGGTTTGGTACACATGCGCTGTGCAATGGGGTTTGTCACACACACTCTGTCCAATGGGGTTTGTGACACACACAATGTCGAATGGGTATTGTTACACACACACGCTGTCCAATGGGGTTTGTGACACACAAACACAGTCCAGGGGCGTTTGTCACACCCAGTCTGTCTAATAGGGTTTGTGCCAAACACACGCTGTCCAACGGTGTTTGTGACACACACGCTGTTCAAAGGGGTTTGTGACACACACTCTGTCCAATGGGGTTTGTGACACACACACACTGTCCAAAGGGGATTGCGACACACACACGCTGTCCAATGGTGTTTGTGACATGCATGCTGTCCAAAGTTGTTTGTGACAAACACAGTGTCCATTGCGGTTTGGGACACACACACGTTATCCAGTTGGGTTTGTGACACACAGACTTTCTAAAGGGGTTTGTGACACACACGCGCTGTCCAAAGGTGTTTGTGAAACACACGCTGTCAAATGGGGTTTGTGACACACACAGTGTCCAGGGGAGATTGTGTCACACACGCTGTCCAGTGGGGTTTTTGACACACACACTCTCCAATAGGGTTTGTGATAGACACACTGTCAAATGGGAATTGTGACACACAAGCTGTCCAATGGGGATTGTGACACACACACGCTGTCCCATGGGGTTTGTGAAACACATGTTGTCCAAGGGGTTTTGTGACAGACACAGTGTACAGGAGGCTTTGTGACACACACGCTGTCCAATGGAGTTTGTGACAAACACGCTGCCTAATGGAGTTTGTGACAAACACGCTGTCCAAAGGGTATTGTTACACACACTCGCTGTCCAAGGGGGTTTGTGACGCACAAACTGTCCAATGATGTTTGCGACACACACGCTGCCCAATGGGGCTTGTGATACACACGCTGTCCAATGGGGTTCGTGACACACACGCTGCCTAGTGGTTTTTGTGACACACACACTGTGCAGTAGGGTTTGTGATACACATGCTATCCAATGGGGTTTGTGACATACACACGTTTGAATGATGTTTGAGGCACACACATGCTCTCGAATGGTGTTTGTGACACACACACTCAGTACAATGGGGTTTGTGACTCGCACACTGTCCAATGGGGTTTGTGACACATACACGCTATCAAATGGGGTTTATGAAACACACATTTTCCAATAGCGCTTGTGACACACACACGCTGTCCAATGGGGTTTGTCACACCCACTCTGACAAATGGGTTTTGTGACAAACACACGCTGTCCAATGATGTTTGTGACACACACGCTGTCCAGGGGGGTTTGTGACACACACACTGTCCAATGGGGTTTGTGAAACACACACACTGTCCAATGGGGATTGTGACACACACGCTGTCCAGTGGGGTTTGTGACACACACGCTGTTCAATAGGTTTTGTGACATACACACGCTGCCCAATAGTGTTTGTGACACACACGGTGTGAAATGGGGTTTGTGACACACACAATGTCCAGGGGGGATTGTGACACACACACTGTCCAATGGGGTTTGTCACACCCACTCTCTCAAATGGGGTTTGTGACAAACACACGCTGTCAAATGATGTTTGTGACACACACGCTGTCCAGGGGGGTTTGTGACACACACGCTGTCCAAAGGGTTTTGTGACACACATGCTCTCCAGGGGGGTTTGTGACACACACAATGTCCAACGGGGTTTGGGACACACAAGCTGTCCAGTGGGGTTTGTGACACACACAATGTGCAATAGGGTTTGTGAGATACACACGCTGTCCAAGAGTGTTTCTGACACACACACAATGTCTAATGGGTTTTGTGACACACACGCTGTCCAATGGGTATTGCGACACACACACTGTCCAGGGGGGTTTGTGACACACATACTCTGTCCAATGGTGCTTGTGGAGCACAAGCTGTGCATTGGGGTTCGTGACACACACGCTGTCCAGTGGTTTCTATGATACACACACTGTCCAATAGGGTTTGTGACACACACACTGTCCAGGGGGTTTTGTTACACACACGCTATCCAGTCTGGTTTGTGACAGGCAAACCGTCCAGTGGGGTTTGTGACATATACATGCTATCAAATGGGGTTTATTGAAAACACATTTTCCCAAGGGATTTGTGACAAACACACGCTGTCCAATGGGGTTTGTCACACCCACTTTGTCCAATGGGGTTTGTGACAAACACACTCTGTCCAGTGGTGTTTGTGACACACACTCTGTCCAATGGGGCTTGTGACACACACATTGTCCAATGGGGATTGTGACACACACACGCTGTCAAATGGGGTTTGTGACACACAAACACAGTCCAGCGGGGTTTGGCACACGCAGTCTGTCCAATGGGGTTTGTGACACACAAACTGTGCAATGGGGTTTCTCACACACACTCTGTCCAATGGGGTTTGTAACACACACGCTGTCCAATGAGGATTGTGAGACATGCGCTGTACAATGAGGTTTGTGACACACACACTCTGTCCAATGGGCTTGTGACACACACACTGTCTTAAGGGGTTTGTGATACACACACGCTGTCCAGTGGGTTTTGTGACACACACACTGTCTAATTGAATTTGTGGCACACACATGGTATCAAATGGGGTTTGCGACACACACAATTTCCAGTGGGGTTTGTGACACACACACTTTCCAATGGGGTTTCTGACACACACACGCTGTCCAATGGTGTTTGTGACACGCACGGTGTCAA
Organism: Columba livia; assembly: GCF_036013475.1. Lineage (NCBI taxonomy): Eukaryota > Metazoa > Chordata > Aves > Columbiformes > Columbidae > Columba > Columba livia. The sequence goes on along the minus strand of NW_027043009.1, from coordinate 3,534,190 downwards.
ATGGTGTTTGTGACACACACAATATCCAGGGGGGATTGTGACACACACACTGTCCAATGGGGTTTGTCACACCCACTCTGTCCAATGGGGATTGTGACACACACACACTGTCCAATGGGAAATGTGACACACACATGCTGTCCAATGGGGATTGTGACAGACACATGCGGTGCAATGGTGTTTGTGACACGCATGCTGTCCAATGTGCTTGTGACACACACACACAGTCCATAGGGGTTTGTGACACACATGCTGTCCAATGGGGTTTGTGACACTAACGCTGTCCAAGTGGGTTTGTGACACACACACTGTCCATTGGAGTTTGTAACACACACACGCTATCCAATGGGTTTGTGACACACACACTTTTCAATGAGGTTTGTGACACACACTCTGTCCAATGGGTTTTGTGACAAACACATTGTCTAAAGGGGTTTTTGACCCAGACACGCTGTCCAATGGGGTTTGCGACACACACACTGTCAAATGGGGTTTGTGACAAACAAGCTGGCCAATGGGTTTTGTGACAAACACATTGTCTAAAGACGTTTGTGACACACACACACTGTCCAATGGGGATTGTGACACACATGCGCTGTCCAATGGTGTTCGTGATACACACGCTGTCCAGTGGGGTTTTGAAACACACTCTGTCCAATAGGTTTTGTGACACACACACGGTCCAATAGGGATTGTGACACACACAGTGTACAATGGGTTTGTGACACACACTCTGTCAAATGGGGTTTATGACACACACACTGTCCAAAGGGGATTATGACACACACACACTGTCCAATGGGTGTCGGGGATTGGCTCAAGGAGCACAGACATGAGTCCACCAAGCAACTGTACGAGCAGAGCCCATTTTAGTTGACATAAGTAGGCCTTAGTTAGCTTGTCTATTAGGCAGTGGGAAAGGGGGGAACGGAAAAGTACTAACTAAGGCAGGGTCAGGATATTTTTGAAGAGATAAGAGTCAGAAGAATGTGGGATGCGCATAGCTAGCTAAACCCAAGTAGGTGGAGTAAGTAAATGTGCTTAGCCTATTAGATAGAGACAAGTATGCATAATTATGGTATTTGGTATAAATGCACGCTATCTCGGGCAATAAAGTTGAAGTATGCTTTATCACTCATATTGAGTCGGCTGCATTTCTTCCTCCGTCCGCTCGGGTCTGGAACTCTGATGGGACTTTTCTCTGCAATTGGCGCCCGAACCGGCGATCCGAAGCGGTGGATAGAAGCAAAAGGCGCCGGGAGAGCAGCGACCGGCGGGCAAGAGCGACCGAACACTGTGCTGCGGTGTGTCGACTCCGAAGCCTGAACCGACTGAAGTTCGCCAGTGCTGGGCTACAGGAAACAAGGGCTGCAAGAGGTCTCTTAATTTAGCAAGAGGTACCGTACTATAATGATGAATAACGGGGAAATAGATTAAAAATGATGAATAACGGAGAGATAGATAACAGAGAAACGGATTAAAAGTGATAGATAATAGAGAAACGGATTAAAAGTGATAGATAACAGAGAAACGGGTTAAAAGTGATAAATAACAGAGAAACGGATTAAAAGTGATGAATAACGGAGAAACGGGTTAAAATGATGAATAACAGAGAAATGGATTTAGAAGTAGCCCTAGATTTATTACAAAGCTTTTTAGAAAAGCGAGGTGTTGATCATAGTTACGTTAAACAGCTAGCTGGTCTAGTAACATTGGGAAAAACTAAAGGCTGTTTTCAGGATCCTGATTTATTGTTTGATGAAGGAGAGTGGAGGAAATTGGGGGACGTGTTGTGGGATATGGTCATAGACGAGGATAAAACAGCTAAGAAACTGATGAAACCGTGGAGGGAAGTAATTAATAATATTAAGCGTCATAAAGTGGAAAAGAATTTAGCCGCGGTAGCTTCACAGAAACTCGATAAAATGGAGCCTTCCGCTCCGCCGATGGAAACGGGCATATCTGCGTTATCAGCGAAGAACCTTAAAAGACTATTAACTTGGTGCAGAGGCAATAGGTATCCTGCTGACCTGTCAGGAGTTTTTCAAATAGAGACTTGGAAAAAGATGGGAACTGTGTTGTGGAAGGCAATTAGTCACCGCGAAAGATATATTCTCGGCCTTGTAACCATCTGGAAACTGATAAATACTACAGTGAAGCAATTAAAACCTGAAAAGACTGTTACGAGCATTAGTGACTCAAAACTTGAACTTTGGGACAGTATAGAGCAGAAATTATGGGATAAAGTCAGCAATGGAGATACAGAAGCTAAATCATTAGTAACTACATGGAAGCTTGAACGGTCTGCTGCTGCCGGAATTTTTGCAGCGTTGCAGCCTGATGCATTTTAACCCTCTAACTTCCACGAGAGAACAGAAGAAGTCACTGAAAATAGAACTGGACAACAGAACTGTGTGACAGATTAGATCAGTTAACAGCAAGTGAATCTGACAGTCGGCAATGTGGTCATGATAATCGTGACGGGAAAGGGGGTGCTCCTGGGGACTCAGGGTATAAAACTTAGAAGTTAAGGAAGCACTGGTTTTGGAATTGGCAGTAGAGAATGCTAATGTTTGCTATCAACATGTTATTTGCGAGTTTTACAGTGCATATTATGTGCTGCTGTTTATTGCCTCTCTGAAAGTCAAGCAGCTTGTCAGGAATGTGAGTTAATTGTTTTACTGGTTGTTGTTAGAATTGTTTCTTTGTGGTATAAGTGCACCGTAAAACTTTCTCTCCACTTTTCCCACTTACGCTGCAAGCAGCCCTGTGCTTTTCCGTGGGGTCAGAAATTACTGTTTTCAGTCGTGTTCATAAAAAATCGGTATTGGGAGGTGTTTCAAAACATAGGGAAGCACTTGGAAATATGAGGAAAGAAGATCTTGTAAAATATTGTAATTAATGGTGGCTGCTGTATAAGTTAAATGATTGGGAAAAGTGTCCGGGGAATAGAATCTTGAAGTATAACACCTTATTGCAATTAATGTTGTTTTTAGGGTGAGAAGAGTAAGACAAAATAAATCCCTACAAGAGATCATTAAATCATTTCAGACAGCTGAGAGAGAGTTAACTGATAACACGCAGGTCACAGTAAACTTGCCGAAGTCTGCACAATGTTTTCCTTATTAGCCTGTTTTCTTTGTGGGTATCTGTTTAAGCATGTTGCAATTTTGGTAGGTCTTTGTTATATGGTACAGTAGGTTCACAGAGATTCATGAAAATTGGTTGACTCAAAAGGTGCGTTTTGTGAGAGTACAAAAGATCATGAGTAATTTAGTTCCTTACTGCGTGAACGTGATGTTAAGATTTTATGTGTAGTAGCTGTTATATTTTTTTTTTTTTTTTTCTTCTAGCGTACTAGCTTTATTCCAATATCCAGACTTGCGCAACTCTGTGACAGGCTGTCTCTCATCTCGGTGCACTAAATTTGGCCTTTTTGTATGCACATCAAGTGAAGAATCATGGTTTTAGAATAACAGTTGTAGCACACCAGATGAGACACTAATAAAAGGCCTTGCCCAGTCCAGCTTGCTGCGGGGGGGGGGCGGATGCCAAATGGGCCTCCAGCGCGCACTGACCCATTTTGTCAGGGAGACCCAGAGGTATCTCCACCTGGCTGAGCAGTAAGCGGTTCAAGGTGCAATGCAAAAAATTGAGATATTGTCTTAAATTGGTGTAAGTGTGATCCATCTGCTTATTTGAACTTGGTATATGGTTTTCGTATCTGAGCTCAGTATTTTAGTTTGTATATTCATATTCGGTACCAAAAGAATCTTGTTTGGGGAGATAATTACAAAATGGGAACCGGTTCCACTGCTAAAATTCTACCTTGCTCCCCCTTAGGATGCATCCTTACACATTAAAGTAATCGCTTATATTGTTAGAAAAGCATTTAAATTGTTAAAATACTATGATAGATGTGAACTTGGGGTATTGTATGAAGTTATGAAGTTGTATTTAAAGGTTGCTGGAATGTGAACTGATTTGGATCTAGGACAATAGAATAATGGATTTATGTTTATTATACTGGTTTATACTGTTTTTTGACATCTCTAACTTGTAAAAGGTAAATGGAGCTAAGGAATGTGACTATTGCTGAGCTACTTGAAATTGCATATAAAGTGTATTATGGCTGGAATGAAATGGGAAAACAAAAGAGCAAAATATCCCAGGCCTATGTGCAGCTCATTGTAACTGAGAAGTTTCCCAGAGCCTCCTACTTCGTACCAGCCAGTGTGCCAGCTGCGTGACCTTGGTTATATCTACACTGCACAGAAAGAAAAAACAACTGGAAAAACCTGGCTGCCCGCTTTTAAAGAAGTGAAAGGGGGGTTCTCTCTCCCCCCACTGCAGCGATGTAATACTGAATGGAGCAGTCCGAGGGTGAAGTTTAAAGGCATCCTGAGCAGACCCGTAGTTCTAATGAAACTGGACAATTAAACCAAAAATTTGTTGATGGACTTATCCTATGGTAATTAATTGTACGAGACTTCTTAGTAAATTCACCATGCTAGAGACAACGAAAGAAAGGCCGTTTTTTGAGACAAACGGAATGCCAGATATGGAACAAAGTTTTAATACGTGAATTCTTGTATTTGCCTAAAAGTCCTATACCTCTCTTGGGTCAGGATTTGTTAAGTAAATTGTAAGCTCAAATAACGTTTTCTCAGAATTCTGTTTAGTTGCATAGCCTACAAGAAGCTGCTTGGATGGTGCAGATCTGCTTGTGCAAGTGAGAAATCTTCAAGGAACTTAGCAGCCAATGTTTTTGATAAAGCAAATACTACACTGAGAAATCTGAAACAGGACTTCAATCCGGTAAGGGAAAACAATATCCAATAAATATGACAGCCAAAATGGATTTAGAAACTTTGAGGGATGAATTTATGACAACTTTACAGGATGACTGCATTTGATTGGACTTACAGATTTGTCTATGAAACACTTTGTAACTATGACCCAAAACCATGCTAAATCAGAAAGAACCTGCATTAGTTATGGTCAAATCACTAGTTAACGTTCAATGGAAAAGGCCACACCAATTGATAACCTGGGGGAGAGGTTATTCTTATGTTTTTACAGATCAAGAGCTGCAATGGTTGCCAGCACGAAACGTGAAACCTGTGTTATCTTCCTGACAATGATTGTTGCAGCTGCTGTGTTTTGGATGCCTGCACAGACAAAGACTAACATGTGGATTACTTTAGCCAACATGACTGACCATCTATATGCCTAACTACGATGTCTCTGGAAAAAACGTTCCACACATGCTTGGTTGGTGTCTTCCTTGATGACTACAGCAGCATCACACGACTGTTTCAAATAGTGGTTGATGCAGAGGCATTGCAACGAACTGTAATAATACTAACACGGCACTTTGGATTAATTGCCACCTGGAAGCAGACATCGAACCACAGGAACTGGAATTGCTGGCATCTATGCCCATGGATGCTTGTATTCAGCCGGTTTGTGAAAAGTGTCAGAACAGTATACAAGAACATGAATGGACAAAACTACAAAATGTTAATGCTACCCTTGGTGACTACAGAAATGAAACTCGACGGTGTAATGCTTCACAGAAGAATGCAAGGGATGTCATTGACAGCGACCCTAAAACCTCCTGTATGGTGTATTCTTGATCTGTGAAGATAGAGCCTGACCAGGAATTCCTTCTAACGCTGTTGGAGGACTGTGTATTTTGGGACTATTAACTCTCTTAACGCCCAATGTATCTATGATAATAGATCACAAAAGAGCAAGACGAGAAAAACACTTTTATGGATTTACAGAATAAGTCGAGATCCATCCACGAGGAGATTAAACAACTTACGGACCATTCACAGAAGATCAGAGAGGATGTGGGCCTCTTTGGCTTAGAGGGCCTCATGAACTGGTTTGGACTAGGAGGATGGGTAAAAGGGCTTTTGCAGAGTGCTCTGGCTCTCTTAATCATAGTAGTAGTTGCATTAATATGCTTGAGTTGTGCTATATCATGTATTAAGAAGATTTTAGAGCAGACACTTGTGCAGGCTCTGCTCATTAAAAAAAGAAAAAGGGGAAGATGTCGGGGATTGGCTCAAGGAGCACAGACATGAGTCCACCAAGCAACTGTACGAGCAGAGCCCATTTTAGTTGACATAAGTAGGCCTTAGTTAGCTTGTCTATTAGGCAGTGGGAAAGGGGGGAATGGAAAAGTACTAACTAAGGCAGGGTCAGGATATTTTTGAAGAGATAAGAGTCAGAAGAATGTGGGATGCGCATAGCTAGCTAAACCCAAGTAGGTGGAGTAAGTAAATGTGCTTAGCCTATTAGATAGAGACAAGTATGCATAATTATGGTATTTGGTATAAATGCACGCTATCTCGGGCAATAAAGTTGAAGTATGCTTTATCACTCATATTGAGTCGGCTGCATTTCTTCCTCCGTCCGCTCGGGTCTGGAACTCTGATGGGACTTTTCTCTGCAAATGGGGATTGTTACACACACAAGCTCCAATGGGGTTTGTGACACACACGCTGTCCGATGGGGATTGTGACACACAGACGCTGTCCAACGGTGTTTGTGACACGGATGCTGTCCGATGGGGTTTTTGACACACATACACAGTCCAGCGGGGTTTGTGACACACACACAGTTCAATGGGGTTTGTGACACACACGCTGTCCAATGGGGATTGTGACACACCACACACACTCTGTCCAATGGGGAATGTGACACACACGCTGTCCAATGGGGTTTGTGACACACACGCTGTCCAGTGGGATTTGTGACACACACACTGTCCTATAGTGATTGTGACACACACATGCTATACCATGGGTTTTGTAACACACACACTTTCCAAGAGGCTGTCCAATGCAGTTTGTGACACACACGCTTTCAAATGGGGTTTGTGACACACACTCTGTCCAGGGCAGTTTGTGACACACATACGGTCCAATGGGGTTTGTGAAACACACTCTGTCCAATGGGGTTTGTGACACACACACACTGTCCAAATGGGTTTGTGACACACACACTGTCCAATGGGGTTTGTGACACACACGCTGTCCAATGGAGATTGCGACACACGCATGCTGTCCAATGTTGTTTGTAACACGCATGCTTTCCAGTGGTGTTTGTGACAAACAGTCTATCCTTTGCGGTTTGGGACACACACACTTTCCAAGGTGGTTTGTGTCACACACGCTGTCCAATGGGGTTTGTGACACACTGTGTCTACGGGGGTTTGTGACAAACACGCTATCCAATGGGGATTGTGACACACAGACGCTGTCCAACGGTGTTTGTGACACGGATGCTGTCCGATGGGGTTTTTGACACACATACACAGTCCAGGGTGGTTTGTGACACACACACTGTCCAATGGGGTTTGTGACACACACTCTGTCAAATGGGGTTTGTGACACACCACACACACTCTGTCCAATGGTGAATGTAAACACATATGCTGTCCAATTTGGTTCATGACACACACGCTGTCCAGTGGGGTTTGTGACACACACACTGTCCAATAGGGTTTGTGGCACACACACGCTATCCAATGGGGTTTGAGACACACACACATTCCAATAGGTTTGTGGCTAACACACGCTATCCAATGGAGTTTGTGACACACATGCTGTCACATGGGGTTTGTGATATACACTCTGTCCAATGGGGTTTGTGACACACATACACTGTCCAATGGGGATTGTGATGCACACACGCTGTCCAATGTTGTTTGTGACATGCATGCTGTTTAATGGTGTTTGTGAAAAATACGCTGTTCAATGGGGATTGTGATACACACACGCTGTCCAGTGGGGTTTGTGACACACAGGCTGTCCAGTGGGGTTTGTGACACACACACTGTCCAATGGGGATTGTGACACACATGCGCTGTCCAATGGGGTTCGTGACACACACGCTGTCCAGTGGGGTTTTGACACACACTCTGTCAAATGGGGTTTGTCACACACACTCTGTCCAATGGGGTTTGTGACACACACACTGTCTAATGGGTATTGTGACACACACAGGCTTTCCAATGGAGTTTGTCACACATACTCTGTCCAATGGGGTTTGTGACAAACACATGCTGTCCAATGGTGTTTGTGACACACACAATGTCCAATGGGGTTTGTGAACACATATGCCATCCAATGGGGTTTGTGACACACACACTATCCAATGGGGTTTCTGAAGACATACGCTGTCCAATGGGGATTGTGACACACACACTCGGTCCAATGGGGATTGTGACACACACAAGGTCCAATGGGGTTTGTGACACACACGCTGTCCAATGGGGATTGTGACACACCACACACACTCTGTCCAATAGGGAATGTGACAGACACGCTGTCCAACGGGGTTTGTGACACACAGGCTGTCCAGTGGCGTTTGTGACACACACACTGTCCTATAGGGTTTGTGACACACACATGCTATACAATGGGGTTAGTAACACAGACACTTTCCAAGAGACGTTGTGACACAAACGCTGTCAAATGGGGTTTGTGTCACACACTCTGTCCAGGGGGGTTTGTGACACACAGACGGTCCAATGGGGTTTGCGAAACACACTCTGTCCTACGGGGTTTGTGACACACACACACTGTCCAATGGGGTTTGTGACACACACACTGTCCAATGGGTTTTGTGACACACACGCTGTCCAATGGAGATTGCAACACACACATGCTGTCCAATGTTGTTTGTGACACGCATGCTTTCCAATGGTGTTTGTGGCAAACAGGCTGTCCATTGCGGTTTGGGACACACACTCTTTCCAAAGTGGTTTGTGTCACACACGCTGTCCAATGGGGTTTGTGACACACTGTGTCCACGGGGGTTTGTGACAAACACGCTGTCCAATGGGGATTGTGACACACATATCCTCCAATGGGGTTTGTCTCACACACACTGTCCAATGGGGTTTTTGACACACACGCTGTCCAATCAGGTTTGTGACTCGCTCACTCTGTCCAATGGTTCTTGTGACACACACGCTGTCCAGTGGTGTTTGTGACACACACGCTGTCCAAAAGGGTTTGTGACACGCACACGCTATCCAATGGGATTTGTAACACAAACACTTTCCAATGAGGTTTATGACACACGCTGTCAAATGGGTTTTCTGACACACACGCTGTTGAAATGGGGTTTGTGACACACACTCTGTCCAATGGGGTTTGTGACACACACATGCTGTCGAATGTTGTTTGTGACACACATTCTGTTTAATGGTGTTTGTGACAAACAGGCTGTCCATTGCGGTTTGGGACACACAAACTTTCCTAAGTGGTTTGTGTCACACACGCTGTCCAATGGGGTTTCTGACACACACAGTTTCCACGGGGGTTTGTGACACACACAGTGTCTAATGGGTACTGTGACACACACACACTCTCCAATGGGGTTTGTGACACACACAGTATCCAGTGGGGTCTGTGACACACACACTGTCCAATAGGCTTTGTGAGACACACATGCTATACAATGGAGTTTGTAACACACACACTTTCCAAGAGGCGTTGTGACACACACGCTGTAAAATGGGGTTTGTGACACACACTTGGTCCAGGGGGGTTTGTGACACACAGACGGTCCAAGGGGGTTTGTGAAACACACTCTGTCCAAAGGGGTTTCTGACACACACGCTGTCCAGTGGGGTTTGTGACACACACACTGTCCAATATAGTTTGTGACACACACACTGTCCAATGGGGATTGTGAAAGACACACACTGTCCAACGGGGACTGTGACACACACTCGCTGTCCAATGTTGTTTGTGACATGCATGCTGTTTAATGGTGTTTGTGACAAACACGCTGTCCAATGGGGATTGTGATACACACACGCTGTCCCATGGGGTTTGTGACACACACAGTGTCCAAAGGGGTTTGTGACACACACTCTGTCCAATGGGGTTTGTGAGACACACACTGTCTAATGGGTACTGTGACACACACAAGCTGTACACTGGGGCTTGTCGCACATACTCTGTCCAATGGGTTTTGTGACACACACACACTGTCCAAGGGTGTTTGTGACACACACAGTGTCCAATTTGGTTTGTGACACATACGCTGTCCAATGGGGATTGTGACACACACACTGTCCAATGGGGTTTGTGACACACACACTCTCCAAAGGGGTTTCGACACACACACGTTATCCAATGGGGATTGTGACACACACACTATCCAAGGGGGATTGTGACACACACAAACTCTGTCCAATGGGGTTGTTGACAAACAAACTGTCCAATGGGGTTTGTGACACATACGCTGTCCAATGGAGTTTGTCACACACACTCTGTTCAATGGGGATTGTGACACATGCACGCTGTACAGAAAGTTTTGTGACGCACACACTGTCCAATGGGGATTGTGACACACACACGCTGTCCAATGGGGTTTGTGACACACAAGCTGTCCAATGGGGTTTGTGACATACACACATTCCAATACGTTGTGGCAAACACACGCAATCCAATTGGGTTTCTGACACACATGCTGTCACATGGGGTTTGTGACACGCACTCTGTCCAATGGGGTTTCTGACACACACACTATCAAATTGAGTATATGACACACACACTTTCTAATGGGGTTTGTGACACACACACGCTGTCCAGTGGGGTTTGTGACACACACACTGTCCAATGGGGTTTGTGACATACACGCTGTCAAATGGGGTTTGTGACAAACCACACACACTCTGTCCAATGGGGAATGTGACAGACACGCTGTCCAATGGGGTTCGTGACACACACGCTGTCCAATGGGGTTTGTGACATACACACATTCCAATACGTTGTGGCAAACACACGCAATCCAATTGGGTTTCTGACACACATGCTGTCACATGGGGTTTGTGACACGCACTCTGTCCAATGGGGTTTGTGACACACACACACTGTCCAATTGGGATTGTGACATACACATGCTGTCCAATGTTGTTTGTGACATGCATGCTGTTTAATGGTGTTTGTGAAAAACACGCTGTCCGATGGGGATTGTGATACACACACGCTGTCCCATGGGGTTTGTGACACGCATGCTGTCAAAATGGGGTTTGGGACAGACACATTGTACAATGAGGATTGTGACACACACACTGTCCAATGGGGTTTTTGACACACACACTGTCCAATGGGGTTTCTCAAACACACTCTTTCCAATGGGGCTTCTGAAACACACGCTGTCTAACGGGGTTCTTGAACCACACACTGTCCAATAGTGTTTGTGACACACACATGCTATCCAATGGTGTTTGTGACACAAACACTTTCCAGTGGGGTTTGTGACATACACACGCTATCCTATGGGGTTTGTGACACACACACTTTCCAATGGTGTTTCTGACACACACGGTGTCCAATGGGTTTTGCGACACACATGCTATCCAATGGGGTTTGTGACACACACACACTATCCAATGGGGTTTGTGTCACACAAACTGTCCAATGGGGATTGTGACACACACACACTGTCCAATGCGGATTGTGACATACACACGCTGTGTAATGGGGTTTGTATCACACACGCTGTATAGGGATGTTTGTAAAGAACACTCTGTCCAATGGGGTTTGTGACACACACACTGTCCAGGGGGGTTTGTGACACACACGCTGTCCAATTTGCTTTGTGACACACACGCTGTCCAATGGGGTTTGTGACTCAGATAATCTCCAGGGGTGTTTGTGAAACACAAGCTGTCCAGAGGGATTTGTGAAACACACACTGTCCAATGGGTATTGTGACACACACACTGTCCAATGGGGTTTATGACACACACGCTGTCAAATGGGGTTTGTGACAAACCACACACACTCTGTCCAATGGGGAATGTGACACACACGCTGTCCAATGGGGTTCGTGACACACACGCTGTCCAATTTGGTTTGTGACACACACGCTGTCCAATGGGGTTTGTGACTCAGATAATCTCCAGGGGTGTTTGTTGAACACACACTGTCCAGAGGGATTTGTGACACACACACTGTCCAATGGGTATTGTGACACACACAACATGTCCAATGGTGTTTGTGACACACACACACTCCAAAGTGGTTTTGACACACACACGCTGTCCAATTGGGTTTGCGATACACACACGCTATCCAATGGGGATTGTGACACAAACACTGTCCAATGGGATTGTTGACAAACAAACTGTCCAATGGGGTTTGTGACACTTACGCTGTCCAATGGAGTTTGTCACACATACTCTGTTCAACGGGGATTGTGACACACACACGCTGTCCAGAGAGGTTTGTGACACACACACAGTCCAATGGGGATTGTTACACACACACGCTGTCCCATGGGTTTTTTCACACGCATGCTGTCCAATGGGGTTTGTGACACACACACTGTCCAATGGGGTTTGTAACACACACGCTCTCCAATGGGTTTTGTGACACACACAATCTGTCCAATGGGGCTTGTGACACCCACACTGTACAGGGGGGTTTGTTACACACGCTCTATCCAATGGGGTGTGTGACACACAAAGTTTACAATGGGGTTTGTGACATACACACTGTCCAGGGGGGATTGTGACACACACACTGATTAATGGGGTTTCTCACACACTCTCTATCCAATGGGATTTGTGACACAAAACTCTCCAATGGGCATTGTGACACACACACGCTGTAACATGGGGTTTGTGACACGCATGCTGTCAAATGGGGTTTGTGACACACACATTGTCCTGAGTGGTTTGTGACTCAGAGACTCTCCAGGGTTGTTTGTTACACACACGCTGTCCAGAGGGGTTTGCGACACACACACTGTCCAATGGGTTTGTGACACACACACGCTGTCCAATGGGGTTTTTAACACACACGCTGCCCAATGGGATTTGTGACATACACACTCTCCAGGGTGGTTTGTGACAAAGACGCTGCAGAATTGGGTTTGTGAAACACACTCTGTCCGATGGGGATTGTGACACTCACACGCTGTCCAATGGGGTTTGAGACACGGATGCTGTCCCATGGGGTTCATGACAAACACTCTGTCCAATAGGGTTTGTGACATACACATGCTATACAACGGGGTTTGGGACACACACACTTTCCAATGTGGTTTGTGACTCACACGATGTCCAATGGGGTTTGTGACACCCGCACTGTCCAGGGGGTTTTGTGACACACACGCTCTCCAATTTGGTTTGTGACAAATACGCTATCCAATGGGGTTTATAACACAGACAATCTCCAGGGGTGTTTGTGAAACACACGCTGTCCAGAGGGGTTTGTGACACACACACTGTCCAATGGGGATTGTGACACACACACTGTCCAATGGGGTTTGTGACACACACACTCTCCAAAGGGGTTTGACACACACACGCTGTCCAATGGGGTTTTCGACACACACACGCTATCCAATGGGTATTGTGACACACACACTGTCCAAGGCGGATTGTGACACACACAAACTCTGTCCAATGGGGTTGTTGACAAACAAACTGTCCAATGGGGTTTGTGACACATACGCTGTCCAATGGAGTTTGTCACACACACTCTGTTCAATGGGGACTGTGACACATACACGCTGTCCAGAAAGTTTTGTGATGCACACACTGTCCAATGGGGATTATGACACACACACGCTGTCCCATGGGTTTTTTCACACACATGCTGTCCAATGGGGTTTGTGACACACACACTGTCCAATGGGGTTTGTAACACACACGCTCTCCAATGGGTTTTGTGAAACACACAATCTGTCCAATGGGGCGTGTGATACACACACTGTACAGGGGGGTTTGTTACACACACTCTATCCAAAGGGTTCTGTGACACACAAAGTTTCCAATGGGGTTTGTGCCATACACACTGTCCAGGGGGGATTGTGACACACACACTGATTAATGGGGTTTCTCACACACACTCTGTTCAATGGGGTTTGTGACACACAACTCTCCAATGGGCATTGTTACACACACACCCTGTCTAATGGGTTAGTGACACACACACTCTGTCCGATGGGGATTGTGACACACACGCTGTCCAATGGGGTTTGAGAAACGGGCGCTGTCCCATGGGGTTCATGACAAACACTGTGTCCAATAGGGTTTGTGACATACACACGCTATACAATGGGATTTGTGACACACAGACTTTCCAATGTGGTTTGTGACACACACGCTGTCCAATGGGTTTTGTGACACACAGACTGTCTAAGGGGTTTGTGACACACCCACGCTCTCCAAAGGTGTTTCTGACACACACGCTGTCAAATGGGGTTTGTGACACCCGCACTGTCCAGGGGGGTTTGTGACACACACACTGTCTGTCCAATGGGGTTTGTCACACACACTCTGTCCAATGGGGTTTCTGACACACACGCTGTCCAATGGGGATTGGGACATACACACGCTGTCCAATGGGGATTGTGATACACACACGCTGTCCAATGGGGATTGTGATATACACACGCTGACCAGTGGTGTTTGTGACACACACGCTGAATATTGCGGTTTGGGACACACACACTTTCCAAAGGGGTTTGTGTCATACACGCTGTCCAATGGGGTTTGTGTCACACACCGTGTCCAGGGGGGTTTGTGACACAAACGCTGTACAGTGGGGTTTTTGACACACACACTGTCCAATGGGGTTAGTGACACACACAATGTCCAATGGGGTTTCTGACACACACACTGAGTCCAATGGGGCTTGTGACACACACGGTGTCAAATGGGGTTCGTGACACATATGCTGTCCAGTGGGATTTGTGAACACACAAACTTTTCAATAGGGTTTGTGACACAGAAACGCTATACAATGGGATTTGTGACACACACGGTGTCCAGGGGGGTTTGTGACACACACGCTGTCTAATGGGGTCTGTGACACACACAGTTTCCAATGTGGTTTCTGACACACACACTGTCCAAAGGGGTTTGTGACATTCAATTGTCCAATGGGGATTGTACCACACAAATGCTGTCCAATGTGGTTTGTGAAACACACACACTGTCCAATGGAACTCGTGACATACACGCTGTCTAGAGGGGTTTGTGACACACACACTGTCCGGACGGGTTTGCGATAAACACAATGTCCAATGGGCTTTGTGACACATACACTGTACAGGGGGGTTTGTGACCCACACACTGTCCAGTGGGTTTTGTGACACACACACTTTCCAATGGGTTTTGTGACTCACACGCTGTCCGATGGTGTTTGTGACACACGCACTATCAAGGCGGGTTTGTGACAAACACACTGTCCAGTGGGTTTTGTGACACACACACTTTCCAATGGGTTTTGTGACACTCACGCGCTGTCCAATGGTGTTTGTGACACCCACATTGTCCATTGTGTTTTGTGACACACACACTGTTCAGGGGGGTTTGAGACACACACACTGTCCAATGGGGTTTGTGACACACACACGCTGTCCCATGGGTTTTTTCACACGCATGCTGTCCAATGGGGTTTGTGACACACACGCTGTCCAATGGGGTTTGTAACACACACGCTCTCCAATGGGGTCTGTGACACACAAAGTTTCCAATGGGGTTTGTGACACACACGCTGTCCAATGGGAATTGTGATACACACACGCTGTCCAATGGTGTTTGTGATACGCATGCTGACCAATGGTGTTTGTGACACACACGCTGAATATTGCGGTTTGGGACACACACACTTTCCAAAGGGGTTTGTGTCATACACGCTGTCCAATGGGGTTTGTGACACACACAGTGTCCAGGGGGGTTTGTGACACAAACGCTGTACAGAGGGGTTTGTGACACACACACTGTCCAATGGGGTTAGTGACACACAAGTTGTCCAATGGGGTTTCTGACACACACACTCAGTCCAATGGGGCTTGTGACACACACGGTGTCCAATGGGGTTCGTGACACATATGCTGTCCAGTGGGATTTGTGAACACCCAAACTTTTCAATAGGGTTTGTGACACAGACACGCTATACAACGGGTTTTGTGACACACACGCTGTCCAGGGGGGTTTGTGACACACACGCTGTCTAATGGGGTTTGTGACACACACAGTCTAATGGATTTTGTGACACTCACGCGCTGTCCAATGGTGTTTGTGACACGCACGCTGTCCATTGTGTTTTGTGACACACACACTGTTCAGGAGGGTTTGTGACACACACACTGTCCAATGGGGTTTGCGACACACACACTCTGTCCAGTGGGGGTTGTGATGACACACGTTGTCCAATGGGGTTTCTGACACATGCACTCTGTCCAATGGGGGTTGTGACACACACGATGTCCAATGGGGTTTGTGACAAACACACGCTATACAATGGGGTTTGTGATACACACACTGTCCAATGGGGTTGGTGACAAATACACGCTATCCAATGTGTTTTGTTACACACACGCTGTGCAATGGGATTTCTGACACACACACTGTCTAATGGGGTTTGTGACAAACACAGTGTCCAATACGGATTGTGACAGACACAAGCTGTCCCATGCTCTTTGTGACACGCACGCTGTCCAAAGTGGTTTGTGACACACACATTGTACAGGGGTGTTTGTGACACACACACTGTCCAATGGGGTTTGTGACACATAGGCTGTCCAATGGTTTTTGTGACACACACACTCTGTGCAATGGGGCTTTTGACACACACACAGTCCAATGGGGATTGTGACACACACACTGTACAGGGGGGTTTGTGACACACCCTGTGTCCAATGGGATTTGTGACACACACACTGTCCAATGGGGATTGTGACACACACAAACTCTGTCCAATGGGGTTGGTGACACACAAACTGTCCAATAGTGTTTGTGAAACACACGCTGTCCAATGGGGTTTGTTACACAGATGCTTCCCAATGGGGTTTGTTACACACACACTTTCCAGGGGGGTTTGTGACACACACGCTGTCCAGTGGGGATTGTGACACACACGCTGTCCAGAGGTTTTTGTGACCCACACACATTCCAATGGAGATTGTGACAGACACGCTGTCCAATGGGGTTTGTGAAACACACACACTGTCCAATGGGGATTGTGACACACACACGCTGTCCAATGTTGGTTGTGACACACATGCTGTCCAATGGTGTGTGTGACAAACACGCTGCCCATTGCGGTTTGGGACAGACTCAATTTCCTATCTTGGGCCTTGAAAAGCAAGTCCTTTGGCGACACGGTACGCCAGAAAGAATTGAATCAGACAACGGTACTCATTTCAAAAACAGTCTTATAGACAATTGGGCCAAAGAACATGGTATTGAGTGGGTATATCATATTCTATATCATGCACCAGCCTCTGGGAAAATTGAAAGGTACAATGGTTTGCTAAAAACTACACTAAAGGCACTTGGTGGTGGAACCTTTAAAAATTGGGACTCACATTTAGCAAAAGCCACTTGGTTGGTCAACACCCGGGGATCAACCAATCGAGCCGGGCCTGCCCAATCAGAAATTCTACGGACTGTAGAAGGAGATAAAGTCCCTGTAGTACACATGAAAAACATGTTAGGAAAGGCAGTCTGGGTTACTCCTGCCTCAGGCAAAGGCAAGCCCATTCGTGGGATTGTTTTTGCCCAGGGACCTGGCAGCACCTGGTGGGTGATGCTTAAGGATGGAGAAGTTCGGTGTGTACCTCAAGGGGATTTGAGTTTAGGTGAAAATATTCAATACTGAACTGCATGATGTGAATTGCCATGCTAACAGTGTTTAATAAGTGTCTTCCAGATCAAGACAATGATGATGAAACCAGAGCTAGCTTCTTCGAGTGGCGCCTGACAACTTCTTCGAAGTTGATATCTTTAACCCACAAACAGTGGTAATGAGATGCACTTGTACCATTTTTCCTGCCCTGGGAGACTGTCGTGACAAAACGAACTTAATGAACTTTTTAAAGGATGGTCCACTGATTAATTACTCCTGTGTATATATGTACATATGTATATATAGATATATAGTTGTAGTGATTAATTAGATTATATTGATAGATTGTATTGATTGTATTGCATTTTCCTGGAGAACCAGACACATGTTTTGGTAAACCTAGCAATGGAATGCAAACTTATTGATAAGCACGGATGGACATCTCGCGAGAGGGGCGACGAGAAGAAAGAGACCAAGAAACTGACCAACTGTGTATAACATTCCATTCACTTGAATACTTCATATAAAAGTGGGAGATCACAAGGATCTCGTTCGTTTTTCCCCTTTTGCCTTTTTCCCTTCTGCTCATGGCCGACATTAGAAGAGGACCTTGCTAGTCGTCCCTGCGAACTGAGGCCTAGTGAGAGACTGAATCCAGCTCCGGTTGGCTGCAGAGTCTAATCCAGGACTTTGGTTGCCGGCTCTGCAGTTGCTGAGACTTTCAAGATTGGTTTTGTATATTTTGTATTATTTTCTCTATTCTTATTAGTAGCATTAGTAAAACATCTTTAATTTTTTCCAACTCTCTTCACTCTGTCCTTCTTTTCCTCCCAATTGCCTCTCCTTAGTGGAAAGCGGGGAGAGGGAGAGGAAAGTGGGGGCGGGGAGAGGGGGTTAACAATACATCTGCCGGGGTTTTATTGTCACCCCGCAATCTTAACCCTCGACACACACACGGTGTCCAAAGGGGATTGCGACACACACGTTGTGCAATGGCGTTTGTGACACAGAAACTGTCAAGGGGTGTTTGTGACACACACACTGTCCAGGGGGGTTTGAGACACACACGCTGTTCAATGGTGTTTGAGACACAGAGGCTGTCAAATGGGGATTGTGACACACAGGCTGTTCAATAGGGATTGTGACTCACACACGCTGTCCAAAGGGGTTTATGGCACACACACTGTGCAAATGGGTTTGTGACACACACACGCTGTCCAATGGGGTTTATGCCACACATACTCTATCCAATGGGGTTTCTGACACACAAGCTTTCCAATAGGGTTTGTGACACACACGCGCTGTACAATGGGGTTTGTGACACACACATTCCAATGGGTTTTGTGACACACATGCTGTCCAAAGCCTTTTGTGACACACACACTGTTTAATGGGTTTTGTGACACACACTCGCTGTCCAATTGTGTTTGTGACACACACGCTGTCAAATGGGGTTTGTGACACACACGCTGTCCAATAGGATTTGTGACACAAACGCTGTATAATGGGTTTAGTGACACACACACAATCTAATGGGGTTGTGACACACAATCGCTGTCCAATGGCGTTTGTAGACACACACGCTGTGAAATGCTGTTTGTGACACAGACACTGTCCAGGGGGGTTTGTGACACACACACTGTCCAGGTGGGTTTGAGACACACACGCTGTCCAATGGGGATTGTGACATGCACGCTGTCCAATAGGGTTTATGGCACACACACACTGTCCAATGGGGTTTGTGTCACAGACACTTTCCAATGAGTTTTATGATACACACTCTGCCACACTCTGCCATGGGTTTTGTGAAACACACACAGTCTAAGGGGGTTTGTGACACACACTCGTTGTCCAATGGTTCTTGTAAAACACACATGCTGTCCAATGGGGTTTGTGGCACACACACTGTCTAATGGGGTGTGTGAAATACACTCGCTGTCCAATGGTGTTTGTGACACAGACACACTATCCAGTGGGGTTTGTGACACACACACTGTCCAATGGGGTTTGTGACACACATGCTGTACAATGGGGTTTGTGACACACATAGTGTCCCCTGGGGTTTGTGACACACACGCTGCCCCATGCCTTTTGTGACACACGAGCTGTCCAATGTGGATTGTGACAAAAACATGCTGTCCAATGGGGTTTATGGCACACACACTCTCCAATGGGTTTTGTGAGACACACACACTATTCAATTGGGATTGTGAAACACACACATTCCAATGGGGTTTGTGACACACACGCTGTCCCATGGGGATTGTGACACACAGGCTGTCCAATCCTGTTGATGACACACACATGGTCCAATGGGGTTTGTGACATCCACACTGTCCAATGGGGTTTCTGGCACAGACACTGTCCAACGGGGTTGGTGACACACAAAGGCTGTCCAATGGGGTTTGTGACACACACGCTGTCCATGGGTTTTGTGACACACACACGCTGTCCAATGTCGTTTGTAATACACATGCTGTCCAATGGGGTTTGAGACAAAAAGGTTGTTCAATGGGTTTGTGACACACACACTGTCCCATGGGGCTTGAGGCACAAATGCTGTCCAATAAGGATTGTGACACACACGCTGTCCGGGGGGTTTGTGACACACGCTGTCGACTGGGGTTTGTGACACACACACTTTCCATTGGGGTTTGTGACACACACACGCTGTCCAATGGTGTTTGAGACATACCCGCTGTTCAATGGCATTTGTGACACACACAGTGTGCAGGGGTGTTTGTAAGACACTCGCTGTCCAATGGGGATTGTGACACACACACGCTGTCCAATGGGGTTTGTGACACAGACACTTTCCAATGGGGTTTATGATACACATGCTGTCCAATGGGGGTTGTGAAACACACGCTGTCCGATGGGATTTGTGACACACACGCTGTCCAATGGTGTTTGTGACACACCCATGCTTTCCAAAGGGATTTGTGACACACACACGCTATTCAGTGGGGTTTCTGACACCCATGCTGTCCAACGGGGTTTGTAATCCAGAAACTGTCAAGAGGGATTTGTGACACACACAGTGTCTCAGCTACCTGAGACACTTAGACTAAGCCTAAAATACGCAGATCTCTCCATAAGGATGGTTTTCATACTGTACGTCCACAATCTGCTGGCAGTACAAAAAAATAAGCTGTAGATCTCCTTAGGCTGAGTCATGGTGCTTTGGTGCAGGGATCAGGCATATCATGGGAATATTTCACCATTTCTGCTCTGGTTTTCAGTGTATGACACCAAAACACCCACCTGATGACATCCTCTCAAGAGCAAAGGCAGCAATTTGCAGAATTCCGCTTCTTTGGGGAACTGAGAAATTGCTGAGCTAACACCAAGTCCTGCAGTGCCCCTGTCACCTGCAGAGTCACCGCATCCTCACCACGGTAGCGGGCATTGTGACAAAGGTTCTATGTCAGATGGATGTGGCAGACGAGCGCCCCCTAGGGGATGGGGAGCCTGTCAGCCCCGGGCCCGTCACTGCCTGCTGTCCCCGCTGTCACCAGCCAGGTCTCTGAAAACTGGTCAAACCATTCCCAGACATGGGGCCAATTTGGCCAAAAGTCTCCAACAGACAAGACGGGAAGAAAGATATGGGACAGAGGGCGAAAGCGAAGGGAGCAGGAGAAAGGGAAGGAAGAATAAAAAAAGTGTTGGGCTGCAGAAGTTAGATGGAGGAATTGTAAGAAAAGGGGCAGGAAGCAGGAGAGTGAGAGAAAAGGAAAGAAAGAAGAGACATGCAGCCAGACGAGGGGTTAGTGAGAGAAGATGAGACAGAGAACAGGATGAGAAGGAAATAAGGCAAGGCAAGGACAGGCAAGGACAGGCTAGGCTGCAGGACATTTTTTTGCTTTATAGTTTCTAGCACATTCGTCTTCAGACTAGGAGGAAAACCATAAGACCTTATGGATTAGGCCCAGGCAAAAACCCCAGCTACTTGAGACACTTAGACTAAGCCTGAAATACGAAAATCTCTCCATAAGGATGATTTTTATACAGCATTCCACAATCTGCTGGCATTACAAAAAAATAAGCTGCAGATCTCCTTAGGCTGAGTCATGGTGCTTTGGTGCAGGAACCATTCATATCATGGGAATATTTCAACATTTCTGCTCTGCTTTTCAGTGTATGACACCAAAAGACCCGCCTGATGACATCCTTTCAAGAGCACAGGCAGCAATTTGCAGAATTCTGCTTCTTTGGGGAACTGAGAAATTGCTGAGCTGACACCAAGTCTTGCAGTGCCCCTGTCACCTGCAGAGTCACTGCATCCTCACCACGGTAGCGGGCATTGTGACAAAGGTTGTATGTCAGCTGGGTGTGGCAGCCAGGCGCCCCCTAGGGGATGGGGAACCTGTCAGCCCCGTGCCTGTCACTGCCTGCTGTCCCTGCTGTCACAAGCCAGGCCTCTGAAAACTTGTCAAACCGTGCCAGACGTGGGGCCAATTTGGCCCAAAATCTCCAAGAGACAAGTCGGGAAGAAAGTTATGGGACAGAGGGAGAAAGCGAAGGGAGCAGGAGAAAGGGAAGGAAGAATAAAAAGTAGTGTTGGGCTGCAGAAGTGAGATGGAGGAATTGCAAGAAAAGAGGCAGGAAGCAGAGGAGTGAGAGAAAAGGAAAGAAGAGACATGCAGCCAGACGAGGTGTTAGTGACAGAGGATGGGACAGAGAACAGGATGAGAAGGAAATAAGGCAAGGCAAGGACAGGCAAGGAAAGGCAAGGCAAGGCTAGGCTGCATGACATTTTTTGCTCTGTAGTTTCCAGCACATTCGTCTTCAGATGAGGAGGAAAGCCATAATACCTTATGGAATGGCCCAAGAAAAAAACCCAGCTACTTGAGACACTTAGACTAAGCCTAAAATACGCAGATCTCTCCATAAGGATGGTTTTTATACTGTACTTCCACAATCGGCTGGCAGTACAGAAAAAATAAGCTGCAGATCTCCTTAGGCTGAGTCATGGTGCTTTGGTGCAGGAACCATTCATATCATGGGAATATTTCACCATTTCTGCTCTGGTTTTCAGTGTATGACACCAAAACACCCACCTGATGACATCCTCTCAAGATCAAAGGAAGCAATTTGCAGAATTCCGCTTCTTTGGGGAACTGAGAAATTGCTGAGCTGACACCAAGTCCTGCAGTGCCCCTGTCACCTGCAGAGTCAGCTCATCCTCACCACGGTAGCGGGCATTGTGACAAAGGTTGTATGTCAGCTGGGTGTGGCAGCCAGGCGCCCCCTAGGGGATGGGGAGCCTGTCAGCCCCGGGCCTGTCACTGCCTGCTGTACCCGCTGTCACCAGCCAGGTCTCTGAAAACTTGTCAAACCATGCGCAGACGTGGAGCCAAAGTGGCCCAAAGTCTCAAACAGAGAAGTCAAGAAGAAGGATATGGGACAGAGGGAGAAAGCGAAGGGAGAAGGAGAAAGGGAAGGAAGAATAAAAAGTAGTGTTGGGCTGCAGAAGTGAGATGGAGGAATTGAAAGAAAATGGCAGGAAGCAGGAGAGTGAGAGAGAAAAGGAAAGAAGAGACATGCGGCCAGACGAGGGGTTAGTGAGAGAGGATGGGACAGAGAACAGAATGGGAAGGAAATAACGCAAGGCAAGGAGAGGCAAGGACAGGCAAGGCAAGGCTAGGCTGCAGGACATTTTTTTGCTTTATAGTTTCTAGCACATTCGTCTTCAGACTAGGAGTAAGGCCATAAGACCGTATGGATTAGGCCCAAGCAAAAACCCCAGCTACTTGAGAGACTTAGACTAAGCATAAAATACGAAGATCTCTCTGTAAGGATTGTTTTTATACTGTACTTTCACAATCTGCTGGGAGTAAAAAAAAATTAGCTGCAGATCTCCTTAGGCTGAGTCATGGTGCTTTGGTGCAGGAACCATGCATATCATGGGAATATTTCACCATTTCTGCTCTGGTTTTCAGTGTATGACACCAAAAGACCCAGCTGATGACATCCTTTCAAGAGCAAAGGCAGCAATTTGCAGAATTCCGCTTCTTTGGGGAAGTGAGAAATTGCTGAGCTGACACCAAGTCCTGCAGTGTCCCTGTCACCTGCAGAGTCACCGCATCCTCACCACGGTAGCGGGCATTGTGACAAAGGTCCTATGTCAGCTGGGTGTGGCAGCCTGGTGCCTCCTAGAGGATGGGGAGCTTGTCAGCCCCGGGCCTGTCACTGCCGGCTGTCCCTGATGTCACCAGCCAGGCCTCTGAAACCTTGTCAAACCATGCCCAGACGTGTGGCCAATTTGGCCCAAATTCTCCAACAGACAAGACGGGAAGAAAGATATGGGACAGAGGGAGAAAGCGAAGGGAGCAGGAGAAAGGGAAGGAAGAATAAAAAGTAGTGTTGGGCTGCAGAAGTGAGATGGAGGAATTGCAAGAAAAGAGGCAGGAAGCAGGAGAGTGAGAGAAAAGGAAAGTAGAGACATGCAGCCAGACGAGGGGTTAGTGAGAGAGGATGGGACAGAGAGCAGGATGAGAAGGAAATAAGGCAAGGCAAGGACAGGCAAGGACAGGCAAGGCAAGGCTACATAAGGTTGGTTTTTATACTGTATTCCACAATCTGCTGGCAGTACAAAAAAATAAGCTGCAGATCTCCTTAGGCTGAGTCATGGTGCTTTGGTGCAGGAACCATGCATATCATGGGAATATTTCACTATTTCTGCTTTGGTTTTCAGTGTATTACACCAAAACACCCACCTGATGACATCCTTTCAAGAGCAAAGGCAGCAATTTGCAGAATTCCGCTTCTTTGGGGAACTGAGAAATTGCTGAGCTGCCACCAAGTCCTGCAGTGTCCCTGTCACCTGCAGAGTCACCGCATCCTCGCCACGGTAGCGGGCATTGTGAAAAAGGTTCTTTGTCAGATGGGTGTGGCAGCCAGGCGCCCCCTAGGGGATGGGGAGCCTGCCAGCCCCGAGCCTGTCACTGCCTGCTGTCCCTTCTGTCACCTGCCAGGCCTCTGAAAATTGGTCAAACCATGCCCAGACTTGGGGCCAATTTGCCCCAAAGTCTTGAAAAGACAAGTCGGGAAGAAAGATATGGGACAGAGGGAGAAAGCGAAGGGAGCAGGAGAAAGGGAAGGAAGAATGGAAAGCCCGAATTAAGAGGGAAATCAGCAGCCCACTTGACGTGCATGTACACTAATGCATGCAGTATGGGCAACTAACAAGAGAAGCTGGAAGCCATCGTGTAGCAGGAAAGCTATGACATAGTTGCCATCACAGAAACATGGTGGGATGACTCATATGACTGGAGTGCTGCTATGTGTGGCTATAAGCTCTTCAGAAAAGATAGGTAGGGTAGGAGAGGTGGAGGGGTGGCTTTATATGTTAGAGAGTCACTTGACTCTGTTAAACTTGAGGTCAGTATGCAGGTTTGAGTTCCTGTGGACCAGAATCAGGGGGAAGTCCAACAAGGCTGACATCCTCGTGGGTGTCTGTTATAGACCGCGCAACCAGGACAATGAAGGAGATGAATTATTCTACAAGCAGCTGGCAGATGTCTCAAAATCGATGGCCCTTGTTCTTGTGGGTGACTTTAACCTGCCGGATATCTACTGGGAGATCAATACTGCACAGAAGAGGCAGTCTAGGAAGTTCCTAGAGTGTATAGAGGACAATTTCCTTCATCAGCTGGTAAATGAGCCCACCAGGGGCAAGACCCCGCTAGACCTACTGTTTACAAACAGAGAAGGGCTGGTGGGAGATGTAGTGGTTGGAGGCCGCCTGGGGCATAGCAACCATGAAATAATAGAATTTTCAGTACTCAGAGATGCAGGGAGAACCATTAACAAAACCTCTATGCTGGACTTCCCGAGGGCAGATTTTTGCCTATTCAGAAGTCTAGTTCAGAGCATACCCTGGGAAACAATGCTTAAAAACATGCGGGCCCAGGAGGGTTGGACATGCTTCAAGCAGGTGGTTTTGAGTGCACAGGAACAGGCTATACCAGTGTGCCGAAAGGCTAGCCGGCGGGGAAGACAACCGGCTTGGCTAAACAGGGAGATTCTGAATGAAATCAGAAATAAAAAGAGACTTTACCGACTGTGGAAAAAAGGCCTGGCTACTTATGAAGGATTTATGGAAATAGCTAGATCATGCAGAAAAAAGATCAGGGAAACAAAAGTGCAATTTGAAGTTAACTTGGCCAATTCTTTCAGGGATAATAAAAAGTCCTTCTTCAAATATGTTAATAACAAAAGGAGGGGCAAGGAAAACCTCCATTCTCTGTTGGACTCTGAAGGAAATATAGTTAACAAAGATGAGGAGAAAGCTGAGGTACTTAATACCTACTTTGCCTCAGTTTTTACCAGTGAGACAGGTGGCCCTCAGGACAACTCATCTCTGGAGGTGGTTGACAGAGATAGGAAGCCAAATAGGCCCCTTGTATTCCAGGAGGAAATAGTTGGTGATTTACTGAGCCATCTGGATCCTCACAAGTCTATGGGACCAGATGGGATCCATCCGAGGGTGATGAGGGAGCTAGCAGAAGAACTTGCCAAGCCGCTCTCCATAATCTTCCAACAGTCCTGGCTCACTGGGGAGGTCCCATATGATTGAAAATTGGCCAATGTTACCCCAGTCCACAAAAAGGGCTGCAGAGCTGACCCTGGCAACTACAGGCCTGTCAGTCTGACCTCGGTGCCTGGCAGGGTTATGGAGCAGATCATGCTGAGTGGAATCACACAGCACCTTCAGGATGGACAAGGGATCAGACCCAGCCAGCATGGGTTTAGGAGGGGCAGGTCCTGTCTGACCAGCCTGATCTCCTTTTATGATCAGGTGACCCAGCTGGTGGATGAGGGGAAAGCCATGGATGTGGTCTATCTGGACTTCAGCAAGGTCTTTGACACTGTCTCCCATAATATACTCTTGCAAAAGCTGGTAGCCCATGGCTTGGACAAGTGCACTCTACGCTGGGTTAAGAACTGGCTGGAGGGCCGGGCCCAGAGAGTGCTGGTGAACGGGGCTGCATCCAGCTGGCGGCCAGTCACTAGTGGTGTTCCCCAGGGGTCAGTGTTGGGTCCAGTCCTGTTTAACATCGTTATTGATGATTTAGATGAGGGGATTGAGACCATCATCAGCAAATTTGCTGATGACAGCAAGTTGGGAGGGAGTGTCGACCTACTGGAAGGCAGGAGGGCTCTGCAGAGGGATCTGGATAGACTGGAAAAATGGGCTGATTCCAATGGGATGAAGTTCAATAAGGCCAAGTGCCGGGTGCTGCACTTTGGTCACAACAACCCCCTGCAGCGCTACAGGCTGGGCACAGAGTGGCTGGAGAGCAGTCAGACAGAAAGGGACCTGGGGGTACTAATTGACAGGAAGCTCAACATGAGCCAACAGTGTGCCCAGGTGGCCAAGAAGGCCAACGGTATCCTGTCCTGTATCAAAAATAGCGTGGTCAGCAGGACAAGGGAAGTGATCCTTCCCCTGTACTCTGCATTGGTGAGGCCACATCTGGAGTATTGTGTTCAGTTCTGGGCCTCTCAGTTCAGGAAAGACATTGAAGTGCTGGAGCGGGTCCAGAGAAGAGCAACACGACTGGTGAAGGGACTTGAACACAAGCCCTATGGGGAGAGGCTGAGGGAGCTGGGGTTGTTTAGTCTAGAGAAGAGGAGGCTTAGAGGTGACCTCATCACTCTCTATAACTACCTGAAGGGAAGTTATAGCCAGGTGGGGATTGGTCTCTTCTCCCAGGCAGTTAGCAATAGGACAAGGGGGCATGGGCTTAAACTCTACCAGGGGAAATTTAGACTGGATATTAGAAAGAAATTCTTTACAGAGAGAGTGGTCAGGCATTGGAATGGCCTGCCCAGGGAGGTAGTGGACTCGCCGTCCCTAGAGGTTTTTAAACTGAGATTGGACATGGCACTTAGTGCCATGATCTAGTAAACGGACTAGAGTTGGACCAAGAGTTGGACTCGATGATCGCTGAGGTCTTTTCTAACCCAGTCGATTCTGTGATACTGTGATACTGTGATTCTGTGATACTGTGATTCTGTGGATAAAAAGTAGTGTTGGGCTGCACGAGTGAGATGGAGGAATTGAAGGAAAAGAGGCAGGGAGCAGGAGAGTGAGAGAAAAGGAAAGAAGAGACATGCAGCCAGACGAGGGGTTAGTGAGAGAGGATGGGACAGAGAATAGGATGAGAAGGAAATAAGGCAAGACAAGGACAGGCAAGGCAAGGCTAGGCTGCAGGACATTTTTTTGCTTTATAGTTTCTAGCACATTCGTATTCAGACTAGGAGGAGAGCCAGAAGACCGTATGGATTAGGCCAAATCAAAAACCCCAGCTACCTGAGACGCTTGGACTAAGCCTAAAATATGCAGATCTCTCCATAAGGATGGTTTTTATACTGTACTTCCACAATCTGCTGGCAGTACAAAAAAATAAGCTGCAGATCTCTTTAGGCTGAGTCATAGTGCTTTGGTGCAGGGACCATGCATATCATGGGAATATTTCACCTTTTCTGCTCTGGTTTTCAGTGTATTTCACCAAAACACCCACCTGATGACATTCATTCAAGAGCAAAGGAAGCAATTTGCAGAATTCCGCTCCTTTGGGGAAGTGAGAAATGGCTGAGCTGCCACCAAGTCCTGCAGTGTCCCTGTCACCTGCAGAGTCACCACATACTCGCCACGGTAGCGGGCATTGTGACAAAGGTTCTATGTCAGCTGGGTGTGGCAGCCAGGCGCCCCCTAACGGATGGGGAGCCTGTCAAGCCCGGGCCTGTCACTGCCTGCTGTCCCTGCTGTCACCAGCCAGGCCTCTGAAAACTTGTAAAACCATGCCCAGACTTGTGGCCACTTTGGCCCAAAGTCTAGAAAAGACAAGTAGGGAAGAAAGATATGGGACAGAGAGAGAAGCGAAGGGAGGAGGAGAAAGGGAAGGAAGAAGAAAAAGTAGTGTTGGGCTGCAGGAGTGAGATGGAGGAATTGCAAGAAAAGAGGCAAGAAGCAGGAGAGTGAGAGAAAAGGGAAGAAGAGACATGTAGCCAGACGAGGGGTAAAGTGAGAGAGGATGGGACAGAGAACAGGATGAGAAGGTAATAAGGCAAGGGAAGGACAGGGAAGGACAGGCAAAGCAAGGCTAGGCTGCAGACACTTTTTTTCTTTATAGTTTCTAGCACATTCATCTTCAGACTAGGAGTAAGGCCATAAGACCGTATGGATTAGGCCCAAGCAAAAACCCCAGCTACTTGAGACACTGAGACTAAGCCTAAAATACGCAGATCTCTCCATAAGGATGGTTTTTATACTGTGCTTCCACAATCTGCTGGCAGTACAAAAACATAAGCTGCAGATCTCTTAGGCTGAGTCATGGTGCTTTGTTGCAGGGACCATGCATATCATGGGAATATTTCACCATTTCTGCTCTGGTTTTCAGTGTATGACACCAAAACACCCACCTGATGACATCCTTTCAAGAGCAAAGGCAGCAATTTGCAGAATTCCGCTTCTTTGGGGAAGTGAGAAATTGCTGAGCTGACACCAAGTCCTGCAGTGTCCCTGTCACCTGCAGAGTCACCACATACTCGCGACGGTAGCGGGCATTGTGACAAAGGTTCTATGTCAGCTGGGTGTGGCAGCCAGGCGCCCCCTAGCGGATGGGGAGCCTGTCAACCCCCGGCCTGTCACTGCCCGCTGTCCCTGCTGTCACCAGCCAGGCCTCTGAAAACTGGTCAAACCATGCCCAGACTTGGGGCCAATTTGCCCCAAAGTCTTGAAAAGACAAGTCGGGAAGAAAGATATGGGACAGAGGGAGAAAGCGAAGGGAGCAGGAGAAAGGGAAGGAAGAATAAAAAGTAGTGTTGGGCTGCAGGAGTGAGATGGAGGAATTGCCATTAAAGAGGCAGGAAGCAGGAGAGTGAGAGAATAGGAAAGTAGAGACATACAGCCAGACGAGGGGTTAGTGAGAGAGGATGGGACAGAGAACAGGATGAGAAGGAAATAAGGCAAGGCAAGGACAGGCAAGGACAGGCAAAGCAAGGCTAGGCTGCAGGACATGTTATAGCTTTATAGTTTCTAGCACATTCGTCTTCAGACTAGGAGTAAGGCCATAAGACCGTATGGATTAGGCCCAAGCAAAAACCCCAGCTACTTGACACACTAAGACTGAGCCTAAAATACGCAGATCTCTCCATAAGGATGGTTTTTATACTGTGCTTCCACAATCTGCTGGCAGTACAAAAAAATAAGCTGCAGATCTCCTTAGGCTGAGTCATGGTGCTTTGGTGCAGGGACCATGCATATCATGGGAATATTTCACCATTTCTGCTCTGGTTTTCAGAGTATGACACCAAAACACCCACCTGATGATATCCTTTAAAGAGCAAAGGCACCAGTTTGCAGAATTCCGCTTCTTTGGGGAACTGAGAAATTGCTGAGCTGCCACCAAGTCCTGCAGTGTCCCTGTCACCTGCAGAGTCACCTCATACTCGCCACGGTAGCGGGCATTGTGACAAAGGTTCTATGTCAGAAGGTTTTGGCAGCTAGGCGCCCCCTAGGGATGGGGAGCCTGTCAGCCCCGGACCTGTCACTGCCTGCTGTCCCTGCTGTCACCAACCAGGCCTCTGAAAATTGGTCAAACCATGCCCAGACTTGGGGCCAATTTGGGCCAAAGTCTTGCAAAGAAAAGTCGGGAAGAAAGATATGGGACAGAGGGAGAAAGCGAAGGGAGCAGGAGAAAGGGAAGGAAGAATAAAAAGTAGCGTTGGGCTGCAGGAGTTAGAGGGAGGAATTGCAAGAAAAGAGGCAGGAAGCAGGAGAGTGAGAGAAAAGGAAAGAAGAGACATGCAGTCACACGAGTGGTTAGTGAGAGAGGATGGTACAGAGAACGGGATGAGAAGGAAATAAGGCAAGGCAAGGACAGGCAAGGCAAGGCTAGTCTGCAGGACATTTTTTCGCTTTATAGTTTCTAACACATTTGTCTTCAGACTAGGAGTAAGGCCATAAGACCGTATGGATTAGGCACAAGCAAAATCCCCAGCTACTTGAGACACTTAGACTAAGCCTAAAATACGCAGATCTCTCCATAAGGATGGTTTTTATACTGTGCTTCCACAATCTGCTGGCAGTACAAAAAAATAAGCTGCAGGTCTCCTTAGGCTGAGTCATGGTGCTTTGTTGCAGGGACCATGCATATCATGGGAATATTTCACCATTTCTGCTCTGGTTTTCAGTGTATGACACCAAAACACCCACCTGATGATATCCATTCAAGAGCAAAGGCAGCAATTTGCAGAATTCCGCTTCTTTGGGGAACTGAGAATTTGCTGAGCTGACACCAAGTCCTGCAGAGTCCCTGTCACCTGCAGAGTCACCACATACTAGCCACGGTAGTGGGCATTGTGACAAAGGTTCTATGTCAGAAGGGTTTAGCAGCTAGGCGCCCCCTAGGGATGGGGAGCCTGTAAGCCCCGGGCCTGTCACTGCCGGCGGTCCCAGCTGGGACCAGCCAGGCCTCTGAAAACTTGTCAAGCAATGCCCAGACTTGGGGCCAGTTTGGACCAAAGTCTCCAAGAGACAAGTCGGGAAGAAAGATATGGGACAGAGGGAGAAAGCGAAGAGAGCAGAATTAAGGGAAGGAAGAATAAAAAGTTGTGTTGGTCTGCAGGACTGAGATGGAGGAATTGCCATTAAAGAGGCAGGAAGCAGGAGAGTGAGAGAAAAGGAAAGAAGAGACATGCAGCCAGACGAGGGGTTAGTGAGAGAGGATGGGACAGAGAACAGGATGAGAAGGAAATAAGGCAAGGCAAGGACAGGCAAGGACAGGCAAAGCAAGGCTAGGCTGCAGGACATTTTTTCGCTTTATATTTTCTAGCACATTCGTCTTCAGACTAGGAGTAAGGCCATAAGACCGTATGGATTAGGCCCAAGCAAAAACCCCAGCTACTTGAGACACTTAGACTAAGCCTAAAATACGCAGATCTCTCCATAAGGATGGTTTTTATACTGTGCCTCCATAATCTGCTGGCAGTACAAAAAAATAAGCTGCAGATCTCCTTAGGATGAGTCATGGTGCTTTGGTGCAGGGACCATGCATATCATGGGAATATTTCACTGTTTCTGCTCTGGTTTTCAGTGTATGACACCAAAACACCCACCTGACGACATCCTTTCAAGAGCAAAGGGAGCAATTTGCAGAATTCCGCTTCTTTGGGGAAGTGAGAAATTGCTGAGCTGACACCAAGTCCTGCAGTGTCCCTGTCACCTGCAGAGTCACCACATACTCGCCACGGTAGAGGGCATAGTGACAAAGGTTCTATGTCAGCTGGGTGTGGCAGCCAGGCGCCCCCTAGGGGATGGGGAGCCTGTAAGCGCCGGGCCTGCCACTGCCTGCTGTCCCTGCTGTCACCAGCCAGGCCTCTGAAAACTGGTCAAACCATGCCCAGACTTGGGGCCAATTTGGCCCAAAGTCTTGAAAAGACAAGTTGGGAAGAAAGATATGGGACAGAGGGAGAAAGCGAAGGGAGCAGGAGAAAGGGAAGGAAGAATAAAAAGTAGTGTTGGACTGCAGGAGTGAGATGGAGGAATTACAAGAAAAGAGGCAGGAAGCAGGAGAGTGAGAGAAAAGGAAAGACATGCAGCCAGACGAGGGATTAGTGGGAGTAGATTGGACAGAGAACAGGATGAGAAGGAAACAAGGCAAGGCAAGGACAGGCAAGGACAGGCAAGGACAGGCAAAGCAAGGCTAGGCTGCAGGACATTTTTTCGCTTTATAGTTTATAGCACATTCGTCTTCAGACTAGGAGTAAGGCCATAAGACCGTATGGATTAGGCCCAAGTAAAAACCCCAGCTACTTGAGACACTTAGACTAAGCCTAAAATACGCAGATCTCTCCATAAGGATGGTTTTTATACTGTGCTTCCACAATTTGCTGGCAGTACAAAAAAATAAGCTGCAGATCTCCTTAGGCTGAGACATGGTGCTTTGGTGCAGGAACCATGCATATCATGGGAATATTTCACCATTTCTGCTCTGGTTTTCAGTGTATGACACCAAAACACCCACCTGATGATGTCCTTTCAAGAGCAAAGGGAGCAATTTGCAGAATTCCGCTTCTTTGGGGAAGTGAGAAATTGCTGAGCTGACACCAAGTCCTGCAGTGTCCCTGTGACCTGCAGAGTCACCACATACTGGCCACGGTAGCCGGCATAGTGACAAAGGTTCTATGTCAGCAGGGTGTGGAAGTCAGGCGCCCCCTAGGGGATGGGGAGCCTGTCAGCCCCGGGCCTGTCACTGCCTGCTGTCCCTGCTGTCACCAGCCAGGCCTCTGAGAACTGGTCAAACCATGCCCAGACTTGGGGCCAATTTGGCCCAAAGTCTCCAACAGACAAGTCGGGAAGAAAGATATGGGACAGAGGGAGAAAGCGAAGGGAGCAGGAGAAAGGGAAGGAAGAATAAAAAGTAGTGTTGGGCTGCAGGAGTGAGACGGAGGAATTGCCATTAAAGAGGCAGGAAGCAGGAGAGTGAGAGAAAAGGAAAGAGGAGTCATGCAGCCAGACGAGGGGTTAGTGAGAGAGGATGAGACAGAGAACAGGATGAGAAGGTAATAAGGCAAGGCAAGGACAGGCAAGGACAGGAAAAGCAAGGCTAGGCTGCAGGACATTTTTTCGCTTTATAGTTTCTAGCACATACGTCTTCAGACTAGGAGTAAGGCCATAAGACCGTATGGATTAGGCCCAAGCAAAAACCCCAGCTACTTGAGACGCTTAGACTAAGCCTAAAATATGCAGATCTCTCCATAAGGATGGTTTTTATACTCTGCTTCCACAATCTGCTGGCAGTACAAAAAAAGAAGCTGCAGATCTCCTTAGGCTGAGTCATGGTGCTTTGGTGCAGGGACCATGCATATCATGGAATATTTCATCATTTCTGCTCTGGTTTTCAGTGTATGACACCAAAACACCCACCTGATGATATCCTTTCAAGAGCAAAGGCAGCAATTTGCAGAATTCCGCTTCTTTGGGGAAGTGAGAAATTGCTGAACTGACACCAAGTCCTGCAGTGTCCCTGTCACCTGCAGAGTCACCACATACTCGCCACGGTAGCGGGCATTGTGACAAAGATTCTATGTCAGCTGGGTGTGGCAGCCAGGCGCCCCCTAGGGGATGGGGAGCCTGTCAGCCCCGGGCCTGTCACTACCTGCTGTCCCTGCTGTCACCAGCCAGGCCTCTGAATATTGGTCAAACCATGCCCAGACTTGGGGCAAATTTGGCCGAAAGTCTTGAAAAGACAAGTTGGGAGGAAAGATATGGGACAGAGGGAGAAAGCGAAGGGAGCAGGAGAAAGGGAAGGAAGAATAAAAAGTAGTGTTGGGCTGCAGGAGTGAGATGGAGGAATTGCAAGAAAAGAGGCAGGAAGCAGGAGAGTGAGAGAAAAGGAAAGACATGCAGCCAGACGAGGGATTAGTGGGAGAAGATTGGACAGAGAACGGGACGAGAAGGAAATAAGGCAAGGGAAGGACAGGCAAGGACAGGTAAAGCAAGGCTAGGCTGCAGGATATGTTTTTGCTGTATAGTTTCTAGCACATTCACCATCAGACTAGGAGTAAGGCCATAAGACTGTATGGATTAGGCCCAAGCAAAAACCCCAGCTACTTGAGACACTTAGACTAAGCGTAAAATACGCAGATCTCTCCATAAGGATGATTTTTATACTGTGCTTCCACAATCTGCTGGCACTAGAAAAACATAAGCTGCAGATCTCTTAGGCTGAGTCATGGTGTTTTGGTGCATGGACCATACATATCATGAGAATATTTCACCATTTCAGCTCTGGTTTTCAGTGTATGACACCAAAACACCCACCTGATGATATCCTTTCAAGAGCAAAGGGAGCAATTTGCAGAATTCCGCTTCTTTGGTGAACTGAGAAATTGCTGAGCTGACACCAAGTCCTGCAGTGTCCCTGTCACCTGCAGAGTCACCACATAGTCGCCACGGTAGAGGGCACTGTGGCAAATGTTCTTTGTCAGCTGGGTGTGGCAGCCAGGCGCCCCCTAGGGGATGGGGAGCCTGTCAGCCCCGGGCCTGTCACTACCTGCTGTCCCTGCTGTCACCAGCCAGGCCTCTGAAAACTTGTAAAACCATGCCCAGACTTGTGGCCACTTTGGCCCAAAGCCTAGAAAAGACAAGTAGGGAAGAAAGATATGGGACAGAGAGAGAAGCGAAGGGAGCAGGAGAAAGGGAAGGAAGAATAAAAAGTAGTGTTGGGCTGCAGGAGTGAGAGGGAGGAATTGCAAGAAAAGAGGCAGGAAGCAGGAGAGTGAGAGAAAAGGAAAGAAGAGACATGCAGTCACACGAGTGGTTAGTGAGAGAGGTTTTTACAGAGAACGGGATGAGAAGGAAATAAGGCAAGGCAAGGACAGGCAAGGACAGGCAAAACAATGCTAAGCTGCAGGACATTTTTTCGCTTTATAGTTTCTAGCACATTCGTCTTCAGACTAGGAGTAAGGCCATAAGACCGTATGGATTAGGCCCAAGCAAAAACCCCAGCTACTTGAGACGCTTAGACTAAGCCTAAAATACGCAGATCTCTCCATAAGGATGGTTTTTATACTGTGCTTCCACAATCTGCTGGCAGTACAAAAAAATAAGCTGCAGATCTCCTTAGGCTGAGTCATGGTGTTTTGGTGCAGGGACCATGCATATCATGGGAATATTTCACCATTTCTGCTCTGGTTTTCAGTGTATGACACCAAAACACCCACCTGATGATATCCTTTCAAGAGCAAAGGGAGCAATTTGCAGAATTCCGCTTCTTTGGGGAAGTGAGAAATTGCTGAGCTGACACCAAGTCCTGCAGTGTCCCTGTCACCTGCAGAGTCACCACATAGTCGCCACGGTAGCTGGCATAGTGACAAAGGTTCTATGTCAGCTGGGTGTGGCAGCCAGGCGCCCCCTAGGGGATGGGGAGCCTGTCAGCCCCGGGCCTGTCACTGCCTGCTGTCCCTGCTGTCACCAGCCAGGCCTCTGAGAACTGGTCAAACCATGCCCAGACTTGGGGCCAATTTGGCCCAAAGTCTTGAAAAGACAAGTTGGGAAGAAAGATATGGGACAGAGGGAGAAAGCGAAGGGAGCAAGAGAA
Organism: Columba livia; assembly: GCF_036013475.1. NCBI lineage: Eukaryota > Metazoa > Chordata > Aves > Columbiformes > Columbidae > Columba > Columba livia. The sequence continues at coordinate 3,498,450 of NW_027043009.1, read as the reverse complement.
AGGGAAGGAAGAATAAAAAGTAGTGTTGGGCTGCAGGAGTGAGACGGAGGAATTGCCATTATAGAGGCAGGAAGCAGGAGAGTGAGAGAAAAGGAAAGAGGAGTCATGCAGCCAGACGAGGGGTTAGTGAGAGAGGATGGGACAGAGAACAGGATGAGAAGGTAATAAGGCAAGGCAAGGACAGGCAAGGACAGGAAAAGCAAGGCTAGGCTGCAGGACATTTTTTCGCTTTATAGTTTCTAGCACATACGTCTTCAGACTAGGAGTAAGGCCATAAGACCGTATGGATTAGGCCCAAGCAAAAACCCCAGCTACTTGAGACGCTTAGACTAAGCCTAAAATATGCAGATCTCTCCATAAGGATGGTTTTTATACTCTGCTTCCACAATCTGCTGGCAGTACAAAAAAATAAGCTGCAGATCTCCTTAGGCTGTGTCATGGTACTTTGGTGCAGGGACTATGCATATCATGGAATATTTCACAGTTTTTGCTCTGGTTTTCAGTGTATGACACCAAAACACCAACCTGATGATATCCTTTCAAGAGCAAAGGGAGCAATTTGCAGAATTCCGCTTCTTTGGGGAAGTGAGAAATTGCTGAGCTGACACCAAGTCCTGCAGTGTCTCTGTCACCTGCAGAGTCACCACATACTCGCCACGGTAGCGGGCATTGTGACAAAGGTTCTATGTCAGCTGGGTGTGGCAGCCAGGCGCCCCCTAGGGGATGGGGAGCCTGTCAGCCCCGGGCCACTCACTGCCTGCTGTCCCTGCTGTCACCAGCCAGGCCTCTGAAAATTGGTCAAACCATGCCCAGACTTGGGGCCAATTTGGCCCAAAGTCTTGAAAAGACAAGTCGGGAAGAAAGATATGGGACAGAGGGAGAAAGCGAAGGGAGCAGGAGAAAGGGAAGGAAGAATAAAAAGTAGTGTTGTGCTGCAGGAGTGAGATGGAGGAATTGCAAGAAAAGAGGCAGGAAGCAGGAGAGTGAGAGAAAAGGAAAGAGGGGTCATGCAGCCAGACGAGGGGTTAGTGAGAGAGGATGGGACAGAGAACAGGATGAGAAGGAAATAAGGCAAGGCAAGGACAGGCAAGGACAGGCAAAGCAAGGCTAGTCTGCAGGACATTTTTTCGCTTTATAGTTTCTAGCACATACGTCTACAGACTGGGAGTAAGTCCATAAGACAGTATGGATTAGGCCCAAGCAAAAACCCCAGCTACTTGAGACACTAAGACTAAGCCTAAAATACGCAGATCTCTCCATAAGGATGGTTTTTATACTGTGCTTCCACAATCTGCTGGCAGTACAAAAAAATAAGCTGCAGATCTCCTTAGGCTGAGCCATGGTGCTTTGGTGCAGGGACCATGCATATCATGGGAATATTTCACCATTTCTACTCTGGTTTTCAGTGTCTGACACCAAAACACCGACCTGATGACATCCATTCAAGAGCAAAGGCAGCAATTTGCAGAATTCCGCTTCTTTGGGGAAGTGAGAAATTGCTGAGCTGACACCAAGTCCTGCAGTGTCCCTGTCACCTGCAGAGTCACCGCAATCTCACCATGGTAGAGGGCATTGTAACAAAGGTTCTATGTCAGCTGGGTGTGGCAGCCAGGCTCCCCCTAGGGGATGGGGAGCCTGTCAACCCCGGGCCTGTCACTGCCTGCTGTCCCTGCTGTCACCAGCCAGGCCTCTGAAAATTGGTCAAACCATGCCCAGACTTGGGGCCAATTTGGCCGAAAGTCTTGAAAAGACAAGTTGGGAGGAAAGATATGGGACAGAGGGAGAAAGCGAAGGGAGCAGGAGAAAGGGAAGGAAGAATAAAAAGTAGTGTTGGGCTGCAGGAGTGAGATGGAGGAATTGCAGGAAAAGAGGCAGGAAGCAGGAGAGTGAGAGAAATGGAAAGTAGAGACATGCAGCCAGACGAGGGGTTAGTGAGAGAGGATGGGACAGAGAACAGGATGAGAAGGAAATAAGGCAAGGCAAGGACAGGCAAGGACAGGCAAAGCAAGGCTAGGCTACAGGACATTTTTTCGTTTCATAGTTTCTAGCACATTCGTATTCTGACTAGGATTAAGGCCATAAAACTGTAAGGATTAGGCCCAAGCAAATACCCCAGCTACTTGAGACACTTAGACTAAGCCTAAAATACGCAGATCTCTCCATAAGAATGGTTTTTATACTGTGCTTCCACAATCTGCTGGCAGTACAAAAACATAAGCTGCAGATCTCTTAGGCTGAGTCATGGTGGTTTGGTGCATGGGCCATACATATCATGAGAATATTTCAGATTTCTGCTCTGGTTTTCAGTGTATGACACCAAAACACCCACGGGATGACATCCTTTCAAGAGCAAAGGCAGCAATTTGCAGAATTCCGCTTCTTTGGGGAAGTGAGAAATTGCTGAATTGACACCAAGTCCTGTAGTGTCTCTGTCACCTGCAGAGTCACCACATACTCGCCACGGTAGCGGGCATTGTGACAAAGGTTCTATGTCAGCTGGGTGTGGCAGCCAGGCGCCCCTTAGGGGATGGGGAGGCCTGTCAGCCCCGGGCCTGTCACTACCTGCTGTCCCTGCTGTCACCAGCCAGGCCTCTGAATATTGGTCAAACCATGCCCAGACTTGGGGCCAATTTGGCCCAAAGTCTTGAAAAGACAAGTCGGGAGGAAAGATATTGGACAGAGGGAGAAAGCGAAGGGAGCAGGAGAAAGGGAAGGAAGAATAAAAAGTAGTGTTGGGCTGCAGGAGTGAGATGGAGGAATTGCAAGAAAAGAGGCAGGAAGCAGGAGAGTGAGAGAAAGGGAAAGACATGCAGCCAGACGAGGGGTTAGTGGGAGAAGATTGGACAGAGAACAGGATGAGAAGGAAATAAGGCAAGGCAAGGACAGGCAAGGACAGGCAAAGCAAGGCTAGGCTGCAGGACATTTTTTCGCTGTATAGTTTCTAGCACATTCATCATCAGACTAGGAGTAAGGCCATAAGACCGTATGGATTAGGCCCAAGCAAAAACCCCAGCTACTTGAGACACTTAGACTAAGCCTAGAATACGCAGATCTCTCCATAAGGATGGTTTTTATACTGTGCTTCCACAATCTGCTGGCAGTACAAAAACATAAGGTGCAGATCTCTTAGGCTCAGTCATGGTGCTTTGGTTCATGGAACATACATATCATGAGAATATTTCACCATTTCAGCTCTGGTTTTCAGTGTACGACACCAAAACACCCACCTGATGATATCCTTTCAAGAGCAAAGGCAGCAATTTGCAGAATTCCTCTTCTTTGGTAAAGTGAGAAATTGCTGAGCTGCCACCAAGTCCTGCAGTGTCCCTGTCACCTGCAGAGTCACCACATACTCGCCACGGTATCAGGCATTGTGACAAAGGTTCTATGTCAGCTGGGTGTGGCAGCCAGGTGCCCCCTAGGGGATGGGGAGCCTGTCAGCCCCGGGCCTCTCACTGCCTGCTGTCCCTGCTGTCACCAGCCAGGCCACTGAAAATTGGTCAAACCATGCCCAGACTTGGGGCCAATTTGGCCCAAAGTCTTGAAAAGACAAGTCGGGAAGAAAGATATGGGACAGAGGGAGAAAGCGAAGGGAGCAGGAGAAAGGGAAGGAAGAATAAAAAGTAGTGTTGGGCTGCAGGATTGAGATGGAGGAATTGCCATTAAAGAGGCAGGAAGCAGGAGAGTGAGAGAAAAGGAAAGACGAGACATGCAGCCAGACGAGGGGTTAGTGAGAGAAGATTGAACAGAGAACAGGATGAGAAGGAAATAAGGCAAGGCAAGAACAGGCAAGGACAGGCAAAGCAAGGCTAGGCTGCAGGACATTTTTTTGCTGTATAGTTTCTATCACATTCATCTTCAGACTAGGAGTAAGGCCATAAGACCGTATGGATTAGGCCCAAGCAAAAACCCCAGCTACTTGAGACGTTTAGACTAAGCCTAAAATACGAAGATCTCTCCATAAGAATGGTTTTTATACTGTACTTCCACAATCTGCAGGCAGTACAAAAAAATAAGCTGCAGGTCTCCTTAGGCTGAGTCATGGTGCTTTGGGGCGGGGATCATGCATATCATGGGCATATTTCACTATTACTGGTCTGGTTTTCAGCGTATTACACCGAAACACCCACCTGATGACATCCTTTCAAGAGCAAAGGTTCGCGGTTGAGGCGTACAAACGACATGGACCAAGTTCTTTCAAGATGAAAGTAATAGATGCCATTTATTGCTACAAGTGCATTTTTATACAATTCTACCAGTTCATGTGTCTTTTCAATATTGGTTACAAGTTTCAGCACTGACATCTCATTGGTTAATTTTTCTATCATCCATGTTATTCTTCTATCCCCTTCTTTCTCACGGGTACATCTCTCCTCTCTCCGGATACTCCTTTACTCCCATCCTTCTCAAGGGTAAATCTTAATATCTCAAGGCTGATCTCTACTCTCATATTTTCTGTCAAGGATTCCACAGACCCGCTGCAGTTTCCCACAATTCCCCCTTTTTTTATTTTTGCTAAAAATGCTGCCCGCATTGTCCACTGCAGGGCCCTTTGCAGCAGAGAAATCATGCATGGCAACATTAGTAACAGAACCACAACAACCATCAAAATGATCAGTCCTGTTTTCACTACTGATAACAACCATCCTAGAAACCCTCAACCACTAATCAATTTATTTAACAAATCCCATCGAAGTCTTCACACCCATGTCCTTGAGCTAATAACAAAAAATCTATCGCGACCCCACTCTGCCATGTGGCATGTCTTACAGAATGTACATCTAGAAAAAGTCCACTTAAAGCCTTTTAAGTTCTGTTAGTTTGCTTAACTAGTCAGCATCCTAATTTTCTAAAATATTTAAAGCTTTTAGCTGTGCCAACACCAGATACAAGAGATTCTAAAACCCTTAACCTTGAACCCCAAAAATCTACATTATCATCACATTTTGACTCATATACACGCAAAAAGTGTTTTTCTCGTCTTGCTCTTCTGTGATCTATTATCTATTATACATTGGGCGTTAAGAGAGTTAATAGTCCCAAAATACACAGTCCTTCAACAGCATTAGAAGGAATTCCTGGTCAGGCTCTATCTCCACAGATCAAGAATACACCATACAGGAGGTTTTGGGGTCGCTGTTCCCACATTATCAATGACATCCCTTGGATTCTTCTGCGAGCCATTACACCATTGAGTTTCATTTCTATAGTCACCAAAGGTAGAATTAACATTTTGCAGTTTTATTCATTCATTTTCTCGTATATTGTTCTGACACTTTTCACAAACCAGGTTGATACAAGTGTCCATGGGCATAGATGCCAGCAATTCCAGTTCCTGTGGTTCAATGTCTATTTCCGGGAGACAGTTAATCCAAAGTGCCATGTTAGTATTATTACAGTTTGTTGCAATGCCTCTGCACCAACCTCTATTTTGAAACAGTTGTGTGATGCTGCTGTAGTCATCAAGGGGGATGCCAACCAAGCATGTGTGGAACGGGTTTTCAAGAGATGCCATAGCTAGGCATATGGAGTCCTGGTCAGTCATGTTGGTTAAAGTACTCCACATGTTAGTCTTTGTCTGTGCGGGCATCCAAAACACAGCAGCTGCAACAATCATTGTCAGGAAGATAACACAGGTTTCACATTTCGTGCTGGCAACCATTGCGGCCCTTGGTCTGTAAAGACATAAGCATAGCCTCTCCCCCAGGTTATCAATTGATGTGGCCTTTTCCATTGACCATTAACTAGTGATTTGGCCATAACTAATGTAGGTTCGTTCTGATTTAGCATGGTTTTGGGTCACACTTGCAAAGTATTTCATCGCATACAATGCTTTTGACAATAGGTGTTGTGGTGTTTTCCCTACTTCTCCCCCCTTTTTGTTTAAAAAAGAACAGAACCAAAACAAAAAACACAGTTCAGAAGGAGATACGTGCATTGGACCTTGACTACGTACTCAGAATCACAAATCAAATTTAGAGGTTCCTCCTTAAAAAGCTCTAAGTAATGTAAAGCTGTGTCAAGTTCTGCTAATTGGGTTGAACCTTCAATAATTTTTACAGAATGATGCCAATTGTTATCTTCACACCAAACCACTACAGCTTTATGGGACTTCCCAGAACCAGCAACAAAAACTTTGCAAGTATGTAGGATCAGACCAAATACAAGTATGGCCTATGACCTGATGTGAAAGACTTGCAGGTTCTGCAGCAATTTACATTTTACATTTATGCATGCCAAAAGCTGTGCTGTTAAGAAAACCAGCTAGTGCAATTTACAAAGACATAGATTACAAATAAAATTAAAAAATCAGAATTACATTTCACAAATGGTACATATATGACAAAAGGATCATGGCCTATTGAAACTTAAATTCATTCCCTGCTTTTCTTGATCAGAGTAAAAAGCAGTATATCAGTCTGCTAGCAATCTCATCATACTGTTCCACAATAGCCACAGGTTGTTTCTATGTTGTAGCTATAAATAGACAAATCTGCAAGTCCAATTGAATGCAGTCAGCCTGTAAAGTTGTCATAAATTTATTCCTCAAAGTTTCCAACTCCATTTTGGCTGTCATATTTATTGGATATTGTTTTCCCTTACCAGATCGAAGTCCTGTTTCAGATCAATCAGTGTAGTATTTGCTTTATCGAAACATTGGCTGTTAATACTAGTGGAAATACAGCATTTGAAATTTCCTTGGAGATTTCTCACTTGCAGCAAGCAGATATGCGCCATCCAAGCAGCTTCTTGTAGGCCATGCAACTAAACAGAATTCTCAGAAAACGTTATTTGAGCTTACAATTTACTTAACAAATCTTAACCTAAGAGAAGTATAGGAGTTTCTAACAACTATAAGAATTCATGTATTTAAACTTTGTTCCAAGTATGGCATTCTATTGGTCTCAAAAAACGGCCTTTCTTTCATTCTCTCTCATGACCTCAAAAACTAGCACAGTGAATTTACTAAGAAGTCACTTACAACTAATTACCACAGAATAAGTCTATTAACAAATTTTTGGTTTAGTTTTCCAGTTTCATTAGAACTATGGGTCTGCTAAGGATGCCTTTAAACTTCACCCTCGGACTGCTCCATTCAGTATTACATCGCTGCAGTGGCGGGGAGAGAGAACCCCCCCTTTCACTGCTTTAAAAGCAGGCAGCCAGATTTTTCCAGTTGTTTTTTCTTTCTGTGCAGTGTAGATATAACCAAGGTCACGCAGCTGGCATACTGGCTGGTATGAAGTAGGAGGTTCTGGGAAACTTCTCAGTTACAATGAGCTGCACACAGGCCTGGGATATTTTGCTCTTTTGTTTACCCATTTCATTCCAACTACAAATTTCAAGTAGCTCAGAAATAGTTACATTCCTTAGCTTCATTTACGTTTTACAATTTAGAGGTGTCAAAAAACAGTATAAACCAGTATAATAAACATAAATCCATTAGTCTATTTTCCTAGATCCAAATTAGTTAATATTCTAGCAATTTTTAAATACAACCTCTTCCAAATTCTCAGCTATCATAGCATTTTAACAATTTAAATGCTTTTCTAACAATATAAGCGATTACTTTAATGTGTAAGGATGCATCCTAAGGGGGAGAAAGGTGGAATTTTAGCAGTGGAACCGGTTCACATTTTGTAGTTATCTCCCCAAACAAGATTCTTTTGGTACCAAATATGAATATGCAAACCAAAATACTGAGCTCAGATGTGAAAACCATATACCAAGTTCAAATAAGCAGATGGATCACAGTTACACCAATTTAAGACAATATCTCAATTTTTTGCATTGCACCTTTGGGCTGCCTACTGCTCAGCCAGGTGGAGGTACCTCTGGGTCTCCCTGACAAAAAAAGTCAGTGCGCACTGGAGCCCCATCGGCCCCCGCAGCGAGCTGGACTGGGCAAGGCCTTTTTTGTTTTATTTTGTTTTGTTTTAGTGTCTCATCTGGTGCGCCACAGCTGTTATGCCAAAACCAGGATTCTTTACATGATGTGCATACGGAAAAACCAAATCCAGCACACCGAGATGAGACACAGCCTGTCACAGAGTTGCGCAAGTCTGAATGCCGGAATAAAGGTAGCATGCTAGAGAAAAGAAAAAAAAATAACAGCTACTACACACAAAATTTTACCATCACATTCACGCAGTGAAGAACTAAATTACTTATGATCTTCTGTATTATCACAAAACACACATTTTGAGTCAACGGATTCTCATAATTTAACAGACTGTAAACTTATCGTACCATATAATAAAGACCTACCAAAATTGCAACATGCTTAAACCGATACCCACAAAGAAAACAGGTTAATGAGGGAAGCATCTTGCAGACTTCAGCAAGTTTACTGTGACATGTGTGTTGTCAGTTAACTCTCTCTCAGCTTGTTGACGTTCAAATCGTTCCAGCTGTAAAACTGTCTGTAATGATCTAATGATCTCTTGTAGAGATTTATTTTGTCCTGCTCTTCTCATCTTAAAAACAACATTAATTGCAACAAAATTCTATTCTCCGGACACTTTTCCCAATCATTTAACGTAAACAGCAGCGAACACTGATTTCAATATTTAACAAGATCTTCCTTCCTCATAATTCCGAGTGCTTTCCTAAGTTTTAAAACACCTCCCAATACTGATTTTTCAGGAACACAACTGAAAACAATTATTCCTGACCCCGTCTTGCAAGTAAAACCTTGAGAATGGGGAGGGAGGGGGAGAAAACACAGGGTGCTTGCAGCACGACTGGGAAAAATGGGGACAGAGTTTTACGGCGCACTGAAAAACAACTAGTAAAACAATTAACTCACATTCCTGACAAGCTGCTTGATTTTCAGAGAGGCAATACACAGAAGCACATAATATGTACTGTAAAACTTGCAGATAACACATCGGTAGCAAGCATTAGCATTCTCTACTGCTAATTTCAACATTAGTGCTTCCTTAACTTCTAAGTTTTCAACCTGCTTATTGATGGCCTCTTGAAGATGGTCAATAAATTGCATGTAATTCTCACTGGGACCCTGATCAATAGTTGCAATTGATTTGGCTGCATTGTTGGTTTCAGGCACCTTTATCATAGATTGATATGCGAGGTCTGGTGACTGCCTCAGGATTTCAGAAAGTTATCGTGCCTGTAGTTGTGGTGTGTCAATTAGTGTCTCTTCCAGAAACACACGGGGTCCCGTGGTTTAACTGTAACTGAAAATGGGGGTAAATCCCAGCTTTTTGGTAAGTTCAGTTTACGCTCTGAAACTCCACCCCCACCCTCAGGAATTCGCTTTTTAGCAGCGTGGGAGGGAGGCGGGGGCAGGTTGGGGGGACCCAAATCCATAGGAATTACGTTATTTGGCTCAGTCTGGCTCACCACGGGGGGTCCTCCCCACCTAAATCTCCAGGCAAGGGGGGATAGGAAAAAAAATGTCCATTTTTTTCTTCCGCAACTGATAGCGGCGGGGCAGAGGGTTGAACTGTGATCAATGGCGGTGACGCAGACGGCGGAACCGCGGTTGATGATGGTAGAGGAGAGGTTCGAGCCGTGATTGATGACAGCGGAGCGGTCGGCCGAACGCATTGCTCCGACCGGTGTTTCGAGGGCCCCTCCCGAGATCGCACATAACCCAACGCTGTTTTTTCGTGTGAGTCTTTCATAGCTTTTATCTGATCTCAGGGCCACACACATGTATATGAGTCTTTCATAATTTTTTTCTGATCTCGGAGCCACACATACGTATGCTCCTTCTTTACTCCTTTTAACTTTCCAAGAAAGTGCCGTGGATCCTTATCCGTGTCAGATAATACGGACTTGGGTGGTTTTGACGAATCCTTAGTAACAGGGGAGGTTGGAGTAGTACTTAATCTTGCCTTTTCCTCCAAATCTGGCCCAGAGGAGCCAGGAAGACCATCCCCCTCCGCCGCCTCTGCCTGTTGCTGTTTTAACTCTTTCAGAGTATCTAATAACAAGCACCACGTTGTTAACAGTTCAGATGCTTCCTTGGACCCTTTAGTAGCACTGTCAAGCAGTTTATCCCCCAAGTCCATCCATTGTGACACACTAAATGCTGTCACAGGATTAACCTCTATACCTTGTGCTTTGCCCCATAGTAACATTTTTCTTAAAGTTAGTTCTGGAAGGCTAACACCCTGCTTCTTCAGAAGCAGCTTCCATGTAGATAATATAGTACCCTCTTCTTTAGATAAGTTTCAACCCCCCTGTTCCCGGTAACTCACCTCCTCCTTAGCGAGATGTCTTTTCAACGTTCCGGACCTTCGGCAGCTCTCCTCGGCTGCTCTTATCAGCTGTACTGGGCCCCGTCTCCACAGCTCTTCTCCGGCTGTTCACAGCTTCACGCTGTCACCTTGTCATGCGAGATCCTCTTCAGGCAGGATCACGTCAGGGTCACCATATGTCGCGGTTGAGACAGACAAATGACATGGACCAAGTTCTTTCAAGATGAAAGTAATAGATGCCATTTATTGCTACAAGTGCATTTTTATACAATTAAATCAGTTCATGTGTCTTTTCACTATTGGTTACAAGTTACAGCACTAACATCTCATTGGTTAATTTTTCTATCATCCATGTTATTCTTCTATCCCTTTCTCTCTCACGGGTACATCTCTCCTCTCTCCGGATACTCCTTTACTCCCATCCTTCTCAAGGGCAAATCTTAATATCTCAAGGCTGATCTCTAGTTTCATATTTTCTGTCAAGGATTCCACATACCCGCTGCAGTTTCCCACAACACACACACTGTCTAATTGGGTTTGTGACACACACACGCTGTCCAATGGTGTTTGTGACACACACGGTGTCAAATGGGGTTTGTGACACACACGGTGTCAAATGGGGTTTGCGACACACACACTGTCGAGGGGGGTTTGTGACACACACGCTGTCCAATGGTGTTCGTGACACACACAATGTCCAATGGGGTTTGTGACACGCACGCTGTCCAATGGGGATTGTAACACACACACGCTGTCTATTGGTGTTTGTGACACGCATACTGTCCAATGGGGTTTCTGACACACACTCTGTCCAATGGGTGATGTGACACAAAGACTGTCCAGGGGGGTTTGAGACACACACACTGTTTAAAGGGGTTTGTCACATACACTCTGTCCAATGAGGTTTATGACACACACACTGACCAATGGGGATTGTGACACACAGACGCTGTCCAATGGGGTTTGTGAAACACACTGTCCAATGGGGATTGTGACACACACACTGTCCAATGGGGATTGTGAACAAACAAATGCTGTCCAATGGTGTTTGTGACACACAAACTCTGTCCAATGGGGTTTGTGACGCACACGCTGTCCAGTGGAGATTTTGACACACACACGCTGTCCAATGGGGGTTGTGACACACAGAATCTATCCAATGGGCTTGTGAAACACACGTTGTCCAATGGGGATAGTGACACACATGCTGTCCAGTGTGTTTTGTGACACACAAACTGTCCAATGGGGTTTGTGACACACACACTTTCCACTGGGTTTGGAACACACAGGCTGTCCAGGTGAGTTTGTGACACACACGCTGTCCAATGGGGTTTGTGACACACACACTCTGTCCTGGACATCTTATTTTGGACAGGGACTCACACACGCTCTCCAATGGGGTTTGGACACACACACTGTTCAATGGGGTTTGTGACACACACACTGTCCAATGGGGATTGTGGCACACACATGCTGTCCAATGGGGTTTGTGACACACACGTGGTCCAACGGGGATCGTGACACATACGCTGTCCAATGGGGTTCGTGAAACACACGCTGTCCAATAAGGTTTATGACACACACACTTTCCAATGGGGTTTGTGACACACATGCTGTCCAATGGGGTTCGTGACACACACGCTGTCCAATAAGGTTTATGACACACATACTTTCCAATGGGGTTTGTGACACACACTCTGTCCAATGGGGTTTGTGACACATACACTGTTCCGGGGGGTTTGTGACGCACACGCTGTCCAATGGTGTTTGTGACACAGAGACTCTCCAGGGGTGTTTGTGACACATGCGCTGTCCAGAGGGGTTTGTGACACACACACGCTGTCCAATGGGGTTTGTCACACACATGCTATCCACTGGGGATTTTGACACACACACGCTGTCCAATGGGGATTGAGAGATACACACGCTGTCCAATGGTGTTTGTGACACGCATGCTGTCCAATGGGTTTTGTGACACACACACTGTCCGGGGGGGTTTATGAAACAATCGCTGTCCAATGAGGTTTGTGACACACACACACTTTCCAATGGGTTTTGTGGCACACACTCTGTCCAATGGGGTTCGTGACACACACACCGGCCAGTGGGGATTGTGACACACACGCTTTCCTATGGGGTTTGTGACACACACACGCTGTCCAATGGGGTTTGTGTCACACACACACTTTCCAATGGGTTTTGTGGCACACACACTGTCCAATGGGGTTTGTGACAAATACATGCTGTCCAATGCTATTTGTGAACATACACACTGTCCAATGATTTTTGTGACACACACTCTGTCTAATGGGGATTGTGACACACACACGCTGTCCCATAGGGTCTGTGATACGCATGCTGTCCAATGGGGTTTGTGACACACACATTGTACAGGGGGGGTTGTGACACATACGCTGTGCAATGGGGTTTGTGACACACACACTCTGTCCAATGGGGATTGTGACACACACATACTGTCCAATGAGGATTGTGACACAAACAAGGTCCAATGGCGTTTGTGATACACACGCTGTCCAATGGGGATTGTGACACACATGTGCTGTCCAATGGTGTTTGTGACACGCATGCTGTCCAATGGCGTTTGTGACACACACGATGTCCAATGCGGTTCATGACAAACACACTGTCCAGTAGGGTTTGTGACACACACATTTTCCAATGGGGTTTCTGACACACACACAGTTCAAATGGAGTTTTTGACACAGACAGTGTCCACGGGAGTTTGTGACACTCACGCTGTCCAATGGGGATTGTGACACACACTCTGTCCAATGGGGTTTGTCACACACATTCTGTCCAACGAGGTTTGTGACACACACACTGTAAAATGGGTATTGTGACACACACACGCTGTCCAGTGGGGTTTGTTACACACACTCTGTCCAATATGGCTTGTGACATACACGCTGTCCAATAGGGTTTGTGACACACACACGCTATCCAATGTGGTTTGTGACACACACAATTTCCAATCGGGTCTGTGACATATGCACGGTGTCCAATGTTGTTTGTGACACACACACTGTCAAATGGGGATTGTGACACACACACGCTGTCCAATGGTGTTTGTGACACACAGGCTGTCCAATGGGGTTTGTGACACACACTCTGTCTAATGTTGTTTGTGACACATACACTTTCCAATGAGGATTGTGACACACACACGCTGTCCAATGGGGTTTGTGACACACACACTGTAAAATGGGGTTTGTGAAACACACGGTGTCAAATGGGGTTTGTGACATGCACACTGCCCAGGGCGGTTTGTGACACACACACTGTCCAATGGGGTTTGTGACAAACACACTATCCAGGTTAGTTTGTGACACACACGCTGTCCAATGGGATTTGTGAAAGAGAGACTCTCCAGAGGTGCTTGTGACACACACGCTGTCCAGAGGGTTCTGTGACACACACACTGTCCAATGGGGTTTGTGACACACACACTGTCCGGCTGCGTTTCCGACACACACAATGTCCAATGGTGTTTGTGACACACACGCTGTCTAATGGAGATTGTGACACACACACTGTCCAGAGGGGATTGTGACACATGCACTATACAATGGGGTTTGTCACACCCACTCTGTCCAAAGGGGTTTGTGACACACACACATTCCAATGGGGTTTGTGACACACACACTGTCCAGGGGGGTTTGTGACACACAGACTGACCAATGGGGGTTGTGACACACACGCTGTTTAATGGGGTTCGTAACACACACGCTGTCCAGTGGGATTCGTGAGACACACACTGTCCAATGGGGTTTGTGACACACACACTTTCCAATGGGTATTGAGACACACACACGCTGTCCAATGGGTTTTGTTGCACACAAGAGCTATCCAATGGGGTTTGTGACACACACATTTTCCAATGGCGTTTCTGACACACTCGCTGTCAAAAGGGGTTTGTGATAGACACACTGTCCAGGGGCGTTCGTGACACACGCACTGTCCAATGGGGTTTGTGACACACATGCTGCCCATTGGGGACTGTGACACCCACACTGTCCAATGGGGTTTGTGACACACACACTCTGTCCAGTGGGGTTTGTGAAACAGAGACTATCCAATGGGGATTGGGACACACACACCCTGTCCAATGGGGTTTGTGACACATGCACTGTCTATTGGGGTTTGTGACACACAAGCTGGCCAATGGGGATTGTGATACACACACTGTCCAATGGGATTTGTGACACAGACACTGTCCAATGGGGATTGTGACACACACAGTGTCCTGGGGGGTTTGTGACACACACACTGTCCAATGAGGTTTGTGACACACCGCAGTCAAATGGAGTTTGTGACACAGAGACTCTCCAGGGTTGTTTGTGACACACATGCTGTCCAGAGGGCTTTGTGCCTCACACACTCTCCAATGGCTGTTGTGACACACACACGTTGTCCAATGAGGATTGTGACACACACACTGTCCAATGGGGTTTGTGACAGACAGGCTGTCCAATGGGTATTGTGACACACACACTCTGTCCCATTGGTTTTGTGATATGCGCGCTATCCAATGGGGTTTGTGACAGACACACTGTCCAGGGGGGTTTGTGACACACACGCTGTCCAATGGTTTTGTAACACACACACTGTCTAATGGGGTTTGTGATACACACGCTGTCCAATGGGGCTTGTGACAAACACGCTGTCTAATGGGGTTTGTGACACACACGCTGTCCAATAGTGTTTGTGACACACACACTGTCCAATGGGGATTGTGACACACACACACTATCTAATGGGGTTTGTCACACACACTCTGTCCAATGGAGTTTATGACACACACAGTGTCCATGGGGGTTTGGTACACATGCGCTGTGCAATGGGGTTTGTCACACACACTCTGTCCAATGGGGTTTGTGACACACACAATGTCGAATGGGTATTGTTACACACACACGCTGTCCAATGGGGTTGTTGCACACAAACACAGTCCAGGGGCGTTTGTCACACCCAGTCTGTCTAATAGGGTTTGTGCCAAACACACGCTGTCCAACGGTGTTTGTGACACACACGCTGTTCAAAGGGGTTTGTGACACACACTCTGTCCAATGGGGTTTGTGACACACACACACTGTCCAAAGGGGATTGCGACACACACACGCTGTCCAATGGTGTTTGTGACATGCATGCTGTCCAAAGTTGTTTGTGACAAACACAGTGTCCATTGCGGTTTGGGACACACACACGTTATCCAGTTGGGTTTGTGACACACACACTTTCTAATGGGGTTTGTGACACACACGCGCTGTCCAAAGGTGTTTGTGAAACACACGCTGTCAAATGGGGTTTGTGACACACACAGTGTCCAGGGGAGATTGTGTCACACACGCTGTCCAGTGGGGTTTTTGACACACACACTCTCCAATAGGGTTTGTGATAGACACACTGTCAAATGGGAATTGTGACACACAAGCTGTCCAATGGGGATTGTGACACACACACGCTGTCCCATGGGGTTTGTGAAACACATGTTGTCCAAGGGGTTTTGTGACAGACACAGTGTACAGGAGGCTTTGTGACACACACGCTGTCCAATGGAGTTTGTGACAAACACGCTGCCTAATGGGGTTTGTGACAAACACGCTGTCCAAAGGGTATTGTTACACACACTCGCTGTCCAAGGGGGTTTGTGACGCACAAACTGTCCAATGATGTTTGCGACACACACGCTGCCCAATGGGGCTTGTGATACACACGCTGTCCAATGGGGTTCGTGACACACACGCTGCCTAGTGGTTATGTGACACACACACTGTGCAGTAGGGTTTGTGATACACATGCTATCCAATGGGGTTTGTGACATACACACGTTCGAATGATGTTTGAGGCACACACATGCTCTCTAATGGTGTTTGTGACACACACACTCAGTACAATGGGGTTTGTGACTCGCACACTGTCCAATGGGGTTTGTGACACATACACGCTATCAAATGGGGTTTATGAAACACACATTTTCCAATAGCGCTTGTGACACACACAGGCTGTCCAATGGGGTTTGTCACACCCACTCTGACAAATGGGTTTTGTGACAAACACACGCTGTCCAATGATGTTTGTGACACACACGCTGTCCAGGGGGGTTTGTGACACACACACTGTCCAATGGGGTTTGTGAAACACACACACTGTCCAATGGGGATTGTGACACACACGCTGTCCAGTGGGGTTTGTGACACACACGCTGTTCAATAGGTTTTGTGACATACACACGCTGCCCAATAGTGTTTGTGACACACACGGTGTGAAATGGGGTTTGTGACACACACAATGTCCAGGGGGGATTGTGACACACACACTGTCCAAAGGAGTTTGTGACACACACTCTGTCCAATGGGGTTTGTGACACACACGCTGTCCAAAGGGTTTTGTGACACACATGCTCTCCAGGGGGGTTTGTGACACACACAATGTCCAACGGGGTTTGGGACACACAAGCTGTCCAGTGGGGTTTGTCACACCCACTCTGACAAATGGGTTTTGTGACAAACACACGCTGTCCAATGATGTTTGTGACACACACGCTGTCCAGGGGGGTTTGTGACACACACACTGTCCAATGGGGTTTGTGAAACACACACACTGTCCAATGGGGATTGTGACACACACGCTGTCCAGTGGGGTTTGTGACACACACGCTGTTCAATAGGTTTTGTGACATACACACGCTGCCCAATAGTGTTTGTGACACACACGGTGTGAAATGGGGTTTGTGACACACACAATGTCCAGGGGGGATTGTGACACACACACTGTCCAATGGGGTTTGTCACACCCACTCTCTCAAATGGGGTTTGTGACAAACACACGCTGTCAAATGATGTTTGTGACACACACGCTGTCCAGGGGGGTTTGTGACACACACAATGTCCAAAGGAGTTTGTGACACACACTCTGTCCAATGGGGTTTGTGACACACACGCTGTCCAAAGGGTTTTGTGACACACATGCTCTCCAGGGGGGTTTGTGACACACACAATGTCCAACGGGGTTTGGGACACACAAGCTGTCCAGTGGGGTTTGTGACACACACAATGTGCAATAGGGTTTGTGAGATACACACGCTGTCCAAGAGTGTTTCTGACACACACACAATGTCTAATGGGTTTTGTGACACACACGCTGTCCAATGGGTATTGCGACACACACACTGTCCAGGGGGGTTTGTGACACACATACTCTGTCCAATGGTGCTTGTGGAGCACAAGCTGTGCATTGGGGTTCGTGACACACACGCTGTCCAGTGGTTTCTATGATACACACACTGTCCAATAGGGTTTGTGACACACACACTGTCCAGGGGGTTTTGTTACACACACGCTATCCAGTCTGGTTTGTGACAGGCAAACCGTCCAGTGGGGTTTGTGACATGTACATGCTATCAAATGGGGTTTATTGAAAACACATTTTCCCAAGGGATTTGTGACAAACGCACGCTGTCCAATGGGGTTTGTCACACCCACTTTGTCCAATGGGGTTTGTGACAAACACACTCTGTCCAATGGTGTTTGTGACACACAAGATGTCCAAAGATTTTTGTGACACATACGCTGTCCAATGGGTTTTGTGACACACACTCTGTCCAATGGGGATTGTGACACACACATTGTCCAATGGGGATTGTGACACACACACGCTGTCAAATGGGGTTTGTGACACACAAACACAGTCCAGCGGGGTTTGGCACACGCAGTCTGTCCAATGGGGTTTGTGACACACAAACTGTGCAATGGGGTTTCTCACACACACTCTGTCCAATGGGGTTTGTAACACACACGCTGTCCAATGAGGATTGTGAGACATGCGCTGTACAATGAGGTTTGTGACACACACACTCTGTCCAATGGGCTTGTGACACACACACTGTCTTAAGGGGTTTGTGATACACACACGCTGTCCAGTGGGTTTTGTGACACACACACTGTCTAATTGGATTTGTGGCACACATATGGTATCAAATGGGGTTTGCGACACACACAATTTCCAGTGGGGTTTGTGACACACACACTTTCCAATGGGGTTTCTGACACACACACGCTGTCCAATGGTGTTTGTGAAACGCACGGTGTCAAATGGTGTTTGTGACACACACAATATCCAGGGGGGAACGTGACACACACACTGTCCAATGGGGTTTGTCACACCCACTCTGTCCAATGGGGATTGTGACACACACACACTGTCCAATGGGAAATGTGACACACACATGCTGTCCAATGGGGATTGTGACAGACACATGCGGTGCAATGGTGTTTGTGACACACATGCTGTCCAATGGGGTTTGTGACACTAACGCTGTCCAAGTGGGTTTGTGACACACACACTGTCCATTGGAGTTTGTAACACACACACGCTATCCAATGGGTTTGTGACACACACACTTTTCAATGAGGTTTGTGACACACACTCTGTCCAATGGGTTTTGTGACAAACACATTGTCTAAAGGGGTTTTTGACACAGACACGCTGTCCAGTGGGGTTTTGAAACACACTCTGTCCAATAGGTTTTGTGACACACACACGGTCCAATAGGGATTGTGACACACACAATGTACAATGGATTTGTGACACACACTCTGTCAAATGGGGTTTATGACACACACACTGTCCAAAGGGGATTATGACACACACACACTGTCCAATGGGGATTGTTACACACACAAGCTCCAATGGGGTTTGTGACACACACGCTGTCCGATGGGGATTGTGACACACAGACGCTGTCCAACGGTGTTTGTGACACGGATGCTGTCCGATGGGGTTTTTGACACACATACACAGTCCAGCGGGGTTTGTGACACACACACAGTTCAATGGGGTTTGTGACACACACGCTGTCAAATGGGGTTTTTGACACACCACACACACTCTGTCCAATGGGGAATGTGACACATACGCTGTCCAATGGGGTTTGTGACACACACGCTGCCCAGTGGGATTTGTGACACACACACTGTCCTATAGGGATTTTGACACACACATGCTATACCATGGGTTTTGTAACACACACACTTTCCAAGAGGCTGTCCAATGCAGTTTGTGACACACACGCTTTCACATGGGGTTTGTGACACACACTCTGTCCAGGGGAGTTTGTGACACACATACGGTCCAATGGCGTTTGTGAAATACTCTCTGTCCAATGGGGTTTGTGACACACACACACTGTCCAAATGGGTTTGTGACACACACACTGTCCAATGGGGTTTGTGACACACACGCTGTCCAATGGAGATTGCGACACACACATGCTGTCCAATGTTGTTTGTAACACGCATGCTTTCCAATGGTGTTTGTGACAAACAGTCTACCCTTTGCGGTTTGGGACACACACACTTTCCAAGGTGGTTTGTGTCACACACGCTGTCCAATGGGGTTTGTGACACACTGTGTCTACGGGGGTTTGTGACAAACACGCTGTCCAATGGGGATTGTGACACACAGACGCTGTCCAACGGTTTTTGTGACACGGATGCTGTCCGATGGGGTTTTTGACACACATACACAGTCCAGGGGGGTTTGTGACACACAAACAGTTCAATGGGGTCTGTGACACACACATCGTCCAATGGGGTTTGTCTCACACACACTGTCCAATGGGGTTTGTGACACACACGCTGTCCAGTGGGGATTGTGACACACAGACGCTGTCCAACGGTGTTTGTGACACGGATGCTGTCCGATGGGGTTTTTGACACACATACACAGTCCAGGGTGGTTTGTGACACACACACTGTCCAATGGGGTTTGTGACACACACTCTGTCAAATGAGGTTTGTGACACACCACACACACTCTGTCCAATGGTGAATGTAAACACATATGCTGTCCAATTTGGTTCATGACACACACGCTGTCCAGTGGGGTTTGTGACACACACACTGTCCAATAGGGTTTGTGGCACACACACGCTATCCAATGGGGTTTGAGACACACACACATTCCAATAGGTTTGTGGCTAACACACGCTATCCAATGGAGTTTGTGACACACATGCTGTCACATGGGGTTTGTGATATACACTCTGTCCAATGGGGTTTGTGACACACATACACTGTCCAATGGGGATTGTGATGCACACACGCTGTCCAATGTTGTTTGTGACATGCATGCTGTTTAATGGTGTTTGTGAAAAATACGCTGTTCAATGGGGATTGTGATACACACACGCTGTCCAGTGGGGTTTGTGACACACAGGCTGTCCAGTGGGGTTTGTGACACACACACTGTCCAATGGGGATTGTGACACACATGCGCTGTCCAATGGGGTTCGTGACACACACGCTGTCCAGTGGGGTTTTGACACACACTCTGTCAAATGGGGTTTGTCACACACACTCTGTCCAATGGGGTTTGTGACACACACACTGTCTAATGGGTATTGTGACACACACAGGCTTTCCAATGGGGTTTGTCACACATACTCTGTCCAATGGGGTTTGTGACAAACATATGCTGTCCAATGGTGTTTGTGACACACACACTGTCCAATGGGGTTTGTGAACACATATGCTGTCCAATGGGGTTTGTGACACACATGCTGTCCAGTGGGGTTTGAGACACACACACTATCCAATAGGGTTTGTGACACACACACTGTCCAATGGGGTTTCTGAAGACATACTCTGTCCAATGGGGATTGTGACACACACACTCGGTCCAATGGGGATTGTGACACACACAAGGTCCAATGGGGTTTGTGACACACACGCTGTCCAATGGGGATTGTGACACACCACACACACTCTGTCCAATAGGGAATGTGACAGACACGCTGTCCAACGGGGTTTGTGACACACAGGCTGTCCAGTGGCGTTTGTGACACACACACTGTCCAATAGGGTTTGTGACACACACATGATATACAATGGGGTTAGTAACACAGACACTTTCCAAGAGACGTTGTGACACAAACGCTGTCAAATGGGGTTTGTGTCACACACTCTGTCCAGGGGGGTTTGTGACACACAGACGGTCCAATGGGGTTTGCGAAACACACTCTGTCCTACGGGGTTTGTGACACACACACACTGTCCAATGGGGTTTGTGACACACACACTGTCCAATGGGTTTTGTGACACACACGCTGTCCAATGGAGATTGCAACACACACATGCTGTCCAATGTTGTTTGTGACACGCATGCTTTCCAATGGTGTTTGTGGCAAACAGGCTGTCCATTGTGGTTTGGGACACACACTCTTTCCAAAGTGGTTTGTGTCGTGTCACACACGCTGTCCAATGGGGTTTGTGACACACTGTGTCCACGGGGGTTTGTGACAAAGACGCTGTCCAATGGGGATTGTGACACACATATGCTCCAATGGGGTTTGTCTCACACACACTGTCCAATGGGGTTTGTGACACACACGCTGTCCAATCAGGTTTGTGACTCGCTCACTCTGTCCAATGGTTCTTGTGACACACACGCTGTCCAGTGGTGTTTGTGACACACACGCTGTCCAAAAGGGTTTGTGACACGCACACGCTATCCAATGGGATTTGTAACACAAACACTTTCCAATGAGGTTTATGACACACACGCTGTCAAATGGGTTTTCTGACACACACGCTGTTGAAATGGGGTTTGTGACACACACTCTGTCCAATGGGGTTTGTGACACACACATGCTGTCGAATGTTGTTTGTGACACACATTCTGTTTGATGGTGTTTGTGACAAACAGGCTGTCCATTGCGGTTTGGGACACACACACTTTCCAAAGTGGTTTGTGTCACACACGCTGTCCAATGGGGTTTGTGACATACACAGTCTCCACGGGGGTTTGTGACACACACAGTGTCTAATGGGTACTGTGACACACACACGCTCTCCAATGGGGTTTGTGACACACACAGTATCCAGTGGGGTCTGTGACACACACACTGTCCAATAGGCTTTGTGAGACACACATGCTATACAATGGAGTTTGTAACACACACACTTTCCAAGAGGCGTTTTGACACACACGCTGTAAAATGGGGTTTGTGACACACACTTGGTCCAGGGGGGTTTGTGACACACAGACGGTCCAAGGGGGTTTGTGAAACACACTCTGTCCAAAGGGGTTTGTGACACACACGCTGTCCAGTGGGGTTTGTGACACACACACTGTCCAATATTGTTTGTGACACACACACTTTCCAATGGGGATTGTGAAAGACACACACTGTCCAACGGGGATTGTGACACACACTCGCTGTCCATTGTTGTTTGTGACATGTATGCTGTTTAATGGTGTTTGTGACAAACACGCTGTCCAATGGGGATTGTGACACATACACGCTGTCCAGAAAGTTTTGTGATGCACACACTGTCCAATGGGGATTGTGACACACATGCTGTCCAATGGGGTTTGTGACACACACACAGTCCAATGGGGTTTGTAACACACACGCTCTCCAATGGGTTTTGTGAAACACACAATCTGTCCAATGGGGCATTTGATACACACACTGTACAGGGGGGTTTGTTACACACACTCTATCCAAAGTGGTCTGTGACACACAAAGTTTCCAATGGGGTTTGTGCCATACACACTGTCCAGGGGGGATTGTGACACACAAACTGATTAATGGGGTTTCTCACACACACTCTGTCCAATGGGGTTTGTGACACACACGCTGTCCAATGGAGATTGCGACAGACACATGCTGTTCAATGTTGTTTGTGACAGGCATGCTTTCCAATGGTGTTTGTGACAAACAGGCTGTCCATTGCGGTTTGGGACACACACACTTTCCAAAGTGGTTTGTGTCACACACGCTGTCCAATGGGGTTTGTGACATACACAGTCTCCACGGGGGTTTGTGACACACACAGTGTCTAATGGGTATTGTGACACACACACACTGTCCAAAGGGGTTGGTGACACACACAGTGTCCAGTGGGGTCTGTGACACACACACTGTCCAATAGGCTTTGTGACACACACATGCTATACAATGGAGTTTGTAACACACACACTTTCCAAGAGGCGTTGTGACACACACGCTGTAAAATGGGGTTTGTGACACACACGCTGTCCAATGGGGATTGTGACACACACGCTGTCCAATGGGGATTGTGACACACACACGCTGTCCCATGGGGATTGTGACACGCATGCTGTCCAAAGGGGTTTGTGACACACACGCTGTCCAATGAGGTTTGTGACTTGCTCACTCTGTCCAATGGGGCTTGTGACACACACGCTGTCCAGTGGTGTTTGCGACACACACACTGTCCAAAAGGGTTTGTGACACACACACGGTATCCAATGGGATTTGTGAAATAAACACTTTCCAATGAGGTTTCTGACACACACGCTGTCAAATGGGGTTTCTGACACACACGCTGTTCAAATGGGGTTTGTGACACACACACGCTGTCCCATGGGGTTTGTGAAATGCATGCTGTCCAATGGGATTTGTGATATACACACTGTCCAATGGGGTTTCTGACACACGCACTCTCCAATGGGGTTTGTCACACACACTCTGTCCAATGGGCTTTGTGACACACAAGCTGTCCAATGGGGTTTGTGACACACACACTCGGTCAAATGGGGGTTGTGACACACAGGCCGTCTAGTGGGGTTTGTGACACGCACACTGTCCAATGGGGTTTCTGACACACACACTATCAAATTGAGTATATGACACACACACTTTCTAATGGGGTAATGGGGTTTGTGACACACACACGCTGTCCAGTGGGGTTTGTGACACACACACTGTCCAATGGGGTTTGTGACATACACGCTATCAAATGGGGTTTGTGACAAACCACACACACTCTGTCCAATGGGGAATGTGACAGACACGCTGTCCAATGGAGTTCGTGACACACACGCTGTCCAATGGGGTTTGTGACATACACACATTCCAATAGGGTTTGTGGCAAACACACGCAATCCAATTGGGTTTCTGACACACATGCTGTCACATGGGGTTTGTGACACGCACTCTGTCCAATGGGGTTTGTGACACACACACACTGTCCAATGGGGATTGTGACATACACACGCTGTCCAATGTTGTTTGTGACATGCATGCTGTTTAATGGTGTTTGTGAAAAACACGCTGTCCGATGGGGATTGTGATACACACACGCTGTCCCATGGGGTTTGTGACACGCATGCTGTCCAATGGGGTTTGGGACAGACACGTTGTACAATGAGGATTGTGACACACACACTGTCCAATGGGGTTTTTGACACACACACTGTCCAATGGGGTTTCTCAAACACACTCTTTCCAATGGGGCTTGTGAAACACACGCTGTCTAACGGGGTTCTTGAAAAACACACTGTCCAATAGTGTTTGTGACACACACACGCTATCCAATGGTGTTTGTGACACAAACACTTTCCAGTGGGGTTTGTGACATACACACGCTATCCTATGGGGTTTGTGACACACACACTTTCCAATGGTGTTTCTGACACACACGGTGTCCAATGGGTTTTGTGACACACATGCTATCCAATGGGGTTTGTGACACACACACGCTATCCAATGGGGTTTGTGTCACACAAACTGTCCAATGGGGATTGTGACACACACACACTGTCCAATGCGGATTGTGACATACACACGCTGTGTAATGGGGTTTGTGTCACACACGCTGTATAGGGATGTTTGTAAAGAACACTCTGTCCAATGGGGTTTGTGACACACACACTGTCCAGGGGGGTTTGTGACACACACGCTGTCCAATTTGCTTTGTGACACACATGCTGTCCAATGGGGTTTGTGACTCAGATAATCTCCAGGGGTGTTTGTGAAACACAAGCTGTCCAGAGGGGTTTGTGAAACACACACTGTCCAATGGGTATTGTGACACACACACTGTCCAATGGGGTTTATGACACACACGCTGTCAAATGGGGTTTGTGACAAACCACACACACTCTGTCCAATGGGGAATGTGACACACACGCTGTCCAATGGGGTTCGTGACACACACGCTGTCCAATTTGGTTTGTGACACACACGCTGTCCAATGGGGTTTGTGACTCAGATAATCTCCAGGGGTGTCTGTTGAACACATGCTGTCCAGAGGGATTTGTGACACACACACTGTCCAATGGGTATTGTGACACACGCAACATGTCCAATGGTGTTTGTGACACACACACACTCCAAAGTGGTTTTGACACACACACGCTGTCCAATTGGGTTTGCGATACACACACGCTATCCAATGGGGATTGTGACACAAACACTGTCCAATGGGATTGTTGACAAACAAACTGTCCAATGGGGTTTGTGACACTTACGCTGTCCAATGGAGTTTGTCACACATACTCTGTTCAACGGGGATTGTGACACACACACGCTGTCCAGAGAGGTTTGTGACACACACACTGTCCAATGGGGATTGTTACACACACACGCTGTCCCACGGGTTTTTTCACACGCATGCTGTCCAATGGGGTTTGTGACACACACACTGTCCAATGGGGTTTGTAACACACACGCTCTCCAATGGGTTTTGTGACACACACAATCTGTCCAATGGGGCTTGTGACACCCACACTGTACAGGGGGGTTTGTTACACACACTCTATCCAATGGGGTGTGTGACACACAAAGTTTACAATGGGGTTTGTGACATACACACTGTCCAGGGGGGCTTGTGACACACACACTTATTAATGGGGTTTCTCACACACTCTCTATCCAATGGGATTTGTGACACAAAACTCTCCAATGGGCATTGTGACACACACACGCTGTAACATGGGGTTTGTGACACGCATGCTGTCATATGGGGTTTGTGACACACACATTGTCCTGAGTGGTTTGTGACTCAGAGACTCTCCAGGGTTGTTTGTTACACAGACGCTGTCCAGAGGGGTTTGCGACACACACACTGTCCAATGGGTTTGTGACACACACACGCTGTCCAATGGGGTTTTTAACACACACGCTGCCCAATGGGATTTGTGACATACACACTCTCCAGGGTGGTTTGTGACAAAGACGCTGCAGAATTGGGTTTGTGAAACACACTCTGTCCGATGGGGATTGTGACACTCACACGCTGTCCAATGGGGTTTGAGACACGGATGCTGTCCCATAGGGTTCATGACAAACACTCTGTCCAATAGGGTTTGTGACATACACATGCTATACAAAGGGGTTTGTGACACACACACTTTCCAATGTGGTTTGTGACTCACATGATGTCCAATGGGGTTTGTGACACCCGCACTGTCCAGGGGGGTTTGTGACACACACGCTCTCCAATTTGGTTTGTGACACATACGCTATCCAATGGGGTTTGTGACACAGACAATCTCCAGGGGTGTTTGTGAAACACACGCTGTCCAGAGGGGTTTGTGACACACACACTGTCCAATGGGGATTGTGACACACACACTGTCCAATGGGGTTTGTGACACACACACTCTCCAAAGGGGTTTGACACACACACGCTGTCCAATGGGGTTTTCGACACACACACGCTATCCAATGGGGATTGTGACACACACACTATCCAAGGCGGATTGTGACACACACAAACTCTGTCCAATGGGGTTGTTGACAAACAAACTGTCCAATGGGGTTTGTGACACATACGCTGTCCAATGGAGTTTGTCACACACACTCTGTTCAATGGGGACTGTGACACATACACGCTGTCCAGAAAGTTTTGTGACGCACACACTGTCCAATGGGGATTATGAAACACACACGCTGTCCCATGGGTTTTTTCACACACATGCTGTCCAATGGGGTTTGTGACACACACACTGTCCAATGGGGTTTGTAACACACACGCTCTCCAATGGGTTTTGTGAAACACACGCTGTCCGATGGGGTTTGTGACACACACGCTGTCCAATGGTGTTTGTGACACACCCATGCTTTCCAAAGGGATTTGTGACACACACACGCTATTCAGTGGGGTTTCTGACACCCATGCTGTCCAACGGGGTTTGTAATCCAGAAACTGTCAAGAGGGATTTGTGACAAACAAAGTGTCTCAGCTACCTGAGACACTTAGACTAAGCCTAAAATACTCAGATCTCTCCATAAGGATGGTTTTCATACTGTACGTCCACAATCTGCTGGCAGTACAAAAAAATAAGCTGTAGATCTCCTTCGGCTGAGTCATGGTGCTTTGGTGCAGGGATCAGGCATATCATGGGAATATTTCACCATTTCTGCCCTCGTTTTCAGTGTATTACACCAAAACACCCACTTGCTGATTTCCTTTTAAGAGGAAAGGCTGCGATTTGCAGAATACCTCTGTTTTGGGGAAGTGAGAAATTGCTGAGTTGACACCAAGTCCGTCAGTGTCCCTGTCACCTGCAGAGTCACCGCATCCTCACCACGGTAGCGGGCATTGTGACAAAGTACGATGTCAGCTGGGTGTGACAGAGAGCCGCCCCCTAGGGGAGGAGGAGCCTGTAAGCCCCGGGCCTGTCACTGCCTGCTGTCCCTCCTGTTACCAGCCAGGCCTCTGAAAACTGGTCAAACCATGCCCAGACTTGGGGCCAAAGGGGCCCAAAGTCTCCAACAGACAAGTCTGGAAAAAAGATAAGGGGCAGAGGGAGAAAGCGAAGGGAGCAGAACAAAAGGAAAGGAAGAATAAAAAGTAGTGTTGGGCTGCAGGAGTGAGATGGATGAATTGCCATTAAAGAGGCAGGAAGCAGGAGAGTGAGAGAAAAGGAAAGAAGAGACATGCAGCCAGACGAGGGGTTAGTGAGAGAGGGTGGGACAGAGAACAGAATGAGAAGAAAATAAGGCAAGGCAAGGACAGGCAAGGATAGGCAAGGCAAGGCTAGGCTGCAGGACATTTTTTTGCTTTATAGTTTCTAGCACATTCGTCTTCAGACGTGGTGGATAGCCATAAGACCGTATGGATTAGGCCCAAGCAAAACCCCAGCTACTTGAGACACTTAGACTAAGCCTAAAATACGAAGATCTCTCCATAGGGATGGTTTTTATACTGTACTTTCACAATCTGCTGGCAGTACAAAAATATAAGCTGCAGATCTCCTTAGGCTGAGTAATGGTGCTTTGGTGTAGGGATCATGCATATCATGGGAATATTTCACCATTTCTACTCTGGTTTTAGTGTATTACACCAAAACACCCACCTCATGATATCCTTTCAAGACCAAAGGCAGCAATTTGCAGAACTCCGCTTCTTAGAGGAAGTGAGAAATTGCTGAGCTGACACCAAGTCCTGCATTGTCCCTGTTGCCTCCAGAGTCACCGCATCCTCACCACGGTAGCGGGCATTGTGACAAAGGTTCTATGTCAGATGGATGTGGCAGACGAGCGCCCCCTAGGGGATGGGGAGCCTGTCAGCCCCGGGCCTGTCACTGCCTGCTGTCCCTGCTGTCACCAGCCACGGCACTGAAAACTGGTCAAACCATGCCAAGACATGGGGACAATTTGGCCCAAAGTCTCCAACAGACAAGTTGTGAAGAAAGATATGGGACAGAGGGCGAAAGCGAAGGCAGCAGGAGAAAGGGAAGGAAGAATAAAAAAAGTGTTGGGCTGCAGAAGTTAGATGGAGGAATTGCAAGAAAAGGGGCAGGAAGCAGGAGAGTGAGAGAAAAGGAAAGAAAGAAGAGACATGCAGCCAGACGAGGGGTTAGTGAGAGAGGATGGGACAGAGAACAGGATGAGAAGGAAATAAGGCAAGGCAAGGACAGGCAAGGACAGGCTAGGCTGCAGGACATTTTTTTGCTTTATAGTTTCTAGCACATTCGTCTTCAGATGAGGAGGAAAACCATAAGACCTTATGGATTAGGCCCAGGCAAAAACCCCAGCTACTTGAGACACTTAGACTAAGCCTGAAATACGAAAATCTCTCCATAAGGATGGTTTTTATACAGCATTCCACAATCTGCTGGCAGTACAAAAAAATAAGCTGCAGATCTCCTTAGGCTGAGTCATGGTGCTTTGGTGCAGGGACCATGCATATCATGGGAATATTTCACCATTTCTGCTCTGGTTTTCAGTGTATGACACCAAAAGACCCACCTGATGACATCCTTTCAAGAGCACAGGCAGCAATTTGCAGAATTCTGCTTCTTTGGAGAACTGAGAAATTGCTGAGCTGACACCAAGTCTTGCAGTGCCCCTGTCACCTGCAGAGTCACCGCATCCTCACCACGGTAGCGGGCATTGTGACAAAGGTTCTATGTCAGCTGGGTGTGGCAGCCAGGCGCCCCCTAGGGGATGGGGAGCCTGTCAGCCCCGGGCCTGTCACTGCCTGCTGTCCCTGCTGTCACAAGCCAGGCCTCTGAAAACTTGTCAAACCGTGCCAGACGTGGGGCCAATTTGGCCCAAAGTCTCCAAGAGACAAGTCGGGAAGAAAGTTATGGGACAGAGGGAGAAAGTGAAGGGAGAAGGAGAATGGGAAGGAAGAATAAAAAGTAGTGTTGGGCTGCAGAAGTGAGATGGAGGAATTGCAAGAAAAGAGGCAGGAAGCAGAGGAGTGAGAGAAAAGGAAAGAAGAGACATGCAGCCAGACGAGGGTTTAGTGAGAGAGGGTGGGACAGAGAACAGGATGAGAAGGAAATAAGGCAAGGCAAGGACAGGCAAGGACAGGCAAGGCAAGGCTAGGCTGCAGGACAGTTTTTGCTCTGTAGTTTCCAGCACATTCGTCTTCAGATGAGGAGGAAAGCCATAATACCTTATGGAATGGCTCAAGAAAAAAACCCAGCTACGTGAGACACTTAGACTAAGCCTAGAATACGCAGATCTCTCCATAAGGATGGTTTTTATACTGTACTTCCACAATCGCCTGGCAGTACAGAAAAAATAAGCTGCAGATCTCCTTAGGCTGAGTCATGGTGCTTTGGTGCAGGAACCATGCATATCATGGGAATATTTCACCATTTCTGCTCTGGTTTTCAGTGTATGTCACCAAAACACCCACCTGATGACATCCTCTCAAGAGCAAAGGCAGCAATTTGCAGAATTCCGCTTCTTTGGGGAACTGAGAAATTGCTGAGCTGACACCAAGTCCTGCAGTGTCTCTGTCACCTGCAGAGTCACCGCATCCTCACCACGGTAGCGGGCATTGTGACAAAGGTTCTTTGTAAGCTGGGTGTGGCAGCCAGGCGCCCCCTAGGGGATGGGGAGCCTGTCAGCCCTGGGCCTGTCACTGCCTGCTGTCCCTGCTGTCACCAGCCAGGCCTCTGAAAATTGGTCAAACCATGCCCAGTCTTGGGGCCAATTTGGCCCAAAGTCTTGAAAAGACAAGTCGGGAAGAAAGATATGGGACAGAGGGAGAAAGCGAAGGGAGCAGGAGAAAGGGAAGGAAGAATAATAAGTAGTATTGGGCTGCAGGATTGAGATGGAGGAACTGCAGGAAAAGAGGCAGAAAACAGGAGAGTGAGAGAAAAGGAAAGAAGAGACATGCAGCCAGACGAGGGGTTAGTGAGAGTGGATGGGACAGAGAACAGGATGAGAAAGACATAAGGCAAGACCAGGACAGGCAAGAACAGGCAAAGCAAGGCTAGGCTGCAGGACATTTTTTCGCTTTATAGTTTCCAGCACATTCGTCTTCAGACTAGGATTAAGACCATAAGACCGTATGGATTAGGCCCAAGTAAAAACCCCAGCTACTTGAGATACTTAGACTAAGCCTAAAATACGCAGATCTCTCCATAAGGATGGTTTTTATACTGTGCTTCCACAATCTGCTGGCAGTACAAAAATATAAGCTGCAGATCTCCTTAGGCTGAGTCATGGTGCTTTGGTGCAGGGACCATGCAAATCATGGGAATATTTCACCATTTCTGCTCTGGTTTTCAGTGTATGACACCAAAAAACCCACCTGATGATATCCTTTCAAGAGCAAAGGCAGCAATTTGCAGAATTCCGCTTCTTTGGGGAAGTGAGAAATTGCTGAGCTGACACCAAGTCCTGCAGTGTCTCTGTTGCCTGCAGAGTCACCTCATACTCGCCACGGTAGCGGGCATTGTGACAAAGGTTCTATGTCAGCTGGGTGTGGCAGCCAGGCGCCCCCTAGGGGATGGGGAGCCTGTCAGCCCCGGGCCTGTCACTGCCTGCTGTCCCTGCTGTCACCAGCCAGGCCTCTGAAAATTGGTCAAACCATGCCCAGACTTGGGGCCAATTTGGCCCAAAGTCTTGAAAAGACAAGTCGGGAAGAAAGATATGGGACAGAGGGAGAAAGCGAAGGGAGCAGGAGAAAGGGAAGGAAGAATGGAAAGCCCGAATTAAGAGGGAAATCAGCAGCCCACTTGACGTGCATGTACACTAATGCATGCAGTATGGGCAACTAACAAGAGAAGCTGGAAGCCATCGTGTAGCAGGAAAGCTATGACATAGTTGCCATCACAGAAACGTGGTGGGATGACTCATATGACTGGAGTGCTGCTATGTGTGGCTACAAGCTCTTCAGAAAAGATAGGTAGGGTAGGAGAGGTGGAGGGGTGGCTTTGTATGTTAGAGAGTCACTCGACTCTGTTAAACTTGAGGTCAGTATGCAGGTTTGAGTTCCTGTGGACCAGAATCCGGGGGAAGTCCAACAAGGCTGACGTCCTCGTGGGTGTCTGTTATAGACCGCGCAACCAGGACAATGAAGGAGATGAATTATTCTACAAGCAGCTGGCAGATGTCTCAAAATCGATGGCCCTTGTTCTTGTGGGTGACTTTAACCTGCCGGATATCTGCTGGGAGGTCAATACTGCACAGAAGAGGCAGTCTAGGAAGTTCCTAGAGTGTATAGAGGACAATTTCCTTCATCAGCTGGTAAATGAGCCCACCAGGGGCAAGACCCCGCTAGACCTACTGTTTACAAACAGAGAAGGGCTGGTGGGAGATGTAGTGGTTGGAGGCCGCCTGGGGCATAGCAACCATGAAATAATACAATTTTCAGTACTCAGAGATGCAGGGAGAACCATTAACAAAAACTCTATGCTGGACTTCCCGAGGGCAGATTTTTGCCTATTCAGAAGTCTAGTTCAGAGCATACCCTGGGAAACAATGCTTAAAAACAAGGGGGCCCAGGAGGGTTGGACATGCTTCAAGCAGGTGGTTTTGAGTGCACAGGAACAGGCTATACCAGTGTGCCGAAAGGCTAGCCGGCGGGGAAGACAACCGGCTTGGCTAAACAGGGAGATTCTGAATGAAATCAGAAACAAAAAGAGACTTTACCGACTGTGGAAAAAAGGGCTGGCTACTTATGAAGGATTTATGGAAATAGCTAGATCATGCAGAAAAAAGATCAGGGAAACAAAAGTGCAATTTGAAGTTAACTTGGCCAATTCTGACACGGATAATAAAAAGTCCTTCTTCAAATATGTTAATAACAAAAGGAGGGGCAAGGAAAACCTCCATTCTCTGTTGGACTCTGAAGGAAATATAGTTAACAAAGATGAGGAGAAAGCTGAGGTACTTAATACCTACTTTGCCTCAGTTTTTACCAGTGAGACAGGTGGCCCTCAGGACAACTCATCTCTGGAGGTGGTTGACAGAGATAAGAAGCCAAATAGGCCCCTTGTATTCCGGGAGGAAATAGCTGGTGATTTACTGAGCCATCTGGATCCTCACAAGTCTATGGGACCAGATGGGATCCATCCTAGGGTGATGAGGGAGCTAGCAGAAGAACTTGCCAAGCCGCTCTCCATAATCTTCCAACAGTCCTGGCTCACTGGGGAGGTCCCATATGATTGAAAATTGGCCAATGTTACCCCAGTCCACAAAAAGGGCTGCAGAGCTGACCCTGGCAACTACAGGCCTGTCAGTCTGACCTCGGTGCCTGGCAGGGTTATGGAGCAGATCATCCTGAGTGGAATCACACAGCACCTTCAGGATGGACAAGGGATCAGACCCAGCCAGCATGGGTTTAGGAGGGGCAGGTCCTGTCTGACCAGCCTGATCTCCTTTTATGATCAGGTGACCCAGCTGGTGGATGAGGGGAAAGCCATGGATGTGGTCTATCTGGACTTCAGCAAGGTCTTTGACACTGTCTCCCATAATATACTCTTGCAAAAGCTGGTAGCCCATGGCTTGGACAAGTGCACTCTTCGCTGGGTTAAGAACTGGCTGGAGGGCCGGGCCCAGAGAGTGCTGGTGAACGGGGCTGCATCCAGCTGGCGGCCAGTCACTAGTGGTGTTCCCCAGGGGTCAGTGTTGGGTCCAGTCCTGTTTAACATCTTTATTGATGATTTAGATGAGGGGATTGAGACCATCATCAGCAAATTTGCTGATGACAGCAAGTTGGGAGGGAGTGTCGACCTACTGGAAGGCAGGAGGGCTCTGCAGAGGGATCTGGATAGACTGGAAAAATGGGCTGATTCCAATGGGATGAAGTTCAATAAGGCCAAGTGCCGGGTGCTGCACTTTGGTCACAACAACCCCCTGCAGCGCTACAGGCTGGGCACAGAGTGGCTGGAGAGCAGTCAGACAGAAAGGGACCTGGGGGTACTAATTGACAGGAAGCTCAACATGAGCCAACAGTGTGCCCAGGTGGCCAAGAAGGCCAACGGTATCCTGTCCTGTATCAAAAATAGCGTGGTCAGCAGGACAAGGGAAGTGATCCTTCCCCTGTACTCTGCATTGGTGAGGCCACATCTGGAGTATTGTGTTCAGTTCTGGGCCTCTCAGTTCAGGAAAGACATTGAAGTGCTGGAGCAGGTCCAGAGAAGAGCAACACGACTGGTGAAGGGACTTGAACACAAGCCCTATGGGGAGAGGCTGAGGGAGCTGGGGTTGTTTAGTCTAGAGAAGAGGAGGCTTAGAGGTGACCTCATCACTCTCTATAACTACCTGAAGGGAAGTTATAGCCAGGTGGGGATTGGTCTCTTCTCCCAGGCAGTTAGCAATAGGACAAGGGGGCATGGGCTTAAACTCTACCAGGGGAAATTTAGACTGGATATTAGAAAGAAATTCTTTACAGAGAGAGTGGTCAGGCATTGGAATGGCCTGCCCAGGGAGGTAGTGGACTCGCCGTCCCTAGAGGTTTTTAAACTGAGATTGGACATGGCACTTAGTGCCATGATCTAGTAAACGGACTAGAGTTGGACCAAGAGTTGGACTTGATGATCGCTGAGGTCTTTTCTAACCCAGTCGATTCTGTGATTCTGTGATTATGTGATTCTGTGAATAAAAAGTAGTGTTGGGCTGCAGGAGAGAGATGGAGGAATTGCAGGAAAAGAGGCAGGGAGCAGGAGAGTGAGAGAAAAGGAAAGAAGAGACATGCAGCCAGACGAGGGGTTAGTGAGAGAGGATGGGACAGAGAACAGGATGAGAAGGAAATAAGGCAAGACAAGGACAGGCAAGGCAAGGCAAGGCTGCAGGACATTTTTTTGCTTTATAGTTTCTAGCACATTCGTCTTCAGACTAGGAGGAAAGCCAGACGACCGTATGGATTAGGCCAAAGCAAAAACCCCAGCTACTTGAGACACTTAGACTAAGCCTAAAATATGCAGATCTCTCCATAAGGATGGTTTTTATACTGTATTCCACAATCTGCTGGCAGTACAAAAAATAAGCTGCAGATCTCCTTAGGCTGAGTCATGGTGCTTTGGTGCAGGGACCATGCATATCATGGGAATAGTTCACCATTTCTGCTCTGGTTTTCAGTGTATTACACCAAAACACCCACCTGATGACATCCTTTCAAGAGCAAAGGCAGCAATTTGCAGAATTCCGCTTCTTAGGGGAAGTGAGAAATTGCTGAGCTGACACCAAGTCCTGCAGTGTCCCTGTCACCTGCAGAGTCACCACATCCTCGCCACGTTAGCGGGCATTGTGAAAAAGGTTCTTTGTCAGATGGGTGTGGCAGCCAGGCGCCCCCTAGGGGATGGGGAGCCTGCCAGCCACGGGCCTGTCACTGCCTGCTGTCCCTGCTGTCACCAGCCAGGCCTCTGAAAATTGGTCAAACCATGCCCAGTCTTGGGGCCAATTTGGCCCAAAGTCTTGAAAAGACAAGTCGGGAAGAAAGATATGGGACAGAGGGAGAAAGCGAAGGGAGCAGGAGAAAGGGAAGGAAGAATAATAAGTAGTGTTGGGCTGCAGGATTGAGATGGAGGAATTGCAGGAAAAGAGGCAGGAAACAGGAGAGTGAGAGAAAAGGAAAGAAGAGACATGCAGCCAGACGAGGGGTTAGTGAGAGTGGATGGGACAGACAACAGGATGAGAAAGAAATAAGGCAAGACCAGGACAGGCAAGAACAGGCAAAGCAAGGCTAGGCTGCAGGACATTTTTTCGCTTTATAGTTTCCAGCACATTCGTCTTCAGACTAGGATTAAGACCATAAGACCGTATGGATTAGGCCCAAGTAAAAACCCCAGCTACTTGAGATACTTAGACTAAGCCTAAAATACGCAGATCTCTCCATAAGGATGGTTTTTATACTGTGCTTCCACAATCTGCTGGCAGTACAAAAAAATAAGCTGCAGATCTCCTTAGGCTGAGTCATGGTGCTTTGGTGCAGGGACCATGCAAATCATGGGAATATTTCACCATTTCTGCTCTGGTTTTCAGTGTATGACACCAAAAAACCCACCTGATGATATCCTTTCAAGAGCAAAGGCAGCAATTTGCAGAATTCCGCTTCTTTGGGGAAGTGAGAAATTGCTGAGCTGACACCAAGTCCGTCAGTGTCCCTGTCGCCTGCAGAGTCATCGCATCCTCGCCACGGTAGCGGGCATTGTGACAAAGGTGCTATGTCAGAAGGGTTTGGCAGCCAGGCGCCCCCTAGGGGATGGGGAGCCTGCCAGCCCTGGGCCTCTCACTGCCTGCTGTCCTTTCTGTCACCAGGCAGGCCTCTGAAAATTGATCAAACCATGCCCAGACTTGGGGCCAATATGGCCCAAAGTCTTGAAAAGACAAGTCGGGAAGAAAGATATGGGACAGAGGGAGAAAGCGAAGGGAGCAGGAGAAAGGGAAGGAAGAATAAAAAGTAGTGTTGGGCTGCAGGAGTGAGATGGATGAATTGCCATTAAAGAGACAGGAAGCAGGAGAGTGAGAGAAAAGGAAAGAAGAGACATGCAGCCAGACGAGGGGTTATTGAGAGAGGGTGAGAGAGAGAACAGGATGAGAAGGAAATAAGGCAAGGCAAGGGCAGCAAAGGACAGGCAAAGAAAGGCTAGGCTGCAGGACATGTTTTTGCTTTATAGTTTATAGCACATTCGTCTTCAGACTAGGAGTAAGGCCATAAGACCGTATGGATTAGGCCCAAGCAAAAACCCCAGCTACTTGAGACACTTAGACTAAGCCTAAAATACGCAGATTTCTCCATAAGGATGGTTTTTATACTGTGCTTCCACAATCTGCTGGCAGTACAAAAAAATAAGCTGCAGATCTCCTTAGGCTGAGTCATGGTGCTTTGGTGCAGGGACCATGCATATCATGGGAATATTTCACCATTTCTGCTCTGGTTTTCAGAGTATGACACCAAAACACCCACCTCATGATATCCTTTCAAAAGCAAAGACAGCAATTTGCAGAATTCCGCTTCTTTGGGAAACTGAGAAATTGCTGAGCTGACACCAAGTCCTGCAGTGTCCCTGTCACCTGCAGAGTCACCACATACTCGCCACGGTAGCGGGCATTGTGACAAAGGTTCTATGTCAGCTGGGTGTGGCAGCCAGGCGCCCCCTAGGGGATGGGGAGCCTGTCAGCCCCGGGCCTGTCACTGCCTGCTGTCCCTGCTGTCACCAGCCAGGCCTCTGAAAATTGGTCAAACCATGCCCAGACTTGGGGCCAATTTGGCCCAAAGTCTTGAAAAGACAAGTCGGGAAGAAAGACATGGGACAGAGGGAGAAAGCGAAGGGAGCAGGAGAAAGGGAAGGAAGAATAAAAAGCAGTGTTGGGCTGCAGGAGTGAGATGGAGGAATTGCAGGAAAAGAGGCAGGAAGCAGGAGAGTGAGAGAAAAGGAAAGACGAGACATGCAGCCAGACGAGGGGTTAGTGAGAGAGGATGGGACAGAGAACAGGATGAGAAGGAAACAAGTCAAGGCAAGGACAGGCAAGGACAGGCAAAGCAAGGCTAGGCTGCAGGACATGTTATAGCTTTATAGTTTCTAGCACATTCGTCTTCAGACTAGGAGTAAGGCTATAAGACCGTATTAATTAGGCCCTAGCAAAAACCCCAGCTAGTTGAGAAACTTAGACTAAGCCTAAAATACGCAGATCTCTCCATAAGGATGGTTTTTATACTGTGCTTCCACAATCTGCTGGCAGTACAAAAAAATAAGCTGCAGATCTCCTTAGGCTGAGTCATGGTGCTTTGGTGCAGGGACCATGCATATCATGGGAATAGTTCACCATTTCTGCTCTGGTTTTCAGAGTATGACACCAAAACACCCACCTGATGATATCCTCTCAAGAACAAAGGCAGCAATTTGCAGAATTCCGCTTCTTTGGTATAGTGAGAAATTGCTGAGCTGCCACCAAGTCCTGCAGTGTCCCTGTCACCTGCAGAGTCACCACATACTCGCCACGGTAGCGGGCATTGTGACAAAGGTTCTATGTCAGCTGGGTGTGGCAGCCAGGCGCCCCCTAGGGGATGGGGAGCCTGTCAGCCCCGGGCCTGTCACTGCCTGCTGTCCCTGCTGTCACCAGCCAGGCCTCTGAAAATTGGTCAAACCATGCCCAGACTTGGGGCCAATTTGCCCCAAAGTCTTGAAAAGACAAGTCGGGAAGAAAGATATGGGACAGAGGGAGAAAGCGAAGGGAGCAGGAGAAAGGGAAGGAAGAATAAAAAGTAGTGTTGGGCTGCAGGAGTGAGATGGAGGAATTGCAGGAAAAGAGGGAGTAAGTAGGAGAGTGATAGAAAAGGAAAGACGAGACATGCAGCCAGACGAGGGGTTATTGAGGGAGGATGGGACAGAGAACAGGATGAGAAGGAAATAAGGCAAGGCAAGGACAGGCAAGGACAGGCAAAGCAAGGCTAGGCTGCAGGACATGTTATAGCTTTATAGTTTCTAGCACATTCGTCTTCAGACTAGGAGTAAGGCCATAAGACCGTATGGATTAGGCCCAAGCAAAAACCCCAGCTACTTGAGACACTAAGACTAAGCCTAAAATATGCAGATCTCTCCATAAGGATGGTTTTTATACTGTGCTTCCACAATCTGCTGGCAGTACAAAAAAATAAGCTGCAGATCTCCTTAGGCTGAGTCATGGTGCTTTGGTACAGGGACCATGCATATCATGGGAATATTTCACCATTTCTGCTCTGGTTTTCAGAGTATGACACCAAAACACCCACCTGATGATATCCTTTCAAGAGCAAAGGCAGCAATTTGCAGAATTCCGCTTCTTTGGGGAAGTGAGAAATTGCTGAGCTGCCACCAAGTCCTGCAGTGTCCCTGTCACCTGCAGAGTCACCACATACTCGCCACGGTAGCGGGCATTGTGACAAAGGTTCTATGTCAGCTGGGTGTGGCAGCCAGGCGCCCCCTAGGGGATGGGGAGCCTGTCAGCCCCGGGCCTGTCACTGCCTGCTGTCCCTGCTGTCACCAGCCAGGCCTCTGAAAATTGGTCAAACCATGCCCAGACTTGGGGCCAATTTGGCCCAAAGTCTTGAAAAGGCAAGTCGGGAAGAAAGATATGGGACAGAGGGAGAAAGCGAAGGGAGCAGGAGAAAGGGAAGGAAGAATAAAAAGTAGTGTTGGGCTGCAGGAGTGAGATGGAGGAATTGCAGGAAAAGAGGCAGGAAGCAGGAGAGTGAGAGAAAAGGAAAGTAGAGACATGCAGCTAGACGAGGGGTTATTGAGGGAGGATGGGACAGAGAACAGGATGAGAAGGAAATAAGGCAAGGCAAGGACAGGCAAGGACAGGCAAAGCAAGGCTAGGCTGCAGGACATGTTATAGCTTTATAGTTTCTAGCACATTCGTCTTCAGACTAGGAGTAATGCCATAAGACCGTATTAATTAGGCCCTAGCAAAAACCCCAGCTACTTGAGACACTTAGACTAAGCCTAAAATACGCAGATCTCTCCATAAGGATGGTTTTTATACTGTGCTTCCACAATCTGCTGGCAGTACAAAAAAATAAGCTGCAGATCTCCTTAGGCTGAGTCATGGTGCTTTGGTGCAGGGACCATGCATATCATGGGAATATTTCACCATTTCTGCTCTGGTTTTCAGAGTATGACACCAAAACACCCACCTGATGATATCCTTTCAAGAGCAAAGGCAGCAATTTGCAGAATTCCGCTTCTTTGGGGAACTGAGAAATTGCTGAGCTGCCACCAAGTCCTGCAGTGTCCCTGTCACCTGCAGAGTCACCACATACTCGCCACGGTAGCGGGCATTGTGACAAAGGTTCTATGTCAGCTGGGTGTGGCAGCCAGGCGCCCCCTAGGGGATGGGGAGCCTGTTAGCCCCGGGCCTGTCACTGCCTGCTGTCCCTGCTGTCACCAGCCAGGCCTCTGAAAATTGGTCAAACCATGCCCAGACTTGGGGCCAATTTGGCCCAAAGTCTTGAAAAGGCAAGTCGGGAAGAAAGATATGGGACAGAGGGAGAAAGCGAAGGGAGCAGGAGAAAGGGAAGGAAGAATAAAAAGTAGTGTTGGGCTTCAGGAGTGAGATGGAGGAACTGCAGGAAAAGAGGCAGGAAGCAGGAGAGTGAGAGAAAAGGAAAGTAGAGACATGCTGCTAGACGAGGGGTTAGTGAGGGAGGATGGGACAGAGAACAGGATGAGAAGGAAATAAGGCAAGGCAAGGACAGGCAAGGACAGGCAAAGCAAGGCTAGGCTGCAGGACATGTTATAGCTTTATAGTTTCTAGCACATTCGTCTTCAGACTAGGAGTAAGGCCATAAGACCGTATGGATTAGGCCCAAGCAAAAACCCCAGCTACTTGAGACACTTAGACTAAGCCTAAAATACGCAGATCTCTCCATAAGGATGGTTTTTATACTGTGCTTCCACAATCTGCTGGCAGTACAAAAAAATAAGCTGCAGATCTCCTTAGGCTGAGTCATGGTGCTTTGGTGCAGGGACCATGCATATCATGGGAATATTTCACCATTTCTGCTCTGGCTTTCAGAGTATGACACCAAAACACCCACCTGATGATATCCTTTCAAGAGCAAAGGCAGCAATTTGCAGAATTCCGCTTCTTTGGGGAAGTGAGAAATTGCTGAGCTGCCACCAAGTCCTGCAGTGTCCCTGTCACCTGCAGAGTCACCACATACTCGCCACGGTAGCGGGCATTGTGACAAAGGTTCTATGTCAGCTGGGTGTGGCAGCCAGGCGCCCCCTAGGGGATGGGGAGCCTGTCAGCCCCGGGCCTGTCACTGCCTGCTGTCCCTGCTGTCACCAGCCAGGCCTCTGAAAATTGGTCAAACCATGCCCAGACTTGGGGCCAATTTGCCCCAAAGTCTTGAAAAGACAAGTCGGGAAGAAAGATATGGGACAGAGGGAGAAAGCGAAGGGAGCAGGAGAAAGGGAAGGAAGAATAAAAAGTAGTGTTGGGCTGCAGGAGTGAGATGGAGGAATTGCAGGAAAAGAGGCAGGAAGCAGGAGAGTGAGAGAAAAGGAAAGAAGAGACATGCAGCCAGACGAGGGTTTAGTGAGAGAGGATGGG
The DNA here is from genome assembly GCF_036013475.1 of Columba livia. Lineage (NCBI taxonomy): Eukaryota > Metazoa > Chordata > Aves > Columbiformes > Columbidae > Columba > Columba livia. Next base: position 3,457,659 of record NW_027043009.1, on the reverse strand, counting down.
ACAGAGAACAGGATGAGAACGAAATAAGGCAAGGCAAGCACAGGCAAGGAGAGGCAAAGCAAGGCTAGGCTGCAGGACATTTTTTCGCTTTATAGTTTCTAGCACATTCGTCTTCAGACTAGGAGTAAGGCCATAAGACCGTATGGATTAGGCCCTAGCAAAAACCCCAGCTATTGAGACACTTAGACTAAGCCTAAAATACGCAGATCTCTCCATAAGGATGGTTTTTATACTGTGCTTCCACAATCTGCTGGCAGTACAAAAAAATAAGCTGCAGATCTCCTTAGGCTGAGTCACGGTGCTTTGGTGCAGGGACCATGCATATCATGGGAATAGTTCACCATTTCTGCTCTGGTTTTCAGAGTATGACACCAAAACACCCACCTGATGATATCCTTTCAAGAGCAAAGGCAGCAATTTGCAGAATTCCGCTTCTTTGGGGAAGTGAGAAATTGCTGAGCTGCCACCAAGTCCTGCAGTGTCCCTGTCACCTGCAGAGTCACCACATACTCGCCACGGTAGCGGGCATTGTGACAAAGGTTCTATGTCAGCTGGGTGTGGCAGCCAGGCGCCCCCTAGGGGATGGGGAGCCTGTCAGCCCCGGGCCTGTCACTGCCTGCTGTCCCTGCTGTCACCAGCCAGGCCTCTGAAAATTGGTCAAACCATGCCCAGACTTGGGGCCAATTTGCCCCAAAGTCTTGAAAAGACAAGTCGGGAAGAAAGATATGGGACAGAGGGAGAAAGCGAAGGGAGCAGGAGAAAGGGAAGGAAGAATAAAAAGTAGTGTTGGGCTGCAGGAGTGAGATGGAGGAATTGCAGGAAAAGAGGGAGTAAGTAGGAGAGTGATAGAAAAGGAAAGACGAGACATGCAGCCAGACGAGGGGTTATTGAGGGAGGATGGGACAGAGAACAGGATGAGAAGGAAATAAGGCAAGGCAAGGACAGGCAAGGACAGGCAAAGCAAGGCTAGGCTGCAGGACATGTTATAGCTTTATAGTTTCTAACACATTCGTCTTCAGACTAGGAGTAAGGCCATAAGACCGTATGGATTAGGCCCAAGCAAAAACCCCAGCTACTTGAGACACTAAGACTAAGCCTAAAATATGCAGATCTCTCCATAAGGATGGTTTTTATACTGTGCTTCCACAATCTGCTGGCAGTACAAAAAAATAAGCTGCAGATCTCCTTAGGCTGAGTCATGGTGCTTTGGTACAGGGACCATGCATATCATGGGAATAGTTCACCATTTCTGCTCTGGTTTTCAGAGTATGACACCAAAACACCCACCTGATGATATCCTTTCAAGAGCAAAGGCAGCAATTTGCAGAATTCCGCTTCTTTGGGGAAGTGAGAAATTGCTGAGCTGCCACCAAGTCCTGCAGTGTCCCTGTCACCTGCAGAGTCACCACATACTCGCCACGGTAGCGGGCATTGTGACAAAGGTTCTATGTCAGCTGGGTGTGGCAGCCAGGCGCCCCCTAGGGGATGGGGAGCCTGTCAGCCCCGGGCCTGTCACTGCCTGCTGTCCCTGCTGTCACCAGCCAGGCCTCTGAAAATTGGTCAAACCATGCCCAGACTTGGGGCCAATTTGGCCCAAAGTCTTGAAAAGGCAAGTCGGGAAGAAAGATATGGGACAGAGGGAGAAAGCGAAGGGAGCAGGAGAAAGGGAAGGAAGAATAAAAAGTAGTGTTGGGCTGCAGGAGTGAGATGGAGGAATTGCAGGAAAAGAGGCAGGAAGCAGGAGAGTGAGAGAAAAGGAAAGTAGAGACATGCAGCTAGACAAGGGGTTATTGAGGGAGGATGGGACAGAGAACAGGATGAGAAGGAAATAAGGCAAGGCAAGGACAGGCAAGGACAGGCAAAGCAAGGCTAGGCTGCAGGACATGTTATAGCTTTATAGTTTCTAGCACATTCGTCTTCAGACTAGGAGTAATGCCATAAGACCGTATTAATTAGGCCCTAGCAAAAACCCCAGCTACTTGAGACACTTAGACTAAGCCTAAAATACGCAGATCTCTCCATAAGGATGGTTTTTATACTGTGCTTCCACAATCTGCTTGCAGTACAAAAAAATAAGCTGCAGATCTCCTTAGGCTGAGTCATGGTGCTTTGGTGCAGGGACCATGCATATCATGGGAATATTTCACCATTTCTGCTCTGGTTTTCAGAGTATGACACCAAAACACCCACCTGATGATATCCTTTCAAGAGCAAAGGCAGCAATTTGCAGAATTCCGCTTCTTTGGGGAAGTGAGAAATTGCTGAGCTGCCACCAAGTCCTGCAGTGTCCCTGTCACCTGCAGAGTCACCACATACTCGCCACGGTAGCGGGCATTGTGACAAAGGTTCTATGTCAGCTGGGTGTGGCAGCCAGGCGCCCCCTAGGGGATGGGGAGCCTGTCAGCCCCGGGCCTGTCACTGCCTGCTGTCCCTGCTGTCACCAGCCAGGCCTCTGAAAATTGGTCAAACCATGCCCAGACTTGGGGCCAATTTGGCCCAAAGTCTTGAAAAGGCAAGTCGGGAAGAAAGATATGGGACAGAGGGAGAAAGCGAAGGGAGCAGGAGAAAGGGAAGGAAGAATAAAAAGTAGTGTTGGGCTGCAGGAGTGAGATGGAGGAATTGCAGGAAAAGAGGCAGGAAGCAGGAGAGTGAGAGAAAAGGAAAGTAGAGACATGCAGCTAGACAAGGGGTTATTGAGGGAGGATGGGACAGAGAACAGGATGAGAAGGAAATAAGGCAAGGCAAGGACAGGCAAGGACAGGCAAAGCAAGGCTAGGCTGCAGGACATGTTATAGCTTTATAGTTTCTAGCACATTCGTCTTCAGACTAGGAGTAATGCCATAAGACCGTATTAATTAGGCCCTAGCAAAAACCCCAGCTACTTGAGACACTTAGACTAAGCCTAAAATACGCAGATCTCTCCATAAGGATGGTTTTTATACTGTGCTTCCACAATCTGCTTGCAGTACAAAAAAATAAGCTGCAGATCTCCTTAGGCTGAGTCATGGTGCTTTGGTGCAGGGACCATGCCTATCATGGGAATATTTCACCATTTCTGCTCTGGTTTTCAGAGTATGACACCAAAACACCCACCTGATGATATCCTTTCAAGAGCAAAGGCAGCAATTTGCAGAATTCCGCTTCTTTGGGGAAGTGAGAAATTGCTGAGCTGCCACCAAGTCCTGCAGTGTCCCTGTCACCTGCAGAGTCACCACATACTCGCCACGGTAGCGGGCATTGTGACAAAGGTTCTATGTCAGCTGGGTGTGGCAGCCAGGCGCCCCCTAGGGGATGGGGAACCTGTTAGCCCCGGGCCTGTCACTGCCTGCTGTCCCTGCTGTCACCAGCCAGGCCTCTGAAAATTGGTCAAACCATGCCCAGACTTGGGGCCAATTTGGCCCAAAGTCTTGAAAAGGCAAGTCGGGAAGAAAGATATGGGACAGAGGGAGAAAGCGAAGGGAGCAGGAGAAAGGGAAGGAAGAATAAAAAGTAGTGTTGGGCTTCAGGAGTGAGATGGAGGAACTGCAGGAAAAGAGGCAGGAAGCAGGAGAGTGAGAGAAAAGGAAAGTAGAGACATGCTGCTAGACGAGGGGTTAGTGAGGGAGGATGGGACAGAGAACAGGATGAGAAGGAAATAAGGCAAGGCAAGGACAGGCAAGGACAGGCAAAGCAAGGCTAGGCTGCAGGACATGTTATAGCTTTATAGTTTCTAGCACATTCGTCTTCAGACTAGGAGTAAGGCCATAAAACCATATGGATTAGGCCCAAGCAAAAACCCCAGCTACTTGAGACACTAAGACTAAGCCTAAAATACGCAGATCTCTCCATAAGGATGGTTTTTATACTGTGCTTCCACAATCTGCTGGCAGTACAAAAAAATAAGCTGCAGATCTCCTTAGGCTGAGTCATGGTGCTTTGGTGCAGGGACCATGCATATCATGGGAATATTTCACCATTTCTGCTCTGGCTTTCAGAGTATGACACCAAAACACCCACCTGATGATATCCTTTCAAGAGCAAAGGCAGCAATTTGCAGAATTCCGCTTCTTTGGGGAAGTGAGAAATTGCTGAGCTGCCACCAAGTCCTGCAGTGTCCCTGTCACCTGCAGAGTCACCACATACTCGCCACGGTAGCGGGCATTGTGACAAAGGTTCTATGTCAGCTGGGTGTGGCAGCCAGGCGCCCCCTAGGGGATGGGGAGCCTGTCAGCCCCGGGCCTGTCACTGCCTGCTGTCCCTGCTGTCACCAGCCAGGCCTCTGAAAATTGGTCAAACCATGCCCAGACTTGGGGCCAATTTGCCCCAAAGTCTTGAAAAGACAAGTCGGGAAGAAAGATATGGGACAGAGGGAGAAAGCGAAGGGAGCAGGAGAAAGGGAAGGAAGAATAAAAAGTAGTGTTGGGCTGCAGGAGTGAGATGGAGGAATTGCAGGAAAAGAGGCAGGAAGCAGGAGAGTGAGAGAAAAGGAAAGAAGAGACATGCAGCCAGACGAGGGTTTAGTGAGAGAGGATGGGACAGAGAACAGGATGAGAACGAAATAAGGCAAGGCAAGCACAGGCAAGGAGAGGCAAAGCAAGGCTAGGCTGCAGGACATTTTTTCGCTTTATAGTTTCTAGCACATTCGTCTTCAGACTAGGAGTAAGGCCATAAGACCGTATGGATTAGGCCCTAGCAAAAACCCCAGCTATTGAGACACTTAGACTAAGCCTAAAATACGCAGATCTCTCCATAAGGATGGTTTTTATACTGTGCTTCCACAATCTGCTGGCAGTACAAAAAAATAAGCTGCAGATCTCCTTAGGCTGAGTCACGGTGCTTTGGTGCAGGGACCATGCATATCATGGGAATAGTTCACCATTTCTGCTCTGGTTTTCAGAGTATGACACCAAAACACCCACCTGATGATATCCTTTCAAGAGCAAAGGCAGCAATTTGCAGAATTCCGCTTCTTTGGGGAAGTGAGAAATTGCTGAGCTGCCACCAAGTCCTGCAGTGTCCCTGTCACCTGCAGAGTCACCACATACTCGCCACGGTAGCGGGCATTGTGACAAAGGTTCTATGTCAGCTGGGTGTGGCAGCCAGGCGCCCCCTAGGGGATGGGGAGCCTGTCAGCCCCGGGCCTGTCACTGCCTGCTGTCCCTGCTGTCACCAGCCAGGCCTCTGAAAATTGGTCAAACCATGCCCAGACTTGGGGCCAATTTGCCCCAAAGTCTTGAAAAGACAAGTCGGGAAGAAAGATATGGGACAGAGGGAGAAAGCGAAGGGAGCAGGAGAAAGGGAAGGAAGAATAAAAAGTAGTGTTGGGCTGCAGGAGTGAGATGGAGGAATTGCAGGAAAAGAGGCAGGAAGCAGGAGAGTGAGAGAAAAGGAAAGTAGAGACATGCAGCTAGACGAGGGGTTAGTGAGGGAGGATGGGACAGGGAACAGGATGAGAAGGAAATAAGGCAAGGCAAGGACAGGCAAGGACAGGCAAAGCAAGGCTAGGCTGCAGGACATGTTATAGCTTTATAGTTTCTAGCACATTCGTCTTCAGACTAGGAGTAATGCCATAAGACCGTATTAATTAGGCCCTAGCAAAAACCCCAGCTACTTGAGACACTTAGACTAAGCCTAAAATACGCAGATCTCTCCATAAGGATGGTTTTTATACTGTGCTTCCACAATCTGCTGGCAGTACAAAAAAATAAGCTGCAGATCTCCTTAGGCTGAGTCATGGTGCTTTGGTGCAGGGACCATGCATATCATGGGAATATTTCACCATTTCTGCTCTGGTTTTCAGAGTATGACACCAAAACACCCACCTGATGATATCCTTTCAAGAGCAGAGGCAGCAATTTGCAGAATTCCGCTTCTTTGGGGAAGTGAGAAATTGCTGAGCTGCCACCAAGTCCTGCAGTGTCCCTGTCACCTGCAGAGTCACCACATACTCGCCACGGTAGCAGGCATTGTGACAAAGGTTCTATGTCAGCTGGGTGTGGCAGCCAGGCGCCCCCTAGGGGATGGGGAGCCTGCCAGCCCCGGGCCTGTCACTGCTTGCTGTCCCTGCTCTCACCAGCCAGGCCTCTGAAAATTGGTCAAACCATGCCCAGACTTGGGGCCAATTTGGCCCAAAGTCTTGAAAAGACAAGTCGGGAAGAAAAATATGGGACAGAGGGAGAAAGCGAAGGGAGCAGGAGAAAGGGAAGGAAGAATAGAAAGTAGTGTTGGGCTGCAGGAGTGAGATGGAGGAATTGCCATTAAAGAGGCAGGAAGCAGGAGAGTGATAGAAAAGGAAAGAAGAGACATGCAGCCAGACGAGGGGATAGTGAGAGAGGATGGGACAGAGAACAGGATGAGAAGGAAATAAGGCAAGGCAAGGACAGGCAAGGACAGGCAAAGCAAGGCTAGGCTGCAGGACATTTTTTCGCTTTATAGTTTCTAGCACATTCGTCTTCAGACTAGGAGTAAGGCCATAAGACCGTATGCATTAGGCCCAAGCAAAAACCCCAGCTACTTGAGACACTAAGACTAAGCCTAAAATACGCAGATCTCTCCATACGGATGGTTTTTATACTGTGCTTCCACAATCTGCTGGCAGTACAAAAAAATAAGCTGCAGATCTCCTTAGGCTGAGTCATGGTGCTTTGGTGCAGGGACCATGCATATCATGGGAATATTTCACCATTTCTGCTCTGGTTTTCAGAGTATGACACCAAAACACCCACCTGATGATATCCTTTCAAGAGCAGAGGCAGCAATTTGCAGAATTCCGCTTCTTTGGGGAAGTGAGAAATTAATGAGCTGACACCAAGTCCTGCAGTGTCCCTGTCACCTGCAGAGTCACCACATACTCGCCACAGTAGCAGGCATTGTGACAAAGGTTCTATGTCAGCTGGGTGTGGCAGCCAGGCGCCCCCTAGGGGATGGGGAGCCTGTCAGCCCCGGGCCTGTCACTGCCGGCTGTCCCTGCTGACTACTAGCCACGCCTATGAAAATTGGTCAAACCATGCCCAGACTTGGGGCCAATTTGGCCCAAAGTCTTGAAAAGACAAGTCGGGAAGAAAGATATGGGACAGAGGGAGAAAGCGAAGGGAGCAGGAGAAAGGGAAGGAAGAATAAAAAGTAGTGTTGGGCTGCAGGAGTGAGATGGAGGAATTGCAGGAAAAGAGGGAGGAAGTAGGAGAGTGATAGAAAAGGAAAGACGAGACATGCAGCCAGACGAGGGGTTAGTGAGGGAGGATGGGACAGAGAACAGGATGAGAAGGAAATAGGGCAAGGCAAGGACAGGCAAGGCAAGGCTAGGCTGCAGGACATTTTTTTGCTTTATAGTTTCTAACACATTCGTCTTCAGACTAGGAGTAAGGCCATAAGACCGTATGGATTAGGCCCAAGCAAAAACCCCAGCTACTTGAGACACTTAGACTAAGCCTAAAATACGCAGATCTCTCCATAAGGATGGTTTTTATACTGTGCTTCCACAATCTGCTGGCAGTACAAAAAAATAAGCTGCAGATCTCCTTAGGCTGAGTCATGGTGCTTTGGTGCAGGGACCATGCATATCATGGGAATATTTCACCATTTCTGCTCTGGTTTTCAGAGTATGACACCAAAACACCCACCTGATGATATCCTTTCAAGAGCAAAGGCAGCAATTTGCAGAATTCCGCTTCTTTGGGGAAGTGAGAAATTGCTGAGCTGACACCAAGTCCTGCAGTGTCCCTGTCACCTGCAGAGTCACCACATACTCGCCACAGTAGCAGGCATTGTGACAAAGGTTCTATGTCAGCTGGGTGTGGCAGCCAGGCGCCCCCTAGGGGATGGGGAGCCTGCCAGCCCCGGGCCTGTCACTGCTTGCTGTCCCTGCTCTCACCAGCCAGGCCTCTGAAAATTGGTCAAACCATGCCCAGACTTGGGGCCAATTTGCCCCAAAGTCTTGAAAAGACAAGTCGGGAAGAAAAATATGGGACAGAGGGAGAAAGCGAAGGGAGCAGGAGAAAGGGAAGGAAGAATAAAAAGTAGTGTTGGGCTGCAGGAGTGAGATGGAGGAATTGCCATTAAAGAGGCAGGAAGCAGGAGAGTGATAGAAAAGGAAAGACGAGACATGCAGCCAGACGAGGGGTTAGTGAGAGAGGATGGGACAGAGAACAGGATGAGAAGGAAATAAGGCAAGGCAAGGACAGGCAAGGACAGGCAAAGCAAGGCTAGGCTGCAGGACATTTTTTCGCTTTATAGTTTCTAGCACATTCGTCTTCAGACTAGGAGTAAGGCCATAAGACCGTATGGATTAGGCCCAAGCAAAAATCCCAGCTACTTGAGACACTAAGACTAAGCCTAAAATACGCAGATCTCTCCATAAGGATGGTTTTTATACTGTGCTTCCACAATCTGGTGGCAGTACAAAAAAATAAGCTGCAGATCTCCTTAGGCTGAGTCATGGTGCTTTGGTGCAGGGACCATGCATATCATGGGAATAGTTCACCATTTCTGCTCTGGTTTTCAGAGTATGACACCAAAACACCCACCTGATGATATCCTTTCAAGAGCAAAGGCAGCAATTTGCAGAATTCCGCTTCTTTGGGGAAGTGAGAAATTGCTGAGCTGACACCAAGTCCTGCAGTGTCCCTATCACCTGCAGAGTCACCACATACTCGCCACGGTAGCGGGCATTGTGACAAAGGTTCTATGTCAGCTGGGTGTGGCAGCCAGGCGCCCCCTAGGGGATGGGGAGCCTGGCAGCCCCGGGCCTGTCACTGCCTGCTGTCCCTGCTGACTACCAGCCACGCCTCTGAAAATTGGTCAAACCATGCCCAGACTTGGGGCCAATTTGGCCCAAAGTCTTGAAAAGACAAGTCGGGAAGAAAGATATGGGACAGAGGGAGAAAGCGAAAGGAGCAGGAGAAAGGGAAGGAAGAATAAAAAGTAGTGTTGGGCTGCAGGAGTGAGATGGAGGAATTGCAGGAAAAGAGGGAGGAAGTAGGAGATTGATAGAAAAGGAAAGACGAGACAAGCAGCTAGACGAGGGGTTAGTGAGAGAGGATGGGACAGAGAACAGGATGAGAAGGAAATAAGGCAAGGCAAGGACAGGCAAGGACAGGCAAAGCAAGGCTAGGCTGCAGGACATTTTTTTGCTTTATAGTTTCTAGCACATTCGTCTTCAGACTAGGAGTAAGGCCATAAGACCATATGGAGTAGGCCCAAGCAAAAACCCCAGCTACTTGAGACACTTAGACTAAGCCTAAAATACACAGATCTCTCCATAAGGATGGTTTTTATACTGTGCTTCCACAATCTGCTGGCAGTACAAAAAAATAAGCTGCAGATCTCCTTAGGCTGAGTCATGGTGCTTTGGTGCAGGGACCATGCATATCATGGGAATATTTCACCATTTCTGCTCTGGTTTTCAGAGTATGACACCAAAACACCCACCTGATGATATCCTTTCAAGAGCAGAGGCAGCAATTTGCAGAATTCCGCTTCTTTGGGGAAGTGAGAAATTAATGAGCTGACACCAAGTCCTGCAGTGTCCCTGTCACCTGCAGAGTCACCACATACTCGCCACGGTAGCAGGCATTGTGACAAAGGTTCTATGTCAGCTGGGTGTGGCAGCCAGGCGCCCCCTAGGGGATGGGGAGCCTGCCAGCCCCGGGCCTGTCACTGCTTGCTGTCCCTGCTCTCACCAGCCAGGCCTCTGAAAATTGGTCAAACCATGCCCAGACTTGGGGCCAATTTGGCCCAAAATCTTGAAAAGACAAGTCGGGAAGAAAAATATGGGACAGAGGGAGAAAGCGAAGGGAGCAGGAGAAAGGGAAGGAAGAATAGAAAGTAGTGTTGGGCTGCAGGAGTGAGATGGAGGAATTGCAGGAAAAGAGGGAGGAAGTAGAAGATTGATAGAAAAGGAAAGACGAGACAAGCAGCTAGACGAGGGGTTAGTGAGAGAGGATGGGACAGAGAACAGGATGAGAAGGAAATAAGGCAAGGCAAGGACAGGCAAGGACAGGCAAAGCAAGGCTAGGCTGCAGGACATTTTTTTGCTTTATAGTTTCTAGCACATTCGTCTTCAGACTAGGAGTAAGGCCATAAGACCATATGGAGTAGGCCCAAGCAAAAACCCCAGCTACTTGAGACACTTAGACTAAGCCTAAAATACGCAGATCTCTCCATAAGGATGGTTTTTATACTGTGCTTCCACAATCTGCTGGCAGTACAAAAAAATAAGCTGCAGATCTCCTTAGGCTGAGTCATGGTGCTTTGGTGCAGGGACCATGCATATCATGGGAATATTTCACCATTTCTGCTCTGGTTTTCAGAGTATGACACCAAAACACCCACCTGATGATATCCTTTCAAGAGCAGAGGCAGCAATTTGCAGAATTCCGCTTCTTTGGGGAAGTGAGAAATTAATGAGCTGACACCAAGTCCTGCAGTGTCCCTGTCACCTGCAGAGTCACCACATACTCGCCACGGTAGCAGGCATTGTGACAAAGGTTCTATGTCAGCTGGGTGTGGCAGCCAGGCGCCCCCTAGGGGATGGGGAGCCTGCCAGCCCCGGGCCTGTCACTGCCTGCTGTCCCTGCTCTCACCAGCCAGGCCTCTGAAAATTGGTCAAACCATGCCCAGACTTGGGGCCAATTTGGCCCAAAGTCTTGAAAAGACAAGTCGGGAAGAAAAATATGGGACAGAGGGAGAAAGCGAAGGGAGCAGGAGAAAGGGAAGGAAGAATAGAAAGTAGTGTTGGGCTGCAGGAGTGAGATGGAGGAATTGCCATTAAAGAGGCAGGAAGCAGGAGAGTGATAGAAAAGGAAAGACGAGACATGCAGCCAGACGAGGGGTTAGTGAGAGAGGATGGGACAGAGAACAGGATGAGAAGGAAATAAGGCAAGGCAAGGACAGGCAAGGACAGGCAAAGCAAGGCTAGGCTGCAGGACATTTTTTCGCTTTATAGTTTCTAGCACATTCGTCTTCAGACTAGGAGTAAGGCCATAAGACCGTATGGATTAGGCCCAAGCAAAAATCCCAGCTACTTGAGACACTAAGACTAAGCCTAAAATACGCAGATCTCTCCATAAGGATGGTTTTTATACTGTGCTTCCACAATCTGCTGGCAGTACAAAAAAATAAGTTGCAGATCTCCTTAGGCTGAGTCATGGTGCTTTGGTGCAGGGACCATGCATATCATGGGAATATTTCACCATTTCTGCTCTGTTTTTCAGAGTATGACACCAAAACACCCACCTGATGATATCCTTTCAAGAGCAAAGGCAGCAATTTGCAGAATTCCGCTTCTTTGGGGAAGTGAGAAATTGCTGAGCTGACACCAAGTCCTGCAGTGTCCCTGTCACCTGCAGAGTCACCACATACTCGCCACGGTAGCGGGCATTGTGACAGAGGTTCTATGTCAGCTGGGTGTGGCAGCCAGGCGCCCCCTAGGGGATGGGGAGCCTGCCAGCCCCGGGCCTGTCACTGCCGGCTGTCCCTGCTGACTACTAGCCACGCCTCTGAAAATTGGTCAAACCATGCCCAGACTTGGGGCCAATTTGGCCCAAAGTCTTGAAAAGACAAGTCGGGAAGAAAGATATGGGACAGAGGGAGAAAGCGAAGGGAGCAGGAGAAAGGGAAGGAAGAATAAAAAGTAGTGTTGGGCTGCAGGAGTGAGATGGAGGAATTGCAGGAAAAGAGGGAGGAAGTAGGAGAGTGATAGAAAAGGAAAGACGAGACATGCAGCCAGACGAGGGTTTAGTGAGAGGAGATTGGACAGAGAACAGGATGAGAAGGAAATAGGGCAAGGCAAGGACAGGCAAGGCAAGGCTAGGCTGCAGGACATTTTTTCGCTTTATAGTTTCTAACACATTCGTCTTCAGACTAGGAGTAAGGCCATAAGACCGTATGGATTAGGCCCAAGCAAAAACCCCAGCTACTTGAGACACTTAGACTAAGCCTAAAATACGCAGATCTCTCCATAAGGATGGTTTTTATACTGTGCTTCCACAATCTGCTGGCAGTACAAAAAAATAAGCTGCAGATCTCCTTAGGCTGAGTCATGGTGCTTTGGTGCAGGGACCATGCATATCATGGGAATATTTCACCATTTCTGCTCTGGTTTTCAGAGTATGACACCAAAACACCCACCTGATGATATCCTTTCAAGAGCAGAGGCAGCAATTTGCAGAATTCCGCTTCTTTGGGGAAGTGAGAAATTAATGAGCTGCCACCAAGTCCTGCAGTGTCCCTGTCACCTGCAGAGTCACCACATACTCGCCACAGTAGCAGGCATTGTGACAAAGGTTCTATGTCAGCTGGGTGTGGCAGCCAGGCGCCCCCTAGGGGATGGGGAGCCTGCCAGCCCCGGGCCTGTCACTGCTTGCTGTCCCTGCTCTCACCAGCCAGGCCTCTGAAAATTGGTCAAACCATGCCCAGACTTGGGGCCAATTTGGCCCAAAGTCTTGAAAAGACAAGTCGGGAAGAAAAATATGGGACAGAGGGAGAAAGCGAAGGGAGCAGGAGAAAGGGAAGGAAGAATAGAAAGTAGTGTTGGGCTGCAGGAGTGAGATGGAGGAATTGCCATTAAAGAGGCAGGAAGCAGGAGAGTGATAGAAAAGGAAAGACGAGACATGCAGCCAGACGAGGGGTTAGTGAGAGAAGATGGGACAGAGAACAGGATGAGAAGGAAATAAGGCAAGGCAAGGACAGGCAAGGACAGGCAAAGCAAGGCTAGGCTGCAGGACATTTTTTCGCTTTATAGTTTCTAGCACATTCGTCTTCAGACTAGGAGTAAGGCCATAAGACCGTATGGATTAGGCCCAAGCAAAAATCCCAGCTACTTGAGACACTTAGACTAAGCCTAAAATACGCAGATCTCTCCATAAGGATGGTTTTTATACTGTGCTTCCACAATCTGCTGGCAGTACAAAAAAATAAGCTTCAGATCTCCTTAGGCTGAGTCATGGTGCTTTGGTGCAGGGACCATGCATATCATGGGAATAGTTCACCATTTCTGCTCTGGTTTTCAGAGTATGACACCAAAACACCCACCTGATGATATCCTTTCAAGAGCAAAGGCAGCAATTTGCAGAATTCCGCTTCTTTGGGGAAGTGACAAATTGCTGAGCTGACACCAAGTCCTGCAGTGTCCCTATCACCTGCAGAGTCACCACATACTCGCCACGGTAGCGGGCATTGTGACAAAGGTTCTATGTCAGCTGGGTGTGGCAGCCAGGCGCCCCCTAGGGGATGGGGAGCCTGTCAGCCCCGGGCCTGTCACTGCCTGCTGTCCCTGCTGACTACTAGCCACGCCTCTGAAAATTGGTCAAACCATGCCCAGACTTGGGGCCAATTTGGCCCAAAGTCTTGAAAAGACAAGTCGGGAAGAAAGATATGGGACAGAGGGAGAAAGCGAAGGGAGCAGGAGAAAGGGAAGGAAGAATAAAAAGTAGTGTTGGGCTGCAGGAGTGAGATGGAGGAATTGCAGGAAAAGAGGGAGGAAGTAGGAGATTGATAGAAAAGGAAAGACGAGACATGCAGCCAGACGAGGGGTTAGTGAGAGGAGATTGGACAGAGAACAGGATGAGAAGGAAATAGGGCAAGGCAAGGACAGGCAAGGACAGGCTAGGCTGCAGGACATTTTTTTGCTTTATAGTTTCTAACACATTCGTCTTCAGACTAGGAGTAAGGCCATAAGACCGTATGGATTAGGCCCAAGCAAAAACCCCAGCTACTTGAGACACTTAGACTAAGCCTAATATACACAGATCTCTCCATAAGGATGGTTTTTATACTGTGCTTCCACAATCTGCTGGCAGTACAAAAATATAAGCTGCAGATCTCCTTAGGCTGAGTCATGGTGCTTTGGTGCAGGGACCATGCATATCATGGGAATATTTCACCATTTCTGCTCTGGTTTTCAGAGTATGACACCAAAACACCCACCTGATGATATCCTTTCAAGAGCAAAGGCAGCAATTTGCAGAATTCCGCTTCTTTGGGGAAGTGAGAAATTGCTGAGCTGCCACCAAGTCCTGCAGTGTCCCTGTCACCTGCAGAGTCACCACATACTCGCCACGGTAGCGGGCATTGTGACAAAGGTTCTATGTCAGCTGGGTGTGGCAGCCAGGCGCCCCCTAGGGGATGGGGAGCCTGTCAGCCCCGGGCCTGTCACTGCCTGCTGTCCCTGCTGTCACCAGCCAGGCCTCTGAAAATTGGTCAAACCATGCCCAGACTTGGGGCCAATTTGGCCCAAAGTCTTGAAAAGACAAGTCGGGAAGAAAGATATGGGACAGAGGGAGAAAGCGAAGGGAGCAGGAGAAAGGGAAGGAAGAATAGAAAGTAGTGTTGGGCTGCAGGAGTGAGATGGAGGAATTGCAGGAAAAGAGGGAGGAAGTAGGAGATTGATAGAAAAGGAAAGACGAGACAAGCAGCTAGACGAGGGGTTAGTGAGAGAGGATGGGACAGAGAACAGGATGAGAAGGAAATAGGGCAAGGCAAGGACAGGCAAGGACAGGCAAAGCAAGGCTAGGCTGCAGGACATTTTTTGGCGTATAGTTTCTAGCACATTCGTCTTCAGACTAGGAGTAAGGCCATAAGACCGTATGGATTAGGCCCAAGCAAAAACCCCAGCGACTTGAGACACTTAGACTAAGCCTAAAATACGCAGATCTCTCCATAAGGATGGTTTTTATACTGTGCTTCCACAATCTGCTGGCAGTGCAAAAAAATAAGTTGCAGATCTCCTTAGGCTGAGTCATGGTGCTTTGGTGCAGGGACCATGCATATCATGGGAATATTTCACCATTTCTGCTCTGTTTTTCAGAGTATGACACCAAAACACCCACCTGATGATATCCTTTCAAGAGCAAAGGCAGCAATTTGCAGAATTCCGCTTCTTTGGGGAAGTGAGAAATTGCTGAGCTGACACCAAGTCCTGCAGTGTCCCTGTCACCTGCAGAGTCACCACATACTCGCCACGGTAGCGGGCATTGTGACAGAGGTTCTATGTCAGCTGGGTGTGGCAGCCAGGCGCCCCCTAGGGGATGGGGAGCCTGCCAGCCCCGGGCCTGTCACTGCCTGCTGACCCTGCTTTCACCAGCCAGGCCTCTGAAAATTGGTCAAAGCATGCCCAGACTTGGGGCCAATTTGGCCCAAAGTCTTGAAAAGACAAGTCAGGAAGGGAGATATCGGACAGAGGGAGAAAGCGAAGGGAGCAGGAGAAAGGGAAGGAAGAATAAAAAGTAGTGTTGGGCTGCAGGAGTGAGATGGAGGAATTACCACTAAAGAGGCAGGAAGCAGGAGAGTGATAGAAAAGGAAAGAAGAGACATGCAGCCAGACGAGGGGTTAGTGAGAAAGGATGGGACAGAGAACAGGATGAGAAGGTAATAAGGCAAGGCAAGGACAGGCAAGGACAGGCAAAGTAAGGCTAGGCTGCAGGACATTTTTTGGCTTTATAGTTTCTAGCACATTCGTCTTCAGACTAGAGTAAGGCCATAAGACCGTATGGATTAGGCCCAAGCAAAAACCCCAGCTACTTGAGACACTTAGACTAAGCCTAAAATACGCCGATCTCTCCATAAGGATGGTTTTTATACTGTGCTTCCACAATCTGCTGGCAGTACAAAAAAATAAGCTGCATATCTCCTTAGGCTAGAGTCATGGTGCTTGGTGCAGGGACCATGCATATCATGAGAATATTTCACCATTTCTGCTCTGGTTTTCAGAGTATGACACCAAAACACCCACCTGATGATATCCTTTCAAGAGCAGAGGCAGCAACTTGCAGAATTCCGCTTCTTTGGGGAAGGGAGAAATTGCTGAGCTGCCACCAAGTCCTGCAGTGTCCCTGTCACCTGCAGAGTCACCACATACTCGCCACGGTAGCGGGCATTGTGACAAAGGTTCTATGTCAGCTGGGTGTGGCAGCCAGGCGCCCCCTAGGGGATGGGGAGCCTGTCAGCCCCGGGCCTGTCACTGCCTGCTGTCCCTGCTGTCACCAGCCAGGCCTCTGAAAATTGGTCAAACCATGCCCAGACTTGGGGCCAATTTGCCCCAAAGTCTTGAAAAGACAAGTCGGGAAGAAAGATATGGGACAGAGGGAGAAAGCGAAGGGAGCAGGAGAAAGGGAAGGAAGAATAAAAAGTAGTGTTGGGCTGCAGGAGTGAGATGGAGGAAATGCAGGAAAAGAGGGAGGAAGTAGGAGAGTGGTAGAAAAGGAAAGAGGAGTCATGCAGCCAGACGAGGCGTTAGTGAGAGAGGATGGGACAGAGAACAGGATGAGAAGGAAATAAGGCAAGGCAAGGACAGGTGGAGGAATTGCCATTAAAGAGGCAGGAAGCAGGAGAGTGAGAGAAAAGGAAAGAAGAGACATGCAGCCAGACAAGGGGTTAGTGAGAGAGGATGGGACAGAGAACAGGATGAGAAGGAAATAAGGCAAGGCAAGGACAGGCAAGGACAGGCAAAGCAAGGCTAGGCTGCAGGACATGTTTTTGCTATGTAGTTTAAAGCACATTCGTCTTCAGATTAGGAGTAAGGCCATAAGACCGTATGGATTAGGCCCAAGCAAAAATCCCATGTACTTGAGACGCTTAGACTAAGCCTAAAATACGCAGATCTCTCCATAAGGATGGTTTTTATACTGTGCTTCCACAATCTGCTGGCAGTACAAAAAAATAAGCTGCAGATCTCCTTAGGCTGAGTCATGGTGCTTTGGTGCAGGGACCATGCATATCATGTGAATATTTCACCATTTCTGCTCTGGTGTTCAGAGTATGACACCAAAACACCCACCTGATGATATCCTTTCAAAAGCAAAGGCAGCGATTTGCAGAATTCCGCTTCTCTGGGGAAGTGAGAAATTGCTGAGCTGACACCAAGTCCTGCAGTGTCCCTGTCACCTGCAGAGTCACCACATACTCGCCACGGTAGCGGGCATTGTGACAGAGGTTCTATGTCAGCTGGGTGTGGCAGCCAGGCGCCCCCTAGGGGATGGGGACCCTGCCAGCCCCGGGCCTGTCACTGTCTGCTGACCCTGCTTTCACCAGCCAGGCCTCTGAAAATTGATCAAAGCATGCCCAGACTTGGGGCCAATTTGCCCCAAAGTCTTGAAAAGACAAGTCAGGAAGAGAGATATTGGACAGAGGGAGAAAGCGAAGGGAGCAGGAGAAAGGGAAGGAAGAATAAAAAGTAGTGTTGGGCTGCAGGAGTGAGATGGAGGAATTACCACTAAAGAGGCAGGAAGCAGGAGAGTGATAGAAAAGGAAAGACGAGACATGCAGCCAGACGAGGGGTTAGTGAGAGGAGATTGGACAGAGAACAGGATGAGAAGGAAATGAGGCAAGGCAAGGACAGGCAAGGACAGACAAAGTAAGGCTAGGCTGCAGGACATTTTTTGGCGTTATAGTTTCTAGCACATTCGTCTTCAGACTAGAGTAAGGCCATAAGACCGTATGGATTAGGCCCAAGCAAAAACCCCAGCTACTTGAGACACTTAGACTAAGCCTAAAATACGCAGATCTCTCCATAAGGATGGTTTTTATACTGTGCTTCCACAATCTGCTGGCAGTACAAAAAAATAAGCTGCATATCTCCTTAGGCTAGAGTCATGGTGCTTTGGTGCAGGGACCATGCATATCATGGGAATATTTCACCATTTCTGCTCTGGTTTTCAGAGTATGACACCAAAACACCCACCTGATGATATCCTTACAAGAGCAAAGGCAGCAATTTGCAGAATTCCGCTTCTTTGGGGAAGGGAGAAATTGCTGAGCTGCCACCAAGTCCTGCAGTGTCCCTGTCACCTGCAGAGTCACCACATACTCGCCACGGTAGCGGGCATTGTGACAAAGGTTCTATGTCAGCTGGGTGTGGCAGCCAGGCGCCCCCTAGGGGATGGGGAGCCTGTCAGCCCCGGGCCTGTCACTGCCTGCTGTCCCTGCTGTCACCAGCCAGGCCTCTGAAAATTGGTCAAACCATGCCCAGACTTGGGGCCAATTTGGCCCAAAGTCTTGAAAAGACAAGTCGGGAAGAAAGATATGGGACAGAGGGAGAAAGCGAAGGGAGCAGGAGAAAGGGAAGGAAGAATAAAAAGTAGTGTTGAGCTGCAGGAGTGAGATGGAGGAATTGCCATTAAAGAGGCAGGAAGCAGGAGAGTGAGAGAAAAGGAAAGAAGAGACATGCAGCCAGACGGGGGGTTAGTGAGAGAGGATGGGACAGAGAACAGGATGAGTAGGAAATAAGGCAAGGCAAGGACAGGCAAGGCAAGGCAAGGCTGCAGGACATTTTTTTGCTTTATAGTTTCTAACACATTCGTCTTCATACTAGGAGTAGGGCCATAACGCCGTATGGATTAGGCCCAAGCAAAAACCCCAGCTACTTGAGACGCTTAGACTAAGCCTAATATATGCAGATCTCTCCATAAGGATGGTTTTTATACTGTGCTTCCACAATCTGCTGGCAGTACAAAAAAATAAGCTGCAGATCTCCTTAGGCTGAGTCATGGTGCTTTGGTGCAGGGACCATGCATATCATGGGAATATTTCACCATTTCTGCTCTGGTTTTCAGAGTATGACACCAAAACACCCACCTGATGATATCCTTTCAAGAGCAAAGGCAGCAATTTGCAGAAATCCACTTCTTTGGGGAAGTGAGAAATTGCTGAGCTGACACCAAGTCCTGCAGTGTCCCTGTCACCTGCAGAGCCACCGCATTCTCGCCACGGTAGCGGGCATTGTGACAAAGGTTCTATGTCAGCTGGGTGTGGCAGCCAGGCGCCCCCTAGGGGATGGGGAGCCTGTCAGCCCCGGGCCTGTCACTGCCTGCTGTCCCTGCTGTCACCAGCCAGGCCTCTGAAAATTGGTCAAACCATGCCCAGACATGGGGCCAATTTGGCCCAAAGTCTTGAAAAGACAAGTCGGGAAGAAAGATATGGGACAGAGGGAGAAAGCGAAGGGAGCAGGAGAAAGGGAAGGAAGAATAAAAAGTAGTGTTGGGCTTCAGGAGTGAGATGGAGGAAATGCAGGAAAAGAGGGAGGAAGTAGGAGAGTGATAGAAAAGGAAAGACGAGACATGCAGCCAGACGAGGGGTTAGTGAGAGAGGATGGGACAGAGAACAGGATGAGAAGGAAATAAGGCAAGGCAAGGACAGGCAAGGACAGGCAAAGCAAGGCTAGGCTGCAGGACATGTTTTTGCTATGTAGTTTAAAGCACATTCGTCTTCAGACTAGCAGTAAGGCCATAAGTCCGTATGGATTAGGCCCAAGCAAATACACCGGCTACTTGAGACACTTAGACTAAGCCTAAAATACGCAGAGTACTCCATAAGGATTGTTTTCATACTGTGCTTCCAAAATCTGCTGGCAGTACAAAAAAATAAGCTGCAGATCTCTTAGGCTGAGTCATGGTGCTTTGTTGCAGGGACCATGCATATCATGGGAATATTTCACCATTTCTGCTCTGGTTTTCAGAGTATGACACCAAAACACCCACCTGATGATATCCTTTCAAGAGCAAAGGCAGCAACTTGGACAATTCCACTTCTTTGGGGAAGTGAGAAATTGCTGAGCTGCCACCAAGTCCTGCAGTGTCCCTGTCACCTGCAGAGTCACCACATACTCGCCACAGTAGCGGGCATTGTGATTAAGGTTCTATGTCAGCTGGGTGTGGCAGCCAGGCGCCCCCTAGGGGATGGGGAGCCTGCCAGCCCCGGGCCTGTCACTGCCTGCTGTCCCTGCTGTCACCAGCCAGGCCTCTGAAAATTGGTCAAACCATGCCCAGACTTGGGGCCAATTTGGCCCAAAGTCTTGAAAAGACAAGTCGGGAAGAAAGATATGGGACAGAGGGAGAAAGCGAAGGGAGCAGGAGAAAGGGAAGGAAGAATAAAAGGTAGTGTTGGGGTGCAGGAGTGAGATGGAGGAATTGCCATTAAAGAGGCAGGAAGCAGGAGAGTGAGAGAAAAGGAAAGAAGAGACATGCAGCCAGACGGGGGGTTAGTGAGAGAGGATGGGACAGAGAACAGGATGAGAAGGAAATAAGGCATGGCAAGGACAGGCAAGGACAGGCAAAGCAAGGCTAGGCTGCAGGACATTTTTTTGCTTTATATTTTCTAGCACATTCGTCCTCGGACTACGAGGAAAGCCATAAGACCGTATGGATTAGGCCCAAGCAAATACACCGGCTACTGGAGACAATTATACTAAGCCTAAAATACGCAGAGTACTCCATAAGGATTGTTTTTATACTGTGCTTCCACAATCTGCTGGCATTACAAAAAAATAAGCTGCAGATCTCTTAGGCTGAGTCATGGTGCTTTGTTGCAGGGACCATGCATATCATGGGAATATTTCACCATTTCTGCTCTGGTTTTCAGAGTATGACACCAAAACACCCACCTTTTGATATCCTTTCAAGAGCAGAGGCAGCAACTTGCAGAATTCCGCTTCTTTGGGGAAGTGAGAAATTGCTGAGCTGCCACCAAGTCCTGCAGTGTCCCTGTCACCTGCAGAGTCACCACATACTCGCCACGGTAGCGGGCATTGTGACAAAGGTTCTATGTCAGCTGGGTGTGGCAGCCAGGCGCCCCCTAGGGGATGGGGAGCCTGTCAGCCCCGGGCCTGTCACTGCCTGCTGTCCCTGCTGTCACCAGCCAGGCCTCTGAAAATTGGTCAAACCATGCCCAGACATGGGGCCAATTTGGCCCAAAGTCTTGAAAAGACAAGTCGGGAAGAAAGATATGGGACAGAGGGAGAAAGCGAAGGGAGCAGGAGAAAGGGAAGGAAGAATAAAAAGTAGTGTTGGGCTTCAGGAGTGAGATGGAGGAAATGCAGGAAAAGAGGGAGGAAGTAGGAGAGTGATAGAAAAGGAAAGACGAGACATGCAGCCAGACGAGGGGTTAGTGAGAGAGGATGGGACAGAGAACAGGATGAGAAGGAAATAAGGCAAGGCAAGGACAGGCAAGGACAGGCAAAGCAAGGCTAGGCTGCAGGACATGTTTTTGCTATGTAGTTTAAAGCACATTCGTCTTCAGACTAGCAGTAAGGCCATAAGACCGTATGGATTAGGCCCAAGCAAATACACCGGCTACTTGAGACACTTAGACTAAGCCTAAAATACGCAGAGTACTCCATAAGGATTGTTTTCATACTGTGCTTCCAAAATCTGCTGGCAGTACAAAAAAATAAGCTGCAGATCTCTTAGGCTGAGTCATGGTGCTTTGTTGCAGGGACCATGCATATCATGGGAATATTTCACCATTTCTGCTCTGGTTTTCAGAGTATGACACCAAAACACCCACCTGATGATATCCTTTCAAGAGCAAAGGCAGCAACTTGCACAATTCCACTTCTTTGGGGAAGTGAGAAATTGCTGAGCTGCCACCAAGTCCTGCAGTGTCCCTGTCACCTGCAGAGTCACCACATACTCGCCACAGTAGCGGGCATTGTGATTAAGGTTCTATGTCAGCTGGGTGTGGCAGCCAGGCGCCCCCTAGGGGATGGGGAGCCTGCCAGCCCCGGGCCTGTCACTGCCTGCTGTCCCTGCTGTCACCAGCCAGGCCTCTGAAAATTGGTCAAACCATGCCCAGACTTGGGGCCAATTTGGCCCAAAGTCTTGAAAAGACAAGTCGGGAAGAAAGATATGGGACAGAGGGAGAAAGCGAAGGGAGCAGGAGAAAGGGAAGGAAGAATAAAAAGTAGTGTTGAGCTGCAGGAGTGAGAAGGAGGAATTGCCATTAAAGAGGCAGGAAGCAGGAGAGTGAGAGAAAAGGAAAGAAGAGACATGCAGCCAGACGGGGGGTTAGTGAGAGAGGATGGGACAGAGAACAGGATGAGAAGGAAATAAGGCATGGCAAGGACAGGCAAGGACAGGCAAAGCAAGGCTAGGCTGCAGGACATTTTTTTGCTTTATATTTTCTAGCACATTCGTCCTCGGACTACGAGGAAAGCCATAAGACCGTATGGATTAGGCCCAAGCAAATACACCGGCTACTGGAGACAATTATACTAAGCCTAAAATACGCAGAGTACTCCATAAGGATTGTTTTTATACTGTGCTTCCACAATCTGCTGGCATTACAAAAAAATAAGCTGCAGATCTCTTAGGCTGAGTCATGGTGCTTTGTTGCAGGGACCATGCATATCATGGGAATATTTCACCATTTCTGCTCTGGTTTTCAGAGTATGACACCAAAACACCCACCTTTTGATATCCTTTCAAGAGCAGAGGCAGCAACTTGCAGAATTCCGCTTCTTTGGGGAAGTGAGAAATTGCTGAGCTGCCACCAAGTCCTGCAGTGTCCCTGTCACCTGCAGAGTCACCACATACTCGCCACGGTAGCGGGCATTGTGACAAAGGTTCTATGTCAGCTGGGTGTGGCAGCCAGGCGCCCCCTAGGGGATGGGGAGCCTGTCAGCCCCGGGCCTGTCACTGCCTGCTGTCCCTGCTGTCACCAGCCAGGCCTCTGAAAATTGGTCAAACCATGCCCAGACTTGGGGCCAATTTGGCCCAAAGTCTTGAAAAGACAAGTCGGGAAGAAAGATATGGGACAGAGGGAGAAAGCGAAGGGAGCAGGAGAAAGGGAAGGAAGAATAAAAGGTAGTGTTGGGGTGCAGGAGTGAGATGGAGGAATTGCAGGAAAAGAGGCAGGAAGCAGGAGAGTGAGAGAAAAGGAAAGAAGAGACATGCAGCCAGACGAGGGGTTAGTGAGAGAGGATGGGACAGAGAACAGGATGAGTAGGAAATAAGGCAAGGCAAGGACAGGCAAGGCAATGCAAGGCTGCAGGACATTTTTTTGCTTTATAGTTTCTAACACATTCGTCTTCATACTAGGAGTAGGGCCATAAGGCCGTATGGATTAGGCCCAAACAAAAACCCCAGCTACTTGAGACGCTTAGACTAAGCCTAATATACGCAGATCTCTCCATAAGGATGGTTTTTATACTGTGCTTCCACAATCTGCTGGCAGTACAAAAAAATAAGCTGCAGATCTCCTTAGCCTGAGTCATGGTGCTTTGGTGCAGGGACCATGCATATCATGGGAATATTTCACCATTTCTGCTCTGGTTTTCAGAGTATGACACCAAAACACCCACCTGATGATATCCTTTCAAGAGCAAAGGCAGCAATTTGCAGAAATCCGCTTCTTTGGGGAAGTGAGAAATTGCTGAGCTGACACCAAGTCCTGCAGTGTCCCTGTCACCTGCAGAGCCACCGCATCCTCGCCACGGTAGCGGGCATTGTGACAAAGGTTCTATGTCAGCTGGGTGTGGCAGCCAGGCGCCCCCTAGGGGATGGGGAGCCTGTCAGCCCCGGGCCTGTCACTGCCTGCTGTCCCTGCTGTCACCAGCCAGGCCTCTGAAAATTGGTCAAACCATGCCCAGACATGGGGCCAATTTGGCCCAAAGTCTTGAAAAGACAAGTCGGGAAGAAAGATATGGGACAGAGGGAGAAAGCGAAGGGAGCAGGAGAAAGGGAAGGAAGAATAAAAAGTAGTGTTGGGCTGCAGGAGTGAGATGGAGGAATTGCCATTAAAGAGGCAGGAAGCAGCAGAGTGAGAGAAAAGGAAAGAAGAGACATGCAGCCAGACGGGGGGTTAGTGAGAGAGGATGGGACAGAGAACAGGATGAGAAGGAAATAAGGCAAGGCAAGGACAGGCAAGGACAGGCAAAGCAAGGCTAGGCTGCAGGACATTTTTTTGCTTTATATTTTCTAGCGCATTCGTCCTCGGACTACGAGGAAAGCCATAAGACCGTATGGATTAGGCCCAAGCAAATACACCGGCTACTTCAGACACTTAGACTAGGCCTAAAATACGCAGATTACTCCATAAGGATTGTTTTTATACTGTGCTTCCACAATCTGCTGGCAGTACAAAAAAATAAGCTGCAGATCTCTTAGGCTGAGTCATGGTGCTTTGTTGCAGGGACCATGCATATCATGGGAATAGTTCACCATTTCTGCTCTGGTGTTCAGAGTATGACACCAAAACACCCACCTGATGATATCCTTTCAAGAGCAAAGGCAGCAATTTGCAGAAATCTGCCTCTTTGGGGAACTGAGAAATTGCTGAGCTGCCACCAAGTCCTGCAGTGTCCCTGTCACCTGCAGAGTCTCCACATACTCGCCACGGTAGCGGGCATTGTGACTAAGGTTCTATGTCAGCTGGGTGTGGCAGCCAGGCACCCCCTAGGGGATGGGGAGCCTGCCAGCCCCGGGCCTGTCACTGCCTGCTGTCCCTGCTGTCACCAGCCAGGCCTCTGAAAATTGGTCAAACCATGCCCAGACTTGGGGCCAATTTGGCCCAAAGTCTAGAAAAGACAAGTCGGGAAGAAAGATATGGGACAGAGGGAGAAAGCGGAAGGAGCAGGAGAAAGGGAAGGAAGAATAAAAAGTAGTGTTGGGCTGCAGGAGTGAGATGGAGGAATTGCAGGAAAAGAGGGAGGAAGTAGGAGAGTGATAGAAAAGGAAAGACGAGACATGCAGCCAGACGAGGGGTTAGTGAGAGAGGATGGGACAGAGAACAGGATGAGAAGGAAATAAGGCAAGGCAAGGACAGGCAAGGACAGGCAAAGAAAGGCTATTCTGCAGGACATTTTTTTGCTTTATAGTTTCTAGCACATTCGTCTTCAGAGTAGGAGTAAGGCCATAAGACCGTATGGATTAGGCCCAAGCAAAAACCCCAGCTACTTGAGACACTTAGACTAAGCCTAAAATACGCAGATTACTCCATAAGGATTGTTTTTATACTGTGCTTCCACAATCTGCTGGCAGTACAAGAAAATAAGCTGCAGACCTCTTTGGCTGAGTCATGGTGCTTTGTTGCAGGGACCATGCATATCATGGGAATATTTCACCATTTCTGCTCTGGTTTTCAGAGTATGACACCAAAACACCCACCTGATGATATCCTTTCAAGAGCAAAGGCAGCAACTTGCAGAATTCTGCTTCTTTGGCGAACTGAGAAATTGCTGAGCTGCCACCAAGTCCTGCAGTGTCCCTGTCACCTGCAGAGTCACCACATACTCGCCACGGTAGCGGGCATTGTGACTAAGGTTCTATGTCAGCTGGGTGTGGCAGCCAGGCGCCCCCTAGGGGATGGGGAGCCTGCCAGCCCCGGGCCTGTCACTGCCTGCTGTCCCTGCTGTCACCAGCCAGGCCTCTGAAAATTGGTCAAACCATGCCCAGACTTGGGGCCAATTTGGCCCAAAGTCTTGAAAAGACAAGTCGGGAAGAAAGATATGGGACAGAGGGAGAAAGCGAAGGGAGCAGGAGAAAGGGCAGGAAGAATAAAAAGTAGTGTTGGGCTGCAGGAGTGAGATGGAGGAATTGAAGGAAAAGAGGGAGGAAGTAGGAGAGTGATAGAAAAGGAAAGACGAGACATGCAGCCAGACGAGGGGTTAGTGAGAGAGGATGGGACAGAGAACAGGATGAGAAAGAAATAAGGCAAGACCAGGACAGGCAAGGACAGGCAAAGAAAGGCTAGGCTGCAGGACATTTTTTTGCTTTATATTTTCTAGCACATTCATCTTCAGACGAGGAGTAAGGCCATAAGACCGTATGGATTAGGCCCAAGCAAATACACCGGCTACTTGAGACACTTAGACTAAGCCTAAAATACGCAGATTACTCCATAAGGATTGTTTTTATACTGTGCTTCCACAATCTGCTGGCATTACAAAAAAATAAGCTGCAGATCTCTTAGGCTAAGTCATGGTGCTTTGTTGCAGGGCCCATGCATACCATGGGAATATTTCAACATTTCTGCTCTGGTTTTCAGAGTATGACACCAAAACACCCACCTGATGATATCCTTTCAAGAGCAAAGGCAGCAATTTGCAGAATTCCGCTTCTTTGGGGAAGTGAGAAATTGCTGAGCTGCCACCAAGTCCTGCAGTGTCCCTGTCACCTGCAGAGTCTCCACATACTCGCCACGGTAGCGGGCATTGTGACTAAGGTTCTATGTCAGCTGGGTGTGGCAGCCAGGCGCCCCCTAGGGGATGGGGAGCCTGCCAGCCCCGGGCCTGTCACTGCCTGCTGTCCCTGCTGTCACCAGCCAGGCCTCTGAAAATTGGTCAAACCATGCCCAGACCTGGGGCCTGTTTGGCCCAAAGTCTTGAAAAGACAAGTCAGGAAGAAAGATATGGGACAGAGGGAGAAAGCGGATGGAGCAGTAGAAAGGGAAGGAAGAATAAAAAGTAGTGTTGGGCTGCAGGAGTGACATGGAGGAATTGCAGGAAAAGAGGGAGGAAGTAGGAGAGTGATAGAAAAGGAAAGACGAGACATGCAGCCAGACGAGGGGTTAGTGAGAGAGGATGGGACAGAGAACAGGATGAGAAGGAAATAAGGCAAGGCAAGGACAGGCAAGGACAGGCAAAGCAAGGCTAGGCTGCAGGACAGTTTTTTGCTTTATATTTTCTAGCACATTCATCTTCAGACTAGGAGTAAGGCCATAAGACCGTATGGATTAGGCCCAAGCAAATACACCGGCTACTTTAGACACTTAGACTAAGCCTAAAATACGCAGATTACTCCATAAGGATTGTTTTTATACTGTGCTTCCACAATCTGCTGGCTGTACAAAAAAATAAGCTGCAGACCTCTTAGGCTGAGTCATGGTGCTTTGTTGCAGGGCCAATGCATACCATGGGAATATTTCACCATTTCTGCTCTGGTTTTCAGAGTATGACACCAAAACACCCACCTGAAGATATCCTTTCAAGAGCAAAGGCAGCAATTTGCAGAATTCCGCTTATTTGGGGAAGTGAGAAATTGCTGAGCTGCCATCAAGTCCTGCAGTGTCCCTGTCACCTGCAGAGTCACCACATACTCGCCACGGTAGCGGGCATTGTGACAAAGGTTCTATGTCAGCTGGGTGTGGCAGCCAGGCGCCCCCTAGGGGATGGGGAGCCTGTCAGCCCCGGGCCTGTCACTGCCTGCTGTCCCTGCTGTCACCAGCCAGGCCTCTGAAAATTGGTCAAACCATGCCCAGACTTGGGGCCAATTTGGCCCAAAGTCTTGAAAAGACAAGTCGGGAAGATAGATATGGGACAGAGGGAGAAAGCGAAGGGAGCAGGAGAAAGGGAAGGAAGAATAAAAAGTAGTGTTGGGCTGCAGGAGTGAGATGGAGGAATTGCAGGAAAAGAGGGAGGAAGTAGGAGAGTGATAGAAAAGGAAAGACGAGACATGCAGCCAGACGAGTGGTTAGTGAGAGAGGATGGGACAGAGAACAGGATGAGAAGGAAATAAGGCAAGGCAAGGACAGGCAAGGACAGGCAAAGCAAGGCTAGGCTGCAGGACAGTTTTTGCTTTATATTTTCTAGCACATTCGTCCTCGGACTACGAGGAAAGCCATAAGACCGTATGAATTAGGCCCAAGCAAATACACCAGCTACTTGAGACACTTAGACTAAGCCTAAAATACGCAGAGTACTCCATAAGGATTGTTTTTATACTGTGCTTCCACAATCTGCTGGCAGTACAAAAAAATAAGCTGCAGATCTCTTAGGCTGAGTCATGGTGCTTTGTTGCAGGGACCATGCATATCATGGGAATATTTCACCATTTCTGCTCTGGTTTTCAGAGTATGACACCAAAACACCCACCTGATGATATCCTTTCAAGAGCAAAGGCAGCAATTTGCAGAATTCCGCTTCTTTGGGGAAGTGAGAAATTGCTGAGCTGCCACCAAGTCCTGCAGTGTCCCTGTCACCTGCAGAGTCTCCACATACTCGCCACGGTAGCGGGCATTGTGACTAAGGTTCTATGTCAGCTGGGTGTGGCAGCCAGGCGCCCCCTAGGGGATGGGGAGCCTGCCAGCCCCGGGCCTGTCACTGCCTGCTGTCCCTGCTGTCACCAGCCAGGCCTCTGAAAATTGGTCAAACCATGCCCATACCTGGGGCCTGTTTGGCCCAAAGTCTTGAAAAGACAAGTCAGGAAGAAAGATATGGGACAGAGGGAGAAAGCGGAAGGAGCAGGAGAAAGGGAAGGAAGAATAAAAAGTAGTGTTGGGCTGCAGGAGTGACATGGAGGAATTGCAGGAAAAGAGGGAGGAAGTAGGAGAGTGATAGAAAAGGAAAGACGAGACATGCAGCCAGACGAGGGGTTAGTGAGAGAGGATGGGACAGAGAACAGGATGAGAAGGAAATAAGGCAAGGCAAGGACAGGCAAGGACAGGCAAAGCAAGGCTAGGCTGCAGGACAGTTTTTTGCTTTATATTTTCTAGCACATTCATCTTCAGACTAGGAGTAAGGCCATAAGACCGTATGGATTAGGCCCAAGCAAATACACCGGCTACTTGAGACACTTAGACTAAGCCTAAAATACGCAGATTACTCCATAAGGATTGTTTTTATACTGTGCTTCCACAATCTGCTGGCTGTACAAAAAAATAAGCTGCAGACCTCTTAGGCTGAGTCATGGTGCTTTGTTGCAGGGCCAATGCATACCATGGGAATATTTCACCATTTCTGCTCTGGTTTTCAGAGTATGACACCAAAACACCCACCTGATGATATCCTTTCAAGAGCAAAGGCAGCAATTTGCAGAATTCCGCTTCTTTGGGGAAGTGAGAAATTGCTGAGCTGCCACCAAGTCCTGCAGTGTCCCTGTCACCTGCAGAGTCACCACATACTCGCCACGGTAGCGGGCATTGTGACAAAGGTTCTATGTCAGCTGGGTGTGGCAGCCAGGCGCCCCCTAGGGGATGGGGAGCCTGTCAGCCCCGGGCCTGTCACTGCCTGCTGTCCCTGCTGTCACCAGCCAGGCCTCTGAAAATTGGTCAAACCATGCCCAGACTTGGGGCCAATTTGGCCCAAAGTCTTGAAAAGACAAGTCGGGAAGATAGATATGGGACAGAGGGAGAAAGCGAAGGGAGCAGGAGAAAGGGAAGGAAGAATAAAAAGTAGTGTTGGGCTGCAGGAGTGAGATGGAGGAATTGCAGGAAAAGAGGGAGGAAGTAGGAGAGTGATAGAAAAGGAAAGACGAGACATGCAGCCAGACGAGTGGTTAGTGAGAGAGGATGGGACAGAGAACAGGATGAGAAGGAAATAAGGCAAGGCAAGGACAGGCAAGGACAGGCAAAGCAAGGCTAGGCTGCAGGACAGTTTTTGCTTTATATTTTCTAGCACATTCGTCCTCGGACTACGAGGAAAGCCATAAGACCGTATGAATTAGGCCCAAGCAAATACACCAGCTACTTGAGACACTTAGACTAAGCCTAAAATACGCAGAGTACTCCGTAAGGATTGTTTTTATACTGTGCTTCCACAATCTGCTGGCAGTACAAAAAAATAAGCTGCAGATCTCTTAGGCTGAGTCATGGTGCTTTGTTGCAGGGACCATGCATATCATGGGAATATTTCACCATTTCTGCTCTGGTTTTCAGAGTATGACACCAAAACACCCACCTGATGATATCCTTTCAAGAGCAAAGGCAGCAATTTGCAGAATTCCGCTTCTTTGGGGAAGTGAGAAATTGCTGAGCTGCCACCAAGTCCTGCAGTGTCCCTGTCACCTGCAGAGTCTCCACATACTCGCCACGGTAGCGGGCATTGTGACTAAGGTTCTATGTCAGCTGGGTGTGGCAGCCAGGCGCCCCCTAGGGGATGGGGAGCCTGCCAGCCCCGGGCCTGTCACTGCCTGCTGTCCCTGCTGTCACCAGCCAGGCCTCTGAAAATTGGTCAAACCATGCCCATACCTGGGGCCTGTTTGGCCCAAAGTCTTGAAAAGACAAGTCAGGAAGAAAGATATGGGACAGAGGGAGAAAGCGGAAGGAGCAGGAGAAAGGGAAGGAAGAATAAAAAGTAGTGTTGGGCTGCAGGAGTGACATGGAGGAATTGCAGGAAAAGAGGGAGGAAGTAGGAGAGTGATAGAAAAGGAAAGACGAGACATGCAGCCAGACGAGGGGTTAGTGAGAGAGGATGGGACAGAGAACAGGATGAGAAGGAAATAAGGCAAGGCAAGGACAGGCAAGGACAGGCAAAGCAAGGCTAGGCTGCAGGACAGTTTTTTGCTTTATATTTTCTAGCACATTCATCTTCAGACTAGGAGTAAGGCCATAAGACCGTATGAATTAGGCCCAAGCAAATACACCAGCTACTTGAGACACTTAGACTAAGCCTAAAATATGCAGAGTACTCCATAAGGATGGTTTTAATACTGTGCTTCCACAATCTGCTGGCATTACAAAAAAATAAGCTGCAGATCTCTTAGGCTGAGTCATGGTGCTTTGTTGCAGGGACCATGCATATCATGGGAATATTTCACCATTTCTGCTCTGGTTTTCAGAGTATGACACCAAAACACCCACCTGATGATATCCTTTCAGGAGCAGAGGCAGCAACTTGCAGAATTCCGCTTCTTTGGGGAAGTGAGAAATTGCTGAGCTGCCACCAATTCCTGCAGTGTCCCTGTCACCTGCAGAGTCACCACATACTCGCCACGGTAGCGGGCATTGTGACAAAGGTTCTATGTCAGCTGGGTGTGGCAGCCAAGCGCCCCCTAGGGGATGGGGAGCCTGTCAGCCCCGGGCCTGTCACTGCCTGCTGTCCCTGCTGTCACCAGCCAGGCCTCTTAAAATTGGTCAAACCATGCCCAGACTTGGGGCCAATTTGGCCCAAAGTCTTGAAAAGACAAGTCGGGAAGAAAGATATGGGACAGAGGGAGAAAGCGAAGGGAGCAGGAGAAAGGGAAGGAAGAATAAAAAGTAGTGTTGGGCTGCAGGAGTGAGATGGAGGAATTGCCATTAAAGAGGCAGGAAGCAGGAGAGTGAGAGAAAAGGAAAGAAGAGACATGCAGCCAGACGAGGGGTTAGTGAGAGAGGATGGGACAGAGAACAGGATGAGAAGGAAATAAGGCAAGGCAAGGACAGGCAAGGACAGGCAAAGAAAGGCTAGGCTGCAGGACATTTTTTTGCTTTATATTTTCTAGCACATTCATCTTCAGACTAGGAGTAAGGCCATAAGACCGTATGGATTAGGCCCAAGCAAATACACCAGCTACTTGAGACACTTAGACTAAGCCTAAAATACGCAGATTCCTCCATAAGGATTTTTTTTATACTGTGCTTCCACAATCTGCTGGCAGTACAAAAAAATAAGCTGCAGATCTCTTAGGCTGAGTCATGGTGCTTTGTTGCAGGGCCCATGCATACCATGGGAATATTTCACCATTTCTGCTCTGGTTTTCAGAGTATGACACCAAAACACCCACCTGAAGATATCCTTTCAAGAGCAAAGGCAGCAATTTGCAGAATTCCGCTTCTTTGGGGAAGTGAGAAATTGCTGATCTGCCACCAAGTCCTGCAGTGTCCCTGTCACCTGCAGAGTCACTACATACTCGCCACGGTAGCGGGCATTGTGAGTAAGGTTCTATGTGAGCTGGGTGTGGCAGCCAGGCGCCCCCTAGGGGATGGGGAGCCTGCCAGCTCCGGGCCTGTCACTGCCTGCTGTCCCTGCTGTCACCAGCCAGGCCTCTGAATATTGGTCAAACCATGCCCAGACTTGGGGCCAATTTGGCCCAAAGTCTAGAAAAGACAAGTCGGGAAGAAAGATATGGGACAGAGGGAGAAAGCGAAGGGAGCAGGAGAAAGGGCAGGAAGAATAAAAAGTAGTGTTGGGCTGCAGGAGTGAGATGGAGGAATTGCAGGAAAAGAGGGAGGAAGTAGGAGAGTGATAGAAAAGGAAAGACGAGACATGCAGCCAGACGAGGGGTTAGTGAGAGAGGATGGGACAGAGAACAGGATGAGAAGGAAATAAGGCAAGGCAAGGACAGGCAAGGACAGGCAAAACAAGGCTAGGCTGCAGGACATTTTTTTGCTTTATATTTTCTAGCACATTCATCTTCAGACTAGGAGTAAGGCCATAAGACCGTATGGATTAGGCCCAAGCAAATACACCGGCTACTTGAGACACTTAGACTAAGCCTAAAATACGCAGATCACTCCATAAGGATGGTTTTTATACTGTGCTTCCACAATCTGCTGGCAGTACAAAAAAATAAGCTGCAGACCTCTTAGGCTGAGTCATGGTGCTTTGGTGCAGGGACCATGCATATCATGGGAATATTTCACCATTTCTGCTCTGGTTTTCAGAGTATGACACCAAAACACCCACCTGATGATATCCTTTCAAGAGCAGAGGCAGCAACTTGCAGAATTCCGCTTATTTGGGGAAGTGAGAAATTGCTGATCTGCCACCAAGTCTTGCAGTGTCCCTGTCACCTGCAGAGTCACCACATACTCGCCACGGTAGCGGGCATTGTGGCAAAGGTTCTATGTCAGCTGGGTGTGGCAGCCAGGCGCCCCCTAGGGGATGGGGAGCCTGTCAGCCCCGGGCCTGTCACTGCCTGCTGTCCCTGCTGTCACCAGCCAGGCCTCTTAAAATTGGTCAAACCATGCCCAGACTTGGGGCCAATTTGGCCCAAAGTCTTGAAAAGACAAGTCGGGAAGAAAGATATGGGACAGAGGGAGAAAGCGAAGGGAGCAGGAGAAAGGGAAGGAAGAATAAAAAGTAGTGTTGGGCTGCAGGAGTGAGATGGAGGAATTGCAGGAAAAGAGGGAGGAAGTAGGAGAGTGATAGAAAAGGAAAGACGAGACATGCAGCCAGACGAGGGGTTAGTGAGAGAGAATGGGACAGAGAACAGGATGAGAAGGAAATAAGGCAAGGCAAGGACAGGCATGGACAGGCAAAGCAAGGCTAGGCTGCAGGACAGTTTTTTGCTTTATATTTTCTAGCACGTTCATCTTCAGACTAGGAGTAAGGCCATAAGACCGTATGGATTAGGCCCAAGCAAATACACCGGCTACTTGAGACACTTAGACTAAGCCTAAAATACGCAGACTACTCCATAAGGATTGTTTTTATACTGTGCTTCCACAATCTGCTGGCAGTACAAAAAAATAAGCTGCAGACCTCTTAGGCTGAGTCATGGTGCTTTGGTGCAGGGACCATGCATATCATGGGAATATTTCACCATTTCTGCTCTGGTTTTCAGAATATGACACCAAAACACCCACCTGATGATATCCTTTCAAGAGCAGAGGCAGCGACTTGCAGAATTCCGCTTATTTGGGGAAGTGAGAAATTGCTGATCTGCCACCAAGTCTTGCAGTGTCCCTGTCACCTGCAGAGTCACCACATACTCGCCACGGTAGCGGGCATTGTGCCAAAGGTTCTATGTCAGCTGGGCGTGGCAGCCAGGCGCCCCCTAGGGGATGGGGATCCTGCCAGCCCCGGGCCTTTCACTGCCTGCTGTCCCTGCTGTCACCAGCCAGGCCTCTGAAAATTGGTCAAACCATGCCCATACTTGGGGCCAATTTGGCCCAAAGTCTTGAAAAGACAAGTCGGGAAGAGAGATATGGGACAGAGGGAGAAAGCGAAGGGAGCAGGAGAAAGGGAAGGAAGAATAAAAAGTAGTGTTGGGCTGCAGGAGTGACATGGAGGAATTGCCATTAAAGAGGCAGGAAGCAGGAGAGTGAGAGAAAAGGAAAGAAGAGACATGCAGCCATACGTGGAGTTAGTGAGAGAGGATGGGACAGAGAACAGGATGAGAAGGTAATAAGGCAAAGCAAGGACAGGCAAGGACAGGGAAAGCAAGGCTAGGCTGCAGGACATTTTTTCGCTTTATATTTTCTAGCACATTCGTCCTCGGACTACGAGGAAAGCCATAAGACCGTATGGATTAGGCCCAAGCAAATACACCGGCTACTTGAGACACTTAGACTAAGCCTAAAATACGCAGATCACTCCATAAGGATGGTTTTTATACTGTGCTTCCACAATCTGCTGGCAGTACAAAAAAATAAGCTGCAGATCTCCTTAGGCTGAGTCATGGTGCTTTGGTGCAGGGACCATGCATATCATGGGAATATTTCACCATTTCTGCTCTGGTTTTCAGTGTATGACACCAAAACACCCACCTGATGACATCCTTTCAAGAGCAAAGGCAGCAATTTGCAGAATTCCGCTTCTTTGGGGAAGTGAGAAATTGCTGAGCTGACACCAAGTCCTGCAGTGTCCCTGTCACCTGCAGAGTCACCACATACTCGCCACGGTAGAGGGCATTGTGGCAAATGTTCTATGTCAGCTGGGTGTGGCAGCCAGGGGCCCACTAGGGGATGGGGAGCCTGTCAGCCCCAGGCCTGTCACTGCCTGCTGTCCCTGCTGTCACCAGCCAGGCCTCTGAAAATTGGTCATACCATGCCCAGACTTAGGGCCAATTTGGCCCAAAGTCTTGAAAAGACAAGTCGGGAAGAAAGATATGGGACAGAGGGAGAAAGCGTAGGTAGCAGGAGAAAGGGTAGGAAGAATTGAAAGCCCGAATTAAGAGGGAAATCAGCAGCCCACTTGACGTGCATGTACACTAATGCACGCAGTATGGGCAACTAACAAGAGAAGCTGGAAGCCATCGTGTAGCAGGAAAGCTATGACATAGTTGCCATCACAGAAACATGGTGGGATGACTCATATGACTGGAGTGCTGCTATGTGTGGCTACAAGCTCTTCAGAAAAGATAGGCAGGGTAGGAGAGGTGGAGGGGTGGCTTTATATGTTAGAGAGTCACTCGACTGTTAAACTTGAGGTCAGCAGTGACAAGGTTGAGTTCCTGTGGAGCAGAATCAGGGGGAAGTCCAACAAGGCTGACATCCTCGTGGGTGTCTGTTATA
Source organism: Columba livia (assembly GCF_036013475.1). Lineage (NCBI taxonomy): Eukaryota > Metazoa > Chordata > Aves > Columbiformes > Columbidae > Columba > Columba livia. The sequence goes on along the minus strand of NW_027043009.1, from coordinate 3,423,042 downwards.
GACCGCGCAACCAGGACAATGAAGGAGATGAATTATTCTACAAGCAGCTGGCAGATGTCTCAAAATCAACGGCCCTTGTTCTTGTGGGTGACTTTAACCTGCCGGATATCTGCTGGGAGGTCAATACTGCACAGAAGAGTCAGTCTAGGAAGTTCCTAGAGTGTATAGAGGACAATTTCCTTCATCAGCTGGTAAATGAGCCCACCAGGGGCAAGACCCCGCTAGACCTACTGTTTACAAACAGAGAAAGGCTGGTGGGAGATGTAGTGGTTGGAGGCCGCCTGGGGCATAGCTACCATGAAATAATAGAATTTTCAGTACTCAGAGATGCAGGGAGAACCATTAACAAAAACTCTATGCTGGACTTCCCGAGGGCAGATTTTTGCCTATTCAGAAGTCTAGTTCAGAGCATACCCTGGGAAACAATGCTTAAAAACAAGGGGGCCCAGGAGGGTTGGACATGCTTCCAGCAGGTGGTTTTGAGTGCACAGGAATCGGCTATACCAGTGTGCCGAAAGGCTAGCCGGCGGGGAAGACAACCGGCTTGGCTAAACAGGGAGATTCTGAATGAAATCAGAAATAAAAAGAGACTTTACCGACTGTGGAAAAAAGGCCTGGCTACTTATGAAGGATTTATGGAAATAGCTAGATCATGCAGAAAAAAGATCAGGGAAACAAAAGTGCAATTTGAAGTTAACTTGGCCAATTCTGACACGGATAATAAAAAGTCCTTCTTCAAATATGTTAATAACAAAAGGAGGGGCAAGGAAAACCTCCATTCTCTGTTGGACTCTGAAGGAAATATAGTTAACAAAGATGAGGAGAAAGCTGAGGTACTTAATACCTACTTTGCCTCAGTTTTTACCAGTGAGACAGGTGGCCCTCAGGACAACTCATCTCTGGAGGTGGTTGACAGAGATAAGAAGCCAAATAGGCCCCTTGTATTCCGGGAGGAAATAGCTGGTGATTTACTGAGCCATCTGGATCCTCACAAGTCTATGGGACCAGATGGGATCCATCCTAGGGTGATGAGGGAGCTAGCAGAAGAACTTGCCAAGCCGCTCTCCATAATCTTCCAACAGTCCTGGCTCACTGGGGAGGTCCCATGTGATTGAAAATTGGCCAATGTTACCCCAGTCCACAAAAAGGGCTGCAGAGCTGACCCTGGCAACTACAGGCCTGTCAGTCTGACCTCGGTGCCTGGCAGGGTTATGGAGCAGATCATGCTGAGTGGAATCACACAGCACCTTCAGGATGGACAAGGGATCAGACCCAGCCAGCATGGGTTTAGGAGGGGCAGGTCCTGTCTGACCAACCTGATCTCCTTTTATGATCAGGTGACCCAGCTGGTGGATGAGGGGAAAGCCATGGATGTGGTCTATCTGGACTTCAGCAAGGCCTTTGACACTGTCTCCCATAATATACTCTTGCAAAAGCTGATAGCCCATGGCTTGGACAAGTGTACTCTACGCTGGGTTAAGAACTGGCTGGAGGGCCGGGCCCAGAGAGTGCTGGTGAATGGGGCTGCATCCAGCTGGCGGCCAGTCACTAGTGGTGTTCCCCAGGGGTCAGTGTTGGGTCCAGTCCTGTTTAACATCTTTATTGATGATTTAGATGAGGGGATTGAGACCATCATCAGCAAATTTGCTGATGACACCAAGTTCGGAGGGAGTGTCGACCTACTGGAAGGCAGGAGGGCTCTGCAGAGGGATCTGGATAGACTGGAAAAATGGGCTGATTCCAATGGGATGAAGTTCAATAAGGCCAAGTGCCGGGTGCTGCACTTTGGTCACAACAACCCCCTGCAGCGCTACAGGCTGGGCACAGAGTGGCTGAAGAGCAGTCAGACAGAAAGGGACCTGGGGGTACTAATTGACAGGAAGCTCAACATGAGCCAACAGTGTGCCCAGGTGGCCAAGAAGGCCAACGGTATCCTGTCCTGTATCAAAAATAGCGTGGTCAGCAGGACAAGGGAAGTGATCCTTCCCCTGTACTCTGCATTGGTGAGGCCACATCTGGAGTATTGTGTTCAGTTCTGGGCCTCTCAGTTCAGGAAAGACATTGAAGTGCTGGAGCGGGTCCAGAGAAGAGCAACACGACTGGTGAAGGGACTTGAACACAAGCCCTATGGGGAGAGGCTGAGGGAGCTGGGGTTGTTTAGTCTAGAGAAGAGGAGGCTTAGAGGTGACCTCATCACTCTCTATAACTACCTGAAGGGAAGTTATAGCCAGGTGGGGATTGGTCTCTTCTCCCAGGCAGTTAGCAATAGGACAAGGGGGCATGGGCTTAAACTCTACCAGGGGAAATTTAGACTGGATATCAGAAAGAAATTCTTTACAGAGAGAGTGGTCAGGCATTAGAATGGCCTGCCCAGGGAGGTAGTGGACTCGCCGTCCCTAGAGGTTTTTAAACTGAGATTGGACATGGAACTTAGTGCCATGATCTAGTAAACGGACTAGAGTTGGACCAAGAGTTGGACTCGATGATCGCTGAGGTCTTTTCTAACCCAGTCGATTCTGTGATACTGTGATTCTGTGATTCTGTGAATAAAAAGTAGTGTTGGGCTGCAGGAGTGAGATGGAGAATTGAAGGAAAAGATGCACGGAGCAGGAGAGTGAGAGAAAAGGAAAGAAGAGACATGCAGCCAGACGAGGGGTTAGTGAGAGAGGATGGGACAGAGAATAGGATGAGAAGGAAATAAGGCAAGACAAGGACAGGCAAGGCAAGGCTAGGCTGCAGGACATTTTTCTGCTTTATAGTTTCTAGCACATTCGTATTCAGACTAGGAGGAGAGCCAGAAGACCGTATGGATTAGGCCGAAGCAAAAACCCCAGCTACTTGAGACGCTTGGACTAAGCCTAAAATATGCAGATCTCTCCATAAGGATGGTTTTTATACTGTACTTCCACAATCTGCTGGCAGTACAAAAAAATAAGCTGCAGATTTCCTTAGGCTGAGTCATAGTGCTTTGGTGCAGGGACCATGCATATCATGGGAATATTTCACCGTTTCTGCTCTGGTTTTCAGTGTATTTCACCAAAACACCCACCTGATGACATCCATTCAAGAGCAAAGGCAGCAATTTGCAGAATTCCGCTTCTTTGGGGAAGTGAGAAATTGCTGAGCTGACACCAAGTCCTGCAGTGTCCCTGTCACCTGCAGAGTCACCACATACTCGCCACGGTAGCGGGCATTGTGACAAAGGTTCTTTGTCAGAAGAGTTTGGCAGCCAGGCGCCCCCTGGGGGATTGGGAGGCTGTTAGCCCCGGGCCTGTCACTGCCGGCTGTCCCTGCTGTAACCAGCATGCCTCTGAAATTTGATCATACCATGCCCAGACTTGGGGCCAATTTGGCCCAAGGTCCTGAAAAGACAAGTTGGGAAGAAAGATATGGGACAGAGGGAGAAAGCGAAGGGAGCAGGAGAAAGGGAACGAAGAATAAAAAGTAGTGTTGGGCTGCCGGAGTGAGATGGAGGAATTGCCAGAAAAGAGGCAGGAAGGAGGAGAGTGAGAGAAAAGGAAAGTAGAGACATGCAGCCAGACGAGGGGTTAATGAGAGTAGATGGGACAGAGAACAGGATGAGAAGGAAATAAGGCAAGGCAAGGCAAGGACAGGTAAGGACAGGAAAGGCAACGCTAGGTTGTAGGACATTTTTTTGCTTTATAGTTTCAGGCACATTCGTCTTCAGACGAGGAGGAAAGCCAGAGGACCGTATGGATTAGGCCCAAGCAAAAACCCCAGCTACTTGAGACACTTAGACTAAGCCTAAAATACGCAGATCTCTCCATAAGGATGGTTTTTATACTCTGCTTCCACAATGTGCTGCAGTACAAAAAAATAAGCTGCAGATCTCTTAGGCTGAGTCATGGTGCTTTGTTGCAGGGACCATGCATATCATGGGAATATTTCACCATTTCTGCTCTAGTTTTCAGTGTATGACACCAAAACACCCACCTGAATGACATCCTTTCAAGAGCAAAGGCAGCAATTTGCAGAATTCTGCTTCTTTGGGGAACTGAGAAATTGCTGAGCTGCCACCAAGTCCTGCAGTGTCCCTGTCACCTGCAGAGTCACCACATACTCGCGACGGTAGCGGGCATTGTAACAAAGGTTCTATGTCAGCTGGGTGTGGCAGCCAGGCGCCCCCTAGGGGATGGGGAGCCTGTAAGCCCCGGGCCTGTCACTGCCGGCAGTCCCAGCTGTCACCAGCCAGGCCTCTGAAAATTGGTCAAAGCATGCCCAGACTTGGGGCCAATTTGGCCCAAAGTCTTGAAAAGACAAGTCGGGAAGAAAGATATGGGACAGAGGGAGAAAGCGAAGGGAGCAGGAGAAAGGGAAGGAAGAATAAAAAGTAGTGTTGGGCTGCAGGAGTGAGATGGAGGAATAGCAAGAAAAGAGGCAGGAAGCAGGAGAGTGAGAGAAAGGGAAAGAAGAAACATGCAGCCAGACGAGGGGTTAGTGAGAGAGGATGGGACAGAGAACAGGATGAGAAGGAAATAAGGCAAGGCAAGGACAGGCAAAGCAAGGCTAGGCTGCAGGACACTTTTTCGATTTATAGTTTCTAGCACATTCGTCTTCAGACTAGGAGTAAGGCCATAAGACCGTATGGATTAGGCCCAAGCAAAAACCCCAGCTACTTGAGACGCTTAGACTAAGCCTAAAATACGCAGATCTCTCCATAAGGATGGTTTTTATACTGTGCTTCCACAATCTGCTGGCAGTACAAAAAAATAAGCTGCAGATCTCCTTAGGCTGAGTCATTGTGCTTTGGTGCAGGGACCATGCATATCATGGGAATATTTCACCATTTCTACTCTGTTTTTCAGTGTATTACACCAAAACACCCATCTGATGACATCCTTTCAAGAGCAAAGGCAGCAATTTGCACAATTCCGCTTCTTAGGGGAAGTGAGAAATTGCTGAGCTGACACCAAGTCCTGCAGTGTCCCTGTCACCTGCAGAGTCACCACATACTCGCCAAGGTAGCGGGCATTGTGACAAAGGTTCTATGTCAGCTGGGTGTGGCAGCCAGGCGCCCCCTAGGGGATGGGGAGCCTGTAAGCCCCGGGCCTGTCACTGCCGGCAGTCCCAGCTGGGACCAGCCAGGCCTCTGAAAACTTGTCAAACAATGCCCAGACTTGGGGCCAGTTTGGCCCAAAGTCTCCAAGACACAAGTCGGGAAGAAAGATATGGGACAGAGGGAGAAAGCGAAGGGAGCAGGAGAAAGGGAAGGAAGAATAAAAAGTAGTGTTGGGCTGCAGGAGTGAGATGGAGGAATTGCCATTAAAGAGGCAGGAAGCAGGAGAGTGAGAGAAAAGGAAAGAGGAGTCATGCAGCCAGACGAGGGGTTAGTGAGAGAGGATGGGACAGAGAACAGGATGAGAAGGAAATAAGGCAAGGCAAGGACAGGCAAGGACAGGCTAGGCTGCAGGACACTTTTTTGCTTTATATTTTCTAGCACATTCGTCTTCAGACTAGGAGTAAGGCCATAAGACCGTATGGATTAGGCCCAAGCAAAAACCCCAGCTACTTGAGACACTTAGACTAAGCCTCAAATACGCAGATCTCTCCATAAGGATGGTTTTTATACTGTGCTTCCACAATCTGCTGTCAGTACAAAAAAATAAGCTGCAGATCTCCTTAGGCTGAGTCATGGTGCTTTGGTGCAGGGACCATGCATATCATGGGAATATTTCACCATTTCTACTCTGGTTTTCAGTGTATGACACCAAAACACCCACCTGATGATATCCTTTCAAGAGCAAAGGCAGCAATTTGCAGAATTCCGCTTCTTTGGTGAACTGAGAAATTGCTGAGCTGACACCAAGTCCTGCAGTGTCCCTGTCACCTGCAGAGTCACCACATACTCGCCATGGTAGAGGGCATTGTGGCAAAGGCTCTATGTCAGCTGGGTGTGGCAGCCAGGGGCCCCCTAGGGGATGGGGAGCCTGTAAGCCCTGGGCATTTCACTGCCTGCTGTCCCTGCTGTCACCAGCCAGGCCTCTTAAAATTGGTCAAACCATGCCCAGACTTGGGGCCAATTTGGCCCAAAGTCTTGAAAATACAAGTCAGGAAGAAAGATATGGGACAGAGGGAGAAAGCGAAGGGAGCAGGAGAAAGGGAAGGAAGAATAAAAAGTAGTGTTGGGCTATAGGAGTGAGATGGAGGAATTGCAGGAAAAGAGGGAGGAAGTAGGAGAGTGATAGAAAAGGAAAGACGAGACATGCAGCCAGACGAGGGGTTAGTGAGAGAGGATGGGACAGAGAACAGGATGAGAAGGAAATAAGGCAAGGCAAGGACAGGCAAGGACAGGCAAGGACAGGCAAAGCAAGGCTAGGCTGCAGGACATTTTTTCGCTTTATAGTTTCTAGCACATACGTCTTCAGACTAGGAGTAAGGCCATAAGACCGTATGGATTAGGCCCAAGCAAAAACCCCAGCTACTTGAGACGCTTAGACTAAGCCTAAAATACGCAGATCTCTCCATAAGGATGGTTTTCATACTGTGCTTCCACAATCTGCTGGCAGTACAAAAAAATAAGCTGCAGATATCCTTAGGCTGAGTCATGGTGCTTTGGTGCAGGGACCATGCATATCACGGGAATATTTCACCATTTCTGCTCTGGTTTTCAGTGTATGACACCAAAACACCCACCTGATGATATCCTTTCAAGAGCAAAGGCAGCAATTTGCAGAATTCCGCTTCTTTGGGGAAGGGAGAAATTGCTGAGCTGACACCAAGTCCTGCAGTGTCCCTGTCACCTGCAGAGTCACCACATACTCGCCACGGTAGCGGGCATAGTGACAAAGGTTCTATGTCAGCTGGGTGTGGCAGCCAGGCACCCCCTAGGGGATGGGGAGCCTGTCAGCCCCGGGCCAGTCACTGCCTGCTGTCCCTGCTGTCACCAGCCAGGCCTCTGAAAACTGGTCAAACCATGCCCAGACTTGGGGCCAATTTGGCCCAAAGTCTTGAAAAGACAAGTCGGGAAGAAAGATATGGGACAGAGGGAGAAAGCGAAGGGAGCAGGAGAAAGAGAAGGAAGAATAAAAAGTAGTGTTGGGCTGCAGGAGTGGGATGGAGGAATTGCAGGAAAAGAGGCAGGAAGCAGGAGAGTGAGAGAAAAGGAAAGAAGAGACATGCAGCCAGACGAGGGGTTAGTGAGAAAGGATGGGACAGAGAACAGGATGAGAAGGTAATAAGGCAAGGCAAGGACAGGCAAGGACAGGCAAAGCAAGGCTAGGCTGCAGGACATTTTTTCGCTTTATAGTTTCTAGCACATACGTCTTCAGACTAGGAGTAAGGCCATAAGACCGTATGGATTAGGCCCAAGCAAAAACCCCAGCTACTTGAGACGCTTAGACTAAGCCTAAAATACGCAGATCTCTCCATAAGGATGGTTTTTATACTGCGCTTCCACAATCTGCTGGCAGTACAAAAAAATAAGGTGCAGATCTCCTTAGGCTGAGACATGGTGCTTTGGTGCAGGAACCATGCATATCATGGGAATATTTCACCATTTCTGCTCTGGTTTTCAGAGTATGACTCCAAAACACCCACCTGATGACATCCTTTCAAGAGCAATTTGCAGAATTCCGCTTCTTTGGGGAAGTGAGAAATTGCTGAGCTGACACCAAACCTGCAGTGTCCCTTTCACTTGCAGAGTCACTGCATCCTCTCCAAGATAGCAGGCATTGTGACAAAGGTTCTATGTCAGCTGGGTGTGGCAGCAAGGCGACCCTAGGTGATGGGGAGCCTGTCAGCCCCGGGCCTGTCACTGCCTGCTGTCCCTGCTGTCACCAGCCAGGCCTCTGAAAACAGGTCAAACCATGCCAAGACTTGGGGCCAATTTGGCCCAAAGTGTCCAACAGACAAGTCGGGAAGAATCATGTGGGACAGAGGGAGAAAGCGAAGGGAGCAGGAGAAAGGGAATGAAGAATAAGAAGTAGTGTTGGGCTGCAGGAGTGAGATGGAGGAATTGCAGGAAAATAGGCAGGAAGGAAGAGAATGAGAGAAAAGGAAAGAAGAGACATGCAGCCAGACAGGGGGTTAGTGAGAGAGGATGGGACAGAGAACAGGATGAGAAGGAAATAAGGCAAGGCAAGGACCGACAAGGACAGACAAGGCAAGGCTAGGCTGCAGGACATTTTTTTGCTTTGTAGTTTCTAGCACATTCGTCTTCAGACAAGGAGGAAATCCACAAGACCGTATGGATTAGGCCCAAAAAAAAAAAACCAGCTACTTGAGACACTTAGACTAAGCCTAAAATACGAATATCTCTCCATAAGGATGGTTTTTATACTGTACTTCCACAATCTGCTGACAGTACAAAAAAATAAGCTGCATATCTCCTTATGCTGAGTCATAGTGCAGTGGGGCAGGGACCATGCATATCATGGGAATATTTCTCCATTTCTGCTCTGGTTTTCCGTGTATTACACCAGAAACACCCACCTGATGACATCCTTTAAAGAGCAAAGCCAGCAATTTGCAGAATTCCTCTTTTTTGGGGAAGTAAGACATTGCTGAGCTGACACCAAGTCCTGCAGTGTCCCTGTCACCCGCAGAGTCACCGTATCCTCGCCACGCTAGCAGGCATTGTGACAAAGGTTCTATGTCATCTGGGTGTGGCAGCCAAGCGCCCCCTACGGGATGAGGAGCCTGTCAGCCCCGGGCCTGTCACTGCCTGCTGTCCCTGCTGTCACCAGCCAGGCCTCTGAAAACTTGTCAAACCATGCCCAGACGTGGGGCCAGTTTGGTCCGAAGTCTCCAACAGACAAGTCGAGAGGAACGATATGGGACATAGGGAGAAAGCGAAGGGAGCAGGAGAAAGGGAAGGAAGAATAAAAAGTAGTGTTTGGCTGCAGGAGTGAAATGGAGGAAATGCAATAAAAGAGGTAGGAAGCAGGAGAGTGAGAGTAAAGGAACGAAGAGACATGCAGCCAGACGAGGGTTTAATGAGAGAGAATGGGACAGAGAACAGGATGAGGAGGAAATAAGGCAAGGGAAGGACAGGCAAGGACAGGCAAGGCAAGCCTAGGCTGCAAGACATTTTTTGGCTTTATAGTTTCTAGCACATTCTTCTTCAGACTAGGAGGAAAGCCATAAGACCGTATGGATTAGGCCCAAGCAAAAACCCCAGCTACTTGAGACATTTAGACTAAGCCTAAAATACAAAGATCTCTCCATAAGAATGGTTTTTATACTGTACTTCCACAATCTGCAGGCAGTACAAAAAAATAAGCTGCAGGTCTTCTTAGGCTGAGTCATGGTGCTTTGGGGCGGGGATCATGCATATCATGGGCATATTTCACTATTACTGGTCTGGTTTTCAGCGTATTACACCGAAACACCCACCTGATGACATCCTTTCAAGAGCAAAGGTTCGCGGTTGAGGCGTACAAACGACATGGACCAAGTTCTTTCAAGATGAAAGTAATAGATGCCATTTATTGCTACAAGTGCATTTTTATACAATTCTACCAGTTCATGTGTCTTTTCAATATTGGTTACAAGTTTCAGCACTGACATCTCATTGGTTAATTTTTCTATCATCCATGTTATTCTTCTATCCCCTTCTTTCTCACGGGTACATCTCTCCTCTCTCCGGATACTCCTTTACTCCCATCCTTCTCAAGGGTAAATCTTAATATCTCAAGGCTGATCTCTACTCTCATATTTTCTGTCAAGGATTCCACAGACCCGCTGCAGTTTCCCACAATTCCCCCTTTTTTTATTTTTGCTAAAAATGCTGCCCTCATTGTCCACTGCAGGGCCCTTTGCAGCAGAGAAATCATGCATGGCAACATTAGTAACACAACCACAACAACCATCAAAATGATAAGTCCTGTTTTCACTACTGATAACAACCATCCTAGAAACCCTCAACCACTAATCAATTTATTTAACAAATCCCATCGAAGTCTTCACACCCATGTCCTTGAGCGAATAACAAAAAATCTATCGCGACCCCACTCTGCCATGTGGCATGTCTTACAGAATGTACATCTAGAAAAAGTCCACTTAAAGCCTTTTAAGTTCTGTTAGCTTGCTTAACTAGTCAGCATCCTAATTTTCTAAAATATTTAAAGCTTTTAGCTGTGCCAACACCAGATACAAGAGATTCTAAAACCCTTAACCTTGAACCCCAAAAATCTACATTATCATCACATTTTGACTCATATACACGCAAAAAGTGTTTTTCTCGTCTTGCTCTTCTGTGATCTATTATCTATTATACACTGGGCGTTAAGAGAGTTAATAGTCCCAAAATACACAGTCCTTCAACAGCATTAGAAGGAATTCCTGGTCAGGCTCTATCACCACAGATCAAGAATACACCATACAGGAGGTTTTGGGGTCGCTGTTCCCACATTATCAATGACATCCCTTGGATTCTTCTGCGAGCCATTACACCATTGAGTTTCATTTCTATAGTCACCAAAGGTAGAATTAACATTTTGCAGTTTTATTCATTCATTTTCTCGTATATTGTTCTGACACTTTTCACAAACCAGGTTGATACAAGTGTCCATGGGCATAGATGCCAGCAATTCCAGTTCCTGTGGTTCAATGTCTATTTCCGGGAGACAGTTAATCCAAAGTGCCATGTTAGTATTATTACAGTTTGTTGCAATGCCTCTGCACCAACCTCTATTTTGAAACAGTTGTGTGATGCTGCTGTAGTCATCAAGGGGGATGCCAACCAAGCATGTGTGGAACGGGTTTTCCAGAGATGCCATAGCTAGGCATATGGAGTCCTGGTCAGTCATGTTGGTTAAAGTACTCCACATGTTAGTCTTTGTCTGTGCGGGCATCCAAAACACAGCAGCTGCAACAATCATTGTCAGGAAGATAACACAGGTTTCACATTTCGTGCTGGCAACCATTGCGGCCCTTGATCTGTAAAGACATAAGCATAGCCTCTCCCCCAGGTTATCAATTGATGTGGCCTTTTCCATTGACCATTAACTAGTGATTTGGCCATAACTAATGTAGGTTCTTTCTGATTTAGCATGGTTTTGGGTCACACTTGCAAAGTATTTCATCACATACAATGCTTTTGACAATAGGTGTTGTGGTGTTTTCCCTACTTCTCCCCCCTTTTTGTTTAAAAAAGAACAGAACCAAAACAAAAAACACAGTTCAGAAGGAGATACGTGCATTGGACCTTGACTACGTACTCAGAATCACAAATCAAATTTAGAGGTTCCTCCTTAAAAAGCTCTAAGTAATGTAAAGCTGTGTCAAGTTCTGCTAATTGGGTTGAACCTTCAATAATTTTTACAGAATGATGCCAATTGTTATCTTCACACCAAACCACTACAGCTTTATGGGACTTCCCAGAACCAGCAACAAAAACTTTGCAAGTATGTAGGATCAGACCAAATACAAGTATGGCCTATGACTTGATGTGAAAGACTTGCAGGTTCTGCAGCAATTTACATTTTACATTTATGCATGCCAAAAGCTGTGCTGTTAAGAAAACCAGCTAGTGCAATTTACAAAGACATAGATTACAAATAAAATTAAAAAATCAGAATTACATTTCACAAATGGTACATATATGACAAAAGGATCATGGCCTATTGAAACTTAAATTCATTCCCTGCTTTTCTTGATCAGAGTAAAAAGCAGTATATCAGTCTGCTAGCAATCTCATCATACTGTTCCACAATAGCCACAGGTTGTTTCTATGTTGTAGCTATAAATAGACAAATCTGCAAGTCCAATTGAATGCAGTCAGCCTGTAAAGTTGTCATAAATTTATTCCTCAAAGTTTCCAACTCCATTTTGGCTGTCATATTTATTGGATATTGTTTTCCCTTACCAGATCGAAGTCCTGTTTCAGATCAATCAGTGTAGTATTTGCTTTATCGAAACATTGGCTGTTAATACTAGTGGAAATACAGCATTTGAAATTTCCTTGGAGATTTCTCACTTGCAGCAAGCAGATCTGCGCCATCCAAGCAGCTTCTTGTAGGCCATGCAACTAAACAGAATTCTCAGAAAACGTTATTTGAGCTTACAATTTACTTAACAAATCTTAACCTAAGAGAAGTATAGGAGTTTCTAACAACTATAAGAATTCATGTATTTAAACTTTGTTCCAAATATGGCATTCTATTGGTCTCAAAAAACGGCCTTTCTTTCATTCTCTCTCATGACCTCAAAAACTAGCACAGTGAATTTACTAAGAAGTCACTTACAACTAATTACCACAGAATAAGTCTATTAACAAATTTTTGGTTTAGTTTTCCAGTTTCATTAGAACTATGGGTCTGCTAAGGATGCCTTTAAACTTCACCCTCGGACTGCTCCATTCAGTATTACATCGCTGCAGTGGCGGGGAGAGAGAACCCCCCTTTCACTGCTTTAAAAGCAGGCAGCCAGATTTTTCCAGTTGTTTTTTCTTTCTGTGCAGTGTAGATATAACCAAGGTCACGCAGCTGGCATACTGGCTGGTATGAAGTAGGAGGTTCTGGGAAACTTCTCAGTTACAATGAGCTGCACACAGGCCTGGGATATTTTGCTCTTTTGTTTACCCATTTCATTCCAACTACAAATTTCAAGTAGCTCAGAAATAGTTACATTCCTTAGCTTCATTTACGTTTTACAATTTAGAGGTGTCAAAAAACAGTATAAACCAGTATAATAAACATAAATCCATTAGTCTATTTTCCTAGATCCAAATCAGTTAATATTCTAGCAATTTTTAAATACAACCTCTTCCAAATTCTCAGCTATCATAGCATTTTAACAATTTAAATGCTTTTCTAACAATATAAGCGATTACTTTAATGTGTAAGGATGCATCCTAAGGGGGAGCAAGGTGGAATTTTAGCAGTGGAACCGGTTCACATTTTGTAGTTATCTCCCCAAACAAGATTCTTTTGGTACCAAATATGAATATGCAAACTAAAATACTGAGCTCAGATGTGAAAACCATATACCAAGTTCAAATAAGCAGTTGGATCACAGTTACACCAATTTAAGACAATATCTCAATTTTTTGCATTGCACCTTTGGGCTGCCTACTGCTCAGCCAGGTGGAGGTACCTCTGGGTCTCCCTGACAAAAAAAGTCAGTGCGCACTGGAGCCCCATCGGCCCCCGCAGCGAGCTGGACTGGGCAAGGCCTTTTTTGTTTTATTTTGTTTTGTTTTAGTGTCTCATCTGGTGCGCCACAGCTGTTATGCCAAAACCAGGATTCTTTACATGATGTGCATACGGAAAAACCAAATCCAGCACACCGAGATGAGACACAGCCTGTCACAGAGTTGCGCAAGACTGAATGCCGGAATAAAGGTAGCATGCTAGAGAAAAGAAAAAAAAATAACAGCTACTACACACAAAATTTTACCATCACATTCACTCAGTAAAGAACTAAATTACTTATGATCTTCTGTATTATCACAAAACACACATTTTGAGTCAACGGATTCTCATAATTTAACAGACTGTAAACTTATCGTACCATATAATAAAGACCTACCAAAATTGCAACATGCTTAAACCGATACCCACAAAGAAAACAGGTTAATGAGGGAAGCATCTTGCAGACTTCAGCAAGTTTACTGTGACATGTGTGTTATCAGTTAACTCTCTCTCAGCTTGTTGACGTTCAAATCGTTCCAGCTGTAAAACTGTCTGTAATGATCTAATGATCTCTTGTAGAGATTTATTTTGTCCTGCTCTTCTCATCTTAAAAACAACATTAATTGCAACAAAATTCTATTCTCCGGACACTTTTCCCAATCATTTAACGTAAACAGCAGCGAACACTGATTTCAATATTTAACAAGATCTTCCTTCCTCATAATTCCGAGTGCTTTCCTAAGTTTTAAAACACCTCCCAATACTGATTTTTCAGGAACACAACTGAAAACAATTATTCCTGACCCCGTCTTGCAAGTAAAACCTTGAGAATGGGGAGGGAGGGGGAGAAAACACAGGGTGCTTGCAGCACGACTGGGAAAAATGGGGACAGAGTTTTACGGCGCACTGAAAAACAACTAGTAAAACAATTAACTCACATTCCTGACAAGCTGCTTGATTTTCAGAGAGGCAATACACAGAAGCACATAATATGTACTGTAAAACTTGCAGATAACACATCGGTAGCAAGCATTAGCATTCTCTACTGCTAATTTCAACGTTAGTGCTTCCTTAACTTCTAAGTTTTCAACCTGCTTATTGATGGCCTCTTGAAGATGGTCAATAAATTGCATGTAATTCTCACTGGGACCCTGATCAATAGTTGCAATTGATTTGGCTGCATTGTTGGTTTCAGGCACCTTTATCATAGCTTGATATGCGAGGTCTGGTGACTGTCTCAGGATTTCAGAAAGTTATCGTGCCTGTAGTTGTGGTGTGTCAATTAGTGTCTCTTCCAGAAACACACGGGGTCCCGTGGTTTAACTGTAACTGAAAATGGGGGTAAATCCCAGCTTTTTGGTAAGTTCAGTTTACGCTCTGAAACTCCACCCCCACCCTCAGGAATTCACTTTTTAGCAGCGTGGGAGGGAGGCGGGGGCAGGTTGGGGGGACCCAAATCCATAGGAATTACGTTATTTGGCTCAGTCTGGCTCACCACGGGGGGTCCTCCCCACCTAAATCTCCAGGCAAGGGGGGATAGGAAAAAAAAGTCCATTTTTTTCTTCTGCAACTGATAGCGGCGGGGCAGAGGGTTGAACTGTGATCAATGGCGGTGACGCAGACGGCGGAACCGCGGTTGATGATGGTAGAGGAGAGGTTCGAGCCGTGATTGATGACAGCGGAGCGGTCGGCCGAACGCATTGCTCCGACTGGTGTTTCGAGGGCCCCTCCCGAGATCGCACATAACCCAACGCTGTTTTTTCGTGTGAGTCTTTCATAGCTTTTATCTGATCTCAGGGCCACACACATGTATATGAGTCTTTCATAATTTTTTTCTGATCTCGGAGCCACACATACGTATGCTCCTTCTTTACTCCTTTTAACTTTCCAAGAAAGTGCCGCGGATCCTTATCCGTGTCAGATAATACGGACTTGGGTGGTTTTGACGAATCCTTAGTAACAGGGGAGGTTGGAGTAGTACTTAATCTTGCCTTTTCCTCCAAATCTGGCCCAGGAGAGCCAGGAAGACCATCCCCCTCCGCCGCCTCTGCCTGTTGCTGTTTTAACTCTTTCAGAGTATCTAATAACAAGCACCACGTCGTTAACAGTTCAGATGCTTCCTTGGACCCTTTAGTAGCACTGTCAAGCAGTTTATCCCCCAAGTCCATCCATTGTGACACACTAAATGCTGTCACAGGATTAACCTCTATACTTTGTGCTTTGCCCCATAGTAACATTTTTCTTAAAGTCAGTTCTGGAAGGCTAACACCCTGCTTCTTCAGAAGCAGCTTCCATGTAGATAATATAGTACCCTCTTCTTTAGATAAGTTTCAACCCCCCTGTTCCCGGTAACTCACCTCCTCCTTAGCGAGGTGTCTTTTCAACGTTCCGGACCTTCGGCAGCTCTCCTCGGCTGCTCTTATCAGCTGTACTGGGCTCCGTCTCCACAGCTCTTCTCCGGCTGTTCACAGCTTCACGCTGTCACCTTGTCATGCGAGATCCTCTTCAGGCAGGATCACGTCGGGGTCACCATATGTCGCGGTTGAGACAGACAAATGACATGGACCAAGTTCTTTCAAGATGAAAGAAATGGAGTGCCATTTATTGCTACAAGTGCATTTTTATACAATTCAATCAGTTCATGTGTCTTCTCACTATTGGTTACAAGTTACAGCACTAACATCTCATTGGTTAATTTTTCTATCATCCATGTTATTCTTCTATCCCTTTCTCTCTCACGGGTACATCTCTCCTCTCTCCGGATACTCCTTTACTCCCATCCATCTCAAGGGCAAATCTTAATATCTCAAGGCTGATCTCTAGTTTCATATTTTCTGTCAAGGATTCCACATACCCGCTGCAGTTTCCCACAACACACACACTGTCTAATTGGGTTTGTGACACACACACGCTGTCCAATGGTGTTTGTGACACACACGGTGTCAAATGGGGTTTGTGACACACACGGTGTCAAATGGGGTTTGCGACACACACACTGTCGAGGGGGGTTTGTGACACACACGCTGTCCAATGGTGTTCGTGACACACACAATGTCCAATGGGGTTTGTGACACGCACGCTGTCCAATGGGGATTGTAACACACACACGCTGTCTATTGGTGTTTGTGACACGCATACTGTCCAATGGGGTTTCTGACACACACTCTGTCCAATGGGTGATGTGACACAAAGACTGTCCAGGGGGGTTTGAGACACACACACTGTTTAAAGGGGTTTGTCACATACACTCTGTCCAATGAGGTTTATGACACACACACTGACCAATGGGGATTGTGACACACAGACGCTGTCCAATGGGGTTTGTGAAACACACTGTCCAATGGGGATTGTGACACACACACTGTCCAATGGGGATTGTGAACACACACATGCTGTCCAATGGTGTTTGTGACACACAAACTCTGTCCAATGGGGTTTGTGACACACACGCTGTCCATTGGAGATTTTGACACACACACGCTGTCCAATGGGGGTTGTGACACACACAATCTATCCAATGGGCTTGTGAAACACACGTTATCCAATGGGGATAGTGACACACATGCTGTCCAGTGTGTTTTGTGACACACAAACTGTCCA
Organism: Columba livia; assembly: GCF_036013475.1. Classification (NCBI taxonomy): domain Eukaryota; kingdom Metazoa; phylum Chordata; class Aves; order Columbiformes; family Columbidae; genus Columba; species Columba livia. The sequence continues at coordinate 3,406,348 of NW_027043009.1, read as the reverse complement.
ATGGGGTTTGTGACACACACACTTTCCACTGGGTTTGGAACACACACGCTGTCCAGGTGAGTTTGTGACACACACGCTGTACAATGGGGTTTGTGACACGCACACTCTGTCCTGGACAGCGTATTTTGGACAGGGTATTTTGACTCACACACGCTCTCCAATGGGGTTTGGACACACACACTGTTCAATGGGGTTTGTGACACACACACTGTCCAATGGGGATTGTGGCACACACATGCTGTCCAATGGGGTTTGTGACACACACGTGGTCCAACGGGGTTCGTGACACATACGCTGTCCAATAGGGTTTGCGACACACACACTTTCCAATGCGGTTTGTGACACACACGCTGTCCAATGGGGTTCGTGACACACACGCTGTCCAATAAGGTTTATGACACACACACTTTCCAATGGGGTTTGTGACACACACGCTCTCCAATGGGGTTTGTGACACATAAACTGTTCCGGGGGGTTTGTGACGCACACGCTGTCCAATGGTGTTTGTGACACAGAGACTCTCCAGGGGTGTTTGTGACACATGCGCTGTCCAGAGGGGTTTGTGACACACACACGCTGTCCAATGGGGTCTGTCACACACATGCTGTCCACTGGGGATTTTGACACACACACGCTGTCCAATGGGGATTGAGAGATACACACGCTGTCCAATGGTGTTTGTGACACGCATGCTGTCCAATGGGTTTTGTGACACACACACTGTCCGGGGGGGTTTATGAAACAATCGCTGTCCAATGGGGTTTGTGACACACACACTCTGTCCAATGGGGTTCGTGACACACACACTGGCCAGTGGGGATTGTGACACACACGCTTTCCTATGGGGTTTGTGACACACACACGCTGTCCAATGGGGTTTGTGTCACACACACACTTTCCAATGGGTTTTGTGAAACACACACGCTCTCCAATGTGGTTTATGAGAAACACACTTTCCAATGGGTTTTGTGGCACACACACTGTCCAATGGGGTTTGTGGCAAATACATGCTGTCCAATGCTATTTGTGAACATACACGCTGTCCAATGCTTTTTGTGACACACACACTCTGTCTAATGGGGATTGTGACACACACACGCTGTCCCATAGGGTCTGTGATACGCATGCTGTCCAATGGGGTTTGTGACACACACATTGTACAGGGGGGGTTGTGACACATACGCTGTGCAATGGGGTTTGTGACACACACACTCTGTCCAATGGGGATTGTGACACACACACACTGTCCAATGAGGATTGTGACACAAACAAGGTCCAATGGCGTTTGTGATACACACGCTGTCCAATGGGGATTGTGACACACACGTGCTGTCCAATGGTGTTTGTGACACGCATGCTGTCCAATGGCGTTTGTGACACACACGATGTCCAATGCGGTTCATGACAAACACTCTGTCCAGTGGCGTTTGTGAAACACACACTGTCCAGTAGGGTTTGTGACACACACATTTTCCAATGGGGTTTCTAACACACACGCAGTTCAAATGGAGTTTTTGACACAGACAGTGTCCACGGGAGTTTGTGACACTCACGCTGTCCAATGGGGATTGTGACACACACTCTGTCCAATGGGGTTTGTCACACACATTCTGTCCAACGAGGTTTGTGACACACACACTGTAAAATGGGTATTGTGACACACACACGCTGTCCAGTGGGGTTTGTTACACACACTCTGTCCAATATGGCTTGTGACATACACGCTGTCCAATAGGGTTTGTGACACACACACGCTATCCAGTGGGTTTTGTTGCACACAAGAGCTATCCAATGTGGTTTGTGACACACACAATTTCCAATCGGGTCTGTGACATACGCACGGTGTCCAATGTTGTTTGTGACACACACACTGTCAAATGGGGATTGTGACACACACACGCTGTCCAATGGTGTTTGTGACACACAGGCTGTCCAATGGGGTTTGTGACACACACTCTGTCTAATGTTGTTTGTGACACATACACTTTCCAATGAGGATTGTGACACACACACGCTGTCCAATGGGGTTTGTGACACACACACTGTAAAATGGGGTTTGTGAAACACACGGTGTCAAATGGGGTTTGTGACATGCACACTGCCCAGGGCGGTTTGTGACACACACGCTGTCCAATGGGGTTTGTGACAAACACACTATCCAGGTTAGTTTGTGACACACACGCTGTCCAATGGGATTTGTGAAACAGAGACTCTCCAGAGGTGCTTGTGACACACACGCTGTCCAGAGGGTTCTGTGACACACACACTGTCCAATTGGATTTGTGACACACACACTGTCTAATGGAGATTGTGACACACACACTGACCAATGGGGATTGTGACACACAGACGCTGTCCAATGGGGTTTGTGAAACACACTGTCCAATGGGGATTGTGACACACACACTGTCCAATGGGGATTGTGAACACACACATGCTGTCCAATGGTATTTGTGACACACAAACTCTGTCCAATGGGGTTTGTGACACACACGCTGTCCAGTGGAGATTTTGACACACACACGCTGTCCAATGGGGGTTGTGACACACACAATCTATCCAATGTCCAGAGGGGATTGTGTCACATGCACTACACAATGGGGTTTGTCACACCCACTCTGTCCAAAGGGGTTTGTGACACACACACATTCCAATGGGGTTTGTGACACACACACTGTCCAGGGGGGTTTGTGACACACAGACTGACCAATGGGGGTTGTGACACGCACGCTGTTTAATGGGGTTCGTAACACACACGCTGTCCAGTGGGATTCGTGAGACACACACTGTCCAATGGGGTTTGTGACACACACACTTTCCAATGGGTATTGAGACACACACACGCTGTCCAATGGGTTTTGTTGCACACAAGAGCTATCCAATGGGGTTTGTGACACACACAGTGTCCTGGGGGGTTTGTGACACACACACTGTCCAATGAGGTTTGTGACACACCGCAGTCAAATGGAGTTTGTGACACAGAGACTCTCCAGGGTTGTTTGTGACACACATGCTGTCCAGAGGGCTTTGTGCCTCACACACTCTCCAATGGCTGTTGTGACACACACACGTTGTCCAATGAGGATTGTGACACACACACTGTCCAATGGGGTTTGTGACAGACAGGCTGTCCAATGGGTATTGTGACACACACACTCTGTCCCATTGGTTTTGTGATATGCATGCTATCCAATGGGGTTTGTGACAGACACACTGTCCAGGGGGTTTTGTGACACACACGCTGTCCAATGGTTTTGTAACACACACACTGTCTAATGGGGTTTGTGATACACACGCTGTCCAATGGGGCTTGTGACAAACACACTGTCTAATGGGGTTTGTGACACACACGCTGTCCAATAGTGTTTGTGACACACACACTGTCCAATGGGGATTGGGACACACACACACTATCTAATGGGGTTTGTCACACACACTCTGTCCAATGGAGTTTATGACACACACAGTGTCCATGGGGGTTTGGTACACATGCGCTGTGCAATGGGGTTTGTCACACACACTCTGTCCAATGGGGTTTGTGACACACACAATGTCGAATGGGTATTGTTACACACACACGCTGTCCAATGGGGTTTGTGACACACAAACACAGTCCAGGGGCGTTTGTCACACCCAGTCTGTCTAATAGGGTTTGTGCCAAACACACGCTGTCCAACGGTGTTTGTGACACACACGCTGTTCAAAGGGGTTTGTGACACACACTCTGTCCAATGGGGTTTGTGACACACACACACTGTCCAAAGGGGATTGCGACACACACACGCTGTCCAATGGTGTTTGTGACATGCATGCTGTCCAAAGTTGTTTGTGACAAACACAGTGTCCATTGCGGTTTGGGACACACACACGTTATCCAGTTGGGTTTGTGACACACACACTTTCTAATGGGGTTTGTGACACACACGCGCTGTCCAAAGGTGTTTGTGAAACACACGCTGTCAAATGGGGTTTGTGACACACACAGTGTCCAGGGGAGATTGTGTCACACACGCTGTCCAGTGGGGTTTTTGACACACACACTCTCCAATAGGGTTTGTGATAGACACACTGTCAAATGGGAATTGTGACACACAAGCTGTCCAATGGGGATTGTGACACACACACGCTGTCCCATGGGGTTTGTGAAACACATGTTGTCCAAGGGGTTTTGTGACAGACACAGTGTACAGGAGGCTTTGTGACACACACGCTGTCCAATGGAGTTTGTGACAAACACGCTGCCTAATGGGGTTTGTGACAAACACTCTGTCCAAAGGGTATTGTTACACACACTCGCTGTCCAAGGGGGTTTGTGACGCACAAACTGTCCAATGATGTTTGCGACACACACGCTGCCCAATGGGGCTTGTGATACACACGCTGTCCAGTGGGGTTCGTGACACACACGCTGCCTAGTGGTTTTTGTGACACACACACTGTGCAGTAGGGTTTGTGATACACATGCTATCCAATGGGGTTTGTGACATACACACGTTCGAATGATGTTTGAGGCACACACATGCTCTCCAATGGTGGTTGTGACACACACACTCAGTACAATGGGGTTTGTGACTCGCACACTGTCCAATGGGGTTTGTGACACATACACGCTATCAAATGGGGTTTATGAAACACACATTTTCCAATAGCGCTTGTGACACACACACGCTGTCCAATGGGGTTTGTCACACCCACTCTGACAAATGGGTTTTGTGACAAACACACGCTGTCCAATGATGTTTGTGACACACACGCTGTCCAGGGGGGTTTGTGACACACACACTGTCCAATGGGGTTTGTGAAACACACACACTGTCCAATGGGGATTGTGACACACACGCTGTCCAGTGGGGTTTGTGACACACACGCTGTTCAATAGGTTTTGTGACATACACACGCTGCCCAATAGTGTTTGTGACACACACGGTGTGAAATGGGGTTTGTGACACACACAATGTCCAGGGGGGATTGTGACACACACACTGTCCAATGGGGTTTGTCACACCCACTCTCTCAAATGGGGTTTGTGACAAACACACGCTGTCAAATGATGTTTGTGACACACACGCTGTCCAGGGGGGTTTGTGACACACACAATGTCCAAAGGAGTTTGTGACACACACTCTGTCCAATGGGGTTTGTGACACACACACTGTCCAAAGGGTTTTGTGACACACATGCTCTCCAGGGGGGTTTGTGACACACACAATGTCCAACGGGGTTTGGGACACACAAGGTGTCCAGTGGGGTTTGTGACACACACAATGTGCAATAGGGTTTGTGAGATACACACGCTGTCCAAGAGTGTTTCTGACACACACACACAATGTCTAATGGGTTTTGTGACACACACGCTGTCCAATGGGTATTGCGACACACACACTGTCCAGGGGGGTTTGTGACACACATACTCTGTCCAATGGTGCTTGCGGAGCACAAGCTGTGCGTTGGGGTTCGTGACACACACGCTGTCCAGTGGTTTCTATGATACACACACTGTCCAATAGGGTTTGTGACACACACACTGTCTAGGGGGTTTTGTTACACACACGCTATCCAGTCTGGTTTGTGACAGGCAAACCGTCCAGTGGGGTTTGTGACATATACATGCTATCAAATGGGGTTTATTGAAAACACATTTTCCCAAGGGATTTGTGACAAACACACGCTGTCCAATGGGTTTTGTCACACCCACTTTGTCCAATGGGGTTTGTGACAAACACACTCTGTCCAATGGTGTTTGTGACACACACGATGTCCAAAGATTTTTGTGACACATACGCTGTCCAATGGGTTTTGTGACACACACTCTGTCCAATGGGGCTTGTGACACACACATTGTCCAATGGGGATTGTGACACACACACGCTGTCAAATGGGGTTTGTGACACACAAACACAGTCCAGCGGGGTTTGGCACACCCAGTCTGTCCAATGGGGTTTGTGACACACAAACTGTGCAATGGGGTTTCACACACACTCTGTCCAATGGGGTTTGTAACACACACGCTGTCCAATGAGGATTGAGAGACATGCGCTGTACAATGAGGTTTGTGACACACACACTCTGTCCAATGGGCTTGTGACACACACACTGTCTTAAGGGGTTTGTGATACACACACGCTGTCCAGTGGGTTTTGTGACACACACACTGTCTAATTGGATTTGTGGCACACACATGGTATCAAATGGGGTTTGCGACACACACAATATCCAGGGGGGATTGTGACACACACACTGTCCAATGGGGTTTGTCACACCCACTCTGTCCGATGGGGATTGTGACACACACACACTGTCCAATGGGAAATGTGACACACACATGCTGTCCAATGGGGATTGTGACAGACACATGCGGTGCAATGGTGTTTTTGACACACATGCTGTCCAATGGGGTTTGTGACACTAACGCTGTCCAAGTGGGTTTGTGACACACACACTGTCCATTGGAGTTTGTAACACACACACGCTATCCAATGGGTTTGTGACACACACACTTTTCAATGAGGTTTGTGACACACACTCTGTCCAATGGGTTTTGTGACAAACACATTGTCTAAAGGGGTTTTTGACACAGACACGCTGTCCAATGGGGTTTGCGACACACACACTGTCAAATGGGGTTTGTGACACACACGCTGGCCAATGGGTTTTGTGACAAACACCTTGTCTAAAGACGTTTGTGACACACACACACTGTCCAATGGGGTTTGTGACACACATGCGCTGTCCAATGGTGTTCGTGATACACACGCTGTCCAGTGGGGTTTTGAAACACACTCTGTCCAATAGGTTTTGTGACACACACACGGTCCAATAGGGATTGTGACACACACAGTGTACAATGGGTTTGTGACACACACTCTGTCAAATGGGGTTTATGACACACACACTGTCCAAAGGGGATTATGACACACACACACTGTCCAATGGGGATTGTTACACACACAAGCTCCAATGGGGTTTGTGACACAGACGCTGTCCGATGGGGATTGTGACACACAGACGCTGTCCAACGGTGTTTGTGACACGGATGCTGTCCGATGGGGTTTTTGACACACATACACAGTACAGCGGGGTTTGTGACACACACACAGTTCAATGGGGTTTGTGACACACACGCTGTCAAATGGGGTTTTTGACACACCACACACACTCTGTCCAATGGGGAATGTGACACATACGCTGTCCAATGGGGTTTGTGACACACACGCTGTCCAGTGGGATTTGTGACACACACACTGTCCTTTAGGGATTGTGACACACACATGCTATACCATGGGTTTTGTAACACACACACTTTCCAAGAGGCTGTCCAATGCAGTTTGTGACACACACGCTTTCAAATGGGGTTTGTGACACACACTCTGTCCAGGGGAGTTTGTGACACACATACGGTCCAATGGGGTTTGTGAAACACTCTCTGTCCAATGGGGTTTGTGACACACACACACTGTCCAAATGGGTTTGTGACACACACACTGTCCAATGGGGTTTGTGACACACACGCTGTCCAATGGAGATTGCGACACACACATGCTGTCCAATGTTCTTTGTAACACGCATGCTTTCCAATGGTGTTTGTGACAAACAGTCTATCCTTTGCAGTTTGGGACACACACACTTTCCAAGGTGGTTTGTGTCACACACGCTGTCCAATGGGGTTTGTGACACACTGTGTCTACGGGGGTTTGTGACAAACACGCTGTCCAATGGGGATTGTGACACACAGACGCTGTCCAACGGTTTTTGTGACACGGATGCTGTCCGATGGGGTTTTTGACACACATACACAGTCCAGGGGGATTTGTGACACACAAACAGTTCAATGGGGTCTGTGACACACACATTGTCCAATGGGGTTTGTCTCACACACACTGTCAAATGGGGTTTGTGACACACTGTGTCCACGGGGGTTTGTGACAAACACGCTGTCCAATGGGGATTGTGACACACACATCGTCCAATGGGGTTTTTCTCACACACACTGTCCAATGGGGTTTGTGACACACACGCTGTCCAATGGGGATTGTGACACACAGACGCTGTCCAACGGTGTTTGTGACACGGATGCTGTCCGATGGGGTTTTTGACACACATACACAGTCCAGGGTGGTTTGTGACACACACACTGTCCAATGGGGTTTGTGACACACACTCTGTCAAATGGGGTTTGTGACACACCACACACACTCTGTCCAATGGTGAATGTAAACACATATGCTGTCCAATTTGGTTCATGACACACACGCTGTCCAGTGGGGTTTGTGACACACACACTGTCCAATAGGGTTTGTGGCACACACACGCTATCCAATGGGGTTTGAGACACACACACATTCCAATAGGTTTGTGGCTAACACACGCTATCCAATGGAGTTTGTGACACACATGCTGTCACATGGGGTTTGTGATATACACTCTGTCCAATGGGGTTTGTGACACACATACACTGTCCAATGGGGATTGTGATGCACACACGCTGTCCAATGTTGTTTGTGACATGCATGCTGTTTAATGGTGTTTGTGAAAAATACGCTGTTCAATGGGGATTGTGATACACACACGCTGTCCAGTGGGGTTTGTGACACACAGGCTGTCCAGTGGGGTTTGTGACACACACACTGTCCAATGGGGATTGTGACACACATGCGCTGTCCAATGGGGTTCGTGACACACACGCTGTCCAGTGGGGTTTTGACACACACTCTGTCAAATGGGGTTTGTCACACACACTCTGTCCAATGGGGTTTGTGACACACACACTGTCTAATGGGTATTGTGACACACACAGGCTTTCCAATGGGGTTTGTCACACATACTCTGTCCAATGGGGTTTGTGACAAACACATGCTGTCCAATGGTTTTTGTGACACACACACTGTCCAATGGGGTTTCTGAAGACATACGCTGTCCAATGGGGATTGTGACACACACACTCGGTCCAATGGGGATTGTGACACACACAAGGTCCAATGGGGTTTGTGACACACAGGCTGTCCAGTGGCGTTTGTGACACACACACTGTCCAATAGGGTTTGTGACACACACATGCTATACAATGGGGTTAGTAACACAGACACTTTCCAAGAGACGTTGTGACACAAACGCTGTCAAATGGGGTTTGTGTCACACACTCTGTCCAGGGGGGTTTGTGACACACAGACGGTCCAATGGGGTTTGCGAAACACACTCTGTCCTACGGGGTTTGTGACACACACACAGTGTCCAATGGGGTTTGTGACACACACACTGTCCAATGGGTTTTGTGACACACACGCTGTCCAATGGAGATTGCAACACACACATGCTGTCCAATGTTGTTTGTGACACGCATGCTTTCCAATGGTGTTTGTGGCAAACAGGCTGTCCATTGCGGTTTGGGACACACACTCTTTCCAAAGTGGTTTGTGTCACACACGCTGTCCAATGGGGTTTGTGACACACTGTGTCCACGGGGGTTTGTGACAAACACGCTGTCCAATGGGGATTGTGACACACATATCCTCCAATGGGGTTTGTCTCACACACACTGTCCAAAGGGGTTTGTGACACACACGCTGTCCAATGGGGTTTTTGACACACACGCTGTCCAATCAGGTTTGTGACTCGCTCACTCTGTCCAATGGTTCTTGTGACACACACGCTGTCCAGTGGTGTTTGTGACACACACGCTGTCCAAAAGGGTTTGTGACACGCACACGCTATCCAATGGGATTTGTAACACAAACACTTTCCAATGAGGTTTATGACACACACGCTGTCAAATGGGTTTTCTGACACACACGCTGATGAAATGGGGTTTGTGACAAACACTCTGTCCAATGGGGTTTGTGACACACACATTCTGTCGAATGTTGTTTGTGACACACATTCTGTTTAATGGTGTTTGTGACAAACAGGCTGTCCATTGCGGTTTGGTACACACAAACTTTCCTAAGTGGTTTGTGTCACACACGCTGTCCAATGGGGTTTCTGACACACACAGTTTCCACGGGGGTTTGTGACACACACGCTGTCCAGTGGGGTTTGTGACACACACACTGTCCAATATTGTTTGTGACACACACACTGTCCAATGGGGATTGTGAAAGACACACACTGTCCAACGGGGATTGTGACACACACTCGCTGTCCAATGTTGTTTGTGACATGTATGCTGTTTAATGGTGTTTGTGACAAACACGCTGTCCAATGGGAATTGTGATACACACACGCTGTCCCATGGGGTTTGTGACACACACAGTGTCCAAAGGGGTTTGTGACACACACTCTGTCCAATGGGGTTTGTGACACACAAACTGTCTAATGGGTACTGTGAAACACACAAGCTGTACACTGGGGATTGTCGCACATACTCTGTCCAATGGGTTTTGTGACACACACACACTGTCCAAGGGTGTTTGTGACACACACAGTGTCCAATTTGGTTTGTGACACATACGCTGTCCAATGGGGATTGTGACACACACACTGTCCAATGGGGTTTGTGACACACACACTCTCCAAAGGGGTTTCGACACACACACGTTATCCAATGGGGATTGTGACACACACACTATCCAAGGGGGATTGTGACACACACAAACTCTGTCCAATGGGGTTGTTGACAAACAAACTGTCCAATGGGGTTTGTGACACATACGCTGTCCAATGGAGTTTGTCACACACACTCTGTTCAATGGGGATTGTGACACATACACGCTGTCCAGAAAGTTTTGTGACGCACACACTGTCCAATGGGGATTGTGACACACACACGCTGTCCAATGGGGATTGTGACACACATGCTGTCCAATGGGGTTTGTGACACACACACAGTCCAATGGGGTTTGTAACACACACGCTCTCCAATGGGTTTTGTGAAACACACAATCTGTCCAATGGGGCATTTGATACACACACTGTACAGGGGGGTTTGTTACACACACTCTATCCAAAGGGGTCTGTGACACACAAAGTTTCCAATGGGGTTTGTGCCATACACACTGTCCAGGGGGGATTGTGACACACAAACTGATTAATGGGGTTTCTCACACACACTCTGTCCAATGGGGTTTGTGACACACACGCTGTCCAATGGAGATTGCGACAGACACATGCTGTCCAATGTTGTTTGTGACAGGCATGCTTTCCAATGGTGTTTGTGACAAACAGGCTGTCCATTGCGGTTTGGGACACACACACTTTCCGAAGTGGTTTGTGTCACACACGCTGTCCAATGGGGTTTGTGACATACACAGTCTCCACGGGGGTTTGTGACACACACAGTGTCTAATGGGTATTGTGACACACACACACTGTCCAAAGGGGTTGGTGACACACACAGTGTTCAGTGGGATCTGTGACACACACACTGTCCAATACGCTTTGTGACACACACATGCTATACAATGGAGTTTGTAACACACACACTTTCCAAGAGGCGTTGTGACACACACGCTGTAAAATGGGGTTTGTGACACACACGCTGTCCAATGGGGATTGTGACACACACGCTGTCCAATGGGGATTGTGACACACACACGCTGTCCCATGGGGATTGTGACACGCATGCTGTCCAAAGGGGTTTGTGACACACACGCTGTCCAATGAGGTTTGTGACTTGCTCACTCTGTCCAATGGGGCTTGTGACACACACGCTGTCCAGTGGTGTTTGCGACACACACACTGTCCAAAAGGGTTTGTGACACACACACGGTATCCAATGGGATTTGTGACATAAACACTTTCCAATGAGGTTTCTGACACACACGCTGTCAAATGGGGTTTCTGACACACACGCTGTTCAAATGGGGTTTGTGACACACACACGCTGTCCCATGGGGTTTGTGAAATGCATGCTGTCCAATGGGATTTGTGATATACACACTGTCCAATGGGGTTTCTGACACACGCACTGTCCAATGGGGTTTGTCAAACACACTCTGTCCAATGGGGTTTGTGACACACAAGCTATCCAATGGGGTTTGTGACACACACACTCGGTCAAATGGGGGTTGTGACACACAGGCCGTCTAGTGGGGTTTTTGACACGCACACTGTCCAATGGGGTTTCTGACACACACACTATCAAATTGAGTATATGACACACGCACTTTCTAATGGGGTTTGTGACACACACACGCTGTTCAGTGGGGTTTGTGACACACACACTGTCCAATGGGGTTTGTGACATACACGCTGTCAAATGGGGTTTGTGACAAACCACACACACTCTGTCCAATGGGGAATGTGACACACACGCTGTCCAATGGGGTTTGTGACATACACACATTCCAATAGGGTTTGTGGCAAACACACGCAATCCAATTGGGTTTCTGACACACATGCTGTCACATGGGGTTTGTGACACGCACTCTGTCCAATGGGGTTTGTGACACACACACACTGTCCAATGGGGATTGTGACATACACACGCTGTCCAATGTTGTTTGTGACATGCATGCTGTTTAATGGTGTTTGTGAAAAACACGCTGTTCAATGGGGATTGTGATACACACACGCTGTCCCATGGGGTTTGTGACACGCGTGCTGTCCAATGGGGTTTGGGACAGACACATTGTACAATGAGGATTGTGACACACATACTGTCCAATGGGGTTTTTGACACACACACTGTCCAATGGGGTTTCTCAAACACACTCTTTCCAATGGGGCTTGTGAAACACACGATGTCTAACGGGGTTCTTGAACCACACACTGTCCAATAGTGTTTGTGACACACACACGCTATCCAATGGTGTTTGTGACACAAACACTTTCCAGTGGGGTTTGTGACATACACACGCTATCCTATGGGGTTTGTGACACACACACTTTCCAATGGTGTTTCTGACACACACGGTGTCCAATGGGTTTTGCGACACACATGCTATCCAATGGGGTTTGTGACACACACACGCTATCCAATGGGGTTTGTGTCACACAAACTGTCCAATGGGGATTGTGACACACACACACTGTCCAATGCGGATTGTGACATACACACGCTGTGTAATGGGGTTTGTGTCACACACGCTGTATAGGGATGTTTGTAAAGAACACTCTGTCCAATGGGGTTTGTGACACACACACTGTCCAGGGGGGTTTGTGATACACACGCTGTCCAATTTGCTTTGTGACACACACGCTGTCCAATGGGGTTTGTGACTCAGATAATCTCCAGGAGTGTTTGTGAAACACAAGCTGTCCAGAGGGGTTTGTGAAACACACACTGTCCAATGGGTATTGTGACACACACACTGTCCAATGGGGTTTATGACACACACGCTGTCAAATGGGGTTTGTGACAAACCACACACACTCTGTCCAATGGGGAATGTGACACACACGCTGTCCAATGGGGTTCGTGACACACACGCTGTCCAATTTGGTTTGTGACACACACGCTGTCCAATGAGGTTTGTGACTCAGATAATCTCCAGGGGTGTTTGTTGAACACACGCTGTCCAGAGGGATTTGTGACACACACACTGTCCAATGGGTATTGTGACACACACACCATGTCCAATGGTGTTTGTGACACACACACACTCCAAAGTGGTTTTGACACACACACGCTGTCCAATTGGGTTTGCGATACACACACGCTATCCAATTTGGATTGTGACACAAACACTGTCCAATGGGATTGTTGACAAACAAACTGTCCAATGGGGTTTGTGACACTTACTCTGTCCAATGGAGTTTGTCACACATACTCTGTTCAACGGGGATTGTGACACACACACGCTGTCCAGAGAGGTTTGTGACACACACACAGTCCAATGGGGATTGTTACACACACACGCTGTCCCATGGGTTTTTTCACACGCATGCTGTCCAATGGGGTTTGTGACACACACACTGTCCAATGGGGTTTGTAACACACACGCTCTCCAATGGGTTTTGTGACACACACAATCTGTCCAATGGGGCTTGTGACACCCACACTGTACAGGGCGGTTTGTTACACACACTCTATCCAATGGGGTGTGTGACACACAAAGTTTACAATGGGGTTTGTGACATACACACTGTCCAGGGGGGCTTGTGACACACACACTGATTAATGGGGTTTCTCACACACTCTCTATCCAATGGGATTTGTGACACAAAACTCTCCAATGGGCATTGTGACACACACACGCTGTAACATGGGGTTTGTGACACACACACTGTCCAATGGGGATTGTGACACACACATTGTCCTGAGTGGTTTGTGACTCAGAGACTCTCCAGGGTTGTTTGTTACACACACGCTGTCCAGAGGGGTTTGCGACACACACACTGTCCAATGGGTTTGTGACACACACACGCTGTCCAATGGGGTTTTTAACACACACGCTGCCCAATGGGATTTGTGACATACACACTCTCCAGGGTGGTTTGTGACAAAGACACTGCAGAATTGGGTTTGTGAAACACACTCTGTCCGATGGGGATTGTGACACTCACACGCTGTCCAATGGGGTTTGAGACACAGATGCTGTCCCATGGGGTTCATGACAAACACTCTGTCCAATAGGGTTTGTGACATACACATGCTATACAACGGGGTTTGTGACACACACACTTTCCAATTTGGTTTGTGACACATACGCTATCCAATGGGGTTTGTGACACAGACAATCTCCAGGGGTGTTTGTGAAACACACGCTGTCCAGAGGGGTTTGTGACACACACACTGTCCAATGGGGATTGTGACACACACACTGTATAATGGGGTTTGTGACACACACACTCTCCAAAGGGGTTTGACACACACACGCTGTCCAATGGGGTTTTCGACACACACACGCTATCCAATGGGGATTGTGACACACACACTGTCCAAGGCGGATTGTGACACACACAAACTCTGTCCAATGGGGTTGTTGACAAACAAACTGTCCAATGGGGTTTGTGACACATACGCTGTCCAATGGAGTTTGTCACACAAACTCTGTTCAATGGGGACTGTGACACATACACACTGTCCAGAAAGTTTTGTGATGCACACACTGTCCAATGGGTATTATGACACACACACGCTGTCCCATGGGTTTTTTCACACACATGCTGTCCAATGGGGTTTGTGACACACACACAGTCCAATGGGGTTTGTAACACACACGCTCTCCAATGGGTTTTGTGAAACACACAATCTGTCCAATGGGGCATGTGATACACACACTGTACAGGGGGGTTTGTTACACACACTCTATCCAAAGGGGTCTGTGACACACAAAGTTTCCAATGGGGTTTGTGCCATACACACTGTCCAGGGGGGATTGTGACACACACACTGATTAATGGGGTTTCTCACACACACTCTGTTCAATGGGGTTTGTGACACACAACTCTCCAATGGGCATTGTTACACACACACCCTGTCTAATGGGTTAGTGACACACACACTCTGTCCAACGAGGCTTGTGACACACACGCTGTCCAATGGGTATTGTGACACACACACGCTGTAACATGGGGTTTGTGACACACATGCTGTCCAATGGGGTTTGTGACACACACAATGTCTCGAGGGGTTTGTGACTCAGAGACTCTCCAGGGTTGTTTGTGACACACACGCTGTTCAGAGGGGTTTGTGACACACACACCGTTCAAAGGGGTTTGTGACACACACGCTGTCCAATGGGATTTGTGACACACACACTGTCCAGTGGGGTTTGTGACACACACGCTGTCAAATGGGATTTGTGAAACACACTCTGTCCGATGGGGATTGTGACACACACGCTGTCCAATGGGGTTTGAGAAACGGGCGCTGTCCCATGGGGTTCATGACAAACACTGTGTCCAATAGGGTTTGTGACATACACACGCTATACAATGGGATTTGTGACACACAGACTTTCCAATGTGGTTTGTGACACACACGCTGTACAATGGGGTTTGTGACACACAGACTGTCTAAGGGGTTTGTGACACACCCACGCTCTCCAAAGGTGTTTCTGACACACACGCTGTCAAATGGGGTTTGTGACACCCGCACTGTCCAGGGGGGTTTGTGACACACACACTCTCTGTCCAATGGGGTTTGTCACACACACTCTGTCCAATGGGGTTTCTGACACACACGCTGTCCAATGGGGATTGGGACATACACACGCTGTCCAATGGGGATTGTGATACACACACGCTGTCCAATGGGGATTGTGATATACACACGCTGTCCAATGGTGTTTGTGATACGCATGCTGACCAGTGGTGTTTGTGACACACACGCTGAATATTGCGGTTTGGGAGACAAACACTTTCCAAAGGGGTTTGTGTCATACACGCTGTCCAATGGGTTTTGTGTCACACACCGTGTCCAGGGGCGTTTGTGACACAAACGCTGTACAGTGGGGTTTTTGACACACACACTGTCCAATGGGGTTAGTGACACACACGATGTCCAATGGGGTTTCTGACACACACACTGAGTCCAATGGGGCTTGTGACACACACGGTGTCAAATGGGGTTCGTGACACATATGCTGTCCAGTGGGATTTGTGAACACACAAACTTTTCAATAGGGTTTGTGACACAGACACGCTATCCAATGGGATTTGTGACACACACGGTGCCCAGGGGGGTTTGTGACACACACGCTGTCTAATGGGGTCTGTGACACACACAGTTTCCAATGTGGTTTCTGACACACACACTGTCCAAAGGGGTTTGTGACATTCGATTGTCCAATGGGGATTGTACCACACACATGCTGTCCAATGTGGTTTGTGAAACACACACTCTTTCCAATGGGGCTTGTGACATACACGCTGTCTAGAGGGGTTTGTGACACACACACTGTCCGGACGGGTTTGCGATAAACACAATGTCCAATGGGCTTTGTGACACATACACTGTACAGGGGGGTTTGTGACCCACACACTGTCCAGTGGGTTTTGTGACACATACACTTTCCAATGGGTTTTGTGACTCACACGCTGTCCGATGGTGTTTGTGACACACGCACTATCAAGGCGGGTTTGTGACAAACACACTGTGCAACGGGCTTTGTGACACACACACTGTCTAATGGGTTTTGTGACACTCACGCGCTGTCCAATGGTGTTTGTGACACCCACATTGTCCATTGTGTTTTGTGACACACACGCTGTTCAGGGGGGTTTGAGACACACACACTGTCCAATGGGGTTTGTGACACACACACGCTGTCCCATGGGTTTTTTCACACGCATGCTGTCCAATGGGGTTTGTGACACACACGCTGTCCAATGGGGTTTGTAACACACACGCTCTCCAATGGGGTCTGTGACACACAAAGTTTCCAATGGGGTTTGTGACACACACGCTGTCCAATGGGGTTTGTAACACACACGCTCTCCAATGGGTTTTGTGACACACACATACTGTCCAATGGGGCTTGTGACACACACACTGTACAGGGGGGTTTGTTACACACGCTCTATCCAAAGGGGTCTGTGACACACAAAGTTTCCAATGGGGTTTGTGACACACACGCTGTCCAATGGGAATTGTGATACACACACGCTGTCCAATGGTGTTTGTGATACGCATGCTGACCAATGGTGTTTGTGACACACACGCTGAATATTGCGGTTTGGGACACACACACTTTCCAAAGGGGTTTGTGTCATACACGCTGTCCAATGGGGTTTGTGACACAAACAGTGTCCAGGGGGGTTTGTGACACAAACGCTGTACAGAGGGGTTTGTGACACACACACTGTAAAAAGGGGTTAGTGACACACAAGTTGTCCAATGGGGTTTCTGACACACACACTGAGTCCAATGGGGCTTGTGACACACACGGTGTCCAATGGGGTTCGTGACACATATGCTGTCCAGTGGGATTTGTGAACACCCAAACTTTTCAATAGGGTTTGTGACACAGACACGCTATACAATGGGTTTTGTGACACACACGCTGTCCAGGGGGGTTTGTGACACGCACGCTGTCCAAAGTGGTTTGTGACACACACACTGTACAGGGGGGTTTGTGACACACCCTGTGTCCAATGGGATTTGTGACACACACACTGTCCAATGGGGATTGTGACTCACACAAACTCTGTCCAATGGGGTTGGTGACACACAAACTGTCCAATAGTGTTTGTGAAACACACGCTGTCCAATGGGGTTTGTTACACAGATGCTTCCCAATGGGGTTTGTTACACACACACTTTCCAGGGGGGTTTGTGACACACACGCTGTCCAGTGGGGATTGTGACACACACGCTGTCCAGAGGTTTTTGTGACCCACACACATTCCAATGGAGATTGTGACAGACACGCTGTCCAATGGGGTTTGTGAAACACACACACTGTCCAATGGGGATTGTGACACACACACGCTGTCCAATGTTGGTTGTGACACACATGCTGTCCAATGGTGTGTGTGACAAACACGCTGCCCATTGCGGTTTGGGACAGACTCAATTTCCTATCTTGGGCCTTGAAAAGCAAGTCCTTTGGCGACACAGTACGCCAGAAAGAATTGAATCAGACAACGGTACTCATTTCAAAAACAGTCTTATAGACAATTGGGCCAAAGAACATGGTATTGAGTGGGTATATCATATTCTATATCATGCACCAGCCTCTGGGAAAATTGAAAGGTACAATGGTTTGCTAAAAACTACACTAAAGGCACTTGGTGGTGGAACCTTTAAAAATTGGGACTCACATTTAGCAAAAGCCTCTTGGTTGGTCAACACCCGGGGATCAACCAATCGAGCCGGGCCTGCCCAATCAGAAATTCTACGGACTGTAGAAGGAGATAAAGTCCCTGTAGTACACATGAAAAACATGTTAGGAAAGGCAGTCTGGGTTACTCCTGCCTCAGGCAAAGGCAAGCCCATTCGTGGGATTGTTTTTGCCCAGGGACCTGGCAGCACCTGGTGGGTGATGCTTAAGGATGGAGAAGTTCGGTGTGTACCTCAAGGGGATTTGAGTTTAGGTGAAAATATTCAATACTGAACTGCATGATGTGAATTGCCATGCTAACAGTGTTTAATAAGTGTCTTCCAGATCAAGACAATGATGATGAAACCAGAGCTAGCTTCTTCGAGTGGCGCCTGACAACTTCTTCGAAGTTGATATCTTTAACCCACAAACAGTGGTAATGAGATGCACTTGTACCATTTTTCCTGCCCTGGGAGACTGTCGTGACAAAACGAACTTAATGAACTTTTTAAAGGATGGTCCACTGATGAATTACTCCTGTGTATATATGTACATATGTATATATAGATATGTAGTTGTAGTGATTAATTAGATTATATTGATAGATTGTATTGATAAGGTTTAAGCATTCAGTGAATGGCGTATTATAAGGGGTGGAATGTCCTGGTTTAGTTAAAAACAAGTATCTCTTTCAGTGAATTTGCCTGTCAGCTAAAGCCTTCATATTAACTGCATTTTCCTGGAGAACCAGACACATGTTTTGGTAAACCTAGCAATGGAATGCAAACTTATTGATAAGCATGGATGGACATCTCGCGAGAGGGGCGACGAGAAGAAAGAGACCAAGAAACTGACCAACTGTGTATAACATTCCATTCACTTGAATACTTCATATAAAAGTGGGAGATCACAAGGATCTCGTTCGTTTTTCCCCTTTTGCCTTTTTCCCTTCTGCTCATGGCCGACATTAGAAGAGGACCTTGCTAGTCGTCCCTGCGAACTGAGGCCTAGTGAGAGACTGAATCCAGCTCCGGTTGGCTGCAGAGTCTAATCCAGGACTTTGGTTGCCGGCTCTGCAGTTGCTGAGACTTTCAAGATTGGTTTTGTATATTTTGTATTATTTTCTCTATTCTTATTAGTAGCATTAGTAAAACATCTTTAATTTTTTCCAACTCTCTTCACTCTGTCCTTCTTTTCCTCCCAATTGCCTCTCCTTAGTGGAAAGCGGGGAGAGGGAGAGGAAAGTGGGGGCGGGGAGAGGGGGTTAACAATACATCTGCCAGGGTTTTATTGTCACCCCGCAATCTTAACCCTCGACACACACACGGTGTCCAAAGGGGATTGCGACACACACGTTGTGCAATGGCGTTTGTGACACAGAAACTGTCAAGGGATGTTTGTGACACACACACTGTCCAGGGGGGTTTGAGACACACACGCTGTTCAATGGTGTTTGAGACACAGAGGCTGTCAAATGGGGATTGTGACACACAGGCTGTTCAATAGGGATTGTGAGTCACACACGCTGTCCAAAGGGGTTTATGGCACACACACTGTGCAAATGGGTTTGTGACACACACACGCTGTCCAATGGGGTTTATGCCACACATACTCTATCCAATGGGGTTTCTGACACACAAGCTTTCCAATAGGGTTTGTGACACACACGCGCTGTACAATGGGGTTTGTGACACACACATTCCAATGGGTTTTGTGACACACATGCTGTCCAAAGCGTTTTGTGACACACACACTGTTTAATGGGTTTTGTGACACACACTCGCTGTCCAATTGTGTTTGTGACACACACGCTGTCAAATGGGGTTTGTGACACACACACTGTCCAATGGGATTTGTGACACAAACGCTGTATAATGGGTTTAGTGACGCACACACAATCTAATGGGGTTGTGACACACAATCGCTGTCCAATGGCGTTTGTAGACACACACGCTGTGAAATGCTGTTTGTGACACAGACACTGTCCAGGGGGGTTTGTGACACACACACTGTCCAGGTGGGTTTGAGACACACACGCTGTCCAATGGGGATTGTGACATGCACGCTGTCCAATAGGGTTTATGGCACACACACACTGTCCAATGGGGTTTGTGTCACAGACACTTTCCAATGAGTTTTATGATACACACTCTGCCCAATGGGTTTTGTGAAACACACACAGTCTAAGGGGGTTTGTGACACACACTCGTTGTCCAATGGTTCTTGTAAAACACACATGCTGTCCAATGGGGTTTGTGGCACACACACTGTCTAATGGGGTGTGTGAAATACACTCGCTGTCCAATGGTGTTTGTGACACAGACACACTATCCAGTGGGGTTTGTGACACACACACTGTCCAATGGGGTTTGTGACACACATGCAATACAATGGGGTTTGTGACACACACAGTGTCCCCTGGGGTTTGTGACACACACGCTGCCCCATGCCTTTTGTGACACACACGCTGTCCAATGTGGATTGTGACAAAAACATGCTGTCCAATGGGGTTTATGGCACACACACTCTCCAATGGGTTTTGTGAGACACACACACTATTCAATTGGGATTGTGAAACACACACATTCCAATGGGGTTTGTGACACACACGCTGTCCAAGGTGTTTTGTGACACACACACTGTCCAATGGGGATTGTGACACAGAGGCTGTCCAATCCTGTTGATGACACACACATGGTCCAATGGGGTTAGTGACATCCACACTGTCCAATGGGGTTTCTGGCACAGACACTGTCCAACGGGGTTGGTGACACACAAAGGCTGTCCAATGGGGTTTGTGACACACACGCTGTCCATGGGTTTTGTGACACACACGCTGTCCAATGTCATTTGTAATACACATGCTGTCCAATGGGGTTTGAGACAAAAAGGTTGTTCAATGGGTTTTTGACAAACACACTGTCCAATGGGGTTTCAGACACACATGCTGTCCAAAGGCGTTTGTGACACACAAACTGTCCAATGCGGTTTGTGACACACATGCTGTCCATTAGGGTTTGTGACACACACAAGCTGTCCAATGGGGTTTGTGACACACACACTGTCCCATGGGGCTTGAGGCACACATGCTGTCCAATAAGGATTGTGACACACACGCTGTCCGGGGGGTTTGTGACACACGCTGTCGACTGGGGTTTGTGACACACACACTTTCCATTGGGGTTTGTGACACACGCACGCTGTCCAATAGGGTTTGTGACACAGACACTTTCCAATGGGGTTTATGATACACATGCTGTCCAATGCGGGTTGTGAAACACACGCTGTCCGATGAGGTTTGTGACACACACGCTGTCCAATGGTGTTTGTGACACACCCATGCTTTCCAAAGGGATTTGTGACAAACACACGCTATTCAGTGGGGTTTCTGACACCCATGCTGTCCAACGGGGTTTGTAATCCAGAAACTGTCAAGAGGGATTTGTGACACACAAAGTGTCTCAGCTACCTGAGACACTTAGACTAAGCCTAAAATACTCAGATCTCTCCATAAGGATGGTTTTTATACTGTACTTCCACAATCTGCTGGCAGTACAAAAAAATAAGCTGTAGATCTCCTTAGGCTGAGTCATGGTGCTTTGGTGCAGGGATCAGGCATATCATGGGAATATTTCACCATTTCTGCCCTCGTTTTCAGTGTATTACACCAAAACACCCACTTGCTGATTTCCTTTCAAGAGGAAAGGCTGCGATTTGCAGAATACCTCTGTTTTGGGGAAGTGAGAAATTGCTGAGTTGACACCAAGTCCGTCAGTGTCCCTGTCACCTGCAGAGTCACCGCATCCTCACCACGGTAGCGGGCATTGTGACAAAGTACGATGTCAGCTGGGTGTGACAGAGAGCCGCCCCCTAGGGGAGGAGGAGCCTGTCAGCCCCGGGCCTGTCACTGCCTGCTGTCCCTCCTGTTACCAGCCAGGCCTCTGAAAACTGGTCAAACCATGCCCAGACTTGGGGCCAAAGGGGCCCAAAGTCTCCAACAGACAAATCTGGAAAAAAGATATGGGGCAGAGGGAGAAAGCGAAGGGAGCAGAACAAAAGGAAAGGAAGAATAAAAAGTAGTGTTGGGCTGCAGGAGTGAGATGGATGAATTGCCATTAAAGAGGCAGGAAGCAGGAGAGTGAGAGAAAAGGAAAGTAGTGACATGCAGCCAGACGAGGGGTTAGTGAGAGAGGGTGGGACAGAGAACAGGATGAGAAGGAAATAAGGCAAGGCAAGGACAGGCAAGGATAGGCAAGGCAAGGCTAGGCTGCAGGACATTTTTTTGCTTTATAGTTTCTAGTACATTCATCTTCAGACGTGGTGGATAGCCATAAGACCGTATGGATTAGGCCCAAGCAAAAACCCCAGCTACTTGAGACACTTAGACTAAGCCTAAAATACGCAGATCTCTCCATAAGGATGGTTTTTATACTGTACTTTCACAATCTGCTGGCAGTACAAAAATATAAGCTGCAGATCTCCTTAGGCTGAGTCATGGTGCTTTGGTGTAGGGATCATGCATATCATGGGAATATTTCACCATTTCTACTCTGATTTTAGTGTATTACACCAAAACACACACCTGATGACATCCTTTCAAGAGCAAAGGCAGCAATTTGCAGAATTCCGCTTCTTAGAGGAAGTGAGAAATTGCTGAGCTGCCACCAAGTCCTGCAGTGTCCCTGTAACCTGCAGAGTCACCACATACTCGCCACGGTAGCGGGCATTGTGACAAAGGTTCTATGTCAGCTGGGTGTGGCAGCCAGGCGCCCCCTAGGGGATGGGGAGCCTGTCAGCCCCGGGCCTGTCACTGCCTGCTGTCCCTCCTGTTACCAGCCAGGCCTCTGAAAACTGGTCAAACCATGCCCAGACTTGGGGCCAAAGGGGCCCAAAGTCTCCAACAGACAAGTCTGGAAAAAAGATATGGGGCAGAGGGAGAAAGCGAAGGGAGAAGAACAAAAGGAAAGGAAGAATAAAAAGTAGTGTTGGGCTGCAGGAGTGAGATGGATGAATTGCCATTAAAGAGGCAGGAAGCAGGAGAGTGAGAGAAAAGGAAAGTAGAGACATGCAGCCAGACGAGGGGTTAGTGAGAGAGGGTGGGACAGAGAACAGGATGAGAAGGAAATAAGGCAAGGCAAGGACAGGCAAGGATAGGCAAGGCAAGGCTAGGCTGCAGGACATTTTTTTGCTTTATAGTTTCTAGCACATTCGTCTTCAGACGTGGTGGATAGCCATAAGACCGTATGGATTAGGCCCAAGCAAAAACCCCAGCTACTTGAGACACTTAGACTAAGCCTAAAATACGAAGATCTCTCCATAAGGATGGTTTTTATACTGTACTTTCACAATCTGCTGGCAGTACAAAAATATAAGCTGCAGATCTCCTTAGGCTGAGTCATGGTGCTTTGGTGTAGGGATCATGCATATCATGGGAATATTTCACCATTTCTACTCTGATTTTAGTGTATTACACCAAAACACACACCTGATGACATCCTTTCAAGAGCAAAGGCAGCAATTTGCAGAATTCCGCTTCTTAGAGGAAGTGAGAAATTGCTGAGCTGCCACCAAGTCCTGCATTGTCCCTGTTGCCTCCAGAGTCACCGCATCCTCACCACGGTAGCGGGCATTGTGACAAAGGTTCTATGTCAGCTGGGTGTGGCAGCCAGGCGCCCCCTAGGGGATGGGGAGCCTGTCAGCCCCGGGCCTGTCACTGCCTGCTGTCCCTGCTGTCACCAGCCAGGGCACTGAAAACTGGTCAAACCATGCCCAGACATGGGGCCAATTTGGCCCAAAGTCTCCAACAGACAAGTTGTGAAGAAAGATATGGGACAGAGGGCGAAAGCGAAGGGAGCAGGAGAAAGGGAAGGAAGAATAAAAAAAGTGTTGGGCTGCAGAAGTTAGATGGAGGAATTGCAAGAAAAGGGGCAGGAAGGAGGAGAGTGAGAGAAAAGGAAAGAAAGAAGAGACATGCAGCCAGACGAGGGGTTAGAGAGAGAAGATGAGACAGAGAACAGGATGAGAAGGAAATAAGGCAAGGCAAGGACAAGCAAGGACAGGCTAGGCTGCAGGACATTTTTTTGCTTTGTAGTTTCTAGCACATTTGTCTTCAGATGAGGAGGAAAACCATAAGACCTTATGGATTAGGCCCAGGCAAAAACCCCAGCTACTTGAGACACTTAGACTAAGCCTGAAATATGAAAATGTCTCCATAAGGATGGTTTTTATACAGCATTCCACAATCTGCTGGCAGTACAAAAAAATAAGCTGCAGATCTCCTTAGGCTGAGTCATGGTGCTTTGGTGCAGGAACCATGCATATCATGGGAATATTTCAACATTTCTGCTCTGGTTTTCAGTGTATGACACCAAAAGACCCACCTGATGACATCCTTTCAAGAGCACAGGCAGCAATTTGCAGAATTCTGCTTCTTTGGGGAAGTGAGAAATTGCTGAGCTGCCACCAAGTCCTGCAGTGTCCCTGTCACCTGCAGAGTCACCACATCCTCACCACGGTAGCTGGCATTGTGACAAAGGTTCTATGTCAGCTGGGTGTGGCAGCCAGGCGCCCCCTAGGGGATGGGGAGCCTGTCAGCCCCGGGCCTGTCACTGCCTGCTGTCCCTACTGTCACAAGCAAGGCCTCTGAAAATTGGTCAAACCGTGCCAGACGTGGGGCCAATTTGGCCCAGAGTCTCCAAGAAACAAGTCGGGAAGAAAGTTATGGGACAGAGGGAGAAAGCGAAGGGAGCAGGAGAAAGGGAAGGAAGAATAAAAAGTAGTGTTGGGCTGCAGGAGTGAGATGGAGGAATTGAAAGAAAATGGCAGGAAGCAGGAGAGTGAAAGAGAAAAGGAAAGAAGAGACATGCGGCCAGACGAGGGGTTAGTGAGAGAGGATGGGACAGAGAACAGAATGGGAAGGAAATAAGGCAAGGCAAGGACAGGCAAGGACAGGCAAGGCAAGGGTAGGCTGCAGGACATTTTTTTGTTTTATAGTTTCTAGCACATTCATCTTCAGACTAGGAGGAAAGCCATAATACCGTATGGATTAGGCCCAAGCAAAAACCCCAGCTACTTGAGACACTTAGACTAAGCATAAAATACGAAGATCTCTCTGTAAGGATTGTTTTTATACTGTACTTCCACCATCTGCTGACAGTAAAAAAAAATAAGCTGCAGATCTCCTTAGGCTGATTCATGGTGTTTTGTTGCAGGGACCATGCATATCATGGGAATATTTCACCATTTCTGCTCTGGTTTTCAGTGTATGACACCAAAAGACCCACCTGATGACAGCCTTTCAAGAGCAAAGGCAGCAATTTGCAGAATTCCGCTTCTTTGGGGAAGTGAGAAATTGCTGAGCTGCCACCAAGTCCTGCAGTGTCCCTGTCACCTGCAGAGTCACCGCATCCTCACCACGGTAGCGGGCATTGTGACAAAGGTCCTATGTCAGCTGGGTGTGGCAGCCTGGTGCCTCCTAGAGGATGGGGAGCCTGTCAGCCACGGGCCTGTCACTGCCGGCTGTCCCTGATGTCACCAGCCAGGCCTCTGAAACCTTGTCAAACCATGCCCAGACGTGTGGCCAATTTGGCCCAAATTCTCCAACAGACAAGACGGGAAGAAAGATATGGGACAGAGGGAGAAAGCGAAGGGAGCAGGAGAAAGGGAAGGAAGAATAAAAAGTAGTGTTGGGCTGCAGAAGTGAGATGGAGGAATTGCAAGAAAAGATGCAGGAAGCAGAGGAGTGAGAGAAAAGGAAAGTAGAGACATGCAGCCAGACGAGGGGTTAGTGAGAGAGGATGGGACAGAGAACAGGATGGGAAGGAAATAAGGCAAGGTAAGGACAGGCAAGGACAGGCAAGGCAAGGCTAGGATGCAGGACATTTTTTTGCTTTATAGTTTCTAGCACATTCGTCTTCAGACTAGGAGGAAAGCCAGAAGACCGTATGGATTAGGCCCAAGCCTAGACCCCAGCTACTTGAGACACTTAGACTAAGCCAAAAATACGAAGATCTCTACATAAGGTTGGTTTTTATACTGTATTCCACAATCTGCTGGCAGTACAAAAAAATAAGCTGCAGATCTCCTTAGGCTGAGTCATGGTGCTTTGGTGCAGGAACCATGCATATCATGGGAATATTTCACTATTTCTGCTCTGGTTTTCAGTGTATTACACCAAAACACCCACCTGATGACAGCCTTTCAAGAGCAAAGGCAGCAATTTGCAGAATTCCGCTTCTTTGGGGAACTGAGAAATTGCTGAGCTGACACCAAGTCCTGCAGTGTCCCTGTCACCTGCAGAGTCACCGCATCCTCGCCACGGTAGCGGGCATTGTGAAAAACGTTCTTTGTCAGATGGGTGTGGCAGCCAGGCGCCCCCTAGGGGATGGGGAGCCTGCCAGCCCCGAGCCTGTCACTGCCTGCTGTCCCTGCTGTCACCAGCCAGGCCTCTGAAAATTGGTCAAACCATGCCCAGACTTGGTGCCAATTTGGCCCAAAGTCTTGAAAAGACAAGTCGGGAAGAAAGATATGGGAAAGAGGGAGAAAGCGAAGGGAGCAGGAGAAAGGGAAGGAAGAATGGAAAGCCCGAATTAAGAGGGAAATCAGCAGCCCACTTGACGTGCATGTACGCTAATGCATGCAGTATGGGCAACTAACAAGAGAAGCTGGAAGCCATCGTGTAGCAGGAAAGCCATGACATAGTTGCCATCACAGAAACATGGTGGGATGACTCATATTACTGGAGTGCTGCTATGTGTGGCTACAAGCTCTTCAGAAAAGATAGGTAGGGTAGGAGAGGTGGAGGGGTGGCTTTATATGTTAGAGAGTCACTCGACTCTGTTAAACTTGAGGTCAGTATGCAGGTTTGAGTTCCTGTGGACCAGAATCAGGGGGAATTCCAACAAGGCTGACATCCTCGTGGGTGTCTGTTATAGACCGCGCAACCAGGACAATGAAGGAGATGAATTATTCTACAAGCAGCTGGCAGATGTCTCAAAATCGATGGCCCTTGTTCTTGTGGGTGACTTTAACCTGCCGGTTATCTGCTGGGAGGTCAATACTGCACAGAAGAGGCAGTCTAGGAAGTTCCTAGAGTGTATAGAGGACAATTTCCTTCATCAGCTGGTAAATGAGCCCACCAGGGGCAAGACCCCGCTAGACCTACTGTTTACAAACAGAGAAAGGCTGGTGGGAGATGTAGTGGTTGGAGGCCGCCTGGGGCATAGCTACCATGAAATAATAGAATTTTCAGTACTCAGAGATGCAGGGAGAACCATTAACAAAACCTCTATGCTGGACTTCCCGAGGGCAGATTTTTGCCTATTCAGAAGTCTAGTTCAGAGCATACCCTGGGAAATAATGCTTAAAAACAAGGGGGCCCAGGAGGGTTGGACATGCTTCAAGCAGGTGGTTTTGAGTGCACAGGAACAGGCTATACCAGTGTGCCGAAAGGCTAGCCGGCGGGGAAGACAACCGGCTTGGCTAAACAGGGAGATTCTGAATGAAATCAGAAATAAAAAGAGACTTTACCGACTGTGGAAAAAAGGCCTGGCTACTTATGAAGGATTTATGGAAATAGCTAGATCATGCAGAAAAAAGATCAGGGAAACAAAAGTGCAATTTGAAGTTAACTTGGCCAATTCTGTCAGGGATAATAAAAAGTCCTTCTTCAAATATGTTAATAACAAAAGGAGGGGCAAGGAAAACCTCCATTCTCTGTTGGACTCTGAAGGAAATATAGTTAACAAAGATGAGGAGAAAGCTGAGGTACTTAATACCTACTTTGCCTCAGTTTTTACCAGTGAGACAGGTGGCCCTCAGGACAACTCATCTCTGGAGGTGGTTGACAGAGATAGGAAGCCAAATAGGCCCCTTGTATTCCAGGAGGAAATAGTTGGTGATTTACTGAGCCATCTGGATCCTCACAAGTCTATGGGACCAGATGGGATCCATCCTAGGGTGATGAGGGAGCTAGCAGAAGAACTTGCCAAGCCGCTCTCCATAATCTTCCAACAGTCCTGGCTCACTGGGGAGGTCCCATATGATTGAAAATTGGCCAATGTTACCCCAGTCCACAAAAAGGGCTGCAGAGCTGACCCTGGCAACTACAGGCCTGTCAGTCTGACCTCGGTGCCTGGCAGGGTTATGGAGCAGATCATGCTGAGTGGAATCACACAGCACCTTCAGGATGGACAAGGGATCAGACCCAGCCAGCATGGGTTTAGGAGGGGCAGGTCCTGTCTGACCAGCCTGATCTCCTTTTATGATCAGGTGACCCAGATGGTGGATGAGGGGAAAGCCATGGATGTGGTCTATCTGGACTTCAGCAAGGTCTTTGACACTGTCTCCCATAATATACTCTTGCAAAAGCTGATAGCCCATGGCTTGGACAAGTGCACTCTACGCTGGGTTAAGAACTGGCTGGAGGGCCGGGCCCAGAGAGTGCTGGTGAACGGGGCTGCATCCAGCTGGCGGCCAGTCACTAGTGGTGTTCCCCAGGGGTCAGTGTTGGGTCCAGTCCTGTTTAACATCTTTATTGATGACTTAGATGAGGGGATTGAGACCATCATCAGCAAATTTGCTGATGACACCAAGTTGGGAGGGAGTGTCGACCTACTGGAAGGCAGGAGGGCTCTGCAGAGGGATCTGGATAGACTGGAAAAATGGGCTGATTCCAATGGGATGAAGTTCAATAAGGCCAAGTGCCGGGTGCTGCACTTTGGTCACAACAACCCCCTGCAGCGCTACAGGCTGGGCACAGAGTGGCTGGAGAGCAGTCAGACAGAAAGGGACCTGGGGGTACTAATTGACAGGAAGCTCAACATGAGCCAACAGTGTGCCCGGGTGGCCAAGAAGGCCAACGGTATCCTGTCCTGTATCAAAAATAGCGTGGTCAGCAGGACAAGGGAAGTGATCCTTCCCCTGTACTCTGCATTGGTGAGGCCACATCTGGAGTATTGTGTTCAGTTCTGGGCCTCTCAGTTCAGGAAAGACATTGAAGTGCTGGAGCGGGTCCAGAGAAGAGCAACACGACTGGTGAAGGGACTTGAACACAAGCCCTATGGGGAGAGGCTGAGAGAGCTGGGGTTGTTTAGTCTAGAGAAGAGGAGGCTTAGAGTTGACCTCATCACTCTCTATAACTACCTGAAGGGAAGTTATAGCCAGGTGGGGATTGGTCTCTTCTCCCAGGCAGTTAGCAATAGGACAAGGGGGCATGGGCTTAAACTCTACCAGGGAAAATTTAGACTGGATATTAGAAAGAAATTCTTTACAGAGAGAGTGGTCAGGCATTGGAATGGCCTGCCCATGGAGGTAGTGGACTCGCCGTCCCTAGAGGTTTTTAAACTGAGATTGGACATGGCACTTAGTGCCATGATCTAATAAACGGACTAGAGTTGGACCAAGAGTTGGACTTGATGATCGCTGAGGTCTTTTCTAACCCAGTCGATTCTGTGATTCTGTGATTATGTGATTCTGTGAATAAAAAGAAGTGTTGGGCTGCAGGAGAGAGATGGAGGAATTGCAGGAAAAGAGGCAGGGAGCAGGAGAGTGAGAGAAAAGGAAAGAAGAGACATGCAGCCAGACGAGGGGTTAGTGAGAGAGGATGGGACAGAGAACAGGATGAGAAGGAAATAAGGCAAGGCAAGGACAGGCAAGGACAGGCAAAGCAAGGCTAGGCTGCAGGACATGTTTTCCCTTTATAGTTTCTAGCACATTCGTCTTCAGACTAGGAGTAAGGCCATAAGACCGTATGGATTAGGCCCAAGCAAAAACCCCAGCTACTTGAGACACTTAGACTAAGCCTAAAATACGCAGATCTCTCCATAAGGATGGTTTATATACTGTTCTTCCACAATCTGCTGGCAGTACAAAAAAAGAAGCTGCATATCTCCTTAGCCTGAGTCATGGTGCTTTGGTGCAGGGACCATGCATATCATGGGAATATTTCACCATTTCTGCTCTGGTTTTCAGAGTATGACACCAAAACACCCACCTGATGATATCCTTTCAAGAGCAAAGGAAGCAATTTGCAGAATTCCGCTTCTTTGGGGAAGGGAGAAATTGCTGAGCTGCCACCAAGTCCTGCAGTGTCCCTGTCACCTGCAGAGTCACTACATACTCGCCACGGTAGCGGGCATTGTGACAAAGGTTCTATGTCAGCTGGGTGTGGCAGCCAGGCGACCGCTAGGGGATGGGGAGCCTGTCAGCCCCGGGCCTGTCACTGCCTGCTGTCCCTGCTGTCACCAGCCAGGCCTCTGAAAATTGGTCAAACCATGCCCAGACTTGGGGCCAAATTGGCCCAAAGTCTTGAAAAGACAAGTCGGGAAGAAAGATATGGGACAGAGGGAGAAAGGGAAGGGAGCAGGAGAAAGGGAAGGAAGAATAAAAAGTAGTGTTGTGCTGCAGGAGTGAGATGGAGGAATTGCCATTAAAGAGGCAGGAAGCAGGAGAGTGAGAGAAAAGGAAAGAAGAGATATGCAGCCAGACGAGGGGTTAGTGAGAGAGGATGGGACAGAGAACAGGATGAGAAGGAAATAAGGCAAGGCAAGGACAGGCAAGGACAGGCAAAGCAAGGCTAGGCTGCAGGACATGTTTTTGCTTTATAGTTTATAGCACATTCGTCTTCAGACTAGGAGTAAGGCCATAAGACCGTATGGATTAGGCCCAAGCAAAAACCCCAGCTACTTGAGACACTAAGACTAAGCCTAAAATACGCAGATCTCTCCATAAGGATGGTTTTTATACTGTGCTTCCACAATCTGCTGGCACTACAAAAAAATAAGCTGCAGATGTCCTTAGGCTGAGTCATGGTGCTTTGGTGCAGGGACCATGCATATCATGGGAATATTTCACCATTTCTGCTCTGGTTTTCAGAGTATGACACCAAAACACCCACCTGATGATATCCTTTCAAGAGCAAAGGCAGCAATTTGCAGAATTCCGCTTCTTTGGGGAACTGAGAAATTGCTGAGCTGCCACCAAGTCCTGCAGTGTCCCTGTCACCTGCAGAGTCACCACATACTCGCCACGGTAGCGGGCATTGTGACAAAGGTTCTATGTCAGCTGGGTGTGGCAGCCAGGCGCCCCCTAGGGGATGGGGAGCCTGTCAGCCCCGGGCCTCTCACTGCCTGCTGTCCCTGCTGTCACCAGCCAGGCCTCTGAAAATTGGTCAAACCATGCCCAGACTTGGGGCCAATTTGGCCCAAAGTCTTGAAAAGGCAAGTCGGGAAGAAAGATATGGGACAGAGGGAGAAAGCGAAGGGAGCAGGAGAAAGGGAAGGAAGAATAAAAAGTAGTGTTGGGCTGCAGGATTGAGATGGAGGAATTGCCATTAAAGAGGCAGGAAGGAGGAGAGTGAGAGAAAAGGAAAGAAGAGACATGCAGCCAGACGAGGGGTTAGTGAGAGAGGATGGGACAGAGAACAGGATGAGAAGGAAATAAGGCAAGGCAAGGACAGGCAAGGACAGGCAAAGCAAGGCTAGGCTGCAGGACATGTTTTCCCTTTATAGTTTCTAGCACATTCGTCTTCAGACTAGGAGTAAGGCCATAAGACCGTATGGATTAGGCCCAAGCAAAAACCCCAGCTACTTGAGACACTTAGACTAAGCCTAAAATACGCAGATCTCTCCATAAGGATGGTTTTTATACTGTGCTTCCACAGTCTGCTGGCAGTACAAAAAAATAAGCTGCAGATCTCCTTAGGCTGAGTCATGGTGCTTTGGTGCAGGGACCATGCATATCATGGGAATATTTCACCATTTCTGCTCTGGTTTTCAGAGTATGACACCAAAACACCCACCTGATGATATCCTTTCAAGAGCAAAGGCAGCAATTTGCAGAATTCCGCTTCTTTGGGGAAGTGAGAAATTGCTGAGCTGCCACCAAGTCCTGCAGTGTCCCTGTCACCTGCAGAGTCACCACATACTCGCCACGGTAGCGAGGCATTGTGACAAAGGTTCTATGTCAGCTGGGTGTGGCAGCCAGGCGACCGCTAGGGGATGGGGAGCCTGTCAGCCCCGGGCCTGTCACTGCCTGCTGTCCCTGCTGTCACCAGCCAGGCCTCTGAAAATTGGTCAAACCATGCCCAGACTTGGGGACAAATTGGCCCAAAGTCTTGAAAAGGCAAATCGGGAAGAAAGATATGGGACAGAGGGAGAAAGGGAAGGGAGCAGGAGAAAGGGAAGGAAGAATAAAAAGTAGTGTTGTGCTGCAGGAGTGAGATGGAGGAATTGCCATTAAAGAGGCAGGAAGCAGGAGAGTGAGAGAAAAGGAAAGAAGAGATATGCAGCCAGACGAGGGGTTAGTGAGAGAGGATGGGACAGAGAACAGGATGAGAAGGAAATAAGGCAAGGCAAGGACAGGCAAGGACAGGCAAAGCAAGGCTAGGCTGCAGGACATGTTTTTGCTTTATAGTTTATAGCACATTCGTCTTCAGACTAGGAGTAAGGCCATAAGACCGTATGGATTAGGCCCAAGCAAAAACCCCAGCTACTTGAGACACTAAGACTAAGCCTAAAATACGCAGATCTCTCCATAAGGATGGTTTTTATACTGTGCTTCCACAATCTGCTGGCAGTACAAAAAAATAAGCTGCAGATCTCCTTAGGCTGAGTCACGGTGCTTTGGTGCAGGGACCATGCATATCATGGGAATATTTCACCATTTCTGCTCTGGTTTTCAGAGTATGACACCAAAACACCCACCTGATTATATCCTTTCAAGAGCAAACGCAGCAATTTGCAGAATTCCGCTTCTTTGGGGAACTGAGAAATTGCTGAGCTGACACCAAGTCCTGCAGTGTCCCTGTCACCTGCAGAGTCACCACATACTCGCCACGGTAGCGGGCATTGTGACAAAGGTTCTATGTCAGCTGGGTGTGGCAGCCAGGCGCCCCCTAGGGGATGGGGAGCCTGTCAGCCCCGGGCCTCTCACTGCCTGCTGTCCCTGCTGTCACCAGCCAGGCCTCTGAAAATTGGTCAAACCATGCCCAGACTTGGGGCCAATTTGGCCCAAAGTCTTGAAAAGGCAAGTCGGGAAGAAAGATATGGGACAGAGGGAGAAAGCGAAGGGAGCAGGAGAAAGGGAAGGAAGAATAAAAAGTAGTGTTGGGCTGCAGGATTGAGATGGAGGAATTGCCATTAAAGAGGCAGGAAGGAGGAGAGTGAGAGAAAAGGAAAGAAGAGACATGCAGCCAGACGAGGGGTTAGTGAGAGAGGATGGGACAGAGAACAGGATGAGAAGGAAATAAGGCAAGGCAAGGACAGGCAAAGCAAGGCTAGGCTGCAGGACATGTTTTCCCTTTATAGTTTCTAGCACATTCGTCTTCAGACTAGGAGTAAGGCCATAAGACCGTATGGATTAGGCCCAAGCAAAAACCCCAGCTACTTGAGACACTTAGACTAAGCCTAAAATACGCAGATCTCTCCATAAGGATGGTTTTTATACTGTGCTTCCACAGTCTGCTGGCAGTACAAAAAAATAAGCTGCAGATCTCCTTAGGCTGAGTCATGGTGCTTTGGTGCAGGGACCATGCATATCATGGGAATATTTCACCATTTCTGCTCTGGTTTTCAGAGTATGACACCAAAACACCCACCTGATGATATCCTTTCAAGAGCAAAGGCAGCAATTTGCAGAATTCCGCTTCTTTGGGGAAGTGAGAAATTGCTGAGCTGCCACCAAGTCCTGCAGTGTCCCTGTCACCTGCAGAGTCACCACATACTCGCCACGGTAGCGAGGCATTGTGACAAAGGTCATATGTCAGCTGGGTGTGGCAGCCAGGCGCCCCCTAGGGGATGGGGAGCCTGTAAGCCCCGGGCCTGTCACTGCCTGCTGCCCCTGTTGTCACCAGCCAGGCCTCTGAAAATTGGTCAAACCATGCCCAGACTTGGGGCCAATTTGGCCCAAAGTCTTGAAAAGGCAAGTCGGGAAGAAAGATATGGGACAGAGGGAGAAAGCGAAGGGAGCAGGAGAAAGGGAAGGAAGAATAAAAAGTAGTGTTGGGCTTCAGGAGTGAGATGGAGGAATTGCAGGAAAAGAGGCAGGAAGCAGGAGAGTGAGAGAAAGGGAAAGAAGAGACATGCAGCCAGACGAGGGGTTAGTGAGGGAGGATGGGACAGAGAACAGGATGAGAAGGAAATAAGGCAAGGCAAGGACAGGCAAGGACAGGCAAAGCAAGGCTAAGCTGCAGGACATTTTTTCGCTTTATAGTTTCTAGCACATTCGTCTTCAGACTAGGAGTAAGGCCATAAGACCATATGGATTAGGCCCAAGCAAAAACCCCAGCTACTTGAGACACTAAGACTAAGCCTAAAATACGCAGATCTCTCCATAAGGATGGTTTTTATACTGTGCTTCCACAATCTGCTGGCAGTACAAAAAAATAAGCTGCAGATCTCCTTAGGCTGAGT
Organism: Columba livia; assembly: GCF_036013475.1. Taxonomy (NCBI): domain Eukaryota; kingdom Metazoa; phylum Chordata; class Aves; order Columbiformes; family Columbidae; genus Columba; species Columba livia. The sequence continues at coordinate 3,371,298 of NW_027043009.1, read as the reverse complement.
CATGGTGCTTTGGTGCAGGGACCATGCATATCATGGGAATATTTCACCATTTCTGCTCTGGTTTTCAGAGTATGACACCAAAACACCCACCTGATGATATCCTTTCAAGAGCAAAGGCAGCAGTTTGCAGAATTCCGCTTCTTTGGGAAAGTGAGAAATCGCTGAGCTGACACCAAGTCCTGCAGTGTCCCTGTCACCTGCAGAGTCACCACATACTCGCCACGGTAGCGGGCATTGTGACAAAGGTTCTATTTCAGCTGGGTGTGGCAGCCAGGCGCCCCCTAGGGGATGGGGAGCCTGTCAGCCCCGGGCCTCTCACTGCCTGCTGTCCCTGCTGTCACCAGCCAGGCCTCTGAAAATTGGTCAAACCATGCCCAGACTTGGGGCCAATTTGGCCCAAAGTCTTGAAAAGGCAAGTCGGGAAGAAAGATATGGGACAGAGGGAGAAAGCGAAGGGAGCAGGAGAAAGGGAAGGAAGAATAAAAAGTAGTGTTGGGCTTCAGGAGTGAGATGGAGGAATTGCAGGAAAAGAGGCAGGAAGCAGGAGAGTGAGAGAAAGGGAAAGAAGAGACATGCAGCCAGACGAGGGGTTAGTGAGGGAGGATGGGACAGAGAACAGGATGAGAAGGAAATAAGGCAAGGCAAGGACAGGCAAAGCAAGGCTAGGCTGCAGGACATGTTTTCCCTTTATAGTTTCTAGCACATTCGTCTTCAGACTAGGAGTAAGGCCATAAGACCGTATGGATTAGGCCCAAGCAAAAACCCCAGCTACTTGAGACACTAAGACTAAGCCTAAAATACGCAGATCTCTCCATAAGGATGGTTTTTATACTGTGCTTCCACAATCTGCTGGCAGTACAAAAAAATAAGCTGCAGATCTCCTTAGGCTGAGTCACGGTGCTTTGGTGCAGGGACCATGCATATCATGGGAATATTTCACCATTTCTGCTCTGGTTTTCAGAGTATGACACCAAAACACCCACCTGATGATATCCTTTCAAGAGCAAACGCAGCAATTTGCAGAATTCCGCTTCTTTGGGGAACTGAGAAATTGCTGAGCTGCCACCAAGTCCTGCAGTGTCCCTGTCACCTGCAGAGTCACCACATACTCGCCACGGTAGCGGGCATTGTGACAAAGGTTCTATGTCAGCTGGGTGTGGCAGCCAGGCGCCCCCTAGGGGATGGGGAGCCTGTCAGCCCCGGGCCTGTCACTGCCTGCTGTCCCTGCTGTCACCAGCCAGGCCTCTGAAAATTGGTCAAACCATGCCCAGGCTTGGGGCCAATTTGCCCCAAAGTCTTGAAAAGGCAAGTCAGGAAGAAAGATATGGGACAGAGGGAGAAAGCGAAGGGAGCAGGAGAAAGGGAAGGAAGAATAAAAAGTAGTGTTGGGCTGCAGGATTGAGATGGAGGAATTGCCATTAAAGAGGCAGGAAGGAGGAGAGTGAGAGAAAAGGAAAGAAGAGACATGCAGCCAGACGAGGGGTTAGTGAGAGAGGATGGGACAGAGAACAGGATGAGAAGGAAATAAGGCAAGGCAAGGACAGGCAAGGACAGGCAAAGCAAGGCTAAGCTGCAGGACATTTTTTCGCTTTGTAGTTTCTAGCACATTCGTCTTCAGACTAGGAGTAAGGCCATAAGACCGTATGGATTAGGCCCAAGCAAAAACCCCAGCTACTTGAGACACTAAGACTAAGCCTAAAATACGCAGATCTCTCCATAAGGATGGTTTTTATACTGTGCTTCCACAATCTGCTGGCACTACAAAAAAATAAGCTGCAGATGTCCTTAGGCTGAGTCATGGTGCTTTGGTGCAGGGACCATGCATATCATGGGAATATTTCACCATTTCTGCTCTGGTTTTCAGAGTATGACACCAAAACACCCACCTGATGATATCCTTTCAAGAGCAAAGGCAGCAATTTGCAGAATTCCGCTTCTTTGGGGAACTGAGAAATTGCTGAGCTGCCACCAAGTCCTGCAGTGTCCCTGTCACCTGCAGAGTCACCACATACTCGCCACGGTAGCGGGCATTGTGACAAAGGTTCTATGTCAGCTGGGTGTGGCAGCCAGGCGCCCGCTAGGGGATGGGGAGCCTGTCAGCCCCGGGCCTGTCACTGCCTGCTGTCCCTGCTGTCACCAGCCAGGCCTCTGAAAATTGGTCAAACCATGCCCAGACTTGGGGCCAATTTGGCCCAAAGTCTTGAAAAGACAAGTCGGGAAGAAAGATATGGGACAGAGGGAGAAAGCGAAGGGAGCAGGAGAAAGGGAAGGAAGAATAAAAAGTAGTGTTGGGCTGCGGGATTGAGATGGAGGAATTGCAGGAAAAGAGGCAGGAAGCAGGAGAGTGAGAGAAAAGGAAAGAAGAGACATGCAGCCAGACGAGGGGTTAGTGAGAGAGGATGGGACAGAGAACAGGATGAGAAGGAAATAAGGCAAGGCAAGGACAGGCAAGGACAGGCAAAGCAAGTCTAAGCTGCAGGACATTTTTTCGCTTTATAGTTTCTAGCACATTCGTCTTCAGACTAGGAGTAAGGCCATAAGACCGTATGGATTAGGCCCAAGCAAAAACCCCAGCTACTTGAGACACTAAGACTAAGCCTAAAATACGCAGAACTCTCCATAAGGATGGTTTTTATACTGTGCTTCCACAATCTGCTGGCAGTACAAAAAAATAAGCTGCAGATGACCTTAGGCTGAGTCATGGTGCTTTGGTGCAGGGACCATGCATATCATGGGAATATTTCACCATTTCTGCTCTGGTTTTCAGAGTATGACACCAAAACACCCACCTGATGATATCCTTTCAAGAGCAAAGGCAGCAATTTGCAGAATTCCGCTTCTTTGGGGAAGTGAGAAATTGCTGAGCTGCCACCAAGTCCTGCAGTGTCCCTGTCACCTGCAGAGTCACCACATACTCGCCACGGTAGCGGGCATTGTGACAAAGGTTCTATGTCAGCTGGGTGTGGCAGCCAGGCACCCGCTAGGGGATGGGGAGCCTGTCAGCCCCGGGCCTGTCACTGCCTGCTGTCCCTGCTGTCACCAGCCAGGCCTCTGAAAATTGGTCAAACCATGCCCAGACTTGGGGCCAATTTGGCCCAAAGTCTTGAAAAGACAAGTCGGGAAGAAAGATATGGGACAGAGGGAGAAAGCGAAGGGAGCAGGAGAAAGGGAAGGAAGAATAAAAAGTAGTGTTGGGCTGCGGGATTGAGATGGAGGAATTGCAGGAAAAGAGGCAGGAAGCAGGAGAGTGAGAGAAAAGGAAAGAAGAGACATGCAGCCAGACGAGGGGTTAGTGAGAGAGGATGGGACAGAGAACAGGATGAAAAGGAAATAAGGCAAGGCAAGGACAGGCAAGGACAGGCAAAGCAAGTCTAAGCTGCAGGACATTTTTTCGCTTTATAGTTTCTAGCACATTCGTCTTCAGACTAGGAGTAAGGCCATAAGACCGTATGGATTAGGCCCAAGCAAAAACCCCAGCTACTTGAGACACTAAGACTAAGCCTAAAATACCAAGATCTCTCCATAAGGATGGTTTTTATACTGTGCTTCCACAGTCTGCTGGCAGTACAAAAAAATAAGCTGCAGATCTCCTTAGGCTGAGTCATGGTGCTTTGGTGCAGGGACCATGCATATCATGGGAATATTTCACCATTTCTGCTCTGGTTTTCAGAGTATGACACCAAAACACCCACCTGATGATATCCTTTCAAGAGCAAAGGCAGCAATTTGCAGAATTCCGCTTCTTTGGGGAAGTGAGAAATTGCTGAGCTGCCACCAAGTCCTGCAGTTGTCCTGTCACCTGCAGAGTCACCACATACTCGCCACGGTAGCGGGCATTGTGACAAAGGTTCTATGTCAGCTGGGTGTGGCAGCCAGGCGCCCCCTAGGGGATGGGGAGCCTGTCAGCCCCGGGCCTGACACTGCCTGCTGTCCCTGCTGTCACCAGCCAGGCCTCTGAAAATTGGTCAAACCATGCCCAGGCTTGGGGCCAATTTGGCCCAAAGTCTTGAAAAGGCAAGTCGGGAAGAAAGATATGGGACAGAGGGAGAAAGCGAAGGGAGCAGGAGAAAGGGAAGGAAGAATAAAAAGTAGTGTTGGGCTGCAGGATTGAGATGGAGGAATTGCCATTAAAGAGGCAGGAAGGAGGAGAGTGAGAGAAAAGGAAAGAAGAGAAATGCAGCCAGACAAGGGGTTAGTGAGAGAGGATGGGACAGAGAACAGGATGAGAAGGAAATAAGGCAAGGCAAGGACAGGCAAGGACAGGCAAAGCAAGGCTAGGCTGCAGGACATGTTTTCCCTTTATAGTTTCTAGCACATTCGTCTTCAGACTAGGAGTAAGGCCATAAGACCGTATGGATTAGGCCCAAGCAAAAACCCCAGCTACTTGAGACACTTAGACTAAGCCTAAAATACGCAGATCTCTCCATAAGGATGGTTTTTATACTGTGCTTCCACAGTCTGCTGGCAGTACAAAAAAATAAGCTGCAGATCTCCTTAGGCTGAGTCATGGTGCTTTGGTGCAGGGACCATGCATATCATGGGAATATTTCACCATTTCTGCTCTGGTTTTCAGAGTATGACACCAAAACACCCACCTGATGATATCCTTTCAAGAGCAAAGGCAGCAATTTGCAGAATTCCGCTTCTTTGGGGAAGTGAGAAATTGCTGAGCTGCCACCAAGTCCTGCAGTGTCCCTGTCACCTGCAGAGTCACCACATACTCGCCACGGTAGCGAGGCATTGTGAACAAAGGTCATATGTCAGCTGGGTGTGGCAGCCAGGCGCCCCCTAGGGGATGGGGAGCCTGTCAGCCCCGGGCCTGTCACTGCCTGCTGCCCCTGCTGTCACCAGCCAGGCCTCTGAAAATTGGTCAAACCATGCCCAGACTTGGGGCCAATTTGGCCCAAAGTCTTGAAAAGACAAGTCGGGAAGAAAGATATGGGACAGAGGGAGAAAGCGAAGGGAGCAGGAGAAAGGGAAGGAAGAATAAAAAGTAGTGTTGGGCTGCAGCAGTGAGATGGAGGAATTGCAGGAAAAGAGGCAGGAAGTAGGAGAGTGAGAGAAAAGGAAAGACGAGACATGCAGCCAGATGACGGGTTAGTGAGGGAGGATGGGACAGAGAACAGGATGAGAAGGAAATAAGGCAAGGCAAGGACAGGCAAGGACAGGCAAAGCAAGGCTAAGCTGCAGGACATTTTTTCGCTTTATAGTTTCTAGCACATTCGTCTTCAGACTAGGAGTAAGGCCATAAGACCGTATGGATTAGGCCCAAGCAAAAACCCCAGCTACTTGAGACACAAGACTAAGCCTAAAATACGCAGATCTCTCCATAAGGATGGTTTTTATACTGTGCTTCCACAATCTGCTGGCAGTACAAAAAAATAAGCTGCAGATCTCCTTAGGCTGAGTCATGGTGCTTTGGTGCAGGGACCATGCATATCATGGGAATATTTCACCATTTCTGCTCTGGTTTTCAGAGTATGACACCAAAACACCCACCTGATGATATCCTTTCAAGAGCAAAGGCAGCAATTTGCAGAATTCCGCTTCTTTGGGGAAGTGAGAAATTGCTGAGCTGCCACCAAGTCCTGCAGTGTCCCTGTCACCTGCAGAGTCACCACATACTCGCCACGGTACCGGGCATTGTGACAAAGGTTCTATGTCAGCTGGGTGTGGCAGCCAGGCGCCCGCTAGGGGATGGGGAGCCTGTCAGCCCCGGGCCTGTCACTGCCTGCTGTCCCTGCTGTCACCAGCCAGGCCTCTGAAAATTGGTCAAACCATGCCCAGACTTGGGGCCAATTTGGCCCAAAGTCTTGAAAAGGCAAGTCGGGAAGAAAGATATGGGACAGAGGGAGAAAGCGAAGGGAGCAGGAGAAAGGGAAGGAAGAATAAAAAGTAGTGTTGGGCTGCAGGATTGAGATGGAGGAATTGCCATTAAAGAGGCAGGAAGGAGGAGAGTGAGAGAAAAGGAAAGAAGAGACATGCAGCCAGACGAGGGGTTAGTGAGGGAGGATGGGACAGAGAACAGGATGAGAAGGAAATAAGGCAAGGCAAGGACAGGCAAAGCAAGGCTAGGCTGCAGGACATGTTTTCCCTTTATAGTTTCTAGCACATTCGTCTTCAGACTAGGAGTAAGGCCATAAGACCGTATGGATTAGGCCCAAGCAAAAACCCCAGCTACTTGAGACACTAAGACTAAGCCTAAAATACGCAGATCTCTCCATAAGGATGGTTTTTATACTGTGCTTCCACAATCTGCTGGCAGTACAAAAAAATAAGCTGCAGATCTCCTTAGGCTGAGTCACGGTGCTTTGGTGCAGGGACCATGCATATCATGGGAATATTTCACCATTTCTGCTCTGGTTTTCAGAGTATGACACCAAAACACCCACCTGATGATATCCTTTCAAGAGCAAACGCAGCAATTTGCAGAATTCCGCTTCTTTGGGGAACTGAGAAATTGCTGAGCTGCCACCAAGTCCTGCAGTGTCCCTGTCACCTGCAGAGTCACCACATACTCGCCACGGTAGCGGGCATTGTGACAAAGGTTCTATGTCAGCTGGGTGTGGCAGCCAGGCGCCCCCTAGGGGATGGGGAGCCTGTCAGCCCCGGGCCTGTCACTGCCTGCTGTCCCTGCTGTCACCAGCCAGGCCTCTGAAAATTGGTCAAACCATGCCCAGACTTGGGGCCAATTTGCCCCAAAGTCTTGAAAAGGCAAGTCGGGAAGAAAGATATGGGACAGAGGGAGAAAGCGAAGGGAGCAGGAGAAAGGGAAGGAAGAATAAAAAGTAGTGTTGGGCTGCAGGATTGAGATGGAGGAATTGCCATTAAAGAGGCAGGAAGGAGGAGAGTGAGAGAAAAGGAAAGAAGAGACATGCAGCCAGACGAGGGGTTAGTGAGAGAGGATGGGACAGAGAACAGGATGAGAAGGAAATAAGGCAAGGCAAGGACAGGCAAGGACAGGCAAAGCAAGGCTAAGCTGCAGGACATTTTTTCGCTTTGTAGTTTCTAGCACATTCGTCTTCAGACTAGGAGTAAGGCCATAAGACCGTATGGATTAGGCCCAAGCAAAAACCCCAGCTACTTGAGACACTAAGACTAAGCCTAAAATACGCAGATCTCTCCATAAGGATGGTTTTTATACTGTGCTTCCACAATCTGCTGGCACTACAAAAAAATAAGCTGCAGATGTCCTTAGGCTGAGTCATGGTGCTTTGGTGCAGGGACCATGCATATCATGGGAATATTTCACCATTTCTGCTCTGGTTTTCAGAGTATGACACCAAAACACCCACCTGATGATATCCTTTCAAGAGCAAAGGCAGCAATTTGCAGAATTCCGCTTCTTTGGGGAACTGAGAAATTGCTGAGCTGCCACCAAGTCCTGCAGTGTCCCTGTCACCTGCAGAGTCACCACATACTCGCCACGGTAGCGGGCATTGTGACAAAGGTTCTATGTCAGCTGGGTGTGGCAGCCAGGCGCCCGCTAGGGGATGGGGAGCCTGTCAGCCCCGGGCCTGTCACTGCCTGCTGTCCCTGCTGTCACCAGCCAGGCCTCTGAAAATTGGTCAAACCATGCCCAGACTTGGGGCCAATTTGGCCCAAAGTCTTGAAAAGACAAGTCGGGAAGAAAGATATGGGACAGAGGGAGAAAGCGAAGGGAGCAGGAGAAAGGGAAGGAAGAATAAAAAGTAGTGTTGGGCTGCGGGATTGAGATGGAGGAATTGCAGGAAAAGAGGCAGGAAGCAGGAGAGTGAGAGAAAAGGAAAGAAGAGACATGCAGCCAGACGAGGGGTTAGTGAGAGAGGATGGGACAGAGAACAGGATGAGAAGGAAATAAGGCAAGGCAAGGACAGGCAAGGACAGGCAAAGCAAGTCTAAGCTGCAGGACATTTTTTCGCTTTATAGTTTCTAGCACATTCGTCTTCAGACTAGGAGTAAGGCCATAAGACCGTATGGATTAGGCCCAAGCAAAAACCCCAGCTACTTGAGACACTAAGACTAAGCCTAAAATACGCAGATCTCTCCATAAGGATGGTTTTTATACTGTGCTTCCACAATCTGCTGGCAGTACAAAAAAATAAGCTGCAGATGACCTTAGGCTGAGTCATGGTGCTTTGGTGCAGGGACCATGCATATCATGGGAATATTTCACCATTTCTGCTCTGGTTTTCAGAGTATGACACCAAAACACCCACCTGATGATATCCTTTCAAGAGCAAAGGCAGCAATTTGCAGAATTCCGCTTCTTTGGGGAACTGAGAAATTGCTGAGCTGCCACCAAGTCCTGCAGTGTCCCTGTCACCTGCAGAGTCACCACATACTCGCCACGGTAGCGGGCATTGTGACAAAGGTTCTATGTCAGCTGGGTGTGGCAGCCAGGCGCCCGCTAGGGGATGGGGAGCCTGTCAGCCCCGGGCCTGTCACTGCCTGCTGTCCCTGCTGTCACCAGCCAGGCCTCTGAAAATTGGTCAAACCATGCCCAGACTTGGGGCCAATTTGGCCCAAAGTCTTGAAAAGACAAGTCGGGAAGAAAGATATGGGACAGAGGGAGAAAGCGAAGGGAGCAGGAGAAAGGGAAGGAAGAATAAAAAGTAGTGTTGGGCTGCGGGATTGAGATGGAGGAATTGCAGGAAAAGAGGCAGGAAGCAGGAGAGTGAGAGAAAAGGAAAGAAGAGACATGCAGCCAGACGAGGGGTTAGTGAGAGAGGATGGGACAGAGAACAGGATGAAAAGGAAATAAGGCAAGGCAAGGACAGGCAAGGACAGGCAAAGCAAGTCTAAGCTGCAGGACATTTTTTCGCTTTATAGTTTCTAGCACATTCGTCTTCAGACTAGGAGTAAGGCCATAAGACCGTATGGATTAGGCCCAAGCAAAAACCCCAGCTACTTGAGACACTAAGACTAAGCCTAAAATACCAAGATCTCTCCATAAGGATGGTTTTTATACTGTGCTTCCACAGTCTGCTGGCAGTACAAAAAAATAAGCTGCAGATCTCCTTAGGCTGAGTCATGGTGCTTTGGTGCAGGGACCATGCATATCATGGGAATATTTCACCATTTCTGCTCTGGTTTTCAGAGTATGACACCAAAACACCCACCTGATGATATCCTTTCAAGAGCAAAGGCAGCAATTTGCAGAATTCCGCTTCTTTGGGGAAGTGAGAAATTGCTGAGCTGCCACCAAGTCCTGCAGTTGTCCTGTCACCTGCAGAGTCACCACATACTCGCCACGGTAGCGGGCATTGTGACAAAGGTTCTATGTCAGCTGGGTGTGGCAGCCAGGCGCCCCCTAGGGGATGGGGAGCCTGTCAGCCCCGGGCCTGACACTGCCTGCTGTCCCTGCTGTCACCAGCCAGGCCTCTGAAAATTGGTCAAACCATGCCCAGGCTTGGGGCCAATTTGGCCCAAAGTCTTGAAAAGGCAAGTCGGGAAGAAAGATATGGGACAGAGGGAGAAAGCGAAGGGAGCAGGAGAAAGGGAAGGAAGAATAAAAAGTAGTGTTGGGCTGCAGGATTGAGATGGAGGAATTGCCATTAAAGAGGCAGGAAGGAGGACAGTGAGAGAAAAGGAAAGAAGAGAAATGCAGCCAGACGAGGGGTTAGTGAGAGAGGATGGGACAGAGAACAGGATGAGAAGGAAATAAGGCAAGGCAAGGACAGGCAAGGACAGGCAAAGCAAGGCTAGGCTGCAGGACATGTTTTCCCTTTATAGTTTCTAGCACATTCGTCTTCAGACTAGGAGTAAGGCCATAAGACCGTATGGATTAGGCCCAAGCAAAAACCCCAGCTACTTGAGACACTTAGACTAAGCCTAAAATACGCAGATCTCTCCATAAGGATGGTTTTTATACTGTGCTTCCACAGTCTGCTGGCAGTACAAAAAAATAAGCTGCAGATCTCCTTAGGCTGAGTCATGGTGCTTTGGTGCAGGGACCATGCATATCATGGGAATATTTCACCATTTCTGCTCTGGTTTTCAGAGTATGACACCAAAACACCCACCTGATGATATCCTTTCAAGAGCAAAGGCAGCAATTTGCAGAATTCCGCTTCTTTGGGGAAGTGAGAAATTGCTGAGCTGCCACCAAGTCCTGCAGTGTCCCTGTCACCTGCAGAGTCACCACATACTCGCCACGGTAGCGAGGCATTGTGAACAAAGGTCATATGTCAGCTGGGTGTGGCAGCCAGGCGCCCCCTAGGGGATGGGGAGCCTGTCAGCCCCGGGCCTGTCACTGCCTGCTGCCCCTGCTGTCACCAGCCAGGCCTCTGAAAATTGGTCAAACCATGCCCAGACTTGGGGCCAATTTGGCCCAAAGTCTTGAAAAGACAAGTCGGGAAGAAAGATATGGGACAGAGGGAGAAAGCGAAGGGAGCAGGAGAAAGGGAAGGAAGAATAAAAAGTAGTGTTGGGCTGCAGCAGTGAGATGGAGGAATTGCAGGAAAAGAGGCAGGAAGTAGGAGAGTGAGAGAAAAGGAAAGACGAGACATGCAGCCAGATGACGGGTTAGTGAGGGAGGATGGGACAGAGAACAGGATGAGAAGGAAATAAGGCAAGGCAAGGACAGGCAAGGACAGGCAAAGCAAGGCTAAGCTGCAGGACATTTTTTCGCTTTATAGTTTCTAGCACATTCGTCTTCAGACTAGGAGTAAGGCCATAAGACCGTATGGATTAGGCCCAAGCAAAAACCCCAGCTACTTGAGACACAAGACTAAGCCTAAAATACGCAGATCTCTCCATAAGGATGGTTTTTATACTGTGCTTCCACAATCTGCTGGCAGTACAAAAAAATAAGCTGCAGATCTCCTTAGGCTGAGTCATGGTGCTTTGGTGCAGGGACCATGCATATCATGGGAATATTTCACCATTTCTGCTCTGGTTTTCAGAGTATGACACCAAAACACCCACCTGATGATATCCTTTCAAGAGCAAAGGCAGCAATTTGCAGAATTCCGCTTCTTTGGGGAAGTGAGAAATTGCTGAGCTGCCACCAAGTCCTGCAGTGTCCCTGTCACCTGCAGAGTCACCACATACTCGCCACGGTAGCGGGCATTGTGACAAAGGTTCTATGTCAGCTGGGTGTGGCAGCCAGGCGCCCGCTAGGGGATGGGGAGCCTGTCAGCCCCGGGCCTGTCACTGCCTGCTGTCCCTGCTGTCACCAGCCAGGCCTCTGAAAATTGGTCAAACCATGCCCAGACTTGGGGCCAATTTGGCCCAAAGTCTTGAAAAGACAAGTCGGGAAGAAAGATATGGGACAGAGGGAGAAAGCGAAGGGAGCAGGAGAAAGGGAAGGAAGAATAAAAAGTAGTGTTGGGCTGCGGGATTGAGATGGAGGAATTGCCATTAAAGAGGCAGGAAGGAGGAGAGTGAGAGAAAAGGAAAGAAGAGACATGCAGCCAGACGAGGGGTTAGTGAGAGAGGATGGGACAGAGAACAGGATGAGAAGGAAATAAGGCAAGGCAAGGACAGGCAAGGACAGGCAAAGCAAGTCTAAGCTGCAGGACATTTTTTCGCTTTATAGTTTCTAGCACATTCGTCTTCAGACTAGGAGTAAGGCCATAAGACCGTATGGATTAGGCCCAAGCAAAAACCCCAGCTACTTGAGACACAAGACTAAGCCTAAAATACGCAGATCTCTCCATAAGGATGGTTTTTATACTGTGCTTCCACAATCTGCTGGCAGTACAAAAAAATAAGCTGCAGATCTCCTTAGGCTGAGTCACGGTGCTTTGGTGCAGGGACCATGCATATCATGGGAATATTTCACCATTTCTGCTCTGGTTTTCAGAGTATGACACCAAAACACCCACCTGATGATATCCTTTCAAGAGCAAAGGCAGCAATTTGCAGAATTCCGCTTCTTTGGGGAACTGAGAAATTGCTGAGCTGCCACCAAGTCCTGCAGTTGTCCTGTCACCTGCAGAGTCACCACATACTCGCCACGGTAGCGGGCATTGTGACAAAGGTTCTATGTCAGCTGGGTGTGGCAGCCAGGCGCCCCCTAGGGGATGGGGAGCCTGTCAGCCCCGGGCCTGACACTGCCTGCTGTCCCTGCTGTCACCAGCCAGGCCTCTGAAAATTGGTCAAACCATGCCCAGGCTTGGGGCCAATTTGGCCCAAAGTCTTGAAAAGACAAGTCGGGAAGAAAGATATGGGACAGAGGGAGAAAGCGAAGGGAGCAGGAGAAAGGGAAGGAAGAATAAAAAGTAGTGTTGGGCTGCAGGATTGAGATGGAGGAATTGCCATTAAAGAGGCAGGAAGGAGGAGAGTGAGAGAAAAGGAAAGACGAGACATGCAGCCAGACGAGGGGTTAGTGATAGAGGATGGGACAGAGAACAGGATGAGAAGGAAATAAGGCAAGGCAAGGACAGGCAAGGACAGGCAAAGCAAGGCTAGGCTGCAGGACATGTTTTCCCTTTATAGTTTCTAGCACATTCGTCTTCAGACTAGGAGTAAGGCCATAAGACCGTATGGATTAGGCCCAAGCAAAAACCCCAGCTACTTGAGACACTTAGACTAAGCCTAAAATACGCAGATCTCTCCATAAGGATGGTTTTTATACTGTGCTTCCACAGTCTGCTGGCAGTACAAAAAAATAAGCTGCAGATCTCCTTAGGCTGAGTCATGGTGCTTTGGTGCAGGGACCATGCATATCATGGGAATATTTCACCATTTCTGCTCTGGTTTTCAGAGTATGACACCAAAACACCCACCTGATGATATCCTTTCAAGAGCAAAGGCAGCAATTTGCAGAATTCCGCTTCTTTGGGGAAGTGAGAAATTGCTGAGCTGCCACCAAGTCCTGCAGTGTCCCTGTCACCTGCAGAGTCACCACATACTCGCCACGGTAGCGAGGCATTGTGAACAAAGGTCATATGTCAGCTGGGTGTGGCAGCCAGGCGCCCCCTAGGGGATGGGGAGCCTGTCAGCCCCGGGCCTGTCACTGCCTGCTGCCCCTGCTGTCACCAGCCAGGCCTCTGAAAATTGGTCAAACCATGCCCAGACTTGGGGCCAATTTGGCCCAAAGTCTTGAAAAGACAAGTCGGGAAGAAAGATATGGGACAGAGGGAGAAAGCGAAGGGAGCAGGAGAAAGGGAAGGAAGAATAAAAAGTAGTGTTGGGCTGCAGGAGTGAGATGGAGGAATTGCAGGAAAAGAGGCAGGAAGTAGGAGAGTGAGAGAAAAGGAAAGACGAGACATGCAGCCAGACGAGGGGTTAGTGAGGGAGGATGGGACAGAGAACAGGATGAGAAGGAAATAAGGCAAGGCAAGGACAGGCAAGGACAGGCAAAGCAAGGCTAAGCTGCAGGACATTTTTTCGCTTTATAGTTTCTAGCACATTTGTCTTCAGACTAGGAGTAAGGCCATAAGACCGTATGGATTAGGCCCAAGCAAAAACCCCAGCTACTTGAGACACTAAGACTAAGCCTAAAATACGCAGATCTCTCCATAAGGATGGTTTTTATACTGTGCTTCCACAATCTGCTGGCAGTACAAAAAAATAAGCTGCAGATCTCCTTAGACCGAGTCATGGTACTTTGGTGCAGGGACCATGCATATCATGGGAATATTTCACCATTTCTGCTCTGGTTTTCAGAGTATGACACCAAAACACCCACCTGATGATATCCTTTCAAGAGCAAAGGCAGCAATTTGCAGAATTCCGCTTCTTTGGGGAACTGAGAAATTGCTGAGCTGCCACCAAGTCCTGCAGTGTCCCTGTCACCTGCAGAGTCACCACATACTCGCCACGGTAGCGGGCATTGTGACAAAGGTTCTATGTCAGCTGGGTGTGGCAGCCAGGCGCCCCCTAGGGGATGGGGAGCCTGTCAGCCCCGGGCCTGTCACTGCCTGCTGTCCCTGCTGTCACCAGCCAGGCCTCTGAAAATTGGTCAAACCATGCCCAGACTTGGGGCCAATTTGCCCCAAAGTCTTGAAAAGACAAGTCGGGAAGAAAGATATGGGACAGAGGGAGAAAGCGAAGGGAGCAGGAGAAAGGGAAGGAAGAATAAAAAGTAGTGTTGGGCTGCAGGAGTGAGATTGAGGAATTGCCATTAAAGAGGCAGGAAGGAGGAGAGTGAGAGAAAAGGAAAGAAGAGACATGCAGCCAGACGAGGGGTTAGTGAGGGAGGATGGGACAGAGAACAGGATGAGAAGGAAATAAGGCAAGGCAAGGACAGGCAAGGACAGGCAAAGCAAGGCTAGGCTGCAGGACATGTTTTCCCTTTATAGTTTCTAGCACATTCGTCTTCAGACTAGGAGTAAGGCCATAAGACCGTATGGATTAGGCCCAAGCAAAAACCCCAGCTACTTGAGACACTTAGACTAAGCCTAAAATACGCAGATCTCTCCATAAAGATGGTTTTTATACTGTGCTTCCACAGTCTGCTGGCAGTACAAAAAAATAAGCTGCAGATCTCCTTAGGCTGAGTCATGCTGCTTTGGTGCACGGACCATGCATATCATGGGAATAGTTCACCATTTCTGCTCTGGTTTTCAGAGTATGACACCAAAACACCCACCTGATGATATCCTTTCAAGAGCAAAGGAAGCAATTTGCAGAATTCCGCTTCTTTGGGAAAGTGAGAAATTGCTGAGCTGACACCAAGTCCTGCAGTGTCCCTGTCACCTGCAGAGTCACCACATACTCGCCACGGTAGCGGGCATTGTGACAAAGGTTCTATGTCAGCTGGGTGTGGCAGACAGGCTACCCCTAGGGGATGGGAAGCCTGTCAGCCCCGGGCCTCTCACTGCCTGCTGTCCCGGCTGTCACCAGCCAGGCCTCTGAAAATTGGTCAAACCATGCCCAGACTTGGGGCCAATTTGGCCCAAAGTCGTGAAAAGGCAAGTCGGGAAGAAAGATATGGGACAGAGGGAGAAAGCGAAGGGAGCAGGAGAAAGGCAAGGAAGAATAAAAAGTAGTGTTGGGCTGCAGGAGTGAGATGGAGGAATTGCAGGAAAAGAGGCAGGAAGCAGGAGAGTGAGAGAAAAGGAAAGACGAGACATGCAGCCAGACAAGGGGTTAGTGAGAGAGGATGGGACAGAGAACAGGATGAGAAGGAAATAAGGCAAGGCAAGGACAGGCAAGGACAGACAAAGCAAGGCTAGGCTGCAAGACATGTTTTCCCTTTATAGTTTCTAGCACATTCGTCTTCAGACTAGGAGTAAGGCCATAAGACCGTATGGATTAGGCCCAAGCAAAAACCCCAGCTACTTGAGACACTTAGACTAAGCCTAAAATACGCAGATCTCTCCATAAGGATGGTTTTTATACTGTGCTTCCACAGTCTGCTGGCAGTACAAAAAAATAAGCTGCAGATCTCCTTAGGCTGAGTCACGGTGCTTTGGTGCAGGGACCATGCATATCATGGGAATATTTCACCATTTCTGCTCTGGTTTTCAGAGTATGACACCAAAACACCCACCTGATGATATCCTTTCAAGAGCAAAGGCAGCAATTTGCAGAATTCCGCTTCTTTGGGAAAGTGAGAAATTGCTGAGCTGACACCAAGTCCTGCAGTGTCCCTGTCACCTGCAAAGTCACCACATACTTGCCACGGTAGCGGGCATTGTGACAAAGGTTCTATGTCAGCTGGGTGTGGCAGACAGGCTACCCCTAGGGGATGGGGAGCCTGTCAGCCCCGGGCCTGACACTGCCTGCTGTCCCTGCTGTCACCAGCCAGGCCTCTGAAAATTGGTCAAACCATGCCCAGACTTGGGGCCAATTTGGCCCAAAGTCTTGAAAAGGCAAGTCGGGAAGAAAGATATGGGACAGAGGGAGAAAGCGAAGGGAGCAGGAGAAAGGGAAGGAAGAATAAAAAGTAGTGTTGGGCTGCAGGATTGAGATGGAGGAATTGCCATTAAAGAGGCAGGAAGGAGGAGAGTGAGAGAAAAGGAAAGAAGAGACATGCAGCCAGACGAGGGGTTAGTGAGGGAGGATGGGACAGAGAACAGGATGAGAAGGAAATAAGGCAAGGCAAGGACAGGCAAGGACAGGCAAAGCAAGGCTAGGCTGCAGGACATGTTTTCCCTTTATAGTTTCTAGCACATTCGTCTTCAGACTAGGAGTAAGGCCATAAGACTGTATGGATTAGGCCCAAGCAAAAACCCCAGCTACTTGAGACACTTAGACTAAGCCTAAAATACGCAGATCTCTCCATAAGGATGGTTTTTATACTGTGCTTCCACAGTCTGCTGGCAGTACAAAAAAATAAGCTGCAGATCTCCTTAGGCTGAGTCATGGTGCTTTGGTGCAGGGACCATGCATATCATGGGAATATTTCACCATTTCTGCTCTGGTTTTCAGAGTATGACACCAAAACACCCACCTGATGATATCCTTTCAAGAGCAAAGGCAGCAATTTGCAGAATTCCGCTTCTTTGGGAAAGTGAGAAATTGCTGAGCTGACACCAAGTCCTGCAGTGTCCCTGTCACCTGCAGAGTCACCACATACTCGCCACGGCAGCGGGCATTGTGACAAAGGTTCTATGTCAGCTGGGTGTGGCAGCCAGGCGCCCCCTAGGGGATGGGGAGCCTGTCAGCCCCGGGCCTGTCACTGCCTGCTGTCCCTGCTGTCACCAGCCAGGCCTCTGAAAATTGGTCAAACCATGCCCAGACTTGGGGCCAATTTGGCCCAAAGTCGTGAAAAGGCAAGTCGGGAAGAAAGATATGGGACAGAGGGAGAAAGCGAAGGGAGCAGGAGAAAGGGAAGGAAGAATAAAAAGTAGTGTTGGGCTGCAGGAGTGAGATGGAGGAATTGCAGGAAAAGAGGCAGGAAGCAGGAGAGTGAGAGAAAAGGAAAGAAGAGACATGCAGCCAGACGAGGGGTTAGTGAGAGAGGATGGGACAGAGAACAGGATGAGAAGGAAATAAGGCAAGGCAAGGACAGGCAAGGACAGGCAAAGCAAGGCTAGGCTGCAGGACATGTTTTCCCTTTATAGTTTCTAGCACATTCGTCTTCAGACTAGGAGTAAGGCCATAAGACCGTATGGATTAGGCCCAAGCAAAAACCCCAGCTACTTGAGACACTTAGACTAAGCCTAAAATACGCAGATCTCTCCATAAGGATGGTTTTTATACTGTGCTTCCACAGTCTGCTGGCAGTACAAAAAAATAAGCTGCAGATCTCCTTAGGCTGAGTCACGGTGCTTTGGTGCAGGGACCATGCATATCATGGGAATATTTCACCATTTCTGCTCTGGTTTTCAGAGTATGATACCAAAACACCCACCTGATGATATCCTTTCAAGAGCAAAGGCAGCAATTTGCAGAATTCCGCTTCTTTGGGAAAGTGAGAAATTGCTGAGCTGACACCAAGTCCTGCAGTGTCCCTGTCACCTGCAGAGTCACCACATACTCGCCACGGCAGCGGACATTGTGACAAAGGTTCTATGTCAGCTGGGTGTGGCAGCCAGGCGCCCCCTAGGGGATGGGGAGCCTGTCAGCCCCGGGCCTGTCACTGCCTGCTGTCCCTGCTGTCACCAGCCAGGCCTCTGAAAATTGGTCAAACCATGCCCAGACTTGGGGCCAATTTGGCCCAAAGTCGTGAAAAGGCAAGTCGGGAAGAAAGATATGGGACAGAGGGAGAAAGCGAAGGGAGCAGGAGAAAGGCAAGGAAGAATAAAAAGTAGTGTTGGGCTGCAGGAGTGAGATGGAGGAATTGCAGGAAAAGAGGCAGGAAGCAGGAGAGTGAGAGAAAAGGAAAGAAGAGACATGCAGCCAGACGAGGGGTTAGTGAGAGAGGATGGGACAGAGAACAGGATGAGAAGGAAATAAGGCAAGGCAAGGACAGGCAAGGACAGGCAAAGCAAGGCTAGGCTGCAGGACATGTTTTCCCTTTATAGTTTCTAGCACATTCGTCTTCAGACTAGGAGTAAGGCCATAAGACCGTATGGATTAGGCCCAAGCAAAAACCCCAGCTACTTGAGACACTTAGACTAAGCCTAAAATACGCAGATCTCT
Source organism: Columba livia (assembly GCF_036013475.1). Lineage (NCBI taxonomy): Eukaryota > Metazoa > Chordata > Aves > Columbiformes > Columbidae > Columba > Columba livia. Next base: position 3,353,337 of record NW_027043009.1, on the reverse strand, counting down.
CCATAAGGATGGTTTTTATACTGTGCTTCCACAGTCTGCTGGCAGTACAAAAAAATAAGCTGCAGATCTCCTTAGGCTGAGTCACGGTGCTTTGGTGCAGGGACCATGCATATCATGGGAATATTTCACCATTTCTGCTCTGGTTTTCAGAGTATGATACCAAAACACCCACCTGATGATATCCTTTCAAGAGCAAAGGCAGCAATTTGCAGAATTCCGCTTCTTTGGGAAAGTGAGAAATTGCTGAGCTGCCACCAAGTCCTGCAGTGTCCCTGTCACCTGCAGAGTCACCACATACTCGCCACGGTAGCGGGCATTGTGACAAAGGTTCTATGTCAGCTGGGTGTGGCAGACAGGCTACCCCTAGGGGATGGGGAGCCTGTCAGCCCCGGGCCTGTCACTGCCTGCTGTCCCTGCTGTCACCAGCCAGGCCTCTGAAAATTGGTCAAACCATGCCCAGACTTGGGGCCAATTTGGCCCAAAGTCTTGAAAAGGCAAGTCGGGAAGAAAGATATGGGACAGAGGGAGAAAGCGAAGGGAGCAGGAGAAAGGGAAGGAAGAATAAAAAGTAGTGTTGGGCTGCAGGATTGAGATGGAGGAATTGCCATTAAAGAGGCAGGAAGGAGGAGAGTGAGAGAAAAGGAAAGAAGAGACATGCAGCCAGACGAGGGGTTAGTGAGAGAGGATGGGACAGAGAACAGGATGAGAAGGAAATAAGGCAAGGCAAGGACAGGCAAGGACAGGCAAAGCAAGGCTAGGCTGCAGGACATGTTTTCCCTTTATAGTTTCTAGCACATTCGTCTTCAGACTAGGAGTAAGGCCATAAGACGGTATGGATTAGGCCCAAGCAAAAACCCCAGCTACTTGAGACACTTAGACTAAGCCTAAAATACGCAGATCTCTCCATAAGGATGGTTTTTATACTGTGCTTCCACAGTCTGCTGGCAGTACAAAAAAATAAGCTGCAGATCTCCTTAGGCTGAGTCATGGTGCTTTGGTGCAGGGACCATGCATATCATGGGAATATTTCACCATTTCTGCTCTGGTTTTCAGAGTATGACACCAAAACACCCACCTGATGATATCCTTTCAAGAGCAAACGCAGCAATTTGCAGAATTCCGCTTCTTTGGGGAACTGAGAAATTGCTGAGCTGACACCAAGTCCTGCAGTGTCCCTGTCACCTGCAGAGTCACCACATACTCGCCACGGCAGCGGGCATTGTGACAAAGGTTCTATGTCAGCTGGGTGTGGCAGCCACGCGCCCCCTAGGGGATGGGGAGCCTGTCAGCCCCGGGCCTCTCACTGCCTGCTGTCCCTGCTGTCACCAGCCAGGCCTCTGAAAATTGGTCAAACCATGCCCAGACTTGGGGCCAATTTGGCCCAAAGTCATGAAAAGGCAAGTCGGGAAGAAAGATATGGGACAGAGGGAGAAAGCGAAGGGAGCAGGAGAAAGGCAAGGAAGAATAAAAAGTAGTGTTGGGCTGCAGGAGTGAGATGGAGGAATTGCAGGAAAAGAGGCAGGAAGCAGGAGAGTGAGAGAAAAGGAAAGACGAGACATGCAGCCAGACAAGGGGTTAGTGAGAGAGGATGGGACAGAGAACAGGATGAGAAGGAAATAAGGCAAGGCAAGGACAGGCAAGGACAGGCAAAGCAAGGCTAGGCTGCAGGACATGTTTTCCCTTTATAGTTTCTAGCACATTCGTCTTCAGACTAGGAGTAAGGCCATAAGACCGTATGGATTAGGCCCAAGCAAAAACCCCAGCTACTTGAGACACTTAGACTAAGCCTAAAATACGCAGATCTCTCCATAAGGATGGTTTTTATACTGTGCTTCCACAGTCTGCTGGCAGTACAAAAAAATAAGCTGCAGATCTCCTTAGGCTGAGTCACGGTGCTTTGGTGCAGGGACCATGCATATCATGGGAATATTTCACCATTTCTGCTCTGGTTTTCAGAGTATGACACCAAAACACCCACCTGATGATATCCTTTCAAGAGCAAAGGCAACAATTTGCAGAATTCCGCTTCTTTGGGGAAGTGAGAAATTGCTGAGCTGCCACCAAGTCCTGCAGTGTCCCTGTCACCTGCAGAGTCACCACATACTCGCCACGGTAGCGGGCATTGTGACAAAGGTTCTATGTCAGCTGGGTGTGGCAGCCAGGCGCCCGCTAGGGGATGGGGAGCCTGTCAGCCCCGGGCCTGTCACTGCCTGCTGTCCCTGCTGTCACCAGCCAGGCCTCTGAAAATTCGTCAAACCATGCCCAGACTTGGGGCCAATTTGGCCCAAAGTCTTGAAAAGACAAGTCGGGAAGAAAGATATGGGACAGAGGGAGAAAGCGAAGGGAGCAGGAGAAATGGAAGGAAGAATAAAAAGTAGTGTTGGGCTGCGGGATTGAGATGGAGGAATTGCAGGAAAAGAGGCAGGAAGCAGGAGAGTGAGAGAAAAGGAAAGAAGAGACATGCAGCCAGACGAGGGGTTAGTGAGAGAGGATGGGACAGAGAACAGGATGAGAAGGAAATAAGGCAAGGCAAGGACAGGCAAGGACAGGCAAAGCAAGGCTAAGCTGCAGGACATTTTTTCGCTTTATAGTTTCTAGCACATTCGTCTTCAGACTAGGAGTAAGGCCATAAGACCGTATGGATTAGGCCCAAGCAAAAACCCCAGCTACTTGAGACACTAAGACTAAGCCTAAAATACGCAGATCTCTCCATAAGGATGGTTTTTATACTGTGCTTCCACAATCTGCTGGCAGTACAAAAAAATAAGCTGCAGATCTCCTTAGGCTGAGTCACGGTGCTTTGGTGCAGGGACCATGCATATCATGGGAATATTTCACCATTTCTGCTCTGGTTTTCAGAGTATGACAGAAAAACACCCACCTGATGATATCCTTTCAAGAGCAAAGGCAGCAGTTTGCAGAATTCCGCTTCTTTGGGGAACTGAGAAATTGCTGAGCTGCCACCAAGTCCTGCAGTTGTCCTGTCACCTGCAGAGTCACCACATACTCGCCACGGTAGCGGGCATTGTGACAAAGGTTCTATGTCAGCTGGGTGTGGCAGCCAGGCGCCCCCTAGGGGATGGGGAGCCTGTCAGCCCCGGGCCTGACACTGCCTGCTGTCCCTGCTGTCACCAGCCAGGCCTCTGAAAATTGGTCAAACCATGCCCAGACTTGGTGCCAATTTGGCCCAAAGTCTTGAAAAGGCAAGTCGGGAAGAAAGATATGGGACAGAGGGAGAAAGCGAAGGGAGCAGGAGAAAGGCAAGGAGGAATAAAAAGTAGTGTTGGGCTGCAGGAGTGAGATGGAGGAATTGCAGGAAAAGAGGCAGGAAGCAGGAGAGTGAGAGAAAAGGAAAGACGAGACATGCAGCCAGACAAGGGGTTAGTGAGAGAGGATGGGACAGAGAACAGGATGAGAAGGAAATAAGGCAAGGCAAGGACAGGCAAGGACAGGCAAAGCAAGGCTAGGCTGCAGGACATGTTTTCCCTTTATAGTTTCTAGCACATTCGTCTTCAGACTAGGAGTAAGGCCATAAGACCGTATGGATTAGGCCCAAGCAAAAACCCCAGCTACTTGAGACACTTAGACTAAGCCTAAAATACGCAGATCTCTCCATAAGGATGGTTTTTATACTGTGCTTCCACAGTCTGCTGGCAGTACAAAAAAATAAGCTGCAGATCTCCTTAGGCTGAGTCACGGTGCTTTGGTGCAGGGACCATGCATATCATGGGAATATTTCACCATTTCTGCTCTGGTTTTCAGAGTATGACACCAAAACACCCACCTGATGATATCCTTTCAAGAGCAAAGGCAGCAATTTGCAGAATTCCGCTTCTTTGGGGAAGTGAGAAATTGCTGAGCTGACACCAAGTGCTGCAGTGTCCCTGTCACCTGCAGAGTCACCACATACTCGCCACGGTAGCGGGCATTGTGACAAAGGTTCTATGTCAGCTGGGTGTGGCAGCCAGGCGCCCGCTAGGGGATGGGGAGCCTGTCAGCCCCGGGCCTGTCACTGCCTGCTGTCCCTGCTGTCACCAGCCAGGCCTCTGAAAATTGGTCAAACCATGCCCAGACTTGGGGCCAATTTGGCCCAAAGTCTTGAAAAGACAAGTCGGGAAGAAAGATATGGGACAGAGGGAGAAAGCGAAGGGAGCAGGAGAAAGGGAAGTAAGAATAAAAAGTAGTGTTGGGCTGCGGGATTGAGATGGAGGAATTGCAGGAAAAGAGGCAGGAAGCAGGAGAGTGTGAGAAAAGGAAAGAAGAGACATGCAGCCAGACGAGGGGTTAGTGAGAGAGGATGGGACAGAGAACAGGATGAGAAGGAAATAAGGCAAGGCAAGGACAGGCAAGGACAGGCAAAGCAAGGCTAAGCTGCAGGACATTTTTTCGCTTTATAGTTTCTAGCACATTCGTCTTCAGACTAGGAGTAAGGCCATAAGACCGTATGGATTAGGCCCAAGCAAAAACCCCAGCTACTTGAGACACTAAGACTAAGCCTAAAATACGCAGATCTCTCCATAAGGATGGTTTTTATACTGTGCTTCCACAATCTGCTGGCAGTAAAAAAAAATAAGCTGCAGATCTCCTTAGGCTGAGTCACGGTGCTTTGGTGCAGGGACCATGCATATCATGGGAATATTTCACCATTTCTGCTCTGGTTTTCAGAGTATGACACCAAAACACCCACCTGATGATATCCTTTCAAGAGCAAAGGCAGCAATTTGCAGAATTCCGCTTCTTTGGGGAAGTGAGAAATTGCTGAGCTGCCACCAAGTCCTGCAGTGTCCCTGTCACCTGCAGAGTCACCACATACTCGCCACGGTAGCGGGCATTGTGACAAAGGTTCTATGTCAGCTGGGTGTGGCAGCCAGGCGCCCCCTAGGGGATGGGGAGCCTGTCAGCCCCGGGCCTGACACTGCCTGCTGTCCCTGCTGTCACCAGCCAGGCCTCTGAAAATTGGTCAAACCATGCCCAGACTTGGGGCCAATTTGGCCCAAAGTCGTGAAAAGGCAAGTCGGGAAGAAAGATATGGGACAGAGGGAGAAAGCGAAGGGAGCAGGAGAAAGGCAAGGAAGAATAATAAGTAGTGTTGGGCTGCGAGATTGAGATGGAGGAATTGCCATTAAAGAGGCAGGAAGGAGGAGAGTGAGAGAAAAGGAAAGAAGAGACATGCAGCCAGACGAGGGGTTAGTGAGAGAGGATGGGACAGAGAACAGGATGAGAAGGAAATAAGGCAAGGCAAGGACAGGCAAGGACAGGCAAAGCAAGGCTAGGCTGCAGGACATGTTTTCCCTTTATAGTTTCTAGCACATTCGTCTTCAGACTAGGAGTAAGGCCATAAGACGGTATGGATTAGGCCCAAGCAAAAACCCGAGCTACTTGAGACACTTAGACTAAGCCTAAAATACGCAGATCTCTCCATAAGGATGGTTTTTATACTGTGCTTCCACAGTCTGCTGGCAGTACAAAAAAATAAGCTGCAGATCTCCTTAGGCTGAGTCATGGTGCTTTGGTGCAGGGACCATGCATATCATGGGAATATTTCACCATTTCTGCTCTGGTTTTCAGAGTATGACACCAAAACACCCACCTGATGATATCCTTTCAAGAGCAAAGGCAGCAATTTGCAGAATTCCGCTTCTTTGGGAAAGTGAGAAATTGCTGAGCTGACACCAAGTCCTGCAGTGTCCCTGTCACCTGCAGAGTCACCACATACTCGCCACGGCAGCGGGCATTGTGACAAAGGTTCTATGTCAGCTGGGTGTGGCAGCCAGGCGCCCCCTAGGGGATGGGGAGCCTGTCAGCCCCGGGCCTCTCACTGCCTGCTGTCCCTGCTGTCACCAGCCAGGCCTCTGAAAATTGGTCAAACCATGCCCAGACTTGGGGCCAATTTGGCCCAAAGTCGTGAAAAGGCAAGTCGGGAAGAAAGATATGGGACAGAGGGAGAAAGCGAAGGGAGCAGGAGAAAGGCAAGGAAGAATAAAAAGTAGTGTTGGGCTGCGGGATTGAGATGGAGGAATTGCCATTAAAGAGGCAGGAAGGAGGAGAGTGAGAGAAAAGGAAAGAAGAGACATGCAGCCAGACGAGGGGTTAGTGAGAGAGGATGGGACAGAGAACAGGATGAGAAGGAAATAAGGCAAGGCAAGGACAGGCAAGGACAGGCAAAGCAAGGCTAAGCTGCAGGACATTTTTTCGCTTTATAGTTTCTAGGACATTCGTCTTCAGACTAGGAGTAAGGCCATAAGACCGTATGGATTAGGCCCAAGCAAAAACCCCAGCTACTTGAGACACTAAGACTAAGCCTAAAATACGCAGATCTCTCCATAAGGATGGTTTTTATACTGTGCTTCCACAATCTGCTGGCAGTACAAAAAAATAAGCTGCAGATCTCCTTAGGCTGAGTCACGGTGCTTTGTTGCAGGGACCATGCATATCATGGGAATATTTCACCATTTCTGCTCTGGTTTTCAGAGTATGACACCAAAACACCCACCTGATGATATCCTTTCAAGAGCAAAGGCAGCAATTTGCAGAATTCCGCTTCTTTGGGGAAGTGAGAAATTGTTGAGCTGCCACCAAGTCCTGCAGTGTCCCTGTCACCTGCAGAGTCACCACATACTCGCCACGGTAGCGGGCATTGTGACAAAGGTTCTATGTCAGCTGGGTGTGGCAGCCAGGCGCCCCCTAGGGGATGGGGAGCCTGTCAGCCCCGGGCCTGACACTGCCTGCTGTCCCTGCTGTCACCAGCCAGGCCTCTGAAAATTGGTCAAACCATGCCCAGACTTGGGGCCAATTTGGCCCAAAGTCTTGAAAAGGCAAGTCGGGGAGAAAGATATGGGACAGAGGGAGAAAGCGAAGGGAGCAGGAGAAAGGGAAGGAAGAATAAAAAGTAGTGTTGGGCTGCAGGATTGAGATGGAGGAATTGCCATTAAAGAGGCAGGAAGGAGGAGAGTGAGAGAAAAGGAAAGAAGAGACATGCAGCCAGACGAGGGGTTAGTGAGAGAGGATGGGACAGAGAACAGGATGAGAAGGAAATAAGGCAAGGCAAGGACAGGCAAGGACAGGCAAAGCAAGGCTAGGCTGCAGGACATGTTTTCCCTTTATAGTTTCTAGCACATTCGTCTTCAGACTAGGAGTAAGGCCATAAGACCGTATGGATTAGGCCCAAGCAAAAACCCCAGCTACTTGAGACACTTAGACTAAGCCTAAAATACGCAGATCTCTCCATAAGGATGGTTTTTATACTGTGCTTCCACAGTCTGCTGGCAGTACAAAAAAATAAGCTGCAGATCTCCTTAGGCTGAGTCATGGTGCTTTGTTGCAGGGACCATGCATATCATGGGAATATTTCACCATTTCTGCTCTGGTTTTCAGAGTATGACACCAAAACACCCACCTGATGATATCCTTTCAAGAGCAAAGGCAGCAGTTTGCAGAATTCCGCTTCTTTGGGGAAGTGAGAAATTGCTGAGCTGACACCAAGTCCTGCAGTGTCCCTGTCACCTGCAGAGTCACCACATACTCGCCACGGTAGCGGGCATTGTGACAAAGGTTCTATGTCAGCTGGGTGTGGCAGCCAGGCGCCCCCTAGGGGATGGGGAGCCTGTCAGCCCCGGGCCTGTCACTGCCTGCTGCCCCTGCTGTCACCAGCCAGGCCTCTGAAAATTGGTCAAACCATGCCCAGACTTGGGGCCAATTTGGCCCAAAGTCTTGAAAAGACAAGTCGGGGAGAAAGATATGGGACAGAGGGAGAAAGCGAAGGGAGCAGGAGAAAGGGAAGGAAGAATAAAAAGTAGTGTTGGGCTGCGGGATTGAGATGGAGGAATTGCAGGAAAAGAGGCAGGAAGCAGGAGAGTGAGAGAAAAGGAAAGACGAGACATGCAGCCAGACGAGGGGTTAGTGAGAGAGGATGGGACAGAGAACAGGATGAAAAGGAAATAAGGCAAGGCAAGGACAGGCAAGGACAGGCAAAGCAAGGCTAGGCTGCAGGACATTTTTTTGCTTTATAGTTTCTAACACATTCGTTTTCAGACTAGGAGTAAGGCCATAAGACCGTATGGATTAGGCCCAAGCAAAAACCCCAGCTACTTGAGACACTAAGACTAAGCCTAAAATACGCAGATCTCTCCATAAGGATGGTTTTTATACTGTGCTTCCACAATCTGCTGGCAGTACAAAAAAATAAGCTGCAGATCTCCTTAGGCTGAGTCACAGTGCTTTGGTGCAGGGACCATGCATATCATGGGAATATTTCACCATTTCTGCTCTGGTTTTCAGAGTATGACACCAAAACACCCACCTGATGATATCCTTTCAAGAGCAAAGGCAGCAATTTGCAGAATTCCGCTTCTTTGGGGAAGTGAGAAATTGCTGAGCTGCCACCAAGTCCTGCAGTGTCCCTGTCACCTGCAGAGTCACCACATACTCGCCACGGTAGCGGGCATTGTGACAAAGGTTCTATGTCAGCTGGGTGTGGCAGCCAGGCGCCCCCTAGGGGATGGGGAGCCTGTCAGCCCCGGGCCTGACACTGCCTGCTGTCCCTGCTGTCACCAGCCAGGCCTCTGAAAATTGGTCAAACCATGCCCAGACTTGGGGCCAATTTGGCCCAAAGTCTGGAAAAGACAAGTCGGGAAGAAAGATATGGGACAGAGGGAGAAAGCGAAGGGAGCAGGAGAAAGGGAAGGAAGAATAAAAAGTAGTGTTGGGCTGCAGGATTGAGATGGAGGAATTGCCATTAAAGAGGCAGGAAGGAGGAGAGTGAGAGAAAAGGAAAGAAGAGACATGCAGCCAGACGAGGGGTTAGTGAGAGAGGATGGGACAGAGAACAGGATGAGAAGGAAATAAGGCAAGGCAAGGACAGGCAAGGACAGGCAAAGCAAGGCTAGGCTGCAGGACATGTTTTCCCTTTATAGTTTCTAGCACATTCGTCTTCAGACTAGGAGTAAGGCCATAAGACTGTATGGATTAGGCCCAAGCAAAAACCCCAGCTACTTGAGACACTTAGACTAAGCCTAAAATACGCAGATCTCTCCATAAGGATGGTTTTTATACTGTGCTTCCACAGTCTGCTGGCAGTACAAAAAAATAAGCTGCAGATCTCCTTAGGCTGAGTCATGGTGCTTTGTTGCAGGGACCATGCATATCATGGGAATATTTCACCATTTCTGCTCTGGTTTTCAGAGTATGACACCAAAACACCCACCTGATGATATCCTTTCAAGAGCAAAGGCAGCAGTTTGCAGAATTCCGCTTCTTTGGGAAAGTGAGAAATTGCTGAGCTGACACCAAGTCCTGCAGTGTCCCTGTCACCTGCAGAGTCACCACATACTCGCCACGGTAGCGGGCTCTATGTCAGCTGGGTGTGGCAGCCAGGCGCCCCCTAGGTGATGGGGAGCCTGTCAGACCCGGGCCTGTCACTGCCTGCTGTCCCTGCTGTCACCAGCCAGGCCCCTGAAAATTGGTCAAACCATGCCCAGACTTGGGGCCAATTTGGCCCAAAGTCTGGAAAAGACAAGTCGGGAAGAAAGATATGGGACAGAGGGAGAAAGCGAAGGGAGCAGGAGAAAGGGAAGGAAGAATAAAAAGTAGTGTTGGGCTTCAGGAGTGAAATGTAGGAACTGCAGGAAAAGAGGCAGGAAGCAGGAGAGTGAGAGAAAAGGAAAGTAGAGACATGCAGCCAGACGAGGGGTTAGTGAGGGAGGATGGGACAGAGAACAGGATGAGAAGGAAATAAGGCAAGGCAAGGACAGGCAAGGACAGGCAAAGCAAGGCTAGGCTGCAGGACATTTTTTCGCTTTGTAGTTTCTAGCACATTCGTCTTCAGACTAGGAGTAAGGCCATAAGACCGTATGGATTAGGCCCAAGCAAAAACCCCAGCTACTTGAGACGCTTAGACTAAGCCTAAAATACGCAGATCTCTCCATAAGGATGGTTTTTATACTGTGCTTCCACAATCTGCTGGCAGTACAAAAAAATAAGCTGCAGATCTCCTTAGGCTGAGTCACGGTGCTTTGGTGCAGGGACCATGCATATCATGGGAATAGTTCACCATTTCTGCTCTGGTTTTCAGAGTATGACACCAAAACACCCTCCTGATGATATCCTTTCAAGAGTAAAGGCAGCAATTTGCAGAATTCCGCTTCTTTGGGGAAGTGAGAAATTGCTGAGCTGCCACCAGGTCCTGCAGTGTCCCTGTCACCTGCAGAGTCACCACATACTCGCCACGGTAGCGGGCATTGTGACAAAGGTTCTATGTCAGCTGGGTGTGGCAGCCAGGCGCCCCCTAGGGGATGGGGAGCCTGTCAGCCCCGGGCCTGTCACTGCCTGCTGTCCCTGCTGTCACCAGCCAGGCCTCTGAATATTGGTCAAACCATGCCCAGACTTGGGGCCAATTTTGCCCAAAGTCTTGAAAAGACAAGTCGGGAAGAAAGATATGGGACAGAGGGAGAAAGCGAAGGGAGCAGGAGAAAGGGAAGGAAGAATAAATAGTAGTGTTGGGCTTCAGGAGTGAGATGGAGGAATTGCAGGAAAAGAGGCAGGAAGCAGGAGAGTGAGAGAAAAGGAAAGACGAGACATGCAGCCAGACGAGGGGTTAGTGAGAGAGGATGGGACAGAGAACAGGATGAGAAGGAAATAAGGCAAGGCAAGGACAGGCAAGGACAGGCAAAGCAAGGCTAGGCTGCAGGACATGTTTTAGCTTTATAGTTTCTAGCACATTCGTCTTCAGACTAGGAGTAAGGCCATAAGACCGTATGCATTAGGCCCAAGCAAAAACCCCAGCTACTTGAGACACTAAGACTAAGCCTAAAATACGCAGATCTCTCCATAAGGATGGTTTTTATACTGTGCTTCCACAATCTGCTGGCAGTACAAAAAAATAAGCTGCAGATCTCCTTAGGCTGAGTCATGGTGCTTTGGTGCAGGGACCATGCATATCATGGGAATATTTCACCATTTCTGCTCTGGTTTTCAGAGTATGACACCAAAACACCCACCTGATGATATCCTTTCAAGAGCAAAGGCAGCAATTTGCAGAATTCCGCTTCTTTGGGGAAGTGAGAAATTGCTGAGCTGCCACCAAGTCCTGCAGTGTCCCTGTCACCTGCAGAGTCACCACATACTCGCCACGGTAGCGGGCATTGTGACAAAGGTTGTATGTCAGCTGGGTGTGGCAGCCAGGCGCCCCCTAGGGGATGGGGAGCCTGTCAGCCCCGGGCCTGTCACTGTCTGCTGTCCCTGCTGTCACCAGCCAGGCCTCTGAATATTGGTCAAACCATGCCCAGACTTGGGGCCAATTTTGCCCAAAGTCTGGAAAAGACAAGTCGGGAAGAAAGATATGGGACAGAGGGAGAAAGCGAAGGGAGCAGGAGAAAGGGAAGGAAGAATAAAAAGTAGTGTTGGGCTTCAGGAGTGAGATGGAGGAATTGCAGGAAAAGAGGCAGGAAGCAGGAGAGTGAGAGAAAAGGAAAGTAGAGACATGCAGCCAGACGAGGGGTTAGTGAGGGAGGATGGGACAGAGAACAGGATGAGAAGGAAATAAGGCAAGGCAAGGACAGGCAAGGACAGGCAAAGCAAGGCTAGGCTGCAGGACATGTTATAGCTTTATAGTTTCTAGCACATTCGTCTTCAGACTAGGAGTAAGGCCATAAAACCGTGTGGATTAGGCCCAAGCAAAAACCCCAGCTACTTGAGACACTAAGACTAAGCCTAAAATACGCAGATCTCTCCATAAGGATGGTTTTTATACTGTGCTTCCACAATCTGCTGGCAGTACAAAAAAATAAGCTGCAGATCTCCTTAGGCTGAGTCACGGTGCTTTGGTGCAGGGACCATGCATATCATGGGAATATTTCACCATTTCTGCTCTGGTTTTCAGAGTATGACACCAAAACACCCACCTGATGATATCCTTTCAAGAGCAAAGGCAGCAATTTGCAGAATTCCGCTTCTTTGGGGAAGTGAGAAATTGCTGAGCTGCCACCAAGTCCTGCAGTGTCCCTGTCACCTGCAGAGTCACCACATACTCGCCACGGTAGCGGGCATTGTGACAAAGGTTCTATGTCAGCTGGGTGTGGCAGCCAGGCGCCCCCTAGGGGATGGGGAGCCTGTCAGCCCCGGGCCTGTCACTGTCTGCTGTCCCTGCTGTCACCAGCCAGGCCTCTGAATATTGGTCAAACCATGCCCAGACTTGGGGCCAATTTGGCCCAAAGCCTTGAAAAGACAAGTCGGGAAGAAAGATATGGGACAGAGGGAGAAAGCGAAGGGAGCAGGAGAAAGGGAAGGAAGAATAAAAAGTAGTGTTGGGCTTCAGGAGTGAGATGGAGGAATTGCAGGAAAAGAGGCAGGAAGCAGGAGAGTGAGAGAAAAGGAAAGTAGAGACATGCAGCCAGACGAGGGGTTAGTGAGAGAGGATGGGACAGAGAACAGGATGAGAAGGAAATAAGGCAAGGCAAGGACAGGCAAGGACAGGCAAAGCAAGGCTAGGCTGCAGGACATGTTATAGCTTTATAGTTTCTAGCACATTCGTCTTCAGACTAGGAGTAAGGCCATAAGACCGTATGCATTAGGCCCAAGCAAAAACCCCAGCTACTTGAGACACTAAGACTAAGCCTAAAATACGCAGATCTCTCCATAAGGATGGTTTTTATACTGTGCTTCCACAATCTGCTGGCAGTACAAAAAAATAAGCTGCAGATCTCCTTAGGCTGAGTCATGGTGCTTTGGTGCAGGGACCATGCATATCATGGGAATATTTCACCATTTCTGCTCTGGTTTTCAGAGTATGACACCAAAACACCCACCTGATGATATCCTTTCAAGAGCAAAGGCAGCAATTTGCAGAATTCCGCTTCTTTGGGGAACTGAGAAATTGCTGAGCTGCCACCAAGTCCTGCAGTGTCCCTGTCACCTGCAGAGTCACCACATACTCGCCACGGTAGCGGGCATTGTGACAAAGGTTCTATGTCAGCTGGGTGTGGCAGCCAGGCGCCCCCTAGGGGATGGGGAGCCTGTCAGCCCCGGGCCTGTCACTGTCTGCTGTCCCTGCTGTCACCAGCCAGGCCTCTGAATATTGGTCAAACCATGCCCAGACTTGGGGCCAATTTTGCCCAAAGTCTGGAAAAGACAAGTCGGGAAGAAAGATATGGGACAGAGGGAGAAAGCGAAGGGAGCAGGAGAAAGGGAAGGAAGAATAAAAAGTAGTGTTGGGCTGCAGGAGTGAGATGGAGGAATTGCAGGAAAAGAGGCAGGAAGCAGGAGAGTGAGAGAAAAGGAAAGTAGAGACATGCAGCCAGACGAGGGGTTAGTGAGGGAGGATGGGACAGAGAACAGGATGAGAAGGAAATAAGGCAAGGCAAGGACAGGCAAGGACAGGCAAAGCAAGGCTAGGCTGCAGGACATGCTATAGCTTTATAGTTCCTAGCACATTCGTCTTCAGACTAGGAGTAAGGCCATAAGACCGTATGCATTAGGCCCAAGCAAAAACCCCAGCTACTTGAGACACTAAGACTAAGCCTAAAATACGCAGATCTCTCCATAAGGATGGTTTTTATACTGTACTTCCACAATCCGCTGGCAGTACAAAAAAATAAGCTGCAGATCTCCTTAGGCTGAGTCATGGTGCTTTGGTGCAGGGACCATGCATATCATGGGAATAGTTCACCATTTCTGCTCTGGTTTTCAGAGTATGACACCAAAACACCACCTGATGATATCCTTTCAAGAGCAAAGGCAGCAATTTGCAGAATTCCGCTTCTTTGGGGAAGTGAGAAATTGCTGAGCTGCCACCAAGTCCTGCAGTGTCCCTGTCACCTGCAGAGTCACCACATACTCGCCACGGTAGCGGGCATTGTGACAAAGGTTCTATGTCAGCTGGGTGTGGCAGCCAGGCGCCCCCTAGGGGATGGGGAGCCTTTCAGCCCCAGGCCTGTCACTGCCTGCTGCCCCTGCTATCACCAGCTAGGCCTCTGAAAATTGGTCAAACCATGCCCAGACTTGGGGCCAATTTGGCCCAAAGTCTTGAAAAGACAAGTCGGGAAGAAAGATATGGGACAGAGGGAGAAAGCGAAGGGAGCAGGAGAAAGGGAAGGAAGAATAAAAAGTAGTGTTGGGCTTCAGGAGTGAGATGGAGGAATTGCAGGAAAAGAGGCAGGAAGCAGGAGAGTGAGAGAAAAGGAAAGTAGAGACATGCAGCCAGACGAGGGGTTAGTGAGGGAGGATGGGACAGAGAACAGGATGAGAAGGAAATAAGGCAAGGCAAGGACAGGCAAGGACAGGCAAAGCAAGGCTAGGCTGCAGGACATGTTATAGTTTTATAGTTTCTAGCACATTCGTCTTCAGACTAGGAGTAAGGCCATAAGACCGTATGCATTAGGCCCAAGCAAAAACCCCAGCTACTTGAGACACTAAGACTAAGCCTAAAATACGCAGATCTCTCCATAAGGATGGTTTTTATACTGTGCTTCCACAATCTGCTGGCAGTACAAAAAAATAAGCTGCAGATCTCCTTAGGCTGAGTCATGGTGCTTTGGTGCAGGGACCATGCATATCATGGGAATATTTCACCATTTCTGCTCTGGTTTTCAGAGTATGACACCAAAACACCCACCTGATGATATCCTTTCAAGAGCAAAGGCAGCAATTTGCAGAATTCCGCTTCTTTGGGGAACTGAGAAATTGCTGAGCTGCCACCAAGTCCTGCAGTGTCCCTGTCACCTGCAGAGTCACCACATACTCGCCACGGTAGCGGGCATTGTGACAAAGGTTCTATGTCAGCTGGGTGTGGCAGCCAGGCGCCCCCTAGGGGATGGGGAGCCTGCCAGCCCCGGGCCTGTCACTGTCTGCTGTCCCTGCTGTCACCAGCCAGGCCTCTGAAAATTGGTCAAACCATGCCCAGACTTGGGGCCAATTTGGCCCAAAGTCTTGAAAAGACAAGTCGGGAAGAAAGATATGGGACAGAGGGAGAAAGCGAAGGGAGCAGGAGAAAGGGAAGGAAGAATAAAAAGTAGTGTTGGGCTTCAGGAGTGAGATGGAGGAATTGCTATTAAAGAGGCAGGAAGCAGGAGAGTGAGAGAAAAGGAAAGTAGAGAAATGCAGCCAGACGAGGGGTTAGTGAGGGAGGATGGGACAGAGAACAGGATGAGAAGGAAATAAGGCAAGGCAAGGACAGGCAAGGACAGGCAAAGCAAGGCTAGGCTGCAGGACATGTTTTAGCTTTATAGTTTCTAGCACATTCGTCTTCAGACTAGGAGTAAGGCCATAAGACCGTATGGATTAGGCCCAAGCAAAAACCCCAGCTACTTGAGACACTAAGACTAAGCCTAAAATACGCAGATCTCTCCATAAGGATGGTTTTTATACTGTGCTTCCACAATCTGCTGGCAGTACAAAAAAATAAGCTGCAGATCTCCTTAGGCTGAGTCACGGTGCTTTGGTGCAGGGACCATGCATATCATGGGAATAGTTCACCATTTCTGCTCTGGTTTTCAGAGTATGACACCAAAACACCCACCTGATGATATCCTTTCAAGAGCAAAGGCAGCAATTTGCAGAATTCCGCTTCTTTGGGGAAGTGAGAAATTGCTGAGCTGACACCAAGTCCTGCAGTGTCCCTGTCACCTGCAGAGTCACCACATACTCGCCACGGTAGCGGGCATTGTGACAAAGGTTCTATGTCAGCTGGGTGTGGCAGCCAGGCGCCCCCTAGGGGATGGGGAGCCTGTCAGCCCCGGGCCTGTCACTGCCTGCTGTCCCTGCTGTCACCAGCCAGGCCTCTGAAAATTGGTCAAACCATGCCCAGACTTGGGGCCAATTTGGCCCAAAGTCTTGAAAAGACAAGTCGTGAAGAAAGATATGGGACAGAGGGAGAAAGCGAAGGGAGCAGGAGAAAGGGAATGAAGAATAAAAAGTAGTGTTGGGCTACAGGAGTGAGATGGAGGAATTGCAGGAAAAGAGGCAGGAAGCAGGAGAGTGAGAGAAAAGGAAAGTAGAGACATGCAGCCAGACGAGGGATTAGTGAGGGAGGATGGGACAGAGAACAGGATGAGAAGGAAATAAGGCAAGGCAAGGACAGGCAAGGACAGGCAAAGCAAGGCTAGGCTGCAGGACATTTTTTCGCTTTGTAGTTTCTAGCACATTCGTCTTCAGACTAGGAGTAAGGCCATAAGACCGTATGGATTAGGCCCAAGCAAAAGCCCCAGCTACTTGAGACACTAAGACTAAGCCTAAAATACGCAGATCTCTCCATCAGGATGGTTTTTATACTGTGCTTCCACAATCTGCTGGCAGTAAAAAAAAATAAGCTGCAGATCTCCTTAGGCTGAGTCATGGTGCTTTGGTGCAGGGACCATGCATATCATGGGAATAGTTCACCATTTCTGCTCTGGTTTTCAGAGTATGACACCAAAACACCCACCTGATGATATCCTTTCAAGAGCAAAGGCAGCAATTTGCAGAATTCCGCTTCTTTGGGGAAGTGAGAAATTGCTGAGCTGACACCAAGTCCTGCAGTGTCCCTGTCACCTGCAGAGTCACCACATACTCGCCACGGTAGCGGGCATTGTGACAAAGGTTCTATGTCAGCTGGGTGTGGCAGCCAGGCGCCCCCTAGGGGATGGGGAGCCTGTCAGCCCCGGGCCTGTCACTGCCTGCTGTCCCTGCTGTCACCAGCCAGGCCTCTGAAAATTGGTCAAACCATGCCCAGACTTGGGGCCAATTTGGCCCAAAGTCTTGAAAAGACAAGTCGGGAAGAAAGATATGGGACAGAGGGAGAAAGCGAAGGGAGCAGGAGAAAGGGAATGAAGAATAAAAAGTAGTGTTGGGCTACAGGAGTAAGATGGAGGAATTGCAGGAAAAGAGGCAGGAAGCAGGAGAGTGAGAGAAAAGGAAAGAAGAGACATGGAGCCAGACGAGGGGTTAGTGAGAGAGTATGGGACAGAAAACAGGATGAGAAGGAAATAAGGCAAGGCAAGGACAGGCAAGGACAGGCAAAGCAAGGCTAGGCTGCAGGACATTTTTTCGCTTTATAGTTTCTAGCACATTCGTCTTCAGACTAGGAGTAAGGCCATAAGACCGTATGGATTAGGCCCAAGCAAAAACCACAGCTACTTGACACACTAAGACTAAGCCTGAAATACGCAGATCTCTCCATCACGATGGTTTTTATACTGTGCTTCCACAATCTGCTGGCAGTACAAAAAAATAAGCTGCAGATCTCCTTAGGCTGAGTCATGGTGCTTTGGTGCAGGGACCATGCATATCATGGGAATAGTTCACCATTTCTGCTCTGGTTTTCAGAGTATGACACCAAAACACCCACCTGATGATATCCTTTCAAGAGCAAAGGCAGCAATTTGCAGAATTCCGCTTCTTTGGGGAAGTGAGAAATTGCTGAGCTGACACCAAGTCCTGCAGTGTCCCTGTCACCTGCAGAGTCACCACATACTCGCCACGGTAGCGGGCATTGTGACAAAGGTTCTATGTCAGCTGGGTGTGGCAGCCAGGCGCCCCCTAGGGGATGGGGAGCCTGTCAGCCCCGGGCCTGTCACTGCCTGCTGTCCCTGCTGTCACCAGCCAGGCCTCTGAAAATTGGTCAAACCATGCCCAGACTTCGGGCCAATTTTGCCCAAAGTCTTGAAAAGACAAGTCGGGAAGAAAGATATGGGACAGAGGGAGAAAGCGAAGGGAGCAGGAGAAAGGGAAGGAAGAATAAAAAGTAGTGTTGGGCTTCAGGAGTGAGATGGAGGAATTGCAGGAAAAGAGGCAGGAAGCAGGAGAGTGAGAGAAAAGGAAAGTAGAGACATGCAGCCAGACGAGGGGTTAGTGAGGGAGGATGGGACAGAGAACAGGATGAGAAGGAAATAAGGCAAGGCAAGGACAGGCAAGGACAGGCAAAGCAAGGCTAGGCTGCAGGACATTTTTTCGCTTTATAGTTTCTAGCACATTCGTCTTCAGACTAGGAGTAAGGCCATAAGACCGTATGGATTAGGCCCAAGCAAAAACCCCAGCTACTTGAGACACTAAGACTAAGCCTAAAATACGCAGATCTCTCCATAAGGATGGTTTTTATACTGTGCTTCCACAATCTGCTGGCAGTAAAAAAAAATAAGCTGCAGATCTCCTTAGGCTGAGTCATGGTGCTTTGGTGCAGGGACCATGCATATCATGGGAATAGTTCACCATTTCTGCTCTGGTTTTCAGAGTATGACACCAAAACACCCACCTGATGATATCCTTTCAAGAGCAAAGGCAGCAATTTGCAGAATTCCGCTTCTTTGGGGAAGTGAGAAATTGCTGAGCTGACACCAAGTCCTGCAGTGTCCCTGTCACCTGCAGAGTCACCACATACTCGCCACGGTAGCGGGCATTGTGACAAAGGTTCTATGTCAGCTGGGTGTGGCAGCCAGGCGCCCCCTAGGGGATGGGGAGCCTGTCAGCCCCGGGCCTGTCACTGCCTGCTGTCCCTGCTGTCACCAGCCAGGCCTCTGAAAATTGGTCAAACCATGCCCAGACTTGGGGCCAATTTGGCCCAAAGTCTTGAAAAGACAAGTCGGGAAGAAAGATATGGGACAGAGGGAGAAAGCGAAGGGAGCAGGAGAAAGGGAAGGAAGAATAAAAAGTAGTGTTGGGCTTCAGGAGTAAGATGGAGGAATTGCAGGAAAAGAGGCAGGAAGCAGGAGAGTGAGAGAAAAGGAAAGTAGAGACATGCAGCCAGACGAGGGGTTAGTGAGGGAGGATGGGACAGAGAACAGGATGAGAAGGAAATAAGGCAAGGCAAGGACAGGCAAGGACAGGCAAAGCAAGGCTAGGCTGCAGGACATTTTTTCGCTTTATAGTTTCTAGCACATTCGTCTTCAGACTAGGAGTAAGGCCATAAGACCGTATGGATTAGGCCCAAGCAAAAACCCCAGCTACTTGAGACACTAAGACTAAGCCTAAAATACGCATATCTCTCCATAAGGATAGTTTTTATACTGTGCTTCCACAATCTGCTGGCAGTACAAAAACATAAGCTGCAGATCTCCTTAGGCTGAGTCATGGTGCTTTGGTGCAGGGACCATGCATATCATGGGAATATTTCACCATTTCTGCTCTGGTTTTCAGAGTATGACACCAAAACACCCACCTGATGATATCCTTTCAAGAGCAAAGGCAGCAATTTGCAGAATTCCGCTTCTTTGGGGAAGTGAGAAATTGCTGAGCTGCCACCAAGTCCTGCAGTGTCCCTGTCACCTGCAGAGTCACCACATACTCGCCACGGTACCGGGCATTGTGACAAAGGTTCTATGTCAGCTGGGTGTGGCAGCCAGGCGCCCCCTAGGGGATGGGGAGCCTGTCAGCCCCGGGCCTGTCACTGCCTGCTGTCCCTGCTGTCACCAGCCAGGCCTCTGAATATTGGTCAAACCATGCCCAGACTTCGGGCCAATTTTGCCCAAAGTCTTGAAAAGACAAGTCGGGAAGAAAGATATGGGACAGAGGGAGAAAGCGAAGGGAGCAGGAGAAAGGGAAGGAAGAATAAAAAGTAGTGTTGGGCTTCAGGAGTGAGATGGAGGAATTGCAGGAAAAGAGGCAGGAAGCAGGAGAGTGAGAGAAAAGGAAAGTAGAGACATGCAGCCAGACGAGGGGTTAGTGAGGGAGGATGGGACAGAGAACAGGATGAGAAGGAAATAAGGCAAGGCAAGGACAGGCAAGGACAGGCAAAGCAAGGCTAGGCTGCAGGACATTTTTTCGCTTTATAGTTTCTAGCACATTCGTCTTCAGACTAGGAGTAAGGCCATAAGACCGTATGGATTAGGCCCAAGCAAAAACCCCAGCTACTTGAGACACTAAGACTAAGCCTAAAATACGCAGATCTCTCCATAAGGATGGTTTTTATACTGTGCTTCCACAATCTGCTGGCAGTAAAAAAAAATAAGCTGTAGATCTCCTTAGGCTGAGTCATGGTGCTTTGGTGCAGGGACCATGCATATCATGGGAATAGTTCACCATTTCTGCTCTGGTTTTCAGAGTATGACACCAAAACACCCACCTGATGATATCCTTTCAAGAGCAAAGGCAGCAATTTGCAGAATTCCGCTTCTTTGGGGAAGTGAGAAATTGCTGAGCTGACACCAAGTCCTGCAGTGTCCCTGTCACCTGCAGAGTCACCACATACTCGCCACGGTAGCGGGCATTGTGACAAAGGTTCTATGTCAGCTGGGTGTGGCAGCCAGGCGCCCCCTAGGGGATGGGGAGCCTGTCAGCCCCGGGCCTGTCACTGCCTGCTATCCCTGCTGTCACCAGCCAGGCCTCTGAAAATTGGTCAAACCATGCTCAGACTTGGGGCGAATTTGGCCCAAAGTCTTGAAAAGACAAGTCGGGAAGAAAGATATGGGACAGAGGGAGAAAGCGAAGGGAGCAGGAGAAAGGGAAGGAAGAATAAAAAGTAGTGTTGGGCTGCAGGAGTGAGATGGAGGAATTGCAGGAAAAGAGGCAGGAAGCAGGAGAGTGAGAGAAAAGGAAATACGAGACATGGAGCCAGACGAGGGGTTAGTGAGAGAGGATGGGACAGAGAACAGGATGAGAAGGAAATAAGGCAAGGCAAGGACAGGCAAGGACAGGCAAAGCAAGGCTAAGCCGCAGGACATTTTTTCGCTTTATAGTTTCTAGCACATTCGTCTTCAGACTAGGAGTAAGGCCATAAGACCGTATGGATTAGGCCCAAGCAAAAACCACAGCTACTTGACACACTAAGACTAAGCCTGAAATACGCAGATCTCTCCATCAGGATGGTTTTTATACTGTGCTTCCACAATCTGCTGGCAGTACAAAAAAATAAGCTGCAGATCTCCTTAGGCTGAGTCACGGTGCTTTGGTGCAGGGACCATGCATATCATGGGAATAGTTCACCATTTCTGCTCTGGTTTTCAGAGTATGACACCAAAACACCCACCTGATGATATCCTTTCAAGAGCAAAGGCAGCAATTTGCAGAATTCCGCTTCTTTGGGGAAGTGAGAAATTGCTGAGCTGACACCAAGTCCTGCAGTGTCCCTGTCACCTGCAGAGTCACCACATACTCGCCACGGTAGCGGGCATTGTGACAAAGGTTCTATGTCAGCTGGGTGTGGCAGCCAGGCGCCCCCTAGGGGATGGGGAGCCTGTCAGCCCCGGGCCTGTCACTGCCTGCTGTCCCTGCTGTCACCAGCCAGGCCTCTGAAAATTGGTCAAACCATGCCCAGACTTGGGGCCAATTTGGCCCAAAGTCTTGAAAAGACAAGTCGTGAAGAAAGATATGGGACAGAGGGAGAAAGCGAAGGGAGCAGGAGAAAGGGAATGAAGAATAAAAAGTAGTGTTGGGCTACAGGAGTAAGATGGAGGAATTGCAGGAAAAGAGGCAGGAAGCAGGAGAGTGAGAGAAAAGGAAAGAAGAGACATGGAGCCAGACGAGGGGTTAGTGAGAGAGTATGGGACAGAAAACAGGATGAGAAGGAAATAAGGCAAGGCAAGGACAGGCAAGGACAGGCAAAGCAAGGCTAGGCTGCAGGACATTTTTTCGCTTTATAGTTTCTAGCACATTCGTCTTCAGACTAGGAGTAAGGCCATAAGACCGTATGGATTAGGCCCAAGCAAAAGCCCCAGCTACTTGAGACACTAAGACTAAGCCTAAAATACGCAGATCTCTCCATAAGGATGGTTTTTATACTGTGCTTCCACAATCTGCTGGCAGTAAAAAAAAATAAGCTGCAGATCTCCTTAGGCTGAGTCACGGTGCTTTGGTGCAGGGACCATGCATATCATGGGAATAGTTCACCATTTCTGCTCTGGTTTTCAGAGTATGACACCAAAACACCCACCTGATGATATCCTTTCAAGAGCAAAGGCAGCAATTTGCAGAATTCCGCTTCTTTGGGGAAGTGAGAAATTGCTGAGCTGACACCAAGTCCTGCAGTGTCCCTGTCACCTGCAGAGTCACCACATACTCGCCACGGTAGCGGGCATTGTGACAAAGGTTCTATGTCAGCTGGGTGTGGCAGCCAGGCGCCCCCTAGGGGATGGGGAGCCTGTCAGCCCCGGGCCTCTCACTGCCTGCTGTCCCTGCTGTCACCAGCCAGGCCTCTGAAAATTGGTCAAACCATGCCCAGACTTGGGGCCAATTTGGCCCAAAGTCTTGAAAAGACAAGTCGGGAAGAAAGATATGGGACAGAGGGAGAAAGCGAAGGGAGCAGGAGAAAGGGAAGGAAGAATAAAAAGTAGTGTTGGGCTTCAGGAGTGAGATGGAGGAATTGCAGGAAAAGAGGCAGGAAGCAGGAGAGTGAGAGAAAAGGAAAGTAGAGACATGCAGCCAGACGAGGGGTTAGTGAGGGAGGATGGGACAGAGAACAGGATGAGAAGGAAATAAGGCAAGGCAAGGACAGGCAAGGACAGGCAAAGCAAGGCTAGGCTGCAGGACATTTTTTCGCTTTATAGTTTCTAGCACATTCGTCTTCAGACTAGGAGTAAGGCCATAAGACCGTATGGATTAGGCCCAAGCAAAAACCCCAGCTACTTGACACACTAAGACTAAGCCTAAAATACGCAGATCTCTCCATAAGGATGGTTTTTATACTGTGCTTCCACAATCTGCTGGCAGTACAAAAAAATAAGCTGCAGATCTCCTTAGGCTGAGTCACGGTGCTTTGGTGCAGGGACCATGCATATCATGGGAATATTTCACCATTTCTGCTCTGGTTTTCAGAGTATGACACCAAAACACCCACCTGATGATATCCTTTCAAGAGCAAAGGCAGCAATTTGCAGAATTCCGCTTCTTTGGGGAAGTGAGAAATTGCTGAGCTGCCACCAAGTCCTGCAGTGTCCCTGTCACCTGCAGAGTCACCACATACTCGCCATGGTAGCGGGCATTGTGACAAAGGTTCTATGTCAGCTGGGTGTGGCAGCCAGGCGCCCCCTAGGGGATGGGGAGCCTGTCAGCCCCAGGCCTGTCACTGCCTGCTATCCCTGCTGTCACCAGCCAGGCCTCTGAAAATTGGTCAAACCATGCCCAGACTTGGGGCCAATTTTGCCCAAAGTCTTGAAAAGACAAGTCGTGAAGAAAGATATTGGATAGAGGGAGAAAGCGAAGGGAGCAGGAGAAAGGGAAGGAAGAATAAAAAGTAGTGTTGGGCTGCAGGAGTGAGATGGAGGAATTGCAGGAAAAGAGGCAGGAAGCAGGAGAGTGAGAGAAAAGGAAAGTAGAGACATGGAGCCAGACGAGGGGTTAGTGAGAGAGGATGGGACAGAAAACAGGATGAGAAGGAAATAAGGCAAGGCAAGGACAGGCAAGGACAGGCAAAGCAAGGCTAGGCTGCAGGACACTTTTTCGCTTTATAGTTTCTAGCACATTCGTCTTCAGACTAGAAGTAAGGCCATAAGACCGTATGGATTAGGCCCAAGCAAAAGCCCCAGCTACTTGAGACACTAAGACTAAGCCTAAAATACGCAGATCTCTCCATAAGGATGGTTTTTATACTGTGCTTCCACAATCTGCTGGCAGTACAAAAAAATAAGCTGCAGATCTCCTTAGGCTGAGTCATGGTGCTTTGGTGCAGGGACCATGCATATCATGGGAATAGTTCACCATTTCTGCTCTGGTTTTCAGAGTATGACACCAAAACACCCACCTGATGATATCCTTTCAAGAGCAAAGGCAGCAATTTGCAGAATTCCGCTTCTTTGGGGAAGTGAGAAATTGCTGAGCAGCCACCAAGTCCTGCAGTGTCCCTGTCACCTGCAGAGTCACCACATACTCGCCACGGTAGCGGGCATTGTGACAAAGGTTCTATGTCAGCTGGGTGTGGCAGCCAGGCGCCCCCTAGGGGATGGGAGCCTGTCAGCCCCGGGCCTGTCACTGCCTGCTGTCCCTGCTGTCACCAGCCAGGCCTCTGAAAATTGGTCAAACCATGCCCAGACTTGGTTTCAATTTGGGCCAAAGTCTTGAAAAGACAAGTCAGGAAGAAAGACATGGGACAGAGGGAGAAAGCGAAGGGAGCAGGAGAAAGGGAAGGAAGAATAAAAAGTAGTGTTGGGCTTCAGGAGTGAGATGGAGGAATTGCAGGAAAAGAGGCAGGAAGCAGGAGAGTGAGAGAAAAGGAAAGTAGAGACATGCAGCCAGACGAGGGGTTAGTGAGGGAGGATGGGACAGAGAACAGGATGAGAAGGAAATAAGGCAAGGCAAGGACAGGCAAGGACAGGCAAAGCAAGGCTAGGCTGCAGGACATTTTTTCGCTTTATAGTTTCTAGCACATTCGTCTTCAGACTAGGAGTAAGGCCATAAGACCGTATGGATTAGGCCCAAGCAAAAACCCCAGCTACTTGAGACACTAAGACTAAGCCTAAAATACGCAGATCTCTCCATAAGGATGGTTTTTATACTGTGCTTCCACAATCTGCTGGCAGTACAAAAAAATAAGCTGCAGATCTCCTTAGGCTGAGTCACGGTGCTTTGGTGCAGGGACCATGCATATCATGGGAATATTTCACCATTTCTGCTCTGGTTTTCAGAGTATGACACCAAAACACCCACCTGATGATATCCTTTCAAGAGCAAAGGCAGCAATTTGCAGAATTCCGCTTCTTTGGGGAAGTGAGAAATTGCTGACCTGCCACCAAGTCCTGCAGTGTCCCTGTCACCTGCAGAGTCACCACATACTCGCCACGGTAGCGGGCATTGTGACAAAGGTTCTATGTCAGCTGGGTGTGGCAGCCAGGCGCCCCCTAGGGGATGGGGAGCCTGTCAGCCCGGGGCCTGTCACTGCCTACTGTCCCTGCTGCCACCAGCCAGGCCTCTGAAAATTGGTCAAACCATGCCCAGACTTGGGGCCAATTTGGCCCAAAGCCTTGAAAAGACAAGTCGGGAAGAAAGATATGGGACAGAGGGAGAAAGCGAAGGGAGCAGGAGAAAGGGAAGGAAGAATAAAAAGTAGTGTTGGGCTGCAGGAGTGAGATGGAGGAATTGCCATTAAAGAGGCAGGAAGCAGGAGAGTGATAGAAAAGGAAAGAAGAGACATGCAGCCAGACGAGGGGTTAGTGAGAGAGGATGGGACAGAGAACAGGATGAGAAGGAAATAAGGCAAGGCAAGGACAGGCAAGGACAGGCAAAGAAAGGCTAGGCTGCAGGACATTTTTTTGCTTTATATTTTCTAGCACATTCGTCCTCGGACTACGAGGAAAGCCATAAGACCGTATGGATTAGGCCCAAGCAAAAACCCCAGCTACTTGAGACACTTAGACTAAGCCTAAAATACGCATATCTCTCCATAAGGATAGTTTTTATACTGTGCTTCCACAATCTGCTGGCAGTACAAAAACATAAGCTGCAGATCTCCTTAGGCTGAGTCATGGTGCTTTGGTGCAGGGACCATGCATATCATGGGAATATTTCACCATTTCTGCTCTGGTGTTCAGAGTATGACACCAAAACACCCACCTGATGATATCCTTTCAAGAGCAAAGGCAGCAATTTGCAGAATTCCGCTTCTTTGGGGAAGTGAGAAATTGCTGAGCTGACACCAAGTCCTGCAGTGTCCCTGTCACCTGCAGAGTCACCACATACTCGCCACGGTAGCGGGCATTGTGACAAAGTTTCTATGTCAGCTGGGTGTGGCAGCCAGGCGCCCCCTAGGGGATGGGGAGCCTGCCAGCCCCGGGCCTGTCACTGCCTGCTGTCCCTGCTGTCACCAGCCAGGCCTCTGAAAATTGGTCAAACCATGCCCAGACTTGGTTTCAATTTGGGCCAAAGTCTTGAAAAGACAAGTCAGGAAGAAAGACATGGGACAGAGGGAGAAAGCGAAGGGAGCAGGAGAAAGGGAAGGAAGAATAAAAAGTAGTGTTGGGCTGCAGGAGTGAGATGGAGGAATTGCCAGTAAAGAGGCAAGAAGCAGGAGAGTGAGAGAAAAGGAAAGAAGAGACATGCAGCCAGACGCGGGGTTAGTGAGAGAGGATGGGACAGAGAACAGGATGAGAAGGAAATAAGGCAAGGCAAGGACAGGCAAGGACAGGCAAAGCAAGGCTAGGCTGCAGTACAGTTTTTTGCTTTATATTTTCTAGCACATTCGTCCTCGGACTACGAGGAAAGCCATAAGACCATATGGATTAGGCCCAAGCAAATACACCGGCTACTTGAGACACTTAGACTAAGCCTAAAATATGCAGATTACTCCATAAGGATTGTTTTTATACTGTGCTTCCACAATCTGCTGGCAGTACAAAAAAATAAGCTGCAGATCTCTTAGGCTGAGTCATGGTGCTTTGTTGCAGGGACCATGCATATCATGGCAATATTTCACCATTTCTGCTCTGGTTTTCAGAGTATGACACCAAAACACCCACCTGATGATATCCTTTCAAGAGCAGAGGCAGCAACTTGCAGAATTCCGCTTCTTTGGGGAAGTGAGAAATTGCTGAGCTGACACCAAGTCCTGCAGTGTCCCTGTCACCTGCAGAGTCACCACATACTCGCCACGGTAGCGGGCATTGTGACAAAGGTTCTATGTCAGCTGGGTGTGGCAGCCAGGCGCCCCCTAGGGGATGGGGAGCCTGTCAGCCCTGGGCCTGTCACTGCCTGCTGTCCCTGCTGTCACCAGCCAGGCCTCTGAAAATTGGTCAAACCATGCCCAGACTCGGGGCCAATTTGGCCCAAAGTCTTGAAAAGACAAGTCTGGAAGAAAGATATGGGACAGAGGGAGAAGGCGAAGGGAGCAGGAGAAAGGGAAGGAAGAATACAAAGTAGTGTTGGGCTGCAGGAGTGAGATGGAGGAATAGCAAGAAAAGAGGAAGGAAGCAGGAGAGTGAGAGAAAAGGAAAGAAGAGACATGCAGCCAGACGAGGGGTTAGTGAGAGAGGATGGGACAGAGAACAGGATGAGAAGGAAATAAGGCAAGTCAAGGACAGGCAAGGACAGGCAAAGCAAGGCTAGGCTGCAGGACAGTTTTTTGCTTTATATTTTCTAGCACATTCGTCCTCGGACTACGAGGAAAGCCATAAGACCATATGGATTAGGCCCAAGCAAATACACCGGCTACGTGAGACACTTAGACTAAGCCTAAAATACGCAGATTACTCCATAAGGATTGTTTTTATACTGTGCTTTCACAATCTTCTGGCAGTACAAAAAAATAAGCTGCAGATCTCTTAGGCTGAGTCATGGTGCTTTGTTGCAGGGACCATGCATATCATGGCAATAGTTCACCATTTCTGCTCTGGTTTTCAGAGTATGACACCAAAACACCCACCTGATGATATCCTTTCAAGATCAGAGGCAGCAACTTGCAGAATTCCGCTTCTTTAGGGAAGTGAGAAATTGCTGAGCTGACACCAAGTCCTGCAGTGTCCCTGTCACCTGCAGAGTCACCACATACTCGCCACGGTAGCGGGCATTGTGACAAAGGTTCTATGTCAGCTGGGTGTGGCAGCCAGGCGCCCCCTAGGGGATGGGGAGCCTGTCAGCCCTGGGCCTGTCACTGCCTGCTGTCCCTGCTGTCACCAGCCAGGCCTCTGAAAATTGGTCAAACCATGCCCAGACTTCGGGCCAATTTTGCCCAAAGTCTTGAAAAGACAAGTCTGGAAGAAAGATATGGGACAGAGGGAGAAAGCGAAGGGAGCAGGAGAAAGGGAAGGAAGAATAAAAAGTAGTGTTGGGCTGCAGGACTGAGATGGAGGAATAGCAAGAAAAGAGGAAGGAAGCAGGAGAGTGAGAGAAAAGGAAAGAAGAGACATGCAGCCAGACGAGGGGTTAGTGAGAGAGGATGGGACAGAGAACAGGATGATAAGGAAATAAGGCAAGTCAAGGACAGGCAAGGACAGGCAAAGCAAGGCTAGGCTGCAGGACAGTTTTTTGCTTTATATTTTCTAGCACATTCGTCCTCGGACTACGAGGAAAGCCATAAGACCATATGGATTAGGCCCAAGCAAATACACCGGCTACTTGAGACACTTAGACTAAGCCTAAAATACGCAGATTACTCCATAAGGATTGTTTTTATACTGTGCTTTCACAATCTGCTGGCAGTACAAAAAAATTAGCTGCAGATCTCTTAGGTTGAGTCATGGTGCTTTGTTGTAGGGACCATGCATATCATGGCAATATTTCACCATTTCTGCTCTGGTTTTCAGAGTATGACACCAAAACCCCTACCTGATGATATCCTTTCAAGAGCAGAGGCAGCAACTTGCAGAATTCCGCTTCTTTGGGGAAGTGAGAAATTGCTGAGCTGACACCAAGTCCTGCAGTGTCCCTGTCACCTGCAGAGTCACCACATACTCGCCACGGTAGCGGGCATTGTGACAAAGTTTCTATGTCAGCTGGGTGTGGCAGCCAGGCGCCCGCTAGGGGATGGGGAGCCTGTCAGCCCCGGGCCTGTCACTGCCTGCTGTCCCTGCTGTCACCAGCCAGGCCTCTGAAAATTGGTCAAACCATTCCCAGACGTGGGGCCAATTTGGCCCAAAGCCTTGAAAAGACAAGTCGGGAAGAAAGATATGGGACAGAGGGAGAAAGCGAAGGGAGCAGGAGAAAGGGAAGGAAGAATAAAAAGTAGTGTTGGGCTTCAGGAGTGAGATGGAGGAATTGCAGGAAAAGAGGCAGGAAGCAGGAGAGTGAGAGAAAAGGAAAGTAGAGACATGCAGCCAGACGAGGGGTTAGTGAGGGAGGATGGGACAGAGAACAGGATGAGAAGGAAATAAGGCAAGGCAAGGACAGGCAAGGACAGGCAAAGCAAGGCTAGGCTGCAGGACATTTTTTCGCTTTATAGTTTCTAGCACATTCGTCTTCAGACTAGGAGTAAGGCCATAAGACCGTATGGATTAGGCCCAAGCAAAAACCCCAGCTACTTGAGACACTAAGACTAAGCCTAAAATACGCAGATCTCTCCATAAGGATGGTTTTTATACTGTGCTTCCACAATCTGCTGGCAGTACAAAAAAATAAGCTGCAGATCTCCTTAGGCTGAGTCACGGTGCTTTGGTGCAGGGACCATGCATATCATGGGAATATTTCACCATTTCTGCTCTGGTTTTCAGAGTATGACACCAAAACACCCACCTGATGATATCCTTTCAAGAGCAAAGGCAGCAATTTGCAGAATTCCGCTTCTTTGGGGAACTGAGAAATTGCTGAGCTGACACCAAGTCCTGCAGTGTCCCTGTCACCTGCAGAGTCACCACATACTCGCCAAGGTAGCGGGCATTGTGACAAAGTTTCTATGTCAGCTGGGTGTGGCAGCCAGGCGCCCCCTAGGGGATGGGGAGCCTGTCAGCCCCGGGCCTGTCACTGCCTGCTGTCCCTGCTGTCACCAGCCAGGCCTCTGAAAATTGGTCAAACCATTCCCAGACGTGGGGCCAATTTGGCCCAAAGCCTTGAAAAGACAAGTCGGGAAGAAAGATATGGGACAGAGGGAGAAAGCGAAGGGAGCAGGAGAAAGGGAAGGAAGAATAAAAAGTAGTGTTGGGCTGCAGGAGTGAGATGGAGGAATTGCCATTAAAGAGGCAGGAAGCAGGAGAGTGAGAGAAAAGGAAAGAAGAGACATGCAGCCAGACGAGGGGTTAGTGAGAGAGGATGGGACAGAGAACAGGATGAGAAGGAAATAAGGCAAGGCAAGGACAGGCAAGGACAGGCAAAGCAAGGCTAGGCTGCAGGACATTTTTTTGCTTTATATTTTCTAGCACATTCGTCTTCAGACTAGGAGTAAGGCCATAAGACCGTATGGATTAGGCCCAAGCAAAAACCCCAGCTACTTGAGACACTTAGACTAAGCCTAAAATACGCAGATCTCTCCATAAGGATGGTTTTTATACTGTGCTTCCACAATCTGCTGGCAGTACAAAAAAATAAGCTGCAGATCTCCTTAGGCTGAGTCATGGTGCTTTGTTGCAGGGACCATGCATATCATGGGAATATTTCACCATTTCTGCTCTGGTTTTCAGAGTATGACACCAAAACACCCACCTGATGATATCCTTTCAAGAGCAAAGGCAGCAATTTGCAGAAATCCGCTTCTTTGGGGAAGTGAGAAATTGCTGAGCTGACACCAAGTCCTGCAGTGTCCCTGTCACCTGCAGAGTCACCACATACTCGCCACGGTAGCGGGCATTGTGACAAAGGTTCTATGTCAGCTGGGTGTGGCAGCCAGGCGCCCCCTAGGGGATGGGGAGCCTGTCAGCCCCGGGCCTGTCACTGCCTGCTGTCCCTGCTGTCACCAGCCAGGCCTCTGAAAATTGGTCAAACCACGCCCATACTTGGGGCCAATTTGGCCCAAAGTCTTGAAAAGACAAGTCGGGAAGAAAGATATGGGACAGAGGGAGAAGGCGAAGGGAGCAGGAGGAAGGGAAGGAAGAATAAAAAGTAGTGTTGGGCTGCAGGAGTGCGATGGTGGAATTGCAGGAAAAGAGGGAGGAAGTAGGAGAGTGATAGAAATTGAAAGACGAGACATGCAGCCAGATGAGGGGTTAGTGAGAGAGGATGGGACAGAGAACAGGATGAAAAGGAAATAAGGCAAGGCAAGGACAGGCAAGGACAGGCAAAGCAAGGCTAGGCTGCAGGACATGTTTTCGCTTTAAAGTTTCAAGCACATTCATCTTCAGACTAGGTGTAATGCCATAAGACCGTATGAATTAGGCCCAAGAAAAAACCCCAGCTACTTGAGACACTTAGACTAAGCCTAAAATACGCAGATCTCTCCATAAGGATGGTTTTTATACTGTGCTTCCACAATCTGCTGGCATTACAAGAAAATAAGCTGCAGATCTCTTAGGCTGAGTCATGGTGCTTTTGTGCAGGGACCATGCATATCATGGGAATATTTCACCATTTCTGCTCTGGTTTTCAGAGTATGACACCAAAACACCCACCTGATGACATCCTTTCAAGAGCAAAGGCAGCAATTTGCAGAATTCCGCTTCTTTGGGGAAGTGAGAAATTGTTGAGATGACACTAAGTCCTGTAGTGTCCCTGTCACCTGCAGAGTCACCACATACTCGCCGCGGTAGAGTGCATTGTGGCAAATGTTCTATGTCAGCTGGGTGTGGCAGCCAGGCGCCCCCTAGGGGATGGGAGCCTGTCAGCCCCGGGCCTGTCACTGCCTGCTGCCCCTGCTGTCACCAGCCAGGCCTCTGAATATTGGTCAAACCATGCCCAGACTTGGGGCCTGTTTGGCCCAAAGTCTTGAAAAGACAAGTCAGGAAGAAAGATATGGGACAGAGGGAGAAAGCGGAAGGAGCAGGAGAAAGGGAAGGAAGAATAAAAAGTAGTGTTGGGCTGCAGGAGTGAGATGGAGGAATTGCCATTAAAGAGGCAGGAAGCAGGAGAGTGATAGAAAAGGAAAGAAGAGACATGCAGCCAGACGAGGGGTTAGTGAGAGAGGATGGGACAGAGAACAGGATGAGAAGGAAATAAGGCAAGGCAAGGACAGGCAAGGACAGGCAAAGAAAGGCTAGGCTGCAGGACACTTTTTCGCTTTATAGTTTCTAGCACATTCGTCTTCAGACTAGGAGTAAGGCCATAAGACCGTATGGATTAGGCCCAAGCAAAAGCCCCAGCTACTTGAGACACTAAGACTAAGCCTAAAATACGCAGATCTCTCCATAAGGATGGTTTTTATACTGTGCTTCCACAATCTGCTGGCAGTACAAAAAAATAAGCTGCAGATCTCCTTAGGCTGAGTCATGGTGCTTTGGTGCAGGGACCATGCATATCATGGGAATAGTTCACCATTTCTGCTCTGGTTTTCAGAGTATGACACCAAAACACCCACCTGATGATATCCTTTCAAGAGCAAAGGCAGCAATTTGCAGAATTCCGCTTCTTTGGGGAAGTGAGAAATTGCTGAGCTGCCACCAAGTCCTGCAGTGTCCCTGTCACCTGCAGAGTCACCACATACTCGCCACGGTAGCGGGCATTGTGACAAAGGTTCTATGTCAGCTGGGTGTGGCAGCCAGGCGCCCCCTAGGGGATGGGGAGCCTGTCAGCCCGGGGCCTGTCACTGCCTACTGTCCCTGCTGCCACCAGCCAGGCCTCTGAAAATTGGTCAAACCATGCCCAGACTTGGGGCCAATTTGGCCCAAAGCCTTGAAAAGACAAGTCGGGAAGAAAGATATGGGACAGAGGGAGAAAGCGAAGGGAGCAGGAGAAAGGGAAGGAAGAATAAAAAGTAGTGTTGGGCTGCAGGAGTGAGATGGAGGAATTGCCATTAAAGAGGCAGGAAGCAGGAGAGTGATAGAAAAGGAAAGAAGAGACATGCAGCCAGACGAGGGGTTAGTGAGAGAGGATGGGACAGAGAACAGGATGAGAAGGAAATAAGGCAAGGCAAGGACAGGCAAGGACAGGCAAAGAAAGGCTAGGCTGCAGGACATTTTTTTGCTTTATATTTTCTAGCACATTCGTCCTCGGACTACGAGGAAAGCCATAAGACCGTATGGATTAGGCCCAAGCAAAAACCCCAGCTACTTGAGACACTTAGACTAAGCCTAAAATACGCATATCTCTCCATAAGGATAGTTTTTATACTGTGCTTCCACAATCTGCTGGCAGTACAAAAACATAAGCTGCAGATCTCCTTAGGCTGAGTCATGGTGCTTTGGTGCAGGGACCATGCATATCATGGGAATATTTCACCATTTCTGCTCTGGTGTTCAGAGTATGACACCAAAACACCCACCTGATGATATCCTTTCAAGAGCAAAGGCAGCAATTTGCAGAATTCCGCTTCTTTGGGGAAGTGAGAAATTGCTGAGCTGACACCAAGTCCTGCAGTGTCCCTGTCACCTGCAGAGTCACCACATACTCGCCACGGTAGCGGGCATTGTGACAAAGTTTCTATGTCAGCTGGGTGTGGCAGCCAGGCGCCCCCTAGGGGATGGGGAGCCTGTCAGCCCCGGACCTGTCACTGCCTGCTGTCCCTGCTGTCACCAGCCAGGCCTCTGAAAATTGGTCAAACCATGCCCAGACTTGGTTTCAATTTGGGCCAAAGTCTTGAAAAGACAAGTCAGGAAGAAAGACATGGGACAGAGGGAGAAAGCGAAGGGAGCAGGAGAAAGGGAAGGAAGAATAAAAAGTAGTGTTGGGCTGCAGGAGTGAGATGGAGGAATTGCCAGTAAAGAGGCAAGAAGCAGGAGAGTGAGAGAAAAGGAAAGAAGAGACATGCAGCCAGACGCGGGGTTAGTGAGAGAGGATGGGACAGAGAACAGGATGAGAAGGAAATAAGGCAAGGCAAGGACAGGCAAGGACAGGCAAAGCAAGGCTAGGCTGCAGTACAGTTTTTTGCTTTATATTTTCTAGCACATTCGTCCTCGGACTACGAGGAAAGCCATAAGACCATATGGATTAGGCCCAAGCAAATACACCGGCTACTTGAGACACTTAGACTAAGCCTAAAATATGCAGATTACTCCATAAGGATTGTTTTTATACTGTGCTTCCACAATCTGCTGGCAGTACAAAAAAATAAGCTGCAGATCTCTTAGGCTGAGTCATGGTGCTTTGTTGCAGGGACCATGCATATCATGGCAATATTTCACCATTTCTGCTCTGGTTTTCAGAGTATGACACCAAAACACCCACCTGATGATATCCTTTCAAGAGCAGAGGCAGCAACTTGCAGAATTCCGCTTCTTTGGGGAAGTGAGAAATTGCTGAGCTGACACCAAGTCCTGCAGTGTCCCTGTCACCTGCAGAGTCACCACATACTCGCCACGGTAGCGGGCATTGTGACAAAGGTTCTATGTCAGCTGGGTGTGGCAGCCAGGCGCCCCCTAGGGGATGGGGAGCCTGTCAGCCCTGGGCCTGTCACTGCCTGCTGTCCCTGCTGTCACCAGCCAGGCCTCTGAAAATTGGACAAACCATGCCCAGACTTCGGGCCAATTTTGCCCAAAGTCTTGAAAAGACAAGTCTGGAAGAAAGATATGGGACAGAGGGAGAAAGCGAAGGGAGCAGGAGAAAGGGAAGGAAGAATAAAAAGTAGTGTTGGGCTGCAGGACTGAGATGGAGGAATAGCAAGAAAAGAGGAAGGAAGCAGGAGAGTGAGAGAAAAGGAAAGAAGAGACATGCAGCCAGACGAGGGGTTAGTGAGAGAGGATGGGACAGAGAACAGGATGATAAGGAAATAAGGCAAGTCAAGGACAGGCAAGGACAGGCAAAGCAAGGCTAGGCTGCAGGACAGTTTTTTGCTTTATATTTTCTAGCACATTCGTCCTCGGACTACGAGGAAAGCCATAAGACCATATGGATTAGGCCCAAGCAAATACACCGGCTACTTGAGACACTTAGACTAAGCCTAAAATACGCAGATTACTCCATAAGGATTGTTTTTATACTGTGCTTTCACAATCTTCTGGCAGTACAAAAAAATAAGCTGCAGATCTCTTAGGCTGAGTCATGGTGCTTTGTTGCAGGGACCATGCATATCATGGCAATAGTTCACCATTTCTGCTCTGGTTTTCAGAGTATGACACCAAAACACCCAACTGATGATATCCTTTCAAGATCAGAGGCAGCAACTTGCAGAATTCCGCTTCTTTGGGGAAGTGAGAAATTGCTGAGCTGACACCAAGTCCTGCAGTGTCCCTGTCACCTGCAGAGTCACCACATACTCGCCACGGTAGCGGGCATTGTGACAAAGTTTCTATGTCAGCTGGGTGTGGCAGCCAGGCGCCCCCTAGGGGATGGGGAGCCTGTCAGCCCCGGGCCTGTCACTGCCTGCTGTCCCTGCTGTCACCAGCCAGGCCTCTGAAAATTGGTCAAACCATTCCCAGACTTGGGGCCAATTTGGCCCAAAGCCTTGAAAAGACAAGTCGGGAAGAAAGATATGGGACAGAGGGAGAAAGCGAAGGGAGCAGGAGAAAGGGAAGGAAGAATAAAAAGTAGTGTTGGGCTGCAGGAGTGAGATGGAGGAATAGCAAGAAAAGAGGAAGGAAGCAGGAGAGTGAGAGAAAAGGAAAGAAGAGACATGCAGCCAGACGAGGGGTTAGTGAGAGAGGATGGGACAGAGAACAGGATGAGAAGGAAATAAGGCAAGGCAAGGACAGGCAAGGACAGGCAAAGAAAGGCTAGGCTGCAGGACATTTTTTTGCTTTATATTTTCTAGCACATTCGTCCTCGGACTACGAGGAAAGCCATAAGACCGTATGGATTAGGCCCAAGCAAATACACCGGCTACTTGAGACACTTAGACTAAGCCTAAAATACGCAGATTACTCCATAAGGATTGTTTTTATACTGTGCTTCCACAATCTGCTGGCAGTACAAAAACATAAGCTGCAGATCTCTTAGGCTGAGTCATGGTGCTTTGTTGCAGGGACCATGTATATCATGGGAATATTTCACCATTTCTTCTCTGGTTTTCAGAGTATGACACCAAAACACCCACCTGATGATATCCTTTCAAGAGCAGAGGCAGCAACTTGCAGAATTCCGCTTCTTTGGGGAACTGAGAAATTGCTGAGCTGACACCAAGTCCTGCAGTGTCCCTGTCACCTGCAGAGTCACCACATACTCGCCAAGGTAGCGGGCATTGTGACAAAGTTTCTATGTCAGCTGGGTGTGGCAGCCAGGCGCCCCCTAGGGGATGGGGAGCCTGTCAGCCCCGGGCCTGTCACTGCCTGCTGTCCCTGCTGTCACCAGCCAGGCCTCTGAAAATTGGTCAAACCATTCCCAGACGTGGGGCCAATTTGGCCCAAAGCCTTGAAAAGACAAGTCGGGAAGAAAGATATGGGACAGAGGGAGAAAGCGAAGGGAGCAGGAGAAAGGGAAGGAAGAATAAAAAGTAGTGTTGGGCTGCAGGAGTGAGATGGAGGAATTGCCATTAAAGAGGCAGGAAGCAGGAGAGTGAGAGAAAAGGAAAGAAGAGACATGCAGCCAGACGAGGGGTTAGTGAGAGAGGATGGGACAGAGAACAGGATGAGAAGGAAATAAGGCAAGGCAAGGACAGGCAAGGACAGGCAAAGCAAGGCTAGGCTGCAGGACATTTTTTTGCTTTATATTTTCTAGCACATTCGTCTTCAGACTAGGAGTAAGGCCATAAGACCGTATGGATTAGGCCCAAGCAAAAACCCCAGCTACTTGAGACACTTAGACTAAGCCTAAAATACGCAGATCTCTCCATAAGGATGGTTTTTATACTGTGCTTCCACAATCTGCTGGCAGTACAAAAAAATAAGCTGCAGATCTCCTTAGGCTGAGTCATGGTGCTTTGTTGCAGGGACCATGCATATCATGGGAATATTTCACCATTTCTGCTCTGGTTTTCAGAGTATGACACCAAAACACCCACCTGATGATATCCTTTCAAGAGCAAAGGCAGCAATTTGCAGAAATCCGCTTCTTTGGGGAAGTGAGAAATTGCTGAGCTGACACCAAGTCCTGCAGTGTCCCTGTCACCTGCAGAGTCACCACATACTCGCCACGGTAGCGGGCATTGTGACAAAGGTTCTATGTCAGCTGGGTGTGGCAGCCAGGCGCCCCCTAGGGGATGGGGAGCCTGTCAGCCCCGGGCCTGTCACTGCCTGCTGTCCCTGCTGTCACCAGCCAGGCCTCTGAAAATTGGTCAAACCACGCCCATACTTGGGGCCAATTTGGCCCAAAGTCTTGAAAAGACAAGTCGGGAAGAAAGATATGGGACAGAGGGAGAAGGCGAAGGGAGCAGGAGGAAGGGAAGGAAGAATAAAAAGTAGTGTTGGGCTGCAGGAGTGCGATGGTGGAATTGCAGGAAAAGAGGGAGGAAGTAGGAGAGTGATAGAAATTGAAAGACGAGACATGCAGCCAGATGAGGGGTTAGTGAGAGAGGATGGGACAGAGAACAGGATGAAAAGGAAATAAGGCAAGGCAAGGACAGGCAAGGACAGGCAAAGCAAGGCTAGGCTGCAGGACATGTTTTCGCTTTAAAGTTTCAAGCACATTCATCTTCAGACTAGGTGTAATGCCATAAGACCGTATGAATTAGGCCCAAGAAAAAACCCCAGCTACTTGAGACACTTAGACTAAGCCTAAAATACGCAGATCTCTCCATAAGGATGGTTTTTATACTGTGCTTCCACAATCTGCTGGCATTACAAGAAAATAAGCTGCAGATCTCTTAGGCTGAGTCATGGTGCTTTTGTGCAGGGACCATGCATATCATGGGAATATTTCACCATTTCTGCTCTGGTTTTCAGAGTATGACACCAAAACACCCACCTGATGACATCCTTTCAAGAGCAAAGGCAGCAATTTGCAGAATTCCGCTTCTTTGGGGAAGTGAGAAATTGTTGAGATGACACTAAGTCCTGTAGTGTCCCTGTCACCTGCAGAGTCACCACATACTCGCCGCGGTAGAGTGCATTGTGGCAAATGTTCTATGTCAGCTGGGTGTGGCAGCCAGGCGCCCCCTAGGGGATGGGGAGCCTGTCAGCCCCGGGCCTGTCACTGCCTGCTGCCCCTGCTGTCACCAGCCAGGCCTCTGAAAATTGGTCAAACCATGCCCAGACTTGGGGCCTGTTTGGCCCAAAGTCTTGAAAAGACAAGTCAGGAAGAAAGATATGGGACAGAGGGAGAAAGCGGAAGGAGCAGGAGAAAGGGAAGGAAGAATAAAAAGTAGTGTTGGGCTGCAGGAGTGAGATGGAGGAATTGCCATTAAAGAGGCAGGAAGCAGGAGAGTGATAGAAAAGGAAAGAAGAGACATGCAGCCAGACGAGGGGTTAGTGAGAGAGGATGGGACAGAGAACAGGATGAGAAGGAAATAAGGCAAGGCAAGGACAGGCAAGGACAGGCAAAGAAAGGCTAGGCTGCAGGACATTTTTTTGCTTTATATTTTCTAGCACATTCGTCCTCGGACTACGAGGAAAGCCATAAGACCGTATGGATTAGGCCCAAGCAAATACACCGGCTACTTGAGACACTTAGACTAAGCCTAAAATACGCAGATTACTCCATAAGGATTGTTTTTATACTGTGCTTTCACAATCTTCTGGCAGTACAAAAAAATAAGCTGCAGATCTCTTAGGCTGAGTCATGGTGCTTTGTTGCAGGGACCATGCATATCATGGCAATAGTTCACCATTTCTGCTCTGGTTTTCAGAGTATGACACCAAAACACCCAACTGATGATATCCTTTCAAGATCAGAGGCAGCAACTTGCAGAATTCCGCTTCTTTGGGGAAGTGAGAAATTGCTGAGCTGACACCAAGTCCTGCAGTGTCCCTGTCACCTGCAGAGTCACCACATACTCGCCACGGTAGCGGGCATTGTGACAAAGGTTCTATGTCAGCTGGGTGTGGCAGCCAGGCACCCCCTAGGGGATGGGGAGCCTGTCAGCCCCGGGCCTGTCACTGCCTGCTGTCCCTGCTGTCACCAGCCAGG
This sequence comes from Columba livia, assembly GCF_036013475.1. Lineage (NCBI taxonomy): Eukaryota > Metazoa > Chordata > Aves > Columbiformes > Columbidae > Columba > Columba livia. The sequence continues at coordinate 3,315,006 of NW_027043009.1, read as the reverse complement.
CCTCTGAAAATTGGTCAAACCATGCCCATACTTGGGGCCAATTTGGCCCAAAGTCTTGAAAAGACAAGTCTGGAAGAAAGATATGGGACAGAGGGAGAAAGCGAAGGGAGCAGGAGAAAGGGAAGGAAGAATAAAAAGTAGTGTTGGGCTGCAGGACTGAGATGGAGGAATAGCAAGAAAAGAGGAAGGAAGCAGGAGAGTGAGAGAAAAGGAAAGAAGAGACATGCAGCCAGACGAGGGGTTAGTGAGAGAGGATGGGACAGAGAACAGGATGAGAAGGAAATAAGGCAAGTCAAGGACAGGCAAGTACAGGCAAAGCAAGGCTAGGCTGCAGGACAGTTTTTTGCTTTATATTTTCTAGCACATTCGTCCTCGGACTACGAGGAAAGCCATAAGACCATATGGATTAGGCCCAAGCAAATACACCGGCTACTTGAGACACTTAGACTAAGCCTAAAATACGCAGATTACTCCATAAGGATTGTTTTTATACTGTGCTTTCACAATCTGCTGGCAGTACAAACAAATTAGCTGCAGATCTCTTAGGCTGAGTCATGGTGCTTTGTTGCAGGGACCATGCATATCATGGCAATATTTCACCATTTCTGCTCTGGTTTTCAGAGTATGACACCAAAACCCCTACCTGATGATATCCTTTCAAGAGCAGAGGCAGCAACTTGCAGAATTCCGCTTCTTTGTGGAAGTGAGAAATTGCTGAGCTGACACCAAGTCCTGCAGTGTCCCTGTCACCTGCAGAGTCACCACATACTCGCCACGGTAGCGGGCATTGTGACAAAGTTTCTATGTCAGCTGGGTGTGGCAGCCAGGCGCCCCCTAGGGGATGGGGAGCCTGTCAGCCCCGGGCCTGTCACTGCCTGCTGTCCCTGCTGTCACCAGCCAGGCCTCTGAAAATTGGTCAAACCATTCCCAGACTTGGGGCCAATTTGGCCCAAAGCCTTGAAAAGACAAGTCGGGAAGAAAGATATGGGACAGAGGGAGAAAGCGAAGGGAGCAGGAGAAAGGGAAGGAAGAATAAAAAGTAGTGTTGGGCTGCAGGAGTGAGATGGAGGAATTGCAGGAAAAGAGGGAGGAAGTAGGAGAGTGATAGAAAAGGAAAGACGAGACATGCAGTCAGACGAGGGGTTAGTGAGAGAGGATGGGACAGAGAACAGGATGAGAATTAAATAAGGCATGGCAAGGACAGGCAAGGACAGGCAAAGCAAGGCTAGGCTGCAGGACATTTTTTTGCTTTATATTTTCTAGCACATTCGTCCTCGGACTACGAGGAAAGCCATAAGACCGTATGGATTAGGCCCAAGCAAATACACCGGCTACTTGAGACACTTAGACTAAGCCTAAAATACGCAGATTACTCCATAAGGATTGTTTTTATACTGTGCTTCCACAATCTGCTGGCATTACAAAAAAATAAGCTGCAGATCTCCTTAGGCTGAGTCATGGTGCTTTGTTGCAGGGACCATGCATATTAAGGGATTATTTCACCATTTCTGCTCTGGTTTTCAGAGTATGACACCAAAACACCCACCTGATGATATCCTTTCAAGAGCAAAGGCAGCAATTTGCAGAAATCCGCTTCCTTGGGGAAGTGAGAAATTGCTGAGCTGACACCAAGTCCTGCAGTGTCCCTGTCACCTGCAGAGTCACCACATACTCGCCACGGTAGCGGGCATTGTGACAAAGGTTCTATGTCAGCTGGGTGTGGCAGCCAGGCGCCCCCTAGGGGATGGGGAGCCTGTCAGCCCCGGGCCTGTCACTGCCTGCTGTCCCTGCTGTCACCAGCCAGGCCTCTGAAAATTGGTCAAACCATGCCCAGACTTGGGGCCAATTTGGCCCAAAGTCTTGAAAAGACAAGTCTGGAAGAAAGATATGGGACAGAGGGAGAAAGCGAAGGGAGCAGGAGAAAGGGAAGGAAGAATAAAAAGTAGTGTTGGGCTGCAGGAGTGAGATGGAGGAATAGCAAGAAAAGAGGAAGGAAGCAGGAGAGTGAGAGAAAAGGAAAGAAGAGACATGCAGCCAGACGAGGGGTTAGTGAGAGAGGATGGGACAGAGAACAGGATGAGAAGGAAATAAGGCAAGGCAAGGACAGGCAAGGACAGGCAAAGAAAGGCTAGGCTGCAGGACATTTTTTTGCTTTATATTTTCTAGCACATTCGTCCTCGGACTACGAGGAAAGCCATAAGACCGTATGGATTAGGCCCAAGCAAATACACCGGCTACTTGAGACACTTAGACTAAGCCTAAAATACGCAGATTACTCCATAAGGATTGTTTTTATACTGTGCTTCCACAATCTGCTGGCAGTACAAAAACATAAGCTGCAGATCTCTTAGGCTGAGTCATGGTGCTTTGTTGCAGGGACCATGTATATCATGGGAATATTTCACCATTTCTTCTCTGGTTTTCAGAGTATGACACCAAAACACCCACCTGATGATATCCTTTCAAGAGCAGAGGCAGCAACTTGCAGAATTCCGCTTCTTTGGGGAACTGAGAAATTGCTGAGCTGACACCAAGTCCTGCAGTGTCCCTGTCACCTGCAGAGTCACCACATACTCGCCACGGTAGCGGGCATTGTGACAAAGTTTCTATGTCAGCTGGGTGTGGCAGCCAGGCGCCCCCTAGGGGATGGGGAGCCTGTCAGCCCCGGGCCTGTCACTGCCTGCTGTCCCTGCTGTCACCAGCCAGGCCTCTGAAAATTGGTCAAACCATTCCCAGACGTGGGGCCAATTTGGCCCAAAGCCTTGAAAAGACAAGTCGGGAAGAAAGATATGGGACAGAGGGAGAAAGCGAAGGGAGCAGGAGAAAGGGAAGGAAGAATAAAAAGTAGTGTTGGGCTGCAGGAGTGAGATGGAGGAATTGCCATTAAAGAGGCAGGAAGCAGGAGAGTGAGAGAAAAGGAAAGAAGAGACATGCAGCCAGACGAGGGGTTAGTGAGAGAGGATGGGACAGAGAACAGGATGAGAAGGAAATAAGGCAAGGCAAGGACAGGCAAGGACAGGCAAAGCAAGGCTAGGCTGCAGGACATTTTTTTGCTTTATATTTTCTAGCACATTCGTCTTCAGACTAGGAGTAAGGCCATAAGACCGTATGGATTAGGCCCAAGCAAAAACCCCAGCTACTTGAGACACTTAGACTAAGCCTAAAATACGCAGATCTCTCCATAAGGATGGTTTTTATACTGTGCTTCCACAATCTGCTGGCAGTACAAAAAAATAAGCTGCAGATCTCCTTAGGCTGAGTCATGGTGCTTTGTTGCAGGGACCATGCATATCATGGGAATATTTCACCATTTCTGCTCTGGTTTTCAGAGTATGACACCAAAACACCCACCTGATGATATCCTTTCAAGAGCAAAGGCAGCAATTTGCAGAAATCCGCTTCTTTGGGGAAGTGAGAAATTGCTGAGCTGACACCAAGTCCTGCAGTGTCCCTGTCACCTGCAGAGTCACCACATACTCGCCACGGTAGCGGGCATTGTGACAAAGGTTCTATGTCAGCTGGGTGTGGCAGCCAGGCGCCCCCTAGGGGATGGGGAGCCTGTCAGCCCCGGGCCTGTCACTGCCTGCTGTCCCTGCTGTCACCAGCCAGGCCTCTGAAAATTGGTCAAACCACGCCCATACTTGGGGCCAATTTGGCCCAAAGTCTTGAAAAGACAAGTCGGGAAGAAAGATATGGGACAGAGGGAGAAGGCGAAGGGAGCAGGAGGAAGGGAAGGAAGAATAAAAAGTAGTGTTGGGCTGCAGGAGTGCGATGGTGGAATTGCAGGAAAAGAGGGAGGAAGTAGGAGAGTGATAGAAATTGAAAGACGAGACATGCAGCCAGATGAGGGGTTAGTGAGAGAGGATGGGACAGAGAACAGGATGAAAAGGAAATAAGGCAAGGCAAGGACAGGCAAGGACAGGCAAAGCAAGGCTAGGCTGCAGGACATGTTTTCGCTTTAAAGTTTCAAGCACATTCATCTTCAGACTAGGTGTAATGCCATAAGACCGTATGAATTAGGCCCAAGAAAAAACCCCAGCTACTTGAGACACTTAGACTAAGCCTAAAATACGCAGATCTCTCCATAAGGATGGTTTTTATACTGTGCTTCCACAATCTGCTGGCATTACAAAAAAATAAGCTGCAGATCTCTTAGGCTGAGTCATGGTGCTTTTGTGCAGGGACCATGCATATCATGGGAATATTTCACCATTTCTGCTCTGGTTTTCAGAGTATGACACCAAAACACCCACCTGATGACATCCTTTCAAGAGCAAAGGCAGCAATTTGCAGAATTCCGCTTCTTTGGGGAAGTGAGAAATTGTTGAGATGACACTAAGTCCTGTAGTGTCCCTGTCACCTGCAGAGTCACCACATACTCGCCGCGGTAGAGTGCATTGTGGCAAATGTTCTATGTCAGCTGGGTGTGGCAGCCAGGCGCCCCCTAGGGGATGGGGAGCCTGTCAGCCCCGGGCCTGTCACTGCCTGCTGTCCCTGCTGTCACCAGCCAGGCCTCTGAAAATTGGTCAAACCATGCCCAGACTTGGGGCCAGTTTGGCCCAAAGTCTTGAAAAGACAAGTCGGGAAGAAAGATATGGGACAGAGGGAGAAAGCGAAGGGAGCAGGAGAAAGGGAAGGAAGAATAAAAAGTAGTGTTGGGCTGCAGGAGTGAGATGGAGGAATTGCCATTAAAGAGGCAGCAGCAGGAGAGTGAGAGAAAAGGAAAGAAGAGACATGCAGCCAGACGAGGGGTTAGTGAGAGAGGATGGGACAGAGAACAGGATGAGAAGGAAATAAGGCAAGGCAAGGACAGGCAAGGACAGGCAAAGCAAGGCTAGGCTGCAGGACATTTTTTTGCTTTATAGTTTATAGCACATTCGTCCTCGGACTACAAGGAAAGCCATAAGACCGTATGGATTAGGCCCAAGCAAATACACTGGCTACTTGAGACACTTAGACTAAGCCAAAAATACGCAGAGTACTCCATAAGGATTGTTTTTATACTGTGCTTCCACAATCTGCTGGCAGTACAAAAAAATAAGCTGCAGATCTCCTTAGGCTGAGTCATGGTGCTTTTGTGCAGGGACCATGCATATCATGGGAATATTTCACCATTTCTGCTCTGGTTTTCAGATTATGACACCAAAACACCCACCTGATGACATCCTTTCAAGAGCAAAGGCAGCAATTTGCAGAATTCCGCTTCTTTGGGAAGTGAGAAATTGCTGAGATGACACTAAGTCCTGTAATGTCCCTGTCACCTGCAGAGTCATCCACATACTCGCCGCGGTAGAGGGCATTGTGGCAAATATTCTATGTCAGCTGGATGTGGGAGCCAGGGGCCCACTAGGGGATGGGGAGCCTGTCAGCCCCGGGCCTGTCACTGCCTGCTGTCCCTGCTGTCACCAGCCAGGCTTCTGAAAATTGGTCAAACCATGCCCAGACATGGGGCAAGTTTGGCCCAAAGTCTTGAAAAGACAAGTCGGGAAGAAAGATATGGGACAGAGGGAGAAAGCGAAGGGAGCAGGAGAAAGGGAAGGAAGAATAAAAAGTAGTGTTGGGCTGCAGGAGTGAGATGGAGGAAATGCAGGAAAAGGGGGAGGAAGTAGGAGAGTGATAGAAAAGGAAAGATGAGACATGCAGCTAGACGAGGGGTTAGTGAGAGAGGATGGGACGGAGAACAGGATGAGAAGGAAATAAGGAAAGGCAAGGACAGGCAAGGACAGGCAAGGACAGGCAAAGCAAGACTAGGCTGCAGGACATTTTTTTGCTTTATATTTTCTAGCACATTCGTCTTCAGACTAGGAGTAAGGCCATAAGACCGTATGGATTAGGCCCAAGCAAAAACCCCAGCTACTTGAGACACTTAGACTAAGCCTAAAATACGCAGATCTCTCCATAAGGATGGTTTTTATACTGTGCTTCCACAATCTGCTGGCAGTACAAAAACATAAGCTGCAGATCTCCTTAGGCTGAGTCATGGTGCTTTGTTGCAGGGACCATGCATATCATGGCAATATTTCACCATTTCTGCTCTGTTTTTCAGAGTATGACACCAAAACACCCACCTGATGATATCCTTTCAAGAGCAAAGGCAGCAATTTGCAGAATTCCGCTTCTTTGGGGAAGTGAGAAATTGCTGAGCTGACACCAAGTCCTGCAGTGTCCCTGTCACCTGCAGAGTCACCACATACTCGCCACGGTAGCGGGCATTGTGACAAAGTTTCTATGTCAGCTGGGTGTGGCAGCCAGGCGCCCCCTAGGGGATGGGGAGCCTGTCAGCCCCGGGCCTGTCACTGCCTGCTGTCCCTGCTGTCACCAGCCAGGCCTCTGAAAATTGGTCAAACCATTCCCAGACGTGGGGCCAATTTGGCTCAAAGCCTTGAAAAGACAAGTCGGGAAGAAAGATATGGGACAGAGGGAGAAAGCGAAGGGAGCAGGAGAAAGGGAAGGAAGAATAAAAAGTAGTGTTGGGCTGCAGGAGTGAGATGGAGGAATTGCCATTAAAGAGGCAGGAAGCAGGAGAGTGAGAGAAAAGGAAAGAAGAGACATGCAGCCAGACGAGGAGTTAGTGAGAGAGGATGGGACAGAGAACAGGATGAGAAGGAAATAAGGCAAGGCAAGGACAGGCAAGGACAGGCAAAGCAAGGCTAGGCTGCAGGACATTTTTTTGCTTTATATTTTCTAGCACATTCGTCTTCAGACTAGGAGTAAGGCCATAAGACCGTATGGATTAGGCCCAAGCAAAAACCCCAGCTACTTGAGACACTTAGACTAAGCCTAAAATACGCAGATCTCTCCATAAGGATGGTTTTTATACTGTGCTTCCACAATCTGCTGGCAATACAAAAAAATAAGCTGCAGATCTCCTTAGGCTGAGTCATGGTGCTTTGTTGCAGGGACCATGCATATCATGGGAATATTTCACCATTTCTGCTCTGGTTTTCAGAGTATGACACCAAAACACCCACCTGATGATATCCTTTCAAGAGCAAAGGCAGCAATTTGCAGAATTCCGCTTCTTTGGGGAAGTGAGAAATTGCTGAGCTGACACCAAGTCCTGCAGTGTCCCTGTCACCTGCAGAGTCACCACATACTCGCCACGGTAGCGGGCATTGTGACAAAGGTTCTATGTCAGCTGGGTGTGGCAGCCAGGCGCCCCCTAGGGGATGGGGAGCCTGTCAGCCCCGGGCCTGTCACTGCCTGCTGTCCCTGCTGTCACCAGCCAGGCCTCTGAAAATTGGTCAAACCACGCCCATACTTGGGGCCAATTTGGCCCAAAGTCTTGAAAAGGCAAGTCGGGAAGAAAGATATGGGACAGAGGGAGAAGGCGAAGGGAGCAGGAGGAAGGGAAGGAAGAATAAAAAGTAGTGTTGGGCTGCAGGAGTGCGATGGTGGAATTGCAGGAAAAGAGGGAGGAAGTAGGAGAGTGATAGAAATTGAAAGACGAGACATGCAGCCAGATGAGGGGTTAGTGAGAGAGGATGGGACAGAGAACAGGATGAAAAGGAAATAAGGCAAGGCAAGGACAGGCAAGGACAGGCAAAGCAAGGCTAGGCTGCAGGACATGTTTTCGCTTTAAAGTTTCTAGCACATTCATCTTCAGACTAGGTGTAATGCCATAAGACCGTATGAATTAGGCCCAAGAAAAAACCCCAGCTACTTGAGACACTTAGACTAAGCCTAAAATACGCAGATCTCTCCATAAGGATGGTTTTTATACTGTGCTTCCACAATCTGCTGGCATTACAAAAAAATAAGCTGCAGATCTCTTAGGCTGAGTCATGGTGCTTTTGTGCAGGGACCATGCATATCATGGGAATATTTCACCATTTCTGCTCTGGTTTTCAGAGTATGACACCAAAACACCCACCTGATGACATCCTTTCAAGAGCAAAGGCAGCAATTTGCAGAATTCCGCTTCTTTGGGGAAGTGAGAAATTGTTGAGATGACACTAAGTCCTGTAGTGTCCCTGTCACCTGCAGAGTCACCACATACTCGCCGCGGTAGAGTGCATTGTGGCAAATGTTCTATGTCAGCTGGGTGTGGCAGCCAGGCGCCCCCTAGGGGATGGGGAGCCTGTCAGCCCCGGGCCTGTCACTGCCTGCTGTCCCTGCTGTCACCAGCCAGGCCTCTGAAAATTGGTCAAACCATGCCCAGACTTGGGGCCAGTTTGGCCCAAAGTCTTGAAAAGACAAGTCGGGAAGAAAGATATGGGACAGAGTGAGAAAGCGAAGGGAGCAGGAGAAAGGGAAGGAAGAATAAAAAGTAGTGTTGGGCTGCAGGAGTGAGATGGAGGAAATGCAGGAAAAGAGGGAGGAAGTAGGAGAGTGATAGAAAAGGAAAGACGAGACATGCAGCCAGACGAGGGGTTAGTGAGAGAGGATGGGACAGAGAACAGGATGAGAAGGAAATAAGGCAAGGCAAGGACAGGCAAGGACAGGCAAGGACAGGCAAAGCAAGGCTAGGCTGCAGGACATTTTTTCGCTTTATAGTTTCTAGCACATTCGTCTTCAGAGTAGGAGTAAGGCCATAAGACCGTATGGATTAGGCCCAAGCAAAAACCCCATCTACTTGAGACACTGAGACTAAGCCTAAAATACGCAGATCTCTCCATAAGGATGGTTTTTATACTGTGCTTCCACAATCTGCTGGCAGTACAAAAACATAAGCTGCAGATCTCCTTAGGCTGAGTCATGGTGCTTTGTTGCAGGGACCATGCATATCATGGGAATATTTCACCATTTCTGCTCTGTTTTTCAGAGTATGACACCAAAACACCCACCTGATGATATCCTTTCAAGAGCAAAGGCAGCAATTTGCAGAATTCCGCTTCTTTGGGGAAGTGAGAAATTGCTGAGCTGCCACCAAGTCCTGCAGTGTCCCTGTCACCTGCAGAGTCACCACATACTCGCCACGGTAGCGGGCATTGTGACAAAGTTTCTATGTCAGCTGGGTGTGGCAGCCAGGCGCCCCCTAGGGGATGGGGAGCCTGTCAGCCCCGGACCTGTCACTGCCTGCTGTCCCTGCTGTCACCAGCCAGGCCTCTGAAAATTGGTCAAACCATTCCCAGACGTGGGGCCAATTTGGCCCAAAGCCTTGAAAAGACAAGTCGGGAAGAAAGATATGGGACAGAGGGAGAAAGCGAAGGGAGCAGGAGAAAGGGAAGGAAGAATAAAAAGTAGTGTTGGGCTGCAGGAGTGAGATGGAGGAATTGCCATTAAAGAGGCAGGAAGCAGGAGAGTGAGAGAAAAGGAAAGAAGAGACATGCAGCCAGACGAGGGGTTAGTGAGAGAGGATGGGACAGAGAACAGGATGAGAAGGAAATAATGCAAGGCAAGGACAGGCAAGGACAGGCAAAGCAAGGCTAGGCTGCAGGACATTTTTTTGCTTTATATTTTCTAGCACATTCGTCTTCAGACTAGGAGTAAGGCCATAAGACCGTATGGATTAGGCCCAAGCAAAAACCCCAGCTACTTGAGACACTTAGACTAAGCCTAAAATACGCAGATCTCTCCATAAGGATGGTTTTTATACTGTGCTTCCACAATCTGCTGGCAGTACAAAAACATAAGCTGCAGATCTCCTTAGGCTGAGTCATGGTGCTTTGTTGCAGGGACCATGCATATCATGGGAATATTTCACCATTTCTGCTCTGTTTTTCAGAGTATGACACCAAAACACCCACCTGATGATATCCTTTCAAGAGCAAAGGCAGCAATTTGCAGAATTCCGCTTCTTTGGGGAAGTGAGAAATTGCTGAGCTGACACCAAGTCCTGCAGTGTCCCTGTCACCTGCAGAGTCACCACATACTCGCCACGGTAGCGGGCATTGTGAAAAAGGTTCTATGTCAGCTGGGTGTGGCAGCCAGGCGCCCCCTAGGGGATGGGGAGCCTGTCAGCCCCGGGCCTGTCACTGCCTGCTGTCCCTGCTGTCACCAGCCAGGCCTCTGAAAATTGGTCAAACCATGCCCATACTTGGGGCCAATTTGGCCCAAAGTCTTGAAAAGACAAGTCGGGAAGAAAGATATGGGACAGAGTGAGAAAGCGAAGGGAGCAGGAGAAAGGGAAGGAAGAATAAAAAGTAGTGTTGGGCTGCAGGAGTGCGATGGTGGAATTGCAGGAAAAGAGGGAGGAAGTAGGAGAGTGATAGAAATTGAAAGACGAGACATGCAGCCAGACGAGGGGTTAGTGAGAGAGGATGGGACAGAGAACAGGATGAGAAGGAAATAAGGCAAGGCAAGGACAGGCAAGGACAGGCAAAGCAAGGCTAGGCTGCAGGACATGTTTTCGCTTTAAAGTTTCTAACACATTCATCTTCAGACTAGGTGTAATCCCATAAGACCGTATGAATTAGGCCCAAGCAAAAACCCCAGCTACTTGAGACACTTAGACTAAGCCTAAAATATGCAGATCTCTCCATAAGGATGGTTTTTATACTGTACTTCCACAATCTGCTGGCAGTACAAAAAAATAAGCTGCAGATCTCCTTAGGCTGAGTCATGGTGCTTTTGTGCAGGGACCATGCATATCATGGGAATATTTCACCATTTCTGCTCTGGTTTTCAGAGTATGACACCAAAACACCCACCTGATGACATCCATTCAAGAGCAAAGGCAGCAATTTGCAGAATTCCGCTTCTTTGGGGAAGTGAGAAATTGCTGAGCTGACACCAAGTCCTGCAGTGTCCCTGTCACCTGCAGAGTCACCGCATCCTAGCCACAGTACTGGCATTGTGACAAAGGTTCTTTGTCAGAAGAGTTTGGCAGCCAGGCGCCCCCTAGGGGATTGGGAGCCTGTTAGCCCCGGGCCTGTCACTGCCGGCTGTCCCTGCAGTCACCAGCCAGTCCTCTGAAAATTGGTCAAACCATGCCCATACATGGGGCCAATTTGGCCCAAAGTCTTGAAAAGACAAGTGGGGAAGAGAGATATGGGACAGAGGGAGAAAGCGAAGGGAGCAGGAGAAAGGGAAGGAAGAATAAAAAGTAGTGTTGGGCTGCAGGAGTGAGATGGAGGAATTGCCATTAAAGAGGAAGGAAGCAGGAGAGTGAGAGAAAAGGAAAGAAGAGACATGAAGCCAGAAGAGGGGTTAGTGAGAGAGGATGGGACAGAGAACAGGATGAGAAGGAAATAAGGCAAGGCAAGCACAGGCAAGGACAGGCAAAGCAAGGCTAGGCTGCAGGACATATTTTTGCTTTATATTTTCTAGCACATTCGTCCTCGGACTACAAGGAAAGCCATAAGACCGTATGGATTAGGCCCAAGCAAATACACAGGCTACTTGAGACAGTGAGACTAAGCCTAAAATATGCAGATCTCTCCATAAGGATTGTTTTTATACTGTGCTTCCACAATTTGCTGGCAGTACAAAAACATAAGCTGCAGATCTCTTAGGCTGAGTCATGGTGCTTTGTTGCAGGGACCATGCATATCATGGGAATATTTCACCATTTCTGCTCTGGTTTTCAGAGTATGACACCAAAACACCCACCTGATGATATCCTTTCAAGAGCAAAGGCAGCAATTTGCAGAATTCCGGTCCTTTGGGGAAGTGAGAAATTGCTGAGCTGACACCAAGTCCTGCAGTGTCCCTGTCACCTGCAGAATCACCACATACTCGCCACGGTAGCGGGCATTGTGACAATGGTTCTATATCAGCTGGGTGTGGCAGCCAGGCGCCCCCTAGCGGATGGGGAGCCTGTCAAGCCCGGGCCTGTCACTGCCCGCTGTCCCTGCTGTCACCAGCCAGGCCTCTGAAAACTTGTAAAACCACGCCCAGACTTGTGGCCACTTTGGCCCAAAGTCTAGAAAAGACAAGTAGGGAAGAAAGATATGGGACAGAGAGAGAAGCGAAGGGAGCAGGAGAAAGGGAAGGAAGAATAAAAAGTACTGTTGGGCTGCAGGATTGAGATGGAGGAATTGCAAGAAAAGAGGCAAGAAGCAGGAGAGTGAGAGAAAAGGGAATAAGAGACATGTAGCCAGACGAGGGGTTAGTGAGAGAGGATGGGACAGAGAACAGGATGAGAAGGAAATAAGGCAAGGCAAGGACAGGCAAGGACAGGCAAAGAAAGGCTAGGCTGCAGGACATTTTTTTGCTTTATATTTTCTAGCACATTCGTCCTCGGACTACGAGGAAAGCCATAAGACCGTATGGATTAGGCCCAAGCAAATACACCGGCTACTTGAGACACTTAGACTAAGCCTAAAATACGCAGATTACTCCATAAGGATTGTTTTTATACTGTGCTTCCACAATCTGCTGGCAGTACAAAAACATAAGCTGCAGATCTCTTAGGCTGAGTCATGGTGCTTTGTTGCAGGGACCATGTATATCATGGGAATATTTCACCATTTCTGCTCTGGTTTTCAGAGTATGACACCAAAACACCCACCTGATGATATCCTTTCAAGAGCAAAGGCAGCAACTTGCAGAATTCCGCTTCTTTGGGGAATTAAGAAATTGCTGAGCTGACACCAAGTCCTGCAGTGTCCCTGTCACCTGCAGAGTCACCACATACTCGCCACGTTAGCGGGCATTGTGACAAAGTTTCTATGTCAGCTGGGTGTGGCAGCCAGGCGCCCCCTAGGGGATGGGGAGCCTGTCAGCCCCGGGCCTGTCACTGCCTGCTGTCCCTGCTGTCACCAGCCAGGCCTCTGAAAATTGGTCAAACCATTCCCAGACGTGGGGCCAATTTGGCCCAAAGCCTTGAAAAGACAAGTCGGGAAGAAAGATATGGGACAGAGGGAGAAAGCGAAGGGAGCAGGAGAAAGGGAAGGAAGAATAAAAAGTAGTGTTGGGCTGCAGGAGTGAGATGGAGGAATTGCAGGAAAAGAGGCAGGAAGCAGGAGAGTGAGAGAAAAGGAAAGAAGAGACATGCAGCCAGACGTGGATTTAGTGAGAGAGGATGGATCAGAGAACAGCATGAGAAGGTAATAAGGCAAGGCAAGGACAGGCAAGGACATGCCAAGCTGCAGGACATTTTTTTGCTTTGTAGTTTCTAGCACATTCGTCTTCAGACTAGGAGGAAAGCTATAAGACCGTATGGATTAGGCCCAAGCATAGACCCCAGCTACTTGAGACACTTAGACTAAGCCAAAAATACGAAGATCTCTACATAAGGTTGGTTTTTATACTGTATTCCACAATCTGCTGGCAGTACAAAACAATAAGCTGCAGATCTCCTTAGGCTGAGTCATGGTGCTTTGGTGCAGGGTCCATGCATATCATGGGAATATTTCACCTTGTCTGCTCTGGTGTTCCATGTATTACAACAAAACACCCACCTAGTGACATCCTTTCAATAGCAAAGGCAGCAATTTGCAGAATTCCGCTTCTTTGGGGAAGTGAGAAATTGCTGAGCTGCCACCAAGTCCTGCAGTGTCCCTGTCACCTGCAGAGTCACCGCATCCTCGCCACGGTAGCGGGCATTGTGACAAAGGTTCTTTTTCAGATGGGTGTGGCAGCCAGGCGCCCCCTAGGGGATTGTGAGCCTGTCAGCCCCGGGCCTGTCACTGCCCGCTGTCCCTGCTGTCACCAGCCAGGCCTCTGAAAATTGGTCAAACCATGCCCAGACTTGGGGCCAATTTGGCCCAAAGTCTTGAAAAGACAAGTCGGGAAGAAAGATATGGGACAGAGGGAGAAAGCGTAGGTAGCAGGAGAAAGGGAAGGAAGAATGGAAAGCCCGAATTAAGAGGGAAATCAGCATCCCACTTGACGTGCATGTACACTAATGCACGCAGTATGGGCAACTAACAAGAGAAGCTGGAAGCCATCGTGTAGCAGGAAAGCTATGACATAGTTGCCATCACAGAAACATGGTGGGATGACTCATATGACTGGAGTGCTGCTATGTGTGGCTACAAGCTCTTCAGAAAAGATAGGCAGGGTAGGAGAGGTGGAGGGGTGGCTTTATATGTTAGAGAGTCACTCGACTCTGTTAAACTTGAGGTCAGCAGTGACAAGGTTGAGTTCCTGTGGAGCAGAATCAGGGGGAAGTTTAACAAGGCTGACATCCTCGTGGGTGTCTGTTATAGACCGCGCAACCAGGACAATGAAGGAGATGAATTATTCTACAAGCAGCTGGCAGATGTCTCAAAATCAACGGCCCTTGTTCTTGTGGGTGACTTTAACCTGCCGGATGTCTGCTGGGAGGTCAATACTGCACAGAAGAGTCAGTCTAGGAAGTTCCTAGAGTGTATAGAGGACAATTTCCTTCATCAGCTGGTAAATGAGCCCACCAGGGGCAAGACCCCGCTAGACCTACTGTTTACAAACAGAGAAAGGCTGGTGGGAGATGTAGTGGTTGGAGGCCGCCTGGGGCATAGCTACCATGAAATAATAGAATTTTCAGTACTCAGAGATGCAGGGAGAACCATTAACAAAACCTCTATGCTGGACTTCCCGAGGGCAGATTTTTGCCTATTCAGAAGTCTAGTTCAGAGCATACCCTGGGAAACAATGCTTAAAAACATGCGGGCCCAGGAGGGTTGGACATGCTTCCAGCAGGTGGTTTTGAGTGCACAGGAACAGGCTATACCAGTGTGCCGAAAGGCTAGCTGGTGGGGAAGACAACCGGCTTGGCTAAACAGGGAGATTCTGAATGAAATCAGAAATAAAAAGAGACTTTACCGACTGTGGAAAAAAGGGCTGGCTACTTATGAAGGATTTATGGAAATAGCTAGATCATGCAGAAAAAAGATCAGGGAAACAAAAGTGCAATTTGAAGTTAACTTGGCCAATTCTGTCAGGGATAATAAAAAGTCCTTCTTCAAATATGTTAATAACAAAAGGAGGGGCAAGGAAAACCTCCATTCTCTGTTGGACTCTGAAGGAAATATAGTTAACAAAGATGAGGAGAAAGCTGAGGTACTTAATACCTACTTTGCCTCAGTTTTTACCAGTGAGACAGGTGGCCCTCAGGACAACTCATCTCTGGAGGTGGTTGACAGAGATAGGAAGCCAAATAGGCCCCTTGTATTCCAGGAGGAAATAGTTGGTGATTTACTGAGCCATCTGGATCCTCACAAGTCTATGGGACCAGATGGGATCCATCCGAGGGTGATGAGGGAGCTAGCAGAAGAACTTGCCAAGCCGCTCTCCATAATCTTCCAACAGTCCTGGCTCACTGGGGAGGTCCCATATGATTGAAAATTGGCCAATGTTACCCCAGTCCACAAAAAGGGCTGCAGAGCTGACCCTGGCAACTACAGGCCAGTCAGTCTGACCTCGGTGCCTGGCAGGGTTATGGAGCAGATCATGCTGAGTGGAATCACACAGCACCTTCAGGATGGACAAGGGATCAGACCCAGCCAGCATGGGTTTAGGAGGGGCAGGTCCTGTCTGACCAACCTGATCTCCTTTTATGATCAGGTGACCCAGCTGGTGGATGAGGGGAAAGCCATGGATGTGGTCTAACTGGACTTCAGCAAGGCCTTTGACACTGTCTCCCATAATATACTCTTGCAAAAGCTGGTAGCCCATGGCTTGGACAAGTGTACTCTACGCTGGGTTAAGAACTGGCTGGAGGGCCGGGCCCAGAGAGTGCTGGTGAATGGGGCTGCATCCAGCTGGCGGCCAGTCACTAGTGGTGTTCCCCAGGGGTCAGTGTTGTGTCCAGTCCTGTTTAACATCTTTATTGATGATTTAGATGAGGGGATTGAGACCATCAGCAGCAAATTTGCTCATGACACCAAGTTGGGAGGGAGTGTCGACCTACTGGAAGGCAGGAGGGCTCTGCAGAGGGATCTGGATAGACTGGAAAAATGGGCTGATTCCAATGGGATGAAGTTCAATAAGGCCAAGTGCCGGGTGCTGCACTTTGGTCACAACAACCCCCTGCAGCGCTACAGGCTGGGCACAGAGTGGCTGGAGAGCAGTCAGACAGAAAGGGACCTGGGAGTACTAATTGACAGGAAGCTCAACATGAGCCAACAGTGTGCCCAGGTGGCCAAGAAGGCCAACGGTATCCTGTCCTGTATCAAAAATAACGTGGTCAGCAGGACAAGGGAAGTGATCCTTCCCCTGTACTCTGCATTGGTGAGGCCACATCTGGAGTATTGTGTTCAGTTCTGGGCCTCTCAGTTCAGGAAAGACATTGAAGTGCTGGAGCGGGTCCACAGAAGAGCAACACGAGTGGTGAAGGGACTTGAACACAAGCCCTATGGGGAGAGGCTGAGGGAGCTGGGGTTGTTTAGTCTAGAGAAGAGGAGGCTTAGAGGTGACCTCATCACTCTCTATAACTACCTGAAGGGAAGTTATAGCCAGGTGGGGATTGGTCTCTTCTCCCAGGCAGTTAGCAATAGGACAAGGGGGCATGGGCTTAAACTCTACCAGGGGAAATTTAGACTGGATATCAGAAAGAAATTCTTTACAGAGAGAGTGGTCAGGCATTGGAATGGCCTGCCCAGGGAGGTAGTGGACTCGCCGTCCCTAGAGGTTTTTAAACTGAGATTGGACATGGCACTTAGTGCCATGATCTAGTAAACGGACTAGAGTTGGACCAAGAGTTGGACTCGATGATCGCTGAGGTCTTTTCTAACCCAGTCGATTCTGTGATACTGTGATTCTGTGATTCTGTGATTCTGTGATTCTGTGAATAAAAAGTAGTGTTGGGCTGCAGGAGTGAGATGGAGGAATTGAAGGAAAAGAGGCAGGGAGCAGGAGAGTGAGAGAAAAGGAAAGAAGAGACATGCAGCCAGACGAGGGGTTAGTGAGAGAGGATGGGACAGAGAATAGGATGAGAAGGAAATAAGGCAAGACAAGGACAGGCTAGGCTGCAGGACATTTTTTTGCTTTATAGTTTCTAGCACATTCGTATTCAGACTAGGAGGAGAGCCAGAAGACCGTATGGATTAGGCCAAAGCAAAAACCCCAGCTACTTGAGACGCTTGGACTAAGCCTAAAATATGCAGATCTCTCCATAAGGATGGTTTTTATACTGTACTTCCACAATCTGCTGGCAGTACAAAAAAATAAGCTGCAGATCTCCTTAGGCTGAGTCATAGTGCTTTGGTGCAGGGACCATGCATATCATGGGAATATTTCAACTTTTCTGCTCTGGTTTTCAGAGTATGACACCAAAACACCCACCTGATGACATCCATTCAAGAGCAAAGGCAGCAATTTGCAGAAATCCGGTCCTTTGGGGAAGTGAGAAATTGCTGAGCTGACACCAAGTCCTGCAGTGTCCCTGTCACCTGCAGAGTCACCACATACTCGCCACGGTAGCGGGCATTGTGACAATGGTTCTATATCAGCTGGGTGTGGCAGCCAGGCGCCCCCTAGCGGATGGGGAGCCTGTCAAGCCCGGGCCTGTCACTGCCCGCTGTCCCTGCTGTCACCAGCCAGGCCTCTGAAAACTTGTAAAACCACGCCCAGACTTGTGGCCACTTTGGCCCAAAGTCTAGAAAAGACAAGTAGGGAAGAAAGATATGGGACAGAGAGAGAAGCGAAGGGAGCAGGAGAAAGGGAAGGAAGAATAAAAAGTACTGTTGGGCTGCAGGATTGAGATGGAGGAATTGCAAGAAAAGAGGCAAGAAGCAGGAGAGTGAGAGAAAAGGGAATAAGAGACATGTAGCCAGACGAGGGGTTAGTGAGAGAGGATGGGACAGAGAACAGGATGAGAAGGAAATAAGGCAAGGCAAGGACAGGCAAGGACAGGCAAAGAAAGGCTAGGCTGCAGGACATTTTTTTGCTTTATATTTTCTAGCACATTCGTCCTCGGACTACGAGGAAAGCCATAAGACCGTATGGATTAGGCCCAAGCAAATACACCGGCTACTTGAGACACTTAGACTAAGCCTAAAATACGCAGAGTACTCCATAAGGATTGTTTTTATACTGTGCTTCCACAATTTGCTGGCAGTACAAAAACATAAGCTGCAGATCTCTTAGGCTGAGTCATGGTGCTTTTGTGCAGGGACCATGCATATCATGGGAATATTTCACCATTTCTGCTCTGGTTTTCAGAGTATGACACCAAAACACCCACCTGATGATATCCTTTCAAGAGCAAAGGCAGCAATTTGCAGAATTCCGGTCCTTTGGGGAAGTGAGAAATTGCTGAGCTGACACCAAGTCCTGCAGTGTCCCTGTCACCTGCAGAGTCACCACATACTCGCCACGGTAGCGGGCATTGTGACAATGGTTCTATATCAGCTGGGTGTGGCAGCCAGGCGCCCCCTAGCGGATGGGGAGCCTGTCAAGCCCGGGCCTGTCACTGCCCGCTGTCCCTGCTGTCACCAGCCAGGCCTCTGAAAATTGGTCAAACCATTCCCAGACGTGGGGCCAATTTGGCCCAAAGCCTTGAAAAGACAAGTTGGGAAGAAAGATATGGGACAGAGGGAGAAAGCGAAGGGAGCAGGAGGAAGGGAAGGAAGAATAAAAAGTAGTGTTGGGCTGCAGGAGTGCGATGGTGGAATTGCAGGAAAAGAGGGAGGAAGTAGGAGAGTGATAGAAATTGAAAGACGAGACATGCAGCCAGACGAGGGGTTAGTGAGAGAGGATGGGACAGAGAACAGGATGAGAAGGAAATAAGGCAAGGCAAGGACAGGCAAGGACAGGCAAAGCAAGGCTAGGCTGCAGGACATGTTTTCGCTTTAAAGTTTCTAGCACATTCATCTTCAGACTAGGTGTAATGCCATAAGACCGTATGAATTAGGCCCAAGCAAAAACCCCAGCTACTTGAGACACTTAGACTAAGCCTAAAATATGCAGATCTCTCCATAAGGATGGTTTTTATACTGTGCTTCCACAATCTGCTGGCATTACAAAAAAATTAGCTGCAGATCTCTTAGGCTGAGTCATGGTGCTTTTGTGCAGGGACCATGCATATCATGGGAATATTTCACCATTTCTGCTCTGGTTTTCAGAGTATGACACCAAAACACCCACCTGATGACATCCTTTCAAGAGCAAAGGCAGCAATTTGCAGAATTCCGCTTCTTTGGGGAAGTGAGAAATTGTTGAGATGACACTAAGTCCTGTAGTGTCCCTGTCACCTGCAGAGTCACCACATACTCGCCGCGGTAGAGGGCATTGTGGCAAATGTTCTATGTCAGCTGGATGTGGGAGCCAGGGGCCCACTAGGGGATGGGGAGCCTGTCAGCCCCGGGCCTGTCACTGCCTGCTGTCCCTGCTGTCACCAGCCAGGCCTCTGAAAATTGGTCAAACCATGCCCAGACATGGGGCCAGTTTGGCCCAAAGTCTTGAAAAGACAAGTCGGGAAGAAAGATATGGGACAGAGTGAGAAAGCGAAGGGAGCAGGAGAAAGGGAAGGAAGAATAAAAAGTAGTGTTGGGCTGCAGGAGTGAGATGGAGGAAATGCAGGAAAAGAGGGAGGAAGTAGGAGAGTGATAGAAAAGGAAAGACGAGACATGCAGCCAGACGAGGGGTTAGTGAGAGAGGATGGGACAGAGAACAGGATGAGAAGGAAATAAGGCAAGGCAAGGACAGGCAAGGACAGGCAAGGACAGGCAAAGCAAGGCTAGGCTGCAGGACATTTTTTTGCTTTATAGTTTCTAGCACATTCGTCTTCAGAGTAGGAGTAAGGCCATAAGACCGTATGGATTAGGCCCAAGCAAAAACCCCATCTACTTGAGACACTGAGACTAAGCCTAAAATACGCAGATCTCTCCATAAGGATGGTTTTTATACTGTGCTTCCACAATCTGCTGGCAGTACAAAAACATAAGCTGCAGATCTCCTTAGGCTGAGTCATGGTGCTTTGTTGCAGGGACCATGCATATCATGGGAATATTTCACCATTTCTGCTCTGTTTTTCAGAGTATGACACCAAAACACCCACCTGATGATATCCTTTCAAGAGCAAAGGCAGCAATTTGCAGAATTCCGCTTCTTTGGGGAAGTGAGAAATTGCTGAGCTGCCACCATGTCCTGCAGTGTCCCTGTCACCTGCAGAGTCACCACATACTCGCCACGGTAGCGGGCATTGTGACAAAGGTTCTATGTCAGCTGGGTGTGGCAGCCAGGCGCCCCATACGGGATTGGGAGGCCTGTCAGCCCCGGACCTGTCACTGCCTGCTGTCCCTGCTTTCACCAGCCAGGCCTCCGAAAATTGGTCAAACCATGCCCAGACTTGGGGCCAATTTGGCCCAAAGTCTTGAAAAGACAAGTCGGGAAGAAAGATATGGGACAGAGGGAGAAAGCGAAGGGAGCAGGAGAAAGGGAAGGAAGAATAAAAAGTAGTGTTGGGCTGCAGGAGTGAGATGGAGGAATTGCAGGAAAAGAGGCAGGAAGCAGGAGAGTGAGAGAAAAGGAAAGAAGAGACATGCAGCCAGACGTGGATTTAGTGAGAGAGGATGGGACAGAGAACAGCATGAGAAGGTAATAAGGCAAGGCAAGGACAGGCAAGGACATGCCAAGCTGCAGGACATTTTTTTGCTTTGTAGTTTCTAGCACATTCGTCTTCAGACTAGGAGGAAAGCTATAAGACCATATGGATTAGGCCCAAGCATAGACCCCAGCTACTTGAGACACTTAGACTAAGCCAAAAATACGAAGATCTCTACATAAGGTTGGTTTTTATACTGTATTCCACAATCTGCTGGCAGTACAAAACAATAAGCTGCAGATCTCCTTAGGCTGAGTCATGGTGCTTTGGTGCAGGGTCCATGCATATCATGGGAATATTTCACCTTGTCTGCTCTGGTGTTCCATGTATTACAACAAAACACCCACCTAGTGACATCCTTTCAATAGCAAAGGCAGCAATTTGCAGAATTCCGCTTCTTTGGGGAAGTGAGAAATTGCTGAGCTGCCACCAAGTCCTGCAGTGTCCCTGTCACCTGCAGAGTCACCGCATCCTCGCCACGGTAGCGGGCATTGTGACAAAGGTTCTTTTTCAGATGGGTGTGGCAGCCAGGCGCCCCCTAGGGGATTGTGAGCCTGTCAGCCCCGGGCCTGTCACTGCCCGCTGTCCCTGCTGTCACCAGCCAGGCCTCTGAAAATTGGTCAAACCATGCCCAGACTTAGGGCCAATTTGGCCCAAAGTCTTGAAAAGACAAGTCGGGAAGAAAGATATGGGACAGAGGGAGAAAGCGTAGGTAGCAGGAGAAAGGGAAGGAAGAATGGAAAGCCCGAATTAAGAGGGAAATCAGCATCCCACTTGACGTGCATGTACACTAATGCACGCAGTATGGGCAACTAACAAGAGAAGCTGGAAGCCATCGTGTAGCAGGAAAGCTATGACATAGTTGCCATCACAGAAACATGGTGGGATGACTCATATGACTGGAGTGCTGCTATGTGTGGCTACAAGCTCTTCAGAAAAGATAGGCAGGGTAGGAGAGGTGGAGGGGTGGCTTTATATGTTAGAGAGTCACTCGACTCTGTTAAACTTGAGGTCAGCAGTGACAAGGTTGAGTTCCTGTGGAGCAGAATCAGGGGGAAGTTTAACAAGGCTGACATCCTCGTGGGTGTCTGTTATAGACCGCGCAACCAGGACAATGAAGGAGATGAATTATTCTACAAGCAGCTGGCAGATGTCTCAAAATCAACGGCCCTTGTTCTTGTGGGTGACTTTAACCTGCCGGATGTCTGCTGGGAGGTCAATACTGCACAGAAGAGTCAGTCTAGGAAGTTCCTAGAGTGTATAGAGGACAATTTCCTTCATCAGCTGGTAAATGAGCCCACCAGGGGCAAGACCCCGCTAGACCTACTGTTTACAAACAGAGAAAGGCTGGTGGGAGATGTAGTGGTTGGAGGCCGCCTGGGGCATAGCTACCATGAAATAATAGAATTTTCAGTACTCAGAGATGCAGGGAGAACCATTAACAAAACCTCTATGCTGGACTTCCCGAGGGCAGATTTTTGCCTATTCAGAAGTCTAGTTCAGAGCATACCCTGGGAAACAATGCTTAAAAACATGCGGGCCCAGGAGGGTTGGACATGCTTCCAGCAGGTGGTTTTGAGTGCACAGGAACAGGCTATACCAGTGTGCCGAAAGGCTAGCTGGTGGGGAAGACAACCGGCTTGGCTAAACAGGGAGATTCTGAATGAAATCAGAAATAAAAAGAGACTTTACCGACTGTGGAAAAAAGGGCTGGCTACTTATGAAGGATTTATGGAAATAGCTAGATCATGCAGAAAAAAGATCAGGGAAACAAAAGTGCAATTTGAAGTTAACTTGGCCAATTCTGTCAGGGATAATAAAAAGTCCTTCTTCAAATATGTTAATAACAAAAGGAGGGGCAAGGAAAACCTCCATTCTCTGTTGGACTCTGAAGGAAATATAGTTAACAAAGATGAGGAGAAAGCTGAGGTACTTAATACCTACTTTGCCTCAGTTTTTACCAGTGAGACAGGTGGCCCTCAGGACAACTCATCTCTGGAGGTGGTTGACAGAGATAGGAAGCCAAATAGGCCCCTTGTATTCCAGGAGGAAATAGTTGGTGATTTACTGAGCCATCTGGATCCTCACAAGTCTATGGGACCAGATGGGATCCATCCGAGGGTGATGAGGGAGCTAGCAGAAGAACTTGCCAAGCCGCTCTCCATAATCTTCCAACAGTCCTGGCTCACTGGGGAGGTCCCATATGATTGAAAATTGGCCAATGTTACCCCAGTCCACAAAAAGGGCTGCAGAGCTGACCCTGGCAACTACAGGCCAGTCAGTCTGACCTCGGTGCCTGGCAGGGTTATGGAGCAGATCATGCTGAGTGGAATCACACAGCACCTTCAGGATGGACAAGGGATCAGACCCAGCCAGCATGGGTTTAGGAGGGGCAGGTCCTGTCTGACCAACCTGATCTCCTTTTATGATCAGGTGACCCAGCTGGTGGATGAGGGGAAAGCCATGGATGTGGTCTAACTGGACTTCAGCAAGGCCTTTGACACTGTCTCCCATAATATACTCTTGCAAAAGCTGGTAGCCCATGGCTTGGACAAGTGTACTCTACGCTGGGTTAAGAACTGGCTGGAGGGCCGGGCCCAGAGAGTGCTGGTGAATGGGGCTGCATCCAGCTGGCGGCCAGTCACTAGTGGTGTTCCCCAGGGGTCAGTGTTGTGTCCAGTCCTGTTTAACATCTTTATTGATGATTTAGATGAGGGGATTGAGACCATCAGCAGCAAATTTGCTCATGACACCAAGTTGGGAGGGAGTGTCGACCTACTGGAAGGCAGGAGGGCTCTGCAGAGGGATCTGGATAGACTGGAAAAATGGGCTGATTCCAATGGGATGAAGTTCAATAAGGCCAAGTGCCGGGTGCTGCACTTTGGTCACAACAACCCCCTGCAGCGCTACAGGCTGGGCACAGAGTGGCTGGAGAGCAGTCAGACAGAAAGGGACCTGGGGGTACTAATTGACAGGAAGCTCAACATGAGCCAACAGTGTGCCCAGGTGGCCAAGAAGGCCAACGGTATCCTGTCCTGTATCAAAAATAACGTGGTCAGCAGGACAAGGGAAGTGATCCTTCCCCTGTACTCTGCATTGGTGAGGCCACATCTGGAGTATTGTGTTCAGTTCTGGGCCTCTCAGTTCAGGAAAGACATTGAAGTGCTGGAGCGGGTCCAGAGAAGAGCAACACGACTGGTGAAGGGACTTGAACACAAGCCCTATGGGGAGAGGCTGAGGGAGCTGGGGTTGTTTAGCCTAGAGAAGAGGAGGCTTAGAGGTGACCTCATCACTCTCTATAACTACCTGAAGGGAAGTTATAGCCAGGTGGGGATTGGTCTCTTCTCCCAGGCAGTTAGCAATAGGACAAGGGGGCATGGGCTTAAACTCTACCAGGGGAAATTTAGACTGGATATTAGAAAGAAATTCTTTACAGAGAGAGTGGTCAGGCATTGGAATGGCCTGCCCAGGGAGGTAGTGGACTCGCCGTCCCTAGAGGTTTTTAAACTGAGATTGGACATGGCACTTAGTGCCATGATCTAGTAAACGGACTAGAGTTGGACCAAGAGTTGGACTCGATGATCGCTGAGGTCTTTTCTAACCCAGTCGATTCTGTGATACTGTGATTCTGTGATTCTGTGATTCTGTGAATAAAAAGTAGTGTTGGGCTGCAGGAGTGAGATGGAGGAATTGAAGGAAAAGAGGCAGGGAGCAGGAGAGTGAGAGAAAAGGAAAGAAGAGACATGCAGCCAGACGAGGGATTAGTGAGAGAGGATGGGACAGAGAATAGGATGAGAAGGAAATAAGGCAAGACAAGGACAGGCTAGGCTGCAGGACATTTTTTTGCTTTATAGTTTCTAGCACATTCGTATTCAGACTAGGAGGAGAGCCAGAAGACCGTATGGATTAGGCCAAAGCAAAAACCCCAGCTACTTGAGACGCTTGGACTAAGCCTAAAATATGCAGATCTCTCCATAAGGATGGTTTTTATACTGTACTTCCACAATCTGCTGGCAGTACAAAAAAATAAGCTGCAGATCTCCTTAGGCTGAGTCATAGTGCTTTGGTGCAGGGACCATGCATATCATAGGAATATTTCAACTTTTCTGCTCTGGTTTTCAGAGTATGACACCAAAACACCCACCTGATGACATCCATTCAAGAGCAAAGGCAGCAATTTGCAGAATTCCGCTTCTTTGGGGAAGTGAGAAATTGCTGAGCTGACACCAAGTCCTGCAGTGTCCCTGTCACCTGCAGAGTCACCGCATCCTAGCCACAGTACTGGCATTGTGACAAAGGTTGTCAGAAGAGTTTGGCAGCCAGGCGCCCCCTAGGGGATTGGGAGCCTGTTAGCCCCGGGCCTGTCACTGCCTGCTGTCCCTGCAGTCACCAGCCAGTCCTCTGAAAATTGCTCAAACCATGCCCATACATGGGGCCAATTTGGCCCAAAGTCTTGAAAAGACAAGTGGGGAAGAGAGATATGGGACAGAGGGAGAAAGCGAAGGGAGCAGGAGAAAGGGAAGGAAGAATAAAAAGTAGTGTTGGGCTGCAGGAGTGAGATGGAGGAATTGCCATTAAAGAGGCAGGAAGCAGGAGAGTGAGAGAAAAGGAAAGAAGAGACATGAAGCCAGAAGAGGGGTTAGTGAGAGAGGATGGGACAGAGAACAGGATGAGAAGGAAATAAGGCAAGGCAAGCACAGGCAAGGACAGGCAAAGCAAGGCTAGGCTGCAGGACATTTTTTTGCTTTATATTTTCTAGCACATTCGTCCTCGGACTACAAGTAAAGCCATAAGACCGTATGGATTAGGCCCAAGCAAATACACAGGCTACTTGAGACACTTAGACTAAGCCTAAAATACGCAGAGTACTCCATAAGGATTGTTTTTATACTGTGCTTCCACAATCTGCTGGCAGTACAAAAACATAAGCTGCAGATCTCTTAGGCTGAGTCATGGTGCTTTGTTGCAGGGACCATGCATATCATGGGAATATTTCACCATTTCTGCTCTGGTTTTCAGAGTATGACACCAAAACACCCACCTGATGATATCCTTTCAAGAGCAAAGGCAGCAATTTGCAGAATTCCGGTCCTTTGGGGAAGTGAGAAATTGCTGAGCTGACACCAAGTCCTGCAGTGTCCCTGTCACCTGCAGAGTCACCACATACTCGCCACGGTAGAGGGCATTGTGACAATGGTTCTATATCAGCTGGGTGTGGCAGCCAGGCGCCCCCTAGCGGATGGGGAGCCTGTCAATCCCGGGCCTGTCACTGCCCGCTGTCCCTGCTGTCACCAGCCAGGCCTCTGAAAACTTGTAAAACCACGCCCAGACTTGTGGCCACTTTGGCCCAAAGTCTAGAAAAGACAAGTAGGGAAGAAAGATATGGGACAGAGAGAGAAGCGAAGGGAGCAGGAGAAAGGGAAGGAAGAATAAAAAGTACTGTTGGGCTGCAGGAGTGAGATGGAGGAATTGCAAGAAAAGAGGCAAGAAGCAGGAGAGTGAGAGAAAAGGGAATAAGAGACATGTAGCCAGACGAGGGGTTAGTGAGAGAGGATGGGACAGAGAACAGGATGAGAAGGAAATAAGGGAAGGCAAGAACAGGCAAGGACAGGCAAAGCAAGGCTAGGCTGCAGGATATTTTTTTGCTCTATAGTTTCTAGCACTTTCTTCTTCAGACTAGGACTAAGGATATAAAACTGTATGGATTAGGCCCAAGCAAAAACCCCAGCTACTTGAGACCCTTAGACTAAGCCTAAAATACGCAGATCTCTCCATAAGGATGGTTTTTATACTGTGCTTCCACAATCTGCTGGCAGTACAAAAAAATAAGCTGCAGATCTCCTTAGGCTGAGTCATGGTGCTTTGGTGAAGGGACCATGCTTATCATGGGCATATTCCACCATTTCTGCTCTGGTTTTCAGTGTATGTTACCAAAACACCCACGGGATGACATCCTTTCAAGAGCAAAGGCAGAAATTTGCAGAATTCCGCTTCTTTGGGGAAGTGAGAAATTGCTGAGCTGACACCAAGTCCTGCAGTGTCCCTGTCACCTGCAGAGTCACCACATACTCGCCACGGTAGCAGGCATTGTAACAAACGTTTTATGTCAGATGGGTGTGGCAGCCAGGCGCCCCCTAGGGGATGGGGAGCCTGTAAGGCCCGAGCCTGTCACTGCCTGCTGTCCCTGCTGTCACCTGCCAGGCCTCTGAATATTGGTCAAACCATGCCCAGACTTGGGGCCAATTTGGCCCAAAGTCTTGAAAAGACAAGTCGGGAAGAAAGATATGGGACAGAGGGAGAAAGCGAAGGGAGCAGGAGAAAGGGAAGGAAGAATAAAAAGTACTGTTGGGCTGCAGGAGTGAGATGCAGAGTCACTGCATCCTCTCCAAGATAGCAGGCATTGTGACAAAGGTTCTATGTCAGCTGGGTGTGGCATCAAGTCGACCCTAGGTGTTTGGGAGCCTGTCAGCCCCGGGCCTGTCACTGCCTGCTGTCCCTGCTCTCACCAGCCAGGCCTCTGAAAACAGGTCAAACCATGCCAAGACTTGGGGCCAATTTGGCCCAAAGTGTCCAACAGACAAGTCGGGAAGAATCATGTGGGACACAGGGAGAAAGCGAAGGGAGCAGAACAAAGGGAAGGAAGAATAAGAAGTAGTGTTGGGCTGTAGGAGTGAGATGGAGGAATTGCAGGAAAATAGGCAGGAAGGAAGAGAATGAGAGAAAAGGAAAGAAGAGACATGCAGCCAGACAGGGGGTTAGTGAGAGAGGATGGGACAGAGAACAGGATGAGAAGGAAATAAGGCAAGGCAAGGACCGACAAGGACAGACAAGGCAAGGCTAGGCTGCAGGACATTTTTTTGCTTTGTAGTTTCTAGCACATTCGTCTTCAGACAAGGAGGAAATCCACAAGACCGTATGGATTAGGCCCAAGAAAAAAAACCCAGCTACTTGAGACACTTAGACTAAGGCAAAAATACGAAGATCTCTCCATAAGGATGGTTTTTATACTGTACTTCCACAATCTGCTGAAAGTACAAAAAAATAAGCTGCATATCTCCTTATGCTGAGTCATAGTGCAGTGGGGCAGGGACCATGCATGTCATGTTAATATTTCTCCATTTCTGCTCTGGTTTTCCGTGTATTACACCAGAAACACCCACCTGATGACATCCTTTCAAGAGCAAAGGCAGCAATTTGCAGAATTCCGCTTTTTTGGGGAAGTGAGAAATTGCTGAGCTGACACCAAGTCCTGCAGTGTCGCTGTCACCCGCAGAGTCACCGCATCCTCGCCACGCTAGCAGGCATTGTGACAAAGGTTCTATGTCATCTGGGTGTGGCAGCCAAGCGCCCCCTACGGGATGGGGAGCCTGTCAGCCCCGGGCCTGTCACTGCCTGCTATCCCTGCTGTCACCAGCCAGGCCTCTGAAAACTTGTCAAACCATGCCCATACGTGGGGCCAGTTTGGTCCGAAGTCTCCAACAGAGAATTCGAGAGGAACGATATGGGACAGAGGGAGAAAGCGAAGGGAGCAGGAGAAAGGGAAGGAAGAATAAAAAGTAGTGTTTGGCTGCAGGAGTGAAATGGAGGAAATGCAATAAAAGAGGCAGGAAGCAGGAGAGTGAGAGAAAAGGAACGAAGAGACATGCAGCCAGACGAGGGTTTAACGAGAGAGATTGGGACAGAGAACAGGATGAGGAGGAAATAAGGCAAGGCAAGGACAGGCAAGGACAGGCAAGGCAAGCCTAGGCTGCAAGACATTTTTTGGCTTTATAGTTTCTAGCACATTCTTCTTCACACTAGGAGGAAAGCCATAAAACCGTATGGATTAGGCCCAAGCAAAAACCCCAGCTACTTGAGACATTTAGACTAAGCCTAAAATACAAAGATCTCTTCATAAGAGTGGTTTTTATACTGTGCTTCCACAATCTGCAGGCAGTACAAAAAAATAAGCTGCAGGTCTCCTTAGGCTGAGTCATGGTGCTTTGGGGCGGGGATCATGCATATCATGGGCATATTTCACTATTACTGGTCTGGTTTTCAGCGTATTACACCGAAACACCCACCTGATGACATCCTTTCAAGAGCAAAGGTTCGCGGTTGAGGCGTACAAACGACATGGACCAAGTTCTTTCAAGATGAAAGTAATAGATGCCATTTATTGCTACAAGTGCATTTTTATACAATTCTACCAGTTCATGTGTCTTTTCAATATTGGTTACTAGTTTCAGCACTGACATCTCATTGGTTAATTTTTCTATCATCCATGTTATTCTTCTATCCCCTTCTTTCTCACGGGTACATCTCTCCTCTCTCCGGATACTCCTTTACTCCCATCCTTCTCAAGGGTAAATCTTAATATCTCAAGGCTGATCTCTACTCTCATATTTTCTGTCAAGGATTCCACAGACCCGCTGCAGTTTCCCACAATTCCCCCTTTTTTTATTTTTGCTAAAAATGCTGCCCTCATTGTCCACTGCAGGGCCCTTTGCAGCAGAGAAATCATGCATGGCAACATTAGTAACACAACCACAACAACCATCAAAATGATCAGTCCTGTTTTCACTACTGATAACAACCATCCTAGAAACCCTCAACCACTAATCAATTTATTTAACAAATCCCATCGAAGTCTTCACACTCATGTCCTTGAGCTAATAACAAAAAATCTATCGCGACCCCACTCTGCCATGTGGCATGTCTTACAGAATGTACATCTAGAAAAAGTCCACTTAAAGCCTTTTAAGTTCTGTTAGTTTGCTTAACTAGTCAGCATCCTAATGTTCTAAAATATTTAAAGCTTTTAGCTGTGCCAACACCAGATACAAGAGATTCTAAAACCCTTAACCTTGAACCCCAAAAATCTACATTATCATCACATTTTGACTCATATACACGCAAAAAGTGTTTTTCTCGTCTTGCTCTTCTGTGATCTATTATCTATTATACATTGGGCGTTAAGAGAGTTAATAGTCCCAAAATACACAGTCCTTCAACAGCTTTAGAAGGAATTCCTGGTCAGGCTCTATCTCCACAGATCAAGAATACACCATACAGGAGGTTTTGGGGTCGCTGTTCCCACATTATCAGTGACATCCCTTGGATTCTTCTGCGAGCCATTACACCATTGAGTTTCATTTCTATAGTCACCAAAGGTAGAATTAACATTTTGCAGTTTTATTCATTCATTTTCTCGTATATTGTTCTGACACTTTTCACAAACCAGGTTGATACAAGTGTCCATGGGCATAGATGCCAGCAATTCCAGTTCCTGTGGTTCAATGTCTATTTCCGGGAGACAGTTAATCCAAAGTGCCATGTTAGTATTATTACAGTTTGTTGCAATGCCTCTGCACCAACCTCTATTTTGAAACAGTTGTGTGATGCTGCTGTAGTCATCAAGGGGGATGCCAACCAAGCATGTGTGGAACGGGTTTTCCAGAGATGCCATAGCTAGGCATATGGAGTCCTGGTCAGTCATGTTGGTTAAAGTACTCCACATGTTAGTCTTTGTCTGTGCGGGCATCCAAAACACAGCAGCTGCAACAATCATTGTCAGGAAGATAACACAGGTTTCACATTTCGTGCTGGCAACCATTGCGGCCCTTGATCTGTAAAGACATAAGCATAGCCTCTCCCCCAGGTTATCAATTGATGTGGCCTTTTCCATTGACCATTAACTAGTGATTTGGCCATAACTAATGTAGGTTCTTTCTGATTTAGCATGGTTTTGGGTCACACTTGCAAAGTATTTCATCACATACAATGCTTTTGACAATAGGTGTTGTGGTGTTTTCCCTACTTCTCCCCCCTTTTTGTTTAAAAAAGAACAGAACCAAAACAAAAAACACAGTTCAGAAGGAGATACGTGCATTGGACCTTGACTACGTACTCAGAATCACAAATCAAATTTAGAGGTTCCTCCTTAAAAAGCTCTAAGTAATGTAAAGCTGTGTCAAGTTCTGCTAATTGGGTTGAACCTTCAATAATTTTTACAGAATGATGCCAATTGTTATCTTCACACCAAACCACTACAGCTTTATGGGACTTCCCAGAACCAGCAACAAAAACTTTGCAAGTATGTAGGATCAGACCAAATACAAGTATGGCCTATGACCTGATGTGAAAGACTTGCAGGTTCTGCAGCAATTTACATTTTACATTTATGCATGCCAAAAGCTGTGCTGTTAAGAAAACCAGCTAGTGCAATTTACAAAGACATAGATTACAAATAAAATTAAAAAATCAGAATTACATTTCACAAATGGTACATATATGACAAAAGGATCATGGCCTATTGAAACTTAAATTCATTCCCTGCTTTTCTTGATCAGAGTAAAAAGCAGTATATCAGTCTGCTAGCAATCTCATCATACTGTTCCACAATAGCCACAGGTTGTTTCTATGTTGTAGCTATAAATAGACAAATCTGCAAGTCCAATTGAATGCAGTCAGCCTGTAAAGTTGTCATAAATTTATTCCTCAAAGTTTCCAACTCCATTTTGGCTGTCATATTTATTGGATATTGTTTTCCCTTACCAGATCGAAGTCCTGTTTCAGATCAATCAGTGTAGTATTTGCTTTATCGAAACATTGGCTGTTAATACTAGTGGAAATACAGCATTTGAAATTTCCTTGGAGATTTCTCACTTGCAGCAAGCAGATCTGCGCCATCCAAGCAGCTTCTTGTAGGCCATGCAACTAAACAGAATTCTCAGAAAACGTTATTTGAGCTTACAATTTACTTAACAAATCTTAACCTAAGAGAAGTATAGGAGTTTCTAACTGTATGGCATTCTATTGGTCTCAAAAAACGGCCTTTCTTTCATTCTCTCTCATGACCTCAAAAACTAGCACAGTGAATTTACTAAGAAGTCACTTACAACTAATTACCACAGAATAAGTCTATTAACAAATTTTTGGTTTAGTTTTCCAGTTTCATTAGAACTATGGGTCTGCTAAGGATGCCTTTAAACTTCACCCTCGGACTGCTCCATTCAGTATTACATCGCTGCAGTGGCGGGGAGAGAGAACCCCCCTTTCACTGCTTTAAAAGCAGGCAGCCAGATTTTTCCAGTTGTTTTTTCTTTCTGTGCAGTGTAGATATAACCAAGGTTACGCAGCTGGCATACTGGCTGGTATGAAGTAGGAGGTTCTGGGAAGCTTCTCAGTTACAATGAGCTGCACACAGGCCTGGGATATTTTGCTCTTTTGTTTACCCATTTCATTCCAACTACAAATTTCAAGTAGCTCAGAAATAGTTACATTCCTTAGCTTCATTTACGTTTTACAATTTAGAGGTGTCAAAAAACAGTATAAACCAGTATAATAAACATAAATCCATTAGTCTATTTTCCTAGATCCAAATCAGTTAATATTCTAGCAATTTTTAAATACAACCTCTTCCAAATTCACAGCTATCATAGCATTTTAACAATTTAAATGCTTTTCTAACAATATAAGCTATTACTTTAATGTGTAAGGATGCATCCTAAGGGGGAGAAAGGTGGAATTTTAGCAGTGGAACCGGTTCACATTTTGTAGTTATCTCCCCAAACAAGATTCTTTTGGTACCAAATATGAATATGCAAACTAAAATACTGAGCTCAGATGTGAAAACCATATACCAAGTTCAAATAAGCAGATGGATCACAGTTACACCAATTTAAGACAATATCTCAATTTTTTGCATTGCACCTTTGGGCTGCCTACTGCTCAGCCAGGTGGAGGTACCTCTGGGTCTCCCTGACAAAAAAAGTCAGCGTGCACTGGAGCCCCACCGGCCCCCGCAGCGAGCTGGACTGGGCAAGGCCTTTTTTGTTTTATTTTGTTTTGTTTTAGTGTCTCATCTGGTGCACCACAGCTGTTATGCCAAAACCAGGATTCTTTACATGATGTGCATACGGAAAAACCAAATCCAGCACACCGAGATGAGACACAGCCTGTCACAGAGTTGCGCAAGTCTGAATGCCGGAATAAAGGTAGCATGCTAGAGAAAAGAAAAAAAAATAACAGCTACTACACACAAAATTTTACCATCACATTCACGCAGTGAAGAACTAAATTACTTATGATCTTCTGTATTATCACAAAACACACATTTTGAGTCAACGGATTCTCATAATTTAACAGACTGTAAACTTATCGTACCATATAATAAAGACCTACCAAAATTGCAACATGCTTAAACCGATACCCACAAAGAAAACAGGTTAATGAGGGAAGCATCTTGCAGACTTCAGCAAGTTTACTGTGACATGTGTGTTGTCAGTTAACTCTCTCTCAGCTTGTTGACGTTCAAATCGTTCCAGCTGTAAAACTGTCTGTAATGATCTAATGATCTCTTGTAGAGATTTATTTTGTCCTGCTCTTCTCATCTTAAAAACAACATTAATTGCAACAAAATTCTATTCTCCGGACACTTTTCCCAATCATTTAACGTAAACAGCAGCGAACACTGATTTCAATATTTAACAAGATCTTCCTTCCTCATAATTCCGAGTGCTTTCCTAAGTTTTAAAACACCTCCCAATACTGATTTTTCAGGAACACAACTGAAAACAATTATTCCTGACCCCGTCTTGCAAGTAAAACCTTGAGAATGGGGAGTGAGGGGGAGAAAACACAGGGTGCTTGCAGCACGACTGGGAAAAATGGGGACAGAGTTTTACGGCGCACTGAAAAACAACTAGTAAAACAATTAACTCACATTCCTGACAAGCTGCTTGATTTTCAGAGAGGCAATACACAGAAGCACATAATATGTACTGTAAAACTTGCAGATAACACATCGGTAGCAAGCATTAGCATTCTCTACTGCTAATTTCAACATTAGTGCTTCCTTAACTTCTAAGTTTTCAACCTGCTTATTGATGGCCTCTTGAAGATGGTCAATAAATTGCATGTAATTCTCACTGGGACCCTGATCAATAGTTGCAATTGATTTGGCTGCATTGTTGGTTTCAGGCACCTTTATCATAGCTTGATATGCGAGGTCTGGTGACTGCCTCAGGATTTCAGAAAGTTATCGTGCCTGTAGTTGTGGTGTGTCAATTAGTGTCTCTTCCAGAAACACACGGGGTCCCGTGGTTTAACTGTAACTGAAAATGGGGGTAAATCCCAGCTTTTTGGTAAGTTCAGTTTACGCTCTGAAACTCCACCCCCACCCTCAGGAATTCGCTTTTTAGCAGCGTGGGAGGGAGGCGGGGGCAGGTTGGGGGGACCCAAATCCATAGGAATTACGTTATTTGGCTCAGTCTGGCTCACCACAGGGGGTCCTCCCCACCTAAATCTCCAGGCAAGGGGGGATAGGAAAAAAAATGTCCATTTTTTTCTTCCGCAACTGATAGCGGCGGGGCAGAGGGTTGAACTGTGATCAATGGCGGTGACGCAGACGGCCGAACCGCGGTTGATGATGGTAGAGGAGAGGTTCGAGCTGTGATTGATGACAGCGGAGCGGTCGGCCGAACGCATTGCTCCGACCGGTGTTTCGAGGGCCCCTCCCGAGATCGCACATAACCCAACGCTGTTTTTTCATGTGAGTCTTTCATAGCTTTTATCTGATCTCAGGGCCACACACATGTATATGAGTCTTTCATAATTTTTTTCTGATCTCAGAGCCACACATACGTATGCTCCTTCTTTACTCCTTTTAACTTTCCAAGAAAGTGCCGCGGATCCTTATCCGTGTCAGATAATACGGACTTGGGTGGTTTTGACGAATCCTTAGTAACAGGGGAGGTTGGAGTAGTACTTAATCTTGCCTTTTCCTCCAAATCTGGCCCAGGAGAGCCAGGAAGACCATCCCCCTCCGCCGCCTCTGCCTGTTGCTGTTTTAACTCTTTCAGAGTATCTAATAACAAGCACCACGTCGTTAACAGTTCAGATGCTTCCTTGGACCCTTTAGTAGCACTGTCAAGCAGTTTATCCCCCAAGTCCATCCATTGTGACACACTAAATGCTGTCACAGGATTAACCTCTATACCTTGTGCTTTGCCCCATAGTAACATTTTTCTTAAAGTCAGTTCTGGAAGGCTAACACCCTGCTTCTTCAGAAGCAGCTTCCATGTAGATAATATAGTACCCTCTTCTTTAGATAAGTTTCAACCCCCCGTTCCCGGTAACTCACCTCCTCCTTAGCGAGATGTCTTTTCAACGTTCCGGACCTTCGGCAGCTCTCCTCGGCTGCTCTTATCAGCTGTACTGGGCTCCGTCTCCACAGCTCTTCTCCGGCTGTTCACAGCTTCACGCTGTCACCTTGTCATGCGAGATCCTCTTCAGGCAGGATCACGTCGGGGTCACCATATGTCGCGGTTGAGACAGACAAATGACATGGACCAAGTTCTTTCAAGATGAAAGAAATGGAGTGCCATTTATTGCTACAAGTGCATTTTTATACAATTCAATCAGTTCATGTGTCTTTTCACTATTGGTTACAAGTTACAGCACTAACATCTCATTGGTTAATTTTTCTATCATCCATGTTATTCTTCTATCCCTTTCTCTCTCACGGGTACATCTCTCCTCTCTCCGGATACTCCTTTACTCCCATCCATCTCAAGGGCAAATCTTAATATCTCAAGGCTGATCTCTAGTTTCATATTTTCTGTCAAGGATTCCACATACCCGCTGCAGTTTCCCACAACACACACACTGTCTAATTGGGTTTGTGACACACACACGCTGTCCAATGGTGTTTGTGACACACACGGTGTCAAATGGGGTTTGTGACACACACGGTGTCAAATGGGGTTTGCGACACACACACTGTCGAGGGGGGTTTGTGACACACACGCTGTCCAATGGTGTTCGTGACACACACAATGTCCAATGGGGTTTGTGACACGCATGCTGTCCAATGCGGATTGTAACACACACATGCTGTCTATTGGTGTTTGTGACACGCATACTGTCCAATGGGGTTTCTGACACACACTCTGTCCAATGGGTGATGTGACACAAAGACTGTCCAGGGGGGTTTGAGACACACACACTGTTTAAAGGGGTTTGTCACATACACTCTGTCCAATGAGGTTTATGACACACACACTGACCAATGGGGACTGTGACACACAGACGCTGTCCAATGGGGTTTGTGAAACACACTGTCCAATGGGGATTGTGACACACACACTGTCCAATGGGGATTGTGAACACACACATGCTGTCCAATGGTGTTTGTGACACACAAACTCTGTCCAATGGGGTTTGTGACACACACGCTGTCCAGTGGAGATTTTGACACACACACGCTGTCCAATGGGGGTTGTGACACACACAATCTATCCAATGGGCTTGTGAAACACACGTTGTCCAATGGGGATAGTGACACACATGCTGTCCAGTGTGTTTTGTGACACACAAACTGTCCAATGGGGTTTGTGACACACACACTTTCCACTGGGTTTGGAACACACACGCTGTCCAGGTGAGTTTGTGACACACACGCTGTCCAATGGGGTTTGTGACACACACACTCTGTCCTGGACAGCGTATTTTGGACAGGGTATTTTGACTCACACACGCTCTCCAATGGGGTTTGGACACACACACTGTTCAATGGGGTTTGTGACACACACACTGTCCAATGGGGATTGTGGCACACACATGCTGTCCAATGGGGTTTGTGACACACACGTGGTCCAACGGGGTTCCTGACACATACGCTGTCCAATAGGGTTTGCGACACACACACTTTCCAATGCGGTTTGTGACACACACGCTGTCCAATGGGGTTTGTGACACATACACTGTTCCGGGGGGTTTGTGACGCACACGCTGTCCAATGGTGTTTGTGACACAGAGACTCTCCAGGAGTGTTTGTGACACATGCGCTGTCCAGAGGGGTTTGTGACACACACACGCTGTCTAATGGGGTTTGTCACACACATGCTGTCCACTGGGGATTTTGACACACACACGCTGTCCAATGGGGATTGAGAGATACACACGCTGTCCAATGGTGTTTGTGACACGCATGCTGTCCAATGGGTTTTGTGACACACACACTGTCCGGGGGGGTTTATGAAACAATCGCTGTCCAATGGGGTCTGTGACACACACACTCTGTCCAATGGGGTTCGTGACACACACACTGGCCAGTGGGGATTGTGACACACACGCTTTCCTATGGGGTTTGTGACACACACACGCTGTCCAATGGGGTTTCTGTCACACACACACTTTCCAATGGGTTTTGTGAAACACACACGCTCTCCAATGTGGTTTAGGAGAAACACACTTTCCAATGGGTTTTGTGGCACACACACTGTCCAATGGGGTTTGTGACAAATACATGCTGTCCAATGCTATTTGTGAACATACACGCTGTCCAATGCTTTTTGTGACACACACACTCTGTCTAATGGGGATTGTGACACACACACGCTGTCCCATAGGGTCTGTGATACGCATGCTGTCCAATGGGGTTTGTGACACACACATTGTACAGGGGGGGTTGTGACACATACGCTGTCCAATGGTGTTTGTGACACAGAGACTCTCCAGGAGTGTTTGTGACACATGCGCTGTCCAGAGGGGTTTGTGACACACACACGCTGTCTAATGGGGTTTGTCACACACATGCTGTCCACTGGGGATTTTGACACACACACGCTGTCCAATGGGGATTGTGACACACACACACTGTCCAATGAGGATTGTGACACAAACAAGGTCCAATGGCGTTTGTGATACACACGCTGTCCAATGGGGATTGTGACACACACGTGCTGTCCAATGGTGTTTGTGACACGCATGCTGTCCAATGGCGTTCGTGACACACACGATGTCCAATGCGGTTCATGACAAACACTCTGTCCAGTGGCGTTTGTGAAACACACACTGTCCAGTAGGGTTTGTGACACACACATTTTCCAATGGGGTTTCTAACACACACGCAGTTCAAATGGAGTTTTTGACACAGACAGTGTCCACGGGAGTTTGTGACACTCACGCTGTCCAATGGGGATTGTGACACACACTCTGTCCAATGGGGTTTGTCACACACATTCTGTCCAACGAGGTTTGTGACACACACACTGTAAAATGGGTATTGTGACACACACACGCTGTCCAGTGGGGTTTGTTACACACACTCTGTCCAATATGGCTTGTGACATACACGCTGTCCAATAGGGTTTGTGACACACACACGCTATCCAATGTGGTTTGTGACACACACAATTTCCAATCGGGTCTGTGACATACGCACGGTGTCCAATGTTGTTTGTGACACACACACTGTCAAATGGGGATTGTGACACACACACGCTGTCCAATGGTGTTTGTGACACACAGGCTGTCCAATGGGGTTTGTGACACACACTCTGTCTAATGTTGTTTGTGACACATACACTTTCCAATGAGGATTGTGACACACACACGCTGTCCAATGGGGTTTGTGACACACACACTGTAAAATGGGGTTTGTGAAACACACGGTGTCAAATGGGGTTTGTGACATGCACAATGCCCAGGGCGGTTTGTGACACACACGCTGTCCAATGGGGTTTGTGACAAACACACTATCCAGGTTAGTTTGTGACACACACGCTGTCCAATGGGATTTGTGAAAGAGAGACTCTCCAGAGGTGCTTGTGACACACACGCTGTCCAGAGGGTTCTGTGACACACACTGTCCAATGGGGTTTGTGACACACACGCTGTCTAATGGAGATTGTGACACACTCACTGTCCAGAGGGGATTGTGACACATGCACTATACAATGGGGTTTGTCACACCCACTCTGTCCAAAGGGGTTTGTGACACACACACATTCCAATGGGGTTTGTGACACACACACTGTCCAGGGGGGTTTGTGACACACAGACTGACCAATGGGGGTTGTGACACACACGCTGTTTAATGGGGTTCGTAACACACACGCTGTCCAGTGGGATTCGTGAGACACACACTCTCCAATGGGGTTTGTGACACACACACTTTCCAATGGGTATTGAGACACACACACGCTGTCCAAAGGGTTTTGTTGCACACAAGAGCTATCCAATGGGGTTTGTGACACACACATTTTCCAATGGCGTTTCTGACACACTCGCTGTCAAAAGGGGTTTGTGACAGACACACTGTCCAGGGGGGTTCGTGACACACGCACTGTCCAATGGGGTTTGTGACACACATGCTGCCCATTGGGGACTGTGACACCCACACTGTCCAATGGGGTTTGTGACACACACACTCTGTCCAGTGGGGTTTGTGAAACAGAGACTATCCAATGGGGATTGGGACACACACACCCTGTCCAATGGGGTTTGTGACACATGCACTGTCTATTGGGGTTTGTGACACACAAGCTGGCCAATGGGGATTGTGATACACACACTGTCCAATGGGATTTGTGACACAGACACTGTCCAATGGGGATTGTGACACACACAGTGTCCTGGGGGGTTTGTGACACACACACTGTCCAATGAGGTTTGTGACACACCGCAGTCAAATGGAGTTTGTGACACAGAGACTCTCCAGGGTTGTTTGTGACACACATGCTGTCCAGAGGGCTTTGTGCCTCACACACTCTCCAATGGCTGTTGTGACACACACACGTTGTCCAATGAAGATTGTGACACACACACTGTCCAATGGGGTTTGTGACAGACAGGCTGTCCAATGGGTATTGTGACACACACACTCTGTCCCATTGGTTTTGTGATACGCATGCTATCCAATGGGGTTTGTGACAGACACACTGTCCAGGGGAGTTTGTGAAACACACGCTGTCCAATGGTTTTGTAACACACACACTGTCTAATGGGGTTTGTGATACACACGCTGTCCAATGGGGCTTGTGACAAACACGCTGTCTAATGGGGTTTGTGACACACACGCTGTCCAATAGTGTTTGTGACACACACACTGTCCAATGGGGATTGTGACACACACACACTATCTAATGGGGTTTGTCACACACACTCTGTCCAATGGAGTTTATCACACACACAGTGTCCATGGGGGTTTGGTACACATGCGCTGTGCAATGGGGTTTGTCACACACACTCTGTCCAATGG
Organism: Columba livia; assembly: GCF_036013475.1. Classification (NCBI taxonomy): domain Eukaryota; kingdom Metazoa; phylum Chordata; class Aves; order Columbiformes; family Columbidae; genus Columba; species Columba livia. Next base: position 3,275,626 of record NW_027043009.1, on the reverse strand, counting down.
GGTTTGTGACACACACAATGTCGAATGGGTATTGTTACACACACACGCTGTCCAATGGGGTTTGTGACACACAAACACAGTCCAGGGGCGTTTGTCACACCCAGTCTGTCTAATAGGGTTTGTGCCAAACACACGCTGTCCAACGGTGTTTGTGACACACACGCTGTCCAAAGGTGTTTGTGAAACACACGCTGTCAAATGGGGTTTGTGACACACACAGTGTCCAGGGGAGATTGTGTCACACACGCTGTCCAGTGGGGTTTTTGACACACACACTCTCCAATAGGGTTTGTGATAGACACACTGTCAAATGGGAATTGTGACACACAAGCTGTCCAATGGGGATTGTGACACACACACGCTGTCCCATGGGGTTTGTGAAACACATGTTGTCCAAGGGGTTTTGTGACAGACACAGTGTACAGGAGGCTTTGTGACACACACGCTGTCCAATGGAGTTTGTGACAAACACGCTGCCTAATGGAGTTTGTGACAAACACGCTGTCCAAAGGGTATTGTTACACACACTCGCTGTCCAAGGGGGTTTGTGACGCACAAACTGTCCAATGATGTTTGCGACACACACGCTGCCCAATGGGGCTTGTGATACACACGCTGTCCAATGGGGTTCGTGACACACACGCTGCCTAGTGGTTTTTGTGACACACACACTGTGCAGTAGGGTTTGTGATACACATGCTATCCAATGGGGTTTGTGACATACACACGTTTGAATGATGTTTGAGGCACACACATGCTCTCGAATGGTGTTTGTGACACACACACTCAGTACAATGGGGTTTGTGACTCGCACACTGTCCAATGGGGTTTGTGACACATACACGCTATCAAATGGGGTTTATGAAACACACATTTTCCAATAGCGCTTGTGACACACACACGCTGTCCAATGGGGTTTGTCACACCCACTCTGACAAATGGGTTTTGTGACAAACACACGCTGTCCAATGATGTTTGTGACACACACGCTGTCCAGTGGGTTTTGTGACACACACACTGTCCAATGGGGTTTGTGAAACACACACACTGTCCAATGGGGATTGTGACACACACGCTGTCCAGTGGGGTTTGTGACACACACGCTGTTCAATAGGTTTTGTGACATACACACGCTGCCCAATAGTGTTTGTGACACACACGGTGTGAAATGGGGTTTGTGACACACACAATGTCCAGGGGGGATTGTGACACACACACTGTCCAATGGGGTTTGTCACACCCACTCTCTCAAATGGGGTTTGTGACAAACACACGCTGTCAAATGATGTTTGTGACACACACGCTGTCCAGGGGGGTTTGTGACACACACGCTGTCCAAAGGGTTTTGTGACACACATGCTCTCCAGGGGGGTTTGTGACACACACAATGTCCAACGGGGTTTGGGACACACAAGCTGTCCAGTGGGGTTTGTGACACACACAATGTGCAATAGGGTTTGTGAGATACACACGCTGTCCAAGAGTGTTTCTGACACACACACAATGTCTAATGGGTTTTGTGACACACACGCTGTCCAATGGGTATTGCGACACACACACTGTCCAGGGGGGTTTGTGACACACATACTCTGTCCAATGGTGCTTGTGGAGCACAAGCTGTGCATTGGGGTTCGTGACACACACGCTGTCCAGTGGTTTCTATGATACACACACTGTCCAATAGGGTTTGTGACACACACACTGTCCAGGGGGTTTTGTTACACACACGCTATCCAGTCTGGTTTGTGACAGGCAAACCGTCCAGTGGGGTTTGTGACATATACATGCTATCAAATGGGGTTTATTGAAAACACATTTTCCCAAGGGATTTGTGACAAACACACGCTGTCCAATGGGGTTTGTCACACCCACTTTGTCCAATGGGGTTTGTGACAAACACACTCTGTCCAGTGGTGTTTGTGACACACACTCTGTCCAATGGGGCTTGTGACACACACATTGTCCAATGGGGATTGTGACACACACATGCTGTCAAATGGGGTTTGTGACACACAAACACAGTCCAGCGGGGTTTGGCACACCCAGTCTGTCCAATGGGGTTTGTGACACACAAACTGTGCAATGGGGTTTCTCACACACACTCTGTCCAATGGGGTTTGTAACACACACGCTGTCCAATGAGGATTGTGAGACATGCGCTGTACAATGAGGTTTGTGACACACACACTCTGTCCAATGGGCTTGTGACACACACACTGTCTTAAGGGGTTTGTGATACACACACGCTGTCCAGTGGGTTTTGTGACACACACACTGTCTAATTGAATTTGTGGCACACACATGGTATCAAATGGGGTTTGCGACACACACAATTTCCAGTGGGGTTTGTGACACACACAGTTTCCAATGGGGTTTCTGACACACACACGCTGTCCAATGGTGTTTGTGACACGCACGGTGTCAAATGGTGTTTGTGACACACACAATATCCAGGGGGGATTGTGACACACACACTGTCCAATGGGGTTTGTCACACCCACTCTGTCCAATGGGGATTGTGACACACACACACTGTCCAATGGGAAATGTGACACACACATGCTGTCCAATGGGGATTGTGACAGACACATGCGGTGCAATGGTGTTTGTGACACGCATGCTGTCCAATGTGCTTGTGACACACACACACAGTCCATAGGGGTTTGTGACACACATGCTGTCCAATGGGGTTTGTGACACTAACGCTGTCCAAGTGGGTTTGTGACACACACACTGTCCATTGGAGTTTGTAACACACACACGCTATCCAATGGGTTTGTGACACACACACTTTTCAATGAGGTTTGTGACACACACTCTGTCCAATGGGTTTTGTGACAAACACATTGTCTAAAGGGGTTTTTGACACAGACACGCTGTCCAATGGGGTTTGCGACACACACACTGTCAAATGGGGTTTGTGACAAACAAGCTGGCCAATGGGTTTTGTGACAAACACATTGTCTAAAGACGTTTGTGACACACACACACTGTCCAATGGGGATTGTGACACACATGCGCTGTCCAATGGTGTTCGTGATACACACGCTGTCCAGTGGGGTTTTGAAACACACTCTGTCCAATAGGTTTTGTGACACACACACGGTCCAATAGGGATTGTGACACACACAGTGTACAATGGGTTTGTGACACACACTCTGTCAAATGGGGTTTATGACATACACACTGTCCAAAGGGGATTATGACACACACACACTGTCCAATGGGTGTCGGGGATTGGCTCAAGGAGCACAGACATGAGTCCACCAAGCAACTGTACGAGCAGAGCCCATTTTAGTTGACATAAGTAGGCCTTAGTTAGCTTGTCTATTAGGCAGTGGGAAAGGGGGGAACGGAAAAGTACTAACTAAGGCAGGGTCAGGATATTTTTGAAGAGATAAGAGTCAGAAGAATGTGGGATGCGCATAGCTAGCTAAACCCAAGTAGGTGGAGTAAGTAAATGTGCTTAGCCTATTAGATAGAGACAAGTATGCATAATTATGGTATTTGGTATAAATGCACGCTATCTCGGGCAATAAAGTTGAAGTATGCTTTATCACTCATATTGAGTCGGCTGCATTTCTTCCTCCGTCCGCTCGGGTCTGGAACTCTGATGGGACTTTTCTCTGCAATTGGCGCCCGAACCGGCGATCCGAAGCGGTGGATAGAAGCAAAAGGCGCCGGGAGAGCAGCGACCGGCGGGCAAGAGCGACCAAACACTGTGCTGCGGTGTGTCGACTCCGAAGCCTGAACCGACTGAAGTTCGCCAGTGCTGGGCTACAGGAAACAAGGGCTGCAAGAGGTCTCTTAATTTAGCAAGAGGTACCGTACTATAATGATGAATAACGGGGAAATAGATTAAAAATGATGAATAACGGAGAGATAGATAACAGAGAAACGGATTAAAAGTGATAGATAATAGAGAAACGGATTAAAAGTGATAGATAACAGAGAAACGGGTTAAAAGTGATAAATAACAGAGAAACGGATTAAAAGTGATGAATAACGGAGAAACGGGTTAAAATGATGAATAACAGAGAAATGGATTTAGAAGTAGCCCTAGATTTATTACAAAGCTTTTTAGAAAAGCGAGGTGTTGATCATAGTTACGTTAAACAGCTAGCTGGTCTAGTAACATTGGGAAAAACTAAAGGCTGTTTTCAGGATCCTGATTTATTGTTTGATGAAGGAGAGTGGAGGAAATTGGGGGACGTGTTGTGGGATATGGTCATAGACGAGGATAAAACAGCTAAGAAACTGATGAAACCGTGGAGGGAAGTAATTAATAATATTAAGCGTCATAAAGTGGAAAAGAATTTAGCCGCGGTAGCTTCACAGAAACTCGATAAAATGGAGCCTTCCGCTCCGCCGATGGAAACGGGCATATCTGCGTTATCAGCGAAGAACCTTAAAAGACTATTAACTTGGTGCAGAGGCAATAGGTATCCTGCTGACCTGTCAGGAGTTTTTCAAATAGAGACTTGGAAAAAGATGGGAACTGTGTTGTGGAAGGCAATTAGTCACCGCGAAAGATATATTCTCGGCCTTGTAACCATCTGGAAACTGATAAATACTACAGTGAAGCAATTAAAACCTGAAAAGACTGTTACGAGCATTAGTGACTCAAAACTTGAACTTTGGGACAGTATAGAGCAGAAATTATGGGATAAAGTCAGCAATGGAGATACAGAAGCTAAATCATTAGTAACTACATGGAAGCTTGAACGGTCTGCTGCTGCCGGAATTTTTGCAGCGTTGCAGCCTGATGCATTTTAACCCTCTAACTTCCACGAGAGAACAGAAGAAGTCACTGAAAATAGAACTGGACAACAGAACTGTGTGACAGATTAGATCAGTTAACAGCAAGTGAATCTGACAGTCGGCAATGTGGTCATGATAATCGTGACGGGAAAGGGGGTGCTCCTGGGGACTCAGGGTATAAAACTTAGAAGTTAAGGAAGCACTGGTTTTGGAATTGGCAGTAGAGAATGCTAATGTTTGCTATCAACATGTTATTTGCGAGTTTTACAGTGCATATTATGTGCTGCTGTTTATTGCCTCTCTGAAAGTCAAGCAGCTTGTCAGGAATGTGAGTTAATTGTTTTACTGGTTGTTGTTAGAATTGTTTCTTTGTGGTATAAGTGCACCGTAAAACTTTCTCTCCACTTTTCCCACTTACGCTGCAAGCAGCCCTGTGCTTTTCCGTGGGGTCAGAAATTACTGTTTTCAGTCGTGTTCATAAAAAATCGGTATTGGGAGGTGTTTCAAAACATAGGGAAGCACTTGGAAATATGAGGAAAGAAGATCTTGTAAAATATTGTAATTAATGGTGGCTGCTGTATAAGTTAAATGATTGGGAAAAGTGTCCGGGGAATAGAATCTTGAAGTATAACACCTTATTGCAATTAATGTTGTTTTTAGGGTGAGAAGAGTAAGACAAAATAAATCCCTACAAGAGATCATTAAATCATTTCAGACAGCTGAGAGAGAGTTAACTGATAACACGCAGGTCACAGTAAACTTGCCGAAGTCTGCACAATGTTTTCCTTATTAGCCTGTTTTCTTTGTGGGTATCTGTTTAAGCATGTTGCAATTTTGGTAGGTCTTTGTTATATGGTACAGTAGGTTCACAGAGATTCATGAAAATTGGTTGACTCAAAAGGTGCGTTTTGTGAGAGTACAAAAGATCATGAGTAATTTAGTTCCTTACTGCGTGAACGTGATGTTAAGATTTTATGTGTAGTAGCTGTTATATTTTTTTTTTTTTTTTTCTTCTAGCGTACTAGCTTTATTCCAATATCCAGACTTGCGCAACTCTGTGACAGGCTGTCTCTCATCTCGGTGCACTAAATTTGGCCTTTTTGTATGCACATCAAGTGAAGAATCATGGTTTTAGAATAACAGTTGTAGCACACCAGATGAGACACTAATAAAAGGCCTTGCCCAGTCCAGCTTGCTGCGGGGGGGGGGCGGATGCCAAATGGGCCTCCAGCGCGCACTGACCCATTTTGTCAGGGAGACCCAGAGGTATCTCCACCTGGCTGAGCAGTAAGCGGTTCAAGGTGCAATGCAAAAAATTGAGATATTGTCTTAAATTGGTGTAAGTGTGATCCATCTGCTTATTTGAACTTGGTATATGGTTTTCGTATCTGAGCTCAGTATTTTAGTTTGTATATTCATATTCGGTACCAAAAGAATCTTGTTTGGGGAGATAATTACAAAATGTGAACCGGTTCCACTGCTAAAATTCTACCTTGCTCCCCCTTAGGATGCATCCTTACACATTAAAGTAATCGCTTATATTGTTAGAAAAGCATTTAAATTGTTAAAATACTATGATAGATGTGAACTTGGGGTATTGTATGAAGTTATGAAGTTGTATTTAAAGGTTGCTGGAATGTGAACTGATTTGGATCTAGGACAATAGAATAATGGATTTATGTTTATTATACTGGTTTATACTGTTTTTTGACATCTCTAACTTGTAAAAGGTAAATGGAGCTAAGGAATGTGACTATTGCTGAGCTACTTGAAATTGCATATAAAGTGTATTATGGCTGGAATGAAATGGGAAAACAAAAGAGCAAAATATCCCAGGCCTATGTGCAGCTCATTGTAACTGAGAAGTTTCCCAGAACCTCCTACTTCGTACCAGCCAGTGTGCCAGCTGCGTGACCTTGGTTATATCTACACTGCACAGAAAGAAAAAACAACTGGAAAAACCTGGCTGCCCGCTTTTAAAGAAGTGAAAGGGGGGTTCTCTCTCCCCCCACTGCAGCGATGTAATACTGAATGGAGCAGTCCGAGGGTGAAGTTTAAAGGCATCCTGAGCAGACCCGTAGTTCTAATGAAACTGGACAATTAAACCAAAAATTTGTTGATGGACTTATCCTATGGTAATTAATTGTACGAGACTTCTTAGTAAATTCACCATGCTAGAGACAACGAAAGAAAGGCCGTTTTTTGAGACAAACGGAATGCCAGATATGGAACAAAGTTTTAATACGTGAATTCTTGTATTTGCCTAAAAGTCCTATACCTCTCTTGGGTCAGGATTTGTTAAGTAAATTGTAAGCTCAAATAACGTTTTCTCAGAATTCTGTTTAGTTGCATAGCCTACAAGAAGCTGCTTGGATGGTGCAGATCTGCTTGTGCAAGTGAGAAATCTTCAAGGAACTTAGCAGCCAATGTTTTTGATAAAGCAAATACTACACTGAGAAATCTGAAACAGGACTTCAATCCGGTAAGGGAAAACAATATCCAATAAATATGACAGCCAAAATGGATTTAGAAACTTTGAGGGATGAATTTATGACAACTTTACAGGATGACTGCATTTGATTGGACTTACAGATTTGTCTATGAAACACTTTGTAACTATGACCCAAAACCATGCTAAATCAGAAAGAACCTGCATTAGTTATGGTCAAATCACTAGTTAACGTTCAATGGAAAAGGCCACACCAATTGATAACCTGGGGGAGAGGTTATTCTTATGTTTTTACAGATCAAGAGCTGCAATGGTTGCCAGCACGAAACGTGAAACCTGTGTTATCTTCCTGACAATGATTGTTGCAGCTGCTGTGTTTTGGATGCCTGCACAGACAAAGACTAACATGTGGATTACTTTAGCCAACATGACTGACCATCTATATGCCTAACTACGATGTCTCTGGAAAAAACGTTCCACACATGCTTGGTTGGTGTCTTCCTTGATGACTACAGCAGCATCACACGACTGTTTCAAATAGTGGTTGATGCAGAGGCATTGCAACGAACTGTAATAATACTAACACGGCACTTTGGATTAATTGCCACCTGGAAGCAGACATCGAACCACAGGAACTGGAATTGCTGGCATCTATGCCCATGGATGCTTGTATTCAGCCGGTTTGTGAAAAGTGTCAGAACAGTATACAAGAACATGAATGGACAAAACTACAAAATGTTAATGCTACCCTTGGTGACTACAGAAATGAAACTCGACGGTGTAATGCTTCACAGAAGAATGCAAGGGATGTCATTGACAGCGACCCTAAAACCTCCTGTATGGTGTATTCTTGATCTGTGAAGATAGAGCCTGACCAGGAATTCCTTCTAACGCTGTTGGAGGACTGTGTATTTTGGGACTATTAACTCTCTTAACGCCCAATGTATCTATGATAATAGATCACAAAAGAGCAAGACGAGAAAAACACTTTTATGGATTTACAGAATAAGTCGAGATCCACCCACGAGGAGATTAAACAACTTACGGACCATTCACAGAAGATCAGAGAGGATGTGGGCCTCTTTGGCTTAGAGGGCCTCATGAACTGGTTTGGACTAGGAGGATGGGTAAAAGGGCTTTTGCAGAGTGCTCTGGCTCTCTTAATCATAGTAGTAGTTGCATTAATATGCTTGAGTTGTGCTATATCATGTATTAAGAAGATTTTAGAGCAGACACTTGTGCAGGCTCTGCTCATTAAAAAAAGAAAAAGGGGAAGATGTCGGGGATTGGCTCAAGGAGCACAGACATGAGTCCACCAAGCAACTGTACGAGCAGAGCCCATTTTAGTTGACATAAGTAGGCCTTAGTTAGCTTGTCTATTAGGCAGTGGGAAAGGGGGGAATGGAAAAGTACTAACTAAGGCAGGGTCAGGATATTTTTGAAGAGATAAGAGTCAGAAGAATGTGGGATGCGCATAGCTAGCTAAACCCAAGTAGGTGGAGTAAGTAAATGTGCTTAGCCTATTAGATAGAGACAAGTATGCATAATTATGGTATTTGGTATAAATGCACGCTATCTCGGGCAATAAAGTTGAAGTATGCTTTATCACTCATATTGAGTCGGCTGCATTTCTTCCTCCGTCCGCTCGGGTCTGGAACTCTGATGGGACTTTTCTCTGCAAATGGGGATTGTTACACACACAAGCTCCAATGGGGTTTGTGACACACACGCTGTCCGATGGGGATTGTGACACACAGACGCTGTCCAACGGTGTTTGTGACACGGATGCTGTCCGATGGGGTTTTTGACACACATACACAGTCCAGCGGGGTTTGTGACACACACACAGTTCAATGGGGTTTGTGACACACACGCTGTCCAATGGGGATTGTGACACACCACACACACTCTGTCCAATGGGGAATGTGACACACACGCTGTCCAATGGGGTTTGTGACACACACGCTGTCCAGTGGGATTTGTGACACACACACTGTCCTATAGTGATTGTGACACACACATGCTATACCATGGGTTTTGTAACACACACACTTTCCAAGAGGCTGTCCAATGCAGTTTGTGACACACACGCTTTCAAATGGGGTTTGTGACACACACTCTGTCCAGGGGAGTTTGTGACACACATACGGTCCAATGGGGTTTGTGAAACACACTCTGTCCAATGGGGTTTGTGACACACACACACTGTCCAAATGGGTTTGTGACACACACACTGTCCAATGGGGTTTGTGACACACACGCTGTCCAATGGAGATTGCGACACACGCATGCTGTCCAATGTTGTTTGTAACACGCATGCTTTCCAGTGGTGTTTGTGACAAACAGTCTATCCTTTGCGGTTTGGGACACACACACTTTCCAAGGTGGTTTGTGTCACACACGCTGTCCAATGGGGTTTATGACACACTGTGTCTACGGGGGTTTGTGACAAACACGCTATCCAATGGGGATTGTGACACACAGACGCTCTCCAACGGTGTTTGTGACACGGATGCTGTCCGATGGGGTTTTTGACACACATACACAGTCCAGGGTGGTTTGTGACACACACACTGTCCAATGGGGTTTGTGACACACACTCTGTCAAATGGGGTTTGTGACACACCACACACACTCTGTCCAATGGTGAATGTAAACACATATGCTGTCCAATTTGGTTCATGACACACACGCTGTCCAGTGGGGTTTGTGACACACACACTGTCCAATAGGGTTTGTGGCACACACACGCTATCCAATGGGGTTTGAGACACACACACATTCCAATAGGTTTGTGGCTAACACACGCTATCCAATGGAGTTTGTGACACACATGCTGTCACATGGGGTTTGTGATATACACTCTGTCCAATGGGGTTTGTGACACACATACACTGTCCAATGGGGATTGTGATGCACACACGCTGTCCAATGTTGTTTGTGACATGCATGCTGTTTAATGGTGTTTGTGAAAAATACGCTGTTCAATGGGGATTGTGATACACACACGCTGTCCAGTGGGGTTTGTGACACACAGGCTGTCCAGTGGGGTTTGTGACACACACACTGTCCAATGGGGATTGTGACACACATGCGCTGTCCAATGGGGTTCGTGACACACACGCTGTCAAGTGGGGTTTTGACACACACTCTGTCAAATGGGGTTTGTCACACACACTCTGTCCAATGGGGTTTGTGACACACACACTGTCTAATGGGTATTGTGACACACACAGGCTTTCCAATGGAGTTTGTCACACATACTCTGTCCAATGGGGTTTGTGACAAACACATGCTGTCCAATGGTGTTTGTGACACACACACTGTCCAATGGGGTTTGTGAACACATATGCTATCCAATGGGGTTTGTGACACACACACTATCCAATGGGGTTTCTGAAGACATACGCTGTCCAATGGGGATTGTGACACACACACTCGGTCCAATGGGGATTGTGACACACACAAGGTCCAATGGGGTTTGTGACACACACGCTGTCCAATGGGGATTGTGACACACCACACACACTCTGTCCAATAGGGAATGTGACAGACACGCTGTCCAACGGGGTTTGTGACACACAGGCTGTCCAGTGGCGTTTGTGACACACACACTGTCCTATAGGGTTTGTGACACACACATGCTATACAATGGGGTTAGTAACACAGACACTTTCCAAGAGACGTTGTGACACAAACGCTGTCAAATGGGGTTTGTGTCACACACTCTGTCCAGGGGGGTTTGTGACACACAGACGGTCCAATGGGGTTTGCGAAACACACTCTGTCCTACGGGGTTTGTGACACACACACACTGTCCAATGGGGTTTGTGACACACACACTGTCCAATGGGTTTTGTGACACACACGCTGTCCAATGGAGATTGCAACACACACATGCTGTCCAATGTTGTTTGTGACACGCATGCTTTCCAATGGTGTTTGTGGCAAACAGGCTGTCCATTGCGGTTTGGGACACACACTCTTTCCAAAGTGGTTTGTGACACACACGCTGTCCAATGGGGTTTGTGACACACTGTGTCCACGGGGGTTTGTGACAAAGACGCTGTCCAATGGGGATTGTGACACACATATGCTCCAATGGGGTTTGTCTCACACACACTGTCCAATGGGGTTTGTGACACACACGCTGTCCAATCAGGTTTGTGACTCGCTCACTCTGTCCAATGGTTCTTGTGACACACACGCTGTCCAGTGGTGTTTGTGACACACACGCTGTCCAAAAGGGTTTGTGACACGCACACGCTATCCAATGGGATTTGTAACACAAACACTTTCCAATGAGGTTTATGACACACGCTGTCAAATGGGTTTTCTGACACACACGCTGTTGAAATGGGGTTTGTGACACACACTCTGTCCAATGGGGTTTGTGACACACACATGCTGTCGAATGTTGTTTGTGACACACATTCTGTTTAATGGTGTTTGTGACAAACAGGCTGTCCATTGCGGTTTGGGACACACAAACTTTCCTAAGTGGTTTGTGTCACACACGCTGTCCAATGGGGTTTCTGACACACACAGTTTCCACGGGGGTTTGTGACACACACAGTGTCTAATGGGTACTGTGACACACACACACTCTCCAATGGGGTTTGTGACACACACAGTATCCAGTGGGGTCTGTGACACACACACTGTCCAATAGGCTTTGTGAGACACACATGCTATACAATGGAGTTTGTAACACACACACTTTCCAAGAGGCGTTGTGACACACACACTGTAAAATGGGGTTTGTGACACACACTTGGTCCAGGGGGGTTTGTGACACACAGACGGTCCAAGGGGGTTTGTGAAACACACTCTGTCCAAAGGGGTTTCTGACACACACACTGTCCAGTGGGGTTTGTGACACACACACTGTCCAATATAGTTTGTGACACACACACTGTCCAATGGGGATTGTGAAAGACACACACTGTCCAACGGGGACTGTGACACACACTCGCTGTCCAATGTTGTTTGTGACATGCATGCTGTTTAATGGTGTTTGTGACAAACACGCTGTCCAATGGGGATTGTGATACACACACGCTGTCCCATGGGGTTTGTGACACACACAGTGTCCAAAGGGGTTTGTGACACACACTCTGTCCAATGGGGTTTGTGAGACACACACTGTCTAATGGGTACTGTGACACACACAAGCTGTACACTGGGGATTGTCGCACATACTCTGTCCAATGGGTTTTGTGACACACACACACTGTCCAAGGGTGTTTGTGACACACACAGTGTCCAATTTGGTTTGTGACACATACGCTGTCCAATGGGGATTGTGACACACACACTGTCCAATGGGGTTTGTGACACACACACTCTCCAAAGGGGTTTCGACACACACACGTTATCCAATGGGGATTGTGACACACACACTATCCAAGGGGGATTGTGACACACACAAACTCTGTCCAATGGGGTTGTTGACAAACAAACTGTCCAATGGGGTTTGTGACACATACGCTGTCCAATGGAGTTTGTCACACACACTCTGTTCAATGGGGATTGTGACACATGCACGCTGTACAGAAAGTTTTGTGACGCACACACTGTCCAATGGGGATTGTGACACACACACGCTGTCCAATGGGGTTTGTGACACACAAGCTGTCCAATGGGGTTTGTGACATACACACATTCCAATACGTTGTGGCAAACACACGCAATCCAATTGGGTTTCTGACACACATGCTGTCACATGGGGTTTGTGACACGCACTCTGTCCAATGGGGTTTCTGACACACACACTATCAAATTGAGTATATGACACACACACTTTCTAATGGGGTTTGTGACACACACACGCTGTCCAGTGGGGTTTGTGACACACACACTGTCCAATGGGGTTTGTGACATACACGCTGTCAAATGGGGTTTGTGACAAACCACACACACTCTGTCCAATGGGGAATGTGACAGACACGCTGTCCAATGGGGTTCGTGACACACACGCTGTCCAATGGGGTTTGTGACATACACACATTCCAATACGTTGTGGCAAACACACGCAATCCAATTGGGTTTCTGACACACATGCTGTCACATGGGGTTTGTGACACGCACTCTGTCCAATGGGGTTTGTGACACACACACACTGTCCAATTGGGATTGTGACATACACATGCTGTCCAATGTTGTTTGTGACATGCATGCTGTTTAATGGTGTTTGTGAAAAACACGCTGTCCGATGGGGATTGTGATACACACACGCTGTCCCATGGGGTTTGTGACACGCATGCTGTCAAAATGGGGTTTGGGACAGACACATTGTACAATGAGGATTGTGACACACACACTGTCCAATGGGGTTTTTGACACACACACTGTCCAATGGGGTTTCTCAAACACACTCTTTCCAATGGGGCTTGTGAAACACACGCTGTCTAACGGGGTTCTTGAACCACACACTGTCCAATAGTGTTTGTGACACACACACGCTATCCAATGGTGTTTGTGACACAAACACTTTCCAGTGGGGTTTGTGACATACACACGCTATCCTATGGGGTTTGTGACACACACACTTTCCAATGGTGTTTCTGACACACACGGTGTCCAATGGGTTTTGCGACACACATGCTATCCAATGGGGTTTGTGACACACACACACTATCCAATGGGGTTTGTGTCACACAAACTGTCCAATGGGGATTGTGACACACACACACTGTCCAATGCGGATTGTGACATACACACGCTGTGTAATGGGGTTTGTATCACACACGCTGTATAGGGATGTTTGTAAAGAACACTCTGTCCAATGGGGTTTGTGACACACACACTGTCCAGGGGGGTTTGTGACACACACGCTGTCCAATTTGCTTTGTGACACACACGCTGTCCAATGGGGTTTGTGACTCAGATAATCTCCAGGGGTGTTTGTGAAACACAAGCTGTCCAGAGGGATTTGTGAAACACACACTGTCCAATGGGTATTGTGACACACACACTGTCCAATGGGGTTTATGACACACACGCTGTCAAATGGGGTTTGTGACAAACCACACACACTCTGTCCAATGGGGAATGTGACACACACGCTGTCCAATGGGGTTCGTGACACACACGCTGTCCAATTTGGTTTGTGACACACACGCTGTCCAATGGGGTTTGTGACTCAGATAATCTCCAGGGGTGTTTGTTGAACACACACTGTCCAGAGGGATTTGTGACACACACACTGTCCAATGGGTATTGTGACACACACAACATGTCCAATGGTGTTTGTGACACACACACACTCCAAAGTGGTTTTGACACACACACGCTGTCCAATTGGGTTTGCGATACACACACGCTATCCAATGGGGATTGTGACACAAACACTGTCCAATGGGATTGTTGACAAACAAACTGTCCAATGGGGTTTGTGACACTTACGCTGTCCAATGGAGTTTGTCACACATACTCTGTTCAACGGGGATTGTGACACACACACGCTGTCCAGAGAGGTTTGTGACACACACACAGTCCAATGGGGATTGTTACACACACACGCTGTCCCATGGGTTTTTTCACACGCATGCTGTCCAATGGGGTTTGTGACACACACACTGTCCAATGGGGTTTGTAACACACACGCTCTCCAATGGGTTTTGTGACACACACAATCTGTCCAATGGGGCTTGTGACACCCACACTGTACAGGGGGGTTTGTTACACACGCTCTATCCAATGGGGTGTGTGACACACAAAGTTTACAATGGGGTTTGTGACATACACACTGTCCAGGGGGGATTGTGACACACACACTGATTAATGGGGTTTCTCACACACTCTCTATCCAATGGGATTTGTGACACAAAACTCTCCAATGGGCATTGTGACACACACCCGCTGTAACATGGGGTTTGTGACACGCATGCTGTCAAATGGGGTTTGTGACACACACATTGTCCTGAGTGGTTTGTGACTCAGAGACTCTCCAGGGTTGTTTGTTACACACACGCTGTCCAGAGGGGTTTGCGACACACACACTGTCCAATGGGTTTGTGACACACACACGCTGTCCAATGGGGTTTTTAACACACACGCTGCCCAATGGGATTTGTGACATACACACTCTCCAGGGTGGTTTGTGACAAAGACGCTGCAGAATTGGGTTTGTGAAACACACTCTGTCCGATGGGGATTGTGACACTCACACGCTGTCCAATGGGGTTTGAGACACGGATGCTGTCCCATGGGGTTCATGACAAACACTCTGTCCAATAGGGTTTGTGACATACACATGCTATACAACGGGGTTTGGGACACACACACTTTCCAATGTGGTTTGTGACTCACACGATGTCCAATGGGGTTTGTGACACCCGCACTGTCCAGGGGGTTTTGTGACACACACGCTCTCCAATTTGGTTTGTGACAAATACGCTATCCAATGGGGTTTATAACACAGACAATCTCCAGGGGTGTTTGTGAAACACACGCTGTCCAGAGGGGTTTGTGACACACACACTGTCCAATGGGGATTGTGACACACACACTGTCCAATGGGGTTTGTGACACACACACTCTCCAAAGGGGTTTGACACACACACGCTGTCCAATGGGGTTTTCGACACACACACGCTATCCAATGGGGATTGTGACACACACACTGTCCAAGGCGGATTGTGACACACACAAACTCTGTCCAATGGGGTTGTTGACAAACAAACTGTCCAATGGGGTTTGTGACACATACGCTGTCCAATGGAGTTTGTCACACACACTCTGTTCAATGGGGACTGTGACACATACACGCTGTCCAGAAAGTTTTGTGATGCACACACTGTCCAATGGGGATTATGACACACACACGCTGTCCCATGGGTTTTTTCACACACATGCTGTCCAATGGGGTTTGTGACACACACACTGTCCAATGGGGTTTGTAACACACACGCTCTCCAATGGGTTTTGTGAAACACACAATCTGTCCAATGGGGCGTGTGATACACACACTGTACAGGGGGGTTTGTTACACACACTCTATCCAAAGGGTTCTGTGACACACAAAGTTTCCAATGGGGTTTGTGCCATACACACTGTCCAGGGGGGATTGTGACACACACACTGATTAATGGGGTTTCTCACACACACTCTGTTCAATGGGGTTTGTGACACACAACTCTCCAATGGGCATTGTTACACACACACCCTGTCTAATGGGTTAGTGACACACACACTCTGTCCGATGGGGATTGTGACACACACGCTGTCCAATGGGATTTGAGAAACGGGCGCTGTCCCATGGGGTTCATGACAAACACTGTGTCCAATAGGGTTTGTGACATACACACGCTATACAATGGGATTTGTGACACACAGACTTTCCAATGTGGTTTGTGACACACACGCTGTCCAATGGGTTTTGTGACACACAGACTGTCTAAGGGGTTTGTGACACACCCACGCTCTCCAAAGGTGTTTCTGACACACACGCTGTCAAATGGGGTTTGTGACACCCGCACTGTCCAGGGGGGTTTGTGACACACACACTGTCTGTCCAATGGGGTTTGTCACACACACTCTGTCCAATGGGGTTTCTGACACACACGCTGTCCAATGGGGATTGGGACATACACACGCTGTCCAATGGGGATTGTGATACACACACGCTGTCCAATGGGGATTGTGATATACACACGCTGACCAGTGGTGTTTGTGACACACACGCTGAATATTGCGGTTTGGGACACACACACTTTCCAAAGGGGTTTGTGTCATACACGCTGTCCAATGGGGTTTGTGTCACACACCGTGTCCAGGGGGGTTTGTGACACAAACGCTGTACAGTGGGGTTTTTGACACACACACTGTCCAATGGGGTTAGTGACACACACAATGTCCAATGGGGTTTCTGACACACACACTGAGTCCAATGGGGCTTGTGACACACACGGTGTCAAATGGGGTTCGTGACACATATGCTGTCCAGTGGGATTTGTGAACACACAAACTTTTCAATAGGGTTTGTGACACAGAAACGCTATACAATGGGATTTGTGACACACACGGTGTCCAGGGGGGTTTGTGACACACACGCTGTCTAATGGGGTCTGTGACACACACAGTTTCCAATGTGGTTTCTGACACACACACTGTCCAAAGGGGTTTGTGACATTCAATTGTCCAATGGGGATTGTACCACACAAATGCTGTCCAATGTGGTTTGTGAAACACACACACTGTCCAATGGAACTCGTGACATACACGCTGTCTAGAGGGGTTTGTGACACACACACTGTCCGGACGGGTTTGCGATAAACACAATGTCCAATGGGCTTTGTGACACATACACTGTACAGGGGGGTTTGTGACCCACACACTGTCCAGTGGGTTTTGTGACACACACACTTTCCAATGGGTTTTGTGACTCACACGCTGTCCGATGGTGTTTGTGACACACGCACTATCAAGGCGGGTTTGTGACAAACACACTGTCCAGTGGGTTTTGTGACACACACACTTTCCAATGGGTTTTGTGACACTCACGCGCTGTCCAATGGTGTTTGTGACACCCACATTGTCCATTGTGTTTTGTGACACACACACTGTTCAGGGGGGTTTGAGACACACACACTGTCCAATGGGGTTTGTGACACACACACGCTGTCCCATGGGTTTTTTCACACGCATGCTGTCCAATGGGGTTTGTGACACACACGCTGTCCAATGGGGTTTGTAACACACACGCTCTCCAATGGGGTCTGTGACACACAAAGTTTCCAATGGGGTTTGTGACACACACGCTGTCCAATGGGAATTGTGATACACACACGCTGTCCAATGGTGTTTGTGATACGCATGCTGACCAATGGTGTTTGTGACACACACGCTGAATATTGCGGTTTGGGACACACACACTTTCCAAAGGGGTTTGTGTCATACACGCTGTCCAATGGGGTTTGTGACACACACAGTGTCCAGGGGGGTTTGTGACACAAACGCTGTACAGAGGGGTTTGTGACACACACACTGTCCAATGGGGTTAGTGACACACAAGTTGTCCAATGGGGTTTCTGACACACACACTCAGTCCAATGGGGCTTGTGACACACACGGTGTCCAATGGGGTTCGTGACACATATGCTGTCCAGTGGGATTTGTGAACACCCAAACTTTTCAATAGGGTTTGTGACACAGACACGCTATACAACGGGTTTTGTGACACACACGCTGTCCAGGGGGGTTTGTGACACACACGCTGTCTAATGGGGTTTGTGACACACACAGTCTAATGGATTTTGTGACACTCACGCGCTGTCCAATGGTGTTTGTGACACGCACGCTGTCCATTGTGTTTTGTGACACACACACTGTTCAGGAGGGTTTGTGACACACACACTGTCCAATGGGGTTTGCGACACACACACTCTGTCCAGTGGGGGTTGTGATGACACACGTTGTCCAATGGGGTTTCTGACACATGCACTCTGTCCAATGGGGGTTGTGACACACACGATGTCCAATGGGGTTTGTGACAAACACACGCTATACAATGGGGTTTGTGATACACACACTGTCCAATGGGGTTGGTGACAAATACACGCTATCCAATGTGTTTTGTTACACACACGCTGTGCAATGGGATTTCTGACACACACACTGTCTAATGGGGTTTGTGACAAACACAGTGTCCAATACGGATTGTGACAGACACAAGCTGTCCCATGCTCTTTGTGACACGCACGCTGTCCAAAGTGGTTTGTGACACACACATTGTACAGGGGTGTTTGTGACACACACACTGTCCAATGGGGTTTGTGACACATAGGCTGTCCAATGGTTTTTGTGACACACACACTCTGTGCAATGGGGCTTTTGACACACACACAGTCCAATGGGGATTGTGACACACACACTGTACAGGGGGGTTTGTGACACACCCTGTGTCCAATGGGATTTGTGACACACACACTGTCCAATGGGGATTGTGACACACACAAACTCTGTCCAATGGGGTTGGTGACACACAAACTGTCCAATAGTGTTTGTGAAACACACGCTGTCCAATGGGGTTTGTTACACAGATGCTTCCCAATGGGGTTTGTTACACACACACTTTCCAGGGGGGTTTGTGACACACACGCTGTCCAGTGGGGATTGTGACACACACGCTATCCAGAGGTTTTTGTGACCCACACACATTCCAATGGAGATTGTGACAGACACGCTGTCCAATGGGGTTTGTGAAACACACACACTGTCCAATGGGGATTGTGACACACACACGCTGTCCAATGTTGGTTGTGACACACATGCTGTCCAATGGTGTGTGTGACAAACACGCTGCCCATTGCGGTTTGGGACAGACTCAATTTCCTATCTTGGGCCTTGAAAAGCAAGTCCTTTGGCGACACGGTACGCCAGAAAGAATTGAATCAGACAACGGTACTCATTTCAAAAACAGTCTTATAGACAATTGGGCCAAAGAACATGGTATTGAGTGGGTATATCATATTCTATATCATGCACCAGCCTCTGGGAAAATTGAAAGGTACAATGGTTTGCTAAAAACTACACTAAAGGCACTTGGTGGTGGAACCTTTAAAAATTGGGACTCACATTTAGCAAAAGCCACTTGGTTGGTCAACACCCGGGGATCAACCAATCGAGCCGGGCCTGCCCAATCAGAAATTCTACGGACTGTAGAAGGAGATAAAGTCCCTGTAGTACACATGAAAAACATGTTAGGAAAGGCAGTCTGGGTTACTCCTGCCTCAGGCAAAGGCAAGCCCATTCGTGGGATTGTTTTTGCCCAGGGACCTGGCAGCACCTGGTGGGTGATGCTTAAGGATGGAGAAGTTCGGTGTGTACCTCAAGGGGATTTGAGTTTAGGTGAAAATATTCAATACTGAACTGCATGATGTGAATTGCCATGCTAACAGTGTTTAATAAGTGTCTTCCAGATCAAGACAATGATGATGAAACCAGAGCTAGCTTCTTCGAGTGGCGCCTGACAACTTCTTCGAAGTTGATATCTTTAACCCACAAACAGTGGTAATGAGATGCACTTGTACCATTTTTCCTGCCCTGGGAGACTGTCGTGACAAAACGAACTTAATGAACTTTTTAAAGGATGGTCCACTGATTAATTACTCCTGTGTATATATGTACATATGTATATATAGATATATAGTTGTAGTGATTAATTAGATTATATTGATAGATTGTATTGATTGTATTGCATTTTCCTGGAGAACCAGACACATGTTTTGGTAAACCTAGCAATGGAATGCAAACTTATTGATAAGCACGGATGGACATCTCGCGAGAGGGGCGACGAGAAGAAAGAGACCAAGAAACTGACCAACTGTGTATAACATTCCATTCACTTGAATACTTCATATAAAAGTGGGAGATCACAAGGATCTCGTTCGTTTTTCCCCTTTTGCCTTTTTCCCTTCTGCTCATGGCCGACATTAGAAGAGGACCTTGCTAGTCGTCCCTGCGAACTGAGGCCTAGTGAGAGACTGAATCCAGCTCCGGTTGGCTGCAGAGTCTAATCCAGGACTTTGGTTGCCGGCTCTGCAGTTGCTGAGACTTTCAAGATTGGTTTTGTATATTTTGTATTATTTTCTCTATTCTTATTAGTAGCATTAGTAAAACATCTTTAATTTTTTCCAACTCTCTTCACTCTGTCCTTCTTTTCCTCCCAATTGCCTCTCCTTAGTGGAAAGCGGGGAGAGGGAGAGGAAAGTGGGGGCGGGGAGAGGGGGTTAACAATACATCTGCCGGGGTTTTATTGTCACCCCGCAATCTTAACCCTCGACACACACACGGTGTCCAAAGGGGATTGCGACACACACGTTGTGCAATGGCGTTTGTGACACAGAAACTGTCAAGGGGTGTTTGTGACACACACACTGTCCAGGGGGGTTTGAGACACACACGCTGTTCAATGGTGTTTGAGACACAGAGGCTGTCAAATGGGGATTGTGACACACAGGCTGTTCAATAGGGATTGTGACTCACACACGCTGTCCAAAGGGGTTTATGGCACACACACTGTGCAAATGGGTTTGTGACACACACACGCTGTCCAATGGGGTTTATGCCACACATACTCTATCCAATGGGGTTTCTGACACACAAGCTTTCCAATAGGGTTTGTGACACACACGCGCTGTACAATGGGGTTTGTGACACACACATTCCAATGGGTTTTGTGACACACATGCTGTCCAAAGCCTTTTGTGACACACACACTGTTTAATGGGTTTTGTGACACACACTCGCTGTCCAATTGTGTTTGTGACACACACGCTGTCAAATGGGGTTTGTGACACACACGCTGTCCAATGGGATTTGTGACACAAACGCTGTATAATGGGTTTAGTGACACACACACAATCTAATGGGGTTGTGACACACAATCGCTGTCCAATGGCGTTTGTAGACACACACGCTGTGAAATGCTGTTTGTGACACAGACACTGTCCAGGGGGGTTTGTGACACACACACTGTCCAGGTGGGTTTGAGACACACACGCTGTCCAATGGGGATTGTGACATGCACGCTGTCCAATAGGGTTTATGGCACACACACACTGTCCAATGGGGTTTGTGTCACAGACACTTTCCAATGAGTTTTATGATACACACTCTGCCACACTCTGCCATGGGTTTTGTGAAACACACACAGTCTAAGGGGGTTTGTGACACACACTCGTTGTCCAATGGTTCTTGTAAAACACACATGCTGTCCAATGGGGTTTGTGGCACACACACTGTCTAATGGGGTGTGTGAAATACACTCGCTGTCCAATGGTGTTTGTGACACAGACACACTATCCAGTGGGGTTTGTGACACACACACTGTCCAATGGGGTTTGTGACACACATGCTGTACAATGGGGTTTGTGACACACATAGTGTCCCCTGGGGTTTGTGACACACACGCTGCCCCATGCCTTTTGTGACACACGAGCTGTCCAATGTGGATTGTGACAAAAACATGCTGTCCAATGGGGTTTATGGCACACACACTCTCCAATGGGTTTTGTGAGACACACACACTATTCAATTGGGATTGTGAAACACACACATTCCAATGGGGTTTGTGACACACACGCTGTCCAATGGGGATTGTGACACACAGGCTGTCCAATCCTGTTGATGACACACACATGGTCCAATGGGGTTTGTGACATCCACACTGTCCAATGGGGTTTCTGGCACAGACACTGTCCAACGGGGTTGGTGACACACAAAGGCTGTCCAATGGGGTTTGTGACACACACGCTGTCCATGGGTTTTGTGACACACACACGCTGTCCAATGTCGTTTGTAATACACATGCTGTCCAATGGGGTTTGAGACAAAAAGGTTGTTCAATGGGTTTGTGACACACACACTGTCCCATGGGGCTTGAGGCACAAATGCTGTCCAATAAGGATTGTGACACACACGCTGTCCGGGGGGTTTGTGACACACGCTGTCGACTGGGGTTTGTGACACACACACTTTCCATTGGGGTTTGTGACACACACACGCTGTCCAATGGTGTTTGAGACATACCCGCTGTTCAATGGCATTTGTGACACACACAGTGTGCAGGGGTGTTTGTAAGACACTCGCTGTCCAATGGGGATTGTGACACACACACGCTGTCCAATGGGGTTTGTGACACAGACACTTTCCAATGGGGTTTATGATACACATGCTGTCCAATGGGGGTTGTGAAACACACGCTGTCCGATGGGATTTGTGACACACACGCTGTCCAATGGTGTTTGTGACACACCCATGCTTTCCAAAGGGATTTGTGACACACACACGCTATTCAGTGGGGTTTCTGACACCCATGCTGTCCAACGGGGTTTGTAATCCAGAAACTGTCAAGAGGGATTTGTGACACACACAGTGTCTCAGCTACCTGAGACACTTAGACTAAGCCTAAAATACGCAGATCTCTCCATAAGGATGGTTTTCATACTGTACGTCCACAATCTGCTGGCAGTACAAAATAATAAGCTGTAGATCTCCTTAGGCTGAGTCATGGTGCTTTGGTGCAGGGATCAGGCATATCATGGGAATATTTCACCATTTCTGCTCTGGTTTTCAGTGTATGACACCAAAACACCCACCTGATGACATCCTCTCAAGAGCAAAGGCAGCAATTTGCAGAATTCCGCTTCTTTGGGGAACTGAGAAATTGCTGAGCTAACACCAAGTCCTGCAGTGCCCCTGTCACCTGCAGAGTCACCGCATCCTCACCACGGTAGCGGGCATTGTGACAAAGGTTCTATGTCAGATGGATGTGGCAGACGAGCGCCCCCTAGGGGATGGGGAGCCTGTCAGCCCCGGGCCCGTCACTGCCTGCTGTCCCCGCTGTCACCAGCCAGGTCTCTGAAAACTGGTCAAACCATTCCCAGACATGGGGCCAATTTGGCCAAAAGTCTCCAACAGACAAGACGGGAAGAAAGATATGGGACAGAGGGCGAAAGCGAAGGGAGCAGGAGAAAGGGAAGGAAGAATAAAAAAAGTGTTGGGCTGCAGAAGTTAGATGGAGGAATTGTAAGAAAAGGGGCAGGAAGCAGGAGAGTGAGAGAAAAGGAAAGAAAGAAGAGACATGCAGCCAGACGAGGGGTTAGTGAGAGAAGATGAGACAGAGAACAGGATGAGAAGGAAATAAGGCAAGGCAAGGACAGGCAAGGACAGGCTAGGCTGCAGGACATTTTTTTGCTTTATAGTTTCTAGCACATTCGTCTTCAGACTAGGAGGAAAACCATAAGACCTTATGGATTAGGCCCAGGCAAAAACCCCAGCTACTTGAGACACTTAGACTAAGCCTGAAATACGAAAATCTCTCCATAAGGATGATTTTTATACAGCATTCCACAATCTGCTGGCATTACAAAAAAATAAGCTGCAGATCTCCTTAGGCTGAGTCATGGTGCTTTGGTGCAGGAACCATTCATATCATGGGAATATTTCAACATTTCTGCTCTGCTTTTCAGTGTATGACACCAAAAGACCCGCCTGATGACATCCTTTCAAGAGCACAGGCAGCAATTTGCAGAATTCTGCTTCTTTGGGGAACTGAGAAATTGCTGAGCTGACACCAAGTCTTGCAGTGCCCCTGTCACCTGCAGAGTCACTGCATCCTCACCACGGTAGCGGGCATTGTGACAAAGGTTGTATGTCAGCTGGGTGTGGCAGCCAGGCGCCCCCTAGGGGATGGGGAACCTGTCAGCCCCGTGCCTGTCACTGCCTGCTGTCCCTGCTGTCACAAGCCAGGCCTCTGAAAACTTGTCAAACCGTGCCAGACGTGGGGCCAATTTGGCCCAAAATCTCCAAGAGACAAGTCGGGAAGAAAGTTATGGGACAGAGGGAGAAAGCGAAGGGAGCAGGAGAAAGGGAAGGAAGAATAAAAAGTAGTGTTGGGCTGCAGAAGTGAGATGGAGGAATTGCAAGAAAAGAGGCAGGAAGCAGAGGAGTGAGAGAAAAGGAAAGAAGAGACATGCAGCCAGACGAGGTGTTAGTGACAGAGGATGGGACAGAGAACAGGATGAGAAGGAAATAAGGCAAGGCAAGGACAGGCAAGGAAAGGCAAGGCAAGGCTAGGCTGCATGACATTTTTTGCTCTGTAGTTTCCAGCACATTCGTCTTCAGATGAGGAGGAAAGCCATAATACCTTATGGAATGGCCCAAGAAAAAAACCCAGCTACTTGAGACACTTAGACTAAGCCTAAAATACGCAGATCTCTCCATAAGGATGGTTTTTATACTGTACTTCCACAATCGGCTGGCAGTACAGAAAAAATAAGCTGCAGATCTCCTTAGGCTGAGTCATGGTGCTTTGGTGCAGGAACCATTCATATCATGGGAATATTTCACCATTTCTGCTCTGGTTTTCAGTGTATGACACCAAAACACCCACCTGATGACATCCTCTCAAGATCAAAGGAAGCAATTTGCAGAATTCCGCTTCTTTGGGGAACTGAGAAATTGCTGAGCTGACACCAAGTCCTGCAGTGCCCCTGTCACCTGCAGAGTCAGCTCATCCTCACCACGGTAGCGGGCATTGTGACAAAGGTTCTATGTCAGCTGGGTGTGGCAGCCAGGCGCCCCCTAGGGGATGGGGAGCCTGTCAGCCCCGGGCCTGTCACTGCCTGCTGTACCCGCTGTCACCAGCCAGGTCTCTGAAAACTTGTCAAACCATGCGCAGACGTGGAGCCAAAGTGGCCCAAAGTCTCAAACAGAGAAGTCAAGAAGAAGGATATGGGACAGAGGGAGAAAGCGAAGGGAGAAGGAGAAAGGGAAGGAAGAATAAAAAGTAGTGTTGGGCTGCAGAAGTGAGATGGAGGAATTGAAAGAAAATGGCAGGAAGCAGGAGAGTGAGAGAGAAAAGGAAAGAAGAGACATGCGGCCAGACGAGGGGTTAGTGAGAGAGGATGGGACAGAGAACAGAATGGGAAGGAAATAAGGCAAGGCAAGGAGAGGCAAGGACAGGCAAGGCAAGGCTAGGCTGCAGGACATTTTTTTGCTTTATAGTTTCTAGCACATTCGTCTTCAGACTAGGAGTAAGGCCATAAGACCGTATGGATTAGGCCCAAGCAAAAACCCCAGCTACTTGAGAGACTTAGACTAAGCATAAAATACGAAGATCTCTCTGTAAGGATTGTTTTTATACTGTACTTTCACAATCTGCTGGGAGTAAAAAAAAATTAGCTGCAGATCTCCTTAGGCTGAGTCATGGTGCTTTGGTGCAGGAACCATGCATATCATGGGAATATTTCACCATTTCTGCTCTGGTTTTCAGTGTATGACACCAAAAGTCCCAGCTGATGACATCCTTTCAAGAGCAAAGGCAGCAATTTGCAGAATTCCGCTTCTTTGGGGAAGTGAGAAATTGCTGAGCTGACACCAAGTCCTGCAGTGTCCCTGTCACCTGCAGAGTCACCGCATCCTCACCACGGTAGCGGGCATTGTGACAAAGGTCCTATGTCAGCTGGGTGTGGCAGCCTGGTGCCTCCTAGAGGATGGGGAGCCTGTCAGCCCCGGGCCTGTCACTGCCGGCTGTCCCTGATGTCACCAGCCAGGCCTCTGAAACCTTGTCAAACCATGCCCAGACGTGTGGCCAATTTGGCCCAAATTCTCCAACAGACAAGACGGGAAGAAAGATATGGGACAGAGGGAGAAAGCGAAGGGAGCAGGAGAAAGGGAAGGAAGAATAAAAAGTAGTGTTGGGCTGCAGAAGTGAGATGGAGGAATTGCAAGAAAAGAGGCAGGAAGCAGGAGAGTGAGAGAAAAGGAAAGTAGAGACATGCAGCCAGACGAGGGGTTAGTGAGAGAGGATGGGACAGAGAGCAGGATGAGAAGGAAATAAGGCAAGGCAAGGACAGGCAAGGACAGGCAAGGCAAGGCTACATAAGGTTGGTTTTTATACTGTATTCCACAATCTGCTGGCAGTACAAAAAAATAAGCTGCAGATCTCCTTAGGCTGAGTCATGGTGCTTTGGTGCAGGAACCATGCATATCATGGGAATATTTCACTATTTCTGCTTTGGTTTTCAGTGTATTACACCAAAACACCCACCTGATGACATCCTTTCAAGAGCAAAGGCAGCAATTTGCAGAATTCCGCTTCTTTGGGGAACTGAGAAATTGCTGAGCTGCCACCAAGTCCTGCAGTGTCCCTGTCACCTGCAGAGTCACCGCATCCTCGCCACGGTAGCGGGCATTGTGAAAAAGGTTCTTTGTCAGATGGGTGTGGCAGCCAGGCGCCCCCTAGGGGATGGGGAGCCTGCCAGCCCCGAGCCTGTCACTGCCTGCTGTCCCTTCTGTCACCAGCCAGGCCTCTGAAAATTGGTCAAACCATGCCCAGACTTGGGGCCAATTTGCCCCAAAGTCTTGAAAAGACAAGTCGGGAAGAAAGATATGGGACAGAGGGAGAAAGCGAAGGGAGCAGGAGAAAGGGAAGGAAGAATGGAAAGCCCGAATTAAGAGGGAAATCAGCAGCCCACTTGACGTGCATGTACACTAATGCATGCAGTATGGGCAACTAACAAGAGAAGCTGGAAGCCATCGTGTAGCAGGAAAGCTATGACATAGTTGCCATCACAGAAACATGGTGGGATGACTCATATGACTGGAGTGCTGCTATGTGTGGCTATAAGCTCTTCAGAAAAGATAGGTAGGGTAGGAGAGGTGGAGGGGTGGCTTTATATGTTAGAGAGTCACTTGACTCTGTTAAACTTGAGGTCAGTATGCAGGTTTGAGTTCCTGTGGACCAGAATCAGGGGGAAGTCCAACAAGGCTGACATCCTCGTGGGTGTCTGTTATAGACCGCGCAACCAGGACAATGAAGGAGATGAATTATTCTACAAGCAGCTGGCAGATGTCTCAAAATCGATGGCCCTTGTTCTTGTGGGTGACTTTAACCTGCCGGATATCTACTGGGAGATCAATACTGCACAGAAGAGGCAGTCTAGGAAGTTCCTAGAGTGTATAGAGGACAATTTCCTTCATCAGCTGGTAAATGAGCCCACCAGGGGCAAGACCCCGCTAGACCTACTGTTTACAAACAGAGAAGGGCTGGTGGGAGATGTAGTGGTTGGAGGCCGCCTGGGGCATAGCAACCATGAAATAATAGAATTTTCAGTACTCAGAGATGCAGGGAGAACCATTAACAAAACCTCTATGCTGGACTTCCCGAGGGCAGATTTTTGCCTATTCAGAAGTCTAGTTCAGAGCATACCCTGGGAAACAATGCTTAAAAACATGCGGGCCCAGGAGGGTTGGACATGCTTCAAGCAGGTGGTTTTGAGTGCACAGGAACAGGCTATACCAGTGTGCCGAAAGGCTAGCCGGCGGGGAAGACAACCGGCTTGGCTAAACAGGGAGATTCTGAATGAAATCAGAAATAAAAAGAGACTTTACCGACTGTGGAAAAAAGGCCTGGCTACTTATGAAGGATTTATGGAAATAGCTAGATCATGCAGAAAAAAGATCAGGGAAACAAAAGTGCAATTTGAAGTTAACTTGGCCAATTCTTTCAGGGATAATAAAAAGTCCTTCTTCAAATATGTTAATAACAAAAGGAGGGGCAAGGAAAACCTCCATTCTCTGTTGGACTCTGAAGGAAATATAGTTAACAAAGATGAGGAGAAAGCTGAGGTACTTAATACCTACTTTGCCTCAGTTTTTACCAGTGAGACAGGTGGCCCTCAGGACAACTCATCTCTGGAGGTGGTTGACAGAGATAGGAAGCCAAATAGGCCCCTTGTATTCCAGGAGGAAATAGTTGGTGATTTACTGAGCCATCTGGATCCTCACAAGTCTATGGGACCAGATGGGATCCATCCGAGGGTGATGAGGGAGCTAGCAGAAGAACTTGCCAAGCCGCTCTCCATAATCTTCCAACAGTCCTGGCTCACTGGGGAGGTCCCATATGATTGAAAATTGGCCAATGTTACCCCAGTCCACAAAAAGGGCTGCAGAGCTGACCCTGGCAACTACAGGCCTGTCAGTCTGACCTCGGTGCCTGGCAGGGTTATGGAGCAGATCATGCTGAGTGGAATCACACAGCACCTTCAGGATGGACAAGGGATCAGACCCAGCCAGCATGGGTTTAGGAGGGGCAGGTCCTGTCTGACCAGCCTGATCTCCTTTTATGATCAGGTGACCCAGCTGGTGGATGAGGGGAAAGCCATGGATGTGGTCTATCTGGACTTCAGCAAGGTCTTTGACACTGTCTCCCATAATATACTCTTGCAAAAGCTGGTAGCCCATGGCTTGGACAAGTGCACTCTACGCTGGGTTAAGAACTGGCTGGAGGGCCGGGCCCAGAGAGTGCTGGTGAACGGGGCTGCATCCAGCTGGCGGCCAGTCACTAGTGGTGTTCCCCAGGGGTCAGTGTTGGGTCCAGTCCTGTTTAACATCGTTATTGATGATTTAGATGAGGGGATTGAGACCATCATCAGCAAATTTGCTGATGACAGCAAGTTGGGAGGGAGTGTCGACCTACTGGAAGGCAGGAGGGCTCTGCAGAGGGATCTGGATAGACTGGAAAAATGGGCTGATTCCAATGGGATGAAGTTCAATAAGGCCAAGTGCCGGGTGCTGCACTTTGGTCACAACAACCCCCTGCAGCGCTACAGGCTGGGCACAGAGTGGCTGGAGAGCAGTCAGACAGAAAGGGACCTGGGGGTACTAATTGACAGGAAGCTCAACATGAGCCAACAGTGTGCCCAGGTGGCCAAGAAGGCCAACGGTATCCTGTCCTGTATCAAAAATAGCGTGGTCAGCAGGACAAGGGAAGTGATCCTTCCCCTGTACTCTGCATTGGTGAGGCCACATCTGGAGTATTGTGTTCAGTTCTGGGCCTCTCAGCTCAGGAAAGACATTGAAGTGCTGGAGCGGGTCCAGAGAAGAGCAACACGACTGGTGAAGGGACTTGAACACAAGCCCTATGGGGAGAGGCTGAGGGAGCTGGGGTTGTTTAGTCTAGAGAAGAGGAGGCTTAGAGGTGACCTCATCACTCTCTATAACTACCTGAAGGGAAGTTATAGCCAGGTGGGGATTGGTCTCTTCTCCCAGGCAGTTAGCAATAGGACAAGGGGGCATGGGCTTAAACTCTACCAGGGGAAATTTAGACTGGATATTAGAAAGAAATTCTTTACAGAGAGAGTGGTCAGGCATTGGAATGGCCTGCCCAGGGAGGTAGTGCACTCGCCGTCCCTAGAGGTTTTTAAACTGAGATTGGACATGGCACTTAGTGCCACGATCTAATAAACGGACTAGAGTTGGACCAAGAGTTGGACTTGATGATCGCTGAGGTCTTTTCTAAACCAGTCGATTCTGTGATACTGTGATTCTGTGATTATGTGATTCTGTGAATAAAAAGTAGTGTTGGGCTGCAGGAGAGAGATGGAGGAATTGCAGGAAAAGAGGCAGGAAGCAGGAGAGTGAGAGAAAAGGAAAGTAGAGACATGCAGCCAGACGAGGGGTTAGTGAGGGAGGATGGGACAGAGAACAGGATGAGAAGGAAATAAGGCAAGGCAAGGACAGGCAAGGACAGGCAAAGCAAGGCTAGGCTGCAGGACATGTTTTCGCTTTATAGTTTCTAGCACATTCGTCTTCAGACTAGGAGTAAGGCCATAAGACCGTATGGATTAGGCCCAAGCAAAAACCCCAGCTACTTGAGACACTTAGACTAAGCCTAAAATACGCAGATCTCTCCATAAGGATGGTTTTTATACTGTGCTTCCACAGTCTGCTGGCAGTACAAAAAAATAAGCTGCAGATCTCCTTAGGCTGAGTCACGGTGCTTTGGTGCAGGGACCATGCATATCATGGGAATATTTCACCATTTCTGCTCTGGTTTTCAGAGTATGACACCAAAACACCCACCTGACGATATCCTTTCAAGAGCAAAGGCAGCAATTTGCAGAATTCCGCTTCTTTGGGGAAGTGAGAAATTGCTGAGGTGCCACCAAGTCCTGCAGTGTCCCTGTCACCTGCAGAGTCACCACATACTCGCCACGGTAGCGGGCATTGTGACAAAGGTTCTATGTCAGCTGGGTGTGGCAGCCAGGCGCCCCCTAGGGGATGGGGAGCCTGTCAGCCCCGGGCCTGTCACTGCCTGCTGTCCCTGCTGTCACCAGCCAGGCCTCTGAAAATTGGTCAAACCATGCCCAGACTTGGGGCCAATTTGCCCCAAAGTCTTGAAAAGACAAGTCGGGAAGAAAGATATGGGACAGAGGGAGAAAGCGAAGGGAGCAGGAGAAAGGGAAGGAAGAATAAAAAGTAGTGTTGGGCTTCAGGAATGAGATGGAGGAATTGCAGGAAAAGAGGCAGGAAGCAGGAGAGTGAGAGAAAAGGAAAGTAGAGACATGCAGCCAGACGAGGGGTTAGTGAGGGAGGAAGGGACAGAGAACAGGATGAGAAGGAAATAAGGCAAGGCAAGGACAGGCAAGGACAGGCAAAGCAAGGCTAAGCTGCAGGACATTTTTTCGCTTTATAGTTTCTAGCACATTCATCTTCAGACTAGGAGTAAGGCCATAAGACCGTATGGATTAGGCCAAAGCAAAAACCCCAGCTACTTGAGACACGTAGACTAAGCCTAAAATACGCAGATCTCTCCATAAGGATGGTTTTTATACTGTGCTTCCACAATCTGCTGGCAGTACAAAAAAATAAGCTGCAGATCTCCTTAGGCTGAGTCATGGTGCTTTGGTGCAGGGACCATGCATATCATGGGAATATTTCACCATTTCTGCTCTGGTTTTCAGAGTATGACACCAAAACACCCACCTGATGATATCCTTTCAAGAGCAAAGGCAGCAATTTGCAGAATTCCGCTTCTTTGGGGAAGTGAGAAATTGCTGAGCTGCCACCAATTCCTGCAGTGTCCCTGTCACCTGCAGAGTCACCACACACTCACCACGGTAGCGGGCATTGTGACAAAGGTTCTATGTCACCTGGGTGTGGCAGCCAGGCGCCCCCTAGGGGATGGGGAGCCTGTCAGCCCCTGGCCTGTCACTGCCTGCTGCCCCTGCTGTCACCAGACAGGCCTCTGAAAATTGGTCAAACCATGCCCAGACTTGGGGCGAATTTGGCCCAAATTCTTGAAAAGACAAGTCGGGAAGAAAGATATGGGACAGAGGGAGAAAGCGAAGGGAGCAGGAGAAAGGGAAGGAAGAATAAGAAGTAGTGTTGGGCTGCAGGAGTGAGATGGAAGAATTGCAGGAAAAGAGGCAGGAAGCAGGAGAGTGAGAGAAAAGGAAAGAAGAGACATGCAGCCAGACGAGGGGTTAGTGAGAGAGGATGGGACAGAGAACAGGATGAGAAGGAAATAAGGCAAGGCAAGGACAGGCAAGGACAGGCAAAGCAAGGCTAGGCTGCAGGACATGTTTTTGCTTTATAGGTTATAGCACATTAGTCTTCAGACTAGGTGTAAGGCCATTAGACCATATGGATTAGGCCCAAGCAAAAACCCCAGCTACTTGAGACACGTAGACTAAGCCTAAAATACGCAGATCTCTCCATAAGGATGGTTTTTATACTGTGCTTCCACAATCTGCTGGCAGTACAAAAAAATAAGCTGCAGATCTCCTTAGGCTGAGTCATGGTGCTTTGGTGCAGGGACGATGCATATCATGGGAATATTTCACCATTTCTGCTCTGGTTTTCAGAGTATGACACCAAAACACCCACCTGATGATATCCTTTCAAGAGCAAAGGCAGCAATTTGCAGAATTCCGCTTCTTTGGGGAACTGAGAAATTGCTGAGCTGCCACCAAGTCCTGCAGTGTCCCTGTCACCTGCAGAGTCACCACATACTCGCAACGGTAGCGGGCATTGTGACAACGGTTCTATGTCAGCTGGGTGTGGCAGCCAGGCGCCCGCTAGGGGATGGGGAGCCTGTCAGCCCCGGGCCTGTCACTGCCTGCTGTCCCTGCTGTCACCAGCCAGGCCTCTGAAAATTGGTCAAACCATGCCCAGACTTGGGGCCAATTTGGCCCAAAGTCTTGAAAAGACAAGTCGGGAAGAAAGATATGGGACAGAGGGAGAAAGCGAAGGGAGCAGGAGAAAGGGAAGGAAGAATAAAAAGTAGTGTTGGGCTTCAGGAATGAGATGGAGGAATTGCAGGAAAAGAGGCAGGAAGCAGGAGAGTGAGAGAAAAGGAAAGTAGAGACATGCAGCCAGACGAGGGGTTAGTGAGGGAGGAAGGGACAGAGAACAGGATGAGAAGGAAATAAGGCAAGGCAAGGACAGGCAAGGACAGGCAAAGCAAGGCTAAGCTGCAGGACATTTTTTCGCTTTATAGTTTCTAGCACATTCGTCTTCAGACTAGGAGTAAGGCCATAAGACCGTATGGATTAGGCCCAAGCAAAAACCCCAGCTACTTGAGACACTAAGACTAAGCCTAAAATACGCAGATCTCTCCATAAGGATGGTTTTTATACTGTGCTTCCACAATCTGCTGGCAGTACAAAAAAATAAGCTGCAGATCTCCTTAGGCTGAGTCATGGTGCTTTGGTGCAGGGACCATGCATATCATGGGAATAGTTCACCATTTCTGCTCTGGTTTTCAGAGCATGACACCAAAACACCCACCTGATGATATCCTTTCAAGAGCAAAGGCAGCAATTTGCAGAATTCCGCTTCCTTGGGAAAGTGAGAAATTGCTGAGCTGCCACCAAGTCCTGCAGTGTCCCTGTCACCTGCAGAGTCACCACATACTCGCCACGGTAGCGGGCATTATGACAAAGGTTCTATGTCAGCTGGGTGTGGCAGCCAGGCGCCCCCTAGGGGATGGGGAGCCTGTCAGCCCCGGGCCTGTCACTGCCTGCTGTCCCTGCTGTCACCAGCCAGGCCTCTGAAAATTGGTCAAACCATGCCCAGACTTGGGGCCAATTTGGCCCAAAGTCTTGAAAAGACAAGTCGGGAAGAAAGATATGGGACAGAGGGAGAAAGCGAAGGGAGCAGGAGAAAGGGAAGGAAGAATAAAAAGTAGTGTTGGGCTTCAGGAATGAGATAGAGGAATTGCAGGAAAAGAGGCAGGAAGCAGGAGAGTGAGAGAAAAGGAAAGTAGAGACATGCAGCCAGACGAGGGGTTAGTGAGGGAGGAAGGGACAGAGAACAGGATGAGAAGGAAATAAGGCAAGGCAAGGACAGGCAAGGACAGGCAAAGCAAGGGAAAGCTGCAGGACATTTTTTCGCTTTATAGTTTCTAGCACATTCATCTTCAGACTAGGAGTAAGGCCATAAGACCGTATGGATTAGGCCCAAGCAAAAACCCCAGCTACTTGACACACTAAGACTAAGCCTAAAATACGCAGATCTCTCCATAAGGATGGTTTTTATACTGTGCTTCCACAATCTGCTGGCAGTACAAAAAAATAAGCTGCAGATCTCCTTAGGCTGAGTCATGGTGCTTTGGTGCAGGGACCATGCATATCATGGGAATATTTCACCATTTCTGCTCTGGTTTTCAGAGCATGACACCAAAACACCCACCTGATGATATCCTTTCAAGAGCAAAGGCAGCAATTTGCAGAATTCCGCTTCCTTGGGAAAGTGAGAAATTGCTGAGCTGCCACCAAGTCCTGCAGTGTCCCTGTCACCTGCAGAGTCACCACATACTCGCCACGGTAGCGGGCATTGTGACAACGGTTCTATGTCAGCTGGGTGTGGCAGCCAGGCGCCCGCTAGGGGATGGGGAGCCTGTCAGCCCCGGGCCTCTCACTGCCTGCTGTCCCTGCTGTCACCAGCCAGGCCTCTGAAAATTGGTCAAACCATGCCCAGACTTGGGGCCAATTTGGCCCAAAGTCTTGAAAAGGCAAGTCGGGAAGAAAGATATGGGACAGAGGGAGAAAGCGAAGGGAGCAGGAGAAAGGGAAGGAAGAATAAAAAGTAGTGTTGGGCTGCAGGAGTGAGATGGAGGAATTGCAATTAAAGAGGCAGGAAGCAGGAGAGTGAGAGAAAAGGAAAGAAGAGACATGCAGCCAGACGAGGGGTTAGTGAGGGAGGAAGGGACAGAGAACAGGATGAAACGGAAATAAGGCAAGGCAAGGACAGGCAAGGACAGGCAAAGCAAGGCTAAGCTGCAGGACATTTTTTTGCTTTATAGTTTCTAGCACATTCGTCTTCAGACTAGGAGTAAGGCCATAAGACCGTATGGATTAGGCCCAAGCAAAAACCCCAGCTACTTGAGACACTAAGACTAAGCCTAAAATACGCAGATCTCTCCATAAGGATGGTTTTTATACTGTGCTTCCACAATCTGCTGGCAGTACAAAAAAATAAGCTGCAGATCTCCTTAGGCTGAGTCATGGTGCTTTGGTGCAGGGACCATGCATATCATGGGAATATTTCACCATTTCTGCTCTGGTTTTCAGAGCATGACACCAAAACACCCACCTGATGATATCCTTTCAAGAGCAAAGGCAGCAATTTGCAGAATTCTGCTTCCTTGGGAAAGTGAGAAATTGCTGAGCTGACACCAAGTCCTGCAGTGTCCCTGTCACCTGCAGAGTCACCACATACTCGCCACGGTAGCGGGCATTGTGACAAAGGTTCTATGTCAGCTGGGTGTGGCAGCCAGGCGCCCCCTAGGGGATGGGGAGCCTGTCAGCCCCGGGCCTGTCACTGCCTGCTGTCCCTGCTGTCACCAGCCAGGCCTCTGAAAATTGGTCAAACCATGCCCAGACTTGGGGCCAATTTGCCCCAAAGTCTTGAAAAGACAAGTCGGGAAGAAAGATATGGGACAGAGGGAGAAAGCGAAGGGAGCAGGAGAAAGGGAAGGAAGAATAAAAAGTAGTGTTGGGCTTCAGGAATGAGATGGAGGAATTGCAGGAAAAGAGGCAGGAAGCAGGAGAGTGAGAGAAAAGGAAAGTAGAGACATGCAGCCAGACGAGGGGTTAGTGAGGGAGGAAGGGACAGAGAACAGGATGAGAAGGAAATAAGGCAAGGCAAGGACAGGCAAGGACAGGCAAAGCAAGGCTAAGCTGCAGGACATTTTTTCGCTTTATAGTTTCTAGCACATTCATCTTCAGACTAGGAGTAAGGCCATAAGACCGTATGGATTAGGCCAAAGCAAAAACCCCAGCTACTTGAGACACGTAGACTAAGCCTAAAATACGCAGATCTCTCCATAAGGATGGTTTTTATACTGTGCTTCCACAATCTGCTGGCAGTACAAAAAAATAAGCTGCAGATCTCCTTAGGCTGAGTCATGGTGCTTTGCTGCAGGGACCATGCATATCATGGGAATATTTCACCATTTCTGCTCTGGTTTTCAGAGTATGACACCAAAACACCCACCTGATGATATCCTTTCAAGAGCAAAGGCAGCAATTTGCAGAATTCCGCTTCTTCGGGGAACTGAGAAATTGCTGAGCTGACACCAAGTCCTGCAGTGTCCCTGTCACCTGCAGAGTCACCACATACTCGCCACGGTAGCGGGCATTGTGACAAAGGTTCTATGTCAGCTGGGTGTGGCAGCCAGGCACCCCCTAGGGGATGTGGAGCCTGTCAGCCCCGGGCCTGTCACTGCCTGCTGTCCCTGCTGTCACCAGCCAGGCCTCTGAAAATTGGTCAAACCATGCCCAGACTTGGGGCCAATTTGGCCCAAAGTCTTGAAAAGGCAAGTCGGGAAGAAAGATATGGGACAGAGGGAGAAAGCGAAGGGAGCAGGAGAAAGGGAAGGAAGAATAAAAAGTAGTGTTGGGCTTCAGGA
The DNA here is from genome assembly GCF_036013475.1 of Columba livia. NCBI lineage: Eukaryota > Metazoa > Chordata > Aves > Columbiformes > Columbidae > Columba > Columba livia. Next base: position 3,239,210 of record NW_027043009.1, on the reverse strand, counting down.
GTGAGATGGAGGAACTGCAGGAAAAGAGGCAGGAAGCAGGAGAGTGAGAGAAAAGGAAAGATGAGACATGCAGCCAGACGAGGGGTTAGTGAGGGAGGATGGGAGAGAGAACAGGATGAAACGGAAATAAGGCAAGGCAAGGACAGGCAAGGACAGGCAAAGCAAGGCTAAGCTGCAGGACATTTTTTCGCTTTATAGTTTCTAGCACATTCGTCTTCAGACTAGGAGTAAGGCCATAAGACCGTATGGATTAGGCCCAAGCAAAAACCCCAGCTACTTGAGACACTAAGACTAAGCCTAAAATACGCAGATCTCTCCATAAGGATGGTTTTTATACTGTGCTTCCACAATCTGCTGGCAGTACAAAAAAATAAGCTGCAGATCTCCTTAGGCTGAGTCATGGTGCTTTGGTGCAGGGACCATGCATATCATGGGAATATTTCACCATTTCTGCTCTGGTTTTCAGAGCATGACACCAAAACACCCACCTGATGATATCCTTTCAAGAGCAAAGGCAGCAATTTGCAGAATTCCGCTTCCTTGGGAAAGTGAGAAATTGCTGAGCTGACACCAAGTCCTGCAGTGTCCCTGTCACCTGCAGAGTCACCACATACTCGCCACGGTACCGGGCATTGTGACAAAGGTTCTATGTCAGCTGGGTGTGGCAGCCAGGCGCCCCCTAGGGGATGGGGAGCCTGTCAGCCCCGGGCCTGTCACTGCCTGCTGTCCCTGCTGTCACCAGCCAGGCCTCTGAAAATTGGTCAAACCATGCCCAGACTTGGGGCCACTTTGCCCCAAAGTCTTGAAAAGACAAGTCGGGAAGAAAGATATGGGACAGAGGGAGAAAGCGAAGGGAGCAGGAGAAAGGGAAGGAAGAATAAAAAGTAGTGTTGGGCTGCAGGAGTGAGATGGAGGAATTGCCATTAAAGAGGCAGGAAGCAGGAGAGTGAGAGAAAAGGAAAGAAGAGACATGCAGCCAGACGAGGGGTTAGTGAGAGAGGATGGGACAGAGAATAGGATGAGAAGGAAATAAGGCAAGGCAAGGACAGGCAAGGAGAGGTAAAGCAAGGCTAGGCTGCAGGACATGTTTTAGCTTTACAGTTTCTAGCACATTCGTCTTCAGACTAGGAGTAAGGCCATAAGTCCGTATGGATTAGGCCCAAGCAAAAACCCCAGCTACTTGAGACACTAAGACTAAGCCTAAAATACGCAGATCTCTCCATAAGGATGGTTTTTATACTGTGCTTCCACAATCTGCTGGCAGTACAAAAAAATAAGCTGCAGATCTCCTTAGGCTGAGTCACCGTGCTTTGGTGCAGGGACCATGCATATCATGGGAATATTTCACCATTTCTGCTCTGGTTTTCAGAGTATGACACCAAAACACCCATCTGATGATATCCTTTCAAGAGCAAAGGCAGCAATTTGCAGAATTCCGCTTCTTTGGGGAAGGGAGAAATTGCTGAGCTGACACCAAGTCCTGCAGTGTCCCTGTCACCTGCAGAGTCACCACATACTCGCCACGGTAGCGGGCATTGTGACAAAGGTTCTATGTCAGCTGGGTGTGGCAGCCAGGCGCCCCCTAGGGGATGGGGAGCCTGTCAGCCCCGGGCCTGTCACTGCCTGCTGTCCCTGCTGTCACCAGCCAGGCCTCTGAAAATTGGTCAAACCATGCCCAGACTTGGGGCCAATTTGGCCCAAAGTCTTGAAAAGACAAGTCGGGAAGAAAGATATGGGACAGAGGGAGAAAGCGAAGGGAGCAGGAGAAAGGGAAGGAAGAATAAAAAGTAGTGTTGGGCTTCAGGAATGAGATGGAGGAATTGCAGGAAAAGAGGCAGGAAGCAGGAGAGTGAGAGAAAAGGAAAGTAGAGACATGCAGCCAGACGAGGGGTTAGTGAGGGAGGAAGGGACAGAGAACAGGATGAGAAGGAAATAAGGCAAGGCAAGGACAGGCAAGGACAGGCAAAGCAAGGCTAAGCTGCAGGACATTTTTTCGCTTTATAGTTTCTAGCACATTCATCTTCAGACTAGGAGTAAGGCCATAAGACCGTATGGATTAGGCCCAAGCAAAAACCCCAGCTACTTGACACACTAAGACTAAGCCTAAAATACGCAGATCTCTCCATAAGGATGGTTTTTATACTGTGCTTCCACAATCTGCTGGCAGTACAAAAAAATAAGCTGCAGATCTCCTTAGGCTGAGTCATGGTGCTTTGGTGCAGGGACCATGCATATCATGGGAATATTTCACCATTTCTGCTCTGGTTTTCAGAGCATGACACCAAAACACCCACCTGATGATATCCTTTCAAGAGCAAAGGCAGCAATTTGCAGAATTCCGCTTCCTTGGGAAAGTGAGAAATTGCTGAGCTGCCACCAAGTCCTGCAGTGTCCCTGTCACCTGCAGAGTCACCACATACTCGCCACGGTAGCGGGCATTGTGACAACGGTTCTATGTCAGCTGGGTGTGGCAGCCAGGCGCCCGCTAGGGGATGGGGAGCCTGTCAGCCCCGGGCCTCTCACTGCCTGCTGTCCCTGCTGTCACCAGCCAGGCCTCTGAAAATTGGTCAAACCATGCCCAGACTTGGGGCCAATTTGGCCCAAAGTCTTGAAAAGGCAAGTCGGGAAGAAAGATATGGGACAGAGGGAGAAAGCGAAGGGAGCAGGAGAAAGGGAAGGAAGAATAAAAAGTAGTGTTGGGCTGCAGGAGTGAGATGGAGGAATTGCAATTAAAGAGGCAGGAAGCAGGAGAGTGAGAGAAAAGGAAAGAAGAGACATGCAGCCAGACGAGGGGTTAGTGAGGGAGGAAGGGACAGAGAACAGGATGAAACGGAAATAAGGCAAGGCAAGGACAGGCAAGGACAGGCAAAGCAAGGCTAAGCTGCAGGACATTTTTTTGCTTTATAGTTTCTAGCACATTCGTCTTCAGACTAGGAGTAAGGCCATAAGACCGTATGGATTAGGCCCAAGCAAAAACCCCAGCTACTTGAGACACTAAGACTAAGCCTAAAATACGCAGATCTCTCCATAAGGATGGTTTTTATACTGTGCTTCCACAATCTGCTGGCAGTACAAAAAAATAAGCTGCAGATCTCCTTAGGCTGAGTCATGGTGCTTTGGTGCAGGGACCATGCATATCATGGGAATATTTCACCATTTCTGCTCTGGTTTTCAGAGCATGACACCAAAACACCCACCTGATGATATCCTTTCAAGAGCAAAGGCAGCAATTTGCAGAATTCTGCTTCCTTGGGAAAGTGAGAAATTGCTGAGCTGACACCAAGTCCTGCAGTGTCCCTGTCACCTGCAGAGTCACCACATACTCGCCACGGTAGCGGGCATTGTGACAAAGGTTCTATGTCAGCTGGGTGTGGCAGCCAGGCGCCCCCTAGGGGATGGGGAGCCTGTCAGCCCCGGGCCTGTCACTGCCTGCTGTCCCTGCTGTCACCAGCCAGGCCTCTGAAAATTGGTCAAACCATGCCCAGACTTGGGGCCAATTTGCCCCAAAGTCTTGAAAAGACAAGTCGGGAAGAAAGATATGGGACAGAGGGAGAAAGCGAAGGGAGCAGGAGAAAGGGAAGGAAGAATAAAAAGTAGTGTTGGGCTTCAGGAATGAGATGGAGGAATTGCAGGAAAAGAGGCAGGAAGCAGGAGAGTGAGAGAAAAGGAAAGTAGAGACATGCAGCCAGACGAGGGGTTAGTGAGGGAGGAAGGGACAGAGAACAGGATGAGAAGGAAATAAGGCAAGGCAAGGACAGGCAAGGACAGGCAAAGCAAGGCTAAGCTGCAGGACATTTTTTCGCTTTATAGTTTCTAGCACATTCATCTTCAGACTAGGAGTAAGGCCATAAGACCGTATGGATTAGGCCAAAGCAAAAACCCCAGCTACTTGAGACACGTAGACTAAGCCTAAAATACGCAGATCTCTCCATAAGGATGGTTTTTATACTGTGCTTCCACAATCTGCTGGCAGTACAAAAAAATAAGCTGCAGATCTCCTTAGGCTGAGTCATGGTGCTTTGCTGCAGGGACCATGCATATCATGGGAATATTTCACCATTTCTGCTCTGGTTTTCAGAGTATGACACCAAAACACCCACCTGATGATATCCTTTCAAGAGCAAAGGCAGCAATTTGCAGAATTCCGCTTCTTCGGGGAACTGAGAAATTGCTGAGCTGACACCAAGTCCTGCAGTGTCCCTGTCACCTGCAGAGTCACCACATACTCGCCACGGTAGCGGGCATTGTGACAAAGGTTCTATGTCAGCTGGGTGTGGCAGCCAGGCACCCCCTAGGGGATGTGGAGCCTGTCAGCCCCGGGCCTGTCACTGCCTGCTGTCCCTGCTGTCACCAGCCAGGCCTCTGAAAATTGGTCAAACCATGCCCAGACTTGGGGCCAATTTGGCCCAAAGTCTTGAAAAGGCAAGTCGGGAAGAAAGATATGGGACAGAGGGAGAAAGCGAAGGGAGCAGGAGAAAGGGAAGGAAGAATAAAAAGTAGTGTTGGGCTTCAGGAGTGAGATGGAGGAACTGCAGGAAAAGAGGCAGGAAGCAGGAGAGTGAGAGAAAAGGAAAGATGAGACATGCAGCCAGACGAGGGGTTAGTGAGGGAGGATGGGAGAGAGAACAGGATGAAACGGAAATAAGGCAAGGCAAGGACAGGCAAGGACAGGCAAAGCAAGGCTAAGCTGCAGGACATTTTTTCGCTTTATAGTTTCTAGCACATTCGTCTTCAGACTAGGAGTAAGGCCATAAGACCGTATGGATTAGGCCCAAGCAAAAACCCCAGCTACTTGAGACACTAAGACTAAGCCTAAAATACGCAGATCTCTCCATAAGGATGGTTTTTATACTGTGCTTCCACAATCTGCTGGCAGTACAAAAAAATAAGCTGCAGATCTCCTTAGGCTGAGTCATGGTGCTTTGGTGCAGGGACCATGCATATCATGGGAATATTTCACCATTTCTGCTCTGGTTTTCAGAGCATGACACCAAAACACCCACCTGATGATATCCTTTCAAGAGCAAAGGCAGCAATTTGCAGAATTCCGCTTCCTTGGGAAAGTGAGAAATTGCTGAGCTGACACCAAGTCCTGCAGTGTCCCTGTCACCTGCAGAGTCACCACATACTCGCCACGGTACCGGGCATTGTGACAAAGGTTCTATGTCAGCTGGGTGTGGCAGCCAGGCGCCCCCTAGGGGATGGGGAGCCTGTCAGCCCCGGGCCTGTCACTGCCTGCTGTCCCTGCTGTCACCAGCCAGGCCTCTGAAAATTGGTCAAACCATGCCCAGACTTGGGGCCACTTTGCCCCAAAGTCTTGAAAAGACAAGTCGGGAAGAAAGATATGGGACAGAGGGAGAAAGCGAAGGGAGCAGGAGAAAGGGAAGGAAGAATAAAAAGTAGTGTTGGGCTGCAGGAGTGAGATGGAGGAATTGCCATTAAAGAGGCAGGAAGCAGGAGAGTGAGAGAAAAGGAAAGAAGAGACATGCAGCCAGACGAGGGGTTAGTGAGAGAGGATGGGACAGAGAATAGGATGAGAAGGAAATAAGGCAAGGCAAGGACAGGCAAGGAGAGGTAAAGCAAGGCTAGGCTGCAGGACATGTTTTAGCTTTACAGTTTCTAGCACATTCGTCTTCAGACTAGGAGTAAGGCCATAAGTCCGTATGGATTAGGCCCAAGCAAAAACCCCAGCTACTTGAGACACTAAGACTAAGCCTAAAATACGCAGATCTCTCCATAAGGATGGTTTTTATACTGTGCTTCCACAATCTGCTGGCAGTACAAAAAAATAAGCTGCAGATCTCCTTAGGCTGAGTCACCGTGCTTTGGTGCAGGGACCATGCATATCATGGGAATATTTCACCATTTCTGCTCTGGTTTTCAGAGTATGACACCAAAACACCCATCTGATGATATCCTTTCAAGAGCAAAGGCAGCAATTTGCAGAATTCCGCTTCTTTGGGGAAGGGAGAAATTGCTGAGCTGACACCAAGTCCTGCAGTGTCCCTGTCACCTGCAGAGTCACCACATACTCGCCACGGTAGCGGGCATTGTGACAAAGGTTCTATGTCAGCTGGGTGTGGCAGCCAGGCGCCCCCTAGGGGATGGGGAGCCTGTCAGCCCCGGGCCTGTCACTGCCTGCTGTCCCTGCTGTCACCAGCCAGGCCTCTGAAAATTGGTCAAACCATGCCCAGACTTGGGGCCAATTTGGCCCAAAGTCTTGAAAAGACAAGTCGGGAAGAAAGATATGGGACAGAGGGAGAAAGCGAAGGGAGCAGGAGAAAGGGAAGGAAGAATAAAAAGTAGTGTTGGGCTTCAGGAATGAGATGGAGGAATTGCAGGAAAAGAGGCAGGAAGCAGGAGAGTGAGAGAAAAGGAAAGTAGAGACATGCAGCCAGACGAGGGGTTAGTGAGGGAGGAAGGGACAGAGAACAGGATGAGAAGGAAATAAGGCAAGGCAAGGACAGGCAAGGACAGGCAAAGCAAGGCTAAGCTGCAGGACATTTTTTCGCTTTATAGTTTCTAGCACATTCATCTTCAGACTAGGAGTAAGGCCATAAGACCGTATGGATTAGGCCAAAGCAAAAACCCCAGCTACTTGAGACACGTAGACTAAGCCTAAAATACGCAGATCTCTCCATAAGGATGGTTTTTATACTGTGCTTCCACAATCTGCTGGCAGTACAAAAAAATAAGCTGCAGATCTCCTTAGGCTGAGTCATGGTGCTTTGGTGCAGGGACCATGCATATCATGGGAATATTTCACCATTTCTGCTCTGGTTTTCAGAGCATGACACCAAAACACCCACCTGATGATATCCTTTCAAGAGCAAAGGCAGCAATTTGCAGAATTCCGCTTCCTTGGGAAAGTGAGAAATTGCTGAGCTGACACCAAGTCCTGCAGTGTCCCTGTCACCTGCAGAGTCACCACATACTCGCCACGGTAGCGGGCATTGTGACAAAGGTTCTATGTCAGCTGGGTGTGGCAGCCAGGCGCCCCCTAGGGGATGGGGAGCCTGTCAGCCCCGGGCCTGTCACTGCCTGCTGTCCCTGCTGTCACCAGCCAGGCCTCTGAAAATTGGTCAAACCATGCCCAGACTTGGGGCCACTTTGCCCCAAAGTCTTGAAAAGACAAGTCGGGAAGAAAGATATGGGACAGAGGGAGAAAGCGAAGGGAGCAGGAGAAAGGGAAGGAAGAATAAAAAGTAGTGTTGGGCTGCAGGAGTGAGATGGAGGAATTGCCATTAAAGAGGCAGGAAGCAGGAGAGTGAGAGAAAAGGAAAGAAGAGACATGCAGCCAGACGAGGGGTTAGTGAGGGAGGAAGGGACAGAGAACAGGATGAGAAGGAAATAAGGCAAGGCAAGGACAGGCAAGGACAGGCAAAGCAAGGCTAAGCTGCAGGACATTTTTTCGCTTTATAGTTTCTAGCACATTCGTCTTCAGACTAGGAGTAAGGCCATAAGACCGTATGGATTAGGCCCAAGCAAAAACCCCAGCTACTTGAGACACTAAGACTAAGCCTAAAATACGCAGATCTCTCCATAAGGATGGTTTTTATACTGTGCTTCCACAATCTGCTGGCAGTACAAAAAAATAAGCTGCAGATCTCCTTAGGCTGAGTCATGGTGCTTTGGTGCAGGGACCATGCATATCATGGGAATAGTTCACCATTTCTGCTCTGGTTTTCAGAGCATGACACCAAAACACCCACCTGATGATATCCTTTCAAGAGCAAAGGCAGCAATTTGCAGAATTCCGCTTCCTTGGGAAAGTGAGAAATTGCTGAGCTGCCACCAAGTCCTGCAGTGTCCCTGTCACCTGCAGAGTCACCACATACTCGCCACGGTAGCGGGCATTATGACAAAGGTTCTATGTCAGCTGGGTGTGGCAGCCAGGCGCCCCCTAGGGGATGGGGAGCCTGTCAGCCCCGGGCCTGTCACTGCCTGCTGTCCCTGCTGTCACCAGCCAGGCCTCTGAAAATTGGTCAAACCATGCCCAGACTTGGGGCCAATTTGGCCCAAAGTCTTGAAAAGACAAGTCGGGAAGAAAGATATGGGACAGAGGGAGAAAGCGAAGGGAGCAGGAGAAAGGGAAGGAAGAATAAAAAGTAGTGTTGGGCTTCAGGAATGAGATAGAGGAATTGCAGGAAAAGAGGCAGGAAGCAGAAGAGTGAGAGAAAAGGAAAGTAGAGACATGCAGCCAGACGAGGGGTTAGTGAGGGAGGAAGGGACAGAGAACAGGATGAGAAGGAAATAAGGCAAGGCAAGGACAGGCAAGGACAGGCAAAGCAAGGGAAAGCTGCAGGACATTTTTTCGCTTTATAGTTTCTAGCACATTCATCTTCAGACTAGGAGTAAGGCCATAAGACCGTATGGATTAGGCCCAAGCAAAAACCCCAGCTACTTGACACACTAAGACTACACCTAAAATACGCAGATCTCTCCATAAGGATGGTTTTTATACTGTGCTTCCACAATCTGCTGGCAGTACAAAAAAATAAGCTGCAGATCTCCTTAGGCTGAGTCATGGTGCTTTGGTGCAGGGACCATGCATATCATGGGAATATTTCACCATTTCTGCTCTGGTTTTCAGAGCATGACACCAAAACACCCACCTGATGATATCCTTTCAAGAGCAAAGGCAGCAATTTGCAGAATTCCGCTTCTTTTGGAAAGTGAGAAATTGCTGAGCTGCCACCAAGTCCTGCAGTGTCCCTGTCACCTGCAGAGTCACCACATACTCGCCACGGTAGCGGGCATTGTGACAACGGTTCTATGTCAGCTGGGTGTGGCAGCCAGGCGCCCGCTAGGGGATGGGGAGCCTGTCAGCCCCGGGCCTCTCACTGCCTGCTGTCCCTGCTGTCACCAGCCAGGCCTCTGAAAATTGGTCAAACCATGCCCAGACTTGGGGCCAATTTGGCCCAAAGTCTTGAAAAGGCAAGTCGGGAAGAAAGATATGGGACAGAGGGAGAAAGCGAAGGGAGCAGGAGAAAGGGAAGGAAGAATAAAAAGTAGTGTTGGGCTTCAGGAGTGAGATGGAGGAACTGCAGGAAAAGAGGCAGGAAGCAGGAGAGTGAGAGAAAAGGAAAGACGAGACATGCAGCCAGACGAGGGGTTAGTGAGGGAGGATGGGACAGAGAACAGGATGAAACGGAAATAAGGCAAGGCAAGGACAGGCAAGGACAGGCAAAGCAAGGCTAAGCTGCAGGACATTTTTTTGCTTTATAGTTTCTAGCACATTCGTCTTCAGACTAGGAGTAAGGCCATAAGACCGTATGGATTAGGCCCAAGCAAAAACCCCAGCTACTTGAGACACTAAGACTAAGCCTAAAATACGCAGATCTCTCCATAAGGATGGTTTTTATACTGTGCTTCCACAATCTGCTGGCAGTACAAAAAAATAAGCTGCAGATCTCCTTAGGCTGAGTCATGGTGCTTTGGTGCAGGGACCATGCATATCATGGGAATATTTCACCATTTCTGCTCTGGTTTTCAGAGCATGACACCAAAACACCCACCTGATGATATCCTTTCAAGAGCAAAGGCAGCAATTTGCAGAATTCCGCTTCCTTGGGAAAGTGAGAAATTGCTGAGCTGACACCAAGTCCTGCAGTGTCCCTGTCACCTGCAGAGTCACCACATACTCGCCACGGTAGCGGGCATTGTGACAAAGGTTCTATGTCAGCTGGGTGTGGCAGCCAGGCGCCCCCTAGGGGATGGGGAGCCTGTCAGCCCCGGGCCTGTCACTGCCTGCTGTCCCTGCTGTCACCAGCCAGGCCTCTGAAAATTGGTCAAACCATGCCCAGACTTGGGGCCAATTTGCCCCAAAGTCTTGAAAAGACAAGTCGGGAAGAAAGATATGGGACAGAGGGAGAAAGCGAAGGGAGCAGGAGAAAGGGAAGGAAGAATAAAAAGTAGTGTTGGGCTTCAGGAATGAGATGGAGGAATTGCAGGAAAAGAGGCAGGAAGCAGGAGAGTGAGAGAAAAGGAAAGTAGAGACATGCAGCCAGACGAGGGGTTAGTGAGGGAGGAAGGGACAGAGAACAGGATGAGAAGGAAATAAGGCAAGGCAAGGACAGGCAAGGACAGGCAAAGCAAGGCTAAGTTGCAGGACATTTTTTCGCTTTATAGTTTCTAGCACATTCATCTTCAGACTAGGAGTAAGGCCATAAGACCGTATGGATTAGGCCAAAGCAAAAACCCCAGCTACTTGAGACACGTAGACTAAGCCTAAAATACGCAGATCTCTCCATAAGGATGGTTTTTATACTGTGCTTCCACAATCTGCTGGCAGTACAAAAAAATAAGCTGCAGATCTCCTTAGGCTGAGTCATGGTGCTTTGCTGCAGGGACCATGCATATCATGGGAATATTTCACCATTTCTGCTCTGGTTTTCAGAGTATGACACCAAAACACCCACCTGATGATATCCTTTCAAGAGCAAAGGCAGCAATTTGCAGAATTCCGCTTCTTCGGGGAACTGAGAAATTGCTGAGCTGACACCAAGTCCTGCAGTGTCCCTGTCACCTGCAGAGTCACCACATACTCGCCACGGTAGCGGGCATTGTGACAAAGGTTCTATGTCAGCTGGGTGTGGCAGCCAGGCGCCCCCTAGGGGATGTGGAGCCTGTCAGCCCCGGGCCTGTCACTGCCTGCTGTCCCTGCTGTCACCAGCCAGGCCTCTGAAAATTGGTCAAACCATGCCCAGACTTGGGGCCAATTTGGCCCAAAGTCTTGAAAAGGCAAGTCGGGAAGAAAGATATGGGACAGAGGGAGAAAGCGAAGGGAGCAGGAGAAAGGGAAGGAAGAATAAAAAGTAGTGTTGGGCTTCAGGAGTGAGATGGAGGAACTGCAGGAAAAGAGGCAGGAAGCAGGAGAGTGAGAGAAAAGGAAAGATGAGACATGCAGCCAGACGAGGGGTTAGTGAGGGAGGATGGGAGAGAGAACAGGATGAAACGGAAATAAGGCAAGGCAAGGACAGGCAAGGACAGGCAAAGCAAGGCTAAGCTGCAGGACATTTTTTCGCTTTATAGTTTCTAGCACATTCGTCTTCAGACTAGGAGTAAGGCCATAAGACCGTATGGATTAGGCCCAAGCAAAAACCCCAGCTACTTGAGACACTAAGACTAAGCCTAAAATACGCAGATCTCTCCATAAGGATGGTTTTTATACTGTGCTTCCACAATCTGCTGGCAGTACAAAAAAATAAGCTGCAGATCTCCTTAGGCTGAGTCATGGTGCTTTGGTGCAGGGACCATGCATATCATGGGAATATTTCACCATTTCTGCTCTGGTTTTCAGAGCATGACACCAAAACACCCACCTGATGATATCCTTTCAAGAGCAAAGGCAGCAATTTGCAGAATTCCGCTTCCTTGGGAAAGTGAGAAATTGCTGAGCTGACACCAAGTCCTGCAGTGTCCCTGTCACCTGCAGAGTCACCACATACTCGCCACGGTAGCGGGCATTGTGACAAAGGTTCTATGTCAGCTGGGTGTGGCAGCCAGGCGCCCCCTAGGGGATGGGGAGCCTGTCAGCCCCGGGCCTGTCACTGCCTGCTGTCCCTGCTGTCACCAGCCAGGCCTCTGAAAATTGGTCAAACCATGCCCAGACTTGGGGCCACTTTGCCCCAAAGTCTTGAAAAGACAAGTCGGGAAGAAAGATATGGGACAGAGGGAGAAAGCGAAGGGAGCAGGAGAAAGGGAAGGAAGAATAAAAAGTAGTGTTGGGCTGCAGGAGTGAGATGGAGGAATTGCCATTAAAGAGGCAGGAAGCAGGAGAGTGAGAGAAAAGGAAAGAAGAGACATGCAGCCAGACGAGGGGTTAGTGAGAGAGGATGGGACAGAGAATAGGATGAGAAGGAAATAAGGCAAGGCAAGGACAGGCAAGGAGAGGCAAAGCAAGGCTAGGCTGCAGGACATGTTTTAGCTTTACAGTTTCTAGCACATTCGTCTTCAGACTAGGAGTAAGGCCATAAGTCCGTATGGATTAGGCCCAAGCAAAAACCCCAGCTACTTGACACACTAAGACTAAGCCTAAAATACGCAGATCTCTCCATAAGGATGGTTTTTATACTGTGCTTCCACAATCTGCTGGCAGTACAAAAAAATAAGCTGCAGATCTCCTTAGGCTGAGTCACCGTGCTTTGGTGCAGGGACCATGCATATCATGGGAATATTTCACCATTTCTGCTCTGGTTTTCAGAGTATGACACCAAAACACCCATCTGATGATATCCTTTCAAGAGCAAAGGCAGCAATTTGCAGAATTCCGCTTCTTTGGGGAAGGGAGAAATTGCTGAGCTGACACCAAGTCCTGCAGTGTCCCTGTCACCTGCAGAGTCACCACATACTCGCCACGGTAGCGGGCATTGTGACAAAGGTTCTATGTCAGCTGGGTGTGGCAGCCAGGCGCCCCCTAGGGGATGGGGAGCCTGTCAGCCCCGGGCCTGTCACTGCCTGCTGTCCCTGCTGTCACCAGCCAGGCCTCTGAAAATTGGTCAAACCATGCCCAGACTTGGGGCCAATTTTGCCCAAAGTCTTGAAAAGACAAGTCGGGAAGAAAGATATGGGACAGAGGGAGAAAGCGAAGGGAGCAGGAGAAAGGGAAGGAAGAATAAAAAGTAGTGTTGGGCTTCAGGAGTGAGATGGAGGAATTGCAGGAAAAGAGGCAGGAAGCAGGAGAGTGAGAGAAAAGGAAAGTAGAGACATGCAGCCAGACGAGGGGTTAGTGAGGGAGGATGGGAGAGAGAACAGGATGAAACGGAAATAAGGCAAAGCAAGGACAGGCAAGGACAGGCAAAGCAAGGCTAAGCTGCAGGACATTTTTTCGCTTTATAGTTTCTAGCACATTCGTCTTCAGACTAGGAGTAAGGCCATAAGACCGTATGGATTAGGCCCAAGCAAAAACCCCAGCTACTTGAGACACTAAGACTAAGCCTAAAATACGCAGATCTCTCCATAAGGATGGTTTTTATACTGTGCTTCCACAATCTGCTGGCAGTACAAAAAAATAAGCTGCAGATCTCCTTAGGCTGAGTCATGGTGCTTTGGTGCAGGGACCATGCATATCATGGGAATAGTTCACCATTTCTGCTCTGGTTTTCAGAGCATGACACCAAAACACCCACCTGATGATATCCTTTCAAGAGCAAAGGCAGCAATTTGCAGAATTCCGCTTCCTTGGGAAAGTGAGAAATTGCTGAGCTGACACCAAGTCCTGCAGTGTCCCTGTCACCTGCAGAGTCACCACATACTCGCCACGGTACCGGGCATTGTGACAAAGGTTCTATGTCAGCTGGGTGTGGCAGCCAGGCGCCCCCTAGGGGATGGGGAGCCTGTCAGCCCCGGGCCTGTCACTGCCTGCTGTCCCTGCTGTCACCAGCCAGGCCTCTGAAAATTGGTCAAACCATGCCCAGACTTGGGGCCACTTTGCCCCAAAGTCTTGAAAAGACAAGTCGGGAAGAAAGATATGGGACAGAGGGAGAAAGCGAAGGGAGCAGGAGAAAGGGAAGGAAGAATAAAAAGTAGTGTTGGGCTGCAGGAGTGAGATGGAGGAATTGCCATTAAAGAGGCAGGAAGCAGGAGAGTGAGAGAAAAGGAAAGAAGAGACATGCAGCCAGACGAGGGGTTAGTGAGAGAGGATGGGACAGAGAATAGGATGAGAAGGAAATAAGGCAAGGCAAGGACAGGCAAGGAGAGGCAAAGCAAGGCTAGGCTGCAGGACATGTTTTAGCTTTACAGTTTCTAGCACATTCGTCTTCAGACTAGGAGTAAGGCCATAAGTCCGTATGGATTAGGCCCAAGCAAAAACCCCAGCTACTTGAGACACTAAGACTAAGCCTAAAATACGCAGATCTCTCCATAAGGATGGTTTTTATACTGTGCTTCCACAATCTGCTGGCAGTACAAAAAAATAAGCTGCAGATCTCCTTAGGCTGAGTCACCGTGCTTTGGTGCAGGGACCATGCATATCATGGGAATATTTCACCATTTCTGCTCTGGTTTTCAGAGTATGACACCAAAACACCCATCTGATGATATCCTTTCAAGAGCAAAGGCAGCAATTTGCAGAATTCCGCTTCTTTGGGGAAGGGAGAAATTGCTGAGCTGACACCAAGTCCTGCAGTGTCCCTGTCACCTGCAGAGTCACCACATACTCGCCACGGTAGCGGGCATTGTGACAAAGGTTCTATGTCAGCTGGGTGTGGCAGCCAGGCGCCCCCTAGGGGATGGGGAGCCTGTCAGCCCCGGGCCTGTCACTGCCTGCTGTCCCTGCTGTCACCAGCCAGGCCTCTGAAAATTGGTCAAACCATGCCCAGACTTGGGGCCAATTTGGCCCAAAGTCTTGAAAAGGCAAGTCGGGAAGAAAGATATGGGACAGAGGGAGAAAGCGAAGGGAGCAGGAGAAAGGGAAGGAAGAATAAAAAGTAGTGTTGGGCTGCAGGAGTGAGATGGAGGAATTGCCATTAAAGAGGCAGGAAGCAGGAGAGTGAGAGAAAAGGAAAGAAGAGACATGCAGCCAGACGAGGGGTTAGTGAGAGAGGATGGGACAGAGAACAGGATAAGAAGGAAATAAGGCAAGGCAAGGACAGGCAAGGACAGGCAGAGCAAGGCTAGGCTGCAGGACATGTTTTCGCTTTATAGTTTCTAGCACATTCGTCTTCAGACTAGGAGTAAGGCCATAAGTCCGTATGGATTAGGCCCAAGCAAAAACCCCAGCTACTTGAGAAACTAAGACTAAGCCTAAAATACGTATATCTCTCCATAAGGATGGTTTTTATACTGTGCTTCCACAATCTGCTGGCAGTACAAAAAAATAAGCTGCAGATCTCCTTAGGCTGAGTCACGGTGCTTTGGTGCAGGGACCATGCATATCATGGGAATAGTTCACCATTTCTGCTCTGGTTTTCAGAGTATGACACCAAAACACCCATCTGATGATATCCTTTCAAGAGCAAAGGCAGCAATTTGCAGAATTCCGCTTCTTTGGGGAAGGGAGAAATTGCTGAGCTGACACCAAGTCCTGCAGTGTCCCTGTCACCTGCAGAGTCACCACATACTCGCCACGGTAGCGGGCATTGTGACAAAGGTTCTATGTCAGCTGGGTGTGGCAGCCAGGCGCCCCCTAGGGGATGGGGAGCCTGTCAGCCCCGGGCCTGTCACTGCCTGCTGTCCCTGCTGTCACCAGCCAGGCCTCTGAAAATTGGTCAAACCATGCCCAGACTTGGGGCCAATTTGGCCCAAAGTCTTGAAAAGACAAGTCGGGAAGAAAGATATGGGACAGAGGGAGAAAGCGAAGGGAGCAGGAGAAAGGGAAGGAAGAATAAAAAGTAGTGTTGGGCTTCAGGAGTGAGATGGAGGAATTGCAGGAAAAGAGGCTGGAAGCAGGAGAGTGAGAGAAAAGGAAAGTAGAGACATGCAGCCAGACGAGGGGTTAGTGAGGGAGGATGGGACAGAGAACAGGATGAGAAGGAAATAAGGAAATGCAAGGACAGGCAAGGACAGGCAAAGCAAGGCTAGGCTGCAGGACATTTTTTCGCTTTATATTTTCTAGCACATTCGTCTTCAGACTAGGAGTAAGGCCATAAGTCCGTATGGATTAGGCCCAAGCAAAAACCCCAGCTACTTGAGACACTAAGACTAAGCCTAAAATACGCATATCTCTCCATAAGGATGGTTTTTATACTGTGCTTCCACAATCTGCTGGCAGTACAAAAAATAAGCTGCAGATCTCCTTAGGCTGAGTCACGGTGCTTTGGTGCAGGGACCATGCATATCATGGGAATATTTCACCATTTCTGCTCTGGTTTTCAGAGTATGACACCAAAACACCCACCTGATGATATCCTTTCAAGAGCAAAGGCAGCAATTTGCAGAATTCCGCTTCTTTGGGGAAGGGAGAAATTGCTGAGCTGACACCAAGTCCTGCAGTGTCCCTGTCACCTGCAGAGTCACCACATACTCGCCACGGTAGCGGGCATTGTGACAAAGGTTCTATGTCAGCTGGGTGTGGCAGCCAGGCGCCCCCTAGGGGATGGGGAGCCTGTCAGCCCCGGGCCTGTCACTGCCTGCTGTCCCTGCTGTCACCAGCCAGGCCTCTGAAAATTGGTCAAACCATGCCCAGACTTGGGGCCAATTTGGCCCAAAGTCTTGAAAAGACAAGTCGGGAAGAAAGATATGGGACAGAGGGAGAAAGCGAAGGGAGCAGGAGAAAGGGAAGGAAGAATAAAAAGTAGTGTTGGGCTTCAGGAGTGAGATGGAGGAATTGCAGGAAAAGAGGCAGGAAGCAGGAGAGTGAGAGAAAAGGAAAGTAGAGACATGCAGCCAGACGAGGGGTTAGTGAGGGAGGATGGGACAGAGAACAGGATGAGAAGGAAATAAGGAAATGCAAGGACAGGCAAGGACAGGCAAAGCAAGGCTAGGCTGCAGGACATTTTTTCGCTTTATATTTTCTAGCACATTCGTCTTCAGACTAGGAGTAGGGCCATAAGACCGTACGGATTAGGCCCAAGCAAAAACCCCAGCTACTTGACACACTAAGACTAAGCCTAAAATACGCAGATCTCTCCATAAGTATGGTTTTTATACTGTGCTTCCACAATCTGCTGGCAGTACAAAAAAATAAGCTGCAGATCTCCTTAGGCTGAGTCATGGTGCTTTGGTGCAGGGACCATGCATATCATGGGAATATTTCACCATTTCTGCTCTGGTTTTCAGAGCATGACACCAAAACACCCACCTGATGATATCCTTTCAAGAGCAAAGGCAGCAATTTGCAGAATTCCGCTTCCTTGGGAAAGTGAGAAATTGCTGAGCTGACACCAAGTCCTGCAGTGTCCCTGTCACCTGCAGAGTCACCACATACTCGCCACGGTAGCGGGCATTGTGACAAAGGTTCTATGTCAGCTGGGTGTGGCAGCCAGGCGCCCCCTAGGGGATGGGGAGCCTGTCAGCCCCGGGCCTGTCACTGCCTGCTGTCCCTGCTGTCACCAGCCAGGCCTCTGAAAATTGGTCAAACCATGCCCAGACTTGGGGCCAATTTGGCCCAAAGTCTTGAAAAGACAAGTCGGGAAGAAAGATATGGGACAGAGGGAGAAAGCGAAGGGAGCAGGAGAAAGGGAAGGAAGAATAAAAAGTAGTGTTGGGCTTCAGGAGTGAGATGGAGGAATTGCAGGAAAAGAGGCAGGAAGCAGGAGAGTGAGAGAAAAGGAAAGTAGAGACATGCAGCCAGATGAGGGGTTAGTGAGGGAGGAAGGGACAGAGAACAGGATGAGAAGGAAATAAGGCAAGGCAAGGACAGGCAAGGACAGGCAAAGCAAGGCTAAGCTGCAGGACATTTTTTCGCTTTATAGTTTCTAGCACATTCATCTTCAGACTAGGAGTAATGCCATAAGACCTTATGGATTAGGCCAAAGCAAAAACCCCAGCTACTTGAGACACGTAGACTAAGCCTAAAATACGCAGATCTCTCCATAAGGATGGTTTTTATACTGTGCTTCCACAATCTGCTGGCAGTACAAAAAAATAAGCTGCAGATCTCCTTAGGCTGAGTCATGCTGCTTTGCTGCAGGGACGATGCATATCATGGGAATATTTCACCATTTCTGCTCTGGTTTTCAGAGTATGACACCAAAACACCCACCTGATGATATCCTTTCAAGAGCAAAGGCAGCAATTTGCAGAATTCCGCTTCTTTGGGGAACTGAGAAATTGCTGAGCTGCCACCAAGTCCTGCAGTGTCCCTGTCACCTGCAGAGTCACCACATACTCGCCACGGTAGCGGGCATTGTGACAACGGTTCTATGTCAGCTGGGTGTGGCAGCCAGGCGCCCGCTAGGGGATGGGGAGCCTGTCAGCCCCGGGCCTGTCACTGCCTGCTGTCCCTGCTGTCACCAGCCAGGCCTCTGAAAATTGGTCAAACCATGCCCAGACTTGGGGCCAATTTGGCCCAAAGTCTTGAAAAGACAAGTCGGGAAGAAAGATATGGGACAGAGGGAGAAAGCGAAGGGAGCAGGAGA
Source organism: Columba livia (assembly GCF_036013475.1). Lineage (NCBI taxonomy): Eukaryota > Metazoa > Chordata > Aves > Columbiformes > Columbidae > Columba > Columba livia. The sequence goes on along the minus strand of NW_027043009.1, from coordinate 3,221,190 downwards.
AAGGGAAGGAAGAATAAAAAGTAGTGTTGGGCTGCAGGAGTGAGATGGAGGAATTGCAATTAAAGAGGCAGGAAGCAGGAGAGTGAGAGAAAAGGAAAGAAGAGACATGCAGCCAGACGAGGGGTTAGTGAGAGAGGATGGGACAGAGAACAGGATAAGAAGGAAATAAGGCAAGGCAAGGACAGGCAAGGACAGGCAGAGCAAGGCTAGGCTGCAGGACATGTTTTCGCTTTATAGTTTCTAGCACATTCGTCTTCAGACTAGGAGTAAGGCCATAAGACCGTATGGATTAGGCCCAAGCAAAAACCCCAGCTACTTGAGACACTTAGACTAAGCCTAAAATACGCAGATCTCTCCATAAGGATGGTTTTTATACTGTGCTTCCACAGTCTGCTGGCAGTACAAAAAATAAGCTGCAGATCTCCTTAGGCTGAGTCATGGTGCTTTGGTGCAGGGACCATGCATATCATGGGAATATTTCACCATTTCTGCTCTGGTTTTCAGAGCATGACACCAAAACACCCACCTGATGATATCCTTTCAAGAGCAAAGGCAGCAATTTGCAGAATTCCGCTTCCTTGGGAAAGTGAGAAATTGCTGAGCTGACACCAAGTCCTGCAGTGTCCCTGTCACCTGCAGAGTCACCACATACTCGCCACGGTAGCGGGCATTGTGACAAAGGTTCTATGTCAGCTGGGTGTGGCAGCCAGGCGCCCCCTAGGGGATGGGGAGCCTGTCAGCCCCGGGCCTGTCACTGCCTGCTGTCCCTGCTGTCACCAGCCAGGCCTCTGAAAATTGGTCAAACCATGCCCAGACTTGGGGCCAATTTGGCCCAAAGTCTTGAAAAGACAAGTCGGGAAGAAAGATATGGGACAGAGGGAGAAAGCGAAGGGAGCAGGAGAAAGGGAAGGAAGAATAAAAAGTAGTGTTGGGCTTCAGGAATGAGATGGAGGAATTGCAGGAAAAGAGGCAGGAAGCAGGAGAGTGAGAGAAAAGGAAAGTAGAGACATGCAGACAGACGAGGGGTTAGTGAGGGAGGAAGGGACAGAGAACAGGATGAGAAGGAAATAAGGCAAGGCAAGGACAGGCAAGGACAGGCAAAGCAAGGCTAAGCTGCAGGACATTTTTTCGCTTTATAGTTTCTAGCACATTCATCTTCAGACTAGGAGTAAGGCCATAAAACCGTATGGATTAGGCCAAAGCAAAAACCCCAGCTACTTGAGACACGTAGACTAAGCCTAAAATACGCAGATCTCTCCATAAGGATGGTTTTTATACTGTGCTTCCACAATCTGCTGGCAGTACAAAAAAATAAGCTGCAGATCTCCTTAGGCTGAGTCATGGTGCTTTGCTGCAGGGACGATGCATATCATGGGAATATTTCACCATTTCTGCTCTGGTTTTCAGAGTATGACACCAAAACACCCACCTGATGATATCCTTTCAAGAGCAAAGGCAGCAATTTGCAGAATTCCGCTTCTTTGGGGAACTGAGAAATTGCTGAGCTGCCACCAAGTCCTGCAGTGTCCCTGTCACCTGCAGAGTCACCACATACTCGCCACGGTAGCGGGCATTGTGACAACGGTTCTATGTCAGCTGGGTGTGGCAGCCAGGCGCCCGCTAGGGGATGGGGAGCCTGTCAGCCCCGGGCCTCTCACTGCCTGCTGTCCCTGCTGTCACCAGCCAGGCCTCTGAAAATTGGTCAAACCATGCCCAGACTTGGGGCCAATTTGGCCCAAAGTCTTGAAAAGACAAGTCGGGAAGAAAGATATGGGACAGAGGGAGAAAGCGAAGGGAGCAGGAGAAAGGGAAGGAAGAATAAAAAGTAGTGCTGGGCTGCAGGAGTGAGATGGAGGAATTGCCATTAAAGAGGCAGGAAGCAGGAGAGTGAGAGAAAAGGAAAGAAGAGACATGCAGCCAGACGAGGGGTTAGTGAGAGAGGATGGGACAGAGAACAGGATAAGAAGGAAATAAGGCAAGGCAAGGACAGGCAAGGACAGGCAGAGCAAGGCTAGGCTGCAGGACATGTTTTCGCTTTATAGTTTCTAGCACATTCGTCTTCAGACTAGGAGTAAGGCCATAAGTCCGTATGGATTAGGCCCAAGCAAAAACCCCAGCTACTTGAGACACTAAGACTAAGCCTAAAATACGTATATCTCTCCATAAGGATGGTTTTTATACTGTGCTTCCACAATCTGCTGGCAGTACAAAAAAATAAGCTGCAGATCTCCTTAGGCTGAGTCACGGTGCTTTGGTGCAGGGACCATGCATATCATGGGAATATTTCACCATTTCTGCTCTGGTTTTCAGAGTATGACACCAAAACACCCATCTGATGATATCCTTTCAAGAGCAAAGGCAGCAATTTGCAGAATTCCGCTTCTTTGGGGAAGGGAGAAATTGCTGAGCTGACACCAAGTCCTGCAGTGTCCCTGTCACCTGCAGAGTCACCACATACTCGCCACGGTAGCGGGCATTGTGACAAAGGTTCTATGTCAGCTGGGTGTGGCAGCCAGGCGCCCCCTAGGGGATGGGGAGCCTGTCAGCCCCGGGCCTGTCACTGCCTGCTGTCCCTGCTGTCACCAGCCAGGCCTCTGAAAATTGGTCAAACCATGCCCAGACTTGGGGCCAATTTGGCCCAAAGTCTTGAAAAGACAAGTCGGGAAGAAAGATATGGGACAGAGGGAGAAAGCGAAGGGAGCAGGAGAAAGGGAAGGAAGAATAAAAAGTAGTGTTGGGCTTCAGGAGTGAGATGGAGGAATTGCAGGAAAAGAGGCTGGAAGCAGGAGAGTGAGAGAAAAGGAAAGTAGAGACATGCAGCCAGACGAGGGGTTAGTGAGGGAGGATGGGACAGAGAACAGGATGAGAAGGAAATAAGGAAATGCAAGGACAGGCAAGGACAGGCAAAGCAAGGCTAGGCTGCAGGACATTTTTTCGCTTTATATTTTCTAGCACATTCGTCTTCAGACTAGGAGTAAGGCCATAAGACCGTATGGATTAGGCCCAAGCAAAAACCCCAGCTACTTGAGACACGTAGACTAAGCCTAAAATACGCAGATCTCTCCATAAGGATGGTTTTTATACTGTGCTTCCACAATCTGCTGGCAGTACAAAAAAATAAGCTGCAGATCTCCTTAGGCTGAGTCATGGTGCTTTGGGGCAGGGACCATGCATATCATGGGAATATTTCACCAATTCTGCTCTGGTTTTCAGAGCATGACACCAAAACACCCACCTGATGATATCCTTTCAAGAGCAAAGGCAGCAATTTGCAGAATTCCGCTTCTTTGGGGAAGGGAGAAATTGCTGAGCTGACACCAAGTCCTGCAGTGTCCCTGTCACCTGCAGAGTCACCACATACTCGCCACGGTAGCGGGCATTGTGACAAAGGTTCTATGTCAGCTGGGTGTGGCAGCCAGGCGCCCCCTAGGGGATGGGGAGCCTGTCAGCCCCGGGCCTGTCACTGCCTGCTGTCCCTGCTGTCACCAGCCAGGCCTCTGAAAATTGGTCAAACCATGCCCAGACTTGGGGCCAATTTGGCCCAAAGTCTTGAAAAGACAAGTTGGGAAGAAAGATATGGGACAGAGGGAGAAAGCGAAGGGAGCAGGAGAAAGGGAAGGAAGAATAAAAAGTAGTGTTGGGCTTCAGGAGTGAGATGGAGGAATTGCAGGAAAAGAGGCAGGAAGCAGGAGAGTGAGAGAAAAGGAAAGTAGAGACATGCAGCCAGACGAGGGGTTAGTGAGGGAGGATGGGACAGAGAACAGGATGAGAAGGAAATAAGGAAATGCAAGGACAGGCAAGGACAGGCAAAGCAAGGCTAGGCTGCAGGACATTTTTTCGCTTTATATTTTCTAGCACATTCGTCTTCAGACTAGGAGTAGGGCCATAAGACCGTACGGATTAGGCCCAAGCAAAAACCCCAGCTACTTGACACACTAAGACTAAGCCTAAAATACGCAGATCTCTCCATAAGGATGGTTTTTATACTGTGCTTCCACAATCTGCTGGCAGTACAAAAAAATAAGCTGCAGATCTCCTTAGGCTGAGTCATGGTGCTTTGGTGCAGGGACCATGCATATCATGGGAATATTTCACCATTTCTGCTCTGGTTTTCAGAGCATGACACCAAAACACCCACCTGATGATATCCTTTCAAGAGCAAAGGCAGCAATTTGCAGAATTCCGCTTCCTTGGGAAAGTGAGAAATTGCTGAGCTGACACCAAGTCCTGCAGTGTCCCTGTCACCTGCAGAGTCACCACATACTCGCCACGGTAGCGGGCATTGTGACAAAGGTTCTATGTCAGCTGGGTGTGGCAGCCAGGCGCCCCCTAGGGGATGGGGAGCCTGTCAGCCCCGGGCCTGTCACTGCCTGCTGTCCCTGCTGTCACCAGCCAGGCCTCTGAAAATTGGTCAAACCATGCCCAGACTTGGGGCCAATTTGGCCCAAAGTCTTGAAAAGACAAGTCGGGAAGAAAGATATGGGACAGAGGGAGAAAGCGAAGGGAGCAGGAGAAAGGGAAGGAAGAATAAAAAGTAGTGTTGGGCTTCAGGAATGAGATGGAGGAATTGCAGGAAAAGAGGCAGGAAGCAGGAGAGTGAGAGAAAAGGAAAGTAGAGACATGCAGCCAGATGAGGGGTTAGTGAGGGAGGAAGGGACAGAGAACAGGATGAGAAGGAAATAAGGCAAGGCAAGGACAGGCAAGGACAGGCAAAGCAAGGCTAAGCTGCAGGACATTTTTTCGCTTTATAGTTTCTAGCACATTCATCTTCAGACTAGGAGTAATGCCATAAGACCTTATGGATTAGGCCAAAGCAAAAACCCCAGCTACTTGAGACACGTAGACTAAGCCTAAAATACGCAGATCTCTCCATAAGGATGGTTTTTATACTGTGCTTCCACAATCTGCTGGCAGTACAAAAAAATAAGCTGCAGATCTCCTTAGGCTGAGTCATGGTGCTTTGCTGCAGGGACGATGCATATCATGGGAATATTTCACCATTTCTGCTCTGGTTTTCAGAGTATGACACCAAAACACCCACCTGATGATATCCTTTCAAGAGCAAAGGCAGCAATTTGCAGAATTCCGCTTCTTTGGGGAACTGAGAAATTGCTGAGCTGCCACCAAGTCCTGCAGTGTCCCTGTCACCTGCAGAGTCACCACATACTCGCCACGGTAGCGGGCATTGTGACAACGGTTCTATGTCAGCTGGGTGTGGCAGCCAGGCGCCCGCTAGGGGATGGGGAGCCTGTCAGCCCCGGGCCTGTCACTGCCTGCTGTCCCTGCTGTCACCAGCCAGGCCTCTGAAAATTGGTCAAACCATGCCCAGACTTGGGGCCAATTTGGCCCAAAGTCTTGAAAAGGCAAGTCGGGAAGAAAGATATGGGACAGAGGGAGAAAGCGAAGGGAGCAGGAGAAAGGGAAGGAAGAATAAAAAGTAGTGTTGGGCTGCAGGAGTGAGATGGAGGAATTGCAATTAAAGAGGCAGGAAGCAGGAGAGTGAGAGAAAAGGAAAGAAGAGACATGCAGCCAGACGAGGGGTTAGTGAGAGAGGATGGGACAGAGAACAGGATAAGAAGGAAATAAGGCAAGGCAAGGACAGGCAAGGACAGGCAGAGCAAGGCTAGGCTGCAGGACATGTTTTCGCTTTATAGTTTCTAGCACATTCGTCTTCAGACTAGGAGTAAGGCCATAAGACCGTATGGATTAGGCCCAAGCAAAAACCCCAGCTACTTGAGACACTTAGACTAAGCCTAAAATACGCAGATCTCTCCATAAGGATGGTTTTTATACTGTGCTTCCACAGTCTGCTGGCAGTACAAAAAATAAGCTGCAGATCTCCTTAGGCTGAGTCATGGTGCTTTGGTGCAGGGACCATGCATATCATGGGAATATTTCACCATTTCTGCTCTGGTTTTCAGAGCATGACACCAAAACACCCACCTGATGATATCCTTTCAAGAGCAAAGGCAGCAATTTGCAGAATTCCGCTTCCTTGGGAAAGTGAGAAATTGCTGAGCTGACACCAAGTCCTGCAGTGTCCCTGTCACCTGCAGAGTCACCACATACTCGCCACGGTAGCGGGCATTGTGACAAAGGTTCTATGTCAGCTGGGTGTGGCAGCCAGGCGCCCCCTAGGGGATGGGGAGCCTGTCAGCCCCGGGCCTGTCACTGCCTGCTGTCCCTGCTGTCACCAGCCAGGCCTCTGAAAATTGGTCAAACCATGCCCAGACTTGGGGCCAATTTGGCCCAAAGTCTTGAAAAGACAAGTCGGGAAGAAAGATATGGGACAGAGGGAGAAAGCGAAGGGAGCAGGAGAAAGGGAAGGAAGAATAAAAAGTAGTGTTGGGCTTCAGGAATGAGATGGAGGAATTGCAGGAAAAGAGGCAGGAAGCAGGAGAGTGAGAGAAAAGGAAAGTAGAGACATGCAGACAGACGAGGGGTTAGTGAGGGAGGAAGGGACAGAGAACAGGATGAGAAGGAAATAAGGCAAGGCAAGGACAGGCAAGGACAGGCAAAGCAAGGCTAAGCTGCAGGACATTTTTTCGCTTTATAGTTTCTAGCACATTCATCTTCAGACTAGGAGTAAGGCCATAAAACCGTATGGATTAGGCCAAAGCAAAAACCCCAGCTACTTGAGACACGTAGACTAAGCCTAAAATACGCAGATCTCTCCATAAGGATGGTTTTTATACTGTGCTTCCACAATCTGCTGGCAGTACAGAAAAAATAAGCTGCAGATCTCCTTAGGCTGAGTCATGGTGCTTTGCTGCAGGGACGATGCATATCATGGGAATATTTCACCATTTCTGCTCTGGTTTTCAGAGTATGACACCAAAACACCCACCTGATGATATCCTTTCAAGAGCAAAGGCAGCAATTTGCAGAATTCCGCTTCTTTGGGGAACTGAGAAATTGCTGAGCTGCCACCAAGTCCTGCAGTGTCCCTGTCACCTGCAGAGTCACCACATACTCGCCACGGTAGCGGGCATTGTGACAACGGTTCTATGTCAGCTGGGTGTAGCAGCCAGGCGCCCGCTAGGGGATGGGGAGCCTGTCAGCCCCGGGCCTCTCACTGCCTGCTGTCCCTGCTGTCACCAGCCAGGCCTCTGAAAATTGGTCAAACCATGCCCAGACTTGGGGCCAATTTGGCCCAAAGTCTTGAAAAGGCAAGTCGGGAAGAAAGATATGGGACAGAGGGAGAAAGCGAAGGGAGCAGGAGAAAGGGAAGGAAGAATAAAAAGTAGTGTTGGGCTGCAGGAGTGAGATGGAGGAATTGCAATTAAAGAGGCAGGAAGCAGGAGAGTGAGAGAAAAGGAAAGAAGAGACATGCAGCCAGACGAGGGGTTAGTGAGAGAGGATGGGACAGAGAATAGGATGAGAAGGAAATAAGGCAAGGCAAGCACAGGCAAGGACAGGCAGAGCAAGGCTAGGCGGCAGGACATGTTTTCGCTTTATAGTTTCTAGCACATTCGTCTTCAGACTAGGAGTAAGGCCATAAGACCGTATGGATTAGGCCCAAGCAAAAACCCCAGCTACTTGAGACACTAAGACTAAGCCTAAAATACGCAGATCTCTCCATAGGGATGGTTTTTATACTGTGCTTCAACAATCTGCTGGCAGTACAAAAAAATAAGCTGCAGATCTCCTTAGGCTGAGTCACGGTGCTTTGGTGCAGGGACCATGCATATCATGGGAATAGTTCACCATTTCTGCTCTGGTTTTCAGAGCATGACACCAAAACACCCACCTGATGATATCCTTTCAAGAGCAAAGGCAGCAATTTGCAGAATTCCGCTTCCTTGGGAAAGTGAGAAATTGCTGAGCTGCCACCAAGTCCTGCAGTGTCCCTGTCACCTGCAGAGTCACCACATACTCGCCACGGTAGCGGGCATTGTGACAAAGGTTCTATGTCAGCTGGGTGTGGCAGCCAGGCACCCCCTAGGGGATGGGGAGCCTGTCAGCCCCGGGCCTGTCACTGCCTGCTGTCCCTGCTGTCACCAGCCAGGCCTCTGAAAATTGGTCAAACCATGCCCAGACTTGGGGCCAATTTGCCCCAAAGTATTGAAAAGACAAGTCGGGAAGAAAGATATGGGACAGAGGGAGAAAGCGAAGGGAGCAGGAGAAAGGGAAGGAAGAATAAAAAGTAGTGTTGGGCTGCAGGAGTGAGATGGAGGAATTGCCATTAAAGAGGCAGGAAGCAGGAGAGTGAGAGAAAAGGAAAGAAGAGACATGCAGCCAGACGAGGGGTTAGTGAGAGAGGATGGGACAGAGATAGGATGAGAAGGAAATAAGGCAAGGCAAGGACAGGCAAGGAGAGGCAAAGCAAGGCTAAGATGCAGGACATTTTTTCGCTTTATAGTTTCTAGCACATTCGTCTTCAGACTAGGAGTAAGGCCATAAGACCGTATGGATTAGGCCCAAGCAAAAACCCCAGCTACTTGAGACACTAAGACTAAGCGTAAAATACGCAGATCTCTCCATAAGGATGGTTTTTATACTGTGGTTCCACAATCTGCTGGCAGTACAAAAAAATAAGCTGCAGATCTCCTTAGGCTGAGTCAAGGTGCTTTGGTGCAGGGACCATGCATATCATGGGAATATTTCACCATTTCTGCTCTGGTTTTCAGAGTATGACACCAAAACACCCATCTGATGATATCCTTTCAAGAGCAAAGGCAGCAATTTGCAGAATTCCGCTTCTTTGGGGAAGGGAGAAATTGCTGAGCTGACACCAAGTCCTGCAGTGTCCCTGTCACCTGCAGAGTCACCACATACTCGCCACGGTAGCGGGCATTGTGACAAAGGTTCTATGTCAGCTGGGTGTGGCAGCCAGGCGCCCGCTAGGGGATGGGGAGCCTGTCAGCCCCGGGCCTGTCACTGCCTGCTGTCCCTGCTGTCACCAGCCAGGCCTCTGAAAATTGGTCAAACCATGCCCAGACTTGGGGCCAATTTTGCCCAAAGTCTTGAAAAGACAAGTCGGGAAGAAAGATATGGGACAGAGGGAGAAAGCGAAGGGAGCAGGAGAAAGGGAAGGAAGAATAAAAAGTAGTGTTGGGCTTCAGGAATGAGATGGAGGAATTGCAGGAAAAGAGGCAGGAAGCAGGAGAGTGAGAGAAAAGGAAAGTAGAGACATGCAGCCAGACGAGGGGTTAGTGAGGGAGGATGGGACAGAGAACAGGATGAGAAGGAAATAAGGAAATGCAAGGACAGGCAAAGCAAGGCTAGGCTGCAGGACATTTTTTCGCTTTATAGTTTCTAGCACATTCATCTTCAGACTAGGAGTAAGGCCATAAGACCGTATGGATTAGGCCAAAGCAAAAACCCCAGCTACTTGAGACACGTAGACTAAGCCTAAAATACGCAGATCTCTCCATAAGGATGGTTTTTATACTGTGCTTCCACAATCTGCTGGCAGTACAAAAAAATAAGCTGCAGATCTCCTTAGGCTGAGTCATGGTGCTTTGCTGCAGGGACGATGCATATCATGGGAATATTTCACCATTTCTGCTCTGGTTTTCAGAGTATGACACCAAAACACCCACCTGATGATATCCTTTCAAGAGCAAAGGCAGCAATTTGCAGAATTCCGCTTCTTTGGGGAACTGAGAAATTGCTGAGCTGCCACCAAGTCCTGCAGTGTCCCTGTCACCTGCAGAGTCACCACATACTCGCCACGGTAGCGGGCATTGTGACAACGGTTCTATGTCAGCTGGGTGTGGCAGCCAGGCGCCCCCTAGGGGATGGGGAGCCTGTCAGCCCCGGGCCTGTCACTGCCTGCTGTCCCTGCTGTCACCAGCCAGGCCTCTGAAAATTGGTCAAACCATGCCCAGACTTGGGGCCAATTTGGCCCAAAGTCTTGAAAAGGCAAGTCGGGAAGAAAGATATGGGACAGAGGGAGAAAGCGAAGGGAGCAGGAGAAAGGGAAGGAAGAATAAAAAGTAGTGTTGGGCTGCAGGAGTGAGATGGAGGAACTGCAGGAAAAGAGGCAGGAAGCAGGAGAGTGAGAGAAAAGGAAAGACGAGACATGCAGCCAGACGAGGGGTTAGTGAGGGAGGATGGGACAGAGAACAGGATGAAACGGAAATAAGGCAAGGCAAGGACAGGCAAGGATAGGCAAAGCAAGGCTAAGCTGCAGGACATTTTTTCACTTTATAGTTTCTAGCACATTCGTCTTCAGACTAGGAGTAAGGCCATAAGACCGTATGGATTAGGCCCAAGCAAAAACCCCAGCTACTTGACACACTAAGACTAAGCCTAAAATACGCAGATCTCTCCATAGGGATGGTTTTTATACTGTGCTTCAACAATCTGCTGGCAGTACAAAAAAATAAGCTGCAGATCTCCTTAGGCTGAGTCACGGTGCTTTGGTGCAGGGACCATGCATATCATGGGAATAGTTCACCATTTCTGCTCTGGTTTTCAGAGCATGACACCAAAACACCCACCTGATGATATCCTTTCAAGAGCAAAGGCAGCAATTTGCAGAATTCCGCTTCCTTGGGAAAGTGAGAAATTGCTGAGCTGCCACCAAGTCCTGCAGTGTCCCTGTCACCTGCAGAGTCACCACATACTCGCCACGGTAGCGGGCATTGTGACAAAGGTTCTATGTCAGCTGGGTGTGGCAGCCAGGCGCCCCCTAGGGGATGGGGAGCCTGTCAGCCCCGGGCCTGTCACTGCCTGCTGTCCCTGCTGTCACCAGCCAGGCCTCTGAAAATTGGTCAAACCATGCCCAGACTTGGGGCCAATTTGCCCCAAAGTCTTGAAAAGACAAGTCGGGAAGAAAGATATGGGACAGAGGGAGAAAGCGAAGGGAGCAGGAGAAAGGGAAGGAAGAATAAAAAGTAGTGTTGGGCTGCAGGAGTGAGATGGAGGAATTGCCATTAAAGAGGCAGGAAGCAGGAGAGTGAGAGAAAAGGAAAGAAGAGACATGCAGCCAGACGAGGGGTTAGTGAGAGAGGATGGGACAGAGAATAGGATGAGAAGGAAATAAGGCAAGGCAAGGACAGGCAAGGAGAGGCAAAGCAAGGCTAAGATGCAGGACATTTTTTCGCTTTATAGTTTCTAGCACATTCGTCTTCAGACTAGGAGTAAGGCCATAAGTCCGTATGGATTAGGCCCAAGCAAAAACCCCAGCTACTTGAGACACTAAGACTAAGCGTAAAATACGCAGATCTCTCCATAAGGATGGTTTTTATACTGTGGTTCCACAATCTGCTGGCAGTACAAAAAAATAAGCTGCAGATCTCCTTAGGCTGAGTCACGGTGCTTTGGTGCAGGGACCATGCATATCATGGGAATATTTCACCATTTCTGCTCTGGTTTTCAGAGTATGACACCAAAACACCCATCTGATGATATCCTTTCAAGAGCAAAGGCAGCAATTTGCAGAATTCCGCTTCTTTGGGGAAGGGAGAAATTGCTGAGCTGACACCAAGTCCTGCAGTGTCCCTGTCACCTGCAGAGTCACCACATACTCGCCACGGTAGCGGGCATTGTGACAAAGGTTCTATGTCAGCTGGGTGTGGCAGCCAGGCGCCCGCTAGGGGATGGGGAGCCTGTCAGCCCCGGGCCTGTCACTGCCTGCTGTCCCTGCTGTCACCAGCCAGGCCTCTGAAAATTGGTCAAACCATGCCCAGACTTGGGGCCAATTTTGCCCAAAGTCTTGAAAAGACAAGTCGGGAAGAAAGATATGGGACAGAGGGAGAAAGCGAAGGGAGCAGGAGAAAGGGAAGGAAGAATAAAAAGTAGTGTTGGGCTGCAGGAGTGAGATGGAGGAATTGCAGGAAAAGAGGCTGGAAGCAGGAGAGTGAGAGAAAAGGAAAGTAGAGACATGCAGCCAGACGAGGGGTTAGTGAGGGAGGATGGGACAGAGAACAGGATGAGAAGGAAATAAGGAAATGCAAGGACAGGCAAGGACAGGCAAAGCAAGGCTAGGCTGCAGGACATTTTTTCGCTTTATATTTTCTAGCACATTCGTCTTCAGACTAGGAGTAAGGCCATAAGACCGTATGGATTAGGCCCAAGCAAAAACCCCAGCTACTTGACACACTAAGACTAAGCCTAAAATACGCAGATCTCTCCATAAGGATGGTTTTTATACTGTGCTTCCACAATCTGCTGGCAGTACAAAAAAATAAGCTGCAGATCTCCTTAGGCTGAGTCATGGTGCTTTGGTGCAGGGACCATGCATATCATGGGAATATTTCACCATTTCTGCTCTGGTTTTCAGAGCATGACACCAAAACACCCACCTGATGATATCCTTTCAAGAGCAAAGGCAGCAATTTGCAGAATTCCGCTTCCTTGGGAAAGTGAGAAATTGCTGAGCTGACACCAAGTCCTGCAGTGTCCCTGTCACCTGCAGAGTCACCACATACTCGCCACGGTAGCGGGCATTGTGACAAAGGTTCTATGTCAGCTGGGTGTGGCAGCCAGGCGCCCCCTAGGGGATGGGGAGCCTGTCAGCCCCGGGCCTGTCACTGCCTGCTGTCCCTGCTGTCACCAGCCAGGCCTCTGAAAATTGGTCAAACCATGCCCAGACTTGGGGCCAATTTGGCCCAAAGTCTTGAAAAGACAAGTCGGGAAGAAAGATATGGGACAGAGGGAGAAAGCGAAGGGAGCAGGAGAAAGGGAAGGAAGAATAAAAAGTAGTGTTGGGCTTCAGGAATGAGATGGAGGAATTGCAGGAAAAGAGGCAGGAAGCAGGAGAGTGAGAGAAAAGGAAAGTAGAGACATGCAGCCAGACGAGGGGTTAGTGAGGGAGGAAGGGACAGAGAACAGGATGAGAAGGAAATAAGGCAAGGCAAGGACAGGCAAGGACAGGCAAAGCAAGGCTAAGCTGCAGGACATTTTTTCGCTTTATAGTTTCTAGCACATTCATCTTCAGACTAGGAGTAAGGCCATAAGACCGTATGGATTAGGCCAAAGCAAAAACCCCAGCTACTTGAGACACGTAGACTAAGCCTAAAATACGCAGATCTCTCCATAAGGATGGTTTTTATACTGTGCTTCCACAATCTGCTGGCAGTACAAAAAAATAAGCTGCAGATCTCCTTAGGCTGAGTCATGGTGCTTTGCTGCAGGGACGATGCATATCATGGGAATATTTCACCATTTCTGCTCTGGTTTTCAGAGTATGACACCAAAACACCCACCTGATGATATCCTTTCAAGAGCAAAGGCAGCAATTTGCAGAATTCCGCTTCTTTGGGGAACTGAGAAATTGCTGAGCTGCCACCAAGTCCTGCAGTGTCCCTGTCACCTGCAGAGTCACCACATACTCGCCACGGTAGCGGGCATTGTGACAACGGTTCTATGTCAGCTGGGTGTGGCAGCCAGGCACCCGCTAGGGGATGGGGAGCCTGTCAGCCCCGGGCCTGTCACTGCCTGCTGTCCCTGCTGTCACCAGCCAGGCCTCTGAAAATTGGTCAAACCATGCCCAGACTTGGGGCCAATTTGGCCCAAAGTCTTGAAAAGGCAAGTCGGGAAGAAAGATATGGGACAGAGGGAGAAAGCGAAGGGAGCAGGAGAAAGGGAAGGAAGAATAAAAAGTAGTGTTGGGCTGCAGGAGTGAGATGGAGGAATTGCAATTAAAGAGGCAGGAAGCAGGAGAGTGAGAGAAAAGGAAAGAAGAGACATGCAGCCAGACGAGGGGTTAGTGAGAGAGGATGGGACAGAGAACAGGATAAGAAGGAAATAAGGCAAGGCAAGGACAGGCAAGGACAGGCAGAGCAAGGCTAGGTTGCAGGACATGTTTTCGCTTTATAGTTTCTAGCACATTCGTCTTCAGACTAGGAGTAAGGCCATAAGACCGTATGGATTAGGCCCAAGCAAAAACCCCAGCTACTTGAGACACTTAGACTAAGCCTAAAATACGCAGATCTCTCCATAAGGATGGTTTTTATACTGTGCTTCCACAGTCTGCTGGCAGTACAAAAAATAAGCTGCAGATCTCCTTAGGCTGAGTCATGGTGCTTTGGTGCAGGGACCATGCATATCATGGGAATAGTTCACCATTTCTGCTCTGGTTTTCAGAGCATGACACCAAAACACCCACCTGATGATATCCTTTCAAGAGCAAAGGCAGCAATTTGCAGAATTCCGCTTCTTTGGGGAACTGAGAAATTGCTGAGCTGCCACCAAGTCCTGCAGTGTCCCTGTCACCTGCAGAGTCACCACATACTCGCCACGGTAGCGGGCATTGTGACAAAGGTTCTATGTCAGCTGGGTGTGGCAGCCAGGCGCCCGCTAGGGGATGGGGAGCCTGTCAGCCCCGGGCCTGTCACTGCCTGCTGTCCCTGCTGTCACCAGCCAGGCCTCTGAAAATTGGTCAAACCATGCCCAGACTTGGGGCCAATTTGGCCCAAAGTCTTGAAAAGGCAAGTCGGGAAGAAAGATATGGGACAGAGGGAGAAAGCGAAGGGAGCAGGAGAAAGGGAAGGAAGAATAAAAAGTAGTGTTGGGCTGCAGGAGTGAGATGGAGGAACTGCAGGAAAAGAGGCAGGAAGCAGGAGAGTGAGAGAAAAGGAAAGACGAGACATGCAGCCAGACGAGGGGTTAGTGAGAGAGGATGGGACAGAGAACAGGATGAAACGGAAATAAGGCAAGGCAAGGACAGGCAAGGACAGGCAAAGCAAGGCTAAGCTGCAGGACATTTTTTCACTTTATAGTTTCTAGCACATTCGTCTTCAGACTAGGAGTAAGGCCATAAGACCGTATGGATTAGGCCCAAGCAAAAACCCCAGCTACTTGACACACTAAGACTAAGCCTAAAATACGCAGATCTCTCCATAAGGATGGTTTTTATACTGTGCTTCCACAATCTGCTGGCAGTACAAAAAAATAAGCTGCAGATCTCCTTAGGCTGAGTCATGGTGCTTTGGTGCAGGGACCATGCATATCATGGGAATATTTCACCATTTCTGCTCTGGTTTTCAGAGCATGACACCAAAACACCCACCTGATGATATCCTTTCAAGAGCAAAGGCAGCAATTTGCAGAATTCCGCTTCCTTGGGAAAGTGAGAAATTGCTGAGCTGCCACCAAGTCCTGCAGTGTCCCTGTCACCTGCAGAGTCACCACATACTCGCCACGGTAGCGGGCATTGTGACAAAGGTTCTATGTCAGCTGGGTGTGGCAGCCAGGCGCCCCCTAGGGGATGGGGAGCCTGTCAGCCCCGGGCCTGTCACTGCCTGCTGTCCCTGCTGTCACCAGCCAGGCCTCTGAAAATTGGTCAAACCATGCCCAGACTTGGGGCCAATTTGGCCCAAAGTCTTGAAAAGACAAGTCGGGAAGAAAGATATGGGACAGAGGGAGAAAGCGAAGGGAGCAGGAGAAAGGGAAGGAAGAATAAAAAGTAGTGTTGGGCTTCAGGAATGAGATGGAGGAATTGCAGGAAAAGAGGCAGGAAGCAGGAGAGTGAGAGAAAAGGAAAGTAGAGACATGCAGACAGACGAGGGGTTAGTGAGGGAGGAAGGGACAGAGAACAGGATGAGAAGGAAATAAGGCAAGGCAAGGACAGGCAAGGACAGGCAAAGCAAGGCTAAGCTGCAGGACATTTTTTCGCTTTATAGTTTCTAGCACATTCATCTTCAGACTAGGAGTAAGGCCCTAAGACCGTATGGATTAGGCCAAAGCAAAAACCCCAGCTACTTGAGACACGTAGACTAAGCCTAAAATACGCAGATCTCTCCATAAGGATGGTTTTTATACTGTGCTTCAACAATCTGCTGGCAGTACAAAAATATAAGCTGCAGATCTCCTTAGGCTGAGTCATGGTGCTTTGCTGCAGGGACGATGCATATCATGGGAATATTTCACCATTTCTGCTCTGGTTTTCAGAGTATGACACCAAAACACCCACCTGATGATATCCTTTCAAGAGCAAAGGCAGCAATTTGCAGAATTCCGCTTCTTTGGGGAACTGAGAAATTGCTGAGCTAACACCAAGTCCTGCAGTGTCCCTGTCACCTGCAGAGTCACCACATACTCGCCACGGTAGCGGGCATTGTGACAACGGTTCTATGTCAGCTGGGTGTGGCAGCCAGGCGCCCGCTAGGGGATGGGGAGCCTGTCAGCCCCGGGCCTGTCACTGCCTGCTGTCCCTGCTGTCACCAGCCAGGCCTCTGAAAATTGGTCAAACCATGCCCAGACTTGGGGCCAATTTGGCCCAAAGTCTTGAAAAGGCAAGTCGGGAAGAAAGATATGGGACAGAGGGAGAAAGCGAAGGGAGCAGGAGAAAGGGAAGGAAGAATAAAAAGTAGTGTTGGGCTGCAGGAGTGAGATGGAGGAATTGCAATTAAAGAGGCAGGAAGCAGGAGAGTGAGAGAAAAGGAAAGAAGAGACATGCAGCCAGACGAGGGGTTAGTGAGAGAGGATGGGACAGAGAACAGGATAAGAAGGAAATAAGGCAAGGCAAGGACAGGCAAGGACAGGCAGAGCAAGGCTAGGCTGCAGGACATGTTTTCGCTTTATAGTTTCTAGCACATTCGTCTTCAGACTAGGAGTAAGGCCATAAGACCGTATGGATTAGGCCCAAGCAAAAACCCCAGCTACTTGAGACACTTAGACTAAGCCTAAAATACGCAGATCTCTCCATAAGGATGGTTTTTATACTGTGCTTCCACAGTCTGCTGGCAGTACAAAAAATAAGCTGCAGATCTCCTTAGGCTGAGTCATGGTGCTTTGGTGCAGGGACCATGCATATCATGGGAATAGTTCACCATTTCTGCTCTGGTTTTCAGAGCATGACACCAAAACACCCATCTGATGATATCCTTTCAAGAGCAAAGGCAGCAATTTGCAGAATTCCGCTTCTTTGGGGAACTGAGAAATTGCTGAGCTGCCACCAAGTCCTGCAGTGTCCCTGTCACCTGCAGAGTCACCACATACTCGCCACGGTAGCGGGCATTGTGACAACGGTTCTATGTCAGCTGGGTGTGGCAGCCAGGCGCCCACTAGGGGATGGGGAGCCTGTCAGCCCCGGGCCTGTCACTGCCTGCTGTCCCTGCTGTCACCAGCCAGGCCTCTGAAAATTGGTCAAACCATGCCCAGACTTGGGGCCAATTTGCCCCAAAGTCTTGAAAAGACAAGTCGGGAAGAAAGATATGGGACAGAGGGAGAAAGCGAAGGGAGCAGGAGAAAGGGAAGGAAGAATAAAAAGTAGTGTTGGGCTTCAGGAGTGAGATGGAGGAATTGCAGGAAAAGAGGCAGGAAGCAGGAGAGTGAGAGAAAAGGAAAGTAGAGACATGCAGCCAGACGAGGGGTTAGTGAGGGAGGATGGGACAGAGAACAGGATGAGAAGGAAATAAGGAAATGCAAGGACAGGCAAGGACAGGCAAAGCAAGGCTAGGCTGCAGGACATTTTTTCGCTTTACATTTTCTAGCACATTCGTCTTCAGACTAGGAGTAAGGCCATAAGACCGTATGGATTAGGCCCAAGCAAAAACCCCAGGTACTTGACACACTAAGACTAAGCCTAAAATACGCAGATCTCTCCATAGGGATGGTTTTTATACTGTGCTTCAACAATCTGCTGGCAGTACAAAAAAATAAGCTGCAGATCTCCTTAGGCTGAGTCACGGTGCTTTGGTACAGGGACCATGCATATCATGGGAATAGTTCACCATTTCTGCTCTGGTTTTCAGAGCATGACACCAAAACACCCACCTGATGATATCCTTTCAAGAGCAAAGACAGCAATTTGCAGAATTCCGCTTCCTTGGGAAAGTGAGAAATTGCTGAGCTGCCACCAAGTCCTGCAGTGTCCCTGTCACCTGCAGAGTCACCACATACTCGCCACGGTAGCGGGCATTGTGACAAAGGTTCTATGTCAGCTGGGTGTGGCAGCCAGGCGCCCGCTAGGGGATGGGGAGCCTGTCAGCCCCGGGCCTCTCACTGCCTGCTGTCCCTGCTGTCACCAGCCAGGCCTCTGAAAATTGGTCAAACCATGCCCAGACTTGGGGCCAATTTTGCCCAAAGTCTTGAAAAGACAAGTCGGGAAGAAAGATATGGGACAGAGGGAGAAAGCGAAGGGAGCAGGAGAAAGGGAAGGAAGAATAAAAAGTAGTGTTGGGCTGCAGGAGTGAGATGGAGGAATTGCCATTAAAGAGGCAGGAAGCAGGAGAGTGAGAGAAAAGGAAAGAAGAGACATGCAGCCAGACGAGGGGTTAGTGAGAGAGGATGGGACAGAGAATAGGATGAGAAGGAAATAAGGCAAGGCAAGGACAGGCAAGGAGAGGCAACGCAAGGCTAGGCTGCAGGACATGTTTTAGCTTTACAGTTTCTAGCACATTCGTCTTCAGACTAGGAGTAAGGCCATAAGTCCGTATGGATTAGGCCCAAGCAAAAACCCCAGCTACTTGAGACACTAAGACTAAGCGTAAAATACGCAGATCTCTCCATAAGGATGGTTTTTATACTGTGGTTCCACAATCTGCTGGCAGTACAAAAAAATAAGCTGCAGATCTCCTTAGGCTGAGTCACGGTGCTTTGCTGCAGGGACCATGCATATCATGGGAATATTTCACCATTTCTGCTCTGGTTTTCAGAGTATGACACCAAAACACCCATCTGATGATATCCTTTCAAGAGCAAAGGCAGCAATTTGCAGAATTCCGCTTCTTTGGGGAAGGGAGAAATTGCTGAGCTGACACCAAGTCCTGCAGTGTCCCTGTCACCTGCAGAGTCACCACATACTCGCCACGGTAGCGGGCATTGTGACAAAGGTTCTATGTCAGCTGGGTGTGGCAGCCAGGCGCCCGCTAGGGGATGGGGAGCCTGTCAGCCCCGGGCCTGTCACTGCCTGCTGTCCCTGCTGTCACCAGCCAGGCCTCTGAAAATTGGTCAAACCATGCCCAGACTTGGGGCCAATTTTGCCCAAAGTCTTGAAAAGACAAGTCGGGAAGAAAGATATGGGACAGAGGGAGAAAGCGAAGGGAGCAGGAGAAAGGGAAGGAAGAATAAAAAGTAGTGTTGGGCTGCAGGAGTGAGATGGAGGAATTGCAGGAAAAGAGGCTGGAAGCAGGAGAGTGAGAGAAAAGGAAAGTAGAGACATGCAGCCAGACGAGGGGTTAGTGAGGGAGGATGGGACAGAGAACAGGATGAGAAGGAAATAAGGAAATGCAAGGACAGGCAAGGACAGGCAAAGCAAGGCTAGGCTGCAGGACATTTTTTCGCTTTATATTTTCTAGCACATTCGTCTTCAGACTAGGAGTAAGGCCATAAGACCGTATGGATTAGGCCCAAGCAAAAACCCCAGCTACTTGACACACTAAGACTAAGCCTAAAATACGCAGATCTCTCCATAAGGATGGTTTTTATACTGTGCTTCCACAATCTGCTGGCAGTACAAAAAAATAAGCTGCAGATCTCCTTAGGCTGAGTCATGGTGCTTTGGTGCAGGGACCATGCATATCATGGGAATATTTCACCATTTCTGCTCTGGTTTTCAGAGCATGACACCAAAACACCCACCTGATGATATCCTTTCAAGAGCAAAGGCAGCAATTTGCAGAATTCCGCTTCCTTGGGAAAGTGAGAAATTGCTGAGCTGACACCAAGTCCTGCAGTGTCCCTGTCACCTGCAGAGTCACCACATACTCGCCACGGTAGCGGGCATTGTGACAAAGGTTCTATGTCAGCTGGGTGTGGCAGCCAGGCGCCCCCTAGGGGATGGGGAGCCTGTCAGCCCCGGGCCTGTCACTGCCTGCTGTCCCTGCTGTCACCAGCCAGGCCTCTGAAAATTGGTCAAACCATGCCCAGACTTGGGGCCAATTTGGCCCAAAGTCTTGAAAAGACAAGTCGGGAAGAAAGATATGGGACAGAGGGAGAAAGCGAAGGGAGCAGGAGAAAGGGAAGGAAGAATAAAAAGTAGTGTTGGGCTTCAGGAATGAGATGGAGGAATTGCAGGAAAAGAGGCAGGAAGCAGGAGAGTGAGAGAAAAGGAAAGTAGAGACATGCAGCCAGACGAGGGGTTAGTGAGGGAGGAAGGGACAGAGAACAGGATGAGAAGGAAATAAGGCAAGGCAAGGACAGGCAAGGACAGGCAAAGCAAGGCTAAGCTGCAGGACATTTTTTCGCTTTATAGTTTCTAGCACATTCATCTTCAGACTAGGAGTAAGGCCATAAGACCGTATGGATTAGGCCAAAGCAAAAACCCCAGCTACTTGAGACACGTAGACTAAGCCTAAAATACGCAGATCTCTCCATAAGGATGGTTTTTATACTGTGCTTCCACAATCTGCTGGCAGTACAAAAAAATAAGCTGCAGATCTCCTTAGGCTGAGTCATGGTGCTTTGCTGCAGGGACGATGCATATCATGGGAATATTTCACCATTTCTGCTCTGGTTTTCAGAGTATGACACCAAAACACCCACCTGATGATATCCTTTCAAGAGCAAAGGCAGCAATTTGCAGAATTCCGCTTCTTTGGGGAACTGAGAAATTGCTGAGCTGCCACCAAGTCCTGCAGTGTCCCTGTCACCTGCAGAGTCACCACATACTCGCCACGGTAGCGGGCATTGTGACAACGGTTCTATGTCAGCTGGGTGTGGCAGCCAGGCGCCCGCTAGGGGATGGGGAGCCTGTCAGCCCCGGGCCTCTCACTGCCTGCTGTCCCTGCTGTCACCAGCCAGGCCTCTGAAAATTGGTCAAACCATGCCCAGACTTGGGGCCAATTTGGCCCAAAGTCTTGAAAAGGCAAGTCGGGAAGAAAGATATGGGACAGAGGGAGAAAGCGAAGGGAGCAGGAGAAAGGGAAGGAAGAATAAAAAGTAGTGTTGGGCTGCAGGAGTGAGATGGAGGAATTGCAATTAAAGAGGCAGGAAGCAGGAGAGTGAGAGAAAAGGAAAGAAGAGACATGCAGCCAGACGAGGGGTTAGTGAGAGAGGATGGGACAGAGAACAGGATAAGAAGGAAATAAGGCAAGGCAAGGACAGGCAAGGACAGGCAGAGCAAGGCTAGGCTGCAGGACATGTTTTCGCTTTATAGTTTCTAGCACATTCGTCTTCAGACTAGGAGTAAGGCCATAAGACCGTATGGATTAGGCCCAAGCAAAAACCCCAGCTACTTGAGACACTTAGACTAAGCCTAAAATACGCAGATCTCTCCATAAGGATGGTTTTTATACTGTGCTTCCACAGTCTGCTGGCAGTACAAAAAATAAGCTGCAGATCTCCTTAGGCTGAGTCATGGTGCTTTGGTGCAGGGACCATGCATATCATGGGAATAGTTCACCATTTCTGCTCTGGTTTTCAGAGCATGACACCAAAACACCCACCTGATGATATCCTTTCAAGAGCAAAGGCAGCAATTTGCAGAATTCCGCTTCTTTGGGGAACTGAGAAATTGCTGAGCTGCCACCAAGTCCTGCAGTGTCCCTGTCACCTGCAGAGTCACCACATACTCGCCACGGTAGCGGGCATTGTGACAACGGTTCTATGTCAGCTGGGTGTGGCAGCCAGGCGCCCACTAGGGGATGGGGAGCCTGTCAGCCCCGGGCCTGTCACTGCCTGCTGTCCCTGCTGTCACCAGCCAGGCCTCTGAAAATTGGTCAAACCATGCCCAGACTTGGGGCCAATTTGGCCCAAAGTCTTGAAAAGGCAAGTCGGGAAGAAAGATATGGGACAGAGGGAGAAAGCGAAGGGAGCAGGAGAAAGGGAAGGAAGAATAAAAAGTAGTGTTGGGCTGCAGGAGTGAGATGGAGGAATTGCAATTAAAGAGGCAGGAAGCAGGAGAGTGAGAGAAAAGGAAAGAAGAGACATGCAGCCAGACGAGGGGTTAGTGAGAGAGGATGGGACAGAGAACAGGATAAGAAGGAAATAAGGCAAGGCAAGGACAGGCAAGGACAGGCAGAGCAAGGCTAGGCTGCAGGACATGTTTTCGCTTTATAGTTTCTAGCACATTCGTCTTCAGACTAGGAGTAAGGCCATAAGACCGTATGGATTAGGCCCAAGCAAAAACCCCAGCTACTTGAGACACTTAGACTAAGCCTAAAATACGCAGATCTCTCCATAAGGATGGTTTTTATACTGTGCTTCCACAATCTGCTGGCAGTACAAAAAATAAGCTGCAGATCTCCTTAGGCTGAGTCATGGTGCTTTGGTGCAGGGACCATGCATATCATGGGAAGAGTTCACCATTTCTGCTCTGGTTTTCAGAGCATGACACCAAAACACCCACCTGATGATATCCTTTCAAGAGCAAAGGCAGCAATTTGCAGAATTCCGCTTCCTTGGGAAAGTGAGAAATT
This sequence comes from Columba livia, assembly GCF_036013475.1. Classification (NCBI taxonomy): domain Eukaryota; kingdom Metazoa; phylum Chordata; class Aves; order Columbiformes; family Columbidae; genus Columba; species Columba livia. The sequence goes on along the minus strand of NW_027043009.1, from coordinate 3,198,937 downwards.
GCTGAGCTGCCACCAAGTCCTGCAGTGTCCCTGTCACCTGCAGAGTCACCACATACTCGCCACGGTAGCGGGCATTGTGACAAATGTTCTATGTCAGCTGGGTGTGGCAGCCAGGCGCCCGCTAGGGGATGGGGAGCCTGTCAGCCCCGGGCCTGTCACTGCCTGCTGTCCCTGCTGTCACCAGCCAGGCCTCTGAAAATTGGTCAAACCATGCCCAGACTTGGGGCCAATTTTGCCCAAAGTCTTGAAAAGACAAGTCGGGAAGAAAGATATGGGACAGAGGGAGAAAGCGAAGGGAGCAGGAGAAAGGGAAGGAAGAATAAAAAGTAGTGTTGGGCTTCAGGAGTGAGATGGAGGAATTGCAGGAAAAGAGGCTGGAAGCAGGAGAGTGAGAGAAAAGGAAAGTAGAGACATGCAGCCAGACGAGGGGTTAGTGAGGGAGGATGGGACAGAGAACAGGATGAGAAGGAAATAAGGAAATGCAAGGACAGGCAAGGACAGGCAAAGCAAGGCTAGGCTGCAGGACATTTTTTCGCTTTATATTTTCTAGCACATTCGTCTTCAGACTAGGAGTAAGGCCATAAGACCGTATGGATTAGGCCAAAGCAAAAACCCCAGCTACTTGAGACACGTAGACTAAGCCTAAAATACGCAGATCTCTCCATAAGGATGGTTTTTATACTGTGCTTCCACAATCTGCTGGCAGTACAAAAAAATAAGCTGCAGATCTCCTTAGGCTGAGTCATGGTGCTTTGCTGCAGGGACGATGCATATCATGGGAATATTTCACCATTTCTGCTCTGGTTTTCAGAGTATGACACCAAAACACCCACCTGATGATATCCTTTCAAGAGCAAAGACAGCAATTTGCAGAATTCCGCTTCCTTGGGAAAGTGAGAAATTGCTGAGCTGCCACCAAGTCCTGCAGTGTCCCTGTCACCTGCAGAGTCACCACATACTCGCCACGGTAGCGGGCATTGTGACAAAGGTTCTATGTCAGCTGGGTGTGGCAGCCAGGCGCCCCCTAGGGGATGGGGAGCCTGTCAGCCCCGGGCCTCTCACTGCCTGCTGTCCCTGCTGTCACCAGCCAGGCCTCTGAAAATTGGTCAAACCATGCCCAGACTTGGGGCCAATTTTGCCCAAAGTCTTGAAAAGACAAGTCGGGAAGAAAGATATGGGACAGAGGGAGAAAGCGAAGGGAGCAGGAGAAAGGGAAGGAAGAATAAAAAGTAGTGTTGGGCTGCAGGAGTGAGATGGAGGAATTGCCATTAAAGAGGCAGGAAGCAGGAGAGTGAGAGAAAAGGAAAGTAGAGACATGCAGCCAGACGAGGGGTTAGTGAGGGAGGAAGGGACAGAGAACAGGATGAGAAGGAAATAAGGCAAGGCAAGGACAGGCAAGGACAGGCAAAGCAAGGCTAAGCTGCAGGACATTTTTTCGCTTTATAGTTTCTAGCACATTCATCTTCAGACTAGGAGTAAGGCCATAAGACCGTATGGATTAGGCCAAAGCAAAAACCCCAGCTACTTGAGACACGAAGACTAAGCCTAAAATACGCAGATCTCTCCATAAGGATGGTTTTTATACTGTGCTTCCACAATCTGCTGGCAGTACAAAAAAATAAGCTGCAGATCTCCTTAGGCTGAGTCATGGTGCTTTGCTGCAGGGACGATGCATATCATGGGAATATTTCACCATTTCTGCTCTGGTTTTCAGAGTATGACACCAAAACACCCACCTGATGATATCCTTTCAAGAGCAAAGGCAGCAATTTGCAGAATTCCGCTTCTTTGGGGAACTGAGAAATTGCTGAGCTGCCACCAAGTCCTGCAGTGTCCCTGTCACCTGCAGAGTCACCACATACTCGCCACGGTAGCGGGCATTGTGACAACGGTTCTATGTCAGCTGGGTGTGGCAGCCAGGCGCCCGCTAGGGGATGGGGAGCCTGTCAGCCCCGGGCCTCTCACTGCCTGCTGTCCCTGCTGTCACCAGCCAGGCCTCTGAAAATTGGTCAAACCATGCCCAGACTTGGGGCCAATTTGGCCCAAAGTCTTGAAAAGGCAAGTCGGGAAGAAAGATATGGGACAGAGGGAGAAAGCGAAGGGAGCAGGAGAAAGGGAAGGAAGAATAAAAAGTAGTGTTGGGCTGCAGGAGTGAGATGGAGGAATTGCAATTAAAGAGGCAGGAAGCAGGAGAGTGAGAGAAAAGGAAAGAAGAGACATGCAGCCAGACGAGGGGTTAGTGAGAGAGGATGGGACAGAGAACAGGATAAGAAGGAAATAAGGCAAGGCAAGGACAGGCAAGGACAGGCAGAGCAAGGCTAGGCTGCAGGACATGTTTTCGCTTTATAGTTTCTAGCACATTCGTCTTCAGACTAGGAGTAAGGCCATAAGACCGTATGGATTAGGCCCAAGCAAAAACCCCAGCTACTTGAGACACTTAGACTAAGCCTAAAATACGCAGATCTCTCCATAAGGATGGTTTTTATACTGTGCTTCCACAGTCTGCTGGCAGTACAAAAAATAAGCTGCAGATCTCCTTAGGCTGAGTCATGGTGCTTTGGTGCAGGGACCATGCATATCATGGGAATAGTTCACCATTTCTGCTCTGGTTTTCAGAGCATGACACCAAAACACCCATCTGATGATATCCTTTCAAGAGCAAAGGCAGCAATTTGCAGAATTCCGCTTCTTTGGGGAAGGGAGAAATTGCTGAGCTGACACCAAGTCCTGCAGTGTCCCTGTCACCTGCAGAGTCACCACATACTCGCCACGGTAGCGGGCATTGTGACAACGGTTCTATGTCAGCTGGGTGTGGCAGCCAGGCGCCCACTAGGGGATGGGGAGCCTGTCAGCCCCGGGCCTGTCACTGCCTGCTGTCCCTGCTGTCACCAGCCAGGCCTCTGAAAATTGGTCAAACCATGCCCAGACTTGGGGCCAATTTGGCCCAAAGTCTTGAAAAGGCAAGTCGGGAAGAAAGATATGGGACAGAGGGAGAAAGCGAAGGGAGCAGGAGAAAGGGAAGGAAGAATAAAAAGTAGTGTTGGGCTGCAGGAGTGAGATGGAGGAATTGCAATTAAAGAGGCAGGAAGCAGGAGAGTGAGAGAAAAGGAAAGAAGAGACATGCAGCCAGACGAGGGGTTAGTGAGAGAGGATGGGACAGAGAACAGGATAAGAAGGAAATAAGGCAAGGCAAGGACAGGCAAGGACAGGCAGAGCAAGGCTAGGCTGCAGGACATGTTTTCGCTTTATAGTTTCTAGCACATTCGTCTTCAGACTAGGAGTAAGGCCATAAGACCGTATGGATTAGGCCCAAGCAAAAACCCCAGCTACTTGAGACACTTAGACTAAGCCTAAAATACGCAGATCTCTCCATAAGGATGGTTTTTATACTGTGCTTCCACAATCTGCTGGCAGTACAAAAAATAAGCTGCAGATCTCCTTAGGCTGAGTCATGGTGCTTTGGTGCAGGGACCATGCATATCATGGGAAGAGTTCACCATTTCTGCTCTGGTTTTCAGAGCATGACACCAAAACACCCACCTGATGATATCCTTTCAAGAGCAAAGGCAGCAATTTGCAGAATTCCGCTTCCTTGGGAAAGTGAGAAATTGCTGAGCTGCCACCAAGTCCTGCAGTGTCCCTGTCACCTGCAGAGTCACCACATACTCGCCACGGTAGCGGGCATTGTGACAAATGTTCTATGTCAGCTGGGTGTGGCAGCCAGGCGCCCCCTAGGGGATGGGGAGCCTGTCAGCCCCGGGCCTGTCACTGCCTGCTGTCCCTGCTGTCACCAGCCAGGCCTCTGAAAATTGGTCAAACCATGCCCAGACTTGGGGCCAATTTTGCCCAAAGTCTTGAAAAGACAAGTCGGGAAGAAAGATATGGGACAGAGGGAGAAAGCGAAGGGAGCAGGAGAAAGGGAAGGAAGAATAAAAAGTAGTGTTGGGCTTCAGGAGTGAGATGGAGGAATTGCAGGAAAAGAGGCTGGAAGCAGGAGAGTGAGAGAAAAGGAAAGTAGAGACATGCAGCCAGACGAGGGGTTAGTGAGGGAGGATGGGACAGAGAACAGGATGAGAAGGAAATAAGGAAATGCAAGGACAGGCAAGGACAGGCAAAGCAAGGCTAGGCTGCAGGACATTTTTTCGCTTTATATTTTCTAGCACATTCGTCTTCAGACTAGGAGTAAGGCCATAAGACCGTATGGATTAGGCCAAAGCAAAAACCCCAGCTACTTGAGACACGTAGACTAAGCCTAAAATACGCAGATCTCTCCATAAGGATGGTTTTTATACTGTGCTTCCACAATCTGCTGGCAGTACAAAAAAATAAGCTGCAGATCTCCTTAGGCTGAGTCATGGTGCTTTGCTGCAGGGACGATGCATATCATGGGAATATTTCACCATTTCTGCTCTGGTTTTCAGAGTATGACACCAAAACACCCACCTGATGATATCCTTTCAAGAGCAAAGGCAGCAATTTGCAGAATTCCGCTTCTTTGGGGAACTGAGAAATTGCTGAGCTGCCACCAAGTCCTGCAGTGTCCCTGTCACCTGCAGAGTCACCACATACTCGCCACGGTAGCGGGCATTGTGACAACGGTTCTATGTCAGCTGGGTGTGGCAGCCAGGCGCCCGCTAGGGGATGGGGAGCCTGTCAGCCCCGGGCCTCTCACTGCCTGCTGTCCCTGCTGTCACCAGCCAGGCCTCTGAAAATTGGTCAAACCATGCCCAGACTTGGGGCCAATTTGGCCCAAAGTCTTGAAAAGGCAAGTCGGGAAGAAAGATATGGGACAGAGGGAGAAAGCGAAGGGAGCAGGAGAAAGGGAAGGAAGAATAAAAAGTAGTGTTGGGCTGCAGGAGTGAGATGGAGGAATTGCAATTAAAGAGGCAGGAAGCAGGAGAGTGAGAGAAAAGGAAAGAAGAGACATGCAGCCAGACGAGGGGTTAGTGAGAGAGGATGGGACAGAGAACAGGATAAGAAGGAAATAAGGCAAGGCAAGGACAGGCAAGGACAGGCAGAGCAAGGCTAGGCTGCAGGACATGTTTTCGCTTTATAGTTTCTAGCACATTCGTCTTCAGACTAGGAGTAAGGCCATAAGACCGTATGGATTAGGCCCAAGCAAAAACCCCAGCTACTTGAGACACTAAGACTAAGCCTAAAATACGCAGATCTCTCCATAAGGATGGTTTTTATACTGTGCTTCCACAATCTGCTGGCAGTACAAAAAAATAAGCTGCAGATCTCCTTAGGCTGAGTCATGGTGCTTTGGTGCAGGGACCATGCATATCATGGGAATAGTTCACCATTTCTGCTCTGGTTTTCAGAGCATGACACCAAAACACCCACCTGATGATATCCTTTCAAGAGCAAAGGCAGCAATTTGCAGAATTCTGCTTCCTTGGGAAAGTGAGAAATTGCTGAGCTGACACCAAGTCCTGCAGTGTCCCTGTCACCTGCAGAGTCACCACATACTCGCCACGGTAGCGGGCATTGTGACAAAGGTTCTATGTCAGCTGGGTGTGGCAGCCAGGCGCCCCCTAGGGGATGGGGAGCCTGTCAGCCCCGGGCCTCTCACTGCCTGCTGTCCCTGCTGTCACCAGCCAGGCCTCTGAAAATTGGTCAAACCATGCCCAGACTTGGGGCCAATTTTGCCCAAAGTCTTGAAAAGACAAGTCGGGAAGAAAGATATGGGACAGAGGGAGAAAGCGAAGGGAGCAGGAGAAAGGGAAGGAAGAATAAAAAGTAGTGTTGGGCTGCAGGAGTGAGATGGAGGAATTGCCATTAAAGAGGCAGGAAGCAGGAGAGTGAGAGAAAAGGAAAGAAGAGACATGCAGCCAGACGAGGGGTTAGTGAGAGAGGATGGGACAGAGAATAGGATGAGAAGGAAATAAGGCAAGGCAAGGACAGGCAAGGAGAGGCAAAGCAAGGCTAGGCTGCAGGACATGTTTTAGCTTTACAGTTTCTAGCACATTCGTCTTCAGACTAGGAGTAAGGCCATAAATCCGTATGGATTAGGCCCAAGCAAAAACCCCAGCTACTTGAGACACTAAGACTAAGCCTAAAGTATGCAGATCTCTCCATAAGGATGGTTTTTATACTGTGGTTCCACAATCTGCTGGCAGTACAAAAAAATAAGCTGCAGATCTCCTTAGGCTGAGTCACGGTGCTTTGGTGCAGGGACCATGCATATCATGGGAATATTTCACCATTTCTGCTCTGGTTTTCAGAGTATGACACCAAAACACCCATCTGATGATATCCTTTCAAGAGCAAAGGCAGCAATTTGCAGAATTCCGCTTCTTTGGGGAAGGGAGAAATTGCTGAGCTGACACCAAGTCCTGCAGTGTCCCTGTCACCTGCAGAGTCACCACATACTCGCCACGGTAGCGGGCATTGTGACAAAGGTTCTATGTCAGCTGGGTGTGGCAGCCAGGCGCCCCCTAGGGGATGGGGAGCCTGTCAGCCCCGGGCCTGTCACTGCCTGCTGTCCCTGCTGTCACCAGCCAGGCCTCTGAAAATTGGTCAAACCATGCCCAGACTTGGGGCCAATTTGGCCCAAAGTCTTGAAAAGACAAGTCGGGAAGAAAGATATGGGACAGAGGGAGAAAGCGAAGGGAGCAGGAGAAAGGGAAGGAAGAATAAAAAGTAGTGTTGGGCTTCAGGAGTGAGATGGAGGAATTGCAGGAAAAGAGGCAGGAAGCAGGAGAGTGAGAGAAAAGGAAAGTAGAGACATGCAGCCAGACGAGGGGTTAGTGAGGGAGGATGGGACAGAGAACAGGATGAGAAGGAAATAAGGAAATGCAAGGACAGGCAAGGACAGGCAAAGCAAGGCTAGGCTGCAGGACATTTTTTCGCTTTACATTTTCTAGCACATTCGTCTTCAGACTAGGAGTAAGGCCATAAGACCGTATGGATTAGGCCCAAGCAAAAACCCCAGGTACTTGACACACTAAGACTAAGCCTAAAATACGCAGATCTCTCCATAGGGATGGTTTTTATACTGTGCTTCAACAATCTGCTGGCAGTACAAAAAAATAAGCTGCAGATCTCCTTAGGCTGAGTCACGGTGCTTTGGTACAGGGACCATGCATATCATGGGAATAGTTCACCATTTCTGCTCTGGTTTTCAGAGCATGACACCAAAACACCCATCTGATGATATCCTTTCAAGAGCAAAGACAGCAATTTGCAGAATTCCGCTTCCTTGGGAAAGTGAGAAATTGCTGAGCTGCCACCAAGTCCTGCAGTGTCCCTGTCACCTGCAGAGTCACCACATACTCGCCACGGTAGCAGGCATTGTGACAAAGGTTCTATGTCAGCTGGGTGTGGCAGCCAGGCGCCCCTAGGGGATGGGGAGCCTGTCAGCCCCGGGCCTCTCACTGCCTGCTGTCCCTGCTGTCACCAGCCAGGCCTCTGAAAATTGGTCAAACCATGCCCAGACTTGGGGCCAATTTTGCCCAAAGTCTTGAAAAGACAAGTCGGGAAGAAAGATATGGGACAGAGGGAGAAAGCGAAGGGAGCAGGAGAAAGGGAAGGAAGAATAAAAAGTAGTGTTGGGCTGCAGGAGTGAGATGGAGGAATTGCCATTAAAGAGGCAGGAAGCAGGAGAGTGAGAGAAAAGGAAAGAAGAGACATGCAGCCAGACGAGGGGTTAGTGAGAGAGGATGGGACAGAGAACAGGATGAGAAGGAAATAAGGCAAGGCAAGGACATGCAAGGACAGGCAAAGCAAGGCTAGGCTGCAGGACATGTTTTAGCTTTACAGTTTCTAGCACATTCGTCTTCAGACTAGGAGTAAGGCCATAAGTCCGTATGGATTAGGCCCAAGCAAAAACCCCAGCTACTTGAGACACTAAGACTAAGCCTAAAGTATGCAGATCTCTCCATAAGGATGGTTTTTATACTGTGCTTCCACAATCTGCTGGCAGTACAAAAAAATAAGCTGCAGATCTCCTTAGGCTGAGTCATGGTGCTTTGCTGCAGGGACCATGCATATCATGGGAATATTTCACCATTTCTGCTCTGGTTTTCAGAGTATGACACCAAAACACCCACCTGATGATATCCTTTCAAGAGCAAAGGCAGCAATTTGCAGAATTCCGCTCCTTTGGGGAAGTGAGAAATTGCTGAGCTGCCACCAATTCCTGCAGTGTCCCTGTCACCTGCAGAGTCACCACATACTCGCCACGGTAGCGGGCATTGTGACAAAGGTTCTATGTCAGCTGGGTGTGGCAGCCAGGCGCCCCCTAGGGGATGGGGAGCCTGTCAGTCCCGGGCCTGTCACTGCCTGCTGTCCCTGCTGTCACCAGCCAGGCCTCTGAAAATTGGTCAAACCATGCCCAGACTTGGGGCCAACTTGGCCCAAAGTCTTGAAAAGACAAGTCGGGAAGATAGATATGGGACAGAGGGAGAAAGCGAAGGGAGCAGGAGAAAGGGAAGGAAGAATAAAAAGTAGTGTTGGGCTTCAGGAGTGAGATGGAGGAATTGCAGGAAAAGAGGCAGGAAGCAGGAGAGTGAGAGAAAAGGAAAGTAGAGACATGCAGCAAGACGAGGGGTTAGTGAGGGAGGATGGGACAGAGTACAGGATGAGAAGGAAATAAGGCAAGGCAAGGACAGGCAAGGACAGGCAAAGCAAGGCTAGGCTGCAGGACATTTTTTCGCTTTATAGTTTCTAGCACATTCGTCTTCAGACTAGGAGTAAGGCCATAAGACCGTATGGATTAGGCCCAAGCAAAAACCCCAGCTACTTGAGACACTAAGACTAAGCCTAAAATACGCAGATCTCTCCATAAGGATGGTTTTTATACTGTGCTTCCACAATCTGCTGGCAGTACAAAAAAATAAGCTGCAGATCTCCTTAGGCTGAGTCACGGTGCTTTGGTACAGGGACCATGCATATCATGGGAATAGTTCACCATTTCTGCTCTGGTTTTCAGAGTATGACACCAAAACACCCACCTGATGATATCCTTTCAAGAGCAAAGGCAGCAATTTGCAGAATTCCGCTTCTTTGGGGAAGTGAGAAATTGCTGAGCTGCCACCAAGTCCTGCAGTGTCCCTGTCACCTGCAGAGTCACCACATACTCGCCACGGTAGCGGGCATTGTGACAAAGGTTCTATGTCAGCTGGGTGTGGCAGCCAGGCGCCCCCTAGGGGATGGGGAGCCTGTCAGCCCCGGGCCTCTCACTGCCTGCTGTCCCTGCTGTCACCAGCCAGGCCTCTGAAAATTGGTCAAACCATGCCCAGACTTGGGGCCAATTTGGCCCAAAGTCTTGAAAAGACAAGTCGGGAAGAAAGATATGGGACAGAGGGAGAAAGCGAAGGGAGCAGGAGAAAGGGAAGGAAGAATAAAAAGTAGTGTTGGGCTGCAGGAGTGAGATGGAGGAATTGCCATTAAAGAGGCAGGAAGCAGGAGAGTGAGAGAAAAGGAAAGAAGAGACATGCAGCCAGACGAGGGGTTAGTGAGAGAGGATGGGACAGAGAATAGGATGAGAAGGAAATAAGGCAAGGCAAGGACAGGCAAGGAGAGGCAAAGCAAGGCTAGGCTGCAGGACATGTTTTAGCTTTACAGTTTCTAGCACATTCGTCTTCAGACTAGGAGTAAGGCCATAAGTCCGTATGGATTAGGCCCAAGCAAAAACCCCAGCTACTTGAGACACTAAGACTAAGCCTAAAATACGCAGATCTCTCCATAAGGATGGTTTTTATACTGTGGTTCCACAATCTGCTGGCAGTACAAAAAAATAAGCTGCAGATCTCCTTAGGCTGAGTCACGGTGCTTTGGTGCAGGGACCATGCATATCATGGGAATATTTCACCATTTCTGCTCTGGTTTTCAGAGTATGACACCAAAACACCCATCTGATGATATCCTTTCAAGAGCAAAGGCAGCAATTTGCAGAATTCCGCTTCTTTGGGGAAGGGAGAAATTGCTGAGCTGACACCAAGTCCTGCAGTGTCCCTGTCACCTGCAGAGTCACCACATACTCGCCACGGTAGCGGGCATTGTGACAAAGGTTCTATGTCAGCTGGGTGTGGCAGCCAGGCGCCCCCTAGGGGATGGGGAGCCTGTCAGCCCCGGGCCTGTCACTGCCTGCTGTCCCTGCTGTCACCAGCCAGGCCTCTGAAAATTGGTCAAACCATGCCCAGACTTGGGGCCAATTTGCCCCAAAGTCTTGAAAAGACAAGTCGGGAAGAAAGATATGGGACAGAGGGAGAAAGCGAAGGGAGCAGGAGAAAGGGAAGGAAGAATAAAAAGTAGTGTTGGGCTTCAGGAGTGAGATGGAGGAATTGCAGGAAAAGAGGCAGGAAGCAGGAGAGTGAGAGAAAAGGAAAGTAGAGACATGCAGCCAGACGAGGGGTTAGTGAGGGAGGATGGGACAGAGAACAGGATGAGAAGGAAATAAGGCAATGCAAGGACAGGCAAGGACAGGCAAAGCAAGGCTAGGCTGCAGGACATTTTTTCGCTTTATATTTTCTAGCACATTCGTCTTCAGACTAGGAGTAAGGCCATAAGACCGTATGGATTAGGCCCAAGCAAAACCCCAGCTACTTGAGACACTAAGACTAAGCCTAAAATACGCAGATCTCTCCATAAGGATGGTTTTTATACTGTGCTTCCACAATCTGCTGGCAGTACAAAAAAATAAGCTGCAGATCTCCTTAGGCTGAGTCACGGTGCTTTGGTACAGGGACCATGCATATCATGGGAATAGTTCACCATTTCTGCTCTGGTTTTCAGAGTATGACACCAAAACACCCACCTGATGATATCCTTTCAAGAGCAAAGGCAGCAATTTGCAGAATTCCGCTTCTTTGGGGAAGGGAGAAATTGCTGAGCTGACACCAAGTCCTGCAGTGTCCCTGTCACCTGCAGAGTCACCACATACTCGCCACGGTAGCGGGCATTGTGACAAAGGTTCTATGTCAGCTGGGTGTGGCAGCCAGGCGCCCCCTAGGGGATGGGGAGCCTGTCAGCCCCGGGCCTGTCACTGCCTGCTGTCCCTGCTGTCACCAGCCAGGCCTCTGAAAATTGGTCAAACCATGCCCAGACTTGGGGCCAATTTGCCCCAAAGTCTTGAAAAGACAAGTCGGGAAGAAAGATATGGGACAGAGGGAGAAAGCGAAGGGAGCAGGAGAAAGGGAAGGAAGAATAAAAAGTAGTGTTGGGCTTCAGGAGTGAGATGGAGGAATTGCAGGAAAAGAGGCAGGAAGCAGGAGAGTGAGAGAAAAGGAAAGTAGAGACATGCAGCCAGACGAGGGGTTAGTGAGGGAGGATGGGACAGAGAACAGGATGAGAAGGAAATAAGGCAATGCAAGGACAGGCAAGGACAGGCAAAGCAAGGCTAGGCTGCAGGACATTTTTTCGCTTTATATTTTCTAGCACATTCGTCTTCAGACTAGGAGTAAGGCCATAAGACCGTATGGATTAGGCCCAAGCAAAACCCCAGCTACTTGAGACACTAAGACTAAGCCTAAAATACGCAGATCTCTCCATAAGGATGGTTTTTATACTGTGCTTCCACAATCTGCTGGCAGTACAAAAAAATAAGCTGCAGATCTCCTTAGGCTGAGTCACGGTGCTTTGGTACAGGGACCATGCATATCATGGGAATAGTTCACCATTTCTGCTCTGGTTTTCAGAGTATGACACCAAAACACCCACCTGATGATATCCTTTCAAGAGCAAAGGCAGCAATTTGCAGAATTCCGCTTCTTTGGGGAAGGGAGAAATTGCTGAGCTGACACCAAGTCCTGCAGTGTCCCTGTCACCTGCAGAGTCACCACATACTCACAACGGTAGCGGGCATTGTGACAAAGGTTCTATGTCAGCTGGGTGTGGCAGCCAGGCGCCCCCTAGGGGATGGGGAGCCTGTCAGAACCGGGCCTGTCACTGCCTGCTGTCCTTGCTGTCACCAGCCAGGCCTCTGAAAATTGGTCAAACCATGCCCAGAGTTGGGGCCAATTTGCCCCAAAGTCTTGAAAAGACAAGTCGGGAAGAAAGATATGGGACAGAGGGAGAAAGCAAAGGGAGCAGGGGAAAGGGAAGGAAGAATACAAAGTAGTGTTGGGCTACAGGAGTGAGATGGAGGAATTGCAGGAAAAGAGGCAGGAAGCAGGAGAGTGAGAGAAAAGGAAAGTAGAGACATGCAGCCAGACGAGGGGTTAGTGAGGGAGGATGGGACAGAGAACAGGATGAGAAGGAAATAAGGCAAGGCAAGGACAGGCAAGGACAGGCAAAGCAAGGCTAAGCTGCAGGACATTTTTTGGCTTTATAGTTTCTAGCACATTCGTCTTCAGACTAGGAGTAAGGCCATGAGACCGTATGGATTAGGCCCAAGCAAAAACCCCAGCTACTTGACACACTAAGACTAAGCCTAAAATACGCAGATCTCTCCATAAGGATGGTTTTTATACTGTGCTTCCACAATCTGCTGGCAGTACAAAAAAATAAGCTGCAGATCTCCTTAGGCTGAGTCACGGTGCTTTGGTACAGGGACCATGCATATCATGGGAATAGTTCACCATTTCTGCTCTGGTTTTCAGAGTATGACACCAAAACACCCATCTGATGACATCCTTTCAAGAGCAAAGGCAGCAACTTGCAGAATTCCGCTTCTTTGGGGAAGTGAGAAATTGCTGAGCTGCCACCAAGTCCTGCAGTGTCCCTGTCACCTGTAAAGTCACCAGATATTCGCCACGGTAGCGGGCATTGTGACAAAGGTTCTATGTCAGCTGGGTGTGGCAGCCAGGCGCCCCCTAGGGGATGGGGAGCCTGTCAGCCCCGGGCCTGTCACTGCCTGCTGTCCCTGCTGTCACCAGCCAGGCCTCTGAAAATTGGTCAAACCATGCCCAGACTTGGGGCCAATTTGGCCCAAAGTCTTGAAAAGACAAGTCGGGAAGAAAGATATTGGATAGAGGGAGAAAGCGAAGGGAGCAGGAGAAAGGGAAGGAAGAATAAAAAGTAGTGTTGGGCTACAGGAGTGAGATGGAGGAATTTCCATTAAAGAGGCAGGAAGCAGGAGAGTGAGAGAAAAGGAAAGAAGAGACATGCAGCCAGACGAGGGGTAAAGTCAGAGAGGATGGGACAGAGAACAGGATGAGAAGGAAATAAGGCAAGGGAAGGACAGGCAAGGACAGGCAAAGCAAGGCTAGGCTGCAGGACATTTTTTGGCTTTATAGTTTCTAGCACATTCGTCTTCAGACTAGGAGTAAGGCCATAAGACCGTATGGATTAGGCCCAAGCAAAAACCCCAGCTACTTGACACACTAAGACTAAGCCTAAAATACGCAGATCTCTCCATAAGGATGGTTTTTATACTGTGCTTCCACAATCTGCTGGCAGTACAAAAAAATAAGCTGCAGATCTCCTTAGGCTGAGTCATGGTGCTTTGGTGCAGGGACCATGCATATCATGGGAATAGTTCACCCTTTCTGCTCTGGTTTTCAGAGTATGACACCAAAACACCCACCTGATGATATCCTTTCAAGAGCAAAGGCAGCAATTTGCAGAATTCCGCTTCCTTGGGGAAGTGAGAAATTGCTGAGCTGCCACCAAGTCCTGCAGTGTCCCTGTCACCTGCAGAGTCACCACATACTCGCCACGGTAGCGGGCATTGTGACAAAGGTTCTATGTCAGCTGGGTGTGGCAGCCAGGCGCCCCCTAGGGGATGGGGAGCCTGTCAGCCCCGGGCCTGTCACTGCCTGCTGCCCCTGCTGTCACCAGCCAGGCCTCTGAAAATTGGTCAAACCATGCCCAGAGTTGGGGCCAATTTGGCCCAAAGTCTTGAAAAGACAAGTCGGGAAGAAAGATATGGGACAGAGGGAGAAAGCGAAGGGAGCAGGAGAAAGGGAAGGAAGAATAAAAAGTAGTGTTGGGCTTCAGGAGTGAGATGGAGGAATTGCAGGAAAAGAGGCAGGAAGCAGGAGAGTGAGAGAAAAGGAAAGTAGAGACATGCAGCCGGACGAGGGGTTAGTGAGGGAGGATGGGACAGAGAACAGGATGAGAAGGAAATAAGGCAAGGGAAGGACAGGCAAGGACAGGCAAAGCAAGGCTAGGCTGCAGGACATTTTTTGGCTTTATAGTTTCTAGCACATTCGTCTTCAGACTAGGAGTAAGGCCATAAGACCGTATGGATTAGGCCCAAGCAAAAACCCCAGCTACTTGAGACACTAAGACTAAGCCTAAAATACGCAGATCTCTCCATAAGGATGGTTTTTATACTGTGCTTCCACAATCTGCTGGCAGTACAAAAAAATAAGCTGCAGATCTCCTTAGGCTGAGTCATGGTGCTTTGGTGCAGGGACCATGCATATCATGGGAATAGTTCACCCTTTCTGCTCTGGTTTTCAGAGTATGACACCAAAACACCCACCTGATGATATCCTTTCAAGAGCAAAGGCAGCAATTTGCAGAATTCCGCTTCTTTGGGGAACTGAGAAATTGCTGAGCTGCCACCAAGTCCTGCAGTGTCCCTGTCACCTGCAGAGTCACCACATACTCGCCACGGTAGCGGGCATTGTGACAAAGGTTCTATGTCAGCTGGGTGTGGCAGCCAGGCACCCCCTAGGAGATGGGGAGCCTGTCAGCCCCGGGCCTGTCACTGCCTGCTGTCCCTGCTGTCACCAGCCAGGCCTCTGAAAATGGGTCAAACCATGCCCAGACTTGGGGCCAATTTGGCCCAAAGTCTTGAAAAGACAAGTCGGGAAGAAAGATATGGGACAGAGGGAGAAAGCGAAGGGAGCAGGAGAAAGGGAAGGAAGAATAAAAAGTAGTGTTGGGCTTCAGGAGTGAGATGGAGGAATTGCAGGAAAAGAGGCAGGAAGCAGGAGAGTGAGAGAAAAGGAAAGTAGAGACATGCAGCCAGACGAGGGGTTAGTGAGGGAGGATGGGACAGAGAACAGGATGAGAAGGAAATAAGGCAAGGGAAGGACAGGCAAGGACAGGCAAAGCAAGGCTAGGCTGCAGGACATTTTTTGGCTTTATAGTTTCTAGCACATTCGTCTTCAGACTAGGAGTAAGGCCATAAGACCGTATGGATTAGGCCCAAGCAAAAACCCCAGCTACTTGACACACTAAGACTAAGCCTAAAATACGCAGATCTCTCCATAAGGATGGTTTTTATACTGTTCTTCCACAATCTGCTGGCAGTACAAAAAAATAAGCTGCAGATCTCCTTAGGCTGAGTCATGGTGCTTTGGTGCAGGGACCATGCATATCATGGGAATAGTTCACCATTTCTGCTCTGGTTTTCAGAGTATGACACCAAAACACCCACCTGATGATATCCTTTCAAGAGCAAAGGCAGCAATTTGCAGAATTCCGCTTCTTTGGGGAAGGGAGAAATTGCTGAGCTGCCACCAAGTCCTGCAGTGTCCCTGTCACCTGCAGAGTCACCACATACTCGCCACGGTAGCGGGCATTGTGACAAAGGTTCTATGTCAGCTGGGTGTGGCAGCCAGGCGCCCCCTAGGGGATGGGGAGCCTGTCAGCCCCGGGCCTGTCACTGCCTGCTGCCCCTGCTGTCACCAGCCAGGCCTCTGAAAATTGGTCAAACCATGCCCAGACTTGGGGCCAATTTGGCCCAAAGTCTTGAAAAGACAAGTCGGGAAGAAAGATATGGGACAGAGGGAGAAAGCGAAGGGAGCAGGAGAAAGGGAAGGAAGAATAAAAAGTAGTGTTGGGCTTCAGGAGTGAGATGGAGGAATTGCAGGAAAAGAGGCAGGAAGCAGGAGAGTGAGAGAAAAGGAAAGTAGAGACATGCAGCCAGACGAGGGGTTAGTGAGGGAGGATGGGACAGAGAACAGGATGAGAAGGAAATAAGGCAAGGCAAGGACAGGCAAGGACAGGCAAAGCAAGGCTAAGCTGCAGGACATGTTTTCGCTTTATAGTTTCTAGCACATTCGTCTTCAGACTAGGAGTAAGGCCATAAGACCGTATGGATTAGGCCCAAGCAAAAACCCCAGCTACTTGAGACGCTAAGACTAAGCCTAAAATACGCAGATCTCTCCATAAGGATTGTTTTTATACTGTGCTTCCACAATCTGCTGGCAGTACAAAAAAATAAGCTGCAGATCTCCTTAGGCTGAGTCATGGTGCTTTGGTGCAGGGACCATGCATATCATGGGAATAGTTCACCCTTTCTGCTCTGGTTTTCAGAGTATGACACCAAAACACCCACCTGATGATATCCTTTCAAGAGCAAAGGCAGCAATTTGCAGAATTCCGCTTCTTTGGGGAACTGAGAAATTGCTGAGCTGCCACCAAGTCCTGCAGTGTCCCTGTCACCTGCAGAGTCACCACATACTCGCCACGGTAGCGGGCATTGTGACAAAGGTTCTATGTCAGCTGGGTGTGGCCGCCAGGCACCCCCTAGGAGATGGGGAGCCTGTCAGCCCCGGGCCTGTCACTGCCTGCTGTCCCTGCTGTCACCAGCCAGGCCTCTGAAAATGGGTCAAACCATGCCCAGACTTGGGGCCAATTTGGCCCAAAGTCTTGAAAAGACAAGTCGGGAAGAAAGATATGGGACAGAGGGAGAAAGCGAAGGGAGCAGGAGAAAGGGAAGGAAGAATAAAAAGTAGTGTTGGGCTTCAGGAGTGAGATGGAGGAATTGCAGGAAAAGAGGCAGGAAGCAGGAGAGTGAGAGAAAAGGAAAGTAGAGACATGCAGCCAGACGAGGGGTTAGTGAGGGAGGATGGGACAGAGAACAGGATGAGAAGGAAATAAGGCAAGGGAAGGACAGGCAAGGACAGGCAAAGCAAGGCTAGGCTGCAGGACATTTTTTGGCTTTATAGTTTCTAGCACATTCGTCTTCAGACTAGGAGTAAGGCCATAAGACCGTATGGATTAGGCCCAAGCAAAAACCCCAGCTACTTGACACACTAAGACTAAGCCTAAAATACGCAGATCTCTCCATAAGGATGGTTTTTATACTGTTCTTCCACAATCTGCTGGCAGTACAAAAAAATAAGCTGCAGATCTCCTTAGGCTGAGTCATGGTGCTTTGGTGCAGGGACCATGCATATCATGGGAATAGTTCACCATTTCTGCTCTGGTTTTCAGAGTATGACACCAAAACACCCACCTGATGATATCCTTTCAAGAGCAAAGGCAGCAATTTGCAGAATTGCGCTTCTTTGGGGAAGTGAGAAATTGCTGAGCTGCCACCAAGTCCTGCAGTGTCCCTGTCACCTGCAGAGTCACCACATACTCGCCACGGTAGCGGGCATTGTGACAAAGGTTCTATGTCAGCTGGGTGTGGCAGCCAGGCGCCCCCTAGGGGATGGGGAGCCTGTCAGCCCCGGGCCTGTCACTGCCTGCTGCCCCTGCTGTCACCAGCCAGGCCTCTGAAAATTGGTCAAACCATGCCCAGACTTGGGGCCAATTTGGCCCAAAGTCTTGAAAAGACAAGTCGGGAAGAAAGATATGGGACAGAGGGAGAAAGCGAAGGGAGCAGGAGAAAGGGAAGGAAGAATAAAAAGTAGTGTTGGGCTTCAGGAGTGAGATGGAGGAATTGCAGGAAAAGAGGCAGGAAGCAGGAGAGTGAGAGAAAAGGAAAGTAGAGACATGCAGCCAGACGAGGGGTTAGTGAGGGAGGATGGGACAGAGAACAGGATGAGAAGGAAATAAGGCAAGGCAAGGACAGGCAAGGACAGGCAAAGCAAGGCTAAGCTGCAGGACATGTTTTCGCTTTATAGTTTCTAGCACATTCGTCTTCAGACTAGGAGTAAGGCCATAAGACCGTATGGATTAGGCCCAAGCAAAAACCCCAGCTACTTGAGACGCTAAGACTAAGCCTAAAATACGCAGATCTCTCCATAAGGATTGTTTTTATACTGTGCTTCCACAATCTGCTGGCAGTACAAAAAAATAAGCTGCAGATCTCCTTAGCCTGAGTCATGGTGCTTTGGTGCAGGGACCATGCATATCATGGGAATATTTCACCATTTCTGCTCTGGTTTTCAGAGTATGACACCAAAACACCCATCTGATGATATCCTTTCAAGAGCAAAGGCAGCAATTTGCAGAATTCCGCTTCTTTAGGGAAGTGAGAAATTGCTGAGCTGCCACCAAGTCCTGCAGTGTCCCTGTCACCTGCAGAGTCACCACATACTCGCCACGGTAGCGGGCATTGTGACAAAGGTTCTATGTCAGCTGGGTGTGGCCGCCAGGCGCCCCCTAGGAGATGGGGAGCCTGTCAGCCCCGGGCCTGTCACTGCCTGCTGTCCCTGCTGTCACCAGCCAGGCCTCTGAAAATTGGTCAAACCATGCCCAGACTTGGGGCCAATTTGCCCCAAAGTCTTGAAAAGACAAGTCGGGAAGAAAGATATGGGACAGAGGGAGAAAGCGAAGGGAGCAGGAGAAAGGGAAGGAAGAATAAAAAGTAGTGTTGGGCTTCAGGAGTGAGATGGAGGAATTGCAGGAAAAGAGGCAGGAAGCAGGAGAGTGAGAGAAAAGGAAAGTAGAGACATGCAGCCAGACGAGGGGTTAGTGAGGGAGGATGGGACAGAGAACAGGATGAGAAGGAAATAAGGTAAGGCAAGGACCGGCAAGGACAGGCAAAGCAAGGACCAAGCTGCAGGACATTTTTTCGCTTTATAGTTTCTAGCACATTCGTCTTCAGACTAGGAGTAAGGCCATAAGACCGTATGGATTAGACCCAAGCAAAAACCCCAGCTACTTGAGACACTAAGACTAAGCCTAAAATACGCAGATCTCTCCATAAGGATGGTTTTTATACTGTGCTTCCACAATCTGCTGGCAGTACAAAAAAATAAGCTGCAGATCTCCTTAGGCTGAGTCATGGTGCTTTGGTGCAGGGACCATGCATATCATGGGAATATTTCACAATTTCTGCTCTGGTTTTCAGAGCATGACACCAAAACACCCACCTGATGATATCCTTTCAAGAGCAAAGGCAGCAATTTGCAGAATTCCGCTTCTTTGTGGAAGGGAGAAATTGCTGAGCTGCCACCAAGTCCTGCAGTGTCCCTTTCACCTGCAGAGTCACCACATACTCGCCACGGTAGCGGGCATTGTGACAAAGGTTCTATGTCAGCTGGGTGTGGCCGCCAGGCGCCCCCTAGGAGATGGGGAGCCTGTCAGCCCCGGGCCTGTCACTGCCTGCTGTCCCTGCTGTCACCAGCCAGGCCTCTGAAAATTGGTCAAACCATGCCCAGAGTTGGGGCCAATTTGGCCCAAAGTCTTGAAAAGACAAGTCGGGAAGAAAGATATGGGACAGAGGGAGAAAGCGAAGGGAGCAGGAGAAAGGGAAGGAAGAATAAAAAGTAGTGTTGGGCTTCAGGAGTGAGATGGAGGAATTGCAGGAAAAGAGGCAGGAAGCAGGAGAGTGAGAGAAAAGGAAAGTACAGACATGCAGCCAGACGAGGGGTTAGTGAGGGAGGATGGGACAGAGAACAGGATGAGAAGGAAATAAGGCAAGGCAAGGACAGGCAAGGACAGGCAAAGCAAGGCTAAGCTGCAGGACATGTTTTCGCTTTATAGTTTCTAGCACATTCGTGTTCAGACTAGGAGTAAGGCCATAAGACCGTATGGATTAGGCCCAAGCAAAAACCCCAGCTACTTGAGACACTAAGACTAAGCCTAAAATACGCAGATCTCTCCATAAGGATGGTTTTTATACTGTGCTTCCACAATCTGCTGGCAGTACAAAAAAATAAGCTGCAGATCTCCTTAGGCTGAGTCATGGTGCTTTGGTGCAGGGACCATGCATATCATGGGAATATTTCACCATTTCTGCTCTGGTTTTCAGAGCATGACACCAAAACACCCACCTGATGATATCCTTTCAAGTGCAAAGGCAGCAATTTGCAGAATTCCGCTTCTTTGGGGAAGTGAGAAATTGCTGAGCTGCCACCAAGTCCTGCAGTGTTCCTGTCACCTGCAGAGTCACCACATACTCGCCACGGTACCGAGCATTGTGAC
The DNA here is from genome assembly GCF_036013475.1 of Columba livia. Taxonomy (NCBI): domain Eukaryota; kingdom Metazoa; phylum Chordata; class Aves; order Columbiformes; family Columbidae; genus Columba; species Columba livia. The sequence goes on along the minus strand of NW_027043009.1, from coordinate 3,178,993 downwards.
AAAGGTTCTATGTCAGCTGGGTGTGGCAGCCAGGCGCCCCCTAGGGGATGGGGAGCCTGTCAGCCCCGGGCCTGTCACTGCCTGCTGTCCCTGCTGTCACCAGCCAGGCCTCTGAAAATTGGTCAAACCATGCCCAGACTTGGGGCCAATTTGGCCCAACGTCTTGAAAAGACAAGTCGGGAAGAAAGATATGGGACAGAGGGAGAAAGCGAAGGGAGCAGGAGAAAGGGAAGGAAGAATAAAAAGTAGTGTTGGGCTTCAGGAGTGAGATGGAGGAATTGCAGGAAAAGAGGCAGGAAGCAGGAGAGTGAGAGAAAAGGAGAGACATGCAGCCAGACGAGGGGTTAGTGAGGGAGGATGGGACAGAGAACAGGATGAGAAGGAAATAAGGCAAGGCAAGGACAGGCAAGGACAGGCAAAGCAAGGCTAAGCTGCAGGACATGTTTTCGCTTTATAGTTTCTAGCACATTCGTCTTCAGACTAGGAGTAAGGCCATAAGACCGTATGGATTAGGCCCAAGCAAAAACCCCAGCTACTTGAGACACTAAGACTAAGCCTAAAATACGCAGATCTCTCCATAAGGATGGTTTTTATACTGTGCTTCCACAATCTGCTGGCAGTACAAAAAAATAAGCTGCAGATCTCCTTAGGCTGAGTCATGGTGCTTTGGTGCAGGGACCATGCATATCATGGGAATATTTCACCCTTTCTGCTCCGGTTTTCAGAGTATGACACCAAAACACCCACCTGATGACATCCTTTCAAGAGCAAAGGCAGCAATTTGCAGAATTCCGCTTCTTTGGGGAAGTGAGAAATTGCTGAGCTGCCACCAAGTCCTGCAGTGTCCCTTTCACCTGCAGAGTCACCACATACTCGCCACGGTAGCGGGCATTGTGACAAAGGTTCTATGTCAGCTGGGTGTGGCCGCCAGGCGCCCCCTAGGAGATGGGGAGCCTGTCAGCCCCGGGCCTGTCACTTCCTGCTGTCCCTTCTGTCACCAGCCAGGCCTCTGAAAATTGGTCAAACCATGCCCAGACTTGGGGCCAATTTGGCCCAAAGTCTTGAAAAGACAAGTCGGGAAGAAAGATATGGGACAGAGGGAGAAAGCAAAGGGAGCAGGAGAAAGGGAAGGAAGAATAAAAAGTAGTGTTGGGCTACAGGAGTGAGATGGAGGAATTTCCATTAAAGAGGCAGGAAGCAGGAGAGTGAGAGAAAAGGAAAGAAGAGACATGCAGCCAGACGAGGGGTAAAGTGAGAGAGGTTGGGACAGAGAACAGGATGAGAAGGAAATAAGGCAAGGGAAGGACAGGCAAGGACAGGCAAAGCAAGGCTAAGCTGCAGGACATTTATTGGCTTTATAGTTTCTAGCACATTCGTCTTCAGACTAGGAGTAAGGCCATAAGACCGTATGGATTAGGCCCAAGCAAAAACCCCAGCTACTTGACACACTAAGACTAAGCCTAAAATACGCAGATCTCTCCATAAGGATGGTTTTTATACTGTGCTTCCACAATCTGCTGGCAGTACAAAAAAATAAGCTGCAGATCTCCTTAGGCTGAGTCATGGTGCTTTGGTGCAGGGACCATGCATATCATGGGAATAGTTCACCATTTCTGCTCTGGTTTTCAGAGTATGACACCAAAACACCCACCTGATGATATCCTTTCAAGAGCAAAGGCAGCAATTTGCAGAATTCCGCTTCTTTGGGGAAGTGAGAAATTGCTGAGCTGCCACCAAGTCCTGCAGTGTCCCTGTCACCTGCAGAGTCACCACATACTCGCCACGGTAGCGGGCATTGTGACAAAGGTTCTATGTCAGCTGGGTGTGGCAGCCAGGCGCCCCCTAGGGGATGGGGAGCCTGTCAGCCCCGGGCCTGTCACTGCCTGCTGCCCCTGCTGTCACCAGCCAGGCCTCTGAAAATTGGTCAAACCATGCCCAGACTTGGGGCCAATTTGGCCCAAAGTCTTGAAAAGACAAGTCGGGAAGAAAGATATGGGACAGAGGGAGAAAGCGAAGGGAGCAGGAGAAAGGGAAGGAAGAATAAAAAGTAGTGTTGGGCTTCAGGAGTGAGATGGAGGAATTGCAGGAAAAGAGGCAGGAAGCAGGAGAGTGAGAGAAAAGGAAAGTACAGACATGCAGCCAGACGAGGGGTTAGTGAGGGAGGATGGGACAGAGAACAGGATGAGAAGGAAATAAGGCAAGGCAAGGACAGGCAAGGACAGGCAAAGCAAGGCTAAGCTGCAGGACATTTTTTGGCTTTATAGTTTCTAGCACATTCGTATTCAGACTAGGAGTAAGGCCATGAGACCGTATGGATTACCCCAAGCAAAAACCCCAGCTACTTGAGACACTAAGACTAAGCCTAAAATACGCAGATCTCTCCATAAGGATGGTTTTTATACTGTGCTTCCACAATCTGCTGGCAGTACAAAAAAATAAGCTGCAGATCTCCTTAGGCTGAGTCATGGTGCTTTGGTACAGGGACCATGCATATCATGGGAATATTTCACCATTTCTGCGCTGGTTTTCAGAGTATGACACCAAAACACTCACCTGATGATATCCTTTCAAGAGCAAAGGCAGCAATTTGCAGAATTCCGCTTCTTTGGGGAAGTGAGAAATTGCTGAGCTGCCACCAAGTCCTGCAGTGTCCCTGTCACCTGTAAAGTCACCAGATATTCGCCACGGTAGCGGGCATTGTGACAAAGGTTCTATGTCAGCTGGGTGTGGCAGCCAGGTGCCCCCTAGGGGATGGGGAGCCTGTCAGCCCCGGGCCTGTCACTGCCTGCTGTCCCTGCTGTCACCAGCCAGGCCTCTGAAAATTGGTCAAACCATGCCCAGACTTGGGGCCAACTTGGCCCAAAGTCTTGAAAAGACAAGTCGGGAAGAAAGATATGGGACAGAGGGAGCAAGCGAAGGGAGCAGAAGAAAGGGAAGGAAGAATAAAAAGTAGTGTTGGGCTACAGGAGTGAGATGGAGGAATTGCTATTAAAGAGGCAGGAAGCAGGGGTGTGAGAGAAAAGGAAAGAAGAGACATGCAGCCAGACGAGGGGTTAGTGAGAGAGGATGGGACAGAAAACAGGATGAGAAGGAAATAAGGCAAGGCAAGGACAGGCAAGGACAGGCAAAGCAAGGCTAGGCTGCAGGACATTTTTTCGCTTTATAGTTTCTAGCACATTCGTCTTCAGACTAGGAGTAAGGCCATAAGACCGTATGGATTAGACCCAAGCAAAAACCCCAGCTACTTGAGACACTAAGACTAAGCCTAAAATACGCAGATCTCTCCATAAGGATGGTTTTTATACTGTGCTTCCACAATCTGCTGGCAGTACAAAATAATAAGCTGCAGATCTCCTTAGGCTGAGTCATGGTGCTTTGGTGCAGGGACCATGCATATCATGGGAATATTTCACCATTTCTGCTCTGGTTTTCAGAGTATGACACCAAAACACCCACCTGATGATATCCTTTCAAGAGCAAAGGCAGCAATTTGCAGAATTCCGCTTCTCTGGGGAAGTGAGAAATTGCTGAGCTGCCACCAAGTCCTGCAGTGTCCCTGTCACCTGCAGAGTCACCACATACTCGCCACGGTAGCGGGCATTGTGACAAAGGTTCTATGTCAGCTGGGTGTGGCAGCCAGGCGCCCCCTAGGGGATGGGGAGCCTGTCAGCCCCGGGCCTGTCACTGCCTGCTGTCCCTGCTGTCACCAGCCAGGCCTCTGAAAATTGGTCAAACCATGCCCAGACTTGGGGCCAATTTGGCCCAAAGTCTTGAAAAGACAAGTCGGGAAGAAAGATATGGGACAGAGGGAGAAAGCGAAGGGAGCAGGAGAAAGGGAAGGAAGAATAAAAAGTAGTGTTGGGCTTCAGGAGTGAGATGGAGGAATTGCAGGAAAAGAGGCAGGAAGCAGGAGAGTGAGAGAAAAGGAAAGTAGAGACATGCAGCCAGACGAGGGGTTAGTGAGGGAGGATGGGACAGAGAACAGGATGAGAAGGAAATAAGGCAAGGCAAGGACAGGCAAGGACAGGCAAAGCAAGGCTAGGCTGCAGGACATGTTTTCGCTTTATAGTTTCTAGCACATTCGTCTTCAGACTAGGAGTAAGGCCATAAGACCGTATGGATTACCCCAAGCAAAAACCCCAGCTACTTGAGACACTAAGACTAAGCCTAAAATACGCAGATCTCTCCATAAGGATGGTTTTTATACTGTGCTTCCACAATCTGCTGGCAGTACAAAAAAATAAGCTGCAGATCTCCTTAGGCTGAGTCATGGTGCTTTGGTACAGGGACCATGCATATCATGGGAATATTTCACCATTTCTGCGCTGGTTTTCAGAGTATGACACCAAAACACTCACCTGATGATATCCTTTCAAGAGCAAAGGCAGCAATTTGCAGAATTCCGCTTCTTTGGGGAAGTGAGAAATTGCTGAGCTGCCACCAAGTCCTGCAGTGTCCCTGTCACCTGTAAAGTCACCAGATATTCGCCACGGTAGCGGGCATTGTGACAAAGGTTCTATGTCAGCTGGGTGTGGCAGCCAGGTGCCCCCTAGGGGATGGGGAGCCTGTCAGCCCCGGGCCTGTCACTGCCTGCTGTCCCTGCTGTCACCAGCCAGGCCTCTGAAAATTGGTCAAACCATGCCCAGACTTGGGGCCAACTTGGCCCAAAGTCTTGAAAAGACAAGTCGGGAAGAAAGATATGGGACAGAGGGAGCAAGCGAAGGGAGCAGAAGAAAGGGAAGGAAGAATAAAAAGTAGTGTTGGGCTACAGGAGTGAGATGGAGGAATTGCTATTAAAGAGGCAGGAAGCAGGGGTGTGAGAGAAAAGGAAAGAAGAGACATGCAGCCAGACGAGGGGTTAGTGAGAGAGGATGGGACAGAAAACAGGATGAGAAGGAAATAAGGCAAGGCAAGGACAGGCAAGGACAGGCAAAGCAAGGCTAGGCTGCAGGACATTTTTTCGCTTTATAGTTTCTAGCACATTCGTCTTCAGACTAGGAGTAAGGCCATAAGACCGTATGGATTAGACCCAAGCAAAAACCCCAGCTACTTGAGACACTAAGACTAAGCCTAAAATACGCAGATCTCTCCATAAGGATGGTTTTTATACTGTGCTTCCACAATCTGCTGGCAGTACAAAATAATAAGCTGCAGATCTCCTTAGGCTGAGTCATGGTGCTTTGGTGCAGGGACCATGCATATCATGGGAATATTTCACCATTTCTGCTCTGGTTTTCAGAGTATGACACCAAAACACCCACCTGATGATATCCTTTCAAGAGCAAAGGCAGCAATTTGCAGAATTCCGCTTCTCTGGGGAAGTGAGAAATTGCTGAGCTGCCACCAAGTCCTGCAGTGTCCCTGTCACCTGCAGAGTCACCACATACTCGCCACGGTAGCGGGCATTGTGACAAAGGTTCTATGTCAGCTGGGTGTGGCAGCCAGGCGCCCCCTAGGGGATGGGGAGCCTGTCAGCCCCGGGCCTGTCACTGCCTGCTGTCCCTGCTGTCACCAGCCAGGCCTCTGAAAATTGGTCAAACCATGCCCAGACTTGGGGCCAATTTGGCCCAAAGTCTTGAAAAGACAAGTCGGGAAGAAAGATATGGGACAGAGGGAGAAAGCGAAGGGAGCAGGAGAAAGGGAAGGAAGAATAAAAAGTAGTGTTGGGCTTCAGGAGTGAGATGGAGGAATTGCAGGAAAAGAGGCAGGAAGCAGGAGAGTGAGAGAAAAGGAAAGTAGAGACATGCAGCCAGACGAGGGGTTAGTGAGGGAGGATGGGACAGAGAACAGGATGAGAAGGAAATAAGGCAAGGCAAGGACAGGCAAGGACAGGCAAAGCAAGGCTAGGCTGCAGGACATGTTTTCGCTTTATAGTTTCTAGCACATTCGTCTTCAGACTAGGAGTAAGGCCATAAGACCGTATGGATTACCCCAAGCAAAAACCCCAGCTACTTGAGACACTAAGACTAAGCCTAAAATACGCAGATCTCTCCATAAGGATGGTTTTTATACTGTGCTTCCACAATCTGCTGGCAGTACAAAAAAATAAGCTGCAGATCTCCTTAGGCTGAGTCATGGTGCTTTGGTACAGGGACCATGCATATCATGGGAATATTTCACCATTTCTGCGCTGGTTTTCAGAGTATGACACCAAAACACTCACCTGATGATATCCTTTCAAGAGCAAAGGCAGCAATTTGCAGAATTCCGCTTCTTTGGGGAAGTGAGAAATTGCTGAGCTGCCACCAAGTCCTGCAGTGTCCCTGTCACCTGTAAAGTCACCAGATATTCGCCACGGTAGCGGGCATTGTGACAAAGGTTCTATGTCAGCTGGGTGTGGCAGCCAGGTGCCCACTAGGGGATGGGGAGCCTGTCAGCCCCGGGCCTGTCACTGCCTGCTGTCCCTGCTGTCACCAGCCAGGCCTCTGAAAATTGGTCAAACCATGCCCAGACTTGGGGCCAACTTGGCCCAAAGTCTTGAAAAGACAAGTCGGGAAGAAAGATATGGGACAGAGGGAGCAAGCGAAGGGAGCAGAAGAAAGGGAAGGAAGAATAAAAAGTAGTGTTGGGCTACAGGAGTGAGATGGAGGAATTGCTATTAAAGAGGCAGGAAGCAGGAGTGTGAGAGAAAAGGAAAGAAGAGACATGCAGCCAGACGAGGGGTTAGTGAGAGAGGATGGGACAGAAAACAGGATGAGAAGGAAATAAGGCAAGGCAAGGACAGGCAAGGACAGGCAAAGCAAGGCTAGGCTGCAGGACATTTTTTCGCTTTATAGTTTCTAGCACATTCGTCTTCAGACTAGGAGTAAGGCCATAAGTCCGTATGGATTAGGCCCAAGCAAAAACCCCAGCTACTTGAGACACTAAGACTAAGCCTAAAATACGCAGATCTCTCCATAAGGATGGTTTTTATACTGTGCTTCCACAATCTGCTGGCAGTACAAAATAATAAGCTGCAGATCTCCTTAGGCTGAGTCATGGTGCTTTGGTGCAGGGACCATGCATATCATGGGAATATTTCACCATTTCTGCTCTGGTTTTCAGAGTATGACACCAAAACACCCATCTGATGATATCCTTTCAAGAGCAAAGGCAGCAATTTGCAGAATTCCGCTTCTTTAGGGAAGTGAGAAATTGCTGAGCTGCCACCAAGTCCTGCAGTGTCCCTGTCACCTGCAGAGTCACCACATACTCGCCACGGTAGCGGGCATTGTGACAAAGGTTCTATGTCAGCTGGGTGTGGCCGCCAGGCGCCCCCTAGGAGATGGGGAGCCTGTCAGCCCCGGGCCTGTCACTGCCTGCTGTCCCTGCTGTCACCAGCCAGGCCTCTGAAAATTGGTCAAACCATGCCCAGACTTGGGGCCAATTTGCCCCAAAGTCTTGAAAAGACAAGTCGGGAAGAAAGATATGGGACAGAGGGAGAAAGCGAAGGGAGCAGGAGAAAGGGAAGGAAGAATAAAAAGTAGTGTTGGGCTTCAGGAGTGAGATGGAGGAATTGCAGGAAAAGAGGCAGGAAGCAGGAGAGTGAGAGAAAAGGAAAGTAGAGACATGCAGCCAGACGAGGGGTTAGTGAGGGAGGATGGGACAGAGAACAGGATGAGAAGGAAATAAGGTAACGCAAGGACCGGCAAGGACAGGCAAAGCAAGGCCAAGCTGCAGGACATTTTTTCGCTTTATAGTTTCTAGCACATTCGTATTCAGACTAGGAGTAAGGCCATGAGACCGTATGGATTACCCCAAGCAAAAACCCCAGCTACTTGAGACACTAAGACTAAGCCTAAAATACGCAGATCTCTCCATAAGGATGGTTTTTATACTGTGCTTCCACAATCTGCTGGCAGTACAAAAAAATAAGCTGCAGATCTCCTAAGGCTGAGTCATGGTGATTTGGTACAGGGACCATGCATATCATGGGAATATTTCACCATTTCTGCGCTGGTTTTCAGAGTATGACACCAAAACACTCACCTGATGATATCCTTTCAAGAGCAAAGGCAGCAATTTGCAGAATTCCGCTTCTTTGGGGAAGTGAGAAATTGCTGAGCTGCCACCAAGTCCTGCAGTGTCCCTGTCACCTGTAAAGTCACCAGATATTCGCCACGGTAGCGGGCATTGTGACAAAGGTTCTATGTCAGCTGGGTGTGGCAGCCAGGTGCCCCCTAGGGGATGGGGAGCCTGTCAGCCCCGGGCCTGTCACTGCCTGCTGTCCCTGCTGTCACCAGCCAGGCCTCTGAAAATTGGTCAAACCATGCCCAGACTTGGGGCCAACTTGGCCCAAAGTCTTGAAAAGACAAGTCGGGAAGAAAGATATGGGACAGAGGGAGCAAGCGAAGGGAGCAGAAGAAAGGGAAGGAAGAATAAAAAGTAGTGTTGGGCTACAGGAGTGAGATGGAGGAATTGCTATTAAAGAGGCAGGAAGCAGGAGTGTGAGAGAAAAGGAAAGAAGAGACATGCAGCCAGACGAGGGGTTAGTGAGAGAGGATGGGAGAGAAAACAGGATGAGAAGGAAATAAGGCAAGGCAAGGACAGGCAAGGACAGGCAAAGCAAGGCTAGGCTGCAGGACATTTTTTCGCTTTATAGTTTCTAGCACATTCGTCTTCAGACTAGGAGTAAGGCCATAAGTCCGTATGGATTAGGCCCAAGCAAAAACCCCAGCTACTTGAGACACTAAGACTAAGCCTAAAATACGCAGATCTCTCCATAAGGATGGTTTTTATACTGTGCTTCCACAATCTGCTGGCAGTACAAAATAATAAGCTGCAGATCTCCTTAGGCTGAGTCATGGTGCTTTGGTGCAGGGACCATGCATATCATGGGAATATTTCACCATTTCTGCTCTGGTTTTCAGAGTATGACACCAAAACACCCATCTGATGATATCCTTTCAAGAGCAAAGGCAGCAATTTGCAGAATTCCGCTTCTTTAGGGAAGTGAGAAATTGCTGAGCTGCCACCAAGTCCTGCAGTGTCCCTGTCACCTGCAGAGTCACCACATACTCGCCACGGTAGCGTGCATTGTGACAAAGGTTCTATGTCAGCTGGGTGTGGCCGCCAGGCGCCCCCTAGGAGATGGGGAGCCTGTCAGCCCCGGGCCTGTCACTGCCTGCTGTCCCTGCTGTCACCAGCCAGGCCTCTGAAAATTGGTCAAACCATGCCCAGACTTGGGGCCAATTTGCCCCAAAGTCTTGAAAAGACAAGTCGGGAAGATAGATATGGGACAGAGGGAGCAAGCGAAGGGAGCAGAAGAAAGGGAAGGAAGAATAAAAAGTAGTGTTGGGCTACAGGAGTGAGATGGAGGAATTGCTATTAAAGAGGCAGGAAGCAGGAGTGTGAGAGAAAAGGAAAGAAGAGACATGCAGCCAGACGAGGGGTTAGTGAGAGAGGATGGGACAGAAAACAGGATGAGAAGGAAATAAGGCAAGGCAAGGACAGGCAAGGACAGGCAAAGCAAGGCTAGGCTGCAGGACATTTTTTCGCTTTATAGTTTCTAGCACATTCGTCTTCAGACTAGGAGTAAGGCCATAAGTCCGTATGGATTAGGCCCAAGCAAAAACCCCAGCTACTTGAGACACTAAGACTAAGCCTAAAATACGCAGATCTCTCCATAAGGATGGTTTTTATAGTGTGCTTCCACAATCTGCTGGCAGTACAAAATAATAAGCTGCAGATCTCCTTAGGCTGAGTCATGGTGCTTTGGTGCAGGGACCATGCATATCATGGGAATATTTCACCATTTCTGCTCTGGTTTTCAGAGTATGACACCAAAACACCCACCTGATGATATCCTTTCAAGAGCAAAGGCAGCAATTTGCAGAATTCCGCTTCTCTGGGGAAGTGAGAAATTGCTGAGCTGCCACCAAGTCCTGCAGTGTCCCTGTCACCTGCAGAGTCACCACATACTCGCCACGGTAGCGGGCATTGTGACAAAGGTTCTATGTCAGCTGGGTGTGGCAGCCAGGCGCCCCCTAGGGGATGGGGAGCCTGTCAGCCCCGGGCCTGTCACTGCCTGCTGTCCCTGCTGTCACCAGCCAGGCCTCTGAAAATTGGTCAAACCATGCCCAGACTTGGGGCCAATTTGGCCCAAAGTCTTGAAAACACAAGTCGGGAGGAAAGATATGGGACAGAGGGAGAAAGCGAAGGGAGCAGGAGAAAGGGAAGGAAGAATAAAAAGTAGTGTTGGGCTTCAGGAGTGAGATGGAGGAATTGCAGGAAAAGAGGCAGGAAGCAGGAGAGTGAGAGAAAAGGAAAGTAGAGACATGCAGCCAGACGAGGGGTTAGTGAGGGAGGATGGGACAGAGAACAGGATGAGAAGGAAATAAGGTAAGGCAAGGACCGGCAAGGACAGGCAAAGCAAGGCCAAGCTGCAGGACATTTTTTCGCTTTATAGTTTCTAGCACATTCGTCTTCAGACTAGGAGTAAGGCCATAAGACCGTATGGATTAGACCCAAGCAAAAACCCCAGCTACTTGAGACACTAAGACTAAGCCTAAAATACGCAGATCTCTCCATAAGGATGGTTTTTATACTGTGCTTCCACAATCACCTGGCAGTACAAAAAAATAAGCTGCAGATCTCCTTAGGCTGAGTCATGGTGCTTTGGTGCAGGGACCATGCATATCATGGGAATATTTCACATTTCTGCTCTGGTTTTCAGAGCATGACACCAAAACACCCACCTGATGATATCCTTTCAAGAGCAAAGGCAGCAATTTGCAGAATTCCGCTTCTTTGGGGAAGTGAGAAATTGCTGAGCTGCCACCAAGTCCTGCAGTGTCCCTTTCACCTGCAGAGTCACCACATACTCGCCACGGTAGCGGGCATTGTGACAAAGGTTCTATGTCAGCTGGGTGTGGCCGCCAGGCGCCCCCTAGGAGATGGGGAGCCTGTCAGCCCCGGGCCTGTCACTGCCTGCTGTCCCTGCTGTCTCCAGCCAGGCCTCTGAAAATTGGTCAAACCATGCCCAGACTTGGGGCCAATTTGGCCCAAAGTCTTGAAAAGACAAGTCGGGAAGAAAGATATGGGACAGAGGGAGAAAGCGAAGGGAGCAGGAGAAAGGGAAGGAAGAATAAAAAGTAGTGCTGGGCTACAGGAGTGAGATGGAGGAATTTCCATTAAAGAGGCAGGAAGCAGGAGAGTGAGAGAAAAGGAAAGAAGAGACATGCAGCCAGACGAGGGGTTAGTGAGGGAGGATGGGACAGAGAACAGGATGAGAAGGAAATAAGGCAAGGCAAGGACAGGCAAGGACAGGCAAAGCAAGGCTAAGCTGCAGGACATGTTTTCGCTTTATAGTTTCTAGCACATTCGTGTTCAGACTAGGAGTAAGGCCATAAGACCGTATGGATTAGGCCCAAGCAAAAACCCCAGCTACTTGAGACACTAAGACTAAGCCTAAAGTACGCAGATCTCTCCATAAGGATGGTTTTTATACTGTGCTTCCACAATCTGCTGGCAGTACAAAAAAATAAGCTGCAGATCTCCTTAGGCTGAGTCACGGTGCTTTGGTGCAGGGACCATGCATATCATGGGAATATTTCACCATTTCTGCTCTGGTTTTCAGAGTATGACACCAAAACACCCACCTGATGATATCCTTTCAAGAGCAAAGGCAGCAATTTGCAGAATTCCGCTTCTTTGGAGAAGTGAGAAATTGCTGAGCTGCCACCAAGTCCTGCAGTGTCCCTGTCACCTGCAGAGTCACCACATACTCGCCACGGTAGCGGGCATTGTGACAAAGGTTCTATGTCAGCTGGTTGTGGCCGCCAGGCGCCCCCTAGGAGATGGGGAGCCTGTCAGCCCCGGGCATGTCACTGCCTGCTGTCCCTGCTGTCACCAGCCAGGCCTCTGAAAATTGGTCAAACCATGCCCAGACTTGGGCCAATTTTGCCCAAAGTCTTGAAAAGACAAGTCGGGAAGAAAGATATGGGACAGAGGGAGAAAGCGAAGGGAGCAGGAGAAAGGAAAGGAAGAATAAAAAGTAGTGTTGGGCTTCAGGAGTGAGATGGAGGAATTGCAGGAAAAGAGGCAGGAAGCAGGAGAGTGAGAGAAAAGGAAAGTAGAGACATGCAGCCAGACGAGGGGTTAGTGAGGGAGGATGGGACAGAGAACAGGATGAGAAGGAAATAAGGCAAGGCAAGGACAGGCAAGGATAGGCAAAGCAAGGCTAAGCTGCAGGACATGTTTTCGCTTTATAGTTTCTAGCACATTCGTCTTCAGACTAGGAGTAAGGCCATAAGACCGTATGGATTAGGCCCAAGCAAAAACCCCAGCTACTTGAGACACTAAGACTAAGCCTAAAATACGCAGATCTCTCCATAAGGATGGTTTTTATACTGTGCTTCCACAATCTGCTGGCAGTACAAAAATATAAGCTGCAGATCTCCTTAGGCTGAGTCATGGTGCTTTGGTGCAGGGACCATGCATATCATGGGAATAGTTCACCCTTTCTGCTCTGGTTTTCAGAGTATGACACCAAAACACCCACCTGATGATATCCTTTCAAGAGCAAAGGCAGCAATTTGCAGAATTCCGCTTCTTTGGGGAACTGAGAAATTGCTGAGCTGCCACCAAGTCCTGCAGTGTCCCTGTCACCTGCAGAGTCACCACATACTCGCCACGGTAGCAGGCATTGTGACAAAGGTTCTATGTCAGCTGGGTGTGGCCGCCAGGCGCCCCCTAGGAGATGGGGAGCCTGTCAGCCCCGGGCCTGTCACTGCCTGCTGTCCCTGCTGTCTCCAGCCAGGCCTCTGAAAATTGGTCAAACCATGCCCAGACTTGGGGCCAATTTGGCCCAAAGTCTTGAAAAGACAAGTCGGGAAGAAAGATATGGGACAGAGGGAGAAAGCGAAGGGAGCAGGAGAAAGGGAAGGAAGAATAAAAAGTAGTGTTGGGCTTCAGGAGTGAGATGGAGGAATTGCAGGAAAAGAGGCAGGAAGCAGGAGAGTGAGAGAAAAGGAAAGTAGAGACATGCAGCCAGACGAGGGGTTAGTGAGGGAGGATGGAGACAGAGAACAGGATGAGAAGGAAATAAGGTAAGGCAAGGACCGGCAAGGACAGGCAAAGCAAGGCCAAGCTGCAGGACATTTTTTCGCTTTATAGTTTCTAGCACATTCGTCTTCAGACTAGGAGTAAGGCCATAAGACCGTATGGATTAGACCCAAGCAAAAACCCCAGCTACTTGAGACACTAAGACTAAGCCTAAAATACGCAGATCTCTCCATAAGGATGGTTTTTATACTGTGCTTCCACAATCAGCTGGCAGTACAAAAAAATAAGCTGTAGATCTCCTTAGGCTGAGTCATGGTGCTTTGGTGCAGGGACCATGCATATCATGGGAATATTTCACCATTTCTGCTCTGGTTTTCAGAGCATGACACCAAAACACCCACCTGATGATATCCTTTCAAGAGCAAAGGCAGCAATTTGCAGAATTCCGCTTCTCTGGGGAAGTGAGAAATTGCTGAGCTGACACCAAGTCCTGCAGTGTCCCTGTCACCTGCAGAGTCACCACATACTCGCCACGGTAGCGGGCATTGTGACAAAGGTTCTATGTCAGCTGGGTGTGGCAGCCATGCGCCCCCTAGGGGATGGGGAGCCTGTCAGCCCCTGGCCTGTCACTGCCTGCTGTCCCTGCTGTCACCAGCCAGGCCTCTGAAAATGGGTCAAACCATGCCCAGACTTGGGGCCAATTTGGCCCAACGTCTTGAAAAGACAAGTTGGGAAGAAAGATATGGGACAGAGGGAGAAAGCGAAGGGAGCAGGAGAAAGGGAAGGAAGAATAAAAAGTAGTGTTGGGCTTCAGGAGTGAGATGGAGGAATTGCAGGAAAAGAGGGAGGAAGTAGGAGAGTGATAGAAAAGGAAAGACGAAACATGCAGCTAGAAGAGGGGTTAGTGAGAGAGGATGGGACAGAGAACAGGATGAGAAGGAAATAAGGCAAGGCAAGGACAGGCAAGGACAGGCAAAGCAAGGCTAGGCTGCAGGACATTTTTTCGCTTTGTAGTTTCTTGCACATTTGTCTTCAGACTAGGAGTAAGGCCATAAGACCGTATGGATTAGGCCCAAGCAAAAACCCCAGCTACTTGAGACACTTAGACTAAGCCTAAAATACGCAGATCTCTCCATAAGGATGGTTTTTGTACTGTGCTTCCACAATCTGCTGGCAGTACAAAAAAATAAGCTGCAGATCTCCTTAGGCTGAGTCATGGTGCTTTGGTGCAGGGACCATGCATATCATGGGAATATTTCAACATTTCTGCTCTGGTTTTCAGAGCATGACACCAAAACACCCACCTGATGATATCCTTTCAAGAGCAAAGGCAGCAATTTGCAGAATTCCGCTTCCTTGGGAAAGTGAGAAATTGCTGAGCTGCCACCAAGTCCTGCAGTGTCCCTGTCACCTGCAGAGTCACCACATACTCGCCACGGTAGCGGGCATTGTAACAAAGGTTCTGTGTCAGCTGGGTGTGGCAGCCAGGCGCCCCCTAGGGGATGGGGAGCCTGTCAGCCCCGGGCCTGTCACTGCCTGCTGTCCCTGCTGTCACCAGCCAGGCCTCTGAAAATTGGTCAAACCTTGCCCAGACTTGGGGCCAATTTGGCCCAAAGTCTTGAAAAGACAAGTCAGGAAGAAAGATATGGGACAGAGGGAGAAAGCGAAGGGAGCAGGAGAAAGGGAAGGAAGAATAAAAAGTAGTGTTGGGCTGCAGGAGTGAGATGGAGGAATTGCCATTAAAGAGGCAGCAGCAGGAGAGTGAGAGAAAAGGAAAGTAGAGACATGCAGCCAGACGAGGGGTTAGTGAGGGAGGATGGGACAGAGAACAGGATGAGAAGGAAATAAGGCAAGGCAAGGACAGGCAAGGACAGGCAAAGCAAGGCTAAGCTGCAGGACATGTTTTCGCTTTATAGTTTCTAGCACATTCGTCTTCAGACTAGGAGTAAGGCCATAAGACCGTATGGATTAGGCCCAAGCAAAAACCCCAGCTACTTGAGACACTAAGACTAAGCCTAAAATACGCAGATCTCTCCATAAGGATGGTTTTTATACTGTGCTTCCACAATCTGCTGGCAGTACAAAAAAAGAAGCTGCAGATCTCCTTAGGCTGAGTCATGGTGCTTTGTTGCAGGGACCATGCATATCATGGGAATATTTCACCATTTCTGCTCTGGTTTTCAGAGTATGACACCAAAACACCCACCTGATGATATCCTTTCAAGAGCAAAGGCAGCAATTTGCAGAATTCCGCTTCTTTGGGGAAGTGAGAAATTGCTGAGCTGCCACCAAGTCCTGCAGTGTCCCTGTCACCTGCAGAGTCACCACATACTCGCCACGGTAGCGGGCATTGTGACAAAGGTTCTATGTCAGCTGGGTGTGGCCGCCAGGCGCCCCCTAGGAGATGGGGAGCCTGTCAGCCCCGGGCCTGTCACTGCCTGCTGTCCCTGCTGTCACCAGCCAGGCCTCTGAAAATTGGTCAAACCATGCCCAGACTTGGGGCCATTTGGCCCAACGTCTTGAAAAGACAAGTCGGGAAGAAAGATATGGGACAGAGGGAGAAAGCGAAGGGAGCAGGAGAAAGGGAAGGAAGAATAAAAAGTACTGTTGGGCTTCAGGAGTGAGATGGAGGAATTGCAGGAAAAGAGGCAGGAAGCAGGAGAGTGAGAGAAAAGGAAAGTAGAGACATGCAGCCAGACGAGGGGTTAGTGAGGGAGGATGGGACAGAGAACAGGATGAGAAGGAAATAAGGCAAGGCAAGGACAGGCAAGGACAGGCAAAGCAAGGCTAGGCTGCAGGACATTTTTTTGCTTTATAGATTCTAGCACATTCGTCTTCAGACTAGGAGTAAGGCCATAAGACCGTATGGATTAGGCCCAAGCAAAAAGCCCAGCTACTTGAGACACTTAGACTAAGCCTAAAATACGCAGATCTCTCCATAAGGATGGTTTTTATACTGTGCTTCCACAATCTGCTGGCAGTACAAAAAAATAAGCTGCAGATCTCCTTAGGCTGAGTCATGGTGCTTTGTTGCAGGGACCATGCATATCATGGGAATATTTCACCATTTCTGCTCTGGTTTTCAGAGTATGACACCAAAACACCCACCTGATGATATCCTTTCAAGAGCAAAGGCAGCAACTTGCAGAATTCCGCTTCTTTGGGGAAGTGAGAAATTGCTGAACTGACACCAAGTCCTGCAGTGTCCCTGTCACCTGCAGAGTCACCACATACTCGCCACGCTAGCGGGCATTGTGACAGAGGCTCTATGTCAGCTGGGTGTGGCAGCCAGGCGCCCCCTAGGGGATGGGGAGCCTGCCAGCCCCGGGCCTGTCACTGCCTGCTGTCCCTGCTGTCACCAGCCAGGCCTCTGAAAATTGGTCAAACCATGCCCAGACTTGGGGCCAATTTGCCCCAAAGTCTTGAAAAGACAAGTCGGGAAGAAAGATATCGGACAGAGGGAGAAAGCGAAGGGAGCAGGAGAAAGGGAAGGAAGAATAAAAAGTAGTGTTGGGCTGCAGGAGTGAGATGGAGGAATTGCAGGAAAAGAGGGAGGAAAAAGGAGAGTGATAGAAAAGGAAAGACGAGACATGCAGCCAGACGAGGGGTTAGTGAGGGAGGATGGGACAAAGAACAGGATGAGAAGGAAATAAGACAAGGCAAGGACAGGCAAGGATAGGCAAAGCAAGGCTAGGCTGCAGGACATTTTTTTGCTTTATAGTTTCTAGCACATTTGTCTTCAGACTAGGAGTAAGGCCATAAGACCGTATGGATTAGGCCCAAGCAAAAACCCCAGCTACTTGAGACACTTAGACTAAGCCTAAAATACGCAGATCTTTCCATAAGGATGGTTTTTATACTGTGCTTCCACAATCTGCTGGCAGTACAAAAAAAGAAGCTGCAGATCTCCTTAGGCTGAGTCATGGTGCTTTGGTGCAGGGACCATGCATATCATGGGAATATTTCACCATTTCTGCTCTGGTTTTCAGAGTATGACACCAAAACACCCACCTGATGATATCCTTTCAAGAGCAGAGGCAGCAACTTGCAGAATTCCGCTTCTTTGGGGAAGTGAGAAATTGCTGAACTGACACCAAGTCCTGCAGTGTCCCTGTCACCTGCAGAGTCACCACATACTCGCCACGGTAGCGGGCATTGTGACAGAGGCTCTATGTCAGCTGGGTGTGGCAGCCAGGCGACCCCTAGGGGATGGGGAGCCTGTCAGCCCCGGGCCTGTCACTGCCTGCTGTCCCTGCTGTCACCAGCCAGGCCTCTGAAAATTGGTCAAACCATGCCCAGACTTGGGGACAGTTTGGCCCAAAGTCTTGAAAAGACAAGTCGGGAAGAAAGATACGGGACAGAGGGAGAAAGCGAAGGGAGCAGGAGAAAGGGAAGGAAGAATAAAATGTAGTGTTGGGCTGCAGGAGTGAGATGGAGGAATTGCAGGAAAAGAGGGAGGAAGTAGGAGAGTGATAAAAAAGGAAAGACGAGACATGCAGCCAGACGAGTGGTTAGTGAGAGAGGATGGGACAGAGAACAGGATGAGAAGGAAATAAGGCAAGGCAAGGACAGGCAAGGACAGCAAAGCAAGGCTAGGCTGCAGGACATTTTTTTGCTTTATATTTTCTAGCACATTCGTCCTCGGACTACGAGGAAAGCCATAAGACCGTATGGATTAGGCCCAAGCAAATACACCGGCTACTTGAGACACTTAGACTAAGCCTAAAATACGCACAGTACTCCATAAGGATTGTTTTTATACTGTGCTTCCACAATCTGCTGGCAGCACAAAAACATAAGCTGCAGATCTCTTAGGCTGAGTCATGGTGCTTTGTTGCAGGAACCATGCATATCATGGGAATATTTCACCATTTCTGCTCTGGTTTTCAGAGTATGACACCAAAACACCCGCCCGATGATATCCTTTCAAGAGCAGAGGCAGCACCTTGCAGAATTCCGCTTCTTTGGGGAAGTGAGAAATTGCTGAGCTGACACCAAGACCTGCAGTGTCCCTGTCACCTGCAGAGTCACCACATACTCGCCACGGTAGCGGGCATAGTGACAAAGGTTCTAGTTCAGCTGGGTGTGGCAGCCAGGCGCCTGCTAGGGGATGGGGAGCCTGTCAGCCCCGGGCCTGTCACTGCCTGCTGTCCCTGCTGTCACCAGCCAGGCCTCTGAAAATTGGTCAAACCATGCCCAGACTTGGGGCCAATTTGCCCCAAAGTCTTGAAAAGACAAGTCAGGAAGAAAGATATGGGACAGAGGGAGAAAGCGAAGGGAGCAGGAGAAAGGGAAGGAAGAATAAAAAGTAGTGTTGGTCTGCAGGAGTGAGATGGAGGAATTGCCATTAAAGAGGCAGCAGCAGGAGAGTGAGAGAAAAGGAAAGAAGAGACATGCAACCAGATGAGGGGTTAGTGAGAGAGGATGGGACAGAGAACAGGATGAGAAGGAAATAAGGCAAGGCAAGGACAGGCAAGGACAGGCAAAGCAAGGCTAGGCTGCAGGACATTTTTTTGCTTTATAGTTTCTAGCACATTCGTCTTCAGACTAGGAGTAAGGCCATAAGACCGTATGGATTAGGCCCAAGCAAAAACCCCATCTGCTTGAGACACTTAGACTAAGCCTAAATTACGCAGATCTCTCCATAAGGATGGTTTTTATACTGTGCTTCCACAATCTGCTGGCATTACAAAAATAGAAGCTGCAGATCTCTTAGGTTGGGTCATGGTGCTTTGGTGCATGGACCATACATATCATGAGAATATTTCACCATTTCAGCTCTGGTTTTCAGTGTATGACACCAAAACACCCACCTGATGATATCCTTTCAAGAGCAAAGGCAGTAATTTGAAGAATTCCGCTTCTTTGGGAAAGTGAGAAATTGCTGAACTGACACCAAGTCCTGCAGTGTCTCTGTCACCTGCAGAGTCAACACATACTCGCAACGGCAGCGGGCATTGTGACAAAGGTTCTATGTCAGCTGGGTGTGGCAACCAGGCGCCCACTAGGGGATGGGGAGCCTGTCAACCCCGGGCCTGTCACTGCCTGCTGTCCCTGCTGTCACCAGCCAGGCCTCTGAAAATTGGTCAAACCATGCCCAGACTTGGGCCCAACTTGGCCCAAAGTCTTGAAAAGACAAGTTGGGAAGAAAGATATGGGACAGAGGGAGAAAGCGAAGGGAGCAGGAGAAAGGGAAGGAAGAATAAAAAGTAGTGTTGGGCTGCAGGAGTGAGATGGAGGAATTGCAAGAAAAGACGCAGGAAGCAGGAGAGTGAGAGAAAAGTTAAGACGACACATGCAGCCAGACGAGGGGTTAGTGGGAGAAGATTGGACAGAGAACAGGACGAGAAGGAAATAAGGCAAGGGAAGGACAGGAAAGGACAGGCAAAGCAAGGCTAGGCTGCAGGACATTTTTTTGCTGTATAGTTTCTAGCACTTTCATCTTCAGACTAGGACTAAGGCCATAAAACTGTATGGATTAGGCCCAAGCAAATACCCTAGCTACTTGAGACACTTAGACTAAGCCTAAAATACGCAGATCTCTCCATAAGGATGGTTTTTATACTGTGCTTCCACAATCTGCTGGCAGTACAAAAACATAAGCTGCAGATCTCTTAGGTTGAGTCATGGTGGTTTGGTGCATGGGCCATACATATCATGAGAATATTTCACATTTTCAGCTCTGGTTTTCAGTGTATGACACCAAAACACCCACCTGATGATATCCTTTCAAGAGCAAAGGCAGCAATTTGCAGAATTCCGCTTCTTTGGGGAAGTGAGAAATTGCTGAGCTGCCACCAAGTCCTGCAGTGTCCCTGTCACCTGCAGAGTCACCACATACTTGCCAATGTAGCGGGCATTGTGACAAAGGTTCTATGTCAGCCGGGTGTGGCAGCCAGGCGCCCCCTAGCGGATGGGGAGCCTGTCAGCCCCGGGCCTCTCACTGCCTGCTGTCCCTGCTTTCACCAGCCAGGCCTCCGAAAATTGGTCAAACCATGCCCAGACTTGGGGCCAATTTGGCCCAAAGTCTCCAACAGACAAGTTGGGAAGAAAGATATGGGACAGAGGGAGAAAGCGAAGGGAGCAGGAGAAAGGGAAGGAAGAATAAAAAGTAGTGTTGGGCTGCAGGAGTGAGATGGAGGAATTGCAGGAAAAGACGGAGGAAGCAGGAGAGTGAGAGAAAAGGAAAGACGACACATGTAGCCAGACGAGGGGTTAGTGAGAGAGGATGGGACAGAGAACAGGATGAGAAGGAAATAAGGCAAGGCAAGGACAGGCAAGGACAGGCAAAGCAAGGCTAGGCTGCAGGACGTTTTTTCGCTTTATAGTTTCTAGCACATTCGTCTTCAGACTAGGAGTAAGGCCATAAGACCGTATGGATTAGGCCCAAGCAAAAACCCCAGCTACTTGAGACACTTAGACTAAGCCTAAAATACGCAGATCTCTCCATAAGGATGGTTTTTATACTGTGCTTCCACAATCGGCTGGCAGTACAGAAAAATAAGCTGCAGATCTCCTTAGGCTGAGTCATGGTACTTTGGTGCAGGGACCATGCATATCATTGGAATATTTCACCATTTCTGCTCTGGTTTTCAGTGTATGACACCAAAACACCCACTTGATTATATCCTTTCAAGATCAAAGGCAGCAATTTGCAGAATTCCGCTTCTTTGGGGAAGTGAGAAATTGCTGAGCTGACACCAAGTCCTGCAGTGTCCCTGTCACCTGCAGAGTCACTGCATCCTCTCCAAGATAGCAGGCATTGTGACAAAGGTTCTATGTCAGCTGGGTGTGGCAGCAAGGCGACCCTAGGTGATGGGGAGCCTGTCAGCCCCGGGCCTGTCACTGCCTGCTGTCCCTGCTCTCACTAGCCAGGCCTCTGAAAACAGGTCAAACCATGCCAAGACTTGGGGCCAATTTGGCCCAAAGTGTCCAACAGACAAGTCGGGAAGAATCATGTGGGACAGAGGGAGAAAGCGAAGGGAGCAGAACAAAGGGAAGGAAGAATAAGAAGTAGTGTTGGGCTGCAGGAGTGAGATGGAGGAATTGCAGGAAAATAGGCAGGAAGGAAGAGAATGAGAGAAAAGGAAAGAAGAGACATGCAGCCAGACAGGGGGTTAGTGAGAGAGGATGGGACAGAGAACAGGATGAGAAGGAAATAAGGCAAGGCAAGGACCGACAAGGACAGACAAGGCAAGGCTAGGCTGCAGGACATTTTTTTGCTTTGTAGTTTCTAGCACATTCGTCTTCAGACAAGGAGGAAATCCACAAGACCGTATGGATTAGGCCCAAGAAAAAAAACCCAGCTACTTGAGACACTTAGACTAAGCCTAAAATACGCAGATCTCTCCATAAGGATGGTTTTTATACTGTACTTCCACAATCTGCTGACAGTACAAAAAAATAAGCTGCATATCTCCTTATGCTGAGTCATAGTGCAGTGGGGCAGGGACCATGCATATCATGGGAATATTTCTCCATTTCTGCTCTGGTTTTCCGTGTATTACACCAGAAACACCCACCTGATGACATCCTTTCAAGAGCAAAGGCAGCAATTTGCAGAATTCCGCTTTTTTGGGGAAGTAAGAGATTGCTGAGCTGACACCAAGTCCTGCAGTGTCCCTGTCACCCGCAGAGTCACCGCATCCTCGCCACGCTAGCAGGCATTGTGACAAAGGTTCTATGTCATCTGGGTGTGGCAGCCAAGCGCCCCCTACGGGATGGGGAGCCTGTCAGCCCCGGGCCTGTCACTGCCTGCTGGCTCTGCTGTCACCAGCCAGGCCTCTGAAAACTTGTCAAACCATGCCCAGACGTGGGGCCAGTTTGGTCCGAAGTCTCCAACAGAGAAGTCGAGAGGAACTATATGGGACATAGGGAGAAAGCGAAGGGAGCAGGAGAAAGGGAAGGAACAATTAAAAGTAGTGTTGGTCTGCAGGAGTGAAATGGAGGAAATGCAATAAAAGAGGCAGGAAGCAGGAGAGTGAGAGAAAAGGAACGAAGAGACATGCAGCCAGACGAGGGTTTAACGAGAGAGAATGGGACAGAGAACAGGATGAGGAGGAAATAAGGCAAGGCAAGGACAGGCAAGGACAGGCAAGGCAAGCCTAGGCTGCAAGACATTTTTTGGCTTTATAGTTTCTAGCACATTCTTCTTCAGACTAGGAGGAAAGCCATAAAACCGTATGGATTAGGCCCAAGCAAAAACCCCAGCTACTTGAGACATTTAGACTAAGCCTAAAATACGAAGATCTCTCCATAAGAATGGTTTTTATACTGTACTTCCACAATCTGCAGGCAGTACAAAAAAATAAGCTGCATGTCTCCTTAGGCTGAGTCATGGTGCTTTGGGGCGGGGATCATGCATATCATGGGCATATTTCACTATTACTGGTCTGGTTTTCAGCGTATTACACCGAAACACCCACCTGATGACATCCTTTCAAGAGCAAAGGTTCGCGGTTGAGGCGTACAAACGACATGGACCAAGTTCTTTCAAGATGAAAGTAATAGATGCCTTTTATTGCTACAAGTGCATTTTTATACAATTCTACCAGTTCATGTGTCTTTTCAATATTGGTTACAAGTTTCAGCACTGACATCTCATTGGTTAATTTTTCTATCATCCATGTTATTCTTCTATCCCCTTCTTTCTCACGGGTACATCTCTCCTCTCTCCGGATACTCCTTTACTCCCATCCTTCTCAAGGGTAAATCTTAATATCTCAAGGCTGATCTCTACTCTCATATTTTCTGTCAAGGATTCCACAGACCCGCTGCAGTTTCCCACAATTCCCCCTTTTTTTATTTTTGCTAAAAATGCTGCCCTCATTGTCCACTGCAGGGCCCTTTGCAGCAGAGAAATCATGCATGGCAACATTAGTAACACAACCACAACAACCATCAAAATGATCAGTCCTGTTTTCACTACTGATAACAACCATCCTAGAAACCCTCAACCACTAATCAATTTATTTAACAAATCCCATCGAAGTCTTCACACCCATGTCCTTGAGCTAATAACAAAAAATCTATCGCGACCCCACTCTGCCATGTGGCATGTCTTACAGAATGTACATCTAGAAAAAGTCCACTTAAAGCCTTTTAAGTTCTGTTAGTTTGCTTAACTAGTCAGCATCCTAATTTTCTAAAATATTTAAAGCTTTTAGCTGTGCCAACACCAGATACAAGAGATTCTAAAACCCTTAACCTTGAACCCCAAAAATCTACATTATCATCACATTTTGACTCATATACACGCAAAAAGTGTTTTTCTCGTCTTGCTCTTCTGTGATCTATTATCTATTATACATTGGGCGTTAAGAGAGTTAATAGTCCCAAAATACACAGTCCTTCAACAGCATTAGAAGGAATTCCTGGTCAGGCTCTATCTCCACAGATCAAGAATACACCATACAGGAGGTTTTGGGGTCGCTGTTCCCACATTATCAGTGACATCCCTTGGATTCTTCTGCGAGCCATTACACCATTGAGTTTCATTTCTATAGTCACCAAAGGTAGAATTAACATTTTGCAGTTTTATTCATTCATTTTCTCGTATATTGTTCTGACACTTTTCACAAACCAGGTTGATACAAGTGTCCATGGGCATAGATGCCAGCAATTCCAGTTCCTGTGGTTCAATGTCTATTTCCGGGAGACAGTTAATCCAAAGTGCCATGTTAGTATTATTACAGTTTGTTGCAATGCCTCTGCACCAACCTCTATTTTGAAACAGTTGTGTGATGCTGCTGTAGTCATCAAGGGGGATGCCAACCAAGCATGTGTGGAACGGGTTTTCCAGAGATGCCATAGCTAGGCATATGGAGTCCTGGTCAGTCATGTTGGTTAAAGTACTCCACATGTTAGTCTTTGTCTGTGCGGGCATCCAAAACACAGCAGCTGCAACAATCATTGTCAGGAAGATAACACAGGTTTCACATTTCGTGCTGGCAACCATTGCGGCCCTTGATCTGTAAAGACATAAGCATAGCCTCTCCCCCAGGTTATCAATTGATGTGGCCTTTTCCATTGACCATTAACTAGTGATTTGGCCATAACTAATGTAGGTTCTTTCTGATTTAGCATGGTTTTGGGTCACACTTGCAAAGTATTTCATCACATACAATGCTTTTGACAATAGGTGTTGTGGTGTTTTCCCTACTTCTCCCCCCTTTTTGTTTAAAAAAGAACAGAACCAAAACAAAAAACACAGTTCAGAAGGAGATACGTGCATTGGACCTTGACTACGTACTCAGAATCACAAATCAAATTTAGAGGTTCCTCCTTAAAAAGCTCTAAGTAATGTAAAGCTGTGTCAAGTTCTGCTAATTGGGTTGAACCTTCAATAATTTTTACAGAATGATGCCAATTGTTATCTTCACACCAAACCACTACAGCTTTATGGGACTTCCCAGAACCAGCAACAGAAACTTTGCAAGTATGTAGGATCAGACCAAATACAAGTATGGCCTATGACCTGATGTGAAAGACTTGCAGGTTCTGCAGCAATTTACATTTTACATTTATGCATGCCAAAAGCTGTGCTGTTAAGAAAACCAGCTAGTGCAATTTACAAAGACATAGATTACAAATAAAATTAAAAAATCAGAATTACATTTCACAAATGGTACATATATGACAAAAGGATCATGGCCTATTGAAACTTAAATTCATTCCCTGCTTTTCTTGATCAGAGTAAAAAGCAGTATATCAGTCTGCTAGCAATCTCATCATACTGTTCCACAATAGCCACAGGTTGTTTCTATGTTGTAGCTATAAATAGACAAATCTGCAAGTCCAATTGAATGCAGTCAGCCTGTAAAGTTGTCATAAATTTATTCCTCAAAGTTTCCAACTCCATTTTGGCTGTCATATTTATTGGATATTGTTTTCCCTTACCAGATCGAAGTCCTGTTTCAGATCAATCAGTGTAGTATTTGCTTTATCGAAACATTGGCTGTTAATACTAGTGGAAATACAGCATTTGAAATTTCCTTGGAGATTTCTCACTTGCAGCAAGCAGATATGCGCCATCCAAGCAGCTTCTTGTAGGCCATGCAACTAAACAGAATTCTCAGAAAACGTTATTTGAGCTTACAATTTACTTAACAAATCTTAACCTAAGAGAAGTATAGGAGTTTCTAACAACTATAAGAATTCATGTATTTAAACTTTGTTCCAAATATGGCATTCTATTGGTCTCAAAAAACGGCCTTTCTTTCATTCTCTCTCATGACCTCAAAAACTAGCACAGTGAATTTACTAAGAAGTCACTTACAACTAATTACCACAGAATAAGTCTATTAACAAATTTTTGGTTTAGTTTTCCAGTTTCATTAGAACTATGGGTCTGCTAAGGATGCCTTTAAACTTCACCCTCGGACTGCTCCATTCAGTATTACATCGCTGCAGTGGCGGGGAGAGAGAACCCCCCCTTTCACTGCTTTAAAAGCAGGCAGCCAGATTTTTCCAGTTGTTTTTTCTTTCTGTGCAGTGTAGATATAACCAAGGTCACGCAGCTGGCATACTGGCTGGTATGAAGTAGGAGGTTCTGGGAAACTTCTCAGTTACAATGAGCTGCACACAGGCCTGGGATATTTTGCTCTTTTGTTTACCCATTTCATTCCAACTACAAATTTCAAGTAGCTCAGAAATAGTTACATTCCTTAGCTTCATTTACGTTTTACAATTTAGAGGTGTCAAAAAACAGTATAAACCAGTATAATAAACATAAATCCATTAGTCTATTTTCCTAGATCCAAATCAGTTAATATTCTAGCAGTTTTTAAATACAACCTCTTCCAAATTCACAGCTATCATAGCATTTTAACAATTTAAATGCTTTTCTAACAATATAAGCGATTACTTTAATGTGTAAGGATGCATCCTAAGGGGGAGCAAGGTGGAATTTTAGCAGTGGAACCGGTTCACATTTTGTAATTATCTCCCCAAACAAGATTCTTTTGGTACCAAATATGAATATGCAAACTAAAATACTGAGCTCAGATGTGAAAACCATATACCAAGTTCAAATAAGCAGATGGATCACAGTTACACCAATTTAAGACAATATCTCAATTTTTTGCATTGCACCTTTGGGCTGCCTACTGCTCAGCCAGGTGGAGGTACCTCTGGGTCTCCCTGACAAAAAAAGTCAGTGCGCACTGGAGCCCCATCGGCCCCCGCAGCGAGCTGGACTGGGCAAGGCCTTTTTTGTTTTATTTTGTTTTGTTTTAGTGTCTCATCTGGTGCGCCACAGCTGTTATGCCAAAACCAGGATTCTTTACATGATGTGCATACGGAAAAACCAAATCCAGCACACCGAGATGAGACACAGCCTGTCACAGAGTTGCGCAAGTCTGAATGCCGGAATAAAGGTAGCATGCTAGAGAAAAGAAAAAAAAATAACAGCTACTACACACAAAATTTTACCATCACATTCACGCAGTAAAGAACTAAATTACTTATGATCTTCTGTATTATCACAAAACACACATTTTGAGTCAACGGATTCTCATAATTTAACAGACTGTAAACTTATCGTACCATATAATAAAGACCTACCAAAATTGCAACATGCTTAAACCGATACCCACAAAGAAAACAGGTTAATGAGGGAAGCATCTTGCAGACTTCAGCAAGTTTACTGTGACATGTGTGTTATCAGTTAACTCTCTCTCAGCTTGTTGACGTTCAAATCGTTCCAGCTGTAAAACTGTCTGTAATGATCTAATGATCTCTTGTAGAGATTTATTTTGTCCTGCTCTTCTCATCTTAAAAACAACATTAATTGCAACAAAATTCTATTCTCCGGACACTTTTCCCAATCATTTAACGTAAACAGCAGCGAACACTGATTTCAGTATTTAACAAGATCTTCCTTCCTCATAATTCCGAGTGCTTTCCTAAGTTTTAAAACACCTCCCAATACTGATTTTTCAGGAACACAACTGAAAACAATTATTCCTGACCCCGTCTTGCAAGTAAAACCTTGAGAATGGGGAGGGAGGGGGAGAAAACACAGGGTGCTTGCAGCACGACTGGGAAAAATGGGGACAGAGTTTTACGGCGCACTGAAAAACAACTAGTAAAACAATTAACTCACATTCCTGACAAGCTGCTTGATTTTCAGAGAGGCAATACACAGAAGCACATAATATGTACTGTAAAACTTGCAGATAACACATCGGTAGCAAGCATTAGCATTCTCTACTGCTAATTTCAACATTAGTGCTTCCTTAACTTCTAAGTTTTCAACCTGCTTATTGATGGCCTCTTGAAGATGGTCAATAAATTGCATGTAATTCTCACTGGGACCCTGATCAATAGTTGCAATTGATTTGGCTGCATTGTTGGTTTCAGGCACCTTTATCATAGCTTGATATGCGAGGTCTGGTGACTGCCTCAGGATTTTAGAAAGTTATCGTGCCTGTAGTTGTGGTGTGTCAATTAGTGTCTCTTCCAGAAACACACGGGGTCCCGTGGTTTAACTGTAACTGAAAATGGGGGTAAATCCCAGCTTTTTGGTAAGTTCAGTTTACGCTCTGAAACTCCACCCCCACCCTCAGGAATTCGCTTTTTAGCAGCGTGGGAGGGAGGCGGGGGCAGGTTGGGGGGACCCAAATCCATAGGAATTACGTTATTTGGCTCAGTCTGGCTCACCACGGGGGGTCCTCCCCACCTAAATCTCCAGGCAAGGGGGGATAGGAAAAAAAATGTCCATTTTTTTCTTCCGCAACTGATAGCGGCGGGGCAGAGGGTTGAACTGTGATCAATGGCGGTGACGCAGACGGCGGAACCGCGGTTGATGATGGTAGAGGAGAGGTTCGAGCCGTGATTGATGACAGCGGAGCGGTCGGCCGAACGCATTGCTCCGACCGGTGTTTCGAGGGCCCCTCCCGAGATCGCACATAACCCAACGCTGTTTTTTCATGTGAGTCTTTCATAGCTTTTATTTGATCTCGGGGCCACACACATGTATATGAGTCTTTCATAATTTTTTTCTGATCTCGGAGCCACACATACGTATGCTCCTTCTTTACTCCTTTTAACTTTCCAAGAAAGTGCCGCGGATCCTCATCCGTGTCAGATAATACGGACTTGGGTGGTTTTGACGAATCCTTAGTAACAGGGGAGGTTGGAGTAGTACTTAATCTTGCCTTTTCCTCCGAATCTGGCCCAGGAGAGCCAGGAAGACCATCCCCCTCCGCCGCCTCTGCCTGTTGCTGTTTTAACTCTTTCAGAGTATCTGATAACAAGCACCACGTCGTTAACAGTTCAGATGCTTCCTTGGACCCTTTAGTAGCACTGTCAAGCAGTTTATCCCCCAAGTCCATCCATTGTGACACACTAAATGCTGTCACAGGATTAACCTCTATACCTTGTGCTTTGCCCCATAGTAACATTTTTCTTAAAGTCAGTTCTGGAAGGCTAACACCCTGCTTCTTCAGAAGCAGCTTCCATGTAGATAATATAGTACCCTCTTCTTTAGATAAGTTTCACCCCCCCTGTTCCCAGTAGCTCACCTGCTCCCTAGCGAGGTGTCTTTTCAACGTTCCGGACCTTCGGCAGCTCTCCTCGGCTGCTCTTATCAGCTGTACTGGGCTCCGTCTCCACAGCTCTTCTCCGGCTGTTCACAGCTTCATGCTGTCACCTTGTCATGCGAGATCCTCTTCAGGCAGGATCATGTCGGGGTCACCATATGTCGCGGTTGAGACAGACAAATGACATGGACCAAGTTATTTCAAGATGAAAGAAATGGAGTGCCATTTATTGCTACAAGTGCATTTTTATACAATTCAATCAGTTCATGTGTCTTTTCACTATTGGTTACAAGTTACAGCACTAACATCTCATTGGTTAATTTTTCTATCATCCATGTTATTCTTCTATCCCTTTCTCTCTCACGGGTACATCTCTCCTCTCTCCGCATACTCCTTTACTCCCATCCTTCTCAAGGGCAAATCTTAATATCTCAAGGCTGATCTCTAGTTTAATATTTTCTGTCAAGGATTCCACATACCCGCTGCAGTTTCCCACAACACACACACTGTCTAATTGGGTTTGTGACACACACACGCTGTCCAATGGTGTTTGTGACACACACGGTGTCAAATGGGGTTTGCGACACACACACTGTCGAGGGGGGTTTGTGACACACACGCTGTCCAATGGGGTTCGTGACACACACAATGTCCAATGGGGTTTGTGACACGCACGCTGTCCAATGGGGATTGTAACACACACACGCTGTCTATTGGTGTTTGTGACACGCATACTGTCCAATGGGGTTTCTAACACACACTCTGTCCAATGGGTGATGTGACACACACACTGTCCAGGGGGGTTTGAGACACACACACTGTTTAAAGGGGTTTGTCACATACACTCTGTCCAATGAGGTTTATGACACACACACTGTCCAATGGGGATTGTGACACACAGACACTGTCCAATGGGGTTTGTGAAACACACACTGTCCAATGGGGATTGTGACACACACACTGTCCAATGGGGATTGTGAACACACACATGCTGTCCAATGGTGTTTGTGACACACAAACTCTGTCCAATGGGGTTTGTGACACACACGCTGTCCAGTGGAGATTTTGACACACACACGCTGTCCAATGGGGGTTGTGACACACACAATCTATCCAATGGGCTTGTGAAACACACGTTGTCCAATGGGGATAGTGACACACATGCTGTCCAGTGTGTTTTGTGACACACAAACTGTCCAATGGGGTTTGTGACACACACACTTTCCACTGGGTTTGGAACACACACGCTGTCCAGGTGAGTTTGTGAGACACACGCTGTCCAATGGGGTTTGTGACACACACACTCTGTCCTGGACAGCGTATTTTGGACAGGGTATTTTGACTCACACACGCTCTCCAATGGGGTTTGGTCGCACACACTGTTCAATGGGGTTTGTGACACACACACTGTCCAATGGGGATTGTGGCACACACATGCTGTCCAATGGGGTTCGTGACACACACACAGTCCAGGGGATTTTGTGACACACACTGTGTTCAATGGGGTTTGTGACACACACGATGCCCAATGGGGTTTGTGACACACACACTGTCCAATGGGGATTGCGACACACGCTGTCCAATGGGGTTTGTGACAGACACACAGTCCAGGGGGTTTTGTGACACACACTGTTTTCAATGGGGTTTGTGACACAGAGACTCTCCAAGGGTGTTTGTGACACACACGCTGTCCAGAGTGGTTTGTGACACACACACTGTCTAATGGGGTTTCTGAGACACACACTGTCCGGCGGGGTTTGCGACACACACAATGTCGAATGGGGTTTGTGACACACACACTGTCCAATGGGGTTTGTGACAGCCACACTGTACAGGGGGGTTTGTGACACTCACACTGACCAATGGGATTTGTCACACACACTCTTTCCAATAGTGTTTGTGACACACACGCTGCCCAATGAGGTTACTGACACTCACACTCTGTCCAATGGGGCTTGTGACACACACGTGGTCCAACGGGTTTCGTGACACATACGCTGTCCAATAGGGTTTGCAACACACACACTTTCCAATGCGGTTTGTGACACACACGCTGTCCAATGGGGTTCGTGACACACACGCTGTCCAATAAGGTTTATGACACACACACTTTCCAATGGGGTTTGTGACACACACGCTGTCCAATAGGGTTTGTGACACACACACTGTTCCAGGGGGTTTGTGACACACACGCTGTCCAATGGTGTTTGTGACACAGAGACTCTCCAGGGGTGTTTGTGACACGCACGCTGTCCAGAGGGGTTTGTGACACACACACGCTGTCCAATGGGGTTTGAGACACACACACTGTCCAATGCGGGTTGTCACACACACTCTTTCCAATAGGGTTTGTGACACACACATGCTGTCCAATGGGGTTTGTCACACACATGCTGTCCACTGGGGATTTTGACACACACACGCTGTCCAATGGGGATTGAGAGATACACACGCTGTCCAATGGTGTTTGTGACACGTATGCTGTCCAATGGGTTTTGTGACACACACACTGTCCAGTAGGGTTTGTGACACACACATTTTCCAATGGGGTTTCTAACACACACGCAGTTCAAATGGAGCTTTTGACACAGACAGTGTCCACGGGAGTTTGTGACACTCACGCTGTCCAATGGGGATTGTGACACACACTCTGTCCAATGGGGTTTGTCACACACATTCTGTCCAACGAGGTTTGTGACACACACACTGTAAAATGGGTATTTTGACACACACACGCTGTCCAGTGGGGTTTGTTACACACACTCTGTCCAATATGGTTTGTGACATACACGCTGTCCAATAGGGTTTGTGACACACACACGCTATCCAATGTGGTTTGTGACACACACAATTTCCAGTCGGGTCTGTGACATACGCACGGTGTCCAATGTTGTTTGTGACACACACACTGTCAAATGGGGATTGTGACACACACACGCTGTCCAATGGTGTTAGTGACACACAGGCTGTCCAAAGCGGTTTGTGACACACACTCTGTAAAATGGGGTTTGTGAAACACACGGTGTCAAATGGGGTTTGTGACACGCACACTGTCCAGGGCGGTTTGTGACACACACGCTGTCCAATGGCATTTGTGAAACAGAGACTCTCCAGAGGTGTTTGTGACACACACGCTGTCCAGAGGGTTCTGTGACACACACACTGTCCAATGGGGTTTGTGACACACACGCTGTCTGGCTGGGTTTCCGACACACACAATGTCCAATTGTGTTTGTGACACACACGCTGTCCAGGGGGGATTGTGACACATGCACTATACAATGGGGTTTGTCACACCCACTCTGTCCAAAGGGGTTTGTGACACACACACATTCCAATGGGGTTTGTGACACACACCCTGTCCAATGGTTTTTGTGACACCCATGCTGTCCAGGGGGGTTTGTGACACACACACTGTCCAGGGGGGTTTGTGACACACAGACTGACCAATGGGGGTTGTGACACACACGCTGTTTAATGGGGTTCATAACACACATGCTGTCCAGTGGGATTCG
Organism: Columba livia; assembly: GCF_036013475.1. Lineage (NCBI taxonomy): Eukaryota > Metazoa > Chordata > Aves > Columbiformes > Columbidae > Columba > Columba livia. Next base: position 3,146,952 of record NW_027043009.1, on the reverse strand, counting down.
TGAGACACACACTGTCCAATGGGGTTTGTGACACACACACTTTCCAATGGGTATTGAGACACACACACGCTGTCCAATGGGGTTTGTTGCACATAAGAGCTATCCAATGGGGTTTGTGACACACACATTTTCCAATGGCGTTTCTGACACACTCGCTGTCAAAAGGGGTTTGTGACAGACACACTGTCCAATGGGGTTTGTGACACATGCACTGTCTATTGGGGTTTGTGACACACAAGCTGGCCAATGGGGATTGTGATACACACACTGTCCAATGGGATTTGTGACACAGACACTCTCCAATGGGGATTGTGACACACACACTGTGCTGGGGGGTTTGTGACACACACACTGTCCAATGTGGTTTGTGACACACCGCAGTCAAATGGAGTTTGTGACACAGAGACTCTCCAGGGTTGTTTGTGACACACACGCTGTCCAGAGGGCTTTGTGCCTCACACACTCTCCAATGGCTGTTGTGACACACACACGTTGTCCAATGAGGATTGTGACACACACACTCTCCAATGGGGTTTGTGACAGACAGGCTGTCCAACGGGTATTGTGACACACACACTCTGTCCCATTGGTTTTGTGATACGCATGCTATCCAATGGGGTTTGTGACAGACACACTGTACCGGGGGTTTTGTGACAAACACGCTGTCCAAAGGGTATTGCGACACACACACTGTCCAGGGGGGTTTATGACACACACGCTGTCCAATGGTTTTGTAACACACACACTGTGTAATGGGGTTTGTGATACACACACGCTGACCAATGGGGCTTGTGACAAACACGCTGTCTAATGGGGTTTGTGACACACACGCTGTCCAATAGTGTTTGTGACACACACTCTGTCCAATGGAGTTTATGACACACACAGTGTCCATGGGGGTTTGTTACACATGCGCTGTGCAATGGGGTTTGTCACACACACTCTGTCCAATGGGGTTTGTGACACACACAATGTCCAATAGGTACTGTTACACACACACGCTGTCCAATGGGAGTTTGTGATACACAAACACAGTCCAGGGGCGTTTGTCACACCCAGTCTGTCTAATAGGGTTTGTGCCAAACACACGCTGTCCAACGGTGTTTGTGACACACACTCTGTTCAAAGGGGTTTGTGAAACACACTCTGTCCAATGGGGTTTGATGACACACACACAATGTCCAAAGGGGATTGCGACACACACACGCTGTCCAATGGTGTTTGTGACATGCATGTTGTCCAAAGGTGTTTGTGACAAACACAGTGTCCGTTGCGCTTTGGGACACACACACGTTATCCAATTGGGTTTGTGACACACACACTTTCTAATGGGGTTTGTGACACACACACGCTGTCCAAAGGTGTTTGTGAAACACACGCTGTCAAATGGGGTTAGTGACACACACAGTGTCCAGGGGAGTTTGTGTCACACACGCTGTCCAGTGGGTTTTTTGACACACACACTCTCCAATAGGGTTTGTGATAAACACACTGTCAAATGGGAATTGTGACACACAAGCTGTCCAATGGGGATTGTGACACACACACGCTGTCCCATGGGGTTTGTGAAACACATGTTGTCCAAGGGGTTTTGTGACAGACACAGTGTACAGGAGGCTTTGTGACACACACGCTTTCCAATGGGGTTTGTGACACAAACATGCTGTCCAATGGGATTTGTAACACACAGGCTGTCCAATAGGGATTGCGACACGCACACTGTCCAGGGGGGTTTGTGACACACACACTGTCTAGGGGGGTTTGTGACACACACGCTGTCCAATGGGGTTTATGAAAAACACACTGTCCAGGTGATTTAGTTACACACACGCTGTCCAATGGAGTTTGTGACAAACACGCTGCCTAATGGGGTTTGTGAGAAACACACTGTCCAAAGGGTATTGTTACACACCCTCGCTGTCCAAGGGGGTTTGTGACGCACACACTGTCCAATGATGTTTGCGACACACACCCTGCCCAATGGGGCTTGTGATACACACGCTGTCCAATGGGGTTCGTGACACACACGCTGCCTAGTGGTTTTTGTGACACACACACTGTGCAGTAGGGTTTGTGATACACATGCTATCCAATGGGGTTTGTGACATACACACATTTGAATGATGTTTGTGACACACACATGCTCTCCAATGGTGTTTGTGACACACACACTCAGTACAATGGGGGTTGTGACACGCACACTGTCCAATGGGGTTTGTGACACATACACGCTATCAAATGGGGTTTATGAAACACACATTTTCCAATAGCGTTTGTGACACACACACGCTGTCCAATGGGGTTTGTCACACCCACTCTGACAAATGGGTTTTGTGACAAACACACACTGTCCAATGATGTTTGTGACACACACGCTGTCCAGGGGGGTTTGTGACACACACAATGTCCAATGGGGTTTGTGAAACACACACACTGTCCAATGGGGATTGTGACACACACGCTGTCCAGTGGGGTTTGTGACACACACGCTGTTCAATAGGTTTTGTGACATACACACGCTGCCCAATAGTGTTTGTGACACACACAGTGTGAAATGGGGTTTGTGACACACACAATGTCCAGGGGGGATTGTGACACACACACTGTCCAATGGGGTTTGTCACACCCACTCTCTCAAATGGGGTTTGTGACAAACACACGCTGTCCAATGATGTTTGTGACACACACGCTTTCCAGGGGGGTTTGTGACACACACAATGTCCAAAGGAGTTTGTGACACACACTCTGTCCAATGGGGTTTGTGACACACACGCTGTCCAAAGGGTTTTGTGACACACATGCTCTCCAGGGGGGTTTGTGACACACACAATGTCCAATGGGGTTTGGGACACACAAGCTGTCCAGTGGGGTTTGTGACACACACAATGTGCAATAGGGTTTGTGAGATACACACGCTGTCCAAGAGTGTTTCTGACACACACACAATGTCTAATGGGTTTTGTGACACACACGCTGTCCAATGGGTATTGCGACACACACACTGTCCAGGTGGGTTTGTGACACACACACTCTGTCCAATGGTGCTTGTGGAGCACAAGCTGTGAGTTGGGGTTCGTGACACACACGCTGTCCAGTGGTTTCTATGATACACACACTGTCCAATAGGTTTTGTGACACACACCCTGTCCAGTGGGTTTTGTGACACACACACTGTCCAATGGGTTTTGTCACACACACTCTGTCCAATGGGGCTTGTGACACACACATTGTCCAATGGGGATTGTGACACACACACGCTGTCAAATGGGGTTTGTGACACACAAACAAAGTCCAGCGGGGTTTGGCACACCCAGTCTGTCCAATGGGGTTTGTGACACACAAACTGTGCAATGGGGTTTCTCACACACACTCTGTCCAATGGGGTTTGTAACACACACGCTGTCCAATGAGGATTGTGAGACATGCACTGTACAATGAGGTTTGTGACACACACACTCTGTCCAATGGGCTTGTGACACACACACTGTCTTAAGGGGTTTGTGATACACACACGCTGTCCAGTGGGTTTTGTGACACACACACTGTCTAATTGGATTTGTGGCACACACATGGTATCCAATGGGGTTTGCGACACACACAATTTCCTGTGGGGTTTTTGACACACACACTTTCCAATGGGGTTTCTGACACACACACACTGTCCAATGGTGTTTGTGACACTCATGGTGTCAAATGGTGTTTGTGACACACACAATATCCAGGGGGGATTGTGACACACACACTGTCCAATGGGGTTTGTCACACCCACTCTGTCCAATGGGGATTGTGACACACACACACTGTCCAATGGGAAATGTGACACACACATGCTGTCCAATGGGGATTGTGACAGACACATGCGGTGCAATGGTGTTTGTGACACGCATGCTGTCCAATGTGCTTGTGGCACACACACACAGTCCATAGGGGTTTGTGACACACATGCTGTCCAATGGGGTTTGTGACACTAACGCTGTCCAGGTGGGTTTGTGACACACACACTGTCCATTGGAGTTTGTAACACACACACGCTATCCAATGGAGTTTGTGACACACAGAATTTCCAATGGGGTTTGTGACACACACACTGTGCAATGGGATTTGTGACACACACTCTGTCCAATGGTGTTTTTGACAGACACACACTGTCCAATAGGGATTGTGACACTACACACGCTGTCCAATGGTGTTTGTGACACACACAGTGTCCACGGGGATTCTGACACACAAGCTGTCCAATGGGGTTTGTCACACACACTCTGTCCAATGGGGATTGTGAGACACGGACTGTCCAATGGGGTTTGTTACAAACACGCTGTCCATTGTGGATGGTGACACAAACATGCTTTCCAATGCTGTTTGTGACACAAACGCTGTCCAAAGGGGTTTTTGACACACACACAGTCTGTCCAATGGGGGTTGTGACACACTCTGTCCAATGGGGTTTGTGACAGACACACTCTGTTCAATGTGGCTTGTGACACACAAGCTGTCCATTGGGGTTCGTGACACACACGCTGTCCAGTGGGTTTGTCACACACACACTGTCCAATAGGGTTTGTAACGCACACAGGCTATCCAATGGGCTTTGTGACACATATACTTTCCAATGGGGATTGTGACACGCGCACGCTGTCCAATGGAGTTTGTGGCACACACACTGTCCAATGGAGTTTGTGACACACACGCTGTCCAATGCGGTTTGTGACACACAGACCCTCCAGGGCTGTTTGTGACATACACAATCTTCAGAGGGGTTTGTGACACACACACTGTCCAATGGGTATTGTGAACACACACGCTGTCCGAAGGTGTTTGTGAAGCTGATGCTGTCCAATTGCATTTGTGACACGCACACTGTCCAGGGGGGTTTGTGACACACTCGCTGTACATTGGGGTTTGTGACGCACACACTCTGTCCAATGGGGCTTGTGAGACATACGCTGTCCAATGGGGTTCGTGACACATGCGCTGTCCAATGTGGATTGTGACACACATACGCTGTCCAGAAGGTTTTTGTGACACTGATGCTGTCCAATTGGGTTTGTGACACACACACTGTCCGGGGGGGTTGTGAGCCACACTGTCCAGTGGGGTTTGTCACACAGACACTGTCCAGGGGGGTTTGTGACACACAAATTGTCCAACGGGGTTTGAGACACACACGCTGTTCAATGGGGTTTGTGACACACACACATTGTCCAATCGGGAATGTGACTCACACACGCTGTCCAATGGGTTTTGTGACACACACGCTGTCCAATGGGTTTTGTGACACATACGCTGTCCAATGGGGATAGCGACACACAACCTGTCCAGGGGGGTTTGTGAAACACACACTGTCCAGGAGGGTTTGTGACACACACGCTCTCCAATGGGGATTGTGCAACACACACTGTGAAATGGGGTTTGTCACACACATTCTGTCCAATGGGGTTTGTAACACACACCCTGTCCAATGAGGATTGTTACACATGTGCTGTACAATGAGGTTTGTGACATACACACTCTGTCCAATGGGCTTGTGACACACACACAGTCTTATGGCGTTTGTGATACACACACGCTGTCCAGTGGGTTTTGTGACACACATGCTGTCCAATTGGATTTGTGGCACACACATGGTATCCAATGGGGTTTGTGATACACACGCTTTCCAGGGGTGTTTGTGACACACACTCTGTCCAATGGGCATTGTGAACACACAGACACTGTCCAATGCTGTTTGTGGCACGCATGCTGTCCAATGTGTTTTCTGACACACACGCTGTCCAATGGGGTTCGTGACACACACACTCTTTTCAATGGTGCTTGTGACACACACACGCTGTGCAATGGGATTTGTGACACACACTGTGTCCCATGGGCTTTGTGACACACACACTGTCCAATGGGGACTGTGACACACACACGCAGTCCAATGGGATTTGTGACACACACACTGTCCAAAGGCGTTTATGACATACACGCTGCGCAATGGGGTTTGTGAACAAACACATTGTCCAGGGTTGTCCACGCTACCAAATGGGGTTTATGAGACACACACTTTCCACTGGGGTTTGTGACGCACACACTCTGACCAATGGGTTTGTGACAAACACTCTGTCCCACGGGGTTTGTGACACACACACTGTCCAATGGCGATTGTGACATACGCACGCTGTCCAATGGCGTTGGAGACACACGCACTGTCCAATGGGGTTTGTGACACGCACGCTGTCCAATGGTCTTTGTGACACGCCTGCTGTCCAGTGCGGTTTGTGAGACACTCATTGTCCAGCGGGGTTTGTGACACACACGCTGTCCAATGGGGTTTGCGACACACACGATGTCCGATGGGGTTTGTCACACACACTCTGTCCAATGGGGTTTGTGACACACACACTGTCCAAAGGGCATTGTGACACACACACTCTGTCCAATGGGGTTTGTGACGCACACACTGTCCAATAGGGTTTGCGACAAACACGCTCTTCAATGGCGTTTGAGACACACGCGCTGTCCAATGGGGTTTGTGACACACACGCTGTCCAATGGGGTTTGAGACACACACACTCTGTGCAATGGACTTGTGATACACACGCTGTCCAACGGGTTCGTGACACACACGCTGTCCAGTGGGTTTGTGACACCCACACTTTCTAGTGGGGTTTGTGACACACAAACGCTGTCCAATGCTGTTTGTGACAGGCATGATGTCCAATGGGTTTTGTTACACACACGCTGTCCAATGGTGATTGTGACACACCACACACACTCTGACCAATGGGGTTTGTGACACACACACTGTCCAATAGGGTTTGTTACACACACACGCTATCCAATGAGCTTTGTGACACATACACTTTCCAATGGGGTTTGTGACACACACAATCTGTCCAATGGGGCTTGTGACACACACACTGTCCAATGGGTTTTTTTGAAAAACACACGCTGTCCAAGAGGGATTATGACACACACGCTGTCCACGTGAGTTTGTGACACACACGCTCTCCAATAGGTTTTGTGACACAGAGACTCTACAAAGGTGTTTGTGACACACACACTCTACGCAGGGTTTTGTGACGCACACACTGTCCAACGGCTATTGTAACACACACACGCTGTCAAATGGGTTTTGTGAAACACACACTGTCCAAGGGGGTTTGTGACACACACGCTGTCCAATGGTCTTTGTGACATGCATGCTGTCCAGTACGTTTTGTGACACACACACTGTCCAGGGGGGTTCGTGACACACACGGTGTCCAATGGGGTTTGTGACACACACACTGTCCAAAGGGTATTGTGACACACACACGCTGTCCAATGGGGTTTGTGACACACACGCTGTCCAATGGGGATTGTCACACACACACGCTGTCCTATGGGGTTTGTTACACACACACGCTATCCAATGGGGTTTGTGACACACACACTGTCCAATGGGTTTTGTGACACACATGCTGTCCATGGGGGATTGTGACACACACACGCTGTCCAATGCTGCTTGTGACACACATGCTGTCCAATGCATTTTGTGACACACAAACTGTCCAGGGGGTTAGTGACACACACGATGTCCAGTGGGGTTTGTGACTCACACACTCTGTCCAATGGGGGTTGTGACACACATGGTGTCCAATGGAGTTTGTGACACACACAATCTTTCCAATGGAGCTTGTGACACACACTCTGTCCAATGGGGTTCGTGACACACACGCTGTCCAGGGGGGTTAGTGACACACACACTGTCCAATGGGGATTGTGACACACACTGTGTCCAATGGGGATTGCGACACACACACGCTGTCCAATGGTGTTTGTGACATGCATGCTGTCCAATGGTGTTTGTGACAAACACAGTATCCATTGCGGTTTGGGACACACACACGCTATCCAATTGGGGTTGTGACACACACACTTTCTAATGGGGTTTGTGACACACATGCGTTGTCCAAAGGTGTTTGTGACACACACTCTGTCTAATGGGGATTGTGACACACACACGCTGTCCAATGCTGTTTGTGACACGCATGGTGTCGAATGTGTTTTCTTACACACATGCTGTCCAATGGGGTTATGACACACACAATCTATGCAATGGGAGTTGTGACCCAGATGCTGTCCAATGGGGTTTGTGACAGACACACTCTTTTCAATGGGGCTTGTGACACGCACACGGTGTGCAATGGGATTTGTGACACACACTCTGTCCCATGGGGTTTGTGACACACACACTGTCCAATGGGGACAGTGACACACACACGCTGTCCAATGGGGTTTGTGACACACACACTGTCCAAAGGCGTTTGTGACACACATGCTGCGCAATGGGTTTTGTGAACAAACACATTGTCCAGGGGTGTTTGCGTCACACACGCTGTCCAGTGGGGTTTGTGACACACACACTGTTCAATGGGTTTGTGATACACACACGCTATCAAATGGCGTTTATGACACACACACTTTCCAAAGGGGTTTGTGACACACACACGCTGTCCAATAGGGTTAGTCACACACACACGATTCCCAATGGTGTTTGTGACAAACACGATGTCAAATGGCGTTTGTGACACACACGCAGTCCAGTGTGGTTTGTGACACACACACAGTGAAATGGGGTTTGTCACACACACCCTTTACAATGGGGATTTTGACACACCCACTCTGTCCAAAGGGGTTTGTGACACACTCGCTGTCCAATGAGGAGTATGACACACACACACTGTTCAATGGGGATTATGACACACACACACTGTCGAAAGAGAGGTTGTGACACACACAAAGTCCAATGGGGTTTGTGGCAGACACGCTTTCCAATGGGGAATGTGACACACACACACTGTCCAATGGGGTTCGTAACACACACACTGTCCAGTGGGGTTTTTGACGCACCACACACACTCTGTGCAATGGGGTTCTTAACACACACTCTGTCCAATGGGATTTTTGACACACACGCTGTCCAATGGGGTTTGTGACACACACACTGTCCAATAGGGTTTGTGAGACACACACAGTATCCAATAGGGTTTGTGACACATACACTTTCCAAGAGGGTTTGTGGCAAACACACGCTATCAATAGGGTTTGTCACACACAGACGCTGTCCAATGGGGATTATGACACACACACACTGTCCAATGGGGATAGTGACACACACACGCTGTCCAATGGTGTTTGTGACACACCACACACACTCTGTCCAATGGGGTTTGTGACACACACACTGTCCAATGGGGTTCGTGACACCCACGCCGTCCAGTGGGGTTTGTGACACACACTGTCCAATAGGGTTTGTGATATACACAAGCTATCCAATGGTGTTTGTGACACACACACATTCCAATATGGTTTGTGACAAACACACGCTATCCAGTGGGGTTTGTGGCTCCCACACTGTCCGATGGGCTTTGTCACACACACTCTGTCCAATGGTTTTTGTGACACACACTCTGTCTAATGGGTATTGTAACACACACAGGCTGTCCCATGGGTTTTGTGACACACAAGCTGTCCAGTGGGGTTTTTGACAGACACACTGTAGAGGGTGGCTTCTGACACACACGCAGTCCAATGGGGATGGCGAGACACACACTGTCCAATGGAGTTTGTGACAGACACGCTGTCCAATGGGGATTGTGACACACAAACGCTGTCCCATGGGGTTTGTGACAGGCATGCTGGCCAATGGGGCTTGTGACAGACACACTTCACAGGTGGGTTTGTGACACACACACTGTCCAATGGGGTTTGTGACACACACACTGTCCAATGGGGTTTGTACACACCACACACACTCTGTCCAAAGGAGATTGTGACACACACGCTGTCCAATGGAGTTTGTGACAGACACGCTGTCCAATGGGGATTGTGACACACAAACGCTGTCCCATGGGGTTTGTGACAGGCATGCTGGCCAATGGGGCTTGTGACAGACACACTTCACAGGTGGGTTTGTGACACACACGGTGTCCAGTGGGGTTTGTGACACACACACTGTCCAATAGGGTTTGTGACACACACACCCTATCCAATGGGGTTTGTGACACACACACTTTTCAATAGGATTTGTGGCAAACACAAGCTATCCAATGGGGTTTGTGACACACACACTGTCCAATGGGGATTTTGACACACAGACGCTGTTCAGTGGGGTTGGTGACACGCATGTTATCCAATGGTGTTTGTGACAAACACTCTGTCCATTGCGGCTTGGGACACACACACTTTCCCAAGTGCTTTGTGTCACACACGCTGTCCAATGGGGTTTGTGACACAGAGAGTGTCCAAGGGGGTTTGTGACACACATGCTTTCCGATGGGGATTGTGACATACAAACGCTGTCCGATGGGGTTTGTGAAATGCATGCTGTTCAATGGGGTTTGTGACTCACACACAGTCCAATGGGGTCTGTCACACACATTCTGTCCAATGGGGTTTGTGACACACACACAGTCCAATGGGTATTATGACACACACACGCTGTCCAAAGGGGTTTGTCAAGAAACTCTGTCCAATTGGGTTTGTGACACACACACTGTCCAATGGCGTTTGTGACACAGACATTGTACAGGGGGGTTTCTGACACACAAACTGTGCAATGGGTTTTGTGACACATACGCTGTCCAACGGGGTTCGTGACACACATGATGTCCAGTAGGTTTTTTGACACACACACCGTACAATGGGGTTTGTGACACACGTTATCCCAATGGTGTTTGTGACACACACAATGTCCGATGGGGATTATTATACACACACACTGTCCAATGGGGTTTGTGACACACACAAGGTCCAATGGGGTTTGTGACACACACGCTATCCAATGGAGATTGTGAGACACACACTCTGTCCAATGCTGTTTGTGACACGGATGCTGTCCAATGGGGTTTGTGACACACACTCTGTCCAATGGGGTTCGTGACACACACGCTGTCCAGTGGGGATTGTGACACACGCACTGTCCAATAGGGTTTGTGACACACACATGCTATCCAATGGGGTTTCTGAAACACACATTTTCCAGTAGGGTTTCTGACACACACGCTGTCAAAAGGTGTTTGTGACACACACTCTGTCCAGGGGGGTTTGTGATACACATAGACAGTCCAGTAGGGTTTCTGACACACACAATTTCAATGTGGTTTGTGACACACACGCTGTGCAATGGGGTTTGTGACACACCACACACACTCTGTCCAATGGGGATTTTGACACACACACTGTCCAATGGGGTTTGTGACACACACTATGTCCAATGGGCTTTGTAACACACACACACTGTCCAATGGAGATTGTGACACACACACGCTGTCAAATGGGGGTTGTGACACACACGCCGTCCAGAGGGCTTTGTGACACACACACTGTCCAATGGGGATTGTGACACACACACACTCTCCAATGGGAATTGTGAAACACACAGTGTCCAATGGGATTTATGACAGACACTCTGTCCAATTGGCTTTGTGACACACACACTGTCCAATGGGGTCTGTGACACACACACTGTCCAATGGGATTTGTGACAGACACTGTGTCGAATGGTGTTTGTTACACACACACTGTCCAATGGGATTTGTGACACACACACTGTCCAATGGGGATTGTGACACACACACTGTCCAATGGGATTTGTGACAGACACTGTGTCGAATGGTGTTTGTTACACACACACTGTCCAATGGGATTTGTGACACACACACTGTCCAATGGGGATTGTGACACAAACACACTGTCCAATGGGGTTTGTGACACACATACACAGTCCAGGGGGGTTTGTGACACACACACTGTCCAATGGGGTTTGTGACACACACGCTGTCAAATGGGGTTTGTGACACACCACACACACTATGTCCAATGGGGAATGTGACACACACGCTGTCCAATGGGGTTAGCGACACACACGCTGTCCAGTGGGGTTTGTGACACACACACTGTACAATAGGGTTTGTGGCAAACACAGGCCACCAAATGGGATTTCTGACACACACGCTGTCACATGGGGTTTGTGACACACACTCTGTCCAATGCGGTTTGTGACACACTCACACTGTCCAATTCGGATTGTAACACACACATGTTGTCCAATGTTGTTTTTGACATGTATGCTGTTTAATGGTGTTTGTGACAAACACGCTGTCCAATGAAGATTGTGATACACACATGCTGCCCCATGGGGTATGTGACACGCATGCCCTCCAATGGGGTTTGTGACAGACACACTGTACAGGGAGGATTGTGACACACACACTGTCCAATGGGGTTTGTGACACACACACTGTCTAATGGGTATTGTGACACACACAAGCTGTCCACTGGGGATTGTCGCACATACTCTGTCCAATGAGTTTTGTGACACACACATGCTGTCCAAGGGTTTTTGTGACACACACACTGTCCAATGGTGTTTCTGAACACATATGCTGTCCAATGGGGTTCGTGACACACACGCTGTCCAGAAGGGCTTGTGACACACACACAGTCCAATAGGGTTTGTGACACACAAACTGTCCAATGGGGATTGTGAAACACACTCAGTCCAATGGGTTTTTTGACACACACAAGGTCCAATGGGGTTTGTGACACACACACTCTGTCCAATGGGGGTTGTGACACACACGTTGTCCAGTGTTGTTTGTGACACACAAGCTGTCCAGTGGGGTTCGTGACACACACAAGCTATCAAATGGCCTTGATGAAACACACACTGCCCAATGGGGATTGTGACAAACACACGCTGTGCAATAGTATTTGTAGACACACACTCACTATCCAATGGGTCTGTGACACACACACTTTTCAATGAGGTTTGTGACACACATGGTGTCCAATGGGTTTTGTGACAAACACCTTGTCTAAAGGGGTTTTTGACACACACACACTGTCCAATGGGGTTTGTGACACACACGCTGTCAAATGGAGTTTGTGACACACACGCTGGCCAAAGGGTTTTGTGACAAACACGTTGTCTAAAGGGGTTTGTGACACACACACAATGTCCAATGGGGATTGTGACACACATGCGCTGTCCAATGGGGTTCATGACACACACGCTGTCCAGTGGGGTTTTGACACACACTCTGTCCAATAGGTTTTATGACACACACACGGTCCAATAGGGATTGTGACACACACAGTGTACAATGGAGTTTGTGACACACACTCTGTCAAATGGGGTTTATGACACACACACTGTCCAAAGGGGATTATGACACACACAAGGTCCAATGGGGTTTGTGACACACATGCTGTCCAATGGGGATAGTGACACACAGACACTGTCCAACAGTGTTTGTGACATGGTTGCTGTCTGATGGGTTTTTTGACACACATACACAGTCCAGCGAGGTTTGTGACACACACACAGTTCAATGGGGTTTGTGACACACACGCTGTCAAATGGGGTTTGTGACACAGCACACACACTCTGTCCAATGGGGTTTGTGACACACACGCTGTCTAGTGGGGTTTGTGACACACACACTGTCCTATAGGGATTGTGACACACACATGCTATACCATGGGGTTTGTAACACACACACTTTCCAAGAGGCGTTGTGACACACACGCTGTAAAATGGGGTTTGTGACACCCACTCTGTCCAGGGGGGTTTGTGACACACAGACGGTCCAATGGGGTTTGTGACACACACACTGTCCAATGGTGTTTGTGAACACATATGCTGTCCAATGGGGTTCGTGACACACACGCTGTCCAATGGGGATTGTGAAACACACTCAGTCCAATGGGTTTTGTGACACACACAAGGTCCAATGGGGTTTGTGACACACACACTCGGTCCAATGGGGATTGTGACACACACAAGGTCCAATGGGGTTTGTGACACACACGCTGTCCAATGGGGATAGTGACACACAGACACTGTCCAACAGTTTTTGTGACATGGTTGCTGTCCGATGGGGTTTTTGACACACATACACAGTCCAGCGAGGTTTGTGACACACACTCTGTCCAATGGGGTTTCTGACACACACGCTGTCCAATGGGGATTGTGATATACACACGCTGTCCAATGGTGTTTGTGATACGCATGCTGACCAGTGGTGTTTGTGACACACACGCTGAATATTGCGGTTTGGGACACACACACTTTCCAAAGGGGTTTGTGTCATACACGCTGTCCAATGGGGTTTGTGACACACGCCGTGTCCAGGGGGGTTTGTGACACAAACGCTGTACAGTGGGGTTTTTGACACACACACTGTCCAATGCGGTTAGTGACACACACGTTGTCCAATCGGGTTTCTGACACACACACTCAGTCCAATGGGGCTTGTGACACACACGGTGTCCAATGGGGTTCGTGACACATATGCTGTCCAGTGGGATTTGTGAACACCCAAACTTTTCAATAGGGTTTGTAACACAGACACGCTATACAATGGGTTTTGTGACACACACGCTGTCCAGGGGGGTTTGTGACACACACGCTGTCCAAAGGCGTTTGTGACATACAATTGTCCAATGGGGATTGTGACACACACACGCTGTCCAATGGGGTTTGTGACACACACAGTCTAATGGATTTTGTGACACGCACGCTGTCCATTGTGTTTTGTGACACACACACTGTTCAGGAGGGTTTGTGACACACACACTGTCCAATGGGGTTTGTGACACACACACTCTGTCCAGTGGGGGTTGTGATGACACACGTTGTCCAATGGGGTTTCTGACAAATGCACTCTGTCCAATGGGGGTTGTGACACACACGATGTCCAATGGGGTTTGTGACAAACACACGCTATACAATGGGGTTTGTGATACACACACTGTCCAATGGGGTTGGTGACAAATACACGCTATCCAATGTGTTTTGTTACACACACGCTGTGCAATGGAATTTCTGACACACACACTGTCTAATGGGGTTTGTGACAAACACACTGTCCAATCCGGATTGTGACAGACACAAGCTGTCCCATGCTCTTTGTGACACGCACGCTGTCCAAAGTGGTTTGTGACACACACATTGTACAGGGGTGTTTGTGACACACACTCTGTCCAATGGGGCTTTTGACACACACACAGTCCAATGGGGATTGTGACACACACACTGTACAGGGGGGTTTGTGACACACCCTGTGTCCAATGGGATTTGTGACACACACACTGTCCAATGGGGATTGTGACTCACACAAACTCTGTCCAATGGGGTTGGTGACACAGATGCTTCCCAATGGGGTTTGTTACACACACACTTTTCAGGGGGGTTTGTGACACACACGCTGTCCAGTGGGGATTGTGACACACACGCTGTCCAGAGGGTTTTGTGACCCACACACATTCCAATGGAGATTGTGACAGACACGCTGTCCAATGGGGTTTGTGAAACACACACACTGTCCAATGGGGATTGTGACACACACACGCTGTCCAATGTTGGTTGTGACACACATGCTGTCCAATGGTGTGTGTGACAAACACGCTGCCCATTGCGGTTTGGGACAGACTCAATTTCCTATCTTGGGCCTTGAAAAGCAAGTCCTTTGGCGACACGGTACGCCAGAAAGAATTGAATCAGACAACGGTACTCATTTCAAAAACAGTCTTATAGACAATTGGGCCAAAGAACATGGTATTGAGTGGGTATATCATATTCTATATCATGCACCAGCCTCTGGGAAAATTGAAAGGTACAATGGTTTGCTAAAAACTACACTAAAGGCACTTGGTGGTGGAACCTTTAAAAATTGGGACTCACATTTAGCAAAAGCCACTTGGTTGGTCAACACCCGGGGATCAACCAATCGAGCCGGGCCTGCCCAATCAGAAATTCTACAGACTGTAGAAGGAGATAAAGTCCCTGTAGTACACATGAAAAACATGTTAGGAAAGGCAGTCTGGGTTACTCCTGCCTCAGGCAAAGGCAAGCCCATTCGTGGGATTGTTTTTGCCCAGGGACCTGGCAGCACCTGGTGGGTGATGCTTAAGGATGGAGAAGTTCGGTGTGTACCTCAAGGGGATTTGAGTTTAGGTGAAAATATTCAATACTGAACTGCATGATGTGAATTGCCATGCTAACAGTGTTTAATAAGTGTCTTCCAGATCAAGACAATGATGATGAAACCAGAGCTAGCTTCTTCGAGTGGCGCCTGACAACTTCTTCGAAGTTGATATCTTTAACCCACGAACAGTGGTCATGAGATGCACTTGTACCATTTTTCCTGCCCTGGGAGACTGTCGTGACAAAACGAACTTAATGAACTTTTTAAAGGATGGTCCACTGATTAATTACTCCTGTGTATATATGTACATATGTATATATAGATATATAGTTGTAGTGATTAATTAGATTATATTGATAGATTGTATTGATAAGGTTTAAGCATTCAGTGAATGGCATATTATAAGGGGTGGAATGTCCTGGTTTAGTTAAAAACAAGTATCTCTTTCAGTGAATTTGCCTGTCAGCTAAAGCCTTCATATTAACTGCATTTTCCTGGAGAACCAGACACATGTTTTGGTAAACCTAGCAATGGAATGCAAACTTATTGATAAGCACGGATGGACATCTCGCGAGAGGGGCGACGAGAAGAAAGAGACCAAGAAACTGACCAACTGTGTATAACATTCCATTCACTTGAATACTTCATATAAAAGTGGGAGATCACAAGGATCTCGTTCGCTTTTCCCCTTTTGCCTTTTTCCCTTCTGCTTATGGCCAACATTGGAAGAGGAGCTTGCTAGTCGTCCCTGCGAACTGAGGCCTAGTGAGAGACTGAATCCAGCTCCGATTGGCTGCAGAGTCTAATCCAGGACTTTGGGTGCCGGCTCTGCAGTTGCTGAGACTTTCAAGATTGGTTTTGTATATTTTGTATTATTTTCTCTATTCTTATTAGTAGCATTAGTAAAACATCTTTAATTTTTTCCAACTCTCTTCACTCTGTCCTTCTTTTCCTCCCAATTGCCTCTCCTTAGTGGAAAGCGGGGAGAGGGAGGGGGAAGTGGGGGCGGGGAGAGGGGGTTAACAATACATCTGCCAGGGTTTTATTGTCACCCCGCAATCTTAACCCTCGACACACACACGGTGTCCAAAGGGGATTGCGACACACACGTTGTGCAATGGCGTTTGTGACACAGAAACTGTCAAGGGGTGTTTGTGACACACACACTGTCCAGGGGGGTTTGAGACACACACGCTGTTCAATGGTGTTTGAGACACAGAGGCTGTCAAATGGGGAGTGTGACACACAGGCTGTTCAATAGGGATTGTGACTCACACATGCTGTCCAAAGGGGTTTATGGCACACACACTGTGCAACTGGGTTTGTGACACACACACGCTGTCCAATGGGGTTTATGCCACACATACTCTATCCAATGGGGTTTCTGACACACAAGCTTTCCAATAGGGTTTGTGACACACACGCGCTGTACAATGGGGTTTGTGACACACACATTCCAATGGGTTTTGTGACACACATGCTGTCCAAAGCCTTTTGTGACACACACACTGTTTAATGGGTTTTGTGACACACACTCGCTGTCCAATTGTGTTTGTGACACACACGCTGTCAAATGGGGTTTGTGACACACACACTGTCCAATGGGATTTGTGACACAAACGCTGTATAATGGGTTTAGTGACACACACACAATCTAATGGGGTTGTGACACACAATCGCTGTCCAATGGCGTTTGTAGACACACACGCTGTGAAATGCTGTTTGTGACACAGACACTGTCCAGGGGGGTTTGTGACACACACACTGTCCAGGTGGGTTTGAGACACACACGCTGTCCAATGGGGATTGTGACATGCACGCTGTCCAATAGGGTTTATGGCACACACACACTGTCCAATGGGGTTTGTGTCACAGACACTTTCCAATGAGTTTTATGATACACACTCTGCCCAATGGGTTTTGTGAAACACACACAGTCTAAGGGGGTTTGTGAAATACACTCGCTGTCCAATGGTGTTTGTGACACAGACACACTATCCAGTGGGGTTTGTGACGCACACACTGTCCAATGGGGTTTGTGACACACATGCTGTACAATGGGGTTTGTGACACACATGCTGTACAATGGGGTTTGTGACACACACAGTGTCCCCTGGGGTTTGTGACACACACGCTGCCCCATGCCTTTTGTGACACACGAGCTGTCCAATGTGGATTGTGACAAAAACATGCTGTCCAATGGGGTTTATGGCACACACACTCTCCAATGGGTTTTGAGAGACACACGCTATTCAATTGGGATTGTGAAACACACACATTCCAATGGGGTTTGTGACACACACGCTGTCCAAGGTGTTTTGTGACACACACACTGTCCAATGGGGATTGTGACACACAGGCTGTCCATTCCTGTTGATGACACACACATGGTCCAATGGGGCTTGTGACATCCACACTGTCCAATGGGGTTTCTGGCACAGACACTGTCCAACGGGGTTGGTGACACACAAAGGCTGTCCAATGGGGTTTGTGACACACACGCTGTCCATGGGTTTTGTGACACACACGCTGTCCAATGTCGTTTGTAATACACATGCTGTCCAATGGGGTTTGAGACAAAAAGGTTGTTCAATGGGTTTTTGACAAACACACTGTCCAATGGGGTTTCAGACACACATGTTGTCCAAAGGCGTTTGTGACACACAAACTGTCCAATGCGGTTTGTGACACACATGCTGTCCATTAGGGTTTGTGACACACACAAGCTGTCCAATGGGGTTTGTGACACACACACTGTCCCATGGGGCTTGAGGCACACATGCTGTCCAATAAGGATTGTGACACACACGCTGTCCGGGGGGTTTGTGACACACGCTGTCCAATGGGGTTTGTGACACACACACTTTCCATTGGGGTTTGTGACACACGCACGCTGTCCAATGGTGTTTGAGACATACACGC
Source organism: Columba livia (assembly GCF_036013475.1). NCBI lineage: Eukaryota > Metazoa > Chordata > Aves > Columbiformes > Columbidae > Columba > Columba livia. The sequence goes on along the minus strand of NW_027043009.1, from coordinate 3,128,071 downwards.
TGTTCAATGGCATTTGTGACACACACAGTGTGCAGGGGTGTTTGTAAGACACTCGCTGTCCAATGGGGATTGTGACACACACACGCTGTCCAATGGGGTTTGTGACACAGACACTTTCCAATGGGGTTTATGATACACATGCTGTCCAATGGGGCTTGTGAAACATACGCTGTCCGATGGCGTTAGTGACACACACGCTGTCCAATGGTGTTTGTGACACACCCATGCTTTCCAAAGGGATTTGTGACACACACACGCTATTCAGTGGGGTTTCTGACACCCATGCTGTCCAACAGGGTTTGTAATCCAGAAACTGTAAGGAGGGATTTGTAACACACAAAGTGTCTCAGCTACCTGAGACACTTAGACTAAGCCTAAAATATGCAGATCTCTCCATAAGGATGGTTTTCATACTGTACTTCCACAATCTGCTGGCAGTACAAAAAAATAAGCTGTAGATCTCCTTAGGCTGAGTCATGGTGCTTTGGTGCAGGGATCAGGCATATCATGGGAATATTTCACCATTTCTGCCCTCGTTTTCAGTGTATTACACCAAAACACCCACTTGCTGATTTCCTTTCAAGAGGAAAGTCTGCGATTTGCAGAATACCTCTGTTTTGGGGAAGTGAGAAATTTCTGAGTTGACACCAAGTCCGTCAGTGTCCCTGTCACCTGCAGAGTCACCGCATCCTAACCACGGTAGCGGGCATTGTGACAAAGTACGATGGTAGCTGGGTGTGACAGCCAGCCGCCCCCTAGGGGAGGAGGAGCCTGTCAGCCCCGGGCCTGTCACTGCCTGCTGTCCCTCCTGTTACCAGCCAGGCCTCTGAAAATTGGTCAAACCATGCCCAGACTTGGGGCCAAAGGGGCCCAAAGTCTCCAACAGACAAGTCTGGAAAAAAGATATGGGACAGAGGGAGAAAGCGAAGGGAGCAGAACAAAAGGAAAGGAAGAATAAAAAGTAGTGTTGGGCTGCATGAGTGATATGGAGGAACTGAAAGAAAAGAGGTAGGAAGCAGGAGAGTTAGAGAAAAGGAAAGAAGAGACATGCAGCCAGACGAGGGGTTAGTGAGAGAGGATGGGACAGAGAACAGGATCAGAAGGAAATAAGGCAAGGCAAGGACAGGCAAGGAAGTCAAGGCAAGGCTAGGCTGCAGGACATTTTTTTGCTTTATAGTTTCTAGCACATTCCTCTTCAGACGTGGTGGATAGCCATAAGACCGTATGGATTAGGCCCTAGCAAAAACCCCAGCTACTTGAGACACTTAGACTAAGCCTAAAATACGAAGATCTCTCCATAAGGATGGTTTTTATACTGTACTTTCACAATCTGCTGGCAGTACAAAAATATAAGCTGCAGATCTCCTTAGGCTGAGTAATGGTGCTTTGGTGTAGGGATCATGCATATCATGGGAATATTTCACCATTTCTACTCTGGTTTTAGTGTATTACACCAAAACACACACCTGATGACATCCTTCCAAGAGCAAAGGCAGCAATTTGCAGAATTCCGCTTCTTAGAGGAACTGAGAAATTGCTGAGCTGCCACCAAGTCCTGCAGTGTCCCTGTCACCTGCAGAGTCACCACATACTCGCCACGGTAGCGGGCATTGTGACAAAGGTTCTATGTCAGCTGGGTGTGGCAGCCAGGCGCCCGCTAGGGGATGGGGAGCCTGTCAGCCCCGGGCCTGTCACTGCCTGCTGTCCCTGCAGTCACCAGCCAGGCCTCTGAAAATTGGTCAAACCATGCCCAGACTTGGGGCCAATTTGGCCCAAAGTCTTGAAAAGACAAGTCGGGAAGAAAGATATGGGACAGAGGGAGAAAGCGAAGGGAGCAGGAGAAAGGGAAGGAAGAATAAAAAGTAGTGTTGGGCTTCAGGAGTGAGATGGAGGAATTGCAGGAAAAGAGGCAGGAAGCAGGAGAGTGAGAGAAAAGGAAAGTAGAGACATGCAGCCAGACGAGGGGTTAGTGAGGGAGGATGGGACAGAGAACAGGATGAGAAGGAAATAAGGCAAGGCAAGGACAGGCAAGGACAGGCAAAGCAAGGCTAGGCTGCAGGACATGTTATAGCTTTATAGTTTCTAGCACATTCGTCTTCAGACTAGGAGTAAGGCCATAAGACCGTATGGATTAGGCCCAAGCAGAAACCCCAGCTACTTGAGACACTTAGACTAAGCCTAAAATACGCAGATCTCTCCATAAGGATGGTTTTTATACTGTGCTTCCACAATCTGCTGGCAGTACAAAAATATAAGCTGCAGATCTCCTTAGGCTGAGTCATGGTGCTTTGGTGCAGGGACCATGCATATCACGGGAATATTTCAACATTTCTGCTCTGGTTTTCAGAGTATGACACCAAAACACACACCTGATGATATCCTTTCAAGAGCAAAGGCAGCAATTTGCAGAATTCCGCATCTTTGGGGAGCTGAGAAATTGCTGAGCTGACACCAAGTCCTGCAGTGTCCCTGTCACCTGCAGAGTCACCACATACTCGCCACGCTAGCGGGCATTGTGACAAAGGTTCTATGTCAGCTGGGTGTGGCAGCCAGGCGCCCCCTAGGGGATGGGGAGCCTGTCAGCCCTGGGCCTGTCACTGCTTGCTGTCCCTGCAGTCACCAGCCAGGCCTCTGAAAATTGGTCAAACCATGCCCAGACTTGGGGCCAATTTGTCCCAAAGTCTTGAAAAGACAAGTCGGGAAGAAAGATATGGGACAGAGGGAGAAAGCGAAGGGAGCAGGAGAAAGGGAAGGAAGAATAAAAAGTAGTGTTGGGCTGCAGGAGTGAGATGGAGGAATTGCAAGAAAAGAGGCAGGAAGCAGGAGAGTGAGAGAAAAGGAAAGAGTAGACATACAGCCAGACGAAGGGTTAGTGAGAGAGGATGGGACAGGGAACAGGATGAGAAGGAAATAAGGCAAGGCAAGGACAGGCAAAGACAGGCAAAGCAAGGCTAGGCTGCAGGATATTTTTTCGCTTTATAGTTTCTAGCACATTCGTCTTCAGACTAGGAGTAAGGCCATAAGACCGTATGGATTAGGCCCAAGCAAAAACCCCAGCTACTTGACACACTAAGACTAAGCCTAAAATACGCAGATCTCTCCATAAGGATGGTTTTTATACTGTGCTTCCACAATCTGCTGGCAGTACAAAAAAATAAGCTGCAGATCTCCTTAGGCTGAGTCATGGTGCTTTGGTGCAGGGACCATGCATATCATGGGAATAGTTCACCATTTCTGCTCTGGTTTTCAGAGTATGACACCAAAACACCCACCTGATGATATCCTTTCAAGAGCAAAGGCAGCAATTTGCAGAATTCCGCTTCTTTGGGGAAGTGAGAAATTGCTGAGCTGCCACCAAGTCCTGCAGTGTCCCTGTCACCTGCAGAGTCACCACATACTCGCCACGGTAGCGGGCATTGTGACAAAGGTTCTATGTCAGCTGGGTGTGGCAGCCAGGCGCCCCCTAGGGGATGGGGAGCCTGTCAGCCCCGGGCCTGTCACTGCCTGCTGTCCCTGCAGTCACCAGCCAGGCCTCTGAAAATTGGTCAAACCATGCCCAGACTTGGGGCCAATTTGGCCCAAAGTCTTGAAAAGACAAGTCGGGAAGAAAGATATGGGACAGAGGGAGAAAGCGAAGGGAGCAGGAGAAAGGGAAGGAAGAATAAAAAGTAGTGTTGGGCTTCAGGAGTGAGATGGAGGAATTGCAGGAAAAGAGGCAGGAAGCAGGAGAGTGAGAGAAAAGGAAAGACGAGACATGCAGCCAGACGAGGGGTTAGTGAGGGAGGATGGGACAGAGAACAGGATGAGAAGGAAATAAGGCAAGGCAAGGACAGGCAAGGACAGGCAAAGCAAGGCTAGGCTGCAGGACATTTTTTCGCTTTATAGTTTCTAGCACATTCGTCTTCAGACTAGGAGTAAGGCCATAAGACCGTATGGATTAGGCCCAAGCAGAAACCCCAGCTACTTGAGACACTTAGACTAAGCCTAAAATACGCAGATCTCTCCATAAGGATGGTTTTTATACTGTGCTTCCACAATCTGCTGGCAGTAAAAAAAAATAAGCTGCAGATCTCCTTAGGCTGAGTCATGGTGCTTTGGTGCAGGGACCATGCATATCATGGGAATATTTCACCATTTCTGCTCCGGTTTTCAGAGTATGACACCAAAACACCCACCTGATGATATCCTTTCAAGAGCAAAGGCAGCAGTTTGCAGAATTCCGTTTCTTTGGGGAACTGAGAAATTGCTGAGCTGACACCAAGTCCTGCAGTGTCCCTGTCACCTGCAGAGTCACTACATACTCGCCACGGTAGCGGGAATTGTGACAAAGGTTCTATGTCAGCTGGGTGTGGCAGCCAGGCGCCCCCTAGGGGATGGGGAGCCTGTCAGCCGCGGGCCTGTCACTGCCTGCTGTCCCTGCAGTCACCAGCCAGGCCTCTGAAAATTGGTCAAACCGTGCCCAGACTTGGGGCCAATTTGGCCCAAAGTCTTGAAAAGGCAAGTCGGGAAGAAAGATATGGGACAGAGGGAGAAAGCGAAGGGAGCAGGAGAAAGGGAAGGAAGAATAGAAAGTAGTGTTGGGCTGCAGGAGTGAGATGGAGGAATTGCAGGAAAAGAGGGAGGAAGTAGGAGAGTGATAGAAAAGGAAAGACGAGACATGCAGCTAGACGAGGGGTTAGTGAGAGAGGATGGGACAGAGAACAGGATGAGAAGGAAATAAGGCAAGGCAAGGACAGGCAAGGACAGGCAAAGCAAGGCTAGGCTGCAGGATATTTTTCGCTTTATAGTTTCTAGCACATTCGTCTTCAGACTAGGAGTAAGGCCATAAGACCGTATGGATTAGGCCCAAGCAAAAACCCCAGCTACTTGACACACTAAGACTAAGCCTAAAATACGCAGATCTCTCCATAAGGATGGTTTTTATACTGTGCTTCCACAATCTGCTGGCAGTACAAAAAAATAAGCTGCAGATCTCCTTAGGCTGAGTCATGGTGCTTTGGTGCAGGGACCATGCATATCATGGGAATAGTTCACCATTTCTGCTCTGGTTTTCAGAGTATGACACCAAAACACCCACCTGATGATATCCTTTAAAGAGCAAAGGCAGCAATTTGCAGAATTCCGTTTCTTTGGGGAACTGAGAAATTGCTGAGCTGCCACCAAGTCCTGCAGTGTCCCTGTCACCTGCAGAGTCACCACATACTCGCCACGGTAGCGGGCATTGTGACAAAGGTTCTATGTCAGCTGGGTGTGGCAGCCAGGCGCCCCCTAGGGGATGGGGAGCCTGTCAGCCCCGGGCCTGTCACTGCCTGCTGTCCCTGCAGTCACCAGCCAGGCCTCTGAAAATTGGTCAAACCATGCCCAGACTTGGGGCCAATTTGGCCCAAAGTCTTGAAAAGACAAGTCGGGAAGAAAGATATGGGACAGAGGGAGAAAGCGAAGGGAGCAGGAGAAAGGGAAGGAAGAATAAAAAGTAGTGTTGGGCTTCAGGAGTGAGATGGAGGAATTGCAGGAAAAGAGGCAGGAAGCAGGAGAGTGAGAGAAAAGGAAAGACGAGACATGCAGCCAGACGAGGGGTTAGTGAGGGAGGATGGGACAGAGAACAGGATGAGAAGGAAATAAGGCAAGGCAAGGACAGGCAAGGACAGGCAAAGCAAGGCTAGGCTGCAGGACATTTTTTCGCTTTATAGTTTCTAGCACATTCGTCTTCAGACTAGGAGTAAGGCCATAAGACCGTATGGATTAGGCCCAAGCAGAAACCCCAGCTACTTGAGACACTTAGACTAAGCCTAAAATACGCAGATCTCTCCATAAGGATGGTTTTTATACTGTGCTTCCACAATCTGCTGGCAGTAAAAAAAAATAAGCTGCAGATCTCCTTAGGCTGAGTCATGGTGCTTTGGTGCAGGGACCATGCATATCATGGGAATATTTCACCATTTCTGCTCCGGTTTTCAGAGTATGACACCAAAACACCCACCTGATGATATCCTTTCAAGAGCAAAGGCAGCAGTTTGCAGAATTCCGTTTCTTTGGGGAACTGAGAAATTGCTGAGCTGACACCAAGTCCTGCAGTGTCCCTGTCACCTGCAGAGTCACTACATACTCGCCACGGTAGCGGGAATTGTGACAAAGGTTCTATGTCAGCTGGGTGTGGCAGCCAGGCGCCCCCTAGGGGATGGGGAGCCTGTCAGCCGCGGGCCTGTCACTGCCTGCTGTCCCTGCAGTCACCAGCCAGGCCTCTGAAAATTGGTCAAACCATGCCCAGACTTGGGGCCAATTTGGCCCAAAGTCTTGAAAAGGCAAGTCGGGAAGAAAGATATGGGACAGAGGGAGAAAGCGAAGGGAGCAGGAGAAAGGGAAGGAAGAATAGAAAGTAGTGTTGGGCTGCAGGAGTGAGATGGAGGAATTGCAGGAAAAGAGGGAGGAAGTAGGAGAGTGATAGAAAAGGAAAGACGAGACATGCAGCTAGACGAGGGGTTAGTGAGAGAGGATGGGACAGAGAACAGGATGAGAAGGAAATAAGGCAAGGCAAGGACAGGCAAGAACAGGCAAAGCAAGGCTAGGCTGCAGGATATTTTTCGCTTTATAGTTTCTAGCACATTCGTCTTCAGACTAGGAGTAAGGCCATAAGACCGTATGGATTAGGCCCAAGCAAAAACCCCAGCTACTTGACACACTAAGACTAAGCCTAAAATACGCAGATCTCTCCATAAGGATGGTTTTTATACTGTGCTTCCACAATCTGCTGGCAGTACAAAAAAATAAGCTGCAGATCTCCTTAGGCTGAGTCATGGTGCTTTGGTGCAGGGACCATGCATATCATGGGAATAGTTCACCATTTCTGCTCTGGTTTTCAGAGTATGACACCAAAACACCCACCTGATGATATCCTTTCAAGAGCAAAGGCAGCAATTTGCAGAATTCCGCTTCTTTGGGGAAGTGAGAAATTGCTGAGCTGCCACCAAGTCCTGCAGTGTCCCTGTCACCTGCAGAGTCACCACATGCTCGCCACGGTAGCGGGCATTGTGACAAAGGTTCTATGTCAGCTGGGTGTGGCAGCCAGGCGCCCCCTAGGGGATGGGGAGCCTGTCAGCCCCGGGCCTGTCACTGCCTGCTGTCCCTGCAGTCACCAGCCAGGCCTCTGAAAATTGGTCAAACCATGCCCAGACTTGGGGCCAGTTTGGCCCAAAGTCTTGAAAAGACAAGTCGGGAAGAAAGATATGGGACAGAGGGAGAAAGCGAAGGGAGCAGGAGAAAGGGAAGGAAGAATAAAAAGTAGTGTTGGGCTGCAGGAGTGAGATGGAGGAATTGCCATTAAAGAGGCAGGAAGCAGGAGAGTGAGAGAAAAGGAAAGACGAGACATGCAGCCAGACGAGGGGTTAGTGAGAGAGGATGGGACAGAGAACAGGATGAGAAGGAAATAAGGAAAGGCAAGGACAGGCAAGGATAGTGTCGAGGGTTGAGATTGCGGGGTGACAATAAAACCCTGGCAGATGTATTGTTAACCCCCTCTTCTTCCCCCCCACACTTCCCCCTCCCTCTCCCCCCTTTTCACTAAGGAGAGGCAATTGGGAGGAAAAGAAGCACAGAGTGAAGAGAGTTGTGAAAAATTAAAGATGTTTTACTAATGCTACTAATAAGAATAGAGAAAATAATACAAAATATACAAAACCAATCTTGAAAGTCTTAGCAACTGCAGAGCCGGCACCCAAAGTCCTGGATTAGACTCTGCAGCCAATCGGAGCTGGATTCAGTCTCTCACTAGGCCTCAGTTTGCAGGGACGACTAGCAAGCTCCTCTTCCAATGTTGGCCATAAGCAGAAGGGAAAAGGGCAAAAGCACACGAGATCCTCGTGATCTCCCACTTTATATAAAGTACTCACGTGAATGGAATGTTATACACAGTTGGTCAGTTTCTTGCTCACTTGTTTCTCGTCGCCCCTCTCGCGAGATGTCCATCTGTGCTTATCATTAAGTTTGCATTCCATTGATAGGTTTACCAAAACATGTGTCTGGTGCTCCAGGAAAATGCAGTTAATATGAAGGCTTTAGCTGACAGGCAAAATTCACTGAAAGAGAAACTTGTTTTTACCAAAACCAGGACATTCCACCCCTTATAATATGCCATTCACTGAATGCTTAAACCTTATCAATACAATCTATCAATACAATCTAATTAATCACTACTACTATATATATATACATATGTACATATATACACACGCGTAATTAATCAGTGGACCATCCTTTAAAAAGTTCATTAAGTTCATTTTGTCACGACAGTCTCCCAGGGCAGGAAAAAATAGTACAAGTACATCTCATGACCACTGTTTGTGGGTTAAAGACATCAACTTCGAAGAAGTTGTCAGGCGCCACTCGAAGAAGCTAGCTCTGGTTTCATCATCATTGTCTTGATCTGGAAGACACTTATTAAACACTGTTAGTATGGCAATTCACATCATGCAGTTCAGTATTGAATATTTTCACCTAAACTCAAATCCCCTTGAGGTACACACCGAACTTCTCCATCCTTAAGCATCACCCACCAGGTGCTGCCAGGTCCCTGGGCAAAAACAATCCCACGAATGGGCTTGCCTTTGCCTGAGGCAGGAGTAACCCAGGCTGCCTTTCCTAACATGTTTTTCATGTGTACTACAGGGACTTTATCTCCTTCTACAGTCCGTAGAATTTCTGATTGGGCAGGCCCGGCTCGATTGGTTGATCCCCTGGTGTTGACCAACCAAGTGGCTTTTGCTAAATGTGAATCCCAGTTTTTAAAGGTTCCACCACCAAGTGCCTTTAGTGTAGTTTTTAGCAAACCGTTGTACCTTTCAATTTTCCCAGAGGCTGGTGCATGATATGGAATATGATATACCCACTCAATACCATGTTCTTTGGCCCAATTGTCTATAAGACTGTTTTTGAAATGAGTACCATTGTCTGATTCAATTCTTTCTGGCGTACCATGTCGCCAAAGGACTTGCTTTTCAAGGCCCAAGATAGTATTTCGGACTGTAGCATGAGGTACGGCATATGTTTCCAACCATCCAGTGGTTGCTTCCACCATTGTAAGTACATAACGCTTACCTTGACGTGTTTGTGGAAGTGTAATATAATCAATCTGCCAAGCTTCTCCATACTTATACTTTAACCATCGCCCCCATACCATATAGGCTTTAACCGTTTTGCTTGTTTGATTTCGGCGCAAGTCTCACATTCATGAATAACCTGTGAAATAGTGTCCATAGTTAAATCCACCCCTCGATCGCGAGCCCATTTATATGTTGCATCTCTACCTTGATGCCCTGAAGCATCATGGGCCCACCGAGCTAGGAAAAGTTCACCTTTATGTTGCCAGTCCAAGTCCACCTCAGCTACTTTAATCTTAGCAGCTTGATCCGCTTGTTGGTTGTTTAGATGTTCCTCGGTGGCTCGACTTTTAGGCACATGAGCATCTACATGCCGAACTTTCACAGGCAGGCTCTCTAGGCGAGCAGCAATGTCTTGCCACAGTGTGGCAGCCCAAATGGGTTTACCTCTGCGCTGCCAGTTGCTTCTCTTCCATTGCTGTAGCCACCCCCACAAGGCATTTGCTACCATCCATGAGTCAGTATAGAGATAAAGTATTGGCCACTTCTCTCGTTCAGCAATGTCCAAAGCCAGCTGGATGGCTTTCACTTCTGCAAATTGACTGGATTCACCTTGTCCTTCAGTGGCTTCTGTAACTTGTCGTGTGGGACTCCACACAGCAGCTTTCCACCTTCGATGTTTTCCTACAAGACGACAGGATCCATCTGTGAACAGTGCATACTGCTTATCAGTCTCTGAAAGAGTATTATACGGTGGTGCTTCTTCGGCACGTTTTACTTCCTCCTCATCTGGAGACATCCCAAAGTCTTTGCTTTCTGGCCAGTCTGTAATCACTTCTAAGATCCCTGGGCGATTGGGACTTCCAATTCAAGCTCGTTGCGTGATCAATGCAATCCATTTACTCCACGTAACTTCGGTTGCATGATGTGGAGAGGGAACCGTCCCTTTGAACATCCAGCTCAGCACTGGCAGTCGAGGTGCCAGGAGGAGCTGTGCTTCAGTACCGATCACTTCTGAAGCAGCTCGAACTCCTTCATATGCTGCTAGTATCTCTTTTTCAGTTGGAGTATAGTTGGCCTCAGATCCTTTGTATCCTCGACTCCAAAAACCTAAGGGTCGACCTCGGGTTTCTCCTGGTGCTTTCTGCCAGAGGCTCCAGGTAAGTCCATTATCTCCGGCTGCGGTGTAGAGCACATTTTTAACATCTAGTCCAGTCCGAACTGGTCCAAGGGCCACCGCATGAGTTATCTCACGCTTAATTTGTTCAAAGGCTTGTCGTTGTTCAGGGCCCCACTCAAAATGGTTCTTTTTACGAGTCACTCGATAGAGGGGGCTCACAATCTGGCTGTAGTCAGGAATATGCATTCTCCAAAAACCTACAACGCCCAAAAAAGTCTGTGTCTCCTTTTTATTAGTAGGTGGAGACATTGCTGCAATTTTGTTGATCACATCCATTGGGATCTGACGACGGCCATCTTGCCATTTTATTCCTAAAAACTGGATCTCTCGTGCAGGTCCCTTGACCTTGCTTCGTTTTATGGCAAAACCAGCATCCAAAAGAATCTGAATTATTCTCTCACCTTTCTCGAAGACTTCTTTCGCTGTGTCGCCCCATACGATGATGTCATCAATATATTGCAAGTGTTCTGGAGCTTTACCTTGCTCCAGCGTGGTCTGGATCAGTCCATGGCAGATGGTAGGACTGTGTTTCCACCCCTGGGGCAAGCGATTCCACGTGTACTGGATGCCTCTCCAGGTGAAAGCAAACTGCGGCCTGCACTCTGCTGCTACAGGAATAGAGAAAAATGCATTAGCAATGTCAATTGTAGCATACCACTTAGCGGCCTTTGACTCCAGTTCAAATTGCAGTTCTAGCATGTCAGGCACAGCAGCACTCAGTGGTGGCGTAACTTCATTCAGGCCACGATAGTCTACAGTTAGTCTCCACTCGTCACTAGACTTACTCACTGTCCAGATTGGGCTGTTAAAAGGTGAGCGAGTCTTACTGATCACACCCTGGCTTTCCAATTGACGGATCAACTTCTGGATAGGAATCAAAGAGTCTCGGTTGGTGCGATATTGCCGACGATGCACTGTCGTGGTAGCAGTTGGCACTTGCTGATCGTCAACCATCAGCAGTCCTACAACAGAAGGGTCATCTGAAAGACCAGGCAAATCAGACAGCTGTTCAATTTTCTCAGTGTCCACAGCTGCTATACCAAATGCCCACCTATACCCTTTTGGGTCCTTAAAATACCCTCTCCTGAGGTAGTCTATGCCAAGGATGCATGGAGCATCTGGACCAGTCACAATGGGATGCTTTTGCCAGTTTTTTCCAGTTAGGCTCATTTCAGCCTCTACAACAGTCAGTTCCTGGGATCCCCCAGTCACTCCAACAATATTAATAGATTGCGTTCCTTTATAATTAGAAGGAATTATTGTGCACTGAGCACCAGTGTCCACTAAAGCTTTGTACTCCTGGGGGTGTGTTGTACCAGGCCATCGTATTTGTACAGTCCAATAAACTCTGTTATCCCTTTCCTCCACCTGGTTGGAGGCAGGGCACCTCTAATTTCTGTTTTGCACAGTCTCTGGGTGTGAATTAGAGGTTCCTTCAAGAGCATCAGAATCTCTTCTGCTCCTTTTGTAAACTGGAGCAGCCACCTTCCTAGGAGTTTTTCCTTTTATCTCACGTACTCGTTTTTGAAGTTCTGAGGTAGGTCTTCCATGCCACTTATTCATGTTTTCTCCCTGCTCATGTAGGAAGAACCACAGTGAACCTCTTTTTGTGGGCTGCCTCTGTCCTCTCTCTCGAGATTGGAAACGCCTTTTCCTAATAGCTGAAACATAGGTTTGTGCAGGTCGTGAATGGTATGTGTCTTCTCTGAGCTCTTTGATTTCTTGCAACAGCTTTTCAAACCGGTCATCAGATTTTTCACACAGTTTCTCTACAGCGGAGACACAAGCCTGTAGAGAACCAGCAAGGCTGTCCTCAAAGTTCCGAAGCTGCTCAATCACTTCATTAATCTCTTGTTGACCTCTAGCTGACCAGACCATTCCTGCCAATGACCTAGCATATGCAGGGGGTGCACTTTGTACAAATCTGCGCCACAGAGATCGTGTACAATTGATTCTATCTGGGTCTGTCCCCTCTTGGTTGTCTGATCCAAAATAGATGATCTCTCGCACAGCTAATTCTCTCAGGAACTGAATACCTCTCTCCATAGTATTCCATTTCCCTAACTTGGATATACAATCTTCCTTGTAGGGAAATCTTACTTTCATAGCTGCCAGGAGTCGGGTCCAGAGACTAGTGGCATTAGACTCTCTTGAAATTGCCCTATCAATGGTGCCTGGCTTCACCACCTTCCAATTCAATTGTTTCTGCCCCATTGTCCCAGCATCGGAGCAGCCAGGTTAAAATATTCTCGCCTTCACGACGACTAAAGTCTTTTCGCAGATCTCTCAGCTCACCTGGAGAAAAGGACCGAGTGGTGGTCACTTCATCTCCTCCCTGTCCTGATGGTGCACCTTGGGTTGATGTTGGCCCTGTGCCATCATCTGCTGCACGGGTAGTCTTTCTAGTGACTTTCTTACAACCAGCAACTGATGCTGATATGGGTTCACCATCATTTGATTTATTTCCAGAGTCTAAATGACTGTCACAGTGATTACAGCAGCAACAGTGCCCAGTGTGTGAAGAAGGGGGGGCTGCCTTTTTAGCCTTTGAGGCTGGAGAAGTAATGTTATCTGCAGCGACCTTGGCAGAGGACTCTGCGGAGGAGCTGTAGCTTCAGCCTGCGAAGCCGCCGTTGTGGGGGCAGTGGCTGCAGCGGCAGCTTTTGCTGTTTTGCTCTTTCTCGAGCGGCTCGGAGTGCTTTTTGCTAAAGCTTCCGAAGACACACCGCAAATCTCAGGACAACAAAGAGACGCAAACCTCCTGTTGAAGGCAATTTCTCTTAACAGAAGCACAAACTGACACACATTCAGCAAACCAGATAACACCATCACAGTTCTATCAAAACTCCAAGGATATTCAAAGCTCTCTAAAACATTTGCGAACTGTCCTAGCGAAAAAACGAAAGTATTGTTAGTCAGCCTTTCTAAAGATTCGCTCGACCAATTAGCAAACATAGAGCCATACTGCTCTTTAATCTCTCCTGGAGGCTTTTCAAGGTAAAGCAGAAGCGAGTAGAAATTCATTAGCGGCTGAAGTATAATGAAATAAACCAGTGACAAACCACACAGTATCATCATGACCATTGTCCAGTTCCTTGTTGTTATATAATGAATACTTCGATTTAAAAAGAAAGCCCAACACAGATATGGAATCAGTGAGCACAGTGTAGAAAATAACTGATACAACTTATGCCATAACATCTTTAAATCAGTGTAATTCACTTTGCCTCAATACAACTAAATAATATCCAAAGCAAACCGACGCGTGAGTATCACAACTCTATGAGTTGGCACCGTGCCAAGAAAACTGAAAGGTACGTCAGAGCACTGGAAAAGCCAAAAATCTTCAAATTTACCCCTTTCTCTTGCCCCACGTTGGGCGCCAATTATCTGTCGAGGGTTAAGATTGCGGGGTGACAATAAAACCCTGGCAGATGTATTGTTAACCCCCTCTTCTTCCCCCCCACACTTCCCCCTCCCTCTCCCCCCTTTTCACTTAGGAGAGGCAATTGGGAGGAAAAGAAGCACAGAGTGAAGAGAGTTGGGAAAAATTAAAGATGTTTTACTAATGCTACTAATAAGAATAGAGAAAATAATACAAAATATACAAAACCAATCTTGAAAGTCTCAGCAACTGCAGAGCCGGCACCCAAAGTCCTGGATTAGACTCTGCAGCCAATCGGAGCTGGATTCAGTCTCTCACTAGGCCTCAGTTTGCAGGGACGACTAGCAAGCTCCTCTTCCAATGTTGGCCATAAGCAGAAGGGAAAAGGGCAAAAGCACACGAGATCCTCGTGATCTCCCACTTTATATAAAGTACTCACGTGAATGGAATGTTATACACAGTTGGTCAGTTTCTTGCTCACTTGTTTCTCGTCGCCCCTCTCGCGAGATGTCCATCTGTGCTTATCATTAAGTTTGCATTCCATTGATAGGTTTACCAAAACATGTGTCTGGTGCTCCAGGAAAATGCAGTTAATATGAAGGCTTTAGCTGACAGGCAAAATTCACTGAAAGAGAAACTTGTTTTTACCAAAACCAGGACAGACAGGCAAAGCAAGGCTAGGCTGCAGGACATTTTTTCGCTTTATAGTTTCTAGCACATTCGTCTTCAGACTAGGAGTAAGGCCATAAGACCGTATGGATTAGGCCCAAGCAAAAACCCCAGCTACTTGACACACTAAGACTAAGCCTAAAATACGCAGATCTCTCCATAAGGATGGTTTTTATACTGTGGTTCCACAATCTGCTGGCAGTACAAAAAAATAAGCTGCAGATCTCCTTAGGCTGAGTCATGGTGCTTTGGTGCAGGGACCATGCATATCATGGGAATAGTTCACCATTTCTGCTCTGGTTTTCAGAGTATGACACCAAAACACCCACCTGATGATATCCTTTCAAGAGCAAAGGCAGCAATTTGCAGAATTCCGCTTCTTTGGGGAAGTGAGAAATTGCTGAGCTGACACCAAGTCCTGCAGTGTCCCTGTCACCTGCAGAGTCACCACATACTCGCCACGGTAGCGGGCATTGTGACAAAGGTTCTATGTCAGCTGGGTGTGGCAGCCAGGCGCCCCCTAGGGGATGGGGAGCCTGTCAGCCCCGGGCCTGTCACTGCCTGCTGTCCCTGCTGTCACCAGCCAGGCCTCTGAAAATTGGTCAAACCATGCCCAGACTTGGGGCCAATTTGGCCCAAAGTCTTGAAAATACAAGTCAGGAAGAAAGATATGGGACAGAGGGAGAAAGCGAAGGGAGCAGGAGAAAGGGAAGGAAGAATAAAAAGTAGTGTTGGGCTGCAGGAGTGAGATGGAGGAATTGCCATTAAAGAGGCAGGAAGCAGGAGAGTGAGAGAAAAGGAAAGAAGAGACATGCAGCCAGACGAGGGGTTAGTGAGAGAGGATGGGACAGAGAACAGGATGAGAAGGAAATAAGGCAAGGCAAGGACAGGCAAGGACAGGCAAAGCAAGGCTAGGCTGCAGGGCATTTTTTCGCTTTATAGTTTCTAGCACATTCGTCTTCAGACTAGGAGTAAGGCCATAAAACCGTATGGATTAGGCCCAAGCAAAAACCCCAGCTACTTGAGACACTCAGGATAAGCCTAAAATACGCAGATCTCTCCATAAGGATGGTTTTTATACTGTGCTTCCACAATCTGCTGGCAGTACAAAAAAATAAGCTGCAGATCTCCTTAGGCTGAGTCATGGTGCTTTGGTGCAGGGACCATGCATATCATGGGAATATTTCACCATTTCTGCTCTGGTTTTCAGAGTATGACACCAAAACACCCACCTGATGATATCCTTTCAAGAGCAAAGGCAGCAATTTGCAGAATTCCGCTTCTTTGGGGAAGTGAGAAATTGCTGAGCTGCCACCAATTCCTGCAGTGTCCCTGTCACCTGCAGAGTCACCACACACTCGCCACGGTAGTGGGCATTGTGACAAAGGTTCTATGTCAGCTGGGTGTGGCAGCCAGGCGACCCCTTAGGTGATGGGGAGCCTGTCAGCCCCGGGCCTGTCACTGCCTGCTGTCCCTGCTGCCACCAGCCAGGGCTCTGAAAATTGGTCAAACCATGCCCAGACTTGGGGCCAATTTGGCCCAAAGTCTTGAAAAGACAAGTCGGCAAGAAAGATATGGGACAGAGGGAGAAAGCGAAGGGAGCAGGAGAAATGGAAGGAAGAATAAAAAGTAGTGTTGGGCTGCAGGAGTGAGATGGAGGAATTGCCATTAAAGAGGCAGGAAGCAGGTGAGTGAGAGAAAAGGAAAGAAGAGACATGCAGCCAGACGAGGGGTTAGTGAGAGAGGATGGGACAGAGAACAGGATGAGAAGGAAATAAGGCAAGGCAAGGACAGGCAAGGACAGGCAAAGCAAGGCTAGGCTGCAGGACATTTTTTCGCTTTATAGTTTCTAGCACATTCGTCTTCAGACTAGGAGTAAGGCCATAAGACCGTATGGATTAGGCCCAAGCAAAAACCCCAGCTACTTGAGACACTTAGACTAAGCCTAAAATACACAGATCTCTCCATAAGGATGGTTTTTATACTGTGCTTCCACAATCTGCTGGCAGTACAAAAAAATAAGCTGCAGATCTCCTTAGGCTGAGTCATGGTGCTTTGGTGCAGGGACCATGCATATCATGGGAATATTTCACCATTTCTGCTCTGGTTTTCAGAGTATGACACCAAAACACCCACCTGATGATATCCTTTCAAGAGCAAAGGCAGCAACTTGCAGAATTCCGCTTCTCTGGGGAACTGAGAAATTACTGAGCTGACACCAAGTCCTGCAGTGTCCCTGTCACCTGCAGAGTCACCACATACTCGCCACGGTAGTGGGCATTGTGACAAAGGTTCTATGTCAGCTGGGTGTGGCAGCCAGGCGACCCCTAGGGGATGGGGAGCCTGTCAGCCCCGGGCCTGTCACTGCCCGCTGTCCCTTCTGCCACCAGCCAGGCCTCTGAAAATTGGTCAAACCATGCCCAGACTTGGGGCCAATTTGGCCCAAAGTCTTGAAAAGACAAGTCAGGAAGAAAGATATGGGACAGAGGGAGAAAGCGAAGGGAGCAGGAGAAAGGGAAGGAAGAATAGAAAGTAGTGTTGGGCTGCAGGAGTGAGATGGAGGAATTGCAGGAAAAGAGGGAGGAAGTAGGAGAGTGATAGAAAAGGAAAGACGAGACATGCAGCTATACGAGGGTTTAGTGAGAGAGGATGGGACAGAGAACAGGATGAGAAGGAAATAAGCCAAGGCAAGGACAGGCAAGGACAGGCAAAGCAAGGCTAGGCTGCAGGGCATTTTTTCGCTTTATAGTTTCTAGCACATTCGTCTTCAGACTAGGAGTAAGGCCATAAGACCGTATGGATTAGGCCCAAGCAAAAACCCCAGCTACTTGAGACACTCAGGATAAGCCTAAAATACGCAGATCTCTCCATAAGGATGGTTTTCATACTGTGCTTCCACAATCTGCTGGCAGTACAAAAATATAAGCTGCAGATCTCCTTAAGCTGAGTCATGGTGCTTTGGTGCAGGGACCATGCATATCATGGGAATATTTCAACATTTCTGCTCTGGTTTTCAGAGTGTGACACCAAAACACTGACCTTACGACATCCATTCAAGAGCAAAGGCAGCAATTTGCAGAATTCCGCTTCTTTGGGGAAGTGAGAAATTGCTGAGCTGACACCAAGTCCTGCAGTGTCCCTGTCACCTGCAGAGTCACCGCATCCTCACCACGGTAGCGGGCATTGTGACAAAGGTTCTATGTCAGCTGGGTGTGGCAGCCAGGCGACCCCTAGGGGATGGGGAGCCTGTCAGCCCCGGGCCTGTCACTGCCCGCTGTCCCTTCTGCCACCAGCCAGGCCTCTGAAAATTGGTCAAACCATGCCCAGACTTGGGGCCAATTTGGCCCAAAGTCTTGAAAAGACAAGTCAGGAAGAAAGATATGGGACAGAGGGAGAAAGCGAAGGGAGCAGGAGAAAGGGAAGGAAGAATAGAAAGTAGTGTTGGGCTGCAGGAGTGAGATGGAGGAATTGCAGGAAAAGAGGGAGGAAGTAGGAGAGTGATAGAAAAGGAAAGACGAGACATGCAGCTATACGAGGGGTTAGTGAGAGAGGATGGGACAGAGAACAGGATGAGAAGGAAATAAGCCAAGGCAAGGACAGGCAAGGACAGGCAAAGCAAGGCTAGGCTGCAGGGCATTTTTTCGCTTTATAGTTTCTAGCACATTCGTCTTCAGACTAGGAGTAAGGCCATAAGACCGTATGGATTAGGCCCAAGCAAAAACCCCAGCTACTTGAGACACTCAGGATAAGCCTAAAATACGCAGATCTCTCCATAAGGATGGTTTTCATACTGTGCTTCCACAATCTGCTGGCAGTACAAAAATATAAGCTGCAGATCTCCTTAAGCTGAGTCATGGTGCTTTGGTGCAGGGACCATGCATATCATGGGAATATTTCAACATTTCTGCTCTGGTTTTCAGAGTGTGACACCAAAACACTGACCTTACGACATCCATTCAAGAGCAAAGGCAGCAATTTGCAGAATTCCGCTTCTTTGGGGAAGTGAGAAATTGCTGAGCTGACACCAAGTCCTGCAGTGTCCCTGTCACCTGCAGAGTCACCGCATCCTCACCACGGTAGCGGGCATTGTGACAAAGGTTCTATGTCAGAAGGGTTTGGCAGCCATGCGCCCCCTAGGGGATGGGGAGCCTGTCAGCCCCGGGCCTGTCACTGCCTGCTGTCCCTGCTGTCACCAGCCAGGCCTCCGAAAATTGGTCAAACCATGCCCAGACATGGGGCCAATTTGGCCCAAAGTCTTGAAAAGGCAAGTCGGGAAGAAAGATATGGGACAGAGGGAGAAAGCGAAGGGAGCAGGAGAAAGGGAAGGAAGAATAGAAAGTAGTGTTGGGCTGCAGGAGTGAGATGGAGGAATTGCAAGAAAAGAGGCAGGAAGCAGGAGAGTGAGAGAAAAGGAAAGACGAGACATGCAGCCAGACGAGGGGTTAGTGAGAGAGGATGGGACAGAGAACAGGATCAGAAGGAAATAAGGCAAGGCAAGGAAGTCAAGGCAAGGCTAGGCTGCAGGACATTTTTTTGCTTTATAGTTTCTCACACATTCGTCTTCAGACTAGGAGTAAGGCCATAAGACCGTATGGATTAGGCCCAAGCAAATACACCGGCTACTTGAGACACTTAGACTAAGCCTAAAATACGCAGATCTCTCCATAAGGATGGTTTTTATACTGTGCTTCCAAAATCTGCTGGCAGTACAAAAAAATAAGCTGCAGATCTCTTAGGCTGAGTCATGGTGCTTTGGTGCAGGGACCATGCATATCATGGGAATATTTCACCATTTCTGCTCTGGTTTTCTGTGTATGACACCAAAACACCCACCTGATGACATCCTTTAAAGAGCAAAGGCAGCAATTTGCAGAATTTCGCTTCTTTGGGGAAGTGAGAAATTGCTGAGCTGACACCAAGTCCTGCAGTGTCCCTGTCACCTGCAGAGTCACCACATACTCGCCACGTTAGCGGGCATTGTGACAAAGGTTCTACGTCAGCTGGGTGTGGCAGCCAGGCGCCCCTTAGGTGATGGGGAGCCTGTCAGCCCTGGGCCTGTCACTGCTGGCTGTCCCTGCTGTCACCAGCCAGGCCTCTGAAAATTGGTCAAATCATGCCTAGACTTGGGGCCAGTTTGGCCCAAAGTCTTGAAAAGACAAGTTGGGAAGAAAGATATGGGACAGAGGGAGAAAGCGAAGGGAGCAGGAGAAAGGGAAGGAAGAATAAAAAGTAGTGTTGGGCTGCAGGAGTGAGATGGAGGAATTGCAGGAAAAGAGGGAGGAAGTAGGAGAGTGAGAGAAAAGACGAGACAAGCAGCCAGACGAGGGGTTAGTGAGAGAGGATGAGACAGAGAACAGGATGAGAAATAAATAAGGCAAGGCAAGGACAGGCAAAGACAGGCAAAGCAAGGCTAGGTTGCAGGACATTTTTTTGCTTTATAGTTTCTAACACATTCGTCTTCAGACTGGGAGTAAGGCCATAAGACCGTATGGATTAGGCCCAAGCAAAAACCCCAGCTACTTGAGACACTAAGACTAAGCCTAAAATACGCAGATCTCTCCATAAGGATGGTTTTTATACTGTGCTTCCACAATCTGCTGGCAGTACAAAAAAATAAGCTGCAGATCTCCTTAGGCTGAGTCATGGTGCTTTGTTGCAGGGGCCATGCATATCATGGGAATATTTCACCATTTCTGCTCTGGTTTTCAGTGTATGACACCAAAACACTGACCTTACGACATCCATTCAAGAGCAAAGGCAGCAATTTGCAGAATTCCGCTTCTTTGGGGAAGTGAGAAATTGCTGAGCTGACACCAAGTCCTGCAGTGTCCCTGTCACCTGCAGAGTCACCGCATCCTCACCACGGTAGCGGGCATTGTGACAAAGGTTCTATGTCAGAAGGGTTTGGCAGCCATGCGCCCCCTAGGGGATGGGGAGCCTGTCAGCCCCGGGCCTGTCACTGCCTGCTGTCCCTGCTGTCACCAGCCAGGCCTCCGAAAATTGGTCAAACCATGCCCAGACTTGGGGCCAATTTGGCCCAAAGTCTTGAAAAGGCAAGTCGGGAAGAAAGATATGGGACAGAGGGAGAAAGCGAAGGGAGCAGGAGAAAGGGAAGGAAGAATAGAAAGTAGTGTTGGGCTGCAGGAGTGAGATGGAGGAATTGCAGGAAAAGAGGGAGGAAGTAGGAGAGTGATAGAAAAGGAAAGACAAGACATGCAGCTAGACGACGGGTTAGTGAGAAAGGATGGGACAGAGAACAGGATGAGAAGGAAATAAGCCAAGGCAAGGACAGGCAAGGCTAGGCAAAGCAAGGCTAGGCTGCAGGACATGTTTTCGCTTTATAGTTTCTAGCTCATTCATCTTCAGACTAGGAGTAAGGCCATAAGACCGTATGGATTAGGCCCAAGCAAAAACCCCAGCTACTTGAGACACTTAGACTAAGCCTAAAATACGCAGATCTCCCCATAAGGATGGTTTTTATACTGTGCTTCCACAATATGCTGGCAGTACAAAAAAATAAGCTGCAGATCTCTTAGGCTGAGTCATGGTGCTTTGGTGCAGGGCCCATGCATATCATGGGAATATTTCACCATTACTGCTCTGGTTTTCAGTGTATGACACCAAAACACCCACCTGATGACATCCTTTCAAGAGCAAAGGCAGCAATTTGCAGAATTCTGATTCTTTGGGGAACTGAGAAATAGCTGAGCTGACACCAAGTCCTGCAGTGTCCCTGTCACCTGCAGAGTCACCGCATCCTCACCACGGTAGCGGGCATTGTGACCAAGGTTCTATGTCAGAAGGGTTTGGCAGCCATGCGCCCCCTAGGGGATGGGGAGCCTGTCAGCCCCGGGCCTCTCACTGCCTGCTGTCCCTGCTGTCACCAGCCAGGCCTCTGAAAATTGGTCAAACCATGCCCAGACTTGGGGCCAATTTGGCCCAAAGTCTTGAAAAGGCAAGTCGGGAAGAAAGATATGGGACAGAGGGAGAAAGCGAAGGGAGCAGGAGAAAGGGAAGGAAGAATAGAAAGTAGTGTTGGGCTGCAGGAGTGAGATGGAGGAATTGCAGGAAAAGAGGGAGGAAGTAGGAGAGTGATAGAAAAGGAAAGACGAGACATGCAGCTAGACGAGGGGTTAGTGAGAGAGGATGGGACAGAGAACAGGATGAGAAGGAAATAAGGCAAGGCAAGGACAGGCAAGGACAGGCAAAGCAAGGCTAGGCTGCAGGACATTTTTTCGCTTTACAGTTTCTAGCACATTCGTGTTCAGACTAGGAGTAAGGCCATAAGACCGTATGGATTAGGCCCAAGCAAAAACCCCAGCTACTTGAGACACTTAGACTAAGCCTAAAATACGCAGATCTCTCCATAAGGGTGGTTTTTATACTGTACTTCTACAATCTGCTGGCAGTACAAAAAAATAAGCTGCAGGTCTCCTTAGGCTGAGTCATGGTGCTTTGGTGCAGGGACCATGCATATCATGGGAATATTTCACCATTTCTGCTCTGGTTTTCAGTGTATGACACCAAAACACCCACCTGATGACATCCTTTCAAGAGCAAAGGCAGCAATTTGCAGAATTCCGCTTCTTTGGGGAAGTGAGAAATTGCTGAGCTGACACCAAGTCCTGCAGTGTCCCTGTCACCTGCAGAGTCACCACATACTCGCCACGGTAGCGGGCATTGTGACAAAGGTTCTATGTCAGCTGGGTGTGGCCGCCAGGCACCCCCTAGGGGATGGGGAGCCTGTCAGCCCCGGGCCTGTCACTGCCTGCTGTCCCTGCTGTCACCAGCCAGGCTTCTGAAAATTGGTCAAACCATGCCCAGACATGGGGCCAATTTGGCCCAAAGTCTTGAAAAGACAAGTCGGGAAGAAAGATATGGGACAGAGGGAGAAAGCGAAGGGAGCAGGAGAAAGGGAAGGAAGAATAAAAAGTAGTGTTGGGCTGCAGGAGTGAGATGGAGGAATTGCCATTAAAGAGGCAGGAAGCAGGAGAGTGATAGAAAAGGAAAGACGAGACATGCAGCCAGACGAGGGGTTAGTGAGAGGAGATTGGACAGAGAACAGGATGAGAAGGAAATAAGGCAAGGCAAGGACAGGCAAGGACAGGCAAAGCAAGGCTAGGCTGCAGGACATTTTTTCGCTTTATAGTTTCTAGCACATTCGTCTTCAGACTAGGAGTAAGGCCATAAGACCATATGGATTAGGCCCAAGCAAAAACCCCAGCTACTTGAGACACTTAGACTAAGCCTAAAATACGCAGATTACTCCATAAGGATTGTTTTTATACTGTGTTTCCACAATCTGCTGGCAGTACAAAAAAATAAGCTGCAGATCTCTTAGGCTGAGTCATGGTGCTTTGGTGCAGGGACCATGCATATCATGGGAATATTTCACCATTTCTGCTCTGGTTTTCAGTGTATGACACCAAAACACCCACCTGATGACATCCTTTCAAGAGCAAAGGCAGCAATTTGCAGAATTCCGCTTCTTTGGGGAAGTGAGAAATTGCTGAGCTGACACCAAGTCCTGCAGTGTCCCTCTCACCTGCAGAGTCACGACATACTCGCCACGGTAGCAGGCATTGTGACAAAGGTTCTATGTCAGCTGGGTGTGGCAGCCATGCGCCCCCTAGGGGATGGGGAGCCTGTCAGCCCCGGGCCTGTCACTGCCTGCTGTCCCTGCTGTCACCAGCCAGGCCTCTGAAAATTGGTCAAACCATGCCCAGACTTGGGGCCAATTTGGCCCAAAGTCTTGAAAAGACAAGTCGGGAAGAAAGATATGGGACAGAGGGAGAAAGCGAAGGGAGCAGGAGAAAGGGAAGGAAGAATAAAAAGTAGTGTTGGGCTGCAGGAGTGAGATGGAGGAATTGCAGGAAAAGAGGGAGGAAGTAGGAGAGTGATAGAAAAGGAAAGACGAGACATGCAGCCAGACGAGGGATTAGTGAGAGAGGATGGGACAGAGAACAGGATGAGAAGGAAATAAGGCAAGGCAAGGACAGGCAAAGCAAGGCTAGGCTGCAGGACATTTTTTTGCTTTATAGTTTATAGCACATTCGTCTTCAGACTAGGAGTAAGGCCATAAGACCGTATGGATTAGGCCCAAGCAAAAACCCCAGCTACTTGAGACACTTAGACTAAGCCTAAAATACGCAGATTACTCCATAAGGATTGTTTTTATACTGTGCTTCCACAATCTGCTGGCAGTACAAAAAAATAAGCTGCAGATCACCTTAGGCTGATTCATGGTGCTTTGTTGCAGGCACCATGCATATCATGACAATATTTCACCATTTCTGCTCTGGTTTTCAGAGTATGACACCAAAACACCCACCTGATGATATCCTTTCAAGAGCAAAGGCAGCAATTTGCAGAATTCCTCTTCTTTGGGGAAATGAGAAATTGCTGAGCTGACACCAAGTCCTGCAGTGTCCCTGTCACCTGCAGAGTCACCACATACTCGCCACGGTAGCGGGCATTGTGACAGAGGTTCTATGTCAGCTGGGTGTGGCAGCCAGGCACCCCCTAGGGGATGGGGAGCCTGTCAGCCCCGGGCCTGTCACTGCCTGCTGTCCCTGCTGTCACCAGCCAGGCCTCTGAAAATTGGTCAAACCATGACCAGACTTGGGGCCAATTTGGCCCAAAGTCTTGAAAAGACAAGTCGGGAAGAAAGATATGGGACAGAGGGAGAAAGCGAAGGGAGAAGGAGAAAGGGAAGGAAGAATAAAAAGTAGTGTTGGGCTGCAGGAGTGAGATGAAGGAATTGCAGGAAAAGAGGGAGGAAGTAGGAGAGTGATAGAAAAGGAAAGACGAGACATGCAGCCAGACGAGGGATTAGTGAGAGAGGATGGGACAGAGAACAGGATGAGAAGGAAATAAGGCAAGGCAAGGACAGGCAAGGACAGGCAAAGCAAGGCTAGGCTGCAGGACATTTTTTTGCTTTATATTTTCTAGCACATTCGTCCTCGGACTACGAGGAAAGCCATGAGACCGAATGGATTAGGCCCAAGCAAATACACCGGCTACTTGAGACACTTAGACTAAGCCTAAAATACGCAGATTACTCCATAAGGATTGTTTTTATACTGTGCTTCCACAATCTGCTTTCAGTACAAAAAAATAAGCTGCAGATCTCCTTAGGCTGAGTCATGGTGCTTTGTTGCAGGGACCATGCATATCATGGGAATATTTCACCATTTCTGCTCTGGTTTTCAGAGTATGACACCAAAACACCCTCCTGATGATATCCTTTCAAGAGCAAAGGCAGCAACTTGCAGAATTCCGCTTCTTTGGGGAAGTCAGAAATTGCTGAGCTGCCACCAAGTCCTGCAGTGTCCCTGTCACCTGCAGAGTCACCACATACTCGCCACGGTAGCGGGCATTGCGACAAAGGTTCTATGTCAGCTGGGTGTGGCAGCCAGGTGCCCCCTAGGGGATGGAGAGCCTGTCAGACCCAGGCCTGTCACTGCCTGCTGTCCCTGCTGTCACCAGTCAGGCCTCTGAAAATTGGTCAAACCATGACCAGACTTGGGGCCAATTTGGCCCAAAGTCTTGAAAAGACAAGTCGGGAAGAAAGATATGGGACAGAGGGAGAAAGCGAAGGGAGCAGGAGAAAGGGAAGGAAGAATAAAAAGTAGTGTTGGGCTGCAGGAGTGAGATGGAGGAATTGCAGGAAAAGAGGGAGGAAGTAGGAGAGTGATAGAAAAGGAAAGATGAGACATGCAGCCAGACGAGGGATTAGTGAGAGAGGATGGGACAGAGAACAGGATGAGAAGGAAATAAGGCAAGGCAAGGACAGGCAAGGACAGGCAAAGCAAGGCTAGGCTGCAGGACATTTTTTTGCTTTATATTTTCTAGCACATTCATCTTCAGACTAGGAGTATGACCATAAGACCGTATGGATTAGGCCCAAGCAAATACACCGGCTACTTGAGACACTTAGACTAAGCCTAAAATACGCAGATTACTCCATAAGGATTGTTTTTATACTGTGCTTCCACAATCTGCTGGCAGTACAAAAACATAAGCTGCAGATCTCTTAGGCTGAGTCATGGTGCTTTGTTGCAGGCACCATGCATATCATGGGAATATTTCACCATTTCTGCTCTGGTTTTCAGTGTATGACACCAAAACACCCACCTGATGATATCCATTCAAGAGCCATGTCAGCAATTTGCAGAATTCCACTTCTTTGGGGAACTGAGAAATTGCTGAGCTGCCACCAAGTCCTGCAGTGTCCCTGTCACCTGCAGAGTCACCACATACTCGCCACGGTAGCGGGCATTGTGACAAAGGTTCTATGTCAGCTGGGTGTGGCAGCCAGGCGCCCCCTAGGGGATGGGGAGCTTGTCAGCCCCGGGCCTGTCACTGCCTGCTGTCCCTGCTGTCACCAGCCAGGCCTCTGAAAATTGGTCAAACCATGCCCAGACTTGGGGCCAATTTGTCCCAAAGTCTTGAAAAGACAAGTCAGGAAGAAAGATATGGGACAGAGGGAGAAAGCGAAGGGAGCAGGAGAAAGGGAAGGAAGAATAGAAAGTAGTGTCGGGCTGCAGGAGTGAGATGGAGGAATTGCAGGAAAAGAGGGAGGAAGTAGGAGAGTGATAGAAAAGGAAAGACGAGACATGCAGCCAGACGAGGGGTTAGTGAGAGGAGATTGGACAGAGAACAGGATGAGAAGGAAATAAGGCAAGGCAAGGACAGGCAAGGACAGGCAAAGCAAGGCTAGGCTGCAGGACATTTTTTCGCTTTATAGTTTCTAGCACATTCGTGTTCAGACTAGGAGTAAGGCCATAAGACCATATGGATTAGGCCCAAGCAAAAACCCCAGCTACTTGAGACACTTAGACTAAGCCTAAAATACGCAGATTACTCCTTAAGGATTGTTTTTATACTGTGCTTCCAAAATATGCTGGCAGTACAAAAAAATAAGCTGCAGATCTCTTAGGCTGAGTCATGGTGCTTTGGTGCAGGGCCCATGCATATCATGGGAATATTTCACCATTACTGCTCTGGTTTTCAGTGTATGACACCAAAACACCCACCTGATGACATCCTTTCAAGAGCAAAGGCAGCAATTTGCAGAATTCTGATTCTTTGGGGAACTGAGAAATAGCTGAGCTGACACCAAGTCCTGCAGTGTCCCTGTCACCTGCAGAGTCACCGCATCCTCACCACGGTAGCGGGCATTGTGACCAAGGTTCTATGTCAGAAGGGTTTGGCAGCCATGCGCCCCCTAGGGGATGGGGAGCCTGTCAGCCCCGGGCCTGTCACTGCCTGCTGTCCCTGCTGTCACCAGCCAGGCCTCTGAAAATTGGTCAAACCATGCCCAGACTTGGGGCCAATTTGGCCCAAAGTCTTGAAAAGGCAAGTCGGGAAGAAAGATATGGGACAGAGGGAGAAAGCGAAGGGAGCAGGAGAAAGGGAAGGAAGAATAGAAAGTAGTGTTGGGCTGCAGGAGTGAGATGGAGGAATTGCAGGAAAAGAGGGAGGAAGTAGGAGAGTGATAGAAAAGGAAAGACGAGACATGCAGCTAGACGAGGGGTTAGTGAGAGAGGATGGGACAGAGAACAGGATGAGAAGGAAATAAGGCAAGGCAAGGACAGGCAAGGACAGGCAAAGCAAGGCTAGGCTGCAGGACATTTTTTCGCTTTGTAGTTTCTAGCACATTCGTGTTCAGACTAGGAGTAAGGCCATAAGACCGTATGGATTAGGCCCAAGCAAAAACCCCAGCTACTTGAGACACTTAGACTAAGCCTAAAATACGCAGATCTCTCCATAAGGGTGGTTTTTATACTGTACTTCTACAATCTGCTGGCAGTACAAAAAAATAAGCTGCAGGTCTCCTTAGGCTGAGTCATGGTGCTTTGGTGCAGGGACCATGCATATCATGGGAATATTTCACCATTTCTGCTCTGGTTTTCAGTGTATGACACCAAAACACCCACCTGATGACATCCTTTCAAGAGCAAAGGCAGCAATTTGCAGAATTCCGCTTCTTTGGGGAAGTGAGAAATTGCTGAGCTGACACCAAGTCCTGCAGTGTCCCTGTCACCTGCAGAGTCACCACATACTCGCCACGGTAGCGGGCATTGTGACAAAGGTTCTATGTCAGCTGGGTGTGGCCGCCAGGCACCCCCTAGGGGATGGGGAGCCTGTCAGCCCCGGGCCTGTCACTGCCTGCTGTCCCTGCTGTCACCAGCCAGGCTTCTGAAAATTGGTCAAACCATGCCCAGACATGGGGCCAATTTGGCCCAAAGTCTTGAAAAGACAAGTCGGGAAGAAAGATATGGGACAGAGGGAGAAAGCGAAGGGAGCAGGAGAAAGGGAAGGAAGAACAAAAAGTAGTGTTGGGCTTCAGGAGTGAGATGGAGGAATTGCAGGAAAAGAGGGAGGAAGTAGGAGAGTGATAGAAAAGGAAAGACGAGACATGCAGCCAGACGAGGGATTAGTGAGAGAGGATGGGACAGAGAACAGGATGAGAAGGAAATAAGGCAAGGCAAGGACAGGCAAAGCAAGGCTAGGCTGCAGGACATTTTTTTACTTTATAGTTTATAGCACATTCGTCTTCAGACTAGGAGTAAGGCCATAAGACCGTATGGATTAGGCCCAAGCAAAAACCCCAGCTACTTGAGACACTTAGACTAAGCCTAAAATACGCAGATTACTCCATAAGGATTGTTTTTATACTGTGCTTCCACAATCTGCTGGCAGTACAAAAAAATAAGCTGCAGATCTCCTTAGGCTGAGTCATGGTGCTTTGGTGCAGGGACCATGCATATCATGGGAATATTTCACCATTTCTGCTCTGGTTTTCAGAGTATGACACCAAAACACCCACCTGATGATATCCTTTCAAGAGCAGAGGCAGCAACTTGCAGAATTCCGCTTCTTTGGGGAAGTGAGAAAATGCTGAGCTGCCACCAAGTCCTGCAGTGTCCAGTCACCTGCAGAGTCACCACATACTTGCCACGGTAGCGGGCATTTTAACAAAGGTTCTATGTCAGCTGGGTGTGGCAGCCAGACGCCCCCTAGGGGATGGGGAGCCTATCAGCCCCGGGCCTGTCACTGCCTGCTGTCCCTGCTGTCACCAGCCAGGCCTCTGAAAATTGGTCAAACCATGCCCAGACTTGGGGCCAATTTGGCCCAAAGTATTGAAAAGACAAGTCGGGAAGAAAGATATGGGACAGAGGGAGAAAGCGAAGGGAGCAGGAGAAAGGGAAGGAAGAATAAAAAGTAGTGTTGGGCTGCAGGAGTGAGATGGAGGAATTGCAGGAAAAGAGGGAGGAAGTAGGAGAGTGATAGAAAAGGAAAGATGAGACATGCAGCCAGACGAGGGATTAGTGAGAGAGGATGGGACAGAGAACAGGATGAGAAGGAAATAAGGCAAGGCAAGGACAGGCAAGGACAGGCAAAGCAAGGCTAGGCTGCAGGACATTTTTTTGCTTTATATTTTCTAGCACATTCATCTTCAGACTAGGAGTAAGACCATAAGACCGTATGGATTAGGCCCAAGCAAATACACCGGCTACTTGAGACACTTAGACTAAGCCTAAAATACGCAGATTACTCCATAAGGATGGTTTTTATACTGTGCTTCCACAATCTGCTGGCAGTACAAAAACATAAGCTGCAGATCTCTTAGGCTGAGTCATGGTGCTTTGTTGCAGGCACCATGCATATCATGGGAATATTTCACCATTTCTGCTCTGGTTTTCAGAGTATGACACCAAAACACCCACCTGATGATATCCTTTCAAGAGCAGAGGCAGCAACTTGCAGAATTCCGCTTCTTTGGGGAAGTGAGAAATTGCTGAGCTGCCACCAAGTCCTGCAGTGTCCCTGTCACCTGCAGAGTCACCACATACTCGCCACGGTAGCGGGCATTGTGACAAAGGTTCTATGTCAGCTGGGTGTGGCAGCCAGGCGCCCCCTAGGGGATGGGGAGCCTGTCAGCCCCGGGCCTGTCACTGCCTGCTGTCCCTGCTGTCACCAGCCAGGCCTCTGAAAATTGGTCAAACCATGACCAGACTTGGGGCCAATTTGGCGCAAAGTATTGAAAAGACAAGTCGGGAAGAAAGATATGGGACAGAGGGAGAAAGCGAAGGGAGCAGGAGAAAGGGAAGGAAGAATAAAAAGTAGTGTTGGGCTGCAGGAGTGAGATGGAGGAATTGCAGGAAAAGAGGGAGGAAGTAGGAGAGTGATAGAAAAGGAAAGACGAGACATGCAGCCAGACGAGGGGTTAGTGAGAGAGGATGGGACAGAGAACAGGATGAGAAGGAAATAAGGCAAGGCAAGGACAGGCAAGGACAGGCAAAGCAAGGCTAGGCTGCAGGACATTTTTTTGCTTTATATTTTCTAGCACATTCGTCCTCGGACTACGAGGAAAGCCATAAGACCGTATGGATTAGGCCCAAGCAAAAACCCCAGCTACTTGAGACACTTAGACTAAGCCTAAAATACGCAGATTACTCCATAAGGATGGTTTTTATACTGTGCTTCCACAATCTGCTGGCAGTACAAAAAAATAAGCTGCAGATCTCCTTAGGTTGAGTCATGGTGCTTTGGTGCAGGGACCATGCATATCATGGGAATATTTCACCATTTCTGCTCTGGTTTTCAGAGTATGACACCAAAACACCCACCTGATGATACCCTTTCAAGAGCAGAGGCAGCAACTTGCAGAATTCCGCTTCTTTGGGGAAGTGAGAAATTGCTGAGCTGCCACCAAGTCCTGCAGTGTCCAGTCACCTGCAGAGTCACCACATACTCGCCACGGTAGCGGGCATTGTGACAAAGGTTCTATGTCAGCTGGGTGTGGCAGCCAGGCGCCCCCTAGGGGATGGGGAGCCTACCAGCCCCGGGCCTGTCACTGCCTGCTGTCCCTGCTGTCACCAGCCAGGCCTCTGAAAATTGGTCAAACCATGACCAGACTTGGGGCCAATTTGGCCCAAAGTCTTGAAAAGACAAGTCGGGAAGAAAGATATGGGACAGAGGGAGAAAGCGAAGGGAGCAGGAGAAAGGGAAGGAAGAATAAAAAGTAGTGTTGGGCTGCAGGAGTGAGATGGAGGAATTGCAGGAAAAGAGGGAGGAAGTAGGAGAGTGATAGAAAAGGAAAGATGAGACATGCAGCCAGACGAGGGATTAGTGAGAGAGGATGGGACAGAGAACAGGATGAGAAGGAAATAAGGCAAGGCAAGGACAGGCAAGGACAGGCAAAGCAAGGCTAGGCTGCAGGACATTTTTTTGCTTTATATTTTCTAGCACATTCATCTTCAGACTAGGAGTAAGACCATAAGACCGTATGGATTAGGCCCAAGCAAATACACCGGCTACTTGAGACACTTAGACTAAGCCTAAAATACGCAGATTACTCCATAAGGATGGTTTTTATACTGTGCTTCCACAATCTGCTGGCAGTACAAAAACATAAGCTGCAGATCTCTTAGGCTGAGTCATGGTGCTTTGTTGCAGGCACCATGCATATCATGGGAATATTTCACCATTTCTGCTCTGGTTTTCAGAGTATGACACCAAAACACCCACCTGATGATATCTTTTCAAGAGCAGAGGCAGCAACTTGCAGAATTCCGCGTCTTTAGGGAAGTGAGAAATTGCTGAGCTGCCACCAAGTCCTGCAGTGTCCCTGTCACCTGCAGAGTCACCACATACTCGCCACGGTAGCGGGCATTGTGACAAAGGTTCTATGTCAGCTGGGTGTGGCAGCCAGGCGCCCCCTAGGGGATGGGGAGCCTGTCAGCCCCGGGCCTGTCACTGCCTGCTGTCGCTGCTGTCACCAGCCAGGCCTCTGAAAATTGGTCAAACCATGCCCAGACTTGGGGCCAATTTGGCCCAAAGCCTTGAAAAGACAAGTCGGGAAGAAAGATATGGGACAGAGGGAGAAAGCGAAGGGAGCAGGAGAAAGGGAAGGAAGAATAAAAAGTAGTGTTGGGCTGCAGGAGTGAGATGGAGGAATTGCAGGAAAAGAGGGAGGAAGTAGGAGAGTGATAGAAAAGGAAAGACGAGACATGCAGCCAGATGAGGGGTTAGTGAGAGAGGATGGGACAGAGAACAGGATGAGAAGGAAATAAGGCAAGGCAAGGACAGGCAAGGACAGGCAAAGCAAGGCTAGGCTGCAGGACATTTTTTTGCTTTATATTTTCTAGCACATTCGTCCTCGGACTACGAGGAAAGCCATAAGACCGTATGGATTAGGCCCAAGCAAAAACCCCAGCTACTTGAGACACTTAGACTAAGCCTAAAATACGCAGATTACTCCATAAGGATGGTTTTTATACTGTGCTTCCACAATCTGCTGGCAGTACAAAAACATAAGCTGCAGATCTCTTAGGCTGAGTCATGGTGCTTTGTTGCAGGCACCATGCATATCATGGGAATATTTCACCATTTCTGCTCTGGTTTTCAGAGTATGACACCAAAACACCCTCCTGATGATAGCCTTTCAAGAGCAAAGGCAGCAACTTGCAGAATTCCGCTTCTTTGGGGAAGTCAGAAATTGCTGAGCTGCCACCAAGTCCTGCAGTGTCCCTGTCACCTGCAGAGTCACCACATACTCGCCACGGTAGCGGGCATTGTGACAAAGGTTCTATGTCAGCTGGGTGTGGCAGCCAGGCGCCCCCTAGGGGATGGGGAGCTTGTCAGCCCCGGGCCTGTCACTGCCTGCTGTCCCTGCTGTCACCAGCCAGGCCTCTGAAAATTGGTCAAACCATGACCAGACTTGGGGCCAATTTGGCCCAAAGTCTTGAAAAGACAAGTCGGGAAGAAAGATATGGGACAGAGGGAGAAAGCGAAGGGAGCAGGAGAAAGGGAAGGAAGAATAAAAAGTAGTGTTGGGCTGCAGGAGTGAGATGGAGGAATTGCAGGAGAAGAGGGAGGAAGTAGGAGAGTGATAGAAAAGGAAAGACGAGACATGCAGCCAGACGAAGGGTTAGTGAGAGAGGATGGGACAGAGAACAGGATGAGAAGGAAATAAGGCAAGGCAAGGACAGGCAAGGACAGGCAAAGCAAGGCTAGGCTGCAGGACATTTTTTTGCTTTATATTTTCTAGCACATTCGTCCTCGGACTACGAGGAAAGCCGTAAGACCGTATGGATTAGGCCCAAGCAAATACACTGGCTACTTGAGACACTTAGACTAAGCCTAAAATACGCAGATTACTCCATAAGGATGGTTTTTATACTGTGCTTCCACAATCTGCTGGCAGTACAAAAAAATAAGCTGCAGATCTCCTTAGGTTGAGTCATGGTGCTTTGGTGCAGGGACCATGCATATCATGGGAATATTTCACCATTTCTGCTCTGGTTTTCAGAGTATGACACCAAAACACCCACCTGATGATATCCTTTCAATAGCAGAGGCAGCAACTTGCAGAATTCCGCTTCTTTGGGGAAGTGAGAAATTGCTGAGCTGCCACCAAGTCCTGCAGTGTCCAGTCACCTGCAGAGTCACCACATACTCGCCACGGTAGCGGGCATTGTGACAAAGGTTCTATGTCAGCTGGGTGTGGCAGCCAGGCGCCCCCTAGGGGATGGGGAGCCTACCAGCCCCGGGCCTGTCACTGCCTGCTGTCCCTGCTGTCACCAGTCAGGCCTCTGAAAATTGGTCAAACCATGACCAGACTTGGGGCCAATTTGGCCCAAAGTCTTGAAAAGACAAGTCGGGAAGAAAGATATGGGACAGAGGGAGAAAGCGAAGGGAGCAGGAGAAAGGGAAGGAAGAATAAAAAGTAGTGTTGGGCTGCAGGAGTGAGATGGAGGAATTGCAGGAAAAGAGGGAGGAAGTAGGAGAGTGATAGAAAAGGAAAGACGAGACATGCAGCCAGACGAGGGGATAGTGAGACAGGATGGGACAGAGAACAGGATGAGAAGGAAATAAGGCAAGGCAAGGACAGGCAAGGACAGGCAAAGCAAGGCTAGGCTGCAGGACATTTTTTTGCTTTATATTTTCTAGCACATTCGTCCTCGGACTACGAGGAAAGCCATAAGACCGTATGGATTAGGCCCAAGCAAAAACCCCAGCTACTTGAGACACTTAGACTAAGCCTAAAATACGCAGATTACTCCATAAGGATGGTTTTTATACTGTGCTTCCACAATCTGCTGGCAGTACAAAAAAATAAGCTGCAGATCTCCTTAGGCTGAGTCATGGTGCTTTGGTGCAGGGACCATGCATATCATGGGAATATTTCACCATTTCTGCTCTGGTTTTCAGAGTATGACACCAAAACACCCACCTGATGATATCCTTTCAAGAGCAGAGGCAGCAACTTGCAGAATTCCGCTTCTTTGGGGAAGTGAGAAATTGCTGAGCTGCCACCAAGTCCTGCAGTGTCCAGTCACCTGCAGAGTCACCACATACTCGCCACGGTAGCGGGCATTGTGACAAAGGTTCTATGTCAGCTGGGTGTGGCAGCCAGGCGCCCCCTAGGGGATGGGGAGCCTATCAGCCCCGGGCCTGTCACTGCCTGCTGTCCCTGCTGTCACCAGCCAGGCCTCTGAAAATTGGTCAAACCATGCCCAGACTTGGGGCCAATTTGGCCCAAAGTCTTGAAAAGACAAGTCGGGAAGAAAGATATGGGACAGAGGGAGAAAGCGAAGGGAGCAGGAGAAAGGGAAGGAAGAATAAAAAGTAGTGTTGGGCTGCAGGAGTGAGATGGAGGAATTGCAGGAGAAGAGGGAGGAAGTAGGAGAGTGATAGAAAAGGAAAGACGAGACATGCAGCCAGACGAAGGGTTAGTGAGAGAGGATGGGACAGAGAACAGGATGAGAAGGAAATAAGGCAAGGCAAGGACAGGCAAGGACAGGCAAAGCAAGGCTAGGCTGCAGGACATTTTTTTGCTTTATATTTTCTAGCACATTCGTCCTCGGACTACGAGGAAAGCCATAAGACAGTATGGATTAGGCCCAAGCAAATACACCGGCTACTTGAGACACTTAGACTAAGCCTAAAATACGCAGATTACTCCATAAGGATTGTTTTTATACTCTGCTTCCACAATCTGCTGGCAATACAAAAAAATAAGCTGCAGATCTATTACGCTGAGTCATGGTGCTTTGTTGCAGGGACCATGCATATCATGGGAATATTTCACCATTTCTGCTCTGGTTTTCAGAGTATGACACCAAAACACCCACCTGATGATATCCTTTCAAGAGCAAAGGCAGCAATTTGCAGAATTCCGCTTCTTTGGGGAAATGAGAAATTGCTGAGCTGACACCAAGTCCTGCAGTGTCCCTGTCACCTACAGAGTCACCACATACTCGCCACGGTAGCGGGCATTGTGACAGAGGCTCTATGTCAGCTGGGTGTGGCAGCCAGGCGCCCCCTAGGGGATGGGGAGCCTATCAGCCCCGGGCCTGTCACTGCCTGCTGTCCCTGCTGTCACCAGCCAGGCCTCTGAAAATTGGTCAAACCATGCCCAGACTTGGGGCCAATTTGGCCCAAAGTCTTGAAAAGACAAGTCGGGAAGAAAGATATGGGACAGAGGGAGAAAGCGAAGGGAGAAGGAGAAAGGGAAGGAAGAATAAAAAGTAGTGTTGGGCTGCAGGAGTGAGATGAAGGAATTGCAGGAAAAGAGGGAGGAAGTACGAGAGTGATAGAAAAGGAAAGACGAGACATGCAGCCAGACGAGGGGTTAGTGAGAGAGGATGGGACAGAGAACAGGATGAAAAGGAAAGAAGGCAAGGCAAGGACAGGCAAGGACAGGCAAAGCAAGGCTTGGCTGCAGGACATTTTTTTGCTTTATATTTTCTAGCACATTCGTCCTCGGACTACGAGGAAAGCCATAAGACCGTATGGATTAGGCCCAAGCAAATACACCGGCTACTTGAGACACTTAGACTAAGCCTAAAATACGCAGATTACTGCATAAGGATTGTTTTCATACTGTGCTTCCACAATCTGCTGGCAGTACAAAAAAATAAGCTGCAGATCTATTAGGCTGAGTCATGGTGCTTTGTTGCAGGGACCATGCATATCATGGGAATATTTCACCATTTCTGCTCTGGTTTTCAGAGTATGACACCAAAACACCCACCTGATGATATCCTTTCAAGAGCAGAGGCAGCAATTTGCAGAATTCCGCTTCTTTGGGAAAGTGAGAAATTGCTGAGCTGCCACCAAGTCCTGCAGTGTCCCTGTCACCTGCAGAGTCACCACATACTAGCCACGGTAGCGGGCATTGTGACAGAGGCTCTATGTCAGCTGGGTGTGGCAGCCAGGCGCCCCCTAGGGGATGGGGAGCCTGTCAGCCCCGGCCTCTCACTGCCGGCTGTCCCTGCTTTCACCAGTCAGGCCTCTGAAAACTTGTCAAACCATGTCCATATGTGGGGCCTATTTGGCCCAATGTCTCCAACAGACAAGTCGGGAAGAAAGATATGGGACAGAGGGAGAAAGCGAAGGGAGCAGGAGAAAGGGAAAGAAGAATAAAAAGTAGTGTTGGGCTGCAGAAGTGAGATGGAGGAATTGCAAGAAAAGAGTCAGGAAGCAGAGGAGTGAGATTAAAGGGAAGAAGAGACATGCAGCCAGACGAGGGGTTATTGAGAGAGGATGGGACAGAGAACAGGATGAGAAGGAAATAAGGCAAGGCAAGGACAGGCAAGGACAGGCCAAGCTGCAGGACATTTATTTGCTTTGTAGTTTCTAGCACATTCGTCTTCAGACTAGGAGGAAAGCTATAAGACCGTATGGATTAGGCCCAAGCATAGACCCCAGCTACTTGAGACACTTAGACTAAGCCAAAAAATACGCAGATCTCTCCATAAGGTTGGTTTTTATACTGTACTTCCACAATCTGCTGGCAGTACAAAAAAATAAACTGCAGATCTCCTTAGGCTGAGTCATGCTGCTTTGTTGCAGTGTCCCTGTCACCCGCAGAGTCACCGCATCCTCGCCACGCTAGCAGGCATTGTGACAAAGGTTCTATGTCATCTGGGTGTGGCAGCCAAGCGCCCCCTACGGGATGGGGAGCCTGTCAGCCCCGGGCCTGTCACTGCCTGCTGGCCCTGCTGTCACCAGCCAGGCCTCTGAAAACTTGTCAAACCATGCCCACACTTGGGGCCAATTTGGCCCAAAGTCTCCAACAGAGAAGTCGAGAGGAAAGATATGGGACAGAGGGAGAAAGCGAAGGGAGCAGGAGAAAGGGAAGGAAGAACAAAAAGTAGTGTTGGGCTGCAGGATTGAAATGGAGGAATTGCAAGAAAAGAGGCAGGAAGCAGGAGAGTGAGAGAAAAGGAATGTAGAGACATGCAGCCAGACGAGGGTTTAACGAGAGAGAATGGGACAGAGAACAGGATGAGAAGGAAAGAAGGCAAGGCAAGGACAGGCAAGGACAGGCAAGGCAAGCCTAGGCTGCAAGACATTTTTTGGCACATTCTTCTTCAGACTAGGAGGAAAGCCATAAAACCGTATGGATTAGGCCCAAGCAAAAACCCCAGCTGCTTGAGACATTTAGACTAAGCCTAAAATACGAAGATCTCTCCATAAGAATGGTTTTTATACTGTACTTCCACAATCTGCAGGCAGTATAAAAAAATAAGCTGCAGGTCTCCTTAGGCTGAGTCATGGTGCTTTGGGGCGGGGATCATGCATATCATGGGCATATTTCACTATTACTGGTCTGGTTTTCAGCGTATTACACCGAAACACCCACCTGATGACATCTTTTCAAGAGCAAAGTGTCGCGGTTGAGGCGTACAAACGACATGGACCAAGTTCTTTCAAGATGAAAGTAATAGATGCCATTTATTGCTACAAGTGCATTTTCATGCAATTCTACCAGTTCATGTGTCTTTTCAATATTGGTTACAAGTTTCAGCACTGACATCTCATTGGTTAATTTTTCTATCATCCATGTTATTCTTCTATCCCCTTCTTTCTCACGGGTACATCTCTCCTCTCTCCGGATACTCCTTTACTCCCATCCTTCTCAAGGGTAAATCTTAATATCTCAAGGCTGATCTCTACTCTCATATTTTCTGTCAAGGATTCCACAGACCCGCTGCAGTTTCCCACAATTCCCCCTTTTTTTATTTTTGCTAAAAATGCTGCCCTCATTGTCCACTGCAGGGCCCTTTGCAGCAGAGAAATCATGCATGGCAACATTAGTAACACAACCACAACAACCATCAAAATGATCAGTCCTGTTTTCACTACTGATAACAACCATCCTAGAAACCCTCAACCACTAATCAATTTATTTAACAAATCCCATCGAAGTCTTCACACCCATGTCCTTGAGCTAATAACAAAAAATCTATCGCGACCCCACTCTGCCATGTGGCATGTCTTACAGAATGTACATCTAGAAAAAGTCCACTTAAAGCCTTTTAAGTTCTGTTAGTTTGCTTAACTAGTCAGCATCCTAATTTTCTAAAATATTTAAAGCTTTTAGCTGTGCCAACACCAGATACAAGAGATTCTAAAACCCTTAACCTTGAACCCCAAAAATCTACATTATCATCACATTTTGACTCATATACACGCAAAAAGTGTTTTTCTCGTCTTGCTCTTCTGTGATCTATTATCTATTATACATTGGGCGTTAAGAGAGTTAATAGTCCCAAAATACACAGTCCTTCAACAGCATTAGAAGGAATTCCTGGTCAGGCTCTATCTCCACAGATCAAGAATACACCATACAGGAGGTTTTGGGGTCGCTGTTCCCACATTATCAGTGACATCCCTTGGATTCTTCTGCGAGCCATTACACCATTGAGTTTCATTTCTATAGTCACCAAAGGTAGAATTAACATTTTGCAGTTTTATTCATTCATTTTCTCGTATATTGTTCTGACACTTTTCACAAACCAGGTTGATACAAGTGTCCATGGGCATAGATGCCAGCAATTCCAGTTCCTGTGGTTCAATGTCTATTTCCGGGAGACAGTTAATCCAAAGTGCCATGTTAGTATTATTACAGTTTGTTGCAATGCCTCTGCACCAACCTCTATTTTGAAACAGTTGTGTGATGCTGCTGTAGTCATCAAGGGGGATGCCAACCAAGCATGTGTGGAACGGGTTTTCCAGAGATGCCATAGCTAGGCATATGGAGTCC
The DNA here is from genome assembly GCF_036013475.1 of Columba livia. NCBI lineage: Eukaryota > Metazoa > Chordata > Aves > Columbiformes > Columbidae > Columba > Columba livia. The sequence goes on along the minus strand of NW_027043009.1, from coordinate 3,089,678 downwards.
TGGTCAGTCATGTTGGTTAAAGTACTCCACATGTTAGTCTTTGTCTGTGCGGGCATCCAAAACACAGCAGCTGCAACAATCATTGTCAGGAAGATAACACAGGTTTCACATTTCGTGCTGGCAACCATTGCGGCCCTTGATCTGTAAAGACACAAGCATAACCTCTCCCCCAGGTTATCAATTGATGTGGCCTTTTCCATTGACCATTAACTAGTGATTTGGCCATAACTAATGTAGGTTCTTTCTGATTTAGCATGGTTTTGGGTCACACTTGCAAAGTATTTCATCACATACAATGCTTTTGACAATAGGTGTTGTGGTGTTTTCCCTACTTCTCCCCCCTTTTTGTTTAAAAAAGAACAGAACCAAAACAAAAAACACAGTTCAGAAGGAGATACGTGCATTGGACCTTGACTACGTACTCAGAATCACAAATCAAATTTAGAGGTTCCTCCTTAAAAAGCTCTAAGTAATGTAAAGCTGTGTCAAGTTCTGCTAATTGGGTTGAACCTTCAATAATTTTTACAGAATGATGCCAATTGTTATCTTCACACCAAACCACTACAGCTTTATGGGACTTCCCAGAACCAGCAACAAAAACTTTGCAAGTATGTAGGATCAGACCAAATACAAGTATGGCCTATGACCTGATGTGAAAGACTTGCAGGTTCTGCAGCAATTTACATTTTACATTTATGCATGCCAAAAGCTGTGCTGTTAAGAAAACCAGCTAGTGCAATTTACAAAGACATAGATTACAAATAAAATTAAAAAATCAGAATTACATTTCACAAATGGTACATATATGACAAAAGGATCATGGCCTATTGAAACTTAAATTCATTCCCTGCTTTTCTTGATCAGAGTAAAAAGCAGTATATCAGTCTGCTAGCAATCTCATCATACTGTTCCACAATAGCCACAGGTTGTTTCTATGTTGTAGCTATAAATAGACAAATCTGCAAGTCCAATTGAATGCAGTCAGCCTGTAAAGTTGTCATAAATTTATTCCTCAAAGTTTCCAACTCCATTTTGGCTGTCATATTTATTGGATATTGTTTTCCCTTACCAGATCGAAGTCCTGTTTCAGATCAATCAGTGTAGTATTTGCTTTATCGAAACATTGGCTGTTAATACTAGTGGAAATACAGCATTTGAAATTTCCTTGGAGATTTCTCACTTGCAGCAAGCAGATATGCGCCATCCAAGCAGCTTCTTGTAGGCCATGCAACTAAACAGAATTCTCAGAAAACGTTATTTGAGCTTACAATTTACTTAACAAATCTTAACCTAAGAGAAGTATAGGAGTTTCTAACAACTATAAGAATTCATGTATTTAAACTTTGTTCCAAATATGGCATTCTATTGGTCTCAAAAAACGGCCTTTCTTTCATTCTCTCTCATGACCTCAAAAACTAGCACAGTGAATTTACTAAGAAGTCACTTACAACTAATTACCACAGAATAAGTCTATTAACAAATTTTTGGTTTAGTTTTCCAGTTTCATTAGAACTATGGGTCTGCTAAGGATGCCTTTAAACTTCACCCTCGGACTGCTCCATTCAGTATTACATCGCTGCAGTGGCGGGGAGAGAGAACCCCCCTTTCACTGCTTTAAAAGCAGGCAGCCAGATTTTTCCAGTTGTTTTTTCTTTCTGTGCAGTGTAGATATAACCAAGGTCACGCAGCTGGCATACTGGCTGGTATGAAGTAGGAGGTTCTGGGAAACTTCTCAGTTACAATGAGCTGCACACAGGCCTGGGATATTTTGCTCTTTTGTTTACCCATTTCATTCCAACTACAAATTTCAAGTAGCTCAGAAATAGTTACATTCCTTAGCTTCATTTACGTTTTACAATTTAGAGGTGTCAAAAAACAGTATAAACCAGTATAATAAACATAAATCCATTAGTCTATTTTCCTAGATCCAAATCAGTTAATATTCTAGCAATTTTTAAATACAACCTCTTCCAAATTCACAGCTATCATAGCATTTTAACAATTTAAATGCTTTTCTAACAATATAAGCGATTACTTTAATGTGTAAGGATGCATCCTAAGGGGGAGCAAGGTGGAATTTTAGCAGTGGAACCGGTTCACATTTTGTAATTATCTCCCCAAACAAGATTCTTTTGGTACCAAATATGAATATGCAAACTAAAATACTGAGCTCAGATGTGAAAACCATATACCAAGTTCAAATAAGCAGATGGATCACAGTTACACCAATTTAAGACAATATCTCAATTTTTTGCATTGCACCTTTGGGCTGCCTACTGCTCAGCCAGGTGGAGGTACCTCTGGGTCTCCCTGACAAAAAAAGTCAGTGCGCACTGGAGCCCCATCGGCCCCCGCAGCGAGCTGGACTGGGCAAGGCCTTTTTTGTTTTATTTTGTTTTGTTTTAGTGTCTCATCTGGTGCGCCACAGCTGTTATGCCAAAACCAGGATTCTTTACATGATGTGCATACGGAAAAACCAAATCCAGCACACCGAGATGAGACACAGCCTGTCACAGAGTTGCGCAAGTCTGAATGCCGGAATAAAGGTAGCATGCTAGAGAAAAGAAAAAAAAATAACAGCTACTACACACAAAATTTTACCATCACATTCACGCAGTAAAGAACTAAATTACTTATGATCTTCTGTATTATCACAAAACACACATTTTGAGTCAACGGATTCTCATAATTTAACAGACTGTAAACTTATCGTACCATATAATAAAGACCTACCAAAATTGCAACATGCTTAAACCGATACCCACAAAGAAAACAGGTTAATGAGGGAAGCATCTTGCAGACTTCAGCAAGTTTACTGTGACATGTGTGTTATCAGTTAACTCTCTCTCAGCTTGTTGACGTTCAAATCGTTCCAGCTGTAAAACTGTCTGTAATGATCTAATGATCTCTTGTAGAGATTTATTTTGTCCTGCTCTTCTCATCTTAAAAACAACATTAATTGCAACAAAATTCTATTCTCCGGACACTTTTCCCAATCATTTAACGTAAACAGCAGCGAACACTGATTTCAATATTTAACAAGATCTTCCTTCCTCATAATTCCGAGTGCTTTCCTAAGTTTTAAAACACCTCCCAATACTGATTTTTCAGGAACACAACTGAAAACAATTATTCCTGACCCCGTCTTGCAAGTAAAACCTTGAGAATGGGGAGGGAGGGGGAGAAAACACAGGGTGCTTGCAGCACGACTGGGAAAAATGGGGACAGAGTTTTACGGCGCACTGAAAAACAACTAGTAAAACAATTAACTCACATTCCTGACAAGCTGCTTGATTTTCAGAGAGGCAATACACAGAAGCACATAATATGTACTGTAAAACTTGCAGATAACACATCGGTAGCAAGCATTAGCATTCTCTACTGCTAATTTCAACATTAGTACTTCCTTAACTTCTAAGTTTTCAACCTGCTTATTGATGGCCTCTTGAAGATGGTCAATAAATTGCATGTAATTCTCACTGGGACCCTGATCAATAGTTGCAATTGATTTGGCTGCATTGTTGGTTTCAGGCACCTTTATCATAGATTGATATGCGAGGTCTGGTGACTGCCTCAGGATTTCAGAAAGTTATCGTGCCTGTAGTTGTGGTGTGTCAATTAGTGTCTCTTCCAGAAACACACGGGGTCCCGTGGTTTAACTGTAACTGAAAATGGGGGTAAATCCCAGCTTTTTGGTAAGTTCAGTTTACGCTCTGAAACTCCACCCCCACCCTCAGGAATTCGCTTTTTAGCAGTGTGGGAGGGAGGCGGGGGCAGGTTGGGGGGACCCAAATCCATAGGAATTACGTTATTTGGCTCAGTCTGGCTCACCACGGGGGGTCCTCCCCACCTAAATCTCCAGGCAAGGGGGGATAGGAAAAAAAATGTCCATTTTTTTCTTCCGCAACTGATAGCGGCGGGGCAGAGGGTTGAACTGTGATCAATGGCGGTGACGCAGACGGCGGAACCGCGGTTGATGATGGTAGAGGAGAGGTTCGAGCCGTGATTGATGACAGCGGAGCGGTCGGCCGAACGCATTGCTCCGACCGGTGTTTCGAGGGCCCCTCCCGAGATCGCACATAACCCAACGCTGTTTTTTCATGTGAGTCTTTCATAGCTTTTATCTGATCTCGGGGCCACACACATGTATATGAGTCTTTCATATTTTTTTTCTGATCTCGGAGCCACACATACGTATGCTCCTTCTTTACTCCTTTTAACTTTCCAAGAAAGTGCCGCGGATCCTTATCCGTGTCAGATAATACGGACTTGGGTGGTTTTGACGAATCCTTAGTAACAGGGGAGGTTGGAGTAGTACTTAATCTTGCCTTTTCCTCCGAATCTGGCCCAGGAGAGCCAGGAAGACCATCCCCCTCCGCCGCCTCTGCCTGTTGCTGTTTTAACTCTTTCAGAGTATCTGATAACAAGCACCACGTCGTTAACAGTTCAGATGCTTCCTTGGACCCTTTAGTAGCACTGTCAAGCAGTTTATCCCCCAAGTCCATCCATTGTGACACACTAAATGCTGTCACAGGATTAACCTCTATACCTTGTGCTTTGCCCCATAGTAACATTTTTCTTAAAGTCAGTTCTGGAAGGCTAACACCCTGCTTCTTCAGAAGCAGCTTCCATGTAGATAATATAGTACCCTCTTCTTTAGATAAGTTTCACCCCCCCTGTTCCCGGTAGCTCACCTGCTCCCTAGCGAGGTGTCTTTTCAACGTTCCGGACCTTCGGCAGCTCTCCTCGGCTGCTCTTATCAGCTGTACCGGGCTCCGTCTCCACAGCTCTTCTCCGGCTGTTCACAGCTTCATGCTGTCACCTTGTCATGCAAGATCCTCTTCAGGCAGGATCACGTCGGGGTCACCATATGTCGCGGTTGAGACAGACAAATGACATGGACCAAGTTCTTTCAAGATGAAAGAAATGGAGTGCCATTTATTGCTACAAGTGCATTTTTATACAATTCAATCAGTTCATGTGTCTTTTCACTATTGGTTACAAGTTACAGCACTAACATCTCATTGGTTAATTTTTCTATCATCCATGTTATTCTTCTATCCCTTTCTCTCTCACGGGTACATCTCTCCTCTCTCCGCATACTCCTTTACTCCTATCCTTCTCAAGGGCAAATCTTAATATCTCAAGGCTGATCTCTAGTTTCATATTTTCTGTCAAGGATTCCACATACCCGCTGCAGTTTCCCACAACACACACACTGTCTAATTGGTTTTGTGACACACACACGCTGTCCAATGGTGTTTGTGACACACACGGTGTCAAATGGGGTTTGTGACACACACGGTGTCAAATGGGGTTTGCGACACACACACACTGTCGAGGGGGGTTTGTGACACACACGCTGTCCAATGGGGTTCGTGACACACACAATGTCCAATGGGTTTTGTGACACGCACGCTGTCCAATGGGGATTGTAACACACACACACTGTCTATTGGTGTTTGTGACACGCATACTGTCCAATGGGGTTTCTGACACACACTCTGTCCAATGGGTGATGTGACACAAAGACTGTCCAGGGGGGTTTGAGACACACACACTGTTTAAAGGGGTTTGTCACATATACTCTGTCCAATGAGGTTTATGACACACACACTGACCAATGGGGATTGTGACACACAGACGCTGTCCAATGGGGTTTGTGAAACACACTGTCCAATGGGGATTGTGACACACACACTGTCCAATGGGGATTGTGAACACACACATGCTGTCCAATGGTGTTTGTGACACACAAACTCTGTCCAATGGGGTTTGTGACACACACGCTGTCCAGTGGAGATTTTGACACACACACGCTGTCCAATGGGGGTTGTGACACACACAATCTATCCAATGGGCTTGTGAAACACACGTTGTCCAATAGGGATAGTTACACACATGCTGTCCAGTGTGTTTTGTGACACACAAACTGTCCAATTGGGTTTGTGACACACACACTTTCCACTGGGTTTGGAACACACACGCTGTCCAGGTGAGTTTGTGACACACACGCTGTCCAATGGGGTTTGTGACACACACACTCTGTCCTGGACAGCGTATTTTGGACAGGGTATTTTGACTCACACACGCTCTCCAATGGGGTTTGGACAAACACACTGTTCAATGGGGTTTGTGACACACACACTGTCCAATGGGGATTGTGGCACACACATGCTGTCCAATGGGGTTTGTGACACACACGTGGTCCAACGGGGTTCGTGACACATACGCTGTCCAATAGGGTTTGCGACACACACACTTTCCAATGCGGTTTGTGACACACACGCTGTCCAATGGGGTTCGTGACACACACGCTGTCCAATAAGGTTTATGACACACACACTTTCCAATGGGGTTTGTGACACACACGCTGTCCAATGGGGTTTGTGACACATACACTGTTCCGGGGGGTTTGTGACGCACACGCTGTCCAATGGTGTTTGTGACACAGAGACTCTCCAGGGGTGTTTGTGACACATGCGCTGTCCAGAGGGGTTTGTGACACACACACGCTGTCCAATGGGGTTTGTCACACACACTCTTTCCAATAGGGTTTGTGACACACACATGCTGTCCAATGGGGTTTGTCACACACATGCTGTCCACTGGGGATTTTGACACACACACGCTGTCCAATGGGGATTGAGAGATACACACGCTGTCCAATGGTGTTTGTGACACGCATGCTGTCCAATGGGTTTTGTGACACACACACTGTCCGGGGGGGTTTATGAAACAATCGCTGTCCAATGGGGTTTGTGACACACACACTCTGTCCAATGGGGTTCGTGACACACACACTGGCCAGTGGGGATTGTGACACACACGCTTTCCTATGGGGTTTGTGACACACACACGCTGTCCAATGGGGTTTGTGTCACACACACACTTTCCAATGGGTTTTGTGAAACACACACGCTCTCCAATGTGGTTTATGAGAAACACACTTTCCAATGGGTTTTGTGGCACACACACTGTCCAATGGGGTTTGTGACAAATACATGCTGTCCAATGTTATTTGTGAACATACACGCTGTCCAATGCTTTTTGTGACACACACACTCTGTCTAATGGGGATTGTGACACACACACGCTGTCCCATAGGGTCTGTGATACGCATGCTGTCCAATGGGGTTTGTGACACACACATTGTACAGGGGGGGTTGTGACACATACGCTGTGCAATGGGGTTTGTGACACACACACTCTGTCCAATGGGGATTGTGACACACACACACTGTCCAATGAGGATTGTGACACACACACACTGTCCAATGAGGATTGTGACACAAACAAGGTCCAATGGCGTTTGTGATACACACGCTGTCCAATGGGGATTGTGACACACACGTGCTGTCCAATGGTGTTTGTGACACGCATGCTGTCCAATGGCGTTTGTGACACAGATGATGTCCAATGCGGTTCATGACAAACACTCTGTCCAGTGGCGTTTGTGAAACACACACTGTCCAGTAGGGTTTCTGACACAAACATTTTCCAATGGGGTTTCTAACACACACACAGTTCAAATGGAGTTTTTGACACAGACAGTGTCCACGGGAGTTTGTGACACTCACGCTGTCCAATGGGGATTGTGACACACACTCTGTCCAATGGGGTTTGTCACACACATTCTGTCCAACGAGGTTTGTGACACACACACTGTAAAATGGGTATTGTGACACACACACGCTGTCCAGTGGGGTTTGTTACACACACTCTGTCCAATATGGCTTGTGACATACACGCTGTCCAATAGGGTTTGTGACACACACACGCTATCCAATGTGGTTTGTGACACACACAATTTCCAGTCGGGTCTGTGACATACGCACGGTGTCCAATGTTGTTTGTGACACACACACTGTCAAATGGGGATTGTGACACACACACGCTGTCCAATGGTGTTTGTGACACACAGGCTGTTCAATGGGGTTTGTGACACACACTCTGTCTAATGTTGTTTGTGACACATACACTTTCCAATGAGGATTGTGACACACACACGCTGTCCAATGGGGTTTGTGACACACACACTGTAAAATGGGGTTTGTGACACACACGCTGTCCAATGGGGTTTGTGACAAACACACTATCCAGGTTAGTTTGTGACACACACGCTGTCCAATGGGATTTGTGAAACAGAGACTCTCCAGAGGTGCTTGTGACACACACGCTGTCCAGAGCGTTCTGTGACACACACACTGTCCAATGGGGTTTGTGACACACACACTGTCCGGCTGCGTTTCCGACACACACAATGTCCAATGGTGTTTGTGACACACACGCTGTCTAATGGAGATTGTGACACACACACTGTCCAGAGGGGATTGTGACACATGCACTATACAATGGGGTTTGTCACACCCACTCTGTCCAAAGGGGTTTGTGACACACACACATTCCAATGGGGTTTGTGACACACACACTTTCCAAAGTGGTTTGTGACACACAGACTGACCAATGGGGGTTGTGACACACACGCTGTTTAATGGGGTTCGTAACACACACGCTGTCCAGTGGGATTCGTGAGACACACACTGTCCAATGGGGTTTGTGACACACACACTTTCCAATGGGTATTGAGACACACACACGCTGTCCAATGGGTTTTGTTGCACCCAAGAGCTATCCAATGGGGTTTGTGACACACACATTTTCCAATGGCGTTTCTGACACACTCGCTGTCAAAAGGGGTTTGTGACCGACACACTGTCCAGGGGGGTTCGTGACACACGCACTGTCCAATGGGGTTTGTGACACACATGCTGCCCTTTGGGGACTGTGACATCCACACTGTCCAATGGGGTTTGTGACACACACGCTGCTCAATGGGGACTGTGACACCCACACTGTCCAATGGGGTTTGTGACACACACACTCTGTCCAGTGGGGTTCGTGAAACAGAGACTATCCAATGGGGTTTGGGACACACACACCCTGTCCAATGGGGTTTGTGACACATGCACTGTCTATTGGGGTTTGTGACACACAAGCTGGCCAATGGGGATTGTGATACACACACTGTCCAATGGAATTTGTGACACAGACACTGTCCAATGGGGATTGTGACACACACAGTGTCCTGGGGTTTTGTGACACACACACGGTCCAAAGAGGTTTGTGACACACCGCAGTCAAATGGAGTTTGTGACACAGAGACTCTCCAGGGTTGTTTGTGACACACATGCTGTCCAGAGGGCTTTGTGCCTCACACATTCTCCAATGGCTGTTGTGACACACACACGTTGTCCAATGAGGATTGTGACACACACACTGTCCAATGGGGTTTGTGACAGACACGCTGTCCAATGGGTATTGTGACACACACACTCTGTCCCATTGGTTTTGTGATACGCATGCTATCCAATGGGGTTTGTGACAGACACACTGTCCAGGGGGGTTTGTGACACACACGCTGACCAATGGTTTTGTAACACACACACTGTCTAATGGGGTTTGTGATACACACGCTGTCCAATGGGGCTTGTGACAAACACGCTGTCTAATGGGGTTTGTGACACACACGCTGTCCGATAGTGTTTGTGACACACACACTGTCCAATGGGGATTGTGACACACACACACTATCTAATGGGGTTTGTCACACACACTCTGTCCAATGGAGTTTATGACACACACAGTGTCCATGGGGGTTTGTTACACATGCGCTGTGCAATGGGGTTTGTCAGACACACTCTGTCCAATGGGGTTTGTGACACACACAATGTCCAATGGGTATTGTTACACACACACGCTGTCCAATGGGGTTTGTGACACACAAACACAGTCCAGGGGCGTTTGTCACACCCAGTCTGTCTAATAGGGTTTGTGCCAAACACACGCTGTCCAACGGTGTTTGTGACACACACGCTGTTCAAAGGGGTTTGTGACACACACTCTGTCCAATGGGGTTTGTGACACACACACACTGTCCAAAGGGGATTGCGACACACACACGCTGTCCAATGGTGTTTGTGACATGCATGCTGTCCAAAGTTGTTTGTGACAAACACAGTGTCCATTGCGGTTTGGGACACACACACGTTATCCAGTTGGGTTTGTGACACACACACTTTCTAATGGGGTTTGTGACACACACGCGCTGTCCAAAGGTGTTTGTGAAACACACGCTGTCAAATGGGGTTTGTGACACACACAGTGTCCAGGGGAGATTGTGTCACACACGCTGTCCAGTGGGGTTTTTGACACACACACTCTCCAATAGGGTTTGTGATAGACACACTGTCAAATGGGAATTGTGACACACAAGCTGTCCAATGGGGATTGTGACACACACACGCTGTCCCATGGGGTTTGTGAAACACATGTTGTCCAAGGGGTTTTGTGACAGACACAGTGTACAGGAGGCTTTGTGACACACACGCTGTCCAATGGAGTTTGTGACAAACACGCTGCCTAATGGGGTTTGTGACAAACACGCTGTCCAAAGGGTATTGTTACACACACTCGCTGTCCAAGGGGGTTTGTGACGCACACACTGTCCAATGATGTTTGCGACACACACGCTGCCCAATGGGGCTTGTGATACACACGCTGTCCAATGGGGTTCGTGACACACACGCTGCCTAGTGGTTTTTGTGACACAAACACTGTGCAGTAGGGTTTGTGATACACATGCTATCCAATGGGGTTTGTGACATACACACGTTCGAATGATGTTTGAGGCACACACATGCTCTCCAATGGTGTTTGTGACACACACACTCAGTACTATGGGGTTTGTGACTCGCACACTGTCCAATGGGGTTTGTGACACATACACGCTATCAAATGGGGTTTATGAAACACACATTTTCCAATAGCGCTTGTGACACACACACGCTGTCCAATGGGGTTTGTCACACCCATTCTGACAAATGGGTTTTGTGACAAACACACGCTGTCCAATGATGTTTGTGACACACACGCTGTCCAGGGGGGTTTGTGACACACACAATGTCCAAAGGAGTTTGTGACACACACTCTGTCCAGTGGGGTTTGTGACACACACGCTGTTCAATAGGTTTTGTGACATACACACGCTGCCCAATAGTGTTTGTGACACACACGGTGTGAAATGGGGTTTGTGACACACACAATGTCCAGGGGGGATTGTGACACACACACTGTCCAATGGGGTTTGTCACACCCACTCTCTCAAATGGGGTTTGTGACAAACACACGCTGTCAAATGATGTTTGTGACACACACGCTGTCCAGGGGGGTTTGTGACACACACAATGTCCAACAGGGTTTGGGACACACAAGCTGTCCAGTGGGGTTTGTGACACACACAATGTGCAATAGGGTTTGTGAGATACATACGCTGTCCAAGAGTGTTTCTGACATACACACAATGTCTAATGGGTTTCGTGACACACACGCTGTCCAATGGGTATTGCGACACACACACTGTCCAGGGGGGTTTGTGACACACATACTCTGTCCAATGGTGCTTGTGGAGCACAAGCTGTGCGTTGGGGTTCGTGACACACACGCTGTCCAGTGGTTTCTATGATACACACACTGTCCAATAGGGTTTGTGACACACACACTGTCCAGGGGGGTTTGTGACACACACTCTGTCCAATGGGGTTTGTCACATACGCTCTATCCAATGGGGATTGTGACACACACAGGCTGTCCTATGGGGTTACTGACACACACGCTGTCCAATGGTTTTTGTGACACACACACTGTCCAGGGGGTTTTGTTACACACACGCTATCCAGTCTGGTTTGTGACAGGCAAACCGTCCAGTGGGGTTTGTGACATATACATGCTATCAAATGGGGTTTATTGAAAACACATTTTCCCAAGGGATTTGTGACAAACACGCGCTGTCCAATGGGGTTTGTCACACCCACTTTGTCTAATGGGGTTTGTGACAAACACACTCTGTCCAATGGTGTTTGTGACACACACGATGTCCAAAGATTTTTGTGACACATACGCTGTCCAATGGGTTTTGTGACACACACTCTGTCCAATGGGGCTTGTGACACACACATTGTCCAATGGGGATTGTGACACACACACGCTGTCAAATGGGGTTTGTGACACACAAACACAGTCCAGCGGGGTTTGGCACACCCAGTCTGTCCAATGGGGTTTGTGACATACAAACTGTGCAATGGGGTTTCTCACACACACTCTGTCCAATGGGGTTTGTAACACACACGCTGTCCAATGAGGATTGTGAGACATGCGCTGTACAATGAGGTTTGTGGCACACACACTCTGTCCAATGGGCTTGTGACACACACACTGTCTTAAGGGGTTTGTGATACACACACGCTGTCCAGTGGGTTTTGTGACACACACACTGTCTAATTGGATTTGTGGCACACACATGGTATCAAATGGGGTTTGCGACACACACAATTTCCAGTGGGGTTTGTGACACACACACTTTCCAATGGGGTTTCTGACACACACACGCTGTCCAATGGTGTTTGTGACACGCACGGTGTCAAATGGTGTTTGTGACACACACAATATCCAGGGGGGATTGTGACACACACACTGTCCAATGGGGTTTGTCACACCCACTCTGTCCAATGGGGATTGTGACACACACACACTGTCCAATGGGAAATGTGACACACACATGCTGTCCAATGGGGATTGTGACAGACACATGCGGTGCAATGGTGTTTGTGACACGCATGCTGTCCAATGTGCTTGTGACACACACACACAGTCCATAGGGGTTTGTGACACACATGCTGTCCAATGGGGTTTGTGACACTAACGCTGTCCAAGTGGGTTTGTGACACACACACTGTCCTTTGGAGTTTGTAACACACACACGCTATCCAATGGGTTTGTGACACACACACTTTTCAATGAGGTTTGTGACACACACTCTGTCCAATGGGTTTTGTGACAAACACATTGTCTAAAGGGGTTTTTGACACAGACACGCTGTCCAATGGGGTTTGCAACACACACACTGTCAAATGGGTTTTGTGACACACACTCTGTCCAATGGGGCTTGTGACACACACATTGTCCAATGGGGATTGTGACACACACACACTGTCCAATGGGGATTGTGACACACATGCGCTGTCCAATGGTGTTCGTGATACACACGCTGTCCAGTGGGGTTTTGAAACACACTCTGTCCAATAGGTTTTGTGACACACACACGGTCCAATAGGGATTGTGACACACACAGTGTACAATGGGTTTGTGACACACACTCTGTCAAATGGGGTTTATGACACACACACTGTCCAAAGGGGATTATGACACACACACACTGTCCAATGGGGATTGTTACACACACAAGCTCCAATGGGGTTTGTGACACACACGCTGTCCGATGGGGATTGTGACACACAGACGCTGTCCAACGGTGTTTGTGACACGGATGCTGTCCGATGGGGTTTTTGACACACATACACAGTCCAGCGGGGTTTGTGACACACACACAGTTCAATGGGGTTTGTGACACACACGCTGTCAAATGGGGTTTTTGACACACCACACACACTCTGTCCAATGGGGAATGTGACACATATGCTGTCCAATGGGTTTTGTGACACACACGCTGTCCAGTGGGATTTGTGACACACACACTGTCCTATAGGGATTGTGACACACACATGCTATACCATGGGTTTTGTAACACACACACTTTCCAAGAGGCTGTCCAATGCAGTTTGTGACACACACGCTTTCAAATGGGGTTTGTGACACACACTCTGTCCAGGGGAGTTTGTGACACACATACGGTCCAATGGGGTTTGTGAAACACACTCTGTCCAATGGGGTTTGTGACACACACACACTGTCCAAATGGGTTTGTGACACACACACTGTCCAATGGGGTTTGTGACACACACGCTGTCCAATGGAGATTGCGACACACACATGCTGTCCAATGTTGTTTGTAACACGGTTGCTTTCCAATGGTGTTTGTGACAAACAGTCTATCCTTTGCGGTTTGGGACACACACACTTTCCAAGGTGGTTTGTGTCACACACGCTGTCCAATGGGGTTTGTGACACACTGTGTCTACGGGGGTTTGTGACAAACACGCTGTCCAATGGGGATTGTGACACACAGACGCTGTCCAACGGTTTTTCTGACACGGATGCTGTCCGATGGGGTTTTTGACACACATACACAGTCCAGGGGGGTTTGTGACACACAAACAGTTCAATGGGGTCTGTGACACACACATTGTCCAATGGGGTTTGTCTCACACACACTGTCAAATGGGGTTTGTGACACACTGTGTCCACGGGGGTTTGTGACAAACACGCTGTCCAATGGGGATTGTGACACACACGCTGTCCAATGGGGTTTTTCTCACACACACTGTCCAATGGGGTTTGTGACACACACGCTGTCCAATGGGGATTGTGACACACAGACGCTGTCCAACGGTGTTTGTGACACGGATGCTGTCCGATGGGGTTTTTGACACACATACACAGTCCAGGGTGGTTTGTGACACACACACTGTCCAATGGGGTTTGTGACACACACTCTGTCAAATGGGGTTTGTGACACACCACACACACTCTGTCCAATGGTGAATGTAAACACATATGCTATCCAATTTGGTTCATGACACACACGCTGTCCAGTGGGGTTTGTGACACACACACTGTCCAATAGGGTTTGTGGCACACACACGCTATCCAATGGGGTTTGAGACACACACACATTCCAATAGGTTTGTGGCTAACACACGCTATCCAATGGAGTTTGTGACACACATGCTGTCACATGGGGTTTGTGATATACACTCTGTCCAATGGGGTTTGTGACACACATACACTGTCCAATGGGGATTGTGATGCACACACGCTGTCCAATGTTGTTTGTGACATGCATGCTGTTTAATGGTGTTTGTGAAAAATACGCTGTTCAATGGGGATTGTGATACACACACGCTGTCCAGTGGGGTTTGTGACACACAGGCTGTCCAGTGGGGTTTGTGACACACACACTGTCCAATGGGGATTGTGACACACATGCGCTGTCCAATGGGGTTCGTGACACACACGCTGTCCAGTGGGGTTTTGACACACACTCTGTCAAATGGGGTTTGTCACACACACTCTGTCCAATGGGGTTTGTGACACACACACTGTCTAATGGGTATTGTGACACACACAGGCTTTCCAATGGGGTTTGTCACACATACTCTGTCCAATGGGGTTTGTGACAAACACATGCTGTCCAATGGTGTTTGTGACACACACACTGTCCAAGGGGGTTTGTGAACACATATGCTGTCCAATGGGGTTCGTGACACACATGCTGTCCAGTGGGGTTTGAGACACACACACTATCCAATAGGGTTTGTGACACACACACTGTCCAATGGGGTTTCTGAAGACATACGCTGTCCAATGGGGATTGTGACACACACACTCGGTCTAATGGGGATTGTGACACACACAAGGTCCAATGGGGTTTGTGACACACACGCTGTCCAATGGGGATTGTGACACACCACACACACTCTGTCCAATAGGGAATGTGACAGACACGCTGTCCAACGGGGTTTGTGACACACAGGCTGTCCAGTGGCGTTTGTGACACACACACTGTCCAATAGGGTTTGTGACACACACATGCTATACAATGGGGTTAGTAACACAGACACTTTCCAAGAGACGTTGTGACACAAACGCTGTCAAATGGGGTTTGTGTCACACACTCTGTCCAGGGGGGTTTGTGACACACAGACGGTCCAATGGGGTTTGCGAAACACTCTCTGTCCTACGGGGTTTGTGACACACACACACTGTCCAATGGGGTTTGTGACACACACACTGTCCAATGGGTTTTGTGACACACACGCTGTCCAATGGAGATTGCAACACACACATGTTGTCCAATGTTGTTTGTGACACGCATGCTTTCCAATGGTGTTTGTGGCAAACAGGCTGTCCATTGCGGTTTGGGACACACACACTTTCCAAAGTGGTTTGTGTCACACACGCTGTCCAATGGGGTTTGTGACACACTGTGTCCACGGGGGTTTGTGACAAACACACTGTCCAATGGGGATTGTGACACACGTATCCTCCAATGGGGTTTGTCTCACACACACTGTCCAATGGGGTTTGTGACACACACGCTGTCCAATGGGGTTTTTGACACACACGCTGTCCAATCAGGTTTGTGACTCGCTCACTCTGTCCAATGGTTCTTGTGACACACACGCTGTCCAGTGGTGTTTGTGACACACACGCTGTCCAAAAGGGCTTGTGACATGCACACGCTATCCAATGGGATTTGTAACACAAACACTTTCCAATGAGGTTTATGACACACACGCTGTCAAATGGGTTTTCTGACACACACGCTGTTGAAATGGGGTTTGTGACACACACTCTGTCCAATGGGGTTTGTGACACACACATGCTGTCGAATGTTGTTTGTGACACACATTCTGTTTAATGGTGTTTTTGACAAACAGGCTGTCCATTGTGGTTTGGGACACACAAACTTTCCTCAGTGGTTTGTGTCACACACGCTGTCCAATGGGGTTTCTGACACACACAGTCTCCACGGGGGTTTGTGACACACACAGTGTCTAATGGGTACTGTGACACACACACACTCTCCAACGGGGTTTGTGACACACACAGTATCCAGTGGGGTCTGTGACACACACACTGTCCAATAGGCTTTGTGAGACACACATTCTATACAATGGAGTTTATAACACACACACTTTCCAAGAGGCGTTGTGACACACACGCTGTAAAATGGGGTTTGTGACACACACTTGGTCCAGGGGGGTTTGTGACACACAGACGGTCCAAGGGGGTTTGTGAAACACACTCTGTCCAAAGGGGTTTGTGACACACACGCTGTCCAGTGGGGTTTGTGACACACACACTGTCCAATATTGTTTGTGACACACACACTGTCCAATGGGGATTGTGAAAGACACACACTGTCCAACGGGGATTGTGACACACACTCGCTGTCCAATGTTGTTTGTGACATGTATGCTGTTTAATGGTGTTTGTGACAAACACGCTGTCCAATGGGGATTGTGATACACACATGCTGTCCCATGGGGTTTGTGACACACACAGTGTCCAAAGGGGTTTGTGACACACACTCTGTCCAATGGGGTTTGTGACACACACACTGTCTAATGGGTACTGTGACACACACAAGCTGTACACTGGGGATTGTCGCACATATTCTGTCCAATGGGTTTTGTGACACACACACACTGTCCAAGGGTGTTTGTGACACACACAGTGTCCAATTTGGTTTGTGACACATACGCTGTCCAATGGGGATTGTGACACACACACTGTCCAATGGGGTTTGTGACACACACACTCTCCAAAGGGGTTTCGACACACACACGTTATCCAATGGGGATTGTGACACACACACTATCCAAGGGGGATTGTGACACACACAAACTCTGTCCAATGGGGTTGTTGACAAACAAACTGTCCAATGGGGTTTGTGACACATACGCTGTCCAATGGAGTTTGTCACACACACTCTGTTCAATGGGGATTGTGACACATACACGCTGTCCAGAAAGTTTTGTGACGCACACACTGTACAATGGGGATTGTGACACACACACGCTGTCCAATGGGGATTGTGACACACATGCTGTCCAATAGGGTTTGTGACACACACACAGTCCAATGGGGTTTGTAACACACACGCTCTCCGATGGGTTTTGTGAAACACACAATCTGTCCAATGGGGCATTTGATACACACACTGTACAGGGGGGTTTGTTACACACACTCTATCCAAAGGGGTCTGTGACACTCAAAGTTTCCAATGGGGTTTGTGCCATACACACTGTCCAGGGGGGATTGTGACACACAAACTGATTAATGGGGTTTCTCACACACACTCTGTCCAATGGGGTTTGTGACACACACGCTGTCCAATGGAGATTGCGACAGACACATGCTGTCCAATGTTGTTTGTGACAGGCATGCTTTCCAATGGTGTTTGTGACAAACAGGCTGTCCATTGCGGTTTGGGACACACACACTTTCCAAAGTGGTTTGTGTCACACACGCTGTCCAATGGGGTTTGTGACATACACAGTCTCCACGGGGGTTTGTGACACACACAGTGTCTAATGGGTATTGTGACACACACACAGTGTCCAAAGGGGTTGGTGACACACACAGTGTCCAGTGGGGTCTGTGACACACACACTGTCCAATAGGCTTTGTGACACACACATGCTATACAATGGAGTTTGTAACACACACACTTTCCATGAGGCGTTGTGACACACACGCTCTAAAATGGGGTTTGTGACACACACGCTGTCCAATGGGGATTGTGACACACACGCTGTCCAATGGGGATTGTGACACACACACGCTGTCCCATGGGGATTGTGACACGCATGCTGTCCAAAGGGGTTTGTGACACACACTCTGTCCAATGAGGTTTGTGACTTGCTCACTCTGTCCAATGGGGCTTGTGACACACACGCTGTCCAGTGGTGTTTGCGACACACACACTGTCCAAAAGGGTTTGTGACACACACACGGTATCCAATGGGATTTGTGACATAAACACTTTCCAATGAGGTTTCTGACACACACGCTGTCAAATGGGGTTTCTGACACACACGCTGTACAAATGGGGTTTGTGACACACACACGCTGTCCCATGGGGTTTGTGAAATGCATGCTGCCCAATGGGATTTGTGATATACACACTGTCCAATGGGGTTTCTGACACACGCACTGTCCAATGGGGTTTGTCACACATACTCTCTCCAATGGGGTTTGTGACACACAAGCTGTCCAATGGGGTTTGTGACACACACACTCGGTCAAATGGGGGTTGTGACACACAGGCCGTCTAGTGGGGTTTGTGACACGCACACTGTCCAATGGGGTTTCTGACACACACACTATCAAATTGAGTATATGACACACACACTTTCTAATGGGGTTTGTGAAACACACACGCTGTCCAGTGGGGTTTGTGACACACACACTGTCCAATGGGGTTTGTGACATACACGCTGTCAAATGGGGTTTGTGACAAACCACACTCACTCTGTCCAATGGGGAATGTGACAGACACGCTGTCCAATGGGGTTCGTGACACACACGCTGTCCAATGGGGTTTGTGACATACACACATTCCAATAGGGTTTGTGGCAAACACACGCAATCCAATTGGGTTTCTGACACACATGCTGTCACATGGGGTTTGTGACACGCACTCTGTCCAATGGGGTTTGTGACACACACACACTGTCCAATGGGGATTGTGACATACACACGCTGTCCAATGTTGTTTGTGACATGCATGCTGTTTAATGGTGTTTGTGAAAAACACGCTGTCTGATGGGGATTGTGATACACACACGCTGTCCCATGGGGTTTGTGACACGCATGCTGTCCAATGGGGTTTGGGACAGACACATTGTACAATGAGGATTGTGGCACACACACTGTCCAATGGGGTTTTTGACACACACACTGTCCAATGGGGTTTCTCAAACACACTCTTTCCAACGGGGCTTGTGAAACACACGCTGTCTAACGGGGTTCTTGAACCACACACTGTCCAATAGTGTTTGTGACACACACACCCTATCCAATGGTGTTTGTGACAGAAACACTTCCCAGTGGGGTTTGTGACATACACACGCTATCCTATGGGTTTTGTGACACACACACTTTCCAATGGTGTTTCTGACACACACGGTGTCCAATGGGTTTTGCGACACACATGCTATCCAATGGGGTTTGTGACACACACACGCTATCCAATGGGGTTTGTGTCACACAAACTGTCCAATGGGGATTGTGACACACACACACTGTCCAATGCGGATTGTGACATACACACGCTGTGTAATGGGGTTTGTGTCACACACGCAGTATAGGGATGTTTGTAAAGAACACTCTGTCCAATGGGGTTTGTGACACACACACTGTCCAGGGGGGTTTGTGACACACACGCTGTCCAATTTGCTTTGTGACACACACGCTGTCCAATTTGCTTTGTGACACACACGCTGTCCAATGGGGTTTGTGACTCAGATAATCTCCAGGGGTGTTTGTGAAACACAAGCTGTCCAGAGGGGTTTGTGAAACTCACACTGTCCAATGGGTATTGTGACACACACACTGTCCAATGGGGTTTATGACACACACGCTTTCAAATGGGGTTTGTGACAAACCACACACACTCTGTCCAATGGGGAATGTGACACACACGCTGTCCAATGGGGTTCGTGACACACACGCTGTCCAATTTGGTTTGTGACACACACGCTGTCCAATGGGGTTTGTGACTCAGATAATCTCCAGGGGTGTTTGTTGAACACACGCTGTCCAGAGGGATTTGTGACACACACACTGTCCAATGGGTATTGTGACACACACACCATGTCCAATGGTGTTTGTGACACACACACACTCCAAAGTGGTTTTGACACACACACGCTGTCCAATTGGGTTTGCGATACACACACGCTATCCAATGGGGATTGTGACACAAACACTGTCCAATGGGATTGTTGACAAACAAACTGTCCAATGGGGTTTGTGACACTTACGCTGTCCAATGGAGTTTGTCACACATACTCTGTTCAACGGGGATTGTGACACACACACGCTGTCCAGAGAGGTTTGTGACACACACACTGTCCAAAGGGGATTGTTACACACACACGCTGTCCCATGGGTTTTTTCACACGCATGCTGTCCAATGGGGTTTGTGACACACACACTGTCCAATGGGGTTTGTAACACACACGCTCTCCAATGGGTTTTGTGACACACACAATCTGTCCAATGGGGCTTGTGACACCCACACTGTACAGGGGGGTTTGTTACACACTCTCTATCCAATGGGGTGTGTGACACACAAAGTTTACAATGGGGTTTGTGACATACACACTGTCCAGGGGGGCTTGTGACACACACACTGATTAATGGGATTTCTCACACACTCTCTATCCAATGGGATTTGTGACACAAAACTCTCCAATGGGCATTGTGACACACACACGCTGTAACATGGGGTTTGTGACACGCATGCTGTCAAATGGGGTTTGTGACACACACGCTGTCCAGAGGGGTTTGCGACACACACACTGTCCCAATGGGTTTGTGACACACACACGCTGTCCAATGGGGTTTTTAACACACACACTGTCCAGTGGGGTTTGTGACACACACGCTGTCAAATGGGATTTGTGAAACACACTCTGTCCGATGGGGATTGTGACACACACGCTGTCCAATGGGGTTTGAGAAACGGGCGCTGTCCCATGGGGTTCATGACAAACACTGTGTCCAATAGGGTTTGTGACATACACACGCTATACAATGGGATTTGTGACACACAGACTTTCCAATGTGGTTTGTGACACACACGCGGTCCAATGGGTTTTGTGACACACAGACGGTCTAGGGGGTTTGTGACACACACACGCGCTCCAAAGGTGTTTCTGACACACACGCTGTCAAATGGGGTTTGTGACTCCCGCACTGTCCAGGGGGGTTTGTGACACACACACTGTCTGTCCAATGGGGTTTGTCACACACACTCTGTCCAATGGGGTTTCTGACACACACGCTGTCCAATGGGGATTGGGACATACACACGCTGTCCAATGGGGATTGTGATACACACACGCTGTCCAATGGGGATTGTGATATACACACGCTGTCCAATGGTGTTTGTGATACGCATGCTGACCAGTGGTGTTTGTGATACACACGCTGAATATTGTGGTTTGGGACACACACACTTTCCAAAGGGGTTTGTGTCATACACGCTGTCCAATGGGGTTTGTGTCACACACCGTGTCCAGGGGGGTTTGTGACACAAACGCTGTACAGTGGGGTTTGTGACACACACACTGTCCAATGGGGTTAGTGACACACACGATGTCCAATGGGGTTTCTGACACACACACTGAGTCCAATGGGGCTTGTGACACACACGGTGTCAAATGGGGTTCGTGACACATATGCTGTCCAGTGGGATTTGTGAACACACAAACTTTTCAATAGGGTTTGTGACACAGACACGCTATACAATGGGATTTGTGACACACACGCTGTCCAGTGGGGATTGTGACACACACGCTGTCTAATGGGGTCTGTGACACACACAATTTCCAATGTGGTTTCTGACACACACACTGTCCAAAGGCGTTTGTGACATACAATTGTCCAATGGGGATTGTGACACACACACGCTGTCCAATGTTGGTTGTGACACACATGATGTCCAATGGTGTGTGTGACAAACACGCTGCCCATTGCGGTTTGGGACAGACTCAATTTCCTATCTTGGGCCTTGAAAAGCAAGTCCTTTGGCGACACGGTACGCCAGAAAGAATTGAATCAGACAACGGTACTCATTTCAAAAACAGTCTTATAGACAATTGGGCCAAAGAACATGGTATTGAGTGGGTATATCATATTCTATATCATGCACCAGCCTCTGGGAAAATTGAAAGGTACAATGGTTTGCTAAAAACTACACTAAAGGCACTTGGTGGTGGAACCTTTAAAAATTGGGACTCACATTTAGCAAAAGCCACTTGGTTGGTCAACACCTGGGGATCAACCAATCGAGCCGGGCCTGCCCAATCAGAAATTCCACGGACTGCAGAAGGAGATAAAGTCCCTGTAGTACACATGAAAAACATGTTAGGAAAGGCAGTCTGGGTTACTCCTGCCTCAGGCAAAGGCAAGCCCATTCGTGGGATTGTTTTTGCCCAGGGACCTGGCAGCACCTGGTGGGTGATGCTTAAGGATGGAGAAGTTCGGTGTGTACCTCAAGGGGATTTGAGTTTAGGTGAAAATATTCAATACTGAACTGCATGATGTGAATTGCCATGCTAACAGTGTTTAATAAGTGTCTTCCAGATCAAGACAATGATGATGAAACCAGAGCTAGCTTCTTCGAGTGGCGCCTGACAACTTCTTCGAAGTTGATATCTTTAACCCACGAACAGTGGTCATGAGATGCACTTGTACCATTTTTCCTGCCCTGGGAGACTGTCGTGACAAAACGAACTTAATGAACTTTTTAAAGGATGGTCCACTGATTAATTACTCCTGTGTATATATGTACATATGTATATATAGATATATAGTTGTAGTGATTAATTAGATTATATTGATAGATTGTATTGATAAGGTTTAAGCATTCAGTGAATGGCATATTATAAGGGGTGGAATGTCCTGGTTTAGTTAAAAACAAGTATCTCTTTCAGTGAATTTGCCTGTCAGCTAAAGCCTTCATATTAACTGCATTTTCCTGGAGAACCAGACACATGTTTTGGTAAACCTAGCAATGGAATGCAAACTTATTGATAAGCACGGATGGACATCTCGCGAGAGGGGCGACGAGAAGAAAGAGACCAAGAAACTGACCAACTGTGTATAACATTCCATTCACTTGAATACTTCATATAAAAGTGGGAGATCACAAGGATCTCGTTCGCTTTTCCCCTTTTGCCTTTTTCCCTTCTGCTCATGGCCGACATTAGAAGAGGACCTTGCTAGTCGTCCCTGCGAACTGAGGCCTAGTGAGAGACTGAATCCAGCTCCGGTTGGCTGCAGAGTCTAATCGAGGACTTTGGTTGCCGGCTCTGCAGTTGCTGAGACTTTCAAGATTGGTTTTGTATATTTTGTATTATTTTCTCTATTCTTATTAGTAGCATTAGTAAAACATCTTTAATTTTTTCCAACTCTCTTCACTCTGTCCTTCTTTTCCTCCCAATTGCCTCTCCTTAGTGGAAAGCGGGGAGAGGGAGAGGAAAGTGGGGGCGGGGAGAGGGGGTTAACAATACATCTGCCAGGGTTTTATTGTCACCCCGCAATCTTAACCCTCGACACACACACGGTGTCCAAAGGGGATTGCGACACACACGTTGTGCAATGGCGTTTGTGACACAGAAACTGTCAAGGGGTGTTTGTGACACACACACTGTCCAGGGGGGTTTGAGACACACACGCTGTTCAATGGTGTTTGAGACACAGAGGCTGTCAAATGGGGATTGTGACACACAGGCTGTTCAATAGGGATTGTGACTCACACACGCTGTCCAAAGGGGTTTATGGCACACACACTGTGCAAATGGGTTTGTGACACACACACGCTGTCCAATGGGGTTTATGCCACACATAGTCTATCCAATGGGGTTTCTGACACACAAGCTTTCCAATAGGGTTTGTGACACACACACTGTCCAATGGGGTTTGTGACACACATGCTGTACAATGGGGTTTGTGACACACACAGTGTCCCCTGGGGTTTGTGACACACACGCTGCCCCATGCCTTTTGTGACACACACGCTGTCCAATGTGGATTGTGACAAAAACATGCTGTCCAATGGGGTTTACGGCACACACACTCTCCAATGGGTTTTGTGAGACACACACACTATTCAATTGGGATTGTGAAACACACACATTCCAATGGGGTTTGTGACACACACGCTGTCCAAGGTGTTTTGTGACACACACACTGTCCAATGGGGATTGTGACACACAGGCTGTCCAATCCTGTTGATGACACACACATTGTCCAATGGGGTTTGTGACATCCACACTGTCCAATGGGGTTTCTGGCACAGACACTGTCCAACGGGGTTGGTGACACACAAAGGCTGTCCAATGGGGTTTGTGACACACACGCTGTCCATGGGTTTTGTGACACACATGCTGTCCAATGTCGTTTGTAATACACATGCTGTCCAATGGGGTTTGAGACAAAAAGGTTGTTCAATGGGTTTTTGACAAACACACTGTCCAATGGGGTTTCAGACACACATGCTGTCCAAAGGCGTTTGTGACACACAAATCGTCCAATGCGGTTTGTGACACACATGCTGTCCATTAGGGTTTGTGACACACACAAGCTGTCCAATGGGGTTTGGGACACACACACTGTCCCATGGGGCTTGAGGCACACATGCTGTCCAATAAGGATTGTGACACACACGCTGTCCGGGGGGTTTGTGACACACGCTGTCGACTGGGGTTTGTGACACACACACTTTCCATTGGGGTTTGTGACACACGCACGCTGTCCAATGGTGTTTGAGACATACACGCTGTTCAATGGAATTTGTGACACACACAGTGTGCAGGGGTGTTTGTAAGACACTCGCTGTCCAATGGGGTTGGTGACACAGACACTTTCCAATGGGGTTTATGATACACATGCTGTCCAATGGGGGTTGTGAAACACACGCTGTCCGATGGGGTTTGTGACACACACGCTGTCCAATGGTGTTTGTGACACACCCTAGCTTTCCAAAGGGATTTGTGACACACACACGCTATTCAGTGGGGTTTCTGACACCCATGCTGTCCAACGGGGTTTGTAATCCAGAAACTGTCAAGAGGGATTTGTGACACACAAAGTGTCTCAGCTACCTGAGACACTTAGACTAAGCCTAAAATACGCAGATCTCTCCATAAGGATGGTTTTCATACTGTACGTCCACAATCTGCTGGCAGTACAAAAAAATAAGCTGTAGATCTCCTTAGGCTGAGTCATGGTGCTTTGGTGCAGGGATCAGGCATATCATGGGAATATTTCACCATTTCTGCCCTCGTTTTCAGTGTATTACACCAAAACACCCACTTGCTGATTTCCTTTCAAGAGGAAAGGCTGCGATTTGCAGAATACCTCTGTATTGGGGAAGTGAGAAATTGCTGAGTTGACACCAAGTCCGTCAGTGTCCCTGTCACCTGCAGAGTCACCGCATCCTCACCACGGTAGCGGGCATTGTGACAAAGTACGATGTCAGCTGGGTGTGACAGAGAGCCGCCCCCTAGGGGAGGAGGAGCCTGTCAGCCCCAGGCCTGTCACTGCCTGCTGTCCCTCCTGTTACCAGCCAGGCCTCTGAAAACTGGTCAAACCATGCCCAGACTTGGTGCCAAAGGGGCCCAAAGTCTCCAACAGACAAGTCTGGAAAAAAGATATGGGGCAGAGGGAGAAAGCGAAGGGAGCAGAACAAAAGGAAAGGAAGAATAAAAAGTAGTGTTGGGCTGCAGGAGTGAGATGGAGGAATTGCAGGAAAAGAGGCAGGAAGCAGGAGTGTGAGAGAAAAGGAAAGTAGAGACATGCAGCCAGACAAGGGGTTAGTGAGAGAGGGTGGGACAGAGAACAGGATGAGAAGGACATAAGGCAAGGCAAGGAGAGGCAAGGATAGACAAGGCAAGGCTAGGCTGCAGGACATTTTTTTGCTTTATAGTTTCTAGCACATTCCTCTTCAGACGTGGTGGATAGCCATAAGACCGTATGGATTAGGCCCAAGCAAAAACCCCAGCTACTTGAGACACTTAGACTAAGCCTAAAATATGAAGATCTCTCCATAAGGATGGTTTTTATACTGTACTTTCACAATCTGCTGGCAGTACAAAAATATAAGCTGCAGATCTCCTTAGGCTGAGTAATGGTGCTTTGGTGTAGGGATCATGCTTATCATGGGAATATTTCACCATTTCTACTCTGGTTTTAGTGTATTACACCAAAACACACACCTGATGACATCCTTTCAAGAGCAAAGGCAGCAATTTGCAGAATTCCGCTTCTTAGAGGAAGTGAGAAATTGCTGAGCTGACACCAAGTCCTGCATTGTCCCTATTGCCTCCAGAGTCACCGCATCCTCACCACGGTAGTGGGCATTGTGACAAAGGTTCTATGTCAGCAGGGTGTGGAAGCCAGGCGCCCCCTAGGGGATGGGGAGCCTGTCAGCCCCGGGCCTGTCACTGCCTGCTGTCCCTGCTGTCACCAGCCAGGGCACTGAAAACTGGTAAAACCATGCCCAGACATGGGGCCAATTTGGCCCAAAGTCTCCAACAGACAAGTTGTGAAGAAAGATATGGGACAGAGGGTGAAAGCGAAGGGAGCAGGAGAAAGGGAAGGAAGAATAAAAAAAGTGTTGGGCTGCAGAAGTTAGATGGAGGAATTGCAAGAAAAGGGGCAGGAAGCAGGAGAGTGAGAGAAAAGGAAAGAAAGAAGAGACATGCAGCCAGACGAGGGGTTAGTGAGAGAAGATGAGACAGAGAACAGGATGAGAAGGAAATAAGGCAAGGCAAGGACAGGCAAGGACAGGCTAGGCTGCAGGACATTTTTTTGCTTTATAGTTTCTAGCATATTCGTCTTCAGATGAGGAGGAAAACCATAAGACCGTATGGATTAGGCCCAAGCAAAAACCCCAGCTACTTGAGACACTTAGACTAAGCCTGAAATACGAAAATCTCTCCATAAGGATGGTTTTTATACTGTGCTTCCACAATCTGCTGGCAGTACAAAAAAATAAGCTGCAGATCTCCTTAGGCTGAGTCATGGTGCTTTGGTGCAGGAACCATGCATATCATGGGAATATTTCGCCATTTCTGCTCTGCTTTTCAGTGTATGACACCAAAAGACCCACCTGATGACATTCTTTCAAGAGCACAGGCAGCAATTTGCAGAATTCTGCTTCTTTTGGGAACTGAGAAATTGCTGAGCTGACACCAAGACTTGCAGTGCCCCTGTCACCTGCAGAGTCACCGCATCCTCACCACGGTAGCGGGCATTGTGACAAAGGTTCTATGTCAGCTGGGTGTGGCAGCCAGGCAACCCCTAGGGGATGGGGAGCCTGCCAGCCCCGAGCCTGTCACTGCCTGCTGTCCCTGCTGTCACAAGCCAGGCCTCTGAAAACTTGTCAAACCGTGCCAGACGTGGGGCCAATTTGGCCCAAAGTCTCCAAGAGACAAGTCGGGAAGAAAGATATGGGACAGAGGGAGAAAGGGAAGGGAGCAGGAGAAAGGGAAGGAAGAATAAAAAGTAGTGTTGGGCTGCAGAAGTGAGATGGAGGAATTGCTAGAAAAGAGGCAGGAAGCAGAGGAGTCAGAGAAAAGGAAAGAAGAGACATGCAGCCAGACGAGGGGTTAGTGACAGAGGATGGGACAGAGAACAGGATGAGAAGGAAATAAGGCAAGGCAAGGACAGGCAAGGACAGGCAAGGCAAGGCTAAGCTGCAGGACATTTTTTGCTCTGTAGTTTCCAGCACATTCGTCTTCAGATGAGGAGGAAAGCCATAATACCATATGGAATGGCCCAAGAAAAAAACCCAGCTACTTGGGACACTAAGACTAAGCCTAAAATAGGCAGATCTCTCCATAAGGATGGTTTTTATACTGTACTTCGACAATCGGCTGTCAGTACAGCAAAAATAAGCTGCAGATCTCCTTAGGCTGAGTCATGGTGCTTTGCTGCAGGAACCATGAATATCATGGGAATATTTCACCATTTCTGCTCTGGTTTTCAGTGTATGACACCAAAACACCCACCTGATGACATCCTCTCAAGAGCAAAGGCAGCAATTTGCAGAATTCCGCTTCTTTGGGGAACTGAGAAATTGCTGAGCTGACATCAAGTCCTGCAGTGCCCCTGTCACCTGCAGAGTCACCGCATCCTCACCACGGTAGCGGGCATTGTGACAAAGGTTCTATGTCAGCTGGGTGTGGCAGCCAGGCGCCCCCTAGGGGATGGGGAGCCTGTCAGCCCCGGGCCTGTCACTGCCTGCTGTCCCCGCTGTCACCAGCCAGGTGTCTTAAAACTTGTCAAACCATGCCCAGACGTGGAGCCAAAGTGGCCCAAAGTCTCCAACAGAGAAGTCAAGAAGGATATGGGACAGAGGGAGAAAGTGAAGGGAGCAGGAGAAAGGGAAGGAAGAATAAAAAGTAGTGTTGGGCTGCAGGAGTGAGATGGAGGAATTGAAAGAAAATGGCAGGAAGCAGGAGAGTGAGAGAGAAAAGGAAAGAAGAGACATGCGGCCAGACGAGGGGTTAGTGAGAGAGGATGGGACAGAGAACAGAATGGGAAGGAAATAAGGCAAGGCAAGGACAGGCAAGGACAGGCAAGGCAAGGCTAGGCTGCAGGACATTTTTTCGCTTTATAGTTTCTAGCACATTCGTCTTCAGACTAGGAGTAAGGCCATAAGACCGTATGGATTAGGCCCAAGCAAAAACCCCAGCTACTTGAGACACTAAGACTAAGCCTAAAATACGCAGATCTCTCCATAAGGATGGTTTTTATACTGTGCTTCCACAATCTGCTGGCAGTAAAAAAAAATAAGCTGCAGATCTCCTTAGGCTGAGTCATGGTGCTTTGTTGCAGGGACCATGCATATCATGGGAATATTTCACCATTTCTGCTCTGGTTTTCAGTGTATGACACCAAAAGACCCACCTGATGACATCCTTTCAAGAGCAAAGGCAGCAATTTGCAGAATTCCGCTTCTTTGGAGAAGTGAGAAATTGCTGAGCTGACACCAGGTCCTGCAGTGTCCCTGTCACCTGCAGAGTCACCGCATCCTCACCACGGTAGCGGGCATTGTGACAAAGGTCCTATGTCAGCTGGGTGTGACAGCCTGGTGCCTCCTAGAGGATGGGGAGCCTGTCAGCCCCGGGCCTGTCACTGCCGGCTGTCCCTGCTGTCACCAGCCAGGCCTCTGAAACCTTGTCAAACCATGCCCAGACGTGTGGCCAATTTGGCCCAAATTCTCCAACAGACAAGACGGGAAGAAAGATATGGGACGGAGGGAGAAAGCGAAGGGAGCAGGAGAAAGGGAAGGAAGAATAAAAAGTAGTGTTGGGCTGCAGAAGTGAGATGGAGGAATTGCAAGAAAAGAGGCAGGAAGCAGAGGAGTCAGATAAAAGGAAAGTAGAGACATGCAGCCAGACGAGGGGTTAGTGAGAGAGGATGGGACAGAGAAGAGGATGGGAAGGAAATAAGGCAAGGCAAGCACAGGCAAGGACAGGCAAGGCAAGGCTAGGCTGCAGGACATTTTTTGTCTTTATAGTTTCTAGCACATTCGTCTTCAGTCTAGGAGGAAAGCCAGAAGACCGTATGGATTAGGCCCAAGCCTAGACCCCAGCTACTTGAGACACTTAGACTAAGCCAAAAATACGAAGATCTCTACATAAGGTTGGTTTTTATACTGTGCTTCCACAATCTGCTGGCAGTACAAAAAAATAAGCTGCAGATCTCCTTAGGCTGAGTTATGGTGCTTTGGTGCAGGAACCATGCATATCATGGGAATATTTCACTATTTCTGCTCTGGTTTTCAGTGTATTACACCAAAACACCCACCTGATGACATCCTTTCAAGAGCAAAGGCAGCAATTTGCAGAATTCCGCTTCTTTGGGGAAGTGAGAAATTGCTGAGCTGCCACCAAGTCCTGCAGTGTCCCTGTCACCTGGAGAGTCACCGCATCCTCGCCACGGTAGCGGGCATTGTGAAAAAGGTTCTTTGTCAGATTGGTGTGGCAGCCAGGCGCCCCCTAGGGGATGGGGAGCCTGTCAGCCCCGGGCCTGTCACTGCCTGCTGTCCCTGCTGTCACCAGCCAGGCCTCTGAAAATTGGTCAAACCATGCCCAGTCTTGGGGCCAATTTGGCCCAAAGTCTTGAAAAGACAAGTCGGGAAGAAAGATACGGGACAGAGGGAGAAAGCGAAGGGAGCAGGAGAAAGGGAAGGAAGAATGGAAAGCCCGAATTAAGAGGGAAATCAGCAGCCCACTTGACGTGCATGTACACTAATGCATGCAGTATGGGCAACTAACAAGAGAAGCTGGAAGCCATCGTGTAGCAGGAAAGCTATGACATAGTTGCCATCACAGAAACATGGTGGGATGACTCATATGACTGGAGTGCTGCTATGTGTGGCTACAAGCTCTTCAGAAAAGATGGGTAGGGTAGGAGAGGTGGAGGGGTGGCTTTATATGTTAGAGAGTCACTCGACTCTGTTAAACTTGAGGTCAGTATGCAGGTTTGAGTTCCTGTGGACCAGAATCAGGGGGAAGTCCAACAAGGCTGACATCCTCGTGGGTGTCTGTTATAGACCGCGCAACCAGGACAATGAAGGAGATGAATTATTCTACAAGCAGCTGGCAGATGTCTCAAAATCAACGGCCCTTGTTCTTGTGGGTGAATTTAACCTGCCGGATATCTGCTGGGAGGTCAATACTGCACAGAAGAGGCAGTCTAGGAAGTTCCTAGAGTGTATAGAGGACAATTTCCTTCATCAGCTGGTAAATGAGCCCACCAGGGGCAAGACCCCGCTAGACCTACTGTTTACAAACAGAGAAGGGCTGGTGGGAGATGTAGTGGTTGGAGGCCGCCTGGGGCATAGCGACCATGAAATAATAGAATTTTCAGTACTCAGAGATGCAGGGAGAACCATTAACAAAACCTCTATGCTGGACTTCCCGAGGGCAGATTTTTGCCTATTCAGAAGTCTAGTTCAGAGCATACCCTGGGAAACAATGCTTAAAAACAAGGGGGCCCAGGAGGGTTGGACATGCTTCAAGCAGGTGGTTTTGAGTGCACAGGAACAGGCTATACCAGTGTGCCGAAAGGCTAGCCGGCGGGGAAGACAACCGGCTTGGCTAAACAGGGAGATTCTGAATGAAATCAGAAATAAAAAGAGACTTTACCGACTGTGGAAAAAAGGCCTGGCTACTTATGAAGGATTTATGGAAATAGCTAGATCATGCAGAAAAAAGATCAGGGAAACAAAAGTGCAATTTGAAGTTAACTTGGCCAATTCTGTCAGGGATAATAAAAAGTCCTTCTTCAAATATGTTAATAACAAAAGGAGGGGCAAGGAAAACCTCCATTCTCTGTTGGACTCTGAAGGAAATATAGTTAACAAAGATGAGGAGAAAGCTGAGGTACTTAATACCTACTTTGCCTCAGTTTTTACCAGTGAGACAGGTGGCCCTCAGGACAACTCATCTCTGGAGGTGGTTGACAGAGTTAGGAAGCCAAATAGGCCCCTTGTATTCTAGGAGGAAATAGTTGGTGATTTACTGAGCCATCTGGATCCTCACAAGTCTATGGGACCAGATGGGATCCATCCTAGGGTGATGAGGGAGCTAGCAGAAGAACTTGCCAAGCCGCTCTCCATCATCTTCCAACAGTCCTGGCTCACTGGGGAGGTCCCATATGATTGAAAATTGGCCAATGTTACCCCAGTCCACAAAAAGGGCTGCAGAGCTGACCCTGGCAACTACAGGCCTGTCAGTCTGACCTCGGTGCCTGGCAGGGTTATGGAGCAGATCATGCTGAGTGGAATCACACAGCACCTTCAGGATGGACAAGGGATCAGACCCAGCCAGCATGGGTTTAGGAGGGGCAGGTCCTGTCTGACCAACCTGATCTCCTTTTATGATCAGGTGACCCAGCTGGTGGATGAGGGGAAAGCCATGGATGTGGTCTATCTGGACTTCAGCAAGGTCTTTGACACTGTCTCCCATAATATACTCTTGCAAAAGCTGGTAGCCCATGGCTTGGACAAGTGTACTCTACGCTGGGTTAAGAGCTGGCTGGAGGGCCGGGCCCAGAGAGTGCTGGTGAACGGGGCTGCATCCAGCTGGCGGCCAGTCACTAGTGGTGTTCCCCAGGGGTCAGTGTTGGGTCCAGTCCTGTTTAACATCTTTATTGATGATTTAGATGAGGGGATTGAGACCATCATCAGCAAATTTGCAGATGACACCAAGTTGGGAGGGAGTGTCGACCTACTGGAAGGCAGGAGGGCTCTGCAGAGGGATCTGGATAGACTGGAAAAATGGGCTGATTCCAATGGGATGAAGTTCAATAAGGCCAAGTGCCGGGTGCTGCACTTTGGTCACAACAACCCCCTGCAGCGCTACAGGCTGGGCGCAGAGTGGCTGGAGAGCGGTCAGACAGAAAGGGACCTGGGGGTACTAATTGACAGGAAGCTCAACATGAGCCAACAGTGTGCCCAGGTGGCCAAGAAGGCCAACGGTATCCTGTCCTGTATCAAAAATAGCGTGGTCAGCAGGACAAGGGAAGTGATCCTTCCCCTGTACTCTGCATTGGTGAGGCCACATCTGGAGTATTGTGTTCAGTTCTGGGCCTCTCAGTTCAGGAAAGACATTGAAGTGCTGGAGCGGGTCCAGAGAAGAGCAACACGACTGGTGAAGGGACTTGAACACAAGCCCTATGGGGAGAGGCTGAGGGAGCTGGGGTTGTTTAGTCTAGAGAAGAGGAGGCTTAGAGGTGACCTCATCAGTCTCTATAACTACCTGAAGGGAAGTTATAGCCAGGTGGGGATTGGTCTCTTCTCCCAGGCAGTTAGCAATAGGACAAGGGGGCATGGGCTTAAACTCTACCAGGGGAAATTTAGACTGGATATTAGAAAGAAATTCTTTACAGAGAGAGTGGTCAGGCATTGGAATGGCCTGCCCAGGGAGGTAGTGGACTCGCCGTCCCTAGAGGTTTTTAAACTGAGATTGGACATGGCACTTAGTGCCATGATCTAGTAAACGGACTAGAGTTGGACCAAGAGTTGGACTTGATGATCGCTGAGGTCTTTTCTAACCCAGTCGATTCTGTGATTCTGTGATTCTGTGATTATGTGATTCTGTGAATAAAAAGTAGTGTTGGGCTGCAGGAGAGAGATGGAGGAATTGCAGGAAAAGAGGCAGGGAGCAGGAGAGTGAGAGAAAAGGAAAGAAGAGACATGCAGCCAGACGAGGGGTTAGTGAGAGAGGATGGGACAGAGAACAGGATGAGAAGGAAATAAGGCAAGACAAGGACAGGCAAGGCAAGGCAAGGCTGCAGGACATTTTTTTGCTTTATAGTTTCTAGCACATTCGTCTTCAGACTAGGAGGAAAGCCAGAAGACCGTATGGATTAGGCCAAAGCAAAAACCCCAGCTACTTGACACACTTAGACTAAGCCTAAAATATGCAGATCTCTCCATAAGGATGGTTTTTATACTGTGCTTCCACAATCTGCTGGCAGTACAAAAAATAAGCTGCAGATCTCCTTAGGCTGAGTCATGGTGCTTTGGTGCAGGGACCATGCATATCATGGGAATATTTCACTATTTCTGCTCTGGTTTTCAGTGTATTACACCAAAACACGCACCTGATGACATCCTTTCAAGAGCAAAGGCAGCAATTTGCAGAATTCCGCTTCTTTGGGGAATTGAGAAATTGCTGAGCTGCCACCAAGTCCTGCAGTGTCCCTGCCACCTGGAGAGTCACCGCATCCTCGCCACGGTAGCGGGCATTGTGAAAAAGGTTCTTTGTCAGATGGGTGTGGCAGCCAGGCGCCCCCTAGGGGATGGGGAGCCTGCCAGCCCCGGGCCTGTCACTGCTGGCTGTCCCTGCTGTCACCAGCCAGGCCTCTGAAAATTGGTCAAACCATGCCCAGACTTGGGGACAATTTGGCCCAAAGTCTTGAAAAGACAAGACGGGAAGAAAGATATGGGACAGAGGGAGAAAGCGAAGGGAGCAGGAGAAAGGGAAGGAAGAATAAAAAGTAGTGTTGGGCTGCAGGAGTGAGATGGAGGAATTGCAGGAAAGAGGCAGGAAGCAGGAGAGTGAGAGAAAAGGAAAGAAGAGACATGCAGCCAGACGAGGGGTTAGTGAGGGAGGATGGGACAGAGAACAGGATGAGAAGGAAATAAGGCAAGGCAAGGACAGGCAAGGACAGGGAAAGCAAGGCTAGGCTGCAGGACATGTTTTAGCTTTATAGTTTCTAGCACATTCATCTTCAGACTAGGAGTAAGGCCATAAGACCGTATGGATTAGGCCCAAGCAAAAACCCCAGCTACTTGACACACTAAGACTAAGCCTAAAATACGCAGATCTCTCCATAAGGATGGTTTTTATACTGTGCTTCCACAATCTGCTGGCAGTACAAAAAAATAAGCTGCAGATCTCCTTAGGCTGAGTCACGGTGCTTTGGTGCAGGGACCATGCATATCATGGGAATATTTCACCATTTCTGCTCTGGTTTTCAGAGTATGACACCAAAACACCCACCTGATGATATCCTTTCAAGAGCAAAGGCAGCAATTTGCAGAATTCCGCTTCTTTGGGGAACTGAGAAACTGCTGAGCTGACACCAAGTCC
Organism: Columba livia; assembly: GCF_036013475.1. Lineage (NCBI taxonomy): Eukaryota > Metazoa > Chordata > Aves > Columbiformes > Columbidae > Columba > Columba livia. The sequence goes on along the minus strand of NW_027043009.1, from coordinate 3,054,747 downwards.
TGCAGTGTCCCTGTCACCTGCAGAGTCACCACATACTCGCCACGGTAGCGGGCATTGTGACAAAGGTCCTATGTCAGCTGGGTGTGGCAGCCAGGCGCCCCCTAGGGGATGGGGAGCCTGTCAGCCCCGGGCCTGTCACTGCCTGCTGTCCCTGCTGTCACCAGCCAGGCCTCTGAATATTGGTCAAACCATGCCCAGACTTGGGGCCAATTTGCCCCAAAGTCTTGAAAAGACAAGTCGGGAAGAAAGATATGGGACAGAGGGAGAAAGCGAAGGGAGCAGGAGAAAGGGAAGGAAGAATAAAAAGTAGTGTTGGGCTTCAGGAGTGAGATGGAGGAATTGCAGGAAAAGAGGCAGGAAGCAGGAGAGTGAGAGAAAAGGAAAGTAGAGACATGCAGCCAGACGAGGGGTTAGTGAGGGAGGATGGGACAGAGAACAGGATGAGAAGGAAATAAGGCAAGGCAAGGACAGGCAAGGACAGGCAAAGCAAGGCTAGGCTGCAGGACATGTTTTCGCTTTATAGTTTCTAGCACATTCTTCTTCAGACTAGGAGTAAGGCCATAAGACCGTATGGATTAGGCCCAAGCAAAAACCCCAGCTACTTGACACACTTAGACTAAGCCTAAAATATGCAGATCTCTCCATAAGGATGGTTTTTATACTGTGCTTCCACAATCTGCTGGCAGTACAAAAAAATAAGCTGCAGATCTCCTTAGGCTGAGTCACGGTGCTTTGGTGCAGGGACCATGCATATCATGGGAATATTTCACCATTTCTGCTCTGGTTTTCAGAGTATGACACCAAAACACCCACCTGATGATATCCTTTCAAGAGCAAAGGCAGCAATTTGCAGAATTCCACTTCTTTGGGGAAGTGAGAAATTGCTGAGCTGCCACCAAGTCCTGCAGTATCCCGGTCACCTGCAGAGTCACCACATACTCGCCACGGTAGCGGGCATTGTGACAAAGGTTCTATGTCAGCTCGGTGTGGCAGCCAGGCGCCCCCTAGGGGATGGGGAGCCTGTCAGCCCCAGGCCTGTCACTGCCTGCTGTCCCTGCTGTCACCAGCCAGGCCTCTGAAAATTGGTCAAACCATGCCCAGACTTGGGGCCAATTTGGCCCAAAGTCTTGAAAAGGCAAGTCGGGAAGAAAGATATGGGACAGAGGGAGAAAGCGAAGGGAGCAGGAGAAAGGGAAGGAAGAATAAAAAGTAGTGTTGGGCTGCAGGAGTGAGATGGAGGAATTGCCATTAAAGAGGCAGGAAGCAGGAGAGTGAGAGAAAAGGAAAGAAGAGACATGCAGCCAGACGAGGAGTTAGTGAGGGAGGATGGGACAGAGAACAGGATGAGAAGGAAATAAGGCAAGGCAAGGACAGGCAAGGACAGGCAAAGCAAGGCTAGGCTGCAGGACATGTTTTCGCTTTATAGTTTCTAGCACATTCTTCTTCAGACTAGGAGTAAGGCCATAAGACCGTATGGATTAGGCCCAAGCAAAAACCCCAGCTACTTGAGACACTTAGACTAAGCCTAAAATACGCAGATCTCTCCATAAGGATGGTTTTTATACTGTGGTTCCACAATCTGCTGGCAGTACAAAAAAATAAGCTGCAGATCTCCTTAGGCTGAGTCACGGTGCTTTGGTGCAGGGACCATGCATATCATGGGAATATTTCACCATTTCTGCTCTGGTTTTCAGAGTATGACACCAAAACACCCACCTGATGATATCCTTTCAAGAGCAAAGGCAGCAATTTGCAGAATTCCACTTCTTTGGGGAAGTGAGAAATTGCTGAGCTGCCACCAAGTCCTGCAGTATCCCGGTCACCTGCAGAGTCACCACATACTCGCCACGGTAGCGGGCATTGTGACAAAGGTTCTATGTCAGCTCGGTGTGGCAGCCAGGCGCCCCCTAGGGGATGGGGAGCCTGTCAGCCCCAGGCCTGTCACTGCCTGCTGTCCCTGCTGTCACCAGCCAGGCCTCTGAAAATTGGTCAAACCATGCCCAGACTTGGGGCCAATTTGGCCCAAAGTCTTGAAAAGGCAAGTCGGGAAGAAAGATATGGGACAGAGGGAGAAAGCGAAGGGAGCAGGAGAAAGGGAAGGAAGAATAAAAAGTAGTGTTGGGCTGCAGGAGTGAGATGGAGGAATTGCCATTAAAGAGGCAGGAAGCAGGAGAGTGAGAGAAAAGGAAAGAAGAGACATGCAGCCAGACGAGGAGTTAGTGAGGGAGGATGGGACAGAGAACAGGATGAGAAGGAAATAAGGCAAGGCAAGGACAGGCAAGGACAGGCAAAGCAAGGCTAGGCTGCAGGACATGTTTTCGCTTTATAGTTTCTAGCACATTCTTCTTCAGACTAGGAGTAAGGCCATAAGACCGTATGGATTAGGCCCAAGCAAAAACCCCAGCTACTTGAGACACTAAGACTAAGCCTAAAATACGCAGATCTCTCCATAAGGATGGTTTTTATACTGTGGTTCCACAATCTGCTGGCAGTACAAAAAAATAAGCTGCAGATCTCCTTAGGCTGAGTCATGGTGCTTTGGTGCAGGGACCATGCATATCATGGGAATATTGCAACATTTCTGCTCTGGTTTTCAGTGTATGACACCAAAACACCCACCTGATGATATCCTTTCAAGAGCAAAGGCAGCAATTTGCAGAATTCCGCTTCTTTGGGGAAGTGAGAAATTGCTGAGTTGACACCAAGTCCTGCAGTGTCCCTGTCACCTGCAGAGTCACCACATACTCGCCAGGGTAGCGGGCATTGTGACAAAGGTCCTATATCAGCTGGGTGTGGCAGCCAGGCGCCCGCTAGGGGATGGGGAGCCTGTCAGCCCCGGGCCTGTCACTTCCTGCTGTCCCTGCTGTCACCAGCCAGGCCTCTGAATATTGGTCAAACCATGCCCAGACTTGGGGCCAATTTTGCCCAAAGTCTTGAAAAGACAAGTCGGGAAGAAAGATATGGGACAGAGTGAGAAAGCGAAGGGAGGAGGAGAAAGGGAAGGAAGAATAAAAAGTAGTGTTGGGCTTCAGGAGTGAGATGGAGGAATTGCAGGAAAAGAGGCAGGAAGCAGGAGAGTGAGAGAAAAGGAAAGTAGAGACATGCAGCCAGACGAGGGGTTAGTGAGGGAGGATGGGACAGAGAACAGGATGAGAAGGAAATAAGGCAAGGCAAGGACAGGCAAGGACAGGCAAAGCAAGGCTAGGCTGCAGGACATGTTATAGCTTTATAGTTTCTAGCACATTCGTCTTCAGACTAGGAGTAAGGCCATAAGACCGTATGGATTAGGCCCAAGCAAAAACCCCAGCTACTTGAGACACTAAGACTAAGCCTAAAATACGCAGATCTCTCCATAAGGATGGTTTTTATACTGTGCTTCCACAATCTGCTGGCAGTACAAAAAAATAAGCTGCAGATCTCCTTAGGCTGAGTCATGGTGCTTTGGTGCAGGGACCATGCATATCATGGGAATATTTCACCATTTCTGCTCTGGTTTTCAGAGTATGACACCAAAACACCCACCTGATGATATCCTTTCAAGAGCAAAGGCAGCAATTTGCAGAATTCCGCTTCTTTGGGGAAGTGAGAAATTGCTGAGCTGCCACCAAGTCCTGCAGTGTCCCTGTCACCTGTAAAGTCACCAGATATTCGCCACGGTAGCGGGCATTGTGACAAAGGTTCTATGTCAGCTGGGTGTGGCAGCCAGGCGCCCCCTAGGGGATGGGGAGCCTGTCAGCCCCGGGCCTGTCACTGCCTGCTGTCCCTGCTGTCACCAGCCAGGCCTCTGAAAATTGGTCAAACCATGCCCAGACTTGGGGCCAATTTGCCCCAAAGTCTTGAAAAGACAAGTCGGGAAGAAAGATATGGGACAGAGGGAGAAAGCGAAGGGAGCAGGAGAAAGGGAAGGAAGAATAAAAAGTAGTGTTGGGCTTCAGGAGTGAGATGGAGGTATTGCAGGAAAAGAGGCAGGAAGCAGGAGAGTGAGAGAAAAGGAAAGTAGAGACATGCAGCCAGACGAGGGGTTAGTGAGGGAGGATGGGACAGAGAACAGGATGAGAAGGAAATAAGGCAAGGCAAGCACAGGCAAGGACAGGCAAAGCAAGGCTAGGCTACAGGACATTTTTTCGCTTTATAGTTTCTAGCACATTCGTCTTCAGACTAGGAGTAAGGCCATAAGACCGTATGGATTAGGCCCAAGCAAAAACCCCAGCTACTTGAGACACTAAGACTAAGCCTAAAATACGCAGATCTCTCCATAAGGATGGTTTTTATACTGTGCTTCCACAATCTGCTGGCAGTACAAAAAAATAAGCTGCAGATCTCCTTACGCGGAGACATGGTGCTTTGGTACAGGGACCATGCATATCATGGGAATATTTCACCATTTCTGCTCTGGTTTTCAGAGTATGACACCAAAACACCCACCTGATGATATCCTTTCAAGAGCAAAGGCAGCAATTTGCAGAATTCCGCTTCTTTGGGGAAGTGAGATTTTGCTGAGCTGACACCAAGTCCTGCAGTGTCCCTGTCACCTGCAGAGTCACCACATACTCGCCACGGTAGAGGGCATTGTGACAAAGGTTCTATGTCAGCTGGGTGTGGCAGCCAGGAGCCCCCTAGGGAATGGGGAGCCTGTCAGCCCCGGGCCTGTCACTGCCTGCTGTCCCTGCTGTCACCAGCCAGGCCTCTGAATATTGGTCAAACCATGCCCAGACTTGGGGCCAATTTTGCCCAAAGTCTTGAAAAGAGAAGTCGGGAAGAAAGATATGGGACAGAGTGAGAAAGCGAAGGGAGGAGGAGAAAGGGAAGGAAGAATAAAAAGTAGTGTTGGGCTGCAGGAGTGAGATGGAGGAATTGCAGGAAAAGAGGCAGGAAGCAGGAGAGTGAGAGAAAAGGAAAGTAGAGACATGCAGCCAGAGGAGGGGTTAGTGAGGGAGGATGGGACAGAGAACAGGATGAGAAGGAAATAAGGCAAGGCAAGCACAGGCAAGGACAGGCAAAGCAAGGCTAGGCTGCAGGACATTTTTTCGCTTTATAGTTTCTAGCACATTCGTCTTCAGACTAGGAGTAAGGCCATAAGACCGTATGGATTAGGCCCAAGCAAAAACCCCAGCTACTTGACACACTAAGACTAAGCCTAAAATACGCAGATCTCTCCATAAGGATGGTTTTTATACTGTGCTTCCACAATCTGCTGGCAGTACAAAAAAATAAGCTGCAGATCTCCTTACGCGGAGACATGGTGCTTTGGTACAGGGACCATGCATATCATGGGAATATTTCACCATTTCTGCTCTGGTTTTCAGAGTATGACACCAAAACACCCACCTGATGATATCCTTTCAAGAGCAAAGGCAGCAATTTGCAGAATTCCGCTTCTTTGGGGAAGTGAGAAATTGCTGAGCTGCCACCAAGTCCTGCAGTGTCCCTGTTACCTGTAAAGTCACCAAATATTCGCCACGGTAGCGGGCATTGTGACAAAGGTTCTATGTCAGCTGGGTGTGGCAGCCAGGCGCCCACTAGGGGATGGGGAGCCTGTCAGCCCCGGGCCTGTCACTGCCTGCTGCCCCTGCTGTCACCAGCCAGGCCTCTGAAAATTGGTCAAACCATGCCCAGACTTGGGGCCAATTTGCCCCAAAGTCTTGAAAAGACAAGTCGGGAAGAAAGATATGGGACAGAGGGAGAAAGCGAAGGGAGCAGGAGAAAGGGAAGGAAGAATAAAAAGTAGTGTTGGGCTTCAGGAGTGAGATGGAGGAATTGCAGGAAAAGAGGCAGGAAGCAGGAGAGTGAGAGAAAAGGAAAGTAGAGACATGCAGCCAGACGAGGGGTTAGTGAGAGAGGATGGGACAGAGAACAGGATGAGAAGGAAATAAGGCAAGGCAAGGACAGGCAAGGACAGGCAAAGCAAGGCTAGGCTGCAGGACATGTTATAGCTTTATAGTTTCTAGCACATTCGTCTTCAGACTAGGAGTAAGGCCATAAGACCGTATGGATTAGGCCCAAGCAAAAACCCCAGCTACTTGACACACTAAGACTAAGCCTAAAATACGTAGATCTCTCCATAAGGATGGTTTTTATACTGTGCTTCCACAATCTGCTGGCAGTACAAAAAAAAAAGCTGCAGATCTCCTTAGGCTGAGTCATGGTGCTTTGGTGCAGGGACCATGCATATCATGGGAATATTTCACCATTTCTGCTCTGGTTTTCAGAGTATGACACCAAAACACTCACCTGATGATATCCTTTCAAGAGCAAAGGCAGCAATTTGCAGAATTCCGCTTCTTTGGGGAAGTGAGAAACTGCTGAGCTGACACCAAGTCCTGCAGTGTCCCGGTCACCTGTAAAGTCACCAGATATTCGCCACGGTAGCGGGCATTGTGACAAAGGTTCTATGTCAGCTGGGTGTGGCAGCCAGGCGCCCCCTAGGGGATGGGGAGCCTGTCAGCCCCGGGCCTGTCACTGCCTGCTGTCCCTGCTGTCACCAGCCAGGCCTCTGAAAATTGGTCAAACCATGCCCAGACTTGGGGCCAATTTGCCCCAAAGTCTTGAAAAGACAAGTCGGGAAGAAAGATATGGGACAGAGGGAGAAAGCGAAGGGAGCAGGAGAAAGGGAAGGAAGAAAAAAAAGTAGTGTTTGGCTTCAGGAGTGAGATGGAGGAATTGCAGGAAAAGAGGCAGGAAGCAGGAGAGTGAGAGAAAAGGAAAGTAGAGACATGCAGCCAGACGTGGGGTTAGTGAGGGAGGATGGGACAGAGAACAGGATGAGAAGGAAATAAGGCAAGGCAAGCACAGGCAAGGACAGGCAAAGCAAGGCTAAGCTGCAGGACATTTTTTCGCTTTATAGTTTCTAGCACATTCGTCTTCAGACTAGGAGTAAGGCCATAAGACCGTATGGATTAGGCCCAAGCAAAAACCCCAGCTACTTGAGACACTAAGACTAAGCCTAAAATACGCAGATCTCTCCATAAGGATGGTTTTTATACTGTGCTTCCACAATCTGCTGGAAGTACAAAAAAATAAGCTGCAGATCTCCTTAGGCTGAGTCATGGTGCTTTGGTGCAGGGACCATGCATATCATGGGAATAGTTCACCATTTCTGCTCTGGTTTTCAGAGTATGACACCAAAACACTCACCTGATGATATCCTTTCAAGAGCAAAGGCAGCAATTTGCAGAATTCCACTTCTTTGGGGAAGTGAGAAATTGCTGAGCTGCCACCAAGTCCTGCAGTGTCCCTGTCACCTGCAGAGTCACCACATACTCGCCACGGTAGAGGGCATTGTGACAAAGGTTCTATGTCAGCTGGGTGTGGCAGCCAGGCGCCCCCTAGGGGATGGGGAGCCTGTCAGCCCCGGGCCTGTCACTGCCTGCTGTCCCTGCTGTCACCAGCCAGGCCTCTGAAAATTGGTCAAACCATGCCCAGACTTGGGGCCAATTTGCCCCAAAGTCTTGAAAAGACAAGTCGGGAAGAAAGATATGGGACAGAGGGAGAAAGCGAAGGGAGCAGGAGAAAGGGAAGGAAGAATAAAAAGTAGTGTTGGGCTGCAGGAGTGAGATGGAGGAATTGCCATTAAAGAGGCAGGAAGCAGGAGAGTGAGAGAAAAGGAAAGTAGAGACATGCAGCCAGACGAGGGGTTAGTGAGGGAGGATGGGACAGAGAACAGGATGAGAAGGAAATAAGGCAAGGCAAGGACAGGCAAGGACAGGCAAAGCAAGGCTAGGCTGCAGGACATGTTTTCGCTTTATAGTTTCTAGCACATTCTTCTTCAGACTAGGAGTAAGGCCATAAGACCGTATGGATTAGGCCCAAGCAAAAACCCCAGCTACTTGACACACTTAGACTAAGCCTAAAATATGCAGATCTCTCCATAAGGATGGTTTTTATACTGTGCTTCCACAATCTGCTGGCAGTACAAAAAAATAAGCTGCAGATCTCCTTAGGCTGAGTCACGGTGCTTTGGTGCAGGGACCATGCATATCATGGGAATATTTCACCATTTCTGCTCTGGTTTTCAGAGTATGACACCAAAACACCCACCTGATGATATCCTTTCAAGAGCAAAGGCAGCAATTTGCAGAATTCCACTTCTTTGGGGAAGTGAGAAATTGCTGAGCTGCCACCAAGTCCTGCAGTATCCCGGTCACCTGCAGAGTCACCACATACTCGCCACGGTAGCGGGCATTGTGACAAAGGTTCTATGTCAGCTCGGTGTGGCAGCCAGGCGCCCCCTAGGGGATGGGGAGCCTGTCAGCCCCAGGCCTGTCACTGCCTGCTGTCCCTGCTGTCACCAGCCAGGCCTCTGAAAATTGGTCAAACCATGCCCAGACTTGGGGCCAATTTGGCCCAAAGTCTTGAAAAGGCAAGTCGGGAAGAAAGATATGGGACAGAGGGAGAAAGCGAAGGGAGCAGGAGAAAGGGAAGGAAGAATAAAAAGTAGTGTTGGGCTGCAGGAGTGAGATGGAGGAATTGCCATTAAAGAGGCAGGAAGCAGGAGAGTGAGAGAAAAGGAAAGAAGAGACATGCAGCCAGACGAGGAGTTAGTGAGGGAGGATGGGACAGAGAACAGGATGAGAAGGAAATAAGGCAAGGCAAGGACAGGCAAGGACAGGCAAAGCAAGGCTAGGCTGCAGGACATGTTTTCGCTTTATAGTTTCTAGCACATTCTTCTTCAGACTAGGAGTAAGGCCATAAGACCGTATGGATTAGGCCCAAGCAAAAACCCCAGCTACTTGAGACACTTAGACTAAGCCTAAAATACGCAGATCTCTCCATAAGGATGGTTTTTATACTGTGGTTCCACAATCTGCTGGCAGTACAAAAAAATAAGCTGCAGATCTCCTTAGGCTGAGTCACGGTGCTTTGGTGCAGGGACCATGCATATCATGGGAATATTTCACCATTTCTGCTCTGGTTTTCAGAGTATGACACCAAAACACCCACCTGATGATATCCTTTCAAGAGCAAAGGCAGCAATTTGCAGAATTCCACTTCTTTGGGGAAGTGAGAAATTGCTGAGCTGCCACCAAGTCCTGCAGTATCCCGGTCACCTGCAGAGTCACCACATACTCGCCACGGTAGCGGGCATTGTGACAAAGGTTCTATGTCAGCTCGGTGTGGCAGCCAGGCGCCCCCTAGGGGATGGGGAGCCTGTCAGCCCCAGGCCTGTCACTGCCTGCTGTCCCTGCTGTCACCAGCCAGGCCTCTGAAAATTGGTCAAACCATGCCCAGACTTGGGGCCAATTTGGCCCAAAGTCTTGAAAAGGCAAGTCGGGAAGAAAGATATGGGACAGAGGGAGAAAGCGAAGGGAGCAGGAGAAAGGGAAGGAAGAATAAAAAGTAGTGTTGGGCTGCAGGAGTGAGATGGAGGAATTGCCATTAAAGAGGCAGGAAGCAGGAGAGTGAGAGAAAAGGAAAGAAGAGACATGCAGCCAGACGAGGAGTTAGTGAGGGAGGATGGGACAGAGAACAGGATGAGAAGGAAATAAGGCAAGGCAAGGACAGGCAAGGACAGGCAAAGCAAGGCTAGGCTGCAGGACATGTTTTCGCTTTATAGTTTCTAGCACATTCTTCTTCAGACTAGGAGTAAGGCCATAAGACCGTATGGATTAGGCCCAAGCAAAAACCCCAGCTACTTGAGACACTAAGACTAAGCCTAAAATACGCAGATCTCTCCATAAGGATGGTTTTTATACTGTGGTTCCACAATCTGCTGGCAGTACAAAAAAATAAGCTGCAGATCTCCTTAGGCTGAGTCATGGTGCTTTGGTGCAGGGACCATGCATATCATGGGAATATTGCAACATTTCTGCTCTGGTTTTCAGTGTATGACACCAAAACACCCACCTGATGATATCCTTTCAAGAGCAAAGGCAGCAATTTGCAGAATTCCGCTTCTTTGGGGAAGTGAGAAATTGCTGAGTTGACACCAAGTCCTGCAGTGTCCCTGTCACCTGCAGAGTCACCACATACTCGCCAGGGTAGCGGGCATTGTGACAAAGGTCCTATATCAGCTGGGTGTGGCAGCCAGGCGCCCGCTAGGGGATGGGGAGCCTGTCAGCCCCGGGCCTGTCACTTCCTGCTGTCCCTGCTGTCACCAGCCAGGCCTCTGAATATTGGTCAAACCATGCCCAGACTTGGGGCCAATTTTGCCCAAAGTCTTGAAAAGACAAGTCGGGAAGAAAGATATGGGACAGAGTGAGAAAGCGAAGGGAGGAGGAGAAAGGGAAGGAAGAATAAAAAGTAGTGTTGGGCTTCAGGAGTGAGATGGAGGAATTGCAGGAAAAGAGGCAGGAAGCAGGAGAGTGAGAGAAAAGGAAAGTAGAGACATGCAGCCAGACGAGGGGTTAGTGAGGGAGGATGGGACAGAGAACAGGATGAGAAGGAAATAAGGCAAGGCAAGGACAGGCAAGGACAGGCAAAGCAAGGCTAGGCTGCAGGACATGTTATAGCTTTATAGTTTCTAGCACATTCGTCTTCAGACTAGGAGTAAGGCCATAAGACCGTATGGATTAGGCCCAAGCAAAAACCCCAGCTACTTGAGACACTAAGACTAAGCCTAAAATACGCAGATCTCTCCATAAGGATGGTTTTTATACTGTGCTTCCACAATCTGCTGGCAGTACAAAAAAATAAGCTGCAGATCTCCTTAGGCTGAGTCATGGTGCTTTGGTGCAGGGACCATGCATATCATGGGAATATTTCACCATTTCTGCTCTGGTTTTCAGAGTATGACACCAAAACACCCACCTGATGATATCCTTTCAAGAGCAAAGGCAGCAATTTGCAGAATTCCGCTTCTTTGGGGAAGTGAGAAATTGCTGAGCTGCCACCAAGTCCTGCAGTGTCCCTGTCACCTGTAAAGTCACCAGATATTCGCCACGGTAGCGGGCATTGTGACAAAGGTTCTATGTCAGCTGGGTGTGGCAGCCAGGCGCCCCCTAGGGGATGGGGAGCCTGTCAGCCCCGGGCCTGTCACTGCCTGCTGTCCCTGCTGTCACCAGCCAGGCCTCTGAAAATTGGTCAAACCATGCCCAGACTTGGGGCCAATTTGCCCCAAAGTCTTGAAAAGACAAGTCGGGAAGAAAGATATGGGACAGAGGGAGAAAGCGAAGGGAGCAGGAGAAAGGGAAGGAAGAATAAAAAGTAGTGTTGGGCTTCAGGAGTGAGATGGAGGTATTGCAGGAAAAGAGGCAGGAAGCAGGAGAGTGAGAGAAAAGGAAAGTAGAGACATGCAGCCAGACGAGGGGTTAGTGAGGGAGGATGGGACAGAGAACAGGATGAGAAGGAAATAAGGCAAGGCAAGCACAGGCAAGGACAGGCAAAGCAAGGCTAGGCTACAGGACATTTTTTCGCTTTATAGTTTCTAGCACATTCGTCTTCAGACTAGGAGTAAGGCCATAAGACCGTATGGATTAGGCCCAAGCAAAAACCCCAGCTACTTGAGACACTAAGACTAAGCCTAAAATACGCAGATCTCTCCATAAGGATGGTTTTTATACTGTGCTTCCACAATCTGCTGGCAGTACAAAAAAATAAGCTGCAGATCTCCTTACGCGGAGACATGGTGCTTTGGTACAGGGACCATGCATATCATGGGAATATTTCACCATTTCTGCTCTGGTTTTCAGAGTATGACACCAAAACACCCACCTGATGATATCCTTTCAAGAGCAAAGGCAGCAATTTGCAGAATTCCGCTTCTTTGGGGAAGTGAGATTTTGCTGAGCTGACACCAAGTCCTGCAGTGTCCCTGTCACCTGCAGAGTCACCACATACTCGCCACGGTAGAGGGCATTGTGACAAAGGTTCTATGTCAGCTGGGTGTGGCAGCCAGGAGCCCCCTAGGGAATGGGGAGCCTGTCAGCCCCGGGCCTGTCACTGCCTGCTGTCCCTGCTGTCACCAGCCAGGCCTCTGAATATTGGTCAAACCATGCCCAGACTTGGGGCCAATTTTGCCCAAAGTCTTGAAAAGAGAAGTCGGGAAGAAAGATATGGGACAGAGTGAGAAAGCGAAGGGAGGAGGAGAAAGGGAAGGAAGAATAAAAAGTAGTGTTGGGCTGCAGGAGTGAGATGGAGGAATTGCAGGAAAAGAGGCAGGAAGCAGGAGAGTGAGAGAAAAGGAAAGTAGAGACATGCAGCCAGAGGAGGGGTTAGTGAGGGAGGATGGGACAGAGAACAGGATGAGAAGGAAATAAGGCAAGGCAAGCACAGGCAAGGACAGGCAAAGCAAGGCTAGGCTGCAGGACATTTTTTCGCTTTATAGTTTCTAGCACATTCGTCTTCAGACTAGGAGTAAGGCCATAAGACCGTATGGATTAGGCCCAAGCAAAAACCCCAGCTACTTGACACACTAAGACTAAGCCTAAAATACGCAGATCTCTCCATAAGGATGGTTTTTATACTGTGCTTCCACAATCTGCTGGCAGTACAAAAAAATAAGCTGCAGATCTCCTTACGCGGAGACATGGTGCTTTGGTACAGGGACCATGCATATCATGGGAATATTTCACCATTTCTGCTCTGGTTTTCAGAGTATGACACCAAAACACCCACCTGATGATATCCTTTCAAGAGCAAAGGCAGCAATTTGCAGAATTCCGCTTCTTTGGGGAAGTGAGAAATTGCTGAGCTGCCACCAAGTCCTGCAGTGTCCCTGTTACCTGTAAAGTCACCAAATATTCGCCACGGTAGCGGGCATTGTGACAAAGGTTCTATGTCAGCTGGGTGTGGCAGCCAGGCGCCCACTAGGGGATGGGGAGCCTGTCAGCCCCGGGCCTGTCACTGCCTGCTGCCCCTGCTGTCACCAGCCAGGCCTCTGAAAATTGGTCAAACCATGCCCAGACTTGGGGCCAATTTGCCCCAAAGTCTTGAAAAGACAAGTCGGGAAGAAAGATATGGGACAGAGGGAGAAAGCGAAGGGAGCAGGAGAAAGGGAAGGAAGAATAAAAAGTAGTGTTGGGCTTCAGGAGTGAGATGGAGGAATTGCAGGAAAAGAGGCAGGAAGCAGGAGAGTGAGAGAAAAGGAAAGTAGAGACATGCAGCCAGACGAGGGGTTAGTGAGAGAGGATGGGACAGAGAACAGGATGAGAAGGAAATAAGGCAAGGCAAGGACAGGCAAGGACAGGCAAAGCAAGGCTAGGCTGCAGGACATGTTATAGCTTTATAGTTTCTAGCACATTCGTCTTCAGACTAGGAGTAAGGCCATAAGACCGTATGGATTAGGCCCAAGCAAAAACCCCAGCTACTTGACACACTAAGACTAAGCCTAAAATACGTAGATCTCTCCATAAGGATGGTTTTTATACTGTGCTTCCACAATCTGCTGGCAGTACAAAAAAAAAAGCTGCAGATCTCCTTAGGCTGAGTCATGGTGCTTTGGTGCAGGGACCATGCATATCATGGGAATATTTCACCATTTCTGCTCTGGTTTTCAGAGTATGACACCAAAACACTCACCTGATGATATCCTTTCAAGAGCAAAGGCAGCAATTTGCAGAATTCCGCTTCTTTGGGGAAGTGAGAAACTGCTGAGCTGACACCAAGTCCTGCAGTGTCCCGGTCACCTGTAAAGTCACCAGATATTCGCCACGGTAGCGGGCATTGTGACAAAGGTTCTATGTCAGCTGGGTGTGGCAGCCAGGCGCCCCCTAGGGGATGGGGAGCCTGTCAGCCCCGGGCCTGTCACTGCCTGCTGTCCCTGCTGTCACCAGCCAGGCCTCTGAAAATTGGTCAAACCATGCCCAGACTTGGGGCCAATTTGCCCCAAAGTCTTGAAAAGACAAGTCGGGAAGAAAGATATGGGACAGAGGGAGAAAGCGAAGGGAGCAGGAGAAAGGGAAGGAAGAAAAAAAAGTAGTGTTTGGCTTCAGGAGTGAGATGGAGGAATTGCAGGAAAAGAGGCAGGAAGCAGGAGAGTGAGAGAAAAGGAAAGTAGAGACATGCAGCCAGACGTGGGGTTAGTGAGGGAGGATGGGACAGAGAACAGGATGAGAAGGAAATAAGGCAAGGCAAGCACAGGCAAGGACAGGCAAAGCAAGGCTAAGCTGCAGGACATTTTTTCGCTTTATAGTTTCTAGCACATTCGTCTTCAGACTAGGAGTAAGGCCATAAGACCGTATGGATTAGGCCCAAGCAAAAACCCCAGCTACTTGAGACACTAAGACTAAGCCTAAAATACGCAGATCTCTCCATAAGGATGGTTTTTATACTGTGCTTCCACAATCTGCTGGAAGTACAAAAAAATAAGCTGCAGATCTCCTTAGGCTGAGTCATGGTGCTTTGGTGCAGGGACCATGCATATCATGGGAATAGTTCACCATTTCTGCTCTGGTTTTCAGAGTATGACACCAAAACACTCACCTGATGATATCCTTTCAAGAGCAAAGGCAGCAATTTGCAGAATTCCACTTCTTTGGGGAAGTGAGAAATTGCTGAGCTGCCACCAAGTCCTGCAGTGTCCCTGTCACCTGCAGAGTCACCACATACTCGCCACGGTAGAGGGCATTGTGACAAAGGTTCTATGTCAGCTGGGTGTGGCAGCCAGGCGCCCCCTAGGGGATGGGGAGCCTGTCAGCCCCGGGCCTGTCACTGCCTGCTGTCCCTGCTGTCACCAGCCAGGCCTCTGAAAATTGGTCAAACCATGCCCAGACTTGGGGCCAATTTGCCCCAAAGTCTTGAAAAGACAAGTCGGGAAGAAAGATATGGGACAGAGGGAGAAAGCGAAGGGAGCAGGAGAAAGGGAAGGAAGAATAAAAAGTAGTGTTGGGCTGCAGGAGTGAGATGGAGGAATTGCCATTAAAGAGGCAGGAAGCAGGAGAGTGAGAGAAAAGGAAAGTAGAGACATGCAGCCAGACGAGAGGTTAGTGAGAGAGGATGGGACAGAGAACAGGATGAGAAGGAAATAAGGCAAGGCAAGCACAGGCAAGGACAGGCAAAGCAAGGCTAGGCTGCAGGACATTTTTTCGCTTTATAGTTTCTAGCACATTCGTCTTCAGACTAGGAGTAAGGCCATAAGACCGTATGGATTAGGCCCAAGCAAAAACCCCAGCTACTTGAGACACTAAGACTAAGCCTAAAATACGCAGATCTCTCCATAAGGATGGTTTTTATACTGTGCTTCCACAATCTGCTGGCAGTACGAAAAAATAAACTGCAGATCTCCTTAGGCTGAGTCATGGTGCTTTGGTGCAGGGACCATGCATATCATGGGAATATTTCACCATTTCTGCTCTGGTTTTCAGAGTATGACACCAAAACACCCACCTGATGATATCCGTTCAAGAGCAAGGGCAGCAATTTGCAGAATTCTGCTTCTATGGTGAAGTGAGAAATTGCTGAGCTGACACCAAGTCCTGCAGTGTCCCTGTCACCTGCAGAGTCACCACATACTCGCCACGGTAGCGGGCATTGTGACAAAGGTTCTATGTCAGCTGGGTGTGGCAGCCAGGCGCCCCCTAGGGGATGGGGAGCCTGTCAGCCCCGGGCCTGTCACTGCCTGCTGTCCCTGCTGTCACCAGCCAGGCCTCTGAAAATTGGTCAAACCATGCCCAGACTTGGGGCCAATTTGGCCCAAAGTCTTGAAAAGACAAGTCGGGAAGAAAGATATGGGACAGAGGGAGAAAGCGAAGGGAGCAGGAGAAAGGGAAGGAAGAATAAAAAGTAGTGTTGGGCTTCAGGAGTGAGATGGAGGAATTGCCATTAAAGAGGCAGGAAGCAGGAGAGTGAGAGAAAAGGAAAGTAGAGACATGCAGCCAGACGAGAGGTTAGTGAGAGAGGATGGGACAGAGAACAGGATGAGAAGGAAATAAGGCAAGGCAAGCACAGGCAAGGACAGGCAAGGCAAGGCTAGGCTGCAGGACATTTTTTCGCTTTATAGTTTCTAGCACATTCGTCTTCAGACTAGGAGTAAGGCCATAAGACCGTATGGATTAGGCCCAAGCAAAAACCCCAGCTACTTGAGACACTAAGACTAAGCCTAAAATACGCAGATCTCTCCATAAGGATGGTTTTTATACTGTGCTTCCACAATCTGCTGGCAGTACGAAAAAATAAGCTGCAGATCTCCTTAGGCTGAGTCATGGTGCTTTGGTGCAGGGACCATGCATATCATGGGAATATTTCACCATTTCTGCTCTGGTTTTCAGAGTATGACACCAAAACACCCACCTGATTATATCCGTTCAAGAGCAAAGGCAGCAATTTGCAAAATTCTGCTTCTATGGTGAAGTGAGAAATTGCTGAGCTGCCACCAAGTCCTGCAGTGTCCCTGTCACCTGCAGAGTCACCACATACTCGCCACGGTAGCGGGCATTGTGACAAAGGTTCTATGTCAGCTGGGTGTGGCAGCCAGGCGCCCCCTAGGGGATGGGGAGCCTGTCAGCCCCGGGCCTGTCACTGCCTGCTGTCCCTGCTGTCACCAGCCAGGCCTCTGAAAATTGGTCAAACCATGCCCAGACTTGGGGCCAATTTGGCCCAAAGTCTTGAAAAGACAAGTCGGGAAGAAAGATAGGGGACAGAGGGAGAAAGCGAAGGGAGCAGGAGAAAGGGAAGGAAGAATAAAAAGTAGTGTTGGGCTTCAGGAGTGAGATGGAGGAATTGCAGGAAAAGAGGCAGGAAGCAGGAGAGTGAGAGAAAAGGAAAGAAGAGACATGCAGCCAGACGAGGGGTTAGTGAGGGAGGATGGGACAGAGAACAGGATGAGAAGGAAAGAAGGCAAGGCAAGGACAGGCAAGGAGAGGCAAAGCAAGGCTAAGCTGCAGGACATGTTTTCGCTTTATAGTTTCTAGCACATTCGTCTTCAGACTAGGAGTAAGGCCATAAGACCGTATGGATTAGGCCCAAGCAAAAATCCCAGCTACTTGAGACACTAAGACTAAGCCTAAAATACGCAGATCTCTCCATAAGGATGGTTTTTATACTGTGCTTCCACAATCTGCTGGCAGTACAAAAAAATAAGCTGCAGATTCCTTAGGCTGAGTCATGGTGCTTTGGTGCAGGGACCATGCATATCATGGGAATATTTCACCATTTCTGCTCTGGTTATCAGAGTATGACACCAAAACACCCACCTGATGATATCCTTTCAAGAGCAAAGGCAGCAATTTGCAGAATTCCGCTTCTTTGGGGAAGTGAGAAATTGCTGAGCTGCCACCAAGTCCTGCAGTGTCCCTGTCACCTGCAGAGTCACCACATACTCGCCACGGTAGCGGGCATTGTGACAAAGGTTCTATGTCAGCTGGGTGTGGCAGCCAGGCGCCCCCTAGGGGATGGGGAGCCTGTCAGCCCCAGGCCTGTCACTGCCTGCTGTCCCTGCTGTCAACAGCCAGGCCTCTGAAAATTGGTCAAACCATGCCCAGACTTGGGGCCAATTTGCCCCAAAGTCTTGAAAAGACAAGTCGGGAAGAAAGATATGGGACAGAGGGAGAAAGCGAAGGGAGCAGGAGAAAGGGAAGGAAGAATAAAAAGTAGTGTTGGGCTTCAGGAGTGAGATGGAGGAATTGCCATTAAAGAGGCAGGAAGCAGGAGAGTGAGAGAAAAGGAAAGTAGAGACATGCAGCCAGACGAGAGGTTAGTGAGAGAGGATGGGACAGAGAACAGGATGAGAAGGAAATAAGGCAAGGCAAGCACAGGCAAGGACAGGCAAGGCAAGGCTAGGCTGCAGGACATTTTTTCGCTTTATAGTTTCTAGCACATTCGTCTTCAGACTAGGAGTAAGGCCATAAGACCGTATGGATTAGGCCCAAGCAAAAACCCCAGCTACTTGAGACACTAAGACTAAGCCTAAAATACGCAGATCTCTCCATAAGGATGGTTTTTATACTGTGCTTCCACAATCTGCTGGCAGTACGAAAAAATAAGCTGCAGATCTCCTTAGGCTGAGTCATGGTGCTTTGGTGCAGGGACCATGCATATCATGGGAATATTTCACCATTTCTGCTCTGGTTTTCAGAGTATGACACCAAAACACCCACCTGATTATATCCGTTCAAGAGCAGAGGCAGCAATTTGCAGAATTCCGCTTCTATGGTGAAGTGAGAAATTGCTGAGCTGCCACCAAGTCCTGCAGTGTCCCTGTCACCTGCAGAGTCACCACATACTCGCCACGGTAGCAGGCATTGTGACAAAGGTTCTATGTCAGCTGGGTGTGGCAGCCAGGCGCCCCCTAGGGGATGGGGAGCCTGTCAGCCCCGGGCCTGTCACTGCCTGCTGTCCCTGCTGTCACCAGCCAGGCCTCTGAAAATTGGTCAAACCATGCCCAGACTTGGGGCCAATTTGGCCCAAAGTCTTGAAAAGACAAGTCGGGAAGAAAGATATGGGACAGAGGGAGAAAGCGAAGGGAGCAGGAGAAAGGGAAGGAAGAATAAAAAGTAGTGTTGGGCTTCAGGAGTGAGATGGAGGTATTGCAGGAAAAGAGGCAGGAAGCAGGAGAGTGAGAGAAAAGGAAAGAAGAGACATGCAGCCAGACGAGGGGTTAGTGAGGGAGGATGGGACAGAGAACAGGATGAGAAGGAAAGAAGGCAAGGCAAGGACAGGCAAGGAGAGGCAAAGCAAGGCTAAGCTGCAGGACATGTTTTCGCTTTATAGTTTCTAGCACATTCGTCTTCAGACTAGGAGTAAGGCCATAAGACCGTATGGATTAGGCCCAAGCAAAAATCCCAGCTACTTGAGACACTAAGACTAAGCCTAAAATACGTAGATCTCTCCATAAGGATGGTTATTATACTGTGCTTCCACAATCTGCTGGCAGTACAAAAAAATAAGCTGCAGATTCCTTAGGCTGAGTCATGGTGCTTTGGTGCAGGGACCATGCATATCATGGGAATATTTCACCATTTCTGCTCTGGTTATCAGAGTATGACACCAAACCACCCACCTGATGATATCCTTTCAAGAGCAAAGGCAGCAATTCGCAGAATTCCGCTTCTTTGGGGAAGTGAGAAATTGCTGAGCTCCCACCAAGTCCTGCAGTGTCCCTGTCACCTGCAGAGTCACCACATACTCGCCACGGTAGCGGGCATTGTGACAAAGGTTCTATGTCAGCTGGGTGTGGCAGCCAGGCGCCCCCTAGGGGATGGGGAGCCTGTCAGCCCCGGGCCTCTCACTGCCTGCTGTCCCTGCTGTCACCAGCCAGGCCTCTGAAAATTGGTCAAACCATGCCCAGACTTGGGGCCAATTTTGCCCAAAGTCTTGAAAAGACAAGTCGTGAAGAAAGATATTGGACAGAGGGAGAAAGCGAAGGGAGCAGGAGAAAGGGAAGGAAGAATAAAAGTAGTGTTGGGCTACAGGAGTGAGATGGAGGAATTGCCATTAATGAGGCAGGAAGCAGGAGAGTGAGAGAAAAGGAAAGAAGAGACATGGAGCCGGACTAGGGGTTAGTGAGAGAGGATGGGACAGAGAACAGGATGAGAAGGAAATAAGGCAAGGCAAGGACAGGCAAGGACAGGCAAAGCAAAGCTAGGCTGCAGGATATTTTTTCGCTTTATAGTTTCTAGCACATTTGTCTTCAGACTAGGAGTAAGGCCATAAAACCGTATGGATTAGGCCCAAGGAAAAACCCCAGCTACTTGAGACACTAAGACTAAGCCTAAAATACGCAGATCTCTCCATAAGGATGGTTTTTATACTGTGCTTCCACAATCTGCTGGCAGTACGAAAAAATAAGCTGCAGATCTCCTTAGGCTGAGTCATGGTGCTTTGGTGCAGGGACCATGCATATCATGGGAATATTTCACCATTTCTGCTCTGGTTTTCAGAGTATGACACCAAAACACCCACCTGATGATATCCGTTCAAGAGCAAAGGCAGCAATTTGCAAAATTCTGCTTCTATGGTGAAGTGAGAAATTGCTGACCTGCCACCAAGTCCTGCAGTGTCCCTGTCACCTGCAGAGTCACCACATACTCGCCACGGTAGCGGGCATTGTGACAAAGGTTCTATGTCAGCTGGGTGTGGCAGCCAGGCGCCCCCTAGGGGATGGGGAGCCTGTCAGCCCCGGGCCTGTCACTGCCTGCTGTCCCTGCTGTCACCAGCCAGGCCTCTGAAAATTGGTCAAACCATGCCCAGACTTGGGGCCAATTTGCCCCAAAGTCTTGAAAAGACAAGTCGGGAAGAAAGATATGGGACAGAGGGAGAAAGCGAAGGGAGCAGGAGAAAGGGAAGGAAGAATAAAAAGTAGTGTTGGGCTTCAGGAGTGAGATGGAGGAATTGCAGGAAAAGAGGCAGGAAGCAGGAGAGTGAGAGAAAAGGAAAGAAGAGACATGCAGCCAGACGAGGGGTTAGTGAGGGAGGATGGGACAGAGAACAGGATGAGAAGGAAAGAAGGCAAGGCAAGGACAGGCAAGGAGAGGCAAAGCAAGGCTAAGCTGCAGGACATGTTTTCGCTTTATAGTTTCTAGCACATTCGTCTTCAGACTAGGAGTAAGGCCATAAGACCGTATGGATTAGGCCCAAGCAAAAATCCCAGCTACTTGAGACACTAAGACTAAGCCTAAAATACGCAGATCTCTCCATAAGGATGGTTTTTATACTGTGCTTCCACAATCTGCTGGCAGTACAAAAAAATAAGCTGCAGATCTCCTTAGGCTGAATCATGGTGCTTTGGTGCAGGGACCATGCATATCATGGGAATAGTTCACCATTTCTGCTCTGGTTTTCAGAGTATGACACCAAAACACTCACCTGATGATATCCTTTCAAGAGCAAAGGCAGCAATTTGCAGAATTCCGCTTCTTTGGGGAAGGGAGAAATTGCTGAGCTGCCACCAAGTCCTGCAGTGTCCCTGTCACCTGCAGAGTCACCACATACTCGCCACGGTAGCGGGCATTGTGACAAAGGTTCTATGTCAGCTGGGTGTGGCAGCCAGGCGCCCCCTAGGGGATGGGGAGCCTGTCAGCCCCGGGCCTGTCACTGCCTGCTGTCCCTGCTGTCACCAGCCAGGCCTCTGAAAATTGGTCAAACCATGCCCAGACTTGGGGCCAATTTGCCCCAAAGTCTTGAAAAGACAAGTCGGGAAGAAAGATATGGGACAGAGGGAGAAAGCGAAGGGAGCAGGAGAAAGGGAAGGAAGAATAAAAAGTAGTGTTGGGCTTCAGGAGTGAGATGGAGGAATTGCAGGAAAAGAGGCAGGAAGCAGGAGAGTGAGAGAAAAGGAAAGTAGAGACATGCAGCCAGACGAGGGGTTAGTGAGGGAGGATGGGACAGAGAACAGGATGAGAAGGAAAGAAGGCAAGGCAAGGACAGGCAAGGAGAGGCAAAGCAAGGCTAAGCTGCAGGACATGTTTTCGCTTTATAGTTTCTAGCACATTCGTCTTCAGACTAGGAGTAAGGCCATAAGACCGTATGGATTAGGCCCAAGCAAAAATCCCAGCTACTTGAGACACTAAGACTAAGCCTAAAATACGCAGATCTCTCCATAAGGATGGTTTTTATACTGTGGTTCCACAATCTGTTGGCAGTACAAAAAAATAAGCTGCAGATCTCCTTAGGCTGAATCATGGTGCTTTGGTGCAGGGACCATGCATATCATGGGAATAGTTCACCATTTCTGCTCTGGTTTTCAGAGTATGACACCAAAACACCCACCTGATGATATCCTTTCAAGAGCAAAGGCAGCAATTTGCAGAATTCCGCTTCTTTGGGGAAGTGAGAAATTGCTGAGCTGCCACCAAGTCCTGCAGTGTCCCTGTCACCTGCAGAGTCACCACATACTCGCCACGGTAGCGGGCATTGTGACAAAGGTTCTATGTCAGCTGGGTGTGGCAGCCAGGCGCCCCCTAGGGGATGGGGAGCCTGTCAGCCCCGGGCCTGTCACTGCCTGCTGTCCCTGCTGTCACCAGCCAGGCCTCTGAAAATTGGTCAAACCATGCCCAGACTTGGGGCCAATTTGGCCCAAAGTCTTGAAAAGACAAGTCGGGAAGAAAGATATGGGACAGAGGGAGAAAGCGAAGGGAGCAGGAGAAAGGGAAGGAAGAATAAAAAGTAGTGTTGGGCTTCAGGAGTGAGATGGAGGAATTGCAGGAAAAGAGGCAGGAAGCAGGAGAGTGAGAGAAAAGGAAAGAAGAGACATGCAGCCAGACGAGAGGTTAGTGAGGGAGGATGGGACAGAGAACAGGATGAGAAGGAAAGAAGGCAAGGCAAGGACAGGCAAGGAGAGGCAAAGCAAGGCTAAGCTGCAGGACATGTTTTCGCTTTATAGTTTCTAGCACATTCGTCTTCAGACTAGGAGTAAGGCCATAAGACCGTATGGATTAGGCCCAAGCAAAAACCCCAGCTACTTGACACACTAAGACTAAGCCTAAAATACGCAGATCTCTCCATAAGGATGGTTTTTATACTGTGGTTCCACAATCTGCTGGCAGTACAAAAAAATAAGCTGCAGATTCCTTAGGCTGAGTCATGGTGCTTTGGTGCAGGGACCATGCATATCATGGGAATATTTCACCATTTCTGCTCTGATTATCAGAGTATGACACCAAAACACCCACCTGATGATATCCTTTCAAGAGCAAAGGCAGCAATTTGCAGAATTCCGCTTCTTTGGGGAAGTGAGAAATTGCTGAGCTCCCACCAAGTCCTGCAGTGTCCCTGTCACCTGCAGAGTCACCACATACTCGCCACGGTAGCGGGTATTGTGACAAAGGTTCTATGTCAGCTGGGTGTGGCAGCCAGGCGCCCCCTAGGGGATGGGGAGCCTGTCAGCCCCGGGCCTCTCACTGCCTGCTGTCCCTGCTGTCACCAGCCAGGCCTCTGAAAATTGGTCAAACCATGCCCAGACTTGGGGCCAATTTTGCCCAAAGTCTTGAAAAGACAAGTCGTGAAGAAAGATATTGGACAGAGGGAGAAAGCGAAGGGAGCAGGAGAAAGGGAAGGAAGAATAAAAGTAGTGTTGGGCTACAGGAGTGAGATGGAGGAATTGCCATTAAAGAGGCAGGAAGCAGGAGAGTGAGAGAAAAGGAAAGAAGAGACATGGAGCCGGACGAGGGGTTAGTGAGAGAGGATGGGACAGAGAACAGGATGAGAAGGAAATAAGGCAAGGCAAGGACAGGCAAGGACAGGCAAAGCAAGGCTAAGCTGCAGGACATTTTTTCGCTTTATAGTTTCTAGCACATTCGTCTTCAGACTAGGAGTAAGGCCATAAGACCGTATGGATTAGGCCCAAGCAAAAACCCCAGCTACTTGACACACTAAGACTAAGCCTAAAATACGCAGATCTCTCCATAAGGATGGTTTTTATACTGTGGTTCCACAATCTGCTGGCAGGACAAAAAAATAAGCTGCAGATCTCCTTAGGCTGAGTCATGGTGCTTTGGTGCAGGGACCATGCATATCATGGGAATATTTCACCATTTCTGCTCTGGTTTTCAGAGTATGACACCAAAACACCCACCTGATGATATCCTTTCAAGAGCAAAGGCAGCAATTTGCAGAATTCCGCTTCTTTGGGGAACTGAGAAATTGCTGAGCTGCCACCAAGTCCTGCAGTGTCCCTGTCACCTGCAGAGTCACCACATACTCGCCACGGTCACGGGCATTGTGACAAAGGTTCTATGTCAGCTGGGTGTGGCAGCCAGGCGCCCCCTAGGGGATGGGGAGCCTGTCAGCCCCGGGCCTGTCACTGCCTGCTGTCCCTGCTGTCACCAGCCAGGCCTCTGAAAATTGGTCAAACCATGCCCAGACTTGGGGCCAATTTTGCCCAAAGTCTTGAAAAGACAAGTCGTGAAGAAAGATATTGGATAGAGGGAGAAAGCGAAGGAGCAGGAGAAAGGGAAGGAAGAATAAAAGTAGTGTTTGGCTTCAGGAGTGAGATGGAGGAATTGCCATTAAAGAGGCAGGAAGCAGGAGAGTGATAGAAAAGGAAAGACGAGACATGCAGCCAGACGAGGGGTTAGTGAGGGAGGATGGGACAGAGAACAGGATGAGAAGGAAATAAGGCAAGGCAAGGACAGGCAAGGACAGGCAAAGCAAGGCTAAGCTGCAGGACATTTTTTCGCTTTATAGTTTCTAGCACATTCGTCTTCAGACTAGGAGTAAGGCCATAAGACCGTATGGATTAGGCCCAAGCAAAAACCCCAGCTACTTGAGACACTAAGACTAAGCCTAAAATACGCAGATCTCTCCATAAGGATGGTTTTTATACTGTGCTTCCACAATCTGCTGGAAGTACAAAAAAATAAGCTGCAGATTCCTTAGGCTGAGTCATGGTGCTTTGGTGCAGGGACCATGCATATCATGGGAATATTTCACCATTTCTGCTCTGGTTTTCAGAGCATGACACCAAAACACCCACCTGATGATATCCGTTCAAGAGCAAGGGCAGCAATTTGCAGAATTCTGCTTCTATGGTGAAGTGAGAAATTGCTGAGCTGCCACCAAGTCCTGCAGTGTCCCTGTCACCTGCAGAGTCACCACATACTCGCCACGGTAGCGGGCATTGTGACAAAGGTTCTATGTCAGCTGGGTGTGGCAGCCAGGCGCCCCCTAGGGGATGGGGAGCCTGTCAGCCCCGGGCCTGTCACTGCCTGCTGTCCTTGCTGTCACCAGCCAGGCCTCTGAAAATTGGTCAAACCATGCCCAGACTTGGGGCCAATTTGCCCCAAAGTCTTGAAAAGACAAGTCGGGAAGAAAGATATGGGACAGAGGGAGAAAGCGAAGGGAGCAGGAGAAAGGGAAGGAAGAAAAAAAAGTAGTGTTTGGCTTCAGGAGTGAGATGGAGGAATTGCAGGAAAAGAGGCAGGAAGCAGGAGAGTGAGAGAAAAGGAAAGAAGAGACATGCAGCCAGACGAGGGGTTAGTGAGAGAGGATGGGACAGAGAACAGGATGAGAAGGAAAGAAGGCAAGGCAAGGACAGGCAAGGAGAGGCAAAGCAAGGCTAAGCTGCAGGACATGTTTTCGCTTTATAGTTTCTAGCACATTCGTCTTCAGACTAGGAGTAAGGCCATAAGACCGTATGGATTAGGCCCAAGCAAAAATCCCAGCTACTTGAGACACTAAGACTAAGCCTAAAATACGCAGATCTCTCCATAAGGATGGTTTTTATACTGTGCTTCCACAATCTGCTGGCAGTACAAAAAAATAAGCTGCAGATCTCCTTAGGCTGAATCATGGTGCTTTGGTGCAGGGACCATGCATATCATGGGAATAGTTCACCATTTCTGCTCTGGTTTTCAGAGTATGACACCAAAACACTCACCTGATGATATCCTTTCAAGAGCAAAGGCAGCAATTTGCAGAATTCCGCTTCTTTGGGGAAGTGAGAAATTGCTGAGCTGCCACCAAGTCCTGCAGTGTCCCTGTCACCTGCAGAGTCACCACATACTCGCCACGGTAGCGGGCATTGTGACAAAGGTTCTATGTCAGCTGGGTGTGGCAGCCAGGCGCCCCCTAGGGGATGGGGAGCCTGTCAGCCCCGGGCCTGTCACTGCCTGCTGTCCCTGCTGTCACCAGCCAGGCCTCTGAAAATTGGTCAAACCATGCCCAGACTTGGGGCCAATTTGGCCCAAAGTCTTGAAAAGACAAGTCGGGAAGAAAGATATGGGACAGAGGGAGAAAGCGAAGGGAGCAGGAGAAAGGGAAGGAAGAATAAAAAGTAGTGTTGGGCTTCAGGAGTGAGATGGAGGAATTGCAGGAAAAGAGGCAGGAAGCAGGAGAGTGAGAGAAAAGGAAAGAAGAGACATGCAGCCAGACGAGAGGTTAGTGAGGGAGGATGGGACAGAGAACAGGATGAGAAGGAAAGAAGGCAAGGCAAGGACAGGCAAGGAGAGGCAAAGCAAGGCTAAGCTGCAGGACATGTTTTCGCTTTATAGTTTCTAGCACATTCGTCTTCAGACTAGGAGTAAGGCCATAAGACCGTATGGATTAGGCCCAAGCAAAAACCCCAGCTACTTGACACACTAAGACTAAGCCTAAAATACGCAGATCTCTCCATAAGGATGGTTTTTATACTGTGGTTCCACAATCTGCTGGCAGTACAAAAAAATAAGCTGCAGATTCCTTAGGCTGAGTCATGGTGCTTTGGTGCAGGGACCATGCATATCATGGGAATATTTCACCATTTCTGCTCTGATTATCAGAGTATGACACCAAAACACCCACCTGATGATATCCTTTCAAGAGCAAAGGCAGCAATTTGCAGAATTCCGCTTCTTTGGGGAAGTGAGAAATTGCTGAGCTCCCACCAAGTCCTGCAGTGTCCCTGTCACCTGCAGAGTCACCACATACTCGCCACGGTAGCGGGTATTGTGACAAAGGTTCTATGTCAGCTGGGTGTGGCAGCCAGGCGCCCCCTAGGGGATGGGGAGCCTGTCAGCCCCGGGCCTCTCACTGCCTGCTGTCCCTGCTGTCACCAGCCAGGCCTCTGAAAATTGGTCAAACCATGCCCAGACTTGGGGCCAATTTTGCCCAAAGTCTTGAAAAGACAAGTCGTGAAGAAAGATATTGGACAGAGGGAGAAAGCGAAGGGAGCAGGAGAAAGGGAAGGAAGAATAAAAGTAGTGTTGGGCTACAGGAGTGAGATGGAGGAATTGCCATTAAAGAGGCAGGAAGCAGGAGAGTGAGAGAAAAGGAAAGAAGAGACATGGAGCCGGACGAGGGGTTAGTGAGAGAGGATGGGACAGAGAACAGGATGAGAAGGAAATAAGGCAAGGCAAGGACAGGCAAGGACAGGCAAAGCAAGGCTAAGCTGCAGGACATTTTTTCGCTTTATAGTTTCTAGCACATTCGTCTTCAGACTAGGAGTAAGGCCATAAGACCGTATGGATTAGGCCCAAGCAAAAACCCCAGCTACTTGACACACTAAGACTAAGCCTAAAATACGCAGATCTCTCCATAAGGATGGTTTTTATACTGTGGTTCCACAATCTGCTGGCAGGACAAAAAAATAAGCTGCAGATCTCCTTAGGCTGAGTCATGGTGCTTTGGTGCAGGGACCATGCATATCATGGGAATATTTCACCATTTCTGCTCTGGTTTTCAGAGTATGACACCAAAACACCCACCTGATGATATCCTTTCAAGAGCAAAGGCAGCAATTTGCAGAATTCCGCTTCTTTGGGGAACTGAGAAATTGCTGAGCTGCCACCAAGTCCTGCAGTGTCCCTGTCACCTGCAGAGTCACCACATACTCGCCACGGTCACGGGCATTGTGACAAAGGTTCTATGTCAGCTGGGTGTGGCAGCCAGGCGCCCCCTAGGGGATGGGGAGCCTGTCAGCCCCGGGCCTGTCACTGCCTGCTGTCCCTGCTGTCACCAGCCAGGCCTCTGAAAATTGGTCAAACCATGCCCAGACTTGGGGCCAATTTTGCCCAAAGTCTTGAAAAGACAAGTCGTGAAGAAAGATATTGGATAGAGGGAGAAAGCGAAGGAGCAGGAGAAAGGGAAGGAAGAATAAAAGTAGTGTTTGGCTTCAGGAGTGAGATGGAGGAATTGCCATTAAAGAGGCAGGAAGCAGGAGAGTGAGAGAAAAGGAAAGACGAGACATGCAGCCAGACGAGGGGTTAGTGAGAGAGGATGGGACAGAGAACAGGATGAGAAGGAAATAAGGCAAGGCAAGGACAGGCAAGGACAGGCAAAGCAAGGCTAAGCTGCAGGACATTTTTTCGCTTTATAGTTTCTAGCACATTCGTCTTCAGACTAGGAGTAAGGCCATAAGACCGTATGGATTAGGCCCAAGCAAAAACCCCAGCTACTTGAGACACTAAGACTAAGCCTAAAATACGCAGATCTCTCCATAAGGATGGTTTTTATACTGTGCTTCCACAATCTGCTGGAAGTACAAAAAAATAAGCTGCAGATCTCCTTAGGCTGAGTCACGGTGCTTTGGTGCAGGGACCATGCATATCATGGGAATAGTTCACCATTTCTGCTCTGGTTTTCAGAGTATGACACCAAAACACCCACCTGATGATATCCGTTCAAGAGCAAAGGCAGCAATTTGCAAAATTCTGCTTCTATGGTGAAGTGAGAAATTGCTGAGCTGCCACCAAGTCCTGCAGTGTCCCTGTCACCTGCAGAGTCACCACATACTCGCCACGGTAGCGGGCATTGTGACAAAGGTTCTATGTCAGCTGGGTGTGGCAGCCAGGCGCCCCCTAGGGGATGGGGAGCCTGTCAGCCCCGGGCCTGTCACTGCCTGCTGTCCCTGCTGTCACCAGCCAGGCCTCTGAAAATTGGTCAAACCATGCCCAGACTTGGGGCCAATTTGGCCCAAAGTCTTGAAAAGACAAGTCGGGAAGAAAGATATGGGACAGAGGGAGAAAGCGAAGGGAGCAGGAGAAAGGGAAGGAAGAATAAAAAGTAGTGTTGGGCTTCAGGAGTGAGATGGAGGAATTGCAGGAAAAGAGGCAGGAAGCAGGAGAGTGAGAGAAAAGGAAAGAAGAGACATGCAGCCAGACGAGGGGTTAGTGAGGGAGGATGGGACAGAGAACAGGATGAGAAGGAAAGAAGGCAAGGCAAGGACAGGCAAGGAGAGGCAAAGCAAGGCTAAGCTGCAGGACATGTTTTCGCTTTATAGTTTCTAGCACATTCGTCTTCAGACTAGGAGTAAGGCCATAAGACCGTATGGATTAGGCCCAAGCAAAAATCCCAGCTACTTGAGACACTAAGACTAAGCCTAAAATACGCAGATCTCTCCATAAGGATGGTTTTTATACTGTGCTTCCACAATCTGCTGGCAGTACAAGAAAATAAGCTGCAGATCTCCTTAGGCTGAATCATGGTGCTTTGGTGCAGGGACCATGCATATCATGGGAATAGTTCACAATTTCTGCTCTGGTTTTCAGAGTATGACACCAAAACACTCACCTGATGATATCCTTTCAAGAGCAAAGGCAGCAATTTGCAGAATTCCGCTTCTTTGGGGAAGGGAGAAATTGCTGAGCTGCCACCAAGTCCTGCAGTGTCCCTGTCACCTGCAGAGTCACCACATACTCGCCACGGTAGCGGGCATTGTGACAAAGGTTCTATGTCAGCTGGGTGTGGCAGCCAGGCGCCCCCTAGGGGATGGGGAGCCTGTCAGCCCCGGGCCTGTCACTGCCTGCTGTCCCTGCTGTCACCAGCCAGGCCTCTGAAAATTGGTCAAACCATGCCCAGACTTGGGGCCAATTTGGCCCAAAGTCTTGAAAAGACAAGTCGGGAAGAAAGATATGGGACAGAGGGAGAAAGCGAAGGGAGCAGGAGAAAGGGAAGGAAGAATAAAAAGTAGTGTTGGGCTGCAGGAGTGAGATGGAGGAATTGCCATTAAAGAGGCAGGAAGCAGGAGAGTGAGAGAAAAGGAAAGTAGAGACATGGAGCCAGACGAGGGGTTAGTGAGAGAGGATGGGACAGAGAACAGGATGAGAAGGAAATAAGGCAAGGCAAGGACAGGCAAGGACAGGCAAAGCAAAGCTAGGCTGCAGGACATGTTATAGCTTTATAGTTTCTAGCACATTCGTCTTCAGACTAGGAGTAAGGCCATAAGACCGTATGGATTAGGCCCAAGCAAAAACCCCAGCTACTTGAGACACTAAGACTAAGCCTAAAATACGCAGATCTCTCCATAAGGATGGTTTTTATACTGTGCTTCCACAATCTGCTGGCAGTACAAAAAAATAAGCTGCAGATCTCCTTAGGCTGAGTCATGGTGCTTTGGTGCAGGGACCATGCATATCATGGGAATATTTCACCATTTCTGCTCTGGTTTTCAGAGTATGACACCAAAACACCCACCTGATGATATCCTTTCAAGAGCAAAGGCAGCAATTTGCAGAATTCCGCTTCTTTGGGGAACTGAGAAATTGCTGAGCCGCCACCAAGTCCTGCAGTGTCCCTGTCACCTGCAGAGTCACCACATACTCGCCACGGTCGCGGGCATTGTGACAAAGGTTCTATGTCAGCTGGGTGTGGCAGCCAGGCGCCCCCTAGGGGATGGGGAGCCTGTCAGCCCCGGGCCTGTCACTGCCTGCTGTCCCTGCTGTCACCAGCCAGGCCTCTGAAAATTGGTCAAACCATGCCCAGACTTGGGGCCAATTTTGCCCAAAGTCTTGAAAAGACAAGTCGTGAAGAAAGATATTGGATAGAGGGAGAAAGCGAAGGAGCAGGAGAAAGGGAAGGAAGAATAAAAGTAGTGTTGGGCTTCAGGAGTGAGATGGAGGAATTGCCATTAAAGAGGCAGGAAGCAGGAGAGTGAGAGAAAAGGAAAGACGAGACATGCAGCCAGACGAGGGGTTAGTGAGGGAGGATGGGACAGAGAACAGGATGAGAAGGAAATAAGGCAAGGCAAGGACAGGCAAGGACAGGCAAAGCAAGGCTAAGCTGCAGGACATTTTTTCGCTTTATAGTTTCTAGCACATTCGTCTTCAGACTAGGAGTAAGGCCATAAGACCGTATGGATTAGGCCCAAGCAAAAACCCCAGCTACTTGAGACACTAAGACTAAGCCTAAAATACGCAGATCTCTCCATAAGGATGGTTTTTATACTGTGCTTCCACAATCTGCTGGCAGTACGAAAAAATAAACTGCAGATCTCCTTAGGCTGAGTCATGGTGCTTTGGTGCAGGGACCATGCATATCATGGGAATATTTCACCATTTCTGCTCTGGTTTTCAGAGTATGACACCAAAACACCCACCTGATGATATCCGTTCAAGAGCAAGGGCAGCAATTTGCAGAATTCTGCTTCTATGGCGAAGTGAGAAATTGCTGAGCTGCCACCAAGTCCTGCAGTGTCCCTGTCACCTGCAGAGTCACCACATACTCGCCACGGTAGCGGGCATTGTGACAAAGGTTCTATGTCAGCTGGGTGTGGCAGCCAGGCGCCCCCTAGGGGATGGGGAGCCTGTCAGCCCCGGGCCTGTCACTGCCTGCTGTCCCTGCTGTCACCAGCCAGGCCTCTGAAAATTGGTCAAACCATGCCCAGACTTGGGGCCAATTTGCCCCAAAGTCTTGAAAAGACAAGTCGGGAAGAAAGATATGGGACAGAGGGAGAAAGCGAAGGGAGCAGGAGAAAGGGAAGGAAGAATAAAAAGTAGTGTTGGGCTTCAGGAGTGAGATGGAGGAATTGCAGGAAAAGAGGCAGGAAGCAGGAGAGTGAGAGAAAAGGAAAGAAGAGACATGCAGCCAGACGAGGGGTTAGTGAGGGAGGATGGGACAGAGAACAGGATGAGAAGGAAATAAGGCAAGGCAAGGACAGGCAAGGACAGGCAAAGCAAGGCTAAGCTGCAGGACATGTTTTCGCTTTATAGTTTCTAGCACATTCGTCTTCAGACTAGGAGTAAGGCCATAAGACCGTATGGATTAGGCCCAAGCAAAAATCCCAGCTACTTGACACACTAAGACTAAGCCTAAAATACGCAGATCTCTCCATAAGGATGGTTTTTATACTGTGGTTCCACAATCTGCTGGCAGTACAAAAAAATAAGCTGCAGATTCCTTAGGCTGAGTCATGGTGCTTTGGTGCAGGGACCATGCATATCATGGGAATATTTCACCATTTCTGCTCTGGTTTTCAGAGTATGACACCAAAACACCCACCTGATGATATCCTTTCAAGAGCAAAGGCAGCAATTTGCAGAATTCCGCTTCTTTGGGGAACTGAGAAATTGCTGAGCTGCCACCAAGTCCTGCAGTGTCCCTGTCACCTGCAGAGTCACCACATACTCGCCACGGTAGCGGGCATTGTGACAAAGGTTCTATGTCAGCTGGGTGTGGCAGCCAGGCGCCCCCTAGGGGATGGGGAGCCTGTCAGCCCCGGGCCTGTCACTGCCTGCTGTCCCTGCTGTCACCAGCCAGGCCTCTGAAAATTGGTCAAACCATGCCCAGACTTGGGGCCAATTTGCCCCAAAATCTTGAAAAGACAAGTCGGGAAGAAAGATATGGGACAGAGGGAGAAAGCGAAGGGAGCAGGAGAAAGGGAAGGAAGAATAAAAAGTAGTGTTGGGCTTCAGGAGTGAGATGGAGGAATTGCAGGAAAAGAGGCAGGAAGCAGGAGAGTGAGAGAAAAGGAAAGAAGACACATGCAGCCAGACGAGGGGTTAGTGAGGGAGGATGGGACAGAGAACAGGATGAGAAGGAAAGAAGGCAAGGCAAGGACAGGCAAGGAGAGGCAAAGCAAGGCTAAGCTGCAGGACATGTTTTCGCTTTATAGTTTCTAGCACATTCGTCTTCAGACTAGGAGTAAGGCCATAAGACCGTATGGATTAGGCCCAAGCAAAAACCCCAGCTACTTGACACACTAAGACTAAGCCTAAAATACGCAGATCTCTCCATAAGGATGGTTTTTATACTGTGGTTCCACAATCTGCTGGCAGTACAAAAAAATAAGCTGCAGATTCCTTAGGCTGTGTCATGGTGCTTTGGTGCAGGGACCATGCATATCATGGGAATATTTCACCATTTCTGCTCTGGTTTTCAGAGTATGACACCAAAACACCCACCTGATGATATCCTTTCAAGAGCAAAGGCAGCAATTTGCAGAATTCCGCTTCTTTGGGGAACTGAGAAATTGCTGAGCTGCCACCAAGTCCTGCAGTGTCCCTGTCACCTGCAGAGTCACCACATACTCGCCACGGTCGCGGGCATTGTGACAAAGGTTCTATGTCAGCTGGGTGTGGCAGCCAGGTGCCCCCTAGGGGATGGGGAGCCTGTCAGCCCCGGGCCTGTCACTGCCTGCTGTCCCTGCTGTCACCAGCCAGGCCTCTGAAAATTGGTCAAACCATGCCCAGACTTGGGGCCAATTTGGCCCAAAGTCTTGAAAAGACAAGTCGGGAAGAAAGATATTGGATAGAGGGAGAAAGCGAAGGAGCAGGAGAAAGGGAAGGAAGAATAAAAGTAGTGTTGGGCTTCAGGAGTGAGATGGAGGAATTGCCATTAAAGAGGCAGGAAGCAGGAGAGTGAGAGAAAAGGAAAGACGAGACATGCAGCCAGACGAGGGGTTAGTGAGGGAGGATGGGACAGAGAACAGGATGAGAAGGAAATAAGGCAAGGCAAGGACAGGCAAGGACAGGCAAAGCAAGGCTAAGCTGCAGGACATTTTTTCGCTTTATAGTTTCTAGCACATTCGTCTTCAGACTAGGAGTAAGGCCATAAGACCGTATGGATTAGGCCCAAGCAAAAACCCCAGCTACTTGAGACACTAAGACTAAGCCTAAAATACGCAGATCTCTCCATAAGGATGGTTTTTATACTGTGCTTCCACAATCTGCTGGAAGTACAAAAAAATAAGCTGCAGATCTCCTTAGGCTGAGTCACGGTGCTTTGGTGCAGGGACCATGCATATCATGGGAATATTTCACCATTTCTGCTCTGGTTTTCAGAGTATGACACCAAAACACCCACCTGATGATATCCTTTCAAGAGCAAAGGCAGCAATTTGCAGAATTCCGCTTCTTTGGGGAAGTGAGAAATTGCTGAGCTGCCACCAAGTCCTGCAGTGTCCCTGTCACCTGCAGAGTCACCACATACTCGCCACGGTCGCGGGCATTGTGACAAAGGTTCTATGTCAGCTGGGTGTGGCAGCCAGGCGCCCCCTAGGGGATGGGGAGCCTGTCAGCCCCGGGCCTGTCACTGCCTGCTGTCCCTGCTGTCACCAGCCAGGCCTCTGAAAATTGGTCAAACCATGCCCAGACTTGGGGCCAATTTGCCCCAAAGTCTTGAAAAGACAAGTCGGGAAGAAAGATATGGGACAGAGGGAGAAAGCGAAGGGAGCAGGAGAAAGGGAAGGAAGAATAAAAAGTAGTGTTGGGCTGCAGGAGTGAGATGGAGGAATTGCCATTAAAGAGGCAGGAAGCAGGAGAGTGAGAGAAAAGGAAAGTAGAGACATGCAGCCAGACGAGAGGTTAGTGAGAGAGGATGGGACAGAGAACAGGATGAGAAGGAAAGAAGGCAAGGCAAGGACAGGCAAGGAGAGGCAAAGCAAGGCTAAGCTGCAGGACATGTTTTCGCTTTATAGTTTCTAGCACATTCGTCTTCAGACTAGGAGTAAGGCCATAAGACCGTATGGATTAGGCCCAAGCAAAAATCCCAGCTACTTGAGACACTAAGACTAAGCCTAAAATACGCAGATCTCTCCATAAGGGTGGTTTTTATACTGTGCTTCCACAATCTGCTGGCAGTACAAAAAAATAAGCTGCAGATCTCCTTAGGCTGAATCATGGTGCTTTGGTGCAGGGACCATGCATATCATGGGAATAGTTCACCATTTCTGCTCTGGTTTTCAGAGCATGACACCAAAACACCCACCTGATGATATCCGTTCAAGAGCAAGGGCAGCAATTTGCAGAATTCTGCTTCTATGGTGAAGTGAGAAATTGCTGAGCTGCCACCAAGTCCTGCAGTGTCCCTGTCACCTGCAGAGTCACCACATACTCGCCACGGTAGCGGGCATTGTGACAAAGGTTCTATGTCAGCTGGGTGTGGCAGCCAGGCGCCCCCTAGGGGATGGGGAGCCTGTCAGCCCCGGGCCTGTCACTGCCTGCTGTCCCTGCTGTCACCAGCCAGGCCTCTGAAAATTGGTCAAACCATGCCCAGACTTGGGGCCAATTTGGCCCAAAGTCTTGAAAAGACAAGTCGGGAAGAAAGATATGGGACAGAGGGAGAATGCGAAGGGAGCAGGAGAAAGGGAAGGAAGAATAAAAAGTAGTGTTGGGCTTCAGGAGTGAGATGGAGGAATTGCCATTAAAGAGGCAGGAAGCAGGAGAGTGAGAGAAAAGGAAAGTAGAGACATGCAGCCAGACGAGGGGTTAGTGAGGGAGGATGGGACAGAGAACAGGATGAGAAGGAAATAAGGCAAGGCAAGCACAGGCAAGGACAGGCAAAGCAAAGCTAAGCTGCAGGACATGTTATAGCTTTATAGTTTATAGCACATTCGTCTTCAGACGAGGAGTAAGGCCATAAGACCGTATGGATTAGGCCCAAGCAAAAACCCCAGCTACTTGACACACTAAGACTAAGCCTAAAATACGCAGATCTCTCCATAAGGGTGGTTTTTATACTGTGCTTCCACAATCTGCTGGCAGTACAAAAAAATAAGCTGCAGATCTCCTTAGGCTGAGTCATGGTGCTTTGGTGCAGGGACCATGCATATCATGGGAATATTTCACCATTTCTGCTCTGGTTTTCAGAGTATGACACCAAAACACCCACCTGATGATATCCTTTCAAGAGCAAAGGCAGCAATTTGCAGAATTCTGCTTCTATGGTGAAGTGAGAAATTGCTGAGCTGCCACCAAGTCCTGCAGTGTCCCTGTCACCTGCAGAGTCACCACATACTCGCCACGGTATCGGGCATTGTGACAAAGGTTCTATGTCAGCTGGGTGTGGCAGCCAGGCGCCCCCTAGGGGATGGGGAGCCTGTCAGCCCCGGGCCTGTCACTGCCTGCTGTCCCTGCTGTCACCAGCCAGGCCTCTGAAAATTGGTCAAACCATGCCCAGACTTGGGGCCAATTTGGCCCAAAGTCTTGAAAAGACAAGTTGGGAAGAAAGATATGGGACAGAGGGAGAAAGCGAAGGGAGCAGGAGAAAGGGAAGGAAGAATAAAAAGTAGTGTTGGGCTGCAGGAGTGAGATGGAGGAATTGCAGGAAAAGAGGCAGGAAGCAGGAGAGTGAGAGAAAAGGAAAGAAGAGACATGTAGCCAGACGAGGGGTTAGTGAGGGAGGATGGGACAGAGAACAGGATGAGAAGGAAAGAAGGCAAGGCAAGGACAGGCAAGGACAGGCAAAGCAAGGCTAAGCTGCAGGACATGTTTTCGCTTTATAGTTTCTAGCACATTCGTCTTCAGACTAGGAGTAAGGCCATAAGACCGTATGGATTAGGCCCAAGCAAAAATCCCAGCTACTTGAGACACTAAGACTAAGCCTAAAATACGCAGATCTCTCCATAAGGATGGTTTTTATACTGTGCTTCCACAATCTGCTGGCAGTACAAAAAAATAAGCTGCAGATCTCCTTAGGCTGAATCATGGTGCTTTGGTGCAGGGACCATGCATATCATGGGAATAGTTCACAATTTCTGCTCTGGTTTTCAGAGTATGACACCAAAACACTCACCTGATGATATCCTTTCAAGAGCAAAGGCAGCAATTTGCAGAATTCCGCTTCTTTGGGGAAGTGAGAAATTGCTGAGCTGCCACCAAGTCCTGCAGTGTCCCTGTCACCTGCAGAGTCACCACATACTCGCCACGGTAGCGGGCATTGTGACAAAGGTTCTATGTCAGCTGGGTGTGGCAGCCAGGCGC
This sequence comes from Columba livia, assembly GCF_036013475.1. Classification (NCBI taxonomy): domain Eukaryota; kingdom Metazoa; phylum Chordata; class Aves; order Columbiformes; family Columbidae; genus Columba; species Columba livia. The sequence goes on along the minus strand of NW_027043009.1, from coordinate 3,018,547 downwards.
CCCCTAGGGGATGGGGAGCCTGTCAGCCCCGGGCCTGTCACTGCCTGCTGTCCCTGCTGTCACCAGCCAGGCCTCTGAAAATTGGTCAAACCATGCCCAGAGTTGGGGCCAATTTGGCCCAAAGTCTTGAAAAGACAAGTCGGGAAGAAAGATATGGGACAGAGGGAGAAAGCGAAGGGAGCCGGAGAAAGGGAAGGAAGAATAAAAAGTAGTGTTGGGCTGCAGGAGTGAGATGGAGGAATTGCCATTAAAGAGGCAGGAAGCAGGAGAGTGAGAGAAAAGGAAAGTAGAGACATGTAGCCAGACGAGGGGTTAGTGAGAGAGGATGGGACAGAGAACAGGATGAGAAGGAAATAAGGCAAGGCAAGGACAGGCAAGGACAGGCAAAGCAAGGCTAGGCTGCAGGACATTTTTTCGCTTTATAGTTTCTAGCACATTCGTCTTCAGACTAGGAGTAAGGCCATAAGACTGTATGGATTAGGCCCAAGCAAAAACCCCAGCTACTTGACACACTAAGACTAAGCCTAAAATACGCAGATCTCTCCATAAGGATGGTTTTTATACTGTGGTTCCACAATCTGCTGGCAGTACAAAAAAATAAGCTGCAGATCTCCTTAGGCTGAGTCATGGTGCTTTGGTGCAGGGACCATGCATATCATGGGAATATTTCACCATTTCTGCTCTGGTTATCAGAGTATGACACCAAAACACCCACCTGATGATATCCTTTCAAGAGCAAAGGCAGCAATTTGCAGAATTCCGCTTCTTTGGGGAAGTGAGAAATTGCTGAGCTCCCACCAAGTCCTGCAGTGTCCCTGTCACCTGCAGAGTCACCACATACTCGCCACGGTAGCGGGTATTGTGACAAAGGTTCTATGTCAGCTGGGTGTGGCAGCCAGGCGCCCCCTAGGGGATGGGGAGCCTGTCAGCCCCGGGCCTGTCACTGCCTGCTGTCCCTGCTGTCACCAGCCAGGCCTCTGAAAATTGGTCAAACCATGCCCAGAGTTGGGGCCAATTTGGCCCAAAGTCTTGAAAAGACAAGTCGGGAAGAAAGATATGGGACAGAGGGAGAAAGCGAAGGGAGCCGGAGAAAGGGAAGGAAGAATAAAAAGTAGTGTTGGGCTGCAGGAGTGAGATGGAGGAATTGCCATTAAAGAGGCAGGAAGCAGGAGAGTGAGAGAAAAGGAAAGTAGAGACATGTAGCCAGACGAGGGGTTAGTGAGAGAGGATGGGACAGAGAACAGGATGAGAAGGGAATAAGGCAAGGCAAGGACAGGCAAGGACAGGCAAAGCAAGGCTAGGCTGCAGGACATTTTTTCGCTTTATAGTTTCTAGCACATTCGTCTTCAGACTAGGAGTAAGGCCATAAGACTGTATGGATTAGGCCCAAGCAAAAACCCCAGCTACTTGACACACTAAGACTAAGCCTAAAATACGCAGATCTCTCCATAAGGATGGTTTTTATACTGCGGTTCCACAATCTGCTGGCAGTACAAAAAAATAAGCTGCAGATCTCCTTAGGCTGAGTCATGGTGCTTTGGTGCAGGGACCATGCATATCATGGGAATATTTCACCATTTCTGCTCTGGTTATCAGAGTATGACACCAAAACACCCACCTGATGATATCCTTTCAAGAGCAAAGGCAGCAATTTGCAGAATTCCGCTTCTTTGGGGAAGTGAGAAATTGCTGAGCTCCCACCAAGTCCTGCAGTGTCCCTGTCACCTGCAGAGTCACCACATACTCGCCACGGTAGCGGGTATTGTGACAAAGGTTCTATGTCAGCTGGGTGTGGCAGCCAGTCGCCCCCTAGGGGATGGGGAGCCTGTCAGCCCCGGGCCTGTCACTGCCTGCTGTCCCTTCTGTCACCAGCCAGGCCTCTGAAAATTGGTCAAACCATGCCCAGACTTGGGGCCAATTTGCCCCAAAGTCTTGAAAAGACAAGTCGGGAAGAAAGATATGGGACAGAGGGAGAAAGCGAAGGGAGCAGGAGAAAGGGAAGGAAGAATAAAAAGTAGTGTTGGGCTGCAGGAGTGAGATGGAGGAATTGCCATTAAAGAGGCAGGAAGCAGGAGAGTGAGAGAAAAGGAAAGTAGAGACATGTAGCCAGACGAGGGGTTAGTGAGAGAGGATGGGACAGAGAACAGGATGAGAAGGAAATAAGGCAAGGCAAGGACAGGCAAGGACAGGCAAAGCAAGGCTAGGCTGCAGGACATTTTTTCGCTTTATAGTTTCTAGCACATTCGTCTTCAGACTAGGAGTAAGGCCATAAGACTGTATGGATTAGGCCCAAGCAAAATCCCCAGCTACTTGACACACTAAGACTAAGCCTAAAATACGCAGATCTCTCCATAAGGATGGTTTTTATACTGTGGTTCCACAATCTGCTGGCAGTACAAAAAAATAAGCTGCAGATCTCCTTAGGCTGAGTCATGGTGCTTTGGTGCAGGGACCATGCATATCATGGGAATATTTCACCATTTCTGCTCTGGTTATCAGAGTATGACACCAAAACACCCACCTGATGATATCCTTTCAAGAGCAAAGGCAGCAATTTGCAGAATTCCGCTTCTTTGGGGAAGTGAGAAATTGCTGAGCTCCCACCAAGTCCTGCAGTGTCCCTGTCACCTGCAGAGTCACCACATACTCGCCACGGTAGCGGGTATTGTGACAAAGGTTCTATGTCAGCTGGGTGTGGCAGCCAGGCGCCCCCTAGGGGATGGGGAGCCTGTCAGCCCCGGGCCTGTCACTGCCTGCTGTCCCTTCTGTCACCAGCCAGGCCTCTGAAAATTGGTCAAACCATGCCCAGAGTTGGGGCCAATTTGGCCCAAAGTCTTGAAAAGACAAGTCGGGAAGAAAGATATTGGACAGAGGGAGAAAGCGAAGGGAGCAGGAGAAAGGGAAGGAAGAATAAAAAGTAGTGTTGGGCTGCAGGAGTGAGATGGAGGAATTGCCATTAAAGAGGCAGGAAGCAGGAGAGTGAGAGAAAAGGAAAGTAGAGACATGTAGCCAGACGAGGGGTTAGTGAGAGAGGATGGGACAGAGAACAGGATGAGAAGGAAATAAGGCAAGGCAAGGACAGGCAAGGACAGGCAAAGCAAGGCTAGGCTGCAGGACATTTTTTCGCTTTATAGTTTCTAGCACATTCGTCTTCAGACTAGGAGTAAGGCCATAAGACTGTATGGATTAGGCCCAAGCAAAATCCCCAGCTACTTGACACACTAAGACTAAGCCTAAAATACGCAGATCTCTCCATAAGGATGGTTTTTATACTGTGGTTCCACAATCTGCTGGAAGTACAAAAAAATAAGCTGCAGATCTCCTTAGGCTGAGTCATGGTGCTTTGGTGCAGGGACCATGCATATCATGGGAATATTTCACCATTTCTGCTCTGGTTATCAGAGTATGACACCAAAACACCCACCTGATGATATCCTTTCAAGAGCAAAGGCAGCAATTTGCAGAATTCCGCTTCTTTGGGGAAGTGAGAAATTGCTGAGCTCCCACCAAGTCCTGCAGTGTCCCTGTCACCTGCAGAGTCACCACATACTCGCCACGGTAGCGGGTATTGTGACAAAGGTTCTATGTCAGCTGGGTGTGGCAGCCAGGCGCCCCCTAGGGGATGGGGAGCCTGTCAGCCCCGGGCCTGTCACTGCCTGCTGTCCCTTCTGTCACCAGCCAGGCCTCTGAAAATTGGTCAAACCATGCCCAGACTTGGGGCCAATTTTGCCCAAAGTCTTGAAAAGACAAGTCGTGAAGAAAGATATTGGACAGAGGGAGAAAGCGAAGGGAGCAGGAGAAAGGGAAGGAAGAATAAAAAGTAGTGTTGGGCTACAGGAGTGAGATGGAGGAATTGCCATTAAAGAGGCAGGAAGCAGGAGAGTGAGAGAAAAGGAAAGACGAGACATGCAGCCAGACGAGGGATTAGTGAGGGAGGATGGGACAGAGAACAGGATGAGAAGGAAATAAGGCAAGGCAAGGACAGGCAAGGACAGGCAAAGCAAGGCTAAGCTGCAGGACATTTTTTCGCTTTATAGTTTCTAGCACATTCGTCTTCAGACTAGGAGTAAGGCCATAAGACCGTATGGATTAGGCCCAAGCAAAAACCCCAGCTACTTGACACACTAAGACTAAGACTAAAATACGCAGATCTCTCCATAAGGATGGTTTTTATACTGTGCTTCCACAATCTGCTGGCAGGACAAAAAAATAAGCTGCAGATCTCCTTAGGCTGAGTCACGGTGCTTTGGTGCAGGGACCATGCATATCATGGGAATATTTCACCATTTCTGCTCTGGTTTTCAGAGTATGACACCAAAACACCCACCTGATGATATCCTTTCAAGAGCAAAGGCAGCAATTTGCAGAATTCCGCTTCTTTGGGGAAGTGAGAAATTGCTGAGCTGCCACCAAGTCCTGCAGTGTCCCTGTCACCTGCAGAGTCACCACATACTCGCCACGGTAGCGGGCATTGTGACAAAGGTTCTATGTCAGCTGGGTGTGGCAGCCAGGCGCCCCCTAGGGGATGGGGAGCCTGTCAGCCCCGGGCCTGTCACTGCCTGCTGTCCCTGCTGTCACCAGCCAGGCCTCTGAGTATTGGTCAAACCATGCCCAGACTTGGGGCCAATTTGGCCCAAAGTCTTGAAAAGACAAGTCGGGAAGAAAGATATGGGACAGAGGGAGAAAGCGAAGGGAGCAGGAGAAAGGGAAGGAAGAATAAAAAGTAGTGTTGGGCTTCAGGAGTGAGATGGAGGTATTGCAGGAAAAGAGGCAGGAAGCAGGAGAGTGAGAGAAAAGGAAAGTAGAGACATGCAGCCAGACGAGGGGTTAGTGAGCGAGGATGGGACAGAGAACAGGATGAGAAGGAAATAAGGCAAGGCAAGGACCGGCAAGGACAGGCAAAGCAAGGCTAAGCTGCAGGATATTTTTTCGCTTTATAGCTTCTAGCACATTCGTCTTCAGACTAGGAGTAAGGCCATAAGACCGTATGGATTAGGCCCAAGCAAAAACCCCAGCTACTTGAGACACTAAGACTAAGCCTAAAATACGCAGATCTCTCCCTAAGGATGGTTTTTATACTGTGGTTCCACAATCTGCTGGCAGTACAAAAAAATAAGCTGCAGATCTCCTTAGGCTGAGTCACGGTGCTTTGGTGCAGGGACCATGCATATCATGGGAATATTTCACCATTTCTGCTCTGGTTTTCAGAGTATGACACCAAAACACCCACCTGATGATATCCTTTCAAGAGCAAAGGCAGCAATTTGCAGAATTCCGCTTCTTTGGGGAAGTGAGAAATTGCTGAGCTGACACCAAGTCCTGCAGTGTCCCTGTCACCTGCAGAGTCACCACATACTCGCCACGGTAGCGGGCATTGTGACAAAGGTTCTATGTCAGCTGGGTGTGGCACCCAGGCGCCTCCTAGGGGATGGGGAGCCTGTCAGCCCCGGGCCTCTCACTGCCTGCTGTCCCTGCGGTCACCAGCCAGGCCTCTGAATATTGGTCAAACCATGCCCAGACTTGGGGCCAATTTGGCCCAAAGTCTTGAAAAGACAAGTCGGGAAGAAAGATATGGGACAGAGGGAGAAAGCGAAGGGAGCAGGAGAAAGGGAAGGAAGAATAAAAAGTAGTGTTGGGCTTCAGGAGTGAGATGGAGGAATTGCAGGAAAAGAGGCAGGAAGCAGGAGAGTGAGAGAAAAGGAAAGTAGAGACATGCAGCCAGACGAGGGGTTAGTGAGGGAGGATGGGACAGAGAACAGGATGAGAAGGAAATAAGGCAAGGAAAGGACAGGCAAGGACAGGCAAAACAAGGCTAAGCTGCAGGACATGTTTTCGCTTTATAGTTTCTAGCACATTCGTCTTCAGACTAGGAGTAAGGCCATAAGTCCGTATGGATTAGGCCCAAGCAAAAACCCCAGCTACTTGACACACTAAGACTAAGCCTAAAATACGCAGATCTCTCCATAAGGATGGTTTTTATACTGTGCTTCCACAATCTGCTGGCAGTACAAAAAAAATAAGCTGCAGATCTCCTTAGGCTGAGTCACGGTGCTTTGGTGCAGGGACCATGCATATCATGGGAATATTTCACCATTTCTGCTCTGGTTTTCAGAGTATGACACCAAAACACCCACCTGATGATATCCTTTCAAGAGCAAAGGCAGCAATTTGCAGAATTCCGCTTCTTTGGGGAAGTGAGAAATTGCTGAGCTGACACCAAGTCCTGCAGTGTCCCTGTGACCTGCAGAGTCACCACATACTCGCCACGGTAGCGGGCATTGTGACAAAGGTTCTATGTCAGCTGGGTGTGGCAGCCAGGCGCCCCCTAGGGGATGGGGAGCCTGTCAGCCCCGGGCCTGTCACTGCCTGCTGTCCCTGCTGTCACCAGCCAGGCCTCTGAATATTGGTCAAACCATGCCCAGACTTGGGGCCAATTTGGCCCAAAGTCTTGAAAAGACAAGTCGGGAAGAAAGATATGGGACAGAGGGAGAAAGCGAAGGGAGCAGGAGAAAGGGAAGGAAGAATAAAAAGTAGTGTTGGGCTTCAGGAGTGAGATGGAGGCATTGCAGGAAAAGAGGCAGGAAGCAGGAGAGTGAGAGAAAAGGAAAGTAGAGACATGCAGCCAGACAAGGGGTTAGTGAGGGAGGATGGGACAGAGAACAGGATGAGAAGGAAAGAAGGCAAGGCAAGGACAGGCAAGGACAGGCAAAGCAAGGCTAAGCTGCAGGACATTTTTTCGCTTTATAGCTTCTAGCACATTCGTCTTCAGACTAGGAGTAAGGCCATAAGACCGTATGGATTAGGCCCAAGCAAAAACCCCAGCTACTTGACACACTAAGACTAAGCCTAAAATACGCAGATCTCTCCATAAGGATGGTTTTTATACTGTGGTTCCACAATCTGCTGGCAGTACAAAAAAATAAGCTGCAGATCTCCTTAGGCTGAGTCACGGTGCTTTGGTGCAGGGACCATGCATATCATGGGAATATTTCACCATTTCTGCTCTGGTTTTCAGAGTATGACACCAAAACACCCACCTGATGATATCCTTTCAAGAGCAAAGGCAGCAATTTGCAGAATTCCGCTTCTTTGGGGAAGTGAGAAATTGCTGAGCTGCCACCAAGTCCTGCAGTGTCCCTGTCACCTGCAGAGTCACCACATACTCGCCACGGTAGCGGGCATTGTGACAAAGGTTCTATGTCAGCTGGGTGTGGCAGCCAGGCGCCCCCTAGGGGATGGGGAGCCTGTCAGCCCCGGGCCTGTCACTGCCTGCTGTCCCTGCTGTCACCAGCCAGGCCTCTGAATATTGGTCAAACCATGCCCAGACTTGGGGCCAGTTTGGCCCAAAGTCTTGAAAAGACAAGTCGGGAAGAAAGATATGGGACAGAGGGAGAAAGCGAAGGGAGCAGGAGAAAGGGAAGGAAGAATAAAAAGTAGTGTTGGGCTTCAGGAGTGAGATGGAGGTATTGCAGGAAAAGAGGCAGGAAGCAGGAGAGTGAGAGAAAAGGAAAGTAGAGACATGCAGCCATACGAGGGGTTAGTGAGGGAGGATGGGACAGAGAACAGGATGAGAAGGAAATAAGGCAAGGCAAGGACCGGCAAGGACAGGCAAAGCAAGGCTAAGCTGCAGGATATTTTTTCGCTTTATAGCTTCTAGCACATTCGTCTTCAGACTAGGAGTAAGGCCATAAGACCGTATGGATTAGGCCCAAGCAAAAACCCCAGCTACTTGACACACTAAGACTAAGCCTAAAATACGCAGATCTCTCCCTAAGGATGGTTTTTATACTGTGGTTCCACAATCTGCTGGCAGTACAAAAAAATAAGCTGCAGATCTCCTTAGGCTGAGTCACGGTGCTTTGGTGCAGGGACCATGCATATCATGGGAATATTTCACCATTTCTGCTCTGGTTTTCAGAGTATGACACCAAAACACCCACCTGATGATATCCTTTCAAGAGCAAAGGCAGCAATTTGCAGAATTCCGCTTCTTTGGGGAAGTGAGAAATTGCTGAGCTGACACCAAGTCCTGCAGTGTCCCTGTCACCTGCAGAGTCACCACATACTCGCCACGGTAGCGGGCATTGTGACAAAGGTTCTATGTCAGCTGGGTGTGGCAGCCAGGCGCCTCCTAGGGGATGGGGAGCCTGTCAGCCCCGGGCCTCTCACTGCCTGCTGTCCCTGCGGTCACCAGCCAGGCCTCTGAATATTGGTCAAACCATGCCCAGACTTGGGGCCAATTTGGCCCAAAGTCTTGAAAAGACAAGTAGGGAAGAAAGATATGGGACAGAGGGAGAATGCGAAGGGAGCAGGAGAAAGGGAAGGAAGAATAAAAAGTAGTGTTGGGCTTCAGGAGTGAGATGGAGGAATTGCAGGAAAAGAGGCAGGAAGCAGGAGAGTGAGAGAAAAGGAAAGACGAGACATGCAGCCAGACGAGGGATTAGTGAGAGAGGATGGGACAGAGAACAGGATGAGAAGGAAATAAGGCAAGGCAAGGACAGGCAAGGACAGGCAAAGCAAGGCTAAGCTGCAGGACATTTTTTGGCTTTATAGTTTCTAGCACATTCGTCTTCAGACTAGGAGTAAGGCCATAAGACCGTATGGATTAGGCCCAAGCAAAAACCCCAGCTACTTGACACACTAAGACTAAGCCTAAAATACGCAGATCTCTCCATAAGGATGGTTTTTATACTGTGGTTCCACAATCTGCTGGCAGTACAAAAAAATAAGCTGCAGATCTCCTTAGGCTGAGTCACGGTGCTTTGGTGCAGGGACCATGCATATCATGGGAATATTTCACCATTTCTGCTCTGGTTTTCAGAGTATGACACCAAAACACCCACCTGATGATATCCTTTCAAGAGCAAAGGCAGCAATTTGCAGAATTCCGCTTCTTTGGGGAAGTGAGAAATTGCTGAGCTGACACCAAGTCCTGCAGTGTCCCTGTCACCTGCAGAGTCACCACATACTCGCCACGGTAGCGGGCATTGTGACAAAGGTTCTATGTCAGCTGGGTGTGGCAGCCAGGCGCCCCCTAGGGGATGGGGAGCCTGTCAGCCCCGGGCCTGTCACTGCCTGCTGTCCCTGCTGTCACCAGCCAGGCCTCTGAATATTGGTCAAACCATGCCCAGACTTGGGGCCAGTTTGGCCCAAAGTCTTGAAAAGACAAGTCGGGAAGAAAGATATGGGACAGAGGGAGAAAGCGAAGGGAGCAGGAGAAAGGGAAGGAAGAATAAAAAGTAGTGTTGGGCTTCAGGAGTGAGATGGAGGTATTGCAGGAAAAGAGGCAGGAAGCAGGAGAGTGAGAGAAAATGAAAGTAGAGACATGCAGCCATACGAGGGGTTAGTGAGGGAGGATGGGACAGAGAACAGGATGAGAAGGAAATAAGGCAAGGCAAGGACCGGCAAGGACAGGCAAAGCAAGGCTAAGCTGCAGGATATTTTTTCGCTTTATAGCTTCTAGCACATTCGTCTTCAGACTAGGAGTAAGGCCATAAGACCGTATGGATTAGGCCCAAGCAAAAACCCCAGCTACTTGACACACTAAGACTAAGCCTAAAATACGCAGATCTCTCCCTAAAGGATGGTTTTTATACTGTGGTTCCACAATCTGCTGGCAGTACAAAAAAATAAGCTGCAGATCTCCTTAGGCTGAGTCACGGTGCTTTGGTGCAGGGACCATGCATATCATGGGAATATTTCACCATTTCTGCTCTGGTTTTCAGAGTATGACACCAAAACACCCACCTGATGATATCCTTTCAAGAGCAAAGGCAGCAATTTGCAGAATTCCGCTTCTTTGGGGAAGTGAGAAATTGCTGAGCTGACACCAAGTCCTGCAGTGTCCCTGTCACCTGCAGAGTCACCACATACTCGCCACGGTAGCGGGCATTGTGACAAAGGTTCTATGTCAGCTGGGTGTGGCAGCCAGGCGCCTCCTAGGGGATGGGGAGCCTGTCAGCCCCGGGCCTCTCACTGCCTGCTGTCCCTGCGGTCACCAGCCAGGCCTCTGAATATTGGTCAAACCATGCCCAGACTTGGGGCCAATTTGGCCCAAAGTCTTGAAAAGACAAGTAGGGAAGAAAGATATGGGACAGAGGGAGAATGCGAAGGGAGCAGGAGAAAGGGAAGGAAGAATAAAAAGTAGTGTTGGGCTTCAGGAGTGAGATGGAGGAATTGCAGGAAAAGAGGCAGGAAGCAGGAGAGTGAGAGAAAAGGAAAGACGAGACATGCAGCCAGACGAGGGATTAGTGAGAGAGGATGGGACAGAGAACAGGATGAGAAGGAAATAAGGCAAGGCAAGGACAGGAAAGGACAGGCAAAGCAAGGCTAAGCTGCAGGACATTTTTTGGCTTTATAGTTTCTAGCACATTCGTCTTCAGACTAGGAGTAAGGCCATAAGACCGTATGGATTAGGCCCAAGCAAAAACCCCAGCTACTTGACACACTAAGACTAAGCCTAAAATACGCAGATCTCTCCATAAGGATGGTTTTTATACTGTGCTTCCACAATCTGCTGGCAGTACAAAAAAATAAGCTGCAGATCTCCTTAGGCTGAGTCACGGTGCTTTGGTGCAGGGACCATGCATATCATGGGAATATTTCACCATTTCTGCTCTGGTTTTCAGAGTATGACACCAAAACACCCACCTGATGATATCCTTTCAAGAGCAAAGGCAGCAATTTGCAGAATTCCGCTTCTTTGGGGAAGTGAGAAATTGCTGAGCTGACACCAAGTCCTGCAGTGTCCCTGTCACCTGCAGAGTCACCACATACTCGCCACGGTAGCGGGCATTGTGACAAAGGTTCTATGTCAGCTGGGTGTGGCAGCCAGGCGCCCCCTAGGGGATGGGGAGCCTGTCAGCCCCGGGCCTGTCACTGCCTGCTGTCCCTGCTGTCACCAGCCAGGCCTCTGAATATTGGTCAAACCATGCCCAGACTTGGGGCCAATTTGGCCCAAAGTCTTGAAAAGACAAGTAGGGAAGAAAGATATGGGACAGAGGGAGAATGCGAAGGGAGCAGGAGAAAGGGAAGGAAGAATAAAAAGTAGTGTTGGGCTTCAGGAGTGAGATGGAGGAATTGCAGGAAAAGAGGCAGGAAGCAGGAGAGTGAGAGAAAAGGAAAGACGAGACATGCAGCCAGACGAGGGATTAGTGAGAGAGGATGGGACAGAGAACAGGATGAGAAGGAAATAAGGCAAGGCAAGGACAGGCAAGGACAGGCAAAGCAAGGCTAAGCTGCAGGACATGTTTTGCTTTATAGTTTCTAGCACATTCGTCTTCAGACTAGGAGTAAGGCCATAAGACCGTATGGATTAGGCCCAAGCAAAAACCCCAGCTACTTGACACACTAAGACTAAGACTAAAATACGCAGATCTCTCCATAAGGATGGTTTTTATACTGTGCTTCCACAATCTGCTGGCAGGACAAAAAAATAAGCTGCAGATCTCCTTAGGCTGAGTCACGGTGCTTTGGTGCAGGGACCATGCATATCATGGGAATATTTCACCATTTCTGCTCTGGTTTTCAGAGTATGACACCAAAACACCCACCTGATGATATCCTTTCAAGAGCAAAGGCAGCAATTTGCAGAATTCCGCTTCTTTGGGGAAGTGAGAAATTGCTGAGCTGCCACCAAGTCCTGCAGTGTCCCTGTCACCTGCAGAGTCACCACATACTCGCCACGGTAGCGGGCATTGTGACAAAGGTTCTATGTCAGCTGGGTGTGGCAGCCAGGCGCCCCCTAGGGGATGGGGAGCCTGTCAGCCCCGGGCCTGTCACTGCCTGCTGTCCCTGATGTCACCAGCCAGGCCTCTGAATATTGGTCAAACCATGCCCAGACTTGGGGCCAATTTGGCCCAAAGTCTTGAAAAGACAAGTCGGGAAGAAAGATATGGGACAGAGGGAGAAAGCGAAGGGAGCAGGAGAAAGGGAAGGAAGAATAAAAAGTAGTGTTGGGCTTCAGGAGTGAGATGGAGGTATTGCAGGAAAAGAGGCAGGAAGCAGGAGAGTGAGAGAAAAGGAAAGTAGAGACATGCAGCCAGACGAGGGGTTAGTGAGGGAGGATGGGACAGAGAACAGGATGAGAAGGAAATAAGGCAAGGCAAGGACCGGCAAGGACAGGCAAAGCAAGGCTAAGCTGCAGGATATTTTTTCGCTTTATAGCTTCTAGCACATTCGTCTTCAGACTAGGAGTAAGGCCATAAGACCGTATGGATTAGGCCCAAGCAAAAACCCCAGCTACTTGACACACTAAGACTAAGCCTAAAATACGCAGATCTCTCCCTAAGGATGGTTTTTATACTGTGGTTCCACAATCTGCTGGCAGTACAAAAAAATAAGCTGCAGATCTCCTTAGGCTGAGTCACGGTGCTTTGGTGCAGGGACCATGCATATCATGGGAATATTTCACCATTTCTGCTCTGGTTTTCAGAGTATGACACCAAAACACCCACCTGATGATATCCTTTCAAGAGCAAAGGCAGCAATTTGCAGAATTCCGCTTCTTTGGGGAAGTGAGAAATTGCTGAGCTGACACCAAGTCCTGCAGTGTCCCTGTCACCTGCAGAGTCACCACATACTCGCCACGGTAGCGGGCATTGTGACAAAGGTTCTATGTCAGCTGGGTGTGGCAGCCAGGCGCCTCCTAGGGGATGGGGAGCCTGTCAGCCCCGGGCCTCTCACTGCCTGCTGTCCCTGCGGTCACCAGCCAGGCCTCTGAATATTGGTCAAACCATGCCCAGACTTGGGGCCAATTTGGCCCAAAGTCTTGAAAAGACAAGTCGGGAAGAAAGATATGGGACAGAGGGAGAAAGCGAAGGGAGCAGGAGAAAGGGAAGGAAGAATAAAAAGTAGTGTTGGGCTTCAGGAGTGAGATGGAGGAATTGCAGGAAAAGAGGCAGGAAGCAGGAGAGTGAGAGAAAAGGAAAGTAGAGACATGCAGCCAGACGAGGGGTTAGTGAGGGAGGATGGGACAGAGAACAGGATGAGAAGGAAATAAGGCAAGGAAAGGACAGGCAAGGACAGGCAAAGCAAGGCTAAGCTGCAGGACATGTTTTCGCTTTATAGTTTCTAGCACATTCGTCTTCAGACTAGGAGTAAGGCCATAAGTCCGTATGGATTAGGCCCAAGCAAAAACCCCAGCTACTTGAGACACTAAGACTAAGCCTAAAATACGCAGATCTCTCCATAAGGATGGTTTTTATACTGTGCTTCCACAATCTGCTGGCAGTACAAAAAAAATAAGCTGCAGATCTCCTTAGGCTGAGTCACGGTGCTTTGGTGCAGGGACCATGCATATCATGGGAATATTTCACCATTTCTGCTCTGGTTTTCAGAGTATGACACCAAAACACCCACCTGATGATATCCTTTCAAGAGCAAAGGCAGCAATTTGCAGAATTCCGCTTCTTTGGGGAAGTGAGAAATTGCTGAGCTGACACCAAGTCCTGCAGTGTCCCTGTCACCTGCAGAGTCGCCACATACTCGCCACGGTAGCCGGCATTGTGACAAAGGTTCTATGTCAGCTGGGTGTGGCAGCCAGGCGCCTCCTAGGGGATGGGGAGCCTGTCAGCCCTGGGCCTCTCACTGCCTGCTGTCCCTGCGGTCACCAGCCAGGCCTCTGAATATTGGTCAAACCATGCCCAGACTTGGGGCCAATTTGGCCCAAAGTCTTGAAAAGACAAGTAGGGAAGAAAGATATGGGACAGAGGGAGAATGCGAAGGGAGCAGGAGAAAGGGAAGGAAGAATAAAAAGTAGTGTTGGGCTTCAGGAGTGAGATGGAGGCATTGCAGGAAAAGAGGCAGGAAGCAGGAGAGTGAGAGAAAAGGAAAGTAGAGACATGCAGCCAGACGAGGGGTTAGTGAGGGAGGATGTGACAGAGAACAGGATGAGAAGGAAATAAGGCAAGGCAAGGACAGGCAAGGACAGGCAAAGCAAGGCTAAGCTGCAGGACATGTTTTCGCTTTATAGTTTCTAGCACATTCGTTTTCAGACTAGGAGTAAGGCCATAAGACCGTATGGATTAGGCCCAAGCAAAAATCCCAGCTACTTGACACACTAAGACTAAGCCTAAAATACGCAGATCTCTCCATAAGGATGGTTTTTATACTGTGCTTCCACAATCTGCTGGCAGTACAAAAAAATAAGCTGCAGATCTCCTTAGGCTGAATCATGGTGCTTTGGTGCAGGGACCATGCATATCATGGGAATATTTCACCATTTCTGCTCTGGTTTTCAGAGTATGACACCAAAACACCCACCTGATGATATCCTTTCAAGAGCAAAGGCAGCAATTTGCAGAATTCCGCTTCTTTGGGGAAGTGAGAAATTGCTGAGCTGCCACCAAGTCCTGCAGTGTCCCTGTCACCTGCAGAGTCACCACATACTCGCCACGGTAGCGGGCATTGTGACAAAGGTTCTATGTCAGCTGGGTGTGGCAGCCAGGCGCCCCCTAGGGGATGGGGAGCCTGTCAGCCCCGGGCCTCTCACTGCCTGCTGTCCCTGCTGTCACCAGCCAGGCCTCTGAAAATTGGTCAAACCATGCCCAGACTTGGGGCCAATTTTGCCCAAAGTCCTGAAAAGACAAGTCGGGAAGAAAGATATGGGACAGAGGGAGAAAGCGAAGGGAGCAGGAGAAAGGGAAGGAAGAATAAAAAGTAGTGTTGGGCTTCAGGAGTGAGATGGAGGCATTGCAGGAAAAGAGGAAGGAAGCAGGAGAGTGAGAGAAAAGGAAAGACGAGACATGCAGCCAGACGAGGGGTTAGTGAGGGAGGATGGGACAGAGAACAGGATGAGAAGGAAATAAGGCAAGGCAAGGACAGGCAAAGCAAGGCTAAGCTGCAGGACATGTTTTGCTTTATAGTTTCTAGCACATTCGTCTTCAGACTAGGAGTAAGGCCATAAGACCGTATGGATTAGGCCCAAGCAAAAACCCCAGCTACTTGAGACACTAAGACTAAGCCTAAAATACGCAGATCTCTCCATAAGGATGGTTTTTATACTGTGCTTCCACAATCTGCTGGCAGTACAAAAAAATAAGCTGCAGATCTCCTTAGGCTGAGTCACGGTGCTTTGGTGCAGGGACCATGCATATCATGGGAATATTTCACCATTTCTGCTCTGGTTTTCAGAGTATGACACCAAAACACCCACCTGATGATGTCCTTTCAAGAGCAAAGGCAGCAATTTGCAGAATTCCGCTTCTTTGGGGAAGTGAGAAATTGCTGAGCTGCCACCAAGTCCTGCAGTGTCCCTGTCACCTGCATAGTCACCACATACTCGCCACGGTAGCGGGCATTGTGACAAAGGTTCTATGTCAGCTGGGTGTGGCAGCCAGGCGCCCCCTAGGGGATGGGGAGCCTGTCAGCCCCGGGCCTCTCACTGCCTGCTGTCCCTGCTGTCACCAGCCAGGCCTCTGAATATTGGTCAAACCATGCCCAGACTAGGGGCCAATTTGGCCCAAAGTCTTGAAAAGACAAGTCGGGAAGAAAGATATTGGACAGAGGGAGAATGCGAAGGGAGCAGGAGAAAGGGAAGGAAGAATAAAAAGTAGTGTTGGGCTTCAGGAGTGAGATGGAGGAATTGCAGGAAAAGAGGCAGGAAGCAGGAGAGTGAGAGAAAAGGAAAGACGAGACATGCAGCCAGACGAGGGATTAGTGAGAGAGGATGGGACAGAGAACAGGATGAGAAGGAAAGAAGGCAAGGCAAGGACAGGCAAGGACAGGCAAAGCAAGGCTAAGCTGCAGGACATTTTTTCGCTTTATAGTTTCTAGCACATTCGTCTTCAGACTAGGAGAAAGGCCATAAGACCGTATGGATTAGGCCCAAGCAAAAATCCCAGCTACTTGACACACTAAGACTAAGCCTAAAATACGCAGATCTCTCCATAAGGATGGTTTTTATACTGTGCTTCCACAATCTGCTGGCAGTACAAAAAAATAAGCTGCAGATCTCCTTAGGCTGAGTCACGGTGCTTTGGTGCAGGGACCATGCATATCATGGGAATATTTCACCATTTCTGCTCTGGTTTTCAGAGTATGACACCAAAACACTCACCTGATGATATCCTTTCAAGAGCAAAGGCAGCAATTTGCAGAATTCCGCTTCTTTGGGGAAGGGAGAAATTGCTGAGCTGCCACCAAGTCCTGCAGTGTCCCTGTCACCTGTAAAGTCACCAGATATTCGCCACGGTAGCGGGCATTGTGACAAAGGTTCTATGTCAGCTGGGTGTGGCAGCCAGGCGCCTCCTAGGGGATGGGGAGCCTGTCAGCCCTGGGCCTGTCACTGCCTGCTGCCCCTGCTGTCACCAGCCAGGCCTCTGAATATTGGTCAAACCATGCCCAGACTTGGGGCCAATTTGGCCCAAAGTCTTGAAAAGACAAGTCGGGAAGAAAGATATGGGACAGAGGGAGAAAGCGAAGGAAGCAGGAGAAAGGGAAGGAAGAATAAAAAGTAGTGTTGGGCTTCAGGAGTGAGATGGAGGTATTGCAGGAAAAGAGGCAGGAAGCAGGAGAGTGAGAGAAAAGGAAAGTAGAGACATGCAGCCAGACGAGGGGTTAGTGAGGGAGGATGGGACAGAGAACAGGATGAGAAGGAAATAAGGCAAGGCAAGGACCGGCAAGGACAGGCAAAGCAAGGCTAAGCTGCAGGATATTTTTTCGCTTTATAGCTTCTAGCACATTCGTCTTCAGACTAGGAGTAAGGCCATAAGACCGTATGGATTAGGCCCAAGCAAAAACCCCAGCTACTTGACACACTAAGACTAAGCCTAAAATACGCAGATCTCTCCCTAAGGATGGTTTTTATACTGTGGTTCCACAATCTGCTGGCAGTACAAAAAAATAAGCTGCAGATCTCCTTAGGCTGAGTCACGGTGCTTTGGTGCAGGGACCATGCATATCATGGGAATATTTCACCATTTCTGCTCTGGTTTTCAGAGTATGACACCAAAACACCCACCTGATGATATCCTTTCAAGAGCAAAGGCAGCAATTTGCAGAATTCCGCTTCTTTGGGGAAGTGAGAAATTGCTGAGCTGACACCAAGTCCTGCAGTGTCCCTGTCACCTGCAGAGTCACCACATACTCGCCACGGTAGCGGGCATTGTGACAAAGGTTCTATGTCAGCTGGGTGTGGCAGCCAGGCGCCTCCTAGGGGATGGGGAGCCTGTCAGCCCCGGGCCTCTCACTGCCTGCTGTCCCTGCGGTCACCAGCCAGGCCTCTGAATATTGGTCAAACCATGCCCAGACTTGGGGCCAATTTGGCCCAAAGTCTTGAAAAGACAAGTAGGGAAGAAAGATATGGGACAGAGGGAGAAAGCGAAGGGAGCAGGAGAAAGGGAAGGAAGAATAAAAAGTAGTGTTGGGCTTCAGGAGTGAGATGGAGGAATTGCAGGAAAAGAGGCAGGAAGCAGGAGAGTGAGAGAAAAGGAAAGTAGAGACATGCAGCCAGACGAGGGGTTAGTGAGGGAGGATGGGACAGAGAACAGGATGAGAAGGAAATAAGGCAAGGAAAGGACAGGCAAGGACAGGCAAAGCAAGGCTAAGCTGCAGGACATGTTTTCGCTTTATAGTTTCTAGCACATTCGTCTTCAGACTAGGAGTAAGGCCATAAGTCCGTATGGATTAGGCCCAAGCAAAAACCCCAGCTACTTGAGACACTAAGACTAAGCCTAAAATACGCAGATCTCTCCATAAGGATGGTTTTTATACTGTGCTTCCACAATCTGCTGGCAGTACAAAAAAAATAAGCTGCAGATCTCCTTAGGCTGAGTCACGGTGCTTTGGTGCAGGGACCATGCATATCATGGGAATATTTCACCATTTCTGCTCTGGTTTTCAGAGTATGACACCAAAACACCCACCTGATGATATCCTTTCAAGAGCAAAGGCAGCAATTTGCAGAATTCCGCTTCTTTGGGGAAGTGAGAAATTGCTGAGCTGACACCAAGTCCTGCAGTGTCCCTGTCACCTGCAGAGTCGCCACATACTCGCCACGGTAGCCGGCATTGTGACAAAGGTTCTATGTCAGCTGGGTGTGGCAGCCAGGCGCCTCCTAGGGGATGGGGAGCCTGTCAGCCCTGGGCCTCTCACTGCCTGCTGTCCCTGCGGTCACCAGCCAGGCCTCTGAATATTGGTCAAACCATGCCCAGACTTGGGGCCAATTTGGCCCAAAGTCTTGAAAAGACAAGTAGGGAAGAAAGATATGGGACAGAGGGAGAATGCGAAGGGAGCAGGAGAAAGGGAAGGAAGAATAAAAAGTAGTGTTGGGCTTCAGGAGTGAGATGGAGGCATTGCAGGAAAAGAGGCAGGAAGCAGGAGAGTGAGAGAAAAGGAAAGTAGAGACATGCAGCCAGACGAGGGGTTAGTGAGGGAGGATGTGACAGAGAACAGGATGAGAAGGAAATAAGGCAAGGCAAGGACAGGCAAGGACAGGCAAAGCAAGGCTAAGCTGCAGGACATGTTTTCGCTTTATAGTTTCTAGCACATTCGTTTTCAGACTAGGAGTAAGGCCATAAGACCGTATGGATTAGGCCCAAGCAAAAATCCCAGCTACTTGACACACTAAGACTAAGCCTAAAATACGCAGATCTCTCCATAAGGATGGTTTTTATACTGTGCTTCCACAATCTGCTGGCAGTACAAAAAAATAAGCTGCAGATCTCCTTAGGCTGAATCATGGTGCTTTGGTGCAGGGACCATGCATATCATGGGAATATTTCACCATTTCTGCTCTGGTTTTCAGAGTATGACACCAAAACACCCACCTGATGATATCCTTTCAAGAGCAAAGGCAGCAATTTGCAGAATTCCGCTTCTTTGGGGAAGTGAGAAATTGCTGAGCTGCCACCAAGTCCTGCAGTGTCCCTGTCACCTGCAGAGTCACCACATACTCGCCACGGTAGCGGGCATTGTGACAAAGGTTCTATGTCAGCTGGGTGTGGCAGCCAGGCGCCCCCTAGGGGATGGGGAGCCTGTCAGCCCCGGGCCTCTCACTGCCTGCTGTCCCTGCTGTCACCAGCCAGGCCTCTGAAAATTGGTCAAACCATGCCCAGACTTGGGGCCAATTTTGCCCAAAGTCCTGAAAAGACAAGTCGGGAAGAAAGATATGGGACAGAGGGAGAAAGCGAAGGGAGCAGGAGAAAGGGAAGGAAGAATAAAAAGTAGTGTTGGGCTTCAGGAGTGAGATGGAGGCATTGCAGGAAAAGAGGAAGGAAGCAGGAGAGTGAGAGAAAAGGAAAGACGAGACATGCAGCCAGACGAGGGGTTAGTGAGGGAGGATGGGACAGAGAACAGGATGAGAAGGAAATAAGGCAAGGCAAGGACAGGCAAAGCAAGGCTAAGCTGCAGGACATGTTTTGCTTTATAGTTTCTAGCACATTCGTCTTCAGACTAGGAGTAAGGCCATAAGACCGTATGGATTAGGCCCAAGCAAAAACCCCAGCTACTTGAGACACTAAGACTAAGCCTAAAATACGCAGATCTCTCCATAAGGATGGTTTTTATACTGTGCTTCCACAATCTGCTGGCAGTACAAAAAAATAAGCTGCAGATCTCCTTAGGCTGAGTCACGGTGCTTTGGTGCAGGGACCATGCATATCATGGGAATATTTCACCATTTCTGCTCTGGTTTTCAGAGTATGACACCAAAACACCCACCTGATGATGTCCTTTCAAGAGCAAAGGCAGCAATTTGCAGAATTCCGCTTCTTTGGGGAAGTGAGAAATTGCTGAGCTGCCACCAAGTCCTGCAGTGTCCCTGTCACCTGCATAGTCACCACATACTCGCCACGGTAGCGGGCATTGTGACAAAGGTTCTATGTCAGCTGGGTGTGGCAGCCAGGCGCCCCCTAGGGGATGGGGAGCCTGTCAGCCCCGGGCCTCTCACTGCCTGCTGTCCCTGCTGTCACCAGCCAGGCCTCTGAATATTGGTCAAACCATGCCCAGACTAGGGGCCAATTTGGCCCAAAGTCTTGAAAAGACAAGTCGGGAAGAAAGATATTGGACAGAGGGAGAAAGCGAAGGGAGCAGGAGAAAGGGAAGGAAGAATAAAAAGTAGTGTTGGGCTTCAGGAGTGAGATGGAGGAATTGCAGGAAAAGAGGCAGGAAGCAGGAGAGTGAGAGAAAAGGAAAGTAGAGACATGCAGCCAGACGAGGGGTTAGTGAGGGAGGATGGGACAGAGAACAGGATGAGAAGGAAAGAAGGCAAGGCAAGGACAGGCAAGGACAGGCAAAGCAAGGCTAAGCTGCAGGACATTTTTTCGCTTTATAGTTTCTAGCACATTCGTCTTCAGACTAGGAGAAAGGCCATAAGACCGTATGGATTAGGCCCAAGCAAAAATCCCAGCTACTTGACACACTAAGACTAAGCCTAAAATACGCAGATCTCTCCATAAGGATGGTTTTTATACTGTGCTTCCACAATCTGCTGGCAGTACAAAAAAATAAGCTGCAGATCTCCTTAGGCTGAATCATGGTGCTTTGGTGCAGGGACCATGCATATCATGGGAATAGTTCACCATTTCTGCTCTGGTTTTCAGAGTATGACACCAAAACACTCACCTGATGATATCCTTTCAAGAGCAAAGGCAGCAATTTGCAGAATTCCGCTTCTTTGGGGAAGGGAGAAATTGCTGAGCTGCCACCAAGTCCTGCAGTGTCCCTGTCACCTGTAAAGTCACCAGATATTCGCCACGGTAGCGGGCATTGTGACAAAGGTTCTATGTCAGCTGGGTGTGGCAGCCAGGCGCCTCCTAGGGGATGGGGAGCCTGTCAGCCCTGGGCCTGTCACTGCCTGCTGCCCCTGCTGTCACCAGCCAGGCCTCTGAAAATTGGTCAAACCATGCCCAGACTTGGGGCCAATTTGGCCCAAAGTCTTGAAAAGACAAGTCGGGAAGAAAGATATGGGACAGAGGGAGAAAGCGAAGGAAGCAGGAGAAAGGGAAGGAAGAATAAAAAGTAGTGTTGGGCTTCAGGAGTGAGATGGAGGCATTGCAGGAAAAGAGGCAGGAAGCAGGAGAGTGAGAGAAAAGGAAAGTAGAGACATGCAGCCAGACAAGGGGTTAGTGAGGGAGGATGGGACAGAGAACAGGATGAGAAGGAAAGAAGGCAAGGCAAGGACAGGCAAGGACAGGCAAAGCAAGGCTAAGCTGCAGGACATTTTTTCGCTTTATAGTTTCTAGCACATTCGTCTTCAGACTAGGAGTAAGGCCATAAGACCGTATGGATTAGGCCCAAGCAAAAACCCCAGCTACTTGACACACTAAGACTAAGCCTAAAATACGCAGATCTCTCCATAAGGATGGTTTTTATACTGTGCTTCCACAATCTGCTGGCAGGACAAAAAAATAAGCTGCAGATCTCCTTAGGTGAGTCATGGTGCTTTGGTGCAGGGACCATGCATATCATGGGAATATTTCACCATTTCTGCTCTGGTTTTCAGAGTATGACACCAAAACACCCACCTGATGATATCCTTTCAAGAGCAAAGGCAGCAATTTGCAGAATTCCGCTTCTTTGGGGAAGTGAGAAATTGCTGAGCTGCCACCAAGTCCTGCAGTGTCCCTGTCACCTGCATAGTCACCACATACTCGCCACGGTAGCGGGCATTGTGACAAAGGTTCTATGTCAGCTGGGTGTGGCAGCCAGGCGCCCCCTAGGGGATGGGGAGCCTGTCAGCCCCGGGCCTCTCACTGCCTGCTGTCCCTGCTGTCACCAGCCAGGCCTCTGAATATTGGTCAAACCATGCCCAGACTTGGGGCCAATTTTGCCCAAAGTCTTGAAAAGACAAGTCGGGAAGAAAGATATTGGACAGAGGGAGAAAGCGAAGGGAGCAGGAGAAAGGGAAGGAAGAATAAAAAGTAGTGTTGGGCTTCAGGAGTGAGATGGAGGAATTGCAGGAAAAGAGGCAGGAAGCAGGAGAGTGAGAGAAAAGGAAAGACGAGACATGCAGCCAGACGAGGGGTTAGTGAGAGAGGATGGGACAGAGAACAGGATGAGAAGGAAAGAAGGCAAGGCAAGGACAGGCAAAGCAAGGCTAAGCTGCAGGACATGTTTTCGCTTTATAGTTTCTAGCACATTCGTTTTCAGACTAGGAATAAGGCCATAAGACCGTATGGATTAGGCCCAAGCAAAAATCCCAGCTACTTGACACACTGAGACTAAGCCTAAAATACGCAGATCTCTCCATAAGGATGGTTTTGATACTGTGCTTCCACAATCTGCTGGCAGTACAAAAAAATAAGCTGCAGATCTCCTTAGGCTGAGTCATGGTGCTTTGGTGCAGGGACCATGCATATCATGGGAATATTTCACCATTTCTGCTCTGGTTTTCAGAGTGTGACACCAAAACACCCACCTGATGATATCCTTTCAAGAGCAAAGGCAGCAATTTGCAGAATTCCGCTTCTTTGGGGAAGTGAGAAATTGCTGAGCTGCCACCAAGTCCTGCAGTGTCCCTGTCACCTGCATAGTCACCACATACTCGCCACGGTAGCGGGCATTGTGACAAAGGTTCTATGTCAGCTGGGTGTGGCAGCCAGGCGCCCCCTAGGGGATGGGGAGCCTGTCAGCCCCGGGCCTCTCACTGCCTGCTGTCCCTGCTGTCACCAGCCAGGACTCTGAATATTGGTCAAACCATGCCCAGACTTGGGGCCAATTTTGCCCAAAGTCTTGAAAAGACAAGTCGGGAAGAAAGATATTGGACAGAGGGAGAAAGCGAAGGGAGGAGGAGAAAGGGAAGGAAGAATAAAAAGTAGTGTTGGGCTTCAGGAGTGAGATGGAGGAATTGCAGGAAAAGAGGCAGGAAGCAGGAGAGTGAGAGAAAAGGAAAGTAGAGACATGCAGCCAGACGAGGGGTTAGTGAGGGAGGATGGGACAGAGAACAGGATGAGAAGGAAAGAAGGCAAGGCAAGGACAGGCAAGGACAGGCAAAGCAAGGCTAAGCTGCAGGACATTTTTTCGCTTTATAGTTTCTAGCACATTCGTCTTCAGACTAGGAGAAAGGCCATAAGACCGTATGGATTAGGCCCAAGCAAAAACCCCAGCTACTTGACACACTAAGACTAAGCCTAAAATACGCAGATCTCTCCATAAGGATGGTTTTTATACTGTGCTTCCACAATCTGCTGGCAGGACAAAAAAATAAGCTGCAGATCTCCTTAGGTGAGTCATGGTGCTTTGGTGCAGGGACCATGCATATCATGGGAATATTTCACCATTTCTGCTCTGGTTTTCAGAGTATGACACCAAAACACCCACCTGATGATATCCTTTCAAGAGCAAAGGCAGCAATTTGCAGAATTCCGCTTCTTTGGGGAAGTGAGAAATTGCTGAGCTGCCACCAAGTCCTGCAGTGTCCCTGTCACCTGCATAGTCACCACATACTCGCCACGGTAGCGGGCATTGTGACAAAGGTTCTATGTCAGCTGGGTGTGGCAGCCAGGCGCCCCCTAGGGGATGGGGAGCCTGTCAGCCCCGGGCCTCTCACTGCCTGCTGTCCCTGCTGTCACCAGCCAGGCCTCTGAATATTGGTCAAACCATGCCCAGACTTGGGGCCAATTTTGCCCAAAGTCTTGAAAAGACAAGTCGGGAAGAAAGATATTGGACAGAGGGAGAAAGCGAAGGGAGCAGGAGAAAGGGAAGGAAGAATAAAAAGTAGTGTTGGGCTTCAGGAGTGAGATGGAGGAATTGCAGGAAAAGAGGCAGGAAGCAGGAGAGTGAGAGAAAAGGAAAGACGAGACATGCAGCCAGACGAGGGGTTAGTGAGAGAGGATGGGACAGAGAACAGGATGAGAAGGAAAGAAGGCAAGGCAAGGACAGGCAAAGCAAGGCTAAGCTGCAGGACATGTTTTCGCTTTATAGTTTCTAGCACATTCGTTTTCAGACTAGGAATAAGGCCATAAGACCGTATGGATTAGGCCCAAGCAAAAATCCCAGCTACTTGACACACTAAGACTAAGCCTAAAATACGCAGATCTCTCCATAAGGATGGTTTTGATACTGTGCTTCCACAATCTGCTGGCAGGACAAAAAAATAAGCTGCAGATCTCCTTAGGCTGAGTCATGGTGCTTTGGTGCAGGGACCATGCATATCATGGGAATATTTCACCATTTCTGCTCTGGTTTTCAGAGTGTGACACCAAAACACCCACCTGATGATATCCTTTCAAGAGCAAAGGCAGCAATTTGCAGAATTCCGCTTCTTTGGGGAAGTGAGAAATTGCTGAGCTGCCACCAAGTCCTGCAGTGTCCCTGTCACCTGCATAGTCACCACATACTCGCCACGGTAGCGGGCATTGTGACAAAGGTTCTATGTCAGCTGGGTGTGGCAGCCAGGCGCCCCCTAGGGGATGGGGAGCCTGTCAGCCCCGGGCCTGTCACTGCCTGCTGTCCCTGCTGTCACCAGCCAGGACTCTGAATATTGGTCAAACCATGCCCAGACTTGGGGCCAATTTTGCCCAAAGTCTTGAAAAGACAAGTCGGGAAGAAAGATATTGGACAGAGGGAGAAAGCGAAGGGAGCAGGAGAAAGGGAAGGAAGAATAAAAAGTAGTGTTGGGCTTCAGGAGTGAGATGGAGGAATTGCAGGAAAAGAGGCAGGAAGCAGGAGAGTGAGAGAAAAGGAAAGTAGAGACATGCAGCCAGACGAGGGGTTAGTGAGGGAGGATGGGACAGAGAACAGGATGAGAAGGAAAGAAGGCAAGGCAAGGACAGGCAAGGACAGGCAAAGCAAGGCTAAGCTGCAGGACATTTTTTCGCTTTATAGTTTCTAGCACATTCGTCTTCAGACTAGGAGAAAGGCCATAAGACCGTATGGATTAGGCCCAAGCAAAAATCCCAGCTACTTGACACACTAAGACTAAGCCTAAAATACGCAGATCTCTCCATAAGGATGGTTTTGATACTGTGCTTCCACAATCTGCTGGCAGTACAAAAAAATAAGCTGCAGATCTCCTTAGGCTGAATCATGGTGCTTTGGTGCAGGGACCATGCATATCATGGGAATAGTTCACCATTTCTGCTCTGGTTTTCAGAGTATGACACCAAAACACTCACCTGATGATATCCTTTCAAGAGCAAAGGCAGCAATTTGCAGAATTCCGCTTCTTTGGGGAAGGGAGAAATTGCTGAGCTGCCACCAAGTCCTGCAGTGTCCCTGTCACCTGTAAAGTCACCAGATATTCGCCACGGTAGCGGGCATTGTGACAAAGGTTCTATGTCAGCTGGGTGTGGCAGCCAGGCGCCTCCTAGGGGATGGGGAGCCTGTCAGCCCTGGGCCTGTCACTGCCTGCTGCCCCTGCTGTCACCAGCCAGGCCTCTGAAAATTGGTCAAACCATGCCCAGACTTGGGGCCAATTTTGCCCAAAGTCTTGAAAAGACAAGTCGGGAAGAAAGATATGGGACAGAGGGAGAAAGCGAAGGGAGCAGGAGAAAGGGAAGGAAGAATAAAAAGTAGTGTTGGGCTTCAGGAGTGAGATGGAGGAATTGCAGGAAAAGAGGCAGGAAGCAGGAGAGTGAGAGAAAAGGAAAGTAGAGACATGCAGCCAGACGAGGGATTAGTGAGGGAGGATGGGACAGAGAACAGGATGAGAAGGAAAGAAGGCAAGGCAAGGACAGGCAAGGACAGGCAAAGCAAGGCTAAGCTGCAGGACATTTTTTCGCTTTATAGTTTCTAGCACATTCGTCTTCAGACTAGGAGTAAGGCCATAAGACCGTATGGATTAGGCCCAAGCAAAAACCCCAGCTACTTGACACACTAAGACTAAGCCTAAAATACGCAGATCTCTCCATAAGGATGGTTTTTATACTGTGCTTCCACAATCTGCTGGCAGGACAAAAAAATAAGCTGCAGATCTCCTTAGGCTGAGTCATGGTGCTTTGGTGCAGGGACCATGCATATCATGGGAATATTTCACCATTTCTGCTCTGGTTTTCAGAGTATGACACCAAAACACCCACCTGATGATATCCTTTCAAGAGCAAAGGCAGCAATTTGCAGAATTCCGCTTCTTTGGGGAAGTGAGAAATTGCTGAGCTGCCACCAAGTCCTGCAGTGTCCCTGTCACCTGCATAGTCACCACATACTCGCCACGGTAGCGGGCATTGTGACAAAGGTTCTATGTCAGCTGGGTGTGGCAGCCAGGCGCCCCCTAGGGGATGGGGAGCCTGTCAGCCCCGGGCCTGTCACTGCCTGCTGTCCCTGCTGTCACCAGCCAGGCCTCTGAATATTGGTCAAACCATGCCCAGACTTGGGGCCAATTTGTCCCAAAGTCTTGAAAAGACAAGTAGGGAAGAAAGATATTGGACAGAGGGAGAAAGCAAAGGGAGCAGGAGAAAGGGAAGGAAGAATAAAAAGTAGTGTTGGGCTTCAGGAGTGAGATGGAGGAATTGCAGGAAAAGAGGCAGGAAGCAGGAGAGTGAGAGAAAAGGAAAGTAGAGACATGCAGCCAGACGAGGGGTTAGTGAGGGAGGATGTGACAGAGAACAGGATGAGAAGGAAATAAGGCAAGGCAAGGACAGGCAAGGACAGGCAAAGCAAGGCTAAGCTGCAGGACATATTTTCGCTTTATAGTTTCTAGCACATTCGTCTTCAGACTAGGAGTAAGGCCATAAGACCATATGGATTAGGCCCAAGCAAAAATCCCAGCTACTTGACACACTAAGACTAAGCCTAAAATACGCAGATCTCTCCATAAGGATGGTTTTTATACTGTGCTTCCACAATCTGCTGGCAGTACAAAAAAATAAGCTGCGGATCTCCTTAGGCTGAGTCATTGTGCTTTGGTGCAGGGACCATGCATATCATGGGAATAGTTCACCATTTCTGCTCTGGTTTTCAGAGTATGACACCAAAACACCCACCTGATGATATCCTTTCAAGAGCAAAGGCAGCAATTTGCAGAATTCCGCTTCTTTGGGGAAGTGAGAAATTACTGAGTTGACACCAAGTCCTGCAGTGTACCTGTCACCTGCAGAGTCACCACATACTCGCCACGGTAGCGGGCATTTTGACAAAGGTTCTATGTCAGCTGGGTGTGGCAGCCAGGCGCCCCCTAGGGGATGGGGAGCCTGTCAGCCCCGGGCCTGTCACTGCCTGCTGTCCCTGCTGTCACCAGCCAGGCCTCTGAATATTGGTCAAACCATGCCCAGACTTGGGGCCAATTTTGCCCAAAGTCTTGAAAAGACAAGACGGGAAGAAAGATATGGGACAGAGGGAGAAAGCGAAGGGAGCAGGAGAAAGGGAAGGAAGAATAAAAAGTAGTGTTGGGCTGCAGGAGTGAGATGGAGGAATTGCAGGAAAAGAGGCAGGAAGCAGGAGAGTGAGAGAAAAGGAAAGTAGAGACATGCAGCCAGACAAGGGGTTAGTGAGGGAGGATGGGACAGAGAACAGGATGAGAAGGAAATAAGGCAAGGCAAGGACAGGCAAGGACAGGCAAAGCAAGGCTAATCTGCAGGACATGTTTTCGCTTTATAGTTTCTAGCACATTCGTCTTCAGACTAGGAGTAAGGCCATAAGACCGAATGGATTAGGCCCAAGCAAATGCCCCAGCTACTTGAGACACTAAGACTAAGCCTAAAATACGCAGATCTCTCCATAAGGATGGTTTTTATACTGTGCTTCCACAATCTGCTGGCAGTACAAAAAAATAAGCTGCAGATCTCCTTAGGCTGAGTCATGGTGCTTTGGTGAAGGGACCATGCATATCATGGGAATATTTCACCATTTCTGCTCTGGTTTTCAGAGTATGACACCAAAACACCCACCTGATGATATCCTTTCAAGAGCAAAGGCAGCAATTTGCAGAATTCCGCTTCTTTGGGGAAGTGAGAAATTGCTGAGCTGCCACCAAGTCCTGCAGTGTCCCTGTCACCTGCAGAGTCACCACATACTTGTCACGGTAGTGGGCATTGTGACAAAGGTTCTATGTCAGCTGGGTGTGGCAGCCAGGCGCCCCCTAGGGGATGGGGAGCCTGTCAGCCCCGGGCCTCTCACTGCCTGCTGTCCCTGCTGTCACCAGCCAGGCCTCTGAATATTGGTCAAACCATGCCCAGACTTGGGGCCAATTTTGCCCAAAGTCTTGAAAAGACAAGTCGGGAAGAAAGATATGGGACAGAGGGAGAAAGCGAAGGGAGCAGGAGAAAGGGAAGGAAGAATAAAAAGTAGTGTTGGGCTTCAGGAGTGAGATGGAGGAATTGCAGGAAAAGAGGCAGGAAGCAGGAGAGTGAGAGAAAAGGAAAGTAGAGACATGCAGCCAGACGAGGGGTTAGTGAGGGAGGATGGGACAGAGAACAGGATGAGAAGGAAATAAGGCAAGGCAAGGACAGGCAAGGACAGGCAAAGCAAGGCTAAGCTGCAGGACATTTTTTCGCTTTATAGTTTCTAGCACATTCGTCTTCAGACTAGGAGTAAGGCCATAAGACCGTATGGATTAGGCCCAAGCAAAAACCCCAGCTACTTGACACACTAAGACTAAGCCTAAAATACGCAGATCTCTCCATAAGGATGGTTTTTATACTGTGCTTCCACAATCTGCTGGCAGTACAAAGAAATAAGCTGCAGATCTCCTTAGGCTGAGTCACGGTGCTTTGGTGCAGGGATCATGCATATCATGGGAATATTTCACCATTTCTGCTCTGGTTTTCAGAGTATGACACCAAAACACCCACCTGATGATATCCTTTCAAGAGCAAAGGCAGCAATTTGCAGAATTCCGCTTCTTTGGGGAAGTGAGAAATTGCTGAGCTGCCACCAAGTCCTGCAGTGTCCCTGTCACCTGTAAAGTCATCAGATATTCGCCACGGTAGCGGGCATTGTGACAAAGTTTCTATGTCAGCTGGGTGTGGCAGCCAGGCGCCCCCTAGGGGATGGGGAGCCTGTCAGCCCCGGGCCTGTCACTGCCTGCTGTCCCTGCTGTCACCAGCCAGGCCTCTGAATATTGGTCAAACCATGCCCAGACTTGGGGCCAATTTTGCCCAAAGTCTTGAAAAGACAAGTCGGGAAGAAAGATATGGGACAGAGGGAGAAAGCGAAGGGAGCAGGAGAAAGGGAAGGAAGAATAAAAAGTAGTGTTGGGCTTCAGGAGTGAGATGGAGGAATTGCAGGAAAAGAGGCAGGAAGCAGGAGAGTGAGAGAAAAGGAAAGTAGAGACATGCAGCCAGACGAGGGGTTAGTGAGAGAGGATGGGACAGAGAACAGGATGAGAAGGAAATAAGGCAAGGCAAGGACAGGCAAGGACAGGCAAAGCAAGGCTAATCTGCAGGACATGTTTTCGCTTTATAGTTTCTAGCACATTCGTCTTCAGACTAGGAGTAAGGCCATAAGTCCGTATGGATTAGGCCCAAGCAAAAACCCCAGCTACTTGAGACACTAAGACTAAGCCTAAAATACGCAGATCTCTCCATAAGGATGGTTTTTATACTGTGCTTCCACAATCTGCTGGCAGTACAAAAAAATAAGCTGCAGATCTCCTTAGGCTGAGTCATGGTGCTTTGGTGAAGGGACCATGCATATCATGGGAATATTTCACCATTTCTGCTCTGGTTTTCAGAGTATGACACCAAAACACCCACCTGATGATATCCTTTCAAGAGCAAAGGCAGCAATTTGCAGAATTCCGCTTCTTTGGGGAAGTGAGAAATTGCTGAGCTGCCACCAAGTCCTGCAGTGTCCCTGTCACCTGCAGAGTCACCACATACTCGCCACGGTAGAGGGCATTGTGACAAAGGTTCTATGTCAGCTGGGTGTGGCAGCCAGGCGCCCCCTAGGGGATGGGGAGCCTGTCAGCCCCGGGCCTGTCACTGCCTGCTGTCCCTGCTGTCACCAGCCAGGCCTCTGAAAATTGGTCAAACCATGCCCAGACTTGGGGCCAATTTTGCCCAAAGTCTTGAAAAGACAAGTCGGGAAGAAAGATATGGGACAGAGGGAGAAAGCGAAGGGAGCAGGAGAAAGGGAAGGAAGAATAAAAAGTAGTGTTGGGCTTCAGGAGTGAGATGGAGGAATTGCAGGAAAAGAGGCAGGAAGCAGGAGAGTGAGAGAAAAGGAAAGTAGAGACATGCAGCCAGACGAGGGGTTAGTGAGGGAGGATGGGACAGAGAACAGGATGAGAAGGAAATAAGGCAAGGCAAGGACAGGCAAGGACAGGCAAAGCAAGGCTAATCTGCAGGACATGTTTTCGCTTTATAGTTTCTAGCACATTCGTCTTCAGACTAGGAGTAAGGCCATAAGACCGAATGGATTAGGCCCAAGCAAATGCCCCAGCTACTTGAGACACTAAGACTAAGCCTAAAATACGCAGATCTCTCCATAAGGATGGTTTTTATACTGTGCTTCCACAATCTGCTGGCAGTACAAAAAAATAAGCTGCAGATCTCCTTAGGCTGAGTCATGGTGCTTTGGTGAAGGGACCATGCATATCATGGGAATATTTCACCATTTCTGCTCTGGTTTTCAGAGTATGACACCAAAACACCCACCTGATGATATCCTTTCAAGAGCAAAGGCAGCAATTTGCAGAATTCCGCTTCTTTGGGGAAGTGAGAAATTGCTGAGCTGCCACCAAGTCCTGCAGTGTCCCTGTCACCTGCAGAGTCACCACATACTTGTCACGGTAGTGGGCATTGTGACAAAGGTTCTATGTCAGCTGGGTGTGGCAGCCAGGCGCCCCCTAGGGGATGGGGAGCCTGTCAGCCCCGGGCCTCTCACTGCCTGCTGTCCCTGCTGTCACCAGCCAGGCCTCTGAATATTGGTCAAACCATGCCCAGACTTGGGGCCAATTTTGCCCAAAGTCTTGAAAAGACAAGTCGGGAAGAAAGATATTGGACAGAGGGAGAAAGCGAAGGGAGCAGGAGAAAGGGAAGGAAGAATAAAAAGTAGTGTTGGGCTTCAGGAGTGAGATGGAGGAATTGCAGGAAAAGAGGCAGGAAGCAGGAGAGTGAGAGAAAAGGAAAGTAGAGACATGCAGCCAGACGAGGGGTTAGTGAGGGAGGATGGGACAGAGAACAGGATGAGAAGGAAATAAGGCAAGGCAAGGACAGGCAAGGACAGGCAAAGCAAGGCTAAGCTGCAGGACATTTTTTCGCTTTATAGTTTCTAGCACATTCGTCTTCAGACTAGGAGTAAGGCCATAAGACCGTATGGATTAGGCCCAAGCAAAAACCCCAGCTACTTGACACACTAAGACTAAGCCTAAAATACGCAGATCTCTCCATAAGGATGGTTTTTATACTGTGGTTCCACAATCTGCTGGCAGTACAAAGAAATAAGCTGCAGATCTCCTTAGGCTGAGTCACGGTGCTTTGGTGCAGGGACCATGCATATCATGGGAATAGTTCACCATTTCTGCTCTGGTTTTCAGAGTATGACACCAAAACACCCACCTGATGATATCCTTTCAAGAGCAAAGGCAGCAATTTGCAGAATTCCGCTTCTTTGGGGAAGTGAGAAATTGCTGAGCTGACACCAAGTCCTGCAGTGTCCCTGTGACCTGCAGAGTCACCACATACTCGCCACGGTAGCGGGCATTGTGACAAAGGTTCTATGTCAGCTGGGTGTGGCCGCCAGGCGCCCCCTAGGGGATGGGGAGCCTGTCAGCCCCGGGCCTGTCACTGCCTGCTGTCCCTGCTGTCACCAGCCAGGCCTCTGAAAATTGGTCAAACCATGCCCAGACTTGGGGCCAATTTTGCCCAAAGTCTTGAAAAGACAAGTCGGGAAGAAAGATATGGGACAGAGGGAGAAAGCGAAGGGAGGAGGAGAAAGGGAAGGAAGAATAAAAAGTAGTGTTGGGCTTCAGGAGTGAGATGGAGGCATTGCAGGAAAAGAGGCAGGAAGCAGGAGAGTGATAGAAAAGGAAAGACGAGACATGCAGCCAGACGAGGGGTTAGTGAGAGAGGATGGGACAGAGAACAGGATGAGAAGGAAATAAGGCAAGGCAAGGACAGGCAAAGCAAGGCTAAGCTGCAGGACATGTTTTCGCTTTATAGTTTCTAGCACATTCGTCTTCAGACTAGGAGTAAGGCCATAAGACCGTATGGATTAGGCCCAAGCAAAAATCCCAGCTACTTGACACACTAAGACTAAGCCTAAAATACGCAGATCTCTCCATAAGGATGGTTTTTATACTGTGCTTCCACAATCTGCTGGCAGGACAAAAAAATAAGCTGCAGATCTCCTTAGGCTGAATCATGATGCTTTGGTGCAGGGACCATGCATATCATGGGAATATTTCACCATTTCTGCTCTGCTTTTCAGAGTATGACACCAAAACACCCACCTGATGATATCCTTTCAAGAGCAAAGGCAGCAATTTGCAGAATTCCGCTTCTTTGGGGAAGTGAGAAATTGCTGAGCTGCCACCAAGTCCTGCAGTGTCCCTGTCACCTGCAGAGTCACCACATACTCGCCACGGTAGCGGGCATTGTGACAAAGGTTCTATGTCAGCTGGGTGTGGCCGCCAGGCGCCCCCTAGGAGATGGGGAGCCTGTCAGCCCCGGGCCTCTCACTGCCTGCTGTCCCTGCTGTCACCAGCCAGGCCTCTGAAAATTGGTCAAACCATGCCCAGACTTGGGGCCAATTTGGCCCAAAGTCTTGAAAAGACAAGTCGGGAAGAAAGATATGGGACAGAGGGAGAAAGCGAAGGGAGCAGGAGAAAGGGAAGGAAGAATAAAAAGTAGTGTTGGGCTTCAGGAGTGAGATGGAGGAATTGCAGGAAAAGAGGCAGGAAGCATGAGAGTGAGAGAAAAGGAAAGTAGAGACATGCAGCCAGACGAGGGGTTAGTGAGGGAGGATGGGACAGAGAACAGGATGAGAAGGAAATAAGGCAAGGCAAGCACAGGCAAGGACAGGCAAAGCTAGGCTAGGCTGCAGGACATTTTTTCGCTTTATAGTTTCTAGCACATTCGTCTTCAGACTAGGAGTAAGGCCATAAGACCGTATGGATTAGGCCCAAGCAAAAACCCCAGATACTTGAGACACTAAGACTAAGCCTAAAATACGCAGATCTCTCCCTAAGGATGGTTTTTATACTGTGCTTCCACAATCTGCTGGCAGTACAAAAAAATAAGCTGCAGATCTCCTTAGGCTGAGTCATGGGGCTTTGGTGCAGGGACCATGCATATCATGGGAATAGTTCACCATTTCTGCTCTGGTTTTCAGAGTATGACACCAAAACACTCACCTGATGATATCCTTTCAAGAGCAAAGGCAGCAATTTGCAGAATTCCGCTTCTTTGGGGAAGTGAGAAATTGCTGAGCTGCCACCAAGTCCTGCAGTGTCCCTGTCACCTGTAAAGTCACCAGATATTCGCCACGGTAGCGGGCATTGTGACAAAGGTTCTATGTCAGCTGGGTGTGGCAGCCAGGCGCCCCCTAGGGGATGGGGAGCATGTCAGCCCCGGGCCTGTCACTGCCTGCTGTCCCTGCTGTCAGCAGCCAGGCCTCTGAAAATTGGTCAAACCATGCCCAGACTTGGGGCCAATTTGGCCCAAAGTCTTGAAAAGACAAGTCGGGAAGAAAGATATGGGACAGAGGGAGAAAGCGAAGGGAGCAGGAGAAAGGGAAGGAAGAATAAAAAGTAGTGTTGGGCTTCAGGAGTGAGATGGAGGAATTGCAGGAAAAGAGGCAGGAAGCAGGAGAATGAGAGAAAAGGAAAGTAGAGACATGCAGCCAGACGAGGGGTTAGTGAGGGAGGATGGGACAGAGAACAGGATGAGAAGGAAATAAGGCAAGGCAAGGACAGGCAAGGACAGGCAAAGCAAGGCTAGGCTGCAGGACATGTTATAGCTTTATAGTTTCCAGCACATTCGTCTTCAGACTAGGAGTAAGGCCATAAGACCGTATGGATTAGGCCCAAGCAAAAACCCCAGCTACTTGAGACACTAAGACTAAGCCTAAAATACGCAGATCTCTCCATAAGGATGGTTTTTATACTGTGCTTCCACAATCTGCTGGCAGTACAAAAAAATAAGCTGCAGATCTCCTTAGGCTGAGTCATGGTGCTTTGTTGCACGGACCATGCATATCATGGGAATAGTTCACCATTTCTGCTCTGGTTTTCAGAGTATGACACCAAAACACTCACCTGATGATATCCTTTCAAGAGCAAAGGCAGCAATTTGCAGAATTCCGCTTCTTTGGGGAAGTGAGAAATTGCTGAGCTGCCACCAAGTCCTGCAGTGTCCCTGTCACCTGTAAAGTCATCAGATATTCGCCACGGTAGCGGGCATTGTGACAAAGGTTCTATGTCAGCTGGGTGTGGCAGCCAGGCGCCCCCTAGGGGATGGGGAGCCTGTCAGCCCCGGGCCTGTCACTGCCTGCTGTCCCTGCTGTCACCAGCCAGGCCTCTGAAAATTGGTCAAACCATGCCCAGACTTGGGGCCAATTTTGCCCAAAGTCTTGAAAAGACAAGTCGGGAAGAAAGATATGGGACAGAGGGAGAAAGCGAAGGGAGCAGGAGAAAGGGAAGGAAGAATAAAAAGTAGTGTTGGGCTTCAGGAGTGAGATGGAGGAATTGCAGGAAAAGAGGCAGGAAGCAGGAGAGTGAGAGAAAAGGAAAGTAGAGACATGCAGCCAGACGAGGGGTTAGTGAGGGAGGATGGGACAGAGAACAGGATGAGAAGGAAATAAGGCAAGGCAAGTACCGGCAAGGACAGGCAAAACAAGGCTAAGCTGCAGGACATTTTTTCGCTTTATAGTTTCTAGCACATTCGTCTTCAGACTAGGAGTAAGGCCATAAGTCCGTATGGATTAGGCCCAAGCAAAAACCCCAGCTTCTTGAGACACTAAGACTAAGCCTAAAATACGCAGATCTCTCCATAAGGATGGTTTTTATACTGTGGTTCCACAATCTGCTGGCAGTACAAAAAAATAAGCTGCAGATCTCCTTAGGCTGAGTCACGGTGCTTTGGTGCAGGGACCATGCATATCATGGGAATAGTTCACCATTTCTGCTCTGGTTTTCAGAGTATGACACCAAAACACTCACCTGATGATATCCTTTCAAGAGCAAAGGCAGCAATTTGCAGAATTCCGCTTCTTTGGGGAAGTGAGAAATTGCTGAGCTGACACCAAGTCCTGCAGTGTCCCTGTCACCTGTAAAGTCACCAGATATTCGCCACGGTAGCGGGCATTGTGACAAAGATTCTATGTCAACTGGGTGTGGCAGCCAGGCGCCCCCTAGGGGATGGGGAGCATGTCAGCCCCGGGCCTGTCACTGCCTGCTGTCCCTGCTGTCACCAGCCAGGCCTCTGAATATT
The DNA here is from genome assembly GCF_036013475.1 of Columba livia. Taxonomy (NCBI): domain Eukaryota; kingdom Metazoa; phylum Chordata; class Aves; order Columbiformes; family Columbidae; genus Columba; species Columba livia. Next base: position 2,983,298 of record NW_027043009.1, on the reverse strand, counting down.
GGTCAAACCATGCCCAGACTTGGGGCCAGTTTTGCCCAAAGTCTTGAAAAGACAAGTCGGGAAGAAAGATATGGGACAGAAGGAGAAAGCGAAGGGAGCAGGAGAAAGGGAAGGAAGAATAAAAAGTAGTGTTGGGCTTCAGGAGTGAGATGGAGGAATTGCAGGAAAAGACGCAGGAAGCAGGAGAGTGAGAGAAAAGGAAAGTAGAGACATGCCGCGATGAAGAGACGGGGACGCAACTTGATGCAAGCAAAGTGTCCACTTTATTGTTCTCTACACAATCCTTTTATACTGTTACATACATTACAACTACTATCGTGGATTATACTGATTGGTATACCAACTAATTAGCTCATACATATTACAAAAGCTGAGCTCATGATAGGTTAGTAAGAAAGCATGCATATCTTATCTTAGGTCCTTGTAACTACATGCCTTTCGTGTTAGGAGAGCTTCGCGCGACTATAACAAGATACTGTTGCCAAACCACCAGTTCCCGTGCTTTGTTCTTACACCCATCGGCTGTAATTTTCCACAACCCCCCAGTAACTTCCCATGCTAACACAGCAGGTCCAATAACTAAAATCAGCACACTGCCCACAAATACAGCCAAGACAACCCACATCTCCCCCTTTTTGTTTTCAAACATATGCTTCTTCCCAAGGTCGGCGCCCAACCAGTTCGAGGACGTCTTGCTTCACCAACATTTCTGTACTGGGAGTTTTCGGAAGGTCTTGTGCTTGTACAAGAAAAATCTTATTTACTGAAGCGGTTATCGACTTTTGTAAGCACTGCAAAATACATGGAATCGTTAGTAATAATACACAAATTACTAAAAGGATCAAAATTCCCTGTTTAAGTAAATCTTTTATCCACCCTGTAATTCCCCAAGAAGCTAGCCACCCATCGAGTCCATCCATTCCTTCCTGCACATTGTGAATCCTTTCTCGTAGTTCTGCAATCTGTTTATGAATGCTCACAGAGTGATCAGATAGATTCATGCAACACATTCCTTCAAATTCTTGACATCCATGTCCGTGGGCTAGTAAAAGGAAATCTATGGCAGCACGATTCTGTAAGACTACATGTCGTAAGCTATCTACATCTTGAGCTAATCCTGACAAAATGTCAGAGGTCGTGTTAAATTCTTTGACAGCCCAGCATGCCAATTGTTTTATTTTATTCCAATTGCTTGCGGCCATTCCACCAGGCAAAAATAGGGACAGAGCTATAGTAGATCCTAAAGACCCTAAATTGACGCGATCATCGCAATCTGGTTGTAATTGTCGCAATGACCTTTTTGATCTGGTACTATTGCTCAGGGAACGATTAAGCATGTCCCTCATATGGGGTGCGAACAGCGTAAGTCTCCCAATATAACAAGGTCCTCCCACAGGTTTAAAAGGAATTCCGGGCCATGCTCTATCTCCACAAATCAAGAAATAGCCTTTTGGCAACCTTACCTGTCCAGTGATATCGGCCACATCTCTAGTCCCTGTATTCATCGAAATGTTCCAATGACCAGAGTTACCTGACACGTTTTGATAATGAATCAGTGAATCTAATGTCTCTTTGTGACCATCTCGAATCAAATACCCAGTCCAGCTATCACCAAAATAGACCACTCCAGTCCCGTTAACAGGAAGAATTTCCGGACTCATATTAGAGCAATTTTCGCGATTTGAGATGTTCTCCCATTCCCCCTGTGGAGGGAAGGAGCCCCAAAGTGTCAGTTCCTGAAACGGTAAGTGATTAGAGAAATTGAGCCTTTGAATTAAGCCTTGCTGGAGCATGGCTCCCTGCTCTACTGGCCAGTCGCTACTTTTTATACACCATCCGTCACTGTTATTTCTCCTCCATTGCCAATATGAGGAATTGAGTACATTCGACAAATCAGGGGTGTTAACGTAACCTCGAAAATCGTCTAGATGTACATATGGATACCCAATTAAACATGTTCTAAACGGATCGCTTACTTGCGCCAGGGACAGACAAAAGTCTGTGGTCCCGGTACGATTTGCCCACGTGAGCCACACATTAGTACGAGGGTCAACATGATGTAAATCAAAGCTAAGACCTAAGCTTATAGTACTTAACAAAAAGATTAATACTCGGCCCATTCCTGCAGGCTCTTAGTCTTCCTTCTGTTTCTCTTTTTCCGACACCTCCTTCTTGTTTCCTCCCACTTATCGGGGTTTACTTCCCAGGTCTGTGGTACTGGAACAGATTTATTACATTCAATGGCTTTCCAAAGGGCAATATTTGATTGCTCAAAAATATATCTATGCCATTTTTCTAATTTTTCCTGATAGGGGCGAGTTCTATCGCCCTCAATTCCAGTTTCCACTGACAGCCTCTGTAAGAGCCCTTGATAATCCTGCAAACAATAGTCACACCACCGTCTTACGCGGCACCTATTTACCCACTGTGGTCTTTCGCAGTCAGCACAAATTCTAAGGATCCAGAAATTGCACACTTCGCAGTCTGGACATTGAAGCTCTCGCTTATCTGTTTCTGAGACGGAATTCATTCGGGAGCAACGTTCTCCTCATCGAACGCAGGTTCTGGAGCGTTATCAGAAGACTGCCGTTGCAATGTTTCTCGGAAGGGTCTCACGTTCTTTGCCGGGATCCAGCGAGGACCTCTCTCTGTGGAAACACAAGCATAACCTCTACCCCATGTAACAAGGGGATAGGGTCCCATCACTTTACCTGTTTCGGGGTCCCGGATCAATACTGGCGGCTTAATCTTGGGTTCAAAAAGGGTGTTTGTGCTAAAATGACGAACTACTGGAGGATTGCTGTCTAACAGGGAACAATTCAAAAAATTAAAAACATACAAGGCTTTCTGTAAGCGCTCCTCTGGTGTAGCAGCCCCTATTCCCCCTTTTTGTTTTAATAACAAACGTTTTAAGGTTTGGTGAGATCGTTCTATCAAGGCTTGTCCCGTAGGAGAATGAGGGATACCTGTAATGTGTGATATACCCCAAGAGGCAAAAAAGGTCGTTAAGGTTTTAGATACATATGCAGGGCCATTATCAGTTTTGATTTGAGAGGGTACCCCCAAAGTAGCAAAGGCGCGCATCAGATGTTTTCGCACATCGCGTGCTTTTTCTCCTACATGACAGGAGGCAAATAACATTCCGGAAAATGTATCAATAGAGCAATGAACAAACTTTAAACGACCAAATTCAGCAAAATGAGTGACATCTGTTTGCCAGAGTTGAAGGCTTTGTAGCCCTCTGGGGTTAACTCCTTCTGCTATAGAAGGGAAAGAGTGCCTCTGACAATCAGGACACACCGCAATGATATTATGGGCTTGCTGCATAGTGAGGTCAAATTGACGCTTAAGGCCTGCAGCATTTTGATGAAAAAAGGAGTGGCTGAGTCGAGCTTGTGCTAATCGATCTGGTAACACCTGCACTGGTAGCGTAAGCAAATCCGCTTGTCGGTTCCCTTCTGCAATAAAACCAGGTAGAGAAGTGTGAGATCGAACATGCATAATAAAATAAGGGTGAAGGCGGGAATCTAACAGGAAAATGAGTTCTTGTAACAGATTGAACAGTGCCGCATGAGAAATATCCCGTAGCACAGAAGCTTCTGCTCGGCTAACAATTCCTGCAACATAAGCAGAATCAGTGATTATATTGAGAGGAATAGACCATTTTCGAAACACTCGAACAACTGCAGATAATTCTACTATTTGAGGAGAACCCTGCACAATCTCAACATCTGAGCTCCACCGTTCCCGATGGTCATCCCACCAAAGGATAACAGACTTGTGAGATTTGCCAGACCCATCTGTGAATACAGTAAGGGCTTGTAAAGGCTGGTCACTCCGCTTTGGAACAGGTAAAAGGTGAAAATCAATGCTTAACAGCTTGTGAGAAGGCGGATGAGAAGTGAGTTGGCCTGCATAGCCAGTCAGGGCTATACCTAGTGCATCTGATTGTTGTTGTAGCCATTGCAGGTAAACAGTTGTTACTGGCATACATATGAGGGCAAAGTCCGTGCCCGCCAGGGTAAGTAATCGCTGTCTGGCCCTGATGATTAAAGATGCAAACATCTCATGTTGGGTAGAAATCGTCTTTGTGGCTTGGTTAGGCAGAAAAATCCATTCAATGATCAGTAAAGGGTCAGTTTTCTGGCAGTCCCATTGAAAAATAAGCGCATAAGGCTGTCTAGCAGGATTAAGGATGATTAATTGAAAAGGCAATTCTGGTTCCCATCGATGCGCTTGTCTGGAGGCAATTGCTGTTGCAGCTTTATGCAAGGAAGCTATGGCTTCAGGACTAAGAGTTCGCGGAGCGTTTAAATCCGAGCTTCCTTTAAGCAATTCGAATAGGGGACGAAGGTCCGCATTACTGATTCCTAACAATGGTCTGACCCAATTGATTGTACCCAGCAGTTTTTGTACATCATGTAAGTTCTTTACATTTGCCTGTATCTGTAAGGGTTGCGGGGTAACAGTCTGAGCCCTTATACGCCATCCTAAGTATTTCCAAGGTGGCATTCTTTGAATTTTTTCTGGTGCAATACAGAGGTCTGCTGATTTTACAGCAGCCACGACAAGGGCTACAGCTTCCTCCATGACTTCATGGTGCTGTGCTGCCACTAGAATGTCATCCATATAATGATATAACAATGCAGCAGGCACTGCAGTTCTAACAGGACTAAGTATCTTTGCTACATACCATTGGCATATTGTAGGGCTATTTTTCATTCCCTGCGGTAGCACAACCCACTGATATCTTTGCAAAGGAGCTTGCATGTTGACGCTTGGCACAGAAAAGGCAAATTTAGGGGCATCATCTGGATGCAATGAAATATTGAAAAAACAATCTTTGAGGTCTATGATAGTTAAATGCCAATCTCGAGGGATCATGGTAGGTGATGGAAGCCCAGGCTGCAGGGCCCCCATATCTTCCATAGCGTCATTAATTTTTCTGAGGTCATGGAGCAGGCGCCACTTGCCAGTCAGTTTTTTAATAACAAAGATAGGCGAGTTCCACGGACTCGTTGAGGGTACAATATGTCCCATAGATAGTTGTTCGTTAACTATTTCTTGGAGGGCGTGAAGTTTTTCCAGTGGCAGGGGCCATTGATCAATCCAAATAGGAGTGTCTGTCTTCCAGGTTAACTTTGGGGTTTCACGCCCCTCAATGGCCCCACCTAAAAATGTGTCTGGATAGACACCCCCCACTGAGACAACACATCACGTCCCCACAAGACCATAGGTACTGGTAAGATAAACGGTTTGACTGAGGCAACTTGTCCTTCTGAATTTTGAACTTGTATCATTTCTGCGCTTTGGCGGCTAGCTCCGCACCCCCCAATCCCTGCTAACGTCTGAGAGATATCAGCTAAAGGCCACCTAGAAGGCCACTTCGCTTGAGAAATAACGGTAACATCTGCACCTGTATCAATGATTCCACTCAACACGACTTGCTGACCTCTGCAAATGAGGGTACATTGACATATAGGACGCTTTTGTGAGATGGCTTGAGCCCATAAAATTAGTGGTTCTCCCGTAGACCCAAAGCTTCCCTGTCTCCGTGGGAGCATTTGGTCAGGGATTGAGACATAGTCCTCCTTAGGGATCAGTATCAATTGAGCAATACGACTTCCCTCTGGTACTGTGCAAGGAGGAAATGGGGTCCAAGCCATAATTTTGATTTCGGAATTACTGTCAGGATCAATTACTCCAGGCAATACAAAAAGCCCTGACAGGGTGGTGGATGATCTTCCCAATAATAAAGCCTGCGTTTGAGGAGGCAAAGGGCCTGCAACTTTGGTAGGCAGTAAGTGAACAGAGGAATCAAGCAGCGTTACTGTGTGGGCGGTTGCCAGGTCCAGGCCGGCGCTCCCTGCTGTTGCGGGAGAGAGACTGGAAACCCTCCGGTCCCCCGCTCCTCCCCCCGCGCTTGCAGGGGCGTTGAGGCTGGCCGCGGAACTTGTGTCTGCACGCGCCGCGGGTTCGCGCTCCACTGCCGGTTTCCCGGTATGGGATGCCCATTCACATCATATTTAGATTTACATTGGTTTGCAAAATGCCGTCCCCTCTGGCATCTGGGACAAATACCAGGTGCTGGGGGTCTCTTCCCCCCGGCGCTGCGACAATCTCTTTTAAAGTGACCTGGCTTCCCACAACCGAAACAGTTCTGTTGCTTACTGTTTCCCACAGGTCCGCGCATGGCCGCAAAGGCAGCAGCCATCGCTTCATATTTATAATCCATAGTGCCAATTCTGTTACACGCCTCAATCATCTCAATCAAAGTAGGATTTTGGTTTGGAAGCGATTTTAAAAGTTTTTTGCAATCAGCGTTGGCATTTTCCACTGCTAATTTAAGTAATAGGATATCTCGAGCCTCGGTATTATCTACTTGCCGATCTAAGGCTTGTTTCAAGCGATCTACAAATTGCATATACGGCTCTCGGGGCTCTTGGGTGATATTAGTAAACGCTTTCTGAGGCTTTTGAGAATCAGGAACTTTCAATAAAGCCTTTTTTGCTTCCTCCCGGACTGCTTCTAAGGCTTCTCGGGGGATATCCCTTGCCTGTCCGGCCGGGTCTGCATGCTGCCCAGTCCCAGTAAGATGTTCTATGGTTAAGGCAGCTAGGGCAGCATTCGCATGTCCCGCATACCCCAACAAAATTGTCTGCAGCCCCGTTCTCCATTGAGACTCCCACATTGTATATTGTGTCGGGGTTAATAACAGTCGCGCGAGAGATTTTAAATCATGTGGGGTCATGACATATGTATCGAATACAGAAGATAAAAGGCTTGCAAAATAAGGAGAAGACAACCCGTGCTCGGTAACCGTACGACGCAACTCCTTAATCACTGAAAAGGACAATGCTTCCCATTGAGCCGCCCCCCCCCTTCCTTGATATATAACAGGCGCTACTATAGTCCTTGCTATCTCTAACTCCCCCTCCTTTAAGGCTTGGCGTTTGATCTCTCCCCAGGCATTATGAGGATCAGGAGGGAAAAGATCGGGTTCTTTTTCGGGATCAACAGGTCCGGGATCAAAGGGATCATCCTCCGGGGGATACCCCGCTGCACAGGCCAAGGGGGGTGGTGACGGTAATGATGGTGCAGAGGGCTTTGTCTCCCCTTCAGAACCTTGCTGGCTCTGCTCTTGCGCTTTCACAGCCTCAAAAATTTTTCTCCAGTGTGGGAGCATATGTTGCGCTTCCTCATCTCCAGAGGTAGCTGCATCCCATAATTTCACCCCTACATCGTCCCAAAGTTCCCGGGTAAAAATCGAAGAAGCAGTAACTGTAGGGATCTTAACCTGGACCCATTTAAGGATCAGCTTGAGGTCCTGACCCGAAAGGGTTTTTCCCCCATGCTTCTGAAGTAAAGCTTTCATTAGCTCATAAACGTCTCTTTCAGGGGAACTCGCCTGATTCCCCATTTTGCTAGTTTCCCGCAGCTCACCTCTCGTTCCAGACGGGGGTGATGACTTCAGTAGCCGGCTTTTCCCTGCTCCTTGTAGCAGCGTTCCCAGTTCTGCGGGACTCGCAGCACGCCACCAGATAGGTGATTATCAGCCTCCGGCGGAGTCTTCACCAAAGATCACGTCGGGGGGCACCATTTGCCGCGATGAAGAGACGGGGACGCAACTTGATGCAAGCAAAGTGTCCACTTTATTGTTCTCTACACAATCCTTTTATACTGTTACATACATTACAACTACTATCGTGGATTATACTGATTGGTATACCAACTAATTAGCTCATACATATTACAAAAGCTGAGCTCATGATAGGTTAGTAAGAAAGCATGCATATCTTATCTTAGGTCCTTGTAACTACATGCCTTTCGTGTTAGGAGAGCTTCGCGCGACTATAACAAGATACTGTTGCCAAACCACCAGTTCCCGTGCTTTGTTCTTACACCCATCGGCTGTAATTTTCCACAACCCCCCAGTAACTTCCCATGCTAACACAGCAGGTCCAATAACTAAAATCAGCACACTGCCCACAAATACAGCCAAGACAACCCACAGAGACATGCAGCCAGACGAGGGGTTAGTGAGGGAGGATGGGACAGAGAACAGGATGAGAAGGAAAGAAGGCAAGGCAAGGACAGGAAAGGACAGGCAAAGCAAGGCTAAGCTGCAGGACATGTTTTCGCTTTATAGTTTCTAGCACATTCGTCTTCAGACTAGGAGTAAGGCCATAAAACCGTATGGATTAGGCCCAAGCAAAAATCCCAGCTACTTGACACACTAAGATTAAGCCTAAAATACGCAGATCTCTCCATAAGGATGGTTTTTATACTGTGGTTCCACAATCTGCTGGCAGTACAAAAAAATAAGCTGCAGATCTCCTTAGGCTGAGTCATGGGGCTTTGGTGCAGGGACCATGCATATCATGGGAATAGTTCACCATTTCTGCTCTGGTTTTCAGAGTATGACACCAGAACACTCACCTGATGATATCCTTTCAAGAGCAAAGGCAGCAATTTGCAGAATTCCGCTTCTTTGGGGAAGTGAGAAATTGCTGAGCTGCCACCAAGTCCTGCAGTGTCCCTGTCACCTGTAAAGTCACCAGATATTCGCCACGGTAGCGGGCATTGTGACAAAGGTTCTATGTCAGCTGGGTGTGGCAGCCAGGCGCCCCCTAGGGGATGGGGAGCATGTCAGCCCCGGGCCTGTCACTGCCTGCTGTCCCTGCTGTCAGCAGCCAGGCCTCTGAAAATTGGTCAAACCATGCCCAGACTTGGGGCCAATTTGGCCCAAAGTCTTGAAAAGACAAGTCGGGAAGAAAGATATGGGACAGAGGGAGAAAGCGAAGGGAGCAGGAGAAAGGGAAGGAAGAATAAAAAGTAGTGTTGGGCTTCAGGAGTGAGATGGAGGAATTGCAGGAAAAGAGGCAGGAAGCAGGAGAATGAGAGAAAAGGAAAGTAGAGACATGCAGCCAGACGAGGGGTTAGTGAGGGAGGATGGGACAGAGAACAGGATGAGAAGGAAATAAGGCAAGGCAAGGACAGGCAAGGACAGGCAAAGCAAGGCTAGGCTGCAGGACATGTTATAGCTTTATAGTTTCCAGCACATTCGTCTTCAGACTAGGAGTAAGGCCATAAGACCGTATGGATTAGGCCCAAGCAAAAACCCCAGCTACTTGAGACACTAAGACTAAGCCTAAAATACGCAGATCTCTCCATAAGGATGGTTTTTATACTGTGCTTCCACAATCTGCTGGCAGTACAAAAAAATAAGCTGCAGATCTCCTTAGGCTGAGTCATGGTGCTTTGTTGCACGGACCATGCATATCATGGGAATAGTTCACCATTTCTGCTCTGGTTTTCAGAGTATGACACCAAAACACTCACCTGATGATATCCTTTCAAGAGCAAAGGCAGCAATTTGCAGAATTCCGCTTCTTTGGGGAAGTGAGAAATTGCTGAGCTGCCACCAAGTCCTGCAGTGTCCCTGTCACCTGTAAAGTCATCAGATATTCGCCACGGTAGCGGGCATTGTGACAAAGGTTCTATGTCAGCTGGGTGTGGCAGCCAGGCGCCCCCTAGGGGATGGGGAGCCTGTCAGCCCCGGGCCTGTCACTGCCTGCTGTCCCTGCTGTCACCAGCCAGGCCTCTGAAAATTGGTCAAACCATGCCCAGACTTGGGGCCAATTTTGCCCAAAGTCTTGAAAAGACAAGTCGGGAAGAAAGATATGGGACAGAGGGAGAAAGCGAAGGGAGCAGGAGAAAGGGAAGGAAGAATAAAAAGTAGTGTTGGGCTTCAGGAGTGAGATGGAGGAATTGCAGGAAAAGAGGCAGGAAGCAGGAGAGTGAGAGAAAAGGAAAGTAGAGACATGCAGCCAGACGAGGGGTTAGTGAGGGAGGATGGGACAGAGAACAGGATGAGAAGGAAATAAGGCAAGGCAAGTACCGGCAAGGACAGGCAAAACAAGGCTAAGCTGCAGGACATTTTTTCGCTTTATAGTTTCTAGCACATTCGTCTTCAGACTAGGAGTAAGGCCATAAGTCCGTATGGATTAGGCCCAAGCAAAAACCCCAGCTTCTTGAGACACTAAGACTAAGCCTAAAATACGCAGATCTCTCCATAAGGATGGTTTTTATACTGTGGTTCCACAATCTGCTGGCAGTACAAAAAAATAAGCTGCAGATCTCCTTAGGCTGAGTCACGGTGCTTTGGTGCAGGGACCATGCATATCATGGGAATAGTTCACCATTTCTGCTCTGGTTTTCAGAGTATGACACCAAAACACTCACCTGATGATATCCTTTCAAGAGCAAAGGCAGCAATTTGCAGAATTCCGCTTCTTTGGGGAAGTGAGAAATTGCTGAGCTGACACCAAGTCCTGCAGTGTCCCTGTCACCTGTAAAGTCACCAGATATTCGCCACGGTAGCGGGCATTGTGACAAAGATTCTATGTCAACTGGGTGTGGCAGCCAGGCACCCCTTAGGGGATGGGGAGCCTGTCGGCCCCGGGCCTGTCACTGCCTGCTGTCCCTGCTGTCACCAGCCAGGCCTCTGAATATTGGTCAAACCATGCCCAGACTTGGGGCCAGTTTTGCCCAAAGTCTTGAAAAGACAAGTCGGGAAGAAAGATATGGGACAGAAGGAGAAAGCGAAGGGAGCAGGAGAAAGGGAAGGAAGAATAAAAAGTAGTGTTGGGCTTCAGGAGTGAGATGGAGGAATTGCAGGAAAAGACGCAGGAAGCAGGAGAGTGAGAGAAAAGGAAAGTAGAGACATGCCGCGATGAAGAGACGGGGACGCAACTTGATGCAAGCAAAGTGTCCACTTTATTGTTCTCTACACAATCCTTTTATACTGTTACATACATTACAACTACTATCGTGGATTATACTGATTGGTATACCAACTAATTAGCTCATACATATTACAAAAGCTGAGCTCATGATAGGTTAGTAAGAAAGCATGCATATCTTATCTTAGGTCCTTGTAACTACATGCCTTTCGTGTTAGGAGAGCTTCGCGCGACTATAACAAGATACTGTTGCCAAACCACCAGTTCCCGTGCTTTGTTCTTACACCCATCGGCTGTAATTTTCCACAACCCCCCAGTAACTTCCCATGCTAACACAGCAGGTCCAATAACTAAAATCAGCACACTGCCCACAAATACAGCCAAGACAACCCACAGAGACATGCAGCCAGACGAGGGGTTAGTGAGGGAGGATGGGACAGAGAACAGGATGAGAAGGAAAGAAGGCAAGGCAAGGACAGGAAAGGACAGGCAAAGCAAGGCTAAGCTGCAGGACATGTTTTCGCTTTATAGTTTCTAGCACATTCGTCTTCAGACTAGGAGTAAGGCCATAAAACCGTATGGATTAGGCCCAAGCAAAAATCCCAGCTACTTGACACACTAAGATTAAGCCTAAAATACGCAGATCTCTCCATAAGGATGGTTTTTATACTGTGGTTCCACAATCTGCTGGCAGTACAAAAAAATAAGCTGCAGATCTCCTTAGGCTGAATCATGGTGCTTTGGTGCAGGGACCATGCATATCATGGGAATATTTCAACATTTCTGCTCTGGTTTTCAGAGTATGACACCAGAACACCCACCTGATGATATCCTTTCAAGAGCAAAGGCAGCAATTTGCAGAATTCCGCTTCTTTGGGGAAGTGAGAAATTGCTGAGCTGCCACCAAGTCCTGCAGTGTCCCTGTCACCTGCAGAGTCACCACATACTCGCCACGGTAGCGGGCATTGTGACAAAGGTTCTATGTCAACTGGGTGTGGCCGCCAGGCGCCCCCTAGGGGATGGGGAGCCTCTCAGCCCCGGGCCTGTCACTGCCTGCTGTCCCTGCTGTCACCAGCCAGGCCTCTGAATATTGGTCAAACCATGCCCAGACTTGGGGCCAATTTTGCCCAAAGTCTTGAAAAGAAAAGTCGGGAAGAAAGATATGGGACAGAGGGAGAAAGCGAAGGGAGCAGGAGAAAGGGAAGGAAGAATAAAAAGTAGTGTTGGGCTTCAGGAGTGAGATGGAGGAATTGCAGGAAAAGAGGCAGGAAGCAGGAGAGTGAGAGAAAAGGAAAGTAGAGACATGCAGCCAGACGAGGGGTTAGTGAGGGAGGATGGGACAGAGAACAGGATGAGAAGGAAATAAGGCAAGGCAAGGACAGGCAAGGACAGGCAAAGCAAGGCTAAGCTGCAGGACATTTTTTTGCTTTATAGTTTCTAACACATTCGTCTTCAGACTAGGAGTAAGGCCATCAGACCGTATGGATTAGGCCCAAGCAAAAACCCCAGCTACTTGAGACACTAAGACTAAGCCTAAAATACGCAGATCTCTCCATAAGGATGGTTTTTATACTGTGCTTCCACAATCTGCTGGCAGTACAAAAAAATAAGCTGCAGATCTCCTTAGGCTGAATCATGATGCTTTGGTGCAGGGACCATGCATATCATGGGAATATTTCAACATTTCTGCTCTGGTTTTCAGAGTATGACACCAAAACACCCACCTGATGATATCCTTTCAAGAGCAAAGGCAGCAATTTGCAGAATTCCGCTTCTTTGGGGAAGTGAGAAATTGCTGAGCTGCCACCAAGTCCTGCAGTGTCCCTGACACCTGCAGAGTCACCACATACTCGCCACGGTAGCGGGCATTGTGACAAAGGTTCTATGTCAGCTGGGTGTGGCCGCCAGGCGCCCCCTAGGGGATGGGGAGCCTGTCAGCCCCGGGCCTGTCACTGCCTGCTGTCCCTGCTGTCACCAGCCAGGCCTCTGAATATTGGTCAAACCATGCCCAGACTTGGGGCCAATTTGCCCCAAAGTCTTAAAAAGACAAGTCGGGAAGAAAGATATGGGACAGAGGGAGAAAGCGAAGGGAGCAGGAGAAAGGGAAGGAAGAATAAAAAGTAGTGTTGGGCTTCAGGAGTGAGATGGAGGAATTGCAGGAAAAGAGGCAGGAAGCAGGAGAGTGAGAGAAAAGGAAAGTAGAGACATGCAGCCAGACGAGGGGTTAGTGAGGGAGGATGGGACAGAGAACAGGATGAGAAGGAAATAAGGCAAGGCAAGGACAGGCAAGGACAGGCAAAGCAAGGCTAAGCTGCAGGACATTTTTTTGCTTTATAGTTTCTAACACATTCGTCTTCAGACTAGGAGTAAGACCATAAGACCGTATGGATTAGGCCCAAGCAAAAACCCCAGCTACTTGAGACACTAAGACTAAGCCTAAAATACGCAGATCTCTCCATAAGGATGGTTTTTATACTGTGCTTCCACAATCTGCTGGCAGTACAAAAAAATAAGCTGCAGATCTCCTTAGGCTTAGTCACGGTGCTTTGGTGCAGGGACCATGCATATCATGGGAATAGTTCACCATTTCTGCTCTGGTTTTCAGAGTATGACACCAAAACACTCACCTGATGATATCCTTTCAAGAGCAAAGGCAGCAATTTGCAGAATTCCGCTTCTTTGGGGAAGGGAGAAATTGCTGAGCTGCCACCAAGTCCTGCGGTGTCCCTGTCACCTGTAAAGTCACCAGATATTCGCCACGGTAGCGGGCATTGTGACAAAGGTTCTATGTCAGCTGGGTGTGGCAGCCAGGCGCCCCCTAGGGGATGGGGAGCCTGTCGGCCCCGGGCCTGTCACTGCCTGCTGTCCCTGCTGTCACCAGCCAGGCCTCTGAAAATTGGTCAAACCATGCCCAGACTTGGGGCCAATTTTGCCCAAAGTCTTGAAAAGACAAGTCGGGAAGAAAGATATGGGACAGAGGGAGAAAGCGAAGGGAGCAGGAGAAAGGGAAGGAAGAATAAAAAGTAGTGTTGGGCTTCAGGAGTGAGATGGAGGAATTGCAGGAAAAGAGGCAGGAAGCAGGAGAGTGAGAGAAAAGGAAAGTAGAGACATGCAGCCAGACGAGGGGTTAGTGAGGGAGGATGGGACAGAGAACAGGATGAGAAGGAAATAAAGCAAGGCAAGGACAGGCAAGGACAGGCAAAGCAAGGCTAAGCTGCAGGACATTTTTTCGCTTTATAGTTTCTAGCACATTCGTCTTCAGACTAGGAGTAAGGCCATAAGACCGTATGGATTAGGCCCAAGCAAAAACCCCAGCTACTTGAGACACTAAGACTAAGCCTAAAATACGCAGATCTCTCCATAAGGATGGTTTTTATACTGTGGTTCCACAATCTGCTGGCAGTACAAAGAAATAAGCTGCAGATCTCCTTAGGCTGAGTCACGGTGCTTTGGTGCAGGGACCATGCATATCATGGGAATAGTTCACCATTTCTGCTCTGGTTTTCAGAGTATGACACCAAAACACCCACCTGATGATATCCTTTCAAGAGCAAAGGCAGCAATTTGCAGAATTCCGCTTCTTTGGGGAAGTGAGAAATTGCTGAGCTGACACCAAGTCCTGCAGTGTCCCTGTCACCTGCAGAGTCACCACATACTCGCCACGGTAGCGGGCATTGTGACAAAGGTTCTATGTCAGCTGGGTGTGGCAGCCAGGCGCCCCCTAGGGGATGGGGAGCCTGTCAGCCCCGGGCCTGTCACTGCCTGCTGTCCCTGCTGTCAGCAGCCAGGCCTCTGAAAATTGGTCAAACCATGCCCATACTTGGGGCCAATTTTGCCCAAAGTCTTGAAAAGACAAGTCGTGTAGAAAGATATGGGACAGAGGGAGAAAGCGAAGGGAGGAGGAGAAAGGGAAGGAAGAATAAAAAGTAGTGTTGGGCTTCAGGAGTGAGATGGAGGCATTGCAGGAAAAGAGGCAGGAAGCAGGAGAGTGATAGAAAAGGAAAGACAAGACATGCAGCCAGACGAGGGGTTAGTGAGAGAGGATGGGACAGAGAACAGGATGAGAAGGAAATAAGGCAAGGCAAGGACAGGCAAAGCAAGGCTAAGCTGCAGGACATGTTTTCGCTTTATAGTTTCTAGCACATTCGTCTTCAGACTAGGAGTAAGGCCATAAGACCGTATGGATTAGGCCCAAGCAAAAATCCCAGCTACTTGACACACTAAGACTAAGCCTAAAATACGCAGATCTCTCCATAAGGATGGTTTTTATACTGTGCTTCCACAATCTGCTGGCAGTACAAAAAAATAAGCTGCAGATCTCCTTAGGCTGAATCATGATGCTTTGGTGCAGGGACCATGCATATCATGGGAATATTTCAACATTTCTGCTCTGCTTTTCAGAGTATGACACCAAAACACCCACCTGATGATATCCTTTCAAGAGCAAAGGCAGCAATTTGCAGAATTCCGCTTCTTTGGGGAAGTGAGAAATTGCTGAGCTGCCACCAAGTCCTGCAGTGTCCCTGTCACCTGCAGAGTCACCACATACTCGCCACGGTAGCGGGCATTGTGACAAAGGTTCTATGTCAACTGGGTGTGGCCGCCAGGCGCCCCCTAGGAGATGGGGAGCCTGTCAGCCCCGGGCCTCTCACTGCCTGCTGTCCCTGCTGTCACCAGCCAGGCCTCTGAAAATTGGTCAAACCATGCCCAGACTTGGGGCCAATTTGGCCCAAAGTCTTAAAAAGACAAGTCGGGAAGAAAGATATGGGACAGAGGGAGAAAGCGAAGGGAGCAGGAGAAAGGGAAGGAAGAATAAAAAGTAGTGTTGGGCTTCAGGAGTGAGATGGAGGAATTGCAGGAAAAGAGGCAGGAAGCAGGAGAATGGGAGAAAAGGAAAGTAGAGACATGCAGCCAGACGAGGGGTTAGTGAGGGAGGATGGGACAGAGAACAGGATGAGAAGGAAATAAGGCAAGGCAAAGACAGGCAAGGACAGGCAAAGCAAGGCTAGGCTGCAGGACATCTTATAGCTTTATAGTTTCCAGCACATTCGTCTTCAGACTAGGAGTAAGGCCATAAGTCCGTATGGATTAGGCCCAAGCAAAAACCCCAGCTACTTGAGACACTAAGACTAAGCCTAAAATACGCAGATCTCTCCATAAGGATGGTTTTTATACTGTGCTTCCACAATCTGCTAGCAGTACAAAAAAATAAGCTGCAGATCTCCTTAGGCTGAGTCATGGTGCTTTGGTGCAGGGACCATGCATATCATGGGAATATTTCACCATTTCTGCTCTGGTTTTCAGAGTATGACACCAAAACACCCACCTGATGATATCCTTTCAAGAGCAAAGGCAGCAATTTGCAGAATTCCGCTTCTTTGGGGAAGTGAGAAATTGCTGAGCTGCCACCAAGTCCTGCAGTGTCCCTGTCACCTGCAGAGTCACCACATACTCGCCACGGTAGAGGGCATTGTGACAAAGGTTCTATGTCAGCTGGGTGTGGCAGCCAGGCGCCCCCTAGGGGATGGGGAGCCTGTCAGCCCCGGGCCTGTCACTGCCTGCTGTCCCTGCTGTCAGCAGCCAGGCCTCTGAAAATTGGTCAAACCATGCCCAGACTTGGGGCCAATTTTGCCCAAAGTCTTGAAAAGACAAGTCGGGAAGAAAGATATGGGACAGAGGGAGAAAGCGAAGGGAGGAGGAGAAAGGGAAGGAAGAATAAAAAGTAGTGTTGGGCTTCAGGAGTGAGATGGAGGAATTGCAGGAAAAGAGGCAGGAAGCAGGAGAGTGAGAGAAAAGGAAAGTAGAGACATGCAGCCAGACGAGGGGTTAGTGAGGGAGGATGGGACAGAGAACAGGATGAGAAGGAAATAAAGCAAGGCAAGGACAGGCAAGGACAGGCAAAGCAAGGCTAAGCTGCAGGACATGTTTTCGCTTTATAGTTTCTAGCACATTCGTCTTCAGACTAGGAGTAAGGCCATAAGACCGTATGGATTAGGCCCAAGCAAAAATCCCAGCTACTTGACACACTAAGACTAAGCCTAAAATACGCAGATCTCTCCATAAGGATGGTTTTTATACTGTGCTTCCACAATCTGCTGGCAGTACAAAAAAATAAGCTGCAGATCTCCTTAGGCTGAATCATGATGCTTTGGTGCAGGGACCATGCATATCATGGGAATATTTCAACATTTCTGCTCTGGTTTTCAGAGTATGACACCAAAACACCCACCTGATGATATCCTTTCAAGAGCAAAGGCAGCAATTTGCAGAATTCCGCTTCTTTGGGGAAGTGAGAAATTGCTGAGCTGCCACCAAGTCCTGCGGTGTCCCTGTCACCTGTAAAGTCACCAGATATTCGCCACGGTAGCGGGCATTGTGACAAAGGTTCTATGTCAGCTGGGTGTGGCAGCCAGGCGCCCCCTAGGGGATGGGGAGCCTGTCGGCCCCGGGCCTGTCACTGCCTGCTGTCCCTGCTGTCACCAGCCAGGACTCTGAAAATTGGTCAAACCATGCCCAGACTTGGGGCCAATTTTGCCCAAAGTCTTGAAAAGACAAGTCGGGAAGAAAGATATGGGACAGAGGGAGAAAGCGAAGGGAGCAGGAGAAAGGGAAGGAAGAATAAAAAGTAGTGTTGGGCTTCAGGAGTGAGATGGAGGAATTGCAGGAAAAGAGGCAGGAAGCAGGAGAGTGAGAGAAAAGGAAAGTAGAGACATGCAGCCAGACGAGGGGTTAGTGAGGGAGGATGGGACAGAGAACAGGATGAGAAGGAAATAAAGCAAGGCAAGGACAGGCAAGGACAGGCAAAGCAAGGCTAAGCTGCAGGACATTTTTTCGCTTTATAGTTTCTAGCACATTCGTCTTCAGACTAGGAGTAAGGCCATAAGACCGTATGGATTAGGCCCAAGCAAAAACCCCAGCTACTTGACACACTAAGACTAAGCCTAAAATACGCAGATCTCTCCATAAGGATGGTTTTTATACTGTGGTTCCACAATCTGCTGGCAGTACAAAGAAATAAGCTGCAGATCTCCTTAGGCTGAGTCACGGTGCTTTGGTGCAGGGACCATGCATATCATGGGAATAGTTCACCATTTCTGCTCTGGTTTTCAGAGTATGACACCAAAACACCCACCTGATGATATCCTTTCAAGAGCAAAGGCAGCAATTTGCAGAATTCCGCTTCTTTGGGGAAGTGAGAAATTGCTGAGCTGACACCAAGTCCTGCAGTGTCCCTGTCACCTGCAGAGTCACCACATACTCGCCACGGTAGCGGGCATTGTGACAAAGGTTCTATGTCAGCTGGGTGTGGCAGCCAGGCGCCCCCTAGGGGATGGGGAGCCTGTCAGCCCCGGGCCTGTCACTGCCTGCTGTCCCTGCTGTCAGCAGCCAGGCCTCTGAAAATTGGTCAAACCATGCCCAGACTTGGGGCCAATTTTGCCCAAAGTCTTGAAAAGACAAGTCGGGAAGAAAGATATGGGACAGAGGGAGAAAGCGAAGGGAGGAGGAGAAAGGGAAGGAAGAATAAAAAGTAGTGTTGGGCTTCAGGAGTGAGATGGAGGCATTGCAGGAAAAGAGGCAGGAAGCAGGAGAGTGATAGAAAAGGAAAGACGAGACATGCAGCCAGACGAGGGGTTAGTGAGAGAGGATGGGACAGAGAACAGGATGAGAAGGAAATAAGGCAAGGCAAGGACAGGCAAAGCAAGGCTAAGCTGCAGGACATGTTTTCGCTTTATAGTTTCTAGCACATTCGTCTTCAGACTAGGAGTAAGGCCATAAGACCGTATGGATTAGGCCCAAGCAAAAATCCCAGCTACTTGACACACTAAGACTAAGCCTAAAATACGCAGATCTCTCCATAAGGATGGTTTTTATACTGTGCTTCCACAATCTGCTGGCAGTACAAAAAAATAAGCTGCAGATCTCCTTAGGCTGAATCATGATGCTTTGGTGCAGGGACCATGCATATCATGGGAATATTTCAACATTTCTGCTCTGCTTTTCAGAGTATGACACCAAAACACCCACCTGATGATATCCTTTCAAGAGCAAAGGCAGCAATTTGCAGAATTCCGCTTCTTTGGGGAAGTGAGAAATTGCTGAGCTGCCACCAAGTCCTGCAGTGTCCCTGTCACCTGCAGAGTCACCACATACTCGCCACGGTAGCGGGCATTGTGACAAAGGTTCTATGTCAACTGGGTGTGGCCGCCAGGCGCCCCCTAGGAGATGGGGAGCCTGTCAGCCCCGGGCCTCTCACTGCCTGCTGTCCCTGCTGTCACCAGCCAGGCCTCTGAAAATTGGTCAAACCATGCCCAGACTTGGGGCCAATTTGGCCCAAAGTCTTAAAAAGACAAGTCGGGAAGAAAGATATGGAACAGAGGGAGAAAGCGAAGGGAGCAGGAGAAAGGGAAGGAAGAATAAAAAGTAGTGTTGGGCTTCAGGAGTGAGATGGAGGAATTGCAGGAAAAGAGGCAGGAAGCAGGAGAGTGAGAGAAAAGGAAAGTAGAGACATGCAGCCAGACGAGGGGTTAGTGAGGGAGGATGGGACAGAGAACAGGATGAGAAGGAAATAAAGCAAGGCAAGGACAGGCAAGGACAGGCAAAGCAAGGCTAAGCTGCAGGACATTTTTTCGCTTTATAGTTTCTAGCACATTCGTCTTCAGACTAGGAGTAAGGCCATAAGACCGTATGGATTAGGCCCAAGCAAAAACCCCAGCTACTTGACACACTAAGACTAAGCCTAAAATACGCAGATCTCTCCATAAGGATGGTTTTTATACTGTGCTTCCACAATCTGCTGGCAGTACAAAAAAATAAGCTGCAGATCTCCTTAGGCTGAGTCACGGTGCTTTGGTGCAGGGACCATGCATATCATGGGAATAGTTCACCATTTCTGCTCTGGTTTTCAGAGTATGACACCAAAACACCCACCTGATGATATCCTTTCAAGAGCAAAGGCAGCAATTTGCAGAATTCCGCTTCTTTGGGGAAGTGAGAAATTGCTGAGCTGACACCAAGTCCTGCAGTGTCCCTGTCACCTGCAGAGTCACCACATACTCGCCACGGTAGCGGGCATTGTGACAAAGGTTCTATGTCAGCTGGGTGTGGCAGCCAGGCGCCCCCTAGGGGATGGGGAGCCTGTCAGCCCCGGGCCTGTCACTGCCTGCTGTCCCTGCTGTCAGCAGCCAGGCCTCTGAAAATTGGTCAAACCATGCCCAGACTTGGGGCCAATTTTGCCCAAAGTCTTGAAAAGACAAGTCGGGAAGAAAGATATGGGACAGAGGGAGAAAGCGAAGGGAGGAGGAGAAAGGGAAGGAAGAATAAAAAGTAGTGTTGGGCTTCAGGAGTGAGATGGAGGCATTGCAGGAAAAGAGGCAGGAAGCAGGAGAGTGATAGAAAAGGAAAGATGAGACATGCAGCCAGACGAGGGGTTAGTGAGAGAGGATGGGACAGAGAACAGGATGAGAAGGAAATAAGGCAAGGCAAGGACAGGCAAAGCAAGGCTAAGCTGCAGGACATGTTTTCGCTTTATAGTTTCTAGCACATTCGTCTTCAGACTAGGAGTAAGGCCATAAGACTGTATGGATTAGGCCCAAGCAAAAATCCCAGCTACTTGACACACTAAGACTAAGCCTAAAATACGCAGATCTCTCCATAAGGATGGTTTTTATACTGTGCTTCCACAATCTGCTGGCAGTACAAAAAAATAAGCTGCAGATCTCCTTAGGCTGAGTCACGGTGCTTTGGTGCAGGGACCATGCATATCATGGGAATAGTTCACCATTTCTGCTCTGGTGTTCAGAGTATGACACCAAAACACCCACCTGATGATATCCTTTCAAGAGCAAAGGCAGCAATTTGCAGAATTCCGCTTCTTTGGGGAAGTGAGAAATTGCTGAGCTGACACCAAGTCCTGCAGTGTCCCTGTCACCTGCAGAGTCACCACATACTCGCCACGGTAGCGGGCATTGTGACAAAGGTTCTATGTCAGCTGGGTGTGGCAGCCAGGCGCCCCCTAGGGGATGGGGAGCCTGTCAGCCCCGGGCCTGTCACTGCCTGCTGTCCCTGCTGTCAGCAGCTAGGCCTCTGAAAATTGGTCAAACCATGCCCAGACTTGGGGCCAATTTGGCCCAAAGTCTTGAAAAGACAAGTCGGGAAGAAAGATATGGGACATAGGGAGAAAGCGAAGGGAGGAGGAGAAAGGGAAGGAAGAATAAAAAGTAGTGTTGGGCTTCAGGAGTGAGATGGAGGCATTGCAGGAAAAGAGGCAGGAAGCAGGAGAGTGATAGAAAAGGAAAGTAGAGACATGCAGCCAGACGAGGGGTTAGTGAGAGAGGATGGGACAGAGAACAGGATGAGAAGGAAATAAGGCAAGGCAAGGACAGGCAAAGCAAGGCTAAGCTGCAGGACATGTTTTCGCTTTATAGTTTCTAGCACATTCGTCTTCAGACTAGGAGTAAGGCCATAAGACCGTATGGATTAGGCCCAAGCAAAAATCCCAGCTACTTGACACACTAAGACTAAGCCTAAAATACGCAGATCTCTCCATAAGGATGGTTTTTATACTGTGCTTCCACAATCTGCTGGCAGTACAAAAAAATAAGCTGCAGATCTCCTTAGGCTGAATCATGATGCTTTGGTGCAGGGACCATGCATATCATGGGAATATTTCAACATTTCTGCTCTGCTTTTCAGAGTATGACACCAAAACACCCACCTGATGATATCCTTTCAAGAGCAAAGGCAGCAATTTGCAGAATTCCGCTTCTTTGGGGAAGTGAGAAATTGCTGAGCTGCCACCAAGTCCTGCAGTGTCCCTGTCACCTGCAGAGTCACCACATACTCGCCACGGTAGCGGGCATTGTGACAAAGGTTCTATGTCAACTGGGTGTGGCCGCCAGGCGCCCCCTAGGAGATGGGGAGCCTGTCAGCCCCGGGCCTCTCACTGCCTGCTGTCCCTGCTGTCACCAGCCAGGCCTCTGAAAATTGGTCAAACCATGCCCAGACTTGGGGCCAATTTGGCCCAAAGTCTTAAAAAGACAAGTCGGGAAGAAAGATATGGGACAGAGGGAGAAAGCGAAGGGAGCAGGAGAAAGGGAAGGAAGAATAAAAAGTAGTGTTGGGCTTCAGGAGTGAGATGGAGGAATTGCAGGAAAAGAGGCAGGAAGCAGGAGAATGGGAGAAAAGGAAAGTAGAGACATGCAGCCAGACGAGGGGTTAGTGAGGGAGGATGGGACAGAGAACAGGATGAGAAGGAAATAAGGCAAGGCAAAGACAGGCAAGGACAGGCAAAGCAAGGCTAGGCTGCAGGACATCTTATAGCTTTATAGTTTCCAGCACATTCGTCTTCAGACTAGGAGTAAGGCCATAAGTCCGTATGGATTAGGCCCAAGCAAAAACCCCAGCTACTTGAGACACTAAGACTAAGCCTAAAATACGCAGATCTCTCCATAAGGATGGTTTTTATACTGTGCTTCCACAATCTGCTAGCAGTACAAAAAAATAAGCTGCAGATCTCCTTAGGCTGAGTCATGGTGCTTTGGTGCAGGGACCATGCATATCATGGGAATATTTCACCATTTCTGCTCCGGTTTTCAGAGTATGACACCAAAACACCCACCTGATGATATCCTTTCAAGAGCAAAGGCAGCAATTTGCAGAATTCCGCTTCTTTGGGGAAGTGAGAAATTGCTGAGCTGCCACCAAGTCCTGCAGTGTCCCTGTCACCTGCAGAGTCACCACATACTCGCCACGGTAGTGGGCATTGTGACAAAGGTTCTATGTCAGCTGGGTGTGGCAGCCAGGCGCCCCCTAGGGGATGGGGAGCCTGTCAGCCCCGGGCCTGTCACTGCCTGCTGTCCCTGCTGTCAGCAGCCAGGCCTCTGAAAATTGGTCAAACCATGCCCAGACTTGGGGCCAATTTTGCCCAAAGTCTTGAAAAGACAAGTCGGGAAGAAAGATATGGGACAGAGGGAGAAAGCGAAGGGAGGAGGAGAAAGGGAAGGAAGAATAAAAAGTAGTGTTGGGCTTCAGGAGTGAGATGGAGGCATTGCAGGAAAAGAGGCAGGAAGCAGGAGAGTGATAGAAAAGGAAAGACGAGACATGCAGCCAGACGAGGGGTTAGTGAGAGAGGATGGGACAGAGAACAGGATGAGAAGGAAATAAGGCAAGGCAAGGACAGGCAAAGCAAGGCTAAGCTGCAGGACATTTTTTCGCTTTATATTTTCTAGCACATTCGTCCTCGGACTACGAGGAAAGCCATAAGACCGTATGGATTTGTCCCAAGCAAATACACCGGCTACTTGAGACACTAAGACTAAGCCTAAAATACGCAGATTACTCCATAAGGATAGTTTTTACACTGTGCTTCCACAATCTGCTGGCAGTACAAAAAAATAAGCTGCAGATCTCCTTAGGCTGAGTCATGGTGCTTTGGTGCAGGGACCATGCATATCATGGGAATATTTCACCATTTCTGCTCTGGTTTTCAGAGTATGACATCAAAACAGCCACCTGATGATATCCTTTCAAGAGCAAAGGCAGCAATTTGCAGAATTCCGCTTCTTTGGGGAAGTGAGAAATTGCTGAGCTGACACCAAGTCCTGCAGTGTCCCTGTCACCTGCAGAGTCACCACATACTCGCCACGGTAGCGGGCATTGTGACAAAGGTTCTATGTCAGCTGGGTGTGGCAGCCAGGCGCCCCCTAGGGGATGGGGAGCCTGTCAGCCCCGGGCCTGTCACTGCCTGCTGTCCCTGCTGTCACCAGCCAGGCCTCTGAAAATTGGTCAAACCATGTCCAGACTTGGGGCCAATTTGGCCCAAAGTCTTGAAAAGACAAGTCGGGAAGAAAGATATGGGACAGAGGGAGAAAGCGAAGGGAGCAGGAGAAAGGGAAGGAAGAATAAAAAGTAGTGTTGGGCTGCAGGAGTGAGATGGAGGAATTGCCATTTAAGAGGCAGCAGCAGGAGAGTGAGAGAAAAGGAAAGAAGAGACATGCAACCAGACGAGGGGTTAGTGAGAGAGGATGGGACAGAGAACAGGATGAGAAGGAAATAAGGCAAGGCAAGGACAGGCAAGGACAGGCAATGCAAGGCAAGGCTGCAGGACATTTTTTCACTTTATAGTTTCTAGCACATTCGTCTTCAGACTAGGAGGAAAGCCATAAGACTGTATGGATTAGGCCCAAGCAAATACACCGGCTACTTGAGACACTTAGACTAAGCCTAAAATACGCAGAGTACTCCATAAGGATTGTTTTTATACTGTGCTTCCACAATCTGCTGGCAGTACAAAAACATAAGCTGTAGATCTCTTAGGCTTAGTCATGGTGCTTTGTTGCAGGCACCATGCATATCATTGGAATATTTCACCATTTCTGCTCTGGTTTTCAGAGTATGACACCAAAACACCCACCTGATGATATCCTTTCAAGAGCAGAGGCAGCAACTTGCAGAATTCCGCTTCTTTGGGGAAGTGAGAAATTGCTGAGCTGACACCAAGTCCTGCAGTGTCCCTGTCACCTGCAGAGTCACCACATACTTGCCACGGTAGCGGGCATTGTGATTGAGGCTCTATGTCAGCTGGGTGTGGCAGCCAGGCGCCCCCTAGGGGATGGGGAGCCTGTCAGCCCCGGGCCTGTGACTGCCTGCTGTCCCTGCTGTCACCAGCCAGGCCTCTGAAAATTGGTCAAACCATGCCCAGACTTGGGGCCAATTTGCCCCAAAGTCTTGAAAAGACAAGCTGGGAAGAAAGATATGGGACAGAGGGAGAAAGCGAAGGGAGCAGGAGAAAGGGAAGGAAGAATAAATTTAGTGTTAGGCTGCAGGAGTGCGATGGAGGAATTGCCATTAAAGAGGCAGCAGCAGGAGAGTGAGAGAAAAGGAAAGAAGAGACATGCAACCAGACGAGGGGTTAGTGAGAGAGGATGGGACAGAGAACAGGATGAGAGGGAAATAAGGCAAGGCAAGGACAGGCAAGGACAGGCAAAGCAAGGCTAGGCTGCAGGACATTTTTTTGGTTTATAGTTTCTAGCACATTCGTCCTCGGACTACGAGGAAAGCCATAAGACCGTATGGATTAGGCCCAAGCAAATACACAGGCTACTTGAGACACTTAGACTAAGCCTAAAATATGCAGAGTACTCCATAAGGATGGTTTTTATACTGTGCTTCCACAATCTGCTGGCAGTACAAAAACATAAGCTGCAGATCTCTTAGGCTGAGTCATGGTGCTTTGGTGCAGGGACCATGCATATCGTGGGAATATTTCACCATTTCTGCTCTGGTTTTCAGAGTATGACACCAAAACACCCACCTGATGATATCCTTTCAAGAGCAGAGGCAGCAACTTGCAGAATTCCGCTTCTTTAGGGAACTGAGAAATTGCTGAGCTGACACCAAGTCCTGCAGTGTCCCTGTCACCTGCAGAGTCACCACATACTCGCCACGGTAGCGGGCATTGTGACAAAGGTTCTATGTCAGCTGGGTGTGGCAGCCAGGCGCCCCCTAGGGGATGGGGAGCCTGTCAGCCCCGGGCCTGTCACTGCCTGCTGTCCCTGCTGTCACCATCCAGGCCTCTGAAAATTGGTCAAACCATGCCCAGACTTGGGGCCAATTTGGCCCAATGTCTTGAAAAGACAAGTCAGGAAGAAAGATATGGGACAGAGGGAGAAGCGAAGGGAGCAGGAGAAAAGGAAGGAAGAATAAAAAGTAGTGTTGGGCTGCAGGAGTGAGATGGAAGAATAGCAGGAAAAGAGGCAGGAAACAGGAGAGTAAGAGAAAAGGAAAGAAGAGACATGCAGCCAGACGAGGGGTTAGTGAGCGAGGATGGGACAGAGAACAGGATGAGAAGGAAATAAGGCAAGGCAAGGACAGGCAAGGATAGGCAAAGCAAGGCTAGGCTGCAGACATTTTTTCGCTTTATAGTTTCTAGCACATTCGTCTTCAGACTAGGAGTAAGGCCATAAGACCGTATGGATTAGGCCCAAGCAAAAACCCCGGGTACTTGAGACACTCAGGATAAGCCTAAAATACGCAGATCTCTCCATAAGGATGGTTTTTATACTGTGCTTCCACAATCTGCTGGCAGTAGAAAAAAATAAGCTGCAGATCTCTTAGGCTGAGTCATGGTGCTTTGTTGCAGGGACCATGCATATCATGGGAATATTTCACCATTTCTGCTCTGGTTTTCAGTGTATGACACCAAAACACCCACCTGATGACATCCTTTCAAGAGCAAAGGCAGCAATTTGCAGAATTCCGCTTCTTTGGGGAAGTGAGAAGTTGCTGAGCTGACACCAAGTCCTGCAGTGTCCCTGACACCTGCAGAGTCACCGCATCCTAGCCACAGTACTGGCATTGTTACAAAGGTTCTTTGTCAGAGGAGTTTGGCAGCCAGGCGCCCCCTAGGGGATTGGGAGCCTGTCAGCCCCGGGCCTGTCACTGCCGGCTGTCCCTGCTGTCACCAGCATGCCTCTGAAATTTGATCATACCATGCCCAGACTTGGGGCCAATTTGGCCCAAAGTCTTGAAAAGACAAGTTGGAAAGAAAGATATGGGACAGAGGGAGAAAGCGAAGGGAGCAGGAGAAAGGGAAGGAAGAATAAAAAGTAGTGTTGGGCTGCCGGAGTGAGATGGAGGAATTGCCAGAAAAGAGGCAGGAAGGAGGAGAGTGAGGGAAAAGGAAAGTAGAGACATGCAGCCAGACGAGGGGTTAATGAGAGCGGATGGGACTGAGAACAGGATGAGAAGGAAATAAGGCAAGGCAAGGACAGGTAAGGACATGAAAGGCAACGCTAGGTTGCAGGACATTTTTTTGCTTTATAGTTTCTAGCACATTCGTCTTCAGACTAGGAGGAAAGCCAGAGGACGGTATGGATTAGGCCCAAACAAAAACCCCAGCTACTTGAGACACTTAGACTAAGCCTAAAATACGCAGATCTATCCATAAGGATGGTTTTTATACTGTACTTCCACAATATGCAGGCAATACAAGAAAAAAAGCCGCAGATCTCCTTCGGCTGAGTCATGGTGCTTTGGTGAAGGGACCATGCATATAATGGGAATATTTCACCATTTCTACTATGTTTTTCAGTGTATTACACCAAAACACCCATCTGATGACATCCTTTCAAGAGCAAAGGCAGCAATTTGCAGAAGTCCGCTCCTTTGGGGAAGTGAGAAATTGCTGAGCTGCCACCAAGTCCTGCAGTGTCCCTGTCACCTGCAGAGTCACCACATACTCGCCACAGTAGCGGGCATTGTGACAAAGGTTCTATGTCAGCTGGGTGTGGCAGCCAGGCGCCCCCTAGCGGATGGGGAGCTTGTCAACCCCGGGCCTGTCACTGCCCGCTGTCCCTGCTGTCACCAGCCAGGCCTCTGAAAACTTGTAAAACCATGCCCAGACTTAGGCCACTTTGGCCCAAAGTCTAGAAAAGACAAGTTGGGAAGAAAGATATGGGACAGAGGGAGAAAGCGAAGGGAGCAGGAGAAAGGGAAGGAAGAATAAAAAGTAGTGTTGGGCTGCAGGAATTAGATGGAAGAATAGCAAGAAAAGAGGCAGGAAACAGGAGAGTGAGAGAAAAGGAAAGAAGAGACATGCAGCCAGACGAGGGGTTAGTGAGAGAGGATGGGACACAGAACAGGATGAGAAGGAAATAAGGGAAGGCAAGGACAGGCAAGGATAGGCAAAGCAAGGCTAGGCTGCAGGACATTTTTTCGCTTCATAGTTTCTAGCACATTCGTCTTCAGACTAGGAGTAAGGCCATAAGACCGTATGGATTAGGCCCAAGCAAAAACCCCAGCTACTTGAGACACTTAGACTAAGCCTAAAATACGCAGATGTCTCCATAAGGATGGTTTTTATACTGTGCTTCCACAATCTGCTGGCAGTACAAAAAAATAAGCTGCAGATCTCCTTATGGTGAGTCATGGTGCTTTGGTGCAGGGACCATGCATATCATGGGAATATTTCACCATTTCTGCTCTGGTTTTCAGAGTATGACACCAAAACACCCACCTGATGATATCCTTTCAAGAGCAAAGGCAGCAATTTGCAGAATTCCGCTTCTTTGGGGAAGTGAGAAATTGCTGAGCTGACACCAAGTCCTGCAGTGTCCCTGTCACCTGCAGAGTCACCACATACTCGCCACGGTAGCGGGCATTGTGACAGAGGCTCTATGTCAGCTGGGTGTGGCAGCCAGGCGCCCCCTAGGGGATGAAGAGCCTGTCAGCCCCGGGCCTGTCACTGCCTTCTGTCCCTGCTGTCACCAGCCAGGCCTCTGAAAATTGGTCAAACCATGCCCAGACTTAGGGCCAATTTGGCCCAAAGTCTTGAAAAGACAAGTCGGGAAGAAAGATATGGGACAGAGGGAGAAAGCGTAGGGAGCAGGAGAAAGGGAAGGAAGAATGGAAAGCCCGAATTAAGAGGGAAATCAGCAGCCCACTTGACGTGCATGTACACTAATGCACGCCGTATGGGCATCTAACAAGAGAAGCTGGAAGCCATCGTGTAGCAGGAAAGCTATGACGTAGTTGCCATCACAGAAACATGGTGGGTGACTCATATGACTGGAGTGCTGCTGTGTGTGGCTACAAGCTCTTCAGAAAAGATAGGCAGGGTAGGAGAGGTGGAGGGGTGGCTTTATATGTTAGAGAGTCACTCGACTCTGTTAAACTTGAGGTCAGCAGTGACAAGGTTGAGTTCCTCTGGAGCAGAATCAGGGGGAAGGAAGTCCAACAAGGCTGACATCCTCGTGGGTGTCTGTTATAGACCGCGCAACCAGGACAATGAAGGAGATGAATTATTCTACAAGCAGCTGGCAGATGTCTCAAAATCAACGGCCCTTGTTCTTGTGGGTGAATTTAACCTGCCGGATATCTGCTGGGAGGTCAATACTGCACAGAAGAGGCAGTCTAGGAAGTTCCTAGAGTGTATAGAGGACAATTTCCTTCATCAGCTGGTAAATGAGCCCACCAGGGGCAAGACCCCGCTAGACCTACTGTTTACAAACAGAGAAAGGCTGGTGGGAGATGTAGTGGTTGGAGGCCGCCTGGGGCATAGCGACCATGAAATAATAGAATTTTCAGTACTCAGAGATGCAGGGAGAACCATTAACAAAACCTCTATGCTGGACTTCCCGAGGGCAGATTTTTGCCTATTCAGAAGTCTAGTTCAGAGCATACCCTGGGAAACAATGCTTAAAAACAAGGGGGCCCAGGAGGGTTGGACATGCTTCAAGCAGGTGGTTTTGAGTGCACAGGAACAGGCTATACCAGTGTGCCGAAAGGCTAGCCGGCGGGGAAGACAACCGGCTTGGCTAAACAGGGAGATTCTGAATGAAATCAGAAATAAAAAGAGACTTTACCGACTGTGGAAAAAAGGCCTGGCTACTTATGAAGGATTTATGGAAATAGCTAGATCATGCAGAAAAAAGATCAGGGAAACAAAAGTGCAATTTGAAGTTAACTTGGCCAATTCTGTCAGGGATAATAAAAAGTCCTTCTTCAAATATGTTAATAACAAAAGGAGGGGCAAGGAAAACCTCCATTCTCTGTTGGACTCTGAAGGAAATATAGTTAACAAAGATGAGGAGAAAGCTGAGGTACTTAATACCTACTTTGCCTCAGTTTTTACCAGTGAGACAGGTGGCCCTCAGGACAACTCATCTCTGGAGGTGGTTGACAGAGACAGGAAGCCAAATAGGCCCCTTGTATTCCAGGAGGAAATAGCTGGTGATTTACTGAGCCATCTGGATCCTCACAAGTCTATGGGACCAGATGGGATCCATCCTAGGGTGATGAGGGAGCTAGCAGAAGAACTTGCCAAGCCGCTCTCCATCATCTTCCAACAGTCCTGGCTCACTGGGGAGGTCCCATATGATTGAAAATTGGCCAATGTTACCCCAGTCCACAAAAAGGGCTGCAGAGCTGACCCTGGCAACTACAGGCCTGTCAGTCTGACCTCGGTGCCTGGCAGGGTTATGGAGCAGATCATGCTGAGTGGAATCACACAGCACCTTCAGGATGGACAAGGGATCAGACCCAGCCAGCATGGGTTTAGGAGGGGCAGGTCCTGTCTGACCAACCTGATCTCCTTTTATGATCAGGTGACCCAGCTGGTGGATGAGGGGAAAGCCATGGATGTGGTCTATCTGGACTTCAGCAAGGCCTTTGACACTGTCTCCCATAATATACTCTTGCAAAAGCTGGTAGCCCATGGCTTGGACAAGTGTACTCTACGCTGGGTTAAGAACTGGCTGGAGGGCCGGGCCCAGAGAGTGCTGGTGAATGGGGCTGCATCCAGCTGGCGGCCAGTCACTAGTGGTGTTCCCCAGGGGTCAGTGTTGGGTCCAGTCCTGTTTAACATCTTTATTGATGATTTAGATGAGGGGATTGAGACCATCATCAGCAAATTTGCAGATGACACCAAGTTGGGAGGGAGTGTCGACCTACTGGAAGGCAGGAGGGCTCTGCAGAGGGATCTGGATAGACTGGAAAAATGGGCTGATTCCAATGGGATGAAGTTCAATAAGGCCAAGTGCCGGGTGCTGCACTTTGGTCACAACAACCCCCTGCAGCGCTACAGGCTGGGCACAGAGTGGCTGGAGAGCAGTCAGACAGAAAGGGACCTGGGGGTACTAATTGACAGGAAGCTCAACATGAACCAACAGTGTGCCCAGGTGGCCAAGAAGGCCAACGGTATCCTGTCCTGTATCAAAAATAGCGTGGTCAGCAGGACAAGGGAAGTGATCCTTCCCCTGTACTCTGCATCGGTGAGGCCACATCTGGAGTATTGTGTTCAGTTCTGGGCCTCTCAGTTCAGGAAAGACATTGAAGTGCTGGAGCGGGTCCAGAGAAGAGCAACACGACTGGTGAAGGGACTTGAACACAAGCCCTATGGGGAGAGGCTGAGGGAGCTGGGGTTGTTTAGTCTAGAGAAGAGGAGGCTTAGAGGTGACCTCATCACTCTCTATAACTACCTGAAGGGAAGTTATAGCCAGGTGGGGATTGGTCTCTTCTCCCAGGCAGTTAGCAATAGGACAAGGGGGCATGGGCTTAAACTCTACCAGGGGAAATTTAGACTGGATATCAGAAAGAAATTCTTTACAGAGAGAGTGGTCAGGCATTGGAATGGCCTGCCCAGGGAGGTAGTGGACTCGCCGTCCCTAGAGGTTTATAAACTGAGATTGGACATGGCACTTAGTGCCATGATCTAGTGAATGGACTAGAGTTGGACCAAGAGTTGGACTCGATGATCGCTGAGGTCTTTTCTAACCCAGTCGATTCTGTGATTCTGTGATTCTGTGATTCTGTGAATAAAAAGTAGTGTTGGGCTGCAGGAGTGAGATGAAGGAATTGAACGAAAAGAGGCAGGGAGCAGCAGAGTGAGAGAAAAGGAAAGAAGAGACATGAAGCTAGACGAGGGGTTAGTGAGAGAGGATGGGACAGAGAATAGGATAAGAAGGAAATAAGGCAAGACAAGGACAGGCAAGGCAAGGCTAGGCTGCAGGACATTTTTTTGCTTTATAGTTTCTAGCACATTCGTCTTCAGACTAGGAGGAGAGCCAGAAGACCGTATGGATTAGGCCAAAGCAAAAACCCCAGCTACTTGAGACGCTTGGACTAAGCCTAAAATATGCAGATCTCTCCATAAGGATGGTTTTTATACTGTACTTCCACAATCTGCTGGCAGTACAAAAAAATAAGCTGCAGATCTCCTTAGGCTGAGTCATAGTGCTTTGGTGCAGGGACCATGCATATCATGGGAATATTTCACCATTTCTGCTCTGGTTTTCAGTGTATTACACCAAAACACCCACCTGATGACATCCATTCAAGAGCAAAGGCAGCAATTTGCAGAATTCCGCTTCTTTGGGGAAGTGAGAAATTGCTGAGCTGCCACCAAGTCCTGCAGTGTCCCTGTCACCTGCAGAGTCACCGCATCCTAGCCACAGTACTGGCATTGTGACAAAGGTTCTTTGTCAGAAGAGTTTGGCAGCCAGGCGCCCCCTAGGGGATTGGGAGCCTGTCAGCCCCGGGCCTGTCACTGCCGGCTGTCCCTGCTGTAACCAGCATGCCTCTGAAATTTGATCATACCATGCCCAGACTTGTGGCCAATTTGGCCCAAAGTCTTGAAAAGACAAGTTGGGAAGAAAGATATGGGACAGAGGGAGAAAGCGAAGGGAGCAGGAGAAAGGGAAGGAAGAATAAAAAGTAGTGTTGGGCTGCCGGAGTGAGATGGAGGAATTGCCAGAAAAGAGGCAGGAAGGAGGAGAGTGAGAGAAAAGGAAAGTAGAGACATGCAGCCAGATGAGGGGTTAATGAGAGTGGATGGGACAGAGAACAGGATGAGAAGGAAATAAGGCAATGCAAGGATAGGTAAGGACAGGCAAGGCAACGCTAGGTTGCAGGACATTTTTTCGCTTTATAGTTTCAGGCACATTCGTCTTCAGAAGAGGAGGAAAGCCAGAGGACCGTATGGATTAGGCCCAAACAAAAACCCCAGCTACTTGAGACACTTAGACTAAACCTAAAATATGCAGATCTCTCCATAAGTATGGTTTTTATACTGTACTTCCACAATATGCAGGCAATACACGAAAACAAGCTGCAGATCACCTTAGGCTGAGTCATGGTGCTTTGGTGTAGGGACCATGCATATCATGGGAATATTTCACCATTTCTACTCTGTTTTTCAGTGTATTACACCAAAACACCCATCTGATGACATCCTTTCAAGAGCAAAGGCAGCAATTTGCAGAATTCCGCTCCTTTGGGGAAGTGAGAAATTGCTAAGCTGACACCAAGTCCTGCAGTGTCCCTGTCACCTGCAGAGTCACCACATACTCGCCACGGTAGCGGGCATTGTGACAAAGGTTCTATGTCAGCTGGGTGTGGCAGCCAGGCGCCCCCTAGCGGATGGGGAGCCTGTCAGCCCCGGGCCTGTCACTGCCCGCTGTCCCTGCTGTCACCAGCCAGGCCTCTGAAAACTTGTAAAACCATGCCCAGACTTGTGGCCACTTTGGCCCAAAGTCTAGAAAAGACAAGTCAGGAAGAAAGATATGGGACAGAGAGAGAAGCGAAGGGAGCAGGAGAAAGGGAAGGAAGAATAAAAAGTACTGTTGGGCTGAAGGAGTGAGATGGAAGAATAGCAAGAAAAGAGGCAAGAACCAGGAG
This sequence comes from Columba livia, assembly GCF_036013475.1. Taxonomy (NCBI): domain Eukaryota; kingdom Metazoa; phylum Chordata; class Aves; order Columbiformes; family Columbidae; genus Columba; species Columba livia. The sequence goes on along the minus strand of NW_027043009.1, from coordinate 2,950,380 downwards.
AGTGAAAGAAAAGGGAAGAAGAGACATGTAGCCAGACGAGGGGTTAGTGAGAGAGGATGGGACAGAGAACAGGATAAGAAGGAAAAAAGGCAAGGGAAGGACAGGGATGGACAGGCAAAGCAAGGCTAGGCTGCAGGACACTTTTTTGCTTTATAGTTTCTAGCACATTCGTCTTCAGACTAGGAGTAAGGCCATAAGACCATATGGATTAGGCCCAAGCAAAAACCCCAGCTACTTGAGACACTTAGACTAAGCCTAAAATACGCAGATCTCTCCATAAGGATGGTTTTTATACTGTGCTTCCACAATCTGCTGGCAGTACAAAAATATAAGCTGCAAATATCCTTAGGCTGAGTCATGGTGCTTTGGTGCAGGGACCATGCATATCATGGGAATATTTCACCATTTCTGCTCTGGTTTTCAGTGTATGACACCAAAACCCCGACCTGATGATATCCTTTCAAGAGCAAAGGCAACAATTTGCAGAATTCCGCATCGTTGGGGAAGTGAGAAATTGCTGAACTGACACCAAGTCCTGCAGTGTCCCTGTCACCTGCACAGTCACCACATACTTGCCACGGTAGCGGGCATTGTGACAAAGGTTCTATGTCAGCTGGGTGTGGCAGCCAGGTGCCCCCTAGAGGATGGGGAGCCTGTCAGCCCAAGGCCTGTCACTGCAGGCTGTCCCTGCTGTCACCAGCCAGGCCTCTGAAAATTGGTCAAACCATGCCCAGACTTGGGGCAAATTTGGCCCAAGGTCTTGAAAAGACAAGTCGGGAAGAAAGATATGGGACAGAGGGAGAAAGCGAAGGGAGCAGGAGAAAGGGAAGGAAGAATAAAAAGTAGTGTTGGGCTGCAGGAGTGAGATGGAGGAATTGCAGGAAAAGAGGCAGGAAGCAGGAGAGTGAGAGAAAAGGAAAGTAGAGACATGCAGCCAGACGAGGGGTTAGTGAGGGAGGATGGGACAGAGAACAGGATGAGAAGGAAATAAGGCAAGGCAAGGACAGGCAAGGATAGGCAAAGCAAGGCTAGGCTGCAGACATTTTTTCGCTTTATAGTTTCTAGCACATTCGTCTTCAGACTAGGAGTAAGGCCATAAGACCGTATGGATTAGGCCCAAGCAAAAACCCCGGGTACTTGAGACACTCAGGATAAGCCTAAAATACGCAGATCTCTCCATAAGGATGGTTTTTATACTGTGCTTCCACAATCTGCTGGCAGTAGAAAAAAATAAGCTGCAGATCTCTTAGGCTGAGTCATGGTGCTTTGTTGCAGGGACCATGCATATCATGGGAATATTTCACCATTTCTGCTCTGGTTTTCAGTGTATGACACCAAAACACCCACCTGATGACATCCTTTCAAGAGCAAAGGCAGCAATTTGCAGAATTCCGCTTCTTTGGGGAAGTGAGAAGTTGCTGAGCTGACACCAAGTCCTGCAGTGTCCCTGACACCTGCAGAGTCACCGCATCCTAGCCACAGTACTGGCATTGTTACAAAGGTTCTTTGTCAGAGGAGTTTGGCAGCCAGGCGCCCCCTAGGGGATTGGGAGCCTGTCAGCCCCGGGCCTGTCACTGCCGGCTGTCCCTGCTGTCACCAGCATGCCTCTGAAATTTGATCATACCATGCCCAGACTTGGGGCCAATTTGGCCCAAAGTCTTGAAAAGACAAGTTGGAAAGAAAGATATGGGACAGAGGGAGAAAGCGAAGGGAGCAGGAGAAAGGGAAGGAAGAATAAAAAGTAGTGTTGGGCTGCCGGAGTGAGATGGAGGAATTGCCAGAAAAGAGGCAGGAAGGAGGAGAGTGAGGGAAAAGGAAAGTAGAGACATGCAGCCAGACGAGGGGTTAATGAGAGCGGATGGGACTGAGAACAGGATGAGAAGGAAATAAGGCAAGGCAAGGACAGGTAAGGACATGAAAGGCAACGCTAGGTTGCAGGACATTTTTTTGCTTTATAGTTTCTAGCACATTCGTCTTCAGACTAGGAGGAAAGCCAGAGGACGGTATGGATTAGGCCCAAACAAAAACCCCAGCTACTTGAGACACTTAGACTAAGCCTAAAATACGCAGATCTATCCATAAGGATGGTTTTTATACTGTACTTCCACAATATGCAGGCAATACAAGAAAAAAAGCCGCAGATCTCCTTCGGCTGAGTCATGGTGCTTTGGTGAAGGGACCATGCATATAATGGGAATATTTCACCATTTCTACTATGTTTTTCAGTGTATTACACCAAAACACCCATCTGATGACATCCTTTCAAGAGCAAAGGCAGCAATTTGCAGAAGTCCGCTCCTTTGGGGAAGTGAGAAATTGCTGAGCTGCCACCAAGTCCTGCAGTGTCCCTGTCACCTGCAGAGTCACCACATACTCGCCACAGTAGCGGGCATTGTGACAAAGGTTCTATGTCAGCTGGGTGTGGCAGCCAGGCGCCCCCTAGCGGATGGGGAGCTTGTCAACCCCGGGCCTGTCACTGCCCGCTGTCCCTGCTGTCACCAGCCAGGCCTCTGAAAACTTGTAAAACCATGCCCAGACTTAGGCCACTTTGGCCCAAAGTCTAGAAAAGACAAGTTGGGAAGAAAGATATGGGACAGAGGGAGAAAGCGAAGGGAGCAGGAGAAAGGGAAGGAAGAATAAAAAGTAGTGTTGGGCTGCAGGAATTAGATGGAAGAATAGCAAGAAAAGAGGCAGGAAACAGGAGAGTGAGAGAAAAGGAAAGAAGAGACATGCAGCCAGACGAGGGGTTAGTGAGAGAGGATGGGACACAGAACAGGATGAGAAGGAAATAAGGGAAGGCAAGGACAGGCAAGGATAGGCAAAGCAAGGCTAGGCTGCAGGACATTTTTTCGCTTCATAGTTTCTAGCACATTCGTCTTCAGACTAGGAGTAAGGCCATAAGACCGTATGGATTAGGCCCAAGCAAAAACCCCAGCTACTTGAGACACTTAGACTAAGCCTAAAATACGCAGATGTCTCCATAAGGATGGTTTTTATACTGTGCTTCCACAATCTGCTGGCAGTACAAAAAAATAAGCTGCAGATCTCCTTATGGTGAGTCATGGTGCTTTGGTGCAGGGACCATGCATATCATGGGAATATTTCACCATTTCTGCTCTGGTTTTCAGAGTATGACACCAAAACACCCACCTGATGATATCCTTTCAAGAGCAAAGGCAGCAATTTGCAGAATTCCGCTTCTTTGGGGAAGTGAGAAATTGCTGAGCTGACACCAAGTCCTGCAGTGTCCCTGTCACCTGCAGAGTCACCACATACTCGCCACGGTAGCGGGCATTGTGACAGAGGCTCTATGTCAGCTGGGTGTGGCAGCCAGGCGCCCCCTAGGGGATGAAGAGCCTGTCAGCCCCGGGCCTGTCACTGCCTTCTGTCCCTGCTGTCACCAGCCAGGCCTCTGAAAATTGGTCAAACCATGCCCAGACTTAGGGCCAATTTGGCCCAAAGTCTTGAAAAGACAAGTCGGGAAGAAAGATATGGGACAGAGGGAGAAAGCGTAGGGAGCAGGAGAAAGGGAAGGAAGAATGGAAAGCCCGAATTAAGAGGGAAATCAGCAGCCCACTTGACGTGCATGTACACTAATGCACGCCGTATGGGCATCTAACAAGAGAAGCTGGAAGCCATCGTGTAGCAGGAAAGCTATGACGTAGTTGCCATCACAGAAACATGGTGGGTGACTCATATGACTGGAGTGCTGCTGTGTGTGGCTACAAGCTCTTCAGAAAAGATAGGCAGGGTAGGAGAGGTGGAGGGGTGGCTTTATATGTTAGAGAGTCACTCGACTCTGTTAAACTTGAGGTCAGCAGTGACAAGGTTGAGTTCCTCTGGAGCAGAATCAGGGGGAAGGAAGTCCAACAAGGCTGACATCCTCGTGGGTGTCTGTTATAGACCGCGCAACCAGGACAATGAAGGAGATGAATTATTCTACAAGCAGCTGGCAGATGTCTCAAAATCAACGGCCCTTGTTCTTGTGGGTGAATTTAACCTGCCGGATATCTGCTGGGAGGTCAATACTGCACAGAAGAGGCAGTCTAGGAAGTTCCTAGAGTGTATAGAGGACAATTTCCTTCATCAGCTGGTAAATGAGCCCACCAGGGGCAAGACCCCGCTAGACCTACTGTTTACAAACAGAGAAAGGCTGGTGGGAGATGTAGTGGTTGGAGGCCGCCTGGGGCATAGCGACCATGAAATAATAGAATTTTCAGTACTCAGAGATGCAGGGAGAACCATTAACAAAACCTCTATGCTGGACTTCCCGAGGGCAGATTTTTGCCTATTCAGAAGTCTAGTTCAGAGCATACCCTGGGAAACAATGCTTAAAAACAAGGGGGCCCAGGAGGGTTGGACATGCTTCAAGCAGGTGGTTTTGAGTGCACAGGAACAGGCTATACCAGTGTGCCGAAAGGCTAGCCGGCGGGGAAGACAACCGGCTTGGCTAAACAGGGAGATTCTGAATGAAATCAGAAATAAAAAGAGACTTTACCGACTGTGGAAAAAAGGCCTGGCTACTTATGAAGGATTTATGGAAATAGCTAGATCATGCAGAAAAAAGATCAGGGAAACAAAAGTGCAATTTGAAGTTAACTTGGCCAATTCTGTCAGGGATAATAAAAAGTCCTTCTTCAAATATGTTAATAACAAAAGGAGGGGCAAGGAAAACCTCCATTCTCTGTTGGACTCTGAAGGAAATATAGTTAACAAAGATGAGGAGAAAGCTGAGGTACTTAATACCTACTTTGCCTCAGTTTTTACCAGTGAGACAGGTGGCCCTCAGGACAACTCATCTCTGGAGGTGGTTGACAGAGACAGGAAGCCAAATAGGCCCCTTGTATTCCAGGAGGAAATAGCTGGTGATTTACTGAGCCATCTGGATCCTCACAAGTCTATGGGACCAGATGGGATCCATCCTAGGGTGATGAGGGAGCTAGCAGAAGAACTTGCCAAGCCGCTCTCCATCATCTTCCAACAGTCCTGGCTCACTGGGGAGGTCCCATATGATTGAAAATTGGCCAATGTTACCCCAGTCCACAAAAAGGGCTGCAGAGCTGACCCTGGCAACTACAGGCCTGTCAGTCTGACCTCGGTGCCTGGCAGGGTTATGGAGCAGATCATGCTGAGTGGAATCACACAGCACCTTCAGGATGGACAAGGGATCAGACCCAGCCAGCATGGGTTTAGGAGGGGCAGGTCCTGTCTGACCAACCTGATCTCCTTTTATGATCAGGTGACCCAGCTGGTGGATGAGGGGAAAGCCATGGATGTGGTCTATCTGGACTTCAGCAAGGCCTTTGACACTGTCTCCCATAATATACTCTTGCAAAAGCTGGTAGCCCATGGCTTGGACAAGTGTACTCTACGCTGGGTTAAGAACTGGCTGGAGGGCCGGGCCCAGAGAGTGCTGGTGAATGGGGCTGCATCCAGCTGGCGGCCAGTCACTAGTGGTGTTCCCCAGGGGTCAGTGTTGGGTCCAGTCCTGTTTAACATCTTTATTGATGATTTAGATGAGGGGATTGAGACCATCATCAGCAAATTTGCAGATGACACCAAGTTGGGAGGGAGTGTCGACCTACTGGAAGGCAGGAGGGCTCTGCAGAGGGATCTGGATAGACTGGAAAAATGGGCTGATTCCAATGGGATGAAGTTCAATAAGGCCAAGTGCCGGGTGCTGCACTTTGGTCACAACAACCCCCTGCAGCGCTACAGGCTGGGCACAGAGTGGCTGGAGAGCAGTCAGACAGAAAGGGACCTGGGGGTACTAATTGACAGGAAGCTCAACATGAACCAACAGTGTGCCCAGGTGGCCAAGAAGGCCAACGGTATCCTGTCCTGTATCAAAAATAGCGTGGTCAGCAGGACAAGGGAAGTGATCCTTCCCCTGTACTCTGCATCGGTGAGGCCACATCTGGAGTATTGTGTTCAGTTCTGGGCCTCTCAGTTCAGGAAAGACATTGAAGTGCTGGAGCGGGTCCAGAGAAGAGCAACACGACTGGTGAAGGGACTTGAACACAAGCCCTATGGGGAGAGGCTGAGGGAGCTGGGGTTGTTTAGTCTAGAGAAGAGGAGGCTTAGAGGTGACCTCATCACTCTCTATAACTACCTGAAGGGAAGTTATAGCCAGGTGGGGATTGGTCTCTTCTCCCAGGCAGTTAGCAATAGGACAAGGGGGCATGGGCTTAAACTCTACCAGGGGAAATTTAGACTGGATATCAGAAAGAAATTCTTTACAGAGAGAGTGGTCAGGCATTGGAATGGCCTGCCCAGGGAGGTAGTGGACTCGCCGTCCCTAGAGGTTTATAAACTGAGATTGGACATGGCACTTAGTGCCATGATCTAGTGAATGGACTAGAGTTGGACCAAGAGTTGGACTCGATGATCGCTGAGGTCTTTTCTAACCCAGTCGATTCTGTGATTCTGTGATTCTGTGATTCTGTGAATAAAAAGTAGTGTTGGGCTGCAGGAGTGAGATGAAGGAATTGAACGAAAAGAGGCAGGGAGCAGCAGAGTGAGAGAAAAGGAAAGAAGAGACATGAAGCTAGACGAGGGGTTAGTGAGAGAGGATGGGACAGAGAATAGGATAAGAAGGAAATAAGGCAAGACAAGGACAGGCAAGGCAAGGCTAGGCTGCAGGACATTTTTTTGCTTTATAGTTTCTAGCACATTCGTCTTCAGACTAGGAGGAGAGCCAGAAGACCGTATGGATTAGGCCAAAGCAAAAACCCCAGCTACTTGAGACGCTTGGACTAAGCCTAAAATATGCAGATCTCTCCATAAGGATGGTTTTTATACTGTACTTCCACAATCTGCTGGCAGTACAAAAAAATAAGCTGCAGATCTCCTTAGGCTGAGTCATAGTGCTTTGGTGCAGGGACCATGCATATCATGGGAATATTTCACCATTTCTGCTCTGGTTTTCAGTGTATTACACCAAAACACCCACCTGATGACATCCATTCAAGAGCAAAGGCAGCAATTTGCAGAATTCCGCTTCTTTGGGGAAGTGAGAAATTGCTGAGCTGCCACCAAGTCCTGCAGTGTCCCTGTCACCTGCAGAGTCACCGCATCCTAGCCACAGTACTGGCATTGTGACAAAGGTTCTTTGTCAGAAGAGTTTGGCAGCCAGGCGCCCCCTAGGGGATTGGGAGCCTGTCAGCCCCGGGCCTGTCACTGCCGGCTGTCCCTGCTGTAACCAGCATGCCTCTGAAATTTGATCATACCATGCCCAGACTTGTGGCCAATTTGGCCCAAAGTCTTGAAAAGACAAGTTGGGAAGAAAGATATGGGACAGAGGGAGAAAGCGAAGGGAGCAGGAGAAAGGGAAGGAAGAATAAAAAGTAGTGTTGGGCTGCCGGAGTGAGATGGAGGAATTGCCAGAAAAGAGGCAGGAAGGAGGAGAGTGAGAGAAAAGGAAAGTAGAGACATGCAGCCAGATGAGGGGTTAATGAGAGTGGATGGGACAGAGAACAGGATGAGAAGGAAATAAGGCAATGCAAGGATAGGTAAGGACAGGCAAGGCAACGCTAGGTTGCAGGACATTTTTTCGCTTTATAGTTTCAGGCACATTCGTCTTCAGAAGAGGAGGAAAGCCAGAGGACCGTATGGATTAGGCCCAAACAAAAACCCCAGCTACTTGAGACACTTAGACTAAACCTAAAATATGCAGATCTCTCCATAAGTATGGTTTTTATACTGTACTTCCACAATATGCAGGCAATACACGAAAACAAGCTGCAGATCACCTTAGGCTGAGTCATGGTGCTTTGGTGTAGGGACCATGCATATCATGGGAATATTTCACCATTTCTACTCTGTTTTTCAGTGTATTACACCAAAACACCCATCTGATGACATCCTTTCAAGAGCAAAGGCAGCAATTTGCAGAATTCCGCTCCTTTGGGGAAGTGAGAAATTGCTAAGCTGACACCAAGTCCTGCAGTGTCCCTGTCACCTGCAGAGTCACCACATACTCGCCACGGTAGCGGGCATTGTGACAAAGGTTCTATGTCAGCTGGGTGTGGCAGCCAGGCGCCCCCTAGCGGATGGGGAGCCTGTCAGCCCCGGGCCTGTCACTGCCCGCTGTCCCTGCTGTCACCAGCCAGGCCTCTGAAAACTTGTAAAACCATGCCCAGACTTGTGGCCACTTTGGCCCAAAGTCTAGAAAAGACAAGTCAGGAAGAAAGATATGGGACAGAGAGAGAAGCGAAGGGAGCAGGAGAAAGGGAAGGAAGAATAAAAAGTACTGTTGGGCTGAAGGAGTGAGATGGAAGAATAGCAAGAAAAGAGGCAAGAACCAGGAGAGTGAAAGAAAAGGGAAGAATAGACATGTAGCCAGACGAGGGGTTAGTGAGAGAGGATGGGACAGAGAACAGGATAAGAAGGAAAAAAGGCAAGGGAAGGACAGGGATGGACAGGCAAAGCAAGGCTAGGCTGCAGGACACTTTTTTGCTTTATAGTTTCTAGCACATTCGTCTTCAGACTAGGAGTAAGGCCATAAGACCATATGGATTAGGCCCAAGCAAAAACCCCAGCTACTTGAGACACTTAGACTAAGCCTAAAATACGCAGATCTCTCCATAAGGATGGTTTTTATACTGTGCTTCCACAATCTGCTGGCAGTACAAAAATATAAGCTGCAAATATCCTTAGGCTGAGTCATGGTGCTTTGGTGCAGGGACCATGCATATCATGGGAATATTTCACCATTTCTGCTCTGGTTTTCAGTGTATGACACCAAAACCCCGACCTGATGATATCCTTTCAAGAGCAAAGGCAACAATTTGCAGAATTCCGCATCGTTGGGGAAGTGAGAAATTGCTGAACTGACACCAAGTCCTGCAGTGTCCCTGTCACCTGCACAGTCACCACATACTTGCCACGGTAGCGGGCATTGTGACAAAGGTTCTATGTCAGCTGGGTGTGGCAGCCAGGTGCCCCCTAGAGGATGGGGAGCCTGTCAGCCCAAGGCCTGTCACTGCAGGCTGTCCCTGCTGTCACCAGCCAGGCCTCTGAAAATTGGTCAAACCATGCCCAGACTTGGGGCAAATTTGGCCCAAGGTCTTGAAAAGACAAGTCGGGAAGAAAGATATGGGACAGAGGGAGAAAGCGAAGGGAGCAGGAGAAAGGGAAGGAAGAATAAAAAGTAGTGTTGGGCTGCAGGAGTGAGATGGAGGAATTGCAGGAAAAGAGGCAGGAAGCAGGAGAGTGAGAGAAAAGGAAAGTAGAGACATGCAGCCAGACGAGGGGTTAGTGAGGGAGGATCGACAGAGAACAGGATGAGAAGGAAATAAGGCAAGGCAAGGACAGGCAAGGACAGGCAAAGCAAGGCTAGGCTGCAGGACATTTTTTCGCTTTATAGTTTCTAGCACATTCGTCTTCAGACTAGGAGTAAGGCCATAAGACCGTATGGATTAGGCCCAAGCAAAAACCCCAGCTACGTGAGACACTTAGACTAAGCCTAAAATACGCAGATCTCTCCATAAGGATGGTTTTTATACTGTGCTTCCACAATCGGCTGGCAGTACAAAAAAATAAGCTTCAGATCTCATTCGGCTGAGTCATGGTGCTTTGGTGCATCGACCATACATATCATAAGAATATTTCAGATTTCTGGTCTGGTTTTTAGTGTATGACACCAAAACACCCAATTGACTATATCCTTTCAAGAGCAAAGGCAGCAATTTGCAGAATTCCGCTTCTTTGGGGAAGTGAGAAATTGCTGAGCTGACACCAAGTCCTGCAGTGTCCCTGTCACCTGCAGAGTCACCACATACTCGCCACGGTAGCGGGCATTGTGACAAAGGTTCTATGTCAGCTGGGTGTGGCAGCCAGGCGCCCCCTAGGGGATGGGGAGCCTGTCAGCCCCGGGCCTGTCACTGCCTGCTGTCCCTGCTGTCAGCAGCCAGGCCTCTGAAAATTGGTCAAACCATGGCCAGTCTTGGGGCAAATTTGGCCCAAAGTCTTGAAAAGACAAGTCGGGAAGAAAGGTATGGGACAGAGGGAGAAAGCGAAGGGAGCAGGAGAAAGGGAAGGAAGAATAAAAAATAGTGCTGGGCTGCAGGAGTGAGATGGAGGAATTGCAAGAAAAGAGGCAGGAAGCAGGAGAGTGAGAGAAAATGAAACACGAGACATGCAGGCAGACGAGGGGTTGGTGAGAGAATATTGGACAGAGAACAGGATGAGAAGGAAATAAGGCAAGGCAAGAATAGGCAAGGACAGGCAAAGCAAGGCTAGGCTGCAGGACATTTTTTTGCTGTATAGTTTCTAGCACATTCATCTTCAGACTAGGAGTAAGGCCATAAGACCATATGGATTAGGCCCAAGCAAAAACCCCAGCTACTTGAGACACTTAGACTAAGCCTAAAATACGAAGATCTCTCCATAAGGATGGTTTTTATACTGTGCTTCCACAATCTGCTGGCAGTACAAAAATATAAGCTGCAGATCTCTTAGGCTGGGTCATGGTGCTTTGGTGCATGGACCATACATATCATGAGAATATTTCACCATTTCAGCTCTGGTTTTCAGTGTATGATACCAAAACACCCACTTGATGATATCCTTTCAAGAGCAAAGGCAGCAATTTGCAGAATTCCACTTCTTTGGGGAAGTGAGAAATTGCTGAGCTGACACCAAGTCCTGCAGTGTCCCTGTCACCTGCAGAGTCACCACATACTCGCCACAGTAGCGGGCATTGTGACAAAGGTTCTATGTCAGCTGGGTGTGGCAGCCAGGCGCCCCCTAGGGGATGGGGAGCTTGTCAGCCCCGGGCCTCTCACTGCCTGCTGTCCCTGCTGTCACCATCCAGGCCTCTGAAAATTGGTCAAACCATGCCCAGACTTTGGGCCAATTTGGCCCAAGGTCTTGAAAAGACAAGTCGGGAAGAAAGATATGGGACAGAGGGAGAAAGCGAAGGGAGCAGGAGAAAGGGAAGGAAGAATAAAAAGTAGTGTTGGGCTGCAGGAGTGAGATGGAGGAATTGCCATTAAAGAGGCAGGAAGCAGGAGAGTGAGAGAAAAGGAAAGACGAGACATGCAGCCAGACGAGGGGTTAGTGAGAGAAGATTGGACAGAGAACAGGATGAGAAGGAAATAAGGCAAGGGAAAGACAGGCAAGGACAGGCAAAGCAAGGCAAAGTACTTGAGACACTTAGACTAAGCCTAAAATAGGAAGATGTCTCCATAATGATGGTTTTTATACTGTGCTTCCACAAAAAAATAAGCTGCAGATCTCCTTAGGATGCGTCATGGTGCTTTGGGGAAGTGATCATGCATATCATTGGAATATTTCACCATTTCAGCTCTGGTTTTCAGTGTATGACACCAAAACACCCATTTGACTATATCCTTTCAAGAGCAAAGGCAGCAATTTGCAGAATTCCGCTTCTTTGGGGAAGTGAGAAATTGCTGAGCTGACACCAAGTCCTGCAGTGTCCCTGTCACCTGCAGAGTCACCACATACTCGCCACGGTAGCGGGCATTGTGACAAAGGTTCTATGTCAGCTGGGTGTGGCAGCCAGGCGCCCCCTAGGGGATGGGGAGCCTGTCAGCCCCGGGCCTGTCACTGCCTGCTGTCCCTGCTTTCACCAGCCAGGCCTCTGAAAATTGGTCAAACCATGCCCAGACTTGGGGCCAATTTGGCCAAAAGTCTCCAACAGACAATTTGGGAAGAAAGATATGGGACAGAGGAGAAAGCGAAGGGAGCCGGAGAAAGGGAAGGAAGAATAAAAAGTACTGTTGGGCTGAAGGAGTGAGATGGAGGAATTGCAAGAAAAGAGGCAGGAAGCAGGAGAGTGAGAGAAAAGGAAAGACGAGACATGCAGCCACACGAGGTGTTAGTGAGAGAGCATGGGACAGAGAACAGGATGAGAAGGAAATAAGGCAAGGCGAGGACAGCCAAGGCAAGGCTAGGCTGTAGGACATTTTTTTGCTTTATAGTTTCTCGCACATTCGTCTTTAGACTAGGAGGAAAGCCATAGGACCGTATGGATTAGGCCCATGCAAAAACCCCAGCTACTTGAGACACTTAGACTTAGCCTAAGATGCGAAGATCACTCCATAAGTATGGTTCTTACATTGTACTTCGACAATCTGCTGTCAGTACAAAAAAATAAGCTGCAGATCTCCTTAGGCTGACTCATGGTGCTTTGGTGCAGGGACCATGCATATCATGGGAATATTTCACCATTTCTGCTCTGGTTTTCAGTGTATGACACCAAAACAGCCACCTGATGACATTCTTTCAAGAGCAAAGGCAGCAATTTGCAGAATTCCGCTTCTTTGGGGATGTGAGAAATTGCTGAGCTGACACCAAGACCTGCAGTGTCCCTGTCACCTGCAGAGTCACCGCATCCTCGCCACGGTAGCGAGCATTCTGACAGAGGTTCTATGTCAGCTGGGTGTGACAGCCAGGCGCCCCCTAGGGGATGGGGAGCCTGTCAGCCCCGGGCCTGTCACTGCCTGCTGGCCCTGCTGTCACCAGCCAGGCCTCTGAAAACTTGTCAAACCATGCCCAGATGTGGGGCCACTTTGGTCCAAAGTCTCCAACAGAGAAGTCAAGAGGAACGATATGGGACAGAGGGAGAAAGCGAAGGGAGCAGGAGAAAGGGAAGGAAGAATAAAAAGTAGTGTTTAGATGCAGGAGTGAAATGGAGGAAATGCAATAAAAGAGGCAGGAAGCAGGAGAGTGAGAGAAAAGGAAAGAAGAGACATGCAGCCAGACGAGGGGTTAGTGAGAGAGGATGGGACAGAGGACAGGATGAGAAGGAAATAAGGCAAGGCAAGGACAGGCAAGGACAGGCAAGGACAGGCAAAGCAAGGCTAGACTGCAGGACATTTTTTCGCTTTATAGTTTCTAGCACATTCGTCCTCGGACTACGAGGAAAGCCATAAGACCGTATGGATTAGGCCCAAGCAAAAACCCCAGCTACTTGAGACGCTTAGACTAAGCCTAAAATACGCAGATCTCTCCATAAGGATGGTTTTTATACTGTGCTTCCACAATCTGCTGGCAGTACAAAAATATAAGCTGCAGATCTCCTTCGGCTGAGTCATGGTGCTTTGTTGCAGGGACCATGCATATCATGGGAATATTTCACCATTTCTACTCTGTTTTTCAGTGTATTACACCAAAACACCCATCTGATGACATCCTTTCAAGAGCAAAGGCAGTAATTTGCAGAATTCCGCTCCTTTGGGGAAGTGAGAAATTGCTGAGCTGCCACCAAGTACTGCAGTGTCCCTGTCACCTGCAGAGTCACCACATTCTCGCCACGGTAGCGGGCATTGTGACAAAGGTTCTATGTCAGCTGGGTGTGGCAGCCAGGCGCCCCCTAGGGGATGGGGAGCCTGTCAGCCCCGGGCCTGACACTGCCTGCTGTCCCTGCTGTCACCAGCCAGGCCTCTGAATATTGGTCAAACCATGCCCAGACTTGGGGCCAATTTGGCCCAAAGTCTTGAAAACACAAGTCAGGAAGAAAGATATGGGACAGAGGGAGAAAGCGAAGGGAGCAGGAGAAAGGGAAGGAAGAATAAAAAGTAGTGTTGGGCTACAGGATTGAGATGGAGGAATTGCAGGAAAAGAGGGAGGAAGTAGGAGAGTGATAGAAAAGGAAAGACGAGACATGCAGCCAGACGAGGGGTTAGTGAGAGAGGATGGGACAGAGAACAGGATGAGAAGGAAATAAGGCAAGGCAAGGACAGGCAAGGACAGGCAAGGACAGGCAAAGCAAGGCTAGGCTGCGGGACATTTTTTGCTATATAGTTTCTAACACATTCGTGTTCAGACTAGGAGTAAGGCCATAAGACCGTATGGATTAGGCCCAAGCAAAAACCCCAGCTACTTGAGACGCTTAGACTAAGCCTAAAATACGCAGATCTCTCCATAAGGATGGTTTTTCTACTGTGCTTCCACAATCTGCTGGCAGTACAAAAAAATAAGCTGAAGATCTCCTTAGGCTGAGTCATGGTGCTTTGGTGCAGGGACCATGCATATCATGGAATATTTCAGCATTTCTGCTCTGGTTTTCAGTGTATGACTCCAAAACACCCACCTGATGATATCCTTTCAAGAGCAAAGGCAGCAATTTGCAGAATTCCGCTTCTTTGGGGAAGTGAGAAATTGCTGAACTGACACCAAGTCCTGCAGTGTCTCTGTCACCTGCAGAGTCACCACATACTCGCCACGGTAGCGGGCATTGTGACAAAGATTCTATGTCAGCTGGGTGTGGCAGCCAGGCGCCCCCTAGGGGATGGGGAGCCTGTCAGCCCCGAGCCTGTCACTGCCTGCTGTCCCTGCTGTCAACTGCCCGGCCTCTGACAATTGGTCAAACCATGCCCAGACTTGGGGCCAATTCGGCCCAAAGTCTTGAAAAGACAAGTCGGGAAGAAAGATATGGGACAGAGGGAGAAAGCAAAGGGAGCAGGAGAAAGGGAAGGAAGAATAAAAAGTAGTGTTGGGCTGCAGGAGTGAGATGGAGGAATTGCCATTAAAGAGGCAGGAAGCAGGAGAGTGAGAGAAAAGGAAAGAAGAGACATGCAGCCAGACGAGGGGTAAGTGAGAGAGGATGGGACAGAGAACAGGATGAGAAGGTAATAAGGTAAGGGAAGGACAGGCAAGGACAGGCAAGGCAAGCCTAGGCTGCAAGACATTTTTTGGCTTTATAGTTTCTAGCACATTCTTCTTCAGACTAGGAGGAAAGCCATAAAACCGTATGGATTAGGCCCAAGCAAAAACCCCAGCTACTTGAGACACTAAGACTAAGCCTAAAATACGCAGATCTCTCCATAAGAATGGTTTTTATACTGTACTTCCACAATCTGCAGGCAGTACAAAAAAATAAGCTGCAGTTCTCCTTAGGCTGAGTCATGGTGCTTTGGGGCGGGGATCATGCATATCATGGGCATATTTCACTATTACTGGTCTGGTTTTCAGCGTATTACACCGAAACACCCGCCTGATGACATCCTTTCAAGAGCAAAGGTTCGCGGTTGAGGCGTACAAACGACATGGACCGAGTTCTTTCAAGATGAAAGTAATAGATGCCATTTATTGCTACAAGTGCATTTTTATACAATTCTACCAGTTCATGTGTCTTTTCAATATTGGTTACAAGTTTCAGCACTGACATCTCATTGGTTAATTTTTCTATCATCCATGTTATTCTTCTATCCCCTTCTTTCTCACGGGTACATCTCTCCTCTCTCCGGATACTCCTTTACTCCCATCCTTCTCAAGGGTAAATCTTAATATCTCAAGGCTGATCTCTACTCTCATATTTTCTGTCAAGGATTCCACAGACCCGCTGCAGTTTCCCACAATTCCCCCTTTTTTTATTTTTGCTAAAAATGCTGCCCTCATTGTCCACTGCAGGGCCCTTTGCAGCAGAGAAATCATGCATGGCAACATTAGTAACACAACCACAACAACCATCAAAATGATCAGTCCTGTTTTCACTACTGATAACAACCATCCTAGAAACCCTCAACCACTAATCAATTTATTTAACAAATCCCATCGAAGTCTTCACACCCGTGTCCTTGAGCTAATAACAAAAAATCTATCGCGACCCCACTCTGCCATGTGGCATGTCTTACAGAATGTACATCTAGAAAAAGTCCACTTAAAGCCTTTTAAGTTCTGTTAGCTTGCTTAACTAGTCAGCATCCTAATTTTCTAAAATATTTAAAGCTTTTAGCTGTGCCAACACCAGATACAAGAGATTCTAAAACCCTTAACCTTGAACCCCAAAAATCTACATTATCATCACATTTTGACTCATATACACGCAAAAAGTGTTTTTCTCGTCTTGCTCTTCTGTGATCTATTATCTATTATACATTGGGCGTTAAGAGAGTTAATAGTCCCAAAATACACAGTCCTTCAACAGCATTAGAAGGAATTCCTGGTCAGGCTCTATCTCCACAGATCAAGAATACACCATACAGGAGGTTTTGGGGTCGCTGTTCCCACATTATCAATGACATCCCTTGGATTCTTCTGCGAGCCATTACACCATTGAGTTTCATTTCTATAGTCACCAAAGGTAGAATTAACATTTTGCAGTTTTATTCATTCATTTTCTCGTATATTGTTCTGACACTTTTCACAAACCAGGTTGATACAAGTGTCCATGGGCATAGATGCCAGCAATTCCAGTTCCTGTGGTTCAATGTCTATTTCCGGGAGACAGTTAATCCAAAGTGCCATGTTAGTATTATTACAGTTTGTTGCAATGCCTCTGCACCAACCTCTATTTTGAAACAGTTGTGTGATGCTGCTGTAGTCATCAAGGGGGATGCCAACCAAGCATGTGTGGAACGGGTTTTCCAGAGATGCCATAGCTAGGCATATGGAGTCCTGGTCAGTCATGTTGGTTAAAGTACTCCACATGTTAGTCTTTCTCTGTGCGGGCATCCAAAACACAGCAGCTGCAACAATCATTGTCAGGAAGATAACACAGGTTTCACATTTCGTGCTGGCAACCATTGCGGCCCTTGATCTGTAAAGACATAAGCATAGCCTCTCCCCCAGGTTATCAATTGATGTGGCCTTTTCCATTGACCATTAACTAGTGATTTGGCCATAACTAATGTAGGTTCTTTCTGATTTAGCATGGTTTTGGGTCACACTTGCAAAGTATTTCATCACATACAATGCTTTTGACAATAGGTGTTGTGGTGTTTTCCCTACTTCTCCCCCCTTTTTGTTTAAAAAAGAACAGAACCAAAACAAAAAACACAGTTCAGAAGGAGATACGTGCATTGGACCTTGACTACGTACTCAGAATCACAAATCAAATTTAGAGGTTCCTCCTTAAAAAGCTCTAAGTAATGTAAAGCTGTGTCAAGTTCTGCTAATTGGGTTGAACCTTCAATAATTTTTACAGAATGATGCCAATTGTTATCTTCACACCAAACCACTACAGCTTTATGGGACTTCCCAGAACCAGCAACAAAAACTTTGCAAGTATGTAGGATCAGACCAAATACAAGTATGGCCTATGACCTGATGTGAAAGACTTGCAGGTTCTGCAGCAATTTACATTTTACATTTATGCATGCCAAAAGCTGTGCTGTTAAGAAAACCAGCTAGTGCAATTTACAAAGACATAGATTACAAATAAAATTAAAAAATCAGAATTACATTTCACAAATGGTACATATATGACAAAAGGATCATGGCCTATTGAAACTTAAATTCATTCCCTGCTTTTCTTGATCAGAGTAAAAAGCAGTATATCAGTCTGCTAGCAATCTCATCATACTGTTCCACAATAGCCACAGGTTGTTTCTATGTTGTAGCTATAAATAGACAAATCTGCAAGTCCAATTGAATGCAGTCAGCCTGTAAAGTTGTCATAAATTTATTCCTCAAAGTTTCCAACTCCATTTTGGCTGTCATATTTATTGGATATTGTTTTCCCTTACCAGATCGAAGTCCTGTTTCAGATCAATCAGTGTAGTATTTGCTTTATCGAAACATTGGCTGTTAATACTAGTGGAAATACAGCATTTGAAATTTCCTTGGAGATTTCTCACTTGCAGCAAGCAGATATGCGCCATCCAAGCAGCTTCTTGTAGGCCATGCAACTAAACAGAATTCTCAGAAAACGTTATTTGAGCTTACAATTTACTTAACAAATCTTAACCTAAGAGAAGTATAGGAGTTTCTAACAACTATAAGAATTCATGTATTTAAACTTTGTTCCAAATATGGCATTCTATTGGTCTCAAAAAACGGCCTTTCTTTCATTCTCTCTCATGACCTCAAAAACTAGCACAGTGAATTTACTAAGAAGTCACTTACAACTAATTACCACAGAATAAGTCTATTAACAAATTTTTGGTTTAGTTTTCCAGTTTCATTAGAACTATGGGTCTGCTAAGGATGCCTTTAAACTTCACCCTCGGACTGCTCCATTCAGTATTACATCGCTGCAGTGGCGGGGAGAGAGAACCCCCCCTTTCACTGCTTTAAAAGCAGGCAGCCAGATTTTTCCAGTTGTTTTTTCTTTCTGTGCAGTGTAGATATAACCAAGGTCACGCAGCTGGCATACTGGCTGGTATGAAGTAGGAGGTTCTGGGAAACTTCTCAGTTACAATGAGCTGCACACAGGCCTGGGATATTTTGCTCTTTTGTTTACCCATTTCATTCCAACTACAAATTTCAAGTAGCTCAGAAATAGTTACATTCCTTAGCTTCATTTACGTTTTACAATTTAGAGGTGTCAAAAAACAGTATAAACCAGTATAATAAACATAAATCCATTAGTCTATTTTCCTAGATCCAAATCAGTTAATATTCTAGCAATTTTTAAATACAACCTCTTCCAAATTCACAGCTATCATAGCATTTTAACAATTTAAATGCTTTTCTAACAATATAAGCGATTACTTTAATGTGTAAGGATGCATCCTAAGGGGGAGCAAGGTGGCATTTTAGCAGTGGAACCGGTTCACATTTTGTAATTATCTCCCCAAACAAGATTCTTTTGGTACCAAATATGAATATGCAAACTAAAATACTGAGCTCAGATGTGAAAACCATATACCAAGTTCAAATAAGCAGATGGATCACAGTTACACCAATTTAAGACAATATCTCAATTTTTTGCATTGCACCTTTGGGCTGCCTACTGCTCAGCCAGGTGGAGGTACCTCTGGGTCTCCCTGACAAAAAAAGTCAGTGCGCACTGGAGCCCCATCGGCCCCCGCAGCGAGCTGGACTGGGCAAGGCCTTTTTTGTTTTATTTTGTTTTGTTTTAGTGTCTCATCTGGTGCGCCACAGCTGTTATGCCAAAACCAGGATTCTTTACATGATGTGCATACGGAAAAACCAAATCCAGCACACCGAGATGAGACACAGCCTGTCACAGAGTTGCGCAAGTCTGAATGCCGGAATAAAGGTAGCATGCTAGAGAAAAGAAAAAAAAAATAACAGCTACTACACACAAAATTTTACCATCACATTCACGCAGTAAAGAACTAAATTACTTATGATCTTCTGTATTATCACAAAACACACATTTTGAGTCAACGGATTCTCATAATTTAACAGACTGTAAACTTATCGTACCATATAATAAAGACCTACCAAAATTGCAACATGCTTAAACCGATACCCACAAAGAAAACAGGTTAATGAGGGAAGCATCTTGCAGACTTCAGCAAGTTTACTGTGACATGTGTGTTGTCAGTTAACTCTCTCTCAGCTTGTTGACGTTCAAATCGTTCCAGCTGTAAAACTGTCTGTAATGATCTAATGATCTCTTGTAGAGATTTATTTTGTCCTGCTCTTCTCATCTTAAAAACAACATTAATTGCAACAAAATTCTATTCTCCGGACACTTTTCCCAATCATTTAACGTAAACAGCAGCGAACACTGATTTCAATATTTAACAAGATCTTCCTTCCTCATAATTCCGAGTGCTTTCCTAAGTTTTAAAACACCTCCCAATACTGATTTTTCAGGAACACAACTGAAAACAATTATTCCTGACCCCGTCTTGCAAGTAAAACCTTGAGAATGGGGAGGGAGGGGGAGAAAACACAGGGTGCTTGCAGCACGACTGGGAAAAATGGGGACAGAGTTTTACGGCGCACTGAAAAACAACTAGTAAAACAATTAACTCACATTCCTGACAAGCTGCTTGATTTTCAGAGAGGCAATACACAGAAGCACATAATATGTACTGTAAAACTTGCAGATAACACATCGGTAGCAAGCATTAGCATTCTCTACTGCTAATTTCAACATTAGTGCTTCCTTAACTTCTAAGTTTTCAACCTGCTTATTGATGGCCTCTTGAAGATGGTCAATAAATTGCATGTAATTCTCACTGGGACCCTGATCAATAGTTGCAATTGATTTGGCTGCATTGTTGGTTTCAGGCACCTTTATCATAGCTTGATATGCGAGGTCTGGTGACTGCCTCAGGATTTCAGAAAGTTATCGTGCCTGTAGTTGTGGTGTGTCAATTAGTGTCTCTTCCAGAAACACACGGGGTCCCGTGGTTTAACTGTAACTGAAAATGGGGGTAAATCCCAGCTTTTTGGTAAGTTCAGTTTACGCTCTGAAACTCCACCCCCACCCTCAGGAATTCGCTTTTTAGCAGTGTGGGAGGGAGGCGGGGGCAGGTTGGGGGGACCCAAATCCATAGGAATTACGTTATTTGGCTCAGTCTGGCTCACCACGGGGGGTCCTCCCCACCTAAATCTCCAGGCAAGGGGGGATAGGAAAAAAAATGTCCATTTTTTTCTTCCGCAACTGATAGCGGCGGGGCAGAGGGTTGAACTGTGATCAATGGCGGTGACGCAGATGGCGGAACCGCGGTTGATGATGGTAGAGGAGAGGTTCGAGCCGTGATTGATGACAGCGGAGCGGTCGGCCGAACGCATTGCTCCGACCGGTGTTTCGAGGTCCCCTCCCGAGATCGCACATAACCCAACGCTGTTTTTTCATGTGAGTCTTTCATAGCTTTTATCTGATCTCGGGGCCACACACATGTATATGAGTCTTTCATAATTTTTTTCTGATCTCGGAGCCACACATACGTATGCTCCTTCTTTACTCCTTTTAACTTTCCAAGAAAGTGCTGCGGATCCTTATCCGTGTCAGATAATACGGACTTGGGTGGTTTTGACGAATCCTTAGTAACAGGGGAGGTTGGAGTAGTACTTAATCTTGCCTTTTCCTCCAAATCTGGCCCAGGAGAGCCAGGAAGACCATCCCCCTCCGCCGCCTCTGCCTGTTGCTGTTTTAACTCTTTCAGAGTATCTGATAACAAGCACCACGTCGTTAACAGTTCAGATGCTTCCTTGGACCCTTTAGTAGCACTGTCAAGCAGTTTATCCCCCAAGTCCATCCATTGTGACACACTAAATGCTGTCACAGGATTAACCTCTATACCTTGTGCTTTGCCCCATAGTAACATTTTTCTTAAAGTCAGTTCTGGAAGGTTAACACCCTGCTTCTTCAGAAGCAGCTTCCATGTAGATAATATAATACCCTCTTCTTTAGATAAGTTTCAACCCCCCTGTTCCCGGTAACTCACCTCCTCCTTAGCGAGGTGTCTTTTCAACGTTCCGGACCTTCGGCAGCTCTCCTCGGCTGCTCTTATCAGCTGTACTGGGCTCCGTCTCCACAGCTCTTCTCCGGCTGTTCACAGCTTCACGCTGTCACCTTGTCATGCGAGATCCTCTTCAGGCAGGATCACGTCGGGGTCACCATATGTCGCGGTTGAGACAGACAAATGACATGGACCAAGTTCTTTCAAGATGAAAGTAATAGATGCCATTTATTGCTACAAGTGCATTTTTATACAATTCAATCAGTTCATGTGTCTTTTCACTATTGGTTACAAGTTACAGCACTAACATCTCATTGGTTAATTTTTCTATCATCCATGTTATTCTTCCATCCCTTTCTCTCTCACGGGTACATCTCTCCTCTCTCCGCATACTCCTTTACTCCCATCCTTCTCAAGGGCAAATCTTAATATCTCAAGGATGATCTCTAGTTTCATATTTTCTGTCAAGGATTCCACATACCCGCTGCAGTTTCCCACAACACACACACTGTCTGATTGGGTTTGTGACACACACACGCTGTCCAATGGTGTTTGTGACACACACGGTGTCAAATGGGGTTTGTGACACACACGGTGTCAAATGGGGTTTGCGACACACACACTGTAGAGGGGGGTTTGTGACACACACGCTGTCCAATGGTGTTCGTGACACACACATTGTCCAATGGGGTTTGTGACACGCACGCTGTCCAATGGGGATTGTAACACACACACGCTGTCTATTGGTGTTAGTGACACGCATACTGTCCAATGGGGTTTCTGACACACACTCTGTCCAATGGGTGATGTGACACAAAGACTGTCCAGGGGGGTTTGAGACACACACACTGTTTAAAGGGGTTTGTCACATACACTCTGTCCAATGAGGTTTATGACACACACACTGTCCAATGGGGATTGTGACACACAGACGCTGTCCAATGGGGTTTGTGAAACACACACTGTCCAATGGGGATTGTGACACACACACTGTCCAATGGGGATTGTGAACACACACATGCTGTCCAATGGTGTTTGTGACACACAAACTCTGTCCAATGGGGTTTGTGACACACACGCTGTCCAGTGGAGATTTTGACACACACACGCTGTCCAATGGGGGTTGTGACACACACAATCTATCCAATGGGCTTGTGAAACACACGTTGTCCAATGGGGATAGTGACACACATGCTGTCCAGTGTGTTTTGTGACACACAAACTGTCCAATGTTGTTTGTGACACACACACTTTCCACTGGGTTTGGAACACACACGCTGTCCAGGTGAGTTTGTGACACACACGCTGTCCAATGGGGTTTGTGACACACACACTCTGTCCTGGACAGCGTATTTTGGACAGGGTATTTTGACTCACACACGCTC
Source organism: Columba livia (assembly GCF_036013475.1). Lineage (NCBI taxonomy): Eukaryota > Metazoa > Chordata > Aves > Columbiformes > Columbidae > Columba > Columba livia. The sequence continues at coordinate 2,927,918 of NW_027043009.1, read as the reverse complement.
TCCAATGGGGTTTGGTCGCACACACTGTTCAATGGGGTTTGTGACACACACACTGTCCAATGGGGATTGTGGCACACACATGCTGTCCAATGGGGTTTGTGACACACGCACTGTCCAATGGGGATTGTGACACACACGCTGTCCAGTGGGGTTTGTGACACACACGCTGTTCAATAGGTTTTGTGACATACACACGCTGCCCAATAGTGTTTGTGACACACACGGTGTGAAATGGGGTTTGTGACACACACAATGTCCAGGGGGGATTGTGACACACACACTGTCCAATGGGGTTTGTGACAGACAGGCTGTCCAATGGGTATTGTGACACACACACTCTGTCCCATTGGTTTTGTGATACGCATGCTATCCAATGGGGTTTGTGACAGACACACTGTACCGGGGGGTTTGTGACACAGACGCTGTCCAATGGGTATTGCGACACATACACTGTCCAGGGGGGTTTGTGACACACACGCTGTCCAATGGTTTTGTAACACACACACTGTCTAATGGGGTTTGTGATACACACACGCTGTCCAATGGGGCTTGTGACAGACACGCTGTCTAATGGGGTTTATGACACACACACTGTCCAATAGTGTTTGTGACACACACGCTGTCCAATGGTGTTTGTGACATGCATGCTGTCCAAAGGTGTTTGTGACAAACACAGTGTCCATTGCGGTTTGGGACACACACACGTTATCCAATTGAGTTTGTGACACATACACTTTCTAATGGGGTTTGTGACACACACACGCTGTCCAAAGGTGTTTGTGAAACACAGGCTGTCAAATGGGGTTAGTGACACACACAGTGTCCAGGGGAGTTTGTGTCACACACGCTGTCCAGTGGGGTTTTTGACACACACACTCTCCAATAGGGTTTGTGATAAACACACTGTCAAATGGGAATTGTGACACACAAGCTGTCCAATGGGGATTGTGACACACACACGCTGTCCCATGGGGTTTGTGAAACACATGTTGTCCAAGGGGTTTTGTGACAGACACAGTGTACAGGAGGCTTTGTGACACACACGCTTTCCAATGGGGTTTGTGACACAAACATGCTGTCCAATGGGTTTTGTGACACACAGGCTGTCCAATAGGGATTGCGACACGCACACTGTCCAGGGGGGTTTGTGACACACACGCTGTCCAATGGGGTTTGTGAAAAACACGCTGTCCACGTGATTTAGTTACACACACGCTGTCCAATGGAGTTTGTGACAAACATGCTGCCTAATGGGGTTTGTGAGAAACACCCTGTCCAAAGGGTATTGTTACACACCCTCGCTGTCCAAGGGGATTTGTGACGCACACACTGTCCAATGATGTTTGTGACACACACGCTGCCCGATGGGGCTTGTGATACACTCGTTGTCCAATGGGGTTCGTGACACACACGCTGCCTAGTGGTTTTTGTGACACACACACTGTGCAGTAGGGTTTGTGATACACATGCTATCCAATGGGGTTTGTGACATACACACATTCGAATGATGATTGTGACACACACATGCTCTCCAATGGTGTTTGTGACACACACACTCAGTACAATGGGGGTTGTGACTCGCACACTGTCCAATGGGGTTTGTGACACATACACGCTATCAAATGGGGTTTATGAAACACACATTTTCCAATAGCGCTTGTGACACACACACGCTGTCCAATGGGGTTTGTCACACCCACTCTGACAAATGGGTTTTGTGACAAACACACGCTGTCCAATGATGTTTGTGACACACACGCTGTCCAGGGGGGTTTGTGACACGCACACTGTCCAATGGGGTTTGTGAAACACACACACTGTCCAATGGGGATTGTGACACACACGCTGTCCAGTGAGGTTTGTGACACACACGCTGTTCAATAGGTTTTGTGACATACACACGCTGCCCAATAGTGTTTGTGACACACACGGTGTGAAATGGGGTTTGTGACACACACAATGTCCAGGGGGGATTGTGACACACACACTGTCCAATGGGGTTTGTGACAGACAGGCTGTCCAATGGGTATTGTGACACACACACTCTGTCCCATTGGTTTTGTGATACGCATGCTATCCAATGGGGTTTGTGACAGACACACTGTACCGGGGGGTTTGTGACACAGACGCTGTCCAATGCGTATTGCGACACACACACTGTCCAGGGGGGTTTGTGACACACACGCTGTCCAATGGTTTTGTAACACACACACTGTCTAATGGGGTTTGTGATACACACACGCTGTCCAATGGGGCTTGTGACAGACACGCTGTCTAATGGGGTTTATGACACACACACTGTCCAATAGTGTTTGTGACACACACACTGTCCAATGGGGATTGTGACACACACACACTGTCTAATGGGGTTTGTCACACACACTCTGTCCAATGGAGTTTATGACACACACAGTGTCCATGGGGGTTTGTTACACATGCGCTGTGCAATGGGGTTTGTCACACACACTCTGTCCAATGGGGTTTGTGACACACACAATGTCCAATGGGTATTGTTACACACACACGCTGTCCAATGGGGTTTGTGACACATAAACACAGTCCAGGGGCGTTTGTCACACCCAGTCTGTCTAATAGGGTTTGTGCCAAACACACGCTGTCCAACGGTGTTTGTGACACACACTCTGTTCAAAGGGGTTTGGGACACACACTCTGTCCAATGGGGTTTGATGACACACACACACTGTCCAATGGGGATTGCGACACACACACGCTGTCCAATGGTGTTTGTGACATGCATGCTGTCCAAAGGTGTTTGTGACAAACACAGTGTCCATTGCAGTTTGGGACACACACACGTTATACAATTGGGTTTGTGACACACACACTTTCTAATGGGGTTTGTGACACACACGCGCTGTCCAAAGGTGTTTGTGAAACACACGCTGTCAAATGGGGTTTGTGACACACACAGTGTCCAGGGGAGTTTGTGTCACACACGCTGTCCAGTGGGGTTTTTGACACACACACTCTCCAATAGGGTTTGTGTTAAACACACTGTCAAATGGGAATTGTGACACACAAGCTGTCCAATGGGGATTGTGACACACACACGCTGTCCCATGGGGTTTGTGAAACACATGTTGTCCAAGGGGTTTTGTGACAGACACAGTGTACAGGAGGCTTTGTGACACACATGCTTTCCAATGGGGTTTGTGACACAAACATGCCGTCCAATGGGTTTTGTGACACACAGGCTGTGCAATAGGGATTGCGACACACACACTGTCCAGGGGGGTTTGTGACACACACACTGTCTAGGGGGGTTTGTGACACACACGCTGTCCAGTGGGGTTTGTGAAAAACACGCTGTCCAGGTGATTTAGTTACACACGCGCTGTCCAATGGAGTTTGTGACAAACACGCTGCCTAATGGGGTTTGTGAGAAACACGCTGTCCAAAGGGTATTGTTACACACACTCGCTGTGCAAGGGGGTTTGTGACGCACACACTGTCCAATGATGTTTGTGACACACACACTGCCCGATGGGGCTTGTGATACACTCGCTGTCCAATGGGGTTCGTGACACACACGCTGCCTAGTGGTTTTTGTGACACACACACTGTGCAGTAGGGTTTGTGATACACATGCTATCCAATGGGGTTTATGACATACACACATTCGAATGATGATTGTGACACACACATGCTCTCCAATGGTGTTTGTGACACACACACTCAGTACAATGGGGGTTGTGACTCGCACACTGTCCAATGGGGTTTGTGACACATACACGCTATCAAATGGGGTTTGTGAAACACACATTTTCCAATAGCGTTTGTGACACACACACGCTGTCCAATGGGGTTTGTCACACCCACTCTGACAAATGGGTTTTGTGACAAACACACGCTGTCCAATGATGTTTGTGACACACACGCTGTCCAGGGGGGTTTGTGACACGCACACTGTCCAATGGGGTTTGTGAAACACACACACTGTCCAATGGGGATTGTGACACACACGCTGTCCAGTGGGGTTTGTGACACACACGCTGCTCAATAGGTTTTGTGACATACACACGCTGCCCAATAGTGTTTGTGACACACACGGTGTGAAATGGGGTTTGTGACACACACAATGTCCAGGGGGGATTGTGACACACACACTGTCCAATGGGGTTTGTCACACCCACTCTCTCAAATGGGGTTTGTGACAAACACACGCTGTCAAATGATGTTTGTGACACACATGCTGTCCAGGGGGGTTTGTGACACACACAATGTCCAAAGGAGTTTGTGACACACACTCTGTCCAATGGGGTTTGTGACACACACGCTGTCCAAAGGGTTTTGTGACACACATGCTCTCCAGGGGGGTTTGTGACACACACAATGTCCAACGGGGTTTGGGACACACAAGCTGTCCAGTGGGGTTTGTGACACACACAATGTGCAATAGGGTTTGTGAGATACACACGCTGTCCAAGAGTGTTTCTGACACACACACAATGTCTAATGGGTTTTGTGACACACACGCTGTCCAATGGGTATTGCGACACACACACTGTCCAGGGGGGTTTGTGACACACATACTCTGTCCAATGGTGCTTGTGGAGCACAAGCTGTGCGTTGGGGTTCGTGACACACACGCTGTCCAGTGGTTTCTATGATAGACACACTGTCCAATAGGGTTTGTGACACACACACTGTCCAGGGGGTTTTGTTACACACACGCTATCCAGTCTGGTTTGTGACAGGCAAACTGTCCAGTGGGGTTTGTGACATATACATGCTATCAAATGGGGTTTATTGAAAACACATTTTCCCAAGGGATTTGTGACAAACACGCGCTGTCCAATGGGGTTTGTCACACCCACTTTGTCCAATGGGGTTTGTGACAAACACACTCTGTCCTATGGTGTTTGTGACACACACGATGTCCAAAGATTTTTGTGATACACACGCTGTCCAATGGGTTTTGTGACACACACACTCTGTCCAATGGGAATTGTGACACATACGCTGTCCAATGGGGTTCGTGTCACACACCCTGTCCAGTGGGTTTTGTGACACACACACTGCCCAATGGGTTTTGTGACAAACACTGTCCAATGGGGCTTGTGACACACACTGTCCAATGGGGATTGTGACACACACACGCTGTCAAATGGGGTTTGTGACACACAAACACAGTCCAGGGGGGTTTGGCACACCCAGTCTGTCCAATGGGGTTTGTGACACACAAACTGTGCAATGGGGTTTCTCACACACACTCTGTCCAATGGGGTTTGTAACACACACGCTGTCCAAAGAGGATTGTGAGACATGCGCTGTACAATGAGGTTTGTGGCACACACACTCTGTCCAATGGGCTTGTGACACACACACTGTCTTATGGGGTTTGTGATACACACACGCTGTCCAAAGGGTTTTGTGACACACATGCTCTTCAGGGGGGTTTGTGACACACACAATGTCCAATGGGGTTTGGGACACACACGCTGTCCAGTGGGGTTTGTGACACACACAATGTGCAATAGGGTTTGTGAGATACACACGCTGTCCAAGAGTGTTTCTGACACACACACAATGTCTAATGGGTTTTGTGACACACACGCTGTCCAATGGGTATTGCGACACACACACTGTCCAGGTGGGTGTGTGACACACACACTCTGTCCAATGGTGCTTGTGGAGCACAAGCTGTGAGTTGGGGTTCATGACACACACGCTGTCCAGTGGTTTCTATGATACACACACTGTCCAATAGGGTTTGTGACACACACACTGTCCAGGGGGGTTTGTGACACACACTCTGTCCAATGGGGTTTGTCACATACACTCTATCCAATGGGGATTGTGACACACACAGGCTGTCCTATGGGGTTACTGACACACACGCTGTCCAATGGTTTTTGCGACACACACACTGTCCAGGGGGTTTTGTTACACACACGCTATCCAGTCTGGTTTGTGACAGGCAAACTGTCCAGTGGGGTTTGTGACACATACATGCTATCAAATGGGGTTTATTGAAAACACATTTTCCCAAGGGATTTGTGACAATCACGCGCTGTCCAATGGGGTTTGTCACACCCACTTTGTCCAATGGGGTTTGTGACAAACACACTCTGTCCAATGGTGTTTGTGACACACACGATGTCCAAAGATTTTTGTGACACATACGCTGTCCAATGGGTTTTGTGACACACACTCTGTCCAATGGGGCTTGTGACACACACATTGTCCAATGGGGATTGTGACACACACACGCTGTCATATGGGGTTTGTGACACACAAACACAGTCCAGCGGGGTTTGGCACACCCAGTCTGTCCAATGGGGTTTGTGACACACAAACTGTGCAATGGGGTTTCTCACACACACTCTGTCCAATGGGGTTTGTAACACACACACTGTCTTAAGGGGTTTGTGATACACACACGCTGTCCAGTGGGTTTTGTGACACACACACTGTCTAATTGGATTTGTGGCACACGCATGGTATCAAATGGGGTTTGCGACACACACAATTTCCAGTGGGGTTTGTGACACACACACTGACCAATGGGGTTTGTCACACCCACTCTGTCCAATGGGGATTGTGACACACACACACTGTCCAATGGGAAATGTGACACACACATGCTGTCCAATGGGGATTGTGACAGACACATGAGGTGCAATGGTGTTTGTGACACGCATGCTGTCCAATGTGCTTGTGACACACACACACAGTCCGTAGGGGTTTGTGACACACATGCTGTCCAATGGGGTTTGTGACACTAACGCTGTCCAAGTGGGTTTGTGACACACACACTGTCCATTGGAGTTTGTAACACACACACGCTATCCAATGGAGTTTGTGACACACAGACTTTCCAATGGGGTTTGTGACACACACAAGGTCCGATGGTGTTTGTGACACACACACTCGGTCCAATGGGGGTTGTGACACACACACTGTCCAGTGTGGTTTGTGACACACAAGCTGTCCAGTGCGGTTTGTGACACACACACGCTATCAAATGGCGTTTATGACACACACACTGTGCAATGGCGATTGTGACAAACACACGCTGTACAATAGGATTTGTAACACACACATGCTATCCAATGGGTTTGTGACACACACACTTTTCAATGAGGTTTGTGACACACACGCTGGCCAATGGGTTTTGTGACAAACACATTGTCTAAAGGGGTTTTTGACACAGACACGCTGTCCAATGGGGTTTGTGACACACACACTGTCAAATGGGGTTTGTGACACACACGCTGGCCAATGGGTTTTGTGACAAACACATTGTCTAAAGACGTTTGTGACACACACACACTGTCCAATGGGAATTGTGACACACATGCGCTGTCCAATGGTGTTCGTGATACACACGCTGTCCAGTGGGGTTTTGAAACACACTCTGTCCAATAGGTTTTGTGACACACACACGGTCCAATGGGGGTTGTGACACACACACTGTCCAGTGTGGTTTGTGACACACAAGCTGTCCAGTGGGGTTTGTGACACACACACGCTATCAAATGGCGTTTATGACACACACACTGTGCAATGGCGATTGTGACAAACACACGCTGTACAATAGGATTTGTAACACACACACGCTATCCAATGGGTTTGTGACACACACACTTTTCAATGAGGTTTGTGACACACACGCTGGCCAATGGGTTTTGTGACAAACACATTGTCTAAAGACGTTTGTGACACACACACACTGTCCAATGGGGATTGTGACACACATGCGCTGTCCAATGGTGTTCGTGATACACACGCTGTCCAGTGGGGTTTTGAAACACACTCTGTCCAATAGGTTTTGTGACACACACACGGTCCAATAGGGATTGTGACACACACAGTGTACAATGGGTTTGTGACACACACTCTGTCAAATGGGGTTTATGACACACACACTGTCCAAAGGGGATTATGACACACACACACCGTCCAATGGGGATTGTTACACACACAAGCTCCAATGGGGTTTGTGACACACACGCTGTCCGATGGGGATTGTGACACACAGACGCTGTCCAACGGTGTTTGTGACACGGATGCTGTCCGATGGGGTTTTTGACACACATACACAGTCCAGCGGGGTTTGTGACACACACACAGTTCAATGGGGTTTGTGACACACACGCTGTCAAATGGGGTTTTTGACATACCACATACACTCTGTCCAATGGGGTTTGTGACACACATACACTGTCCAATGGGGATTGTGATACACACACGCTGTCCAATGTTGCTTGTGACATGCATGCTGTGTAATGGTGTTTGTGAAAAATACACTGTTCAATTGGGATTGTGATACACACACGCTGTCCCATGGGGATTTTGACACACACACTGTCCAATGGGGTATCTCACACACACTCTGTCCAATGGGGTTTGTGACACACACATTGTCTAATGGGTATTGTGACACACACAATCTGTCCACTGGGGATTGTCGCACATACTCTGTCCAATGGGTTTTGTGACACACACACGCTGTCCAATGGTGTTTGTGACATACCCACTGTCCAATGGGGTTTGTGAACACATACGCAGACCAATAGGGTTCGTTACACACACGCCTTCCAGTGGCGTTTCTAGCACACACACTGTCCAATAGGGTTTGTGAAAAACACACTGTCCAATGGGAATTGTGAAACACACTCAGACCAATGGGGTTTGTGACACACACACTGTCCAATGGGGGTTGTGACACACACGCTGTCCAGTGTGGTTCGTGACACTAAAGCTGTCCAGTCGGGTTTGTGACACACTCACGGTATCAAATGGCGTTTATGACACACACACTGTACAATGGGGATTGTGACAAACACACGCTGTGCAATAGGATTTGTGACACACAGACGTTATCCAATGGGTTTGTTACACACAGACGTTTCAATGAGGTTTGTGACACACGCTGTCCAATGGGTTTTGTGACAAACACATTGTCTAAAGGGTTTTGTGACACACACACGCTGTCCTATGGTGTCTGTGACACACACGCTGCCAAATGGGGTTTGTGACACACACACTGTCCAATGGGGATTGTGACACACATGCTCTGTCCAATGGCGTTCGTGACACACAGGCTGTCCAGTGGGGTTTTGACACACACTCTGTCAAATGGGGTTTATGACACACACACTGTCCAAAGGGGATTGTGACACACACAAGGTCCAATGGGGTTTGTGACACACACGCTGTCCAATGGGGATTGTGACACACAGACGCTGTCCAACGGTGTTTGTGACACGGATGCTGTCCGATGGGGTTTTTGACACGCATACACAGTCCAGGGTGGTTTGTGACACACACACTGTCCAATGGGGTTTGTGACACACACTCTGTCAAATGGGGTTTGTGACACACCACACACGCTCTGTCCAATAGGGAATGTGACACACACGCTGTCCAATGGGGTTTGTGACACACATGCGCTGTCCAATGGGGTTCGTGACACACACGCTGTCCAGTGGGGTTTTGACACACACTCTGTCAAATGGGGTTTGTGACACACACTCTGTCCAATGGGGTTTGTGACACACACACTGTCTAATGGGTATTGTGACACACACAGGCTTTCCAATGGGGTTTGTCACACATACTCTGTCCAATGGGGTTTGTGACAAACACATGCTGTACAATGGTGTTTGTGACACACACACTGTCCAATGGGGTTTGTGAACACATACGCTGTCCAATGGGGTTCGTGACACACATGCTGTCCAGTGGGGTTTGAGACACACACACTATCCAATAGGGTTTGTGACACACACACTGTCCAATGGGGTTTCTGAAGACATACGCTGTCCAATGGGGATTGTGACACACACACTCGGTCCAATGGGGTTTGTAACACACACAGAGTCTTAAGGGGTTTGTGATACACACACGCTGTCCAGTGGGTTTTGTGACACACACACTGTCTAATTGGATTTGTGGCACACGCATGGTATCAAATGGGGTTTGCGACACACACAATTTCCAGTGGGGTTTGTGACACACACACTGACCAATGGGGTTTGTCACACCCACTCTGTCCAATGGGGATTGTGACACACACACACTGTCCAATGGGAAATGTGACACACACATGCTGTCCAATGGGGATTGTGACAGACACATGCGGTGCAATGGTGTTTGTGACACGCATGCTGTCCAATGTGCTTGTGACACACACACACAGTCCGTAGGGGTTTGTGACACACATGCTGTCCAATGGGGTTTGTGACACTAACGCTGTCCAAGTGGGTTTGTGACACACACACTGTCCATTGGAGTTTGTAACACACACACGCTATCCAATGGAGTTTGTGACACACAGACTTTCCAATGGGGTTTGTGACACACACAAGGTCCGATGGTGTTTGTGACACACACACTCGGTCCAATGGGGGTTGTGACACACACACTGTCCAGTGTGGTTTGTGACACACAAGCTGTCCAGTGGGGTTTGTGACACACACACGCTATCAAATGGCGTTTATGACACACACACTGTGCAATGGCGATTGTGACAAACACACGCTGTACAATAGGATTTGTAACACACACACGCTATCCAATGGGTTTGTGACACACACACTTTTCAATGAGGTTTGTGACACACACGCTGGCCAATGGGTTTTGTGACAAACACATTGTCTAAAGACGTTTGTGACACACACACACTGTCCAATGGGGATTGTGACACACATGCGCTGTCCAATGGTGTTCGTGATACACACGCTGTCCAGTGGGGTTTTGAAACACACTCTGTCCAATAGGTTTTGTGACACACACACGGTCCAATAGGGATTGTGACACACACAGTGTACAATGGGTTTGTGACACACACTCTGTCAAATGGGGTTTATGACACACACACTGTCCAAAGGGGATTATGACACACACACACCGTCCAATGGGGATTGTTACACACACAAGCTCCAATGGGGTTTGTGACACACACGCTGTCCGATGGGGATTGTGACACACAGACGCTGTCCAACGGTGTTTGTGACACGGATGCTGTCCGATGGGGTTTTTGACACACATACACAGTCCAGCGGGGTTTGTGACACACACACAGTTCAATGGGGTTTGTGACACACACGCTGTCAAATGGGGTTTTTGACATACCACATACACTCTGTCCAATGGGGTTTGTGACACACATACACTGTCCAATGGGGATTGTGATACACACACGCTGTCCAATGTTGCTTGTGACATGCATGCTGTGTAATGGTGTTTGTGAAAAATACACTGTTCAATTGGGATTGTGATACACACACGCTGTCCCATGGGGATTTTGACACACACACTGTCCAATGGGGTATCTCACACACACTCTGTCCAATGGGGTTTGTGACACACACATTGTCTAATGGGTATTGTGACACACACAATCTGTCCACTGGGGATTGTCGCACATACTCTGTCCAATGGGTTTTGTGACACACACACGCTGTCCAATGGTGTTTGTGACATACCCACTGTCCAATGGGGTTTGTGAACACATACGCAGACCAATAGGGTTCGTTACACGCACGCCTTCCAGTGGCGTTTCTAGCACACACACTGTCCAATAGGGTTTGTGAAAAACACACTGTCCAATGGGAATTGTGAAAAACACTCAGACCAATGGGGTTTGTGACACACACACTGTCCAATGGGGGTTGTGACACACACGCTGTCCAGTGTGGTTCGTGACACTAAAGCTGTCCAGTCGGGTTTGTGACACACTCACGGTATCAAATGGCGTTTATGACACACACACTGTACAATGGGGATTGTGACAAACACACGCTGTGCAATAGGATTTGTGACACACAGACGTTATCCAATGGGTTTGTTACACACAGACGTTTCAATGAGGTTTGTGACACACGCTGTCCAATGGGTTTTGTGACAAACACATTGTCTAAAGGGTTTTGTGACACACACACGCTGTCCTATGGTGTCTGTGACACACACGCTGCCAAATGGGGTTTGTGACACACACACTGTCCAATGGGGATTGTGACACACATGCTCTGTCCAATGGCGTTCGTGACACACAGGCTGTCCAGTGGGGTTTTGACACACACTCTGTCAAATGGGGTTTATGACACACACACTGTCCAAAGGGGATTGTGACACACACAAGGTCCAATGGGGTTTGTGACACACACGCTGTCCAATGGGGATTGTGACACACAGACGCTGTCCAACGGTGTTTGTGACACGGATGCTGTCCGATGGGGTTTTTGACACGCATACACAGTCCAGGGTGGTTTGTGACACACACACTGTCCAATGGGGTTTGTGACACACACTCTGTCAAATGGGGTTGTGACACACCACACACGCTCTGTCCAATAGGAAATGTGACACACACGCTGTCCAATGGGGTTTGTGACACACATGCGCTGTCCAATGGGGTTCGTGACACACACGCTGTCCAGTGGGGTTTTGACACACACTCTGTCAAATGGGGTTTGTGACACACACTCTGTCCAATGGGGTTTGTGACACACACACTGTCTAATGGGTATTGTGACACACACAGGCTTTCCAATGGGGTTTGTCACACATACTCTGTCCAATGGGGTTTGTGACAAACACATGCTGTACAATGGTGTTTGTGACACACACACTGTCCAATGGGGTTTGTGAACACATATGCTGTCCAATGGGGTTTGTGACACACATGCTGTCCAGTGGGGTTTGAGACACACACACTATCCAATAGGGTTTGTGACACACACACTGTCCAATGGGGTTTCTGAAGACATACGCTGTCCAATGGGGATTGTGACACACACAAGGTCCAATGGGGTTTGTGACACACACGCTGTCCAATGGGGATTGTGACACACCACACACACTCTGTCCAATAGGGAATGTGACAGACACGCTGTCCAACGGGGTTTGTGACACACAGGCTGTCCAGTGGCGTTTGTGACACACACACTGTCCAATAGGGTTTGTGACACACACATGCTATACAATGGGGTTAGTAACACAGACACTTTCCAAGAGACGTTGTGACACAAACGCTGTCAAATGGGGTTTGTGTCACACACTCTGTCCAGGGGGGTTTGTGACACACAGACGGTCCAATGGGGTTTGCGAAACACACTCTGTCCTACGGGGTTTGTGACACACACACACTGTCCAATGGGGTTTGTGACACACACACTGTCCAATGGGTTTTGTGACACACACGCTGTCCAATGGAGATTGCAACACACACATGCTGTCCAATGTTGTTTGTGACACGCATGCTTTCCAATGGTGTTTGTGGCAAACAGGCTGTCCATTGCGGTTTGGGACACACACACTTTCCAAAGTGGTTTGTGTCACACACTCTGTCCAAAGGGGTTTGTGACACACACACTGTCCAGTGGGGTTTGTGACACACACACTGTCCAATATTGTTTGTGACACACACACTGTCCAATGGGGATTGTGAAAGACACACACTGTCCAATGGGGATTGTGACACACACTCGCTGTCCAATGTTGGTTGTGACATGTATGCTGTTTAATGGTGTTTGTGACAAACACGCTGTCCAATGGGGATTGTGATGCACACATCGTCCAATGTGGTTTGTCTCGCACACACTGTCCAATGGGGTTTGTGACACACACACTCTGTCCAATGGGGGTTGTGACACACACACACTGTCCCATGGGGATTGTGACACGCATGCTGTCCAAAGGGGTTTGTGACACACACACTGTCCAATGAGGTTTGTGACTTGCTCACTCTGTCCAATGGGGCTTGTGACACACACGCTGTCCAGTGGTGTTTGCGACACACACGCTGTCCAAAAGGGTTTGTGACACACACACGGTATCCAATGGGATTTGTGACATAAACACTTTCCAATGAGGTTTCTGACACACACGCTGTCAAATGGGGTTTCTGACACACACGCTGTTCAAATGGGGTTTGTGACACGCACACGCTGTCCCATGGGGTTTGTGAAATGCATGCTGTCCAATGGGACTTGTGACATACACACTGTCCAATGGGGTTTCTGACACACACACTGTCCAATGGGGTTTGTCACACACACTCTGTCCAGTGGGGTTTGTGACACACAAGCTGTACAATGGGGTTTGTGACACACACACTCGGTCAAATGGGGGTTGTGACACACACGCTGTCCAGTGTGGTTTGTGACACACACACTGTCCAATGGGGTTTGTGACATACACGCTGTCAAATGGGGTTTGTGAGAAACCACACACACTCTGTCCAATGGGGAATGTGACAGACATGCTGTTCAATGGGGTTTGTGACACACACGCTGTCCAATGGGGTTTGTGACATACACACATTCCAATAGGGTTTGTGGCAAACACACGCAATCCAATTGGTTTTCTGACACACATGCTGTCACATGGGGTTTGTGACACGCACTCTGTCCAATGGGGTTTGTGACACACACACACTGTCCAATGGGGATTGTGATACACACACGCTGTCCCATGGGGTTTGTGACACGCATGCTGTCCAATGGAGTTTGGGACAGACACATTGTACAATGAGGACTGTGACACACACACTTTCCAGTGGGGTTTTTGACACACACACTGTCCAATGGGGTTTCTCAAACACACTCTTTCCAATGGGGCTTGTGAAACACACGCTGTCTAACGGGGTTCTTGACACACACACTGTCCAATAGTGTTTGTGACACACACACGCTATCCTATGGTGTTTATGACACACACACTTTCCAATGGTTTTTCTGACACACACGGTGTCCAATGGGTTTTGTGACACACATGCTATCCAATGGGGTTTGTGACACACACACGCTATCCAATGGGGTTTGTGTCATACAAACTGTCCAATGGGCATTGTGACACACACACACTGTCCAATGCGGATTGTGACATACACACGCTGTCCAGTGGGGTTTGTGTCACACATGCTGTATAGCTGAGTTTGTAAAGAACACGCTGTCCAATGGGGTTTGTGACACACACACTGTCCAGGGGGGTTTGTGACACACACGCTGTCCAATTTGCTTTCTGACACACACGCTGTCCAATGGGGTTTGTGACTCAGATAATCTCCAGGGGTGTTTGTTGAACACACGCTGTCCAGAGGGGTTTTTGACACACACACTGTCCAATGGGTATTGTGACACACACACCATGTCCAATGGCGTTTGTGACACACACACGCTCCAAAGGGGTTTCGACACACACACGCTGTCCAATGGGGTTTGCGATACACACACGCTATCCAATGGGGATTGTGACACAAACACTGTCCAATGGGGATTGTTACACACACACACGCATTCCCATTAGTTTTTTCACACGCATGCTGTCCAATGGGGTTTGTGACACACACACTGTCCAATGGGGTTTGTAACACACACGCTCTCCAATGGGTTTTGTGACACACACAATCTGTCCAATGGGGCTTGTGACACCCACACTGTACAGGGGGGTTTGTTACACACACTCTATCCAATGGGGTGTGTGACACACAAAGTTTACAATGGGGTTTGTGACATACACACTGTCCAGGGGGGCTTGTGACAGACACACTGATTAATGGGGTTTCTCACACACACTCTCTATCCAATGGGGTTTGTGACACAAAACTCTCCAATGGACATTGTTACACACACACGCTGTCTAATAGGGTTTGTGACACAGACACTCTGTCCATCGGGGCTTGTGACACACACGCTGTCCAATGGGCATTGTGACACACACACGCTGTAACATAGGGTTTGTGACACGCATGCTGTCAAATGGGGTTTGTGACACACACATTGTCCTGAGGGGTTTATGACTCAGAGACTCTCCAGGGTTGTTTGTGACACACACGCTATCCAGAGGGGTTTGCAACACACACACTGTCCAATGGGTTTGTGACACACACACGCTGTCCAATTGGGTTTTTAACACACACGCTGCCCAATGGGATTTGTGACATACACACTCTCCAGGGTGGTTTGTGACAAAGACGCTGCAGAATTGGGTTTGTGAAACACACTCTGTCCGATGGGGATTGTGACACTCACACGCTGTCCAATGGGGTTTGAGACACGGATGCTGTCCCATGGGGTTCATGACAAACACTCTGTCCAATAGGGTTTGTGACTTACACATGCTATACAACGGGGTTTGTGACACACACACTTTCCAATGTGGTTTGTGACTCACACGATGTCCAATGGGGTTTGTGACACCCGCACTGTCCAGGGGGGTTTGTGACACACACGCTCTCCAATTTGGTTTGTGACACATACGCTATCCAATGGGGTTTGTGACACAGACAATCTCCAGGGGTGTTTGTGAAACACACGCTGTCCAGAGGGGTTTGTGACACACACACTGTCCAATGGGGATTGTGACACACACACTGTCCAATGGGGTTTGTGACACACACACTCTCCAAAGGGGTTTGACACACACACGCTGTCCAATGGGGTTTTCGACACACACACGCTATCCAATGGGGATTGTGACACACACACTGTCCAAGGCGGATTGTGACACACACAAACTCTGTCCAATGGGGTTGTTGACAAACAAACTGTCCAATGGGGTTTGTGACACATACGCTGTCCAATGGAGTTTGTCACACACACTCTGTTCAATGGGGACTGTGACACATACACGCTGTCCAGAAAGTTTTGTGATGCACACACTGTCTAATGGGGATTATGACACACACACGCTGTCCCATAGGTTTTTTCACACACATGCTGTCCAATGGGGTTTGTGACACACACACTGTGCAATGGGGTTTGTAACACACACGCTCTCCAATGGGTTTTGTGAAACACACAATCTGTCCAATGGGGCATGTGATACACACACTGTACAGGGGGGTTTGTTACACACACTCTATCCAAAGGGGTCTGTGACACACAAAGTTTCCAATGGGGTTTGTGCCATACACACTGTCCAGGGGGGATTGTGACACACACACTGATTAATGGGGTTTCTCACACACACTCTGTTCAATGGGGTTTGTGACACACAACTCTCCAATGGGCATTGTTACACACACACCCTGTCTAATGGGTTAGTGACACACACACTCTGTCCAACGAGGCTTGTGACACACACGCTGTCCAATGGGTATTGTGACACACACACGCTGTAACATGGGGTTTGTGACACACATGCTGTCCAATGGGGTTTGTGACACACACAATGTCTCGAGGGGTTTGTGACTCAGAGACTCTCCAGGGTTGTTTGTGACACACACGCTGTCCAAAAGGGTTTGTGACACACACACGGTATCCAATGGGATTTGTGACATAAACACTTTCCAATGAGGTTTCTGACACACACGCTGTCAAATGGGGTTTCTGACACACACGCTGTTCAAATGGGGTTTGTGACACGCACACGCTGTCCCATGGGGTTTGTGAAATGCATGCTGTCCAATGGGACTTGTGACATACACACTGTCCAATGGGGTTTCTGACACACACACTGTCCAATGGGGTTTGTCACACACACTCTGTCCAGTGGGGTTTGTGACACACAAGCTGTACAATGGGGTTTGTGACACACACACTCGGTCAAATGGGGGTTGTGACACACACGCTGTCCAGTGTGGTTTGTGACACACACACTGTCCAATGGGGTTTGTGACATACACGCTGTCAAATGGGGTTTGTGAGAAACCACACACACTCTGTCCAATGGGGAATGTGACAGACATGCTGTTCAATGGGGTTTGTGACACACACGCTGTCCAATGGGGTTTGTGACATACACACATTCCAATAGGGTTTGTGGCAAACACACGCAATCCAATTGGTTTTCTGACACACATGCTGTCACATGGGGTTTGTGACACGCACTCTGTCCAATGGGGTTTGTGACACACACACACTGTCCAATGGGGATTGTGATACACACACGCTGTCCCATGGGGTTTGTGACACGCATGCTGTCCAATGGAGTTTGGGACAGACACATTGTACAATGAGGACTGTGACACACACACTTTCCAGTGGGGTTTTTGACACACACACTGTCCAATGGGGTTTCTCAAACACACTCTTTCCAATGGGGCTTGTGAAACACACGCTGTCTAACGGGGTTCTTGACACACACACTGTCCAATAGTGTTTGTGACACACACACGCTATCCTATGGTGTTTATGACACACACACTTTCCAATGGTTTTTCTGACACACACGGTGTCCAATGGGTTTTGTGACACACATGCTATCCAATGGGGTTTGTGACACACACACGCTATCCAATGGGGTTTGTGTCACACAAACTGTCCAATGGGCATTGTGACACACACACACTGTCCAATGCGGATTGTGACATACACACGCTGTCCAGTGGGGTTTGTGTCACACATGCTGTATAGGTGAGTTTGTAAAGAACACGCTGTCCAATGGGGTTTGTGACACACACACTGTCCAGGGGGGTTTGTGACACACACGCTGTCCAATTTGCTTTCTGACACACACGCTGTCCAATGGGGTTTGTGACTCAGATAATCTCCAGGGGTGTTTGTTGAACACACGCTGTCCAGAGGGGTTTTTGACACACACACTGTCCAATGGGTATTGTGACACACACACCATGTCCAATGGCGTTTGTGACACACACACGCTCCAAAGGGGTTTCGACACACACACGCTGTCCAATGGGGTTTGCGATACACACACGCTATCCAATGGGGATTGTGACACAAACACTGTCCAATGGGGATTGTTACACACACACACGCATTCCCATTAGTTTTTTCACACGCATGCTGTCCAATGGGGTTTGTGACACACACACTGTCCAATGGGGTTTGTAACACACACGCTCTCCAATGGGTTTTGTGACACACACAATCTGTCCAATGGGGCTTGTGACACCCACACTGTACAGGGGGGTTTGTTACACACACTCTATCCAATGGGGTGTGTGACACACAAAGTTTACAATGGGGTTTGTGACATACACACTGTCCAGGGGGGCTTGTGACAGACACACTGATTAATGGGGTTTCTCACACACACTCTCTATCCAATGGGGTTTGTGACACAAAACTCTCCAATGGACATTGTTACACACACACGCTGTCTAATAGGGTTTGTGACACAGACACTCTGTCCATCGGGGCTTGTGACACACACGCTGTCCAATGGGCATTGTGACACACACACGCTGTAACATAGGGTTTGTGACACGCATGCTGTCAAATGGGGTTTGTGACACACACATTGTCCTGAGGGGTTTATGACTCAGAGACTCTCCAGGGTTGTTTGTGACACACACGCTATCCAGAGGGGTTTGCAACACACACACTGTCCAATGGGTTTGTGACACACACACGCTGTCCAATTGGGTTTTTAACACACACGCTGCCCAATGGGATTTGTGACATACACACTCTCCAGGGTGGTTTGTGACAAAGACGCTGCAGAATTGGGTTTGTGAAACACACTCTGTCCGATGGGGATTGTGACACTCACACGCTGTCCAATGGGGTTTGAGACACGGATGCTGTCCCATGGGGTTCATGACAAACACTCTGTCCAATAGGGTTTGTGACTTACACATGCTATACAACGGGGTTTGTGACACACACACTTTCCAATGTGGTTTGTGACTCACACGATGTCCAATGGGGTTTGTGACACCCGCACTGTCCAGGGGGGTTTGTGACACACACGCTCTCCAATTTGGTTTGTGACACATACGCTATCCAATGGGGTTTGTGACACAGACAATCTCCAGGGGTGTTTGTGAAACACACGCTGTCCAGAGGGGTTTGTGACACACACACTGTCCAATGGGGATTGTGACACACACACTGTCCAATGGGGTTTGTGACACACACACTCTCCAAAGGGGTTTGACACACACACGCTGTCCAATGGGGTTTTCGACACACACACGCTATCCAATGGGGATTGTGACACACACACTGTCCAAGGCGGATTGTGACACACACAAACTCTGTCCAATGGGGTTGTTGACAAACAAACTGTCCAATGGGGTTTGTGACACATACGCTGTCCAATGGAGTTTGTCACACACACTCTGTTCAATGGGGACTGTGACACATACACGCTGTCCAGAAAGTTTTGTGATGCACACACTGTCTAATGGGGATTATGACACACACACGCTGTCCCATAGGTTTTTTCACACACATGCTGTCCAATGGGGTTTGTGACACACACACTGTCCAATGGGGTTTGTAACACACACGCTCTCCAATGGGTTTTGTGAAACACACAATCTGTCCAATGGGGCATGTGATACACACACTGTACAGGGGGGTTTGTTACACACACTCTATCCAAAGGGGTCTGTGACACACAAAGTTTCCAATGGGGTTTGTGCCATACACACTGTCCAGGGGGGATTGTGACACACACACTGATTAATGGGGTTTCTCACACACACTCTGTTCAATGGGGTTTGTGACACACAACTCTCCAATGGGCATTGTTACACACACACCCTGTCTAATGGGTTAGTGACACACACACTCTGTCCAACGAGGCTTGTGACACACACGCTGTCCAATGGGTATTGTGACACACACACGCTGTAACATGGGGTTTGTGACACACATGCTGTCCAATGGGGTTTGTGACACACACAATGTCTCGAGGGGTTTGTGACTCAGAGACTCTCCAGGGTTGTTTGTGACACACACGCTGTTCAGAGGGGTTTGTGACACACACACCGTTCAAAGGGGTTTGTGACACACACGCTGTCCAATGGGATTTGTGACACACACACTGTCCAGTGGGGTTTGTGACACACACACTGTCAAATGGGATTTGTGAAACACACTCTGTCCGATGGGGATTGTGACACACACGCTGTCCAATGGGGTTTGAGAAACGGGCGCTGTCCCATGGGGTTCATGACAAACACTGTGTCCAATAGGGTTTGTGACATACACACGCTATACAATGGGATTTGTGACACACAGACTTTCCAATGTGGTTTGTGACACACACGCTGTCCAATGGGGTTTGTGACACACAGACTGTCTAAAGGGTTTGTGACACACCCACGCTCTCCCAAGGTGTTTCTGACACACACGCTGTCAAATGGGGTTTGTGACACCCGCACTGTCCAGGGGGGTTTGTGACACACACACTGTCTGTCCAATGGGGTTTGTCACACACACTCTGTCCAATGGGGTTTCTGACACACACGCTGTCCAATGGGGATTGGGACATACACACGCTGTCCAATGGGGATTGTGATACACACACGCTGTCCAATGGGGATTGTGATATACACACGCTGTCCAATGGTGTTTGTGATACGCATGCTGACCAGTGGTGTTTGTGACACACACGCTGAATATTGCGGTTTGGGACACACACACTTTCCAAAGGGGTTTGTGTCATACACGCTGTCCAATGGGGTTTGTGACACACACAGTGTCCAGGGGGGTTTGTGACACAAACGCTGTACAGAGGGGTTTGTGACACACACACTGTCCAATGGGCTTAGTGACACACAAGTTGTCCAATGGGGTTTCTGACACACACACTCAGTCCAATGGGGCTTGTGACACACACGGTGTCAAATGGGGTTCGTGACACATATGCTGTCCAGTGGGATTTGTGAACACACAAACTTTTCAATAGGGTTTGTGACACAGACACGCTATACAATGGGATTTGTGACACACACGCTGTCCAGGGGGGTTTGTGACACACACGCTGTCTAATGGGGTCTGTGACACACACAGTTTCCAATGTGGTTTCTGACACACACACTGTCCAAAGGGGTTTGTGACATTCAATTGTCCAATGGGGATTGTACCACACACATGCTGTCCAATGTGGTTTGTGAAACACACACTCTGTCCAATGGGGCTTGTGAAATACACGCTGTCTAGAGGGGTTTGTGACACACACACTGTCCGGACGGGTTTGCGATAAACACAATGTCCAATGGGCTTTGTGACACATACACTGTACAGGGGGGTTTGTGACCCACACACTGTCCAGTGGGTTTTGTGACACACACACTTTCCAATGGGTTTTGTGACTCACACGCTGTCTGATGGTGTTTGTGACACACGCACTATCAAGGCGGGTTTGTGACAAACACACTGTGCAATGGGCTTTGTGACACACACACTGTCTAATGGGTTTTGTGACACTCACGCGCTGTCCAATGGTGTTTGTGACACCCACATTGTCCATTGTGTTTTGTGACACACACACTGTTCAGGGGGGTTTGAGACACACACACTGTCCAATGGGGTTTGTGACACACACACGCTGTCCCATGGGTTTTTTCACACGCATGCTGTCCAATGGGGTTTGTGACACACACGCTGTCCAATGGGGTTTGTAACACACACGCTCTCCAATGGGTTTTGTGACACACACAATCTGGCCAATGGGGCTTGTGACACACACACTGTACAGGGGGGTTTGTTACACACGCTCTATCCAATGGGGTCTGTGACACACAAAGTTTCCAATGGGGTTTGTGACACACACGCTGTCCAATGGGAATTGTGATACACACACGCTGTCCAATGGTGTTTGTGATACGCATGCTGACCAATGGTGTTTGTGACACACACGCTGAATATTGCGGTTTGGGACACACACACTTTCCAAAGGGGTTTGTGTCATACACGCTGTCCAATGGGGTTTGTGACACACACAGTGTCCAGGGGGGTTTGTGACACAAACGCTGTACAGAGGGGTTTGTGACACACACACTGTAAAATGGGCTTAGTGACACACAAGTTGTCCAATGGGGTTTCTGACACACACACTCAGTCCAATGGGGCTTGTGACACACACGGTGTCCAATGGGGTTCGTGACACATACGCTGTCCAGTGGGATTTGTGAACACCCAAACTTTTCAATAGGGTTTGTAACACAGACACGCTATACAATGGGTTTTGTGACACACACGCTGTCCAGGAGGGTTTGTGACACACACGCTGTCTAATGGGGTCTGTGACACACACAGTTTCCAATGTGGTTTCTGACACACACACTGTCCAAAGGCGTTTGTGACATACAATTGTCCAATGGGGATTGTGACACACACACGCTGTCCAATGGGGTTTTGACACACACAGTCTAATGGATTTTGTGACACTCACACGCTGTCCAATGGTGTTTGTGACACGCACGCTGTCCATTGTGTTTTGTGACACACACACTGTTCAGGAGGGTTTGTGACACACACACTGTCCAATGGGGTTTGCGACACACACACTCTGTCCAGTGGGGGTTGTGATGACACACGTTGTTCAATGGGGTTTCTGACACATGCACTCTGTCCAATGGGGGTTGTGACAGACACGATGTCCAATGGGGTTTGTGACAAACACACGCTATACAATGGGGTTTGTGATACACACACTGTCCAATGGGGTTGGTGACAAATACACGCTATCCAATGTGTTTTGTTACACACACGCTGTGCAATGGGATTTCTGACACACACACTGTCTAATGGGGTTTGTGACAAACACACTGTCCAATACGGATTGTGACAGACACAAGCTGTCCCATGCTCTTTGTGACACGCACGCTGTCCAAAGTGGTTTGTGACACACACATTGTACAGGGGTGTTTGTGACACACACACTGTCCAATGGGGTTTGTGACACATAGGCTGTCCAATGGTTTTTGTGACACACACACTCTGTCCAATGGGGCTTTTGACACACACACAGTCCAATGGGGATTGTGACACACACACTGTACAGGGGGGTTTGTGACACACCCTGTGTCCAATGGGATTTGTGACACACACACTGTCCAATGGGGATTGTGACTCACACAAACTCTGTCCAATGGGGTTGGTGACACACAAACTGTCCAATAGTGTTTGTGAAACACACGCTGTCCAATGGGGTTTGTTACACAGATGCTTCCCAATGGGGTTTGTTACACACACACTTTCCAGGGGGGTTTGTGACACACACGCTGTCCAGTGGGGATTGTGACACACACGCTGTCCAGAGGTTTTTGTGACCCACACACATTCCAATGGAGATTGTGACAGACACGCTGTCCAATGGGGTTTGTGAAACACACACACTGTCCAATGGGGATTGTGACACACACACGCTGTCCAATGTTGGTTGTGACACACATGCTGTCCAATGGTGTGTGTGACAAACACGCTGCCCATTGCGGTTTGGGACAGACTCAATTTCCTATCTTGGGCCTTGAAAAGCAAGTCCTTTGGCGACACGGTACGGCAGAAAGAATTGAATCAGACAACGGTACTCATTTCAAAAACAGTCTTATAGACAATTGGGCCAAAGAACATGGTATTGAGTGGGTATATCATATTCTATATCATGCACCAGCCTCTGGGAAAATTGAAAGGTACAATGGTTTGCTAAAAACTACACTAAAGGCACTTGGTGGTGGAACCTTTAAAAATTGGGACTCACATTTAGCAAAAGCCACTTGGTTGGTCAACACCTGGGGATCAACCAATCGAGCCGGGCCTGCCCAATCAGAAATTCCACGGACTGCAGAAGGAGATAAAGTCCCTGTAGTACACATGAAAAACATGTTAGGAAAGGCAGTCTGGGTTACTCCTGCCTCAGGGAAAGGCAAGCCCATTCGTGGGATTGTTTTTGCCCAGGGACCTGGCAGCACCTGGTGGGTGATGCTTAAGGATGGAGAAGTTCGGTGTGTACCTCAAGGGGATTTGAGTTTAGGTGAAAATATTCAATACTGAACTGCATGATGTGAATTGCCATGCTAACAGTGTTTAATAAGTGTCTTCCAGATCAAGACAATGATGATGAAACCAGAGCTAGCTTCTTCGAGTGGCGCCTGACAACTTCTTCGAAGTTGATATCTTTAACCCACAAACAGTGGTAATGAGATGCACTTGTACCATTTTTCCTGCCCTGGGAGACTGTCGTGACAAAACGAACTTAATGAACTTTTTAAAGGATGGTCCACTGATTAATTACTCCTGTGTATATATGTACATATGTATATATAGATATATAGTTGTAGTGATTAATTAGATTATATTGATAGATTGTATTGATAAGGTTTAAGCATTCAGTGAATGGCATATTATAAGGGGTGGAATGTCCTGGTTTAGTTAAAAACAAGTATCTCTTTCAGTGAATTTGCCTGTCAGCTAAAGCCTTCATATTAACTGCATTTTCCTGGAGAACCAGACACATGTTTTGGTAAACCTAGCAATGGAATGCAAACTTATTGATAAGCACGGATGGACATCTCGTGAGAGGGGCGACGAGAAGAAAGAGACCAAGAAACTGACCAACTGTGTATAACATTCCATTCACTTGAATACTTCATATAAAAGTGGGAGATCACAAGGATCTCGTTCGCTTTTCCCCTTTTGCCTTTTTCCCTTCTGCTCATGGCCGACATTAGAAGAGGACCTTGCTAGTCGTCCCTGCGAACTGAGGCCTAGTGAGAGACTGAATCCAGCTCCGGTTGGCTGCAGAGTCTAATCCAGGACTTTAGTTGCCGGCTCTGCAGTTGCTGAGACTTTCAAGATTGGTTTTGTATATTTTGTATTATTTTCTCTATTCTTATTAGTAGCATTAGTAAAACATCTTTAATTTTTTCCAACTCTCTTCACTCTGTCCTTCTTTTCCTCCCAATTGCCTCTCCTTAGTGGAAAGCGGGGAGAGGGAGAGGAAAGTGGGGGCGGGGAGAGGGGGTTAACAATACATCTGCCAGGGTTTTATTGTCACCCCCGCAATCTTAACCCTCGACACACACACGGTGTCCAAAGGGGATTGCGACACACACGTTGTGCAATGGCGTTTGTGACACAGAAACTGTCAAGGGGTGTTTGTGACACACACACTGTCCAGGGGGGTTTGAGACACACACGCTGTTCAATGGTGTTTGAGACACAGAGGCTGTCAAATGGGGATTGTGACACACAGGCTGTTCAATAGGGATTGTGACTCACACACGCTGTCCAAAGGGGTTTATGGCACACACACTGTGCAAATGGGTTTGTGACACACACACGCTGTCCAATGGGGTTTATGCCACACATACTCTATCCAATGGGGTTTCTGACACACAAGCTTTCCAATAGGGTTTGTGACACACACGCGCTGTACAATGGGGTTTGTGACACACACATTCCAATGGGTTTTGTGACACACATGCTGTCCAAAGCGTTTTGTGACACACACACTGTTTAATGGGTTTTGTGACACAAACGCTGTATAATGGGTTTAGTGACACACACACAATCTAATGGGGTTGTGACACACAATCGCTGTCCAATGGCGTTTGTAGACACACACGCTGTGAAATGCTGTTTGTGACACAGACACTGTCCAGGGGGGTTTGTGACACACACACTGTCCAGGTGGGTTTGAGACACACACGCTGTTCAATGGGGATTGTGACATGCACGCTGTCCAATAGGGTTTATGGCACACACACACTGTCCAATGGGGTTTGTGTCACAGACACTTTCCAATGAGTTTTATGATACACACTCTGCCCAATGGGTTTTGTGAAACACACACAGTCTAAGGGGGTTTGTGACACACACTCGTTGTCCAATGGTTCTTGTAAAACACACATGCTGTCCAATGGGGTTTGTGGCACACACACTGTCTAATGGGGTGTGTGAAATACACTCGCTGTCCAATGGTGTTTGTGACACAGACACACTATCCAGTGGGGTTTGTGACACACACACTGTCCAATGGGGTTTGTGACACACATGCTGTACAATGGGGTTTGTGACACACACAGTGTCCCCTGGGGTTTGTGACACACACGCTGCCCCATGCCTTTTGTGACACACGAGCTGTCCAATGTGGATTGTGACAAAAACATGCTGTCCAATGGGGTTTATGGCACACACACTCTCCAATGGGTTTTGTGAGACACACACACTATTCAATTGGGATTGTGAAACACACACATTCCAATGGGGTTTGTGACACACAGGATGTCCAAGGTGTTTTGTGACACACACACTGTCCAATGGGGTTTGTGACACACACGCTGTCCAATGGTGTTTGTGACACACCCATGCTTTCCAAAGGGATTTGTGACACACACACGCTATTAAGTGGGGTTTCTGACACCCATGCTGTCCAACGGGGTTTGTAATCCAGAAACTGTCAAGAGGGATATGTGACACACAAAGTGTCTCAGTTACCTGAGACACTTAGACTAAGCCTAAAATACGCAGATCTCTCCATAAGGATGGTTTTCATACTGTACGTCCACAATCTGCTGGCAGTACAAAAAAATAAGCTGTAGATCTCCTTAGGCTGAGTCATGCTGCTTTGGTGCAGGGATCAGGCATATCATGGGAATATTTCACCATTTCTGCCCTCGTTTTCAGTGTATTACACCAAAACACCCACTTGCTGATTTCCTTTCAAGAGGAAAGGCTGCGATTTGCAGAATACCTCTGTTTTGGGGAAGTGAGAAATTGCTGAGTTGACACCAAGTCCGTCAGTGTCCCTGTCACCTGCAGAGTCACCGCATCTCACCACGGTAAGCGGGCATTGTGACAAAGTACGATGTCAGCTGGGTGTGACAGAGAGCCGCCCCCTAGGGGAGGAGGAGCCTGTCAGCCCCGGGCCTGTCACTGCCTGCTGTCCCTCCTGTTACCAGCCAGGCCTCTGAAAACTGGTCAAACCATGCCCAGACTTGGGGCCAAAGGGGCCCAAAGTCTCCAACAGACAAGTCTGGAAAAAAGATATGGGGCAGAGGGAGAAAGCGAAGGGAGCAGAACAAAAGGAAAGGAAGAATAAAAAGTAGTGTTGGGCTGCAGGAGTGAGATGGATGAATTGCCATTAAAGAGGCAGGAAGCAGGAGAGTGAGAGAAAAGGAAAGAAGAGACATGCAGCCAGACGAGGGGTTAGTGAGAGAGGGTGGGACAGAGAACAGGATGAGAAGGAAATAAGGCAAGGCAAGGACAGGCAAGGATAGGCAAGGCAAGGCTAGGCTGCAGGACATATTTTTGCTTTTTAGTTTCTAGCACATTCGTCTTCAGACGTGGTGTATAGCCATAAGACCGTATGGATTAGGCCCAAGCAAAAACCCCAGCTACTTGAGACACTTAGACTAAGCCTAAAATACGCAGATCTCTCCATAAGGATGGTTTTTATACTGTACTTTCACAATCTGCTGGCAGTACAAAAATATAAGCTGCAGATCTCCTTAGGCTGAATCATGGTGCTTTGGTGTAGGGATCATGCATATCATGGGAATATTTCACCATTTCTACTCTGGTTTTCAGTGTATTACACCAAAACACACACCTGATGACATCCTTTCAAGAGCAAAGGCAGCAATTTGCAGAATTCCGCTTCTTAGAGGAAGTGAGAAATTGCTGAGCTGACACCAAGTCCTGCATTGTCCCTGTTGCCTCCAGAGTCACCGCATCCTCACCACGGTAGCGGGCATTGTGACAAAGGTTCTATGTCAGATGGATGTGGCAGACGAGCGCCCCCTAGGGGATGGGGAGCCTGTCAGCCCCGGGCCTGTCACTGCCTGCTGTCCCTGCTGTCACCAGCCAGGGCACTGAAAAGTGGTCAAACCATGCCCAGACTTGGGGCCAATTTGGCCCAAAGTCTCCAACAGACAGGTTGTGAAGAAAGATATGGGACAGAGGGAGAAAGTGAAGGGAGCAGGAGAAAGGGAAGGAAGAATAAAAAAAGTGTTGGGCTGCAGAAGTGAGATGGAGGAATTGAAAGAAAAGAGGCAGGAAGCAGAGGAGTGAGAGAAAAGGAAAGTAGAGACATGCAGCCAGACGAGGGGTTAGTGAGAGAGGATGGGACAGAGAACAGAATGGGAAGGAAATAAGGCAAGGCAAGGACAGGCAAGGCAAGGCTAGGCTGCAGGACATTTTTTTGTTTTATAGTTTCTAGCACATTCGTCTTCAGACTAGGAGGAAAGCCATAAGACCGTATGGATTAGGCCCAAGCAAAAACCCCAGATACTTTAGAGACTTAGACTAAGCATAAAATACGAAGATCTCTCTGTAAGGATTGTTTTTATACTGTACTTCCACAATCTGCTGGCAGTAAAAAAAAATAAGCTGCAGATCTCCTTAGGCTGAGTCATGATGTTTTGTTGCAGGGACCATGCATATCATGGGAATATTTCACCATTTCTGCTCTGGTTTTCAGTGTATGACACCAAAAGACCCACCTGATGACATCCTTTCAAGAGCAAAGGCAGCAATTTGCAGAATTCCGCTTCTTTGGGGAAGTGAGAAATTGCTGAGCTGACACCAAGTCCTGCAGTGTCCCTGTTGCCTCCAGAGTCACCGCATCCTCACCACGGTAGCGGGCATTGCGACAAAGGTCCTATGTCAGCTGGGTGTGGCAGCCTGGTGCCTCCTAGAGGATGGGGAGCCTGTCAGCCCCGGGCCTGTCACTGCCGGCTGTCCCTGATGTCACCAGCCAGGCCTCTGAAACCTTGTCAATCCATGCCCAGACGTGTGGCCAATTTGGCCCAAATTCTCCAACAGACAAGACGGGAAGAAAGATATGGGACAGAGGGAGAAAGCGAAGGGAGCAGGAGAAAGGGAAGGAAGAATAAAAAGAAGTGTTGGGCTGCAGAAGTGAGATGGAGGAATTGCAAGAAAAGAGGCAGGAAGCAGAGGAGTGAGAGAAAAGGAAAGTAGAGACATGCAGCCAGACGAGGGGTTAGTGAGAGAGGATGGGACAGAGAACAGGATGGGAAGGAAATAAGGCAAGGCAAGGACAGGCAAGGACAGGCAAGGCAAGGCTAGGCTGCAGGACATTTTTTTGCTTTATAGTTTCTAGCACATTCGTCTTCAGACTAGGAGGAAAGCCAGAAGACCGTATGGATTAGGCCCAAGCCTAGACCCCAGCTACTTGAGACACTTAGACTAAGCCAAAAATACGAAGATCTCTACATAAGGTTGGTTTTTATACTGTATTCCACAATCTGCTGGCAGTACAAAAAAATAAGCTGCAGATCTCCTTAGGCTGAGTCATGGTGCTTTGTTGCAGGAACCATGCATATCATGGGAATATTTCACTATTTCTGCTCTGGTTTTCAGTGTATTACACCAAATCACCCACCTGATGACATCCTTTCAAGAGTAAAGGCAGCAATTTGCAGAATTCCGCTTCTTTGGGGAACTGAGAAATTGCTGAGCTGACACCAAGTCCTGCAGTGTCTTCAGAAAAGATAGGTAGGGTAGGAGAGGTGGAGGGGTGGCTTTATATGTTAGAGAGTCACTCGACTCTGTTAAACTTGAGGTCAGTATGCAGGTTTGAGTTCCTGTGGAGCAGAATCAGGGGGAAGTCCAACAAGGCTGACATCCTCGTGGGTGTCTGTTATAGACCGCGCAACCAGGACAATGAAGGAGATGAATTATTCTACAAGCAGCTGGCAGATGTCTCAAAATCGATGGCCCTTGTTCTTGTGGGTGACTTTAACCTGCCGGATACCTGCTGGGAGGTCAATACTGCACAGAAGAGGCAGTCTAGGAAGTTCCTAGAGTGTATAGAGGACAATTTCCTTCATCAGCTGGTAAATGAGCCCACCAGGGGCAAGACCCCGCTAGACCTACTGTTTACAAACAGAGAAGGGCTGGTGGGAGATGTAGTGGTTGGAGGCCGCCTGGGGCATAGCAACCATGAAATAACAGAATTTTCAGTACTCAGAGATGCAGGGAGAACCATTAACAAAAACTCTATGCTGGACTTCCCGAGGGCAGATTTTTGCCTATTCAGAAGTCTAGTTCAGAGCATACCCTGGGAAACAATGCTTAAAAACAAGGGGGCCCGGGAGGGTTGGACATGCTTCAAGCAGGTGGTTTTGAGTGCACAGGAACAGGCTATACCAGTGTGCCGAAAGGCTAGCCGGCGGGGAAGACAACCGGCTTGGCTAAACAGGGAGATTCTGAATGAAATCAGAAATAAAAAGAGACTTTACCGACTGTGGAAAAAAGGCCTGGCTACTTATGAAGGATTTATGGAAATAGCTAGATCATGCAGAAAAAAGATCAGGGAAACAAAAGTGCAATTTGAAGTTAACTTGGCCAATTCTGTCAGGGATAATAAAAAGTCCTTCTTCAAATATGTTAATAACAAAAGGAGGGGCAAGGAAAACCTCCATTCTCTGTTGGACTCTGAAGGAAATATAGTTAACAAAGATGAGGAGAAAGCTGAGGTACTTAATACCTACTTTGCCTCAGTTTTTACCAGTGAGACAGGTGGCCCTCAGGACAACTCATCTCTGGAGGTGGTTGACAGAGATAGGAAGCCAAATAGGCCCCTTGTATTCCAGGAGGAAATAGTTGGTGATTTACTGAGCCATCTGGATCCTCACAAGTCTATGGGACCAGATGGGATCCATCCTAGGGTGATGAGGGAGCTAGCAGAAGAACTTGCCAAGCCGCTCTCCATAATCTTCCAACAGTCCTGGCTCACTGGGGAGGTCCCATATGATTGAAAATTGGCCAATGTTACCCCAGTCCACAAAAAGGGCTGCAGAGCTGACCCTGGCAACTACAGGCCTGTCAGTCTGACCTCGGTGCCTGGCAGGGTTATGGAGCAGATCATGCTGAGTGGAATCACACAGCACCTTCAGGATGGACAAGGGATCAGACCCAGCCAGCATGGGTTTAGGAGGGGCAGGTCCTGTCTGACCAGCCTGATCTCCTTTTATGATCAGGTGACCCAGCTGGTGGATGAGGGGAAAGCCATGGATGTGGTCTATCTGGACTTCAGCAAGGTCTTTGACACTGTCTCCCATAATATACTCTTGCAAAAGCTGGTAGCCCATGGCTTGGACAAGTGCACTCTACGCTGGGTTAAGAACTGGCTGGAGGGCCGGGCCCAGAGAGTGCTGGTGAACGGGGCTGCATCCAGCTGGCGGCCAGTCACTAGTGGTGTTCCCCAGGGGTCAGTGTTGGGTCCAGTCCTGTTTAACATCTTTATTGATGATTTAGATGAGGGGATTGAGACCATCATCAGCAAATTTGCTGATGACACCAAGTTGGGAGGGAGTGTCGTCCTACTGGAAGGCAGGAGGGCTCTGCAGAGGGATCTGGATAGACTGGAAAAATGGGCTGATTCCAATGGGATGAAGTTCAATAAGGCCAAGTGCCGGGTGCTGCACTTTGGTCACAACAACCCCCTGCAGCACTACAGGCTGGGCACAGAGTGGCTGGAGAGCAGTCAGACAGAAAGGGACCTGGGGGTACTAATTGACAGGAAGCTCAACATGAGCCAACAGTGTGCCCAGGTGGCCAAGAAGGCCAACGGTATCCTGTCCTGTATCAAAAATAGCGTGGTCAGCAGGACAAGGGAAGTGATCCTTCCCCTGTACTCTGCATTGGTGAGGCCACATCTGGAGTATTGTGTTCAGTTCTGGGCCTCTCAGTTCAGGAAAGACATTGAAGTGCTGGAGCGGGTCCAGAGAAGAGCAACACGACTGGTGAAGGGACTTGAACACAAGCCCTATGGGGAGAGGCTGAGGGAGCTGGGGTTGTTTAGTCTAGAGAAGAGGAGGCTTAGAGGTGACCTCAGCACTCTCTATAACTACCTGAAGGGAAGTTATAGCCAGGTGGGGATTGGTCTCTTCTCCCAGGCAGTTAGCAATAGGACAAGGGGGCATGGGCTTAAACTCTACCAGGGGAAATTTAGACTGGATATCAGAAAGAAATTCTTTACAGAGAGAGTGGTCAGGCATTGGAATGGCCTGCCCAGGGAGGTAGTGGACTCGCCGTCCCTAGAGGTTTTTAAACTGAGATTGGACATGGAACTTAGTGCCATGATCTAGTAAACGGACTAGAGTTGGACCAAGAGTTGGACTTGATGATCGCTGAGGTCTTTTCTAACCCAGTCGATTCTGTGATTCTGTGATTCTGTGATTCTGTGATTATGTGATTCTGTGAATAAAAAGTAGTGTTGGGCTGCAGGAGAGAGATGGAGGAATTGCAGGAAAAGAGGCAGGGAGCAGGAGAGTGAGAGAAAAGGAAAGAAGAGACATGCAGCCAGACGAGGGGTTAGTGAGAGAGGATGGGACAGAGAAAAGGATGAGAAGGAAATAAGGCAAGACAAGGACAGGCAAGGCAAGGCAAGGCTGCAGGACATTTTTTTGCTTTATAGTTTCTAGCACATTCGTCTTCAGACTAGGAGGAAAGCCAGAAGACCGTATGGATTAGGCCCAAGCAAAAACCCCAGCTACTTGAGACACTTAGACTAAGCCTAAAATATGCAGATCTCTCCATAAGGATGGTTTTTATACTGTGCTTCCACAATCTGCTGGCAGTACAAAAATATAAGCTGCAGATCTCCTTAGGCTGAGTCATGGTGCTTTGGTGCAGGGACCATGCATATCATGGGAATATTTCACCATTTCTGCTCTGGTTTTCAGTGTATGACACCAAAAAACCCACCTGATGATATCCTTTCAAGAGCAAAGGCAGCAATTTGCAGAATTCCGCTTCTTTGGGGAAGTGAGAAATTGCTGAGCTGACACCAAGTCCTGCAGTGTCCCTGTCACCTGCAGAGTCACCACATACTCGCCACGGTAGCGGGCATTGTGACCAAGGTTCTATGTCAGCTGGGTGTGGCAGCCAGGCGCCCCCTAGGGGATGGGGAGCCTGTCAGCCCCGGGCCTGTCACTGCCTGCTGTCCCTGCTGTCACCAGCCAGGCCTCTGAAAATTGGTCAAACCATGCCCAGACTTGGGGCCAATTTTGCCCAAAGTCTTGAAAAGACAAGTCGGGAAGAAAGATATGGGACAGAGGGAGAAAGCGAAGGGAGCAGGAGAAAGGGAAGGAAGAATAAAAAGTAGTGTCGGGCTGCAGGAGTGAGATGGAGGAATTGCCATTAAAGAGGCAGGAAGCAGGAGAGTGAGAGAAAAGGATAGACGAGACTTGCAGCCAGACGAGGGGTTAGTGAGGGAGGATGGGACAGAGAACAGGATGAGAAGGAAATAAGGCAAGGCAAGGACAGGCAAGGACAGGCAAAGGAAGGCTAGGCTGCAGGACATTTTTTCGCTTTATAGTTTTATAGCACATTCGTCTTCAGACTAGGAGTAAGGCCATAAGACCGTATGGATTAGGCCCAAGCAAAAACCCCAGCTACTTGACACACTAAGACTAAGCCTAAAATACGGAGATCTCTCCATAAGGATGGTTTTTATACTGTCCTTCCACAATCTGCTGGCAGTACAAAAAAATAAGCTGCAGATCTCCTTAGGCTGAGTCATGGTGCTTTGGTGCAGGGACCATGCATATCATGGGAATATTTCACCATTTCTGCTCTGGTTTTCAGAGTATGACACCAAAACACCCACCTGATGTTATCCTTTCAAGAGCAAAGGCAGCAATTTGCAGAATTCCGCTTCTTTGGGGAAGTGAGAAATTGCTGACCTGACACCAAGTCCTGCAGTATCCCTGTCACTTGCAGAGTCACCACATACTCGCCACGGTAGCGGGCATTGTGACAAAGGTTCTATGTCAGCTGGGTGTGGCAGCCAGGCGCCCCCTAGGGGATGGGGAGCCTGTCAGCCCCGGGCCTGTCACTGCCTGCTGTCCCTGCTGTCACCAGCCAGGCCTCTGAATATCGGTCAAACCATGCCCAGACTTGGGGCCAATTTTGCCCAAAGTCTTGAAAAGACAAGTCGGGAAGAAAGATATGGGACAGAGGGAGAAAGCGAAGGGAGCAGGAGAAAGGGAAGGAAGAATAAAAAGTAGTGTTGGGCTTCAGAAGTGAGATGGAGGAATTGCAGGAAAAGAGGCAGGAAGCAGGAGAGTGAGAGAAAAGGAAAGTAGAGACATGCAGCCAGACGAGGGGTTAGTGAGGGAGGATGGGACAGAGAACAGGATGAGAAGGAAATAAGGCAAGGCAAGGACAGGCAAGGACAGGCAAAGCAAGGCTAGGCTGCAGGACATTTTTTCGCTTTATAGTTTCTAGCACATTCGTCTTCAGACTAGGAGTAAGGCCATAAGACCTTATGGATTAGGCCCAAGCAAAAACCCCACCTACTTGACACACTAAGACTAAGCCTAAAATACGCAGATCTCTCCATAAGGATGGTTTTTATACTGTGCTTCCACAATCTGCTGGCAGTACAAAAAAATAAGCTGCAGATCTCCTTAGGCTAAGTCACGGTGCTTTGGTGCAGGGACCATGCATATCATGGGAATATTTCACCATTTCTGCTCTAGTTTTCAGAGTATGACACCAAAACACCCACCTGATGATATCCTTTCAAGAGCAAAGGCAGCAATTTGCAGAATTCCGCTTCTTTGGGGAAGTGAGAAATTGCTGAGCTGCCACCAAGTCCTGCAGTGTCCCTGTCACCTGCAGAGTCACCACATACTCGCCACGGTAGCGGGCATTGTGACAAAGGTTCTTTGTCAGCTGGGTGTGGCAGCCAGGCACCCGCTAGGGGATGGGGAGCCTGTCAGCCCCGGGCTGTCACTGCCTGCTGTCCCTGCTGTCACCAGCCAGGCCTCTGAAAATTGGTCAAACCATGCCCAGACTTGGGGCCAATTTGGCCCAAAGTCTTGAAAAGACAAGTCGGGAAGAAAGATATGGGACAGAGGGAGAAAGCGAAGGGAGCAGGAGAAAGGGAAGGAAGAATAAAAAGTAGTGTTGGGCTGCAGGAGTGAGATGGAGGAATTGCAAGAAAAGAGGCAGGAAGCAGGAGAGTGAGAGAAAAGGAAAGAAGAGACATGCAGCCAGGCGAGGGGTTAGTGAGAGAGGATGGGACAGAAAACAGGATGAGAAGGAAATAAGGCAAGGCAAGGACAGGCAAGGACAGGCAAAGCAAGGCTAGGCTGCAGGACAATTTTCGCTTTATAGTTTCTAGCACATTCGTCTTCAGACTAGGAGTAAGGCCATAAGACCGTATGGATTAGGCCCAAGCAAAAACCCCAGCTACTTGAGACACTAAGACTAAGCCTAAAATACGCAGATCTCTCCATAAGGATGGTTTTTATACTGTGCTTCCACAATCTGCTGGCAGTACAAAAAAATAAGCTGCAGATCTCCTTAGGCTGAGTCGTGGTGCTTTGGTGCAGGGACCATGCATATCATGGGAATAGTTCGCCATTTCTGCTCTGGATTTCAGAGTATGACACCAAAACACCCACCTGATGATATCCTTTCAAGAGCAAAGGCAGCAATTTGCAAAATTCCGCTTCTTTGGGGAAGTGAGAAATTGCTGAGCTGACACCAAGTCCTGCAGTGTCCCTGTCACCTGCAGAGTCACCACATACTCGCCACGGTAGCGGGCATTGTGACAAAGGTTCTATGTCAGCTGTGTGTGGCAGCCAGGCGCCCCCTAGGGGATGGGGAGCCTGTCAGCCCCGGGCCTGTCACTGCCTGCTGTCCCTGCTGTCACCAGCCAGGCCTCTGAAAATTGGTCAAACCATGCCCAGTCTTGGGGCCAATTTTGCCCAAAGTCTTGAAAAGACAAGTCGGGAAGAAAGATATGGGACAGAGGGAGAAAGCGAAGGGAGCAGGAGAAAGGGAAGGAAGAATAAAAAGTAGTGTTGGGCTTCAGGAGTGAGATGGAGGAATTGCCATTAAAGAGGCAGGAAGCAGGAGAGTGAGAGAAAAGGAAAGTAGAGACATGCAGCCAGACGAGGGGTTAGTGAGAGAGTATGAGACAGAGAACAGGATGAGAAGGAAATAAGGCAAGGCAAGGACAGGCAAGGCCAGGCAAAGCAAGGCTAGGCTGCAGGACATGTTTTAGCTTTATAGTTTCTAGCACATTCGTCTTCAGACTAGGAGTAAGGCCATAAGTCCGTATGGATTAGGCCCAAGCAAAAACCCCAGCTACTTGAGACACTAAGACTAAGCCTAAAATACGCAAATCTCTAAATAAGAATTGTTTTTATACTGTGCTTCCACAATCTGCTGGCAGTACAAAAAAATAAGCTGCAGGTCTCCTTAGGGTGAGTCACGGTGCTTTGGTGCAGGGACCATGCATATCATGGGAATATTTCGCCATTTCTGCTCTGGTTTTCAGAGTATGACACCAAAACACCCACCTGATGATATCCTTTCAAGAGCAAAGGCAGCAATTTGCAGAATTCCGCTTATTTTGGGAAGTGAGAAATTGCTGAGCTGACACCAAGTCCTGCAGTATCCCTGTCACCTGCAGAGTCACCACATACTCGCCACGGTAGCGGGCATTGTGACAAAGGTTCTATGTCAGCTGGGTGTGGCAGCCAGGCGCCCGCTAGGGGATCGGGAGCCTGTCAGCCCCGGGCCTGTCACTGCCTGCTGTCCCTGCTGTCACCAGCCAGGCCTCTGAAAATTGGTCAAACCATGCCCAGACTTGGGGCCAATTTGGCCCAAAGTCTTGAATAGACAAGTCGGGAAGAAAGATATGGGACAAAGGGAGAAAGCGAAGGGAGCAGGAGAAAGGGAAGGAAGAATAAAAAGTAGTGTTGGGCTGCAGGAGTGAGATGGAGGAATTGCCATTAAAGAGGCAGGAAGCAGGAGAGTGATAGAAAAGGAAAGACGAGACATGCAGCCAGACGAGGGGTTAGTGAGAGAGGATGGGACAGACAACAGGATGAGAAGGAAATAAGGCAAGGCAAGGACAGGCAAGGACAGGCAAAGCAAGGCTAGGCTGCAGGACATTTTTTCGCTTTATAGTTTCTAGCACATTCGTCTTCAGACTAGGAGTAAGGCCATAAAACCGTATGGATTAGGCCCAAGCAGAAACCCCAGCTACTTGAGACACTTAGACTAAGCCTAAAATACGCAGATCTCTCCATAAGGATGGTTTTTATACTGTGCTTCCACAATCTGCTGGCAGTACAAAAAAATAAGCTGCAGATCTCCTTAGGCTGAGTCATGGTGCTTTGGTGCAGGGACCATGCATATCATGGGAATATTTCAACATTTCTGCTCTGGTTGTCAGAGTATGACACCAAAACACCCACCTGATGATATCCTTTCAAGAGCAAAGGCAGCAATTTGCAGAATTCCGCTTCTTTGGGGAAGTGAGAAATTGCTGAGCTGACACCAAGTCCTGTAGTGTCCCTGTCACCTGCAGAGTCACCACATACTCGCCACCATAGCGGGCATTGTGACAAAGGTTCTATGTCAGCTGGGTGTGGCAGCCAGGCGCCCCCTAGGGGATGGGGAGCCTGTCAGCCCCGGGCCTGTCACTGCCTGCTGTCCCTGCTGTCACCAGCCAGGCCTCTGAAAATTGGTCAAACCATGCCCAGACTTGGGGCCAATTTGCCCCAAAGTCTTGAAAAGACAAGTCGGGAAGAAAGATATGGGACAGAGGGAGAAAGCGAAGGGAGCAGGAGAAAGGGAAGGAAGAATAAAAAGTAGTGTTGGGCTGCAGGAGTGAGATGGAGGAATTGCCATTAAAGAGGCAAGAAGCAGGAGAGTGATAGAAAAGGAAAGACGAGACATGCAGCCAGACGAGGGGTTAGTGAGAGAGGATGGGACAGAGAACAGGATGAGAAGGAAATAAGGCAAGGCAAGGACAGGCAGGACAGGCAAAGCATGGCTAGGCTGCAGGACATTTTTTCACTTTATAGTTTCTAGCACATTCGTCTTCAGACTAGGAGTAAGGCCATAAGACCGTACGGATTAGGCCCAAGCAGAAACCCCAGCTACTTGAGACACTTAGACTAAGCCTAAAATACGCAGATCTCTCCATAAGGATGGTTTTTATACTGTGCTTCCACAATCTGCTGGCAGTACAAAAACATAAGCTGCAGATCTCCTTAGGCTGAGTCATGGTGCTTTGGTGCAGGGACCATGCATATCATGGGAATATTTCACCATTTCTGCTCTGGTTGTCAGAGTATGACACCAAAACACCCACCTGATGATATCCTTTCAAGAGCAAAGGCAGCAATTTGCAGAATTCCGCTTCTTTGGGGAAGTGAGAAATTGCTGAGCTGACACCAAGTCCTGCAGTGTCCCTGTCACCTGCAGAGTCACCACTTGCTCGCCACGGTAGCGGGCATTGTGACAAAGGTTCTATGTCAGCTGGGTGTGGCAGCCAGGCGCCCCCTAGGGGATGGGGAGCCTGTCAGCCCCAGGCCTGTCACTGCCTGCTGTCCCTGCTGTCACCAGCCAGGCCTCTGAAAATTGGTCAAACCATGCCCAGACTTGGGGCCAATTTGGCCCAAAGTCTTGAAAAGACAAGTCGGGAAGAAAGATATGGGACAGAGGGAGAAAGCGAAGGGAGCAGGAGAAAGGGAAGGAAGAATAAAAAGTAGTGTTGGGCTTCAGGAGTGAGATGGTGGAATTGCCATTCAAGAGGCAGGAAGCAGGAGAGTGATAGAAAAGGAAAGACGAGACATGCAGCCAGACGAGGGTTTAGTGAGAGAGGATGGGACAGAGAACAGGATGAGAAGGAAATAAGGCAAGGCAAGGACAGGCAAGGACAGGCAAAGCAAGGCTAGGCCGAAGGACATTTTTTTGCTTTATAGTTTCGAGCACATTCGCCTACAGACTAAGAGTAAGGCCATAAGACCGTATGGATTAGGCCCAAGCAAAAACCCCAGCTACTTGAGACACTTAGACTAAGCCTAAAATACGCAGATCTCTCCATAAGGATGGTTTTTATACTGTGCTTCCACAGTCTGCTGGCAGTACAAAAAAATAAGCTGCAGATCTCCTTAGGCTGAGTCATGGTGCTTTGGTGCAGGGACCATGCATATCATCGGAATATTTCACTATTTCTGCTCTGGTTTTCAGAGTATGACACCAAAACACCCACCTGATGATATCCTTTCAAGAGCAAAGGCAGCAATTTGCAGAATTCCGCTTCTTTGGGGAAGTGAGAAATTGCTGAGCTGACACCAAGTCCTGCAGGATCCCTGTCACCTGCAGAGTCACCACATACTCGCCACGGGAGCGGGCATTGTGACAAAGGTTCTATGTCAGCTGGGTGTGGCAGCCAGGCGCCCCCTAGGGGATGGGGAGCCTGTCAGCCCCGGGCCTGTCACTGCCTGCTGTCCCTGCTGTCACCAGCCAGGCCTCTGAAAATTGGTGAAACTATGCCCAGACTTGGGGCCAATTTGGCCCAAAGTCTTGAAAAGACAAGTCGGGAAGAAAGATATGGGACAGAGGGAGAAAGCGAAGGGAGCAGGAGAAAGGGAAGGAAGAATAAAAAGTAGTGTTTGGCTTCAGGAGTGAGATGGAGGAATTGCAGGAAAAGAGGCAGGAAGCAGGAGAGTGAGAGTAGAGGTAAGAAGAGACATGCAGCCAGACGAGGGGTTAGTGAGAGAGGATGGGACAGAGAACAGGATGAGAAGGAAATAAGGCAAGGCAAGGACAGGCAAGGACAGGCAAAGCAAGGCTAGGCTGAAGGACATGTTTTTGCTTTATAGTTTCTAGCACATTCCTCTTCAGACTAGGAGTAAAGCCATAAGACCGTATGGATTAGGCCCAAGCAAAAACCCCAGCAACTAGAGACACTCAGGATAAGCCTAAAATACGCATATCTCTCCATAAGGATGGTTTTTATACTGTGCTTCCACAATCTGCTGGCAGTACAAAAAAATAAGCTGTAGATCTCCTTAGGCTGAGTCATGGTGCTTTGGTGCAGGGACCATGCATATCATGGGAATATTTCACCATTTCTGCTCTGGTTTTCAGTGTATGACAGCTAAACACCCACCTTACGACATCCATTCAAGAGCAAAGGCAGCATTTTGCAGAGTTCCGCTTCTTTGGGGAAGTGAGAAATTGCTGAGCTGACACCAAGTCCTGCAGTGTCCCTGTCACCTGCAGAGTCACCACATACTCACCACGGTAGCGGGCATTGTGACAAAGGTTCTATGTCAGCTGGGTGAGGCAGCCATGCGCCCCCTAGGGGATGGGGAGCCTGTCAGCCCCGAGCCTGTCACTGCCTGCTGTCCCTGCTGTCACCAGCCAGGCCTCTGAAAATTGGTCAAACCATGCCCAGACTTGGGGCCAATTTGGCCCAAAATCTTGAATAGACAAGTTGGGAAGAAAGATATGGGACAGAGGGAGAAAGTGAAGGGAGCAGGAGAAAGGGAAGGAAGAATAAAAAGTAGTGTTGTGCTGCAGGAGTGAGATGGAGGAACTGCCATTAAAGAGGCAGGAAGCAGGAGAGTGAGAGAAAAGGAAAGAAGAGACATGCAGCCAGACGAGGGGTTAGTGAGAGAGGATGGGACAGAGAACAGGATGAGAAGGAAATAAGGCAAGGCAAGGATAGGCAAGGACAGGCAA
This sequence comes from Columba livia, assembly GCF_036013475.1. Lineage (NCBI taxonomy): Eukaryota > Metazoa > Chordata > Aves > Columbiformes > Columbidae > Columba > Columba livia. The sequence continues at coordinate 2,886,771 of NW_027043009.1, read as the reverse complement.
AGCAAGGCTAGGCTGCAGGACATTTTTTCGCTTTATAGTTTCTAGCATATAAGTCTTCAGACTAGGAGTAAGGCCATAAGACCGTATGGATTAGGCCCAAGCAAAAACCCCAGCAACTAGAGACACTCAGGATAAGCCTAAAATACGCATATCTCTCCATAAGGATGGTTTTTATACTGTGCTTCCACAATCTGCTGGCAGTACAAAAAAATAAGCTGTAGATCTCCTTAGGCTGAGTCATGGTGCTTTGGTGCAGGGACCATGCATATCATGGGAATATTTCACCATTTCTGCTCTGGTTTTCAGTGTATGACAGCAAAACACCCACCTTACGACATCCATTCAAGAGCAAAGGCAGCATTTTGCAGAATTCCGCTTCTTTGGGGAAGTGAGAAATTGCTGAGCTGACACCAAGTCCTGCAGTGTCCCTGTCACCTGCAGAGTCACCGCATCCTCACCACGGTAACGGGCATTGTGACAAAGGTTCTATGTCAGCTGGGTGTGGCAGCCAGGCGCCCCCTAGGGGATGGGGAGCCTGTCAGCCCCGGGCCTGTCACTGCCTGCTGTCCCTGCTGTCACCAGCCAGGCCTCTGAAAATTGGTCAAACCATGCCCAGACTTGGGGCCAATTTGGCCCAAAGTCTTGAAAAGACAAGTTAGGAAGAAAGATATGGGACAGAGGGAGAAAGCGAAGGGAGCAGGAGAAAGGGAAGGAAGAATAAAAAGTAGTGTTGGGCTTCAGGAGTGAGATGGAGGAATTGCAGAAAAAGAGGCAGGAAGCAGGAGAGTGAGAGAAGAGGTAAGAAGAGACATGCAGCCAGACGAGGGGTTAGTGAGAGAGGATGGGACAGAGAACAGGATGAGAAGGAAATAAGGCAAGGCAAGGACAGGCAAGGACAGGCAAAGCAAGGCTAGGCTGCAGGACATTTTTTAGCTTTATAGTTTCTAGCACATTCGTATTCAGACTAGGAGTAAAGCCATAAGACCGTATGGATTAGGCCGAAGCAAAAACCCCAGCAACTAGAGACACTCAGGATAAGCCTAAAATACGCATATCTCTCCATAAGGATGGTTTTTATACTGTGCTTCCACAATCTGCTGGCAGTACAAAAAAATAAGCTGTAGATCTCCTTAGGCTGAGTCATGGTGCTTTGGTGCAGGGACCATGCATATCATGGGAATATTTCACCATTTCTGCTCTGGTTTTCAGTGTATGACAGCTAAACACCCACCTTACGACATCCATTCAAGAGCAAAGGCAGCATTTTGCAGAGTTCCGCTTCTTTGGGGAAGTGAGAAATTGCTGAGCTGACACCAAGTCCTGCAGTGTCCCTGTCACCTGCAGAGTCACCACATACTCACCACGGTAGCGGGCATTGTGACAAAGGTTCTATGTCAGCTGGGTGAGGCAGCCATGCGCCCCCTAGGGGATGGGGAGCCTGTCAGCCCCGAGCCTGTCACTGCCTGCTGTCCCTGCTGTCACCAGCCAGGCCTCTGAAAATTGGTCAAACCATGCCCAGACTTGGGGCCAATTTGGCCCAAAATCTTGAATAGACAAGTTGGGAAGAAAGATATGGGACAGAGGGAGAAAGTGAAGGGAGCAGGAGAAAGGGAAGGAAGAATAAAAAGTAGTGTTGTGCTGCAGGAGTGAGATGGAGGAACTGCCATTAAAGAGGCAGGAAGCAGGAGAGTGAGAGAAAAGGAAAGAAGAGACATGCAGCCAGACGAGGGGTTAGTGAGAGAGGATGGGACAGAGAACAGGATGAGAAGGAAATAAGGCAAGGCAAGGATAGGCAAGGACAGGCAAAGCAAGGCTAGGCTGCAGGACATTTTTTCGCTTTATAGTTTCTAGCATATAAGTCTTCAGACTAGGAGTAAGGCCATAAGACCGTATGGATTAGGCCCAAGCAAAAACCCCAGCAACTAGAGACACTCAGGATAAGCCTAAAATACGCATATCTCTCCATAAGGATGGTTTTTATACTGTGCTTCCACAATCTGCTGGCAGTACAAAAAAATAAGCTGTAGATCTCCTTAGGCTGAGTCATGGTGCTTTGGTGCAGGGACCATGCATATCATGGGAATATTTCACCATTTCTGCTCTGGTTTTCAGTGTATGACAGCAAAACACCCACCTTACGACATCCATTCAAGAGCAAAGGCAGCATTTTGCAGAATTCCGCTTCTTTGGGGAAGTGAGAAATTGCTGAGCTGACACCAAGTCCTGCAGTGTCACTGTCACCTGCAGAGTCACCGCATCCTCACCACGGTAACGGGCATTGTGACAAAGGTTCTATGTCAGCTGGGTGTGGCAGCCAGGCGCCCCCTAGGGGATGGGGAGCCTGTCAGCCCCGGGCCTGTCACTGCCTGCTGTCCCTGCTGTCACCAGCCAGGCCTCTGAAAATTGGTCAAACCATGCCCAGACTTGGGGCCAATTTGGCCCAAAGTCTTGAAAAGACAAGTTAGGAAGAAAGATATGGGACAGAGGGAGAAAGCGAAGGGAGCAGGAGAAAGGGAAGGAAGAATAAAAAGTAGTGTTGGGCTTCAGGAGTGAGATGGAGGAATTGCAGGAAAAGAGGCAGGAAGCAGGAGAGTGAGAGAAGAGGTAAGAAGAGACATGCAGCCAGACGAGGGGTTAGTGAGAGAGGATGGGACAGAGAACAGGATGAGAAGGAAATAAGGCAAGGCAAGGACAGGCAAGGACAGGCAAAGCAAGGCTAGGCTGCAGGACATTTTTTAGCTTTATAGTTTCTAGCACATTCGTATTCAGACTAGGAGTAAAGCCATAAGACCGTATGGATTAGGCCGAAGCAAAAACCCCAGCAACTAGAGACACTCAGGATAAGCCTAAAATACGCATATCTCTCCATAAGGATGGTTTTTATACTGTGCTTCCACAATCTGCTGGCAGTACAAAAAAATAAGCTGTAGATCTCCTTAGGCTGAGTCATGGTGCTTTGGTGCAGGGACCATGCATATCATGGGAATATTTCACCATTTCTGCTCTGGTTTTCAGTGTATGACAGCTAAACACCCACCTTACGACATCCATTCAAGAGCAAAGGCAGCATTTTGCAGAGTTCCGCTTCTTTGGGGAAGTGAGAAATTGCTGAGCTGACACCAAGTCCTGCAGTGTCCCTGTCACCTGCAGAGTCACCACATACTCACCACGGTAGCGGGCATTGTGACAAAGGTTCTATGTCAGCTGGGTGAGGCAGCCATGCGCCCCCTAGGGGATGGGGAGCCTGTCAGCCCCGAGCCTGTCACTGCCTGCTGTCCCTGCTGTCACCAGCCAGGCCTCTGAAAATTGGTCAAACCATGCCCAGACTTGGGGCCAATTTGGCCCAAAATCTTGAATAGACAAGTTGGGAAGAAAGATATGGGACAGAGGGAGAAAGTGAAGGGAGCAGGAGAAAGGGAAGGAAGAATAAAAAGTAGTGTTGTGCTGCAGGAGTGAGATGGAGGAACTGCCATTAAAGAGGCAGGAAGCAGGAGAGTGAGAGAAAGGGAAAGAAGAGACATGCAGCCAGACGAGGGGTTAGTGAGAGAGGATGGGACAGAGAACAGGATGAGAAGGAAATAAGGCAAGGCAAGGATAGGCAAGGACAGGCAAAGCAAGGCTAGGCTGCAGGACATTTTTTCGCTTTATAGTTTCTAGCACATAAGTCTTCAGACTAGGAGTAAGGCCATAAGACCGTATGGATTAGGCCCAAACAAAAACCCCAGCAACTAGAGACACTCAGGATAAGCCTAAAATACGCATATCTCTCCATAAGGATGGTTTTTATACTGTGCTTCCACAATCTGCTGGCAGTACAAAAAAATAAGCTGTAGATCTCCTTAGGCTGAGTCATGGTGCTTTGGTGCAGGGACCATGCATATCATGGGAATATTTCACCATTTCTGCTCTGGTTTTCAGTGTATGACAGCAAAACACCCACCTTACGACATCCATTCAAGAGCAAAGGCAGCAATTTGCAGAATTCCGCTTCTTTGGGGAAGTGAGAAATTGCTGAGCTGACACCAAGTCCTGCAGTGTCCCTGTCACCTGCAGAGTCACCGCATCCTCACCACGGTAACGGGCATTGTGACAAAGGTTCTATGTCAGCTGGGTGTGGCAGCCAGGCGCCCCCTAGGGGATGGGGAGCCTGTCAGCCCCGGGCCTGTCACTGCCTGCTGTCCCTGCTGTCACCAGCCAGGCCTCTGAAAATTGGTCAAACCATGCCCAGACTTGGGGCCAATTTGGCCCAAAGTCTTGAAAAGACAAGTTAGGAAGAAAGATATGGGACAGAGGGAGAAAGCGAAGGGAGCAGGAGAAAGGGAAGGAAGAATAAAAAGTAGTGTTGGGGCTGCAGGAGTGAGAGGGAGGAATTGCAGGAAAAGAGGGAGGAAGTAGGAGAGTGATAGAAAAGGAAAGACGAGACATGCAGCTAGACGAGGGGTTAGTGAGAGAGGATGGGACAGAGAACAGGATGAGAAGGAAATAAGGCAAGGCAAGGACAGGCAAGGACAGGCAAAGCAAGGCTAGGCTGCAGGACATTTTTTCGCTTTATAGTTTCTAGCACATAAGTCTTCAGATTAGGAGTAAGTCCATAAGACCGTATGGATTAGGCCCAAGCAAAAACCCCAGCAACTAGAGACACTCAGGATAAGCCTAAAATACGCATATCTCTCCATAAGGATGGTTTTTATACTGTGCTTCCACAATCTGCTGGCAGTACAAAAAAATAAGCTGTAGATCTCCTTAGGCTGAGTCATGGTGCTTTGGTGCAGGGACCATGCATATCATGGGAATAGTTCACCATTTCTGCTCTGGATTTCAGAGTATGACACCAAAACACCCACCTGATGATATCCTTTCAAGAGCAAAGGCAGCAATTTGCAAAATTCCGCTTCTTTGGGGAAGTGAGAAATTGCTGAGCTGACACCAAGTCCTGCAGTGTCCCTGTCACCTGCAGAGTCACCACATACTCACCACGGTAGCGGGCATTGTGACAAAGGTTCTATGTCAGCTGGGTGTGGCAGCCAGGCGCCCCCTAGGGGATGGGGAGCCTGTCAGCCCCGAGCCTGTCACTGCCTGCTGTCCCTGCTGTCACCAGCCAGGCCTCTGAAAATTGGTCAAACCATGCCCAGACTTGGGGCCAATTTGGCCCAATATCTTGAAAAGACAAGTTGGGAAGAAAGATATGGGACAGAGGGAGAAAGTGAAGGGAGCAGGAGAAAGGGAAGGAAGAATAAAAAGTAGTGTTGTGCTGCAGGAGTGAGATGGAGGAACTGCCATTAAAGAGGCAGGAAGCAGGAGAGTGAGAGAAAAGGAAAGAAGAGACATGCAGCCAGACGAGGGGTTAGTGAGAGAGGATGGGACAGAGAACAGGATGAGAAGGAAATAAGGCAAGGCAAGGATAGGCAAGGACAGGCAAAGCAAGGCTAGGCTGCAGGACATTTTTTCGCTTTATAGTTTCTAGCACATAAGTCTTCAGACTAGGAGTAAGGCCATAAGACCGTATGGATTAGGCCCAAGCAAAAACCCCAGCAACTAGAGACACTCAGGATAAGCCTAAAATACGCATATCTCTCCATAAGGATGGTTTTTATACTGTGCTTCCACAATCTGCTGGCAGTACAAAAAAATAAGCTGTAGATCTCCTTAGGCTGAGTCATGGTGCTTTGGTGCAGGGACCATGCATATCATGGGAATATTTCACCATTTCTGCTCTGGTTTTCAGTGTATGACAGCAAAACACCCACCTTACGACATCCATTCAAGAGCAAAGGCAGCAATTTGCAGAATTCCGCTTCTTTGGGGAAGTGAGAAATTGCTGAGCTGACACCAAGTCCTGCAGTGTCCCTGTCACCTGCAGAGTCACCGCATCCTCACCACGGTAACGGGCATTGTGACAAAGGTTCTATGTCAGCTGGGTGTGGCAGCCAGGCGCCCCCTAGGGGATGGGGAGCCTGCCAGCCCCCGGCCTGTCACTGCCTGCTGTCCCTGCTGTCACCAGCCAGGCCTCTGAAAATTGGTCAAACCATGCCCAGACTTGGGGCCAATTTGGCCCAAAGTCTTGAAAAGACAAGTTAGGAAGAAAGATATGGGACAGAGGGAGAAAGCGAAGGGAGCAGGAGAAAGGGAAGGAAGAATAAAAAGTAGTGTTGGGCTGCAGGAGTGAAATGGAGGAATTGCAGGAAAAGAGGGAGGAAGTAGGAGAGTGATAGAAAAGGAAAGACGACACATGCAGCTAGACGAGGGGTTAGTGAGAGAGGATGGGACAGAGAACAGGATGAGAAGGAAATAAGGCAAGGCAAGGACAAAAAAGGACAGGCAAAGCAAGGCTTGGCTGCAGGACATTTTTTCGCTTTATAGTTTCTAGCACATTCGTCTTCAGACTAGGAGTAAGGCCATAAGACCGTATGGATTAGGCCCAATCAAAAACCCCAGCTACTTGAGACACTCAGGATAAGCCTAAAATACGCATATCTCTCCATAAGGATGGTTTTTATACTGTGCTTCCACAATCTGCTGGCAGTACAAAAAAATAAGCTGCAGATCTCCTTAGGCTGAGTCATGGTGCTTTGGTGCAGGGACCATGCATATCATGGGAATATTTCACCATTTCTGCTCTGGTTGTCAGAGTATGACACCAAAACACCCACCTGATGATATCCTTTCAAGAGCAAAGGCAGCAATTTGCAGAATTCCGCTTCTTTGGGGAAGTGAGAAATTGCTGAGCTGACACCAAGTCCTGTAGTGTCCCTGTCACCTGCAGAGTCACCACATACTCGCCACCATAGCGGGCATTGTGACAAAGGTTCTATGTCAGCTGGGTGTGGCAGCCAGGCGCCCCCTAGGGGATGGGGAGCCTGTCAGCCCCGGGCCTGTCACTGCCTGCTGTCCCTGCTGTCACCAGCCAGGCCTCTGAAAATTGGTCAAACCATGCCCAGACTTGGGGCCAATTTGCCCCAAAGTCTTGAAAAGACAAGTCGGGAAGAAAGATATGGGACAGAGGGAGAAAGCGAAGGGAGCAGGAGAAAGGGAAGGAAGAATAAAAAGTAGTGTTGGGCTGCAGGAGTGAGATGGAGGAATTGCCATTAAAGAGGCAAGAAGCAGGAGAGTGATAGAAAAGGAAAGACGAGACATGCAGCCAGACGAGGGGTTAGTGAGAGAGGATGGGACAGAGAACAGGATGAGAAGGAAATAAGGCAAGGCAAGGACAGGCAGGACAGGCAAAGCATGGCTAGGCTGCAGGACATTTTTTCACTTTATAGTTTCTAGCACATTCGTCTTCAGACTAGGAGTAAGGCCATAAGACCGTACGGATTAGGCCCAAGCAGAAACCCCAGCTACTTGAGACACTTAGACTAAGCCTAAAATACGCAGATCTCTCCATAAGGATGGTTTTTATACTGTGCTTCCACAATCTGCTGGCAGTACAAAAAAATAAGCTGCAGATCTCCTTAGGCTGAGTCATGGTGCTTTGGTGCAGGGACCATGCATATCATGGGAATATTTCACCATTTCTGCTCTGGTTGTCAGAGTATGACACCAAAACACCCACCTGATGATATCCTTTCAAGAGCAAAGGCAGCAATTTGCAGAATTCCGCTTCTTTGGGGAAGTGAGAAATTGCTGAGCTGACACCAAGTCCTGCAGTGTCCCTGTCACCTGCAGAGTCACCACTTGCTCGCCACGGTAGCGGGCATTGTGACAAAGGTTCTATGTCAGCTGGGTGTGGCAGCCAGGCGCCCCCTAGGGGATGGGGAGCCTGTCAGCCCCAGGCCTGTCACTGCCTGCTGTCCCTGCTGTCACCAGCCAGGCCTCTGAAAATTGGTCAAACCATGCCCAGACTTGGGGCCAATTTGGCCCAAAGTCTTGAAAAGACAAGTCGGGAAGAAAGATATGGGACAGAGGGAGAAAGCGAAGGGAGCAGGAGAAAGGGAAGGAAGAATAAAAAGTAGTGTTGGGCTTCAGGAGTGAGATGGTGGAATTGCCATTCAAGAGGCAGGAAGCAGGAGAGTGATAGAAAAGGAAAGACGAGACATGCAGCCAGACGAGGGTTTAGTGAGAGAGGATGGGACAGAGAACAGGATGAGAAGGAAATAAGGCAAGGCAAGGACAGGCAAGGACAGGCAAAGCAAGGCTAGGCCGAAGGACATTTTTTTGCTTTATAGTTTCGAGCACATTCGCCTACAGACTAGGAGTAAGGCCATAAGACCGTATGGATTAGGCCCAAGCAAAAACCCCAGCTACTTGAGACACTTAGACTAAGCCTAAAATACGCAGATCTCTCCATAAGGATGGTTTTTATACTGTGCTTCCACAGTCTGCTGGCAGTACAAAAAAATAAGCTGCAGATCTCCTTAGGCTGAGTCATGGTGCTTTGGTGCAGGGACCATGCATATCATCGGAATATTTCACCATTTCTGCTCTGGTTTTCAGAGTATGACACCAAAACACCCACCTGATGATATCCTTTCAAGAGCAAAGGCAGCAATTTGCAGAATTCCGCTTCTTTGGGGAAATGAGAAATTGCTGAGCTGCCACCAAGTCCTGCAGTGTCCCTGTCACCTGCAGAGTCACCAGATACTCGCCACGGGAGCGGGCATTGTGACAAAGGTTCTATGTCAGCTGGGTGTGGCAGCCAGGCGCCCCCTAGGGGATGGGGAGCCTGTCAGCCCCGGGCCTGTCACTGCCTGCTGTCCCTGCTGTCACCAGCCAGGCCTCTGAAAATTGGTGAAACTATGCCCAGACTTGGGGCCAATTTGGACCAAAGTCTTGAAAAGACAAGTCGGGAAGAAAGATATGGGACAGAGGGAGAAAGCGAAGGGAGCAGGAGAAAGGGAAGGAAGAATAAAAAGTAGTGTTTGGCTTCAGGAGTGAGATGGAGGAATTGCAGGAAAAGAGGCAGGAAGCAGGAGAGTGAGAGTAGAGGTAAGAAGAGACATGCAGCCAGACGAGGGGTTAGTGAGAGAGGATGGGACAGAGAACAGGATGAGAAGGAAATAAGGCAAGGCAAGGACAGGCAAGGACAGGCAAAGCAAGGCTAGGCTGAAGGACATGTTTTTGCTTTATAGTTTCTAGCACATTCGTATTCAGACTAGGAGTAAAGCCATAAGACCGTATGGATTAGGCCGAAGCAAAAACCCCAGCAACTAGAGACACTCAGGATAAGCCTAAAATACGCATATCTCTCCATAAGGATGGTTTTTATACTGTGCTTCCACAATCTGCTGGCAGTACAAAAAAATAAGCTGTAGATCTCCTTAGGCTGAGTCATGGTGCTTTGGTGCAGGGACCATGCATATCATGGGAATATTTCACCATTTCTGCTCTGGTTTTCAGTGTATGACAGCTAAACACCCACCTTACGACATCCATTCAAGAGCAAAGGCAGCATTTTGCAGAGTTCCGCTTCTTTGGGGAAGTGAGAAATTGCTGAGCTGACACCAAGTCCTGCAGTGTCCCTGTCACCTGCAGAGTCACCACATACTCACCACGGTAGCGGGCATTGTGACAAAGGTTCTATGTCAGCTGGGTGAGGCAGCCATGCGCCCCCTAGGGGATGGGGAGCCTGTCAGCCCCGAGCCTGTCACTGCCTGCTGTCCCTGCTGTCACCAGCCAGGCCTCTGAAAATTGGTCAAACCATGCCCAGACTTGGGGCCAATTTGGCCCAAAATCTTGAATAGACAAGTTGGGAAGAAAGATATGGGACAGAGGGAGAAAGTGAAGGGAGCAGGAGAAAGGGAAGGAAGAATAAAAAGTAGTGTTGTGCTGCAGGAGTGAGATGGAGGAACTGCCATTAAAGAGGCAGGAAGCAGGAGAGTGAGAGAAAAGGAAAGAAGAGACATGCAGCCAGACGAGGGGTTAGTGAGAGAGGATGGGACAGAGAACAGGATGAGAAGGAAATAAGGCAAGGCAAGGATAGGCAAGGACAGGCAAAGCAAGGCTAGGCTGCAGGACATTTTTTCGCTTTATAGTTTCTAGCACATAAGTCTTCAGACTAGGAGTAAGGCCATAAGACCGTATGGATTAGGCCCAAGCAAAAACCCCAGCAACTAGAGACACTCAGGATAAGCCTAAAATACGCATATCTCTCCATAAGGATGGTTTTTATACTGTGCTTCCACAATCTGCTGGCAGTACAAAAAATAAGCTGTAGATCTCCTTAGGCTGAGTCATGGTGCTTTGGTGCAGGGACCATGCATATCATGGGAATATTTCACCATTTCTGCTCTGGTTTTCAGTGTATGACAGCAAAACACCCACCTTACGACATCCATTCAAGAGCAAAGGCAGCAATTTGCAGAATTCCGCTTCTTTGGGGAAGTGAGAAATTGCTGAGCTGACACCAAGTCCTGCAGTGTCCCTGTCACCTGCAGAGTCACCGCATCCTCACCACGGTAACGGGCATTGTGACAAAGGTTCTATGTCAGCTGGGTGTGGCAGCCAGGCGCCCCCTAGGGGATGGGGAGCCTGTCAGCCCCGGGCCTGTCACTGCCTGCTGTCCCTGCTGTCACCAGCCAGGCCTCTGAAAATTGGTCAAACCATGCCCAGACTTGGGGCCAATTTGGCCCAAAGTCTTGAAAAGACAAGTTAGGAAGAAAGATATGGGACAGAGGGAGAAAGCGAAGGGAGCAGGAGAAAGGGAAGGAAGAATAAAAAGTAGTGTTGGGGCTGCAGGAGTGAGAGGGAGGAATTGCAGGAAAAGAGGGAGGAAGTAGGAGAGTGATAGAAAAGGAAAGACGAGACATGCAGCTAGACGAGGGGTTAGTGAGAGAGGATGGGACAGAGAACAGGATGAGAAGGAAATAAGGCAAGGCAAGGACAGGCAAGGACAGGCAAAGCAAGGCTAGGCTGCAGGACATTTTTTCGCTTTATAGTTTCTAGCACATAAGTCTTCAGATTAGGAGTAAGTCCATAAGACCGTATGGATTAGGCCCAAGCAAAAACCCCAGCAACTAGAGACACTCAGGATAAGCCTAAAATACGCATATCTCTCCATAAGGATGGTTTTTATACTGTGCTTCCACAATCTGCTGGCAGTACAAAAAAATAAGCTGTAGATCTCCTTAGGCTGAGTCATGGTGCTTTGGTGCAGGGACCATGCATATCATGGGAATAGTTCACCATTTCTGCTCTGGATTTCAGAGTATGACACCAAAACACCCACCTGATGATATCCTTTCAAGAGCAAAGGCAGCATTTTGCAGAGTTCCGCTTCTTTGGGGAAGTGAGAAATTGCTGAGCTGACACCAAGTCCTGCAGTGTCCCTGTCACCTGCAGAGTCACCACATACTCACCACGGTAGCGGGCATTGTGACAAAGGTTCTATGTCAGCTGGGTGTGGCAGCCAGGCGCCCCCTAGGGGATGGGGAGCCTGTCAGCCCCGGGCCTGTCACTGCCTGCTGTCCCTGCTGTCACCAGCCAGGCCTCTGAAAATTGGTCAAACCATGCCCAGACTTGGGGCCAATTTGCCCCAAAGTCTTGAAAAGACAAGTCGGGAAGAAAGATATGGGACAGAGGGAGAAAGCGAAGGGAGCAGGAGAAAGGGAAGGAAGAATAAAAAGTAGTGTTGGGCTGCAGGAGTGAGATGGAGGAATTGCCATTAAAGAGGCAAGAAGCAGGAGAGTGATAGAAAAGGAAAGACGAGACATGCAGCCAGACGAGGGGTTAGTGAGAGAGGATGGGACAGAGAACAGGATGAGAAGGAAATAAGGCAAGGCAAGGACAGGCAGGACAGGCAAAGCATGGCTAGGCTGCAGGACATTTTTTCACTTTATAGTTTCTAGCACATTCGTCTTCAGACTAGGAGTAAGGCCATAAGACCGTACGGATTAGGCCCAAGCAGAAACCCCAGCTACTTGAGACACTTAGACTAAGCCTAAAATACGCAGATCTCTCCATAAGGATGGTTTTTATACTGTGCTTCCACAATCTGCTGGCAGTACAAAAAAATAAGCTGCAGATCTCCTTAGGCTGAGTCATGGTGCTTTGGTGCAGGGACCATGCATATCATGGGAATATTTCACCATTTCTGCTCTGGTTGTCAGAGTATGACACCAAAACACCCACCTGATGATATCCTTTCAAGAGCAAAGGCAGCAATTTGCAGAATTCCGCTTCTTTGGGGAAGTGAGAAATTGCTGAGCTGACACCAAGTCCTGCAGTGTCCCTGTCACCTGCAGAGTCACCACTTGCTCGCCACGGTAGCGGGCATTGTGACAAAGGTTCTATGTCAGCTGGGTGTGGCAGCCAGGCGCCCCCTAGGGGATGGGGAGCCTGTCAGCCCCAGGCCTGTCACTGCCTGCTGTCCCTGCTGTCACCAGCCAGGCCTCTGAAAATTGGTCAAACCATGCCCAGACTTGGGGCCAATTTGGCCCAAAGTCTTGAAAAGACAAGTCGGGAAGAAAGATATGGGACAGAGGGAGAAAGCGAAGGGAGCAGGAGAAAGGGAAGGAAGAATAAAAAGTAGTGTTGGGCTTCAGGAGTGAGATGGTGGAATTGCCATTCAAGAGGCAGGAAGCAGGAGAGTGATAGAAAAGGAAAGACGAGACATGCAGCCAGACGAGGGTTTAGTGAGAGAGGATGGGACAGAGAACAGGATGAGAAGGAAATAAGGCAAGGCAAGGACAGGCAAGGACAGGCAAAGCAAGGCTAGGCCGAAGGACATTTTTTTGCTTTATAGTTTCGAGCACATTCGCCTACAGACTAGGAGTAAGGCCATAAGACCGTATGGATTAGGCCCAAGCAAAAACCCCAGCTACTTGAGACACTTAGACTAAGCCTAAAATACGCAGATCTCTCCATAAGGATGGTTTTTATACTGTGCTTCCACAGTCTGCTGGCAGTACAAAAAAATAAGCTGCAGATCTCCTTAGGCTGAGTCATGGTGCTTTGGTGCAGGGACCATGCATATCATCGGAATATTTCACCATTTCTGCTCTGGTTTTCAGAGTATGACACCAAAACACCCACCTGATGATATCCTTTCAAGAGCAAAGGCAGCAATTTGCAGAATTCCGCTTCTTTGGGGAAGTGAGAAATTGCTGAGCTGACACCAAGTCCTGCAGGATCCCTGTCACCTGCAGAGTCACCACATACTCGCCACGGGAGCGGGCATTGTGACAAAGGTTCTATGTCAGCTGGGTGTGGCAGCCAGGCGCCCCCTAGGGGATGGGGAGCCTGTCAGCCCCGGGCCTGTCACTGCCTGCTGTCCCTGCTGTCACCAGCCAGGCCTCTGAAAATTGGTGAAACTATGCCCAGACTTGGGGCCAATTTGGACCAAAGTCTTGAAAAGACAAGTCGGGAAGAAAGATATGGGACAGAGGGAGAAAGCGAAGGGAGCAGGAGAAAGGGAAGGAAGAATAAAAAGTAGTGTTTGGCTTCAGGAGTGAGATGGAGGAATTGCAGGAAAAGAGGCAGGAAGCAGGAGAGTGAGAGTAGAGGTAAGAAGAGACATGCAGCCAGACGAGGGGTTAGTGAGAGAGGATGGGACAGAGAACAGGATGAGAAGGAAATAAGGCAAGGCAAGGACAGGCAAGGACAGGCAAAGCAAGGCTAGGCTGAAGGACATGTTTTTGCTTTATAGTTTCTAGCACATTCGTATTCAGACTAGGAGTAAAGCCATAAGACCGTATGGATTAGGCCGAAGCAAAAACCCCAGCAACTAGAGACACTCAGGATAAGCCTAAAATACGCATATCTCTCCATAAGGATGGTTTTTATACTGTGCTTCCACAATCTGCTGGCAGTACAAAAAAATAAGCTGTAGATCTCCTTAGGCTGAGTCATGGTGCTTTGGTGCAGGGACCATGCATATCATGGGAATATTTCACCATTTCTGCTCTGGTTTTCAGTGTATGACAGCTAAACACCCACCTTACGACATCCATTCAAGAGCAAAGGCAGCATTTTGCAGAGTTCCGCTTCTTTGGGGAAGTGAGAAATTGCTGAGCTGACACCAAGTCCTGCAGTGTCCCTGTCACCTGCAGAGTCACCACATACTCACCACGGTAGCGGGCATTGTGACAAAGGTTCTATGTCAGCTGGGTGAGGCAGCCATGCGCCCCCTAGGGGATGGGGAGCCTGTCAGCCCCGAGCCTGTCACTGCCTGCTGTCCCTGCTGTCACCAGCCAGGCCTCTGAAAATTGGTCAAACCATGCCCAGACTTGGGGCCAATTTGGCCCAAAATCTTGAATAGACAAGTTGGGAAGAAAGATATGGGACAGAGGGAGAAAGTGAAGGGAGCAGGAGAAAGGGAAGGAAGAATAAAAAGTAGTGTTGTGCTGCAGGAGTGAGATGGAGGAACTGCCATTAAAGAGGCAGGAAGCAGGAGAGTGAGAGAAAAGGAAAGAAGAGACATGCAGCCAGACGAGGGGTTAGTGAGAGAGGATGGGACAGAGAACAGGATGAGAAGGAAATAAGGCAAGGCAAGGATAGGCAAGGACAGGCAAAGCAAGGCTAGGCTGCAGGACATTTTTTCGCTTTATAGTTTCTAGCACATAAGTCTTCAGACTAGGAGTAAGGCCATAAGACCGTATGGATTAGGCCCAAGCAAAAACCCCAGCAACTAGAGACACTCAGGATAAGCCTAAAATACGCATATCTCTCCATAAGGATGGTTTTTATACTGTGCTTCCACAATCTGCTGGCAGTACAAAAAATAAGCTGTAGATCTCCTTAGGCTGAGTCATGGTGCTTTGGTGCAGGGACCATGCATATCATGGGAATATTTCACCATTTCTGCTCTGGTTTTCAGTGTATGACAGCAAAACACCCACCTTACGACATCCATTCAAGAGCAAAGGCAGCAATTTGCAGAATTCCGCTTCTTTGGGGAAGTGAGAAATTGCTGAGCTGACACCAAGTCCTGCAGTGTCCCTGTCACCTGCAGAGTCACCGCATCCTCACCACGGTAACGGGCATTGTGACAAAGGTTCTATGTCAGCTGGGTGTGGCAGCCAGGCGCCCCCTAGGGGATGGGGAGCCTGTCAGCCCCGGGCCTGTCACTGCCTGCTGTCCCTGCTGTCACCAGCCAGGCCTCTGAAAATTGGTCAAACCATGCCCAGACTTGGGGCCAATTTGGCCCAAAGTCTTGAAAAGACAAGTTAGGAAGAAAGATATGGGACAGAGGGAGAAAGCGAAGGGAGCAGGAGAAAGGGAAGGAAGAATAAAAAGTAGTGTTGGGGCTGCAGGAGTGAGAGGGAGGAATTGCAGGAAAAGAGGGAGGAAGTAGGAGAGTGATAGAAAAGGAAAGACGAGACATGCAGCTAGACGAGGGGTTAGTGAGAGAGGATGGGACAGAGAACAGGATGAGAAGGAAATAAGGCAAGGCAAGGACAGGCAAGGACAGGCAAAGCAAGGCTAGGCTGCAGGACATTTTTTCGCTTTATAGTTTCTAGCACATAAGTCTTCAGATTAGGAGTAAGTCCATAAGACCGTATGGATTAGGCCCAAGCAAAAACCCCAGCAACTAGAGACACTCAGGATAAGCCTAAAATACGCATATCTCTCCATAAGGATGGTTTTTATACTGTGCTTCCACAATCTGCTGGCAGTACAAAAAAATAAGCTGTAGATCTCCTTAGGCTGAGTCATGGTGCTTTGGTGCAGGGACCATGCATATCATGGGAATAGTTCACCATTTCTGCTCTGGATTTCAGAGTATGACACCAAAACACCCACCTGATGATATCCTTTCAAGAGCAAAGGCAGCATTTTGCAGAGTTCCGCTTCTTTGGGGAAGTGAGAAATTGCTGAGCTGACACCAAGTCCTGCAGTGTCCCTGTCACCTGCAGAGTCACCACATACTCACCACGGTAGCGGGCATTGTGACAAAGGTTCTATGTCAGCTGGGTGTGGCAGCCAGGCGCCCCCTAGGGGATGGGGAGCCTGTCAGCCCCGAGCCTGTCACTGCCTGCTGTCCCTGCTGTCACCAGCCAGGCCTCTGAAAATTGGTCAAACCATGCCCAGACTTGGGGCCAATTTGGCCCAAAATCTTGAAAAGACAAGTTGGGAAGAAAGATATGGGACAGAGGGAGAAAGTGAAGGGAGCAGGAGAAAGGGAAGGAAGAATAAAAAGTAGTGTTGTGCTGCAGGAGTGAGATGGAGGAACTGCCATTAAAGAGGCAGGAAGCAGGAGAGTGAGAGAAAAGGAAAGAAGAGACATGCAGCCAGACGAGGGGTTAGTGAGAGAGGATGGGACAGAGAACAGGATGAGAAGGAAATAAGGCAAGGCAAGGATAGGCAAGGACAGGCAAAGCAAGGCTAGGCTGCAGGACATTTTTTCGCTTTATAGTTTCTAGCACATAAGTCTTCAGACTAGGAGTAAGGCCATAAGACCGTATGGATTAGGCCCAAGCAAAAACCCCAGCAACTAGAGACACTCAGGATAAGCCTAAAATACGCATATCTCTCCATAAGGATGGTTTTTATACTGTGCTTCCACAATCTGCTGGCAGTACAAAAAAATAAGCTGTAGATCTCCTTAGGCTGAGTCATGGTGCTTTGGTGCAGGGACCATGCATATCATGGGAATATTTCACCATTTCTGCTCTGGTTTTCAGTGTATGACAGCAAAACACCCACCTTACGACATCCATTCAAGAGCAAAGGCAGCAATTTGCAGAATTCCGCTTCTTTGGGGAAGTGAGAAATTGCTGAGCTGCCACCAAGTCCTGCAGTGTCCCTGTCACCTGCAGAGTCACCGCATCCTCACCACGGTAACGGGCATTGTGACAAAGGTTCTATGTCAGCTGGGTGTGGCAGCCAGGCGCCCCCTAGGGGATGGGGAGCCTGCCAGCCCCGGGCCTGTCACTGCCTGCTGTCCCTGCTGTCACCAGCCAGGCCTCTGAAAATTGGTCAAACCATGCCCAGACTTGGGGCCAATTTGGCCCAAAGTCTTGAAAAGACATGTTAGGAAGAAAGATATGGGACAGAGGGAGAAAGCGAAGGGAGCAGGAGAAAGGGAAGGAAGAATAAAAAGTAGTGTTGGGCTGCAGGAGTGAAATGGAGGAATTGCAGGAAAAGAGGGAGGAAGTAGGAGAGTGATAGAAAAGGAAAGACGAGACATGCAGCTAGACGAGGGGTTAGTGAGAGAGGATGGGACAGAGAACAGGATGAGAAGGAAATAAGGCAAGGCAAGGACAAAAAAGGACAGGCAAAGCAAGGCTTGGCTGCAGGACATTTTTTCGCTTTATAGTTTCTAGCACATTCGTCTTCAGACTAGGAGTAAGGCCATAAGACCGTATGGATTAGGCCCAATCAAAAACCCCAGCTACTTGAGACGCTTAGACTAAGCCTAAAATACGCAGATCTCTCCATAAGGATGGTTTTTATACTGTGCTTCCACAATCTGCTAGCAGTACAAAAAAATAAGCTGTAGATCTCCTTACGCTGAGTCATGGTGCTTTGGTGCAGGGACCATGCATATCATGGGAATATTTCAACATTTCTGCTCTGGTTTTCAGAGTATGACACCAAAACACCCACCTGATGATATCCTTTCAAGAGCAAAGGCAGCAATTTGCAGAATTCCGCTTATTTTGGGAAGTGAGAAATTGCTGAGCTGACACCAAGTCCTGCCGTGTCCCTGTCACCTGCAGAGTCACCACATACTCACCACGGTAGCGGGCATTGTGACAAAGGTTCTATGTCAGCTGGGTGTGGCAGCCAGGCGCCCCCTAGGGGATGGGGAGCCTGTCAGCCCCGGGCCTGTCACTGCCTGCTGTCCCTGCTGTCACCAGCCAGGCCTCTGAAAATTGGTCAAACCATGCCCAGACTTGGGGCCAATTTGGCCCAAAGTCTTGAAAAGACAAGTCGGGAAGAAAGATATGGGACAGAGGGAGAAAGCGAAGGGAGCAGGAGAAAGGGAAGGAAGAATAAAAAGTAGTGTTGGGCTGCAGGAGTGAGATGGAGGAATTGCAGGAAAAGAGGTAGGAAGCAGGAGAGTGAGAGAAAAGGAAAGACGAGACATGCAGCCAGACGAGGGGTTAGTGAGAGTAGATTGGACAGAGAACAGGATGAGAAGGAAATAAGGCAAGGCAAGGAAGGCAAGGCAAGGCTAGGCTGCAGGACATTTTTTTGCTTTATGGTTTCTCACACATTCGTCTTCAGACTAGGAGTAAGGCCATAAGACCGTATGGATTAGGCCCAATCAAAAACCCCAGCTACTTGAGACGCTTAGACTAAGCCTAAAATATGCAGATCTCTCCATAAGGATGGTTTTTATACTGTGCTTCCACAATCTGCTGGCAGTACAAAAATATAAGCGGAAGATCTCCTTAGGCTGAGTCATGGTGCTTTGGTGCAGGGACCATGCATATCATGGGAATATTTCACCATTTCTGCTCTGGTTTTCAGAGTATGACACCAAAACACCCACCTGATGATATCCTTTCAAGAGCAAAGGCAGCAGTTTGCAGAATTCCGCTTCTTTAAGGAAGTGAGAAATTACTGAGCTGACACCAAGTCCTGCAGTGTCCCTGTCACCTGCAGGGTCACCACATCCTCGCCACGGTAGCGGGCATAGTGACAAAGGTTCTATGTCAGCTGGGTGTGGCAGCCAGGCCCCCCCTAGGGGATGGGGAGCCTGTTAACCCCAGCCCTGTCACTGCCTGCTGTCCCTGCTGTCACCAGCCAGGCCTCTGAAAATTGGTCAAACCATGCCCAGACTTGGGGCCAATTTGGCCCAAAGTCTTGAAAAGACAAGTTAGGAAGAAAGATATGGGACAGAGGGAGAAAGCGAAGGGAGCAGGAGAAAGGGAAGGAAGAATAAAAAGTAGTGTTGGGGTTCAGGAGTGAGATGGAGGAATTGCCATTAAAGAGGCAGGAAGTAGGCGAGTGATAGAAAATGAAAGACGAGACATGCAGCCAGACGAGGGGTTAGTTAGAGGAGATTGGACAGAGAACAGGATGAGAAGGAAATAAGGCAAAGCAAGGACAGGCAAGGACAGGCAAAGCAAGGCTAGGCTGAAGGACATATTTTTGCTTTATAGTTTCTAGCACATTCGTCTTCAGACTAGGAGTAAGGCCATAAGACCGTATGGATAAGGCCCAAGCAAAAACCCCAGCTACTTGAGACACTCAGGATAAGCCTAAGATACGCAGATCTCTCCATAAGGATGGTTTTTATACTGTGCTTCCACAATCTGCTGGCAGTACAAAAAAATAAGCTGCAGATCTCCTTAGGCTGAGTCATGGTGTTTTGGTGCAGGGACCATGCATATCATGGCAATATTTCACAGTTTCTGCTCTGGTTTTCAGTGTATGACACCAAAAAACCGACCTTACGACATCCATTCAAGAGCAAAGGCAGCAATTTGCGGAATTCCGCTTCTTTGGGGAACTGAGAAATTGCTGAGCTGACACCAAGTCCTGCGGTGTCCCTGTCACCTGCAGAGTCACCACATACTCGCCACGGTAGCGGGCATTGTGACAAAGGCTCTATGTCAGCTGGGTGTGGCAGCCAGGCGCCCTCTAGGGGATGGGGAGCCTGTTAGCCCCCGGCCTGTCACTGCCTGCTGTCCCTGCTGTCACCAGCCAGGCCTCTGAAAATTGGTCAAACCATGCCCAGACTTGGGGCCAATTTGGCCCAAAGTCTTGAAAGGGCAAGTCGGGAAGAAAGATATTGGACAGAGGGAGAAAGCGAAGGGAGCAGGAGAAAGGGAAGGAAGAATAAAAGTAGTGTTGGGCTGCAGGAGTGAGATGGAGGAACTGCCATTAAAGAGGCAGGAAGCAGGAGAGTGAGAGAAAAGGAAAGAAGAGACATGCAGCCAGACGAGGGGTTAGTGAGAGAGGATGGGACAGAGAACAGGATGAGAAGGATATAAGGCAAGGCAAGGACAGGCAAGGACAGGCAAAGCAAGGCTAGGCTGCAGGACATTTTTTCGCTTTATAGTTTCTAGCACATTCGTCTTCAGACTAGGAGTAAGGCCATAAGACCGTATGGATTAGGCCCAATCAAAAACCCCAGCTACTTGAGACACTTAGACTAAGCCTAAAATACGCAGATCTCTCCATAAGGATGGTTTTTATACTGTGCTTCCACAATCTGCTGGCAGTACAAAAAAATAAGCTGTAGATCTCCTTACGCTGAGTCATGGTGCTTTGGTGCAGGGACCATGCATATCATGGGAATATTTCAACATTTCTGCTCTGGTTTTCAGAGTATGACACCAAAACACCCACCTGATGATATCCTTTCAAGAGCAAAGGCAGCAATTTGCAGAATTCCGCTTATTTTGGGAAGTGAGAAATTGCTGAGCTGACACCAAGTCCTGCCGTGTCCCTGTCACCTGCAGAGTCACCACATACTCACCACGGTAGCGGGCATTGTGACAAAGGTTCTATGTCAGCTGGGTGTGGCAGCCAGGCGCCCCCTAGGGGATGGGGAGCCTGTCAGCCCCGGGCCTGTCACTGCCTGCTGTCCCTGCTGTCACCAGCCAGGCCTCTGAAAATTGGTCAAACCATGCCCAGACTTGGGGCCAATTTGGCCCAAAGTCTTGAAAAGACAAGTCGGGAAGAAAGATATGGGACAGAGGGAGAAAGCGAAGGGAGCAGGAGAAAGGGAAGGAAGAATAAAAAGTAGTGTTGGGCTGCAGGAGTGAGATGGAGGAATTGCAGGAAAAGAGGTAGGAAGCAGGAGAGTGAGAGAAAAGGAAAGACGAGACATGCAGCCAGACGAGGGGTTAGTGAGAGTAGATTGGACAGAGAACAGGATGAGAAGGAAATAAGGCAAGGCAAGGAAGGCAAGGCAAGGCTAGGCTGCAGGACATTTTTTTGCTTTATGGTTTCTCACACATTCGTCTTCAGACTAGGAGTAAGGCCATAAGACCGTATGGATTAGGCCCAATCAAAAACCCCAGCTACTTGAGACGCTTAGACTAAGCCTAAAATATGCAGATCTCTCCATAAGGATGGTTTTTATACTGTGCTTCCACAATCTGCTGGCAGTACAAAAATATAAGCGGAAGATCTCCTTAGGCTGAGTCATGGTGCTTTGGTGCAGGGACCATGCATATCATGGGAATATTTCACCATTTCTGCTCTGGTTTTCAGAGTATGACACCAAAACACCCACCTGATGATATCCTTTCAAGAGCAAAGGCAGCAGTTTGCAGAATTCCGCTTCTTTAAGGAAGTGAGAAATTACTGAGCTGACACCAAGTCCTGCAGTGTCCCTGTCACCTGCAGGGTCACCACATCCTCGCCACGGTAGCGGGCATAGTGACAAAGGTTCTATGTCAGCTGGGTGTGGCAGCCAGGCCCCCCCTAGGGGATGGGGAGCCTGTTAACCCCAGCCCTGTCACTGCCTGCTGTCCCTGCTGTCACCAGCCAGGCCTCTGAAAATTGGTCAAACCATGCCCAGACTTGGGGCCAATTTGGCCCAAAGTCTTGAAAAGACAAGTTAGGAAGAAAGATATGGGACAGAGGGAGAAAGCGAAGGGAGCAGGAGAAAGGGAAGGAAGAATAAAAAGTAGTGTTGGGGTTCAGGAGTGAGATGGAGGAATTGCCATTAAAGAGGCAGGAAGTAGGCGAGTGATAGAAAATGAAAGACGAGACATGCAGCCAGACGAGGGGTTAGTTAGAGGAGATTGGACAGAGAACAGGATGAGAAGGAAATAAGGCAAAGCAAGGACAGGCAAGGACAGGCAAAGCAAGGCTAGGCTGAAGGACATATTTTTGCTTTATAGTTTCTAGCACATTCGTCTTCAGACTAGGAGTAAGGCCATAAGACCGTATGGATAAGGCCCAAGCAAAAACCCCAGCTACTTGAGACACTCAGGATAAGCCTAAGATACGCAGATCTCTCCATAAGGATGGTTTTTATACTGTGCTTCCACAATCTGCTGGCAGTACAAAAAAATAAGCTGCAGATCTCCTTAGGCTGAGTCATGGTGTTTTGGTGCAGGGACCATGCATATCATGGCAATATTTCACAGTTTCTGCTCTGGTTTTCAGTGTATGACACCAAAAAACCGACCTTACGACATCCATTCAAGAGCAAAGGCAGCAATTTTCGGAATTCCGCTTCTTTGGGGAACTGAGAAATTGCTGAGCTGACACCAAGTCCTGCAGTGTCCCTGTCACCTGCAGAGTCACCACATACTCGCCACGGTAGCGGGCATTGTGACAAAGGTTCTATGTCAGATGGGTGTGGCAGCCAGGCGCCACCTAGGGGATGGGGAGCCTGTCAGCCCCGGGCCTGTCACTGCCTGCTGTCCCTGCTGTCACCAGCCAGGCCTCTGAAAATTGGTCAAACCATGCCCAGACTTGGGGCCTGTTTGGCCCAAAGTCTTGAAAAGACAAGTCGGGAAGAAAGATATGGGACAAAGGGAGAAAGCGAAGGGAGCAGGAGAAAGGGAAGGAAGAATAAAAAGTAGTGTTGGGCTGCAGGAGTGAGATGGAGGAATTGCAGGAAAAGAGGGAGGAAGTAGGAGAGTGATAGAAAAGGAAAGACGAGACATGCAGCTAGACGAGGGGTTAGTGAGAGAGGATGGGACAGAGAACAGGATGAGAAGGAAATAAGGCAAGGCAAGGACAAAAAAGGACAGGCAAAGCAAGGCTTGGCTGCAGGACATTTTTTTGCTTTATAGTTTCCAACACATTCGTCTTCAGACTAGGAGTAAAGCCATAAGACCGTATGGATTAGGCCCAAGCAAAAACCCCAGCTACTTGAGACGCTTAGACTAAGTCTAAAATACGCAGATCTCTCCATAAGGATGGTTTTTATACTGTGCTTCCACAAGCTGTTGGCAGTACAAAAAAATAAGCTGCAGATCTCCTTAGGCTGAGTTAAGGTGCTTTGGTGCAGGGACCATGCATATCATGGGAATATTTCACCATTTCTGCTCTGGTTTTCAGAGTATGACAGCAAAACACCCACCTGATGATATCCTTTCAAGAGCAAAGGCAGCAATTTGCAGAATTCCGCTTCTTTGGCTAAGTGAGAAATTGCTGAGCTGACACCAAGTCCTGCAGTGTCCCTGTCACCTGCAGAGTCACCACATACTCACCACGGTAGCGGGCATTGTGACAAAGGTTCTATGTCAGCTGGGTGTGGCAGCCAGGCGCCCCCTAGGGGATGGGGAGCCTGTCAGCCCCGGGCCTGTCACTGCCTGCTGTCCCTGATGTCACCAGCCTGGCCTCTGAAAATTGGTCAAAACATGCCCAGACTTGGGGCCAATTTGGCCCTAAATCTTGAAAAGACAAGTTAGGAAGAAAGACATGGGACAGAGGGAGAAAGCGAAGGGAGCAGGAGAAAGGGAAGGAAGAATAGAAAGTAGTGTTTTGCTGCAGGAGTGAGATGGAGGAATTGCAGGAAAAGAGGGAGGAAGTAGGAGAGTGATAGAAAAGGAAAGATGAGACAAGCAGCTAGACGAGGGGTTAGTGAGAGAGGATGGGACAGAGAACAGGATGAGAAGGAAATAAGGCAAGGCAAGGACAGGCAAGGACAGGCAAAGCAAGGCTAGGCTGCAGGACATTTTTTCGCTTTATAGTTTCTAGCACATTCGTCTTCAGACTAGGAGTAAGGCCATAAGACCGTATGGATTAGGCCCAAGCAAAAACCCCAGCTACTTGAGACACTCTGGATAAGCCTAAGATACGCAGATCTCTCCATAAGGATGGTTTTTACACTGTGCTTCCACAATCTGCTGGCAGTACAAAAAAATAAGCTGCAGATCTCCTTAGGCTGAGTCATGGTGCTTTGTTGCAGGGACCATGCATATCATGGGAATATTTCACCATTTCTGCTCTGGTTTTCAGAGTATGACACCAAAACACCCACCTGATGATATCCTTTCAAGAGCAAAGGCAGCAATTTGCAGAATTCCGCTTCTTTGGGGAAGTGAGAAATTGCTGAGCTGACACCAAGTCCTGCAGTGTCCCTGTCACCTGCAGAGTCACCACATACTCGCCACGGTAGCGGGCATTGTGACAAAGGTTCTATGTCAGCTGGGTGTGGCAGCCAGGCGCCCCCTAGGGGATGGGGAGCCTGTCAGCCCCGGCCCTGTCACTGCCTGCTGTCCCTTCTGTCACCAGCCAGGCCTCTGAAAATTGGTCAAACCATGCCCAGACTCGGGGCCAATTTGGCTCAAAGTCTTGAAAAGACAAGTTAGGAAGCAAGATATGGGACAGAGGGAGAAAGCGAAGGGAGCAGGAGAAAGGGAAGGAAGAATAAAAAGTAGTGTTGGGCTGCAGGAGTGAGATGGAGGAATTGCCATTAAAGAGGCAGGAAGCAGGAGAGTGATAGAAAAGGAAAGACGAGACATGCAGCCAGACGAGGGGTTAGTGAGAGGAGATTGGACAGAGAACAGGATGAGAAGGAAATAAGGCAAGGCAAGGACAGGCAAGGCAAGGCTAGGCTGCAGGACATTTTTTCGCTTTATAGTTTCTAACACATTCGTCTTCAGACTTGGAGTAAGGCCATAAGACCGTATGGATTAGGCCCAAGCAAAAACCCCAGCTACTTGAGACGCTTAGACTAAGCCTAAAATACGCAGATCTCTCCATAAGGATGGTTTTTATACTGTGCTTCCACAATCTGCTGGCAGTACAAAAAAATAAGCTGCAGATCTCCTTAGGCTGAGTCATGGTGCTTTGGTGCAGGGACCATGCATATCATGGGAATATTTCACCATTTCTGCTCTGGTTTTCAGAGTATGACACCAAAACACCCACCTGATGATATCCTTTCAAGAGCAAAGGCAGCAATTTGCAGAATTCCGCTTCTTTGGGGAAGTGAGAAATTACTGAGCTGCCACCAAGACCTGCAGTGTCCCTGTCACCTGCAGAGTCACCACATACTCGCCACGGTAGCGGGCATAGTGACAAAGGTTCTATGTCAGCTGGGTGTGGCTGCAAGGCCCCTTCTAGGGGATGGGGAGCCTGTTAGCCCCGGGCCTGTCACTGCCTGCTGTCCCTGCTGTCACCAGCCAGGCCTCTGAAAATTGGTCAAACCATGCCCAGACTTGGGGCCAATTTGGCCCAAAGTCTTGAAAAGACAAGTCGGGAAGAAAGATATGGGACAGAGGGAGAAAGCGAAGGGAGCAGGAGAAAGGGAAGGAAGAATAGAAAGTAGTGTTGGGCTGCAGGAGTGAGATGGAGGAATTGCCATTAAAGAGGCAGGAAGCAGGAGAGTGAGAGAAAAGGAAAGAAGAGACATGCAGCCAGACGAGGGGTTAGTGAGAGAGGATGGGACAGAGAACAGGATGAGAAGGAAATAAGGCAAGGCAAGGACAGGCAAAGCAAGGCTAGGCTGCAGCACATTTTTTCTCTTTATATTTTCTAGCACATTTTTCCTCGGACTACGACGAAAGACATAAGACCGTACGGATTAGGCCCAAGCAAATACACCGGCTACTTGAGACACTTAGACTAAGCCTAAAATACGCAGATTACTCCATAAGGATTGTTTTTATACTGTGCTTCCACAATCTGCTGGCAGTACAAAAAAATAAGCTGCAGATCTCTTAGGATGAGTCATGGTGCTTTGTTGCAGGGCCCATGCATACCATGGGAATATTTCACCATTTCTGCTCTGGTGTTCAGAGTATGACACCAAAACACCCACCTGATGATATCCTTTCAAGAGCAAAGGCAGCAATTTGCAGAATTCCGCTTCTTTGGGGAAATGAGAAATTGCTGAGTTGACACCAAGTCCTGCAGTGTCCCTGTCACCTGCAGAGTCACCACATACTCGCCACGGTAGCGGGCATTGTGACAAAGGTTCTATGTCAGCCGGGTGTGGCAGCCAGGCGCCCCCTAGGGGATGGGGAGCCTGCCAGCCCCGCGCCTGTCACTGCATGCTGTCCCTGCTGTCACCAGCCAGGCCTCTGAAAATTGGTCAAACCATGCCCAGACTTGGGGCCAATTTGGCCCAAAGTCTTGAAAAGACAAGTCGGGAAGAAAGATATGGGACAGAGGGAGAAAGCGAAGGGAGCAGGAGAAAGGGAAGGAAGAATAAAAAGTAGTGCTGGGCTGCAGGAGTGAGATGGAGGAATTGCAGGAAAAGAGGGAGGAAGTAGGAGAGTGATAGAAAAGGAAAGACGAGACATGCAGCCAGACGAGGGGTTAGTGAGAGAGGATGTGACAGAGAACAGGATGAGAAGGAAATAAGGCATGGCAAGGACAGGCAAGGACAGGCAAAGCAAGGCTAGGCTGCAGGACATTTTTTTGCTTTATATTTTCTAGCACATTCGTCCTCGGACTACGAGGAAAGCCATAAGACCGTATGGATTAGGCCCAAGCAAATACCTCGGCTACTTCAGACACTTACACTAAGCCTAAAATACGCAGATCTCGCCATAAGGATGGTTTTTATACTGTGCTTCCACAATCTGCTGGCAGTACAAAAAAATAAGCTGCAGATCTCTTAGGCTGAGTCATGGTGCTTTGTTGCAGGGCCCATGCATACCATGGGAATATTTCACCATTTCTGCTCTGGTGTTCAGAGTATGACACCAAAACACCCACCTGATGATATCCTTTCAACAGCAAAGGCAGCAATTTGCAGAATTCCGCTTCTTTGGGGAAATGAGAAATTGCTGAGCTGCCACCAAGTCCTGCAGTGTCCCTGTCACCTGCAGAGTCACCACATACTCGCCACGGTAGCGGGCATTGTGACAAAGGTTCTATGTCAGCTGGGTGTGGCAGCCAGGCGCCCCCTAGAGGATGGGGAGCCTGCCAGCCCCGGGCCTGTCACTGCCTGCTGTCCCTGCTGTCACCAGCCAGGCCTCTGAAAATTGGTCAAACCATGCCCAGACTTGGGGCCAATTTGGCCCAAAGTCTTGAAAAGACAAGTCGGGAAGAAAGATATGGGACAGAGGGAGAAAGCGAAGGGAGCAGGAGAAAGGGAAGGAAGAATAAAAAGTAGTGCTGGGCTGCAGGAGTGAGATGGAGGAATTGCAGGAAAAGAGGGAGGAAGTAGGAGAGTGATAGAAAAGGAAAGACGAGACATGCAGCCAGACGAGGGGTTAGTGAGAGAGGATGGGACAGAGAACAGGATGAGAAGGAAATAAGGCATGGCAAGGACAGGCAAGGACAGGCAAAGCAAGGCTAGGCTGCAGGACATTTTTTTGCTTTATATTTTCTAGCACATTCGTCCTCGGACTACGAGGAAAGCCATAAGACCGTATGGATTAGGCCCAAGCAAATACCTCGGCTACTTCAGGCACTTAGACTAAGCCTAAAATACGCAGATTACTCCATAAGGATTGTTTTTATACTGTGCTTCCACAACCTGCTGGCAGTACAAAAACATAAGCTGCAGATCTCTGAGACTGAGTCATGGTGCTTTGTTGCAGGGACCATGCATATCATGGGAATATTTCACCATTTCTGCTCTGGTTTTCAGAGTATGACACCAAAACACCCACCTGATGATATCCTTTCAAGAGCAGAGGCAGCAACTTGCAGAATTCCGCTTCTTAGGGGAAGTGAGAAATTGCTGAGCTGCCACCAAGTCCTGCAGTGTCCCTGTCACCTGCAGAGTCACCACATACTCGCCACGGTAGCGGGCATTGTGACAAAGGTTCTATGTCAGCTGGGTGTGGCATCTAGGCGCCCCCTAGGGGATGGGGAGCCTGTCAGCCCCGGGCCTGTCACTGCCTGCTGTCCCTGCTGTCACCAGCCAGGCCTCTGAAAATTGGTCAAACCATGCCCAGACTTGGGGCCAATTTGGCCCAAAGTCTTGGAAAGACAAGTCGGGAAGAAAGATACATGACAGAGGGAGAAAGCGAAGGGAGCAGGAGAAAGGGAAGGAAGAATAGAAAGTAGTGTTGGGCTGCAGGAGTGAGATGGAGGAATTGCAGGAAAAGAGGGAGGAAGTAGGAGAGTGATAGAAAAGGAAAGACGAGACATGCAGCCAGACGAGGGGTTAGTGAGAGAGGATGGGACAGAGAACAGGATGAGAAGGAAATAAGGCATGGCAAGGACAGGCAAAGCAAGGCTAGGCTGCAGGACATTTTTTTGCTTTATATTTTCTAGCAAATTCGTCCTCGGACTACGAGGAAAGCCATAAGACCGTATGGATTAGGCCCAAACAAATACACCGGCTACTTGAGACACTTAGACTAAGCCTAAAATACGAAGATTACTCCATAAGGATTGTTTCTATACTGTGCTTCCACAATCTGCTGGCAGTACAAAAAAATAAGCTGCAGATCTCCTTAGGCTGAGTCATGGTGCTTTGTTGCAGGGACCATGCATATCATGGGAATATTTCACCATTTCTGCTCTGGTTTTCAGAGTATGACACCAAAACACCCACCTGATGATATCCTTTCAAGAGCAGAGGCAGCAACTTGCAGAATTCCGCTTCTTAGGGGAAGTGAGAAATTGCTGAGCTGCCACCAAGTCCTGCAGTGTCCCTGTCACCTGCAGAGTCACCACATACTCGCCACGGTAGCGGGCATTGTGACAAAGGTTCTATGTCAGCTGGGTGTGGCAGCCAGGCGCCCCCTAGGGGATGGGGAGCCTGTCAGCCCCGGGCCTGTCACTGCCTGCTGTCCCTGCTGTCACCAGCCAGGCCTCTGAAAATTGGTCAAACCATGCCCAGACTTGGGGCCAGTTTGGCCCAAAGTCTTGAAAAGACAAGTCGGGAAGAAAGATATGGGACAAAGGAAGAAAGCGAAGGGAGCAGGAGAAAGGGAAGGAAGAATAAAAAGTAGTGTTGGGCTGCAGGAGTGAGATGGAGGAATTGCAGGAAAAGAGGGAGGAAGTAGGAGAGTGATAGAAAAGGAAAGACGAGACATGCAGCCAGACGAGGGGTTAGTGAGAGAGGATGGGACAGAGAACAGGATGAGAAGGAAATAAGGCAAGGCAAGGACAGGCAAGGACAGGCAAAGCAAGGCTAAGCTGCAGGACAGTTTTTTGCTTTATATTTTCTAGCACATTCGTCCTCGGACTACGAGGAAAGCCATAAGACCGTATGGATTAGGCCCAAGCAAATACCTCGGCTACTTCAGACACTTAGACTAAGCCTAAAATACGCAGATTACTCCATACGGATTGTTTTTATACTGTGCTTCCACAATCTGCTGGCAGTACAAAAAAATAAGCTGCAGATCTCTTAGGCTGAGTCATGGTGCTTTGTTGCAGGGCCCATGCATACCATGGGAATATTTCACCATTTCTGCTCTGGTTTTCAGAGTATGACACCAAAACACCCACCTGATGATATCCTTTCAAGAGCAAAGGCAGCAATTTGCAGAATTCCGCTTCTTTGGGGAAATGAGAAATTGCTGAGCTGCCACCAAGTCCTGCAGTGTCCCTGTCACCTGCAGAGTCACCACATACTCGCCACGGTAGCGGGCATTGTGACAAAGGTTCTATGTCAGCTGGGTGTGGCAGCCAGGCGCCCCCTAGGGGATGGGGAGCCTGCCAGCCCCGGGCCTGTCACTGCCTGCTGTCCCTGCTGTCACCAGCCAGGCCTCTGAAAATTGGTCAAACCATGCCCAGACTTGGGGCCAATTTGGCCCAAAGTCTTGAAAAGACAAGTCGGGAAGAAAGATATGGGACAAAGGGAGAAAGCGAAGGGAGCAGGAGAAAGGGAAGGAAGAATAAAAAGTAGTGTTGGGCTGCAGGAGTGAGATGGAGGAATTGCAGGAAAAGAGGGAGGAAGAAGGAGAGTGATAGAAAAGGAAAGACGAGACATGCAGCCAGACGAGGGGTTAGTGATAGAGGATGGGACAGAGAACAGGATGAGAAGGAAATAAGGCAAGGCAAGGACAGGCAAGGACAGGCAAAGCAAGGCTAGGCTGCAGGACAGTTTTTTGCTTTATATTTTCTAGCACATTCGTCCTCGGACTACGAGGAAAGCCATAAGACCGTATGGATTAGGCCCAAGCAAATACCTCGGCTACTTCAGACACTTAGACTAAGCCTAAAATACGCAGATTACTCCATAAGGATTGTTTTTATACTGTGCTTCCACAATCTGCTGGCAGTACAAAAACATAAGCTGCACATCTCTTAGGCTGAGTCATGGTGCTTTGTTGCAGGGACCATGCATATCATGGGAATATTTCACCATTTCTGCTCTGGTGTTCAGAGTATGACACCAAAACACCCACCTGATGATATCCTTTCAAGAGCAGAGGCAGCAACTTGCAGAATTCCGCTTCTTTGGGGAAGTGAGAAATTGCTGAGCTGACACCAAGTCCTGCAGTGTCCCTGTCACCTGCAGAGTCACCACATACTGGCCACGGTAGCGGGCATTGTGACAAAGGTTCTATGTCAGCTGGGTGTGGCATCTAGGCGCCCCCTGGGGGATGGGGAGCCTGTCAGCCCCGGGCCTGTCACTGCCTGCTGTCCCTGCTGTCACCAGCCAGGCCTCTGAAAATTGGTCAAACCATGCCCAGACTTGGGGCCAATTTGGCCCAAAGTCTTGAAAAGACAAGTCGGGAAGAAAGATATATGACAAAGGGAGAAAGCGAAGGGAGCAGGAGAAAGGGAAGGAAGAATAAAAAGTAGTGTTGGGCTGCAGGAGTGAGATGGAGGAATTGCAGGAAAAGAGGGAGGAAGTAGGAGAGTGATAGAAAAGGAAAGACGAGACATGCAGCCAGACGAGGGGTTAGTGAGAGAGGATGGGACAGAGAACAGGATGAGAAGGAAATAAGGCATGGCAAGGACAGGCAAGGACAGGCAAAGCAAGGCTAGGCTGCAGGACATTTTTTTGCTATATATTTTCTAGCACATTCGTCCTCGGACTACGAGGAAAGCCATAAGACCGTATGGATTAGGCCCAAGCAAATACACCGGCTACTTGAGACACTTAGACTAAGCCTAAAATACGCAGATTACTCCAGAAGGATTGTTTTTATACTGTGCTTCCACAATCTGCTGGCAGTACAAAAACATAAGCTGCACATCTCTTAGGCTGAGTCATGGTGCTTTGTTGCAGGGACCATGCATATCATGGGAATATTTCACCATTTCTGCTCTGGTTTTCAGAGTATGACACCAAAACACCCACCTGATGATATCCTTTCAAGAGCAGAGGCAGCAACTTGCAGAATTCCGCTTCTTTGGGGAACTGAGAAATTGCTGAGCTGACACCAAGTCCTGCAGTGTCCCTGTCACCTGCAGAGTCACCACATACTGGCCACGGTAGCGGGCATTGTGACAAAGGTTCTATGTCAGCTGGGTGTGGCAGCCAGGCGCCCCCTAGGGGATGGGGAGCCTGCCAGCCCCGGGCCTGTCACTGCCTGCTGTCCCTGCTGTCACCAGCCAGGCCTCTGAAAATTGGTCAAACCATGCCCAGACTTGGGGCCAATTTGGCCCAAAGTCTTGAAAAGACAAGTCGGGAAGAAAGATATGGGACAAAGGGAGAAAGCGAAGGGAGCAGGAGAAAGGGAAGGAAGAATAAAAAGTAGTGTTGGGCTGCAGGAGTGAGATGTAGGAATTGCAGGAAAAGAGGGAGGAAGTACGAGAGTGATAGAAAAGGAAAGACGAGACATGCAGCCAGACGAGGGGTTAGTGAGAGAGGATGGGACAGAGAACAGGATGAGAAGGAAATAAGGCATGGCAAGGACAGGCAAAGCAAGGCTAGGCTGCAGGACATTTTTTTGCTTTATATTTTCTAGCAAATTCGTCCTCGGACTACGAGGAAAGCCATAAGACCGTATGGATTAGGCCCAAACAAATACACCGGCTACTTGAGACACTTAGACTAAGCCTAAAATACGAAGATTACTCCATAAGGATTGTTTCTATACTGTGCTTCCACAATCTGCTGGCAGTACAAAAAAATAAGCTGCAGATCTCCTTAGGCTGAGTCATGGTGCTTTGTTGCAGGGACCATGCATATCATGGGAATATTTCACCATTTCTGCTCTGGTTTTCAGAGTATGACACCAAAACACCCACCTGATGATATCCTTTCAAGAGCAGAGGCAGCAACTTGCAGAATTCCGCTTCTTAGGGGAAGTGAGAAATTGCTGAGCTGCCACCAAGTCCTGCAGTGTCCCTGTCACCTGCAGAGTCACCACATACTCGCCACGGTAGCGGGCATTGTGACAAAGGTTCTATGTCAGCTGGGTGTGGCAGCCAGGCGCCCCCTAGGGGATGGGGAGCCTGTCAGCCCCGGGCCTGTCACTGCCTGCTGTCCCTGCTGTCACCAGCCAGGCCTCTGAAAATTGGTCAAACCATGCCCAGACTTGGGGCCAGTTTGGCCCAAAGTCTTGAAAAGACAAGTCGGGAAGAAAGATATGGGACAAAGGAAGAAAGCGAAGGGAGCAGGAGAAAGGGAAGGAAGAATAAAAAGTAGTGTTGGGCTGCAGGAGTGAGATGGAGGAATTGCAGGAAAAGAGGGAGGAAGTAGGAGAGTGATAGAAAAGGAAAGACGAGACATGCAGCCAGACGAGGGGTTAGTGAGAGAGGATGGGACAGAGAACAGGATGAGAAGGAAATAAGGCAAGGCAAGGACAGGCAAGGACAGGCAAAGCAAGGCTAAGCTGCAGGACAGTTTTTTGCTTTATATTTTCTAGCACATTCGTCCTCGGACTACGAGGAAAGCCATAAGACCGTATGGATTAGGCCCAAGCAAATACCTCGGCTACTTCAGACACTTAGACTAAGCCTAAAATACGCAGATTACTCCATACGGATTGTTTTTATACTGTGCTTCCACAATCTGCTGGCAGTACAAAAAAATAAGCTGCAGATCTCTTAGGCTGAGTCATGGTGCTTTGTTGCAGGGCCCATGCATACCATGGGAATATTTCACCATTTCTGCTCTGGTTTTCAGAGTATGACACCAAAACACCCACCTGATGATATCCTTTCAAGAGCAAAGGCAGCAATTTGCAGAATTCCGCTTCTTTGGGGAAATGAGAAATTGCTGAGCTGCCACCAAGTCCTGCAGTGTCCCTGTCACCTGCAGAGTCACCACATACTCGCCACGGTAGCGGGCATTGTGACAAAGGTTCTATGTCAGCTGGGTGTGGCAGCCAGGCGCCCCCTAGGGGATGGGGAGCCTGCCAGCCCCGGGCCTGTCACTGCCTGCTGTCCCTGCTGTCACCAGCCAGGCCTCTGAAAATTGGTCAAACCATGCCCAGACTTGGGGCCAATTTGGCCCAAAGTCTTGAAAAGACAAGTCGGGAAGAAAGATATGGGACAAAGGGAGAAAGCGAAGGGAGCAGGAGAAAGGGAAGGAAGAATAAAAAGTAGTGTTGGGCTGCAGGAGTGAGATGGAGGAATTGCAGGAAAAGAGGGAGGAAGAAGGAGAGTGATAGAAAAGGAAAGACGAGACATGCAGCCAGACGAGGGGTTAGTGATAGAGGATGGGACAGAGAACAGGATGAGAAGGAAATAAGGCAAGGCAAGGACAGGCAAGGACAGGCAAAGCAAGGCTAGGCTGCAGGACAGTTTTTTGCTTTATATTTTCTAGCACATTCGTCCTCGGACTACGAGGAAAGCCATAAGACCGTATGGATTAGGCCCAAGCAAATACCTCGGCTACTTCAGACACTTAGACTAAGCCTAAAATACGCAGATTACTCCATAAGGATTGTTTTTATACTGTGCTTCCACAATCTGCTGGCAGTACAAAAACATAAGCTGCACATCTCTTAGGCTGAGTCATGGTGCTTTGTTGCAGGGACCATGCATATCATGGGAATATTTCACCATTTCTGCTCTGGTGTTCAGAGTATGACACCAAAACACCCACCTGATGATATCCTTTCAAGAGCAGAGGCAGCAACTTGCAGAATTCCGCTTCTTTGGGGAAGTGAGAAATTGCTGAGCTGACACCAAGTCCTGCAGTGTCCCTGTCACCTGCAGAGTCACCACATACTGGCCACGGTAGCGGGCATTGTGACAAAGGTTCTATGTCAGCTGGGTGTGGCATCTAGGCGCCCCCTGGGGGATGGGGAGCCTGTCAGCCCCGGGCCTGTCACTGCCTGCTGTCCCTGCTGTCACCAGCCAGGCCTCTGAAAATTGGTCAAACCATGCCCAGACTTGGGGCCAATTTGGCCCAAAGTCTTGAAAAGACAAGTCGGGAAGAAAGATATATGACAAAGGGAGAAAGCGAAGGGAGCAGGAGAAAGGGAAGGAAGAATAAAAAGTAGTGTTGGGCTGCAGGAGTGAGATGGAGGAATTGCAGGAAAAGAGGGAGGAAGTAGGAGAGTGATAGAAAAGGAAAGACGAGACATGCAGCCAGACGAGGGGTTAGTGAGAGAGGATGGGACAGAGAACAGGATGAGAAGGAAATAAGGCATGGCAAGGACAGGCAAGGACAGGCAAAGCAAGGCTAGGCTGCAGGACATTTTTTTGCTATATATTTTCTAGCACATTCGTCCTCGGACTACGAGGAAAGCCATAAGACCGTATGGATTAGGCCCAAGCAAATACACCGGCTACTTGAGACACTTAGACTAAGCCTAAAATACGCAGATTACTCCAGAAGGATTGTTTTTATACTGTGCTTCCACAATCTGCTGGCAGTACAAAAACATAAGCTGCACATCTCTTAGGCTGAGTCATGGTGCTTTGTTGCAGGGACCATGCATATCATGGGAATATTTCACCATTTCTGCTCTGGTTTTCAGAGTATGACACCAAAACACCCACCTGATGATATCCTTTCAAGAGCAGAGGCAGCAACTTGCAGAATTCCGCTTCTTTGGGGAACTGAGAAATTGCTGAGCTGACACCAAGTCCTGCAGTGTCCCTGTCACCTGCAGAGTCACCACATACTGGCCACGGTAGCGGGCATTGTGACAAAGGTTCTATGTCAGCTGGGTGTGGCAGCCAGGCGCCCCCTAGGGGATGGGGAGCCTGCCAGCCCCGGGCCTGTCACTGCCTGCTGTCCCTGCTGTCACCAGCCAGGCCTCTGAAAATTGGTCAAACCATGCCCAGACTTGGGGCCAATTTGGCCCAAAGTCTTGAAAAGACAAGTCGGGAAGAAAGATATGGGACAAAGGGAGAAAGCGAAGGGAGCAGGAGAAAGGGAAGGAAGAATAAAAAGTAGTGTTGGGCTGCAGGAGTGAGATGTAGGAATTGCAGGAAAAGAGGGAGGAAGTACGAGAGTGATAGAAAAGGAAAGACGAGACATGCAGCCAGACGAGGGGTTAGTGAGAGAGGATGGGACAGAGAACAGGATGAGAAGGAAATAAGGCATGGCAAGGACAGGCAAGGACAGGCAAAGCAAGGCTAGGCTGCAGGACATTTTTTTGCTTTATATTTTCTAGCACATTCGTCCTCGGACTACGAGGAAAGCCATAAGACCGTATGGATTAGGCCCAAACAAATACACCGGCTACTTGAGACACTTAGACTAAGCCTAAAATACGCAGATTACTCCATACGGATTGTTTTTATACTGTGCTTCCACAATCTGCTGGCAGTACAAAAAAATAAGCTGCAGATCTCTTAGGCTGAGTCATGGTGCTTTGTTGCAGGGCCCATGCATACCATGGGAATATTTCACCATTTCTGCTCTGGTTTTCAGAGTATCACACCAAAACACCCACCTGATGATATCCTTTCAAGAGCAAAGGCAGCAATTTGCAGAATTCCGCTTCTTTGGGGAAATGAGAAATTGCTGAGCTGACACCAAGTCCTGCAGTGTCCCTGTCACCTGCAGAGTCACCACATACTCGCCACGGTAGCGGGCATTGTGACAAAGGTTCTATGTCAGCTGGGTGTGGCAGCCAGGCGCCCCCTAGGGGATGGGGAGCCTGTCAGCCCCGGGCCTGTCAATGCCTGCTGTATCTGCTGCCACCAGCCAGGCCTCTGAAAATTGGTCAAACCATGCCCAGACTTGGGGCCAATTTGGCCCAAAGTCTTGAAAAGACAAGTCGGGAAGAAAGATATGGGACAGAGGGAGAAGCGAAGGGAGCAGGAGAAAGGGAAGGAAGAATAAAAAGTAGTGTTGGGCTGCAGGAGTGAGATGGAGGAATTGCAGGAAAAGAGGGAGGAAGTAGGAGAGTGATAGAAAAGGAAAGACGAGACATGCAGCCAGACGAGGGGTTAGTGAGAGAGGATGGGACAGAGAACAGGATGAGAAGGAAATAAGGCATGGCAAGGACAGGCAAGGACAGGCAAAGCAAGGCTAGGCTGCAGGACATTTTTTTGCTATATATTTTCTAGCACATTCGTCCTCGGACTACGAGGAAAGCCATAAGACCGTATGGATTAGGCCCAAGCAAATACACCGGCTACTTGAGACACTTAGACTAAGCCTAAAATACGCAGATTACTCCATAAGGATTGTTTTTATACTGTGCTTCCACAATCTGCTGGCAGTACAAAAACATAAGCTGCACATCTCTTAGGCTGAGTCATGGTGCTTTGTTGCAGGGACCATGCATATCATGGGAATATTTCACCATTTCTGCTCTGGTTTTCAGAGTATGACACCAAAACACCCACCTGATGATATCCTTTCAAGAGCAGAGGCAGCAACTTGCAGAATTCCGCTTCTTTGGGGAACTGAGAAATTGCTGAGCTGACACCAAGTCCTGCAGTGTCCCTGTCACCTGCAGAGTCACCACATACTGGCCACGGTAGCGGGCATTGTGACAAAGGTTCTATGTCAGCTGGGTGTGGCATCTAGGCGCCCCCTGGGGGATGGGGAGCCTGTCAGCCCCGGGCCTGTCACTGCCTGCTGTCCCTGCTGTCACCAGCCAGGCCTCTGAAAATTGGTCAAACCATGCCCAGACTTGGGGCCAATTTGGCCCAAAGTCTTGAAAAGACAAGTCGGGAAGAAAGATATATGACAAAGGGAGAAAGCGAAGGGAGCAGGAGAAAGGGAAGGAAGAATAAAAAGTAGTGTTGGGCTGCAGGAGTGAGATGGAGGAATTGCAGGAAAAGAGGGAGGAAGTAGGAGAGTGATAGAAAAGGAAAGACGAGACATGCAGCCAGACGAGGGGTTAGTGAGAGAGGATGGGACAGAGAACAGGATGAGAAGGAAATAAGGCATGGCAAGGACAGGCAAGGACAGGCAAAGCAAGGCTAGGCTGCAGGACATTTTTTTGCTATATATTTTCTAGCACATTCGTCCTCGGACTACGAGGAAAGCCATAAGACCGTATGGATTAGGCCCAAGCAAATACACCGGCTACTTGAGACACTTAGACTAAGCCTAAAATACGCAGATTACTCCAGAAGGATTGTTTTTATACTGTGCTTCCACAATCTGCTGGCAGTACAAAAACATAAGCTGCAGATCTCTTAGGCTGAGTCATGGTGCTTTGTTGCAGGGACCATGCATATCATGGGAATATTTCACCATTTCTGCTCTGGTTTTCAGAGTATGACACCAAAACACCCACCTGATGATATCCTTTCAAGAGCAGAGGCAGCAACTTGCAGAATTCCGCTTCTTTGGGGAACTGAGAAATTGCTGAGCTGACACCAAGTCCTGCAGTGTCCCTGTCACCTGCAGAGTCACCACATACTGGCCACGGTAGCGGGCATTGTGACAAAGGTTCTATGTCAGCTGGGTGTGGCATCTAGGCGCCCCCTGGGGGATGGGGAGTCTGTCAGCCCCGGGCCTGTCACTGCCTGCTGTCCCTGCTGTCACCAGCCAGGCCTCTGAAAATTGGTCAAACCATGCCCAGACTTGGGGCCAATTTGGCCCAAAGTCTTGAAAAGACAAGTCGGGAAGAAAGATATGGGACAAAGGGAGAAAGCGAAGGGAGCAGGAGAAAGGGAAGGAAGAATAAAAAGTATTGTTGGGCTGCAGGAGTGAGATGTAGGAATTGCAGGAAAAGAGGGAGGAAGTAGGAGAGTGATAGAAAAGGAAAGACGAGACATGCAGCCAGACGAGGGGTTAGTGAGAGAGGATGGGACAGAGAACAGGATGAGAAGGAAATAAGGCATGGCAAGGACAGGCAAGGACAGGCAAAGCAAGGCTAGGCTGCAGGACATTTTTTTGCTTTATATTTTGTAGCACATTCGTCCTCGGACTACGAGGAAAGCCATAAGACCGTATGGATTAGGCCCAAGCAAATACACCGGCTACACTTAGACTAAGCCTAAAATACGCAGATTACTCCATAAGGATTGTTTTTATACTGTGCTTCCACAATCTGCTGGCAGTACAAAACCATAAGCTGCAGATCTCTTAGGCTGAGTCATGGTGCTTTGTTGCTGGGACCATGCATATCATGGGAATATTTCACCATTTCTGCTCTGGTTTTCAGAGTATGACACCAAAACACCCACCTGATGATATCCTTTCAAGAGCAGAGGCAGCAACTTGCAGAATTCCGCTTCTTTGGGGAAGTGAGAAATTGCTGAGCTGACACCAAGTCCTGCAGTGTCCCTGTCACCTGCAGAGTCACCACATACTGGCCACGGTAGCGGGCATTGTGACAAAGGTTCTATGTCAGCTGGGTGTGGCAGCCAGGCGCCCCCTAGGGGATGGGGAGCCTGCCAGCCCCGGGCCTGTCACTGCCTGCTGTCCCTGCTGTCTCCAGCCAGGCCTCTGAAAATTGGTCAAACCATGCCCAGACTTGGGGCCAATTTGGCCCAAAGTCTTGAAAAGACAAGTCGGGAAGAAAGATATGGGACAGAGGGAGAAAGCGAAGGGAGCAGGAGAAAGGGAAGGAAGAATAAAAAGTAGTGTTGGGCTGCAGGAGTGAGATGGAGGAATTGCCATTAAAGAGGCAGGAAGTAGGAGAGTGATAGAAAAGGAAAGACGAGACATGCAGCCAGACGAGGGGTTAGTGAGAGAGGATGGGACAGAGAACAGGATGAGAAGGAAATAAGGCAAGGCAAGGACAGGCAAGGACAGGCAAAGCAAGGCTAGGCTGAAGGACATGTTTTTGCTTTATAGTTTGTAGCACATTCATCTTCAGACTAGGAGTAAGGCCATAAGACCGTATGGATTACCCCCAAGCAAAAACCCCAGCTACTTGAGACACTCAGGATAAGCCTAAAATACGCAGATCTCTCCATAAGGATGGTTTTTATACTGTGCTTCCACAATCTGCTGGCAGTACAAAAAAATAAGCTGCAGATCTCCTTAGGCTGAGTCATGGTGCTTTGGTGCAGGGACCATGCATATCATGGGAATATTTCAACATTTCTGCTCTGGTTTTCAGAGTATGACACCAAAACACCCACCTGATGATATCCTTTCAAGAGCAAAGGCAGCAACTTGCAGAATTCCGCTTCTTTGGGGAAGTGAGAAATTGCTGAGCTGCCACCAAGTCCTGCAGTGTCCCTGTCACCTGCAGAGTCACCACATACTCGCCACCATAGCGGGCATTGTGACAAAGGTTCTATGTCAGCTGGGTGTGGCAGCCAGGCGCCCCCTAGGGGATGGGGAGCCTGTCAGCCCCGGGCCTGTCACTGCCTGTTGTCCCTGCTGTCACCAGCCAGGCCTCTGAAAATTGGTCAAACCATGCCCAGACTTGGGGCCAGTTTGGCCCAAAGTCTTGAAAAGACAAGTCGGGAAGAAAGATATGGGACAAAGGGAGAAAGCGAAGGGAGCAGGAGAAAGGGAAGGAAGAATAAAAAGTAGTGTTGGGCTTCAGGAGTGAGATGGAGGAATTGCAGGAAAGGAGGGAGGAAGTAGGAGAGTGATAGAAAAGGAAAGATGAGACATGCAGCCAGACGAGGGGTTAGTGAGAGAGGATGGGACAGAGAACAGGATGAGAAGGAAATAAGGCAAGGCAAGGACAGGCAAGGACAGGCAAAGCAAGGCTAGGCTGCAGGACATTTTTTTGCTTTATATTTTCTAGCACATTCGTCCTCGGACTAAGAGGAAAGCCATAAGACCGTATGGATTAGGCCCAAGCAAATACACCGGCTACTTGAGACACTTAGACTAAGCCTAAAATACGCAGATTACTCCATACGGATTGCTTTTATACTGTGCTTCCACAATCTGCTGGCAGTACAAAAAAATAAGCTGCAGATCTCTTAGGCTGAGTCATGGTGCTTTGTTGCAGGGACCATGCATATCATGGGAATATTTCACCATTTCTGCTCTGGTTTTCAGAGTATGACACCAAAACACCCACCTGATGATATCCTTTCAAGAGCAAAGGCAGCCACGTGCAGAATTCCGCTTCTTTGGGTAAGTGAGAAATTGCTGAGCTGCCACCAATTCCTGCAGTGTCCCTGTCACCTGCAGAGTCACCACATACTCGCCACGGTAGCAGGCATTGTGACAAAGGTTCTATGTCAGCTGGGTGTGGCAGCCAGGCGCCCCCTAGGGGATGGGGAGCCTGTCAGCCCCGGGCCTGTCACTGCCTGCTGTCCCTGCTGTCACCAGCCAGGCCTCTGAAAATTGGTCAAACCATGCCCAGACTTGGGGCCAATTTGGCCCAAAGTCTTGAAAAGACAAGTCGGGAAGAAAGATATGGGACAGAGGGAGAAAGCGAAGGGAGCAGGAGAAAGGGAAGGAAGAATAAAAAGTAGTGTTGGGCTGCAGGAGTGAGATGGAGGAATTGCAGGAAAAGAGGGAGGAAGTAGGAGAGTGATAGAAAAGGAAAGAGGAGTCATGCAGCCAGACGAGGGGTTAGTGAGAGAGGATGGGACAGAGAACAGGATGAGAAGGAAATAAGGCATGGCAAGGACAGGCAAGGACAGGCAAAGCAAGGCTAGGCTGCAGGACATTTTTTTGCTTTATATTTTCTAGCACATTCGTCCTCGGACTACGAGGAAAGCCATAAGACCGTATGGATTAGGCCCAAGCAAATACACCGGCTACTTGAGACACTTAGACTAAGCCTAAAATACGCAGATTACTCCATACGGATTGTTTTTATACTGTGCTTCCACAATCTGCTGGCAGTACAAAAACATAAGCTGCAGATCTCTTAGGCTGAGTCATGGTGCTTTGTTGAAGGGACCATGCATATCATGGGAATATTTCACCATTTCTGCTCTGGTTTTCAGAGTATGACACCAAAACACCCACCTGATATTATCCTTTCAAGAGCAGAGGCAGCAACTTGCAGAATTCCGCTTCTTTGGGGAAGTGAGAAATTGCTGAGCTGACACCAAGTCCTGCAGTGTCCCTGTCACCTGCAGAGTCACCACATACTCGCCACGGTAGCGGGCATTGTGACAAAGGTTCTATGTCAGCTGGGTGTGGCAGCCAGGCGCCCCCTAGGGGATGGGGAGCCTGTCAGCCCCGGGCCTGTCACTGCCTGCTGTCCCTGCTGTCACCAGCCAGGCCTCTGAAAATTGGTCAAACCATGCCCAGACTTGGGGCCGATTTGGCCCAAAGTCTTGAAAAGACAAGTCGGGAAGAAAGATATGGGACAGAGGGAGAAAGCGAAGGGAGCAGGAGAAAGGGAAGGAAGAATAAAAAGTAGTGTTGGGCTGCAGGAGTGAGATGGAGGAATTGCCATTAAAGAGGCAGGAAGCAGGAGAGTGAGAGAAAAGGAAAGAAGAGACATGCAGCCAGACGAGGGGTTAGTGAGAGAGGATGGGACAGAGAACAGGATGAGAAGGAAATAAGGCAAGGCAAGGACAGGCAAGGACAGGCAAAGCAAGGCTAGGCTGCAGGACAGCATTTTGCTTTATATTTTCTAGCACATTCGTCATCGGACTACGAGGAAAGCCATAAGACCTTATGGATTAGGCCCAAGCAAATACCTCGGCTACTTGAGACACTTAGACTAAGCCTAAAATACGCAGATTACTCCATAAGGATGGTTTTTATACTGTGCTTCCACAATCTGCTGGCAGTACAAAAAAATAAGCTGCATGTCTCTTAGGCTGAGTCATTGTGCTTTGTTGCAGGGACCATGCATATCATGGGAATAGTTCACCATTTCTGCTCTGGTTTTCAGAGCATGACACCAAAACACCCACCTGATGATATCCTTTCAAGAGCAGAGGCAGCAACTTGCAGAATTCCGCTTCTTTGGGGAAGTGAGAAATTGCTGATCTGACACCAAGTCCTGCAGTGTCCCTGAACCTGCAGAGTCACCACATACTCGCCACGGTAGCGGGCATTGTGACAAAGGTTCTATGTCAGCTGGGTGTGGCAGCCAGGCGCCCCCTAGGGGATGGGGAGCCTGCCAGCCCCGGGCCTGTCACTGCCTGCTGTCCCTGCTGTCACCAGCCAGGCCTCTGAAAATTGGTCAAGCCATGCCCAGACTTGGGGCCAATTTGGCCCAAAGTCTTGAAAACACAAGTGGGGAAGAAAGATATGGGACAGAGGGAGAAAGCGAAGGGAGCAGGAGAAAGGGAAGGAAGAATAAAAAGTAGTGTTGGGCTGCAGGAGTGAGATGTAGGAGTTGCAGGAAAAGAGGCAGGAAGTAGGAGAGTGATAGAAAAGGAAAGACGAGACATGCAGCCAGACGAGGGGTTAGTGAGAGAGGATGGGACAGAGAACAGGATGAGAAGGAAATAAGGCATGGCAAGGACAGGCAAGGACAGGCAAAGCAAGGCTAGGCTGCAGGACATTTTTTTGCTTTATATTTTCTAGCACATTCGTCCTCGGACT
The DNA here is from genome assembly GCF_036013475.1 of Columba livia. Taxonomy (NCBI): domain Eukaryota; kingdom Metazoa; phylum Chordata; class Aves; order Columbiformes; family Columbidae; genus Columba; species Columba livia. The sequence goes on along the minus strand of NW_027043009.1, from coordinate 2,844,356 downwards.
ACGAGGAAAGCCATAAGACCGTATGGATTAGGCCCAAGCAAATACACCGGCTACTTGAGACACTTAGACTAAGCCTAAAACACGCAGATTACTCCAGAAGGATTGTTTTTATACTGTGCTTCCACAATCTGCTGGCAGTACAAAAAAATAAGCTGCAGATCTCTTAGGCTGAGTCATGGTGCTTTGTTGCAGGGACCATGCATATCATGGGAATATTTCACCATTTCTGCTCTGGTTTTCAGAGTGTGACACCAAAACACCCACCTGATATTATCCTTTCAAGAGCAGAGGCAGCAACTTGCAGAATTCCGCTTCTTTGGGGAAGTGAGAAATTGCTGAGCTGACACCAAGTCCTGCAGTGTCCCTGTCACCTGCAGAGTCACCACATACTCGCCACGGTAGCGGGCATTGTGACAAAGGTTCTATGTCAGCTGGGTGTGGCAGCCAGGCGCCCCCTAGGGGATGGGGAGCCTGTCAGCCCCGGGCCTGTCACTGCCTGCTGTCCCTGCTGTCACCAGCCAGGCCTCTGAAAATTGGTCAAACCATGCCCAGACTTGGGGCCGATTTGGCCCAAAGTCTTGAAAAGACAAGTCGGGAAGAAAGATATGGGACAGAGGGAGAAAGCGAAGGGAGCAGGAGAAATGGAAGGAAGAATAAAAAGTAGTGTTGGGCTGCAGGAGTGAGATGGAGGAATTGCAGGAAAAGAGGGAGGAAGTAGGAGAGTGATAGAAAAGGAAAGACGAGACATGCAGCCAGACGAGGGGTTAGTGAGAGTGGATGGGACAGAGAACAGGATGAGAAGGAAATAAGGCATGGCAAGGACAGGCAAGGACAGGCAAAGCAAGGCTAGGCTGCAGGACATTTTTTTGCTTTATATTTTCTAGCACATTTGTCCACGGACTACGAGGAAAGCCATAAGACCATATGGATTAGGCCCAAGCAAATACACCGGCTACTTGAGACACTTAGACTAAGCCTAAAATACGCAGATTACTCCATAAGGATTGTTTTTATACTGTGCTTCCACAATCTGCTGGCAGTACAAAAACATAAGCTGCAGATCTCTTAGGCTGAGTCATTGTGCTTTGTTGCAGGGACCATGCATATCATGGGAATATTTCACCATTTCTGCTCTGGTTTTCAGAGTATGACACCAAAACACCCACCTGATGATATCCTTTCAAGAGCAGAGGCAGCAACTTGCAGAATTCCGCTTCTTTGGGGAAGTGAGAAATTGCTGAGCTGCCACCAAGTCCTGCAGTGTCCCTGTCACCTGCAGAGTCACCACATCCTCACCACGGTAACGGGCATTGTGACAAAGGTTCTATGTCAGCTGGGTGTGGCAGCCAGGCGCCCCCTAGGGGATGGGGAGCCTGTCAGCCCCGGGCCTGTCACTGCCTGCTGTCCCTTCTGTCACCAGCCAGGCCTCTGAATATTGGTCAACCCATGCCCAGACTCGGGGCCAATTTGGCCCAAAGTCTTGAAAAGACAAGTCGGGAAGAAAGATATGGGACAGAGGGAGAAAGCGAAGGGAGCAGGAGAAAGGGAAGGAAGAATAAAAAGTAGTGTTGGGCTGCAGGAGTGAGATGGAGGAATTGCCATTAAAGAGGCAGGAAGCAGGAGAGTGAGAGAAAAGGAAAGAAGAGACATGCAGCCAGACGAGGGGTTAGTGAGAGAGGATGGGACAGAGAACAGGATGAGAAGGAAATAAGGCAAGGCAAGGACAGGCAAGGACAGGCAAAGCAAGGCTAGGCTGCAGGACAGCATTTTGCTTTATATTTTCTAGCACATTCGTCATCGGACTACGAGGAAAGCCATAAGACCTTATGGATTAGGCCCAAGCAAATACCTCGGCTACTTGAGGCACTTAGACTAAGCCTAAAATACGCAGATTACTCCATAAGGATGGTTTTTATACTGTGCTTCCACAATCTGCTGGCAGTACAAAAAAATAAGCTGCATGTCTCTTAGGCTGAGTCATTGTGCTTTGTTGCAGGGACCATGCATATCATGGGAATAGTTCACCATTTCTGCTCTGGTTTTCAGAGCATGACACCAAAACACCCACCTGATGATATCCTTTCAAGAGCAGAGGCAGCAACTTGCAGAATTCCGCTTCTTTGGGGAAGTGAGAAATTGCTGATCTGACACCAAGTCCTGCAGTGTCCCTGAACCTGCAGAGTCACCACATACTCGCCACGGTAGCGGGCATTGTGACAAAGGTTCTATGTCAGCTGGGTGTGGCAGCCAGGCGCCCCCTAGGGGATGGGGAGCCTGCCAGCCCCGGGCCTGTCACTGCCTGCTGTCCCTGCTGTCACCAGCCAGGCCTCTGAAAATTGGTCAAACCATGCCCAGACTTGGGGCCAATTTGGCCCAAAGTCTTGAAAAGACAAGTCGGGAAGAAAGATATGGGACAGAGGGAGAAGCGAAGGGAGCAGGAGAAAGGGAAGGAAGAATAAAAAGTAGTGTTGGGCTGCAGGAGTGAGATGGAGGAATTGCAGGAAAAGAGGGAGGAAGTAGGAGAGTGATAGAAAAGGAAAGACGAGACATGCAGCCAGACGAGGGGTTAGTGAGAGAGGATGGGACAGAGAACAGGATGAGAAGGAAATAAGGCATGGCAAGGACAGGCAAGGACAGGCAAAGCAAGGCTAGGCTGCAGGACATATTTTTGCTTTATATTTTCTAGCACATTCGTCCTCGGACTACGAGGAAAGCCATAAGACCGTATGGATTAGGCCCAAGCAAATACACCGGCTACTTCAGACACTTAGACTAAGCCTAAAATATGCAGATTACTCCATACGGATGGTTTTTATACTGTGCTTCCACAATCTGCTGGCAGTACAAAAAAATAAGATGCAGATCTCTTAGGCTGAGTCATGGTGCTTTGTTGCAGGGCCCATGCATACCATGGGAATATTTCACCATTTCTGCTCTGGTGTTCAGAGTATGACACCAAAACACCCACCTTATGATATCCTTTCAAGAGCAAAGGCAGCAATTTGCAGAATTCCGCTTCTTTGGGGAAATGAGAAATTGCTGAGCTGCCACCAAGTCCTGCAGTGTCCCTGTCACCTGCAGAGTCACCACATACTCGCCACGGTAGCGGGCATTGTGACAAAGGTTCTATGTCAGCTGGGTGTGGCAGCCAGGCGCCCCCTAGGGGATGGGGAGCCTGTCAGCCCTGGGCCTGTCACTGCCTGCTGCCCCTGCTGTCTCCAGCCAGGCCTCTGAAAATTGGTCAAACCATGCCGAGACTTGGGGACAGTTTGGCCCAAAGTCTTGAAAAGACAAGTCGGGAAGAAAGATATGGGACAGAGGGAGAAAGCGAAGGGAGCAGGAGAAAGGGAAGGAAGAATAAAAAGTAGTGTTGGGCTGCAGGAGTGAGATAGAGGAATTGCAGGAAAAGAGGGAGGAAGTAGGAGAGTGATAGAAAAGGAAAGACGTGACATGCAGCCAGACGAGGGGTTAGTGAGAGAGGATGGGACAGAGAACAGGATGAGAAGGAAATAAGGCATGGCAAGGACAGGCAAGGACAGGCAAAGCAAGGCTAGGCTGCAGGACATTTTTTTGCTTTATATTTTCTAGCACATTCGTCCTCGGACTACGAGGAAAGCCATAAGACCGTATGGATTAGGCCCAAGCAAATATACCGGCTACTTGAGACACTTAGACTAAGCCTAAAATACGCAGATTACTCCATAAGGATGGTTTTTATACTGTGCTTCCACAATCTGCTGGCAGTACAAAAAAATAAGCTGCAGATCTCTTAGGCTGAGTCATTGTGCTTTGTTGCAGGGACCATGCATATCATGGGAATATTTCACCATTTCTGCTCTGGTTTTCAGAGTATGACACCAAAACACCCACCTGATGATATCCTTTCAAGAGCAGAGGCAGCAACTTGCAGAATTCCGCTTCTTTGGGGAACTGAGAAATTGCTGAGCTGCCACCAAGTCCTGCAGTGTCCCTGTCACCTGCAGAGTCACCAGATACTCGCCACGGTAGCGGGCATTGTGACAAAGGTTCTATGTCAGCTGGGTGTGGCAGCCAGGCGCCCCCTAGGGGATGGGGAGCCTGTCAGCCCCGGGCCTGTCACTGCCTGCTGTCCTTGCTGTCACCAGCCAGGCCTCTGAAAATTGGTCAAACCATGCCCAGACTTTTGGCCTGTTTGGCCCAAAGTCTTGAAAAGACAAGTCAGGAAGAAAGATATGGAACAGAGGGAGAAAGCGAAAGCAGCAGGAGAAAGGAAAGGAAGAATAAAAAGTAGTGTTGGGCTGCAGGAGTAAGATGGAGGAATTGCCATTATAGAGGCAGCAGCAGGAGAGTGAGAGAAAAGGAAAGAAGAGACATGCAACCAGACGAGGGGTTAGTGAGAGAGGATGGGACAGAGAATAGGATGAGAAGGAAATAAGGCAAGGCAAGGACAGGCAAGGACAGGCAAAGCAAGGCTAGGCTGCAGGACATTTTTTCGCTTTATAGTTTATAGCACATTCGTCTTCAGACTAGGAGTAAGGCCATAAGACCGCATGGATTGGGCCCAAGCAAAAACCCCAGCTACTTGAGACACTTAGACTAAGCCTAAAATACGCAGATCTCTCCATAAGGATGGTTTTTATACTGTGCTTCCACAATCTGCTGGCAGTACAAAAAAATAAGCTGCAGATCTCCTTAGGCTGAGTCATGGTGCTTTGTTGCAGGGACCATGCATATCATGGGAATATTTCACCATTTCTGCTCTGGTGTTCAGAGTATGACACCAAAACACCCACCTGATGATATCCTTTCAAGAGCAAAGGCAGCAATTTGCAGAATTCCGCTTCTTTGGGTAAGTGAGAAATTGCTGAGCTGACACCAAGTCCTGCAGTGTCCCTGTCACCTGCAGAGTCACCACATACTCGCCACGGTAGCGGGCATTGTGACAAAGGTTCTATGTTAGCTGGGTGTGGCAGCCAGGCGCCCCCTAGGGGATGGGGAGCCTGCCAGCCCCGGGCCTGTCACTGCCTGCTGTCCCTGCTGTCACCAGCCAGGCCTCTGAAAATTGGTCAAACCATGCCCAGACTTGGGGCCAATTTGGCCCAAAGTCTTGAAAAGACAAGTCGGGAAGAAAGACATTGGACAGAGGGAGAAAGCGAAGGGAGCAGGAGAAAGGGAAGGAAGAATAAAAAGTAGTGTTGGGCTGCAGGAGTGAGATGGAGGAATTGCCATTAAAGAGGCAGGAAGCAGGAGAGTGAGAGAAAAGGAAAGAAGAGACATGCAGCCAGACGAGGGGTTAGTGAGAGAGGATGGGACAGAGAACAGGATGAGAAGGAAATAAGGCAAGGCAAGGACAGGCAAGGACACGCAAAGCAAGGCTAGGCTGCAGGACAGTTTTTTGCTTTATATTTTCTAGCACATTCGTCCTCGGACTACGAGGAAAGCCATAAGACCGTATGGATTAGGCCCAAGCAAATACACCGGCTACTTGAGACACTTAGACTAAGCCTAAAATACGCAGATTACTCCATAAGGATTGTTTTTATACTGTGCTTCCACAATCTGCTGGCATTAGAAAAAAATAAGCTGCAGATCTCTTAGGCTGAGTCATGGTGCTTTGTTGCAGGGACCATGCATATCATGGGAATATTTCACCATTTCTGCTCTGGTTTTCAGAGTATGACAACAAACACCCACCTGATGATATCTTTTCAAGAGCAAAGGCAGCAATTTGCAGAATTCCGCTTCTTTGGGGAAGTGAGAAATTGCTGAGCTGACACCAAGTCCTGCAGTGTCCCTGTCACCTGCAGAGTCACCACATACTCGCCACGGTAGCGGGCATTGTGACAAAGGTTCTATGTCAGCTGGGTGTGGCAGCCAGGCGCCCCCTAGGGGATGGGGAGCCTGCCAGCCCCGGGTCTGTCACTGCCTGCTGTCCCTGCTGTCACCAGCCAGGCCTCTGAAAATTGGTCAAACCATGCCCAGACTTGGGGTCAATTTGGCCCAAAGTCTTGAAAAGACAAGTTGGGAAGAAAGACATGGGACAGAGGGAGAAAGCGAAGGGAGCAGGAGAAAGGGAAGGAAGAATAAAAAGTAGTGTTGGGCTGCAGGAGTGAGATGGAGGAATTGCCATTAAAGAGGCAGGAAGCAGGAGAGTGAGAGAAAAGGAAAGAAGAGACATGCAGTCACACGAGTGGTTAGTGAGAGAGGATGGTACAGAGAACAGGATGAGAAGGAAATAAGGCAAGGCAAGGACAGGCAAGGACAGGCAAAGCAAGGCTAGGCTGCAGGACAGTTTTTTGTTTTATATTTTCTAGCACATTCGTCCTCGGACTACGAGGAAAGCCATAAGACCGTATGGATTAGGCCCAAGCAAATACACCGGCTACTTGAGACACTTAGACTAAGCCTAAAATACGCAGATTACTCCATAAGGATGGTTTTTATACTGTGCTTCCACAATCTGCTGGCAGTACAAAAAAATAAGCTGCAGATCTCTTAGGCTGAGTCATGGTGCTTTGTTGCAGGGACCATGCATATCATGGGAATATTTCACCATTTCTGCTCTGGTTTTCAGAGTATGACACCAAAACACCCACCTGATGATATCCTTTCAAGAGCAAAGGCAGCAATTTGCAGAAATCCGCTTCTTTGGGGAAATGAGAAATTGCTGAGCTGACACCAAGTCCTGCAGTGTCCCTGTCACCTGCAGAGTCACCACATACTCGCCACGGTAGCGGGCATTGTGACAAAGGTTCTATGTCAGCTGGGTGTGGCAGCCAGGCGCCCCCTAGGGGATGGGGAGCCTGCCAGCCCCGGGCCTGTCACTGCCTGCTGTCCCTGCTGTCACCAGCCAGGCCTCTGAAAATTGGTCAAACCATGCCCAGACTTGGGGCCTGTTTGGCCCAAAGTCTTGAAAAGACAAGTCGGGAAGAAAGATATGGGACAGAGGGAGAAGCGAAGGGAGCAGGAGAAAGGGAAGGAAGATAAAAAGTAGTGTTGGGCTGCAGGAGTGAGATGGAGGAATTGCAGGAAAAGAGGGAGGAAGTAGGAGAGTGATAGAAAAGAAAAGATGAGACATGCAACCAGACGCGGGGTTAGTGAGAGAGGATGGGACAGAGAACAGGATGAGAAGGAAATAAGGCAAGGCAAGGACAGGCAAGGACAGGCAAAGCAAGGCTAGGCTGCAGGACATTTTTTTGCTTTATATTTTCTAGCACATTCGTCCTCGGACTACGAGGAAAGCCATAAGACCGTATGGATTAGGCCCAAGCAAATACACCGGCTACTTGAGACACTTAGACTAAGCCTAAAATACGCAAATTACTCCATAAGGATTGTTTTTATACTGTGCTTCCACAATCTGCTGGCAGTACAAAAAAATAAGCTGCAGATCTCCTTAGGCTGAGTCATGGTGCTTTGTTGCAGGGACCATGCATATCATGGGAATATTTCACCATTTCTGCTCTGGTTTTCAGAGTATGACACCAAAACACCAAACTGATGATATCCTTTCAAGAGCAAAGGCAGCAATTTGCAGAATTCCACTTCTTTGGTGAAATGAGAAATTGCTGAGCTGACACCAAGTCCTGCAGTGTCCCTGTCACCTGCAGAGTCACCACATACTCGCCACGGTAGCGGGCATTGTGACAGAGGCTCTATGTCAGCTGGGTGTGGCAGCCAGGCGCCACCTAGGGGATGGGGAGCCTGTCAGCCCCGGGCCTGTCACTGCCTGCTGTCCCTGCTGTCACCAGCCAGGCCTCTGAAAATTGGTCAAACCATGCCCAGACTTGGGGCCAATTCGCCCCAAAGTCTTGAAAAGACAAGTCGGGAAGAAAGATATGGGACAGAGGGAGAAATGGAAGGGAGCAGGAGAAAGGGAAGGAAGAATAAAAAGTAGTGTTGGGCTGCAGGAGTGAGATGGAGGAATTGCCATTAAAGAGGCAGGAAGCAGGAGAGTGAGAGAAAAGGAAAGAAGAGACATGCAGCCAGACGAGGGGTTAGTGAGAGAGGATGGGACAGAGAACAGGATGAGAAGGAAATAAGGCAAGGCAAGGACAGGCAAGGACAGGCAAAGCAAGGCTAGGCTGCAGGACAGCATTTTGCTTTATATTTTCTAGCACATTCGTCATCGGACTACGAGGAAAGCCATAAGACCTTATGGATTAGGCCCAAGCAAATACCTCGGCTACTTGAGACACTTAGACTAAGCCTAAAATACGCAGATTACTCCATAAGGATGGTTTTTATACTGTGCTTCCACAATCTGCTGGCAGTACAAAAAAATAAGCTGCAGATCTCCTTAGGCTGAGTCATGGTGCTTTGTTGCAGGGACCATGCATATCATGGGAATATTTCACCATTTCTGCTCTGGTTTTCAGAGTATGACACCAAAACACCCACCTGATGATATCCTTTCAAGAGCAGAGGCAGCAACTTGCAGAATTCCGCTTCTTTGGGGAAGTGAGAAATTGCTGAGCTGCCACCAAGTCCTGCAGTGTCCCTGTCACCTGCAGAGTCACCACATACTCGCCACGGTAGCGGGCATTGTGACAAAGGTTCTATGTCAGCTGGGTGTGGCAGCCAGGCGCCCCCTAGGGGATGGGGAGCCTGTCAGCCCCGGGCCTGTCACTGCCTGCTGTCCCTGCTGTCACCAGCCAGGCCTCTGAAAATTGGTCAAACCATGCCCAGACTTGGGGCCAATTTGGCCCAAAGTCTTGAAAAGACAAGTCGGGAAGAAAGATATGGGACAGAGGGAGAAGCGAAGGGAGCAGGAGAAAGGGAAGGAAGAATAAAAAGTAGTGTTGGGCTGCAGGAGTGAGATGGAGGAATTGCAGGAAAAGAGGGAGGAAGTAGGAGAGTGATAGAAAAGGAAAGACGAGACATGCAGCCAGACGAGGGGTTAGTGAGAGAGGATGGGACAGAGAACAGGATGAGAAGGAAATAAGGCATGGCAAGGACAGGCAAGGACAGGCAAAGCAAGGCTAGGCTGCAGGACATATTTTTGCTTTATATTTTCTAGCACATTCGTCCTCGGACTACGAGGAAAGCCATAAGACCGTATGGATTAGGCCCAAGCAAATACACCGGCTACTTCAGACACTTAGACTAAGCCTAAAATATGCAGATTACTCCATACGGATGGTTTTTATACTGTGCTTCCACAATCTGCTGGCAGTACAAAAAAATAAGATGCAGATCTCTTAGGCTGAGTCATGGTGCTTTGTTGCAGGGCCCATGCATACCATGGGAATATTTCACCATTTCTGCTCTGGTGTTCAGAGTATGACACCAAAACACCCACCTGATGATATCCTTTCAAGAGCAAAGGCAGCAATTTGCAGAATTCCGCTTCTTTGGGGAAATGAGAAATTGCTGAGCTGCCACCAAGTCCTGCAGTGTCCCTGTCACCTGCAGAGTCACCAGATACTCGCCACGGTAGCGGGCATTGTGACAAAGGTTCTATGTCAGCTGGGTGTGGCAGCCAGGCGCCCCCTAGGGGATGGGGAGCCTGTCAGCCCCGGGCCTGTCACTGCCTGCTGTCCCTGCTGTCACCAGCCAGGCCTCTGAAAATTGGTCAAACCATGCCCAGACTTTTGGCCTGTTTGGCCCAAAGTCTTGAAAAGACAAGTCAGGAAGAAAGATATGAACAGAGGGAGAAAGCGAAAGCAGCAGGAGAAAGGAAAGGAAGAATAAAAAGTAGTGTTGGGCTGCAGGAGTGAGATGGAGGAATTGGCATTATAGAGGCAGCAGCAGGAGAGTGAGAGAAAAGGAAAGAAGAGACATGCAACCAGACGAGGGGTTAGTGAGAGAGGATGGGACAGAGAATAGGATGAGAAGGAAATAAGGCAAGGCAAGGACAGGCAAGGACAGGCAAAGCAAGGCTAGGCTGCAGGACATTTTTTCGCTTTATAGTTTATAGCACATTCGTCTTCAGACTAGGAGTAAGGCCATAAGACCGCATGGATTGGGCCCAAGCAAAAACCCCAGCTACTTGAGACACTTAGACTAAGCCTAAAATACGCAGATCTCTCCATAAGGATGGTTTTTATACTGTGCTTCCACAATCTGCTGGCAGTACAAAAAAATAAGCTGCAGATCTCCTTAGGCTGAGTCATGGTGCTTTGTTGCAGGGACCATGCATATCATGGGAATATTTCACCATTTCTGCTCTGGTGTTCAGAGTATGACACCAAAACACCCACCTGATGATATCCTTTCAAGAGCAAAGGCAGCAATTTGCAGAATTCCGCTTCTTTGGGTAAGTGAGAAATTGCTGAGCTGACACCAAGTCCTGCAGTGTCCCTGTCACCTGCAGAGTCACCACATACTCGCCACGGTAGCGGGCATTGTGACAAAGGTTCTATGTTAGCTGGGTGTGGCAGCCAGGCGCCCCCTAGGGGATGGGGAGCCTGCCAGCCCCGGGCCTGTCACTGCCTGCTGTCCCTGCTGTCACCAGCCAGGCCTCTGAAAATTGGTCAAACCATGCCCAGACTTGGGGCCAATTTGGCCCAAAGTCTTGAAAAGACAAGTCGGGAAGAAAGACATTGGACAGAGGGAGAAAGCGAAGGGAGCAGGAGAAAGGGAAGGAAGAATAAAAAGTAGTGTTGGGCTGCAGGAGTGAGATGGAGGAATTGCCATTAAAGAGGCAGGAAGCAGGAGAGTGAGAGAAAAGGAAAGATGAGACATGCAACCAGACGCGGGGTTAGTGAGAGAGGATGGGACAGAGAACAGGATGAGAAGGAAATAAGGCAAGGCAAGGACAGGCAAGGACAGGCAAAGCAAGGCTAGGCTGCAGGACATTTTTTTGCTTTATATTTTCTAGCACATTCGTCCTCGGACTACGAGGAAAGCCATAAGACCGTATGGATTAGGCCCAAGCAAATACACCGGCTACTTGAGACACTTAGACTAAGCCTAAAATACGCAAATTACTCCATAAGGATTGTTTTTATACTGTGCTTCCACAATCTGCTGGCAGTACAAAAAAATAAGCTGCAGATCTCCTTAGGCTGAGTCATGGTGCTTTGTTGCAGGGACCATGCATATCATGGGAATATTTCACCATTTCTGCTCTGGTTTTCAGAGTATGACACCAAAACACCAAACTGATGATATCCTTTCAAGAGCAAAGGCAGCAATTTGCAGAATTCCACTTCTTTGGTGAAATGAGAAATTGCTGAGCTGACACCAAGTCCTGCAGTGTCCCTGTCACCTGCAGAGTCACCACATACTCGCCACGGTAGCGGGCATTGTGACAGAGGCTCTATGTCAGCTGGGTGTGGCAGCCAGGCGCCACCTAGGGGATGGGGAGCCTGTCAGCCCCGGGCCTGTCACTGCCTGCTGTCCCTGCTGTCACCAGCCAGGCCTCTGAAAATTGGTCAAACCATGCCCAGACTTGGGGCCAATTCGCCCCAAAGTCTTGAAAAGACAAGTCGGGAAGAAAGATATGGGACAGAGGGAGAAATGGAAGGGAGCAGGAGAAAGGGAAGGAAGAATAAAAAGTAGTGTTGGGCTGCAGGAGTGAGATGGAGGAATTGCCATTAAAGAGGCAGGAAGCAGGAGAGTGAGAGAAAAGGAAAGAAGAGACATGCAGCCAGACGAGGGGTTAGTGAGAGAGGATGGGACAGAGAACAGGATGAGAAGGAAATAAGGCAAGGCAAGGACAGGCAAGGACAGGCAAAGCAAGGCTAGGCTGCAGGACAGCATTTTGCTTTATATTTTCTAGCACATTCGTCATCGGACTACGAGGAAAGCCATAAGACCTTATGGATTAGGCCCAAGCAAATACCTCGGCTACTTGAGACACTTAGACTAAGCCTAAAATACGCAGATTACTCCATAAGGATGGTTTTTATACTGTGCTTCCACAATCTGCTGGCAGTACAAAAAAATAAGCTGCAGATCTCCTTAGGCTGAGTCATGGTGCTTTGTTGCAGGGACCATGCATATCATGGGAATATTTCACCATTTCTGCTCTGGTTTTCAGAGTATGACACCAAAACACCCACCTGATGATATCCTTTCAAGAGCAGAGGCAGCAACTTGCAGAATTCCGCTTCTTTGGGGAAGTGAGAAATTGCTGAGCTGCCACCAAGTCCTGCAGTGTCCCTGTCACCTGCAGAGTCACCACATACTCGCCACGGTAGCGGGCATTGTGACAAAGGTTCTATGTCAGCTGGGTGTGGCAGCCAGGCGCCCCCTAGGGGATGGGGAGCCTGTCAGCCCCGGGCCTGTCACTGCCTGCTGTCCCTGCTGTCACCAGCCAGGCCTCTGAAAATTGGTCAAACCATGCCCAGACTTGGGGCCAATTTGGCCCAAAGTCTTGAAAAGACAAGTCGGGAAGAAAGATATGGGACAGAGGGAGAAGCGAAGGGAGCAGGAGAAAGGGAAGGAAGAATAAAAAGTAGTGTTGGGCTGCAGGAGTGAGATGGAGGAATTGCAGGAAAAGAGGGAGGAAGTAGGAGAGTGATAGAAAAGGAAAGACGAGACATGCAGCCAGACGAGGGGTTAGTGAGAGAGGATGGGACAGAGAACAGGATGAGAAGGAAATAAGGCATGGCAAGGACAGGCAAGGACAGGCAAAGCAAGGCTAGGCTGCAGGACATATTTTTGCTTTATATTTTCTAGCACATTCGTCCTCGGACTACGAGGAAAGCCATAAGACCGTATGGATTAGGCCCAAGCAAATACACCGGCTACTTCAGACACTTAGACTAAGCCTAAAATATGCAGATTACTCCATACGGATGGTTTTTATACTGTGCTTCCACAATCTGCTGGCAGTACAAAAAAATAAGATGCAGATCTCTTAGGCTGAGTCATGGTGCTTTGTTGCAGGGCCCATGCATACCATGGGAATATTTCACCATTTCTGCTCTGGTGTTCAGAGTATGACACCAAAACACCCACCTGATGATATCCTTTCAAGAGCAAAGGCAGCAATTTGCAGAATTCCGCTTCTTTGGGGAAATGAGAAATTGCTGAGCTGCCACCAAGTCCTGCAGTGTCCCTGTCACCTGCAGAGTCACCAGATACTCGCCACGGTAGCGGGCATTGTGACAAAGGTTCTATGTCAGCTGGGTGTGGCAGCCAGGCGCCCCCTAGGGGATGGGGAGCCTGTCAGCCCCGGGCCTGTCACTGCCTGCTGTCCCTGCTGTCACCAGCCAGGCCTCTGAAAATTGGTCAAACCATGCCCAGACTTTTGGCCTGTTTGGCCCAAAGTCTTGAAAAGACAAGTCAGGAAGAAAGATATGGAACAGAGGGAGAAAGCGAAAGCAGCAGGAGAAAGGAAAGGAAGAATAAAAAGTAGTGTTGGGCTGCAGGAGTGAGATGGAGGAATTGGCATTATAGAGGCAGCAGCAGGAGAGTGAGAGAAAAGGAAAGAAGAGACATGCAACCAGACGAGGGGTTAGTGAGAGAGGATGGGACAGAGAATAGGATGAGAAGGAAATAAGGCAAGGCAAGGACAGGCAAGGACAGGCAAAGCAAGGCTAGGCTGCAGGACATTTTTTCGCTTTATAGTTTATAGCACATTCGTCTTCAGACTAGGAGTAAGGCCATAAGACCGCATGGATTGGGCCCAAGCAAAAACCCCAGCTACTTGAGACACTTAGACTAAGCCTAAAATACGCAGATCTCTCCATAAGGATGGTTTTTATACTGTGCTTCCACAATCTGCTGGCAGTACAAAAAAATAAGCTGCAGATCTCCTTAGGCTGAGTCATGGTGCTTTGTTGCAGGGACCATGCATATCATGGGAATATTTCACCATTTCTGCTCTGGTGTTCAGAGTATGACACCAAAACACCCACCTGATGATATCCTTTCAAGAGCAAAGGCAGCAATTTGCAGAATTCCGCTTCTTTGGGTAAGTGAGAAATTGCTGAGCTGACACCAAGTCCTGCAGTGTCCCTGTCACCTGCAGAGTCACCACATACTCGCCACGGTAGCGGGCATTGTGACAAAGGTTCTATGTTAGCTGGGTGTGGCAGCCAGGCGCCCCCTAGGGGATGGGGAGCCTGCCAGCCCCGGGCCTGTCACTGCCTGCTGTCCCTGCTGTCACCAGCCAGGCCTCTGAAAATTGGTCAAACCATGCCCAGACTTGGGGCCAATTTGGCCCAAAGTCTTGAAAAGACAAGTCGGGAAGAAAGACATTGGACAGAGGGAGAAAGCGAAGGGAGCAGGAGAAAGGGAAGGAAGAATAAAAAGTAGTGTTGGGCTGCAGGAGTGAGATGGAGGAATTGCCATTAAAGAGGCAGGAAGCAGGAGAGTGAGAGAAAAGGAAAGAAGAGACATGCAGCCAGACGAGGGGTTAGTGAGAGAGGATGGGACAGAGAACAGGATGAGAAGGAAATAAGGCAAGGCAAGGACAGGCAAGGACACGCAAAGCAAGGCTAGGCTGCAGGACAGTTTTTTGCTTTATATTTTCTAGCACATTCGTCCTCGGACTACGAGGAAAGCCATAAGACCGTATGGATTAGGCCCAAGCAAATACACCGGCTACTTGAGACACTTAGATTAAGCCTAAAATACGCAGATTACTCCATAAGGATTGTTTTTATACTGTGCTTCCACAATCTGCTGGCATTAGAAAAAAATAAGCTGCAGATCTCTTAGGCTGAGTCATGGTGCTTTGTTGCAGGGACCATGCATATCATGGGAATATTTCACCATTTCTGCTCTGGTTTTCAGAGTATGACAACAAACACCCACCTGATGATATCTTTTCAAGAGCAAAGGCAGCAATTTGCAGAATTCCGCTTCTTTGGGGAAGTGAGAAATTGCTGAGCTGACACCAAGTCCTGCAGTGTCCCTGTCACCTGCAGAGTCACCACATACTCGCCATGGTAGCGGGCATTGTGACAAAGGTTCTATGTCAGCTGGGTGTGGCAGCCAGGCGCCCCCTAGGGAATGGGGAGCCTGTCAGCCCCGGGCCTGTCACTGCATGCTGTCCCTGCTGTCACCAGCCAGGCCTCTGAAAATTGGTCAAACCATGCCCAGACTTGGGGCCTGTTTGGCCCAAAGTCTTGAAAAGACAAGTCAGGAAGAAAGATATGGAACAGAGGGAGAAAGCGAAAGGAGCAGGAGAAAGGAAAGGAAGAATAAAAAGTAGTGTTGGGCTGCAGGAGGGAGATGGAGGAATTGCCATTAAAGAGGCAGGAAGCAGGAGAGTGAGAGAAAAGGAAAGAAGAGACATGCAGCCAGACGAGGGGTTAGTGAGAGAGGATGGGACAGAGAACAGGATGAGAAGGAAATAAGGCAAGGCAAGGACAGGCAAGGACAGGCAAAGCAAGGCTAGGCTGCAGGACATTTTTTCGCTTTATAGTTTATAGCACATTCGTCTTCAGACTAGGAGCAAGGCCATAAGACCGCATGGATTAGGCCCAAGCAAAAACCCCAGCTACTTGAGACACTTAGACTAAGCCTAAAATACGCAGATCTCTCCATAAGGATGGTTTTTATACTGTGCTTCCACAATCTGCTGGCAGTACAAAAAAATAAGCTGCAGATCTCCTTAGGCTGAGTCATGGTGCTTTGTTGCAGGGACCATGCATATCATGGGAATATTTCACCATTTCTGCTCTGGTGTTCAGAGTATGACACCAAAACACCCACCTGATGATATCCTTTCAAGAGCAAAGGCAGCAATTTGCAGAATTCCGCTTCTTTGGGTAAGTGAGAAATTGCTGAGCTGACACCAAGTCCTGCAGTGTCCCTGTCACCTGCAGAGTCACCACATACTCGCCACGGTAGCGGGCATTGTGACAAAGGTTCTATGTCAGCTGGGTGTGGCAGCCAGGCGGCCCCTAGGGGATGGGGAGCCTGCCAGCCCCGGGTCTGTCACTGCCTGCTGTCCCTGCTGTCACCAGCCAGGCCTCTGAAAATTGGTCAAACCATGCCCAGACTTGGGGTCAATTTGGCCCAAAGTCTTGAAAAGACAAGTTGGGAAGAAAGACATGGGACAGAGGGAGAAAGCGAAGGGAGCAGGAGAAAGGGAAGGAAGAATAAAAAGTAGTGTTGGGCTGCAGGAGTGAGATGGAGGAATTGCCATTAAAGAGGCAGGAAGCAGGAGAGTGAGAGAAAAGGAAAGAAGAGACATGCAGTCACACGAGTGGTTAGTGAGAGAGGATGGTACAGAGAACAGGATGAGAAGGAAATAAGGCAAGGCAAGGACAGGCAAGGACAGGCAAAGCAAGGCTAGGCTGCAGGACAGTTTTTTGTTTTATATTTTCTAGCACATTCGTCCTCGGACTACGAGGAAAGCCATAAGACCGTATGGATTAGGCCCAAGCAAATACACCGGCTACTTGAGACACTTAGACTAAGCCTAAAATACGCAGATTACTCCATAAGGATGGTTTTTATACTGTGCTTCCACAATCTGCTGGCAGTACAAAAAAATAAGCTGCAGATCTCCTTAGGCTGAGTCATGGTGCTTTGTTGCAGGGACCATGCATATCATGGGAATATTTCACCATTTCTGCTCTGGTTTTCAGAGTATGACACCAAAACACCCACCTGATGATATCCT
This sequence comes from Columba livia, assembly GCF_036013475.1. Classification (NCBI taxonomy): domain Eukaryota; kingdom Metazoa; phylum Chordata; class Aves; order Columbiformes; family Columbidae; genus Columba; species Columba livia. Next base: position 2,827,846 of record NW_027043009.1, on the reverse strand, counting down.
TTCAAGAGCAAAGGCAGCAATTTGCAGAAATCCTCTTCTTTGGGGAAATGAGAAATTGCTGAGCTGACACCAAGTCCTGCAGTGTCCCTGTCACCTGCAGAGTCACCACATACTCGCCACGGTAGCGGGCATTGTGACAAAGGTTCTATGTCAGCTGGGTGTGGCAGCCAGGCGCCCCCTAGGGGATGGGGAGCCTGCCAGCCCCGGGCCTGTCACTGCCTGCTGTCCCTGCTGTCACCAGCCAGGCCTCTGAAAATTGGTCAAACCATGCCCAGACTTGGGGCCTGTTTGGCCCAAAGTCTTGAAAAGACAAGTCGGGAAGAAAGATATGGGACAGAGGGAGAAAGCGAAGGGAGCAGGAGAAAGGGAAGGAAGAATAAAAAGTAGTGTTGGGCTGCAGGAGTGAGATGGAGGAATTGCAGGAAAAGAGGGAGGAAGTAGGAGAGTGATAGAAAAGAAAAGATGAGACATGCAACCAGACGCGGGGTTAGTGAGAGAGGATGGGACAGAGAACAGGATGAGAAGGAAATAAGGCAAGGCAAGGACAGGCAAGGACAGGCAAAGCAAGGCTAGGCTGCAGAACAGCATTTTGCTTTATATTTTCTAGCACATTCGTCATCGGACTACGAGGAAAGCCATAAGACCTTATGGATTAGGCCCAAGCAAATACCTCGGCTACTTGAGACACTTAGACTAAGCCTAAAATACGCAGATTACTCCATAAGGATGGTTTTTATACTGTGCTTCCACAATCTGCTGGCAGTACAAAAAAATAAGCTGCATGTCTCTTAGGCTGAGTCATTGTGCTTTGTTTCAGGGACCATGCATATCATGGGAATATTTCACCATTTCTGCTCTGGTTTTCAGAGTATGACACCAAAACACCCACCTGATGATATCCTTTCAAGAGCAGAGGCAGCAACTTGCAGAATTCCGCTTCTTTGGGGAAGTGAGAAATTGCTGAGCTGCCACCAAGTCCTGCAGTGTCCCTGTCACCTGCAGAGTCACCACATACTCGCCACGGTAGCGGGCATTGTGACAAAGGTTCTATGTCAGCTGGGTGTGGCAGCCAGGCGCCCCCTAGGGGATGGGGAGCCTGTCAGCCCCGGGCCTGTCACTGCCTGCTGTCCCTGCTGTCACCAGCCAGGCCTCTGAAAATTGGTCAAACCATGCCCAGACTTGGGGCCTGTTTGGCCCAAATTCTTGAAAAGACAAGTCGGGAAGAAAGATATGGGACAGAGGGAGAAGCGAAGGGAGCAGGAGAAAGGGAAGGAAGAATAAAAAGTAGTGTTGGGCTGCAGGAGTGAGATGGAGGAATTGCAGGAAAAGAGGGAGGAAGTAGGAGAGTGATAGAAAAGGAAAGACGAGACATGCAGCCAGACGAGGGGTTAGTGAGAGAGGATGGGACAGAGAACAGGATGAGAAGGAAATAAGGCATGGCAAGGACAGGCAAGGACAGGCAAAGCAAGGCTAGGCTGCAGGACATATTTTTGCTTTATATTTTCTAGCACATTCGTCCTCGGACTACGAGGAAAGCCATAAGACCGTATGGATTAGGCCCAAGCAAATACACCGGCTACTTCAGACACTTAGACTAAGCCTAAAATATGCAGATTACTCCATACGGATGGTTTTTATACTGTGCTTCCACAATCTGCTGGCAGTACAAAAAAATAAGATGCAGATCTCTTAGGCTGAGTCATGGTGCTTTGTTGCAGGGCCCATGCATACCATGGGAATATTTCACCATTTCTGCTCTGGTGTTCAGAGTATGACACCAAAACACCCACCTTATGATATCCTTTCAAGAGCAAAGGCAGCAATTTGCAGAATTCCGCTTCTTTGGGGAAATGAGAAATTGCTGAGCTGCCACCAAGTCCTGCAGTGTCCCTGTCACCTGCAGAGTCACCACATACTCGCCACGGTAGCGGGCATTGTGACAAAGGTTCTATGTCAGCTGGGTGTGGCAGCCAGGCGCCCCCTAGGGGATGGGGAGCCTGTCAGCCCTGGGCCTGTCACTGCCTGCTGCCCCTGCTGTCTCCAGCCAGGCCTCTGAAAATTGGTCAAACCATGCCGAGACTTGGGGACAGTTTGGCCCAAAGTCTTGAAAAGACAAGTCAGGAAGAAAGATATGGGACAGAGGGAGAAAGCGAAGGGAGCAGGAGAAAGGGAAGGAAGAATAAAAAGTAGTGTTGGGCTGCAGGAGTGAGATGGAGAAATTGCCATTATAGAGGCAGCAGCAGGAGAGTGAGAGAAAAGGAAAGAAGAGACATGCAACCAGACGAGGGGTTAGTGAGAGAGGATGGGACAGAGAATAGGATGAGAAGGAAATAAGGCAAGGCAAGGACAGGCAAGGACAGGCAAAGCAAGGCTAGGCTGCAGGACATTTTTTCGCTTTATAGTTTATAGCACATTCGTCTTCAGACTAGGAGTAAGGCCATAAGACCGCATGGATTGGGCCCAAGCAAAAACCCCAGCTACTTGAGACACTTAGACTAAGCCTAAAATACGCAGATCTCTCCATAAGGATGGTTTTTATACTGTGCTTCCACAATCTGCTGGCAGTACAAAAAAATAAGCTGCAGATCTCCTTAGGCTGAGTCATGGTGCTTTGTTGCAGGGACCATGCATATCATGGGAATATTTCACCATTTCTGCTCTGGTGTTCAGAGTATGACACCAAAACACCCACCTGATGATATCCTTTCAAGAGCAAAGGCAGCAATTTGCAGAATTCCGCTTCTTTGGGTAAGTGAGAAATTGCTGAGCTGACACCAAGTCCTGCAGTGTCCCTGTCACCTGCAGAGTCACCACATACTCGCCACGGTAGCGGGCATTGTGACAAAGGTTCTATGTTAGCTGGGTGTGGCAGCCAGGCGCCCCCTAGGGGATGGGGAGCCTGCCAGCCCCGGGCCTGTCACTGCCTGCTGTCCCTGCTGTCACCAGCCAGGCCTCTGAAAATTGGTCAAACCATGCCCAGACTTGGGGCCAATTTGGCCCAAAGTCTTGAAAAGACAAGTCGGGAAGAAAGACATTGGACAGAGGGAGAAAGCGAAGGGAGCAGGAGAAAGGGAAGGAAGAATAAAAAGTAGTGTTGGGCTGCAGGAGTGAGATGGAGGAATTGCCATTAAAGAGGCAGGAAGCAGGAGAGTGAGAGAAAAGGAAAGAAGAGACATGCAGCCAGACGAGGGGTTAGTGAGAGAGGATGGGACAGAGAACAGGATGAGAAGGAAATAAGGCAAGGCAAGGACAGGCAAGGACACGCAAAGCAAGGCTAGGCTGCAGGACAGTTTTTTGCTTTATATTTTCTAGCACATTCGTCCTCGGACTACGAGGAAAGCCATAAGACCGTATGGATTAGGCCCAAGCAAATACACCGGCTACTTGAGACACTTAGACTAAGCCTAAAATACGCAGATTACTCCATAAGGATTGTTTTTATACTGTGCTTCCACAATCTGCTGGCATTAGAAAAAAATAAGCTGCAGATCTCTTAGGCTGAGTCATGGTGCTTTGTTGCAGGGACCATGCATATCATGGGAATATTTCACCATTTCTGCTCTGGTTTTCAGAGTATGACAACAAACACCCACCTGATGATATCTTTTCAAGAGCAAAGGCAGCAATTTGCAGAATTCCGCTTCTTTGGGGAAGTGAGAAATTGCTGAGCTGACACCAAGTCCTGCAGTGTCCCTGTCACCTGCAGAGTCACCACATACTCGCCATGGTAGCGGGCATTGTGACAAAGGTTCTATGTCAGCTGGGTGTGGCAGCCAGGCGCCCCCTAGGGAATGGGGAGCCTGTCAGCCCCGGGCCTGTCACTGCATGCTGTCCCTGCTGTCACCAGCCAGGCCTCTGAAAATTGGTCAAACCATGCCCAGACTTGGGGCCTGTTTGGCCCAAAGTCTTGAAAAGACAAGTCAGGAAGAAAGATATGGAACAGAGGGAGAAAGCGAAAGGAGCAGGAGAAAGGAAAGGAAGAATAAAAAGTAGTGTTGGGCTGCAGGAGGGAGATGGAGGAATTGCCATTAAAGAGGCAGGAAGCAGGAGAGTGAGAGAAAAGGAAAGAAGAGACATGCAGCCAGACGAGGGGTTAGTGAGAGAGGATGGGACAGAGAACAGGATGAGAAGGAAATAAGGCAAGGCAAGGACAGGCAAGGACAGGCAAAGCAAGGCTAGGCTGCAGGACATTTTTTCGCTTTATAGTTTCTAGCACATTCGTCTTCAGACTAGGAGTAAGGCCATAAGACCGCATGGATTAGGCCCAAGCAAAAACCCCAGCTACTTGAGACACTTAGACTAAGCCTAAAATACGCAGATCTCTCCATAAGGATGGTTTTTATACTGTGCTTCCACAATCTGCTGGCAGTACAAAAAAATAAGCTGCAGATCTCCTTAGGCTGAGTCATGGTGCTTTGTTGCAGGGACCATGCATATCATGGGAATATTTCACCATTTCTGCTCTGGTGTTCAGAGTATGACACCAAAACACCCACCTGATGATATCCTTTCAAGAGCAAAGGCAGCAATTTGCAGAATTCCGCTTCTTTGGGTAAGTGAGAAATTGCTGAGCTGACACCAAGTCCTGCAGTGTCCCTGTCACCTGCAGAGTCACCACATACTCGCCACGGTAGCGGGCATTGTGACAAAGGTTCTATGTCAGCTGGGTGTGGCAGCCAGGCGCCCCCTAGGGGATGGGGAGCCTGCCAGCCCCGGGTCTGTCACTGCCTGCTGTCCCTGCTGTCACCAGCCAGGCCTCTGAAAATTGGTCAAACCATGCCCAGACTTGGGGTCAATTTGCCCAAAGTCTGCAAAAGACAAGTTGGGAAGAAAGACATGGGACAGAGGGAGAAAGCGAAGGGAGCAGGAGAAAGGGAAGGAAGAATAAAAAGTAGTGTTGGGCTGCAGGAGTGAGATGGAGGAATTGCAGGAAAAGAGGGAGGAAGTAGGAGAGTGATAGAAAAGAAAAGATGAGACATGCAACCAGACGCGGGGTTAGTGAGAGAGGATGGGACAGAGAACAGGATGAGAAGGAAATAAGGCAAGGCAAGGACAGGCAAGGACAGGCAAAGCAAGGCTAGGCTGCAGGACATTTTTTTGCTTTATATTTTCTAGCACATTCGTCCTCGGACTACGAGGAAAGCCATAAGACCGTATGGATTAGGCCCAAGCAAATACACCGGCTACTTGAGACACTTAGACTAAGCCTAAAATACGCAAATTACTCCATAAGGATTGTTTTTATACTGTGCTTCCACAATCTGCTGGCAGTACAAAAAAATAAGCTGCAGATCTCCTTAGGCTGAGTCATGGTGCTTTGTTGCAGGGACCATGCATATCATGGGAATATTTCACCATTTCTGCTCTGGTTTTCAGTGTATGACTCCAAAACACCCACCTGATGATATCCTTTCAAGAGCAAAGGCAGCAATTTGCAGAATTCCGCTTCTTTGGGGAAGTGAGAAATTGCTGAACTGACACCAAGTCCTGCAGTGTCTCTGTCACCTGCAGAGTCACCACATACTCGCCACGGTAGCGGGCATTGTGACAAAGATTCTATGTCAGCTGGGTGTGGCAGCCAGGCGCCCCCTAGGGGATGGGGAGCCTGTCAGCCCCGAGCCTGTCACTGCCTGCTGTCCCTGCTGTCAACTGCCCGGCCTCTGACAATTGGTCAAACCATGCCCAGACTTGGGGCCAATTCGGCCCAAAGTCTTGAAAAGACAAGTCGGGAAGAAAGATATGGGACAGAGGGAGAAAGCAAAGGGAGCAGGAGAAAGGGAAGGAAGAATAAAAAGTAGTGTTGGGCTGCAGGAGTGAGATGGAGGAATTGCCATTAAAGAGGCAGGAAGCAGGAGAGTGAGAGAAAAGGAAAGAAGAGACATGCAGCCAGACGAGGGGTAAGTGAGAGAGGATGGGACAGAGAACAGGATGAGAAGGTAATAAGGTAAGGGAAGGACAGGCAAGGACAGGCAAGGCAAGCCTAGGCTGCAGGACATTTTTTGGCTTTATAGTTTCTAGCACATTCTTCTTCAGACTAGGAGGAAAGCCATAAAACCGTATGGATTAGGCCCAAGCAAAAACCCCAGCTACTTGAGACACTAAGACTAAGCCTAAAATACGCAGATCTCTCCATAAGAATGGTTTTTATACTGTACTTCCACAATCTGCAGGCAGTACAAAAAAATAAGCTGCAGTTCTCCTTAGGCTGAGTCATGGTGCTTTGGGGCGGGGATCATGCATATCATGGGCATATTTCACTATTACTGGTCTGGTTTTCAGCGTATTACACCGAAACACCCGCCTGATGACATCCTTTCAAGAGCAAAGGTTCGCGGTTGAGGCGTACAAACGACATGGACCGAGTTCTTTCAAGATGAAAGTAATAGATGCCATTTATTGCTACGAGTGCATTTTTATACAATTCTACCAGTTCATGTGTCTTTTCAATATTGGTTACAAGTTTCAGCACTGACATCTCATTGGTTAATTTTTCTATCATCCATGTTATTCTTCTATCCCCTTCTTTCTCACGGGTACATCTCTCCTCTCTCCGGATACTCCTTTACTCCCATCCTTCTCAAGGGTAAATCTTAATATCTCAAGGCTGATCTCTACTCTCATATTTTCTGTCAAGGATTCCACAGACCCGCTGCAGTTTCCCACAATTCCCCCTTTTTTTATTTTTGCTAAAAATGCTGCCCTCATTGTCCACTGCAGGGCCCTTTGCAGCAGAGAAATCATGCATGGCAACATTAGTAACACAACCACAACAACCACCAAAATGATCAGTCCTGTTTTCACTACTGATAACAACCATCCTAGAAACCCTCAACCACTAATTTATTTATTTAAGAAATCCCATCGAAGTCTTCACACCCATGTCCTTGAGCTAATAACAAAAAATCTATCGCGACCCCACTCTGCCATGTGGCATGTCTTACAGAATGTACATCTAGAAAAAGTCCACTTAAAGCCTTTTAAGTTCTGTTAGCTTGCTTAACTAGTCAGCATCCTAATTTTCTAAAATATTTAAAGCTTTTAGCTGTGCCAACACCAGATACAAGAGATTCTAAAACCCTTAACCTTGAACCCCAAAAATCTACATTATCATCACATTTTGACTCATATACACGCAAAAAGTGTTTTTCTCGTCTTGCTCTTCTGTGATCTATTATCTATTATACATTGGGCGTTAAGAGAGTTAATAGTCCCAAAATACACAGTCCTTCAACAGCATTAGAAGGAATTCCTGGTCAGGCTCTATCTCCACAGATCAAGAATACACCATACAGGAGGTTTTGGGGTCGCTGTTCCCACATTATCAATGACATCCCTTGGATTCTTCTGCGAGCCATTACACCATTGAGTTTCATTTCTATAGTCACCAAAGGTAGAATTAACATTTTGCAGTTTTATTCATTCATTTTCTCGTATATTGTTCTGACACTTTTCACAAACCAGGTTGATACAAGTGTCCATGGGCATAGATGCCAGCAATTCCAGTTCCTGTGGTTCAATGTCTATTTCCGGGAGACAGTTAATCCAAAGTGCCATGTTAGTATTATTACAGTTTGTTGCAATGCCTCTGCACCAACCTCTATTTTGAAACAGTTGTGTGATGCTGCTGTAGTCATCAAGGGGGATGCCAACCAAGCATGTGTGGAACGGGTTTTCCAGAGATGCCATAGCTAGGCATATGGAGTCCTGGTCAGTCATGTTGGTTAAAGTACTCCACATGTTAGTCTTTCTCTGTGCGGGCATCCAAAACACAGCAGCTGCAACAATCATTGTCAGGAAGATAACACAGGTTTCACATTTCGTGCTGGCAACCATTGCGGCCCTTGATCTGTAAAGACATAAGCATAGCCTCTCCCCCAGGTTATCAATTGATGTGGCCTTTTCCATTGACCATTAACTAGTGATTTGGCCATAACTAATGTAGGTTCTTTCTGATTTAGCATGGTTTTGGGTCACACTTGCAAAGTATTTCATCACATACAATGCTTTTGACAATAGGTGTTGTGGTGTTTTCCCTACTTCTCCCCCCTTTTTGTTTAAAAAAGAACAGAACCAAAACAAAAAACACAGTTCAGAAGGAGATACGTGCATTGGACCTTGACTACGTACTCAGAATCACAAATCAAATTTAGAGGTTCCTCCTTAAAAAGCTCTAAGTAATGTAAAGCTGTGTCAAGTTCTGCTAATTGGGTTGAACCTTCAATAATTTTTACAGAATGATGCCAATTGTTATCTTCACACCAAACCACTACAGCTTTATGGGACTTCCCAGAACCAGCAACAAAAACTTTGCAAGTATGTAGGATCAGACCAAATACAAGTATGGCCTATGACCTGATGTGAAAGACTTGCAGGTTCTGCAGCAATTTACATTTTACATTTATGCATGCCAAAAGCTGTGCTGTTAAGAAAACCAGCTAGTGCAATTTACAAAGACATAGATTACAAATAAAATTAAAAAATCAGAATTACATTTCACAAATGGTACATATATGACAAAAGGATCATGGCCTATTGAAACTTAAATTCATTCCCTGCTTTTCTTGATCAGAGTAAAAAGCAGTATATCAGTCTGCTAGCAATCTCATCATACTGTTCCACAATAGCCACAGGTTGTTTCTATGTTGTAGCTATAAATAGACAAATCTGCAAGTCCAATTGAATGCAGTCAGCCTGTAAAGTTGTCATAAATTTATTCCTCAAAGTTTCCAACTCCATTTTGGCTGTCATATTTATTGGATATTGTTTTCCCTTACCAGATCGAAGTCCTGTTTCAGATCAATCAGTGTAGTATTTGCTTTATCGAAACATTGGCTGTTAATACTAGTGGAAATACAGCATTTGAAATTTCCTTGGAGATTTCTCACTTGCAGCAAGCAGATATGCGCCATCCAAGCAGCTTCTTGTAGGCCATGCAACTAAACAGAATTCTCAGAAAACGTTATTTGAGCTTACAATTTACTTAACAAATCTTAACCTAAGAGAAGTATAGGAGTTTCTAACAACTATAAGAATTCATGTATTTAAACTTTGTTCCAAATATGGCATTCTATTGGTCTCAAAAAACGGCCTTTCTTTCATTCTCTCTCATGACCTCAAAAACTAGCACAGTGAATTTACTAAGAAGTCACTTACAACTAATTACCACAGAATAAGTCTATTAACAAATTTTTGGTTTAGTTTTCCAGTTTCATTAGAACTATGGGTCTGCTAAGGATGCCTTTAAACTTCACCCTCGGACTGCTCCATTCAGTATTACATCGCTGCAGTGGCGGGGAGAGAGAACCCCCCTTTCACTGCTTTAAAAGCAGGCAGCCAGATTTTTCCAGTTGTTTTTTCTTTCTGTGCAGTGTAGATATAACCAAGGTCACGCAGCTGGCATACTGGCTGGTATGAAGTAGGAGGTTCTGGGAAACTTCTCAGTTACAATGAGCTGCACACAGGCCTGGGATATTTTGCTCTTTTGTTTACCCATTTCATTCCAACTACAAATTTCAAGTAGCTCAGAAATAGTTACATTCCTTAGCTTCATTTACGTTTTACAATTTAGAGGTGTCAAAAAACAGTATAAACCAGTATAATAAACATAAATCCATTAGTCTATTTTCCTAGATCCAAATCAGTTAATATTCTAGCAATTTTTAAATACAACCTCTTCCAAATTCACAGCTATCATAGCATTTTAACAACTTAAATGCTTTTCTAACAATATAAGCGATTACTTTAATGTGTAAGGATGCATCCTAAGGGGGAGCAAGGTGGAATTTTAGCAGTGGAACCGGTTCACATTTTGTAGTTATCTCCCCAAACAAGATTCTTTTGGTACCAAATACGAATATGCAAACTAAAATACTGAGCTCAGATGTGAAAACCATATACCAAGTTCAAATAAGCAGATGGATCACAGTTACACCAATTTGAGACAATATCTCAATTTTTTGCATTGCACCTTTGGGCTGCCTACTGCTCAGCCAGGTGGAGGTACCTCTGGGTCTCCCTGACAAAAAAAGTCAGCGCGCACTGGAGCCCCATCGGCCCCCGCAGCGAGCTGGACTGGGCAAGGCCTTTTTTGTTTTATTTTGTTTTGTTTTAGTGTCTCATCTGGTGCGCCACAGCTGTTATGCCAAAACCAGGATTCTTTACATGATGTGCATACGGAAAAACCAAATCCAGCACACCGAGATGAGACACAGCCTGTCACAGAGTTGCGCAAGTCTGAATGCCGGAATAAAGGTAGCATGCTAGAGAAAAGAAAAAAAAATAACAGCTACTACACACAAAATTTTACCATCACATTCACGCAGTGAAGAACTAAATTACTTATGATCTTCTGTATTATCACAAAACACACATTTTGAGTCAACGGATTCTCATAATTTAACAGACTGTAAACTTATCGTACCATATAATAAAGACCTACCAAAATTGCAACATGCTTAAACCGATACCCACAAAGAAAACAGGTTAATGAGGGAAGCATCTTGCAGACTTCAGCAAGTTTACTGTGACATGTGTGTTATCAGTTAACTCTCTCTCAGCTTGTTGACGTTCAAATCGTTCCAGCTGTAAAACTGTCTGTAATGATCTAATGATCTCTTGTAGAGATTTATTTTGTCCTGCTCTTCTCATCTTAAAAACAACATTAATTGCAACAAAATTCTATTCTCCGGACACTTTTCCCAATCATTTAACGTAAACAGCAGCGAACACTGATTTCAATATTTAACAAGATCTTCCTTCCTCATAATTCCGAGTGCTTTCCTAAGTTTTAAAACACCTCCCAATACTGATTTTTCAGGAACACAACTGAAAACAATTATTCCTGACCCCGTCTTGCAAGTAAAACCTTGAGAATGGGGAGGGAGGGGGAGAAAACACAGGGTGCTTGCAGCACGACTGGGAAAAATGGGGACAGAGTTTTACGGCGCACTGAAAAACAACTAGTAAAACAATTAACTCACATTCCTGACAAGCTGCTTGATTTTCAGAGAGGCAATACACAGAAGCACATAATATGTACTGTAAAACTTGCAGATAACACATCGGTAGCAAGCATTAGCATTCTCTACTGCTAATTTCAACATTAGTGCTTCCTTAACTTCTAAGTTTTCAACCTGCTTATTGATGGCCTCTTGAAGATGGTCAATAAATTGCATGTAATTCTCACTGGGACCCTGATCAATAGTTGCAATTGATTTGGCTGCATTGTTGGTTTCAGGCACCTTTATCATAGCTTGATATGCGAGGTCTGGTGACTGCCTCAGGATTTCAGAAAGTTATCGTGCCTGTAGTTGTGGTGTGTCAATTAGTGTCTCTTCCAGAAACACACGGGGTCCCGTGGTTTAACTGTAACTGAAAATGGGGGTAAATCCCAGCTTTTTGGTAAGTTCAGTTTACGCTATGAAACTCCACCCCCACCCTCAGGAATTCGCTTTTTAGCAGCGTGGGAGGGAGGCGGGGGCAGGTTGGGGGGACCCAAATCCATAGGAATTACGTTATTTGGCTCAGTCTGGCTCACCACGGGGGGTCCTCCCCACCTAAATCTCCAGGCAAGGGGGGATAGGAAAAAAAATGTCCATTTTTTTCTTCCACAACTGATAGCGGCGGGGCAGAGGGTTGAACTGTGATCAATGGCGGTGACGCAGACGGCGGAACCGCGGTTGATGATGGTAGAGGAGGGGTTCGAGCCGTGATTGATGACAGCGGAGCGGTCAGCCGAACGCATTGCTCCGACCGGTGTTTCGAGGGCCCCTCCCGAGATCGCACATAACCCAACGCTGTTTTTTCATGTGAGTCTTTCATAGCTTTTATCTGATCTCGGGGCCACACACATGTATATGAGTCTTTCATAATTTTTTTCTGACCTCGGAGCCACACATACGTATGCTCCTTCTTTACTCCTTTTAACTTTCCAAGAAAGTGCCGCGGATCCTTATCCGTGTCAGATAATACGGACTTGGGTGGTTTTGACGAATCCTTAGTAACAGGGGAGGTTGGAGTAGTACTTAATCTTGCCTTTTCCTCCGAATCTGGCCCAGGAGAGCCAGGAAGACCATCCCCCTCCGCCGCCTCTGCCTGTTGCTGTTTTAACTCTTTCAGAGTATCTGATAACAAGCACCACGTCGTTAACAGTTCAGATGCTTCCTTGGACCCTTGAGTAGCACTGTCAAGCAGTTTATCCCCCAAGTCCATCCATTGTGACACACTAAATGCTGTCACAGGATTAACCTCTATACCTTGTGCTTTGCCCCATAGTAACATTTTTCTTAAAGTCAGTTCTGGAAGGCTAACACCCTGCTTCTTCAGAAGCAGCTTCCATGTAGATAATATAGTACCCTCTTCTTTAGATAAGTTTCACCCCCCCTGTTCCCGGTAGCTCACCTGCTCCCTAGCAAGGTGTCTTTTCAACGTTCCGGACCTTCGGCAGCTCTCCTCGGCTGCTCTTATCAGCTGTACTGGGCTCCGTCTCCACAGCTCTTCTCCAGCTGTTCACAGCTTCACGCTGTCACCTTGTCATGCGAGATCCTCTTCAGGCAGGATCACGTCGGGGTCACCATATGTCGCGGTTGAGACAGACAAATGACATGGACCAAGTTCTTTCAAGATGAAAGAAATGGAGTGCCATTTATTGCTACAAGTGCATTTTTATACAATTCAATCAGTTCATGTGTCTTTTCACTATTGGATACAAGTTACAGCACTAACATCTCATTGGTTAATTTTTCTATCATCCATGTTATTCTTCCATCCCTTTCTCTCTCACGGGTACATCTCTCCTCTCTCCGGATACTCCTTTACTCCCATCCTTCTCAAGGGCAAATCTTAATATCTCAAGGCTGATCTCTAGTTTCATATTTTCTGTCAAGGATTCCACATACCCGCTGCAGTTTCCCACAACACACACACTGTCTAATTGGGTTTGTGACACACACACGCTGTCCAATGGTGTTTGTGACACACACGGTGTCAAATGGGGATTGCGACACACACACTGTCGAGGGGGGTTTGTGACACACACGCTGTCCAATGGGGTTCGTGACACACACAATGTCCAATGGGGTTTGTGACACGCACGCTGTCCAATGGGGATTGTAACACACACACGCTGTCTATTGGTGTTTGTGACACGCATACTGTCCAATGGGGTTTCTGACACACACTCTGTCCAATGGGTGATGTGACACAAAGACTGTCCAGGGGGGTTTGAGACACACACACTGTTTAAAGGGGTTTGTCACATACACTCTGTCCAATGAGGTTTATGACAAACACACTGACCAATGGCGATTGTGACACACAGACGCTGTCCAATGGGGTTTGTGAAACACGCTGTCCAATGGGGATTGTGACACACACACTGTAAAATGGGGATTGTGAACACACACATGCTGTCCAATGGTGTTTGTGACACACAAACTCTGTCCAATGGGGTTTGTGACACACACGCTGTCCAGTGGAGATTTTGACACACACACGCTGTCCAATGGGGGTTGTGACACACAGAATCTATCCAATGGGCTTGTGAAACACACGTTGTCCAATGGGGATAGTGACACACATGCTGTCCAGTGTGTTTTGTGACACACAAACTGTCCAATGGGGTTTGTGACACACACACTTTCCACTGGGTTTGGAACACACACGCTGTCCAGGTGAGTTTGTGACACACACGCTGTCCAATGGGGTTTCTGACACACACACTCTGTCCTGGACAGCGTATTTTGGACAGGGTATTTTGACTCACACACGCTCTCCAATGGGGTTTGGACACACACACAGTTCAATGGGGTTTGTGACACACACACTGTCCAATGGGTATTGTGGCACACACATGCTGTCCAATGGGGTTTGTGACACACACGTGGTCCAACGGGGTTCGTGACACATACGCTGTCCAATAGGGTTTGCGACACACACACTTTCCAATGCGGTTTGTGACACACACGCTGTCCAATGGGGTTCGTGACACACACGCTGTCCAATAAGGTTTATGACACACACACTTTCCAATGGGGTTTGTGACACACATGCTGTCCAATGGGTTTTGTGACACACACACTGTCCGGGGGGGTTTATGAAACAATCGCTGTCCAATGGGGTTTGTGACACACACACTCTGTCCAATGGGGTTCGTGACACACACACTGGCCAGTGGGGATTGTGACACACACGCTTTCCTATGGGGTTTGTGACACACACACGCTGTCCAATGGGGTTTGTGAAACACACACGCTCTCCAATGTGGTTTATGAGAAACACACTTTCCAATGGGTTTTGTGGCACACACACTGTCCAATGGAGTTTGTGACAAATACATGCTGTCCAATGCTATTTTTGAACATACACGCTGTCCAATGCTTTTTGTGACACACACACTCTGTCTAATGGGGATTGTGACACACACACGCTGTCCCATGGGGTCTGTGATACGCATGCTGTCCAATGGGGTTTGTGACACACACATTGTACAGGGGGGGTTGTGACACATACGCTGTGCAATGGGGTTTGTGACACACACACTCTGTCCAATGGGGATTGTGACACACACACACTGTCCAATGAGGATTGTGACACAAACAAGGTCCAATGGCGTTTGTGATACACATGCTGTCCAATGGGGATTGTGACACACACGTGCTGTCCAATGGTGTTTGTGACACGCATGCTGTCCAATGGCGTTTGTGACACACACGATGTCCAATGCGGTTCATGACAAACACTCTGTCCAGTGGCGTTTGTGAAACACACACTGTCCAGTAGGGTTTGTGACACACACATTTTCCAATGGGGTTTCTAACACACACGCAGTTCAAATGGAGTTTTTGACACAAACAGTGTCCACGGGAGTTTGTGACACTCACGTTGTCCAATGGGGATTGTGACACACACTCTGTCCAATGGGGTTTGTCACACACATTCTGTCCAATGAGGTTTGTGACACACACACTGTAAAATGGGTATTATGACACACACACGCTGTCCAGTGGGGTTTGTTACACACACTCTGTCCAATATGGCTTGTGACATACACGCTGTCCAATAGGGTTTGTGACACACACACGCTATCCAATGTGGTTTGTGACACACACAATTTCCAATCGGGTCTGTGACATACGCACGGTGTCCAATGTTGTTTGTGACACACACACTGTCAAATGGGGATTGTGACACACACACGCTGTCCAATGGTGTTTGTGACACACAGGCTGTCCAATGGGGTTTGTGACACACACTCTGTCTAATGTTGTTTGTGACACATACACTTTCCAATGAAGATTGTGACACACACACGCTGTCCAATGGGGTTTGTGACACACACACTGTAAAATGGGGTTTGTGAAACACACGGTGTCAAATGGGGTTTGTGACATGCACACTGCCCAGGGCGGTTTGTGACACACACGCTGCCCAATGGGGTTTGTGACAAACACACTATCCAGGTTAGTTTGTGACACACACGCTGTCCAATGGGATTTGTGAAACAGAGACTCTCCAGAGGTGATTGTGACACACACGCTGTCCAGAGGGTTCTGTGACACACACACTGTCCAATGGGGTTTGTGACACACACACTGTCCGGCTGCGTTTCCGACACACACAATGTCCAATGGTGTTTGTGACACACACGCTGTCTAATGGAGATTGTGACACACACACTGTCCAGAGGGGATTGTGACACATGCACTATACAATGGGGTTTGTCACACCCACTCTGTCCAAAGGGGTTTGTGACACACACACATTCCAATGGGGTTTGTGACACACACACTGTCCAGGGGGGTTTGTGACACACAGACTGACCAATGGGGGTTGTGACACACACGCTGTTTAATGGGGTTCGTAACACACACGCTGTCCAGTGGGATTCGTGAGACACACACTGTCCAATGGGGTTTGTGACACACACATTTTCCAATGGCGTTTCTGACACACTCGCTGTCAAAAGGGGTTTGTGACAGACACACTGTCCAGGGGGGTTCGTGACACACGCACTGTCCAATGGGGTTTGTGACACACATGCTGCCCATTGGGGACTGTGACACCCACACTGTCCAATGGGGTTTGTGACACACACACTCTGTCCAGTGGGGTTTGTGAAACAGAGACTATCCAATGGGGATTGGGACACACTCACCCTGTCCAATGGGGTTTGTGACACATGCACTGTCTATTGGGGTTTGTGACACACAAGCTGGCCAATGGGGATTGTGACACACACACTGTCCAATGGGATTTGTGACACAGACACTGTCCAATGGGGATTGTGACACACACAGTGTCCTGGGGGGTTTGTGACACACACACTGTCCAATGAGGTTTGTGACACACCGCAGTCAAATGGAGTTTGTGACACAGAGACTCTCCAGGGTTGTTTGTGACACACATGCTGTCCAGAGGGCTTTGTGCCTCACACACTCTCCAATGGCTGTTGTGACACACACACGTTGTCCAATGAGGATTGTGACACACACACTGTCCAATGGGGTTTGTGACAGACAGGCTGTCCAATGGGTATTGTGACACACACACTCTGTCCCATTGGTTTTGTGATACGCATGCTATCCAATGGGGTTTGTGACAGACACACTGTCCAGGGGGGTTTGTGACAAACACGCTGTCCAAAGGGTATTGTTACACACACTCGCTGTCCCAGGGGGTTTGTGACGCACAAACTGTCCAATGATGTTTGCGACACACACGCTGCCCAATGGGGCTTGTGATACACACACTTTCTAATGGGGTTTGTGACACACACGCGCTGTCCAAAGGTGTTTGTGAAACACACGCTGTCAAATGGGGTTTGTGACACACACAGTGTCCAGGGGAGATTGTGTCACACATGCTGACCAGTGGGGTTTTTGACACACACACTCTCCAATAGGGTTTGTGATAGACACACTGTCAAATGGGAATTGTGACACACAGGCTGTCCAATGGGGATTGTGACACACACACGCTGTCCCATGGGGTTTGTGAAACACATGTTGTCCAAGGGGTTTTGTGACAGACACATTGTACAGGAGGCTTTGTGACACACACGCTGTCCAATGGAGTTTGTGACAAACAGGCTGCCTAATGGGGTTTGTGACAAACACGCTGTCCAAAGGGTATTGTTACACACACTCGCTGTCCAAGGGGGTTTGTGACGCACAAACTGTCCAATGATGTTTGCGACACACACGCTGCCCAATGGGGCTTGTGATACACATGCTGTCCAATGGGGTTCGTGACACACACGCTGCCTAGTGGTTTTTGTGACACACACACTGTGCAGTAGGGTTTGTGATACACATGCTATCCAATGGGGTTTGTGACATACACACGTTCGAATGATGTTTGAGGCACACACATGCTCTCCAATGGTGTTTGTGACACACACACTCAGTACAATGGGGGTTGTGACTCGCACACTGTCCAATGGGGTTTGTGACACATACACGCTATCAAATGGGGTTTATGAAACACACATTTTCCAATAGCGCTTGTGACACACACACGCTGTCCAATGGGGTTTGTCACACCCACTCTGACAAATGGGTTTTGTGACAAACACACGCTGTCCAATGATGTTTGTGATACACACGCTGTCCAGGGGGGGTTGTGACACACACACTGTCCAATGGGGTTTGTGAAACACACACACTGTCCAATGGGGATTGTGACACACACGCTGTCCAGTGGGGATTGTGACACACACGCTGTTCAATAGGTTTTGTGACATACACACGCTGCCCAATAGTGTTTGTGACACACACGGTGTGAAATGGGGTTTGTGACACACACAATGTCCAGGGGGGATTGTGACACACACACTGTCCAATGGGGTTTGTCACACCCACTCTCTCAAATGGGGTTTGTGACAAACACACGCTGTCAAATGATGTTTGTGACACACACGCTGTCCAATAGTGTTTGTGACACACACACTGTCCAATGGGGATTGTGACACACACACACTATCTAATGGGGTTTGTCACACACACTCTGTCCAATGGAGTTTATGACACACACAGTGTCCATGGGGGTTTGGTACACATGCGCTGTGCAATGGGGTTTGTCACACACACTCTGTCCAATGGGGTTTGTGACACACACAATGTCGAATGGGTATTGTTACACACACACGCTGTCCAATGGGGTTTGTGACACACAAAGACAGTCCAGGGGCGTTTGTCACACCCAGTCTGTCTAATAGGGTTTGTGCCAAACACACGCTGTCCAACGGTGTTTGTGACACACACGCTGTTCAAAGGGGTTTGTGACACACACTCTGTCCAATGGGGTTTGTGACACACACACACTGTCCAAAGGGGATTGCGACACACACACGCTGTCCAATGGTGTTTGTGACATGCATGCTGTCCAAAGTTGTTTGTGACAAACACAGTGTCCATTGCGGTTTGGGACACACACACGTTATCCAGTTGGGTTTGTGACACACACACTTTCTAATGGGGTTTGTGACACACACGCGCTGTCCAAAGGTGTTTGTGAAACACACGCTGTCAAATGGGGTTTGTGACACACACAGTGTCCAGGGGAGATTGTGTCACACATGCTGTCCAGTGGGGTTTTTGACACACACACTCTCCAATAGGGTTTGTGATAGACACACTGTCAAATGGGAATTGTGACACACAGGCTGTCCAATGGGGATTGTGACACACACACGCTGTCCCATGGGGTTTGTGAAACACATGTTGTCCAAGGGGTTTTGTGACAGACACATTGTACAGGATGCTTTGTGACACACACGCTGTCCAATGGAGTTTGTGACAAACAGGCTGCCTAATGGGGTTTGTGAGAAACACGCTGTCCAAAGGGTATTGTTACACACACTCGCTGTCCAAGGGGGTTTGTGACGCACAAACTGTCCAATGATGTTTGCGACACACACGCTGCCCAATGGGGCTTGTGATACACACGCTGTCCAATGGGGTTCGTGACACACACGCTGCCTAGTGGTTTTTGTGACACACACACTGTGCAGTAGGGTTTGTGATACACATGCTATCCAATGGGGTTTGTGACATACACACGTTCGAATGATGTTTGAGGCACACACATGCTCTCCAATGGTGTTTGTGACACACACACTCAGTACAATGGGGGTTGTGACTCGCACACTGTCCAATGGGGTTTGTGACACATACACGCTATCAAATGGGGTTTATGAAACACACATTTTCCAATAGCGCTTGTGACACACACACGCTGTCCAATGGGGTTTGTCACACCCACTCTGACAAATGGGTTTTGTGACAAACACACGCTGTCCAATGATGTTTGTGATACACACGCTGTCCAGGGGGGGTTGTGACACACACACTGTCCAATGGGGTTTGTGAAACACACACACTGTCCAATGGGGATTGTGACACACACGCTGTCCAGTGGGGATTGTGACACACACGCTGTTCAATAGGTTTTGTGACATACACACGCTGCCCAATAGTGTTTGTGACACACACGGTGTGAAATGGGGTTTGTGACACACACAATGTCCAGGGGGGATTGTGACACACACACTGTCCAATGGGGTTTGTCACACCCACTCTCTCAAATGGGGTTTGTGACAAACACACGCTGTCAAATGATGTTTGTGACACACACGCTGTCCAGGGGGGTTTGTGACACACACAATGTCCAAAGGAGTTTGTGACACACAAACTGTGCAATGGGGTTTGTGACACACACGCTGTCCAAAGGGTTTTGTGACACACATGCTCTCCAGGGGGGTTTGTGACACACACAATGTCCAACGGGGTTTGGGAGACACAAGCTGTCCAGTGGGGTTTGTGACACACACAATGTGCAATAGGGTTTCTGAGATACACACGCTGTCCAAGAGTGTTTCTGACACACACACAATGTCTAATGGGTTTTGTGACACACACGCTGTCCAATGGGTATTGCGACACACACACTGTCCAGGGGGGTTTGTGACACACACATTGTCCAATGGGGATTGTGACACACACACGCTGTCAAATGGGGTTTGTGACACACAAACACAGTCCAGCGGGGTTTGGCACACCCAGTCTGTCCAATGGGGTTTGTGACACACAAACTGTGCAATGGGGTTTCTCACACACACTCTGTCCAATGGGGTTTGTAACACACACGCTGTCCAATGAGGATTGTGAGACATGCGCTGTACAATGAGGTTTGTGACACACACACTCTGTCCAATGGGCT
This sequence comes from Columba livia, assembly GCF_036013475.1. Lineage (NCBI taxonomy): Eukaryota > Metazoa > Chordata > Aves > Columbiformes > Columbidae > Columba > Columba livia. The sequence goes on along the minus strand of NW_027043009.1, from coordinate 2,807,629 downwards.
TGTGACACACACACTGTCTTAAGGGGTTTGTGATACACACACGCTGTCCAGTGGGTTTTGTGACACACACACTGTCTAATTGGATTTGTGGCACACACATGGTATCAAATGGGGTTTGCGACACACACAATTTCCAGTGGGGTTTGTGACACACACACTTTCCAATGGGGTTTCTGACACACACACGCTGTCCAATGGTGTTTGTGACACGCACGGTGTCAAATGGTGTTTGTGACACACACAATATCCAGGGGGGATTGTGACACACACACTGTCCAATGGGGTTTGTCACACCCACTCTGTCCAATGGGGATTGTGACACACACACACTGTCCAATGGGAAATGTGACACACACATGCTGTCCAATGGGGATTGTGACAGACACATGCAGTGCAATGGTGTTTGTGACACGCATGCTGTCCAATGTGCTTGTGACACACACACACAGTCCATAGGGGTTTGTGACACACATGCTGTCCAATGGGGTTTGTGACACTAACGCTGTCCAAGTGGGTTTGTGACACACACACTGTCCATTGGAGTTTGTAACACACACACGCTATCCAATGGGGTTGTGACACACACACTTTTCAATGAGGTTTGTGACACACACTCTGTCCAATGGGTTTTGTGACAAACACATTGTCTAAAGGGGTTTTTGACACAGACACGCTGGCCAATGGGGTTTGCGACACACACACTGTCCAATGGGGTTTGTGACACACATGGGCTGTCCAATGGTGTTCGTGATACACACGCTGTCCAGTGGGGTTTTGAAACACACTCTGTCCAATAGGTTTTGTGACACACACACGGTCCAATAGGGATTGTGACACACACAGTGTACAATGGGTTTGTGACACACACTCTGTCAAATGGGGTTTATGACACACACACTGTCCAAAGGGGATTATGACACACACACACTGTCCAATGGGGATTGTTACACACACAAGCTCCAATGGGGTTTGTGACACACACGCTGTCCCATGGGGTTTGTGAAACACATGTTGTCCAAGGGGTTTTGTGACAGACACATTGTACAGGAGGCTTTGTGACACACACGCTGTCCAATGGAGTTTGTGACAAACAGGCTGCCTAATGGGGTTTGTGACAAACACGCTGTCCAAAGGGTATTGTTACACACACTCGCTGTCCAAGGGGGTTTGTGACGCACAAACTGTCCAATGATGTTTGCGACACACACGCTGCCCAATGGGGCTTGTGATACACATGCTGTCCAATGGGGTTCGTGACACACACGCTGCCTAGTGGTTTTTGTGACACACACACTGTGCAGTAGGGTTTGTGATACACATGCTATCCAATGGGGTTTGTGACATACACACGTTCGAATGATGTTTGAGGCACACACATGCTCTCCAATGGTGTTTGTGACACACACACTCAGTACAATGGGGGTTGTGACTCGCACACTGTCCAATGGGGTTTGTGACACATACACGCTATCAAATGGGGTTTATGAAACACACATTTTCCAATAGCGCTTGTGACACACACACGCTGTCCAATGGGGTTTGTCACACCCACTCTGACAAATGGGTTTTGTGACAAACACACGCTGTCCAATGATGTTTGTGATACACACGCTGTCCAGGGGGGGTTGTGACACACACACTGTCCAATGGGGTTTGTGAAACACACACACTGTCCAATGGGGATTGTGACACACACGCTGTCCAGTGGGGATTGTGACACACACGCTGTTCAATAGGTTTTGTGACATACACACGCTGCCCAATAGTGTTTGTGACACACACGGTGTGAAATGGGGTTTGTGACACACACAATGTCCAGGGGGGATTGTGACACACACACTGTCCAATGGGGTTTGTCACACCCACTCTCTCAAATGGGGTTTGTGACAAACACACGCTGTCAAATGATGTTTGTGACACACACGCTGTCCAGGGGGGTTTGTGACACACACAATGTCCAAAGGAGTTTGTGACACACACTCTGTCCAATGGGGTTTGTGACACACACGCTGTCCAAAGGGTTTTGTGACACACATGCTCTCCAGGGGGGTTTGTGACACACACAATGTCCAACGGGGTTTGGGAGACACAAGCTGTCCAGTGGGGTTTGTGACACACACAATGTGCAATAGGGTTTCTGAGATACACACGCTGTCCAAGAGTGTTTCTGACACACACACAATGTCTAATGGGTTTTGTGACACACACGCTGTCCAATGGGTATTGCGACACACACACTGTCCAGGGGGGTTTGTGACACACACATTGTCCAATGGGGATTGTGACACACACACGCTGTCAAATGGGGTTTGTGACACACAAACACAGTCCAGCGGGGTTTGGCACACCCAGTCTGTCCAATGGGGTTTGTGACACACAAACTGTGCAATGGGGTTTCTCACACACACTCTGTCCAATGGGGTTTGTAACACACACGCTGTCCAATGAGGATTGTGAGACATGCGCTGTACAATGAGGTTTGTGACACACACACTCTGTCCAATGGGCTTGTGACACACACACTGTCTTAAGGGGTTTGTGATACACACACGCTGTCCAGTGGGTTTTGTGACACACACACTGTCTAATTGGATTTGTGGCACACACATGGTATCAAATGGGGTTTGCGACACACACAATTTCCAGTGGGGTTTGTGACACACACACTTTCCAATGGGGTTTCTGACACACACACGCTGTCCAATGGTGTTTGTGACACGCACGGTGTCAAATGGTGTTTGTGACACACACAATATCCAGGGGGGATTGTGACACACACACTGTCCAATGGGGTTTGTCACACCCACTCTGTCCAATGGGGATTGTGACACACACACACTGTCCAATGGGAAATGTGACACACACATGCTGTCCAATGGGGATTGTGACAGACACATGCAGTGCAATGGTGTTTGTGACACGCATGCTGTCCAATGTGCTTGTGACACACACACACAGTCCATAGGGGTTTGTGACACACATGCTGTCCAATGGGGTTTGTGACACTAACGCTGTCCAAGTGGGTTTGTGACACACACACTGTCCATTGGAGTTTGTAACACACACACGCTATCCAATGGGGTTGTGACACACACACTTTTCAATGAGGTTTGTGACACACACTCTGTCCAATGGGTTTTGTGACAAACACATTGTCTAAAGGGGTTTTTGACACAGACACGCTGGCCAATGGGGTTTGCGACACACACACTGTCCAATGGGGTTTGTGACACACATGCGCTGTCCAATGGTGTTCGTGATACACACGCTGTCCAGTGGGGTTTTGAAACACACTCTGTCCAATAGGTTTTGTGACACACACACGGTCCAATAGGGATTGTGACACACACAGTGTACAATGGGTTTGTGACACACACTCTGTCAAATGGGGTTTATGACACACACACTGTCCAAAGGGGATTATGACACACACACACTGTCCAATGGGGATTGTTACACACACAAGCTCCAATGGGGTTTGTGACACACACGCTGTCCGATGGGGATTGTGACACACAGACGCTGTCCAACGGTGTTTGTGACATGGATGCTGTCCGATGGGGTTTTTGACACACATACACAGTCCAGCGGGGTTTGTGACACACACACAGTTCAATGGGGTTTGTGACACACACGCTGTCAAATGGGGTTTTTGACACACCACACACACTCTGTCCAATGGGGAATGTGACACATACGCTGTCCAATGGGGTTTGTGACACACACGCTGTCCAGTGGGATTTGTGACACACACACTGTCCTATAGGGATTGTGACACACACATGCTATACCATGGGTTTTGTAACACACACACTTTCCAAGAGGCTGTCCAATGCAGTTTGTGACACACACGCTTTCAAATGGGGTTTGTGACACACACTCTGTCCAGGGGAGTTTGTGACACACATACGGTCCAATGGGGTTTGTGAAACACTCTCTGTCCAATGGGGTTTGTGACACACACACACTGTCCAAATGGGTTTGTGACACACACACTGTCCAATGGGGTTTGTGACACACACGCTGTCCAATGGAGATTGCGACACACACATGCTGTCCAATGTTGTTTGTAACACGCATGCTTTCCAATGGTGTTTGTGACAAACAGTCTATCCTTTGCGGTTTGGGACACACACACTTTCCAAGGTGGTTTGTGTCACACACGCTGTCCAATGGGGTTTGTGACACACTGTGTCTACGGGGGTTTGTGACAAACACGCTGTCCAATGGGGATTGTGACACACAGACGCTGTCCAACGGTGTTTGTGACACGGATGCTGTCCGATGGGGTTTTTGACACACATACACAGTCCAGGGTGGTTTGTGACACACACACTGTCCAATGGGGTTTGTGACACACACTCTGTCAAATGAGGTTTGTGACACACCACACACACTCTGTCCAATGGTGAATGTAAACACATATGCTGTCCAATTTGGTTCATGACACACACGCTGTCCAGTGGGGTTTGTGACACACACACTGTCCAATAGGGTTTGTGGCACACACACGCTATCCAGTGGGGTTTGAGACACACACACATTCCAATAGGTTTGTGGCTAACACACGCTATCCAATGGAGTTTGTGACACACATGCTGTCACATGGGGTTTGTGATATACACTCTGTCCAATGGGGTTTATGACACACATACACTGTCCAATGGGGATTGTGATGCACACACGCTGTCCAATGTTGTTTGTGACATGCATGCTGTTTAATGGTGTTTGTGAAAAATACGCTGTTCAATGGGGATTGTGATACACACACGCTGTCCAGTGGGGTTTGTGACACACAGGCTGTCCAGTGGGGTTTGTGACACACACACTGTCCAATGGGGATTTTGACACACATGCGCTGTCCAATGGGGTTCGTGACACACACGCTGTCCAGTGGGGTTTTGACACACACTCTGTCAAATGGGGTTTGTCACACACACTCTGTCCAATGGGGTTTGTGACACACACACTGTCTAATGGGTATTGTGACACACACAGGCTTTCCAATGGGGTTTGTCACACATACTCTGTCCAATGGGGTTTGTGACAAACACATGCTGTCCAATGGTGTTTGTGACACACACACTGTCCAATGGGGTTTGTGAACACATATGCTGTCCAATGGGGTTTGTGACACACATGCTGTCCAGTGGGGTTTGAGACACACACACTATCCAATAGGGTTTGTGACACACACACTGTCCAATGGGGTTTCTGAAGACATACGCTGTCCAATAGGAATTGTGACACACACACTCAGTCCAATGGGGATTGTGACACACACAAGGTCCAATGGGGTTTGTGACACACACGCTGTCCAATGGGGATTGTGACACACCACACACACTCTGTCCAATAGGGAATGTGACAGACACGCTGTCCAACGGGGTTTGTGACACACAGGCTGTCCAGTGGCGTTTGTGACACACACACTGTCCAATAGGGTTTGTGACACACACATGCTATACAATGGGGTTAGTAACACAGACACTTTCCAAGAGACGTTGTGACACAAACGCTGTCAAATGGGGTTTGTGTCACACACTCTGTCCAGGGGGGTTTGTGACACACAGACGGTCCAATGGGGTTTGCGAAACACACTCTGTCCTACGGGGTTTGTGACACACACACACTGTCCAATGGGGTTTGTGACACACACACTGTCCAATGGGTTCTGTGACACACACGCTGTCCAATGGAGATTGCAACACACACATGCTGTCCAATGTTGTTTGTGACACGCATGCTTTCCAATGGTGTTTGTGGCAAACAGGCTGTCCATTGTGGTTTGGGACACACACTCTTTCCAAAGTGGTTTGTGTCGTGTCACACACGCTGTCCAATGGGGTTTGTGACACACTGTGTCCACGGGGGTTTGTGACAAACACGCTGTCCAATGGGGATTGTGACACACATATGCTCCAATGGGGTTTGTCTCACACACACTGTCCAATGGGGTTTGTGACACACACGCTGTCCAATCAGGTTTGTGACTCGCTCACTCTGTCCAATGGTTCTTGTGACACACACGCTGTCCAGTGGTGTTTGTGACACACACGCTGTCCAAAAGGGTTTGTGACACGCACACGATATCCAATGGGATTTGTAACAGAAACACTTTCCAATGAGGTTTATGACACACACGCTGTCAAATGGGTTTTCTGACACACACGCTGTTGAAATGGGGTTTGTGACACACACTCTGTCCAATGGGGTTTGTGACACGCACATGCTGTCGAATGTTGTTTGTGACACACATTCTGTTTGATGGTGTTTGTGACAAACAGGCTGTCCATTGCGGTTTGGGACACACACACTTTCCTAAGTGGTTTGTGTCACACACGCTGTCCAATGGGGTTTCTGACACACACAGTCTCCACGGGGGTTTGTGACACACACAGTGTCTAATGGGTACTGTGACACACACACGCTCTCCAATGGGGTTTGTGACACACACAGTATCCAGTGGGGTCTGTGACACACACACTGTCCAATAGGCTTTGTGAGACACACATGCTATACAATGGAGTTTGTAACACACACACTTTCCAAGAGGCGTTTTGACACACACGCTGTAAAATGGGGTTTGTGACACACACTTGGTCCAGGGGGGTTTGTGACACACAGACGGTCCAAGGGGGTTTGTGAAACACACTCTGTCCAAAGGGGTTTGTGACACACACGCTGTCCAGTGGGGTTTGTGACACACACACTGTCCAATATTGTTTGTGACACACACACTTTCCAATGGGGATTGTGAAAGACACACACTGTCCAACGGGGATTGTGACACACACTCGCTGTCCATTGCTGTTTGTGACATGTATGCTGTTTAATGGTGTTTGTGACAAACACGCTGTCCAATGGGGATTGTGACACATTCACGCTGTCCAGAAAGTTTTGTGACGCACACACTGTCCAATGGGGATTGTAACACACACGCTCTCCAATGGGTTTTGTGAAACACACAATCTGTCCAATGGGGCATTTGATACACACACTGTACAGGGGGGTTTGTTACACACACTCTATCCAAAGGGGTCTGTGACACACAAAGTTTCCAATGGGGTTTGTGCCATACACACTGTCCAGGGGGGATTGTGACACACAAACTGATTAATGGGGTTTCTCACACACACTCTGTCCAATGGGGTTTGTGACACACACGCTGTCCAATGGAGATTGCGACAGACACATGCTGTTCAATGTTGTTTGTGACAGGCATGCTTTCCAATGGTGTTTGTGACAAACAGGCTGTCCATTGCGGTTTGGGACACACACACTTTCCAAAGTGGTTTGTGTCACACACGCTGTCCAATGGGGTTTGTGACATACACAGTCTCCACGGGGGTTTGTGACACACACAGTGTCTAATGGGTATTGTGACACACACACACTGTCCAAAGGGGTTGGTGACACACACAGTGTCCAGTGGGGTGTGTGACACACACACTGTCCAATAGGCTTTGTGACACACACATGCTATACAATGGAGTTTGTAACACACACACTTTCCAAGAGGCGTTGTGACACACACGCTGTAAAATGGGGTTTGTGACACACACGCTGTCCAATGGGGATTGTGACACACACGCTGTCCAATGGGGATTGTGACACACACACGCTGTCCCATGGGGATTGTGACACGCATGCTGTCCAAAGGGGTTTGTGACACACACGCTGTCCAATGAGGTTTGTGACTTGCTCACTCTGTCCAATGGGGCTTGCGACACACACGCTGTCCAGTGGTGTTTGCGACACACACACTGTCCAAAAGGGTTTGTGACACACACACGGTATCCAATGGGATTTGTGACATAAACACTTTCCAATAGGGTTTCTGACACACACGCTGTCAAATGGGGTTTCTGACACACACGCTGTTCAAATGGGGTTTGTGACACACACACGCTGTCCCATGGGGTTTGTGAAATGCATGCTGTCCAATGGGATTTGTGATATACACACTGTCCAATGGGGTTTCTGACACACGCACTCTCCAATGGGGTTGGTCACACACACTCTGTCCAATGGGCTTTGTGACACACAAGCTGTCCAATGGGGTTTGTGACACACACACTCGGTCAAATGGGGGTTGTGACACACAGGCCGTCTAGTGGGGTTTGTGAAACGCACACTGTCCAATGGGGTTTCTGACACACACACTATCAAATTGAGTATATGACACACACACTTTCTAATGGGGTAATGGGGTTTGTGACACACACACGCTGTCCAGTGGGGTTTGTGACACACACACTGTCCAATGGGGTTTGTGACATACACGCTGTCAAATGGGGTTTGTGACAAACCACACACACTCTGTCCAATGGGGAATGTGACAGACACGCTGTCCAATGGGGTTCGTGACACACACGCTGTCCAATGGGGTTTGTGACATACACACATTCCAATAGGGTTTGTGGCAAACACACGCAATCCAATTGGGTTTCTGACACACATGCTGTCACATGGGGTTTGTGACACGCACTCTGTCCAATGGGGTTTGTGACACACACACACTGTCCAATGGGGATTGTGACATACACACGCTGTCCAATGTTGTTTGTGACATGCATGCTGTTTAATGGTGTTTGTGAAAAACACGCTGTCCGATGGGGATTGTGATACACACACGCTGTCCCATGGGGTTTGTGACACGCATGCTGTCCAATGGGGTTTGGGACAGACACGTTGTACAATGAGGATTGTGACACACACACTGTCCAATGGGGTTTTTCACACACACACTGTCCAATGGGGTTTCTCAAACACACTCTTTCCAATGGGGCTTGTGAAACACACGCTGTCTAACGGGGTTCTTGAACCACACACTGTCCAATAGTGTTTGTGACACACACACGCTATCCAATGGTGTTTGTGACACAAACACTTTCCAGTGGGGTTTGTGACATACACACGCTATCCTATGGGGTTTGTGACACACACACTTTCCAATGGTGTTTCTGACACACACGGTGTCCAATGGGTTTTGCGACACACATGCTATCCAATGGGGTTTGTGACACACACACGCTATCCAATGGGGTTTGTGTCACACAAACTGTCCAATGGGGATTGTGACACACACACACTGTCCAATGCGGATTGTGACATACACACGCTGTGTAATGGGGTTTCTGTCACACACGCTGTATAGGGATGTTTGTAAAGAACACTCTGTCCAATGGGGTTTGTGACACACACACTGTCCAGGGGGGTTTGTGACACACACGCTGTCCAATTTGCTTTGTGACACACACGCTGTCCAATGGGGTTTGTGACTCAGATAATCTCCAGGGGTGTTTGTGAAACACAAGCTGTCCAGAGGGGTTTGTGAAACACACACTGTCCAATGGGTATTGTGACACACACACTGTCCAATGGGGTTTATGACACACACGCTGTCAAATGGGGTTTGTGACACACACGCTGTCCAATTTGGTTTGTGACACACACGCTGTCCAATTTGGTTTGTGACACACACGCTGTCCAATGGGGTTTGTGACTCAGATAATCTCCAGGGGTGTTTGTTGAACACATGCTGTCCAGAGGGATTTGTGACACACACACTGTCCAATGGGTATTGTGACACACACAACATGTCCAATGGTGTTTGTGACACACACACACTCCAAAGTGGTTTTGACACACACACGCTGTCCAATTGGGTTTGCGATACACACACGCTATCCAATGGGGATTGTGACACAAACACTGTCCAATGGGATTGTTGACAAACAAACTGTCCAATGGGGTTTGTGACACTTACGCTGTCCAATGGAGTTTGTCACACATACTCTGTTCAACGGGGATTGTGACACACACACGCTGTCCAGAGAGGTTTGTGACACACACACTGTCCAATGGGGATTGTTAAACACACACGCTGTCCCATGGGTTTTTTCACACGCATGCTGTCCAATGGGGTTTGTGACACACACACTGTCCAATGGGGTTTGTAACACACACGCTCTCCAATGGGTTTTGTGACACACACAATCTGTCCAATGGGGCTTGTGACACCCACACTGTACAGGGGGGTTTGTTACACACACTCTATCCAATGGGGTGTGTGACACACAAAGTTTACAATGGGGTTTGTGACATACACACTGTCCAGGGGGGCTTGTGACACACACACTGATTAATGGGGTTTCTCACACACTCTCTATCCAATGGGATTTGTGACACAAAACTCTCCAATGGGCATTTTGACACACACACGCTGTAACATGGGGTTTGTGACACGCATGCTGTCATATGGGGTTTGTGACACACACATTGTCCTGAGTGGTTTGTGACTCAGAGACTCTCCAGGGTTGTTTGTTACACACACGCTGTCCAGAGGGGTTTGCGACACACACACTGTCCAATGGGTTTGTGACACACACACGCTGTCCAATGGGGTTTTTAACACACACGCTGCCCAATGGGATTTGTGACATACACACTCTCCAGGGTGGTTTGTGACAAAGACGCTGCAGAATTGGGTTTGTGAAACACACTCTGTCCGATGGGGATTGTGACACTCACACGCTGTCCAATGGGGTTTGAGACACGGATGCTGTCCCATAGGGTTCATGACAAACACTCTGTCCAATAGGGTTTGTGACATACACATGCTATACAACGGGGTTTGTGACACACACACTTTCCAATGTGGTTTGTGACTCACACGATGTCCAATGGGGTTTGTGACACCCGCACTGTCCAGGGGGGTTTGTGACACACACGCTCTCCAATTTGGTTTGTGACACATACGCTATCCAATGGGGTTTGTGACACAGACAATCTCCAGGGGTGTTTGTGAAACACACGCTGTCCAGAGGGGTTTGTGACACACACACTGTCCAATGGGGATTGTGACACACACACTGTCCAATGGGGTTTGTGACACACACACTCTCCAAAGGGGTTTGACACACACACGCTGTCCAATGGGGTTTTCGACACACACACGCTATCCAATGGGGATTGTGACACACACACTGTCCAAGGCGGATTGTGACACACACAAACTCTGTCCAATGGGGTTGTTGACAAACAAACTGTCCAATGGGGTTTGTGACACATACGCTGTCCAATGGAGTTTGTCACACACACTCTGTTCAATGGGGACTGTGACACATACACGCTGTCCAGAAAGTTTTGTGACGCACACACTGTCCAATGGGGATTATGACACACACACGCTGTCCCATGGGTTTTTTCACACACATGCTGTCCAATGGGGTTTGTGACACACACACTGTCCAATGGGGTTTGTAACACACACGCTCTCCAATGGGTTTTGTGAAACACACGCTGTCCGATGGGGTTTGTGACACACACGCTGTCCAATGGTGTTTGTGACACACCCATGCTTTCCAAAGGGATTTGTGACACACACACGCTATTCAGTGGGGTTTCTGACACCCATGCTGTCCAACAGGGTTTGTAATCCAGAAACTGTCAAGAGGGATTTGTGACAAACAAAGTGTCTCAGCTACCTGAGACACTTAGACTAAGCCTAAAATACTCAGATCTCTCCATAAGGATGGTTTTCATACTGTACGTCCACAATCTGCTGGCAGTACAAAAAAATAAGCTGTAGATCTCCTTCGGCTGAGTCATGGTGCTTTGGTGCAGGGATCAGGCATATCATGGGAATATTTCACCATTTTTGCCCTCGTTTTCAGTGTATTACACCAAAACACCCACTTGCTGATTTCCTTTCAAGAGGAAAGGCTGCGATTTGCAGAATACCTCTGTTTTGGGGAAGTGAGAAATTGCTGAGTTGACACCAAGTCCGTCAGTGTCCCTGTCACCTGCAGAGTCACCGCATCCTCACCACGGTAGCGGGCATTGTGACAAAGTACGATGTCAGCTGGGTGTGACAGAGAGCCGCCCCCTAGGGGAGGAGGAGCCTGTCAGCCCCGGGCCTGTCACTGCCTGCTGTCCCTCCTGCTACCAGCCAGGCCTCTGAAAACTGGTCAAACCATGCCCAGACTTGGGGCCAAAGGGGCCCAAAGTCTCCAACAGACAAGTCTGGAAAAAAGATAAGGGGCAGAGGGAGAAAGCGAAGGGAGCAGGAGAAAGGGAAGGAAGAATAAAAAGTAGTGTTGGGCTGCAGGAGTGAGATGGATGAATTGCCATTAAAGAGGCAGGAAGCAGGAGAGTGAGAGAAAAGGAAAGAAGAGATATGCAGCCAGACGAGGGGTTAGTGAGAGAGGGTGGGACAGAGAACAGAATGAGAAGAAAATAAGGCAAGGCAAGGACAGGCAAGGATAGGCAAGGGAAGGCTAGGCGGCAGGACATTTTTTTGCTTTATAGTTTCTAGCACATTCGTCTTCAGACGTGGTGGATAGCCATAAGACCGTATGGATTAGGCCCAAGCAAAACCCCAGCTACTTGAGACACTTAGACTAAGCCTAAAATACGAAGATCTCTCCATAGGGATGGTTTTTATACTGTACTTTCACAATCTGCTGGCAGTACAAAAATATAACCTGCAGATCTCCTTAGGCTGAGTAATGGTGCTTTGGTGTAGGGATCATGCATATCATGGGAATATTTCACCATTTCTACTCTGGTTTTAGTGTATTACACCAAAACACACACCTGATGACATCCTTTCAAGACCAAAGGCAGCAATTTGCAGAACTCCGCTTCTTAGAGGAAGTGAGAAATTGCTGAGCTGACACCAAGTCCTGCATTGTCCCTGTTGCCTCCAGAGTCACCGCATCCTCACCACGGTAGCGGGCATTGTGACAAAGGTTCTATGTCAGATGGATGTGGCAGACGAGCGCCCCCTAGGGGATGGGGAGCCTGTCAGCCCCGGGCCTGTCACTGCCTGCTGTCCCTGCTGTCACCAGCCAGGGCACTGAAAACTGGTCAAACCATGCCAAGACATGGGGACAATTTGGCCCAAAGTCTCCAACAGACAAGTTGTGAAGAAAGATATGGGACAGAGGGCGAAAGCGAAGGCAGCAGGAGAAAGGGAAGGAAGAATAAAAAAAGTGTTGGGCTGCAGAAGTTAGATGGAGGAATTGCAAGAAAAGGGGCAGGAAGCAGGAGAGTGAGAGAAAAGGAAAGAAAGAAGAGACATGCAGCCAGACGAGGGGTTAGTGAGAGAGGATGGGACAGAGAACAGGATGAGAAGGAAATAAGGCAAGGCAAGGACAGGCAAGGACAGGCTAGGCTGCAGGACATTTTTTTGCTTTATAGTTTCCAGCACATTCGTCTTCAGATGAGGAGGAAAACCATAAGACCTTATGGATTAGGCCCAGGCAAAAACCCCAGCTACTTGAGACACTTAGACTAAGCCTGAAATACGAAAATCTCTCCATAAGGATGGTTTTTATACAGCATTCCACAATCTGCTGGCAGTACAAAAAAATAAGCTGCAGATCTCCTTAGGCTGAGTCATGGTGCTTTGGTGCAGGAACCATGCATATCATGGGAATATTTCAACATTTCTGCTCTGCTTTTCAGTGTATGACACCAAAAGACCCACCTGATGACATCCTTTCAAGAGCACAGGCAGCAATTTGCAGAATTCTGCTTCTTTGGAGAACTGAGAAATTGCTGAGCTGACACCAAGTCTTGCAGTGCCCCTGTCACCTGCAGAGTCACCGCATCCTCACCACGGTAGCGGGCATTGTGACAAAGGTTCTATGTCAGCTGGCTGTGGCAGCCAGGCGCCCCCTAGGGGATGGGGAGCCTGTCAGCCCCGTGCCTGTCACTGCCTGCTGTCCCTGCTGTCACCAGCCAGGCCTCTGAAAACTTGTCAATCCGTGCCAGACGTGGGGCCAATTTGGCCCAAAGTCTCCAAGAGACAAGTCGGGAAGAAAGTTATGGGACAGAGGGAGAAAGCGAAGGGAGAAGGAGAATGGGAAGGAAGAATAAAAAGTAGTGTTGGGCTGCAGAAGTGAGATGGAGGAATTGCAAGAAAAGAGGCAGGAAGCAGAGGAGTGAGAGAAAAGGAAAGAAGAGACATGCAGCCAGACGAGGGGTTAGTGAGAGAGGATGGGACAGAGAACAGGATGAGAAGGAAATAAGGCAAGGCAAGGACAGGCAAGGACAGGCAAGGCAAGGCTAGGCTGCAGGACAGTTTTTGCTCTGTAGTTTCCAGCACATTCGTCTTCAGATGAGGAGGAAAGCCATAATACCTTATGGAATGGCTCAAGAAAAAAACCCAGCTACGTGAGACACTTAGACTAAGCCTAGAATACGCAGATCTCTCCATAAGGATGGTTTTTATACTGTACTTCCACAATCGGCTGGCAGTACAGAAAAAATAAGCTGCAGATCTCCTTAGGCTGAGTCATGGTGCAGGAACCATGCATATCATGGGAATATTTCACCATTTCTGCTCTGGTTTTCAGTGTATGACACCAAAACACCCACCTGATGACATCCTCTCAAGAGCAAAGGCAGCAATTTGCATAATTCCGCTTCTTTGGGGAACTGAGAAATTGCTGAGCTGACACCAAGTCTTGCAGTGCCCCTGTCACCTGCAGAGTCACCGCATCCTCACCACGGTAGCGGGCATTGTGACAAACGTTCTTTGTCAGCTGGGTGTGGCAGCCAGGCGCCCCCTAGGGGATGGGGAGCCTGCCAGCCCTGGGCCTGTCACTGCCTGCTGTCCCTGCTGTCACCAGCCAGGCCTCTGAAAATTTCTCAAACCATGCCCAGACTTGGGGCCAATTTGGCCCAAAGTCTTGAAAAGACAAGTCAGGAAGAAAGATATGGGACAGAGGGAGAAAGCGAAGGGAGCAGGAGAAAGGGAAGGAAGAATAATAAGTAGTATTGGGCTGCAGGATTGAGATGGAGGAATTGCAGGAAAAGAGGCAGAAAACAGGAGAGTGAGAGAAAAGGAAAGAAGAGACATGCAGCCAGACGAGGGGTTAGTGAGAGTGGATGGGACAGAGAACAGGATGAGAAGGAAATAAGGCAAGACCAGGACAGGCAAGAACAGGCAAAGCAAGGCTAGGCTGCAGGACATTTTTTCGCTTTATAGTTTCCAGCACATTCGTCTTCAGACTAGGATTAAGACCATAAGACCGTATGGATTAGGCCCAAGTAAAAACCCCAGCTACTTGAGATACTTAGACTAAGCCTAAAATACGCAGATCTCTCCATAAGGATGGTTTTTATACTGTGCTTCCACAATCTGCTGGCAGTACAAAAATATAAGCTGCAGATCTCCTTAGGCTGAGTCATGGTGCTTTGGTGCAGGGACCATGCAAATCATGGGAATATTTCACCATTTCTTCT
This sequence comes from Columba livia, assembly GCF_036013475.1. Taxonomy (NCBI): domain Eukaryota; kingdom Metazoa; phylum Chordata; class Aves; order Columbiformes; family Columbidae; genus Columba; species Columba livia. Next base: position 2,792,368 of record NW_027043009.1, on the reverse strand, counting down.
CTGGTTTTCAGTGTATGACACCAAAAAACCCACCTGATGATATCCTTTCAAGAGCAAAGGCAGCAATTTGCAGAATTCCGCTTCTTTGGGGAAGTGAGAAATTGCTGAGCTGACACCAAGTCCTGCAGTGTCTCTGTCGCCTGCAGAGTCACCGCATCCTCGCCATGGTAGCGGGCATTGTGACAAAGGTGCTATGTCAGAAGGGTTTGGCAGCCAGGCGCCCCCTAGGGGATGGGGAGCCTGCCAGCCCTGGGCCTCTCACTGCCTGCTGTCCCTTCTGTCACCAGGCAGTCCTCTGAAAATTGATCAAACCATGCCCAGACTTGGGGCCAATATGGCCCAGAGTCTTGAAAAGACAAGTCGGGAAGAAAGATATGGGACAGAGGGAGAAAGCGAAGGGAGCAGGAGAAAGGGAAGGAAGAATAAAAAGTAGTGTTGGGCTGCAGGAGTGAGATGGATGAATTGCCATTAAAGAGGCAGGAAGCAGGAGAGTGAGAGAAAAGGAAAGAAGAGACATGCAGCCAGACGAGGGGTTAGTGAGAGAGGGTGAGAGAGAGAACAGGATGAGAACGAAATAAGGCAAGGCAAGGGCAGCAAAGGACAGGCAAAGCAAGGCTAGGCTGCAGGACATGTTTTTGCTTTATAGTTTCTAGCACATTCGTCTTCAGACTAGGAGTAAGGCCATAAGACCGTATGGATTAGGCCCAAGCAAAAACCCCAGCTACTTGAGACACTTAGACTAAGCCTAAAATACGCAGATCTCTCCATAAGGATGGTTTTTATACTGTGCTTCCACAATCTGCTGGCAGTACAAAAAAATAAGCTGCAGATCTCCTTAGGCTGAGTCATGGTGCTTTGGTGCAGGGACCATGCATATCACGGGAAGAGTTCACCATTTCTGCTCTGGTTTTCAGTGTATGACACCAAAACACCCACCTGATGATATCCTTTCAAGAGCAAAGGCAGCAATTTGCAGAATTCCGCTTCTTTGGGGAACTGAGAAATTGCTGAGCTGACACCAAGTCCTGCAGTGTCCCTGTCACCTGCAGAGTCACCTCATACTCGCCACGGTAGCGGGCATTGTGACAAAGGTTCTATGTCAGCTGGGTGTGGCAGCCAGGCGCCCCCTAGGGGATGGGGAGCCTGTCAGCCCCGGGCCTGTCACTGCCTGCTGTCCCTGCTGTCACCAGCCAGGCCTCTGAAAATTGGTCAAACCATGCCCAGACTTGGGGCCAATTTGGCCCAAAGTCTTGAAAAGACAAGTCGGGAAGAAAGATATGGGACAGAGGGAGAAAGCGAAGGGAGCAGGAGAAAGGGAAGGAAGAAAAAAAAGTAGTGTTGGGCTTCAGGAGTGAGATGGAGGAATTGCAGGAAAAGAGGCAGGAAGCAGGAGAGTGAGAGAAAAGGAAAGCAGAGACATGCAGCCAGACGAGGGGTTAGTGAGGGAGGATGGGACAGAGAACAGGATGAGAAGGAAATAAGGCAAGGCAAGGACAGGCAAGGACAGGCAAAGCAAGGCTAAGCTGCAGGACAGTTTTTCGCTTTATCGTTTCTAGCACATTCTTCTTCAGACTAGGAGTAAGGCCATAAGACCGTATGGATTAGGCCCAAGCAAAAACCCCAGCTACTTGAGACACTAAGACTAAGCCTAAAATACGCAGATCTCTCCATAAGGATGGTTTTTATACTGTGGTTCCACAATCTGCTGGCAGTACAAAAAAATAAGTTGCAGATCTCCTTAGGCTGAGTCACGGTGCTTTGGTGCAGGGACCATGCATATCATGGGAATATTTCACCATTTCTGCTCTGGTTTTCAGAGTATGACACCAAAACACCCACCTGATGATATCCTTTCAAGAGCAAAGGCAGCAATTTGCAGAATTCCGCTTCTTTGGGGAAGTGAGAAATTAATGAGCTGACACCAAGTCCTGCAGTGTCCCTGTCACCTGCAGAGTCACCACATACTCGCCACGGTAGCGGGCATTGTGACAAAGGTTCTATGTCAGCTGGGTGTGGCAGCCAGGCGCCCCCTAGGGGATGGGGAGCCTGTCAGCCCCGGGCCTGTCACTGCCTGCTGTCCCTGCTGTCACCAGCCAGGCCTCTGAAAATTGGTCAAACCATGCCCAGACTTGGGGCCAATTTGCCCCAAAGTCTTGAAAAGACAAGTCGGGAAGAAAGATATGGGACAGAGGGAGAAAGCGAAGGGAGCAGGAGAAAGGGAAGGAAGAATAAAAAGTAGTGGTGGGCTACAGGAGTGAGATGGAGGAATTGCCATTAAAGAGGCAGGAAGCAGGAGAGTGAGAGAAAAGGAAAGTAGAGACATGCAGCCAGATGAGGGGTTAGTGAGGGAGGATGGGACAGAGAACAGGATGAGAAGGAAATAAGGCAAGGCAAGGACAGGCAAGGACAGGCAAAGCAAGGCTAGGCTGCAGGACATTTTTTCGCTTTATAGTTTCTAGCACATTCGTCTTCAGACTAGGAGTAAGGCCATAAGACCGTATGGATTAGGCCCAAGCAAAAACCCCAGCTACTTGAGACACTAAGACTAAGCCTAAAATACGCAGATCTCTCAATAAGGATGGTTTTTATACTGTGCTTCCACAATCTGCTGGCAGTACAAAAAAATAAGCTGCAGATCTCCTTAGGCTGAGTCATGGTGCTTTGGTGCAGGGACCATGCATATCATGGGAATATTTCACCATTTCTGCTCTGGTTTTCAGAGTATGACACCAAAACACCCACCTGATGATATCCTTTCAAGAGCAATGGCAGCAATTTGCAGAATTCCGCTTCTTTGGGGAAGTGAGAAATTGCTGAGCTGCCACCAAGTCCTGCAGTGTCCCTGTCACCTGCAGAGTCACCACATACTCGCCACGGTAGCGGGCATTGTGACAAAGGTTCTATGTCAGCTGGGTGTGGCAGCCAGGCACTCCCTAGGGGATGGGGAGCCTGTCAGCCCCGGGCCTGTCACTGCCTGCTGTCCCTGCTGTCACCAGCCAGGCCTCTTAATATTGGTCAAACCATGCCCAGACTTGGGGCCAATTTTGCCCAAAGTCTAGAAAAGACAAGTCGGGAAGAAAGATATGGGACAGAGGGAGAAAGCGAAGGGAGCAGGAGAAAGGGAAGGAAGAATAAAAAGTAGTGTTGGGCTGCACGAGTGAGATGGAGGAATTGCAGGAAAAGAGGCAGGAAGCAGGAGAGTGAGAGAAAAGGAAAGTAGAGACATGCAGCCAGACAAGGGGTTAGTGAGGGAGGATGGGACAGAGAACAGGATGAGAAGGAAATAAGGCAAGGCAAGGACAGGGAAGGACAGGCAAAGCAGGGCTAAGCTGCAGGACATTTTTTCGCTTTATAGTTTCTAGCACATTCGTCTTCAGACTAGGAGTAAGGCCATAAGACCGTATGGATTAGGCCCAAGCAAAAACCCCAGCTACTTGACACACTAAGACTAAGCCTAAAATACGCAGATCTCTCCATAAGGATGGTTTTTATACTGTGGTTCCACAATCTGCTGGCAGTACAAAAAAATAAGCTGCAGATCTCCTTAGGCTGAGTCATGGTGCTTTGGTACAGGGACCATGCATATCATGGGAATATTTCACCATTTCTGCTCTGGTTTTCAGAGTATGACACCAAAACACCCACTTGATGATATCCTTTCAAGAGCAGAGGCAGCAACTTGCAGAATTCCGCTTCTTTGGGGAAGTGAGAAATTGCTGAGCTGCCACCAAGTCCTGCAGTGTCCCTGTGACCTGTAAAGTCACCAGATATTCGCCACGGTAGCGGGCATTGTGACAAAGGTTCTATGTCAGCTGGGTGTGGCAGCCGGGCTCCCCCTAGGGGATGGGGAGCCTGTCAGCCCCGGGCCTGTCACTGCCTGCTGTCCCTGCTGTCACCAGCCAGGCCTCTGAAAATTGGTCAAACCATGCCCAGACTTGGGGCCAATTTTGCCCAAAGTCTTGAAAAGACAAGTCGTGAAGAAAGATATTGGATAGAGGGAGAAAGCGAAGGGAGCGGGAGAAAGGGAAGGAAGAATAAAAAGTAGTGTTGGGCTACAGGAGTGAGATGAAGGAATTGCCATTAAAGAGGCAGGAAGCAGGAGAGTGAGAGAAAAGGAAAGAAGAGACATGCAGTCAGAGGAGGGGTTAGTGAGAGAGGATGGGACAGAGAACAGGATGAGAAGGAAATAAGGCAAGGCAAGAACAGGCAAGGACAGGCAAAGCAAGGCTAGGCTGCAGGACATTTTTTCGCTTTATAGTTTCTAGCACATTCGTCTTCAGACTAGGAGTAAGCCCTAAGACCGTATGGATTAGGCCCTAGCAAAAACCCCAGCTACTTGAGACACTTAGACTAAGCCTAAAATACGCAGATCTCTCCATAAGGATGGTTTTTATACTGTGCTTCCACAATCTGCTGGCAGTACAAAAAAATAAGCTGCAGATCTCCTTAGGCTGAGTCATGGTGCTTTGGTGCAGGGACCATGCATATCATGGGAATAGTTCACCATTTCTGCTCTGGTTTTCAGAGTATGACACCAAAACACCCACCTGATGATATCCTTTCAAGAGCAAAGGCAGCAATTTGCAGAATTCCGCTTCTTTGGGGAAGTGAAAAATTGCTGAGCTGCCACCAAGTCCTGCAGTGTCCCTGTCACCTGCAGAGTCACCACATACTCGCCACGGTAGCGGGCATTGTGACAAAGGTTCTATGTCAGCTGGGTGTGGCAGCCAGGCGCCCCCTAGGGGATGGGGAGCCTGTCAGCCCCGGGCCTGTCACTGCCTGCTGTCCCTGCTGTCACCAGCCAGGCCTCTGAAAATTGGTCAAACCATACCCAGACTTGGGGCCAATTTGCCCCAAAGTCTTGAAAAGACAAGGCGGGAAGAAAGATATGGGACAGAGTGAGAAAGCGAAGGGAGCAGGAGAAGGGAAGGAAGAATAAAAAGTAGTGTTGGGCTTCAGGAGTGAGATGGAGGAACTGCAGGAAAAGAGGCAGGAAGCAGGAGAGTGAGAGAAAAGGAAAGAAGAGACATGCAGCCAGACGAGGGGTTAGTGAGAGAGGATGGGACAGAGAACAGGATGAGAAGGAAATAAGGCAAGGCAAGGACAGGCATGGAGAGGCAAAGCAAGGTTAGGCTGCAGGACATTTTTTCGCTTTATAGTTTCTAGCACATTCGTCTTCAGACTAGGAGTAAGGCCATAAGACCGTATGGATTAGGCCCTAGCAAAAACCCCAGCTACTTGAGACACTTAGACTAAGCCTAAAATACGCAGATCTCTCCATAAGGATGGTTTTTATACTGTGCTTCCACAATCTGCTGGCAGTACAAAAAAATAAGATGCAGATCTCCTTAGGCTGAGTCACGGTGCTTTGGTGCAGGGACCATGCATATCATGGGAATATTTCACCATTTCTGCTCTGGTTTTCAGAGTATGACACCAAAACACCCACCTGATGATATCCTTTCAAGAGCAAAGGCAGCAATTTGCAGAATTCCGCTTCTTTGGGGAAGTGAGAAATTGCTGAGCTGCCACCAAGTCCTGCAGTGTCCCTGTCACCTGCAGAGTCACCACATACTCGCCACGGTAGCGGGCATTGTGACAAAGGTTCTATGTCAGAAGGGTTTGGCAGCCATGCGCCCCCTAGGGGATGGGGAGCCTGTCAGCCCCGGGCCTGTCACTGCCTGCTGTCCCTGCTGTCACCAGCCAGGCCTCTGAAAATTGGTCAAACCATGCCCAGACTTGGGGCCAATTGGCCCAAAGTCTTGAAAAGACAAGTCGGGAAGAAAGATATGGGACAGAGGGAGAAAGCGAAGGGAGCAGGAGAAAGGGAAGGAAGAATAAAAAGTAGTGTTGAGCTGCAGGAGTGAGATGGAGGAATTGCCATTAAAGAGGCAGGAAGCAGGAGAGTGAGAGAAAAGGAAAGAAGAGACATGCAGCCAGACGAGGGGTTAGTGAGAGGTGATTGGACAGAGAACAGGATGAGAAGGAAATAAGGCAAGGCAAGGACAGGCAAGGACAGGCAAGGCAAGGCTAGGCTGCAGGACATTTTTTTGCTTTATATTTTCTAGCGCATTCGTCCTCGGACTACGAGGAAAGCCATAAGACCGTATGGATTAGGCCCAAGCAAATACACCGGCTACTTCAGACACTTAGACTAAGTCTAAAATACCCAGATTACTCCATAAGGATTGTTTTTATACTGTGCTTCCACAATCTGCTGGCAGTACAAAAAAATAAGCTGCAGACCTCCTTAGGCTGAGTCATGGTGCTTTGGTGCAGGGACCATGCATATCATGGGAATATTTCACCATTTCTGCTCTGGTTTTCAGAGTATGACACCAAAATACCCACCTCATGATATCCTTTCAAAAGCAAAGACAGCAATTTGCAGAATTCCGCTTCTTTGGGAAACTGAGAAATTGCTGAGCTGACACCAAGTCCTGCAGTGTCCCTGTCACCTGCAGAGTCACCACATACTCGCCACGGTAGCGGGCATTGTGACAAAGGTTCTATGTCAGCTGGGTGTGGCAGCCAGGCGCCCCCTAGGGGATGGGGAGCCTGTCAGCCCCGGGCCTGTCACTGCCTGCTGTCCCTGCTGTCACCAGCCAGGCCTCTGAAAATTGGTCAAACCATGCCCAGACTTGGGGCCTGTTGGGCCCAAAGTCTTGAAAAGACAAGTCAGGAAGAAAGATATGGGACAGAGGGAGAAAGCGGAAGGAGCAGGAGAAAGGGAAGGAAGAATAAAAAGTAGTGTTGGGCTGCAGGAGTGAGATGGAGGAATTGCCATTAAAGAGGCAGGAAGCAGGAGAGTGAGAGAAAAGGAAAGAAGGGACATGCAGCCAGACGAGGGGTTAGTGAGAGAGGATGGGACAGAGAACAGGATGAGAAGGAAATAAGGCAAGGCAAGGACAGGCAAGGACAGGCAAAGCAAGGCTAGGCTGTAGGACATTTTTTTGCTTTATATTTTCTAGCACATTCGTCCTCGGACTACGAGGAAAGCCATAAGACCGTATGGATTAGGCCCAAGCAAATACACCGGCTACTTGAGACACTTAGACTAAGCCTAAAATACGCAGATTACTCCATAAGGATTGTTTTTATACTGTGCTTCCACTATCTGCTGGCAGTACAAAAAAATAAGCTGCAGATCTCCTTAGGCTGAGTCATGGTGCTTTGTTGCAGGGACCATGCATATCATGGGAATAGTTCACCATTTCTGCTCTGGTTTTCAGAGTATGACACCAAAACACCCACCTGATGATATCCTTTCAAGAGCAAAGGCAGCAATTTGCAGAATTCCGCTTCTTTGGGGAACTGAGAAATTGCTGAGCTGACACCAAGTCCTGCAGTGTCCCTGTCACCTGCAGAGTCACCACATACTCGCCACGGTAGCGGGCATTGTGACAAAGGTTCTATGTCAGCTGGGCGTGGCAGCCAGGCGCCCCCTAGGGGATGGGGAGCCTGTCAGCCCCGGGCCTGTAACTGCCTGCTGTCCCTGCTGTCACCAGCCAGGCCTCTGAATATTGGTCAAACCATGCCCAGACTTGGGGCCAATTTTGCCCAAAGTCTTGAAAAGAGAAGTCGGGAAGAAAGATATGGGACAGAGTGAGAAAGCGAAGGGAGGAGGAGAAAGGGAAGGAAGAATAAAAAGTAGTGTTGGGCTGCAGGAGTGAGATGGAGGAATTGCAGGAAAAGAGGCAGGAAGCAGGAGAGTGAGAGAAAAGGAAAGTAGAGACATGCAGCCAGACGAGGGGTTAGTGAGGGAGGATGGGACAGAGAACAGGATGAGAAGGAAATAAGGCAAGGCAAGGACAGGCAAGGACAGGCAAAGCAAGGCTAGGCTGCAGGACATTTTTTTGCTTTATATTTTCTAGCACATTCGTCCTCGGACTACGAGGAAAGCCATAAGACCGTATGAATTAGGCCCAAGCAAATTCACCAGCTACTTGAGACACTTAGACTAAGCCTAAAATACGCAGATTACTCCATAAGGATTGTTTTTATACTGTGCTTCCACAATCTGCTGGCATTACAAAAAAATAAGCTGCAGATCTCTTAGGCTGAGTCATGGTGCTTTGTTGCAGGGCCCATGCATACCATGGGAATATTTCACCATTTCTGCTCTGGTTTTCAGAGTATGACACCAAAACACCCACCTGATGATATCCTTTCAAGAGCAAAGGCAGCAATTTGCAGAATTCCGCTTCTTTGGCGAACTGAGAAATTGCTGAGCTGCCACCAAGTCCTGTAGTGTCCCTGTCACCTGCAGAGTCACCACATACTCGCCACGATAGCGGGCATTGTGACAGAGGCTCTATGTCAGCTGGGTGTGGCAGCCAGGCGCCCCCTAGGGGATGGGGAGCCTGTCAGCCCCGGGCCTGTCACTGCCTGCTGTCCCTGCTGTCACCAGCCAGGCCTCTGAAAATTGGTCAAACCATGCCCAGACTTGGGGCCTGTTTGGCCCAAAGTCTTGAAAAGACAAGTCAGGAAGAAAGATATGGGACAGAGGGAGAAAGCGGAAGGAGCAGGAGAAAGGGAAGGAAGAATAAAAAGTAGTGTTGGGCTGCAGGAGTGAGATGGAGGAATTGCAGAAAAAGAGGGAGGAAGTAGGAGAGTGATAGAAAAGGAAAGACGAGACATGCAGCCAGACGAGGGGTTAGTGAGAGAGGATGGGACAGAGAACAGGATGAGAAGGAAATAAGGCAAGGCAAGGACAGGCAAGGACAGGCAAAGCAAGGCTAGGCTGCAGGACAGTTTTTTGCTTTATATTTTCTAGCACATTCGTCCTCGGACTACGAGGAAAGCCATAAGACCGTATGGATTAGGCCCAAGCAAATACACCGGCTACTTGAGACACTTAGACTAAGCCTAAAATACGCAGATTTCTCCATAAGGATTTTTTTTATACTGTGCTTCCACAATCTGCTGGCAGTACAAAAAAATAAGCTGCAGATCTCTTAGGCTGAGTCATGGTGCTTTGTTGCAGGGCCCATGCATACCATGGGAATATTTCACCATTTCTGCTCTGGTTTTCAGAGTATGACACCAAAACACCCACCTGATGATATCCTTTCAAGAGCAAAGGCAGCAATTTGCAGAATTCCGCTTCTTTGGGGAAGTGAGAAATTGCTGAGCTGCCACCAAGTCCTGCAGTGTCCCTGTCACCTGCAGAGTCACCACATACTCGCCACGGTAGCGGGCATTGTGATAAAGGTTCTATGTCAGCTGGGTGTGGCAGCCAGGCGCCCCCTAGGGGATGGGGAGCCTGTCAGCCCCGGGCCTGTCACTGCCTGCTGTCCCTGCTGTCACCAGCCAGGCCTCTGAAAATTGGTCAAACCATGCCCAGACCTGGGGCCTGTTTGGCCCAAAGTCTTGAAAAGACAAGTCGGGAAGAAAGATATGGGACAGAGGGAGAAAGCGGAAGGAGCAGGAGAAAGGGAAGGAAGAATAAAAAGTAGTGTTGGGCTGCAGGAGTGAGATGGAGGAATTGCCATTAAAGAGGCAGGAAGCAGGAGAGTGAGAGAAAAGGAAAGAAGAGACATGCAGCCAGACGAGGGGTTAGTGAGAGAGGATGGGACAGAGAACAGGATGAGAAGGAAATAAGGCAAGGCAAGGACAGGCAAGGACAGGCAAAGAAAGGCTATTTTGCAGGACATTTTTTTGCTTTATATTTTCTAGCACATTCATCTTCAGACTAGGAGTAAGGCCATAAGACCGTATGGATTAGGCCCAAGCAAATACACCGGCTACTTGAGACACTTAGACTAAGCCTAAAATACGCAGATTACTCCATAAGGATTGTTTTTATACTGTGCTTCCACAATCTGCTGGCAGTACAAAAAAATAAGCTGCAGACCTCTTAGGCTGAGTCATGGTGCTTTGTTGCAGGGACCATGCATATCATGGGAATAGTTCACCATTTCTGCTCTGGTTTTCAGAGTATGACACCAAAACACCCACCTGATGATATCCTTTCAAGAGCAAAGGCAGCAACTTGCAGAATTCCGCTTCTTTGGGGAACTGAGAAATTGCTGAGCTGCCACCAAGTCCTGCAGTGTCCCTGTCACCTGCAGAGTCTCCACATACTCGCCACGGTAGCGGGCATTGTGACAAAGGTTCTATGTCAGCTGGGTGTGGCAGCCAGGCGCCCCCTAGGGGATGGGGAGCCTGCCAGCCCCGGGCCAGTCACTGCCTGCTGTCCCTGCTGTCACCAGCCAGGCCTCTGAAAATTGGTCAAACCATGCCCAGACTTGGGGCCGATTTGGCCCAAAGTCTAGAAAAGACAAGTCGGGAAGAAAGATATGGGACAGAGGGAGAAAGCGAAGGGAGCAGGAGAAAGGGAAGGAAGAATAAAAAGTAGTGTTGGGCTGCAGGAGTGAGATGGAGGAATTGCAGGAAAAGAGGGAGGAAGTAGGAGAGTGATAGAAAAGGAAAGACGAGACATGCAGCCAGACGAGGGGTTAGTGAGAGAGGATGGGACAGAGAACAGGATGAGAAGGAAATAAGGCAAGGCAAGGACAGGCAAGGACAGGCAAAGCAAGGCTAGGCTGCAGGACATTTTTTTGCTTTATATTTTCTAGCACATTCGTCCTCGGACTACGAGGAAAGCCATAAGACCGTATGAATTAGGCCCAAGCAAATACACCAGCTACTTGAGACACTTAGACTAAGCCTAAAATACGCAGATTACTCAATAAGGATTGTTTTTATACTGTGCTTCCACAATCTGCTGGCATTACAAAAAAATAAGCTGCAGATCTCTTAGGCTGAGTCATGGTGCTTTGTTGCAGGGCCCATGCATACCATGGGAATATTTCACAATTTCTGCTCTGGTTTTCAGAGTATGACACCAAAACACCCACCTGATGATATCCTTCCAAGAGCAAAGGCAGCAATTTGCAGAATTCCGCTTCTTTGGCGAACTGAGAAATTGCTGAGCTGCCACCAAGTCCTGCAGTGTCCCTGTCACCTGCAGAGTCACCACATACTCGCCACGGTAGCGGGCATTGTGACAAAGGTTCTATGTCAGCTGGGTGTGGCAGCCAGGCGCCCCCTAGGGGATGGGGAGCCTGTCAGCCCCGGGCCTGTCACTGCCTGCTGTCCCTGCTTTCACCAGCCAGGCCTCTGAAAATTGGTCAAAGCATGCCCAGACTTGGGGCCTGTTTGGCCCAAAGTCTTGAAAAGACAAGTCAGGAAGAAAGATATGGGACAGAGGGAGAAAGCGGAAGGAGCAGGAGAAAGGGAAGGAAGAATAAAAAGTAGTGTTGGGCTGCAGGAGTGAGATGGAGGAATTGCCATTAAAGAGGCAGGAAGCAGGAGAGTGATAGAAAAGGAAAGACGAGACATGCAGCCAGACGAGGGGTTAGTGAGAGAGGATGGGACAGAGAACAGGATGAGAAGGAAATAAGGCAAGGCAAGGACAGGCAAGGACAGGCAAAGCAAGGCTAGGCTGCAAGACAGTTTTTTGCTTTATATTTTCTAGCACGTTCATCTTCAGACTAGGAGTAAGGCCATAAGACCGTATGGATTAGGCCCAAGCAAATACACCGGCTACTTGAGACACTTAGACTAAGCCTAAAATACGCAGATTACTCCATAAGGATTGTTTTTATATTGTGCTTCCACAATCTGCTGGCAGTACAAAAAAATAAGCTGCAGACCTCTTAGGCTGAGTCATGGTGCTTTGGTGCAGGGACCATGCATATCATGGGAATATTTCACCATTTCTGCTCTGGTTTTCAGAGTATGACACCAAAACACCCACCTGATGATATCCTTTCAAGAGCAGAGGCAGCAACTTGCAGAATTCCGCTTATTTGGGGAAGTGAGAAATTGCTGATCTGCCACCAAGTCTTGCAGTGTCCCTGTCACCTGCAGAGTCACCACATACTCGCCACGGTAGCGGGCATTGTGGCAAAGGTTCTATGTCAGCTGGGTGTGGCAGCCAGGCGCCCCCTAGGGGATGGGGTGCCTGTCAGCCCCGGGCCTGTCACTGCCTGCTGTCCCTGCTGTCACCAGCCAGGCCTCTGAAAATTGGTCAAACCATGCCCAGACTTGGGGCCAATTTGGCCCAAAGTCTTGAAAAGACAAGTCGGGAAGAAAGATATGGGACAGAGGGAGAAAGCGAAGGGAGCAGGAGAAAGGGAAGGAAGAATAAAAAGTAGTGTTGGGCTGCAGGAGTGAGATGGAGGAATTGCAGGAAAAGAGGGAGGAAGTAGGAGAGTGATAGAAAAGGAAAGACGAGACATGCAGCCAGACGAGGGGTTAGTGAGAGAGGATGGGACAGAGAACAGGATGAGAAGGAAATAAGGCAAGGCAAGGACAGGCAAGGACAGGCAAAGCAAGGCTAGGCTGCAGGACAGTTTTTTGCTTTATATTTTCTAGCACATTCATCTTCAGACTAGGAGTAAGGCCATAAAACCGTATGGATTAGGCCCAAGCAAATACACCGGCTACTTGAGACACTTAGACTAAGCCTAAAATACGCAGATTACTCCATAAGGATTGTTTTTATACTGTGCTTCCACAACCTGCTGGCTGTACAAAAAAATAAGCTGCAGACCTCTTAGGCTGAGTCATGGTGCTTTGTTGCAGGGACCATGCATATCATGGGAATATTTCACCATTTCTGCTCTGGTTTTCAGAGTATGACACCAAAACACCCACCTGATGATATCCTTTCAAGAGCAGAGGCAGCAACTTGCAGAATTCCGCTTCTTTGGGGAAGTGAGAAATTGCTGATCTGACACCAAGTCCTGCAGTGTCCCTGTCACCTGCAGAGTCACCACATACTCGCCACGGTAGCGGGCATTGTGACAAAGGTTCTATGTCAGCTGGGTGTGGCAGCCAGGCGCCCCCTAGGGGATGGGGAGCCTGTCAGCCCCGGGCCTGTCACTGCCTGCTGTCCCTGCTGTCACCAGCCAGGCCTCTGAAAATTGGTCAAACCATGCCCAGACTTGGGGCCTGTTTGGCCCAAAGTCTAGAAAAGACAAGTCGGGAAGAAAGATATGGGACAGAGGGAGAAAGCGAAGGGAGCAGGAGAAAGGGAAGGAAGAATAAAAAGTAGTGTTGGGCTGCAGGAGTGAGATGGAGGAATTGCAGGAAAAGAGGGAGGAAGTAGGAGAGTGATAGAAAAGGAAAGACGAGACATGCAGCCAGACGAGGGGTTAGTGAGAGAGGATGGGACAGAGAACAGGATGAGAAGGAAATAAGGCAAGGCAAGGACAGGCAAGGACAGGCAAAGCAAGGCTAGGCTGCAGGACAGTTTTTTGCTTTATATTTTCTAGCACATTCGTCCTCGGACTACGAGGAAAGCCATAAGACCGTATGAATTAGGCCCAAGCAAATACACCAGCTACTTGAGACACTTAGACTAAGCCTAAAATACGCAGAGTACTCCATAAGGTTTGTTTTTATACTGTGCTTCCACAATCTGCTGGCATTACATAAAAATAAGCTGCAGATCTCTTAGGCTGAGTCATGGTGCTTTGTTGCAGGGCCCATGCATACCATGGGAATATTTCACCATTTCTGCTCTGGTTTTCAGAGTATGATACCAAAACACCCACCTGAAGATATCCTTTCAAGAGCAAAGGCAGCAATTTGCAGAATTCCGCTTCTTTGGGGAAGTGAGAAATTGCTGAGCTGCCACCGAGTCCTGCAGTGTCCCTGTCACCTGCAGAGTCACTACATACTCGCCACGGTAGCGGGCATTGTGACAAAGGTTCTATGTCAGCTGGGTGTGGCAGCCAGGCGCCCCCTAGGGGATGGGGAGCCTGTCAGCCCCGGGCCTGTCACTGCCTGCTGTCCCTGCTGTCACCAGCCAGGCCTCTGGAAATTGGTCAAAGCATGCCCAGACTTGGGGCCTGTTTGGCCCAAAGTCTTGAAAAGACAAGTCAGGAAGAAAGATATGGGACAGAGGGAGAAAGCGGAAGGAGCAGGAGAAAGGGAAGGAAGAATAAAAAGTAGTGTTGGGCTGCAGGAGTGAGATGGAGGAATTGCCATTAAAGAGGCAGGAAGCAGGAGAGTGAGAGAAAAGGAAAGAAGAGACATGCAGCCAGACGAGGGGTTAGTGAGAGAGGATGGGACAGAGAACAGGATGAGAAGGAAATAAGGCAAGGCAAGGACAGGCAAGGACAGGCAAAGCAAGGCTAGGCTGCAGGACAGCATTTTGCTTTATATTTTCTAGTACATTCATCTTCAGACTAGGAGTAAGGCCATAAGACCGTATGGATTAGGCCCAAGCAAATACACCGGCTACTTGAGACACTTAGACTAAGCCTAAAATACGCAGATTTCTCCATAAGGATTTTTTTTATACTGTGCTTCCACAATCTGCTGGCAGTAAAAAAAAATAAGCTGCAGATCTCTTAGGCTGAGTCATGGTGCTTTGTTGCAGGGCCCATGCATACCATGGGAATATTTCACCATTTCTGCTCTGGTTTTCAGAGTATGACACCAAAACACCCACTTGAAGATATCCTTTCAAGAGCAAAGGCAGCAATTTGCAGAATTCCGCTTCTTTGGGGAACTGAGAAATTGCTGAGCTGCCACCGAGTCCTGCAGTGTCCCTGTCACCTGCAGAGTCACTACATACTCGCCACGGTAGCGGGCATTGTGACAAAGGTTCTATGTCAGCTGGGTGTGGCAGCCAGGCGCCCCCTAGGGGATGGGGAGCCTGTCAGCCCCGGGCCTGTCACTGCCTGCTGTCCCTGCTGTCACCAGCCAGGCCTCTGAAAATTGGTCAAAGCATGCCCAGACTTGGGGCCTGTTTGGCCCAAAGTCTTGAAAAGACAAGTCAGGAAGAAAGATATGGGACAGAGGGAGAAAGCGGAAGGAGCAGGAGAAAGGGAAGGAAGAATAAAAAGTAGTGTTGGGCTGCAGGAGTGAGATGGAGGAATTGCCATTAAAGAGGCAGGAAGCAGGAGAGTGAGAGAAAAGGAAAGAAGAGACATGCAGCCAGACGAGGGGTTAGTGAGAGAGGATGGGACAGAGAACAGGATGAGAAGGAAATAAGGCAAGGCAAGGACAGGCAAGGACAGGCAAAGCAAGGCTAGGCTGCAGGACATTTTTTTGCTTTATATTTTCTAGTACATTCATCTTCAGACTAGGAGTAAGGCCATAAGACCGTATGGATTAGGCCCAAGCAAATGCACCGGCTACTTGAGACACTTAGACTAAGCCTAAAATACGCAGATTTCTCCATAAGGATTTTTTTTATACTGTGCTTCCACAATCTGCTGGCAGTACAAAAAAATAAGCTGCAGATCTCTTAGGCTGAGTCATGGTGCTTTGTTGCAGGGCCCATGCATACCATGGGAATATTTCACCATTTCTGCTCTGGTTTTCAGAGTATGACACCAAAACACCCACCTGAAGATATCCTTTCAAGAGCAAAGGCAGCAATTTGCAGAATTCCGCTTCTTTGGGGAACTGAGAAATTGCTGAGCTGCCACCGAGTCCTGCAGTGTCCCTGTCACCTGCAGAGTCACTACATACTCGCCACGGTAGCGGGCATTGTGACAAAGGTTCTATGTCAGCTGGGTGTGGCAGCCAGGCGCCCCCTAGGGGATGGGGAGCCTGTCAGCCCCGGGCCTGACACTGCCTGCTGTCCCTGCTGTCACCAGCCAGGCCTCTGAATATTGGTCAAACCATGCCCAGACTTGGGGCCAATTTGGCCCAAAGTCTTGAAAACACAAGTCAGGAAGAAAGATATGGGACAGAGGGAGAAAGCGAAGGGAGCAGGAGAAAGGGAAGGAAGAATAAAAAGTAGTGTTGGGCTACAGGATTGAGATGGAGGAATTGCAGGAAAAGAGGGAGGAAGTAGGAGAGTGATAGAAAAGGAAAGACGAGACATGCAGCCAGACGAGGGGTTAGTGAGAGAGGATGGGACAGAGAACAGGATGAGAAGGAAATAAGGCAAGGCAAGGACAGGCAAGGACAGGCAAGGACAGGCAAAGCAAGGCTAGGCTGCGGGACATTTTTTGCTATATAGTTTCTAACACATTCGTGTTCAGACTAGGAGTAAGGCCATAAGACCGTATGGATTAGGCCCAAGCAAAAACCCCAGCTACTTGAGACGCTTAGACTAAGCCTAAAATACGCAGATCTCTCCATAAGGATGGTTTTTCTACTGTGCTTCCACAATCTGCTGGCAGTACAAAAAAATAAGCTGAAGATCTCCTTAGGCTGAGTCATGGTGCTTTGGTGCAGGGACCATGCATATCATGGAATATTTCAGCATTTCTGCTCTGGTTTTCAGTGTATGACTCCAAAACACCCACCTGATGATATCCTTTCAAGAGCAAAGGCAGCAATTTGCAGAATTCCGCTTCTTTGGGGAAGTGAGAAATTGCTGAACTGACACCAAGTCCTGCAGTGTCTCTGTCACCTGCAGAGTCACCACATACTCGCCACGGTAGCGGGCATTGTGACAAAGATTCTATGTCAGCTGGGTGTGGCAGCCAGGCGCCCCCTAGGGGATGGGGAGCCTGTCAGCCCCGAGCCTGTCACTGCCTGCTGTCCCTGCTGTCAACTGCCCGGCCTCTGACAATTGGTCAAACCATGCCCAGACTTGGGGCCAATTCGGCCCAAAGTCTTGAAAAGACAAGTCGGGAAGAAAGATATGGGACAGAGGGAGAAAGCAAAGGGAGCAGGAGAAAGGGAAGGAAGAATAAAAAGTAGTGTTGGGCTGCAGGAGTGAGATGGAGGAATTGCCATTAAAGAGGCAGGAAGCAGGAGAGTGAGAGAAAAGGAAAGAAGAGACATGCAGCCAGACGAGGGGTAAGTGAGAGAGGATGGGACAGAGAACAGGATGAGAAGGTAATAAGGTAAGGGAAGGACAGGCAAGGACAGGCAAGGCAAGCCTAGGCTGCAAGACATTTTTTGGCTTTATAGTTTCTAGCACATTCTTCCTCAGACTAGGAGGAAAGCCATAAAACCGTATGGATTAGGCCCAAGCAAAAACCCCAGCTACTTGAGACACTAAGACTAAGCCTAAAATACGCAGATCTCTCCATAAGAATGGTTTTTATACTGTACTTCCACAATCTGCAGGCAGTACAAAAAAATAAGCTGCAGTTCTCCTTAGGCTGAGTCATGGTGCTTTGGGGCGGGGATCATGCATATCATGGGCATATTTCACTATTACTGGTCTGGTTTTCAGCGTATTACACCGAAACACCCGCCTGATGACATCCTTTCAAGAGCAAAGGTTCGCGGTTGAGGCGTACAAACGACATGGACCGAGTTCTTTCAAGATGAAAGTAATAGATGCCATTTATTGCTACGAGTGCATTTTTATACAATTCTACCAGTTCATGTGTCTTTTCAATATTGGTTACAAGTTTCAGCACTGACATCTCATTGGTTAATTTTTCTATCATCCATGTTATTCTTCTATCCCCTTCTTTCTCACGGGTACATCTCTCCTCTCTCCGGATACTCCTTTACTCCCATCCTTCTCAAGGGTAAATCTTAATATCTCAAGGCTGATCTCTACTCTCATATTTTCTGTCAAGGATTCCACAGACCCGCTGCAGTTTCCCACAATTCCCCCTTTTTTTATTTTTGCTAAAAATGCTGCCCTCATTGTCCACTGCAGGGCCCTTTGCAGCAGAGAAATCATGCATGGCAACATTAGTAACACAACCACAACAACCATCAAAATGATCAGTCCTGTTTTCACTACTGATAACAACCATCCTAGAAACCCTCAACCACTAATTTATTTATTTAAGAAATCCCATCGAAGTCTTCACACCCGTGTCCTTGAGCTAATAACAAAAAATCTATCGCGACCCCACTCTGCCATGTGGCATGTCTTACAGAATGTACATCTAGAAAAAGTCCACTTAAAGCCTTTTAAGTTCTGTTAGCTTGCTTAACTAGTCAGCATCCTAATTTTCTAAAATATTTAAAGCTTTTAGCTGTGCCAACACCAGATACAAGAGATTCTAAAACCCTTAACCTTGAACCCCAAAAATCTACATTATCATCACATTTTGACTCATATACACGCAAAAAGTGTTTTTCTCGTCTTGCTCTTCTGTGATCTATTATCTATTATACATTGGGCGTTAAGAGAGTTAATAGTCCCAAAATACACAGTCCTTCAACAGCATTAGAAGGAATTCCTGGTCAGGCTCTATCTCCACAGATCAAGAATACACCATACAGGAGGTTTTGGGGTCGCTGTTCCCACATTATCAATGACATCCCTTGGATTCTTCTGCGAGCCATTACACCATTGAGTTTCATTTCTATAGTCACCAAAGGTAGAATTAACATTTTGCAGTTTTATTCATTCATTTTCTCGTATATTGTTCTGACACTTTTCACAAACCAGGTTGATACAAGTGTCCATGGGCATAGATGCCAGCAATTCCAGTTCCTGTGGTTCAATGTCTATTTCCGGGAGACAGTTAATCCAAAGTGCCATGTTAGTATTATTACAGTTTGTTGCAATGCCTCTGCACCAACCTCTATTTTGAAACAGTTGTGTGATGCTGCTGTAGTCATCAAGGGGGATGCCAACCAAGCATGTGTGGAACGGGTTTTCCAGAGATGCCATAGCTAGGCATATGGAGTCCTGGTCAGTCATGTTGGTTAAAGTACTCCACATGTTAGTCTTTGTCTGTGCGGGCATCCAAAACACAGCAGCTGCAACAATCATTGTCAGGAAGATAACACAGGTTTCACATTTCGTGCTGGCAACCATTGCGGCCCTTGATCTGTAAAGACATAAGCATAGCCTCTCCCCCAGGTTATCAATTGATGTGGCCTTTTCCATTGACCATTAACTAGTGATTTGGCCATAACTAATGTAGGTTCTTTCTGATTTAGCATGGTTTTGGGTCACACTTGCAAAGTATTTCATCACATACAATGCTTTTGACAATAGGTGTTGTGGTGTTTTCCCTACTTCTCCCCCCTTTTTGTTTAAAAAAGAACAGAACCAAAACAAAAAACACAGTTCAGAAGGAGATACGTGCATTGGACCTTGACTACGTACTCAGAATCACAAATCAAATTTAGAGGTTCCTCCTTAAAAAGCTCTAAGTAATGTAAAGCTGTGTCAAGTTCTGCTAATTGGGTTGAACCTTCAATAATTTTTACAGAATGATGCCAATTGTTATCTTCACACCAAACCACTACAGCTTTATGGGACTTCCCAGAACCAGCAACAAAAACTTTGCAAGTATGTAGGATCAGACCAAATACAAGTATGGCCTATGACCTGATGTGAAAGACTTGCAGGTTCTGCAGCAATTTACATTTTACATTTATGCATGCCAAAAGCTGTGCTGTTAAGAAAACCAGCTAGTGCAATTTACAAAGACATAGATTACAAATAAAATTAAAAAATCAGAATTACATTTCACAAATGGTACATATATGACAAAAGGATCATGGCCTATTGAAACTTAAATTCATTCCCTGCTTTTCTTGATCAGAGTAAAAAGCAGTATATCAGTCTGCTAGCAATCTCATCATACTGTTCCACAATAGCCACAGGTTGTTTCTATGTTGTAGCTATAAATAGACAAATCTGCAAGTCCAATTGAATGCAGTCAGCCTGTAAAGTTGTCATAAATTTATTCCTCAAAGTTTCCAACTCCATTTTGGCTGTCATATTTATTGGATATTGTTTTCCCTTACCAGATCGAAGTCCTGTTTCAGATCAATCAGTGTAGTATTTGCTTTATCGAAACATTGGCTGTTAATACTAGTGGAAATACAGCATTTGAAATTTCCTTGGAGATTTCTCACTTGCAGCAAGCAGATATGCGCCATCCAAGCAGCTTCTTGTAGGCCATGCAACTAAACAGAATTCTCAGAAAACGTTATTTGAGCTTACAATTTACTTAACAAATCTTAACCTAAGAGAAGTATAGGAGTTTCTAACAACTATAAGAATTCATGTATTTAAACTTTGTTCCAAATATGGCATTCTATTGGTCTCAAAAAACGGCCTTTCTTTCATTCTCTCTCATGACCTCAAAAACTAGCACAGTGAATTTACTAAGAAGTCACTTACAACTAATTACCACAGAATAAGTCTATTAACAAATTTTTGGTTTAGTTTTCCAGTTTCATTAGAACTATGGGTCTGCTAAGGATGCCTTTAAACTTCACCCTCGGACTGCTCCATTCAGTATTACATCGCTGCAGTGGCGGGGAGAGAGAACCCCCCTTTCACTGCTTTAAAAGCAGGCAGCCAGATTTTTCCAGTTGTTTTTTCTTTCTGTGCAGTGTAGATATAACCAAGGTCACGCAGCTGGCATACTGGCTGGTATGAAGTAGGAGGTTCTGGGAAACTTCTCAGTTACAATGAGATGCACACAGGCCTGGGATATTTTGCTCTTTTGTTTACCCATTTCATTCCAACTACAAATTTCAAGTAGCTCAGAAATAGTTACATTCCTTAGCTTCATTTACGTTTTACAATTTAGAGGTGTCAAAAAACAGTATAAACCAGTATAATAAACATAAATCCATTAGTCTATTTTCCTAGATCCAAATCAGTTAATATTCTAGCAGTTTTTAAATACAACCTCTTCCAAATTCACAGCTATCATAGCATTTTAACAATTTAAATGCTTTTCTAACAATATAAGCGATTACTTTAATGTGTAAGGATGCATCCTAAGGGGGAGCAAGGTGGCATTTTAGCAGTGGAACCGGTTCACATTTTGTAATTATCTCCCCAAACAAGATTCTTTTGGTACCAAATATGAATATGCAAACTAAAATACTGAGCTCAGATGTGAAAACCATATACCAAGTTCAAATAAGCAGATGGATCACAGTTACACCAATTTAAGACAATATCTCAATTTTTTGCATTGCACCTTTGGGCTGCCTACTGCTCAGCCAGGTGGAGGTACCTCTGGGTCTCCCTGACAAAAAAAGTCAGTGCGCACTGGAGCCCCATCGGCCCCCGCAGCGAGCTGGACTGGGCAAGGCCTTTTTTGTTTTATTTTGTTTTGTTTTAGTGTCTCATCTGGTGCGCCACAGCTGTTATGCCAAAACCAGGATTCTTTACATGATGTGCATACGGAAAAACCAAATCCAGCACACCGAGATGAGACACAGCCTGTCACAGAGTTGCGCAAGTCTGAATGCCGGAATAAAGGTAGCATGCTAGAGAAAAGAAAAAAAAATAACAGCTACTACACACAAAATTTTACCATCACATTCACGCAGTAAAGAACTAAATTACTTATGATCTTCTGTATTATCACAAAACACACATTTTGAGTCAACGGATTCTCATAATTTAACAGACTGTAAACTTATCGTACCATATAATAAAGACCTACCAAAATTGCAACATGCTTAAACCGATACCCACAAAGAAAACAGGTTAATGAGGGAAGCATCTTGCAGACTTCAGCAAGTTTACTGTGACATGTGTGTTATCAGTTAACTCTCTCTCAGCTTGTTGACGTTCAAATCGTTCCAGCTGTAAAACTGTCTGTAATGATCTAATGATCTCTTGTAGAGATTTATTTTGTCCTGCTCTTCTCATCTTAAAAACAACATTAATTGCAACAAAATTCTATTCTCCGGACACTTTTCCCAATCATTTAACGTAAACAGCAGCGAACACTGATTTCAGTATTTAACAAGATCTTCCTTCCTCATAATTCCGAGTGCTTTCCTAAGTTTTAAAACACCTCCCAATACTGATTTTTCAGGAACACAACTGAAAACAATTATTCCTGACCCCGTCTTGCAAGTAAAACCTTGAGAATGGGGAGGGAGGGGGAGAAAACACAGGGTGCTTGCAGCACGACTGGGAAAAATGGGGACAGAGTTTTACGGCGCACTGAAAAACAACTAGTAAAACAATTAACTCACATTCCTGACAAGCTGCTTGATTTTCAGAGAGGCAATACACAGAAGCACATAATATGTACTGTAAAACTTGCAGATAACACATCGGTAGCAAGCATTAGCATTCTCTACTGCTAATTTCAACATTAGTGCTTCCTTAACTTCTAAGTTTTCAACCTGCTTATTGATGGCCTCTTGAAGATGGTCAATAAATTGCATGTAATTCTCACTGGGACCCTGATCAATAGTTGCAATTGATTTGGCTGCATTGTTGGTTTCAGGCACCTTTATCATAGCTTGATATGCGAGGTCTGGTGACTGCCTCAGGATTTTAGAAAGTTATCGTGCCTGTAGTTGTGGTGTGTCAATTAGTGTCTCTTCCAGAAACACACGGGGTCCCGTGGTTTAACTGTAACTGAAAATGGGGGTAAATCCCAGCTTTTTGGTAAGTTCAGTTTACGCTCTGAAACTCCACCCCCACCCTCAGGAATTCGCTTTTTAGCAGCGTGGGAGGGAGGCGGGGGCAGGTTGGGGGGACCCAAATCCATAGGAATTACGTTATTTGGCTCAGTCTGGCTTACCACGGGGGGTCCTCCCCACCTAAATCTCCAGGCAAGGGGGGATAGGAAAAAAAATGTCCATTTTTTTCTTCCGCAACTGATAGCGGCGGGGCAGAGGGTTGAACTGTGATCAATGGCGGTGACGCAGACGGCGGAACCGCGGTTGATGATGGTAGAGGAGAGGTTCGAGCCGTGATTGATGACAGCGGAGCGGTCGGCCGAACGCATTGCTCCGACCGGTGTTTCGAGGGCCCCTCCCGAGATCGCACATAACCCAACGCTGTTTTTTCATGTGAGTCTTTCATAGCTTTTATTTGATCTCGGGGCCACACACATGTATATGAGTCTTTCATAATTTTTTTCTGATCTCGGAGCCACACATACGTATGCTCCTTCTTTACTCCTTTTAACTTTCCAAGAAAGTGCCGCGGATCCTTATCCGTGTCAGATAATACGGACTTGGGTGGTTTTGACGAATCCTTAGTAACAGGGGAGGTTGGAGTAGTACTTAATCTTGCCTTTTCCTCCGAATCTGGCCCAGGAGAGCCAGGAAGACCATCCCCCTCCGCCGCCTCTGCCTGTTGCTGTTTTAACTCTTTCAGAGTATCTGATAACAAGCACCACGTCGTTAACAGTTCAGATGCTTCCTTGGACCCTTGAGTAGCACTGTCAAGCAGTTTATCCCCCAAGTCCATCCACTGTGACACACTAAATGCTGTCACAGGATTAACCTCTATACCTTGTGCTTTGCCCCATAGTAACATTTTTCTTAAAGTTAGTTCTGGAAGGCTAACACCCTGCTTCTTCAGAAGCAGCTTCCATGTAGATAATATAGTACCCTCTTCTTTAGATAAGTTTCACCCCCCCCTGTTCCCGGTAGCTCACCTGCTCCCTAGCGAGGTGTCTTTTCAACGTTCCGGACCTTCGGCAGCTCTCCTCGGCTGCTCTTATCAGCTGTACTGGGCTCCGTCTCCACAGCTCTTCTCCGGCTGTTCACAGCTTCACGCTGTCACCTTGTCATGCGAGATCCTCTTCAGGCAGGATCACGTCGGGGTCACCATATGTCGCGGTTGAGACAGACAAATGACATGGACCAAGTTCTTTCAAGATGAAAGAAATGGAGTGCCATTTATTGCTACAAGTGCATTTTTATACAATTCAATCAGTTCATGTGTCTTTTCACTATTGGTTACAAGTTACAGCACTAACATCTCATTGGTTAATTTTTCTATCATCCATGTTATTCTTCTATCCCTTTCTCTCTCACGGGTACATCTCTCCTCTCTCCGCATACTCCTTTACTCCTATCCTTCTCAAGGGCAAATCTTAATATCTCAAGGCTGATCTCTAGTTTAATATTTTCTGTCAAGGATTCCACATACCCGCTGCAGTTTCCCACAACACACACACTGTCTAATTGGGTTTGTGACACACACACGCTGTCCAATGGTGTTTGTGACACACACGGTGTCAAATGGGGTTTGCGACACACACACTGTCGAGGGGGGTTTGTGACACACACGCTGTCCAATGGGGTTCGTGACACACACAATGTCCAATGGGGTTTGTGACACGCACGCTGTCCAATGGGGATTGTAACACACACACGCTGTCTATTGGTGTTTGTGACACGCATACTGTCCAATGGGGTTTCTAACACACACTCTGTCCAATGGGTGATGTGACACACACACTGTCCAGGGGGGTTTGAGACACACACACTGTTTAAAGGGGTTTGTCACATACACTCTGTCCAATGAGGTTTATGACACACACACTGTCCAATGGGGATTGTGACACACAGACACTGTCCAATGGGGTTTGTGAAACACACACTGTCCAATGGGGATTGTGACACACACACTGTAAAATGGGGATTGTGAACACACACATGCTGTCCAATGGTGTT
Organism: Columba livia; assembly: GCF_036013475.1. Lineage (NCBI taxonomy): Eukaryota > Metazoa > Chordata > Aves > Columbiformes > Columbidae > Columba > Columba livia. The sequence goes on along the minus strand of NW_027043009.1, from coordinate 2,768,059 downwards.
TGTGACACACAAACTCTGTCCAATGGGGTTTGTGACACACACGCTGTCCAGTGGAGATTTTGACACACACACGCTGTCCAATGGGGGTTGTGACACACACAATCTATCCAATGGGCTTGTGAAACACACGTTGTCCAATGGGGATAGTGACACACATGCTGTCCAGTGTGTTTTGTGACACACAAACTGTCCAATGGGGTTTGTGACACACACACTTTCCACTGGGTTTGGAACACACACGCTGTCCAGGTGAGTTTGTGAGACACACGCTGTCCAATGGGGTTTGTGACACACACACTCTGTCCTGGACAGCGTATTTTGGACAGGGTATTTTGACTCACACACGCTCTCCAATGGGGTTTGGTTGCACACACTGTTCAATGGGGTTTGTGACACACACACTGTCCAATGGGGATTGTGGCACACACATGCTGTCCAATGGGGTTTGTGACACACACACAGTCCAGGGGATTTTGTGACACACACTGTGTTCAATGGGGTTTGTGACACACACGATGCCCAATGGGGTTTGTGACACACACACTGTCCAATGGGGATTGCGACACACGCTGTCCAATGGGGTTTGTGACAGACACACAGTCCAGGGGGTTTTGTGACACACACTGTTTTCAATGGGGTTTGTGACACAGAGACTCTCCAAGGGTGTTTGTGACACACACGCTGTCCAGAGTGGTTTGTGACACACACACTGTCTAATGGGGTTTCTGAGACACACACTGTCCGGCGGGGTTTGCGACACACACAATGTCGAATGGGGTTTGTGACACACACACTGTCCAATGGGGTTTGTGACAGCCACACTGTACAGGGGGGTTTGTGACACTCACACTGTCCAATGGGATTTGTCACACATACTCTTTCCAATAGTGTTTGTGACACACACACGCTGTCCAATGGGGTTTGTGACACACACGCTGCCCAATGAGGTTACTGACACTCACACTCTGTCCAATGGGGCTTGTGACACACACGTGGTCCAACGGGTTTCGTGACACATACGCTGTCCAATAGGGTTTGCAACACACACACTTTCCAATGCGGTTTGTGACACACACGCTGTCCAATGGGGTTCGTGACACACACGCTGTCCAATAAGGTTTATGACACACACACTTTCCAATGGGGTTTGTGACACACACGCTGTCCAATAGGGTTTGTGACACACACACTGTTCCAGGGGGTTTGTGACACACACGCTGTCCAATGGTGTTTGTGACACAGAGAATCTCCAGGGGTGTTTGTGACACGCACGCTGTCCAGAGGGGTTTGTGACAAACACACGCTGTCCAATGGGGTTTGAGACACACACACTGTCCTATGCGGGTTGTCACACAAACTCTTTCCAATAGGGTTTGTGACACACACATGCTGTCCAATGGGGTTTGTCACACACATGCTGTCCACTGGGGATTTTGACACACACACGCTGTCCAATGGGGATTGAGAGATACACACGCTGTCCAATGGTGTTTGTGACACGTATGCTGTCCAATGGGTTTTGTGACACACACACTGTCCAGTAGGGTTTGTGACACACACATTTTCCAATGGGGTTTCTAACACACACGCAGTTCAAATGGAGCTTTTGACACAGACAGTGTCCACGGGAGTTTGTGACACTCACGCTGTCCAATGGGGATTGTGACACACACTCTGTCCAATGGGGTTTGTCACACACATTCTGTCCAACGAGGTTTGTGACACACACACTGTAAAATGGGTATTTTGACACACACACGCTGTCCAGTGGGGTTTGTTACACACACTCTGTCCAATATGGTTTGTGACATACACGCTGTCCAATAGGGTTTGTGACACACACACGCTATCCAATGTGGTTTGTGACACACACAATTTCCAGTCGGGTCTGTGACATACGCACGGTGTCCAATGTTGTTTGTGACGCACACACTGTCAAATGGGGATTGTGACACACACACGCTGTCCAATGGTGTTAGTGACACACAGGCTGTCCAAAGGGGTTTGTGACACACACTCTGTAAAATGGCGTTTGTGAAACACACGGTGTCAAATGGGGTTTGTGACACGCACACTGTCCAGGGCGGTTTGTGACACACACGCTGTCCAATGGCATTTGTGAAACAGAGACTCTCCAGAGGTGTTTGTGACACACACGCTGTCCAGAGGGTTCTGTGACACACACACTGTCCAATGGGGTTTGTGACACACACGCTGTCTGGCTGGGTTTCCGACACACACAATGTCCAATTGTGTTTGTGACACACACGCTGTCCAGGGGGGCTTGTGACACATGCACTATACAATGGGGTTTGTCACACCCACTCTGTCCAAAGGGGTTTGTGACACACACACATTCCAATGGGGTTTGTGACACACACCCTGTCCAATGGTTTTTGTGACACCCATGCTGTCCAGGGGGGTTTGTGACACACACACTGTCCAGGGGGGTTTGTGACACACAGACTGACCAATGGGGGTTGTGACACACATGCTGTTTAATGGGGTTCATAACACACATGCTGTCCAGTGGGATTCGTGAGACACACACTGTCCAATGGGGTTTGTGACACACACACTTTCCAATGGGTATTGAGACACACACACGCTGTCCAATGGGGTTTGTTGCACACAAGAGCTATCCAATGGGGTTTGTGACACACACATTTTCCAATGGCGTTTCTGACACACTCGCTGTCAAAAGGGGTTTGTGACAGACACACTGTCCAATGGGGTTTGTGACACATGCACTGTCTATTGGGGTTTGTGACACACAAGCTGGCCAATGGGGATTGTGATACACACACTGTCCAATGGGATTTGTGACACAGACACTGTCCAATGGGGATTGTGACACACACACTGTGCTGGGGGGTTTGTGACACACACACTGTCCAATGTGGTTTGTGACACACCGCAGTCAAATGGAGTTTGTGACACAGAGACTCTCCAGGGTTGTTTGTGACACACACGCTGTCCAGAGGGCTTTGTGCCTCACACACTCTCCAATGGCTGTTGTGACACACACACGTTGTCCAATGAGGATTGTGACACACACACTCTCCAATGGGGTTTGTGACAGACAGGCTGTCCAACGGCTATTGTGACACACACACTCTGTCCCATTGGTTTTGTGATACGCATGCTATCCAATGGGGTTTGTGACAGACACACTGTACCGGGGGTTTTGTGACACAGACGCTGTCCAATGGGTATTGCGACACACACACTGTCCAGGGGGGTTTATGACCCACACGCTGTCCAATGGTTTTGTAACACACACACTGTGTAATGGGGTTTGTGATACACACACGCTGACCAATGGGGCTTGTGACAAACACGCTGTCTAATGGGGTTTGTGACACACACGCTGTCCAATAGTGTTTGTGACACACACTCTGTCCAATGGAGTTTATGACACACACAGTGTCCATGGGGGTTTGTTACACATGCGCTGTGCAATGGGGTTTGTCACACACACTCTGTCCAATGGGGTTTGTGACACACACAATGTCCAATAGGTATTGTTACACACACACGCTGTCCAATGGGAGTTTGTGATACACAAAAACAGTCCAGGGGCGTTTGTCACACCCAGTCTGTCTAATAGGGTTTGTGCCAAACACACGCTGTCCAACGGTGTTTGTGACACACACTCTGTTCAAAGGGGTTTGTGAAACACACTCTGTCCAATGGGGTTTGATGACACACACACAATGTCCAAAGGGGATTGCGACACACACACGCTGTCCAATGGTCTTTGTGACATGCATGCTGTCCAAAGGTGTTTGTGACAAACACAGTGTCCGTTGCGCTTTGAGACACACACACATTATCCAATTGGGTTTGTGACACACACACTTTCTAATGGGGTTTGTGACACACACACGCTGTCCAAAGGTGTTTGTGAAACACACGCTGTCAAATGGGGTTAGTGACACACACAGTGTCCAGGGGAGTTTGTGTCACACACGCTGTCCAGTGGGGTTTTTGACACACACACTCTCCAATAGGGTTTGTGATAAACACACTGTCAAATGGGAATTGTGACACACAAGCTGTCCAATGGGGATTGTGACACACACACGCTGTCCCATGGGGTTTGTGAAACACATGTTGTCCAAGGGGTTTTGTGACAGACACAGTGTACAGGAGGCTTTGTGACACACACGCTTTCCAATGGGGTTTGTGACACAAACATGCTGTCCAATGGGATTTGTAACACACAGGCTGTCCAATAGGGATTGCGACACGCGCACTGTCCAGGGGGGTTTGTGACACACACACTGTCTAGGGGGGTTTGTGACACACACGCTGTCCAATGGGGTTTATGAAAAACACACTGTCCAGGTGGTTTAGTTACACACACGCTGTCCAATGGAGTTTGTGACAAACACGCTGCCTAATGGGGTTTGTGAGAAACACACTGTCCAAAGGGTATTGTTACACACCCTCGCTGTCCAAGGGGGTTTGTGACGCACACACTGTCCAATGATGTTTGCGACACACACGCTGTCCAATGGGGTTCGTGACACACACGCTGCCTAGTGGTTTTTGTGACACACACACTGTGCAGTAGGGTTTGTGATACACATGCTATCCAATGGGGTTTGTGACATACACACATTTGAATGATGTTTGTGACACACACATGCTCTCCAATGGTGTTTGTGACACACACACTCAGTACAATGGGGGTTGTGACACGCACACTGTCCACTGGGGTTTGTGACACATACACGCTATCAAATGGGGTTTATGAAACACACATTTTCCAATAGCGTTTGTGACACACACACGCTGTCCAATGGGGTTTGTCACACCCACTCTGACAAATGGGTTTTGTGACAAACACACACTGTCCAATGATGTTTGTGACACACACGCTGTCCAGGGGGGTTTGTGACACACACAATGTCCAATGGGGTTTGTGAAACACACACACTGTCCAATGGGGATTGTGACACACACGCTGTCCAGTGGGGTTTGTGACACACACGCTGTTCAATAGGTTTTGTGACATACACACGCTGCCCAATAGTGTTTGTGACACACACAGTGTGAAATGGGGTTTGTGACACACACAATGTCCAGGGGGGATTGTGACACACACACTGTCCAATGGGGTTTGTCACACCCACTCTCTCAAATGGGGTTTGTGACAAACACACGCTGTCCAATGATGTTTGTGACACACACGCTTTCCAGGGGGGTTTGTGACACACACAATGTCCAAAGGAGTTTGTGACACACACTCTGTCCAATGGGGTTTGTGACACACACGCTGTCCAAAGGGTTTTGTGACACACATGCTCTCCAGGGGGGTTTGTGACACACACAATGTCCAATGGGGTTTGGGACACAAAAGCAGTCCAGTGGGGTTTGTGACACACACAATGTGCAATAGGGTTTGTGAGATACACACGCTGTCCAAGAGTGTTTCTGACACACACACAATGTCTAATGGGTTTTGTGACACACACGCTGTCCAATGGGTATTGCGACACACACACTGTCCAGGTGGGTTTGTGACACACACACTCTGTCCAATGGTGCTTGTGGAGCACAAGCTGTGAGTTGGGGTTCGTGACACACACGCTGTCCAGTGGTTTCTATGATACACACACTGTCCAATAGGTTTTGTGACACACACACTGTCCAGGGGGGTTTGTGACACACACTCTGTCCAATGGGGTTTGTCACATACGCTCTATCCAATGGGGATTGTGACACACACAGGCTGTCCTATGGGGTTACTGACACACACGCTGTCCAATGGTTTTTGTGACACACACACTGTCCTGGGGGTTTTGTTACACACACGCTATCCAGTCTGGTTTGTGACAGGCAAACTATCCAGTGGGGTTTGTGACACATACATGCTATCAAATGGGGTTTATTGAAAACACATTTTCCCAAGGGATTTGTGCCAAACACGCGCTGTCCAATGGGGTTTGTCACACCCACTTTGTCCAATGGGGTTTGTGACAAACACACTCTGTCCAATGGTGTTTGTGACACACACGATGTCCAAAGATTTTTGTGATACACACGCTGTCCAATGGGTTTTGTGACACACACACTCTGTCCAATGGGAATTGTGACACATACGCTGTCCAACGGGGTTCGTGACACACACCCTGTCCAGTGGGTTTTGTGACACACACACTGTCCAATGGGTTTTGTGACACACACTCTGTCCAATGGGGCTTGTGACACACACATTGTCCAATGGGGATTGTGACACACACACGCTGTCAAATGGGGTTTGTGACACACAAACAAAGTCCAGCGGGGTTTGGCACACCCAGTCTGTCCAATGGGGTTTGTGACACACAAACTGTGCAATGGGGTTTCTCACACACACTCTGTCCAATGGGGTTTGTAACACACACGCTGTCCAATGAGGATTGTGAGACATGCACTGTACAATGAGGTTTGTGACACACACACTCTGTCCAATGGGCTTGTGACACACACACTGTCTTAAGGGGTTTGTGATACACACACGCTGTCCAGTGGGTTTTGTGACACACACACTGTCTAATTGGATTTGTGGCACACACATGGTATCCAATGGGGTTTGCGACACACACAATTTCCTGTGGGGTTTTTGACACACACACTTTCCAATGGGGTTTCTGACACACACACGCTGTCCAATGGTGTTTGTGACACTCACGGTGTCAAATGGTGTTTGTGACACACACAATATCCAGGGGGGATTGTGACACACACACTGTCCAATGGGGTTTGTCACACCCACTCTGTCCAATGGGGATTGTGACACACACACACTGTCCAATGGGAAATGTGACACACACATGCTGTCCAATGGGGATTGTGACAGACACATGCGGTGCAATGGTGTTTGTGACACGCATGCTGTCCAATGTGCTTGTGGCACACACACACAGTCCATAGGGGTTTGTGACACACATGCTGTCCAATGGGGTTTGTGACACTAACGCTGTCCAGGTGGGTTTGTGACACACACACTGTCCATTGGAGTTTGTAACACACACACGCTATCCAATGGAGTTTGTGACACACAGAATTTCCAATGGGGTTTGTGACACACACACTGTGCAATGGGATTTGTGACACACACTCTGTCCAATGGTGTTTTTGACAGACACACACTGTCCAATAGGGATTGTGACACTACACACGCTGTCCAATGGTGTTTGTGACACACACAGTGTCCACGGGGATTCTGATACACAAGCTGTCCAATGGGGTTTGTCACACACACTCTGTCCAATGGGGATTGTGAGACACGGACTGTCCAATGGGGTTTGTTACAAACACGCTGTCCATTGTGGATGGTGACACAAACGTGCTTTCCAATGCTGTTTGTGACACAAACGCTGTCCAAAGGGGTTTTTGACACACACACAGTCTGTCCAATGGGGGTTGTGACACACTCTGTCCAATGGGGTTTGTGACAGACACACTCTGTTCAATGTGGCTTGTGACACACAAGCTGTCCATTGGGGTTCGTGACACACACGCTGTCCAGTGGGTTTGTCACACACACACTGTCCAATAGAGTTTGTAACGCACACAGGCTATCCAATGGGCTTTGTGACACATATACTTTCCAATGGGGATTGTGACACACGCACGCTGTCCAATGGAGTTTGTGGCACACACACTGTCCAATGGAGTTTGTGACACACACGCTGTCCAATGGGGTTTGTGACACACAGACCCTCCAGGGCTGTTTGTGACATACACAATCTTCAGAGGGGTTTGTGACACACACACTGTCCAATGGGTATTGTGAACACACACGCTGTCCGAAGGTGTTTGTGAAGCTGATGCTGTCCAATTGCATTTGTGACACGCACACTGTCCAGGGGGGTTTGTGACACACTCGCTGTACATTGGGGTTTGTGACGCACACACTCTGTCCAATGGGGCTTGTGAGACATACGCTGTCCAATGGGGTTCGTGACACATGCGCTGTCCAATGTGGATTGTGACACACATACGCTGTCCAGAAGGTTTTTGTGACACTGATGCTGTCCAATTGGGTTTGTGACACACACACTGTCCGGGGGGGTTGTGAGCCACACTGTCCAGTGGGGTTTGTCACACAGACACTGTCCAGGGGGGTTTGTGACACACAAATTGTCCAACGGGGTTTGAGACACACACGCTGTTCAATGGGGTTTGTGACACACACACATTGTCCAATCGGGAATGTGACTCACACACGCTGTCCAATGGGTTTTGTGACACACACGCTGTCCAATGGGTTTTGTGACACACACGCTGTCCAATGGGGATAGCGACACACAACCTGTCCAGGGGGGGTTGTGAAACACACACTGTCCAGGAGGGTTTGTGACACACACGCTCTCCAATGGGGATTGTGCAACACACACTGTGAAATGGGGTTTGTCACACACATTCTGTCCAATGGGGTTTGTAACACACACCCTGTCCAATGAGGATTGTTACACATGTGCTGTACAATGAGGTTTGTGACATACACACTCTGTCCAATGGGCTTGTGACACACACACAGTCTTATGGCGTTTGTGATACACACACGCTGTCCAGTGGGTTTTGTGACACACATGCTGTCCAATTGGATTTGTGGCACACACATGGTATCCAATGGGGTTTGTGATACACACGCTTTCCAGGGGTGTTTGTGACACACACTCTGTCCAATGGGCATTGTGAACACACAGACACTGTCCAATGCTGTTTGTGGCACGCATGCTGTCCAATGTGTTTTCTGACACACACGCTGTCCAATGGGGTTCGTGACACACACACTCTTTTCAATGGTGCTTGTGACACACACACGCTGTGCAATGGGATTTGTGACACACACTGTGTCCCATGGGCTTTGTGACACACACACTGTCCAATGGGGACTGTGACACACACACGCAGTCCAATGGGATTTGTGACACACACACTGTCCAAAGGCGTTTATGACATACACGCTGCGCAATGGGGTTTGTGAACAAACACATTGTCCAGGGGTGTTTGTGTCACACACGCTGTCCAGTGGGGTTTGTGACACACACACTGTCCAATGGGGTTTGTGATACACACACGCTACCAAATGGGGTTTATGAGACACACACTTTCCACTGGGGTTTGTGACGCACACACTCTGACCAATGGGTTTGTGACAAACACTCTGTCCCACGGGGTTTGTGACACACACACTGTCCAATGGCGATTGTGACATACGCACGCTGTCCAATGGCGTTTGTGACACACACACTGTCCAATGGCGTTGGTGACACATGCACTGTCCAATGGGGTTTGTGACACGCACGCTGTCCAATGGTCTTTGTGACACGCCTGCTGTCCAGTGCGGTTTGTGAGACACTCATTGTCCAGCGGGGTTTGTGACACACACGCTGTCCAATGGGGTTTGCGACACACACGATGTCCGATGGGGTTTGTCACACACACTCTGTCCAATGGGGTTTGTGACACACACACTGTCCAAAGGGCATTGTGACACACACACTCTGTCCAATGGGGTTTGTGACGCACACACTGTCCAATAGGGTTTGCGACAAACACGCTCTTCAATGGCGTTTGAGACACACCTGCTGTCCAATGGGGTTTGTGACACACACGCTGTCCAATGGGGTTTGAGACACACACACTCTGTGCAATGGACTTGTGATACACACGCTGTCCAACGGGTTCGTGACACACACGCTGTCCAGTGGGTTTGTGACACCCACACTTTCTAGTGGGGTTTGTGACACACAAACGCTGTCCAATGCTGTTTGTGACAGGCATGATGTCCAATGGGTTTTGTTACATACACGCTGTCCAATGGTGATTGTGACACACCACACACACTCTGACCAATGGGGTTTGTGACACACACACTGTCCAATAGGGTTTGTTACACACACACGCTATCCAATGAGCTTTGTGACACATACACTTTCCAATGGGGTTTGTGACACACACAATCTGTCCAATGGGGCTTGTGACACACACACTGTCCAATGGGTTTTTTTGAAAAACACACGCTGTCCAAGAGGGATTATGACACACACGCTGTCCACGTGAGTTTGTGACACACACGCTCTCCAATAGGTTTTGTGACACAGAGACTCTACAAAGGTGTTTGTGACACACACACTCTACGCAGGGTTTTGTGACGCACACACTGTCCAACGGCTATTGTAACACACACACGCTGTCAAATGGGTTTTGTGAAACACACACTGTCCAAGGGGGTTTGTGACACACACGCTGTCCAATGGTCTTTGTGACATGCATGCTGTCCAGTACGTTTTGTGACACACACACTGTCCAGGGGGGTTCGTGACACACACGGTGTCCAATGGGGTTTGTGACACACACACTGTCCAAAGGGTATTGTGACACACACACGCTGTCCAATGGGGTTTGTGACACACACGCTGTCCAATGGGGATTGTCACACACACACGCTGTCCTATGGGGTTTGTTACACACACACGCTATCCAATGGGGTTTGTGACACACACACTGTCCAATGGGTTTTGTGACACACATGCTGTCCATGGGGGATTGTGACACACACACGCTGTCCAATGCTGCTTGTGACACACATGCTGTCCAATGCATTTTGTGACACACAAACTGTCCAGGGGGTTTGTGACACACACGATGTCCAGTGGGGTTTGTGACTCACACACTCTGTCCAATGGGGGTTGTGACACACATGGTGTCCAATGGAGTTTGTGACACACACAATCTTTCCAATGGAGCTTGTGACACACACTCTGTCCAATGGGGTTCGTGACACACACGCTGTCCAGGGGGGTTAGTGACACACACACTGTCCAATGGGGATTGTGACACACACACTTTCTAATGGGGTTTGTGACACACACACGCTGTCCAAAGGTGTTTGCGAAACACACGCTGTCAAATGGGGTTAGTGACACACACAGTGTCCAGGGGAGTTTGTGTCACACACGCTGTCCAGTGGGGTTTTTGACACACACACTCTCCAATAGGGTTTGTGATAAACACACTGTCAAATGGGAATTGTGACACACAAGCTGTCCAATGGGGATTGTGACACACACACGCTGTCCCATGGGGTTTGTGAAACACATGTTGTCCAAGGGGTTTTGTGACAGACACAGTGTACAGGAGGCTTTGTGACACACACGCTTTCCAATGGGGTTTGTGACACAAACATGCTGTCCAATGGGATTTGTAACACACAGGCTGTCCAATAGGGATTGCGACACGCACACTGTCCAGGGGGGTTTGTGACACACACACTGTCTAGGCGGGTTTGTGACACACACGCTGTCCAATGGGGTTTATGAAAAACACACTGTCCAGGTGGTTTAGTTACACACACGCTGTCCAATGGAGTTTGTGACAAACACGCTGCCTAATGGGGTTTGTGAGAAACACACTGTCCAAAGGGTATTGTTACACACCCTCGCTGTCCAAGGGGGTTTGTGACGCACACACTGTCCAATGATGTTTGCGACACACACGCTGCCCAATGGGGCTTGTGATACACACGCTGTCCAATGGGGTTCGTGACACACACGCTGCCTAGTGGTTTTTGTGACACACACACTGTGCAGTAGGGTTTGTGATACACATGCTATCCAATGGGGTTTGTGACATACACACATTTGAATGATGTTTGTGACACACACATGCTCTCCAATGGTGTTTGTGACACACACACTCAGTACAATGGGGGTTGTGACACGCACACTGTCCACTGGGGTTTGTGACACATACACGCTATCAAATGGGGTTTATGAAACACACATTTTCCAATAGCGTTTGTGACACACACACGCTGTCCAATGGGGTTTGTCACACCCACTCTGACAAATGGGTTTTGTGACAAACACACACTGTCCAATGATGTTTGTGACACACACGCTGTCCAGGGGGGTTTGTGACACACACAATGTCCAATGGGGTTTGTGAAACACACACACTGTCCAATGGGGATTGTGACACACACGCTGTCCAGTGGGGTTTGTGACACACACGCTGTTCAATAGGTTTTGTGACATACACACGCTGCCCAATAGTGTTTGTGACACACACAGTGTGAAATGGGGTTTGTGACACACACAATGTCCAGGGGGGATTGTGACACACACACTGTCCAATGGGGTTTGTCACACCCACTCTCTCAAATGGGGTTTGTGACAAACACACGCTGTCCAATGATGTTTGTGACACACACGCTTTCCAGGGGGGTTTGTGACACACACAATGTCCAAAGGAGTTTGTGACACACACTCTGTCCAATGGGGTTTGTGACACACACGCTGTCCAAAGGGTTTTGTGACACACATGCTCTCCAGGGGGGTTTGTGACACACACAATGTCCAATGGGGTTTGGGACACAAAAGCAGTCCAGTGGGGTTTGTGACACACACAATGTGCAATAGGGTTTGTGAGATACACACGCTGTCCAAGAGTGTTTCTGACACACACACAATGTCTAATGGGTTTTGTGACACACACGCTGTCCAATGGGTATTGCGACACACACACTGTCCAGGTGGGTTTGTGACACACACACTCTGTCCAATGGTGCTTGTGGAGCACAAGCTGTGAGTTGGGGTTCGTGACACACACGCTGTCCAGTGGTTTCTATGATACACACACTGTCCAATAGGTTTTGTGACACACACACTGTCCAGGGGGGTTTGTGACACACACTCTGTCCAATGGGGTTTGTCACATACGCTCTATCCAATGGGGATTGTGACACACACAGGCTGTCCTATGGGGTTACTGACACACACGCTGTCCAATGGTTTTTGTGACACACACACTGTCCTGGGGGTTTTGTTACACACACGCTATCCAGTCTGGTTTGTGACAGGCAAACTATCCAGTGGGGTTTGTGACACATACATGCTATCAAATGGGGTTTATTGAAAACACATTTTCCCAAGGGATTTGTGCCAAACACGCGCTGTCCAATGGGGTTTGTCACACCCACTTTGTCCAATGGGGTTTGTGACAAACACACTCTGTCCAATGGTGTTTGTGACACACACGATGTCCAAAGATTTTTGTGATACACACGCTGTCCAATGGGTTTTGTGACACACACACTCTGTCCAATGGGAATTGTGACACATACGCTGTCCAACGGGGTTCGTGACACACACCCTGTCCAGTGGGTTTTGTGACACACACACTGTCCAATGGGTTTTGTGACACACACTCTGTCCAATGGGGCTTGTGACACACACATTGTCCAATGGGGATTGTGACACACACACGCTGTCAAATGGGGTTTGTGACACACAAACAAAGTCCAGCGGGGTTTGGCACACCCAGTCTGTCCAATGGGGTTTGTGACACACAAACTGTGCAATGGGGTTTCTCACACACACTCTGTCCAATGGGGTTTGTAACACACACGCTGTCCAATGAGGATTGTGAGACATGCACTGTACAATGAGGTTTGTGACACACACACTCTGTCCAATGGGCTTGTGACACACACACTGTCTTAAGGGGTTTGTGATACACACACGCTGTCCAGTGGGTTTTGTGACACACACACTGTCTAATTGGATTTGTGGCACACACATGGTATCCAATGGGGTTTGCGACACACACAATTTCCTGTGGGGTTTTTGACACACACACTTTCCAATGGGGTTTCTGACACACACACGCTGTCCAATGGTGTTTGTGACACTCACGGTGTCAAATGGTGTTTGTGACACACACAATATCCAGGGGGGATTGTGACACACACACTGTCCAATGGGGTTTGTCACACCCACTCTGTCCAATGGGGATTGTGACACACACACACTGTCCAATGGGAAATGTGACACACACATGCTGTCCAATGGGGATTGTGACAGACACATGCGGTGCAATGGTGTTTGTGACACGCATGCTGTCCAATGTGCTTGTGGCACACACACACAGTCCATAGGGGTTTGTGACACACATGCTGTCCAATGGGGTTTGTGACACTAACGCTGTCCAGGTGGGTTTGTGACACACACACTGTCCATTGGAGTTTGTAACACACACACGCTATCCAATGGAGTTTGTGACACACAGAATTTCCAATGGGGTTTGTGACACACACACTGTGCAATGGGATTTGTGACACACACTCTGTCCAATGGTGTTTTTGACAGACACACACTGTCCAATAGGGATTGTGACACTACACACGCTGTCCAATGGTGTTTGTGACACACACAGTGTCCACGGGGATTCTGATACACAAGCTGTCCAATGGGGTTTGTCACACACACTCTGTCCAATGGGGATTGTGAGACACGGACTGTCCAATGGGGTTTGTTACAAACACGCTGTCCATTGTGGATGGTGACACAAACGTGCTTTCCAATGCTGTTTGTGACACAAACGCTGTCCAAAGGGGTTTTTGACACACACACAGTCTGTCCAATGGGGGTTGTGACACACTCTGTCCAATGGGGTTTGTGACAGACACACTCTGTTCAATGTGGCTTGTGACACACAAGCTGTCCATTGGGGTTCGTGACACACACGCTGTCCAGTGGGTTTGTCACACACACACTGTCCAATAGGGTTTGTAACGCACACAGGCTATCCAATGGGCTTTGTGACACATATACTTTCCAATGGGGATTGTGACACACGCACGCTGTCCAATGGAGTTTGTGGCACACACACTGTCCAATGGAGTTTGTGACACACACGCTGTCCAATGGGGTTTGTGACACACAGACCCTCCAGGGCTGTTTGTGACATACACAATCTTCAGAGGGGTTTGTGACACACACACTGTCCAATGGGTATTGTGAACACACACGCTGTCCGAAGGTGTTTGTGAAGCTGATGCTGTCCAATTGCATTTGTGACACGCACACTGTCCAGGGGGGTTTGTGACACACTCGCTGTACATTGGGGTTTGTGACGCACACACTCTGTCCAATGGGGCTTGTGAGACATACGCTGTCCAATGGGGTTCGTGACACATGCGCTGTCCAATGTGGATTGTGACACACATACGCTGTCCAGAAGGTTTTTGTGACACTGATGCTGTCCAATTGGGTTTGTGACACACACACTGTCCGGGGGGGTTGTGAGCCACACTGTCCAGTGGGGTTTGTCACACAGACACTGTCCAGGGGGGTTTGTGACACACAAATTGTCCAACGGGGTTTGAGACACACACGCTGTTCAATGGGGTTTGTGACACACACACATTGTCCAATCGGGAATGTGACTCACACACGCTGTCCAATGGGTTTTGTGACACACACGCTGTCCAATGGGTTTTGTGACACACACGCTGTCCAATGGGGATAGCGACACACAACCTGTCCAGGGGGGTTTGTGAAACACACACTGTCCAGGAGGGTTTGTGACACACACGCTCTCCAATGGGGATTGTGCAACACACACTGTGAAATGGGGTTTGTCACACACATTCTGTCCAATGGGGTTTGTAACACACACCCTGTCCAATGAGGATTGTTACACATGTGCTGTACAATGAGGTTTGTGACATACACACTCTGTCCAATGGGCTTGTGACACACACACAGTCTTATGGCGTTTGTGATACACACACGCTGTCCAGTGGGTTTTGTGACACACATGCTGTCCAATTGGATTTGTGGCACACACATGGTATCCAATGGGGTTTGTGATACACACGCTTTCCAGGGGTGTTTGTGACACACACTCTGTCCAATGGGCATTGTGAACACACAGACACTGTCCAATGCTGTTTGTGGCACGCATGCTGTCCAATGTGTTTTCTGACACACACGCTGTCCAATGGGGTTCGTGACACACACACTCTTTTCAATGGTGCTTGTGACACACACACGCTGTGCAATGGGATTTGTGACACACACTGTGTCCCATGGGCTTTGTGACACACACACTGTCCAATGGGGACTGTGACACACACACGCAGTCCAATGGGATTTGTGACACACACACTGTCCAAAGGCGTTTATGACATACACGCTGCGCAATAGGGTTTGTGAACAAACACATTGTCCAGGGGTGTTTGTGTCACACACGCTGTCCAGTGGGGTTTGTGACACACACACTGTCCAATGGGGTTTGTGATACACACACGCTACCAAATGGGGTTTATGAGACACACACTTTCCACTGGGGTTTGTGACGCACACACTCTGACCAATGGGTTTGTGACAAACACTCTGTCCCACGGGGTTTGTGACACACACACTGTCCAATGGCGATTGTGACATACGCACGCTGTCCAATGGCGTTTGTGACACACACACTGTCCAATGGCGTTGGTGACACACGCACTGTCCAATGGGGTTTGTGACACGCACGCTGTCCAATGGTCTTTGTGACACGCCTGCTGTCCAGTGCGGTTTGTGAGACACTCATTGTCCAGCGGGGTTTGTGACACACACGCTGTCCAATGGGGTTTGCGACACACACGATGTCCGATGGGGTTTGTCACACACACTCTGTCCAATGGGGTTTGTGACACACACACTGTCCAAAGGGCATTGTGACACACACACTCTGTCCAATGGGGTTTGTGACGCACACACTGTCCAATAGGGTTTGCGACAAACACGCTCTTCAATGGCGTTTGAGACACATGCGCTGTCCAATGGGGTTTGTGACACACACGCTGTCCAATGGGGTTTGAGACACACACACTCTGTGCAATGGACTTGTGATACACACGCTGTCCAACGGGTTCGTGACACACACGCTGTCCAGTGGGTTTGTGACACCCACACTTTCTAGTGGGGTTTGTGACACACAAACGCTGTCCAATGCTGTTTGTGACAGGCATGATGTCCAATGGGTTTTGTTACATACACGCTGTCCAATGGTGATTGTGACACACCACACACACTCTGACCAATGGGGTTTGTGACACACACACTGTCCAATAGGGTTTGTTACACACACACGCTATCCAATGAGCTTTGTGACACATACACTTTCCAATGGGGTTTGTGACACACACAATCTGTCCAATGGGGCTTGTGACACACACACTGTCCAATGGGTTTTTTTGAAAAACACACGCTGTCCAAGAGGGATTATGACACACACGCTGTCCACGTGAGTTTGTGACACACACGCTCTCCAATAGGTTTTGTGACACAGAGACTCTACAAAGGTGTTTGTGACACACACACTCTACGCAGGGTTTTGTGACGCACACACTGTCCAACGGCTATTGTAACACACACACGCTGTCAAATGGGTTTTGTGAAACACACACTGTCCAAGGGGGTTTGTGACACACACGCTGTCCAATGGTCTTTGTGACATGCATGCTGTCCAGTACGTTTTGTGACACACACACTGTCCAGGGGGGTTCGTGACACACACGGTGTCCAATGGGGTTTGTGACACACACACTGTCCAAAGGGTATTGTGACACACACACGCTGTCCAATGGGGTTTGTGACACACACGCTGTCCAATGGGGATTGTCACACACACACGCTGTCCTATGGGGTTTGTTACACACACACGCTATCCAATGGGGTTTGTGACACACACACTGTCCAATGGGTTTTGTGACACACATGCTGTCCATGGGGGATTGTGACACACACACGCTGTCCAATGCTGCTTGTGACACACATGCTGTCCAATGCATTTTGTGACACACAAACTGTCCAGGGGGTTTGTGACACACACGATGTCCAGTGGGGTTTGTGACTCACACACTCTGTCCAATGGGGGTTGTGACACACATGGTGTCCAATGGAGTTTGTGACACACACAATCTTTCCAATGGAGCTTGTGACACACACTCTGTCCAATGGGGTTCGTGACACACACGCTGTCCAGGGGGGTTAGTGACACACACACTGTCCAATGGGGATTGTGACACACACTCTGTCCAATGGGGTTCGTGACACACACGCTGTCCAGGGGGGTTAGTGACACACACACTGTCCAATGGGGATTGTGACACACACTGTGTCCAATGGGGATTGCGACACACACACGCTGTCCAATGGTGTTTGTGACATGCATGCTGTCCAATGGTGTTTGTGACAAACACAGTATCCATTGCGGTTTGGGACACACACACGCTATCCAATTGGGGTTGTGACACACACACTTTCTAATGGGGTTTGTGACACACATGCGTTGTCCAAAGGTGTTTGTGACACACACTCTGTCTAATGGGGATTGTGACACACACACGCTGTCCAATGCTGTTTGTGACACGCATGGTGTCGAATGTGTTTTCTTACACACATGCTGTCCAATGGGGTTATGACACACACAATCTATGCAATGGGAGTTGTGACCCAGATGCTGTCCAATGGGGTTTGTGACAGACACACTCTTTTCAATGGGGCTTGTGACACACACACGGTGTGCAATGGGATTTGTGACACACACTCTGTCCCATGGGGTTTGTGACACACACACTGTCCAATGGGGACAGTGACACACACACGCTGTCCAATGGGGTTTGTGACACACACACTGTCCAAAGGCGTTTGTGACACACATGCTGCGCAATGGGTTTTGTGAACAAACACATTGTCCAGGGGTGTTTGCGTCACACACGCTGTCCAGTGGGGTTTGTGACACACACACTGTTCAATGGGTTTGTGATACACACACGCTATCAAATGGTGTTTATGACACACACACTTTCCAAAGGGGTTTGTGACACACACACGCTGTCCAATAGGGTTAGTCACACACACACGATTACAATGGTGTTTGTGACAAACACGATGTCAAATGGCGTTTGTGACACACACGCAGTCCAGTGTGGTTTGTGACACACACACAGTGAAATGGGGTTTGTCACACACACCCTTTACAATGGGGATTTTGACACACCCACTCTGTCCAAAGGGGTTTGTGACACACTCGCTGTCCAATGAGGAGTATGACACACACACACTGTTCAATGGGGATTATGACACACACACACTGTCGAAAGAGAGGTTGTGACACACACAAAGTCCAATGGGGTTTGTGGCAGACACGCTTTCCAATGGGGAATGTGACACACACACACTGTCCAATGGGGTTCGTAACATACACACTGTCCAGTGGGGTTTTTGACGCACCACACACACTCTGTGCAATGGGGTTCTTAACACACACTCTGTCCAGTGGGATTTTTGACACACACGCTGTCCAATGGGGTTTGTGACACACACACTGTACAATGGGGTTTGTGACACACACACTGTACAATGTGGTTTGTGACACGCATGCTGTCCAATGGTGTTTGTGACACACACGCTGTCCATTGTGGTTTGCGACACACACAGTTTATAAAGCGGTTTGTGTCACACACGCGGTCCAATGGGATTTGGGACACACACGTTGTCCATGGGTATTTGTGACACACACTCTGTCCAATGGGATATGTGACACACAAACTGTCTAATGGGTATTGTAAAACACACACGCTGTCCCATGTGTTTTGTAACACGCACACGCTGTCCAATGGGGTTTGTGACAGCCACACTGTACAGGGGGGTTTGTGACACACACAGTGGCCAATGGGGTTTGTGACACACATGCAGTCCAATGGTTTTCCTGACACACCACACAAACTCTGTCCAATGGGGATTGTGACACGCCTGCTGTCCAATGGGGTTCTTCACACACACGCTGTCCGGTGGGGTTTGTGACACACACACTGTCCAATAGGGTTTGTGAGACACACACAGTATCCAATAGGGTTTGTGACACATACACTTTCCAAGAGGGTTTGTGGCAAACACACGCTATCAATAGGGTTTGTCACACACAGACGCTGTCCAATGGGGATTATGACACACACACACTGTCCAATGGGGATAGTGACACACACACGCTGTCCAATGGTGTTTGTGACACACCACACACACTCTGTCCAATGGGGTTTGTGACACACACACTGTCCAATGGGGTTCGTGACACCCACGCCGTCCAGTGGGGTTTGTGACACACACTGTCCAATAGGGTTTGTGATATACACAAGCTATCCAATGGTGTTTGTGACACACACACATTCCAATATGGTTTGTGACAAACACACGCTATCCAGTGGGGTTTGTGGCTCCCACACTGTCCGATGGGCTTTGTCACACACACTCTGTCCAATGGTTTTTGTGACACACACTCTGTCTAATGGGTATTGTAACACACACAGGCTGTCCCATGGGTTTTGTGACACGCATGCTGTCCAGTGGGGTTTTTGACAGACACACTGTAGAGGGTGGTTTCTGACACACACGCAGTCCAATGGGGATGGCGAGACACACACTGTCCAATGGAGTTTGTGACAGACACGCTGTCCAATGGGGATTGTGACACACAAACGCTGTCCCATGGGGTTTGTGACAGGCATGCTGGCCAATGGGGCTTGTGACAGACACACTTCACAGGTGGGTTTGTGACACACACACTGTCCAATGGGGTTTGTGACACACACACTGTCCAATGGGGTTTGTACACACCACACACACTCTGTCCAAAGGAGATTGTGACACACACGCTGTCCAATGGAGTTTGTGACAGACACGCTGTCCAATGGGGATTGTGACACACAAACGCTGTCCCATGGGGTTTGTGACAGGCATGCTGGCCAATGGGGCTTGTGACAGACACACTTCACAGGGGGGTTTGTGACACACACGGTGTCCAGTGGGGTTTGTGACACACACACTGTCCAATAGGGTTTGTGACACACACACCCTATCCAATGGGGTTTGTGACACACACACTTTTCAATAGGATTTGTGGCAAACACAAGCTATCCAATGGGGTTTGTGACACACACACTGTCCAATGGGGATTTTGACACACAGACGCTGTTCAGTGGGGTTGGTGACACGCATGTTATCCAATGGTGTTTGTGACAAACACTCTGTCCATTGCGGCTTGGGACACACACACTTTCCCAAGTGCTTTGTGTCACACACGCTGTCCAATGGGGTTTGTGACACACACGCTGTCCAATGGGGTTTGTGACACAGAGAGTGTCCAAGGGGGTTTGTGACACACATGCTTTCCGATGGGGATTGTGACATACAAACGCTGTCCGATGGGGTTTGTGAAATGCATGCTGTTCAATGGGGTTTGTGACTCACACACAGTCCAATGGGGTCTGTCACACACATTCTGTCCAATGGGGTTTGTGACACACACACAGTCCAATGGGTATTATGACACACACACGCTGTCCAAAGGGGTTTGTCAAGAAACTCTGTCCAATTGGGTTTGTGACACACACACTGTCCAATGGCGTTTGTGACACAGACATTGTACAGGGGGGTTTCTGACACACAAACTGTGCAATGGGTTTTGTGACACATACGCTGTCCAACGGGGTTCGTGACACACATGATGTCCAGTAGGTTTTTTGACACACACACCGTACAATGGGGTTTGTGACACACGTTATCCCAATGGTGTTTGTGACACACACAATGTCCGATGGGGATTATTATACACACACACTGTCCAATGGGGTTTGTGACACACACAAGGTCCAATGGGGTTTGTGACACACACGCTATCCAATGGAGATTGTGAGACACACACTCTGTCCAATGCTGTTTGTGACACGGATGCTGTCCAATGGGGTTTGTGACACACACTCTGTCCAATGGGGTTCGTGACACACACGCTGTCCAGTGGGGATTGTGACACACGCACTGTCCAATAGGGTTTGTGACACACACATGCTATCCAATGGGGTTTCTGAAACACACATTTTCCAGTAGGGTTTCTGACACACACGCTGTCAAAAGGTGTTTGTGACACACACTCTGTCCAGGGGGGTTTGTGATACACATAGACAGTCCAGTAGGGTTTGTGACACACACAATTTCAATGTGGTTTGTGACACACACGCTGTGCAATGGGGTTTGTGACACACCACACACACTCTGTCCAATGGGGATTTTGACACACACACTGTCCAATGGGGTTTGTGACACACACTATGTCCAATGGGCTTTGTAACACACACACACTGTCCAATGGAGATTGTGACACACACACGCTGTCAAATGGGGGTTGTGACACACACGCCGTCCAGAGGGGTTTGTGACACACACACTGTCCAATGGGGATTGTGACACACACACACTCTCCAATGGGAATTGTGAAACACACAGTGTCCAATGGGATTTATGACAGACACTCTGTCCAATTGGCTTTGTGACACACACACTGTCCAATGGGGTCTGTGACACACACACACTGTCCAATGGGATTTGTGACAGACACTGTGTCGAATGGTGTTTGTTACACACACACTGTCCAATGGGATTTGTGACACACACACTGTCCAATGGGGATTGTGACACACACACTGTCCAATGGGATTTGTGACAGACACTGTGTCGAATGGTGTTCGTTAAACACACACTGTCCAATGGGATTTGTGACACACACACTGTCCAATGGGGATTGTGACACAAACACACTGTCCAATGGGGTTTGTGACACACATACACAGTCCAGGGGGGTTTGTGACACACACACTGTCCAATGGGGAATGTGACACACACGCTGTCCAATGGGGTTAGCGACACACACGCTGTCCAGTGGGGTTTGTGACACACACACTGTACAATAGGGTTTGTGGCAAACACAGGCCACCGAATGGGATTTCTGACACACACGCTGTCACATGGGGTTTGTGACACACACTCTGTCCAATGCGGTTTGTGACACACTCACACTGTCCAATTCGGATTGTAACACACACATGTTGTCCAATGTTGTTTTTGACATGTATGCTGTTTAATGGTGTTTGTGACAAACACGCTGTCCAATGAAGATTGTGATACACACATGCTGCCCCATGGGGTATGTGACACGCATGCCCTCCAATGGGGTTTGTGACAGACACACTGTACAGGGAGGATTGTGACACACACACTGTCCAATGGGGTTTGTGACACACACACTGTCTAATGGGTATTGTGACACACACAAGCTGTCCACTGGGGATTGTCGCACATACTCTGTCCAATGAGTTTTGTGACACACACATGCTGTCCAAGGGTTTTTGTGACACACACACTGTCCAATGGTGTTTCTGAACACATATGCTGTCCAGTGGGGTTCGTGACACACACGCTGTCCAGAAGGGCTTGTGACACACACACAGTCCAATAGGGTTTGTGACACACACACTGTCCAATGGGGATTGTGAAACACACTCAGTCCAATGGGTTTTTTGACACACACAAGGTCCAATGGGGTTTGTGACACACACACTCTGTCTAATGGGGGTTGTGACACACACGTTGTCCAGTGTTGTTTGTGACACACAAGCTGTCCAGTGGGGTTCGTGACACACACAAGCTATCAAATGGCCTTGATGAAACACACACTGCCCAATGGGGATTGTGACAAACACACGCTGTGCAATAGTATTTGTAGACACACACTCACTATCCAATGGGTCTGTGACACACACACTTTTCTATGAGGTTTGTGACACACATGGTGTCCAATGGGTTTTGTGACAAACACCTTGTCTAAAGGGGTTTTTGACACACACACACTGTCCAATGGGGTTTGTGACACACACGCTGTCAAATGGAGTTTGTGACACACACGCTGGCCAAAGGGTTTTGTGACAAACACGTTGTCTAAAGGGGTTTGTGACACACACACAATGTCCAATGGGGATTGTGACACACATGCGCTGTCCAATGGGGTTCATGACACACACGCTGTCCAGTGGGGTTTTGACACACACTCTGTCCAATAGGTTTTATGACACACACACGGTCCAATAGGGATTGTGACACACACAGTGTACAATGGAGTTTGTGACACACACTCTGTCAAATGGGGTTTATGACACACACACTGTCCAAAGGGGATTATGACACACACACACTGTCCAATGGGGATTGTGACACACACAAGGTCCAATGGGGTTTGTGACACACATGCTGTCCAATGGGGATAGTGACACACAGACACTGTCCAACAGTGTTTGTGACATGGTTGCTGTCCGATGGGGTTTTTGACACACATACACAGTCCAGCGAGGTTTGTGACACACACACAGTTCAATGGGGTTTGTGACACACACGCTGTCAAATGGGGTTTGTGACACAGCACACACACTCTGTCCAATGGGGTTTGTGACACACACGCTGTCTAGTGGGGTTTGTGACACACACACTGTCCTATAGGGATTGTGACACACACATGCTATACCATGGGGTTTGTAACACACACACTTTCCAAGAGGCGTTGTGACACACACGCTGTAAAATGGGGTTTGTGACACCCACTCTGTCCAGGGGGGTTTGTGACACACAGACGGTCCAATGGGGTTTGTGACACACACACTGTCCAATGGTGTTTGTGAACACATATGCTGTCCAATGGGGTTCGTGACACACACGCTGTCCAATGGGGATTGTGAAACACACTCAGTCCAATGGGTTTTGTGACACACACAAGGTCCAATGGGGATTGTGACACACACAAGGTCCAATGGGGTTTGTGACACACACGCTGTCCAATGGGGATAGTGACACACAGACACTGTCCAACAGTGTTTGTGACATGGTTGCTGTCCGATGGGGTTTTTGACACACATACACAGTCCAGCGAGGTTTGTGACACACACTCTGTCCAATGGGGTTTCTGACACACACGCTGTCCAATGGGGATTGTGATATACACACGCTGTCCAATGGTGTTTGTGATACGCATGCTGACCAGTGGTGTTTGTGACACACACGCTGAATATTGCGGTTTGGGACACACACACTTTCCCAAGGGGTTTGTGTCATACACGCTGTCCAATGGGGTTTGTGACACACGCCGTGTCCAGGGGGGTTTGTGACACAAACGCTGTACAGTGGGGTTTTTGACACACACACTGTCCAATGGGGTTAGTGACACACACGATGTCCAATCGGGTTTCTGACACACACACTCAGTCCAATGGGGCTTGTGACACACACGGTGTCCAATGGGGTTCGTGACACATATGCTGTCCAGTGGGATTTGTGAACACCCAAACTTTTCAATAGGGTTTGTAACACAGACACGCTATACAATGGGTTTTGTGACACACACGCTGTCCAGGGGGGTTTGTGACACACACGCTGTCCAAAGGCGTTTGTGACATACAATTGTCCAATGGGGATTGTGACACACACACGCTGTCCAATGGGGTTTGTGACACACACAGTCTAATGGATTTTGTGACACGCACGCTGTCCATTGTGTTTTGTGACACACACACTGTTCAGGAGGGTTTGTGACACACACACTGTCCAATGGGGTTTGTGACACACACACTCTGTCCAGTGGGGGTTGTGATGACACACGTTGTCCAATGGGGTTTCTGACACATGCACTCTGTCCAATGGGGGTTGTGACACACACGATGTCCAATGGGGTTTGTGACAAACACACGCTATACAATGGGGTTTGTGATACACACACTGTCCAATGGGGTGGTGACAAATACACGCTATCCAATGTGTTTTGTTACACACACGCTGTGCAATGGAATTTCTGACACACACACTGTCTAATGGGGTTTGTGACAAACACACTGTCCAATCCGGATTGTGACAGACACAAGCTGTCCCATGCTCTTTGTGACACGCACGCTGTCCAAAGTGGTTTGTGACACACACATTGTACAGGGGTGTTTGTGACACACACACTGTCCAATGGGGTTTGTGACACATAGGCTGTCCAATGGTTTTTGTGACACACACACTCTGTCCAATGGGGCTTTTGACACACACACAGTCCAATGGGGATTGTGACACACACACTGTACAGGGGGGTTTGTGACACACCCTGTGTCCAATGCGATTTGTCACACACACACTGTCCAATGGGGATTGTGACTCACACAAACTCTGTCCAATGGGGTTGGTGACACAGATGCTTCCCAATGGGGTTTGTTACACACACACTTTCCAGGGGGGTTTGTGACACACACGCTGTCCAGTGGGGATTGTGACACACACGCTGTCCAGAGGGTTTTGTGACCCACACACATTCCAATGGAGATTGTGACAGACACGCTGTCCAATGGGGTTTGTGAAACACACACACTGTCCAATGGGGATTATGACACACACACGCTGTCCAATGTTGGTTGTGACACACATGCTGTCCAATGGTGTGTGTGACAAACACGCTGCCCATTGCGGTTTGGGACAGACTCAATTTCCTATCTTGGGCCTTGAAAAGCAAGTCCTTTGGCGACACGGTACGCCAGAAAGAATTGAATCAGACAACGGTACTCATTTCAAAAACAGTCTTATAGACAATTGGGCCAAAGAACATGGTATTGAGTGGGTATATCATATTCTATATCATGCACCAGCCTCTGGGAAAATTGAAAGGTACAATGGTTTGCTAAAAACTACACTAAAGGCACTTGGTGGTGGAACCTTTAAAAATTGGGACTCACATTTAGCAAAAGCCACTTGGTTGGTCAACACCCGGGGATCAACCAATCGAGCCGGGCCTGCCCAATCAGAAATTCTACGGACTGTAGAAGGAGATAAAGTCCCTGTAGTACACATGAAAAACATGTTAGGAAAGGCAGTCTGGGTTACTCCTGCCTCAGGCAAAGGCAAGCCCATTCGTGGGATTGTTTTTGCCCAGGGACCTGGCAGCACCTGATGGGTGATGCTTAAGGATGGAGAAGTTCGGTGTGTACCTCAAGGGGATTTGAGTTTAGGTGAAAATATTCAATACTGAACTGCATGATGTGAATTGCCATGCTAACAGTGTTTAATAAGTGTCTTCCAGATCAAGACAATGATGATGAAACCAGAGCTAGCTTCTTCGAGTGGCGCCTTTCAACTTCTTCGAAGTTGATGTCTTTAACCCACAAACAGTGGTAATGAGATGCACTTGTACCATTTTTCCTGCCCTGGGAGACTGTCGTGACAAAACGAACTTAATGAACTTTTTAAAGGATGGTCCACTGATTAATTACTCCTGTGTATATATGTACATATGTATATATAGATATATAGTTGTAGTGATTAATTAGATTATATTGATAGATTGTATTGATAAGGTTTAAGCATTCAGTGAATGGCGTATTATAAGGGGTGGAATGTCCTGGTTTTTTTAAAAACAAGTATCTCTTTCAGCGAGTTTGCCTGTCAGCTAAAGCCTTCATATTAACTGCATTTTCCTGGAGAACCAGACACATGTTTTGGTAAACCTAGCAATGGAATGCAAACTTATTGATAAGCACGGATGGACATCTCGCGAGAGGGGCGACTAGAAGAAAGAGACCAAGAAACTGACCAACTGTGTATAACATTCCATTCACTTGAATACTTCATATAAAAGTGGGAGATCACAAGGATCTCGTGTGCTTTTGCCCTTTTCCCTTCTGCTTATGGCCAACATTGGAAGAGGACCTTGCTAGTCGTCCCTGCAAACTGAGGCCTAGTGAGAGACTGAATCCAGCTCCGATTGGCTGCAGAGTCTAATCCAGGACTTTGGGTGCCGGCTCTGCAGTTGCTGAGACTTTCAAGATTGGTTTTGTATATTTTGTATTATTTTCTCTATTCTTATTAGTAGCATTAGTAAAACATCTTTAATTTTTTCCAACTCTCTTCACTCTGTCCTTCTTTTCCTCCCAATTGCCTCTCCTTAGTGGAAAGCGGGGAGAGGGAGGGGGAAGTGGGGGCGGGGAGAGGGGGTTAACAATACATCTGCCAGGGTTTTATTGTCACCCCGCAATCTTAACCCTCGACACACACACGGTGTCCAAAGGGGATTGCGACACACACGTTGTGCAATGGCGTTTGTGACACAGAAACTGTCAAGGGGTGTTTGTGACACACACACTGTCCAGGGGGGTTTGAGACACACACGCTGTTCAATGGTGTTTGAGACACAGAGGCTGTCAAATGGGGATTGTGACACACAGGCTGTTCAATAGGGATTGTGACTCACACACGCTGTCCAAAGGGGTTTATGGCACACACACTGTGCAAATGGGTTTGTGACACACACACGCTGTCCAATGGGGTTTATGCCACACATACTCTATCCAATGGGGTTTCTGACACACAAGCTTTCCAATAGGGTTTGTGACACACACGCGCTGTACAATGGGGTTTGTGACACAAACATTCCAATGGGTTTTGTGACACACATGCTGTCCAAAGCCTTTTGTGACACACACACTGTTTAATGGGTTTTGTGACACACACTCGCTGTCCAATTGTGTTTGTGACACACACGCTGTCAAATGGGGTTTGTGACACACACACTGTCCAATGGGATTTGTGACACAAACGCTGTATAATGGGTTTAGTGACACACACACAATCTAATGGGGTTGTGACACACAATCGCTGTCCAATGGCGTTTGTAGACACACACGCTGTGAAATGCTGTTTGTGACACAGACACTGTCCAGGGGGGTTTGTGACACACACACTGTCCAGGTGGGTTTGAGACACACACGCTGTCCAATGGGGATTGTGACATGCACGCTGTCCAATAGGGTTTATGGCACACACACACTGTCCAATGGGGTTTGTGTCACAGACACTTTCCAATGAGTTTTATGATACACACTCTGCCCAATGGGTTTTGTGAAACACACACAGTCTAAGGGGGTTTGTGACACACACTCGTTGTCCAATGGTTCTTGTAAAACACACATGCTGTCCAATGGGGTTTGTGGCACACACACTGTCTAATGGGGTGTGTGAAATACACTCGCTGTCCAATGGTGTTTGTGACACAGACACACTATCCAGTGGGGTTTGTGACACACACACTGTCCAATGGGGTTTGTGACACACATGCTGTACAATGGGGTTTGTGACACACACAGTGTCCCCTGGGGTTTGTGACACACACGCTGCCCCATGCCTTTTGTGACACACGAGCTGTCCAATGTGGATTGTGACAAAAACATGCTGTCCAATGGGGTTTATGGCACACACACTCTCCAATGGGTTTTGTGAGACACACACACTATTCAATTGGGATTGTGAAACACACACATTCCAATGGGGTTTGTGACACACACGCTGTCCAAGGTGTTTTGTGACACACACACTGTCCAATGGGGATTGTGACACACAGGCTGTCCATTCCTGTTGATGACACACACATGGTCCAATGGGGCTTGTGACATCCACACTGTCCAATGGGGTTTCTGGCACAGACACTGTCCAACGGGGTTGGTGACACACAAAGGCTGTCCAATGGGGTTTGTGACACACACGCTGTCCATGGGTTTTGTGACACACACGCTGTCCAATGTCGTTTGTAATACACATGCTGTCCAATGGGGTTTGAGACAAAAAGGTTGTTCAATGGGTTTTTGACAAACACACTGTCCAATGGGGTTTCAGACACACATGTTGTCCAAAGGCGTTTGTGACACACAAACTGTCCAATGCGGTTTGTGACACACATGCTGTCCATTAGGGTTTGTGACACACACAAGCTGTCCAATGGGGTTTGTGACACACACACTGTCCCATGGGGCTTGAGGCACACATGCTGTCCAATAAGGATTGTGACACACACGCTGTCCGGGGGGTTTGTGACACACGCTGTCCAATGGGGTTTGTGACACACACACTTTCCATTGGGGTTTGTGACACACGCACGCTGTCCAATGGTGTTTGAGACATACACGCTGTTCAATGGCATTTGTGACACACACAGTGTGCAGGGGTGTTTGTAAGACAGTCGCTGTCCAATGGGGATTGTGACACACACACTCTCTCCAATGGGGTTTGTGACACAGACACTTTCCAATGGGGTTTATGATACACATGCTGTCCAATGGGGCTTGTGAAACATACGCTGTCCGATGGCGTTTGTGACACACACGCTGTCCAATGGTGTTTGTGACACACCCATGCTTTCCAAAGGGATTTGTGACACACACACGCTATTCAGTGGGGTTTCTGACACCCATGCTGTCCAACAGGGTTTGTAATCCAGAAACTGTAAGGAGGGATTTGTAACACACAAAGTGTCTCAGCTACCTGAGACACTTAGACTAAGCCTAAAATATGCAGATCTCACCATAAGGATGGTTTTCATACTGTACTTCCACAATCTGCTGGCAGTACAAAAAAATAAGCTGTAGATCTCCTTAGGCTGAGTCATGGTGCTTTGGTGCAGGGATCAGGCATATCATGGGAATATTTCACCATTTCTGCCCTCGTTTTCAGTGTATTACACCAAAACACCCACTTGCTGATTTCCTTTCAAGAGGAAAGGCTGCGATTTGCAGAATACCTCTGTTTTGGGGAAGTGAGAAATTTCTGAGTTGACACCAAGTCCGTCAGTGTCCCTGTCACCTGCAGAGTCACCGCATCCTCACCACGGTAGCGGGCATTGTGACAAAGTACGATGGTAGCTGGGTGTGACAGCCAGCCGCCCCCTAGGGGATGGGGAGCCTGTCAGCCCCGGGCCTGTCACTGCCTGCTGTCCCTCCTGTTACCAGCCAGGCCTCTGAAAATTGGTCAAACCATGCCCAGACTTGGGGCCAAAGGGGCCCAAAGTCTCCAACAGACAAGTCTGGAAAAAAGATATGGGACAGAGGGAGAAAGCGAAGGGAGCAGAACAAAAGGAAAGGAAGAATAAAAAGTAGTGTTGGGCTGCATGAGTGATATGGAGGAACTGAAAGAAAAGAGGTAGGAAGCAGGAGAGTTAGAGAAAAGGAAAGAAGAGACATGCAGCCAGACGAGGGGTTAGTGAGAGAGGATGGGACAGAGAACAGGATCAGAAGGAAATAAGGCAAGGCAAGGACAGACAAGGAAGTCAAGGCAAGGCTAGGCTGCAGAACATTTTTTTGCTTTATAGTTTCTAGCACATTCGTCTTCAGACGTGGTGGATAGCCATAAGACCGTATGGATTAGGCCCTAGCAAAAACCCCAGCTACCTGAGACACTTAGACTAAGCCTAAAATACGAAGATCTCTCCATAAGGATGGTTTTTATACTGTACTTTCACAATCTGCTGGCAGTACAAAAATATAAGCTGCAGATCTCCTTAGGCTGAGTAATGGTGCTTTGGTGTAGGGATCATGCATATCATGGGAATATTTCACCATTTCTACTCTGGTTTTAGTGTATTACACCAAAACACACACCTGATGACATCCTTCCAAGAGCAAAGGCAGCAATTTGCAGAATTCCGCTTCTTAGAGGAAGTGAGAAATTGCTGAGCTGCCAGAAAGTCCTGCATTGTCCCTGTTGCCTCCAGAGTCACCGCATCCTCACCACGGTAGCGGGCATTGTGACAAAGGTTCTATATCAGATGGATGTGGCAGACGAGCGCCCCCTAGCGGATGGGGAGCCTGTCAGCCCTGGGCCTGTCACTGCCTGCTGTCCCTGCTGCCACCAGCCAGGGCACTGAAAACTGGTCAAACCATGCCCAGACATGGGGCCAATTTGGCCCAAAGTCTCCAACAGAAAAGTTGTGAAGAAAGATATGGGACAGAGGGTGAAAGAGAAGGGAGCAGGAGAAAGGGAAGGAAGAATAAAAAAAGTGTTGGGCTGCAGAATTTAGATGGAGGAATTGCAAGAAAAGGGGCAGGAAGCAGGAGAGTGAGAGAAAAGGAAAGAAAGAAGAGACATGCAGCCAGACGAGGGGTTAGTGAGAGAGGATGAGACAGAGAACAGGAGGAGAAGGAAATAAGGCAAGGCAAGGACAGGCAAGGACAGGCTAGGCTGCAGGACATTTTTTTGCTTTATAGTTTCTAGCACATTCGTCTTCATATGAGGAGGAAAACCATAAGACCTTATGGATTAGGCCCAGGCAAAAACCCCAGCTACTTGAGACACTTAGACTAAGCCTGAAATACGAAAATCTCTCCATAAGGATGGTTTTTATACAGCATTCCACAACCTGCTGCCAGTACAAAAAAATAAGCTGCAGATCTCCTTAGGCTGAGTCATGGTGCTTCGGTGCAGGGACCATGCATATCATGGGAATATTTCACCATTTCTGCTCTGGTTTTCAGTGTATGACACCAAAAGACCCACCTGATGATATCCTTTCAAGAGCACAGGCAGCAATTTGCAGAATTCTGCTTCTTTGGGGAACTGAGAAATTGCTGAACTGACACCAAGTCTTGCAGTGCCCCTGTCACCTGCAGAGTCACCGCATCCTCACCACGGTAGCGGGCATTGTGACAAAGGTTCTATGTCAGCTGGGTGTGGCAGCCAGGCGCCCCCTAGGGGATGGGGAGCCTGTCAGCCCCGTGCCTGTCACTGCCTGCTGTCCCTGCTGTCACCAGCCAGGCCTCTGAAAACTTGTCAAACCGTGCCAGACGTAGGGCCAATTTGGCCCAAAGTCTCCAAGAGACAAGTCGGGAAGAAAGTTATGGGACAGAGGGAGAAAGCAAAGGGAGCAGGAGAAAGGGAAGGAAGAATAAAAAGTAGTGTTGGGCTGCAGAAGTGAGATGGAGGA
Source organism: Columba livia (assembly GCF_036013475.1). Lineage (NCBI taxonomy): Eukaryota > Metazoa > Chordata > Aves > Columbiformes > Columbidae > Columba > Columba livia. The sequence goes on along the minus strand of NW_027043009.1, from coordinate 2,735,632 downwards.
ATTGCAAGAAAAGAGGCAGGAAGCAGAGGAGTGAGAGAAAAGGAAAGAAGAGACATGCAGCCAGACGAGGGGTTAGTGAGAGAGGATGGGACAGAGAACAGGATGGGAAGGAAATAAGGCAAGACAAGGACAGGCAAGGCAAGGCAAGGATGCAGGACATTTTTTTGCTTTATAGTTTCTAGCACATTCGTCTTCAGACTAGGAGGAAAGCCAGAAGACCGTATGGATTAGGCCAAAGCAAAAACCCCAGCTACTTGAGACACTTAGACTAAGCCTAAAATACGCAGATCTCTCCATAAGGATGGTTTTTATACTGTACTTCCACAATCTGCTGGCAGTACAAAAAATAAGCTGCAGATCTCCTTAGGCTGAGTCATGGTGCTTTGGTGCAGGGACCATGCATATCATGGGAATATTTCACCATTTCTGCTCTGGTTTTCAGTGTATTACACCAAAACACCCACCTGATGACATCCTTTCAAGAGCAAAGGCAGCAATTTGCAGAATTCCGCTTCTTTGGGGAACTGAGAAATTGCTGAGCTGACACCAAGTCCTGCAGTGTCCCTGTCACCTGGAGAGTTACCGCATCCTCGCCACGGTAGCGGGCATTGTGAAAAAGGTTCTTTGTCAGATGGGTGTGGCAGCCAGGCGCCCCCTAGGGGATGGGGAGCCAGCCAGCCCCGAGCCTGTCACTGCCTGCTGTCCCTGCTGTCACCAGCCAGGCCTCTGAAAATTGGTCAAACCATGCCCAGTCTTGGGGCCAATTTGGCCCAAAGTCTCCAACAGACCAGTCGGGAAGAAAGATACGGGACAGAGGGAGAAAGCGAAGGGAGCAGGAGAAAGGGAAGGAAGAATGGAAAGCCCGAATTAAGAGGGAAATCAGTAGCCCACTTGACGTGCATGTACACTAATGCATGCAGTATGGGCAACTAACAAGAGAAGCTGGAAGCCATCGTGTAGCAGGAAAGCTATGACATAGTTGCCATCACAGAAACATGGTGGGATGACTCATATGACTGGAGTGCTGCTATGTGTGGCTACAAGCTCTTCAGAAAAGATAGGTAGGGTAGGAGAGGTGGAGGGGTGGCTTTATATGTTAGAGATTCACTCGACTCTGTTAAACTTGAGGTCAGTATGCAGGTTTGAGTTCCTGTGGACCAGAATCAGGGGAAAGTCCAACAAGGCTGACATCCTCGTGGGTGTCTGTTATAGACCGCGCAACCAGGACAATGGAGGAGATGAATTATTCTACAAGCAGCTGGCAGATGTCTCAAAATCGATGGCCCTTGTTCTTGTGGGTGACTTTAACCTGCCGGATATCTGCTGGGAGGTCAATACTGCACAGAAGAGGCAGTCTAGGAAGTTCCTAGAGTGTATAGAGGACAATTTCCTTCATCAGCTGGTAAATGAGCCCACCAGGGGCAAGACCCCGCTAGACCTACTGTTTACAAACAGAGAAGGGCTGGTGGGAGATGTAGTGGTTGGAGGCCGCCTGGGGCATAGCGACCATGAAATAATAGAATTTTCAGTACTCAGAGATGCAGGGAGAACCATTAACAAAACCTCTATGCTGGACTTCCCGAGGGCAGATTTTTGCCTATTCAGAAGTCTAGTTCAGAGCATACCCTGGGAAACAATGCTTAAAAACAAGGGGGCCCAGGAGGGTTGGACATGCTTCAAGCAGGTGGTTTTGAGTGCACAGGAACAGGCTATACCAGTGTGCCGAAAGGCTAGCCGGCGGGGAAGACAACCGGCTTGGCTAAACAGGGAGATTCTGAATGAAATCAGAAATAAAAAGAGACTTTACCGACTGTGGAAAAAAGGCCTGGCTACTTATGAAGGATTTATGGAAATAGCTAGATCATGCAGAAAAAAGATCAGGGAAACAAAAGTGCAATTTGAAGTTAACTTGGCCAATTCTGTCAGGGATAATAAAAAGTCCTTCTTCAAATATGTTAATAACAAAAGGAGGGGCAAGGAAAACCTCCATTCTCTGTTGGACTCTGAAGGAAATATAGTTAACAAAGATGAGGAGAAAGCTGAGGTACTTAATACCTACTTTGCCTCAGTTTTTACCAGTGAGACAGGTGGCCCTCAGGACAACTCATCTCTGGAGGTGGTTGACAGAGATAGGAAGCCAAATAGGCCCCTTGTATTCCAGGAGGAAATAGTTGGTGATTTACTGAGCCATCTGGATCCTCACAAGTCTATGGGACCAGATGGGATCCATCCTAGGGTGATGAGGGAGCTAGCAGAAGAACTTGCCAAGCCGCTCTCCATAATCTTCCAACAGTCCTGGCTCACTGGGGAGGTCCCATATGATTGAAAATTGGCCAATGTTACCCCAGTCCACAAAAAGGGCTGCAGAGCTGACCCTGGCAACTACAGGCCTGTCAGTCTGACCTCGGTGCCTGGCAGGGTTATGGAGCAGATCATGCTGAGTGGAATCACACAGCACCTTCAGGATGGACAAGGGATCAGACCCAGCCAGCATGGGTTTAGGAGGGGCAGGTCCTGTCTGACCAACCTGATCTCCTTTTATGATCAGGTGACCCAGCTGGTGGATGAGGGGAAAGCCATGGATGTGGTCTATCTGGACTTCAGCAAGGCCTTTGACACTGTCTCCCATAATATACTCTTGCAAAAGCTGGTAGCCCATGGCTTGGACAAGTGTACTCTACGCTGGGTTAAGAACTGGCTGGAGGGCCGGGCCCAGAGAGTGCTGGTGAATGGGGCTGCATCCAGCTGGCGGCCAGTCACTAGTGGTGTTCCCCAGGGGTCAGTGTTGGGTCCAGTCCTGTTTAACACCTTTATTGGTGATTTAGATGAGGGGATTGAGACCATCATCAGCAAATTTGCTCATGACACCAAGTTGGGAGGGAGTGTCGACCTACTGGAAGGCAGGAGGGCTCTGCAGAGGGATCTGGATAGACTGGAAAAATGGGCTGATTCCAATGGGATGAAGTTCAATAAGGCCAAGTGCCGGGTGCTGCACTTTGGTCACAACAACCCACTGCAGCGCTACAGGCTGGGCACAGAGTGGCTGGAGAGCAGTCAGACAGAAAGGGACCTAGGGGTAGTAATTGACAGGAAGCTCAACATGAGCCAACAGTGTGCCCAGGTGGCCAAGAAGGCCAACGGTATCCTGTCCTGTATCAAAAATAGCGTGGTCAGCAGGACAAGGGAAGTGATCCTTCCCCTGTACTCTGCATTGGTGAGGCCACATCTGGAGTATTGTGTTCAGTTCTGGGCCTCTCAGTTCAGGAAAGACATTGAAGTGCTGGAGCGGGTCCAGAGAAGAGCAACACGACTGGTGAAGGGACTTGAACACAAGCCCTATGGGGAGAAGCTGAGGGAGCTGGGGTTGTTTAGTCTAGAGAAGAGGAGGCTTAGAGGTGACCTCATCACTCTCTATAACTACCTGAAGGGAAGTTATAGCCAGGTGGGGATTGGTCTCTTCTCCCAGGCAGTTAGCAATAGGACAAGGGGGCATGGGCTTAAACTCTACCAGGGGAAATTTAGACTGGATATCAGATAGAAATTCTTTACAGAGAGAGTGGTCAGGCATTGGAATGGCCTGCCCAGGGAGGTAGTGGACTCGCCGTCCCTAGAGGTTTTTAAACTGAGATTGGACATGGCACTTAGTGCCATGATCTAGTAAACGGACTAGAGTTGGACCAAGAGTTGGACTTGATGATCGCTGAGGTCTTTTCTAACCCAGTCGATTCTGTGATACTGTGATTCTGTGATTCTGTGATTCTGTGAATAAAAAGTAGTGTTGGGCTGCAGGAGTGAGATGGAGGAATTGCAAGAAAAGAGGCAGGAAGCAGGAGAGTGAGAGAAAAGGAAAGAATAGACATACAGCCAGACGAGGGGTTAGTGAGAGAGGATGGGACAGAGAACAGGATGAGAAGGAAATAAGGCAAGGCAAGGACAGGCAAGGACAGGCAAAGCAAGGCTAGGCTGCAGGATATTTTTTCGCTTTATAGTTTCTAGCACATTCGTCTTCAGACTAGGAGTAAGGCCATAAGACCGTATGGATTAGGCCCAAGCAAAAACCCCAGCTACTTGAGACACTAAGACTAAGCCTAAAATACGCAGATCTCTCCATAAGGATGGTTTTTATACTGTGCTTCCACAATCTGCTGGCAGTACAAAAAAATAAGCTGCAGATCTCCTTAGGCTGAGTCATGGTGCTTTGGTGCAGGGACCATGCATATCATGGGAATAGTTCACCATTTCTGCTCTGGTTTTCAGAGTATGACACCAAAACACCCACCTGATGATATCCTTTCAAGAGCAAAGGCAGCAATTTGCAGAATTCCGTTTCTTTGGGGAACTGAGAAATTGCTGAGCTGCCACCAAGTCCTGCAGTGTCCCTGTCACCTGCAGAGTCACCACATACTCGCCACGGTAGCGGGCATTGTGACAAAGGTTCTATGTCAGCTGGGTGTGGCAGCCAGGCGCCCCCTAGGGGATGGGGAGCCTGTCAGCCCCGGGCCTGTCACTGCCTGCTGTCCCTGCTGTCACCAGCCAGGCCTCTGAAAATTGGTCAAACCATGCCCAGACTTGGGGCCAATTTGGCCCAAAGTCTTGAAAAGACAAGTCGGGAAGAAAGATATGGGACAGAGGGAGAAAGCGAAGGGAGCAGGAGAAAGGGAAGGAAGAATAAAAAGTAGTGTTGGGCTTCAGGAGTGAGATGGAGGAATTGCAGGAAAAGAGGCAGGAAGCAGGAGAGTGAGAGAAAAGGAAAGTAGAGACATGCAGCCAGACGAGGGGTTAGTCAGGGAGGATGGGACAGAGAACAGGATGAGAAGGAAATAAGGCAAGGCAAGGACAGGCAAGGACAGGCAAAGCAAGGCTAGGCTGCAGGACATTTTTTCGCTTTATAGTTTCTAGCACATTCGTCTTCAGACTAGGAGTAAGGCCATAAGACCGTATGGAGTAGGCCCAAGCAGAAACCCCAGCTACTTGAGACACTTAGACTAAGCCTAAAATACGCAGATCTCTCCATAAGGATGGTTTTTATACTGTGCTTCCACAATCTGCTGGCAGTACAAAAAAATAAGCTGCAGATCTCCTTAGGCTGAGTCATGGTGCTTTGGTGCAGGGACCATGCATATCATGGGAATATTTCACCATTTCTGCTCCGGTTTTCAGAGTATGACACCAAAACACCCACCTGATGATATCCTTTAAAGAGCAAAGGCAGCAATTTGCAGAATTCCGTTTCTTTGGGGAACTGAGAAATTGCTGAGCTGACACCAAGTCCTGCAGTGTCCCTGTCACCTGCAGAGTCACCACATACTCGCCACGGTAGCGGGAATTGTGACAAACGTTCTCTGTCAGCTGGGTGTGGCAGCCAGGCGCCCCCTAGGGGACGGGGAGCCTGTCAGCCGCGGGCCTGTCACTGCCTGCTGTCCCTTCTGTCACCAGCCAGGCCTCTGAAAATTGGTCAAACCATGCCCAGACTTGGGGCCAATTTGTCCCAAAGTCTTGAAAAGACAAGTCGGGAAGAAAGATATGGGACAGAGGGAGAAAGCGAAGGGAGCAGGAGAAAGGGAAGGAAGAATAAAAAGTAGTGTTGGGCTGCAGGAGTGAGATGGAGGAATTGCAAGAAAAGAGGCAGGAAGCAGGAGAGTGAGAGAAAAGGAAAGAATAGACATACAGCCAGACGAGGGGTTAGTGAGAGAGGATGGGACAGAGAACAGGATGAGAAGGAAATAAGGCAAGGCAAGGACAGGCAAGGACAGGCAAAGCAAGGCTAGGCTGCAGGATATTTTTTCGCTTTATAGTTTCTAGCACATTCGTCTTCAGACTAGGAGTAAGGCCATAAGACCGTATGGATTAGGCCCAAGCAAAAACCCCAGCTACTTGAGACACTAAGACTAAGCCTAAAATACGCAGATCTCTCCATAAGGATGGTTTTTATACTGTGCTTCCACAATCTGCTGGCAGTACAAAAAAATAAGCTGCAGATCTCCTTAGGCTGAGTCATGGTGCTTTGGTGCAGGGACCATGCATATCATGGGAATAGTTCACCATTTCTGCTCTGGTTTTCAGAGTATGACACCAAAACACCCACCTGATGATATCCTTTCAAGAGCAAAGGCAGCAATTTGCAGAATTCCGTTTCTTTGGGGAACTGAGAAATTGCTGAGCTGCCACCAAGTCCTGCAGTGTCCCTGTCACCTGCAGAGTCACCACATACTCGCCACGGTAGCGGGCATTGTGACAAAGGTTCTATGTCAGCTGGGTGTGGCAGCCAGGCGCCCCCTAGGGGATGGGGAGCCTGTCAGCCCCGGGCCTGTCACTGCCTGCTGTCCCTGCTGTCACCAGCCAGGCCTCTGAAAATTGGTCAAACCATGCCCAGACTTGGGGCCAATTTGGCCCAAAGTCTTGAAAAGACAAGTCGGGAAGAAAGATATGGGACAGAGGGAGAAAGCGAAGGGAGCAGGAGAAAGGGAAGGAAGAATAAAAAGTAGTGTTGGGCTTCAGGAGTGAGATGGAGGAATTGCAGGAAAAGAGGCAGGAAGCAGGAGAGTGAGAGAAAAGGAAAGTAGAGACATGCAGCCAGACGAGGGGTTAGTCAGGGAGGATGGGACAGAGAACAGGATGAGAAGGAAATAAGGCAAGGCAAGGACAGGCAAGGACAGGCAAAGCAAGGCTAGGCTGCAGGACATTTTTTCGCTTTATAGTTTCTAGCACATTCGTCTTCAGACTAGGAGTAAGGCCATAAGACCGTATGGAGTAGGCCCAAGCAGAAACCCCAGCTACTTGAGACACTTAGACTAAGCCTAAAATACGCAGATCTCTCCATAAGGATGGTTTTTATACTGTGCTTCCACAATCTGCTGGCAGTACAAAAAAATAAGCTGCAGATCTCCTTAGGCTGAGTCATGGTGCTTTGGTGCAGGGACCATGCATATCATGGGAATATTTCACCATTTCTGCTCCGGTTTTCAGAGTATGACACCAAAACACCCACCTGATGATATCCTTTAAAGAGCAAAGGCAGCAATTTGCAGAATTCCGTTTCTTTGGGGAACTGAGAAATTGCTGAGCTGACACCAAGTCCTGCAGTGTCCCTGTCACCTGCAGAGTCACCACATACTCGCCACGGTAGCGGGAATTGTGACAAAGGTTCTCTGTCAGCTGGGTGTGGCAGCCAGGCGCCCCCTAGGGGATGGGGAGCCTGTCAGCCGCGGGCCTGTCACTGCCTGCTGTCCCTGCAGTCACCAGCCAGGACTCTGAAAATTGGTGAAACCGTGCCCAGACTTGGGGCCAATTTGGCCCAAAGTCTTGAAAAGGCAAGTCGGGAAGAAAGATATGGGACAGAGGGAGAAAGCGAAGGGAGCAGGAGAAAGGGAAGGAAGAATAAAAAGTAGTGTTGGGCTGCAGGAGTGAGATGGAGGAATTGCAAGAAAAGAGGCAGGAAGCAGGAGAGTGAGAGAAAAGGAAAGAATAGACATACAGCCAGACGAGGGGTTAGTGAGAGAGGATGGGACAGAGAACAGGATGAGAAGGAAATAAGGCAAGGCAAGGACAGGCAAGGACAGGCAAAGCAAGGCTAGGCTGCAGGACATGCTATAGCTTTATAGTTTCTAGCACATTCGTCTTCAGACTAGGAGTAAGGCCATAAGACCGTATGGATTAGGCCCAAGCAGAAACCCCAGCTACTTGAGACACTTAGACTAAGCCTAAAATACGCAGATCTCTCCATAAGGATGGTTTTTATACTGTGCTTCCACAATCTGCTGGCAGTACAAAAATATAAGCTGCAGATCTCTTTAGGCTGAGTCATGGTGCTTTGGTGCAGGGACCATGCATATCACGGGAATATTTCAACATTTCTGCTCTGGTTTTCAGAGTATGACACCAAAACACCCACCTGATGATATCCTTTCAAGAGCAAAGGCAGCAATTTGCAGAATTCCGCATCTTTGGGGAGCTGAGAAATTGCTGAGCTGACACCAAGTCCTGCAGTGTCCCTGTCACCTGCAGAGTCACCACATACTCGCCACGCTAGCGGGCATTGTGACAAAGGTTCTATGTCAGCTGGGTGTGGCAGCCAGGCGCCCCCTAGGGGACGGGGAGCCTGTCAGCCCTGGGCCTGTCACTGCCTGCTGTCCCTTCTGTCACCAGCCAGGCCTCTGAAAATTGGTCAAACCATGCCCAGACTTGGGGCCAATTTGTCCCAAAGTCTTGAAAAGACAAGTCGGGAAGAAAGATATGGGACAGAGGGAGAAAGCGAAGGGAGCAGGAGAAAGGGAAGGAAGAATAAAAAGTAGTGTTGGGCTGCAGGAGTGAGATGGAGGAATTGCAAGAAAAGAGGCAGGAAGCAGGAGAGTGAGAGAAAAGGAAAGAATAGACATACAGCCAGACGAGGGGTTAGTGAGAGAGGATGGGACAGAGAACAGGATGAGAAGGAAATAAGGCAAGGCAAGGACAGGCAAGGACAGGCAAAGCAAGGCTAGGCTGCAGGATATTTTTTCGCTTTATAGTTTCTAGCACATTCGTCTTCAGACTAGGAGTAAGGCCATAAGACCGTATGGATTAGGCCCAAGCAAAAACCCCAGCTACTTGAGACACTAAGACTAAGCCTAAAATACGCAGATCTCTCCATAAGGATGGTTTTTATACTGTGCTTCCACAATCTGCTGGCAGTACAAAAAAATAAGCTGCAGATCTCCTTAGGCTGAGTCATGGTGCTTTGGTGCAGGGACCATGCATATCATGGGAATAGTTCACCATTTCTGCTCTGGTTTTCAGAGTATGACACCAAAACACCCACCTGATGATATCCTTTCAAGAGCAAAGGCAGCAATTTGCAGAATTCCGTTTCTTTGGGGAACTGAGAAATTGCTGAGCTGCCACCAAGTCCTGCAGTGTCCCTGTCACCTGCAGAGTCACCACATACTCGCCACGGTAGCGGGCATTGTGACAAAGGTTCTATGTCAGCTGGGTGTGGCAGCCAGGCGCCCCCTAGGGGATGGGGAGCCTGTCAGCCCCGGGCCTGTCACTGCCTGCTGTCCCTGCTGTCACCAGCCAGGCCTCTGAAAATTGGTCAAACCATGCCCAGACTTGGGGCCAATTTGGCCCAAAGTCTTGAAAAGACAAGTCGGGAAGAAAGATATGGGACAGAGGGAGAAAGCGAAGGGAGCAGGAGAAAGGGAAGGAAGAATAAAAAGTAGTGTTGGGCTTCAGGAGTGAGATGGAGGAATTGCAGGAAAAGAGGCAGGAAGCAGGAGAGTGAGAGAAAAGGAAAGTAGAGACATGCAGCCAGACGAGGGGTTAGTCAGGGAGGATGGGACAGAGAACAGGATGAGAAGGAAATAAGGCAAGGCAAGGACAGGCAAGGACAGGAAAAGCAAGGCTAGGCTGCAGGACATTTTTTCGCTTTATAGTTTCTAGCACATTCGTCTTCAGACTAGGAGTAAGGCCATAAGACCGTATGGAGTAGGCCCAAGCAGAAACCCCAGCTACTTGAGACACTTAGACTAAGCCTAAAATACGCAGATCTCTCCATAAGGATGGTTTTTATACTGTGCTTCCACAATCTGCTGGCAGTACAAAAAAATAAGCTGCAGATCTCCTTAGGCTGAGTCATGGTGCTTTGGTGCAGGGACCATGCATATCATGGGAATATTTCACCATTTCTGCTCCGGTTTTCAGAGTATGACACCAAAACACCCACCTGATGATATCCTTTAAAGAGCAAAGGCAGCAATTTGCAGAATTCCGTTTCTTTGGGGAACTGAGAAATTGCTGAGCTGACACCAAGTCCTGCAGTGTCCCTGTCACCTGCAGAGTCACCACATACTCGCCACGGTAGCGGGAATTGTGACAAAGGTTCTCTGTCAGCTGGGTGTGGCAGCCAGGCGCCCCCTAGGGGATGGGGAGCCTGTCAGCCGCGGGCCTGTCACTGCCTGCTGTCCCTGCAGTCACCAGCCAGGACTCTGAAAATTGGTCAAACCGTGCCCAGACTTGGGGCCAATTTGGCCCAAAGTCTTGAAAAGGCAAGTCGGGAAGAAAGATATGGGACAGAGGGAGAAAGCGAAGGGAGCAGGAGAAAGGGAAGGAAGAATAAAAAGTAGTGTTGGGCTGCAGGAGTGAGATGGAGGAATTGCAAGAAAAGAGGCAGGAAGCAGGAGAGTGAGAGAAAAGGAAAGAATAGACATACAGCCAGACGAGGGGTTAGTGAGAGAGGATGGGACAGAGAACAGGATGAGAAGGAAATAAGGCAAGGCAAGGACAGGCAAGGACAGGCAAAGCAAGGCTAGGCTGCAGGATATTTTTTCGCTTTATAGTTTCTAGCACATTCGTCTTCAGACTAGGAGTAAGGCCATAAGACCGTATGGATTAGGCCCAAGCAAAAACCCCAGCTACTTGAGACACTAAGACTAAGCCTAAAATACGCAGATCTCTCCATAAGGATGGTTTTTATACTGTGCTTCCACAATCTGCTGGCAGTACAAAAAAATAAGCTGCAGATCTCCTTAGGCTGAGTCATGGTGCTTTGGTGCAGGGACCATGCATATCATGGGAATAGTTCACCATTTCTGCTCTGGTTTTCAGAGTATGACACCAAAACACCCACCTGATGATATCCTTTCAAGAGCAAAGGCAGCAATTTGCAGAATTCCGTTTCTTTGGGGAACTGAGAAATTGCTGAGCTGCCACCAAGTCCTGCAGTGTCCCTGTCACCTGCAGAGTCACCACATACTCGCCACGGTAGCGGGCATTGTGACAAAGGTTCTATGTCAGCTGGGTGTGGCAGCCAGGCGCCCCCTAGGGGATGGGGAGCCTGTCAGCCCCGGGCCTGTCACTGCCTGCTGTCCCTGCTGTCACCAGCCAGGCCTCTGAAAATTGGTCAAACCATGCCCAGACTTGGGGCCAATTTGGCCCAAAGTCTTGAAAAGACAAGTCGGGAAGAAAGATATGGGACAGAGGGAGAAAGCGAAGGGAGCAGGAGAAAGGGAAGGAAGAATAAAAAGTAGTGTTGGGCTTCAGGAGTGAGATGGAGGAATTGCAGGAAAAGAGGCAGGAAGCAGGAGAGTGAGAGAAAAGGAAAGTAGAGACATGCAGCCAGACGAGGGGTTAGTCAGGGAGGATGGGACAGAGAACAGGATGAGAAGGAAATAAGGCAAGGCAAGGACAGGCAAGGACAGGCAAAGCAAGGCTAGGCTGCAGGACATTTTTTCGCTTTATAGTTTCTAGCACATTCGTCTTCAGACTAGGAGTAAGGCCATAAGACCGTATGGAGTAGGCCCAAGCAGAAACCCCAGCTACTTGAGACACTTAGACTAAGCCTAAAATACGCAGATCTCTCCATAAGGATGGTTTTTATACTGTGCTTCCACAATCTGCTGGCAGTACAAAAAAATAAGCTGCAGATCTCCTTAGGCTGAGTCATGGTGCTTTGGTGCAGGGACCATGCATATCATGGGAATATTTCACCATTTCTGCTCCGGTTTTCAGAGTATGACACCAAAACACCCACCTGATGATATCCTTTAAAGAGCAAAGGCAGCAATTTGCAGAATTCCGTTTCTTTGGGGAACTGAGAAATTGCTGAGCTGACACCAAGTCCTGCAGTGTCCCTGTCACCTGCAGAGTCACCACATACTCGCCACGGTAGCGGGAATTGTGACAAAGGTTCTCTGTCAGCTGGGTGTGGCAGCCAGGCGCCCCCTAGGGGATGGGGAGCCTGTCAGCCGCGGGCCTGTCACTGCCTGCTGTCCCTGCAGTCACCAGCCAGGACTCTGAAAATTGGTGAAACCGTGCCCAGACTTGGGGCCAATTTGGCCCAAAGTCTTGAAAAGGCAAGTCGGGAAGAAAGATATGGGACAGAGGGAGAAAGCGAAGGGAGCAGGAGAAAGGGAAGGAAGAATAAAAAGTAGTGTTGGGCTGCAGGAGTGAGATGGAGGAATTGCAAGAAAAGAGGCAGGAAGCAGGAGAGTGAGAGAAAAGGAAAGAATAGACATACAGCCAGACGAGGGGTTAGTGAGAGAGGATGGGACAGAGAACAGGATGAGAAGGAAATAAGGCAAGGCAAGGACAGGCAAGGACAGGCAAAGCAAGGCTAGGCTGCAGGACATGTTATAGCTTTATAGTTTCTAGCACATTCGTCTTCAGACTAGGAGTAAGGCCATAAGACCGTATGGATTAGGCCCAAGCAGAAACCCCAGCTACTTGAGACACTTAGACTAAGCCTAAAATACGCAGATCTCTCCATAAGGATGGTTTTTATACTGTGCTTCCACAATCTGCTGGCAGTACAAAAATATAAGCTGCAGATCTCTTTAGGCTGAGTCATGGTGCTTTGGTGCAGGGACCATGCATATCACGGGAATATTTCAACATTTCTGCTCTGGTTTTCAGAGTATGACACCAAAACACCCACCTGATGATATCCTTTCAAGAGCAAAGGCAGCAATTTGCAGAATTCCGCATCTTTGGGGAGCTGAGAAATTGCTGAGCTGACACCAAGTCCTGCAGTGTCCCTGTCACCTGCAGAGTCACCACATACTCGCCACGCTAGCGGGCATTGTGACAAAGGTTCTATGTCAGCTGGGTGTGGCAGCCAGGCGCCCCCTAGGGGACGGGGAGCCTGTCAGCCCTGGGCCTGTCACTGCCTGCTGTCCCTTCTGTCACCAGCCAGGCCTCTGAAAATTGGTCAAACCATGCCCAGACTTGGGGCCAATTTGTCCCAAAGTCTTGAAAAGACAAGTCGGGAAGAAAGATATGGGACAGAGGGAGAAAGCGAAGGGAGCAGGAGAAAGGGAAGGAAGAATAAAAAGTAGTGTTGGGCTGCAGGAGTGAGATGGAGGAATTGCAAGAAAAGAGGCAGGAAGCAGGAGAGTGAGAGAAAAGGAAAGAATAGACATACAGCCAGACGAGGGGTTAGTGAGAGAGGATGGGACAGAGAACAGGATGAGAAGGAAATAAGGCAAGGCAAGGACAGGCAAGGACAGGCAAAGCAAGGCTAGGCTGCAGGATATTTTTTCGCTTTATAGTTTCTAGCACATTCGTCTTCAGACTAGGAGTAAGGCCATAAGACCGTATGGATTAGGCCCAAGCAAAAACCCCAGCTACTTGAGACACTTAGACTAAGCCTAAAATACGCAGATCTCTCCATAAGGATGGTTTTTATACTGTGCTTCCACAATCTGCTGGCAGTACAAAAAAATAAGCTGCAGATCTCCTTAGGCTGAGTCATGGTGCTTTGGTGCAGGGACCATGCATATCATGGGAATAGTTCACCATTTCTGCTCTGGTTTTCAGAGTATGACACCAAAACACCCACCTGATGATATCCTTTCAAGAGCAAAGGCAGCAATTTGCAGAATTCCGTTTCTTTGGGGAACTGAGAAATTGCTGAGCTGCCACCAAGTCCTGCAGTGTCCCTGTCACCTGCAGAGTCACCACATACTCGCCACGGTAGCGGGCATTGTGACAAAGGTTCTATGTCAGCTGGGTGTGGCAGCCAGGCGCCCCCTAGGGGATGGGGAGCCTGTCAGCCCCGGGCCTGTCACTGCCTGCTGTCCCTGCTGTCACCAGCCAGGCCTCTGAAAATTGGTCAAACCATGCCCAGACTTGGGGCCAATTTGGCCCAAAGTCTTGAAAAGACAAGTCGGGAAGAAAGATATGGGACAGAGGGAGAAAGCGAAGGGAGCAGGAGAAAGGGAAGGAAGAATAAAAAGTAGTGTTGGGCTTCAGGAGTGAGATGGAGGAATTGCAGGAAAAGAGGCAGGAAGCAGGAGAGTGAGAGAAAAGGAAAGTAGAGACATGCAGCCAGACGAGGGGTTAGTCAGGGAGGATGGGACAGAGAACAGGATGAGAAGGAAATAAGGCAAGGCAAGGACAGGCAAGGACAGGAAAAGCAAGGCTAGGCTGCAGGACATTTTTTCGCTTTATAGTTTCTAGCACATTCGTCTTCAGACTAGGAGTAAGGCCATAAGACCGTATGGAGTAGGCCCAAGCAGAAACCCCAGCTACTTGAGACACTTAGACTAAGCCTAAAATACGCAGATCTCTCCATAAGGATGGTTTTTATACTGTGCTTCCACAATCTGCTGGCAGTACAAAAAAATAAGCTGCAGATCTCCTTAGGCTGAGTCATGGTGCTTTGGTGCAGGGACCATGCATATCATGGGAATATTTCACCATTTCTGCTCCGGTTTTCAGAGTATGACACCAAAACACCCACCTGATGATATCCTTTAAAGAGCAAAGGCAGCAATTTGCAGAATTCCGTTTCTTTGGGGAACTGAGAAATTGCTGAGCTGACACCAAGTCCTGCAGTGTCCCTGTCACCTGCAGAGTCACCACATACTCGCCACGGTAGCGGGAATTGTGACAAAGGTTCTCTGTCAGCTGGGTGTGGCAGCCAGGCGCCCCCTAGGGGATGGGGAGCCTGTCAGCCGCGGGCCTGTCACTGCCTGCTGTCCCTGCAGTCACCAGCCAGGACTCTGAAAATTGGTCAAACCGTGCCCAGACTTGGGGCCAATTTGGCCCAAAGTCTTGAAAAGGCAAGTCGGGAAGAAAGATATGGGACAGAGGGAGAAAGCGAAGGGAGCAGGAGAAAGGGAAGGAAGAATAAAAAGTAGTGTTGGGCTGCAGGAGTGAGATGGAGGAATTGCAAGAAAAGAGGCAGGAAGCAGGAGAGTGAGAGAAAAGGAAAGAATAGACATACAGCCAGACGAGGGGTTAGTGAGAGAGGATGGGACAGAGAACAGGATGAGAAGGAAATAAGGCAAGGCAAGGACAGGCAAGGACAGGCAAAGCAAGGCTAGGCTGCAGGATATTTTTTCGCTTTATAGTTTCTAGCACATTCGTCTTCAGACTAGGAGTAAGGCCATAAGACCGTATGGATTAGGCCCAAGCAAAAACCCCAGCTACTTGAGACACTAAGACTAAGCCTAAAATACGCAGATCTCTCCATAAGGATGGTTTTTATACTGTGCTTCCACAATCTGCTGGCAGTACAAAAAAATAAGCTGCAGATCTCCTTAGGCTGAGTCATGGTGCTTTGGTGCAGGGACCATGCATATCATGGGAATAGTTCACCATTTCTGCTCTGGTTTTCAGAGTATGACACCAAAACACCCACCTGATGATATCCTTTCAAGAGCAAAGGCAGCAATTTGCAGAATTCCGTTTCTTTGGGGAACTGAGAAATTGCTGAGCTGCCACCAAGTCCTGCAGTGTCCCTGTCACCTGCAGAGTCACCACATACTCGCCACGGTAGCGGGCATTGTGACAAAGGTTCTATGTCAGCTGGGTGTGGCAGCCAGGCGCCCCCTAGGGGATGGGGAGCCTGTCAGCCCCGGGCCTGTCACTGCCTGCTGTCCCTGCTGTCACCAGCCAGGCCTCTGAAAATTGGTCAAACCATGCCCAGACTTGGGGCCAATTTGGCCCAAAGTCTTGAAAAGACAAGTCGGGAAGAAAGATATGGGACAGAGGGAGAAAGCGAAGGGAGCAGGAGAAAGGGAAGGAAGAATAAAAAGTAGTGTTGGGCTTCAGGAGTGAGATGGAGGAATTGCAGGAAAAGAGGCAGGAAGCAGGAGAGTGAGAGAAAAGGAAAGTAGAGACATGCAGCCAGACGAGGGGTTAGTCAGGGAGGATGGGACAGAGAACAGGATGAGAAGGAAATAAGGCAAGGCAAGGACAGGCAAGGACAGGCAAAGCAAGGCTAGGCTGCAGGACATTTTTTCGCTTTATAGTTTCTAGCACATTCGTCTTCAGACTAGGAGTAAGGCCATAAGACCGTATGGAGTAGGCCCAAGCAGAAACCCCAGCTACTTGAGACACTTAGACTAAGCCTAAAATACGCAGATCTCTCCATAAGGATGGTTTTTATACTGTGCTTCCACAATCTGCTGGCAGTACAAAAAAATAAGCTGCAGATCTCCTTAGGCTGAGTCATGGTGCTTTGGTGCAGGGACCATGCATATCATGGGAATATTTCACCATTTCTGCTCCGGTTTTCAGAGTATGACACCAAAACACCCACCTGATGATATCCTTTAAAGAGCAAAGGCAGCAATTTGCAGAATTCCGTTTCTTTGGGGAACTGAGAAATTGCTGAGCTGACACCAAGTCCTGCAGTGTCCCTGTCACCTGCAGAGTCACCACATACTCGCCACGGTAGCGGGAATTGTGACAAAGGTTCTCTGTCAGCTGGGTGTGGCAGCCAGGCGCCCCCTAGGGGATGGGGAGCCTGTCAGCCGCGGGCCTGTCACTGCCTGCTGTCCCTGCAGTCACCAGCCAGGACTCTGAAAATTGGTCAAACCGTGCCCAGACTTGGGGCCAATTTGGCCCAAAGTCTTGAAAAGGCAAGTCGGGAAGAAAGATATGGGACAGAGGGAGAAAGCGAAGGGAGCAGGAGAAAGGGAAGGAAGAATAAAAAGTAGTGTTGGGCTGCAGGAGTGAGATGGAGGAATTGCAAGAAAAGAGGCAGGAAGCAGGAGAGTGAGAGAAAAGGAAAGAATAGACATACAGCCAGACGAGGGGTTAGTGAGAGAGGATGGGACAGAGAACAGGATGAGAAGGAAATAAGGCAAGGCAAGGACAGGCAAGGACAGGCAAAGCAAGGCTAGGCTGCAGGACATGTTATAGCTTTATAGTTTCTAGCACATTCGTCTTCAGACTAGGAGTAAGGCCATAAGACCGTATGGATTAGGCCCAAGCAGAAACCCCAGCTACTTGAGACACTTAGACTAAGCCTAAAATACGCAGATCTCTCCATAAGGATGGTTTTTATACTGTGCTTCCACAATCTGCTGGCAGTACAAAAATATAAGCTGCAGATCTCTTTAGGCTGAGTCATGGTGCTTTGGTGCAGGGACCATGCATATCACGGGAATATTTCAACATTTCTGCTCTGGTTTTCAGAGTATGACACCAAAACACCCACCTGATGATATCCTTTCAAGAGCAAAGGCAGCAATTTGCAGAATTCCGCATCTTTGGGGAGCTGAGAAATTGCTGAGCTGACACCAAGTCCTGCAGTGTCCCTGTCACCTGCAGAGTCACCACATACTCGCCACGCTAGCGGGCATTGTGACAAAGGTTCTATGTCAGCTGGGTGTGGCAGCCAGGCGCCCCCTAGGGGACGGGGAGCCTGTCAGCCCTGGGCCTGTCACTGCCTGCTGTCCCTTCTGTCACCAGCCAGGCCTCTGAAAATTGGTCAAACCATGCCCAGACTTGGGGCCAATTTGTCCCAAAGTCTTGAAAAGACAAGTCGGGAAGAAAGATATGGGACAGAGGGAGAAAGCGAAGGGAGCAGGAGAAAGGGAAGGAAGAATAAAAAGTAGTGTTGGGCTGCAGGAGTGAGATGGAGGAATTGCAAGAAAAGAGGCAGGAAGCAGGAGAGTGAGAGAAAAGGAAAGAATAGACATACAGCCAGACGAGGGGTTAGTGAGAGAGGATGGGACAGAGAACAGGATGAGAAGGAAATAAGGCAAGGCAAGGACAGGCAAGGACAGGCAAAGCAAGGCTAGGCTGCAGGATATTTTTTCGCTTTATAGTTTCTAGCACATTCGTCTTCAGACTAGGAGTAAGGCCATAAGACCGTATGGATTAGGCCCAAGCAAAAACCCCAGCTACTTGAGACACTTAGACTAAGCCTAAAATACGCAGATCTCTCCATAAGGATGGTTTTTATACTGTGCTTCCACAATCTGCTGGCAGTACAAAAAAATAAGCTGCAGATCTCCTTAGGCTGAGTCATGGTGCTTTGGTGCAGGGACCATGCATATCATGGGAATAGTTCACCATTTCTGCTCTGGTTTTCAGAGTATGACACCAAAACACCCACCTGATGATATCCTTTCAAGAGCAAAGGCAGCAATTTGCAGAATTCCGTTTCTTTGGGGAACTGAGAAATTGCTGAGCTGCCACCAAGTCCTGCAGTGTCCCTGTCACCTGCAGAGTCACCACATACTCGCCACGGTAGCGGGCATTGTGACAAAGGTTCTATGTCAGCTGGGTGTGGCAGCCAGGCGCCCCCTAGGGGATGGGGAGCCTGTCAGCCCCGGGCCTGTCACTGCCTGCTGTCCCTGCTGTCACCAGCCAGGCCTCTGAAAATTGGTCAAACCATGCCCAGACTTGGGGCCAATTTGGCCCAAAGTCTTGAAAAGACAAGTCGGGAAGAAAGATATGGGACAGAGGGAGAAAGCGAAGGGAGCAGGAGAAAGGGAAGGAAGAATAAAAAGTAGTGTTGGGCTTCAGGAGTGAGATGGAGGAATTGCAGGAAAAGAGGCAGGAAGCAGGAGAGTGAGAGAAAAGGAAAGTAGAGACATGCAGCCAGACGAGGGGTTAGTCAGGGAGGATGGGACAGAGAACAGGATGAGAAGGAAATAAGGCAAGGCAAGGACAGGCAAGGACAGGCAAAGCAAGGCTAGGCTGCAGGACATTTTTTCGCTTTATAGTTTCTAGCACATTCGTCTTCAGACTAGGAGTAAGGCCATAAGACCGTATGGAGTAGGCCCAAGCAGAAACCCCAGCTACTTGAGACACTTAGACTAAGCCTAAAATACGCAGATCTCTCCATAAGGATGGTTTTTATACTGTGCTTCCACAATCTGCTGGCAGTACAAAAAAATAAGCTGCAGATCTCCTTAGGCTGAGTCATGGTGCTTTGGTGCAGGGACCATGCATATCATGGGAATATTTCACCATTTCTGCTCCGGTTTTCAGAGTATGACACCAAAACACCCACCTGATGATATCCTTTCAAGAGCAAAGGCAGCAATTTGCAGAATTCCGTTTCTTTGGGGAACTGAGAAATTGTTGAGCTGACACCAAGTCCTGCAGTGTCCCTGTCACCTGCAGAGTCACCACATACTCGCCACGGTAGCGGGAATTGTGACAAAGGTTCTCTGTCAGCTGGGTGTGGCAGCCAGGCGCCCCCTAGGGGATGGGGAGCCTGTCAGCCGCGGGCCTGTCACTGCCTGCTGTCCCTGCAGTCACCAGCCAGGACTCTGAAAATTGGTCAAACCGTGCCCAGACTTGGGGCCAATTTGGCCCAAAGTCTTGAAAAGGCAAGTCGGGAAGAAAGATATGGGACAGAGGGAGAAAGCGAAGGGAGCAGGAGAAAGGGAAGGAAGAATAAAAAGTAGTGTTGGGCTGCAGGAGTGAGATGGAGGAATTGCAAGAAAAGAGGCAGGAAGCAGGAGAGTGAGAGAAAAGGAAAGAATAGACATACAGCCAGACGAGGGGTTAGTGAGAGAGGATGGGACAGAGAACAGGATGAGAAGGAAATAAGGCAAGGCAAGGACAGGCAAGGACAGGCAAAGCAAGGCTAGGCTGCAGGACATGTTATAGCTTTATAGTTTCTAGCACATTCGTCTTCAGACTAGGAGTAAGGCCATAAGACCGTATGGATTAGGCCCAAGCAAAAACCCCAGCTACTTGAGACACTTAGACTAAGCCTAAAATACGCAGATCTCTCCATAAGGATGGTTTTTATACTGTGCTTCCACAATCTGCTGGCAGTACAAAAATATAAGCTGCAGATCTCTTTAGGCTGAGTCATGGTGCTTTGGTGCAGGGACCATGCATATCACGGGAATATTTCAACATTTCTGCTCTGGTTTTCAGAGTATGACACCAAAACACCCACCTGATGATATCCTTTCAAGAGCAAAGGCAGCAATTTGCAGAATTCCGCATCTTTGGGGAGCTGAGAAATTGCTGAGCTGACACCAAGTCCTGCAGTGTCCCTGTCACCTGCAGAGTCACCACATACTCGCCACGCTAGCGGGCATTGTGACAAAGGTTCTATGTCAGCTGGGTGTGGCAGCCAGGCGCCCCCTAGGGGACGGGGAGCCTGTCAGCCCCAGGCCTGTCACTGCCTGCTGTCCCTGCAGTCACCAGCCAGGCCTCTGAAAATTGGTCAAACCATGCCCAGACTTGGGGCCAATTTGTCCCAAAGTCTTGAAAAGACAAGTCGGGAAGAAAGATATGGGACAGAGGGAGAAAGGGAAGGGAGCAGGAGAAAGGGAAGGAAGAATAAAAAGTAGTGTTGGGCTGCAGGAGTGAGATGGAGGAATTGCAAGAAAAGAGGCAGGAAGCAGGAAAGTGAGAGAAAAGGAAAGAAGAGACATACAGCCAGAGGAGGGGTTAGTGAGAGAGGATGGGACAGAGAACAGGATGAGAAGGAAATAAGGCAAGGCAAGGACAGGCAAGGACAGGCAAAGCAAGGCTAGGCTGCAGGATATTTTTCGCTTTATAGTTTCTAGCACATTCGTCTTCAGACTAGGAGTAAGGCCATAAGACCGTATGGATTAGGCCCAAGCAAAAACCCCAGCTACTTGAGACACTAAGACTAAGCCTAAAATACGCAGATCTCTCCATAAGGATGGTTTTTATACTGTGCTTCCACAATCTGCTGGCAGTACACAAAAATAAGCTGCAGATCTCCTTAGGCTGAGTCATGGTGCTTTGGTGCAGGGACCATGCATATCATGGGAATATTTCACCATTTCTGCTCTGGTTTTCAGAGTATGACACCAAAACACCCACCTGATGATATCCTTTCAAGAGCAAAGGCAGCAATTTGCAGAATTCCGTTTCTTTGGGGAGCTGAGAAATTGCTGAGCTGCCACCAAGTCCTGCAGTGTCCCTGTCACCTGCAGAGTCACCACATACTCGCCACGGTAGCGGGCATTGTGACAAAGGTTCTATGTCAGCTGGGTGTGGCTGCCTGGCGCCCCCTAGGAGATGGGGAGCCTGTCAGCCCCAGGCCTGTCACTGCCTGCTGTCCCTGCTGTCACCAGCCAGGCCTCTGAAAATTGGTCAAACCATGCCCAGACTTGGGGCCAATTTGCCCCAAAGTCTTGAAAAGACAAGTCGGGAAGAAAGATATGGGACAGAGGGAGAAAGCGAAGGGAGCAGGAGAAAGGGAAGGAAGAATAAAAAGTAGTGTTGGGCTGCAGGAGTGAGATGGAGGAATTGCCATTAAAGAGGCAGGAAGCAGGAGAGTGAGAGAAAAGGAAAGACGAGACATGCAGCCAGACGAGGGGTTAGTGAGAGAGGATGGGACAGAGAACAGGATGAGAAGGAAATAAGGCAAGGCAAGGACAGGCAAGGACAGTGTCGAGGGTTGAGATTGCGGGGTGACAATAAAACCCTGGCAGATGTATTGTTAACCCCCTCTTCTTCCCCCCCACACTTCCCCCTCCCTCTCCCCCCTTTTCACTAAGGAGAGGCAATTGGGAGGAAAAGAAGCACAGTATAGAGATAAAGTATTGGCCACTTCTCTCGTTCAGCAATGTCCAAAGCCAGCTGGATGGCTTTCACTTCTGCAAATTGACTGGATTCACCTTGTCCTTCAGTGGCTTCTGTAACTTGTCGTGTGGGACTCCACACAGCAGCTTTCCACCTTCGATGTTTTCCTACAAGACGACAGGATCCATCTGTGAACAGTGCATACTGCTTATCAGTCTCTGAAAGAGTATTATACGGTGGTGCTTCTTCGGCACGTTTTACTTCCTCCTCATCTGGAGACATCCCAAAGTCTTTGCTTTCTGGCCAGTCTGTAATCACTTCTAAGATCCCTGGGCGATTGGGACTTCCAATTCGAGCTCGTTGCGTGATCAATGCAATCCATTTACTCCACTTAACTTCGGTTGCATGATGTGGAGAGGGAACCGTCCCTTTGAACATCCAGCTCAGCACTGGCAGTCGAGGTGCCAGGAGGAGCTGTGCTTCAGTACCGATCACTTCTGAAGCAGCTCGAACTCCTTCATATGCTGCTAGTATCTCTTTTTCAGTTGGAGTATAGTTGGCCTCAGATCCTTTGTATCCTCGACTCCAAAAACCTAAGGGTCGACCTCGGGTTTCTCCTGGTGCTTTCTGCCAGAGGCTCCAAGTAAGTCCATTATCTCCGGCTGCGGTGTAGAGCACATTTTTAACATCTAGTCCAGTCCGAACTGGTCCAAGGGCCACCGCATGAGTTATCTCACGCTTAATTTGTTCAAAGGCTTGTCGTTGTTCAGGGCCCCACTCAAAATGGTTCTTTTTACGAGTCACTCGATAGAGGGGGCTCACAATCTGGCTGTAGTCAGGAATATGCATTCTCCAAAAACCTACAACGCCCAAAAAAGTCTGTGTCTCCTTTTTATTAGTAGGTGGAGACATTGCTGCAATTTTGTTGATCACATCCATTGGGATCTGACGACGGCCATCTTGCCATTTTATTCCTAAAAACTGGATCTCTCGTGCAGGTCCCTTGACCTTGCTTCGTTTTATGGCAAAACCAGCATCCAAAAGAATCTGAATTATTCTCTCACCTTTCTCGAAGACTTCTTTCGCTGTGTCGCCCCATACAATGATGTCATCAATATATTGCAAGTGTTCTGGAGCTTTACCTTGCTCCAGCGTGGTCTGGATCAGTCCATGGCAGATGGTAGGACTGTGTTTCCACCCCTGGGGCAAGCGATTCCACGTGTACTGGATGCCTCTCCAGGTGAAAGCAAACTGCGGCCTGCACTCTGCTGCTACAGGAATAGAGAAAAATGCATTAGCAATGTCAATTGTAGCATACCACTTAGCGGCCTTTGACTCCAGTTCAAATTGCAGTTCTAGCATGTCAGGCACAGCAGCACTCAGTGGTGGCGTAACTTCATTCAGGCCACGATAGTCTACAGTTAGTCTCCACTCGTCACTAGACTTACGCACTGGCCAGATTGGGCTGTTAAAAGGTGAGCGAGTCTTACTGATCACACCCTGGCTTTCCAATTGACGGATCAACTTCTGGATAGGAATCAAAGAGTCTCGGTTGGTGCGATATTGCCGACGATGCACTGTCGTGGTAGCAGTTGGCACTTGCTGATCGTCAACCATCAGCAGTCCTACAACAGAAGGGTCATCTGAAAGACCAGGCAAATTAGACAGCTGTTCAATTTTCTCAGTGTCCACAGCTGCTATACCAAATGCCCACCTATACCCTTTTGGGTCCTTAAAATACCCTCTCCTGAGGTAGTCTATGCCAAGGATGCATGGAGCATCTGGACCAGTCACAATGGGATGCTTTTGCCAGTTTTTTCCAGTTAGGCTCATTTCAGCCTCTACAACAGTCAGTTCCTGGGATCCCCCAGTCACTCCAACAATATTAATAGATTGCGTTCCTTTATAATTAGAAGGAATTATTGTGCACTGAGCACCAGTGTCCACTAAAGCTTTGTACTCCTGGGGGTGTGTTGTACCAGGCCATCGTATTTGTACAGTCCAATAAACTCTGTTATCCCTTTCCTCCACCTGGTTGGAGGCAGGGCACCTCTAATTTCTGTTTTGCACAGTCTCTGGGTGTGAATTAGAGGTTCCTTCAAGAGCATCAGAATCTCTTCTGCTCCTTTTGTAAACTGGAGCAGCCACCTTCCTAGGAGTTTTTCCTTTTATCTCACGTACTCGTTTTTGAAGTTCTGAGGTAGGTCTTCCATGCCACTTATTCATGTTTTCTCCCTGCTCATGTAGGAAGAACCACAGTGAACCTCTTTTTGTGGGCTGCCTCTGTCCTCTCTCTCGAGATTGGAAACGCCTTTTCCTAATAGCTGAAACATAGGTTTGTGCAGGTCGTGAATGGTATGTGTCTTCTCTGAGCTCTTTGATTTCTTGCAACAGCTTTTCAAACCGGTCATCAGATTTTTCACACAGTTTCTCTACAGCGGAGACACAAGCCTGTAGAGAACCAGCAAGGCTGTCCTCAAAGTTCCGAAGCTGCTCAATCACTTCATTAATCTCTTGTTGACCTCTAGCTGACCAGACCATTCCTGCCAATGACCTAGCATATGCAGGGGGTGCACTTTGTACAAATCTGCGCCACAGAGATCGTGTACAATTGATTCTATCTGGGTCTGTCCCCTCTTGGTTGTCTGATCCAAAATAGATGATCTCTCGCACAGCTAATTCTCTCAGGAACTGAATACCTCTCTCCATAGTATTCCATTTCCCTAACTTGGATATACAATCTTCCTTGTAGGGAAATCTTACTTTCATAGCTGCCAGGAGTCGGGTCCAGAGACTAGTGGCATTAGACTCTCTTGAAATTGCCCTATCAATGGTGCCTGGCTTCACCACCTTCCAATTCAATTGTTTCTGCCCCATTGTCCCAGCATCGGAGCAGCCAGGTTAAAATATTCTCGCCTTCACGACGACTAAAGTCTTTTCGCAGATCTCTCAGCTCACCTGGAGAAAAGGACCGAGTGGTGGTCACTTCATCTCCTCCCTGTCCTGATGGTGCACCTTGGGTTGATGTTGGCCCTGTGCCATCATCTGCTGCACGGGTAGTCTTTCTAGTGACTTTCTTACAACCAGCAACTGATGCTGATATGGGTTCACCATCATTTGATTTATTTCCAGAGTCTAAATGACTGTCACAGTGATTACAGCAGCAACAGTGCCCAGTGTGTGAAGAAGGGGGGGCTGCCTTTTTAGCCTTTGAGGCTGGAGAAGTAATGTTATCTGCAGCGACCTTGGCAGAGGACTCTGCGGAGGAGCTGTAGCTTCAGCCTGCGAAGCCGCCGTTGTGGGGGCAGTGGCTGCAGCGGCACCTTTGCTGTTTTGCTCTTTCTCGAGCGGCTCGGAGTGCTTTTTGCTAAAGCTTCCGAAGACACACCGCAAATCTCAGGACAACAAAGAGACGCAAACCTCCTGTTGAACGCAATTTCTCTTAACAGAAGCACAAACTGACACACATTCAGCAAACCAGATAACACCATCACAGTTCTATCAAAACTCCAAGGATATTCAAAGCTCTCTAAAACATTTGTGAACTGTCCTAGCGAAAAAACGAAAGTATTGTTAGTCAGCCTTTCTAAAGATTCGCTCGACCAATTAGCAAACATAGAGCCATACTGCTCTTTAATCTCTCCTGGAGGCTTTTCAAGGTAAAGCAGAAGCGAGTAGAAATTCATTAGCGGCTGAAGTATAATGAAATAAACCAGTGACAAACCACACAGTATCATCATGACCATTGTCCAGTTCCTTGTTGTTATATAATGAATACTTCGATTTAAAAAGAAAGCCCAACACAGATATGGAATCAGTGAGCACAGTGTAGAAAATAACTGATACAACTTATGCCATAACATCTTTAAATCAGTGTAATTCACTTTGCCTCAATACAACTAAATAATATCCAAAGCAAACCGACGCGTGAGTATCACAACTCTATGAGTTGGCACCGTGCCAAGAAAACTGAAAGGTACGTCAGAGCACTGGAAAAGCCAAAAATCTTCAAATTTACCCCTTTCTCTTGCCCCACGTTGGGCGCCAATTATCTGTCGAGGGTTAAGATTGCGGGGTGACAATAAAACCCTGGCAGATGTATTGTTAACCCCCTCTTCTTCCCCCCCACACTTCCCCCTCCCTCTCCCCCCTTTTCACTAAGGAGAGGCAATTGGGAGGAAAAGAAGCACAGAGTGAAGAGAGTTGGGAAAAATTAAAGATGTTTTACTAATGCTACTAATAAGAATAGAGAAAATAATACAAAATATACAAAACCAATCTTGAAAGTCTCAGCAACTGCAGAGCCGGCAACCAAAGTCCTGGATTAGACTCTGCAGCCAATCGGAGCTGGATTCAGTCTCTCACTAGGCCTCAGTTTGCAGGGACGACTAGCAAGCTCCTCTTCCAATGTTGGCCATAAGCAGAAGGGAAAAGGGCAAAAGCACACGAGATCCTCGTGATCTCCCACTTTATATAAAGTACTCACGTGAATGGAATGTTATACACAGTTGGTCAGTTTCTTGCTCACTTGTTTCTCGTCGCCCCTCTCGCGAGATGTCCATCTGTGCTTATCATTAAGTTTGCATTCCATTGATAGGTTTACCAAAACATGTGTCTGGTGCTCCAGGAAAATGCAGTTAATATGAAGCCTTTAGCTGACAGGCAAAATTCACTGAAAGAGAAACTTGTTTTTACCAAAACCAGGACAGACAGGCAAAGCAAGGCTAGGCTGCAGGACATTTTTTCGCTTTATAGTTTCTAGCACATTATTCTTCTTACTAGGAGTAAGGCCATAAGACCGTATGGATTAGGCCCAAGCAAAAACCCCTTCTGTCACCAGCCAGGCCTCTGAAACTTGGTCAACCCATGCCCAGACTTGGGGCCAATTTGGCCCAAAGTCTGGAAAAGACAAGTCAGGAAGAAAGATATGGGACAGAGAGAGAAAGTGAAGGGAACAGGAGAAAGGGAAGGAAGAATAAAAAGTAGTGTTGGGCTGCAGCAGTGAGATGGAGGAATTGCAAGAAAAGAGGCAGGAAGCAGGAGAGTGAGAGAAAAGGAAAGACGAGACATGCAGCCAGAAGAGGGGTTAGTGAGAGAGGATGGGACAGAGAACAGGATCAGAAGGAAATAAGGCAAGGCAAGGAAGTCAAGGCAAGGCTAGGCTGCAGGACATTTTTTTGCTTTATAGTTTCTCACACATTCGTCTTCAGACTAGGAGTAAGGCCATAAGACCGTATGGATTAGGCCCAAGCAAATACACCGGCTACTTGAGACACTTAGACTAAGCCTAAAATACGCAGATCTCTCCATAAGGATGGTTTTTATACTGTGCTTCCAAAATCTGCTGGCAGTACAAAAAAATAAGCTGCAGATCTCTTAGGCTGAGTCATGGTGCTTTGGTGCAGGGACCATGCATATCATGGGAATATTTCACCATTTCTGCTCTGGTTTTCAGTGTATGACACCAAAACACCCACCTGATGACATCCTTTCAAGAGCAAAGGCAGCAATTTGCAGAATTTCGCTTCTTTGGGGAAGTGAGAAATTGCTGAGCTGACACCAAGTCCTGCAGTGTCCCTGTCACCTGCAGAGTCACCACGTACTCGCCACGTTAGCGGGCATTGTGACAAAGGTTCTACGTCAGCTGGGTGTGGCAGCCAGGCGCCCCTTAGGTGATGGGGAGCCTGTCAGCCCTGGGCCTGTCACTGCTGGCTGTCCCTGCTGTCACCAGCCAGGCCTCTGAAAATTGGTCAAATCATGCCTAGACTTGGGGCCAGTTTGGCCCAAAGTCTTGAAAAGACAAGTTGGGAAGAAAGATATGAGACAGAGGGAGAAAGCGAAGGGAGCAGGAGAAAGGGAAGGAAGAATAAAAAGTAGTGTTGGGCTGCAGGAGTGAGATGGAGGAATTGCCATTAGAGGCAGGAAGCAGGTGAGTGAGAGAAAAGGAAAGAAGAGACATGCAGCCAGACGAGGGGTTAGTGAGAAAGGATGGGACAGAGAACAGGATGAGAAGGAAATAAGGCAAGGCAAGGACAGGCAAGGACAGGCAAAGCAAGGCTAGGCTGCAGGGCATTTTTTCGCTTTATAGTTTCTAGCACATTCGTCTTCAGACTAGGAGTAAGGCCATAAGACCGTATGGATTAGGCCCAAGCAAAAACCCCAGGTACTTGAGACACTTAGACTAAGCCTAAAATACGCAGATCTCTCCATAAGGATGGTTTTTATACTGTGCTTCCACAATCTGCTGGCAGTACAAAAAAATAAGCTGCAGATCTCCTTAGGCTGAGTCATGGTGCTTTGGTGCAGGGACCATGCATATCATGGGAATATTTCACCATTTCTGCTCTGGTTTTCAGAGTATGACACCAAAACACCCACCTGATGATATCCTTTCAAGAGCAAAGGCAGCAATTTGCAGAATTCCGCTTCTTTGGGGAAGTGAGAAATTGCTGAGCTGCCACCAAGTCCTGCAGTGTCCCTGTCACCTGCAGAGTCACCACATACTAGCCACGGTAGCGGGCATTGTGACAAAGGTTCTATGTCAGCTGGGTGTGGCAGCCAGGCGCCCCCTAGGGGATGGGGAGCCTGTCAGCCCCGGGCCTGTCACTGCCTGCTGTCCCTGCTGTCACCAGCCAGGCCTCTGAAAATTGGTCAAACCATGCCCAGACTTGGGGCCAATTTGGCCCAAAGTCTGGAAAAGACAAGTCAGGAAGAAAGATATGGGACAGAGAGAGAAAGCGAAGGGAGCAGGAGAAAGGGAAGGAAGAATAAAAAGTAGTGTTGGGCTGCAGCAGTGAGATGGAGGAATTGCAAGAAAAGAGGCTGGAAGCAGAAGAGTGAGAGAAAAGGAAAGACGAGACATGCAGCCAGACGAGGGGTTAGTGAGAGAGGATGGGACAGAGAACAGGATCAGAAGGAAATAAGGCAAGGCAAGGACAGGCAAGGACAGGCAAAGCAAGGCTAGGCTGCAGAACATTTTTTTGCTTTATAGTTTCTAACACATTCGTCTTCAGACTAGGAGTAAGGCCATAAGACCGTATGGATTAGGCCCAAGCAAAAACCCCAGCTAGTTGAGACGCTTAGACTAAGCCTAAAATACGCAGATCTCTCCATAAGGATGGTTTTTATACTGTGCTTCCACAATCTGCTGGCAGTACAAAAAAATAAGCTGCAGATCTCCTTAGGCTGAGTCATGGTGCTTTGGTGCAGGGACCATGCATATCATGGGAATATTTCACCATTTCTGCTCTGGTTTTCAGAGTATGACACCAAAACACCCACCTGATGATATCCTTTCAAGAGCAAAGGCAGCAATTTGCAGAATTCCGCTTCTTTGGGGAAGTGAGAAATTGCTGAGCTGCCACCAAGTCCTGCAGTGTCCCTGTCACCTGCAGAGTCACCACATACTAGCCACGGTAGCGGGCATTGTGACAAAGGTTCTATGTCAGCTGGGTGTGGCAGCCAGGCGCCCCCTAGGGGATGGGGAGCCTGTCAGCCCCGGGCCTGTCACTGCCTGCTGTCCCTTCTGTCACCAGCCAGGCCTCTGAAAATTGGTCAAACCATGCCCACACTTGGGGCCAATTTGGCCCAAAGTCTGGAAAAGACAAGTCAGGAAGAAAGATATGGGACAGAGAGAGAAAGCGAAGGGAGCAGGAGAAAGGGAAGGAAGAATAAAAAGTAGTGTTGGGCTGCAGGAGTGAGATGGAGGAATTGCCATTAAAGAGGCAGGAAGCAGGAGAGTGATAGAAAAGTAAAGAAGAGACATGCAGCCAGACTAGGGGTTAGTGAGAGAGGATGGGACAGAGAACAGGATGAGAAGGAAATAAGGCAAGGCAAGGACAGGCAAGGCAAGGCTAGGCTACAGGACATTTTTTTGCTTTATTGTTTCTAGCACATTCGTATTCAGACTAGGAGTAAGGCCATAAGACCGTATGGATTAGGCCCAAGCAGAAACCCCAGCTACTTGAGACACTTAGACTAAGCCTAAAATACGCAGATCTCTCCATAAGGATGGTTTTTATACTGTGCTTCCACAATCTGCTGGCAGTACAAAAAAATAAGCTGCAGATCTCCTTAGGCTGAGTCATGGTGCTTTGGTGCAGGGACCATGCATATCTTGGGAATATTTCACCATTTCTGCTCTGGTTTTCAGTGTATGACACCAAAACACCCACCTGATGATATCCTTTCAAGAGCAAAGGCAGCAACTTGCAGAATTCCGCTTCTCTGGGGAACTGAGAAATTGCTGAGCTGCCACCAAGTCCTGCAGTGTCCCTGTCACCTGCAGAGTCACCACATACTCTCCACGGTAGCGGGCATTGTGACACAGGTTCTTTGTCAGAAGGGTGTGGCAGCCAGGCGCCCCTTAGGGGATGGGGAGCCTGTCAGCCCCCGGCCTGTCACTGCCTGCTGTCCCTGCTGTCACCAGCCAGGCCTCTGAAAATTGGTCAACCCATGCCCAGACTTGGGGCCAATTTGGCCCAAAGTCTGGAAAAGACAAGTCAGGAAGAAAGATATGGGACAGAGAGAGAAAGCGAAGGGAGCAGGAGAAAGGGAAGGAAGAATAAAAAGTAGTGTTGGGCTGCAGCAGTGAGATGGAGGAATTGCAAGAAAAGAGGCTGGAAGCAGAAGAGTGAGAGAAAAGGAAAGACGAGACATGCAGCCAGACGAGGGGTTAGTGAGAGAGGATGGGACAGAGAACAGGATGAGAAGGAAATAAGGCAAGGCAAGGACAGGCAAGGACAGGCAAAGCAAGGCTAGGCTGCAGAACATTTTTTTGCTTTATAGTTTCTAACACATTCGTCTTCAGACTAGGAGTAAGGCCATAAGACCGTATGGATTAGGCCCAAGCAAAAACCCCAGCTAGTTGAGACGCTTAGACTAAGCCTAAAATACGCAGATCTCTCCATAAGGATGGTTTTTATACTGTGCTTCCACAATCTGCTGGCAGTACAAAAAAATAAGCTGCAGATCTCCTTAGGCTGAGTCATGGTGCTTTGGTGCAGGGACCATGCATATCATGGGAATATTTCACCATTTCTGCTCTGGTTTTCAGAGTATGACACCAAAACACCCACCTGATGATATCCTTTCAAGAGCAAAGGCAGCAATTTGCAGAATTCCGCTTCTTTGGGGAAGTGAGAAATTGCTGAGCTGCCACCAAGTCCTGCAGTGTCCCTGTCACCTGCAGAGTCACCACATACTCGCCACGGTAGTGGGCATTGTGACAAAGGTTCTCTGTCAGCTGGGTGTGGCAGCCAGGCGACCCCTAGGGGATGGAGAGCCTGTCAGCCCCGGGCCTGTCACTGCCTGCTGTCCCTGCTGTCACCAGCCAGGCCTCTGAAAATTGGTCAAACCATGCCCAGACTTGGGGCCAATTTGGCCCAAAGTCTTGAAAAGACAAGTCAGGAAGAAAGATATGGGACAGAGGGAGAAAGCGAAGGGAGCAGGAGAAAGGGAAGGAAGAATAAAAAGTAGTGTTGGGCTGCAGGAGTGAGATGGAGGAATTGCCATTAAAGAGGCAGGAAGCAGGAGAGTGAGAGAAAAGGAAAGAAGAGACATGCAGCCAGACGAGGGGTTAGTGAGAGAGGATGGGACAGAGAACAGGATCAGAAGGAAATAAGGCAAGGCAAGGACAGGCAAGGACAGGCAAAGCAAGGCTAGGCTGCAGGGCATTTTTTCGCTTTATAGTTTCTAGCACATTCGTCTTCAGACTAGGAGTAAGGCCATAAAACCGTATGGATTAGGCCCAAGCAAAAACCCCAGCTACTTGAGACACTCAGGTTAAGCCTAAAATACGTAGGTCTCTCCATAAGGATGGTTTTTATACTGTGCTTCCACAATCTGCTGGCAGTACAAAAAAATAAGCTGCAGATCTCCTTAGGCTGAGTCATGGTGCTTTGGTGCAGGGACCATGCATATCATGGGAATATTTCACCATTTCTGCTCTGGTTTTCAGAGTATGACACCAAAACACCCACCTGATGATATCCTTTCAAGAGCAAAGGCAGCAATTTGCAGAATTCCGCTTCTTTGGGGAAGTGAGAAATTGCTGAGCTGCAACCAAGTCCTGCAGTGTCCCTGTCACCTGCAGAGTCACCACACACTCGCCACGGTAGCGGGCCTTGTGACAAAGGTTCTATGTCAGCTGGGTGTGGCAGCCAGGCGCCCCCTAGGGGATGGGGAGCCTGTCAGCCCCGGGCCTGTCACTGCCTGCTGTCCCTTCTGTCACCAGCCAGGCCTCTGAAAATTGGTCAAACCATGCCCACACTTGGGGCCAATTTGGCCCAAAGTCTGGAAAAGACAAGTCAGGAAGAAAGATATGGGACAGAGAGAGAAAGCGAAGGGAGCAGGAGAAAGGGAAGGAAGAATAAAAAGTAGTGTTGGGCTGCAGGAGTGAGATGGAGGAATTGCCATTAAAGAGGCAGGAAGCAGGAGAGTGATAGAAAAGTAAAGAAGAGACATGCAGCCAGACTAGGGGTTAGTGAGAGAGGATGGGACAGAGAACAGGATGAGAAGGAAATAAGGCAAGGCAAGGACAGGCAAAGCAAGGCTAGGCTACAGGACATTTTTTTGCTTTATTGTTTCTAGCACATTCGTATTCAGACTAGGAGTAAGGCCATAAGACCGTATGGATTAGGCCCAAGCAAAAACCCCAGCTACTTGAGACACTTAGACTAAGCCTAAAATACGCAGATCTCTCCATAAGGATGGTTTTTATACTGTGCTTCCACAATCTGCTGGCAGTACAAAAAAATAAGCTGCAGATCTCCTTAGGCTGAGTCATGGTGCTTTGGTGCAGGGACCATGCATATCTTGGGAATATTTCACCATTTCTGCTCTGGTTTTCAGTGTATGACACCAAAACACCCACCTGATGATATCCTTTCAAGAGCAAAGGCAGCAACTTGCAGAATTCCGCTTCTCTGGGGAACTGAGAAATTGCTGAGCTGCCACCAAGTCCTGCAGTGTCCCTGTCACCTGCAGAGTCACCACATACTCTCCACGGTAGCGGGCATTGTGACACAGGTTCTTTGTCAGAAGGGTGTGGCAGCCAGGCGCCCCTTAGGGGATGGGGAGCCTGTCAGCCCCCGGCCTGTCACTGCCTGCTGTCCCTGCTGTCACCAGCCAGGCCTCTGAAAATTGGTCAACCCATGCCCAGACTTGGGGCCAATTTGGCCCAAAGTCTGGAAAAGACAAGTCAGGAAGAAAGATATGGGACAGAGAGAGAAAGCGAAGGGAGCAGGAGAAAGGGAAGGAAGAATAAAAAGTAGTGTTGGGCTGCAGCAGTGAGATGGAGGAATTGCAAGAAAAGAGGCTGGAAGCAGAAGAGTGAGAGAAAAGGAAAGACGAGACATGCAGCCAGACGAGGGGTTAGTGAGAGAGGATGGGACAGAGAACAGGATGAGAAGGAAATAAGGCAAGGCAAGGACAGGCAAGGACAGGCAAAGCAAGGCTAGGCTGCAGAACATTTTTTTGCTTTATAGTTTCTAACACATTCGTCTTCAGACTAGGAGTAAGGCCATAAGACCGTATGGATTAGGCCCAAGCAAAAACCCCAGCTAGTTGAGACGCTTAGACTAAGCCTAAAATACGCAGATCTCTCCATAAGGATGGTTTTTATACTGTGCTTCCACAATCTGCTGGCAGTACAAAAAAATAAGCTGCAGATCTCCTTAGGCTGAGTCATGGTGCTTTGGTGCAGGGACCATGCATATCATGGGAATATTTCACCATTTCTGCTCTGGTTTTCAGAGTATGACACCAAAACACCCACCTGATGATATCCTTTCAAGAGCAAAGGCAGCAATTTGCAGAATTCCGCTTCTTTGGGGAAGTGAGAAATTGCTGAGCTGACACCAAGTCCTGCAGTGTCCCTGTCACCTGCAGAGTCACCACATACTCGCCACGGTAGTGGGCATTGTGACAAAGGTTCTCTGTCAGCTGGGTGTGGCAGCCAGGCGACCCCTAGGGGATGGGGAGCCTGTCAGCCCCGGGCCTGTCACTGCCTGCTGTCCCTGCTGTCACCAGCCAGGCCTCTGAAAATTGGTCAAACCATGCCCAGACTTGGGGCCAATTTGGCCCAAAGTCTTGAAAAGACAAGTCAGGAAGAAAGATATGGGACAGAGGGAGAAAGCGAAGGGAGCAGGAGAAAGGGAAGGAAGAATAAAAAGTAGTGTTGGGCTGCAGGAGTGAGATGGAGGAATTGCCATTAAAGAGGCAGGAAGCAGGAGAGTGAGAGAAAAGGAAAGAAGAGACATGCAGCCAGACGAGGGGTTAGTGAGAGAGGATGGGACAGAGAACAGGATCAGAAGGAAATAAGGCAAGGCAAGGACAGGCAAGGACAGGCAAAGCAAGGCTAGGCTGCAGGGCATTTTTTCGCTTTATAGTTTCTAGCACATTCGTCTTCAGACTAGGAGTAAGGCCATAAAACCGTATGGATTAGGCCCAAGCAAAAACCCCAGCTACTTGAGACACTCAGGATAAGCCTAAAATACGTAGATCTCTCCATAAGGATGGTTTTTATACTGTGCTTCCACAATCTGCTGGCAGTACAAAAAAATAAGCTGCAGATCTCCTTAGGCTGAGTCATGGTGCTTTGGTGCAGGGACCATGCATATCATGGGAATATTTCACCATTTCTGCTCTGGTTTTCAGAGTATGACACCAAAACACCCACCTGATGATATCCTTTCAAGAGCAAAGGCAGCAATTTGCAGAATTCCGCTTCTTTGGGGAAGTGAGAAATTGCTGAGCTGCAACCAAGTCCTGCAGTGTCCCTGTCACCTGCAGAGTCACCACACACTCGCCACGGTAGCGGGCATTGTGACAAAGGTTCTATGTCAGCTGGGTGTGGCAGCCAGGCGACCCCTTAGGTGATGGGGAGCCTGTCAGCCCCGGGCCTGTCACTGCCTGCTGTCCCTGCTGCCACCAGCCAGGCCTCTGAAAATTGGTCAAACCATGCCCAGACTTGGGGCCAATTTGGCCCAAAGTCTTGAAAAGACAAGTTAGGAAGAAAGATATGGGACAGAGAGAGAAAGCGAAGGGAGCAGGAGAAATGGAAGGAAGAATAAAAAGTAGTGTTGGGCTGCAGGAGTGAGATGGAGGAATTGCCATTAAAGAGGCAGGAAGCAGGAGAGTGAGAGAAAAGGAAAGAAGAGACATGCAGCCAGACGAGGGGTTAGTGAGAGAGGATGGGACAGAGAACAGGATGAGAAGGAAATAAGGCAAGGCAAGGACAGGCAAGGACAGGCAAAGCAAGGCTAGGCTGCAGGACATTTTTTCGCTTTATAGTTTCTCACACATTCGTCTTCAGACTAGGAGTAAGGCCATAAGACCGTATGGATTAGGCCCAAGCAAATACACCGGCTACTTGAGACACTTAGACTAAGCCTAAAATACGCAGATCTCTCCATAAGGATGGTTTTTATACTGTGCTTCCAAAATCTGCTGGCAGTACAAAAAAATAAGCTGCAGATCTCTTAGGCTGAGTCATGGTGCTTTGGTGCAGGGACGATGCATATCATGGGAATATTTCACCATTTCTGCTCTGGTTTTCTGTGTATGACACCAAAACACCCACCTGATGACATCCTTTCAAGAGCAAAGGCAGCAATTTGCAGAATTTCGCTTCTTTGGGGAAGTGAGAAATTGCTGAGCTGACACCAAGTCCTGCAGTGTCCCTGTCACCTGCAGAGTCACCACATACTCGCAACGTTAGCGGGCATTGTGACAAAGGTTCTACGTCAGCTGGGTGTGGCAGCCAGGCGCCCCCTAGGGGATGGGGAGCCTGTCAGCCCTGGGCCTGTCACTGCTGGCTGTCCCTGCTGTCACCAGCCAGGCCTCTGAAAATTGGTCAAATCATGCCTAGACTTGGGGCCAGTTTGGCCCAAAGTCTTGAAAAGACAAGTTGGGAAGAAAGATATGAGACAGAGGGAGAAAGCGAAGGGAGCAGGAGAAAGGGAAGGAAGAATAAAAAGTAGTGTTGGGCTGCAGGAGTGAGATGGAGGAATTGCAGGAAAAGAGGGAGGAAGTAGGAGAGTGAGAGAAAAGACGATACAAGCAGCCAGACGAGGGGTTAGTGAGAGAGGATGGGACAGAGAACAGGATGAGAAGGAAATAAGGCAAGGCAAGGACAGGCAAAGCAAGGCTAGGCTACAGGACATTTTTTTGCTTTATTGTTTCTAGCACATTCGTCTTCAGACTAGGAGTAAGGCCATAAGACCGTATGGATTAGGCCCAAGCAAAAACCCCAGCTACTTGAGACACTTAGACTAAGCCTAAAATACGCAGATCTCTCCATAAGGATGGTTTTTATACTGTGCTTCCACAATCTGCTGGCAGTACAAAAAAATAAGCTGCAGATCTCCTTAGGCTGAGTCATGGTGCTTTGGTGCAGGGACCATGCATATCTTGGGAATATTTCACCATTTCTGCTCTGGTTTTCAGTGTATGACACCAAAACACCCACCTGATGATATCCTTTCAAGAGCAAAGGCAGCAACTTGCAGAATTCCGCTTCTCTGGGGAACTGAGAAATTGCTGAGCCGCCACCAAGTCCTGCAGTGTCCCTGTCACCTGCAGAGTCACCACATACTTGCCACGGTAGCGGGCATTGTGACACAGGTTCTATGTCAGAAGGGTGTGGCAGCCAGGCGCCCCTTAGGGGATGGGGAGCCTGTCAGCCCCCGGCCTGTCACTGCCTGCTGTCCCTTCTGTCACCAGCCAGGCCTCTGAAACTTGGTCAACCCATGCCCAGACTTGGGGCCAATTTGGCCCAACGTCTGGAAAAGACAAGTCAGGAAGAAAGATATGGGACAGAGAGAGAAAGCGAAGGGAGCAGGAGAAAGGGAAGGAAGAATAAAAAGTAGTGTTGGGCTTCAGGAGTGAGATGGAGGAATTGCAAGAAAAGAGGCAGGAAGCAGAAGAGTGAGAGAAAAGGAAAGACGAGACATGCAGCCAGACGAGGGGTTAGTGAGAGAGGATGGGACAGAGAACAGGATGAGAAGGAAATAAGGCAAGGCAAGGACAGGCAAGGACAGGCAAAGCAAGGCTAGGCTGCAGAACATTTTTTTGCTTTATAGTTTCTAACACATTCGTCTTCAGACTAGGAGTAAGGCCATAAGACCGTATGGATTAGGCCCAAGCAAAAACCCCAGCTAGTTGAGACGCTTAGACTAAGCCTAAAATACGCAGATCTCTCCATAAGGATGGTTTTTATACTGTGCTTCCACAATCTGCTGGCAGTACAAAAAAATAAGCTGCAGATCTCCTTAGGCTGAGTCATGGTGCTTTGGTGCAGGGACCATGCATATCATGGGAATATTTCACCATTTCTGCTCTGGTTTTCAGAGTATGACACCAAAACACCCACCTGATGATATCCTTTCAAGAGCAAAGGCAGCAATTTGCAGAATTCCGCTTCTTTGGGGAAGTGAGAAATTGCTGAGCTGACACCAAGTCCTGCAGTGTCCCTGTCACCTGCAGAGTCACCGCATCCTCACCACGGTAGCGGGCATTGTGACAAAGGTTCTATGTCAGAAGGGTTTGGCAGCCATGCGCCCCCTAGGGGATGGGGAGCCTGTCAGCCCCGGGCCTGTCACTGCCTGCTGTCCCTGCTGTCACCAGCCAGGTCTCCGAAAATTGGTCAAACCATACCCAGACTTGGGGCCAATTTGGCCCAAAGTCTTGAAAAGGCAAGTCGGGAAGAAAGATATGGGACAGAGGGAGAAAGCGAAGGGAGCAGGAGAAAGGGAAGGAAGAATAGAAAGTAGTGTTGGGCTGCAGGAGTGAGATGGAGGAATTGCAGGAAAAGAGGGAGGAAGTAGGAGAGTGATAGAAAAGGAAAGACGAGTCATGCAGCTAGACGAGGGGTTAGTGAGAGAGGATGGGACAGAGAACAGGATGAGAAGGAAATAAGGCAAGGCAAGGACAGGCAAGGACAGGCAAAGCAAGGCTAGGCTGCAGGACATTTTTTCGCTTTATAGTTTCTAGCACATTCGTGTTCAGACTAGGAGTAAGGCCATAAGACCGTATGGATTAGGCCCAAGCAAAAACCCCAGCTACTTGAGACACTTAGACTAAGCCTAAAATACGCAGATCTCTCCATAAGGGTGGTTTTTATACTGTACTTCTACAATCTGCTGGCAGTACAAAAAAATAAGCTGCAGGTCTCCTTAGGCTGAGTCATGGTGCTTTGGTGCAGGGACCATGCATATCATGGGAATATTTCACCATTTCTGCTCTGGTTTTCAGTGTATGACACCAAAACACCCACCTGATGACATCCTTTCAAGAGCAAAGGCAGCAATTTGCAGAATTCCGCTTCTTTGGGGAAGTGAGAAATTGCTGAGCTGACACCAAGTCCTGCAGTGTCCCTGACACCTGCAGAGTCACCACATACTCGCCACGGTAGCGGGCATTGTGACAAAGGTTCTATGTCAGCTGTGTGTGGCCGCCAGGCACCCCCTAGGGGATGGGGAGCCTGTCAGCCCCGGGCCTGTCACTGCCTGCTGTCCCTGCTGCCACCAGCCAGGCTTCTGAAAATTGGTCAAACCATGCCCAGACATGGGGCCAATTTGGCCCAAAGTCTTGAAAAGACAAGTCGGGAAGAAATATATGGGACAGAGGGAGACAGCGAAGGGAGCAGGAGAAAGGGAAGGAAGAATAAAAAGTAGTGTTGGGCTGCAGAAGTGAGATGGAGGAATTGCAGGAAAAGAGGCAGGAAGCAGGAGAGTGATAGAAAAGGAAAGACGAGACATGCAGCCAGACGAGGGGTTAGTGAGAGGAGATTGGACAGAGAACAGAATGAGAAGGAAATATGGCAAGGCAAGGACAGGCAACGACAGGCAAAGCAAGGCTAGGCTGCAGGACATGTTTTTGCTATGTAGTTTCTAGCACATTCGTCTTCAGACTAGGAGTAAGGCCATAAGACCGTATGGATTAGGCCCAGGCAAAAACACCGGGTACTTGAGACACTTAGAATAAGCCTAAAATACGCAGATCTCCCCATAAGGATGGTTTTTATACTGTGCTTCCACAATCTGCTGGCAGTACAAAAAAATAAGCTGCAGATCTCTGAGGCTGAGTCATGGTGGTTTGTTGCAGGGCCATGCATATCATGGGAATATTTCACCATTTCTGCTCTGGTTTTCAGTGTATGACACCAAAACACCTACCTGATGACATCCTTTCAAGAGCAAAGGCAGCAATTTGCAGAATTCCGCTTCTTTGGGGAAGTGAGAAATAGCTGAGCTGACACCAATTCCTGCAGTGTCTCTGTCACCTGCAGAGTCACCACATACTCGCCACGGTAGCAGGCATTGTGACAAAGGTTCTATGTCAGCTGGGTGTGGCAGCCAGGCGCCCCCTAGGGGATGGGGAGCCTGTCAGCCCCGGGCCTGTCACTGCCTGCTGTCCCTGCTGTCACCAGCCAGGCCTCTGAAAATTGGTCAAACCATGCCCAGACTTGGGGCCAATTTGGCCCAAAGTCTTGAAAAGACAAGTCAGGAAGAAAGATATGGGACAGAGGGAGAAAGCGAAGGGAGCAGGAGAAAGGGAAGGAAGAATAGAAAGTAGTGTCGGGCTGCAGGAGTGAGATGGAGGAATTGCAGGAAAAGAGGGAGGAAGTAGGAGAGTGATAGAAAAGGAAAGACGAGACATGCAGCCAGACGAGGGTTTAGTGAGAGGAGATTGGACAGAGAACAGGATGAGAAGGAAATAAGGCAAGGCAAGGACAGGCAAGGACAGGCAAAGCAAGGCTAGGCTGCAGGACATTTTTTCGCTTTATAGTTTCTAGCACATTCGTGTTCAGACTAGGAGTAAGGCCATAAGACCATATGGATTAGGCCCAAGCAAAAACCCCAGCTACTTGAGACACTTAGACTAAGCCTAAAATACGCAGATTACTCCTTAAGGATTGTTTTTATACTGTGCTTCCAAAATCTGCTGGCAGTACAAAAAAATAAGCTGCAGGTCTCCTTAGGCTGAGTCATGGTGCTTTGGTGCAGGGCCCATGCATATCATGGGAATATTTCACCATTACTGCTCTGGTTTTCAGTGTATGACACCAAAACACCCACCTGATGACATCCTTTCAAGAGCAAAGGCAGCAATTTGCAGAATTCTGATTCTTTGGGGAACTGAGAAATAGCTGAGCTGAAACCAAGTCCTGCAGTGTCCCTGTCACCTGCAGAGTCACCGCATCCTCACCACGGTAGCGGGCATTGTGACCAAGGTTCTATGTCAGAAGGGTTTGGCAGCCATGCGCCCCCTAGGGGATGGGGAGCCTGTCAGCCCCGGGCCTGTCACTGCTTGCTGTCCCTGCTGCCACCAGCCAGGCTTCTGAAAATTGGTCAAACCATGCCCAGACATGGGGCCAATTTGGCCCAAAGTCTTGAAAAGACAAGTCAGGAAGAAAGATATGGGACAGAGGGAGAAAGCGAAGGGAGCAGGAGAAAGGGAAGGAAGAATAGAAAGTAGTGTCGGGCTGCAGGAGTGAGATGGAGGAATTGCAGGAAAAGAGGGAGGAAGTAGGAGAGTGATAGAAAAGGAAAGACGAGACATGCAGCCAGACGAGGGTTTAGTGAGAGGAGATTGGACAGAGAACAGGATGAGAAGGAAATAAGGCAAGGCAAGGACAGGCAAGGACAGGCAAAGCAAGGCTAGGCTGCAGGACATTTTTTCGCTTTATAGTTTCTAGCACATTCGTGTTCAGACTAGGAGTAAGGCCATAAGACCATATGGATTAGGCCCAAGCAAAAACCCCAGCTACTTGAGACACTTAGACTAAGCCTAAAATACGCAGATT
Source organism: Columba livia (assembly GCF_036013475.1). Classification (NCBI taxonomy): domain Eukaryota; kingdom Metazoa; phylum Chordata; class Aves; order Columbiformes; family Columbidae; genus Columba; species Columba livia. Next base: position 2,695,587 of record NW_027043009.1, on the reverse strand, counting down.
ACTCCTTAAGGATTGTTTTTATACTGTGCTTCCAAAATCTGCTGGCAGTACAAAAAAATAAGCTGCAGGTCTCCTTAGGCTGAGTCATGGTGCTTTGGTGCAGGGCCCATGCATATCATGGGAATATTTCACCATTACTGCTCTGGTTTTCAGTGTATGACACCAAAACACCCACCTGATGACATCCTTTCAAGAGCAAAGGCAGCAATTTGCAGAATTCTGATTCTTTGGGGAACTGAGAAATAGCTGAGCTGAAACCAAGTCCTGCAGTGTCCCTGTCACCTGCAGAGTCACCGCATCCTCACCACGGTAGCGGGCATTGTGACCAAGGTTCTATGTCAGAAGGGTTTGGCAGCCATGCGCCCCCTAGGGGATGGGGAGCCTGTCAGCCCCGGGCCTGTCACTGCTTGCTGTCCCTGCTGCCACCAGCCAGGCTTCTGAAAATTGTTAAACCATGCCCAGACATGGGGCCAATTTGGCCCAAAGTCTTGAAAAGACAAGTCGGGAAGAAAGATATGGGACAGAGGGAGAAAGCGAAGGGAGCAGGAGAAAGGGAAGGAAGAATAGAAAGTAGTGTTGGTCTGCAGGAGTGAGATGGAGGAATTGCAAGAAAAGAGGCAGGAAGCAGGAGAGTGAGAGAAAAGGAAAGACGAGACATGCAGCCAGACGAGGGGTTAGTGAGAGAGGATGGGACAGAGAACAGGATGAGAAGGAAATAAGGCAAGGCAAGGACAGGCAAGGACAGGCAAAGCAAGGCTAGGCTGCAGGACATTTTTTCGCTTTATAGTTTCTAGCACATTCGTCTTCAGACTAGGAGTAAGGCCATAAGACCGTATGGATTAGGCCCAAGCAAAAACCCCAGCTACTTGAGACACTTAGACTAAGCCTAAAATACGCAGATCTCTCCATAAGGATGGTTATTATACTGTGCTTCCACAATCTGCTGGCAGTACAAAAAAATAAGCTGCAGATCTCCTTAGGCTGAGTCATGGTGCTTTGGTGCAGGGACCATGCATATCATGGGAATATTTCACCATTTCTGCTCTGGTTTTCAGAGTATGACACCAAAACACCCACCTGATGATATCCTTTCAAGAGCAAAGGCAGCAATTTGCAGAATTCCGCTTCTTTGGGGAAGTGAGAAATTGCTGAGCTGCCACCAAGTCCTGCAGTGTCCCTGTCACCTGCAGAGTCACCACATACTAGCCACGGTAGCGGGCATTGTGACAAAGGTTCTATGTCAGCTGGGTGTGGCAGCCAGGCGCCCCCTAGGGGATGGGGAGCCTGTCAGCCCCGGGCCTGTCACTGCCTGCTGTCCCTTCTGTCACCAGCCAGGCCTCTGAAAATTGGTCAAACCATGCCCACACTTGGGGCCAATTTGGCCCAAAGTCTGGAAAAGACAAGTCAGGAAGAAAGATATGGGACAGAGAGAGAAAGCGAAGGGAGCAGGAGAAAGGGAAGGAAGAATAAAAAGTAGTGTTGGGCTGCAGGAGTGAGATGGAGGAATTGCCATTAAAGAGGCAGGAAGCAGGAGAGTGATAGAAAAGTAAAGAAGAGACATGCAGCCAGACTAGGGGTTAGTGAGAGAGGATGGGACAGAGAACAGGATGAGAAGGAAATAAGGCAAGGCAAGGACAGGCAAAGCAAGGCTAGGCTACAGGACATTTTTTTGCTTTATTGTTTCTAGCACATTCGTATTCAGACTAGGAGTAAGGCCATAAGACCGTATGGATTAGGCCCAAGCAAAAACCCCAGCTACTTGAGACACTTAGACTAAGCCTAAAATACGCAGATCTCTCCATAAGGATGGTTTTTATACTGTGCTTCCACAATCTGCTGGCAGTACAAAAAAATAAGCTGCAGATCTCCTTAGGCTGAGTCATGGTGCTTTGGTGCAGGGACCATGCATATCTTGGGAATATTTCACCATTTCTGCTCTGGTTTTCAGTGTATGACACCAAAACACCCACCTGATGATATCCTTTCAAGAGCAAAGGCAGCAACTTGCAGAATTCCGCTTCTCTGGGGAACTGAGAAATTGCTGAGCTGCCACCAAGTCCTGCAGTGTCCCTGTCACCTGCAGAGTCACCACATACTCTCCACGGTAGCGGGCATTGTGACACAGGTTCTTTGTCAGAAGGGTGTGGCAGCCAGGCGCCCCTTAGGGGATGGGGAGCCTGTCAGCCCCCGGCCTGTCACTGCCTGCTGTCCCTGCTGTCACCAGCCAGGCCTCTGAAAATTGGTCAACCCATGCCCAGACTTGGGGCCAATTTGGCCCAAAGTCTGGAAAAGACAAGTCAGGAAGAAAGATATGGGACAGAGAGAGAAAGCGAAGGGAGCAGGAGAAAGGGAAGGAAGAATAAAAAGTAGTGTTGGGCTGCAGCAGTGAGATGGAGGAATTGCAAGAAAAGAGGCTGGAAGCAGAAGAGTGAGAGAAAAGGAAAGACGAGACATGCAGCCAGACGAGGGGTTAGTGAGAGAGGATGGGACAGAGAACAGGATGAGAAGGAAATAAGGCAAGGCAAGGACAGGCAAGGACAGGCAAAGCAAGGCTAGGCTGCAGAACATTTTTTTGCTTTATAGTTTCTAACACATTCGTCTTCAGACTAGGAGTAAGGCCATAAGACCGTATGGATTAGGCCCAAGCAAAAACCCCAGCTAGTTGAGACGCTTAGACTAAGCCTAAAATACGCAGATCTCTCCATAAGGATGGTTTTTATACTGTGCTTCCACAATCTGCTGGCAGTACAAAAAAATAAGCTGCAGATCTCCTTAGGCTGAGTCATGGTGCTTTGGTGCAGGGACCATGCATATCATGGGAATATTTCACCATTTCTGCTCTGGTTTTCAGAGTATGACACCAAAACACCCACCTGATGATATCCTTTCAAGAGCAAAGGCAGCAATTTGCAGAATTCCGCTTCTTTGGGGAAGTGAGAAATTGCTGAGCTGACACCAAGTCCTGCAGTGTCCCTGTCACCTGCAGAGTCACCACATACTCGCCACGGTAGTGGGCATTGTGACAAAGGTTCTCTGTCAGCTGGGTGTGGCAGCCAGGCGACCCCTAGGGGATGGGGAGCCTGTCAGCCCCGGGCCTGTCACTGCCTGCTGTCCCTGCTGTCACCAGCCAGGCCTCTGAAAATTGGTCAAACCATGCCCAGACTTGGGGCCAATTTGGCCCAAAGTCTTGAAAAGACAAGTCAGGAAGAAAGATATGGGACAGAGGGAGAAAGCGAAGGGAGCAGGAGAAAGGGAAGGAAGAATAAAAAGTAGTGTTGGGCTGCAGGAGTGAGATGGAGGAATTGCCATTAAAGAGGCAGGAAGCAGGAGAGTGAGAGAAAAGGAAAGAAGAGACATGCAGCCAGACGAGGGGTTAGTGAGAGAGGATGGGACAGAGAACAGGATCAGAAGGAAATAAGGCAAGGCAAGGACAGGCAAGGACAGGCAAAGCAAGGCTAGGCTGCAGGGCATTTTTTCGCTTTATAGTTTCTAGCACATTCGTCTTCAGACTAGGAGTAAGGCCATAAAACCGTATGGATTAGGCCCAAGCAAAAACCCCAGCTACTTGAGACACTCAGGATAAGCCTAAAATACGTAGATCTCTCCATAAGGATGGTTTTTATACTGTGCTTCCACAATCTGCTGGCAGTACAAAAAAATAAGCTGCAGATCTCCTTAGGCTGAGTCATGGTGCTTTGGTGCAGGGACCATGCATATCATGGGAATATTTCACCATTTCTGCTCTGGTTTTCAGAGTATGACACCAAAACACCCACCTGATGATATCCTTTCAAGAGCAAAGGCAGCAATTTGCAGAATTCCGCTTCTTTGGGGAAGTGAGAAATTGCTGAGCTGCAACCAAGTCCTGCAGTGTCCCTGTCACCTGCAGAGTCACCACACACTCGCCACGGTAGCGGGCATTGTGACAAAGGTTCTATGTCAGCTGGGTGTGGCAGCCAGGCGACCCCTTAGGTGATGGGGAGCCTGTCAGCCCCGGGCCTGTCACTGCCTGCTGTCCCTGCTGCCACCAGCCAGGCCTCTGAAAATTGGTCAAACCATGCCCAGACTTGGGGCCAATTTGGCCCAAAGTCTTGAAAAGACAAGTTAGGAAGAAAGATATGGGACAGAGAGAGAAAGCGAAGGGAGCAGGAGAAATGGAAGGAAGAATAAAAAGTAGTGTTGGGCTGCAGGAGTGAGATGGAGGAATTGCCATTAAAGAGGCAGGAAGCAGGAGAGTGAGAGAAAAGGAAAGAAGAGACATGCAGCCAGACGAGGGGTTAGTGAGAGAGGATGGGACAGAGAACAGGATGAGAAGGAAATAAGGCAAGGCAAGGACAGGCAAGGACAGGCAAAGCAAGGCTAGGCTGCAGGACATTTTTTCGCTTTATAGTTTCTCACACATTCGTCTTCAGACTAGGAGTAAGGCCATAAGACCGTATGGATTAGGCCCAAGCAAATACACCGGCTACTTGAGACACTTAGACTAAGCCTAAAATACGCAGATCTCTCCATAAGGATGGTTTTTATACTGTGCTTCCAAAATCTGCTGGCAGTACAAAAAAATAAGCTGCAGATCTCTTAGGCTGAGTCATGGTGCTTTGGTGCAGGGACGATGCATATCATGGGAATATTTCACCATTTCTGCTCTGGTTTTCTGTGTATGACACCAAAACACCCACCTGATGACATCCTTTCAAGAGCAAAGGCAGCAATTTGCAGAATTTCGCTTCTTTGGGGAAGTGAGAAATTGCTGAGCTGACACCAAGTCCTGCAGTGTCCCTGTCACCTGCAGAGTCACCACATACTCGCAACGTTAGCGGGCATTGTGACAAAGGTTCTACGTCAGCTGGGTGTGGCAGCCAGGCGCCCCCTAGGGGATGGGGAGCCTGTCAGCCCTGGGCCTGTCACTGCTGGCTGTCCCTGCTGTCACCAGCCAGGCCTCTGAAAATTGGTCAAATCATGCCTAGACTTGGGGCCAGTTTGGCCCAAAGTCTTGAAAAGACAAGTTGGGAAGAAAGATATGAGACAGAGGGAGAAAGCGAAGGGAGCAGGAGAAAGGGAAGGAAGAATAAAAAGTAGTGTTGGGCTGCAGGAGTGAGATGGAGGAATTGCAGGAAAAGAGGGAGGAAGTAGGAGAGTGAGAGAAAAGACGATACAAGCAGCCAGACGAGGGGTTAGTGAGAGAGGATGGGACAGAGAACAGGATGAGAAGGAAATAAGGCAAGGCAAGGACAGGCAAAGCAAGGCTAGGCTACAGGACATTTTTTTGCTTTATTGTTTCTAGCACATTCGTCTTCAGACTAGGAGTAAGGCCATAAGACCGTATGGATTAGGCCCAAGCAAAAACCCCAGCTACTTGAGACACTTAGACTAAGCCTAAAATACGCAGATCTCTCCATAAGGATGGTTTTTATACTGTGCTTCCACAATCTGCTGGCAGTACAAAAAAATAAGCTGCAGATCTCCTTAGGCTGAGTCATGGTGCTTTGGTGCAGGGACCATGCATATCTTGGGAATATTTCACCATTTCTGCTCTGGTTTTCAGTGTATGACACCAAAACACCCACCTGATGATATCCTTTCAAGAGCAAAGGCAGCAACTTGCAGAATTCCGCTTCTCTGGGGAACTGAGAAATTGCTGAGCCGCCACCAAGTCCTGCAGTGTCCCTGTCACCTGCAGAGTCACCACATACTTGCCACGGTAGCGGGCATTGTGACACAGGTTCTATGTCAGAAGGGTGTGGCAGCCAGGCGCCCCTTAGGGGATGGGGAGCCTGTCAGCCCCCGGCCTGTCACTGCCTGCTGTCCCTTCTGTCACCAGCCAGGCCTCTGAAACTTGGTCAACCCATGCCCAGACTTGGGGCCAATTTGGCCCAACGTCTGGAAAAGACAAGTCAGGAAGAAAGATATGGGACAGAGAGAGAAAGCGAAGGGAGCAGGAGAAAGGGAAGGAAGAATAAAAAGTAGTGTTGGGCTTCAGGAGTGAGATGGAGGAATTGCAAGAAAAGAGGCAGGAAGCAGAAGAGTGAGAGAAAAGGAAAGACGAGACATGCAGCCAGACGAGGGGTTAGTGAGAGAGGATGGGACAGAGAACAGGATGAGAAGGAAATAAGGCAAGGCAAGGACAGGCAAGGACAGGCAAAGCAAGGCTAGGCTGCAGAACATTTTTTTGCTTTATAGTTTCTAACACATTCGTCTTCAGACTAGGAGTAAGGCCATAAGACCGTATGGATTAGGCCCAAGCAAAAACCCCAGCTAGTTGAGACGCTTAGACTAAGCCTAAAATACGCAGATCTCTCCATAAGGATGGTTTTTATACTGTGCTTCCACAATCTGCTGGCAGTACAAAAAAATAAGCTGCAGATCTCCTTAGGCTGAGTCATGGTGCTTTGGTGCAGGGACCATGCATATCATGGGAATATTTCACCATTTCTGCTCTGGTTTTCAGAGTATGACACCAAAACACCCACCTGATGATATCCTTTCAAGAGCAAAGGCAGCAATTTGCAGAATTCCGCTTCTTTGGGGAAGTGAGAAATTGCTGAGCTGACACCAAGTCCTGCAGTGTCCCTGTCACCTGCAGAGTCACCGCATCCTCACCACGGTAGCGGGCATTGTGACAAAGGTTCTATGTCAGAAGGGTTTGGCAGCCATGCGCCCCCTAGGGGATGGGGAGCCTGTCAGCCCCGGGCCTGTCACTGCCTGCTGTCCCTGCTGTCACCAGCCAGGTCTCCGAAAATTGGTCAAACCATACCCAGACTTGGGGCCAATTTGGCCCAAAGTCTTGAAAAGGCAAGTCGGGAAGAAAGATATGGGACAGAGGGAGAAAGCGAAGGGAGCAGGAGAAAGGGAAGGAAGAATAGAAAGTAGTGTTGGGCTGCAGGAGTGAGATGGAGGAATTGCAGGAAAAGAGGGAGGAAGTAGGAGAGTGATAGAAAAGGAAAGACGAGTCATGCAGCTAGACGAGGGGTTAGTGAGAGAGGATGGGACAGAGAACAGGATGAGAAGGAAATAAGGCAAGGCAAGGACAGGCAAGGACAGGCAAAGCAAGGCTAGGCTGCAGGACATTTTTTCGCTTTATAGTTTCTAGCACATTCGTGTTCAGACTAGGAGTAAGGCCATAAGACCGTATGGATTAGGCCCAAGCAAAAACCCCAGCTACTTGAGACACTTAGACTAAGCCTAAAATACGCAGATCTCTCCATAAGGGTGGTTTTTATACTGTACTTCTACAATCTGCTGGCAGTACAAAAAAATAAGCTGCAGGTCTCCTTAGGCTGAGTCATGGTGCTTTGGTGCAGGGACCATGCATATCATGGGAATATTTCACCATTTCTGCTCTGGTTTTCAGTGTATGACACCAAAACACCCACCTGATGACATCCTTTCAAGAGCAAAGGCAGCAATTTGCAGAATTCCGCTTCTTTGGGGAAGTGAGAAATTGCTGAGCTGACACCAAGTCCTGCAGTGTCCCTGACACCTGCAGAGTCACCACATACTCGCCACGGTAGCGGGCATTGTGACAAAGGTTCTATGTCAGCTGTGTGTGGCCGCCAGGCACCCCCTAGGGGATGGGGAGCCTGTCAGCCCCGGGCCTGTCACTGCCTGCTGTCCCTGCTGCCACCAGCCAGGCTTCTGAAAATTGGTCAAACCATGCCCAGACATGGGGCCAATTTGGCCCAAAGTCTTGAAAAGACAAGTCGGGAAGAAATATATGGGACAGAGGGAGACAGCGAAGGGAGCAGGAGAAAGGGAAGGAAGAATAAAAAGTAGTGTTGGGCTGCAGAAGTGAGATGGAGGAATTGCAGGAAAAGAGGCAGGAAGCAGGAGAGTGATAGAAAAGGAAAGACGAGACATGCAGCCAGACGAGGGGTTAGTGAGAGGAGATTGGACAGAGAACAGAATGAGAAGGAAATATGGCAAGGCAAGGACAGGCAACGACAGGCAAAGCAAGGCTAGGCTGCAGGACATGTTTTTGCTATGTAGTTTCTAGCACATTCGTCTTCAGACTAGGAGTAAGGCCATAAGACCGTATGGATTAGGCCCAGGCAAAAACACCGGGTACTTGAGACACTTAGAATAAGCCTAAAATACGCAGATCTCCCCATAAGGATGGTTTTTATACTGTGCTTCCACAATCTGCTGGCAGTACAAAAAAATAAGCTGCAGATCTCTGAGGCTGAGTCATGGTGGTTTGTTGCAGGGCCATGCATATCATGGGAATATTTCACCATTTCTGCTCTGGTTTTCAGTGTATGACACCAAAACACCTACCTGATGACATCCTTTCAAGAGCAAAGGCAGCAATTTGCAGAATTCCGCTTCTTTGGGGAAGTGAGAAATAGCTGAGCTGACACCAATTCCTGCAGTGTCTCTGTCACCTGCAGAGTCACCACATACTCGCCACGGTAGCAGGCATTGTGACAAAGGTTCTATGTCAGCTGGGTGTGGCAGCCAGGCGCCCCCTAGGGGATGGGGAGCCTGTCAGCCCCGGGCCTGTCACTGCCTGCTGTCCCTGCTGTCACCAGCCAGGCCTCTGAAAATTGGTCAAACCATGCCCAGACTTGGGGCCAATTTGGCCCAAAGTCTTGAAAAGACAAGTCAGGAAGAAAGATATGGGACAGAGGGAGAAAGCGAAGGGAGCAGGAGAAAGGGAAGGAAGAATAGAAAGTAGTGTCGGGCTGCAGGAGTGAGATGGAGGAATTGCAGGAAAAGAGGGAGGAAGTAGGAGAGTGATAGAAAAGGAAAGACGAGACATGCAGCCAGACGAGGGTTTAGTGAGAGGAGATTGGACAGAGAACAGGATGAGAAGGAAATAAGGCAAGGCAAGGACAGGCAAGGACAGGCAAAGCAAGGCTAGGCTGCAGGACATTTTTTCGCTTTATAGTTTCTAGCACATTCGTGTTCAGACTAGGAGTAAGGCCATAAGACCATATGGATTAGGCCCAAGCAAAAACCCCAGCTACTTGAGACACTTAGACTAAGCCTAAAATACGCAGATTACTCCTTAAGGATTGTTTTTATACTGTGCTTCCAAAATCTGCTGGCAGTACAAAAAAATAAGCTGCAGGTCTCCTTAGGCTGAGTCATGGTGCTTTGGTGCAGGGCCCATGCATATCATGGGAATATTTCACCATTACTGCTCTGGTTTTCAGTGTATGACACCAAAACACCCACCTGATGACATCCTTTCAAGAGCAAAGGCAGCAATTTGCAGAATTCTGATTCTTTGGGGAACTGAGAAATAGCTGAGCTGAAACCAAGTCCTGCAGTGTCCCTGTCACCTGCAGAGTCACCGCATCCTCACCACGGTAGCGGGCATTGTGACCAAGGTTCTATGTCAGAAGGGTTTGGCAGCCATGCGCCCCCTAGGGGATGGGGAGCCTGTCAGCCCCGGGCCTGTCACTGCTTGCTGTCCCTGCTGCCACCAGCCAGGCTTCTGAAAATTGGTCAAACCATGCCCAGACATGGGGCCAATTTGGCCCAAAGTCTTGAAAAGACAAGTCAGGAAGAAAGATATGGGACAGAGGGAGAAAGCGAAGGGAGCAGGAGAAAGGGAAGGAAGAATAGAAAGTAGTGTCGGGCTGCAGGAGTGAGATGGAGGAATTGCAGGAAAAGAGGGAGGAAGTAGGAGAGTGATAGAAAAGGAAAGACGAGACATGCAGCCAGACGAGGGTTTAGTGAGAGGAGATTGGACAGAGAACAGGATGAGAAGGAAATAAGGCAAGGCAAGGACAGGCAAGGACAGGCAAAGCAAGGCTAGGCTGCAGGACATTTTTTCGCTTTATAGTTTCTAGCACATTCGTGTTCAGACTAGGAGTAAGGCCATAAGACCATATGGATTAGGCCCAAGCAAAAACCCCAGCTACTTGAGACACTTAGACTAAGCCTAAAATACGCAGATTACTCCTTAAGGATTGTTTTTATACTGTGCTTCCAAAATCTGCTGGCAGTACAAAAAAATAAGCTGCAGGTCTCCTTAGGCTGAGTCATGGTGCTTTGGTGCAGGGCCCATGCATATCATGGGAATATTTCACCATTACTGCTCTGGTTTTCAGTGTATGACACCAAAACACCCACCTGATGACATCCTTTCAAGAGCAAAGGCAGCAATTTGCAGAATTCTGATTCTTTGGGGAACTGAGAAATAGCTGAGCTGAAACCAAGTCCTGCAGTGTCCCTGTCACCTGCAGAGTCACCGCATCCTCACCACGGTAGCGGGCATTGTGACCAAGGTTCTATGTCAGAAGGGTTTGGCAGCCATGCGCCCCCTAGGGGATGGGGAGCCTGTCAGCCCCGGGCCTGTCACTGCTTGCTGTCCCTGCTGCCACCAGCCAGGCTTCTGAAAATTGTTAAACCATGCCCAGACATGGGGCCAATTTGGCCCAAAGTCTTGAAAAGACAAGTCGGGAAGAAAGATATGGGACAGAGGGAGAAAGCGAAGGGAGCAGGAGAAAGGGAAGGAAGAATAAAAAGTAGTGTTGGGCTGCAGGAGTGAGATGGAGGAATTGCCATTAAAGAGGCAGGAAGCGGGAGAGTGATAGAAAAGGAAAGACGAGACATGCAGCCAGACGAGGGGTTAGTGAGAGGAGACTGGACAGAGAACAGAATGAGAAGGAAATAAGGCAAGGCAAGGACAGGCAAGGACAGGCAAAGCAAGGCTAGGCTGCAGGACATGTTTTTGCTATGTAGTTTCTAGCACATTCGTCTTCAGACTAGGAGTAAGGCCATAAGACCGTATGGATTAGGCCCAAGCAAAAACACCGGGTACTTGAGACACTTAGAATAAGCCTAAAATACGCAGATCTCCCCATAAGGATGGTTTTTATACTGTGCTTCCACAATCTGCTGGCAGTACAAAAAAATAAGCTGCAGATCTCCTTAGGCTGAGTCATGTTGCTTTGTTGCAGGCACCATGCATATCATGGGAATATTTCACCATTTCTGCTCTGGTTTTCAGAGTATGACACCAAAACACCCTCCTGATGATATTCTTTCAAGAGCAAAGGCAGCAACTTGCAGAATTCCGCTTCTTTGGGGAACTGAGAAATTGCTGAGCTGACACCAAGTCCTGCAGTGTCCCTGTCACCTGCAGAGTCACCACATACTCGCCACGGTAGCGGGCATTGTGACAAAGGTTCTATGTCAGCTGGGTGTGGCAGCCAGGCGCCCCCTAGGGGATGGGGAGCCTGTCAGCCCCAGGCCTGTCACTGCGTGCTGTCCCTGCTGTCACCAGCCAGGCCTCTGAAAATTGGTCAAACCATGAACAGACTTGGGGCCAATTTGGCCCAAAGTCTTGAAAAGACAAGTCGGGAAGAAAGATATGGGACAGAGGGAGAAAGCGAAGGGAGCAGGAGAAAGGGAAGGAAGAATAAAAAGTAGTGTTGGGCTGCAGGAGTGAGATGGAGGAATTGCAGGAAAAGAGGGAGGAAGTAGGAGAGTGATAGAAAAGGAAAGACGAGACATGCAGCCAGACGAGGGATTAGTGAGAGAGGATGGGACAGAGAACAGGATGAGAAGGAAATAAGGCAAGGCAAGGACAGGCAAGGACAGGCAAAGCAAGGCTAGGCTGCAGGACATTTTTTTGCTTTATAGTTTATAGCACATTCGTCTTCAGACTAGGAGTAAGGCCATAAGACCGTATGGATTAGGCCCAAGCAAAAACCCCAGCTACTTGAGACACTAAGACTAAGCCTAAAATACGCAGATTACTCCATAAGGATTGTTTTTATACTGTGCTTCCACAATCTGCTGGCAGTACAAAAAAATAAGCTGCAGATCACCTTAGGCTGATTCATGGTGCTTTGTTGCAGGCACCATGCATATCATGACAATATTTCACCATTTCTGCTCTGGTTTTCAGAGTATGACACCAAAACACCCACCTGATGATATCCTTTCAAGAGCAAAGGCAGCAATTTGCAGAATTCCGCTTCTTTGGGGAAATGAGAAATTGCTGAGCTGACACCAAGTCCTGCAGTGTCCCTGTCACCTGCAGAGTCACCACATACTCGCCACGGTAGCGGGCATTGTGACAGAGGTTCTATGTCAGCTGGGTGTGGCAGCCAGGCACCCCCTAGGGGATGGGGAGCCTGTCAGGCCCGGGCCTGTCACTGCCTGCTGTCCCTGCTGTCACCAGCCAGGCCTCTGAAAATTGGTCAAACCATGCCCAGACTTGGGGCCAATTTGGCCCAAAGTCTTGAAAAGACAAGTCGGGAAGAAAGATATGGGACAGAGGGAGAAAGCGAAGGGAGAAGGAGAAAGGGAAGGAAGAATAAAAAGTAGTGTTGGGCTGCAGGAGTGAGATGAAGGAATTGCAGGAAAAGAGGGAGGAAATAGGAGAGTGATAGAAAAGGAAAGACGAGACATGCAGCCAGACGAGGGATTAGTGAGAGAGGATGGGACAGAGAACAGGATGAGAAGGAAATAAGGCAAGGCAAGGACAGGCAAGGACAGGCAAAGCAAGGCTAGGCTGCAGGACATTTTTTTGCTTTATATTTTCTAGCACATTCGTCCTCGGACTACGAGGAAAGCCATGAGACCGAATGGATTAGGCCCAAGCAAATACACCGGCTACTTGAGACACTTAGACTAAGCCTAAAATACGCAGATTACTCCATAAGGATGGTTTTTATACTGTGCTTCCACAATCTGCTGGCAGTACAAAAAAATAAGCTGCAGATCTCCTTAGGCTGAGTCATGTTGCTTTGTTGCAGGCACCATGCATATCATGGGAATATTTCACCATTTCTGCTCTGGTTTTCAGAGTATGACACCAAAACACCCTCCTGATGATATCCTTTCAAGAGCAAAGGCAGCAACTTGCAGAATTCCGCTTCTTTGGGGAACTGAGAAATTGCTGAGCTGACACCAAGTCCTGCAGTGTCCCTGTCACCTGCAGAGTCACCACATACTCGCCACGGTAGCGGGCATTGTGACAAAGGTTCTATGTCAGCTGGGTGTGGCAGCCAGGCGCCCCCTAGGGGATGGGGAGCCTGTCAGCCCCAGGCCTGTCACTGCGTGCTGTCCCTGCTGTCACCAGCCAGGCCTCTGAAAATTGGTCAAACCATGAACAGACTTGGGGCCAATTTGGCCCAAAGTCTTGAAAAGACAAGTCGGGAAGAAAGATATGGGACAGAGGGAGAAAGCGAAGGGAGCAGGAGAAAGGGAAGGAAGAATAAAAAGTAGTGTTGGGCTGCAGGAGTGAGATGGAGGAATTGCCATTAAAGAGGCAGGAAGCGGGAGAGTGATAGAAAAGGAAAGACGAGACATGCAGCCAGACGAGGGGTTAGTGAGAGGAGACTGGACAGAGAACAGAATGAGAAGGAAATAAGGCAAGGCAAGGACAGGCAAGGACAGGCAAAGCAAGGCTAGGCTGCAGGACATGTTTTTGCTATGTAGTTTCTAGCACATTCGTCTTCAGACTAGGAGTAAGGCCATAAGACCGTATGGATTAGGCCCAAGCAAAAACACCGGGTACTTGAGACACTTAGAATAAGCCTAAAATACGCAGATCTCCCCATAAGGATGGTTTTTATACTGTGCTTCCACAATCTGCTGGCAGTACAAAAAAATAAGCTGCAGATCTCCTTAGGCTGAGTCATGTTGCTTTGTTGCAGGCACCATGCATATCATGGGAATATTTCACCATTTCTGCTCTGGTTTTCAGAGTATGACACCAAAACACCCTCCTGATGATATTCTTTCAAGAGCAAAGGCAGCAACTTGCAGAATTCCGCTTCTTTGGGGAACTGAGAAATTGCTGAGCTGACACCAAGTCCTGCAGTGTCCCTGTCACCTGCAGAGTCACCACATACTCGCCACGGTAGCGGGCATTGTGACAAAGGTTCTATGTCAGCTGGGTGTGGCAGCCAGGCGCCCCCTAGGGGATGGGGAGCCTGTCAGCCCCAGGCCTGTCACTGCGTGCTGTCCCTGCTGTCACCAGCCAGGCCTCTGAAAATTGGTCAAACCATGAACAGACTTGGGGCCAATTTGGCCCAAAGTCTTGAAAAGACAAGTCGGGAAGAAAGATATGGGACAGAGGGAGAAAGCGAAGGGAGCAGGAGAAAGGGAAGGAAGAATAAAAAGTAGTGTTGGGCTGCAGGAGTGAGATGGAGGAATTGCAGGAAAAGAGGGAGGAAGTAGGAGAGTGATAGAAAAGGAAAGACGAGACATGCAGCCAGACGAGGGATTAGTGAGAGAGGATGGGACAGAGAACAGGATGAGAAGGAAATAAGGCAAGGCAAGGACAGGCAAGGACAGGCAAAGCAAGGCTAGGCTGCAGGACATTTTTTTGCTTTATAGTTTATAGCACATTCGTCTTCAGACTAGGAGTAAGGCCATAAGACCGTATGGATTAGGCCCAAGCAAAAACCCCAGCTACTTGAGACACTAAGACTAAGCCTAAAATACGCAGATTACTCCATAAGGATTGTTTTTATACTGTGCTTCCACAATCTGCTGGCAGTACAAAAAAATAAGCTGCAGATCACCTTAGGCTGATTCATGGTGCTTTGTTGCAGGCACCATGCATATCATGACAATATTTCACCATTTCTGCTCTGGTTTTCAGAGTATGACACCAAAACACCCACCTGATGATATCCTTTCAAGAGCAAAGGCAGCAATTTGCAGAATTCCGCTTCTTTGGGGAAATGAGAAATTGCTGAGCTGACACCAAGTCCTGCAGTGTCCCTGTCACCTGCAGAGTCACCACATACTCGCCACGGTAGCGGGCATTGTGACAGAGGTTCTATGTCAGCTGGGTGTGCCAGCCAGGCACCCCCTAGGGGATGGGGAGCCTGTCAGGCCCGGGCCTGTCACTGCCTGCTGTCCCTGCTGTCACCAGCCAGGCCTCTGAAAATTGGTCAAACCATGCCCAGACTTGGGGCCAATTTGGCCCAAAGTCTTGAAAAGACAAGTCGGGAAGAAAGATATGGGACAGAGGGAGAAAGCGAAGGGAGAAGGAGAAAGGGAAGGAAGAATAAAAAGTAGTGTTGGGCTGCAGGAGTGAGATGAAGGAATTGCAGGAAAAGAGGGAGGAAATAGGAGAGTGATAGAAAAGGAAAGACGAGACATGCAGCCAGACGAGGGATTAGTGAGAGAGGATGGGACAGAGAACAGGATGAGAAGGAAATAAGGCAAGGCAAGGACAGGCAAGGACAGGCAAAGCAAGGCTAGGCTGCAGGACATTTTTTTGCTTTATATTTTCTAGCACATTCGTCCTCGGACTACGAGGAAAGCCATGAGACCGAATGGATTAGGCCCAAGCAAATACACCGGCTACTTGAGACACTTAGACTAAGCCTAAAATACGCAGATTACTCCATAAGGATGGTTTTTATACTGTGCTTCCACAATCTGCTGGCAGTACAAAAAAATAAGCTGCAGATCTCCTTAGGCTGAGTCATGTTGCTTTGTTGCAGGCACCATGCATATCATGGGAATATTTCACCATTTCTGCTCTGGTTTTCAGAGTATGACACCAAAACACCCTCCTGATGATATCCTTTCAAGAGCAAAGGCAGCAACTTGCAGAATTCCGCTTCTTTGGGGAACTGAGAAATTGCTGAGCTGACACCAAGTCCTGCAGTGTCCCTGTCACCTGCAGAGTCACCACATACTCGCCACGGTAGCGGGCATTGTGACAAAGGTTCTATGTCAGCTGGGTGTGGCAGCCAGGCGCCCCCTAGGGGATGGGGAGCCTGTCAGCCCCAGGCCTGTCACTGCGTGCTGTCCCTGCTGTCACCAGCCAGGCCTCTGAAAATTGGTCAAACCATGAACAGACTTGGGGCCAATTTGGCCCAAAGTCTTGAAAAGACAAGTCGGGAAGAAAGATATGGGACAGAGGGAGAAAGCGAAGGGAGCAGGAGAAAGGGAAGGAAGAATAAAAAGTAGTGTTGGGCTGCAGGAGTGAGATGGAGGAATTGCAGGAAAAGAGGGAGGAAGTAGGAGAGTGATAGAAAAGGAAAGACGAGACATGCAGCCAGACGAGGGATTAGTGAGAGAGGATGGGACAGAGAACAGGATGAGAAGGAAATAAGGCAAGGCAAGGACAGGCAAGGACAGGCAAAGCAAGGCTAGGCTGCAGGACATTTTTTTGCTTTATAGTTTATAGCACATTCGTCTTCAGACTAGGAGTAAGGCCATAAGACCGTATGGATTAGGCCCAAGCAAAAACCCCAGCTACTTGAGACACTAAGACTAAGCCTAAAATACGCAGATTACTCCATAAGGATTGTTTTTATACTGTGCTTCCACAATCTGCTGGCAGTACAAAAAAATAAGCTGCAGATCACCTTAGGCTGATTCATGGTGCTTTGTTGCAGGCACCATGCATATCATGACAATATTTCACCATTTCTGCTCTGGTTTTCAGAGTATGACACCAAAACACCCACCTGATGATATCCTTTCAAGAGCAAAGGCAGCAATTTGCAGAATTCCGCTTCTTTGGGGAAATGAGAAATTGCTGAGCTGACACCAAGTCCTGCAGTGTCCCTGTCACCTGCAGAGTCACCACATACTCGCCACGGTAGCGGGCATTGTGACAGAGGTTCTATGTCAGCTGGGTGTGGCAGCCAGGCACCCCCTAGGGGATGGGGAGCCTGTCAGGCCCGGGCCTGTCACTGCCTGCTGTCCCTGCTGTCACCAGCCAGGCCTCTGAAAATTGGTCAAACCATGCCCAGACTTGGGGCCAATTTGGCCCAAAGTCTTGAAAAGACAAGTCGGGAAGAAAGATATGGGACAGAGGGAGAAAGCGAAGGGAGAAGGAGAAAGGGAAGGAAGAATAAAAAGTAGTGTTGGGCTGCAGGAGTGAGATGAAGGAATTGCAGGAAAAGAGGGAGGAAATAGGAGAGTGATAGAAAAGGAAAGACGAGACATGCAGCCAGACGAGGGATTAGTGAGAGAGGATGGGACAGAGAACAGGATGAGAAGGAAATAAGGCAAGGCAAGGACAGGCAAGGACAGGCAAAGCAAGGCTAGGCTGCAGGACATTTTTTTGCTTTATATTTTCTAGCACATTCGTCCTCGGACTACGAGGAAAGCCATGAGACCGAATGGATTAGGCCCAAGCAAATACACCGGCTACTTGAGACACTTAGACTAAGCCTAAAATACGCAGATTACTCCATAAGGATGGTTTTTATACTGTGCTTCCACAATCTACTGGCAGTACAAAAAAATAAGCTGCAGATCTCCTTAGGCTGAGTCATGTTGCTTTGTTGCAGGCACCATGCATATCATGGGAATATTTCACCATTTCTGCTCTGGTTTTCAGAGTATGACACCAAAACACCCTCCTGATGATATCCTTTCAAGAGCAAAGGCAGCAACTTGCAGAATTCCGCTTCTTTGGGGAACTGAGAAATTGCTGAGCTGACACCAAGTCCTGCAGTGTCCCTGTCACCTGCAGAGTCACCACATACTCGCCACGGTAGCGGGCATTGTGACAAAGGTTCTATGTCAGCTGGGTGTGGCAGCCAGGCGCCCCCTAGGGGATGGGGAGCCTGTCAGCCCCAGGCCTGTCACTGCGTGCTGTCCCTGCTGTCACCAGCCAGGCCTCTGAAAATTGGTCAAACCATGAACAGACTTGGGGCCAATTTGGCCCAAAGTCTTGAAAAGACAAGTCGGGAAGAAAGATATGGGACAGAGGGAGAAAGCGAAGGGAGCAGGAGAAAGGGAAGGAAGAATAAAAAGTAGTGTTGGGCTGCAGGAGTGAGATGGAGGAATTGCAGGAAAAGAGGGAGGAAGTAGGAGAGTGATAGAAAAGGAAAGACGAGACATGCAGCCAGACGAGGGATTAGTGAGAGAGGATGGGACAGAGAACAGGATGAGAAGGAAATAAGGCAAGGCAAGGACAGGCAAGGACAGGCAAAGCAAGGCTAGGCTGCAGGACATTTTTTTGCTTTATAGTTTATAGCACATTCGTCTTCAGACTAGGAGTAAGGCCATAAGACCGTATGGATTAGGCCCAAGCAAAAACCCCAGCTACTTGAGACACTTAGACTAAGCCTAAAATACGCAGATTACTCCATAAGGATTGTTTTTATACTGTGCTTCCACAATCTGCTGGCAGTACAAAAAAATAAGCTGCAGATCACCTTAGGCTGATTCATGGTGCTTTGTTGCAGGCACCATGCATATCATGACAATATTTCACCATTTCTGCTCTGGTTTTCAGAGTATGACACCAAAACACCCACCTGATGATATCCTTTCAAGAGCAAAGGCAGCAATTTGCAGAATTCCGCTTCTTTGGGGAAATGAGAAATTGCTGAGCTGACACCAAGTCCTGCAGTGTCCCTGTCACCTGCAGAGTCACCACATACTCGCCACGGTAGCGGGCATTGTGACAGAGGTTCTATGTCAGCTGGGTGTGGCAGCCAGGCACCCCCTAGGGGATGGGGAGCCTGTCAGCCCCGGGCCTGTCACTGCCTGCTGTCCCTGCTGTCACCAGCCAGGCCTCTGAAAATTGGTCAAACCATGCCCAGACTTGGGGCCAATTTGGCCCAAAGTCTTGAAAAGACAAGTCGGGAAGAAAGATATGGGACAGAGGGAGAAAGCGAAGGGAGAAGGAGAAAGGGAAGGAAGAATAAAAAGTAGTGTTGGGCTGCAGGAGTGAGATGAAGGAATTGCAGGAAAAGAGGGAGGAAATAGGAGAGTGATAGAAAAGGAAAGACGAGACATGCAGCCAGACGAGGGATTAGTGAGAGAGGATGGGACAGAGAACAGGATGAGAAGGAAATAAGGCAAGGCAAGGACAGGCAAGGACAGGCAAAGCAAGGCTAGGCTGCAGGACATTTTTTTGCTTTATATTTTCTAGCACATTCGTCCTCGGACTACGAGGAAAGCCATGAGACCGAATGGATTAGGCCCAAGCAAATACACCGGCTACTTGAGACACTTAGACTAAGCCTAAAATACGCAGATTACTCCATAAGGATGGTTTTTATACTGTGCTTCCACAATCTACTGGCAGTACAAAAAAATAAGCTGCAGATCTCCTTAGGCTGAGTCATGTTGCTTTGTTGCAGGCACCATGCATATCATGGGAATATTTCACCATTTCTGCTCTGGTTTTCAGAGTATGACACCAAAACACCCTCCTGATGATATCCTTTCAAGAGCAAAGGCAGCAACTTGCAGAATTCCGCTTCTTTGGGGAACTGAGAAATTGCTGAGCTGACACCAAGTCCTGCAGTGTCCCTGTCACCTGCAGAGTCACCACATACTCGCCACGGTAGCGGGCATTGTGACAAAGGTTCTATGTCAGCTGGGTGTGGCAGCCAGGCGCCCCCTAGGGGATGGGGAGCCTGTCAGCCCCAGGCCTGTCACTGCGTGCTGTCCCTGCTGTCACCAGCCAGGCCTCTGAAAATTGGTCAAACCATGAACAGACTTGGGGCCAATTTGGCCCAAAGTCTTGAAAAGACAAGTCGGGAAGAAAGATATGGGACAGAGGGAGAAAGCGAAGGGAGCAGGAGAAAGGGAAGGAAGAATAAAAAGTAGTGTTGGGCTGCAGGAGTGAGATGGAGGAATTGCAGGAAAAGAGGGAGGAAGTAGGAGAGTGATAGAAAAGGAAAGACGAGACATGCAGCCAGACGAGGGATTAGTGAGAGAGGATGGGACAGAGAACAGGATGAGAAGGAAATAAGGCAAGGCAAGGACAGGCAAGGACAGGCAAAGCAAGGCTAGGCTGCAGGACATTTTTTTGCTTTATAGTTTATAGCACATTCGTCTTCAGACTAGGAGTAAGGCCATAAGACCGTATGGATTAGGCCCAAGCAAAAACCCCAGCTACTTGAGACACTTAGACTAAGCCTAAAATACGCAGATTACTCCATAAGGATTGTTTTTATACTGTGCTTCCACAATCTGCTGGCAGTACAAAAAAATAAGCTGCAGATCACCTTAGGCTGATTCATGGTGCTTTGTTGCAGGCACCATGCATATCATGACAATATTTCACCATTTCTGCTCTGGTTTTCAGAGTATGACACCAAAACACCCACCTGATGATATCCTTTCAAGAGCAAAGGCAGCAATTTGCAGAATTCCGCTTCTTTGGGGAAATGAGAAATTGCTGAGCTGACACCAAGTCCTGCAGTGTCCCTGTCACCTGCAGAGTCACCACATACTCGCCACGGTAGCGGGCATTGTGACAGAGGTTCTATGTCAGCTGGGTGTGGCAGCCAGGCACCCCCTAGGGGATGGGGAGCCTGTCAGCCCCGGGCCTGTCACTGCCTGCTGTCCCTGCTGTCACCAGCCAGGCCTCTGAAAATTGGTCAAACCATGCCCAGACTTGGGGCCAATTTGGCCCAAAGTCTTGAAAAGACAAGTCGGGAAGAAAGATATGGGACAGAGGGAGAAAGCGAAGGGAGAAGGAGAAAGGGAAGGAAGAATAAAAAGTAGTGTTGGGCTGCAGGAGTGAGATGAAGGAATTGCAGGAAAAGAGGGAGGAAATAGGAGAGTGATAGAAAAGGAAAGACGAGACATGCAGCCAGACGAGGGATTAGTGAGAGAGGATGGGACAGAGAACAGGATGAGAAGGAAATAAGGCAAGGCAAGGACAGGCAAGGACAGGCAAAGCAAGGCTAGGCTGCAGGACATTTTTTTGCTTTATATTTTCTAGCACATTCGTCCTCGGACTACGAGGAAAGCCATGAGACCGAATGGATTAGGCCCAAGCAAATACACCGGCTACTTGAGACACTTAGACTAAGCCTAAAATACGCAGATTACTCCATAAGGATGGTTTTTATACTGTGCTTCCACAATCTACTGGCAGTACAAAAAAATAAGCTGCAGATCTCCTTAGGCTGAGTCATGTTGCTTTGTTGCAGGCACCATGCATATCATGGGAATATTTCACCATTTCTGCTCTGGTTTTCAGAGTATGACACCAAAACACCCTCCTGATGATATCCTTTCAAGAGCAAAGGCAGCAACTTGCAGAATTCCGCTTCTTTGGGGAACTGAGAAATTGCTGAGCTGACACCAAGACCTGCAGTGTCCCTGTCACCTGCAGAGTCACCACATACTCGCCACGGTAGCGGGCATTGTGACAAAGGTTCTATGTCAGCTGGGTGTGGCAGCCAGGCGCCCCCTAGGGGATGGGGAGCCTGTCAGCCCCAGGCCTGTCACTGCGTGCTGTCCCTGCTGTCACCAGCCAGGCCTCTGAAAATTGGTCAAACCATGAACAGACTTGGGGCCAATTTGGCCCAAAGTCTTGAAAAGACAAGTCGGGAAGAAAGATATGGGACAGAGGGAGAAAGCGAAGGGAGCAGGAGAAAGGGAAGGAAGAATAAAAAGTAGTGTTGGGCTGCAGGAGTGAGATGGAGGAATTGCAGGAAAAGAGGGAGGAAGTAGGAGAGTGATAGAAAAGGAAAGACGAGACATGCAGCCAGACGAGGGATTAGTGAGAGAGGATGGGACAGAGAACAGGATGAGAAGGAAATAAGGCAAGGCAAGGACAGGCAAGGACAGGCAAAGCAAGGCTAGGCTGCAGGACATTTTTTTGCTTTATAGTTTATAGCACATTCATCTTCAGACTAGGAGTAAGGCCATAAGACCGTATGGATTAGGCCCAAGCAAAAACCCCAGCTACTTGAAACACTTAGACTAAGCCTAAAATACGCAGATTACTCCATAAGGATTGTTTTTATACTGTGCTTCCACAATCTGCTGGCAGTACAAAAAAATAAGCTGCAGATCTATTACGCTGAGTCATGGTGCTTTGTTGCAGGGACCATGCATATCATGGGAATATTTCACCATTTCTGCTCTGGTTTTCAGATTATGACACCAAAACACCCACCTGATGATATCCTTTCAAGAGCAGAGGCAGCAACTTGCAGAATTCCGCTTCTTTGGGGAAGTGAGAAATTGCTGAGCTGCCACCAAGTCCTGCAGTGTCCCTGTCACCTGCAGAGTCACCACATACTTGCCACGGTAGCGGGCATTGTAACAAAGGTTCTATGTCAGCTGGGTGTGGCAGCCAGGCGCCCCCTAGGGGATGGGGAGCCTATCAGCCCCGGGCCTGTCACTGCCTGCTGTCCCTGCTGTCACCAGCCAGGCCTCTGAAAATTGGTCAAACCATGACCAGAGTTGGGGTCAATTTGGCGCAAAGTCTTGAAAAGACAAGTCGGGAAGAAAGATATGGGACAGAGGGAGAAAGCAAAGGGAGCAGGAGAAAGGGAAGGAAGAATAAAAAGTAGTGTTGGGCTGCAGGAGTGAGATGGAGGAATTGCAGGAAAAGAGGGAGGAAGTAGGAGAGTGATAGAAAAGGAAAGATGAGACATGCAGCCAGACAAGGGGTTAGTGAGAGAGGATGGGACAGAGAACAGGATGAGAAGGAAATAAGGCAAGGCAAGGACAGGCAAGGACAGGCAAAGCAAGGCTAGGCTGCAGGACATTTTTTTGCTTTATATTTTCTAGCACATTCGTCCTCGGACTACGAGGAAAGCCATGAGACCGTATGGATTAGGCCCAAGCAAATACACCGGCTACTTGAGACACTTAGACTAAGCCTAAAATACGCAGATTACTCCATCAGGATTGTTTTTATACTGTGCTTCCACAATCTGCTGGCAGTACAAAAAAATAAGCTGCAGATCTCTTAGGCTGAGTCATGGTGCTTTGTTGCAGGCACCATGCATATCACGGGAATATTTCACCATTTCTGCTCTGGTTTTCAGAGTATGACACCAAAACACCCTCCTGATGATATCCTTTCAAGAGCAAAGGCAGCAACTTGCAGAATTCCGCTTCTTTGGGGAAGTCAGAAATTGCTGAGCTGCCACCAAGTCCTGCAGTGTCCCTGTCACCTGCAGAGTCACCACATACTCGCCACGGTAGCGGGCATTGTGACAAAGGTTCTATGTCAGCTGGGTGTGGCAGCCAGGCGCCCCCTAGGGGATGGGGAGCTTGTCAGCCCCGGGCCTGTCACTGCCTGCTGTCCCTGCTGTCACCAGCCAGGCCTCTGAAAATTGGTCAAACCATGCCCAGACTTGGGGCCAGTTTGGCCCAAAGTCTTGAAAATACAAGTCAGGAAGAAAGATATGGGACAGAGCTAGAAAGCGAAGGGAGCAGGAGAAAGGGAAGGAAGAATAAAAAGTAGTGTTGGGCTGCAGGAGTGAGATGGAGGAACTGCCATTAAAGAGGCAGGAAGCAGGAGAGTGAGAGAAAAGGAAAGACGAGACATGCAGCCAGACAAGGGTTTAGTGAGAGAGGATGGGACAGAGAACAGGATGAGAAGGAAAGAAGGCAAGGCAAGGACAGGCAAGGACAGGCAAAGCAAGGCTAGGCTGCAGGACATTTTTTTGCTTTATATTTTCTAGCACATTCATCTTCAGACTAGGAGTAAGACCATAAGACCGTATGGATTAGGCCCAAGCAAATACACCGGCTACTTGAGACACTTAGACTAAGCCTAAAATACGCAGATTACTCCATAAGGATGGTTTTTATACTCTGCTTCCACAATCTGCTGGCAGTACAAAAACATAAGCTGCAGATCTCTTAGGCTGAGTCATGGTGCTTTGTTGCAGGCACCATGCATATCATGGGAATATTTCACCATTTCTGCTCTGGTTTTCAGAGTATGACACCAAAACACCCTCCTGATGATATCCTTTCAAGAGCAAAGGCAGCAACTTGCAGAATTCCGCTTCTTTGGGGAAGTGAGAAATTGCTGAGCTGCCACCAAGTCCTGCAGTGTCCCTGTCACCTGCAGAGTCACCACATACTCGCCACGGTAGCGGGCATTGTGACAAAGGTTCTATGTCAGCTGGGTGTGGCAGCCAGGTGCCCCCTAGGGGATGGGGAGCCTGTCAGACCCAGGCCTGTCACTGCCTGCTGTCCCTGCTGTCACCAGCCAGGCCTCTGAAAATTGGTCAAACCATGAACAGACTTGGGGCCAATTTGGCCCAAAGTATTGAAAAGACAAGTCGGGAAGAAAGATATGGGACAGAGGGAGAAAGCGAAGGGAGCAGGAGAAAGGGAAGGAAGAATAAAAAGTAGTGTTGGGCTGCAGGAGTGAGATGGAGGAACTGCCATTAAAGAGGCAGGAAGCAGGAGAGTGAGAGAAAAGGAAAGACGAGACATGCAGCCAGACAAGGGGTTAGTGAGAGAGGATGGGACCGAGAACAGGATGAGAAGGAAATATGGCAAGGCAAGGACAGGCAAGGACAGGCAAAGCAAGGCTAGGCTGCAGGACATTTTTTTGCTTTATATTTTCTAGCACATTCGTCCTCGGACTACGAGGAAAGCCATAAGACCATATGGATTAGGCCCAAGCAAATACACCAGCTACTTGAGACACTTAGACTAAGCCTAAAATACGCAGATTACTCCATAAGGATTGTTTTTATACTGTGCTTCCACAATCTGCTGGCAGTACAAAAAAATAAGCTGCAGATCTATTACGCTGAGTCATGGTGCTTTGTTGCAGGCACCATGCATATCATGGGAATATTTCACCATTTCTGCTCTGGTTTTCAGAGTATGACACGAAAACACCCTCCTGATGATATCCTTTCAAGAGCAAAGGCAGCAACTTGCAGAATTCCGCTTCTTTGGGGAAGTGAGAAATTGCTGAGCTGCCACCAAGTCCTGCAGTGTCCCTGTCACCTGCAGAGTCACCACATACTCGCCACGGTAGCGGGCATTGTGACAAAGGTTCTATGTCAGCTGGGTGTGGCAGCCAGGCGACCCCTAGGGGATGGGGAGCTTGTCAGCCCCGGGCCTGTCACTGCCTGCTGTCCCTGCTGTCACCAGCCAGGCCTCTGAAAATTGGTCAAACCATGCCCAGACTTGGGGCCAATTTGGCCCAAAGTCTTGAAAAGACAAGTCGGGAAGAAAGATATGGGACAGAGGGAGAAAGCGAAGGGAGAAGGAGAAAGGGAAGGAAGAATAAAAAGTAGTGTTGGGCTGCAGGAGTGAGATGAAGGAATTGCAGGAAAAGAGGGAGGAAGTAGGAGAGTGATAGAAAAGGAAAGACGAGACATGCAGCCAGATGAGGGATTAGTGAGAGAGGATGGGACAGAGAACAGGATGAGAAGGAAATAAGGCAAGGCAAGGACAGGCAAGGACAGGCAAAGCAAGGCTAGGCTGCAGGACATTTTTTTGCTTTATATTTTCTAGCACATTCGTCCTCGGACTACGAGGAAAGCCATGAGACCGAATGGATTAGGCCCAAGCAAATACACCGGCTACTTGAGACACTTAGACTAAGCCTAAAATACGCAGATTACTCCATAAGGATTGTTTTTATACTGTGCTTCCACAATCTGCTGGCAGTACAAAAAAATAAGCTGCAGATCTCCTTAGGCTGAGTCATGGTGCTTTGTTGCAGGGACCATGCATATCATGGCAATATTTCACCATTTCTGCTCTGGTTTTCAGAGTATGACACCAAAACACCCTCCTGATGATATCCTTTCAAGTGCAAAGGCAGCAACTTGCAGAATTCCGCTTCTTTGGGGAAGTCAGAAATTGCTGAGCTGCCACCAAGTCCTGCAGTGTCCCTGTCACCTGCAGAGTCACCACATACTCGCCACGGTAGCGGGCATTGTGACAAAGGTTCTATGTCAGCTGGGTGTGGCAGCCAGGTGCCCCCTAGGGGATGGGGAGCCTGTCAGACCCAGGCCTGTCACTGCCTGCTGTCCCTGCTGTCACCAGCCAGGCCTCTGAAAATTGGTCAAACCATGACCAGACTTGGGGCCAATTTGGCGCACAGTATTGAAAAGACAAGTCAGGAAGAAAGATATGGGACAGAGGGAGAAAGCGAAGGGAGCAGGAGAAAGGGAAGGAAGAATAAAAAGTAGTGTTGGGCTGCAGGAGTGAGATGGAGGAACTGCCATTAAAGAGGCAGGAAGCAGGAGAGTGAGAGAAAAGGAAAGACGAGACATGCAGCCAGACAAGGGGTTAGTGAGAGAGGATGGGACCGAGAACAGGATGAGAAGGAAATATGGCAAGGCAAGGACAGGCAAGGACAGGCAAAGCAAGGCTAGGCTGCAGGACATTTTTTTGCTTTATATTTTCTAGCACATTCGTCCTCGGACTACGAGGAAAGCCGTAAGACCGTATGGATTAGGCCCAAGCAAATACACCGGCTACTTGAGACACTTAGACTAAGCCTAAAATACGCAGATTACTCCATAAGGATTGTTTTTATACTGTGCTTCCACAATCTGCTGGCAGTACAAAAAAATAAGCTGCAGATCTATTACGCTGAGTCATGGTGCTTTGTTGCAGGGACCATGCATATCATGGGAATATTTCACCATTTCTGCTCTGGTTTTCAGATTATGACACCAAAACACCCACCTGATGATATCCTTTCAAGAGCAGAGGCAGCAACTTGCAGAATTCCGCTTCTTTGGGGAAGTGAGAAATTGCTGAGCTGCCACCAAGTCCTGCAGTGTCCCTGTCACCTGCAGAGTCACCACATACTTGCCACGGTAGCGGGCATTGTAACAAAGGTTCTATGTCAGCTGGGTGTGGCAGCCAGGCGCCCCCTAGGGGATGGGGAGCCTATCAGCCCCGGGCCTGTCACTGCCTGCTGTCCCTGCTGTCACCAGCCAGGCCTCTGAAAATTGGTCAAACCATGACCAGACTTGGGGCCAATTTGGCGCAAAGTATTGAAAAGACAAGTCGGGAAGAAAGATATGGGACAGAGGGAGAAAGCAAAGGGAGCAGGAGAAAGGGAAGGAAGAATAAAAAGTAGTGTTGGGCTGCAGGAGTGAGATGGAGGAATTGCAGGAAAAGAGGGAGGAAGTAGGAGAGTGATAGAAAAGGAAAGATGAGACATGCAGCCAGACGAGGGATTAGTGAGAGAGGATGGGACAGAGAACAGGATGAGAAGGAAATAAGGCAAGGCAAGGACAGGCAAGGACGGGCAAAGCAAGGCTAGGCTGCAGGACATTTTTTTGCTTTATATTTTCTAGCACATTCGTCCTCGGACTACGAGGAAAGCCATGAGACCGTATGGATTAGGCCCAAGCAAATACACCGGCTACTTGAGACACTTAGACTAAGCCTAAAATACGCAGATTACTCCATCAGGATTGTTTTTATACTGTGCTTCCACAATCTGCTGGCAGTACAAAAAAATAAGCTGCAGATCTCTTAGGCTGAGTCATGGTGCTTTGTTGCAGGCACCATGCATATCATGGGAATATTTCACCATTTCTGCTCTGGTTTTCAGAGTATGACACCAAAACACCCTCCTGATGATATCCTTTCAAGAGCAAAGGCAGCAACTTGCAGAATTCCGCTTCTTTGGGGAAGTCAGAAATTGCTGAGCTGCCACCAAGTCCTGCAGTGTCCCTGTCACCTGCATAGTCACCACATACTCGCCACGGTAGCGGGCATTGTGACAAAGGTTCTATGTCAGCTGGGTGTGGCAGCCAGGCGCCCCCTAGGGGATGGAGAGCTTGTCAGCCCCGGGCCTGTCACTGCCTGCTGTCCCTGCTGTCACCAGCCAGGCCTCTGAAAATTGGTCAAACCATGCCCAGACTTGGGGCCAGTTTGGCCCAAAGTCTTGAAAATACAAGTCAGGAAGAAAGATATGGGACAGAGGGAGAAAGCGAAGGGAGCAGGAGAAAGGGAAGGAAGAATAAAAAGTAGTGTTGGGCTGCAGGAGTGAGATGGAGGAACTGCCATTAAAGAGGCAGGAAGCAGGAGAGTGAGAGAAAAGGAAAGACGAGACATGCAGCCAGACAAGGGGTTAGTGAGAGAGGATGGGACCGAGAACAGGATGAGAAGGAAATATGGCAAGGCAAGGACAGGCAAGGACAGGCAAAGCAAGGCTAGGCTGCAGGACATTTTTTTGCTTTATATTTTCTAGCACATTCGTCCTCGGACTACGAGGAAAGCCGTAAGACCGTATGGATTAGGCCCAAGCAAATACACCGGCTACTTGAGACACTTAGACTAAGCCTAAAATACGCAGATTACTCCATAAGGATTGTTTTTATACTGTGCTTCCACAATCTGCTGGCAGTACAAAAAAATAAGCTGCAGATCTATTACGCTGAGTCATGGTGCTTTGTTGCAGGGACCATGCATATCATGGGAATATTTCACCATTTCTGCTCTGGTTTTCAGATTATGACACCAAAACACCCACCTGATGATATCCTTTCAAGAGCAGAGGCAGCAACTTGCAGAATTCCGCTTCTTTGGGGAAGTGAGAAATTGCTGAGCTGCCACCAAGTCCTGCAGTGTCCCTGTCACCTGCAGAGTCACCACATACTTGCCACGGTAGCGGGCATTGTAACAAAGGTTCTATGTCAGCTGGGTGTGGCAGCCAGGCGCCCCCTAGGGGATGGGGAGCCTATCAGCCCCGGGCCTGTCACTGCCTGCTGTCCCTGCTGTCACCAGCCAGGCCTCTGAAAATTGGTCAAACCATGACCAGACTTGGGGCCAATTTGGCGCAAAGTATTGAAAAGACAAGTCGGGAAGAAAGATATGGGACAGAGGGAGAAAGCAAAGGGAGCAGGAGAAAGGGAAGGAAGAATAAAAAGTAGTGTTGGGCTGCAGGAGTGAGATGGAGGAATTGCAGGAAAAGAGGGAGGAAGTAGGAGAGTGATAGAAAAGGAAAGATGAGACATGCAGCCAGACGAGGGATTAGTGAGAGAGGATGGGACAGAGAACAGGATGAGAAGGAAATAAGGCAAGGCAAGGACAGGCAAGGACGGGCAAAGCAAGGCTAGGCTGCAGGACATTTTTTTGCTTTATATTTTCTAGCACATTCGTCCTCGGACTACGAGGAAAGCCATGAGACCGTATGGATTAGGCCCAAGCAAATACACCGGCTACTTGAGACACTTAGACTAAGCCTAAAATACGCAGATTACTCCATCAGGATTGTTTTTATACTGTGCTTCCACAATCTGCTGGCAGTACAAAAAAATAAGCTGCAGATCTCTTAGGCTGAGTCATGGTGCTTTGTTGCAGGCACCATGCATATCATGGGAATATTTCACCATTTCTGCTCTGGTTTTCAGAGTATGACACCAAAACACCCTCCTGATGATATCCTTTCAAGAGCAAAGGCAGCAACTTGCAGAATTCCGCTTCTTTGGGGAAGTCAGAAATTGCTGAGCTGCCACCAAGTCCTGCAGTGTCCCTGTCACCTGCAGAGTCACCACATACTCGCCACGGTAGCGGGCATTGTGACAAAGGTTCTATGTCAGCTGGGTGTGGCAGCCAGGCGCCCCCTAGGGGATGGGGAGCTTGTCAGCCCCGGGCCTGTCACTGCCTGCTGTCCCTGCTGTCACCAGCCAGGCCTCTGAAAATTGGTCAAACCATGCCCAGACTTGGGGCCAGTTTGGCCCAAAGTCTTGAAAAGACAAGTCGGGAAGAAAGATATGGGACAGAGCTAGAAAGCGAAGGGAGCAGGAGAAAGGGAAGGAAGAATAAAAAGTAGTGTTGGGCTGCAGGAGTGAGATGGAGGAACTGCCATTAAAGAGGCAGGAAGCAGGAGAGTGAGAGAAAAGGAAAGACGAGACATGCAGCCAGACAAGGGTTTAGTGCTAGAGGATGGGACAGAGAACAGGATGAGAAGGAAATAAGGCAAGGCAAGGACAGGCAAGGACAGGCAAAGCAAGGCTAGGCTGCAGGACATTTTTTTGCTTTATATTTTCTAGCACATTCATCTTCAGACTAGGAGTAAGACCATAAGACCATATGGATTAGGCCCAAGCAAATACACCGGCTACTTGAGACACTTAGACTAAGCCTAAAATACGCAGATCTCTCCATAAGGATGGTTTTTATACTGTGCTTCCACAATCTGCTGGCAGTACAAAAACATAAGCTGCAGATCTCTTAGGCTGAGTCATGGTGCTTTGTTGCAGGCACCATGCATATCATGGGAATATTTCACCATTTCTGCTCTGGTTTTCAGAGTATGACACGAAAACACCCTCCTGATGATATCCTTTCAAGAGCAAAGGCAGCAACTTGCAGAATTCCGCTTCTTTGGGGAAGTGAGAAATTGCTGAGCTGCCACCAAGTCCTGCAGTGTCCCTGTCACCTGCAGAGTCACCACATACTCGCCACGGTAGCGGGCATTGTGACAAAGGTTCTATGTCAGCTGGGTGTGGCAGCCAGGCGACCCCTAGGGGATGGGGAGCTTGTCAGCCCCGGGCCTGTCACTGCCTGCTGTCCCTGCTGTCACCAGCCAGGCCTCTGAAAATTGGTCAAACCATGACCAGACTTGTGGCCAATTTGGCGCAAAGTATTGAAAAGACAAGTCGGGAAGAAAGATATGGGACAGAGGGAGAAAGCGAAGGGAGCAGGAGAAAGGGAAGGAAGAATAAAAAGTAGTGTTGGGCTGCAGGAGTGAGATGGAGGAACTGCCATTAAAGAGGCAGGAAGCAGGAGAGTGAGAGAAAAGGAAAGACGAGACATGCAGCCAGACAAGGGTTTAGTGAGAGAGTATGGGACAGAGAACAGGATGAGAAGGAAATAAGGCAAGGCAAGGACAGGCAAGGACAGGCAAAGCAAGGCTAGGCTGCAGGACATTTTTTTGCTTTATATTTTCTAGCACATTCATCTTCAGACTAGGAGTAAGACCATAAGACCGTATGGATTAGGCCCAAGCAAATACACCGGCTACTTGAGACACTTAGACTAAGCCTACAATACGCAGATTACTCCATAAGGATGGTTTTTATACTGTGCTTCCACAATCTGCTGGCAGTACAAAAAAATAAGCTGCAGATCTCTTAGGCTGAGTCATGGTGCTTTGTTGCAGGCACCATGCATATCATGGGAATATTTCACCATTTCTGCTCTGGTTTTCAGAGTATGACACGAAAACACCCTCCTGATGATATCCTTTCAAGAGCAAAGGCAGCAACTTGCAGAATTCCGCTTCTTTGGGGAAGTGAGAAATTGCTGAGCTGCCACCAAGTCCTGCAGTGTCCCTGTCACCTGCAGAGTCACCACATACTCGCCACGGTAGCGGGCATTGTGACAAAGGTTCTATGTCAGCTGGGTGTGGCAGCCAGGCGACCCCTAGGGGATGGGGAGCTTGTCAGCCCCGGGCCTGTCACTGCCTGCTGTCCCTGCTGTCACCAGCCAGGCCTCTGAAAATTGGTCAAACCATGCCCAGACTTGGGGCCAATTTGGCCCAAAGTCTTGAAAAGACAAGTCGGGAAGAAAGATATGGGACAGAGGGAGAAAGCGAAGGGAGAAGGAGAAAGGGAAGGAAGAATAAAAAGTAGTGTTGGGCTGCAGGAGTGAGATGGAGGAATTGCAGGAGAAGAGGGAGGAAGTAGGAGAGTGATAGAAAAGGAAAGACGAGACATGCAGCCAGAGGAAGGGTTAGTGAGAGAGGATGGGACAGAGAACAGGATGAGAAGGAAATAAGGCAAGGCAAGGACAGGCAAGGACAGGCAAAGCAAGGCTAGGCTGCAGGACATTTTTTTGCTTTATATTTTCTAGCACATTCGTCCTCGGACTACGAGGAAAGCCATAAGACCGTATGGATTAGGCCCAAGCAAATACACCGGCTACTTGAGACACTTAGACTAAGCCTAAAATACGCAGATTACTCCATAAGGATTGTCTTTATACTGTGCTTCCACAATCTGCTGGCAGTACAAAAAAATAAGCTGCAGATCTCCTTAGGCTGAGTCATGGTGCTTTGGTGCAGGGACCATGCATATCATGGGAATATTTCACCATTTCTGCTCTGGTTTTCAGAGTATGACACCAAAACACCCACCTGATGATATCCTTTCAAGAGCAGAGGCAGCAACTTGCAGAATTCCGCTTCTTTGGGGAAGTGAGAAATTGCTGAGCTGCCACCAAGTCCTGCAGTGTCCAGTCACCTGCAGAGTCACCACATACTTGCCACGGTAGCGGGCATTGTAACAAAGGTTCTATGTCAGCTGGGTGTGGCAGCCAGACGCCCCCTAGGGGATGGGGAGCCTATCAGCCCCGGGCCTGTCACTGCCTGCTGTCCCTGCTGTCACCAGCCAGGCCTCTGAAAATTGGTCAAACCATGACCAGACTTGGGGCCAATTTGGCCCAAAGTCTTGAAAAGACAAGTCGGGAAGAAAGATATGGGACAGAGGGAGAAAGCGAAGGGAGCAGGAGAAAGGGAATGAAGAATAAAAAGTAGTGTTGGGCTGCAGGAGTGAGATGGAGGAATTGCAGGAAAAGAGTCAGGAAGCAGAGGAGTGAGATTAAAGGGAAGAAGAGACATGCAGCCAGACGAGGGGTTATTGAGAGAGGATGGGACAGAGAACAGGATGAGAAGGAAATAAGGCAAGGCAAGGACAGGCAAGGACAGGCCAAGCTGCAGGACATTTATTTGCTTTGTAGTTTCTAGCACATTCGTCTTCAGACTAGGAGGAAAGCTATAAGACCGTATGGATTAGGCCCAAGCATAGACCCCAGCTACTTGAGACACTTAGACTAAGCCAAAAATACGCAGATCTCTCCATAAGGTTGATTTTTATACTGTACTTCCACAATCTGCTGGCAGTACAAAAAAATAAACTGCAGATCTCCTTAGGCTGAGTCATGCTGCTTTGTTGCAGTGTCCCTGTCACCCGCAGAGTCACCGCATCCTCGCCACGCTAGCAGGCATTGTGACAAAGGTTCTATGTCATCTGGGTGTGGCAGCCAAGCGCCCCCTACGGGATGGGGAGCCTGTCAGCCCCGGGCCTGTCACTGCCTGCTGGCCCTGCTGTCACCAGCCAGGCCTCTGAAAACTTGTCAAACCATGCCCACACTTGGGGCCAATTTGGCCCAAAGTCTCCAACAGAGAAGTCGAGAGGAAAGATATGGGACAGAGGGAGAAAGCGAAGGGAGCAGGAGAAAGGGAAGGAAGAACAAAAAGTAGTGTTGGGCTGCAGGATTGAAATGGAGGAATTGCAAGAAAAGAGGCAGGAAGCAGGAGAGTGAGAGAAAAGGAATGTAGAGACATGCAGCCAGACGAGGGTTTAACGAGAGAGAATGGGACAGAGAACAGGATGAGAAGGAAATAAGGCAAGGCAAGGACAGGCAAGGACAGGCAAGGCAAGCCTAGGCTGCAAGACATTTTTTGGCACATTCTTCTTCAGACTAGGAGGAAAGCCATAAAACCGTATGGATTAGGCCCAAGCAAAAACCCCAGCTGCTTGAGACATTTAGACTAAGCCTAAAATACGAAGATCTCTCCATAAGAATGGTTTTTATACTGTACTTCCACAATCTGCAGGCAGTACAAAAAAATAAGCTGCAGGTCTCCTTAGGCTGAGTCATGGTGCTTTGGGGCGGGGATCATGCATATCATGGGCATATTTCACTATTACTGGTCTGGTTTTCAGCGTATTACACCGAAACACCCACCTGATGACATCTTTTCAAGAGCAAAGTGTCGCGGTTGAGGCGTACAAACGACATGGACCAAGTTCTTTCAAGATGAAAGTAATAGATGCCATTTATTGCTACAAGTGCATTTTTTATGCAATTCTACCAGTTCATGTGTCTTTTCAATATTGGTTACAAGTTTCAGCACTGACATCTCATTGGTTAATTTTTCTATCATCCATGTTATTCTTCTCTCCCCTTCTTTCTCACAGGTACATCTCTCCTCTCTCCGGATACTCCTTTACTCCCATCCTTCTCAAGGGTAAATCTTAATATCTCAAGGCTGATCTCTACTCTCATATTTTCTGTCAAGGATTCCACAGACCCGCTGCAGTTTCCCACAATTCCCCCTTTTTTTATTTTTGCTAAAAATGCTGCCCTCATTGTCCACTGCAGGGCCCTTTGCAGCAGAGAAATCATGCATGGCAACATTAGTAACACAACCACAACAACCATCAAAATGATCAGTCCTGTTTTCACTACTGATAACAACCATCCTAGAAACCCTCAACCACTAATCAATTTATTTAACAAATCCCATCGAAGTCTTCACACCCATGTCCTTGAGCGAATAACAAAAAATCTATCGCGACCCCACTCTGCCATGTGGCATGTCTTACAGAATGTACATCTAGAAAAAGTCCACTTAAAGCCTTTTAAGTTCTGTTAGTTTGCTTAACTAGTCAGCATCCTAATTTTCTAAAATATTTAAAGCTTTTAGCTGTGCCAACACCAGATACAAGAGATTCTAAAACCCTTAACCTTGAACCCCAAAAATCTACATTATCATCACATTTTGACTCATATACACGCAAAAAGTGTTTTTCTCGTCTTGCTCTTCTGTGATCTATTATCTATTATACATTGGGCGTTAAGAGAGTTAATAGTCCCAAAATACACAGTCCTTCAACAGCATTAGAAGGAATTCCTGGTCAGGCTCTATCTCCACAGATCAAGAATACACCATACAGGAGGTTTTGGGGTCGCTGTTCCCACATTATCAGTGACATCCCTTGGATTCTTCTGCGAGCCATTACACCATTGAGTTTCATTTCTATAGTCACCAAAGGTAGAATTAACATTTTGCAGTTTTATTCATTCATTTTCTCGTATATTGTTCTGACACTTTTCACAAACCAGGTTGATACAAGTGTCCATGGGCATAGATGCCAGCAATTCCAGTTCCTGTGGTTCAATGTCTATTTCCGGGAGACAGTTAATCCAAAGTGCCATGTTAGTATTATTACAGTTTGTTGCAATGCCTCTGCACCAACCTCTATTTCGAAACAGTTGTGTGATGCTGCTGTAGTCATCAAGGGGGATGCCAACCAAGCATGTGTGGAACGGGTTTTCCAGAGATGCCATAGCTAGGCATATGGAGTCCTGGTCAGTCATGTTGGTTAAAGTACTCCACATGTTAGTCTTTGTCTGTGCGGGCATCCAAAACACAGCAGCTGCAACAATCATTGTCAGGAAGATAACACAGGTTTCACATTTCGTGCTGGCAACCATTGCGGCCCTTGATCTGTAAAGACATAAGCATAGCCTCTCCCCCAGGTTATCAATTGATGTGGCCTTTTCCATTGACCATTAACTAGTGATTTGGCCATAACTAATGTAGGTTCTTTCTGATTTAGCATGGTTTTGGGTCACACTTGCAAAGTATTTCATCACATACAATGCTTTTGACAATAGGTGTTGTGGTGTTTTCCCTACTTCTCCCCCCTTTTTGTTTAAAAAAGAACAGAACCAAAACAAAAAACACAGTTCAGAAGGAGATACGTGCATTGGACCTTGACTACGTACTCAGAATCACAAATCAAATTTAGAGGTTCCTCCTTAAAAAGCTCTAAGTAATGTAAAGCTGTGTCAAGTTCTGCTAATTGGGTTGAACCTTCAATAATTTTTACAGAATGATGCCAATTGTTATCTTCACACCAAACCACTACAGCTTTATGGGACTTCCCAGAACCAGCAACAAAAACTTTGCAAGTATGTAGGATCAGACCAAATACAAGTATGGCCTATGACCTGATGTGAAAGACTTGCAGGTTCTGCAGCAATTTACATTTTACATTTATGCATGCCAAAAGCTGTGCTGTTAAGAAAACCAGCTAGTGCAATTTACAAAGACATAGATTACAAATAAAATTAAAAAATCAGAATTACATTTCACAAATGGTACATATATGACAAAAGGATCATGGCCTATTGAAACTTAAATTCATTCCCTGCTTTTCTTGATCAGAGTAAAAAGCAGTATATCAGTCTGCTAGCAATCTCATCATACTGTTCCACAATAGCCACAGGTTGTTTCTATGTTGTAGCTATAAATAGACAAATCTGCAAGTCCAATTGAATGCAGTCAGCCTGTAAAGTTGTCATAAATTTATTCCTCAAAGTTTCCAACTCCATTTTGGCTGTCATATTTATTGGATATTGTTTTCCCTTACCAGATCGAAGTCCTGTTTCAGATCAATCAGTGTAGTATTTGCTTTATCGAAACATTGGCTGTTAATACTAGTGGAAATACAGCATTTGAAATTTCCTTGGAGATTTCTCACTTGCAGCAAGCAGATATGCGCCATCCAAGCAGCTTCTTGTAGGCCATGCAACTAAACAGAATTCTCAGAAAACGTTATTTGAGCTTACAATTTACTTAACAAATCTTAACCTAAGAGAAGTATAGGAGTTTCTAACAACCATAAGAATTCATGTATTTAAACTTTGTTCCAAATATGGCATTCTATTGGTCTCAAAAAACGGCCTTTCTTTAATTCTCTCTCATGACCTCAAAAACTAGCACAGTGAATTTACTAAGAAGTCACTTACAACTAATTACCACAGAATAAGTCTATTAACAAATTTTTGGTTTAGTTTTCCAGTTTCATTAGAACTATGGGTCTGCTAAGGATGCCTTTAAACTTCACCCTCGGACTGCTCCATTCAGTATTACATCGCTGCAGTGGCGGGGAGAGAGAACCCCCCTTTCACTGCTTTAAAAGCAGGCAGCCAGATTTTTCCAGTTGTTTTTTCTTTCTGTGCAGTGTAGATATAACCAAGGTCACGCAGCTGGCATACTGGCTGGTATGAAGTAGGAGGTTCTGGGAAACTTCTCAGTTACAATGAGCTGCACACAGGCCTGGGATATTTTGCTCTTTTGTTTACCCATTTCATTCCAACTACAAATTTCAAGTAGCTCAGAAATAGTTACATTCCTTAGCTTCATTTACGTTTTACAATTTAGAGGTGTCAAAAAACAGTATAAACCAGTATAATAAACATAAATCCATTAGTCTATTTTCCTAGATCCAAATCAGTTAATATTCTAGCAATTTTTAAATACAACCTCTTCCAAATTCACAGCTATCATAGCATTTTAACAATTTAAATGCTTTTCTAACAATATAAGCGATTACTTTAATGTGTAAGGATGCATCCTAAGGGGGAGCAAGGTGGAATTTTAGCAGTGGAACCGGTTCACATTTTGTAATTATCTCCCCAAACAAGATTCTTTTGGTACCAAATATGAATATGCAAACTAAAATACTGAGCTCAGATGTGAAAACCATATACCAAGTTCAAATAAGCAGATGGATCACCGTTACACCAATTTAAGACAATATCTCAATTTTTTGCATTGCACCTTTGGGCTGCCTACTGCTCAGCCAGGTGGAGGTACCTCTGGGTCTCCCTGACAAAAAAAGTCAGTGCGCACTGGAGCCCCATCGGCCTCCGCAGCGAGCTGGACTGGGCAAGGCCTTTTTTGTTTTATTTTGTTTTGTTTTAGTGTCTCATCTGGTGCGCCACAGCTGTTATGCCAAAACCAGGATTCTTTACATGATGTGCATACGGAAAAACCAAATCCAGCACACCGAGATGAGACACAGCCTGTCACAGAGTTGCGCAAGTCTGAATGCCGGAATAAAGGTAGCATGCTAGAGAAAAGAAAAAAAAATAACAGCTACTACACACAAAATTTTACCATCACATTCACGCAGTAAAGAACTAAATTACTTATGATCTTCTGTATTATCACAAAACACACATTTTGAATCAACGGATTCTCATAATTTAACAGACTGTAAACTTATCGTACCATATAATAAAGACCTACCAAAATTACAACATGCTTAAACCGATACCCACAAAGAAAACAGGTTAATGAGGGAAGCATCTTGCAGACTTCAGCAAGTTTACTGTGACATGTGTGTTATCAGTTAACTCTCTCTCAGCTTGTTGACGTTCAAATCGTTCCAGCTGTAAAACTGTCTGTAATGATCTAATGATCTCTTGTAGAGATTTATTTTGTCCTGCTCTTCTCATCTTAAAAACAACATTAATTGCAACAAAATTCTATTCTCCGGACACTTTTCCCAATCATTTAACGTAAACAGCAGCGAACACTGATTTCAGTATTTAACAAGATCTTCCTTCCTCATAATTCCGAGTGCTTTCCTAAGTTTTAAAACACCTCCCAATACTGATTTTTCAGGAACACAACTGAAAACAATTATTCCTGACCCCGTCTTGCAAGTAAAACCTTGAGAATGGGGAGGGAGGGGGAGAAAACACAGGGTGCTTGCAGCACGACTGGGAAAAATGGGGACAGAGTTTTACGGCGCACTGAAAAACAACTAGTAAAACAATTAACTCACATTCCTGACAAGCTGCTTGATTTTCAGAGAGGCAATACACAGAAGCACATAATATGTACTGTAAAACTTGCAGATAACACATCGGTAGCAAGCATTAGCATTCTCTACTGCTAATTTCAACATTAGTGCTTCCTTAACTTCTAAGTTTTCAACCTGCTTATTGATGGCCTCTTGAAGGTGGTCAATAAATTGCATGTAATTCTCACTGGGACCCTGATCAATAGTTGCAATTGATTTGGCTGCATTGTTGGTTTCAGGCACCTTTATCATAGCTTGATATGCGAGGTCTGGTGACTGCCTCAGGATTTCAGAAAGTTATCGTGCCTGTAGTTGTGGTGTGTCAATTAGTGTCTCTTCCAGAAACACACGGGGTCCCGTGGTTTAACTGTAACTGAAAATGGGGGTAAATCCCAGCTTTTTGGTAAGTTCAGTTTACGCTCTGAAACTCCACCCCCACCCTCAGGAATTCGCTTTTTAGCAGTGTGGGAGGGAGGCGGGGGCAGGTTGGGGGGACCCAAATCCATAGGAATTACGTTATTTGGCTCAGTCTGGCTCACCACGGGGGGTCCTCCCCACCTAAATCTCCAGGCAAGGGGGGATAGGAAAAAAAATGTCCATTTTTTTCTTCCGCAACTGATAGCGGCGGGGCAGAGGGTTGAACTGTGATCAATGGCGGTGACGCAGACGGCGGAACCGCGGTTGATGATGGTAGAGGAGAGGTTCGAGCCGTGATTGATGACAGCGGAGCGGTCGGCCGAACGCATTGCTCCGACCGGTGTTTCGAGGGCCCCTCCCGAGATCGCACATAACCCAACGCTGTTTTTTCATGTGAGTCTTTCATAGCTTTTATCTGATCTCGGGGCCACACACATGTATATGAGTCTTCCATAATTTTTTTCTGATCTCGGAGCCACACATACATATGCTCCTTCTTTACTCCTTTTAACTTTCCAAGAAAGTGCCGCGGATCCTTATCCGTGTCAGATAATACGGACTTGGGTGGTTTTGACGAATCCTTAGTAACAGGGGAGGTTGGAGTAGTACTTAATCTTGCCTTTTCCTCCGAATCTGGCCCAGGAGAGCCAGGAAGACCATCCCCCTCCGCCGCCTCTGCCTGTTGCTGTTTTAACTCTTTCAGAGTATCTGATAACAAGCACCACGTCGTTAACAGTTCAGATGCTTCCTTGGACCCTTTAGTAGCACTGTCAAGCAGTTTATCCCCCAAGTCCATCCATTGTGACACACTAAATGCTGTCACAGGATTAACCTCTATACCTTGTGCTTTGCCCCATAGTAAAATTTTTCTTAAAGTCAGTTCTGGAAGGCTAACACCCTGCTTCTTCAGAAGCAGCTTCCATGTAGATAATATAGTACCCTCTTCTTTAGATAAGTTTCACCCCCCCTGTTCCCGGTAGCTCACCTGCTCCCTAGCGAGGTGTCTTTTCAACGTTCCGGACCTTCGGCAGCTCTCCTCGGCTGCTCTTATCAGCTGTACCGGGCTCCGTCTCCACAGCTCTTCTCCGGCTGTTCACAGCTTCATGCTGTCACCTTGTCATGCAAGATCCTCTTCAGGCAGGATCACGTCGGGGTCACCGTATTTCGCGGTTGAGACAGACAAATGACATGGACCAAGTTCTTTCAAGATGAAAGAAATGGAGTGCCATTTATTGCTACAAGTGCATTTTTATACAATTCAATCAGTTCATGTGTCTTTTCACTATTGGTTACAAGTTACAGCACTAACATCTCATTGGTTAATTTTTCTATCATCCATGTTATTCTTCTATCCCTTTCTCTCTCACGGGTACATCTCTCCTCTCTCCGCATACTCCTTTACTCCTATCCTTCTCAAGGGCAAATCTTAATATCTCAAGGCTGATCTCTAGTTTCATATTTTCTGTCAAGGATTCCACATACCCGCTGCAGTTTCCCACAACACACACACTGTCTAATTGGTTTTGTGACACACACACGCTGGCCAATGGTGTTTGTGACACACACGGTGTCAAATGGGGTTTGTGACACACACGGTGTCAAATGGGGTTTGCGACACACACACACTGTCGAGGGGGGTTTGTGACACACACGCTGTCCAATGGGGTTCGTGACACACACAATGTCCAATGGGTTTTGTGACACGCACGCTGTCCAATGGGGATTGTAACACACACACGCTGTCTATTGGTGTTTGTGACACGCATACTGTCCAATGGGGTTTCTGACACACACTCTGTCCAATGGGTGATGTGACACAAAGACTGTCCAGGGGGGTTTGAGACACACACACTGTTTAAAGGGGTTTGTTACATATACTCTGTCCAATGAGGTTTATGACACACACACTGACCAATGGGGATTGTGACACACAGACGCTGTCCAATGGGGTTTGTGAAACACACTGTCCAATGGGGATTGTGACACACACACTGTCCAATGGGGATTGTGAACACACACATGCTGTCCAATGGTGTTTGTGACACACAAACTCTGTCCAATGGGGTTTGTGACACACACGCTGTCCAGTGGAGATTTTGACACACACACGCTGTCCAATGGGGGTTGTGACACACACAATCTATCCAATGGGCTTGTGAAACACAGGTTGTCCAATGGGGATAGTGACACACATGCTGTCCAGTGTGTTTTGTGACACACAAACTGTCCAATGGGGTTTGTGACACACACACTTTCCACTGGGTTTGGAACACACACGCTGTCCAGGTGAGTTTGTGAGACACACGCTGTCCAATGGGGTTTGTGACACACACACTCTGTCCTGGACAGCGTATTTTGGACAGGGTATTTTGACTCACACACGCTCTCCAATGGGGTTTGGACACACACACTGTTCAATGGGGTTTGTGACACACACACTGTCCAATGGGGATTGTGGCACACACATGCTGTCCAATGGGGTTTGTGACACACACGTGGTCCAACGGGGTTCGTGACACATACGCTGTCCAATAGGGTTTGCGACACACACACTTTCCAATGCGGTTTGTGAAACACACGCTGTCCAATGGGGTTCGTGACACACACGCTGTCCAATAAGGTTTATGACACACACACTTTCCAATGGGGTTTGTGACACACATGCTGTCCAATGGGGTTCGTGACACACACGCTGTCCAATAAGGTTTATGACACACACACTTTCCAATGGGGTTTGTGACACACACGCTGTCCAATGGGGTTTGTGACACATACACTGTTCCGGGGGGTTTGTGACGCACACGCTGTCCAATGGTGTTTGTGACACAGAGACTCTCCAGGGGTGTTTGTGACACATGCGCTGTCCAGAGGGGTTTGTGACACACACACGCTGTCCAATGGGGTTTGTCACACACACTCTTTCCAATAGGGTTTGTGACACACACATGCTGTCCAATGGGGTTTGTCACACACATGCTGTCCACTGGGGATTTTGACACACACACGCTGTCCAATGGGGATTGAGAGATACACACGCTGTCCAATGGTGTTTGTGACACGCATGCTGTCCAATGGGTTTTGTGACACACACACAGTCCGGGGGGGTTTATGAAACAATCGCTGTCCAATGGGGTTTGTGACACACACACTCTGTCCAATGGGGTTCGTGACACACACACTGGCCAGTGGGGATTGTGACACACACGCTTTCCTATGGGGTTTGTGACACACACACGCTGTCCAATGGGGTTTGTGTCACACACACACTTTCCAATGGGTTTTGTGAAACACACACGCTCTCCAATGTGGTTTATGAGAAACACACTTTCCAATGGGTTTTGTGGCACACACACTGTCCAATGGGGTTTGTGACAAATACATGCTGTCCAATGCTATTTGTGAACATACACGCTGTCCAATGCTTTTTGTGACACACACACTCTGTCTAATGGGGATTGTGACACACACACGCTGTCCCATAGGGTCTGTGATACGCATGCTGTCCAATGGGGTTTGTGACACACACATTGTACAGTGGGGGTTGTGACACATACGCTGTGCAATGGGGTTTGTGACACACACACTCTGTCCAATGGGGATTGTGACACACACACACTGTCCAATGAGGATTGTGACACAAACAAGGTCCAATGGCGTTTGTGATACACACGCTGTCCAATGGGGATTGTGACACACACGTGCTGTCCAATGGTGTTTGTGACACGCATGCTGTCCAATGGCGTTTGTGACACAGATGATGTCCAATGCGGTTCATGACAAACACTCTGTCCAGTGGCGTTTGTGAAACACACACTGTCCAGTAGGGTTTGTGACACAAACATTTTCCAATGGGGTTTCTAACACACACACAGTTCAAATGGAGTTTTTGACACAGACAGTGTCCACGGGAGTTTGTGACACTCACGCTGTCCAATGGGGATTGTGACACACACTCTGTCCAATGGGGTTTGTCACACACATTCTGTCCAACGAGGTTTGTGACACACACACTGTAAAATGGGTATTGTGACACACACACGCTGTCCAGTGGGGTTTGTTACACACACTCTGTCCAATATGGCTTGTGACATACACGCTGTCCAATAGGGTTTGTGACACACACACGCTATCCAATGTGGTTTGTGACACACACAATTTCCAGTCGGGTCTGTGACATACGCAAGGTGTCCAATGTTGTTTGTGACACACACACTGTCAAATGGGGATTGTGACACACACACGCTGTCCAATGGTGTTTGTGACACACAGGCTGTCCAATGGGGTTTGTGACACACACTCTGTCTAATGTTGTTTGTGACACATATACTTTCCAATGAGGATTGTGACACACACACGCTGTCCAATGGGGTTTGTGACACACACACTGTAAAATGGGGTTTGTGAAACACACGGTGTCAAATGGGGTTTGTGACATGCAGACTGCCCAGGGCGGTTTGTGACACACACGCTGTCCAGTGGGGTTTGTGACAAACACACTATCCAGGTTAGTTTGTGACACACACGCTGTCCAATGGGATTTGTGAAACAGAGACTCTCCAGAGGTGCTTGTGACACACACGCTGTCCAGAGGGTTCTGTGACACACACACTGTCCAATGGGGTTTGTGACACACACACTGTCCAGCTGCGTTTCCGACACACACAATGTCCAATGGTGTTTGTGACACACACGCTGTCTAATGGAGATTGTGACACACACACTGTCCAGAGGGGATTGTGACACATGCACTATACAATGGGGTTTGTCACACCCCCTCTGTCCAAAGGGGTTTGTGACACACACACATTCCAATGGGGTTTGTGACACACACACAATCCAAAGTGGTTTGTGACACACAGACTGACCAATGGGGGTTGTGACACACACGCTGTTTAATGGGGTTCGTAATACACACGCTGTCCAGTGGGATTCGTGAGACACACACTGTCCAATGGGGTTTGTGACACACACACTTTCCAATGGGTATTGAGACACACACACGCTGTCCAATGGGTTTTGTTGCACACAAGAGCTATCCAATGGGGTTTGTGACACACACATTTTCCAATGGCGTTTCTGACACACTCGCTGTCAAAAGGGGTTTGTGACAGACACACTGTCCAGGGGGGTTCGTGACACACGCACTGTCCAATGGGGTTTGTGACACACATGCTGCCCATTGGGGACTGTGACACCCACACTGTCCAATGGGGTTTGTGACACACACACTCTGTCCAGTGGGGTTCGTGAAACAGAGACTATCCAATGGGGATTGGGACACACACACCCTGTCCAATGGGGTTTGTGACACATGCACTGTCTATTGGGGTTTGTGACACACAAGCTGGCCAATGGGGATTGTGATACACACACTGTCCAATGGAATTTGTGACACAGACACTGTCCAATGGGGATTGTGACACACAAAGTTTCCTGGGGGTTTGTGACACACACACTGTCCAATGAGGTTTGTGACACACCGCAGTCAAATGGAGTTTGTGACACAGAGACTCTCCAGGGTTGTTTGTGACACACATGCTGTCCAGAGGGCTTTGTGCCTCACACACTCTCCAATGGCTGTTGTGACACACACACGTTGTCCAATGAGGATTGTGACACACACACTGTCCAATGGGGTTTGTGACAGACAGGCTGTCCAATGGGTATTGTGACACACACACTCTGTCCCATTGGTTTTGTGATACGCATGCTATCCAATGGGGTTTGTGACAGACACACTATCCAGGGGGGTTTGTGACACACACGCTGACCAATGGTTTTGTAACACACACACTGTCTAATGGGGTTTGTGATACACACGCTGTCCAATGGGGCTTGTGACAAACACGCTGTCTAATGGGGTTTGTGACACACACGCTGTCCGATAGTGTTTGTGACACACACACTGTCCAATGGGGATTGTGACACACACACACTATCTAATGGGGTTTGTCACACACACTCTGTCCAATGGAGTTTATGACACACACAGTGTCCATGGGGGTTTGTTACACATGCGCTGTGCAATGGGGTTTGTCACACACACTCTGTCCAATGGGGTTTGTGACACACACAATGTCCAATGGGTATTGTTACACACACACGCTGTCCAATGGGGTTTGTGACACACAAACACAGTCCAGGGGCGTTTGTCACACCCAGTCTGTCTAATAGGGTTTGTGCCAAACACACGCTGTCCAACGGTGTTTGTGACACACACGCTGTTCAAAGGGGTTTGTGACACACACTCTGTCCAATGGGGTTTGTGACACACACACACTGTCCAAAGGGGATTGCGACACACACACGCTGTCCAATGG
The DNA here is from genome assembly GCF_036013475.1 of Columba livia. Classification (NCBI taxonomy): domain Eukaryota; kingdom Metazoa; phylum Chordata; class Aves; order Columbiformes; family Columbidae; genus Columba; species Columba livia. Next base: position 2,650,799 of record NW_027043009.1, on the reverse strand, counting down.
TGTTTGTGACATGCATGCTGTCCAAAGTTGTTTGTGACAAACACAGTGTCCATTGCGGTTTGGGACACACACACGTTATCCAGTTGGGTTTGTGACACACACACTTTCTAATGGGGTTTGTGACACACACGCGCTGTCCAAAGGTGTTTGTGAAACACACGCTGTCAAATGGGGTTTGTGACACACACAGTGTCCAGGGGAGATTGTGTCACACACGCTGTCCAGTGGGGTTTTTGACACACACACTCTCCAATAGGGTTTGTGATAGACACACTGTCAAATGGGAATTGTGACACACAAGCTGTCCAATGGGGATTGTGACACACACACACTGTCCCATGGGGTTTGTGAAACACATGTTGTCCAAGGGGTTTTGTGACAGACACAGTGTACAGGAGTCTTTGTGACACACACGCTGTCCAATGGAGTTTGTGACAAACACGCTGCCTAATGGGGTTTGTGACAAACACGCTGTCCAAAGGGTATTGTTACACACCCTCGCTGTCCAAGGGGGTTTGTGACGCACACACTGTCCAATGATGTTTGTGACACACACGCTGCCCGATGGGGCTTGTGATACACTCGTTGTCCAATGGGGTTCGTGACACACACGCTGCCTAGTGGTTTTTGTGACACAAACACTGTGCAGTAGGGTTTGTGATACACATGCTATCCAATGGGGTTTGTGACATACACACGTTCGAATGATGTTTGAGGCACACACATGCTCTCCAATGGTGTTTGTGACACACACACTCAGTACAATGGGGTTTGTGACTCGCACACTGTCCAATGGGGTTTGTGACACATACACGCTATCAAATGGGGTTTATGAAACACACATTTTCCAATAGCGCTTGTGACACACACACGCTGTCCAATGGGGTTTGTCACACCCATTCTGACAAATGGGTTTTGTGACAAACACACGCTGTCCAATGATGTTTGTGACACACACACTGTCCAGGGGGGTTTGTGACACACACACTGTCCAATGGGGTTTGTGAAACACACACACTGTCCAATGGGGATTGTGACACACACGCTGTCCAGTGGGGTTTGTGACACACACGCTGTTCAATAGGTTTTGTGACATACACACGCTGCCCAATAGTGTTTGTGACACACACGGTGTGAAATGGGGTTTGTGACACACACAATGTCCAGGGGGGATTGTGACACACACACTGTCCAATGGGGTTTGTCACACCCACTCTCTCAAATGGGGTTTGTGACAAACACACGCTGTCAAATGATGTTTGTGACACACACGCTGTCCAGGGGGGTTTGTGACACACACAATGTCCAAAGGAGTTTGTGACACACACTCTGTCCAATGGGGTTTGTGACACACACGCTGTCCAAAGGGTTTTGTGACACACATGCTCTCCAGGGGGGTTTGTGACACACACAATGTCCAACAGGGTTTGGGACACACAAGCTGTCCAGTGGGGTTTGTGACACACACAATGTGCAATAGGGTTTGTGAGATACACACGCTGTCCAAGAGTGTTTCTGACACACACACAATGTCTAATGGGTTTCGTGACACACACGCTGTCCAATGGGTATTGCGACACACACACTGTCCAGGGGGGTTTGTGACACACATACTCTGTCCAATGGTGCTTGTGGAGCACAAGCTGTGCGTTGGGGTTCGTGACACACACGCTGTCCAGTGGTTTCTATGATACACACACTGTCCAATAGGGTTTGTGACACACACACTGTCCAGGGGGGTTTGTGACACACACTCTGTCCAATGGGGTTTGTCACATACGCTCTATCCAATGGGGACTGTGACACACACAGGCTGTCCTATGGGGTTACTGACACACACGCTGTCCAATGGTTTTTGTGACACACACACTGTCCAGGGGGTTTTGTTACACACACGCTATCCAGTCTGGTTTGTGACAGGCAAACCGTCCAGTGGGGTTTGTGACATATACATGCTATCAAATGGGGTTTATTGAAAACACATTTTCCCAAGGGATTTGTGACAAACACGCACTGTCCAATGGGGTTTGTCACACCCACTTTGTCTAATGGGGTTTGTGACAAACACACTCTGTCCAATGGTGTTTGTGACACACACGATGTCCAAAGATTTTTGTGACACATACGCTGTCCAATGGGTTTTGTGACACACACTCTGTCCAATGGGGCTTGTGACACACACATTGTCCAATGGGGATTGTGACACACACACGCTGTCAAATGGGGTTTGTGACACACAAACACAGTCCAGCGGGGTTTGGCACACCCAGTCTGTCCAATGGGGTTTGTGACACACAAACTGTGCAATGGGGTTTCTCACACACACTCTGTCCAATGGGGTTTGTAACACACACGCTGTCCAATGAGGATTGTGAGACATGCGCTGTACAATGAGGTTTGTGGCACACACACTCTGTCCAATGGGCTTGTGACACACACACTGTCTTAAGGGGTTTGTGATACACACACGCTGTCCAGTGGGTTTTGTGACACACACACTGTCTAATTGGATTTGTGGCACACACATGGTATCAAATGGGGTTTGCGACACACACAATTTCCAGTGGGGTTTGTGACACACACACTTTCCAATGGGGTTTCTGACACACACACGCTGTCCAATGGTGTTTGTGACACGCACGGTGTCAAATGGTGTTTGTGACACACACAATATCCAGGGGGGATTGTGACACACACACTGTCCAATGGGGTTTGTCACACCCACTCTGTCCAATGGGGATTGTGACACACACACACTGTCCAATGGGAAATGTGACACACACATGCTGTCCAATGGGGATTGTGACAGACACATGCGGTGCAATGGTGTTTGTGACACGCATGCTGTCCAATGTGCTTGTGACACACACACACAGTCCATAGGGGTTTGTGACACACATGCTGTCCAATGGGGTTTGTGACACTAACGCTGTCCAAGTGGGTTTGTGACACACACACTGTCCTTTGGAGTTTGTAACACACACACGCTATCCAATGGGTTTGTGACACACACACTTTTCAATGAGGTTTGTGACACACACTCTGTCCAATGGGTTTTGTGACAAACACATTGTCTAAAGGGGTTTTTGACACAGACACGCTGTCCAATGGGGTTTGCAACACACACACTGTCAAATGGGGTTTGTGACACACACGCTGGCCAATGGGTTTTGTGACAAACACATTGTCTAAAGACGTTTGTGACACACACACACTGTCCAATGGGGATTGTGACACACATGCGCTGTCCAATGGTGTTCGTGATACACACGCTGTCCAGTGGGGTTTTGAAACACACTCTGTCCAATAGGTTTTGTGACACACACACGGTCCAATAGGGATTGTGACACACACAGTGTACAATGGGTTTGTGACACACACTCTGTCAAATGGGGTTTATGACACACACACTGTCCAAAGGGGATTATGACACACACACACTGTCCAATGGGGATTGTTACACACACAAGCTCCAATGGGGTTTGTGACACACACGCTGTCCGATGGGGATTGTGACACACAGACGCTGTCCAACGGTGTTTGTGACACGGATGCTGTCCGATGGGGTTTTTGACACACATACACAGTCCAGCGGGGTTTGTGACACACACACAGTTCAATGGGGTTTGTGACACACACGCTGTCAAATGGGGTTTTTGACACACCACACACACTCTGTCCAATGGGGAATGTGACACATACGCTGTCCAATGGGGTTTGTGACACACACGCTGTCTAGTGGGAGTTGTGACACACACACTGTCCTATAGGGATTGTGACACACACATGCTATACCATGGGTTTTGTAACACACACACTTTCCAAGAGGCTGTCCAATGCAGTTTGTGACACACACGCTTTCAAATGGGGTTTGTGACACACACTCTGTCCAGGGGAGTTTGTGACACACATACGGTCCAATGGGGTTTGTGAAACACACTCTGTCCAATGGGGTTTGTGACACACACACACTGTCCAATAGGCTTTGTGAGACACACATTCTATACAATGGAGTTTATAACACACACACTTTCCAAGAGGCGTTGTGACACACACGCTGTAAAATGGGGTTTGTGACACACACTTGGTCCAGGGGGGTTTGTGACACACAGACGGTCCAAGGGGGTTTGTGAAACACACTCTGTCCAAAGGGGTTTGTGACACACACGCTGTCCAGTGGGGTTTGTGACACACACACTGTCCAATATTGTTTGTGACACACACACTGTCCAATGGGGATTGTGAAAGACACACACTGTCCAACGGGGATTGTGACACACACTCGCTGTCCAATGTTGTTTGTGACATGTATGCTGTTTAATGGTGTTTGTGACAAACACGCTGTCCAATGGGGATTGTGATACACACATGCTGTCCCATGGGGTTTGTGACACACACAGTGTCCAAAGGGGTTTGTGACACACAGTCTGTCCAATGGGGTTTGTGACACACACACTGTCTAATGGGTACTGTGACACACACAAGCTGTACACTGGGGATTGTCGCACATATTCTGTCCAATGGGTTTTGTGACACACACACACTGTCCAAGGGTGTTTGTGACACACACAGTGTCCAATTTGGTTTGTGACACATACGCTGTCCAATGGGGATTGTGACACACACACTGTCCAATGGGGTTTGTGACACACACACTCTCCAAAGGGGTTTCGACACACACACGTTATCCAATGGGGATTGTGACACACACACTATCCAAGGGGGATTGTGACACACACAAACTCTGTCCAATGGGGTTGTTGACAAACAAACTGTCCAATGGGGTTTGTGACACATACGCTGTCCAATGGAGTTTGTCACACACACTCTGTTCAATGGGGATTGTGACACATACACGCTGTCCAGAAAGTTTTGTGACGCACACACTGTCCAATGGGGATTGTGACACACACACGCTGTCCAATGGGGATTGTGACACACATGCTGTCCAATGGGGTTTGTGACACACACACAGTCCAATGGGGTTTGTAACACACACGCTCTCCAATGGGTTTTGTGAAACACACAATCTGTCCAATGGGGCATTTGATACACACACTGTACAGGGGGGTTTGTTACACACACTCTATCCAAAGGGGTCTGTGACACTCAAAGTTTCCAATGGGGTTTGTGCCATACACACTGTCCAGGGGGGATTGTGACACACACACTGATTAATGGGGTTTCTCACACACAGTCTGTTCAATGGGGTTTGTGACACACACGCTGTCCAATGGAGATTGCGACAGACACATGCTGTCCAATGTTGTTTGTGACAGGCATGCTTTCCAATGGTGTTTGTGACAAACAGGCTGTCCATTGCGGTTTGGGACACACACACTTTCCAAAGTGGTTTGTGTGACACACGCTGTCCAATGGGGTTTGTGACATACACAGTCTCCACGGGGGTTTGTGACACACACAGTGTCTAATGGGTATTGTGACACACACACACTGTCCAAAGGGGTTGGTGACACACACAGTGTCCAGTGGGGTGTGTGACACACACACTGTCCAATAGGCTTTGTGACACACACATGCTATACAATGGAGTTTGTAACACACACACTTTCCAAGAGGCGTTGTGACACACACGCTCTAAAATGGGGTTTGTGACACACACGCTGTCCAATGGGGATTGTGACACACACGCTGTCCAATGGGGATTGTGACACACACACGCTGTCCCATGGGGATTGTGACACGCATGCTGTCCAAAGGGGTTTGTGACACACACGCTGTCCAATGAGGTTTGTGACTTGCTCACTCTGTCCAATGGGGCTTGTGACACACACGCTGTTCAGTGGTGTTTGCGACACACACACTGTCCAAAAGGGTTTGTGACACACACACGGTATCCAATGGGATTTGTGACATAAACACTTTCCAATGAGGTTTCTGACACACACGCTGTCAAATGGGGTTTCTGACACACACGCTGTACAAATGGGGTTTGTGACACACACACGCTGTCCCATGGGGTTTGTGACACACAAGCTGTCCAATGGGGTTTGTGACACACACACTCGGTCAAATGGGGGTTGTGACACACAGGCCGTCTAGTGGGGTTTGTGACACGCACACTGTCCAATGGGGTTTCTGACACACACACTATCAAATTGAGTATATGACACACACACTTTCTAATGGGGTTTGTGACACACACACGCTGTCCAGTGGGGTTTGTGACACACACACTGTCCAATGGGGTTTGTGACATACACGCTGTCAAATGGGGTTTGTGACAAACCACACACACTCTGTCCAATGGGGAATGTGACAGACACGCTGTCCAATGGGGTTCGTGACACAGACGCTGTCCAATGGGGTTTGTGACATACACACATTCCAATAGGGTTTGTGGCAAACACACGCAATCCAATTGGGTTTCTGACACACATGCTGTCACATGGGGTTTGTGACACGCACTCTGTCCAATGGGGTTTGTGACACACACACACTTTCCAATGGGGATTGTGACATACACACGCTGTCCAATGTTGTTTGTGACATGCATGCTGTTTAATGGTGTTTGTGAAAAACACGCTGTCTGATGGGGATTGTGATACACACACGCTGTCCCATGGGGTTTGTGACACGCATGCTGTCCAATGGGGTTTGGGACAGACACATTGTACAATGAGGATTGTGGCACACACACTGTCCAATGGGGTTTTTGACACACACACTGTCCAATGGGGTTTCTCAAACACACTCTTTCCAATGGGGCTTGTGAAACACACGCTGTCTAACGGGGTTCTTGAACCACACACTGTCCAATAGTGTTTGAGACACACACACGCTATCCAATGGGGTTTGTGACAGAAACACTTTCCAGTGGGGTTTGTGACATACACACGCTATCCTATGGGTTTTGTGACACACACACTTTCCAATGGTGTTTCTGACACACACGGTGTCCAATGGGTTTTGCGACACACATGCTATCCAATGGGGTTTGTGACACACACACGCTATCCAATGGGGTTTGTGTCACACAAACTGTCCAATGGGGATTGTGACACACACACACTGTCCAATGCGGATTGTGACATACACACGCTGTGTTATGGGGTTTGTGTCACACACGCAGTATAGGGATGTTTGTAAAGAACACTCTGTCCAATGGGGTTTGTGACACACACACTGTCCAGGGGGGTTTGTGACACACACGCTGTCCAATTTGCTTTGTGACACACACGCTGTCCAATGGGGTTTGTGACTCAGATAATCTCCAGGGGTGTTTGTGAAACACAAGCTGTCCAGAGGGGTTTGTGAAACTCACACTGTCCAATGGGTATTGTGACACACACACTGTCCAATGGGGTTTATGACACACACGCTGTCAAATGGGGTTTGTGACAAACCACACACACTCTGTCCAATGGGGAATGTGACACACACGCTGTCCAATGGGGTTCGTGACACACACGCTGTCCAATTTGGTTTGTGACACACACGCTGTCCAATGGGGTTTGTGACTCAGATAATCTCCAGGGGTGTTTGTTGAACACACGCTGTCCAGAGGGATTTGTGACACACACACTGTCCAATGGGTATTGTGACACACACACCATGTCCAATGGTGTTTGTGACACACACACACTCCAAAGTGGTTTTGACACACACACGCTGTCCAATTGGGTTTGCGATACACACACGCTATCCAATGGGGATTGTGACACAAACACTGTCCAATGGGATTGTTGACAAACAAACTGTCCAATGGCGTTTGTGACACTTACGCTGTCCAATGGAGTTTGTCACACATACTCTGTTCAACGGGGATTGTGACACACACACGCTGTCCAGAGAGGTTTGTGACACACACACTGTCCAATGGGGATTGTTACACACACACGCTGTCCCATGGGTTTTTTCACACGCATGCTGTCCAATGGGGTTTGTGACACACACACTGTCCAATGGGGTTTGTAACACACACGCTCTCCAATGGGTTTTGTGACACACACAATCTGTCCAATGGGGCTTGTGACACCCACACTGTACAGGGGGGTTTGTTACACACTCTCTATCCAATGGGGTGTGTGACACACAAAGTTTACAATGGGGTTTGTGACATACACACTGTCCAGGGGGGCTTGTGACACACACACTGATTAATGGGATTTCTCACACACTCTCTATCCAATGGGATTTGTGACACAAAACTCTCCAATGGGCATTGTGACACACACACGCTGTAACATGGGGTTTGTGACACACATGCTGTCAAATGGGGTTTGTGACACACACATTGTCCTGAGTGGTTTGTGACTCAGAGACTCTCCAGGGTTGTTTGTTACACACACGCTGTCCAGAGGGGTTTGCGACACACACACTGTCCAATGGGTTTGTGACACACACACGCTGTCCAATGGGGTTTTTAACACACACACTGTCCAGTGGGGTTTGTGACACACACGCTGTCAAATGGGATTTGTGAAACACACTCTGTCCGATGGGGATTGTGACACACACGCTGTCCAATGGGGTTTGAGAAACGGGCGCTGTCCCATGGGGTTCATGACAAACACTGTGTCCAATAGGGTTTGTGACATACACACGCTATACAATGGGATTTGTGACACACAGACTTTCCAATGTGGTTTGTGACACACACGCTGTCCAATGGGTTTTGTGACACACAGACGGTCTAAGGGGTTTGTGACACACACACGCGCTCCAAAGGTGTTTCTGACACACACGCTGTCAAATGGGGTTTGTGACACCCGCACTGTCCAGGGGGGTTTGTGACACACACACTGTCTGTCCAATGGGGTTTGTCACACACACTCTGTCCAATGGGGTTTCTGACACACACGCTGTCCAATGGGGATTGGGACATACACACGCTGTCCAATGGGGATTGTGATACACACACGCTGTCCAATGGTGTTTGTGATACGCATGCTGACCAGTGGTGTTTGTGATACACACGCTCAATATTGTGGTTTGGGACACACACACTTTCCAAAGGGGTTTGTGTCATACACGCTGTCCAATGGGGTTTGTGTCACACACCGTGTCCAGGGGGGTTTGTGACACAAACGCTGTACAGTGGGGTTTGTGACACACACACTGTCCAATGGGGTTAGTGACACACACGATGTCCAATGGGGTTTCTGACACACACACTGAGTCCAATGGGGCTTGTGACACACACGGTGTCAAATGGGGTTCGTGACACATATGCTGTCCAGTGGGATTTGTGAACACACAAACTTTTCAATAGGGTTTGTGACACAGACACGCTATACAATGGGATTTGTGACACACACGCTGTCCAGTGGGGATTGTGACACACACGCTGTCTAATGGGGTCTGTGACACACACAATTTCCAATGTGGTTTCTGACACACACACTGTCCAAAGGCGTTTGTGACATACAATTGTCCAATGGGGATTGTGACACACACACACTGTCCAATGTTGGTTGTGACACACATGATGTCCAATGGTGTGTGTGACAAACACGCTGCCCATTGCGGTTTGGGACAGACTCAATTTCCTATCTTGGGCCTTGAAAAGCAAGTCCTTTGGCGACACGGTACGCCAGAAAGAATTGAATCAGACAACGGTACTCATTTCAAAAACAGTCTTATAGACAATTGGGCCAAAGAACATGGTATTGAGTGGGTATATCATATTCTATATCATGCACCAGCCTCTGGGAAAATTGAAAGGTACAATGGTTTGCTAAAAACTACACTAAAGGCACTTGGTGGTGGAACCTTTAAAAATTGGGACTCACATTTAGCAAAAGCCACTTGGTTGGTCAACACCCGGGGATCAACCAATCGAGCCGGGCCTGCCCAATCAGAAATTCTACGGACTGTAGAAGGAGATAAAGTCCCTGTAGTACACATGAAAAACATGTTAGGAAAGGCAGTCTGGGTTACTCCTGCCTCAGGCAAAGGCAAGCCCATTCGTGGGATTGTTTTTGCCCAGGGACCTGGCAGCACCTGGTGGGTGATGCTTAAGGATGGAGAAGTTCGGTGTGTACCTCAAGGGGATTTGAGTTTAGGTGAAAATATTCAATACTGAACTGCATGATGTGAATTGCCATGCTAACAGTGTTTAATAAGTGTCTTCCAGATCAAGACAATGATGATGAAACCAGAGCTAGCTTCTTCGAGTGGCGCCTGACAACTTCTTCGAAGTTGATATCTTTAACCCACGAACAGTGGTCATGAGATGCACTTGTACCATTTTTCCTGCCCTGGGAGACTGTCGTGACAAAACGAACTTAATGAACTTTTTAAAGGATGGTCCACTGATTAATTACTCCTGTGTATATATGTACATATGTATATATAGATATATAGTTGTAGTGATTAATTAGATTATATTGATAGATTGTATTGATAAGGTTTAAGCATTCAGTGAATGGCATATTATAAGGGGTGGAATGTCCTGGTTTAGTTAAAAACAAGTATCTCTTTCAGTGAATTTGCCTGTCAGCTAAAGCCTTCATATTAACTGCATTTTCCTGGAGAACCAGACACATGTTTTGGTAAACCTAGCAATGGAATGCAAACTTATTGATAAGCACGGATGGACATCTCGCGAGAGGGGCGACGAGAAGAAAGAGACCAAGAAACTGACCAACTGTGTATAACATTCCATTCACTTGAATACTTCATATAAAAGTGGGAGATCACAAGGATCTCGTTTGCTTTTCCCCTTTTGCCTTTTTCCCTTCTGCTCATGGCCGACATTAGAAGAGGACCTTGCCAGTCGTCCCTGCGAACTGAGGCCTAGTGAGAGACTGAATCCAGCTCCGGTTGGCTGCAGAGTCTAATCCAGGACTTTGGTTGCCGGCTCTGCAGTTGCTGAGACTTTCAAGATTGGTTTTGTATATTTTGTATTATTTTCTCTATTCTTATTAGTAGCATTAGTAAAACATCTTTAATTTTTTCCAACTCTCTTCACTCTGTCCTTCTTTTCCTCCCAATTGCCTCTCCTTAGTGGAAAGCGGGGAGAGGGAGAGGAAAGTGGGGGCGGGGAGAGGGGGTTAACAATACATCTGCCAGGGTTTTATTGTCACCCCGCAATCTTAACCCTCGACACACACACGGTGTCCAAAGGGGATTGCGACACACACGTTGTGCAATGGCGTTTGTGACACAGAAACTGTCAAGGGGTGTTTGTGACACACACACTGTCCAGGGGGGTTTGAGACACACACGCTGTTCAATGGTGTTTGAGACACAGAGGCTGTCAAATGGGGATTGTGACACACAGGCTGTTCAATAGGGATTGTGACTCACACACGCTGTCCAAAGGGGTTTATGGCACACACACTGTGCAAATGGGTTTGTGACACACACACGCTGTCCAATGGGGTTTATGCCACACATACTCTATCCAATGGGGTTTCTGACACACAAGCTTTCCAATAGGGTTTGTGACACACACGCGCTGTACAATGGGGTTTGTGACACACACATTCCAATGGGTTTTGTGACACACATGCTGTCCAAAGCCTTTTGTGACACACACACTGTTTAATGGGTTTTGTGACACACACTCGCTGTCCAATTGTGTTTGTGACACACACGCTGTCAAATGGGGTTTGTGACACACACACTGTCCAATGGGATTTGTGACACAAACGCTGTATAATGGGTTTAGTGACACACACACAATCTAATGGGGTTGTGACACGCAATTGCTGTCCAATGGCGTTTGTAGACACACACGCTGTGAAATGCTGTTTGTGACACAGACACTGTCCAGGGGGGTTTGTGACACACACACTGTCCAGGTGGGTTTGAGACACACACGCTGTCCAATGGGGATTGTGACATGCACGCTGTCCAATAGGGTTTATGGCACACACACACTGTCCAATGGGGTTTGTGTCACAGACACTTTCCAATGAGTTTTATGATACACACTCTGCCCAATGGGTTTTGTGAAACACACACAGTCTAAGGGGGTTTGTGACACACACTCGTTGTCCAATGGTTCTTGTAAAACACACATGCTGTCCAATGGGGTTTGTGGCACACACACTGTCTAATGGGGTGTGTGAAATACACTCGCTGTCCAATGGTGTTTGTGACACAGACACACTATCCAGTGGGGTTTGTGACACACACACTGTCCAATGGGGTTTGTGACACACATGCTGTACAATGGGGTTTGTGACACACACAGTGTCCCCTGGGGTTTGTGACACACACGCTGCCCCATGCCTTTTGTGACACACACGCTGTTCAATGTGGATTGTGACAAAAACATGCTGTCCAATGGGGTTTACGGCACACACACTCTCCAATGGGTTTTGTGAGACACACACACTATTCAATTGGGATTGTGAAACACACACATTCCAATGGGGTTTGTGACACACACGCTGTCCAAGGTGTTTTGTGACACACACACTGTCCAATGGGGATTGTGACACACAGGCTGTCCAATCCTGTTGATGACACACACATTGTCCAATGGGGTTTGTGACATCCACACTGTCCAATGGGGTTTCTGGCACAGACACTGTCCAACGGGGTTGGTGACACACAAAGGCTGTCCAATGGGGTTTGTGACACACACGCTGTCCATGGGTTTTGTGACACACATGCTGTCCAATGTCGTTTGTAATACACATGCTGTCCAATGGGGTTTGAGACAAAAAGGTTGTTCAATGGGTTTTTGACAAACACACTGTCCAATGGGGTTTCAGACACACATGCTGTCCAAAGGCGTTTGTGACACACAAACTGTCCAATGCGGTTTGTGACACACATGCTGTCCATTAGGGTTTGTGACACACACAAGCTGTCCAATGGGGTTTGGGACACACACACTGTCCCATGGGGCTTGAGGCACACATGCTGTCCAATAAGGATTGTGACACACACGCTGTCCGGGGGGTTTGTGACACACGCTGTCGACTGGGGTTTGTGACACACACACTTTCCATTGGGGTTTGTGACACACGCACGCTGTCCAATGGTGTTTGAGACATACACGCTGTTCAATGGAATTTGTGACACACACAGTGTGCAGGGGTGTTTGTAAGACACTCGCTGTCCAATGGGGATTGTGACACACACACGCTGTCCAATGGGGTTTGTGACACAGACACTTTCCAATGGGGTTTATGATACACATGCTGTCCAATGGGGGTTGTGAAACACACGCTGTCCGATGGGGTTTGTGACACACACGCTGTCCAATGGTGTTTGTGACACACCCATGCTTTCCAAAGGGATTTGTGACACACACACGCTATTCAGTGGGGTTTCTGACACCCATACTGTCCAACGGGGTTTGTAATCCAGAAACTGTCAAGAGGGATTTGTGACACACAAAGTGTCTCAGCTACCTGAGACACTTAGACTAAGCCTAAAATACGCAGATCTCTCCATAAGGATGGTTTTCATACTGTACGTCCACAATCTGCTGGCAGTACAAAAAAATAAGCTGTAGATCTCCTTAGGCTGAGTCATGGTGCTTTGGTGCAGGGATCAGGCATATCATGGGAATATTTCACCATTTCTGCCCTCGTTTTCAGTGTATTACACCAAAACACCCACTTGCTGATTTCCTTTCAAGAGGAAAGGCTGCGATTTGCAGAATACCTCTGTATTGGGGAAGTGAGAAATTGCTGAGTTGACACCAAGTCCGTCAGTGTCCCTGTCACCTGCAGAGTCACCGCATCCTCACCACGGTAGCGGGCATTGTGACAAAGTACGATGTCAGCTGGGTGTGACAGAGAGCCGCCCCCTAGGGGAGGAGGAGCCTGTCAGCCCCGGGCCTGTCACTGCCTGCTGTCCCTCCTGTTACCAGCCAGGCCTCTGAAAACTGGTCAAACCATGCCCAGACTTGGAGCCAAAGGGGCCCAAAGTCTCCAACAGACAAGTCTGGAAAAAAGATATGGGGCAGAGGGAGAAAGCGAAGGGAGCAGAACAAAAGGAAAGGAAGAAAAAAAAGTAGTGTTGGGCTTCAGGAGTGAGATGGAGGAATTGCAGGAAAAGAGGCAGGAAGCAGGAGTGTGAGAGAAAAGGAAAGTAGAGACATGCAGCCAGACGAGGGGTTAGTGAGAGAGGGTGGGACAGAGAACAGGATGAGAAGGAAATAAGGCAAGGCAAGGAGAGGCAAGGATAGGCAAGGCAAGGCTAGGCTGCAGGACATTTTTTTGCTTTATAGTTTCTAGCACATTCCTCTTCAGACGTGGTGGACAGCCATAAGACCGTATGGATTAGGCCCAAGCAAAAACCCCAGCTACTTGAGACACTTAGACTAAGCCTAAAATATGAAGATCTCTCCATAAGGATGGTTTTTATACTGTACTTTCACAATCTGCTGGCAGTACAAAAATATAAGCTGCAGATCTCCTTAGGCTGAGTAATGGTGCTTTGGTGTAGGGATCATGCTTATCATGGGAATATTTCACCATTTCTACTCTGGTTTTAGTGTATTACACCAAAACACACACCTGATGACATCCTTTCAAGAGCAAAGGCAGCAATTTGCAGAATTCCGCTTCTTAGAGGAAGTGAGAAATTGCTGAGCTGACACCAAGTCCTGCATTGTCCCTATTGCCTCCAGAGTCACCGCATCCTCACCACGGTAGCGGGCATTGTGACAAAGGTTCTATGTCAGCAGGGTGTGGAAGCCAGGCGCCCCCTAGGGGATGGGGAGCCTGTCAGCCCCGGGCCTGTCACTGCCTGCTGTCCCTGCTGTCACCAGCCAGGCCTCTGAAAACTGGTCAAACCATGCCCAGACATGGGGCCAATTTGGCCCAAAGTCTCCAACAGACAAGTTGTGAAGAAAGATATGGGACAGAGGGTGAAAGCGAAGGGAGCAGGAGAAAGGGAAGGAAGAATAAAAAAAGTGTTGGGCTGCAGAAGTTAGATGGAGGAATTGCAAGAAAAGGGGCAGGAAGCAGGAGAGTGAGAGAAAAGGAAAGAAAGAAGAGACATGCAGCCTGACGAGGGGTTAGTGAGAGAAGATGAGACAGAGAACAGGATGAGAAGGAAATAAGGCAAGGCAAGGACAGGCAAGGACAGGCTAGGCTGCAGGACATTTTTTTGCTTTATAGTTTCTAGCATATTAGTTTTCAGATGAGGAGGAAAACCATAAGATCTTATGGATTAGGCCCAAGCAAAAACCCCAGCTACTTG
Source organism: Columba livia (assembly GCF_036013475.1). Lineage (NCBI taxonomy): Eukaryota > Metazoa > Chordata > Aves > Columbiformes > Columbidae > Columba > Columba livia. Next base: position 2,635,661 of record NW_027043009.1, on the reverse strand, counting down.
AGACACTTAGACTAAGCCTGAAATACGAAAATCTCTCCATAAGGATGGTTTTTATACAGCATTCCACAATCTGCTGGCAGTAAAAAAAAATAAGCTGCAGATCTCCTTAGGCTGAGTCATGGTGCTTTGGTGCAGGAACCATGCATATCATGGGAATATTTCGCCATTTCTGCTCTGCTTTTCAGTGTATGACACCAAAAGACCCACCTGATGACATTCTTTCAAGAGCACAGGCAGCAATTTGCAGAATTCTGCTTCTTTCGGGAACTGAGAAATTGCAGAGCTGACACCAAGTCTTGCAGTGCCCCTGTCACCTGCAGAGTCACCGCATCCTCACCACGGTAGTGGGCATTGTGACAAAGGTTATATGTCAGCTGGGTGTGGCAGCCAAGCAACCCCTAGGGGATGGGGAGCCTGCCAGCCCCGAGCCTGTCACTGCCTGCTGTCCCTGCTGTCACAAGCCAGGCCTCTGAAAACTTGTCAAAGCGTGCCAGACGTGGGGCCAATTTGGCCCAAAGTCTCCAAGAGACAAGTCGGGAAGAAAGTTATGGGACAGAGGGAGAAAGGGAAGGGAGCAGGAGAAAGGGAAGGAAGAATAAAAAGTAGTGTTGGGCTGCAGAAGTGAGATGGAGGAATTGCAAGAAAAGAGGCAGGAAGCAGAGGAGTCAGAGAAAAGGAAAGAAGAGACATGCAGCCAGACGAGGGGTTAGTGACAGAGGATGGGACAGAGAACAGGATGAGAAGGAAATAAGGCAAGGCAAGGACAGGCAAGGACAGGCAAGGCAAGGCTAAGCTGCAGGACATTTATTGCTCTGTAGTTTCCAGCACATTCGTCTTCAGATGAGGAGGAAAGCCATAATACCTTATGGAATGGCCCAAGAAAAAAACCCAGCTACTTGAGACACTTAGACTAAGCCTAAAATAGGCAGATCTCTCCATAAGGATGGTTTTTATACTGTACTTCGACAATCGGCTGTCAGTACAGCAAAAATAAGCTGCAGATCTCCTTAGGCTGAGTCATGGTGCTTTGGTGAAGGAACCATGAATATCATGGGAATATTTCACCATTTCTGCTCTGGTTTTCAGTGTATGACACCAAAACACCCACCTGATGACATCCTCTCAAGAGCAAAGGCAGCAATTTGCAGAATTCCGCTTCTTTGGGGAACTGAGAAATTGCTGAGCTGACATCAAGTCCTGCAGTGCCCCTGTCACCTGCAGAGTCACCGCATCCTCACCACGGTAGCGGGCATTGTGACAAAGGTTCTATGTCAGCTGGGTGTGGCAGCCAGGCGCCCCCTAGGGGATGGGGAGCCTGTCAGCCCCGGGCCTGTCACTGCCTGCTGTCCCCGCTGTCACCAGCCAGGTGTCTGAAAACTTGTCAAACCATGCCCAGACGTGGAGCCAAAGTGGCCCAAAGTCTCCAACAGAGAAGTCAAGAAGGATATGGGACAGAGGGAGAAAGCGAAGGGAGAAGGAGAAAGGGAAGGAAGAATAAAAAGTAGTGTTGGGCTGCAGGAGTGAGATGGAGGAATTGAAAGAAAATGGCAGGAAGCAGGAGAGTGAGAGAGAAAAGGAAAGAAGAGACATGCGGCCAGACGAGGGGTTAGTGAGAGAGGATGGGACAGAGAACAGAATGGGAAGGAAATAAAGCAAGGCAAGGACAGGCAAAGACAGGCAAGGCAAGGCTAGGCTGCAGGACATATTTTTGTTTTATAGTTTCTAGCACATTCGTCTTCAGACTAGGAGGAAAGCCATAAGACAGTATGGATTAGGCCCAAGCAAAAACCCCAGCTACTTGAGACACTTAGACTAAGCTTAAATTACGCAGATCTCTCCATAAGGATGGTTTTTATACTGTGCTTCCACAATCTGCTGGCAGTAAAAAAAAATAAGCTGCAGATCTCCTTAGGCTGAGTCATGGTGCTTTGGTGCAGGCACCATGCATATCATGGGAATATTTCACCATTTCTGCTCTGGTTTTCAGAGTATGACACCAAAAGACCCACCTGATGACATCCTTTCAAGAGCAAAGGCAGCAATTTGCAGAATTTCGCTTCTTTGGAGAAGTGAGAAATTGCTGAGCTGACACCAGGTCCTGCAGTGTCCCTGTCACCTGCAGAGTCACCGCATCCTCACCACGGTAGCGGGCATTGTCACAAAGGTCCTATGACAGCTGGGTGTGACAGCCTGGTGCCTCCTAGAGGATGGGGAGCCTGTCAGCCCTGGGCCTGTCACTGCCGGCTGTCCCTGCTGTCACCAGCCAGGCTTCTGAAACCTTGTCAAACCATGCCCAGACGTGTGGCCAATTTGGCCCAAATTCTCCAACAGATAAGACGGGAAGAAAGATATGGGACGGAGGGAGAAAGAGAAGGGAGCAGGAGAAAGGGAAGGAAGAATAAAAAGTAGTGTTGGGCTGCAGAAGTGAGATGGAGGAATTGCAAGAAAAGAGGCAGGAAGCAGAGGAGTCAGAGAAAAGGAAAGTAGAGACATGGAGCCAGACGAGGGGTTAGTGAGAGAGGATGGGACAGAGAACAGGATGAGAAGGAAATAAGGCAAGGCAAGGACAGGCAAGGACAGGCAAAGCAAAGCTAGGCTGCAGGACATGTTATAGCTTTATAGTTTATAGCACATTCGTCTTCAGACTAGGAGTAAGGCCATAAGACCGTATGGATTAGGCCCAAGCAAAAACCCCAGCTACTTGACACACTAAGACTAAGCCTAAAATACGCAGATCTCTCCATAAGGATGGTTTTTATACTGTGGTTCCACAATCTGCTGGCAGTACAAAAAAATAAGCTGCAGATCTCCTTAGGCTGAGTCATGGTGCTTTGGTGCAGTGACCATGCATATCATGGGAATATTTCACCATTTCTGCTCTGGTTATCAGAGTATGACACCAAAACACCCACCTGATGATATCCTTTCAAGAGCAAAGGCAGCAATTTGCAGAATTCCGCTTCTTTGGGGAACTGAGAAATTGCTGAGCTGCCACCAAGTCCTGCAGTGTCCCTGTCACCTGCAGAGTCACCACATACTCGCCACGGTAGCGGGCATTGTGACAAAGGTTCTATGTCAGCTGGGTGTGGCAGCCAGGCGCCCCCTAGGGGATGGGGAGCCTGTCAGCCCCGGGCCTGTCACTGCCTGCTGTCCCTGCTGTCACCAGCCAGGCCTCTGAAAATTGGTCAAACCATGCCCAGACTTGGGGCCAGTTTTGCCCAAAGTCTTGAAAAGACAAGTCGTGAAGAAAGATATTGGATAGAGGGAGAAAGCGAAGGGAGCAGGAGAAAGGGAAGGAAGAATAAAAGTAGTGTTGGGCTTCAGGAGTGAGATGGAGGAATTGCCATTAAAGAGGCAGGAAGCAGGAGAGTGAGAGAAAAGGAAAGAAGAGACATGGAGCCAGACGAGGGGTTAGTGAGAGAGGATGGGACAGAGAACAGGATGAGAAGGAAATAAGGCAAGGCAAGGACAGGCAAGGACAGGCAAAGCAAAGCTAGGCTGCAGGACATGTTATAGCTTTATAGTTTATAGCACATTCGTCTTCAGACTAGGAGTAAGGCCATAAGACCGTATGGATTAGGCCCAAGCAAAAACCCCAGCTACTTGACACACTAAGACTAAGCCTAAAATACGCAGATCTCTCCATAAGGATGGTTTTTATACTGTACTTTCACAATCTGCTGGCAGTACAAAAAAATAAGCTGCAGATCTCCTTAGGCTGAGTCATGGTGCTTTGGTGCAGGGACCATGCATATCATGGGAATATTTCACCATTTCTGCTCTGGTTATCAGAGTATGACACCAAAACACCCACCTGATGATATCCTTTCAAGAGCAAAGGCAGCAATTTGCAGAATTCCGCTTCTTTGGGGAAGTGAGAAATTGCTGAGCTCCCACCAAGTCCTGCAGTGTCCCTGTCACCTGCAGAGTCACCACATACTCGCCACGGTAGCGGGTATTGTGACAAAGGTTCTATGTTAGCTGGGTGTGGCAGCCAGGCGCCCCCTAGGGGATGGGGAGCCTGTCAGCCCCGGGCCTCTCACTGCCTGCTGTCCCTGCTGTCACCAGCCAGGCCTCTGAAAATTGGTCAAACCATGCCCAGACTTGGGGCCAATTTTGCCCAAAGTCTTGAAAAGACAAGTCGTGAAGAAAGATATTGGATAGAGGGAGAAAGCGAAGGGAGCAGGAGAAAGGGAAGGAAGAATAAAAGTAGTGTTGGGCTACAGGAGTGAGATGGAGGAATTGCCATTAAAGAGGCAGGAAGCAGGAGAGTGAGAGAAAAGGAAAGAAGAGACATGGAGCCAGACGAGGGGTTAGTGAGAGAGGATGGGACAGAGAACAGGATGAGAAGGAAATAAGGCAAGGCAAGGACAGGCAAGGACAGGCAAAGCAAAGCTAGGCTGCAGGACATGTTATAGCTTTATAGTTTATAGCACATTCGTCTTCAGACTAGGAGTAAGGCCATAAGACCGTATGGATTAGGCCCAAGCAAAAACCCCAGCTACTTGACACACTAAGACTAAGCCTAAAATACGCAGATCTCTCCATAAGGATGGTTTTTATACTGTGCTTCCACAATCTGCTGGCAGTACAAAAAAATAAGCTGCAGATCCCCTTAGGCTGAGTCATGGTGCTTTGGTGCAGGGACCATGCATATCATGGGAATATTTCACCATTTCTGCTCTGGTTTTCAGAGTATGACACCAAAACACCCACCTGATGATATCCTTTCAAGAGCAAAGGCAGCAATTTGAAGAATTCCGCTTCTTTGGGGAACTGAGAAATTGCTGAGCTGCCACCAAGTCCTGCAGTGTCCCTGTCACCTGCAGAGTCACCACATACTCGCCACGGTCGCGGGCATTGTGACAAAGGTTCTATGTCAGCTGGGTGTGGCAGCCAGGCGCCCCCTAGGGGATGGGGAGCCTGTCAGCCCCGGGCCTCTCACTGCCTGCTGTCCCTGCTGTCACCAGCCAGGCCTCTGAAAATTGGTCAAACCATGCCCAGACTTGGGGCCAATTTTGCCCAAAGTCTTGAAAAGACAAGTCGTGAAGAAAGATATTGGATAGAGGGAGAAAGCGAAGGAGCAGGAGAAAGGGAAGGAAGAATAAAAGTAGTGTTGGGCTTCAGGAGTGAGATGGAGGAATTGCCATTAAAGAGGCAGGAAGCAGGAGAGTGAGAGAAAAGGAAAGAAGAGACATGGAGCCAGACGAGGGGTTAGTGAGAGAGGATGGGACAGAGAACAGGATGAGAAGGAAATAAGGCAAGGCAAGGACAGGCAAGGACAGGCAAAGCAAAGCTAGGCTGCAGGACATGTTATAGCTTTATAGTTTATAGCACATTCGTCTTCAGACTAGGAGTAAGGCCATAAGACCGTATGGATTAGGCCCAAGCAAAAACCCCAGCTACTTGACACACTAAGACTAAGCCTAAAATACGCAGATCTCTCCATAAGGATGGTTTTTATACTGTGGTTCCACAATCTGCTGGCAGTACAAAAAAATAAGCTGCAGATCTCCTTAGGCTGAGTCATGGTGCTTTGGTGCAGGGACCATGCATATCATGGGAATATTTCACCATTTCTGCTCTGGTTATCAGAGTATGACACCAAAACACCCACCTGATGATATCCTTTCAAGAGCAAAGGCAGCAATTTGCAGAATTCCGCTTCTTTGGGGAAGTGAGAAATTGCTGAGCTCCCACCAAGTCCTGCAGTGTCCCTGTCACCTGCAGAGTCACCACATACTCGCCACGGTAGCGGGTATTGTGACAAAGGTTCTATGTCAGCTGGGTGTGGCAGCCAGGCGCCCCCTAGGGGATGGGGAGCCTGTCAGCCCCGGGCCTCTCACTGCCTGCTGTCCCTGCTGTCACCAGCCAGGCCTCTGAAAATTGGTCAAACCATGCCCAGACTTGGGGCCAATTTTGCCCAAAGTCTTGAAAAGACAAGTCGTGAAGAAAGATATTGGATAGAGGGAGAAAGCGAAGGGAGCAGGAGAAAGGGAAGGAAGAATAAAAGTAGTGTTGGGCTACAGGAGTGAGATGGAGGAATTGCCATTAAAGAGGCAGGAAGCAGGAGAGTGAGAGAAAAGGAAAGAAGAGACATGGAGCCAGACGAGGGGTTAGTGAGAGAGGATGGGACAGAGAACAGGATGAGAAGGAAATAAGGCAAGGCAAGGACAGGCAAGGACAGGCAAAGCAAAGCTAGGCTGCAGGACATGTTATAGCTTTATAGTTTATAGCACATTCGTCTTCAGACTAGGAGTAAGGCCATAAGACCGTATGGATTAGGCCCAAGCAAAAACCCCAGCTACTTGAGACACTAAGACTAAGCCTAAAATACGCAGATCTCTCCATAAGGATGGTTTTTATACTGTGCTTCCACAGTCTGCTGGCAGTACAAAAAAATAAGCTGCAGATCTCCTTAGGCTGAATCATGGTGCTTTGGTGCAGGGACCATGCATATCATGGGAATATTTCACCATTTCTGCTCTGGTTTTCAGAGTATGACACCAAAACACCCACCTGATGATATCCTTTCAAGAGCAAAGGCAGCAATTTGCAGAATTCCGCTTCTTTGGGGAACTGAGAAATTGCTGAGCTGCCACCAAGTCCTGCAGTGTCCCTGTCACCTGCAGAGTCACCACATACTCGCCACGGTCGCGGGCATTGTGACAAAGGTTCTATGTCAGCTGGGTGTGGCAGCCAGGCGCCCCCTAGGGGATGGGGAGCCTGTCAGCCCTGGCCTCTCACTGCCTGCTGTCCCTGCTGTCACCAGCCAGGCCTCTGAAAATTGGTCAAACCATGCCCAGACTTGGGGCCAATTTTGCCCAAAGTCTTGAAAAGACAAGTCATGAAGAAAGAAATGGATAGAGGGAGAAAGCGAAGGAGCAGGAGAAAGGGATCTAAGAATAAAAGTAGTGTTGGGCTTCAGGAGTGAGATGGAGGAATTGCCATTAAAGAGGCAGGAAGCAGGAGAGTGAGAGAAAAGGAAAGAAGAGACATGGAGCCAGACGAGGGGTTAGTGAGAGAGGATGGGACAGAGAACAGGATGAGAAGGAAATAAGGCAAGGCAAGGACAGGCAAGGACAGGCAAAGCAAAGCTAGGCTGCAGGACATGTTATAGCTTTATAGTTTATAGCACATTCGTCTTCAGACTAGGAGTAAGGCCATAAGACCGTATGGATTAGGCCCAAGCAAAAACCCCAGCTACTTGACACACTAAGACTAAGCCTAAAATACGCAGATCTCTCCATAAGGATGGTTTTTATACTGTGCTTCCACAATCTGCTGGCAGTACAAAAAAATAAGCTGCAGATCTCCTTAGGCTGAATCATGGTGCTTTGGTGCAGGGACCATGCATATCATGGGAATATTTCACCATTTCTGCTCTGGTTTTCAGAGTATGACACCAAAACACCCACCTGATGATATCCTTTCAAGAGCAAAGGCAGCAATTTGCAGAATTCCGCTTCTTTGGGGAAGTGAGAAATTGCTGAGCTGACACCAAGTTCTGCAGTGTCCATGTCACCTGCAGAGTCACCACATACTCGCCACGGTAGCGGGCATTGTGACAAAGGTTCTATGTCAGCTGGGTGTGGCAGCCAGGCGCCCCCTAGGGGATGGGGAGCCTGTCAGCCCCGGGCCTGTCACTGCCTGCTGTCCCTGCTGTCACCAGCCAGGCCTCTGAATATTGGTCAAACCATGCCCAGACTTGGGGCCAATTTGGCCCAAAGTCTTGAAAAGACAAGTCGGGAAGAAAGATATGGGACAGAGGGAGAAAGCGAAGGGAGCAGGAGAAAGGGAAGGAAGAATAAAAAGAAGTGTTGGGCTTCAGGAGTGAGATGGAGGCATTGCAGGAAAAGAGGCAGGAAGCAGGAGAGTGAGAGAAAAGGAAAGTAGAGACATGCAGCCAGACGAGGGGTTAGTGAGAGAGGATGGGACAGAGAACAGGATGAGAAGGAAATAAGGCAAGGCAAGGACCGGCAAGGACAGGCAAAGCAAGGCTAAGCTGCAGGACATTTTTTCGCTTTATAGCTTCTAGCACATTCGTCTTCAGACTAGGAGTAAGGCCATAAGACCGTATGGATTAGGCCCAAGCAAAAACCCCAGCTACTTGAGACACTAAGACTAAGCCTAAAATACACAGATCTCTCCATAAGGATGGTTTTTATACTGTGCTTCCACAATCTGCTGGCAGTACAAAAAAAATAAGCTGCAGATCTCCTTAGGCTGAGTCACGGTGCTTTGGTGCAGGGACCATGCATATCATGGGAATATTTCACCATTTCTGCTCTGGTTTTCAGAGTATGACACCAAAACACCCACCTGATGATATCCTTTCAAGAGCAAAGGCAGCAATTTGCAGAATTCCGCTTCTTTGGGGAAGTGAGAAATTGCTGAGCTGACACCAAGTCCTGCAGTGTCCCTGTCACCTGCAGAGTCACCACATACTCGCCACGGTAGCGGGCATTGTGACAAAGGTTCTATGTCAGCTGGGTTTGGCAGCCAGGCGCCTCCTAGGGGATGGGGAGCCTGTCAGCCCCGGGCCTCTCACTGCCTGCTGTCCCTGCGGTCACCAGCCAGGCCTCTGAATATTGGTCAAACCATGCCCAGACTTGGGGCCAATTTGGCCCAAAGTCTTGAAAAGACAAGTAGGGAAGAAAGATATGGGACAGAGGGAGAATGCGAAGGGAGCAGGAGAAAGGGAAGGAAGAATAAAAAGTAGTGTTGGGCTTCAGAAGTGAGATGGAGGCATTGCAGGAAAAGAGGCAGGAAGCAGGAGAGTGAGAGAAAAGGAAAGTAGAGACATGCAGCCAGACAAGGGGTTAGTGAGGGAGGATGGGACAGAGAACAGGATGAGAAGGAAATAAGGCAAGGCAAGGACAGGCAAGGACAGGCAAAGCAAGGCTAAGCTGCAGGACATGTTTTCGCTTTATAGTTTCTAGCACATTCGTCTTCTGACTAGGAGTAAGGCCATAAGACCGTATGGATTAGGCCCAAGCAAAAACCCCAGCTACTTGACACACTAAGACTAAGCCTAAAATACGCAGATCTCTCCATAAGGATGGTTTTTATACTGTGCTTCCACAATCTGCTGGCAGTACAAAAAAAATAAGCTGCAGATCTCCTTAGGCTGAGTCACGGTGCTTTGGTGCAGGGACCATGCATATCATGGGAATATTTCACCATTTCTGCTCTGGTTTTCAGAGTATGACACCAAAACACCCACCTGATGATATCCTTTCAAGAGCAAAGGCAGCAATTTGCAGAATTCCGCTTCTTTGGGGAAGTGAGAAATTGCTGAGCTGACACCAAGTCCTGCAGTGTCCCTGTCACCTGCAGAGTCACCACATACTCGCCACGGTAGCGGGCATTGTGACAAAGGTTCTATGTCAGCTGGGTGTGGCAGCCAGGCGCCCCCTAGGGGATGGGGAGCCTGTCAGCCCCGGGCCTGTCACTGCCTGCTGTCCCTGCTGTCACCAGCCAGGCCTCTGAAAATTGGTCAAACCATGCCCAGACTTGGGGCCAATTTGGCCCAAAGTCTTGAAAAGACAAGTCGGGAAGAAAGATATGGGACAGAGGGAGAAAGCGAAGGAAGCAGGAGAAAGGGAAGGAAGAATAAAAAGTAGTGTTGGGCTTCAGGAGTGAGATGGAGGCATTGCAGGAAAAGAGGCAGGAAGCAGGAGAGTGAGAGAAAAGGAAAGACGAGACATGCAGCCAGACGAGGGATTAGTGAGAGAGGATGGGACAGAGAACAGGATGAGAAGGAAATAAGGCAAGGCAAGGACAGGCAAGGACAGGCAAAGCAAGGCTAAGCTGCAGGACATTTTTTGGCTTTATAGTTTCTAGCACATTCGTCTTCAGACTAGGAGTAAGGCCATAAGACCGTATGGATTAGGCCCAAGCAAAAACCCCAGCTACTTGACACACTAAGACTAAGCCTAAAATACGCAGATCTCTCCATAAGGATGGTTTTTATACTGTGGTTCCACAATCTTCTGGCAGGACAAAAAAATAAGCTGCAGATCTCCTTAGGCTGAGTCATGGTGCTTTGGTGCAGGGACCATGCATATCATGGGAATATTTCACCATTTCTGCTCTGGTTTTCAGAGTATGACACCAAAACACCCACCTGATGATATCCTTTCAAGAGCAAAGGCAGCAATTTGCAGAATTCCGCTTCTTTGGGGAAGTGAGAAATTGCTGAGCTGCCACCAAGTCCTGCAGTGTCCCTGTCACCTGCAGAGTCACCACATACTCGCCACGGTAGCGGGCATTGTGACAAAGGTTCTATGTCAGCTGGGTGTGGCAGCCAGGCGCCCCCTAGGGGATGGGGAGCCTGTCAGCCCCGGGCCTGTCACTGCCTGCTGTCCCTGCTGTCACCAGCCAGGCCTCTGAATATTGGTCAAACCATGCCCAGACTTGGGGCCAATTTGGCCCAAAGTCTTGAAAAGACAAGTCGGGAAGAAAGATATGGGACAGAGGGAGAAAGCGAAGGGAGCAGGAGAAAGGGAAGGAAGAATAAAATAGTGTTGGGCTTCAGGAGTGAGATGGAGGAATTGCCATTAAAGAGGCAGGAAGCAGGAGAGTGAGAGAAAAGGAAAGTAGAGACATGCAGACAGACGAGGGGTTAGTGAGGGAGGATGGGACAGAGAACAGGATGAGAAGGAAATAAGGCAAGGCAAGGACAGGCAAGGACAGGCAAAGCAAGGCTAAGCTGCAGGACATGTTTTCGCTTTATAGTTTCTAGCACATTCGTCTTCAGACTAGGAGTAAGGCCATAAGACCGTATGGATTAGGCCCAAGCAAAAACCCCAGCTACTTGACACACTAAGACTAAGCCTAAAATACGCAGATCTCTCCATAAGGATGGTTTTTATACTGTGCTTCCACAATCTGCTGGCAGTACAAAAAAATAAGCTGCAGATCTCCTTAGGCTGAGTCACGGTGCTTTGGTGCAGGGACCATGCATATCATGGGAATATTTCACCATTTCTGCTCTGGTTTTCAGAGTATGACACCAAAACACCCACCTGATGATATCCTTTCAAGAGCAAAGGCAGCAATTTGCAGAATTCCGCTTCTTTGGGGAAGTGAGAAATTGCTGAGCTGACACCAAGTCCTGCAGTGTCCCTGTCACCTGCAGAGTCACCACATACTCGCCACGGTAGCGGGCATTGTGACAAAGGTTCTATGTCAGCTGGGTGTGGCAGCCAGGCGCCCCCTAGGGGATGGGGAGCCTGTCAGCCCCGGGCCTCTCACTGCCTGCTGTCCCTGCGGTCACCAGCCAGGCCTCTGAATATTGGTCAAACCATGCCCAGACTTGGGGCCAATTTGGCCCAAAGTCTTGAAAAGACAAGTAGGGAAGAAAGATATGGGACAGAGGGAGAATGCGAAGGGAGCAGGAGAAAGGGAAGGAAGAATAAAAAGTAGTGTTGGGCTTCAGAAGTGAGATGGAGGCATTGCAGGAAAAGAGGCAGGAAGCAGGAGAGTGAGAGAAAAGGAAAGTAGAGACATGCAGCCAGACAAGGGGTTAGTGAGGGAGGATGGGACAGAGAACAGGATGAGAAGGAAAGAAGGCAAGGCAAGGACAGGCAAGGACAGGCAAAGCAAGGCTAAGCTGCAGGACATGTTTTCGCTTTATAGTTTCTAGCACATTCGTCTTCAGACTAGGAGTAAGGCCATAAGACCGTATGGATTAGGCCCAAGCAAAAACCCCAGCTACTTGAGACACTAAGACTAAGCCTAAAATACGCAGATCTCTCCATAAGGATGGTTTTTATACTGTGCTTCCACAATCTGCTGGCAGTACAAAAAAAATAAGCTGCAGATCTCCTTAGGCTGAGTCACGGTGCTTTGGTGCAGGGACCATGCATATCATGGGAATATTTCACCATTTCTGCTCTGGTTTTCAGAGTATGACACCAAAACACCCACCTGATGATATCCTTTCAAGAGCAAAGGCAGCAATTTGCAGAATTCCGCTTCTTTGGGGAAGTGAGAAATTGCTGAGCTGACACCAAGTCCTGCAGTGTCCCTGTCACCTGCAGAGTCACCACATACTCGCCACGGTAGCGGGCATTGTGACAAAGGTTCTATGTCAGCTGGGTGTGGCAGCCAGGCGCCCCCTAGGGGATGGGGAGCCTGTCAGCCCCGGGCCTGTCACTGCCTGCTGTCCCTGCTGTCACCAGCCAGGCCTCTGAAAATTGGTCAAACCATGCCCAGACTTGGGGCCAATTTGGCCCAAAGTCTTGAAAAGACAAGTCGGGAAGAAAGATATGGGACAGAGGGAGAAAGCGAAGGAAGCAGGAGAAAGGGAAGGAAGAATAAAAAGTAGTGTTGGGCTTCAGGAGTGAGATGGAGGCATTGCAGGAAAAGAGGCAGGAAGCAGGAGAGTGAGAGAAAAGGAAAGTAGAGACATGCAGCCAGACAAGGGGTTAGTGAGGGAGGATGGGACAGAGAACAGGATGAGAAGGAAATAAGGCAAGGCAAGGACAGGCAAGGACAGGCAAAGCAAGGCTAAGCTGCAGGATATTTTTTCGCTTTATAGCTTCTAGCACATTCGTCTTCAGACTAGGAGTAAGGCCATAAGACCGTATGGATTAGGCCCAAGCAAAAACCCCAGCTACTTGACACACTAAGACTAAGCCTAAAATACGCAGATCTCTCCATAAGGATGGTTTTTATACTGTGGTTCCACAATCTACTGGCAGTACAAAGAAATAAGCTGCAGATCTCCTTAGGCTGAGTCCCGGTGCTTTGGTGCAGGGATCATGCATATCATGGGAATATTTCACCATTTCTGCTCTGGTTTTCAGAGTATGACACCAAAACACCCACCTGATGATATCCTTTCAAGAGCAAAGGCAGCAATTTGCAGAATTCCGCTTCTTTGGGGAAGGGAGAAATTGCTGAGCTGACACCAAGTCCTGCAGTGTCCCTGTCACCTGCAGAGTCACCACATACTCGCCACGGTAGCGGGCATTGTGACAAAGGTTCTATGTCAGCTGGGTGTGGCAGCCAGGCGCCTCCTAGGGGATGGGGAGCCTGTCAGCCCCGGGCCTCTCATTGCCTGCTGTCCCTGCGGTCACCAGCCAGGCCTCTGAAAATTGGTCAAACCATGCCCAGACTTGGGGCCAATTTGGCCCAAAGTCTTGAAAAGACAAGTAGGGAAGAAAGATATGGGACAGAGGGAGAAAGCGAAGGGAGCAGGAGAAAGGGAAGGAAGAATAAAAAGTAGTGTTGGGCTTCAGGAGTGAGATGGAGGCATTGCAGGAAAAGAGGCAGGAAGCAGGAGAGTGAGAGAAAAGGAAAGACGAGACATGCAGCCAGACGAGGGGTTAGTGAGAGAGGATGGGACAGAGAACAGGATGAGAAGGAAATTAGGCAAGGCAAGGACAGGCAAAGCAAGGCTAAGCTGCAGGACATGTTTTCGCTTTATAGTTTCTAGCACATTCGTCTTCAGACTAGGAATAAGGCCATAAGACCGTATGGATTAGGCCCAAGCAAAAATCCCAGCTACTTGACACACTAAGACTAAGCCTAAAATACGCAGATCTCTCCATAAGGATGGTTTTTATACTGTGCTTCCACAATCTGCTGGCAGTACAAAAAAAATAAGCTGCAGATCTCCTTAGGCTGAGTCACGGTGCTTTGGTGCAGGGACCATGCATATCATGGGAATATTTCACCATTTCTGCTCTGGTTTTCAGAGTATGACACCAAAACACCCACCTGATGATATCCTTTCAAGAGCAAAGGCAGCAATTTGCAGAATTCCGCTTCTTTGGGGAAGTGAGAAATTGCTGAGCTGACACCAAGTCCTGCAGTGTCCCTGTCACCTGCAGAGTCACCACATACTCGCCACGGTAGCGGGCATTGTGACAAAGGTTCTATGTCAGCTGGGTGTGGCAGCCAGGCGCCCCCTAGGGGATGGGGAGCCTGTCAGCCCCGGGCCTGTCACTGCCTGCTGTCCCTGCTGTCACCAGCCAGGCCTCTGAATATTGGTCAAACCATGCCCAGACTTGGGGCCAATTTGGCCCAAAGTCTTGAAAAGACAAGTCGGGAAGAAAGATATGGGACAGAGGGAGAAAGCGAAGGAAGCAGGAGAAAGGGAAGGAAGAATAAAAAGTAGTGTTGGGCTTCAGGAGTGAGATGGAGGCATTGCAGGAAAAGAGGCAGGAAGCAGGAGAGTGAGAGAAAAGGAAAGTAGAGACATGCAGCCAGACAAGGGGTTAGTGAGGGAGGATGGGACAGAGAACAGGATGAGAAGGAAAGAAGGCAAGGCAAGGACAGGCAAGGACAGGCAAAGCAAGGCTAAGCTGCAGGATATTTTTTCGCTTTATAGCTTCTAGCACATTCGTCTTCAGACTAGGAGTAAGGCCATAAGACCGTATGGATTAGGCCCAAGCAAAAACCCCAGCTACTTGACACACTAAGACTAAGCCTAAAATACGCAGATCTCTCCATAAGGATGGTTTTTATACTGTGGTTCCACAATCTACTGGCAGTACAAAGAAATAAGCTGCAGATCTCCTTAGGCTGAGTCCCGGTGCTTTGGTGCAGGGATCATGCATATCATGGGAATATTTCACCATTTCTGCTCTGGTTTTCAGAGTATGACACCAAAACACCCACCTGATGATATCCTTTCAAGAGCAAAGGCAGCAATTTGCAGAATTCCGCTTCTTTGGGGAAGGGAGAAATTGCTGAGCTGACACCAAGTCCTGCAGTGTCCCTGTCACCTGCAGAGTCACCACATACTCGCCACGGTAGCGGGCATTGTGACAAAGGTTCTATGTCAGCTGGGTGTGGCAGCCAGGCGCCTCCTAGGGGATGGGGAGCCTGTCAGCCCCGGGCCTCTCATTGCCTGCTGTCCCTGCGGTCACCAGCCAGGCCTCTGAAAATTGGTCAAACCATGCCCAGACTTGGGGCCAATTTGGCCCAAAGTCTTGAAAAGACAAGTAGGGAAGAAAGATATGGGACAGAGGGAGAAAGCGAAGGGAGCAGGAGAAAGGGAAGGAAGAATAAAAAGTAGTGTTGGGCTTCAGGAGTGAGATGGAGGAATTCCAGGAAAAGAGGCAGGAAGCAGGAGAGTGAGAGAAAAGGAAAGACGAGACATGCAGCCAGACGAGGGGTTAGTGAGAGAGGATGGGACAGAGAACAGGATGAGAAGGAAATTAGGCAAGGCAAGGACAGGCAAAGCAAGGCTAAGCTGCAGGACATGTTTTCGCTTTATAGTTTCTAGCACATTCGTCTTCAGACTAGGAATAAGGCCATAAGACCGTATGGATTAGGCCCAAGCAAAAATCCCAGCTACTTGACACACTAAGACTAAGCCTAAAATACGCAGATCTGTCCATAAGGATGGTTTTTATACTGTGCTTCCACAATCTGCTGGCAGTACAAAAAAATAAGCTGCAGATCTCCTTAGGCTGAGTCATGGTGCTTTGGTGCAGGGACCATGCATATCATGGGAATAGTTCACCATTTCTGCTCTGGTTTTCAGAGTATGACACCAAAACACTCACCTGATGATATCCTTTCAAGAGCAAAGGCAGCAATTTGCAGAATTCCGCTTCTTTGGGGAAGTGAGAAATTGCTGAGCTGCCACCAAGTCCTGCAGTGTCCCTGTCACCTGTAAAGTCACCAGATATTCGCCACGGTAGCGGGCATTGTGACAAAGGTTCTATGTCAGCTGGGTGTGGCAGCCAGGCGCCCCTAGGGGATGGGGAGCATGTCAGCCCCGGGCCTGTCACTGCCTGCTGTCCCTGCTGTCAGCAGCCAGGCCTCTGAAAATTGGTCAAACCATGCCCAGACTTGGGGCCAATTTGGCCCAAAGTCTTGAAAAGACAAGTCGGGAAGAAAGATATGGGACAGAGGGAGAAAGCGAAGGGAGCAGGAGAAAGGGAAGGAAGAATAAAAAGTAGTGTTGGGCTTCAGGAGTGAGATGGAGGAATTGCAGGAATAGAGGCAGGAAGCAGGAGAATGAGAGAAAAGGAAAGTAGAGACATGCAGCCAGACGAGGGGTTAGTGAGGGAGGATGGGACAGAGAACAGGATGAGAAGGAAATAAGGCAAGGCAAGGACAGGCAAGGACAGGCAAAGCAAGGCTAGGCTGCAGGACATGTTATAGCTTTATAGTTTCCAGCACATTCGTCTTCAGACTAGGAGTAAGGCCATAAGACCGTATGGATTAGGCCCAAGCAAAAACCCCAGCTACTTGAGACACTAAGACTAAGCCTAAAATACGCAGATCTCTCCATAAGGATGGTTTTTAGACTGTGCTTCCACAGTCTGCTGGCAGTACAAAAAAATAAGCTGCAGATCTCCTTAGGCTGAGTCATGGTGCTTTGTTGCAGGGACCATGCATATCATGGGAATAGTTCACCATTTCTGCTCTGGTTTTCAGAGTATGACACCAAAACACCCACCTGATGATATCCTTTCAAGAGCAAAGGCAGCAATTTGCAGAATTCCGCTTCTTTGGGGAAGTGAGAAATTGCTGAGCTGCCACCAAGTCCTGCAGTGTCCCTGTCACCTGCAGAGTCACCACATACTCGCCACGGTAGCGGGCATTGTGACAAAGGTTCTATGTCAGCTGGGTGTGGCAGCCAGGCGCCCCCTAGGGGATGGGGAGCCTGTCAGCCCCGGGCCTGTCACTGCCTGCTGTCCCTGCTGTCACCAGCCAGGCCTCTGAAAATTGGTCAAACCATGCCCAGACTTGGGGCCAATTTTGCCCAAAGTGTTGAAAAGACAAGTCGGGAAGAAAGATATGGGACAGAGGGAGAAAGCGAAGGGAGCAGGAGAAAGGGAAGGAAGAATAAAAAGTAGTGTTGGGCTGCAGGAGTGAGATGGAGGCATTGCAGGAAAAGAGGCAGGAAGCAGGAGAGTGAGAGAAAAGGAAAGTAGAGACATGCAGCCAGACGAGGGGTTAGTGAGGGAGGATGGGACAGAGAACAGGATGAGAAGGAAATAAGGCAAGGCAAGGACAGGCAAAGCAAGGCTAAGCTGCAGGACATGTTTTCGCTTTATAGTTTCTAGCACATTCGTCTTCAGACTAGGAATAAGGCCATAAGACCGTATGGATTAGGCCCAAGCAAAAATCCCAGCTACTTGACACACTAAGACTAAGCCTAAAATACGCAGATCTCTCCATAAGGATGGTTTTTATACTGTGCTTCCACAATCTGCTGGCAGTACAAAAAAATAAGCTGCAGATCTCCTTAGGCTGAGTCATGGTGCTTTGGTGCAGGGACCATGCATATCATGGGAATAGTTCACCATTTCTGCTCTGGTTTTCAGAGTATGACACCAAAACACTCACCTGATGATATCCTTTCAAGAGCAAAGGCAGCAATTTGCAGAATTCCGCTTCATTGGGGAAGGGAGAAATTGCTGAGCTGCCACGAAGTCCTGCAGTGTCCCTGTCACCTGTAAAGTCACCAGATATTCGCCACGGTAGCGGGCATTGTGACAAAGGTTCTATGTCAGCTGGGTGTGGCAGCCAGGCGCCCCCTAGGGGATGGGGAGCCTGTCGGCCCCGGGCCTGTCACTGCCTGCTGCCCCTGCTGTCACCAGCCAGGCCTCTGAAAATTGGTCAAACCATGCCCAGACTTGGGGCCAATTTGGCCCAAAGTCTTGAAAAGACAAGTCGGGAAGAAAGATATTGGACAGAGGGAGAAAGCGAAGGGAGCAGGAGAAAGGGAAGGAAGAATAAAAAGTAGTGTTGGGCTTCAGGAGTGAGATGGAGGAATTGCAGGAAAAGAGGCAGGAAGCAGGAGAGTGAGAGAAAAGGAAAGTAGAGACATGCAGCCAGACAAGGGGTTAGTGAGGGAGGATGGGACAGAGAACAGGATGAGAAGGAAAGAAGGCAAGGCAAGGACAGGCAAGGACAGGCAAAGCAAGGCTAACCTGCAGGACATGTTTTCGCTTTATAGTTTCTAGCACATTCGTCTTCAGACTAGGAGTAAGGCCATAAGACCGAATGGATTAGGCCCAAGCAAAAACCCCAGCTACTTGACACACTAAGACTAAGCCTAAAATACGCAGATCTCTCCATAAGGATGGTTTTTATACTGTGCTTCCACAATCTGCTGGCAGTACAAAAACATAAGCTGCAGATCTCCTTAGGCTGAGTCATGGTGCTTTGGTGAAGGGACCATGCATATCATGGGAATAGTTCACCATTTCTGCTCTGGTTTTCAGAGTATGACACCAAAACACCCACCTGATGATATCCTTTCAAGAGCAAAGGCAGCAATTTGCAGAATTCCGCTTCTTTGGGGAAGTGAGAAATTGCTGAGCTGCCACCAAGTCCTGCAGTGTCCCTGTCACCTGCAGAGTCACCACATACTTGCCACGGTAGTGGGCATTGTGACAAAGGTTCTATGTCAGCTGGGTGTGGCAGCCAGGCGCCCCCTAGGGGATGGGGAGCCTGTCAGCCCCGGGCCTCTCACTGCCTGCTATCCCTGCTGTCACCAGCCAGGCCTCTGAAAATTGGTCAAACCATGCCCAGACTTGGGGCCAATTTGGCCCAAAGTCTTGAAAAGACAAGTCGGGAAGAAAGATATGGGACAGAGGGAGAAAGCGAAGGGAGCAGGAGAAAGGGAAGGAAGAATAAAAAGTAGTGTTGGGCTTCAGGAGTGAGATGGAGGAATTGCAGGAAAAGAGGCAGGAAGCAGGAGAGTGAGAGAAAAGGAAAGTAGAGACATGCAGCCAGACGAGGGGTTAGTGAGGGAGGATGGGACAGAGAACAGGATGAGAAGGAAATAAGGCAAGGCAAGCACAGGCAAGGACAGGCAAAGCAAGGCTAGGCTGCAGGACATTTTTTCGCTTTATAGTTTCTAGCACATTCGTCTTCAGACTAGGAGTAAGGCCATAAGACCGTATGGATTAGGCCCAAGCAAAAACCCCAGATACTTGAGACACTAAGACTAAGCCTAAAATACGCAGATCTCTCCCTAAGGATGGTTTTTATACTGTGGTTCCACAATCTGCTGGCAGTACAAAAAAGTAAGCTGCAGATCTCCTTAGGCTGAGTCATGGTGCTTTGGTGCAGGGACCATGCATATCATGGGAATAGTTCACCATTTCTGCTCTGGTTTTCAGAGTATGACACCAAAACACTCACCTGATGATATCCTTTCAAGAGCAAAGGCAGCAATTTGCAGAATTCCGCTTCTTTGGGGAAGGGAGAAATTGCTGAGCTGCCACCAAGTCCTGCAGTGTCCCTGTCACCTGTAAAGTCACCAGATATTCGCCACGGTAGCGGGCATTGTGACAAAGGTTCTATGTCAGCTGGGTGTGGCCGCCAGGCGCCCCCTAGGGGATGGGGAGCATGTCAGCCCTGGGCCTGTCACTGCCTGCTGTCCCTGCTGTCAGCAGCCAGGCCTCTGAAAATTGGTCAAACCATGCCCAGACTTGGGGCCAATTTGGCCCAAAGTCTTGAAAAGACAAGTCGGGAAGAAAGATATGGGACAGAGGGAGAAAGCGAAGGGAGCAGGAGAAAGGGAAGGAAGAATAAAAAGTAGTGTTGGGCTTCAGGAGTGAGATGGAGGAATTGCAGGAAAAGAGGCAGGAAGCAGGAGAATGAGAGAAAAGGAAAGTAGAGACATGCAGCCAGACGAGGGGTTAGTGAGGGAGGATGGGACAGAGAACAGGATGAGAAGGAAATAAGGCAAGGCAAGGACAGGCAAGGACAGGCAAAGCAAGGCTAGGCTGCAGGACATGTTATAGCTTTATAGTTTCCAGCACATTCGTCTTCAGACTAGGAGTAAGGCCGTAAGACCGTATGGATTAGGCCCAAGCAAAAACCCCAGCTACTTGAGACACTAAGACTAAGCCTAAAATACGCAGATCTCTCCATAAGGATGGTTTTTAGACTGTGCTTCCACAGTCTGCTGGCAGTACAAAAAAATAAGCTGCAGATCTCCTTAGGCTGAGTCATGGTGCTTTGTTGCAGGGACCATGCATATCATGGGAATAGTTCACCATTTCTGCTCTGGTTTTCAGAGTATGACACCAAAACACCCACCTGATGATATCCTTTCAAGAGCAAAGGCAGCAATTTGCAGAATTCCGCTTCTTTGGGGAAGTGAGAAATTGCTGAGCTGCCACCAAGTCCTGCAGTGTCCCTGTCACCTGCAGAGTCACCACATACTCGCCACGGTAGCGGGCATTGTGACAAAGGTTCTATGTCAGCTGGGTGTGGCAGCCAGGCGCCCCCTAGGGGATGGGGAGCCTGTCAGCCCCGGGCCTGTCACTGCCTGCTGTCCCTGCTGTCACCAGCCAGGCCTCTGAAAATTGGTCAAACCATGCCCAGACTTGGGGCCAATTTGGCCCAAAGTCTTGAAAAGACAAGTCGGGAAGAAAGATATGGGACAGAGGGAGAAAGCGAAGGGAGGAGGAGAAAGGGAAGGAAGAATAAAAAGTAGTGTTGGGCTTCAGGAGTGAGATGGAGGCATTGCAGGAAAAGAGGCAGGAAGCAGGAGAGTGAGAGAAAAGGAAAGTAGAGACATGCAGCCAGACGAGGGGTTAGTGAGGGAGGATGGGACAGAGAACAGGATGAGAAGGAAATAAGGCAAGGCAAGGACAGGCAAAGCAAGGCTAAGCTGCAGGACATGTTTTCGCTTTATAGTTTCTAGCACATTCGTCTTCAGACTAGGAATAAGGCCATAAGACCGTATGGATTAGGCCCAAGCAAAAATCCCAGCTACTTGACACACTAAGACTAAGCCTAAAATACGCAGATCTCTCCATAAGGATGGTTTTTATACGGTGCTTCCACAATCTGCTGGCAGTACAAAGAAATAAGCTGCAGATCTCCTTAGGCTGAGTCACGGTGCTTTGGTGCAGGGACCATGCATATCATGGGAATAGTTCACCATTTCTGCTCTGGTTTTCAGAGTATGACACCAAAACACTCACCTGATGATATCCTTTCAAGAGCAAAGGCAGCAATTTGCAGAATTCCGCTTCTTTGGGGAAGGGAGAAATTGCTGAGCTGCCACCAAGTCCTGCAGTGTCCCTGTCACCTGTAAAGTCACCAGATATTCGCCACGGTAGCGGGCATTGTGACAAAGGTTCTATGTCAGCTGGGTGTGGCAGCCAGGCGCCCCCTAGGGGATGGGGAGCCTGTCGGCCCCGGGCCTGTCACTGCCTGCTGCCCCTGCTGTCACCAGCCAGGCCTCTGAAAATTGGTCAAACCATGCCCAGACTTGGGGCCAATTTGGCCCAAAGTCTTGAAAAGACAAGTTGGGAAGAAAGATATGGGACAGAGGGAGAAAGCGAAGGGAGCAGGAGAAAGGGAAGGAAGAATAAAAAGAAGTGTTGGGCTTCAGGAGTGAGATGGAGGAATTGCAGGAAAAGAGGCAGGAAGCAGGAGAGTGAGAGAAAAGGAAAGTAGAGACATGCAGCCAGACAAGGGGTTAGTGAGGGAGGATGGGACAGAGAACAGGATGAGAAGGAAAGAAGGCAAGGCAAGGACAGGCAAGGACAGGCAAAGCAAGGCTAACCTGCAGGACATGTTTTCGCTTTATAGTTTCTAGCACATTCGTCTTCAGACTAGGAATAAGGCCATAAGACCGAATGGATTAGGCCCAAGCAAAAACCCCAGCTACTTGACACACTAAGACTAAGCCTAAAATACGCAGATCTCTCCATAAGGATGGTTTTTATACTGTGCTTCCACAATCTGCTGGCAGTACAAAAAAATAAGCTGCAGATCTCCTTAGGCTGAGTCATGGTGCTTTGGTGAAGGGACCATGCATATCATGGGAATAGTTCACCATTTCTGCTCTGGTTTTCAGAGTATGACACCAAAACACCCACCTGATGATATCCTTTCAAGAGCAAAGGCAGCAATTTGCAGAATTCCGCTTCTTTGGGGAAGTGAGAAATTGCTGAGCTGCCACCAAGTCCTGCAGTGTCCCTGTCACCTGCAGAGTCACCACATACTTGCCACGGTAGTGGGCATTGTGACAAAGGTTCTATGTCAGCTGGGTGTGGCAGCCAGGCGCCCCCTAGGGGATGGGGAGCCTGTCAGCCCCGGGCCTCTCACTGCCTGCTGTCCCTGCTGTCACCAGCCAGGCCTCTGAATATTGGTCAAACCATGCCCAGACTTGGGGCCAATTTTGCCCAAAGTCTTGAAAAGACAAGTCGGGAAGAAAGATATTGGACAGAGGGAGAAAGCGAAGGGAGCAGGAGAAAGGGAAGGAAGAATAAAAAGTAGTGTTGGGCTTCAGGAGTGAGATGGAGGAATTCCAGGAAAAGAGGCAGGAAGCAGGAGAGTGAGAGAAAAGGAAAGTAGAGACATGCAGCCAGACGAGGGGTTAGTGAGGGAGGATGGGACAGAGAACAGGATGAGAAGGAAATAAGGCAAGGCAAGGACAGGCAAGGACAGGCAAAGCAAGGCTAAGCTGCAGGACATTTTTTCGCTTTATAGTTTCTAGCACATTCGTCTTCAGACTAGGAGTAAGGCCATAAGACCGAATGGATTAGGCCCAAGCAAAAACCCCAGCTACTTGACACACTAAGACTAAGCCTAAAATACGCAGATCTCTCCATAAGGATGGTTTTTATACTGTGCTTCCACAATCTGCTGGCAGTACAAAGAAATAAGCTGCAGATCTCCTTAGGCTGAGTCACGGTGCTTTGGTGCAGGGACCATGCATATCATGGGAATAGTTCACCATTTCTGCTCTGGTTTTCAGAGTATGACACCAAAACACTCACCTGATGATATCCTTTCAAGAGCAAAGGCAGCAATTTGCAGAATTCCGCTTCATTGGGGAAGGGAGAAATTGCTGAGCTGCCACCAAGTCCTGCAGTGTCCCTGTCACCTGTAAAGTCACCAGATATTCGCCACGGTAGCGGGCATTGTGACAAAGGTTCTATGTCAGCTGGGTGTGGCAGCCAGGCGCCCCCTAGGGGATGGGGAGCCTGTCGGCCCCGGGCCTGTCACTGCCTGCTGCCCCTGCTGTCACCAGCCAGGCCTCTGAAAATTGGTCAAACCATGCCCAGACTTGGGGCCAATTTGGCCCAAAGTCTTGAAAAGACAAGTCGGGAAGAAAGATATTGGACAGAGGGAGAAAGCGAAGGGAGCAGGAGAAAGGGAAGGAAGAATAAAAAGTAGTGTTGGGCTTCAGGAGTGAGATGGAGGAATTGCAGGAAAAGAGGCAGGAAGCAGGAGAGTGAGAGAAAAGGAAAGTAGAGACATGCAGCCAGACAAGGGGTTAGTGAGGGAGGATGGGACAGAGAACAGGATGAGAAGGAAAGAAGGCAAGGCAAGGACAGGCAAGGACAGGCAAAGCAAGGCTAACCTGCAGGACATGTTTTCGCTTTATAGTTTCTAGCACATTCGTCTTCAGACTAGGAGTAAGGCCATAAGACCGAATGGATTAGGCCCAAGCAAAAACCCCAGCTACTTGACACACTAAGACTAAGCCTAAAATACGCAGATCTCTCCATAAGGATGGTTTTTATACTGTGCTTCCACAATCTGCTGGCAGTACAAAAACATAAGCTGCAGATCTCCTTAGGCTGAGTCATGGTGCTTTGGTGAAGGGACCATGCATATCATGGGAATAGTTCACCATTTCTGCTCTGGTTTTCAGAGTATGACACCAAAACACCCACCTGATGATATCCTTTCAAGAGCAAAGGCAGCAATTTGCAGAATTCCGCTTCTTTGGGGAAGTGAGAAATTGCTGAGCTGCCACCAAGTCCTGCAGTGTCCCTGTCACCTGCAGAGTCACCACATACTTGCCACGGTAGTGGGCATTGTGACAAAGGTTCTATGTCAGCTGGGTGTGGCAGCCAGGCGCCCCCTAGGGGATGGGGAGCCTGTCAGCCCCGGGCCTCTCACTGCCTGCTATCCCTGCTGTCACCAGCCAGGCCTCTGAAAATTGGTCAAACCATGCCCAGACTTGGGGCCAATTTGGCCCAAAGTCTTGAAAAGACAAGTCGGGAAGAAAGATATGGGACAGAGGGAGAAAGCGAAGGGAGCAGGAGAAAGGGAAGGAAGAATAAAAAGTAGTGTTGGGCTTCAGGAGTGAGATGGAGGAATTGCAGGAAAAGAGGCAGGAAGCAGGAGAGTGAGAGAAAAGGAAAGTAGAGACATGCAGCCAGACGAGGGGTTAGTGAGGGAGGATGGGACAGAGAACAGGATGAGAAGGAAATAAGGCAAGGCAAGCACAGGCAAGGACAGGCAAAGCAAGGCTAGGCTGCAGGACATTTTTTCGCTTTATAGTTTCTAGCACATTCGTCTTCAGACTAGGAGTAAGGCCATAAGACCGTATGGATTAGGCCCAAGCAAAAACCCCAGATACTTGAGACACTAAGACTAAGCCTAAAATACGCAGATCTCTCCCTAAGGATGGTTTTTATACTGTGGTTCCACAATCTGCTGGCAGTACAAAAAAGTAAGCTGCAGATCTCCTTAGGCTGAGTCATGGTGCTTTGGTGCAGGGACCATGCATATCATGGGAATAGTTCACCATTTCTGCTCTGGTTTTCAGAGTATGACACCAAAACACTCACCTGATGATATCCTTTCAAGAGCAAAGGCAGCAATTTGCAGAATTCCGCTTCTTTGGGGAAGGGAGAAATTGCTGAGCTGCCACCAAGTCCTGCAGTGTCCCTGTCACCTGTAAAGTCACCAGATATTCGCCACGGTAGCGGGCATTGTGACAAAGGTTCTATGTCAGCTGGGTGTGGCCGCCAGGCGCCCCCTAGGGGATGGGGAGCATGTCAGCCCCGGGCCTGTCACTGCCTGCTGTCCCTGCTGTCAGCAGCCAGGCCTCTGAAAATTGGTCAAACCATGCCCAGACTTGGGGCCAATTTGGCCCAAAGTCTTGAAAAGACAAGTCGGGAAGAAAGATATGGGACAGAGGGAGAAAGCGAAGGGAGCAGGAGAAAGGGAAGGAAGAATAAAAAGTAGTGTTGGGCTTCAGGAGTGAGATGGAGGAATTGCAGGAAAAGAGGCAGGAAGCAGGAGAATGAGAGAAAAGGAAAGTAGAGACATGCAGCCAGACGAGGGGTTAGTGAGGGAGGATGGGACAGAGAACAGGATGAGAAGGAAATAAGGCAAGGCAAGGACAGGCAAGGACAGGCAAAGCAAGGCTAGGCTGCAGGACATGTTATAGCTTTATAGTTTCCAGCACATTCGTCTTCAGACTAGGAGTAAGGCCGTAAGACCGTATGGATTAGGCCCAAGCAAAAACCCCAGCTACTTGAGACACTAAGACTAAGCCTAAAATACGCAGATCTCTCCATAAGGATGGTTTTTAGACTGTGCTTCCACAGTCTGCTGGCAGTACAAAAAAATAAGCTGCAGATCTCCTTAGGCTGAGTCATGGTGCTTTGTTGCAGGGACCATGCATATCATGGGAATAGTTCACCATTTCTGCTCTGGTTTTCAGAGTATGACACCAAAACACCCACCTGATGATATCCTTTCAAGAGCAAAGGCAGCAATTTGCAGAATTCCGCTTCTTTGGGGAAGTGAGAAATTGCTGAGCTGCCACCAAGTCCTGCAGTGTCCCTGTCACCTGCAGAGTCACCACATACTCGCCACGGTAGCGGGCATTGTGACAAAGGTTCTATGTCAGCTGGGTGTGGCAGCCAGGCGCCCCCTAGGGGATGGGGAGCCTGTCAGCCCCGGGCCTGTCACTGCCTGCTGTCCCTGCTGTCACCAGCCAGGCCTCTGAAAATTGGTCAAACCATGCCCAGACTTGGGGCCAATTTGGCCCAAAGTCTTGAAAAGACAAGTCGGGAAGAAAGATATGGGACAGAGGGAGAAAGCGAAGGGAGGAGGAGAAAGGGAAGGAAGAATAAAAAGTAGTGTTGGGCTTCAGGAGTGAGATGGAGGCATTGCAGGAAAAGAGGCAGGAAGCAGGAGAGTGAGAGAAAAGGAAAGTAGAGACATGCAGCCAGACGAGGGGTTAGTGAGGGAGGATGGGACAGAGAACAGGATGAGAAGGAAATAAGGCAAGGCAAGGACAGGCAAAGCAAGGCTAAGCTGCAGGACATGTTTTCGCTTTATAGTTTCTAGCACATTCGTCTTCAGACTAGGAATAAGGCCATAAGACCGTATGGATTAGGCCCAAGCAAAAATCCCAGCTACTTGACACACTAAGACTAAGCCTAAAATACGCAGATCTCTCCATAAGGATGGTTTTTATACGGTGCTTCCACAATCTGCTGGCAGTACAAAGAAATAAGCTGCAGATCTCCTTAGGCTGAGTCACGGTGCTTTGGTGCAGGGACCATGCATATCATGGGAATAGTTCACCATTTCTGCTCTGGTTTTCAGAGTATGACACCAAAACACTCACCTGATGATATCCTTTCAAGAGCAAAGGCAGCAATTTGCAGAATTCCGCTTCTTTGGGGAAGGGAGAAATTGCTGAGCTGCCACCAAGTCCTGCAGTGTCCCTGTCACCTGTAAAGTCACCAGATATTCGCCACGGTAGCGGGCATTGTGACAAAGGTTCTATGTCAGCTGGGTGTGGCAGCCAGGCGCCCCCTAGGGGATGGGGAGCCTGTCGGCCCCGGGCCTGTCACTGCCTGCTGCCCCTGCTGTCACCAGCCAGGCCTCTGAAAATTGGTCAAACCATGCCCAGACTTGGGGCCAATTTGGCCCAAAGTCTTGAAAAGACAAGTTGGGAAGAAAGATATGGGACAGAGGGAGAAAGCGAAGGGAGCAGGAGAAAGGGAAGGAAGAATAAAAAGAAGTGTTGGGCTTCAGGAGTGAGATGGAGGAATTGCAGGAAAAGAGGCAGGAAGCAGGAGAGTGAGAGAAAAGGAAAGTAGAGACATGCAGCCAGACAAGGGGTTAGTGAGGGAGGATGGGACAGAGAACAGGATGAGAAGGAAAGAAGGCAAGGCAAGGACAGGCAAGGACAGGCAAAGCAAGGCTAACCTGCAGGACATGTTTTCGCTTTATAGTTTCTAGCACATTCGTCTTCAGACTAGGAATAAGGCCATAAGACCGAATGGATTAGGCCCAAGCAAAAACCCCAGCTACTTGACACACTAAGACTAAGCCTAAAATACGCAGATCTCTCCATAAGGATGGTTTTTATACTGTGCTTCCACAATCTGCTGGCAGTACAAAAAAATAAGCTGCAGATCTCCTTAGGCTGAGTCATGGTGCTTTGGTGAAGGGACCATGCATATCATGGGAATAGTTCACCATTTCTGCTCTGGTTTTCAGAGTATGACACCAAAACACTCACCTGATGATATCCTTTCAAGAGCAAAGGCAGCAATTTGCAGAATTCCGCTTCATTGGGGAAGGGAGAAATTGCTGAGCTGCCACCAAGTCCTGCAGTGTCCCTGTCACCTGTAAAGTCACCAGATATTCGCCACGGTAGCGGGCATTGTGACAAAGGTTCTATGTCAGCTGGGTGTGGCAGCCAGGCGCCCCCTAGGGGATGGGGAGCCTCTCAGCCCCGGGCCTGTCACTGCCTGCTGTCCCTGCTGTCAGCAGCCAGGCCTCTGAAAATTGGTCAAACCATGCCCAGACTTGGGGCCAATTTGGCCCAAAGTCTTGAAAAGACAAGTCGGGAAGAAAGATATTGGACAGAGGGAGAAAGCGAAGGGAGCAGGAGAAAGGGAAGGAAGAATAAAAAGTAGTGTTGGGCTTCAGGAGTGAGATGGAGGAATTGCAGGAAAAGAGGCAGGAAGCAGGAGAGTGAGAGAAAAGGAAAGTAGAGACATGCAGCCAGACGAGGGGTTAGTGAGGGAGGATGGGACAGAGAACAGGATGAGAAGGAAATAAGGCAAGGCAAGCACAGGCAAGGACAGGCAAAGTAAGGCTAGGCTGCAGGACATTTTTTCGCTTTATATTTTCTAGCACATTCGTCTTCAGACTAGGAGTAAGGCCATAAGACCGTATGGATTAGGCCCAAGCAAAAACCCCAGATACTTGAGACACTAAGACTAAGCCTAAAATACGCAGATCTCTCCCTAAGGATGGTTTTTATACTGTGGTTCCACAATCTGCTGGCAGTACAAAAAAATAAGCTGCAGATCTCCTTAGGCTGAGTCATGGTGCTTTGGTGCAGGGACCATACATATCATGGGAATAGTTCACCATTTCTGCTCTGGTTTTCAGAGTATGACACCAAAACACTCACCTGATGATATCCTTTCAAGAGCAAAGGCAGCAATTTGCAGAATTCCGCTTCTTTGGGGAAGTGAGAAATTGCTGAGCTGCCACCAAGTCCTGCAGTGTCCCTGTCACCTGTAAAGTCACCAGATATTTGCCACGGTAGCGGGCATTGTGACAAAGGTTCTATGTCAGCTGGGTGTGGCAGCCAGGCGCCCCCTAGGGGATGGGGAGCATGTCAGCCCCGGGCCTGTCACTGCCTGCTGTCCCTGCTGTCAGCAGCCAGGCCTCTGAAAATTGGTCAAACCATGCCCAGACTTGGGGCCAATTTGGCCCAAAGTCTTGAAAAGACAAGTCGGGAAGAAAGATATGGGACAGAGGGAGAAAGCGAAGGGAGCAGGAGAAAGGGAAGGAAGAATAAAAAGTAGTGTTGGGCTTCAGGAGTGAGATGGAGGAATTGCAGGAAAAGAGGCAGGAAGCAGGAGAATGAGAGAAAAGGAAAGTAGAGACATGCAGCCAGACGAGGGGTTAGTGAGGGAGGATGGGACAGAGAACAGGATGAGAAGGAAATAAGGCAAGGCAAGGACAGGCAAAGCAAGGCTAAGCTGCAGGACATGTTTTCGCTTTATAGTTTCTAGCACATTCGTCTTCAGACTAGGAGTAAGGCCATAAGACCGTATGGATTAGGCCCAAGCAAAAATCCCAGCTACTTGACACACTAAGACTAAGCCTAAAATACGCAGATCTCTCCATAAGGATGGTTTTTATACTGTGCTTCCACAATCTGCTGGCAGTACAAAAAAATAAGCTGCAGATCTCCTTAGGCTGAGTCATGGTGCTTTGGTGCAGGGACCATGCATATCATGGGAATATTTCACCATTTCTGCTCTGGTTTTCAGAGTATGACACCAAAACACCCACCTGATGATATCCTTTCAAGAGCAAAGGCAGCAATTTGCAGAGTTCCGCTTCTTTGGGGAAGTGAGAAATTGCTGAGCTGCCACCAAGTCCTGCAGTGTCCCTGTCACCTGCAGAGTCACCACATACTTGCCACGGTAGTGGGCATTGTGACAAAGGTTCTATGTCAGCTGGGTGTGGCAGCCAGGCGCCCCCTAGGGGATGGGGAGCCTGTCAGCCCCGGGCCTCTCACTGCCTGCTGTCCCTGCTGTCACCAGCCAGGCCTCTGAATATTGGTCAAACCATGCCCAGACTTGGGGCCAATTTTGCCCAAAGTCTTGAAAAGACAAGTCGGGAAGAAAGATATTGGACAGAGGGAGAAAGCGAAGGGAGCAGGAGAAAGGGAAGGAAGAATAAAAAGTAGTGTTGGGCTTCAGGAGTGAGATGGAGGAATTGCAGGAAAAGAGGCAGGAAGCAGGAGAGTGAGAGAAAAGGAAAGTAGAGACATGCAGCCAGACGAGGGGTTAGTGAGGGAGGATGGGACAGAGAACAGGATGAGAAGGAAATAAGGCAAGGCAAGCACAGGCAAGGACAGGCAAAGTAAGGCTAGGCTGCAGGACATTTTTTCGCTTTATAGTTTCTAGCACATTCGTCTTCAGACTAGGAGTAAGGCCATAAGACCGTATGGATTAGGCCCAAGCAAAAACCCCAGATACTTGAGACACTAAGACTAAGCCTAAAATACGCAGATCTCTCCCTAAGGATGGTTTTTATACTGTGGTTCCACAATCTGCTGGCAGTACAAAAAAATAAGCTGCAGATCTCCTTAGGCTGAGTCATGGTGCTTTGGTGCAGGGACCATGCATATCATGGGAATATTTCACCATTTCTGCTCTGGTTTTCAGAGTATGACACCAAAACACCCACCTGATGATATCCTTTCAAGAGCAAAGGCAGCAATTTGCAGAGTTCCGCTTCTTTGGGGAAGTGAGAAATTGCTGAGCTGCCACCAAGTCCTGCAGTGTCCCTGTCACCTGCAGAGTCACCACATACTTGCCACGGTAGCGGGCATTGTGACAAAGGTTCTATGTCAGCTGGGTGTGGCAGCCAGGCGCCCCCTAGGGGATGGGGAGCCTGTCAGCCCCGGGCCTCTCACTGCCTGCTGTCCCTGCTGTCACCAGCCAGGCCTCTGAATATTGGTCAAACCATGCCCAGACTTGGGGCCAATTTTGCCCAAAGTCTTGAAAAGACAAGTCGGGAAGAAAGATATTGGACAGAGGGAGAAAGCGAAGGGAGCAGGAGAAAGGGAAGGAAGAATAAAAAGTAGTGTTGGGCTTCAGGAGTGAGATGGAGGAATTGCAGGAAAAGAGGCAGGAAGCAGGAGAGTGAGAGAAAAGGAAAGTAGAGACATGCAGCCAGACGAGGGGTTAGTGAGGGAGGATGGGACAGAGAACAGGATGAGAAGGAAATAAGGCAAGGCAAGCACAGGCAAGGACAGGCAAAGTAAGGCTAGGCTGCAGGACATTTTTTCGCTTTATAGTTTCTAGCACATTCGTCTTCAGACTAGGAGTAAGGCCATAAGACCGTATGGATTAGGCCCAAGCAAAAACCCCAGATACTTGAGACACTAAGACTAAGCCTAAAATACGCAGATCTCTCCCTAAGGATGGTTTTTATACTGTGCTTCCACAATCTGCTGGCAGTACAAAAAAATAAGCTGCAGATCTCCTTAGGCTGAGTCATGGTGCTTTGGTGCAGGGACCATACATATCATGGGAATAGTTCACCATTTCTGCTCTGGTTTTCAGAGTATGACACCAAAACACTCACCTGATGATATCCTTTCAAGAGCAAAGGCAGCAATTTGCAGAATTCCGCTTCTTTGGGGAAGTGAGAAATTGCTGAGCTGCCACCAAGTCCTGCAGTGTCCCTGTCACCTGTAAAGTCACCAGATATTTGCCACGGTAGCGGGCATTGTGACAAAGGTTCTATGTCAGCTGGGTGTGGCAGCCAGGCGCCCCCTAGGGGATGGGGAGCATGTCAGCCCCGGGCCTGTCACTGCCTGCTGTCCCTGCTGTCAGCAGCCAGGCCTCTGAAAATTGGTCAAACCATGCCCAGACTTGGGGCCAATTTGGCCCAAAGTCTTGAAAAGACAAGTCGGGAAGAAAGATATGGGACAGAGGGAGAAAGCGAAGGGAGCAGGAGAAAGGGAAGGAAGAATAAAAAGTAGTGTTGGGCTTCAGGAGTGAGATGGAGGAATTGCAGGAAAAGAGGCAGGAAGCAGGAGAATGAGAGAAAAGGAAAGTAGAGACATGCAGCCAGACGAGGGGTTAGTGAGGGAGGATGGGACAGAGAACAGGATGAGAAGGAAATAAGGCAAGGCAAGGACAGGCAAGGACAGGCAAAGCAAGGCTAGGCTGCAGGACATGTTATAGCTTTATAGTTTCCAGCACATTCGTCTTCAGACTAGGAGTAAGGCCATAAGACCGTATGGATTAGGCCCAAGCAAAAACCCCAGCTACTTGAGACACTAAGACTAAGCCTAAAATACGCAGATCTCTCCATAAGGATGGTTTTTATACTGTGCTTCCACAGTCTGCTGGCAGTACAAAAAAATAAGCTGCAGATCTCCTTAGGCTGAGTCATGGTGCTTTGTTGCAGGGACCATGCATATCATGGGAATAGTTCACCATTTCTGCTCTGGTTTTCAGAGTATGACACCAAAACACCCACCTGATGATATCCTTTCAAGAGCAAAGGCAGCAATTTGCAGAATTCCGCTTCTTTGGGGAAGTGAGAAATTGCTGAGCTGCCACCAAGTCCTGCAGTGTCCCTGTCACCTGCAGAGTCACCACATACTCGCCACGGTAGCGGGCATTGTGACAAAGGTTCTATGTCAGCTGGGTGTGGCAGCCAGGCGCCCCCTAGGGGATGGGGAGCCTGTCAGCCCCGGGCCTGTCACTGCCTGCTGTCCCTGCTGTCACCAGCCAGGCCTCTGAAAATTGGTCAAACCATGCCCAGACTTGGGGCCAATTTGGCCCAAAGTCTTGAAAAGGCAAGTCGGGAAGAAAGATATGGGACAGAGGGAGAAAGCGAAGGGAGCAGGAGAAAGGGAAGGAAGAATAAAAAGTAGTGTTGGGCTTCAGGAGTGAGATGGAGGCATTGCAGGAAAAGAGGCAGGAAGCAGGAGAGTGATAGAAAAGGAAAGACGAGACATGCAGCCAGACGAGGGGTTAGTGAGAGAGGATGGGACAGAGAACAGGATGAGAAGGAAATAAGGCAAGGCAAGGACAGGCAAAGCAAGGCTAAGCTGCAGGACATGTTTTCGCTTTATAGTTTCTAGCACATTCGTCTTCAGACTAGGAGTAAGGCCATAAGACCGTATGGATTAGGCCCAAGCAAAAATCCCAGCTACTTGACACACTAAGACTAAGCCTAAAATACGCAGATCTCTCCCTAAGGATGGTTTTTATACTGTGGTTCCACAATCTGCTGGCAGTACAAAAAAATAAGCTGCAGATCTCCTTAGGCTGAGTCACGGTGCTTTGGTGCAGGGACCATGCATATCATGGGAATAGTTCACCATTTCTGCTCTGGTTTTCAGAGTATGACACCAAAACACTCACCTGATGATATCCTTTCAAGAGCAAAGGCAGCAATTTGCAGAATTCCGCTTCTTTGGGGAAGGGAGAAATTGCTGAGCTGCCACCAAGTCCTGCAGTGTCCCTGTCACCTGTAAAGTCACCAGATATTCGCCACGGTAGCGGGCATTGTGACAAAGGTTCTATGTCAGCTGGGTGTGGCAGCCAGGCGCCCCCTAGGGGATGGGGAGCATGTCAGCCCCGGGCCTGTCACTGCCTGCTGTCCCTGCTGTCACCAGCCAGGCCTCTGAAAATTGGTCAAACCATGCCCAGACTTGGGGCCAATTTTGCCCAAAGTCTTGAAAAGACAAGTCGGGAAGAAAGATATGGGACAGAGGGAGAAAGCGAAGGGAGCAGGAGAAAGGGAAGGAAGAATAAAAAGTAGTGTTGGGCTTCAGGAGTGAGATGGAGGAATTGCAGGAAAAGAGGCAGGAAGCAGGAGAGTGAGAGAAAAGCAAAGTAGAGACATGCAGCCAGACGAGGGGTTAGTGAGGGAGGATGGGACAGTGAACAGGATGAGAAGGAAATAAGGCAAGGCAAGTACCGGCAAGGACAGGCAAAGCAAGGCTAAGCTGCAGGACATTTTTTCGCTTTATAGTTTCTAGCACATTCGTCTTCAGACTAGGAGTAAGGCCATAAGTCCGTATGGATTAGGCCCAAGCAAAAACCCCAGCTACTTGAGACACTAAGACTAAGCCTAAAATACGCAGATCTCTCCATAAGGATGGTTTTTATACTGTGCTTCCACAATCTGCTGGCAGTACAAAAAAATAAGCTGCAGATCTCCTTAGGCTGAGTCATGGTGCTTTGGTGCAGGGACCATGCATATCATGGGAATATTTCACCATTTCTGCTCTGGTTTTCAGAGTATGACACCAAAACACCCACCTGATGATATCCTTTCAAGAGCAAAGGCAGCAATTTGCAGAATTCCGCTTCTTTGGGGAAGTGAGAAATTGCTGAGCTGCCACCAAGTCCTGCAGTGTCCCTGTCACCTGCAGAGTCACCACATACTCGCCACGGTAGTGGGCATTGTGACAAAGGTTCTATGTCAGCTGGGTGTGGCAGCCAGGCGCCGCCTAGGGGATGGGGAGCCTGTCAGCCCCGGGCCTGTCACTGCCTCCTGTCCCTGCTGTCACCAGCCAGGCCTCTGAATATTGGTCAAACCATGCCCAGACTTGGGGCCAATTTTGCCCAAAGTCTTGAAAAGACAAGTCGGGAAGAAAGATATGGGACAGAGGGAGAAAGCGAAGGGAGCAGGAGAAAGGGAAGGAAGAATAAAAAGTAGTGTTGGGCTTCAGGAGTGAGATGGAGGAATTGCAGGAAAAGAGGCAGGAAGCAGGAGAGTGAGAGAAAAGGAAAGACGAGACATGCAGCCAGACGAGGGGTTAGTGAGGGAGGATGGGACAGAGAACAGGATGAGAAGGAAATAAGGCAAGGCAAGGACAGGCAAGGACAGGCAAAGCAAGGCTAAGCTGCAGGACATTTTTTTGCTTTATAGTTTCTAACACATTCGTCTTCAGACTAGGAGTAAGGCCATAAGACCGTATGGATTAGGCCCAAGCAAAAACCCCAGCTACTTGAGACACTAAGACTAAGCCTAAAATACGCAGATCTCTCCATAAGGATGGTTTTTATACTGTGCTTCCACAATCTGCTGGCAGTACAAAAAAATAAGCTGCAGATCTCCTTAGGCTGAGTCATGGTGCTTTGTTGCAGGGACCATGCATATCATGGGAATAGTTCACCATTTCTGCGCTGGTTTTCAGAGTATGACACCAAAACACTCACCTGATGATATCCTTTCAAGAGCAAAGGCAGCAATTTGCAGAATTCTGCTTCTTTGGGGAAGGGAGAAATTGCTGAGCTGCCACCAAGTCCTGCAGTGTCCCTGTCACCTGTAAAGTCACCAGATATTCGCCACGGTAGCGGGCATTGTGACAAAGGTTCTATGTCAGCTGGGTGTGGCAGCCAGGCGCCCCCTAGGGGATGTGGAGCCTGTCAGCCCCGGGCCTGTCACTGCCTGCTGTCCCTGCTGTCACCAGCCAGGCCTCTGAAAATTGGTCAAACCATGCCCAGACTTGGGGCCAATTTGGCCCAAAGTCTTGAAAAGACAAGTCGGGAAGAAAGATATGGGACAGAGGGAGAAAGCGAAGGGAGCAGGAGAAAGGGAAGGAAGAATAAAAAGTAGTGTTGGGCTGCAGGAGTGAGATGGAGGAATTGCAAGAAAAGACGCAGGAAGAAGGAGAGTGAGAGAAAAGGAAAGACGACACATGCAGCCATACGAGGGGTTAGTGAGAGAGGATGGGACAGAGAACAGGATGAGAAGGAAATAAGGCAAGGCAAGTACCGGCAAGGACAGGCAAAGCAAGGCTAAGCTGCAGGACATTTTTTCGCTTTATAGTTTCTAGCACATTCGTCTTCAGACTAGGAGTAAGGCCATAAGTCCGTATGGATTAGGCCCAAGCAAAAACCCCAGCTACTTGAGACGCTAAGACTAAGCCTAAAATACGCAGATCTCTCCATAAGGATGGTTTTTATACTGTGCTTCCACAATCTGCTGGCAGTACAAAAAAATAAGCTGCAGATCTCCTTAGGCTGACTCATGGTGCTTTGGTGCAGGGACCATGCATATCATGGGAATATTTCACAATTTCTGCTCTGGTTTTCAGAGTATGACACCAAAACACCCACCTGATGATATCCTTTCAAGAGCAAAGGCAGCAATTTGCAGAATTCCTCTTCTTTGGGGAAGTGAGAAATTACTGAGCTGACACCAAGTCCTGCGGTGTCCCTGTCACCTGTAAAGTCACCAGATATTCGCCACGGTAGCGGGCATTGTGACAAAGGTTCTATGTCAGCTGGGTGTGGCAGCCAGGCGCCCCCTAGGGGATGGGGAGCCTGGTAGCCCCGGGCCTGTCACTGCCTGCTGTCCCTGCTGTCACCAGCCAGGCCTCTGAAAATTTCTCAAACCATGCCCAGACTTGGGGCCAATTTGGCCCAAAGTCTTGAAAAGACAAGTCGGGAAGAAAGATATGGGACAGAGGGAGAAAGCGAAGGGAGCAGGAGAAAGGGAAGGAAGAATAAAAAGTAGTGTTGGGCTGCAGGAGTGAGATGGAGGAATTGCAGGAAAAGAGGCAGGAAGCAGGAGAGTGATAGAAAAGGAAAGACGAGACATGCAGCCAGACGAGGGGTTAGTGAGAGAGGATGGGACAGAGAACAGGATGAGAAGGAAATAAGGCAAGGCAAGGACAGGCAAGGACAGGCAAAGCAAGGCTAGGCTGCAGGACATTTTTTTGCTTTATAGTTTCTAGCACATTCGTCTTCAGACTAGGAGTAAGGCCATAAGACCGTATGGATTAGGCCCAAGCAAAAACCCCAGCTACTTGAGACGCTTAGACTAAGACTAAAATACGCAGATCTCTCCATAAGGATGGTTTTTATACTGTGCTTCCACAATCTGCTGGCAGTATAAAAAAATAAGCTGCAGATCTCCTTAGGCTGAGTCATGGTGCTTTGTTGCAGGGACCATGCATATCATGGGAATATTTCAACATTTCTGCTCTTGTTTTCAGTGTATGACACCAAAACACCCACCTGATGATATCCTTTCAAGAGCAAAGGCAGCAACTTGCAGAATTCCGCTTCTCTGGGGAACTGAGAAATTGCTGAGCTGCCACCAAGTCCTGCAGTGTCCCTGTCACCTGCAGAGTCACCACATACTCGCCACGGTAGCGGGCATTGTGACAAAGGTTCTATGTCAGCTGGGTGTGGCAGCCAGGCGCCCCCAAGGGGATGGGGAGCCTGTCAGCCCCGGGCCTGTCACTGCCTGCTGTCCCTGCTGTCACCAGCCAGGCCTCTGAAAATTGGTCAAACCATGGCCAGACTTGGGGCCAATTTGGCCCAAAGTCATGAAAAGACTAGTCGGGTAGAAAAATATGGGACAGAGGGAGAAAGCGAAGGGAGCAGGAGAAAGGGAAGGAAGAATAAAAAGTAGTGTTGTGCTGCAGGAGTGAGATGGAGGAATTGCCATTAAAGAGGCAGGAAGCAGGAGAGTGATAGAAAAGGAAAGTAGAGACATGCAGCCAGATGAGGGGTTAGTGAGAGAGGATGGGACAGAGAACAGGATGAGAAGGAAATAAGGCAAGGCAAGGACCGGCAAGGACAGGCAAAGCAAGGCTAGGCTGCAGGACATTTTTTCGCTTTATAGTTTCTAGCACATTCGTCTTCAGACCAAGAGTAAGGCCATAAGACCGTATGGATTAGGCCCAAGCAAAAACCCCAGCTACTGGAGACACTTAGACTTAGCCTAAAATACGCAGATCTCTCCATAAGGATGGTTTTTATACTGTGCTTCCACAATCTGCTGGCAGTACAAAAAAATAAGCTGCAGATCTCCTTAGGCTGAGTCATGGTGCTTTGTTGCAGGGACCATGCATATCATGGGAATATTTCACCATTTCTGCTCTGGTTTTCAGAGTATGACACCAAAACACCCACCTGATGATATCCTTTCAAGAGCAAAGGCAGCAATTTGCAGAATTCCGCTTCTTTTGGGAAGTGAGAAATTGCTGAGCTGACACCAAGTCCTGCAGTGTCCCTGTCACCTGCAGAGTCACCACATGCTCGCCACGGTAGCGGGCATTGTGACAAAGGTTCTATGTCAGCTGGGTGTGGCAGCCAGGCGCCCCCTAGGGGATGGGGAGCCTGTCAGCCCCGGGCCTGTCACTGCCTGCTGTCCCTGCTGTCACCAGCCAGGCCTCTGAAAATTGGTCAAACCATGAACAGACTTGGGGCCAATTTGGCCCAAAGTCTTGAAAAGACAAGTCGGGAAGAAAGATATGGGACAGAGGGAGAAAGCGAAGGGAGCAGGAGAAAGGGAAGGAAGAATAAAAAGTAGTGTTGGGCTGCAGGAGTGAGATGGAGGAATTGCCATTAAAGAGGCAGGAAGCAGGAGAGTGATAGAAAACGAAAGACGAGACATGCTGCCAGACGAGGGGTTAGTGAGAGGAGATTGGACAGAGAACAGGATGAGAAGGAAATAAGGCAAGGCAAGGACAGGCAAGGACAGGCAAAGCAAGGCTAGGCTGCAGGACATTTTTTTGCTTTATAGTTTCTAGCACATTCGTCTTCAGACTAGGAGTAAGGCCATAAGACCGTATGGATTAGGCCCAAGCAAAAACCCCAGCTACTTGAGACGCTTAGACTAAGACTAAAATACGCAGATCTCTCCATAAGGATGGTTTTTATACTGTGCTTCCACAATCTGCTGGCAGTATAAAAAAATAAGCTGCAGATCTCCTTAGGCTGAGTCATGGTGCTTTGTTGCAGGGACCATGCATATCATGGGAATATTTCAACATTTCTGCTCTGGTTTTCAGTGTATGACACCAAAACACCCACCTGATGATATCCTTTCAAGAGCAAAGGCAGCAACTTGCAGAATTCCGCTTCTCTGGGGAACTGAGAAATTGCTGAGCTGCCACCAAGTCCTGCAGTGTCCCTGTCACCTGCAGAGTCACCACATACTCGCCACGGTAGCGGGCATTGTGACAAAGGTTCTATGTCAGCTGGGTGTGGCAGCCAGGCGCCCCCAAGGGGATGGGGAGCCTGTCAGCCCCGGGCCTGTCACTGCCTGCTGTCCCTGCTGTCAGCAGCCAGGCCTCTGAAAATTGGTCAAACCATGGCCAGACTTGGGGCCAATTTGGCCCAAAGTCATGAAAAGACTAGTCGGGAAGAAAAATATGGGACAGAGGGAGAAAGCGAAGGGAGCAGGAGAAAGGGAAGGAAGAATAAAAAGTAGTGTTGTGCTGCAGGAGTGAGATGGAGGAATTGCCATTAAAGAGGCAGGAAGCAGGAGAGTGATAGAAAAGGAAAGTAGAGACATGCAGCCAGATGAGGGGTTAGTGAGAGAGGATGGGACAGAGAACAGGATGAGAAGGAAATAAGGCAAGGCAAGGACAGGCAAGGACAGGCAAAGCAAGGCTAGGCTGCAGGACATTTTTTCGCTTTATAGTTTCTAGCACATTCGTCTTCAGACCAAGAGTAAGGCCATAAGACCGTATGGATTAGGCCCAAGCAAAAACCCCAGCTACTGGAGACACTTAGACTTAGCCTAAAATACGCAGATCTCTCCATAAGGATGGTTTTTATACTGTGCTTCCACAATCTGCTGGCAGTACAAAAAAATAAGCTGCAGATCTCCTTAGGCTGAGTCATGGTGCTTTGTTGCAGGGACCATGCATATCATGGGAATATTTCAACATTTCTGCTCTGGTTTTCAGAGTATGACACCAAAACACCCACCTGATGATATCCTTTCAAGAGCAAAGGCAGCAATTTGCAGAATTCCGCTTCTTTTGGGAAGTGAGAAATTGCTGAGCTGACACCAAGTCCTGCAGTGTCCCTGTCACCTGCAGAGTCACCACATGCTCGCCACGGTAGCGGGCATTGTGACAAAGGTTCTATGTCAGCTGGGTGTGGCAGCCAGGCGCCCCCTAGGGGATGGGGAGCCTGGTAGCCCCGGGCCTGTCACTGCCTGCTGTCCCTGCTGTCACCAGCCAGGCCTCTGAAAATTTCTCAAACCATGCCCAGACTTGGGGCCAATTTGGCCCAAAGTCTTGAAAAGACAAGTCGGGAAGAAAGATATGGGACAGAGGGAGAAAGCGAAGGGAGCAGGAGAAAGGGAAGGAAGAATAAAAAGTAGTGTTGGGCTGCAGGAGTGAGATGGAGGAATTGCAGGAAAAGAGGCAGGAAGCAGGAGAGTGATAGAAAAGGAAAGACGAGACATGCAGCCAGACGAGGGGTTAGTGAGAGAGGATGGGACAGAGAACAGGATGAGAAGGAAATAAGGCAAGGCAAGGACAGGCAAGGACAGGCAAAGCAAGGCTAGGCTGCAGGACATTTTTTTGCTTTATAGTTTCTAGCACATTCGTCTTCAGACTAGGAGTAAGGCCATAAGACCGTATGGATTAGGCCCAAGCAAAAACCCCAGCTACTTGAGACGCTTAGACTAAGACTAAAATACGCAGATCTCTCCATAAGGATGGTTTTTATACTGTGCTTCCACAATCTGCTGGCAGTATAAAAAAATAAGCTGCAGATCTCCTTAGGCTGAGTCATGGTGCTTTGTTGCAGGGACCATGCATATCATGGGAATATTTCAACATTTCTGCTCTTGTTTTCAGTGTATGACACCAAAACACCCACCTGATGATATCCTTTCAAGAGCAAAGGCAGCAACTTGCAGAATTCCGCTTCTCTGGGGAACTGAGAAATTGCTGAGCTGCCACCAAGTCCTGCAGTGTCCCTGTCACCTGCAGAGTCACCACATACTCGCCACGGTAGCGGGCATTGTGACAAAGGTTCTATGTCAGCTGGGTGTGGCAGCCAGGCGCCCCCAAGGGGATGGGGAGCCTGTCAGCCCCGGGCCTGTCACTGCCTGCTGTCCCTGCTGTCACCAGCCAGGCCTCTGAAAATTGGTCAAACCATGGCCAGACTTGGGGCCAATTTGGCCCAAAGTCATGAAAAGACTAGTCGGGTAGAAAAATATGGGACAGAGGGAGAAAGCGAAGGGAGCAGGAGAAAGGGAAGGAAGAATAAAAAGTAGTGTTGTGCTGCAGGAGTGAGATGGAGGAATTGCCATTAAAGAGGCAGGAAGCAGGAGAGTGATAGAAAAGGAAAGTAGAGACATGCAGCCAGATGAGGGGTTAGTGAGAGAGGATGGGACAGAGAACAGGATGAGAAGGAAATAAGGCAAGGCAAGGACCGGCAAGGACAGGCAAAGCAAGGCTAGGCTGCAGGACATTTTTTCGCTTTATAGTTTCTAGCACATTCGTCTTCAGACCAAGAGTAAGGCCATAAGACCGTATGGATTAGGCCCAAGCAAAAACCCCAGCTACTGGAGACACTTAGACTTAGCCTAAAATACGCAGATCTCTCCATAAGGATGGTTTTTATACTGTGCTTCCACAATCTGCTGGCAGTACAAAAAAATAAGCTGCAGATCTCCTTAGGCTGAGTCATGGTGCTTTGTTGCAGGGACCATGCATATCATGGGAATATTTCACCATTTCTGCTCTGGTTTTCAGAGTATGACACCAAAACACCCACCTGATGATATCCTTTCAAGAGCAAAGGCAGCAATTTGCAGAATTCCGCTTCTTTTGGGAAGTGAGAAATTGCTGAGCTGACACCAAGTCCTGCAGTGTCCCTGTCACCTGCAGAGTCACCACATGCTCGCCACGGTAGCGGGCATTGTGACAAAGGTTCTATGTCAGCTGGGTGTGGCAGCCAGGCGCCCCCTAGGGGATGGGGAGCCTGTCAGCCCCGGGCCTGTCACTGCCTGCTGTCCCTGCTGTCACCAGCCAGGCCTCTGAAAATTGGTCAAACCATGAACAGACTTGGGGCCAATTTGGCCCAAAGTCTTGAAAAGACAAGTCGGGAAGAAAGATATGGGACAGAGGGAGAAAGCGAAGGGAGCAGGAGAAAGGGAAGGAAGAATAAAAAGTAGTGTTGGGCTGCAGGAGTGAGATGGAGGAATTGCCATTAAAGAGGCAGGAAGCAGGAGAGTGATAGAAAACGAAAGACGAGACATGCTGCCAGACGAGGGGTTAGTGAGAGGAGATTGGACAGAGAACAGGATGAGAAGGAAATAAGGCAAGGCAAGGACAGGCAAGGACAGGCAAAGCAAGGCTAGGCTGCAGGACATTTTTTTGCTTTATAGTTTCTAGCACATTCGTCTTCAGACTAGGAGTAAGGCCATAAGACCGTATGGATTAGGCCCAAGCAAAAACCCCAGCTACTTGAGAC
This sequence comes from Columba livia, assembly GCF_036013475.1. Lineage (NCBI taxonomy): Eukaryota > Metazoa > Chordata > Aves > Columbiformes > Columbidae > Columba > Columba livia. Next base: position 2,594,202 of record NW_027043009.1, on the reverse strand, counting down.
GCTTAGACTAAGACTAAAATACGCAGATCTCTCCATAAGGATGGTTTTTATACTGTGCTTCCACAATCTGCTGGCAGTATAAAAAAATAAGCTGCAGATCTCCTTAGGCTGAGTCATGGTGCTTTGTTGCAGGGACCATGCATATCATGGGAATATTTCAACATTTCTGCTCTGGTTTTCAGTGTATGACACCAAAACACCCACCTGATGATATCCTTTCAAGAGCAAAGGCAGCAACTTGCAGAATTCCGCTTCTCTGGGGAACTGAGAAATTGCTGAGCTGCCACCAAGTCCTGCAGTGTCCCTGTCACCTGCAGAGTCACCACATACTCGCCACGGTAGCGGGCATTGTGACAAAGGTTCTATGTCAGCTGGGTGTGGCAGCCAGGCGCCCCCAAGGGGATGGGGAGCCTGTCAGCCCCGGGCCTGTCACTGCCTGCTGTCCCTGCTGTCAGCAGCCAGGCCTCTGAAAATTGGTCAAACCATGGCCAGACTTGGGGCCAATTTGGCCCAAAGTCATGAAAAGACTAGTCGGGAAGAAAAATATGGGACAGAGGGAGAAAGCGAAGGGAGCAGGAGAAAGGGAAGGAAGAATAAAAAGTAGTGTTGTGCTGCAGGAGTGAGATGGAGGAATTGCCATTAAAGAGGCAGGAAGCAGGAGAGTGATAGAAAAGGAAAGTAGAGACATGCAGCCAGATGAGGGGTTAGTGAGAGAGGATGGGACAGAGAACAGGATGAGAAGGAAATAAGGCAAGGCAAGGACAGGCAAGGACAGGCAAAGCAAGGCTAGGCTGCAGGACATTTTTTCGCTTTATAGTTTCTAGCACATTCGTCTTCAGACCAAGAGTAAGGCCATAAGACCGTATGGATTAGGCCCAAGCAAAAACCCCAGCTACTGGAGACACTTAGACTTAGCCTAAAATACGCAGATCTCTCCATAAGGATGGTTTTTATACTGTGCTTCCACAATCTGCTGGCAGTACAAAAAAATAAGCTGCAGATCTCCTTAGGCTGAGTCATGGTGCTTTGTTGCAGGGACCATGCATATCATGGGAATATTTCAACATTTCTGCTCTGGTTTTCAGAGTATGACACCAAAACACCCACCTGATGATATCCTTTCAAGAGCAAAGGCAGCAATTTGCAGAATTCCGCTTCTTTTGGGAAGTGAGAAATTGCTGAGCTGACACCAAGTCCTGCAGTGTCCCTGTCACCTGCAGAGTCACCACATGCTCGCCACGGTAGCGGGCATTGTGACAAAGGTTCTATGTCAGCTGGGTGTGGCAGCCAGGCGCCCCTTAGGGGAAGGGGAGACTGTCAGCCCCGGGCCTGTCACTGCCTGCTGTCCCTGCTGTCACCAGCCAGGCCTCTGAAAATTGGTCAAACCATGCCCAGACTTGGGGCCAATTTGGCCCAAAGTCTTGAAAAGACAAGTCGGGAAGAAAGATATGGGACAGAGGGAGAAAGCGAAGGGAGCAGGAGAAAGGGAAGGAAGAATAAAAAGTAGTGTTGGGCTGCAGGAGTGAGATGGAGGAATTGCCATTAAAGAGGCAGGAAGCAGGAGAGTGATAGAAAAGGAAAGACGAGACATGCAGCCAGACGAGGGGTTAGTGAGAGGAGATTGGACAGAGAACAGGATGAGAAGGAAATAAGGCAAGGCAAGGACAGGCAAGGCAAGGCTAGGCTGCAGGACATTTTTTTGCTTTATAGTTTCTAGCACATTCGTCTTCAGACCAAGAGTAAGGCCATAAGACCGTATGGATTAGGCCCAAGCAAAAACCCCAGCTACTTGAGACACTAAGACTAAGCCTAAAATACGCAGATCTCTCCATAAGGATGGTTTTTATACTGTGCTTCCACAATCTGCTGGCAGTACAAAAACATAAGCTGCACATCTCCTTAGGCTGAGTCATGGTGCTTTGGTGCAGGGACCATGCATATCATGGGAATAGCTCACCATTTCTGCTCTGGTTTTCAGAGTATGACACCAAAACACCCACCTGATGACATCCTTTCAAGAGCAAAGGCAGCAATTTGCAGAATTCCGCTTCTTTGGGGAACTGAGAAATTGCTGAGCTGCCACCAAGTCCTGCAGTGTCCCTGTCACCTGCAGAGTCACCACATACTCGCCACGGTAGCGGGCATTGTGACAAAGGTTCTATGTCAGCTGGGTGTGGCAGCCAGGCGCCCCCTAGGGGATGGGGAGCTTGTCAGCCCCGGGCCTGTCACTGCCTGCTGTCCCTGCTGTCACCAGCCAGGCCTCTGAAAATTGGTCAAACCATGCCCAGACTTGGGGCCAATTTGGCCCAAAGTCTTGAAAAGACAAGTCGGGAAGAAAGATATGGGACAGAGGGAGAAAGCGAAGGGAGCAGGAGAAAGGGAAGGAAGAATAAAAAGTAGTGTTGGGCTTCAGGAGTGAGATGGAGGAATTGCAGGAAAAGAGGCAGGAAGCAGGAGAGTGAGAGAAAAGGAAAGTAGAGACATGCAGCCAGACGAGGGGTTAGTGAGGGAGGATGGGACAGAGAACAGGATGAGAAGGAAATAAGGCAAGGCAAGGACAGGCAAGGACAGGCAAAGCAAGGCTAAGCTGCAGGACATTTTTTCGCTTTATATTTTCTAGCACATTCGTCCTCGGACTACGAGGAAAGCCATAAGACCGTATGGATTAGTCCCAAGCAAATACACCGGCTACTTGAGACACTTAGACTAAGCCTAAAATACGCAGATTACTCCATAAGGATTGTTTTTACACTGTGGTTCCAAAATCTGCTGGCAGTACAAAAAAATAAGCTGCAGATCTCTTAGATTCAGTCATGGTGCTTTGGTGCAGGGACCATGCATATCATGGGAATATTTCACCATTTCTGCTCTGGTTTTCAGTGTATGACAACAAAACACCCACCTGATGACATCCTTTCAAGAGCAAAGGCAGCAGTTTGCAGAATTTCGTTTCTTTGGGGAAGTGAGAAATTACTGAACTGACACCAAGTCCTGCAGTGTCCCTGTCACCTGCAGAGTCACCACATACTTGCCATGGTAGCGGGCATTGTGACAAAGGTTCTATGTCAGCTGGGTGTGGCAGCCAGGCGCCCCCTAGGGGATGGGGATCCTGTCAGCCCCGGGCCTGTCACTGCCTGCTGTCCCTGCTGTCACCAGCCAGGCCTCTGAAAATTGGTCAAACCATGCCCAGACTTGGGGCCAATTTGGCCCAAAGTCTTGAAAAGACAAGTCGGGAAGAAAGATATGGGACAGAGGGAGAAAGCAAAGGGAGCAGGAGAAAGGGAAGGAAGAATAAAAAGTAGTGTTGGGCTGCAGGAGTGATATGGAGGAATTGCAAGAAAAGACGCAGGAAGCAGGAGAGTGAGAGAAAAGGAAAGACGACACATGCAGCCATACGAGGGGTTAGTGAGAGAGGGTGGGACAGAGAACGGGATGAGAAGGAAATAAGGCAAGGCAAGGACAGGCAAGGACAGGCAAAGCAAGGCTAGGCTGCAGGACATTTTTTCGCTTTATAGTTTCTAGCACATTCGTCTTCAGACTAGGAGTAAGGCCATAAGACCGTATGGATTAGGCCCAAGCAGAAACCCCAGCTACTTGAGACACTTAGACTAAGCCTAAAATACGCAGATCTCTCCATAAGGATGGTTTCTATACTGTGCTTCCACAATCTGCTGGCAGTACAAAAATATAAGGTGCAGATCTCCTTAGGCTGAGTCATGGTGCTTTGGTGCAGGGACCATGCATATCATGGGAATATTTCAACATTTCTGCTCTGGTTTTCAGAGTATGACAACAAAACACCCACCTGATGATATCCTTTCAAGAGCAAAGGCAGCAATTTGCAGAATTCCGCTTCTTTGGGGAACTGAGAAATTGCTGAGCTGACACCAAGTCCTGCAGTGTCCCTGTCACCTGCAGATTCACCACATACTCGCCACGGTAGCGGGCATTGTGACAAAGGTTCTATGTCAGCTGGGTGTGGCAGCTAGGTGCCCCCTAGGGGATGGGGAGCCTGTTAGCCCCGGGCCTCTCACTGCCTGCTGTCCCTGCTGTCACCAGCCAGGCCTCTGAAAATTTCTCAAACCATGCCCAGACTTGGGGCCAATTTGGCCCAAAGTCTTGAAAAGACAAGTCTGGAAGAAAGATATGGGACAGAGGGAGAAAGCGAAGGGAGCAGGAGAAAGGGAAGGAAGAATAAAAAGTAGTGTTGGGCTGCAGGAGTGAGATGGAGGAATTGCATGAAAAGAGGCAGGAAGCAGGAGAGTGAGAGAAAAGGAAAGACGAAACATGCAGCCAGACGAGGGATTAGTGAGAGAGGATGGGACAGAGAACAGGATGAGAAGGAAATAAGGCAAGGCAAGGACAGGCAAGGACAGGCAAGGCAAGGCTAGGCTGCAGGACATTTTTTTGCTTTATAGTTTCTAACACATTCGTCTTCAGACTAGGAGTAAGGCCATAAGACCGTATGGATTAGGCCCAAGCAAAAACCCCAGCTACTTGAGACACTCAGGATAAGCCTAAAATACGCAGATCTCTCCATAAGGATGGTTTTTATACTGTGCTTCCACAATCTGCTGGCAGTACAAAAAAATAAGCTGAAGATCTCCAAAGGCTGAGTCATGGTGCTTTGGTGCAGGGACCATGCATATCATGGGAATATTTCACCATTTCTGCTCTGGTTTTCAGAGTATGACACCAAAACACCCACCTGATGATATCCTTTCAAGAGCAAAGGCAGCAACTTGCAGAATTACGCTTCTCTGGGGAACTGAGAAATTGCTGAGCTGCCACCAAGTCCTGCAGTGTCCCTGTCACCTGCAGAGTCACCACATACTCGCCACGGTAGCGGGCATTGTGACAAAGGTTCTATGTCAGAAGGGTTTGGCAGCCATGCGCCCCCTAGGGGATGTGGAGCCTGTCATCCCCGGGCCTGTCACTGCCTGCTGTCCCTGCTGTCACCAGCCAGGCCTCTGAAAATTGGTCAAACCATGCCCAGACTTGGGGCCAATTTGGCCCAAAGTCTTGAAAAGACAAGTCGGGAAGAAAGATATGGGACAGAGGGAGAAAGCGAAGGGAGCAGGAGAAAGGGAAGGAATTAAAAGTAGTGCTGTGCTGCAGGAGTGAGATGGAGGAAATGCAGGAAAAGAGGGAGGAAGTAGAAGAATGATAGAAAAGTAAAGACGAGACATGCAGCCAGACGAGGGGTTAGTGAGAGAGGATGGGACAGAGAACAGGATGAGAAGGCAATAAGGCACGGCAAGTGCAGGCAAAGCAAGGCTATGCTGCAGCACATTATTTCGCTTTATATTTTCTAACACATTCGTCTTCAGACTAGGAGTAAGGCCATAAGACCGTATGGATTAGGCCCAAGCAAAAACCCCAGCTACTTGAGACACTTAGACTAAGCCTAAAATACGCAGATCTCTCCATAAGGGTGGTTTTTATACTATGCTTCCACAATCTGCTGGCAGTACAAAAATATAAGCTGAAGATCTCCTTAGGCTGAGTCATGGTGCTTTGGTGCAGGGACCATGCATATCATGGGAATATTTAACCACTTCTGCTCTGGTTTTCAGAGTATGACACCAAAACACCCACCTGATGATATCCTTTCAAGAGCAAAGGCAGCAATTTGCAGAATTCCGCTTCTTTGGGGAAGTGAGAAATTACTGAGCTGACACCAAATCCTGCAGTGTCCCTGTCACCTGCAGAGTCACCACATACTCGCCACGGTAGCGGGCATTGTGACAAAGGTTCTATGTCAGCTGGGTGTGGCAGCCAGGCGCCCCCTAGGGGATGGGGAGCCTGTTAGCCCCGGGCCTGTCACTGCCTGCTGTCCCTGCTGTCACCAGCCAGGCCTCTGAAAATTGGTCAAACCATGCCCAGAGTTGGGGACAATTTGGCCCAAAGTCTTGAAAAGGCAAGTCGGGAAGAAAGATATGGGACAGAGGGAGAAAGCGAAGGGAGCAGGAGAAAGGGAAGGAAGAATAAAAAGTAGTGTTGGGCTGCAGGAGTGAGATGGAGGAATTGCAGGAAAAGAGGCAGGAAGCAGGAGAGTGATAGAAAAGGAAAGACGAGACATGCAGCCAGACGAGGGGTTAGTGAGAGGAGATTGGACAGAGAACAGGATGAGAAGGAAATAAGGCAAGGCAAGTAAGGCAAGGCAAGGCTAGGCTGCAGGACATTTTTTTGCTTTATGGTTTCTCACACATTGATCTTCAGACTAGGAGTAAGGCCATAAGACCGTATGGATTAGGCCCAAGCAAAAACCCTAGCTACTTGAGACATATAGACTAAGCCTAAAATATGCAGATCTCTCCATAAGGATGGTTTTTATACTGTGCTTCCACAATCTGCTGGCAGTACAAAAATATAAGCTGCAGATCTCCTTAGGCTGAGTCATGGTGCATTGGTGCAGGGACCATGCATATCATGGGAATATTTCACCATTTCTGCTCTGGTTTTCAGAGTATGACACCAAAACACCCACCTGATGATATCCTTTCAAGAACAAAGGCAGCAGTTTGCAGAATTCCGCTTCTTTAAGGAAGTGAGAAATTACTGAGCTGACACCAAGTCCTGCAGTGTCCCTGTCACCTGCAGGGTCACCACATACTCGCCACGGTAGCGGGCATAGTGACAAAGGTTCTATGTCAGCTGGGTGTGGCAGCCAGGCGCCCCCTAGGGGATGGGGAGCCTGTTAGCCCAGGGCCTGTCACTGCCTGCTGTCCCTGCTGTAACCAGCCAGGCCTCTGAAAATTGGTCAAACCACGCCCAGACTTGGGGCCAATTTGGCCCAAAGTCTTGAAAAGGCAAGTCGGGAAGAAAGATATGGGACAGAGGGAGAAAGCGAAGGGAGCAGGAGAAAGGGAAGGAAGAATAGAAAGTAGTGTTGGGCTGCAGGAGTGAGATGGAGGAATTGCAGGAAAAGAGGGAGGAAGTAGGAGAGTGATAGAAAAGGAAAGACGAGACATGCAGCTAGAAGAGGGGTTAGTGAGAGAGGATGGGACAGAGAACAGGATGAGAAGGAAATAAGGCAAGGCAAGGACAGGCAAGGACAGGCAAAGCAAGGCTAGGCTGCAGGACATTTTTTCGCTTTATAGTTTCTAGCACATAAGTCTTCAGACTAGGAGTAAGGCCATAAGACCGTATGGATTAGGCCCAAGCAAAAACCCCAGCTACTTGAGACACATAGACTAAGCCTAAAATACGCAGATCTCTCCATAAGGATGGTTTTTATACTGTGCTTCCACAATCTGCTGGCAGTACAAAAAAATAAGCTGCAGATCTCTTAGATTCAGTCATGGTGCTTTGGTGCAGGGACCATGCATATCATGGGAATATTTCACCATTTCTGCTCTGGTTTTCAGTGTATGACAACAAAACACCCACCTGATGATATCCTTTCAAGAGCAAAGGCAGCAATTTGCAGAATTCCACTTCTTTGGGGAAGTGAGAAATTGCTGAGCTGACACCAAGTCCTGCAGTGTCCCTGTCACCTGCAGCGTCACCGCATCCTCACCACGGTAGCGGGCATTGTGACAAAGGTTGTATGTCAGAAGGGTTTGGCAGCCATGAGCCCCCTATGGGATGGGGAGCCTGTCAGCCCCGGGCCTGTCACTGCCTGCTGTCCCTGCTGTCACCAGCCAGGCCTCTGAAAATTGGTCAAACCATGCCCAGACTTGGGGCCAATTTGGCCCAAAATCTTGAAAAGACAAGTTGGGAAGAAAGATATGGGACAGAGGGAGAAAGCGAAGGGAGCAGGAGAAAGGGAAGGAAGAATAAAAAGTAGTGTTGGGCTGCAGGAGTGAGATGGAGGAATTGCAAGAAAAGAGGCAGGAAGCAGGAGAGTGAGAGAAAAGGAAAGAAGAGACATGCAGCCAGACGAGGGGTTAGTGAGAGAGGATGGGACAGAGAACAGGATGAGAAGGAAATAAGGCAAGGCAAGGACAGGCAAGGACAGGCAAAGCAAGGCTAGGCTGCAGGACATTTTTTCGCTTTATAGTTTCTAGCACATTCGTCTCCAGACTAGGAGTAAGGCCATAAGACCGTATGGATTAGGCCCAAGCAAAAACCCCAGCTACTTGAGACATTCAGGATAAGCCTAAAATACGCAGATCTCTCCATAAGGATGGTTTTTATACGGTGCTTCCACAATCTGCTGGCAGTACAAAAAAATAAGCTGCAGATCTCTTAGGCTGAGTTATGGTGCTTTGGGGCAGGGACCATGCATATCATGGGAATATTTCACCATTTCTGCTCTGGTTTTCAGAGTATGACACCAAAACACCCACCTGATGATATCCTTTCAAGAGCAGAGGCAGCAACTTGCAGAATTCCGCTTCTTTGGGGAACTGAGAAATTGCTGAGCTGACACCAAGTCGTGCAGTGTCCCTGTCACCTGCAGAGTCACCACATACTTGCCACGGTAGCGGGAATTGTAACAAAGGTTCTATGTCAGCTGGGTGTGGCAGCCAGGCGCCCGCTAGGGGATGGGGAGCCTGTCAGCCCCGGGCCTGTCACTGCCTGCTGTCCCTGCTGTCACCAGCCAGGCCTCTGAATATTAGTCAAACCATGCCCAGACTTGGGGCCAATTTGGCCCAAGGTCTTGAAAAGACAAGTCGGGAAGAAAGATATGGGACAGAGGGAGAAAGCGAAGGGAGCAGGAGAAAGGGAAGGAAGAATAAAAAGTAGTGTTGGGCTGCAGGAGTGAGATGGAGGAATTGCCATTAAAGAGGCAGGAAGCAGGAGAGTGATAGAAAAGGAAAGACGAGACATGCAGCCAGACGAGGGGTTAGTGAGAGAAGATTGGACAGAGAACAGGATGAGAAGGAAATAAGGAAAGGCAAGGACAGGCAAGGACAGGCAAAGCAAGGCTAGGCTGCAGGACATGTTTTTGCTTTATATTTTCCAGCACATTCACCATCAGACTAGGAGTAAGGCCATAAGACCGTATGGATTAGGCCCAAGCAAAAACCCCAGCTACTTGAGACACTTAGACTAAGGCTAAATTACGCAGATCTCTCCATAAGGATGGTTTTTATACTGTGCTTCCACAATCTGCTGGCAGTACAAAAATATAAGCTGAAGATCGCTTAGGCTGAATCATGGTGCTTTGGTGCAGGGACTATGCTTATCATGGGAATATTCCACCATTTCTGCTCTGGTTTTCAGTGTATGTTACCAAAACACACACGGGATGACATCTTTTCAAGAGCAAAGGCAGCAATTTGCAGAATTCCGCTTCTTTGGGGAAGTGAGAATTTGCTGAGCTGACACCAAGTCCTGCAGTGTCCCTGTCACCTGCAGAGTCACCACATACTCGCCACTGTAGCAGGCATTTTAACAAAGGTTCTATGTCAGCTGGGTGTGGCAGCCAGGTGCCCCCTAGGGGATGGGGAGCCTGTCAGCCCCGGGCCTATCACTGCCTGATGTCCCTGCTGTCACCTGCCAGGCCTCTGAAAATTGGTCAAACCATGCCCAGACTTGGGGCCAATTTGGCCCAAAGTCTTGAAAAGACAAATCGGGAAGAAAGATATGGGACAGAGGGAGAAAGCGAAGGGAGCAGGAGAAAGGGAAGGAAGAATAAAAAGTAGTGTTGGGCTGCAGGAGTGAGATGGAGGAATTGCAAGAAAAGAGGCAGGAAGCAGGTGAGTGAGAGAAAAGGAAAGACGAGACATGCAGCCAGACGAGGGGTTAGTGGGAGAGGATTGGACAGAGAACAGAATGAGAAGGAAATAAGGCAAGGCAAGAACAGGCGAGGACAGGCAAAGCAAGGCTAGGCTGCAGGACATTTTTTTGCTGTATAGTTTCTAGAACTTTCATCTTCAGACTAGGAGTAAGGCCATTAGACCGTATGGATTAGGCCCAAGCAAAAACCCCAGCTACTTGAGACACTTAGACTAAGCCTAAAATACGCAGATCTCTCCATAAGGATGGTTTTTATACTGTGCTTCCACAATCTGCTGGCAGTACAAAAATATAAGCTGCAGATCTCTTAGGCTGGGTCATGGTGCTTTGGTGCATGGACCATACATATCATGAGAATATTTCACCATTTCAGCTCTGGTTTCCAGTGTATGACACCAAAACACCCACCTGATGATATCCTTTCAAGAGCAAAGGCAGCAATTTGCAGAATTCCGCTTCTTTGGGGAAGTGAGAAATTACTGAACTGACATCAAGTCCTGCAGTGTCCCTGTCACCTGCAGAGTCACCACATACTCGCCACGGTGTCGGGCATTGTGACAAAGGTTCTATGTCAGCTGGGTGTGGCAGCCAGGCGCCCCCTAGGGAATGGGGAGCCTGTCAGCCCCGGGCCTCTCACTGCCTGCTGTCCCTGCTTTCACCAGCCAGGCCTCCGAAAATTGGTCAAACCATGCCCAGACTTGGGGCCAATTTGGCCCAAAGTCTCCAACAGACAAGTTGGGAAGAAAGATATGGGACGGAGGGAGAAATCGAAGGGAGCAGGAGAAAGGGAAGGAAGAATAAAAAGTAGTGTTGGCCTGCAGGACTGAGATGGAGGAATTGCAAGAAAAGAGGCAGGAAGCAGGAGAGTGAGAGAAAAGGAAATAAGAGACATGCAGCCAGACGAGGGGTTAGTGAGAGAGGATGGGACAGAGAACAGGATGAGAAGGAAATAAGGCAAGGGAACGACAGGCATGGACAGGCAAAGCTAGGTTAGGCTGCAGGACATTTTTTCGCTTTATAGTTTCTAGCACATTCGTCTTCAGACTAGGAGTAAGGCCATAAGACCGTATGGATTAGGCCCAAGCAAAAACCCCAGCTACTTGACACACTAAGACTAAGCCTAAAATACGCAGATCTCTCCATAAGGATGGTTTTTATACTGTGCTTCCACAATCGGCTGGCAGTACAAAAAAATAAGCTTCAGATCTCATTAGGCTGAGTCATGGTGCTTTGGTGCATCGACCATACATATCATGAGAATATTTCAGATTTCTGCTCTGGTTTTTAGTGTATGACACAAAAACACCCAATTGACTATATCCTTTCAAGAGCAAAGGCAGCAATTTGCAGAATTCCGCTTCTTTGGGGAAGTGAGAAATTGCTGAGCTGACACCAAGTCCTGCAGTGTCCCTGTCACCTGCAGAGTCACCACATACTCGCCACGGTAGCGGGCATTGTGACAAAGGTTCTATGTCAGCTGGGTGTGGCAGCCAGGCGCCCCCTAGGGGATGGGGAGCCTGTCAGCCCCGGGCCTGTCACTGCCTGCTGTCCCTGCTGTCACCTGCCAGGCCTCTGAAAATTGGTCAAATCATGGCCAGTCTTGGGGCAAATTTGGCCCAAAGTCTCCAACAGACAAGTCGGGAAGAAAGATATGGGACAGAGGGAGAAAGCGAAGGGAGCAGGAGAAAGGGAAGGAAGAATAAAAAATAGTGCTGGGCTGCAGGAGTGAGATGGAGGAATTGCAAGAAAAGAGGCAGGAAGCAGGAGAGTGAGAGAAAATGAAACACGAGACATGCAGCCAGACGAGGGGTTGGTGAGAGAATATTGGACAGAGAACAGGATGAGAAGGAAATAGGGCAAGGCAAGAACAGGCAAGGACAGGCAAAGCAAGGCTAGGCTGCAGGACATTTTTTTGCTGTATAGTTTCTAGCACATTCATCTTCAGACTAGGAGTAAGGCCATAAGACCGTATGGATTAGGCCCAAGCAAAAACCCCAGCTACTTGAGACACTTAGACTAAGCCTAAAATACGAAGATCTCTCCATAAGGATGGTTTTTATACTGTGCTTCCACAATCTGCTGGCAGTACAAAAATATAAGCTGCAGATCTCTTAGGCTGGGTCATGGTGCTTTGGTGCATGGACCATACATATCACGAGAATATTTCACCATTTCAGCTCTGGTTTTCAGTGTATGACACCAAAACACCCACCTGATGATATCCTTTCAAGTGCAAAGGCAGCAATTTGCAGAATTCCACTTCTTTGGGGAACTGAGAAATTGCTGAACTGACATCAAGTCCTGCAGTGTCCCTCTCACCTGCAGAGTCACCACATACTCGCCACGGTAGCGGGCATAGTGACAAAGGTTCTATGTCAGCTGGGTGTGGCAGCCAGGCGCCCCCTAGGGGATGGGGAGCCTGTCAGCCCCGGGCCTCTCACTGCCTGCTGTCCCTGCTGTCACCAGCCAGGCCTCTGAAAATTGGTCAAACCATGCCCAGACTTGGGGCCAATTTGGCCCAAAGTCTTGAAAAGGCAAGTCGGGAAGAAAGATATGGGACAGAGGGAGAAAGCGAAGGGAGCAGGAGAAAGGGAAGGAAGAATAAAAAGTAGTGTTGGGCTGCAGGAGTGAGATGGAGGAATTGCAAGAAAAGAGGCAGGAATCAGGAGAGTGAGAGAAAAGGAAATGAGAGACATGCAGCCAGACGAGGGGTTAGTGAGAGAGGATGGGACAGAGAACAGGATGAGAAGGTAATAAGGCAAGGGAAGGACAGGCAAGGACAGGCAAAGCAAGGCTAGGCTGCAGGATATTTTTTCGCTTTATAGTTTCTAGCACATTCGTCTTCAGACTAGGAGTAAGGCCATAAGACCGTATGGATTAGGCCCAAGCAAAAACCCCAGCTACTTGAGACACTTAGACTAAGCCTAAAATACGCAGATCTCTCCATAAGGATGGTTTTTATACTGTGCTTCCACAATCTGCTGGCAGTACAAAAAAATAAGCTGCAGATCTCCTTAGGCTGAGTCATGGTGCTTTGGTGCATCGACCATACATATCATGAGAATATTTCAGATTTCTGCTCTGGTTTTCAGTGTATGACACCAAAACACCCACTTGATTATATCCTTTCAAGAGCAAAGGCAGCAATTTGCAGAATTCCGCTTCTTTGGGGAAGTGAGAAATTGCTGAGCTGACACCAAGTCCTGCAGTGTCCCTGTCACCTGCAGAGTCACCACATACTCGCCACGGTAGCTGTCATTGTGACAAAGGTTCTATGTCAGCTGGGTGTGGCAGCCAGGCGCCCCCTAGGGGATGGGGAGCCTGTCAGCCCCGGGCCTGTCACTGCCTGCTGTCCCTGCTGTCACCTGCGAGGCCTCTGAAAATTGGTCAAACCATGCCCAGACTTGGGGCCAATTTGGCCCAAAGTCTTGAAAAGACAAGTCGGGAAGAAAGATATTGGACAGAGGGAGAAAGCAAAGGGAGCAGGAGAAAGAGAAGGAAGAATAAAAAGTAGTGTTGGGCTGCAGGAGTGAGATGGAGGAATTGCAAGAAAAGAGGCAGGAAGCAGGAGAGTGAGAGAAAAGGGAAGACGAGACATGCAGCCAGACGAGGAGTTAGTGAGAGAAGATTGGACAGAGAACAGGATGAGAAGGAAATAAGGCAAGGGAAAGACAGGCAAGGACAGGCAAAGCAAGGCTAGGCTGCAGGATATTTTTTTGCTATATAGTTTCTGGCACATTCATCTTCAGACTAGGAGTAAGGCCATAAGACCGTATGGATTAGGCCCAAGCAAAAACCCCAGCTACTTGAGACACTTAGACTAAGCCTAAAATACGCAGATCTCTCCATAAGGATGGTTTTTATACTGTGCTTCCACAATCGGCTGGCAGTACAAAAAAATAAGCTGCAGATCTCCTTAGGTTGAGTCATGGTGCTTTTTGCAGGGACCATGCATATCATTGGAATATTTCACCATTTCAGCTCTGGTTTTCAGTGTATGACACCAAAACACCCACTTGATTATATCCTTTCAAGAGCAAAGGCAGCAATTTGCAGAATTCCGCTTCTTTGGGGAAGTGAGAAATTGCTGAACTGATACCAAGTCCTGCAGTGTCCCTGTCACCTTCAGAGTCACCACATACTCGCCACGGTAGCGGGCAGTGTGACAAAGGCTCTTTGTCAGCTGGGTGTGGCAGCCAGGCGCCCTCTAGGGGATGGGGAGCCTGTCAGCCCAGGGCCTGTCACTGCCTGCTGTCCCTGCTGTCACCAGCCAGGCCTCTGAAAATTGGAACAACCATGCCCAGTCTTGGGGCAAATTTGGCCCAAAGTCTCCAACAGACAAGTTGGGAAGAAAGATATGGGACATAGGGAGAAAGCGAAGGGAGCAGGAGAAAGGGAAGGAAGAATAAAAAATAGTGTTGGGCTGCAGGAGTGAGATGGAGGAATTGCAAGAAAAAAGGCAGGAAGCAGGAGAGTGAGAGAAAATGAAACACGAGACATGCAGGCAGACGAGGGGTTGGTGAGAGAATATTGGACAGAGAACAGGATGAGAAGGAAATAAGGCAAGGCAAGAACAGGCAAGGACAGGCAAAGCAAGGCTAGGCTGCAGGACATTTTTTTGCTGTATAGTTTCTAGCACATTCATCTTCAGACTAGGAGTAAGGCCATAAGACCGTATGGATTAGGCCCAAGCAAAAATCCCAGCTACTTGAGACACTTAGACTAAGCCTAAAATACGAAGATCTCTCCATAAGGATGGTTTTTATACTGTGCTTCCACAATCGGCTGGCAGTACAAAAAAATAAGCTGCAGATCTCCTTAGGTTGAGTCATGGTGCTTTTTGCAGGGACCATGCATATCATTGGAATATTTCACCATTTCAGCTCTGGTTTTCAGTGTATGACACCAAAACACCCACTTGATTATATCCTTTCAAGAGCAAAGGCAGCAATTTGCAGAATTCCGCTTCTTTGGGGATGTGAGAAATTGCTGAACTGATACCAAGTCCTGCAGTGTCCCTGTCACCTGCAGAGTCACCACATACTCGCCACGGTAGCGGGAATTGTGACAAAGGTTCTATGTCAGCTGGGTGTGGCAGCCAGGCGCCCCCTAGGGGATGGGGAGCCTGTCAGCCCAGGGCCTGTCACTGCCTGCTGTCCCTGCTGTCACCAGCCAGGCCTCTGAAAATTGGTACAACCATGCCCAGTCTTGGGGCAAATTTGGCCCAAAGTCTCCAACAGACAAGTTGGGAAGAAAGATATGGGACAGAGGGAGAAAGCGAAGGGAGCAGGAGAAAGGGAAGGAAGAATAAAAAGTAGTGTTGGGCTGCAGGAGTGAGATGGAGGAATTGCCATTAAAGAGGCAGGAAGCAGGAGAGTGAGAGAAAAGGAAAGACGAGACATGCAGCCAGACGAGGGGTTAGTGAGAGAAGATTGGACAGAGAAAAGGATGAGAAGGAAATAAGGCAAGGGAAAGACAGGCAAGGACAGGCAAAGCAAGGCTAGGCTGCAGGACACTTTTTTGCTCTATAGTTTCTAGCACTTTCATCTTCAGACTAGGACTAAGGCCATAAAACTGTATGGATTAGGCCCAAGCAAAAACCCCAGCTACTTGAGACACTTCGACTAAGCCTAAAATAGGAAGATGTCTCCATAATGATGGTTTTTATACTGTGCTTCCACAATCTGCTGGCAGTACAAAAAAATAAGCTGCAGATCTCCTTAGGATGCGTCATGGTGCTTTGGGGGAGTGATCATGCATATCATTGGAATATTTCACCATTTCAGCTCTGGTTTTCAGTGTATGACACCAAAACACCCACTTGATAATATCCTTTCAAGAGCAAAGGCAGCAATTTGCAGAATTCCGCTTCTTTGGGGATGTGAGAAATTGCTGAGCTGACACCAAGACCTGCAGTGTCCCTGTCACCTGCAGAGTCACCGCATCCTCGCCACGGTAGCGAGCATTCTGACAGAGGTTCTATGTCAGCTGGGTGTGACAGCCAGGCGCCCCCTAGGGGATGGGGAGCCTGTCAGCCCCGGGCCTGTCACTGCCTGCTGTCCCTGCTGTCACCAGCCAGGCCTCTGAAAACTTGTCAAACCATGCCCAGATGTGGGGCCACTTTGGTCCAAAGTCTCCAACAGAGAAGTCAAGAGGAACGATATGGGACATAGGGAGAAAGCGAAGGGAGCAGGAGAAAGGGAAGGAAGAATAAAAAGTAGTGTTTAGCTGCAGGAGTGAAATGGAGGAAATGCAATAAAAGAGGCAGGAAGCAGGAGAGTGAGAGAAAAGGAACGAAGAGACATGCAGCCAGACGAGGGTTTAACGAGAGAGAATGGGACAGAGAACAGGATGAGGAGGAAATAAGGCAAGGCAAGGACAGGCAAGGACAGGCAAGGCAAGCCTAGGCTGCAAGACATTTTTTGGCTTTATATTTTCTAGCACATTCTTCTTCAGACTAGGAGGAAAGCCATAAAACCGTATGGATTAGGCCCAAGCAAAAACCCCAGCTACTTGAGACATTTAGACTAAGCCTAAAATACGAAGATCTCTCCATAAGAATGGTTTTTATACTGTACTTCCACAATCTGCAGGCAGTACAAAAAAATAAGCTGCAGGTCTCCTTAGGCTGAGTCATGGTGCTTTGGGGCGGGGATCATGCATATCATGGGCATATTTCACTATTACTGGTCTGGTTTTCAGCGTATTACACCGAAACACCCACCTGATGACATCCTTTCAAGAGCAAAGTGTCGCGGTTGAGGCGTACAAACGACATGGACCAAGTTCTTTCAAGATGAAAGTAATAGATGCCATTTATTGCTACAAGTGCATTTTTATACAATTCTACCAGTTCATGTGTCTTTTCAATATTGGTTACAAGTTTCAGCACTGACATCTCATTGGTTAATTTTTCTATCATCCATGTTATTCTATCCCCTTCTTTCTCACGGGTACATCTCTCCTCTCTCCGGATACTCCTTTACTCCCATCCTTCTCAAGGGTAAATCTTAATATCTCAAGGCTGATCTCTACTCTCATATTTTCTGTCAAGGATTCCACAGACCCGCTGCAGTTTCCCACAATTCCCCCTTTTTTATTTTTGCTAAAAATGCTGCCCTCATTTTCCACTGCAGGGCCCTTTGCAACAGAGAAATCGTGCATGGCAACATTAGTAACACAACCACAACAACCATCAAAATGATCAGTCCTGTTTTCACTACTGATAACAACCATCCTAGAAACCCTCAACCACTAATCAATTTATTTAACAAATCCCATCGAAGTCTTCACACCCATGTCCTTGAGCTAATAACAAAAAATCTATCGCAACCCCACTCTGCCATGTGGCATGTCTTACAGAATGTACATCTAGAAAAAGTCCACTTAAAGCCTTTTAAGTTCTGTTAGTTTGCTTAACTAGTCAGCATCCTAATTTTCTAAAATATTTAAAGCTTTTAGCTGTGCCAACACCAGATACAAGAGATTCTAAAACCCTTAACCTTGAACCCCAAAAATCTACATTATCATCACATTTTGACTCATATACACGGAAAAAGTGTTTTTCTCGTCTTGCTCTTCTGTGATCTATTATCTATTATACATTGGGCGTTAAGAGAGTTAATAGTCCCAAAATACACAGTCCTTCAACAGCATTAGAAGGAATTCCTGGTCAGGCTCTATCTCCACAGATCAAGAATACACCATACAGGAGGTTTTGGGGTCGCTGTTCCCACATTATCAATGACATCCCTTGGATTCTTCTGCGAGCCATTACACCATTGAGTTTCATTTCTATAGTCACCAAAGGTAGAATTAACATTTTGCAGTTTTATTCATTCATTTTCTCGTATATTGTTCTGACACTTTTCACAAACCAGGTTGATACAAGTGTCCATGGGCATAGATGCCAGCAATTCCAGTTCCTGTGGTTCAATGTCTATTTCCGGGAGACAGTTAATCCAAAGTGCCATGTTAGTATTATTACAGTTTGTTGCAATGCCTCTGCACCAACCTCTATTTTGAAACAGTTGTGTGATGCTGCTGTAGTCATCAAGGGGGATGCCAACCAAGCATGTGTGGAACGGGTTTTCCAGAGATGCCATAGCTAGGCATATGGAGTCCTGGTCAGTCATGTTGGTTAAAGTACTCCACATGTTAGTCTTTGTCTGTGCGGGCATCCAAAACACAGCAGCTGCAACAATCATTGTCAGGAAGATAACACAGGTTTCACATTTCGTGCTGGCAACCATTGCGGCCCTTGATCTGTAAAGACATAAGCATAACCTCTCCCCCAGGTTATCAATTGATGTGGCCTTTTCCATTGACCATTAACTAGTGATTTGGCCATAACTAATGTAGGTTCTTTCTGATTTAGCATGGTTTTGGGTCACACTTGCAAAGTATTTCATCACATACAATGCTTTTGACAATAGGTGTTGTGGTGTTTTCCCTACTTCTCCCCCCTTTTTGTTTAAAAAAGAACAGAACCAAAACAAAAAACACAGTTCAGAAGGAGATACGTGCATTGGACCTTGACTACGTACTCAGAATCACAAATCAAATTTAGAGGTTCCTCCTTAAAAAGCTCTAAGTAATGTAAAGCTGTGTCAAGTTCTGCTAATTGGGTTGAACCTTCAATAATTTTTACAGAATGATGCCAATTGTTATCTTCACACCAAACCACTACAGCTTTATGGGACTTCCCAGAACCAGCAACAAAAACTTTGCAAGTATGTAGGATCAGACCAAATACAAGTATGGCCTATGACCTGATGTGAAAGACTTGCAGGTTCTGCAGCAATTTACATTTTACATTTATGCATGCCAAAAGCTGTGCTGTTAAGAAAACCAGCTAGTGCAATTTACAAAGACATAGATTACAAATAAAATTAAAAAATCAGAATTACATTTCACAAATGGTACATATATGACAAAAGGATCATGGCCTATTGAAACTTAAATTCATTCCCTGCTTTTCTTGATCAGAGTAAAAAGCAGTATATCAGTCTGCTAGCAATCTCATCATACTGTTCCACAATAGCCACAGGTTGTTTCTATGTTGTAGCTATAAATAGACAAATCTGCAAGTCCAATTGAATGCAGTCAGCCTGTAAAGTTGTCATAAATTTATTCCTCAAAGTTTCCAACTCCATTTTGGCTGTCATATTTATTGGATATTGTTTTCCCTTACCAGATCGAAGTCCTGTTTCAGATCAATCAGTGTAGTATTTGCTTTATCGAAACATTGGCTGTTAATACTAGTGGAAATACAGCATTTGAAATTTCCTTGGAGATTTCTCACTTGCAGCAAGCAGATATGCGCCATCCAAGCAGCTTCTTGTAGGCCATGCAACTAAACAGAATTCTCAGAAAACGTTATTTGAGCTTACAATTTACTTAACAAATCTTAACCTAAGAGAAGTATAGGAGTTTCTAACAACTATAAGAATTCATGTATTTAAACTTTGTTCCAAATATGGCATTCTATTGGTCTCAAAAAACGGCCTTTCTTTCATTCTCTCTCATGACCTCAAAAACTAGCACAGTGAATTTACTAAGAAGTCACTTACAACTAATTACCACAGAATAAGTCTATTAACAAATTTTTGGTTTAGTTTTCCAGTTTCATTAGAACTATGGGTCTGCTAAGGATGCCTTTAAACTTCACCCTCGGACTGCTCCATTCAGTATTACATCGCTGCAGTGGCGGGGAGAGAGAACCCCCCCTTTCACTGCTTTAAAAGCAGGCAGCCAGATTTTTCCAGTTGTTTTTTCTTTCTGTGCAGTGTAGATATAACCAAGGTCACGCAGCTGGCATACTGGCTGGTATGAAGTAGGAGGTTCTGGGAAACTTCTCAGTTACAATGAGCTGCACACAGGCCTGGGATATTTTGCTCTTTTGTTTACCCATTTCATTCCAACTACAAATTTCAAGTAGCTCAGAAATAGTTACATTCCTTAGCTTCATTTACGTTTTACAATTTAGAGGTGTCAAAAAACAGTATAAACCAGTATAATAAACATAAATCCATTAGTCTATTTTCCTAGATCCAAATCAGTTAATATTCTAGCAATTTTTAAATACAACCTCTTCCAAATTCACAGCTATCATAGCATTTTAACAATTTAAATGCTTTTCTAACAATATAAGCGATTACTTTAATGTGTAAGGATGCATCCTAAGGGGGAGCAAGGTGGAATTTTAGCAGTGGAACCGGTTCACATTTTGTAATTATCTCCCCAAACAAGATTCTTTTGGTACCAAATATGAATATGCAAACTAAAATACTGAGCTCAGATGTGAAAACCATATACCAAGTTCAAATAAGCAGATGGATCACAGTTACACCAATTTAAGACAATATCTCAATTTTTTGCATTGCACCTTTGGGCTGCCTACTGCTCAGCCAGGTGGAGGTACCTCTGGGTCTCCCTGACAAAAAAAGTCAGTGCGCACTGGAGCCCCATCGGCCCCCGCAGCGAGCTGGACTGGGCAAGGCCTTTTTTGTTTTATTTTGTTTTGTTTTAGTGTCTCATCTGGTGCGCCACAGCTGTTATGCCAAAACCAGGATTCTTTACATGATGTGCATACGGAAAAACCAAATCCAGCACACCGAGATGAGACACAGCCTGTCACAGAGTTGCGCAAGTCTGAATGCCGGAATAAAGGTAGCATGCTAGAGAAAAGAAAAAAAAAATAACAGCTACTACACACAAAATTTTACCATCATATTCACGCAGTAAAGAACTAAATTACTTATGATCTTCTGTATTATCACAAAACACACATTTTGAGTCAACGGATTCTCATAATTTAACAGACTGTAAACTTATCGTACCATATAATAAAGACCTACCAAAATTGCAACATGCTTAAACCGATACCCACAAAGAAAACAGGTTAATGAGGGAAGCATCTTGCAGACTTCAGCAAGTTTACTGTGACATGTGTGTTATCAGTTAACTCTCTCTCAGCTTGTTGACGTTCAAATCGTTCCAGCTGTAAAACTGTCTGTAATGATCTAATGATCTCTTGTAGAGATTTATTTTGTCCTGCTCTTCTCATCTTAAAAACAACATTAATTGCAACAAAATTCTATTCTCCGGACACTTTTCCCAATCATTTAACGTAAACAGCAGCGAACACTGATTTCAGTATTTAACAAGATCTTCCTTCCTCATAATTCCGAGTGCTTTCCTAAGTTTTAAAACACCTCCCAATACTGATTTTTCAGGAACACAACTGAAAACAATTATTCCTGACCCCGTCTTGCAAGTAAAACCTTGAGAATGGGGAGGGAGGGGGAGAAAACACAGGGTGCTTGCAGCACGACTGGGAAAAATGGGGACAGAGTTTTACGGCGCACTGAAAAACAACTAGTAAAACAATTAACTCACATTCCTGACAAGCTGCTTGATTTTCAGAGAGGCAATACACAGAAGCACATAATATGTACTGTAAAACTTGCAGATAACACATCGGTAGCAAGCATTAGCATTCTCTACTGCTAATTTCAACATTAGTGCTTCCTTAACTTCTAAGTTTTCAACCTGCTTATTGATGGCCTCTTGAAGATGGTCAATAAATTGCATGTAATTCTCACTGGGACCCTGATCAATAGTTGCAATTGATTTGGCTGCATTGTTGGTTTCAGGCACCTTTATCATAGCTTGATATGCGAGGTCTGGTGACTGCCTCAGGATTTCAGAAAGTTATCGTGCCTGTAGTTGTGGTGTGTCAATCAGTGTCTCTTCCAGAAACACACGGGGTCCCGTGGTTTAACTGTAACTGAAAATGGGGGTAAATCCCAGCTTTTTGGTAAGTTCAGTTTACGCTCTGAAACTCCACCCCCACCCTCAGGAATTCGCTTTTTAGCAGTGTGGGAGGGAGGCGGGGGCAGGTTGGGGGGACCCAAATCCATAGGAATTACGTTATTTGGCTCAGTCTGGCTCACCACGGGGGGTCCTCCCCACCTAAATCTCCAGGCAAGGGGGGATAGGAAAAAAAATGTCCATTTTTTTCTTCCGCAACTGATAGCGGCGGGGCAGAGGGTTGAACTGTGATCAATGGCGGTGACGCAGACGGCGGAACCGCGGTTGATGATGGTAGAGCCGTGATTGATGACAGCGGAGCGGTCGGCCGAACGCATTGCTCCGACCGGTGTTTCGAGGGCCCCTCCCGAGATCGCACATAACCCAACGCTGTTTTTTCATGTGAGTCTTTCATAGCTTTTATCTGATCTCGGGGCCACACACATGTATATGAGTCTTTCATAATTTTTTTCTGATCTCGGAGCCACACATACGTATGCTCCTTCTTTACTCCTTTTAACTTTCCAAGAAAGTGCCGCGGATCCTTATCCGTGTCAGATAATACGGACTTGGGTGGTTTTGACGAATCCTTAGTAACAGGGGAGGTTGGAGTAGTACTTAATCTTGCCTTTTCCTCCAAATCTGGCCCAGGAGAGCCAGGAAGACCATCCCCCTCCGCCGCCTCTGCCTGTTGCTGTTTTAACTCTTTCAGAGTATCTAATAACAAGCACCACGTCGTTAACAGTTCAGATGCTTCCTTGGACCCTTTAGTAGCACTGTCAAGCAGTTTATCCCCCAAGTCCATCCATTGTGACACACTAAATGCTGTCACAGGATTAACCTCTATACCTTGTGCTTTGCCCCATAGTAACATTTTTCTTAAAGTCAGTTCTGGAAGGTTAACACCCTGCTTCTTCAGAAGCAGCTTCCATGTAGATAATATAATACCCTCTTCTTTAGATAAATCTTAATATCTCAAGGATGATCTCTAGTTTCATATTTTCTGTCAAGGATTCCACATACCCGCTGCAGTTTCCCACAACACACACACTGTCTAATTGGGTTTGTGACACACACACGCTGTCCAATGGTGTTTGTGACACACACGGTGTCAAATGGGGTTTGTGACACACACGGTGTCAAATGGGGTTTGCGACACACACACTGTCGAGGGGGGTTTGTGACACACACGCTGTCCAATGGTGTTCGTGACACACACATTGTCCAATGGGGTTTGTGACACGCACGCTGTCCAATGGGGATTGTAACACACACACGCTGTCTATTGGTGTTTGTGACACGCATACTGTCCAATGGGGTTTCTGACACACACTCTGTCCAATGGGTGATGTGACACACACACTGTCCAGGGGGGTTTGAGACACACACACTGTTTAAAGGGGTTTGTCACATACACTCTGTCCAATGAGGTTTATGACACACACACTGTCCAATGGGGATTGTGACACACAGACGCTGTCCAATGGGGTTTGTGAAACACACACTGTCCAATGGGGATTGTGACACACACACTGTCCAATGGGGATTGTGAACACACACATGCTGTCCAATGGTGTTTGTGACACACAAACTCTGTCCAATGGGGTTTGTGACACACACGCTGTCCAGTGGAGATTTTGACACACACACGCTGTCCAATGGGGGTTGTGACACACACAATCTATCCAATGGGCTTGTGAAACACACGTTGTCCAATGGGGATAGTGACACACATGCTGTCCAGTGTGTTTTGTGACACACAAACTGTCCAATGTTGTTTGTGACACACACACTTTCCACTGGGTTTGGAACACACACGCTGTCCAGGTGAGTTTGTGACACACACGCTGTCCAATGGGGTTTGTGACACACACACTCTGTCCTGGACAGCGTATTTTGGACAGGGTATTTTGACTCACACACGCTCTCCAATGGGGTTTGGTCGCACACACTGTTCAATGGGGTTTGTGACACACACACTGTCCAATGGGGTTTGTGAAACACACACACTGTCCAATGGGGATTGTGACACACACGCTGTCCAGTGGGGTTTGTGACACACACGCTGTTCAATAGGTTTTGTGACATACACACGCTGCCCAATAGTGTTTGTGACACACACGGTGTGAAATGGGGTTTGTGACACACACAATGTCCAGGGGGGATTGTGACACACACACTGTCCAATGGGGTTTGTGACAGACAGGCTGTCCAATGGGTATTGTGACACACACACTCTGTCCCATTGGTTTTGTGATACGCATGCTATCCAATGGGGTTTGTGACAGACACACTGTACCGGGGGGTTTGTGACACAGACGCTGTCCAATGGGTATTGCGACACACACACTGTCCAGGGGGGTTTGTGACACACACGCTGTCCAATGGTTTTGTAACACACACACTGTCTAATGGGGTTTGTGATACACACACGCTGTCTAATGGGGCTTGTGACAGACACGCTGTCTAATGGGGTTTATGACACACACACTGTCCAATAGTGTTTGTGACACACACGCTGTCCAATGGTGTTTGTGACATGCATGCTGTCCAAAGGTGTTTGTGACAAACACAGTGTCCATTGCGGTTTGGGACACACACACGTTATCCAATTGAGTTTGTGACACACACACTTTCTAATGGGGTTTGTGACACACACGCGCTGTCCAAAGGTGTTTGTGAAACACACGCTGTCAAATGGGGTTTGTGACACACACAGTGTCCAGGGGAGTTTGTGTCACACACGCTGTCCAGTGGGGTTTTTGACACACACACTCTCCAATAGGGTTTGTGATAAACACACTGTCAAATGGGAATTGTGACACACAAGCTGTCCAATGGGGATTGTGACACACACACGCTGTCCCATGGGGTTTGTGAAACACATGTTGTCCAAGGGGTTTTGTGACAGACACAGTGTACAGGAGGCTTTGTGACACACACGCTTTCCAATGGGGTTTGTGACACAAACATGCTGTCCAATGGGTTTTGTGACACACAGGCTGTCCAATAGGGATTGCGACACGCACACTGTCCAGGGGGGTTTGTGACACACACACTGTCCAGTGGGGTTTGTGAAAAACACGCTGTCCACGTGATTTAGTTACACACACGCTGTCCAATGGAGTTTGTGACAAACACGCTGCCTAATGGGGTTTGTGAGAAACACGCTGTCCAAAGGGTATTGTTACACACCCTCGCTGTCCAAGGGGGTTTGTGACGCACACACTGTCCAATGATGTTTGTGACACACACGCTGCCCGATGGGGCTTGTGATACACTCGTTGTCCAATGGGGTTCGTGACACACACGCTGCCTAGTGGTTTTTGTGACACACACACTGTGCAGTAGGGTTTGTGATACACATGCTATCCAATGGGGTTTGTGACATACACACATTCGAATGATGATTGTGACACACACATGCTCTCCAATGGTGTTTGTGACACACACACTCAGTACAATGGGGGTTGTGACTCGCACACTGTCCAATGGGGTTTGTGACACATACACGCTATCAAATGGGGTTTATGAAACACACATTTTCCAATAGCGCTTGTGACACACACACGCTGTCCAATGGGGTTTGTCACACCCACTCTGACAAATGGGTTTTGTGACAAACACACGCTGTCCAATGATGTTTGTGACACACACGCTGTCCAGGGGGGTTTGTGACACGCACACTGTCCAATGGGGTTTGTGAAACACACACACTGTCCAATGGGGATTGTGACACACACGCTGTCCAGTGGGGTTTGTGACACACACGCTGTTCAATAGGTTTTGTGACATACACACGCTGCCCAATAGTGTTTGTGACACACACGGTGTGAAATGGGGTTTGTGACACACACAATGTCCAGGGGGGATTGTGACACATACACTGTCCAATGGCGTTTGTGACAGACAGGCTGTCCAATGGGTATTGTGACACACACACTCTGTCCCATTGGTTTTGTGATACGCATGCTATCCAATGGGGTTTGTGACAGACACACTGTACCGAGGGGTTTGTGACACAGACGCTGTCCAAAGCGTATTGCGACACACACACTGTCCAGGGGGGTTTGTGACACACACGCTGTCCAATGGTTTTGTAACACACACACTGTCTAATGGGGTTTGTGATACACACACACTGTCCAATAGTGTTTTTGACACACACACTGTCCAATGGGGATTGTGACACACACACACTGTCTAATGGGGTTTGTCACACACACTCTGTCCAATGGAGTTTATGACACACACAGTGTCCATGGGGGTTTGTTACACATGCGCTGTGCAATGGGGTTTGTCACACACACTCTGTCCAATGGGGTTTGTGACACACACAATGTCCAATGGGTATTGTTACACACACACGCTGTCCAATGGGGTTTGTGACACACAAACACAGTCCAGGGGCGTTTGTCACACCCAGTCTGTCTAATAGGGTTTGTGCCAAACACACGCTGTCCAACGGTGTTTGTGACACACACTCTGTTCAAAGGGGTTTGTGACACACACTCTGTCCAATGGGGTTTGATGACACACACACACTGTCCAATGGGGATTGCGACACACACACGCTGTCCAAAGGTGTTTGTGAAACACACGCTGTCAAATGGGGTTTGTGACACACACAGTGTCCAGGGGAGTTTGTGTCACACACGCTGTCCAGTGGGGTTTTTGACACACACACTCTCCAATAGGGTTTGTGTTAAACACACTGTCAAATGGGAATTGTGACACACAAGCTGTCCAATGGGGATTGTGACACACACACGCTGTCCCATGGGGTTTGTGAAACACATGTTGTCCAAGGGGTTTTGTGACAGACACAGTGTACAGGAGGCTTTGTGACACACACGCTTTCCAATGGGGTTTGTGACACAAACATGCCGTCCAATGGGTTTTGTGACACACAGGCTGTGCAATAGGGATTGCGACACACACACTGTCCAGGGGGGTTTGTGACACACACACTGTCTAGGGGGGTTTGTGACACACACGCTGTCCAAAGGGTTTTGTGACACACATGCTCTCCAGGGGGGTTTGTGACACACACAATGTCCAACGGGGTTTGGGACACACAAGCTGTCCAGTGGGGTTTGTGACACACACAATGTGCAATAGGGTTTGTGAGATACACACGCTGTCCAAGAGTGTTTCTGACACACACACAATGTCTAATGGGTTTTGTGACACACACGCTGTCCAATGGGTATTGCGACACACACACTGTCCAGGGGGGTTTGTGACACACATACTCTGTCCAATGGTGCTTGTGGAGCACAAGCTGTGCGTTGGGGTTCGTGACACACACGCTGTCCAGTGGTTTCTATGATAGACACACTGTCCAATAGGGTTTGTGACACACACACTGTCCAGGGGGTTTTGTTACACACACGCTATCCAGTCTGGTTTGTGACAGGCAAACTGTCCAGTGGGGTTTGTGACATATACATGCTATCAAATGGGGTTTATTGAAAACACATTTTCCCAAGGGATTTGTGACAAACACGCGCTGTCCAATGGGGTTTGTCACACCCACTTTGTCCAATGGGGTTTGTGACAAACACACTCTGTCCTATGGTGTTTGTGACACACACGATGTCCAAAGATTTTTGTGACACACACGCTGTCCAATGGGTTTTGTGACACACACACTCTGTCCAATGGGAATTGTGACACATACGCTGTCCAATGGGGTTCGTGTCACACACCCTGTCCAGTGGGTTTTGTGACACACACACTGCCCAATGGGTTTTGTGACACACACTGTCCAATGGGGCTTGTGACACACACTGTCCAATGGGGATTGTGACACACACACGCTGTCAAATGGGGTTTGTGACACACAAACACAGTCCAGGGGGGTTTGGCACACCCAGTCTGTCCAATGGGGTTTGTGACACACAAACTGTGCAATGGGGTTTCTCACACACACTCTGTCCAATGGGGTTTGTAACACACACGCTGTCCAATGAGGATTGTGAGACATGCGCTGTACAATGAGGTTTGTGGCACACACACTCTGTCCAATGGGCTTGTGACACACACACTGTCTTATGGGGTTTGTGATACACACACGCTGTCCAAAGGGTTTTGTGACACACATGCTCTTCAGGGGGGTATGTGACACACACAATGTCCAATGGGGTTTGGGACACACACGCTGTCCAGTGGGGTTTGTGACACACACAATGTGCAATAGGGTTTGTGAGATACACACGCTGTCCAAGAGTGTTTCTGACACACACACAATGTCTAATGGGTTTTGTGACACACACGCTGTCCAATGGGTATTGCGACACACACACTGTCCAGGTGGGTGTGTGACACACACACTCTGTCCAATGGTGCTTGTGGAGCACAAGCTGTGAGTTGGGGTTCATGACACACACGCTGTCCAGTGGTTTCTATGATACACACACTGTCCAATAGGGTTTGTGACACACACACTGTCCAGGGGGCTTTGTGACACACACTCTGTCCAATGGGGTTTGTCACATACACTCTATCCAATGGGGATTGTGACACACACAGGCTGTCCTATGGGGTTACTGACACACACGCTGTCCAATGGTTTTTGCGACACACACACTGTCCAGGGGGTTTTGTTACACACACGCTATCCAGTCTGGTTTGTGACAGGCAAACTGTCCAGTGGGGTTTGTGACACATACATGCTATCAAATGGGGTTTGTGACACACAAACTGTGCAATGGGGTTTCTCACACACACTCTGTCCAATGGGGTTTGTAACACACACACTGTCTTAAGGGGTTTGTGATACACACACGCTGTCCAGTGGGTTTTGTGACACACACACTGTCTAATTGGATTTGTGGCACACGCATGGTATCAAATGGGGTTTGCGACACACACAATTTCCAGTGGGGTTTGTGACACACACACTGAACAAAGGGGTTTGTCACACCCACTCTGTCCAATGGGGACTGTGACACACACACACTGTCCAATGGGAAATGTGACACACACATGCTGTCCAATGGGGATTGTGACAGACACATGCGGTGCAATGGTTTTTGTGACACGCATGCTGTCCAATGTGCTTGTGACACACACACACAGTCCGTAGGGGTTTGTGACACACATGCTGTCCAATGGGGTTTGTGACACTAACGCTGTCCAAGTGGGTTTGTGACACACACACTGTCCATTGGAGTTTGTAACACACACACGCTATCCAATGGAGTTTGTGACACACAGACTTTCCAATGGGGTTTGTGACACACACAAGGTCCGATGGTGTTTGTGACACACACACTCGGTCCAATGGGGGTTGTGACACACACACTGTCCAGTGTGGTTTGTGACACACAAGCTGTCCAGTGGGGTTTGTGACACACACACGCTATCAAATGGCGTTTATGACACACACACTGTGCAATGGCGATTGTGACAAACACACGCTGTACAATAGGATTTGTAACACACACATGCTATCCAATGGGTTTGTGACACACACACTTTTCAATGAGGTTTGTGACACACACGCTGTCCAATGGGTTTTGTGACAAACACATTGTCTAAAGGGGTTTTTGACACAGACACGCTGTCCAATGGGGTTTGTGACACACACACTGTCAAATGGGGTTTGTGACACACACGCTGGCCAATGGGTTTTGTGACAAACACATTGTCTAAAGACGTTTGTGACACACACACACTGTCCAATGGGGATTGTGACACACATGCGCTGTCCAATGGTGTTCGTGATACACACGCTGTCCAGTGGGGTTTTGAAACACACTCTGTCCAATAGGTTTTGTGACACACACACGGTCCAATAGGGATTGTGACACACACAGTGTACAATGGGTTTGTGACACACACTCTGTCAAATGGGGTTTATGACACACACACTGTCCAAAGGGGATTATGACACACACACACCGTCCAATGGGGATTGTTACACACACAAGCTCCAATGGGGTTTGTGACACACACGCTGTCCGATGGGGATTGTGACACACAGACGCTGTCCAACGGTGTTTGTGACACGGATGCTGTCCGATGGGGTTTTTGACACACATACACAGTCCAGCGGGGTTTGTGACACACACACAGTTCAATGGGGTTTGTGACACACACGCTGTCAAATGGGGTTTTTGACATACCACATACACTCTGTCCAATGGGGTTTGTGACACACATACACTGTCCAATGGGGATTGTGATACACACACGCTGTCCAATGTTGCTTGTGACATGCATGCTGTTTAATGGTGTTTGTGAAAAATACACTGTTCAATTGGGATTGTGATACACACACGCTGTCCCATGGGGATTTTGACACACACACTGTCCAATGGGGTATCTCACATACACTCTGTCCAATGGGGTTTGTGACACACACATTGTCTAATGGGTATTGTGACACACACAATCTGTCCACTGGGGATTGTCGCACATACTCTGTCCAATGGGTTTTGTGACACACACACGCTGTCCAATGGTGTTTGTGACATACCCACTGTCCAATGGGGTTTGTGAACACATACGCAGACCAATAGGGTTCGTTACACACACGCCTTCCTGTGGCGTTTCTAGCACACACACTGTCCAATAGGGTTTGTGAAAAACACACTGTCCAATGGGAATTGTGAAACACACTCAGACCAATGGGGTTTGTGACACACACACTGTCCAATGGGGGTTGTGACACACACGCTGTCCAGTGTGGTTCGTGACACTAAAGCTGTCCAGTCGGGTTTGTGACACACTCACGGTATCAAATGGCGTTTATGACACACACACTGTACAATGGGGATTGTGACAAACACACGCTGTGCAATAGGATTTGTGACACACAGACGTTATCCAATGGGTTTGTTACACACAGACGTTTCAATGAGGTTTGTGACACACGCTGTCCAATGGGTTTTGTGACAAACACATTGTCTAAAGGGTTTTGTGACACACACACGCTGTCCTATGGTGTCTGTGACACACACGCTGCCAAATGGGGTTTGTGACACACACACTGTCCAATGGGGATTGTGACACACATGCTCTGTCCAATGGCGTTCGTGACACACAGGCTGTCCAGTGGGGTTTTGACACACACTCTGTCAAATGGGGTTTATGACACACACACTGTCCAAAGGGGATTGTGACACACACAAGGTCCAATGGGGTTTGTGACACACACGCTGTCCAATGGGGATTGTGACACACAGACGCTGTCCAACGGTGTTTGTGACACGGATGCTGTCCGATGGGGTTTTTGACACGCATACACAGTCCAGGGTGGTTTGTGACACACACACTGTCCAATGGGGTTTGTGACACACACTCTGTCAAATGGGGTTTGTGACACACCACACACGCTCTGTCCAATAGGGAATGTGACACACACGCTGTCCAATGGGGTTTGTGACACACATGCGCTGTCCAATGGGGTTCGTGACACACACGCTGTCCAGTGGGGTTTTGACACACACTCTGTCAAATGGGGTTTGTGACACACACTCTGTCCAATGGGGTTTGTGACACACACTGTCTAATGGGTATTGTGACACACACAGGCTTTCCAATGGGGTTTGTCACACATACTCTGTCCAATGGGGTTTGTGACAAACACATGCTGTACAATGGTGTTTGTGACACACACACTGTCCAATGGGGTTTGTGAACACATACGCTGTCCAATGGGGTTCGTGACACACATGCTGTCCAGTGGGGTTTGAGACACACACACTATCCAATAGGGTTTGTGACACACACACTGTCCAATGGGGTTTGTAACACACACGCTCTCCAATGGGTTTTGTGACACACACAATCTGTCCAATGGGGCTTGTGACACCCACACTGTACAGGGGGGTTTGTTACACACACTCTATCCAATGGGGTGTGTGACACACAAAGTTTACAATGGTGTTTGTGACATACACACTGTCCAGGGGGGCTTGTGACAGACACACTGATTAATGGGGTTTCTCACACACACTCTCTATCCAATGGGGTTTGTGACACAAAACTCTCCAATGGACATTGTTACACACACACGCTGTCTAATAGGGTTTGTGAAACAGACATTCTGTCCATCGGGGCTTGTGACACACACGCTGTCCAATGGGCATTGTGACACACACACGCTGTAACATAGGGTTTGTGACACGCATGCTGTCAAATGGGGTTTGTGACACACACATTGTCCTGAGGGGTTTATGACTCAGAGACTCTCCAGGGTTGTTTGTGACACACACGCTATCCAGAGGGGTTTGCAACACACACACTGTCCAATGGGTTTGTGACACACACACGCTGTCCAATTGGGTTTTTAACACACACGCTGCCCAATGGGATTTGTGACATACACACTCTCCAGGGTGGTTTGTGACAAAGACGCTGCAGAATTGGGTTTGTGAAACACACTCTGTCCGATGGGGATTGTGACACTCACACGCTGTCCAATGGGGTTTGAGACACGGATGCTGTCCCATGGGGTTCATGACAAACACTCTGTCCAATAGGGTTTGTGACTTACACATGCTATACAACGGGGTTTGTGACACACACACTTTCCAATGTGGTTTGTGACTCACACGATGTCCAATGGGGTTTGTAACACCCGCACTGTCCAGGGGGGTTTGTGACACACACGCTCTCCAATTTGGTTTGTGACACATACGCTATCCAATGGGGTTTGTGACACAGACAATCTCCAGGGGTGTTTGTGAAACACACGCTGTCCAGAGGGGTTTGTGACACACACACTGTCCAATGGGGATTGTGACACACACACTGTCCAATGGGGTTTGTGACACACACACTCTCCAAAGGGGTTTGACACACACACGCTGTCCAATGGGGTTTTCGACACACACACGCTATCCAATGGGGATTGTGACACACACACTGTCCAAGGCGGATTGTGACACACACAAACTCTGTCCAATGGGGTTGTTGACAAACAAACTGTCCAATGGGGTTTGTGACACATACGCTGTCCAATGGAGTTTGTCACACACACTCTGTTCAATGGGGACTGTGACACATACACGCTGTCCAGAAAGTTTTGTGATGCACACACTGTCTAATGGGGATTATGACACACACACGCTGTCCCATAGGTTTTTTCACACACATGCTGTCCAATGGGGTTTGTGACACACACACTGTCCAATGGGGTTTGTAACACACACGCTCTCCAATGGGTTTTGTGAAACACACAATCTGTCCAATGGGGCATGTGATACACACACTGTACAGGGGGGTTTGTTACACACACTCTATCCAAAGGGGTCTGTGACACACAAAGTTTCCAATGGGGTTTGTGCCATACACACTGTCCAGGGGGGATTGTGACACACACACTGATTAATGGGGTTTCTCACACACACTCTGTTCAATGGGGTTTGTGACACACAACTCTCCAATGGGCATTGTTACACACACACCCTGTCTAATGGGTTAGTGACACACACACTCTGTCCAACGAGGCTTGTGACACACACGCTGTCCAATGGGTATTGTGACACACACACGCGGTAACATGGGGTTTGTGACACACATGCTGTCCAATGGGGTTTGTGACACACACAATGTCTCGAGGGGTTTGTGACTCAGAGACTCTCCAGGGTTGTTTGTGACACACACGCTGTTCAGAGGGGTTTGTGACACACACACCGTTCAAAGGGGTTTGTGACACACACGCTGTCCAATGGGATTTGTGACACACACACTGTCCAGTGGGGTTTGTGACACACACGCTGTCAAATGGGATTTGTGAAACACACTCTGTCCGATGGGGATTGTGACACACACGCTGTCCAATGGGGTTTGAGAAACGGGCGCTGTCCCATGGGGTTCATGACAAACACTGTGTCCAATAGGGTTTGTGACATACACACGCTATACAATGGGATTTGTGACACACAGACTTTCCAATGTGGTTTGTGACACACACGCTGTCCAATGGGGTTTGTGACACACAGACTGTCTAAAGGGTTTGTGACACACCCACGCTCTCCCAAGGTGTTTCTGACACACACGCTGTCAAATGGGGTTTGTGACACCCGCACTGTCCAGGGGGGTTTGTGACACACACACTGTCTGTCCAATGGGGTTTGTCACACACACTCTGTCCAATGGGGTTTCTGACACACACGCTGTCCAATGGGGATTGGGACATACACACGCTGTCCAATGGGGATTGTGATACACACACGCTGTCCAATGGGGATAGTGATATACACACGCTGTCCAATGGTGTTTGTGATACGCATGCTGACCAGTGGTGTTTGTGACACACACGCTGAATATTGCGGTTTGGGACACACACACTTTCCAAAGGGGTTTGTGTCATACACGCTGTCCAATGGGGTTTGTGACACACACAGTGTCCAGGGGGGTTTGTGACACAAACGCTGTACAGAGGGGTTTGTGACACACACACTGTCCAATGGGCTTAGTGACACACAAGTTGTCCAATGGGGTTTCTGACACACACACTCAGTCCAATGGGGCTTGTGACACACACGGTGTCAAATGGGGTTCGTGACACATATGCTGTCCAGTGGGATTTGTGAACACACAAACTTTTCAATAGGGTTTGTGACACAGACACGCTATACAATGGGATTTGTGACACACACGCTGTCCAGGGGGGTTTGTGACACACACGCTGTCTAATGGGGTCTGTGACACACACAGTTTCCAATGTGGTTTCTGACACACACACTGTCCAAAGGGGTTTGTGACATTCAATTGTCCAATGGGGATTGTACCACACACATGCTGTCCAATGTGGTTTGTGAAACACACACTCTGTCCAATGGGGCTTGTGAAATACACGCTGTCTAGAGGGGTTTGTGACACACACACTGTCCGGACGGGTTTGCGATAAACACAATGTCCAATGGGCTTTGTGACACATACACTGTACAGGGGGGTTTGTGACCCACACACTGTCCAGTGGGTTTTGTGACACACACACTTTCCAATGGGTTTTGTGACTCACACGCTGTCTGATGGTGTTTGTGACACACGCACTATCAAGGCGGGTTTGTGACAAACACACTGTGCAATGGGCTTTGTGACACACACACTGTCTAATGGGTTTTGTGACACTCACGCGCTGTCCAATGGTGTTTGTGACACCCACATTGTCCATTGTGTTTTGTGACACACACACTGTTCAGGGGGGTTTGAGACACACACACTGTCCAATGGGGTTTGTGACACACACACGCTGTCCCATGGGTTTTTTCACACGCATGCTGTCCAATGGGGTTTGTGACACACACGCTGTCCAATGGGGTTTGTAACACACACGCTCTCCAATGGGTTTTGTGACACACACAATCTGGCCAATGGGGCTTGTGACACACACACTGTACAGGGGGGTTTGTTACACACGCTCTATCCAATGGGGTCTGTGACACACAAAGTTTCCAATGGGGTTTGTGACACACACACTGTCCAATGGGAATTGTGATACACACACGCTGTCCAATGGTGTTTGTGATACGCATGCTGACCAATGGTGTTTGTGACACACACGCTGAATATTGTGGTTTGGGACACACACACTTTCCAAAGGGGTTTGTGTCATACACGCTGTCCAATGGGGTTTGTGACACACACAGTGTCCAGGGGGGTTTGTGACACAAACGCTGTACAGAGGGGTTTGTGACACACACACTGTAAAATGGGCTTAGTGACACACAAGTTGTCCAATGGGGTTTCTGACACACACACTCAGTCCAATGGGGCTTGTGACACACACGGTGTCCAATGGGGTTCGTGACACATATGCTGTCCAGTGGGATTTGTGAACACCCAAACTTTTCAATAGGGTTTGTAACACAGACACGCTATACAATGGGTTTTGTGACACACACGCTGTCCAGGAGGGTTTGTGACACACACGCTGTCTAATGGGGTCTGTGACACACACAGTTTCCAATGTGGTTTCTGACACACACACTGTCCAAAGGCGTTTGTGACATACAATTGTCCAATGGGGATTGTGACACACACACGCTGTCCAATGGGGTTTTGACACACACAGTCTAATGGATTTTGTGACACTCACACGCTGTCCAATGGTGTTTGTGACACGCACGCTGTCCATTGTGTTTTGTGACACACACACTGTTCAGGAGGGTTTGTGACACACACACTGTCCAATGGGGTTTGCGACACACACACTCTGTCCAGTGGGGGTTGTGATGACACACGTTGTTCAATGGGGTTTCTGACACATGCACTCTGTCCAATGGGGGTTGTGACACACACGATGTCCAATGGGGTTTGTGACAAACACACGCTATACAATGGGGTTTGTGATACACACACTGTCCAATGGGGTTGGTGACAAATACACGCTATCCAATGTGTTTTGTTACACACACGCTGTGCAATGGGATTTCTGACACACACACTGTCTAATGGGGTTTGTGACAAACACACTGTCCAATACGGATTGTGACAGACACAAGCTGTCCCATGCTCTTTGTGACACGCACGCTGTCCAAAGTGGTTTGTGACACACACATTGTACAGGGGTGTTTGTGACACACACACTGTCCAATGGGGTTTGTGACACATAGGCTGTCCAATGGTTTTTGTGACACACACACTCTGTCCAATGGGGCTTTTGACACACACACAGTCCAATGGGGATTGTGACACACACACTGTACAGGGGGGTTTGTGACACACCCTGTGTCCAATGGGATTTGTGACACACACACTGTCCAATGGGGATTGTGACTCACACAAACTCTGTCCAATGGGGTTGGTGACACACAAACTGTCCAATAGTGTTTGTGAAACACACGCTGTCCAATGGGGTTTGTTACACAGATGCTTCCCAATGGGGTTTGTTACACACACACTTTCCAGGGGGGTTTGTGACACACACGCTGTCCAGTGGGGATTGTGACACACACGCTGTCCAGAGGTTTTTGTGACCCACATACATTCCAATGGAGATTGTGACAGACACGCTGTCCAATGGGGTTTGTGAAACACACACACTGTCCAATGGGGATTGTGACACACACACGCTGTCCAATGTTGGTTGTGACACACATGCTGTCCAATGGTGTGTGTGACAAACACGCTGCCCATTGCGGTTTGGGACAGACTCAATTTCCTATCTTGGGCCTTGAAAAGCAAGTCCTTTGGCGACACGGTACGCCAGAAAGAATTGAATCAGACAACGGTACTCATTTCAAAAACAGTCTTATAGACAATTGGGCCAAAGAACATGGTATTGAGTGGGTATATCATATTCTATATCATGCACCAGCCTCTGGGAAAATTGAAAGGTACAATGGTTTGCTAAAAACTACACTAAAGGCACTTGGTGGTGGAACCTTTAAAAATTGGGACTCACATTTAGCAAAAGCCACTTGGTTGGTCAACACCCGGGGATCAACCAATCGAGCCGGGCCTGCCCAATCAGAAATTCCACGGACTGCAGAAGGAGATAAAGTCCCTGTAGTACACATGAAAAACATGTTAGGAAAGGCAGTCTGGGTTACTCCTGCCTCAGGCAAAGGCAAGCCCATTCGTGGGATTGTTTTTGCCCAGGGACCTGGCAGCACCTGGTGGGTGATGCTTAAGGATGGAGAAGTTCGGTGTGTACCTCAAGGGGATTTGAGTTTAGGTGAAAATATTCAATACTGAACTGCATGATGTGAATTGCCATGCTAACAGTGTTTAATAAGTGTCTTCCAGATCAAGACAATGATGATGAAACCAGAGCTAGCTTCTTCGAGTGGCGCCTGACAACTTCTTCGAAGTTGATATCTTTAACCCACAAACAGTGGTAATGAGATGCACTTGTACCATTTTTCCTGCCCTGGGAGACTGTCGTGACAAAACGAACTTAATGAACTTTTTAAAGGATGGTCCACTGATTAATTACTCCTGTGTATATATGTACATATGTATATATAGATATATAGTTGTAGTGATTAATTAGATTATATTGATAGATTGTATTGATAAGGTTTAAGCATTCAGTGAATGGCATATTATAAGGGGTGGAATGTCCTGGTTTAGTTAAAAACAAGTATCTCTTTCAGTGAATTTGCCTGTCAGCTAAAGCCTTCATATTAACTGCATTTTCCTGGAGAACCAGACACATGTTTTGGTAAACCTAGCAATGGAATGCAAACTTATTGATAAGCACGGATGGACATCTCGTGAGAGGGGCGACGAGAAGAAAGAGACCAAGAAACTGACCAACTGTGTATAACATTCCATTCACTTGAATACTTCATATAAAAGTGGGAGATCACAAGGATCTCGTTCGCTTTTCCCCTTTTGCCTTTTTCCCTTCTGCTCATGGCCGACATTAGAAGAGGACCTTGCTAGTCGTCCCTGCGAACTGAGGCCTAGTGAGAGACTGAATCCAGCTCCGGTTGGCTGCAGAGTCTAATCCAGGACGTCGGGTGTCGGCTCTGCAGTTGCTGAGACTTTCAAGATTGGTTTTGTATATTTTGTATTATTTTCTCTATTCTTATTAGTAGCATTAGTAAAACATCTTTAATTTTTTCCAACTCTCTTCACTCTGTCCTTCTTTTCCTCCCAATTGCCTCTCCTTAGTGGAAAGCGGGGAGAGGGAGAGGAAAGTGGGGGCGGGGAGAGGGGGTTAACAATACATCTGCCAGGGTTTTATTGTCACCCCGCAATCTTAACCCTCGACACACACACGGTGTCCAAAGGGGATTGCGACACACACGTTGTGCAATGGCGTTTGTGACACAGAAACTGTCAAGGGGTGTTTGTGACGCACACACTGTCCAGGGGGGTTTGAGACACACACGCTGTTCAATGGTGTTTGAGACACAGAGGCTGTCAAATGGGGATTGTGACACACAGGCTGT
Source organism: Columba livia (assembly GCF_036013475.1). NCBI lineage: Eukaryota > Metazoa > Chordata > Aves > Columbiformes > Columbidae > Columba > Columba livia. The sequence goes on along the minus strand of NW_027043009.1, from coordinate 2,555,833 downwards.
TCAATAGGGATTGTGACTCACACACGCTGTCCAAAGGGGTTTATGGCACACACACTGTGCAAATGGGTTTGTGACACACACACGCTGTCCAATGGGGTTTATGCCACACATACTCTATCCAATGGGGTTTCTGACACACAAGCTTTCCAATAGGGTTTGTGACACACACGCGCTGTACAATGGGGTTTGTGACACACACATTCCAATGGGTTTTGTGACACACATGCTGTCCAAAGCGTTTTGTGACACACACACTGTTTAATGGGTTTTGTGACACACACTCGCTGTCCAATTGTGTTTGTGACACACACGCTGTCAAATGGGGTTTGTGACACACACACTGTCCAATGGGATTTGTGACACAAACGCTGTATAATGGGTTTAGTGACACACACACAATCTAATGGGGTTGTGACACACAATCGCTGTCCAATGGCGTTTGTAGACACACACGCTGTGAAATGCTGTTTGTGACACAGACACTGTCCAGGGGGGTTTGTGACACACACACTGTCCAGGTGGGTTTGAGGCACACACGCTGTTCAATGGGGATTGTGACATGCACGCTGTCCAATAGGGTTTATGGCACACACACACTGTCCAATGGGGTTTGTGTCACAGACACTTTCCAATGAGTTTTATGATACACACTCTGCCCAATGGGTTTTGTGAAACACACACAGTCTAAGGGGGTTTGTGACACACACTCGTTGTCCAATGGTTCTTGTAAAACACACATGCTGTCTAATGGGTTTGTGGCACACACACTGTCTAATGGGGTGTGTGAAATACACTCGCTGTCCAATGGTGTTTGTGACACAGACACACTATCCAGTGGGGTTTGTGACACACACACTGTCCAATGGGGTTTGTGACACACATGCTGTACAATGGGGTTTGTGACACACACAGTGTCCCCTGGGGTTTGTGACACACACGCTGCCCCATGCCTTTTGTGACACACGAGCTGTCCAATGTGGATTGTGACAAAAACATGCTGTCCAATGGGGTTTATGACACACACACTCTCCAATGGGTTTTGTGAGACACACACACTATTCAATTGGGATTGTGAAACACACACATTCCAATGGGGTTTGTGACACACAGGATGTCCAAGGTGTTTTGTGACACACACACTGTCCAATGGGGTTTGTGACACACACGCTGTCCAATGGTGTTTGTGACACACCCATGCTTTCCAAAGGGATTTGTGACACACACACGCTATTAAGTGGGGTTTCTGACACCCATGCTGTCCAACGGGGTTTGTAATCCAGAAACTGTCAAGAGGGATTTGTGACACACAAAGTGTCTCAGTTACCTGAGACACTTAGACTAAGCCTAAAATACGCAGATCTCTCCATAAGGATGGTTTTCATACTGTACGTCCACAATCTGCTGGCAGTACAAAAAAATAAGCTGTAGATCTCCTTAGGCTGAGTCATGGTGCTTTGGTGCAGGGATCAGGCATATCATGGGAATATTTCACCATTTCTGCCCTCGTTTTCAGTGTATTACACCAAAACACCCACTTGCTGATTTCCTTTCAAGAGGAAAGGCTGCGATTTGCAGAATACCTCTGTTTTGGGGAAGTGAGAAATTGCTGAGTTGACACCAAGTCCGTCAGTGTCCCTGTCACCTGCAGAGTCACCGCATCCTCACCACGGTAGCGGGCATTGTGACAAAGTACGATGTCAGCTGGGTGTGACAGAGAGCCGCCCCCTAGGGGAGGAGGAGCCTGTCAGCCCCGGGCCTGTCACTGCCTGCTGTCCCTCCTGTTACCAGCCAGGCCTCTGAAAACTGGTCAAACCATGCCCAGACTTGGGGCCAAAGGGGCCCAAAGTCTCCAACAGACAAGTCTGGAAAAAAGATATGGGGCAGAGGGAGAAAGCGAAGGGAGCAGAACAAAAGGAAAGGAAGAATAAAAAGTAGTGTTGGGCTGCAGGAGTGAGATGGATGAATTGCCATTAAAGAGGCAGGAAGCAGGAGAGTGAGAGAAAAGGAAAGAAGAGACATGCAGCCAGACGAGGGGTTAGTGAGAGAGGGTGGGACAGAGAACAGGATGAGAAGGAAATAAGGCAAGGCAAGGACAGGCAAGGATAGGCAAGGCAAGGCTAGGCTGCAGGACATTTTTTTGCTTTTTAGTTTCTAGCACATTCGTCTTCAGACGTGGTGGATAGCCATAAGACCGTATGGATTAGGCCCAAGCAAAAACCCCAGCTACTTGAGACACTTAGACTAAGCCTAAAATACGCAGATCTCTCCATAAGGATGGTTTTTATACTGTACTTTCACAATCTGCTGGCAGTACAAAAATATAAGCTGCAGATCTCCTTAGGCTGAATCATGGTGCTTTGGTGTAGGGATCATGCATATCATGGGAATATTTCACCATTTCTACTCTGGTTTTAGTGTATTACACCAAAACACACACCTGATGACATCCTTTCAAGAGCAAAGGCAGCAATTTGCAGAATTCCGCTTCTTAGAGGAAGTGAGAAATTGCTGAGCTGACACCAAGTCCTGCATTGTCCCTGTTGCCTCCAGAGTCACCGCATCCTCACCACGGTAGCGGGCATTGTGACAAAGGTTCTATGTCAGATGGATGTGGCAGACGAGCGCCCCCTAGGGGATGGGGAGCCTGTCAGCCCCGGGCCTGTCACTGCCTGCTGTCCCTGCTGTCACCAGCCAGGGCACTGAAAAGTGGTCAAACCATGCCCAGACATGGGGCCAATTTGGCCCAAAGTCTCCAACAGACAGGTTGTGAAGAAAGATATGGGACAGAGGGCGAAAGCGAAGGGAGCAGGAGAAAGGGAAGGAAGAATAAAAAAAGTGTTGGGCTGCAGAAGTGAGATGGAGGAATTGCAGGAAAAGGGGCAGGAAGCAGGAGAGTGAGAGAAAAGGAAAGAAAGAAGAGACATGCAGCCAGACGAGGGGTTAGTGAGAGAAGATGAGACAGAGAACAGGATGAGAATGAAATAAGGAAAGGCAAGGACAGGCAAGGACAGGCTAGGCTGCAGGACATTTTTTTGCTTTATAGTCTCTAGCACATTCGTCTTCAGATGAGGAGGAAAACCATAAGACCTTATGGATTAGGCCCAGGCAAAAACCCCAGCTACTTGAGACACTTAGACTAAGCCTGAAATACGAAAATCTCTCCATAAGGATGGTTTTTATACAGCATTCCACAATCTGCTGGCAGTACAAAAAAATAAGCTGCAGATCTCCTTAGGCTGAGTCATGGTGCTTTGGTGCAGGAACCATGCATATCATGGGAATATTTCACCATTTCTGCTCTGGTTTTCAGTGTATGACACCAAAAGACCCACCTGATGACATCCTTTCAAGAGCAAAGGCAGCAATTTGCAGAATTCTGCTTCTTTGGGGAACTGAGAAATTGCTGAGCTGACACCAAGTCTTGCAGTGCCCCTGTCACCTGCAGAGTCACCGCATCCTCACCACGGTAGCGGGCATTGTGACAAAGGTTCTATGTCAGCTGGGTGTGGCAGCCAGGCGCCCCCTAGGGGATGGGGAGCCTGTCAGCCCCGTGCCTGTCACTGCCTGCTGTCCCTGCTGTCACCAGCCAGGCCTCTGAAAACTTGTCAAACCGTGCCAGACGTGGGGCCAGTTTGGCCCAAAGTCTCCAAGAGACAAGTCGGGAAGAAAGTTATCGGACAGAGGGAGAAAGCGAAGGGAGCAGGAGAAAGGGAAGGAAGAATAAAAAGTAGTGTTGGGCTGCAGAAGTGAGATGGAGGAATTGCAAGAAAAGAGCGGGAAGCAGAGGAGTGAGAGAAAAGGAAAGTAGAGACATGCAGCCAGACGAGGGGTTAGTGAGAGAGGATGGGACAGAGAACAGGATGGGAAGGAAATAAGGCAAGGCAAGGACAGGCAAGGACAGTCAAGGCAAGGCTAGGCTGCAGGACATTTTTTTGCTTTATAGTTTCTAGCACATTCGTCTTCAGACTAGGAGGAAAGCCAGAAGACCGTATGGATTAGGCCCAAGCCTAGACCCCAGCTACTTGAGACACTTAGACTAAGCCAAAAATACGAAGATCTCTACATAAGGTTGGTTTTTATACTGTATTCCACAATCTGCTGGCAGTACAAAAAAATAAGCTGCAGATCTCCTTAGGCTGAGTCATGGTGCTTTGGTGCAGGAACCATGCATATCATGGGAATATTTCACTATTTCTGCTCTGGTTTTCAGTGTATTACACCAAAACACGCACCTGATGACATCCTTTCAAGAGCAAAGGCAGCAATTTGCAGAATTCCGCTTCTTTGGGGAACTGAGAAATTGCTGAGCTGACACCAAGTCCTGCAGTGTCCCTGCCACCTGGAGAGTCACCGCATCCTCGCCACGGTAGCGGGCATTGTGAAAAAGGTTCTTTGTCAGATGGGTGTGGCAGCCAGGCGCCCCCTAGGGGATGGGGAGCCTGCCAGCCCCGGGCCTGTCACTGCTGGCTGTCCCTGCTGTCACCAGCCAGGACTCTGAAAATTGGTCAAACCATGCCCAGACTTGGGGACAATTTGGCCCAAAGTCTTGAAAAGACAAGACGGGAAGAAAGATATGGGACAGAGGGAGAAAGCGAAGGGAGCAGGAGAAAGGGAAGGAAGAATAAAAAGTAGTGTTGGGCTGCAGGAGTGAGATGGAGGAATTGCAGGAAAAGAGGCAGGAAGCAGGAGACTGAGAGAAAAGGAAAGACGAGACATGCAGCCAGCCGAAGGGTTAGTGAGAGAGGATGGGACAGAGAACAGGATGAGAAGGAATAAGGCAAGGCAAGGACCGGCAAGAACAGGCAAAGCAAGGCTAGGCTGCAGGACATTTTTTCGCTTTATAGTTTCTAGCACATTCGTCTTCAGACTAGGAGTAAGGCCATAAGACCGTATGGATTAGGCCCAAGCAAATACCCCAGCTACTTGAGACACTAAGACTAAGCCTAAAATACGCTGATTTCTCCATAAGGATGGTTTTTCTACTGTGCTTCCACAATCTGCTGGCAGTACAAAAAAATAAGCTGCAGATCTCCTTAGGCTGAGTCATGGTGCTTTGGTACAGGGACCATGCATATCATGGGAATATTTCACCATTTCTGCTCTGGTTTTCAGAGTATGACACCAAAACACTCACCTGATGATATCCTTTCAAGAGCAAAGGCAGCAATTTGCAGAATTCCGCTTCTTTGGGGAAGTGAGAAATTGCTGAGCTGACACCAAGTCCTGCAGTGTCCCTGTCACCTGCAGAGTCACCACATACTCGCCACGGTAGCGGGCATTGTGACAAAGGTTCTATGTCAGCCGGGTGTGGCAGCCAGGCGCCCCCTAGGGGATGGGGAGCCTGTCAGCCCCGGGCCTGTCACTGCCTGTTGTCCCTGCTGTCACCAGCCAGGCCTCTGAAAATTGGTCAAACCATGCCCAGACGTGGAGCCAATTTGCCCCAAAGTCTTGAAAAGACAAGTCGTGAAGAAAGATATTGGATAGAGGGAGAAAGCGAAGGGAGCAGGAAAAAGGGAAGGAAGAATAAAAAGTAGTGTTGGGCTGCAGGAGTGAGATGGAGGATATGCAGGAAAAGAGGCAGTAAGCAGGAGAGTGAGAGAAAAGGAAAGTAGAGACATGGAGCCAGACGAGGGGTTAGTGAGAGAGGATGGGACAGAAAACAGGATGAGAAGGAAATAAGGCAAGGCAAGGACAGGCAAGGACAGGCAAAGCAAGGCTAGGCTGCAGGACATTTTTTCGCTTTATAGTTTCTAGCACATTCGTCTTCAGACTAGGAGTAAGGCCATAAGACCGTATGGATTAGGCCCAAGCAAAAACCCCACCTACTTGACACACTAAGACTAAGCCTAAAATACGCAGATCTCTCCATAAGGATGGTTTTTATACTGTGCTTCCACAATCTGCTGGCAGTACAAAAAAATAAGCTGCAGATCTCCTTAGGCTGAGTCATGGTGCTTTGGTGCAGGGACCATGCATATCATGGGAATAGTTCACCATTTCTGCTCTGGTTTTCAGAGTATGACACCAAAACACCCACCTGATGATATCCTTTCAAGAGCAAAGGCAGCAATTTGCAGAATTCCGCTTCTTTGGGGAAGTGAGAAATTGCTGAGCTGACACCAAGTCCTGCAGTGTCCCTGTCACCTGCAGAGTCACCACATACTCGCCACGGTAGCGGGCATTGTGACAAAGGTTCTATGTCAGCTGGGTGTGGCAGCCAGGCGCCCCCTAGGGGATGGGGAGCCTGTCAGCCCCGGGCCTGTCACTGCCTGCTGTCCCTGCTGTCACCAGCCAGGCCTCTGAAAATTGGTCAAACCATGACCAGACTTGGGGCGAATTTGGCCCAAAGTCTTGAAAAGACAAGTCTGGAAGAAAGATGTGGGACAGAGGGAGAAAGCGAAGGGAGCAGGAGAAAGGGAAGGAAGAAAAAAAAGTAGTGTTGGGCTTCAGGAGTGAGAGGGAGGAATTGCAGGAAAAGAGGCAGGAAGCAGGAGAGTGAGAGAAAAGGAAAGTAGAGACATGCAGCCAGACGAGGGGTTAGTGAGGGAGGATGGAACAGAGAACAGGATGAGAAGGAAATAAGGCAAGGCAAGGACAGGCAAGGACAGGCAAAGCAAGGCTAGGCTGCAGGACATTTTTTCGCTTTATAGTTTCTAGCACATTCGTCTTCAGACTAGGAGTAAGGCCATAAGACCGTATGGATTAGGCCCAAGCAAAAACCCCAGCTACTTGAGACACTAAGACTAAGCCTAAAATACGCAGATCTCTCCATAAGGATGGTTTTTATACTGTGCTTCCACAATCTGCTGGCAGTACAAAAAAATAAGCTGCAGATCTCCTTAGGCTGAGTCATGGTGCTTTGGTGCAGGGACCATGCATATCATGGGAATAGTTCACCATTTCTGCTCTGGTTCTCAGAGTATGACACCAAAACACCCACCTGATGATATCCTTTCAAGAGCAAAGGCAGCAATTTGCAGAATTCCGCTTCTTTGGGGAAGTGAGAAATTGCTGAGCTGACACCAAGTCCTGCAGTGTCCCTGTCACCTGCAGAGTCACCACATACTCGCCACGGTAGCGGGCATTGTGACAAAGGTTCTATGTCAGCTGGGTGTGGCAGCCAGGCGCCCGCTAGGGGATGGGGAGCCTGTCAGCCCCGGGCCTGTCACTGCCTGCTGTCCCTGCTGTCACCAGCCAGGCCTCTGAAAATTGGTCAAACCATGCCCAGACTTGGGGCCAATTTGCCCCAAAGTCTTGAAAAGACAAGTCGGGAAGAAACATATGGGACAGAGGGAGAAAGCGAAGGGAGCAGGAGAAAGGGAAGGAAGAATAAAAAGTAGTGTTGGGCTGCAGGAGTGAGAGGGAGGAATTGCAGGAAAAGAGGCAGGAAGCAGGAGAGTGAGAGAAAAGGAAAGTAGAGACATGCAGCCAGACGAGGGGTTAGTGAGGGAGGATGGAACAGAAAACAGGATGAGAAGGAAATAAGGCAAGGCAAGGACAGGCAAGGACAGGCAAAGCAAGGCTAGGCTGCAGGACATTTTTTCGCTTTATAGTTTTTAGCACATTCGTCTTCAGACTAGGAGTAAGGCCATAAGACCGTATGGATTAGGCCCAAGCAAAAACCCCACCTACTTGACACACTAAGACTAAGCCTAAAATACGCAGATCTCTCCATAAGGATGGTTTTTATACTGTGCTTCCACAATCTGCTGGCAGTACAAAAAAATAAGCTGCAGATCTCCTTAGGCTGAGTCATGGTGCTTTGGTGCAGGGACCATGCATATCATGGGAATAGTTCACCATTTCTGCTCTGGTTTTCAGAGTATGACACCAAAACACCTACCTGATGATATCCTTTCAAGAGCAAAGGCAGCAATTTGCAGAATTCCGCTTCTTTGGGGAAGTGAGAAATTGCTGAGCTGCCACCAAGTCCTGCAGTGTCCCTGTCACCTGCAGAGTCACCACATACTCGCCACGGTAGAGGGCATTGTGACAAAGGTTCTATGTCAGCTGGGTGTGGCAGCCAGGCGCCCCCTGGGGGATGGGGAGCCTGTCAGCCCCGGGCCTGTCACTGCCTGCTGTCCCTGCTGTCACCAGCCAGGCCTCTGAAAACTGGTCAAACCATGCCCAGACTTGGGGCCAATTTGGCCCAAAGTCTTGAAAAGACAAGTCGGGAAGAAAGATATGGGACAGAGGGAGAAAGCGAAGGGAGCAGGAGAAAGGGAAGGAAGAATAAAAAGTAGTGTTGGGCTGCAGGAGTGAGATGGAGGAATTGCCATTAAAGAGGCAGGAAGCAGGAGAGTGAGAGAAAAGGAAAGTAGAGACATGCAGCCAGACGAGGGGTTGGTGAGAGAGGATGGGACAGAGAACAGGATGAGAAGGAAATAAGGCAAGGCAAGGACAGGCAAGGACAGGCAAAGCAAGGCTAAGCTGCAGGACATTTTTTCGCTTTATAGTTTCTAGCACATTCGTCTTCAGACTAGGAGTAAGGCCATAAGACCGTATGGATTAGGACCAAGCAAAACCCCCAGCTACTTGAGACACTAAGACTAAGCCTAAAATACGCAGATCTCTCCATAAGGATGGTTTTTATACTGTGCTTCCACAATCTGCTGGCAGTACAAAAAAATAAGCTGCAGATCTCCTTAGGCTGAGTCATGGTGCTTTGGTACAGGGACCATGCATATCATGGGAATAGTTCACCATTTCTGCTCTGGTTTTCAGAGTATGACACCAAAACACCTACCTGATGATATCCTTTCAAGAGCAAAGGCAGCAATTTGCAGAATTCCGCTTCTTTGGGGAAGTGAGAAATTGCTGAGCTGCCACCAAGTCCTGCAGTGTCCCTGTCACCTGCAGAGTCACCACATACTCGCCACGGTAGCGGGCATTGTGACAAAGGTTCTATGTCAGCTGGGTGTGGCAGCCAGGCGCCCCCTAGGGGATGGGGAGCCTGTCAGCCCCGGGCCTGTCACTGCCTGCTGTCCCTGCTGTCACCAGCCAGGCCTCTGAAAACTGGTCAAACCATGCCCAGACTTGGGGCCAATTTGGCGCAAAGTCTTGAAAAGACAAGTCGGGAAGAAAGATATTGGATAGAGGGAGAAAGCGAAGGGAGCAGGAAAAAGGGAAGGAAGAATAAAAAGTAGTGTTGGGCTACAGGAGTGAGATGGAGGAATTGCCATTAAAGAGGCAGGAAGCAGGAGAGTGAGAGAAAAGGAAAGTAGAGACATGCAGCCAGACGAGGGGTTGGTGAGAGAGGATGGGACAGAGAACAGGATGAGAAGGAAATAAGGCAAGGCAAGGACAGGCAAGGACAGGCAAAGCAAGGCTAGGCTGCAGGACATTTTTTCGCTTTATAGTTTCTAGCACATTCGTCTTCAGACTAGGAGTAAGGCCATAAGACCGTATGGATTAGGACCAAGCAAAACCCCCAGCTACTTGAGACACTAAGACTAAGCCTAAAATACGCAGATCTCTCCATAAGGATGGTTTTTATACTGTGCTTCCACAATCTGCTGGCAGTACAAAAAAATAAGCTGCAGATCTCCTTAGGCTGAGTCATGGTGCTTTGGTACAGGGACCATGCATATCATGGGAATATTTCACCATTTCTGCTCTGGTTTTCAGAGTATGACACCAAAACACCCACCTGATGATATCCTTTCAAGAGCAAAGGCAGCAATTTGCAGAATTCCGCTTCTTTGGGGAACTGAGAAATTGCTGAGCTGCCACCAAGTCCTGCAGTGTCCCTGTCACCTGCAGAGTCACCACATACTCGCCACGGTAGCGGGCATTGTGACAAAGGTGCTATGTCAGCTGGGTGTGGCAGCCAGGCGCCCCCTAGGGGATGGGGAGCCTGTTATCCCCGGGCCTGTCACTGCCTGCTGTCCCTGCTGTCACCAGCCAGGCCTCTGAAAATTGGTCAAACCATGCCCAGACTTGGGGCCAATTTGCCCCAAAGTCTTGAAAAGACAAGTCGTGAAGAAAGATATTGGATAGAGGGAGAAAGCGAAGGGAGCAGGAAAAAGGGAAGGAAGAATAAAAAGTAGTGTTGGGCTACAGGAGTGAGATGGAGGATATGCAGGAAAAGAGGCAGTAAGCAGGAGAGTGAGAGAAAAGGAAAGTAGAGACATGGAGCCAGACGAGGGGTTAGTGAGAGAGGATGGGACAGAAAACAGGATGAGAAGGAAATAAGGCAAGGCAAGGACAGGCAAGGACAGGCAAAGCAAGGCTAGGCTGCAGGACATTTTTTCGCTTTATAGTTTTCAGCACATTCGTCTTCAGACTAGGAGTAAGGCCATAAGACTGTATGGATTAGGCCCAAGCAAAAACCCCAGCTACTTGAGACACTAAGACTAAGCCTAAAATACGCAGATCTCTCCATAAGGATGGTTTTTATACTGTGCTTCCACAATCTGCTGGCAGTACAAAAAAATAAGCTGCAGATCTCCTTAGGCTGAGTCATGGTGCTTTGGTGCAGGGACCATGCATATCATGGGAATAGTTCACCATTTCTGCTCTGGTTCTCAGAGTATGACACCAAAACACCCACCTGATGATATCCTTTCAAGAGCAAAGGCAGCAATTTGCAGAATTCCGCTTCTTTGGGGAAGTGAGAAATTGCTGAGCTGACACCAAGTCCTGCAGTGTCCCTGTCACCTGCAGAGTCACCACATACTCGCCACGGTAGCGGGCATTGTGACAAAGGTTCTATGTCACCTCGGTGTGGCAGCCAGGTGCCCGCTAGGGGATGGGGAGCCTGTCAGCCCCGGGCCTGTCACTGCCTGCTGTCCCCGCTGTCACCAGCCAGGCCTCTGAAAATTGGTCAAACCATGCCCAGACTTGGGGCCAATTTGCCCCAAAGTCTTGAAAAGACAAGTCGGGAAGAAACATATGGGACAGAGGGAGAAAGCGAAGGGAGCAGGAGAAAGGGAAGGAAGAATAAAAAGTAGTGTTGGGCTGCAGGAGTGAGAGGGAGGAATTGCAGGAAAAGAGGCAGGAAGCAGGAGAGTGAGAGAAAAGGAAAGTAGAGACATGCAGCCAGACGAGGGGTTAGTGAGGGAGGATGGGACAGAGAACAGGATGAGAAGGAAATAAGGCAAGGCAAGGACAGGCAAGGACAGGCAAAGCAAGGCTAGGCTGCAGGACATTTTTTCGCTTTATAGTTTCTAGCACATTCGTCTTCAGACTAGGAGTAAGGCCATAAGACCGTATGGATTAGGCCCAAGCAAAAACCCCATCTACTTGAGACACTAAGACTAAGCCTAAAATACGCAGATCTCTCCATAAGGATGGTTTTTATACTGTGCTTCCACAATCTGCTGGCAGTAAAAAAAAATAAGCTGCAGATCTCCTTAGGCTGAGTCATGGTGCTTTGGTGCAGGGACCATGCATATCATGGGAATAGTTCACCATTTCTGCTCTGGTTCTCAGAGTATGACACCAAAACACCCACCTGATGATATCCTTTCAAGAGCAAAGGCAGCAATTTGCAGAATTCCGCTTCTTTGGGGAAGTGAGAAATTGCTGAGCTGACACCAAGTCCTGCAGTGTCCCTGTCACCTGCAGAGTCACCACATACTCGCCACGGTAGCGGGCATTGTGACAAAGGTTCTATGTCACCTGGGTGTGGCAGCCAGGCGCCCGCTAGGGGATGGGGAGCCTGTCAGCCCCGGGCCTGTCACTGCCTGCTGTCCCTGCTGTCACCAGCCAGGCCTCTGAAAATTGGTCAAACCATGCCCAGACTTGGGGCCAATTTGCCCCAAAGTCTTGAAAAGACAAGTCGGGAAGAAACATATGGGACAGAGGGAGAAAGCGAAGGGAGCAGGAGAAAGGGAAGGAAGAATAAAAAGTAGTGTTGGGCTGCAGGAGTGAGAGGGAGGAATTGCAGGAAAAGAGGCAGGAAGCAGGAGAGTGAGAGAAAAGGAAAGTAGAGACATGCAGCCAGACGAGGGGTTAGTGAGGGAGGATGGAACAGAAAACAGGACGAGAAGGAAATAAGGCAAGGCAAGGACAGGCAAGGACAGGCAAAGCAAGGCTAGGCTGCAGGACATTTTTTCGCTTTATAGTTTTTAGCACATTCGTCTTCAGACTAGGAGTAAGGCCATAAGACCGTATGGATTAGGCCCAAGCAAAAACCCCACCTACTTGACACACTAAGACTAAGCCTAAAATACGCAGATCTCTCCATAAGGATGGTTTTTATACTGTGCTTCCACAATCTGCTGGCAGTACAAAAAAATAAGCTGCAGATCTCCTTAGGCTGAGTCATGGTGCTTTGGTGCAGGGACCATGCATATCATGGGAATAGTTCACCATTTCTGCTCTGGTTTTCAGAGTATGACACCAAAACACCCACCTGATGATATCCTTTCAAGAGCAAAGGCAGCAATTTGCAGAATTCCGCTTCTTTGGGGAAGTGAGAAATTGCTGAGCTGACACCAAGTCCTGCAGTGTCCCTGTCACCTGCAGAGTCACCACATACTCGCCACGGTAGCGGGCATTGTGACAAAGGTTCTATGTCAGCTGGGTGTGGCAGCCAGGCGCCCCCTAGGGGATGGGGAGCCTGTCAGCCCCGGGCCTGTCACTGCCTGCTGTCCCTGCTGTCACCAGCCAGGCCTCTGAAAATTGGTCAAACCATGCCCAGACTTGGGGCCAATTTGGCCCAAAGTCTTGAAAAGACAAGTCGGGAAGAAAGATATGGGACAGAGGGAGAAAGCGAAGGGAGCAGGAGAAAGGGAAGGAAGAAAAAAAAGTAGTGTTCGGCTTCAGGAGTGAGATGGAAAAATTGCCATTAAAGAGGCAGGAAGCAGGAGAGTGAGAGAAAAGGAAAGTAGAGACATGCAGCCAGACGAGGGGTTAGTGAGGGAGGATGGGACAGAGAACAGGATGAGAAGGAAATAAGGCAAGGCAAGGACAGGCAAGGACAGGCAAAGCAAGGCTAGGCTGCAGGACATTTTTTCGCTTTATAGTTTCTAGCACATTCGTCTTCAGACAAGGAGTAAGGCCATAAGACCTTATGGATTAGGCCCAAGCAAAAACCCCAGCTACTTGACACACTAATACTAAGCCTAAAATACGCAGATCTCTCCATAAGGATGGTTTTTATACTGTGCTTCCACAATCTGCTGGCAGTACAAAAAAATAAGCTGCAGATCTCCTTAGGCTGAGTCATGGTGCTTTGGTGCAGGGACCATGCATATCATGGGAATAGTTCACCATTTCTGCTCTGGTTTTCAGAGTATGACACCAAAACACCTACCTGATGATATCCTTTCAAGAGCAAAGGCAGCAATTTGCAGAATTCCGCTTCTTTGGGGAAGTGAGAAATTGCTGAGCTGCCACCAAGTTCTGCAGTGTCCCTGTCACCTGCAGAGTCACCACATACTCGCCACGGTAGCGGGCATTGTGACAAAGGTGCTATGTCAGCTGGGTGTGGCAGCCAGGCGCCCCCTAGGGGATGGGGAGCCTGTCAGCCCCGGGCCTGTCACTGCCTGCTGTCCCTGCTGTCACCAGCCAGGCCTCTGAAAACTGGTCAAACCATGCCCAGACTTGGGGCCAATTTGGCCCAAAGTCTTGAAAAGACAAGTCGGGAAGAAAGATATGGGACAGAGGGAGAAAGCGAAGGGAGCAGGAGAAAGGGAAGGAAGAATAAAAAGTAGTGTTGGGCTGCAGGAGTGAGATGGAGGAATTGCCATTAAAGAGGCAGGAAGCAGGAGAGTGAGAGAAAAGGAAAGTAGAGACATGCAGCCAGACGAGGGGTTGGTGAGAGAGGATGGGACAGAGAACAGGATGAGAAGGAAATAAGGCAAGGCAAGGACAGGCAAGGACAGGCAAAGCAAGGCTAAGCTGCAGGACATTTTTTCGCTTTATAGTTTCTAGCACATTCGTCTTCAGACTAGGAGTAAGGCCATAAGACCGTATGGATTAGGACCAAGCAAAACCCCCAGCTACTTGAGACACTAAGACTAAGCCTAAAATACGCAGATCTCTCCATAAGGATGGTTTTTATACTGTGCTTCCACAATCTGCTGGCAGTACAAAAAAATAAGCTGCAGATCTCCTTAGGCTGAGTCATGGTGCTTTGGTACAGGGACCATGCATATCATGGGAATAGTTCACCATTTCTGCTCTGGTTTTCAGAGTATGACACCAAAACACCCACCTGATGATATCCTTTCAAGAGCAAAGGCAGCAATTTGCAGAATTCCGCTTCTTTGGGGAAGTGAGAAATTGCTGAGCTGCCACCAAGTCCTGCAGTGTCCCTGTCACCTGCAGAGTCACCACATACTCGCCACGGTAGCGGGCATTGTGACAAAGGTGCTATGTCAGCTGGGTGTGGCAGCCAGGCGCCCCCTAGGGGATGGGGAGCCTGTTAGCCCCAGGCCTGTCACTGCCTGCTGTCCCTGCGGTCACCAGCCAGGCCTCTAAAAATTGGTCAAACCATGCCCAGACTTGGGGCCAATTTGCCCCAAAGTCTTGAAAAGACAAGTCGTGAAGAAAGATATTGGATAGAGGGAGAAAGCGAAGGGAGCAGGAAAAAGGGAAGGAAGAATAAAAAGTAGTGTTGGGCTACAGGAGTGAGATGGAGGATATGCAGGAAAAGAGGCAGTAAGCAGGAGAGTGAGAGAAAAGGAAAGTAGAGACATGGAGCCAGACGAGGGGTTAGTGAGAGAGGATGGGACAGAAAACAGGATGAGAAGGAAATAAGGCAAGGCAAGGACAGGCAAGGACAGGCAAAGCAAGGCTAGGCTGCAGGACATTTTTTCGCTTTATAGTTTTTAGCACATTCGTCTTCAGACTAGGAGTAAGGCCATAAGACCGTATGGATTAGGCCCAAGCAAAAACCCCATCTACTTGAGACACTAAGACTAAGCCTAAAATACGCAGATCTCTCCATAAGGATGGTTTTTATACTGTGCTTCCACAATCTGCTGGCAGTACAAAAAAATAAGCTGCAGATCTCCTTAGGCTGAGTCATGGTGCTTTGGTGCAGGGACCATGCATATCATGGGAATAGTTCACCATTTCTGCTCTGGTTTTCAGAGTATGACACCAAAACACCCACCTGATGATATCCTTTCAAGAGCAAAGGCAGCAATTTGCAGAATTCCGCTTCTTTGGGGAAGTGAGAAATTGCTGAGCTGACACCAAGTCCTGCAGTGTCCCTGTCACCTGCAGAGTCACCACATACTCGCCACGGTAGCGGGCATTGTGACAGAGGTTCTATGTCAGCTGGGTGTGGCAGCCAGGCGCCCCTAGGGGATGGGGAGCCTGTCAGCCCCGGGCCTGTCACTGCCTGCTGTCCCTGCTGTCACCAGCCAGGCCTCTGAAAATTGGTCAAACCATGCCCAGACTTGGGGCGAATTTGGCCCAAAGTCTTGAAAAGACAAGTCGGGAAGAAAGATGTGGGATAGAGGGAGAAAGCGAAGGGAGCAGGAGAAAGGGAAGGAAGAAAAAAAAGTAGTGTTCGGCTTCAGGAGTGAGATGGAAAAATTGCCATTAAAGAGGCAGGAAGCAGGAGAGTGAGAGAAAAGGAAAGTAGAGACATGCAGCTAGACGACGGGTTAGTGAGGGAGGATGGGACAGAGAACAGGATGAGAAGGAAATAAGGCAAGGCAAGGACAGGCAAGGACAGGCAAAGCAAGGCTAGGCTGCAGGACATTTTTTCGCTTTATAGTTTCTAGCACATTCGTCTTCAGACTAGGAGTAAGGCCATAAGACCTTATGGATTAGACCCAAGCAAAAACCCCAGCTACTTGACACACTAATACTAAGCCTAAAATACGCAGATCTCTCCATAAGGATGGTTTTTCTACTGTGCTTCCACAATCTGCTGGCAGTACAAAAAAATAAGCTGCAGATCTCCTTAGGCTGAGTCATGGTGCTTTGGTGCAGGGACCATGCATATCATGGGAATAGTTCACCATTTCTGCTCTGGTTTTCAGAGTATGACACCAAAACACCTACCTGATGATATCCTTTCAAGAGCAAAGGCAGCAATTTGCAGAATTCCGCTTCTTTGGGGAAGTGAGAAATTGCTGAGCTGCCACCAAGTCCTGCAGTGTCCCTGTCACCTGCAGAGTCACCACATACTCGCCACGGTAGCGGGCATTGTGACAAAGGTTCTATGTCAGCTGGGTGTGGCAGCCAGGCGCCCCCTAGGGGATGGGGAGCCTGTCAGCCCCGGGCCTGTCACTGCCTGCTGTCCCTGCTGTCACCAGCCAGGCCTCTGAAAACTGGTCAAACCATACCTAGACTTGGGGCCAATTTGGCCCAAAGTCTTGAAAAGACAAGTCGGGAAGAAAGATATGGGACAGAGGGAGAAAGCGAAGGGAGCAGGAGAAAGGGAATGAAGAATAAAAAGTAGTGTTGGGCTGCAGGAGTGAGATGGAGGAATTGCCATTAAAGAGGCAGGAAGCAGGAGAGTGAGAGAAAAGGAAAGTAGAGACATGCAGCCAAACGAGGGGTTGGTGAGAGAGGATGGGACAGAGAACAGGATGAGAAGGAAATAAGGCAAGGCAAGGACAGGCAAGGACAGGCAAAGCAAGGCTAAGCTGCAGGACATTTTTTCGCTTTATAGTTTCTAGCACATTCGTCTTCAGACTAGGAGTAAGGCCATAAGACCGTATGGATTAGGACCAAGCAAAACCCCCAGCTACTTGAGACACTAAGACTAAGCCTAAAATACGCAGATCTCTCCATAAGGATGGTTTTTATACTGTGCTTCCACAATCTGCTGGCAGTACAAAAAAATAAGCTGCAGATCTCCTTAGGCTGAGTCATGGTGCTTTGGTACAGGGACCATGCATATCATGGGAATAGTTCACCATTTCTGCTCTGGTTTTCAGAGTATGACACCAAAACACCCACCTGATGATATCCTTTCAAGAGCAAAGGCAGCAATTTGCAGAATTCCGCTTCTTTGGGGAACTGAGAAATTGCTGAGCTGACACCAAGTCCTGCAGTGTCCCTGTCACCTGCAGAGTCACCACATACTCGCCACGGTAGCGGGCATTGTGAGAAAGGTGCTATGTCAGCTGGGTGTGGCAGCCAGGCGCCCCCTAGGGGATGGGGAGCCTGTTAGCCCCGGGCCTGTCACTGCCTGCTGTCCCTGCGGTCACCAGCCAGGCCTCTAAAAATTGGTCAAACCATGCCCAGACTTGGGGCCAATTTGCCCCAAAGTCTTGAAAAGACAAGTCGTTAAGAAAGATATTGGATAGAGGGAGAAAGCGAAGGGAGCAGGAAAAAGGGAAGGAAGAATAAAAAGTAGTGTTGGGCTACAGGAGTGAGATGGAGGATATGGAGGAAAAGAGGCAGTAAGCAGGAGAGTGAGAGAAAAGGAAAGTAGAGACATGCAGCCAGACGAGGGGTTAGTGAGAGAGGATGGGACAGAAAACAGGATGAGAAGGAAATAAGGCAAGGCAAGGACAGGCAAGGACAGGCAAAGCAAGGCTAGGCTGCAGGACATTTTTTCGCTTTATAGTTGATTGCACATTCGTCTTCAGACTAGGAGTAAGGCCATAAGACCGTATGGATTAGGCCCAAGCAAAACCCCCACCTACTTGACACACTAAGACTAAGCCTAAAATACGCAGATCTCTCCATAAGGATGGTTTTTATACTGTGCTTCCACAATCTGCTGGCAGTACAAAAAAATAAGCTGCAGATCTCCTTAGGCTGAGTCATGGTGCTTTGTTGCAGGGACCATGCATATCATGGGAATAGTTCACCATTTCTGCTCTGGTTTTCAGAGTATGACACCAAAACACCCACCTGATGATATCCTTTCAAGAGCAAAGGCAGCAATTTGCAGAATTCCGCTTCTTTGGGGAAGTGAGAAATTGCTGAGCTGACACCAAGTCCTGCAGTGTCCCTGTCACCTGCAGAGTCACCACATACTCGCCACGGTAGCGGGCATTGTGACAAAGGTTCTATGTCAGCTGGGTGTGGCAGCCAGGCGCCCCCTAGGGGATGGGGAGCCTGTCAGCCCCGGGCCTGTCACTGCCTGCTGTCCCTGCTGTCACCAGCCAGGCCTCTGAAAATTGGTCAAACCATGCCCAGACTTGGGGCGAATTTGGCCCAAAGTCTTGAAAAGACAAGTCGGGAAGAAAGATGTGGGACAGAGGGAGAAAGCGAAGGGAGCAGGAGAAAGGGAAGGAAGAAAAAAAAGTAGTGTTGGGCTGCAGGAGTGAGAGGGAGGAATTGCAGGAAAAGAGGCAGGAAGCAGGAGAGTGAGAGAAAAGGAAAGTAGAGACATGCAGCCAGACGAGGGGTTAGTGAGGGAGGATGGGACAGAGAACAGGATGAGAAGGAAATAAGGCAAGGCAAGGACAGGCAAGGACAGGCAAAGCAAGGCTAGGCTGCAGGACATTTTTTCGCTTTATAGTTTCTAGCACATTCGTCTTCAGACTAGGAGTAAGGCCATAAGACCGTATGGATTAGGCCCAAGCAAAAACCCCAGCTACTTGAGACACTAAGACTAAGCCTAAAATACGCAGATCTCTCCATAAGGATGGTTTTTATACTGTGCTTCCACAATCTGCTGGCAGTACAAAAAAATAAGCTGCAGATCTCCTTAGGCTGAGTCATTGTGCTTTGGTGCAGGGACCATGCATGTCATGGGAATATTTCACCATTTCTGCTCTGGTTTTCAGAGTATGACACCAAAACACCCACCTGATGATATCCTTTCAAGAGCAAAGGCAGCAATTTGCAGAATTCCGCTTCTTTGGGGAACTGAGAAATTGCTGAGCTGCCACCAATTCCTGCAGTGTCCCTGTCACCTGCAGAGTCACCACATACTCGCCACGGTAGCGGGCATTGTGACAAAGGTTCTTTGTCAGCTGGGTGTGGCAGCCAGGCGCCCGCTAGGGAATGGGGAGCCTGTCAGCCCCGGGCTGTCACTGCCTGCTGTCCCTGCTGTCACCAGCCAGGCCTCTGAAAATTGGTCAAACCATGCCCAGACTTGGGGCCAATTTGGCCCAAAGTCTTGAAAAGACAAGTCGGGAAGAAAGATATGGGACAGAGGGAGAAAGCGAAGGGAGCAGGAGAAAGGGAAGGAAGAATAAAAAGTAGTGTTGGGCTGCAGGAGTGAGATGGAGGAATTGCAAGAAAAGAGGCAGGAAGCAGGAGAGTGAGAGAAAAGGAAAGTAGAGACATGCAGCCAGACGAGGGGTTGGTGAGAGAGGATGGGACAGAGAACAGGATGAGAAGGAAATAAGGCAAGGCAAGGACAGGCAAGGACAGGCAAAGCAAGGCTAAGCTGCAGGACATTTTTTCGCTTTATAGTTTCTAGCACATTCGTCTTCAGACTAGGAGTAAGGCCATAAGACCGTATGGATTAGGCCCAAGCAAAACCCCCAGCTACTTGAGACACTAAGACTAAGCCTAAAATACGCAGATCTCTCCATAAGGATGGTTTTTATACTGTGCTTCCACAATCTGCTGGCAGTACAAAAACATAAGCTGAAGATCTCCTTAGGCTGAGTGACGGTGCTTTGGTGCAGGGACCATGCATATCATGGGAATATTTCGCCATTTCTGCTCTGGTTTTCAGAGTATGACACCAAAACACCCACCTGATGATATCCTTTCAAGAGCAAAGGCAGCAATTTGCAGAATTCCGCTTCTTTGGGGAAGTGAGAAATTGCTGAGCTGACACCAAGTCCTGCAGTGTCCCTGTCACCTGCAGAGTCACCACATACTCGCCACGGTAGCGGGCATTGTGACAAAGGTTCTTTGTCAGCTGGGTGTGGCAGCCAGGCGCCCACTAGGGAATGGGGAGCCTGTCAGCCCCGGGCTGTCACTGCCTGCTGTCCCTGCTGTCACCAGCCAGGCCTCTGAAAATTGGTCAAACCATGCCCAGACTTGGGGCCAATTTGGCCCAAAGTCTTGAAAAGACAAGTCGTGAAGAAAGATATTGGACAGAGGGAGAAAACGAAGGGAGCAGGAGAAAGGGAAGGAAGAATAAAAAGTAGTGTTGGGCTACAGGAGTGAGATGGAGGAATTTCCATTAAAGAGGCAGGAAGCAGGAGAGTGAGAGAAAAGGAAAGAAGAGACATGCAGCCAGGCGAGGGGTTAGTGAGAGAGGATGGGACAGAAAACAGGATGAGAAGGAAATAAGGCAAGGCAAGGACAGGCAAGGACAGGCAAAGCAAGGCTAGGCTGCAGGACAATTTTCGCTTTATAGTTTCTAGCACATTCGTCTTCAGACTAGGAGTAAGGCCATAAGACCGTATGGATTAGGCCCAAGCAAAAACCCCAGCTACTTGACACACTAAGACTAAGCCTAAAATACGCAAATCTCTAAATAAGGATTGTTTTTATACTGTGCTTCCACAATCTGCTGGCAGTACAAAAAAATAAGCTGCAGATCTCCTTAGGGTGAGTCACGGTGCTTTGGTGCAGGGACCATGCATATCATGGGATTATTTCGCCATTTCTGCTCTGGTTTTCAGAGTATGACACCAAAACACCCACCTGATGATATCCTTTCAAGAGCAAAGGCAGCAATTTGCAGAATTCCGCTTCTTTGGGGAAGTGAGAAATTGCTGAGCTGACACCAAGTCCTGCAGTGTCCCTGTCACCTGCAGAGTCACCACATACTCGCCACGGTAGCGTGCATTGTGACAAAGGTTCTATGTCAGCTGGGTGTGGCAGCCAGGCGCCCCCTAGGGGATGGGGAGCCTGTCAGCCCCGGGCCTGTCACTGCCTGCTGTCCCTGCTGTCACCAGCCAGGCCTCTGATAATTGGTCAAACCATGCCCAGACTTGGGGCGAATTTGGCCCAAAGTCTTGAATAGACAAGTCGGGAAGAAAGATATGGGACAAAGGGAGAAAGCGAAGGGAGCAGGAGAAAGGGAAGGAAGAATAAAAAGTAGTGTTGGGCTGCAGGAGTGAGATGGAGGAATTGCCATTAAAGAGGCAGGAAGCAGGAGAGTGATAGAAAAGGAAAGACGAGACATGCAGCCAGACGAGGGGTTAGTGAGAGAGGATGGGACAGAGAACAGGATGAGAAGGAAATAAGGCAAGGCAAGGACAGGCAAGGACAGGCAAAGCAAGGCTAGGCTGCAGGACATTTTTTCGCTTTATAGTTTCTAGCACATTCGTCTTCAGACTAGGAGTAAGGCCATAAAACCGTATGGATTAGGCCCAAGCAGAAACCCCAGCTACTTGAGACACTTAGACTAAGCCTAAAATACGCAGATCTCTCCATAAGGATGGTTTTTATACTGTGCTTCCACAATCTGCTGGCAGTACAAAAAAATAAGCTGCAGATCTCCTTAGGCTGAGTCATGGTGCTTTGGTGCAGGGACCATGCATATCATGGGAATATTTCACCATTTCTGCTCTGGTGTTCAGAGTATGACACCAAAACACCCACCTCATGATATCCTTTCAAGAGCAAAGGCAGCAATTTGCAGAATTCCGCTTCTTTGGGGAAGTGAGAAATTGCTGAGCTGCCACCAAGTCCTGCAGGATCCCTGTCACCTGCAGAGTCACCACATACTCGCCACGGGAGCGGGCATTGTGACAAAGGTTCTATGTCAGCTGGGTGTGGCAGCCAGGCGCCCCCTAGGGGATGGGGAGCCTGTCAGTCCCGGGCCTGTCACTGCCTGCTGTCCCTGCTGTCACCAGCCAGGCCTCTGAAAATTGGTCAAACTATGCCCAGACTTGGGGCCAATTTGGCCCAAAGTCTTGAAAAGACAAGTCGGGAAGAAAGATATGGGACAGAGGGAGAAAGCGAAGGGAGCAGGAGAAAGGGAAGGAAGAATAAAAAGTAGTGTTTGGCTTCAGGAGTGAGATGGAGGAATTGCAGGAAAAGAGGCAGGAAGCAGGAGAGTGAGAGAAAAGGAAAGTAGAGACATGCAGCCAGACGAGGGGTTAGTGAGGGAGGATGGGACAGAGAACAGGATGGGAAGGAAATAAGGCATGGCAAGGACAGGCAAGGACAGGCAAAGCAAGGCTAGGCTGCAGGACATTTTTTCGCTTTATAGTTTCTAGCACATTCGTCTTCAGACTAGGAGTAAGGCCATAAGACCGTATGGATTAGGCCCAAGCAAAAACCCCAGCTACTTGAGACACTTAGACTAAGCCTAAAATACGCAGATCTCTCCATAAGGATGGTTTTTATACTGTGCTTCCACAATCTGCTGGCAGTACAAAAAAATAAGCTGCAGATCTCCTTAGGCTGAGTCATGGTGCTTTGGTGCAGGGACCATGCATATCATGGGAATATTTCACCATTTCTGCTCTGGTTGTCAGAGTATGACACCAAAACACCCACCTGATGACATCCTTTCAAGAGCAAAGGCAGCAATTTGCAGAATTCCGCTTCTTTGGGGAAGTGAGAAATTGCTGAGCTGACACCAAGTCCTGCAGTGTCCCTGTCACCTGCAGAGTCACCACATGCTCGCCACGGTAGCGGGCATTGTGACAAAGGTTCTATGTCAGCTGGGTGTGGCAGCCAGGCTCCCGCTAGGGGATGGGGAGCCTGTCAGCCCCGGGCCTGTCACTGCCTGCTGTCCCTGCTGTCACCAGCCAGGCCTCTGAAAATTGGTCAAACCATGCCCAGACTTGGGGCCAATTTGGCCCAAAGTCTTGAAAAGACAAGTCGGGAAGAAAGATATGGGACAGAGGGAGAAAGCGAAGGGAGCAGGAGAAAGGGAAGGAAGAATAAAAAGTAGTGTTGGGCTGCAGGAGTGAGATGGAGGAATTGCCATTAAAGAGGCAGGAAGCAGGAGAGTGAGAGAAAAGGAAAGACGTCACATGCAGCCAGACGAGGGGTTAGTGAGAGAGGGTGGGACAGAGAACAGGATGAGAAGGAAATAAGGCAAGGCAAGGACAGGCAAGGACAGGCAAAGCAAGGCTAGGCTGCAGGACATTTTTTCGCTTTATAGTTTCTAGCACATTCGTCTTCAGACTAGGAGTAAGGCCATAAGACCGTACGGATTAGGCCCAAGCAGAAACCCCAGCTACTTGAGACACTTAGACTAAGCCTAAAATACGCAGATCTCTCCATAAGGATGGTTTTTATACTGTGCTTCCACAATCTGCTGGCAGTACAAAAATATAAGCTGCAGATCTCCTTAGGCTGAGTCATGGTGCTTTGGTGCAGGGACCATGCATATCATGGGAATATTTCACCATTTCTGCTCTGGTTTTTAGAGTATGACACCAAAACACCCACCTGATTATATCCTTTCAAGAGCAAAGGCAGCAATTTGCAGAATTCCGCTTCTTTGGGGAAGTGAGAAATTGCTGAGCTGCCACCAAGTCCTGCAGTGTCCCTGTCACCTGCAGAGTCACCACATACTCGCCACGGTAGCGGGCATTGTGACAAAGGTTCTATGTCAGCTGGGTGTGGCAGCCAGGCGCCCCCTAGGGGATGGGGAGCCTGTCAGCCCCAGGCCTGTCACTGCCTGCTGTCCCTGCTGTCACCAGCCAGGCCTCTGAAAATTGGTCAAAGCATGCCCAGACTTGGGGCCAATTTGCCCCAAAGTCTTGAAAAGACAAGTCGGGAAGAAAGATATGGGACAGAGGGAGAAAGCGAAGGGAGCAGGAGAAAGGGAAGGAAGAATAAAAAGTAGTGTTGGGCTGCAGGAGTGAGATGGAGGAATTGCCATTAAAGAGGCAAGAAGCAGGAGAGTGATAGAAAAGGAAAGACGAGACATGCAGCCAGACGAGGCGTTAGTGAGAGAGGATGGGACAGAGAACAGGATGAGAAGGAAATAAGGCAAGGCAAGGACAGGCAGGACAGGCAAAGCATGGCTAGGCTGCAGGACATTTTTTCACTTTATAGTTTCTAGCACATTCGTCTTCAGACTAGGAGTAAGGCCATAAGACCGTACGGATTAGGCCCAAGCAGAAACCCCAGCTACTTGAGACACTTAGACTAAGCCTAAAATACGCAGATCTCTCCATAAGGATGGTTTTTATACTGTGCTTCCACAATCTGCTGGCAGTACAAAAAAATAAGCTGCAGATCTCCTTAGGCTGAGTCATGGTGCTTTGGTGCAGGGACCATGCATATCATGGGAATATTTCACCATTTCTGCTCTGGTTGTCAGAGTATGACACCAAAACACCCACCTGATGATATCCTTTCAAGAGCAAAGGCAGCAATTTGCAGAATTCCGCTTCTTTGGGGAAGTGAGAAATTGCTGAGCTGACACCAAGTCCTGCAGTGTCCCTGTCACCTGCAGAGTCACCACTTGCTCGCCATGGTAGCGGGCATTGTGACAAAGGTTCTATGTCAGCTGGGTGTGGCAGCCAGGCGCCCCCTAGGGGATGGGGAGCCTGTCAGCCCCAGGCCTGTCACTGCCTGCTGTCCCTGCTGTCACCAGCCAGGCCTCTTAAAATTGGTCAAACCATGCCCAGACTTGGGGCGAATTTGGCCCAAAGTCTTGAAAAGACAAGTCGGGAAGAAAGATATGGGACAGAGGGAGAAAGCGAAGGGAGCAGGAGAAAGGGAAGGAAGAATAAAAAGTAGTGTTGGGCTTCAGGAGTGAGATGGTGGAATTGCCATTAAAGAGGCAGGAAGCAGGAGAGTGATAGAAAAGGAAAGACGAGACATGCAGCCAGACGAGGGGTTAGTGAGAGAGGATGGGACAGAGAACAGGATGAGAAGGAAATAAGGCAAGGCAAGGACAGGCAAGGACAGGCAAAGCAAGGCTAGGCCGAAGGACATTTTTTTGCTTTATAGTTTCTAGCACATTCGTCTACAGACTAGGAGTAAGGCCATAAGACCGTATAGATTAGGCCCAAGCAAAAACCCCAGCTACTTGAGACACTTAGACTAAGCCTAAAATACGCAGATCTCTCCATAAGGATGGTTTTTATACTGTGCTTCCACAGTCTTCTGGCAGTACAAAAAAATAAGCTGCAGATCTCCTTAGGCTGAGTCATGGTGCTTTGGTGCAGGGACCATGCATATCATCGGAATATTTCACCATTTCTGCTCTGGTTTTCAGAGTATGACACCAAAACACCCACCTGATGATATCCTTTCAAGAGCAAAGGCAGCAATTTGCAGAATTCCGCTTCTTTGGGGAAGTGAGAAATTGCTGAGCTGACATCAAGTCCTGCAGTGTCCCTGTCACCTGCAGAGTCACCACATACTCGCCACCATAGCGGGCATTGTGACAAAGGTTCTATGTCAGCTGGGTGTGGCAGCCAGGCGCCCCCTAGGTGATGGGGACCCTGTCAGCCCTGGGCCTGTCACTGCCTGCTGTCCCTGCTGTCACCAGCCAGGCCTCTGAAAATTGGTCAAACCATGCCCAGACTTGGGGCCAATTTGGCCCAAAGTCTTGAAAAGACAAGTCGGGAAGAAAGATATGGGACAGAGGGAGAAAGCGAAGGGAGCAGGAGAAAGGGAAGGAAGAATAAAAAGTAGTGATGGGCTGCAGGAGTGAGATGGAGGAATTAGAGGAAAAGAGGTAGGAAGCAGGAGAGTGAGAGAAAAGGAAAGACGAGACATGCAGCCAGACGAGGGGTTAGTGAGAGGAGATTAGACAGAGAACAGGATGAGAAGGAAATAAGGCAAGGCAAGGACAGGCAAGGACAGGCAAAGCAAGGCTAGGCTGCAGGACATTTTTTCGCTTTATAGTTTCTAGCACATTCGTCTTCAGACTAGGAGTAAGGCCATAAGACCGTATGGATTAGGCCCAAGCAAAAACCCCAGCTAATGGAGACGCATTAGACTAAGCCTAAAATACGCAGATCTCTCCATAAGGATGGTTTTTATACTGTGCTTCCACAATCTGCTGGCAGTACAAAAAAATAAGCTGCAGATCTCCTTAGGCTGAGTCATGGTGCTTTGGTGCAGGGACCATGCATATCATGGGAATATTTCACCATTTCTGCTCTGGTTTTCAGAGTATGACAACAAAACACCCACCTGATGATATCCTTTCAAGAGCCAAGGCAGCAATTTGCAGAATTCCGCTTCTTTGGGGAAGTGAGAAATTGCTTAGCTGACACCAAGTCCTGCAGTGTCCCTGTCACCTGCAGAGTCGACACATACATGACACGGTAGCGGGCATTGTGACAAAGGTTCTATGTCAGCTGGGTGTGGCAGCCAGGCGCCCCCTAGGGGATGGGGAGCCTGTCAGCCCCGGGCCTGTCACTGCCTGCTGTCCCTGCTGTCACCAGCCAGGCCTCTGAAAATTGGTCAAACCATGCCCAGACTTGGGGCCAATTTGCCCCAAAGTCTTGAAAAGACAAGTCGGGAAGAAAGATATGGGACAGAGGGAGAAAGCGAAGGGAGCAGGAGAAAGGGAAGGAAGAATAGAAAGTAGTGTTGGGCTGCAGGAGTGAGACAGAGGAATTGCAGGAAAAGAGGTAGGAAGCAGGAGAGTGAGAGAAAAGGAAAGACGAGACATGCAGCCAGACGAGGGTTTAGTGAGAGGAGATTGGACAGAGAACAGGATGAGAAGGAAATAAGGCAAGGCAAGGAAGGCAAGGCAAGGCTAGGCTGCAGGACATTTTTTTGCTTTATGGTTTCTCACACATTCATCTTCAGACTAGGAGTAAGGCCATAAGACCGTATGGATTAGGCCCAATCAAAAACCCCAGCTACTTGAGACGCTTAGACTAAGCCTAAAATATGCAGATCTCTCCATAAGGATGGTTTTTATACTGTGCTTCCACAATCTGCTGGCAGTACAAAAAAATAAGCTGCAGATCTCCTTAGGCTGAGTCATGGTGCTTTGGTGCAGGGACCATGCATATCATGGGAATAGTTCACCATTTCTGCTCTGGTTTTCAGTGTATGACACCAAAACACCCACCTGATGATATCCTTTCAAGAGCAAAGGCAGCAGTTTGCAGAATTCCGCTTCTTTAAGGAAGTGAGAAATTACTGAGCTGACACCAAGTCCTGCAGTGTCCCTGTCACCTGCAGGGTCACCACATACTCGCCACGGTAGCGGGCATAGTGACAAAGGTTCTATGTCAGCTGGGTGTGGCAGCCAGGCGCCCCCTAGGGGATGGGGAGCCTGTTAACCCCAGGCCTGTCACTGCCTGCTGTCCCTGCTGTCACCAGCCAGGCCTCTGAAAATTGGTCAAACCATGCCCAGACTTGGGGCCAATTTGGCCCAAAGTCTTGAAAAGACAAGTTAGGAAGAAAGATATGGGACAGAGGGAGAAAGCGAAGGGAGCAGGAGAAAGGGAAGGAAGAATAGAAAGTAGTGTTTTGCTGCAGGAGTGAGATGGAGGAATTGCAGGAAAAGAGGGAGGAAGTAGGAGAGTGATAGAAAAGGAAAGACGAGACATGCAGCTAGACGAGGGGTTAGTGAGAGAGGATGGGACAGAGAACAGGATGAGAAGGAAATAAGGCAAGGCAAGGACAAAAAAGGACAGGCAAAGCAAGGCTTGGCTGCAGGACATTTTTTCGCTTTATAGTTTCTAGCACATTCGTCTTCAGACTAGGAGTAAGGCCATAAGACCGTATGGATTAGGCCCAATCAAAAACCCCAGCTACTTGAGACGCTTAGACTAAGCCTAAAATATGCAGATCTCTCCATAAGGATGGTTTTTATACTGTGCTTCCACAATCTGCTGGCAGTACAAAAATATAAGCTGCAGATCTCCTTAGGCTGAGTCATGGTGCTTTGGTGCAGGGACCATGCATATCATGGGAATATTTCACCATTTCTGCTCTGGTTTTCAGAGTATGACACCAAAACACCCACCTGATGATATCCTTTCAAGAGCAAAGGCAGCAATTTGCAGAATTCCGCTTCTTTGGGGAAGTGAGAAATTGCTGAGCTGACACCAAGTCCTGCAGTGTCCCTGTCACCTGCAGAGTCACCACATACTCACCACGGTAGCGGGCATTGTGACAAAGGTTCTATGTCAGCTGGGTGTGGCAGCCAGGCGCCCCCTAGGGGATGGGGAGCCTGTCAGCCCCGGGCCTGTCACTGCCTGCTGTCCCTGCTGTCACCAGCCAGGCCTCTGAAAATTGGTCAAACCATGCCCAGACTTGGGGCGAATTTGGCCCAAAGTCTTGAAAAGGCAAGTCGGGAAGAAAGATATGGGACAGAGGGAGAAAGCGAAGGGAGCAGGAGAAAGGGAAGGAAGAATAAAAAGTAGTGTTGGGCTGCAGGAGTGAGATGGAGGAATTGCAGGAAAAGGGGCAGGAAGCAAGAGAGTGAGAGAAAAGGAAGGAAGAGACATGCATCCAGATGAGGGGTTAGTGAGAAAGGATGGGACAGAGAACAGGATGAGAAGGAAATAAGGCAAGGCAAGGACAGGCAAGGACAGGCAAAGCAAGGCTAGGCTGAAGGACATGTTTTTGCTTTATAGTTTCTAGCACATTCATCTTCAGACTAGGAGTAAGGCCATAAGACCTTATGGATTAGGCCCAAGCAAAAACCCCAGCTACTTGAGACACTCAGGATAAGCCTAAAATACGCAGATCTCTCCATAAGGATGGTTTTTATACTGTGCTTCCACAATCTGCTGGCAGTACAAAAATATAAGCTGCAGATCTCCTTAGGCTGAGTCATGGTGCTTTGTTGCAGGGACCATGCATATCATGGAATATTTCACCGTTTCTGCTCTGGTTTTCAGTGTATGACACCAAAACACCCACCTGATGATATCCTTTCAAGAGCAAAGGCAGCAATTTGCAGAATTCCGCTTCTTTGGGGAAGTGTGAAATTACTGAGCTGACACCAAGTCCTGCAGTGTCCCTGTCACCTGCAGAGTCACCACATACTCGCCACGGTAGCGGGCATAGTGACAAAGGTTCTATGTCAGCTGGGTGTGGCAGCCAGGCGCCCTCTAGGGGATGGGGAGCCTGTTAGCCCCGGGCCTGTCATTGCCTGCTGTCCCTGCTGTCACCAGCCAGGCCTCTGAAAATTGGTCAAACCATGCCCAGACGCAGGGCCAATTTGCCCCAAAGTCTTGAAAAGACAAGTCGGGAAGAAAGATATGGGACAGAGGGAGAAAGCGAAGGGAGCAGGAGAAAGGGAAGGAAGAATAGAAAGTAGTGTTTTGCTGCAGGAGTGAGATGGAGGAATTGCAGGAAAAGAGGGAGGAAGTAGGAGAGTGATAGAAAAGGAAAGACGAGACAGGCAGCTAGACGAGGGGTTAGTGAGAGAGGATGGGACAGAGAAAAGGATGAGAAGGAAATAAGGCAAGGCAAGGACAGGCAAGGACAGGCAAAGCAAGGCTAGGCTGCAGGACATTTTTTCGCTTTATAGTTTCTAGCACATTCGTCTTCAGACTAGGAGTAAGGCCATAAGACCGTATGGATTAGGCCCAAGCAAAAACCCCAGCTACTTGAGACACTTAGACTAAGCCTAAAATACGCAGATCTCTCCATAAGGATGGTTTCTATACTGTGCTTCCACAATCTGCTGGCAGTACAAAAAAATAAGCTGTAGATCTCCTTAGGCTGAGTCATGGTGCTTTGGTGCAGGGACCATTCATATCATGGGAATATTTCAACATTTCTGCTCTGGTTTTCAGTGTATGACACCAAAACACCCACCTGATGATATCCTTTCAAGAGCAAAGGCAGCAACTTGCAGAATTCCGCTTCTCTGGGGAACTGAGAAATTGCTGAGCTGCCACCAAGTCCTGCAGTGTCCCTGTCACCTGCAGAGTCACCACATACATGACACGGTAGCGGGCATTGTGACACAGGTTCTATGTCAGCAGGGTGTGGCAGCCAGGCGCCCTCTAGGGATGGGGAGCCTGTCAGCCCAGGGCCTGTCACTGCCTGCTGTCCCTTCTGTCACCAGCCAGGCCTCTGAAAATTGGTCAACCCATGCCCAGACTTGGGGCCAATTCGGCCCTAAGTCTTGAAAAGACAAGTTAGGAAGAAAGATATGGGACAGAGGGAGAAAGCGAAGGGAGCAGGAGAAAGAGAAGGAAGAATAACAAGTAGTGTTGGGCTGCAGGAGTGAGATGGAGGAATTGCCATTAAAGAGGCAGGAAGCAGGAGAGTGATAGAAAAGGAAAGACGAGACATGCAGCCAGACGAGGGGTTAGTGAGAGGAGACTGGACAGAGAACAGGATCAGAAGGAAATAAGGCAAGGCAAGGACAGGCAAGGCAAGCCTAGGCTGCAGGACATTTGTTTGCTTTATAGTTTCTAACACATTCGTCTTTAGACTAGGAGTAAGGCCATAAGACCGTATGGATTAGGCCGAAGCAAAAACCCCAGCTACTTGAGACACTTAGACTAAGCCTAAAATACGCAGATCTCTCCATAAGGATGGTTTTTATACTGTGCTTCCACAATCTGCTGGCAGTACAAAAATATAAGCTGCAGATCTCCTTAGGCTGAGTCATGGTGCTTTGGTGCAGGGACCATGCATATCATGGGAATAGTTCAACATTTCTGCTCTGGTTTTCAGTGTATGACACCAAAACACCGACCTTACGACATCCATTCAAGAGCAAAGGCAGCAATTTGCAGAATTCCGCTTCTTTGGGGAAGTGAGAAATTGCTGAGCTGACACCAAGTCCTGCAGTGTCCCTGTCACCTGCAAAGTCACCGCATCCTCACCACGGTAGCGGGCATTGTGACAAAGGTTCCAGGTCAGAAGGGTTTGGCAGCCAGGCGCACCCTAGGGGATGGGGAGCCTGTTAGCCCCGGGCCTGTCACTGCCTGCTGTCCCTGCTGTCACCAGCCAGGCCTCTGAAAATTGGTCAAACCATGCCCAGACTTCGGGCCAATTTGGCCCAAAGTCTTGAAAAGACAAGTCGGGAAGAAAGATATGGGACAGAGGGAGAAAGCGAAGGGAGCAGGAGAAAGGGAAGGAAGAATAGAATGTAGTGTTGGGCTGCAGGAGTGAGATGGAGGAATTGCCATTAAAGAGGCAGGAAGCAGGAGAGTGATAGAAAAGGAAAGACGAGACATGCAGCCAGACGAGGGGTTAGTGAGAGGAGATTGGAGAGAGAACAGGATGAGAAGGAAATAAGGCAAGGCAAGGACAGGCAAGGCAAGGCTAAGCTGCAGGACATTTTTTTGCTTTATAGTTTCCAACACATTCGTCTTCAGACTAGGAGTAAGGCCATAAGACCGTATGGATTAGGCCGAAGCAAAAACCCCAGCTACTTGAGACGCTTAGACTAAGCCTAAAATACGCAGATCTCTCCATAAGGATGGTTTTTATACTGTGCTTCCACAATCTGCTGGCACTACAAAAAAATAAGCTGCAGATCTCCTTAGGCTGAGTCATGGTGCTTTGGTGCAGGGACCATGCATATCATGGGAATATTTCACCATTTCTGCTCTGGTTTTCAGAGTATGACACCAAAACACCCACCTGATGATATCCTTTCAAGAGCAAAGGCAGCAGCTTGCAGAATGACGCTTCTTTGGGGAAGTGTGAAATTACTGAGCTGACACCAAGTCCTGCAGTGTCCCTGTCACCTGCAGAGTCACCACATACTCGCCACGGTAGCGGGCAGTGTGACAAAGGCTCTATGTCAGCTGGGTGTGGCAGCCAGGCGCCCTCTAGGGGATGGGGAGCCTGTTAGCCCCCGGCCTGTCACTGCCTGCTGTCCCTGCTGTCACCAGCCAGGCCTCTGAAAATTGGTCAAACCATGCCCAGACTTGGGGCCAATTTGGCCCAAAGTCTTGAAAGGGCAAGTCGGGAAGAAAGATATGGGACAGAGGGAGAAAGCGAAGGGAGCAGGAGAAAGGGAATGAAGAATAAAAAGTAGTGTTGGGCTGCAGGAGTGAAATGGAGGAAATGCAGGAAAAGGGGCAGGAAGCAAGAGAGTGAGAGAAAAGGAAGGAAGAGACATGCATCCAGATGAGGGGTTAGTGAGAAAGGATGGGACAGAGAACAGGATGAGAAGGAAATAAGGCAAGGCAAGGACAGGCAAGGACAGGCAAAGCAAGGCTAGGCTGCAGGACATTTTTTCGCTTTATAGTTTCTAGCACATTCGTCTTCAGACTAGGAGTAAGGCCATAAGACCGTATGGATTAGGCCCAAGCAAAAACCCCAGCTACTTGAGACACTCAGGATAAGCCTAAAATACGTAGATCTCTCCATAAGGATGGTTTTTATACTGTGCTTCCACAATCTGCTGGCAGTACAAAAATATAAGCTGCAGATCTCCTTAGGCTGAGTCATGGTGCTTCGGTGCAGGGACCATGCATATCATGGAATATTTCACCGTTTCTGCTCTGGTTTTCAGTGTATGACACCAAAACACCCACCTGATGATATCCTTTCAAGAGCAAAGGCAGCAATTTGCAGAATTCCGCTTCTTTGGGGAAGTGTGAAATTACTGAGCTGACACCAAGTCCTGCAGTGTCCCTGTCACCTGCAGAGTCACCACATACTCGCCACGGTAGCGGGCATAGTGACAAAGGTTCTATGTCAGCTGGGTGTGGCAGCCAGGCGCCCTCTAGGGGATGGGGAGCCTGTTAGCCCCGGGCCTGTCATTGCCTGCTGTCCCTGCTGTCACCAGCCAGGCCTCTGAAAATTGGTCAAACCATGCCCAGACTCAGGGCCAATTTGCCCCAAAGTCTTGAAAAGACAAGTCGGGAAGAAAGATATGGGACAGAGGGAGAAAGCGAAGGGAGCAGGAGAAAGGGAAGGAAGAATAGAAAGTAGTGTTTTGCTGCAGGAGTGAGATGGAGGAATTGCAGGAAAAGAGGGAGGAAGTAGGAGAGTGATAGAAAAGGAAAGACGAGACAGGCAGCTAGACGAGGGGTTAGTGAGAGAGGATGGGACAGAGAAAAGGATGAGAAGGAAATAAGGCAAGGCAAGGACAGGCAAGGACAGGCAAAGCAAGGCTAGGCTGCAGGACATTTTTTCGCTTTATAGTTTCTAGCACATTCGTCTTCAGACTAGGAGTAAGGCCATAACACCGTATGGATTAGGCCCAAGCAAAAACCCCAGCTACTTGAGACACTTAGACTAAGCCTAAAATACGCAGATCTCTCCATAAGGATGGTTTTTATACTGTGCTTCCACAATCTGCTGGCAGTACAAAAAAATAAGCTGTAGATCTCCTTAGGCTGAGTCATGGTGCTTTGGTGCAGGGACCATGCATATCATGGGAATATTTCAACATTTCTGCTCTGGTTTTCAGTGTATGACACCAAAACACCCACCTGATGATATCCTTTCAAGAGCAAAGGCAGCAACTTGCAGAATTCCGCTTCTCTGGGGAACTGAGAAATTGCTGAGCTGCCACCAAGTCCTGCAGTGTCCCTGTCACCTGCAGAGTCACCACATAGTGGCCACGGTAGCGGGCATTGTGACACAGGTTCTATGTCAGCAGGGTGTGGCAGCCAGGCGCCCCCTAGGGGATGGGGAGCCTGTCAGCCCCGGGCCTGTCACTGCCTGCTGTCCCTTCTGTCACCAGCCAGGCCTCTGAAAATTGGTCAACCCATGCCCAGACTTGAGGCCAATTCGGCCCTAAGTCTTGAAAAGACAAGTTAGGAAGAAAGATATGGGACAGAGGGAGAAAGCGAAGGGAGCAGGAGAAAGGGAAGGAAGAATAACAAGTAGTGTTGGGCTGCAGGAGTGAGATGGAGGAATTGCCATTAAAGAGGCAGGAAGCAGGAGAGTGATAGAAAAGGAAAGACGAGACATGCAGCCAGACGAGGTGTTAGTGAGAGGAGACTGGACAGAGAACAGGATCAGAAGGAAATAAGGCAAGGCAAGGACAGGCAAGGCAAGCCTAGGCTGCAGGACATTTTTTTCCTTTATAGTTTCTAACACATTCGTCTTTAGACTAGGAGTAAGGCCATAAGACCGCATGGATTAGGCCGAAGCAAAAACCCCAGCTACTTGAGACACTTAGACTAAGCCTAAAATACGCAGATCTCTCCATAAGGATGGTTTTTATACTGTGCTTCCACAATCTGCTGGCAGTACAAAAAAATAAGCTGCAGATCTCCTTAGGCTGAGTCATGGTGCTTTGGTGCAGGGACCATGCATATCATGGGAATATTTCACCATTTCTGCTCTGGTTTTCAGTGTATGACAGCAAAACACCGACCTTACGACATCCATTCAAGAGTAAAGGCAGCAATTTGCAGAATTCCGCTTCTTTGGGGAAGTGAGAAATTGCTGAGCTGACACCAAGTCCTGCAGTGTCCCTGTCACCTGCAAAGTCACCGCATCCTCACCACGGTAGCGGGCATTGTGACAAAGGTTCTAGGTCAGAAGGGTTTGGCAGCCAGGCGCACCCTAGGGGATGCGGAGCCTGTCAGCCCCGGGCCTGTCACTGCCTGCTGTCCCTGTTGTCACCAGCCAGGCCTCTGAAAATTGGTCAAACCATGCCCAGACTTGGGGCCAATTTGGCCCAAAGTCTTGAAAAGACAAGTCGGGAATAAAGATATGGGACAGAGGGAGAAAGCGAAGGGAGCAGGAGAAAGGGAAGGAAGAATAGAATGTAGTGTTGGGCTGCAGGAGTGAGATGGAGGAATTGCCATTAAAGAGGCAGGAAGCAGGAGAGTGAGAGAAAAGGAAAGACGAGACATGCAACCAGACGAGGGGTTAGTGAGAGGAGATTGGAGAGAGAACAGGATGAGAAGGAAATAAGGCAAGGCAAGGACAGGCAAGGCAAGGCTAGGCTGCAGGACATTTTTTTGATTTATAGTTTCAAACACATTCGTCTTCAGACTAGGAGTAAGGCCATAAGACTGTATGGATTAGGCCGAAGCAAAAACCCCAGCTACTTGAGACGCTTAGACTAAGCCTAAAATACGCAGATCTCTCCATAAGGATGGTTTTTATACTGTGCTTCCACAATCTGCTGGCAGTACAAAAAAATAAGCTGCAGATCTCCTTAGGCTGAGTCATGGTGCTTTGGTGCAGGGACCATGCATATCATGGGAATATTTCACCATTTCTGTTCTGGTTTTCAGAGTATGACACCAAAACACCCACCTGATGATATCCTTTCAAGAGCAAAGGCAGCAATTTGCAGAATTCCGCTTCTTTGGGGAAGTGTGAAATTACTGAGCTGACACCAAGTCCTGCAGTGTCCCTGTCACCTGCAGAGTCACCACATACTCGCCACGGTAGCGGGCATTGTGACAAAGGCTCTATGTCAGCTGGGTGTGGCAGCCAGGCGCCCTCTAGGGGATGGGGAGCCTGTTAGCCCCCGGCCTGTCACTGCCTGC
The DNA here is from genome assembly GCF_036013475.1 of Columba livia. Taxonomy (NCBI): domain Eukaryota; kingdom Metazoa; phylum Chordata; class Aves; order Columbiformes; family Columbidae; genus Columba; species Columba livia. Next base: position 2,520,722 of record NW_027043009.1, on the reverse strand, counting down.
TGTCCCTGCTGTCACCAGCCAGGCCTCTGAAAATTGGTCAAACCATGCCCAGACTTGGGGCCAATTTGGCCCAAAGTCTTGAAAAGGCAAGTCGGGAAGAAAGATATGGGACAGAGGGAGAAAGCGAAGGGAGCAGGAGAAAGGGAAGGAAGAATAAAAAGTAGTGTTGGGCTGCAGGAGTGAGATGGAGGAATTGCAGGAAAAGGGGCAGGAAGCAAGAGAGTGAGAGAAAAGGAAGGAAGAGACATGCATCCAGATGAGGGGTTAGTGAGAAAGGATGGGACAGAGAACAGGATGAGAAGGAAATAAGGCAAGGCAAGGACAGGCAAGGACAGGCAAAGCAAGGCTAGGCTGAAGGACATGTTTTTGCTTTATAGTTTCTAGCACATTCATCTTCAGACTAGGAGTAAGGCCATAAGACCTTATGGATTAGGCCCAAGCAAAAACCCCAGCTACTTGAGACACTCAGGAGAAGCCTAAAATACGCAGATCTCTCCATAAGGATGGTTTTTATACTGTGCTTCCACAATCTGCTGGCAGTACAAAAATATAAGCTGCAGATCTCCTTAGGCTGAGTCATGGTGCTTCGGTGCAGGGACCATGCATATCATGGAATATTTCACCGTTTCTGCTCTGGTTTTCAGTGTATGACACCAAAACACCCACCTGATGATATCCTTTCAAGAGCAAAGGCAGCAATTTGCAGAATTCCGCTTCTTTGGGGAAGTGTGAAATTACTGAGCTGACACCAAGTCCTGCAGTGTCCCTGTCACCTGCAGAGTCACCACATACTCGCCACGGTAGCGGGCATAGTGACAAAGGTTCTATGTCAGCTGGGTGTGGCAGCCAGGCGCCCTCTAGGGGATGGGGAGCCTGTTAGCCCCGGGCCTGTCATTGCCTGCTGTCCCTGCTGTCACCAGCCAGGCCTCTGAAAATTGGTCAAACCATGCCCAGACTCAGGGCCAATTTGCCCCAAAGTCTTGAAAAGACAAGTCGGGAAGAAAGATATGGGACAGAGGGAGAAAGCGAAGGGAGCAGGAGAAAGGGAAGGAAGAATAGAAAGTAGTGTTTTGCTGCAGGAGTGAGATGGAGGAATTGCAGGAAAAGAGGGAGGAAGTAGGAGAGTGATAGAAAAGGAAAGACGAGACAGGCAGCTAGACGAGGGGTTAGTGAGAGAGGATGGGACAGAGAAAAGGATGAGAAGGAAATAAGGCAAGGCAAGGACAGGCAAGGACAGGCAAAGCAAGGCTAGGCTGCAGGACATTTTTTCGCTTTATAGTTTCTAGCACATTCGTCTTCAGACTAGGAGTAAGGCCATAAGACCGTATGGATTAGGCCCAAGCAAAAACCCCAGCTACTTGAGACACTTAGAATAAGCCTAAAATACGCAGATCTCTCCATAAGGATGGTTTTTATACTGTGCTTCCACAATCTGCTGGCAGTACAAAAAAATAAGCTGTAGATCTCCTTAGGCTGAGTCATGGTGCTTTGGTGCAGGGACCATTCATATCATGGGAATATTTCAACATTTCTGCTCTGGTTTTCAGTGTATGACACCAAAACACCCACCTGATGATATCCTTTCAAGAGCAAAGGCAGCAACTTGCAGAATTCCGCTTCTCTGGGGAACTGAGAAATTGCTGAGCTGCCACCAAGTCCTGCAGTGTCCCTGTCACCTGCAGAGTCACCACATACATGACACGGTAGCGGGCATTGTGACACAGGTTCTATGTCAGCAGGGTGTGGCAGCCAGGCGCCCTCTAGGGATGGGGAGCCTGTCAGCCCAGGGCCTGTCACTGCCTGCTGTCCCTTCTGTCACCAGCCAGGCCTCTGAAAATTGGTCAACCCATGCCCAGACTTGGGGCCAATTTGGCCCAAAGTCTTGAAAAGACAAGTTAGGAAGAAAGATATGGGACAGAGGGAGAAAGCGAAGGGAGCAGGAGAAAGAGAAGGAAGAATAACAAGTAGTGTTGGGCTGCAGGAGTGAGATGGAGGAATTGCCATTAAAGAGGCAGGAAGCAGGAGAGTGATAGAAAAGGAAAGACGAGACATGCAGCCAGACGAGGGGTTAGTGAGAGGAGACTGGACAGAGAACAGGATCAGAAGGAAATAAGGCAAGGCAAGGACAGGCAAGGCAAGCCTAGGCTGCAGGACATTTGTTTGCTTTATAGTTTCTAACACATTCGTCTTTAGACTAGGAGTAAGGCCATAAGACCGTATGGATTAGGCCGAAGCAAAAACCCCAGCTACTTGAGACACTTAGACTAAGCCTAAAATACGCAGATCTCTCCATAAGGATGGTTTTTATACTGTGCTTCCACAATCTGCTGGCAGTACAAAAATATAAGCTGCAGATCTCCTTAGGCTGAGTCATGGTGCTTTGGTGCAGGGACCATGCATATCATGGGAATAGTTCAACATTTCTGCTCTGGTTTTCAGTGTATGACACCAAAACACCGACCTTACGACATCCATTCAAGAGCAAAGGCAGCAACTTGCAGAATTCCGCTTCTCTGGGGAACTGAGAAATTGCTGAGCTGCCACCAAGTCCTGCAGTGTCCCTGTCACCTGCAGAGTCACCACATACATGACACGGTAGCGGGCATTGTGACACAGGTTCTATGTCAGCAGGGTGTGGCAGCCAGGCGCCCTCTAGGGATGGGGAGCCTGTCAGCCCAGGGCCTGTCACTGCCTGCTGTCCCTTCTGTCACCAGCCAGGCCTCTGAAAATTGGTCAACCCATGCCCAGACTTGAGGCCAATTCGGCCCTAAGTCTTGAAAAGACAAGTTAGGAAGAAAGATATGGGACAGAGGGAGAAAGCGAAGGGAGCAGGAGAAAGAGAAGGAAGAATAACAAGTAGTGTTGGGCTGCAGGAGTGAGATGGAGGAATTGCCATTAAAGAGGCAGGAAGCAGGAGAGTGATAGAAAAGGAAAGACGAGACATGCAGCCAGACGAGGGGTTAGTGAGAGGAGACTGGACAGAGAACAGGATCAGAAGGAAATAAGGCAAGGCAAGGACAGGCAAGGCAAGCCTAGGCTGCAGGACATTTGTTTGCTTTATAGTTTCTAACACATTCGTCTTTAGACTAGGAGTAAGGCCATAAGACCGTATGGATTAGGCCGAAGCAAAAACCCCAGCTACTTGAGACACTTAGACTAAGCCTAAAATACGCAGATCTCTCCATAAGGATGGTTTTTATACTGTGCTTCCACAATCTGCTGGCAGTACAAAAATATAAGCTGCAGATCTCCTTAGGCTGAGTCATGGTGCTTTGGTGCAGGGACCATGCATATCATGGGAATAGTTCAACATTTCTGCTCTGGTTTTCAGTGTATGACACCAAAACACCGACCTTACGACATCCATTCAAGAGCAAAGGCAGCAATTTGCAGAATTCCGCTTCTTTGGGGAAGTGAGAAATTGCTGAGCTGACACCAAGTCCTGCAGTGTCCCTGTCACCTGCAAAGTCACCGCATCCTCACCACGGTAGCGGGCATTGTGACAAAGGTTCCAGGTCAGAAGGGTTTGGCAGCCAGGCGCACCCTAGGGGATGGGGAGCCTGTTAGCCCCGGGCCTGTCACTGCCTGCTGTCCCTGCTGTCACCAGCCAGGCCTCTGAAAATTGGTCAAACCATGCCCAGACTTCGGGCCAATTTGGCCCAAAGTCTTGAAAAGACAAGTCGGGAAGAAAGATATGGGACAGAGGGAGAAAGCGAAGGGAGCAGGAGAAAGGGAAGGAAGAATAGAATGTAGTGTTGGGCTGCAGGAGTGAGATGGAGGAATTGCCATTAAAGAGGCAGGAAGCAGGAGAGTGATAGAAAAGGAAAGACGAGACATGCAGCCAGACGAGGGGTTAGTGAGAGGAGATTGGAGAGAGAACAGGATGAGAAGGAAATAAGGCAAGGCAAGGACAGGCAAGGCAAGGCTAAGCTGCAGGACATTTTTTTGCTTTATAGTTTCCAACACATTCGTCTTCAGACTAGGAGTAAGGCCATAAGACCGTATGGATTAGGCCGAAGCAAAAACCCCAGCTACTTGAGACGCTTAGACTAAGCCTAAAATACGCAGATCTCTCCATAAGGATGGTTTTTATACTATGCTTCCACAATCTGCTGGCACTACAAAAAAATAAGCTGCAGATCTCCTTAGGCTGAGTCATGGTGCTTTGGTGCAGGGACCATGCATATCATGGGAATATTTCACCATTTCTGCTCTGGTTTTCAGAGTATGACACCAAAACACCCACCTGATGATATCCTTTCAAGAGCAAAGGCAGCAGCTTGCAGAATGACGCTTCTTTGGGGGAGTGTGAAATTACTGAGCTGACACCAAGTCCTGCAGTGTCCCTTTCACCTGCAGAGTCACCACATACTCGCCACGGTAGCGGGCAGTGTGACAAAGGCTCTATGTCAGCTGGGTGTGGCAGCCAGGCGCCCTCTAGGGGATGGGGAGCCTGTTAGCCCCCGGCCTGTCACTGCCTGCTGTCCCTGCTGTCACCAGCCAGGCCTCTGAAAATTGGTCAAACCATGCCCAGACTTGGGGCCAATTTGGCCCAAAGTCTTGAAAGGGCAAGTCGGGAAGAAAGATATGGGACAGAGGGAGAAAGCGAAGGGAGCAGGAGAAAGGGAATGAAGAATAAAAAGTAGTGTTGGGCTGCAGGAGTGAGATGGAGGAAATGCAGGAAAAGGGGCAGGAAGCAAGAGAGTGAGAGAAAAGGAAGGAAGAGACATGCATCCAGATGAGGGGTTAGTGAGAAAGGATGGGACAGAGAACAGGATGAGAAGGAAATAAGGCAAGGCAAGGACAGGCAAGGACAGGCAAAGCAAGGCTAGGCTGCAGGACATTTTTTCGCTTTATAGTTTCTAGCACATTCGTCTTCAGACTAGGAGTAAGGCCATAAGACCGTATGGATTAGGCCCAAGCAAAAACCCCAGCTACTTGAGACACTTAGACTAAGCCTAAAATACGCAGATCTCTCCATAAGGATGGTTTTTATACTGTGCTTCCACAATCTGCTGGCAGTACAAAAAAATAAGCTGTAGATGTCCTTAGGCTGAGTCATGGTGCTTTGGTGCAGGGACCATGCATATCATGGGAATATTTCAACATTTCTGCTCTGGTTTTCAGTGTATGACACCAAAACACCCACCTGATGATATCCTTTCAAGAGCAAAGACAGCAACTTGCAGAATTCCGCTTCTCTGGGGAACTGAGAAATTGCTGAGCTGCCACCAAGTCCTGCAGTGTCCCTGTCACCTGCAGAGTCACCACATAGTGGCCACGGTAGCGGGCATTGTGACACAGGTTCTATGTCAGCAGGGTGTGGCAGCCAGGCGCCCCCTAGGGGATGGGGAGCCTGTCAGCCCCGGGCCTGTCACTGCCTGCTGTCCCTTCTGTCACCAGCCAGGCCTCTGAAAATTGGTCAACCCATGCCCAGACTTGAGGCCAATTCGGCCCTAAGTCTTGAAAAGACAAGTTAGGAAGAAAGTTATGGGACAGAGGGAGAAAGCGAAGGGAGCAGGAGAAAGGGAAGGAAGAATAACAAGTAGTGTTGGGCTGCAGGAGTGAGATGGAGGAATTGCCATTAAAGAGGCAGGAAGCAGGAGAGTGATAGAAAAGGAAAGACGAGACATGCAGCCAGACGCGGTGTTAGTGAGAGGAGACTGGACAGAGAACAGGATCAGAAGGAAATAAGGCAAGGCAAGGACAGGCAAGGCAAGCCTAGGCTGCAGGACATTTTTTTGCTTTATAGTTTCTAACACATTCGTCTTTAGACTAGGAGTAAGGCCATAAGACCGTATGGATTAGGCCGAAGCAAAAACCCCAGCTACTTGAGACACTTAGACTAAGCCTAAAATACGCAGATCTCTCCATAAGGATGGTTTTTATACTGTGCTTCCACAATCTGCTGGCAGTACAAAAAAATAAGCTGCAGATCTCCTTAGGCTGAGTCATGGTGCTTTGGTGCAGGGACCATGCATATCATGGGAATATTTCACCATTTCTGCTCTGGTTTTCAGTGTATGACAGCAAAACACCGACCTTACGACATCCATTCAAGAGTAAAGGCAGCAATTTGCAGAATTCCGCTTCTTTGGGGAAGTGAGAAATTGCTGAGCTGACACCAAGTCCTGCAGTGTCCCTGTCACCTGCAAAGTCACCGCATCCTCACCACGGTAGCGGGCATTGTGACAAAGGTTCTAGGTCAGAAGGGTTTGGCAGCCAGGCGCACCCTAGGGGATGCGGAGCCTGTCAGCCCCGGGCCTGTCACTGCCTGCTGTCCCTGTTGTCACCAGCCAGGCCTCTGAAAATTGGTCAACCCATGCCCAGACTTCGGGCCATTTTGGCCCAAAGTCTTGAAAAGACAAGTCGGGAATAAAGATATGGGACAGAGGGAGAAAGCGAAGGGAGCAGGAGAAAGGGAAGGAAGAATAGAATGTAGTGTTGGGCTGCAGGAGTGAGATGGAGGAATTGCCATTAAAGAGGCAGGAAGCAGGAGAGTGAGAGAAAAGGAAAGACGAGACATGCAACCAGACGAGGGGTTAGTGAGAGGAGATTGGAGAGAGAACAGGATGAGAAGGAAATAAGGCAAGGCAAGGACAGGCAAGGCAAGGCTAGGCTGCAGGACATTTTTTTGCTTTATAGTTTCAAACACATTCGTCTTCAGACTAGGAGTAAGGCCATAAGACTGTATGGATTAGGCCGAAGCAAAAACCCCAGCTACTTGAGACGCTTAGACTAAGCCTAAAATACGCAGATCTCTCCATAAGGATGGTTTTTATACTGTGCTTCCACAATCTGCTGGCAGTACAAAAAAATAAGCTGCAGATCTCCTTAGGCTGAGTCATGGTGCTTTGGTGCAGGGACCATGCATATCATGGGAATATTTCACCATTTCTGTTCTTTTTTTCAGAGTATGACACCAAAACACCCACCTGATGATATCCTTTCAAGAGCAAAGGCAGCAATTTGCAGAATTCCGCTTCTTTGGGGAAGTGTGAAATTACTGAGCTGACACCAAGTCCTGCAGTGTCCCTGTCACCTGCAGAGTCACCACATACTCGCCACGGTAGCGGGCATTGTGACAAAGGCTCTATGTCAGCTGGGTGTGGCAGCCAGGCGCCCTCTAGGGGATGGGGAGCCTGTTAGCCCCCGGCCTGTCACTGCCTGCTGTCCCTGCTGTCACCAGCCAGGCCTCTGAAAATTGGTCAAACCATGCCCAGACTTGGGGCCAATTTGGCCCTAAATCTTGAAAAGACAAGTCGGGAAGAAAGATATGGGACAGAGGGAGAAAGCGAAGGGAGCAGGAGAAAGGGAAGGAAGAATAAAAAGTAGTGTTGGGCTGCAGGAGTGAGATGGAGGAATTGCCATTAAAGAGGCAGGAAGCAGGAGAGTGAGAGAAAAGGAAAGACGAGACATGCAGTCAGACGAGGGGTTAGTGAGAGAGGATGGGACAGAGAACAGGATGAGAAGGAAATAAGGCAAGGCAAGGACAGGCAAGGACAGGCAAAGCAAGGCTAGGCTGAAGGACATGTTTTTGCTTTATAGTTTCTAGCACATTCATCTTCAGACTAGGAGTAAGGCCATAAGACCTTATGGATTAGGCCCAAGCAAAAACCCCAGCTACTTGAGACACTCAGGATAAGCCTAAAATACGCAGATCTCTCCATAAGGATGGTTTTTATACTGTGCTTCCACAATCTGCTGGCAGTACAAAAAAATAAGCTGCAGATCTCCTTAGGCTGAGTCATGGTGCTTTGGTGCAGGGACCATGCATATCATGGAATATTTCACCGTTTCTGCTCTGGTTTTCAGTGTATGACACCAAAACACCCACCTGATGATATCCTTTCAAGAGCAAAGGCAGCAATTTGCAGAATTCCGCTTCTTTGGGGAAGTGAGAAATTACTGAGCTGACACCAAGTCCTGCAGTGTCCCTGTCACCTGCAGAGTCACCACATACTCGCCACGGGAGCGGGCATTGTGACAAAGGTTCTATGTCAGCTGGGTGTGGCAGCCAGGCGCCCTCTAGGGGATGGGGAGCCTGTTAGCCCCGGGCCTGTCACTGCCTGCTGTCCCTGCTGTCACCAGCCAGGCCTCTGAAAATTGGTCAAACCATGACCAGACTTGGGGCCAATTTGGCCCAAAGTCTTGAAAAGACAAGTCGGGAAGAAAGATATGGGACAGAGGGAGAAAGCGAAGGGAGCAGGAGAAAGGGAAGGAAGAACAGAAAGTAGTGTTTTGCTGCAGGAGTGAGATGGAGGAATTGCAGGAAAAGAGGGAGGAAGTAGGAGAGTGATAGAAAAGGAAAGACGAGACAGGCAGCTAGACGAGGGGTTAGTGAGAGAGGATGGGACAGAGAAAAGGATGAGAAGGAAATAAGGCAAGGCAAGGACAGGCAAGGACAGGCAAAGCAAGGCTAGGCTGCAGGACATTTTTTCGCTTTATAGTTTCTAGCACATTCGTCTTCAGACTAGGAGTAAGGCCATAAGACCGTATGGATTAGGCCCAAGCAAAAACCCCAGCTACTTGAGACACTTAGACTAAGCCTAAAATACGCAGATCTCTCCATAAGAATGGTTTTTATACTGTGCTTCCACAATCTGCTGGCAGTACAAAAAAATAAGCTGCAGATCTCCTTAGGCTGAGTCATGGTGCTTTGTTGCAGGGACCATGCATATCATGGGAATATTTCACCATTTCTGCTCTGGTTTTCAGAGTATGACACCAAAACACCCACCTGATGATATCCTTTCAAGAGCAAAGGCAGCAATTTGCAGAATTCCGCTTCTTTGGGGAAGTGAGAAATTGCTGAGCTGACACCAAGTCCTGCAGTGTCCCTGTCACCTGCAGAGTCACCACATACTCGCCACGGTAGCGGGCATTGTGACAAAGGTTCTATGTCAGCTGGGTGTGGCAGCCAGGCGCCCCCTAGGGGATGGGGAGCCTGTCAGCCCCGGGACTGTCACTGCCTGCTGTCCCTGCTGTCACCAGCCAGGCCTCTGAATATTGGTCAACCCATGCCCAGACTCGGGGCCAATTTGGCCCAAAGTCTTGAAAAGACAAGTTAGGAAGCAAGATATGGGACAGAGGGAGAAAGCGAAGGGAGCAGGAGAAAGGGAAGGAAGAATAAAAAGTAGTGTTGGGCTGCAGGAGTGAGATGGAGGAATTGCCATTAAAGAGGCAGGAAGCAGGAGAGTGAGAGAAAAGGAAAGAAGAGACATGCAGCCAGACGAGGGGTTAGTGAGAGGAGATTGGACAGAGAACAGGATGAGAAGGAAATAGGGCAAGGCAAGGACAGGCAAAGCAAGGCTAGGCTGCAGGACATTTTTTCGCTTTGTAGTTTCTAGCACATTCATCTTCAGACTACGAGTAAGGCCATAAGACCGTATGGATTAGGCCCAAGCAAAAACCCCAGCTACTTGAGACACTGAGACTAAGCCTAAAATACGCAGATCTCTCCATAAGGATGGTTTTTATACTGTGCTTCCACAATCTGCTGGCAGTACAAAAAAATAAGCTGCAGATCTCCTTAGGCTGAGTCATGGTGCTTTGGTGCAGGGACCATGCATATCATGGGAATATTTCACCATTTCTGCTCTGGTTTTCAGAGTATGACACCAAAACACCCACCTGATGATATCCTTTCAAGAGCAAAGGCAGCAATTTGCAGAATTCCGCTTCTAAGGGGAAGTGAGAAATTACTGAGCTGACACCAAGTCCTGCAGTGTCCCTGTCACCTGCAGAGTCACCACATACTCGCCACGGTAGCGGGCATTGTGACAAAGGTTCTATGTCAGCTGGGTGTGGCAGCCAGGCGCCCCCTAGGGGATGGGGAGCCTGTCAGCCCCGGGCCTGTCACTGCCTGCTGTCCCTGCTGTCTCCAGCCAGGCCTCTGAAAATTGGTCAAACCATGCCCAGACATGGGGCCAATTTGGCCCAAAGTCTTAAAAGGCAAGTCGGGAAGAAAGATATGGGACAGAGGGAGAAAGCGAAGGGAGCAGGAGAAAGGGAAGGAAGAATAAAAAGTTGTGTTGGGCTGCAGGAGTGAGATGGAGGAATTGCAGGAAAAGAGGCAGGAAGCAGGAGAGTGAGAGAAAAGGAAAGTAGAGACATGCAGCCAGACGAGGGGTTAGTGAGAGAGGATGGGACAGAGAACAGGATGAGAAGGAAATAAGGCAAGGCAAGGAGAGGCAAGGACAGGCAAAGCAAGGCTAGGCTGAAGGACATGTTTTTGCTTTATAGTTTCTAGCACATTCATCTTCAGACTAGGAGTAAGGGCATAAGACCGTATGGATTAGGCCCAAGCAAAAACCCCAGCTACTTGAGACACTCAGGATAAGCCTAAAATACGCAGATCTCTCCATAAGGATGGTTTTTATACTGTGCTTCCACAATCTGCTGGCAGTACAAAAAAATAAGCTGCAGATCTCCTTAGGCTGAGTTAAGGTGCTTTGGTGCAGGGACCATGCATATCATGGGAATATTTCACCATTTCTGCTCTGGTTTTCAGAGTATGACACCAAAACACCCACCTGATGATATCCTTTCAAGAGCAAAGGCAGCAATTTGCAGAATTCCACTTCTTTGGCTAAGTGAGAAATTGCTGAGCTGACACCAAGTCCTGCAGTGTCCCTGTCACCTGCAGAGTCACCACATACTCGCCACGGTAGCGGGCATTGTGACAAAGGTTCTATGTCAGCTGGGTGTGGCATCTAGGCGCCCCCTAGGGGATGGGGAGCCTGTCAGCCCCGGGCCTGTCACTGCCTGCTGTCCCTGCTGTCACCAGCCAGGCCTCTGAAAATTGGTCAAACCATGCCCAGACTTGGGGCCAGTTTGCCCCAAAGTCTTGAAAAGAAAAGTCGGGAAGAAAGATATGGGACAGAGGGAGAAAGCGAAGGGAGCAGGAGAAAGGGAAGGAAGAATAAAAAGTAGTGTTGGGCTGCAGGAGTGAGATGGAGGAATTGCCATTAAAGAGGCAGGAAACAGGAGAGTGAGAGAAAAGGAAAGTAGAGACATGCAGCCAGACGAGGGGTTAGTGAGAGAGGATGGGACAGAGAACAGGATGAGAAGGAAATAAGGCAAGGCAAAGACAGGCAAGGACAGGCAAAGCAAGGCTAGGCTGAAGGACATGCTTTTGCTTTATAGTTTCTAGCACATTCATCTTCAGACTAGGAGTAAGGCCATAAGACCGTATGGATTAGGTCCAATCAAAAACCCCAGCTACTTGAGACACTCAGGATAAGCCTAAAATACGCAGATCTCTCCATAAGGATGGTTTTTATACTGTGCTTCCACAATCTGCTGGCAGTACAAAAAAATAAGCTGCAGATCTCCTTAGGCTGAGTCATGGTGCTTTGGTGCAGGGACCATGCATATCATGGGAATATTTCACCATTTCTGCTCTGGTTTTCAGAGTATGACACCAAAACACCCACCTGATGATATCCTTTCAAGAGCAAAGGCAGCAACTTGCAGAATTCCGCTTCTTTAGGGAAGTGAGAAATTGCTGAGCTGACACCAAGTCCTGCAGTGTCCCTGTCACCTGCAGAGTCACCCCATCCTCACCACGGTAGCGGGCATTGTGACAAAGGTTCTATGTCAGCTGGGTTTGGCAGCCATGCGCTCCCTAGGGGATGGGGAGCCTGTCAGCCCCGGGCCTGTCACTGCCTGCTGTCCCTGCTGTAACCAGCCAGGCCTCTGAAAATTGGTCAAACCATGCCCAGACTTGGGGCTAATTTGTCCCAAAGTCTTGAAAAGACAAGTCGGGAAGAAAGATATGGGACAGAGGGAGAAAGCGAAGGGAGCAGGAGAAAGGGAAGGAAGAATAGAAAGTAGTGTTGGGCTGCAGGAGTGAGATGGAGGAATTGCAGGAAAAGAGGGAGGAAGTAGGAGAGTGATAGAAAAGGAAAGACGAGACAAGCAGCTAGACGAGGGGTTAGTGAGAGAGGATGGGACAGAGAACAGGATGAGAAGGAAATAAGGCAAGGCAAGGACAGGCACGGCAAGGCTAGGCTGCAGGACATTTTTTTGCGTTATGGTTTCTAGCACATTCGTCTTCAGACTAGGAGTAAGGCCATAAGACCGTATGGATTAGGCCCAATCAAAAACCCCAGCTACTTGAGACGCTTAGACTAAGCCTGAAATATGCAGATATCTCCATAAGGATGGTTTTTATACTGTGCTTCCACAATCTGCTGGCAGTACAAAAAAATAAGCTGCAGATCTCTTAGGCTGAGTCATGGTGCTTTGTTGCAGGGCCCATGCATACCATGGGAATATTTCACCATTTCTGCTCTGGTTTTCAGAGTATGACACCAAAACACCCACCTGATGATATCCTTTCAAGAGCAAAGGCAGCAATTTGCAGAATTCCGCTTCTTTGGGGAAATGAGAAATTGCTGAGCTGACACCAAGTCCTGCAGTGTCCCTGTCACCTGCAGAGTCACCACATACTCGCCACGGTAGCGGGCATTGTGACAAAGGTTCTATGTCAGCTGGGTGTGGCAGCCAGGCGCCCCCTAGGGGATGGGGAGCCTGCCAGCCCCGGGCCTGTCACTGCCTGCTGTCCCTACTGTCACCAGCCAGGCCTCTGAAAATTGGTCAAACCATGCCCAGACTTGGGGCCAATTTGGCCCAAAGTCTTGAAAAGACAAGTCGGGAAGAAAGATATGGGACAGAGGGAGAAAGCGAAGGGAGCAGGAGAAAGGGAAGGAAGAATAAAAAGTAGTGTTGGGCTGCAGGAGTGAGATGGAGGAATTGCAGGAAAAGAGGGAGGAAGCAGGAGAGTGATAGAAAAGGAAAGACGAGACATGCAGCCAGACGAGGGGTTAGTGAGAGAGGATGGGACAGAGAACAGGATGAGAAGGAAATAAGGCATGGCAAGGACAGGCAAGGACAGGCAAAGCAAGGCTAGGCTGCAGGACATTTTTTTGCTATATATTTTCTAGCACATTCGTCCTCGGACTACGAGGAAAGCCATAAGACCGTATGGATTAGGCCCAAGCAAATACACCGGCTACTTGAGACACTTAGACTAAGCCTAAAATACGCAGATTACTCCATAAGGATGGTTTTTATACTGTGCTTCCACAATCTGCTGGCAGTACAAAAACATAAGCTGCAGATCTCTTAGGCTGAGTCATGGTGCTTTGTTGCAGGGCCCATGCATACCATGGGAATATTTCACCATTTCTGCTCTGGTTTTCAGAGTATGACACCAAAACACCCACCTGATGATATCCTTTCAAGAGCAGAGGCATCAACTTGCAGAATTCCGCTTCTTTGGGGAAGTGAGAAATTGCTGAGCTGACACCAAGTCCTGCAGTGTCCCTGTCACCTGCAGAGTCACCACATACTCGCCACGGTAGCGGGCATTGTGACAAAGGTTCTATGTCAGCTGGGTGTGGCAGCCAGGCGCCCCCTAGGGGATGGGGAGCCTGCCAGCCCCGGGCCTGTCACTGCCTGCTGTCCCTGCTGTCACCAGCCAGGCCTCTGAAAATTGGTCAAACCATGCCCAGACTTGGGGCCAATTTGGCCCAAAGTCTTGAAAAGACAAGTCGGGAAGAAAGATATGGGACAAAGGGAGAAAGCGAAGGGAGCAGGAGAAAGGGAAGGAAGAATAAAAAGTAGTGTTGGGCTGCAGGAGTGAGATGGAGGAATTGCAGGAAAAGAGGGAGGAAGTAGGAGAGTGATAGAAAAGGAAAGACGAGACATGCAGCCAGACGAGGGGTTAGTGAGAGAGGATGGGACAGAGAACAGGATGAGAAGGAAATAAGGCAAGGCAAGGACAGGCAAGGACAGGCAAAGCAAGGCTAGGCTGCAGGACAGTTTTTTTGCTTTATATTTTCTAGCACATTCGTCCTCGGACTACGAGGAAAGCCATAAGACCGTATGGATTAGGCCCAAGCAAATACCTCGGCTACTTCAGACACTTAGACTAAGCCTAAAATACGCAGATTACTCCATACGGATTGTTTTTATACTGTGCTTCCACAATCTGCTGGCAGTACAAAAAAATAAGCTGCAGATCTCTTAGGCTGAGTCATGATGCTTTGGTGCAGGGCCCATGCATACCATGGGAATATTTCACCATTTCTGCTCTGGTTTTCAGAGTATGACACCAAAACACCCACCTGATGATATCCTTTCAAGAGCAAAGGCAGCAATTTGCAGAATTCCGCTTCTTTGGGGAAATGAGAAATTGCTGAGCTGACACCAAGTCCTGCAGTGTCCCTGTCACCTGCAGAGTCACCACATACTCGCCACGGTAGCGGGCATTGTGACAAAGGTTCTATGTCAGCTGGGTGTGGCAGCCAGGCGCCCCCTAGGGGATGGGGAGCCTGCCAGCCCCGGGCCTGTCACTGCCTGCTGTCCCTGCTGTCACCAGCCAGGCCTCTGAAAATTGGTCAAACCATGCCCAGACTTGGGGCCAATTTGGCCCAAAGTCTTGAAAAGACAAGTCGGGAAGAAAGATATGGGACAAAGGGAGAAAGCGAAGGGAGCAGGAGAAAGGGAAGGAAGAATAAAAAGTAGTGTTGGGCTGCAGGAGTGAGATGGAGGAATTGCAGGAAAAGAGGGAGGAAGTAGGAGAGTGATAGAAAAGGAAAGACGAGACATGCAGCCAGACGAGGGGTTAGTGAGAGAGGATGGGACAGAGAACAGGATGAGAAGGAAATAAGGCAAGGCAAGGACAGACAAGGACAGGCAAAGCAAGGGTAGGCTGCAGGACAGTTTTTTTGCTTTATATTTTCTAGCACATTCGTCCTCGGACTACGAGGAAAGCCATAAGACCGTATGGATTAGGCCCAAGCAAATACCTCGGCTACTTCAGACACTTAGACTAAGCCTAAAATACGCAGATTACTCCATACGGATTGTTTTTATACTGTGCTTCCACAATCTGCTGTCAGTACAAAAAAATAAGCTGCAGATCTCTTAGGCTGAGTCATGGTGCTTTGTTGCAGGGCCAATGCATACCATGGGAATATTTCACCATTTCTGCTCTGGTTTTCAGAGTATGACACCAAAACACCCACCTGATGATATCCTTTCAAGAGCAAAGGCAGCAATTTGCAGAATTCCGCTTCTTTGGGGAAATGAGAAATTGCTGAGCTGACACCAAGTCCTGCAGTGTCCCTGTCACCTGCAGAGTCACCACATACTCGCCACGGTAGCGGGCATTGTGACAAAGGTTCTATGTCAGCTGGGTGTGGCAGCCAGGCGCCCCCTAGGGGATGGGGAGCCTGCCAGCCCCGGGCCTGTCACTGCCTGCTGTCCCTGCTGTCACCAGCCAGGCCTCTGAAAATTGGTCAAACCATGCCCAGACGTAGGGCCAATTTGGCCCAAAGTCTTGAAAAGACAAGTCGGGAAGAAAGATATGGGACAGAGGGAGAAAGCGAAGGGAGCAGGAGAAAGGGAAGGAAGAATAAAAAGTAGTGTTGGGCTGCAGGAGTGAGATGGAGGAATTGCAGGAAAAGAGGGAGGAAGTAGGAGAGTGATAGAAAAGGAAAGACGAGACATGCAGCCAGACGAGGGGTTAGTGAGAGAGGATGGGACAGAGAAAAGGATGAGAAGGAAATAAGGCAAGGCAAGGACAGGCAAGGACAGGCAAAGCAAGGCTAGGCTGCAGGACAGTTTTTTGCTTTATATTTTCTAGCACATTCGTCCTCGGACTACGAGGAAAGCCATAAGACCGTATGGATTAGGCCCAAGCAAATACCTCGGCTACTTCAGACACTTAGACTAAGCCTAAAATACGCAGATTACTCCATACGGATTGTTTTTATACTGTGCTTCCACAATCTGCTGGCAGTACAAAAAAATAAGCTGCAGATCTCTTAGGCTGAGTCATGGTGCTTTGTTGCAGGGCCCATGCATACCATGGGAATATTTCACCATTTCTGCTCTGGTTTTCAGAGTATGACACCAAAACACCCACCTGATGATATCCTTTCAAGAGCAAAGGCAGCAATTTGCAGAATTCCGCTTCTTTGGGGAAATGAGAAATTGCTGAGCTGACACCAAGTCCTGCAGTGTCCCTGTCACCTGCAGAGTCACCACATACTCGCCACGGTAGCGGGCATTGTGACAAAGGTTCTATGTCAGCTGGGTGTGGCAGCCAGGCGCCCCGTAGGGGATGGGGAGCCTGCCAGCCCCGGGCCTGTCACTGCCTGCTGTCCCTGCTGTCACCAGCCAGGCCTCTGAAAATTGGTCAAACCATGCCCAGACTTGGGGCCAATTTGGCCCAAAGTCTTGAAAAGACAAGTCGGGAAGAAAGATATGGGACAAAGGGAGAAAGCGAAGGGAGCAGGAGAAAGGGAAGGAAGAATAAAAAGTAGTGTTGGGCTGCAGGAGTGAGATGGAGGAATTGCAGGAAAAGAGGGAGGAAGTAGGAGAGTGATAGAAAAGGAAAGACGAGACATGCAGCCAGACGAGGGGTTAGTGAGAGAGGATGGGACAGAGAACAGGATGAGAACGAAATAAGGCAAGGCAAGGACAGGCAAGGACAGGCAAAGCAAGGCTAGGCTGCAGGACAGTTTTTTGCTTTATATTTTCTAGCACATTCGTCCTCGGACTACGAGGAAAGCCATAAGACCGTATGGATTAGGCCCAAGCAAATACCTCGGCTACTTCAGACACTTAGACTAAGCCTAAATTACGCAGATTACTCCATACGGATTGTTTTTATACTGTGCTTCCACAATCTGCTGGCAGTACAAAAAAATAAGCTGCAGATCTCTTAGGCTGAGTCATGGTGCTTTGTTGCAGGGCCCATGCATACCATGGGAATATTTCACCATTTCTGCTCTGGTTTTCAGAGTATGACACCAAAACACCCACCTGATGATATCCTTTCAAGAGCAAAGGCAGCAATTTGCAGAATTCCGCTTCTTTGGGGAAATGAGAAATTGCTGAGCTGACACCAAGTCCTGCAGTGTCCCTGTCACCTGCAGAGTCACCACATACTCGCCACGGTAGCGGGCATTGTGACAAAGGTTCTATGTCAGCTGGGTGTGGCAGCCAGGCGCCCCCTAGGGGATGGGGAGCCTGCCAGCCCCGGGCCTGTCACTGCCTGCTGTCCCTGCTGTCACCAGCCAGGCCTCTGAAAATTGGTCAAACCATGCCCAGACTTGGGGCCAATTTGGCCCAAAGTCTTGAAAAGACAAGTCGGGAAGAAAGATATGGGACAGAGGGAGAAAGCGAAGGGAGCAGGAGAAAGGGAAGGAAGAATAAAAAGTAGTGTTGGGCTGCAGGAGTGAGATGGAGGAATTGCAGGAAAAGAGGGAGGAAGCAGGAGAGTGATAGAAAAGGAAAGACGAGACATGCAGCCAGACGAGGGGTTAGTGAGAGAGGATGGGACAGAGAACAGGATGAGAAGGAAATAAGGCATGGCAAGGACAGGCAAGGACAGGCAAAGCAAGGCTAGGCTGCAGGACATTTTTTTGCTTTATATTTTCTAGCACATTCGTCCTCGGACTACGAGGAAAGCCATAAGACCGTATGGATTAGGCCCAAGCAAATACACCGGCTACTTGAGACACTTAGACTAAGCCTAAAATACGCAGATTACTCCATAAGGATTGTTTTTATACTGTGCTTCCACAATCTGCTGGCAGTACAAAAACATAAGCTGCAGATCTCTTAGGCTGAGTCATGGTGCTTTGTTGCAGGGACCATGCATATCATGGGAATATTTCACCATTTCTGCTCTGGTTTTCAGAGTATGACACCAAAACACCCACCTGATGATATCCTTTCAAGAGCAGAGGCAGCAACTTGCAGAATTCCGCTTCTTTGGGGAAGTGAGAAATTGCTGAGCTGCCACCAAGTCCTGCAGTGTCCCTGTCACCTGCAGAGTCACCACATACTCGCCACGGTAGCGGGCATTGTGACAAAGGTTCTATGTCAGCTGGGTGTGGCATCTAGGCGCCCCCTAGGGGATGGGGAGCCTGTCAGCCCCGGGCCTGTCACTGCCTGCTGTCCCTGCTGTCACCAGCCAGGCCTCTGAAAATTGGTCAAACCATGCCCAGACTTGGGGCCAATTTGGCCCAAAGTCTTGAAAAGACAAGTCGGGAAGAAAGATATGGGACAGAGGGAGAAAGCGAAGGGAGCAGGAGAAAGGGAAGGAAGAATAAAAAGTAGTGTTGGGCTGCAGGAGTGAGATGGAGGAATTGCAGGAAAAGAGGGAGGAAGTATGAGAGTGGTAGAAAAGGAAAGACGAGACATGCAGCCAGACGAGGGTTTAGTGAGAGAGGATGGGACAGAGAACAGGATGAGAAGGAAATAAGGCATGGAAAGGACAGGCAAGGACAGGCAAAGCTAGGCTAGGCTGCAGGACATTTTTTTGCTTTATATTTTCTAGCAAATTCGTCCTCGGACTACGAGGAAAGCCATAAGACCGTATGGATTAGGCCCAAGCAAATACCTCGGCTACTTCAGACACTTAGACTAAGCCTAAAATACGCAGATTACTCCATACGGATTGTTTTTATACTGTGCTTCCACAATCTGCTGGCAGTACAAAAAAATAAGCTGCAGATCTCTTAGGCTGAGTCATGGTGCTTTGTTGCAGGGCCCATGCATACCATGGGAATATTTCACCATTTCTGCTCTGGTTTTCAGAGTATGACACCAAAACACCCACCTGATGATATCCTTTCAAGAGCAAAGGCAGCAATTTGCAGAATTCCGCTTCTTTGGGGAAATGAGAAATTGCTGAGCTGACACCAAGTCCTGCAGTGTCCCTGTCACCTGCAGAGTCACCACATACTCGCCACCATAGCGGGCATTGTGACAAAGGTTCTATGTCAGCTGGGTGTGGCAGCCAGGCGCCCCCTAGGGGATGGGGAGCCTGCCAGCCCCGGGCCTGTCACTGCCTGCTGTCCCTGCTGTCACCAGCCAGGCCTCTGAAAATTGGTCAAACCATGCCCAGACTTGGGGCCAATTTGGCCCAAAGTCTTGAAAAGACAAGTCGGGAAGAAAGATATGGGACAGAGGGAGAAAGCGAAGGGAGCAGGAGAAAGGGAAGGAAGAATAAAAAGTAGTGTTGGGCTGCAGGAGTGAGATGGAGGAATTGCAGGAAAAGAGGGAGGAAGCAGGAGAGTGATAGAAAAGGAAAGACGAGACATGCAGCCAGACGAGGGGTTAGTGAGAGAGGATGGGACAGAGAACAGGATGAGAAGGAAATAAGGCATGGCAAGGACAGGCAAGGACAGGCAAAGCAAGGCTAGGCTGCAGGACATTTTTTTACTTTATATTTTCTAGCACATTCGTCCTCGGACTACGAGGAAAGCCATAAGACCGTATGGATTAGGCCCAAGCAAATACACCGGCTACTTGAGACACTTAAACTAAGCCTAAAATACGCAGATTACTCCATAAGGATTGTTTTTATACTGTGCTTCCACAATCTGCTGGCAGTACAAAAACATAAGCTGCAGATCTCTTAGGCTGAGTCATGGTGCTTTGTTGCAGGGACCATGCATATCATGGGAATATTTCACCATTTCTGCTCTGGTTTTCAGAGTATGACACCAAAACACCCACCTGATGATATCCTTTCAAGAGCAGAGGCAGCAACTTGAAGAATTCCGCTTCTTTGGGGAAGTGAGAAATTGCTGAGCTGCCACCAAGTCCTGCAGTGTCCCTGTCACCTGCAGAGTCACCACATACTCGCCACGGTAGCGGGCATTGTGACAAAGGTTCTATGTCAGCTGGGTGTGGCATCTAGGCGCCCCCTAGGGGATGGGGAGCCTGCCAGCCCCGGGCCTGTCACTGCCTGCTGTCCCTGCTGTCACCAGCCAGGCCTCTGAAAATTGGTCAAACCATGCCCAGACTTGGGGCCAATTTGGCCCAAAGTCTTGAAAAGACAAGTCGGGAAGAAAGATATGGGACAGAGGGAGAAAGCGAAGGGAGCAGGAGAAAGGGAAGGAAGAATAAAAAGTAGTGTTGGGCTGCAGGAGTGAGATGGAGGAATTGCAGGAAAAGAGGGAGGAAGTAGGAGAGTGATAGAAAAGGAAAGACGAGACATGCAGCCAGACGAGGGGTTAGTGAGAGAGGATGGGACAGAGAACAGGATGAGAAGGAAATAAGGCTTGGAAAGGACAGGCAAGGACAGGCAAAGCTAGGCTAGGCTGCAGGACATTTTTTTGCTTTATATTTTCTAGCAAATTCGTCCTCGGACTACGAGGAAAGCCATAAGACCGTATGGATTAGGCCCAAGCAAATACACCGGCTACTTGAGACACTTAGACTAAGCCTAAAATACGAAGATTACTCCATAAGGATTGTTTCTATACTGTGCTTCCACAATCTGCTGGCAGTACAAAAAAATAAGCTGCAGATCTCCTTAGGCTGAGTCATGGTGCTTTGTTGCAGGGCCCATGCATACCATGGGAATATTTCACCATTTCTGCTCTGGTTGTCAGAGTATGACACCAAAACACCCACCTGATGATATCCTTTCAAGAGCAAAGGCAGCAATTTGCAGAATTCCGCTTCTTTGGGGAAATGAGAAATTGCTGAGCTGACACCAAGTCCTGCAGTGTCCCTGTCACCTGCAGAGTCACCACATACTCGCCACAGTAGCGGGCATTGTGACAAAGGTTCTATGTCAGCTGGGTGTGGCAGCCAGGCGCCCCCTAGGGGATGGGGAGCCTGCCAGCCCCGGGCCTGTCACTGCCTGCTGTCCCTGCTGTCACCAGCCAGGCCTCTGAAAATTGGTCAAACCATGCCCAGACTTGGGGCCAATTTGGCCCAAAGTCTTGAAAAGACAAGTCGGGAAGAAAGATATGGGACAGAGGGAGAAAGCGAAGGGAGCAGGAGAAAGGGAAGGAAGAATAAAAAGTAGTGTTGGGCTGCAGGAGTGAGATGGAGGAATTGCAGGAAAAGAGGGAGGAAGTAGGAGAGTGATAGAAAAGGAAAGACGAGACATGCAGCCAGACGAGGGGTTAGTGAGAGAGGATGGGACAGAGAACAGGATGAGAAGGAAATAAGGCATGGCAAGGACAGGCAAGGACAGGCAAAGCAAGGCTAGGCTGCAGGACAGTTTTTTGCTTTATATTTTCTAGCAAATTCGTCCTCGGACTACGAGGAAAGCCATAAGACCGTATGGATTAGGCCCAAGCAAATACACCGGCTACTTGAGACACTTAGACTAAGCCTAAAATACGAAGATTACTCCATAAGGATTGTTTCTATACTGTGCTTCCACAATCTGCTGGCAGTACAAAAAAATAAGCTGCAGATCTCTTAGGCTGAGTCATGGTGCTTTGCTGCAGGGCCCATGCATACCATGGGAATATTTCACCATTTCTGCTCTGGTTTTCAGAGTATGACACCAAAACACCCACCTGATGATATCCTTTCAAGAGCAAAGGCAGCAATTTGCAGAATTCCGCTTCTTTGGGGAAATGAGAAATTGCTGAGCTGACACCAAGTCCTGCAGTGTCCCTGTCACCTGCAGAGTCACCACATACTCGCCACGGTAGCGGGCATTGTGACAAAGGTTCTATGTCAGCTGGGTGTGGCAGCCAGGCGCCCCCTAGGGGATGGGGAGCCTGCCAGCCCCGGGCCTGTCACTGCCTGCTGTCCCTGCTGTCACCAGCCAGGCCTCTGAAAATTGGTCAAACCATGCCCAGACTTGGGGCCAATTTGGCCCAAAGTCTTGAAAAGACAAGTCGGGAAGAAAGATATGGGACAGAGGGAGAAAGCGAAGGGAGCAGGAGAAAGGGAAGGAAGAATAAAAAGTAGTGTTGGGCTGCAGGAGTGAGATGGAGGAATTGCAGGAAAAGAGGGAGGAAGCAGGAGAGTGATAGAAAAGGAAAGACGAGACATGCAGCCAGACGAGGGGTTAGTGAGAGAGGATGGGACAGAGAACAGGATGAGAAGGAAATAAGGCATGGCAAGGACAGGCAAGGACAGGCAAAGCAAGGCTAGGCTGCAGGACATTTTTTTGCTATATATTTTCTAGCACATTCGTCCTCGGACTACGAGGAAAGCCATAAGACCGTATGGATTAGGCCCAAGCAAATACACCGGCTACTTGAGACACTTAGACTAAGCCTAAAATACGCAGATTACTCCATAAGGATTGTTTTTATACTGTGCTTCCACAATCTGCTGGCAATACAAAAACATAAGCTGCAGATCTCTTAGGCTGAGTCATGGTGCTTTGTTGCAGGGACCATGCATATCATGGGAATATTTCACCATTTCTGCTCTGGTTTTCAGAGTATGACACCAAAACACTCACCTTATGATATCCTTTCAAGAGCAAAGGCAGCAACTTGCAGAATTCCGCTTCTTTGGGGAAGTGAGAAATTGCTGAGCTGCCACCAAGTCCTGCAGTGTCCCTGTCACCTGCAGAGTCACCACATAGTGGCCACGGTAGCGGGCATTGTGACAAAGGTTCTATGTCAGCTGGGTGTGGCATCTAGGCGCCCCCTAGGGGATGGGGAGCCTCTCAGCCCCGGGCCTGTCACTGCCTGCTGTCCCTGCTGTCACCAGCCAGGCCTCTGAAAATTGGTCAAACCATGCCCAGACTTGGGGCCAATTTGGCCCAAAGTCTTGAAAAGACAAGTCGGGAAGAAAGATATGGGACAAAGGGAGAAAGCGAAGGGAGCAGGAGAAAGGGAAGGAAGAATAAAAAGTAGTGTTGGGCTGCAGGAGTGAGATGGAGGAATTGCAGGAAAAGAGGGAGGAAGTAGGAGAGTGATAGAAAAGGAAAGACGAGACATGCAGCCAGACGAGGGGTTAGTGAGAGAGGATGGGACAGAGAACAGGATGAGAAGGAAATAAGGCAAGGCAAGGACAGGCAAGGACAGGCAAAGCAAGGCTAGGCTGCAGGACAGTTTTTTGCTTTATATTTTCTAGCACATTCGTCCTCGGACCACGAGGAAAGCCATAAGACCGTATGGATTAGGCCCAAGCAAATACCTCGGCTACTTCTGACACTTAGACTAAGCCTAAAATACGCAGATTACTCCATATGGATTGTTTTTATACTGTGCTTCCACATTCTGCTGGCAGTACAAAAAAATAAGCTGCAGATCTCTTAGGCTGAGTCATGATGCTTTGTTGCAGGGCCCATGCATACCATGGGAATATTTCACCATTTCTGCTCTGGTTTTCAGAGTATGACAACAAAACACCCACCTGATGATATCCTTTCAAGAGCAGAGGCAGCAACTTGCAGAATTCCGCTTCTTTGGGGAAGTGAGAAATTGCTGAGCTGCCACCAAGTCCTGCAGTGTCCCTGTCACCTGCAGAGTCACCACATAGTGGCCACGGTAGCGGGCATTGTGACAAAGGTTCTATGTCAGCTGGGTGTGGCATCTAGGCGCCCCCTAGGGGATGGGGGGCCTGTCAGCCCCGGGCCTGTCACTGCCTGCTGTCCCAGCTGTCACCAACCAGGCCTCTGAAAATTGGTCAAACCATGCCCAGACTTGGGGCCAATTTGGCCCAAAGTCTTGAAAAGACAAGTCGGGAAGAAAGATATGGGACAAAGGGAGAAAGCGAAGGGAGCAGGAGAAAGGGAAGGAAGAATAAAAAGTAGTGTTGGGCTGCAGGAGTGAGATGGAGGAATTGCAGGAAAAGAGGGAGGAAGTAGGAGAGTGATAGAAAAGGAAAGACGAGACATGCAGCCAGACAAGGGGTTAGTGAGAGAGGATGGGACAGAGAACAGGATGAGAAGGAAATAAGGCATGGCAAGGACAGGCAAGGACAGGCAAAGCAAGGCTAGGCTGCAGGACAGTTTTTTGCTTTATATTTTCTAGCACATTCGTCCTCGGACTACGAGGAAAGCCATAAGACCGTATGGATTAGGCCCAAGCAAATACACCGGCTACTTGAGACACTTAGACTAAGCCTAAAATACGCAGATTACTCCATAAGGATTGTTTTTATACTGTGCTTCCACAATCTGCTGGCAGTACAAAAACATAAGCTGCAGATCTCTTAGGCTGAGTCATGGTGCTTTGTTGCAGGGACCATGCATATCATGGGAATATTTCACCATTTCTGCTCTGGTTTTCAGAGTATGACACCAAAACACCCACCTGATGATATCCTTTCAAGAGCAGAGGCAGCAACTTGAAGAATTCCGCTTCTTTGGGGAAGTGAGAAATTGCTGAGCTGCCACCAAGTCCTGCAGTGTCCCTGTCACCTGCAGAGTCACCACATACTCGCCACGGTAGCGGGCATTGTGACAAAGGTTCTATGTCAGCTGGGTGTGGCATCTAGGCGCCCCCTAGGGGATGGGGAGCCTGCCAGCCCCGGGCCTGTCACTGCCTGCTGTCCCTGCTGTCACCAGCCAGGCCTCTGAAAATTGGTCAAACCATGCCCAGACTTGGGGCCAATTTGGCCCAAAGTCTTGAAAAGACAAGTCGGGAAGAAAGATATGGGACAGAGGGAGAAAGCGAAGGGAGCAGGAGAAAGGGAAGGAAGAATAAAAAGTAGTGTTGGGCTGCAGGAGTGAGATGGAGGAATTGCAGGAAAAGAGGGAGGAAGTAGGAGAGTGATAGAAAAGGAAAGACGAGACATGCAGCCAGACGAGGGGTTAGTGAGAGAGGATGGGACAGAGAACAGGATGAGAAGGAAATAAGGCATGGAAAGGACAGGCAAGGACAGGCAAAGCTAGGCTAGGCTGCAGGACATTTTTTTGCTTTATATTTTCTAGCAAATTCGTCCTCGGACTACGAGGAAAGCCATAAGACCGTATGGATTAGGCCCAAGCAAATACACCGGCTACTTGAGACACTTAGACTAAGCCTAAAATACGAAGATTACTCCATAAGGATTGTTTCTATACTGTGCTTCCACAATCTGCTGGCAGTACAAAAAAATAAGCTGCAGATCTCCTTAGGCTGAGTCATGGTGCTTTGTTGCAGGGCCCATGCATACCATGGGAATATTTCACCATTTCTGCTCTGGTTGTCAGAGTATGACACCAAAACACCCACCTGATGATATCCTTTCAAGAGCAAAGGCAGCAATTTGCAGAATTCCGCTTCTTTGGGGAAATGAGAAATTGCTGAGCTGACACCAAGTCCTGCAGTGTCCCTGTCACCTGCAGAGTCACCACATACTCGCCACGGTAGCGGGCATTGTGACAAAGGTTCTATGTCAGCTGGGTGTGGCAGCCAGGCGCCCCCTAGGGGATGGGGAGCCTGCCAGCCCCGGGCCTGTCACTGCCTGCTGTCCCTGCTGTCACCAGCCAGGCCTCTGAAAATTGGTCAAACCATGCCCAGACTTGGGGCCAATTTGGCCCAAAGTCTTGAAAAGACAAGTCGGGAAGAAAGATATGGGACAGAGGGAGAAAGCGAAGGGAGCAGGAGAAAGGGAAGGAAGAATAAAAAGTAGTGTTGGGCTGCAGGAGTGAGATGGAGGAATTGCAGGAAAAGAGGGAGGAAGCAGGAGAGTGATAGAAAAGGAAAGACGAGACATGCAGCCAGACGAGGGGTTAGTGAGAGAGGATGGGACAGAGAACAGGATGAGAAGGAAATAAGGCATGGCAAGGACAGGCAAGGACAGGCAAAGCAAGGCTAGGCTGCAGGACATTTTTTTGCTATATATTTTCTAGCACATTCGTCCTCGGACTACGAGGAAAGCCATAAGACCGTATGGATTAGGCCCAAGCAAATACACCGGCTACTTGAGACACTTAGACTAAGCCTAAAATACGCAGATTACTCCATAAGGATTGTTTTTATACTGTGCTTCCACAATCTGCTGGCAGTACAAAAACATAAGCTGCAGATCTCTTAGGCTGAGTCATGGTGCTTTGTTGCAGGGACCATGCATATCATGGGAATATTTCACCATTTCTGCTCTGGTTTTCAGAGTATGACACCAAAACACTCACCTTATGATATCCTTTCAAGAGCAAAGGCAGCAACTTGCAGAATTCCGCTTCTTTGGGGAAGTGAGAAATTGCTGAGCTGCCACCAAGTCCTGCAGTGTCCCTGTCACCTGCAGAGTCACCACATAGTGGCCACGGTAGCGGGCATTGTGACAAAGGTTCTATGTCAGCTGGGTGTGGCATCTAGGCGCCCCCTAGGGGATGGGGAGCCTCTCAGCCCCGGGCCTGTCACTGCCTGCTGTCCCTGCTGTCACCAGCCAGGCCTCTGAAAATTGGTCAAACCATGCCCAGACTTGGGGCCAATTTGGCCCAAAGTCTTGAAAAGACAAGTCGGGAAGAAAGATATGGGACAAAGGGAGAAAGCGAAGGGAGCAGGAGAAAGGGAAGGAAGAATAAAAAGTAGTGTTGGGCTGCAGGAGTGAGATGGAGGAATTGCAGGAAAAGAGGGAGGAAGTAGGAGAGTGATAGAAAAGGAAAGACGAGACATGCAGCCAGACGAGGGGTTAGTGAGAGAGGATGGGACAGAGAACAGGATGAGAAGGAAATAAGGCAAGGCAAGGACAGGCAAGGACAGGCAAAGCAAGGCTAGGCTGCAGGACAGTTTTTTGCTTTATATTTTCTAGCACATTCGTCCTCGGACTACGAGGAAAGCCATAAGACCGTATGGATTAGGCCCAAGCAAATACCTCGGCTACTTCTGACACTTAGACTAAGCCTAAAATACGCAGATTACTCCATATGGATTGTTTTTATACTGTGCTTCCACATTCTGCTGGCAGTACAAAAAAATAAGCTGCAGATCTCTTAGGCTGAGTCATGATGCTTTGTTGCAGGGCCCATGCATACCATGGGAATATTTCACCATTTCTGCTCTGGTTTTCAGAGTATGACAACAAAACACCCACCTGATGATATCCTTTCAAGAGCAGAGGCAGCAACTTGCAGAATTCCGCTTCTTTGGGGAAGTGAGAAATTGCTGAGCTGCCACCAAGTCCTGCAGTGTCCCTGTCACCTGCAGAGTCACCACATAGTGGCCACGGTAGCGGGCATTGTGACAAAGGTTCTATGTCAGCTGGGTGTGGCATCTAGGCGCCCCCTAGGGGATGGGGGGCCTGTCAGCCCCGGGCCTGTCACTGCCTGCTGTCCCAGCTGTCACCAACCAGGCCTCTGAAAATTGGTCAAACCATGCCCAGACTTGGGGCCAATTTGGCCCAAAGTCTTGAAAAGACAAGTCGGGAAGAAAGATATGGGACAAAGGGAGAAAGCGAAGGGAGCAGGAGAAAGGGAAGGAAGAATAAAAAGTAGTGTTGGGCTGCAGGAGTGAGATGGAGGAATTGCAGGAAAAGAGGGAGGAAGTAGGAGAGTGATAGAAAAGGAAAGACGAGACATGCAGCCAGACAAGGGGTTAGTGAGAGAGGATGGGACAGAGAACAGGATGAGAAGGAAATAAGGCATGGCAAGGACAGGCAAGGACAGGCAAAGCAAGGCTAGGCTGCAGGACAGTTTTTTGCTTTATATTTTCTAGCACATTCGTCCTCGGACTACGAGGAAAGCCATAAGACCGTATGGATTAGGCCCAAGCAAATACACCGGCTACTTGAGACACTTAGACTAAGCCTAAAATACGCAGATTACTCCATAAGGATTGTTTTTATACTGTGCTTCCACAATCTGCTGGCAGTACAAAAACATAAGCTGCAGATCTCTTAGGCTGAGTCATGGAGCTTTGGTGCAGGGACCATGCATATCATGGGAATATTTCACCATTTCTGCTCTGGTTTTCAGAGTATGACACCAAAACACCCACCTGATGATATCCTTTCAAGAGCAGAGGCAGCAACTTGCAGAATTCCGCTTCTTTGGGGAAGTGAGAAATTGCTGAGCTGCCACCAAGTCCTGCAGTGTCCCTGTCACCTGCAGAGTCACCACATAGTGGCCACGGTAGCGGGCATTGTGACAAAGGTTCTATGTCAGCTGGGTGTGGCATCTAGGCGCCCCCTAGGGGATGGGGAGCCTGTCAGCCCCGGGCCTGTCACTGCCTGCTGTCCCTGCTGTCACCAGCCAGGCCTCTGAAAATTGGTCAAACCATGCCCAGACTTGGGGCCAATTTGGCCCAAAGTCTTGAAAAGACAAGTCGGGAAGAAAGATATGGGACAGAGGGAGAAAGCGAAGGGAGCAGGAGAAAGGGAAGGAAGAATAAAAAGTAGTGTTGGGCTGCAGGAGTGAGATGGAGGAATTGCAGGAAAAGAGGGAGGAAGTAGGAGAGTGATAGAAAAGGAAAGACGAGACATGCAGCCAGACGAGGGGTTAGTGAGAGAGGATGGGACAGAGAACAGGATGAGAAGGAAATAAGGCATGGCAAGGACAGGCAAGGACAGGCAAAGCAAGGCTAGGCTACAGGACATTTTTTTGCTTTATATTTTCTAGCACATTCGTCCTCGGACTACGAGGAAAGCCATAAGACCGTATGGATTAGGCCCAAGCAAATACACCGGCTACTTGAGACACTTAGACTAAGCCTAAAATACGCAGATCTCTCCATAAGGATGGTTTTTATACTGTGCTTCCACAATCTGCTGGCAGTACAAAAACATAAGCTGCAGATCTCTTAGGCTGAGTCATGGTGCTTTGTTGCAGGGACCATGCATATCATGGGAATATTTCACCATTTCTGCTCTGGTTTTCAGAGTATGACACCAAAACACCCACCTGATGATATCCTTTCAGGAGCAGAGGCAGCAACTTGCAGAATTCCGCTTCTTCGGGGAAGTGAGAAATTGCTGAGCTGCCACCAAGTCCTGCAGTGTCCCTGTCACCTGCAGAGTCACCACATACTCGCCACGGTAGCGGGCATAGTGACAAAGGTTCTATGTCAGCTGGGTGTGGCAGCCAGGCGCCCCCTAGGGGATGGGGAGCCTGCCAGCCCCGGGCCTGTCACTGCCTGCTGTCCCTGCTGTCACCAGCCAGGCCTCTGAAAATTAGTCAAGCCATGCCCAGACTTGGGGCCAATTTGGCCCAAAGTCTTGAAAAGACAAGTCGGGAAGAAAGATATGGGACAGAGGGAGAAAGCGAAGGGAGCAGGAGAAAGGGAAGGAAGAATAAAAAGCAGTGTTGGGCTGCAGGAGTGAGATGGAGGAATTGCCATTAAAGAGGCAGGAAGCAGGAGAGTGAGAGAAAAGGAAAGAAGAGACATGCAGCCAGAAGAGGGGTTAGTGAGAGAGGATGGGACAGAGAACAGGATGAGAAGGAAATAAGGCAAGGCAAGGACAGGCAAGGACAGGCAAAGCAAGGCTAGGCTGCAGGACAGTTTTTTGCTTTATATTTTCTAGCACATTCGTCCTCGGACTTCGAGGAAAGCCATGAGACCGTATGGATTAGGCCCAAGCAAATACCTCGGCTACTTCAGACACTTAGACTAAGCCTAAAATACGCAGATTACTCCATACGGATTGTTTTTATACTGTGCTTCCACAATCTGCTGGCAGTACAAAAACATAAGCTGCAGACTCTTAGGCTGAGTCATGGTGCTTTGTTGCAGGGACCATGCATATCATGGGAATATTTCACCATTTCTGCTCTGGTTTTCAGAGTATGACACCAAAACACCCACCTGATGATATCCTTTCAAGAGCAGAGGCAGCAACTTGCAGAATTCCGCTTCTTTGGGGAAGTGAGAAATTGCTGAGCTGCCACCAAGTCCTGCAGTGTCCCTGTCACCTGCAGAGTCACCACATACTCGCCACGGTAGCGGGCATTGTGACAAAGGTTCTATGTCAGCTGGGTGTGGCAGCCAGGCGCCCCCTAGGGGATGGGGAGCCTGCCAGCCCCGGGCCTGTCACTGCCTGCTGTCCCTGCTGTTACCAGCCAGGCCTCTGAAAATTGGTCAAGCCATGCCCAGACTTGGGGCCAATTTGGCCCAAAGTCTTGAAAAGACAAGTCGGGAAGAAAGATATGGGACAGAGGGAGAAAGCGAAGGGAGCAGGAGAAAGGGAAGGAAGAATAAAAAGTAGTGTTGGGCTGCAGGAGTGAGATGGAGGAATTGCCATTAAAGAGGCAGGAAGCAGGAGAGTGAGAGAAAAGGAAAGAGGAGACATGCAGCCAGACGAGGGGTTAGTGAGAGAGGATGGGACAGAGAACAGGATGAGAAGGAAATAAGGCAAGGCAAGGACAGGCAAGGACAGGCAAAGCAAGGCTAGGCTGCAGGACAGTTTTTTGCTTTATATTTTCTAGCACATTCGTCCTCGGACTACGAGGAAAGCCATAAGACCGTATGGATTAGGCCCAAGCAAATACAACGGCTACTTGAGACACTTAGACTAAGCCTAAAATACGCAGATTACTCCATAAGGATTGTTTTTATACTGTGCTTCCACAATCTGCTGGCAGTACAAAAACATAAGCTGCAGATCTCTTAGGCTGAGTCATGGTGCTTTGTTGCAGGGACCATGCATATCATGGGAATATTTCACCATTTCTGCTCTGGTTTTCAGAGTATGACACCAAAACACCCACCTGATGATATCCTTTCAAGAGCAGAGGCAGCAACTTGCAGAATTCCGCTTCTTTGGGGAAGTGAGAAATTGCTGAGCTGCCACCAAGTCCTGCAGTGTCCCTGTCACCTGCAGAGTCACCACATAGTGGCCACGGTAGCGGGCATTGTGACAAAGGTTCTATGTCAGCTGGGTGTGGCATCTAGGCGCCCCCTAGGGGATGGGGAGCCTGTCAGCCCCGGGCCTGTCACTGCCTGCTGTCCCTGCTGTCACCAGCCAGGCCTCT
Source organism: Columba livia (assembly GCF_036013475.1). Lineage (NCBI taxonomy): Eukaryota > Metazoa > Chordata > Aves > Columbiformes > Columbidae > Columba > Columba livia. The sequence goes on along the minus strand of NW_027043009.1, from coordinate 2,490,085 downwards.
GAAAATTGGTCAAACCATGCCCAGACTTGGGGCCAATTTGGCCCAAAGTCTTGAAAAGACAAGTCGGGAAGAAAGATATGGGACAGAGGGAGAAAGCGAAGGGAGCAGGAGAAAGGGAAGGAAGAATAAAAAGTAGTGTTGGACTGCAGGAGTGAGATGGAGGAATTGCAGGAAAAGAGGGAGGAAGTAGGAGAGTGATAGAAAAGGAAAGACGAGACATGCAGCCAGACGAGGGTTTAGTGAGAGAGGATGGGACAGAGAACAGGATGAGAAGGAAATAAGGAATGGCAAGGACAGGCAAGGACAGGCAAAGCAAGGCTAGGCTGCAGGACATTTTTTTGCTTTATATTTTCTAGCACAGTCGTCCTCGGACTACGAGGAAAGCCATAAGACCGTATGGATTAGGCCCAAGCAAATACACCGGCTACTTGAGACACTTAGACTAAGCCTAAAATACGCAGATTACTCCATAAGGATTGTTTTTATACTGTGCTTCCACAATCTGCTGGCAGTACAAAAACATAAGCTGCAGACTCTTAGGCTGAGTCATGGTGCTTTGTTGCAGGGACCATGCATATCATGGGAATATTTCACCATTTCTGCTCTGGTTTTCAGAGTATGACACCAAAACACCTACCTGATGATATCCTTTCAAGAGCAGAGGCAGCAACTTGCAGAATTCCGCTTCTTTGGGGAAGTGAGAAATTGCTGAGCTGCCACCAAGTCCTGCAGTGTCCCTGTCACCTGCAGAGTCACCACATAGTGGCCACGGTAGCGGGCATTGTGACAAAGGTTCTATGTCAGCTGGGTGTGGCATCTAGGCGCCCCCTAGGGGATGGGGAGCCTGTCAGCCCCGGGCCTGTCACTGCCTGCTGTCCCTGCTGTCACCAGCCAGGCCTCTGAAAATTGGTCAAACCATGCCCAGACTTGGGGCCAATTTGGCACAAAGTCTTGAAAAGACAAGTCGGGAAGAAAGATATGGGACAGAGGGAGAAAGCGAAGGGAGCAGGAGAAAGGGAAGGAAGAATAAAAAGTAGTGTTGGGCTGCAGGAGTGAGATGGAGGAATTGCCATTAAAGAGGCAGGAAGCAGGAGAGTGAGAGAAAAGGAAAGAAGAGACATGCAGCCAGACGAGGGTTTAGTGAGAGAGGATGGGACAGAGAACAGGATGAGAAGGAAATAAGGCATGGCAAGGACAGGCAAGGACAGGCAAAGCAAGGCTAGGCTGCAGGACATTTTTTTGCTTTATATTTTCTAGCACATTCGTCCTCGGACTACGAGGAAAGCCATAAGACCGTATGGATTAGGCCCAAGCAAATACACCGGCTACTTGAGACACTTAGACTAAGCCTAAAATACGCAGATTACTCCATAAGGATTGTTTTTATACTGTGCTTCCACAATCTGCTGGCAGTACAAAAACATAAGCTGCAGACTCTTAGGCTGAGTCATGGTGCTTTGTTGCAGGGACCATGCATATCATGGGAATATTTCACCATTTCTGCTCTGGTTTTCAGAGTATGACACCAAAACACCCACCTGATGATATCCTTTCAAGAGCAGAGGCAGCAACTTGCAGAATTCCGCTTCTTTGGGGAAGTGAGAAATTGCTGAGCTGCCACCAAGTCCTGCAGTGTCCCTGTCACCTGCAGAGTCACCACATACTCGCCACGGTAGCGGGCATTGTGACAAAGGTTCTATGTCAGCTGGGTGTGGCAGCCAGGCGCCCCCTAGGGGATGGGGAGCCTGCCAGCCCCGGGCCTGTCACTGCCTGCTGTCCCTGCTGTCACCAGCCAGGCCTCTGAAAATTAGTCAAGCCATGCCCAGACTTGGGGCCAATTTGGCCCAAAGTCTTGAAAAGACAAGTCGGGAAGAAAGATATGGGACAGAGGGAGAAAGCGAAGGGAGCAGGAGAAAGGGAAGGAAGAATAAAAAGTAGTGTTGGGCTGCAGGAGTGAGATGGAGGAATTGCCATTAAAGAGGCAGGAAGCAGGAGAGTGAGAGAAAAGGAAAGAAGAGACATGCAGCCAGATGAGGGGTTAGTGAGAGAGGATGGGACAGAGAACAGGATGAGAAGGAAATAAGGCAAGGCAAGGACAGGCAAGGACAGGCAAAGCAAGGCTAGGCTGCAGGACAGTTTTTTGCTTTATATTTTCTAGCACATTCGTCCTCGGACTACGAGGAAAGCCATAAGACCGTACGGATTAGGCCCAAGCAAATACACCGGCTACTTGAGACACTTAGACTAAGCCTAAAATACGCAGATTACTCCATACGGATTGTTTTTATACTGTGCTTCCACATTCTGCTGGCAGTACAAAAACATAAGCTGCAGACCTCTTAGGCTGAGTCATGGTGCTTTGTTGCAGAGACCATGCATATCATGGGAATATTTCACCATTTCTGCTCTGGTTTTCAGAGTATGACACCAAAACACCCACCTGATGATATCCTTTCAAGAGCAAAGGCAGCAACTTGCAGAATTCCGCTTCTTTGGGGAAGTGAGAAATTGCTGAGCTGACACCAAGTCCTGCAGTGTCCCTGTCACCTGCAGAGTCACCACATACTCGCCACGGTAGCGGGCATTGTGACAAAGGTTCTATGTCAGCTGGGTGTGGCAGCCAGGCGCCCCCTAGGGGATGGGGAGCCTGCCAGCCCCGGGCCTGTCACTGCCTGCTGTCCCTGCTGTCAACAGCCATGCCTCTGAAAATTGGTCAAGCCATGCCCAGACTTGGGGCCAATTTGGCCCAAAGTCTTGAAAAGACAAGTCGGGAAGAAAGATATGGGACAGAGGGAGAAAGCGAAGGGAGCAGGAGAAAGGGAAGGAAGAATAAAAAGTAGTGTTGGGCTGCAGGAGTGAGATGGAGGAATTGCCATTAAAGAGGCAGGAAGCAGGAGAGTGAGAGAAAAGGAAAGAGGAGACATGCAGCCAGACGAGGGGTTAGTGAGAGAGGATGGGACAGAGAACAGGATGAGAAGGAAATAAGGCAAGGCAAGGACAGGCAAGGACAGGCAAATCAAGCCTAGGCTGAAGGACATGTTTTTGCTTTATAGTTTGTAGCACATTCATCTTCAGACTAGGAGTAAGGCCATAAGACCGTATGGATTAGGCCCAAGCAAAAACCCCAGCTACTTGAGACACTCAGGATAAGCCTAAAATACGCAGATCTCTCCATAAGGATGGTTTTTATACTGTGCTTCCACAATCTGCTGGCAGTACAAAAAAATAAGCTGCAGATCTCCTTAGGCTGAGTCAAGGTGCTTTGGTGCAGGGACCATGCATATCATGGGAATATTTCACCATTTCTGCTCTGGTTTTCAGAGTATGACACCAAAACACCCACCTGATGATATCCTTTCAAGAGCAAAGGCAGCAATTTGCAGAATTCCGCTTCTTTGGGTAAGTGAGAAATTGCTGAGCTGACACCAAGTCCTGCAGTGTCCCTGTCACCTGCAGAGTCACCACATACTCGCCACCGGTAGCGGGCATTGTGACAAAGGTTCTATGTCAGCTGGGTGTGGCAGCCAGGCGCCCCCTAGGGGATGGGGAGCCTGTCAGCCCCGGGCCTGTCACTGCCTGCTGTCCCTGCTGTCACCAGCCAGGCCTCTGAAAATTGGTCAAACCATGCCCAGACTTGGGGCCAATTTGGCCCAAAGTCTTGAAAAGACAAGTTAGGAAGAAAGACATGGGACAGAGGGAGAAAGCGAAGGGAGCAGGAGAAAGGGAAGGAAGAATAGAAAGTAGTGTTTTGCTGCAGGAGTGAGATGGAGGAATTGCAGGAAAAGAGGGAGGAAGTAGGAGAGTGATAGAAAAGGAAAGACGAGACAAGCAGCTAGACGAGGGGTTAGTGAGAAAGGATGGGACACAGAACAGGATGAGAAGGAAATAAGGCAAGGCAAGGACAGGCAAGGACAGGCAAAGCAAGGCTAGGCTGCAGGACATTTTTTCGCTTTGTAGTTTCTAGCACGTTCGTCTTCAGACTAGGAGTAAGGCCATAAGACCGTATGGATTAGGCCCAAGTAAAAACCCCAGCTACTTGAGACACTGAGACTAAGCCTAAAATACGCAGATCTCTCCATAAGGATGGTTTTTATACTGTGCTTCCACAATCTGCTGGCAGTACAAAAAAATAAGCTGCAGATCTCTTAGGCTGAATCATGGTGCTTTGTTGCAGGGACCATGCATATCATGGGAATATTTCACCATTTCTGCTCTGGTTTTCAGAGTATGACACCAAAACACCCACCTGATGATATCCTTTCAAGAGCAGAGGCAGCAACTTGCAGAATTCCGCTTCTTTGGGGAAGTGAGAAATTGCTGAGCTGACACCAAGTCCTGCAGTGTCCCTGTCACCTGCAGAGTCACCACATACTCGCCACGGTAGCGGGCATTGTGACAAAGGTTCTATGTCAGCTGGGTGTGGCAGCCAGGCGCCCCCTAGGGGATGGGGAGCCTGTCAGCCCTGGGCCTGTCACTGCCTGCTGTCCCTGCTGTCACCAGCCAGGCCTCTGAAAATTGGTCAAACCATGCCCAGACTTGGGGCCAGTTTGGCCCAAAGTCTTGAAAAGACATGTCGGGAAGAAAGATATGGGACAGAGGGAGAAAGCGAAGGGAGCAGGAGAAAGGGAAGGAAGAATAAAAAGTAGTGTTGGGCTGCAGGATTGAGATGGAGGAATTGCCATTAAAGAGGCAGGAAGCAGGAGAGTGAGAGAAAAGGAAAGAAGAGACATGCAGCCAGACGAGGGGTTAGTGAGAGAGGATGGGACAGGGAACAGGATGAGAAGGAAATAAGGCAAGGCAAGGACAGGCAAGGACAGGCAAAGCAAGGCTAGGCTGCAGGACAGTTTTTTGCTTTATATTTTCTAGCACATTCGTCCTCGGACTACGAGGAAAGCCATAAGACCGTATGGATTAGGCCCAAGCAAATACACCGGCTACTTGAGACACTTAGACTAAGCCTAAAATACGCAGATTACTCCATACGGATTGTTTTTATACTGTGCTTCCACAATCTGCTGGCAGTACAAAAAAATAAGCTGCAGATCTGTTAGGCTGAGTCATGGTGCTTTGTTGCAGGGACCATGCATATCATGGGAATATTTCACCATTTCTGCTCTGGTTTTCAGAGTATGACACCAAAACACCCACCTGATGATATCCTTTCAAGAGCAGAGGCAGCAACTTGCAGAATTCCGCTTCTTTGGGGAAGTGAGAAATTGCTGAGCTGACACCAAGTCCTGCAGTGTCCCTGAACCTGCAGAGTCACCACATACTCGCCACGGTAGCGGGCATTGTGACAAAGGTTCTATGTCAGCTGGGTGTGGCAGCCAGGCGCCCCCTAGGGGATGGGGAGCCTGCCAGCCCCGGGCCTGTCACTGCCTGCTGTCCCTGCTGTCAACAGCCAGGCCTCTGAAAATTGGTCAAGCCATGCCCAGACTTGGGGCCAATTTGGCCCAAAGTCTTGAAAAGACAAGTCGGGAAGAAAGATATGGGACAGAGGGAGAAAGCGAAGGGAGCAGGAGAAAGGGAAGGAAGAATAAAAAGTAGTGTTGGGCTGCAGGACTGAGATGGAGGAATTGCAGGAAAAGAGGGAGGAAGTAGGAGAGTGATAGAAAAGGACAGATGAGACATGCAGCCAGACGAGGGGTTAGTGAGAGAGGATGGGACAGAGAACAGGATGAGAAGGAAATAAGGCATGGCAAGGACAGGCAAGGACAGGCAAAGCAAGGCTAGGCTGCAGGACATTTTTTTGCTTTATCTTTTCTAGCACATTCGTCCTCGGACTACGAGGAAAGCCATAAGACCGTATGGATTAGGCCCAAGCAAATACACCGGCTACTTGAGACACTTAGACTAAGCCTAAAATACGCAGATTACTCCATAAGGATTGTTTTTATACTGTGCTTCCACAATCTGCTGGCAGTACAAAAACATAAGCTGCAGATCTCTTAGGCTGAGTCATGGTGCTTTGTTGCCCGGACCATGCATATCATGGGAATATTTCACTATTTCTGCTCTGGTTTTCAGAGTATGACACCAAAACACCCACCTGATATTATCCTTTCAAGAGCAGAGGCAGCAGCTTGCAGAATTCCGCTTCTTTGGGGAAGTGAAAAATTGCTGAGCTGCCACCAAGTCCTGCAGTGTCCCTGTCACCTGCAGAGTCACCACATACTCGCCACGGTAGCGGGCATTGTGACAAAGGTTCTATGTCAGCTGGGTGTGGCAGCCAGGCGCCCCCTAGGGGATGGGGAGCCTGTCAGCCCCAGGCCTGTCACTGCCTGCTGTCCCTGCTGTCACCAGCCAGGCCTCTGAAAATTGGTCAAACCATGCCCAGACTTGGGGCCAATTTGGCCCAAAGTCTTGAAAAGACAAGTCGGGAAGAAAGATATGGGACAGAGGGAGAAAGCGAAGGGAGCAGGAGAAAGGGAAGGAAGAATAAAAAGTAGTGTTGGGCTGCAGGAGTGAGATGGAGGAATTGCAGGAAAAGAGGGAGGAAGTAGGAGAGTGATAGAAAAGGAAAGACGAGACATGCAGCCAGACGAGGGGTTAGTGAGAGAGGATGGGACAGAGAACAGGATGAGAAGGAAATAAGGCATGGCAAGGACAGGCAAGGACAGGCAAAGCAAGGCTAGGCTGCAGGACATTTTTTTTGCTTTATATTTTCTAGCACATTCGTCCTCGGACTACGAGGAAAGCCATAAGACCGTATGGATTAGGCCCAAGCAAATACACCGGCTACTTGAGACACTTAGACTAAGCCTAAAACACGCAGATTACTCCAGAAGGATTGTTTTTATACTGTGCTTCCACAATCTGCTGGCAGTACAAAAAAATAAGCTGCAGATCTCTTAGTCTGAGTCATGGTGCTTTGTTGCAGGGACCATGCATATCATGGGAATATTTCACCATTTCTGCTCTGGTTTTCAGAGTATGACACCAAAACACCCACCTGATGATATCCTTTCAAGAGCAAAGGCAGCCACTTGCAGAATTCCGCTTCTTTGGGTAAGTGAGAAATTGCTGAGCTGCCACCAATTCCTGCAGTGTCCCTGTCACCTGCAGAGTCACCACATACTCGCCACGGTAGCAGGCATTGTGACAAAGGTTCTATGTCAGCTGGGTGTGGCAGCCAGGCGCCCCCTAGGGGATGGGGAGCCTGTCAGCCCCGGGCCTGTCACTGCCTGCTGTCCCTGCTGTCACCAGCCAGGCCTCTGAAAATTGGTCAAACCATGCCCAGACTTGGGGCCGATTTGGCCCAAAGTCTTGAAAAGACAAGTCGGGAAGTAAGATATGGGACAGAGGGAGAAAGCGAAGGGAGCAGGAGAAAGGGAAGGAAGAATAAAAAGTAGTGTTGGGCTGCAGGAGTGAGATGGAGGAATTGCAGGAAAAGAGGGAGGAAGTAGGAGAGTGATAGAAAAGGAAAGAGGAGTCATGCAGCCAGACGAGGGGTTAGTGAGAGAGGATGGGACAGAGAACAGGATGAGAAGGAAATAAGGCATGGCAAGGACAGGCAAGGACAGGCAAAGCAAGGCTAGGCTGCAGGACATTTTTTTGCTTTATATTTTCTAGCACATTCGTCCTCGGACTACGAGGAAAGCCATAAGACCGTATGGATTAGGCCCAAGCAAATACACCGGCTACTTGAGACACTTAGACTAAGCCTAAAATACGCAGATTACTCCATAAGGATTGTTTTTATACTGTGCTTCCACAATCTGCTGGCAGTAAAAAACATAAGCTGCAGATCTCGTTAGGCTGAGTCATGGTGCTTTGTTGCAGGGACCATGCATACCATGGGAATATTTCACCATTTCTGCTCTGTTGTTCAGAGTATGACACCAAAACACTCACCTTATGATATCCTTTCAAGAGCAAAGGCAGCAATTTGCAGAATTCCGCTTCTTTGGGGAAATGAGAAATTGCTGAGCTGACACCAAGTCCTGCATTTTCCCTGTCACCTGCAGAGTCACCACATACTCGCCACGGTAGCAGGCATTGTGACAAAGGTTCTATGTCAGCTGGGTGTGGCAGCCAGGCGCCCGCTAGGGGATGGGGAGCCTGTCAGCCCCGGGCCTGTCACTGCCTGCTGTCCCTGCTGTCACCAGCCAGGCCTCTGAAAATTGGTCAAACCATGCCCAGACTTGGGGCCAATTTGGCCCAAAGTCTTGAAAAGACAAGTCGGGAAGAAAGATATGGGACAGAGGGAGAAAGCGAAGGGAGCAGGAGAAAGGGAAGGAAGAATAAAAAGTAGTGTTGGGCTGCAGGAGTGAGATGGAGGAATTGCCATTAAAGAGGCAGGAAGCAGGAGAGTGAGAGAAAAGGAAAGAAGAGACATGCAGCCAGACGAGGGGTTAGTGAGAGAGGATGGGACAGAGAACAGGATGAGAAGGAAATAATGCAAGGCAAGGACAGGCAAGGACAGGCAAAGCAAGGCTAGGCTGCAGGACAGTTTTTTCTTTATATTTTCTAGCACATTCGTCCTCGGACTACGAGGAAAGCCATAAGACCTTATGGATTAGGCCCAAGCAAATACCTCGTCTACTTCAGACACTTAGACTAAGCCTAAAATACGCAGATTACTCCATACGGATTGTTTTTATACTGTGCTTCCACAATCTGCTGGCAGTACAAAAAAATAAGCTGCAGATCTCTTAGGCTGAGTCATGGTGCTTTGTTGCAGGGCCCATGCATACCATGGGAATATTTCACCATTTCTGCTCTGGTGTTCAGAGTATGACACCAAAACACCCACCTTATGATATCCTTTCAAGAGCAAAGGCAGCAATTTGCAGAATTCCGCTTCTTTGGGGAAATGAGAAATTGCTGAGCTGACACCAAGTCCTGCAGTGTCCCTGTCACCTGCAGAGTCACCACATACTCGCCACGGTAGCGGGCATTGTGACAAAGGTTCTATGTCAGCTGGGTGTGGCAGCCAGGCGCCCCCTAGGGGATGGGGAGCCTGTCAGCCCCGGGCCTGTCACTGCCTGCTGCCCCTGCTGTCTCCAGCCAGGCCTCTGAAAATTGGTCAAACCATGCCGAGACTTGGGGACAGTTTGGCCCAAAGTCTTGAAAAGACAAGTCAGGAAGAAAGATATGGGACAGAGGGAGAAAGCGAAGGGAGCAGGAGAAAGGGAAGGAAGAATAAAAAGTAGTGTTGGGCGGCAGGAGTGAGATGGAGGAATTGCAGGAAAAGAGGGAGGAAGTAGGAGAGTGATAGAAAAGGAAAGGCGAGACATGCAGCCAGACGAGGGGTTAGTGAGAGAGGATGGGACAGAGAACAGGATGAGAAGGAAATAAGGCATGGCAAGGACAGGCAAGGACAGGCAAAGCAAGGCTAGGCTGCAGGACATTTTTTTGCTTTATATTTTCTAGCACATTCGTCCTCGGACTACGAGGAAAGCCATAAGACCGTATGGATTAGGCCCAAGCAAATACACCGGCTACTTGAGACACTTAGACTAAGCCTAAAATACGCAGATTACTCCATAAGGATTGTTTTTATACTGTGCTTCCACAATCTGCTGGCAGTACAAAAACATAAGCTGCAGATCTCTTAGGCTGAGTCATGGTGCTTTGTTGCTGGGACCATGCATATCATGGGAATATTTCACCATTTCTGCTCTGGTTTTCAGAGTATGACACCAAAACACCCACCTGATGATATCCTTTCAAGAGCAGAGGCAGCAACTTGCAGAATTCCGCTTCTTTGGGGAAGTGAGAAATTGCTGAGCTGACACCAAGTCCTGCAGTGTCCCTGTCACCTGCAGAGTCACCACATACTCGCCACGGTAGCGGGCATTGTGACAAAGGTTCTATGTCAGCTGGGTGTGGCAGCCAGGCGCCCCCTAGGGGATGGGGAGCCTGCCAGCCACGGGCCTGTCACTGCCTGCTGTCCCTGCTGTCACCAGCCAGGCCTCTGAAAATTGGTCAAACCATGCCCAGTCTTGGGGCCAATTTGGCCCAAAGTCTTGAAAAGACAAGTCGGGAAGAAAGATATGGGACAGAGGGAGAAAGCGAAGGGAGCAGGAGAAAGGGAAGGAAGAATAAAAAGTAGTGTTGGGCTGCAGGAGTGAGATGGAGGAATTGCAGGAAAAGAGGGAGGAAGTAGGAGAGTGATAGAAAAGGAAAGACGAGACATGCAGCCAGACGAGGGGTTAGTGAGAGAGGATGGGACAGAGAACAGGATGAGAAGGAAATAAGGCATGGCAAGGACAGGCAAGGACAGGCAAAGCAAGGCTAGGCTGCAGGACATTTTTTTGCTTTATATTTTCTAGCACATTCGTCCTCGGACTACGAGGAAAGCCATAAGACCGTACGGATTAGGCCCAAGCAAATACACCGGCTACTTGAGACACTTAGACTAAGCCTAAAATACGCAGATTACTCCATAAGGATGGTTTTTATACTGTGCTTCCACAATCTGCTGGCAGTACAAAAAAATATGCTGCAGATCTCTTAGGCTGAGTCATTGTGCTTTGTTGCAGGGACCATGCATATCATGGGAATATTTCAACATTTCTGCTCTGGTTTTCAGAGTATGACTCCAAAACACCCACCTGATGATATCCTTTCAAGAGCAGAGGCAGCAACTTGCAGAATTCCGCTTCTTTGGGGAAGTGAGAAATTGCTGAGCTGCCACCAAGTCCTGCAGTGTCCCTGTCACCTGCAGAGTCACCACATACTCGCCACGGTAGCGGGCATTGTGACAAAGGTTCTATGTCAGCTGGGTGTGGCAGCCAGGCGCCCCCTAGGGGATGGGGAGCCTGTCAGCCCCGGGCCTGTCACTGCCTACTGTCCCTGCTGTCACCAGCCAGGCCTCTGAAAATTGGTCAAACCATGCCCAGACTTGGGGCCAATTTGGCACAAAGTCTTGAAAAGACAAGTTAGGAAGAAAGACATGGGACAGAGGGAGAAGCGAAGGGAGCAGGAGAAAGGGAAGGAAGAATAAAAAGTAGTGTTGGGCTGCAGGAGTGAGATGGAGGAATTGCAGGAAAAGAGGTAGGAAGTAGGAGAGTGATAGAAAAGGAAAGACGAGACATGCAGCCAGACGAGGGGTTAGTGAGAGAGGATGGGACAGAGAACAGGATGAGAAGGAAATAAGGCATGGCAAGGACAGGCAAGGACAGGCAAAGCAAGGCTAGGCTGCAGGACATTTTTTTGCTTTATATTTTCTAGCACATTCGTCCTCGGACTACGAGGAAAGCCATAAGACCGTACGGATTAGGCCCAAGCAAATACACCGGCTACTTGAGACACTTAGACTAAGCCTAAAATACGCAGATTACTCCATAAGGATGGTTTTTATACTGTGCTTCCACAATCTGCTGGCAGTACAAAAACTTAAGCTGCAGATCTCTTAGGCTGAGTCATGGTGCTTTGTTGCTGGGACCATGCATATCATGGGAATATTTCACCATTTCTGCTCTGGTTTTCAGAGTATGACACCAAAACACCCACCTGATGATATCCTTTCAAGAGCAGAGGCAGCAACCTGCAGAATTCCGCTTCTTTGGGGAAGTGAGAAATTGCTGAGCTGCCACCAAGTCCTGCAGTGTCCCTGTCACCTGCAGAGTCACCACATACTCGCCACGGTAGCGGGCATTGTGACAAAGGTTCTATGTCAGCTGGGTGTGGCAGCCAGGCGCCCCCTAGGGGATGGGGAGCCTGTCAGCCCCGGGCCTGTCACTGCCTGCTGTCCCTGCTGTCACCAGCCAGGCCTCTGAAAATTGGTCAAACCATGCCCAGACTTGGGGCCAATTTGGCCCAAAGTCTTGAAAAGACAAGTCGGGAAGAAAGATATGGGACAGAGGGAGAAGCGAAGGGAGCAGGAGAAAGGGAAGGAAGAATAAAAAGTAGTGTTGGGCTGCAGGAGTGAGATGGAGGAATTGCAGGAAAAGAGGGAGGAAGTAGGAGAGTGATAGAAAAGGAAAGACGAGACATGCAGCCAGACGAGGGGTTAGTGAGAGAGGATGGGACAGAGAACAGGATGAGAAGGAAATAAGGCATGGCAAGGACAGGCAAGGACAGGCAAAGCAAGGCTAGGCTGCAGGACATTTTTTTGCTTTATATTTTCTAGCACATTCGTCCTCGGACTACGAGGAAAGCCATAAGACCGTATGGATTAGGCCCAAGCAAATACACCGGCTACTTGAGACACTTAGACTAAGCCTAAACTACGCAGATTACGCCATAAGGATGGTTTTTATACTGTGCTTCCACAATCTGCTGGCAGTACAAAAACATAAGCTGCAGATCTCTTAGGCTGAGTCATGGTGCTTTGTTGCAGGGACCATGCATATCATGGGAATATTTCACCATTTCTGCTCTGGTTTTCAGAGTATGACACCAAAACACCCACCTGATGATATCCTTTCAAGAGCAGAGGCAGCAATTTGCAGAATTCCGCTTCTTTGGGGAAGTGAGAAATTGCTGAGCTGCCACCAAGTCCTGCAGTGTCCCTGTCACCTGCAGAGTCACCACATACTAGCCACGGTAGCAGGCATTGTGACAAAGGTTCTATGTCAGCTGGGTGTGGCAGCCAGGCGCCCCCTAGGGGATGGGGAGCCTGCCAGCCACGGGCCTGTCACTGCCTGCTGTCCCTGCTGTCACCAGCCAGGCCTCTGAAAATTGGTCAAACCATGCCCAGTCTTGGGGCCAATTTGGCCCAAAGTCTTGAAAAGACAAGTCGGGAAGAAAGATATGGGACAGAGGGAGAAAGCGAAGGGAGCAGGAGAAAGGGAAGGAAGAATAAAAAGTAGTGTTGGGCTGCAGGAGTGAGATGGAGGAATTGCCATTAAAGAGGCAGGAAGCAGGAGAGTGAGAGAAAAGGAAAGACGAGACATGCAGCCAGACGAGGGGTTAGTGAGAGAGGATGGGACAGAGAACAGGATGAGAAGGAAATAAGGCAAGGCAAGGACAGGCAAGGACAGGCAAAGAAAGGCTAGGCTGCAGGACATTTTTTTGCTTTATATTTTCTAGCACATTCGTCCTCGGACTACGAGGAAAGCCATAAGACCGTATGGATTAGGCCCAAGCAAATACACCGGCTACTTGAGACACTTAGACTAAGCCTAAAATACGCAGATTACTCCATAAGGATTGTTTTTATACTGTGCTTCCACAATCTGCTGGCATTAGAAAAAAATAAGCTGCAGATCTCTTAGGCTGAGTCATGGTGCTTTGTTGCAGGGACCATGCATATCATGGGAATATTTCACCATTTCTGCTCTGGTTTTCAGAGTATGACAACAAACACCCACCTGATGATATCTTTTCAAGAGCAAAGGCAGCAATTTGCAGAATTCCGCTTCTTTGGGGAAGTGAGAAATTGCTGAGCTGCCACCAAGTCCTGCAGTGTCCCTGTCACCTGCAGAGTCACCACATACTCGCCATGGTAGCGGGCATTGTGACAAAGGTTCTATGTCAGCTGGGTGTGGCAGCCAGGCGCCCCCTAGGGGATGGGGAGCCTGTCAGCCCCGGGCCTGTTACTGCATGCTGTCCCTGCTGTCACCAGCCAGGCCTCTGAAAATTGGTCAAACCATGGCCAGACTTGGGGCCTGTTTGGCCCAAAGTCTTGAAAAGACAAGTCAGGAAGAAAGATATGGAACAGAGGGAGAAAGCGAAAGCAGCAGGAGAAAGGAAAGGAAGAATAAAAAGTAGTGTTGGGCTGCAGGAGGCAGATGGAGGAATTGCCATTAAAGAGGCAGGAAGCAGGAGAGTGAGAGAAAAGGAAAGAAGAGACATGCAGCCAGACGAGGGGTTAGTGAGAGAGGATGGGACAGAGAACAGGATGAGAAGGAAATAAGGCAAGGCAAGGACAGGCAAGGACAGGCAAAGCAAGGCTAGGCTGCAGGACATTTTTTCGCTTTATAGTTTCTAGCACATTCGTCTTCAGACTAGGAGTAAGGCCATAGGACCGCAAGGATTAGGCCCAAGCAAAAACCCCAGCTACTTGAGACACTTAGACTAAGCCTAAAATACGCAGATCTCTCCATAAGGATGCTTTTTATACTGTGCTTCCACAATCTGCTGGCAGTACAAAAAAATAAGCTGCAGATCTCCTTAGGCTGAGTCATGGTGCTTTGTTGCAGGGACCATGCATATCATGGGAATATTTCACCATTTCTGCTCTGGTGTTCAGAGTATGACACCAAAACACCCACCTGACGATATCCTTTCAAGAGCAGAGGCAGCAACTTGCAGAATTCCGCTTCTTTGGGGAAGTGAGAAATTGCTGAGCTGCCACCAAGTCCTGCAGTGTCCCTGTCACCTGCAGAGTCACCACATACTCGCCACGGTAGCGGGCATTGTGACAAAGGTTCTATGTCAGCTGGGTGTGGCAGCCAGGCGCCCCCTAGGGGATGGGGAGCCTGCCAGCCCCGGGCCTGTCACTGCCTGCTGTCCCTGCTGTCACCAGCCAGGCCTCTGAAAATTGGTCAAACCATGCCCAGACTTGGGGCCTGTTTGGCCCAAAGTCTTGAAAAGACAAGTCGGGAAGAAAGATATGGGACAGAGGGAGAAAGCGAAGGGAGCAGGAGAAAGGGAAGGAAGAATAAAAAGTAGTGTTGGGCTGCAGGAGTGAGATGGAGGAATTGCCATTAAAGAGGCAGGAAGCAGGAGAGTGAGAGAAAAGGAAAGAAGAGACATGCAGCCAGACGAGGGGTTAGTGAGAGAGGATGGGACAGAGAACAGGATGAGAAGGAAATAAGGCAAGGCAAGGACAGGCAAGGACAGGCAAAGAAAGGCTAGGCTGCAGGACATTTTTTTGCTTTATATTTTCTAGCACATTCGTCCTCGGACTACGAGGAAAGCCATAAGACAGTATGGATTAGGCCCAAGCAAATACACCGGCTACTTCAGACACTTAGACTAAGCCTAAAATACGCAGATTACTCCATAAGGATTGTTTTTATACAGTTCTTCCACAATCTGCTGGCAGTACAAAAACAAGCTGCAGATCTCTTAGGCTGAGTCATGGTGCTTTGTTGCAGGGAACATGCATATCATGGGAATATTTCACCATTTCTGCTCTGGTATTCAGAGTATGACAACAAAACACCCACCTGATGATATCCTTTCAAGAGCAAAGGCAGCAATTTGCAGAATTCCGCTTCTTTGGGGAACTGAGAAATTGCTGAGCTGAACACCAAGTCCTGCAGTGTCCCTGTCACCTGCAGAGTCACCACATACTCGCCACGGTAGCGGGCATTGTGACAAAGGTTCTATGTCAGCTGGGTGTGGCAGCCAGGCGCCCCCTAGGGGATGGGGAGCCTGTAAGCCCCGGGCCTGTCACTGCCGGCGGTCCCTGCTGGGACCAGCCAGGCCTCTGAAAACTTGTCAAACAATGCCCAGACTTGGGGCCAGTTTGGCCCAAAGTCTCCAAGAGACAAGTCGGGAAGAAAGATATGGGACAGAGGGAGAAAGCGAAGGGAGCAGGAGAAAGGGAAGGAAGAATAAAAAGTAGTGTTGGGCTGCAGGAGTGGGATGGAGGAATTGCCATTAAAGAGGCAGGAAGCATGAGAGTGAGAGAAAAGGAAAGAAGAGACATGCAGCCAGACGAGGGGTTAGTGAGAGAGGATGGGACAGAGAACAGGATGAGAAGGAAATAAGGCAAGGCAAGGACAGGCAAGGACAGGCAAAGCAAGGCTAGGCTGCAGGACATTTTTTCGCTTTATAGTTTCTAGCACATTCGTCTTCAGACTAGGAGTAAGGCCATAGGACCGCATGGATTAGGCCCAAGCAAAAACCCCAGCTACTTGAGACACTTAGACTAAGCCTAAAATACGCAGATCTCTCCATAAGGATGGTTTTTATACTGTGCTTCCACAATCTGCTGGCAGTACAAAAAAATAAGCTGCAGATCTCCTTAGGCTGAGTCATGGTGCTTTGTTGCAGGGACCATGCATATCATGGGAATATTTCACCATTTCTGCTCTGGTGTTCAGAGTATGACACCAAAACACCCACCTGACGATATCCTTTCAGGAGCAGAGGCAGCAACTTGCAGAATTCCGCTTCTTTGGGGAAGTGAGAAATTGCTGAGCTGCCACCAAGTCCTGCAGTGTCCCTGTCACCTGCAGAGTCACCACATACTCGCCACGGTAGCGGGCATTGTGACAAAGGTTCTATGTCAGCTGGGTGTGGCAGCCAGGCGCCCCCTAGGGGATGGGGAGCCTGCCAGCCCCGGGCCTGTCACTCCCTGCTGTCCCTGCTGTCACCAGCCAGGCCTCTGAAAATTGGTCAAACCATGCCCAGACTTGGGGCCTGTTTGGCCCAAAGTCTTGAAAAGACAAGTCGGGAAGAAAGATATGGGACAGAGGGAGAAAGCGAAGGGAGCAGGAGAAAGGGAAGGAAGAATAAAAAGTAGTGTTGGGCTGCAGGAGTGAGATGGAGGAATTGCCATTAAAGAGGCAGGAAGCAGGAGAGTGAGAGAAAAGGAAAGAAGAGACATGCAGCCAGACGAGGGGTTAGTGAGAGAGGATGGGACAGAGAACAGGATGAGAAGGAAATAAGGCAAGGCAAGGACAGGCAAGGACAGGCAAAGAAAGGCTAGGCTGCAGGACATTTTTTTGCTTTATATTTTCTAGCACATTCGTCCTCGGACTACGAGGAAAGCCATAAGACAGTATGGATTAGGCCCAAGCAAATACACCGGCTACTTCAGACACTTAGACTAAGCCTAAAATACGCAGATTACTCCATAAGGATTGTTTTTATACAGTTCTTCCACAATCTGCTGGCAGTACAAAAACAAGCTGCAGATCTCTTAGGCTGAGTCATGGTACTTTGTTGCAGGGACCATGCATATCATGGGAATATTTCACCATTTCTGCTCTGGTATTCAGAGTATGACAACAAAACACCCACCTGATGATATCCTTTCAAGAGCAAAGGCAGCAATTTGCAGAATTCCGCTTCTTTGGGGAACTGAGAAATTGCTGAGCTGAACACCAAGTCCTGCAGTGTCCCTGTCACCTGCAGAGTCACCACATACTCGCCACGGTAGCGGGCATTGTGACAAAGGTTCTATGTCAGCTGGGTGTGGCAGCCAGGCGCCCCCTAGGGGATGGGGAGCCTGTAAGCCCCGGGCCTGTCACTGCCGGCGGTCCCTGCTGGGACCAGCCAGGCCTCTGAAAACTTGTCAAACAATGCCCAGACTTGGGGCCAGTTTGGCCCAAAGTCTCCAAGGGACAAGTCGGGAAGAAAGATATGGGACAGAGGGAGAAAGCGAAGGGAGCAGGAGAAAGGGAAGGAAGAATAAAAAGTAGTGTTGGGCTGCAGGAGTGGGATGGAGGAATTGCCATTAAAGAGGCAGGAAGCATGAGAGTGAGAGAAAAGGAAAGAAGAGACATGCAGCCAGACAAGGGGTTAGTGAGAGAGGATGGGACAGAGAACAGGATGAGAAGGAAATAAGGCAAGGCAAGGACAGGCAAGGACAGGCAAGGACAGGCAAAGCAAGGCTAGGCTGCAGGACATTTTTTCGCTTTATAGTTTCTAGCACATTCGTCTTCAGACTAGGAGTAAGGCCATAAGACCGTATGGATTAGGCCCAAGCAAAAACCCCAGCTACTTGAGACACTTAGATTAAGCCTAAAATACGCAGATCTCTCCATAAGGATGGTTTTTATACTGTGCTTCCACAATCTGCTGGCAGTAAAAAAATATAAGCTGCAGATCTCCTTCGGCTGAGTCATGGTGCTTTGTTGCAGGGACCATGCATATCATGGGAATATTTCACCATTTCTACTCTGTTTTTCAGTGTATTACACCAAAACACCCATCTGATGACATCCTTTCAAGAGCAAAGGTAGTAATTTGCAGAATTCCGCTCCTTTGGGGAAGTGAGAAATTGCTGAGCTGCCACCAAGTACTGCAGTGTCCCTGTCACCTGCAGAGTCACCACATACTCGCCACTGTAGCGGGCATTGTAACAAAGGTTCTATGTCAGCTGGGTGTGGCAGCCAGGCGCCCCCTAGCGGATGGGGAGCCTGTCAGCCCCGGGCCTGTCACTGCCTGCTGTCCCTGCTGTCACCAGCCAGGCTTCTTAAAATTGGTCAAACCATGCCCAGACTTGGGGCCAATTTGGCCCAAAGTCTTGAAAAGACAAGTTGGGAAGAAAGATATGGGACATAGGGAGAAGAGAAGGGAGCAGGAGAAAAGGAAGGAAGAATAAAAAGTAGTGTTGGGCTGCAGGAGTGAGATGGAGGAATAGCAAGAGAAGAGGCAGGAAGGAGGAGAGTGAGAGAAAAGGAAAGAAGAGACATGCAGCCAGACGAGGGGTTAGTGAGAGAGGATGGGACAGAGAACAGGATGAGAAGGCAATAAGGCAAGCCAAGGACAGGCAAGGACAGGCAAGGACAGGCAAAGCAAGGCTAGGCTGCGGGACATTTTTTGCTATATAGTTTCTAACACATTCGTGTTCAGACTAGGAGTAAGGCCATCAGACCGTATGGATTAGGCCCAAGCAAAAACCCCAGCTACTTGAGACGCTTAGACTAAGCCTAAAATACGCAGATCTCTCCATAAGGATGGCTTTTATACTGTGCTTCCATAATCTGCTGGCAGTACAAAAAAATAAGCTGCAGATCTCCTTAGGCTGAGTCATGGTGCTTTGGTGCAGGGACCATGCATATCATGGGAATATTTCACCGTTTCTGCTCTGGTTTTCAGTGTATGACACCAAAACACCCACTTGACGACATCCTTTCAAGAGCCAAGGCAGCAATTTGCAGAAGGCAGCAATTCACAGAATTCCGCTTCTTTGGGGAAGTGAGAAATGGCTGAGCTGACACCAAGTCCTGCAGTGTCCCTGTCACCTGCAGAGTCACCACATACTCGCCATGGTAGCGGGCATTGTGACAAAGGTTCTATGTCAGCTGGGTGTGGCAGCCAGGCGCCCCCTAGGGGATGGGGAGCCTGTAAGGCCCGTGCCTGTCACTGCCTGCTGTCAATGCTGTGACCAGCCAGGCCTTTGAAAACTTGTCAAACAATGTCCAGACTTGGGGCCAGTTTGGCCCAAAGTCTCCAAGACACAAGTCGGGAAGGAAGATATGGGACAGAGGGAGAAAGCGAAGGGAGCAGGAGAAAGGGAAGGAAGAATAAAAAGTAGTGTTGGGCTGCAGGAGTGAGATGGAGGAATTGCCATTAAAGAGGCAGGAAGCAGGAGAGTGAGAGAAAAGGAAAGAAGAGACATGCAGCGAGACGAGGGGTTAGTGAGAGAGGATGGGACAGAGAACAGGATGAGAAGGAAATAAGGCAAGGCAAGGACAGGCAAGGACAGGCAAGGACAGGCAAAGCAAGGCTAGACTGCAGGACATTTTTTCGCTTTATAGTTTCTAGCACATTCGTCCTCGGACTACGAGGAAAGCCATAAGACCGTATGGATTAGGCCCAAGCAAAAACCCCAGCTACTTGAGACGCTTAGACTAAGCCTAAAATATGCAGATCTCTCAATAAGGATGGTTTTTATACTGTGTTTCCACAATCTGCTGGCTGTAAAAAAACACAAGCTGCAGATCTCTCAGGCTGAGTCATGGTGCTTTGGTGCAGGGACCATGCTTATCATGGGCATATTTCACCATTTCTGCTCTGGTTTTCAGAGTATGACACCAAACCACCGACCTTACGACATCCTTTCAAGAGCAAAGGCAGCAATTTGCAGAATTCCGCTTCTTTGGGGAAGTGAGAAATTGCTGAGCTGACACCAAGTCCTGCAGTGTCCCTGTCACCTGCAGAGTCACCACATACTCGCCACGGTAGCAGGCATTGTAACAAACGTTTTATGTCAGATGGGTGTGGCAGCCAGGTGCCCCCTAGGGGATGGGGAGCCTGTCAGCCCCGAGCCTCTCACTGCCTGCTGTCCCTGCTGACACCAGCCAGGCCTCTGAAAATTGGTCAAACCATGCCCAGACTTGGGGCCAATTCGGCCCAAAGTCTTGAAAAGACAAGTCGGGAAGAAAGATATGGGACAGAGGGAGAAAGCGAAGGGAGCAGGAGAAAGGGAAGGAAGAATAAAAAGTAGTGTTGGGCTGCAGGAGTGAGATGGAGGAATTGCAAGAAAAGAGGCAGGAAACAGGAGAGTGAGAGAAAAGGAAAGAAGAGACATGCAGCCAGACGAGGGGTAAGTGAGAGAGGATGGGACAGAGAACAGGATGAGAAGGTAATAAGGTAAGGGAAGGACAGGCAAGGACAGGCAAAGCAAGGCTAGGCTGCAGGACATTTTTTCGCTGTATAGTTTCTATCACATTCATCTTCAGACTAGGAGTAAGGCCATAAGACCGTATGGATTAGGCCCAAGCAAAAACCCCAGCTACTTGAGACACTTAGACTAAGCCTAAAATAGGAAGATGTCTCCATAAGGATGGTTTTTATACTGTGCTTCCACAGTCTGCTGGCAGTACAAAAAAATAAGCTGCAGATCGCTTAGGCTGAGTCATGGTGCTTTGGTGCAGGGACCATGCTTACCATGGGCATATTCCACCATTTCTGCTCTGGTTTTCAGTGTATGTTACCAAACACCCACGGGATGACATCCTTTCAAGAGCAAAGGCAGCAATTTGCAGAATTCCGCTTCTTTGGGGAAGTGAGAAATTGCTGAGCTGACACCAAGTCCTGCAGTGTCCCTGTCACCTGCAGAGTCACCACATACTCGCCACGGTAGCGGGCATTGTGACAAAGGTTCTATGTCATCTGGGTGTGGCAGCCAGGAGCCCCCTAGGAGATGGGGAGCATGTCAGCCCCGGGCTTGTCACTGCCTGCTGTCCCTGCTGTCACCAGCCAGGCCTCTGAAAATTGGTCAAACCATGCCCAGACTTGGGGCAAATTTGGCCCAAAGTCTCCAACAGACAAGTCGGGAAGAAAGATATGGGACACAGGGAGAAAGCGAAGGGAGCAGGAGAAAGGGAAGGAAGAATAAAAAGTAGTGTTGGGCTGCAGGAGTGAGATGGAGGAATTGCAAGAAAAGAGGCAGGAAGCAGGAGAGTGAGAGAAAAGGAAAGAAGAGATATGCAGCCAGACAAGGGGTTAGTGAGAGAGGATGGGACAGAGAACAGGATGAGAAGGAAATAAGGCAAGGCAAGGACAGGCAAGGACAGGCAAAGCAAGGCTAGGCTGCAGGACATTTTTTTGCTGTATAGTTTCTATCACATTCATCATCAGACTAGGAGTAAGGCCATAAGACCGTATGGATTAGGCCCAAGCAAAAACCCCAGCTACTTGAGACACTTAGACTAAACCTAAAATATGCAGATCTCTCAATAAGGATAGTTTTTATACTGTGCTTCCACAATCTGCTGGCTGTAAAAAAACACAAGCTGCAGATCTCTCAGGCTGAGTCATGGTGCTTTGGTGCAGGGACCATGCTTATCATGGGCATATTTCACCATTTCTGCTCTGGTTTTCAGAGTATGACACCAAACCACCGACCTTACGACATCCTTTCAAGAGCAAAGGCAGCAATTTGCAGAATTCCGCTTCTTTGGGGAAGTGAGAAATTGCTGAGCTGCCACCAAGTCCTGCAGTGTCCCTGTCACCTGCAGAGTCACCACATACTCGCCACGGTAGCGGGCATTGTGACAAAGGTTCTATGTCAGCTGGGTGTGGCAGTCAGGCGTCCCCTAGGGGATGGGGAGCCTGTTAGCCCCGGGCCTGTCACTGCCTGCTGTCCCTGCTGTCACCAGCCAGGCCTCTGAATATTGGTCAAACCATGCCCAGACTTGGGGCCAATTTGTCCCAAGGTCTTGAAAAGACAAGTCGGGAAGAAAGATATGGGACAGGGGGAGAAAGCGAAGGGAGCAGGAGAAAGGGAAGGAAGAATAAAAAGTAGTGTTGGGCTGCAGGAGTGAGATGGAGGAATTGTAAGAAAAGAGGCAGGAAGCAGGAGAGTGAGAGAAAAGGAAAGACGAGACATGCAGGCAGACGAGGGGTTAGTGAGAGAAGACTGGACAGAGAACAGGATGAGAAGGAAATAAGGCAAGGGAAGGACAGGCAAGGACAGGCAAAGCAAGGCTAGGCTGCAGGACATTTTTTTGCTGTATAGTTTCTAGCACTTTCATCTTCAGACTAGGACTAAGGCCATAAAACTGTATGGATTACGCCCAAGTAAATACCCCAGCTACTTGAGACACTTAGACTAAGCCTAAAACACGCAGATCTCTCCATAAGCATGGTTTTTATACTGTGCTTCCACAATCTGCTGGCAGTACAAAAACATAAGCTGCAGATCTCTTAGGCTGAGTCATGGTGCTTTGGTGCATGGACCATGCATATCATGAGAATATTTCACCATTTCAGCTCTGGTTTTCAGTGTATGACACCAAAACACCCACTTGATTATATCCTTTCAAGAGCAAAGGCAGCAATTTGCAGAATTCTGCTTCTTTGGGGAAGTGAGAAATTGCTGAGCTGACACCAAGTCCTGCAGTGTCCCTGTCACATGCAGAGTCACTGCATCCTCTCCAAGATAGCAGGCATTGTGACAAAGGTTCTATGTCAGATGGGTGTGGCAGCAAGGCGACCCTAGGTTATGGGGAGCCTGTCAGCCCCGGGCATGTCACTGCCTGCTGTCCCTGCTCTCTACTAGCCAGGCCTCTGAAAACAGGTCAAACCATGCCAAGACTTGGGGCCAATTTGGCCCAAAGTCTTGAAAAGACAAGTTGGGAAGAATCATGTGGGACAGAGGGAGAAAGCGAAGGGAGCAGAACAAAGGGAAGGAAGAATAAGAAGTAGTGTTGGGCTGCAGGAGTGAGATGGAGGAATTGCAGGAAAATAGGCAGGAAGGAAGATAATGAGAGAAAAGGAAAGAAAAGACATGCAGCCAGACAGGGGGTTAGTGAGAGAGGATGGGACAGAGAACAGGATGAGAAGGAAATAAGGGAAGGCAAGGACCGACAAGGACAGACAAGGCAAGGCTAGGCTGCAGGACATTTTTTTGCTTTGTAGTTTCTAGCACATTCCTCTTCAGACAAGGAGGAAATCCACAAGACCGTATGGATTAGGTCCAAGAAAAAAAACCCAGCTACTTGAGACACTTAGACTAAGCCTAAAATACGAAGATCTCTCCATAAGGATGGTTTTTATACTGTACTTCCACAATCTGCTGACAGTACAAAAAAATAAGCTGCATATCTCCTTATGCTGAGTCATAGTGCAGTGGGGCAGGGACCATGCATATCATGGGAATATTTCTCCATTTCTGCTCTGGTTTTCCGTGTATTACACCAGAAACACCCACCTGATGACATCCTTTCAAGAGCAAAGGCAGCAAATTGCAGAATTCCGCTTCTTTGGGGAAGTAAGAGATTGCTGAGCTGACACCAAGTCCTGCAGTGTCCCTGTCACCCGCAGAGTCACCGCATCTTCGCCACGCTAGCAGGCATTGTGACAAAGGTTCTATGTCATCTGGGTGTGGCAGCCAAGCGCCCCCTACGGGATGGAGAGCCTGTCAGCCCCGAGCCTGTCACTGCCTGCTGGCCCTGCTGTCACCAGCCAGGCCTCTGAAAACTTGTCAAACCATGCCCAGACGTGGGGCCAGTTTGGTCCGAAGTCTCCAACAGAGAAGTCGAGAGGAACGATATGGGACATAGGGAGAAAGCGAAGGGAGCAGGAGAAAGGGAAGGAAGAATAAAAAGTAGTGTTTGGCTGCAGGAGTGAAATGGAGGAAATGCAATAAAAGAGGCAGGAAGCAGGAGAGTGAGAGAAAAGGAACTAAGAGACATGCAGCCAGACGAGGGATTAACGAGAGAGAATGGGACAGAGAACAGGATGAGACATTTAGACTAAGCCTAAAATATGAAGATCTCTCCATAAGAATGGTTTTTATACTGTACTTCCACAATCTGCAGGCAGTACAAAAAAATAAGCTGCAGTTCTTCTTAGGCTGAGTCATGGTGCTTTGGGGCGGGGATCATGCATATCATGGGCATATTTCACTATTACTGGTCTGGTTTTCAGCGTATTACACCGAAACACCCACCTGATGACATCCTTTCAAGAGCAAAGGTTCGCGGTTGAGGCGTACAAACGACATGGACCAAGTTCTTTCAAGATGAAAGTAATAGATGCCTTTTATTGCTACAAGTGCATTTCTATACAATTCTACCAGTTCATGTGTCTTTTCAATATTGGTTACAAGTTTCAGCACTGACATCTCATTGGTTAATTTTTCTATCATCCATGTTATTCTTCTATCCCCTTCTTTCTCACGGGTACATCTCTCCTCTCTCCGGATACTCCTTTACTCCCATCCTTCTCAAGGGTAAATCTTAATATCTCAAGGCTGATCTCTACTCTCATATTTTCTGTCAAGGATTCCACAGACCCGCTGCAGTTTCCCACAATTCCCCCTTTTTTTATTTTTGCTAAAAATGCTGCCCTCATTGTCCACTGCAGGGCCCTTTGCAGCAGAGAAATCATGCATGGCAACATTAGTAACACAACCACAACAACCATCAAAATGATCAGTCCTGTTTTCACTACTGATAACAACCATCCTAGAAACCCTCAACCACTAATCAATTTATTTAACAAATCCCATCGAAGTCTTCACAGCCATGTCCTTGAGCTAATAACAAAAAATCTATCGCGACCCCACTCTGCCATGTGGCATGTCTTACAGAATGTACATCTAGAAAAAGTCCACTTAAAGCCTTTTAAGTTCTGTTAGTTTGCTTAACTAGTCAGCATCCTAATTTTCTAAAATATTTAAAGCTTTTAGCTGTGCCAACACCAGATACAAGAGATTCTAAAACCCTTAACCTTGAACCCCAAAAATCTACATTATCATCACATTTTGACTCATATACACGCAAAAAGTGTTTTTCTCGTCTTGCTCTTCTGTGATCTATTATCTATTATACATTGGGCGTTAAGAGAGTTAATAGTCCCAAAATACACAGTCCTTCAACAGCATTAGAAGGAATTCCTGGTCAGGCTCTATCTCCACAGATCAAGAATACACCATACAGGAGGTTTTGGGGTCGCTGTTCCCACATTATCAATGACATCCCTTGGATTCTTCTGCGAGCCATTGCACCATTGAGTTTCATTTCTATAGTCACCAAAGGTAGAATTAACATTTTGCAGTTTTATTCATTCATTTTCTCGTATATTGTTCTGACACTTTTCACAAACCAGGTTGATACAAGTGTCCATGGGCATAGATGCCAGCAATTCCAGTTCCTGTGGTTCAATGTCTATTTCCGGGAGACAGTTAATCCAAAGTGCCATGTTAGTATTATTACAGTTTGTTGCAATGCCTCTGCACCAACCTCTATTTTGAAACAGTTGTGTGATGCTGCTGTAGTCATCAAGGGGGATGCCAACCAAGCATGTGTGGAACGGGTTTTCCAGAGATGCCATAGCTAGGCATATGGAGTCCTGGTCAGTCATGTTGGTTAAAGTACTCCACATGTTAGTCTTTGTCTGTGCGGGCATCCAAAACACAGCAGCTGCAACAATCATTGTCAGGAAGATAACACAGGTTTCACATTTCGTGCTGGCAACCATTGCGGCCCTTGATCTGTAAAGACATAAGCATAGCCTCTCCCCCAGGTTATCAATTGATGTGGCCTTTTCCATTGACCATTAACTAGTGATTTGGCCATAACTAATGTAGGTTCTTTCTGATTTAGCATGGTTTTGGGTCACACTTGCAAAGTATTTCATCACATACAATGCTTTTGACAATAGGTGTTGTGGTGTTTTCCCTACTTCTCCCCCCTTTTTGTTTAAAAAAGAACAGAACCAAAACAAAAAACACAGTTCAGAAGGAGATACGTGCATTGGACCTTGACTACGTACTCAGAATCACAAATCAAATTTAGAGGTTCCTCCTTAAAAAGCTCTAAGTAATGTAAAGCTGTGTCAAGTTCTGCTAATTGGGTTGAACCTTCAATAATTTTTACAGAATGATGCCAATTGTTATCTTCACACCAAACCACTACAGCTTTATGGGACTTCCCAGAACCAGCAACAAAAACTTTGCAAGTATGTAGGATCAGACCAAATACAAGTATGGCCTGTGACCTGATGTGAAAGACTTGCAGGTTCTGCAGCAATTTACATTTTACATTTATGCATGCCAAAAGCTGTGCTGTTAAGAAAACCAGCTAGTGCAATTTACAAAGACATAGATTACAAATAAAATTAAAAAATCAGAATTACATTTCACAAATGGTACATATATGACAAAAGGATCATGGCCTATTGAAACTTAAATTCATTCCCTGCTTTTCTTGATCAGAGTAAAAAGCAGTATATCAGTCTGCTAGCAATCTCATCATACTGTTCCACAATAGCCACAGGTTGTTTCTATGTTGTAGCTATAAATAGACAAATCTGCAAGTCCAATTGAATGCAGTCAGCCTGTAAAGTTGTCATAAATTTATTCCTCAAAGTTTCCAACTCCATTTTGGCTGTCATATTTATTGGATATTGTTTTCCCTTACCAGATCGAAGTCCTGTTTCAGATCAATCAGTGTAGTATTTGCTTTATCGAAACATTGGCTGTTAATACTAGTGGAAATACAACATTTGAAATTTCCTTGGAGATTTCTCACTTGCAGCAAGCAGATATGCGCCATCCAAGCAGCTTCTTGTAGGCCATGCAACTAAACAGAATTCTCAGAAAACGTTATTTGAGCTTACAATTTACTTAACAAATCTTAACCTAAGAGAAGTATAGGAGTTTCTAACAACTATAAGAATTCATGTATTTAAACTTTGTTCCAAATATGGCATTCTATTGGTCTCAAAAAACGGCCTTTTTTCATTCTCTCTCATGACCTCAAAAACTAGCACAGTGAATTTACTAAGAAGTCACTTACAACTAATTACCACAGAATAAGTCTATTAACAAATTTTTGGTTTAGTTTTCCAGTTTCATTAGAACTATGGGTCTGCTAAGGATGCCTTTAAACTTCACCCTCGGACTGCTCCATTCAGTATTACATCGCTGCAGTGGCGGGGAGAGAGAACCCCCCTTTCACTGCTTTAAAAGCAGGCAGCCAGATTTTTCCAGTTGTTTTTTCTTTCTGTGCAGTGTAGATATAACCAAGGTCACGCAGCTGGCATACTGGCTGGTATGAAGTAGGAGGTTCTGGGAAACTTCTCAGTTACAATGAGCTGCACACAGGCCTGGGATATTTTGCTCTTTTGTTTACCCATTTCATTCCAACTACAAATTTCAAGTAGCTCAGAAATAGTTACATTCCTTAGCTTCATTTACGTTTTACAATTTAGAGGTGTCAAAAAACAGTATAAACCAGTATAATAAACATAAATCCATTAGTCTATTTTCCTAGATCCAAATCAGTTAATATTCTAGCAATTTTTAAATACAACCTCTTCCAAATTCACAGCTATCATAGCATTTTAACAATTTAAATGCTTTTCTAACAATATAAGCGATTACTTTAATGTGTAAGGATGCATCCTAAGGGGGAGCAAGGTGGAATTTTAGCAGTGGAACCGGTTCACATTTTGTAATTATCTCCCCAAACAAGATTCTTTTGGTACCAAATATGAATATGCAAACTAAAATACTGAGCTCAGATGTGAAAACCATATACCAAGTTCAAATAAGCAGATGGATCACAGTTACACCAATTTAAGACAATATCTCAATTTTTTGCATTGCACCTTTGGGCTGCCTACTGCTCAGCCAGGTGGAGGTACCTCTGGGTCTCCCTGACAAAAAAAGTCAGTGCGCACTGGAGCCCCATCGGCCCCCGCAGCGAGCTGGACTGGGCAAGGCCTTTTTTGTTTTATTTTGTTTTGTTTTAGTGTCTCATCTGGTGCGCCACAGCTGTTATGCCAAAACCAGGATTCTTTACATGATGTGCATACGGAAAAACCAAATCCAGCACACCGAGATGAGACACAGCCTGTCACAGAGTTGCGCAAGTCTGAATGCCGGAATAAAGGTAGCATGCTAGAGAAAAGAAAAAAAAATAACAGCTACTACACACAAAATTTTACCATCACATTCACGCAGTAAAGAACTAAATTACTTATGATCTTCTGTATTATCACAAAACACACATTTTGAGTCAACGGATTCTCATAATTTAACAGACTGTAAACTTATCGTACCATATAATAAAGACCTACCAAAATTGCAACATGCTTAAACCGATACCCACAAAGAAAACAGGTTAATGAGGGAAGCATCTTGCAGACTTCAGCAAGTTTACTGTGACATGTGTGTTGTCAGTTAACTCTCTCTCAGCTTGTTGACGTTCAAATCGTTCCAGCTGTAAAACTGTCTGTAATGATCTAATGATCTCTTGTAGAGATTTATTTTGTCCTGCTCTTCTCATCTTAAAAACAACATTAATTGCAACAAAATTCTATTCTCCGGACACTTTTCCCAATCATTTAACGTAAACAGCAGCGAACACTGATTTCAATATTTAACAAGATCTTCCTTCCTCATAATTCTGAGTGCTTTCCTAAGTTTTAAAACACCTCCCAATACTGATTTTTCAGGAACACAACTGAAAACAATTATTCCTGACCCCGTCTTGCAAGTAAAACCTTGAGAATGGGGAGGGAGGGGGAGAAAACACAGGGTGCTTGCAGCACGACTGGGAAAAATGGGGACAGAGTTTTACGGCGCACTGAAAAACAACTAGTAAAACAATTAACTCACATTCCTGACAAGCTGCTTGATTTTCAGAGAGGCAATACACAGAAGCACATAATATGTACTGTAAAACTTGCAGATAACACATCGGTAGCAAGCATTAGCATTCTCTACTGCTAATTTCAACATTAGTGCTTCCTTAACTTCTAAGTTTTCAACCTGCTTATTGATGGCCTCTTGAAGGTGGTCAATAAATTGCATGTAATTCTCACTGGGACCCTGATCAATAGTTGCAATTGATTTGGCTGCATTGTTGGTTTCAGGCACCTTTATCATAGCTTGATATGCGAGGTCTGGTGACTGCCTCAGGATTTCAGAAAGTTATCGTGCCTGTAGTTGTGGTGTGTCAATTAGTGTCTCTTCCAGAAACACACGGGGTCCCGTGGTTTAACTGTAACTGAAAATGGGGGTAAATCCCAGCTTTTTGGTAAGTTCAGTTTACGCTCTGAAACTCCACCCCCACCCTCAGGAATTCGCTTTTTAGCAGCGTGGGAGGGAGGCGGGGGCAGGTTGGGGGGACCCAAATCCATAGGAATTACGTTATTTGGCTCAGTCTGGCTCACCACGGGGGGTCCTCCCCACCTAAATCTCCAGGCAAGGGGGGATAGGAAAAAAAATGTCCATTTTTTTCTTCCGCAACTGATAGCGGCGGGGCAGAGGGTTGAACTGTGATCAATGGCGGTGACGCAGACGGCGGAACCGCGGTTGATGATGGTAGAGGAGAGGTTCGAGCTGTGATTGATGACAGCGGAGCGGTCGGCCGAACGCATTGCTCCGACCGGTGTTTTGAGGGCCCCTCCCGAGATCGCACATAACCCAACGCTGTTTTTTCATGTGAGTCTTTCATAGCTTTTATCTGATCTCAGGGCCACACACATGTATATGAGTCTTTCATAATTTTTTTCTGATCTCGGAGCCACACATACGTATGCTCCTTCTTTACTCCTTTTAACTTTCCAAGAAAGTGCCGCGGATCCTTATCCGTGTCAGATAATACGGACTTGGGTGGTTTTGACGAATCCTTAGTAACAGGGGAGGTTGGAGTAGTACTTAATCTTGCCTTTTCCTCCAAATCTGGCCCAGGAGAGCCAGGAAGACCATCCCCCTCCGCCGCCTCTGCCTGTTGCTGTTTTAACTCTTTCAGAGTATCTAATAACAAGCACCACGTCGTTAACAGTTCAGATGCTTCCTTGGACCCTTTAGTAGCACTGTCAAGCAGTTTATCCCCCAAGTCCATCCATTGTGACACACTAAATGCTGTCACAGGATTAACCTCTATACCTTGTGCTTTGCCCCATAGTAACATTTTTCTTAAAGTCAGTTCTGGAAGGCTAACACCCTGCTTCTTCAGAAGCAGCTTCCATGTAGATAATATAGTACCCTCTTCTTTAGATAAGTTTCAACCCCCCTGTTCCCGGTAACTCACCTCCTCCTTAGCGAGATGTCTTTTCAACGTTCCGGACCTTCGGCAGCTCTCCTCGGCTGCTCTTATCAGCTGTACTGGGCTCCGTCTCCACAGCTCTTCTCCGGCTGTTCACAGCTTCACGCTGTCACCTTGTCATGCGAGATCCTCTTCAGGCAGGATCACGTCGGGGTCACCATATGTCGCGGTTGAGACAGACAAATGACATGGACCAAGTTCTTTCAAGATGAAAGTAATAGATGCCATTTATTGCTACAAGTGCATTTTTATACAATTCAATCAGTTCATGTGTCTTTTCACTATTGGTTACAAGTTACAGCACTAACATCTCATTGGTTAATTTTTCTATCATCCATGTTACTCTTCTATCCCTTTCTCTCTCACGGGTACATCTCTCCTCTCTCCGGATACTCCTTTACTCCCATCCTTCTCAAGGGCAAATCTTAATATCTCAAGGCTGATCTCTAGTTTCATACTTTCTGTCAAGGATTCCACATACCCGCTGCAGTTTCCCACAACACACACACTGTCTAATTGGGTTTGTGACACACACACGATGTCCAATGGTGTTTGTGACACACACGGTGTCAAATGGGGTTTGTGACACACACGGTGTCAAATGGGGTTTGCGACACACACACTGTCGAGGGGGGTTTGTGACACACACGCTGTCCAATGGTGTTCGTGACACACACAATGTCCAATGGGGTTTGTGACACACACGCTGTCCAATGGGGATTGTAACACACACACGCTGTCTATTGGTGTTTGTGACACGCATACTGTCCAATGGGGTTTCTGACACACACTCTGTCCAATGGGTGATGTGACACAAAGACTGTCCAGGGGGGTTTGAGACACACACACTGTTTAAAGGGGTTTGTCACATACACTCTGTCCAATGAGGTTTATGCCACACACACTGACCAATGGGGATTGTGACACACAGACGCTGTCCAATGGGGTTTGTGAAACACACTGTCCAATGGGGATTGTGACACACACACTGTCCAATGGGGATTGTGAACACACACATGCTGTCCAATGGTGTTTGTGACACACAAACTCTGTCCAATGGGGTTTGTGACACACACGCTGTCCAGTGGAGATTTTGACACACACACGCTGTCCAATGGGGGTTGTGACACACACAATCTATCCAATGGGCTTGTGAAACACACGTTGTCCAATGGGGATAGTGACACACATGCTGTCCAGTGTGTTTTGTGACACACAAACTGTCCAATGGGGTTTGTGACACACACACTTTCCACTGGGTTTGGAACACACACGCTGTCCAGGTGAGTTTGTGACACACACGCTGTCCAATGGGGTTTGTGACACACACACTCTGTCCTGGACAGCGTATTTTGGACAGGGTATTTTGACTCACACACGCTCTCCAATGGGGTTTGGACACACACACTGTTCAATGGGGTTTGTGACACACACACTGTCCAATGGGGATTGTGGCACACACATGCTGTCCAATGGGGTTTGTAACACACACGTGGTCCAACGGGGTTCGTGACACATACGCTGTCCAATAGGGTTTGCGACACACACACTTTCCAATGCGGTTTGTGACACACACGCTGTCCAATGGGGTTCGTGACACACACGCTGTCCAATAAGGTTTATGACACACACACTTTCCAATGGGGTTTGTGACACACATGCTGTCCAATGGGGTTCGTGACACACACGCTGTCCAATAAGGTTTATGACACACAAACTTTCCAATGGGGTTTGTGACACACACGCTGTCCAATGGGGTTTGTGACACATACACTGTTCCGGGGGGTTTGTGACGCACACGTTGTCCAATGGTGTTTGTGACACAGAGACTCTCCAGGGGTGTTTGTGACACATGCGCTGTCCAGAGGGGTTTGTGACACACACACGCTGTCCAATGGGGTTTGTCACACACATGCTGTCCACTGGGGATTTTGACACACACATGCTGTCCAATGGGGATTGAGAGATACACACGCTGTCCAATGGTGTTTGTGACACGCATGCTGTCCAATGGGTTTTGTGACACACACACTGTCTGGGGGGGTTTATGAAACAATCGCTGTCCAATGGGGTTTGTGACACACACACTCTGTCCAATGGGGTTCGTGACACACACACTGGCCAGTGGGGATTGTGACACACACGCTTTCCTATGGGGTTTGTGACACACACACGCTGTCCAATGGGGTTTGTGTCACACACACACTTTCCAATGGGTTTTGTGAAACACACGCGCTCTCCAATGTGGTTTATGAGAAACACACTTTCCAATGGGTTTTGTGGCACACACACTGTCCAATGGGGTTTGTGACAAATACATGCTGTCCAATGTTATTTGTGAACATACACGCTGTCCAATGCTTTTTGTGACACACACACTCTGTCTAATGGGGATTGTGACACACACACGCTGTCCCATAGGGTCTGTGATACGCATGCTGTCCAATGGGGTTTGTGACACACACATTGTACAGGGGGGGTTGTGACACATACGCTGTGCAATGGGGTTTGTGACACACACACTCTGTCCAATGGGGATTGTGACACACACACACTGTCCAATGAGGATTGTGACACAAACAAGGTCCAATGGCGTTTGTGATACACACGCTGTCCAATGGGGATTGTGA
This sequence comes from Columba livia, assembly GCF_036013475.1. Lineage (NCBI taxonomy): Eukaryota > Metazoa > Chordata > Aves > Columbiformes > Columbidae > Columba > Columba livia. The sequence continues at coordinate 2,457,369 of NW_027043009.1, read as the reverse complement.
CAAACACGTGCTGTCCAATGGTGTTTGTGACACGCATGCTGTCCAATGGCGTTTGTGACACACACGATGTCCAATGCGGTTCATGACAAACACTCTGTCCAGTGGCGTTTGTGAAACACACACTGTCCAGTAGGGTTTGTGACACACACATTTTCCAATGGGGTTTCTAACACACACGCAGTTCAAATGGAGTTTTTGACACAGACAGTGTCCACGGGAGTTTGTGACACTCACGCTGTCCAATGGGGATTGTGACACACACTCTGTCCAATGGGGTTTGTCACACACATTCTGTCCAACGAGGTTTGTGACACACACACTGTAAAATGGGTATTGTGACACACACACGCTGTCCAGTGGGGTTTGTTACACACACTCTGTCCAATATGGCTTGTGACATACACGCTGTCCAATAGGGTTTGTGACACACACACGCTATCCAATGTGGTTTGTGACACACACAATTTCCAATCGGGTCTGTGACATACGCACGGTGTCCAATGTTGTTTGTGACACACACACTGTCAAATGGGGATTGTGACACACACACGCTGTCCAATGGTGTTTGTGACACACAGGCTGTCCAATGGGGTTTGTGACACACACTCTGTCTAATGTTGTTTGTGACACATACACTTTCCAATGAGGATTGTGACACACACACGCTGTCCAATGGGGTTTGTGACACACACACTGTAAAATGGGGTTTGTGAAACACACGGTGTCAAATGGGGTTTGTGACATGCACACTGCCCAGGGCGGTTTGTGACACACACGCTGTCCAATGGGGTTTGTGACAAACACACTATCCAGGTCAGTTTGTGACACACACGCTGTCCAATGGGATTTGTGAAACAGAGACTCTCCAGAGGTGCTTGTGACACACACGCTGTCCAGAGGGTTCTGTGACACACACACTGTCCAATGGGGTTTGTGACACACACACTGTCCGGCTGCATTTCCGACACACACAATGTCCAATGGTGTTTGTGACACACACGCTGTCTAATGGAGATTGTGAAACACACACTGTCCAGAGGGGATTGTGACACATGCACTATACAATGGGGTTTGTCACACCCACTCTGTCCAAAGGGGTTTGTGACACACACACATTCCAATGGGGTTTGTGACACACACACTGTCCAGGGGGGTTTGTGACACACAGACTGACCAATGGGGGTTGTGACACACACGCTGTTTAATGGGGTTCGTAACACACACGCTGTCCAGTGGGATTCGTGAGACACACACTGTCCAATGGGGTTTGTGACACACACACTTTCCAATGGGTATTGAGACACACACACGCTGTCCAAAGGGTTTTGTTGCACACAAGAGCTATCCAATGGGGTTTGTGACACACACATTTTCCAATGGCGTTTCTGACACACTCGCTGTCAAAAGGGGTTTGTGACAGACACACTGTCCAGGGTGGTTCGTGACACACGCACTGTACAATGGGGTTTGTGACACACATGCTGCCCATTGGGGACTGTGACACCCACACTGTCCAATGGGGTTTGTGACACACACACTCTGTCCAGTGGGGTTTGTGAAACAGAGACTATCCAATGGGGATTGGGACACACACCCTGTCCAATGGGGTTTGTCACACCCACTCTGTCCAATGGGGATTGTGACACACACACACTGTCCAATGGGAAATGTGACACACACATGCTGTCCAATGGGGATTGTGACAGACACATGCGGTGCAATGGTGTTTGTGACACGCATGCTGTCCAATGTGCTTGTGACACACACACACAGTCCATAGGGGTTTGTGACACACATGCTGTCCAATGGGGTTTGTGACACTAACGCTGTCCAAGTGGGTTTGTGACACACACACTGTCCATTGGAGTTTGTAACACACACACGCTATCCAATGGGTTTGTGACACACACACAGTTCAATGGGGTTTGTGACACACACGCTGTCAAATGGGGTTTTTGACACACCACACACACTCTGTCCAATGGGGAATGTGACACATACGCTGTCCAATGGGGTTTGTGACACACACGCTGTCCAGTGGGATTTGTGACACACACACTGTCCTATAGGGATTGTGACACACAGATGCTATACCATGGGTTTTGTAACACACACACTTTCCAAGAGGCTGTCCAATGCAGTTTGTGACACACACGCTTTCAAATGGGGTTTGTGACACACACTCTGTCCAGGGGAGTTTGTGACACACATACGGTCCAATGGGGTTTGTGAAACACACTCTGTCCAATGGGGTTTGTGACACACACACACTGTCTAAATGGGTTTGTGACACACACATGCTGTCCAATGTTGTTTGTAACACGCATGCTTTCCAATGGTGTTTGTGACAAACAGTCTATCCTTTGCGGTTTGGGACACACACACTTTCCAAGGTGGTTTGTGTCACACACGCTGTCCAATGGGGTTTGTGACACACTGTGTCTACGGGGGTTTGTGACAAACACGCTGTCCAATGGGGATTGTGACACACAGACGCTGTCCAACGTTTTTTGTGACACGGATGCTGTCCGATGGGGTTTTTGACACACATACACAGTCCAGGGGGGTTTGTGACACACAAACAGTTCAATGGGGTCTGTGACACACACATTGTCCAATGGGGTTTGTCTCACACACACTGTCAAATGGGGTTTGTGACACACTGTGTCCACGGGGGTTGGTGACAAACACGCTGTCCAATGGGGATTGTGACACACACATCGTCCAATGGGGTTTTTCTCACACACACTGTCCAATGGGGTTTGTGACACACACGCTGTAAAATGGGGATTGTGACACACAGACGCTGTCCAACGGTGTTTGTGACACGGATGCTGTCCGATGGGGTTTTTGACACACATACACAGTCCAGGGTGGTTTGTGACACACACTGTCCAATGGGGTTTGTGACACACACTCTGTCAAATGGGGTTTGTGACACACCACACACACTCTGTCCAATGGTGAATGTAAACACATATGCTGTCCAATTTGGTTCATGACACACACGCTGTCCAGTGGGGTTTGTGACACACACACTGTCCAATGGGGTTTGTGAACACATATGCTGTCCAATGGGGTTCGTGACACACATGCTGTCCAGTGGGGTTTGAGACACACACACTATCCAATAGGGTTTGTGACACACACACTGTCCAATGGGGTTTCTGAAGACATACGCTGTCCAATGGGGATTGTGACACACACACTCGGTCCAATGGGGATTGTGACACACACAAGGTCCAATGGGGTTTGTGACACACACGCTGTCCAATGGGGATTGTGACACACCACACACACTCTGTCCAATAGGGAATGTGACAGACACGCTGTCCAACGGGGTTTGTGACACACAGGCTGTCCAGTGGCGTTTGTGACACACACACTGTCCAATAGGGTTTGTGACACACACATGCTATACAATGGGGTTAGTAACACAGACACTTTCCAAGAGACGTTGTGACACAAACGCTGTCAAATGGGGTTTGTGTCACACACTCTGTCCAGGGGGGTTTGTGACACACAGACGGTCCAATGGGGTTTGCGAAACACACACTGTCCTACGGGGTTTGTGACACACACACACTGTCCAATGGGGTTTGTGACACACACACTGTCCAATGGGTTTTGTGACACACACGCTGTCCAATGGAGATTGCAACACACATATGCTGTCCAATGTTGTTTGTGACATGCATGCTTTCCAATGGTGTTTGTGGCAAACAGGCTGTCCATTGCGGTTTGGGACACACACTCTTTCCAAAGTGGTTTGTGTCACACACGCTGTCTAATGGGGTTTGTGACACACTGTGTCCACGGGGGTTTGTGACAAACACGCTGTCCAATGGGGATTGTGACACACATATCCTCCAATGGGGTTTGTCTCACACACACTGTCCAATGGGGTTTGTGACACACACGCTGTCCAATGGGGTTTTTGACACACACGCTGTCCAATCAGGTTTGTGACTCGCTCACTCTGTCCAATGGTTCTTGTGACACACACGCTGTCCAGTGGTGTTTGTGACACACACGCTGTCCAAAAGGGTTTGTGACAGGCATACGCTATCCAATGGGATTTGTAACACAAACACTTTCCAATGAGGTTTATGACACACACGCTGTCAAATGGGTTTTCTGACACACACGCTGTTGAAATGGGGTTTGTGACACACACTCTGTCCAATGGGGTTTGTGACACACACATGCTGTCGAATGTTGTTTGTGACACACATTCTGTTTAATGGTGTTTGTGACAAACAGGCTGTCCATTGCGGTTTGGGACACACAAACTTTCCTAAGTGGTTTGTGTCACACACGCTGTCCAATGGGGTTTCTGACACACACAGTCTCCACGGGGGTTTGTGACACACACAGTGTCTAATGGGTACTGTGACACACACACACTCTCCAATGGGGTTTGTGACACACACAGTATCCAGTGGGGTCTGTGACACACACACTGTCCAATAGGCTTTGTGAGACACACATGCTATACAATGGAGTTTGTAACACACACACTTTCCAAGAGGCGTTGTGACACACACGCTGTAAAATGGGGTTTGTGACACACACGCTGTCCAATGGGGATTGTGACACACACACGCTGTCCCATGGGGATTGTGACACGCATGCTGTCCAAAGGGGTTTGTGACACACACGCTGTCCAATGAGGTTTGTGACTTGCTCACTCTGTCCAATGGGGCTTGTGACACACACGCTGTCCAGTGGTGTTTGCGACACACACACTGTCCACAAGGGTTTGTGACACACACACGGTATCCAATGGGATTTGTGACATAAACACTTTCCAATGAGGTTTCTGACACACACGCTGTCAAATGGGGTTTCTGACACACACGCTGTTCAAATGGGGTTTGTGACACACACACGCTGTCCCATGGGGTTTGTGAAATGCATGCTGTCCAATGGGATTTGTGATATACACACTGTCCAATGGGGTTTCTGACACACGCACTGTCCAATGGGGTTTGTCACACACACTCTGTCCAATGGGGTTTGTGACACACAAGCTGTCCAATGGGGTTTGTGACACACACACTCGGTCAAATGGGGGTTGTGACACACAGGCCGTCTAGTGGGGTTTGTGACACGCACACTGTCCAATGGGGTTTCTGACACACACACTATCAAATTGAGTATATGACACACACACTTTCTAATGGGGTTTGTGACACACACACGCTGTCCAGTGGGGTTTGTGACACACACACTGTCCAATGGGGTTTGTGACATACACGCTGTCAAATGGGGTTTGTGACAAACCACACACACTCTGTCCAATGGGGAATGTGACAGACACGCTGTCCAATGGGGTTCGTGACACACACGCTGTCCAATGGGGTTTGTGACATACACACATTCCAATAGGGTTTGTGGCAAACACACGCAATCCAATTGGGTTTCTGACACACATGCTGTCACATGGGGTTTGTGACACGCACTCTGTCCAATGGGGTTTGTGACACACACACACTGTCCAATGGGGATTGTGACATACACACGCTGTCCAATGTTGTTTGTGACATGCATGCTGTTTAATGGTGTTTGTGAAAAACACGCTGTCCGATGGGGATTGTGATACACACACGCTGTCCCATGGGGTTTGTGACACACATGCTGTCCAATGGGGTTTGGGACAGACACATTGTACAATGAGGATTGTGACACACATACTGTCCAATGGGGTTTTTGACACACACACTGTCCAATGGGGTTTCTCAAACACACTCTTACCAATGGGGCTTGTGAAACACACGCTGTCTAACGGGGTTCTTGAACCACACACTGTCCAATAGTGTTTGTGACACACACACGCTATCCAATGGTGTTTGTGACACAAACACTTTCCACTGGGGTTTGTGACATACACACTCTATCCTATGGGGTTTGTGACACACACACTTTCCAATGGTGTTTCTGACACACACGGTGTCCAATGGGTTTTGCGACACACATGCTATCCAATGGGGTTTGTGACACACACACGCTATCCAATGGGGTTTGTGTCACACAAACTGTCCAATGGGGATTGTGACACACACACACTGTCCAATGCGGATTGTGACATACACACGCTGTGTAATGGGGTTTGTGTCACACACGCTGTATAGGGATGTTTGTAAAGAACACTCTGTCCAATGGGGTTTGTGACACACACACTGTCCAGGGGGGTTTGTGACACACACGCTGTCCAATTTGCTTTGTGACACACACGCTGTCCAATGGGGTTTGTGACTCAGATAATCTCCAGGGGTGTTTGTGAAACACAAGCTGTCCAGAGGGGTTTGTGAAACACACACTGTACAATGGGTATTGTGACACACACACTGTCCAATGGGGTTTATGACACACACGCTGTCAAATGGGGTTTGTGACAAACCACACACACTCTGTCCAATTTGGTTTGTGACACACACGCTGTCCAATGGGGTTTGTGACTCAGATAATCTCCAGGGGTGTTTGTTGAACACACGCTGTCCAGAGGGATTTGTGACACACACACTGTCCAATGGGTATTGTGACACACACAACATGTCCAATGGTGTTTGTGACACACACACACTCCAAAGTGGTTTTGACACACACACGCTGTCCAATTGGGTTTGCGATACACACACGCTATCCAATGGGGGTTGTGACACAAACACTGTCCAATGGGATTGTTGACAAACAAACTGTCCAATGGGGTTTGTGACACTTATGCTGTCCAATGGAGTTTGTCACACATACTCTGTTCAATGGGGATTGTGACACACACACGCTGTCCAGAGAGGTTTGTGACACACACACTGTCCAATGGGGATTGTTACACACACACGCTGTCCCATGGGTTTTTTCACACGCATGCTGTCCAATGGGGTTTGTGACACACACACTGTCCAATGGGGTTTGTAACACACACGCTCTCCAATGGGTTTTGTGACACACACAATCTGTCCAATGGGGCTTGTGACACCCACACTGTACAGGGGGGTTTGTTACACACATTCTATCCAATGGGGTGTGTGACACACAAAGTTTACAATGGGGTTTGTGACATACACACTGTCCAGGGCGGCTTGTGACACACACACTGATTAATGGGGTTTCTCACACACTCTCTATCCAATGGGATTTGTGACACAAAACTCTCCAATGGGCATTGTGACACACACACGCTGTAACATGGGGTTTGTGACACGCATGCTGTCAAATGGGGTTTGTGACACACACATTGTCCTGAGTGGTTTGTGACTCAGAGACTCTCCAGGGTTGTTTGTTACACACACGCTGTCCAGAGGGGTTTGCAACACACACACTGTCCAATGGGTTTGTGACACACACACGCTGTCCAATGGGGTTTTTAACACACACGCTGCCCAATGGGATTTGTCACATACACACTCTCCAGGGTGGTTTGGGACAAAGACGCTGCAGAATTGGGTTTGTGAAACACACTGTCCGATGGGGATTGTGACACTCACACGCTGTCCAATGGGGTTTGAGACACGGATGCTGTCCCATGGGGTTCATGACAAACACTCTGTCCAATAGGGTTTGTGACATACACATGCTATACAACGGGGTTTGTGACACACACACTTTCAATGTGGTTTGTGACTCACACGATGTCCAATGGGGTTTGTGACACCCGCACTGTCCAGGGGGGTTTGTGACACACACGCTGTCCAGAGGGGTTTGTGACACACACACTGTCCAATGGGGATTGTGACACACACACTCTCCAAAGGGGTTTGACACACACACGCTGTCCAATGGGGTTTTCGACACACACACGCTATCCAATGGGGATTGTGACACACACACTGTCCAAGGCGGATTGTGACACACACAAACTCTGTCCAATGGGTTGTTGACAAACAAACTGTCCAATGGGGTTTGTGACACATACGCTGTCCAATGGAGTTTGTCACACACACTCTGTTCAATGGGGACTGTGACACATACACGCTGTCCAGAAAGTTTTGTGATGCACACACTGTCCAATGGGGATTATGACACACACACGCTGTCCCATGGGTTTTTTCACACACATGCTGTCCAATGGGGTTTGTGACACACACACTGTCCAATGGGGTTTGTAACACACACGCTCTCCAATGGGTTTTGTGAAACACACAATCTGTCCAATGGGGCATGTGATACACACACTGTACAGGGGGGTTTGTTACACACACTCTATCCAAAGGGGTCTGTGACACACAAAGTTTCCAATGGGGTTTGTGCCATACACACTGTCCAGGGGGGATTGTGACACACACACTGATTAATGGGGTTTCTCACACACACTCTGTTCAATGGGGTTTGTGACACACAACTCTCCAATGGGCATTGTTACACACACACCCTGTCTAATGGGTTAGTGACACACACACTCTGTCCAACGAGGTTTGTGACACAGATGCTGTCCAATGGGGTTTGTGACACACACAGTGTCTCGAGGAGTTTGTGACTCAGAGACTCTCCAGGGTTGTTTGTGACACGCACGCTGTTCAGAGGGGTTTGTGACACACACACCATTCAAAGGGGTTTGTGACACACACGCTGTCCAATGGGATTTGTGACACACACACTGTCCAGTGGGGTTTGTGACACACACGCTGTCAAATGGGATTTGTGAAACACACTCTGTCCAATGGGGATTGTGACACACACGCTGTCCAATGGGGTTTGAGAAACGGGCGCTGTCCCATGGGGTTCATGACAAACACTGTGTCCAATAGGGTTTGTGACATACACACGCTATACAATGGGATTTGTGACACACAGACTTTCCAATGTGGTTTGTGACACACACGCTGTCCAATGGGTTTTGTGACACACAGACTGTCTAAGGGGTTTGTGACACACCCACGCTCTCCAAAGGTGTTTCTGACACACGCTGTCAAATGGGGTTTGTGACACCCGCACTGTCCAGGGGGGTTTGTGACACACACACTGTCTGTCCAATGGGGTTTGTCACACACACTCTGTCCAATGGGGTTTCTGACAGACACGCTGTCCAATGGGGATTGGGACATACACACGCTGTCCAATGGGGATTGTGATACACACACGCTGTCCAATGGGGATTGTGATATACACACGCTGTCCAATGGTGTTTGTGATACGCATGCTGACCAGTGGTGTTTGTGACACACACGCTGAATATTGCGGTTTGGGACACACACACTTTCCAAAGGGGTTTGTGTCATACACGCTGTCCAATGGGGTTTGTGTCACACACCGTGTCCAGGGGGGTTTGTGACACAAACGCTGTACAGTGGGGTTTTTGACACACACACTGTCCAATGGGGTTAGTGACACACACGATGTCCAATGGGGTTTCTGACACACACACTGAGTCCAATGGGGCTTGTGACACACACGGTGTCAAATGGGGTTTGTGACACATATGCTGTCCAGTGGGATTTGTGAACACACAAACTTTTCAATAGGGTTTGTGACACAGACACGCTATACAATGGGATTTGTGACACACACGCTGTCCAGGGGGGTTTGTGACACACACGCTGTCTAATGGGGTCTGTGACACACACAGTTTCCAATGTGGTTTTTGACACACACACTGTCCAAAGGGGTTTGTGACATTCAATTGTCCAATGGGGATTGTACCACACACATGCTGTCCAATGTGGTTTGTGAAACACACACTCTGTCCAATGGGGTTTGTGACATACACGCTGTCTAGAGGGGTTTGTGACACACACACTGTCCGGACGGGTTTGCGATAAACACAATGTCCAATGGGCTTTGTGACACATACACTGTACAGGGGGGTTTGTGACCCACACACTGTCCAGTGGGTTTTGTGACACACACACTTTCCAATGGGTTTTGTGACTCACACGCTGTCCGATGGTGTTTGTGACACATGCACTATCAAGGCGGGTTTGTGAAAAACACACTGTCCAGTGGGTTTTGTGACACACACAATGTCTAATGGGTTTTGTGACACTCACGCGCTGTCCAATGGTGTTTGTGACACCCACATTGTCCATTGTGTTTTGTGACACACACACTGTTCAGGGGGGTTTGAGACACACACACTGTCCAATGGGGTTTGTGGCACACACACGCTGTCCCATGGGTTTTTTCACACGCATGCTGTCCAATGGGGTTTGTGACACACACGCTGTCCAATGGGGTTTGTAACACACACGCTCTCCAATGGGGTCTGTGACACACAAAGTTTCCAATGGGGTTTGTGACACACACGCTGTCCAATGGGAATTGTGATACACACACGCTGTCCAATGGTGTTTGTGATACGCATGCTGACCAATGGTGTTTGTGACACACACGCTGAATATTGCGGTTTGGGACACACACACTTTCCAAAGGGGTTTGTGTCATACACGCTGTCCAATGGGGTTTGTGACACACACAGTGTCCAGGGGGGTTTGTGACACAAACGCTGTACAGAGGGGTTTGTGACACACACACTGTAAAATGGGCTTAGTGACACACAAGTTGTCCAATGGGGTTTCTGACACACACACTCAGTCCAATGGGGCTTGTGACACACACGGTGTCCAATGGGGTTCGTGACACATATGCTGTCCAGTGGGATTTGTGAACACCCAAACTTTTCAATAGGGTTTGTGACACAGACACGCTATACAATGGGTTTTGTGACACACATGCTGTCCAGGGGGGTTTGTGACACACACGCTGTCTAATGGGGTTTGTGACACACACAGTCTAATGGATTTTGTGACACTCACGCGCTGTCCAATGGTGTTTGTGACACGCACGCTGTCCATTGTGTTTTGTGACACACACACTGTTCAGGAGGGTTTGTGACACACACACTGTCCAATGGGGTTTGCGACACACACACTCTGTCCAGTGGGGGTTGTGATGACACACGTTGTCCAATGGGGTTTCTGACACATGCACTCTGTCCAATGGGGGTTGTGACACACACGATGTCCAATGGGGTTTGTGACAAACACACGCTATACAATGGGGTTTGTGATACACACACTGTCCAATGGGGTTGGTGACAAATACACGCTATCCAATGTGTTTTGTTACACACACGCTGTGCAATGGGATTTCTGACACACACACTGTCTAATGGGGTTTGTGACAAACACACTGTCCAATACGGATTGTGACAGACACAAGCTGTCCCATGCTCTTTGTGACACGCACGCTGTCCAAAGTGGTTTGTGACACACACATTGTACAGGGGTGTTTGTGACACACTCACTGTCCAATGGGGTTTGTGACACATAGGCTGTTCAATGGTTTTTGTGACACACACACTCTGTCCAATGGGGCTTTTGACACACACACAGTCCAATGGGGATTGTGACACACACACTGTACAGGGGGGTTTGTGACACACCCTGTGTCCAATGGGATTTGTGACACACACACTGTCCAATGGGGATTGTGACTCACACAAACTCTGTCCAATGGGGTTGGTGACACACAAACTGTCCAATAGTGTTTGTGAAACACACGCTGTCCAATGGGGTTTGTTACACAGATGCTTCCCAATGGGGTTTGTTACACACACACTTTCCAGGGGGGTTTGTGACACACACGCTGTCCAGTGGGGATTGTGACACACACGCTGTCCAGAGGTTTTTGTGACCCACACACATTCCAATGGAGATTGTGACAGACACGCTGTCCAATGGGGTTTGTGAAACACACACACTGTCCAATGGGGATTGTGACACACACACGCTGTCCAATGTTGGTTGTGACACACATGCTGTCCAATGGTGTGTGTGACAAACACGCTGCCCATTGCGGTTTGGGACAGACTCAATTTCCTATCTTGGGCCTTGAAAAGCAAGTCCTTTGGCGACACGGTACGCCAGAAAGAATTGAATCAGACAACGGTACTCATTTCAAAAACAGTCTTATAGACAATTGGGCCAAAGAACATGGTATTGAGTGGGTATATCATATTCTATATCATGCACCAGCCTCTGGGAAAATTGAAAGGTACAATGGTTTGCTAAAAACTACACTAAAGGCACTTGGTGGTGGAACCTTTAAAAATTGGGACTCACATTTAGCAAAAGCCACTTGGTTGGTCAACACCCGGGGATCAACCAATCGAGCCGGGCCTGCCCAATCAGAAATTCTACGGACTGTAGAAGGAGATAAAGTCCCTGTAGTACACATGAAAAACATGTTAGGAAAGGCAGTCTGGGTTACTCCTGCCTCAGGCAAAGGCAAGCCCATTCGTGGGATTGTTTTTGCCCAGGGACCTGGCAGCACCTGGTGGGTGATGCTTAAGGATGGAGAAGTTCGGTGTGTACCTCAAGGGGATTTGAGTTTAGGTGAAAATATTCAATACTGAACTGCATGATGTGAATTGCCATGCTAACAGTGTTTAATAAGTGTCTTCCAGATCAAGACAATGATGATGAAACCAGAGCTAGCTTCTTCGAGTGGCGCCTGACAACTTCTTCGAAGTTGATATCTTTAACCCACAAACAGTGGTAATGAGATGCACTTGTACCATTTTTCCTGCCCTGGGAGACTGTCGTGACAAAACGAACTTAATGAACTTTTTAAAGGATGGTCCACTGATTAATTACTCCTGTGTATATATGTACATATGTATATATAGATATATAGTTGTAGTGATTAATTAGATTATATTGATAGATTGTATTGATAAGGTTTAAGCATTCAGTGAATGGCATATTATAAGGGGTGGAATGTCCTGGTTTAGTTAAAAACAAGTATCTCTTTCAGTGAATTTGCCTGTCAGCTAAAGCCTTCATATTAACTGCATTTTCCTGGAGAACCAGACACATGTTTTGGTAAACCTAGCAATGGAATGCAAACTTATTGATAAGCACGGATGGACATCTCGCGAGAGGGGCGACGAGAAGAAAGAGACCAAGAAACTGACCAACTGTGTATAACATTCCATTCACTTGAATACTTCATATAAAAGTGGGAGATCACAAGGATCTCGTTCGTTTTTCCCCTTTTGCCTTTTTCCCTTCTGCTCATGGCCGACATTAGAAGAGGACCTTGCTAGTCGTCCCTGCGAACTGAGGCCTAGTGAGAGACTGAATCCAGCTCCGGTTGGCTGCAGAGTCTAATCCAGGACTTTGGTTGCCGGCTCTGCAGTTGCTGAGACTTTCAAGATTGGTTTTGTATATTTTGTATTATTTTCTCTATTCTTATTAGTAGCATTAGTAAAACATCTTTAATTTTTTCCAACTCTCTTCACTCTGTCCTTCTTTTCCTCCCAATTGCCTCTCCTTAGTGGAAAGCGGGGAGAGGGAGAGGAAAGTGGGGGCGGGGAGAGGGGGTTAACAATACATCTGCCGGGGTTTTATTGTCACCCCGCAATCTTAACCCTCGACACACACACGGTGTCCAAAGGGGATTGCGACACACACGTTGTGCAATGGCGTTTGTGACACAGAAACTGTCAAGGGGTGTTTGTGACACACACACTGTCCAGGGGGGTTTGAGACACACACGCTGTTCAATGGTGTTTGAGACACAGAGGCTGTCAAATGGGGATTGTGACACACAGGCTGTTCAATAGGGATTGTGACTCACACACGCTGTCCAAAGGGGTTTATGGCACACACACTGTGCAAATGGGTTTGTGACACAAACACGCTGTCCAATGGGGTTTATGCCACACATACTCTATCCAATGGGGTTTCTGACACACAAGCTTTCCAATAGGGTTTGTGACACACACGCGCTGTACAATGGGGTTTGTGACACACACATTCCAATGGGTTTTGTGACACACATGCTGTCCAAAGCCTTTTGTGACACACACACTGTTTAATGGGTTTTGTGACACACACTCGCTGTCCAATTGTGTTTGTGACACACACGCTGTCAAATGGGGTTTGTGACACACACGCTGTCCAATGGGATTTGTGACACAAATGCTGTATAATGGGTTTAGTGACACACACACAATCTAATGGGGTTGTGACACACAATCGCTGTCCAATGGCGTTTGTAGACACACACGCTGTGAAATGCTGTTTGTGACACAGACACTGTCCAGGGGGGTTTGTGACACACACACTGTCCAGGTGGGTTTGAGACACACACGCTGTCCAATGGGGATTGTGACATGCACGCTGTCCAATAGGGTTTATGGCACACACACACTGTCCAATGGGGTTTGTGTCACAGACACTTTCCAATGAGTTTTATGATACACACTCTGCCACACTCTGCCATGGGTTTTGTGAAACACACACAGTCTAAGGGGGTTTGTGACACACACTCGTTGTCCAATGGTTCTTGTAAAACACACATGCTGTCCAATGGGGTTTGTGGCACACACACTGTCTAATGGGGTGTGTGAAATACACTCGCTGTCCAATGGTGTTTGTGACACAGACACACTATCCAGTGGGGTTTGTGACACACACACTGTCCAATGGGGTTTGTGACACACATGCTATACAATGGGGTTTGTGACACACACAGTGTCCCCTGGGGTTTGTGACACACACGCTGCCCCATGCCTTTTGTGACACACACGCTGTCCAATGTGGATTGTGACAAAAACATGCTGTCCAATGGGGTTTATGGCACACACACTCTCCAATGGGTTTTGTGAGACACACACACTATTCAATTGGGATTGTGAAACACACACATTCCAATGGGGTTTGTGACACACACGCTGTCCAAGGTGTTTTGTGACACACACACTGTCCAATGTGGATTGTGACACACAGGCTGTCCAATCCTGTTGATGACACACACATGGTCCAATGGGGTTTGTGACATCCACACTGTCCAATGGGGTTTCTGGCACAGACACTGTCCAACGGGGTTGGTGACACACAAAGGCTGTCCAATGGGGTTTGTGACACACACGCTGTCCATGGGTTTTGTGACACACACGCTGTCCAATGTCGTTTGTAATACACATGCTGTCCAATGGGGTTTGAGACAAAAAGGTTGTTCAATGGGTTTTTGACAAACACACTGTCCAATGGGGTTTCAGACACACATGTTGTCCAAAGGCATTTGTGACACACAAACTGTCCAATGCGGTTTGTGACACACATGCTGTCCATTAGGGTTTGTGACACACACAAGCTGTCCAATGGGGTTTGTGACACACACACTGTCCCATGGGGCTTGAGGCACACATGCTGTCCAATAAGGATTGTGACACACACGCTGTCCGGGGGGTTTGTGACACACGCTGTCGACTGGGGTTTGTGACACACACACTTTCCATTGGGGTTTGTGACACATGCACGCTGTCCAATGGTGTTTGAGACATACACACTGTTCAATGGAATTTGTGACACACACAGTGTGCAGGGGTGTTTGTAAGACACTCGCTGTCCAATGGGGATTGTGACACACACACGATGTCCAATGGGGTTTGTGACACAGACACTTTCCAATGGGGTTTATGAAACACATGCTGTCCAATGGGAGTTGTGAAACACACGCTGTCCGATGGGGTTTGTGACACACACGCTGTCCAATGGTGTTTGTGACACACCCGTGCTTTCCAAAGGGATTTGTGACACACACACGCTATTCAGTGGGGTTTCTGACACCCATGCTGTCCAACGGGGTTTGTAATCCAGAAACTGTCAAGAGGGATTTGTGACACACAAAGTGTCTCAGCTACCTGAGACACTTAGACTAAGCCTAAAATACTCAGATCTCTCCATAAGGATGGTTTTCATACTGTACGTCCACAATCTGCTGGCAGTACAAAAAAATAAGCTGTAGATCTCCTTAGGCTGAGTCATGGTGCTTTGGTGCAGGGATCAGGCATATCATGGGAATATTTCACCATTTCTGCCCTCGTTTTCAGTGTATTACACCAAAACACCCACTTGCTGATTTCCTTTCAAGAGGAAAGGCTGCGATTTGCAGAATACCTCTGTTTTGGGGAAGTGAGAAATTGCTGAGTTGACACCAAGTCCGTCAGTGTCCCTGTCACCTGCAGAGTCACCGCATCCTCACCACGGTAGCGGGCATTGTGACAAAGTACGATGTCAGCTGGGTGTGACAGAGAGCCGCCCCCTAGAGGAGGAGGAGCCTGTCAGCCCCGGGCCTGTCACTGCCTGCTGTCCCTCCTGTTACCAGCCAGGCCTCTGAAAACTGGTCAAACCATGCCCAGACTTGGGGCCAAAGGGGCCCAAAGTCTCCAACAGACAAGTCTGGAAAAAAGATATGGGGCAGAGGGAGAAAGCGAAGGGAGCAGAACAAAAGGAAAGGAAGAATAAAAAGTAGTGTTGGGCTGCAGGAGTGAGATGGATGAATTGCCATTAAAGAGGCAGGAAGGAGGAGAGTGAGAGAAAAGGAAAGAAGAGACATGCAGCCAGACGAGGGGTTAGTGAGAGAGGGTGGGACAGAGAACAGGATGAGAAGGAAATAAGGCAGGGCAAGGACAGACAAGGATAGGCAAGGCAAGGCTAGGCTGCAGGACATTTTTTTGCTTTATAGTTTCTAGCACATTCGTCTTCAGACGTGGTGGATAGCCATAAGACCGTATGGATTAGGCCCAAGCAAAAACCCCAGCTACTTGAGACACTTAGACTAAGCCAAAAATACGCAGATCTCTCCATAAGGTTGGTTTTTATACTGTATTCCACAATCTGCTGGCAGTACAAAAAAATAAGCTGCAGATCTCCTTAGGCTGAGTCATGGTGCTTTGGTGCAGGAACCATGCATATCATGGGAATATTTCACTATTTCTGCTCTGGTTTTCAGTGTATTACACCAAAACACCCACCTGATGACATCCTTTCAAGAGCAAAGGCAGCAATTTGCAGAATTCCGCTTCTTTGGGGAACTGAGAAATTGCTGAGCTGACACCAAGTCCTGCAGTGTCCCTGTCACCTGCAGAGTCACCGCATCCTCGCCACGGTAGCGGGCATTGTGAAAAAGGTTCTTTGTCAGATGGGTGTGGCAGCCAGGCGCCCCCTAGGGGATGGGGAGCCTGCCAGCCCCGAGCCTGTCACTGCCTGCTGTCCCTGCTTTCACCAGCCAGGCCTCTGAAAATTGGTCAAACCATGCCCAGACTTGGGGCCAATTTGGCCCAAAGTCTTGAAAAGACAAGTCGGGAAAAAAGATATAGGACAGAGGGAGAAAGCGAAGGGAGCAGGAGAAAGGGAAGGAAGAATGGAAAGCCCGAATTAAGAGGGAAATCAGCAGCCCACTTGACTTGCATGTACACTAATGCATGCAGTATGGGCAACTAACAAGAGAAGCTGGAAGCCATCGTGTAGCAGGAAAGCTATGACATAGTTGCCATCACAGAAACATGGTGGGATGACTCATATGACTGGAGTGCTGCTATGTGTGGCTACAAGCTCTTCAGAAAAGATAGGTAGGGTAGGAGAGGTGGAGGGGTGGCTTTATATGTTAGAGAGTCACTCGACTCTGTTAAACTTGAGGTCAGTATGCAGGTTTGAGTTCCTGTGGACCAGAATCAGGGGGAAGTCCAACAAGGCTGACATCCTCGTGGGTGTCTGTTATAGACCGCGCAACCAGGACAATGAAGGAGATGAATTATTCTACAAGCAGCTGGCAGATGTCTCAAAATCGATGGCCCTTGTTCTTGTGGGTGACTTTAACCTGCCCCATATCTGCTGGGAGGTCAATACTGCACAGAAGAGGCAGTCTAGGAAGTTCCTAGAGTGTATAGAGGACAATTTCCTTCATCAGCTGGTAAATGAGCCCACCAGGGGCAAGACCCCGCTAGACCTACTGTTTACAAACAGAGAAGGGCTGGTGGGAGATGTAGTGGTTGGAGGCCGCCTGGGGCATAGCAACCATGAAATAATAGAATTTTCAGTACTCAGAGATGCAGGGAGAACCATTAACAAAAACTCTATGCTGGACTTCCCGAGGGCAGATTTTTGCCTATTCAGAAGTCTAGTTCAGAGCATACCCTGGGAAACAATGCTTAAAAACAAGGGGGCCTAGGAGGGTTGGACATGCTTCAAGCAGGTGGTTTTGAGTGCACAGGAACAGGCTATACCAGTGTGCCGAAAGGCTAGCCGGCGGGGAAGACAACCGGCTTGGCTAAACAGGGAGATTCTGAATGAAATCAGAAATAAAAAGAGACTTTACCGACTGTGGAAAAAAGGGCTGGCTACTTATGAAGGATTTATGGAAATAGCTAGATCATGCAGAAAAAAGATCAGGGAAACAAAAGTGCAATTTGAAGTTAACTTGGCCAATTCTGTCAGGGATAATAAAAAGTCCTTCTTCAAATATGTTAATAACAAAAGGAGGGGCAAGGAAAACCTCCATTCTCTGTTGGACTCTGAAGGAAATATAGTTAACAAAGATGAGGAGAAAGCTGAGGTACTTAATACCTACTTTGCCTCAGTTTTTACCAGTGAGACAGGTGGCCCTCAGGACAACTCATCTCTGGAGGTGGTTGACAGAGATAGGAAGCCAAATAGGCCCCTTGTATTCCAGGAGGAAATAGTTGGTGATTTACTGAGCCATCTGGATCCTCACAAGTCTATGGGACCAGATGGGATCCATCCGAGGGTGATGAGGGAGCTAGCAGAAGAACTTGCCAAGCCGCTCTCCATAATCTTCCAACAGTCCTGGCTCACTGGGGAGGTCCCATATGATTGAAAATTGGCCAATGTTACCCCAGTCCACAAAAAGGGCTGCAGAGCTGACCCTGGCAACTACAGGCCTGTCAGTCTGACCTCGGTGCCTGGCAGGGTTATGGAGCAGATCATCCTGAGTGGAATCACACAGCACCTTCAGGATGGACAAGGGATCAGACCCAGCCAGCATGGGTTTAGGAGGGGCAGGTCCTGTCTGACCAGCCTGATCTCCTTTTATGATCAGGTGACCCAGCTGGTGGATGAGGGGAAAGCCATGGATGTGGTCTATCTGGACTTCAGCAAGGTCTTTGACACTGTCTCCCATAATATACTCTTGCAAAAGCTGGTAGCCCATGGCTTGGACAAGTGTACTCTACGCTGGGTTAAGAACTGGCTGGAGGGCCGGGCCCAGAGAGTGCTGGTGAACGGGGCTGCATCCAGCTGGCGGCCAGTCACTAGTGGTGTTCCCCAGGGGTCAGTGTTGTGTCCAGTCCTGTTTAACATCTTTATTGATGATTTAGATGAGGGGATTGAGACCATCATCAGCAAATTTGCTGATGACACCAAGTTGGGAGGGAGTGTCGACCTACTGGAAGGCAGGAGAGCTCTGCAGAGGGATCTGGATAGACTGGAAAAATGGGCTGATTCCAATGGGATGAAGTTCAATAAGGCCAAGTGCTGGGTGCTGCACTTTGGTCACAACAACCCCCTGCAGCGCTACAGGCTGGGCACAGAGTGGCTGGAGAGCAGTCAGACAGAAAGGGACCTGGGGGTACTAATTGACAGGAAGCTCAACATGAGCCAACAGTGTGCCCAGGTGGCCAAGAAGGCCAACGGTATCCTGTCCTGTATCAAAAACAGCGTGGTCAGCAGGACAAGGGAAGTGATCCTTCCCCTGTACTCTGCATTGGTGAGGCCACATCTGGAGTATTGTGTTCAGTTCTGGGCCTCTCAGTTCAGGAAAGACATTGAAGTGCTGGAGCGGGTCCAGAGAAGAGCAACACGAGTGGTGAAGGGACTTGAACACAAGCCCTATGGGGAGAGGCTGAGGGAGCTGGGGTTGTTTAGTCTAGAGAAGAGGAGGCTTAGAGGTGACCTCATCACTCTCTATAACTACCTGAAGGGAAGTTATAGCCAGGTGGGGATTGGTCTCTTCTCCCAGGCAGTTAGCAATAGGACAAGGGGGCATGGGCTTAAACTCTACCAGGGGAAATTTAGACTGGATATTAGAAAGAAATTCTTTACCGAGAGAGTGGTCAGGCATTGGAATGGCCTGCCCAGGGAGGTAGTGTACTCGCCGTCCCTAGAGGTTTTTAAACTGAGATTGGACATGGCACTTAGTGCCATGATCTAGTAAATGGACTAGAGTTGGACCAAGAGTTGGACTTGATGATCGCTGAGGTCTTTTCTAACCCAGTCGATTCTGTGATTCTGTGATTCTGTGATTATGTGATTCTGTGAATAAAAAGTAGTTTTGGGCTGCAGGAGTGAGATGGAGGAATTGCAGGAAAAGAGGCAGGGAGCAGGAGAGTGAGAGAAAAGGAAAGAAGAGACATGCAGCCAGACGAGGGGTTAGTGAGAGAGGATGGGACAGAGAACAGGATGAGAAGGAAATAAGGCAAGACAAGGACAGGCAAGGACAGGCAAGGCTGCAGGACATTTTTTTGCTTTATAGTTTCTAGCACATTCGTCTTCAGACTAGGAGGAAAGCCAGACGACCGTATGGATTAGGCCAAAGCAAAAACCCCAGCTACTTGAGACACTTAGACTAAGCCTAAAATATGCAGATCTCTCCATAAGGATGGTTTTTATACTGTACTTCCACAATCTTCTGGCAGTACAAAAAAATAAGCTGCAGATCTCCTTAGGCTGAGTCACGGTGCTTTGGTGCAGGGACCATGCATATCATGGGAATATTTCACTATTTCTGCTCTGGTTTTCAGTGTATGACACCAAAACACCCACCTGATGACATCCTTTCAAGAGCAAAGGCAGCAATATGCAGAATTCCGCTTCTTTGGGGAAGTGAGAAATTGCTGAGCTGCCACCAAGTCCTGCAGTGTCCCTGTCACCTGCAGAGTCACCACATCCTCGCCACGGTAGCGGGCATTGTGAAAAAGGTTCTTTGTCAGATGGGTGTGGCAGCCAGGCGCCCCCTAGGGGATGGGGAGCCTGCCAGCCCCGGGCCTGTCACTGCCTGCTGTCCCTGCTGTCACCAGCCAGGCCTCTGAAAATTGGTCAAACCATGCCCAGTCTTGGGGCCAATTTGCCCCAAAGTCTTGAAAAGACAAGTTGGGAAGAAAGATATGGGACAGAGGGAGAAAGCGAAGGGAGCAGGAGAAAGGGAAGGAAGAATAAAAGTAGTGTTGGGATGCAGGAGTGAGATGGAGGAATTGCAGGAAAAGAGGCAGGAAACAGGAGAGTGAGAGAAAAGGAAAGAAGAGACATGGAGCCAGACGAGGGGTTAGTGAGAGTGGATGGGACAGAGAACAGGATGAGAAGGAAATAAGGCAAGACCAGGACAGGCAAGAACAGGCAAAGCAAGGCTAGGCTGCAGGACATTTTTTCGCTTTATAGTTTCCAGCACATTCGTCTTCAGACTAGGATTAAGACCATAAGACCGTATGGATTAGGCCCAAGTAAAAACCCCAGCTACTTGAGATACTTAGACTAAGCCTAAAATACGCAGATGTCTCCATAAGGATGGTTTTTATACTGTGCTTCCACAATCTGCTGGCAGTACAAAAATATAAGCTGCAGATCTCCTTAGGCTGAGTCATGGTGCTTTGGTGCAGGGACCATGCATATCATGGGAATATTTCACCATTTCTGCTCTGGTTTTCAGTGTATGACACCAAAAAACCCACCTGATGATATCCTTTCAAGAGCAAAGGCAGCAATTTGCAGAATTCCGCTTCTTTGGGGAAGTGAGAAATTGCTGAGCTGACACCAAGTCCTGCAGTGTCCCTGTCGCCTGCAGAGTCACCGCATCCTCGCCAAGGTAGCGGGCATTGTGACAAAGGTGCTATGTCAGAAGGGTTTGGCAGCCAGACGCCCCCTAGGGGATGGGGAGCCTGCCAGCCCTGGGCCTCTCACTGCCTGCTGTCCCTTCTGTCACCAGGCAGGCCTCTGAAAATTGATCAAACCATGCCCAGACTTGGGGCCAATATGGCCCAGAGTCTTGAAAAGACAAGTCGGGAAGAAAGATATGGGACAGAGGGAGAAAGCGAAGGGAGCAGGAGAAAGGGAAGGAAGAATAAAAAGTAGTGTTGGGCTGCAGGAGTGAGATGGAGGAATTGCAGGAAAAGAGGCAGGAAGCAGGAGAGTGAGAGAAAAGGAAAGTAGAGACATGCAGCCAGACGAGGGGTTAGTGAGGGAGGATGGGACAGAGAACAGGATGAGAAGGAAATAAGGCAAGGCAAGGACAGGCAAGGACAGGCAAAGCAAGGCTAGGCTGCAGGACATTTTTTCGCTTTATAGTTTCTAGCACATTCGTCTTCAGACTAGGAGTAAGGCCATAAGACCGTATGGATTAGGCCCAAGCAAAAACCCCAGCTACTTGAGACACTAAAACTAAGCCTAAAATACACAGATCTCTCCATAAGGATGGTTTTTATACTGTGCTTCCACAATCTGCTGGCAGTACAAAAATATAAGCTGCAGATCTCCTTAGGCTGAGTCATGGTGCTTTGGTACAGGGACCATGCATATCATGGGAATAGTTCACCATTTCTGCTCTGGTTCTCAGAGTATGACACCAAAACACTCACCTGATGATATCCTTTCAAGAGCAAAGGCAGCAATTTGCAGAATTCCGCTTCTTTGGGGAAGTGAGAAATTGCTGAGCTGCCACCAAGTCCTGCAGTGTCCCTGTCACCTGTAAAGTCACCAGATATTCGCCACGGTAGCGGGCATTGTGACAAAGGTTCTATGTCAGCTGGGTGTGGCAGCCAGGCGCCCCCTAGGGGATGGGGAGCCTGTCAGCCCCGGGCCTGTCACTGCCTGCTGTCCCTGCTGTCACCAGCCAGGCCTCTGAATATTGGTCAAACCATGCCCAGACTTGGGGCCAATTTTGCCCTAAGTCTTGAAAAGACAAGTCGTGAAGAAAGATATTGGATAGAGGGAGAAAGCGAAGGGAGCAGGAGAAAGGGAAGGAAGAAAAAAAAGAAGTGTTGGGCTTTAGGAGTGAGATGGAGGAATTGCAGGAAAAGAGGCAGGAAGCAGGAGAGTGAGAGAAAAGGAAAGTAGAGACATGCAGCCAGACGAGGGGTTAGTGAGGGAGGATGGGACAGAGAACAGGATGAGAAGGAAATAAGGCAAGGCAAGGACAGGCAAGGACAGGCAAAGCAAGGCTAGGCTGCAGGACATGTTATAGCTTTATAGTTTCTAGCACATTCGTCTTCAGACTAGGAGTAAGGCCATAAAACCGTATGGATTAGGCCCAAGCAAAAACCCCAGCTACTTGAGACACTAAGACTAAGCCTAAAATATGCAGATCTCTCCATAAGGATGGTTTTTATACTGTGCTTCTGCCGAGAGAAAAATTCCATCAGAGTTCCAGACCCGAGCGGACGGAGGAAGGAATGCAGTCGACCCAATATGAGTGATAAGCATACCTCCAATTTATTGATGCACTAACTGGTTTATATAAGACTTACAATAATTATGCATACTCGTCATCTGTTATTTGGATAGTATACAGTAATTATGCCTACTCGTCTTCTATTAATTGGATAGTATACAATAATTATGCCTACTCGTCTTCTATTGATTGGATAGTATACATAATGAGCTCAACCTTCTTGTGGTTTCTCTGGAATGCAACCTCCTCACCCTGCTAGAGATAATTCCCCAGCTTGTTTATCTAAACGCTCAGCTGAACCAGAGAGCAACCGCTCAGTACTTTTCCACTATGCTACACCAAACTCATGCTAACTGAGGCCTACTCATGCTAACTTAGAACAAAATTCTCCTGATACAACGGATCAATAGAGCCATGCCCCTTCTCTATTAGCCATGTCCCAACATGCTTCCACAATCTTCTGGCAGTACAAAAAAATAAGCTGCAGATCTCCTTAGGCTGAGTCATGGTGCTTTGGTGCAGGGACCATGCATATCATGGGAATATTTCACCATTTCTGCTCTGGTTTTCAGAGTATGACACCAAAACACCCACCTGATGATATCCTTTCAAGAGCAAAGGCAGCAATTTGCAGAATTCCCCTTCTTTGGGGAAGTGAGAAATTGCTGAGCTGCCACCAAGTCCTGCAGTGTCCCTGTCACCTGCAGAGTCACCACATACTCGCCACGGTAGCGGGCATTGTGACAAAGGTTCTATGTCAGCTGGGTGTGGCAGCCAGGCGCCCCCTAGGGGATGGGGATCCTGTCAGCCCCAGGCCTGTCACTACCTGCTGTCCCTGCTGTCACCAGCCAGGCCTCTGAAAATTGGTCAAACCATGCCCAGACTTGGGGCCAATTTTGCCCAAAGTCTTGAAAAGACAAGTCGGGAAGAAAGATATGGGACAGAGGGAGAAAGCGAAGGGAGCAGGAGAAAGGGAAGGAAGAATAAAAAGTAGTGTTGGGCTTCAGGAGTGAGATGGAGGAATTGCAGGAAAAGAGGCAGGAAGCAGGAGAGTGAGAGAAAAGGAAAGTAGAGTCATGCAGCCAGACGAGGGGTTAGTGAGGGAGGATGGGACAGAGAACAGGATGAGAAGGAAATAAGGCAAGGCAAGGACAGGCAAGGACAGGCAAAGCAAGGCTAGGCTGCAGGACATTTCTTCGCTTTATAGTTTCTAGCACATTTGTCTTCAGACTAGGAGTAAGGCCATAAGACCGTATGGATTAGGCCCAAGCAAAAACCCCAGCTACTTGAGACACTAAAACTAAGCCTAAAATACGCAGATCTCTCCATAAGGATGGTTTTTATACTGTGCTTCCACAATCTGCTGGCAGTACAAAAAAATAAGCTGCAGATCTCCTTAGGCTGAGTCATGGTGCTTTGGTACAGGGACCATGCATATCATGGGAATAGTTCACCATTTCTGCTCTGGTTCTCAGAGTATGACACCAAAACACTCACCTGATGATATCCTTTCAAGAGAAAAGGCAGCAATTTGCAGAATTCCGCTTCTTTGGGGAAGTGAGAAATTGCTGAGCTGCCACCAAGTCCTGCAGTGTCCCTGTCACCTGTAAAGTCACCAGATATTCGCCACGGTAGCGGGCATTGTGACAAAGGTTCTATGTCAGCTGGGTGTGGCAGCCAGGCGCCCCCTAGGGGATGGGGAGCCTGTCAGCCCCGGGCCTGTCACTGCCTGCTGTCCCTGCTGTCACCAGCCAGGCCTCTGAAAATTGGTCAAACCATGCCCAGACTTGGGGCCAATTTGCCCCAAAGTCTTGAAAAGACAAGTCGGGAAGAAAGATATGGGACAGAGGGAGAAAGCGAAGGGAGCAGGAGAAAGGGAAGGAAGAATAAAAAGTAGTGTTGGTCTACAGGAGTGAGATGGAGGAATTGCCATTAAAAAGGCAGGAAGCAGGAGAGTGAGAGAAAAGGAAAGCAGAGACATGCAGCCAGACGAGGGGTTAGTGAGGGAGGATGGGACAGAGAACAGGATGAGAAGGAAATAAGGCAAGGCAAGCTCAGGCAAGGACAGGCAAAGCAAGGCTAGGCTGCAGGACATTTTTTCGCTTTATACTTTCTAGCACATTCGTCTTCAGACTAGGAGTAAGGCCATAAGACCGTATGGATTAGGCCCAAGCAAAAACCCCAGCTACTTGAGACACTAAGACTAAGCCTAAAATACGCAGATCTCTCCATAAGGATGGTTTTTATACTGTGCTTCCACAATCTGCTGGCAGTACAAAAAAATAATCTGCAGATCTCCTTAGGCTGAGTCATGGTGCTTTGGTGCAGGGACCATGCATATCATGGGAATATTTCACCATTTCTGCTCTGGTTTTCAGAGAATGACACCAAAACACTCACCTGATGATATCCTTTCAAGAGCAAAGGCAGCAATTTGCAGAATTCCGCTTCTTTGGTGAAGGGAGAAATTGCTGAGCTGACACCAAGTCCTGCAGTGTCCCTGTCACCTGTAAAGTCACCAGATATTCGCCAAGGTAGCGGGCATTGTGACAAAGGTTCTATGCCAGCTGGGTGTGGCAGCCAGGCGCCCCCTAGGGGATGCGGAGTCTGTCAGCCCTGGGCCTCTCACTGCCTGCTGTCCCTGCTGTCACCAGCCAGGCTTCTGAATATTGGTCAAACCATGCCCAGACTTGGGGCCAATTTTGCCCAAAGTCTTGAAAAGACAAGTCGTGAAGAAAGATATTGGATAGAGGGAGAAAGTGAAGGGAGCAGGAGAAAGGGAAGGAAGAATAAAAAGTAGTGTTGGGCTTCAGGAGTGAGATGGAGGAATTGCCATTAAAGAGGCAGGAAGCAGGAGAGTGAGAGAAAAGGAAAGAAGAGACATGGAGCCAGACGAGGGGTTAGTGAGAGAGGATGTGACAGAAAACAGGATGAGAAGGAAATAAGGCAAGGCAAGGACAGGCAAGGACAGGCAAAGCAAGGCTAGGCTGCAGGACATTTTTTCGCTTTATAGTTTCTAGCACATTCGTCTTCAGACTAGGAGTAAGGCCATAAGACCGTATGGATTAGGCCCAAGCAAAAACCCCAGCTACTTGACACACTAAGACTAAGCCTAAAATACGCAGATCTCTCCATAAGGATGGTTTTTATACTGTGCTTCCACAATCTGCTGGCAGTACAAAAAAATAAGCTGCAGATCTCCTTAGGCTGAGTCATGGTGCTTTGGTGCAGGGACCATGCATATCATGGGAATAGTTCACCATTTCTGCTCTGGTTTTCAGAGTATGACACCAAAACACCCACCTGATGATATCCTTTCAAGAGCAAAGGCAGCAATTTGCAGAATTCCGCTTCTTTGGGGAAGTGAGAAATTGCTGAGCTGCCACCAAGTCCTGCAGTGTCCCTGTCACCTGCAGAGTCACCACATACTCGCCACGGTAGCGGGCATTGTGACAAAGGTTCTATGTCAGCTGGGTGTGGCAGCCAGGCGCCCCCTAGGGGATGGGGAGCCTGTCAGCCCCGGGCCTCTCACTGCCTGCTGTCCCTGCTGTCACCAGCCAGGCCTCTGAAAATTGGTCAAACCATGCCCAGACTTGGGGCCAATTTTGCCCAAAGTCTTGAAAAGACAAGTCGGGAAGAAAGATATGGGACAGAGGGAGAAAGCGAAGGGAGCAGGAGAAAGGGAAGGAAGAATAAAAAGTAGTGTTGGGCTTCAGGAGTGAGATGGAGGAATTGCAGGAAAAGAGGCAGGAAGCAGGAGAGTGAGAGAAAAGGAAAGTAGAGACATGCAGCCAGACGAGGGGTTAGTGAGGGAGGATGGGACAGAGAACAGGATGAGAAGGAAATAAGGCAAGGCAAGGACAGGCAAGGACAGGCAAAGCAAGGCTAGGCTGCAGGACATTTTTTCGCTTTATAGTTTCTAGCACATTCGTCTTCAGACTAGGAGTAAGGCCATAAGACCGTATGGATTAGGCCCAAGCAAAAACCCCAGCTACTTGAGACACTAAGACTAAGCCTAAAATACGCAGATCTCTCCATAAGGATGGTTTTTATACTGTGCTTCCACAATCTGCTGGCAGTACAAAAAAATAAGCTGCAGATCTCCTTAGGCTGAGTCACGGTGCTTTGGTGCAGGGACCATGCATATCATGGGAATATTTCACCATTTCTGCTCTGGTTTTCAGAGTATGACACCAAAACACCCACCTGATGATATCCTTTCAAGAGCAAAGGCAGCAATTTGCAGAATTCCGCTTCTTTGGGGAAGTGAGAAATTGCTGAGCTGCCACCAAGTCCTGCAGTGTCCCTGTCACCTGCAGAGTCACCACATACTCGCCACGGTAGCGGGCATTGTGACAAAGGTTCTATGTCAGCTGGGTGTGGCAGCCAGGCGCCCCCTAGGGGATGGGGAGCCTGTCAGCCCCGGGCCTCTCACTGCCTGCTGTCCCTGCAGTCACCAGCCAGGCCTCTGAATATTGGTCAAACCATGCCCAGACTTGGGGCCAATTTGCCCCAAAGTCTTGAAAAGACAAGTCGGGAAGAAAGATATGGGACAGAGGGAGAAAGCGAAGGGAGCAGGAGAAAGGGAAGGAAGAATAAAAAGTAGTGTTGGGCTTCAGGAGTGAGATGGAGGAATTGCCATTAAAGAGGCAGGAAGCAGGAGAGTGAGAGAAAAGGAAAGTAGAGACATGCAGCCAGACGAGGGGTTAGTGAGAGAGGATGGGACAGAGAACAGGATGAGAAGGAAATAAGGCAAGGCAAGGACAGGCAAGGACAGGCAAAGCAAGGCTAAGCTGCAGGACATTTTTTCGCTTTATAGTTTCTAGCACATTCGTCTTCAGACTAGGAGTAAGGCCATAAGACCGTATGGATTAGGCCCAAGCAAAAACCCCAGCTACTTGAGACACTAAGACTAAGCCTAAAATACGCAGATCTCTCCATAAGGATGGTTTTTATACTGTGCTTCCACAATCTGCTGGCAGTACAAAAAAATAAGCTGCAGATCTCCTTAGGCTGAGTCACGGTGCTTTGGTGCAGGGACCATGCATATCATGGGAATAGTTCACCATTTCTGCTCTGGTTTTCAGAGAATGACACCAAAACACTCACCTGATGATATCCTTTCAAGAGCAAAGGCAGCAATTTGCAGAATTCCGCTTCTTTGGTGAAGGGAGAAATTGCTGAGCTGACACCAAGTCCTGCAGTGTCCCTGTCACCTGTAAAGTCACCAGATATTCGCCAAGGTAGCGGGCATTGTGACAAAGGTTCTATGTCAGCTGGGTGTGGCAGCCAGGCGCCCCCTAGGGGATGCGGAGCCTGTCAGCCCTGGGCCTCTCACTGCCTGCTGTCCCTGCTGTCACCAGCCAGGCCTCTGAAAATTGGTCAAACCATGCCAGGACTTGGGGCCAATTTTGCCCAAAGTCTTGAAAAGACAAGTCGTGAAGAAAGATATGGGATAGAGGGAGAAAGTGAAGGGAGCAGGAGAAAGGGAAGGAAGAATAAAAAGTAGTGTTGGGCTTCAGGAGTGAGATGGAGGAATTGCCATTAAAGAGGCAGGAAGCAGGAGAGTGAGAGAAAAGGAAAGAAGAGACATGGAGCCAGACGAGGGGTTAGTGAGAGAGGATGTGACAGAAAACAGGATGAGAAGGAAATAAGGCAAGGCAAGGACAGGCAAGGACAGGCAAAGCAAGGCTAGGCTGCAGGACATTTTTTCGCTTTATAGTTTCTAGCACATTCGTCTTCAGACTAGGAGTAAGGCCATAAGACCGTATGGATTAGGCCCAAGCAAAAACCCCAGCTACTTGAGACACTTAGACTAAGCCTAAAATACGCAGATCTCTCCATAAGGATGGTTTTTATACTGTGCTTCCACAATCTGCTGGCAGTACAAAAAAATAAGCTGCAGATCTCCTTAGGCTGAGTCACGGTGCTTTGGTGCAGGGACCATGCATATCATGGGAATAGTTCACCATTTCTGCTCTGGTTTTCAGAGTATGACACCAAAACACTCACCTGATGATATCCTTTCAAGAGCAAAGGCAGCAATTTGCGGAATTCCGCTTCTTTGGGGAAGTGAGAAATTGCTGAGCTGCCACCAAGTCCTGCAGTGTCCCTGTCACCTGCAGAGTCACCACATACTCGCCACGGTAGCGGGCATTGTGACAAAGGTTCTATGTCAGCTGGTTGTGGCAGCCAGGCGCCCCCTAGGGGATGGGGAGCATGTCAGCCCCGGGCCTGTCACTGCCTGCTGTCCCTGCAGTCACCAGCCAGGCCTCTGAATATTGGTCAAACCATGCCCAGACTTGGGGCCAATTTGCCCCAAAGTCTTGAAAAGACAAGTCGGGAAGAAAGATATGGGACAGAGGGAGAAAGCGAAGGGAGCAGGAGAAAGGGAAGGAAGAATAAAAAGTAGTGTTGGGCTTCAGGAGTGAGATGGAGGAATTGCCATTAAAGAGGCAGGAAGCAGGAGAGTGAGAGAAAAGGAAAGTAGAGACATGCAGCCAGACGAGGGGTTAGTGAGGGAGGATGGGACAGAGAACATGATGAGAAGGAAATAAGGCAAGGCAAGGACAGGCAAGGACAGGCAAAGCAAGGCTAAGCTGCAGGACATTTTTTCGCTTTATAGTTTCTAGCACATTCGTCTTCAGACTAGGAGTAAGGCCATAAGACCGTATGGATTAGGCCCAAGCAAAAACCCCAGCTACTTGAGACACTAAGACTAAGCCTAAAATACGCAGATCTCTCCATAAGGATGGTTTTTATACTGTGCTTCCACAATCTGCTGGCAGTACAAAAAAATAAGCTGCAGATCTCCTTAGGCTGAGTCACGGTGCTTTGGTGCAGGGACCATGCATATCATGGGAATATTTCACCATTTCTGCTCTGGTTTTCAGAGTATGACACCAAAACACCCACCTGATGATATCCTTTCAAGAGCAAAGGCAGCAATTTGCAGAATTCCGCTTCTTTGGGGAAGTGAGAAATTGCTGAGCTGCCACCAAGTCCTGCAGTGTCCCTGTCACCTGCAGAGTCACCACATACTCGCCACGGTAGCGGGCATTGTGACAAAGGTTCTATGCCAGCTGGGTGTGGCAGCCAGGCGCCCCCTAGGGGATGCGGAGCCTGTCAGCCCTGAGCCTCTCACTGCCTGCTGTCCCTGCTGTCACCAGCCAGGCCTCTGAAAATTGGTCAAACCATGCCAGGACTTGGGGCCAATTTGGCCCAAAGTCTTGAAAAGACAAGTCGTGAAGAAAGATATGGGATAGAGGGAGAAAGTGAAGGGAGCAGGAGAAAGGGAAGGAAGAATAAAAAGTAGTGTTGGGCTTCAGGAGTGAGATGGAGGAATTGCCATTAAAGAGGCAGGAAGCAGGAGAGTGAGAGAAAAGGAAAGTAGAGACATGCAGCCAGACGAGGGGTTAGTGAGGGAGGATGGGACAGAGAACAGGATGAGAAGGAAATAAGGCAAGGCAAGGACAGGCAAGGACAGGCAAAGCAAGGCTAGGCTGCAGGACATTTTTTTGCTTTATAGTTTCTAGCACATTCGTCTTCAGACTAGGAGTAAGGCCATAAGACCGTATGGATTAGGCCCAAGCAAAAACCCCAGCTACTTGAGACACTAAGACTAAGCCTAAAATACGCAGATCTCTCCATAAGGATGGTTTTTATACTGTGCTTCCACAATCTGCTGGCAGTACAAAAAAATAAGCTGCAGATCTCCTTAGGCTGAGTCATGGTGCTTTGGTGCAGGGACCATGCATATCATGGGAATAGTTCACCATTTCTGCTCTGGTTTTCAGAGAATGACACCAAAACACTCACCTGATGATATCCTTTCAAGAGCAAAGGCAGCAATTTGCAGAATTCCGCTTCTTTGGTGAAGGGAGAAATTGCTGAGCTGACACCAAGTCCTGCAGTGTCCCTGTCACCTGTAAAGTCACCAGATATTCGCCAAGGTAGCGGGCATTGTGACAAAGGTTCTATGCCAGCTGGGTGTGGCAGCCAGGCGCCCCCTAGGGGATGCGGAGCCTGTCAGCCCTGGGCCTGTCACTGCCTGCTGTCCCTGCTGTCACCAGCCAGGCCTCTGAAAATTGGTCAAACCATGCCAGGACTTGGGGCCAATTTTGCCCAAAGTCTTGAAAAGACAAGTCGTGAAGAAAGATATGGGATAGAGGGAGAAAGTGAAGGGAGCAGGAGAAAGGGAAGGAAGAATAAAAAGTAGTGTTGGGCTTCAGGAGTGAGATGGAGGAATTGCCATTAAAGAGGCAGGAAGCAGGACAGTGAGAGAAAAGGAAAGTAGAGACATGCAGCCAGACGAGGGGTTAGTGAGAGAGGATGTGACAGAAAACAGGATGAGAAGGAAATAAGGCAAGGCAAGGACAGGCAAGGACAGGCAAAGCAAGGCTAGGCTGCAGGACATTTTTTCGCTTTATAGTTTCTAGCACATTCGTCTTCAGACTAGGAGTAAGGCCATAAGACCGTATGGATTAGGCCCAAGCAAAAACCCCAGCTACTTGAGACACTTAGATTAAGCCTAAAATACGCAGATCTCTCCATAAGGATGGTTTTTATACTGTGCTTCCACAATCTGCTGGCAGTACAAAAAAATAAGCTGCAGATCTCCTTAGGCTGAGTCATGGTGCTTTGGTGCAGGGACCATGCATATCATGGGAATACTTCACCATTTCTGCTCTGGTTTTCAGAGTATGACACCAAAACACCCACCTGATGATATCCTTTCAAGAGCAAAGGCAGCAATTTGCAGAATTCCGCTTCTTTGGGGAAGTGAGAAATTGCTGAGCTGACACCAAGTCCTGCAGTGTCCCTGTCACCTGCAGAGTCACCACATACTCGCCACGGTAGCGGGCATTGTGACAAAGGTTCTATGTCAGCTGGGTGTGGCAGCCAGGCGCCCCCTAGGGGATGGGGAGCCTGTCAGCCGCGGGCCTGTCACTGCCTGCTGTCCCTGCTGTCACCAGCCAGGCCTCTGAAAATTGGTCAAACCATGCCCAGACTTGGGGCCAATTTTGCCCAAAGTCTTGAAAAGACAAGTCGGGAAGAAAGATATGGGACAGAGGGAGAAAGCGAAGGGAGCAGGAGAAAGGGAAGGAAGAATAAAAAGTAGTGTTGGGCTTCAGGAGTGAGATGGAGGAATTGCAGGAAAAGAGGCAGGAAGCAGGAGAGTGAGAGAAAAGGAAAGTAGAGACATGCAGCCAGACGAGGGGTTAGTGAGGGAGGATGGGACAGAGAACAGGATGAGAAGGAAATAAGGCAAGGCAAGGACAGGCAAGGACAGGCAAAGCAAGGCTAGGCTGCAGGACATTTTTTCGCTTTATAGTTTCTAGCACATTCGTCTTCAGACTAGGAGTAAGGCCATAAGACCGTATGGATTAGGCCCAAGCAAAAACCCCAGCTACTTGAGACACTAAGACTAAGCCTAAAATACGCAGATCTCTCCATAAGGATGGTTTTTATACTGTGCTTCCACAATCTGCTGGCAGTACAAAAAAATAAGCTGCAGATCTCCTTAGGCTGAGTCACGGTGCTTTGGTGCAGGGACCATGCATATCATGGGAATAGTTCACCATTTCTGCTCTGGTTTTCAGAGTATGACACCAAAACACCCACCTGATGATATCCTTTCAAGAGCAAAGGCAGCAATTTGCAGAATTCCGCTTCTTTGGGGAAGTGAGAAATTGCTGAGCTGACACCAAGTCCTGCAGTGTCCCTGTCACCTGCAGAGTCACCACATACTCGCCACGGTAGCGGGCATTGTGACAAAGGTTCTATGTCAGCTGGGTGTGGCAGCCAGGCGCCCCCTAGGGGATGGGGAGCCTGTCAGCCCCGGGCCTCTCACTGCCTGCTGTCCCTGCTGTCACCAGCCAGGCCTCTGAATATTGGTCAAACCATGCCCAGACTTGGGGCCAATTTGCCCCAAAGTCTTGAAAAGACAAGTCGGGAAGAAAGATATGGGACAGAGGGAGAAAGCGAAGGGAGCAGGAGAAAGGGAAGGAAGAATAAAAAGTAGTGTTGGGCTTCAGGAGTGAGATGGAGGAATTGCAGGAAAAGAGGCAGGAAGCAGGAGAGTGAGAGAAAAGGAAAGTAGAGACATGGAGCCAGACGAGGGGTTAGTGAGAGAGGATGTGAAAGAAAACAGGATGAGAAGGAAATAAGGCAAGGCAAGGACAGGCAAGGACAGGCAAAGCAAGGCTAGGCTGCAGGACATTTTTTCGCTTTATAGTTTCTAGCACATTCGTCTTCAGACTAGGTGTAAGGCCATAAGACCGTATGGATTAGGCCCAAGCAAATACACCGGCTACTTGAGACACTAAGACTAAGCCTAAAATACGCAGATCTCTCCATAAGGATGGTTTTTATACTGTGCTTCCACAATCTGCAGGCAGTACAAAAAAATAAGCTGCAGATCTCCTTAGGCTGAGTCACGGTGCTTTGGTGCAGGGACCATGCATATCATGGGAATATTTCACCATTTCTGCTCTGGTTTTCAGAGTATGACACCAAAACACCCACCTGATGATATCCTTTCAAGAGCAAAGGCAGCAATTTGCAGAATTCCGCTTCTTTGGGGAAGTGAGAAATTGCTGAGCTGCCACCAAGTCCTGCAGTGTCCCTGTCACCTGCAGAGTCACCACATACTCGCCACGGTAGTGGGCATTGTGACAAAGGTTCTATGTCAGCTGGGTGTGGCAGCCAGGCGCCCCCTAGGGGATGGGGAGCCTGTCAGCCCCGGGCCTGTCACTGCCTGCTGTCCCTGCAGTCACCAGCCAGGCCTCTGAATATTGGTCAAACCATGCCCAGACTTGGGGCCAATTTGCCCCAAAGTCTTGAAAAGACAAGTCGGGAAGAAAGATATGGGACAGAGGGAGAAAGCGAAGGGAGCAGGAGAAAGGTAACGAAGAATAAAAAGTAGTGTTGGGCTGCACTAGTGAGATGGAGGAATTGCAAGAAAAGAGGCAGGAAGCAGGAGAGTGAGAGAAAAGGAAAGAGGAGACATGCAGCCAGACGAGGGGTTAGTGAGAGAGGATAGGACAGAGAACAGGATGAGAAGGAAATAAGGCAAGGCAAGGACAGGCAAGGACAGGCAAAGCAAGGCTAAGCTGCAGGACATTTTTTCGCTTTATAGTTTCTAACACATTCGTCTTCAGACTAGGAGTAATGCCATAAGACCGTATGGATTAGGCCCAAGCAAAAACCCCAGCTACTTGACACACTAAGACTAAGCCTAAAATACGCAGATCTCTCCATAAGGATGGTTTTTATACTGTGGTTCCACAATCTGCTGGCAGTACAAAAAAATAAGCTGCAGATCTCCTTAGGCTGAGTCACGGTGCTTTGGTGCAGGGACCATGCATATCATGGGAATAGTTCACCATTTCTGCTCTGGTTTTCAGAGTATGACACCAAAACACCCACCTGATGATATCCTTTCAAGAGCAAAGGCAGCAATTTGCAGAATTCCGCTTCTTTGGGGAAGTGAGAAATTGCTGAGCTGACACCAAGTCCTGCAGTGTCCCTGTCACCTGCAGAGTCACCACATGCTCGCCACGGTAGTGGGCATTGTGACAAAGGTTCTATGTCAGCTGGGTGTGGCAGCCAGGCGCCCCCTAGGGGATGGGGAGCCTGTCAGCCCCGGGCCTGTCACTGCCTGCTGTCCCTGCTGTCACCAGCCAGGCCTCTGAAAATTGGTCAAACCATGCCCAGACTTGGGGCCAATTTGCCCCAAAGTCTTGAAAAGACAAGTCGGGAAGAAAGATATGGGACCGAGGGAGAAAGCGAAGGGAGCAGGAGAAAGGGAAGGAAGAATAAAAAGTAGTGTTGGGCTTCAGGAGTGAGATGGAGGAATTGCAGGAAAAGAGGCAGGAAGCAGGAGAGTGAGAGAAAAGGAAAGTAGAGACATGCAGCCAGAGGAGGGGTTAGTGAGGGAGGATGGGACAGAGAACAGGATGAGAAGGAAATAAGGCAAGGCAAGGACAGGCAAGGACTGGCAAAGCAAGGCTAGGCTGCAGGACATTTTTTCGCTTTATAGTTTCTAGCACATTCGTCTTCAGACTAGGAGTAAGGCCATAAGACCGTATGGATTAGGCCCAAGCAAAAACCCCAGCTACTTGACACACTAAGACTAAGCCTAAAATACGCAGATCTCTCCATAAGGATGGTTTTTATACTGTGCTTCCACAATCTGCTGGCAGTACAAAAAAATAAGCTGCAGATCTCCTTAGGCTGAGTCACGGTGCTTTGGTGCAGGGACCATGCATATCATGGGA
Organism: Columba livia; assembly: GCF_036013475.1. Lineage (NCBI taxonomy): Eukaryota > Metazoa > Chordata > Aves > Columbiformes > Columbidae > Columba > Columba livia. Next base: position 2,421,904 of record NW_027043009.1, on the reverse strand, counting down.
ATAGTTCACCATTTCTGCTCTGGTTTTCAGAGTATGACACCAAAACACCCACCTGATGATATCCTTTCAAGAGCAAAGGCAGCAATTTGCAGAATTCTGCTTCTTTGGGGAAGTGAGAAATTGCTGAGATGACACCAAGTCCTGCAGTGTCCCTGTCACCTGCAGAGTCACCACATACTCGCCACGGTAGCGGGCATTGTGACAAAGGTTCTATGTCAGCTGGGTGTGGCAGCCAGGCGCCCCCTAGGGGATGGGGAGCCTGTCAGCCCCGGGCCTGTCACTGCCTGCTGTCCCTGCTGTCACCAGCCAGGCCTCTGAAAATTGGTCAAACCATGCCCAGACTTGGGGCCAATTTGGCCCAAAGTCTTGAAAAGACAAGTCGGGAAGAAAGATATGGGACAGAGGGAGAAAGCGAAGGGAGCAGGAGAAAGGGAAGGAAGAATAAAAAGTAGTGTTGGGCTTCAGGAGTGAGATGGAGGAATTGCAGGAAAAGAGGCAGGAAGCAGGAGAGTGAGAGAAAAGGAAAGTAGAGACATGCAGCCAGACGAGGGGTTAGTGAGGGAGGATGGGACAGAGAACAGGATGAGAAGGAAATAAGGCAAGGCAAGGACAGGCAAGGACAGGCAAAGCAAGGCTAGGCTGCAGGACATTTTTTCGCTTTATAGTTTCTAGCACATTCGTCTTCAGACTAGGAGTAAGGCCATAAGACCGTATGGATTAGGCCCAAGCAAAAACCCCAGCTACTTGAGACACTAAGACTAAGCCTAAAATACGCAGATCTCTCCATAAGGATGGTTTTTATACTGTGCTTCCACAATCTGCTGGCAGTACAAAAAAATAAGCTGCAGATCTCCTTAGGCTGAGTCACGGTGCTTTGGTGCAGGGACCATGCATATCATGGGAATATTTCACCATTTCTGCTCTGGTTTTCAGAGTATGACACCAAAACACCCACCTGATGATATCCTTTCAAGAGCAAAGGCAGCAATTTGCAGAATTCCGCTTCTTTGGGGAAGTGAGAAATTGCTGACCTGCCACCAAGTCCTGCAGTGTCCCTGTCACCTGCAGAGTCACCACATACTCGCCACGGTAGTGGGCATTGTGACAAAGGTTCTATGTCAGCTGGGTGTGGCAGCCAGGCGCCCCCTAGGGGATGGGGAGCCTGTCAGCCCCGGGCCTGTCACTGCCTGCTGTCCCTGCAGTCACCAGCCAGGCCTCTGAATATTGGTCAAACCATGCCCAGACTTGGGGCCAATTTGCCCCAAAGTCTTGAAAAGACAAGTCGGGAAGAAAGATATGGGACAGAGGGAGAAAGCGAAGGGAGCAGGAGAAAGGGAAGGAAGAATAAAAAGTAGTGTTGGGCTTCAGGAGTGAGATGGAGGAATTGCCATTAAAGAGGCAGGAAGCAGGAGAGTGAGAGAAAAGGAAAGAAGAGACATGGAGCCAGATGAGGGGTTAGTGAGAGAGGATGTGAAAGAAAACAGGATGAGAAGGAAATAAGGCAAGGCAAGGACAGGAAAGGACAGGCAAAGCAAGGCTAGGCTGCAGGACATGTTTTCGCTTTATAGTTTCTAGCACATTCGTCTTCAGACTAGGAGTAAGGCCATAAGACCGTATGGATTAGGCCCAAGCAAAAACCCCAGCTACTTGAGACACTTAGACTAAGCCTAAAATATGCAGATCTCTCCATAAGGATGGTTTTTATACTGTGCTTCCACAATCTGCTGGCAGTAAAAAAAAATAAGCTGCAGATCTCCTTAGGCTGAGTCACGGTGCTTTGGTGCAGGGACCATGCATATCATGGGAATAGTTCACCATTTCTGCTCTGGTTTTCAGAGTATGACACCAAAACACCCACCTGATGATATCCTTTCAAGAGCAAAGGCAGCAATTTGCAGAATTCCGCTTCTTTGGGGAAGTGAGAAATTGCTGAGCTGCCACCAAGTCCTGCAGTGTCCCTGTCACCTGCAGAGTCACCACATACTCGCCACGGTAGCGGGCATTGTGACAAAGGTTCTATGTCAGCTGGGTGTGGCAGCCAGGCGCCCCCTAGGGGATGGGGAGCCTGTCAGCCCCGGGCCTGTCACTGCCTGCTGTCCCTGCTGTCACCAGCCAGGCCTCTGAATATTGGTCAAACCATGCCCAGACTTGGGGCCAATTTGCCCCAAAGTCTTGAAAAGACAAGTCGGGAAGAAAGATATGGGACAGAGGGAGAAAGCGAAGGGAGCAGGAGAAAGGGAAGGAAGAATAAAAAGTAGTGTTGGGCTTCAGGAGTGAGATGGAGGAATTGCAGGAAAAGAGGCAGGAAGCAGGAGAGTGAGAGAAAAGGAAAGTAGAGACATGCAGCCAGACGAGGGGTTAGTGAGGGAGGATGGGACAGAGAACAGGATGAGAAGGAAATAAGGCAAGGCAAGGACAGGCAAGGACAGGCAAAGCAAGGCTAGGCTGCAGGACATTTTTTCGCTTTATAGTTTCTAGCACATTCGTCTTCAGACTAGGAGTAAGGCCATAAGACCGTATGGATTAGGCCCAAGCAAAAACCCCAGCTACTTGACACACTAAGACTAAGCCTAAAATACGCAGATCTCTCCATAAGGATGGTTTTTATACTGTGCTTCCACAATCTGCTGGCAGTACAAAAAAATAAGCTGCAGATCTCCTTAGGCTGAGTCACGGTGCTTTGGTGCAGGGACCATGCATATCATGGGAATATTTCACCATTTCTTCTCTGGTTTTCAGAGTATGACACCAAAACACCCACCTGATGATATCCTTTCAAGAGCAAAGGCAGCAATTTGCAGAATTCCGCTTCTTTGGGGAAGTGAGAAATTGCTGACCTGCCACCAAGTCCTGCAGTGTCCCTGTCACCTGCAGAGTCACCACATGCTCGCCACGGTAGTGGGCATTGTGACAAAGGTTCTATGTCAGCTGGGTGTGGCAGCCAGGCGCCCCCTAGGGGATGGGGAGCCTGTCAGCCCCGGGCCTGTCACTGCCTGCTGTCCCTGCTGTCACCAGCCAGGCCTCTGAAAATTGGTCAAACCATGCCCAGACTTGGGGCCAATTTGCCCCAAAGTCTTGAAAAGACAAGTCGGGAAGAAAGATATGGGACAGAGGGAGAAAGCGAAGGGAGCAGGAGAAAGGGAAGGAAGAATAAAAAGTAGTGTTGGGCTTCAGGAGTGAGATGGAGGAATTGCAGGAAAAGAGGCAGGAAGCAGGAGAGTGAGAGAAAAGGAAAGTAGAGACATGCAGCCAGACGAGGGGTTAGTGAGGGAGGATGGGACAGAGAACAGGATGAGAAGGAAATAAGGCAAGGCAAGGACAGGCAAGGACAGGCAAAGCAAGGCTAGGCTGCAGGACATTTTTTCGCTTTATAGTTTCTAGCACATTCGTCTTCAGACTAGGAGTAAGGCCATAAGACCGTATGGATTAGGCCCAAGCAAAAACCCCAGCTACTTGAGACACTAAGACTAAGCCTAAAATACGCAGATCTCTCCATAAGGATGGTTTTTATACTGTGCGTCCACAATCTGCTGGCAGTACAAAAAAATAAGCTGCAGATCTCCTTAGGCTGAGTCACGGTGCTTTGGTGCAGGGACCATGCATATCATGGGAATAGTTCACCATTTCTGCTCTGGTTTTCAGAGTATGACACCAAAACACCCACCTGATGATATCCTTTCAAGAGCAAAGGCAGCAATTTGCAGAATTCCGCTTCTTTGGGGAAGTGAGAAATTGCTGAGCTGACACCAAGTCCTGCAGTGTCCCTGTCACCTGCAGAGTCACCACATACTCGCCACGGTAGCGGGCATTGTGACAAAGGTTCTATGTCAGCTGGGTGTGGCAGCCAGGCGCCCCCTAGGGGATGGGGAGCCTGTCAGCCCCGGGCCTGTCACTGCCTGCTGTCCCTGCAGTCACCAGCCAGGCCTCTGAATATTGGTCAAACCATGCCCAGACTTGGGGCCAATTTGGCCCAAAGTCTTGAAAAGACAAGTCGGGAAGAAAGATATGGGACAGAGGGAGAAAGCGAAGGGAGCAGGAGAAAGGGAAGGAAGAATAAAAAGTAGTGTTGGGCTTCAGGAGTGAGATGGAGGAATTGCAGGAAAAGAGGCAGGAAGCAGGAGAGTGAGAGAAAAGGAAAGTAGAGACATGCAGCCAGACGAGGGGTTAGTGAGGGAGGATGGGACAGAGAACAGGATGAGAAGGAAATAAGGCAAGGCAAGGACAGGCAAGGACAGGCAAAGCAAGGCTAGGCTGCAGGACATTTTTTCGCTTTATAGTTTCTAGCACATTCGTCTTCAGACTAGGAGTAAGGCCATAAGACCGTATGGATTAGGCCCAAGCAAAAACCCCAGCTACTTGAGACACTAAGACTAAGCCTAAAATACGCAGATCTCTCCATAAGGATGGTTTTTATACTGTGCGTCCACAATCTGCTGGCAGTACAAAAAAATAAGCTGCAGATCTCCTTAGGCTGAGTCACGGTGCTTTGGTGCAGGGACCATGCATATCATGGGAATATTTCACCATTTCTGCTCTGGTTTTCAGAGTATGACACCAAAACACCCACCTGATGATATCCTTTCAAGAGCAAAGGCAGCAATTTGCAGAATTCCGCTTCTTTGGGGAAGTGAGAAATTGCTGAGCTGACACCAAGTCCTGCAGTGTCCCTGTCACCTGCAGAGTCACCACATACTCGCCACGGTAGCGGGCATTGTGACAAAGGTTCTATGTCAGCTGGGTGTGGCAGCCAGGCGCCCCCTAGGGGATGGGGAGCCTGTCAGCCCCGGGCCTCTCACTGCCTGCTGTCCCTGCAGTCACCAGCCAGGCCTCTGAATATTGGTCAAACCATGCCCAGACTTGGGGCCAATTTGGCCCAAAGTCTTGAAAAGACAAGTCGGGAAGAAAGATATGGGACAGAGGGAGAAAGCGAAGGGAGCAGGAGAAAGGGAAGGAAGAATAAAAAGTAGTGTTGGGCTTCAGGAGTGAGATGGAGGAATTGCAGGAAAAGAGGCAGGAAGCAGGACAGTGAGAGAAAAGGAAAGTAGAGACATGCAGCCAGACGAGGGGTTAGTGAGAGAGGATGGGACAGAGAACAGGATGAGAAGGAAATAAGGCAAGGCAAGGACAGGCAAGGACAGGCAAAGCAAGGCTAGGCTGCAGGACATTTTTTCGCTTTATAGTTTCTAGCACATTCGTCTTCAGACTAGGAGTAAGGCCATAAGACCGTATGGATTAGGCCCAAGCAAAAACCCCAGCTACTTGAGACACTAAGACTAAGCCTAAAATACGCAGATCTCTCCATAAGGATGGTTTTTATACTGTGCTTCCACAATCTGCTGGCAGTACAAAAAAATAAGCTGCAGATCTCCTTAGGCTGAGTCACGGTGCTTTGGTGCAGGGACCATGCATATCATGGGAATATTTCACCATTTCTGCTCTGGTTTTCAGAGTATGACACCAAAACACCCACCTGATGATATCCTTTCAAGAGCAAAGGCAGCAATTTGCAGAATTCCGCTTCTTTGGGGAAGTGAGAAATTGCTGAGCCGCCACCAAGTCCTGCAGTGTCCCTGTCACCTGCAGAGTCACCACATACTCGCCACGGTAGTGGGCATTGTGACAAAGGTTCTATGTCAGCTGGGTGTGGCAGCCAGGCGCCCCCTAGGGGATGGGGAGCCTGTCAGCCCCGGGCCTGTCACTGCCTGCTGTCCCTGCAGTCACCAGCCAGGCCTCTGAATATTGGTCAAACCATGCCCAGACTTGGGGCCAATTTGGCCCAAAGTCTTGAAAAGACAAGTCGGGAAGAAAGATATGGGACAGAGGGAGAAAGCGAAGGGAGCAGGAGAAAGGGAAGGAAGAATAAAAAGTAGTGTTGGGCTTCAGGAGTGAGATGGAGGAATTGCAGGAAAAGAGGCAGGAAGCAGGACAGTGAGAGAAAAGGAAAGTAGAGACATGCAGCCAGACGAGGGGTTAGTGAGAGAGGATGGGACAGAGAACAGGATGAGAAGGAAATAAGGCAAGGCAAGGACAGGCAAGGACAGGCAAAGCAAGGCTAGGCTGCAGGACATGTTTTCGCTTTATAGTTTCTAGCACATTCGTCTTCAGACTAGGAGTAAGGCCATAAGACCGTATGGATTAGGCCCAAGCAAAAACCCCAGCTACTTGAGACACTTAGACTAAGCCTAAAATATGCAGATCTCTCCATAAGGATGGTTTTTATACTGTGCTTCCACAATCTGCTGGCAGTAAAAAAAAATAAGCTGCAGATCTCCTTAGGCTGAGTCACGGTGCTTTGGTGCAGGGACCATGCATATCATGGGAATAGTTCACCATTTCTGCTCTGGTTTTCAGAGTATGACACCAAAACACCCACCTGATGATATCCTTTCAAGAGCAAAGGCAGCAATTTGCAGAATTCCGCTTCTTTGGGGAAGTGAGAAATTGCTGAGCTGACACCAAGTCCTGCAGTGTCCCTGTCACCTGCAGAGTCACCACATACTCGCCACGGTAGCGGGCATTGTGACAAAGGTTCTATGTCAGCTGGGTGTGGCAGCCAGGCGCCCCCTAGGGGATGGGGAGCCTGTCAGCCCCGGGCCTGTCACTGCCTGCTGTCCCTGCTGTCACCAGCCAGGCCTCTGAATATTGGTCAAACCATGCCCAGACTTGGGGCCAATTTGCCCCAAAGTCTTGAAAAGACAAGTCGGGAAGAAAGATATGGGACAGAGGGAGAAAGCGAAGGGAGCAGGAGAAAGGGAAGGAAGAATAAAAAGTAGTGTTGGGCTTCAGGAGTGAGATGGAGGAATTGCAGGAAAAGAGGCAGGAAGCAGGAGAGTGAGAGAAAAGGAAAGTAGAGACATGCAGCCAGACGAGGGGTTAGTGAGGGAGGATGGGACAGAGAACAGGATGAGAAGGAAATAAGGCAAGGCAAGGACAGGCAAGGTCAGGCAAAGCAAGGCTAGGCTGCAGGACATTTTTTCGCTTTATAGTTTCTAGCACATTCGTCTTCAGACTAGGAGTAAGGCCATAAGACCGTATGGATTAGGCCCAAGCAAAAACCCCAGCTACTTGACACACTAAGACTAAGCCTAAAATACGCAGATCTCTCCATAAGGATGGTTTTTATACTGTGCTTCCACAATCTGCTGGCAGTACAAAAAAATAAGCTGCAGATCTCCTTAGGCTGCGTCACGGTGCTTTGGTGCAGGGACCATGCATATCATGGGAATATTTCACCATTTCTTCTCTGGTTTTCAGAGTATGACACCAAAACACCCACCTGATGATATCCTTTCAAGAGCAAAGGCAGCAATTTGCAGAATTCCGCTTCTTTGGGGAAGTGAGAAATTGCTGACCTGCCACCAAGTCCTGCAGTGTCCCTGTCACCTGCAGAGTCACCACATGCTCGCCACGGTAGTGGGCATTGTGACAAAGGTTCTATGTCAGCTGGGTGTGGCAGCCAGGCGCCCCCTAGGGGATGGGGAGCCTGTCAGCCCCGGGCCTGTCACTGCCTGCTGTCCCTGCTGTCACCAGCCAGGCCTCTGAAAATTGGTCAAACCATGCCCAGACTTGGGGCCAACTTGGCCCAAAGTCTTGAAAAGACAAGTCGGGAAGAAAGATATGGGACAGAGGGAGAAAGCGAAGGGAGCAGGAGAAAGGGAAGGAAGAATAAAAAGTAGTGTTGGGCTTCAGGAGTGAGATGGAGGAATTGCAGGAAAAGAGGCAGGAAGCAGGAGAGTGAGAGAAAAGGAAAGTAGAGACATGCAGCCAGACGAGGGGTTAGTGAGGGAGGATGGGACAGAGAACAGGATGAGAAGGAAATAAGGCAAGGCAAGGACAGGCAAGGACAGGCAAAGCAAGGCTAGGCTGCAGGACATTTTTTCGCTTTATAGTTTCTAGCACATTCGTCTTCAGACTAGGAGTAAGGCCATAAGACCGTATGGATTAGGCCCAAGCAAAAACCCCAGCTACTTGAGACACTAAGACTAAGCCTAAAATACGCAGATCTCTCCATAAGGATGGTTTTTATACTGTGCGTCCACAATCTGCTGGCAGTACAAAAAAATAAGCTGCAGATCTCCTTAGGCTGAGTCACGGTGCTTTGGTGCAGGGACCATGCATATCATGGGAATAGTTCACCATTTCTGCTCTGGTTTTCAGAGTATGACACCAAAACACCCACCTGATGATATCCTTTCAAGAGCAAAGGCAGCAATTTGCAGAATTCCGCTTCTTTGGGGAAGTGAGAAATTGCTGAGCTGACACCAAGTCCTGCAGTGTCCCTGTCACCTGCAGAGTCACCACATACTCGCCACGGTAGCGGGCATTGTGACAAAGGTTCTATGTCAGCTGGGTGTGGCAGCCAGGCGCCCCCTAGGGGATGGGGAGCCTGTCAGCCCCGGGCCTGTCACTGCCTGCTGTCCCTGCAGTCACCAGCCAGGCCTCTGAATATTGGTCAAACCATGCCCAGACTTGGGGCCAATTTGGCCCAAAGTCTTGAAAAGACAAGTCGGGAAGAAAGATATGGGACAGAGGGAGAAAGCGAAGGGAGCAGGAGAAAGGGAAGGAAGAATAAAAAGTAGTGTTGGGCTTCAGGAGTGAGATGGAGGAATTGCAGGAAAAGAGGCAGGAAGCAGGAGAGTGAGAGAAAAGGAAAGTAGAGACATGCAGCCAGACGAGGGGTTAGTGAGAGAGGATGGGACAGAGAACAGGATGAGAAGGAAATAAGGCAAGGCAAGGACAGGCAAGGACAGGCAAAGCAAGGCTAGGCTGCAGGACATTTTTTCGCTTTATAGTTTCTAGCACATTCGTCTTCAGACTAGGAGTAAGGCCATAAGACCGTATGGATTAGGCCCAAGCAAAAACCCCAGCTACTTGAGACACTAAGACTAAGCCTAAAATACGCAGATCTCTCCATAAGGATGGTTTTTATACTGTGCGTCCACAATCTGCTGGCAGTACAAAAAAATAAGCTGCAGATCTCCTTAGGCTGAGTCACGGTGCTTTGGTGCAGGGACCATGCATATCATGGGAATAGTTCACCATTTCTGCTCTGGTTTTCAGAGTATGACACCAAAACACCCACCTGATGATATCCTTTCAAGAGCAAAGGCAGCAATTTGCAGAATTCCGCTTCTTTGGGGAAGTGAGAAATTGCTGAGCTGACACCAAGTCCTGCAGTGTCCCTGTCACCTGCAGAGTCACCACATACTCGCCACGGTAGCGGGCATTGTGACAAAGGTTCTATGTCAGCTGGGTGTGGCAGCCAGGCGCCCCCTAGGGGATGGGGAGCCTGTCAGCCCCGGGCCTGTCACTGCCTGCTGTCCCTGCAGTCACCAGCCAGGCCTCTGAATATTGGTCAAACCATGCCCAGACTTGGGGCCAATTTGGCCCAAAGTCTTGAAAAGACAAGTCGGGAAGAAAGATATGGGACAGAGGGAGAAAGCGAAGGGAGCAGGAGAAAGGGAAGGAAGAATAAAAAGTAGTGTTGGGCTTCAGGAGTGAGATGGAGGAATTGCAGGAAAAGAGGCAGGAAGCAGGAGAGTGAGAGAAAAGGAAAGTAGAGACATGCAGCCAGACGAGGGGTTAGTGAGGGAGGATGGGACAGAGAACAGGATGAGAAGGAAATAAGGCAAGGCAAGGACAGGCAAGGACAGGCAAAGCAAGGCTAGGCTGCAGGACATTTTTTCGCTTTATAGTTTCTAGCACATTCGTCTTCAGACTAGGAGTAAGGCCATAAGACCGTATGGATTAGGCCCAAGCAAAAACCCCAGCTACTTGAGACACTAAGACTAAGCCTAAAATACGCAGATCTCTCCATAAGGATGGTTTTTATACTGTGCGTCCACAATCTGCTGGCAGTACAAAAAAATAAGCTGCAGATCTCCTTAGGCTGAGTCACGGTGCTTTGGTGCAGGGACCATGCATATCATGGGAATAGTTCACCATTTCTGCTCTGGTTTTCAGAGTATGACACCAAAACACCCACCTGATGATATCCTTTCAAGAGCAAAGGCAGCAATTTGCAGAATTCCGCTTCTTTGGGGAAGTGAGAAATTGCTGAGCTGACACCAAGTCCTGCAGTGTCCCTGTCACCTGCAGAGTCACCACATACTCGCCACGGTAGCGGGCATTGTGACAAAGGTTCTATGTCAGCTGGGTGTGGCAGCCAGGCGCCCCCTAGGGGATGGGGAGCCTGTCAGCCCCGGGCCTGTCACTGCCTGCTGTCCCTGCAGTCACCAGCCAGGCCTCTGAATATTGGTCAAACCATGCCCAGACTTGGGGCCAATTTGGCCCAAAGTCTTGAAAAGACAAGTCGGGAAGAAAGATATGGGACAGAGGGAGAAAGCGAAGGGAGCAGGAGAAAGGGAAGGAAGAATAAAAAGTAGTGTTGGGCTTCAGGAGTGAGATGGAGGAATTGCAGGAAAAGAGGCAGGAAGCAGGAGAGTGAGAGAAAAGGAAAGTAGAGACATGCAGCCAGACGAGGGGTTAGTGAGGGAGGATGGGACAGAGAACAGGATGAGAAGGAAATAAGGCAAGGCAAGGACAGGCAAGGACAGGCAAAGCAAGGCTAGGCTGCAGGACATTTTTTCGCTTTATAGTTTCTAGCACATTCGTCTTCAGACTAGGAGTAAGGCCATAAGACCGTATGGATTAGGCCCAAGCAAAAACCCCAGCTACTTGACACACTAAGACTAAGCCTAAAATACGCAGATCTCTCCATAAGGATGGTTTTTATACTGTGCTTCCACAATCTGCTGGCAGTACAAAAAAATAAGCTGCAGATCTCCTTAGGCTGAGTCACGGTGCTTTGGTGCAGGGACCATGCATATCATGGGAATAGTTCACCATTTCTGCTCTGGTTTTCAGAGTATGACACCAAAACACCCACCTGATGATATCCTTTCAAGAGCAAAGGCAGCAATTTGCAGAATTCCGCTTCTTTGGGGAAGTGAGAAATTGCTGAGCCGCCACCAAGTCCTGCAGTGTCCCTGTCACCTGCAGAGTCACCACATACTCGCCACGGTAGTGGGCATTGTGACAAAGGTTCTATGTCAGCTGGGTGTGGCAGCCAGGCGCCCCCTAGGGGATGGGGAGCCTGTCAGCCCCGGGCCTGTCACTGCCTGCTGTCCCTGCAGTCACCAGCCAGGCCTCTGAATATTGGTCAAACCATGCCCAGACTTGGGGCCAATTTGCCCCAAAGTCTTGAAAAGACAAGTCGGGAAGAAAGATATGGGACAGAGGGAGAAAGCAAAGGGAGCAGGAGAAAGGGAAGGAAGAATAAAAAGTAGTGTTTGGCTTCAGGAGTGAGATGGAGGAATTGCCATTAAAGAGGCAGGAAGCAGGAGAGTGAGAGAAAAGGAAAGAAGAGACATGGAGCCAGACGAGGGGTTAGTGAGAGAGGATGTGAAAGAAAACAGGATGAGAAGGAAATAAGGCAAGGCAAGGACAGGAAAGGACAGGCAAAGCAAGGCTAGGCTGCAGGACATGTTTTCGCTTTATAGTTTCTAGCACATTCGTCTTCAGACTAGGAGTAAGGCCATAAGACCGTATGGATTAGGCCCAAGCAAAAACCCCAGCTACTTGAGACACTAAGACTAAGCCTAAAATATGCAGATCTCTCCATAAGGATGGTTTTTATACTGTGCTTCCACAATCTGCTGGCAGTAAAAAAAAATAAGCTGCAGATCTCCTTAGGCTGAGTCACGGTGCTTTGGTGCAGGGACCATGCATATCATGGGAATAGTTCACCATTTCTGCTCTGGTTTTCAGAGTATGACACCAAAACACCCACCTGATGATATCCTTTCAAGAGCAAAGGCAGCAATTTGCAGAATTCCGCTTCTTTGGGGAAGTGAGAAATTGCTGAGCTGACACCAAGTCCTGCAGTGTCCCTGTCACCTGCAGAGTCACCACATACTCGCCACGGTAGCGGGCATTGTGACAAAGGTTCTATGTCAGCTGGGTGTGGCAGCCAGGCGACCCCTAGGGGATGGGGAGCCTGTCAGCCCCGGGCCTGTCACTGCCTGCTGTCCCTGCTGTCACCAGCCAGGCCTCTGAATATTGGTCAAACCATGCCCAGACTTGGGGCCAATTTGGCCCAAAGTCTTGAAAAGACAAGTCGGGAAGAAAGATATGGGACAGAGGGAGAAAGCGAAGGGAGCAGGAGAAAGGGAAGGAAGAATAAAAAGTAGTGTTGGGCTTCAGGAGTGAGATGGAGGAATTGCAGGAAAAGAGGCAGGAAGCAGGAGAGTGAGAGAAAAGGAAAGTAGAGACATGCAGCCAGACGAGGGGTTAGTGAGGGAGGATGGGACAGAGAACAGGATGAGAAGGAAATAAGGCAAGGCAAGGACAGGCAAGGACAGGCAAAGCAAGGCTAGGCTGCAGGACATTTTTTCGCTTTATAGTTTCTAGCACATTCGTCTTCAGACTAGGAGTAAGGCCATAAGACCGTATGGATTAGGCCCAAGCAAAAACCCCAGCTACTTGAGACACTAAGACTAAGCCTAAAATACGCAGATCTCTCCATAAGGATGGTTTTTATACTGTGCTTCCACAATCTGCTGGCAGTACAAAAAAATAAGCTGCAGATCTCCTTAGGCTGAGTCACGGTGCTTTGGTGCAGGGACCATGCATATCATGGGAATAGTTCACCATTTCTGCTCTGGTTTTCGGAGTATGACACCAAAACACACACCTGATGATATCCTTTCAAGAGCAAAGGCAGCAATTTGCAGAATTCCGCTTCTTTGGGGAAGTGAGAAATTGCTGAGCTGACACCAAGTCCTGCAGTGTCCCTGTCACCTGCAGAGTCACCACATACTCGCCACGGTAGCGGGCATTGTGACAAAGGTTCTATGTCAGCTGGGTGTGGCAGCCAGGCGCCCCCTAGGGGATGGGGAGCCTGTCAGCCCCGGGCCTGTCACTGCCTGCTGTCCCTGCTGTCACCAGCCAGGCCTCTGAATATTGGTCAAACCATGCCCAGACTTGGGGCCAATTTGGCCCAAAGTCTTGAAAAGACAAGTCGGGAAGAAAGATATGGGACAGAGGGAGAAAGCGAAGGGAGCAGGAGAAAGGGAAGGAAGAATAAAAAGTAGTGTTGGGCTTCAGGAGTGAGATGGAGGAATTGCAGGAAAAGAGGCAGGAAGCAGGAGAGTGAGAGAAAAGGAAAGTAGAGTCATGCAGCCAGACGAGGGGTTAGTGAGGGAGGATGGGACAGAGAACAGGATGAGAAGGAAATAAGGCAAGGCAAGGACAGGCAAGGACAGGCAAAGCAAGGCTAGGCTGCAGGACATTTTTTCGCTTTATAGTTTCTAGCACATTCGTCTTCAGACTAGGAGTAAGGCCATAAGACCGTATGGATTAGGCCCAAGCAAAAACCCCAGCTACTTGAGACACTAAGACTAAGCCTAAAATACGCAGATCTCTCCATAAGGATGGTTTTTATACTGTGCTTCCACAATCTGCTGGCAGTACAAAAAAATAAGCTGCAGATCTCCTTAGGCTGAGTCACGGTGCTTTGGTGCAGGGACCATGCATATCATGGGAATATTTCACCATTTCTGCTCTGGTTTTCAGAGTATGACACCAAAACACCCACCTGATGATATCCTTTCAAGAGCAAAGGCAGCAATTTGCAGAATTCCGCTTCTTTGGGGAAGTGAGAAATTGCTGAGCTGACACCAAGTCCTGCAGTGTCCCTGTCACCTGCAGAGTCACCACATACTCGCCACGGTAGCGGGCATTGTGACAAAGGTTCTATGTCAGCTGGGTGTGGCAGCCAGGCGCCCCCTAGGGGATGGGGAGCCTGTCAGCCCCGGGCCTGTCACTGCCTGCTGTCCCTGCAGTCACCAGCCAGGCCTCTGAATATTGGTCAAACCATGCCCAGACTTGGGGCCAATTTGGCCCAAAGTCTTGAAAAGACAAGTCGGGAAGAAAGATATGGGACAGAGGGAGAAAGCGAAGGGAGCAGGAGAAAGGGAAGGAAGAATAAAAAGTAGTGTTGGGCTTCAGGAGTGAGATGGAGGAATTGCAGGAAAAGAGGCAGGAAGCAGGAGAGTGAGAGAAAAGGAAAGTAGAGACATGCAGCCAGACGAGGGGTTAGTGAGAGAGGATGGGACAGAGAACAGGATGAGAAGGAAATAAGGCAAGGCAAGGACAGGCAAGGACAGGCAAAGCAAGGCTAAGCTGCAGGACATTTTTTCGCTTTATAGTTTCTAGCACATTCGTCTTCAGACTAGGAGTAAGGCCATAAGACCGTATGGATTAGGCCCAAGCAAAAACCCCAGCTACTTGAGACACTAAGACTAAGCCTAAAATACGCAGATCTCTCCATAAGGATGGTTTTTATACTGTGCTTCCACAATCTGCTGGCAGTACAAAAAAATAAGCTGCAGATCTCCTTAGGCTGAGTCACGGTGCTTTGGTGCAGGGACCATGCATATCATGGGAATATTTCACCATTTCTGCTCTGGTTTTCAGAGTATGACACCAAAACACCCACCTGATGATATCCTTTCAAGAGCAAAGGCAGCAATTTGCAGAATTCCGCTTCTTTGGGGAAGTGAGAAATTGCTGAGCTGCCACCAAGTCCTGCAGTGTCCCTGTCACCTGCAGAGTCACCACATACTCGCCACGGTAGCGGGCATTGTGACAAAGGTTCTATGCCAGCTGGGTGTGGCAGCCAGGCGCCCCCTAGGGGATGCGGAGCCTGTCAGCCCTGAGCCTCTCACTGCCTGCTGTCCCTGCTGTCACCAGCCAGGCCTCTGAAAATTGGTCAAACCATGCCAGGACTTGGGGCCAATTTGGCCCAAAGTCTTGAAAAGACAAGTCGTGAAGAAAGATATGGGATAGAGGGAGAAAGTGAAGGGAGCAGGAGAAAGGGAAGGAAGAATAAAAAGTAGTGTTGGGCTTCAGGAGTGAGATGGAGGAATTGCCATTAAAGAGGCAGGAAGCAGGAGAGTGAGAGAAAAGGAAAGTAGAGACATGCAGCCAGACGAGGGGTTAGTGAGGGAGGATGGGACAGAGAACAGGATGAGAAGGAAATAAGGCAAGGCAAGGACAGGCAAGGACAGGCAAAGCAAGGCTAGGCTGCAGGACATTTTTTTGCTTTATAGTTTCTAGCACATTCGTCTTCAGACTAGGAGTAAGGCCATAAGACCGTATGGATTAGGCCCAAGCAAAAACCCCAGCTACTTGAGACACTAAGACTAAGCCTAAAATACGCAGATCTCTCCATAAGGATGGTTTTTATACTGTGCTTCCACAATCTGCTGGCAGTACAAAAAAATAAGCTGCAGATCTCCTTAGGCTGAGTCATGGTGCTTTGGTGCAGGGACCATGCATATCATGGGAATAGTTCACCATTTCTGCTCTGGTTTTCAGAGAATGACACCAAAACACTCACCTGATGATATCCTTTCAAGAGCAAAGGCAGCAATTTGCAGAATTCCGCTTCTTTGGTGAAGGGAGAAATTGCTGAGCTGACACCAAGTCCTGCAGTGTCCCTGTCACCTGTAAAGTCACCAGATATTCGCCAAGGTAGCGGGCATTGTGACAAAGGTTCTATGCCAGCTGGGTGTGGCAGCCAGGCGCCCCCTAGGGGATGCGGAGCCTGTCAGCCCTGGGCCTGTCACTGCCTGCTGTCCCTGCTGTCACCAGCCAGGCCTCTGAAAATTGGTCAAACCATGCCAGGACTTGGGGCCAATTTTGCCCAAAGTCTTGAAAAGACAAGTCGTGAAGAAAGATATGGGATAGAGGGAGAAAGTGAAGGGAGCAGGAGAAAGGGAAGGAAGAATAAAAAGTAGTGTTGGGCTTCAGGAGTGAGATGGAGGAATTGCCATTAAAGAGGCAGGAAGCAGGACAGTGAGAGAAAAGGAAAGTAGAGACATGCAGCCAGACGAGGGGTTAGTGAGGGAGGATGGGACAGAGAACAGGATGAGAAGGAAATAAGGCAAGGCAAGGACAGGCAAGGACAGGCAAAGCAAGGCTAGGCTGCAGGACATTTTTTCGCTTTATAGTTTCTAGCACATTCGTCTTCAGACTAGGAGTAAGGCCATAACACCGTATGGATTAGGCCCAAGCAAAAACCCCAGCTACTTGAGACACTAAGACTAAGCCTAAAATACGCAGATCTCTCCATAAGGATGGTTTTTATACTGTGCTTCCACAATCTGCTGGCAGTACAAAAAAATAAGCTGCAGATCTCCTTAGGCTGAGTCACGGTGCTTTGGTGCAGGGACCATGCATATCATGGGAATAGTTCACCATTTCTGCTCTGGTTTTCAGAGTATGACACCAAAACACCCACCTGATGATATCCTTTCAAGAGCAAAGGCAGCAATTTGCAGAATTCCGCTTCTTTGGGGAAGTGAGAAATTGCTGAGCTGACACCAAGTCCTGCAGTGTCCCTGTCACCTGCAGAGTCACCACATACTCGCCACGGTAGCGGGCATTGTGACAAAGGTTCTATGTCAGCTGGGTGTGGCAGCCAGGCGCCCCCTAGGGGATGGGGAGCCTGTCAGCCCCGGGCCTCTCACTGCCTGCTGTCCCTGCTGTCACCAGCCAGGCCTCTGAATATTGGTCAAACCATGCCCAGACTTGGGGCCAATTTGCCCCAAAGTCTTGAAAAGACAAGTCGGGAATAAAGATATGGGACAGAGGGAGAAAGCGAAGGGAGCAGGAGAAAGGGAAGGAAGAATAAAAAGTAGTGTTGGGCTTCAGGAGTGAGATGGAGGAATTGCAGGAAAAGAGGCAGGAAGCAGGAGAGTGAGAGAAAAGGAAAGTAGAGACATGCAGCCAGACGAGGGGTTAGTGAGGGAGGATGGGACAGAGAACAGGATGAGAAGGAAATAAGGCAAGGCAAGGACAGGCAAGGACAGGCAAAGCAAGGCTAGGCTGCAGGACATTTTTTCGCTTTATAGTTTCTAGCACATTCGTCTTCAGACTAGGAGTAAGGCCATAAGACCGTATGGATTAGGCCCAAGCAAAAACCCCAGCTACTTGACACACTAAGACTAAGCCTAAAATACGCAGATCTCTCCATAAGGATGGTTTTTATACTGTGCGTCCACAATCTGCTGGCAGTACAAAAAAATAAGCTGCAGATCTCCTTAGGCTGAGTCACGGTGCTTTGGTGCAGGGACCATGCATATCATGGGAATAGTTCACCATTTCTGCTCTGGTTTTCAGAGTATGACACCAAAACACCCACCTGATGATATCCTTTCAAGAGCAAAGGCAGCAATTTGCAGAATTCCGCTTCTTTGGGGAAGTGAGAAATTGCTGAGCTGACACCAAGTCCTGCAGTGTCCCTGTCACCTGCAGAGTCACCACATACTCGCCACGGTAGCGGGCATTGTGACAAAGGTTCTATGTCAGCTGGGTGTGGCAGCCAGGCGCCCCCTAGGGGATGGGGAGCCTGTCAGCCCCGGGCCTCTCACTGCCTGCTGTCCCTGCAGTCACCAGCCAGGCCTCTGAATATTGGTCAAACCATGCCCAGACTTGGGGCCAATTTGGCCCAAAGTCTTGAAAAGACAAGTCGGGAAGAAAGATATGGGACAGAGGGAGAAAGCGAAGGGAGCAGGAGAAAGGGAAGGAAGAATAAAAAGTAGTGTTGGGCTTCAGGAGTGAGATGGAGGAATTGCAGGAAAAGAGGCAGGAAGCAGGACAGTGAGAGAAAAGGAAAGTAGAGACATGCAGCCAGACGAGGGGTTAGTGAGAGAGGATGGGACAGAGAACAGGATGAGAAGGAAATAAGGCAAGGCAAGGACAGGCAAGGACAGGCAAAGCAAGGCTAGGCTGCAGGACATTTTTTCGCTTTATAGTTTCTAGCACATTCGTCTTCAGACTAGGAGTAAGGCCATAAGACCGTATGGATTAGGCCCAAGCAAAAACCCCAGCTACTTGAGACACTAAGACTAAGCCTAAAATACGCAGATCTCTCCATAAGGATGGTTTTTATACTGTGCGTCCACAATCTGCTGGCAGTACAAAAAAATAAGCTGCAGATCTCCTTAGGCTGAGTCACGGTGCTTTGGTGCAGGGACCATGCATATCATGGGAATAGTTCACCATTTCTGCTCTGGTTTTCAGAGTATGACACCAAAACACCCACCTGATGATATCCTTTCAAGAGCAAAGGCAGCAATTTGCAGAATTCCGCTTCTTTGGGGAAGTGAGAAATTGCTGAGCTGACACCAAGTCCTGCAGTGTCCCTGTCACCTGCAGAGTCACCACATACTCGCCACGGTAGCGGGCATTGTGACAAAGGTTCTATGTCAGCTGGGTGTGGCAGCCAGGCGCCCCCTAGGGGATGGGGAGCCTGTCAGCCCCGGGCCTCTCACTGCCTGCTGTCCCTGCAGTCACCAGCCAGGCCTCTGAATATTGGTCAAACCATGCCCAGACTTGGGGCCAATTTGGCCCAAAGTCTTGAAAAGACAAGTCGGGAAGAAAGATATGGGACAGAGGGAGAAAGCGAAGGGAGCAGGAGAAAGGGAAGGAAGAATAAAAAGTAGTGTTGGGCTTCAGGAGTGAGATGGAGGAATTGCAGGAAAAGAGGCAGGAAGCAGGACAGTGAGAGAAAAGGAAAGTAGAGACATGCAGCCAGACGAGGGGTTAGTGAGAGAGGATGGGACAGAGAACAGGATGAGAAGGAAATAAGGCAAGGCAAGGACAGGCAAGGACAGGCAAAGCAAGGCTAGGCTGCAGGACATGTTTTCGCTTTATAGTTTCTAGCACATTCGTCTTCAGACTAGGAGTAAGGCCATAAGACCGTATGGATTAGGCCCAAGCAAAAACCCCAGCTACTTGAGACACTTAGACTAAGCCTAAAATATGCAGATCTCTCCATAAGGATGGTTTTTATACTGTGCTTCCACAATCTGCTGGCAGTAAAAAAAAATAAGCTGCAGATCTCCTTAGGCTGAGTCACGGTGCTTTGGTGCAGGGACCATGCATATCATGGGAATAGTTCACCATTTCTGCTCTGGTTTTCAGAGTATGACACCAAAACACCCACCTGATGATATCCTTTCAAGAGCAAAGGCAGCAATTTGCAGAATTCCGCTTCTTTGGGGAAGTGAGAAATTGCTGAGCTGACACCAAGTCCTGCAGTGTCCCTGTCACCTGCAGAGTCACCACATACTCGCCACGGTAGCGGGCATTGTGACAAAGGTTCTATGTCAGCTGGGTGTGGCAGCCAGGCGCCCCCTAGGGGATGGGGAGCCTGTCAGCCCCGGGCCTGTCACTGCCTGCTGTCCCTGCTGTCACCAGCCAGGCCTCTGAATATTGGTCAAACCATGCCCAGACTTGGGGCCAATTTGCCCCAAAGTCTTGAAAAGACAAGTCGGGAAGAAAGATATGGGACAGAGGGAGAAAGCGAAGGGAGCAGGAGAAAGGGAAGGAAGAATAAAAAGTAGTGTTGGGCTTCAGGAGTGAGATGGAGGAATTGCAGGAAAAGAGGCAGGAAGCAGGAGAGTGAGAGAAAAGGAAAGTAGAGACATGCAGCCAGACGAGGGGTTAGTGAGGGAGGATGGGACAGAGAACAGGATGAGAAGGAAATAAGGCAAGGCAAGGACAGGCAAGGTCAGGCAAAGCAAGGCTAGGCTGCAGGACATTTTTTCGCTTTATAGTTTCTAGCACATTCGTCTTCAGACTAGGAGTAAGGCCATAAGACCGTATGGATTAGGCCCAAGCAAAAACCCCAGCTACTTGACACACTAAGACTAAGCCTAAAATACGCAGATCTCTCCATAAGGATGGTTTTTATACTGTGCTTCCACAATCTGCTGGCAGTACAAAAAAATAAGCTGCAGATCTCCTTAGGCTGAGTCACGGTGCTTTGGTGCAGGGACCATGCATATCATGGGAATATTTCACCATTTCTTCTCTGGTTTTCAGAGTATGACACCAAAACACCCACCTGATGATATCCTTTCAAGAGCAAAGGCAGCAATTTGCAGAATTCCGCTTCTTTGGGGAAGTGAGAAATTGCTGACCTGCCACCAAGTCCTGCAGTGTCCCTGTCACCTGCAGAGTCACCACATGCTCGCCACGGTAGTGGGCATTGTGACAAAGGTTCTATGTCAGCTGGGTGTGGCAGCCAGGCGCCCCCTAGGGGATGGGGAGCCTGTCAGCCCCGGGCCTGTCACTGCCTGCTGTCCCTGCTGTCACCAGCCAGGCCTCTGAAAATTGGTCAAACCATGCCCAGACTTGGGGCCAACTTGGCCCAAAGTCTTGAAAAGACAAGTCGGGAAGAAAGATATGGGACAGAGGGAGAAAGCGAAGGGAGCAGGAGAAAGGGAAGGAAGAATAAAAAGTAGTGTTGGGCTTCAGGAGTGAGATGGAGGAATTGCAGGAAAAGAGGCAGGAAGCAGGAGAGTGAGAGAAAAGGAAAGTAGAGACATGCAGCCAGACGAGGGGTTAGTGAGGGAGGATGGGACAGAGAACAGGATGAGAAGGAAATAAGGCAAGGCAAGGACAGGCAAGGACAGGCAAAGCAAGGCTAGGCTGCAGGACATTTTTTCGCTTTATAGTTTCTAGCACATTCGTCTTCAGACTAGGAGTAAGGCCATAAGACCGTATGGATTAGGCCCAAGCAAAAACCCCAGCTACTTGAGACACTAAGACTAAGCCTAAAATACGCAGATCTCTCCATAAGGATGGTTTTTATACTGTGCGTCCACAATCTGCTGGCAGTACAAAAAAATAAGCTGCAGATCTCCTTAGGCTGAGTCACGGTGCTTTGGTGCAGGGACCATGCATATCATGGGAATAGTTCACCATTTCTGCTCTGGTTTTCAGAGTATGACACCAAAACACCCACCTGATGATATCCTTTCAAGAGCAAAGGCAGCAATTTGCAGAATTCCGCTTCTTTGGGGAAGTGAGAAATTGCTGAGCTGACACCAAGTCCTGCAGTGTCCCTGTCACCTGCAGAGTCACCACATACTCGCCACGGTAGCGGGCATTGTGACAAAGGTTCTATGTCAGCTGGGTGTGGCAGCCAGGCGCCCCCTAGGGGATGGGGAGCCTGTCAGCCCCGGGCCTGTCACTGCCTGCTGTCCCTGCAGTCACCAGCCAGGCCTCTGAATATTGGTCAAACCATGCCCAGACTTGGGGCCAATTTGGCCCAAAGTCTTGAAAAGACAAGTCGGGAAGAAAGATATGGGACAGAGGGAGAAAGCGAAGGGAGCAGGAGAAAGGGAAGGAAGAATAAAAAGTAGTGTTGGGCTTCAGGAGTGAAATGGAGGAATTGCAGGAAAAGAGGCAGGAAGCAGGACAGTGAGAGAAAAGGAAAGTAGAGACATGCAGCCAGACGAGGGGTTAGTGAGAGAGGATGGGACAGAGAACAGGATGAGAAGGAAATAAGGCAAGGCAAGGACAGGCAAGGACAGGCAAAGCAAGGCTAGGCTGCAGGACATTTTTTCGCTTTATAGTTTCTAGCACATTCGTCTTCAGACTAGGAGTAAGGCCATAAGACCGTATGGATTAGGCCCAAGCAAAAACCCCAGCTACTTGAGACACTAAGACTAAGCCTAAAATACGCAGATCTCTCCATAAGGATGGTTTTTATACTGTGCGTCCACAATCTGCTGGCAGTACAAAAAAATAAGCTGCAGATCTCCTTAGGCTGAGTCACGGTGCTTTGGTGCAGGGACCATGCATATCATGGGAATAGTTCACCATTTCTGCTCTGGTTTTCAGAGTATGACACCAAAACACCCACCTGATGATATCCTTTCAAGAGCAAAGGCAGCAATTTGCAGAATTCCGCTTCTTTGGGGAAGTGAGAAATTGCTGAGCTGACACCAAGTCCTGCAGTGTCCCTGTCACCTGCAGAGTCACCACATACTCGCCACGGTAGCGGGCATTGTGACAAAGGTTCTATGTCAGCTGGGTGTGGCAGCCAGGCGCCCCCTAGGGGATGGGGAGCCTGTCAGCCCCGGGCCTCTCACTGCCTGCTGTCCCTGCAGTCACCAGCCAGGCCTCTGAATATTGGTCAAACCATGCCCAGACTTGGGGCCAATTTGGCCCAAAGTCTTGAAAAGACAAGTCGGGAAGAAAGATATGGGACAGAGGGAGAAAGCGAAGGGAGCAGGAGAAAGGGAAGGAAGAATAAAAAGTAGTGTTGGGCTTCAGGAGTGAGATGGAGGAATTGCAGGAAAAGAGGCAGGAAGCAGGAGAGTGAGAGAAAAGGAAAGTAGAGACATGCAGCCAGACGAGGGGTTAGTGAGGGAGGATGGGACAGAGAACAGGATGAGAAGGAAATAAGGCAAGGCAAGGACAGGCAAGGACAGGCAAAGCAAGGCTAGGCTGCAGGACATTTTTTCGCTTTATAGTTTCTAGCACATTCGTCTTCAGACTAGGAGTAAGGCCATAAGACCGTATGGATTAGGCCCAAGCAAAAACCCCAGCTACTTGAGACACTAAGACTAAGCCTAAAATACGCAGATCTCTCCATAAGGATGGTTTTTATACTGTGCTTCCACAATCTGCTGGCAGTACAAAAAAATAAGCTGCAGATCTCCTTAGGCTGAGTCACGGTGCTTTGGTGCAGGGACCATGCATATCATGGGAATATTTCACCATTTCTGCTCTGGTTTTCAGAGTATGACACCAAAACACCCACCTGATGATATCCTTTCAAGAGCAAAGGCAGCAATTTGCAGAATTCCGCTTCTTTGGGGAAGTGAGAAATTGCTGAGCCGCCACCAAGTCCTGCAGTGTCCCTGTCACCTGCAGAGTCACCACATACTCGCCACGGTAGTGGGCATTGTGACAAAGGTTCTATGTCAGCTGGGTGTGGCAGCCAGGCGCCCCCTAGGGGATGGGGAGCCTGTCAGCCCCGGGCCTGTCACTGCCTGCTGTCCCTGCAGTCACCAGCCAGGCCTCTGAATATTGGTCAAACCATGCCCAGACTTGGGGCCAATTTGGCCCAAAGTCTTGAAAAGACAAGTCGGGAAGAAAGATATGGGACAGAGGGAGAAAGCGAAGGGAGCAGGAGAAAGGGAAGGAAGAATAAAAAGTAGTGTTGGGCTTCAGGAGTGAGATGGAGGAATTGCAGGAAAAGAGGCAGGAAGCAGGAGAGTGAGAGAAAAGGAAAGTAGAGACATGCAGCCAGACGAGGGGTTAGTGAGAGAGGATGGGACAGAGAACAGGATGAGAAGGAAATAAGGCAAGGCAAGGACAGGCAAGGACAGGCAAAGCAAGGCTAGGCTGCAGGACATTTTTTCGCTTTATAGTTTCTAGCACATTCGTCTTCAGACTAGGAGTAAGGCCATAAGACCGTATGGATTAGGCCCAAGCAAAAACCCCAGCTACTTGAGACACTAAGACTAAGCCTAAAATACGCAGATCTCTCCATAAGGATGGTTTTTATACTGTGCGTCCACAATCTGCTGGCAGTACAAAAAAATAAGCTGCAGATCTCCTTAGGCTGAGTCACGGTGCTTTGGTGCAGGGACCATGCATATCATGGGAATAGTTCACCATTTCTGCTCTGGTTTTCAGAGTATGACACCAAAACACCCACCTGATGATATCCTTTCAAGAGCAAAGGCAGCAATTTGCAGAATTCCGCTTCTTTGGGGAAGTGAGAAATTGCTGAGCTGACACCAAGTCCTGCAGTGTCCCTGTCACCTGCAGAGTCACCACATACTCGCCACGGTAGCGGGCATTGTGACAAAGGTTCTATGTCAGCTGGGTGTGGCAGCCAGGCGCCCCCTAGGGGATGGGGAGCCTGTCAGCCCCGGGCCTGTCACTGCCTGCTGTCCCTGCTGTCACCAGCCAGGCCTCTGAATATTGGTCAAACCATGCCCAGACTTGGGGCCAATTTGGCCCAAAGTCTTGAAAAGACAAGTCGGGAAGAAAGATATGGGACAGAGGGAGAAAGCGAAGGGAGCAGGAGAAAGGGAAGGAAGAATAAAAAGTAGTGTTGGGCTTCAGGAGTGAGATGGAGGAATTGCAGGAAAAGAGGCAGGAAGCAGGAGAGTGAGAGAAAAGGAAAGTAGAGACATGCAGCCAGACGAGGGGTTAGTGAGGGAGGATGGGACAGAGAACAGGATGAGAAGGAAATAAGGCAAGGCAAGGACAGGCAAGGACAGGCAAAGCAAGGCTAGGCTGCAGGACATTTTTTCGCTTTATAGTTTCTAGCACATTCGTCTTCAGACTAGGAGTAAGGCCATAAGACCGTATGGATTAGGCCCAAGCAAAAACCCCAGCTACTTGACACACTAAGACTAAGCCTAAAATACGCAGATCTCTCCATAAGGATGGTTTTTATACTGTGCTTCCACAATCTGCTGGCAGTACAAAAAAATAAGCTGCAGATCTCCTTAGGCTGAGTCACGGTGCTTTGGTGCAGGGACCATGCATATCATGGGAATAGTTCACCATTTCTGCTCTGGTTTTCAGAGTATGACACCAAAACACCCACCTGATGATATCCTTTCAAGAGCAAAGGCAGCAATTTGCAGAATTCCGCTTCTTTGGGGAAGTGAGAAATTGCTGAGCCGCCACCAAGTCCTGCAGTGTCCCTGTCACCTGCAGAGTCACCACATACTCGCCACGGTAGTGGGCATTGTGACAAAGGTTCTATGTCAGCTGGGTGTGGCAGCCAGGCGCCCCCTAGGGGATGGGGAGCCTGTCAGCCCCGGGCCTGTCACTGCCTGCTGTCCCTGCAGTCACCAGCCAGGCCTCTGAATATTGGTCAAACCATGCCCAGACTTGGGGCCAATTTGCCCCAAAGTCTTGAAAAGACAAGTCGGGAAGAAAGATATGGGACAGAGGGAGAAAGCAAAGGGAGCAGGAGAAAGGGAAGGAAGAATAAAAAGTAGTGTTTGGCTTCAGGAGTGAGATGGAGGAATTGCCATTAAAGAGGCAGGAAGCAGGAGAGTGAGAGAAAAGGAAAGAAGAGACATGGAGCCAGACGAGGGGTTAGTGAGAGAGGATGTGAAAGAAAACAGGATGAGAAGGAAATAAGGCAAGTCAAGGACAGGCAAGGACAGGCAAAGCAAGGCTAGGCTGCAGGACATTTTTTCGCTTTATAGTTTCTAGCACATTCGTCTTCAGACTAGGAGTAAGGCCATAAGACCGTATGGATTAGGCCCAAGCAAAAACCCCAGCTACTTGAGACACTAAGACTAAGCCTAAAATATGCAGATCTCTCCATAAGGATGGTTTTTATACTGTGCTTCCACAATCTGCTGGCAGTAAAAAAAAATAAGCTGCAGATCTCCTTAGGCTGAGTCACGGTGCTTTGGTGCAGGGACCATGCATATCATGGGAATAGTTCACCATTTCTGCTCTGGTTTTCAGAGTATGACACCAAAACACCCACCTGATGATATCCTTTCAAGAGCAAAGGCAGCAATTTGCAGAATTCCGCTTCTTTGGGGAAGTGAGAAATTGCTGAGCTGACACCAAGTCCTGCAGTGTCCCTGTCACCTGCAGAGTCACCACATACTCGCCACGGTAGCGGGCATTGTGACAAAGGTTCTATGTCAGCTGGGTGTGGCAGCCAGGCGACCCCTAGGGGATGGGGAGCCTGTCAGCCCCGGGCCTGTCACTGCCTGCTGTCCCTGCTGTCACCAGCCAGGCCTCTGAATATTGGTCAAACCATGCCCAGACTTGGGGCCAATTTGGCCCAAAGTCTTGAAAAGACAAGTCGGGAAGAAAGATATGGGACAGAGGGAGAAAGCGAAGGGAGCAGGAGAAAGGGAAGGAAGAATAAAAAGTAGTGTTGGGCTTCAGGAGTGAGATGGAGGAATTGCAGGAAAAGAGGCAGGAAGCAGGAGAGTGAGAGAAAAGGAAAGTAGAGACATGCAGCCAGACGAGGGGTTAGTGAGGGAGGATGGGACAGAGAACAGGATGAGAAGGAAATAAGGCAAGGCAAGGACAGGCAAGGACAGGCAAAGCAAGGCTAGGCTGCAGGACATTTTTTCGCTTTATAGTTTCTAGCACATTCGTCTTCAGACTAGGAGTAAGGCCATAAGACCGTATGGATTAGGCCCAAGCAAAAACCCCAGCTACTTGAGACACTAAGACTAAGCCTAAAATACGCAGATCTCTCCATAAGGATGGTTTTTATACTGTGCTTCCACAATCTGCTGGCAGTACAAAAAAATAAGCTGCAGATCTCCTTAGGCTGAGTCACGGTGCTTTGGTGCAGGGACCATGCATATCATGGGAATAGTTCACCATTTCTGCTCTGGTTTTCGGAGTATGACACCAAAACACCCACCTGATGATATCCTTTCAAGAGCAAAGGCAGCAATTTGCAGAATTCCGCTTCTTTGGGGAAGTGAGAAATTGCTGAGCTGACACCAAGTCCTGCAGTGTCCCTGTCACCTGCAGAGTCACCACATACTCGCCACGGTAGCGGGCATTGTGACAAAGGTTCTATGTCAGCTGGGTGTGGCAGCCAGGCGCCCCCTAGGGGATGGGGAGCCTGTCAGCCCCGGGCCTGTCACTGCCTGCTGTCCCTGCTGTCACCAGCCAGGCCTCTGAATATTGGTCAAACCATGCCCAGACTTGGGGCCAATTTGGCCCAAAGTCTTGAAAAGACAAGTCGGGAAGAAAGATATGGGACAGAGGGAGAAAGCGAAGGGAGCAGGAGAAAGGGAAGGAAGAATAAAAAGTAGTGTTGGGCTTCAGGAGTGAGATGGAGGAATTGCAGGAAAAGAGGCAGGAAGCAGGAGAGTGAGAGAAAAGGAAAGTAGAGACATGCAGCCAGACGAGGGGTTAGTGAGGGAGGATGGGACAGAGAACAGGATGAGAAGGAAATAAGGCAAGGCAAGGACAGGCAAGGACAGGCAAAGCAAGGCTAGGCTGCAGGACATTTTTTCGCTTTATAGTTTCTAGCACATTCGTCTTCAGACTAGGAGTAAGGCCATAAGACCGTATGGATTAGGCCCAAGCAAAAACCCCAGCTACTTGAGACACTAAGACTAAGCCTAAAATACGCAGATCTCTCCATAAGGATGGTTTTTATACTGTGCTTCCACAATCTGCTGGCAGTACAAAAAAATAAGCTGCAGATCTCCTTAGGCTGAGTCACGGTGCTTTGGTGCAGGGACCATGCATATCATGGGAATATTTCACCATTTCTGCTCTGGTTTTCAGAGTATGACACCAAAACACCCACCTGATGATATCCTTTCAAGAGCAAAGGCAGCAATTTGCAGAATTCCGCTTCTTTGGGGAAGTGAGAAATTGCTGAGCTGCCACCAAGTCCTGCAGTGTCCCTGTCACCTGCAGAGTCACCACATACTCGCCACGGTAGCGGGCATTGTGACAAAGGTTCTATGTCAGCTGGGTGTGGCAGCCAGGCGCCCCCTAGGGGATGGGGAGCCTGTCAGCCCCGGGCCTGTCACTGCCTGCTGTCCCTGCAGTCACCAGCCAGGCCTCTGAATATTGGTCAAACCATGCCCAGACTTGGGGCCAATTTGGCCCAAAGTCTTGAAAAGACAAGTCGGGAAGAAAGATATGGGACAGAGGGAGAAAGCGAAGGGAGCAGGAGAAAGGGAAGGAAGAATAAAAAGTAGTGTTGGGCTTCAGGAGTGAGATGGAGGAATTGCAGGAAAAGAGGCAGGAAGCAGGAGAGTGAGAGAAAAGGAAAGTAGAGACATGGAGCCAGACGAGGGGTTAGTGAGAGAGGATGTGAAAGAAAACAGGATGAGAAGGAAATAAGGTAAGGCAAGGACAGGAAAGGACAGGCAAAGCAAGGCTAGGCTGCAGGACATGTTTTCGCTTTATAGTTTCTAGCACATTCGTCTTCAGACTAGGAGTAAGGCCATAAGACCGTATGGATTAGGCCCAAGCAAAAACCCCAGCTACTTGAGACACTTAGACTAAGCCTAAAATATGCAGATCTCTCCATAAGGATGGTTTTTATACTGTGCTTCCACAATCTGCTGGCAGTAAAAAAAAATAAGCTGCAGATCTCCTTAGGCTGAGTCACGGTGCTTTGGTGCAGGGACCATGCATATCATGGGAATAGTTCACCATTTCTGCTCTGGTTTTCAGAGTATGACACCAAAACACCCACCTGATGATATCCTTTCAAGAGCAAAGGCAGCAATTTGCAGAATTCCGCTTCTTTGGGGAAGTGAGAAATTGCTGAGCTGACACCAAGTCCTGCAGTGTCCCTGTCACCTGCAGAGTCACCACATGCTCGCCACGGTAGTGGGCATTGTGACAAAGGTTCTATGTCAGCTGGGTGTGGCAGCCAGGCGCCCCCTAGGGGATGGGGAGCCTGTCAGCCCCGGGCCTGTCACTGCCTGCTGTCCCTGCTGTCACCAGCCAGGCCTCTGAATATTGGTCAAACCATGCCCAGACTTGGGGCCAATTTGGCCCAAAGTCTTGAAAAGACAAGTTGGGAAGAAAGATATGGGACAGAGGGAGAAAGCGAAGGGAGCAGGAGAAAGGGAAGGAAGAATAAAAAGTAGTGTTGGGCTTCAGGAGTGAGATGGAGGAATTGCAGGAAAAGAGGCAGGAAGCAGGAGAGTGAGAGAAAAGGAAAGAAGAGACATGGAGCCAGACGAGGGGTTAGTGAGAGAGGATGTGAAAGAAAACAGGATGAGAAGGAAATAAGGTAAGGCAAGGACAGGAAAGGACAGGCAAAGCAAGGCTAGGCTGCAGGACATGTTTTCGCTTTATAGTTTCTAGCACATTCGTCTTCAGACTAGGAGTAAGGCCATAAGACCGTATGGATTAGGCCCAAGCAAAAACCCCAGCTACTTGAGACACTTAGACTAAGCCTAAAATATGCAGATCTCTCCATAAGGATGGTTTTTATACTGTGCTTCCACAATCTGCTGGCAGTAAAAAAAAATAAGCTGCAGATCTCCTTAGGCTGAGTCACGGTGCTTTGGTGCAGGGACCATGCATATCATGGGAATAGTTCACCATTTCTGCTCTGGTTTTCAGAGTATGACACCAAAACACCCACCTGATGATATCCTTTCAAGAGCAAAGGCAGCAATTTGCAGAATTCCGCTTCTTTGGGGAAGTGAGAAATTGCTGAGCTGACACCAAGTCCTGCAGTGTCCCTGTCACCTGCAGAGTCACCACATGCTCGCCACGGTAGTGGGCATTGTGACAAAGGTTCTATGTCAGCTGGGTGTGGCAGCCAGGCGCCCCCTAGGGGATGGGGAGCCTGTCAGCCCCGGGCCTGTCACTGCCTGCTGTCCCTGCTGTCACCAGCCAGGCCTCTGAATATTGGTCAAACCATGCCCAGACTTGGGGCCAATTTGGCCCAAAGTCTTGAAAAGACAAGTTGGGAAGAAAGATATGGGACAGAGGGAGAAAGCGAAGGGAGCAGGAGAAAGGGAAGGAAGAATAAAAAGTAGTGTTGGGCTTCAGGAGTGAGATGGAGGAATTGCAGGAAAAGAGGCAGGAAGCAGGAGAGTGAGAGAAAAGGAAAGTAGAGACATGCAGCCAGACGAGGGGTTAGTGAGGGAGGATGGGACAGAGAACAGGATGAGAAGGAAATAAGGCAAGGCAAGGACAGGCAAGGACAGGCAAAGCAAGGCTAGGCTGCAGGACATTTTTTCGCTTTATAGTTTCTAGCACATTCGTCTTCAGACTAGGAGTAAGGCCATAAGACCGTATGGATTAGGCCCAAGCAAAAACCCCAGCTACTTGAGACACTAAGACTAAGCCTAAAATACGGAGATCTCTCCATAAGGATGGTTTTTATACTGTGCGTCCACAATCTGCTGGCAGTACAAAAAAATAAGCTGCAGATCTCCTTAGGCTGAGTCACGGTGCTTTGGTGCAGGGACCATGCATATCATGGGAATATTTCACCATTTCTTCTCTGGTTTTCAGAGTATGACACCAAAACACCCACCTGATGATATCCTTTCAAGAGCAAAGGCAGCAATTTGCAGAATTCCGCTTCTTTGGGGAAGTGAGAAATTGCTGAGCTGCCACCAAGTCCTGCAGTGTCCCTGTCACCTGCAGAGTCACCACATACTCGCCACGGTAGCGGGCATTGTGACAAAGGTTCTATGTCAGCTGGGTGTGGCAGCCAGGCGCCCCCTAGGGGATGGGGAGCCTGTCAGCCCCGGGCCTGTCACTGCCTGCTGTCCCTGCAGTCACCAGCCAGGCCTCTGAATATTGGTCAAACCATGCCCAGACTTGGGGCCAATTTGGCCCAAAGTCTTGAAAAGACAAGTCGGGAAGAAAGATATGGGACAGAGGGAGAAAGCGAAGGGAGCAGGAGAAAGGGAAGGAAGAATAAAAAGTAGTGTTGGGCTTCAGGAGTGAGATGGAGGAATTGCAGGAAAAGAGGCAGGAAGCAGGAGAGTGAGAGAAAAGGAAAGTAGAGACATGCAGCCAGACGAGGGGTTAGTGAGGGAGGATGGGACAGAGAACAGGATGAGAAGGAAATAAGGCAAGGCAAGGACAGGCAAGGACAGGCAAAGCAAGGCTAGGCTGCAGGACATTTTTTCGCTTTATAGTTTCTAGCACATTCGTCTTCAGACTAGGAGTAAGGCCATAAGACCGTATGGATTAGGCCCAAGCAAAAACCCCAGCTACTTGAGACACTAAGACTAAGCCTAAAATACGCAGATCTCTCCATAAGGATGGTTTTTATACTGTGCTTCCACAATCTGCTGGCAGTACAAAAAAATAAGCTGCAGATCTCCTTAGGCTGAGTCACGGTGCTTTGGTGCAGGGACCATGCATATCATGGGAATATTTCACCCTTTCTGCTCTGGTTTTCAGAGTATGACACCAAAACACCCACCTGATGACATCCTTTCAAGAGCAAAGGCAGCAATTTGCAGAATTCCGCTTCTTTGGGGAAGTGAGAAATTGCTGAGCCGCCACCAAGTCCTGCAGTGTCCCTGTCACCTGCAGAGTCACCACATACTCGCCACGGTAGCGGGCATTGTGACAAAGGTTCTATGTCAGCTGGGTGTGGCAGCCAGGCGCCCCCTAGGGGATGGGGAGCCTGTCAGCCCCGGGCCTGTCACTGCCTGCTGTCCCTGCTGTCACCAGCCAGGCCTCTGAAAATTGGTCAAACCATGCCCAGACTTGGGGCCAATTTGGCCCAAAGTCTTGAAAAGACAAGTCGGGAAGAAAGATATGGGACAGAGGGAGAAAGCGAAGGGAGCAGGAGAAAGGGAAGGAAGAATAAAAAGTAGTGTTGGGCTTCAGGAGTGAGATGGAGGAATTGCAGGAAAAGAGGCAGGAAGCAGGAGAGTGAGAGAAAAGGAAAGTAGAGACATGCAGCCAGACGAGGGGTTAGTGAGGGAGGATGGGACAGAGAACAGGATGAGAAGGAAATAAGGCAAGGCAAGGACAGGCAAGGACAGGCAAAGCAAGGCTAGGCTGCAGGACATTTTTTCGCTTTATAGTTTCTAGCACATTCGTCTTCAGACTAGGAGTAAGGCCATAAGACCGTATGGATTAGGCCCAAGCAAAAACCCCAGCTACTTGAGACACTAAGACTAAGCCTAAAATACGCAGATCTCTCCATAAGGATGGTTTTTATACTGTGCTTCCACAATCTGCTGGCAGTACAAAAAAATAAGCTGCAGATCTCCTTAGGCTGAGTCACGGTGCTTTGGTGCAGGGACCATGCATATCATGGGAATATTTCACCATTTCTGCTCTGGTTTTCAGAGTATGACACCAAAACACCCACCTGATGATATCCTTTCAAGAGCAAAGGCAGCAATTTGCAGAATTCCGCTTCTTTGGGGAAGTGAGAAATTGCTGACCTGCCACCAAGTCCTGCAGTGTCCCTGTCACCTGCAGAGTCACCACATGCTCGCCACGGTAGTGGGCATTGTGACAAAGGTTCTATGTCAGCTGGGTGTGGCAGCCAGGCGCCCCCTAGGGGATGGGGAGCCTGTCAGCCCCGGGCCTGTGACTGCCTGCTGTCCCTGCTGTCACCAGCCAGGCCTCTGAAAATTGGTCAAACCATGCCCAGACTTGGGGCCAATTTGGCCCAAAGTCTTGAAAAGACAAGTCGGGAAGAAAGATATGGGACAGAGGGAGAAAGCGAAGGGAGCAGGAGAAAGGGAAGGAAGAATAAAAAGTAGTGTTGGGCTTCAGGAGTGAGATGGAGGAATTGCAGGAAAAGAGGCAGGAAGCAGGAGAGTGAGAGAAAAGGAAAGTAGAGACATGCAGCCAGACGAGGGGTTAGTGAGAGAGGATGGGACAGAGAACAGGATGAGAAGGAAATAAGGCAAGGCAAGGACAGGCAAGGACAGGCAAAGCAAGGCTAGGCTGCAGGACATTTTTTCGCTTTATAGTTTCTAGCACATTCGTCTTCAGACTAGGAGTAAGGCCATAAGACCGTATGGATTAGGCCCAAGCAAAAACCCCAGCTACTTGAGACACTAAGACTAAGCCTAAAATACGCAGATCTCTCCATAAGGATGGTTTTTATACTGTGCTTCCACAATCTGCTGGCAGTACAAAAAAATAAGCTGCAGATTTCCTTAGGCTGAGTCACGGTGCTTTGGTGCAGGGACCATGCATATCATGGGAATATTTCACCATTTCTGCTCTGGTTTTCAGAGTATGACACCAAAACACCCACCTGATGATATCCTTTCAAGAGCAAAGGCAGCAATTTGCAGAATTCCGCTTCTTTGGGGAAGTGAGAAATTGCTGACCTGCCACCAAGTCCTGTAGTGTCCCTGTCACCTGCAGAGTCACCACATACTCGCCACGGTAGCGGGCATTATGACAAAGGTTCTATGTCAGCTGGGTGTGGCAGCCAGGCGCCCCCTAGGGGATGGGGAGCCTGTCAGCCCCGGGCCTGTGACTGCCTGCTGTCCCTGCTGTCACCAGCCAGGCCTCTGAAAATTGGTCAAACCATGCCCAGACTTGGGGCCAATTTGCCCCAAAGTCTTGAAAAGACAAGTCGGGAAGAAAGATATGGGACAGAGGGAGAAAGCGAAGGGAGCAGGAGAAAGGGAAGGAAGAATAAAAAGTAGTGTTGGGCTGCAGGAGTGAGATGGAGGAATTGCAGGAAAAGAGGCAGGAAGAAGGAGAGTGAGAGAAAAGGAAAGAAGAGACATGGAGCCAGACGAGGGGTTAGTGAGAGAGGATGGGACAGAAAACAGGATGAGAAGGAAATAAGGCAAGGCAAGGACAGGCAAGGACAGGCAAAGCAAGGCTAAGCAGCAGGACATATTTTCGCTTTATAGTTTCTAGCACATTCGTCTTCAGACTAGGAGTAAGGCCATAAGACCGTATGGATTAGGCCCAAGCAAAAACCCCAGCTACTTGAGACACTAAGACTAAGCCTAAAATACGCAGATCTCTCCATAAGGATGGTTTTTATACTGTGCTTCCACAATCTGCTGGCAGTACAAAAAAATAAGCTGCAGATCTCCTTAGGCTGAGTCACGGTGCTTTGGTGCAGGGACCATGCATATCATGGGAATATTTCACCATTTCTGCTCTGGTTTTCAGAGCATGACACCAAAACACCCACCTGATGATATCCTTTCAAGAGCAAAGGCAGCAATTTGCAGAATTCCGCTTCTTTGGGGAAGTGAGAAATTGCTGAGCTGACACCAAGTCCTGCAGTGTCCCTGTCACCTGCAGAGTCACCACATACTCGCCACGGTAGCGGGCATTGTGACAAAGGTTCTATGTCAGCTGGGTGTGGCAGCCAGGCGCCCCCTAGGGGATGGGGAGCCTGTCAGCCCCGGGCCTGTCACTGCCTGCTGTCCCTGCTGTCACCAGCCAGGCCTCTGAAAATTGGTCAAACCATGCCCAGACTTGGGGCCAATTTTGCCCAAAGTCTTGAAAAGACAAGTCGTGAAGAAAGATATGGGACAGAGGGAGAAAGCGAAGGGAGCAGGAGAAAGGGAATGAAGAATAAAAAGTAGTGTTGGGCTACAGGAGTGAGATGGAGGAATTGCAGGAAAAGAGGCAGGAAGCAGGAGAGTGAGAGAAAAGGAAAGAAGAGACATGGAGCCAGACGAGGGGTTAGTGAGAGAGTATGGGACAGAAAACAAGATGAGAAGGAAATAAGGCAAGGCAAGGACAGGCAAGGACAGGCAAAGCAAGGCTAGGCTGCAGGACATTTTTTCGCTTTATAGTTTCTAGCACATTCGTCTTCAGACTAGGAGTAAGGCCATAAGACCGTATGGATTAGGCCCAAGCAAAAGCCCCAGCTACTTGAGACACTAAGACTAAGCCTAAAATACGCAGATCTCTCCATCAGGATGGTTTTTATACTGTGCTTCCACAATCTGCTGGCAGTACAAAAAAATAAGCTGCAGATCTCCTTAGGCTGAGTCATGGTGCTTTGGTGCAGGGACCATGCATATCATGGGAATAGTTCACCATTTCTGCTCTGGTTTTCAGAGTATGACACCAAAACACCCACCTGATGATATCCTTTCAAGAGCAAAGGCAGCAATTTGCAGAATTCTGCTTCTTTGGGGAAGTGAGAAATTGCTGAGCTGACACCAAGTCCTGCAGTGTCCCTGTCACCTGCAGAGTCACCACATACTCGCCACGGTAGCGGGCATTGTGACAAAGGTTCTATGTCAGCTGGGTGTGGCAGCCAGGCGCCCCCTAGGGGATGGGAAGCCTGTCAGCCCCGGGCCTGTCACTGCTTGCTGTCCCTGCTGTCACCAGCCAGGCCTCTGAATATTGGTCAAACCATGCCCAGACTTCGGGCCAATTTTGCCCAAAGTCTTGAAAAGACAAGTCGGGAAGAAAGATATGGGACAGAGGGAGAAAGCGAAGGGAGCAGGAGAAAGGGAAGGAAGAATAAAAAGTAGTGTTGGGCTTCAGGAGTGAGATGGAGGAATTGCAGGAAAAGAGGCAGGAAGCAGGAGAGTGAGAGAAAAGGAAAGTAGAGACATGCAGCCAGACGAGGGGTTAGTGAGGGAGGATGGGACAGAGAACAGGATGAGAAGGAAATAAGGCAAGGCAAGGACAGGCAAGGACAGGCAAAGCAAGGCTAGGCTGCAGGACATTTTTTCGCTTTATAGTTTCTAGCACATTCGTCTTCAGACTAGGAGTAAGGCCATAAGACCGTATGGATTAGGCCCAAGCAAAAGCCCCAGCTACTTGAGACACTAAGACTAAGCCTAAAATACGCAGATCTCTCCATAAGGATGGTTTTTATACTGTGCTTCCACAATCTGCTGGCAGTACAAAAAAATAAGCTGCAGATCTCCTTAGGCTGAGTCACGGTGCTTTGGTGCAGGGACCATGCATATCATGGGAATATTTCACCATTTCTGCTCTGGTTTTCAGAGTATGACACCAAAACACCCACCTGATGATATCCTTTCAAGAGCAAAGGCAGCAATTTGCAGAATTCCGCTTCTTTAGGGAAGTGAGAAATTGCTGAGCTGCCACCAAGTCCTGCAGTGTCCCTGTCACCTGCAGAGTCACCACATACTCGCCAGGGTAGTGGGCATTGTGACAAAGGTTCTATGTCAGCTGGGTGTGGCAGCCAGGCACCCCCTAGGGGATGGGGAGCCTGTCAGCCCCGGGCCTGTCACTGCCTGCTGTCCCTGCTGTCACCAGCCAGGCCTCTGAAAATTGGTCAAACCATGCCCAGACTTGGGGCCAATTTGGCCCAAAGTCTTGAAAAGACAAGTCGGGAAGAAAGATATGGGACAGAGGGAGAAAGCGAAGGGAGCAGGAGAAAGGGAAGGAAGAATAAAAAGTAGTGTTGGGCTTCAGGAGTGAGATGGAGGAATTGCAGGAAAAGAGGCAGGAAGCAGGAGAGTGAGAGAAAAGGAAAGTAGAGACATGCAGCCAGACGAGGGGTTAGTGAGGGAGGATGTGACAGAGAACAGGATGAGAAGGAAATAAGGCAAGGCAAGGACAGGCAAGGACAGGCAAAGCAAGGCTAGGCTGCAGGACATTTTTTCGCTTTATAGTTTCCAGCACATTCGTCTTCAGACTAGGAGTAAGGCCATAAGACCGTATGGATTAGGCCCAAGCAAAAACCCCAGCTACTTGAGACACTAAGACTAAGCCTGAAATACGCAGATCTCTCCATCAGGATGGTTTTTATACTGTGCTTCCACAATCTGCTGGCAGTACAAAAAAATAAGCTGCAGATCTCCTTAGGCTGAGTCACGGTGCTTTGGTGCAGGGACCATGCATATCATGGGAATATTTCACGATTTCTGCTCTGGTTTTCAGAGTATGACACCAAAACACCCACCTGATGATATCCTTTCAAGAGCAAAGGCAGCAATTTGCAGAATTCCGCTTCTTTGGGGAAGTGAGAAATTGCTGAGCTGGCACCAAGTCCTGCAGTGTCCCTGTCACCTGCAGAGTCACCACATACTCGCCACGGTAGCGGGCATTGTGACAAAGGTTCTATGTCAGCTGGGTGTGGCAGCCAGGCGCCCCCTAGGGGATGGGGAGCCTGTCAGCCCCGGGCCTGTCACTGCCTGCTATCCCTGCTGTCACCAGCCAGGCCTCTGAAAATTGGTCAAACCATGCTCAGACTTGGGGCGAATTTGGCCCAAAGTCTTGAAAAGACAAGTCAGGAAGAAAGATATGGGACAGAGGGAGAAAGCGAAGGGAGCAGGAGAAAGGGAAGGAAGAATAAAAAGTAGTGTTGGGCTGCAGGAGTGAGATGGAGGAATTGCAGGAAAAGAGGCAAGAAGCAGGAGAGTGAGATAAAAGGAAATACGAGACATGGAGCCAGACGAGGGGTTAGTGAGAGAGGATGGGACAGAGAACAGGATGAGAAGGAAATAAGGCAAGGCAAGGACAGGCAAGGACAGGCAAAGCAAGGCTAGGCTGCAGGACATTTTTTCGCTTTATAGTTTCTAGCACATTCGTCTTCAGACTAGGAGTAAGGCCATAAGACCGTATGGATTAGGCCCAAGCAAAAGCCCCAGCTACTTAAGACACTAAGAGTAAGCCTAAAATACGCAGATCTCTCCATCACGATGGTTTTTATACTGTGCGTCCACAATCTGCTGGCAGTACAAAAAAATAAGCTGCAGATCTCCTTAGGCTGAGTCATGGTGCTTTGGTGCAGGGACCATGCATATCATGGGAATAGTTCACCATTTCTGCTCTGGTTTTCAGAGTATGACACCAAAACACCCACCTGATGATATCCTTTCAAGAGCAAAGGCAGCAATTTGCAGAATTCCGCTTCTTTGGGGAAGTGAGAAATTGCTGAGCTGACACCAAGTCCTGCAGTGTCCCTGTCACCTGCAGAGTCACCACATACTCGCCACGGTAGCGGGCATTGTGACAAAGGTTCTATGTCAGCTGGGTGTGGCAGCCAGGCGCCCCCTAGGGGATGGGAAGCCTGTCAGCCCCGGGCCTGTCACTGCCTGCTGTCCCTGCAGTCACCAGCCAGGCCTCTGAATATTGGTCAAACCATGCCCAGACTTCGGGCCAATTTTGCCCAAAGTCTTGAAAAGACAAGTCGGGAAGAAAGATATGGGACAGAGGGAGAAAGCGAAGGGAGCAGGAGAAAGGGAAGGAAGAATAAAAAGTAGTGTTGGGCTTCAGGAGTGAGATGGAGGAATTGCAGGAAAAGAGGCAGGAAGCAGGAGAGTGAGAGAAAAGGAAAGTAGAGACATGCAGCCAGACGAGGGGTTAGTGAGGGAGGATGGGACAGAGAACAGGATGAGAAGGAAATAAGGCAAGGCAAGGACAGGCAAGGACAGGCAAAGCAAGGCTAGGCTGCAGGACATTTTTTCGCTTCATAGTTTCTAGCACATTCGTCTTCAGACTAGGAGTAAGGCCATAAGACCGTATGGATTAGGCCCAAGCAAAAACCCCAGCTACTTGAGACACTAAGACTAAGCCTAAAATACGCAGATCTCTCCATAAGGATGGTTTTTATACTGTGCTTCCACAATCTGCTGGCAGTAAAAAAAAATAAGCTGCAGATCTCCTTAGGCTGAGTCATGGTGCTTTGGTGCAGGGACCATGCATATCATGGGAATATTTCACCATTTCTGCTCTGGTTTTCAGAGTATGACACCAAAACACCCACCTGATGATATCCTTTCAAGAGCAAAGGCAGCAATTTGCAGAATTCCGCTTCTTTGGGGAAGTGAGAAATTGCTGAGCTGACACCAAGTCCTGCAGTGTCCCTGTCACCTGCAGAGTCACCACATACTCGCCACGGTAGCGGGCATTGTGACAAAGGTTCTATGTCAGCTGGGTGTGGCAGCCAGGCGCCCCCTAGGGGATGGGGAGCCTGTCAGCCCCGGGCCTGTCACTGCCTGCTGTCCCTGCAGTCACCAGCCAGGCCTCTGAATATTGGTCAAACCATGCCCAGACTTGGGGCCAATTTGGCCCAAAGTCTTGAAAAGACAAGTCGGGAAGAAAGATATGGGACAGAGGGAGAAAGCGAAGGGAGCAGGAGAAAGGGAAGGAAGAATAAAAAGTAGTGTTGGGCTTCAGGAGTGAGATGGAGGAATTGCAGGAAAAGAGGCAGGAAGCAGGAGAGTGAGAGAAAAGGAAAGTAGAGACATGCAGCCAGACGAGGGGTTAGTGAGGGAGGATGGGACAGAGAACAGGATGAGAAGGAAATAAGGCAAGGCAAGGACAGGCAAGGACAGGCAAAGCAAGGCTAGGCTGCAGGACATTTTTTCGCTTTATAGTTTCTAGCACATTCGTCTTCAGACTAGGAGTAAGGCCATAAGACCGTATGGATTAGGCCCAAGCAAAAACCCCAGCTACTTGAGACACTAAGACTAAGCCTAAAATACGCAGATCTCTCCATAAGGATGGTTTTTATACTGTGCTTCCACAATCTGCTGGCAGTACAAAAACATAAGCTGCAGATCTCCTTAGGCTGAGTCATGGTGCTTTGGTGCAGG
Organism: Columba livia; assembly: GCF_036013475.1. Taxonomy (NCBI): domain Eukaryota; kingdom Metazoa; phylum Chordata; class Aves; order Columbiformes; family Columbidae; genus Columba; species Columba livia. The sequence goes on along the minus strand of NW_027043009.1, from coordinate 2,383,094 downwards.
GACCATGCATATCATGGGAATATTTCACCATTTCTGCTCTGGTTTTCAGAGTATGACACCAAAACACCCACCTGATGATATCCTTTCAAGAGCAAAGGCAGCAATTTGCAGAATTCCGCTTCTTTGGGGAAGTGAGAAATTGCTGACCTGCCACCAAGTCCTGCAGTGTCCCTGTCACCTGCAGAGTCACCACATACTCGCCACGGTAGCGGGCATTGTGACAAAGGTTCTATGTCAGCTGGGTGTGGCAGCCAGGCGCCCCCTAGGGGATGGGGAGCCTGTCAGCCCCGGGCCTGTCACTGCCTGCTGTCCCTGCTGTCACCAGCCAGGCCTCTGAATATTGGTCAAACCATGCCCAGACTTGGGGCCAATTTTACACAAAGTCTTGAAAAGACAAGTCGGGAAGAAAGATATGGGACAGAGGGAGAAAGCGAAGGGAGCAGGAGAAAGGGAAGGAAGAATAAAAAGTAGTGTTGGGCTTCAGGAGTGAGATGGAGGAATTGCAGGAAAAGAGGCAGGAAGCAGGAGAGTGAGAGAAAAGGAAAGTAGAGACATGCAGCCAGACGAGGGGTTAGTGAGGGAGGATGGGACAGAGAACAGGATGAGAAGGAAATAAGGCAAGGCAAGGACAGGCAAGGACAGGCAAAGCAAGGCTAGGCTGCAGGACATTTTTTCGCTTTATAGTTTCTAGCACATTCGTCTTCAGACTAGGAGTAAGGCCATAAGACCATATGGATTAGGCCCAAGCAAAAACCCCAGCTACTTGAGACACTAAGACTAAGCCTAAAATACGCAGATCTCTCCATAAGGATGGTTTTTATACTGTGCTTCCACAATCTGCTGGCAGTACAAAAAAATAAGCTGCAGATCTCCTTAGGCTGAGTCATGGTGCTTTGGTGCAGGGACCATGCATATCATGGGAATAGTTCACCATTTCTGCTCTGGTTTTCAGAGTATGACACCAAAACACCCACCTGATGATATCCTTTCAAGAGCAAAGGCAGCAATTTGCAGAATTCCGCTTCTTTGGGGAAGTGAGAAATTGCTGAGCTGACACCAAGTCCTGCAGTGTCCCTGTCACCTGCAGAGTCACCACATACTCGCCACGGTAGCGGGCATTGTGACAAAGGTTCTATGTCAGCTGGGTGTGGCAGCCAGGCGCCCCCTAGGGGATGGGAAGCCTGTCAGCCCCGGGCCTGTCACTGCCTGCTGTCCCTGCTGTCACCAGCCAGGCCTCTGAATATTGGTCAGACCATGCCCAGACTTCGGGCCAATTTTGCCCAAAGTCTTGAAAAGACAAGTCGGGAAGAAAGATATGGGACAGAGGGAGAAAGCGAAGGGAGCAGGAGAAAGGGAAGGAAGAATAAAAAGTAGTGTTGGGCTGCAGGAGTGAGATGGAGGAATTGCAGGAAAAGAGGCAGGAAGCAGGAGAGTGAGAGAAAAGGAAAGTAGAGACATGCAGCCAGACGAGGGGTTAGTGAGGGAGGATGGGACAGAGAACAGGATGAGAAGGAAATAAGGCAAGGCAAGGACAGGCAAGGACAGGCAAAGCAAGGCTAGGCTGCAGGACATTTTTTCGCTTTATAGTTTCTAGCACATTCGTCTTCAGACTAGGAGTAAGGCCATAAGACCGTATGGATTAGGCCCAAGCAAAACCCCAGCTACTTGAGACACTAAGACTAATCCTAAAATACGCAGATCTCTCCATAAGGATGGTTTTTATACTGTGCTTCCACAATCTGCTGGCAGTAAAAAAAAATAAGCTGCAGATCTCCTTAGGCTGAGTCATGGTGCTTTGGTGCAGGGACCATGCATATCATGGGAATAGTTCACCATTTCTGCTCTGGTTTTCAGAGTATGACACCAAAACACCCACCTGATGATATCCTTTCAAGAGCAAAGGCAGCAATTTGCAGAATTCCGCTTCTTTGGGGAAGTGAGAAATTGCTGAGCTGACACCAAGTCCTGCAGTGTCCCTGTCACCTGCAGAGTCACCACATACTCGCCACGGTAGCGGGCATTGTGACAAAGGTTCTATGTCAGCTGGGTGTGGCAGCCAGGCGCCCCCTAGGGGATGGGGAGCCTGTCAGCCCCGGGCCTGTCACTGCCTGCTGTCCTTGCTGTCACCAGCCAGGCCTCTGAAAATTGGTCAAACCATGCCCAGACTTGGGGCCAATTTGGCCCAAAGTCTTGAAAAGACAAGTCGGGAAGAAAGATATGGGACAGAGGGAGAAAGCGAAGGGAGCAGGAGAAAGGGAAGGAAGAATAAAAAGTAGTGTTGGGCTTCAGGAGTGAGATGGAGGAATTGCAGGAAAAGAGGCAGGAAGCAGGAGAGTGAGAGAAAAGGAAAGTAGAGACATGCAGCCAGACGAGGGGTTAGTGAGGGAGGATGGGACAGAGAACAGGATGAGAAGGAAATAAGGCAAGGCAAGGACAGGCAAGGACAGGCAAAGCAAGGCTAGGCTGCAGGACATTTTTTCGCTTTATAGTTTCTAGCACATTCGTCTTCAGACTAGGAGTAAGGCCATAAGACCGTATGGATTAGGCCCAAGCAAAAACCCCAGCTACTTGAGACACTAAGACTAAGCCTAAAATACGCAGATCTCTCCATAAGGATGGTTTTTATACTGTGCTTCCACAATCTGCTGGCAGTACAAAAACATAAGCTGCAGATCTCCTTAGGCTGAGTCATGGTACTTTGGTGCAGGGACCATGCATATCATGGGAATATTTCACCATTTCTGCTCTGGTTTTCAGAGTATGACACCAAAACACCCACCTGATGATATCCTTTCAAGAGCAAAGGCAGCAATTTGCAGAATTCCGCTTCTTTGGGGAAGTGAGAAATTGCTGAGCTGCCACCAAGTCCTGCAGTGTCCCTGTCACCTGCAGAGTCACCACATACTCACCACGGTACCGGGCATTGTGACAAAGGTTCTATGTCAGCTGGGTGTGGCAGCCAGGCGCCCCCTAGGGGATGGGGAGCCTGTCAGCCCCGGGCCTGTCACTGCCTGCTGTCCCTGCTGTCACCAGCCAGGCCTCTGAATATTGGTCAAACCATGCCCAGACTTCGGGCCAATTTTACCCAAAGTCTTGAAAAGACAAGTCGGGAAGAAAGATATGGGACAGAGGGAGAAAGCGAAGGGAGCAGGAGAAAGGGAAGGAAGAATAAAAAGTAGTGTTGGGCTTCAGGAGTGAGATGGAGGAATTGCAGGAAAAGAGGCAGGAAGCAGGAGAGTGAGAGAAAAGGAAAGTAGAGACATGCAGCCAGACGAGGGGTTAGTGAGGGAGAATGGGACAGAGAACAGGATGAGAAGGAAATAAGGCAAGGCAAGGACAGGCAAGGACAGGCAAAGCAAGGCTAGGCTGCAGGACATTTTTTCGCTTTATAGTTTCTAGCACATTCGTCTTCAGACTAGGAGTAAGGCCATAAGACCGTATGGATTAGGCCCAAGCAAAAACCCCAGCTACTTGAGACACTAAGACTAAGCCTAAAATACGCAGATCTCTCCATAAGGATGGTTTTTATACTGTGCTTCCACAATCTGCTGGCAGTAAAAAAAAATAAGCTGCAGATCTCCTTAGGCTGAGTCATGGTGCTTTGGTGCAGGGACCATGCATATCATGGGAATAGTTCACCATTTCTGCTCTGGTTTTCAGAGTATGACACCAAAACACCCACCTGATGATATCCTTTCAAGAGCAAAGGCAGCAATTTGCAGAATTCCGCTTCTTTGGGGAAGTGAGAAATTGCTGAGCTGACACCAAGTCCTGCAGTGTCCCTGTCACCTGCAGAGTCACCACATACTCGCCACGGTAGCGGGCATTGTGACAAAGGTTCTATGTCAGCTGGGTGTAGCAGCCAGGCGCCCCCTAGGGGATGGGGAGCCTGTCAGCCCCGGGCCTGTCACTGCCTGCTATCCCTGCTGTCACCAGCCAGGCCTCTGAAAATTGGTCAAACCATGCTCAGACTTGGGGCGAATTTGGCCCAAAGTCTTGAAAAGACAAGTCGGGAAGAAAGATATGGGACAGAGGGAGAAAGCGAAGGGAGCAGGAGAAAGGGAAGGAAGAATAAAAAGTAGTGTTGGGCTACAGGAGTAAGATGGAGGAATTGCAGGAAAAGAGGCAGGAAGCAGGAGAGTGAGAGAAAAGGAAAGAAGAGACATGGAGCCAGACGAGGGGTTAGTGAGAGAGTATGGGACAGAAAACAGGATGAGAAGGAAATAAGGCAAGGCAAGGACAGGCAAGGACAGGCAAAGCAAGGCTAGGCTGCAGGACATTTTTTCGCTTTATAGTTTCTAGCACATTCGTCTTCAGACTAGGAGTAAGGCCATAAGACCGTATGGATTAGGCCCAAGCAAAAGCCCCAGCTACTTGAGACACTAAGACTAAGCCTAAAATACGCAGATCTCTCCATCACGATGGTTTTTATACTGTGCTTCCACAATCTGCTGGCAGTAAAAAAAAATAAGCTGCAGATCTCCTTAGGCTGAGTCATGGTGCTTTGGTGCAGGGACCATGCATATCATGGGAATAGTTCACCATTTCTGCTCTGGTTTTCAGAGTATGACACCAAAACACCCACCTGATGATATCCTTTCAAGAGCAAAGGCAGCAATTTGCAGAATTCCGCTTCTTTGGGGAAGTGAGAAATTGCTGAGCTGACACCAAGTCCTGCAGTGTCCCTGTCACCTGCAGAGTCACCACATACTCGCCACGGTAGCGGGCATTGTGACAAAGTTTCTATGTCAGCTGGGTGTGGCAGCCAGGCGCCCCCTAGGGGATGGGAAGCCTGTCAGCCCCGGGCCTGTCACTGCCTGCTGTCCCTGCTGTCACCAGCCAGGCCTCTGAATATTGGTCAAACCATGCCCAGACTTGGGGCCAATTTTGCCCAAAGTCTTGAAAAGACAAGTCGGGAAGAAAGATATGGGACAGAGGGAGAAAGCGAAGGGAGCAGGAGAAAGGGAAGGAAGAATAAAAAGTAGTGTTGGGCTTCAGGAGTGAGATGGAGGAATTGCAGGAAAAGAGGCAGGAAGCAGGAGAGTGAGAGAAAAGGAAATACGAGACATGGAGCCAGACGAGGGGTTAGTGAGAGAGGATGGGACAGAAAACAGGATGAGAAGGAAATAAGGCAAGGCAAGGACAGGCAAGGACAGGCAAAGCAAGGCTAGGCTGCAGGACACTTTTTCGCTTTATAGTTTCTAGCACATTCGTCTTCAGACTAGGAGTAAGGCCATAAGACCGTATGGATTAGGCCCAAGCAAAAGCCCCAGCTACTTGAGACACTAAGACTAAGCCTAAAATACGCAGATCTCTCCATAAGGATGGTTTTTATACTGTGCTTCCACAATCTGCTGGCAGTACAAAAAAATAAGCTGCAGATCTCCTTAGGCTGAGTCATGGTGCTTTGGTGCAGGGACCATGCATATCATGGGAATAGTTCACCATTTCTGCTCTGGTTTTCAGAGTATGACACCAAAACACCCACCTGATGATATCCTTTCAAGAGCAAAGGCAGCAATTTGCAGAATTCCGCTTCTTTGGGGAAGTGAGAAATTGCTGAGCAGCCACCAAGTCCTGCAGTGTCCCTGTCACCTGCAGAGTCACCACATACTCGCCACGGTAGCGGGCATTGTGACAAAGGTTCTATGTCAGCTGGGTGTGGCAGCCAGGCGCCCCCTAGGGGATGCGGAGCCTGTCAGCCCCGGGCCTGTCACTGCCTGCTGTCCCTGCTGTCACCAGCCAGGCCTCTGAAAATTGGTCAAACCATGCCCAGACTTGGGGCCAATTTGGCCCAAAGTCTTGAAAAGACAAGTCAGGAAGAAAGACATGGGACAGAGGGAGAAAGCGAAGGGAGCAGGAGAAAGGGAAGGAAGAATAAAAAGTAGTGTTGGGCTTCAGGAGTGAGATGGAGGAATTGCAGGAAAAGAGGCAGGAAGCAGGAGAGTGAGAGAAAAGGAAAGTAGAGACATGCAGCCAGACGAGGGGTTAGTGAGGGAGGATGGGACAGAGAACAGGATGAGAAGGAAATAAGGCAAGGCAAGGACAGGCAAGGACAGGCAAAGCAAGGCTAGGCTGCAGGACATTTTTTCGCTTTATAGTTTCTAGCACATTCGTCTTCAGACTAGGAGTAAGGCCATAAGACCGTATGGATTAGGCCCAAGCAAAAACCCCAGCTACTTGAGACACTAAGACTAAGCCTAAAATACGCAGATCTCTCCATAAGGATGGTTTTTATACTGTGCTTCCACAATCTGCTGGCAGTACAAAAAAATAAGCTGCAGATCTCCTTAGGCTGAGTCACGGTGCTTTGGTGCAGGGACCATGCATATCATGGGAATATTTCACCATTTCTGCTCTGGTTTTCAGAGTATGACACCAAAACACCCACCTGATGATATCCTTTCAAGAGCAAAGGCAGCAATTTGCAGAATTCCGCTTCTTTGGGGAAGTGAGAAATTGCTGAGCTGACACCAAGTCCTGCAGTGTCCCTGTCACCTGCAGAGTCACCACATACTCGCCACGGTAGCGGGCATTGTGACAAAGGTTCTATGTCAGCTGGGTGTGGCAGCCAGGCGCCCCCTAGCGGATGGGGACCCTGTCAGCCCCGGGCCTGTCACTGCCTGCTATCCCTGCTGTCACCAGCCAGGCCTTTGAAAATTGGTCAAACCATGCCCAGACTTGGGGCCAATTTTGCCCAAAGTCTTGAAAAGACAAGTCGTGAAGAAAGATATTGGATAGAGGGAGAAAGCGAAGGGAGCAGGAGAAAGGGAAGGAAGAATAAAAAGTAGTGTTGGGCTGCAGGAGTGAGATGGAGGAATTGCAGGAAAAGAGGCAGGAAGCAGGAGAGTGAGAGAAAAGGAAAGTAGAGACATGGAGCCAGACGAGGGGTTAGTGAGAGAGGATGGGACAGAAAACAGGATGAGAAGGAAATAAGGCAAGGCAAGGACAGGCAAGGACAGGCAAAGCAAGGCTAGGCTGCAGGACACTTTTTCGCTTTATAGTTTCTAGCACATTCGTCTTCAGACTAGGAGTAAGGCCATAAGACCGTATGGATTAGGCCCAAGCAAAAGCCCCAGCTACTTGAGACACTAAGACTAAGCCTAAAATACGCAGATCTCTCCATAAGGATGGTTTTTATACTGTGCTTCCACAATCTGCTGGCAGTACAAAAAAATAAGCTGCAGATCTCCTTAGGCTGAGTCATGGTGCTTTGGTGCAGGGACCATGCATATCATGGGAATAGTTCACCATTTCTGCTCTGGTTTTCAGAGTATGACACCAAAACACCCACCTGATGATATCCTTTCAAGAGCAAAGGCAGCAATTTGCAGAATTCCGCTTCTTTGGGGAAGTGAGAAATTGCTGAGCAGCCACCAAGTCCTGCAGTGTCCCTGTCACCTGCAGAGTCACCACATACTCGCCACGGTAGCGGGCATTGTGACAAAGGTTCTATGTCAGCTGGGTGTGGCAGCCAGGCGCCCCCTAGGGGATGGGGAGCCTGTCAGCCCCGGGCCTGTCACTGCCTGCTGTCCCTGCTGTCACCAGCCAGGCCTCTGAAAATTGGTCAAACCATGCCCAGACTTGGGGCCAATTTGGGCCAAAGTCTTGAAAAGACAAGTCAGGAAGAAAGACATGGGACAGAGGGAGAAAGCGAAGGGAGCAGGAGAAAGGGAAGGAAGAATAAAAAGTAGTGTTGGGCTTCAGGAGTGAGATGGAGGAATTGCAGGAAAAGAGGCAGGAAGCAGGAGAGTGAGAGAAAAGGAAAGTAGAGACATGCAGCCAGACGAGGGGTTAGTGAGGGAGGATGGGACAGAGAACAGGATGAGAAGGAAATAAGGCAAGGCAAGGACAGGCAAGGACAGGCAAAGCAAGGCTAGGCTGCAGGACATTTTTTCGCTTTATAGTTTCTAGCACATTCGTCTTCAGACTAGGAGTAAGGCCATAAGACCGTATGGATTAGGCCCAAGCAAAAACCCCAGCTACTTGAGACACTAAGACTAAGCCTAAAATACGCAGATCTCTCCATAAGGATGGTTTTTATACTGTGCTTCCACAATCTGCTGGCAGTACAAAAAAATAAGCTGCAGATCTCCTTAGGCTGAGTCACGGTGCTTTGGTGCAGGGACCATGCATATCATGGGAATATTTCACCATTTCTGCTCTGGTTTTCAGAGTATGACACCAAAACACCCACCTGATGATATCCTTTCAAGAGCAAAGGCAGCAATTTGCAGAATTCCGCTTCTTTGGGGAAGTGAGAAATTGCTGACCTGCCACCAAGTCCTGCAGTGTCCCTGTCACCTGCAGAGTCACCACATACTCGCCACGGTAGCGGGCATTGTGACAAAGGTTCTATGTCAGCTGGGTGTGGCAGCCAGGCGCCCCCTAGGGGATGGGGAGCCTGTCAGCCCGGGGCCTGTCACTGCCTACTGTCCCTGCTGCCACCAGCCAGGCCTCTGAAAATTGGTCAAACCATGCCCAGACTTGGGGCCAATTTGGCCCAAAGCCTTGAAAAGACAAGTCGGGAAGAAAGATATGGGACAGAGGGAGAAAGCGAAGGGAGCAGGAGAAAGGGAAGGAAGAATAAAAAGTAGTGTTGGGCTGCAGGAGTGAGATGGAGGAATTGCCATTAAAGAGGCAGGAAGCAGGAGAGTGATAGAAAAGGAAAGAAGAGACATGCAGCCAGACGAGGGGTTAGTGAGAGAGGATGGGACAGAGAACAGGATGAGAAGGAAATAAGGCAAGGCAAGGACAGGCAAGGACAGGCAAAGAAAGGCTAGGCTGCAGGACATTTTTTTGCTTTATATTTTCTAGAACATTCGTCCTCGGACTACGAGGAAAGCCATAAGACCGTATGGATTAGGCCCAAGCAAAAACCCCAGCTACTTGAGACACTTAGACTAAGCCTAAAATACGCATATCTCTCCATAAGGATAGTTTTTATACTGTGCTTCCACAATCTGCTGGCAGTACAAAAACATAAGCTGCAGATCTCCTTAGGCTGAGTCATGGTGCTTTGGTGCAGGGACCATGCATATCATGGGAATATTTCACCATTTCTGCTCTGGTGTTCAGAGTATGACACCAAAACACCCACCTGATGATATCCTTTCAAGAGCAAAGGCAGCAATTTGCAGAATTCCGCTTCTTTGGGGAAGTGAGAAATTGCTGAGCTGACACCAAGTCCTGCAGTGTCCCTGTCACCTGCAGAGTCACCACATACTCGCCACGGTAGCGGGCATTGTGACAAAGTTTCTATGTCAGCTGGGTGTGGCAGCCAGGCGCCCCCTAGGGGATGGGGAGCCTGTCAGCCCCGGGCCTGTCACTGCCTGCTGTCCCTGCTGTCACCAGCCAGGCCTCTGAAAATTGGTCAAACCATGCCCAGACTTGGTTTCAATTTGGGCCAAAGTCTTGAAAAGACAAGTCAGGAAGAAAGACATGGGACAGAGGGAGAAAGCGAAGGGAGCAGGAGAAAGGGAAGGAAGAATAAAAAGTAGTGTTGGGCTGCAGGAGTGAGATGGAGGAATTGCCATTAAAGAGGCAAGAAGCAGGAGAGTGAGAGAAAAGGAAAGAAGAGACATGCAGCCAGACGCGGGGTTAGTGAGAGAGGATGGGACAGAGAACAGGATGAGAACGAAATAAGGCAAGGCAAGGACAGGCAAGGACAGGCAAAGCAAAGCTAGGCTGCAGTACAGTTTTTTGCTTTATATTTTCTAGCACATTCGTCCTCGGACTACGAGGAAAGCCGTAAGACCATATGGATTAGGCCCAAGCAAATACACCGGCTACTTGAGACACTTAGACTAAGCCTAAAATATGCAGATTACTCCATAAGGATTGTTTTTATACTGTGCTTCCACAATCTGCTGGCAGTACAAAAAAATAAGCTGCAGATCTCTTAGGCTGAGTCATGGTGCTTTGTTGCAGGGACCATGCATATCATGGGAATATTTCACCATTTCTGCTCTGGTTTTCAGAGTATGACACCAAAACACCCACCTGATGATATCCTTTCAAGAGCAGAGGCAGCAACTTGCAGAATTCCGCTTCTTTGGGGAACTGAGAAATTGCTGAGCTGACACCAAGTCCTGCAGTGTCCCTGTCACCTGCAGAGTCACCACATACTCGCCACGGTAGCGGGCATTGTGACAAAGGTTCTATGTCAGCTGGGTGTGGCAGCCAGGCGCCCCCTAGGGGATGGGGAGCCTGTCAGCCCCGGGCCTGTCACTGCCTGCTGTCCCTGCTGTCACCAGCCAGGCCTCTGAAAATTGGTCAAACCATGCCCAGACTTCGGGCCAATTTGGCCCAAAGTCTTGAAAAGACAAGTCTGGAAGAAAGATATGGGACAGAGGGAGAAAGCGAAGGGAGCAGGAGAAAGGGAAGGAAGAATAAAAAGTAGTGTTGGGCTGCAGGACTGAGATGGAGGAATAGCAAGAAAAGAGGAAGGAAGCAGGAGAGTGAGAGAAAAGGAAAGAAGAGACATGCAGCCAGACGAGGGGTTAGTGAGAGAGGATGGGACAGAGAACAGGATGAGAAGGAAATAAGGCAAGTCAAGGACAGGCAAGGACAGGCAAAGCAAGGCTAGGCTGCAGGACAGTTTTTTGCTTTATATTTTCTAGCACATTCGTCCTCGGACTACGAGGAAAGCCATAAGACCATATGGATTAGGCCCAAGCAAATACACCGGCTACTTGAGACACTTAGACTAAGCCTAAAATACGCAGATTACTCCATAAGGATTGTTTTTATACTGTGCTTTCACAATCTGCTGGCAGTACAAAAAAATTAGCTGCAGATCTCTTAGGCTGAGTCATGGTGCTTTGTTGCAGGGACCATGCATATCATGGCAATATTTCACCATTTCTGCTCTGGTTTTCAGAGTATGACACCAAAACCCCTACCTGATGATATCCTTTCAAGAGCAGAGGCAGCAACTTGCAGAATTCCGCTTCTTTGGGGAAGTGAGAAATTGCTGAGCTGACACCAAGTCCTGCAGTGTCCCTGTCACCTGCAGAGTCACCACATACTCGCCACGGTAGCGGGCATTGTGACAAAGGTTCTATGTCAGCTGGGTGTGGCAGCCAGGCGCCCCCTAGCGGATGGGGACCCTGTCAGCCCCGGGCCTGTCACTGCCTGCTATCCCTGCTGTCACCAGCCAGGCCTTTGAAAATTGGTCAAACCATGCCCAGACTTGGGGCCAATTTTGCCCAAAGTCTTGAAAAGACAAGTCGTGAAGAAAGATATTGGATAGAGGGAGAAAGCGAAGGGAGCAGGAGAAAGGGAAGGAAGAATAAAAAGTAGTGTTGGGCTGCAGGAGTGAGATGGAGGAATTGCAGGAAAAGAGGCAGGAAGCAGGAGAGTGAGAGAAAAGGAAAGTAGAGACATGGAGCCAGACGAGGGGTTAGTGAGAGAGGATGGGACAGAAAACAGGATGAGAAGGAAATAAGGCAAGGCAAGGACAGGCAAGGACAGGCAAAGCAAGGCTAGGCTGCAGGACACTTTTTCGCTTTATAGTTTCTAGCACATTCGTCTTCAGACTAGGAGTAAGGCCATAAGACCGTATGGATTAGGCCCAAGCAAAAGCCCCAGCTACTTGAGACACTAAGACTAAGCCTAAAATACGCAGATCTCTCCATAAGGATGGTTTTTATACTGTGCTTCCACAATCTGCTGGCAGTACAAAAAAATAAGCTGCAGATCTCCTTAGGCTGAGTCATGGTGCTTTGGTGCAGGGACCATGCATATCATGGGAATAGTTCACCATTTCTGCTCTGGTTTTCAGAGTATGACACCAAAACACCCACCTGATGATATCCTTTCAAGAGCAAAGGCAGCAATTTGCAGAATTCCGCTTCTTTGGGGAAGTGAGAAATTGCTGAGCAGCCACCAAGTCCTGCAGTGTCCCTGTCACCTGCAGAGTCACCACATACTCGCCACGGTAGCGGGCATTGTGACAAAGGTTCTATGTCAGCTGGGTGTGGCAGCCAGGCGCCCCCTAGGGGATGGGGAGCCTGTCAGCCCCGGGCCTGTCACTGCCTGCTGTCCCTGCTGTCACCAGCCAGGCCTCTGAAAATTGGTCAAACCATGCCCAGACTTGGGGCCAATTTGGGCCAAAGTCTTGAAAAGACAAGTCAGGAAGAAAGACATGGGACAGAGGGAGAAAGCGAAGGGAGCAGGAGAAAGGGAAGGAAGAATAAAAAGTAGTGTTGGGCTTCAGGAGTGAGATGGAGGAATTGCAGGAAAAGAGGCAGGAAGCAGGAGAGTGATAGAAAAGGAAAGAAGAGACATGCAGCCAGACGAGGGGTTAGTGAGAGAGGATGGGACAGAGAACAGGATGAGAAGGAAATAAGGCAAGGCAAGGACAGGCAAGGACAGGCAAAGAAAGGCTAGGCTGCAGGACATTTTTTTGCTTTATATTTTCTAGAACATTCGTCCTCGGACTACGAGGAAAGCCATAAGACCGTATGGATTAGGCCCAAGCAAAAACCCCAGCTACTTGAGACACTTAGACTAAGCCTAAAATACGCATATCTCTCCATAAGGATAGTTTTTATACTGTGCTTCCACAATCTGCTGGCAGTACAAAAACATAAGCTGCAGATCTCCTTAGGCTGAGTCATGGTGCTTTGGTGCAGGGACCATGCATATCATGGGAATATTTCACCATTTCTGCTCTGGTGTTCAGAGTATGACACCAAAACACCCACCTGATGATATCCTTTCAAGAGCAAAGGCAGCAATTTGCAGAATTCCGCTTCTTTGGGGAAGTGAGAAATTGCTGAGCTGACACCAAGTCCTGCAGTGTCCCTGTCACCTGCAGAGTCACCACATACTCGCCACGGTAGCGGGCATTGTGACAAAGTTTCTATGTCAGCTGGGTGTGGCAGCCAGGCGCCCCCTAGGGGATGGGGAGCCTGTCAGCCCCGGGCCTGTCACTGCCTGCTGTCCCTGCTGTCACCAGCCAGGCCTCTGAAAATTGGTCAAACCATGCCCAGACTTGGTTTCAATTTGGGCCAAAGTCTTGAAAAGACAAGTCAGGAAGAAAGACATGGGACAGAGGGAGAAAGCGAAGGGAGCAGGAGAAAGGGAAGGAAGAATAAAAAGTAGTGTTGGGCTGCAGGAGTGAGATGGAGGAATTGCCATTAAAGAGGCAAGAAGCAGGAGAGTGAGAGAAAAGGAAAGAAGAGACATGCAGCCAGACGCGGGGTTAGTGAGAGAGGATGGGACAGAGAACAGGATGAGAACGAAATAAGGCAAGGCAAGGACAGGCAAGGACAGGCAAAGCAAAGCTAGGCTGCAGTACAGTTTTTTGCTTTATATTTTCTAGCACATTCGTCCTCGGACTACGAGGAAAGCCGTAAGACCATATGGATTAGGCCCAAGCAAATACACCGGCTACTTGAGACACTTAGACTAAGCCTAAAATATGCAGATTACTCCATAAGGATTGTTTTTATACTGTGCTTCCACAATCTGCTGGCAGTACAAAAAAATAAGCTGCAGATCTCTTAGGCTGAGTCATGGTGCTTTGTTGCAGGGACCATGCATATCATGGGAATATTTCACCATTTCTGCTCTGGTTTTCAGAGTATGACACCAAAACACCCACCTGATGATATCCTTTCAAGAGCAGAGGCAGCAACTTGCAGAATTCCGCTTCTTTGGGGAACTGAGAAATTGCTGAGCTGACACCAAGTCCTGCAGTGTCCCTGTCACCTGCAGAGTCACCACATACTCGCCACGGTAGCGGGCATTGTGACAAAGGTTCTATGTCAGCTGGGTGTGGCAGCCAGGCGCCCCCTAGGGGATGGGGAGCCTGTCAGCCCCGGGCCTGTCACTGCCTGCTGTCCCTGCTGTCACCAGCCAGGCCTCTGAAAATTGGTCAAACCATGCCCAGACTTCGGGCCAATTTGGCCCAAAGTCTTGAAAAGACAAGTCTGGAAGAAAGATATGGGACAGAGGGAGAAAGCGAAGGGAGCAGGAGAAAGGGAAGGAAGAATAAAAAGTAGTGTTGGGCTGCAGGACTGAGATGGAGGAATAGCAAGAAAAGAGGAAGGAAGCAGGAGAGTGAGAGAAAAGGAAAGAAGAGACATGCAGCCAGACGAGGGGTTAGTGAGAGAGGATGGGACAGAGAACAGGATGAGAAGGAAATAAGGCAAGTCAAGGACAGGCAAGGACAGGCAAAGCAAGGCTAGGCTGCAGGACAGTTTTTTGCTTTATATTTTCTAGCACATTCGTCCTCGGACTACGAGGAAAGCCATAAGACCATATGGATTAGGCCCAAGCAAATACACCGGCTACTTGAGACACTTAGACTAAGCCTAAAATACGCAGATTACTCCATAAGGATTGTTTTTATACTGTGCTTTCACAATCTGCTGGCAGTACAAAAAAATTAGCTGCAGATCTCTTAGGCTGAGTCATGGTGCTTTGTTGCAGGGACCATGCATATCATGGCAATATTTCACCATTTCTGCTCTGGTTTTCAGAGTATGACACCAAAACCCCTACCTGATGATATCCTTTCAAGAGCAGAGGCAGCAACTTGCAGAATTCCGCTTCTTTGGGGAAGTGAGAAATTGCTGAGCTGACACCAAGTCCTGCAGTGTCCCTGTCACCTGCAGAGTCACCACATACTCGCCACGGTAGCGGGCATTGTGACAAAGTTTCTATGTCAGCTGGGTGTGGCAGCCAGGCGCCCGCTAGGGGATGGGGAGCCTGTCAGCCCCGGGCCTGTCACTGCCTGCTGTCCCTGCTGTCACCAGCCAGGCCTCTGAAAATTGGTCAAACCATTCCCAGACGTGGGGCCAATTTGGCCCAAAGCCTTGAAAAGACAAGTCGGGAAGAAAGATATGGGACAGAGGGAGAAAGCGAAGGGAGCAGGAGAAAGGGAAGGAAGAATAAAAAGTAGTGTTGGGCTTCAGGAGTGAGATGGAGGAATTGCAGGAAAAGAGGCAGGAAGCAGGAGAGTGAGAGAAAAGGAAAGTAGAGACATGCAGCCAGACGAGGGGTTAGTGAGGGAGGATGGGACAGAGAACAGGATGAGAAGGAAATAAGGCAAGGCAAGGACAGGCAAGGACAGGCAAAGCAAGGCTAGGCTGCAGGACATTTTTTCGCTTTATAGTTTCTAGCACATTCGTCTTCAGACTAGGAGTAAGGCCATAAGACCGTATGGATTAGGCCCAAGCAAAAACCCCAGCTACTTGAGACACTAAGACTAAGCCTAAAATACGCAGATCTCTCCATAAGGATGGTTTTTATACTGTGCTTCCACAATCTGCTGGCAGTACAAAAAAATAAGCTGCAGATCTCCTTAGGCTGAGTCACGGTGCTTTGGTGCAGGGACCATGCATATCATGGGAATATTTCACCATTTCTGCTCTGGTTTTCAGAGTATGACACCAAAACACCCACCTGATGATATCCTTTCAAGAGCAAAGGCAGCAATTTGCAGAATTCCGCTTCTTTGGGGAAGTGAGAAATTGCTGACCTGCCACCAAGTCCTGCAGTGTCCCTGTCACCTGCAGAGTCACCACATACTCGCCACGGTAGCGGGCATTGTGACAAAGGTTCTATGTCAGCTGGGTGTGGCAGCCAGGCGCCCCCTAGGGGATGGGGAGCCTGTCAGCCCCGGGCCTGTCACTGCCTGCTGTCCCTGCTGTCACCAGCCAGGCCTCTGAAAATTGGTCAAACCATGCCCAGACTTGGGGCCAATTTGGGCCAAAGTCTTGAAAAGACAAGTCAGGAAGAAAGACATGGGACAGAGGGAGAAAGCGAAGGGAGCAGGAGAAAGGGAAGGAAGAATAAAAAGTAGTGTTCAGCTGCAGGAGTGAGATGGAGGAATTGCCATTAAAGAGGCAAGAAGCAGGAGAGTGAGAGAAAAGGAAAGAAGAGACATGCAGCCAGACGCGGGGTTAGTGAGAAAGGATGGGACAGAGAACAGGTTGAGAAGGAAATAAGGCAAGGCAAGGATAGGCAAGGACAGGCAAAGCAAGGCTAGGCTGCAGGACATTTTTTTGCTTTATATTTTCTAGCACATTCATCTTCAGACTAGGAGTAAGGCCATAAGACCGTATGGATTAGGCCCAAGCAAATACATCGGCTACTTGAGACACTTAGACTAAGCCTAAAATACGCAGAGTACTCCATAAGGATTGTTTTTATACTGTGCTTCCACAATCTGCTGGCAGTACAAAAACATAAGCTGCAGATCTCTTAGGCTGAGTCATGGTGCTTTGTTGCAGGCACCATGCATATCATGGGAATATTTCACCATTTCTGCTCTGGTTTTCAGAGTATGACACCAAAACACCCACCTGATGATATCCTTTCAAGAGCAAAGGCAGCAATTTGCAGAATTACGCTTTTTTGGGGAAATGAGAAATTGCTGAGCTGATACCAAGTCCTGAAGTGTCCCTGTCACCTGCAGAGTCACCACATACTCGCCACGGTAGCGGGCATTGTGACAAAGGTTCTATGTCAGCTGGGTGTGGCAGCCAGGCGCCCCCTAGGGGATGGGGAGCCTGTCAGCCCGGGGCCTGTCACTGCCTGCTTTCCCTGCTGCCACAAGCCAGGCCTCTGAAAATTGGTCAAACCATGCCCAGACTTGGGGCCAATTTGGCCCAAAGCCTTGAAAAGACAAGTCGGGAAGAAAGATATGGGACAGAGGGAGAAAGCGAAGGGAGCAGGAGAAAGGGAAGGAAGAATAAAAAGTAGTGTTGGGCTGCAGGAGTGAGATGGAGGAATTGCCATTAAAGAGACAGCAGCAGGAGAGTGATAGAAAAGGAAAGAAGAGACATGCAGCCAGACGAGGGGTTAGTGAGAGAGGATGGGACAGAGAACAGGATGAGAAGGAAATAAGGCAAGGCAAGGACAGGCAAGGACAGGCAAAGCAAGGCTAGGCTGCAGGACAGTTTTTTGCTTTATAGTTCATAGCACATTCGTCTTCAGACTAGGAGTAAGGCCATAAGACCGTATGGATTAGGCCCAAGCAAAAACCCCAGCTACTTGAGACACTTAGACTAAGCCTAAAATACGCAGATCTCTCCATAAGGATGGTTTTTATACTGTGCTTCCACAATCTGCTGGCAGTACAAAAACATAAGCTGCAGATCTCTTAGGCTGAGTCATGGTGCTTTGTTGCAGGGACCATGCATATCATGGGAATATTTCACCATTTCTGCTCTGGTTTTCAGAGTATGACACAAAAACACCCACCTGATGATATCCTTTCAAGAGCAAAGGCAGCAATTTGCAGAAATCTGCCTCTTTGGGGAAATGAGAAATTGCTGAGCTGCCACCAAGTCCTGCAGTGTCCCTGTCACCTGCAGAGTCACCACATACTCGCCACGGTAGTGGGCATTGTGACAAAGGTTCTATGTCAGCTGGGTGTGGCAGCCAGGCGCCCCCTAGGGGATGGGGAGCCTGTCAGCCCCGGGCCTGTCACTGCCTGCTGCCCCTGCTGTCACCAGCCAGGCCTCTGAAAATTGGTCAAACCATGCCCAGACTTGGGGCCTGTTTGGCCCAAAGTCTTGAAAAGACAAGTCAGGAAGAAAGATATGGGACAGAGGGAGAAAGCGGAAGGAGCAGGAGAAAGGGAAGGAAGAATAAAAAGTAGTGTTGGGCTGCAGGAGTGAGATGGAGGAATTGCCATTAAAGAGGCAGGAAGCAGGAGAGTGATAGAAAAGGAAAGAAGAGACATGCAGCCAGACGAGGGGTTAGTGAGAGAGGATGGGACAGAGAACAGGATGAGAAGGAAATAAGGCAAGGCAAGGACAGGCAAGGACAGGCAAAGAAAGGCTAGGCTGCAGGACATTTTTTTGCTTTATATTTTCTAGCACATTCGTCCTCGGACTACGAGGAAAGCCATAAGACCGTATGGATTAGGCCCAAGCAAATACACCGGCTACTTGAGACACTTAGACTAAGCCTAAAATACGCAGATCTCTCCATCAGGATTGTTTTTATACTGTGCTTTCACAATCTTCTGGCAGTACAAAAAAATAAGCTGCAGATCTCTTAGGCTGAGTCATGGTGCTTTGTTGCAGGGACCATGCATATCATGGCAATAGTTCACCATTTCTGCTCTGGTTTTCAGAGTATGACACCAAAACACCCAACTGATGATATCCTTTCAAGATCAGAGGCAGCAACTTGCAGAATTCCGCTTCTTTGGGGAAGTGAGAAATTGCTGAGCTGACACCAAGTCCTGCAGTGTCCCTGTCACCTGCAGAGTCACCACATACTCGCCACGGTAGCGGGCATTGTGACAAAGGTTCTATGTCAGCTGGGTGTGGCAGCCAGGCACCCCCTAGGGGATGGGGAGCCTGTCAGCCCCGGGCCTGTCACTGCCTGCTGTCCCTGCTGTCACCAGCCAGGCCTCTGAAAATTGGTCAAACCATGCCCAGACTTGGGGCCAATTTGGCCCAAAGTCTTGAAAAGACAAGTCTGGAAGAAAGATATGGGACAGAGGGAGAAAGCGAAGGGAGCAGGAGAAAGGGAAGGAAGAATAAAAAGTAGTGTTGGGCTGCAGGACTGAGATGGAGGAATAGCAAGAAAAGAGGAAGGAAGCAGGAGAGTGAGAGAAAAGGAAAGAAGAGACATGCAGCCAGACGAGGGGTTAGTGAGAGAGGATGGGACAGAGAACAGGATGAGAAGGAAATAAGGCAAGTCAAGGACAGGCAAGGACAGGCAAAGCAAGGCTAGGCTGCAGGACAGTTTTTTGCTTTATATTTTCTAGCACATTCGTCCTCGGACTACGAGGAAAGCCATAAGACCATATGGATTAGGCCCAAGCAAATACACCGGCTACTTGAGACACTTAGACTAAGCCTAAAATACGCAGATTACTCCATAAGGATTGTTTTTATACTGTGCTTTCACAATCTGCTGGCAGTACAAAAAAATTAGCTGCAGATCTCTTAGGCTGAGTCATGGTGCTTTGTTGCAGGGACCATGCATATCATGGCAATATTTCACCATTTCTGCTCTGGTTTTCAGAGTATGACACCAAAACCCCTACCTGATGATATCCTTTCAAGAGCAGAGGCAGCAACTTGCAGAATTCCGCTTCTTTGGGGAAGTGAGAAATTGCTGAGCTGACACCAAGTCCTGCAGTGTCCCTGTCACCTGCAGAGTCACCACATACTCGCCACGGTAGCGGGCATTGTGACAAAGTTTCTATGTCAGCTGGGTGTGGCAGCCAGGCGCCCCCTAGGGGATGGGGAGCCTGTCAGCCCCGGGCCTGTCACTGCCTGCTGTCCCTGCTGTCACCAGCCAGGCCTCTGAAAATTGGTCAAACCATTCCCAGACGTGGGGCCAATTTGGCCCAAAGCCTTGAAAAGACAAGTCGGGAAGAAAGATATGGGACAGAGGGAGAAAGCGAAGGGAGCAGGAGAAAGGGAAGGAAGAATAGAAAGTAGTGTTGGGCTGCAGGAGTGAGATGGAGGAATTGCAGGAAAAGAGGGAGGAAGTAGGAGAGTGATAGAAAAGGAAAGACGAGACATGCAGTCAGACGAGGGGTTAGTGAGAGAGGATGGGACAGAGAACAGGATGAGAATTAAATAAGGCATGGCAAGGACAGGCAAGGACAGGCAAAGCAAGGCTAGGCTGCAGGACATTTTTTTGCTTTATATTTTCTAGCACATTCGTCCTCGGACTACGAGGAAAGCCATAAGACCGTATGGATTAGGCCCAAGCAAATACACCGGCTACTTGAGACACTTAGACTAAGCCTAAAATACGCAGATTACTCCATAAGGATTGTTTTTATACTGTGCTTCCACAATCTGCTGGCATTACAAAAAAATAAGCTGCAGATCTCCTTAGGCTGAGTCATGGTGCTTTGTTGCAGGGACCATGCATATTAAGGGATTATTTCACCATTTCTGCTCTGGTTTTCAGAGTATGACACCAAAACACCCACCTGATGATATCCTTTCAAGAGCAAAGGCAGCAATTTGCAGAAATCCGCTTCTTTGGGGAAGTGAGAAATTGCTGAGCTGACACCAAGTCCTGCAGTGTCCCTGTCACCTGCAGAGTCACCACATACTCGCCACGGTAGCGGGCATTGTGACAAAGGTTCTATGTCAGCTGGGTGTGGCAGCCAGGCGCCCCCTAGGGGATGGGGAGCCTGTCAGCCCCGGGCCTGTCACTGCCTGCTGTCCCTGCTGTCACCAGCCAGGCCTCTGAAAATTGGTCAAACCATTCCCAGACGTGGGGCCAATTTGGCCCAAAGCCTTGAAAAGACAAGTCGGGAAGAAAGATATGGGACAGAGGGAGAAAGCGAAGGGAGCAGGAGAAAGGGAAGGAAGAATAAAAAGTAGTGTTGGGCTGCAGGAGTGAGATGGAGGAATTGCCATTAAAGAGGCAGGAAGCAGGAGAGTGAGAGAAAAGGAAAGAAGAGACATGCAGCCAGACGAGGGGTTAGTGAGAGAGGATGGGACAGAGAACAGGATGAGAAGGAAATAAGGCAAGGCAAGGACAGGCAAGGACAGGCAAATCAAGGCTAGGCTGCAGGACATGTTTACGCTTTAAAGTTTCTAGCACATTCATCTTCAGACTAGGTGTAATGCCATAAGACCGTATGAATTAGGCCCAAGAAAAAACCCCAGCTACTTGAGACACTTAGACTAAGCCTAAAATACGCAGATCTCTCCATAAGGATGGTTTTTATACTGTGCTTCCACAATCTGCTGGCATTACAAAAAAATAAGCTGCAGATCTCCTTAGGCTGAGTCATGGTGCTTTTGTGCAGGGACCATGCATATCATGGGAATATTTCACCATTTCTGCTCTGGTTTTCAGATTATGATACCAAAACACCCACCTGATGACATCCTTTCAAGAGCAAAGGCAGCAATTTGCAGAATTCCGCTTCTTTGGGGAAGTGAGAAATTGTTGAGATGACACTAAGTCCTGTAGTGTCCCTGTCACCTGCAGAGTCACCACATACTCGCCGCGGTAGAGTGCATTGTGGCAAATGTTCTATGTCAGCTGGGTGTGGCAGCCAGGCGCCCCCTAGGGGATGGGGAGCCTGTCAGCCCCGGGCCTGTCACTGCCTGCTGTCCCTGCTGTCACCAGCCAGGCCTCTGAAAATTGGTCAAACCATGCCCAGACTTGGGGCCAGTTTGGCCCAAAGTCTTGAAAAGACAAGTCGGGAAGAAAGATATGGGACAGAGGGAGAAAGCGAAGGGAGCAGGAGAAAGGGAAGGAAGAATAAAAAGTAGTGTTGGGCTGCAGGAGTGAGATGGAGGAATTGCCATTAAAGAGGCAGCAGCAGGAGAGTGAGAGAAAAGGAAAGAAGAGACATGCAGCCAGACGAGGGGTTAGTGAGAGAGGATGGGACAGAGAACAGGATGAGAAGGAAATAAGGCAAGGCAAGGACAGGCAAGGACAGGCAAAGCAAGTCTAGGCTGCAGGACATTTTTTTGCTTTATAGTTTATAGCACATTCGTCCTCGGACTACAAGGAAAGCCATAAGACCGTATGGATTAGGCCCAAGCAAATACACTGGCTACTTGAGACACTTAGACTAAGCCAAAAATACGCAGAGTACTCCATAAGGATTGTTTTTATACTGTGCTTCCACAATCTGCTGGCAGTACAAAAAAATAAGCTGCAGATCTCCTTAGGCTGAGTCATGGTGCTTTTGTGCAGGGACCATGCATATCATGGGAATATTTCACCATTTCTGCTCTGGTTTTCAGATTATGATACCAAAACACCCACCTGATGACATCCTTTCAAGAGCAAAGGCAGCAATTTGCAGAATTCCGCTTCTTTGGGAAGTGAGAAATTGCTGAGATGACACTAAGTCCTGTAATGTCCCTGTCACCTGCAGAGTCATCCACATACTCGCCGCGGTAGAGGGCATTGTGGCAAATATTCTATGTCAGCTGGATGTGGGAGCCAGGGGCCCACTAGGGGATGGGGAGCCTGTCAGCCCCGGGCCTGTCACTGCCTGCTGTCCCTGCTGTCACCAGCCAGGCTTCTGAAAATTGGTCAAACCATGCCCAGACTTGGGGCAAGTTTGGCCCAAAGTCTTGAAAAGACAAGTCGGGAAGAAAGATATGGGACAGAGGGAGAAAGCGAAGGGAGCAGGAGAAAGGGAAGGAAGAATAAAAAGTAGTGTTGGGCTGCAGGAGTGAGATGGAGGAAATGCAGGAAAAGGGGGAGGAAGTAGGAGAGTGATAGAAAAGGAAAGATGAGATATGCAGCTAGACGAGGGGTTAGTGAGAAAGGATGGGACGGAGAACAGGATGAGAAGGAAATAAGGAAAGGCAAGGACAGGCAAGGACAGGCAAGGACAGGCAAAGCAAGACTAGGCTGCAGGACATTTTTTTGCTTTATATTTTCTAGCACATTCGTCTTCAGACTAGGAGTAAGGCCATAAGACCGTATGGATTAGGCCCAAGCAAAAACCCCAGCTACTTGAGACACTAAGACTAAGCCTAAAATACGCAGATCTCTCCATAAGGATGGTTTTTATACTGTGCTTCCACAATCTGCTGGCAGTACAAAAAAATAAGCTGCAGATCTCCTTAGGCTGAGTCATGGTGCTTTGTTGCAGGGACCATGCATATCATGGGAATATTTCACCATTTCTGCTCTGGTTTTCAGAGTATGACACCAAAACACCCACCTGATGATATCCTTTCAAGAGCAAATGCAGCAATTTGCAGAATTCCGCTTCTTTGGGGAAGTGAGAAATTGCTGAGCTGACACCAAGTCCTGCAGTGTCCCTGTCACCTGCAGAGTCACCACATACTCGCCACGGTAGCGGGCATTGTGACAAAGGTTCTATGTCAGCTGGGTGTGGCAGCCAGGCGCCCCCTAGGGGATGGGGAGCCTGTCAGCCCCGGGCCTGTCACTGCCTGCTGTCCCTGCTGTCACCAGCCAGGCCTCTGAAAATTGGTCAAACCATGCCCAGACTTGGGGCCAATTTGGCCCAAAGTCTTGAAAAGACAAGTCGGGAAGAAAGATATGGGACAGAGGGAGAAAGCGAAGGGAGCAGGAGAAAGGAAAGGAAGAATAAAAAGTAGTGTTGGGCTGCAGGAGTGCGATGGTGGAATTGCAGGAAAAGAGGGAGGAAGTAGGTAGTGATAGAAATTGAAAGACGAGACATGCAGCCAGACGAGGGGTTAGTGAGAGAGGATGGGACAGAGAACAGGATGAGAAGGAAATAAGGCAAGGCAAGGACAGGCAAGGACAGGCAAAGCAAGGCTAGGCTGCAGGACATGTTTTCGCTTTAAAGTTTCTAACACATTCATCTTCAGACTAGGTGTAATCCCATAAGACCGTATGAATTAGGCCCAAGCAAAAACCCCAGCTACTTGAGACACTGAGACTAAGCCTAAAATATGCAGATCTCTCCATAAGGATGGTTTTTATACTGTACTTCCACAATCTGCTGGCAGTACAAAAAAATAAGCTGCAGATCTCCTTAGGCTGAGTCATAGTGCTTTGGTGCAGGGACCATGCATATCATGGGAATATTTCAACTTTTCTGCTCTGGTTTTCAGAGTATGACACCAAAACACCCACCTGATGACATCCATTCAAGAGCAAAGGCAGCAATTTGCAGAATTCCGCTTCTTTGGGGAAGTGAGAAATTGCTGAGCTGACACCAAGTCCTGCAGTGTCCCTGTCACCTGCAGAGTCACCGCATCCTAGCCACAGTACTGGCATTGTGACAAAGGTTCTTTGTCAGAAGAGTTTGGCAGCCAGGCGCCCCCTAGGGGATTGGGAGCCTGTTAGCCCCGGGCCTGTCACTGCCGGCTGTCCCTGCAGTCACCAGCCAGTCCTCTGAAAATTGGTCAAACCATGCCCATACATGGGGCCAATTTGGCCCAAAGTCTTGAAAAGACAAGTGGGGAAGAGAGATATGGGACAGAGGGAGAAAGCGAAGGGAGCAGGAGAAAGGGAAGGAAGAATAAAAAGTAGTGTTGGGCTGCAGGAGTGAGATGGAGGAATTGCCATTAAAGAGGCAGGAAGCAGGAGAGTGAGAGAAAAGGAAAGAAGAGACATGAAGCCAGAAGAGGGGTTAGTGAGAGAGGATGGGACAGAGAACAGGATGAGAAGGAAATAAGGCAAGGCAAGCACAGGCAAGGACAGGCAAAGCAAGGCTAGGCTGCAGGACATATTTTTGCTTTATATTTTCTAGCACATTCGTCCTCGGACTACAAGGAAAGCCATAAGACCGTATGGATTAGGCCCAAGCAAATACACAGGCTACTTGAGACACTTAGACTAAGCCTAAAATACGCAGAGTACTCCATAAGGATTGTTTTTATACTGTGCTTCCACAATTTGCTGGCAGTACAAAAACATAAGCTGCAGATCTCTTAGGCTGAGTCATGGTGCTTTGTTGCAGGGACCCTGCATATCATGGGAATATTTCACCATTTCTGCTCTGGTTTTCAGAGTATGACACCAAAACACCCACCTGATGATATCCTTTCAAGAGCAAAGGCAGCAATTTGCAGAATTCCGGTCCTTTGGGGAAGTGAGAAATTGCTGAGCTGACACCAAGTCCTGCAGTGTCCCTGTCACCTGCAGAGTCACCACATACTCGCCACGGTAGCGGGCATTGTGACAATGGTTCTATATCAGCTGGGTGTGGCAGCCAGGCGCCCCCTAGCGGATGGGGAGCCTGTCAAGCCCGGGCCTGTCACTGCCCGCTGTCCCTGCTGTCACCAGCCAGGCCTCTGAAAACTTGTAAAACCACGCCCAGACTTGTGGCCACTTTGGCCCAAAGTCTAGAAAAGACAAGTAGGGAAGAAAGATATGGGACAGAGAGAGAAGCGAAGGGAGCAGGAGAAAGGGAAGGAAGAATAAAAAGTACTGTTGGGCTGCAGGATTGAGATGGAGGAATTGCAAGAAAAGAGGCAAGAAGCAGGAGAGTGAGAGAAAAGGGAATAAGAGACATGTAGCCAGACGAGGGGTTAGTGAGAGAGGATGGGACAGAGAACAGGATGAGAAGGAAATAAGGCAAGGCAAGGACAGGCAAGGACAGGCAAAGAAAGGCTAGGCTGCAGGACATTTTTTTGCTTTATATTTTCTAGCACATTCGTCCTCGGACTACGAGGAAAGCCATAAGACCGTATGGATTAGGCCCAAGCAAATACACCGGCTACTTGAGACACTTAGACTAAGCCTAAAATACGCAGAGTACTCCATAAGGATTGTTTTTATACTGTGCTTCCACAATTTGCTGGCAGTACAAAAACATAAGCTGCAGATCTCTTAGGCTGAGTCATGGTGCTTTGTTGCAGGGACCATGCATATCATGGGAATATTTCACCATTTCTGCTCTGGTTTTCAGAGTATGACACCAAAACACCCACCTGATGATATCCTTTCAAGAGCAAAGGCAGCAATTTGCAGAATTCCGGTCCTTTGGGGAAGTGAGAAATTGCTGAGCTGACACCAAGTCCTGCAGTGTCCCTGTCACCTGCAGAGTCACCACATACTCGCCACGGTAGCGGGCATTGTGACAATGGTTCTATATCAGCTGGGTGTGGCAGCCAGGCGCCCCCTAGCGGATGGGGAGCCTGTCAAGCCCGGGCCTGTCACTGCCCGCTGTCCCTGCTGTCACCAGCCAGGCCTCTGAAAATTGGTCAAACCATTCCCAGACGTGGGGCCAATTTGGCCCAAAGCCTTGAAAAGACAAGTCGGGAAGAAAGATATGGGACAGAGGGAGAAAGCGAAGGGAGCAGGAGAAAGGGAAGGAAGAATAAAAAGTAGTGTTGGGCTGCAGGAGTGAGATGGAGGAATTGCCATTAAAGAGGCAAGAAGCAGGAGAGTGAGAGAAAAGGAAAGAAGAGACATGCAGCCAGACGAGGGGTTAGTGAGAGAGGATGGGACAGAAAACAGGATGAGAAGGAAATAAGGCAAGGCAAGGACAGGCAAGGACAGGCAAAGCAAGGCTAGGCTGCAGGACATTTTTTCGCTTTATAGTTTCTAGCACATTCGTCTTCAGAGTAGGAGTAAGGCCATAAGACCGTATGGATTAGGCCCAAGCAAAAACCCCATCTACTTGAGACACTGAGACTAAGCCTAAAATACGCAGATCTCTCCATAAGGATGGTTTTTATACTGTGCTTCCACAATCTGCTGGCAGTACAAAAACATAAGCTGCAGATCTCCTTAGGCTGAGTCATGGTGCTTTGTTGCAGGGACCATGCATATCATGGGAATATTTCACCATTTCTGCTCTGGTTTTCAGAGTATGACACCAAAACACCCACCTGATGATATCCTTTCAAGAGCAAAGGCAGCAATTTGCAGAATTCCGCTTCTTTGGGGAAGTGAGAAATTGCTGAGCTGCCACCAAGTCCTGCAGTGTCCCTGTCACCTGCAGAGTCACCACATACTCGCCACGGTAGCGGGCATTGTGACAAAGGTTCTATGTCAGCTGGGTGTGGCAGCCAGGCGCCCCATACGGGATTGGGAGGCCTGTCAGCCCCGGACCTGTCACTGCCTGCTGTCCCTGCTTTCACCAGCCAGGCCTCCGAAAATTGGTCAAACCATGCCCAGACTTGGGGCCAATTTGGCCCAAAGTCTTGAAAAGACAAGTCGGGAAGAAAGATATGGGACAGAGGGAGAAAGCGAAGGGAGCAGGAGAAAGGGAAGGAAGAATAAAAAGTAGTGTTGGGCTGCAGGAGTGAGATGGAGGAATTGCCATTAAAGAGGCAGGAAGCAGGAGAGTGAGAGAAAATGAAAGAAGAGACATGCAGCCAGACGAGGGGTTAGTGAGGGAGGATGGGACAGAGAACAGCATGAGAAGGTAATAAGGCAAGGCAAGGACAGGCAAGGACATGCCAAGCTGCAGGACATTTTTTTGCTTTGTAGTTTCTAGCACATTCGTCTTCAGACTAGGAGGAAAGCTATAAGACCGTATGGATTAGGCCCAAGCATAGACCCCAGCTACTTGAGACACTTAGACTAAGCCAAAAATATGAAGATCTCTACATAAGGTTGGTTTTTATACTGTATTCCACAATCTGCTGGCAGTACAAAACAATAAGCTGCAGATCTCCTTAGGCTGAGTCATGGTGCTTTGGTGCAGGGTCCATGCATATCATGGGAATATTTCACCTTTTCTGCTCTGGTGTTCCATGTATTACAACAAAACACCCACCTAGTGACATCCTTTCAATAGCAAAGGCAGCAATTTGCAGAATTCCGCTTCTTTGGGGAAGTGAGAAATTGCTGAGCTGACACCAAGTCCTGCAGTGTCCCTGTCACCTGCAGAGTCACCGCATCCTCGCCACGGTAGCGGGCATTGTGACAAAGGTTCTTTTTCAGATGGGTGTGGCAGCCAGGCGCCCCCTAGGGGATTGTGAGCCTGTCAGCCCCGGGCCTGTCACTGCCCGCTGTCCCTGCTGTCACCAGCCAGGCCTCTGAAAATTGGTCAAACCATGCCCAGACTTAGGGCCAATTTGGCCCAAAGTCTTGAAAAGACAAGTCGGGAAGAAAGATATGGGACAGAGGGAGAAAGCGTAGGTAGCAGGAGAAAGGGAAGGAAGAATGGAAAGCACGAATTAAGAGGGAAATCAGCATCCCACTTGACGTGCATGTACACTAATGCACGCAGTATGGGCAACTAACAAGAGAAGCTGGAAGCCATCGTGTAGCAGGAAAGCTATGACATAGTTGCCATCACAGAAACATGGTGGGATGACTCATATGACTGGAGTGCTGCTATGTGTGGCTACAAGCTCTTCAGAAAAGATAGGCAGGGTAGGAGAGGTGGAGGGGTGGCTTTATATGTTAGAGAGTCACTCGACTCTGTTAAACTTGAGGTCAGCAGTGACAAGGTTGAGTTCCTGTGGAGCAGAATCAGGGGGAAGTTTAACAAGGCTGACATCCTCGTGGGTGTCTGTTATAGACCGCGTAACCAGGACAATGAAGGAGATGAATTATTCTACAAGCAGCTGGCAGATGTCTCAAAATCAACGGCCCTTGTTCTTGTGGGTGACTTTAACCTGCCGGATGTCTGCTGGGAGGTCAATACTGCACAGAAGAGTCAGTCTAGGAAGTTCCTAGAGTGTATAGAGGACAATTTCCTTCATCAGCTGGTAAATGAGCCCACCAGGGGCAAGACCCCGCTAGACCTACTGTTTACAAACAGAGAAAGGCTGGTGGGAGATGTAGTGGTTGGAGGCCGCCTGGGGCATAGCTACCATGAAATAATAGAATTTTCAGTACTCAGAGATGCAGGGAGAACCATTAACAAAACCTCTATGCTGGACTTCCCGAGGGCAGATTTTTGCCTATTCAGAAGTCTAGTTCAGAGCATACCCTGGGAAACAATGCTTAAAAACATGCGGGCCCAGGAGGGTTGGACATGCTTCCAGCAGGTGGTTTTGAGTGCACAGGAACAGGCTATACCAGTGTGCCGAAAGGCTAGCTGGTGGGGAAGACAACCGGCTTGGCTAAACAGGGAGATTCTGAATGAAATCAGAAATAAAAAGAGACTTTACCGACTGTGGAAAAAAGGGCTGGCTACTTATGAAGGATTTATGGAAATAGCTAGATCATGCAGAAAAAAGATCAGGGAAACAAAAGTGCAATTTGAAGTTAACTTGGCCAATTCTGTCAGGGATAATAAAAAGTCCTTCTTCAAATATGTTAATAACAAAAGGAGGGGCAAGGAAAACCTCCATTCTCTGTTGGACTCTGAAGGAAATATAGTTAACAAAGATGAGGAGAAAGCTGAGGTACTTAATACCTACTTTGCCTCAGTTTTTACCAGTGAGACAGGTGGCCCTCAGGACAACTCATCTCTGGAGGTGGTTGACAGAGATAGGAAGCCAAATAGGCCCCTTGTATTCCAGGAGGAAATAGTTGGTGATTTACTGAGCCATCTGGATCCTCACAAGTCTATGGGACCAGATGGGATCCATCCGAGGGTGATGAGGGAGCTAGCAGAAGAACTTGCCAAGCCGCTCTCCATAATCTTCCAACAGTCCTGGCTCACTGGGGAGGTCCCATATGATTGAAAATTGGCCAATGTTACCCCAGTCCACAAAAAGGGCTGCAGAGCTGACCCTGGCAACTACAGGCCAGTCAGTCTGACCTCGGTGCCTGGCAGGGTTATGGAGCAGATCATGCTGAGTGGAATCACACAGCACCTTCAGGATGGACAAGGGATCAGACCCAGCCAGCATGGGTTTAGGAGGGGCAGGTCCTGTGTGACCAACCTGATCTCCTTTTATGATCAGGTGACCCAGCTAGTGGATGAGGGGAAAGCCATGGATGTGGTCTAACTGGACTTCAGCAAGGCCTTTGACACTGTCTCCCATAATATACTCTTGCAAAAGCTGGTAGCCCATGGCTTGGACAAGTGTACTCTACGCTGGGTTAAGAACTGGCTGGAGGGCCGGGCCCAGAGAGTGCTGGTGAATGGGGCTGCATCCAGCTGGCGGCCAGTCACTAGTGGTGTTCCCCAGGGGTCAGTGTTGTGTCCAGTCCTGTTTAACATCTTTATTGATGATTTAGATGAGGGGATTGAGACCATCAGCAGCAAATTTGCTCATGACACCAAGTTGGGAGGGAGTGTCGACCTACTGGAAGGCAGGAGGGCTCTGCAGAGGGATCTGGATAGACTGGAAAAATGGGCTGATTCCAATGGGATGAAGTTCAATAAGGCCAAGTGCCGGGTGCTGCACTTTGGTCACAACAACCCCCTGCAGCGCTACAGGCTGGGCACAGAGTGGCTGGAGAGCAGTCAGACAGAAAGGGACCTGGGGGTACTAATTGACAGGAAGCTCAACATGAGCCAACAGTGTGCCCAGGTGGCCAAGAAGGCCAACGGTATCCTGTCCTGTATCAAAAATAACGTGGTCAGCAGGACAAGGGAAGTGATCCTTCCCCTGTACTCTGCATTGGTGAGGCCACATCTGGAGTATTGTGTTCAGTTCTGGGCCTCTCAGTTCAGGAAAGACATTGAAGTGCTGGAGCGGGTCCAGAGAAGAGCAACACGAGTGGTGAAGGGACTTGAACACAAGCCCTATGGGGAGAGGCTGAGGGAGCTGGGGTTGTTTAGTCTAGAGAAGAGGAGGCTTAGAGGTGACCTCATCACTCTCTATAACTACCTGAAGGGAAGTTATAGCCAGGTGGGGATTGGTCTCTTCTCCCAGGCAGTTAGCAATAGGACAAGGGGGCATGGGCTTAAACTCTACCAGGGGAAATTTAGACTGGATATTAGAAAGAAATTCTTTACAGAGAGAGTGGTCAGGCATTGGAATGGCCTGCCCAGGGAGGTAGTGGACTCGCCGTCCCTAGAGGTTTTTAAACTGAGATTGGACATGGCACTTAGTGCCATGATCTAGTAAACGGACTAGAGTTGGACCAAGAGTTGGACTCGATGATCGCTGAGGTCTTTTCTAACCCAGTCGATTCTGTGATACTGTGATTCTGTGATTCTGTGATTCTGTGAATAAAAAGTAGTGTTGGGCTGCAGGAGTGAGATGGAGGAATTGAAGGAAAAGAGGCAGG
The DNA here is from genome assembly GCF_036013475.1 of Columba livia. Taxonomy (NCBI): domain Eukaryota; kingdom Metazoa; phylum Chordata; class Aves; order Columbiformes; family Columbidae; genus Columba; species Columba livia. The sequence goes on along the minus strand of NW_027043009.1, from coordinate 2,352,587 downwards.
GAGCAGGAGAGTGAGAGAAAAGGAAAGAAGAGACATGCAGCCAGACGAGGGGTTAGTGAGAGAGGATGGGACAGAGAATAGGATGAGAAGGAAATAAGGCAAGACAAGGACAGGCTAGGGTGCAGGACATTTTTTTGCTTTATAGTTTCTAGCACATTCGTATTCAGACTAGGAGGAGAGCCAGAAGACCGTATGGATTAGGCCAAAGCAAAAACCCCAGCTACTTGAGACGCTTGGACTAAGCCTAAAATATGCAGATCTCTCCATAAGGATGGTTTTTATACTGTACTTCCACAATCTGCTGGCAGTACAAAAAAATAAGCTGCAGATCTCCTTAGGCTGAGTCATAGTGCTTTGGTGCAGGGACCATGCATATCATGGGAATATTTCAACTTTTCTGCTCTGGTTTTCAGAGTATGACACCAAAACACCCACCTGATGACATCCATTCAAGAGCAAAGGCAGCAATTTGCAGAATTCCGCTTCTTTGGGGAAGTGAGAAATTGCTGAGCTGACACCAAGTCCTGCAGTGTCCCTGTCACCTGCAGAGTCACCGCATCCTAGCCACAGTACTGGCATTGTGACAAAGGTTCTTTGTCAGAAGAGTTTGGCAGCCAGGCGCCCCCTAGGGGATTGGGAGCCTGTTAGCCCCGGGCCTGTCACTGCCTGCTGTCCCTGCAGTCACCAGCCAGTCCTCTGAAAATTGGTCAAACCATGCCCATACATGGGGCCAATTTGGCCCAAAGTCTTGAAAAGACAAGTGGGGAAGAGAGATATGGGACAGAGGGAGAAAGCGAAGGGAGCAGGAGAAAGGGAAGGAAGAATAAAAAGTAGTGTTGGGCTGCAGGAGTGAGATGGAGGAATTGCCATTAAAGAGGCAGGAAGCAGGAGAGTGAGAGAAAAGGAAAGAAGAGACATGAAGCCAGAAGAGGGGTTAGTGAGAGAGGATGGGACAGAGAACAGGATGAGAAGGAAATAAGGCAAGGCAAGCACAGGCAAGGACAGGCAAAGCAAGGCTAGGCTGCAGGACATTTTTTTGCTTTATATTTTCTAGCACATTCGTCCTCGGACTACAAGTAAAGCCATAAGACCGTATGGATTAGGCCCAAGCAAATACACAGGCTACTTGAGACACTTAGACTAAGCCTAAAATACGCAGAGTACTCCATAAGGATTGTTTTTATACTGTGCTTCCACAATCTGCTGGCAGTACAAAAACATAAGCTGCAGATCTCTTAGGCTGAGTCATGGTGCTTTGTTGCAGGGACCATGCATATCATGGGAATATTTCACCATTTCTGCTCTGGTTTTCAGAGTATGACACCAAAACACCCACCTGATGATATCCTTTCAAGAGCAAAGGCAGCAATTTGCAGAATTCCGGTCCTTTGGGGAAGTGAGAAATTGCTGAGCTGACACCAAGTCCTGCAGTGTCCCTGTCACCTGCAGAGTCACCACATACTCGCCACGGTAGCGGGCATTGTGACAATGGTTCTATATCAGCTGGGTGTGGCAGCCAGGCGCCCCCTAGCGGATGGGGAGCCTGTCAATCCCGGGCCTGTCACTGCCCGATGTCCCTGCTGTCACCAGCCAGGCCTCTGAAAACTTGTAAAACCACGCCCAGACTTGTGGCCACTTTGGCCCAAAGTCTAGAAAAGACAAGTAGGGAAGAAAGATATGGGACAGAGAGAGAAGCGAAGGGAGCAGGAGAAAGGGAAGGAAGAATAAAAAGTACTGTTGGGCTGCAGGAGTGAGATGGAGGAATTGCAAGAAAAGAGGCAAGAAGCAGGAGAGTGAGAGAAAAGGGAATAAGAGACATGTAGCCAGACGAGGGGTTAGTGAGAGAGGATGGGACAGAGAACAGGATGAGAAGGTAATAAGGCAAGGGAAGGACAGGGAAGGACAGGCAAAGCAAGGCTAGGCTGCAAGACACTTTTTTTCTTTATAGTTTCCAGCACATTCGTCTTCAGACTAGGAGTAAGGCCATAAGACCGTATGGATTAGGCCCAAGCAAAAACCCAAGCTACTTGAGACACTTAGAATAAGCCTAAAATACGCAGATCTCTCCATAAGGATGATTTTTATACTGTGCTTCCACAATCTGCTGGCAGTAGAAAAACATAAGCTGCAGATCTCTTAGGCTGAGTAATGGTGGTTTGGTGCTTGGACCATACATATCATGAGAATATTTCACCATTTCAGCTCTGGTTTTCAGTGTATGACACCAAAACACCCACCTGATGATATCCTTTCAAGAGCAAAGGCAGCAATTTGCAGAATTCCGGTCCTTTGGGGAAGTGAGAAATTGCTGAGCTGACACCAAGTCCTGCAGTGTCCCTTTCACCTGCAGAGTCACCACATACTCGCCACGGTAGCAGGCATTGTGACAAAGGTTCTATGTCAGCTGGGTGTGGCAGCCAGGTGCCCCCTAGGGGATGGGGAGCCTGTCAGCCCCGAGCCTGTCACTGCCTGCTGTCCCTGCTGTCACCTGCCAGGCCTCTGAAAATTGGTCAAACCATGCCCAGACTTGGGGCCAATTTGGCCCAAAGTCTCCAACAGACAAGTTGGGAAGAAAGATATGGGACAGAGGGAGAAAGTGAAGGGAGCAGGAGAAAGGGAAGGAAGAATAAAAAGTAGTGTTGGGCTGCAGGAGTGAGATGGAGGAATTGCAAGAAAAGAGGCAGGAAGCAGGAGAGTGAGAGAAAAGGAAAGACATGCAGGCAGACGAGGGGTTAGTGGGAGAAGATTGGACAGAGAACAGGATGAGAAGGAAATAAGGGAAGGCAAGAACAGGCACGGACAGGCAAAGCAAGGCTAGGCTGCAGGATATTTTTTTGCTCTATAGTTTCTAGCACTTTCTTCTTCAGACTAGGACTAAGGATATAAAACTGTATGGATTAGGCCCAAGCAAAAACCCCAGCTACTTGAGACCCTTAGACTAAGCCTAAAATACGCAGATCTCTCCATAAGGATGGTTTTTATACTGTGCTTCCACAATCTGCTGGCAGTACAAAAAAATAAGCTGCAGATCTCCTTAGGCTGAGTCATGGTGCTTTGGTGAAGGGACCATGCTTATCATGGGCATATTCCACCATTTCTGCTCTGGTTTTCAGTGTATGACACCAAAACACCCACGGGATGACATCCTTTCAAGAGCAAAGGCAGAAATTTGCAGAATTCCGCTTCTTTGGGGAAGTGAGAAATTGCTGAGCTGACACCAAGTCCTGCAGTGTCCCTGTCACCTGCAGAGTCACCACATACTCGCCACGGTAGCAGGCATTGTAACAAACGTTTTATGTCAGATGGGTGTGGCAGCCAGGCGCCCCCTAGGGGATGGGGAGCCTGTAAGGCCCGAGCCTGTCACTGCCTGCTGTCCCTGCTGTCACCTGCCAGGCCTCTGAATATTGGTCAAACCATGCCCAGACTTGGGGCCAATTTGGCCCAAAGTCTTGAAAAGACAAGTCGGGAAGAAAGATATGGGACAGAGGGAGAAAGCGAAGGGAGCAGGAGAAAGGGAAGGAAGAATAAAAAGTACTGTTGGGCTGCAGGAGTGAGATGCAGAGTCACTGCATCCTCTCCAAGATAGCAGGCATTGTGACAAAGGTTCTATGTCAGCTGGGTGTGGCATCAAGTCGACCCTAGGTGTTTGGGAGCCTGTCAGCCCCGGGCCTGTCACTGCCTGCTGTCCCTGCTCTCACCAGCCAGGCCTCTGAAAACAGGTCAAACCATGCCAAGACTTGGGGCCAATTTGGCCCAAAGTGTCCAACAGACAAGTCGGGAAGAATCATGTGGGACACAGGGAGAAAGCGAAGGGAGCAGAACAAAGGGAAGGAAGAATAAGAAGTAGTGTTGGGCTGTAGGAGTGAGATGCAGGAATTGCAGGAAAATAGGCAGGAAGGAAGAGAATGAGAGAAAAGGAAAGAAGAGACATGCAGCCAGACAGGGGGTTAGTGAGAGAGGATGGGACAGAGAACAGGATGAGAAGGAAATAAGGCAAGGCAAGGACCGACAAGGACAGACAAGGCAAGGCTAGGCTGCAGGACATTTTTTTGCTTTGTAGTTTCTAGCACATTCGTCTTCAGACAAGGAGGAAATCCACAAGACCGTATGGATTAGGCCCAAGAAAAAAAACCCAGCTACTTGAGACACTTAGACTAAGGCAAAAATACGAAGATCTCTCCATAAGGATGGTTTTTATACTGTACTTCCACAATCTGCTGACAGTACAAAAAAATAAGCTGCATATCTCCTTATGCTGAGTCATAGTGCAGTGGGGCAGGGACCATGCATGTCATGTTAATATTTCTCCATTTCTGCTCTGGTTTTCCGTGTATTACACCAGAAACACCCACCTGATGACATCCTTTCAAGAGCAAAGGCAGCAATTTGCAGAATTCCGCTTTTTTGGGGAAGTGAGAGATTGCTGAGCTGACACCAAGTCCTGCAGTGTCGCTGTCACCCGCAGAGTCACCGCATCCTCGCCACGCTAGCAGGCATTGTGACAAAGGTTCTATGTCATCTGGGTGTGGCAGCCAAGCGCCCCCTACGGGATGGGGAGCCTGTCAGCCCCGGGCCTGTCACTGCCTGCTGTCCCTGCTGTCACCAGCCAGGCCTCTGAAAACTTGTCAAACCATGCCCATACGTGGGGCCAGTTTGGTCCGAAGTCTCCAACAGAGAATTCGAGAGGAACGATATGGGACATAGGGAGAAAGCGAAGGGAGCAGGAGAAAGGGAAGGAAGAATAAAAAGTAGTGTTTGGCTGCAGGAGTGAAATGGAGGAAATGCAATAAAAGAGGCAGGAAGCAGGAGAGTGAGAGAAAAGGAACGAAGAGACATGCAGCCAGACGAGGGTTTAACGAGAGAGATTGGGACAGAGAACAGGATGAGGAGGAAATAAGGCAAGGCAAGGACAGGCAAGGACAGGCAAGGCAAGCCTAGGCTGCAAGACATTTTTTGGCTTTATAGTTTCTAGCACATTCTTCTTCACACTAGGAGGAAAGCCATAAAACCGTATGGATTAGGCCCAAGCAAAAACCCCAGCTACTTGAGACATTTAGACTAAGCCTAAAATACAAAGATCTCTCCATAAGAGTGGTTTTTATACTGTGCTTCCACAATCTGCAGGCAGTACAAAAAAATAAGCTGCAGGTCTCCTTAGGCTGAGTCATGGTGCTTTGGGGCGGGGATCATGCATATCATGGGCATATTTCACTATTACTGGTCTGGTTTTCAGCGTATTACACCGAAACACCCACCTGATGACATCCTTTCAAGAGCAAAGGTTCGCGGTTGAGGCGTACAAACGACATGGACCAAGTTCTTTCAAGATGAAAGTAATAGATGCCATTTATTGCTACAAGTGCATTTTTATACAATTCTACCAGTTCATGTGTCTTTTCAATATTGGTTACTAGTTTCAGCACTGACATCTCATTGGTTAATTTTTCTATCATCCATGTTATTCTTCTATCCCCTTCTTTCTCACGGGTACATCTCTCCTCTCTCCGGATACTCCTTTACTCCCATCCTTCTCAAGGGTAAATCTTAATATCTCAAGGCTGATCTCTACTCTCATATTTTCTGTCAAGGATTCCACAGACCCGCTGCAGTTTCCCACAATTCCCCCTTTTTTTATTTTTGCTAAAAATGCTGCCCTCATTGTCTACTGCAGGGCCCTTTGCAGCAGAGAAATCATGCATGGCAACATTAGTAACACAACCACAACAACCATCAAAATGATCAGTCCTGTTTTCACTACTGATAACAACCATCCTAGAAACCCTCAACCACTAATCAATTTATTTAACAAATCCCATCGAAGTCTTCACACCCATGTCCTTGAGCTAATAACAAAAAATCTATCGCGACCCCACTCTGCCATGTGGCATGTCTTACAGAATGTACATCTAGAAAAAGTCCACTTAAAGCCTTTTAAGTTCTGTTAGTTTGCTTAACTAGTCAGCATCCTAATGTTCTAAAATATTTAAAGCTTTTAGCTGTGCCAACACCAGATACAAGAGATTCTAAAACCCTTAACCTTGAACCCCAAAAATCTACATTATCATCACATTTTGACTCATATACACGCAAAAAGTGTTTTTCTCGTCTTGCTCTTCTGTGATCTATTATCTATTATACATTGGGCGTTAAGAGAGTTAATAGTCCCAAAATACACAGTCCTTCAACAGCTTTAGAAGGAATTCCTGGTCAGGCTCTATCTCCACAGATCAAGAATACACCATACAGGAGGTTTTGGGGTCGCTGTTCCCACATTATCAGTGACATCCCTTGGATTCTTCTGCGAGCCATTACACCATTGAGTTTCATTTCTATAGTCACCAAAGGTAGAATTAACATTTTGCAGTTTTATTCATTCATTTTCTCGTATATTGTTCTGACACTTTTCACAAACCAGGTTGATACAAGTGTCCATGGGCATAGATGCCAGCAATTCCAGTTCCTGTGGTTCAATGTCTATTTCCGGGAGACAGTTAATCCAAAGTGCCATGTTAGTATTATTACAGTTTGTTGCAATGCCTCTGCACCAACCTCTATTTTGAAACAGTTGTGTGATGCTGCTGTAGTCATCAAGGGGGATGCCAACCAAGCATGTGTGGAACGGGTTTTCCAGAGATGCCATAGCTAGGCATATGGAGTCCTGGTCAGTCATGTTGGTTAAAGTACTCCACATGTTAGTCTTTGTCTGTGCGGGCATCCAAAACACAGCAGCTGCAACAATCATTGTCAGGAAGATAACACAGGTTTCACATTTCGTGCTGGCAACCATTGCGGCCCTTGATCTGTAAAGACATAAGCATAGCCTCTCCCCCAGGTTATCAATTGATGTGGCCTTTTCCATTGACCATTAACTAGTGATTTGGCCATAACTAATGTAGGTTCTTTCTGATTTAGCATGGTTTTAGGTCACACTTGCAAAGTATTTCATCACATACAATACTTTTGACAATAGGTGTTGTGGTGTTTTCCCTACTTCTCCCCCCTTTTTGTTTAAAAAAGAACAGAACCAAAACAAAAAACACAGTTCAGAAGGAGATACGTGCATTGGACCTTGACTACGTACTCAGAATCACAAATCAAATTTAGAGGTTCCTCCTTAAAAAGCTCTAAGTAATGTAAAGCTGTGTCAAGTTCTGCTAATTGGGTTGAACCTTCAATAATTTTTACAGAATGATGCCAATTGTTATCTTCACACCAAACCACTACAGCTTTATGGGACTTCCCAGAACCAGCAACAAAAACTTTGCAAGTATGTAGGATCAGACCAAATACAAGTATGGCCTATGACCTGATGTGAAAGACTTGCAGGTTCTGCAGCAATTTACATTTTACATTTATGCATGCCAAAAGCTGTGCTGTTAAGAAAACCAGCTAGTGCAATTTACAAAGACATAGATTACAAATAAAATTAAAAAATCAGAATTACATTTCACAAATGGTACATATATGACAAAAGGATCATGGCCTATTGAAACTTAAATTCATTCCCTGCTTTTCTTGATCAGAGTAAAAAGCAGTATATCAGTCTGCTAGCAATCTCATCATACTGTTCCACAATAGCCACAGGTTGTTTCTATGTTGTAGCTATAAATAGACAAATCTGCAAGTCCAATTGAATGCAGTCAGCCTGTAAAGTTGTCATAAATTTATTCCTCAAAGTTTCCAACTCCATTTTGGCTGTCATATTTATTGGATATTGTTTTCCCTTACCAGATCGAAGTCCTGTTTCAGATCAATCAGTGTAGTATTTGCTTTATCGAAACATTGGCTGTTAATACTAGTGGAAATACAGCATTTGAAATTTCCTTGGAGATTTCTCACTTGCAGCAAGCAGATATGCGCCATCCAAGCAGCTTCTTGTAGGCCATGCAACTAAACAGAATTCTCAGAAAACGTTATTTGAGCTTACAATTTACTTAACAAATCTTAACCTAAGAGAAGTATAGGAGTTTCTAACAACTATAAGAATTCATGTATTTAAACTTTGTTCCAAATATGGCATTCTATTGGTCTCAAAAAACGGCCTTTCTTTCATTCTCTCTCATGACCTCAAAAACTAGCACAGTGAATTTACTAAGAAGTCACTTACAACTAATTACCACAGAATAAGTCTATTAACAAATTTTTGGTTTAGTTTTCCAGTTTCATTAGAACTATGGGTCTGCTAAGGATGCCTTTAAACTTCACCCTCGGACTGCTCCATTCAGTATTACATCACTGCAGTGGCGGGGAGAGAGAACCCCCCTTTCACTGCTTTAAAAGCAGGCAGCCAGATTTTTCCAGTTGTTTTTTCTTTCTGTGCAGTGTAGATATAACCAAGGTTACGCAGCTGGCATACTGGCTGGTATGAAGTAGGAGGTTCTGGGAAGCTTCTCAGTTACAATGAGCTGCACACAGGCCTGGGATATTTTGCTCTTTTGTTTACCCATTTCATTCCAACTACAAATTTCAAGTAGCTCAGAAATAGTTACATTCCTTAGCTTCATTTACGTTTTACAATTTAGAGGTGTCAAAAAACAGTATAAACCAGTATAATAAACATAAATCCATTAGTCTATTTTCCTAGATCCAAATCAGTTAATATTCTAGCAATTTTTAAATACAACCTCTTCCAAATTCACAGCTATCATAGCATTTTAACAATTTAAATGCTTTTCTAACAATATAAGCTATTACTTTAATGTGTAAGGATGCATCCTAAGGGGGAGAAAGGTGGAATTTTAGCAGTGGAACCGGTTCACATTTTGTAGTTATCTCCCCAAACAAGATTCTTTTGGTACCAAATATGAATATGCAAACTAAAATACTGAGCTCAGATGTGAAAACCATATACCAAGTTCAAATAAGCAGATGGATCACAGTTACACCAATTTAAGACAATATCTCAATTTTTTGCATTGCACCTTTGGGCTGCCTACTGCTCAGCCAGGTGGAGGTACCTCTGGGTCTCCCTGACAAAAAAAGTCAGCGTGCACTGGAGCCCCACCGGCCCCCGCAGCGAGCTGGACTGGGCAAGGCCTTTTTTGTTTTATTTTGTTTTGTTTTAGTGTCTCATCTGGTGCACCACAGCTGTTATGCCAAAACCAGGATTCTTTACATGATGTGCATACGGAAAAACCAAATCCAGCACACCGAGATGAGACACAGCCTGTCACAGAGTTGCGCAAGTCTGAATGCCGGAATAAAGGTAGCATGCTAGAGAAAAGAAAAAAAAATAACAGCTACTACACACAAAATTTTACCATCACATTCACGCAGTGAAGAACTAAATTACTTATGATCTTCTGTATTATCACAAAACACACATTTTGAGTCAACGGATTCTCATAATTTAACAGACTGTAAACTTATCGTACCGTATAATAAAGACCTACCAAAATTGCAACATGCTTAAACCGATACCCACAAAGAAAACAGGTTAATGAGGGAAGCATCTTGCAGACTTCAGCAAGTTTACTGTGACATGTGTGTTGTCAGTTAACTCTCTCTCAGCTTGTTGACGTTCAAATCGTTCCAGCTGTAAAACTGTCTGTAATGATCTAATGATCTCTTGTAGAGATTTATTTTGTCCTGCTCTTCTCATCTTAAAAACAACATTAATTGCAACAAAATTCTATTCTCCGGACACTTTTCCCAATCATTTAACGTAAACAGCAGCGAACACTGATTTCAATATTTAACAAGATCTTCCTTCCTCATAATTCCGAGTGCTTTCCTAAGTTTTAAAACACCTCCCAATACTGATTTTTCAGGAACACAACTGAAAACAATTATTCCTGACCCCGTCTTGCAAGTAAAACCTTGAGAATGGGGAGGGAGGGGGAGAAAACACAGGGTGCTTGCAGCACGACTGGGAAAAATGGGGACAGAGTTTTACGGCGCACTGAAAAACAACTAGTAAAACAATTAACTCACATTCCTGACAAGCTGCTTGATTTTCAGAGAGGCAATACACAGAAGCACATAATATGTACTGTAAAACTTGCAGATAACACATCGGTAGCAAGCATTAGCATTCTCTACTGCTAATTTCAACATTAGTGCTTCCTTAACTTCTAAGTTTTCAACCTGCTTATTGATGGCCTCTTGAAGATGGTCAATAAATTGCATGTAATTCTCACTGGGACCCTGATCAATAGTTGCAAGTGATTTGGCTGCATTGTTGGTTTCAGGCACCTTTATCATAGCTTGATATGCGAGGTCTGGTGACTGCCTCAGGATTTCAGAAAGTTATCGTGCCTGTAGTTGTGGTGTGTCAATTAGTGTCTCTTCCAGAAACACACGGGGTCCCGTGGTTTAACTGTAACTGAAAATGGGGGTAAATCCCAGCTTTTTGGTAAGTTCAGTTTACGCTCTGAAACTCCACCCCCACCCTCAGGAATTCGCTTTTTAGCAGCGTGGGAGGGAGGCGGGGGCAGGTTGGGGGGACCCAAATCCATAGGAATTACGTTATTTGGCTCAGTCTGGCTCACCACAGGGGGTCCTCCCCACCTAAATCTCCAGGCAAGGGGGGATAGGAAAAAAAATGTCCATTTTTTTCTTCCGCAACTGATAGCGGCGGGGCAGAGGGTTGAACTGTGATCAATGGCGGTGACGCAGACGGCCGAACCGCGGTTGATGATGGTAGAGGAGAGGTTCGAGCTGTGATTGATGACAGCGGAGCGGTCGGCCGAACGCATTGCTCCGACCGGTGTTTCGAGGGCCCCTCCCGAGATCGCACATAACCCAACGCTGTTTTTTCATGTGAGTCTTTCATAGCTTTTATCTGATCTCAGGGCCACACACATGTATATGAGTCTTTCATAATTTTTTTCTGATCTCGGAGCCACACATACGTATGCTCCTTCTTTACTCCTTTTAACTTTCCAAGAAAGTGCCGCGGATCCTTATCCGTGTCAGATAATACGGACTTGGGTGGTTTTGACGAATCCTTAGTAACAGGGGAGGTTGGAGTAGTACTTAATCTTGCCTTTTCCTCCAAATCTGGCCCAGGAGAGCCAGGAAGACCATCCCCCTCCGCCGCCTCTGCCTGTTGCTGTTTTAACTCTTTCAGAGTATCTAATAACAAGCACCACGTCGTTAACAGTTCAGATGCTTCCTTGGACCCTTTAGTAGCACTGTCAAGCAGTTTATCCCCCAAGTCCATCCATTGTGACACACTAAATGCTGTCACAGGATTAACCTCTATACCTTGTGCTTTGCCCCATAGTAACATTTTTCTTAAAGTCAGTTCTGGAAGGCTAACACCCTGCTTCTTCAGAAGCAGCTTCCATGTAGATAATATAGTACCATCTTCTTTAGATAAGTTTCAACCCCCCGTTCCCGGTAACTCACCTCCTCCTTAGCGAGATGTCTTTTCAACGTTCCGGACCTTCGGCAGCTCTCCTCGGCTGCTCTTATCAGCTGTACTGGGCTCCGTCTCCACAGCTCTTCTCCGGCTGTTCACAGCTTCACGCTGTCACCTTGTCATGCGAGATCCTCTTCAGGCAGGATCACGTCGGGGTCACCATATGTCGCGGTTGAGACAGACAAATGACATGGACCAAGTTCTTTCAAGATGAAAGTAATAGATGCCATTTATTGCTACAAGTGCATTTTTATACAATTCAATCAGTTCATGTGTCTTTTCACTATTGGTTACAAGTTACAGCACTAACATCTCATTGGTTAATTTTTCTATCATCCATGTTATTCTTCTATCCCTTTCTCTCTCACGGGTACATCTCTCCTCTCTCCGGATACTCCTTTACTCCCATCCTTCTCAAGGGCAAATCTTAATATCTCAAGGCTGATCTCTAGTTTCATATTTTCTGTCAAGGATTCCACATACCCGCTGCAGTTTCCCACAACACACACACTGTCTAATTGGGTTTGTGACACACACACGCTGTCCAATGGTGTTTGTGACACACACGGTGTCAAATGGGGTTTGTGACACACACGGTGTCAAATGGGGTTTGCGACACACACACTGTCGAGGGGGGTTTGTGACACACACGCTGTCCAATGGTGTTCGTGACACACACAATGTCCAATGGGGTTTGTGACACGCATGCTGTCCAATGCGGATTGTAACACACACACGCTGTCTATTGGTGTTTGTGACACGCATACTGTCCAATGGGGTTTCTGACACACACTCTGTCCAATGGGTGATGTGACACAAAGACTGTCCAGGGGGGTTTGAGACACACACACTGTTTAAAGGGGTTTGTCACATACACTCTGTCCAATGAGGTTTATGACACACACACTGACCAATGGGGACTGTGACACACAGACGCTGTCCAATGGGGTTTGTGAAACACACTGTCCAATGGGGATTGTGACACACACACTGTCCAATGGGGATTGTGAACACACACATGCTGTCCAATGGTGTTTGTGACACACAAACTCTGTCCAATGGGGTTTGTGACACACACGCTGTCCAGTGGAGATTTTGACACACACACGCTGTCCAATGGGGGTTGTGACACACACAATCTATCCAATGGGCTTGTGAAACACACGTTGTCCAATGGGGATAGTGACACACATGCTGTCCAGTGTGTTTTGTGACACACAAACTGTCCAATGGGGTTTGTGACACACACACTTTCCACTGGGTTTGGAACACACACGCTGTCCAGGTGAGTTTGTGACACACACGCTGTCCAATGGGGTTTGTGACACACACACTCTGTCCTGGACAGCGTATTTTGGACAGGGTATTTTGACTCACACACGCTCTCCAATGGGGTTTGGACACACACACTGTTCAATGGGGTTTGTGACACACACACTGTCCAATGGGGATTGTGGCACACACATGCTGTCCAATGGGGTTTGTGACACACACGTGGTCCAACGGGGTTCCTGACACATACGCTGTCCAATAGGGTTTGCGACACACACACTTTCCAATGCGGTTTGTGACACACACGCTGTCCAATGGGGTTTGTGACACATACACTGTTCCGGGGGGTTTGTGACGCACACGCTGTCCAATGGTGTTTGTGACACAGAGACTCTCCAGGAGTGTTTGTGACACATGCGCTGTCCAGAGGGGTTTGTGACACACACACGCTGTCTAATGGGGTTTGTCACACACATGCTGTCCACTGGGGATTTTGACACACACACGCTGTCCAATGGGGATTGAGAGATACACACGCTGTCCAATGGTGTTTGTGACACGCATGCTGTCCAATGGGTTTTGTGACACACACACTGTCCGGGGGGGTTTATGAAACAATCGCTGTCCAATGGGGTTTGTGACACACACACTCTGTCCAATGGGGTTCATGACACACACACTGGCCAGTGGGGATTGTGACACACACGCTTTCCTATGGGGTTTGTGACACACACACGCTGTCCAATGGGGTTTCTGTCACACACACACTTTCCAATGGGTTTTGTGAAACACACACGCTCTCCAATGTGGTTTATGAGAAACACACTTTCCAATGGGTTTTGTGGCACACACACTGTCCAATGGGGTTTGTGACAAATACATGCTGTCCAATGCTATTTGTGAACATACACGCTGTCCAATGCTTTTTGTGACACACACACTCTGTCTAATGGGGTTTGTGACACACACATTGTACAGGGGGGGTTGTGACACATACGCTGTCCAATGGTGTTTGTGACACAGAGACTCTCCAGGAGTGTTTGTGACACATGCGCTGTCCAGAGGGGTTTGTGACACACACACGCTGTCTAATGGGGTTTGTCACACACATGCTGTCCACTGGGGATTTTGACACACACACGCTGTCCAATGGGGATTGTGACACACACACACTGTCCAATGAGGATTGTGACACAAACAAGGTCCAATGGCGTTTGTGATACACACGCTGTCCAATGGGGATTGTGACACACACGTGCTGTCCAATGGTGTTGGTGACACGCATGCTGTCCAATGGCGTTCGTGACACACACGATGTCCAATGCGGTTCATGACAAACACTCTGTCCAGTGGCGTTTGTGAAACACACACTGTCCAGTAGGGTTTGTGACACACACATTTTCCAATGGGGTTTCTAACACACACGCAGTTCAAATGGAGTTTTTGACACAGACAGTGTCCACGGGAGTTTGTGACACTCACGCTGTCCAATGGGGATTGTGACACACACTCTGTCCAATGGGGTTTGTCACACACATTCTGTCCAACGAGGTTTGTGACACACACACTGTAAAATGGGTATTTTGACACACACACGCTGTCCAGTGGGGTTTGTTACACACACTCTGTCCAATATGGCTTGTGACATACACGCTGTCCAATAGGGTTTGTGACACACACACGCTATCCAATGTGGTTTGTGACACACACAATTTCCAATCGGGTCTGTGACATACGCACGGTGTCCAATGTTGTTTGTGACACACACACTGTCAAATGGGGATTGTGACACACACACGCTGTCCAATGGTGTTTGTGACACACAGGCTGTCCAATGGGGTTTGTGACACACACTCTGTCTAATGTTGTTTGTGACACATACACTTTCCAATGAGGATTGTGACACACACACGCTGTCCAATGGGGTTTGTGACACACACACTGTAAAATGGGGTTTGTGAAACACACGGTGTCAAATGGGGTTTGTGACATGCACAATGCCCAGGGCGGTTTGTGACACACACGCTGTCCAATGGGGTTTGTGACAAACACACTATCCAGGTTAGTTTGTGACACACACGCTGTCCAATGGGATTTGTGAAAGAGAGACTCTCCAGAGGTGCTTGTGACACACACGCTGTCCAGAGGGTTCTGTGACACACACAATGTCCAATGGGGTTTGTGACACACACGCTGTCTAATGGAGATTGTGACACACTCACTGTCCAGAGGGGATTGTGACACATGCACTATACAATGGGGTTTGTCACACCCACTCTCTCCAAAGGGGTTTGTGACACACACACATTCCAATGGGGTTTGTGACACACACACTGTCCAGGGGGGTTTGTGACACACAGACTGACCAATGGGGGTTGTGACACACACGCTGTTTAATGGGGTTCGTAACACACACGCTGTCCAGTGGGATTCGTGAGACACACACTCTCCAATGGGGTTTGTGACACACACACTTTCCAATGGGTATTGAGACACACACACGCTGTCCAAAGGGTTTTGTTGCACACAAGAGCTATCCAATGGGGTTTGTGACACACACATTTTCCAATGGCGTTTCTGACACACTCGCTGTCAAAAGGGGTTTGTGACAGACACACTGTCCAGGGGGGTTCGTGACACACGCACTGTCCAATGGGGTTTGTGACACACATGCTGCCCATTGGGGACTGTGACACCCACACTGTCCAATGGGGTTTGTGACACACACACTCTGTCCAGTGGGGTTTGTGAAACAGAGACTATCCAATGGGGATTGGGACACACACACCCTGTCCAATGGGGTTTGTGACACATGCACTGTCTATTGGGGTTTGTGACACACAAGCTGGCCAATGGGGATTGTGATACACACACTGTCCAATGGGATTTGTGACACAGACACTGTCCAATGGGGATTGTGACACACACAGTGTCCTGGGGGGTTTGTGACACACACACTGTCCAATGAGTTTTGTGACACACCGCAGTCAAATGGAGTTTGTGACACAGAGACTCTCCAGGGTTGTTTGTGACACACATGCTGTCCAGAGGGCTTTGTGCCTCACACACTCTCCAATGGCTGTTGTGACACACACACGTTGTCCAATGAAGATTGTGACACACACACTGTCCAATGGGGTTTGTGACAGACAGGCTGTCCAATGGGTATTGTGACACACACACTCTGTCCCATTGGTTTTGTGATACGCATGCTATCCAATGGGGTTTGTGACAGACACACTGTCCAGGGGAGTTTGTGAAACACACGCTGTCCAATGGTTTTGTAACACACACACTGTCTAATGGGGTTTGTGATACACACGCTGTCCAATGGGGCTTGTGACAAACACGCTGTCTAATGGGGTTTGTGACACACACGCTGTCCAATAGTGTTTGTGACACACACACTGTCCAATGGGGATTGTGACACACACACACTATCTAATGGGGTTTGTCACACACACTCTGTCCAATGGAGTTTATCACACACACAGTGTCCATGGGGGTTTGGTACACATGCGCTGTGCAATGGGGTTTGTCACACACACTCTGTCCAATGGGGTTTGTGACACACACAATGTCGAATGGGTATTGTTACACACACACGCTGTCCAATGGGGTTTGTGACACACAAACACAGTCCAGGGGCGTTTGTCACACCCAGTCTGTCTAATAGGGTTTGTGCCAAACACACGCTGTCCAACGGTGTTTGTGACACACACGCTGTTCAAAGGGGTTTGTGACACACACTCTGTCCAATGGGGTTTGTGACACACACACACTGTCCAAAGGGGATTGCGACACACACACGCTGTCCAATGGTGTTTGTGACATGCATGCTGTCCAAAGTTGTTTGTGACAAACACAGTGTCCATTGCGGTTTGGGACACACACACGTTATCCAGTTGGGTTTGTGACACACAGACTTTCTAAAGGGGTTTGTGACACACACGCGCTGTCCAAAGGTGTTTGTGAAACACACGCTGTCAAATGGGGTTTGTGACACACACAGTGTCCAGGGGAGATTGTGTCACACACGCTGTCCAGTGGGGTTTTTGACACACACACTCTCCAATAGGGTTTGTGATAGACACACTGTCAAATGGGAATTGTGACACACAAGCTGTCCAATGGGGATTGTGACACACACACGCTGTCCCATGGGGTTTGTGAAACACATGTTGTCCAAGGGGTTTTGTGACAGACACAGTGTACAGGAGGCTTTGTGACACACACGCTGTCCAATGGAGTTTGTGACAAACACGCTGCCTAATGGAGTTTGTGACAAACACGCTGTCCAAAGGGTATTGTTACACACACTCGCTGTCCAAGGGGGTTTGTGACGCACAAACTGTCCAATGATGTTTGCGACACACACGCTGCCCAATGGGGCTTGTGATACACACGCTGTCCAATGGGGTTCGTGACACACACGCTGCCTAGTGGTTTTTGTGACACACACACTGTGCAGTAGGGTTTGTGATACACATGCTATCCAATGGGGTTTGTGACATACACACGTTTGAATGATGTTTGAGGCACACACATGCTCTCGAATGGTGTTTGTGACACACACACTCAGTACAATGGGGTTTGTGACTCGCACACTGTCCAATGGGGTTTGTGACACATACACGCTATCAAATGGGGTTTATGAAACACACATTTTCCAATAGCGCTTGTGACACACACACGCTGTCCAATGGGGTTTGTCACACCCACTCTGACAAATGGGTTTTGTGACAAACACACGCTGTCCAATGATGTTTGTGACACACACGCTGTCCAGGGGGGTTTGTGACACACACACTGTCCAATGGGGTTTGTGAAACACACACACTGTCCAATGGGGATTGTGACACACACGCTGTCCAGTGGGGTTTGTGACACACACGCTGTTCAATAGGTTTTGTGACATACACACGCTGCCCAATAGTGTTTGTGACACACACGGTGTGAAATGGGGTTTGTGACACACACAATGTCCAGGGGGGATTGTGACACACACACTGTCCAATGGGGTTTGTCACACCCACTCTCTCAAATGGGGTTTGTGACAAACACACGCTGTCAAATGATGTTTGTGACACACACGCTGTCCAGGGGGGTTTGTGACACACACAATGTCCAAAGGAGTTTGTGACACACATGCTCTCCAGGGGGGTTTGTGACACACACAGTGTCCAACGGGGTTTGGGACACACAAGCTGTCCAGTGGGGTTTGTGACACACACAATGTGCAATAGGGTTTGTGAGATACACACGCTGTCCAAGAGTGTTTCTGACACACACACAATGTCTAATGGGTTTTGTGACACACACGCTGTCCAATGGGTATTGCGACACACACACTGTCCAGGGGGGTTTGTGACACACATACTCTGTCCAATGGTGCTTGTGGAGCACAAGCTGTGCATTGGGGTTCGTGACACACACGCTGTCCAGTGGTTTCTATGATACACACACTGTCCAATAGGGTTTGTGACACACACACTGTCCAGGGGGTTTTGTTACACACACGCTATCCAGTCTGGTTTGTGACAGGCAAACCGTCCAGTGGGGTTTGTGACATATACATGCTATCAAATGGGGTTTATTGAAAACACATTTTCCCAAGGGATTTGTGACAAACACACGCTGTCCAATGGGGTTTGTCACACCCACTTTGTCCAATGGGGTTTGTGACAAACACACTCTGTCCAGTGGTGTTTGTGACACACACTCTGTCCAATGGGGCTTGTGACACACACATTGTCCAATGGGGATTGTGACACACACACGCTGTCAAATGGGGTTTGTGACACACAAACACAGTCCAGCGGGGTTTGGCACACCCAGTCTGTCCAATGGGGTTTGTGACACACAAACTGTGCAATGGGGTTTCTCACACACACTCTGTCCAATGGGGTTTGTAACACACACGCTGTCCAATGAGGATTGTGAGACATGCGCTGTACAATGAGGTTTGTGACACACACACTCTGTCCAATGGGCTTGTGACACACACACTGTCTTAAGGGGTTTGTGATACACACACGCTGTCCAGTGGGTTTTGTGACACACACACTGTCTAATTGAATTTGTGGCACACACATGGTATCAAATGGGGTTTGCGACACACACAATTTCCAGTGGGGTTTGTGACACACACACTTTCCAATGGGGTTTCTGACACACACACGCTGTCCAATGGTGTTTGTGACACGCACGGTGTCAAATGGTGTTTGTGACACACACAATATCCAGGGGGGATTGTGACACACACACTGTCCAATGGGGTTTGTCACACCCACTCTGTCCAATGGGGATTGTGACACACACACACTGTCCAATGGGAAATGTGACACACACATGCTGTCCAATGGGGATTGTGACAGACACATGCGGTGCAATGGTGTTTGTGACACGCATGCTGTCCAATGTGCTTGTGACACACACACACAGTCCATAGGGGTTTGTGACACACATGCTGTCCAATGGGGTTTGTGACACTAACGCTGTCCAAGTGGGTTTGTGACACACACACTGTCCATTGGAGTTTGTAACACACACACGCTATCCAATGGGTTTGTGACACACACACTTTTCAATGAGGTTTGTGACACACACTCTGTCCAATGGGTTTTGTGACAAACACATTGTCTAAAGGGGTTTTTGACACAGACACGCTGTCCAATGGGGTTTGCGACACACACACTGTCAAATGGGGTTTGTGACAAACAAGCTGGCCAATGGGTTTTGTGACAAACACATTGTCTAAAGACGTTTGTGACACACACACACTGTCCAATGGGGATTGTGACACACATGCGCTGTCCAATGGTGTTCGTGATACACACGCTGTCCAGTGGGGTTTTGAAACACACTCTGTCCAATAGGTTTTGTGACACACACACGGTCCAATAGGGATTGTGACACACACAGTGTACAATGGGTTTGTGACACACACTCTGTCAAATGGGGTTTATGACACACACACTGTCCAAAGGGGATTATGACACACACACACTGTCCAATGGGTGTCGGGGATTGGCTCAAGGAGCACAGACATGAGTCCACCAAGCAACTGTACGAGCAGAGCCCATTTTAGTTGACATAAGTAGGCCTTAGTTAGCTTGTCTATTAGGCAGTGGGAAAGGGGTGAACGGAAAAGTACTAACTAAGGCAGGGTCAGGATATTTTTGAAGAGATAAGAGTCAGAAGAATGTGGGATGCGCATAGCTAGCTAAACCCAAGTAGGTGGAGTAAGTAAATGTGCTTAGCCTATTAGATAGAGACAAGTATGCATAATTATGGTATTTGGTATAAATGCACGCTATCTCGGGCAATAAAGTTGAAGTATGCTTTATCACTCATATTGAGTCGGCTGCATTTCTTCCTCCGTCCGCTCGGGTCTGGAACTCTGATGGGACTTTTCTCTGCAATTGGCGCCCGAACTGGCGATCCGAAGCGGTGGATAGAAGCAAAAGGCGCCGGGAGAGCAGCGACCGGCGGGCAAGAGCGACCGAACACTGTGCTGCGGTGTGTCGACTCCGAAGCCTGAACCGACTGAAGTTCGCCAGTGCTGGGCTACAGGAAACAAGGGCTGCAAGAGGTCTCTTAATTTAGCAAGAGGTACCGTACTATAATGATGAATAACGGGGAAATAGATTAAAAATGATGAATAACGGAGAGATAGATAACAGAGAAACGGATTAAAAGTGATAGATAATAGAGAAACGGATTAAAAGTGATAGATAACAGAGAAACGGGTTAAAAGTGATAAATAACAGAGAAACGGATTAAAAGTGATGAATAACGGAGAAACGGGTTAAAATGATGAATAACAGAGAAATGGATTTAGAAGTAGCCCTAGATTTATTACAAAGCTTTTTAGAAAAGCGAGGTGTTGATCATAGTTACGTTAAACAGCTAGCTGGTCTAGTAACATTGGGAAAAACTAAAGGCTGTTTTCAGGATCCTGATTTATTGTTTGATGAAGGAGAGTGGAGGAAATTGGGGGACGTGTTGTGGGATATGGTCATAGACGAGGATAAAACAGCTAAGAAACTGATGAAACCGTGGAGGGAAGTAATTAATAATATTAAGCGTCATAAAGTGGAAAAGAATTTAGCCGCGGTAGCTTCACAGAAACTCGATAAAATGGAGCCTTCCGCTCCGCCGATGGAAACGGGCATATCTGCGTTATCAGCGAAGAACCTTAAAAGACTATTAACTTGGTGCAGAGGCAATAGGTATCCTGCTGACCTGTCAGGAGTTTTTCAAATAGAGACTTGGAAAAAGATGGGAACTGTGTTGTGGAAGGCAATTAGTCACCGCGAAAGATATATTCTCGGCCTTGTAACCATCTGGAAACTGATAAATACTACAGTGAAGCAATTAAAACCTGAAAAGACTGTTACGAGCATTAGTGACTCAAAACTTGAACTTTGGGACAGTATAGAGCAGAAATTATGGGATAAAGTCAGCAATGGAGATACAGAAGCTAAATCATTAGTAACTACATGGAAGCTTGAACGGTCTGCTGCTGCCGGAATTTTTGCAGCGTTGCAGCCTGATGCATTTTAACCCTCTAACTTCCACGAGAGAACAGAAGAAGTCACTGAAAATAGAACTGGACAACAGAACTGTGTGACAGATTAGATCAGTTAACAGCAAGTGAATCTGACAGTCGGCAATGTGGTCATGATAATCGTGACGGGAAAGGGGGTGCTCCTGGGGACTCAGGGTATAAAACTTAGAAGTTAAGGAAGCACTGGTTTTGGAATTGGCAGTAGAGAATGCTAATGTTTGCTATCAACATGTTATTTGCGAGTTTTACAGTGCATATTATGTGCTGCTGTTTATTGCCTCTCTGAAAGTCAAGCAGCTTGTCAGGAATGTGAGTTAATTGTTTTACTGGTTGTTGTTAGAATTGTTTCTTTGTGGTATAAGTGCACCGTAAAACTTTCTCTCCACTTTTCCCACTCACGCTGCAAGCAGCCCTGTGCTTTTCCGTGGGGTCAGAAATTACTGTTTTCAGTCGTGTTCATAAAAAATCGGTATTGGGAGGTGTTTCAAAACATAGGGAAGCACTTGGAAATATGAGGAAAGAAGATCTTGTAAAATATTGTAATTAATGGTGGCTGCTGTATAAGTTAAATGATTGGGAAAAGTGTCCGGGGAATAGAATCTTGAAGTATAACACCTTATTGCAATTAATGTTGTTTTTAGGGTGAGAAGAGTAAGACAAAATAAATCCCTACAAGAGATCATTAAATCATTTCAGACAGCTGAGAGAGAGTTAACTGATAACACGCAGGTCACAGTAAACTTGCCGAAGTCTGCACAATGTTTTCCTTATTAGCCTGTTTTCTTTGTGGGTATCTGTTTAAGCATGTTGCAATTTTGGTAGGTCTTTGTTATATGGTACAGTAGGTTCACAGAGATTCATGAAAATTGGTTGACTCAAAAGGTGCGTTTTGTGAGAGTACAAAAGATCATGAGTAATTTAGTTCCTTACTGCGTGAACGTGATGTTAAGATTTTATGTGTAGTAGCTGTTATATTTTTTTTTTTTTTTTCTTCTAGCGTACTAGCTTTATTCCAATATCCAGACTTGCGCAACTCTGTGACAGGCTGTCTCTCATCTCGGTGCACTAAATTTGGCCTTTTTGTATGCACATCAAGTGAAGAATCATGGTTTTAGAATAACAGTTGTAGCACACCAGATGAGACACTAATAAAAGGCCTTGCCCAGTCCAGCTTGCTGCGGGGGGGGGGCGGATGCCAAATGGGCCTCCAGCGCGCACTGACCCATTTTGTCAGGGAGACCCAGAGGTATCTCCACCTGGCTGAGCAGTAAGCGGTTCAAGGTGCAATGCAAAAAATTGAGATATTGTCTTAAATTGGTGTAAGTGTGATCCATCTGCTTATTTGAACTTGGTATATGGTTTTCGTATCTGAGCTCAGTATTTTAGTTTGTATATTCATATTCGGTACCAAAAGAATCTTGTTTGGGGAGATAATTACAAAATGGGAACCGGTTCCACTGCTAAAATTCTACCTTGCTCCCCCTTAGGATGCATCCTTACACATTAAAGTAATCGCTTATATTGTTAGAAAAGCATTTAAATTGTTAAAATACTATGATAGATGTGAACTTGGGGTATTGTATGAAGTTATGAAGTTGTATTTAAAGGTTGCTGGAATGTGAACTGATTTGGATCTAGGACAATAGAATAATGGATTTATGTTTATTATACTGGTTTATACTGTTTTTTGACATCTCTAACTTGTAAAAGGTAAATGGAGCTAAGGAATGTGACTATTGCTGAGCTACTTGAAATTGCATATAAAGTGTATTATGGCTGGAATGAAATGGGAAAACAAAAGAGCAAAATATCCCAGGCCTATGTGCAGCTCATTGTAACTGAGAAGTTTCCCAGAGCCTCCTACTTCGTACCAGCCAGTGTGCCAGCTGCGTGACCTTGGTTATATCTACACTGCACAGAAAGAAAAAACAACTGGAAAAACCTGGCTGCCCGCTTTTAAAGAAGTGAAAGGGGGGTTCTCTCTCCCCCCACTGCAGCGATGTAATACTGAATGGAGCAGTCCGAGGGTGAAGTTTAAAGGCATCCTGAGCAGACCCGTAGTTCTAATGAAACTGGACAATTAAACCAAAAATTTGTTGATGGACTTATCCTATGGTAATTAATTGTACGAGACTTCTTAGTAAATTCACCATGCTAGAGACAACGAAAGAAAGGCCGTTTTTTGAGACAAACGGAATGCCAGATATGGAACAAAGTTTTAATACGTGAATTCTTGTATTTGCCTAAAAGTCCTATACCTCTCTTGGGTCAGGATTTGTTAAGTAAATTGTAAGCTCAAATAACGTTTTCTCAGAATTCTGTTTAGTTGCATAGCCTACAAGAAGCTGCTTGGATGGTGCAGATCTGCTTGTGCAAGTGAGAAATCTTCAAGGAACTTAGCAGCCAATGTTTTTGATAAAGCAAATACTACACTGAGAAATCTGAAACAGGACTTCAATCCGGTAAGGGAAAACAATATCCAATAAATATGACAGCCAAAATGGATTTAGAAACTTTGAGGGATGAATTTATGACAACTTTACAGGATGACTGCATTTGATTGGACTTACAGATTTGTCTATGAAACACTTTGTAACTATGACCCAAAACCATGCTAAATCAGAAAGAACCTGCATTAGTTATGGTCAAATCACTAGTTAACGTTCAATGGAAAAGGCCACACCAATTGATAACCTGGGGGAGAGGTTATTCTTATGTTTTTACAGATCAAGAGCTGCAATGGTTGCCAGCACGAAACGTGAAACCTGTGTTATCTTCCTGACAATGATTGTTGCAGCTGCTGTGTTTTGGATGCCTGCACAGACAAAGACTAACATGTGGATTACTTTAGCCAACATGACTGACCATCTATATGCCTAACTACGATGTCTCTGGAAAAAACGTTCCACACATGCTTGGTTGGTGTCTTCCTTGATGACTACAGCAGCATCACACGACTGTTTCAAATAGTGGTTGATGCAGAGGCATTGCAACGAACTGTAATAATACTAACACGGCACTTTGGATTAATTGCCACCTGGAAGCAGACATCGAACCACAGGAACTGGAATTGCTGGCATCTATGCCCATGGATGCTTGTATTCAGCCGGTTTGTGAAAAGTGTCAGAACAGTATACAAGAACATGAATGGACAAAACTACAAAATGTTAATGCTACCCTTGGTGACTACAGAAATGAAACTCGACGGTGTAATGCTTCACAGAAGAATGCAAGGGATGTCATTGACAGCGACCCTAAAACCTCCTGTATGGTGTATTCTTGATCTGTGAAGATAGAGCCTGACCAGGAATTCCTTCTAACGCTGTTGGAGGACTGTGTATTTTGGGACTATTAACTCTCTTAACGCCCAATGTATCTATGATAATAGATCACAAAAGAGCAAGACGAGAAAAACACTTTTATGGATTTACAGAATAAGTCGAGATCCATCCACGAGGAGATTAAACAACTTACGGACCATTCACAGAAGATCAGAGAGGATGTGGGCCTCTTTGGCTTAGAGGGCCTCATGAACTGGTTTGGACTAGGAGGATGGGTAAAAGGGCTTTTGCAGAGTGCTCTGGCTCTCTTAATCATAGTAGTAGTTGCATTAATATGCTTGAGTTGTGCTATATCATGTATTAAGAAGATTTTAGAGCAGACACTTGTGCAGGCTCTGCTCATTAAAAAAAGAAAAAGGGGAAGATGTCGGGGATTGGCTCAAGGAGCACAGACATGAGTCCACCAAGCAACTGTACGAGCAGAGCCCATTTTAGTTGACATAAGTAGGCCTTAGTTAGCTTGTCTATTAGGCAGTGGGAAAGGGGGGAATGGAAAAGTACTAACTAAGGCAGGGTCAGGATATTTTTGAAGAGATAAGAGTCAGAAGAATGTGGGATGCGCATAGCTAGCTAAACCCAAGTAGGTGGAGTAAGTAAATGTGCTTAGCCTATTAGATAGAGACAAGTATGCATAATTATGGTATTTGGTATAAATGCACGCTATCTCGGGCAATAAAGTTGAAGTATGCTTTATCACTCATATTGAGTCGGCTGCATTTCTTCCTCCGTCCGCTCGGGTCTGGAACTCTGATGGGACTTTTCTCTGCAAATGGGGATTGTTACACACACAAGCTCCAATGGGGTTTGTGACACACACGCTGTCCGATGGGGATTGTGACACACAGACGCTGTCCAACGGTGTTTGTGACACGGATGCTGTCCGATGGGGTTTTTGACACACATACACAGTCCAGCGGGGTTTGTGACACACACACAGTTCAATGGGGTTTGTGACACACACGCTGTCCAATGGGGATTGTGACACACCACACACACTCTGTCCAATGGGGAATGTGACACACACGCTGTCCAATGGGGTTTGTGACACACACGCTGTCCAGTGGGATTTGTGACACACACACTGTCCTATAGTGATTGTGACACACACATGCTATACCATGGGTTTTGTAACACACACACTTTCCAAGAGGCTGTCCAATGCAGTTTGTGACACACACGCTTTCAAATGGGGTTTGTGACACACACTCTGTCCAGGGGAGTTTGTGACACACATACGGTCCAATGGGGTTTGTGAAACACACTCTGTCCAATGGGGTTTGTGACACACACACACTGTCCAAATGGGTTTGTGACACACACACTGTCCAATGGGGTTTGTGACACACACGCTGTCCAATGGAGATTGCGACACACGCATGCTGTCCAATGTTGTTTGTAACACGCATGCTTTCCAGTGGTGTTTGTGACAAACAGTCTATCCTTTGCGGTTTGGGACACACACACTTTCCAAGGTGGTTTGTGTCACACACGCTGTCCAATGGGGTTTGTGACACACTGTGTCTACGGGGGTTTGTGACAAACACGCTATCCAATGGGGATTGTGACACACAGAGGCTGTCCAACGGTGTTTGTGACACGGATGCTGTCCGATGGGGTTTTTGACACACATACACAGTCCAGGGTGGTTTGTGACACACACACTGTCCAATGGGGTTTGTGACACACACTCTGTCAAATGGGGTTTGTGACACACCACATACACTCTGTCCAATGGTGAATGTAAACACATATGCTGTCCAATTTGGTTCATGACACACACGCTGTCCAGTGGGGTTTGTGACACACACACTGTCCAATAGGGTTTGTGGCACACACACGCTATCCAATGGGGTTTGAGACACACACACATTCCAATAGGTTTGTGGCTAACACACGCTATCCAATGGAGTTTGTGACACACATGCTGTCACATGGGGTTTGTGATATACACTCTGTCCAATGGGGTTTGTGACACACATACACTGTCCAATGGGGATTGTGATGCACACACGCTGTCCAATGTTGTTTGTGACATGCATGCTGTTTAATGGTGTTTGTGAAAAATACGCTGTTCAATGGGGATTGTGATACACACACGCTGTCCAGTGGGGTTTGTGACACACAGGCTGTCCAGTGGGGTTTGTGACACACACACTGTCCAATGGGGATTGTGACACACATGCGCTGTCCAATGGGGTTCGTGACACACACGCTGTCAAGTGGGGTTTTGACACACACTCTGTCAAATGGGGTTTGTCACACACACTCTGTCCAATGGGGTTTGTGACACACACACTGTCTAATGGGTATTGTGACACACACAGGCTTTCCAATGGAGTTTGTCACACATACTCTGTCCAATGGGGTTTGTGACAAACACATGCTGTCCAATGGTGTTTGTGACACACACACTGTCCAATGGGGTTTGTGAACACATATGCTATCCAATGGGGTTTGTGACACACACACTATCCAATGGGGTTTCTGAAGACATACGCTGTCCAATGGGGATTGTGACACACACACTCGGTCCAATGGGGATTGTGACACACACAAGGTCCAATGGGGTTTGTGACACACACGCTGTCCAATGGGGATTGTGACACACCACACACACTCTGTCCAATAGGGAATGTGACAGACACGCTGTCCAACGGGGTTTGTGACACACAGGCTGTCCAGTGGCGTTTGTGACACACACACTGTCCTATAGGGTTTGTGACACACACATGCTATACAATGGGGTTAGTAACACAGACACTTTCCAAGAGATGTTGTGACACAAACGCTGTCAAATGGGGTTTGTGTCACACACTCTGTCCAGGGGGGTTTGTGACACACAGACGGTCCAATGGGGTTTGCGAAACACACTCTGTCCTACGGGGTTTGTGACACACACACACTGTCCAATGGGGTTTGTGACACACACACTGTCCAATGGGTTTTGTGACACACACGCTGTCCAATGGAGATTGCAACACACACATGCTGTCCAATGTTGTTTGTGACACGCATGCTTTCCAATGGTGTTTGTGGCAAACAGGCTGTCCATTGCGGTTTGGGACACACACTCTTTCCAAAGTGGTTTGTGTCACACACGCTGTCCAATGGGGTTTGTGACACACTGTGTCCACGGGGGTTTGTGACAAACACGCTGTCCAATGGGGATTGTGACACACATATCCTCCAATGGGGTTTGTCTCACACACACTGTCCAATGGGGTTTTTGACACACACGCTGTCCAATCAGGTTTGTGACTCGCTCACTCTGTCCAATGGTTCTTGTGACACACACGCTGTCCAGTGGTGTTTGTGACACACACTCTGTCCAAAAGGGTTTGTGACACGCACACGCTATCCAATGGGATTTGTAACACAAACACTTTCCAATGAGGTTTATGACACACGCTGTCAAATGGGTTTTCTGACACACACGCTGTTGAAATGGGGTTTGTGACACACACTCTGTCCAATGGGGTTTGTGACACACACATGCTGTCGAATGTTGTTTGTGACACACATTCTGTTTAATGGTGTTTGTGACAAACAGGCTGTCCATTGCGGTTTGGGACACACAAACTTTCCTAAGTGGTTTGTGTCACACACGCTGTCCAATGGGGTTTCTGACACACACAGTTTCCACGGGGGTTTGTGACACACACAGTGTCTAATGGGTACTGTGACACACACACACTCTCCAATGGGGTTTGTGACACACACAGTATCCAGTGGGGTCTGTGACACACACACTGTCCAATAGGCTTTGTGAGACACACATGCTATACAATGGAGTTTGTAACACACACACTTTCCAAGAGGCGTTGTGACACACACGCTGTAAAATGGGGTTTGTGACACACACTTGGTCCAGGGGGGTTTGTGACACACAGACGGTCCAAGGGGGTTTGTGAAACACACTCTGTCCAAAGGGGTTTCTGACACACACGCTGTCCAGTGGGGTTTGTGACACACACACTGTCCAATATAGTTTGTGACACACACACTGTCCAATGGGGATTGTGAAAGACACACACTGTCCAACGGGGACTGTGACACACACTCGCTGTCCAATGTTGTTTGTGACATGCATGCTGTTTAATGGTGTTTGTGACAAACACGCTGTCCAATGGGGATTGTGATACACACACGCTGTCCCATGGGGTTTGTGACACACACAGTGTCCAAAGGGGTTTGTGACACACACTCTGTCCAATGGGGTTTGTGAGACACACACTGTCTAATGGGTACTGTGACACACACAAGCTGTACACTGGGGATTGTCGCACATACTCTGTCCAATGGGTTTTGTGACACACACACACTGTCCAAGGGTGTTTGTGACACACACAGTGTCCAATTTGGTTTGTGACACATACGCTGTCCAATGGGGATTGTGACACACACACTGTCCAATGGGGTTTGTGACACACACACTCTCCAAAGGGGTTTCGACACACACACGTTATCCAATGGGGATTGTGACACACACACTATCCAAGGGGGATTGTGACACACACAAACTCTGTCCAATGGGGTTGTTGACAAACAAACTGTCCAATGGGGTTTGTGACACATACGCTGTCCAATGGAGTTTGTCACACACACTCTGTTCAATGGGGATTGTGACACATGCACGCTGTACAGAAAGTTTTGTGACGCACACACTGTCCAATGGAGATTGTGACACACACACGCTGTCCAATGGGGTTTGTGACACACAAGCTGTCCAATGGGGTTTGTGACATACACACATTCCAATACGTTGTGGCAAACACACGCAATCCAATTGGGTTTCTGACACACATGCTGTCACATGGGGTTTGTGACACGCACTCTGTCCAATGGGGTTTCTGACACACACACTATCAAATTGAGTATATGACACACACACTTTCTAATGGGGTTTGTGACACACACACGCTATCCAATGGGGATTGTGACACACACACTGTCCAAGGCGGATTGTGACACACACAAACTCTGTCCAATGGGGTTGTTGACAAACAAACTGTCCAATGGGGAATGTGACAGACACGCTGTCCAATGGGGTTCGTGACACACACGCTGTCCAATGGGGTTTGTGACATACACACATTCCAATACGTTGTGGCAAACACACGCAATCCAATTGGGTTTCTGACACACATGCTGTCACATGGGGTTTGTGACACGCACTCTGTCCAATGTGGTTTGTGACACACACACACTGTCCAATTGGGATTGTGACATACACATGCTGTCCAATGTTGTTTGTGACATGCATGCTGTTTAATGGTGTTTGTGAAAAACACGCTGTCCGATGGGGATTGTGATACACACACGCTGTCCCATGGGGTTTGTGACACGCATGCTGTCAAAATGGGGTTTGGGACAGACACATTGTACAATGAGGATTGTGACACACACACTGTCCAATGGGGTTTTTGACACACACACTGTCCAATGGGGTTTCTCAAACACACTCTTTCCAATGGGGCTTGTGAAACACACGCTGTCTAACGGGGTTCTTGAACCACACACTGTCCAATAGTGTTTGTGACACACACACGCTATCCAATGGTGTTTGTGACACAAACACTTTCCAGTGGGGTTTGTGACATACACACGCTATCCTATGGGGTTTGTGACACACACACTTTCCAATGGTGTTTCTGACACACACGGTGTCCAATGGGTTTTGAGACACACATGCTATCCAATGGGGTTTGTGACACACACACACTATCCAATGGGGTTTGTGTCACACAAACTGTCCAATGGGGATTGTGACACACACACACTGTCCAATGCGGATTGTGACATACACACGCTGTGTAATGGGGTTTGTATCACACACGCTGTATAGGGATGTTTGTAAAGAACACTCTGTCCAATGGGGTTTGTGACACACACACTGTCCAGGGGGGTTTGTGACACACACGCTGTCCAATTTGCTTTGTGACACACACGCTGTCCAATGGGATTTGTGACTCAGATAATCTCCAGGGGTGTTTGTGAAACACAAGCTGTCCAGAGGGATTTGTGAAACACACACTGTCCAATGGGTATTGTGACACACACACTGTCCAATGGGGTTTATGACACACACGCTGTCAAATGGGGTTTGTGACAAACCACACACACTCTGTCCAATGGGGAATGTGACACACACGCTGTCCAATGGGGTTCGTGACACACACGCTGTCCAATTTGGTTTGTGACACACACGCTGTCCAATGGGGTTTGTGACTCAGATAATCTCCAGGGGTGTTTGTTGAACACACACTGTCCAGAGGGATTTGTGACACACACACTGTCCAATGGGTATTGTGACACACACAACATGTCCAATGGTGTTTGTGACACACACACACTCCAAAGTGGTTTTGACACACACACGCTGTCCAATTGGGTTTGCGATACACACACGCTATCCAATGGGGATTGTGACACAAACACTGTCCAATGGGATTGTTGACAAACAAACTGTCCAATGGGGTTTGTGACACTTACGCTGTCCAATGGAGTTTGTCACACATACTCTGTTCAACGGGGATTGTGACACACACACGCTGTCCAGAGAGGTTTGTGACACACACACAGTCCAATGGGGATTGTTACACACACACGCTGTCCCATGGGTTTTTTCACACGCATGCTGTCCAATGGGGTTTGTGACACACACACTGTCCAATGGGGTTTGTAACACACACGCTCTCCAATGGGTTTTGTGACACACACAATCTGTCCAATGGGGCTTGTGACACCCACACTGTACAGGGGGGTTTGTTACACACGCTCTATCCAATGGGGTGTGTGACACACAAAGTTTACAATGGGGTTTGTGACATACACACTGTCCAGGGGGGATTGTGACACACACACTGATTAATGGGGTTTCTCACACACTCTCTATCCAATGGGATTTGTGACACAAAACTCTCCAATGGGCATTGTGACACACACACGCTGTAACATGGGGTTTGTGACACGCATGCTGTCAAATGGGGTTTGTGACACACACATTGTCCTGAGTGGTTTGTGACTCAGAGACTCTCCAGGGTTGTTTGTTACACACACGCTGTCCAGAGGGGTTTGCGACACACACACTGTCCAATGGGTTTGTGACACACACACGCTGTCCAATGGGGTTTTTAACACACACGCTGCCCAATGGGATTTGTGACATACACACTCTCCAGGGTGGTTTGTGACAAAGACGCTGCAGAATTGGGTTTGTGAAACACACTCTGTCCGATGGGGATTGTGACACTCACACGCTGTCCAATGGGGTTTGAGACACGGATGCTGTCCCATGGGGTTCATGACAAACACTCTGTCCAATAGGGTTTGTGACATACACATGCTATACAACGGGGTTTGGGACACACACACTTTCCAATGTGGTTTGTGACTCACACGATGTCCAATGGGGTTTGTGACACCCGCACTGTCCAGGGGGTTTTGTGACACACACGCTCTCCAATTTGGTTTGTGACAAATACGCTATCCAATGGGGTTTATAACACAGACAATCTCCAGGGGTGTTTGTGAAACACACGCTGTCCAGAGGGGTTTGTGACACACACACTGTCCAATGGGGATTGTGACACACACACTGTCCAATGGGGTTTGTGACACACACACTCTCCAAAGGGGTTTGACACACACACGCTGTCCAATGGGGTTTTCGACACACACACGCTATCCAATGGGGATTGTGACACACACACTGTCCAAGGCGGATTGTGACACACACAAACTCTGTCCAATGGGGTTGTTGACAAACAAACTGTCCAATGGGGAATGTGACAGACACGCTGTCCAATGGGGTTCGTGACACACACGCTGTCCAATGGGGTTTGTGACATACACACATTCCAATACGTTGTGGCAAACACACGCAATCCAATTGGGTTTCTGACACACATGCTGTCACATGGGGTTTGTGACACGCACTCTGTCCAATGTGGTTTGTGACACACACACACTGTCCAATTGGGATTGTGACATACACATGCTGTCCAATGTTGTTTGTGACATGCATGCTGTTTAATGGTGTTTGTGAAAAACACGCTGTCCGATGGGGATTGTGATACACACACGCTGTCCCATGGGGTTTGTGACACGCATGCTGTCAAAATGGGGTTTGGGACAGACACATTGTACAATGAGGATTGTGACACACACACTGTCCAATGGGGTTTTTGACACACACACTGTCCA
This sequence comes from Columba livia, assembly GCF_036013475.1. Taxonomy (NCBI): domain Eukaryota; kingdom Metazoa; phylum Chordata; class Aves; order Columbiformes; family Columbidae; genus Columba; species Columba livia. The sequence goes on along the minus strand of NW_027043009.1, from coordinate 2,319,832 downwards.
ATGGGGTTTCTCAAACACACTCTTTCCAATGGGGCTTGTGAAACACACGCTGTCTAACGGGGTTCTTGAACCACACACTGTCCAATAGTGTTTGTGACACACACACGCTATCCAATGGTGTTTGTGACACAAACACTTTCCAGTGGGGTTTGTGACATACACACGCTATCCTATGGGGTTTGTGACACACACACTTTCCAATGGTGTTTCTGACACACACGGTGTCCAATGGGTTTTGAGACACACATGCTATCCAATGGGGTTTGTGACACACACACACTATCCAATGGGGTTTGTGTCACACAAACTGTCCAATGGGGATTGTGACACACACACACTGTCCAATGCGGATTGTGACATACACACGCTGTGTAATGGGGTTTGTATCACACACGCTGTATAGGGATGTTTGTAAAGAACACTCTGTCCAATGGGGTTTGTGACACACACACTGTCCAGGGGGGTTTGTGACACACACGCTGTCCAATTTGCTTTGTGACACACACGCTGTCCAATGGGATTTGTGACTCAGATAATCTCCAGGGGTGTTTGTGAAACACAAGCTGTCCAGAGGGATTTGTGAAACACACACTGTCCAATGGGTATTGTGACACACACACTGTCCAATGGGGTTTATGACACACACGCTGTCAAATGGGGTTTGTGACAAACCACACACACTCTGTCCAATGGGGAATGTGACACACACGCTGTCCAATGGGGTTCGTGACACACACGCTGTCCAATTTGGTTTGTGACACACACGCTGTCCAATGGGGTTTGTGACTCAGATAATCTCCAGGGGTGTTTGTTGAACACACACTGTCCAGAGGGATTTGTGACACACACACTGTCCAATGGGTATTGTGACACACACAACATGTCCAATGGTGTTTGTGACACACACACACTCCAAAGTGGTTTTGACACACACACGCTGTCCAATTGGGTTTGCGATACACACACGCTATCCAATGGGGATTGTGACACAAACACTGTCCAATGGGATTGTTGACAAACAAACTGTCCAATGGGGTTTGTGACACTTACGCTGTCCAATGGAGTTTGTCACACATACTCTGTTCAACGGGGATTGTGACACACACACGCTGTCCAGAGAGGTTTGTGACACACACACAGTCCAATGGGGATTGTTACACACACACGCTGTCCCATGGGTTTTTTCACACGCATGCTGTCCAATGGGGTTTGTGACACACACACTGTCCAATGGGGTTTGTAACACACACGCTCTCCAATGGGTTTTGTGACACACACAATCTGTCCAATGGGGCTTGTGACACCCACACTGTACAGGGGGGTTTGTTACACACGCTCTATCCAATGGGGTGTGTGACACACAAAGTTTACAATGGGGTTTGTGACATACACACTGTCCAGGGGGGATTGTGACACACACACTGATTAATGGGGTTTCTCACACACTCTCTATCCAATGGGATTTGTGACACAAAACTCTCCAATGGGCATTGTGACACACACACGCTGTAACATGGGGTTTGTGACACGCATGCTGTCAAATGGGGTTTGTGACACACACATTGTCCTGAGTGGTTTGTGACTCAGAGACTCTCCAGGGTTGTTTGTTACACACACGCTGTCCAGAGGGGTTTGCGACACACACACTGTCCAATGGGTTTGTGACACACACACGCTGTCCAATGGGGTTTTTAACACACACGCTGCCCAATGGGATTTGTGACATACACACTCTCCAGGGTGGTTTGTGACAAAGACGCTGCAGAATTGGGTTTGTGAAACACACTCTGTCCGATGGGGATTGTGACACTCACACGCTGTCCAATGGGGTTTGAGACACGGATGCTGTCCCATGGGGTTCATGACAAACACTCTGTCCAATAGGGTTTGTGACATACACATGCTATACAACGGGGTTTGGGACACACACACTTTCCAATGTGGTTTGTGACTCACACGATGTCCAATGGGGTTTGTGACACCCGCACTGTCCAGGGGGTTTTGTGACACACACGCTCTCCAATTTGGTTTGTGACAAATACGCTATCCAATGGGGTTTATAACACAGACAATCTCCAGGGGTGTTTGTGAAACACACGCTGTCCAGAGGGGTTTGTGACACACACACTGTCCAATGGGGATTGTGACACACACACTGTCCAATGGGGTTTGTGACACACACACTCTCCAAAGGGGTTTGACACACACACGCTGTCCAATGGGGTTTTCGACACACACACGCTATCCAATGGGGATTGTGACACACACACTGTCCAAGGCGGATTGTGACACACACAAACTCTGTCCAATGGGGTTGTTGACAAACAAACTGTCCAATGGGGTTTGTGACACATACGCTGTCCAATGGAGTTTGTCACACACACTCTGTTCAATGGGGACTGTGACACATACACGCTGTCCAGAAAGTTTTGTGATGCACACACTGTCCAATGGGGATTATGACACACACACGCTGTCCCATGGGTTTTTTCACACACATGCTGTCCAATGGGGTTTGTGACACACACACTGTCCAATGGGGTTTGTAACACACACGCTCTCCAATGGGTTTTGTGAAACACACAATCTGTCCAATGGGGCGTGTGATACACACACTGTACAGGGGGGTTTGTTACACACACTCTATCCAAAGGGTTCTGTGACACACAAAGTTTCCAATGGGGTTTGTGCCATACACACTGTCCAGGGGGGATTGTGACACACACACTGATTAATGGGGTTTCTCACACACACTCTGTTCAATGGGGTTTGTGACACACAACTCTCCAATGGGCATTGTTACACACACACCCTGTCTAATGGGTTAGTGACACACACACTCTGTCCGATGGGGATTGTGACACACACGCTGTCCAATGGGGTTTGAGAAACGGGCGCTGTCCCATGGGGTTCATGACAAACACTGTGTCCAATAGGGTTTGTGACATACACACGCTATACAATGGGATTTGTGACACACAGACTTTCCAATGTGGTTTGTGACACACACGCTGTCCAATGGGTTTTGTGACACACAGACTGTCTAAGGGGTTTGTGACACACCCACGCTCTCCAAAGGTGTTTCTGACACACACGCTGTCAAATGGGGTTTGTGACACCCGCACTGTCCAGGGGGGTTTGTGACACACACACTGTCTGTCCAATGGGGTTTGTCACACACACTCTGTCCAATGGGGTTTCTGACACACACGCTGTCCAATGGGGATTGGGACATACACACGCTGTCCAATGGGGATTGTGATACACACACGCTGTCCAATGGGGATTGTGATATACACACGCTGACCAGTGGTGTTTGTGACACACACGCTGAATATTGCGGTTTGGGACACACACACTTTCCAAAGGGGTTTGTGTCATACACGCTGTCCAATGGGGTTTGTGTCACACACCGTGTCCAGGGGGGTTTGTGACACAAACGCTGTACAGTGGGGTTTTTGACACACACACTGTCCAATGGGGTTAGTGACACACACAATGTCCAATGGGGTTTCTGACACACACACTGAGTCCAATGGGGCTTGTGACACACACGGTGTCAAATGGGGTTCGTGACACATATGCTGTCCAGTGGGATTTGTGAACACACAAACTTTTCAATAGGGTTTGTGACACAGAAACGCTATACAATGGGATTTGTGACACACACGGTGTCCAGGGGGGTTTGTGACACACACGCTGTCTAATGGGGTCTGTGACACACACAGTTTCCAATGTGGTTTCTGACACACACACTGTCCAAAGGGGTTTGTGACATTCAATTGTCCAATGGGGATTGTACCACACAAATGCTGTCCAATGTGGTTTGTGAAACACACACACTGTCCAATGGAACTCGTGACATACACGCTGTCTAGAGGGGTTTGTGACACACACACTGTCCGGACGGGTTTGCGATAAACACAATGTCCAATGGGCTTTGTGACACATACACTGTACAGGGGGGTTTGTGACCCACACACTGTCCAGTGGGTTTTGTGACACACACACTTTCCAATGGGTTTTGTGACTCACAAGCTGTCCGATGGTGTTTGTGACACACGCACTATCAAGGCGGGTTTGTGACAAACACACTGTCCAGTGGGTTTTGTGACACACACACTTTCCAATGGGTTTTGTGACACTCACGCGCTGTCCAATGGTGTTTGTGACACCCACATTGTCCATTGTGTTTTGTGACACACACACTGTTCAGGGGGGTTTGAGACACACACACTGTCCAATGGGGTTTGTGACACACACACGCTGTCCCATGGGTTTTTTCACACGCATGCTGTCCAATGGGGTTTGTGACACACACGCTGTCCAATGGGGTTTGTAACACACACGCTCTCCAATGGGGTCTGTGACACACAAAGTTTCCAATGGGGTTTGTGACACACACGCTGTCCAATGGGAATTGTGATACACACACGCTGTCCAATGGTGTTTGTGATACGCATGCTGACCAATGGTGTTTGTGACACACACGCTGAATATTGCGGTTTGGGACACACACACTTTCCAAAGGGGTTTGTGTCATACACGCTGTCCAATGGGGTTTGTGACACACACAGTGTCCAGGGGGGTTTGTGACACAAACGCTGTACAGAGGGGTTTGTGACACACACACTGTCCAATGGGGTTAGTGACACACAAGTTGTCCAATGGGGTTTCTGACACACACACTCAGTCCAATGGGGCTTGTGACACACACGGTGTCCAATGGGGTTCGTGACACATATGCTGTCCAGTGGGATTTGTGAACACCCAAACTTTTCAATAGGGTTTGTGACACAGACACGCTATACAACGGGTTTTGTGACACACACGCTGTCCAGGGGGGTTTGTGACACACACGCTGTCTAATGGGGTTTGTGACACACACAGTCTAATGGATTTTGTGACACTCACGCGCTGTCCAATGGTGTTTGTGACACGCACGCTGTCCATTGTGTTTTGTGACACACACACTGTTCAGGAGGGTTTGTGACACACACACTGTCCAATGGGGTTTGCGACACACACACTCTGTCCAGTGGGGGTTGTGATGACACACGTTGTCCAATGGGGTTTCTGACACATGCACTCTGTCCAATGGGGGTTGTGACACACACGATGTCCAATGGGGTTTGTGACAAACACACGCTATACAATGGGGTTTGTGATACACACACTGTCCAATGGGGTTGGTGACAAATACACGCTATCCAATGTGTTTTGTTACACACACGCTGTGCAATGGGATTTCTGACACACACACTGTCTAATGGGGTTTGTGACAAACACAGTGTCCAATACGGATTGTGACAGACACAAGCTGTCCCATGCTCTTTGTGACACGCACGCTGTCCAAAGTGGTTTGTGACACACACATTGTACAGGGGTGTTTGTGACACACACACTGTCCAATGGGGTTTGTGACACATAGGCTGTCCAATGGTTTTTGTGACACACACACTCTGTGCAATGGGGCTTTTGACACACACACAGTCCAATGGGGATTGTGACACACACACTGTACAGGGGGGTTTGTGACACACCCTGTGTCCAATGGGATTTGTGACACACACACTGTCCAATGGGGATTGTGACACACACAAACTCTGTCCAATGGGGTTGGTGACACACAAACTGTCCAATAGTGTTTGTGAAACACACGCTGTCCAATGGGGTTTGTTACACAGATGCTTCCCAATGGGGTTTGTTACACACACACTTTCCAGGGGGGTTTGTGACACACACGCTGTCCAGTGGGGATTGTGACACACACGCTGTCCAGAGGTTTTTGTGACCCACACACATTCCAATGGAGATTGTGACAGACACGCTGTCCAATGGGGTTTGTGAAACACACACACTGTCCAATGGGGATTGTGACACACACACGCTGTCCAATGTTGGTTGTGACACACATGCTGTCCAATGGTGTGTGTGACAAACACGCTGCCCATTGCGGTTTGGGACAGACTCAATTTCCTATCTTGGGCCTTGAAAAGCAAGTCCTTTGGCGACACGGTACGCCAGAAAGAATTGAATCAGACAACGGTACTCATTTCAAAAACAGTCTTATAGACAATTGGGCCAAAGAACATGGTATTGAGTGGGTATATCATATTCTATATCATGCACCAGCCTCTGGGAAAATTGAAAGGTACAATGGTTTGCTAAAAACTACACTAAAGGCACTTGGTGTTGGAACCTTTAAAAATTGGGACTCACATTTAGCAAAAGCCACTTGGTTGGTCAACACCCGGGGATCAACCAATCGAGCCGGGCCTGCCCAATCAGAAATTCTACGGACTGTAGAAGGAGATAAAGTCCCTGTAGTACACATGAAAAACATGTTAGGAAAGGCAGTCTGGGTTACTCCTGCCTCAGGCAAAGGCAAGCCCATTCGTGGGATTGTTTTTGCCCAGGGACCTGGCAGCACCTGGTGGGTGATGCTTAAGGATGGAGAAGTTCGGTGTGTACCTCAAGGGGATTTGAGTTTAGGTGAAAATATTCAATACTGAACTGCATGATGTGAATTGCCATGCTAACAGTGTTTAATAAGTGTCTTCCAGATCAAGACAATGATGATGAAACCAGAGCTAGCTTCTTCGAGTGGCGCCTGACAACTTCTTCGAAGTTGATATCTTTAACCCACAAACAGTGGTAATGAGATGCACTTGTACCATTTTTCCTGCCCTGGGAGACTGTCGTGACAAAACGAACTTAATGAACTTTTTAAAGGATGGTCCACTGATTAATTACTCCTGTGTATATATGTACATATGTATATATAGATATATAGTTGTAGTGATTAATTAGATTATATTGATAGATTGTATTGATAAGGTTTAAGCATTCAGTGAATGGCATATTATAAGGGGTGGAATGTCCTGGTTTAGTTAAAAACAAGTATCTCTTTCAGTGAATTTGCCTGTCAGCTAAAGCCTTCATATTAACTGCATTTTCCTGGAGAACCAGACACATGTTTTGGTAAACCTAGCAATGGAATGCAAACTTATTGATAAGCACGGATGGACATCTCGCGAGAGGGGCGACGAGAAGAAAGAGACCAAGAAACTGACCAACTGTGTATAACATTCCATTCACTTGAATACTTCATATAAAAGTGGGAGATCACAAGGATCTCGTTCGCTTTTCCCCTTTTGCCTTTTTCCCTTCTGCTCATGGCCGACATTAGAAGAGGACCTTGCTAGTCGTCCCTGCGAACTGAGGCCTAGTGAGAGACTGAATCCAGCTCCGGTTGGCTGCAGAGTCTAATCCAGGACTTTGGTTGCCGGCTCTGCAGTTGCTGAGACTTTCAAGATTGGTTTTGTATATTTTGTATTATTTTCTCTATTCTTATTAGTAGCATTAGTAAAACATCTTTAATTTTTTCCAACTCTCTTCACTCTGTCCTTCTTTTCCTCCCAATTGCCTCTCCTTAGTGGAAAGCGGGGAGAGGGAGAGGAAAGTGGGGGCGGGGAGAGGGGGTTAACAATACATCTGCCGGGGTTTTATTGTCACCCCGCAATCTTAACCCTCGACACACACACGGTGTCCAAAGGGGATTGCGACACACACGTTGTGCAATGGCGTTTGTGACACAGAAACTGTCAAGGGGTGTTTGTGACACACACACTGTCCAGGGGGGTTTGAGACACACACGCTGTTCAATGGTGTTTGAGACACAGAGGCTGTCAAATGGGGATTGTGACACACAGGCTGTTCAATAGGGATTGTGACTCACACACGCTGTCCAAAGGGGTTTATGGCACACACACTGTGCAAATGGGTTTGTGACACACACACGCTGTCCAATGGGGTTTATGCCACACATACTCTATCCAATGGGGTTTCTGACACACAAGCTTTCCAATAGGGTTTGTGACACACACGCGCTGTACAATGGGGTTTGTGACACACACATTCCAATGGGTTTTGTGACACACATGCTGTCCAAAGCCTTTTGTGACACACACACTGTTTAATGGGTTTTGTGACACACACTCGCTGTCCAATTGTGTTTGTGACACACACGCTGTCAAATGGGGTTTGTGACACACACGCTGTCCAATGGGATTTGTGACACAAACGCTGTATAATGGGTTTAGTGACACACACACAATCTAATGGGGTTGTGACACACAATCGCTGTCCAATGGCGTTTGTAGACACACACGCTGTGAAATGCTGTTTGTGACACAGACACTGTCCAGGGGGGGTTGTGACACACACACTGTCCAGGTGGGTTTGAGACACACACGCTGTCCAATGGGGATTGTGACATGCACGCTGTCCAATAGGGTTTATGGCACACACACACTGTCCAATGGGGTTTGTGTCACAGACACTTTCCAATGAGTTTTATGATACACACTCTGCCCAATGGGTTTTGTGAAACACACACAGTCTAAGGGGGTTTGTGACACACACTCGTTGTCCAATGGTTCTTGTAAAACACACATGCTGTCCAATGGGGTTTGTGGCACACACACTGTCTAATGGGGTGTGTGAAATACACTCGCTGTCCAATGGTGTTTGTGACACAGACACACTATCCAGTGGGGTTTGTGACACACACACTGTCCAATGGGGTTTGTGACACACATGCTGTACAATGGGGTTTGTGACACACACAGTGTCCCCTGGGGTTTGTGACACACACGCTGCCCCATGCCTTTTGTGACACACGAGCTGTCCAATGTGGATTGTGACAAAAACATGCTGTCCAATGGGGTTTATGGCACACACACTCTCCAATGGGTTTTGTGAGACACACACACTATTCAATTGGGATTGTGAAACACACACATTCCAATGGGGTTTGTGACACACACGCTGTCCAATGGGGATTGTGACACACAGGCTGTCCAATCCTGTTGATGACACACACATGGTCCAATGGGGTTTGTGACATCCACACTGTCCAATGGGGTTTCTGGCACAGACACTGTCCAACGGGGTTGGTGACACACAAAGGCTGTCCAACGGGGTTGGTGACACACAAAGGCTGTCCAATGGGGTTTGTGACACACACGCTGTCCATGGGTCTTGTGACACACACACGCTGTCCAATGTCGTTTGTAATACACATGCTGTCCAATGGGGTTTGAGACAAAAAGGTTGTTCAATGGGTTTGTGACACACACACTGTCCCATGGGGCTTGAGGCACAAATGCTGTCCAATAAGGATTGTGACACACACGCTGTCCGGGGGGTTTGTGACACACGCTGTCGACTGGGGTTTGTGACACACACACTTTCCATTGGGGTTTGTGACACACACACGCTGTCCAATGGTGTTTGAGACATACCCGCTGTTCAATGGCATTTGTGACACACACAGTGTGCAGGGGTGTTTGTAAGACACTCGCTGTCCAATGGGGATTGTGACACACACACGCTGTCCAATGGGGTTTGTGACACAGACACTTTCCAATGGGGTTTATGATACACATGCTGTCCAATGGGGGTTGTGAAACACACGCTGTCCGATGGGATTTGTGACACACACGCTGTCCAATGGTGTTTGTGACACACCCATGCTTTCCAAAGGGATTTGTGACACACACACGCTATTCAGTGGGGTTTCTGACACCCATGCTGTCCAACGGGGTTTGTAATCCAGAAACTGTCAAGAGGGATTTGTGACACACAAAGTGTCTAAGCTACCTGAGACACTTAGACTAAGCCTAAAATACGCAGATCTCTCCATAAGGATGGTTTTCATACTGTACGTCCACAATCTGCTGGCAGTACAAAAAAATAAGCTGTAGATCTCCTTAGGCTGAGTCATGGTGCTTTGGTGCAGGGATCAGGCATATCATGGGAATATTTCACCATTTCTGCTCTGGTTTTCAGTGTATGACACCAAAACACCCACCTGATGACATCCTCTCAAGAGCAAAGGCAGCAATTTGCAGAATTCCGCTTCTTTGGGGAACTGAGAAATTGCTGAGCTAACACCAAGTCCTGCAGTGCCCCTGTCACCTGCAGAGTCACCGCATCCTCACCACGGTAGCGGGCATTGTGACAAAGGTTCTATGTCAGATGGATGTGGCAGACGAGCGCCCCCTAGGGGATGGGGAGCCTGTCAGCCCCGGGCCCGTCACTGCCTGCTGTCCCCGCTGTCACCAGCCAGGTCTCTGAAAACTGGTCAAACCATTCCCAGACATGGGGCCAATTTGGCCAAAAGTCTCCAACAGACAAGACGGGAAGAAAGATATGGGACAGAGGGCGAAAGCGAAGGGAGCAGGAGAAAGGGAAGGAAGAATAAAAAAAGTGTTGGGCTGCAGAAGTTAGATGGAGGAATTGTAAGAAAAGGGGCAGGAAGCAGGAGAGTGAGAGAAAAGGAAAGAAAGAAGAGACATGCAGCCAGACGAGGGGTTAGTGAGAGAAGATGAGACAGAGAACAGGATGAGAAGGAAATAAGGCAAGGCAAGGACAGGCAAGGACAGGCTAGGCTGCAGGACATTTTTTTGCTTTATAGTTTCTAGCACATTCGTCTTCAGACTAGGAGGAAAACCATAAGACCTTATGGATTAGGCCCAGGCAAAAACCCCAGCTACTTGAGACACTTAGACTAAGCCTGAAATACGAAAATCTCTCCATAAGGATGATTTTTATACAGCATTCCACAATCTGCTGGCATTACAAAAAAATAAGCTGCAGATCTCCTTAGGCTGAGTCATGGTGCTTTGGTGCAGGAACCATTCATATCATGGGAATATTTCAACATTTCTGCTCTGCTTTTCAGTGTATGACACCAAAAGACCCGCCTGATGACAACCTTTCAAGAGCACAGGCAGCAATTTGCAGAATTCTGCTTCTTTGGGGAACTGAGAAATTGCTGAGCTGACACCAAGTCTTGCAGTGCCCCTGTCACCTGCAGAGTCACTGCATCCTCACCACGGTAGCGGGCATTGTGACAAAGGTTGTATGTCAGCTGGGTGTGGCAGCCAGGCGCCCCCTAGGGGATGGGGAACCTGTCAGCCCCGTGCCTGTCACTGCCTGCTGTCCCTGCTGTCACAAGCCAGGCCTCTGAAAACTTGTCAAACCGTGCCAGACGTGGGGCCAATTTGGCCCAAAATCTCCAAGAGACAAGTCGGGAAGAAAGTTATGGGACAGAGGGAGAAAGCGAAGGGAGCAGGAGAAAGGGAAGGAAGAATAAAAAGTAGTGTTGGGCTGCAGAAGTGAGATGGAGGAATTGCAAGAAAAGAGGCAGGAAGCAGAGGAGTGAGAGAAAAGGAAAGAAGAGACATGCAGCCAGACGAGGTGTTAGTGACAGAGGATGGGACAGAGAACAGGATGAGAAGGAAATAAGGCAAGGCAAGGACAGGCAAGGAAAGGCAAGGCAAGGCTAGGCTGCATGACATTTTTTGCTCTGTAGTTTCCAGCACATTCGTCTTCAGATGAGGAGGAAAGCCATAATACCTTATGGAATGGCCCAAGAAAAAAACCCAGCTACTTGAGACACTTAGACTAAGCCTAAAATACGCAGATCTCTCCATAAGGATGGTTTTTATACTGTACTTCCACAATCGGCTGGCAGTACAGAAAAAATAAGCTGCAGATCTCCTTAGGCTGAGTCATGGTGCTTTGGTGCAGGAACCATTCATATCATGGGAATATTTCACCATTTCTGCTCTGGTTTTCAGTGTATGACACCAAAACACCCACCTGATGACATCCTCTCAAGATCAAAGGAAGCAATTTGCAGAATTCCGCTTCTTTGGGGAACTGAGAAATTGCTGAGCTGACACCAAGTCCTGCAGTGCCCCTGTCACCTGCAGAGTCAGCTCATCCTCACCACGGTAGCGGGCATTGTGACAAAGGTTCTATGTCAGCTGGGTGTGGCAGCCAGGCGCCCCCTAGGGGATGGGGAGCCTGTCAGCCCCGGGCCTGTCACTGCCTGCTGTCCCCGCTGTCACCAGCCAGGTCTCTGAAAACTTGTCAAACCATGCGCAGACGTGGAGCCAAAGTGGCCCAAAGTCTCAAACAGAGAAGTCAAGAAGAAGGATATAGGACAGAGGGAGAAAGCGAAGGGAGAAGGAGAAAGGGAAGGAAGAATAAAAAGTAGTGTTGGGCTGCAGAAGTGAGATGGAGGAATTGAAAGAAAATGGCAGGAAGCAGGAGAGTGAGAGAGAAAAGGAAAGAAGAGACATGCGGCCAGACGAGGGGTTAGTGAGAGAGGATGGGACAGAGAACAGAATGGGAAGGAAATAAGGCAAGGCAAGGAGAGGCAAGGACAGGCAAGGCAAGGCTAGGCTGCAGGACATTTTTTTGCTTTATAGTTTCTAGCACATTCGTCTTCAGACTAGGAGTAAGGCCATAAGACCGTATGGATTAGGCCCAAGCAAAAACCCCAGCTACTTGAGAGACTTAGACTAAGCATAAAATACGAAGATCTCTCTGTAAGGATTGTTTTTATACTGTACTTTCACAATCTGCTGGCAGTAAAAAAAAATTAGCTGCAGATCTCCTTAGGCTGAGTCATGGTGCTTTGGTGCAGGAACCATGCATATCATGGGAATATTTCACCATTTCTGCTCTGGTTTTCAGTGTATGACACCAAAAGACCCACCTGATGACATCCTTTCAAGAGCAAAGGCAGCAATTTGCAGAATTCCGCTTCTTTGGGGAAGTGAGAAATTGCTGAGCTGACACCAAGTCCTGCAGTGTCCCTGTCACCTGCAGAGTCACCGCATCCTCACCACGGTAGCGGGCATTGTGACAAAGGTCCTATGTCAGCTGGGTGTGGCAGCCTGGTGCCTCCTAGAGGATGGGGAGCCTGTCAGCCCCGGGCCTGTCACTGCCGGCTGTCCCTGATGTCACCAGCCAGGCCTCTGAAACCTTGTCAAACCATGCCCAGACGTGTGGCCAATTTGGCCCAAATTCTCCAACAGACAAGACGGGAAGAAAGATATGGGACAGAGGGAGAAAGCGAAGGGAGCAGGAGAAAGGGAAGGAAGAATAAAAAGTAGTGTTGGGCTGCAGAAGTGAGATGGAGGAATTGCAAGAAAAGAGGCAGGAAGCAGGAGAGTGAGAGAAAAGGAAAGTAGAGACATGCAGCCAGACGAGGGGTTAGTGAGAGAGGATGGGACAGAGAGCAGGATGAGAAGGAAATAAGGCAAGGCAAGGACAGGCAAGGACAGGCAAGGCAAGGCTACATAAGGTTGGTTTTTATACTGTATTCCACAATCTGCTGGCAGTACAAAAAAATAAGCTGCAGATCTCCTTAGGCTGAGTCATGGTGCTTTGGTGCAGGAACCATGCATATCATGGGAATATTTCACTATTTCTGCTTTGGTTTTCAGTGTATTACACCAAAACACCCACCTGATGACATCCTTTCAAGAGCAAAGGCAGCAATTTGCAGAATTCCGCTTCTTTGGGGAACTGAGAAATTGCTGAGCTGCCACCAAGTCCTGCAGTGTCCCTGTCACCTGCAGAGTCACCGCATCCTCGCCACGGTAGCGGGCATTGTGAAAAAGGTTCTTTGTCAGATGGGTGTGGCAGCCAGGCGCCCCCTAGGGGATGGGGAGCCTGCCAGCCCCGAGCCTGTCACTGCCTGCTGTCCCTTCTGTCACCAGCCAGGCCTCTGAAAATTGGTCAAACCATGCCCAGACTTGGGGCCAATTTGCCCCAAAGTCTTGAAAAGACAAGTCGGGAAGAAAGATATGGGACAGAGGGAGAAAGCGAAGGGAGCAGGAGAAAGGGAAGGAAGAATGGAAAGCCCGAATTAAGAGGGAAATCAGCAGCCCACTTGACGTGCATGTACACTAATGCATGCAGTATGGGCAACTAACAAGAGAAGCTGGAAGCCATCGTGTAGCAGGAAAGCTATGACATAGTTGCCATCACAGAAACATGGTGGGATGACTCATATGACTGGAGTGCTGCTATGTGTGGCTATAAGCTCTTCAGAAAAGATAGGTAGGGTAGGAGAGGTGGAGGGGTGGCTTTATATGTTAGAGAGTCACTTGACTCTGTTAAACTTGAGGTCAGTATGCAGGTTTGAGTTCCTGTGGACCAGAATCAGGGGGAAGTCCAACAAGGCTGACATCCTCGTGGGTGTCTGTTATAGACCGCGCAACCAGGACAATGAAGGAGATGAATTATTCTACAAGCAGCTGGCAGATGTCTCAAAATCGATGGCCCTTGTTCTTGTGGGTGACTTTAACCTGCCGGATATCTACTGGGAGATCAATACTGCACAGAAGAGGCAGTCTAGGAAGTTCCTAGAGTGTATAGAGGACAATTTCCTTCATCAGCTGGTAAATGAGCCCACCAGGGGCAAGACCCCGCTAGACCTACTGTTTACAAACAGAGAAGGGCTGGTGGGAGATGTAGTGGTTGGAGGCCGCCTGGGGCATAGCAACCATGAAATAATAGAATTTTCAGTACTCAGAGATGCAGGGAGAACCATTAACAAAACCTCTATGCTGGACTTCCCGAGGGCAGATTTTTGCCTATTCAGAAGTCTAGTTCAGAGCATACCCTGGGAAACAATGCTTAAAAACATGCGGGCCCAGGAGGGTTGGACATGCTTCCAGCAGGTGGTTTTGAGTGCACAGGAACAGGCTATACCAGTGTGCCGAAAGGCTAGCCGGCGGGGAAGACAACCGGCTTGGCTAAACAGGGAGATTCTGAATGAAATCAGAAATAAAAAGAGACTTTACCGACTGTGGAAAAAAGGGCTGGCTACTTATGAAGGATTTATGGAAATAGCTAGATCATGCAGAAAAAAGATCAGGGAAACAAAAGTGCAATTTGAAGTTAACTTGGCCAATTCTGTCAGGGATAATAAAAAGTCCTTCTTCAAATATGTTAATAACAAAAGGAGGGGCAAGGAAAACCTCCATTCTCTGTTGGACTCTGAAGGAAATATAGTTAACAAAGATGAGGAGAAAGCTGAGGTACTTAATACCTACTTTGCCTCAGTTTTTACCAGTGAGACAGGTGGCCCTCAGGACAACTCATCTCTGGAGGTGGTTGACAGAGATAGGAAGCCAAATAGGCCCCTTGTATTCCAGGAGGAAATAGTTGGTGATTTACTGAGCCATCTGGATCCTCACAAGTCTATGGGACCAGATGGGATCCATCCTAGGGTGATGAGGGAGCTAGCAGAAGAACTTGCCAAGCCGCTCTCCATAATCTTCCAACAGTCCTGGCTCACTGGGGAGGTCCCATATGATTGAAAATTGGCCAATGTTACCCCAGTCCACAAAAAGGGCTGCAGAGCTGACCCTGGCAACTACAGGCCTGTCAGTCTGACCTCGGTGCCTGGCAGGGTTATGGAGCAGATCATGCTGAGTGGAATCACACAGCACCTTCAGGATGGACAAGGGATCAGACCCAGCCAGCATGGGTTTAGGAGGGGCAGGTCCTGTCTGACCAGCCTGATCTCCTTTTATGATCAGGTGACCCAGCTGGTGGATGAGGGGAAAGCCATGGATGTGGTCTATCTGGACTTCAGCAAGGTCTTTGACACTGTCTCCCATAATATACTCTTGCAAAAGCTGGTAGCCCATGGCTTGGACAAGTGCACTCTACGCTGGGTTAAGAACTGGCTGGAGGGCCGGGCCCAGAGAGTGCTGGTGAACGGGGCTGCATCCAGCTGGCGGCCAGTCACTAGTGGTGTTCCCCAGGGGTCAGTGTTGTGTCCAGTCCTGTTTAACATCTTTATTGATGATTTAGATGAGGGGATTGAGACCATCATCAGCAAATTTGCTGATGACACCAAGTTGGGAGGGAGTGTCGACCTACTGGAAGGCAGGAGGGCTCTGCAGAGGGATCTGGATAGACTGGAAAAATGGGCTGATTCCAATGGGATGAAGTTCAATAAGGCCAAGTGCCGGGTGCTGCACTTTGGTCACAACAACCCCCTGCAGCGCTACAGGCTGGGCACAGAGTGGCTGGAGAGCAGTCAGACAGAAAGGGACCTGGGGGTACTAATTGACAGGAAGCTCAACATGAGCCAACAGTGTGCCCAGGTGGCCAAGAAGGCCAACGGTATCCTGTCCTGTATCAAAAATAACGTGGTCAGCAGGACAAGGGAAGTGATCCTTCCCCTGTACTCTGCATTGGTGAGGCCACATCTGGAGTATTGTGTTCAGTTCTGGGCCTCTCAGTTCAGGAAAGACATTGAAGTGCTGGAGCGGGTCCAGAGAAGAGCAACACGACTGGTGAAGGGACTTGAACACAAGCCCTATGGGGAGAGGCTGAGGGAGCTGGGGTTGTTTAGTCTAGAGAAGAGGAGGCTTAGAGGTGACCTCATCACTCTCTATAACTACCTGAAGGGAAGTTATAGCCAGGTGGGGATTGGTCTCTTCTCCCAGGCAGTTAGCAATAGGACAAGGGGGCATGGGCTTAAACTCTACCAGGGGAAATTTAGACTGGATATTAGAAAGAAATTCTTTACAGAGAGAGTGGTCAGGCATTGGAATGGCCTGCCCAGGGAGGTAGTGGACTCGCCGTCCCTAGAGGTTTTTAAACTGAGATTGGACATGGCACTTAGTGCCATGATCTAGTAAACGGACTAGAGTTGGACCAAGAGTTGGACTCGATGATCGCTGAGGTCTTTTCTAACCCAGTCGATTCTGTGATACTGTGATACTGTGATTCTGTGATTCTGTGATTCTGTGAATAAAAAGTAGTGTTGGGCTGCAGGAGTGAGATGGAGGAATTGAAGGAAAAGAGGCAGGGAGCAGGAGAGTGAGAGAAAAGGAAAGAAGAGACATGCAGCCAGACGAGGGGTTAGTGAGAGAGGATGGGACAGAGAATAGGATGAGAAGGAAATAAGGCAAGACAAGGACAGGCAAGGCAAGGCTAGGCTGCAGGACATTTTTTTGCTTTATAGTTTCTAGCACATTCGTATTCAGACTAGGAGGAGAGCCAGAAGACCGTATGGATTAGGCCAAATCAATACCCCAGCTACTTGAGACGCTTGGACTAAGCCTAAAATATGCAGATCTCTCCATAAGGATGGTTTTTATACTGTACTTCCACAATCTGCTGGCAGTACAAAAAAATAAGCTGCAGATCTCTTTAGGCTGAGTCATAGTGCTTTGGTGCAGGGACCATGCATATCATGGGAATATTTCACCTTTTCTGCTCTGGTTTTCAGTGTATTTCACCAAAACACCCACCTGATGACATCCATTCAAGAGCAAAGGCAGCAATTTGCAGAATTCCGCTTCTTAGGGGAAGTGAGAAATTGCTGAGCTGCCACCAAGTCCTGCAGTGTCCCTGTCACCTGCAGAGTCACAGCATCCTAGCCACAGTACTGGCATTGTGAACAAAGGTTCTTTGTCAGAAGAGTTTTGCAGCCAGGCGCCCCCTAGGGGATTGGGAGCCTGTTAGCCCCGGGCCTGTCACTGCCGGCTGTCCCTGCTGTAACCAGCATGCCTCTGAAATTTGATCATACCATGCCCAGACTTGGGGCAAATTTGGCCCAAGGTCTTGAAAAGACAAGTTGGGAAGGAAGGTATGGGACAGAGGGAGAAAGCGAAGGGAGCAGGAGAAAGGGAAGGAAGAATAAAAAGTAGTGTTGGGCTGCAGGAGTGAGATGGAGGAATTGCCAGAAAAGAGGCAGGAAGGAGGAGAGTGAGAGAAAAGGAAAGTAGAGACATGCAGCCAGACGAGGGGTTAATGAGAGTGGATGGGACAGAGAACAGGATGAGAAGGAAATAAGGCAAGGCAAGGACAGGTAAGGACAGGCAAGGCAACGCTAGGTTGCAGGACATTTTTTTGCTTTATAGTTTCAGGCACATTCGTCTTCAGAAGAGGAGGAAAGCCAGAGGACCGTATGGATTAGGCCCAAAGAAAAACCCAAGCTACTTGAGACACTTAGACTAAGCCTAAAATATGCAGATCTCTCCATAAGGATGGTTTTTATACTGTGCTTCCACAATCTGCAGGCAATACAAGAAAACTAGCTGCAGATCTCCTTAGGCTGAGTCATGGTGCTTTGGTGCAGGGACCATGCATATCATGGGAATATTTCACCATTTCTACTCTGTTTTTCAGCGTATTACACCAAAACACCCATCGGATGACATCCTTTCAAGAGCAAAGGAAGCAATTTGCAGAATTCCGCTCCTTTGGGGAAGTGAGAAATGGCTGAGCTGACACCAAGTCCTGCAGTGTCCCTGTCACCTGCAGAGTCACCGCATCCTCGCCACGGTAGCGGGCATTGTGACAAAGGTGCTATGTCAGAAGGGTTTGGCAGCCAGGCGCCCCCTAGGGGATGGGGAGCCTGCCAGCCCTGGGCCTGTCACTGCCTGCTGTCCCTTCTGTCACCAGGCAGGCCTCTGAAAATTGATCAAACCATGCCCAGACTTGGGGCCAATATGGCCCAGAGTCTTGAAAAGACAAGTCGGGAAGAAAGATATGGGACAGAGGGAGAAAGCGAAGGGAGCAGGAGAAAGGGAAGGAAGAATAAAAAGTAGTGTTGGGCTGCAGGAGTGAGATGGAGGAACTGCAGGAAAAGAGGCAGGAAGCAGGAGAGTGAGAGAAAAGGAACGAAGAGACATGCAGCCAGACGAGTGGTTAGTGAGAGAGGATGGGACAGAGAACAGGATGAGAAGGAAATAAGGCAAGGCAAGGACAGGCAAGGACAGGCAAAGCAAGGCTAGGCTGCAGGACAGTTTTTCGCTTTATAGTTTCTAGCACATTCGTCTTCAGACTAGGAGTAAGGCCATAAGACCGTATGGATTAGGCCCAAGCAAAAACCCCAGCTACTTGAGACACTTAGACTAAGCCTAAAATACGCAGATCTCTCCATAAGTATGGTTTTTATACTCTGCTTCCACAATCTGCTGGCAGTACAAAAAAAGAAGCTGTGTATCTCCTTAGGCTGAGTCATCGTGCTTTGGTGCAGGGACCATGCATATCATGGGAATATTTCACCATTTCTGCTCGGGTTTGCAGAGTATGACACCAAAACACCCACCTGATGATATCCTTTCAAGAGCAAAGGCAGCAATTTGCAGAATTCCGCTTCTTTGGGGAAGGGAGAAATTGCTGAACTGACACCAAGTCCTGCAGTGTCCCTGTCACCTGCAGAGTCACCACATACTCGCCACGGTAGCGGGCATTGTGACAAAGGTTCTATGTCAGCTGGGTGTGGCAGCCAGGCGCCCCCTAGGGGATGGGGAGCCTGTCAGCCCCGGGCCTGTCACTGCCTGGTGTCCCTGCTGTCACCAGCCAGGCCTCTGAAAATTGGTCAAACCATGCCCAGACTTGGGGCCAATTTGGCCCAAAGTCTCCAACAGACAAGTCGGGAAGAAAGATATGGGACAGAGGGAGAAAGCGAAGGGAGGAGGAGAAAGGGAAGGAAGAATAAAAAGTAGTGTTGGGCTGCAGGAGTGAGATGGAGGAATTGCCATTAAAGAGGCAGGAAGCAGGAGAGTGAGAGAAAATGAAAGAAGAGACATGCAGCCAGACGAGGGGTTAGTGAGAGAGGATGGGACAGAGAACAGGATGAGAAGGAAATAAGGCAAGGCAAGGACAGGCAAGGACAGGCAAAGCAAGGCTAAGCTGCAGGACATTTTTTCGCTTTATATTTTTTAGCACATTCGTCTTCAGACTAGGAGTAAGGCCATAAGACCGTATGGATTAGGCCCAAGCAAAAACCCCAGCTACTTGAGGCACTTAGACTAAGCCTAAAATACGCAGATCTCTCCATAAGGATGGTTTTTATACTGTGCTTCCACAATCTGCTGGCAGTACAAAAAAATAAGCTGCAGATCTCCTTAGGCTGAGTCATGGTGCTTTGGTGCAGGGACCATGCATATCATGGGAATAGTTCACCATTTCTGCTCTGGTTTTCAGAGTATGACACCAAAACACCCACCTGATGATATCCTTTCAAGAGCAAAGGCAGCAATTTGCAGAATTCCGCTTCTTTGGGGAAGTGAGAAATTGCTGAGCTGCCACCAAGTCCTGCAGTGTCCCTGTCACCTGCAGAGTCACCACATACTCGCCACGGTAGCGGGCATTGTGACAAAGGTTCTATGTCAGCTGGGTGTGGCAGCCAGGCGCCCCCTACGGGATGGGGAGCCTGTCAGCCCCGGGCCTGTCACTGCCTGCTGTCCCTGCTGTCACCATCCAGGCCTCTGAAAATTGGTCAAACCATGCCCAGACTTGGGGCCAATTTGCCCCAAAGTCTTGAAAAGACAAGTCGGGAAGAAAGATATGGGACAGAGGGAGAAAGGGAAGGGAGCAGGAGAAAGGGAAGGAAGAATAAAAAGTAGTGTTGGGCTTCAGGAGTGAGATGGAGGAATTGCAGGAAAAGACGCAGGAAGCAGGAGAGTGAGAGAAAAGGAAAGTAGAGACATGCAGCCAGACGAGGGGTTAGTGAGGGAGGATGGGACAGAGAACAGGATGAGAAGGAAATAAGGCAAGGCAAGGACAGGCAAGGACAGGCAAAGCAAGGCTAAGCTGCAGGACATGTTTTCGCTTTATAGTTTCTAGCACATTCGTCTTCAGACTAGGAGTAAGGCCGTAAGACAGTATGGATTAGGCCCAAGCAAAAACCCCAGCTACTTGAGACACTAAGACTAAGCCTAAAATACGCAGATCTCTCCATAAGGATGGTTTTTATACTGTGCTTCCACAATCTGCTGGCAGTACAAAAAAATAAGCTGCAGATCTCCTTAGGCTGAGTCACGGTGCTTTGGTGCAGGGACCATGCATATCATGGGAATATTTCACCATTTCTGCACTGGTTTTCAGAGTATGACACCAAAACACCCACCTGATGATATCCTTTCAAGAGCAAAGGCAGCAATTTGCAGAATTCCGCTTCTTTGGGGAAGTGAGAAATTGCTGAGCTGCCACCAAGTCCTGCAGTGTCCCTGTCACCTGCAGAGTCACCACATACTCGCCACGGTAGAGGGCATTGTGACAAAGGTTCTATGTCAGCTGGGTGTGGCAGCCAGGCGCCCCCTAGGGGATGGGGAGCCTGTCAGCCCCGGGCCTGTCACTGCCTGCTGTCCCTGCTGTCACCAGCCAGGCCTCTGAAAATTGGTCAAACCATTCCCAGACTTGGGGCCAATTTGCCCCAAAGTCTTGAAAAGACAAGTCGGGAAGAAAGATATGGGACAGAGGGAGAAAGGAAAGGGAGCAGGAGAAAGGGAAGGAAGAATAAAAAGTAGTGTTGGGCTTCAGGAGTGAGATGGAGGAATTGCAGGAAAAGAGGCAGGAAGCAGGAGAGTGAGAGAAAAGGAACGTAGAGACATGCAGCCAGACGAGGGCTTAGTGAGGGAGGATGGGACAGAGAACAGGATGAGAAGGAAATAAGCCTAGGCAAGCACAGGCAAGGACAGGCAAAGCAAGGCTAGGCTGCAGGACATTTTTTCGCTTTATAGTTTCTAGCACATTCGTCTTCAGACTAGGAGTAAGGCCATAAGACCGTATGGATTAGGCCCAAGCAAAAACCCCAGCTACTTGAGGCACTTAGACTAAGCCTAAAATACGCAGATCTCTCCATAAGGATGGTTTTTATACTGTGCTTCCACAATCTGCTGGCAGTACAAAAAAATAAGCTGCAGATCTCCTTAGGCTGAGTCATGGTGCTTTGGTGCAGGGACCATGCATATCATGGGAATAGTTCACCATTTCTGCTCTGGTTTTCAGAGTATGACACCAAAACACCCACCTGATGATATCCTTTCAAGAGCAAAGGCAGCAATTTGCAGAATTCCGCTTCTTTGGGGAAGTGAGAAATTGCTGAGCTGCCACCAAGTCCTGCAGTGTCCCTGTCACCTGCAGAGTCACCACATACTCGCCACGGTAGCGGGCATTGTGACAGAGGTTCTATGTCAGCTGGGTGTGGCAGCCAGGTGCCCCCTAGGGGATGGGGAGCCTGTCAGCCCTGGGCCTGTCACTGCCTGCTGTCCCTGCTGTCACCAGCCAGGCCTCTGAAAATTGGTCAAACCATGCCCAGACTTGGGGCCAATTTGCCCCAAAGTCTTGAAAAGACAAGTCGGGAAGAAAGATATGGGACAGAGGGAGAAAGCGAAGGGAGCAGGAGAAAGAGAAGGAAGAATAAAAAGTAGTGTTGGGCTTCAGGAGTGAGATGGAGGAATTGCCATTAAAGAGGCAGGAAGCAGGAGAGTGAGAGAAAAGGAAAGTAGAGACATGCAGCCAGACGAGGGGTTAGTGAGGGAGGATGGGACAGAGAACAGGATGAGAAAAAATAAGGCAAGGCAAGGACAGGCAAAGCAAGGCTAGGCT
Source organism: Columba livia (assembly GCF_036013475.1). NCBI lineage: Eukaryota > Metazoa > Chordata > Aves > Columbiformes > Columbidae > Columba > Columba livia. The sequence goes on along the minus strand of NW_027043009.1, from coordinate 2,297,596 downwards.
GCAGGACGTGTTATAGCTTTATAGTTTCTAGCACATTCGTCTTCAGACTAGGAGTAAGGCCATAAGACCGTATGGATTAGGCCCAAGCAAAAACCCCAGCTACTTGAGACACTAAGACTAAGCCTAAAATACGCAGATCTCTCCATAAGGATGGTTTTTATACTGTGCTTCCACAATCTGCTGGCAGTACAAAAAAATAAGCTGCAGATCTCCTTAGGCTGAGTCATGGTGCTTTGTTGCAGGGACCATGCATATCATGGGAATATTTCACCATTTCTGCTCTGGTGTTCAGAGTATGACACCAAAACACCCAACTGATGATATCCTTTCAAGAGCAAAGGCAGCAATTTGCAGAATTCCGCTTCTTTGGGGAACTGAGAAATTGCTGAGCTACCACCAAGTCCTGCAGTGTCCCTGTCACCTGCAGAGTCACCACATACTCGCCACGGTAGAGGGCATTGTGACAAAGGTTCTATGTCAGCTGGGTGTGGCAGCCAGGCGCCCCCTAGGGGATGGGGATCCTGCCAGCCCCGGGCCTGTCACTGCCTGCTGTCCCTGCTGTCACCAGCCAGGCCTCTGAAAATTGGTCAAACCATTCCCAGACTTGGGGCCGTTTTGCCCCAATGTATTGAAAAGGCAAGTTGGGAAGAAAGATATGGGACAGAGGGAGAAAGCGAAGGGAGCAGGAGAAAGGGAAGGAAGAATAAAAAGTAGTGTTGGGCTGCAGGAGTGAGATGGAGGAATTGCAGAAAAAGAGGGAGGAAGTAGGAGAGTGATAGAAAAGGAAAGACGAGACATGCAGCCAGACGAGGGGTTAGTGAGAGAGGATGGGACAGAGAACAGGATGAGAAGGAAATAAGGCAAGGCAAGGACAGGCAAGGACAGGCAAAGCAAGGCTAGGCTGCAGGACACTTTTTCGCTTTATAGTTTCTAGCACATTCGTCTTCAGACTAGGAGTAAGGCCACATGACCGTATGGATTAGGCCCAAGCAAAAACCCCAGCTACTTGAGACACTTAGACTAAGCCTAAAATACGCAGATCTCTCCATAAGGATGGTTTTTATACTGTGCTTCCACAATCTGCTGGCAGTACAAAAAAATAAGCTGCAGATCTCCTTAGGCTGAGTCATGGTGCTTTGTTGCAGGGACCATGCATATCATGGGAATATTTCACCATTTCTGCTCTGGTGTTCAGAGTATGACACCAAAACACCCAACTGATGATATCCTTTCAAGAGCAAAGGCAGCAATTTGCAGAATTCCGCTTATTTGGGGAAGTGAGAAATTGCTGAGCTGCCACCAAGTCCTGCAGTGTCCCTGTGACCTGCAGAGTCACCACATACTCGCCACGGTAGAGGGCATTGTGACAAAGGTTCTATGTCAGCTGGGTGTGGCAGCCAGGCGCCCCCTAGGGGATGGGGATCCTGCCAGCCCCGGGCCTGTCACTGCCTGCTGTCCCTGCTGTCACCAGCCAGGCCTCTGAAAATTGGTCAAACCATTCCCAGACTTGGGGCCATTTTGCCCCAATGTATTGAAAAGGCAAGTTGGGAAGAAAGATATGGGACAGAGGGAGAAAGCGAAGGGAGCAGGAGAAAGGGAAGGAAGAATAAAAAGTAGTGTTGGGCTTCAGGAGTGAGATGGAGGACTTGCAGGAAAAGAGGGAGGAAGTAGGAGAGTGATAGAAAAGGAAAGACGAGACATGCAGCCAGACGAGGGGTTAGTGAGAGAGGATGGGACAGAGAACAGGATGAGAAGGAAATAAGGCAAGGCAAGGACAGGCAAGGACAGGCAAAGCAAGGCTAGGCTGCAGGACAGTTTTTTGCTTTATATTTTCTAGCACATTCGTCCTCGGACTACGAGGAAAGCCATAAGACCGTATGGATTAGGCCCAAGCAAATACACCGGCTACTTGAGACACTTAGACTAAGCCTAAAATACGCAGATTACTCCATAAGGATTGTTTTTATACTGTGCTTCCACAATCCGCTGGCAGTACAAAAAAATAAGCTGCAGATCTCTTAGGCTGAGTCATGGTGCTTTGTTTCAGGGACCATGCATATCATGGGAATATTTCACCATTTCTGCTCTGGTTTTCAGAGTATGACACCAAAACACCCACCTGATTATATCCTTTCAAGAGCAGAGGCAGCAACTTGCAGAATTCCGCTTCTTTGGGGAAGTGAGAAATTGCTGAGCTGCCACCAAGTCCTGCAGTGTCCCTGTCACCTGCAGAGTCACCACATACTCGCCACGGTAGCGGGCATTGTTACAAAGGTTCTATGTCAGCTGGGTGTGGCAGCCAGGCGCCCCCTAGGGGATGGGGAGCCTGTCAGCCCCGGGCCTGTCACTGCCTGCTGTCCCTGCTGTCACCAGCCAGGCCTCTGAAAATTGGTCAAACCATGCCCAGACTTGGGGCCAATTTGGCCCAAAGTCTTGAAAAGACAAGTCAGGAAGAAAGATATGGGACAGAGGGAGAAAGCGAAGGGAGCAGGAGAAAGGGAAGGAAGAATAAAAAGTAGTGTTGGGCTTCAGGAGTGAGATGGAGGAATTGCAGAAAAAGAGGCAGGAAGCAGGAGAGTGAGAGAAAAGGAAAGTAGAGACATGCAGCCAGACGAGGGGTTAGTGAGAGGGGATGGGACAGAGAACAGGATGAGAAGGAAATAAGGCAAGGCAAGGACAGGCAAGGACAGGCCAAGCTGCAGGACATTTTTTTGCTTCGTAGTTTCTAGCACATTCGTCTTCAGACTAGGAGGAAAGCTATAAGACCGTATGGATTAGGCTCAAGTATAGACCCCAGCTACTTGAGACACTTAGACTAAGCGAAAAATACGCAGATCTCTCCATAAGGTTGCTTTTTATACTGTATTCCACAATCTGCTGGCAGTACAAAAAAATAAGCTGCAGATCTCCTTAGGTTGAGTCATGGTGCTTTGGTGCAGGGTCCATGCATATCATGGGAATATTTCACCTTTTCTGCTCTGGTGTTCCGTGTATTACAACAAAACACCCACCTAGTGACATCCTTTCAAGAGCAAAGGCAGCAATTTGCAGAATTCCGCTTCTTTGGGGAAGTGAGAAATTGCTGAGCTGCCACCAAGTCCTGCAGTGTCCCTGTCACCTGCAGAGTCACCGCATCCTCGCCACGGTAGCGGGCATTGTGACAAAGGTTCTTTTTCAGATGGGTGTGGCAGCCAGGCGCCCCCTAGGGGATTGGGAGCCTGTCAGCCCCGGGCCTGTCACTGCCCGCTGTCCCTGCTGTCACCAGCCAGGCCTCTGAAAATTGGTCAAACCATGCCCAGACTTGGGGCCTATTTGCCCCAAAGTCTTGAAAAGACAAGTCGGGAAGAAAGATATGGGACAGAGGGAGAAAGCGAAGGGAGCAGGAGAAAGGGAAGGAAGAATGGAAAGCCCGAATTAAGAGGGAAATCAGCATCCCACTTGACGTGCATGTACACTAATGCACGCAGTATGGGCAACTAACAAGAGAAGCTGGGAGCCATCGTGTAGCAGGAAAGCTATGACATAGTTGCCATCACAGAAACATGGTGGGATGACTCATATGACTGGAGTGCTGCCATGTGTGGCTACAAGCTCTTCAGAAAAGATAGGCAGGGTAGGAGAGGTGGAGGGGTGGCTTTATATGTTAGAGAGTCACTCGACTCTGTTAAACTTGAGGTCAGCAGTGACAAGGTTGAGTTCCTGTGGAGCAGAATCAGGGGGAAGTCCAACAAGGCTGACATCCTCGTGGGTGTCTGTTATAGACCGCGCAACCAGGACAATGAAGGAGATGAATTATTCTACAAGCAGCTGGCAGATGTCTCAAAATCGATGGCCCTTGTTCTTGTGGGTGACTTTAACCTGCCGGATATCTGCTGGGAGGTCAATACTGCACAGAAGAGGCAGTCTAGGAAGTTCCTAGCGTGTATAGAGGACAATTTCCTTCATCAGCTGGTAAATGAGCCCACCAGGGGCAAGACCCCGCTAGACCTACTGTTTACAAACAGAGAAGGGCTGGTGGGAGATGTAGTGGTTGGAGGCCGCCTGGGGCATAGCAACCATGAAATAATAGAATTTTCAGTACTCAGAGATGCAGGGAGAACCATTAACAAAACCTCTATGCTGGACTTCCCGAGGGCAGATTTTTGCCTATTCAGAAGTCTAGTTCAGAGCATACCCTGGGAAACAATGCTTAAAAACATGCGGGCCCAGGAGGGTTGGACATGCTTCCAGCAGGTGGTTTTGAGTGCACAGGAACAGGCTATACCAGTGTGCCGAAAGGCTAGCTGGTGGGGAAGACAACCGGCTTGGCTAAACAGGGAGATTCTGAATGAAATCAGAAATAAAAAGAGACTTTACTGACTGTGGAAAAAAGGGCTGGCTACTTATGAAGGATTTATGGAAATAGCTAGATCATGCAGAAAAAAGATCAGGGAAACAAAAGTGCAATTTGAAGTTAACTTGGCCAATTCTGTCAGGGATAATAAAAAGTCCTTCTTCAAATATGTTAATAACAAAAGGAGGGGCAAGGAAAACCTCCATTCTCTGTTGGACTCTGAAGGAAATATAGTTAACAAAGATGAGGAGAAAGCTGAGGTACTTAATACCTACTTTGCCTCAGTTTTTACCAGTGAGACAGGTGGCCCTCAGGACAACTCATCTCTGGAGGTGGTTGACAGAGATAGGAAGCCAAATAGGCCCCTTGTATTCCAGGAGGAAATAGTTGGTGATTTACTGAGCCATCTGGATCCTCACAAGTCTATGGGACCAGATGGGATCCATCCTAGGGTGATGAGGGAGCTAGCAGAAGAACTTGCCAAGCCACTCTCCATAATCTTCCAACAGTCCTGGCTCACTGGGGAGGTCCCATATGATTGAAAATTGGCCAATGTTACCCCAGTCCACAAAAAGGGCTGTAGAGCTGACCCTGGCAACTACAGGCCTGTCAGTCTGACCTCGGTGCCTGGCAGGGTTATGGAGCAGATCATGCTGAGTGGAATCACACAGCACCTTCAGGATGGACAAGGGATCAGACCCAGCAAGCATGGGTTTAGGAGGGGCAGGTCCAGTCTGACCAACCTGATCTCCTTTTATGATCAGGTGACCCAGCTGGTGGATGAGGGGAAAGCCATGGATGTGGTCTATCTGGACTTCAGCAAGGCCTTTGACACTGTCTCCCATAATATACTCTTGCAAAAGCTGGTAGCCCATGGCTTGGACAAGTGTACTCTACGCTAGGTTAAGAACTGGCTGGAGGGCCGGGCCCAGAGAGTGCTGGTGAATGGGGCTGCATCCAGCTGGCGGCCAGTCACTAGTGGTGTTCCCCAGGGGTCAGTGTTGTGTCCAGTCCTGTTTAACATCTTTATTGATGATTTAGATGAGGGGATTGAGACCATCATCAGCAAATTTGCTGATGACACCAAGTTGGGAGGGAGTGTCGACCTACTGGAAGGCAGGAGGGCTCTGCAGAGGGATCTGGATAGACTGGAAAAATGGGCTGATTCCAATGGGATGAAGTTCAATAAGGCCAAGTGCCGGGTGCTGCACTTTGGTCACAACAACCCCCTGCAGCGCTACAGGCTGGGCACAGAGTGGCTGGAGAGCAGTCAGACAGAAAGGGACCTGGGGGTACTAATTGACAGGAAGCTCAACATGAGCCAACAGTGTGCCCAGGTGGCCAAGAAGGCCAACGGTATCCTGTCCTGTATCAAAAATAGCGTGGTCAGCAGGACAAGGGAAGTGATCCTTCCCCTGTACTCTGCATTGGTGAGGCCACATCTGGAGTATTGTGTTCAGTTCTGGGCCTCTCAGTTCAGGAAAGACATTGAAGTGCTGGAGCGGGTCCAGAGAAGAGCAACACGACTGGTGAAGGGACTTGAACACAAGCCCTATGGGGAGAGGCTGAGGGAGCTGGGGTTGTTTAGTCTAGAGAAGAGGAGGCTTAGAGGTGACCTCATCACTCTCTATAACTACCTGAAGGGAAGTTATAGCCAGGTGGGGATTGGTCTCTTCTCCCAGGCAGTTAGCAATAGGACAAGGGGGCATGGGCTTAAACTCTACCAGGGGAAATTTAGACTGGATATTAGAAAGAAATTCTTTACAGAGAGAGTGGTCAGGCATTGGAATGGCCTGCCCAGGGAGGTAGTGGACTCGCCGTCCCTAGAGGTTTTTAAACTGAGATTGGACATGGCACTTAGTGCCATGATCTAGTAAACGGACTAGAGTTGGACCAAGAGTTGGACTCGATGATCGCTGAGGTCTTTTCTAACCCAGTCGATTCTGTGATACTGTGATACTGTGATTCTGTGATTCTGTGATTCTGTGGATAAAAAGTAGTGTTGGGCTGCACGAGTGAGATGGAGGAATTGAAGGAAAAGAGGCAGGGAGCAGGAGAGTGAGAGAAAAGGAAAGAAGAGACATGCAGCCAGACGAGGGGTTAGTGAGAGAGGATGGGACAGAGAATAGGATGAGAAGGAAATAAGGCAAGACAAGGACAGGCAAGGCAAGGCTAGGGTGCAGGACATTTTTTTGCTTTATAGTTTCTAGCACATTCGTATTCAGACTAGGAGGAGAGCCAGAAGACCGTATGGATTAGGCCAAATCAAAAACCCCAGCTACTTGAGACGCTTGGACTAAGCCTAAAATATGCAGATCTCTCCATAAGGATGGTTTTTATACTGTACTTCCACAATCTGCTGGCAGTACAAAAAAATAAGCTGCAGATCTCTTTAGGCTGAGTCATAGTGCTTTGGTGCAGGGACCATGCATATCATGGGAATATTTCACCTTTTCTGCTCTGGTTTTCAGTGTATTTCACCAAAACACCCACCTGATGACATCCATTCAAGAGCAAAGGCAGCAATTTGCAGAATTCCGCTTCTTAGGGGAAGTGAGAAATTGCTGAGCTGCCACCAAGTCCTGCAGTGTCCCTGTCACCTGCAGAGTCACAGCATCCTAGCCACAGTACTGGCATTGTGAACAAAGGTTCTTTGTCAGAAGAGTTTTGCAGCCAGGCGCCCCCTAGGGGATTGGGAGCCTGTTAGCCCCGGGCCTGTCACTGCCGGCTGTCCCTGCTGTAACCAGCATGCCTCTGAAATTTGATCATACCATGCCCAGACTTGGGGCAAATTTGGCCCAAGGTCTTGAAAAGACAAGTTGGGAAGGAAGGTATGGGACAGAGGGAGAAAGCGAAGGGAGCAGGAGAAAGGGAAGGAAGAATAAAAAGTAGTGTTGGGCTGCAGGAGTGAGATGGAGGAATTGCCAGAAAAGAGGCAGGAAGGAGGAGAGTGAGAGAAAAGGAAAGTAGAGACATGCAGCCAGACGAGGGGTTAATGAGAGTGGATGGGACAGAGAACAGGATGAGAAGGAAATAAGGCAAGGCAAGGACAGGTAAGGACAGGCAAGGCAACGCTAGGTTGCAGGATATTTTTTTGCTTTATAGTTTCAGGCACATTCGTCTTCAGAAGAGGAGGAAAGCCAGAGGACCGTATGGATTAGGCCCAAACAAAAACCCAAGCTACTTGAGACACTTAGACTAAGCCTAAAATATGCAGATCTCTCCATAAGGATGGTTTTTATACTGTGCTTCCACAATCTGCAGGCAATACAAGAAAACTAGCTGCAGATCTCCTTAGGCTGAGTCATGGTGCTTTGGTGCAGGGACCATGCATATCATGGGAATATTTCACCATTTCTACTCTGTTTTTCAGTGTATTACACCAAAACACCCATCTGATGACATCCTTTCAAGAGCAAAGGAAGCAATTTGCAGAATTCCGCTCCTTTGGGGAAGTGAGAAATGGCTGAGCTGCCACCAAGTCCTGCAGTGTCCCTGTCACCTGCAGAGTCACCACATACTCGCCACGGTAGCGGGCATTGTGACAAAGGTTCTATGTCAGCTGGGTGTGGCAGCCAGGCGCCCCCTAACGGATGGGGAGCCTGTCAAGCCCGGGCCTGTCACTGCCTGCTGTCCCTGCTGTCACCAGCCAGGCCTCTGAAAACTTGTAAAACCATGCCCAGACTTGTGGCCACTTTGGCCCAAAGTCTAGAAAAGACAAGTAGGGAAGAAAGATATGGGACAGAGAGAGAAGCGAAGGGAGGAGGAGAAAGGGAAGGAAGAAGAAAAAGTAGTGTTGGGCTGCAGGAGTGAGATGGAGGAATTGCAAGAAAAGAGGCAAGAAGCAGGAGAGTGAGAGAAAAGGGAAGAAGAGACATGTAGCCAGACGAGGGGTAAAGTGAGAGAGGATGGGACAGAGAACAGGATGAGAAGGTAATAAGGCAAGGGAAGGACAGGGAAGGACAGGCAAAGCAAGGCTAGGCTGCAGACACTTTTTTCTTTATAGTTTCTAGCACATACGTCTTCAGACTAGGAGTAAGGCCATAAGACCGTATGGATTAGGCCCAAGCAAAAACCCCAGCTACTTGACACACTAAGACTGAGCCTAAAATACGCAGATCTCTCCATAAGGATGGTTTTTATACTCTGCTTCCACAATCTGCTGGCAGTACAAAAACATAAGCTGCAGATCTCTTAGGCTGAGTCATGGTGCTTTGTTGCAGGGACCATGCATATCATGGGAATATTTCACCATTTCTGCTCTGGTTTTCAGTGTATGACACCAAAACACCCACCTGATGACATCCTTTCAAGAGCAAAGGCAGCAATTTGCAGAATTCCGCTTCTTTGGGGAAGTGTGAAATTGCTGAGCTGACACCAAGTCCTGCAGTGTCCCTGTCACCTGCAGAGTCACCACATACTCGCCACGGTAGCGGGCATTGTGACAAAGGTTCTATGTCAGCTGGGTGTGGCAGCCAGGCGCCCCCTAGCGGATGGGGAGCCTGTCAACCCCCGGCCTGTCACTGCCCGCTGTCCCTGCTGTCACCAGCCAGGCCTCTGAAAACTGGTCAAACCATGCCCAGACTTGGGGCCAATTTGCCCCAAAGTCTTGAAAAGACAAGTCGGGAAGAAAGATATGGGACAGAGGGAGAAAGCGAAGGGAGCAGGAGAAAGGGAAGGAAGAATAAAAAGTAGTGTTGGGCTGCAGGAGTGAGATGGAGGAATTGCCATTAAAGAGGCAGGAAGCAGGAGAGTGAGAGAATAGGAAAGTAGAGACATACAGCCAGACGAGGGGTTAGTGAGAGAGGATGGGACAGAGAACAGGATGAGAAGGAAATAAGGCAAGGCAAGGACAGGCAAGGACAGGCAAAGCAAGGCTAGGCTGCAGGACATGTTATAGCTTTATAGTTTCTAGCACATTCGTCTTCAGACTAGGAGTAAGGCCATAAGACCGTATGGATTAGGCCCAAGCAAAAACCCCAGCTACTTGACACACTAAGACTGAGCCTAAAATACGCAGATCTCTCCATAAGGATGGTTTTTATACTGTGCTTCCACAATCTGCTGGCAGTACAAAAAAATAAGCTGCAGATCTCCTTAGGCTGAGTCATGGTGCTTTGGTGCAGGGACCATGCATATCATGGGAATATTTCACCATTTCTGCTCTGGTTTTCAGAGTATGACACCAAAACACCCACCTGATGATATCCTTTAAAGAGCAAAGGCACCAGTTTGCAGAATTCCGCTTCTTTGGGGAACTGAGAAATTGCTGAGCTGCCACCAAGTCCTGCAGTGTCCCTGTCACCTGCAGAGTCACCTCATACTCGCCACGGTAGAGGGCATTGTGACAAAGGTTCTATGTCAGAAGGTTTTGGCAGCTAGGCGCCCCCTAGGGATGGGGAGCCTGTCAGCCCCGGACCTGTCACTGCCTGCTGTCCCTGCTGTCACCAGCCAGGCCTCTGAAAATTGGTCAAACCATGCCCAGACTTGGGGCCAATTTGGCCCAAAGTCTTGAAAAGAAAAGTCGGGAAGAAAGATATGGGACAGAGGGAGAAAGCGAAGGGAGCAGGAGAAAGGGAAGGAAGAATAAAAAGTAGCGTTGGGCTGCAGGAGTTAGAGGGAGGAATTGCAAGAAAAGAGGCAGGAAGCAGGAGAGTGAGAGAAAAGGAAAGAAGAGACATGCAGTCACACGAGTGGTTAGTGAGAGAGGATGGTACAGAGAACGGGATGAGAAGGAAATAAGGCAAGGCAAGGACAGGCAAGGCAAGGCTAGTCTGCAGGACATTTTTTCGCTTTATAGTTTCTAACACATTTGTCTTCAGACTAGGAGTAAGGCCATAAGACCGTATGGATTAGCCACAAGCAAAATCCCCAGCTACTTGAGACACTTAGACTAAGCCTAAAATACGCAGATCTCTCCATAAGGATGGTTTTTATACTGTGCTTCCACAATCTGCTGGCAGTACAAAAAAATAAGCTGCAGGTCTCCTTAGGCTGAGTCATGGTGCTTTGTTGCAGGGACCATGCATATCATGGGAATATTTCACCATTTCTGCTCTGGTTTTCAGTGTATGACACCAAAACACCCACCTGATGATATCCATTCAAGAGCAAAGGCAGCAATTTGCAGAATTCCGCTTCTTTGGGGAACTGAGAATTTGCTGAGCTGACACCAAGTCCTGCAGAGTCCCTGTCACCTGCAGAGTCACCACATACTAGCCACGGTAGTGGGCATTGTGACAAAGGTTCTATGTCAGAAGGGTTTAGCAGCTAGGCGCCCCCTAGGGATGGGGAGCCTGTAAGCCCCGGGCCTGTCACTGCCGGCGGTCCCAGCTGGGACCAGCCAGGCCTCTGAAAACTTGTCAAGCAATGCCCAGACTTGGGGCCAGTTTGGACCAAAGTCTCCAAGAGACAAGTCGGGAAGAAAGATATGGGACAGAGGGAGAAAGCGAAGAGAGCAGAATTAAGGGAAGGAAGAATAAAAAGTTGTGTTGGTCTGCAGGACTGAGATGGAGGAATTGCCATTAAAGAGGCAGGAAGCAGGAGAGTGAGAGAAAAGGAAAGAAGAGACATGCAGCCAGACGAGGGGTTAGTGAGAGAGGATGGGACAGAGAACAGGATGAGAAGGAAATAAGGCAAGGCAAGGACAGGCAAGGACAGGCAAGGACAGGCAAAGCAAGGCTAGGCTGCAGGACATTTTTTCGCTTTATAGTTTCTAGCACATTCGTCTTCAGACTAGGAGTAAGGCCATAAGACCGTATGGATTAGGCCCAAGCAAAAACCCCAGCTACTTGAGACACTTAGACTAAGCCTAAAATACGCAGATCTCTCCATAAGGATGGTTTTTATACTGTGCCTCCATAATCTGCTGGCAGTACAAAAAAATAAGCTGCAGATCTCCTTAGGATGAGTCATGGTGCTTTGGTGCAGGGACCATGCATATCATGGGAATATTTCACTGTTTCTGCTCTGGTTTTCAGTGTATGACACCAAAACACCCACCTGACGACATCCTTTCAAGAGCAAAGGGAGCAATTTGCAGAATTCCGCTTCTTTCGGGAAGTGAGAAATTGCTGAGCTGACACCAAGTCCTGCAGTGTCCCTGTCACCTGCAGAGTCACCACATAGTCGCCACGGTAGCTGGCATAGTGACAAAGGTTCTATGTCAGCTGGGTGTGGCAGCCAGGCGCCCCCTAGGGGATGGGGAGCCTGTAAGCGCCGGGCCTGCCACTGCCTGCTGTCCCTGCTGTCACCAGCCAGGCCTCTGAAAACTGGTCAAACCATGCCCAGACTTGCGGCCAATTTGGCCCAAAGTCTTGAAAAGACAAGTTGGGAAGAAAGATATGGGACAGAGGGAGAAAGCGAAGGGAGCAGGAGAAAGGGAAGGAAGAATAAAAAGTAGTGTTGGACTGCAGGAGTGAGATGGAGGAATTACAAGAAAAGAGGCAGGAAGCAGGAGAGTGAGAGAAAAGGAAAGACATGCAGCCAGACGAGGGATTAGTGGGAGTAGATTGGACAGAGAACAGGATGAGAAGGAAACAAGGCAAGGCAAGGACAGGCAAGGACAGGCAAGGACAGGCAAAGCAAGGCTAGGCTGCAGGACATTTTTTCGCTTTATAGTTTATAGCACATTCGTCTTCAGACTAGGAGTAAGGCCATAAGACCATATGGATTAGGCCCAAGTAAAAACCCCAGCTACTTGAGACACTTAGACTAAGCCTAAAATACGCAGATCTCTCCATAAGGATGGTTTTTATACTCTGCTTCCACAATCTGCTGGCAGTACAAAAAAATAAGCTGCAGATCTCCTTAGGCTGAGACATGGTGCTTTGGTGCAGGAACCATGCATATCATGGGAATATTTCACCATTTCTGCTCTGGTTTTCAGTGTATGACACCAAAACACCCACCTGATGATGTCCTTTCAAGAGCAAAGGGAGCAATTTGCAGAATTCCGCTTCTTTGGGGAAGTGAGAAATTGCTGAGCTGACACCAAGTCCTGCAGTGTCCCTGTGACCTGCAGAGTCACCACATACTGGCCACGGTAGCCGGCATAGTGACAAAGGTTCTATGTCAGCAGGGTGTGGAAGTCAGGCGCCCCCTAGGGGATGGGGAGCCTGTCAGCCCCGGGCCTGTCACTGCCTGCTGTCCCTGCTGTCACCAGCCAGGCCTCTGAGAACTGGTCAAGCCATGCCCAGACTTGGGGCCAATTTGGCCCAAAGTCTCCAACAGACAAGTCGGGAAGAAAGATATGGGACAGAGGGAGAAAGCGAAGGGAGCAGGAGAAAGGGAAGGAAGAATAAAAAGTAGTGTTGGGCTGCAGGAGTGAGACGGAGGAATTGCCATTAAAGAGGCAGGAAGCAGGAGAGTGAGAGAAAAGGAAAGAGGAGTCATGCAGCCAGACGAGGGGTTAGTGAGAGAGGATGAGACAGAGAACAGGATGAGAAGGTAATAAGGCAAGGCAAGGACAGGCAAGGACAGGAAAAGCAAGGCTAGGCTGCAGGACATTTTTTCGCTTTATAGTTTCTAGCACATACGTCTTCAGACTAGGAGTAAGGCCATAAGACCGTATGGATTAGGCCCAAGCAAAAACCCCAGCTACTTGAGACGCTTAGACTAAGCCTAAAATATGCAGATCTCTCCATAAGGATGGTTTTTATACTGTGCTTCCACAATCTGCTGGCAGTACAAAAAAATAAGCTGCAGATCTCCTTAGGCTGAGTCATGGTGCTTTGGTGCAGGGACCATGCATATCATGGAATATTTCATCATTTCTGCTCTGGTTTTCAGTGTATGACACCAAAACACCCACATGATGATATCCTTTCAAGAGCAAAGGCAGCAATTTGCAGAATTCCGCTTCTTTGGGGAAGTGAGAAATTGCTGAACTGACACCAAGTCCTGCAGTGTCCCTGTCACCTGCAGAGTCACCACATACTCGCCACGGTAGCGGGCATTGTGACAAAGATTCTATGTCAGCTGGGTGTGGCAGCCAGGCGCCCCCTAGGGGATGGGGAGCCTGTCAGCCCCGGGCCTGTCACTACCTGCTGTCCCTGCTGTCACCAGCCAGGCCTCTGAATATTGGTCAAACCATGCCCAGACTTGGGGCAAATTTGGCCGAAAGTCTTGAAAAGACAAGTTGGGAGGAAAGATATGGGACAGAGGGAGAAAGCGAAGGGAGCAGGAGAAAGGGAAGGAAGAATAAAAAGTAGTGTTGGGCTGCAGGAGTGAGATGGAGGAATTGCAAGAAAAGAGGCAGGAAGCAGGAGAGTGAGAGAAAAGGAAAGACATGCAGCCAGACGAGGGATTAGTGGGAGAAGATTGGACAGAGAACGGGATGAGAAGGAAATAAGGCAAGGGAAGGACAGGCAAGGACAGGCAAAGCAAGGCTAGGCTGCAGGATATGTTTTTGCTGTATAGTTTCTAGCACATTCACCATCAGACTAGGAGTAAGGCCATAAGACTGTATGGATTAGGCCCAAGCAAAAACCCCAGCTACTTGAGACACTTAGACTAAGCGTAAAATACGCAGATCTCTCCATAAGGATGATTTTTATACTGTGCTTCCACAATCTGCTGGCACTAGAAAAACATAAGCTGCAGATCTCTTAGGCTGAGTCATGGTGTTTTGGTGCATGGACCATACATATCATGAGAATATTTCACCATTTCAGCTCTGGTTTTCAGTGTATGACACCAAAACACCCACCTGATGATATCCTTTCAAGAGCAAAGGGAGCAATTAGCAGAATTCCGCTTCTTTGGTGAACTGAGAAATTGCTGAGCTGACACCAAGTCCTGCAGTGTCCCTGTCACCTGCAGAGTCACCACATAGTCGCCACAGTAGAGGGCACTGTGGCAAATGTTCTTTGTCAGCTGGGTGTGGCAGCCAGGCGCCCCCTAGGGGATGGGGAGCCTGTCAGCCCCGGGCCTGTCACTACCTGCTGTCCCTGCTGTCACCAGCCAGGCCTCTGAAAACTTGTAAAACCATGCCCAGACTTGTGGCCACTTTGGCCCAAAGCCTAGAAAAGACAAGTAGGGAAGAAAGATATGGGACAGAGAGAGAAGCGAAGGGAGCAGGAGAAAGGGAAGGAAGAATAAAAAGTAGTGTTGGGCTGCAGGAGTGAGAGGGAGGAATTGCAAGAAAAGAGGCAGGAAGCAGGAGAGTGAGAGAAAAGGAAAGAAGAGACATGCAGTCACACGAGTGGTTAGTGAGAGAGGATGGTACAGAGAACGGGATGAGAAGGAAATAAGGCAAGGCAAGGACAGGCAAGGACAGGCAAAACAAGGCTAAGCTGCAGGACATTTTTTCGCTTTATAGTTTCTAGCGCATTCGTCTTCAGACTAGGAGTAAGGCCATAAGACCGTATGGATTAGGCCCAAGCAAAAACCCCAGCTACTTGAGACGCTTAGACTAAGCCTAAAATACGCAGATCTCTCCATAAGGGTGGTTTTTATACTGTGCTTCCACAATCTGCTGGCAGTACAAAAAAATAAGCTGCAGATCTCCTTAGGCTGAGTCATGGTGTTTTGGTGCAGGGACCATGCATATCATGGGAATATTTCACCATTTCTGCTCTGGTTTTCAGTGTATGACACCAAAACACCCACCTGATGATATCCTTTCAAGAGCAAAGGGAGCAATTTGCAGAATTCCGCTTCTTTGGGGAAGTGAGAAATTGCTGAGCTGCCACCAAGTCCTGCAGTGTCCCTGTCACCTGCAGAGTCACCACATAGTCGCCACGGTAGCTGGCATAGTGACAAAGGTTCTATGTCAGCTGGGTGTGGCAGCCAGGCGCCCCCTAGGGGATGGGGAGCCTGTAAGCGCCGGGCCTGTCACTGCCTGCTGTCCCTGCTGTCACCAGCCAGGCCTCTGAGAACTGGTCAAACCATGCCCAGACTTGGGGCCAATTTGGCCCAAAGTCTTGAAAAGACAAGTTGGGAAGAAAGATATGGGACAGAGGGAGAAAGCGAAGGGAGCAAGAGAAAGGGAAGGAAGAATAAAAAGTAGTGTTTGGCTGCAGGAGTGAGACGGAGGAATTGCCATTATAGAGGCAGGAAGCAGGAGAGTGAGAGAAAAGGAAAGAGGAGTCATGCAGCCAGACGAGGGGTTAGTGAGAGAGGATGGGACAGAGAACAGGATGAGAAGGTAATAAGGCAAGGCAAGGACAGGCAAGGACAGGCAAAGCAAGGCTAGGCTGCAGGACATTTTTTCGCTTTATAGTTTCTAGCACATACGTCTTCAGACTAGGAGTAAGGCCATAAAACCGTATGGATTAGGCCCAAGCAAAAACCCCAGCTACTTGAGACGCTTAGACTAAGCCTAAAATATGCAGATCTCTCCATAAGGATGGTTTTTATCCTGTGCTTCCACAATCTGCTGGCAGTACAAAAAAATAAGCTGCAGATCTCCTTAGGCTGTGTCATGGTACTTTGGTGCAGGGACTATGCATATCATGGAATATTTCACAGTTTTTGCTCTGGTTTTCAGTGTATGACACCAAAACACCAACCTGATGATATCCTTTCAAGAGCAAAGGCAGCAATTTGCAGAATTCCGCTTCTTTGGGGAGGTGAGAAATTGCTGAGCTGACACCAAGTCCTGCAGTGTCTCTGTCACCTGCAGAGTCACCACATACTCGCCACGGTAGCGGGCATTGTGACAAAGGTTCTATGTCAGCTGGGTGTGGCAGCCAGGCGCCCCCTAGGGGATGGGGAGCCTGTCAGCCCCGGGGCACTCACTGCCTGCTGTCCCTGCTGTCACCAGCCAGGCCTCTGAAAATTGGTCAAACCATGCCCAGACTTGGGGCCAATTTGCCCCAAAGTCTTGAAAAGACAAGTCGGGAAGAAAGATATGGGACAGAGGGAGAAAGCGAAGGGAGCAGGAGAAAGGGAAGGAAGAATAAAAAGTAGTGTTGGGCTTCAGGAGTGAGATGGAGGAATTGCAGGAAAAGAGGCAGGAAGCAGGAGAGTGAGAGAAATGGAAAGTAGAGACATGCAGCCAGACGAGGGGTTAGTGAGAGAGGATGGGACAGAGAACAGGATGAGAAGGAAATAAGGCAAGGCAAGGACAGGCAAGGACAGGCAAAGCAAGGCTAGGCTACAGGACATTTTTTCGTTTCATAGTTTCTAGCACATTCGTATTCTGACTAGGATTAAGGCCATAAAACTGTAAGGATTAGGCCCAAGCAAATACCCCAGCTACTTGAGACACTTAGACTAAGCCTAAAATACGCAGATCTCTCCATAAGAATGGTTTTTATACTGTGCTTCCACAATCTGCTGGCAGTACAAAAACATAAGCTGCAGATCTCTTAGGCTGAGTCATGGTGGTTTGGTGCATGGGCCATACATATCATGAGAATATTTCAGATTTCTGCTCTGGTTTTCAGTGTATGACACCAAAACACCCACGGGATGACATCCTTTCAAGAGCAAAGGCAGCAATTTGCAGAATTCCGCTTCTTTGGGGAAGTGAGAAATTGCTGAATTGACACCAAGTCCTGTAGTGTCTCTGTCACCTGCAGAGTCACCACATACTCGCCACGGTAGCGGGCATTGTGACAAAGGTTCTATGTCAGCTGGGTGTGGCAGCCAGGCGCCCCTTAGGGGATAGGGAGCCTGTCAGCCCCGGGCCTGTCACTACCTGCTGTCCCTGCTGTCACCAGCCAGGCCTCTGAATATTGGTCAAACCATGCCCAGACTTGGGGCCAATTTGGCCCAAAGTCTTGAAAAGACAAGTCGGGAGGAAAGATATTGGACAGAGGGAGAAAGCGAAGGGAGCAGGAGAAAGGGAAGGAAGAATAAAAAGTAGTGTTGGGCTTCAGGAGTGAGATGGAGGAATTGCAAGAAAAGAGGCAGGAAGCAGGAGAGTGAGAGAAAGGGAAAGACATGCAGCCAGACGAGGGGTTAGTGGGAGAAGATTGGACAGAGAACAGGATGAGAAGGAAATAAGGCAAGGCAAGGACAGGCAAGGACAGGCAAAGCAAGGCTAGGCTGCAGGACATTTTTTCGCTGTATAGTTTCTAGCACATTCATCATCAGACTAGGAGTAAGGCCATAAGACCGTATGGATTAGGCCCAAGCAAAAACCCCAGCTACTTGAGACACTTAGACTAAGCCTAGAATACGCAGATCTCTCCATAAGGATGGTTTTTATACTGTGCTTCCACAATCTGCTGGCAGTACAAAAACATAAGGTGCAGATCTCTTAGGCTCAGTCATGGTGCTTTGGTTCATGGAACATACATATCATGAGAATATTTCACCATTTCAGCTCTGGTTTTCAGTGTACGACACCAAAACACCCACCTGATGATATCCTTTCAAGAGCAAAGGCAGCAATTTGCAGAATTCCTCTTCTTTGGTAAAGTGAGAAATTGCTGAGCTGCCACCAAGTCCTGCAGTGTCCCTGTCACCTGCAGAGTCACCACATACTCGCCACGGTATCAGGCATTGTGACAAAGGTTCTATGTCAGCTGGGTGTGGCAGCCAGGTGCCCCCTAGGGGATGGGGAGCCTGTCAGCCCCGGGCCTGTCACTGCCTGCTGTCCCTGCTGTCACCAGCCAGGCCACTGAAAATTGGTCAAACCATGCCCAGACTTGGGGCCAATTTGGCCCAAAGTCTTGAAAAGACAAGTCGGGAAGAAAGATATGGGACAGAGGGAGAAAGCGAAGGGAGCAGGAGAAAGGGAAGGAAGAATAAAAAGTAGTGTTGGGCTGCAGGATTGAGATGGAGGAATTGCCATTAAAGAGGCAGGAAGCAGGAGAGTGAGAGAAAAGGAAAGACGATACATGCAGCCAGACGAGGGGTTAGTGAGAGAAGATTGAACAGAGAACAGGATGAGAAGGAAATAAGGCAAGGCAAGAACAGGCAAGGACAGGCAAAGCAAGGCTAGGCTGCAGGACATTTTTTTGCTGTATAGTTTCTATCACATTCATCTTCAGACTAGGAGTAAGGCCATAAGACCGTATGGATTAGGCCCAAGCAAAAACCCCAGCTACTTGAGACGTTTAGACTAAGCCTAAAATACGAAGATCTCTCCATAAGAATGGTTTTTATACTGTACTTCCACAATCTGCAGGCAGTACAAAAAAATAAGCTGCAGGTCTCCTTAGGCTGAGTCATGGTGCTTTGGGGCGGGGATCATGCATATCATGGGCATATTTCACTATTACTGGTCTGGTTTTCAGCGTATTACACCGAAACACCCACCTGATGACATCCTTTCAAGAGCAAAGGTTCGCGGTTGAGGCGTACAAACGACATGGACCAAGTTCTTTCAAGATGAAAGTAATAGATGCCATTTATTGCTACAAGTGCATTTTTATACAATTCTACCAGTTCATGTGTCTTTTCAATATTGGTTACAAGTTTCAGCACTGACATCTCATTGGTTAATTTTTCTATCATCCATGTTATTCTTCTATCCCCTTCTTTCTCACGGGTACATCTCTCCTCTCTCCGGATACTCCTTTACTCCCATCCTTCTCAAGGGTAAATCTTAATATCTCAAGGCTGATCTCTACTCTCATATTTTCTGTCAAGGATTCCACAGACCCGCTGCAGTTTCCCACAATTCCCCCTTTTTTTATTTTTGCTAAAAATGCTGCCCGCATTGTCCACTGCAGGGCCCTTTGCAGCAGAGAAATCATGCATGGCAACATTAGTAACAGAACCACAACAACCATCAAAATGATCAGTCCTGTTTTCACTACTGATAACAACCATCCTAGAAACCCTCAACCACTAATCAATTTATTTAACAAATCCCATCGAAGTCTTCACACCCATGTCCTTGAGCTAATAACAAAAAATCTATCGCGACCCCACTCTGCCATGTGGCATGTCTTACAGAATGTACATCTAGAAAAAGTCCACTTAAAGCCTTTTAAGTTCTGTTAGTTTGCTTAACTAGTCAGCATCCTAATGTTCTAAAATATTTAAAGCTTTTAGCTGTGCCAACACCAGATACAAGAGATTCTAAAACCCTTAACCTTGAACCCCAAAAATCTACATTATCATCACATTTTGACTCATATACACGCAAAAAGTGTTTTTCTCGTCTTGCTCTTCTGTGATCTATTATCTATTATACATTGGGCGTTAAGAGAGTTAATAGTCCCAAAATACACAGTCCTTCAACAGCATTAGAAGGAATTCCTGGTCAGGCTCTATCTCCACAGATCAAGAATACACCATACAGGAGGTTTTGGGGTCGCTGTTCCCACATTATCAATGACATCCCTTGGATTCTTCTGCGAGCCATTACACCATTGAGTTTCATTTCTATAGTCACCAAAGGTAGAATTAACATTTTGCAGTTTTATTCATTCATTTTCTCGTATATTGTTCTGACACTTTTCACAAACCAGGTTGATACAAGTGTCCATGGGCATAGATGCCAGCAATTCCAGTTCCTGTGGTTCAATGTCTATTTCCGGGAGACAGTTAATCCAAAGTGCCATGTTAGTATTATTACAGTTTGTTGCAATGCCTCTGCACCAACCTCTATTTTGAAACAGTTGTGTGATGCTGCTGTAGTCATCAAGGGGGATGCCAACCAAGCATGTGTGGAACGGGTTTTCAAGAGATGCCATAGCTAGGCATATGGAGTCCTGGTCAGTCATGTTGGTTAAAGTACTCCACATGTTAGTCTTTGTCTGTGCGGGCATCCAAAACACAGCAGCTGCAACAATAATTGTCGGGAAGATAACACAGGTTTCACATTTCGTGCTGGCAACCATTGCGGCCCTTGGTCTGTAAAGACATAAGCATAGCCTCTCCCCCAGGTTATCAATTGATGTGGCCTTTTCCATTGACCATTAACTAGTGATTTGGCCATAACTAATGTAGGTTCTTTCTGATTTAGCATGGTTTTGGGTCACACTTGCAAAGTATTTCATCGCATACAATGCTTTTGACAATAGGTGTTGTGGTGTTTTCCCTACTTCTCCCCCCTTTTTGTTTAAAAAAGAACAGAACCAAAACAAAAAACACAGTTCAGAAGGAGATACGTGCATTGGACCTTGACTACGTACTCAGAATCACAAATCAAATTTAGAGGTTCCTCCTTAAAAAGCTCTAAGTAATGTAAAGCTGTGTCAAGTTCTGCTAATTGGGTTGAACCTTCAATAATTTTTACAGAATGATGCCAATTGTTATCTTCACACCAAACCACTACAGCTTTATGGGACTTCCCAGAACCAGCAACAAAAACTTTGCAAGTATGTAGGATCAGACCAAATACAAGTATGGCCTATGACCTGATGTGAAAGACTTGCAGGTTCTGCAGCAATTTACATTTTACATTTATGCATGCCAAAAGCTGTGCTGTTAAGAAAACCAGCTAGTGCAATTTACAAAGACATAGATTACAAATAAAATTAAAAAATCAGAATTACATTTCACAAATGGTACATATATGACAAAAGGATCATGGCCTATTGAAACTTAAATTCATTCCCTGCTTTTCTTGATCAGAGTAAAAAGCAGTATATCAGTCTGCTAGCAATCTCATCATACTGTTCCACAATAGCCACAGGTTGTTTCTATGTTGTAGCTATAAATAGACAAATCTGCAAGTCCAATTGAATGCAGTCAGCCTGTAAAGTTGTCATAAATTTATTCCTCAAAGTTTCCAACTCCATTTTGGCTGTCATATTTATTGGATATTGTTTTCCCTTACCAGATCGAAGTCCTGTTTCAGATCAATCAGTGTAGTATTTGCTTTATCGAAACATTGGCTGTTAATACTAGTGGAAATACAGCATTTGAAATTTCCTTGGAGATTTCTCACTTGCAGCAAGCAGATATGCGCCATCCAAGCAGCTTCTTGTAGGCCATGCAACTAAACAGAATTCTCAGAAAACGTTATTTGAGCTTACAATTTACTTAACAAATCTTAACCTAAGAGAAGTATAGGAGTTTCTAACAACTATAAGAATTCATGTATTTAAACTTTGTTCCAAGTATGGCATTCTATTGGTCTCAAAAAACGGCCTTTCTTTCATTCTCTCTCATGACCTCAAAAACTAGCACAGTGAATTTACTAAGAAGTCACTTACAACTAATTACCACAGAATAAGTCTATTAACAAATTTTTGGTTTAGTTTTCCAGTTTCATTAGAACTATGGGTCTGCTAAGGATGCCTTTAAACTTCACCCTCGGACTGCTCCATTCAGTATTACATCGCTGCAGTGGCGGGGAGAGAGAACCCCCCCTTTCACTGCTTTAAAAGCAGGCAGCCAGATTTTTCCAGTTGTTTTTTCTTTCTGTGCAGTGTAGATATAACCAAGGTCACGCAGCTGGCATACTGGCTGGTATGAAGTAGGAGGTTCTGGGAAACTTCTCAGTTACAATGAGCTGCACACAGGCCTGGGATATTTTGCTCTTTTGTTTACCCATTTCATTCCAACTACAAATTTCAAGTAGCTCAGAAATAGTTACATTCCTTAGCTTCATTTACGTTTTACAATTTAGAGGTGTCAAAAAACAGTATAAACCAGTATAATAAACATAAATCCATTAGTCTATTTTCCTAGATCCAAATTAGTTAATATTCTAGCAATTTTTAAATACAACCTCTTCCAAATTCTCAGCTATCATAGCATTTTAACAATTTAAATGCTTTTCTAACAATATAAGCGATTACTTTAATGTGTAAGGATGCATCCTAAGGGGGAGAAAGGTGGAATTTTAGCAGTGGAACCGGTTCACATTTTGTAGTTATCTCCCCAAACAAGATTCTTTTGGTACCAAATATGAATATGCAAACCAAAATACTGAGCTCAGATGTGAAAACCATATACCAAGTTCAAATAAGCAGATGGATCACAGTTACACCAATTTAAGACAATATCTCAATTTTTTGCATTGCACCTTTGGGCTGCCTACTGCTCAGCCAGGTGGAGGTACCTCTGGGTCTCCCTGACAAAAAAAGTCAGTGCGCACTGGAGCCTCATCGGCCCCCGCAGAGAGCTGGACTGGGCAAGGCCTTTTTTGTTTTATTTTGTTTTGTTTTAGTGTCTCATCTGGTGCGCCACAGCTGTTATGCCAAAACCAGGATTCTTTACATGATGTGCATACGGAAAAACCAAATCCAGCACACCGAGATGAGACACAGCCTGTCACAGAGTTGCGCAAGTCTGAATGCCGGAATAAAGGTAGCATGCTAGAGAAAAGAAAAAAAAATAACAGCTACTACACACAAAATTTTACCATCACATTCACGCAGTAAAGAACTAAATTACTTATGATCTTCTGTATTATCACAAAACCCACATTTTGAGTCAACGGATTCTCATAATTTAACAGACTGTAAACTTATCGTACCGTATAATAAAGACCTACCAAAATTGCAACATGCTTAAACCGATACCCACAAAGAAAACAGGTTAATGAGGGAAGCATCTTGCAGACTTCAGCAAGTTTACTGTGACATGTGTGTTGTCAGTTAACTCTCTCTCAGCTTGTTGACGTTCAAATCGTTCCAGCTGTAAAACTGTCTGTAATGATCTAATGATCTCTTGTAGAGATTTATTTTGTCCTGCTCTTCTCATCTTAAAAACAACATTAATTGCAACAAAATTCTATTCTCCGGACACTTTTCCCAATCATTTAACGTAAACAGCAGCGAACACTGATTTCAATATTTAACAAGATCTTCCTTCCTCATAATTCCGAGTGCTTTCCTAAGTTTTAAAACACCTCCCAATACTGATTTTTCAGGAACACAACTGAAAACAATTATTCCTGACCCCGTCTTGCAAGTAAAACCTTGAGAATGGGGAGGGAGGGGGAGAAAACACAGGGTGCTTGCAGCACGACTGGGAAAAATGGGGACAGAGTTTTACGGCGCACTGAAAAACAACTAGTAAAACAATTAACTCACATTCCTGACAAGCTGCTTGATTTTCAGAGAGGCAATACACAGAAGCACATAATATGTACTGTAAAACTTGCAGATAACACATCGGTAGCAAGCATTAGCATTCTCTACTGCTAATTTCAACATTAGTGCTTCCTTAACTTCTAAGTTTTCAACCTGCTTATTGATGGCCTCTTGAAGATGGTCAATAAATTGCATGTAATTCTCACTGGGACCCTGATCAATAGTTGCAATCGATTTGGCTGCATTGTTGGTTTCAGGCACCTTTATCATAGATTGATATGCGAGGTCTGGTGACTGCCTCAGGATTTCAGAAAGTTATCGTGCCTGTAGTTGTGGTGTGTCAATTAGTGTCTCTTCCAGAAACACACGGGGTCCCGTGGTTTAACTGTAACTGAAAATGGGGGTAAATCCCAGCTTTTTGGTAAGTTCAGTTTACGCTCTGAAACTCCACCCCCACCCTCAGGAATTTGCTTTTTAGCAGCGTGGGAGGGAGGCGGGGGCAGGTTGGGGGGACCCAAATCCATAGGAATTACGTTATTTGGCTCAGTCTGGCTCACCACGGGGGGTCCTCCCCACCTAAATCTCCAGGCAAGGGGGGATAGGAAAAAAAATGTCCATTTTTTTCTTCCACAACTGATAGCGGCGGGGCAGAGGGTTGAACTGTGATCAATGGCGGTGACGCAGACGGCGGAACCGCGGTTGATGATGGTAGAGGAGAGGTTCGAGCCGTGATTGATGACAGCGGAGCGGTCGGCCGAACGCATTGCTCCGACCGGTGTTTCGAGGGCCCCTCCCGAGATCGCACATAACCCAACGCTGTTTTTTCGTGTGAGTCTTTCATAGCTTTTATCTGATCTCAGGGCCACACACATGTATATGAGTCTTTCATAATTTTTTTCTGATCTCGGAGCCACACATACGTATGCTCCTTCTTTACTCCTTTTAACTTTCCAAGAAAGTGCCGCGGATCCTTATCCGTGTCAGATAATACGGACTTGGGTGGTTTTGACGAATCCTTAGTAACAGGGGAGGTTGGAGTAGTACTTAATCTTGCCTTTTCCTCCAAATCTGGCCCAGGAGAGCCAGGAAGACCATCCCCCTCCGCCGCCTCTGCCTGTTGCTGTTTTAACTCTTTCAGAGTATCTAATAACAAGCACCACGTCGTTAACAGTTCAGATGCTTCCTTGGACCCTTTAGTAGCACTGTCAAGCAGTTTATCCCCCAAGTCCATCCATTGTGACACACTAAATGCTGTCACAGGATTAACCTCTATACCTTGTGCTTTGCCCCATAGTAACATTTTTCTTAAAGTTAGTTCTGGAAGGCTAACACCCTGCTTCTTCAGAAGCAGCTTCCATGTAGATAATATAGTACCATCTTCTTTAGATAAGTTTCAACCCCCCGTTCCCGGTAACTCACCTCCTCCTTAGCGAGATGTCTTTTCAACGTTCCGGACCTTCGGCAGCTCTCCTCGGCTGCTCTTATCAGCTGTACTGGGCTCCGTCTCCACAGCTCTTCTCCGGCTGTTCACAGCTTCACGCTGTCACCTTGTCATGCGAGATCCTCTTCAGGCAGGATCACGTCAGGGTCACCATATGTCGCGGTTGAGACAGACAAATGACATGGACCAAGTTCTTTCAAGATGAAAGTAATAGATGCCATTTATTGCTACAAGTGCATTTTTATACAATTCAATTAGTTCATGTGTCTTTTCACTATTGGTTACAAGTTACAGCACTAACATCTCATTGGTTAATTTTTCTATCATCCATGTTATTCTTCTATCCCTTTCTCTCTCACGGGTACATCTCTCCTCTCTCCGGATACTCCTTTACTCCCATCCTTCTCAAGGGCAAATCTTAATATCTCAAGGCTGATCTCTAGTTTCATATTTTCTGTCAAGGATTCCACATACCCGCTGCAGTTTCCCACAACACACACACTGTCTAATTGGGTTTGTGACACACACACGCTGTCCAATGGTGTTTGTGACACACACGGTGTCAAATGGGGTTTGTGACACACACGGTGTCAAATGGGGTTTGCGACACACACACTGTTGAGGGGGGTTTGTGACACACACGCTGTCCAATGGTGTTCGTGACACACACAATGTCCAATGGGGTTTGTGACACGCACGCTGTCCAATGGGGATTGTAACACACACACGCTGTCTATTGGTGTTTGTGACACGCATACTGTCCAATGGGGTTTCTGACACACACTCTGTCCAATGGGTGATGTGACACAAAGACTGTCCAGGGGGGTTTGAGACACACACACTGTTTAAAGGGGTTTGTCACATACACTCTGTCCAATGAGGTTTATGACACACACACTGACCAATGGGGATTGTGACACACAGACGCTGTCCAATGGGGTTTGTGAAACACACTGTCCAATGGGGATTGTGACACACACACTGTCCAATGGGGATTGTGAACAAACAAATGCTGTCCAATGGTGTTTGTGACACACAAACTCTGTCCAATGGGGTTTGTGACGCACACGCTGTCCAGTGGAGATTTTGACACACACACGCTGTCCAATGGGGGTTGTGACACACAGAATCTATCCAATGGGCTTGTGAAACACACGTTGTCCAATGGGGATAGTGACACACATGCTGTCCAGTGTGTTTTGTGACACACAAACTGTCCAATGGGGTTTGTGACACACACACTTTCCACTGGGTTTGGAACACACAGGCTGTCCAGGTGAGTTTGTGACACACACGCTGTCCAATGGGGTTTGTGACACACACACTCTGTCCTGGACATCTTATTTTGGACAGGGACTCACACACGCTCTCCAATGGGGTTTGGACACACACACTGTTCAATGGGGTTTGTGACACACACACTGTCCAATGGGGATTGTGGCACACACATGCTGTCCAATGGGGTTTGTGACACACACACGTGGTCCAACGGGGATCGTGACACATACGCTGTCCAATAGGGTTTGCGACACACACACTTTTCAATGCGGTTTTTGACACACACGCTGTCCAATGGGGTTCGTGACACACACGCTGTCCAATAAGGTTTATGACACACACACTTTCCAATGGGGTTTGTGACACACATGCTGTCCAATGGGGTTCGTGAAACACACGCTGTCCAATAAGGTTTATGACACACATACTTTCCAATGGGGTTTGTGACACACACTCTGTCCAATGGGGTTTGTGACACATACACTGTTCCGGGGGGTTTGTGACGCACACGCTGTCCAATGGTGTTTGTGACACAGAGACTCTCCAGGGGTGTTTGTGACACATGCGCTGTCCAGAGGGGTTTGTGACACACACACGCTGTCCAATGGGGTTTGTCACACACATGCTATCCACTGGGGATTTTGACACACACACGCTGTCCAATGGGGATTGAGAGATACACACGCTGTCCAATGGTGTTTGTGACACGCATGCTGTCCAATGGGTTTTGTGACACACACACTGTCCGGGGGGGTTTATGAAACAATCGCTGTCCAATGAGGTTTGTGACACACACACACTTTCCAATGGGTTTTGTGGCACACACTCTGTCCAATGGGGTTCGTGACACACACACTGGCCAGTGGGGATTGTGACACACACGCTTTCCTATGGGGTTTGTGACACACACACGCTGTCCAATGGGGTTTGTGTCACACACACACTTTCCAATGGGTTTTGTGGCACACACACTGTCCAATGGGGTTTGTGACAAATACATGCTGTCCAATGCTATTTGTGAACATACACACTGTCCAATGATTTTTGTGACACACACTCTGTCTAATGGGGATTGTGACACACACACGCTGTCCCATAGGGTCTGTGATACGCATGCTGTCCAATGGGGTTTGTGACACACACATTGTACAGGGGGGGTTGTGACACATACGCTGTGCAATGGGGTTTGTGACACACACACTCTGTCCAATGGGGATTGTGACACACACACACTGTCCAATGAGGATTGTGACACAAACAAGGTCCAATGGCGTTTGTGATACACACGCTGTCCAATGGGGATTGTGACACACATGTGCTGTCCAATGGTGTTTGTGACACGCATGCTGTCCAATGGCGTTTGTGACACACACGATGTCCGATGCGGTTCATGACAAACACACTGTCCAGTAGGGTTTGTGACACACACATTTTCCAATGGGGTTTCTAACACACACACAGTTCAAATGGAGTTTTTGACACAGACAGTGTCCACGGGAGTTTGTGACACTCACGCTGTCCAATGGGGATTGTGACACACACTCTGTCCAATGGGGTTTGTCACACACATTCTGTCCAACGAGGTTTGTGACACACACACTGTAAAATGGGTATTGTGACACACACACGCTGTCCAGTGGGGTTTGTGACACACACTCTGTCCAATATGGCTTGTGACATACACGCTGTCCAATAGGGTTTGTGACACACACACGCTATCCAATGTGGTTTGTGACACACACAATTTCCAATCGGGTCTGTGACATATGCACGGTGTCCAATGTTGTTTGTGACACACACACTGTCAAATGGGGATTGTGACACACACACGCTGTCCAATGGTGTTTGTGACACACAGGCTGTCCAATGGGGTTTGTGACACACACTCTGTCTAATGTTGTTTGTGACACATACACTTTCCAATGAGGATTGTGACACACACACGCTGTCCAATGGGGTTTGTGACACACACACTGTAAAATGGGGTTTGTGAAACACACGGTGTCAAATGGGGTTTGTGACATGCACACTGCCCAGGGCGGTTTGTGACACACACGCTGTCCAATGGGGTTTGTGACAAACACACTATCCAGGTTAGTTTGTGACACACACGCTGTCCAATGGGATTTGTGAAAGAGAGACTCTCCAGAGGTGCTTGTGACACACACGCTGTCCAGAGGGTTCTGTGACACACACACTGTCCAATGGGGTTTGTGACACACACACTGTCCGGCTGCGTTTCCGACACACACAATGTCCAATGGTGTTTGTGACACACACGCTGTCTAATGGAGATTGTGACACACACACTGTCCAGAGGGGATTGTGACACATGCACTATACAATGGGGTTTGTCACACCCACTCTGTCCAAAGGGGTTTGTGACACACACACATTCCAATGGGGTTTGTGACACACACACTGTCCAGGGGGGTTTGTGACACACAGACTGACCAATGGGGGTTGTGACACACACGCTGTTTAATGGGGTTCGTAACACACATGCTGTCCAGTGGGATTCGTGAGACACACACTGTCCAATGGGGTTTGTGACACACACACTTTCCAATGGGTATTGAGACACACACACGCTGTCCAATGGGTTTTGTTGCACACAAGAGCTATCCAATGGGGTTTGTGACACACACATTTTCCAATGGCGTTTCTGACACACTCGCTGTCAAAAGGGGTTTGTGACAGACACACTGTCCAGGGGGGTTCGTGACACACGCACTGTCCAATGGGGTTTGTGACACACATGCTGCCCATTGGGGACTGTGACACCCACACTGTCCAATGGGGTTTGTGACACACACACTCTGTCCAGTGGGGTTTGTGAAACAGAGACTATCCAATGGGGATTGGGACACACACACCCTGTCCAATGGGGTTTGTGACACATGCACTGTCTATTGGGGTTTGTGACACACAAGCTGGCCAATGGGGATTGTGATACACACACTGTCCAATGGGATTTGTGACACAGACACTGTCCAATGGGGATTGTGACACACACAGTGTCCTGGGGGGTTTGTGACACACACACTGTCCAATGAGGTTTGTGACACACCGCAGTCAAATGGAGTTTGTGACACAGAGACTCTCCAGGGTTGTTTGTGACACACATGCTGTCCAGAGGGCTTTGTGCCTCACACACTCTCCAATGGCTGTTGTGACACACACACGTTGTCCAATGAGGATTGTGACACACACACTGTCCAATGGGGTTTGTGACAGACAGGCTGTCCAATGGGTATTGTGACACACACACTCTGTCCCATTGGTTTTGTGATATGCGCGCTATCCAATGGGGTTTGTGACAGACACACTGTCCAGGGGGGTTTGTGACACACACGCTGTCCAATGGTTTTGTAACACACACACTGTCTAATGGGGTTTGTGATACACACGCTGTCCAATGGGGCTTGTGACAAACACGCTGTCTAATGGGGTTTGTGACACACACGCTGTCCAATAGTGTTTGTGACACACACACTGTCCAATGGGGATTGTGACACACACACACTATCTAATGGGGTTTGTCACACACACTCTGTCCAATGGAGTTTATGACACACACAGTGTCCATGGGGGTTTGGTACACATGCGCTGTGCAATGGGGTTTGTCACACACACTCTGTCCAATGGGGTTTGTGACACACACAATGTCGAATGGGTATTGTTACACACACACGCTGTCCAATGGGGTTTGTGACACACAAACACAGTCCAGGGGCGTTTGTCACACCCAGTCTGTCTAATAGGGTTTGTGCCAAACACACGCTGTCCAACGGTGTTTGTGACACACACGCTGTCCAGGGGGGTTTGTGACACACACTCTGTCCAATGGGGTTTGTGACACACACACACTGTCCAAAGGGGATTGCGACACACACACGCTGTCCAATGGTGTTTGTGACATGCATGCTGTCCAAAGTTGTTTGTGACAAACACAGTGTCCATTGCGGTTTGGGACACACACACGTTATCCAGTTGGGTTTGTGACACACACACTTTCTAATGGGGTTTGTGACACACACGCGCTGTCCAAAGGTGTTTGTGAAACACACGCTGTCAAATGGGGTTTGTGACACACACAGTGTCCAGGGGAGATTGTGTCACACACGCTGTCCAGTGGGGTTTTTGACACACACACTCTCCAATAGGGTTTGTGATAGACACACTGTCAAATGGGAATTGTGACACACAAGCTGTCCAATGGGGATTGTGACACACACACGCTGTCCCATGGGGTTTGTGAAACACATGTTGTCCAAGGGGTTTTGTGACAGACACAGTGTACAGGAGGCTTTGTGACACACACGCTGTCCAATGGAGTTTGTGACAAACAGGCTGCCTAATGGGGTTTGTGACAAACACGCTGTCCAA
The DNA here is from genome assembly GCF_036013475.1 of Columba livia. Lineage (NCBI taxonomy): Eukaryota > Metazoa > Chordata > Aves > Columbiformes > Columbidae > Columba > Columba livia. Next base: position 2,267,262 of record NW_027043009.1, on the reverse strand, counting down.
AGGGTATTGTTACACACACTCGCTGTCCAAGGGGGTTTGTGACGCACAAACTGTCCAATGATGTTTGCGACACACACGCTGCCCAATGGGGCTTGTGATACACACGCTGTCCAATGGGGTTCGTGACACACACGCTGCCTAGTGGTTTTTGTGACACACACACTGTGCAGTAGGGTTTGTGATACACATGCTATCCAATGGGGTTTGTGACATACACACGTTCGAATGATGTTTGAGGCACACACATGCTCTCTAATGGTGTTTGTGACACACACACTCAGTACAATGGGGTTTGTGACTCGCACACTGTCCAATGGGGTTTGTGACACATACACGCTATCAAATGGGGTTTATGAAACACACATTTTCCAATAGCGCTTGTGACACACACACGCTGTCCAATGGGGTTTGTCACACCCACTCTGACAAATGGGTTTTGTGACAAACACACGATGTCCAATGATGTTAGTGACACACACGCTGTCCAGGGGGGTTTGTGACACACACACTGTCCAATGGGGTTTGTGAAACACACACACTGTCCAATGGGGATTGTGACACACACGCTGTCCAGTGGGGTTTGTGACACACACGCTGTTCAATAGGTTTTGTGACATACACACGCTGCCCAATAGTGTTTGTGACACACACGGTGTGAAATGGGGTTTGTGACACACACAATGTCCAGGGGGGATTGTGACACACACACTGTCCAATGGGGTTTGTCACACCCACTCTCTCAAATGGGGTTTGTGACAAACACACGCTGTCAAATGATGTTTGTGACACACACGCTGTCCAGGGGGGTTTGTGACACACACAATGTCCAAAGGAGTTTGTGACACACACTCTGTCCAATGGGGTTTGTGACACACACGCTGTCCAAAGGGTTTTGTGACACACATGCTCTCCAGGGGGGTTTGTGACACACACAATGTCCAACGGGGTTTGGGACACACAAGCTGTCCAGTGGGGTTTGTGACACACACAATGTGCAATAGGGTTTGTGAGATACACACGCTGTCCAAGAGTGTTTCTGACACACACACAATGTCTAATGGGTTTTGTGACACACACGCTGTCCAATGGGTATTGCGACACACACACTGTCCAGGGGGGTTTGTGACACACATACTCTGTCCAATGGTGCTTGTGGAGCACAAGCTGTGCATTGGGGTTCGTGACACACACGCTGTCCAGTGGTTTCTATGATACACACACTGTCCAATAGGGTTTGTGACACACACACTGTCCAGGGGGTTTTGTTACACACACGCTATCCAGTCTGGTTTGTGACAGGCAAACCGTCCAGTGGGGTTTGTGACATGTACATGCTATCAAATGGGGTTTATTGAAAACACATTTTCCCAAGGGATTTGTGACAAACGCACGCTGTCCAATGGGGTTTGTCACACCCACTTTGTCCAATGGGGTTTGTGACAAACACACTCTGTCCAATGGTGTTTGTGACACACAAGATGTCCAAAGATTTTTGTGACACATACGCTGTCCAATGGGTTTTGTGACACACACTCTGTCCAATGGGGATTGTGACACACACATTGTCCAATGGGGATTGTGACACACACACGCTGTCAAATGGGGTTTGTGACACACAAACACAGTCCAGCGGGGTTTGGCACACGCAGTCTGTCCAATGGGGTTTGTGACACACAAACTGTGCAATGGGGTTTCTCACACACACTCTGTCCAATGGGGTTTGTAACACACACGCTATCCAATGAGGATTGTGAGACATGCGCTGTACAATGAGGTTTGTGACACACACACTCTGTCCAATGGGCTTGTGACACACACACTGTCTTAAGGGGTTTGTGATACACACACGCTGTCCAGTGGGTTTTGTGACACACACACTGTCTAATTGGATTTGTGGCACACATATGGTATCAAATGGGGTTTGCGACACACACAATTTCCAGTGGGGTTTGTGACACACACACTTTCCAATGGGGTTTCTGACACACACACGCTGTCCAATGGTGTTTGTGACACGCACGGTGTCAAATGGTGTTTGTGACACACACAATATCCAGGGGGGAACGTGACACACACACTGTCCAATGGGGTTTGTCACACCCACTCTGTCCAATGGGGATTGTGACACACACACACTGTCCAATGGGAAATGTGACACACACATGCTGTCCAATGGGGATTGTGACAGACACATGCGGTGCAATGGTGTTTGTGACACACATGCTGTCCAATGGGGTTTGTGACACTAACGCTGTCCAAGTGGGTTTGTGACACACACACTGTCCATTGGAGTTTGTAACACACACACGCTATCCAATGGGTTTGTGACACACACACTTTTCAATGAGGTTTGTGACACACACTCTGTCCAATGGGTTTTGTGACAAACACATTGTCTAAAGGGGTTTTTGACACAGACACGCTGTCCAGTGAGGTTTTGAAACACACTCTGTCCAATAGGTTTTGTGACACACACACGGTCCAATAGGGATTGTGACACACACAATGTACAATGGATTTGTGACACACACTCTGTCAAATGGGGTTTATGACACACACACTGTCCAAAGGGGATTATGACACACACACACTGTCCAATGGGGATTGTTACACACACAAGCTCCAATGGGGTTTGTGACACACACGCTGTCCGATGGGGATTGTGACACACAGACGCTGTCCAACGGTGTTTGTGACACGGATGCTGTCCGATGGGGTTTTTGACACACATACACAGTCCAGCGGGGTTTGTGACACACACACAGTTCAATGGGGTTTGTGACACACACGCTGTCAAATGGGGTTTTTGACACACCACACACACTCTGTCCAATGGGGAATGTGACACATACGCTGTCCAATGGGGTTTGTGACACACACGCTGCCCAGTGGGATTTGTGACACACACACTGTCCTATAGGGATTTTGACACACACATGCTATACCATGGGTTTTGTAACACACACACTTTCCAAGAGGCTGTCCAATGCAGTTTGTGACACACACGCTTTCACATGGGGTTTGTGACACACACTCTGTCCAGGGGAGTTTGTGACACACATACGGTCCAATGGCGTTTGTGAAATACTCTCTGTCCAATGGGGTTTGTGACACACACACACTGTCCAAATGGGTTTGTGACACACACACTGTCCAATGGGGTTTGTGACACACACGCTGTCCAATGGAGATTGCGACACACACATGCTGTCCAATGTTGTTTGTAACACGCATGCTTTCCAATGGTGTTTGTGACAAACAGTCTACCCTTTGCGGTTTGGGACACACACACTTTTCAAGGTGGTTTGTGTCACACACGCTGTCCAATGGGGTTTGTGACACACTGTGTCTACGGGGGTTTGTGACAAACACGCTGTCCAATGGGGATTGTGACACACAGACGCTGTCCAACGGTTTTTGTGACACGGATGCTGTCCGATGGGGTTTTTGACACACATACACAGTCCAGGGGGGTTTGTGACACACAAACAGTTCAATGGGGTCTGTGACACACACATCGTCCAATGGGGTTTGTCTCACACACACTGTCCAATGGGGTTTGTGACACACACGCTGTCCAGTGGGGATTGTGACACACAGACGCTGTCCAACGGTGTTTGTGACACGGATGCTGTCCGATGGGGTTTTTGACACACATACACAGTCCAGGGTGGTTTGTGACACACACGCTGTCCAATTTGCTTTGTGACACACACGCTGTCCAATGGGGTTTGTGACTCAGATAATCTCCAGGGGTGTTTGTGAAACACAAGCTGTCCAGAGGGGTTTGTGAAACACACACTGTCCAATGGGTATTGTGACACACACACTGTCCAATGGGGTTTATGACACACACGCTGTCAAATGGGGTTTGTGACAAACCACACACACTCTGTCCAATGGGGAATGTGACACACACGCTGTCCAATGGGGTTCGTGACACACACGCTGTCCAATTTGGTTTGTGACACACACGCAGTCCAATGGGGTTTGTGACTCAGATAATCTCCAGGGGTGTTTGTTGATCACACGCTGTCCAGAGGGATTTGTGACACACACACTGTCCAATGGGTATTGTGACACACACACCATGTCCAATGGTGTTTGTGACACACACACACTCCAAAGTGGTTTTGACACACACACGCTGTCCAATTGGGTTTGCGATACACACACGCTATCCAATGGGGGTTGTGACACAAACACTGTCCAATGGGATTGTTGACAAACAAACTGTCCAATGGGGTTTGTGACACTTACGCTGTCCAATGGAGTTTGTCACACATACTCTGTTCAACGGGGATTGTGACACACACACGCTGTCCAGAGAGGTTTGTGACACACACACTGTCCAATGGGGATTGTCACACACACACGCTGTCCCATGGGTTTTTTCACACGCATGCTGTCCAATGGGGTTTGTGACACACACACTGTCCAATGGGGTTTGTAACACACACGCTCTCCAATGGGTTTTCTGACACACACAATCTGTCCAATTGGGCTTGTGACACCCACACTGTACAGGGGGGTTTGTTACACACGCTCTATCCAATGGGGTGTGTGACACACAAAGTTTACAATGGGGTTTGTGACATACACACTGTCCAGGGGGGATTGTGACACACACACTGATTAATGGGGTTTCTCACACACTCTCTATCCAATGGGATTTGTGACACAAAACTCTCCGATGGGCATTGTGACACACACACGCTGTAACATGGGGTTTGTGACACACATGCTGTCAAATGGGGTTTGTGACACACACATTGTCCTGAGTGGTTTGTGACTCAGAGACTCTCCAGGGTTGTTTGTTACACACACGCTGTCCAGAGGGGTTTGCGACACACACACTGTCCAATGGGTTTGTGACACACACACGCTGTCCAATGGGGTTTTTAACACACACGCTGCCCAATGGGATTTGTGACATACACACTCTCCAGGGTGGTTTGTGACAAAGACGCTGCAGAATTGGGTTTGTGAAACACACTCTGTCCGATGGGGATTGTGACACTCACACGCTGTCCAATGGGGTTTGAGACACGGATGCTGTCCCATGGGGTTCATGACAAACACTCTGTCCAATAGGGTTTGTGACATACACATGCTATACAACGGGGTTTGTGACACACACACTTTCCAATGTGGTTTGTGACTCACACGATGTCCAATGGGGTTTGTGACACCCGCACTGTCCAGGGGGGTTTGTGACACACACGCTCTCCAATTTGGTTTGTGACACATACGCTATCCAATGGGGTTTGTGACACAGACAATCTCCAGGGGTGTTTGTGAAACACACGCTGTCCAGAGGGGTTTGTGACACACACACTGTCCAATGGGGATTGTGACACACACACTGTCCAATGGGGTTTGTGACACACACACTCTCCAAAGGGGTTTGACACACACACGCTGTCCAATGGGGTTTTCGACACACACACGCTATCCAATGGGGATTGTGACACACACACTGTCCAAGGCGGATTGTGACACACACAAACTCTGTCCAATGGGGTTGTTGACAAACAAACTGTCCAATGGGGTTTGTGACACATACGCTGTCCAATGGAGTTTGTCACACACACTCTGTTCAATGGGGACTGTGACACATACACGCTGTCCAGAAAGTTTTGTGATGCACACACTGTCCAATGGGGATTATGACACACACACGCTGTCCCATGGGTTTTTTCACACACATGCTGTCCAATGGGGTTTGTGACACACACACTGTCCAATGGGGTTTGTAACACACACACTCTCCAATGGGTTTTGTGAAACACACAATCTGTCCAATGGGGCATGTGATACACACACTGTACAGGGGGGTTTGTTACACACACTCTATCCAAAGGGGTCTGTGACACACAAAGTTTCCAATGGGGTTTGTGCCATACACACTGTCCAGGGGGGATTGTGACACACACACTGATTAATGGGGTTTCTCACACACACTCTGTTCAATGGGGTTTGTGACACACAACTCTCCAATGGGCATTGTTACACACACACCCTGTCTAATGGGTTAGTGACACACACACTCTGTCCAACGAGGCTTGTGACACACACGCTGTCCAATGGGTATTGTGACACACACACGCTGTAACATGGGGTTTGTGACACACATGCTGTCCAATGGGGTTTGTGACACACGCAATGTCTCGAGGGGTTTGTGACTCAGAGACTCTCCAGGGTTGTTTGTGACACACACGCTCTTCAGAGGGGTTTGTGACACACACACCGTTCAAAGGGGTTTGTGACACACACGCTGTCCAATGGGATTTGTGACACACACACTGTCCAGTGGGGTTTGTGACACACACGCTGTCAAATGTGATTTGTGAAACACACTCTGTCCGATGGGGATTGTGACACACACGCTGTCCAATGGGGTTTGAGAAACGGGCGCTGTCCCATGGGGTTCATGACAAACACTGTGTCCAATAGGGTTTGTGACATACACACGCTATACAATGGGATTTGTGACACACAGACTTTCCAATGTGGTTTGTGACACACACGCTGTCCAATGGGTTTTGTGACACACAGACTGTCTAAGGGGTTTGTGACACACCCACGCTCTCCAAAGGTGTTTCTGACACACACGCTGTCAAATGGGGTTTGTGACACCCGCACTGTCCAGGGGGGTTTGTGACACACACACTGTCTGTCCAATGGGGTTTGTCACACACACTCTGTCCAATGGGGTTTCTGACACACACGCTGTCCAATGGGGATTGGGACATACACACGCTGTCCAATGGGGATTGTGATACACACACGCTGTCCAATGGGGATTGTGATATACACACGCTGTCCAATGGTGTTTGTGATACACATGCTGACCAGTGGTGTTTGTGACACACACGCTGAATATTGCGGTTTGGGACACACACACTTTCCAAAGGGGTTTGTGTCATACACGCTGTCCAATGGGGTTTGTGTCACACACCGTGTCCAGGGGGGTTTGTGACACAAACGCTGTACAGTGGGGTTTTTGACACACACACTGTCCAATAGTGTTTGTGACACACACACGCTATCCAATGGTGTTTGTGACACAAACACTTTCCAGTGGGGTTTGTGACATACACACGCTATCCTATGGGGTTTGTGACACACACACTTTCCAATGGTGTTTCTGACACACACGGTGTCCAATGGGTTTTGCGACACACATGCTATCCAATGGGGTTTGTGACACACACGCTATCCAATGGGGTTTGTGTCAAACAAACTGTCCAATGGGGATTGTGACACACACACACTGTCCAATGCGGATTGTGACATACACACGCTGTGTAATGGGGTTTGTGTCACACACACTGTATAGGGATGTTTGTAAAGAACACTCTGTCCAATGGGGTTTGTGACACACACACTGTCCAGGGGGGTTTGTGACACACACGCTGTCCAATTTGCTTTGTGACACACACGCTGTCCAATGGGGTTTGTGACTCAGATAATCTCCAGGGGTGTTTGTGAAACACAAGCTGTCCAGAGGGGTTTGTGAAACACACACTGTCCAATGGGTATTGTGACACACACACTGTCCAATGGGGTTTATGACACACACGCTGTCAAATGGGGTTTGTGACAAACCACACACACTCTGTCCAATGGGGAATGTGACACACACGCTGTCCAATGGGGTTCGTGACACACACGCTGTCCAATTTGGTTTGTGACACACACGCTGTCCAATGGGGTTTGTGACTCAGATAATCTCCAGGGGTGTTTGTTGAACACACGCTGTCCAGAGGGATTTGTGACACACACACTGTCCAATGGGTATTGTGACACACACCATGTCCAATGGTGTTTGTGACACACACACACTCCAAAGTGGTTTTGACACACACACGCTGTCCAATTGGGTTTGCGATACACACACGCTATCCAATGGGGGTTGTGGCACAAACACTGTCCAATGGGATTGTTGACAAACAAACTGTCCAATGGGGTTTGTGACACTTACGCTGTCCAATGGAGTTTGTCACACATACTCTGTTCAACGGGGATTGTGACACACACACGCTGTCCAGAGAGGTTTGTGACACACACACTGTCCAATGGGGATTGTTACACACACACGCTGTCCCATGGGTTTTTTCACACGCATGCTGTCCAATGGGGTTTGTGACACACACACTGTCCAATGGGGTTTGTAACACACACGCTCTCCAATGGGTTTTCTGACACACACAATCTGTCCAATTGGGCTTGTGACACCCACACTGTACAGGGGGGTTTGTTACACACGCTCTATCCAATGGGGTGTGTGACACACAAAGTTTACAATGGGGTTTGTGACATACACACTGTCCAGGGGGGATTGTGACACACACACTGATTAATGGGGTTTCTCACACACTCTCTATCCAATGGGATTTGTGACACAAAACTCTCCGATGGGCATTGTGACACACACACGCTGTAACATGGGGTTTGTGACACACATGCTGTCAAATGGGGTTTGTGACACACACATTGTCCTGAGTGGTTTGTGACTCAGAGACTCTCCAGGGTTGTTTGTTACACACACGCTGTCCAGAGGGGTTTGCGACACACACACTGTCCAATGGGTTTGTGACACACACACGCTGTCCAATGGGGTTTTTAACACACACGCTGCCCAATGGGATTTGTGACATACACACTCTCCAGGGTGGTTTGTGACAAAGACGCTGCAGAATTGGGTTTGTGAAACACACTCTGTCCGATGGGGATTGTGACACTCACACGCTGTCCAATGGGGTTTGAGACACGGATGCTGTCCCATGGGGTTCATGACAAACACTCTGTCCAATAGGGTTTGTGACATACACATGCTATACAACGGGGTTTGTGACACACACACTTTCCAATGTGGTTTGTGACTCACACGATGTCCAATGGGGTTTGTGACACCCGCACTGTCCAGGGGGGTTTGTGACACACACGCTCTCCAATTTGGTTTGTGACACATACGCTATCCAATGGGGTTTGTGACACAGACAATCTCCAGGGGTGTTTGTGAAACACACGCTGTCCAGAGGGGTTTGTGACACACACACTGTCCAATGGGGATTGTGACACACACACTGTCCAATGGGGTTTGTGACACACACACTCTCCAAAGGGGTTTGACACACACACGCTGTCCAATGGGGTTTTCGACACACACACCATGTCCAATGGGGATTGTGACACACACACTGTCCAAGGCGGATTGTGACACACACAAACTCTGTCCAATGGGGTTGTTGACAAACAAACTGTCCAATGGGGTTTGTGACACATACGCTGTCCAATGGAGTTTGTCACACACACTCTGTTCAATGGGGACTGTGACACATACACGCTGTCCAGAAAGTTTTGTGATGCACACACTGTCCAATGGGGATTATGACACACACACGCTGTCCCATGGGTTTTTTCACACACATGCTGTCCAATGGGGTTTGTGACACACACACTGTCCAATGGGGTTTGTAACACACACACTCTCCAATGGGTTTTGTGAAACACACAATCTGTCCAATGGGGCATGTGATACACACACTGTACAGGGGGGTTTGTTACACACACTCTATCCAAAGGGGTCTGTGACACACAAAGTTTCCAATGGGGTTTGTGCCATACACACTGTCCAGGGGGGATTGTGACACACACACTGATTAATGGGGTTTCTCACACACACTCTGTTCAATGGGGTTTGTGACACACAACTCTCCAATGGGCATTGTTACACACACACCCTGTCTAATGGGTTAGTGACACACACACTCTGTCCAACGAGGCTTGTGACACACACGCTGTCCAATGGGTATTGTGACACACACACGCTGTAACATGGGGTTTGTGACACACATGCTGTCCAATGGGGTTTGTGACACACGCAATGTCTCGAGGGGTTTGTGACTCAGAGACTCTCCAGGGTTGTTTGTGACACACACGCTCTTCAGAGGGGTTTGTGACACACACACCGTTCAAAGGGGTTTGTGACACACACGCTGTCCAATGGGATTTGTGACACACACACTGTCCAGTGGGGTTTGTGACACACACGCTGTCAAATGTGATTTGTGAAACACACTCTGTCCGATGGGGATTGTGACACACACGCTGTCCAATGGGGTTTGAGAAACGGGCGCTGTCCCATGGGGTTCATGACAAACACTGTGTCCAATAGGGTTTGTGACATACACACGCTATACAATGGGATTTGTGACACACAGACTTTCCAATGTGGTTTGTGACACACACGCTGTCCAATGGGTTTTGTGACACACAGACTGTCTAAGGGGTTTGTGACACACCCACGCTCTCCAAAGGTGTTTCTGACACACACGCTGTCAAATGGGGTTTGTGACACCCGCACTGTCCAGGGGGGTTTGTGACACACACACTGTCTGTCCAATGGGGTTTGTCACACACACTCTGTCCAATGGGGTTTCTGACACACACGCTGTCCAATGGGGATTGGGACATACACACGCTGTCCAATGGGGATTGTGATACACACACGCTGTCCAATGGGGATTGTGATATACACACGCTGTCCAATGGTGTTTGTGATACACATGCTGACCAGTGGTGTTTGTGACACACACGCTGAATATTGCGGTTTGGGACACACACACTTTCCAAAGGGGTTTGTGTCATACACGCTGTCCAATGGGGTTTGTGTCACACACCGTGTCCAGGGGGGTTTGTGACACAAACGCTGTACAGTGGGGTTTTTGACACACACACTGTCCAATAGTGTTTGTGACACACACACGCTATCCAATGGTGTTTGTGACACAAACACTTTCCAGTGGGGTTTGTGACATACACACGCTATCCTATGGGGTTTGTGACACACACACTTTCCAATGGTGTTTCTGACACACACGGTGTCCAATGGGTTTTGCGACACACATGCTATCCAATGGGGTTTGTGTCAAACAAACTGTCCAATGGGGATTGTGACACACACACACTGTCCAATGCGGATTGTGACATACACACGCTGTGTAATGCGGATTGTGACATACACACGCTGTGTAATGGGGTTTGTGTCACACACACTGTATAGGGATGTTTGTAAAGAACACTCTGTCCAATGGGGTTTGTGACACACACACTGTCCAGGGGGGTTTGTGACACACACGCTGTCCAATTTGCTTTGTGACACACACGCTGTCCAATGGGGTTTGTGACTCAGATAATCTCCAGGGGTGTTTGTGAAACACAAGCTGTCCAGAGGGGTTTGTGAAACACACACTGTCCAATGGGTATTGTGACACACACACTGTCCAATGGGGTTTATGACACACACGCTGTCAAATGGGGTTTGTGACAAACCACACACACTCTGTCCAATGGGGAATGTGACACACACGCTGTCCAATGGGGTTCGTGACACACACGCTGTCCAATTTGGTTTGTGACACACACGCTGTCCAATGGGGTTTGTGACTCAGATAATCTCCAGGGGTGTTTGTTGAACACACGCTGTCCAGAGGGATTTGTGACACACACACTGTCCAATGGGTATTGTGACACACACCATGTCCAATGGTGTTTGTGACACACACACACTCCAAAGTGGTTTTGACACACACACGCTGTCCAATTGGGTTTGCGATACACACACGCTATCCAATGGGGGTTGTGGCACAAACACTGTCCAATGGGATTGTTGACAAACAAACTGTCCAATGGGGTTTGTGACACTTACGCTGTCCAATGGAGTTTGTCACACATACTCTGTTCAACGGGGATTGTGACACACACACGCTGTCCAGAGAGGTTTGTGACACACACACTGTCCAATGGGGATTGTTACACACACACGCTGTCCCATGGGTTTTTTCACACGCATGCTGTCCAATGGGGTTTGTGACACACACACTGTCCAATGGGGTTTGTAACACACACGCTCTCCAATGGGTTTTCTGACACACACAATCTGTCCAATTGGGCTTGTGACACCCACACTGTACAGGGGGGTTTGTTACACACGCTCTATCCAATGGGGTGTGTGACACACAAAGTTTACAATGGGGTTTGTGACATACACACTGTCCAGGGGGGATTGTGACACACACACTGATTAATGGGGTTTCTCACACACTCTCTATCCAATGGGATTTGTGACACAAAACTCTCCGATGGGCATTGTGACACACACACGCTGTAACATGGGGTTTGTGACACACATGCTGTCAAATGGGGTTTGTGACACACACATTGTCCTGAGTGGTTTGTGACTCAGAGACTCTCCAGGGTTGTTTGTTACACACACGCTGTCCAGAGGGGTTTGCGACACACACACTGTCCAATGGGTTTGTGACACACACACGCTGTCCAATGGGGTTTTTAACACACACGCTGCCCAATGGGATTTGTGACATACACACTCTCCAGGGTGGTTTGTGACAAAGACGCTGCAGAATTGGGTTTGTGAAACACACTCTGTCCGATGGGGATTGTGACACTCACACGCTGTCCAATGGGGTTTGAGACACGGATGCTGTCCCATGGGGTTCATGACAAACACTCTGTCCAATAGGGTTTGTGACATACACATGCTATACAACGGGGTTTGTGACACACACACTTTCCAATGTGGTTTGTGACTCACACGATGTCCAATGGGGTTTGTGACACCCGCACTGTCCAGGGGGGTTTGTGACACACACGCTCTCCAATTTGGTTTGTGACACATACGCTATCCAATGGGGTTTGTGACACAGACAATCTCCAGGGGTGTTTGTGAAACACACGCTGTCCAGAGGGGTTTGTGACACACACACTGTCCAATGGGGATTGTGACACACACACTGTCCAATGGGGTTTGTGACACACACACTCTCCAAAGGGGTTTGACACACACACGCTGTCCAATGGGGTTTTCGACACACACACGCTATCCAATGGGGATTGTGACACACACACTGTCCAAGGCGGATTGTGACACACACAAACTCTGTCCAATGGGGTTGTTGACAAACAAACTGTCCAATGGGGTTTGTGACACATACGCTGTCCAATGGAGTTTGTCACACACACTCTGTTCAATGGGGACTGTGACACATACACGCTGTCCAGAAAGTTTTGTGATGCACACACTGTCCAATGGGGATTATGACACACACACGCTGTCCCATGGGTTTTTTCACACACATGCTGTCCAATGGGGTTTGTGACACACACACTGTCCAATGGGGTTTGTAACACACACACTCTCCAATGGGTTTTGTGAAACACACAATCTGTCCAATGGGGCATGTGATACACACACTGTACAGGGGGGTTTGTTACACACACTCTATCCAAAGGGGTCTGTGACACACAAAGTTTCCAATGGGGTTTGTGCCATACACACTGTCCAGGGGGGATTGTGACACACACACTGATTAATGGGGTTTCTCACACACACTCTGTTCAATGGGGTTTGTGACACACAACTCTCCAATGGGCATTGTTACACACACACCCTGTCTAATGGGTTAGTGACACACACACTCTGTCCAACGAGGCTTGTGACACACACGCTGTCCAATGGGTATTGTGACACACACACGCTGTAACATGGGGTTTGTGACACACATGCTGTCCAATGGGGTTTGTGACACACGCAATGTCTCGAGGGGTTTGTGACTCAGAGACTCTCCAGGGTTGTTTGTGACACACACGCTCTTCAGAGGGGTTTGTGACACACACACCGTTCAAAGGGGTTTGTGACACACACGCTGTCCAATGGGATTTGTGACACACACACTGTCCAGTGGGGTTTGTGACACACACGCTGTCAAATGTGATTTGTGAAACACACTCTGTCCGATGGGGATTGTGACACACACGCTGTCCAATGGGGTTTGAGAAACGGGCGCTGTCCCATGGGGTTCATGACAAACACTGTGTCCAATAGGGTTTGTGACATACACACGCTATACAATGGGATTTGTGACACACAGACTTTCCAATGTGGTTTGTGACACACACGCTGTCCAATGGGTTTTGTGACACACAGACTGTCTAAGGGGTTTGTGACACACCCACGCTCTCCAAAGGTGTTTCTGACACACACGCTGTCAAATGGGGTTTGTGACACCCGCACTGTCCAGGGGGGTTTGTGACACACACACTGTCTGTCCAATGGGGTTTGTCACACACACTCTGTCCAATGGGGTTTCTGACACACACGCTGTCCAATGGGGATTGGGACATACACACGCTGTCCAATGGGGATTGTGATACACACACGCTGTCCAATGGGGATTGTGATATACACACGCTGTCCAATGGTGTTTGTGATACACATGCTGACCAGTGGTGTTTGTGACACACACGCTGAATATTGCGGTTTGGGACACACACACTTTCCAAAGGGGTTTGTGTCATACACGCTGTCCAATGGGGTTTGTGTCACACACCGTGTCCAGGGGGGTTTGTGACACAAACGCTGTACAGTGGGGTTTTTGACACACACACTGTCCAATAGTGTTTGTGACACACACACGCTATCCAATGGTGTTTGTGACACAAACACTTTCCAGTGGGGTTTGTGACATACACACGCTATCCTATGGGGTTTGTGACACACACACTTTCCAATGGTGTTTCTGACACACACGGTGTCCAATGGGTTTTGCGACACACATGCTATCCAATGGGGTTTGTGACACACACGCTATCCAATGGGGTTTGTGTCAAACAAACTGTCCAATGGGGATTGTGACACACACACACTGTCCAATGCGGATTGTGACATACACACGCTGTGTAATGGGGTTTGTGTCACACACACTGTATAGGGATGTTTGTAAAGAACACTCTGTCCAATGGGGTTTGTGACACACACACTGTCCAGGGGGGTTTGTGACACACACGCTGTCCAATTTGCTTTGTGACACACACGCTGTCCAATGGGGTTTGTGACTCAGATAATCTCCAGGGGTGTTTGTGAAACACAAGCTGTCCAGAGGGGTTTGTGAAACACACACTGTCCAATGGGTATTGTGACACACACACTGTCCAATGGGGTTTATGACACACACGCTGTCAAATGGGGTTTGTGACAAACCACACACACTCTGTCCAATGGGGAATGTGACACACACGCTGTCCAATGGGGTTCGTGACACACACGCTGTCCAATTTGGTTTGTGACACACACGCTGTCCAATGGGGTTTGTGACTCAGATAATCTCCAGGGGTGTTTGTTGAACACACGCTGTCCAGAGGGATTTGTGACACACACACTGTCCAATGGGTATTGTGACACACACCATGTCCAATGGTGTTTGTGACACACACACACTCCAAAGTGGTTTTGACACACACACGCTGTCCAATTGGGTTTGCGATACACACACGCTATCCAATGGGGGTTGTGGCACAAACACTGTCCAATGGGATTGTTGACAAACAAACTGTCCAATGGGGTTTGTGACACTTACGCTGTCCAATGGAGTTTGTCACACATACTCTGTTCAACGGGGATTGTGACACACACACGCTGTCCAGAGAGGTTTGTGACACACACACTGTCCAATGGGGATTGTTACACACACACGCTGTCCCATGGGTTTTTTCACACGCATGCTGTCCAATGGGGTTTGTGACACACACACTGTCCAATGGGGTTTGTAACACACACGCTCTCCAATGGGTTTTCTGACACACACAATCTGTCCAATTGGGCTTGTGACACCCACACTGTACAGGGGGGTTTGTTACACACGCTCTATCCAATGGGGTGTGTGACACACAAAGTTTACAATGGGGTTTGTGACATACACACTGTCCAGGGGGGATTGTGACACACACACTGATTAATGGGGTTTCTCACACACTCTCTATCCAATGGGATTTGTGACACAAAACTCTCCGATGGGCATTGTGACACACACACGCTGTAACATGGGGTTTGTGACACACATGCTGTCAAATGGGGTTTGTGACACACACATTGTCCTGAGTGGTTTGTGACTCAGAGACTCTCCAGGGTTGTTTGTTACACACACGCTGTCCAGAGGGGTTTGCGACACACACACTGTCCAATGGGTTTGTGACACACACACGCTGTCCAATGGGGTTTTTAACACACACGCTGCCCAATGGGATTTGTGACATACACACTCTCCAGGGTGGTTTGTGACAAAGACGCTGCAGAATTGGGTTTGTGAAACACACTCTGTCCGATGGGGATTGTGACACTCACACGCTGTCCAATGGGGTTTGAGACACGGATGCTGTCCCATGGGGTTCATGACAAACACTCTGTCCAATAGGGTTTGTGACATACACATGCTATACAACGGGGTTTGTGACACACACACTTTCCAATGTGGTTTGTGACTCACACGATGTCCAATGGGGTTTGTGACACCCGCACTGTCCAGGGGGGTTTGTGACACACACGCTCTCCAATTTGGTTTGTGACACATACGCTATCCAATGGGGTTTGTGACACAGACAATCTCCAGGGGTGTTTGTGAAACACACGCTGTCCAGAGGGGTTTGTGACACACACACTGTCCAATGGGGATTGTGACACACACACTGTCCAATGGGGTTTGTGACACACACACTCTCCAAAGGGGTTTGACACACACACGCTGTCCAATGGGGTTTTCGACACACACACGCTATCCAATGGGGATTGTGACACACACACTGTCCAAGGCGGATTGTGACACACACAAACTCTGTCCAATGGGGTTGTTGACAAACAAACTGTCCAATGGGGTTTGTGACACATACGCTGTCCAATGGAGTTTGTCACACACACTCTGTTCAATGGGGACTGTGACACATACACGCTGTCCAGAAAGTTTTGTGATGCACACACTGTCCAATGGGGATTATGACACACACACGCTGTCCCATGGGTTTTTTCACACACATGCTGTCCAATGGGGTTTGTGACACACACACTGTCCAATGGGGTTTGTAACACACACACTCTCCAATGGGTTTTGTGAAACACACAATCTGTCCAATGGGGCATGTGATACACACACTGTACAGGGGGGTTTGTTACACACACTCTATCCAAAGGGGTCTGTGACACACAAAGTTTCCAATGGGGTTTGTGCCATACACACTGTCCAGGGGGGATTGTGACACACACACTGATTAATGGGGTTTCTCACACACACTCTGTTCAATGGGGTTTGTGACACACAACTCTCCAATGGGCATTGTTACACACACACCCTGTCTAATGGGTTAGTGACACACACACTCTGTCCAACGAGGCTTGTGACACACACGCTGTCCAATGGGTATTGTGACACACACACGCTGTAACATGGGGTTTGTGACACACATGCTGTCCAATGGGGTTTGTGACACACGCAATGTCTCGAGGGGTTTGTGACTCAGAGACTCTCCAGGGTTGTTTGTGACACACACGCTCTTCAGAGGGGTTTGTGACACACACACCGTTCAAAGGGGTTTGTGACACACACGCTGTCCAATGGGATTTGTGACACACACACTGTCCAGTGGGGTTTGTGACACACACGCTGTCAAATGTGATTTGTGAAACACACTCTGTCCGATGGGGATTGTGACACACACGCTGTCCAATGGGGTTTGAGAAACGGGCGCTGTCCCATGGGGTTCATGACAAACACTGTGTCCAATAGGGTTTGTGACATACACACGCTATACAATGGGATTTGTGACACACAGACTTTCCAATGTGGTTTGTGACACACACGCTGTCCAATGGGTTTTGTGACACACAGACTGTCTAAGGGGTTTGTGACACACCCACGCTCTCCAAAGGTGTTTCTGACACACACGCTGTCAAATGGGGTTTGTGACACCCGCACTGTCCAGGGGGGTTTGTGACACACACACTGTCTGTCCAATGGGGTTTGTCACACACACTCTGTCCAATGGGGTTTCTGACACACACGCTGTCCAATGGGGATTGGGACATACACACGCTGTCCAATGGGGATTGTGATACACACACGCTGTCCAATGGGGATTGTGATATACACACGCTGTCCAATGGTGTTTCTGATACACATGCTGACCAGTGGTGTTTGTGACACACACGCTGAATATTGCGGTTTGGGACACACACACTTTCCAAAGGGGTTTGTGTCATACACGCTGTCCAATGGGGTTTGTGTCACACACCGTGTCCAGGGGGGTTTGTGACACAAACGCTGTACAGTGGGGTTTTTGACACACACACTGTCCAATAGTGTTTGTGACACACACACGCTATCCAATGGTGTTTGTGACACAAACACTTTCCAGTGGGGTTTGTGACATACACACGCTATCCTATGGGGTTTGTGACACACACACTTTCCAATGGTGTTTCTGACACACACGGTGTCCAATGGGTTTTGCGACACACATGCTATCCAATGGGGTTTGTGACACACACGCTATCCAATGGGGTTTGTGTCAAACAAACTGTCCAATGGGGATTGTGACACACACAC
The DNA here is from genome assembly GCF_036013475.1 of Columba livia. Classification (NCBI taxonomy): domain Eukaryota; kingdom Metazoa; phylum Chordata; class Aves; order Columbiformes; family Columbidae; genus Columba; species Columba livia. The sequence continues at coordinate 2,248,804 of NW_027043009.1, read as the reverse complement.
ACTGTCCAATGCGGATTGTGACATACACACGCTGTGTAATGGGGTTTGTGTCACACACACTGTATAGGGATGTTTGTAAAGAACACTCTGTCCAATGGGGTTTGTGACACACACACTGTCCAGGGGGGTTTGTGACACACACGCTGTCCAATTTGCTTTGTGACACACACGCTGTCCAATGGGGTTTGTGACTCAGATAATCTCCAGGGGTGTTTGTGAAACACAAGCTGTCCAGAGGGGTTTGTGAAACACACACTGTCCAATGGGTATTGTGACACACACACTGTCCAATGGGGTTTATGACACACACGCTGTCAAATGGGGTTTGTGACAAACCACACACACTCTGTCCAATGGGGAATGTGACACACACGCTGTCCAATGGGGTTCGTGACACACACGCTGTCCAATTTGGTTTGTGACACACACGCTGTCCAATGGGGTTTGTGACTCAGATAATCTCCAGGGGTGTTTGTTGAACACACGCTGTCCAGAGGGATTTGTGACACACACACTGTCCAATGGGTATTGTGACACACACCATGTCCAATGGTGTTTGTGACACACACACACTCCAAAGTGGTTTTGACACACACACGCTGTCCAATTGGGTTTGCGATACACACACGCTATCCAATGGGGGTTGTGGCACAAACACTGTCCAATGGGATTGTTGACAAACAAACTGTCCAATGGGGTTTGTGACACTTACGCTGTCCAATGGAGTTTGTCACACATACTCTGTTCAACGGGGATTGTGACACACACACGCTGTCCAGAGAGGTTTGTGACACACACACTGTCCAATGGGGATTGTTACACACACACGCTGTCCCATGGGTTTTTTCACACGCATGCTGTCCAATGGGGTTTGTGACACACACACTGTCCAATGGGGTTTGTAACACACACGCTCTCCAATGGGTTTTCTGACACACACAATCTGTCCAATTGGGCTTGTGACACCCACACTGTACAGGGGGGTTTGTTACACACGCTCTATCCAATGGGGTGTGTGACACACAAAGTTTACAATGGGGTTTGTGACATACACACTGTCCAGGGGGGATTGTGACACACACACTGATTAATGGGGTTTCTCACACACTCTCTATCCAATGGGATTTGTGACACAAAACTCTCCGATGGGCATTGTGACACACACACGCTGTAACATGGGGTTTGTGACACACATGCTGTCAAATGGGGTTTGTGACACACACATTGTCCTGAGTGGTTTGTGACTCAGAGACTCTCCAGGGTTGTTTGTTACACACACGCTGTCCAGAGGGGTTTGCGACACACACACTGTCCAATGGGTTTGTGACACACACACGCTGTCCAATGGGGTTTTTAACACACACGCTGCCCAATGGGATTTGTGACATACACACTCTCCAGGGTGGTTTGTGACAAAGACGCTGCAGAATTGGGTTTGTGAAACACACTCTGTCCGATGGGGATTGTGACACTCACACGCTGTCCAATGGGGTTTGAGACACGGATGCTGTCCCATGGGGTTCATGACAAACACTCTGTCCAATAGGGTTTGTGACATACACATGCTATACAACGGGGTTTGTGACACACACACTTTCCAATGTGGTTTGTGACTCACACGATGTCCAATGGGGTTTGTGACACCCGCACTGTCCAGGGGGGTTTGTGACACACACGCTCTCCAATTTGGTTTGTGACACATACGCTATCCAATGGGGTTTGTGACACAGACAATCTCCAGGGGTGTTTGTGAAACACACGCTGTCCAGAGGGGTTTGTGACACACACACTGTCCAATGGGGATTGTGACACACACACTGTCCAATGGGGTTTGTGACACACACACTCTCCAAAGGGGTTTGACACACACACGCTGTCCAATGGGGTTTTCGACACACACACGCTATCCAATGGGGATTGTGACACACACACTGTCCAAGGCGGATTGTGACACACACAAACTCTGTCCAATGGGGTTGTTGACAAACAAACTGTCCAATGGGGTTTGTGACACATACGCTGTCCAATGGAGTTTGTCACACACACTCTGTTCAATGGGGACTGTGACACATACACGCTGTCCAGAAAGTTTTGTGATGCACACACTGTCCAATGGGGATTATGACACACACACGCTGTCCCATGGGTTTTTTCACACACATGCTGTCCAATGGGGTTTGTGACACACACACTGTCCAATGGGGTTTGTAACACACACACTCTCCAATGGGTTTTGTGAAACACACAATCTGTCCAATGGGGCATGTGATACACACACTGTACAGGGGGGTTTGTTACACACACTCTATCCAAAGGGGTCTGTGACACACAAAGTTTCCAATGGGGTTTGTGCCATACACACTGTCCAGGGGGGATTGTGACACACACACTGATTAATGGGGTTTCTCACACACACTCTGTTCAATGGGGTTTGTGACACACAACTCTCCAATGGGCATTGTTACACACACACCCTGTCTAATGGGTTAGTGACACACACACTCTGTCCAACGAGGCTTGTGACACACACGCTGTCCAATGGGTATTGTGACACACACACGCTGTAACATGGGGTTTGTGACACACATGCTGTCCAATGGGGTTTGTGACACACGCAATGTCTCGAGGGGTTTGTGACTCAGAGACTCTCCAGGGTTGTTTGTGACACACACGCTCTTCAGAGGGGTTTGTGACACACACACCGTTCAAAGGGGTTTGTGACACACACGCTGTCCAATGGGATTTGTGACACACACACTGTCCAGTGGGGTTTGTGACACACACGCTGTCAAATGTGATTTGTGAAACACACTCTGTCCGATGGGGATTGTGACACACACGCTGTCCAATGGGGTTTGAGAAACGGGCGCTGTCCCATGGGGTTCATGACAAACACTGTGTCCAATAGGGTTTGTGACATACACACGCTATACAATGGGATTTGTGACACACAGACTTTCCAATGTGGTTTGTGACACACACGCTGTCCAATGGGTTTTGTGACACACAGACTGTCTAAGGGGTTTGTGACACACCCACGCTCTCCAAAGGTGTTTCTGACACACACGCTGTCAAATGGGGTTTGTGACACCCGCACTGTCCAGGGGGGTTTGTGACACACACACTGTCTGTCCAATGGGGTTTGTCACACACACTCTGTCCAATGGGGTTTCTGACACACACGCTGTCCAATGGGGATTGGGACATACACACGCTGTCCAATGGGGATTGTGATACACACACGCTGTCCAATGGGGATTGTGATATACACACGCTGTCCAATGGTGTTTGTGATACACATGCTGACCAGTGGTGTTTGTGACACACACGCTGAATATTGCGGTTTGGGACACACACACTTTCCAAAGGGGTTTGTGTCATACACGCTGTCCAATGGGGTTTGTGTCACACACCGTGTCCAGGGGGGTTTGTGACACAAACGCTGTACAGTGGGGTTTTTGACACACACACTGTCCAATGGGGTTAGTGACACACACGATGTCCAATGGGGTTTCTGACACACACACTGAGTCCAATGGGGCTTGTGACACACACGGTGTCAAATGGGGTTCGTGACACATATGCTGTCCAGTGGGATTTGTGAACACACAAACTTTTCAATAGGGTTTGTGACACAGACACGCTATACAATGGGATTTGTGACACACACGGTGTCCAGGGGGGTTTGTGACACACACGCTGTCTAATGGGGTCTGTGACACACACAGTTTCCAATGTGGTTTCTGACACACACACTGTCTAAAGGGGTTTGTGACATTCAATTGTCCAATGGGGATTGTACCACACACATGCTGTCCAATGTGGTTTGTGAAACACACACTCTGTCCAATGGGGCTTGTGACATACACGCTGTCTAGAGGGGTTTGTGACACACACACTGTCCGGACGGGTTTGCGATAAACACAATGTCCAATGGGCTTTGTGACACATACACTGTACAGGGGGGTTTGTGACCCACACACTGTCCAGTGGGTTTTGTGACACACACACTTTCCAATGGGCTTTGTGACTCACACGCTGTCCAATGGTGTTTGTGACACACGCACTATCAAGGCGTGTTTGTGACAAACACACTGTGCAACGGGCTTTGTGACACACACACTGTCTAATGGGTTTTGTGACACTCACGCTCTGTCCAATGGTGTTTGTGACACCCACATTGTCCATTGTGTTTTGTGACACACACACTGTTCAGGGGGGTTTGAGACACACACACTGTCCAATGGGGTTTGTGACACATACACGCTGTCCCATGGGTTTTTTCACTCGCATGCTGTCCAATGGGGTTTGTGACACACATGCTGTCCAATGGGGTTTGTAACACACACGCTCTCCAATGGGTTTTGTGACACACGCAATCTGTCCAATGGGGCTTGTGACACACACACTGTACAGTGGGGTTTGTTACACACGCTCTATCCAATGGGGTCTGTGACACACAAAGTTTCCAATGGGGTTTGTGACACACACGCTGTCCAACGGGAATTGTGATACACACACGCTGTCCAATGGTGTTTGTGATACGCATGCTGACCAATGGTGTTTGTGACACACACGCTGAATATTGCGGTTTGGGACACACACACTTTCCAAAGGGGTTTGTGTCATACACGCTGTCCAATGGGGTTTGTGACACACACAGTGTCCAGGGGGGTTTGTGACACAAACGCTGTACAGAGGGGTTTGTGACACACACACTGTAAAATGGGCTTAGTGACACACAAGTTGTCCAATGGGGTTTCTGACACACACACTCAGTCCAATGGGGCTTGTGACACACACGGTGTCCAATGGGGTTCGTGACGCATATGCTGTCCAGTGGGATTTGTGAACAAACAAACTTTTCAATAGGGTTTGTGACACAGACACGCTATACAATGGGTTTTGTGACACACACGCTGTCCAGGGGGGTTTGTGACACACACGCTGTCTAATGGGGTTTGTGACACACACAGTCTAATGGATTTTGTGACACTCACGCGCTGTCCAATGGTGTTTGTGACACGCACGCTGTCCATTGTGTTTTGTGACACACACACTGTTCAGGAGGGTTTGTGACACACACACTGTCCAATGGGGTTTGCGACACACACACTCTGTCCAGTGGGGGTTGTGATGACACACGTTGTCCAATGGGGTTTCTGACACATGCACTCTGTCCAATGGGGGTTGTGACAGACACGATGTCCAATGGGGTTTGTGCAAACACACGCTATACAATGGGGTTTGTGATACACACACTGTCCAATGGGGTTGGTGACAAATACACGCTATCCAATGTGTTTTGTTACACACACGCTGTGCAATGGGATTTCTGACACACACACTGTCTAATGGGGTTTGTGACAAACACACTGTCCAATACGGATTGTGACAGACACAAGCTGTCCCATGCTCTTTGTGACACGCACGCTGTCCAAAGTGGTTTGTGACACACACATTGTACAGGGGTGTTTGTGACACACACACTGTCCAATGGGGTTTGTGACACATAGGCTGTCCAATGGTTTTTGTGACACACACACTCTGTCCAATGGGGCTTTTGACACACACACAGTCCAATGGGGATTGTGACACACACACTGTACAGGGGGGTTTGTGACACACCCTGTGTCCAATGGGATTTGTGACACACACACTGTCCAATGGGGATTGTGACACACACAAACTCTGTCCGTTGGGGTTGCTGACACACAAACTGTCCAATAGTGTTTGTGAAACACACGCTGTCCAATGGGGTTTGCGACACACACACTCTGTCCAGTGGGGGTTGTGATGACACACGTTGTCCAATGGGGTTTCTGACACATGCACTCTGTCCAATGGGGGTTGTGACACACACGATGTCCAATGGGGTTTGTGACAAACACACGCTATACAATGGGGTTTGTGATACACACACTGTCCAATGGGGTTGGTGACAAATACACGCTATCCAATGTGTTTTGTTACACACACGCTGTGCAATGGGATTTCTGACACACACACTGTCTAATGGGGTTTGTGACAAACACAGTGTCCAATACGGATTGTGACAGACACAAGCTGTCCCATGCTCTTTGTGACACGCACGCTGTCCAAAGTGGTTTGTGACACACACATTGTACAGGGGTGTTTGTGACACACACACTGTCCAATGGGGTTTGTGACACATAGGCTGTCCAATGGTTTTTGTGACACACACACTCTGTGCAATGGGGCTTTTGACACACACACAGTCCAATGGGGATTGTGACACACACACTGTACAGGGGGGTTTGTGACACACCCTGTGTCCAATGGGATTTGTGACACACACACTGTCCAATGGGGATTGTGACACACACAAACTCTGTCCAATGGGGTTGGTGACACACAAACTGTCCAATAGTGTTTGTGAAACACACGCTGTCCAATGGGGTTTGTTACACAGATGCTTCCCAATGGGGTTTGTTACACACACACTTTCCAGGGGGGTTTGTGACACACACGCTGTCCAGTGGGGATTGTGACACACACGCTGTCCAGAGGTTTTTGTGACCCACACACATTCCAATGGAGATTGTGACAGACACGCTGTCCAATGGGGTTTGTGAAACACACACACTGTCCAATGGGGATTGTGACACACACACGCTGTCCAATGTTGGTTGTGACACACATGCTGTCCAATGGTGTGTGTGACAAACACGCTGCCCATTGCGGTTTGGGACAGACTCAATTTCCTATCTTGGGCCTTGAAAAGCAAGTCCTTTGGCGACACGGTACGCCAGAAAGAATTGAATCAGACAACGGTACTCATTTCAAAAACAGTCTTATAGACAATTGGGCCAAAGAACATGGTATTGAGTGGGTATATCATATTCTATATCATGCACCAGCCTCTGGGAAAATTGAAAGGTACAATGGTTTGCTAAAAACTACACTAAAGGCACTTGGTGTTGGAACCTTTAAAAATTGGGACTCACATTTAGCAAAAGCCACTTGGTTGGTCAACACCCGGGGATCAACCAATCGAGCCGGGCCTGCCCAATCAGAAATTCTACGGACTGTAGAAGGAGATAAAGTCCCTGTAGTACACATGAAAAACATGTTAGGAAAGGCAGTCTGGGTTACTCCTGCCTCAGGCAAAGGCAAGCCCATTCGTGGGATTGTTTTTGCCCAGGGACCTGGCAGCACCTGGTGGGTGATGCTTAAGGATGGAGAAGTTCGGTGTGTACCTCAAGGGAATTTGAGTTTAGGTGAAAATATTCAATACTGAACTGCATGATGTGAATTGCCATGCTAACAGTGTTTAATAAGTGTCTTCCAGATCAAGACAATGATGATGAAACCAGAGCTAGCTTCTTCGAGTGGCGCCTGACAACTTCTTCGAAGTTGATATCTTTAACCCACAAACAGTGGTCATGAGATGCACTTGTACCATTTTTCCTGCCCTGGGAGACTGTCGTGACAAAACGAACTTAATGAACTTTTTAAAGGATGGTCCACTGATTAATTACTCCTGTGTATATATGTACATATGTATATATAGATATATAGTTGTAGTGATTAATTAGATTATATTGATAGATTGTATTGATAAGGTTTAAGCATTCAGTGAATGGCATATTATAAGGGGTGGAATGTCCTGGTTTAGTTAAAAACAAGTATCTCTTTCAGTGAATTTGCCTGTCAGCTAAAGCCTTCATATTAACTGCATTTTCCTGGAGAACCAGACACATGTTTTGGTAAACCTAGCAATGGAATGCAAACTTATTGATAAGCACGGATGGACATCTCGCGAGAGGGGCGACGAGAAGAAAGAGACCAAGAAACTGACCAACTGTGTATAACATTCCATTCACTTGAATACTTCATATAAAAGTGGGAGATCACAAGGATCTCGTTCGTTTTTCCCCTTTTGCCTTTTTCCCTTCTGCTCATGGCCGACATTAGAAGAGGACCTTGCTAGTCGTCCCTGCGAACTGAGGCCTAGTGAGAGACTGAATCCAGCCCCGGTTGGCTGCAGAGTCTAATCCAGGACTTTGGTTGCCGGCTCTGCAGTTGCTGAGACTTTCAAGATTGGTTTTGTATATTTTGTATTATTTTCTCTATTCTTATTAGTAGCATTAGTAAAACATCTTTAATTTTTTCCAACTCTCTTCACTCTGTCCTTCTTTTCCTCCCAATTGCCTCTCCTTAGTGGAAAGCGGGGAGAGGGAGAGGAAAGTGGGGGCGGGGAGAGGGGGTTAACAATACATCTGCCGGGGTTTTATTGTCACCCCGCAATCTTAACCCTCGACACACACACGGTGTCCAAAGGGGATTGCGACACACACGTTGTGCAATGGCGTTTGTGACACAGAAACTGTCAAGGGGTGTTTGTGACACACACACTGTCCAGGGGGGTTTGAGACACACACGCTGTTCAATGGTGTTTGAGACACAGAGGCTGTCAAATGGGGATTGTGACACACAGGCTGTTCAATAGGGATTGTGACTCACACACGCTGTCCAAAGGGGTTTATGGCACACACACTGTGCAACTGGGTTTGTGACACACACACGCTGTCCAATGGGGTTTATGCCACACATACTCTATCCAATGGGGTTTCTGACACACAAGCTTTCCAATAGGGTTTGTGACACACACGCGCTGTACAATGGGGTTTGTGACACACACATTCCAATGGGTTTTGTGACACACATGCTGTCCAAAGCCTTTTGTGACACACACACTGTTTAATGGGTTTTGTGACACACACTCGCTGTCCAATTGTGTTTGTGACACACACGCTGTCAAATGGGGTTTGTGACACACACACTGTCCAATGGGATTTGTGACACAAACGCTGTATAATGGGTTTAGTGACGCACACACAATCTAATGGGGTTGTGACACACAATCGCTGTCCAATGGCGTTTGTAGACACACACGCTGTGAAATGCTGTTTGTGACACAGACACTGTCCAGGGGGGTTTGTGACACACACACTGTCCAGGTGGGTTTGAGACACACACGCTGTCCAATGGGGATTGTGACATGCACGCTGTCCAATAGGGTTTATGGCACACACACACTGTCCAATGGGGTTTGTGTCACAGACACTTTCCAATGAGTTTTATGATACACACTCTGCCCAATGGGTTTTGTGAAACACACACAGTCTAAGGGGGTTTGTGACACACACTCGTTGTCCAATGGTTCTTGTAAAACACACATGCTGTCCAATGGGGTTTGTGGCACACACACTGTCTAATGGGGTGTGTGAAATACACTCGCTGTCCAATGGTGTTTGTGACACAGACACACTATCCAGTGGGGTTTGTGACACACATGCTGTCCAATGGGGTTTGTGACACACATGCTGTACAATGGGGTTTGTGACACACACAGTGTCCCCTGGGGTTTGTGACACACACGCTGCCCCATGCCTTTTGTGACACACGAGCTGTCCAATGTGGATTGTGACAAAAACATGCTGTCCAATGGGGTTTACGGCACACACACTCTCCAATGGGTTTTGTGAGACACACACACTATTCAATTGGGATTGTGAAACACACACATTCCAATGGGGTTTGTGACACACACGCTGTCCAATGGGGATTGTGACACACAGGCTGTCCAATCCTGTTGATGACACACACATGGTCCAATGGGGTTTGTGACATCCACACTGTCCAATGGGGTTTCTGGCACAGACACTGTCCAACGGGGTTGGTGACACACAAAGGCTGTCCAATGGGGTTTGTGACACACACGCTGTCCATGGGTTTTGTGACACACACACGCTGTCCAATGTCGTTTGTAATACACATGCTGTCCAATGGGGTTTGAGACAAAAAGGTTGTTCAATGGGTTTGTGACACACACACTGTCCCATGGGGCTTGAGGCACAAATGCTGTCCAATAAGGATTGTGACACACACGCTGTCCGGGGGGTTTGTGACACACGCTGTCGACTGGGGTTTGTGACACACACACTTTCCATTGGGGTTTGTGACACACACACGCTGTCCAATGGTGTTTGAGACATACCCGCTGTTCAATGGCATTTGTGACACACACAGTGTGCAGGGGTGTTTGTAAGACACTCGCTGTCCAATGGGGATTGTGACACACACACGCTGTCCAATGGGGTTTGTGACACAGACACTTTCCAATGGGGTTTATGATACACATGCTGTCCAATGGGGGTTGTGAAACACACGCTGTCCGATGGGATTTGTGACACACACGCTGTCCAATGGTGTTTGTGACACACCCATGCTTTCCAAAGGGATTTGTGACACACACACGCTATTCAGTGGGGTTTCTGACACCCATGCTGTCCAACGGGGTTTGTAATCCAGAAACTGTCAAGAGGGATTTGTGACACACAAAGTGTCTAAGCTACCTGAGACACTTAGACTAAGCCTAAAATACGCAGATCTCTCCATAAGGATGGTTTTCATACTGTACGTCCACAATCTGCTGGCAGTACAAAAAAATAAGCTGCAGATCTCCTTAGGCTGAGTCATGGTGCTTTGGTGCAGGGACCATGCATATCATGGGAATATTTCACCATTTCTGCTCTGGTTTTCAGAGCATGACACCAAAACACCCACCTGATGATATCCTTTCAAGAGCAAAGGCAGCAATTTGCAGAATTCCGCTTCCTTGGGAAAGTGAGAAATTGCTGAGCTGACACCAAGTCCTGCAGTGTCCCTGTCACCTGCAGAGTCACCACATACTCGCCACGGTAGCGGGCATTGTGACAAAGGTTCTATGTCAGCTGGGTGTGGCAGCCAGGCGCCCGCTAGGGGATGGGGAGCCTGTCAGCCTCGGGCCTCTCACTGCCTGCTGTCCCTCCTTTTACCAGCCAGGCCTCTGAAAACTGGTCAAAACATGCGCAGACGTGGAGCCAAAATGGCCCAAAGTCTCCAACAGAGAAGTCTGGAAAAAAGATATGGGGCAGAGGGAGAAAGCGAAGGGAGCAGAACAAAAGGAAAGGAAGAATAAAAAGTAGTGTTGGGCTGCAGGAGTGAGATGGATGAATTGCCATTAACGAGGCAGGAAGCAGGAGAGTGAGAGAAAAGGAAAGAAGAGACATGCAGCCAGACGAGGGGTTAGTGAGAGAGGGTGGGACAGAGAACAGGATGAGAAGGAAATAAGGCAAGGCAAGGACAGGCAAGGATAGGCAAGGCAAGGCTAGGCTGCAGGACATTTTTTTGCTTTATAGTTTCTAGCACATTCGTCTTCAGACGTGGTGGATAGCCATAAGACCGTATGGATTAGGCCCAAGCAAAAACCCCAGCTACTTGAGACACTTAGACTAAGCCTAAAATACGCAGATCTCTCCATAAGGATGGTTTTTATACTGTGCTTCCACAATCTGCTGGCAGTACAAAAATATAAGCTGCAGATCTCCTTAGGCTGAGTAATGGTGCTTTGGTGTAGGGATCATGCATATCATGGGAATATTTCACCATTTCTACTCTGGTTTTAGTGTATTACAACAAAACACACACCTGATGACATCCTTTCAAGAGCAAAGGCAGCAATTTGCAGAATTCCGCTTCTTAGAGGAAGTGAGAAATTGCTGAGCTGACACCAAGTCCTACATTGTCCCTGTTGCCTCCAGAGTCACCGCATCCTCACCACGGTAGCGGGCATTGTGACAAAGGTTCTATGTCAGATGGATGTGGCAGACGAGCGCCCCCTAGGGGATGGGGAGCCTGTCAGCCCCGGGCCCGTCACTGCCTGCTGTCCCCGCTGTCACCAGCCAGGTCTCTGAAAACTGGTCAAACCATTCCCAGACATGGGGCCAATTTGGCCAAAAGTCTCCAACAGACAAGACGGGAAGAAAGATATGGGACAGAGGGCGAAAGCGAAGGGAGCAGGAGAAAGGGAAGGAAGAATAAAAAAAGTGTTGGGCTGCAGAAGTTAGATGGAGGAATTGTAAGAAAAGGGGCAGGAAGCAGGAGAGTGAGAGAAAAGGAAAGAAAGAAGAGACATGCAGCCAGACGAGGGGTTAGTGAGAGAAGATGAGACAGAGAACAGGATGAGAAGGAAATAAGGCAAGGCAAGGACAGGCAAGGACAGGCTAGGCTGCAGGACATTTTTTTGCTTTATAGTTTCTAGCACATTCGTCTTCAGATGAGGAGGAAAACCATAAGACCTTATGGATTAGGCCCAGGCAAAAACCCCAGCTACTTGAGACACTTAGACTAAGCCTGAAATACGAAAATCTCTCCATAAGGATGATTTTTATACAGCATTCCACAATCTGCTGGCATTACAAAAAAATAAGCTGCAGATCTCCTTAGGCTGAGTCATGGTGCTTTGGTGCAGGAACCATTCATATCATGGGAATATTTCAACATTTCTGCTCTGCTTTTCAGTGTATGACACCAAAAGACCCACCTGATGACATCCTTTCAAGAGCACAGGCAGCAATTTGCAGAATTCTGCTTCTTTGGGGAACTGAGAAATTGCTGAGCTGACACCAAGTCTTGCAGTGCCCCTGTCACCTGCAGAGTCACTGCATCCTCACCACGGTAGCGGGCATTGTGACAAAGGTTGTATGTCAGCTGGGTGTGGCAGCCAGGCGCCCCCTAGGGGATGGGGAACCTGTCAGCCCCGTGCCTGTCACTGCCTGCTGTCCCTGCTGTCACAAGCCAGGCCTCTGAAAACTTGTCAAACCGTGCCAGACGTGGGGCCAATTTGGCCCAAAATCTCCAAGAGACAAGTCGGGAAGAAAGTTATGGGACAGAGGGAGAAAGCGAAGGGAGCAGGAGAAAGGGAAGGAAGAATAAAAAGTAGTGTTGGGCTGCAGAAGTGAGATGGAGGAATTGCAAGAAAAGAGGCAGGAAGCAGAGGAGTGAGAGAAAAGGAAAGAAGAGACATGCAGCCAGACGAGGTGTTAGTGACAGAGGATGGGACAGAGAACAGGATGAGAAGGAAATAAGGCAAGACAAGGACAGGCAAGGAAAGGCAAGGCAAGGCTAGGCTGCATGACATTTTTTGCTCTGTAGTTTCCAGCACATTCGTCTTCAGATGAGGAGGAAAGCCATAATACCTTATGGAATGGCCCAAGAAAAAAACCCAGCTACTTGAGACACTTAGACTAAGCCTAAAATACGCAGATCTCTCCATAAGGATGGTTTTTATACTGTACTTCCACAATCGGCTGGCAGTACAGAAAAAATAAGCTGCAGATCTCCTTAGGCTGAGTCATGGTGCTTTGGTGCAGGAACCATTCATATCATGGGAATATTTCACCATTTCTGCTCTGGTTTTCAGTGTATGACACCAAAACACCCACCTGATGACATCCTCTCAAGATCAAAGGAAGCAATTTGCAGAATTCCGCTTCCTTGGGAAAGTGAGAAATTGCTGAGCTGACACCAAGTCCTGCAGTGCCCCTGTCACCTGCAGAGTCACCGCATCCTCACCACGGTAGCGGGCATTGTGACAAAGGTTCTATGTCAGCTGGGTGTGGCAGCCAGGCGCCCCCTAGGGGATGGGGAGCCTGTCAGCCCCGGGCCTGTCACTGCCTGCTGTCCCCGCTGTCACCAGCCAGGTCTCTGAAAACTTGTCAAACCATGCGCAGACGTGGAGCCAAAGTGGCCCAAAGTCTCAAACAGAGAAGTCAAGAAGAAGGATATGGGACAGAGGGAGAAAGCGAAGGGAGCAGGAGAAAGGGAAGGAAGAATAAAAAGTAGTGTTGGGCTGCAGAAGTGAGATGGAGGAATTGAAAGAAAATGGCAGGAAGCAGGAGAGTGAGAGAGAAAAGGAAAGAAGAGACATGCGGCCAGACGAGGGGTTAGTGAGAGAGGATGGGACAGAGAACAGAATGGGAAGGAAATAAGGCAAGGCAAGGAGAGGCAAGGACAGGCAAGGCAAGGCTAGGCTGCAGGACATTTTTTTGCTTTATAGTTTATAGCACATTCGTCTTCAGACTAGGAGTAAGGCCATAAGACCGTATGGATTAGGCCCAAGCAAAAACCCCAGCTACTTGAGAGACTTAGACTAAGCATAAAATACGAAGATCTCTCTGTAAGGATTGTTTTTATACTGTACTTTCACAATCTGCTGGCAGTAAAAAAAAATTACCTGCAGATCTCCTTAGGCTGAGTCATGGTGCTTTGGTGCAGGAACCATGCATATCATGGGAATATTTCACCATTTCTGCTCTGGTTTTCAGTGTATGACACCAAAAGACCCACCTGATGACATCCTTTCAAGAGCAAAGGCAGCAATTTGCAGAATTCCGCTTCTTTGGGGAAGTGAGAAATTGCTGAGCTGACACCAAGTCCTGCAGTGTCCCTGTCACCTGCAGAGTCACCGCATCCTCACCACGGTAGCGGGCATTGTGACAAAGGTCCTATGTCAGCTGGGTGTGGCAGCCTGGTGCCTCCTAGAGGATGGGGAGCCTGTCAGCCCCGGGCCTGTCACTGCCTGCTGTCCCTGATGTCACCAGCCAGGCCTCTGAAACCTTGTCAAACCATGCCCAGACGTGTGGCCAATTTGGCCCAAATTCTCCAACAGACAAGACGGGAAGAAAGATATGGGACAGAGGGAGAAAGCGAAGGGAGCAGGAGAAAGGGAAGGAAGAATAAAAAGTAGTGTTGGGCTGCAGAAGTGAGATGGAGGAATTGCAAGAAAAGAGGCAGGAAGCAGAGGAGTGAGAGAAAAGGAAAGTAGAGACATGCAGCCAGACGAGGGGTTAGTGAGAGAGGATGGGACAGAGAACAGGATGAGAAGGAAATAAGGCAAGGCAAGGACAGGCAAGGACAGGCAAGGCAAGGCTAGGCTGCAGGACATTTTTTTGCTTTATAGTTTCTAGCACATTCGTCTTCAGACTAGGAGGAAAGCCAGAAGACCGTATGGATTAGGCCCAATCCTAGACCCCAGCTACTTGAGACACTTAGACTAAGCCAAAAATGCGAAGATCTCTACATACGGTTGGTTTTTATACTGTATTCCACAATCTGCTGGCAGTACAAAAAAATAAGCTGCAGATCTCCTTAGGCTGAGTCATGGTGCTTTGGTGCAGGAACCATGCATATCATGGGAACATTTCACTATTTCTGCTTTGGTTTTCAGTGTATTACACCAAAACACCCACCTGATGACATCCTTTCAAGAGCAAAGGCAGCAATTTGCAGAATTCCGCTTCTTTGGGGAACTGAGAAATTGCTGAGCTGCCACCAAGTCCTGCAGTGTCCCTGTCACCTGGAGAGTTACCGCATCCTCGCCACGGTAGCGGGCATTGTGAAAAAGGTTCTTTGTCAGATGGGTGTGGCAGCCAGGCGCCCCCTAGGGGATGGGGAGCCAGCCAGCCTCGAGCCTGTCACTGCCTGCTGTCCCTGCTGTCACCAGCCAGGCCTCTGAAAATTGGTCAAACCATGCCCAGTCTTGGGGCCAATTTGGCCCAAAGTCTCCAACAGACAAGTCGGGAAGAAAGATACGGGACAGAGGGAGAAAGCGAAGGGAGCAGGAGAAAGGGAAGGAAGAATGGAAAGCCCGAATTAAGAGGGAAATCAGTAGCCCACTTGACGTGCCTGTACACTAATGCATGCAGTATGGGCAACTAACAAGAGAAGCTGGAAGCCATCGTGTAGCAGGAAAGCTATGACATAGTTGCCATCACAGAAACATGGTGGGATGACTCATATGACTGGAGTGCTGCTATGTGTGGCTACAAGCTCTTCAGAAAAGATAGGTAGGGTAGGAGAGGTGGAGGGGTGGCTTTATATGTTAGAGAGTCACTCGACTCTGTTAAACTTGAGGTCAGTATGCAGGTTTGAGTTCCTGTGGACCAGAATCAGGGGAAAGTCCAACAAGGCTGACATCCTCGTGGGTGTCTGTTATAGACCGCGCAACCAGGACAATGAAGGAGATGAATTATTCTACAAGCAGCTGGCAGATGTCTCAAAATCGATGGCCCTTGTTCTTGTGGGTGACTTTAACCTGCCGGATATCTGCTGGGAGGTCAATACTGCACAGAAGAGGCAGTCTAGGAAGTTCCTAGAGTGTATAGAGGACAATTTCCTTCATCAGCTGGTAAATGAGCCCACCAGGGGCAAGACCCCGCTAGACCTACTGTTTACAAACAGAGAAGGGCTGGTGGGAGATGTAGTGGTTGGAGGCCGCCTGGGGCATAGCAACCATGAAATAATAGAATTTTCAGTACTCAGAGATGCAGGGAGAACCATTAACAAAAACTCTATGCTGGACTTCCCGAGGGCAGATTTTTGCCTATTCAGAAGTCTAGTTCAGAGCATACCCTGGGAAACAATGCTTAAAAACAAGGGGGCCCAGGAGGGTTGGACATGCTTCAAGCAGGTGGTTTTGAGTGCACAGGAACAGGCTATACCAGTGTGCCGAAAGGCTAGCCGGCGGGGAAGACAACCGGCTTGGCTAAACAGGGAGATTCTGAATGAAATCAGAAATAAAAAGAGACTTTACCGACTGTGGAAAAAAGGGCTGGCTACTTATGAAGGATTTATGGAAATAGCTAGATCATGCAGAAAAAAGATCAGGGAAACAAAAGTGCAATTTGAAGTTAACTTGGCCAATTCTGTCAGGGATAATAAAAAGTCCTTCTTCAAATATGTTAATAACAAAAGGAGGGGCAAGGAAAACCTCCATTCTCTGTTGGACTCTGAAGGAAATATAGTTAACAAAGATGAGGAGAAAGCTGAGGTACTTAATACCTACTTTGCCTCAGTTTTTACCAGTGAGACAGGTGGCCCTCAGGACAACTCATCTCTGGAGGTGGTTGACAGAGATAGGAAGCCAAATAGGCCCCTTGTATTCCAGGAGGAAATAGTTGGTGATTTACTGAGCCATCTGGATCCTCACAAGTCTATGGGACCAGATGGGATCCATCCTAGGGTGATGAGGGAGCTAGCAGAAGAACTTGCCAAGCCGCTCTCCATAATCTTCCAACAGTCCTGGCTCACTGGGGAGGTCCCATATGATTGAAAATTGGCCAATGTTACCCCAGTCCACAAAAAGGGCTGCAGAGCTGACCCTGGCAACTACAGGCCTGTCAGTCTGACCTCGGTGCCTGGCAGGGTTATGGAGCAGATCATCCTGAGTGGAATCACACAGCACCTTCAGGATGGACAAGGGATCAGACCCAGCCAGCATGGGTTTAGGAGGGGCAGGTCCTGTCTGACCAGCCTGATCTCCTTTTATGATCAGGTGACCCAGCTGGTGGATGAGGGGAAAGCCATGGATGTGGTCTATCTGGACTTCAGCAAGGTCTTTGACACTGTCTCCCATAATATACTCTTGCAAAAGCTGGTAGCCCATGGCTTGGACAAGTGCACTCTACGCTGGGTTAAGAACTGGCTGGAGGGCCGGGCCCAGAGAGTGCTGGTGAACGGGGCTGCATCCAGCTGGCGGCCAGTCACTAGTGGTGTTCCCCAGGGGTCAGTGTTGGGTCCAGTCCTGTTTAACATCGTTATTGATGATTTAGATGAGGGGATTGAGACCATCATCAGCAAATTTGCTGATGACACCAAGTTGGGAGGGAGTGTCGACCTACTGGAAGGCAGGAGGGCTCTGCAGAGGGATCTGGATAGACTGGAAAAATGGGCTGATTCCAATGGGATGAAGTTCAATAAGGCCAAGTGCCGGGTGCTGCACTTTGGTCACAACAACCCCCTGCAGCGCTACAGGCTGGGCACAGAGTGGCTGGAGAGCAGTCAGACAGAAAGGGACCTGGGGGTACTAATTGACAGGAAGCTCAACATGAGCCAACAGTGTGCCCAGGTGGCCAAGAAGGCCAACGGTATCCTGTCCTGTATCAAAAATAGCGTGGTCAGCAGGACAAGGGAAGTGATCCTTCCCCTGTACTCTGCATTGGTGAGGCCACATCTGGAGTATTGTGTTCAGTTCTGGGCCTCTCAGTTCAGGAAAGACATTGAAGTGCTGGAGCGGGTCCAGAGAAGAGCAACACGAGTGGTGAAGGGACTTGAACACAAGCCCTATGGGGAGAGGCTGAGGGAGCTGGGGTTGTTTAGTCTAGAGAAGAGGAGGCTTAGAGGTGACCTCATCACTCTCTATAACTACCTGAAGGGAAGTTATAGCCAGGTGGGGATTGGTCTCTTCTCCCAGGCAGTTAGCAATAGGACAAGGGGGCATGGGCTTAAACTCTACCAGGGGAAATTTAGACTGGATATTAGAAAGAAATTCTTTACAGAGAGAGTGGTCAGGCATTGGAATGGCCTGCCCAGGGAGGTAGTGCACTCGCCGTCCCTAGAGGTTTTTAAACTGAGATTGGACATGGCACTTAGTGCCACGATCTAATAAACGGACTAGAGTTGGACCAAGAGTTGGACTTGATGATCGCTGAGGTCTTTTCTAACCCAGTCGATTCTGTGATACTGTGATTCTGTGATTATGTGATTCTGTGAATAAAAAGTAGTGTTGGGCTGCAGGAGAGAGATGGAGGAATTGCAGGAAAAGAGGCAGGAAGCAGGAGAGTGAGAGAAAAGGAAAGTAGAGACATGCAGCCAGACGAGGGGTTAGTGAGGGAGGATGGGACAGAGAACAGGATGAGAAGGAAATAAGGCAAGGCAAGGACAGGCAAGGACAGGCAAAGCAAGGCTAGGCTGCAGGACATGTTTTCGCTTTATAGTTTCTAGCACATTCATCTTCAGACTAGGAGTAAGGCCATAAGACCGTATGGATTAGGCCCAAGCAAAAACCCCAGCTACTTGAGACACTTAGACTAAGCCTAAAATACGCAGATCTCTCCATAAGGATGGTTTTTATACTGTGCTTCCACAGTCTGCTGGCAGTACAAAAAAATAAGCTGCAGATCTCCTTAGGCTGAGTCACGGTGCTTTGGTGCAGGGACCATGCATATCATGGGAATATTTCACCATTTCTGCTCTGGTTTTCAGAGTATGACACCAAAACACCCACCTGACGATATCCTTTCAAGAGCAAAGGCAGCAATTTGCAGAATTCCGCTTCTTTGGGGAAGTGAGAAATTGCTGAGGTGCCACCAAGTCCTGCAGTGTCCCTGTCACCTGCAGAGTCACCACATACTCGCCACGGTAGCGGGCATTGTGACAAAGGTTCTATGTCAGCTGGGTGTGGCAGCCAGGCGCCCCCTAGGGGATGGGGAGCCTGTCAGCCCCGGGCCTGTCACTGCCTGCTGTCCCTGCTGTCACCAGCCAGGCCTCTGAAAATTGGTCAAACCATGCCCAGACTTGGGGCCAATTTGGCCCAAAGTCTTGAAAAGACAAGTCGGGAAGAAAGATATGGGACAGAGGGAGAAAGCGAAGGGAGCAGGAGAAAGGGAAGGAAGAATAAAAAGTAGTGTTGGGCTTCAGGAATGAGATGGAGGAATTGCAGGAAAAGAGGCAGGAAGCAGGAGAGTGAGAGAAAAGGAAAGTAGAGACATGCAGCCAGACGAGGGGTTAGTGAGGGAGGATGGGACAGAGAACAGGATGAGAAGGAAATAAGGCAAGGCAAGGACAGGCAAGGACAGGCAAAGCAAGGGAAAGCTGCAGGACATTTTTTCGCTTTATAGTTTCTAGCACATTCATCTTCAGACTAGGAGTAAGGCCATAAGACCGTATGGATTAGGCCAAAGCAAAAACCCCAGCTACTTGAGACACTAAAACTAAGCCTAAAATACGCAGATCTCTCCATAAGGATGGTTTTTATACTGTACTTCCACAATCTGCTGGCAGTACAAAAAAATAAGCTGCAGATCTCCTTAGGCTGAGTCATGGTGCTTTGGTGCAGGGACCATGCATATCATGGGAATATTTCACCATTTCTGCTCTGGTTTTCAGAGTATGACACCAAAACACCCACCTGATGATATCCTTTCAAGAGCAAAGGCAGCAATTTGCAGAATTCCGCTTCTTTGGGGAAGTGAGAAATTGCTGAGCTGCCACCAATTCCTGCAGTGTCCCTGTCACCTGCAGAGTCACCACATACTCACCACGGTAGCGGGCATTGTGACAAAGGTTCTATGTCACCTGGGTGTGGCAGCCAGGCGCCCCCTAGGGGATGTGGAGCCTGTCAGCCCCGGGCCTGTCACTGCCTGCTACCCCTGCTGTCACCAGACAGGCCTCTGAAAATTGGTCAAACCATGCCCAGACTTGGGGCGAATTTGGCCCAAATTCTTGAAAAGACAAGTCGGGAAGAAAGATATGGGACAGAGGGAGAAAGCGAAGGGAGCAGGAGAAAGGGAAGGAAGAATAAGAAGTAGTGTTGGGCTGCAGGAGTGAGATGGAAGAATTGCAGGAAAAGAGGCAGGAAGCAGGAGAGTGAGAGAAAAGGAAAGAAGAGACATGCAGCCAGACGAGGGGTTAGTGAGAGAGGATGGGACAGAGAACAGGATGAGAAGGAAATAAGGCAAGGCAAGGACAGGCAAGGACAGGCAAAGCAAGGCTAGGCTGCAGGACATGTTTTTGCTTTATAGGTTATAGCACATTAGTCTTCAGACTAGGTGTAAGGCCATTAGACCATATGGATTAGGCCCAAGCAAAAACCCCAGCTACTTGAGACACGTAGACTAAGCCTAAAATACGCAGATCTCTCCATAAGGATGGTTTTTATACTGTGCTTCCACAATCTGCTGGCAGTACAAAAAAATAAGCTGCAGATCTCCTTAGGCTGAGTCATGGTGCTTTGGTGCAGGGACGATGCATATCATGGGAATATTTCACCATTTCTGCTCTGGTTTTCAGAGTATGACACCAAAACACCCACCTGATGATATCCTTTCAAGAGCAAAGGCAGCAATTTGCAGAATTCCGCTTCCTTGGGAAAGTGAGAAATTGCTGAGCTGCCACCAAGTCCTGCAGTGTCCCTGTCACCTGCAGAGTCACCACATACTCGCCAAGGTAGCGGGCATTGTGACAAAGGTTCTATGTCAGCTGGGTGTGGCAGCCAGGCGCCCCCTAGGGGATGGGGAGCCTGTCAGCCCCGGGCCTGTCACTGCCTGCTGTCCCTGCTGTCACCAGCCAGGCCTCTGAAAATTGGTCAAACCATGCCCAGACTTGGGGCCAATTTGCCCCAAAGTCTTGAAAAGACAAGTCGGGAAGAAAGATATGGGACAGAGGGAGAAAGCGAAGGGAGCAGGAGAAAGGGAAGGAAGAATAAAAAGTAGTGTTGGGCTTCAGGAGTGAGATGGAGGAACTGCAGGAAAAGAGGCAGGAAGCAGGAGAGTGAGAGAAAAGGAAAGACGAGACATGCAGCCAGACGAGGGGTTAGTGAGGGAGGATGGGACAGTGAACAGGATGAAACGGAAATAAGGCAAGGCAAGGACAGGCAAGGACAGGCAAAGCAAGGCTAAGCTGCAGGACATTTTTTCGCTTTATGGTTTCTAGCACATTCGTCTTCAGACTAGGAGTAAGGCCATAAGACCGTATGGATTAGGCCCAAGCAAAAACCCCAGCTACTTGAGACACTAAGACTAAGCCTAAAATACGCAGATCTCTCCATAAGGATGGTTTTTATACTGTGCTTCCACAATCTGCTGGCAGTACAAAAAAATAAGCTGCAGATCTCCTTAGGCTGAGTCATGGTGCTTTGGTGCAGGGACCATGCATATCATGGGAATAGTTCACCATTTCTGCTCTGGTTTTCAGAGCATGACACCAAAACACCCACCTGATGATATCCTTTCAAGAGCAAAGGCAGCAATTTGCAGAATTCCGCTTCCTTGGGAAAGTGAGAAATTGCTGAGCTGCCACCAAGTCCTGCAGTGTCCCTGTCACCTGCAGAGTCACCACATACTCGCCACGGTAGCGGGCATTATGACAAAGGTTCTATGTCAGCTGGGTGTGGCAGCCAGGCGCCCCCTAGGGGATGGGGAGCCTGTCAGCCCCGGGCCTGTCACTGCCTGCTGTCCCTGCTGTCACCAGCCAGGCCTCTGAAAATTGGTCAAACCATGCCCAGACTTGGGGCCAATTTGGCCCAAAGTCTTGAAAAGACAAGTCGGGAAGAAAGATATGGGACAGAGGGAGAAAGCGAAGGGAGCAGGAGAAAGGGAAGGAAGAATAAAAAGTATTGTTGGGCTTCAGGAATGAGATAGAGGAATTGCAGGAAAAGAGGCAGGAAGCAGGAGAGTGAGAGAAAAGGAAAGTAGAGACATGCAGCCAGACGAGGGGTTAGTGAGGGAGGAAGGGACAGAGAACAGGATGAGAAGGAAATAAGGCAAGGCAAGGACAGGCAAGGACAGGCAAAGCAAGGGAAAGCTGCAGGACATTTTTTCGCTTTATAGTTTCTAGCACATTCATCTTCAGACTAGGAGTAAGGCCATAAGACCGTATGGATTAGGCCCAAGCAAAAACCCCAGCTACTTGAGACACTTAGACTAAGCCTAAAATATGCAGATCTCTCCATAAGCATGGTTTTTATACTGTGCTTCCACAGTCTGCTGGCAGTACAAAAAATAAGCTGCAGATCTCCTTAGGCTGAGTCATGGTGCTTTGGTGCAGGGACCATGCATATCATGGGAATAGTTCACAATTTCTGCTCTGGTTTTCAGAGCATGACACCAAAACACCCACCTGATGATATCCTTTCAAGAGCAAAAGCAGCAATTTGCAGAATTCCGCTTCCTTGGGAAAGTGAGAAATTGCTGAGCTGCCACCAAGTCCTGCAGTGTCCCTGTCACCTGCAGAGTCACCACATACTCGCCACGGTAGCGGGCATTGTGACAAAGGTTCTATGTCAGCTGGGTGTGGCAGCCAGGCGCCCCCTAGGGGATGGGGAGCCTGTCAGCCCCGGGCCTGTCACTGCCTGCTGTCCCTGCTGTCACCAGCCAGGCCTCTGAAAATTGGTCAAACCATGCCCAGACTTGGGGCCAATTTGCCCCAAAGACTTGAAAAGACAAGTCGGGAAGAAAGATATGGGACAGAGGGAGAAAGCGAAGGGAGCAGGAGAAAGGGAAGGAAGAATAAAAAGTAGTGTTGGGCTTCAGGAGTGAGATGGAGGAATTGCAGGAAAAGAGGCAGGAAGCAGGAGAGTGAGAGAAAAGGAAAGACGAGACATGCAGCCAGACGAGGGGTTAGTGAGGGAGGATGGGACAGAGAACAGGATGAAACGGAAATAAGGCAAGGCAAGGACAGGCAAGGACAGGCAAAGCAAGGCTAAGCTGCAGGACATTTTTTTGCTTTATAGTTTCTAGCACATTCGTCTTCAGACTAGGAGTAAGGCCATAAGACCGTATGGATTAGGCCCAAGCAAAAACCCCAGCTACTTGACACACTAAGACTAAGCCTAAAATACGCAGATCTCTCCATAAGGATGGTTTTTATACTGTGCTTCCACAATCTGCTGGCAGTACAAAAAAATAAGCTGCAGATCTCCTTAGGCTGAGTCATGGTGCTTTGGTGCAGGGACCATGCATATCATGGGAATATTTCACCATTTCTGCTCTGGTTTTCAGAGCATGACACCAAAACACCCACCTGATGATATCCTTTCAAGAGCAAAGGCAGCAATTTGCAGAATTCCGCTTCCTTGGGAAAGTGAGAAATTGCTGAGCTGCCACCAAGTCCTGCAGTGTCCCTGTCACCTGCAGAGTCACCACATACTCGCCACGGTAGCGGGCATTGTGACAACGGTTCTATGTCAGCTGGGTGTGGCAGCCAGGCGCCCCCTAGGGGATGGGGAGCCTGTCAGCCCCGGGCCTCTCACTGCCTGCTGTCCCTGCTGTCACCAGCCAGGCCTCTGAAAATTGGTCAAACCATGCCCAGACTTGGGGCCAATTTGGCCCAAAGTCTTGAAAAGACAAGTCGGGAAGAAAGATATGGGACAGAGGGAGAAAGCGAAGGGAGCAGGAGAAAGGGAAGGAAGAATAAAAAGTAGTGTTGGGCTTCAGGAGTGAGATGGAGGAACTGCAGGAAAAGAGGCAGGAAGCAGGAGAGTGAGAGAAAAGGAAAGACGAGACATGCAGCCAGACGAGGGGTTAGTGAGGGAGGATGGGACAGAGAACAGGATGAAACGGAAATAAGGCAAGGCAAGGACAGGCAAGGACAGGCAAAGCAAGGCTAAGCTGCAGGACATTTTTTTGCTTTATAGTTTCTAGCACATTCGTCTTCAGACTAGGAGTAAGGCCATAAGACCGTATGGATTAGGCCCAAGCAAAAACCCCAGCTACTTGAGACACTAAGACTAAGCCTAAAATACGCAGATCTCTCCATAAGGATGGTTTTTATACTGTGCTTCCACAATCTGCTGGCAGTACAAAAAAATAAGCTGCAGATCTCCTTAGGCTGAGTCATGGTGCTTTGGTGCAGGGACCATGCATATCATGGGAATATTTCACCATTTCTGCTCTGGTTTTCAGAGCATGACACCAAAACACCCACCTGATGATATCCTTTCAAGAGCAAAGGCAGCAATTTGCAGAATTCCGCTTCCTTGGGGAAGTGAGAAATTGCTGAGCTGCCACCAAGTCCTGCAGTGTCCCTGTCACCTGCAGAGTCACCACATACTCGCCACGGTAGCGGGCATTGTGACAAAGGTTCTATGTCAGCTGGGTGTGGCAGCCAGGCGCCCCCTAGGGGATGGGGAGCCTGTCAGCCCCGGGCCTGTCACTGCCTGCTGTCCCTGCTGTCACCAGCCAGGCCTCTGAAAATTGGTCAAACCATGCCCAGACTTGGGGCCAATTTGGCCCAAAGTCTTGAAAAGACAAGTCGGGAAGAAAGATATGGGACAGAGGGAGAAAGTGAAGGGAGCAGGAGAAAGGGAAGGAAGAATAAAAAGTAGTGTTGGGCTTCAGGAGTGAGATGGAGGAACTGCAGGAAAAGAGGCAGGAAGCAGGAGAGTGAGAGAAAAGGAAAGACGAGACATGCAGCCAGACGAGGGGTTAGTGAGGGAGGATGGGACAGAGAACAGGATGAAACGGAAATAAGGCAAGGCAAGGACAGGCAAGGACAGGCAAAGCAAGGCTAAGCTGCAGGACATTTTTTCGCTTTATAGTTTCTAGCACATTCGTCTTCAGACTAGGAGTAAGGCCATAAGACCGTATGGATTAGGCCCAAGCAAAAACCCCAGCTACTTGAGACACTAAGACTAAGCCTAAAATACGCAGATCTCTCCATAAGGATGGTTTTTATACTGTGCTTCCACAATCTGCTGGCAGTACAAAAAAATAAGCTGCAGATCTCCTTAGGCTGAGTCATGGTGCTTTGGTGCAGGGACCATGCATATCATGGGAATATTTCACCATTTCTGCTCTGGTTTTCAGAGTATGACACCAAAACACCCATCTGATGATATCCTTTCAAGAGCAAAGGCAGCAATTTGCAGAATTCCGCTTCTTTGGGGAAGGGAGAAATTGCTGAGCTGACACCAAGTCCTGCAGTGTCCCTGTCACCTGCAGAGTCACCACATACTCGCCACGGTAGCGGGCATTGTGACAAAGGTTCTATGTCAGCTGGGTGTGGCAGCCAGGCGCCCCCTAGGGGATGGGGAGCCTGTCAGCCCCGGGCCTGTCACTGCCTGCTGTCCCTGCAGTCACCAGCCAGGCCTCTGAAAATTGGTCAAACCATGCCCAGACTTGGGGCCAATTTTGCCCAAAGTCTTGAAAAGACAAGTCGGGAAGAAAGATATGGGACAGAGGGAGAAAGCGAAGGGAGCAGGAGAAAGGGAAGGAAGAATAAAAAGTAGTGTTGGGCTTCAGGAGTGAGATGGAGGAATTGCAGGAAAAGAGGCAGGAAGCAGGAGAGTGAGAGAAAAGGAAAGTAGAGACATGCAGCCAGACGAGGGGTTAGTGAGGGAGGATGGGACAGAGAACAGGATGAGAAGGAAATAAAGAAATGCAAGGACAGGCAAGGACAGGCAAAGCAAGGCTAGGCTGCAGGACATTTTTTCGCTTTATAGTTTCTAGCACATTCGTCTTCAGACTAGGAGTAAGGCCATAAGACCGTATGGATTAGGCCCAAGCAAAAACCCCAGCTACTTGACACACTAAGACTAAGCCTAAAATACGCAGATCTCTCCATAGGGATGGTTTTTATACTGTGCTTCCACAATCTGCTGGCAGTACAAAAAAATAAGCTGCAGATCTCCTTAGGCTGAGTCACGGTGCTTTGGTGCAGGGACCATGCATATCATGGGAATATTTCACCATTTCTGCTCTGGTTTTCAGAGTATGACACCAAAACTCCCATCTGATGATATCCTTTCAAGAGCAAAGGCAGCAATTTGCAGAATTCCGCTTCCTTGGGAAAGTGAGAAATTGCTGAGCTGACACCAAGTCCTGCAGTGTCCCTGTCACCTGCAGAGTCACCACATACTCGCCACGGTAGCGGGCATTGTGACAAAGGTTCTATGTCAGCTGGGTGTGGCAGCCAGGCGCCCCCTAGGGGATGGGGAGCCTGTCAGCCCCGGGCCTGTCACTGCCTGCTGTCCCTGCTGTCACCAGCCAGGCCTCTGAAAATTGGTCAAACCATGCCCAGACTTGGGGCCAATTTGCCCCAAAGTCTTGAAAAGGCAAGTCGGGAAGAAAGATATGGGACAGAGGGAGAAAGCGAAGGGAGCAGGAGAAAGGGAAGGAAGAATAAAAAGTAGTGTTGGGCTGCAGGAGTGAGATGGAGGAATTGCAATTAAAGAGGCAGGAAGCAGGAGAGTGAGAGAAAAGGAAAGAAGAGACATGCAGCCAGACGAGGGGTTAGTGAGAGAGGATGGGACAGAGAACAGGATAAGAAGGAAATAAGGCAAGGCAAGGACAGGCAAGGACAGGCAGAGCAAGGCTAGGCTGCAGGACATGTTTTCGCTTTATAGTTTCTAGCACATTCGTCTTCAGACTAGGAGTAAGGCCATAAATCCGTATGGATTAGGCCCAAGCAAAAACCCCAGCTACTTGAGACACTAAGACTAAGCCTAAAATACGCATATCTCTCCATAAGGATGGTTTTTATACTGTGCTTCCACAATCTGCTGGCAGTACAAAAAAATAAGCTGCAGATCTCCTTAGGCTGAGTCACGGTGCTTTGGTGCAGGGACCATGCATATCATGGGAATAGTTCACCATTTCTGCTCTGGTTTTCAGAGTATGACACCAAAACACCCATCTGATGATATCCTTTCAAGAGCAAAGGCAGCAATTTGCAGAATTCCGCTTCTTTGGGGAAGGGAGAAATTGCTGAGCTGACACCAAGTCCTGCAGTGTCCCTGTCACCTGCAGAGTCACCACATACTCGCCACGGTAGCGGGCATTGTGACAAAGGTTCTATGTCAGCTGGGTGTGGCAGCCAGGCGCCCCCTAGGGGATGGGGAGCCTGTCAGCCCCGGGCCTGTCACTGCCTGCTGTCCCTGCTGTCACCAGCCAGGCCTCTGAAAATTGGTCAAACCATGCCCAGACTTGGGGCCAATTTGGCCCAAAGTCTTGAAAAGACAAGTCGGGAAGAAAGATATGGGACAGAGAGAGAAAGCGAAGGGAGCAGGAGAAAGGGAAGGAAGAATAAAAAGTAGTGTTGGGCTTCAGGAGTGAGATGGAGGAATTGCAGGAAAAGAGGCTGGAAGCAGGAGAGTGAGAGAAAAGGAAAGTAGAGACATGCAGCCAGACGAGGGGTTAGTGAGGGAGGAAGGGACAGAGAACAGGATGAGAAGGAAATAAGGCAAGGCAAGGACAGGCAAGGACAGGCAAAGCAAGGCTAAGCTGCAGGACATTTTTTCGCTTTATAGTTTCTAGCACATTCATCTTCAGACTAGGAGTAAGGCCATAAGACCGTATGGATTAGGCCAAAGCAAAAACCCCAGCTACTTGAGACACGTAGACTAAGCCTAAAATACGCAGATCTCTCCATAAGGATGGTTTTTATACTGTGCTTCCACAATCTGCTGGCAGTACAAAAAAAAATAAGCTGCAGATCTCCTTAGGCTGAGTCATGGTGCTTTGCTGCAGGGACGATGCATATCATGGGAATATTTCACCATTTCTGCTCTGGTTTTCAGAGTATGACACCAAAACACCCACCTGATGATATCCTTTCAAGAGCAAAGGCAGCAATTTGCAGAATTCCGCTTCTTTGGGGAAGTGAGAAATTGCTGAGCTGCCACCAAGTCCTGCAGTGTCCCTGTCACCTGCAGAGTCACCACATACTCGCCACGGTAGCGGGCATTGTGACAACGGTTCTATGTCAGCTGGGTGTGGCAGCCAGGCGCCCGCTAGGGGATGGGGAGCCTGTCAGCCCCGGGCCTGTCACTGCCTGCTGTCCCTGCTGTCACCAGCCAGGCCTCTGAAAATTGGTCAAACCATGCCCAGACTTGGGCCCAATTTGGCCCAAAGTCTTGAAAAGGCAAGTCGGGAAGAAAGATATGGGACAGAGGGAGAAAGCGAAGGGAGCAGGAGAAAGGGAAGGAAGAATAAAAAGTAGTGTTGGGCTGCAGGAGTGAGATGGAGGAATTGCAATTAAAGAGGCAGGAAGCAGGAGAGTGAGAGAAAAGGAAAGAAGAGACATGCAGCCAGACGAGGGGTTAGTGAGAGAGGATGGGACAGAGAACAGGATAAGAAGGAAATAAGGCAAGGCAAGGACAGGCAATGACAGGCAGAGCAAGGCTAGGCTGCAGGACATGTTTTCGCTTTATAGTTTCTAGCACATTCGTCTTCAGACTAGGAGTAAGGCCATAAGACCGTATGGATTAGGCCCAAGCAAAAACCCCAGCTACTTGAGACACTTAGACTAAGCCTAAAATACGCAGATCTCTCCATAAGGATGGTTTTTATACTGTGCTTCCACAGTCTGCTGGCAGTACAAAAAATAAGCTGCAGATCTCCTTAGGCTGAGTCATGGTGCTTTGGTGCAGGGACCATGCATATCATGGGAATAGTTCACCATTTCTGCTCTGGTTTTCAGAGCATGACACCAAAACACCCACCTGATGATATCCTTTCAAGAGCAAAGGCAGCAATTTGCGGAATTCCGCTTCTTTGGGGAAGTGAGAAATTGCTGAGCTGCCACCAAGTCCTGCAGTGTCCCTGTCACCTGCAGAGTCACCACATACTCGCCACGGTAGCGGGCATTGTGACAACGGTTCTATGTCAGCTGGGTGTGGCAGCCAGGCGCCTGCTAGGGGATGGGGAGCCTGTCAGCCCCGGGCCTGTCACTGCCTGCTGTCCCTGCTGTCACCAGCCAGGCCTCTGAAAATTGGTCAAACCATGCCCAGACTTGGGGCCAATTTGGCCCAAAGTCTTGAAAAGGCAAGTCGGGAAGAAAGATATGGGACAGAGGGAGAAAGTGAAGGGAGCAGGAGAAAGGGAAGGAAGAATAAAAAGTAGTGTTGGGCTGCAGGAGTGAGATGGAGGAATTGCAATTAAAGAGGCAGGAAGCAGGAGAGTGAGAGAAAAGGAAAGAAGAGACATGCAGCCAGACGAGGGGTTAGTGAGAGAGGATGGGACAGAGAATAGGATGAGAAGGAAATAAGGCAAGGCAAGGACAGGCAAGGACAGGCAGAGCAAGGCTAGGCGGCAGGACATGTTTTCGCTTTATAGTTTCTAGCACATTCGTCTTCAGACTAGGAGTAAGGCCATAAGACCGTATGGATTAGGCCCAAGCAAAAACCCCAGCTACTTGAGACACTTAGACTAAGCCTAAAATACGCAGATCTCTCCATAAGGATGGTTTTTATACTGTGCTTCCACAGTCTGCTGGCAGTACAAAAAATAAGCTGCAGATCTCCTTAGGCTGAGTCATGGTGCTTTGGTGCAGGGACCATGCATATCATGGGAATAGTTCACCATTTCTGCTCTGGTTTTCAGAGTATGACACCAAAACACCCACCTGATGATATCCTTTCAAGAGCAAAGGCAGCAATTTGCAGAATTCCGCTTCTTTGGGGAACTGAGAAATTGCTGAGCTGCCACCAAGTCCTGCAGTGTCCCTGTCACCTGCAGAGTCACCACATACTCGCCACGGTAGCGGGCATTGTGACAAAGGTTCTATGTCAGCTGGGTGTGGCAGCCAGGCGCCCCCTAGGGGATGGGGAGCCTGTCAGCCCCGGGCCTGTCACTGCCTGCTGTCCCTGCTGTCACCAGCCAGGCCTCTGAAAATTGGTCAAACCATGCCCAGACTTGGGGCCAATTTGCCCCAAAGTCTTGAAAAGACAAGTCGGGAAGAAAGATATGGGACAGAGGGAGAAAGTGAAGGGAGCAGGAGAAAGGGAAGGAAGAATAAAAAGTAGTGTTGGGCTGCAGGAGTGAGATGGAGGAATTGCCATTAAAGAGGCAGGAAGCAGGAGAGTGAGAGAAAAGGAAAGAAGAGACATGCAGCCAGACGAGGGGTTAGTGAGAGAGGATGGGACAGAGAATAGGATGAGAAGGAAATAAGGCAAGGCAAGGACAGGCAAGGAGAGGCAAAGCAAGGCTAAGATGCAGGACATTTTTTCGCTTTATAGTTTCTAGCACATTCGTCTTCAGACTAGGAGTAAGGCCATAAGACCGTATGGATTAGGCCCAAGCAAAAACCCCAGCTACTTGAGACACTAAGACTAAGCGTAAAATACGCAGATCTCTCCATAAGGATGGTTTTTATACTGTGGTTCCACAATCTGCTGGCAGTACAAAAAAATAAGCTGCAGATCTCCTTAGGCTGAGTCAAGGTGCTTTGGTGCAGGGACCATGCATATCATGGGAATATTTCACCATTTCTGCTCTGGTTTTCAGAGTATGACACCAAAACACCCATCTGATGATATCCTTTCAAGAGCAAAGGCAGCAATTTGCAGAATTCCGCTTCTTTGGGGAAGGGAGAAATTGCTGAGCTGACACCAAGTCCTGCAGTGTCCCTGTCACCTGCAGAGTCACCACATACTCGCCACGGTAGCGGGCATTGTGACAAAGGTTCTATGTCAGCTGGGTGTGGCAGCCAGGCGCCCCCTAGGGGATGGGGAGCCTGTCAGCCCCGGGCCTGTCACTGCCTGCTGTCCCTGCTGTCACCAGCCAGGCCTCTGAAAATTGGTCAAACCATGCCCAGACTTGGGGCCAATTTGCCCCAAAGTCTTGAAAAGACAAGTCGGGAAGAAAGATATGGGACAGAGGGAGAAAGCGAAGGGAGCAGGAGAAAGGGAAGGAAGAATAAAAAGTAGTGTTGGGCTTCAGGAGTGAGATGGAGGAATTGCAGGAAAAGAGGCAGGAAGCAGGAGAGTGAGAGAAAAGGAAAGTAGAGACATGCAGCCAGACGAGGGGTTAGTGAGGGAGGATGGGACAGAGAACAGGATGAGAAGGAAATAAGGCAATGCAAGGACAGGCAAGGACAGGCAAAGCAAGGCTAGGCTGCAGGACATTTTTTCGCTTTATATTTTCTAGCACATTCGTCTTCAGACTAGGAGTAAGGCCATAAGACCGTATGGATTAGGCCCAAGCAAAAACCCCAGCTACTTGAGACACTTAGACTAAGCCTAAAATACGCAGATCTCTCCATAAGGATGGTTTTTATACTGTGCTTCCACAGTCTGCTGGCAGTACAAAAAATAAGCTGCAGATCTCCTTAGGCTGAGTCATGGTGCTTTGGTGCAGGGACCATGCATATCATGGGAATAGTTCACCATTTCTGCTCTGGTTTTCAGAGCATGACACCAAAACACCCACCTGATGATATCCTTTCAAGAGCAAAGGCAGCAATTTGCAGAATTCCGCTTCTTTGGGGAAGTGAGAAATTGCTGAGCTGCCACCAAGTCCTGCAGTGTCCCTGTCACCTGCAGAGTCACCACATACTCGCCACGGTAGCGGGCATTGTGACAACGGTTCTATGTCAGCTGGGTGTGGCAGCCAGGCGCCCGCTAGGGGATGGGGAGCCTGTCAGCCCCGGGCCTGTCACTGCCTGCTGTCCCTGCTGTCACCAGCCAGGCCTCTGAAAATTGGTCAAACCATGCCCAGACTTGGGGCCAATTTGGCCCAAAGTCTTGAAAAGGCAAGTCGGGAAGAAAGATATGGGACAGAGGGAGAAAGCGAAGGGAGCAGGAGAAAGGGAAGGAAGAATAAAAAGTAGTGTTGGGCTGCAGGAGTGAGATGGAGGAATTGCAATTAAAGAGGCAGGAAGCAGGAGAGTGAGAGAAAAGGAAAGAAGAGACATGCAGCCAGACGAGGGGTTAGTGAGAGAGGATGGGACAGAGAATAGGATGAGAAGGAAATAAGGCAAGGCAAGGACAGGCAAGGACAGGCAGAGCAAGGCTAGGCGGCAGGACATGTTTTCGCTTTATAGTTTCTAGCACATTCGTCTTCAGACTAGGAGTAAGGCCATAAGACCGTATGGATTAGGCCCAAGCAAAAACCCCAGCTACTTGAGACACTTAGACTAAGCCTAAAATACGCAGATCTCTCCATAAGGATGGTTTTTATACTGTGCTTCCACAGTCTGCTGGCAGTACAAAAAATAAGCTGCAGATCTCCTTAGGCTGAGTCATGGTGCTTTGGTGCAGGGACCATGCATATCATGGGAATAGTTCACCATTTCTGCTCTGGTTTTCAGAGCATGACACCAAAACACCCACCTGATGATATCCTTTCAAGAGCAAAGGCAGCAATTTGCAGAATTCCGCTTCCTTGGGAAAGTGAGAAATTGCTGAGCTGCCACCAAGTCCTGCAGTGTCCCTGTCACCTGCAGAGTCACCACATACTCGCCACGGTAGCGGGCATTGTGACAAAGGTTCTATGTCAGCTGGGTGTGGCAGCCAGGCGCCCCCTAGGGGATGGGGAGCCTGTCAGCCCCGGGCCTGTCACTGCCTGCTGTCCCTGCTGTCACCAGCCAGGCCTCTGAAAATTGGTCAAACCATGCCCAGACTTGGGGCCAATTTTGCCCAAAGTCTTGAAAAGACAAGTCGGGAAGAAAGATATGGGACAGAGGGAGAAAGCGAAGGGAGCAGGAGAAAGGGAAGGAAGAATAAAAAGTAGTGTTGGGCTTCAGGAGTGAGATGGAGGAATTGCAGGAAAAGAGGCAGGAAGCAGGAGAGTGAGAGAAAAGGAAAGTAGAGACATGCAGCCAGACGAGGGGTTAGTGAGGGAGGATGGGACAGAGAACAGGATGAGAAGGAAATAAGGAAATGCAAGGACAGGCAAGGACAGGCAAAGCAAGGCTAGGCTGCAGGACATTTTTTCGCTTTATAGTTTCTAGCACATTCATCTTCAGACTAGGAGTAAGGCCATAAGACCGTATGGATTAGGCCAAAGCAAAAACCCCAGCTACTTGAGACACGTAGACTAAGCCTAAAATACGCAGATCTCTCCATAAGGATGGTTTTTATACTGTGCTTCCACAATCTGCTGGCAGTACAAAAAAATAAGCTGCAGATCTCCTTAGGCTGAGTCACGGTGCTTTGGTACAGGGACCATGCATATCATGGGAATAGTTCACCATTTCTGCTCTGGTTTTCAGAGCATGACACCAAAACACCCACCTGATGATATCCTTTCAAGAGCAAAGACAGCAATTTGCAGAATTCCGCTTCCTTGGGAAAGTGAGAAATTGCTGAGCTGCCACCAAGTCCTGCAGTGTCCCTGTCACCTGCAGAGTCACCACATACTCGCCACGGTAGCGGGCATTGTGACAAAGGTTCTATGTCAGCTGGGTGTGGCAGCCAGGCGCCCCCTAGGGGATGGGGAGCCTGTCAGCCCCGGGCCTGTCACTGCCTGCTGTCCCTGCTGTCACCAGCCAGGCCTCTGAAAATTGGTCAAACCATGCCCAGACTTGGGGCCAATTTTGCCCAAAGTCTTGAAAAGACAAGTCGGGAAGAAAGATATGGGACAGAGGGAGAAAGCGAAGGGAGCAGGAGAAAGGGAAGGAAGAATAAAAAGTAGTGTTGGGCTGCAGGAGTGAGATGGAGGAATTGCCATTAAAGAGGCAGGAAGCAGGAGAGTGAGAGAAAAGGAAAGAAGAGACATGCAGCCAGACGAGGGGTTAGTGAGAGAGGATGGGACAGAGAATAGGATGAGAAGGAAATAAGGCAAGGCAAGGACAGGCAAGGAGAGGCAAAGCAAGGCTAGGCTGCAGGACATGTTTTCGCTTTACAGTTTCTAGCACATTCGTCTTCAGACTAGGAGTAAGGCCATAAGTCCGTATGGATTAGGCCCAAGCAAAAACCCCAGCTACTTGAGACACTAAGACTAAGCGTAAAATACGCAGATCTCTCCATAAGGATGGTTTTTATACTGTGCTTCCACAATCTGCTGGCAGTACAAAAAAATAAGCTGCAGATCTCCTTAGGCTGAGTCATGGTGCTTTGGTGCAGGGACCATGCATATCATGGGAATATTTCACCATTTCTGCTCTGGTTTTCAGAGCATGACACCAAAACACCCACCTGATGATATCCTTTCAAGAGCAAAGGCAGCAATTTGCAGAATTCCGCTTCTTTGGGGAACTGAGAAATTGCTGAGCTGCCACCAAGTCCTGCAGTGTCCCTGTCACCTGCAGAGTCACCACATACTCGCCACGGTAGCGGGCATTGTGACAAAGGTTCTATGTCAGCTGGGTGTGGCAGCCAGGCGCCCCCTAGGGGATGTGGAGCCTGTCAGCCCCGGGCCTGTCACTGCCTGCTGTCCCTGCTGTCACCAGCCAGGCCTCTGAAAATTGGTCAAACCATGCCCAGACTTGGGGCCAATTTGGCCCAAAGTCTTGAAAAGGCAAGTCGGGAAGAAAGATATGGGACAGAGGGAGAAAGCGAAGGGAGCAGGAGAAAGGGAAGGAAGAATAAAAAGTAGTGTTGGGCTGCAGGAGTGAGATGGAGGAACTGCAGGAAAAGAGGCAGGAAGCAGGAGAGTGAGAGAAAAGGAAAGACGAGACATGCAGCCAGATGAGGGGTTAGTGAGGGAGGATGGGACAGAGAACAGGATGAAACGGAAATAAGGCAAGGCAAGGACAGGCAAGGACAGGCAAAGCAAGGCTAAGCTGCAGGACATTTTTTCACTTTATAGTTTCTAGCACATTCGTCTTCAGACTAGGAGTAAGGCCATAAGACCGTATGGATTAGGCCCAAGCAAAAACCCCAGCTACTTGAGACACTAAGACTAAGCCTAAAATACGCAGATCTCTCCATAGGGATGGTTTTTATACTGTGCTTCAACAATCTGCTGGCAGTACAAAAAAATAAGCTGCACATCTCCTTAGGCTGAGTCACGGTGCTTTGGTGCAGGGACCATGCATATCATGGGAATAGTTCACCATTTCTGCTCTGGTTTTCAGAGCATGACACCAAAACACCCACCTGATGATATCCTTTCAAGAGCAAAGGCAGCAATTTGCAGAATTCCGCTTCCTTGGGAAAGTGAGAAATTGCTGAGCTGCCACCAAGTCCTGCAGTGTCCCTGTCACCTGCAGAGTCACCACATACTCGCCACGGTAGCGGGCATTGTGACAAAGGTTCTATGTCAGCTGGGTGTGGCAGCCAGGCGCCCCCTAGGGGATGGGGAGCCTGTCAGCCCCGGGCCTGTCACTGCCTGCTGTCCCTGCTGTCACCAGCCAGGCCTCTGAAAATTGGTCAAACCATGCCCAGACTTGGGGCCAATTTGCCCCAAAGTCTTGAAAAGACAAGTCGGGAAGAAAGATATGGGACAGAGGGAGAAAGCGAAGGGAGCAGGAGAAAGGGAAGGAAGAATAAAAAGTAGTGTTGGGCTGCAGGAGTGAGATGGAGGAATTGCCATTAAAGAGGCAGGAAGCAGGAGAGTGAGAGAAAAGGAAAGAAGAGACATGCAGCCAGACGAGGGGTTAGTGAGAGAGGATGGGACAGAGAATAGGATGAGAAGGAAATAAGGCAAGGCAAGGACAGGCAAGGAGAGGCAAAGCAAGGCTAAGATGCAGGACATTTTTTCGCTTTATAGTTTCTAGCACATTCGTCTTCAGACTAGGAGTAAGGCCATAAGACCGTATGGATTAGGCCCAAGCAAAAACCCCAGCTACTTGAGACACTAAGACTAAGCGTAAAATACGCAGATCTCTCCATAAGGATGGTTTTTATACTGTGCTTCCACAGTCTGCTGGCAGTACAAAAAAATAAGCTGCAGATCTCCTTAGGCTGAGTCAAGGTGCTTTGGTGCAGGGACCATGCATATCATGGGAATATTTCACCATTTCTGCTCTGGTTTTCAGAGTATGACACCAAAACACCCATCTGATGATATCCTTTCAAGAGCAAAGGCAGCAATTTGCAGAATTCCGCTTCTTTGGGGAAGGGAGAAATTGCTGAGCTGACACCAAGTCCTGCAGTGTCCCTGTCACCTGCAGAGTCACCACATACTCGCCACGGTAGCGGGCATTGTGACAAAGGTTCTATGTCAGCTGGGTGTGGCAGCCAGGCGCCCCCTAGGGGATGGGGAGCCTGTCAGCCCCGGGCCTGTCACTGCCTGCTGTCCCTGCTGTCACCAGCCAGGCCTCTGAAAATTGGTCAAACCATGCCCAGACTTGGGGCCAATTTGCCCCAAAGTCTTGAAAAGACAAGTCGGGAAGAAAGATATGGGACAGAGGGAGAAAGCGAAGGGAGCAGGAGAAAGGGAAGGAAGAATAAAAAGTAGTGTTGGGCTTCAGGAGTGAGATGGAGGAATTGCAGGAAAAGAGGCAGGAAGCAGGAGAGTGAGAGAAAAGGAAAGTAGAGACATGCAGCCAGACGAGGGGTTAGTGAGGGAGGATGGGACAGAGAACAGGATGAGAAGGAAATAAGGAAATGCAAGGACAGGCAAGGACAGGCAAAGCAAGGCTAGGCTGCAGGACATTTTTTCGCTTTATATTTTCTAGCACATTCGTCTTCAGACTAGGAGTAAGGCCATAAGACCGTATGGATTAGGCCCAAGCAAAAACCCCAGCTACTTGAGACACGTAGACTAAGCCTAAAATACGCAGATCTCTCCATAAGGATGGTTTTTATACTGTGCTTCCACAATCTGCTGGCAGTACAAAAAAATAAGCTGCAGATCTCCTTAGGCTGAGTCATGGTGCTTTGCTGCAGGGACGATGCATATCATGGGAATATTTCACCATTTCTGCTCTGGTTTTCAGAGTATGACACCAAAACACCCACCTGATGATATCCTTTCAAGAGCAAAGGCAGCAATTTGCAGAATTCCGCTTCTTTGGGGAACTGAGAAATTGCTGAGCTGCCACCAAGTCCTGCAGTGTCCCTGTCACCTGCAGAGTCACCACATACTCGCCACGGTAGCGGGCATTGTGACAACGGTTCTATGTCAGCTGGGTGTGGCAGCCAGGCGCCCCCTAGGGGATGGGGAGCCTGTCAGCCCCGGGCCTCTCACTGCCTGCTGTCCCTGCTGTCACCAGCCAGGCCTCTGAAAATTGGTCAAACCATGCCCAGACTTGGGGCCAATTTGGCCCAAAGTCTTGAAAAGGCAAGTCGGGAAGAAAGATATGGGACAGAGGGAGAAAGCGAAGGGAGCAGGAGAAAGGGAAGGAAGAATAAAAAGTAGTGTTGGGCTGCAGGAGTGAGATGGAGGAATTGCAATTAAAGAGGCAGGAAGCAGGAGAGTGAGAGAAAAGGAAAGAAGAGACATGCAGCCAGACGAGGGGTTAGTGAGAGAGGATGGGACAGAGAACAGGATAAGAAGGAAATAAGGCAAGGGAAGGACAGGCAAGGACAGGCAGAGCAAGGCTAGGCTGCAGGACATGTTTTCGCTTTATAGTTTCTAGCACATTCGTCTTCAGACTAGGAGTAAGGCCATAAGACCGTATGGATTAGGCCCAAGCAAAAACCCCAGCTACTTGAGACACTTAGACTAAGCCTAAAATACGCAGATCTCTCCATAAGGATGGTTTTTATACTGTGCTTCCACAGTCTGCTGGCAGTACAAAAAATAAGCTGCAGATCTCCTTAGGCTGAGTCATGGTGCTTTGGTGCAGGGACCATGCATATCATGGGAATAGTTCACCATTTCTGCTCTGGTTTTCAGAGCATGACACCAAAACACCCACCTGATGATATCCTTTCAAGAGCAAAGGCAGCAATTTGCAGAATTCCGCTTCCTTGGGAAAGTGAGAAATTGCTGAGCTGACACCAAGTCCTGCAGTGTCCCTGTCACCTGCAGAGTCACCACATACTCGCCACGGTAGCGGGCATTGTGACAAAGGTTCTATGTCAGCTGGGTGTGGCAGCCAGGCGCCCCCTAGGGGATGGGGAGCCTGTCAGCCCCGGGCCTGTCACTGCCTGCTGTCCCTGCTGTCACCAGCCAGGCCTCTGAAAATTGGTCAAACCATGCCCAGACTTGGGGCCAATTTGGCCCAAAGTCTTGAAAAGACAAGTCGGGAAGAAAGATATGGGACAGAGGGAGAAAGCGAAGGGAGCAGGAGAAAGGGAAGGAAGAATAAAAAGTAGTGTTGGGCTTCAGGAATGAGATGGAGGAATTGCAGGAAAAGAGGCAGGAAGCAGGAGAGTGAGAGAAAAGGAAAGTAGAGACATGCAGCCAGACGAGGGGTTAGTGAGGGAGGAAGGGACAGAGAACAGGATGAGAAGGAAATAAGGCAAGGCAAGGACAGGCAAGGACAGGCAAAGCAAGGCTAAGCTGCAGGACATTTTTTCGCTTTATAGTTTCTAGCACATTCATCTTCAGACTAGGAGTAAGGCCATAAGACCGTATGGATTAGGCCCAAGCAAAAACCCCAGCTACTTGAGACACGTAGACTAAGCCTAAAATACGCAGATCTCTCCATAAGGATGGTTTTTATACTGTGCTTCCACAATCTGCTGGCAGTACAAAAAAATAAGCTGCAGATCTCCTTAGGCTGAGTCATGGTGC
The DNA here is from genome assembly GCF_036013475.1 of Columba livia. Taxonomy (NCBI): domain Eukaryota; kingdom Metazoa; phylum Chordata; class Aves; order Columbiformes; family Columbidae; genus Columba; species Columba livia. Next base: position 2,210,111 of record NW_027043009.1, on the reverse strand, counting down.
TTTGCTGCAGGGACGATGCATATCATGGGAATATTTCACCATTTCTGCTCTGGTTTTCAGAGTATGACACCAAAACACCCACCTGATGATATCCTTTCAAGAGCAAAGGCAGCAATTTGCAGAATTCCGCTTCTTTGGGGAACTGAGAAATTGCTGAGCTGCCACCAAGTCCTGCAGTGTCCCTGTCACCTGCAGAGTCACCACATACTCGCCACGGTAGCGGGCATTGTGACAACGGTTCTATGTCAGCTGGGTGTGGCAGCCAGGCGCCCGCTAGGGGATGGGGAGCCTGTCAGCCCCGGGCCTCTCACTGCCTGCTGTCCCTGCTGTCACCAGCCAGGCCTCTGAAAATTGGTCAAACCATGCCCAGACTTGGGGCCAATTTGGCCCAAAGTCTTGAAAAGGCAAGTCGGGAAGAAAGATATGGGACAGAGGGAGAAAGCGAAGGGAGCAGGAGAAAGGGAAGGAAGAATAAAAAGTAGTGTTGGGCTGCAGGAGTGAGATGGAGGAATTGCAATTAAAGAGGCAGGAAGCAGGAGAGTGAGAGAAAAGGAAAGAAGAGACATGCAGCCAGACGAGGGGTTAGTGAGAGAGGATGGGACAGAGAACAGGATAAGAAGGAAATAAGGCAAGGGAAGGACAGGCAAGGACAGGCAGAGCAAGGCTAGGCTGCAGGACATGTTTTCGCTTTATAGTTTCTAGCACATTCGTCTTCAGACTAGGAGTAAGGCCATAAGACCGTATGGATTAGGCCCAAGCAAAAACCCCAGCTACTTGAGACACTTAGACTAAGCCTAAAATACACAGATCTCTCCATAAGGATGGTTTTTATACTGTGCTTCCACAGTCTGCTGGCAGTACAAAAAATAAGCTGCAGATCTCCTTAGGCTGAGTCATGGTGCTTTGGTGCAGGGACCATGCATATCATGGGAATAGTTCACCATTTCTGCTCTGGTTTTCAGAGCATGACACCAAAACACCCACCTGATGATATCCTTTCAAGAGCAAAGGCAGCAATTTGCAGAATTCCGCTTCTTTGGGGAACTGAGAAATTGCTGAGCTGCCACCAAGTCCTGCAGTGTCCCTGTCACCTGCAGAGTCACCACATACTCGCCACGGTAGCGGGCATTGTGACAACGGTTCTATGTCAGCTGGGTGTGGCAGCCAGGCGCCCACTAGGGGATGGGGAACCTGTCAGCCCCGGGCCTGTCACTGCCTGCTGTCCCTGCTGTCACCAGCCAGGCCTCTGAAAATTGGTCAAACCATGCCCAGACTTGGGGCCAATTTGGCCCAAAGTCTTGAAAAGGCAAGTCGGGAAGAAAGATATGGGACAGAGGGAGAAAGCGAAGGGAGCAGGAGAAAGGGAAGGAAGAATAAAAAGTAGTGTTGGGCTGCAGGAGTGAGATGGAGGAATTGCAATTAAAGAGGCAGGAAGCATGAGAGTGAGAGAAAAGGAAAGAAGAGACATGCAGCCAGACGAGGGGTTAGTGAGAGAGGATGGGACAGAGAACAGGATAAGAAGGAAATAAGGCAAGGCAAGGACAGGCAAGGACAGGCAGAGCAAGGCTAGGCTGCAGGACATGTTTTCGCTTTATAGTTTCTAGCACATTCGTCTTCAGACTAGGAGTAAGGCCACAAGACCGTATGGATTAGGCCCAAGCAAAAACCCCAGCTACTTGAGACACTAAGACTAAGCGTAAAATACGCAGATCTCTCCATAAGGATGGTTTTTATACTGTGGTTCCACAATCTGCTGGCAGTACAAAAAAATAAGCTGCAGATCTCCTTAGGCTGAGTCAAGGTGCTTTGGTGCAGGGACCATGCATATCATGGGAATATTTCACCATTTCTGCTCTGGTTTTCAGAGTATGACACCAAAACACCCATCTGATGATATCCTTTCAAGAGCAAAGGCAGCAATTTGCAGAATTCCGCTTCTTTGGGGAAGGGAGAAATTGCTGAGCTGACACCAAGTCCTGCAGTGTCCCTGTCACCTGCAGAGTCACCACATACTCGCCACGGTAGCGGGCATTGTGACAAAGGTTCTATGTCAGCTGGGTGTGGCAGCCAGGCGCCCCCTAGGGGATGGGGAGCCTGTCAGCCCCGGGCCTGTCACTGCCTGCTGTCCCTGCTGTCACCAGCCAGGCCTCTGAAAATTGGTCAAACCATGCCCAGACTTGGGGCCAATTTGCCCCAAAGTCTTGAAAAGACAAGTCGGGAAGAAAGATATGGGACAGAGGGAGAAAGCGAAGGGAGCAGGAGAAAGGGAAGGAAGAATAAAAAGTAGTGTTGGGCTTCAGGAGTGAGATGGAGGAATTGCAGGAAAAGAGGCAGGAAGCAGGAGAGTGAGAGAAAAGGAAAGTAGAGACATGCAGCCAGACGAGGGGTTAGTGAGGGAGGATGGGACAGAGAACAGGATGAGAAGGAAATAAGGCAATGCAAGGACAGGCAAGGACAGGCAAAGCAAGGCTGGGCTGCAGGACATTTTTTCGCTTTATATATTTTCTAGCACATTCGTCTTCAGACTAGGAGTAAGGCCATAAGACCGTATGGATTAGGCCCAAGCAAAAACCCCAGCTACTTGAGACACTTAGACTAAGCCTAAAATACGCAGATCTCTCCATAAGGATGGTTTTTATACTGTGCTTCCACAGTCTGCTGGCAGTACAAAAAATAAGCTGCAGATCTCCTTAGGCTGAGTCATGGTGCTTTGGTGCAGGGACCATGCATATCATGGGAATAGTTCACCATTTCTGCTCTGGTTTTCAGAGCATGACACCAAAACACCCACCTGATGATATCCTTTCAAGAGCAAAGGCAGCAATTTGCAGAATTCCGCTTCTTTGGGGAACTGAGAAATTGCTGAGCTGCCACCAAGTCCTGCAGTGTCCCTGTCACCTGCAGAGTCACCACATACTCGCCACGGTAGCGGGCATTGTGACAACGGTTCTATGTCAGCTGGGTGTGGCAGCCAGGCGCCCACTAGGGGATGGGGAGCCTGTCAGCCCCGGGCCTGTCACTGCCTTCTGTCCCTGCTGTCACCAGCCAGGCCTCTGAAAATTGGTCAAACCATGCCCAGACTTGGGGCCAATTTGGCCCAAAGTCTTGAAAAGGCAAGTCGGGAAGAAAGATATGGGACAGAGGGAGAAAGCGAAGGGAGCAGGAGAAAGGGAAGGAAGAATAAAAAGTAGTGTTGGGCTGCAGGAGTGAGATGGAGGAATTGCAATTAAAGAGGCAGGAAGCAGGAGAGTGAGAGAAAAGGAAAGAAGAGACATGCAGCCAGACGAGGGGTTAGTGAGAGAGGATGGGACAGAGAACAGGATAAGAAGGAAATAAGGCAAGGCAAGGACAGGCAAGGACAGGCAGAGCAAGGCTAGGCTGCAGGACATGTTTTCGCTTTATAGTTTCTAGCACATTCGTCTTCAGACTAGGAGTAAGGCCATAAGACCGTATGGATTAGGCCCAAGCAAAAACCCCAGCTACTTGAGACACTAAGACTAAGCGTAAAATACGCAGATCTCTCCATAAGGATGGTTTTTATACTGTGGTTCCACAATCTGCTGGCAGTACAAAAAAATAAGCTGCAGATCTCCTTAGGCTGAGTCACGGTGCTTTGGTGCAGGGACCATGCATATCATGGGAATATTTCACCATTTCTGCTCTGGTTTTCAGAGTATGACACCAAAACACCCATCTGATGATATCCTTTCAAGAGCAAAGGCAGCAATTTGCAGAATTCCGCTTCTTTGGGGAAGGGAGAAATTGCTGAGCTGACACCAAGTCCTGCAGTGTCCCTGTCACCTGCAGAGTCACCACATACTCGCCACGGTAGCGGGCATTGTGACAAAGGTTCTATGTCAGCTGGGTGTGGCAGCCAGGCGCCCCCTAGGGGATGGGGAGCCTGTCAGCCCCGGGCCTGTCACTGCCTGCTGTCCCTGCTGTCACCAGCCAGGCCTCTGAAAATTGGTCAAACCATGCCCAGACTTGGGGCCAATTTGCCCCAAAGTCTTGAAAAGACAAGTCGGGAAGAAAGATATGGGACAGAGGGAGAAAGCGAAGGGAGCAGGAGAAAGGGAAGGAAGAATAAAAAGTAGTGTTGGGCTTCAGGAGTGAGATGGAGGAATTGCAGGAAAAGAGGCAGGAAGCAGGAGAGTGAGAGAAAAGGAAAGTAGAGACATGCAGCCAGACGAGGGGTTAGTGAGGGAGGATGGGACAGAGAACAGGATGAGAAGGAAATAAGGCAAGGCAAGGACAGGCAAGGACAGGCAAAGCAAGGCTAGGCTGCAGGACATTTTTTCGCTTTATATTTTCTAGCACATTCGTCTTCAGACTAGGAGTAAGGCCATAAGACCGTATGGATTAGGCCCAAGCAAAAACCCCAGGTACTTGACACACTAAGACTAAGCCTAAAATACGCAGATCTCTCCATAGGGATGGTTTTTATACTGTGCTTCAACAATCTGCTGGCAGTACAAAAAAATAAGCTGCAGATCTCCTTAGGCTGAGTCACGGTGCTTTGGTACAGGGACCATGCATATCATGGGAATAGTTCACCATTTCTGCTCTGGTTTTCAGAGCATGACACCAAAACACCCACCTGATGATATCCTTTCAAGAGCAAAGACAGCAATTTGCAGAATTCTGCTTCCTTGGGAAAGTGAGAAATTGCTGAGCTGCCACCAAGTCCTGCAGTGTCCCTGTCACCTGCAGAGTCACCACATACTCGCCACGGTAGCGGGCATTGTGACAAAGGTTCTATGTCAGCTGGGTGTGGCAGCCAGGCGCCCCCTAGGGGATGGGGAGCCTGTCAGCCCCGGGCCTCTCACTGCCTGCTGTCCCTGCTGTCACCAGCCAGGCCTCTGAAAATTGGTCAAACCATGCCCAGACTTGGGGCCAATTTTGCCCAAAGTCTTGAAAAGACAAGTCGGGAAGAAAGATATGGGACAGAGGGAGAAAGCGAAGGGAGCAGGAGAAAGGGAAGGAAGAATAAAAAGTAGTGTTGGGCTGCAGGAGTGAGATGGAGGAATTGCCATTAAAGAGGCAGGAAGCAGGAGAGTGAGAGAAAAGGAAAGAAGAGACATGCAGCCAGACGAGGGGTTAGTGAGGGAGGATGGGACAGAGAACAGGATGAGAATGAAATAAGGCAAGGCAAGGACAGGCAAGGACAGGCAGAGCAAGGCTAGGCTGCAGGACATGTTTTAGCTTTACAGTTTCTAGCACATTCGTCTTCAGACTAGGAGTAAGGCCATAAGTCCGTATGGATTAGGCCCAAGCAAAAACCCCAGCTACTTGAGACACTAAGACTAAGCCTAAAATACGCAGATCTCTCCATAAGGATGGTTTTTATACTGTGGTTCCACAATCTGCTGGCAGTACAAAAAAATAAGCTGCAGATCTCCTTAGGCTGAGTCACGGTGCTTTGGTGCAGGGACCATGCATATCATGGGAATATTTCACCATTTCTGCTCTGGTTTTCAGAGTATGACACCAAAACACCCATCTGATGATATCCTTTCAAGAGCAAAGGCAGCAATTTGCAGAATTCCGCTTCTTTGGGGAAGGGAGAAATTGCTGAGCTGACACCAAGTCCTGCAGTGTCCCTGTCACCTGCAGAGTCACCACATACTCGCCACGGTAGCGGGCATTGTGACAAAGGTTCTATGTCAGCTGGGTGTGGCAGCCAGGCGCCCGCTAGGGGATGGGGAGCCTGTCAGCCCCGGGCCTGTCACTGCCTGCTGTCCCTGCTGTCACCAGCCAGGCCTCTGAAAATTGGTCAAACCATGCCCAGACTTGGGGCCAATTTTGCCCAAAGTCTTGAAAAGACAAGTCGGGAAGAAAGATATGGGACAGAGGGAGAAAGCGAAGGGAGCAGGAGAAAGGGAAGGAAGAATAAAAAGTACTGTTGGGCTGCAGGAGTGAGATGGAGGAATTGCAGGAAAAGAGGCTGGAAGCAGGAGAGTGAGAGAAAAGGAAAGTAGAGACATGCAGCCAGACGAGGGGTTAGTGAGGGAGGATGGGACAGAGAACAGGATGAGAAGGAAATAAGGAAATGCAAGGACAGGCAAGGACAGGCAAAGCAAGGCTAGGCTGCAGGACATTTTTTCGCTTTATATTTTCTAGCACATTCGTCTTCAGACTAGGAGTAAGGCCATAAGACCGTATGGATTAGGCCCAAGCAAAAACCCCAGCTACTTGACACACTAAGACTAAGCCTAAAATACGCAGATCTCTCCATAAGGATGGTTTTTATACTGTGCTTCCACAATCTGCTGGCAGTACAAAAAAATAAGCTGCAGATCTCCTTAGGCTGAGTCATGGTGCTTTGGTGCAGGGACCATGCATATCATGGGAATATTTCACCATTTCTGCTCTGGTTTTCAGAGTATGACACCAAAACACCCACCTGATGATATCCTTTCAAGAGCAAAGGCAGCAATTTGCAGAATTCCGCTTCCTTGGGAAAGTGAGAAATTGCTGAGCTGACACCAAGTCCTGCAGTGTCCCTGTCACCTGCAGAGTCACCACATACTCGCCACGGTAGCGGGCATTGTGACAAAGGTTCTATGTCAGCTGGGTGTGGCAGCCAGGCGCCCCCTAGGGGATGGGGAGCCTGTCAGCCCCGGGCCTGTCACTGCCTGCTGCCCCTGCTGTCACCAGCCAGGCCTCTGAAAATTGGTCAAACCATGCCCAGACTTGGGGCCAATTTGGCCCAAAGTCTTGAAAAGACAAGTCGGGAAGAAAGATATGGGACAGAGGGAGAAAGCGAAGGGAGCAGGAGAAAGGGAAGGAAGAATAAAAAGTAGTGTTGGGCTTCAGGAATGAGATGGAGGAATTGCAGGAAAAGAGGCAGGAAGCAGGAGAGTGAGAGAAAAGGAAAGTAGAGACATGCAGCCAGACGAGGGGTTAGTGAGGGAGGAAGGGACAGAGAACAGGATGAGAAGGAAATAAGGCAAGGCAAGGACAGGCAAGGACAGGCAAAGCAAGGCTAAGCTGCAGGACATTTTTTCGCTTTATAGTTTCTAGCACATTCATCTTCAGACTAGGAGTAAGGCCATAAGACCGTATGGATTAGGCCAAAGCAAAAACCCCAGCTACTTGAGACACGTAGACTAAGCCTAAAATACGCAGATCTCTCCATAAGGATGGTTTTTATACTGTGCTTCCACAATCTGCTGGCAGTACAAAAAAATAAGCTGCAGATCTCCTTAGGCTGAGTCATGGTGCTTTGCTGCAGGGACGATGCATATCATGGGAATATTTCACCATTTCTGCTCTGGTTTTCAGAGTATGACACCAAAACACCCACCTGATGATATCCTTTCAAGAGCAAAGGCAGCAATTTGCAGAATTCCGCTTCTTTGGGGAACTGAGAAATTGCTGAGCTGCCACCAAGTCCTGCAGTGTCCCTGTCACCTGCAGAGTCACCACATACTCGCCACCGTAGCGGGCATTGTGACAACGGTTCTATGTCAGCTGGGTGTGGCAGCCAGGCGCCCGCTAGGGGATGGGGAGCCTGTCAGCCCCGGGCCTCTCACTGCCTGCTGTCCCTGCTGTCACCAGCCAGGCCTCTGAAAATTGGTCAAACCATGCCCAGACTTGGGGCCAATTTGGCCCAAAGTCTTGAAAAGACAAGTCGGGAAGAAAGATATGGGACAGAGGGAGAAAGCGAAGGGAGCAGGAGAAAGGGAAGGAAGAATAAAAAGTAGTGTTGGGCTTCAGGAATGAGATGGAGGAATTGCAGGAAAAGAGGCAGGAAGCAGGAGAGTGAGAGAAAAGGAAAGTAGAGACATGCAGCCAGACGAGGGGTTAGTGAGGGAGGAAGGGACAGAGAACAGGATGAGAAGGAAATAAGGCAAGGCAAGGACAGGCAAGGACAGGCAAAGCAAGGCTAAGCTGCAGGACATTTTTTCGCTTTATAGTTTCTAGCACATTCATCTTCAGACTAGGAGTAAGGCCATAAGACCGTATGGATTAGGCCAAAGCAAAAACCCCAGCTACTTGAGACACGTAGACTAAGCCTAAAATACGCAGATCTCTCCATAAGGATGGTTTTTATACTGTGCTTCCACAATCTGCTGGCAGTACAAAAAAATAAGCTGCAGATCTCCTTAGGCTGAGTCATGGTGCTTTGCTGCAGGGACGATGCATATCATGGGAATATTTCACCATTTCTGCTCTGGTTTTCAGAGTATGACACCAAAACACCCACCTGATGATATCCTTTCAAGAGCAAAGGCAGCAATTTGCAGAATTCCGCTTCTTTGGGGAACTGAGAAATTGCTGAGCTGCCACCAAGTCCTGCAGTGTCCCTGTCACCTGCAGAGTCACCACATACTCGCCACGGTAGCGGGCATTGTGACAACGGTTCTATGTCAGCTGGGTGTGGCAGCCAGGCGCCCGCTAGGGGATGGGGAGCCTGTCAGCCCCGGGCCTCTCACTGCCTGCTGTCCCTGCTGTCACCAGCCAGGCCTCTGAAAATTGGTCAAACCATGCCCAGACTTGGGGCCAATTTGGCCCAAAGTCTTGAAAAGGCAAGTCGGGAAGAAAGATATGGGACAGAGGGAGAAAGCGAAGGGAGCAGGAGAAAGGGAAGGAAGAATAAAAAGTAGTGTTGGGCTGCAGGAGTGAGATGGAGGAATTGCAATTAAAGAGGCAGGAAGCAGGAGAGTGAGAGAAAAGGAAAGAAGAGACATGCAGCCAGACGAGGGGTTAGTGAGAGAGGATGGGACAGAGAACAGGATAAGAAGGAAATAAGGCAAGGCAAGGACAGGCAAGGACAGGCAGAGCAAGGCTAGGCTGCAGGACATGTTTTCGCTTTATAGTTTCTAGCACATTCGTCTTCAGACTAGGAGTAAGGCCATAAGACCGTATGGATTAGGCCCAAGCAAAAACCCCAGCTACTTGAGACACTAAGACTAAGCCTAAAATACGCAGATCTCTCCATAAGGATGGTTTTTATACTGTGCTTCCACAATCTGCTGGCAGTACAAAAAAATAAGCTGCAGATCTCCTTAGGCTGAGTCATGGTGCTTTGGTGCAGGGACCATGCATATCATGGGAATATTTCACCATTTCTGCTCTGGTTTTCAGAGCATGACACCAAAACACCCACCTGATGATATCCTTTCAAGAGCAAAGGCAGCAATTTGCAGAATTCCGCTTCCTTGGGAAAGTGAGAAATTGCTGAGCTGACACCAAGTCCTGCAGTGTCCCTGTCACCTGCAGAGTCACCACATACTCGCCACGGTAGCGGGCATTGTGACAAAGGTTCTATGTCAGCTGGGTGTGGCAGCCAGGCGCCCCCTAGGGGATGGGGAGCCTGTCAGCCCCGGGCCTCTCACTGCCTGCTGTCCCTGCTGTCACCAGCCAGGCCTCTGAAAATTGGTCAAACCATGCCCAGACTTGGGGCCAATTTGGCCCAAAGTCTTGAAAAGACAAGTCGGGAAGAAAGATATGGGACAGAGGGAGAAAGCGAAGGGAGCAGGAGAAAGGGAAGGAAGAATAAAAAGTAGTGTTGGGCTGCAGGAGTGAGATGGAGGAATTGCAATTAAAGAGGCAGGAAGCAGGAGAGTGAGAGAAAAGGAAAGAAGAGACATGCAGCCAGACGAGGGGTTAGTGAGAGAGGATGGGACAGAGAACAGGATAAGAAGGAAATAAGGCAAGGCAAGGACAGGCAAGGACAGGCAGAGCAAGGCTAGGCTGCAGGACATGTTTTCGCTTTATAGTTTCTAGCACATTCGTCTTCAGACTAGGAGTAAGGCCATAAGACCGTATGGATTAGGCCCAAGCAAAAACCCCAGCTACTTGAGACACTAAGACTAAGCCTAAAATACGCAGATCTCTCCATAAGGATGGTTTTTATACTGTGCTTCCACAATCTGCTGGCAGTACAAAAAAATAAGCTGCAGATCTCCTTAGGCTGAGTCATGGTGCTTTGGTGCAGGGACCATGCATATCATGGGAATATTTCACCATTTCTGCTCTGGTTTTCAGAGCATGACACCAAAACACCCACCTGATGATATCCTTTCAAGAGCAAAGGCAGCAATTTGCAGAATTCCGCTTCCTTGGGAAAGTGAGAAATTGCTGAGCTGACACCAAGTCCTGCAGTGTCCCTGTCACCTGCAGAGTCACCACATACTCGCCACGGTAGCGGGCATTGTGACAAAGGTTCTATGTCAGCTGGGTGTGGCAGCCAGGCGCCCCCTAGGGGATGGGGAGCCTGTCAGCCCCGGGCCTCTCACTGCCTGCTGTCCCTGCTGTCACCAGCCAGGCCTCTGAAAATTGGTCAAACCATGCCCAGAGTTGGGGCCAATTTGCCCCAAAGTCTTGAAAAGACAAGTCGGGAAGAAAGATATGGGACAGAGGGAGAAAGCGAAGGGAGCAGGAGAAAGGGAAGGAAGAATAAAAAGTAGTGTTGGGCTGCAGGAGTGAGATGGAGGAATTGCAGGAAAAGAGGCAGGAAGCAGGAGAGTGAGAGAAAAGGAAAGAAGAGACATGCAGCCAGACGAGGGGTTAGTGAGAGAGGATGGGACAGAGAATAGGATGAGAAGGAAATAAGGCAAGGCAAGGACATGCAAGGACAGGAAAAGCAAGGCTAGGCTGCAGGACATGTTTTAGCTTTACAGTTTCTAGCACATTCGTCTTCAGACTAGGAGTAAGGCCATAAGTCCGTATGGATTAGGCCCAAGCAAAAACCCCAGCTACTTGAGACACTAAGACTAAGCCTAAAATACGCAGATCTCTCCATAGGGATGGTTTTTATACTGTGCTTCAACAATCTGCTGGCAGTACAAAAAAATAAGCTGCAGATCTCCTTAGGCTGAGTCACGGTGCTTTGGTACAGGGACCATGCATATCATGGGAATAGTTCACCATTTCTGCTCTGGTTTTCAGAGCATGACACCAAAACACCCACCTGATGATATCCTTTCAAGAGCAAAGACAGCAATTTGCAGAATTCCGCTTATTTGGGAAAGTGAGAAATTGCTGAGCTGCCACCAAGTCCTGCAGTGTCCCTGTCACCTGCAGAGTCACCACATACTCGCCACGGTAGCGGGCATTGTGACAACGGTTCTATGTCAGCTGGGTGTGGCAGCCAGGCGCCCGCTAGGGGATGGGGAGCCTGTCAGCCCCGGGCCTCTCACTGCCTGCTGTCCCTGCTGTCACCAGCCAGGCCTCTGAAAATTGGTCAAACCATGCCCAGACTTGGGGCCAATTTGGCCCAAAGTCTTGAAAAGACAAGTCGGGAAGAAAGATATGGGACAGAGGGAGAAAGCGAAGGGAGCAGGAGAAAGGGAAGGAAGAATAAAAAGTAGTGTTTGGCTGCAGGAGTGAGATGGAGGAATTGCCATTAAAGAGGCAGGAAGCAGGAGAGTGAGAGAAAAGGAAAGAAGAGACATGCAGCCAGACGAGGGGTTAGTGAGAGAGGATGGGACAGAGAATAGGATGAGAAGGAAATAAGGCAAGGCAAGGACAGGCAAGGAGAGGCAAAGCAAGGCTAGGCTGCAGGACATGTTTTAGCTTTACAGTTTCTAGCACATTCGTCTTCAGACTAGGAGTAAGGCCATAAGTCCGTATGGATTAGGCCCAAGCAAAAACCCCAGCTACTTGAGACACTAAGACTAAGCCTAAAATACGCAGATCTCTCCATAAGGATGGTTTTTATACTGTGCTTCCACAATCTGCTGGCAGTACAAAAAAATAAGCTGCAGATCTCCTTAGGCTGAGTCACCGTGCTTTGGTGCAGGGACCATGCATATCATGGGAATATTTCACCATTTCTGCTCTGGTTTTCAGAGTATGACACCAAAACACCCATCTGATGATATCCTTTCAAGAGCAAAGGCAGCAATTTGCAGAATTCCGCTTCTCTGGGGAAGGGAGAAATTGCTGAGCTGCCACCAAGTCCTGCAGTGTCCCTGTCACCTGCAGAGTCACCACATACTCGCCACGGTAGCGGGCATTGTGACAAAGGTTCTATGTCAGCTGGGTGTGGCAGCCAGGCGCCCCCTAGGGGATGGGGAGCCTGTCAGCCCCGGGCCTCTCACTGCCTGCTGTCCCTGCTGTCACCAGCCAGGCCTCTGAAAATTGGTCAAACCATGCCCAGACTTGGGGCCAATTTTGCCCAAAGTCTTGAAAAGACAAGTCGGGAAGAAAGATATGGGACAGAGGGAGAAAGCGAAGGGAGCAGGAGAAAGGGAAGGAAGAATAAAAAGTAGTGTTGGGCTGCAGGAGTGAGATGGAGGAATTGCCATTAAAGAGGCAGGAAGCAGGAGAGTGAGAGAAAAGGAAAGAAGAGACATGCAGCCAGACGAGGGGTTAGTGAGAGAGGATGGGACAGAGAACAGGATGAGAAGGAAATAAGGCAAGGCAAGGACATGCAAGGACAGGCAAAGCAAGGCTAGGCTGCAGGACATGTTTTAGCTTTACAGTTTCTAGCACATTCGTCTTCAGACTAGGAGTAAGGCCATAAGTCCGTATGGATTAGGCCCAAGCAAAAACCCCAGCTACTTGAGACACTAAGACTAAGCCTAAAGTATGCAGATCTCTCCATAAGGATGGTTTTTATACTGTGCTTCCACAATCTGCTGGCAGTACAAAAAAATAAGCTGCAGATCTCCTTAGGCTGAGTCATGGTGCTTTGGTGCAGGGACCATGCATATCATGGGAATATTTCACCATTTCTGCTCTGGTTTTCAGAGTATGACACCAAAACACCCACCTGATGATATCCTTTCAAGAGCAAAGGCAGCAATTTGCAGAATTCCGCTCCTTTGGGGAAGTGAGAAATTGCTGAGCTGCCACCAATTCCTGCAGTGTCCCTGTCACCTGCAGAGTCACCACATACTCGCCACGGTAGCGGGCATTGTGACAAAGGTTCTATGTCAGCTGGGTGTGGCAGCCAGGCGCCCCCTAGGGGATGGGGAGCCTGTCAGTCCCGGGCCTGTCACTGCCTGCTGTCCCTGCTGTCACCAGCCAGGCCTCTGAAAATTGGTCAAACCATGCCCAGACTTGGGGCCAACTTGGCCCAAAGTCTTGAAAAGACAAGTCGGGAAGAAAGATATGGGACAGAGGGAGAAAGCGAAGGGAGCAGGAGAAAGGGAAGGAAGAATAAAAAGTAGTGTTGGGCTTCAGGAGTGAGATGGAGGAATTGCAGGAAAAGAGGCAGGAAGCAGGAGAGTGAGAGAAAAGGAAAGTAGAGACATGCAGCAAGACGAGGGGTTAGTGAGGGAGGATGGGACAGAGAACAGGATGAGAAGGAAATAAGGCAAGGCAAGGACAGGCAAGGACAGGCAAAGCAAGGCTAGGCTGCAGGACATTTTTTCGCTTTATAGTTTCTAGCACATTCGTCTTCAGACTAGGAGTAAGGCCATAAGACCGTATGGATTAGGCCCAAGCAAAAACCCCAGCTACTTGAGACACTAAGACTAAGCCTAAAATACGCAGATCTCTCCATAAGGATGGTTTTTATACTGTGCTTCCACAATCTGCTGGCAGTACAAAAAAATAAGCTGCAGATCTCCTTAGGCTGAGTCACGGTGCTTTGGTACAGGGACCATGCATATCATGGGAATAGTTCACCATTTCTGCTCTGGTTTTCAGAGTATGACACCAAAACACCCACCTGATGATATCCTTTCAAGAGCAAAGGCAGCAATTTGCAGAATTCCGCTTCTTTGGGGAAGGGAGAAATTGCTGAGCTGCCACCAAGTCCTGCAGTGTCCCTGTCACCTGCAGAGTCACCACATACTCGCCACGGTAGCGGGCATTGTGACAAAGGTTCTATGTCAGCTGGGTGTGGCAGCCAGGCGCCCCCTAGGGGATGGGGAGCCTGTCAGCCCCGGGCCTCTCACTGCCTGCTGTCCCTGCTGTCACCAGCCAGGCCTCTGAAAATTGGTCAAACCATGCCCAGACTTGGGGCCAATTTGCCCCAAAGTCTTGAAAAGACAAGTCGGGAAGAAAGATATGGGACAGAGGGAGAAAGCGAAGGGAGCAGGAGAAAGGGAAGGAAGAATAAAAAGTAGTGTTGGGCTTCAGGAGTGAGATGGAGGAATTGCAGGAAAAGAGGCAGGAAGCAGGAGAGTGAGAGAAAAGGAAAGTAGAGACATGCAGCCAGACGAGGGGTTAGTGAGGGAGGATGGGACAGAGAACAGGATGAGAAGGAAATAAGGCAATGCAAGGACAGGCAAGGACAGGCAAAGCAAGGCTAGGCTGCAGGACATTTTTTCGCTTTATATTTTCTAGCACATTCGTCTTCAGACTAGGAGTAAGGCCATAAGACCGTATGGATTAGGCCCAAGCAAAAACCCCAGCTACTTGAGACACTAAGACTAAGCCTAAAATACGCAGATCTCTCCATAGGGATGGTTTTTATACTGTGCTTCAACAATCTGCTGGCAGTACAAAAAAATAAGCTGCAGATCTCCTTAGGCTGAGTCACGGTGCTTTGGTACAGGGACCATGCATATCATGGGAATAGTTCACCATTTCTGCTCTGGTTTTCAGAGTATGACACCAAAACACCCACCTGATGATATCCTTTCAAGAGCAAAGGCAGCAATTTGCAGAATTCCGCTTCTTTGGGGAAGTGAGAAATTGCTGAGCTGCCACCAAGTCCTGCAGTGTCCCTGTCACCTGCAGAGTCACCACATACTCGCCACGGTAGCGGGCATTGTGACAAAGGTTCTATGTCAGCTGGGTGTGGCAGCCAGGCGCCCCCTAGGGGATGGGGAGCCTGTCAGCCCCGGGCCTGTCACTGCCTGCTGTCCCTGCTGTCACCAGCCAGGCCTCTGAAAATTGGTCAAACCATGCCCAGACTTGGGGCCAATTTTGCCCAAAGTCTTGAAAAGACAAGTCGGGAAGAAAGATATGGGACAGAGGGAGAAAGCGAAGGGAGCAGGAGAAAGGGAAGGAAGAATAAAAAGTAGTGTTGGGCTGCAGGAGTGAGATGGAGGAATTGCCATTAAAGAGGCAGGAAGCAGGAGAGTGAGAGAAAAGGAAAGAAGAGACATGCAGCCAGACGAGGGGTTAGTGAGGGAGGATGGGACAGAGAACAGGATGAGAAGGAAATAAGGCAAGGCAAGGACAGGCAAGGACAGGCAAAGCAAGGTTAGGCTGCAGGATATGTTTAGGTTTATAGTTTCTAGCACATTCGTCTTCAGACTAGGAGTAAGGCCATAAGTCCGTATGTATTAGGCCCAAGCAAAAACCCCAGCTACTTGGGACACTAAGACTAAGCCTAAAGTACGCAGATCTCTCCATAAGGATGGTTTTTATACTGTGCTTCCACAAACTGCTGGCAGTACAAAAAAATAAGCTGCAGATCTCCTTAGGCTGAGTCACGGTGCTTTGGTGCAGGGACCATGCATATCATGGGAATATTTCACCATTTCTGCTCTGGTTTTCAGAGTATGACACCAAAACACCCACCTGATGATATCCTTTCAAGAGCAAAGGCAGCAATTTGCAGAATTCCGCTTCTTTGGGGAACTGAGAAATTGCTGAGCTGCCACCAAGTCCTGCAGTGTCCCTGTCACCTGCAGAGTCACCACATACTCGCCACGGTAGCGGGCATTGTGACAAAGGTTCTATGTCAGCTGGGTGTGGCAGCCAGGCGCCCCCTAGGGGATGGGGAGCCTGTCAGCCCCAGGCCTGTCACTGCCTGCTGTCCCTGCTGTCACCAGCCAGGCCTCTGAAAATTGGTCAAACCATGCCCAGACTTGGGGCCAATTTGGCCCAAAGTCTTGAAAAGACAAGTCGGGAAGAAAGATATGGGACAGAGGGAGAAAGCGAAGGGAGCAGGAGAAAGGGAAGGAAGAATAAAAAGTAGTGTTGGGCTACAGGAGTGAGATGGAGGAATTGCAGGAAAAGAGGCAGGAAGCAGGAGAGTGAGAGAAAAGGAAAGTAGAGACATGCAGCCAGACGAGGGGTTAGTGAGGGAGGATGGGACAGAGAACAGGATGAGAAGGAAATAAGGCAAGGCAAGGACAGGCAAGGACAGGCAAAGCAAGGCTAAGCTGCAGGACATTTTTTGGCTTTATAGTTTCTAGCACATTCGTCTTCAGACTAGGAGTAAGGCCCTGAGACCGTATGGATTAGGCCCAAGCAAAAACCCCAGCTACTTGAGACACTAAGACTAAGCCTAAAATACGCAGATCTCTCCATAAGGATGGTTTTTATACTGTGGTTCCACAATCTGCTGGCAGTACAAAAAAATAAGCTGCAGATCTCCTTGGGCTGAGTCACGGTGCTTTGGTGCAGGGACCATGCATATCATGGGAATAGTTCACCCTTTCTGCTCTGGTTTTCAGAGTATGACACCAAAACACCCACCTGATGATATCCTTTCAAGAGCAAAGGCAGCAATTTGCAGAATTCCGCTTCTTTGGGGAACTGAGAAATTGCTGAGCTGCCACCAAGTCCTGCAGTGTCCCTGTCACCTGCAGAGTCACCACATACTCGCCACGGTAGCGGGCATTGTGACAAAGGTTCTATGTCAGCTGGGTGTGGCAGCCAGGCGCCCCCTGGGGGATGGGGACCCTGTCAGCCCCGGGCCTGTCACTGCCTAGTGCCCCTGCTGTCACCAGCCAGGCCTCTGAAAATTGGTCAAACCATGCCCAGAGTTGGGGCCAATTTGGCCCAAAGTCTTGAAAAGACAAGTCGGGAAGAAAGATATGGGACAGAGGGAGAAAGCGAAGGGAGCAGGAGAAAGGGAAGGAAGAATAAAAAGTAGTGTTGGGCTTCAGGAGTGAGATGGAGGAATTGCAGGAAAAGAGGCAGGAAGCAGGAGAGTGAGAGAAAAGGAAAGTACAGACATGCAGCCAGACGAGGGGTTAGTGAGGGAGGATGGGACAGAGAACAGGATGAGAAGGAAATAAGGCAAGGCAAGGACAGGCAAGGACAGGCAAAGCAAGGCTAAGCTGCAGGACATGTTTTCGCTTTATAGTTTCTAGCACATTCGTCTTCAGACTAGGAGTAAGGCCATAAGACCGTATGGATTAGGCCCAAGCAAAAACCCCAGCTACTTGAGACACTAAGACTAAGCCTAAAATACGCAGATCTCTCCATAAGGATGGTTTTTATACTGTGCTTCCACAATCTGCTGGCAGTACAAAAAAATAAGCTGCAGATCTCCTTAGGCTGAGTCATGGTGCTTTGGTGCAGGGACCATGCATATCATGGGAATAGTTCACCATTTCTGCTCTGGTTTTCAGAGTATGACACCAAAACACCCACCTGATGATATCCTTTCAAGAGCAAAGGCAGCAATTTGCAGAATTCCGCTTCTTTGGGGAAGTGAGAAATTGCTGAGCTGCCACCAAGTCCTGCAGTGTCCCTGTCACCTGCAGAGTCACCACATACTCGCCACGGTAGCGGGCATTGTGACAAAGGTTCTATGTCAGCTGGGTGTGGCAGCCAGGCGCCCCCTAGGGGATGGGGAGCCTGTCAGCCCCGGGCCTGTCACTGCCTGCTGTCCCTGCTGTCACCAGCCAGGCCTCTGAAAATTGGTCAAACCATGCCCAGAGTTGGGGCCAATTTGGCCCAAAGTCTTGAAAAGACAAGTCGGGAAGAAAGATATGGGACAGAGGGAGAAAGCGAAGGGAGCAGGAGAAAGGGAAGGAAGAATAAAAAGTAGTGTTGGGCTTCAGGAGTGAGATGGAGGAATTGCAGGAAAAGAGGCAGGAAGCAGGAGAGTGAGAGAAAAGGAAAGTACAGACATGCAGCCAGACGAGGGGTTAGTGAGGGAGGATGGGACAGAGAACAGGATGAGAAGGAAATAAGGCAAGGCAAGGACAGGCAAGGACAGGCAAAGCAAGGCTAAGCTGCAGGACATGTTTTCGCTATATAGTTTCTAGCACATTCGTCTTCAGACTAGGAGTAAGGCCATAAGACCGTATGGATTAGGCCCAAGCAAAAACCCCAGCTACTTGAGACACTAAGACTAAGCCTAAAATACGCAGATCTCTCCATAAGGATGGTTTTTATACTGTGCTTCCACAATCTGCTGGCAGTACAAAAAAATAAGCTGCAGATCTCCTTAGGCTGAGTCACGGTGCTTTGGTGCAGGGACCATGCATATCATGGGAATATTTCACCATTTCTGCTCTGGTTTTCAGAGTATGACACCAAAACACCCACCTGATGATATCCTTTCAAGAGCAAAGGCAGCAATTTGCAGAATTCCGCTTCTTTGGGGAACTGAGAAATTGCTGAGCTGCCACCAAGTCCTGCAGTGTCCCTGTCACCTGCAGAGTCACCACATACTCGCCACGGTAGCGGGCATTGTGACAAAGGTTCTATGTCAGCTGGGTGTGGCCGCCAGGCGCCCCCTAGGAGATGGGGAGCCTGTCAGCCCCGGGCCTGTCACTGCCTGCTGTCCCTGCTGTCACCAGCCAGGCCTCTGAAAATTGGTCAAACCATGCCCAGACTTGGGGCCAATTTGCCCCAAAGTCTTGAAAAGGCAAGTCGGGAAGAAAGATATGGGACAGAGGGAGAAAGCGAAGGGAGCAGGAGAAAGGGAAGGAAGAATAAAAAGTACTGTTGGGCTTCAGGAATGAGATGGAGGAATTGCAGGAAAAGAGGCAGGAAGCAGGAGAGTGAGAGAAAAGGAAAGTAGAGACATGCAGCCAGACGAGGGGTTAGTGAGGGAGGATGGGACAGAGAACAGGATGAGAATTAAATAAGGCAAGGCAAGGACAGGCAAGGACAGGCAAAGCAAGGCTAAGCTGCAGGACATTTTTTGGCTTTATAGTTTCTAGCACATTCGTCTTCAGACTAGGAGTAAGGCCATGAGACCGTATGGATTAGGCCCAAGCAAAAACCCCAGCTACTTGAGACACTAAGACTAAGCCTAAAATACGCAGATCTCTCCATAAGGATGGTTTTTATACTGTGCTTCCACAATCTGCTGGCAGTACAAAAAAATAAGCTGCAGATCTCCTTAGGCTGAGTCATGGTGCTTTGGTGCAGGGACCATGCATATCATGGGAATAGTTCACCCTTTCTGCTCTGGTTTTCAGAGTATGACACCAAAACACCCACCTGATGATATCCTTTCAAGAGCAAAGGCAGCAATTTGCAGAATTCCGCTTCTTTGGGGAAGTGAGAAATTGCTGAGCTGCCACCAAGTCCTGCAGTGTCCCTGTCACCTGCAGAGTCACCACATACTCGCCACGGTAGCGGGCATTGTGACAAAGGTTCTATGTCAGCTGGGTGTGGCAGCCAGGCGCCCCCTAGGGGATGGGGAGCCTGTCAGCCCCGGGCCTGTCACTGCCTGCTGCCCCTGCTGTCACCAGCCAGGCCTCTGAAAATTGGTCAAACCATGCCCAGACTTGGGGCCAATTTGGCCCAAAGTCTTGAAAAGACAAGTCGGGAAGAAAGATATGGGACAGAGGGAGAAAGCGAAGGGAGCAGGAGAAAGGGAAGGAATTATAAAAAGTAGTGTTGGGCTTCAGGAGTGAGATGGAGGAATTGCAGGAAAAGAGGCAGGAAGCAGGAGAGTGAGAGAAAAGGAAAGTACAGACATGCAGCCAGACGAGGGGTTAGTGAGGGAGGATGGGACAGAGAACAGGATGAGAAGGAAATAAGGCAAGGCAAGGACAGGCAAGGACAGGCAAAGCAAGGCTAAGCTGCAGGACATGTTTTCGCTATATAGTTTCTAGCACATTCGTCTTCAGATTAGGAGTAAGGCCATAAGACCGTATGGATTAGGCCCAAGCAAAAACCCCAGCTACTTGAGACACTAAGACTAAGCCTAAAATACGCAGATCTCTCCATAAGGATTGTTTTTATACTGTGCTTCCACAATCTGCTGGCAGTACAAAAAAATAAGCTGCAGATCTCCTTAGGCTGAGTCATGGTGCTTTGTTGCAGGGACCATGCATATCATGGGAATATTTCACCATTTCTGCTCTGGTTTTCAGAGTATGACACCAAAACACCCATCTGATGATATCCTTTCAAGAGCAAAGGCAGCAATTTGCAGAATTCCGCTTCTTTAGGGAAGTGAGAAATTGCTGAGCTGCCACCAAGTCCTGCAGTGTCCCTTTCACCTGCAGAGTCACCACATACTCGCCACGGTAGCGGGCATTGTGACAAAGGTTCTATGTCAGCTGGGTGTGGCCGCCAGGCGCCCCCTAGGAGATGGGGAGCCTGTCAGCCCCGGGCCTGTCACTGCCTGCTGTCCCTGCTGTCACCAGCCAGGCCTCTGAAAATTGGTCAAACCATGCCCAGACTTGGGGCCAATTTGCCCCAAAGTCTTGAAAAGACAAGTCGGGAAGAAAGATATGGGACAGAGGGAGAAAGCGAAGGGAGCAGGAGAAAGGGAAGGAAGAATAAAAAGTAGTGTTGGGCTTCAGGAGTGAGATGGAGGAATTGCAGGAAAAGAGGCAGGAAGCAGGAGAGTGAGAGAAAAGGAAAGTAGAGACATGCAGCCAGACGAGGGGTTAGTGAGGGATAATGGGACAGAGAACAGGATGAGAAGGAAATAAGGCAAGGCAAGGACAGGCAAGGACAGGCAAAGCAAGGCTAGGCTGCAGGACATTTTTTGGCTTTATAGTTTCTAGCACATTCGTCTTCAGACTAGGAGTAAGGCCATAAGACCGTATGGATTAGGCCTAGCAAAAACCCCAGCTACTTGACACACTAAGACTAAGCCTAAAATACGCAGATCTCTCCATAAGGATGGTTTTTACACTGTGCTTCCACAATCTGCTGGCAGTACAAAAAAATAAGCTGCAGATCTCCTTAGGCTGAGTCATGGTGCTTTGGTGCAGGGACCATGCATATCATGGGAATAGTTCACCATTTCTGCTCTGGTTTTCAGAGTATGACACCAAAACACCCACCTGATGATATCCTTTCAAGAGCAAAGGCAGCAATTTGCAGAATTCCGCTTCTTTGGGGAAGTGAGAAATTGCTGAGCTGCCACCAAGTCCTGCAGTGTCCCTGTCACCTGCAGAGTCACCACATACTCGCCACGGTAGCGGGCATTGTGACAAAGGTTCTATGTCAGCTGGGTGTGGCAGCCAGGCGCCCCCTAGGGGATGGGGAGCCTGTCAGCCCCGGGCCTGTCACTGCCTGCTGTCCCTGCTGTCACCAGCCAGGCCTCTGAAAATTGGTCAAACCATGCCCAGAGTTGGGGCCAATTTGGCCCAAAGTCTTGAAAAGACAAGTCGGGAAGAAAGATATGGGACAGAGGGAGAAAGCGAAGGGAGCAGGAGAAAGGGAAGGAAGAATAAAAAGTAGTGTTGGGCTTCAGGAGTGAGATGGAGGAATTGCAGGAAAAGAGGCAGGAAGCAGGAGAGTGAGAGAAAAGGAAAGTACAGACATGCAGCCAGACGAGGGGTTAGTGAGGGAGGATGGGACAGAGAACAGGATGAGAAGGAAATAAGGCAAGGCAAGGACAGGCAAGGACAGGCAAAGCAAGGCTAAGCTGCAGGACATTTTTTGGCTTTATAGTTTCTAGCACATTCGTATTCAGATTAGGAGTAAGGCCATGAGACCGTATGGATTACCCCAAGCAAAAACCCCAGCTACTTGAGACACTAAGACTAAGCCTAAAATACGCAGATCTCTCCATAAGGATGGTTTTTATACTGTGCTTCCACAATCTGCTGGCAGTACAAAAAAATAAGCTGCAGATCTCCTTAGGCTGAGTCATGGTGCTTTGGTACAGGGACCATGCATATCATGGGAATATTTCACCATTTCTGCGCTGGTTTTCAGAGTATGACACCAAAACACTCACCTGATGATATCCTTTCAAGAGCAAAGGCAGCAATTTGCAGAATTCCGCTTCTTTGGGGAAGTGAGAAATTGCTGAGCTGCCACCAAGTCCTGCAGTGTCCCTGTCACCTGTAAAGTCACCAGATATTCGCCACGGTAGCGGGCATTGTGACAAAGGTTCTATGTCAGCTGGGTGTGGCAGCCAGGTGCCCCCTAGGGGATGGGGAGCCTGTCAGCCCCGGGCCTGTCACTGCCTGCTGTCCCTGCTGTCACCAGCCAGGCCTCTGAAAATTGGTCAAACCATGCCCAGACTTGGGGCCAACTTGGCCCAAAGTCTTGAAAAGACAAGTCGGGAAGAAAGATATGGGACAGAGGGAGCAAGCGAAGGGAGCAGAAGAAAGGGAAGGAAGAATAAAAAGTAGTGTTGGGCTACAGGAGTGAGATGGAGGAATTGCTATTAAAGAGGCAGGAAGCAGGGGTGTGAGAGAAAAGGAAAGAAGAGACATGCAGCCAGACGAGGGGTTAGTGAGAGAGGATGGGACAGAAAACAGGATGAGAAGGAAATAAGGAAAGGCAAGGACAGGCAAGGACAGGCAGAGCAAGGCTAGGCTGCAGGACATGTTTTCGCTTTATAGTTTCTAGCACATTCGTCTTCAGACTAGGAGTAAGGCCATAAGACCGTATGGATTAGGCCCAAGCAAAAACCCCAGCTACTTGAGACACTAAGACTAAGCCTAAAATACGCAGATCTCTCCATAAGGATGGTTTTTATACTGTGCTTCCACAATCTGCTGGCAGTACAAAAAAATAAGCTGCAGATCTCCTTAGGCTGAGTCATGGTGCTTTGGTGCAGGGACCATGCATATCATGGGAATATTTCACCATTTCTGCTCTGGTTTTCAGAGCATGACACCAAAACACCCACCTGATGATATCCTTTCAAGAGCAAAGGCAGCAATTTGCAGAATTCCGCTTCCTTGGGAAAGTGAGAAATTGCTGAGCTGACACCAAGTCCTGCAGTGTCCCTGTCACCTGCAGAGTCACCACATACTCGCCACGGTAGCGGGCATTGTGACAAAGGTTCTATGTCAGCTGGGTGTGGCAGCCAGGCGCCCCCTAGGGGATGGGGAGCCTGTCAGCCCCGGGCCTGTCACTGCCTGCTGTCCCTGCTGTCACCAGCCAGGCCTCTGAAAATTGGTCAAACCATGCCCAGACTTGGGGCCAATTTGGCCCAAAGTCTTGAAAAGACAAGTCGGGAAGAAAGATATGGGACAGAGGGAGAAAGCGAAGGGAGCAGGAGAAAGGGAAGGAAGAATAAAAAGTAGTGTTGGGCTTCAGGAGTGAGATGGAGGAATTGCAGGAAAAGAGGCAGGAAGCAGGAGAGTGAGAGAAAAGGAAAGTACAGACATGCAGCCAGACGAGGGGTTAGTGAGGGAGGATGGGACAGAGAACAGGATGAGAAGGAAATAAGGCAAGGCAAGGACAGGCAAGGACAGGCAAAGCAAGGCTAAGCTGCAGGACATGTTTTCGCTATATAGTTTCTAGCACATTCGTCTTCAGACTAGGAGTAAGGCCATAAGACCGTATGGATTAGGCCCAAGCAAAAACCCCAGCTACTTGAGACACTAAGACTAAGCCTAAAATACGCAGATCTCTCCATAAGGATGGTTTTTATACTGTGCTTCCACAATCTGCTGGCAGTACAAAAAAATAAGCTGCAGATCTCCTTAGGCTGAGTCACGGTGCTTTGGTGCAGGGACCATGCATATCATGGGAATATTTCACCATTTCTGCTCTGGTTTTCAGAGTATGACACCAAAACACCCACCTGATGATATCCTTTCAAGAGCAAAGGCAGCAATTTGCAGAATTCCGCTTCTTTGGGGAACTGAGAAATTGCTGAGCTGCCACCAAGTCCTGCAGTGTCCCTGTCACCTGCAGAGTCACCACATACTCGCCACGGTAGCGGGCATTGTGACAAAGGTTCTATGTCAGCTGGGTGTGGCCGCCAGGCGCCCCCTAGGAGATGGGGAGCCTGTCAGCCCCGGGCCTGTCACTGCCTGCTGTCCCTGCTGTCACCAGCCAGGCCTCTGAAAATTGGTCAAACCATGCCCAGACTTGGGGCCAATTTGCCCCAAAGTCTTGAAAAGGCAAGTCGGGAAGAAAGATATGGGACAGAGGGAGAAAGCGAAGGGAGCAGGAGAAAGGGAAGGAAGAATAAAAAGTACTGTTGGGCTTCAGGAATGAGATGGAGGAATTGCAGGAAAAGAGGCAGGAAGCAGGAGAGTGAGAGAAAAGGAAAGTAGAGACATGCAGCCAGACGAGGGGTTAGTGAGGGAGGATGGGACAGAGAACAGGATGAGAATTAAATAAGGCAAGGCAAGGACAGGCAAGGACAGGCAAAGCAAGGCTAAGCTGCAGGACATTTTTTGGCTTTATAGTTTCTAGCACATTCGTCTTCAGACTAGGAGTAAGGCCATGAGACCGTATGGATTAGCCCCAAGCAAAAACCCCAGCTACTTGAGACACTAAGACTAAGCCTAAAATACGCAGATCTCTCCATAAGGATGGTTTTTATACTGTGCTTCCACAATCTGCTGGCAGTACAAAAAAATAAGCTGCAGATCTCCTTAGGCTGAGTCATGGTGCTTTGGTGCAGGGACCATGCATATCATGGGAATAGTTCACCCTTTCTGCTCTGGTTTTCAGAGTATGACACCAAAACACCCACCTGATGATATCCTTTCAAGAGCAAAGGCAGCAATTTGCAGAATTCCGCTTCTTTGGGGAAGTGAGAAATTGCTGAGCTGCCACCAAGTCCTGCAGTGTCCCTGTCACCTGCAGAGTCACCACATACTCGCCACGGTAGCGGGCATTGTGACAAAGGTTCTATGTCAGCTGGGTGTGGCAGCCAGGCGCCCCCTAGGGGATGGGGAGCCTGTCAGCCCCGGGCCTGTCACTGCCTGCTGCCCCTGCTGTCACCAGCCAGGCCTCTGAAAATTGGTCAAACCATGCCCAGACTTGGGGCCAATTTGGCCCAAAGTCTTGAAAAGACAAGTCGGGAAGAAAGATATGGGACAGAGGGAGAAAGCGAAGGGAGCAGGAGAAAGGGAAGGAATTATAAAAAGTAGTGTTGGGCTTCAGGAGTGAGATGGAGGAATTGCAGGAAAAGAGGCAGGAAGCAGGAGAGTGAGAGAAAAGGAAAGTACAGACATGCAGCCAGACGAGGGGTTAGTGAGGGAGGATGGGACAGAGAACAGGATGAGAAGGAAATAAGGCAAGGCAAGGACAGGCAAGGACAGGCAAAGCAAGGCTAAGCTGCAGGACATGTTTTCGCTATATAGTTTCTAGCACATTCGTCTTCAGATTAGGAGTAAGGCCATAAGACCGTATGGATTAGGCCCAAGCAAAAACCCCAGCTACTTGAGACACTAAGACTAAGCCTAAAATACGCAGATCTCTCCATAAGGATTGTTTTTATACTGTGCTTCCACAATCTGCTGGCAGTACAAAAAAATAAGCTGCAGATCTCCTTAGGCTGAGTCATGGTGCTTTGTTGCAGGGACCATGCATATCATGGGAATATTTCACCATTTCTGCTCTGGTTTTCAGAGTATGACACCAAAACACCCATCTGATGATATCCTTTCAAGAGCAAAGGCAGCAATTTGCAGAATTCCGCTTCTTTAGGGAAGTGAGAAATTGCTGAGCTGCCACCAAGTCCTGCAGTGTCCCTTTCACCTGCAGAGTCACCACATACTCGCCACGGTAGCGGGCATTGTGACAAAGGTTCTATGTCAGCTGGGTGTGGCCGCCAGGCGCCCCCTAGGAGATGGGGAGCCTGTCAGCCCCGGGCCTGTCACTGCCTGCTGTCCCTGCTGTCACCAGCCAGGCCTCTGAAAATTGGTCAAACCATGCCCAGACTTGGGGCCAATTTGCCCCAAAGTCTTGAAAAGACAAGTCGGGAAGAAAGATATGGGACAGAGGGAGAAAGCGAAGGGAGCAGGAGAAAGGGAAGGAAGAATAAAAAGTAGTGTTGGGCTTCAGGAGTGAGATGGAGGAATTGCAGGAAAAGAGGCAGGAAGCAGGAGAGTGAGAGAAAAGGAAAGTAGAGACATGCAGCCAGACGAGGGGTTAGTGAGGGATAATGGGACAGAGAACAGGATGAGAAGGAAATAAGGCAAGGCAAGGACAGGCAAGGACAGGCAAAGCAAGGCTAGGCTGCAGGACATTTTTTGGCTTTATAGTTTCTAGCACATTCGTCTTCAGACTAGGAGTAAGGCCATAAGACCGTATGGATTAGGCCTAGCAAAAACCCCAGCTACTTGACACACTAAGACTAAGCCTAAAATACGCAGATCTCTCCATAAGGATGGTTTTTACACTGTGCTTCCACAATCTGCTGGCAGTACAAAAAAATAAGCTGCAGATCTCCTTAGGCTGAGTCATGGTGCTTTGGTGCAGGGACCATGCATATCATGGGAATAGTTCACCATTTCTGCTCTGGTTTTCAGAGTATGACACCAAAACACCCACCTGATGATATCCTTTCAAGAGCAAAGGCAGCAATTTGCAGAATTCCGCTTCTTTGGGGAAGTGAGAAATTGCTGAGCTGCCACCAAGTCCTGCAGTGTCCCTGTCACCTGCAGAGTCACCACATACTCGCCACGGTAGCGGGCATTGTGACAAAGGTTCTATGTCAGCTGGGTGTGGCAGCCAGGCGCCCCCTAGGGGATGGGGAGCCTGTCAGCCCCGGGCCTGTCACTGCCTGCTGTCCCTGCTGTCACCAGCCAGGCCTCTGAAAATTGGTCAAACCATGCCCAGAGTTGGGGCCAATTTGGCCCAAAGTCTTGAAAAGACAAGTCGGGAAGAAAGATATGGGACAGAGGGAGAAAGCGAAGGGAGCAGGAGAAAGGGAAGGAAGAATAAAAAGTAGTGTTGGGCTTCAGGAGTGAGATGGAGGAATTGCAGGAAAAGAGGCAGGAAGCAGGAGAGTGAGAGAAAAGGAAAGTACAGACATGCAGCCAGACGAGGGGTTAGTGAGGGAGGATGGGACAGAGAACAGGATGAGAAGGAAATAAGGCAAGGCAAGGACAGGCAAGGACAGGCAAAGCAAGGCTAAGCTGCAGGACATTTTTTGGCTTTATAGTTTCTAGCACATTCGTATTCAGATTAGGAGTAAGGCCATGAGACCGTATGGATTACCCCAAGCAAAAACCCCAGCTACTTGAGACACTAAGACTAAGCCTAAAATACGCAGATCTCTCCATAAGGATGGTTTTTATACTGTGCTTCCACAATCTGCTGGCAGTACAAAAAAATAAGCTGCAGATCTCCTTAGGCTGAGTCATGGTGCTTTGGTACAGGGACCATGCATATCATGGGAATATTTCACCATTTCTGCGCTGGTTTTCAGAGTATGACACCAAAACACTCACCTGATGATATCCTTTCAAGAGCAAAGGCAGCAATTTGCAGAATTCCGCTTCTTTGGGGAAGTGAGAAATTGCTGAGCTGCCACCAAGTCCTGCAGTGTCCCTGTCACCTGTAAAGTCACCAGATATTCGCCACGGTAGCGGGCATTGTGACAAAGGTTCTATGTCAGCTGGGTGTGGCAGCCAGGTGCCCCCTAGGGGATGGGGAGCCTGTCAGCCCCGGGCCTGTCACTGCCTGCTGTCCCTGCTGTCACCAGCCAGGCCTCTGAAAATTGGTCAAACCATGCCCAGACTTGGGGCCAACTTGGCCCAAAGTCTTGAAAAGACAAGTCGGGAAGAAAGATATGGGACAGAGGGAGCAAGCGAAGGGAGCAGAAGAAAGGGAAGGAAGAATAAAAAGTAGTGTTGGGCTACAGGAGTGAGATGGAGGAATTGCTATTAAAGAGGCAGGAAGCAGGGGTGTGAGAGAAAAGGAAAGAAGAGACATGCAGCCAGACGAGGGGTTAGTGAGAGAGGATGGGACAGAAAACAGGATGAGAAGGAAATAAGGAAAGGCAAGGACAGGCAAGGACAGGCAGAGCAAGGCTAGGCTGCAGGACATGTTTTCGCTTTATAGTTTCTAGCACATTCGTCTTCAGACTAGGAGTAAGGCCATAAGACCGTATGGATTAGGCCCAAGCAAAAACCCCAGCTACTTGAGACACTAAGACTAAGCCTAAAATACGCAGATCTCTCCATAAGGATGGTTTTTATACTGTGCTTCCACAATCTGCTGGCAGTACAAAAAAATAAGCTGCAGATCTCCTTAGGCTGAGTCATGGTGCTTTGGTGCAGGGACCATGCATATCATGGGAATATTTCACCATTTCTGCTCTGGTTTTCAGAGCATGACACCAAAACACCCACCTGATGATATCCTTTCAAGAGCAAAGGCAGCAATTTGCAGAATTCCGCTTCCTTGGGAAAGTGAGAAATTGCTGAGCTGACACCAAGTCCTGCAGTGTCCCTGTCACCTGCAGAGTCACCACATACTCGCCACGGTAGAGGGCATTGTGACAAAGGTTCTATGTCAGCTGGGTGTGGCAGCCAGGCGCCCCCTAGGGGATGGGGAGCCTGTCAGCCCCGGGCCTCTCACTGCCTGCTGTCCCTGCTGTCACCAGCCAGGCCTCTGAAAATTGGTCAAACCATGCCCAGACTTGGGGCCAATTTGCCCCAAAGTCTTGAAAAGACAAGTCGGGAAGAAAGATATGGGACAGAGGGAGAAAGCGAAGGGAGCAGGAGAAAGGGAAGGAAGAATAAAAAGTAGTGTTGGGCTGCAGGAGTGAGATGGAGGAATTGCCATTAAAGAGGCAGGAAGCAGGAGAGTGAGAGAAAAGGAAAGAAGAGACATGCAGCCAGACGAGGGGTTAGTGAGAGAGGATGGGACAGAGAATAGGATGAGAAGGAAATAAGGCAAGGCAAGGACATGCAAGGACAGGAAAAGCAAGGCTAGGCTGCAGGACATGTTTTAGCTTTACAGTTTCTAGCACATTCGTCTTCAGACTAGGAGTAAGGCCATAAGTCCGTATGGATTAGGCCCAAGCAAAAACCCCAGCTACTTGAGACACTAAGACTAAGCCTAAAATACGCAGATCTCTCCATAGGGATGGTTTTTATACTGTGTTTCAACAATCTGCTGGCAGTACAAAAAAATAAGCTGCAGATCTCCTTAGGCTGAGTCACGGTGCTTTGGTACAGGGACCATGCATATCATGGGAATAGTTCACCATTTCTGCTCTGGTTTTCAGAGCATGACACCAAAACACCCACCTGATGATATCCTTTCAAGAGCAAAGACAGCAATTTGCAGAATTCCGCTTATTTGGGAAAGTGAGAAATTGCTGAGCTGCCACCAAGTCCTGCAGTGTCCCTGTCACCTGCAGAGTCACCACATACTCGCCACGGTAGCGGGCATTGTGACAAAGGTTCTATGTCAGCTGGGTGTGGCAGCCAGGCGCCCCCTAGGGGATGGGGAGCCTGTCAGCCCCGGGCCTCTCACTGCCTGCTGTCCCTGCTGTCACCAGCCAGGCCTCTGAAAATTGGTCAAACCATGCCCAGACTTGGGGCCAATTTGGCCCAAAGTCTTGAAAAGACAAGTCGGGAAGAAAGATATGGGACAGAGGGAGAAAGCGAAGGGAGCAGGAGAAAGGGAAGGAAGAATAAAAAGTAGTGTTGGGCTGCAGGAGTGAGATGGAGGAATTGCCATTAAAGAGGCAGGAAGCAGGAGAGTGAGAGAAAAGGAAAGAAGAGACATGCAGCCAGACGAGGGGTTAGTGAGAGAGGATGGGACAGAGAATAGGATGAGAAGGAAATAAGGCAAGGCAAGGACAGGCAAGGAGAGGCAAAGCAAGGCTAGGCTGCAGGACATGTTTTAGCTTTACAGTTTCTAGCACATTCGTCTTCAGACTAGGAGTAAGGCCATAAGTCCGTATGGATTAGGCCCAAGCAAAAACCCCAGCTACTTGAGACACTAAGACTAAGCCTAAAATACGCAGATCTCTCCATAAGGATGGTTTTTATACTGTGCTTCCACAATCTGCTGGCAGTACAAAAAAATAAGCTGCAGATCTCCTTAGGCTGAGTCATGGTGCTTTGGTGCAGGGACCATGCATATCATGGGAATATTTCACCATTTCTGCTCTGGTTTTCAGAGTATGACACCAAAACACCCATCTGATGATATCCTTTCAAGAGCAAAGGCAGCAATTTGCAGAATTCCGCTTCTTTAGGGAAGTGAGAAATTGCTGAGCTGCCACCAAGTCCTGCAGTGTCCCTTTCACCTGCAGAGTCACCACATACTCGCCACGGTAGCGGGCATTGTGACAAAGGTTCTATGTCAGCTGGGTGTGGCCGCCAGGCGCCCCCTAGGAGATGGGGAGCCTGTCAGCCCCGGGCCTGTCACTGCCTGCTGTCCCTGCTGTCACCAGCCAGGCCTCTGAAAATTGGTCAAACCATGCCCAGACTTGGGGCCAATTTGGCCCAAAGTCTTGAAAAGACAAGTCGGGAAGAAAGATATGGGACAGAGGGAGAAAGCGAAGGGAGCAGGAGAAAGGGAAGGAAGAATAAAAAGTAGTGTTGGGCTTCAGGAGTGAGATGGAGGAATTGCAGGAAAAGAGGCAGGAAGCAGGAGAGTGAGAGAAAAGGAAAGTAGAGACATGCAGCCAGACGAGGGGTTAGTGAGGGAGGATGGGACAGAGAACAGGATGAGAAGGAAATAAGGCAAGGCAAGGACAGGCAAGGACAGGCAAAGCAAGGCTAGGCTGCAGGACATTTTTTGGCTTTATAGTTTCTAGCACATTCGTCTTCAGACTAGGAGTAAGGCCATAAGACCGTATGGATTAGGCCTAGCAAAAACCCCAGCTACTTGACACATTAAGACTAAGCCTAAAATACGCAGATCTCTCCATAAGGATGGTTTTTACACTGTGCTTCCACAATCTGCTGGCAGTACAAAAAAATAAGCTGCAGATCTCCTTAGGCTGAGTCATGGTGCTTTGGTGCAGGGACCATGCATATCATGGGAATAGTTCACCATTTCTGCTCTGGTTTTCAGAGTATGACACCAAAACACCCACCTGATGATATCCTTTCAAGAGCAAAGGCAGCAATTTGCAGAATTCCGCTTCTTTGGGGAAGTGAGAAATTGCTGAGCTGCCACCAAGTCCTGCAGTGTCCCTGTCACCTGCAGAGTCACCAGATATTCGCCACGGTAGCGGGCATTGTGACAAAGGTTCTATGTCAGCTGGGTGTGGCAGCCAGGCGCCCCCTAGGGGATGGGGAGCCTGTCAGCCCCGGGCCTGTCACTGCCTGCTGTCCCTGCTGTCACCAGCCAGGCCTCTGAAAATTGGTCAAACCATGCCCAGAGTTGGGGCCAATTTGGCCCAAAGTCTTGAAAAGACAAGTCGGGAAGAAAGATATGGGACAGAGGGAGAAAGCGAAGGGAGCAGGAGAAAGGGAAGGAAGAATAAAAAGTAGTGTTGGGCTTCAGGAGTGAGATGGAGGAATTGCAGGAAAAGAGGCAGGAAGCAGGAGAGTGAGAGAAAAGGAAAGTACAGACATGCAGCCAGACGAGGGGTTAGTGAGGGAGGATGGGACAGAGAACAGGATGAGAAGGAAATAAGGCAAGGCAAGGACAGGCAAGGACAGGCAAAGCAAGGCTAAGCTGCAGGACATTTTTTGGCTTTATAGTTTCTAGCACATTCGTATTCAGATTAGGAGTAAGGCCATGAGACCGTATGGATTACCCCAAGCAAAAACCCCAGCTACTTGAGACACTAAGACTAAGCCTAAAATACGCAGATCTCTCCATAAGGATGGTTTTTATACTGTGCTTCCACAATCTGCTGGCAGTACAAAAAAATAAGCTGCAGATCTCCTTAGGCTGAGTCATGGTGCTTTGGTACAGGGACCATGCATATCATGGGAATATTTCACCATTTCTGCGCTGGTTTTCAGAGTATGACACCAAAACACTCACCTGATGATATCCTTTCAAGAGCAAAGGCAGCAATTTGCAGAATTCCGCTTCTTTGGGGAAGTGAGAAATTGCTGAGCTGCCACCAAGTCCTGCAGTGTCCCTGTCACCTGTAAAGTCACCAGATATTCGCCACGGTAGCGGGCATTGTGACAAAGGTTCTATGTCAGCTGGGTGTGGCAGCCAGGTGCCCCCTAGGGGATGGGGAGCCTGTCAGCCCCGGGCCTGTCACTGCCTGCTGTCCCTGCTGTCACCAGCCAGGCCTCTGAAAATTGGTCAAACCATGCCCAGACTTGGGGCCAACTTGGCCCAAAGTCTTGAAAAGACAAGTCGGGAAGAAAGATATGGGACAGAGGGAGCAAGCGAAGGGAGCAGAAGAAAGGGAAGGAAGAATAAAAAGTAGTGTTGGGCTACAGGAGTGAGATGGAGGAATTGCTATTAAAGAGGCAGGAAGCAGGGGTGTGAGAGAAAAGGAAAGAAGAGACATGCAGCCAGACGAGGGGTTAGTGAGAGAGGATGGGACAGAAAACAGGATGAGAAGGAAATAAGGAAAGGCAAGGACAGGCAAGGACAGGCAGAGCAAGGCTAGGCTGCAGGACATGTTTTCGCTTTATAGTTTCTAGCACATTCGTCTTCAGACTAGGAGTAAGGCCATAAGACCGTATGGATTAGGCCCAAGCAAAAACCCCAGCTACTTGAGACACTAAGACTAAGCCTAAAATACGCAGATCTCTCCATAAGGATGGTTTTTATACTGTGCTTCCACAATCTGCTGGCAGTACAAAAAAATAAGCTGCAGATCTCCTTAGGCTGAGTCATGGTGCTTTGGTGCAGGGACCATGCATATCATGGGAATATTTCACCATTTCTGCTCTGGTTTTCAGAGCATGACACCAAAACACCCACCTGATGATATCCTTTCAAGAGCAAAGGCAGCAATTTGCAGAATTCCGCTTCCTTGGGAAAGTGAGAAATTGCTGAGCTGACACCAAGTCCTGCAGTGTCCCTGTCACCTGCAGAGTCACCACATACTCGCCACGGTAGCGGGCATTGTGACAAAGGTTCTATGTCAGCTGGGTGTGGCAGCCAGGCGCCCCCTAGGGGATGGGGAGCCTGTCAGCCCCGGGCCTCTCACTGCCTGCTGTCCCTGCTGTCACCAGCCAGGCCTCTGAAAATTGGTCAAACCATGCCCAGACTTGGGGCCAATTTGCCCCAAAGTCTTGAAAAGACAAGTCGGGAAGAAAGATATGGGACAGAGGGAGAAAGCGAAGGGAGCAGGAGAAAGGGAAGGAAGAATAAAAAGTAGTGTTGGGCTGCAGGAGTGAGATGGAGGAATTGCCATTAAAGAGGCAGGAAGCAGGAGAGTGAGAGAAAAGGAAAGAAGAGACATGCAGCCAGACGAGGGGTTAGTGAGAGAGGATGGGACAGAGAATAGGATGAGAAGGAAATAAGGCAAGGCAAGGACATGCAAGGACAGGAAAAGCAAGGCTAGGCTGCAGGACATGTTTTAGCTTTACAGTTTCTAGCACATTCGTCTTCAGACTAGGAGTAAGGCCATAAGTCCGTATGGATTAGGCCCAAGCAAAAACCCCAGCTACTTGAGACACTAAGACTAAGCCTAAAATACGCAGATCTCTCCATAGGGATGGTTTTTATACTGTGCTTCAACAATCTGCTGGCAGTACAAAAAAATAAGCTGCAGATCTCCTTAGGCTGAGTCACGGTGCTTTGGTACAGGGACCATGCATATCATGGGAATAGTTCACCATTTCTGCTCTGGTTTTCAGAGCATGACACCAAAACACCCACCTGATGATATCCTTTCAAGAGCAAAGACAGCAATTTGCAGAATTCCGCTTATTTGGGAAAGTGAGAAATTGCTGAGCTGCCACCAAGTCCTGCAGTGTCCCTGTCACCTGCAGAGTCACCACATACTCGCCACGGTAGCGGGCATTGTGACAAAGGTTCTATGTCAGCTGGGTGTGGCAGCCAGGCGCCCCCTAGGGGATGGGGAGCCTGTCAGCCCCGGGCCTCTCACTGCCTGCTGTCCCTGCTGTCACCAGCCAGGCCTCTGAAAATTGGTCAAACCATGCCCAGACTTGGGGCCAATTTGGCCCAAAGTCTTGAAAAGACAAGTCGGGAAGAAAGATATGGGACAGAGGGAGAAAGCGAAGGGAGCAGGAGAAAGGGAAGGAAGAATAAAAAGTAGTGTTGGGCTGCAGGAGTGAGATGGAGGAATTGCCATTAAAGAGGCAGGAAGCAGGAGAGTGAGAGAAAAGGAAAGAAGAGACATGCAGCCAGACGAGGGGTTAGTGAGAGAGGATGGGACAGAGAATAGGATGAGAAGGAAATAAGGCAAGGCAAGGACAGGCAAGGAGAGGCAAAGCAAGGCTAGGCTGCAGGACATGTTTTAGCTTTACAGTTTCTAGCACATTCGTCTTCAGACTAGGAGTAAGGCCATAAGTCCGTATGGATTAGGCCCAAGCAAAAACCCCAGCTACTTGAGACACTAAGACTAAGCCTAAAATACGCAGATCTCTCCATAAGGATGGTTTTTATACTGTGCTTCCACAATCTGCTGGCAGTACAAAAAAATAAGCTGCAGATCTCGTTAGGCTGAGTCACCGTGCTTTGGTGCAGGGACCATGCATATCATGGGAATATTTCACCATTTCTGCTCTGGTTTTCAGAGTATGACACCAAAACACCCATCTGATGATATCCTTTCAAGAGCAAAGGCAGCAATTTGCAGAATTCCGCTTCTCTGGGGAAGGGAGAAATTGCTGAGCTGCCACCAAGTCCTGCAGTGTCCCTGTCACCTGCAGAGTCACCACATACTCGCCACGGTAGCGGGCATTGTGACAAAGGTTCTATGTCAGCTGGGTGTGGCAGCCAGGCGCCCCCTAGGGGATGGGGAGCCTGTCAGCCCCGGGCCTCTCACTGCCTGCTGTCCCTGCTGTCACCAGCCAGGCCTCTGAAAATTGGTCAAACCATGCCCAGACTTGGGGCCAATTTTGCCCAAAGTCTTGAAAAGACAAGTCGGGAAGAAAGATATGGGACAGAGGGAGAAAGCGAAGGGAGCAGGAGAAAGGGAAGGAAGAATAAAAAGTAGTGTTGGGCTGCAGGAGTGAGATGGAGGAATTGCCATTAAAGAGGCAGGAAGCAGGAGAGTGAGAGAAAAGGAAAGAAGAGACATGCAGCCAGACGAGGGGTTAGTGAGAGAGGATGGGACAGAGAACAGGATGAGAAGGAAATAAGGCAAGGCAAGGACATGCAAGGACAGGCAAAGCAAGGCTAGGCTGCAGGACATGTTTTAGCTTTACAGTTTCTAGCACATTCGTCTTCAGACTAGGAGTAAGGCCATAAGTCCGTATGGATTAGGCCCAAGCAAAAACCCCAGCTACTTGAGACACTAAGACTAAGCCTAAAGTATGCAGATCTCTCCATAAGGATGGTTTTTATACTGTGCTTCCACAATCTGCTGGCAGTACAAAAAAATAAGCTGCAGATCTCCTTAGGCTGAGTCATGGTGCTTTGGTGCAGGGACCATGCATATCATGGGAATATTTCACCATTTCTGCTCTGGTTTTCAGAGTATGACACCAAAACACCCACCTGATGATATCCTTTCAAGAGCAAAGGCAGCAATTTGCAGAATTCCGCTCCTTTGGGGAAGTGAGAAATTGCTGAGCTGCCACCAATTCCTGCAGTGTCCCTGTCACCTGCAGAGTCACCACATACTCGCCACGGTAGCGGGCATTGTGACAAAGGTTCTATGTCAGCTGGGTGTGGCAGCCAGGCGCCCCCTAGGGGATGGGGAGCCTGTCAGTCCCGGGCCTGTCACTGCCTGCTGTCCCTGCTGTCACCAGCCAGGCCTCTGAAAATTGGTCAAACCATGCCCAGACTTGGGGCCAACTTGGCCCAAAGTCTTGAAAAGACAAGTCGGGAAGAAAGATATGGGACAGAGGGAGAAAGCGAAGGGAGCAGGAGAAAGGGAAGGAAGAATAAAAAGTAGTGTTGGGCTTCAGGAGTGAGATGGAGGAATTGCAGGAAAAGAGGCAGGAAGCAGGAGAGTGAGAGAAAAGGAAAGTAGAGACATGCAGCAAGACGAGGGGTTAGTGAGGGAGGATGGGACAGAGAACAGGATGAGAAGGAAATAAGGCAAGGCAAGGACAGGCAAGGACAGGCAAAGCAAGGCTAGGCTGCAGGACATTTTTTCGCTTTATAGTTTCTAGCACATTCGTCTTCAGACTAGGAGTAAGGCCATAAGACCGTATGGATTAGGCCCAAGCAAAAACCCCAGCTACTTGAGACACTAAGACTAAGCCTAAAATACGCAGATCTCTCCATAAGGATGGTTTTTATACTGTGCTTCCACAATCTGCTGGCAGTACAAAAAAATAAGCTGCAGATCTCCTTAGGCTGAGTCACGGTGCTTTGGTACAGGGACCATGCATATCATGGGAATAGTTCACCATTTCTGCTCTGGTTTTCAGAGTATGACACCAAAACACCCACCTGATGATATCCTTTCAAGAGCAAAGGCAGCAATTTGCAGAATTCCGCTTCTTTGGGGAAGTGAGAAATTGCTGAGCTGCCACCAAGTCCTGCAGTGTCCCTGTCACCTGCAGAGTCACCACATACTCGCCACGGTAGCGGGCATTGTGACAAAGGTTCTATGTCAGCTGGGTGTGGCAGCCAGGCGCCCCCTAGGGGATGGGGAGCCTGTCAGCCCCGGGCCTCTCACTGCCTGCTGTCCCTGCTGTCACCAGCCAGGCCTCTGAAAATTGGTCAAACCATGCCCAGACTTGGGGCCAATTTTGCCCAAAGTCTTGAAAAGACAAGTCGGGAAGAAAGATATGGGACAGAGGGAGAAAGCGAAGGGAGCAGGAGAAAGGGAAGGAAGAATAAAAAGTAGTGTTGGGCTGCAGGAGTGAGATGGAGGAATTGCCATTAAAGAGGCAGGAAGCAGGAGAGTGAGAGAAAAGGAAAGAAGAGACATGCAGCCAGACGAGGGGTTAGTGAGAGAGGATGGGACAGAGAATAGGATGAGAAGGAAATAAGGCAAGGCAAGGACAGGCAAGGAGAGGCAAAGCAAGGCTAGGCTGCAGGACATGTTTTAGCTTTACAGTTTCTAGCACATTCGTCTTCAGACTAGGAGTAAGGCCATAAGTCCGTATGGATTAGGCCCAAGCAAAAACCCCAGCTACTTGAGACACTAAGACTAAGCCTAAAATACGCAGATCTCTCCATAAGGATGGTTTTTATACTGTGGTTCCACAATCTGCTGGCAGTACAAAAAAATAAGCTGCAGATCTCCTTAGGCTGAGTCACGGTGCTTTGGTGCAGGGACCATGCATATCATGGGAATATTTCACCATTTCTGCTCTGGTTTTCAGAGTATGACACCAAAACACCCACCTGATGATATCCTTTCAAGAGCAAAGGCAGCAATTTGCAGAATTCCGCATCTTTGGGGAAGGGAGAAATTGCTGAGCTGACACCAAGTCCTGCAGTGTCCCTGTCACCTGCAGAGTCACCACATACTCGCCACGGTAGCGGGCATTGTGACAAAGGTTCTATGTCAGCTGGGTGTGGCAGCCAGGCGCCCCCTAGGGGATGGGGAGCCTGTCAGTCCCGGGCCTGTCACTGCCTGCTGTCCCTGCTGTCACCAGCCAGGCCTCTGAAAATTGGTCAAACCATGCCCAGACTTGGGGCCAATTTGCCCCAAAGTCTTGAAAAGACAAGTCGGGAAGAAAGATATGGGACAGAGGGAGAAAGCGAAGGGAGCAGGAGAAAGGGAAGGAAGAATAAAAAGTAGTGTTGGGCTTCAGGAGTGAGATGGAGGAATTGCAGGAAAAGAGGCAGGAAGCAGGAGAGTGAGAGAAAAGGAAAGTAGAGACATGCAGCCAGACGAGGGGTTAGTGAGGGAGGATGGGACAGAGAACAGGATGAGAAGGAAATAAGGCAATGCAAGGACAGGCAAGGACAGGCAAAGCAAGGCTAGGCTGCAGGACATTTTTTCGCTTTATATTTTCTAGCACATTCGTCTTCAGACTAGGAGTAAGGCCATAAGACCGTATGGATTAGGCCCAAGCAAAAACCCCAGCTACTTGAGACACTAAGACTAAGCCTAAAATACGCAGATCTCTCCATAGGGATGGTTTTTATACTGTGCTTCCACAATCTGCTGGCAGTACAAAAAAATAAGCTGCAGATCTCCTTAGGCTGAGTCACGGTGCTTTGGTACAGGGACCATGCATATCATGGGAATAGTTCACCATTTCTGCTCTGGTTTTCAGAGTATGACACCAAAACACCCACCTGATGATATCCTTTCAAGAGCAAAGGCAGCAATTTGCAGAATTCCGCTTCTTTGGGGAAGTGAGAAATTGCTGAGCTGCCACCAAGTCCTGCAGTGTCCCTGTCACCTGCAGAGTCACCACATACTCGCCACGGTAGCGGGCATTGTGACAAAGGTTCTATGTCAGCTGGGTGTGGCAGCCAGGCGCCCCCTAGGGGATGGGGAGCCTGTCAGCCCCGGGCCTCTCACTGCCTGCTGTCCCTGCTGTCACCAGCCAGGCCTCTGAAAATTGGTCAAACCATGCCCAGACTTGGGGCCAATTTTGCCCAAAGTCTTGAAAAGACAAGTCGGGAAGAAAGATATGGGACAGAGGGAGAAAGCGAAGGGAGCAGGAGAAAGGGAAGGAAGAATAAAAAGTAGTGTTGGGCTGCAGGAGTGAGATGGAGGAATTGCCATTAAAGAGGCAGGAAGCAGGAGAGTGAGAGAAAAGGAAAGAAGAGACATGCAGCCAGACGAGGGGTTAGTGAGGGAGGATGGGACAGAGAACAGGATGAGAAGGAAATAAGGCAAGGCAAGGACAGGCAAGGACAGGCAAAGCAAGGTTAGGCTGCAGGATATGTTTAGGTTTATAGTTTCTAGCACATTCGTCTTCAGACTAGGAGTAAGGCCATAAGTCCGTATGTATTAGGCCCAAGCAAAAACCCCAGCTACTTGGGACACTAAGACTAAGCCTAAAGTACGCAGATCTCTCCATAAGGATGGTTTTTATACTGTGGTTCCACAATCTGCTGGCAGTACAAAAAAATAAGCTGCAGATCTCCTTGGGCTGAGTCACGGTGCTTTGGTGCAGGGACCATGCATATCATGGGAATAGTTCACCCTTTCTGCTCTGGTTTTCAGAGTATGACACCAAAACACCCACCTGATGATATCCTTTCAAGAGCAAAGGCAGCAATTTGCAGAATTCCGCTTCTTTGGGGAACTGAGAAATTGCTGAGCTGCCACCAAGTCCTGCAGTGTCCCTGTCACCTGCAGAGTCACCACATACTCGCCACGGTAGCGGGCATTGTGACAAAGGTTCTATGTCAGCTGGGTGTGGCAGCCAGGCGCCCCCTGGGGGATGGGGACCCTGTCAGCCCCGGGCCTGTCACTGCCTAGTGCCCCTGCTGTCACCAGCCAGGCCTCTGAAAATTGGTCAAACCATGCCCAGAGTTGGGGCCAATTTGGCCCAAAGTCTTGAAAAGACAAGTCGGGAAGAAAGATATGGGACAGAGGGAGAAAGCGAAGGGAGCAGGAGAAAGGGAAGGAAGAATAAAAAGTAGTGTTGGGCTTCAGGAGTGAGATGGAGGAATTGCAGGAAAAGAGGCAGGAAGCAGGAGAGTGAGAGAAAAGGAAAGTACAGACATGCAGCCAGACGAGGGGTTAGTGAGGGAGGATGGGACAGAGAACAGGATGAGAAGGAAATAAGGCAAGGCAAGGACAGGCAAGGACAGGCAAAGCAAGGCTAAGCTGCAGGACATTTTTTGGCTTTATAGTTTCTAGCACATTCGTCTTCAGACTAGGAGTAAGGCCATGAGACCGTATGGATTAGCCGCAAGCAAAAACCCCAGCTACTTGAGACACTAAGACTAAGCCTAAAATACGCAGATCTCTCCATAAGGATGGTTTTTATACTGTGCTTCCACAATCTGCTGGCAGTACAAAAAAATAAGCTGCAGATCTCCTTAGGCTGAGTCATGGTGCTTTGGTGCAGGGACCATGCATATCATGGGAATAGTTCACCCTTTCTGCTCTGGTTTTCAGAGTATGACACCAAAACACCCACCTGATGATATCCTTTCAAGAGCAAAGGCAGCAATTTGCAGAATTCCGCTTCTTTGGGGAAGTGAGAAATTGCTGAGCTGCCACCAAGTCCTGCAGTGTCCCTGTCACCTGCAGAGTCACCACATACTCGCCACGGTAGCGGGCATTGTGACAAAGGTTCTATGTCAGCTGGGTGTGGCAGCCAGGCGCCCCCTAGGGGATGGGGAGCCTGTCAGCCCCGGGCCTGTCACTGCCTGCTGCCCCTGCTGTCACCAGCCAGGCCTCTGAAAATTGGTCAAACCATGCCCAGAGTTGGGGCCAATTTGGCCCAAAGTCTTGAAAAGACAAGTCGGGAAGAAAGATATGGGACAGAGGGAGAAAGCGAAGGGAGCAGGAGAAAGGGAAGGAATTATAAAAAGAAGTGTTGGGCTTCAGGAGTGAGATGGAGGAATTGCAGGAAAAGAGGCAGGAAGCAGGAGAGTGAGAGAAAAGGAAAGTACAGACATGCAGCCAGACGAGGGGTTAGTGAGGGAGGATGGGACAG
Source organism: Columba livia (assembly GCF_036013475.1). Lineage (NCBI taxonomy): Eukaryota > Metazoa > Chordata > Aves > Columbiformes > Columbidae > Columba > Columba livia. Next base: position 2,169,783 of record NW_027043009.1, on the reverse strand, counting down.
AGAACAGGATGAGAAGGAAATAAGGCAAGGCAAGGACAGGCAAGGACAGGCAAAGCAAGGCTAAGCTGCAGGACATGTTTTCGCTATATAGTTTCTAGCACATTCGTCTTCAGACTAGGAGTAAGGCCATAAGACCGTATGGATTAGGCCCAAGCAAAAACCCCAGCTACTTGAGACACTAAGACTAAGCCTAAAATACGCAGATCTCTCCATAAGGATTGTTTTTATACTGTGCTTCCACAATCTGCTGGCAGTACAAAAAAATAAGCTGCAGATCTCCTTAGGCTGAGTCATGGTGCTTTGTTGCAGGGACCATGCATATCATGGGAATATTTCACCATTTCTGCTCTGGTTTTCAGAGTATGACACCAAAACACCCATCTGATGATATCCTTTCAAGAGCAAAGGCAGCAATTTGCAGAATTCCGCTTCTTTAGGGAAGTGAGAAATTGCTGAGCTGCCACCAAGTCCTGCAGTGTCCCTGTCACCTGCAGAGTCACCACATACTCGCCACGGTAGCGGGCATTGTGACAAAGGTTCTATGTCAGCTGGGTGTGGCCGCCAGGCGCCCCCTAGGAGATGGGGAGCCTGTCAGCCCCGGGCCTGTCACTGCCTGCTGTCCCTGCTGTCACCAGCCAGGCCTCTGAAAATTGGTCAAACCATGCCCAGACTTGGGGCCAATTTGGCCCAAAGTCTTGAAAAGACAAGTCGGGAAGAAAGATATGGGACAGAGGGAGAAAGCGAAGGGAGCAGGAGAAAGGGAAGGAAGAATAAAAAGTAGTGTTGGGCTTCAGGAGTGAGATGGAGGAATTGCAGGAAAAGAGGCAGGAAGCAGGAGAGTGAGAGAAAAGGAAAGTAGAGACATGCAGCCAGACGAGGGGTTAGTGAGGGAGGATGGGACAGAGAACAGGATGAGAAGGAAATAAGGCAAGGCAAGGACAGGCAAGGACAGGCAAAGCAAGGCTAGGCTGCAGGACATTTTTTGGCTTTATAGTTTCTAGCACATTCGTCTTCAGACTAGGAGTAAGGCCATAAGACCGTATGGATTAGGCCTAGCAAAAACCCCAGCTACTTGACACACTAAGACTAAGCCTAAAATACGCAGATCTCTCCATAAGGATGGTTTTTACACTGTGCTTCCACAATCTGCTGGCAGTACAAAAAAATAAGCTGCAGATCTCCTTAGGCTGAGTCATGGTGCTTTGGTGCAGGGACCATGCATATCATGGGAATAGTTCACCATTTCTGCTCTGGTTTTCAGAGTATGACACCAAAACACCCACCTGATGATATCCTTTCAAGAGCAAAGGCAGCAATTTGCAGAATTCCGCTTCTTTGGGGAAGTGAGAAATTGCTGAGCTGCCACCAAGTCCTGCAGTGTCCCTGTCACCTGCAGAGTCACCACATACTCGCCACGGTAGCGGGCATTGTGACAAAGGTTCTATGTCAGCTGGGTGTGGCAGCCAGGCGCCCCCTAGGGGATGGGGAGCCTGTCAGCCCCGGGCCTGTCACTGCCTGCTGTCCCTGCTGTCACCAGCCAGGCCTCTGAAAATTGGTCAAACCATGCCCAGAGTTGGGGCCAATTTGGCCCAAAGTCTTGAAAAGACAAGTCGGGAAGAAAGATATGGGACAGAGGGAGAAAGCGAAGGGAGCAGGAGAAAGGGAAGGAAGAATAAAAAGTAGTGTTGGTCTTCAGGAGTGAGATGGAGGAATTGCAGGAAAAGAGGCAGGAAGCAGGAGAGTGAGAGAAAAGGAAAGTACAGACATGCAGCCAGACGAGGGGTTAGTGAGGGAGGATGGGACAGAGAACAGGATGAGAAGGAAATAAGGCAAGGCAAGGACAGGCAAGGACAGGCAAAGCAAGGCTAAGCTGCAGGACATTTTTTGGCTTTATAGTTTCTAGCACATTCGTATTCAGATTAGGAGTAAGGCCATAAGACCGTATGGATTACCCCAAGCAAAAACCCCAGCTACTTGAGACACTAAGACTAAGCCTAAAATACGCAGATCTCTCCATAAGGATGGTTTTTATACTGTGCTTCCACAATCTGCTGGCAGTACAAAAAAATAAGCTGCAGATCTCCTTAGGCTGAGTCATGGTGCTTTGGTACAGGGACCATGCATATCATGGGAATATTTCACCATTTCTGCGCTGGTTTTCAGAGTATGACACCAAAACACTCACCTGATGATATCCTTTCAAGAGCAAAGGCAGCAATTTGCAGAATTCCGCTTCTTTGGGGAAGTGAGAAATTGCTGAGCTGCCACCAAGTCCTGCAGTGTCCCTGTCACCTGTAAAGTCACCAGATATTCGCCACGGTAGCGGGCATTGTGACAAAGGTTCTATGTCAGCTGGGTGTGGCAGCCAGGTGCCCCCTAGGGGATGGGGAGCCTGTCAGCCCCGGGGCTGTCACTGCCTGCTGTCCCTGCTGTCACCAGCCAGGCCTCTGAAAATTGGTCAAACCATGCCCAGACTTGGGGCCAACTTGGCCCAAAGTCTTGAAAAGACAAGTCGGGAAGAAAGATATGGGACAGAGGGAGCAAGCGAAGGGAGCAGAAGAAAGGGAAGGAAGAATAAAAAGTAGTGTTGGGCTACAGGAGTGAGATGGAGGAATTGCTATTAAAGAGGCAGGAAGCAGGGGTGTGAGAGAAAAGGAAAGAAGAGACATGCAGCCAGACGAGGGGTTAGTGAGAGAGGATGGGACAGAAAACAGGATGAGAAGGAAATAAGGAAAGGCAAGGACAGGCAAGGACAGGCAAAGCAAGGCTAGGCTGCAGGACATTTTTTCGCTTTATAGTTTCTAGCACATTCGTCTTCAGACTAGGAGTAAGGCCATAAGTCCATATGGATTAGGCCCAAGCAAAAACCCCAGCTACTTGAGACACTAAGACTAAGCCTAAAATACGCAGATCTCTCCATAAGGATGGTTTTTATACTGTGCTTCCACAATCTGCTGGCAGTACAAAATAATAAGCTGCAGATCTCCTTAGGCTGAGTCATGGTGCTTTGGTGCAGGGACCATGCATATCATGGGAATATTTCACCATTTCTGCTCTGGTTTTCAGAGTATGACACCAAAACACCCACCTGATGATATCCTTTCAAGAGCAAAGGCAGCAATTTGCAGAATTCCGCTTCTCTGGGGAAGTGAGAAATTGCTGAGCTGCCACCAAGTCCTGCAGTGTCCCTGTCACCTGCAGAGTCACCACATACTCGCCACGGTAGCGGGCATTGTGACAAAGGTTCTATGTCAGCTGGGTGTGGCAGCCAGGCGCCCCCTAGGGGATGGGGAGCCTGTCAGCCCCGGGCCTGTCACTGCCTGCTGTCCCTGCTGTCACCAGCCAGGCCTCTGAAAATTGGTCAAACCATGCCCAGACTTGGGGCCAATTTGGCCCAAAGTCTTGAAAACACAAGTCGGGAAGAAAGATATGGGACAGAGGGAGAAAGCGAAGGGAGCAGGAGAAAGGGAAGGAAGAATAAAAAGTAGTGTTGGGCTTCAGGAGTGAGATGGAGGAATTGCAGGAAAAGAGGCAGGAAGCAGGAGAGTGAGAGAAAAGGAAACTAGAGACATGCAGCCAGACGAGGGGTTAGTGAGGGAGGATGGGACAGAGAACAGGATGAGAAGGAAATAAGGCAAGGCAAGGACAGGCAAGGAGGGGCAAAGCAAGGCTAAGCTGCAGGACATGTTTTCGCTTTATAGTTTCTAGCACATTCGTCTTCAGACTAGGAGTAAGGCCATAAGACCGTATGGATTAGGCCCAAGCAAAAACCCCAGCTACTTGAGACACTAAGACTAAGCCTAAAATACGCAGATCTCTCCATAAGGATTGTTTTTATACTGTGCTTCCACAATCTGCTGGCAGTACAAAAAAATAAGCTGCAGATCTCCTTAGGCTGAGTCATGGTGCTTTGGTGCAGGGACCATGCATATCATGGGAATATTTCACCATTTCTGCTCTGGTTTTCAGAGTATGACACCAAAACACCCATCTGATGATATCCTTTCAAGAGCAAAGGCAGCAATTTGCAGAATTCCGCTTCTTTAGGGAAGTGAGAAATTGCTGAGCTGCCACCAAGTCCTGCAGTGTCCCTGTCACCTGCAGAGTCACCACATACTCGCCACGGTAGCGGGCATTGTGACAAAGGTTCTATGTCAGCTGGGTGTGGCCGCCAGGCGCCCCCTAGGAGATGGGGAGCCTGTCAGCCCCGGGCCTGTCACTGCCTGCTGTCCCTGCTGTCACCAGCCAGGCCTCTGAAAATTGGTCAAACCATGCCCAGACTTGGGGCCAATTTGCCCCAAAGTCTTGAAAAGACAAGTCGGGAAGAAAGATATGGGACAGAGGGAGAAAGCGAAGGGAGCAGGAGAAAGGGAAGGAAGAATAAAAAGTAGTGTTGGGCTTCAGGAGTGAGATGGAGGAATTGCAGGAAAAGAGGCAGGAAGCAGGAGAGTGAGAGAAAAGGAAAGTAGAGACATGCAGCCAGACGAGGGGTTAGTGAGGGAGGATGGGACAGAGAACAGGATGAGAAGGAAATAAGGTAAGGCAAGGACCGGCAAGGACAGGCAAAGCAAGGCCAAGCTGCAGGACATTTTTTCGCTTTATAGTTTCTAGCACATTCGTCTTCAGACTAGGAGTAAGGCCATAAGACCGTATGGATTAGACCCAAGCAAAAACCCCAGCTACTTGAGACACTAAGACTAAGCCTAAAATACGCAGATCTCTCCATAAGGATGGTTTTTATACTGTGCTTCCACAATCTGCTGGCAGTACAAAAAAATAAGCTGCAGATCTCCTTAGGCTGAGTCATGGTGCTTTGGTGCAGGGACCATGCATATCATGGGAATATTTCACCATTTCTGCTCTGGTTTTCAGAGCATGACACCAAAACACCCACCTGATGATATCCTTTCAAGAGCAAAGGCAGCAATTTGCAGAATTCCGCTTCTTTGGGGAAGGGAGAAATTGCTGAGCTGCCACCAAGTCCTGCAGTGTCCCTTTCACCTGCAGAGTCACCACATACTCGCCACGGTAGCGGGCATTGTGACAAAGGTTCTATGTCAGCTGGGTGTGGCCGCCAGGCGCCCCCTAGGAGATGGGGAGCCTGTCAGCCCCGGGCCTGTCACTGCCTGCTGTCCCTGCTGTCACCAGCCAGGCCTCTGAAAATTGGTCAAACCATGCCCAGACTTGGGGCCAATTTGGCCCAAAGTCTTGAAAACACAAGTCGGGAAGAAAGATATGGGACAGAGGGAGAAAGCGAAGGGAGCAGGAGAAAGGGAAGGAAGAATAAAAAGTACTGTTGGGCTTCAGGAATGAGATGGAGGAATTGCAGGAAAAGAGGCAGGAAGCAGGAGAGTGAGAGAAAAGGAAAGTAGAGACATGCAGCCAGACGAGGGGTTAGTGAGGGAGGATGGGACAGAGAACAGGATGAGAATTAAATAAGGCAAGGCAAGGACAGGCAAGGACAGGCAAAGCAAGGCTAAGCTGCAGGACATTTTTTGGCTTTATAGTTTCTAGCACATTCGTCTTCAGACTAGGAGTAAGGCCATGAGACCGTATGGATTAGCCCCAAGCAAAAACCCCAGCTACTTGAGACACTAAGACTAAGCCTAAAATACGCAGATCTCTCCATAAGGATGGTTTTTATACTGTGCTTCCACAATCTGCTGGCAGTACAAAAAAATAAGCTGCAGATCTCCTTAGGCTGAGTCACGGTGCTTTGGTGCAGGGACCATGCATATCATGGGAATATTTCACCATTTCTGCTCTGGTTTTCAGAGTATGACACCAAAACACCCACCTGATGACATCCTTTCAAGAGCAAAGGCAGCAACTTGCAGAATTCCGCTTCTTTGGGGAAGTGAGAAATTGCTGAGCTGCCACCAAGTCCTGCAGTGTCCCTGTCACCTGTAAAGTCACCAGATATTCGCCACGGTAGCGGGCATTGTGACAAAGGTTCTATGTCAGCTGGGTGTGGCAGCCAGGCGCCCCCTAGGGGATGGGGAGCCTGTCAGCCCCGGGCCTGTCACTGCCTGCTGTCCCTGCTGTCACCAGCCAGGCCTCTGAAAATTGGTCAAACCATGCCCAGACTTGGGGCCAATTTTGCCCAAAGTCTTGAAAAGACAAGTCGGGAAGAAAGATATTGGATAGAGGGAGAAAGCGAAGGGAGCAGGAGAAAGGGAAGGAAGAATAAAAAGTAGTGTTGGGCTACAGGAGTGAGATGGAGGAATTTCCATTAAAGAGGCAGGAAGCAGGAGAGTGAGAGAAAAGGAAAGAAGAGACATGCAGCCAGACGAGGGGTTAGTGAGGGAGGATGGGACAGAGAACAGGATGAGAAGGAAATAAGGCAAGGCAAGGACAGGCAAGGACAGGCAAAGCAAGGCTAAGCTGCAGGACATGTTTTCGCTTTATAGTTTCTAGCACATTCGTCTTCAGACCAGGAGTAAGGCCATAAGACCGTATGGATTAGGCCCAAGCAAAAACCCCAGCTACTTGAGACACTAAGACTAAGCCTAAAATACGCAGATCTCTCCATAAGGATGGTTTTTATACTGTGCTTCCACAATCTGCTGGCAGTACAAAAAAATAAGCTGCAGATCTCCTTGGGCTGAGTCACGGTGCTTTGGTGCAGGGACCATGCATATCATGGGAATAGTTCACCATTTCTGCTCTGGTTTTCAGAGTATGACACCAAAACACCCACCTGATGATATCCTTTCAAGAGCAAAGGCAGCAATTTGCAGAATTCCGCTTCTTTGGGGAACTGAGAAATTGCTGAGCTGCCACCAAGTCCTGCAGTGTCCCTGTCACCTGCAGAGTCACCACATACTCGCCACGGTAGCGGGCATTGTGACAAAGGTTCTATGTCAGCTGGGTGTGGCAGCCAGGCGCCCCCTAGGGGATGGGGAGCCTGTCAGCCCCGGGCCTGTCACTGCCTGCTGCCCCTGCTGTCACCAGCCAGGCCTCTGAAAATTGGTCAAACCATGCCCAGAGTTGGGGCCAATTTGGCCCAAAGTCTTGAAAACACAAGTCGGGAAGAAAGATATGGGACAGAGGGAGAAAGCGAAGGGAGCAGGAGAAAGGGAAGGAAGAATAAAAAGTAGTGTTGGGCTTCAGGAGTGAGATGGAGGAATTGCAGGAAAAGAGGCAGGAAGCAGGAGAGTGAGAGAAAAGGAAAGTACAGACATGCAGCCAGACGAGGGGTTAGTGAGGGAGGATGGGACAGAGAACAGGATGAGAAGGAAATAAGGCAAGGCAAGGACAGGCAAGGACAGGCAAAGCAAGGCTAAGCTGCAGGACATGTTTTCGCTTTATAGTTTCTAGCACATTCGTCTTCAGACTAGGAGTAAGTCCATAAGACCGTATGGATTAGGCCCAAGCAAAAACCCCAGCTACTTGAGACACTAAGACTAAGCCTAAAATACGCAGATCTCTCCATAAGGATGGTTTTTATACTGTGCTTCCACAATCTGCTGGCAGTACAAAAAAATAAGCTGCAGATCTCCTTAGGCTGAGTCATGGTGCTTTGGTGCAGGGACCATGCATATCATGGGAATATTTCACCATTTCTGCTCTGGTTTTCAGAGCATGACACCAAAACACCCACCTGATGATATCCTTTCAAGTGCAAAGGCAGCAATTTGCAGAATTCCGCTTCTTTGGGGAAGTGAGAAATTGCTGAGCTGCCACCAAGTCCTGCAGTGTCCCTGTCACCTGCAGAGTCACCACATACTCGCCACGGTACCGAGCATTGTGACAAAGGTTCTATGTCAGCTGGGTGTGGCAGCCAGGCGCCCCCTAGGGGATGGGGAGCCTGTCAGACCCGGGCCTGTCACTGCCTGCTGTCCCTGCTGTCACCAGCCAGGCCTCTGAAAATTGGTCAAACCATGCCCAGACTTGGGGCCAATTTGGCCCAACGTCTTGAAAAGACAAGTCGGGAAGAAAGATATGGGACAGAGGGAGAAAGCGAAGGGAGCAGGAGAAAGGGAAGGAAGAATATAAAGTAGTGTTGGGCTTCAGGAGTGAGATGGAGGAATTGCAGGAAAAGAGGCAGGAAGCAGGAGAGTGAGAGAAAAGGAGAGACATGCAGCCAGACGAGGGGTTAGTGAGGGAGGATGGGACAGAGAACAGGATGAGAAGGAAATAAGGCAAGGCAAGGACAGGCAAGGACAGGCAAAGCAAGGCTAAGCTGCAGGACATGTTTTCGCTTTATAGTTTCTAGCACATTCGTATTCAGATTAGGAGTAAGGCCATGAGACCGTATGGATTACCCCAAGCAAAAACCCCAGCTACTTGAGACACTAAGACTAAGCCTAAAATACGCAGATCTCTCCATAAGGATGGTTTTTATACTGTGCTTCCACAATCTGCTGGCAGTACAAAAAAATAAGCTGCAGATCTCCTTAGGCTGAGTCATGGTGCTTTGGTACAGGGACCATGCATATCATGGGAATATTTCACCATTTCTGCGCTGGTTTTCAGAGTATGACACCAAAACACTCACCTGATGATATCCTTTCAAGAGCAAAGGCAGCAATTTGCAGAATTCCGCTTCTTTGGGGAAGTGAGAAATTGCTGAGCTGCCACCAAGTCCTGCAGTGTCCCTGTCACCTGTAAAGTCACCAGATATTCGCCACGGTAGCGGGCATTGTGACAAAGGTTCTATGTCAGCTGGGTGTGGCAGCCAGGTGCCCCCTAGGGGATGGGGAGCCTGTCAGCCCCGGGGCTGTCACTGCCTGCTGTCCCTGCTGTCACCAGCCAGGCCTCTGAAAATTGGTCAAACCATGCCCAGACTTGGGGCCAACTTGGCCCAAAGTCTTGAAAAGACAAGTCGGGAAGAAAGATATGGGACAGAGGGAGCAAGCGAAGGGAGCAGAAGAAAGGGAAGGAAGAATAAAAAGTAGTGTTGGGCTACAGGAGTGAGATGGAGGAATTGCTATTAAAGAGGCAGGAAGCAGGGGTGTGAGAGAAAAGGAAAGAAGAGACATGCAGCCAGACGAGGGGTTAGTGAGAGAGGATGGGACAGAAAACAGGATGAGAAGGAAATAAGGAAAGGCAAGGACAGGCAAGGACAGGCAAAGCAAGGCTAGGCTGCAGGACATTTTTTCGCTTTATAGTTTCTAGCACATTCGTCTTCAGACTAGGAGTAAGGCCATAAGTCCATATGGATTAGGCCCAAGCAAAAACCCCAGCTACTTGAGACACTAAGACTAAGCCTAAAATACGCAGATCTCTCCATAAGGATGGTTTTTATACTGTGCTTCCACAATCTGCTGGCAGTACAAAATAATAAGCTGCAGATCTCCTTAGGCTGAGTCATGGTGCTTTGGTGCAGGGACCATGCATATCATGGGAATATTTCACCATTTCTGCTCTGGTTTTCAGAGTATGACACCAAAACACCCACCTGATGATATCCTTTCAAGAGCAAAGGCAGCAATTTGCAGAATTCCGCTTCTCTGGGGAAGTGAGAAATTGCTGAGCTGCCACCAAGTCCTGCAGTGTCCCTGTCACCTGCAGAGTCACCACATACTCGCCACGGTAGCGGGCATTGTGACAAAGGTTCTATGTCAGCTGGGTGTGGCAGCCAGGCGCCCCCTAGGGGATGGGGAGCCTGTCAGCCCCGGGCCTGTCACTGCCTGCTGTCCCTGCTGTCACCAGCCAGGCCTCTGAAAATTGGTCAAACCATGCCCAGACTTGGGGCCAATTTGGCCCAAAGTCTTGAAAACACAAGTCGGGAAGAAAGATATGGGACAGAGGGAGAAAGCGAAGGGAGCAGGAGAAAGGGAAGGAAGAATAAAAAGTAGTGTTGGGCTTCAGGAGTGAGATGGAGGAATTGAAGGAAAAGAGGCAGGAAGCAGGAGAGTGAGAGAAAAGGAAACTAGAGACATGCAGCCAGACGAGGGGTTAGTGAGGGAGGATGGGACAGAGAACAGGATGAGAAGGAAATAAGGCAAGGCAAGGACAGGCAAGGAGAGGCAAAGCAAGGCTAAGCTGCAGGACATGTTTTCGCTTTATAGTTTCTAGCACATTCGTCTTCAGACTAGGAGTAAGGCCATAAGACCGTATGGATTAGGCCCAAGCAAAAACCCCAGCTACTTGAGACGCTAAGACTAAGCCTAAAATACGCAGATCTCTCCATAAGGATTGTTTTTATACTGTGCTTCCACAATCTGCTGGCAGTACAAAAAAATAAGCTGCAGATCTCCTTAGGCTGAGTCATGGTGCTTTGGTGCAGGGACCATGCATATCATGGGAATATTTCACCATTTCTGCTCTGGTTTTCAGAGTATGACACCAAAACACCCATCTGATGATATCCTTTCAAGAGCAAAGGCAGCAATTTGCAGAATTCCGCTTCTTTAGGGAAGTGAGAAATTGCTGAGCTGCCACCAAGTCCTGCAGTGTCCCTGTCACCTGCAGAGTCACCACATACTCGCCACGGTAGCGGGCATTGTGACAAAGGTTCTATGTCAGCTGGGTGTGGCCGCCAGGCGCCCCCTAGGAGATGGGGAGCCTGTCAGCCCCGGGCCTGTCACTGGCTGCTGTCCCTGCTGTCACCAGCCAGGCCTCTGAAAATTGGTCAAACCATGCCCAGACTTGGGGCCAATTTGCCCCAAAGTCTTGAAAAGACAAGTCGGGAAGAAAGATATGGGACAGAGGGAGAAAGCGAAGGGAGCAGGAGAAAGGGAAGGAAGAATAAAAAGTAGTGTTGGGCTGCAGGAGTGAGATGGAGGAATTGCAGGAAAAGAGGCAGGAAGCAGGAGAGTGATAGAAAAGGAAAGACGAGACATGCAGCCAGACGAGGGGTTAGTGAGGGAGGATGGGACAGAGAACAGGATGAGAAGGAAATAAGGTAAGGCAAGGACCGGCAAGGACAGGCAAAGCAAGGCCAAGCTGCAGGACATTTTTTCGCTTTATAGTTTCTAGCACATTCGTCTTCAGACTAGGAGTAAGGCCATAAGACCGTATGGATTAGACCCAAGCAAAAACCCCAGCTACTTGAGACACTAAGACTAAGCCTAAAATACGCAGATCTCTCCATAAGGATGGTTTTTATACTGTGCTTCCACAATCTGCTGGCAGTACAAAAAAATAAGCTGCAGATCTCCTTAGGCTGAGTCATGGTGCTTTGGTGCAGGGACCATGCATATCATGGGAATATTTCACCATTTCTGCTCTGGTTTTCAGAGCATGACACCAAAACACCCACCTGATGATATCCTTTCAAGAGCAAAGGCAGCAATTTGCAGAATTCCGCTTCTTTGGGGAAGGGAGAAATTGCTGAGCTGCCACCAAGTCCTGCAGTGTCCCTTTCACCTGCAGAGTCACCACATACTCGCCACGGTAGCGGGCATTGTGACAAAGGTTCTATGTCAGCTGGGTGTGGCCGCCAGGCGCCCCCTAGGAGATGGGGAGCCTGTCAGCCCCGGGCCTGTCACTGCCTGCTGTCCCTGCTGTCACCAGCCAGGCCTCTGAAAATTGGTCAAACCATGCCCAGACTTGGGGCCAATTTGGCCCAAAGTCTTGAAAACACAAGTCGGGAAGAAAGATATGGGACAGAGGGAGAAAGCGAAGGGAGCAGGAGAAAGGGAAGGAAGAATAAAAAGTACTGTTGGGCTTCAGGAATGAGATGGAGGAATTGCAGGAAAAGAGGCAGGAAGCAGGAGAGTGAGAGAAAAGGAAAGTAGAGACATGCAGCCAGACGAGGGGTTAGTGAGGGAGGATGGGACAGAGAACAGGATGAGAATTAAATAAGGCAAGGCAAGGACAGGCAAGGACAGGCAAAGCAAGGCTAAGCTGCAGGACATTTTTTGGCTTTATAGTTTCTAGCACATTCGTCTTCAGACTAGGAGTAAGGCCATGAGACCGTATGGATTAGCCCCAAGCAAAAACCCCAGCTACTTGAGACACTAAGACTAAGCCTAAAATACGCAGATCTCTCCATAAGGATGGTTTTTATACTGTGCTTCCACAATCTGCTGGCAGTACAAAAAAATAAGCTGCAGATCTCCTTAGGCTGAGTCACGGTGCTTTGGTGCAGGGACCATGCATATCATGGGAATATTTCACCATTTCTGCTCTGGTTTTCAGAGTATGACACCAAAACACCCACCTGATGACATCCTTTCAAGAGCAAAGGCAGCAACTTGCAGAATTCCGCTTCTTTGGGGAAGTGAGAAATTGCTGAGCTGCCACCAAGTCCTGCAGTGTCCCTGTCACCTGTAAAGTCACCAGATATTCGCCACGGTAGCGGGCATTGTGACAAAGGTTCTATGTCAGCTGGGTGTGGCAGCCAGGCGCCCCCTAGGGGATGGGGAGCCTGTCAGCCCCGGGCCTGTCACTGCCTGCTGTCCCTGCTGTCACCAGCCAGGCCTCTGAAAATTGGTCAAACCATGCCCAGACTTGGGGCCAATTTTGCCCAAAGTCTTGAAAAGACAAGTCGGGAAGAAAGATATTGGATAGAGGGAGAAAGCGAAGGGAGCAGGAGAAAGGGAAGGAAGAATAAAAAGTAGTGTTGGGCTACAGGAGTGAGATGGAGGAATTTCCATTAAAGAGGCAGGAAGCAGGAGAGTGAGAGAAAAGGAAAGAAGAGACATGCAGCCAGACGAGGGGTTAGTGAGGGAGGATGGGACAGAGAACAGGATGAGAAGGAAATAAGGCAAGGCAAGGACAGGCAAGGACAGGCAAAGCAAGGCTAAGCTGCAGGACATGTTTTCGCTTTATAGTTTCTAGCACATTCGTCTTCAGACCAGGAGTAAGGCCATAAGACCGTATGGATTAGGCCCAAGCAAAAACCCCAGCTACTTGAGACACTAAGACTAAGCCTAAAATACGCAGATCTCTCCATAAGGATGGTTTTTATACTGTGCTTCCACAATCTGCTGGCAGTACAAAAAAATAAGCTGCAGATCTCCTTGGGCTGAGTCACGGTGCTTTGGTGCAGGGACCATGCATATCATGGGAATAGTTCACCATTTCTGCTCTGGTTTTCAGAGTATGACACCAAAACACCCACCTGATGATATCCTTTCAAGAGCAAAGGCAGCAATTTGCAGAATTCCGCTTCTTTGGGGAACTGAGAAATTGCTGAGCTGCCACCAAGTCCTGCAGTGTCCCTGTCACCTGCAGAGTCACCACATACTCGCCACGGTAGCGGGCATTGTGACAAAGGTTCTATGTCAGCTGGGTGTGGCAGCCAGGCGCCCCCTAGGGGATGGGGAGCCTGTCAGCCCCGGGCCTGTCACTGCCTGCTGCCCCTGCTGTCACCAGCCAGGCCTCTGAAAATTGGTCAAACCATGCCCAGAGTTGGGGCCAATTTGGCCCAAAGTCTTGAAAACACAAGTCGGGAAGAAAGATATGGGACAGAGGGAGAAAGCGAAGGGAGCAGGAGAAAGGGAAGGAAGAATAAAAAGTAGTGTTGGGCTTCAGGAGTGAGATGGAGGAATTGCAGGAAAAGAGGCAGGAAGCAGGAGAGTGAGAGAAAAGGAAAGTACAGACATGCAGCCAGACGAGGGGTTAGTGAGGGAGGATGGGACAGAGAACAGGATGAGAAGGAAATAAGGCAAGGCAAGGACAGGCAAGGACAGGCAAAGCAAGGCTAAGCTGCAGGACATGTTTTCGCTTTATAGTTTCTAGCACATTCGTCTTCAGACTAGGAGTAAGTCCATAAGACCGTATGGATTAGGCCCAAGCAAAAACCCCAGCTACTTGAGACACTAAGACTAAGCCTAAAATACGCAGATCTCTCCATAAGGATGGTTTTTATACTGTGCTTCCACAATCTGCTGGCAGTACAAAAAAATAAGCTGCAGATCTCCTTAGGCTGAGTCATGGTGCTTTGGTGCAGGGACCATGCATATCATGGGAATATTTCACCATTTCTGCTCTGGTTTTCAGAGCATGACACCAAAACACCCACCTGATGATATCCTTTCAAGTGCAAAGGCAGCAATTTGCAGAATTCCGCTTCTTTGGGGAAGTGAGAAATTGCTGAGCTGCCACCAAGTCCTGCAGTGTCCCTGTCACCTGCAGAGTCACCACATACTCGCTACGGTACCGAGCATTGTGACAAAGGTTCTATGTCAGCTGGGTGTGGCAGCCAGGCGCCCCCTAGGGGATGGGGAGCCTGTCAGACCCGGGCCTGTCACTGCCTGCTGTCCCTGCTGTCACCAGCCAGGCCTCTGAAAATTGGTCAAACCATGCCCAGACTTGGGGCCAATTTGGCCCAACGTCTTGAAAAGACAAGTCGGGAAGAAAGATATGGGACAGAGGGAGAAAGCGAAGGGAGCAGGAGAAAGGGAAGGAAGAATATAAAGTAGTGTTGGGCTTCAGGAGTGAGATGGAGGAATTGCAGGAAAAGAGGCAGGAAGCAGGAGAGTGAGAGAAAAGGAGAGACATGCAGCCAGACGAGGGGTTAGTGAGGGAGGATGGGACAGAGAACAGGATGAGAAGGAAATAAGGCAAGGCAAGGACAGGCAAGGATAGGCAAAGCAAGGCTAAGCTGCAGGACATGTTTTCGCTTTATAGTTTCTAGCACATTCGTCTTCAGACTAGGAGTAAGGCCATGAGACCGTATGGATTAGGCCCAAGCAAAAACCCCAGCTACTTGAGACACTAAGACTAAGCCTAAAATACGCAGATCTCTCCATAAGGATGGTTTTTATACTGTGCTTCCACAATCTGCTGGCAGTACAAAAAAATAAGCTGCAGATCTCCTTAGGCTGAGTCATGGTGCTTTGGTGCAGGGACCATGCATATCATGGGAATATTTCACCCTTTCTGCTCCGGTTTTCAGAGTATGACACCAAAACACCCACCTGATGACATCCTTTCAAGAGCAAAGGCAGCAATTTGCAGAATTCCGCTTCTTTGGGGAAGTGAGAAATTGCTGAGCTGCCACCAAGTCCTGCAGTGTCCCTTTCACCTGCAGAGTCACCACATACTCGCCACGGTAGCGGGCATTGTGACAAAGGTTCTATGTCAGCTGGGTGTGGCCGCCAGGCGCCCCCTAGGAGATGGGGAGCCTGTCAGCCCCGGGCCTGTCACTTCCTGCTGTCCCTGCTGTCACCAGCCAGGCCTCTGAAAATTGGTCAAACCACGCCCAGACTTGGGGCCAATTTGGCCCAAAGTCTTGAAAAGACAAGTCGGGAAGAAAGATATGGGACAGAGGGAGAAAGCGAAGGGAGCAGGAGAAAGGGAAGGAAGAATAAAAAGTACTGTTGGGCTTCAGGAGTGAGATGGAGGAATTGCAGGAAAAGAGGCAGGAAGCAGGAGAGTGAGAGAAAAGGAAAGTAGAGACATGCAGCCAGACGAGGGGTTAGTGAGGGAGGATGGGACAGAGAACAGGATGAGAAGGAAATAAGGAAAGGCAAGGACAGGCAAGGACAGGCAAAGCAAGGCTAAGCTGCAGGACATTTTTTGGCTTTATAGTTTCTAGCACATTCGTCTTCAGACTAGGAGTAAGGCCATGAGACCGTATGGATTAGCCCCAAGCAAAAACCCCAGCTACTTGGGACACTAAGACTAAGCCTAAAATACGCAGATCTCTCCATAAGGATGGTTTTTATACTGTGCTTCCACAATCTGCTGGCAGTACAAAAAAATAAGCTGCAGATCTCCTTAGGCTGAGTCATGGTGCTTTGGTGCAGGGACCATGCATATCATGGGAATAGTTCACCATTTCTGCTCTGGTTTTCAGAGCATGACACCAAAACACCCACCTGATGATATCCTTTCAAGTGCAAAGGCAGCAATTTGCAGAATTCCGCTTCTTTGGGGAAGTGAGAAATTGCTGAGCTGCCACCAAGTCCTGCAGTGTCCCTGTCACCTGCAGAGTCACCACATACTCGCCACGGTAGCGGGCATTGTGACAAAGGTTCTATGTCAGCTGGGTGTGGCCGCCAGGCGCCCCCTAGGAGATGGGGAGCCTGTCAGCCCCGGGCCTGTCACTGCCTGCTGTCCCTGCTGTCACCAGCCAGGCCTCTGAAAATTGGTCAAACCATGCCCAGACTTGGGGCCAATTTGCCCCAAAGTCTTGAAAAGACAAGTCGGGAAGAAAGATATGGGACAGAGGGAGAAAGCGAAGGGAGCAGGAGAAAGGGAAGGAAGAATAAAAAGTAGTGTTGGGCTTCAGGAGTGAGATGGAGGAATTGCAGGAAAAGAGGCAGGAAGCAGGAGAGTGAGAGAAAAGGAAAGTAGAGACATGCAGCCAGACGAGGGGTTAGTGAGGGAGGATGGGACAGAGAACAGGATGAGAAGGAAATAAGGTAAGGCAAGGACCGGCAAGGACAGGCAAAGCAAGGCCAAGCTGCAGGACATTTTTTCGCTTTATAGTTTCTAGCACATTCGTCTTCAGACTAGGAGTAAGGCCATAAGACCGTATGGATTAGACCCAAGCAAAAACCCCAGCTACTTGAGACACTAAGACTAAGCCTAAAATACGCAGATCTCTCCATAAGGATGGTTTTTATACTGTGCTTCCACAATCTGCTGGCAGTACAAAAAAATAAGCTGCAGATCTCCTTAGGCTGAGTCACGGTGCTTTGGTGCAGGGACCATGCATATCATGGGAATATTTCACCATTTCTGCTCTGGTTTTCAGAGCATGACACCAAAACACCCACCTGATGATATCCTTTCAAGAGCAAAGGCAGCAATTTGCAGAATTCCGCTTCTTTGGGGAAGGGAGAAATTGCTGAGCTGCCACCAAGTCCTGCAGTGTCCCTTTCACCTGCAGAGTCACCACATACTCGCCACGGTAGCGGGCATTGTGACAAAGGTTCTATGTAAGCTGGGTGTGGCCGCCAGGCGCCCCCTAGGAGATGGGGAGCCTGTCAGCCCCGGGGCTGTCACTGCCTGCTGTCCCTGCTGTCACCAGCCAGGCCTCTGAAAATTGGTCAAACCATGCCCAGACTTGGGGCCAATTTGGCCCAAAGTCTTGAAAACACAAGTCGGGAAGAAAGATATGGGACAGAGGGAGAAAGCGAAGGGAGCAGGAGAAAGGGAAGGAAGAATATAAAGTAGTGCTGGGCTACAGGAGTGAGATGGAGGAATTTCCATTAAAGAGGCAGGAAGCAGGAGAGTGAGAGAAAAGGAAAGAAGAGACATGCAGCCAGACGAGGGGTTAGTGAGGGAGGATGGGACAGAGAACAGGATGAGAAGGAAATAAGGCAAGGCAAGGACAGGCAAGGACAGGCAAAGCAAGGCTAAGCTGCAGGACATGTTTTCGCTTTATAGTTTCTAGCACATTCGTCTTCAGACTAGGAGTAAGGCCATAAGACCGTATGGATTAGGCCCAAGCAAAAACCCCAGCTACTTGAGACACTAAGACTAAGCCTAAAGTACGCAGATCTCTCCATAAGGATGGTTTTTATACTGTGCTTCCACAATCTGCTGGCAGTACAAAAAAATAAGCTGCAGATCTCCTTAGGCTGAGTCACGGTGCTTTGGTGCAGGGACCATGCATATCATGGGAATATTTCACCATTTCTGCTCTGGTGTTCAGAGTATGACACCAAAACACCCACCTGATGATATCCTTTCAAGAGCAAAGGCAGCAATTTGCAGAATTCCGCTTCTTTGGAGAAGGGAGAAATTGCTGAGCTGCCACCAAGTCCTGCAGTGTCCCTTTCACCTGCAGAGTCACCACATACTCGCCACGGTAGCGGGCATTGTGACAAAGGTTCTATGTAAGCTGGGTGTGGCCGCCAGGCGCCCCCTAGGAGATGGGGAGCCTGTCAGCCCCGGGGCTGTCACTGCCTGCTGTCCCTGCTGTCACCAGCCAGGCCTCTGAAAATTGGTCAAACCATGCCCAGACTTGGGCCAATTTTGCCCAAAGTCTTGAAAAGACAAGTCGGGAAGAAAGATATGGGACAGAGGGAGAAAGCGAAGGGAGCAGGAGAAAGGAAAGGAAGAATAAAATGTAGTGTTGGGCTTCAGGAGTGAGATGGAGGAATTGCAGGAAAAGAGGCAGGAAGCAGGAGAGTGAGAGAAAAGGAAAGTAGAGACATGCAGCCAGACGAGGGGTTAGTGAGGGAGGATGGGACAGAGAACAGGATGAGAAGGAAATAAGGCAAGGCAAGGACAGGCAAGGATAGGCAAAGCAAGGCTAAGCTGCAGGACATGTTTTCGCTTTATAGTTTCTAGCACATTCGTCTTCAGACTAGGAGTAAGGCCATAAGACCATATGGATTAGGCCCAAGCAAAAACCCCAGCTACTTGAGACACTAAGACTAAGCCTAAAATACGCAGATCTCTCCATAAGGATGGTTTTTATACTGTGCTTCCACAATCTGCTGGCAGTACAAAAAAATAAGCTGCAGATCTCCTTAGGCTGAGTCATGGTGCTTTGGTGCAGGGACCATGCATATCATGGGAATAGTTCACCCTTTCTGCTCTGGTTTTCAGAGTATGACACCAAAACACCCACCTGATGATATCCTTTCAAGAGCAAAGGCAGCAATTTGCAGAATTCCGCTTCTTTGGGGAACTGAGAAATTGCTGAGCTGCCACCAAGTCCTGCAGTGTCCCTGTCACCTGCAGAGTCACCACATACTCGCCACGGTAGCAGGCATTGTGAAAAAGGTTCTATGTCAGCTGGGTGTGGCCGCCAGGCGCCCCCTAGGGGATGGGGAGCCTGTCAGCCCCGGGCCTGTCACTGCCTGCTGTCCCTGCTGTCTCCAGCCAGGCCTCTGAAAATTGGTCAAACCATGCCCAGACTTGGGGCCAATTTGGCCCAAAGTCTTGAAAAGACAAGTCGGGAAGAAAGATATGGGACAGAGGGAGAAAGCGAAGGGAGCAGGAGAAAGGGAAGGAAGAATAAAAAGTAGTGTTGGGCTTCAGGAGTGAGATGGAGGAATTGCAGGAAAAGAGGCAGGAAGCAGGAGAGTGAGAGAAAAGGAAAGTAGAGACATGCAGCCAGACGAGGGGTTAGTGAGGGAGGATGGAGACAGAGAACAGGATGAGAAGGAAATAAGGTAAGGCAAGGACCGGCAAGGACAGGCAAAGCAAGGCCAAGCTGCAGGACATTTTTTCGCTTTATAGTTTCTAGCACATTCGTCTTCAGACTAGGAGTAAGGCCATAAGACCGTATGGATTAGACCCAAGCAAAAACCCCAGCTACTTGAGACACTAAGACTAAGCCTAAAGTACGCAGATCTTTCCATAAGGATGGTTTTTATACTGTGCTTCCACAATCTGCTGGCAGTACAAAAAAATAAGCTGCAGATCTCCTTAGGCTGAGTCACGGTGCTTTGGTGCAGGGACCATGCATATCATGGGAATATTTCACCCTTTCTGCTCTGGTGTTCAGAGTATGACACCAAAACACCCACCTGATGATATCCTTTCAAGAGCAAAGGCAGCAATTTGCAGAATTCCGCTTCTTTGGAGAAGTGAGAAATTGCTGAGCTGCCACCAAGTCCTGCAGTGTCCCTGTCACCTGCAGAGTCACCACATACTCGCCACGGTAGCGGGCATTGTGACAAAGGTTCTATGTCAGCTGGGTGTGGCCGCCAGGCGCCCCCTAGGAGATGGGGAGCCTGTCAGCCCCGGGCCTGTCACTGCCTGCTGTCCCTGCTGTCACCAGCCAGGCCTCTGAAAATTGGTCAAACCATGCCCAGACTTGGGCCAATTTGGCCCAAAGTCTTGAAAAGACAAGTCGGGAAGAAAGATATGGGACAGAGGGAGAAAGCGAAGGGAGCAGGAGAAAGGAAAGGAAGAATAAAAAGTAGTGTTGGGCTTCAGGAGTGAGATGGAGGAATTGCAGGAAAAGAGGCAGGAAGCAGGAGAGTGAGAGAAAAGGAAAGTAGAGACATGCAGCAAGACGAGGGGTTAGTGAGGGAGGATGGGACAGAGAACAGGATGAGAAGGAAATAAGGCAAGGCAAGGACAGGCAAGGATAGGCAAAGCAAGGCTAAGCTGCAGGACATGTTTTCGCTTTATAGTTTCTAGCACATTCGTCTTCAGACTAGGAGTAAGGCCATAAGACCGTATGGATTAGGCCCAAGCAAAAACCCCAGCTACTTGAGACACTAAGACTAAGGCTAAAATACGCAGATCTCTCCATAAGGATGGTTTTTATACTGTGCTTCCACAATCTGCTGGCAGTACAAAAAAATAAGCTGCAGATCTCCTTAGGCTGAGTCATGGTGCTTTGGTGCAGGGACCATGCATATCATGGGAATAGTTCACCCTTTCTGCTCTGGTTTTCAGAGTATGACACCAAAACACCCACCTGATGATATCCTTTCAAGAGCAAAGGCAGCAATTTGCAGAATTCCGCTTCTTTGGGGAACTGAGAAATTGCTGAGCTGCCACCAAGTCCTGCAGTGTCCCTGTCACCTGCAGAGTCACCACATACTCGCCACGGTAGCAGGCATTGTGACAAAGGTTCTATGTCAGCTGGGTGTGGCCGCCAGGCGCCCCCTAGGAGATGGGGAGCCTGTCAGCCCCGGGCCTGTCACTGCCTGCTGTCCCTGCTGTCTCCAGCCAGGCCTCTGAAAATTGGTCAAACCATGCCCAGACTTGGGGCCAATTTGGCCCAAAGTCTTGAAAAGACAAGTCGGGAAGAAAGATATGGGACAGAGGGAGAAAGCGAAGGGAGCAGGAGAAAGGGAAGGAAGAATAAAAAGTAGTGTTGGGCTTCAGGAGTGAGATGGAGGAATTGCAGGAAAAGAGGCAGGAAGCAGGAGAGTGAGAGAAAAGGAAAGTAGAGACATGCAGCCAGACGAGGGGTTAGTGAGGGAGGATGGAGACAGAGAACAGGATGAGAAGGAAATAAGGTAAGGCAAGGACCGGCAAGGACAGGCAAAGCAAGGCCAAGCTGCAGGACATTTTTTCGCTTTATAGTTTCTAGCACATTCGTCTTCAGACTAGGAGTAAGGCCATAAGACCGTATGGATTAGACCCAAGCAAAAACCCCAGCTACTTGAGACACTAAGACTAAGCCTAAAATACGCAGATCTCTCCATAAGGATGGTTTTTGTACTGTGCTTCCACAATCTGCTGGCAGTACAAAAAAATAAGCTGCAGATCTCCTTAGGCTGAGTCATGGTGCTTTGGTGCAGGGACCATGCATATCATGGGAATATTTCAACATTTCTGCTCTGGTTTTCAGAGTATGACACCAAAACACCCACCTGATGATATCCTTTCAAGAGCAGAGGCAGGAACTTGCAGAATTCCGCTTGTTTGGGGAAGTGAGAAATTGCTGAGCTGCCACCAAGTCCTGCAGTGTCCCTGTCACCTGCAGAGTCACCACATACTCGCCACGGTAGCGGGCATTGTAACAAAGGTTCTATGTCAGCTGGGTGTGGCAGCCAGGCGCCCCCTAGGGGATGGGGAGCCTGTCAGCCCCGGGCCTGTCACTGCCTGCTGTCCCTGCTGTCACCAGCCAGGCCTCTGAAAATTGGTCAAACCTTGCCCAGACTTGGGGCCAATTTGGCCCAAAGTCTTGAAAAGACAAGTCAGGAAGAAAGATATGGGACAGAGGGAGAAAGCGAAGGGAGCAGGAGAAAGGGAAGGAAGAATAAAAAGTAGTGCTGGGCTACAGGAGTGAGATGGAGGAATTTCCATTAAAGAGGCAGGAAGCAGGAGAGTGAGAGAAAAGGAAAGAAGAGACATGCAGCCAGACGAGGGGTTAGTGAGGGAGGATGGGACAGAGAACAGGATGAGAAGGAAATAAGGCAAGGCAAGGACAGGCAAGGACAGGCAAAGCAAGGCTAAGCTGCAGGACATGTTTTCGCTTTATAGTTTCTAGCACATTCGTCTTCAGACTAGGAGTAAGGCCATAAGACCGTATGGATTAGGCCCAAGCAAAAACCCCAGCTACTTGAGACACTAAGACTAAGCCTAAAGTACGCAGATCTCTCCATAAGGATGGTTTTTATACTGTGCTTCCACAATCTGCTGGCAGTACAAAAAAATAAGCTGCAGATCTCCTTAGGCTGAGTCACGGTGCTTTGGTGCAGGGACCATGCATATCATGGGAATATTTCACCATTTCTGCTCTGGTGTTCAGAGTATGACACCAAAACACCCACCTGATGATATCCTTTCAAGAGCAAAGGCAGCAATTTGCAGAATTCCGCTTCTTTGGAGAAGTGAGAAATTGCTGAGCTGCCACCAAGTCCTGCAGTGTCCCTGTCACCTGCAGAGTCACCACATACTCGCCACGGTAGCGGGCATTGTGACAAAGGTTCTATGTCAGCTGGGTGTGGCCGCCAGGCGCCCCCTAGGAGATGGGGAGCCTGTCAGCCCCGGGCCTGTCACTGCCTGCTGTCCCTGCTGTCACCAGCCAGGCCTCTGAAAATTGGTCAAACCATGCCCAGACTTGGGCCAATTTTGCCCAAAGTCTTGAAAAGACAAGTCGGGAAGAAAGATATGGGACAGAGGGAGAAAGCGAAGGGAGCAGGAGAAAGGAAAGGAAGAATAAAATGTAGTGTTGGGCTTCAGGAGTGAGATGGAGGAATTGCAGGAAAAGAGGCAGGAAGCAGGAGAGTGAGAGAAAAGGAAAGTAGAGACATGCAGCCAGACGAGGGGTTAGTGAGGGAGGATGGGACAGAGAACAGGATGAGAAGGAAATAAGGCAAGGCAAGGACAGGCAAGGATAGGCAAAGCAAGGCTAAGCTGCAGGACATGTTTTCGCTTTATAGTTTCTAGCACATTCGTCTTCAGACTAGGAGTAAGGCCATAAGACCGTATGGATTAGGCCCAAGCAAAAACCCCAGCTACTTGAGACACTAAGACTAAGCCTAAAATACGCAGATCTCTCCATAAGGATGGTTTTTATACTGTGCTTCCACAATCTGCTGGCAGTACAAAAAAATAAGCTGCAGATCTCCTTAGGCTGAGTCATGGTGCTTTGGTGCAGGGACCATGCATATCATGGGAATAGTTCACCCTTTCTGCTCTGGTTTTCAGAGTATGACACCAAAACACCCACCTGATGATATCCTTTCAAGAGCAAAGGCAGCAATTTGCAGAATTCCGCTTCTTTGGGGAACTGAGAAATTGCTGAGCTGCCACCAAGTCCTGCAGTGTCCCTGTCACCTGCAGAGTCACCACATACTCGCCACGGTAGCAGGCATTGTGAAAAAGGTTCTATGTCAGCTGGGTGTGGCCGCCAGGCGCCCCCTAGGGGATGGGGAGCCTCTCAGCCCCGGGCCTGTCACTGCCTGCTGTCCCTGCTGTCTCCAGCCAGGCCTCTGAAAATTGGTCAAACCATGCCCAGACTTGGGGCCAATTTGGCCCAAAGTCTTGAAAAGACAAGTCGGGAAGAAAGATATGGGACAGAGGGAGAAAGCGAAGGGAGCAGGAGAAAGGGAAGGAAGAATAAAAAGTAGTGTTGGGCTTCAGGAGTGAGATGGAGGAATTGCAGGAAAAGAGGCAGGAAGCAGGAGAGTGAGAGAAAAGGAAAGTAGAGACATGCAGCCAGACGAGGGGTTAGTGAGGGAGGATGGGACAGAGAACAGGATGAGAAGGAAATAAGGCAAGGCAAGGACAGGCAAGGACAGGCAGAGCAAGGCTAGGCTGCAGGACATTTTTTTGCTTTATAGATTCTAGCACATTCGTCTTCAGACTAGGAGTAAGGCCATAAGACCGTATGGATTAGGCCCAAGCAAAAAGCCCAGCTACTTGAGACACTTAGACTAAGCCTAAAATACGCAGATCTCTCCATAAGGATGGTTTTTATACTGTGCTTCCACAATCTGCTGGCAGTACAAAAAAATAAGCTGCAGATCTCCTTAGGCTGAGTCATGGTGCTTTGTTGCAGGGACCATGCATATCATGGGAATATTTCACCATTTCTGCTCTGGTTTTCAGAGTATGACACCAAAACACCCACCTGATGATATCCTTTCAAGAGCAAAGGCAGCAACTTGCAGAATTCCGCTTCTTTGGGGAAGTGAGAAACTGCTGAACTGACACCAAGTCCTGCAGTGTCCCTGTCACCTGCAGAGTCACCACATACTCGCCACGCTAGCGGGCATTGTGACAGAGGCTCTATGTCAGCTGGGTGTGGCAGCCAGGCGCCCCCTAGGGGATGGGGAGCCTGTCAGCCCTGGGCCTGTCACTGCCTGCTGTCCCTGCTGTCACCAGCCAGGCCTCTGAAAATTGGTCAAACCATGCCCAGACTTGGGGCCAATTTGCCCCAAAGTCTTGAAAAGACAAGTCGGGAAGAAAGATATGGGACAGAGGGAGAAAGCGAAGGGAGCAGGAGAAAGGGAAGGAAGAATAAAAAGTAGTGTTGGGCTGCAGGAGTGAGATGGAGGAATTGCAGGAAAAGAGGCAGGAAGCAGGAGAGTGATAGAAAAGGAAAGACGAGACATGCAGCCAGACGAGGGGTTAGTGAGGGAGGATGGGACAGAGAACAGGATGAGAAGGAAATAAGACAAGGCAAGGACAGGCAAGGATAGGCAAAGCAAGGCTAGGCTGCAGGACATTTTTTTGCTTTATAGTTTATAGCACATTTGTCTTCAGACTAGGAGTAAGGCCATAAGACCGTATGGATTAGGCCCAAGCAAAAACCCCAGCTACTTGAGACACTTAGACTAAGCCTAAAATACGCAGATCTTTCCATAAGGATGGTTTTTATACTGTGCTTCCACAATCTGCTGGCAGTACAAAAAAAGAAGCTGCAGATCTCCTTAGGCTGAGTCATGGTGCTTTGGTGCAGGGACCATGCATATCATGGGAATATTTCACCATTTCTGCTCTGGTTTTCAGAGTATGACACCAAAACACCCACCTGATGATATCCTTTCAAGAGCAGAGGCAGCAACTTGCAGAATTCCGCTTCTTTGGGGAAGTGAGTAATTGCTGAACTGACACCAAGTCCTGCAGTGTCCCTGTCACCTGCAGAGTCACCACATACTCGCCACGGTAGCGGGCATTGTGACAGAGGCTCTATGTCAGCTGGGTGTGGCAGCCAGGCGCCCCCTAGGGGATGGGGAGCCTGTCAGCCCCGGGCCTGTCACTGCCTGCTGTCCCTGCTGTCACCAGCCAGGCCTCTGAAAATTGGTCAAACCATGCCCAGACTTGGGGACAGTTTGGCCCAAAGTCTTGAAAAGACAAGTCGGGAAGAAAGATATGGGACAGAGGGAGAAAGCGAAGGGAGCAGGAGAAAGGGAAGGAAGAATAAAATGTAGTGTTGGGCTTCAGGAGTGAGATGGAGGAATTGCAGGAAAAGAGGGAGGAAGTAGGAGAGTGATAAAAAAGGAAAGACGAGACATGCAGCCAGACGAGTGGTTAGTGAGAGAGGATGGGACAGAGAACAGGATGAGAAGGAAATAAGGCAAGGCAAGGACAGGCAAGGACAGCAAAGCAAGGCTAGGCTGCAGGACATTTTTTTGCTTTATATTTTCTAGCACATTCGTCCTCGGACTACGAGGAAAGCCATAAGACCGTATGGATTAGGCCCAAGCAAATACACCGGCTACTTGAGACACTTAGACTAAGCCTAAAATACGCAGAGTACTCCATAAGGATTGTTTTTATACTGTGCTTCCACAATCTGCTGGCAGCACAAAAACATAAGCTGCAGATCTCTTAGGCTGAGTCATTGTGCTTTGTTGCAGGAACCATGCATATCATGGGAATATTTCACCATTTCTGCTCTGGTTTTCAGAGTATGACACCAAAACACCCGCCCGATGATATCCTTTCAAGAGCAGAGGCAGCACCTTGCAGAATTCCGCTTCTTTGGGGGAGTGAGAAATTGCTGAGCTGACACCAAGACCTGCAGTGTCCCTGTCACCTGCAGAGTCACCACATACTCGCCACGGTAGCGGGCATAGTGACAAAGGTTCTAGTTCAGCTGGGTGTGGCAGCCAGGCGCCTGCTAGGGGATGGGGAGCCTGTCAGCCCCGGGCCTGTCACTGCCTGCTGTCCCTGCTGTCACCAGCCAGGCCTCTGAAAATTGGTCAAACCATGCCCAGACTTGGGGCCAATTTGCCCCAAAGTCTTGAAAAGACAAGTCAGGAAGAAAGATATGGGACAGAGGGAGAAAGCGAAGGGAGCAGGAGAAAGGGAAGGAAGAATAAAAAGTAGTGTTGGTCTGCAGGAGTGAGATGGAGGAATTGCCATTAAAGAGGCAGCAGCAGGAGAGTGAGAGAAAAGGAAAGAAGAGACATGCAACCAGATGAGGGGTTAGTGAGAGAGGATGGGACAGAGAACAGGATGAGAAGGAAATAAGGCAAGGCAAGGACAGGCAAGGACAGGCAAAGCAAGGCTAGGCTGCAGGACATTTTTTGGCTTTATAGTTTCTAGCACATTCGTCTTCAGACTAGGAGTAAGGCCATAAGACCGTATGGATTAGGCCCAAGCAAAAACCCCAGCTACTTGAGACACTTAGACTAAGCCTAAAATACGCAGATCTCTCCATAAGGATGGTTTTTATTCTGTGCTTCCACAATCTGCTGGCAGTACAAAAAAATAAGCTGCAGATCTCCTTAGGCTGAGTCATGGTGCTTTGGTGCAGGGACCATGCATATCATGGGAATATTTCACCATTTCTGCTCTGGTTTTCAGAGTATGACACCAAAACACCCACCTGATGATATCCTGTCAAGAGCAGAGGCAGCAACTTGCAGAATTCCGCTTCTTTGGGGAACTGAGAAATTGCTGAACTGACACCAAGTCCTGCAGTGTCCCTGTCACCTGCAGAGTCACCACATACTCGCCACGGTAGAGGGCATTGTGACAGAGGCTCTATGTCAGCTGGGTGTGGCAGCCAGGCGCCCCCTAGGGGATGGGGAGCCTGTCAGACCCGGGCCTGTCACTGCCTGCTGTCCCTGCTGTCACCAGCCAGGCCTCTGAAAATTGGTCAAACCATGCCCAGACTTGGGGCCAATTTGACCCAAAGTCTTGAAAAGAGAAGTCGGGAAGAAAGATATGGGACAGAGGGAGAAAGCGAAGGGAGCAGGAGAAAGGGAAGGAAGAATAAAAAGTAGTGTTGGGCTTCAGGAGTGAGATGGAGGAATTGCAGGAAAAGAGGGAGGAAGTAGGAGAGTGATAAAAAAGGAAAGACGAGACATGCAGCCAGACGAGGGGTTAGTGAGAGAGGATGGGACAGAGAACAGGATGAGAAGGAAATAAGGCAAGGCAAGGACAGGCAAGGACAGGCAAAGCAAGGCTAGGCTGCAGGACATTTTTTTGCTTTATATTTTCTAGCACATTCGTCCTCGGACTACGAGGAAAGCCGTAAGACCGTATGGATTAGGCCCAAGCAAATACACCGGCTACTTGAGACACTTAGACTAAGCCTAAAATACGCACAGTACTCCATAAGGATTGTTTTTATGCTGTGCTTCCACAATCTGCTGGCAGTACAAAAACATAAGCTGCAGATCTCTTAGGCTGAGTAATGGTGCTTTGTTGCAGGGACCATGCTTATCATGGGAATATTTCACCATTTCTGCTCTGGTTTTCAGTGTATGACACCAAAACACCCACCTGATGATATCCTTTCAAGAGCAAAGGCAGCAATTTGCAGAATTCCGCTTCTTTGGGAAAATGAGAAATTGCTGACCTGACACCAAGTCCTGCAGTGTCCCTGTCACCTGCAGAGTCACCACATACTCGCCACGGTAGCGGGCATTGTGACAAAGTTTCTATGTCAGCTGGGTGTGGCAGTCAGGTGCCCCCTAGGGGATGGGGAGCCTGTCAGCCCCGGGCCTGTCACTGCCTGCTGTCCCTGCTGTCACTTGCCAGGCCTCTGAAAATTGGTCAAACCATGCCCAGACTAGGGGCCAATTTGGCCCAAAGTCTCCAACAGACAAGTTGGGAAGAAAGATATGGGACAGAGGGAGAAAGCGAAGGGAGCAGGAGAAAGGGAAGGAAGAATAAAAAATAGTGTTGGGCTGCAGGAGTGAGATGGAGGAATTGCAAGAAAAGAGGCAGGAATCAGGAGAGTGAGAGAAAAGGAAAGAAGAGACATGCAGCCAGACGAGGGGTTAGTGAGAGAGGATGGGACAGAGAACAGGATGAGAAGGTAATAACGCAAGGCAAGGACAGGCAAGGACAGGCAAAGCAAGGCTAGGCTGCAGGACATTTTTTCGCTTTATAGTTTCTAGCACATTCGTCTTCAGACTAGGAGTAAGGCCATAAGACCGTATGGATTAGGCCCAAGCAAAAACCCCATCTGCTTGAGACACTTAGACTAAGCCTAAATTACGCAGATCTCTCCATAAGGATGGGTTTTATACTGTGCTTCCACAATCTGCTGGCATTACAAAAATATAAGCTGCAGATCTCTTAGGTTGGGTCATGGTGCTTTGGTGCATGGACCATACATATCATGAGAATATTTCACCATTTCATCTCTGGTTTTCAGTGTATGACACCAAAACACCCACCTGATGATATCCTTTCAAGAGCAAAGGCAGTAATTTGAAGAATTCCGCTTCTTTGGGAAAGTGAGAAATTGCTGAACTGACACCAAGTCCTGCAGTGTCTCTGTCACCTGCAGAGTCACCACATACTCGCCACGGCAGCGGGCATTGTGACAAAGCTTCTATGTCAGCTGGGTGTGGCAACCAGGCGCCCACTAGGGGATGGGGAGCCTGTCAACCCCGGGCCTGTCACTGCCTGCTGTCCCTGCTGTCACCAGCCAGGCCTCTGAAAATTGGTCAAACCATGCCCAGACTTGGGCCCAACTTGGCCCAAAGTCTTGAAAAGACAAGTTGGGAAGAAAGATATGGGACAGAGGGAGAAAGCGAAGGGAGCAGGAGAAAGGGAAGGAAGAATAAAAAGTAGTGTTGGGCTGCAGGAGTGAGATGGAGGAATTGCAAGAAAAGACGCAGGAAGCAGGAGAGTGAGAGAAAAGTTAAGACGACACATGCAGCCAGACGAGGGGTTAGTGGGAGAAAATTGGACAGAGAACAGGACGAGAAGGAAATAAGGCAAGGGAAGGACAGGCAAGGACAGGCAAAGCAAGGCTAGGCTGCAGGACATTTTTTTGCTGTATAGTTTCTAGCACTTTCATCTTCAGACTAGGACTAAGGCCATAAAACTGTATGGATTAGGCCCAAGCAAATACCCTAGCTACTTGAGACACTTAGACTAAGCCTAAAATACGCAGATCTCTCCATAAGGATGGTTTTTATACTGTGCTTCCACAATCTGCTGGCAGTACAAAAACATAAGCTGCAGATCTCTTAGGTTGAGTCATGGTGGTTTGGTGCATGGGCCATACATATTTTGAGAATATTTCACATTTTCAGCTCTGGTTTTCAGTGTATGACACCAAAACACCCACCTGATGATATCCTTTCAAGAGCAAAGGCAGCAATTTGCAGAATTCCGCTTCTTTGGGGAAGTGAGAAATTGCTGAGCTGTCACCAAGTCCTGCAGTGTCCCTGTCACCTGCAGAGTCACCACATACTTGCCAATGTAGCGGGCATTGTGACAAAGGTTCTATGTCAGCCGGGTGTGGCAGCCAGGCGCCCCCTAGCGGATGGGGAGCCTGTCAGCCCCGGGCCTCTCACTGCCTGCTGTCCCTGCTTTCACCAGCCAGGCCTCCGAAAATTGGTCAAACCATGCCCAGACTTGGGGCCAATTTGGCCCAAAGTCTCCAACAGACAAGTTGGGAAGAAAGATATGGGACAGAGGGAGAAAGCGAAGGGAGCAGGAGAAAGGGAAGGAAGAATAAAAAGTAGTGTTGGGCTGCAGGAGTGAGATGGAGGAATTGCAAGAAAAGACGGAGGAAGCAGGAGAGTGATAGAAAAGGAAAGACGAGACATGTAGCCAGACGAGGGGTTAGTGAGAGAGGATGGGACAGAGAACAGGATGAGAAGGAAATAAGGCAAGGCAAGGACAGGCAAGGACAGGCAAAGCAAGGCTAGGCTGCAGGACGTTTTTTCGCTTTATAGTTTCTAGCACATTCGTCTTCAGACTAGGAGTAAGGCCATAAGACCGTATGGATTAGGCCCAAGCAAAAACCCCAGCTACTTGAGACACTTAGACTAAGCCTAAAATACGCAGATCTCTCCATAAGGATGGTTTTTATACTGTGCTTCCACAATCGGCTGGCAGTACAGAAAAATAAGCTGCAGATCTCCTTAGGCTGAGTCATGGTACTTTGGTGCAGGGACCATGCATATCATTGGAATATTTCACCATTTCTGCTCTGGTTTTCAGTGTATGACACCAAAACACCCACTTGATTATATCCTTTCAAGATCAAAGGCAGCAATTTGCAGAATTCCGCTTCTTTGGGGAAGTGAGAAATTGCTGAGCTGACACCAAGTCCTGCAGTGTCCCTGTCACCTGCAGAGTCACTGCATCCTCTCCAAGATAGCAGGCATTGTGACAAAGGTTCTATGTCAGCTGGGTGTGGCAGCAAGGCGACCCTAGGTGATGGGGAGCCTGTCAGCCCCGGGCCTGTCACTGCCTGCTGTCCCTGCTCTCACTAGCCAGGCCTCTGAAAACAGGTCAAACCATGCCAAGACTTGGGGCCAATTTGGCCCAAAGTGTCCAACAGACAAGTCGGGAAGAATCATGTGGGACAGAGGGAGAAAGCGAAGGGAGCAGAACAAAGGGAAGGAAGAATAAGAAGTAGTGTTGGGCTGCAGGAGTGAGATGGAGGAATTGCAGGAAAATAGGCAGGAAGGAAGAGAATGAGAGAAAAGGAAAGAAGAGACATGCAGCCAGACAGGGGGTTAGTGAGAGAGGATGGGACAGAGAACAGGATGAGAAGGAAATAAGGCAAGGCAAGGACCGACAAGGACAGACAAGGCAAGGCTAGGCTGCAGGACATTTTTTTGCTTTGTAGTTTCTAGCACATTCGTCTTCAGACAAGGAGGAAATCCACAAGACCGTATGGATTAGGCCCAAGAAAAAAAACCCAGCTACTTGAGACACTTAGACTAAGCCTAAAATACGCAGATCTCTCCATAAGGATGGTTTTTATACTGTACTTCCACAATCTGCTGACAATACAAAAAAATAAGCTGCATATCTCCTTATGCTGAGTCATAGTGCAGTGGGGCAGGGACCATGCATATCATGGGAATATTTCTCCATTTCTGCTCTGGTTTTCCGTGTATTACACCAGAAACACCCACCTGATGACATCCTTTCAAGAGCAAAGGCAGCAATTTGCAGAATTCCGCTTTTTTGGGGAAGTAAGAGGTTGCTGAGCTGACACCAAGTCCTGCAGTGTCCCTGTCACCCGCAGAGTCACCGCATCCTCGCCACGCTAGCAGGCATTGTGACAAAGGTTCTATGTCATCTGGGTGTGGCAGCCAAGCGCCCCCTACGGGATGGGGAGCCTGTCAGCCCCGGGCCTGTCACTGCCTGCTGGCTCTGCTGTCACCAGCCAGGCCTCTGAAAACTTGTCAAACCATGCCCAGACGTGGGGCCAGTTTGGTCCGAAGTCTCCAACAGAGAAGTCGAGAGGAACTATATGGGACATAGGGAGAAAGCGAAGGGAGCAGGAGAAAGGGAAGGAAGAATTAAAAGTAGTGTTGGTCTGCAGGAGTGAAATGGAGGAAATGCAATAAAAGAGGCAGGAAGCAGGAGAGTGAGAGAAAAGGAACGAAGAGACATGCAGCCAGACGAGGGTTTAACGAGAGAGAATGGGACAGAGAACAGGATGAGGAGGAAATAAGGCAAGGCAAGGACAGGCAAGGACAGGCAAGGCAAGCCTAGGCTGCAAGACATTTTTTGGCACATTCTTCTTCAGACTAGGAGGAAAGCCATAAAACCGTATGGATTAGGCCCAAGCAAAAACCCCAGCTGCTTGAGACATTTAGACTAAGCCTAAAATACGAAGATCTCTCCATAAGAATGGTTTTTATACTGTACTTCCACAATCTGCAGGCAGTATAAAAAAATAAGCTGCAGGTCTCCTTAGGCTGAGTCATGGTGCTTTGGGGCGGGGATCATGCATATCATGGGCATATTTCACTATTACTGGTCTGGTTTTCAGCGTATTACACCGAAACACCCACCTGATGACATCTTTTCAAGAGCAAAGTGTCGCGGTTGAGGCGTACAAACGACATGGACCAAGTTCTTTCAAGATGAAAGTAATAGATGCCATTTATTGCTACAAGTGCATTTTCATGCAATTCTACCAGTTCATGTGTCTTTTCAATATTGGTTACAAGTTTCAGCACTGACATCTCATTGGTTAATTTTTCTATCATCCATGTTATTCTTCTATCCCCTTCTTTCTCACGGGTACATCTCTCCTCTCTCCGGATACTCCTTTACTCCCATCCTTCTCAAGGGTAAATCTTAATATCTCAAGGCTGATCTCTACTCTCATATTTTCTGTCAAGGATTCCACAGACCCGCTGCACTTTCCCACAATTCCCCCTTTTTTTATTTTTGCTAAAAATGCTGCCCTCATTGTCCACTGCAGGGCCCTTTGCAGCAGAGAAATCATGCATGGCAACATTAGTAACACAACCACAACAACCATCAAAATGATCAGTCCTGTTTTCACTACTGATAACAACCATCCTAGAAACCCTCAACCACTAATCAATTTATTTAACAAATCCCATCGAAGTCTTCACACCCATGTCCTTGAGCTAATAACAAAAAATCTATCGCGACCCCACTCTGCCATGTGGCATGTCTTACAGAATGTACATCTAGAAAAAGTCCACTTAAAGCCTTTTAAGTTCTGTTAGTTTGCTTAACTAGTCAGCATCCTAATTTTCTAAAATATTTAAAGCTTTTAGCTGTGCCAACACCAGATACAAGAGATTCTAAAACCCTTAACCTTGAACCCCAAAAATCTACATTATCATCACATTTTGACTCATATACACGCAAAAAGTGTTTTTCTCGTCTTGCTCTTCTGTGATCTATTATCTATTATACATTGGGCGTTAAGAGAGTTAATAGTCCCAAAATACACAGTCCTTCAACAGCATTAGAAGGAATTCCTGGTCAGGCTCTATCTCCACAGATCAAGAATACACCATACAGGAGGTTTTGGGGTCGCTGTTCCCACATTATCAGTGACATCCCTTGGATTCTTCTGCGAGCCATTACACCATTGAGTTTCATTTCTATAGTCACCAAAGGTAGAATTAACATTTTGCAGTTTTATTCATTCATTTTCTCGTATATTGTTCTGACACTTTTCACAAACCAGGTTGATACAAGTGTCCATGGGCATAGATGCCAGCAATTCCAGTTCCTGTGGTTCAATGTCTATTTCCGGGAGACAGTTAATCCAAAGTGCCATGTTAGTATTATTACAGTTTGTTGCAATGCCTCTGCACCAACCTCTATTTTGAAACAGTTGTGTGATGCTGCTGTAGTCATCAAGGGGGATGCCAACCAAGCATGTGTGGAACGGGTTTTCCAGAGATGCCATAGCTAGGCATATGGAGTCCTGGTCAGTCATGTTGGTTAAAGTACTCCACATGTTAGTCTTTGTCTGTGCGGGCATCCAAAACACAGCAGCTGCAACAATCATTGTCAGGAAGATAACACAGGTTTCACATTTCGTGCTGGCAACCATTGCGGCCCTTGATCTGTAAAGACATAAGCATAGCCTCTCCCCCAGGTTATCAATTGATGTGGCCTTTTCCATTGACCATTAACTAGTGATTTGGCCATAACTAATGTAGGTTCTTTCTGATTTAGCATGGTTTTGGGTCACACTTGCAAAGTATTTCATCACATACAATGCTTTTGACAATAGGTGTTGTGGTGTTTTCCCTACTTCTCCCCCCTTTTTGTTTAAAAAAGAACAGAACCAAAACAAAAAACACAGTTCAGAAGGAGATACGTGCATTGGACCTTGACTACGTACTCAGAATCACAAATCAAATTTAGAGGTTCCTCCTTAAAAAGCTCTAAGTAATGTAAAGCTGTGTCAAGTTCTGCTAATTGGGTTGAACCTTCAATAATTTTTACAGAATGATGCCAATTGTTATCTTCACACCAAACCACTACAGCTTTATGGGACTTCCCAGAACCAGCAACAGAAACTTTGCAAGTATGTAGGATCAGACCAAATACAAGTATGGCCTATGACCTGATGTGAAAGACTTGCAGGTTCTGCAGCAATTTACATTTTACATTTATGCATGCCAAAAGCTGTGCTGTTAAGAAAACCAGCTAGTGCAATTTACAAAGACATAGATTACAAATAAAATTAAAAAATCAGAATTACATTTCACAAATGGTACATATATGACAAAAGGATCATGGCCTATTGAAACTTAAATTCATTCCCTGCTTTTCTTGATCAGAGTAAAAAGCAGTATATCAGTCTGCTAGCAATCTCATCATACTGTTCCACAATAGCCACAGGTTGTTTCTATGTTGTAGCTATAAATAGACAAATCTGCAAGTCCAATTGAATGCAGTCAGCCTGTAAAGTTGTCATAAATTTATTCCTCAAAGTTTCCAACTCCATTTTGGCTGTCATATTTATTGGATATTGTTTTCCCTTACCAGATCGAAGTCCTGTTTCAGATCAATCAGTGTAGTATTTGCTTTATCGAAACATTGGCTGTTAATACTAGTGGAAATACAGCATTTGAAATTTCCTTGGAGATTTCTCACTTGCAGCAAGCAGATATGCGCCATCCAAGCAGCTTCTTGTAGGCCATGCAACTAAACAGAATTCTCAGAAAACGTTATTTGAGCTTACAATTTACTTAACAAATCTTAACCTAAGAGAAGTATAGGAGTTTCTAACAACTATAAGAATTCATGTATTTAAACTTTGTTCCAAATATGGCATTCTATTGGTCTCAAAAAACGGCCTTTCTTTCATTCTCTCTCATGACCTCAAAAACTAGCACAGTGAATTTACTAAGAAGTCACTTACAACTAATTACCACAGAATAAGTCTATTAACAAATTTTTGGTTTAGTTTTCCAGTTTCATTAGAACTATGGGTCTGCTAAGGATGCCTTTAAACTTCACCCTCGGACTGCTCCATTCAGTATTACATCGCTGCAGTGGCGGGGAGAGAGAACCCCCCCTTTCACTGCTTTAAAAGCAGGCAGCCAGATTTTTCCAGTTGTTTTTTCTTTCTGTGCAGTGTAGATATAACCAAGGTCACGCAGCTGGCATACTGGCTGGTATGAAGTAGGAGGTTCTGGGAAACTTCTCAGTTACAATGAGCTGCACACAGGCCTGGGATATTTTGCTCTTTTGTTTACCCATTTCATTCCAACTACAAATTTCAAGTAGCTCAGAAATAGTTACATTCCTTAGCTTCATTTACGTTTTACAATTTAGAGGTGTCAAAAAACAGTATAAACCAGTATAATAAACATAAATCCATTAGTCTATTTTCCTAGATCCAAATCAGTTAATATTCTAGCAGTTTTTAAATACAACCTCTTCCAAATTCACAGCTATCATAGCATTTTAACAATTTAAATGCTTTTCTAACAATATAAGCGATTACTTTAATGTGTAAGGATGCATCCTAAGGGGGAGCAAGGTGGAATTTTAGCAGTGGAACCGGTTCACATTTTGTAATTATCTCCCCAAACAAGATTCTTTTGGTACCAAATATGAATATGCAAACTAAAATACTGAGCTCAGATGTGAAAACCATATACCAAGTTCAAATAAGCAGATGGATCACAGTTACACCAATTTAAGACAATATCTCAATTTTTTGCATTGCACCTTTGGGCTGCCTACTGCTCAGCCAGGTGGAGGTACCTCTGGGTCTCCCTGACAAAAAAAGTCAGTGCGCACTGGAGCCCCATCGGCCCCCGCAGCGAGCTGGACTGGGCAAGGCCTTTTTTGTTTTATTTTGTTTTGTTTTAGTGTCTCATCTGGTGCGCCACAGCTGTTATGCCAAAACCAGGATTCTTTACATGATGTGCATACGGAAAAACCAAATCCAGCACACCAAGATGAGACACAGCCTGTCACAGAGTTGCGCAAGTCTGAATGCCGGAATAAAGGTAGCATGCTAGAGAAAAGAAAAAAAAATAACAGCTACTACACACAAAATTTTACCATCACATTCACGCAGTAAAGAACTAAATTACTTATGATCTTCTGTATTATCACAAAACACACATTTTGAGTCAACGGATTCTCATAATTTAACAGACTGTAAACTTATCGTACCATATAATAAAGACCTACCAAAATTGCAACATGCTTAAACCGATACCCACAAAGAAAACAGGTTAATGAGGGAAGCATCTTGCAGACTTCAGCAAGTTTACTGTGACATGTGTGTTATCAGTTAACTCTCTCTCAGCTTGTTGACGTTCAAATCGTTCCAGCTGTAAAACTGTCTGTAATGATCTAATGATCTCTTGTAGAGATTTATTTTGTCCTGCTCTTCTCATCTTAAAAACAACATTAATTGCAACAAAATTCTATTCTCCGGACACTTTTCCCAATCATTTAACGTAAACAGCAGCGAACACTGATTTCAGTATTTAACAAGATCTTCCTTCCTCATAATTCCGAGTGCTTTCCTAAGTTTTAAAACACCTCCCAATACTGATTTTTCAGGAACACAACTGAAAACAATTATTCCTGACCCCGTCTTGCAAGTAAAACCTTGAGAATGGGGAGGGAGGGGGAGAAAACACAGGGTGCTTGCAGCACGACTGGGAAAAATGGGGACAGAGTTTTACGGCGCACTGAAAAACAACTAGTAAAACAATTAACTCACATTCCTGACAAGCTGCTTGATTTTCAGAGAGGCAATACACAGAAGCACATAATATGTACTGTAAAACTTGCAGATAACACATCGGTAGCAAGCATTAGCATTCTCTACTGCTAATTTCAACATTAGTGCTTCCTTAACTTCTAAGTTTTCAACCTGCTTATTGATGGCCTCTTGAAGATGGTCAATAAATTGCATGTAATTCTCACTGGGACCCTGATCAATAGTTGCAATTGATTTGGCTGCATTGTTGGTTTCAGGCACCTTTATCATAGCTTGATATGCGATGTCTGGTGACTGCCTCAGGATTTTAGAAAGTTATCGTGCCTGTAGTTGTGGTGTGTCAATTAGTGTCTCTTCCAGAAACACACGGGGTCCCGTGGTTTAACTGTAACTGAAAATGGGGGTAAATCCCAGCTTTTTGGTAAGTTCAGTTTACGCTCTGAAACTCCACCCCCACCCTCAGGAATTCGCTTTTTAGCAGCGTGGGAGGGAGGCGGGGGCAGGTTGGGGGGACCCAAATCCATAGGAATTACGTTATTTGGCTCAGTCTGGCTCACCACGGGGGGTCCTCCCCACCTAAATCTCCAGGCAAGGGGGGATAGGAAAAAAAATGTCCATTTTTTTCTTCCGCAACTGATAGCGGCGGGGCAGAGGGTTGAACTGTGATCAATGGCGGTGACGCAGACGGCGGAACCGCGGTTGATGATGGTAGAGGAGAGGTTCGAGCCGTGATTGATGACAGCGGAGCGGTCGGCCGAACGCATTGCTCCGACCGGTGTTTCGAGGGCCCCTCCCGAGATCGCACATAACCCAACGCTGTTTTTTCATGTGAGTCTTTCATAGCTTTTATCTGATCTCAGGGCCACACACATGTATATGAGTCTTTCATAATTTTTTTCTGATCTCGGAGCCACACATACGTATGCTCCTTCTTTACTCCTTTTAACTTTCCAAGAAAGTGCCGCGGATCCTTATCCGTGTCAGATAATACGGACTTGGGTGGTTTTGACGAATCCTTAGTAACAGGGGAGGTTGGAGTAGTACTTAATCTTGCCTTTTCCTCCAAATCTGGCCCAGGAGAGCCAGGAAGACCATCCCCCTCCGCCGCCTCTGCCTGTTGCTGTTTTAACTCTTTCAGAGTATCTGATAACAAGCACCACGTCGTTAACAGTTCAGATGCTTCCTTGGACCCTTTAGTAGCACTGTCAAGCAGTTTATCCCCCAA
Organism: Columba livia; assembly: GCF_036013475.1. NCBI lineage: Eukaryota > Metazoa > Chordata > Aves > Columbiformes > Columbidae > Columba > Columba livia. Next base: position 2,131,927 of record NW_027043009.1, on the reverse strand, counting down.
GTCCATCCATTGTGACACACTAAATGCTGTCACAGGATTAACCTCTATACCTTGTGCTTTGCCCCATAGTAACATTTTTCTTAAAGTCAGTTCTGGAAGGCTAACACCCTGCTTCTTCAGAAGCAGCTTCCATGTAGATAATATAGTACCCTCTTCTTTAGATAAGTTTCACCCCCCCTGTTCCCAGTAGCTCACCTGCTCCCTAGCGAGGTGTCTTTTCAACGTTCCGGACCTTCGGCAGCTCTCCTCGGCTGCTCTTATCAGCTGTACTGGGCTCCGTCTCCACAGCTCTTCTCCGGCTGTTCACAGCTTCATGCTGTCACCTTGTCATGCGAGATCCTCTTCAGGCAGGATCATGTCGGGGTCACCATATGTCGCGGTTGAGACAGACAAATGACATGGACCAAGTTCTTTCAAGATGAAAGAAATGGAGTGCCATTTATTGCTACAAGTGCATTTTTATACAATTCAATCAGTTCATGTGTCTTTTCACTATTGGTTACAAGTTACAGCACTAACATCTCATTGGTTAATTTTTCTATCATCCATGTTATTCTTCTATCCCTTTCTCTCTCACGGGTACATCTCTCCTCTCTCCGCATACTCCTTTACTCCTATCCTTCTCAAGGGCAAATCTTAATATCTCAAGGCTGATCTCTAGTTTAATATTTTCTGTCAAGGATTCCACATACCCGCTGCAGTTTCCCACAACACACACACTGTCTAATTGGGTTTGTGACACACACACGCTGTCCAATGGTGTTTGTGACACACACGGTGTCAAATGGGGTTTGCGACACACACACTGTCGAGGGGGGTTTGTGACACACACGCTGTCCAATGGGGTTCGTGACACACACAATGTCCAATGGGGTTTGTGACACGCACGCTGTCCAATGGGGATTGTAACACACACACGCTGTCTATTGGTGTTTGTGACACGCATACTGTCCAATGGGGTTTCTAACACACACTCTGTCCAATGGGTGATGTGACACACACACTGTCCAGGGGGGTTTGAGACACACACACTGTTTAAAGGGGTTTGTCACATACACTCTGTCCAATGAGGTTTATGACACACACACTGTCCAATGGGGATTGTGACACACAGACACTGTCCAATGGGGTTTGTGAAACACACACTGTCCAATGGGGATTGTGACACACACACTGTCCAATGGGGATTGTGAACACACACATGCTGTCCAATGGTGTTTGTGACACACAAACTCTGTCCAATGGGGTTTGTGACACACACGCTGTCCAGTGGAGATTTTGACACACACACGCTGTCCAATGGGGGTTGTGACACACACAATCTATCCAATGGGCTTGTGAAACACACGTTGTCCAATGGGGATAGTGACACACATGCTGTCCAGTGTGTTTTGTGACACACAAACTGTCCAATGGGGTTTGTGACACACACACTTTCCACTGGGTTTGGAACACACACGCTGTCCAGGTGAGTTTGTGAGACACACGCTGTCCAATGGGGTTTGTGACACACACACTCTGTCCTGGACAGCGTATTTTGGACAGGGTATTTTGACTCACACACGCTCTCCAATGGGGTTTGGTCGCACACACTGTTCAATGGGGTTTGTGACACACACACTGTCCAATGGGGATTGTGGCACACACATGCTGTCCAATGGGGTTTGTGACACACACACAGTCCAGGGGATTTTGTGACACACACTGTGTTCAATGGGGTTTGTGACACACACGATGCCCAATGGGGTTTGTGACACACACACTGTCCAATGGGGATTGCGACACACGCTGTCCAATGGGGTTTGTGACAGACACACAGTCCAGGGGGTTTTGTGACACACACTGTTTTCAATGGGGTTTGTGACACAGAGACTCTCCAAGGGTGTTTGTGACACACACACTGTCTAATGGGGTTTCTGAGACACACACTGTCCGGCGGGGTTTGCGACACACACAATGTCGAATGGGGTTTGTGACACACACACTGTCCAATGGGGTTTGTGACAGCCACACTGTACAGGGGGGTTTGTGACACTCACACTGTCCAATGGGATTTGTCACACATACTCTTTCCAATAGTGTTTGTGACACACACGCTGCCCAATGAGGTTACTGACACTCACACTCTGTCCAATGGGGCTTGTGACACACACGTGGTCCAACGGGTTTCGTGACACATACGCTGTCCAATAGGGTTTGCAACACACACACTTTCCAATGCGGTTTGTGACACACACGCTGTCCAATGGGGTTCGTGACACACACGCTGTCCAATAAGGTTTATGACACACACACTTTCCAATGAGGTTTGTGACACACACGCTGTCCAATAGGGTTTGTGACACACACACTGTTCCAGGGGGTTTGTGACACACACGCTGTCCAATGGTGTTTGTGACACAGAGACTCTCCAGGGGTGTTTGTGACACGCACGCTGTCCAGAGGGGTTTGTGACACACACACGCTGTCCAATGGGGTTTGAGACACACACACTGTCCAATGCGGGTTGTCACACACACTCTTTCCAATAGGGTTTGTGACACACACATGCTGTCCAATGGGGTTTGTCACACACATGCTGTCCACTGGGGATTTTGACACACACACGCTGTCCAATGGGGATTGAGAGATACACACGCTGTCCAATGGTGTTTGTGACACGTATGCTGTCCAATGGGTTTTGTGACACACACACTGTCCAGTAGGGTTTGTGACACACACATTTTCCAATGGGGTTTCTAACACACACGCAGTTCAAATGGAGCTTTTGACACAGACAGTGTCCACGGGAGTTTGTGACACTCACGCTGTCCAATGGGGATTGTGACACACACTCTGTCCAATGGGGTTTGTCACACACATTCTGTCCAACGAGGTTTGTGACACACACACTGTAAAATGGGTATTTTGACACACACACGCTGTCCAGTGGGGTTTGTTACACACACTCTGTCCAATATGGTTTGTGACATACACGCTGTCCAATAGGGTTTGTGACACACACACGCTATCCAATGTGGTTTGTGACACACACAATTTCCAGTCGGGTCTGTGACATACGCACGGTGTCCAATTTTGTTTGTGACACACACACTGTCAAATGGGGATTGTGACACACACACGCTGTCCAATGGTGTTAGTGACACACAGGCTGTCCAAAGCGGTTTGTGACACACACTCTGTAAAATGGGGTTTGTGAAACACACGGTGTCAAATGGGGTTTGTGACACGCACACTGTCCAGGGCGGTTTGTGACACACACGCTGTCCAATGGCATTTGTGAAACAGAGACTCTCCAGAGGTGTTTGTGACACACACGCTGTCCAGAGGGTTCTGTGACACACACACTGTCCAATGGGGTTTGTGACACACACGCTGTCTGGCTGGGTTTCCGACACACACAATGTCCAATTGTGTTTGTGACACACACGCTGTCCAGGGGGGATTGTGACACATGCACTATACAATGGGGTTTGTCACACCCACTCTGTCCAAAGGGGTTTGTGACACACACACATTCCAATGGGGTTTGTGACACACACCCTGTCCAATGGTTTTTGTGACACCCATGCTGTCCAGGGGGGTTTGTGACACACACACTGTCCAGGGGGGTTTGTGACACACAGACTGACCAATGGGGGTTGTGACACACACGCTGTTTAATGGGGTTCATAACACACATGCTGTCCAGTGGGATTCGTGAGACACACACTGTCCAATGGGGTTTGTGACACACACACTTTCCAATGGGTATTGAGACACACACACGCTGTCCAATGGGGTTTGTTGCACATAAGAGCTATCCAATGGGGTTTGTGACACACACATTTTCCAATGGCGTTTCTGACACACTCGCTGTCAAAAGGGGTTTGTGACAGACACACTGTCCAATGGGGTTTGTGACACATGCACTGTCTATTGGGGTTTGTGACACACAAGCTGGCCAATGGGGATTGTGATACACACACTGTCCAATGGGATTTGTGACACAGACACTCTCCAATGGGGATTGTGACACACACACTGTGCTGGGGGGTTTGTGACACACACACTGTCCAATGTGGTTTGTGACACACCGCAGTCAAATGGAGTTTGTGACACAGAGACTCTCCAGGGTTGTTTGTGACACACACGCTGTCCAGAGGGCTTTGTGCCTCACACACTCTCCAATGGCTGTTGTGACACACACACGTTGTCCAATGAGGATTGTGACACACACACTCTCCAATGGGGTTTGTGACAGACAGGCTGTCCAACGGGTATTGTGACACACACACTCTGTCCCATTGGTTTTGTGATACGCATGCTATCCAATGGGGTTTGTGACAGACACACTGTACCGGGGGTTTTGTGACACAGACGCTGTCCAATGGGTATTGCGACACACACACTGTCCAGGGGGGTTTATGACACACACGCTGTCCAATGGTTTTGTAACACACACACTGTGTAATGGGGTTTGTGATACACACACGCTGACCAATGGGGCTTGTGACAAACACGCTGTCTAATGGGGTTTGTGACACACACGCTGTCCAATAGTGTTTGTGACACACACTCTGTCCAATGGAGTTTATGACACACACAGTGTCCATGGGGGTTTGTTACACATGCGCTGTGCAATGGGGTTTGTCACACACACTCTGTCCAATGGGGTTTGTGACACACACAATGTCCAATAGGTACTGTTACACACACACGCTGTCCAATGGGAGTTTGTGATACACAAACACAGTCCAGGGGCGTTTGTCACACCCAGTCTGTCTAATAGGGTTTGTGCCAAACACACGCTGTCCAACGGTGTTTGTGACACACACTCTGTTCAAAGGGGTTTGTGAAACACACTCTGTCCAATGGGGTTTGATGACACACACACAATGTCCAAAGGGGATTGCGACACACACACGCTGTCCAATGGTGTTTGTGACATGCATGTTGTCCAAAGGTGTTTGTGACAAACACAGTGTCCGTTGCGCTTTGGGACACACACACGTTATCCAATTGGGTTTGTGACACACACACTTTCTAATGGGGTTTGTGACACACACACGCTGTCCAAAGGTGTTTGTGAAACACACGCTGTCAAATGGGGTTAGTGACACACACAGTGTCCAGGGGAGTTTGTGTCACACACGCTGTCCAGTGGGGTTTTTGACACACACACTCTCCAATAGGGTTTGTGATAAACACACTGTCAAATGGGAATTGTGACACACAAGCTGTCCAATGGGGATTGTGACACACACACGCTGTCCCATGGGGTTTGTGAAACACATGTTGTCCAAGGGGTTTTGTGACAGACACAGTGTACAGGAGGCTTTGTGACACACACGCTTTCCAATGGGGTTTGTGACACAAACATGCTGTCCAATGGGATTTGTAACACACAGGCTGTCCAATAGGGATTGCGACACGCACACTGTCCAGGGGGGTTTGTGACACACACACTGTCTAGGGGGGTTTGTGACACACACGCTGTCCAATGGGGTTTATGAAAAACACACTGTCCAGGTGATTTAGTTACACACACGCTGTCCAATGGAGTTTGTGACAAACACGCTGCCTAATGGGGTTTGTGAGAAACACACTGTCCAAAGGGTATTGTTACACACCCTCGCTGTCCAAGGGGGTTTGTGACGCACACACTGTCCAATGATGTTTGCGACACACACCCTGCCCAATGGGGCTTGTGATACACACGCTGTCCAATGGGGTTCGTGACACACACGCTGCCTAGTGGTTTTTGTGACACACACACTGTGCAGTAGGGTTTGTGATACACATGCTATCCAATGGGGTTTGTGACATACACACATTTGAATGATGTTTGTGACACACACATGCTCTCCAATGGTGTTTGTGACACACACACTCAGTACAATGGGGGTTGTGACACGCACACTGTCCAATGGGGTTTGTGACACATACACGCTATCAAATGGGGTTTATGAAACACACATTTTCCAATAGCGTTTGTGACACACACACGCTGTCCAATGGGGTTTGTCACACCCACTCTGACAAATGGGTTTTGTGACAAACACACACTGTCCAATGATGTTTGTGACACACACGCTGTCCAGGGGGGTTTGTGACACACACAATGTCCAATGGGGTTTGTGAAACACACACACTGTCCAATGGGGATTGTGACACACACGCTGTCCAGTGGGGTTTGTGACACACACGCTGTTCAATAGGTTTTGTGACATACACACGCTGCCCAATAGTGTTTGTGACACACACAGTGTGAAATGGGGTTTGTGACACACACAATGTCCAGGGGGGATTGTGACACACACACTGTCCAATGGGGTTTGTCACACCCACTCTCTCAAATGGGGTTTGTGACAAACACACGCTGTCCAATGATGTTTGTGACACACACGCTTTCCAGGGGGGTTTGTGACACACACAATGTCCAAAGGAGTTTGTGACACACACTCTGTCCAATGGGGTTTGTGACACACACGCTGTCCAAAGGGTTTTGTGACACACATGCTCTCCAGGGGGGTTTGTGACACACACAATGTCCAATGGGGTTTGGGACACACAAGCTGTCCAGTGGGGTTTGTGACACACACAATGTGCAATAGGGTTTGTGAGATACACACGCTGTCCAAGAGTGTTTCTGACACACACACAATGTCTAATGGGTTTTGTGACACACACGCTGTCCAATGGGTATTGCGACACACACACTGTCCAGGTGGGTTTGTGACACACACACTCTGTCCAATGGTGCTTGTGGAGCACAAGCTGTGAGTTGGGGTTCGTGACACACACGCTGTCCAGTGGTTTCTATGATACACACACTGTCCAATAGGTTTTGTGACACACACACTGTCCAGGGGGGTTTGTGACACACACTCTGTCCAATGGGGTTTGTCACATACGCTCTCTCCAATGGGGATTGTGACACACACAGGCTGTCCTATGGGGTTACTGACACACACGCTGTCCAATGGTTTTTGTGACACACACACTGTCCTGGGGGTTTTGTTACACACACGCTATCCAGTCTGGTTTGTGACAGGCAAACTATCCAGTGGGGTTTGTGACACATACATGCTATCAAATGGGGTTTATTGAAAACACATTTTCCCAAGGGATTTGTGCCAAACACGCGCTGTCCAATGGGGTTTGTCACACCCACTTTGTCCAATGGGGTTTGTGACAAACACACTCTGTCCAATGGTGTTTGTGACACACACGATGTCCAAAGATTTTTGTGATACACACGCTGTCCAATGGGTTTTGTGACACACACACTCTGTCCAATGGGAATTGTGACACATACGCTGTCCAACGGGGTTCGTGACACACACCCTGTCCAGTGGGTTTTGTGACACACACACTGTCCAATGGGTTTTGTGACACACACTCTGTCCAATGGGGCTTGTGACACACACATTGTCCAATGGGGATTGTGACACACACACGCTGTCAAATGGGGTTTGTGACACACAAACAAAGTCCAGCGGGGTTTGGCACACCCAGTCTGTCCAATGGGGTTTGTGACACACAAACTGTGCAATGGGGTTTCTCACACACATTCTGTCCAATGGGGTTTGTAACACACACCCTGTCCAATGAGGATTGTTACACATGTGCTGTACAATGAGGTTTGTGACATACACACTCTGTCCAATGGGCTTGTGACACACACACAGTCTTATGGCGTTTGTGATACACACACGCTGTCCAGTGGGTTTTGTGACACACACACTGTCTAATTGGATTTGTGGCACACACATGGTATCCAATGGGGTTTGCGACACACACAATTTCCTGTGGGGTTTTTGACACACACACTTTCCAATGGGGTTTCTGACACACACACGCTGTCCAATGGTGTTTGTGACACTCACGGTGTCAAATGGTGTTTGTGACACACACAATATCCAGGGGGGATTGTGACACACACACTGTCCAATGGGGTTTGTCACACCCACTCTGTCCAATGGGGATTGTGACACACACACACTGTCCAATGGGAAATGTGACACACACATGCTGTCCAATGGGGATTGTGACAGACACATGCGGTGCAATGGTGTTTGTGACACGCATGCTGTCCAATGTGCTTGTGGCACACACACACAGTCCATAGGGGTTTGTGACACACATGCTGTCCAATGGGGTTTGTGACACTAACGCTGTCCAGGTGGGTTTGTGACACACACACTGTCCATTGGAGTTTGTAACACACACACGCTATCCAATGGAGTTTGTGACACACAGAATTTCCAATGGGGTTTGTGACACACACACTGTGCAATGGGATTTGTGACACACACTCTGTCCAATGGTGTTTTTGACAGACACACACTGTCCAATAGGGATTGTGACACTACACACGCTGTCCAATGGTGTTTGTGACACACACAGTGTCCACGGGGATTCTGACACACAAGCTGTCCAATGGGGTTTGTCACACACACTCTGTCCAATGGGGATTGTGAGACACGGACTGTCCAATGGGGTTTGTTACAAACACGCTGTCCATTGTGGATGGTGACACAAACGTGCTTTCCAATGCTGTTTGTGACACAAACGCTGTCCAAAGGGGTTTTTGACACACACACAGTCTGTCCAATGGGGGTTGTGACACACTCTGTCCAATGGGGTTTGTGACAGACACACTCTGTTCAATGTGGCTTGTGACACACAAGCTGTCCATTGGGGTTCGTGACACACACGCTGTCCAGTGGGTTTGTCACACACACACTGTCCAATAGGGTTTGTAACGCACACAGGCTATCCAATGGGCTTTGTGACACATATACTTTCCAATGGGGATTGTGACACACGCACGCTGTCCAATGGAGTTTGTGGCACACACACTGTCCAATGGAGTTTGTGACACACACGCTGTCCAATGGGGTTTGTGACACACAGACCCTCCAGGGCTGTTTGTGACATACACAATCTTCAGAGGGGTTTGTGACACACACACTGTCCAATGGGTATTGTGAACACACACGCTGTCCGAAGGTGTTTGTGAAGCTGATGCTGTCCAATTGCATTTGTGACACGCACACTGTCCAGGGGGGTTTGTGACACACTCGCTGTACATTGGGGTTTGTGACGCACACACTCTGTCCAATGGGGCTTGTGAGACATACGCTGTCCAATGGGGTTCGTGACACATGCGCTGTCCAATGTGGATTGTGACACACATACGCTGTCCAGAAGGTTTTTGTGACACTGATGCTGTCCAATTGGGTTTGAGACACACACACTGTCCGGGGGGGTTGTGAGCCACACTGTCCAGTGGGGTTTGTCACACAGACACTGTCCAGGGGGGTTTGTGACACACAAATTGTCCAACGGGGTTTGAGACACACACGCTGTTCAATGGGGTTTGTGACACACACACATTGTCCAATCGGGAATGTGACTCACACACGCTGTCCAATGGGTTTTGTGACACACACGCTGTCCAATGGGTTTTGTGACACACACGCTGTCCAATGGGGATAGCGACACACAACCTGTCCAGGGGGGGTTGTGAAACACACACTGTCCAGGAGGGTTTGTGACACACACGCTCTCCAATGGGGATTGTGCAACACACACTGTGAAATGGGGTTTGTCACACACATTCTGTCCAATGGGGTTTGTAACACACACCCTGTCCAATGAGGATTGTTACACATGTGCTGTACAATGAGGTTTGTGACATACACACTCTGTCCAATGGGCTTGTGACACACACACAGTCTTATGGCGTTTGTGATACACACACGCTGTCCAGTGGGTTTTGTGACACACATGCTGTCCAATTGGATTTGTGGCACACACATGGTATCCAATGGGGTTTGTGATACACACGCTTTCCAGGGGTGTTTGTGACACACACTCTGTCCAATGGGCATTGTGAACACACAGACACTGTCCAATGCTGTTTGTGGCACGCATGCTGTCCAATGTGTTTTCTGACACACACGCTGTCCAATGGGGTTCGTGACACACACACTCTTTTCAATGGTGCTTGTGACACACACACGCTGTGCAATGGGATTTGTGACACACACTGTGTCCCATGGGCTTTGTGACACACACACTGTCCAATGGGGACTGTGACACACACACGCAGTCCAATGGGATTTGTGACACACACACTGTCCAAAGGCGTTTATGACATACACGCTGCGCAATGGGGTTTGTGAACAAACACATTGTCCAGGGTTGTCCACGCTACCAAATGGGGTTTATGAGACACACACTTTCCACTGGGGTTTGTGACGCACACACTCTGACCAATGGGTTTGTGACAAACACTCTGTCCCACGGGGTTTGTGACACACACACTGTCCAATGGCGATTGTGACATACGCACGCTGTCCAATGGCGTTGGTGACACACGCACTGTCCAATGGGGTTTGTGACACGCACGCTGTCCAATGGTCTTTGTGACACGCCTGCTGTCCAGTGCGGTTTGTGAGACACTCATTGTCCAGCGGGGTTTGTGACACACACGCTGTCCAATGGGGTTTGCGACACACACGATGTCCGATGGGGTTTGTCACACACACTCTGTCCAATGGGGTTTGTGACACATACACTGTCCAAAGGGCATTGTGACACACACACTCTGTCCAATGGGTTTTGTGACGCACACACTGTCCAATAGGGTTTGCGACAAACACGCTCTTCAATGGCGTTTGAGACACACGCGCTGTCCAATGGGGTTTGTGACACACACGCTGTCCAATGGGGTTTGAGACACACACACTCTGTGCAATGGACTTGTGATACACACGCTGTCCAACGGGTTCGTGACACACACGCTGTCCAGTGGGTTTGTGACACCCACACTTTCTAGTGGGGTTTGTGACACACAAACGCTGTCCAATGCTGTTTGTGACAGGCATGATGTCCAATGGGTTTTGTTACACACACGCTGTCCAATGGTGATTGTGACACACCACACACACTCTGACCAATGGGGTTTGTGACACACACACTGTCCAATAGGGTTTGTTACACACACACGCTATCCAATGAGCTTTGTGGCACATACACTTTCCAATGGGGTTTGTGACACACACAATCTGTCCAATGGGGCTTGTGACACACACACTGTCCAATGGGTTTTTTTGAAAAACACACGCTGTCCAAGAGGGATTATGACACACACGCTGTCCACGTGAGTTTGTGACACACACGCTCTCCAATAGGTTTTGTGACACAGAGACTCTACAAAGGTGTTTGTGACACACACACTCTACGCAGGGTTTTGTGACGCACACACTGTCCAACGGCTATTGTAACACACACACGCTGTCAAATGGGTTTTGTGAAACACACACTGTCCAAGGGGGTTTGTGACACACACGCTGTCCAATGGTCTTTGTGACATGCATGCTGTCCAGTACGTTTTGTGACACACACACTGTCCAGGGGGGTTCGTGACACACACGGTGTCCAATGGGGTTTGTGACACACACACTGTCCAAAGGGTATTGTGACACACACACGCTGTCCAATGGGGTTTGTGACACACACGCTGTCCAATGGGGATTGTCACACACACACGCTGTCCTATGGGGTTTGTTACACACACACGCTATCCAATGGGGTTTGTGACACACACACTGTCCAATGGGTTTTGTGACACACATGCTGTCCATGGGGGATTGTGACACACACACGCTGTCCAATGCTGCTTGTGACACACATGCTGTCCAATGCATTTTGTGACACACAAACTGTCCAGGGGGTTTGTGACACACACGATGTCCAGTGGGGTTTGTGACTCACACACTCTGTCCAATGGGGGTTGTGACACACATGGTGTCCAATGGAGTTTGTGACACACACAATCTTTCCAATGGAGCTTGTGACACACACTCTGTCCAATGGGGTTCGTGACACACACGCTGTCCAGGGGGGTTAGTGACACACACACTGTCCAATGGGGATTGTGACACACACTCTGTCCAATGGGGATTGCGACACACACACGCTGTCCAATGGTGTTTGTGACATGCATGCTGTCCAATGGTGTTTGTGACAAACACAGTATCCATTGCGGTTTGGGACACACACACGCTATCCAATTGGGGTTGTGACACACACACTTTCTAATGGGGTTTGTGACACACATGCGTTGTCCAAAGGTGTTTGTGACACACACTCTGTCTAATGGGGATTGTGACACACACACGCTGTCCAATGCTGTTTGTGACACGCATGGTGTCGAATGTGTTTTCTTACACACATGCTGTCCAATGGGGTTATGACACACACAATCTATGCAATGGGAGTTGTGACCCAGATGCTGTCCAATGGGGTTTGTGACAGACACACTCTTTTCAATGGGGCTTGTGACACACACACGGTGTGCAATGGGATTTGTGACACACACTCTGTCCCATGGGGTTTGTGACACACACACTGTCCAATGGGGACAGTGACACACACACGCTGTCCAATGGGGTTTGTGACACACACACTGTCCAAAGGCGTTTGTGACACACATGCTGCGCAATGGGTTTTGTGAACAAACACATTGTCCAGGGGTGTTTGCGTCACACACGCTGTCCAGTGGGGTTTGTGACACACACACTGTTCAATGGGTTTGTGATACACACACGCTATCAAATGGTGTTTATGACACACACACTTTCCAAAGGGGTTTGTGACACACACACGCTGTCCAATAGGGTTAGTCACACACACACGATTCCCAATGGTGTTTGTGACAAACACGATGTCAAATGGCGTTTGTGACACACACGCAGTCCAGTGTGGTTTGTGACACACACACAGTGAAATGGGGTTTGTCACACACACCCTTTACAATGGGGATTTTGACACACCCACTCTGTCCAAAGGGGTTTGTGACACACTCGCTGTCCAATGAGGAGTATGACACACACACACTGTTCAATGGGGATTATGACACACACACACTGTCGAAAGAGAGGTTGTGACACACACAAAGTCCAATGGGGTTTGTGGCAGACACGCTTTCCAATGGGGAATGTGACACACACACACTGTCCAATGGGGTTCGTAACACACACACTGTCCAGTGGGGTTTTTGACGCACCACACACACTCTGTGCAATGGGGTTCTTAACACACACTCTGTCCAATGGGATTTTTGACACACACGCTGTCCAATGGGGTTTGTGACACACACACTGTACAATGGGGTTTGTGACACACACACTGTACAATGTGGTTTGTGACACGCATGCTGTCCAATGGTGTTTGTGACACACACGCTGTCCATTGTGGTTTGCGACACACACAGTTTATAAAGCGGTTTGTGTCACACACGCAGTCCAATGGGATTTGGGACACACACGTTGTCCATGGGTATTTGTGACACACACTCTGTCCAATGGGATATGTGACACACAAACTGTCTAATGGGTATTGTAAAACACACACGCTGTCCCATGTGTTTTGTAACACGCACACGCTGTCCAATGGGGTTTGTGACAGCCACACTGTACAGGGGGGTTTGTGACACACACAGTGGCCAATGGGGTTTGTGACACACATGTAGTCCAATGGTTTTCCTGACACACCACACAAACTCTGTCCAATGGGGATTGTGACACGCCTGCTGTCCAATGGGGTTCTTCACACACACGCTGTCCGGTGGGGTTTGTGACACACACACTGTCCAATAGGGTTTGTGAGACACACACAGTATCCAATAGGGTTTGTGACACATACACTTTCCAAGAGGGTTTGTGGCAAACACACGCTATCAATAGGGTTTGTCACACACAGACGCTGTCCAATGGGGATTATGACACACACACACTGTCCAATGGGGATAGTGACACACACACGCTGTCCAATGGTGTTTGTGACACACCACACACACTCTGTCCAATGGGGTTTGTGACACACACACTGTCCAATGGGGTTCGTGACACCCACGCCGTCCAGTGGGGTTTGTGACACACACTGTCCAATAGGGTTTGTGATATACACAAGCTATCCAATGGTGTTTGTGACACACACACATTCCAATATGGTTTGTGACAAACACACGCTATCCAGTGGGGTTTGTGGCTCCCACACTGTCCGATGGGCTTTGTCACACACACTCTGTCCAATGGTTTTTGTGACACACACTCTGTCTAATGGGTATTGTAACACACACAGGCTGTCCCATGGGTTTTGTGACACGCAAGCTGTCCAGTGGGGTTTTTGACAGACACACTGTAGAGGGTGGTTTCTGACACACACGCAGTCCAATGGGGATGGCGAGACACACACTGTCCAATGGAGTTTGTGACAGACACGCTGTCCAATGGGGATTGTGACACACAAACGCTGTCCCATGGGGTTTGTGACAGGCATGCTGGCCAATGGGGCTTGTGACAGACACACTTCACAGGTGGGTTTGTGACACACACACTGTCCAATGGGGTTTGTGACACACACACTGTCCAATGGGGTTTGTACACACCACACACACTCTGTCCAAAGGAGATTGTGACACACACGCTGTCCAATGGAGTTTGTGACAGACACGCTGTCCAATGGGGATTGTGACACACAAACGCTGTCCCATGGGGTTTGTGACAGGCATGCTGGCCAATGGGGCTTGTGACAGACACACTTCACAGGTGGGTTTGTGACACACACGGTGTCCAGTGGGGTTTGTGACACACACACTGTCCAATAGGGTTTGTGACACACACACCCTATCCAATGGGGTTTGTGACACACACACTTTTCAATAGGATTTGTGGCAAACACAAGCTATCCAATGGGGTTTGTGACACACACACTGTCCAATGGGGATTTTGACACACAGACGCTGTTCAGTGGGGTTGGTGACACGCATGTTATCCAATGGTGTTTGTGACAAACACTCTGTCCATTGCGGCTTGGGACACACACACTTTCCCAAGTGCTTTGTGTCACACACGCTGTCCAATGGGGTTTGTGACACAGAGAGTGTCCAAGGGGGTTTGTGACACACATGCTTTCCGATGGGGATTGTGACATACAAACGCTGTCCGATGGGGTTTGTGAAATGCATGCTGTTCAATGGGGTTTGTGACTCACACACAGTCCAATGGGGTCTGTCACACACATTCTGTCCAATGGGGTTTGTGACACACACACAGTCCAATGGGTATTATGACACACACACGCTGTCCAAAGGGGTTTGTCAAGAAACTCTGTCCAATTGGGTTTGTGACACACACACTGTCCAATGGCGTTTGTGACACAGACATTGTACAGGGGGGTTTCTGACACACAAACTGTGCAATGGGTTTTGTGACACATACGCTGTCCAACGGGGTTCGTGACACACATGATGTCCAGTAGGTTTTTTGACACACACACCGTACAATGGGGTTTGTGACACACGTTATCCCAATGGTGTTTGTGACACACACAATGTCCGATGGGGATTATTATACACACACACTGTCCAATGGGGTTTGTGACACACACAAGGTCCAATGGGGTTTGTGACACACACGCTATCCAATGGAGATTGTGAGACACACACTCTGTCCAATGCTGTTTGTGACACGGATGCTGTCCAATGGGGTTTGTGACACACACTCTGTCCAATGGGGTTCGTGACACACACGCTGTCCAGTGGGGATTGTGACACACGCACTGTCCAATAGGGTTTGTGACACACACATGCTATCCAATGGGGTTTCTGAAACACACATTTTCCAGTAGGGTTTCTGACACACACGCTGTCAAAAGGTGTTTGTGACACACACTCTGTCCAGGGGGGTTTGTGATACACATAGACAGTCCAGTAGGGTTTCTGACACACACAATTTCAATGTGGTTTGTGACACACACGCTGTGCAATGGGGTTTGTGACACACCACACACACTCTGTCCAATGGGGATTTTGACACACACACTGTCCAATGGGGTTTGTGACACACACTATGTCCAATGGGCTTTGTAACACACACACACTGTCCAATGGAGATTGTGACACACACACGCTGTCAAATGGGGGTTGTGACACACACGCCGTCCAGAGGGCTTTGTGACACACACACTGTCCAATGGGGATTGTGACACACACACACTCTCCAATGGGAATTGTGAAACACACAGTGTCCAATGGGATTTATGACAGACACTCTGTCCAATTGGCTTTGTGACACACACACTGTCCAATGGGGTCTGTGACACACACACTGTCCAATGGGATTTGTGACAGACACTGTGTCGAATGGTGTTTGTTACACACACACTGTCCAATGGGATTTGTGACACACACACTGTCCAATGGGGATTGTGACACACACACTGTCCAATGGGATTTGTGACAGACACTGTGTCGAATGGTGTTTGTTACACACACACTGTCCAATGGGATTTGTGACACACACACTGTCCAATGGGGATTGTGACACAAACACACTGTCCAATGGGGTTTGTGACACACATACACAGTCCAGGGGGGTTTGTGACACACACACTGTCCAATGGGGTTTGTGACACACACGCTGTCAAATGGGGTTTGTGACACACCACACACACTATGTCCAATGGGGAATGTGACACACACGCTGTCCAATGGGGTTAGCGACACACACGCTGTCCAGTGGGGTTTGTGACACACACACTGTACAATAGGGTTTGTGGCAAACACAGGCCACCGAATGGGATTTCTGACACACACGCTGTCACATGGGGTTTGTGACACACACTCTGTCCAATGCGGTTTGTGACACACTCACACTGTCCAATTCGGATTGTAACACACACATGTTGTCCAATGTTGTTTTTGACATGTATGCTGTTTAATGGTGTTTGTGACAAACACGCTGTCCAATGAAGATTGTGATACACACATGCTGCCCCATGGGGTATGTGACACGCATGCCCTCCAATGGGGTTTGTGACAGACACACTGTACAGGGAGGATTGTGACACACACACTGTCCAATGGGGTTTGTGACACACACACTGTCTAATGGGTATTGTGACACACACAAGCTGTCCACTGGGGATTGTCGCACATACTCTGTCCAATGAGTTTTGTGACACACACATGCTGTCCAAGGGTTTTTGTGACACACACACTGTCCAATGGTGTTTCTGAACACATATGCTGTCCAATGGGGTTCGTGACACACACACTGTCCAATGGGGATTGTGAAACACACTCAGTCCAATGGGTTTTTTGACACACACAAGGTCCAATGGGGTTTGTGACACACACACTCTGTCTAATGGGGGTTGTGACACACACGTTGTCCAGTGTTGTTTGTGACACACAAGCTGTCCAGTGGGGTTCGTGACACACACAAGCTATCAAATGGCCTTGATGAAACACACACTGCCCAATGGGGATTGTGACAAACACACGCTGTGCAATAGTATTTGTAGACACACACTCACTATCCAATGGGTCTGTGACACACACACTTTTCTATGAGGTTTGTGACACACATGGTGTCCAATGGGTTTTGTGACAAACACCTTGTCTAAAGGGGTTTTTGACACACACACACTGTCCAATGGGGTTTGTGACACACACGCTGTCAAATGGAGTTTGTGACACACACGCTGGCCAAAGGGTTTTGTGACAAACACGTTGTCTAAAGGGGTTTGTGACACACACACAATGTCCAATGGGGATTGTGACACACATGCGCTGTCCAATGGGGTTCATGACACACACGCTGTCCAGTGGGGTTTTGACACACACTCTGTCCAATAGGTTTTATGACACACACACGGTCCAATAGGGATTGTGACACACACAGTGTACAATGGAGTTTGTGACACACACTCTGTCAAATGGGGTTTATGACACACACACTGTCCAAAGGGGATTATGACACACACACACTGTCCAATGGGGATTGTGACACACACAAGGTCCAATGGGGTTTGTGACACACATGCTGTCCAATGGGGATAGTGACACACAGACACTGTCCAACAGTGTTTGTGACATGGTTGCTGTCCGATGGGGTTTTTGACACACATACACAGTCCAGCGAGGTTTGTGACACACACACAGTTCAATGGGGTTTGTGACACACACGCTGTCAAATGGGGTTTGTGACACAGCACACACACTCTGTCCAATGGGGTTTGTGACACACACGCTGTCTAGTGGGGTTTGTGACACACACACTGTCCTATAGGGATTGTGACACACACATGCTATACCATGGGGTTTGTAACACACACACTTTCCAAGAGGCGTTGTGACACACACGCTGTAAAATGGGGTTTGTGACACCCACTCTGTTCAGGGGGGTTTGTGACACACAGACGGTCCAATGGGGTTTGTGACACACACACTGTCCAATGGTGTTTGTGAACACATATGCTGTCCAATGGGGTTCGTGACACACACGCTGTCCAATGGGGATTGTGAAACACACTCAGTCCAATGGGTTTTGTGACACACACAAGGTCCAATGGGGATTGTGACACACACAAGGTCCAATGGGGTTTGTGACACACACGCTGTCCAATGGGGATAGTGACACACAGACACTGTCCAACAGTGTTTGTGACATGGTTGCTGTCCGATGGGGTTTTTGACACACATACACAGTCCAGCGAGGTTTGTGACACACACTCTGTCCAATGGGGTTTCTGACACACACGCTGTCCAATGGGGATTGTGATATACACACGCTGTCCAATGGTGTTTGTGATACGCATGCTGACCAGTGGTGTTTGTGACACACACGCTGAATATTGCGGTTTGGGACACACACACTTTCCCAAGGGGTTTGTGTCATACACGCTGTCCAATGGGGTTTGTGACACACGCCGTGTCCAGGGGGGTTTGTGACACAAACGCTGTACAGTGGGGTTTTTGACACACACACTGTCCAATGGGGTTAGTGACACACACGATGTCCAATCGGGTTTCTGACACACACACTCAGTCCAATGGGGCTTGTGACACACACGGTGTCCAATGGGGTTCGTGACACATATGCTGTCCAGTGGGATTTGTGAACACCCAAACTTTTCAATAGGGTTTGTAACACAGACACGCTATACAATGGGTTTTGTGACACACACGCTGTCCAGGGGGGTTTGTGACACACACGCTGTCCAAAGGCGTTTGTGACATACAATTGTCCAATGGGGATTGTGACACACACACGCTGTCCAATGGGGTTTGTGACACACACAGTCTAATGGATTTTGTGACACGCACGCTGTCCATTGTGTTTTGTGACACACACACTGTTCAGGAGGGTTTGTGACACACACACTGTCCAATGGGGTTTGTGACACACACACTCTGTCCAGTGGGGGTTGTGATGACACACGTTGTCCAATGGGGTTTCTGACACATGCACTCTGTCCAATGGGGGTTGTGACACACACGATGTCCAATGGGGTTTGTGACAAACACACGCTATACAATGGGGTTTGTGATACACACACTGTCCAATGGGGTTGGTGACAAATACACGCTATCCAATGTGTTTTGTTACACACACGCTGTGCAATGGAATTTCTGACACACACACTGTCTAATGGGGTTTGTGACAAACACACTGTCCAATCCGGGTTGTGACAGACACAAGCTGTCCCATGCTCTTTGTGACACGCACGCTGTCCAAAGTGGTTTGTGACACACACATTGTACAGGGGTGTTTGTGACACACACACTGTCCAATGGGGTTTGTGACACATAGGCTGTCCAATGGTTTTTGTGACACACACACTCTGTCCAATGGGGCTTTTGACACACACACAGTCCAATGGGGATTGTGACACACACACTGTACAGGGGGGTTTGTGACACACCCTGTGTCCAATGGGATTTGTGACACACACACTGTCCAATGGGGATTGTGACTCACACAAACTCTGTCCAATGGGGTTGGTGACACAGATGCTTCCCAATGGGGTTTGTTACACACACACTTTCCAGGGGGGTTTGTGACACACACGCTGTCCAGTGGGGATTGTGACACACACGCTGTCCAGAGGGTTTTGTGACCCACACACATTCCAATGGAGATTGTGACAGACACGCTGTCCAATGGGGTTTGTGAAACACACACACTGTCCAATGGGGATTATGACACACACACGCTGTCCAATGTTGGTTGTGACACACATGCTGTCCAATGGTGTGTGTGACAAACACGCTGCCCATTGCGGTTTGGGACAGACTCAATTTCCTATCTTGGGCCTTGAAAAGCAAGTCCTTTGGCGACACGGTACGCCAGAAAGAATTGAATCAGACAACGGTACTCATTTCAAAAACAGTCTTATAGACAATTGGGCCAAAGAACATGGTATTGAGTGGGTATATCATATTCTATATCATGCACCAGCCTCTGGGAAAATTGAAAGGTACAATGGTTTGCTAAAAACTACACTAAAGGCACTTAACTGCCACTGTCACTGTCACTGTCACTGGAGAACCAGACACATGTTTTGGTAAACCTATCAATGGAATGCAAACTTATTGATAAGCACGGATGGACATCTCGCGAGAGGGGCGACGAGAAGAAAGAGACCAAGAAACTGACCAACTGTGTATAACATTCCATTCACTTGAATACTTCATATAAAAGTGGGAGATCACAAGGATCTCGTTCGCTTTTCCCCTTTTGCCTTTTTCCCTTCTGCTTATGGCCAACATTGGAAGAGGAGCTTGCTAGTCGTCCCTGCAAACTGAGGCCTAGTGAGAGACTGAATCCAGCTCCGATTGGCTGCAGAGTCTAATCCAGGACTTTGGGTGCCGGCTCTGCAGTTGCTGAGACTTTCAAGATTGGTTTTGTATATTTTGTATTATTTTCTCTATTCTTATTAGTAGCATTAGTAAAACATTTTTAATTTTTCCCAACTCTCTTCACTCTGTCCTTCTTTTCCTCCCAATTGCCTCTCCTTAGTGGAAAGCGGGGAGAGGGAGGGGGAAGTGGGGGCGGGGAGAGGGGGTTAACAATACATCTGCCAGGGTTTTATTGTCACCCCGCAATCTTAACCCTCGACACACACACGGTGTCCAAAGGGGATTGCGACACACACGTTGTGCAATGGCGTTTGTGACACAGAAACTGTCAAGGGGTGTTTGTGACACACACACTGTCCAGGGGGGTTTGAGACACACACGCTGTTCAATGGTGTTTGAGACACAGAGGCTGTCAAATGGGGAGTGTGACACACAGGCTGTTCAATAGGGATTGTGACTCACACACGCTGTCCAAAGGGGTTTATGGCACACACACTGTGCAACTGGGTTTGTGACACACACACGCTGTCCAATGGGGTTTATGCCACACATACTCTATCCAATGGGGTTTCTGACACACAAGCTTTCCAATAGGGTTTGTGACACACACGCGCTGTACAATGGGGTTTGTGACACACACATTCCAATGGGTTTTGTGACACACATGCTGTCCAAAGCCTTTTGTGACACACACACTGTTTAATGGGTTTTGTGACACACACTCGCTGTCCAATTGTGTTTGTGACACACACGCTGTCAAATGGGGTTTGTGACACACACACTGTCCAATGGGATTTGTGACACAAACGCTGTATAATGGGTTTAGTGACACACACACAATCTAATGGGGTTGTGACACACAATCGCTGTCCAATGGCGTTTGTAGACACACACGCTGTGAAATGCTGTTTGTGACACAGACACTGTCCAGGGGGGTTTGTGACACACACACTGTCCAGGTGGGTTTGAGACACACACGCTGTCCAATGGGGATTGTGACATGCACGCTGTCCAATAGGGTTTATGGCACACACACACTGTCCAATGGGGTTTGTGTCACAGACACTTTCCAATGAGTTTTATGATACACACTCTGCCCAATGGGTTTTGTGAAACACACACAGTCTAAGGGGGTTTGTGAAATACACTCGCTGTCCAATGGTGTTTGTGACACAGACACACTATCCAGTGGGGTTTGTGACACACACACTGTCCAATGGGGTTTGTGACACACATGCTGTACAATGGGGTTTGTGACACACATGCTGTACAATGGGGTTTGTGACACACACAGTGTCCCCTGGGGTTTGTGACACACACGCTGCCCCATGCCTTTTGTGACACACGAGCTGTCCAATGTGGATTGTGACAAAAACATGCTGTCCAATGGGGTTTATGGCACACACACTCTCCAATGGGTTTTGTGAGACACACACACTATTCAATTGGGATTGTGAAACACACACATTCCAATGGGGTTTGTGACACACACGCTGTCCAAGGTGTTTTGTGACACACACACTGTCCAATGGGGATTGTGACACACAGGCTGTCCATTCCTGTTGATGACACACACATGGTCCAATGGGGCTTGTGACATCCACACTGTCCAATGGGGTTTCTGGCACAGACACTGTCCAACGGGGTTGGTGACACACAAAGGCTGTCCAATGGGGTTTGTGACACACACGCTGTCCATGGGTTTTGTGACACACACGCTGTCCAATGTCGTTTGTAATACACATGCTGTCCAATGGGGTTTGAGACAAAAAGGTTGTTCAATGGGTTTTTGACAAACACACTGTCCAATGGGGTTTCAGACACACATGTTGTCCAAAGGCGTTTGTGACACACAAACTGTCCAATGCGGTTTGTGACACACATGCTGTCCATTAGGGTTTGTGACACACACAAGCTGTCCAATGGGGTTTGTGACACACACACTGTCCCATGGGGCTTGAGGCACACATGCTGTCCAATAAGGATTGTGACACACACGCTGTCCGGGGGGTTTGTGACACACGCTGTCCAATGGGGTTTGTGACACACACACTTTCCATTGGGGTTTGTGACACACGCACGCTGTCCAATGGTGTTTGAGACATACACGCTGTTCAATGGCATTTGTGACACACACAGTGTGCAGGGGTGTTTGTAAGACACTCGCTGTCCAATGGGGATTGTGACACACACACGCTGTCCAATGGGGTTGGTGACACAGACACTTTCCAATGGGGTTTATGATACACATGCTGTCCAATGGGGCTTGTGAAACATACGCTGTCCGATGGCGTTTGTGACACACACGCTGTCCAATGGTGTTTGTGACACACCCATGCTTTCCAAAGGGATTTGTGACACACACACGCTATTCAGTGGGGTTTCTGACACCCATGCTGTCCAACAGGGTTTGTAATCCAGAAACTGTAAGGAGGGATTTGTAACACACAAAGTGTCTCAGCTACCTGAGACACTTAGACTAAGCCTAAAATATGCAGATCTCTCCATAAGGATGGTTTTCATACTGTACTTCCACAATCTGCTGGCAGTACAAAAAAATAAGCTGTAGATCTCCTTAGGCTGAGTCATGGTGCTTTGGTGCAGGGATCAGGCATATCATGGGAATATTTCACCATTTCTGCCCTCGTTTTCAGTGTATTACACCAAAACACCCACTTGCTGATTTCCTTTCAAGAGGAAAGTCTGCGATTTGCAGAATACCTCTGTTTTGGGGAAGTGAGAAATTTCTGAGTTGACACCAAGTCCGTCAGTGTCCCTGTCACCTGCAGAGTCACCGCATCCTCACCACGGTAGCGGGCATTGTGACAAAGTACGATGGTAGCTGGGTGTGACAGCCAGCCGCCCCCTAGGGGAGGAGGAGCCTGTCAGCCCCGGGCCTGTCACTGCCTGCTGTCCCTCCTGTTACCAGCCAGGCCTCTGAAAATTGGTCTAACCATGCCCAGACTTGGGGCCAAAGGGGCCCAAAGTCTCCAACAGACAAGTCTGGAAAAAAGATATGGGACAGAGGGAGAAAGCGAAGGGAGCAGAACAAAAGGAAAGGAAGAATAAAAAGTAGTGTTGGGCTGCATGAGTGATATGGAGGAACTGAAAGAAAAGAGGTAGGAAGCAGGAGAGTTAGAGAAAAGGAAAGAAGAGACATGCAGCCAGACGAGGGGTTAGTGAGAGAGGATGGGACAGAGAACAGGATCAGAAGGAAATAAGGCAAGGCAAGGACAGGCAAGGAAGTCAAGGCAAGGCTAGGCTGCAGGACATTTTTTTGCTTTATAGTTTCTAGCACATTCGTCTTCAGACGTGGTGGATAGCCATAAGACCGTATGGATTAGGCCCTAGCAAAAACCCCAGCTACTTGAGACACTTAGACTAAGCCTAAAATACGAAGATCTCTCCATAAGGATGGTTTTTATACTGTACTTTCACAATCTGCTGGCAGTACAAAAATATAAGCTGCAGATCTCCTTAGGCTGAGTCATGGTGCTTTGGTGTAGGGATCATGCATATCATGGGAATATTTCACCATTTCTACTCTGGTTTTAGTGTATTACACCAAAACACACACCTGATGACATCCTTCCAAGAGCAAAGGCAGCAATTTGCAGAATTCCGCTTCTTAGAGGAAGTGAGAAACTGCTGAGCTGCCAGAAAGTCCTGCATTGTCCCTGTTGCCTCCAGAGTCACCGCATCCTCACCACGGTAGCGGGCATTGTGACAAAGGTTCTATATCAGATGGATGTGGCAGACAAGCGCCCCCTAGCGGATGGGGAGCCTGTCAGCCCTGGGCCTGTCACTGCCTGCTGTCCCTGCTGCCACCAGCCAGGGCACTGAAAACTGGTCAAACCATGCCCAGACATGGGGCCAATTTGGCCCAAAGTCTCCAACAGAAAAGTTGTGAAGAAAGATATGGGACAGAGGGTGAAAGAGAAGGGAGCAGGAGAAAGGGAAGGAAGAATAAAAAAAGTGTTGGGCTGCAGAATTTAGATGGAGGAATTGCAAGAAAAGGGGCAGGAAGCAGGAGAGTGAGAGAAAAGGAAAGAAAGAAGAGACATGCAGCCAGATGAGGGGTTAGTGAGAGAGGATGAGACAGAGAACAGGAGGAGAAGGAAATAAGGCAAGGCAAGGACAGGCAAGGACAGGCTAGGCTGCAGGACATTTTTTTGCTTTATAGTTTCTAGCACATTCGTCTTCATATGAGGAGGAAAACCATAAGACCTTATGGATTAGGCCCAGGCAAAAACCCCAGCTACTTGAGACACTTAGACTAAGCCTGAAATACGAAAATCTCTCCATAAGGATGGTTTTTATACAGCATTCCACAATCTGCTGGCAGTACAAAAAAATAAGCTGCAGATCTCCTTAGGCTGAGTCATGGTGCTTTGGTGCAGGGACCATGCATATCATGGGAATATTTCACCATTTCTGCTCTGGTTTTCAGTGTATGACACCAAAAGACCCACCTGATGATATCCTTTCAAGAGCACAGGCAGCAATTTGCAGAATTCTGCTTCTTTGGGGAAGTGAGAAATTGCTGAACTGACACCAAGTCCTGCAGTGCCCCTGTCACCTGCAGAGTCACCGCATCCTCACGACGGTAGCGGGCATTGTGACAAAGGTTCTCTGTCAGCTGGGTGTGGCAGCCAGGCGCCCCCTAGGGGATGGGGAGCCTGTCAGCCCCGGGCCTGTCACTGCCTGCTGTCCCTGCTGTCACCAGCCAGGCCTCTGAAAACTTGTCAAACCGTGCCAGACGTAGGGCCAATTTGGCCCAAAGTCTCCAAGAGACAAGTCGGGAAGAAAGTTATGGGACAGAGGGAGAAAGCAAAGGGAGCAGGAGAAAGGGAAGGAAGAATAAAAAGTAGTGTTGGGCTGCAGAAGTGAGATGGAGGAATTGCAAGAAAAGAGGCAGGAAGCAGAGGAGTGAGAGAAAAGGAAAGAAGAGACATGCAGCCAGACGAGGGGTTAGTGAGAGAGGATGGGACAGAGAACAGGATGAGAAGGAAATAAGGCAAGGCAAGGACAGGCAAGGACAGGCAAAGCAAGGCTAGGCTGCAGGACTTTTTTTTGCTTTATAGTTTCTAGCATATTCGTCTTCAGACTAGGAGTAAGGCCATAAGACCGTATGGATTAGGCCCAAGCAAAAACCCCAGCTACTTGAGACACTAAGACTAAGCCTAAAGTACGCAGATCTCTCCATAAGGATGGTTTTTATACTGTGCTTCCACAATCTGCTGGCAGTACAAAAAAATAAGCTGCAGATCTCCTTAGGCTGAGTCATGGTGCTTTGGTGCAGGGACCATGCATATCATGGGAATATTTCACCATTTCTGCTCTGGTTTTCACAGTATGACACCAAAACACCCACCTGATGACATCCTTTCAAGAGCAAAGGCAGCAATTTGCAGAATTCCGCTTCTTTGGGGAAGTGAGAAATTGCTGAGCTGACACCAAGTCCTGCAGTGTCCCTGTCACCTGGAGAGTTACCGCATCCTCGCCACGGTAGCGGGCATTGTGAAAAAGGTTCTTTGTCAGATGGGTGTGGCAGCCAGGCGCCCCCTAGGGGATGGGGAGCCAGCCAGCCCCGAGCCTGTCACTGCCTGCTGTCTCTGCTGTCACCAGCCAGGCCTCTGAAAATTGGTCAAACCATGCCCAGTCTTGGGGCCAATTTGGCCCAAAGTCTCCAACAGACAAGTCGGGAAGAAAGATACGGGACAGAGGGAGAAAGCGAAGGGAGCAGGAGAAAGGGAAGGAAGAATGGAAAGCCCGAATTAAGAGGGAAATCAGTAGCCCACTTGACGTGCCTGTACACTAATGCATGCAGTATGGGCAACTAACAAGAGAAGCTGGAAGCCATCGTGTAGCAGGAAAGCTATGACATAGTTGCCATCACAGAAACATGGTGGGATGACTCATATGACTGGAGTGCTGCTATGTGTGGCTACAAGCTCTTCAGAAAAGATAGGTAGGGTAGGAGAGGTGGAGGGGTGGCTTTATATGTTAGAGAGTCACTCAACTCTGTTAAACTTGAGGTCAGTATGCAGGTTTGAGTTCCTGTGGACCAGAATCAGGGGAAAGTCCAACAAGGCTGACATCCTCGTGGGTGTCTGTTATAGACCGCGCAACCAGGACAATGGAGGAGATGAATTATTCTACAAGCAGCTGGCAGATGTCTCAAAATCGATGGCCCTTGTTCTTGTGGGTGACTTTAACCTGCCGGATATCTGCTGGGAGGTCAATACTGCACAGAAGAGGCAGTCTAGGAAGTTCCTGGAGTGTATAGAGGACAATTTCCTTCATCAGCTGGTAAATGAGCCCACCAGGGGCAAGACCCCGCTAGACCTACTGTTTACAAACAGAGAAGGGCTGGTGGGAGATGTAGTGGTTGGAGGCCGCCTGGGGCATAGCGACCATGAAATAATAGAATTTTCAGTACTCAGAGATGCAGGGAGAACCATTAACAAAACCTCTATGCTGGACTTCCCGAGGGCAGATTTTTGCCTATTCAGAAGTCTAGTTCAGAGCATACCCTGGGAAACAATGCTTAAAAACAAGGGGGCCCAGGAGGGTTGGACATGCTTCAAGCAGGTGGTTTTGAGTGCACAGGAACAGGCTATACCAGTGTGCCGAAAGGCTAGCCGGCGGGGAAGACAACCGGCTTGGCTAAACAGGGAGATTCTGAATGAAATCAGAAATAAAAAGAGACTTTACCGACTGTGGAAAAAAGGCCTGGCTACTTATGAAGGATTTATGGAAATAGCTAGATCATGCAGAAAAAAGATCAGGGAAACAAAAGTGCAATTTGAAGTTAACTTGGCCAATTCTGTCAGGGATAATAAAAAGTCCTTCTTCAAATATGTTAATAACAAAAGGAGGGGCAAGGAAAACCTCCATTCTCTGTTGGACTCTGAAGGAAATATAGTTAACAAAGATGAGGAGAAAGCTGAGGTACTTAATACCTACTTTGCCTCAGTTTTTACCAGTGAGACAGGTGGCCCTCAGGACAACTCATCTCTGGAGGTGGTTGACAGAGATAGGAAGCCAAATAGGCCCCTTGTATTCCAGGAGGAAATAGTTGGTGATTTACTGAGCCATCTGGATCCTCACAAGTCTATGGGACCAGATGGGATCCATCCTAGGGTGATGAGGGAGCTAGCAGAAGAACTTGCCAAGCCGCTCTCCATAATCTTCCAACAGTCCTGGCTCACTGGGGAGGTCCCATGTGATTGAAAATTGGCCAATGTTACCCCAGTCCACAAAAAGGGCTGCAGAGCTGACCCTGGCAACTACAGGCCTGTCAGTCTGACCTCGGTGCCTGGCAGGGTTATGGAGCAGATCATGCTGAGTGGAATCACACAGCACCTTCAGGATGGACAAGGGATCAGACCCAGCCAGCATGGGTTTAGGAGGGGCAGGTCCTGTCTGACCAACCTGATCTCCTTTTATGATCAGGTGACCCAGCTGGTGGATGAGGGGAAAGCCATGGATGTGGTCTATCTGGACTTCAGCAAGGCCTTTGACACTGTCTCCCATAATATACTCTTGCAAAAGCTGATAGCCCATGGCTTGGACAAGTGTACTCTACGCTGGGTTAAGAACTGGCTGGAGGGCCGGGCCCAGAGAGTGCTGGTGAATGGGGCTGCATCCAGCTGGCGGCCAGTCACTAGTGGTGTTCCCCAGGGGTCAGTGTTGGGTCCAGTCCTGTTTAACACCTTTATTGGTGATTTAGATGAGGGGATTGAGACCATCATCAGCAAATTTGCTGATGACACCAAGTTGGGAGGGAGTGTCGACCTACTGGAAGGCAGGAGGGCTCTGCAGAGGGATCTGGATAGACTGGAAAAATGGGCTGATTCCAATGGGATGAAGTTCAATAAGGCCAAGTGCCGGGTGCTGCACTTTGGTCACAACAACCCCCTGCAGCGCTACAGGCTGGGCACAGAGTGGCTGGAGAGCAGTCAGACAGAAAGGGACCTGGGGGTAGTAATTGACAGGAAGCTCAACATGAGCCAACAGTGTGCCCAGGTGGCCAAGAAGGCCAACGGTATCCTGTCCTGTATCAAAAATAGCGTGGTCAGCAGGACAAGGGAAGTGATCCTTCCCCTGTACTCTGCATTGGTGAGGCCACATCTGGAGTATTGTGTTCAGTTCTGGGCCTCTCAGTTCAGGAAAGACATTGAAGTGCTGGAGCGGGTCCAGAGAAGAGCAACACGACTGGTGAAGGGACTTGAACACAAGCCCTATGGGGAGAGGCTGAGGGAGCTGGGGTTGTTTAGTCTAGAGAAGAGGAGGCTTAGAGGTGACCTCATCAGTCTCTATAACTACCTGAAGGGAAGTTATAGCCAGGTGGGGATTGGTCTCTTCTCCCAGGCAGTTAGCAATAGGACAAGGGGGCATGGGCTTAAACTCTACCAGGGGAAATTTAGACTGGATATCAGATAGAAATTCTTTACAGAGAGAGTGGTCAGGCATTGGAATGGCCTGCCCAGGGAGGTAGTGGACTCGCCGTCCCTAGAGGTTTTTAAACTGAGATTGGACATGGCACTTAGTGCCATGATCTAGTAAACAGACTAGAGTTGGACCAAGAGTTGGACTTGATGATCGCTGAGGTCTTTTCTAACCCAGTCGATTCTGTGATACTGTGATTCTGTGATTCTGTGATTCTGTGAATAAAAAGTAGTGTTGGGCTGCAGGAGTGAGATGGAGGAATTGCAGGAGAAGAGGCAGGGAGCAGGAGAGTGAGAGAAAAGGAAAGAAGAGACATGCAGCCAGACGAGGGGTTAGTGAGAGAGGATGGGACAGAGAATAGGATGAGAAGGAAATAAGGCAAGACAAGGACAGGCAAGGCAAGGCTAGGCTGCAGGACATTTTTTTGCTTTATAGTTTCTAGCACATTGGTCTTCAGACTAGGAGGAGAGCCAGAAGACCGTATGGATTAGGCCAAAGCAAAAAACCCAGCTACTTGAGACGCTTGGACTAAGCCTAAAATATGCAGATCTCTCCATAAGGATGGTTTTTATACTGTACTTCCACAATCTGCTGGCAGTACAAAAAAATAAGCTGCAGATCTCCTTAGGCTGAGTCATGGTGCTTCGGTGCAGGGACCATGCATATCATGGGAATATTTCACCATTTCTGCTCTGGTTTTCAGTGTATGACACCAAAACACCCACCTGATGATATCCTTTCAAGAGCAAAGGCAGCAATTTGCAGAATTCCGTTTCTTTGGGGAACTGAGAAATTGCTGAGCTGCCACCAAGTCCTGCAGTGTCCCTGTCACCTGGAGAGTTACCGCATCCTCGCCACGGTAGCGGGCATTGTGACAAAGGTTCTATGTCAGCTGGGTGTGGCAGCCAGGCGCCCGCTAGGGGATGGGGAGCCTGTCAGCCCCGGGCCTGTCACTGCCTGCTGCCGCTGCTGTCACCAGCCAGGCCTCTGAAAATTGGTCAAACCATGCCCAGAGTTGGGGCCAATTTGGCCCAAAGTCTTGAAAAGACAAGTCGGGAAGAAAGATATGGGACAGAGGGAGAAAGCGAAGGGAGCAGGAGAAAGGGAAGGAAGAATAAAAAGTAGTGTTGGGCTTCAGGAGTGAGATGGAGGAATTGCAGGAAAAGAGGCAGGAAGCAGGAGAGTAAGAGAAAAGGAAAGTAGAGACATGCAGCCAGACGAGGGGTTAGTGAGGGAGGATGGGACAGAGAACAGGATGAGAAGGAAATAAGGCAAGGCAAGGACAGGCAAGGACAGGCAAAGCAAGGCTAGGCTGCAGGACATGTTATAGCTTTATAGTTTCTAGCACATTCGTCTTCAGACTAGGAGTAAGGCCATAAGACCGTATGGATTAGGCCCAAGCAGAAACCCCAGCTACTTGAGACACTTAGACTAAGCCTAAAATACGCAGATCTCTCCATAAGGATGGTTTTTATACTGTGCTTCCACAATCTGCTGGCAGTACAAAAATATAAGCTGCAGATCTCCTTAGGCTGAGTCATGGTGCTTTGGTGCAGGGACCATGCATATCACGGGAATATTTCAACATTTCTGCTCTGGTTTTCAGAGTATGACACCAAAACACACACCTGATGATATCCTTTCAAGAGCAAAGGCAGCAATTTGCAGAATTCCGCATCTTTGGGGAGCTGAGAAATTGCTGAGCTGCCACCAAGTCCTGCAGTGTCCCTGTCACCTGCAGAGTCACCACATACTTGCCACGGTAGCGGGCATTGTGACAAAGGTTCTATGTCAGCTGGGTGTGGCAGCCAGGCGCCCCCTAGGGGATGGGGAGCCTGTCAGCCCCGGGCCTGTCACTGCCTGCTGTCCCTGCAGTCACCAGCCAGGCCTCTGAAAATTGGTCAAACCATGCCCAGACTTGGGGCCAATTTGGCCCAAAGTCTTGAAAAGGCAAGTCGGGAAGAAAGATATGGGACAGAGGGAGAAAGCAAAGGGAGCAGGAGAAAGGGAAGGAAGAATAAAAAGTAGTGTTGGGCTGCAGAAGTGAGATGGAGGAATTGCAGGAAAAGAGGCAGGAAGCAGGAGAGTGAGAGAAAAGGAAAGACGAGACATGCAGCCAGACGAGGGGTTAGTGAGGGAGGATGGGACAGAGAACAGGATGAGAAGGAAATAAGGCAAGGCAAGGACAGGCAAGGACAGGCAAAGCAAGGCTAGGCTGCAGGACATTTTTTCGCTTTATAGTTTCTAGCACATTCGTCTTCAGACTAGGAGTAAGGCCATAAGACCGTATGGATTAGGCCCAAGCAGAAACCCCAGCTACTTGAGACACTTAGACTAAGCCTAAAATACGCAGATCTCTCCATAAGGATGGTTTTTATACTGTGCTTCCACAATCTGCTGGCAGTAAAAAAAAATAAGCTGCAGATCTCCTTAGGCTGAGTCATGGTGCTTTGGTGCAGGGACCATGCATATCATGGGAATATTTCACCATTTCTGCTCCGGTTTTCAGAGTATGACACCAAAACACCCACCTGATGATATCCTTTAAAGAGCAAAGGCAGCAGTTTGCAGAATTCCGTTTCTTTGGGGAACTGAGAAATTGCTGAGCTGACACCAAGTCCTGCAGTGTCCCTGTCACCTGCAGAGTCACTACATACTCGCCACGGTAGCGGGAATTGTGACAAAGGTTCTATGTCAGCTGGGTGTGGCAGCCAGGCGCCCCCTAGGGGATGGGGAGCCTGTCAGCCGCGGGCCTGTCACTGCCTGCTGTCCCTGCAGTCACCAGCCAGGCCTCTGAAAATTGGTCAAACCGTGCCCAGACTTGGGGCCAATTTGGCCCAAAGTCTTGAAAAGGCAAGTCGGGAAGAAAGATATGGGACAGAGGGAGAAAGCGAAGGGAGCAGGAGAAAGGGAAGGAAGAATGAAAAGTAGTGTTGGGCTGCAGGAGTGAGATGGAGGAATTGCCATTAAAGAGGCAGGAAGCAGGATAGTGAGAGAAAAGGAAAGAAGAGACATACAGCCAGACGAGGGGTTAGTGAGAGAGGATGGGACAGAGAACAGGATGAGAAGGAAATAAGGCAAGGCAAGGACAGGCAAGGACAGGCAAAGCAAGGCTAGGCTGCAGGATATTTTTCGCTTTATAGTTTCTAGCACATTCGTCTTCAGACTAGGAGTAAGGCCATAAGACCGTATGGATTAGGCCCAAGCAAAAACCCCAGCTACTTGAGACACTAAGACTAAGCCTAAAATACGCAGATCTCTCCATAAGGATGGTTTTTATACTGTGCTTCCACAATCTGCTGGCAGTACAAAAAAATAAGCTGCAGATCTCCTTAGGCTGAGTCATGGTGCTTTGGTGCAGGGACCATGCATATCATGGGAATATTTCACCATTTCTGCTCCGGTTTTCAGAGTATGACACCAAAACACCCACCTGATGATATCCTTTAAAGAGCAAAGGCAGCAGTTTGCAGAATTCCGTTTCTTTGGGGAACTGAGAAATTGCTGAGCTGCCACCAAGTCCTGCAGTGTCCCTGTCACCTGCAGAGTCACGACATACTCGCCACGGTAGCGGGCATTGTGACAAAGGTTCTATGTCAGCTGGGTGTGGCAGCCAGGCGCCCCCTAGGGGATGGGGAGCCTGTCAGCCGCGGGCCTGTCACTGCCTGCTGTCCCTGCAGTCACCAGCCAGGCCTCTGAAAATTGGTCAAACCGTGCCCAGACTTGGGGCCAATTTGGCCCAAAGTCTTGAAAAGGCAAGTCGGGAAGAAAGATATGGGACAGAGGGAGAAAGCGAAGGGAGCAGGAGAAAGGGAAGGAAGAATAAAAAGTAGTGTTGGGCTGCAGGAGTGAGATGGAGGAATTGCCATTAAAGAGGCAGGAAGCAGGAGAGTGAGAGAAAAGGAAAGACGAGACATGCAGCCAGACGAGGGGTTAGTGAGAGAGGATGGGACAGAGAACAGGATGAGAAGGAAATAAGGAAAGGCAAGGACAGGCAAGGACAGTGTCGAGGGTTGAGATTGCGGGGTGACAATAAAACCCTGGCAGATGTATTGTTAACCCCCTCTTCTTCCCCCCCACACTTCCCCCTCCCTCTCCCCCCTTTTCACTAAGGAGAGGCAATTGGGAGGAAAAGAAGCACAGAGTGAAGAGAGTTGTGAAAAATTAAAGATGTTTTACTAATGCTACTAATAAGAATAGAGAAAATAATACAAAATATACAAAACCAATCTTGAAAGTCTTAGCAACTGCCGAGCCGGCACCCAAAGTCCTGGATTAGACTCTGCAGCCAATCGGAGCTGGATTCAGTCTCTCACTAGGCCTCAGTTTGCAGGGACGACTAGCAAGCTCCTCTTCCAATGTTGGCCATAAGC
Source organism: Columba livia (assembly GCF_036013475.1). Taxonomy (NCBI): domain Eukaryota; kingdom Metazoa; phylum Chordata; class Aves; order Columbiformes; family Columbidae; genus Columba; species Columba livia. The sequence goes on along the minus strand of NW_027043009.1, from coordinate 2,098,396 downwards.
AGAAGGGAAAAGGGCAAAAGCACACAAGATCCTCGTGATCTCCCACTTTATATAAAGTACTCACGTGAATGGAATGTTATACACAGTTGGTCAGTTTCTTGCTCACTTGTTTCTCGTCGCCCCTCTCGCGAGATGTCCATCTGTGCTTATCATTAAGTTTGCATTCCATTGATAGGTTTACCAAAACATGTGTCTGGTGCTCCAGGAAAATGCAGTTAATATGAAGGCTTTAGCTGACAGGCAAAATTCACTGAAAGAGAAACTTGTTTTTACCAAAACCAGGACATTCCACCCCTTATAATATGCCATTCACTGAATGCTTAAACCTTATCAATACAATCTATCAATACAATCTAATTAATCACTACTACTATATATATATACATATGTACATATATACACACGCGTAATTAATCAGTGGACCATCCTTTAAAAAGTTCATTAAGTTCATTTTGTCACGACAGTCTCCCAGGGCAGGAAAAAATAGTACAAGTACATCTCATGACCACTGTTTGTGGGTTAAAGACATCAACTTCGAAGAAGTTGTCAGGCGCCACTCGAAGAAGCTAGCTCTGGTTTCATCATCATTGTCTTGATCTGGAAGACACTTATTAAACACTGTTAGTATGGCAATTCACATCATGCAGTTCAGTATTGAATATTTTCACCTAAACTCAAATCCCCTTGAGGTACACACCGAACTTCTCCATCCTTAAGCATCACCCACCAGGTGCTGCCAGGTCCCTGGGCAAAAACAATCCCACGAATGGGCTTGCCTTTGCCTGAGGCAGGAGTAACCCAGACTGCCTTTCCTAACATGTTTTTCATGTGTACTACAGGGACTTTATCTCCTTCTACAGTCCGTAGAATTTCTGATTGGGCAGGCCCGGCTCGATTGGTTGATCCCCTGGTGTTGACCAACCAAGTGGCTTTTGCTAAATGTGAATCCCAGTTTTTAAAGGTTCCACCACCAAGTGCCTTTAGTGTAGTTTTTAGCAAACCGTTGTACCTTTCAATTTTCCCAGAGGCTGGTGCATGATATGGAATATGATATACCCACTCAATACCATGTTCTTTGGCCCAATTGTCTATAAGACTGTTTTTGAAATGAGTACCATTGTCTGATTCAATTCTTTCTGGCGTACCATGTCGCCAAAGGACTTGCTTTTCAAGGCCCAAGATAGTATTTCGGACTGTAGCATGAGGTACGGCATATGTTTCCAACCATCCAGTGGTTGCTTCCACCATTGTAAGTACATAACGCTTACCTTGACGTGTTTGTGGAAGTGTAATATAATCAATCTGCCAAGCTTCTCCATACTTATACTTTAACCATCGCCCCCATACCATATAGGCTTTAACCGTTTTGCTTGTTTGATTTTGGCGCAAGTCTCACATTCATGAATAACCTGTGAAATAGTGTCCATAGTTAAATCCACCCCTCGATCGCGAGCCCATTTATATGTTGCATCTCTACCTTGATGCCCTGAAGCATCATGGGCCCACCGAGCTAGGAAAAGTTCACCTTTATGTTGCCAGTCCAAGTCCACCTCAGCTACTTTAATCTTAGCAGCTTGATCCGCTTGTTGGTTGTTTAGATGTTCCTCGGTGGCTCGACTTTTAGGCACATGAGCATCTACATGCCGAACTTTCACAGGCAGGCTCTCTAGGCGAGCAGCAATGTCTTGTCACAGTGTGGCAGCCCAAATGGGTTTACCTCTGCGCTGCCAGTTGCTTCTCTTCCATTGCTGTAGCCACCCCCACAAGGCATTTGCTACCATCCATGAGTCAGTATAGAGATAAAGTATTGGCCACTTCTCTCGTTCAGCAATGTCCAAAGCCAGCTGGATGGCTTTCACTTCTGCAAATTGACTGGATTCACCTTGTCCTTCAGTGGCTTCTGTAACTTGTCGTGTGGGACTCCACACAGCAGCTTTCCACCTTCGATATTTTCCTACAAGACGACAGGATCCATCTGTGAACAGTGCATACTGCTTATCAGTCTCTGAAAGAGTATTATACGGTGGTGCTTCTTCGGCACGTTTTACTTCCTCCTCATCTGGAGACATCCCAAAGTCTTTGCTTTCTGGCCAGTCTGTAATCACTTCTAAGATCCCTGGGCGATTGGGACTTCCAATTCGAGCTCGTTGCGTGATCAATGCAATCCATTTACTCCACGTAACTTCGGTTGCATGATGTGGAGAGGGAACCGTCCCTTTGAACATCCAGCTCAGCACTGGCAGTCGAGGTGCCAGGAGGAGCTGTGCTTCAGTACCGATCACTTCTGAAGCAGATCGAACTCCTTCATATGCTGCTAGTATCTCTTTTTCAGTTGGAGTATAGTTGGCCTCAGATCCTTTGTATCCTCGACTCCAAAAACCTAAGGGTCGACCTCGGGTTTCTCCTGGTGCTTTCTGCCAGAGGCTCCAGGTAAGTCCATTATCTCCGGCTGCGGTGTAGAGCACATTTTTAACATCTAGTCCAGTCCGAACTGGTCCAAGGGCCACCGCATGAGTTATCTCACGCTTAATTTGTTCAAAGGCTTGTCGTTGTTCAGGGCCCCACTCAAAATGGTTCTTTTTACGAGTCACTCGATAGAGGGGGCTCACAATCTGGCTGTAGTCAGGAATATGCATTCTCCAAAAACCTACAACGCCCAAAAAAGTCTGTGTCTCCTTTTTATTAGTAGGTGGAGACATTGCTGTAATTTTGTTGATCACATCCATTGGGATCTGACGACGGCCATCTTGCCATTTTATTCCTAAAAACTGGATCTCTCGTGCAGGTCCCTTGACCTTGCTTCGTTTTATGGCAAAACCAGCATCCAAAAGAATCTGAATTATTCTCTCACCTTTCTCGAAGACTTCTTTCGCTGTGTCGCCCCATACGATGATGTCATCAATATATTGCAAGTGTTCTGGAGCTTTACCTTGCTCCAGCGTGGTCTGGATCAGTCCATGGCAGATGGTAGGACTGTGTTTCCACCCCTGGGGCAAGCGATTCCACGTGTACTGGATGCCTCTCCAGGTGAAAGCAAACTGCGGCCTGCACTCTGCTGCTACAGGAATAGAGAAAAATGCATTAGCAATGTCAATTGTAGCATACCACTTAGCGGCCTTTGACTCCAGTTCAAATTGCAGTTCTAGCATGTCAGGCACAGCAGCACTCAGTGGTGGCGTAACTTCATTCAGGCCACGATAGTCTACAGTTAGTCTCCACTCGTCACTAGACTTACTCACTGGCCAGATTGGGCTGTTAAAAGGTGAGCGAGTCTTACTGATCACACCCTGGCTTTCCAATTGACGGATCAACTTCTGGATAGGAATCAAAGAGTCTCGGTTGGTGCGATATTGCCGACGATGCACTGTCGTGGTAGCAGTTGGCACTTGCTGATCGTCAACCATCAGCAGTCCTACAACAGAAGGGTCATCTGAAAGACCAGGCAAATCAGACAGCTGTTCAATTTTCTCAGTGTCCACAGCTGCTATACCAAATGCCCACCTATACCCTTTTGGGTCCTTAAAATACCCTCTCCTGAGGTAGTCTATGCCAAGGATGCATGGAGCATCTGGACCAGTCACAATGGGATGCTTTTGCCAGTTTTTTCCAGTTAGGCTCATTTCAGCCTCTACAACAGTCAGTTCCTGGGATCCCCCAGTCACTCCAACAATATTAATAGATTGCGTTCCTTTATAATTAGAAGGAATTATTGTGCACTGAGCACCAGTGTCCACTAAAGCTTTGTACTCCTGGGGGTGTGTTGTACCAGGCCATCGTATTTGTACAGTCCAATAAACTCTGTTATCCCTTTCCTCCACCTGGTTGGAGGCAGGGCACCTCTAATTTCTGTTTTGCACAGTCTCTGGGTGTGAATTAGAGGTTCCTTCAAGAGCATCAGAATCTCTTCTGCTCCTTTTGTAAACTGGAGCAGCCACCTTCCTAGGAGTTTTTCCTTTTATCTCACGTACTCGTTTTTGAAGTTCTGAGGTAGGTCTTCCATGCCACTTATTCATGTTTTCTCCCTGCTCATGTAGGAAGAACCACAGTGAACCTCTTTTTGTGGGCTGCCTCTGTCCTCTCTCTCGAGATTGGAAACGCCTTTTCCTAATAGCTGAAACATAGGTTTGTGCAGGTCGTGAATGGTATGTGTCTTCTCTGAGCTCTTTGATTTCTTGCAACAGCTTTTCAAACCGGTCATCAGATTTTTCACACAGTTTCTCTACAGCGGAGACACAAGCCTGTAGAGAACCAGCAAGGCTGTCCTCAAAGTTCCGAAGCTGCTCAATCACTTCATTAATCTCTTGTTGACCTCTAGCTGACCAGACCATTCCTGCCAATGACCTAGCATATGCAGGGGGTGCACTTTGTACAAATCTGCGCCACAGAGATCGTGTACAATTGATTCTATCTGGGTCTGTCCCCTCTTGGTTGTCTGATCCAAAATAGATGATCTCTCGCACAGCTAATTCTCTCAGGAACTGAATACCTCTCTCCATAGTATTCCATTTCCCTAACTTGGATATACAATCTTCCTTGTAGGGAAATCTTACTTTCATAGCTGCCAGGAGTCGGGTCCAGAGACTAGTGGCATTAGACTCTCTTGAAATTGCCCTATCAATGGTGCCTGGCTTCACCACCTTCCAATTCAATTGTTTCTGCCCCATTGTCCCAGCATCGGAGCAGCCAGGTTAAAATATTCTCGCCTTCACGACGACTAAAGTCTTTTCGCAGATCTCTCAGCTCACCTGGAGAAAAGGACCGAGTGGTGGTCACTTCATCTCCTCCCTGTCCTGATGGTGCACCTTGGGTTGATGTTGGCCCTGTGCCATCATCTGCTGCACGGGTAGTCTTTCTAGTGACTTTCTTACAACCAGCAACTGATGCTGATATGGGTTCACCATCATTTGATTTATTTCCAGAGTCTAAATGACTGTCACAGTGATTACAGCAGCAACAGTGCCCAGTGTGTGAAGAAGGGGGGGCTGCCTTTTTAGCCTTTGAGGCTGGAGAAGTAATGTTATCTGCAGCGACCTTGGCAGAGGACTCTGCGGAGGAGCTGTAGCTTCAGCCTGCGAAGCCGCCGTTGTGGGGGCAGTGGCTGCAGCGGCAGCTTTTGCTGTTTTGCTCTTTCTCGAGCGGCTCGGAGTGCTTTTTGCTAAAGCTTCCGAAGACACACCGCAAATCTCAGGACAACAAAGAGACGCAAACCTCCTGTTGAAGGCAATTTCTCTTAACAGAAGCACAAACTGACACACATTCAGCAAACCAGATAACACCATCACAGTTCTATCAAAACTCCAAGGATATTCAAAGCTCTCTAAAACATTTGCGAACTGTCCTAGCGAAAAAACGAAAGTATTGTTAGTCAGCCTTTCTAAAGATTCGCTCGACCAATTAGCAAACATAGAGCCATACTGCTCTTTAATCTCTCCTGGAGGCTTTTCAAGGTAAAGCAGAAGCGAGTAGAAATTCATTAGCGGCTGAAGTATAATGAAATAAACCAGTGACAAACCACACAGTATCATCATGACCATTGTCCAGTTCCTTGTTGTTATATAATGAATACTTCGATTTAAAAAGAAAGCCCAACACAGATATGGAATCAGTGAGCACAGTGTAGAAAATAACTGATACAACTTATGCCATAACATCTTTAAATCAGTGTAATTCACTTTGCCTCAATACAACTAAATAATATCCAAAGCAAACCGACGCGTGAGTATCACAACTCTATGAGTTGGCACTGTGCCAAGAAAACTGAAAGGTACGTCAGAGCACTGGAAAAGCCAAAAATCTTCAAATTTACCCCTTTCTCTTGCCCCACGTTGGGCGCCAATTATCTGTCGAGGGTTAAGATTGCGGGGTGACAATAAAACCCTGGCAGATGTATTGTTAACCCCCTCTTCTTCCCCCCCACACTTCCCCCTCCCTCTCCCCCCTTTTCACTTAGGAGAGGCAATTGGGAGGAAAAGAAGCACAGAGTGAAGAGAGTTGGGAAAAATTAAAGATGTTTTACTAATGCTACTAATAAGAATAGAGAAAATAATACAAAATATACAAAACCAATCTTGAAAGTCTCAGCAACTGCAGAGCCGGCACCCAAAGTCCTGGATTAGACTCTGCAGCCAATCGGAGCTGGATTCAGTCTCTCACTAGGCCTCAGTTTGCAGGGACGACTAGCAAGCTCCTCTTCCAATGTTGGCCATAAGCAGAAGGGAAAAGGGCAAAAGCACACGAGATCCTCGTGATCTCCCACTTTATATAAAGTACTCACGTGAATGGAATGTTATACACAGTTGGTCAGTTTCTTGCTCACTTGTTTCTCGTCGCCCCTCTCGCGAGATGTCCATCTGTGCTTATCATTAAGTTTGCATTCCATTGATAGGTTTACCAAAACATGTGTCTGGTGCTCCAGGAAAATGCAGTTAATATGAAGGCTTTAGCTGACAGGCAAAATTCACTGAAAGAGAAACTTGTTTTTACCAAAACCAGGACAGACAGGCAAAGCAAGGCTAGGCTGCAGGACATTTTTTCGCTTTATAGTTTCTAGCACATTCGTCTTCAGACTAGGAGTAAGGCCATAAGACCGTATGGATTAGGCCCAAGCAAAAACCCCAGCTACTTGACACACTAAGACTAAGCCTAAAATACGCAGATCTCTCCATAAGGATGGTTTTTATACTGTGGTTCCACAATCTGCTGGCAGTACAAAAAAATAAGCTGCAGATCTCCTTAGGCTGAGTCATGGTGCTTTGGTGCAGGGACCATGCATATCATGGGAATAGTTCACCATTTCTGCTCTGGTTTTCAGAGTATGACACCAAAACACCCACCTGATGATATCCTTTCAAGAGCAAAGGCAGCAATTTGCAGAATTCCGCTTCTTTGGGGAAGTGAGAAATTGCTGAGCTGACACCAAGTCCTGCAGTGTCCCTGTCACCTGCAGAGTCACCACATACTCGCCACGGTAGCGGGCATTGTGACAAAGGTTCTATGTCAGCTGGGTGTGGCAGCCAGGCGCCCCCTAGGGGATGGGGAGCCTGTCAGCCCCGGGCCTGTCACTGCCTGCTGTCCCTGCTGTCACCAGCCAGGCCTCTGAAAATTGGTCAAACCATGCCCAGACTTGGGGCCAATTTGGCCCAAAGTCTTGAAAAGACAAGTCAGGAAGAAAGATATGGGACAGAGGGAGAAAGCGAAGGGAGCAGGAGAAAGGGAAGGAAGAATAAAAAGTAGTGTTGGGCTGCAGGAGTGAGATGGAGGAATTGCCATTAAAGAGGCAGGAAGCAGGAGAGTGAGAGAAAAGGAAAGAAGAGACATGCAGCCAGACGAGGGGTTAGTGAGAGAGGATGGGACAGAGAACAGGATCAGAAGGAAATAAGGCAAGGCAAGGACAGGCAAGGACAGGCAAAGCAAGGCTAGGCTGCAGGGCATTTTTTCGCTTTATAGTTTCTAGCACATTCGTCTTCAGACTAGGAGTAAGGCCATAAAACCGTATGGATTAGGCCCAAGCAAAAACCCCAGCTACTTGAGACACTCAGGATAAGCCTAAAATACGCAGATCTCTCCATAAGGATGGTTTTTATACTGTGCTTCCACAATCTGCTGGCAGTACAAAAAAATAAGCTGCAGATCTCCTTAGGCTGAGTCATGGTGCTTTGGTGCAGGGACCATGCATATCATGGGAATATTTCACCATTTCTGCTCTGGTTTTCAGAGTATGACACCAAAACACCCACCTGATGATATCCTTTCAAGAGCAAAGGCAGCAATTTGCAGAATTCCGCTTCTTTGGGGAAGTGAGAAATTGCTGAGCTGCCACCAATTCCTGCAGTGTCCCTGTCACCTGCAGAGTCACCACACACTCGCCACGGTAGTGGGCATTGTGACAAAGGTTCTATGTCAGCTGGGTGTGGCAGCCAGGCGACCCCTTAGGTGATGGGGAGCCTGTCAGCCCCGGGCCTGTCACTGCCTGCTGTCCCTGCTGCCACCAGCCAGGGCTCTGAAAATTGGTCAAACCATGCCCAGACTTGGGGCCAATTTGGCCCAAAGTCTTGAAAAGACAAGTCGGCAAGAAAGATATGGGACAGAGGGAGAAAGCGAAGGGAGCAGGAGAAATGGAAGGAAGAATAGAAAGTAGTGTTGGGCTGCAGGAGTGAGATGGAGGAATTGCCATTAAAGAGGCAGGAAGCAGGTGAGTAAGAGAAAAGGAAAGAAGAGACATGCAGCCAGACGAGGGGTTAGTGAGAGAGGATGGGACAGAGAACAGGATGAGAAGGAAATAAGCCAAGGCAAGGACAGGCAAGGACAGGCAAAGCAAGGCTAGGCTGCAGGGCATTTTTTCGCTTTATAGTTTCTAGCACATTCGTCTTCAGACTAGGAGTAAGGCCATAAGACCGTATGGATTAGGCCCAAGCAAAAACCCCAGCTACTTGAGACACTCAGGATAAGCCTAAAATACGCAGATCTCTCCATAAGGATGGTTTTCATACTGTGCTTCCACAATCTGCTGGCAGTACAAAAATATAAGCTGCAGATCTCCTTAGGCTGAGTCATGGTGCTTTGGTGCAGGGACCATGCATATCATGGGAATATTTCAAAATTTCTGCTCTGGTTTTCAGAGTATGACACCAAAACACTGACCTTACGACATCCATTCAAGAGCAAAGGCAGCAATTTGCAGAATTCCGCTTCTTTGGGGAAGTGAGAAATTGCTGAGCTGACACCAAGTCCTGCAGTGTCCCTGTCACCTGCAGAGTCACCGCATCCTCACCACGGTAGCGGGCATTGTGACAAAGGTTCTATGTCAGCTGGGTGTGGCAGCCAGGCGCCCCCTAGGGGATGGGGAGCCTGTCAGCCCCGGGCCTGTCACTGCCTGCTGTCCCTGCTGTCACCAGCCAGGCCTCCGAAAATTGGTCAAACCATGCCCAGACATGGGGCCAATTTGGCCCAAAGTCTTGAAAAGGCAAGTCGGGAAGAAAGATATGGGACAGAGGGAGAAAGCGAAGGGAGCAGGAGAAAGGGAAGGAAGAATAGAAAGTAGTGTTGGGCTGCAGGAGTGAGATGGAGGAATTGCAAGAAAAGAGGCAGGAAGCAGGAGAGTGAGAGAAAAGGAAAGACGAGACATGCAGCCAGACGAGGGGTTAGTGAGAGAGGATGGGACAGAGAACAGGATCAGAAGGAAATAAGGCAAGGCAAGGAAGTCAAGGCAAGGCTAGGCTGCAGGACATTTTTTTGATTTATAGTTTCTCACACATTCGTCTTCAGACTAGGAGTAAGGCCATAAGACCGTATGGATTAGGCCCAAGCAAATACACCGGCTACTTGAGACACTTAGACTAAGCCTAAAATACGCAGATCTCTCCATAAGGATGGTTTTTATACTGTGCTTCCAAAATCTGCTGGCAGTACAAAAAAATAAGCTGCAGATCTCTTAGGCTGAGTCATGGTGCTTTGGTGCAGGGACCATGCATATCATGGGAATATTTCACCATTTCTGCTCTGGTTTTCTGTGTATGACACCAAAACACCCACCTGATGACATCCTTTAAAGAGCAAAGGCAGCAATTTGCAGAATTTCGCTTCTTTGGGGAAGTGAGAAATTGCTGAGCTGACACCAAGTCCTGCAGTGTCCCTGTCACCTGCAGAGTCACCACATACTCGCCACGTTAGCGGGCATTGTGACAAAGGTTCTACGTCAGCTGGGTGTGGCAGCCAGGCGCCCCTTAGGTGATGGGGAGCCTGTCAGCCCTGGGCCTGTCACTGCTGGCTGTCCCTGCTGTCACCAGCCAGGCCTCTGAAAATTGGTCAAATCATGCCTAGACTTGGGGCCAGTTTGGCCCAAAGTCTTGAAAAGACAAGTTGGGAAGAAAGATATGGGACAGAGGGAGAAAGCGAAGGGAGCAGGAGAAAGGGAAGGAAGAATAAAAAGTAGTGTTGGGCTGCAGGAGTGAGATGGAGGAATTGCAGGAAAAGAGGAAGGAAGTAGGAGAGTGAGAGAAAAGACGAGACAAGCAGCCAGACGAGGGGTTAGTGAGAGAGGATGAGACAGAGAACAGGATGAGAAATAAATAAGGCAAGGCAAGGACAGGCAAAGACAGGCAAAGCAAGGCTAGGTTGCAGGACATTTTTTTGCTTTATAGTTTCTAACACATTCGTCTTCAGACTGGGAGTAAGGCCATAAGACCGTATGGATTAGGCCCAAGCAAAAACCCCAGCTACTTGAGACACTTAGACTAAGCCTAAAATACGCAGATCTCCCCATAAGGATGGTTTTTATACTGTGCTTCCACAATCTGCTGGCAGTACAAAAAAATAAGCTGCAGATCTCCTTAGGCTGAGTCATGGTGCTTTGTTGCAGGGACCATGCATATCATGGCAATATTTCACCATTTCTGCTCTGGTTTTCAGTGTATGACACCAAAAGACCCACCTGATGATATACTTTCAAGAGCAAAGGCAGCAATTTGCAGAATTCCGCTTCTTTGGGGAAGTGAGAAATTGCTGAGCTGACACCAAGTCCTGCAGTGTGCCTGTCACCTGCAGAGTCACCACATACTCGCCACGGTAGAGGGCATTGTGGCAAATGTTCTATGTCAGCTGGGTGTGGCAGCCAGGCGCCCCCTAGGGGATGGGGAGCCTGTCAGCCCCGGGCCTGTCACTGCCTGCTGTCCCTGCTGTCACCAGCCAGGCCTCTGAAAATTGGTCAAACCATGCCCAGACTTGGGGCCAATTTGGCCCAAAGTCTGGAAAAGACAAGTTAGGAAGAAAGATATGGGACAGGGGGAGAAAGCGAAGGGAGCAGGAGAAAGGTAAGGAAGAATAAAAAGTAGTGTTGGTCTGCAGGAGTGAGATGGAGGAATTGCCATTAAAGAGGCAGGAAGCAGGAGAGTGATAGAAAAGTAAAGAAGAGACATGCATCCAGACTAGGGGTTAGTGAGAGAGGATGGGACAGAGAACAGGATGAGAAGGAAATAAGGCAAGGCAAGGACAGGCAAAGCAAGGCTAGGCTGCAGGACATTTTTTTGCTTTATTGTTTCTAGCACATTCGTCTTCAGACTAGGAGTAAGGCCATAAGACCGTATGGATTAGGCCCAAGCAAAAACCCCAGCTACTTGAGACACTCAGGATAAGCCTAAAATACGCAGATCTCTCCATAAGGATGGTTTTTATACTGTGCTTCCACAATCTGCTGGCAGTACAAAAAAATAAGCTGCAGATCTCCTTAGGCTGAGTCATGGTGCTTTGGTGCAGGGACCATGCATATCATGGGAATATTTCACCATTTCTGCTCTGGTTTTCAGTGTATGACACCAAAACACTGACCTTACGACATCCATTCAAGAGCAAAGGCAGCAATTTGCAGAATTCCGCTTCTTTGGGGAAGTGAGAAATTGCTGAGCTGACACCAAGTCCTGCAGTGTCCCTGTCACCTGCAGAGTCACCGCATCCTCACCACGGTAGCGGGTATTGTGACAAAGGTTCTATGTCAGAAGGGTTTGGCAGCCATGCGCCCCCTAGGGGATGGGGAGCCTGTCAGCCCCGGGCCTGTCACTGCCTGCTGTCCCTGCTGTCACCAGCCAGGCCTCCGAAAATTGGTCAAACCATGCCCAGACTTGGGGCCAATTTGGCCCAAAGTCTTGAAAAGGCAAGTCGGGAAGAAAGATATGGGACAGAGGGAGAAAGCGAAGGGAGCAGGAGAAAGGGAAGGAAGAATAGAAAGTAGTGTTGGGCTGCAGGAGTGAGATGGAGGAATTGCAGGAAAAGAGGGAGGAAGTAGGAGAGTGATAGAAAAGGAAAGACAAGACATGCAGCTAGACGACGGGTTAGTGAGAAAGGATGGGACAGAGAACAGGATGAGAAGGAAATAAGCCAAGGCAAGGACAGGCAAGGCTAGGCAAAGCAAGGCTAGGCTGCAGGACATGTTTTCGCTTTATAGTTTCTAGCTCATTCATCTTCAGACTAGGAGTAAGGCCATAAGACCGTATGGATTAGGCCCAAGCAAAAACCCCAGCTACTTGAGACACTTAGACTAAGCCTAAAATACGCAGATCTCCCCATAAGGATGGTTTTTATACTGTGCTTCCACAATATGCTGGCAGTACAAAAAAATAAGCTGCAGATCTCTTAGGCTGAGTCATGGTGCTTTGGTGCTAGGCCCATGCCTATCATGGGAATATTTCACCATTACTGCTCTGGTTTTCAGTGTATGACACCAAAACACCCACCTGATGACATCCTTTCAAGAGCAAAGGCAGCAATTTGCAGAATTCTGATTCTTTGGGGAAGTGAGAAATTGCTGAGCTGACACCAAGTCCTGCAGTGTCCCTGTCACCTGCAGAGTCACCGCATCCTCACCACGGTAGCGGGCATTGTGACCAAGGTTCTATGTCAGAAGGGTTTGGCAGCCATGCGCCCCTTAGGGGATGGGGAGCCTGTCAGCCCCGGGCCTCTCACTGCCTGCTGTCCCTGCTGTCACCAGCCAGGCCTCTGAAAATTGGTCCAACCATGCCCAGACTTGGGGCCAATTTGGCCCAAAGTCTTGAAAAGGCAAGTCGGGAAGAAAGATATGGGACAGAGGGAGAAAGCGAAGGGAGCAGGAGAAAGGGAAGGAAGAATAGAAAGTAGTGTTGGGCTGCAGGAGTGAGATGGAGGAATTGCAGGAAAAGAGGGAGGAAGTAGGAGAGTGATAGAAAAGGAAAGACGAGACATGCAGCTAGACGAGGGGTTAGTGAGAGAGGATGGGACAGAGAACAGGATGAGAAGGAAATAAGGCAAGGCAAGGACAGGCAAGGACAGGCAAAGCAAGGCTAGGCTGCAGGACATTTTTTCGCTTTATAGTTTCTAGCACATTCGTGTTCAGACTAGGAGTAAGGCCATAAGACCGTATGGATTAGGCCCAAGCAAAAACCCCAGCTACTTGAGACACTTAGACTAAGCCTAAAATACGCAGATCTCTCCATAAGGGTGGTTTTTATACTGTGCTTCCACAATCTGCTGGCAGTACAAAAAAATAAGCTGCAGGTCTCCTTAGGCTGAGTCATGGTGCTTTGGTGCAGGGACCATGCATATCATGGGAATATTTCACCATTTCTGCTCTGGTTTTCAGTGTATGACACCAAAACACCGACCTTACGACATCCATTCAAGAGCAAAAGCAGCAATTTGCAGAATTCCGCTTCTTTGGGGAAGTGAGAAATTGCTGAGCTGACACCAAGTCCTGCAGTGTCCCTGTCACCTGCAGAATCACCGCATCCTCACCACGGTAGCAGGCATTGTGACAAAGGTTCTATGTCAGAAGGATTTGGCAGCCATGCGCCCCCTAGGGGATGGGGAGCCTGTCAGCCCCGGGCCTGTCACTGCCTGCTGTCCCTGCTGTCACCAGCCAGGGCTCTGAAAATTGGTCAAACCATGCCCAGACTTGGGGCCAGTTTGGCCCAAAGTCTTGAAAATACAAGTCAGGAAGAAAGATATGGGACAGAGGGAGAAAGCGAAGGGAGCAGGAGAAAGGGAAGGAAGAATAAAAAGTAGTGTTGGGCTGCAGGAGTGAGATGGAGGAACTGCCATTAAAGAGGCAGAAAGCAGGAGAGTGGGAGAAAAGGAAAGAAGAGACATGCAGCCAGACAAGGGGTTAGTGAGAGAGGATGGGACAGAGAACAGGATGAGAAGGAAATAAGGCAAGGCAAGGACAGGCAAGGACAGGCAAAGCAAGGCTAGGCTGCAGGACATTTTTTTGCTTTATAGATTCTAGCACATTCGTCTTCAGACTAGGAGTAAGGCCATAAGACCGTATGGATTAGGCCCAAGCAAAAACACCGGGTACTTGAGACACTTAGAATAAGCCTAAAATACGCAGATCTCCCCATAAGGATGGTTTTTATACTGTGCTTCCACAATCTACTGGCAGTACAAAAAAATAAGCTGCAGATCTCTGAGGCTGAGTCATGGTGCTTTGTTGCAGGGCCATGCATATCATGGGAATATTTCACCCTTTCTGCTCTGGTTTTCAGTGTATGACACCAAAACACCTACCTGATGACATCCTTTCAAGAGCAAAGGCAGCAATTTGCAGAATTCCGCTTCTTTGGGGAAGTGAGAAATAGCTGAGCTGACACCAAGTCCTGCAGTGTCCCTGTCACCTGCAGAGTCACCACATACTCGCCACGGTAGCAGGCATTGTAACAAAGGTTCTATGTCAGCTGGGTGTGGCAGCCAGGCGCCCCCTAGGGGATGGGGAGCCTGTCAGCCCCGGGCCTGTCACCGCCTGCTGTCCCTGCTGTCACCAGCCAGGCCTCTGAAAATTGGTCAAACCATGCCCAGACTTGGGGCCAATTTGGCCCAAAGTCTTGAAAAGACAAGTCAGGAAGAAAGATATGGGACAGAGGGAGAAAGCGAAGGGAGCAGGAGAAAGGGAAGGTAGAATAGAAAGTAGTGTCGGGCTGCAGGAGTGAGATGGAGGAATTGCAGGAAAAGAGGGAGGAAGTAGGAGAGTGATAGAAAAGGAAAGACGAGACATGCAGCCAGACGAGGGGTTAGTGAGAGGAGATTGGACAGAGAACAGGATGAGAAGGAAATAAGGCAAGGCAAGGACAGGCAAGGACAGGCAAAGCAAGGCTAGGTTGCAGGACATTTTTTCGCTTTATAGTTTCTAGCACATTCGTGTTCAGACTAGGAGTAAGGCCATAAGACCATATGGATTAGGCCCAAGCAAAAACCCCAGCTACTTGAGACACTTAGACTAAGCCTAAAATACGCAGATTACTCCTTAAGGATTGTTTTTATACTGTGCTTCCAAAATATGCTGGCAGTACAAAAAAATAAGCTGCAGATCTCTTAGGCTGAGTCATGGTGCTTTGGTGCAGGGCCCATGCATATCATGGGAATATTTCACCATTACTGCTCTGGTTTTCAGTGTATGACACCAAAACACCCACCTGATGACATCCTTTCAAGAGCAAAGGCAGCAATTTGCAGAATTCTGATTCTTTGGGGAAGTGAGAAATAGCTGAGCTGACACCAAGTCCTGCAGTGTCCCTGTCACCTGCAGAGTCACCGCATCCTCACCACGGTAGCGGGCATTGTGACAAAGGTTCTATGTCAGAAGGGTTTGGCAGCCATGCGCCCCCTAGGGGATGGGGAGCCTGTCAGCCCCGGGCCTCTCACTGCCTGCTGTCCCTGCTGTCACCAGCCAGGCCTCTGAAAATTGGTCAAACCATGCCCAGACTTGGGGCCAATTTGGCCCAAAGTCTTGAAAAGGCAAGTCGGGAAGAAAGATATGGGATAGAGGGAGAAAGCGAAGGGAGCAGGAGAAAGGGAAGGAAGAATAGAAAGTAGTGTTGGGCTGCAGGAGTGAGATGGACGAATTGCAGGAAAAGAGGGAGGAAGTAGGAGAGTGATAGAAAAGGAAAGACGAGACATGCAGCCAGACGAGGGGTTAGTGAGAGAGGATGGGACAGAGAACAGGATGAGAAGGAAATAAGGCAAGGCAAGGACAGGCAAGGACAGGCAAAGCAAGGCTAGGCTGCAGGGCATTTTTTCGCTTTATAGTTTCTAGCACATTCGTGTTCAGACTAGGAGTAAGGCCATAAGACCGTATGGATTAGGCCCAAGCAAAAACCCCAGCTACTTGAGACACTTAGACTAAGCCTAAAATACGCAGATCTCTCCATAAGGGTGGTTTTTATACTGTACTTCTACAATCTGCTGGCAGTACAAAAAAATAAGCTGCAGGTCTCCTTAGGCTGAGTCATGGTGCTTTGGTGCAGGGACCATGCATATCATGGGAATATTTCACCATTTCTGCTCTGGTTTTCAGTGTATGACACCAAAACACCCACCTGATGACATCCTTTCAAGAGCAAAGGCAGCAATTTGCAGAATTCCGCTTCTTTGGGGAAGTGAGAAATAGCTGAGCTGACACCAAGTCCTGCAGTGTCCCTGTCACCTGCAGAGTCACCACATACTCGCCACGGTAGCGGGCATTGTGACAAAGGTTCTATGTCAGCTGGGTGTGGCCGCCAGGCACCCCCTAGGGGATGGGGAGCCTGTCAGCCCCGGGCCTGTCACTGCCTGCTGTCCCTGCTGTCACCAGCCAGGCTTCTGAAAATTGGTCAAACCATGCCCAGACATGGGGCCAATTTGGCCCAAAGTCTTGAAAAGACAAGTCGGGAAGAAAGATATGGGACAGAGGGAGAAAGCGAAGGGAGCAGGAGAAAGGGAAGGAAGAATAAAAAGTAGTGTTGGGCTGCAGGAGTGAGATGGAGGAATTGCCATTAAAGAGGCAGGAAGCAGGAGAGTGATAGAAAAGGAAAGACGAGACGTGCAGCCAGACGAGGGGTTAGTGAGAGGAGATTGGACAGAGAACAGGATGAGAAGGAAATAAGGCAAGGCAAGGACAGGCAAGGACAGGCAAAGCAAGGCTAGGCTGCAGGACATTTTTTCGCTTTATAGTTTCTAGCACATTCATCTTCAGGCTAGGAATAAGGCCATAAGACCGTATGGATTAGGCCCAAGCAAAAACCCCAGCTACTTGAGACACTCAGGATAAGCCTAAAATACGCAGATCTCTCCATAAGGATGGTTTTTATACTGTGCTTCCACAATCTGCTGGCAGTACAAAAAAATAAGCTGCAGATCTCCTTAGGCTGAGTCATGGTGCTTTGGTGCAGGGACCATGCATATCATGGGAATATTTCACCCTTTCTGCTCTGGTTTTCAGTGTATGACACCAAAACACCTACCTGATGACATCCTTTCAAGAGCAAAGGCAGCAATTTGCAGAATTCCGCTTCTTTGGGGAAGTGAGAAATAGCTGAGCTGACACCAAGTCCTGCAGTGTCCCTGTCACCTGCAGAGTCACCACATACTCGCCACGGTAGCAGGCATTGTGACAAAAGTTCTATGTCAGCTGGGTGTGGCAGCCAGGCGCCCCCTAGGGGATGGGGAGCCTGTCAGCCCCGGGCCTGTCACTGCCTGCTGTCCCTGCTGTCACCAGCCAGGCCTCTGAAAATTGGTCAAACCATGCCCAGACTTGGGGCCAATTTGGCCCAAAGTCTTGAAAAGACAAGTCAGGAAGAAAGATATGGGACAGAGGGAGAAAGCGAAGGGAGCAGGAGAAAGGGAAGGAAGAATAGAAAGTAGTGTCGGGCTGCAGGAGTGAGATGGAGGAATTGCAGGAAAAGAGGGAGGAAGTAGGAGAGTGATAGAAAAGGAAAGACGAGACATGCAGCCAGACGAGGGGTTAGTGAGAGGAGATTGGACAGAGAACAGGATGAGAAGGAAATAAGGCAAGGCAAGGACAGGCAAGGACAGGCAAAGCAAGGCTAGGCTGCAGGACATTTTTTCGCTTTATAGTTTCTAGCACATTCGTGTTCAGACTAGGAGTAAGGCCATAAGACCATATGGATTAGGCCCAAGCAAAAACCCCAGCTACTTGAGACACTTAGACTAAGCCTAAAATACGCAGATTACTCCTTAAGGATTGTTTTTATACTGTGCTTCCAAAATATGCTGGCAGTACAAAAAAATAAGCTGCAGATCTCTTAGGCTGAGTCATGGTGCTTTGGTGCAGGGCCCATGCATATCATGGGAATATTTCACCATTTCTGCTCTGGTTTTCAGTGTATGACACCAAAACACCCACCTGATGACATCCTTTCAAGAGCAAAGGCAGCAATTTGCAGAATTCCGCTTCTTTGGGGAAGTGAGAAATTGCTGAGCTGACACCAAGTCCTGCAGTGTCCCTGTCACCTGCAGAGTCACCACATACTCGCCACGGTAGCGGGCATTGTGACAAAGGTTCTATGTCAGCTGGGTGTGGCCGCCAGGCACCCCCTAGGGGATGGGGAGCCTGTCAGCCCCGGGCCTGTCACTGCCTGCTGTCCCTGCTGTCACCAGCCAGGCTTCTGAAAATTGGTCAAACCATGCCCAGACATGGGGCCAATTTGGCCCAAAGTCTTGAAAAGACAAGTCGGGAAGAAAGATATGGGACAGAGGGAGAAAGCGAAGGGAGCAGGAGAAAGGGAAGGAAGAATAAAAAGTAGTGTTGGGCTGCAGGAGTGAGATGGAGGAATTGCCATTAAAGAGGCAGGAAGCAGGAGAGTGATAGAAAAGGAAAGACGAGACATGCAGCCAGACGAGGGGTTAGTGAGAGGAGATTGGACAGAGAACAGGATGAGAAGGAAATAAGGCAAGGCAAGGACAGGCAAGGACAGGCAAAGCAAGGCTAGGCTGCAGGACATTTTTTCGCTTTATAGTTTCTAGCACATTCGTCTTCAGACTAGGAGTAAGGCCATAAGACCATATGGATTAGGCCCAAGCAAAAACCCCAGCTACTTGAGACACTTAGACTAAGCCTAAAATACGCAGATTACTCCATAAGGATTGTTTTTATACTGTGTTTCCACAATCTGCTGGCAGTACAAAAAAATAAGCTGCAGATCTCTTAGGCTGAGTCATGGTGCTTTGGTGCAGGGACCATGCATATCATGGGAATATTTCACCATTTCTGCTCTGGTTTTCAGTGTATGACACCAAAACACCCACCTGATGACATCCTTTCAAGAGCAAAGGCAGCAATTTGCAGAATTCCGCTTCTTTGGGGAAGTGAGAAATTGCTGAGCTGACACCAAGTCCTGCAGTGTCCCTCTCACCTGCAGAGTCACGACATACTCGCCACGGTAGCAGGCATTGTGACAAAGGTTCTATGTCAGCTGGGTGTGGCAGCCATGCGCCCCCTAGGGGATGGGGAGCCTGTCAGCCCCGGGCCTGTCACTGCCTGCTGTCCCTGCTGTCACCAGCCAGGCCTCTGAAAATTGGTCAAACCATGCCCAGACTTGGGGCCAATTTGGCCCAAAGTCTTGAAAAGACAAGTCGGGAAGAAAGATATGGGACAGAGGGAGAAAGCGAAGGGAGCAGGAGAAAGGGAAGGAAGAATAAAAAGTAGTGTTGGGCTGCAGGAGTGAGATGGAGGAATTGCAGGAAAAGAGGGAGGAAGTAGGAGAGTGATAGAAAAGGAAAGACGAGACATGCAGCCAGACGAGGGATTAATGAGAGAGGATGGGACAGAGAACAGGATGAGAAGGAAATAAGGCAAGGCAAGGACAGGCAAAGCAAGGCTAGGCTGCAGGACATTTTTTTGCTTTATAGTTTATAGCACATTCGTCTTCAGACTAGGAGTAAGGCCATAAGACCGTATGGATTAGGCCCAAGCAAAAACCCCAGCTACTTGAGACACTTAGACTAAGCCTAAAATACGCAGATTACTCCATAAGGATTGTTTTTATACTGTGCTTCCACAATCTGCTGGCAGTACAAAAAAATAAGCTGCAGATCACCTTAGGCTGATTCATGGTGCTTTGTTGCAGGCACCATGCATATCATGACAATATTTCACCATTTCTGCTCTGGTTTTCAGAGTATGACACCAAAACACCCACCTGATGATATCCTTTCAAGAGCAAAGGCAGCAATTTGCAGAATTCCGCTTCTTTGGGGAAATGAGAAATTGCTGAGCTGACACCAAGTCCTGCAGTGTCCCTGTCACCTGCAGAGTCACCACATACTCGCCACGGTAGTGGGCATTGTGACAGAGGTTCTATGTCAGCTGGGTGTGGCAGCCAGGCGCCCCCTAGGGGATGGGGAGCCTGTCAGCCCCGGGCCTGTCACTGCCTGCTGTCCCTGCTGTCACCAGCCAGGCCTCTGAAAATTGGTCAAACCATGACCAGACTTGGGGCCAATTTGGCCCAAAGTCTTGAAAAGACAAGTCGGGAAGAAAGATATGGGACAGAGGGAGAAAGCGAAGGGAGAAGGAGAAAGGGAAGGAAGAATAAAAAGTAGTGTTGGGCTGCAGGAGTGAGATGAAGGAATTGCAGGAAAAGAGCGAGGAAGTAGGAGAGTGATAGAAAAGGAAAGACGAGACATGCAGCCAGACGAGGGATTAGTGAGAGAGGATGGGACAGAGAACAGGATGAGAAGGAAATAAGGCAAGGCAAGGACAGGCAAGGACAGGCAAAGCAAGGCTAGGCTGCAGGACATTTTTTTGCTTTATATTTTCTAGCACATTCGTCCTCGGACTACGAGGAAAGCCATGAGACCGAATGGATTAGGCCCAAGCAAATACACCGGCTACTTGAGACACTTAGACTAAGCCTAAAATACGCAGATTACTCCATAAGGATTGTTTTTATACTGTGCTTCCACAATCTGCTTTCAGTACAAAAAAATAAGCTGCAGATCTCCTTAGGCTGAGTCATGGTGCTTTGTTGCAGGGACCATGCATATCATGGGAATATTTCACCATTTCTGCTCTGGTTTTCAGAGTATGACACCAAAACACCCTCCTGATGATATCCTTTCAAGAGCAAAGGCAGCAACTTGCAGAATTCCGCTTCTTTGGGGAAGTCAGAAATTGCTGAGCTGCCACCAAGTCCTGCAGTGTCCCTGTCACCTGCAGAGTCACCACATACTCGCCACGGTAGCGGGCATTGTGACAAAGGTTCTATGTCAGCTGGGTGTGGCAGCCAGGTGCCCCCTAGGGGATGGGGAGCCTGTCAGACCCAGGCCTGTCACTGCCTGCTGTCCCTGCTGTCACCAGTCAGGCCTCTGAAAATTGGTCAAACCATGACCAGACTTGGGGCCAATTTGGCCCAAAGTCTTGAAAAGACAAGTCGGGAAGAAAGATATGGGACAGAGGGAGAAAGCGAAGGGAGCAGGAGAAAGGGAAGGAAGAATAAAAAGTAGTGTTGGGCAGCAGGAGTGAGATGGAGGAATTGCAGGAAAAGAGGGAGGAAGTAGGAGAGTGATAGAAAAGGAAAGACGAGACATGCAGCCAGACGAGGGGTTAGTGAGAGAGGATGGGACAGAGAACAGGATGAGAAGGAAATAAGGCAAGGCAAGGACAGGCAAGGACAGGCAAAGCAAGGCTAGGCTGCAGGACATTTTTTTGCTTTATATTTTCTAGCACATTCGTCCTCGGACTACGAGGAAAGCCATAAGACCGTATGGATTAGGCCCAAGCAAAAACCCCAGCTACTTGAGACACTTAGACTAAGCCTAAAATACGCAGATCTCTCCATAAGGATGGTTTTTATACTGTGCTTCCACAATCTGCTGGCAGTACAAAAACATAAGCTGCAGATCTCTTAGGCTGAGTCATGGTGCTTTGTTGCAGGGACCATGCATATCATGGGAATATTTCACCATTTCTGCTCTGGTTTTCAGAGTATGACACCAAAACACCCTCCTGATGATAGCCTTTCAAGAGCAAAGGCAGCAACTTGCAGAATTCCGCTTCTTTGGGGAACTGAGAAATTGCTGAGCTGCCACCAAGTCCTGCAGTGTCCCTGTCACCTGCAGAGTCACCACATACTCGCCACAGTAGCGGGCATTGTGACAAAGGTTCTATGTCAGCTGGGTGTGGCAGCCAGGTGCCCCCTAGGGGATGGGGAGCCTGTCAGACCCAGGCCTGTCACTGCCTGCTGTCCCTGCTGTCACCAGCCAGGCCTCTGAAAATTGGTCAAACCATGACCAGACTTGGGGCCAATTTGGCGCAAAGTATTGAAAAGACAAGTCAGGAAGAAAGATATGGGACAGAGGGAGAAAGCGAAGGGAGCAGGAGAAAGGGAAGGAAGAATAAAAAGTAGTGTTGGGCTGCAGGAGTGAGATGGAGGAATTGCAGGAAAAGAGGGAGGAAGTAGGAGAGTGATAGAAAAGGAAAGACGAGACATGCAGCCAGACGAGGGGTTAGTGAGAGAGGATGGGACAGAGAACAGGATGAGAAGGAAATAAGGCAAGGCAAGGACAGGCAAGGACAGGCAAAGCAAGGCTAGGCTGCAGGACATTTTTTTGCTTTATATTTTCTAGCACATTCGTCCTCGGACTACGAGGAAAGCCATAAGACCGTATGGATTAGGCCCAAGCAAAAACCCCAGCTACTTGAGACACTTAGTCTAAGCCTAAAATACGCAGATCTCTCCATAAGGATGGTTTTTATACTGTGCTTCCACAATCTGCTGGCAGTACAAAAAAATAAGCTGCAGATCTCCTTAGGCTGAGTCATGGTGCTTTGTTGCAGGGACCATGCATATCATGGGAATATTTCACCATTTCTGCTCTGGTTTTCAGTGTATGACACCAAAACACCCACCTGATGATATCCATTCAAGAGCCATGTCAGCAAATTGCAGAATTCCGCTTCTTTGGGGAAGTGAGAAATTGCTGAGCTGCCACCAAGTCCTGCAGTGTCCCTGTCACCTGCAGAGTCACCACATACTCGCCACGGTAGCGGGCATTGTGACAAAGGTTCTATGTCAGCTGGGTGTGGCAGCCAGGCGCCCCCTAGGGGATGGGGAGCTTGTCAGCCCCGGGCCTGTCACTGCCTGCTGTCCCTGCTGTCACCAGCCAGGCCTCTGAAAATTGGTCAAACCATGACCAGACTTGGGGCCAGTTTGGCCCAAAGTCTTGAAAATACAAGTCAGGAAGAAAGATATGGGACAGAGCTAGAAAGCGAAGGGAGCAGGAGAAAGGGAAGGAAGAATAAAAAGTAGTGTTCGGCTTCAGGAGTGAGATGGAGGAACTGCCATTAAAGAGGCAGGAAGCAGGAGAGTGAGAGAAAAGGAAAGACGAGACATGCAGCCAGACAAGGGTGTAGTGAGAGAGGATGGGACAGAGAACAGGATGAGAAGGAAATAAGGCAAGGCAAGGACAGACAAGGACAGGCAAAGCAAGGCTAGGCTGCAGGACATTTTTTTGCTTTATATTTTCTAGCACATTCATCTTCAGACTAGGAGTAAGACCATAAGACCGTATGGATTAGGCCCAAGCAAATACACCGGCTACTTGAGACACTTAGACTAAGCCTAAAATACGCAGATTACTCCATAAGGATGGTTTTTATACTGTGCTTCCACAATCTGCTGGCAGTACAAAAACATAAGCTGCAGATCTCTTAGGCTGAGTCATGGTGCTTTGTTGCAGGCACCATGCATATCATGGGAATATTTCACCATTTCTGCTCTGGTTTTCAGAGTATGACACCAAAACACCCTCCTGATGATAGCCTTTCAAGAGCAAAGGCAGCAACTTGCAGAATTCCGCTTCTTTGGGGAACTGAGAAATTGCTGAGCTGCCACCAAGTCCTGCAGTGTCCCTGTCACCTGCAGAGTCACCACATACTCGCCACAGTAGCGGGCATTGTGACAAAGGTTCTATGTCAGCTGGGTGTGGCAGCCAGGTGCCCCCTAGGGGATGGGGAGCCTGTCAGACCCAGGCCTGTCACTGCCTGCTGTCCCTGCTGTCACCAGCCAGGCCTCTGAAAATTGGTCAAACCATGACCAGACTTGGGGCCAATTTGGCGCAAAGTATTGAAAAGACAAGTCAGGAAGAAAGATATGGGACAGAGGGAGAAAGCGAAGGGAGCAGGAGAAAGGGAAGGAAGAATAAAAAGTAGTGTTGGGCTGCAGGAGTGAGATGGAGGAATTGCAGGAAAAGAGGGAGGAAGTAGGAGAGTGATAGAAAAGGAAAGACGAGACATGCAGCCAGACGAGGGGTTAGTGAGAGAGGATGGGACAGAGAACAGGATGAGAAGGAAATAAGGCAAGGCAAGGACAGGCAAGGACAGGCAAAGCAAGGCTAGGCTGCAGGACATTTTTTTGCTTTATATTTTCTAGCACATTCGTCCTCGGACTACGAGGAAAGCCATAAGACCGTATGGATTAGGCCCAAGCAAAAACCCCAGCTACTTGAGACACTTAGTCTAAGCCTAAAATACGCAGATCTCTCCATAAGGATGGTTTTTATACTGTGCTTCCACAATCTGCTGGCAGTACAAAAAAATAAGCTGCAGATCTCCTTAGGCTGAGTCATGGTGCTTTGTTGCAGGGACCATGCATATCATGGGAATATTTCACCATTTCTGCTCTGGTTTTCAGTGTATGACACCAAAACACCCACCTGATGATATCCATTCAAGAGCCATGTCAGCAAATTGCAGAATTCCGCTTCTTTGGGGAAGTGAGAAATTGCTGAGCTGCCACCAAGTCCTGCAGTGTCCCTGTCACCTGCAGAGTCACCACATACTCGCCACGGTAGCGGGCATTGTGACAAAGGTTCTATGTCAGCTGGGTGTGGCAGCCAGGCGCCCCCTAGGGGATGGGGAGCTTGTCAGCCCCGGGCCTGTCACTGCCTGCTGTCCCTGCTGTCACCAGCCAGGCCTCTGAAAATTGGTCAAACCATGACCAGACTTGGGGCCAGTTTGGCCCAAAGTCTTGAAAATACAAGTCAGGAAGAAAGATATGGGACAGAGCTAGAAAGCGAAGGGAGCAGGAGAAAGGGAAGGAAGAATAAAAAGTAGTGTTCGGCTTCAGGAGTGAGATGGAGGAACTGCCATTAAAGAGGCAGGAAGCAGGAGAGTGAGAGAAAAGGAAAGACGAGACATGCAGCCAGACAAGGGTGTAGTGAGAGAGGATGGGACAGAGAACAGGATGAGAAGGAAATAAGGCAAGGCAAGGACAGGCAAGGACAGGCAAAGCAAGGCTAGGCTGCAGGACATTTTTTTGCTTTATATTTTCTAGCACATTCATCTTCAGACTAGGAGTAAGACCATAAGACCGTATGGATTAGGCCCAAGCAAATACACCGGCTACTTGAGACACTTAGACTAAGCCTAAAATACGCAGATTACTCCATAAGGATGGTTTTTATACTGTGCTTCCACAATCTGCTGGCAGTACAAAAACATAAGCTGCAGATCTCTTAGGCTGAGTCATGGTGCTTTGTTGCAGGCACCATGCATATCATGGGAATATTTCACCATTTCTGCTCTGGTTTTCAGAGTATGACACCAAAACACCCTCCTGATGATATCCTTTCAAGAGCAAAGGCAGCAACTTGCAGAATTCCGCTTCTTTGGGGAAGTGAGAAATTGCTGAGCTGCCACCAAGTCCTGCAGTGTCCCTGTCACCTGCAGAGTCACCACATACTCGCCACGGTAGCGGGCATTGTGACAAAGGTTCTATGTCAGCTGGGTGTGGCAGCCAGGCGCCCCCTAGGGGATGGGGAGCTTGTCAGCCCCGGGCCTGTCACTGCCTGCTGTCCCTGCTGTCACCAGCCAGGCCTCTGAAAATTGGTCAAACCATGACCAGACTTGGGGCCAATTTGGCGCAAAGTATTGAAAAGACAAGTCGGGAAGAAAGATATGGGACAGAGGGAGAAAGCGAAGGGAGCAGGAGAAAGGGAAGGAAGAATAAAAAGTAGTGTTGGGCTGCAGGAGTGAGATGGAGGAATTGCAGGAGAAGAGGGAGGAAGTAGGAGAGTGATAGAAAAGGAAAGACGAGACATGCAGCCAGACGAAGGGTTAGTGAGAGAGGATGGGACAGAGAACAGGATGAGAAGGAAATAAGGCAAGGCAAGGACAGGCAAGGACAGGCAAAGCAAGGCTAGGCTGCAGGACATTTTTTTGCTTTATATTTTCTAGCACATTCGTCCTCGGACTACGAGGAAAGCCATAAGACCGTATGGATTAGGCCCAAGCAAATACACCGGCTACTTGAGACACTTAGACTAAGCCTAAAATACGCAGATTACTCCATAAGGATGGTTTTTATACTGTGCTTCCACAATCTGCTGGCAGTACAAAAACATAAGCTGCAGATCTCTTAGGCTGAGTCATGGTGCTTTGTTGCAGGCACCATGCATATCATGGGAATATTTCACCATTTCTGCTCTGGTTTTCAGAGTATGACACCAAAACACCCACCTGATGATATCCTTTCAAGAGCAGAGGCAGCAACTTGCAGAATTCCGCTTCTTTGGGGAAGTGAGAAATTGCTGAGCTGCCACCAAGTCCTGCAGTGTCCCTGTCACCTGCAGAGTCACCACATACTCGCCACGGTAGCGGGCATTGTGACAAAGGTTCTATGTCAGCTGGGTGTGGCAGCCAGGCGCCCCCTAGGGGATGGGGAGCCTGTCAGCCCCGGGCCTGTCACTGCCTGCTGTCCCTGCTGTCACCAGCCAGGCCTCTGAAAATTGGTCAAACCATGACCAGACTTGGGGCCAATTTGGCGCAAAGTATTGAAAAGACAAGTCGGGAAGAAAGATATGGGACAGAGGGAGAAAGCGAAGGGAGCAGGAGAAAGGGAAGGAAGAATAAAAAGTAGTGTTGGGCTGCAGGAGTGAGATGGAGGAATTGCAGGAAAAGAGGGAAGAAGTAGGAGAGTGATAGAAAAGGAAAGACGAGACATGCAGCCAGACGAGGGGTTAGTGAGAGAGGATGGGACAGAGAACAGGATGAGAAGGAAATAAGGCAAGGCAAGGACAGGCAAGGACAGGCAAAGCAAGGCTAGGCTGCAGGACATTTTTTTGCTTTATATTTTCTAGCACATTCGTCCTCGGACTACGAGGAAAGCCATAAGACCGTATGGATTAGGCCCAAGCAAAAACCCCAGCTACTTGAGACACTTAGACTAAGCCTAAAATACGCAGATTACTCCATAAGGATGGTTTTTATACTGTGCTTCCACAATCTGCTGGCAGTACAAAAACATAAGCTGCAGATCTCTTAGGCTGAGTCATGGTGCTTTGTTGCAGGGACCATGCATATCATGGGAATAGTTCACCATTTATGCTCTGGTTTTCAGAGTATGACACCAAAACACCCTCCTGATGATAGCCTTTCAAGAGCAAAGGCAGCAACTTGCAGAATTCCGCTTCTTTGGGGAAGTCAGAAATTGCTGAGCTGCCACCAAGACCTGCAGTGTCCCTGTCACCTGCAGAGTCACCACATACTCGCCACGGTAGCGGGCATTGTGACAAAGGTTCTATGTCAGCTGGGTGTGGCAGCCAGGCGCCTCCTAGGGGATGGGGAGCTTGTCAGCCCCGGGCCTGTCACTGCCTGCTGTCCCTGCTGTCACCAGCCAGGCCTCTGAAAATTGGTCAAACCATGACCAGACTTGGGGCCAATTTGGCGCAAAGTATTGAAAAGACAAGTCGGGAAGAAAGATATGGGACAGAGGGAGAAAGCGAAGGGAGCAGGAGAAAGGGAAGGAAGAATAAAAAGTAGTGTTGGGCTGCAGGAGTGAGATGGAGGAATTGCAGGAGAAGAGGGAGGAAGTAGGAGAGTGATAGAAAAGGAAAGACGAGACATGCAGCCAGACGAAGGGTTAGTGAGAGAGGATGGGACAGAGAACAGGATGAGAAGGAAATAAGGCAAGGCAAGGACAGGCAAGGACAGGCAAAGCAAGGCTAGGCTGCAGGACATTTTTTTGCTTTATATTTTCTAGCACATTCGTCCTCGGACTACGAGGAAAGCCATAAGACCGTATGGATTAGGCCCAAGCAAATACACTGGCTACTTGAGACACTTAGACTAAGCCTAAAATACGCAGATTACTGCATAAGGATTGTTTTTATACTGTGCTTCCACAATCTGCTGGCAGTACAAAAAAATAAGCTGCAGATCTCCTTAGCTTGAGTCATGGTGCTTTGGTGCAGGGACCATGCATATCATGGGAATATTTCACCATTTCTGCTCTGGTTTTCAGAGTATGACACCAAAACACCCACCTGATGATATCCTTTCAAGAGCAGAGGCAGCAACTTGCAGAATTCCGCTTCTTTGGGGAAGTGAGAAATTGCTGAGCTGCCACCAAGTCCTGCAGTGTCCAGTCACCTGCAGAGTCACCACATACTCGCCACGGTAGCGGGCATTGTGACAAAGGTTCTATGTCAGCTGGGTGTGGCAGCCAGGCGCCCCCTAGGGGATGGGGAGCCTACCAGCCCCGGGCCTGTCACTGCCTGCTGTCCCTGCTGTCACCAGCCAGGCCTCTGAAAATTGGTCAAACCATGACCAGACTTGGGGCCAATTTGGCCCAAAGTCTTGAAAAGACAAGTCGGGAAGAAAGATATGGGACAGAGGGAGAAAGCGAAGGGAGCAGGAGAAAGGGAAGGAAGAATAAAAAGTAGTGTTGGGCTGCAGGAGTGAGATGGAGGAATTGCAGGAAAAGAGGGAGGAAGTAGGAGAGTGATAGAAAAGGAAAGATGAGACATGCAGCCAGACGAGGGATTAGTGAGAGAGGATGGGACAGAGAACAGGATGAGAAGGAAATAAGGCAAGGCAAGGACAGGCAAGGACAGGCAAAGCAAGGCTAGGCTGCAGGACATTTTTTTGCTTTATATTTTCTAGCACATTCATCTTCAGACTAGGAGTAAGACCATAAGACCGTATGGATTAGGCCCAAGCAAATACACCGGCTACTTGAGACACTTAGACTAAGCCTAAAATACGCAGATTACTCCATAAGGATGGTTTTTATACTGTGCTTCCACAATCTGCTGGCAGTACAAAAACATAAGCTGCAGATCTCTTAGGCTGAGTCATGGTGCTTTGTTGCAGGCACCATGCATATCATGGGAATATTTCACCATTTCTGCTCTGGTTTTCAGAGTATGACACCAAAACACCCACCTGATGATATCCTTTCAAGAGCAGAGGCAGCAACTTGCAGAATTCCGCGTCTTTGGGGAAGTGAGAAATTGCTGAGCTGCCACCAAGTCCTGCAGTGTCCCTGTCACCTGCAGAGTCACCACATACTCGCCACGGTAGCGGGCATTGTGACAAAGGTTCTATGTCAGCTGGGTGTGGCAGCCAGGCGCCCCCTAGGGGATGGGGAGCCTGTCAGCCCCGGGCCTGTCACTGCCTGCTGTCCCTGCTGTCACCAGCCAGGCCTCTGAAAATTGGTCAAACCATGCCCAGACTTGGGGCCAATTTGGCCCAAAGTCTTGAAAAGACAAGTCGGGAAGAAAGATATGGGACAGAGGGAGAAAGCGAAGGGAGCAGGAGAAAGGGAAGGAAGAATAAAAAGTAGTGTTGGGCTGCAGGAGTGAGATGGAGGAATTGCAGGAAAAGAGGGAGGAAGTAGGAGAGTGATAGAAAAGGAAAGAGGAGACATGCAGCCAGACGAGGGGTTAGTGAGAGAGGATGGGACAGAGAACAGGATGAGAAGGAAATAAGGCAAGGCAAGGACAGGCAAGGACAGGCAAAGCAAGGCTAGGCTGCAGGACATTTTTTTGCTTTATATTTTCTAGCACATTCGTCCTCGGACTACGAGGAAAGCCATAAGACCGTATGGATTAGGCCCAAGCAAAAACCCCAGCTACTTGAGACACTTAGACTAAGCCTAAAATACGCAGATTACTCCATAAGGATTGTTTTCATACTGTGCTTCCACAATCTGCTGGCAGTACAAAAAAATAAGCTGCAGATCTATTAGGCTGAGTCATGGTGCTTTGTTGCAGGGACCATGCATATCATGGGAATATTTCACCATTTCTGCTCTGGTTTTCAGAGTATGACACCAAAACACCCACCTGATGATATCCTTTCAAGAGCAGAGGCAGCAACTTGCAGAATTCTGCTTCTTTGGGGAAGTGAGAAATTGCTGAGCTGCCACCAAGTCCTGCAGTGTCCCTGTCACCTGCAGAGTCACCACATACTCGCCACGGTAGCGGGCATTGTGACAAAGGTTCTATGTCAGCTGGGTGTGGCAGCCAGGCGCCCCCTATGGGATGGGGAGCTTGTCAACCCCGGGCCTGTCACTGCCTGCTGTCCCTGCTGTCACCAACCAGGCCTCTGAAAATTGGTCAAACCATGCCCAGACTTGGGGCCAATTTGGCCCAAAGTCTTGAAAAGACAAGTCGGGAAGAAAGATATGGGACAGAGGGAGAAAGCGAAGGGAGCAGGAGAAAGGGAAGGAAGAATAAAAAGTAGTGTTGGGCTGCAGGAGTGAGATGGAGGAATTGCAGGAGAAGAGGGAGGAAGTAGGAGAGTGATAGAAAAGGAAAGACGAGACATGCAGCCAGACGAAGGGTTAGTGAGAGAGGATGGGACAGAGAACAGGATGAGAAGGAAATAAGGCAAGGCAAGGACAGGCAAGGACAGGCAAAGCAAGGCTAGGCTGCAGGACATTTTTTTGCTTTATATTTTCTAGCACATTCGTCCTCGGACTACGAGGAAAGCCATAAGACCGTATGGATTAGGCCCAAGCAAATACACCGGCTACTTGAGACACTTAGACTAAGCCTAAAATACGCAGATTACTCCATAAGGATTGTTTTCATACTGTGCTTCCACAATCTGCTGGCAGTACAAAAAAATAAGCTGCAGATCTATTAGGCTGAGTCATGGTGCTTTGTTGCAGGGACCATGCATATCATGGGAATATTTCACCATTTCTGCTCTGGTTTTCAGAGTATGACACCAAAACACCCACCTGATGATATCCTTTCAAGAGCAGAGGCAGCAACTTGCAGAATTCTGCTTCTTTGGGGAAGTGAGAAATTGCTGAGCTGCCACCAAGTCCTGCAGTGTCCCTGTCACCTGCAGAGTCACCACATACTCGCCACGGTAGCGGGCATTGTGACAAAGGTTCTATGTCAGCTGGGTGTGGCAGCCAGGCGCCCCCTAGGGGATGGGGAGCTTGTCAGCCCCGGGCCTGTCACTGCCTGCTGTCCCTGCTGTCACCAACCAGGCCTCTGAAAATTGGTCAAACCATGCCCAGACTTGGGGCCAATTTGGCCCAAAGTCTTGAAAAGACAAGTCGGGAAGAAAGATATGGGACAGAGGGAGAAAGCGAAGGGAGAAGGAGAAAGGGAAGGAAGAATAAAAAGTAGTGTTGGGCTGCAGGAGTGAGATGAAGGAATTGCAGGAAAAGAGGGAGGAAGTACGAGAGTGATAGAAAAGGAAAGACGAGACATGCAGCCAGACGAGGGGTTAGTGAGAGAGGATGGGACAGAGAACAGGATGAAAAGGAAAGAAGGCAAGGCAAGGACAGGCAAGGACAGGCAAAGCAAGGCTTGGCTGCAGGACATTTTTTTGCTTTATATTTTCTAGCACATTCGTCCTCGGACTACGAGGAAAGCCATAAGACCGTATGGATTAGGCCCAAGCAAATACACCGGCTACTTGAGACACTTAGACTAAGCCTAAAATACGCAGATTACTGCATAAGGATTGTTTTCATACTGTGCTTCCACAATCTGCTGGCAGTACAAAAAAATAAGCTGCAGATCTATTAGGCTGAGTCATGGTGCTTTGTTGCAGGGACCATGCATATCATGGGAATATTTCACCATTTCTGCTCTGGTTTTCAGAGTATGACACCAAAACACCCACCTGATGATATCCTTTCAAGAGCAGAGGCAGCAACTTGCAGAATTCCGCTTCTTTGGGAAAGTGAGAAATTGCTGAGCTGACACCAAGTCCTGCAGTGTCCCTGTCACCTGCAGAGTCACCACATACTCGCCACGGTAGCGGGCATTGTGACAGAGGCTCTATGTCAGCTGGGTGTGGCAGCCAGGCGCCCCCTAGGGGATGGGGAGCCTGTCAGCCCCGGCCTCTCACTGCCGGCTGTCCCTGCTTTCACCAGTCAGGCCTCTGAAAACTTGTCAAACCATGTCCATATGTGGGGCCTATTTGGCCCAATGTCTCCAACAGACAGGTCGGGAAGAAAGATATGGGACAGAGGGAGAAAGCGAAGGGAGCAGGAGAAAGGGAAAGAAGAATAAAAAGTAGTGTTGGGCTGCAGAAGTGAGATGGAGGAATTGCAAGAAAAGAGTCAGGAAGCAGAGGAGTGAGATTAAAGGGAAGAAGAGACATGCAGCCAGACGAGGGGTTATTGAGAGAGGATGGGACAGAGAACAGGATGAGAAGGAAATAAGGCAAGGCAAGGACAGGCAAGGACAGGCCAAGCTGCAGGACATTTATTTGCTTTGTAGTTTCTAGCACATTCGTCTTCAGACTAGGAGGAAAGCTATAAGACCGTATGGATTAGGCCCAAGCATAGACCCCAGCTACTTGAGACACTTAGACTAAGCCAAAAATACGCAGATCTCTCCATAAGGTTGGTTTTTATACTGTACTTCCACAATCTGCTGGCAGTACAAAAAAATAAACTGCAGATCTCCTTAGGCTGAGTCATGCTGCTTTGTTGCAGTGTCCCTGTCACCCGCAGAGTCACCGCATCCTCGCCACGCTAGCAGGCATTGTGACAAAGGTTCTATGTCATCTGGGTGTGGCAGCCAAGCGCCCCCTACGGGATGGGGAGCCTGTCAGCCCCGGGCCTGTCACTGCCTGCTGGCCCTGCTGTCACCAGCCAGGCCTCTGAAAACTTGTCAAACCATGCCCACACTTGGGGCCAATTTGGCCCAAAGTCTCCAACAGAGAAGTCGAGAGGAAAGATATGGGACAGAGGGAGAAAGCGAAGGGAGCAGGAGAAAGGGAAGGAAGAACAAAAAGTAGTGTTGGGCTGCAGGATTGAAATGGAGGAATTGCAAGAAAAGAGGCAGGAAGCAGGAGAGTGAGAGAAAAGGAATGTAGAGACATGCAGCCAGACGAGGGTTTAACGAGAGAGAATGGGACAGAGAACAGGATGAGAAGGAAATAAGGCAAGGCAAGGACAGGCAAGGACAGGCAAGGCAAGCCTAGGCTGCAAGACATTTTTTGGCACATTCTTCTTCAGACTAGGAGGAAAGCCATAAAACCGTATGGATTAGGCCCAAGCAAAAACCCCAGCTGCTTGAGACATTTAGACTAAGCCTAAAATACGAAGATCTCTCCATAAGAATGGTTTTTATACTGTACTTCCACAATCTGCAGGCAGTATAAAAAAATAAGCTGCAGGTCTCCTTAGGCTGAGTCATGGTGCTTTGGGGCGGGGATCATGCATATCATGGGCATATTTCACTATTACTGGTCTGGTTTTCAGCGTATTACACCGAAACACCCACCTGATGACATCTTTTCAAGAGCAAAGTGTCGCGGTTGAGGCGTACAAACGACATGGACCAAGTTCTTTCAAGATGAAAGTAATAGATGCCATTTATTGCTACAAGTGCATTTTCATGCAATTCTACCAGTTCATGTGTCTTTTCAATATTGGTTACAAGTTTCAGCACTGACATCTCATTGGTTAATTTTTCTATCATCCATGTTATTCTTCTATCCCCTTCTTTCTCACGGGTACATCTCTCCTCTCTCCGGATACTCCTTTACTCCCATCCTTCTCAAGGGTAAATCTTAATATCTCAAGGCTGATCTCTACTCTCATATTTTCTGTCAAGGATTCCACAGACCCGCTGCAGTTTCCCACAATTCCCCCTTTTTTTATTTTTGCTAAAAATGCTGCCCTCATTGTCCACTGCAGGGCCCTTTGCAGCAGAGAAATCATGCATGGCAACATTAGTAACACAACCACAACAACCATCAAAATGATCAGTCCTGTTTTCACTACTGATAACAACCATCCTAGAAACCCTCAACCACTAATCAATTTATTTAACAAATCCCATCGAAGTCTTCACACCCATGTCCTTGAGCTAATAACAAAAAATCTATCGCGACCCCACTCTGCCATGTGGCATGTCTTACAGAATGTACATCTAGAAAAAGTCCACTTAAAGCCTTTTAAGTTCTGTTAGTTTGCTTAACTAGTCAGCATCCTAATTTTCTAAAATATTTAAAGCTTTTAGCTGTGCCAACACCAGATACAAGAGATTCTAAAACCCTTAACCTTGAACCCCAAAAATCTACATTATCATCACATTTTGACTCATATACACGCAAAAAGTGTTTTTCTCGTCTTGCTCTTCTGTGATCTATTATCTATTATACATTGGGCGTTAAGAGAGTTAATAGTCCCAAAATACACAGTCCTTCAACAGCATTAGAAGGAATTCCTGGTCAGGCTCTATCTCCACAGATCAAGAATACACCATACAGGAGGTTTTGGGGTCGCTGTTCCCACATTATCAGTGACATCCCTTGGATTCTTCTGCGAGCCATTACACCATTGAGTTTCATTTCTATAGTCACCAAAGGTAGAATTAACATTTTGCAGTTTTATTCATTCATTTTCTCGTATATTGTTCTGACACTTTTCACAAACCAGGTTGATACAAGTGTCCATGGGCATAGATGCCAGCAATTCCAGTTCCTGTGGTTCAATGTCTATTTCCGGGAGACAGTTAATCCAAAGTGCCATGTTAGTATTATTACAGTTTGTTGCAATGCCTCTGCACCAACCTCTATTTTGAAACAGTTGTGTGATGCTGCTGTAGTCATCAAGGGGGATGCCAACCAAGCATGTGTGGAACGGGTTTTCCAGAGATGCCATAGCTAGGCATATGGAGTCCTGGTCAGTCATGTTGGTTAAAGTACTCCACATGTTAGTCTTTGTCTGTGCGGGCATCCAAAACACAGCAGCTGCAACAATCATTGTCAGGAAGATAACACAGGTTTCACATTTCGTGCTGGCAACCATTGCGGCCCTTGATCTGTAAAGACACAAGCATAACCTCTCCCCCAGGTTATCAATTGATGTGGCCTTTTCCATTGACCATTAACTAGTGATTTGGCCATAACTAATGTAGGTTCGTTCTGATTTAGCATGGTTTTGGGTCACACTTGCAAAGTATTTCATCACATACAATGCTTTTGACAATAGGTGTTGTGGTGTTTTCCCTACTTCTCCCCCCTTTTTGTTTAAAAAAGAACAGAACCAAAACAAAAAACACAGTTCAGAAGGAGATACGTGCATTGGACCTTGACTACGTACTCAGAATCACAAATCAAATTTAGAGGTTCCTCCTTAAAAAGCTCTAAGTAATGTAAAGCTGTGTCAAGTTCTGCTAATTGGGTTGAACCTTCAATAATTTTTACAGAATGATGCCAATTGTTATCTTCACACCAAACCACTACAGCTTTATGGGACTTCCCAGAACCAGCAACAAAAACTTTGCAAGTATGTAGGATCAGACCAAATACAAGTATGGCCTATGACCTGATGTGAAAGACTTGCAGGTTCTGCAGCAATTTACATTTTACATTTATGCATGCCAAAAGCTGTGCTGTTAAGAAAACCAGCTAGTGCAATTTACAAAGACATAGATTACAAATAAAATTAAAAAATCAGAATTACATTTCACAAATGGTACATATATGACAAAAGGATCATGGCCTATTGAAACTTAAATTCATTCCCTGCTTTTCTTGATCAGAGTAAAAAGCAGTATATCAGTCTGCTAGCAATCTCATCATACTGTTCCACAATAGCCACAGGTTGTTTCTATGTTGTAGCTATAAATAGACAAATCTGCAAGTCCAATTGAATGCAGTCAGCCTGTAAAGTTGTCATAAATTTATTCCTCAAAGTTTCCAACTCCATTTTGGCTGTCATATTTATTGGATATTGTTTTCCCTTACCAGATCGAAGTCCTGTTTCAGATCAATCAGTGTAGTATTTGCTTTATCGAAACATTGGCTGTTAATACTAGTGGAAATACAGCATTTGAAATTTCCTTGGAGATTTCTCACTTGCAGCAAGCAGATATGCGCCATCCAAGCAGCTTCTTGTAGGCCATGCAACTAAACAGAATTCTCAGAAAACGTTATTTGAGCTTACAATTTACTTAACAAATCTTAACCTAAGAGAAGTATAGGAGTTTCTAACAACTATAAGAATTCATGTATTTAAACTTTGTTCCAAATATGGCATTCTATTGGTCTCAAAAAACGGCCTTTCTTTCATTCTCTCTCATGACCTCAAAAACTAGCACAGTGAATTTACTAAGAAGTCACTTACAACTAATTACCACAGAATAAGTCTATTAACAAATTTTTGGTTTAGTTTTCCAGTTTCATTAGAACTATGGGTCTGCTAAGGATGCCTTTAAACTTCACCCTCGGACTGCTCCATTCAGTATTACATCGCTGCAGTGGCGGGGAGAGAGAACCCCCCTTTCACTGCTTTAAAAGCAGGCAGACAGATTTTTCCAGTTGTTTTTTCTTTCTGTGCAGTGTAGATATAACCAAGGTCACGCAGCTGGCATACTGGCTGGTATGAAGTAGGAGGTTCTGGGAAACTTCTCAGTTACAATGAGCTGCACACAGGCCTGGGATATTTTGCTCTTTTGTTTACCCATTTCATTCCAACTACAAATTTCAAGTAGCTCAGAAATAGTTACATTCCTTAGCTTCATTTACGTTTTACAATTTAGAGGTGTCAAAAAACAGTATAAACCAGTATAATAAACATAAATCCATTAGTCTATTTTCCTAGATCCAAATCAGTTAATATTCTAGCAGTTTTTAAATACAACCTCTTCCAAATTCACAGCTATCATAGCATTTTAACAATTTAAATGCTTTTCTAACAATATAAGCGATTACTTTAATGTGTAAGGATGCATCCTAAGGGGGAGCAAGGTGGAATTTTAGCAGTGGAACCGGTTCACATTTTGTAATTATCTCCCCAAACAAGATTCTTTTGGTACCAAATATGAATATGCAAACTAAAATACTGAGCTCAGATGTGAAAACCATATACCAAGTTCAAATAAGCAGATGGATCACAGTTACACCAATTTAAGACAATATCTCAATTTTTTGCATTGCACCTTTGGGCTGCCTACTGCTCAGCCAGGTGGAGGTACCTCTGGGTCTCCCTGACAAAAAAAGTCAGTGCGCACTGGAGCCCCATCGGCCCCCGCAGCGAGCTGGACTGGGCAAGGCCTTTTTTGTTTTATTTTGTTTTGTTTTAGTGTCTCATCTGGTGCGCCACAGCTGTTATGCCAAAACCAGGATTCTTTACATGATGTGCATACGGAAAAACCAAATCCAGCACACCGAGATGAGACACAGCCTGTCACAGAGTTGCGCAAGTCTGAATGCCGGAATAAAGGTAGCATGCTAGAGAAAAGAAAAAAAAATAACAGCTACTACACACAAAATTTTACCATCACATTCACGCAGTAAAGAACTAAATTACTTATGATCTTCTGTATTATCACAAAACACACATTTTGAATCAACGGATTCTCATAATTTAACAGACTGTAAACTTATCGTACCATATAATAAAGACCTACCAAAATTACAACATGCTTAAACCGATACCCACAAAGAAAACAGGTTAATGAGGGAAGCATCTTGCAGACTTCAGCAAGTTTACTGTGACATGTGTGTTATCAGTTAACTCTCTCTCAGCTTGTTGACGTTCAAATCGTTCCAGCTGTAAAACTGTCTGTAATGATCTAATGATCTCTTGTAGAGATTTATTTTGTCCTGCTCTTCTCATCTTAAAAACAACATTAATTGCAACAAAATTCTATTCTCCGGACACTTTTCCCAATCATTTAACGTAAACAGCAGCGAACACTGATTTCAATATTTAACAAGATCTTCCTTCCTCATAATTCCGAGTGCTTTCCTAAGTTTTAAAACACCTCCCAATACTGATTTTTCAGGAACACAACTGAAAACAATTATTCCTGACCCCGTCTTGCAAGTAAAACCTTGAGAATGGGGAGGGAGGGGGAGAAAACACAGGGTGCTTGCAGCACGACTGGGAAAAATGGGGACAGAGTTTTACGGCGCACTGAAAAACAACTAGTAAAACAATTAACTCACATTCCTGACAAGCTGCTTGATTTTCAGAGAGGCAATACACAGAAGCACATAATATGTACTGTAAAACTTGCAGATAACACATCGGTAGCAAGCATTAGCATTCTCTACTGCTAATTTCAACATTAGTACTTCCTTAACTTCTAAGTTTTCAACCTGCTTATTGATGGCCTCTTGAAGATGGTCAATAAATTGCATGTAATTCTCACTGGGACCCTGATCAATAGTTGCAATTGATTTGGCTGCATTGTTGGTTTCAGGCACCTTTATCATAGCTTGATATGCGAGGTCTGGTGACTGCCTCAGGATTTCAGAAAGTTATCGTGCCTGTAGTTGTGGTGTGTCAATTAGTGTCTCTTCCAGAAACACACGGGGTCCCGTGGTTTAACTGTAACTGAAAATGGGGGTAAATCCCAGCTTTTTGGTAAGTTCAGTTTACGCTCTGAAACTCCACCCCCACCCTCAGGAATTCGCTTTTTAGCAGCGTGGGAGGGAGGCGGGGGCAGGTTGGGGGGACCCAA
Source organism: Columba livia (assembly GCF_036013475.1). Taxonomy (NCBI): domain Eukaryota; kingdom Metazoa; phylum Chordata; class Aves; order Columbiformes; family Columbidae; genus Columba; species Columba livia. The sequence goes on along the minus strand of NW_027043009.1, from coordinate 2,060,425 downwards.
ATCCATAGGAATTACGTTATTTGGCTCAGTCTGGCTCACCACGGGGGGTCCTCCCCACCTAAATCTCCAGGCAAGGGGGGATAGGAAAAAAAATGTCCATTTTTTTCTTCCGCAACTGATAGCGGCGGGGCAGAGGGTTGAACTGTGATCAATGGCGGTGACGCAGACGGCGGAACCGCGGTTGATGATGGTAGAGGAGAGGTTCGAGCCGTGATTGATGACAGCGGAGCGGTCGGCCGAACGCATTGCTCCGACCGGTGTTTCGAGGGCCCCTCCCGAGATCGCACATAACCCAACGCTGTTTTTTCATGTGAGTCTTTCATAGCTTTTATCTGATCTCGGGGCCACACACATGTATATGAGTCTTTCATAATTTTTTTCTGATCTCGGAGCCACACATACGTATGCTCCTTCTTTACTCCTTTTAACTTTCCAAGAAAGTGCCGCGGATCCTTATCCGTGTCAGATAATACGGACTTGGGTGGTTTTGACGAATCCTTAGTAACAGGGGAGGTTGGAGTAGTATTTAATCTTGCCTTTTCCTCCGAATCTGGCCCAGGAGAGCCAGGAAGACCATCCCCCTCCGCCGCCTCTGCCTGTTGCTGTTTTAACTCTTTCAGAGTATCTGATAACAAGCACCACGTCGTTAACAGTTCAGATGCTTCCTTGGACCCTTTAGTAGCACTGTCAAGCAGTTTATCCCCCAAGTCCATCCATTGTGACACACTAAATGCTGTCACAGGATTAACCTCTATACCTTGTGCTTTGCCCCATAGTAACATTCTTCTTAAAGTCAGTTCTGGAAGGCTAACACCCTGCTTCTTCAGAAGCAGCTTCCATGTAGATAATATAGTACCCTCTTCTTTAGATAAGTTTCACCCCCCCTGTTCCCGGTAGCTCACCTGCTCCCTAGCGAGGTGTCTTTTCAACGTTCCGGACCTTCGGCAGCTCTCCTCGGCTGCTCTTATCAGCTGTACCGGGCTCCGTCTCCACAGCTCTTCTCCGGCTGTTCACAGCTTCATGCTGTCACCTTGTCATGCAAGATCCTCTTCAGGCAGGATCACGTCGGGGTCACCATATGTCGCGGTTGAGACAGACAAATGACATGGACCAAGTTCTTTCAAGATGAAAGAAATGGAGTGCCATTTATTGCTACAAGTGCATTTTTATACAATTCAATCAGTTCATGTGTCTTTTCACTATTGGTTACAAGTTACAGCACTAACATCTCATTGGTTAATTTTTCTATCATCCATGTTATTCTTCTATCCCTTTCTCTCTCACGGGTACATCTCTCCTCTCTCCGCATACTCCTTTACTCCTATCCTTCTCAAGGGCAAATCTTAATATCTCAAGGCTGATCTCTAGTTTCATATTTTCTGTCAAGGATTCCACATACCCGCTGCAGTTTCCCACAACACACACACTGTCTAATTGGTTTTGTGACACACACACGCTGTCCAATGGTGTTTGTGACACACACGGTGTCAAATGGGGTTTGTGACACACACGGTGTCAAATGGGGTTTGCGACACACACACACTGTCGAGGGGGGTTTGTGACACACACGCTGTCCAATGGGGTTCGTGACACACACAATGTCCAATGGGTTTTGTGACACGCACGCTGTCCAATGGGGATTGTAACACACACACGCTGTCTATTGGTGTTTGTGACACGCATACTGTCCAATGGGGTTTCTGACACACACTCTGTCCAATGGGTGATGTGACACAAAGACTGTCCAGGGGGGTTTGAGACACACACACTGTTTAAAGGGGTTTGTCACATATACTCTGTCCAATGAGGTTTATGACACACACACTGACCAATGGGGATTGTGACACACAGACGCTGTCCAATGGGGTTTGTGAAACACACTGTCCAATGGGGATTGTGACACACACACTGTCCAATGGGGATTGTGAACACACACATGCTGTCCAATGGTGTTTGTGACACACAAACTCTGTCCAATGGGGTTTGTGACACACACGCTGTCCAGTGGAGATTTTGACACACACACGCTGTCCAATGGGGGTTGTGACACACACAATCTATCCAATGGGCTTGTGAAACACACGTTGTCCAATGGGGATAGTGACACACATGCTGTCCAGTGTGTTTTGTGACACACAAACTGTCCAATTGGGTTTGTGACACACACACTTTCCACTGGGTTTGGAACACACACGCTGTCCAGGTGAGTTTGTGACACACACGCTGTCCAATGGGGTTTGTGACACACACACTCTGTCCTGGACAGCGTATTTTGGACAGGGTATTTTGACTCACACACGCTCTCCAATGGGGTTTGGACACACACACTGTTCAATGGGGTTTGTGACACACACACTGTCCAATGGGGATTGTGGCACACACATGCTGTCCAATGGGGTTTGTGACACACACATGGTCCAACGGGGTTCGTGACACATACGCTGTCCAATAGGGTTTGCGACACACACACTTTCCAATGCGGTTTGTGACACACACGCTGTCCAATGGGGTTCGTGACACACACGCTGTCCAATAAGGTTTATGACACACACACTTTCCAATGGGGTTTGTGACACACATGCTGTCCAATGGGGTTCGTGACACACACGCTGTCCAATAAGGTTTATGACACACACACTTTCCAATGGGATTTGTGACACACACGCTGTCCAATGGGGTTTGTGACACATACACTGTTCCGGGGGGTTTGTGACGCACACGCTGTCCAATGGTGTTTGTGACACAGAGACTCTCCAGGGGTGTTTGTGACACATGCGCTGTCCAGAGGGGTTTGTGACACACACACGCTGTCCAATGGGGTTTGTCACACACACTCTTTCCAATAGGGTTTGTGACACACACATGCTGTCCAATGGGGTTTGTCACACACATGCTGTCCACTGGGGATTTTGACACACACACGCTGTCCAATGGGGATTGAGAGATACACACGCTGTCCAATGGTGTTTGTGACACGCATGCTGTCCAATGGGTTTTGTGACACACACACTGTCCGGGGGGGTTTATGAAACAATCGCTGTCCAATGGGGTTTGTGACACACACACTCTGTCCAATGGGGTTCGTGACACACACACTGGCCAGTGGGGATTGTGACACACACGCTTTCCTATGGGGTTTGTGACACACACACGCTGTCCAATGGGGTTTGTGTCACACACACACTTTCCAATGGGTTTTGTGAAACACACACGCTCTCCAATGTGGTTTATGAGAAACACACTTTCCAATGGGTTTTGTGGCACACACACTGTCCAATGGGGTTTGTGACAAATACATGCTGTCCAATGTTATTTGTGAACATACACGCTGTCCAATGCTTTTTGTGACACACACACTCTGTCTAATGGGGATTGTGACACACACACGCTGTCCCATAGGGTCTGTGATACGCATGCTGTCCAATGGGGTTTGTGACACACACATTGTACAGGGGGGGTTGTGACACATACGCTGTGCAATGGGGTTTGTGACACACACACTCTGTCCAATGGGGATTGTGACACACACACACTGTCCAATGAGGATTGTGACACAAACAAGGTCCAATGGCGTTTGTGATACACACGCTGTCCAATGGGGATTGTGACACACACGTGCTGTCCAATGGTGTTTGTGACACGCATGCTGTCCAATGGCGTTTGTGACACAGATGATGTCCAATGCGGTTCATGACAAACACTCTGTCCAGTGGCGTTTGTGAAACACACACTGTCCAGTAGGGTTTCTGACACAAACATTTTCCAATGGGGTTTCTAACACACACACAGTTCAAATGGAGTTTTTGACACAGACAGTGTCCACGGGAGTTTGTGACACTCACGCTGTCCAATGGGGATTGTGACACACACTCTGTCCAATGGGGTTTGTCACACACATTCTGTCCAACGAGGTTTGTGACACACACACTGTAAAATGGGTATTGTGACACACACACGCTGTCCAGTGGGGTTTGTTACACACACTCTGTCCAATATGGCTTGTGACATACACGCTGTCCAATAGGGTTTGTGACACACACACGCTATCCAATGTGGTTTGTGACACACACAATTTCCAGTCGGGTCTGTGACATACGCACGGTGTCCAATGTTGTTTGTGACACACACACTGTCAAATGGGGATTGTGACACACACACGCTGTCCAATGGTGTTTGTGACACACAGGCTGTTCAATGGGGTTTGTGACACACACTCTGTCTAATGTTGTTTGTGACACATACACTTTCCAATGAGGATTGTGACACACACACGCTGTCCAATGGGGTTTGTGAAACACACACTGTAAAATGGGGTTTGTGAAACACACGGTGTCAAATGGGGTTTGTGACATGCAGACTGCCCAGGGCGGTTTGTGACACACACGCTGTCCAATGGGGTTTGTGACAAACACACTATCCAGGTTAGTTTGTGACACACACGCTGTCCAATGGGATTTGTGAAACAGACACTCTCCAGAGGTGCTTGTGACACACACGCTGTCCAGAGCGTTCTGTGACACACACACTGTCCAATGGGGTTTGTGACACACACACTGTCCGGCTGCGTTTCCGACACACACAATGTCCAATGGTGTTTGTGACACACACGCTGTCTAATGGAGATTGTGACACACACACTGTCCAGAGGGGATTGTGACACATGCACTATACAATGGGGTTTGTCACACCCACTCTGTCCAAAGGGGTTTGTGACACACACACATTCCAATGGGGTTTGTGACACACACACTTTCCAAAGTGGTTTGTGACACACAGACTGACCAATGGGGGTTGTGACACACACGCTGTTTAATGGGGTTCATAACACACACGCTGTCCAGTGGGATTCGTGAGACACACACTGTCCAATGGGGTTTGTGACACACACACTTTCCAATGGGTATTGAGACACACACACGCTGTCCAATGGGTTTTGTTGCACCCAAGAGCTATCCAATGGGGTTTGTGACACACACATTTTCCAATGGCGTTTCTGACACACTCGCTGTCAAAAGGGGTTTGTGACCGACACACTGTCCAGGGGGGTTCGTGACACACGCACTGTCCAATGGGGTTTGTGACACACATGCTGCCCATTGGGGACTGTGACACCCACACTGTCCAATGGGGTTTGTGACACACACGCTGCTCAATGGGGACTGTGACACCCACACTGTCCAATGGGGTTTGTGACACACACACTCTGTCCAGTGGGGTTCGTGAAACAGAGACTATCCAATGGGGTTTGGGACACACACACCCTGTCCAATGGGGTTTGTGACACATGCACTGTCTATTGGGGTTTGTGACACACAAGCTGGCCAATGGGGATTGTGATACACACACTGTCCAATGGAATTTGTGACACAGACACTGTCCAATGGGGATTGTGACACACACAGTGTCCTGGGGGTTTGTGACACACACACGGTCCAAAGAGGTTTGTGACACACCGCAGTCAAATGGAGTTTGTGACACAGAGACTCTCCAGGGTTGTTTGTGACACACATGCTGTCCAGAGGGCTTTGTGCCTCACACATTCTCCAATGGCTGTTGTGACACACACACGTTGTCCAATGAGGATTGTGACACACACACTGTCCAATGGGGTTTGTGACAGACACGCTGTCCAATGGGTATTGTGACACACACACTCTGTCCCATTGGTTTTGTGATACGCATGCTATCCAATGGGGTTTGTGACAGACACACTGTCCAGGGGGGTTTGTGACACACACGCTGACCAATGGTTTTGTAACACACACACTGTCTAATGGGGTTTGTGATACACACGCTGTCCAATGGGGCTTGTGACAAACACGCTGTCTAATGGGGTTTGTGACACACACGCTGTCCGATAGTGTTTGTGACACACACACTGTCCAATGGGGATTGTGACACACACACACTATCTAATGGGGTTTGTCACACACACTCTGTCCAATGGAGTTTATGACACACACAGTGTCCATGGGGGTTTGTTACACATGCGCTGTGCAATGGGGTTTGTCAGACACACTCTGTCCAATGGGGTTTGTGACACACACAATGTCCAATGGGTATTGTTACACACACACGCTGTCCAATGGGGTTTGTGACACACAAACACAGTCCAGGGGCGTTTGTCACACCCAGTCTGTCTAATAGGGTTTGTGCCAAACACACGCTGTCCAACGGTGTTTGTGACACACACGCTGTTCAAAGGGGTTTGTGACACACACTCTGTCCAATGGGGTTTGTGACACACACACACTGTCCAAAGGGGATTGCGACACACACACGCTGTCCAATGGTGTTTGTGACATGCATGCTGTCCAAAGTTGTTTGTGACAAACACAGTGTCCATTGCGGTTTGGGACACACACACGTTATCCAGTTGGGTTTGTGACACACACACTTTCTAATGGGGTTTGTGACACACACGCGCTGTCCAAAGGTGTTTGTGAAACACACGCTGTCAAATGGGGTTTGTGACACACACAGTGTCCAGGGGAGATTGTGTCACACACGCTGTCCAGTGGGGTTTTTGACACACACACTCTCCAATAGGGTTTGTGATAGACACACTGTCAAATGGGAATTGTGACACACAAGCTGTCCAATGGGGATTGTGACACACACACGCTGTCCCATGGGGTTTGTGAAACACATGTTGTCCAAGGGGTTTTGTGACAGACACAGTGTACAGGAGGCTTTGTGACACACACGCTGTCCAATGGAGTTTGTGACAAACACGCTGCCTAATGGGGTTTGTGACAAACACGCTGTCCAAAGGGTATTGTTACACACACTCGCTGTCCAAGGGGGTTTGTGACGCACAAACTGTCCAATGATGTTTGCGACACACACGCTGCCCAATGGGGCTTGTGATACACACGCTGTCCAATGGGGTTCGTGACACACACGCTGCCTAGTGGTTTTTGTGACACAAACACTGTGCAGTAGGGTTTGTGATACACATGCTATCCAATGGGGTTTGTGACATACACACGTTCGAATGATGTTTGAGGCACACACATGCTCTCCAATGGTGTTTGTGACACACACACTCAGTACAATGGGGTTTGTGACTCGCACACTGTCCAATGGGGTTTGTGACACATACACGCTATCAAATGGGGTTTATGAAACACACATTTTCCAATAGCGCTTGTGACACACACACGCTGTCCAATGGGGTTTGTCACACCCATTCTGACAAATGGGTTTTGTGACAAACACACGCTGTCCAATGATGTTTGTGACACACACGCTGTCCAGGGGGGTTTGTGACACACACAATGTCCAAAGGAGTTTGTGACACACACTCTGTCCAGTGGGGTTTGTGACACACACGCTGTTCAATAGGTTTTGTGACATACACACGCTGCCCAATAGTGTTTGTGACACACACGGTGTGAAATGGGGTTTGTGACACACACAATGTCCAGGGGGGATTGTGACACACACACTGTCCAATGGGGTTTGTCACACCCACTCTCTCAAATGGGGTTTGTGACAAACACACGCTGTCAAATGATGTTTGTGACACACACGCTGTCCAGGGGGGTTTGTGACACACACAATGTCCAAAGGAGTTTGTGACACACACTCTGTCCAATGGGGTTTGTGACACACACGCTGTCCAAAGGGTTTTGTGACACACATGCTCTCCAGGGGGGTTTGTGACACACACAATGTCCAACAGGGTTTGGGACACACAAGCTGTCCAGTGGGGTTTGTGACACACACAATGTGCAATAGGGTTTGTGAGATACACACGCTGTCCAAGAGTGTTTCTGACATACACACAATGTCTAATGGGTTTCGTGACACACACGCTGTCCAATGGGTATTGCGACACACACACTGTCCAGGGGGGTTTGTGACACACATACTCTGTCCAATGGTGCTTGTGGAGCACAAGCTGTGCGTTGGGGTTCGTGACACACACGCTGTCCAGTGGTTTCTATGATACACACACTGTCCAATAGGGTTTGTGACACACACACTGTCCAGGGGGGTTTGTGACACACACTCTGTCCAATGGGGTTTGTCACATACGCTCTATCCAATGGGGATTGTGACACACACAGGCTGTCCTATGGGGTTACTGACACACACGCTGTCCAATGGTTTTTGTGACACACACACTGTCCAGGGGGTTTTGTTACACACACGCTATCCAGTCTGTTTTGTGACAGGCAAACCGTCCAGTGGGGTTTGTGACATATACATGCTATCAAATGGGGTTTATTGAAAACACATTTTCCCAAGGGATTTGTGACAAACACGCGCTGTCCAATGGGGTTTGTCACACCCACTTTGTCTAATGGGGTTTGTGACAAACACACTCTGTCCAATGGTGTTTGTGACACACACGATGTCCAAAGATTTTTGTGACACATACGCTGTCCAATGGGTTTTGTGACACACACTCTGTCCAATGGGGCTTGTGACACACACATTGTCCAATGGGGATTGTGACACACACACGCTGTCAAATGGGGTTTGTGACACACAAACACAGTCCAGCGGGGTTTGGCACACCCAGTCTGTCCAATGGGGTTTGTGACATACAAACTGTGCAATGGGGTTTCTCACACACACTCTGTCCAATGGGGTTTGTAACACACACGCTGTCCAATGAGGATTGTGAGACATGCGCTGTACAATGAGGTTTGTGGCACACACACTCTGTCCAATGGGCTTGTGACACACACACTGTCTTAAGGGGTTTGTGATACACACACGCTGTCCAGTGGGTTTTGTGACACACACACTGTCTAATTGGATTTGTGGCACACACATGGTATCAAATGGGGTTTGCGACACACACAATTTCCAGTGGGGTTTGTGACACACACACTTTCCAATGGGGTTTCTGACACACACACGCTGTCCAATGGTGTTTGTGACACGCACGGTGTCAAATGGTGTTTGTGACACACACAATATCCAGGGGGGATTGTGACACACACACGGTCCAATGGGGTTTGTCACACCCACTCTGTCCAATGGGGATTGTGACACACACACACTGTCCAATGGGAAATGTGACACACACATGCTGTCCAATGGGGATTGTGACAGACACATGCGGTGCAATGGTGTTTGTGACACGCATGCTGTCCAATGTGCTTGTGACACACACACACAGTCCATAGGGGTTTGTGACACACATGCTGTCCAATGGGGTTTGTGACACTAACGCTGTCCAAGTGGGTTTGTGACACACACACTGTCCTTTGGAGTTTGTAACACACACACGCTATCCAATGGGTTTGTGACACACACACTTTTCAATGAGGTTTGTGACACACACTCTGTCCAATGGGTTTTGTGACAAACACATTGTCTAAAGGGGTTTTTGACACAGACACGCTGTCCAATGGGGTTTGCGACACACACACTGTCAAATGGGTTTTGTGACACACACTCTGTCCAATGGGGCTTGTGACACACACATTGTCCAATGGGGATTGTGACACACACACACTGTCCAATGGGGATTGTGACACACATGCGCTGTCCAATGGTGTTCGTGATACACACGCTGTCCAGTGGGGTTTTGAAACACACTCTGTCCAATAGGTTTTGTGACACACACACGGTCCAATAGGGATTGTGACACACACAGTGTACAATGGGTTTGTGACACACACTCTGTCAAATGGGGTTTATGACACACACACTGTCCAAAGGGGATTATGACACACACACACTGTCCAATGGGGATTGTTACACACACAAGCTCCAATGGGGTTTGTGACACACACGCTGTCCGATGGGGATTGTGACACACAGACGCTGTCCAACGGTGTTTGTGACACGGATGCTGTCCGATGGGGTTTTTGACACACATACACAGTCCAGCGGGGTTTGTGACACACACACAGTTCAATGGGGTTTGTGACACACACGCTGTCAAATGGGGTTTTTGACACACCACACACACTCTGTCCAATGGGGAATGTGACACATACGCTGTCCAATGGGTTTTGTGACACACACGCTGTCCAGTGGGATTTGTGACACACACACTGTCCTATAGGGATTGTGACACACACATGCTATACCATGGGTTTTGTAACACACACACTTTCCAAGAGGCTGTCCAATGCAGTTTGTGACACACACGCTTTCAAATGGGGTTTGTGACACACACTCTGTCCAAGGGAGTTTGTGACACACATACGGTCCAATGGGGTTTGTGAAACACACTCTGTCCAATGGGGTTTGTGACACACACACACTGTCCAAATGGGTTTGTGACACACACACTGTCCAATGGGGTTTGTGACACACACGCTGTCCAATGGAGATTGCGACACACACATGCTGTCCAATGTTGTTTGTAACACGGTTGCTTTCCAATGGTGTTTGTGACAAACAGTCTATCCTTTGCGGTTTGGGACACACACACTTTCCAAGGTGGTTTGTGTCACACACGCTGTCCAATGGGGTTTGTGACACACTGTGTCTACGGGGGTTTGTGACAAACACGCTGTCCAATGGGGATTGTGACACACAGACGCTGTCCAACGGTTTTTCTGACACGGATGCTGTCCGATGGGGTTTTTGACACACATACACAGTCCAGGGGGGTTTGTGACACACAAACAGTTCAATGGGGTCTGTGACACACACATTGTCCAATGGGGTTTGTCTCACACACACTGTCAAATGGGGTTTGTGACACACTGTGTCCACGGGGGTTTGTGAGAAACACGCTGTCCAATGGGGATTGTGACACACACGCTGTCCAATGGGGTTTTTCTCACACACACTGTCCAATGGGGTTTGTGACACACACGCTGTCCAATGGGGATTGTGACACACAGACGCTGTCCAACGGTGTTTGTGACATGGATGCTGTCCGATGGGGTTTTTGACACACATACACAGTCCAGGGTGGTTTGTGACACACACACTGTCCAATGGGGTTTGTGACACACACTCTGTCAAATGGGGTTTGTGACACACCACACACACTCTGTCCAATGGTGAATGTAAACACATATGCTATCCAATTTGGTTCATGACACACACGCTGTCCAGTGGGGTTTGTGACACACACACTGTCCAATAGGGTTTGTGGCACACACACGCTATCCAATGGGGTTTGAGACACACACACATTCCAATAGGTTTGTGGCTAACACACGCTATCCAATGGAGTTTGTGACACACATGCTGTCACATGGGGTTTGTGATATACACTCTGTCCAATGGGGTTTGTGACACACATACACTGTCCAATGGGGATTGTGATGCACACACGCTGTCCAATGTTGTTTGTGACATGCATGCTGTTTAATGGTGTTTGTGAAAAATACGCTGTTCAATGGGGATTGTGATACACACACGCTGTCCAGTGGGGTTTGTGACACACAGGCTGTCCAGTGGGGTTTGTGACACACACACTGTCCAATGGGGATTGTGACACACATGCGCTGTCCAATGGGGTTCGTGACACACACGCTGTCCAGTGGGGTTTTGACACACACTCTGTCAAATGGGGTTTGTCACACACACTCTGTCCAATGGGGTTTGTGACACACACACTGTCTAATGGGTATTGTGACACACACAGGCTTTCCAATGGGGTTTATGACACACACGCTGTCCAGTGGGGTTTGTGACACACACACTGTCCAATAGGGTTTGTGGCACACACACGCTATCCAATGGGGTTTGAGACACACACACATTCCAATAGGTTTGTGGCTAACACACGCTATCCAATGGAGTTTGTGACACACATGCTGTCACATGGGGTTTGTGATATACACTCTGTCCAATGGGGTTTGTGACACACATACACTGTCCAATAGGGATTGTGATGCACACACGCTGTCCAATGTTGTTTGTGACATGCATGCTGTTTAATGGTGTTTGTGAAAAATACGCTGTTCAATGGGGATTGTGATACACACACGCTGTCCAGTGGGTTTTTTGACACACAGGCTGTCCAGTGGGGTTTGTGACACACACACTGTCCAATGGGGATTGTGACAAACACATGCTGTCCAATGGTGTTTGTGACACACACACTGTCCAAGGGGGTTTGTGAACACATATGCTGTCCAATGGGGTTCGTGACACACATGCTGTCCAGTGGGGTTTGAGACACACACACTATCCAATAGGGTTTGTGACACACACACTGTCCAATGGGGTTTCTGAAGACATACGCTGTCCAATGGGGATTGTGACACACCCACTCGGTCTAATGGGGATTGTGACACACACAAGGTCCAATGGGGTTTGTGACACACACGCTGTCCAATGGGGATTGTGACACACCACACACACTCTGTCCAATAGGAAATGTGACAGACACGCTGTCCAACGGGGTTTGTGACACACAGGCTGTCCAGTGGCGTTTGTGACACACACACTGTCCAATAGGGTTTGTGACACACACATGCTATACAATGGGGTTAGTAACACAGACACTTTCCAAGAGACGTTGTGACACAAACGCTGTCAAATGGGGTTTGTGTCACACACTCTGTCCAGGGGGGTTTGTGACACACAGACGGTCCAATGGGGTTTGCGAAACACTCTCTGTCCTACGGGGTTTGTGACACACACACACTGTCCAATGGGGTTTGTGACACACACACTGTCCAATGGGTTTTGTGACACACACGCTGTCCAATGGAGATTGCAACACACACATGTTGTCCAATGTTGTTTGTGACACGCATGCTTTCCAATGGTGTTTGTGGCAAACAGGCTGTCCATTGCGGTTTGGGACACACACACTTTCCAAAGTGGTTTGTGTCACACACGCTGTCCAATGGGGTTTGTGACACACTGTGTCCACGGGGGTTTGTGACAAACACACTGTCCAATGGGGATTGTGACACACGTATCCTCCAATGGGGTTTGTCTCACACACACTGTCCAATGGGGTTTGTGACACACACGCTGTCCAATGGGGTTTTTGACACACACGCTGTCCAATCAGGTTTGTGACTCGCTCACTCTGTCCAATGGTTCTTGTGACACACACGCTGTCCAGTGGTGTTTGTGACACACACGCTGTCCAAAAGGGCTTGTGACATGCACACGCTATCCAATGGGATTTGTAACACAAACACTTTCCAATGAGGTTTATGACACACACGCTGTCAAATGGGTTTTCTGACACACACGCTGTTGAAATGGGGTTTGTGACACACACTCTGTCCAATGGGGTTTGTGACACACACATGCTGTCGAATGTTGTTTGTGACACACATTCTGTTTAATGGTGTTTTTGACAAACAGGCTGTCCATTGTGGTTTGGGACACACAAACTTTCCTCAGTGGTTTGTGTCACACACGCTGTCCAATGGGGTTTCTGACACACACAGTCTCCACGGGGGTTTGTGACACACACAGTGTCTAATGGGTACTGTGACACACACACACTCTCCAACGGGGTTTGTGACACACACAGTATCCAGTGGGGTCTGTGACACACACACTGTCCAATAGGCTTTGTGAGACACACATTCTATACAATGGAGTTTATAACACACACACTTTCCAAGAGGCGTTGTGACACACACGCTGTAAAATGGGGTTTGTGACACACACTTGGTCCAGGGGGGTTTGTGACACACAGACGGTCCAAGGGGGTTTGTGAAACACACTCTGTCCAAAGGGGTTTGTGACACACACGCTGTCCAGTGGGGTTTGTGACACACACACTGTCCAATATTGTTTGTGACACACACACTGTCCAATGGGGATTGTGAAAGACACACACTGTCCAACGGGGATTGTGACACACACTCGCTGTCCAATGTTGTTTGTGACATGTATGCTGTTTAATGGTGTTTGTGACAAACACGCTGTCCAATGGGGATTGTGATACACACATGCTGTCCCATGGGGTTTGTGACACACACAGTGTCCAAAGGGGTTTGTGACACACACTCTGTCCAATGGGGTTTGTGACACACACACTGTCTAATGGGTACTGTGACACACACAAGCTGTACACTGGGGATTGTCGCACATATTCTGTCCAATGGGTTTTGTGACACACACACACTGTCCAAGGGTGTTTGTGACACACACAGTGTCCAATTTGGTTTGTGACACATACGCTGTCCAATGGGGATTGTGACACACACACTGTCCAATGGGGTTTGTGACACACACACTCTCCAAAGGGGTTTCGACACACACACGTTATCCAATGGGGATTGTGACACACACACTATCCAAGGGGGATTGTGACACACACAAACTCTGTCCAATGGGGTTGTTGACAAACAAACTGTCCAATGGGGTTTGTGACACATACGCTGTCCAATGGAGTTTGTCACACACACTCTGTTCAATGGGGATTGTGACACATACACGCTGTCCAGAAAGTTTTGTGACGCACACACTGTCCAATGGGGATTGTGACACACACACGCTGTCCAATGGGGATTGTGACACACATGCTGTCCAATAGGGTTTGTGACACACACACAGTCCAATGGGGTTTGTAACACACACGCTCTCCAATGGGTTTTGTGAAACACACAATCTGTCCAATGGGGCATTTGATACACACACTGTACAGGGGGGTTTGTTACACACACTCTATCCAAAGGGGTCTGTGACACTCAAAGTTTCCAATGGGGTTTGTGCCATACACACTGTCCAGGGGGGATTGTGACACACAAACTGATTAATGGGGTTTCTCACACACACTCTGTCCAATGGGGTTTGTGACACACACGCTGTCCAATGGAGATTGCGACAGACACATGCTGTCCAATGTTGTTTGTGACAGGCATGCTTTCCAATGGTGTTTGTGACAAACAGGCTGTCCATTGCGGTTTGGGACACACACACTTTTCAAGGTGGTTTGTGTCACACACGCTGTCCAATGGGGTTTGTGACATACACAGTCTCCACGGGGGTTTGTGACACACACAGTGTCTAATGGGTATTGTGACACACACACACTGTCCAAAGGGGTTGGTGACACACACAGTGTCCAGTGGGGTCTGTGACACACACACTGTCCAATAGGCTTTGTGACACACACATGCTATACAATGGAGTTTGTAACACACACACTTTCCATGAGGCGTTGTGACACACACGCTCTAAAATGGGGTTTGTGACACACACGCTGTCCAATGGGGATTGTGACACACACGCTGTCCAATGGGGATTGTGACACACACACGCTGTCCCATGGGGATTGTGACACGCATGCTGTCCAAAGGGGTTTGTGACACACACTCTGTCCAATGAGGTTTGTGACTTGCTCACTCTGTCCAATGGGGCTTGTGACACACACGCTGTCCAGTGGTGTTTGCGACACACACACTGTCCAAAAGGGTTTGTGACACACACACGGTATCCAATGGGATTTGTGACATAAACACTTTCCAATGAGGTTTCTGACACACACGCTGTCAAATGGGGTTTCTGACACACACGCTGTACAAATGGGGTTTGTGACACACACACGCTGTCCCATGGGGTTTGTGAAATGCATGCTGCCCAATGGGATTTGTGATATACACACTGTCCAATGGGGTTTCTGACACACGCACTGTCCAATGGGGTTTGTCACACATACTCTCTCCAATGGGGTTTGTGACACACAAGCTGTCCAATGGGGTTTGTGACACACACACTCGGTCAAATGGGGGTTGTGACACACAGGCCGTCTAGTGGGGTTTGTGACACGCACACTGTCCAATGGGGTTTCTGACACACACACTATCAAATTGAGTATATGACACACACACTTTCTAATGGGGTTTGTGACACACACACGCTGTCCAGTGGGGTTTGTGACACACACACTGTCCAATGGGGTTTGTGACATACACGCTGTCAAATGGGGTTTGTGACAAACCACACTCACTCTGTCCAATGGGGAATGTGACAGACACGCTGTCCAATGGGGTTCGTGACACACACGCTGTCCAATGGGGTTTGTGACATACACACATTCCAATAGGGTTTGTGGCAAACACACGCAATCCAATTGGGTTTCTGACACACATGCTGTCACATGGGGTTTGTGACACGCACTCTGTCCAATGGGGTTTGTGACACACACACACTGTCCAATGGGGATTGTGACATACACACGCTGTCCAATGTTGTTTGTGACATGCATGCTGTTTAATGGTGTTTGTGAAAAACACGCTGTCTGATGGGGATTGTGATACACACACGCTGTCCCATGGGGTTTGTGACACGCATGCTGTCCAATGGGGTTTGGGACAGACACATTGTACAATGAGGATTGTGGCACACACACTGTCCAATGGGGTTTTTGACACACACACTGTCCAATGGGGTTTCTCAAACACACTCTTTCCAATGGGGCTTGTGAAACACACGCTGTCTAACGCGGTTCTTGAACCACACACTGTCCAATAGTGTTTGTGACACACACACCCTATACAATGGTGTTTGTGACAGAAACACTTTCCAGTGGGGTTTGTGACATACACACGCTATCCTATGGGTTTTGTGACACACACACTTTCCAATGGTGTTTCTGACACACACGGTGTCCAATGGGTTTTGCGACACACATGCTATCCAATGGGGTTTGTGACACACACACGCTATCCAATGGGGTTTGTGTCACACAAACTGTCCAATGGGGATTGTGACACACACACACTGTCCAATGCGGATTGTGACATACACACGCTGTGTAATGGGGTTTGTGTCACACACGCAGTATAGGGATGTTTGTAAAGAACACTCTGTCCAATGGGGTTTGTGACACACACACTGTCCAGGGGGGTTTGTGACACACACGCTGTCCAATTTGCTTTGTGACACACACGCTGTCCAATTTGCTTTGTGACACACACGCTGTCCAATGGGGTTTGTGACTCAGATAATCTCCAGGGGTGTTTGTGAAACACAAGCTGTCCAGAGGGGTTTGTGAAACTCACACTGTCCAATGGGTATTGTGACACACACACTGTCCAATGGGGTTTATGACACACACGCTTTCAAATGGGGTTTGTGACAAACCACACACACTCTGTCCAATGGGGAATGTGACACACACGCTGTCCAATGGGGTTCGTGACACACACGCTGTCCAATTTGGTTTGTGACACACACGCTGTCCAATGGGGTTTGTGACTCAGATAATCTCCAGGGGTGTTTGTTGAACACACGCTGTCCAGAGGGATTTGTGACACACACACTGTCCAATGGGTATTGTGACACACACACCATGTCCAATGGTGTTTGTGACACACACACACTCCAAAGTGGTTTTGACACACACACGCTGTCCAATTGGGTTTGCGATACACACACGCTATCCAATGGGGATTGTGACACAAACACTGTCCAATGGGATTGTTGACAAACAAACTGTCCAATGGGGTTTGTGACACTTACGCTGTCCAATGGAGTTTGTCACACATACTCTGTTCAACGGGGATTGTGACACACACACGCTGTCCAGAGAGGTTTGTGACACACACACTGTCCAATGGGGATTGTTACACACACACGCTGTCCCATGGGTTTTTTCACACGCATGCTGTCCAATGGGGTTTGTGACACACACACTGTCCAATGGGGTTTGTAACACACACGCTCTCCAATGGGTTTTGTGACACACACAATCTGTCCAATGGGGCTTGTGACACCCACACTGTACAGGGGGGTTTGTTACACACTCTCTATCCAATGGGGTGTGTGACACACAAAGTTTACAATGGGGTTTGTGACATACACACTGTCCAGGGGGGCTTGTGACACACACACTGATTAATGGGATTTCTCACACACTCTCTATCCAATGGGATTTGTGACACAAAACTCTCCAATGGGCATTGTGACACACACACGCTGTAACATGGGGTTTGTGACACGCATGCTGTCAAATGGGGTTTGTGACACACACATTGTCCTGAGTGGTTTGTGACTCAGAGACTCTCCAGGGTTGTTTGTTACACACACGCTGTCCAGAGGGGTTTGCGACACACACACTGTCCCAATGGGTTTGTGACACACACACGCTGTCCAATGGGGTTTTTAACACACACACTGTCCAGTGGGGTTTGTGACACACACGCTGTCAAATGGGATTTGTGAAACACACTCTGTCCGATGGGGATTGTGACACACACGCTGTCCAATGGGGTTTGAGAAACGGGCGCTGTCCCATGGGGTTCATGACAAACACTGTGTCCAATAGGGTTTGTGACATACACACGCTATACAATGGGATTTGTGACACACAGACTTTCCAATGTGGTTTGTGACACACACGCTGTCCAATGGGTTTTGTGACACACAGACGGTCTAAGGGGTTTGTGACACACACACGCGCTCCAAAGGTGTTTCTGACACACACGCTGTCAAATGGGGTTTGTGACTCCCGCACTGTCCAGGGGGGTTTGTGACACACACACTGTCTGTCCAATGGGGTTTGTCACACACACTCTGTCCAATGGGGTTTCTGACACACACGCTGTCCAATGGGGATTGGGACATACACACGCTGTCCAATGGGGATTGTGATACACACACGCTGTCCAATGGGGATTGTGATATACACACGCTGTCCAATGGTGTTTGTGATACGCATGCTGACCAGTGGTGTTTGTGATACACACGCTGAATATTGTGGTTTGGGACACACACACTTTCCAAAGGGGTTTGTGTCATACACGCTGTCCAATGGGGTTTGTGTCACACACCGTGTCCAGGGGGGTTTGTGACACAAACGCTGTACAGTGGGGTTTGTGACACACACACTGTCCAATGGGGTTAGTGACACACACGATGTCCAATGGGGTTTCTGACACACACACTGAGTCCAATGGGGCTTGTGACACACACGGTGTCAAATGGGGTTCGTGACACATATGCTGTCCAGTGGGATTTGTGAACACACAAACTTTTCAATAGGGTTTGTGACACAGACACGCTATACAATGGGATTTGTGACACACACGCTGTCCAGTGGGGATTGTGACACACACGCTGTCTAATGGGGTCTGTGACACACACAATTTCCAATGTGGTTTCTGACACACACACTGTCCAAAGGCGTTTGTGACATACAATTGTCCAATGGGGATTGTGACACACACACGCTGTCCAATGTTGGTTGTGACACACATGATGTCCAATGGTGTGTGTGACAAACACGCTGCCCATTGCGGTTTGGGACAGACTCAATTTCCTATCTTGGGCCTTGAAAAGCAAGTCCTTTGGCGACACGGTACGCCAGAAAGAATTGAATCAGACAACGGTACTCATTTCAAAAACAGTCTTATAGACAATTGGGCCAAAGAACATGGTATTGAGTGGGTATATCATATTCTATATCATGCACCAGCCTCTGGGAAAATTGAAAGGTACAATGGTTTGCTAAAAACTACACTAAAGGCACTTGGTGGTGGAACCTTTAAAAATTGGGACTCACATTTAGCAAAAGCCACTTGGTTGGTCAACACCTGGGGATCAACCAATCGAGCCGGGCCTGCCCAATCAGAAATTCCACGGACTGCAGAAGGAGATAAAGTCCCTGTAGTACACATGAAAAACATGTTAGGAAAGGCAGTCTGGGTTACTCCTGCCTCAGGCAAAGGCAAGCCCATTCGTGGGATTGTTTTTGCCCAGGGACCTGGCAGCACCTGGTGGGTGATGCTTAAGGATGGAGAAGTTCGGTGTGTACCTCAAGGGGATTTGAGTTTAGGTGAAAATATTCAATACTGAACTGCATGATGTGAATTGCCATGCTAACAGTGTTTAATAAGTGTCTTCCAGATCAAGACAATGATGATGAAACCAGAGCTAGCTTCTTCGAGTGGCGCCTGACAACTTCTTCGAAGTTGATATCTTTAACCCACGAACAGTGGTCATGAGATGCACTTGTACCATTTTTCCTGCCCTGGAAGACTGTCGTGACAAAACGAACTTAATGAACTTTTTAAAGGATGGTCCACTGATTAATTACTCCTGTGTATATATGTACATATGTATATATAGATATATAGTTGTAGTGATTAATTAGATTATATTGATAGATTGTATTGATAAGGTTTAAGCATTCAGTGAATGGCATATTATAAGGGGTGGAATGTCCTGGTTTAGTTAAAAACAAGTATCTCTTTCAGTGAATTTGCCTGTCAGCTAAAGCCTTCATATTAACTGCATTTTCCTGGAGAACCAGACACATGTTTTGGTAAACCTAGCAATGGAATGCAAACTTATTGATAAGCACGGATGGACATCTCGCGAGAGGGGCGACGAGAAGAAAGAGACCAAGAAACTGACCAACTGTGTATAACATTCCATTCACTTGAATACTTCATATAAAAGTGGGAGATCACAAGGATCTCGTTCGCTTTTCCCCTTTTGCCTTTTTCCCTTCTGCTCATGGCCGACATTAGAAGAGGACCTTGCTAGTCGTCCCTGCGAACTGAGGCCTAGTGAGAGACTGAATCCAGCTCCGGTTGGCTGCAGAGTCTAATCCAGGACTTTGGTTGCCGGCTCTGCAGTTGCTGAGACTTTCAAGATTGGTTTTGTATATTTTGTATTATTTTCTCTATTCTTATTAGTAGCATTAGTAAAACATCTTTAATTTTTTCCAACTCTCTTCACTCTGTCCTTCTTTTCCTCCCAATTGCCTCTCCTTAGTGGAAAGCGGGGAGAGGGAGAGGAAAGTGGGGGCGGGGAGAGGGGGTTAACAATACATCTGCCAGGGTTTTATTGTCACCCCGCAATCTTAACCCTCGACACACACACGGTGTCCAAAGGGGATTGCGACACACACGTTGTGCAATGGCGTTTGTGACACAGAAACTGTCAAGGGGTGTTTGTGATGCACACACTGTCCAGGGGGGTTTGAGACACACACGCTGTTCAATGGTGTTTGAGACACAGAGGCTGTCAAATGGGGATTGTGACACACAGGCTGTTCAATAGGGATTGTGACTCACACACGCTGTCCAAAGGGGTTTATGGCACACACACTGTGCAAATGGGTTTGTGACACACACACGCTGTCCAATGGGGTTTATGCCACACATAGTCTATCCAATGGGGTTTCTGACACACAAGCTTTCCAATAGGGTTTGTGACACACATGCGCTGTACAATGGGGTTTGTGACACACACATTCCAATGGGTTTTGTGACACACATGCTGTCCAAAGCGTTTTGTGACACACACACTGTTTAATGGGTTATGTGACACACACTCGCTGTCCAATTGTGTTTGTGACACACACGCTGTCAAATGGGGTTTGTGACACACACACTGTCCAATGGGATTTGTGACACAAACGCTGTATAATGGGTTTAGTGACACACACACAATCTAATGGGGTTGTGACACGCAATCGCTGTCCAATGGCGTTTGTAGACACACACGCTGTGAAATGCTGTTTGTGACACAGACACTGTCCAGGGGGGTTTGTGACACACACACTGTCCAGGTGGGTTTGAGACACACACGCTGTCCAATGGGGATTGTGACATGCACGCTGTCCAATAGGGTTTATGGCACACACACACTGTCCAATGGGGTTTGTGTCACAGACACTTTCCAATGAGTTTTATGATACACACTCTGCCCAATGGGTTTTGTGAAACACACACAGTCTAAGGGGGTTTGTGACACACACTCGTTGTCCAATGGTTCTTGTAAAACACACATGCTGTCCAATGGGGTTTGTGGCACACACACTGTCTAATGGGGTGTGTGAAATACACTCGCTGTCCAATGGTGTTTGTGACACAGACACACTATCCAGTGGGGTTTGTGACACACACACTGTCCAATGGGGTTTGTGACACACATGCTGTACAATGGGGTTTGTGACACACACAGTGTCCCCTGGGGTTTGTGACACACACGCTGCCCCATGCCTTTTGTGACACACACGCTGTCCAATGTGGATTGTGACAAAAACATGCTGTCCAATGGGGTTTACGGCACACACACTCTCCAATGGGTTTTGTGAGACACACACACTATTCAATTGGGATTGTGAAACACACACATTCCAATGGGGTTTGTGACACACACGCTGTCCAAGGTGTTTTGTGACACACACACTGTCCAATGGGGATTGTGACACACAGGCTGTCCAATCCTGTTGATGACACACACATTGTCCAATGGGGTTTGTGACATCCACACTGTCCAATGGGGTTTCTGGCACAGACACTGTCCAACGGGGTTGGTGACACACAAAGGCTGTCCAATGGGGTTTGTGACACACACGCTGTCCATGGGTTTTGTGACACACACGCTGTCCAATGTCGTTTGTAATACACATGCTGTCCAATGGGGTTTGAGACAAAAAGGTTGTTCAATGGGTTTTTGACAAACACACTGTCCAATGGGGTTTCAGACACACATGCTGTCCAAAGGCGTTTGTGACACACAAATCGTCCAATGCGGTTTGTGACACACATGCTGTCCATTAGGGTTTGTGACACACACAAGCTGTCCAATGGGGTTTGGGACACACACACTGTCCCATGGGGCTTGAGGCACACATGCTGTCCAATAAGGATTGTGACACACACGCTGTCCGGGGGGTTTGTGACACACGCTGTCGACTGGGGTTTGTGACACACACACTTTCCATTGGGGTTTGTGACACACGCACGCTGTCCAATGGTGTTTGAGACATACACGCTGTTCAATGGAATTTGTGACACACACAGTGTGCAGGGGTGTTTGTAAGACACTCGCTGTCCAATGGGGATTGTGACACACACACGCTGTCCAATGGGGTTGGTGACACAGACACTTTCCAATGGGGTTTATGATACACATGCTGTCCAATGGGGGTTGTGAAACACACGCTGTCCGATGGGGTTTGTGACACACACGCTGTCCAATGGTGTTTGTGACACACCCATGCTTTCCAAAGGGATTTGTGACACACACACGCTATTCAGTGGGGTTTCTGACACCCATGCTGTCCAACGGGGTTTGTAATCCAGAAACTGTCAAGAGGGATTTGTGACACACAAAGTGTCTCAGCTACCTGAGACACTTAGACTAAGCCTAAAATACGCAGATCTCTCCATAAGGATGGTTTTCATACTGTACGTCCACAATCTGCTGGCAGTACAAAAAAATAAGCTGTAGATCTCCTTAGGCTGAGTCATGGTGCTTTGGTGCAGGGATCAGGCATATCATGGGAATATTTCACCATTTCTGCCCTCGTTTTCAGTGTATTACACCAAAACAACCACTTGCTGATTTCCTTTCAAGAGGAAAGGCTGCGATTTGCAGAATACCTCTGTATTGGGGAAGTGAGAAATTGCTGAGTTGACACCAAGTCCGTCAGTGTCCCTGTCACCTGCAGAGTCACCGCATCCTCACCACGGTAGCGGGCATTGTGACAAAGTACGATGTCAGCTGGGTGTGACAGAGAGCCGCCCCCTAGGGGAGGAGGAGCCTGTCAGCCCCGGGCCTGTCACTGCCTGCTGTCCCTCCTGTTACCAGCCAGGCCTCTGAAAACTGGTCAAACCATGCCCAGACTTGGTGCCAAAGGGGCCCAAAGTCTCCAACAGACAAGTCTGGAAAAAAGATATGGGGCAGAGGGAGAAAGCGAAGGGAGCAGAACAAAAGGAAAGGAAGAATAAAAAGTAGTGTTGGGCTGCAGGAGTGAGATGGAGGAATTGCAGGAAAAGAGGCAGGAAGCAGGAGTGTGAGAGAAAAGGAAAGTAGAGACATGCAGCCAGACAAGGGGTTAGTGAGAGAGGGTGGGACAGAGAACAGGATGAGAAGGAAATAAGGCAAGGCAAGGAGAGGCAAGGATAGGCAAGGCAAGGCTAGGCTAAAGGACATTTTTTTGCTTTATAGTTTCTAGCACATTCCTCTTCAGACGTGGTGGATAGCCATAAGACCGTATGGATTAGGCCCAAGCAAAAACCCCAGCTACTTGAGACACTTAGACTAAGCCTAAAATATGAAGATCTCTCCATAAGGATGGTTTTTATACTGTACTTTCACAATCTGCTGGCAGTACAAAAATATAAGCTGCAGATCTCCTTAGGCTGAGTAATGGTGCTTTGGTGTAGGGATCATGCTTATCATGGGAATATTTCACCATTTCTACTCTGGTTTTAGTGTATTACACCAAAACACACACCTGATGACATCCTTTCAAGAGCAAAGGCAGCAATTTGCAGAATTCCGCTTCTTAGAGGAAGTGAGAAATTGCTGAGCTGACACCAAGTCCTGCATTGTCCCTATTGCCTCCAGAGTCACCGCATCCTCACCACGGTAGTGGGCATTGTGACAAAGGTTCTATGTCAGCAGGGTGTGGAAGCCAGGCGCCCCCTAGGGGATGGGGAGCCTGTCAGCCCCGGGCCTGTCACTGCCTGCTGTCCCTGCTGTCACCAGCCAGGGCACTGAAAACTGGTAAAACCATGCCCAGACATGGGGCCAATTTGGCCCAAAGTCTCCAACAGACAAGTTGTGAAGAAAGATATGGGACAGAGGGTGAAAGCGAAGGGAACAGGAGAAAGGGAAGGAAGAATAAAAAAAGTGTTGGGCTGCAGAAGTTAGATGGAGGAATTGCAAGAAAAGGGGCAGGAAGCAGGAGAGTGAGAGAAAAGGAAAGAAAGAAGAGACATGCAGCCAGACGAGGGGTTAGTGAGAGAAGATGAGACAGAGAACAGGATGAGAAGGAAATAAGGCAAGGCAAGGACAGGCAAGGACAGGCTAGGCTGCAGGACATTTTTTTGCTTTATAGTTTCTAGCATATTCGTCTTCAGATGAGGAGGAAAACCATAAGACCTTATGGATTAGGCCCAAGCAAAAACCCCAGCTACTTGAGACACTTAGACTAAGCCTGAAATACGAAAATCTCTCCATAAGGATGGTTTTTATACTGTGCTTCCACAATCTGCTGGCAGTAAAAAAAAATAAGCTGCAGATCTCCTTAGGCTGAGTCATGGTGCTTTGGTGCAGGAACCATGCATATCATGGGAATATTTCGCCATTTCTGCTCTGCTTTTCAGTGTATGACACCAAAAGACCCACCTGATGACATTCTTTCAAGAGCACAGGCAGCAATTTGCAGAATTCTGCTTCTTTTGGGAACTGAGAAATTGCTGAGCTGACACCAAGACTTGCAGTGCCCCTGTCACCTGCAGAGTCACCGCATCCTCACCACGGTAGCGGGCATTGTGACAAAGGTTCTATGTCAGCTGGGTGTGGCAGCCAGGCAACCCCTAGGGGATGGGGAGCCTGCCAGCCCCGAGCCTGTCACTGCCTGCTGTCCCTGCTGTCACAAGCCAGGCCTCTGAAAACTTGTCAAACCGTGCCAGACGTGGGGCCAATTTGGCCCAAAGTCTCCAAGAGACAAGTCGGGAAGAAAGTTATGGGACAGAGGGAGAAAGGGAAGGGAGCAGGAGAAAGGGAAGGAAGAATAAAAAGTAGTGTTGGGCTGCAGAAGTGAGATGGAGGAATTGCTAGAAAAGAGGCAGGAAGCAGAGGAGTCAGAGAAAAGGAAAGAAGAGACATGCAGCCAGACGAGGGGTTAGTGACAGAGGATGGGACAGAGAACAGGATGAGAAGGAAATAAGGCAAGGCAAGGACAGGCAAGGACAGGCAAGGCAAGGCTAAGCTGCAGGACATTTTTTGCTCTGTAGTTTCCAGCACATTCGTCTTCAGATGAGGAGGAAAGCCATAATACCTTATGGAATGGCCCAAGAAAAAAACCCAGCTACTTGGGACACTAAGACTAAGCCTAAAATACGCAGATCTCTCCATAAGGATGGTTTTTATACTGTACTTCGACAATCGGCTGTCAGTACAGCAAAAATAAGCTGCAGATCTCCTTAGGCTGAGTCATGGTGCTTTGGTGCAGGAACCATGAATATCATGGGAATATTTCACAGTTTCTGCTCTGGTTTTCAGTGTATGACACCAAAACACCCACCTGATGACATCCTCTCAAGAGCAAAGGCAGCAATTTGCAGAATTCCGCTTCTTTGGGGAACTGAGAAATTGCTGAGCTGACATCAAGTCCTGCAGTGCCCCTGTCACCTGCAGAGTCACCGCATCCTCACCACGGTAGCGGGCATTGTGACAAAGGTTCTATGTCAGCTGGGTGTGGCAGCCAGGCGCCCCCTAGGGGATGGGGAGCCTGTCAGCCCCGGGCCTGTCACTGCCTGCTGTCCCCGCTGTCACCAGCCAGGTGTCTTAAAACTTGTCAAACCATGCCCAGACGTGGAGCCAAAGTGGCCCAAATTCTCCAACAGACAAGACGGGAAGAAAGATATGGGACGGAGGGAGAAAGCGAAGGGAGCAGGAGAAAGGGAAGGAAGAATAAAAAGTAGTGTTGGGCTGCAGAAGTGAGATGGAGGAATTGCAAGAAAAGAGGCAGGAAGCAGAGGAGTCAGATAAAAGGAAAGTAGAGACATGCAGCCAGACGAGGGGGTAGTGAGAGAGGATGGGACAGAGAAGAGGATGGGAAGGAAATAAGGCAAGGCAAGGACAGGCAAGGACAGGCAAGGCAAGGCTAGGCTGCAGGACATTTTTTGTCTTTATAGTTTCTAGCACATTCGTCTTCAGTCTAGGAGGAAAGCCAGAAGACCGTATGGATTAGGCCCAAGCCTAGACCCCAGCTACTTGAGACACTTAGACTAAGCCAAAAATACGAAGATCTCTACATAAGGTTGGTTTTTATACTGTGCTTCCACAATCTGCTGGCAGT
Organism: Columba livia; assembly: GCF_036013475.1. Lineage (NCBI taxonomy): Eukaryota > Metazoa > Chordata > Aves > Columbiformes > Columbidae > Columba > Columba livia. Next base: position 2,033,742 of record NW_027043009.1, on the reverse strand, counting down.
ACAAAAAAATAAGCTGCAGATCTCCTTAGGCTGAGTTATGGTGCTTTGGTGCAGGAACCATGCATATCATGGGAATATTTCACTATTTCTGCTCTGGTTTTCAGTGTATTACACCAAAACACCCACCTGATGACATCCTTTCAAGAGCAAAGGCAGCAATTTGCAGAATTCCGCTTCTTTGGGGAAGTGAGAAATTGCTGAGCTGACACCAAGTCCTGCAGTGTCCCTGTCACCTGGAGAGTCACCGCATCCTCGCCACGGTAGCGGGCATTGTGAAAAAGGTTCTTTGTCAGATTGGTGTGGCAGCCAGGCTCCCACTAGGGGATGGGGAGCCTGCCAGCCTCGAGCCTGTCACTGCCTGCTGTCCCTGCTGTCACCAGCCAGGCCTCTGAAAATTGGTCAAACCATGCCCAGTCTTGGGGCCAATTTGGCCCAAAGTCTTGAAAAGACAAGTCGGGAAGAAAGATACGGGACAGAGGGAGAAAGCGAAGGGAGCAGGAGAAAAGGAAGGAAGAATGGAAAGCCCGAATTAAGAGGGAAATCAGCAGCCCACTTGACGTGCATGTACACTAATGCATGCAGTATGGGCAACTAACGAGAAGCTGGAAGCCATCGTGTAGCAGGAAAGCTATGACATAGTTGCCATCACAGAAACATGGTGCGATGACTCATATGACTGGAGTGCTGCTATGTGTGGCTACAAGCTCTTCAGAAAAGATAGGTAGGGTAGGAGAGGTGGAGGGGTGGCTTTATATGTTAGAGAGTCACTCGACTCTGTTAAACTTGAGGTCAGTATGCAGGTTTGAGTTCCTGTGGACCAGAATCAGGGGGAAGTCCAACAAGGCTGACATCCTCGTGGGTGTCTGTTATAGACCGCGCAACCAGGACAATGAAGGAGATGAATTATTCTACAAGCAGCTGGCAGATGTCTCAAAATCAACGGCCCTTGTTCTTGTGGGTGAATTTAACCTGCCGGATATCTGCTGGGAGGTCAATACTGCACAGAAGAGGCAGTCTAGGAAGTTCCTAGAGTGTATAGAGGACAATTTCCTTCATCAGCTGGTAAATGAGCCCACCAGGGGCAAGACCCCGCTAGACCTACTGTTTACAAACAGAGAAGGGCTGGTGGGAGATGTAGTGGTTGGAGGCCGCCTGGGGCATAGCGACCATGAAATAATAGAATTTTCAGTACTCAGAGATGCAGGGAGAACCATTAACAAAACCTCTATGCTGGACTTCCCGAGGGCAGATTTTTGCCTATTCAGAAGTCTAGTTCAGAGCATACCCTGGGAAACAATGCTTAAAAACAAGGGGGCCCAGGAGGGTTGGACATGCTTCAAGCAGGTGGTTTTGAGTGCACAGGAACAGGCTATACCAGTGTGCCGAAAGGCTAGCCGGCGGGGAAGACAACCGGCTTGGCTAAACAGGGAGATTCTGAATGAAATCAGAAATAAAAAGAGACTTTACCGACTGTGGAAAAAAGGCCTGGCTACTTATGAAGGATTTATGGAAATAGCTAGATCATGCAGAAAAAAGATCAGGGAAACAAAAGTGCAATTTGAAGTTAACTTGGCCAATTCTGTCAGGGATAATAAAAAGTCCTTCTTCAAATATGTTAATAACAAAAGGAGGGGCAAGGAAAACCTCCATTCTCTGTTGGACTCTGAAGGAAATATAGTTAACAAAGATGAGGAGAAAGCTGAGGTACTTAATACCTACTTTGCCTCAGTTTTTACCAGTGAGACAGGTGGCCCTCAGGACAACTCATCTCTGGAGGTGGTTGACAGAGATAGGAAGCCAAATAGGCCCCTTGTATTCCAGGAGGAAATAGTTGGTGATTTACTGAGCCATCTGGATCCTCACAAGTCTATGGGACCAGATGGGATCCATCCTAGGGTGATGAGGGAGCTAGCAGAAGAACTTGCCAAGCCGCTCTCCATCATCTTCCAACAGTCCTGGCTCACTGGGGAGGTCCCATGTGATTGAAAATTGGCCAATGTTACCCCAGTCCACAAAAAGGGCTGCAGAGCTGACCCTGGCAACTACAGGCCTGTCAGTCTGACCTCGGTGCCTGGCAGGGTTATGGAGCAGATCATGCTGAGTGGAATCACACAGCACCTTCAGGATGGACAAGGGATCAGACCCAGCCAGCATGGGTTTAGGAGGGGCAGGTCCTGTCTGACCAACCTGATCTCCTTTTATGATCAGGTGACCCAGCTGGTGGATGAGGGGAAAGCCATGGATGTGGTCTATCTGGACTTCAGCAAGGCCTTTGACACTGTCTCCCATAATATACTCTTGCAAAAGCTGGTAGCCCATGGCTTGGACAAGTGTACTCTACGCTGGGTTAAGAGCTGGCTGGAGGGCCGGGCCCAGAGAGTGCTGGTGAACGGGGCTGCATCCAGCTGGCGGCCAGTCACTAGTGGTGTTCCCCAGGGGTCAGTGTTGGGTCCAGTCCTGTTTAACATCTTTATTGATGATTTAGATGAGGGGATTGAGACCATCATCAGCAAATTTGCAGATGACACCAAGTTGGGAGGGAGTGTCGACCTACTGGAAGGCAGGAGGGCTCTGCAGAGGGATCTGGATAGACTGGAAAAATGGGCTGATTCCAATGGGATGAAATTCAATAAGGCCAAGTGCCGGGTGCTGCACTTTGGTCACAACAACCCCCTGCAGCGCTACAGGCTGGGCACAGAGTGGCTGGAGAGCAGTCAGACAGAAAGGGACCTGGGGGTACTAATTGACAGGAAGCTCAACATGAGCCAACAGTGTGCCCAGGTGGCCAAGAAGGCCAACGGTATCCTGTCCTGTATCAAAAATAGCGTGGTCAGCAGGACAAGGGAAGTGATCCTTCCCCTGTACTCTGCATTGGTGAGGCCACATCTGGAGTATTGTGTTCAGTTCTGGGCCTCTCAGTTCAGGAAAGACATTGAAGTGCTGGAGCGGGTCCAGAGAAGAGCAACACGACTGGTGAAGGGACTTGAACACAAGCCCTATGGGGAGAGGCTGAGGGAGCTGGGGTTGTATAGTCTAGAGAAGAGGAGGCTTAGAGGTGACCTCATCAGTCTCTATAACTACCTGAAGGGAAGTTATAGCCAGGTGGGGATTGGTCTCTTCTCCCAGGCAGTTAGCAATAGGACAAGGGGGCATGGGCTTAAACTCTACCAGGGGAAATTTAGACTGGATATTAGAAAGAAATTCTTTACAGAGAGAGTGGTCAGGCATTGGAATGGCCTGCCCAGGGAGGTAGTGGACTCGCCGTCCCTAGAGGTTTTTAAACTGAGATTGGACATGGCACTTAGTGCCATGATCTAGTAAACGGACTAGAGTTGGACCAAGAGTTGGACTTGATGATCGCTGAGGTCTTTTCTAACCCAGTCGATTCTGTGATTCTGTGATTCTGTGATTATGTGATTCTGTGAATAAAAAGTAGTGTTGGGCTGCAGGAGAGAGATGGAGGAATTGCAGGAAAAGAGGCAGGGAGCAGGAGAGTGAGAGAAAAGGAAAGAAGAGACATGCAGCCAGAAGAGGGGTTAGTGAGAGAGGATGGGACAGAGAACAGGATGAGAAGGAAATAAGGCAAGACAAGGACAGGCAAGGCAAGGCAAGGCTGCAGGACATTTTTTTGCTTTATAGTTTCTAGCACATTCGTCTTCAGACTAGGAGGAAAGCCAGAAGACCGTATGGATTAGGCCAAAGCAAAAACCCCAGCTACTTGAGACACTTAGACTAAGCCTAAAATATGCAGATCTCTCCATAAGGATGGTTTTTATACTGTGCTTCCACAATCTGCTGGCAGTACAAAAAATAAGCTGCAGATCTCCTTAGGCTGAGTCATGGTGCTTTGGTGCAGGGACCATGCATATCATGGGAATATTTCACTATTTCTGCTCTGGTTTTCAGTGTATTACACCAAAACACGCACCTGATGACATCCTTTCAAGAGCAAAGGCAGCAATTTGCAGAATTCCGCTTCTTTGGGGAATTGAGAAATTGCTGAGCTGCCACCAAGTCCTGCAGTGTCCCTGCCACCTGGAGAGTCACCGCATCCTCGCCACGGTAGCGGGCATTGTGAAAAAGGTTCTTTGTCAGATGGGTGTGGCAGCCAGGCGCCCCCTAGGGGATGGGGAGCCTGCCAGCCCCGGGCCTGTCACTGCTGGCTGTCCCTGCTGTCACCAGCCAGGCCTCTGAAAATTGGTCAAACCATGCCCAGACTTGGGGACAATTTGGCCCAAAGTCTTGAAAAGACAAGACGGGAAGAAAGATATGGGACAGAGGGAGAAAGCGAAGGGAGCAGGAGAAAGGGAAGGAAGAATAAAAAGTAGTGTTGGGCTGCAGGAGTGAGATGGAGGAATTGCAGGAAAGAGGCAGGAAGCAGGAGAGTGAGAGAAAAGGAAAGAAGAGACATGCAGCCAGACGAGGGGTTAGTGAGGGAGGATGGGACAGAGAACAGGATGAGAAGGAAATAAGGCAAGGCAAGGACAGGCAAGGACAGGCAAAGCAAGGCTAGGCTGCAGGACATTTTTTCGCTTTATAGTTTCTAGCACATTCGTCTTCAGACTAGGAGTAAGGCCATAAGACCGTATGGATTAGGCCCAAGCAAAAACCCCAGCTACTTGAGACACTAAGACTAAGCCTAAAATACGCAGATCTCTCCATAAGGATGGTTTTTATACTGTGCTTCCACAATCTGCTGGCAGTACAAAAAAATAAGCTGCAGATCTCCTTACGCGGAGACATGGTGCTTTGGTACAGGGACCATGCATATCATGGGAATATTTCACCATTTCTGCTCTGGTTTTCAGAGTATGACACCAAAACACCCACCCGATGATATCCTTTCAAGAGCAAAGGCAGCAATTTGCAGAATTCCGCTTCTTTGGGGAAGTGAGATATTGCTGAGCTGACACCAAGTCCTGCAGTGTCCCTGTCACCTGCAGAGTCACCACATACTCGCCACGGTAGAGGGCATTGTGACAAAGGTTCTATGTCAGCTGGGTGTGGCAGCCAGGAGCCCCCTAGGGAATGGGGAGCCTGTCAGCCCCGGGCCTGTCACTGCCTGCTGTCCCTGCTGTCACCAGCCAGGCCTCTGAATATTGGTCAAACCATGCCCAGACTTGGGGCCAATTTTGCCCAAAGTCTTGAAAAGAGAAGTCGGGAAGAAAGATATGGGACAGAGTGAGAAAGCGAAGGGAGGAGGAGAAAGGGAAGGAAGAATAAAAAGTAGTGTTGGGCTGCAGGAGTGAGATGGAGGAATTGCAGGAAAAGAGGCAGGAAGCAGGAGAGTGAGAGAAAAGGAAAGTAGAGACATGCAGCCAGAGGAGGGGTTAGTGAGGGAGGATGGGACAGAGAACAGGATGAGAAGGAAATAAGGCAAGGCAAGGACAGGCAAGGACAGGGAAAGCAAGGCTAGGCTGCAGGACATTTTTTCGCTTTATAGTTTCTAGCACATTCGTCTTCAGACTAGGAGTAAGGCCATAAGACCGTATGGATTAGGCCCAAGCAAAAATCCCAGCTACTTGAGACACTAAGACTAAGCCTAAAATACGCAGATCTCTCCATAAGGATGGTTTTTATACTGTGCTTCCACAATCTGCTGGCAGTACAAAAAAATAAGCTGCAGATCTCCTTACGCGGAGACATGGTGCTTTGGTACAGGGACCATGCATATCATGGGAATATTTCACCATTTCTGCTCTGGTTTTCAGAGTATGACACCAAAACACCCACCTGATGATATCCTTTCAAGAGCAAAGGCAGCAATTTGCAGAATTCCGCTTCTTTGGGGAAGTGAGATATTGCTGAGCTGCCACCAAGTCCTGCAGTGTCCCTGTCACCTGCAGAGTCACCACATACTCGCCACGGTAGAGGGCATTGTGACAAAGGTTCTATGTCAGCTGGGTGTGGCAGCCAGGAGCCCCCTAGGGAATGGGGAGCCTGTCAGCCCTGGGCCTGTCACTGCCTGCTGTCCCTGCTGTCACCAGCCAGGCCTCTGAATATTGGTCAAACCATGCCCAGACTTGGGGCCAATTTTGCCCAAAGTCTTGAAAAGAGAAGTCGGGAAGAAAGATATGGGACAGAGTGAGAAAGCGAAGGGAGGAGGAGAAAGGGAAGGAAGAATAAAAAGTAGTGTTGGGCTGCAGGAGTGAGATGGAGGAATTGCAGGAAAAGAGGCAGGAAGCAGGAGAGTGAGAGAAAAGGAAAGTAGAGACATGCAGCCAGACGAGGGGTTAGTGAGGGAGGATGGGACAGAGAACAGGATGAGAAGGAAATAAGGCAAGGCAAGGACAGGCAAGGACAGGCAAAGCAAGGCTAAGCTGCAGGACATTTTTTCGCTTTATAGTTTCTAGCACATTCATCTTCAGACTAGGAGTAAGGCCATAAGACCGTATGGATTAGGCCCAAGCAAAAACCCCAGCTACTTGAGACACTAAGACTAAGCCTAAAATACGCAGATCTCTCCATAAGGATGGTTTTTATACTGTGCTTCCACAATCTGCTGGAAGTACAAAAAAATAAGCTGCAGATCTCCTTAGGCTGAGTCATGGTGCTTTGGTGCAGGGACCATGCATATCATGGGAATAGTTCACCATTTCTGCTCTGGTTTTCAGAGTATGACACCAAAACACTCACCTGATGATATCCTTTCAAGAGCAAAGGCAGCAATTTGCAGAATTCCGCTTCTTTGGGGAAGGGAGAAATTGCTGAGCTGCCACCAAGTCCTGCAGTGTCCCTGTCACCTGCAGAGTCACCACATACTCGCCACGGTAGAGGGCATTGTGACAAAGGTTCTATGTCAGCTGGGTGTGGCAGCCAGGCGCCCCCTAGGGGATGGGGAGCCTGTCAGCCCCGGGCCTGTCACTGCCTGCTGTCCCTGCTGTCACCAGCCAGGCCTCTGAAAATTGGTCAAAACATGCCCAGACTTGGGGCCAATTTGCCCCAAAGTCTTGAAAAGACAAGTCGGGAAGAAAGATATGGGACAGAGGGAGAAAGCGAAGGGAGCAGGAGAAAGGGAAGGAAGAATAAAAAGTAGTGTTGGGCTTCAGGAGTGAGATGGAGGTATTGCAGGAAAAGAGGCAGGAAGCAGGAGAGTGAGAGAAAAGGAAAGTAGAGACATGCAGCCAGAGGAGGGGTTAGTGAGGGAGGATGGGACAGAGAACAGGATGAGAAGGAAATAAGGCAAGGCAAGCACAGGCAAGGACAGGCAAAGCAAGGCTAGGCTGCAGGACATTTTTTCGCTTTATAGTTTCTAGCACATTCGTCTTCAGACTAGGAGTAAGGCCATAAGACCGTATGGATTAGGCCCAAGCAAAAACCCCAGCTACTTGAGACACTAAGACTAAGCCTAAAATACGCAGATCTCTCCATAAGGATGGTTTTTATACTGTGCTTCCACAATCTGCTGGCAGTACAAAAAAATAAGCTGCAGATCTCCTTACGCGGAGACATGGTGCTTTGGTACAGGGACCATGCATATCATGGGAATATTTCACCATTTCTGCTCTGGTTTTCAGAGTATGACACCAAAACACCCACCTGATGATATCCTTTCAAGAGCAAAGGCAGCAATTTGCAGAATTCCGCTTCTTTGGGGAAGTGAGATATTGCTGAGCTGACACCAAGTCCTGCAGTGTCCCTGTCACCTGCAGAGTCACCACATACTCGCCACGGTAGAGGGCATTGTGACAAAGATTCTATGTCAGCTGGGTGTGGCAGCCAGGAGCCCCCTAGGGAATGGGGAGCCTGTCAGCCCCGGGCCTGTCACTGCCTGCTGTCCCTGCTGTCACCAGCCAGGCCTCTGAATATTGGTCAAACCATGCCCAGACTTGGGGCCAATTTTGCCCAAAGTCTTGAAAAGAGAAGTCGGGAAGAAAGATATGGGACAGAGTGAGAAAGCGAAGGGAGGAGGAGAAAGGGAAGGAAGAATAAAAAGTAGTGTTGGGCTGCAGGAGTGAGATGGAGGAATTGCAGGAAAAGAGGCAGGAAGCAGGAGAGTGAGAGAAAAGGAAAGTAGAGACATGCAGCCAGAGGAGGGGTTAGTGAGGGAGGATGGGACAGAGAACAGGATGAGAAGGAAATAAGGCAAGGCAAGCACAGGCAAGGACAGGCAAAGCAAGGATAGGCTGCAGGACATTTTTTCGCTTTATAGTTTCTAGCACATTCGTCTTCAGACTAGGAGTAAGGCCATAAGACCGTATGGATTAGGCCCAAGCAAAAACCCCAGCTACTTGAGACACTAAGACTAAGCCTAAAATACGCAGATCTCTCCATAAGGATGGTTTTTATACTGTGCTTCCACAATCTGCTGGCAGTACAAAAAAATAAGCTGCAGATCTCCTTACGCGGAGACATGGTGCTTTGGTACAGGGACCATGCATATCATGGGAATATTTCACCATTTCTGCTCTGGTTTTCAGAGTATGACACCAAAACACCCACCTGATGATATCCTTTCAAGAGCAAAGGCAGCAATTTGCAGAATTCCGCTTCTTTGGGGAAGTGAGAAATTGCTGAGCTGCCACCAAGTCCTGCAGTGTCCCTGTCACCTGCATAGTCACCACATACTCGCCACGGTAGCGGGCATTGTGACAAAGGTTCTATGTCAGCTGGGTGTGGCAGCCAGGAGCCCCCTAGGGGATGGGGAGCCTGTCAGCCCCGGGCCTGTCACTGCCTGCTGTCCCTGCTGTCACCAGCCAGGCCTCTGAATATTGGTCAAAACATGCCCAGACTTGGGGCCAATTTGCCCCAAAGTCTTGAAAAGACAAGTCGGGAAGAAAGATATGGGACAGAGGGAGAAAGCGAAGGGAGCAGGAGAAAGGGAAGGAAGAATAAAAAGTAGTGTTGGGCTTCAGGAGTGAGATGGAGGTATTGCAGGAAAAGAGGCAGGAAGCAGGAGAGTGAGAGAAAAGGAAAGTAGAGACATGCAGCCAGAGGAGGGGTTAGTGAGGGAGGATGGGACAGAGAACAGGATGAGAAGGAAATAAGGCAAGGCAAGCACAGGCAAGGACAGGCAAAGCAAGGCTAGGCTGCAGGACATTTTTTCGCTTTATAGTTTCTAGCACATTCGTCTTCAGACTAGGAGTAAGGCCATAAGACCGTATGGATTAGGCCCAAGCAAAAACCCCAGCTACTTGAGACACTAAGACTAAGCCTAAAATACGCAGATCTCTCCATAAGGATGGTTTTTATACTGTGCTTCCACAATCTGCTGGCAGTACAAAAAAATAAGCTGCAGATCTCCTTACGCGGAGACATGGTGCTTTGGTACAGGGACCATGCATATCATGGGAATATTTCACCATTTCTGCTCTGGTTTTCAGAGTATGACACCAAAACACCCACCTGATGATATCCTTTCAAGAGCAAAGGCAGCAATTTGCAGAATTCCGCTTCTTTGGGGAAGTGAGATATTGCTGAGCTGCCACCAAGTCCTGCAGTGTCCCTGTCACCTGCAGAGTCACCACATACTCGCCACGGTAGAGGGCATTGTGACAAAGGTTCTATGTCAGCTGGGTGTGGCAGCCAGGAGCCCCCTAGGGAATGGGGAGCCTGTCAGCCCCGGGCCTGTCACTGCCTGCTGTCCCTGCTGTCACCAGCCAGGCCTCTGAATATTGGTCAAACCATGCCCAGACTTGGGGCCAATTTTGCCCAAAGTCTTGAAAAGAGAAGTCGGGAAGAAAGATATGGGACAGAGTGAGAAAGCGAAGGGAGCAGGAGAAAGGGAAGGAAGAATAAAAAGTAGTGTTGGGCTTCAGGAGTGAGATGGAGGAATTGCAGGAAAAGAGGCAGGAAGCAGGAGAGTGAGAGAAAAGGAAAGAAGAGACATGCAGCCAGACGAGGGGTTAGTGAGAGAGGATGGGACAGAGAACAGGATGAGAAGGAAATAAGGCAAGGCAAGGACAGGCAAGGACAGGCAAAGCAAGGCTAGGCTGCAGGACATGTTATAGCTTTATAGTTTCTAGCACATTCGTCTTCAGACTAGGAGTAAGGCCATAAGACCGTATGGATTAGGCCCAAGCAAAAACCCCAGCTACTTGACACACTAAGACTAAGCCTAAAATACGTAGATCTCTCCATAAGGATGGTTTTTATACTGTGCTTCCACAATCTGCTGGCAGTACAAAAAAAAAAGCTGCAGATCTCCTTAGGCTGAGTCATGGTGCTTTGGTGCAGGGACCATGCATATCATGGGAATATTTCACCATTTCTGCTCTGGTTTTCAGAGTATGACACCAAAACACTCACCTGATGATATCCTTTCAAGAGCAAAGGCAGCAATTTGCAGAATTCCGCTTCTTTGGGGAAGTGAGAAACTGCTGAGCTGACACCAAGTCCTGCAGTGTCCCTGTCACCTGTAAAGTCACCAGATATTCGCCACGGTAGCGGGCATTGTGACAAAGGTTCTATGTCAGCTGGGTGTGGCAGCCAGGCGCCCCCTAGGGGATGGGGAGCCTGTCAGCCCCGGGCCTGTCACTGCCTGCTGTCCCTGCTGTCACCAGCCAGGCCTCTGAAAATTGGTCAAACCATGCCCAGACTTGGGGCCAATTTGCCCCAAAGTCTTGAAAAGACAAGTCGGGAAGAAAGATATGGGACAGAGGGAGAAAGCGAAGGGAGCAGGAGAAAGGGAAGGAAGAAAAAAAAGTAGTGTTTGGCTTCAGGAGTGAGATGGAGGAATTGCAGGAAAAGAGGCAGGAAGCAGGAGAGTGAGAGAAAAGGAAAGTAGAGACATGCAGCCAGACGAGGGGTTAGTGAGGGAGGATGGGACAGAGAACAGGATGAGAAGGAAATAAGGCAAGGCAAGGACAGGCAAGGACAGGCAAAGCAAGGCTAGGCTGCAGGACATTTTTTCGCTTTATAGTTTCTAGCACATTCGTCTTCAGACTAGGAGTAAGGCCATAAGACCGTATGGATTAGGCCCAAGCAAAAACCCCAGCTACTTGACACACTAAGACTAAGCCTAAAATACGCAGATCTCTCCATAAGGATGGTTTTTATACTGTGCTTCCACAATCTGCTGGCAGTACAAAAAAATAAGCTGCAGATCTCCTTAGACTGAGTCATGGTGCTTTGGTGCAGGGACCATGCATATCATGGGAATATTTCACCATTTCTGCTCTGGTTTTCAGAGTATGACACCAAAACACCCACCTGATGATATCCTTTCAAGAGCAAAGGCAGCAATTTGCAGAATTCCGCTTCTTTGGGGAAGTGAGAAATTGCTGAGCTGCCACCAAGTCCTGCAGTGTCCCTGTCACCTGCATAGTCACCACATACTCGCCACGGTAGCGGGCATTGTGACAAAGGTTCTATGTCAGCTGGGTGTGGCAGCCAGGAGCCCCCTAGGGGATGGGGAGCCTGTCAGCCCCGGGCCTGTCACTGCCTGCTGTCCCTGCTGTCACCAGCCAGGCCTCTGAATATTGGTCAAACCATGCCCAGACTTGGGGCCAATTTTGCCCAAAGTCTTGAAAAGACAAGTCGGGAAGAAAGATATGGGACAGAGGGAGAAAGCGAAGGGAGGAGGAGAAAGGGAAGGAAGAATAAAAAGTAGTGTTGGGCTGCAGGAGTGAGATGGAGGAATTGCAGGAAAAGAGGCAGGAAGCAGGAGAGTGAGAGAAAAGGAAAGATGAGACATGCAGCCAGACGAGGGGTTAGTGAGGGAGGATGGGACAGAGAACAGGATGAGAAGGAAATAAGGCAAGGCAAGGACAGGCAAGGACAGGCAAAGCAAGGCTAAGCTGCAGGACATTTTTTCGCTTTATAGTTTCTAGCACATTCGTCTTCAGACTAGGAGTAAGGCCATAAGACCGTATGGATTAGGCCCAAGCAAAAACCCCAGCTACTTGAGACACTAAGACTAAGCCTAAAATACGCAGATCTCTCCATAAGGATGGTTTTTATACTGTGCTTCCACAATCTGCTGGAAGTACAAAAAAATAAGCTGCAGATCTCCTTAGGCTGAGTCATGGTGCTTTGGTGCAGGGACCATGCATATCATGGGAATAGTTCACCATTTCTGCTCTGGTTTTCAGAGTATGACACCAAAACACTCACCTGATGATATCCTTTCAAGAGCAAAGGCAGCAATTTGCAGAATTCCGCTTCTTTGGGGAAGGGAGAAATTGCTGAGCTGCCACCAAGTCCTGCAGTGTCCCTGTCACCTGCAGAGTCACCACATACTCGCCACGGTAGAGGGCATTGTGACAAAGGTTCTATGTCAGCTGGGTGTGGCAGCCAGGCGCCCCCTAGGGGATGGGGAGCCTGTCAGCCCCGGGCCTGTCACTGCCTGCTGTCCCTGCTGTCACCAGCCAGGCCTCTGAAAATTGGTCAAACCATGCCCAGACTTGGGGCCAATTTGCCCCAAAGTCTTGAAAAGACAAGTCGGGAAGAAAGATATGGGACAGAGGGAGAAAGCGAAGGGAGCAGGAGAAAGGGAAGGAAGAATAAAAAGTAGTGTTGGGCTTCAGGAGTGAGATGGAGGAATTGCAGGAAAAGAGGCAGGAAGCAGGAGAGTGAGAGAAAAGGAAAGAAGAGACATGCAGCCAGACGAGGGGTTAGTGAGGGAGGATGGGACAGAGAACAGGATGAGAAGGAAAGAAGGCAAGGCAAGGACAGGCAAGGAGAGGCAAAGCAAGGCTAAGCTGCAGGACATGTTTTCGCTTTATAGTTTCTAGCACATTCGTCTTCAGACTAGGAGTAAGGCCATAAGACCGTATGGATTAGGCCCAAGCAAAAATCCCAGCTACTTGAGACACTAAGACTAAGCCTAAAATACGCAGATCTCTCCCTAAGGATGGTTTTTATACTGTGCTTCCACAATCTGCTGGCAGTACAAAAAAATAAGCTGCAGATCTCCTTAGGCTGAATCATGGTGCTTTGGTGCAGGAACCATGCATATCATGGGAATAGTTCACCATTTCTGCTCTGGTTTTCAGAGTATGACAACAAAACACTCACCTGATGATATCCTTTCAAGAGCAAAGGCACCATTTTGCAGAATTCCGCTTCTTTGGGGAAGTGAGAAATTGCTGAGCTGACACCAAGTCCTGCAGTGTCCCTGTCACCTGCAGAGTCACCACATACTCGCCACGGTAGCGGGCATTGTGACAAAGGTTCTATGTCAGCTGGGTGTGGCAGCCAGGCGCCCCCTAGGGGATGGGGAGCCTGTCAGCCCCGGGCCTGTCACTGCCTGCTGTCCCTGCTGTCACCAGCCAGGCCTCTGAAAATTGGTCAAACCATGCCCAGACTTGGGGCCAATTTGGCCCAAAGTCTTGAAAAGACAAGTCGGGAAGAAAGATATGGGACAGAGGGAGAAAGCGAAGGGAGCAGGAGAAAGGGAAGGAAGAATAAAAAGTAGTGTTGGGCTGCAGGAGTGAGATGGAGGAATTGCCATTAAAGAGGCAGGAAGCAGGAGAGTGAGAGAAAAGGAAAGAAGAGACATGCAGCCAGACGAGGGGTTAGTGAGGGAGGATGGGACAGAGAACAGGATGAGAAGGAAAGAAGGCAAGGCAAGGACAGGCAAGGAGAGGCAAAGCAAGGCTAAGCTGCAGGACATGTTTTCGCTTTATAGTTTCTAGCACATTCGTCTTCAGACTAGGAGTAAGGCCATAAGACCGTATGGATTAGGCCCAAGCAAAAACCCCAGCTACTTGACACACTAAGACTAAGCCTAAAATACGCAGATCTCTCCATAACGATGGTTTTTATACTGTGGTTCCACAATCTGCTGGCAGTACAAAAAAATAAGCTGCAGATTCCTTAGGCTGAGTCATGGTCCTTTGGTGCAGGGACCATGCATATCATGGGAATATTTCACCATTTCTGCTCTGGTTATCAGAGTATGACACCAAAACACCCACCTGATGATATCCTTTCAAGAGCAAAGGCAGCAATTTGCAGAATTCCGCTTCTTTGGGGAAGTGAGAAATTGCTGAGCTGCCACCAAGTCCTGCAGTGTCCCTGTCACCTGCATAGTCACCACATACTCGCCACGGTAGCGGGCATTGTGACAAAGGTTCTATGTCAGCTGGGTGTGGCAGCCAGGAGCCCCCTAGGGGATGGGGAGCCTGTCAGCCCCGGGCCTGTCACTGCCTGATGTCCCTGCTGTCACCAGCCAGGCCTCTGAATATTGGTCAAACCATGCCCAGACTTGGGGCCAATTTTGCCCAAAGTCTTGAAAAGACAAGTCGGGAAGAAAGATATGGGACAGAGGGAGAAAGCGAAGGGAGGAGGAGAAAGGGAAGGAAGAATAAAAAGTAGTGTTGGGCTGCAGGAGTGAGATGGAGGAATTGCAGGAAAAGAGGCAGGAAGCAGGAGAGTGAGAGAAAAGGAAAGACGAGACATGCAGCCAGACGAGGGGTTAGTGAGGGAGGATGGGACAGAGAACAGGATGAGAAGGAAATAAGGCAAGGCAAGGACAGGCAAGGACAGGCAAAGCAAGGCTAAGCTGCAGGACATTTTTTCGCTTTATAGTTTCTAGCACATTCGTCTTCAGACTAGGAGTAAGGCCATAAGACCGTATGGATTAGGCCCAAGCAAAAACCCCAGCTACTTGAGACACTAAGACTAAGCCTAAAATACGCAGATCTCTCCATAAGGATGGTTTTTATACTGTGCTTCCACAATCTGCTGGAAGTACAAAAAAATAAGCTGCAGATCTCCTTAGGCTGAGTCATGGTGCTTTGGTGCAGGGACCATGCATATCATGGGAATAGTTCACCATTTCTGCTCTGGTTTTCAGAGTATGACACCAAAACACTCACCTGATGATATCCTTTCAAGAGCAAAGGCAGCAATTTGCAGAATTCCGCTTCTTTGGGGAAGGGAGAAATTGCTGAGCTGCCACCAAGTCCTGCAGTGTCCCTGTCACCTGCAGAGTCACCACATACTCGCCACGGTAGAGGGCATTGTGACAAAGGTTCTATGTCAGCTGGGTGTGGCAGCCAGGCGCCCCCTAGGGGATGGGGAGCCTGTCAGCCCCGGGCCTGTCACTGCCTGCTGTCCCTGCTGTCACCAGCCAGGCCTCTGAAAATTGGTCAAACCATGCCCAGACTTGGGGCCAATTTGCCCCAAAGTCTTGAAAAGACAAGTCGGGAAGAAAGATATGGGACAGAGGGAGAAAGCGAAGGGAGCAGGAGAAAGGGAAGGAAGAATAAAAAGTAGTGTTGGGCTGCAGGAGTGAGATGGAGGAATTGCCATTAAAGAGGCAGGAAGCAGGAGAGTGAGAGAAAAGGAAAGTAGAGACATGCAGCCAGACGAGAGGTTAGTGAGAGAGGATGGGACAGAGAACAGGATGAGAAGGAAATAAGGCAAGGCAAGGACAGGCAAGGACAGGCAAAGCAAGGCTAGGCTGCAGGACATTTTTTCGCTTTATAGTTTCTAGCACATTCGTCTTCAGACTAGGAGTAAGGCCATAAGACCGTATGGATTAGGCCCAAGCAAAAACCCCAGCTACTTGAGACACTAAGACTAAGCCTAAAATACGCAGATCTCTCCATAAGGATGGTTTTTATACTGTGCTTCCACAATCTGCTGGCAGTACGAAAAAATAAACTGCAGATCTCCTTAGGCTGAGTCATGGTGCTTTGGTGCAGGGACCATGCATATCATGGGAATATTTCACCATTTCTGCTCTGGTTTTCAGAGTATGACACCAAAACACCCACCTGATGATATCCGTTCAAGAGCAAGGGCAGCAATTTGCAGAATTCTGCTTCTATGGTGAAGTGAGAAATTGCTGAGCTGCCACCAAGTCCTGCAGTGTCCCTGTCACCTGCAGAGTCACCACATACTCGCCACGGTAGCGGGCATTGTGACAAAGGTTCTATGTCAGCTGGGTGTGGCAGCCAGGCGCCCCCTAGGGGATGGGGAGCCTGTCAGCCCCGGGCCTGTCACTGCCTGCTGTCCCTGCTGTCACCAGCCAGGCCTCTGAAAATTGGTCAAACCATGCCCAGACTTGGGGCCAATTTGCCCCAAAGTCTTGAAAAGACAAGTCGGGAAGAAAGATATGGGACAGAGGGAGAAAGCGAAGGGAGCAGGAGAAAGGGAAGGAAGAATAAAAAGTAGTGTTGGGCTTCAGGAGTGAGATGGAGGAATTGCAGGAAAAGAGGCAGGAAGCAGGAGAGTGAGAGAAAAGGAAAGAAGAGACATGCAGCCAGACGAGGGGTTAGTGAGGGAGGATGGGACAGAGAACAGGATGAGAAGGAAAGAAGGCAAGGCAAGGACAGGCAAGGAGAGGCAAAGCAAGGCTAAGCTGCAGGACATGTTTTCGCTTTATAGTTTCTAGCACATTCGTCTTCAGACTAGGAGTAAGGCCATAAGACCGTATGGATTAGGCCCAAGCAAAAATCCCAGCTACTTGAGACACTAAGACTAAGCCTAAAATACGCAGATCTCTCCCTAAGGATGGTTTTTATACTGTGCTTCCACAATCTGCTGGCAGTACAAAAAAATAAGCTGCAGATCTCCTTAGGCTGAATCATGGTGCTTTGGTGCAGGGACCATGCATATCATGGGAATAGTTCACCATTTCTGCTCTGGTTTTCAGAGTATGACACCAAAACACTCACCTGATGATATCCTTTCATGAGCAAAGGCACCATTTTGCAGAATTCCGCTTCTTTGGGGAAGTGAGAAATTGCTGAGCTGACACCAAGTCCTGCAGTGTCCCTGTCCCCTGCAGAGTCACCACATACTCGCCACGGTAGCGGGCATTGTGACAAAGGTTCTATGTCAGCTGGGTGTGGCAGCCAGGCGCCCCCTAGGGGATGGGGAGCCTGTCAGCCCCGGGCCTGTCACTGCCTGCTGTCCCTGCTGTCACCAGCCAGGCCTCTGAAAATTGGTCAAACCATGCCCAGACTTGGGGCCAATTTGGCCCAAAGTCTTGAAAAGACAAGTCGGGAAGAAAGATATGGGACAGAGGGAGAAAGCGAAGGGAGCAGGAGAAAGGGAAGGAAGAATAAAAAGTAGTGTTGGGCTTCAGGAGTGAGATGGAGGAATTGCAGGAAAAGAGGCAGGAAGCAGGAGAGTGAGAGAAAAGGAAAGAAGAGACATGCAGCCAGACGAGGGGTTAGTGAGGGAGGATGGGACAGAGAACAGGATGAGAAGGAAAGAAGGCAAGGCAAGGACAGGCAAGGAGAGGCAAAGCAAGGCTAAGCTGCAGGACATGTTTTCGCTTTATAGTTTCTAGCACATTCGTCTTCAGACTAGGAGTAAGGCCATAAGACCGTATGGATTAGGCCCAAGCAAAAACCCCAGCTACTTGACACACTAAGACTAAGCCTAAAATACGCAGATCTCTCCATAACGATGGTTTTTATACTGTGGTTCCACAATCTGCTGGCAGTACAAAAAAATAAGCTGCAGATTCCTTAGGCTGAGTCATGGTGCTTTGGTGCAGGGACCATGCATATCATGGGAATATTTCACCATTTCTGCTCTGGTTATCAGAGTATGACACCAAAACACCCACCTGATGATATCCTTTCAAGAGCAAAGGCAGCAATTTGCAGAATTCCGCTTCTTTGGGGAAGTGAGAAATTGCTGAGCTCCCACCAAGTCCTGCAGTGTCCCTGTCACCTGCAGAGTCACCACATACTCGCCACGGTAGCGGGTATTGTGACAAAGGTTCTATGTCAGCTGGGTGTGGCAGCCAGGCGCCCCCTAGGGGATGGGGAGCCTGTCAGCCCCGGGCCTCTCACTGCCTGCTGTCCCTGCTGTCACCAGCCAGGCCTCTGAAAATTGGTCAAACCATGCCCAGACTTGGGGCCAATTTGGCCCAAAGTCTTGAAAAGACAAGTCGGGAAGAAAGATATGGGACAGAGGGAGAAAGCGAAGGGAGCAGGAGAAAGGGAAGGAAGAATAAAAAGTAGTGTTGGGCTGCAGGAGTGAGATGGAGGAATTGCCATTAAAGAGGCAGGAAGCAGGAGAGTGAGAGAAAAGGAAAGTAGAGACATGTAGCCAGACGAGGGGTTAGTGAGAGAGGATGGGACAGAGAACAGGATGAGAAGGAAATAAGGCAAGGCAAGGACAGGCAAGGACAGGCAAAGCAAAGCTAGGCTGCAGGACATGTTTTCGCTTTATAGTTTATAGCACATTCGTCTTCAGACTAGGAGTAAGGCCATAAGACCGTATGGATTAGGCCCAAGCAAAAACCCCAGCTACTTGAGACACTAAGACTAAGCCTAAAATACGCAGATCTCTCCATAAGGATGGTTTTTATACTGTGCTTCCACAATCTGCTGGCAGTACAAAAAAATAAGCTGCAGATCTCCTTAGGCTGAGTCATGGTGCTTTGGTGCAGGGACCATGCATATCATGGGAATATTTCACCATTTCTGCTCTGGTTTTCAGAGTATGACATCAAAACACCCACCTGATGATATCCTTTCAAGAGCAAAGGCAGCAATTTGCAGAATTCCGCTTCTGTGGGGAAGTGAGAAATTGCTGAGCTGCCACCAAGTCCTGCAGTGTCCCTGTCACCTGCAGAGTCACCACATACTCGCCACGGTAGCGGGCATTGTGACAAAGGTTCTATGTCAGCTGGGTGTGGCAGCCAGGCGCCCCCTAGGGGATGGGGAGCCTGTCAGCCCCGGGCCTGTCACTGCCTGCTGTCCCTGCTGTCACCAGCCAGGCCTCTGAAAATTGGTCAAACCATGCCCAGACTTGGGGCCAATTTTGCCCAAAGTCTTGAAAAGACAAGTCGTGAAGAAAGATATTGGATAGAGGGAGAAAGCGAAGGAGCAGGAGAAAGGGAAGGAAGAATAAAAGTAGTGTTGGGCTTCAGGAGTGAGATGGAGGAATTGCCATTAAAGAGGCAGGAAGCAGGAGAGTGAGAGAAAAGGAAAGACGAGACATGCAGCCAGACGAGGGGTTAGTGAGGGAGGATGGGACAGAGAACAGGATGAGAAGGAAATAAGGCAAGGCAAGGACAGGCAAGGACAGGCAAAGCAAGGCTAAGCTGCAGGACATTTTTTCGCTTTATAGTTTCTAGCACATTCGTCTTCAGACTAGGAGTAAGGCCATAAGACCGTATGGATTAGGCCCAAGCAAAAACCCCAGCTACTTGAGACACTAAGACTAAGCCTAAAATACGCAGATCTCTCCATAAGGATGGTTTTTATACTGTGCTTCCACAATCTGCTGGCAGTACGAAAAAATAAACTGCAGATCTCCTTAGGCTGAGTCATGGTGCTTTGGTGCAGGGACCATGCATATCATGGGAATATTTCACCATTTCTGCTCTGGTTTTCAGAGTATGACACCAAAACACCCACCTGATCATATCCGTTCAAGAGCAAGGGCAGCAATTTGCAGAATTCTGCTTCTATGGCGAAGTGAGAAATTGCTGAGCTGCCACCAAGTCCTGCAGTGTCCCTGTCACCTGCAGAGTCACCACATACTCGCCACGGTAGCGGGCATTGTGACAAAGGTTCTATGTCAGCTGGGTGTGGCAGCCAGGCGCCCCCTAGGGGATGGGGAGCCTGTCAGCCCCGGGCCTGTCACTGCCTGCTGTCCCTGCTGTCACCAGCCAGGCCTCTGAATATTGGTCAAACCATGCCCAGACTTGGGGCCAATTTGCCCCAAAGTCTTGAAAAGACAAGTCGGGAAGAAAGATATGGGACAGAGGGAGAAAGCGAAGGGAGCAGGAGAAAGGGAAGGAAGAATAAAAAGTAGTGTTGGGCTTCAGGAGTGAGATGGAGGAATTGCAGGAAAAGAGGCAGGAAGCAGGAGAGTGAGAGAAAAGGAAAGAAGAGACATGCAGCCAGACGAGGGGTTAGTGAGGGAGGATGGGACAGAGAACAGGATGAGAAGGAAAGAAGGCAAGGCAAGGACAGGCAAGGAGAGGCAAAGCAAGGCTAAGCTGCAGGACATGTTTTCGCTTTATAGTTTCTAGCACATTCGTCTTCAGACTAGGAGTAAGGCCATAAGACCGTATGGATTAGGCCCAAGCAAAAATCCCAGCTACTTGAGACACTAAGACTAAGCCTAAAATACGCAGATCTCTCCCTAAGGATGGTTTTTATACTGTGCTTCCACAATCTGCTGGCAGTACAAAAAAATAAGCTGCAGATCTCCTTAGGCTGAATCATGGTGCTTTGGTGCAGGGACCATGCATATCATGGGAATAGTTCACCATTTCTGCTCTGGTTTTCAGAGTATGACACCAAAACACTCACCTGATGATATCCTTTCAAGAGCAAAGGCAGCAATTTGCAGAATTCCGCTTCTTTGGGGAAGGGAGAAATTGCTGAGCTGCCACCAAGTCCTGCAGTGTCCCTGTCACCTGCAGAGTCACCACATACTCGCCACGGTAGCGGGCATTGTGACAAAGGTTCTATGTCAGCTGGGTGTGGCAGCCAGGCGCCCCCTAGGGGATGGGGAGCCTGTCAGCCCCGGGCCTGTCACTGCCTGCTGTCCCTGCTGTCACCAGCCAGGCCTCTGAAAATTGGTCAAACCATGCCCAGACTTGGGGCCAATTTGGCCCAAAGTCTTGAAAAGACAAGTCGGGAAGAAAGATATGGGACAGAGGGAGAAAGCGAAGGGAGCAGGAGAAAGGGAAGGAAGAATAAAAAGTAGTGTTGGGCTTCAGGAGTGAGATGGAGGAATTGCAGGAAAAGAGGCAGGAAGCAGGAGAGTGAGAGAAAAGGAAAGTAGAGACATGCAGCCAGACGAGGGGTTAGTGAGGGAGGATGGGACAGAGAACAGGATGAGAAGGAAAGAAGGCAAGGCAAGGACAGGCAAGGAGAGGCAAAGCAAGGCTAAGCTGCAGGACATGTTTTCGCTTTATAGTTTCTAGCACATTCGTCTTCAGACTAGGAGTAAGGCCATAAGACCGTATGGATTAGGCCCAAGCAAAAACCCCAGCTACTTGAGACACTAAGACTAAGCCTAAAATACGCAGATCTCTCCCTAAGGATGGTTTTTATACTGTGGTTCCACAATCTGCTGGCAGTACAAAAAAATAAGCTGCAGATCTCCTTAGGCTGAGTCATGGTGCTTTGGTGCAGGGACCATGCATATCATGGGAATATTTCACCATTTCTGCTCTGGTTTTCAGAGTATGACACCAAAACACCCACCTGATGATATCCGTTCAAGAGCAAGGGCAGCAATTTGCAGAATTCTGCTTCTATGGTGAAGTGAGAAATTGCTGAGCTGCCACCAAGTCCTGCAGTGTCCCTGTCACCTGCAGAGTCACCACATACTCGCCACGGTAGCGGGCATTGTGACAAAGGTTCTATGTCAGCTGGGTGTGGCAGCCAGGCGCCCCCTAGGGGATGGGGAGCCTGTCAGCCCCGGGCCTGTCACTGCCTGCTGTCCCTGCTGTCACCAGCCAGGCCTCTGAAAATTGGTCAAACCATGCCCAGACTTGGGGCCAATTTGCCCCAAAGTCTTGAAAAGACAAGTCGGGAAGAAAGATATGGGACAGAGGGAGAAAGCGAAGGGAGCAGGAGAAAGGGAAGGAAGAATAAAAAGTAGTGTTGGGCTTCAGGAGTGAGATGGAGGAATTGCAGGAAAAGAGGCAGGAAGCAGGAGAGTGAGAGAAAAGGAAAGAAGAGACATGCAGCCAGACGAGGGGTTAGTGAGAGAGGATGGGACAGAGAACAGGATGAGAAGGAAATAAGGCAAGGCAAGGACAGGCAAGGAGAGGCAAAGCAAGGCTAAGCTGCAGGACATGTTTTCGCTTTATAGTTTCTAGCACATTCGTCTTCAGACTAGGAGTAAGGCCATAAGACCGTATGGATTAGGCCCAAGCAAAAATCCCAGCTACTTGAGACACTAAGACTAAGCCTAAAATACGCAGATCTCTCCATAAGGATGGTTTTTATACTGTGCTTCCACAATCTGCTGGCAGTACAAAAAAATAAGCTGCAGATCTCCTTAGGCTGAATCATGGTGCTTTGGTGCAGGGACCATGCATATCATGGGAATAGTTCACCATTTCTGCTCTGGTTTTCAGAGTATGACACCAAAACACTCACCTGATGATATCCTTTCAAGAGCAAAGGCAGCAATTTGCAGAATTCCGCTTCTTTGGGGAAGTGAGAAATTGCTGAGCTGCCACCAAGTCCTGCAGTGTCCCTGTCACCTGCAGAGTCACCACATACTCGCCACGGTAGCGGGCATTGTGACAAAGGTTCTATGTCAGCTGGGTGTGGCAGCCAGGCGCCCCCTAGGGGATGGGGAGCCTGTCAGCCCCGGGCCTGTCACTGCCTGCTGTCCCTGCTGTCACCAGCCAGGCCTCTGAAAATTGGTCAAACCATGCCCAGACTTGGGGCCAATTTGGCCCAAAGTCTTGAAAAGACAAGTCGGGAAGAAAGATATGGGACAGAGGGAGAAAGCGAAGGGAGCAGGAGAAAGGGAAGGAAGAATAAAAAGTAGTGTTGGGCTTCAGGAGTGAGATGGAGGAATTGCAGGAAAAGAGGCAGGAAGCAGGAGAGTGAGAGAAAAGGAAAGAAGAGACATGCAGCCAGACGAGGGGTTAGTGAGGGAGGATGGGACAGAGAACAGGATGAGAAGGAAAGAAGGCAAGGCAAGGACAGGCAAGGAGAGGCAAAGCAAGGCTAAGCTGCAGGACATGTTTTCGCTTTATAGTTTCTAGCACATTCGTCTTCAGACTAGGAGTAAGGCCATAAGACCGTATGGATTAGGCCCAAGCAAAAACCCCAGCTACTTGACACACTAAGACTAAGCCTAAAATACGCAGATCTCTCCATAAGGATGGTTTTTATACTGTGGTTCCACAATCTGCTGGCAGTACAAAAAAATAAGCTGCAGATTCCTTAGGCTGAGTCATGGTGCTTTGGTGCAGGGACCATGCATATCATGGGAATATTTCACCATTTCTGCTCTGGTTTTCAGAGTATGACACCAAAACACCCACCTGATGATATCCTTTCAAGAGCAAAGGCAGCAATTTGCAGAATTCCGCTTCTTTGGGGAAGTGAGAAATTGCTGAGCTCCCACCAAGTCCTGCAGTGTCCCTGTCACCTGCAGAGTCACCACATACTCGCCACGGTAGCGGGTATTGTGACAAAGGTTCTATGTCAGCTGGGTGTGGCAGCCAGGCGCCCCCTAGGGGATGGGGAGCCTGTCAGCCCCGGGCCTCTCACTGCCTGCTGTCCCTGCTGTCACCAGCCAGGCCTCTGAAAATTGGTCAAACCATGCCCAGACTTGGGGCCAATTTTGCCCAAAGTCTTGAAAAGACAAGTCGTGAAGAAAGATATTGGACAGAGAGAGAAAGCGAAGGGAGCAGGAGAAAGGGAAGGAAGAATAAAAGTAGTGTTGGGCTACAGGAGTGAGATGGAGGAATTGCCATTAAAGAGGCAGGAAGCAGGAGAGTGAGAGAAAAGGAAAGAAGAGACATGGAGCCGGACGAGGGGTTAGTGAGAGAGGATGGGACAGAGAACAGGATGAGAAGGAAATAAGGCAAGGCAAGGACAGGCAAGGACAGGCAAAGCAAAGCTAGGCTGCAGGACATGTTTTCGCTTTATAGTTTCTAGCACATTCGTCTTCAGACTAGGAGTAAGGCCATAAGACCGTATGGATTAGGCCCAAGCAAAAACCCCAGCTACTTGAGACACTAAGACTAAGCCTAAAATACGCAGATCTCTCCATAAGGATGGTTTTTATACTGTGCTTCCACAATCTGCTGGCAGTACAAAAAAATAAGCTGCAGATCTCCTTAGGCTGAGTCATGGTGCTTTGGTGCAAGGACCATGCATATCATGGGAATATTTCACCATTTCTGCTCTGGTTTTCAGAGTATGACACCAAAACACCCACCTGATGATATCCTTTCAAGAGCAAAGGCAGCAATTTGCAGAATTCCGCTTCTTTGGGGAAGGGAGAAATTGCTGAGCTGCCACCAAGTCCTGCAGTGTCCCTGTCACCTGCAGAGTCACCACATACTCGCCACGGTCGCGGGCATTGTGACAAAGGTTCTATGTCAGCTGGGTGTGGCAGCCAGGCGCCCCCTAGGGGATGGGGAGCCTGTCAGCCCCGGGCCTCTCACTGCCTGCTGTCCCTGCTGTCACCAGCCAGGCCTCTGAAAATTGGTCAAACCATGCCCAGACTTGGGGCCAATTTTGCCCAAAGTCTTGAAAAGACAAGTCGTGAAGAAAGATATTGGATAGAGGGAGAAAGCGAAGGAGCAGGAGAAAGGGAAGGAAGAATAAAAGTAGTGTTGGGCTTCAGGAGTGAGATGGAGGAATTGCCATTAAAGAGGCAGGAAGCAGGAGAGTGAGAGAAAAGGAAAGACGAGACATGCAGCCAGACGAGGGGTTAGTGAGGGAGGATGGGACAGAGAACAGGATGAGAAGGAAATAAGGCAAGGCAAGGACAGGCAAGGACAGGCAAAGCAAGGCTAAGCTGCAGGACATTTTTTCGCTTTATAGTTTCTAGCACATTCGTCTTCAGACTAGGAGTAAGGCCATAAGACCGTATGGATTAGGCCCAAGCAAAAACCCCAGCTACTTGAGACACTAAGACTAAGCCTAAAATACGCAGATCTCTCCATAAGGATGGTTTTTATACTGTGCTTCCACAATCTGCTGGAAGTACAAAAAAATAAGCTGCAGATCTCCTTAGGCTGAGTCACGGTGCTTTGGTGCAGGGACCATGCATATCGTGGGAATAGTTCACCATTTCTGCTCTGGTTTTCAGAGTATGACACCAAAACACCCACCTGATGATATCCGTTCAAGAGCAAAGGCAGCAATTTGCAAAATTCTGCTTCTATAGTGAAGTGAGAAATTGCTGAGCTGCCACCAAGTCCTGCAGTGTCCCTGTCACCTGCAGAGTCACCACATACTCGCCACGGTAGCGGGCATTGTGACAAAGGTTCTATGTCAGCTGGGTGTGGCAGCCAGGCGCCCCCTAGGGGATGGGGAGCCTGTCAGCCCCGGGCCTGTCACTGCCTGCTGTCCCTGCTGTCACCAGCCAGGCCTCTGAAAATTGGTCAAACCATGCCCAGACTTGGGGCCAATAAGGCCCAAAGTCTTGAAAAGACAAGTCGGGAAGAAAGATATGGGACAGAGGGAGAAAGCGAAGGGAGCAGGAGAAAGGGAAGGAAGAATAAAAAGTAGTGTTGGGCTTCAGGAGTGAGATGGAGGAATTGCAGGAAAAGAGGCAGGAAGCAGGAGAGTGAGAGAAAAGGAAAGAAGAGACATGCAGCCAGACGAGGGGTTAGTGAGGGAGGATGGGACAGAGAACAGGATGAGAAGGAAATAAGGCAAGGCAAGGACAGGCAAGGAGAGGCAAAGCAAGGCTAAGCTGCAGGACATTTTTTCGCTTTATAGTTTCTAGCACATTCGTCTTCAGACTAGGAGTAAGGCCATAAGACCGTATGGATTAGGCCCAAGCAAAAACCCCAGTTACTTGAGACACTAAGACTAAGCCTAAAATACGCAGATCTCTCCATAAGGATGGTTTTTATACTGTGGTTCCACAATCTGCTGGAAGTACAAAAAAATAAGCTGCAGATCTCCTTAGGCTGAGTCACGGTGCTTTGGTGCAGGGACCATGCATATCATGGGAATAGTTCACCATTTCTGCTCTGGTTTTCAGAGTATGACACCAAAACACCCACCTGATGATATCCTTTCAAGAGCAAAGGCAGCAATTTGCAGAATTCCGCTTCTTTGGGGAAGGGAGAAATTGCTGAGCTGCCACCAAGTCCTGCAGTGTCCCTGTCACCTGCAGAGTCACCACATACTCGCCACGGTAGCGGGCATTGTGACAAAGGTTCTATGTCAGCTGGGTGTGGCAGCCAGGCGCCCCCTAGGGGATGGGGAGCCTGTCAGCCCCGGGCCTGTCACTGCCTGCTGTCCCTGCTGTCACCAGCCAGGCCTCTGAAAATTGGTCAAACCATGCCCAGACTTGGGGCCAATTTGGCCCAAAGTCTTGAAAAGACAAGTCGGGAAGAAAGATATGGGACAGAGGGAGAAAGCGAAGGGAGCAGGAGAAAGGGAAGGAAGAATAAAAAGTAGTGTTGGGCTTCAGGAGTGAGATGGAGGAATTGCAGGAAAAGAGGCAGGAAGCAGGAGAGTGAGAGAAAAGGAAAGAAGAGACATGCAGCCAGACGAGGGGTTAGTGAGGGAGGATGGGACAGAGAACAGGATGAGAAGGAAAGAAGGCAAGGCAAGGACAGGCAAGGAGAGGCAAAGCAAGGCTAAGCTGCAGGACATGTTTTCGCTTTATAGTTTCTAGCACATTCGTCTTCAGACGAGGAGTAAGGCCATAAGACCGTATGGATTAGGCCCAAGCAAAAATCCCAGCTACTTGAGACACTAAGACTAAGCCTAAAATACGCAGATCTCTCCATAAGGATGGTTTTTATACTGTGCTTCCACAATCTGCTGGCAGTACAAAAAAATAAGCTGCAGATCTCCTTAGGCTGAATCATGGTGCTTTGGTGCAGGGACCATGCATATCATGGGAATAGTTCACCATTTCTGCTCTGGTTTTCAGAGTATGACACCAAAACACTCACCTGATGATATCCTTTCAAGAGCAAAGGCAGCAATTTGCAGAATTCCGCTTCTTTGGGGAAGGGAGAAATTGCTGAGCTGCCACCAAGTCCTGCAGTGTCCCTGTCACCTGCAGAGTCACCACATACTCGCCACGGTAGCGGGCATTGTGACAAAGGTTCTATGTCAGCTGGGTGTGGCAGCCAGGCGCCCCCTAGGGGATGGGGAGCCTGTCAGCCCCGGGCCTGTCACTGCCTGCTGTCCCTGCTGTCACCAGCCAGGCCTCTGAAAATTGGTCAAACCATGCCCAGACTTGGGGCCAATTTGGCCCAAAGTCTTGAAAAGACAAGTCGGGAAGAAAGATATGGGACAGAGGGAGAAAGCGAAGGGAGCAGGAGAAAGGGAAGGAAGAATAAAAAGTAGTGTTGGGCTGCAGGAGTGAGATGGAGGAATTGCCATTAAAGAGGCAGGAAGCAGGAGAGTGAGAGAAAAGGAAAGAAGAGACATGCAGCCAGACGAGGGGTTAGTGAGGGAGGATGGGACAGAGAACAGGATGAGAAGGAAAGAAGGCAAGGCAAGGACAGGCAAGGAGAGGCAAAGCAAGGCTAAGCTGCAGGACAAGTTTTCGCTTTATAGTTTCTAGCACATTCGTCTTCAGACTAGGAGTAAGGCCATAAGACCGTATGGATTAGGCCCAAGCAAAAACCCCAGCTACTTGACACACTAAGACTAAGCCTAAAATACGCAGATCTCTCCATAAGGATGGTTTTTATACTGTGGTTCCACAATCTGCTGGCAGTACAAAAAAATAAGCTGCAGATTCCTTAGGCTGAGTCATGGTGCTTTGGTGCAGGGACCATGCATATCATGGGAATATTTCACCATTTCTGCTCTGGTTTTCAGAGTATGACACCAAAACACCCACCTGATGATATCCTTTCAAGAGCAAAGGCAGCAATTTGCAGAATTCCGCTTCTTTGGGGAACTGAGAAATTGCTGAGCTGCCACCAAGTCCTGCAGTGTCCCTGTCACCTGCAGAGTCACCACATACTCGCCACGGTCGCGGGCATTGTGACAAAGGTTCTATGTCAGCTGGGTGTGGCAGCCAGGCGCCCCCTAGGGGATGGGGAGCCTGTCAGCCCCGGGCCTGTCACTGCCTGCTGTCCCTGCTGTCACCAGCCAGGCCTCTGAAAATTGGTCAAACCATGCCCAGACTTGGGGCCAATTTGGCCCAAAGTCTTGAAAAGACAAGTCGGGAAGAAAGATATTGGATAGAGGGAGAAAGCGAAGGAGCAGGAGAAAGGGAAGGAAGAATAAAAGTAGTGTTGGGCTTCAGGAGTGAGATGGAGGAATTGCCATTAAAGAGGCAGGAAGCAGGAGAGTGAGAGAAAAGGAAAGACGAGACATGCAGCCAGACGAGGGGTTAGTGAGGGAGGATGGGACAGAGAACAGGATGAGAAGGAAATAAGGCAAGGCAAGGACAGGCAAGGACAGGCAAAGCAAGGCTAAGCTGCAGGACATTTTTTCGCTTTATAGTTTCTAGCACATTCGTCTTCAGACTAGGAGTAAGGCCATAAGACCGTATGGATTAGGCCCAAGCAAAAACCCCAGCTACTTGAGACACTAAGACTAAGCCTAAAATACGCAGATCTCTCCATAAGGATGGTTTTTATACTGTGCTTCCACAATCTGCTGGAAGTACAAAAAAATAAGCTGCAGATCTCCTTAGGCTGAGTCACGGTGCTTTGGTGCAGGGACCATGCATATCATGGGAATAGTTCACCATTTCTGCTCTGGTTTTCAGAGTATGACACCAAAACACCCACCTGATGATATCCTTTCAAGAGCAAAGGCAGCAATTTGCAGAATTCCGCTTCTTTGGGGAAGTGAGAAATTGCTGAGCTGCCACCAAGTCCTGCAGTGTCCCTGTCACCTGCAGAGTCACCACATACTCGCCACGGTCGCGGGCATTGTGACAAAGGTTCTATGTCAGCTGGGTGTGGCAGCCAGGTGCCCCCTAGGGGATGGGGAGCCTGTCAGCCCCAGGCCTGTCACTGCCTGCTGTCCCTGCTGTCACCAGCCAGGCCTCTGAAAATTGGTCAAACCATGCCCAGACTTGGGGCCAATTTGCCCCAAAGTCTTGAAAAGACAAGTCGGGAAGAAAGATATGGGACAGAGGGAGAAAGCGAAGGGAGCAGGAGAAAGGGAAGGAAGAATAAAAAGTAGTGTTGGGCTGCAGGAGTGAGATGGAGGAATTGCCATTAAAGAGGCAGGAAGCAGGAGAGTGAGAGAAAAGGAAAGTAGAGACATGCAGCCAGACGAGAGGTTAGTGAGAGAGGATGGGACAGAGAACAGGATGAGAAGGAAAGAAGGCAAGGCAAGGACAGGCAAGGACAGGCAAAGCAAGGCTAAGCTGCAGGACATGTTTTCGCTTTATAGTTTCTAGCACATTCGTCTTCAGACTAGGAGTAAGGCCATAAGACCGTATGGATTGGGCCCAAGCAAAAATCCCAGCTACTTGAGACACTAAGACTAAGCCTAAAATACGCAGATCTCTCCATAAAGATGGTTTTTATACTGTGCTTCCACAATCTGCTGGCAGTACAAAAAAATAAGCTGCAGATCTCCTTAGGCTGAATCATGGTGCTTTGGTGCAGGGACCATGCATATCATGGGAATAGTTCACCATTTCTGCTCTGGTTTTCAGAGTATGACACCAAAACACTCACCTGATGATATCCTTTCAAGAGCAAAGGCAGCAATTTGCAGAATTCCGCTTCTTTGGGGAAGTGAGAAATTGCTGAGCTGCCACCAAGTCCTGCAGTGTCCCTGTCACCTGCAGAGTCACCACATACTCGCCACGGTAGCGGGCATTGTGACAAAGGTTCTATGTCAGCTGGGTGTGGCAGCCAGGCGCCCCCTAGGGGATGGGGAGCCTGTCAGCCCCGGGCCTGTCACTGCCTGCTGTCCCTGCTGTCACCAGCCAGGCCTCTGAAAATTGGTCAAACCATGCCCAGACTTGGGGCCAATTTGGCCCAAAGTCTTGAAAAGACAAGTCGGGAAGAAAGATATGGGACAGAGGGAGAAAGCGAAGGGAGCAGGAGAAAGGGAAGGAAGAATAAAAAGTAGTGTTGGGCTGCAGGAGTGAGATGGAGGAATTGCCATTAAAGAGGCAGGAAGCAGGAGAGTGAGAGAAAAGGAAAGTAGAGACATGTAGCCAGACGAGGGGTTAGTGAGAGAGGATGGGACAGAGAACAGGATGAGAAGGAAAGAAGGCAAGGCAAGGACAGGCAAGGAGAGGCAAAGCAAGGCTAAGCTGCAGGACATGTTTTCGCTTTATAGTTTCTAGCACATTCGTCTTCAGACTAGGAGTAAGGCCATAAGACCGTATGGATTAGGCCCAAGCAAAAACCCCAGCTACTTGAGACACTAAGACTAAGCCTAAAATACGCAGATCTCTCCATAAGGATGGTTTTTATACTGTGGTTCCACAATCTGCTGGCAGTACAAAAAAATAAGCTGCAGATTCCTTAGGCTGAGTCATGGTGCTTTGGTGCAGGGACCATGCATATCATGGGAATATTTCACCATTTCTGCTCTGGTTTTCAGAGTATGACACCAAAACACCCACCTGATGATATCCTTTCAAGAGCAAAGGCAGCAATTTGCAGAATTCCGCTTCTTTGGGGAACTGAGAAATTGCTGAGCTGCCACCAAGTCCTGCAGTGTCCCTGTCACCTGCAGAGTCACCACATACTCGCCACGGTCGCGGGCATTGTGACAAAGGTTCTATGTCAGCTGGGTGTGGCAGCCAGGCGCCCCCTAGGGGATGGGGAGCCTGTCAGCCCCGGGCCTGTCACTGCCTGCTGTCCCTGCTGTCACCAGCCAGGCCTCTGAAAATTGGTCAAACCATGCCCAGACTTGGGGCCAATTTTGCCCAAAGTCTTGAAAAGACAAGTCGTGAAGAAAGATATTGGATAGAGGGAGAAAGCGAAGGAGCAGGAGAAAGGGAAGGAAGAATAAAAGTAGTGTTGGGCTTCAGGAGTGAGATGGAGGAATTGCCATTAAAGAGGCAGGAAGCAGGAGAGTGAGAGAAAAGGAAAGACGAGACATGCAGCCAGACGAGGGGTTAGTGAGGGAGGATGGGACAGAGAACAGGATGAGAAGGAAATAAGGCAAGGCAAGGACAGGCAAGGACAGGCAAAGCAAGGCTAAGCTGCAGGACATTTTTTCGCTTTATAGTTTCTAGCACATTCGTCTTCAGACTAGGAGTAAGGCCATAAGACCGTATGGATTAGGCCCAAGCAAAAACCCCAGCTACTTGAGACACTAAGACTAAGCCTAAAATACGCAGATCTCTCCATAAGGATGGTTTTTATACTGTGCTTCCACAATCTGCTGGAAGTACAAAAAAATAAGCTGCAGATCTCCTTAGGCTGAGTCACGGTGCTTTGGTGCAGGGACCATGCATATCATGGGAATAGTTCACCATTTCTGCTCTGGTTTTCAGAGTATGACACCAAAACACCCACCTGATGATATCCTTTCAAGAGCAAAGGCAGCAATTTGCAGAATTCCGCTTCTTTGGGGAAGTGAGAAATTGCTGAGCTGCCACCAAGTCCTGCAGTGTCCCTGTCACCTGCAGAGTCACCACATACTCGCCACGGTCGCGGGCATTGTGACAAAGGTTCTATGTCAGCTGGGTGTGGCAGCCAGGCGCCCCCTAGGGGATGGGGAGCCTGTCAGCCCCAGGCCTGTCACTGCCTGCTGTCCCTGCTGTCACCAGCCAGGCCTCTGAAAATTGGTCAAACCATGCCCAGACTTGGGGCCAATTTGCCCCAAAGTCTTGAAAAGACAAGTCGGGAAGAAAGATATGGGACAGAGGGAGAAAGCGAAGGGAGCAGGAGAAAGGGAAGGAAGAATAAAAAGTAGTGTTGGGCTGCAGGAGTGAGATGGAGGAATTGCCATTAAAGAGGCAGGAAGCAGGAGAGTGAGAGAAAAGGAAAGTAGAGACATGCAGCCAGACGAGAGGTTAGTGAGAGAGGATGGGACAGAGAACAGGATGAGAAGGAAAGAAGGCAAGGCAAGGACAGGCAAGGACAGGCAAAGCAAGGCTAAGCTGCAGGACATGTTTTCGCTTTATAGTTTCTAGCACATTCGTCTTCAGACTAGGAGTAAGGCCATAAGACCGTATGGATTAGGCCCAAGCAAAAATCCCAGCTACTTGAGACACTAAGACTAAGCCTAAAATACGCAGATCTCTCCATAAAGATGGTTTTTATACTGTGCTTCCACAATCTGCTGGCAGTACAAAAAAATAAGCTGCAGATCTCCTTAGGCTGAATCATGGTGCTTTGGTGCAGGGACCATGCATATCATGGGAATAGTTCACCATTTCTGCTCTGGTTTTCAGAGTATGACACCAAAACACTCACCTGATGATATCCTTTCAAGAGCAAAGGCAGCAATTTGCAGAATTCCGCTTCTTTGGGGAAGTGAGAAATTGCTGAGCTGCCACCAAGTCCTGCAGTGTCCCTGTCACCTGCAGAGTCACCACATACTCGCCACGGTAGCGGGCATTGTGACAAAGGTTCTATGTCAGCTGGGTGTGGCAGCCAGGCGCCCCCTAGGGGATGGGGAGCCTGTCAGCCCCGGGCCTGTCACTGCCTGCTGTCCCTGCTGTCACCAGCCAGGCCTCTGAAAATTGGTCAAACCATGCCCAGACTTGGGGCCAATTTGGCCCAAAGTCTTGAAAAGACAAGTCGGGAAGAAAGATATGGGACAGAGGGAGAAAGCGAAGGGAGCAGGAGAAAGGGAAGGAAGAATAAAAAGTAGTGTTGGGCTGCAGGAGTGAGATGGAGGAATTGCCATTAAAGAGGCAGGAAGCAGGAGAGTGAGAGAAAAGGAAAGTAGAGACATGTAGCCAGACGAGGGGTTAGTGAGAGAGGATGGGACAGAGAACAGGATGAGAAGGAAAGAAGGCAAGGCAAGGACAGGCAAGGAGAGGCAAAGCAAGGCTAAGCTGCAGGACATGTTTTCGCTTTATAGTTTCTAGCACATTCGTCTTCAGACTAGGAGTAAGGCCATAAGACCGTATGGATTAGGCCCAAGCAAAAACCCCAGCTACTTGAGACACTAAGACTAAGCCTAAAATACGCAGATCTCTCCATAAGGATGGTTTTTATACTGTGGTTCCACAATCTGCTGGCAGTACAAAAAAATAAGCTGCAGATTCCTTAGGCTGAGTCATGGTGCTTTGGTGCAGGGACCATGCATATCATGGGAATATTTCACCATTTCTGCTCTGGTTTTCAGAGTATGACACCAAAACACCCACCTGATGATATCCTTTCAAGAGCAAAGGCAGCAATTTGCAGAATTCCGCTTCTTTGGGGAACTGAGAAATTGCTGAGCTGCCACCAAGTCCTGCAGTGTCCCTGTCACCTGCAGAGTCACCACATACTCGCCACGGTCGCGGGCATTGTGACAAAGGTTCTATGTCAGCTGGGTGTGGCAGCCAGGCGCCCCCTAGGGGATGGGGAGCCTGTCAGCCCCGGGCCTGTCACTGCCTGCTGTCCCTGCTGTCACCAGCCAGGCCTCTGAAAATTGGTCAAACCATGCCCAGACTTGGGGCCAATTTTGCCCAAAGTCTTGAAAAGACAAGTCGTGAAGAAAGATATTGGATAGAGGGAGAAAGCGAAGGAGCAGGAGAAAGGGAAGGAAGAATAAAAGTAGTGTTGGGCTTCAGGAGTGAGATGGAGGAATTGCCATTAAAGAGGCAGGAAGCAGGAGAGTGAGAGAAAAGGAAAGACGAGACATGCAGCCAGACGAGGGGTTAGTGAGGGAGGATGGGACAGAGAACAGGATGAGAAGGAAATAAGGCAAGGCAAGGACAGGCAAGGACAGGCAAAGCAAGGCTAAGCTGCAGGACATTTTTTCGCTTTATAGTTTCTAGCACATTCGTCTTCAGACTAGGAGTAAGGCCATAAGACCGTATGGATTAGGCCCAAGCAAAAACCCCAGCTACTTGAGACACTAAGACTAAGCCTAAAATACGCAGATCTCTCCATAAGGATGGTTTTTATACTGTGCTTCCACAATCTGCTGGAAGTACAAAAAAATAAGCTGCAGATCTCCTTAGGCTGAGTCACGGTGCTTTGGTGCAGGGACCATGCATATCATGGGAATAGTTCACCATTTCTGCTCTGGTTTTCAGAGTATGACACCAAAACACCCACCTGATGATATCCTTTCAAGAGCAAAGGCAGCAATTTGCAGAATTCCGCTTCTTTGGGGAAGTGAGAAATTGCTGAGCTGCCACCAAGTCCTGCAGTGTCCCTGTCACCTGCAGAGTCACCACATACTCGCCACGGTCGCGGGCATTGTGACAAAGGTTCTATGTCAGCTGGGTGTGGCAGCCAGGCGCCCCCTAGGGGATGGGGAGCCTGTCAGCCCCAGGCCTGTCACTGCCTGCTGTCCCTGCTGTCACCACCCAGGCCTCTGAAAATTGGTCAAACCATGCCCAGACTTGGGGCCAATTTGCCCCAAAGTCTTGAAAAGACAAGTCGGGAAGAAAGATATGGGACAGAGGGAGAAAGCGAAGGGAGCAGGAGAAAGGGAAGGAAGAATAAAAAGTAGTGTTGGGCTGCAGGAGTGAGATGGAGGAATTGCCATTAAAGAGGCAGGAAGCAGGAGAGTGAGAGAAAAGGAAAGTAGAGACATGCAGCCAGACGAGAGGTTAGTGAGAGAGGATGGGACAGAGAACAGGATGAGAAGGAAAGAAGGCAAGGCAAGGACAGGCAAGGACAGGCAAAGCAAGGCTAAGCTGCAGGACATGTTTTCGCTTTATAGTTTCTAGCACATTCGTCTTCAGACTAGGAGTAAGGCCATAAGACCGTATGGATTAGGCCCAAGCAAAAATCCCAGCTACTTGAGACACTAAGACTAAGCCTAAAATACGCAGATCTCTCCATAAAGATGGTTTTTATACTGTGCTTCCACAATCTGCTGGCAGTACAAAAAAATAAGCTGCAGATCTCCTTAGGCTGAATCATGGTGCTTTGGTGCAGGGACCATGCATATCATGGGAATAGTTCACCATTTCTGCTCTGGTTTTCAGAGTATGACACCAAAACACTCACCTGATGATATCCTTTCAAGAGCAAAGGCAGCAATTTGCAGAATTCCGCTTCTTTGGGGAAGGGAGAAATTGCTGAGCTGCCACCAAGTCCTGCAGTGTCCCTGTCACCTGCAGAGTCACCACATACTCGCCACGGTAGCGGGCATTGTGACAAAGGTTCTATGTCAGCTGGGTGTGGCAGCCAGGCGCCCCCTAGGGGATGGGGAGCCTGTCAGCCCCGGGCCTGTCACTGCCTGCTGTCCCTGCTGTCACCAGCCAGGCCTCTGAAAATTGGTCAAACCATGCCCAGACTTGGGGCCAATTTGGCCCAAAGTCTTGAAAAGACAAGTCGGGAAGAAAGATATGGGACAGAGGGAGAAAGCGAAGGGAGCAGGAGAAAGGGAAGGAAGAATAAAAAGTAGTGTTGGGCTGCAGGAGTGAGATGGAGGAATTGCCATTAAAGAGGCAGGAAGCAGGAGAGTGAGAGAAAAGGAAAGTAGAGACATGTAGCCAGACGAGGGGTTAGTGAGAGAGGATGGGACAGAGAACAGGATGAGAAGGAAATAAGGCAAGGCAAGGACAGGCAAGGACAGGCAAAGCAAGGCTAGGCTGCAGGACATTTTTTCGCTTTATAGTTTCTAGCACATTCGTCTTCAGACTAGGAGTAAGGCCATAAGACCGTATGGATTAGGCCCAAGCAAAAACCCCAGCTACTTGAGACACTAAGACTAAGCCTAAAATACGCAGATCTCTCCATAAGGATGGTTTTTATACTGTGCTTCCACAATCTGCTGGCAGTACAAAAAAATAAGCTGCAGATCTCCTTAGGCTGAGTCATGGTGCTTTGGTGCAGGGACCATGCATATCATGGGAATATTTCACCATTTCTGCTCTGGTTTTCAGAGTATGACACCAAAACACCCACCTGATGATATCCTTTCAAGAGCAAAGGCACCATTTTGCAGAATTCCGCTTCTTTGGGGAAGGGAGAAATTGCTGAGCTGCCACCAAGTCCTGCAGTGTCCCTGTCACCTGCAGAGTCACCACATACTCGCCACGGTCGCGGGCATTGTGACAAAGGTTCTATGTCAGCTGGGTGTGGCAGCCAGGCGCCCCCTAGGGGATGGGGAGCCTGTCAGCCCCGGGCCTGTCACTGCCTGCTGTCCCTGCTGTCACCAGCCAGGCCTCTGAAAATTGGTCAAACCATGCCCAGACTTGGGGCCAATTTTGCCCAAAGTCTTGAAAAGACAAGTCGTGAAGAAAGATATTGGATAGAGGGAGAAAGCGAAGGAGCAGGAGAAAGGGAAGGAAGAATAAAAGTAGTGTTGGGCTTCAGGAGTGAGATGGAGGAATTGCCATTAAAGAGGCAGGAAGCAGGAGAGTGAGAGAAAAGGAAAGACGAGACATGCAGCCAGACGAGGGGTTAGTGAGGGAGGATGGGACAGAGAACAGGATGAGAAGGAAATAAGGCAAGGCAAGGACAGGCAAGGACAGGCAAAGCAAGGCTAAGCTGCAGGACATTTTTTCGCTTTATAGTTTCTAGCACATTCGTCTTCAGACTAGGAGTAAGGCCATAAGACCGTATGGATTAGGCCCAAGCAAAAACCCCAGCTACTTGAGACACTAAGACTAAGCCTAAAATACGCAGATCTCTCCATAAGGATGGTTTTTATACTGTGCTTCCACAATCTGCTGGAAGTACAAAAAAATAAGCTGCAGATCTCCTTAGGCTGAGTCATGGTGCTTTGGTGCAGGGACCATGCATATCATGGGAATATTTCACCATTTCTGCTCTGGTTTTCAGAGTATGACACCAAAACACCCACCTGATGATATCCGTTCAAGAGCAAAGACAGCAATTTGCAAAATTCTGCTTCTATGGTGAAGTGAGAAATTTCTGAGCTGCCACCAAGTCCTGCAGTGTCCCTGTCACCTGCAGAGTCACCACATACTCGCCACGGTAGCGGGCATTGTGACAAAGGTTCTATGTCAGCTGGGTGTGGCAGCCAGGCGCCCCCTAGGGGATGGGGAGCCTGTCAGCCCCGGGCCTGTCACTGCCTGCTGTCCCTGCTGTCACCAGCCAGGCCTCTGAAAATTGGTCAAACCATGCCCAGACTTGGGGCCAATTTGCCCCAAAGTCTTGAAAAGACAAGTCGGGAAGAAAGATATGGGACAGAGGGAGAAAGCGAAGGGAGCAGGAGAAAGGGAAGGAAGAATAAAAAGTAGTGTTGGGCTTCAGGAGTGAGATGGAGGCATTGCAGGAAAAGAGGCAGGAAGCAGGAGAGTGAGAGAAAAGGAAAGTAGAGACATGCAGCCAGACGAGGGGTTAGTGAGGGAGGATGGGACAGAGAACAGGATGAGAAGGAAATAAGGCAAGGCAAGCACAGGCAAGGACAGGCAAAGCAAAGCTAAGCTGCAGGACATGTTATAGCTTTATAGTTTATAGCACATTCGTCTTCAGACGAGGAGTAAGGCCATAAGACCGTATGGATTAGGCCCAAGCAAAAACCCCAGCTACTTGACACACTAAGACTAAGCCTAAAATACGCAGATCTCTCCATAAGGGTGGTTTTTATACTGTGCTTCCACAATCTGCTGGCAGTACAAAAAAATAAGCTGCAGATTCCTTAGGCTGAGTCATGGTGCTTTGGTGCAGGGACCATGCATATCATGGGAATATTTCACCATTTCTGCTCTGGTTTTCAGAGTATGACACCAAAACATCCACCTGATGATATCCTTTCAAGAGCAAAGGCAGCAATTTGCAGAATTCCGCTTCTTTGGGGAACTGAGAAATTGCTGAGCCGCCACCAAGTCCTGCAGTGTCCCTGTCACCTGCAGAGTCACCACATACTCACCACGGTAGCGGGCATTGTGACAAAGGTTCTATGTCAGCTGGGTGTGGCAGCCAGGCGCCCCCTAGGGGATGGGGAGCCTGTCAGCCCCAGGCCTGTCACTGCCTGCTGTCCCTGCTGTCACCAGCCAGGCCTCTGAAAATTGGTCAAACCATGCCCAGACTTGGGGCCAATTTGCCCCAAAGTCTTGAAAAGACAAGTCGGGAAGAAAGATATGGGACAGAGGGAGAAAGCGAAGGGAGCAGGAGAAAGGGAAGGAAGAATAAAAAGTAGTGTTGGGCTGCAGGAGTGAGATGGAGGAATTGCCATTAAAGAGGCAGGAAGCAGGAGAGTGAGAGAAAAGGAAAGTAGAGACATGCAGCCAGACGAGAGGTTAGTGAGAGAGGATGGGACAGAGAACAGGATGAGAAGGAAAGAAGGCAAGGCAAGGACAGGCAAGGACAGGCAAAGCAAGGCTAAGCTGCAGGACATGTTTTCGCTTTATAGTTTCTAGCACATTCGTCTTCAGACTAGGAGTAAGGCCATAAGACCGTATGGATTAGGCCCAAGCAAAAATCCCAGCTACTTGAGACACTAAGACTAAGCCTAAAATACGCAGATCTCTCCATAAAGATGGTTTTTATACTGTGCTTCCACAATCTGCTGGCAGTACAAAAAAATAAGCTGCAGATCTCCTTAGGCTGAATCATGGTGCTTTGGTGCAGGGACCATGCATATCATGGGAATAGTTCACCATTTCTGCTCTGGTTTTCAGAGTATGACACCAAAACACTCACCTGATGATATCCTTTCAAGAGCAAAGGCAGCAATTTGCAGAATTCCGCTTCTTTGGGGAAGGGAGAAATTGCTGAGCTGCCACCAAGTCCTGCAGTGTCCCTGTCACCTGCAGAGTCACCACATACTCGCCACGGTAGCGGGCATTGTGACAAAGGTTCTATGTCAGCTGGGTGTGGCAGCCAGGCGCCCCCTAGGGGATGGGGAGCCTGTCAGCCCCGGGCCTGTCACTGCCTGCTGTCCCTGCTGTCACCAGCCAGGCCTTTGAAAATTGGTCAAACCATGCCCAGACTTGGGGCCAATTTGGCCCAAAGTCTTGAAAAGACAAGTCGGGAAGAAAGATATGGGACAGAGGGAGAAAGCGAAGGGAGCAGGAGAAAGGGAAGGAAGAATAAAAAGTAGTGTTGGGCTGCAGGAGTGAGATGGAGGAATTGCCATTAAAGAGGCAGGAAGCAGGAGAGTGAGAGAAAAGGAAAGTAGAGACATGTAGCCAGACGAGGGGTTAGTGAGAGAGGATGGGACAGAGAACAGGATGAGAAGGAAATAAGGCAAGGCAAGGACAGGCAAGGACAGGCAAAGCAAGGCTAGGCTGCAGGACATTTTTTCGCTTTATAGTTTCTAGCACATTCGTCTTCAGACTAGGAGTAAGGCCATAAGACCGTATGGATTAGGCCCAAGCAAAAACCCCAGCTACTTGAGACACTAAGACTAAGCCTAAAATACGCAGATCTCTCCATAAGGATGGTTTTTATACTGTGCTTCCACAATCTGCTGGCAGTACAAAAAAATAAGCTGCAGATCTCCTTAGGCTGAGTCATGGTGCTTTGGTGCAGGGACCATGCATATCATGGGAATATTTCACCATTTCTGCTCTGGTTTTCAGAGTATGACACCAAAACACCCACCTGATGATATCCTTTCAAGAGCAAAGGCACCATTTTGCAGAATTCCGCTTCTTTGGGGAAGGGAGAAATTGCTGAGCTGCCACCAAGTCCTGCAGTGTCCCTGTCACCTGCAGAGTCACCACATACTCGCCACGGTCGCGGGCATTGTGACAAAGGTTCTATGTCAGCTGGGTGTGGCAGCCAGGCGCCCCCTAGGGGATGGGGAGCCTGTCAGCCCCGGGCCTGTCACTGCCTGCTGTCCCTGCTGTCACCAGCCAGGCCTCTGAAAATTGGTCAAACCATGCCCAGACTTGGGGCCAATTTTGCCCAAAGTCTTGAAAAGACAAGTCGTGAAGAAAGATATTGGATAGAGGGAGAAAGCGAAGGAGCAGGAGAAAGGGAAGGAAGAATAAAAGTAGTGTTGGGCTTCAGGAGTGAGATGGAGGAATTGCCATTAAAGAGGCAGGAAGCAGGAGAGTGAGAGAAAAGGAAAGTAGAGACATGCAGCCAGACGAGGGGTTAGTGAGGGAGGATGGGACAGAGAACAGGATGAGAAGGAAATAAGGCAAGGCAAGCACAGGCAAGGACAGGCAAAGCAAAGCTAAGCTGCAGGACATGTTATAGCTTTATAGTTTATAGCACATTCGTCTTCAGACGAGGAGTAAGGCCATAAGACCGTATGGATTAGGCCCAAGCAAAAACCCCAGCTACTTGACACACTAAGACTAAGCCTAAAATACGCAGATCTCTCCATAAGGGTGGTTTTTATACTGTGCTTCCACAATCTGCTGGCAGTACAAAAAAATAAGCTGCAGATCTCCTTAGGCTGAGTCATGGTGCTTTGGTGCAGGGACCATGCATATCATGGGAATATTTCACCATTTCTGCTCTGGTTTTCAGAGTATGACACCAAAACATCCACCTGATGATATCCTTTCAAGAGCAAAGGCAGCAATTTGCAGAATTCCGCTTCTTTGGGGAACTGAGAAATTGCTGAGCCGCCACCAAGTCCTGCAGTGTCCCTGTCACCTGCAGAGTCACCACATACTCGCCACGGTAGCGGGCATTGTGACAAAGGTTCTATGTCAGCTGGGTGTGGCAGCCAGGCGCCCCCTAGGGGATGGGGAGCCTGTCAGCCCCGGGCCTGTCACTGCCTGCTGTCCCTGCTGTCACCAGCCAGGCCTCTGAAAATTGGTCAAACCATGCCCAGACTTGGGGCCAATTTGCCCCAAAGTCTTGAAAAGACAAGTTGGGAAGAAAGATATGGGACAGAGGGAGAAAGCGAAGGGAGCAGGAGAAAGGGAAGGAAGAATAAAAAGTAGTGTTGGGCTTCAGGAGTGAGATGGAGGAATTGCAGGAAAAGAGGCAGGAAGCAGGAGAGTGAGAGAAAAGGAAAGAAGAGACATGTAGCCAGACGAGGGGTTAGTGAGGGAGGATGGGACAGAGAACAGGATGAGAAGGAAAGAAGGCAAGGCAAGGACAGGCAAGGACAGGCAAAGCAAGGCTAAGCTGCAGGACATGTTTTCGCTTTATAGTTTCTAGCACATTCGTCTTCAGACTAGGAGTAAGGCCATAAGACCGTATGTATTAGGCCCAAGCAAAAATCC
The DNA here is from genome assembly GCF_036013475.1 of Columba livia. NCBI lineage: Eukaryota > Metazoa > Chordata > Aves > Columbiformes > Columbidae > Columba > Columba livia. The sequence continues at coordinate 1,993,032 of NW_027043009.1, read as the reverse complement.
CAGCTACTTGACACACTAAGACTAAGCCTAAAATACGCAGATCTCTCCATAAGGATGGTTTTTATACTGTGGTTCCACAATCTGCTGGCAGTACAAAAAAATAAGCTGCAGATCTCCTTAGGCTGAGTCATGGTGCTTTGGTGCAGGGACCATGCATATCATGGGAATATTTCACCATTTCTGCTCTGGTTTTCAGAGTATGACACCAAAACACCCACCTGATGATATCCTTTCAAGAGCAAAGGCAGCAATTTGCAGAATTCCGCTTCTTTGGGGAAGTGAGAAATTGCTGAGCTCCCACCAAGTCCTGCAGTGTCCCTGTCACCTGCAGAGTCACCACATACTCGCCACGGTAGCGGGCATTGTGACAAAGGTTCTATGTCAGCTGGGTGTGGCAGCCAGGCGCCCCCTAGGGGATGGGGAGCCTGTCAGCCCCGGGCCTGTCACTGCCTGCTGTCCCTTCTGTCACCAGCCAGGCCTCTGAAAATTGGTCAAACCATGCCCAGAGTTGGGGCCAATTTGGCCCAAAGTCTTGAAAAGACAAGTCGGGAAGAAAGATATGGGACAGAGGGAGAAAGCGAAGGGAGCAGGAGAAAGGGAAGGAAGAATAAAAAGTAGTGTTGGGCTTCAGGAGTGAGATGGAGGAATTGCCATTAAAGAGGCAGGAAGCAGGAGAGTGAGAGAAAAGGAAAGTAGAGACATGTAGCCAGACGAGGGGTTAGTGAGAGAGGATGGGACAGAGAACAGGATGAGAAGGAAATAAGGCAAGGCAAGGACAGGCAAGGACAGGCAAAGCAAGGCTAGGCTGCAGGACATTTTTTCGCTTTATAGTTTCTAGCACATTCGTCTTCAGACTAGGAGTAAGGCCATAAGACTGTATGGATTAGGCCCAAGCAAAATCCCCAGCTACTTGACACACTAAGACTAAGCCTAAAATACGCAGATCTCTCCATAAGGATGGTTTTTATACTGTGCTTCCACAATCTGCTGGCAGTACAAAAAAATAAGCTGCAGATCTCCTTAGGCTGAGTCATGGTGCTTTGGTGCAGGGACCATGCATATCATGGGAATATTTCACCATTTCTGCTCTGGTTATCAGAGTATGACACCAAAACACCCACCTGATGATATCCTTTCAAGAGCAAAGGCAGCAATTTGCAGAATTCCGCTTCTTTGGGGAAGTGAGAAATTTCTGAGCTGCCACCAAGTCCTGCAGTGTCCCTGCCACCTGCAGAGTCACCACATACTCGCCACGGTAGCGGGTATTGTGACAAAGGTTCTATGTCAGCTGGGTGTGGCAGCCAGGCGCCCCCTAGGGGATGGGGAGCCTGTCAGCCCCGGGCCTGTCACTGCCTGCTGTCCCTTTTGTCACCAGCCAGGCCTCTGAAAATTGGTCAAACCATGCCCAGACTTGGGGCCAATTTGGCCCAAAGTCTTGAAAAGACAAGTCGTGAAGAAAGATATTGGACAGAGGGAGAAAGCGAAGGGAGCAGGAGAAAGGGAAGGAAGAATAAAAGTAGTGTTGGGCTACAGGAGTGAGATGGAGGAATTGCCATTAAAGAGGCAGGAAGCAGGAGAGTGAGAGAAAAGGAAAGACGAGACATGCAGCCAGACGAGGGATTAGTGAGAGAGGATGGGACAGAGAACAGGATGAGAAGGAAATAAGGCAAGGCAAGGACAGGCAAGGACAGGCAAAGCAAGGCTAAGCTGCAGGACATTTTTTGGCTTTATAGTTTCTAGCACATTCGTCTTCAGACTAGGAGTAAGGCCATAAGACCGTATGGATTAGGCCCAAGCAAAAACCCCAGCTACTTGACACACTAAGACTAAGACTAAAATACGCAGATCTCTCCATAAGGATGGTTTTTATACTGTGGTTCCACAATCTGCTGGCAGGACAAAAAAATAAGCTGCAGATCTCCTTAGGCTGAGTCACGGTGCTTTGGTGCAGGGACCATGCATATCATGGGAATATTTCACCATTTCTGCTCTGGTTTTCAGAGTATGACACCAAAACACCCACCTGATGATATCCTTTCAAGAGCAAAGGCAGCAATTTGCAGAATTCCGCTTCTTTGGGGAAGTGAGAAATTGCTGAGCTGCCACCAAGTCCTGCAGTGTCCCTGTCACCTGCAGAGTCACCACATACTCGCCACGGTAGCGGGCATTGTGACAAAGGTTCTATGTCAGCTGGGTGTGGCAGCCAGGCGCCCCCTAGGGGATGGGGAGCCTGTCAGCCCCGGGCCTGTCACTGCCTGCTGTCCCTGCTGTCACCAGCCAGGCCTCTGAATATTGGTCAAACCATGCCCAGACTTGGGGCCAATTTGGCCCAAAGTCTTGAAAAGACAAGTCGGGAAGAAAGATATGGGACAGAGGGAGAAAGCGAAGGAAGCAGGAGAAAGGGAAGGAAGAATAAAAAGTAGTGTTGGGCTTCAGGAGTGAGATGGAGGTATTGCAGGAAAAGAGGCAGGAAGCAGGAGAGTGAGAGAAAAGGAAAGTAGAGACATGCAGCCAGACGAGGGGTTAGTGAGCGAGGATGGGACAGAGAACAGGATGAGAAGGAAATAAGGCAAGGCAAGGACCGGCAAGGACAGGCAAAGCAAGGCTAAGCTGCAGGATATTTTTTCGCTTTATAGCTTCTAGCACATTCGTCTTCAGACTAGGAGTAAGGCCATAAGACCGTATGGATTAGGCCCAAGCAAAAACCCCAGCTACTTGAGACACTAAGACTAAGCCTAAAATACGCAGATCTCTCCCTAAGGATGGTTTTTATACTGTGGTTCCACAATCTGCTGGCAGTACAAAAAAATAAGCTGCAGATCTCCTTAGGCTGAGTCACGGTGCTTTGGTGCAGGGACCATGCATATCATGGGAATATTTCACCATTTCTGCTCTGGTTTTCAGAGTATGACACCAAAACACCCACCTGATGATATCCTTTCAAGAGCAAAGGCAGCAATTTGCAGAATTCCGCTTCTTTGGGGAAGTGAGAAATTGCTGAGCTGACACCAAGTCCTGCAGTGTCCCTGTCACCTGCAGAGTCACCACATACTCGCCACGGTAGCGGGCATTGTGACAAAGGTTCTATGTCAGCTGGGTGTGGCAGCCAGGCGCCTCCTAGGGGATGGGGAGCCTGTCAGCCCCGGGCCTCTCACTGCCTGCTGTCCCTGCGGTCACCAGCCAGGCCTCTGAATATTGGTCAAACCATGCCCAGACTTGGGGCCAATTTGGCCCAAAGTCTTGAAAAGACAAGTAGGGAAGAAAGATATGGGACAGAGGGAGAATGCGAAGGGAGCAGGAGAAAGGGAAGGAAGAATAAAAAGTAGTGTTGGGCTTCAGGAGTGAGATGGAGGAATTGCAGGAGAAGAGGCAGAAAGCAGGAGAGTGAGAGAAAAGGAAAGTAGAGACATGCAGCCAGACGAGGGGTTAGTGAGGGAGGATGGGACAGAGAACAGGATGAGAAGGAAATAAGGCAAGGCAAGGACAGGCAAGGACAGGCAAAGCAAGGCTAAGCTGCAGGACATTTTTTCGCTTTATAGTTTCTAGCACATTCGTCTTCAGACTAGGAGTAAGGCCATAAGACCGTATGGATTAGGCCCAAGCAAAAACCCCAGCTACTTGAGACACTAAGACTAAGCCTAAAATACGCAGATCTCTCCATAAGGATGGTTTTTATACTGTGCTTCCACAATCTGCTGGAAGTACAAAAAAATAAGCTGCAGATCTCCTTAGGCTGAGTCATGGTGCTTTGGTGCAGGGACCATGCATATCATGGGAATATTTCACCATTTCTGCTCTGGTTTTCAGAGTATGACACCAAAACACCCACCTGATGATATCCGTTCAAGAGCAAAGGCAGCAATTTGCAAAATTCTGCTTCTATGGTGAAGTGAGAAATTTCTGAGCTGCCACCAAGTCCTGCAGTGTCCCTGTCACCTGCAGAGTCACCACATACTCGCCACGGTAGCGGGCATTGTGACAAAGGTTCTATGTCAGCTGGGTGTGGCAGCCAGGCGCCCCCTAGGGGATGGGGAGCCTGTCAGCCCCGGGCCTGTCACTGCCTGCTGTCCCTGCTGTCACCAGCCAGGCCTCTGAAAATTGGTCAAACCATGCCCAGACTTGGGGCCAATTTGGCCCAAAGTCTTGAAAAGACAAGTCGGGAAGAAAGATATGGGACAGAGGGAGAATGCGAAGGGAGCAGGAGAAAGGGAAGGAAGAATAAAAAGTAGTGTTGGGCTTCAGGAGTGAGATGGAGGAATTGCAGGAAAAGAGGCAGGAAGCAGGAGAGTGAGAGAAAAGGAAAGTAGAGACATGCAGCCAGACGAGGGGTTAGTGAGGGAGGATGGGACAGAGAACAGGATGAGAAGGAAATAAGGCAAGGCAAGCACAGGCAAGGACAGGCAAAGCAAAGCTAAGCTGCAGGACATGTTATAGCTTTATAGTTTATAGCACATTCGTCTTCAGACGAGGAGTAAGGCCATAAGACCGTATGGATTAGGCCCAAGCAAAAACCCCAGCTACTTGAGACACTAAGACTAAGCCTAAAATACGCAGATCTCTCCATAAGGATGGTTTTTATACTGTGCTTCCACAATCTGCTGGCAGTACAAAAAAAATAAGCTGCAGATCTCCTTAGGCTGAGTCATGGTGCTTTGGTGCAGGGACCATGCATATCATGGGAATATTTCACCATTTCTGCTCTGGTTTTCAGAGTATGACACCAAAACACCCACTTGATGATATCCTTTCAAGAGCAAAGGCAGCAATTTGCAGAATTCTGCTTCTATGGTGAAGTGAGAAATTGCTGAGCTGCCACCAAGTCCTGCAGTGTCCCTGTCACCTGCAGAGTCACCACATACTCGCCACGGTAGCGGGCATTGTGACAAAGGTTCTATGTCAGCTGGGTGTGGCAGCCAGGCGCCCCCTAGGGGATGGGGAGCCTGTCAGCCCCGGGCCTGTCACTGCCTGCTGTCCCTGCTGTCACCAGCCAGGCCTCTGAAAATTGGTCAAACCATGCCCAGACTTGGGGCCAATTTGCCCCAAAGTCTTGAAAAGACAAGTTGGGAAGAAAGATATGGGACAGAGGGAGAAAGCGAAGGGAGCAGGAGAAAGGGAAGGAAGAATAAAAAGTAGTGTTGGGCTTCAGGAGTGAGATGGAGGAATTGCAGGAAAAGAGGCAGGAAGCAGGAGAGTGAGAGAAAAGGAAAGAAGAGACATGTAGCCAGACGAGGGGTTAGTGAGGGAGGATGGGACAGAGAACAGGATGAGAAGGAAAGAAGGCAAGGCAAGGACAGGCAAGGACAGGCAAAGCAAGGCTAAGCTGCAGGACATGTTTTCGCTTTATAGTTTCTAGCACATTCGTCTTCAGACTAGGAGTAAGGCCATAAGACCGTATGGATTAGGCCCAAGCAAAAATCCCAGCTACTTGAGACACTAAGACTAAGCCTAAAATACGCAGATCTCTCCATAAGGATGGTTTTTATACTGTGCTTCCACAATCTGCTGGCAGTACAAAAAAATAAGCTGCAGATCTCCTTAGGCTGAATCATGGTGCTTTGGTGCAGGGACCATGCATATCATGGGAATAGTTCACCATTTCTGCTCTGGTTTTCAGAGTATGACACCAAAACACTCACCTGATGATATCCTTTCAAGAGCAAAGGCAGCAATTTGCAGAATTCCGCTTCTTTGGGGAAGGGAGAAATTGCTGAGCTGCCACCAAGTCCTGCAGTGTCCCTGTCACCTGCAGAGTCACCACATACTCGCCACGGTAGCGGGCATTGTGACAAAGGTTCTATGTCAGCTGGGTGTGGCAGCCAGGCGCCCCCTAGGGGATGGGGAGCCTGTCAGCCCCGGGCCTGTCACTGCCTGCTGTCCCTGCTGTCACCAGCCAGGCCTCTGAAAATTGGTCAAACCATGCCCAGACTTGGGGCCAATTTGCCCCAAAGTCTTGAAAAGACAAGTAGGGAAGAAAGATATGGGACAGAGGGAGAATGCGAAGGGAGCAGGAGAAAGGGAAGGAAGAATAAAAAGTAGTGTTGGGCTTCAGGAGTGAGATGGAGGAATTGCAGGAGAAGAGGCAGAAAGCAGGAGAGTGAGAGAAAAGGAAAGTAGAGACATGCAGCCAGACGAGGGGTTAGTGAGGGAGGATGGGACAGAGAACAGGATGAGAAGGAAATAAGGCAAGGCAAGGACAGGCAAGGACAGGCAAAGCAAGGCTAAGCTGCAGGACATTTTTTCGCTTTATAGTTTCTAGCACATTCGTCTTCAGACTAGGAGTAAGGCCATAAGACCGTATGGATTAGGCCCAAGCAAAAACCCCAGCTACTTGAGACACTAAGACTAAGCCTAAAATACGCAGATCTCTCCATAAGGATGGTTTTTATACTGTGCTTCCACAATCTGCTGGAAGTACAAAAAAATAAGCTGCAGATCTCCTTAGGCTGAGTCATGGTGCTTTGGTGCAGGGACCATGCATATCATGGGAATATTTCACCATTTCTGCTCTGGTTTTCAGAGTATGACACCAAAACACCCACCTGATGATATCCGTTCAAGAGCAAAGGCAGCAATTTGCAAAATTCTGCTTCTATGGTGAAGTGAGAAATTTCTGAGCTGCCACCAAGTCCTGCAGTGTCCCTGTCACCTGCAGAGTCACCACATACTCGCCACGGTAGCGGGCATTGTGACAAAGGTTCTATGTCAGCTGGGTGTGGCAGCCAGGCGCCCCCTAGGGGATGGGGAGCCTGTCAGCCCCGGGCCTGTCACTGCCTGCTGTCCCTGCTGTCACCAGCCAGGCCTCTGAAAATTGGTCAAACCATGCCCAGACTTGGGGCCAATTTGGCCCAAAGTCTTGAAAAGACAAGTCGGGAAGAAAGATATGGGACAGAGGGAGAATGCGAAGGGAGCAGGAGAAAGGGAAGGAAGAATAAAAAGTAGTGTTGGGCTTCAGGAGTGAGATGGAGGAATTGCAGGAAAAGAGGCAGGAAGCAGGAGAGTGAGAGAAAAGGAAAGTAGAGACATGCAGCCAGACGAGGGGTTAGTGAGGGAGGATGGGACAGAGAACAGGATGAGAAGGAAATAAGGCAAGGCAAGCACAGGCAAGGACAGGCAAAGCAAAGCTAAGCTGCAGGACATGTTATAGCTTTATAGTTTATAGCACATTCGTCTTCAGACGAGGAGTAAGGCCATAAGACCGTATGGATTAGGCCCAAGCAAAAACCCCAGCTACTTGAGACACTAAGACTAAGCCTAAAATACGCAGATCTCTCCATAAGGATGGTTTTTATACTGTGCTTCCACAATCTGCTGGCAGTACAAAAAAAATAAGCTGCAGATCTCCTTAGGCTGAGTCATGGTGCTTTGGTGCAGGGACCATGCATATCATGGGAATATTTCACCATTTCTGCTCTGGTTTTCAGAGTATGACACCAAAACACCCACTTGATGATATCCTTTCAAGAGCAAAGGCAGCAATTTGCAGAATTCTGCTTCTATGGTGAAGTGAGAAATTGCTGAGCTGCCACCAAGTCCTGCAGTGTCCCTGTCACCTGCAGAGTCACCACATACTCGCCACGGTAGCGGGCATTGTGACAAAGGTTCTATGTCAGCTGGGTGTGGCAGCCAGGCGCCCCCTAGGGGATGGGGAGCCTGTCAGCCCCGGGCCTGTCACTGCCTGCTGTCCCTGCTGTCACCAGCCAGGCCTCTGAAAATTGGTCAAACCATGCCCAGACTTGGGGCCAATTTGCCCCAAAGTCTTGAAAAGACAAGTTGGGAAGAAAGATATGGGACAGAGGGAGAAAGCGAAGGGAGCAGGAGAAAGGGAAGGAAGAATAAAAAGTAGTGTTGGGCTTCAGGAGTGAGATGGAGGAATTGCAGGAAAAGAGGCAGGAAGCAGGAGAGTGAGAGAAAAGGAAAGAAGAGACATGTAGCCAGACGAGGGGTTAGTGAGGGAGGATGGGACAGAGAACAGGATGAGAAGGAAAGAAGGCAAGGCAAGGACAGGCAAGGACAGGCAAAGCAAGGCTAAGCTGCAGGACATGTTTTCGCTTTATAGTTTCTAGCACATTCGTCTTCAGACTAGGAGTAAGGCCATAAGACCGTATGGATTAGGCCCAAGCAAAAATCCCAGCTACTTGAGACACTAAGACTAAGCCTAAAATACGCAGATCTCTCCATAAGGATGGTTTTTATACTGTGCTTCCACAATCTGCTGGCAGTACAAAAAAATAAGCTGCAGATCTCCTTAGGCTGAATCATGGTGCTTTGGTGCAGGGACCATGCATATCATGGGAATAGTTCACCATTTCTGCTCTGGTTTTCAGAGTATGACACCAAAACACTCACCTGATGATATCCTTTCAAGAGCAAAGGCAGCAATTTGCAGAATTCCGCTTCTTTGGGGAAGGGAGAAATTGCTGAGCTGCCACCAAGTCCTGCAGTGTCCCTGTCACCTGCAGAGTCACCACATACTCGCCACGGTAGCGGGCATTGTGACAAAGGTTCTATGTCAGCTGGGTGTGGCAGCCAGGCGCCCCCTAGGGGATGGGGAGCCTGTCAGCCCCGGGCCTGTCACTGCCTGCTGTCCCTGCTGTCACCAGCCAGGCCTCTGAAAATTGGTCAAACCATGCCCAGACTTGGGGCCAATTTGGCCCAAAGTCTTGAAAAGACAAGTCGGGAAGAAAGATATGGGACAGAGGGAGAAAGCGAAGGGAGCAGGAGAAAGGGAAGGAAGAATAAAAAGTAGTGTTGGGCTGCAGGAGTGAGATGGAGGAATTGCCATTAAAGAGGCAGGAAGCAGGAGAGTGAGAGAAAAGGAAAGTAGAGACATGTAGCCAGACGAGGGGTTAGTGAGAGAGGATGGGACAGAGAACAGGATGAGAAGGAAATAAGGCAAGGCAAGGACAGGCAAGGACAGGCAAAGCAAGGCTAGGCTGCAGGACATTTTTTCGCTTTATAGTTTCTAGCACATTCGTCTTCAGACTAGGAGTAAGGCCATAAGACTGTATGGATTAGGCCCAAGCAAAATCCCCAGCTACTTGACACACTAAGACTAAGCCTAAAATACGCAGATCTCTCCATAAGGATGGTTTTTATACTGTGCTTCCACAATCTGCTGGCAGTACAAAAAAATAAGCTGCAGATCTCCTTAGGCTGAGTCATGGTGCTTTGGTGCAGGGACCATGCATATCATGGGAATATTTCACCATTTCTGCTCTGGTTTTCAGAGTATGACACCAAAACACCCACCTGATGATATCCTTTCAAGAGCAAAGGCAGCAATTTGCAGAATTCCGCTTCTTTGGGGAAGTGAGAAATTGCTGAGCTCCCACCAAGTCCTGCAGTGTCCCTGTCACCTGCAGAGTCACCACATACTCGCCACGGTAGCGGGCATTGTGACAAAGGTTCTATGTCAGCTGGGTGTGGCAGCCAGGCGCCCCCTAGGGGATGGGGAGCCTGTCAGCCCCGGGCCTGTCACTGCCTGCTATCCCTTCTGTCACCAGCCAGGCCTCTGAAAATTGGTCAAACCATGCCTAGAGTTGGGGCCAATTTGGCCCAAAGTCTTGAAAAGACAAGTCGGGAAGAAAGATATGGGACAGAGGGAGAAAGCGAAGGGAGCAGGAGAAAGGGAAGGAAGAATAAAAAGTAGTGTTGGGCTGCAGGAGTGAGATGGAGGAATTGCCATTAAAGAGGCAGGAAGCAGGAGAGTGAGAGAAAAGGAAAGTAGAGACATGTAGCCAGACGAGGGGTTAGTGAGAGAGGATGGGACAGAGAACAGGATGAGAAGGAAATAAGGCAAGGCAAGGACAGGCAAGGACAGGCAAAGCAAGGCTAGGCTGCAGGACATTTTTTCGCTTTATAGTTTCTAGCACATTCGTCTTCAGACTAGGAGTAAGGCCATAAGACTGTATGGATTAGGCCCAAGCAAAATCCCCAGCTACTTGACACACTAAGACTAAGCCTAAAATACGCAGATCTCTCCATAAGGATGGTTTTTATACTGTGGTTCCACAATCTGCTGGCAGTACAAAAAAATAAGCTGCAGATCTCCTTAGGCTGAGTCATGGTGCTTTGGTGCAGGGACCATGCATATCATGGGAATATTTCACCATTTCTGCTCTGGTTATCAGAGTATGACACCAAAACACCCACCTGATGATATCCTTTCAAGAGCAAAGGCAGCAATTTGCAGAATTCCGCTTCTTTGGGGAAGTGAGAAATTGCTGAGCTGCCACCAAGTCCTGCAGTGTCCCTGTCACCTGCAGAGTCACCACATACTCGCCACGGTAGCGGGTATTGTGACAAAGGTTCTATGTCAGCTGGGTGTGGCAGCCAGGCGCCCCCTAGGGGATGGGGAGCCTGTCAGCCCCGGGCCTGTCACTGCCTGCTGTCCCTGCTGTCACCAGCCAGGCCTCTGAATATTGGTCAAACCATGCCCAGACTTGGGGCCAATTTGGCCCAAAGTCTTGAAAAGACAAGTCGGGAAGAAAGATATGGGACAGAGGGAGAAAGCGAAGGGAGCAGGAGAAAGGGAAGGAAGAATAAAAAGTAGTGTTGGGCTTCAGGAGTGAGATGGAGGTATTGCAGGAAAAGAGGCAGGAAGCAGGAGAGTGAGAGAAAAGGAAAGTAGAGACATGCAGCCAGACGAGGGGTTAGTGAGCGAGGATGGGACAGAGAACAGGATGAGAAGGAAATAAGGCAAGGCAAGGACCGGCAATGACAGGCAAAGCAAGGCTAAGCTGCAGGATATTTTTTCGCTTTATAGCTTCTAGCACATTCGTCTTCAGACTAGGAGTAAGGCCATAAGACCGTATGGATTAGGCCCAAGCAAAAACCCCAGCTACTTGACACACTAAGACTAAGCCTAAAATACGCAGATCTCTCCATAAGGATGGTTTTTATACTGTGGTTCCACAATCTGCTGGCAGGACAAAAAAATAAGCTGCAGATCTCCTTAGGCTGAGTCATGGTGCTTTGGTGCAGGGACCATGCATATCATGGGAATATTTCACCATTTCTGCTTTGGTTTTCAGAGTATGACACCAAAACACCCACCTGATGATATCCTTTCAAGAGCAAAGGCAGCAATTTGCAGAATTCCGCTTCTTTGGGGAAGTGAGAAATTGCTGAGCTGACACCAAGTCCTGCAGTGTCCCTGTCACCTGCAGAGTCACCACATACTCGCCACGGTAGCGGGCATTGTGACAAAGGTTCTATGTCAGCTGGGTGTGGCACCCAGGCGCCTCCTAGGGGATGGGGAGCCTGTCAGCCCCGGGCCTCTCACTGCCTGCTGTCCCTGCGGTCACCAGCCAGGCCTCTGAATATTGGTCAAACCATGCCCAGACTTGGGGCCAATTTGGCCCAAAGTCTTGAAAAGACAAGTAGGGAAGAAAGATATGGGACAGAGGGAGAATGCGAAGGGAGCAGGAGAAAGGGAAGGAAGAATAAAAAGTAGTGTTGGGCTTCAGGAGTGAGATGGAGGCATTGCAGAAAAAGAGGCAGGAAGCAGGAGAGTGAGAGAAAAGGAAAGTAGAGACATGCAGCCAGACGAGGGGTTAGTGAGGGAGGATGGGACAGAGAACAGGATGAGAAGGAAATAAGGCAAGGCAAGGACAGGCAAGGACAGGCAAAGCAAGGCTAAGCTGCAGGACATTTTTTGGCTTTATAGTTTCTAGCACATTCGTCTTCAGACTAGGAGTAAGGCCATAAGACCGTATGGATTAGGCCCAAGCAAAAACCCCAGCTACTTGACACACTAAGACTAAGCCTAAAATACGCAGATCTCTCCATAAGGATGGTTTTTATACTGTGGTTCCACAATCTGCTGGCAGGACAAAAAAATAAGCTGCAGATCTCCTTAGGCTGAGTCACGGTGCTTTGGTGCAGGGACCATGCATATCATGGGAATATTTCACCATTTCTGCTCTGGTTTTCAGAGTATGACACCAAAACACCCACCTGATGATATCCTTTCAAGAGCAAAGGCAGCAATTTGCAGAATTCCGCTTCTTTGGGGAAGTGAGAAATTGCTGAGCTGACACCAAGTCCTGCAGTGTCCCTGTCACCTGCAGAGTCACCACATACTCGCCACGGTAGCGGGCATTGTGACAAAGGTTCTATGTCAGCTGGGTGTGGCAGCCAGGCGCCCCCTAGGGGATGGGGAGCCTGTCAGCCCCGGGCCTGTCACTGCCTGCTGTCCCTGCTGTCACCAGCCAGGCCTCTGAATATTGGTCAAACCATGCCCAGACTTGGGGCCAATTTGGCCCAAAGTCTTGAAAAGACAAGTCGGGAAGAAAGATATGGGACAGAGGGAGAAAGCGAAGGGAGCAGGAGAAAGGGAAGGAAGAATAAAAAGTAGTGTTGGGCTTCAGGAGTGAGATGGAGGTATTGCAGGAAAAGAGGCAGGAAGCAGGAGAGTGAGAGAAAAGGAAAGTAGAGACATGCAGCCAGACGAGGGGTTAGTGAGCGAGGATGGGACAGAGAACAGGATGAGAAGGAAATAAGGCAAGGCAAGGACCGGCAAGGACAGGCAAAGGAAGGCTAAGCTGCAGGATATTTTTTCGCTTTATAGCTTCTAGCACATTCGTCTTCAGACTAGGAGTAAGGCCATAAGACCGTATGGATTAGGCCCAAGCAAAAACCCCAGCTACTTGACACACTAAGACTAAGCCTAAAATACGCAGATCTCTCCCTAAGGATGGTTTTTATACTGTGGTTCCACAATCTGCTGGCAGTACAAAAAAATAAGCTGCAGATCTCCTTAGGCTGAGTCACGGTGCTTTGGTGCAGGGACCATGCATATCATGGGAATATTTCACCATTTCTGCTCTGGTTTTCAGAGTATGACACCAAAACACCCACCTGATGATATCCTTTCAAGAGCAAAGGCAGCAATTTGCAGAATTCCGCTTCTTTGGGGAAGTGAGAAATTGCTGAGCTGACACCAAGTCCTGCAGTGTCCCTGTCACCTGCAGAGTCACCACATACTCGCCACGGTAGCGGGCATTGTGACAAAGGTTCTATGTCAGCTGGGTGTGGCAGCCAGGCGCCTCCTAGGGGATGGGGAGCCTGTCAGCCCCGGGCCTCTCAGTGCCTGCTGTCCCTGCGGTCACCAGCCAGGCCTCTGAATATTGGTCAAACCATGCCCAGACTTGGGGCCAATTTGGCCCAAAGTCTTGAAAAGACAAGTAGGGAAGAAAGATATGGGACAGAGGGAGAATGCGAAGGGAGCAGGAGAAAGGGAAGGAAGAATAAAAAGTAGTGTTGGGCTTCAGGAGTGAGATGGAGGAATTGCAGGAAAAGAGGCAGGAAGCAGGAGAGTGAGAGAAAAGGAAAGTAGAGACATGCAGCCAGACGAGGGGTTAGTGAGGGAGGATGGGACAGAGAACAGGATGAGAAGGAAATAAGGCAAGGAAAGGACAGGCAAGGACAGGCAAAGCAAGGCTAAGCTGCAGGACATGTTTTCGCTTTATAGTTTCTAGCACATTCGTCTTCAGACTAGGAGTAAGGCCATAAGTCCGTATGGATTAGGCCCAAGCAAAAACCCCAGCTACTTGAGACACTAAGACTAAGCCTAAAATACGCAGATCTCTCCATAAGGATGGTTTTTATACTGTGCTTCCACAATCTGCTGGCAGTACAAAAAAAATAAGCTGCAGATCTCCTTAGGCTGAGTCACGGTGCTTTGGTGCAGGGACCATGCATATCATGGGAATATTTCACCATTTCTGCTCTGGTTTTCAGATTATGACACCAAAACACCCACCTGATGATATCCTTTCAAGAGCCAAGGCAGCAATTTGCAGAATTCCGCTTCTTTGGGGAAGTGAGAAATTGCTGAGCTGCCACCAAGTCCTGCAGTGTCCCTGTCACCTGCAGAGTCACCACATACTCGCCACGGTAGCGGGCATTGTGACAAAGGTTCTATGTCAGCTGGGTGTGGCAGCCAGGCGCCTCCTAGGGGATGGGGAGCCTGTCAGCCCCGGGCCTCTCACTGCCTGCTGTCCCTGCGGTCACCAGCCAGGCCTCTGAATATTGGTCAAACCATGCCCAGACTTGGGGCCAATTTGGCCCAAAGTCTTGAAAAGACAAGTCGGGAAGAAAGATATGGGACAGAGGGAGAAAGTGAAGGGAGCAGGAGAAAGGGAAGGAAGAATAAAAAGTAGTGTTGGGCTTCAGGAGTGAGATGGAGGAATTGCAGGAAAAGAGGCAGGAAGCAGGAGAGTGAGAGAAAAGGAAAGACGAGACATGCAGCCAGACGAGGGATTAGTGAGAGAGGATGGGACAGAGAACAGGATGAGAAGGAAATAAGGCAAGGCAAGGACAGGCAAGGACAGGCAAAGCAAGGCTAAGCTGCAGGACATTTTTTGGCTTTATAGTTTCTAGCACATTCGTCTTCAGACTAGGAGTAAGGCCATAAGACCGTATGGATTAGGCCCAAGCAAAAACCCCAGCTACTTGACACACTAAGACTAAGCCTAAAATACGCAGATCTCTCCATAAGGATGGTTTTTATACTGTGGTTCCACAATCTGCTGGCAGGACAAAAAAATAAGCTGCAGATCTCCTTAGGCTGAGTCATGGTGCTTTGGTGCAGGGACCATGCATATCATGGGAATATTTCACCATTTCTGCTCTGGTTTTCAGAGTATGACACCAAAACACCCACCTGATGATATCCTTTCAAGAGCAGAGGCAGCAACTTGCAGAATTCCGCTTCTTTGGGGAAGTGAGAAATTGCTGAGCTGCCACCAAGTCCTGCAGTGTCCCTGTCACCTGCAGAGTCACCACATACTCGCCACGGTAGCGGGCATTGTGACAAAGGTTCTATGTCAGCTGGGTGTGGCAGCCAGGCGCCCCCTAGGGGATGGGGAGCCTGTCAGCCCCGGGCCTCTCACTGCCTGCTGTCCCTGCTGTCACCAGCCAGGCCTCTGAATATTGGTCAAACCATGCCCAGACTTGGGGCCAATTTGGCCCAAAGTCTTGAAAAGACAAGTCGGGAAGAAAGATATGGGACAGAGGGAGAAAGCGAAGGGAGCAGGAGAAAGGGAAGGAAGAATAAAAAGTAGTGTTGGGCTTCAGGAGTGAGATGGAGGCATTGCAGGAAAAGAGGCAGGAAGCAGGAGAGTGAGAGAAAAGGAAAGTAGAGACATGCAGCCAGACGAGGGGTTAGTGAGGGAGGATGGGACAGAGAACAGGATGAGAAGGAAATAAGGCAAGGCAAGGACCGGCAAGGACAGGCAAAGCAAGGCTAAGCTGCAGGACATTTTTTCGCTTTATAGCTTCTAGCACATTCGTCTTCAGACTAGGAGTAAGGCCATAAGACCGTATGGATTAGGCCCAAGCAGAAACCCCAGCTACTTGAGACACTAAGACTAAGCCTAAAATACGCAGATCTCTCCCTAAGGATGGTTTTTATACTGTGGTTCCACAATCTGCTGGCAGTACAAAAAAATAAGCTGCAGATCTCCTTAGGCTGAGTCACGGTGCTTTGGTGCAGGGACCATGCATATCATGGGAATATTTCACCATTTCTGCTCTGGTTTTCAGAGTATGACACCAAAACACCCACCTGATGATATCCTTTCAAGAGCAAAGGCAGCAATTTGCAGAATTCCGCTTCTTTGGGGAAGTGAGAAATTGCTGAGCTGACACCAAGTCCTGCAGTGTCCCTGTCACCTGCAGAGTCACCACATACTCGCCACGGTAGCGGGCATTGTGACAAAGGTTCTATGTCAGCTGGGTGTGGCAGCCAGGCGCCCCCTAGGGGATGGGGAGCCTGTCAGCCCCGGGCCTGTCACTGCCTGCTGTCCCTGCTGTCACCAGCCAGGCCTCTGAATATTGGTCAAACCATGCCCAGACTTGGGGCCAATTTGGCCCAAAGTCTTGAAAAGACAAGTCGGGAAGAAAGATATGGGACAGAGGGAGAAAGCGAAGGAAGCAGGAGAAAGGGAAGGAAGAATAAAAAGTAGTGTTGGGCTTCAGGAGTGAGATGGAGGCATTGCAGGAAAAGAGGCAGGAAGCAGGAGAGTGAGAGAAAAGGAAAGTAGAGACATGCAGCCAGACAAGGGGTTAGTGAGGGAGGATGGGACAGAGAACAGGATGAGAAGGAAAGAAGGCAAGGCAAGGACAGGCAAGGACAGGCAAAGCAAGGCTAAGCTGCAGGACATTTTTTCGCTTTATAGCTTCTAGCACATTCGTCTTCAGACTAGGAGTAAGGCCATAAGACCGTATGGATTAGGCCCAAGCAAAAACCCCAGCTACTTGAGACACTAAGACTAAGCCTAAAATACGCAGATCTCTCCATAAGGATGGTTTTTATACTGTGGTTCCACAATGTGCTGGCAGTACAAAAAAATAAGCTGCAGATCTCCTTAGGCTGAGTCACGGTGCTTTGGTGCAGGGACCATGCATATCATGGGAATATTTCACCATTTCTGCTCTGGTTTTCAGAGTATGACACCAAAACACCCACCTGATGATATCCTTTCAAGAGCAAAGGCAGCAATTTGCAGAATTCCGCTTCTTTGGGGAAGTGAGAAATTGCTGAGCTGACACCAAGTCCTGCAGTGTCCCTGTCACCTGCAGAGTCACCACATACTCGCCACGGTAGCGGGCATTGTGACAAAGGTTCTATGTCAGCTGGGTGTGGCAGCCAGGCGCCTCCTAGGGGATGGGGAGCCTGTAAGCCCCGGGCCTTTCACTGCCTGCTGTCCCTGCGGTCACCAGCCAGGCCTCTGAAAATTGGTCAAACCATGCCCAGACTTGGGGCCAATTTGGCCCAAAGTCTTGAAAAGACAAGTAGGGAAGAAAGATATGGGACAGAGGGAGAATGCGAAGGGAGCAGGAGAAAGGGAAGGAAGAATAAAAAGTAGTGTTGGGCTTCAGGAGTGAGATGGAGGAATTGCAGGAAAAGAGGCAGGAAGCAGGAGAGTGAGAGAAAAGGAAAGACGAGACATGCAGCCAGACGAGGGATTAGTGAGAGAGGATGGGACAGAGAACAGGATGAGAAGGAAATAAGGCAAGGCAAGGACAGGCAAGGACAGGCAAAGCAAGGCTAAGCTGCAGGACATTTTTTGGCTTTATAGTTTCTAGCACATTCGTCTTCAGACTAGGAGTAAGGCCATAAGACCGTATGGATTAGGCCCAAGCAAAAACCCCAGCTACTTGACACACTAAGACTAAGCCTAAAATACGCAGATCTCTCCATAAGGATGGTTTTTATACTGTGGTTCCACAATCTGCTGGCAGGACAAAAAAATAAGCTGCAGATCTCCTTAGGCTGAGTCATGGTGCTTTGGTGCAGGGACCATGCATATCATGGGAATATTTCACCATTTCTGCTCTGGTTTTCAGAGTATGACACCAAAACACCCACCTGATGATATCCTTTCAAGAGCAAAGACAGCAATTTGCAGAATTCCGCTTCTTTGGGGAAGTGAGAAATTGCTGAGCTGCCACCAAGTCCTGCAGTGTCCCTGTCACCTGCAGAGTCACCACATACTCGCCACGGTAGCGGGCATTGTGACAAAGGTTCTATGTCAGCTGGGTGTGGCAGCCAGGCGCCCCCTAGGGGATGGGGAGCCTGTCAGCCCCGGGCCTGTCACTGCCTGCTGTCCCTGCTGTCACCAGCCAGGCCTCTGAATATTGGTCAAACCATGCCCAGACTTGGGGCCAATTTGGCCCAAAGTCTTGAAAAGACAAGTCGGGAAGAAAGATATGGGACAGAGGGAGAAAGCGAAGGGAGCAGGAGAAAGGGAAGGAAGAATAAAAAGTAGTGTTGGGCTTCAGGAGTGAGATGGAGGCATTGCAGGAAAAGAGGCAGGAAGCAGGAGAGTGAGAGAAAAGGAAAGTAGAGACATGCAGCCAGACGAGGGGTTAGTGAGGGAGGATGGGACAGAGAACAGGATGAGAAGGAAATAAGGCAAGGCAAGGACCGGCAAGGACAGGCAAAGCAAGGCTAAGCTGCAGGACATTTTTTCGCTTTATAGCTTCTAGCACATTCGTCTTCAGACTAGGAGTAAGGCCATAAGACCGTATGGATTAGGCCCAAGCAAAAACCCCAGCTACTTGAGACACTAAGACTAAGCCTAAAATACGCAGATCTCTCCATAAGGATGGTTTTTATACTGTGCTTCCACAATCTGCTGGAAGTACAAAAAAATAAGCTGCAGATCTCCTTAGGCTGAGTCACGGTGCTTTGGTGCAGGGACCATGCATATCATGGGAATATTTCACCATTTCTGCTCTGGTTTTCAGAGTATGACACCAAAACACCCACCTGATGATATCCTTTCAAGAGCAAAGGCAGCAATTTGCAGAATTCCGCTTCTTTGGGGAAGTGAGAAATTGCTGAGCTGACACCAAGTCCTGCAGTGTCCCTGTCACCTGCAGAGTCACCACATACTCGCCACGGTAGCGGGCATTGTGACAAAGGTTCTATGTCAGCTGGGTGTGGCAGCCAGGCGCCTCCTAGGGGATGGGGAGCCTGTCAGCCCCGGGCCTCTCACTGCCTGCTGTCCCTGCGGTCACCAGCCAGGCCTCTGAATATTGGTCAAACCATGCCCAGACTTGGGGCCAATTTGGCCCAAAGTCTTGAAAAGACAAGTAGGGAAGAAAGATATGGGACAGAGGGAGAATGCGAAGGGAGCAGGAGAAAGGGAAGGAAGAATAAAAAGTAGTGTTGGGCTTCAGGAGTGAGATGGAGGAATTGCAGGAAAAGAGGCAGGAAGCAGGAGAGTGAGAGAAAAGGAAAGTAGAGACATGCAGCCAGACGAGGGGTTAGTGAGGGAGGATGGGACAGAGAACAGGATGAGAAGGAAATAAGGCAAGGAAAGGACAGGCAAGGACAGGCAAAGCAAGGCTAAGCTGCAGGACATGTTTTCGCTTTATAGTTTCTAGCACATTCGTCTTCAGACTAGGAGTAAGGCCATAAGTCCGTATGGATTAGGCCCAAGCAAAAACCCCAGCTACTTGAGACACTAAGACTAAGCCTAAAATACGCAGATCTCTCCATAAGGATGGTTTTTATACTGTGCTTCCACAATCTGCTGGCAGTACAAAAAAAATAAGCTGCAGATCTCCTTAGGCTGAGTCACGGTGCTTTGGTGCAGGGACCATGCATATCATGGGAATATTTCAACATTTCTGCTCTGGTTTTCAGAGTATGACACCAAAACACCCACCTGATGATATCCTTTCAAGAGCAAAGGCAGCAATTTGCAGAATTCCGCTTCTTTGGGGAAGTGAGAAATTGCTGAGCTGACACCAAGTCCTGCAGTGTCCCTGTCACCTGCAGAGTCACCACATACTCGCCACGGTAGCGGGCATTGTGACAAAGGTTCTATGTCAGCTGGGTGTGGCAGCCAGGCGCCCCCTAGGGGATGGGGAGCCTGTCAGCCCCGGGCCTGTCACTGCCTGCTGTCCCTGCTGTCACCAGCCAGGCCTCTGAATATTGGTCAAACCATGCCCAGACTTGGGGCCAATTTGGCCCAAAGTCTTGAAAAGACAAGTCGGGAAGAAAGATATGGGACAGAGGGAGAAAGCGAAGGAAGCAGGAGAAAGGGAAGGAAGAATAAAAAGTAGTGTTGGGCTTCAGGAGTGAGATGGAGGCATTGCAGGAAAAGAGGCAGGAAGCAGGAGAGTGAGAGAAAAGGAAAGTAGAGACATGCAGCCAGACAAGGGGTTAGTGAGGGAGGATGGGACAGAGAACAGGATGAGAAGGAAAGAAGGCAAGGCAAGGACAGGCAAGGACAGGCAAAGCAAGGCTAAGCTGCAGGACATTTTTTCGCTTTATAGTTTCTAGCACATTCGTCTTCAGACTAGGAGTAAGGCCATAAGACCGTATGGATTAGGCCCAAGCAAAAACCCCAGCTACTTGACACACTAAGACTAAGCCTAAAATACGCAGATCTCTCCATAAGGATGGTTTTTATACTGTGGTTCCACAATCTGCTGGCAGTACAAAAAAATAAGCTGCAGATCTCCTTAGGCTGAGTCACGGTGCTTTGGTGCAGGGACCATGCATATCATGGGAATATTTCACCATTTCTGCTCTGGTTTTCAGAGTATGACACCAAAACACCCACCTGATGATATCCTTTCAAGAGCAAAGGCAGCAATTTGCAGAATTCCGCTTCTTTGGGGAAGTGAGAAATTGCTGAGCTGCCACCAAGTCCTGCAGTGTCCCTGTCACCTGCAGAGTCACCACATACTCGCCACGGTAGCGGGCATTGTGACAAAGGTTCTATGTCAGCTGGGTGTGGCAGCCAGGCGCCTCCTAGGGGATGGGGAGCCTGTCAGCCCCGGGCCTGTCACTGCCTGCTGTCCCTGCGGTCACCAGCCAGGCCTCTGAAAATTGGTCAAACCATGCCCAGACTTGGGGCCAATTTGGCCCAAAGTCTTGAAAAGACAAGTAGGGAAGAAAGATATGGGACAGAGGGAGAATGCGAAGGGAGCAGGAGAAAGGGAAGGAAGAATAAAAAGTAGTGTTGGGCTTCAGGAGTGAGATGGAGGCATTGCAGGAAAAGAGGCAGGAAGCAGGAGAGTGAGAGAAAAGGAAAGTAGAGACATGCAGCCAGACGAGGGGTTAGTGAGGGAGGATGGGACAGAGAACAGGATGAGAAGGAAATAAGGCAAGGCAAGGACCGGCAAGGACAGGCAAAGCAAGGCTAAGCTGCAGGACATTTTTTCGCTTTATAGCTTCTAGCACATTCGTCTTCAGACTAGGAGTAAGGCCATAAGACCGTATGGATTAGGCCCAAGCAAAAACCCCAGCTACTTGAGACACTAAGACTAAGCCTAAAATACGCAGATCTCTCCATAAGGATGGTTTTTATACTGTGGTTCCACAATCTGCTGGCAGTACAAAAAAATAAGCTGCAGATCTCCTTAGGCTGAGTCACGGTGCTTTGGTGCAGGGACCATGCATATCATGGGAATATTTCACCATTTCTGCTCTGGTTTTCAGAGTATGACACCAAAACACCCACCTGATGATATCCTTTCAAGAGCAAAGGCAGCAATTTGCAGAATTCCGCTTCTTTGGGGAAGTGAGAAATTGCTGAGCTGACACCAAGTCCTGCAGTGTCCCTGTCACCTGCAGAGTCACCACATACTCGCCACGGTAGCGGGCATTGTGACAAAGGTTCTATGTCAGCTGGGTGTGGCAGCCAGGCGCCTCCTAGGGGATGGGGAGCCTGTCAGCCCCGGGCCTCTCACTGCCTGCTGTCCCTGCGGTCACCAGCCAGGCCTCTGAATATTGGTCAAACCATGCCCAGACTTGGGGCCAATTTGGCCCAAAGTCTTGAAAAGACAAGTAGGGAAGAAAGATATGGGACAGAGGGAGAATGCGAAGGGAGCAGGAGAAAGGGAAGGAAGAATAAAAAGTAGTGTTGGGCTTCAGGAGTGAGATGGAGGAATTGCAGGAAAAGAGGCAGGAAGCAGGAGAGTGAGAGAAAAGGAAAGTAGAGACATGCAGCCAGACGAGGGGTTAGTGAGGGAGGATGGGACAGAGAACAGGATGAGAAGGAAATAAGGCAAGGAAAGGACAGGCAAGGACAGGCAAAGCAAGGCTAAGCTGCAGGACATGTTTTCGCTTTATAGTTTCTAGCACATTCGTCTTCAGACTAGGAGTAAGGCCATAAGTCCGTATGGATTAGGCCCAAGCAAAAACCCCAGCTACTTGAGACACTAAGACTAAGCCTAAAATACGCAGATCTCTCCATAAGGATGGTTTTTATACTGTGCTTCCACAATCTGCTGGCAGTACAAAAAAAATAAGCTGCAGATCTCCTTAGGCTGAGTCACGGTGCTTTGGTGCAGGGACCATGCATATCATGGGAATATTTCAACATTTCTGCTCTGGTTTTCAGAGTATGACACCAAAACACCCACCTGATGATATCCTTTCAAGAGCAAAGGCAGCAATTTGCAGAATTCCGCTTCTTTGGGGAAGTGAGAAATTGCTGAGCTGACACCAAGTCCTGCAGTGTCCCTGTCACCTGCAGAGTCACCACATACTCGCCACGGTAGCGGGCATTGTGACAAAGGTTCTATGTCAGCTGGGTGTGGCAGCCAGGCGCCCCCTAGGGGATGGGGAGCCTGTCAGCCCCGGGCCTGTCACTGCCTGCTGTCCCTGCTGTCACCAGCCAGGCCTCTGAATATTGGTCAAACCATGCCCAGACTTGGGGCCAATTTGGCCCAAAGTCTTGAAAAGACAAGTCGGGAAGAAAGATATGGGACAGAGGGAGAAAGCGAAGGAAGCAGGAGAAAGGGAAGGAAGAATAAAAAGTAGTGTTGGGCTTCAGGAGTGAGATGGAGGCATTGCAGGAAAAGAGGCAGGAAGCAGGAGAGTGAGAGAAAAGGAAAGTAGAGACATGCAGCCAGACAAGGGGTTAGTGAGGGAGGATGGGACAGAGAACAGGATGAGAAGGAAAGAAGGCAAGGCAAGGACAGGCAAGGACAGGCAAAGCAAGGCTAAGCTGCAGGACATTTTTTCGCTTTATAGTTTCTAGCACATTCGTCTTCAGACTAGGAGTAAGGCCATAAGACCGTATGGATTAGGCCCAAGCAAAAACCCCAGCTACTTGACACACTAAGACTAAGCCTAAAATACGCAGATCTCTCCATAAGGATGGTTTTTATACTGTGGTTCCACAATCTGCTGGCAGTACAAAAAAATAAGCTGCAGATCTCCTTAGGCTGAGTCACGGTGCTTTGGTGCAGGGACCATGCATATCATGGGAATATTTCACCATTTCTGCTCTGGTTTTCAGAGTATGACACCAAAACACCCACCTGATGATATCCTTTCAAGAGCAAAGGCAGCAGTTTGCAGAATTCCGCTTCTTTGGGGAAGTGAGAAATTGCTGAGCTGACACCAAGTCCTGCAGTGTCCCTGTCACCTGCAGAGTCACCACATACTCGCCACGGTAGCGGGCATTGTGACAAAGGTTCTATGTCAGCTGGGTGTGGCAGCCAGGCGCCTCCTAGGGGATGGGGAGCCTGTCAGCCCCGGGCCTGTCACTGCCTGCTGTCCCTGCGGTCACCAGCCAGGCCTCTGAAAATTGGTCAAACCATGCCCAGACTTGGGGCCAATTTGGCCCAAAGTCTTGAAAAGACAAGTAGGGAAGAAAGATATGGGACAGAGGGAGAATGCGAAGGGAGCAGGAGAAAGGGAAGGAAGAATAAAAAGTAGTGTTGGGCTTCAGGAGTGAGATGGAGGAATTGCAGGAAAAGAGGCAGGAAGCAGGAGAGTGAGAGAAAAGGAAAGACGAGACATGCAGCCAGACGAGGGATTAGTGAGAGAGGATGGGACAGAGAACAGGATGAGAAGGAAATAAGGCAAGGCAAGGACAGGCAAGGACAGGCAAAGCAAGGCTAAGCTGCAGGACATTTTTTCGCTTTATAGTTTCTAGCACATTCGTCTTCAGACTAGGAGTAAGGCCATAAGACCGTATGGATTAGGCCCAAGCAAAAACCCCAGCTACTTGACACACTAAGACTAAGCCTAAAATACGCAGATCTCTCCATAAGGATGGTTTTTATACTGTGGTTCCACAATCTGCTGGCAGGACAAAAAAATAAGCTGCAGATCTCCTCTAGGCTGAGTCATGGTGCTTTGGTGCAGGGACCATGCATATCATGGGAATATTTCACCATTTCTGCTCTGGTTTTCAGAGTATGACACCAAAACACCCACCTGATGATATCCTTTCAAGAGCAAAGGCAGCAATTTGCAGAATTCCGCTTCTTTGGGGAAGTGAGAAATTGCTGAGCTGACACCAAGTCCTGCAGTGTCCCTGTCACCTGCAGAGTCACCACATACTCGCCACGGTAGCGGGCATTGTGACAAAGGTTCTATGTCAGCTGGGTGTGGCAGCCAGGCGCCCCCTAGGGGATGGGGAGCCTGTCAGCCCCGGGCCTGTCACTGCCTGCTGTCCCTGCTGTCACCAGCCAGGCCTCTGAATATTGGTCAAATCATGCCCAGACTTGGGGCCAATTTGGCCCAAAGTCTTGAAAAGACAAGTCGGGAAGAAAGATATGGGACAGAGGGAGAAAGCGAAGGAAGCAGGAGAAAGGGAAGGAAGAATAAAAAGTAGTGTTGGGCTTCAGGAGTGAGATGGAGGCATTGCAGGAAAAGAGGCAGGAAGCAGGAGAGTGAGAGAAAAGGAAAGTAGAGACATGCAGCCAGACAAGGGGTTAGTGAGGGAGGATGGGACAGAGAACAGGATGAGAAGGAAAGAAGGCAAGGCAAGGACAGGCAAGGACAGGCAAAGCAAGGCTAAGCTGCAGGACATTTTTTCGCTTTATAGCTTCTAGCACATTCGTCTTCAGACTAGGAGTAAGACCATAAGACCGTATGGATTAGGCCCAAGCAAAAACCCCAGCTACTTGAGACACTAAGACTAAGCCTAAAATACGCAGATCTCTCCCTAAGGATGGTTTTTATACTGTGGTTCCACAATCTGCTGGCAGTACAAAAAAATAAGCTGCAGATCTCCTTAGGCTGAGTCACGGTGCTTTGGTGCAGGGACCATGCATATCATGGGAATATTTCACCATTTCTGCTCTGGTTTTCAGAGTATGACACCAGAACACCCACCTGATGATATCCTTTCAAGAGCAAAGGCAGCAATTTGCAGAATTCCGCTTCTTTGGGGAAGTGAGAAATTGCTGAGCTGACACCAAGTCCTGCAGTGTCCCTGTCACCTGCAGAGTCGCCACATACTCGCCACGGTAGCGGCATTGTGACAAAGGTTCTATGTCAGCTGGGTGTGGCAGCCAGGCGCCTCCTAGGGGATGGGGAGCCTGTCAGCCCCGGGCCTCTCACTGCCTGCTGTCCCTGCGGTCACCAGCCAGGCCTCTGAATATTGGTCAAACCATGCCCAGACTTGGGGCCAATTTGGCCCAAAGTCTTGAAAAGACAAGTAGGGAAGAAAGATATGGGACAGAGGGAGAATGCGAAGGGAGCAGGAGAAAGGGAAGGAAGAATAAAAAGTAGTGTTGGGCTTCAGGAGTGAGATGGAGGCATTGCAGGAAAAGAGGCAGGAAGCAGGAGAGTGAGAGAAAAGGAAAGTAGAGACATGCAGCCAGACAAGGGGTTAGTGAGGGAGGATGGGACAGAGAACAGGATGAGAAGGAAATAAGGCAAGGCAAGGACAGGCAAGGACAGGCAAAGCAAGGCTAAGCTGCAGGACATGTTTTCGCTTTATAGTTTCTAGCACATTCGTCTTCAGACTAGGAGTAAGGCCATAAGACCGTATGGATTAGGCCCAAGCAAAAACCCCAGCTACTTGAGACACTAAGACTAAGCCTAAAATACGCAGATCTCTCCATAAGGATGGTTTTTACACTGTGCTTCCACAATCTGCTGGCAGTACAAAAAAAATAAGCTGCAGATCTCCTTAGGCTGAGTCACGGTGCTTTGGTGCAGGGACCATGCATATCATGGGAATATTTCACCATTTCTGCTCTGGTTTTCAGAGTATGACACCAAAACACCCACCTGATGATATCCTTTCAAGAGCAAAGGCAGCAATTTGCAGAATTCCGCTTCTTTGGGGAAGTGAGAAATTGCTGAGTTGACACCAAGTCCTGCAGTGTCCCTGTCACCTGCAGAGTCACCACATACTCGCCACGGTAGCGGGCATTGTGACAAAGGTTCTATGTCAGCTGGGTGTGGCAGCCAGGCGCCCCCTAGGGGATGGGAAGCCTGTCAGCCCCGGGCCTGTCACTGCCTGCTGTCCCTGCTGTCACCAGCCAGGCCTCTGAATATTGGTCAAACCATGCCCAGACTTGGGGCCAATTTGTCCCAAAGTCTTGAAAAGACAAGTCGGGAAGAAAGATATGGGACAGAGGGAGAAAGCGAAGGAAGCAGGAGAAAGGGAAGGAAGAATAAAAAGTAGTGTTGGGCTTCAGGAGTGAGATGGAGGCATTGCAGGAAAAGAGGCAGGAAGCAGGAGAGTGAGAGAAAAGGAAAGTAGAGACATGCAGCCAGACAAGGGGTTAGTGAGGGAGGATGGGACAGAGAACAGGATGAGAAGGAAAGAAGGCAAGGCAAGGACAGGCAAGGACAGGCAAAGCAAGGCTAAGCTGCAGGATATTTTTTCGCTTTATAGCTTCTAGCACATTCGTCTTCAGACTAGGAGTAAGGCCATAAGACCGTATGGATTAGGCCCAAGCAAAAACCGCAGCTACTTGAGACACTAAGACTAAGCCTAAAATACGCAGATCTCTCCATAAGGATGGTTTTTATACTGTGCTTCCACAATCTGCTGGCAGTACAAAAAAATAAGCTGCAGATCTCCTTAGGCTGAGTCACGGTGCTTTGGTGCAGGGACCATGCATATCATGGGAATATTTCACCATTTCTGCTCTGGTTTTCAGAGTATGACACCAAAACACCCACCTGATGATATCCTTTCAAGAGCAAAGGCAGCAATTTGCAGAATTCCGCTTCTTTGGGGAAGTGAGAAATTGCTGAGCTGACACCAAGTCCTGCAGTATCAATGTCACCTGCAGAGTCACCACATATCGCCACGGTAGCGGGCATTGTGACAAAGGTTCTATGTCAGCTGGGTGTGGCCGCCAGGAGCCCCCTAGGAGATGGGGAGCCTGTCAGCCCCGGGCCTGTCACTGCCTGCTGTCCCTGCTGTCACCAGCCAGGCCTCTGAATATTGGTCAAATCATGCCCAGACTTGGGGCCAATTTGGCCCAAAGTCTTGAAAAGACAAGTCGGGAAGAAAGATATGGGACAGAGGGAGAAAGCGAAGGAAGCAGGAGAAAGGGAAGGAAGAATAAAAAGTAGTGTTGGGCTTCAGGAGTGAGATGGAGGCATTGCAGGAAAAGAGGCAGGAAGCAGGAGAGTGAGAGAAAAGGAAAGTAGAGACATGCAGCCAGACAAGGGGTTAGTGAGGGAGGATGGGACAGAGAACAGGATGAGAAGGAAAGAAGGCAAGGCAAGGACAGGCAAGGACAGGCAAAGCAAGGCTAAGCTGCAGGACATTTTTTCGCTTTATAGCTTCTAGCACATTCGTCTTCAGACTAGGAGTAAGACCATAAGACCGTATGGATTAGGCCCAAGCAAAAACCCCAGCTACTTGAGACACTAAGACTAAGCCTAAAATACGCAGATCTCTCCCTAAGGATGGTTTTTATACTGTGGTTCCACAATCTGCTGGCAGTACAAAAAAATAAGCTGCAGATCTCCTTAGGCTGAGTCACGGTGCTTTGGTGCAGGGACCATGCATATCATGGGAATATTTCACCATTTCTGCTCTGGTTTTCAGAGTATGACACCAGAACACCCACCTGATGATATCCTTTCAAGAGCAAAGGCAGCAATTTGCAGAATTCCGCTTCTTTGGGGAAGTGAGAAATTGCTGAGCTGACACCAAGTCCTGCAGTGTCCCTGTCACCTGCAGAGTCGCCACATACTCGCCACGGTAGCGGCATTGTGACAAAGGTTCTATGTCAGCTGGGTGTGGCAGCCAGGCGCCTCCTAGGGGATGGGGAGCCTGTCAGCCCCGGGCCTCTCACTGCCTGCTGTCCCTGCGGTCACCAGCCAGGCCTCTGAATATTGGTCAAACCATGCCCAGACTTGGGGCCAATTTGGCCCAAAGTCTTGAAAAGACAAGTAGGGAAGAAAGATATGGGACAGAGGGAGAATGCGAAGGGAGCAGGAGAAAGGGAAGGAAGAATAAAAAGTAGTGTTGGGCTTCAGGAGTGAGATGGAGGCATTGCAGGAAAAGAGGCAGGAAGCAGGAGAGTGAGAGAAAAGGAAAGTAGAGACATGCAGCCAGACAAGGGGTTAGTGAGGGAGGATGGGACAGAGAACAGGATGAGAAGGAAATAAGGCAAGGCAAGGACAGGCAAGGACAGGCAAAGCAAGGCTAAGCTGCAGGACATGTTTTCGCTTTATAGTTTCTAGCACATTCGTCTTCAGACTAGGAGTAAGGCCATAAGACCGTATGGATTAGGCCCAAGCAAAAACCCCAGCTACTTGAGACACTAAGACTAAGCCTAAAATACGCAGATCTCTCCATAAGGATGGTTTTTACACTGTGCTTCCACAATCTGCTGGCAGTACAAAAAAAATAAGCTGCAGATCTCCTTAGGCTGAGTCACGGTGCTTTGGTGCAGGGACCATGCATATCATGGGAATATTTCACCATTTCTGCTCTGGTTTTCAGAGTATGACACCAAAACACCCACCTGATGATATCCTTTCAAGAGCAAAGGCAGCAATTTGCAGAATTCCGCTTCTTTGGGGAAGTGAGAAATTGCTGAGCTGCCACCAAGTCCTGCAGTGTCCCTGTCACCTGCAGAGTCACCACATACTCGCCACGGTAGCGGGCATTGTGACAAAGGTTCTATGTCAGCTGGGTGTGGCAGCCAGGCGCCCCCTAGGGGATGGGAAGCCTGTCAGCCCCGGGCCTGTCACTGCCTGCTGTCCCTGCTGTCACCAGCCAGGCCTCTGAATATTGGTCAAACCATGCCCAGACTTGGGGCCAATTTGTCCCAAAGTCTTGAAAAGACAAGTCGGGAAGAAAGATATGGGACAGAGGGAGAAAGCGAAGGAAGCAGGAGAAAGGGAAGGAAGAATAAAAAGTAGTGTTGGGCTTCAGGAGTGAGATGGAGGCATTGCAGGAAAAGAGGCAGGAAGCAGGAGAGTGAGAGAAAATGAAAGTAGAGACATGCAGCCAGACAAGGGGTTAGTGAGGGAGGATGGGACAGAGAACAGGATGAGAAGGAAAGAAGGCAAGGCAAGGACAGGCAAGGACAGGCAAAGCAAGGCTAAGCTGCAGGATATTTTTTCGCTTTATAGCTTCTAGCACATTCGTCTTCAGACTAGGAGTAAGGCCATAAGACCGTATGGATTAGGCCCAAGCAAAAACCGCAGCTACTTGAGACACTAAGACTAAGCCTAAAATACGCAGATCTCTCCATAAGGATGGTTTTTATACTGTGCTTCCACAATCTGCTGGCAGTACAAAAAAATAAGCTGCAGATCTCCTTAGGCTGAGTCACGGTGCTTTGGTGCAGGGACCATGCATATCATGGGAATATTTCACCATTTCTGCTCTGGTTTTCAGAGTATGACACCAAAACACCCAACTGATGATATCCTTTCAAGAGCAAAGGCAGCAATTTGCAGAATTCCGCTTCTTTGGGGAAGTGAGAAATTGCTGAGCTGACACCAAGTCCTGCAGTATCAATGTCACCTGCAGAGTCACCACATACTCGCCACGGTAGCGGGCATTGTGACAAAGGTTCTATGTCAGCTGGGTGTGGCCGCCAGGAGCCCCCTAGGAGATGGGGAGCCTGTCAGCCCCGGGCCTGTCACTGCCTGCTGTCCCTGCTGTCACCAGCCAGGCCTCTGAAAATTGGTCAAACCATGCCCAGACTTGGGGCCAATTTGGCCCAAAGTCTTGAAAAGACAAGTCGGGAAGAAAGATATGGGACAGAGGGAGAAAGCGAAGGGAGCAGGAGAAAGGGAAGGAAGAATAAAAAGTAGTGTTGGGCTTCAGGAGTGAGATGGAGGAATTGCAGGAAAAGAGGCAGGAAGCAGGAGAGTGAGAGAAAAGGAAAGTAGAGACATGCAGCCAGACGAGGGGTTAGTGAGGGAGGATGGGACAGAGAACAGGATGAGAAGGAAATAAGGCAAGGCAAGGACAGGCAAGGACAGGCAAAGCAAGGCTAAGCTGCAGGACTTTTTTTCGCTTTATAGTTTCTAGCACATTCGTCTTCAGACTAGGAGTAAGGCCATAAGACCGTATGGATTAGGCCCAAGCAAAAACCCCAGCTACTTGAGACACTAAGACTAAGCCTAAAATACGCAGATCTCTCCATAAGGATGGTTTTTATACTGTGGTTCCACAATCTGCTGGCAGGACAAAAAAATAAGCTGCAGATCTCCTTAGGCTGAGTCATGGTGCTTTGGTGCAGGGACCATGCATATCATGGGAATATTTCACCATTTCTGCTCTGGTTTTCAGAGTATGACACCAAAACACCCACCTGATGATATCCTTTCAAGAGCAAAGGCAGCAATTTGCAGAATTCCGCTTCTTTGGGGAAGTGAGAAATTGCTGAGCTGCCACCAAGTCCTGCAGTGTCCCTGTCACCTGCAGAGTCACCACATACTCGCCACGGTAGCGGGCATTGTGACAAAGGTTCTATTTCAGCTGGGTGTGGCAGCCAGGCGCCCCCTAGGGGATGGGGAGCCTGTCAGCCCCGGGCCTGTCACTGCCTGCTGTCCCTGCTGTCACCAGCCAGGCCTCTGAATATTGGTCAAACCATGCCCAGACTTGGGGCCAATTTTGCCCAAAGTCTTGAAAAGACAAGTCGGGAAGAAAGATATTGGACAGAGGTAGAAAGCGAAGGGAGCAGGAGAAAGGGAAGGAAGAATAAAAAGTAGTGTTGGGCTTCAGGAGTGAGATGGAGGAATTGCAGGAAAAGAGGCAGGAAGCAGGAGAGTGAGAGAAAAGGAAAGTAGAGACATGCAGCCAGACGAGGGGTTAGTGAGGGAGGATGGGACAGAGAACAGGATGAGAAGGAAATAAGGCAAGGCAAGGACAGGCAAGGACAGGCAAAGCAAGGCTAAGCTGCAGGACATGTTTTCGCTTTATAGTTTCTAGCACATTCGTTTTCAGACTAGGAGTAAGGCCATAAGACCGTATGGATTAGGCCCAAGCAAAAACCCCAGCTGCTTGAGACACTAAGACTAAGCCTAAAATACGCAGATCTCTCCATAAGGATGGTTTTTATACTGTGCTTCCACAATCTGCTGGCAGTACAAAAAAATAAGCTGCAGATCTCCTTAGGCTGAGTCATGGTGCTTTGGTGCAGGGACCATGCATATCATGGGAATATTTCACCATTTCTGCTCTGGTTTTCAGAGTATGACACCAAAACACCCACCTGATGATATCCTTTCAAGAGCAAAGGCAGCAATTTGCAGAATTCCGCTTCTTTGGGGAAGTGAGAAATTGCTGAGCTGCCACCAAGTCCTGCAGTGTCCCTGTCACCTGCAGAGTCACCACATACTCGCCACGGTAGCGGGCATTGTGACAAAGGTTCTATGTCAGCTGGGTGTGGCAGCCAGGCGCCCCCTAGGGGATGGGGAGCCTGTCAGCCCCGGGCCTGTCACTGCCTGCTGTCCCTGCTGTCACCAGCCAGGCCTCTGAATATTGGTCAAACCATGCCCAGACTTGGGGCCAATTTGGCCCAAAGTCTTGAAAAGACAAGTCGGGAAGAAAGATATGGGACAGAGGGAGAAAGCGAAGGAAGCAGGAGAAAGGGAAGGAAGAATAAAAAGTAGTGTTGGGCTTCAGGAGTGAGATGGAGGCATTGCAGGAAAAGAGGCAGGAAGCAGGAGAGTGAGAGAAAAGGAAAGTAGAGACATGCAGCCAGACAAGGGGTTAGTGAGGGAGGATGGGACAGAGAACAGGATGAGAAGGAAAGAAGGCAAGGCAAGGACAGGCAAGGACAGGCAAAGCAAGGCTAAGCTGCAGGATATTTTTTCGCTTTATAGCTTCTAGCACATTCGTCTTCAGACTAGGAGTAAGGCCATAAGACCGTATGGATTAGGCCCAAGCAAAAACCGCAGCTACTTGAGACACTAAGACTAAGCCTAAAATACGCAGATCTCTCCATAAGGATGGTTTTTATACTGTGCTTCCACAATCTGCTGGCAGTACAAAAAAATAAGCTGCAGATCTCCTTAGGCTGAGTCACGGTGCTTTGGTGCAGGGACCATGCATATCATGGGAATATTTCACCATTTCTGCTCTGGTTTTCAGAGTATGACACCAAAACACCCACCTGATGATATCCTTTCAAGAGCAAAGGCAGCAATTTGCAGAATTCC
The DNA here is from genome assembly GCF_036013475.1 of Columba livia. Taxonomy (NCBI): domain Eukaryota; kingdom Metazoa; phylum Chordata; class Aves; order Columbiformes; family Columbidae; genus Columba; species Columba livia. The sequence goes on along the minus strand of NW_027043009.1, from coordinate 1,961,159 downwards.
GCTTCTTTGGGGAAGTGAGAAATTGCTGAGCTGCCACCAAGTCCTGCAGTGTCCCTGTCACCTGCAGAGTCACCACATACTCGCCACGGTAGCGGGCATTGTGACAAAGGTTCTATGTCAGCTGGGTGTGGCAGCCAGGCGCCTCCTAGGGGATGGGGAGCCTGTCAGCCCCGGGCCTCTCACTGCCTGCTGTCCCTGCGGTCACCAGCCAGGCCTCTGAAAATTGGTCAAACCATGCCCAGACTTGGGGCCAATTTGGCCCAAAGTCTTGAAAAGACAAGTCGGGAAGAAAGATATGGGACAGAGGGAGAAAGCGAAGGGAGCAGGAGAAAGGGAAGGAAGAATAAAAAGTAGTGTTGGGCTTCAGGAGTGAGATGGAGGCATTGCAGGAAAAGAGGCAGGAAGCAGGAGAGTGAGAGAAAAGGAAAGACGAGACATGCAGCCAGACGAGGGGTTAGTGAGAGAGGATGGGACAGAGAACAGGATGAGAAGGAAATAAGGCAAGGCAAGGACAGGCAAGGACAGGCAAAGCAAGGCTAAGCTGCAGGACATGTTTTCGCTTTATAGTTTCTAGCACATTCGTATTCAGACTAGGAGTAAGGCCATAAGACCGTATGGATTAGGCCCAAGCAAAAATCCCAGCTACTTGACACACTAAGACTAAGCCTAAAATACGCAGATCTCTCCATAAGGATGGTTTTTATACTGTGCTTCCACAATCTGCTGGCAGTACAAAAAAATAAGCTGCAGATCTCCTTAGGCTGAATCATGGTGCTTTGGTGCAGGGACCATGCATATCATGGGAATATTTCAACATTTCTGCTCTGGTTTTCAGTGTATGACACCAAAACACCCACCTGATGATATCCTTTCAAGAGCAAAGGCAGCAATTTGCAGAATTCCGCTTCTTTGGGGAAGTGAGAAATTGCTGAGCTGACACCAAGTCCTGCAGTATCAATGTCACCTGCAGAGTCACCACATACTCGCCACGGTAGCGGGCATTGTGACAAAGGTTCTATGTCAGCTGGGTGTGGCCGCCAGGAGCCCCCTAGGAGATGGGGAGCCTGTCAGCCCCGGGCCTGTCACTGCCTGCTGTCCCTGCTGTCACCAGCCAGGCCTCTGAAAATTGGTCAAACCATGCCCAGACTTGGGGCCAATTTGGCCCAAAGTCTTGAAAAGACAAGTCGGGAAGAAAGATATGGGACAGAGGGAGAAAGCGAAGGGAGCAGGAGAAAGGGAAGGAAGAATAAAAAGTAGTGTTGGGCTTCAGGAGTGAGATGGAGGAATTGCAGGAAAAGAGGCAGGAAGCAGGAGAGTGAGAGAAAAGGAAAGTAGAGACATGCAGCCAGACGAGGGGTTAGTGAGGGAGGATGGGACAGAGAACAGGATGAGAAGGAAATAAGGCAAGGCAAGGACAGGCAAGGACAGGCAAAGCAAGGCTAAGCTGCAGGACTTTTTTTCGCTTTATAGTTTCTAGCACATTCGTCTTCAGACTAGGAGTAAGGCCATAAGACCGTATGGATTAGGCCCAAGCAAATACCCCAGCTACTTGAGACACTAAGACTAAGCCTAAAATACGCAGATCTCTCCATAAGGATGGTTTTTATACTGTGGTTCCACAATCTGCTGGCAGGACAAAAAAATAAGCTGCAGATCTCCTTAGGCTGAGTCATGGTGCTTTGGTGCAGGGACCATGCATATCATGGGAATATTTCACCATTTCTGCTCTGGTTTTCAGAGTATGACACCAAAACACCCACCTGATGATATCCTTTCAAGAGCAAAGGCAGCAATTTGCAGAATTCCGCTTCTTTGGGGAAGTGAGAAATTGCTGAGCTGCCACCAAGTCCTGCAGTGTCCCTGTCACCTGCAGAGTCACCACATACTCGCCACGGTAGCGGGCATTGTGACAAAGGTTCTATGTCAGCTGGGTGTGGCAGCCAGGCGCCCCCTAGGGGATGGGGAGCCTGTCAGCCCCGGGCCTGTCACTGCCTGCTGTCCCTGCTGTCACCAGCCAGGCCTCTGAATATTGGTCAAACCATGCCCAGACTTGGGGCCAATTTTGCCCAAAGTCTAGAAAAGACAAGTCGGGAAGAAAGATATTGGACAGAGGTAGAAAGCGAAGGGAGCAGGAGAAAGGGAAGGAAGAATAAAAAGTAGTGTTGGGCTTCAGGAGTGAGATGGAGGAATTGCAGGAAAAGAGGGAGGAAGCAGGAGAGTGAGAGAAAAGGAAAGTAGAGACATGCAGCCAGACGAGGGGTTAGTGAGGGAGGATGGGACAGAGAACAGGATGAGAAGGAAATAAGGCAAGGCAAGGACAGGCAAGGACAGGCAAAGCAAGGCTAAGCTGCAGGACATGTTTTCGCTTTATAGTTTCTAGCACATTCGTTTTCAGACTAGGAGTAAGGCCATAAGACCGTATGGATTAGGCCCAAGCAAAAATCCCAGCTACTTGACACACTAAGACTAAGCCTAAAATACGCAGATCTCTCCATAAGGATGGTTTTTATACTGTGCTTCCACAATCTGCTGGCAGTACAAAAAAATAAGCTGCAGATCTCCTTAGGCTGAGTCATGGTGCTTTGGTGCAGGGACCATGCATATCATGGGAATATTTCACCATTTCTGCTCTGGTTTTCAGAGTATGACACCAAAACACCCACCTGATGATATCCTTTCAAGAGCAAAGGCAGCAATTTGCAGAATTCCGCTTCTTTGGGGAAGTGAGAAATTGCTGAGCTGCCACCAAGTCCTGCAGTGTCCCTGTCACCTGCAGAGTCACCACATACTCGCCACGGTAGTGGGCATTGTGACAAAGGTTCTATGTCAGCTGGGTGTGGCAGCCAGGCGCCCCCTAGGGGATGGGGAGCCTGTCAGCCCCGGGCCTGTCACTGCCTGCTGTCCCTGCTGTCACCAGCCAGGCCTCTGAATATTGGTCAAACCATGCCCAGACTTGGGGCCAATTTTGCCCAAAGTCTTGAAAAGACAAGTCGGGAAGAAAGATATTGGACAGAGGGAGAAAGCGAAGGGAGCAGGAGAAAGGGAAGGAAGAATAAAAAGTAGTGTTGGGCTTCAGGAGTGAGATGGAGGAATTGCAGGAAAAGAGGCAGGAAGCAGGAGAGTGAGAGAAAAGGAAAGTAGAGACATGCAGCCAGACGAGGGGTTAGTGAGGGAGGATGGGACAGAGAACAGGATGAGAAGGAAATAAGGCAAGGCAAGGACAGGCAAGGACAGGCAAAGCAAGGCTAAGCTGCAGGACATTTTTTCGCTTTATAGTTTCTAGCACATTCGTCTTCAGACTAGGAGAAAGGCCATAAGACCGTATGGATTAGGCCCAAGCAAAAATCCCAGCTACTTGACACACTAAGACTAAGCCTAAAATACGCAGATCTCTCCATAAGGATGGTTTTGATACTGTGCTTCCACAATCTGCTGGCAGTACAAAAAAATAAGCTGCAGATCTCCTTAGGCTGAGTCATGGTGCTTTGGTGCAGGGACCATGCATATCATGGGAATATTTCACCATTTCTGCTCTGGTTTTCAGAGTATGACACCAAAACACCCACCTGATGATATCCTTTCAAGAGCAAAGGCAGCAATTTGCAGAATTCCGCTTCTTTGGGGAAGTGAGAAATTGCTGAGCTGCCACCAAGTCCTGCAGTGTCCCTGTCACCTGCATAGTCACCACATACTCGCCACGGTAGCGGGCATTGTGACAAAGGTTCTATGTCAGCTGGGTGTGGCAGCCAGGCGCCCCCTAGGGGATGGGGAGCCTGTCAGCCCCGGGCCTGTCACTGCCTGCTGTCCCTGCTGTCACCAGCCAGGCCTCTGAATATTGGTCAAACCATGCCCAGACTTGGGGCCAATTTTGCCCAAAGTCTTGAAAAGACAAGTCGGGAAGAAAGATATGGGACAGAGGGAGAAAGCGAAGGGAGCAGGAGAAAGGGAAGGAAGAATAAAAAGTAGTGTTGGGCTTCAGGAGTGAGATGGAGGCATTGCAGGAAAAGAGGCAGGAAGCAGGAGAGTGAGAGAAAAGGAAAGACGAGACATGCAGCCAGACGAGGGGTTAGTGAGAGAGGATGGGACAGAGAACAGGATGAGAAGGAAATAAGGCAATGCAAGCACAGGCAAGGACAGGCAAAGCAAGGCTAAGCTGCAGGACATGTTTTCGCTTTATAGTTTCTAGCACATTCGTCTTCAGACTAGGAGTAAGGCCATAAGACCGTATGGATTAGGCCCAAGCAAAAATCCCAGCTACTTGACACACTAAGACTAAGCCTAAAATACGCAGATCTCTCCATAAGGATGGTTTTTATACTGTGCTTCCACAATCTGCTGGCAGTACAAAAAAATAAGCTGCAGATCTCCTTAGGCTGAGTCATGGTGCTTTGGTGCAGGGACCATGCATATCATGGGAATATTTCACCATTTCTGCTCTGGTTTTCAGAGTATGACACCAAAACACCCACCTGATGATATCCTTTCAAGAGCAAAGGCAGCAATTTGCAGAATTCCGCTTCTTTGGGGAAGTGAGAAATTGCTGAGCTGCCACCAAGTCCTGCAGTGTCCCTGTCACCTGCATAGTCACCACATACTCGCCACGGTAGCGGGCATTGTGACAAAGGTTCTATGTCAGCTGGGTGTGGCAGCCAGGCGCCCCCTAGGGGATGGGGAGCCTGTCAGCCCCGGGCCTCTCACTGCCTGCTGTCCCTGCTGTCACCAGCCAGGCCTCTGAATATTGGTCAAACCATGCCCAGACTTGGGGCCAATTTTGCCCAAAGTCTTGAAAAGACAAGTCGGGAAGAAAGATATTGGACAGAGGGAGAAAGCGAAGGGAGCAGGAGAAAGGGAAGGAAGAATAAAAAGTAGTGTTGGGCTTCAGGAGTGAGATGGAGGAATTGCAGGAAAAGAGGCAGGAAGCAGGAGAGTGAGAGAAAAGGAAAGACGAGACATGCGGCCAGACGAGGGGTTAGTGAGAGAGGATGGGACAGAGAACAGGATGAGAAGGAAATAAGGCAAGGCAAGGACAGGCAAAGCAAGGCTAAGCTGCAGGACATGTTTTGCTTTATAGTTTCTAGCACATTCGTCTTCAGACTAGGAGTAAGGCCATAAGACCGTATGGATTAGGCCCAAGCAAAAACCCCAGCTACTTGACACACTAAGACTAAGCCTAAAATACGCAGATCTCTCCATAAGGATGGTTTTTATACTGTGCTTCCACAATCTGCTGGCAGGACAAAAAAATAAGCTGCAGATCTCCTTAGGCTGAGTCATGGTGCTTTGGTGCAGGGACCATGCATATCATGGGAATATTTCACCATTTCTGCTCTGGTTTTCAGAGTATGACACCAAAACACCCACCTGATGATATCCTTTCAAGAGCAAAGGCAGCAATTTGCAGAATTCCGCTTCTTTGGGGAAGTGAGAAATTGCTGAGCTGCCACCAAGTCCTGCAGTGTCCCTGTCACCTGCAGAGTCACCACATACTCGACACGGTAGCGGGCATTGTGACAAAGGTTCTATGTCAGCTGGGTGTGGCAGCCAGGCGCCCCCTAGGGGATGGGGAGCCTGTCAGCCCTGGGCCTCTCACTGCCTGCTGTCCCTGCTGTCACCAGCCAGGCCTCTGAATATTGGTCAAACCATGCCCAGACTTGGGGCCAATTTTGCCCAAAGTCTTGAAAAGACAAGTCGGGAAGAAAGATATTGGACAGAGGGAGAAAGCGAAGGGAGCAGGAGAAAGGGAAGGAAGAATAAAAAGTAGTGTTGGGCTTCAGGAGTGAGATGGAGGAATTGCAGGAAAAGAGGCATGAAGCAGGAGAGTGAGAGAAAAGGAAAGTAGAGACATGCAGCCAGACGAGGGGTTAGTGAGGGAGGATGGGACAGAGAACAAGATGAGAAGGAAAGAAGGCAAGGCAAGGACAGGCAAGGACAGGCAAAGCAAGGCTAAGCTGCAGGACATGTTTTCGCTTTATAGTTTCTAGCACATTCGTTTTCAGACTAGGAGTAAGGCCATAAGACCGTATGGATTAGGCCCAAGCAAAAATCCCAGCTACTTGACACACTAAGACTAAGCCTAAAATACGCAGATCTCTCCATAAGGATGGTTTTGATACTGTGCTTCCACAATCTGCTGGCAGTACAAAAAAATAAGCTGCAGATCTCCTTAGGCTGAGTCATGGTGCTTTGGTGCAGGGACCATGCATATCATGGGAATATTTCACCATTTCTGCTCTGGTTTTCAGAGTATGACACCAAAACACCCACCTGATGATATCCTTTCAAGAGCAAAGGCAGCAATTTGCAGAATTCCGCTTCTTTGGGGAAGTGAGAAATTGCTGAGCTGCCACCAAGTCCTGCAGTGTCCCTGTCACCTGCAGAGTCACCACATACTCGCCACGGTAGCGGGCATTGTGACAAAGGTTCTATGTCAGCTGGGTGTGGCAGCCAGGCGCCCCCTAGGGGATGGGGAGCCTGTCAGCCCCGGGCCTGTCACTGCCTGCTGTCCCTGCTGTCACCAGCCAGGCCTCTGAATATTGGTCAAACCATGCCCAGACTTGGGGCCAATTTTGCCCAAAGTCTTGAAAAGACAAGTCGGGAAGAAAGATATTGGACAGAGGGAGAAAGCGAAGGGAGCAGGAGAAAGGGAAGGAAGAATAAAAAGTAGTGTTGGGCTTCAGGAGTGAGATGGAGGAATTGCAGGAAAAGAGGGAGGAAGCAGGAGAGTGAGAGAAAAGGAAAGTAGAGACATGCAGCCAGACGAGGGGTTAGTGAGGGAGGATGGGACAGAGAACAGGATGAGAAGGAAAGAAGGCAAGGCAAGGACAGGCAAGGACAGGCAAAGCAAGGCTAAGCTGCAGGACATTTTTTCGCTTTATAGTTTCTAGCACATTCGTCTTCAGACTAGGAGAAAGGCCATAAGACCGTATGGATTAGGCCCAAGCAAAAATCCCAGCTACTTGACACACTAAGACTAAGCCTAAAATACGCAGATCTCTCCATAAGGATGGTTTTGATACTGTGCTTCCACAATCCGCTGGCAGTACAAAAAAATAAGCTGCAGATCTCCTTAGGCTGAATCATGGTGCTTTGGTGCAGGGACCATGCATATCATGGGAATAGTTCACCATTTCTGCTCTGGTTTTCAGAGTATGACACCAAAACACTCACCTGATGATATCCTTTCAAGAGCAAAGGCAGCAATTTGCAGAATTCCGCTTCTTTGGGGAAGGGAGAAATTGCTGAGCTGCCACCAAGTCCTGCAGTGTCCCTGTCACCTGTAAAGTCACCAGATATTCGCCACGGTAGCGGGCATTGTGACAAAGGTTCTATGTCAGCTGGGTGTGGCAGCCAGGCGCCCCCTAGGGGATGGGGAGCCTGTCAGCCCCGGGCCTGTAACTGCCTGCTGTCCCTGCTGTCACCAGCCAGGACTCTGAAAATTGGTCAAACCATGCCCAGACTTGGGGCCAATTTGGCCCAAAGTCTTGAAAAGACAAGTCGGGAAGAAAGATATGGGACAGAGGGAGAAAGCGAAGGGAGCAGGAGAAAGGGAAGGAAGAATAAAAAATAGTGTTGGGCTTCAGGAGTGAGATGGAGGAATTGCAGGAAAAGAGGCAGGAAGCAGGAGAGTGAGAGAAAAGGAAAGTAGAGACATGCAGCCAGACGAGGGATTAGTGAGGGAGGATGGGACAGAGAACAGGATGAGAAGGAAATAAGGCAAGGCAAGGACAGGCAAGGACAGGCAAAGCAAGGCTAAGCTGCAGGACATTTTTTCGCTTTATAGTTTCTAGCACATTCGTCTTCAGACTAGGAGTAAGGCCATAAGACCGTATGGATTAGGCCCAAGCAAAAACCCCAGCTACTTGACACACTAAGACTAAGCCTAAAATACGCAGATCTCTCCATAAGGATGGTTTTTATACTGTGCTTCCACAATCTGCTGGCAGTACAAAAAAATAAGCTGCAGATCTCCTTAGGCTGAGTCATGGTGCTTTGGTGCAGGGACCATGCATATCATGGGAATATTTCACCATTTCTGCTCTGGTTTTCAGAGTATGACACCAAAACACCCACCTGATGATATCCTTTCAAGAGCAAAGGCAGCAATTTGCAGAATTCCGCTTCTTTGGGGAAGTGAGAAATTGCTGAGCTGCCACCAAGTCCTGCAGTGTCCCTGTCACCTGCAGAGTCACCACATACTCGCCACGGTAGCGGGCATTGTGACAAAGGTTCTATGTCAGCTGGGTGTGGCAGCCAGGCGCCCCCTAGGGGATGGGGAGCCTGTCAGCCCCGGGCCTCTCACTGCCTGCTGTCCCTGCTGTCACCAGCCAGGCCTCTGAATATTGGTCAAACCATGCCCAGACTTGGGGCCAATTTTGCCCAAAGTCTTGAAAAGACAAGTCGGGAAGAAAGATATTGGACAGAGGGAGAAAGCGAAGGGAGCAGGAGAAAGGGAAGGAAGAATAAAAAGTAGTGTTGGGCTTCAGGAGTGAGATGGAGGAATTGCAGGAAAAGAGGCAGGAAGCAGGAGAGTGAGAGAAAAGGAAAGTAGAGACATGCAGCCAGACGAGGGGTTAGTGAGGGAGGATGGGACAGAGAACAGGATGAGAAGGAAATAAGGCAAGGCAAGGACAGGCAAGGACAGGCAAAGCAAGGCTAAGCTGCAGGACATTTTTTCGCTTTATAGTTTCTAGCACATTCGTCTTCAGACTAGGAGAAAGGCCATAAGACCGTATGGATTAGGCCCAAGCAAAAATCCCAGCTACTTGACACACTAAGACTAAGCCTAAAATACGCAGATCTCTCCATAAGGATGGTTTTTATACTGTGCTTCCACAATCTGCTGGCAGTACAAAAAAATAAGCTGCAGATCTCCTTAGGCTGAATCATGGTGCTTTGCTGCAGGGACCATGCATATCATGGGAATAGTTCACCATTTCTGCTCTGGTTTTCAGAGTATGACACCAAAACACCCACCTGATGCTATCCTTTCAAGAGCAAAGGCAGCAATTTGCAGAATTCCGCTTCTTTGGGGAAGGGAGAAATTGCTGAGCTTCCACCAAGTCCTGCAGTGTCCCTGTCACCAGTAAAGTCACCAGATATTCGCCACGGTAGCGGGCATTGTGACAAAGGTTCTATGTCAGCTGGGTGTGGCAGCCAGGCGCCTCCTAGGGGATGGGGAGCCTGTCAGCCCCGGGCCTCTCACTGCCTGCTGTCCCTGCTGTCAGCAGCCAGGCCTCTGAAAATTGGTCAAACCATGCCCAGACTTGGGGCCAATTTGGCCCAAAGTCTTGAAAAGACAAGTCGGGAAGAAAGATATGGGACAGAGGGAGAAAGCGAAGGGACCGGAAGAAAGGGAAGGAAGAATAAAAAGTAGTGTTGGGCTTCAGGAGTGAGATGGAGGAATTGCAGGAAAAGGGGCAGGAAGCAGGAGAGTGAGAGAAAAGGAAAGTAGAGACATGCAGCCAGACGAGGGATTAGTGAGGGAGGATGGGACAGAGAACAGGATGAGAAGGAAATAAGGCAAGGAAAGGACAGGCAAGGACAGGCAAAGCAAGGCTAAGCTGCAGGACATTTTTTCGCTTTATAGTTTCTAGCACATTCGTCTTCAGACTAGGAGTAAGGCCATAAGACCGTATGGATTAGGCCCAAGCAAAAACCCCAGCTACTTGAGACACTAAGACTAAGCCTAAAATACGCAGATCTCTCCATAAGGATGGTTTTTATACTGTGCTTGCACAATCTGCTGGCAGGACAAAAAAATAAGCTGCAGATCTCCTTAGGCTGAGTCATGGTGCTTTGGTGCAGGGACCATGCATATCATGGGAATATTTCACCATTTCTGCTCTGGTTTTCAGAGTATGACACCAAAACACCCACCTGATGATATCCTTTCAAGAGCAAAGGCAGCAATTTGCAGAATTCCGCTTCTTTGGGGAAGTGAGAAATTGCTGAGCTGACACCAAGTCCTGCAGTGTCCCTGTCACCTGCATAGTCACCACATACTCGCCACGGTAGCAGGCATTGTGACAAAGGTTCTATGTCAGCTGGGTGTGGCAGCCAGGCGCCCCCTAGGGGATGGGGAGCCTGTCAGCCCCGGGCCTCTCACTGCCTGCTGTCCCTGCTGTCACCAGCCAGGCCTCTGAATATTGGTCAAACCATGCCCAGACTTGGGGCCAATTTGTCCCAAAGTCTTGAAAAGACAAGTCGGGAAGAAAGATATTGGACAGAGGGAGAAAGCGAAGGGAGCAGGAGAAAGGGAAGGAAGAATAAAAAGTAGTGTTGGGCTTCAGGAGTGAGATGGAGGAATTGCAGGAAAAGAGGCAGGAAGCAGGAGAGTGAGAGAAAAGGAAAGTAGAGACATGCAGCCAGACGAGGGGTTAGTGAGGGAGGATGGGACAGAGAACAGGATGAGAAGGAAATAAAGCAAGGCAAGGACAGGCAAGGACAGGCAAAGCAAGGCTAAGCTGCAGGACATATTTTCGCTTTATAGTTTCTAGCACATTCGTCTTCAGACTAGGAGTAAGGCCATAAGACCGTATGGATTAGGCCCAAGCAAAAATCCCAGCTACTTGACACACTAAGACTAAGCCTAAAATACGCAGATCTCTCCATAAGGATGGTTTTTATACTGTGCTTCCACAATCTGCTGGCAGTACAAAAAAATAAGCTGCGGATCTCCTTAGGCTGAGTCATTGTGCTTTGGTGCAGGGACCATGCATATCATGGGAATATTTCACCATTTCTGCTCTGGTTTTCAGAGTATGACACCAAAACACCCACCTGATGATATCCTTTCAAGAGCAAAGGCAGCAATTTGCAGAATTCCGCTTCTTTGGGGAAGTGAGAAATTGCTGAGCTGCCACCAAGTCCTGCAGTGTCCCTGTCACCTGCAGAGTCACCACATACTCGCCACGGTAGCGGGCATTGTGACAAAGGTTCTATGTCAGCTGGGTGTGGCCGCCAGGCGCCCCCTAGGGGATGGGGAACCTGTCAGCCCCGGGCCTCTCACTGCCTGCTGTCCCTGCTGTCACCAGCCAGGCCTCTGAAAATTGGTCAAACCATGCCCAGACTTGGGGCCAATTTTGCCCAAAGTGTTGAAAAGACAAGTCGGGAAGAAAGATATGGGACAGAGGGAGAAAGCGAAGGGAGGAGGAGAAAGGGAAGGAAGAATAAAAAGTAGTGTTGGGCTTCAGGAGTGAGATGGAGGCATTGCAGGAAAAGAGGCAGGAAGCAGGAGAGTGAGAGAAAAGGAAAGTAGAGACATGCAGCCAGACGAGGGGTTAGTGAGGGAGGATGGGACAGAGAACAGGATGAGAAGGAAATAAGGCAAGGCAAGGACAGGCAAAGCAAGGCTAAGCTGCAGGACATGTTTTCGCTTTATAGTTTCTAGCACATTCGTCTTCAGACTAGGAATAAGGCCATAAGACCGTATGGATTAGGCCCAAGCAAAAATCCCAGCTACTTGACACACTAAGACTAAGCCTAAAATACGCAGATCTCTCCATAAGGATGGTTTTTATACTGTGCTTCCACAATCTGCTGGCAGTACAAAAAAATAAGCTGCAGATCTCCTTAGGCTGAGTCATGGGGCTTTGGTGCAGGGACCATGCATATCATGGGAATATTTCACCATTTCTGCTCTGGTTTTCAGAGTATGACACCAAAATACCCACCTGATGATATCCTTTCAAGAGCAAAGGCAGCAATTTGCAGAGTTCCGCTTCTTTGGGGAAGTGAGAAATTGCTGAGCTGCCACCAAGTCCTGCAGTGTCCCTGTCACCTGCAGAGTCACCACATACTCGCCACGGTAGCGGGCATTGTGACAAAGGTTCTATGTCAGCTGGGTGTGGCAGCCAGGCGCCCCCTAGGGGATGGAGAGCCTGTGAGCCCCGGGCCTCTCACTGCCTGCTGTCCCTGCTGTCACCAGCCAGGCCTCTGAAAATTGGTCAAACCATGCCCAGACTTGGGGCCAATTTGGCCCAAAGTCTTGAAAAGACAAGTCGGGAAGAAAGATATTGGACAGAGGGAGAAAGCGAAGGGAGCAGGAGAAAGGGAAGGAAGAATAAAAAGTAGTGTTGGGCTTCAGGAGTGAGATGGAGGAATTGCAGGAAAAGAGGCAGGAAGCAGGAGAGTGAGAGAAAAGGAAAGACGAGACATGCAGCCAGACGAGGGGTTAGTGAGAGAGGATGGGACAGAGAACAGGATGAGAAGGAAAGAAGGCAAGGCAAGGACAGGCAAAGCAAGGCTAAGCTGCAGGACATGTTTTGCTTTATAGTTTCTAGCACATTCGTCTTCAGACTAGGAGTAAGGCCATAAGACCGTATGGATTAGGCTCAAGCAAAAACCCCAGCTACTTGACACACTAAGACTAAGCCTAAAATACGCAGATCTCTCCATAAGGATGGTTTTTATACTGTGCTTCCACAATCTGCTGGCAGGACAAAAAAATAAGCTGCAGATCTCCTTAGGCTGAGTCACGGTGCTTTGGTGCAGGGACCATGCATATCATGGGAATATTTCACCATTTCTGCTCTGGTTTTCAGAGTATGACACCAAAACACCCACCTGATGATATCCTTTCAAGAGCAAAGGCAGCAATTTGCAGAATTCCGCTTCTTTGGGGAAGTGAGAAATTGCTGAGCTGCCACCAAGTCCTGCAGTGTCCCTGTCACCTGCAGAGTCACCACATACTCGCCACGGTAGCGGGCATTGTGACAAAGGTTCTATGTCAGCTGGGTGTGGCAGCCAGGCGCCCCCTAGGGGATGGGGAGCCTGTCAGCCCCGGGCCTGTCACTGCCTGCTGTCCCTGCTGTCACCAGCCAGGCCTCTGAATATTGGTCAAACCATGCCCAGACTTGGGGCCAATTTGTCCCAAAGTCTTGAAAAGACAAGTCGGGAAGAAAGATATTGGACAGAGGGAGAAAGCGAAGGGAGCAGGAGAAAGGGAAGGAAGAATAAAAAGTAGTGTTGGGCTTCAGGAGTGAGATGGAGGAATTGCAGGAAAAGAGGCAGGAAGCAGGAGAGTGAGAGAAAAGGAAAGTAGAGACATGCAGCCAGACGAGGGGTTAGTGAGGGAGGATGGGACAGAGAACAGGATGAGAAGGAAATAAGGCAAGGCAAGGACAGGCAAGGACAGGCAAAGCAAGGCTAAGCTGCAGGACATGTTTTCGCTTTATAGTTTCTAGCACATTCGTTTTCAGACTAGGAGTAAGGCCATAAGACCGTATGGATTAGGCCCAAGCAAAAACCCCAGCTACTTGACACACTAAGACTAAGCCTAAAATACGCAGATCTCTCCATAAGGATGGTTTTTATACTGTGCTTCCACAATCTGCTGGCAGGACAAAAAAATAAGCTGCAGATCTCCTTAGGCTGAGTCACGGTGCTTTGGTGCAGGGACCATGCATATCATGGGAATATTTCACCATTTCTGCTCTGGTTTTCAGAGTATGACACCAAAACACCCACCTGATGATATCCTTTCAAGAGCAAAGGCAGCAATTTGCAGAATTCCGCTTCTTTGGGGAAGTGAGAAATTGCTGAGCTGCCACCAAGTCCTGCAGTGTCCCTGTCACCTGCAGAGTCACCACATACTCGCCACGGTAGCGGGCATTGTGACAAAGGTTCTATGTCAGCTGGGTGTGGCAGCCAGGCGCCCCCTAGGGGATGGGGAGCCTGTCAGCCCCGGGCCTGTCACTGCCTGCTGTCCCTGCTGTCACCAGCCAGGCCTCTGAATATTGGTCAAACCATGCCCAGACTTGGGGCCAATTTGTCCCAAAGTCTTGAAAAGACAAGTCGGGAAGAAAGATATTGGACAGAGGGAGAAAGCGAAGGGAGCAGGAGAAAGGGAAGGAAGAATAAAAAGTAGTGTTGGGCTTCAGGAGTGAGATGGAGGAATTGCAGGAAAAGAGGCAGGAAGCAGGAGAGTGAGAGAAAAGGAAAGTAGAGACATGCAGCCAGACGAGGGGTTAGTGAGGGAGGATGGGACAGAGAACAGGATGAGAAGGAAATAAGGCAAGGCAAGGACAGGCAAGGACAGGCAAAGCAAGGCTAAGCTGCAGGACATGTTTTCGCTTTATAGTTTCTAGCACATTCGTTTTCAGACTAGGAGTAAGGCCATAAGACCGTATGGATTAGGCCCAAGCAAAAACCCCAGCTACTTGACACACTAAGACTAAGCCTAAAATACGCAGATCTCTCCATAAGGATGGTTTTGATACTGTGCTTCCACAATCTGCTGGCAGTACAAAAAAATAAGCTGCAGATCTCCTTAGGCTGAGTCATGGTGCTTTGGTGCAGGGACCATGCATATCATGGGAATATTTCACCATTTCTGCTCTGGTTTTCAGAGTATGACACCAAAACACCCACCTGATGATATCCTTTCAAGAGCAAAGGCAGCAATTTGCAGAATTCCGCTTCTTTGGGGAAGTGAGAAATTGCTGAGCTGCCACCAAGTCCTGCAGTGTCCCTGTCACCTGCATAGTCACCACATACTCGCCACGGTAGCGGGCATTGTGACAAAGGTTCTATGTCAGCTGGGTGTGGCAGCCAGGCGCCCCCTAGGGGATGGGGAGCCTGTCAGCCCCGGGCCTGTCACTGCCTGCTGTCCCTGCTGTCACCAGCCAGGACTCTGAAAATTGGTCAAACCATGCCCAGACTTGGGGCCAATTTGGCCCAAAGTCTTGAAAAGACAAGTCGGGAAGAAAGATATGGGACAGAGGGAGAAAGCGAAGGGAGCAGGAGAAAGGGAAGGAAGAATAAAAAATAGTGTTGGGCTTCAGGAGTGAGATGGAGGAATTGCAGGAAAAGAGGCAGGAAGCAGGAGAGTGAGAGAAAAGGAAAGTAGAGACATGCAGCCAGACGAGGGATTAGTGAGGGAGGATGGGACAGAGAACAGGATGAGAAGGAAATAAGGCAAGGCAAGGACAGGCAAAGCAAGGCTAAGCTGCAGGACATGTTTTCGCTTTATAGTTTCTAGCACATTCGTCTTCAGACTAGGAATAAGGCCATAAGACCGTATGGATTAGGGCCAAGCAAAAATCCCAGCTACTTGACACACTAAGACTAAGCCTAAAATACGCATATCTCTCTATAAGGATGGTTTTTATACTGTGCTTCCACAATCTGCTGGCAGTACAAAAAAATAAGCTGCAGATCTCCTTAGGCTGAGTCATGGTGCTTTGGTGCAGGGACCATGCATATCATGGGAATAGTTCACCATTTCTGCTCTGGTTTTCAGAGTATGACACCAAAACACCCACCTGATGATATCCTTTCAAGAGCAAAGGCAGCAATTTGCAGAGTTCTGCTTCTTTGGGGAAGTGAGAAATTGCTGAGCTGACACCAAGTCCTGCAGTGTCCCTGTCACCTGCAGAGTCACCACATACTTGCCACGGTAGCGGGCATTGTGACAAAGGTTCTATGTCAGCTGGGTGTGGCAGCCAGGCGCCCCCTAGGGGATGGGGAGCCTGTCAGCCCCGGGCCTCTCACTGCCTGCTGTCCCTGCTGTCACCAGCCAGGCCTCTGAATATTGGTCAAACCATGCCCAGACTTGGGGCCAATTTTGCCCAAAGTCTTGAAAAGACAAGTCGGGAAGAAAGATATTGGACAGAGGGAGAAAGCGAAGGGAGCAGGAGAAAGGGAAGGAAGAATAAAAAGTAGTGTTGGGCTTCAGGAGTGAGATGGAGGCATTGCAGGAAAAGAGGCAGGAAGCAGGAGAGTGAGAGAAAAGGAAAGTAGAGACATGCAGCCAGACAAGGGGTTAGTGAGGGAGGATGGGACAGAGAACAGGATGAGAAGGAAATAAGGCAAGGCAAGGACAGGCAAGGACAGGCAAAGCAAGGCTAAGCTGCAGGACATTTTTTCGCTTTATAGTTTCTAGCACATTCGTCTTCAGACTAGGAGTAAGGCCATAAGACCGTATGGATTAGGCCCAAGCAAAAACCCCAGCTACTTGACACACTAAGACTAAGCCTAAAATACGCAGATCTCTCCATAAGGATGGTTTTTATACTGTGCTTCCACAATCTGCTGGCAGTACAAAGAAATAAGCTGCAGATCTCCTTAGGCTGAGTCACGGTGCTTTGGTGCAGGGATCATGCATATCATGGGAATATTTCACCATTTCTGCTCTGGTTTTCAGAGTATGACACCAAAACACCCACCTGATGATATCCTTTCAAGAGCAAAGGCAGCAATTTGCAGAATTCCGCTTCTTTGGGGAAGTGAGAAATTGCTGAGCTGCCACCAAGTCCTGCAGTGTCCCTGTCACCTGCAGAGTCACCACATACTCGCCACGGTAGCGGGCATTGTGACAAAGGTTCTATGTCAACTGGGTGTGGCCGCCAGGCGCCCCCTAGGAGATGGGGAGCCTGTCAGCCCCGGGCCTGTCACTGCCTGCTGTCCCTGCTGTCACCAGCCAGGCCTCTGAAAATTGGTCAAACCATGCCCAGACTTGGGGCCAATTTGGCCCAAAGTCTTGAAAAGACAAGTCGGGAAGAAAGATATGGGACAGAGGGAGAAAGCGAAGGGAGCAGGAGAAAGGGAAGGAAGAATAAAAAGTAGTGTTGGGCTTCAGGAGTGAGATGGAGGAATTGCAGGAAAAGAGGCAGGAAGCAGGAGAATGAGAGAAAAGGAAAGTAGAGACATGCAGCCAGACAAGGGGTTAGTGAGGGAGGATGGGACAGAGAACAGGATGAGAAGGAAATAAGGCAAGGCAAGGACAGGCAAGGACAGGCAAAGCAAGGCTAGGCTGCAGGACATGTTATAGCTTTATAGTTTCCAGCACATTCGTCTTCAGACTAGGAGTAAGGCCATAAGACCGTATGGATTAGGCCCAAGCAAAAACCCCAGCTACTTGAGACACTAAGATTAAGCCTAAAATACGCAGATCTCTCCATAAGGATGGTTTTTATACTGTGCTTCCACAATCTGCTGGCAGTACAAAAAAATAAGCTGCAGATCTCCTTAGGCTGAGTCATGGTGCTTTGTTGCAGGGACCATGCATATCATGGGAATAGTTCACCATTTCTGCTCTGGTTTTCAGAGTATGACACCAAAACACTCACCTGATGATATCCTTTCAAGAGCAAAGGCAGCAATTTGCAGAATTCCGCTTCTTTGGGGAAGTGAGAAATTGCTGAGCTGCCACCAAGTCCTGCAGTGTCCCTGTCACCTGTAAAGTCATCAGATATTCGCCACGGTAGCGGGCATTGTGACAAAGTTTCTATGTCAGCTGGGTGTGGCAGCCAGGCGCCCCCTAGGGGATGGGGAGCCTGTCAGCCCCGGGCCTGTCACTGCCTGCTGTCCCTGCTGTCACCAGCCAGGCCTCTGAATATTGGTCAAACCATGCCCAGACCTGGGGCCAATTTTGCCCAAAGTCTTGAAAAGACAAGTCGGGAAGAAAGATATGGGACAGAGGGAGAAAGCGAAGGGAGCAGGAGAAAGGGAAGGAAGAATAAAAAATAGTGTTGGGCTGCAGGAGTGAGATGGAGGAATTGCCATTAAAGAGGCAGGAAGCAGGAGAGTGAGAGAAAAGGAAAGTAGAGACATGCAGCCAGACGAGGGGTTAGTGAGGGAGGATGGGACAGAGAACAGGATGAGAAGGAAATAAGGCCAGGCAAGGACAGGCAAGGACAGGCAAAGCAAGGCTAATCTGCAGGACATGTTTTCGCTTTATAGTTTCTAGCACATTCGTCTTCAGACTAGGAGTAAGGCCATAAGTCCGTATGGATTAGGCCCAAGCAAAAACCCCAGCTACTTGACACACTAAGACTAAGCCTAAAATACGCAGATCTCTCCATAAGGATGGTTTTTATACTGTGCTTCCACAATCTGCTGGCAGTACAAAGAAATAAGCTGCAGATCTCCTTAGGCTGAGTCACGGTGCTTTGGTGCAGGGACCATGCATATCATGGGAATAGTTCACCCTTTCTGCTCTGGTTTTCAGAGTATGACACCAAAACACCCACCTGATGATATCCTTTCAAGAGCAAAGGCAGCAATTTGCAGAATTCCGCTTCTTTGGGGAAGTGAGAAATTGCTGAGCTGCCACCAAGTCCTGCAGTGTCCCTGTCACCTGTAAAGTCATCAGATATTCGCCACGGTAGCGGGCATTGTGACAAAGGTTCTATGTCAGCTGGGTGTGGCAGCCAGGCGCCCCCTAGGGGATGGGGAGCCTGTCAGCCCCGGGCCTGTCACTGCCTGCTGTCCCTGCTGTCACCAGCCAGGCCTCTGAATATTGTTCAAACCATGCCCAGACTTGGGGCCAATTTGGCCCAAAGTCTAGAAAAGACAAGTCGGGAAGAAAGATATGGGACAGAGGGAGAAAGCGAAGGGAGCAGGAGAAAGGGAAGGAAGAATAAAAAGTAGTGTTGGGCTTCAGGAGTGAGATGGAGGAATTGCAGGAAAAGACGCAGGAAGCAGGAGAGTGAGAGAAAAGGAAAGTAGAGACATGCAGCCAGACGAGGGGTTAGTGAGGGAGGATGGGACAGAGAACAGGATGAGAAGGAAATAAGGCAAGGCAAGGACAGGCAAGGACAGGCAAAGCAAGGCTAAGCTGCAGGACATTTTTTTGCTTTATAGTTTCTAACACATTCGTCTTCAGACTAGGAGTAAGGCCATAAGACCGTATGGATTAGGCCCAAGCAAAAACCCCAGCTACTTGAGACACTAAGACTAAGCCTAAAATACGCAGATCTCTCCATAAGGATGGTTTTTATACTGTGCTTCCACAATCTGCTGGCAGTACAAAAAAATAAGCTGCAGATCTCCTTAGGCTGAGTCATGGTGCTTTGGTGAAGGGACCATGCATATCATGGGAATATTTCACCATTTCTGCTCTGGTTTTCAGAGTATGACACCAAAACACCCACCTGATGATATCCTTTCAAGAGCAAAGGCAGCAATTTGCAGAATTCCGCTTCTTTGGGGAAGGGAGAAGTTGCTGAGCTGCCACCAAGTCCTGCAGTGTCCCTGTCACCTGCAGAGTCACCACATACTTGCCACGGTAGTGGGCATTGTGACAAAGGTTCTATGTCAGCTGGGTGTGGCAGCCAGGCGCCCCCTAGGGGATGGGGAGCCTGTCAGCCCCGGGCCTGTCACTGCCTGCTGTCCCTGCTGTCACCAGCCATGCCTCTGAATATTGGTCAAACCATGCCCAGACTTGGGGCCAATTTTGCCCAAAGTCTTGAAAAGACAAGTCGGGAAGAAAGATATGGGACAGAGGGAGAAAGCGAAGGGAGCAGGAGAAAGGGAAGGAAGAATAAAAAGTAGTGTTGGGCTTCAGGAGTGAGATGGAGGAATTGCAGGAAAAGAGGCAGGAAGCAGGAGAGTGAGAGAAAAGGAAAGTAGAGACATGCAGCCAGACGAGGGGTTAGTGAGGGAGGATGGGACAGAGAACAGGATGAGAAGGAAATAAGGCAAGGCAAGTACCGGCAAGGACAGGCAAAGCAAGGCTAAGCTGCAGGACATTTTTTCGCTTTATAGTTTCTAGCACATTCGTCTTCAGACTAGGAGTAAGGCCATAAGTCCGTATGGATTAGGCCCAAGCAAAAACCCCAGCTTCTTGAGACACTAAGACTAAGCCTAAAATACGCAGATCTCTCCATAAGGATGGTTTTTATACTGTGCTTCCACAATCTGCTGGCAGTACAAAAAAATAAGCTGCAGATCTCCTTAGGCTGAGTCACAGTGCTTTGGTGCAGGGACCATGCATATCATGGGAATAGTTCACCATTTCTGCTCTGGTTTTCAGAGTATGACACCAAAACACTCACCTGATGATATCCTTTCAAGAGCAAAGGCAGCAATTTGCAGAATTCCGCTCCTTTGGGGAAGTGAGAAATTGCTGAGCTGACACCAAGTCCTGCAGTGTCCCTGTCACCTGTAAAGTCACCAGATATTCGCCACGGTAGCGGGCATTGTGACAAAGATTCTATGTCAACTGGGTGTGGCAGCCAGGCACCCCTTAGGGGATGGGGAGCCTGTCGGCCCCGGGCCTGTCACTGCCTGCTGTCCCTGCTGTCACCAGCCAGGCCTCTGAATATTGGTCAAACCATGCCCAGACTTGGGGCCAGTTTTGCCCAAAGTCTTGAAAAGACAAGTCGGGAAGAAAGATATGGGACAGAGGGAGAAAGCGAAGGGAGCAGGAGAAAGGGAAGGAAGAATAAAAAGTAGTGTTGGGCTTCAGGAGTGAGATGGAGGAATTGCAGGAAAAGAGGCAGGAAGCAGGAGAGTGAGAGAAAAGGAAAGTAGAGACATGCAGCCAGACGAGGGGTTAGTGAGGGAGGATGGGACAGAGAACAGGATGAGAAGGAAAGAAGGCAAGGCAAGGACAGGCAAGGACAGGCAAAGCAAGGCTAAGCTGCAGGACATGTTTTCGCTTTATAGTTTCTAGCACATTCGTCTTCAGACTAGGAGTAAGGCCATAAGACAGTATGGATTAGGCCCAAGCAAAAACCCCAGCTACTTGACACACTAAGACTAAGCCTAAAATACGCAGATCTCTCCATAAGGATGGTTTTTATACTGTGCTTCCACAATCTGCTGGCAGTACAAAGAAATAGGCTGCAGATCTCCTTAGGCTGAGTCACGGTGCTTTGGTGCAGGGATCATGCATATCATGGGAATATTTCACCATTTCTGCTCTGGTTTTCAGAGTATGACACCAAAACACCCACCTGATGATATCCTTTCAAGAGCAAAGGCAGCAATTTGCAGAATTCCGCTTCTTTGGGGAAGTGAGAAATTGCTGAGCTGCCACCAAGTCCTGCAGTGTCCCTGTCACCTGTAAAGTCACCAGATATTCGCCACGGTAGCGGGCATTGTGACAAAGATTCTATGTCAACTGGGTGTGGCAGCCAGGCACCCCTTAGGGGATGGGGAGCCTGTCGGCCCCGGGCCTGTCACTGCCTGCTGTCCCTGCTGTCACCAGCCAGGCCTCTGAATATTGGTCAAACCATGCCCAGACTTGGGGCCAGTTTTGCCCAAAGTCTTGAAAAGACAAGTCGGGAAGAAAGATATGGGACAGAGGGAGAAAGCGAAGGGAGCAGGAGAAAGGGAAGGAAGAATAAAAAGTAGTGTTGGGCTTCAGGAGTGAGATGGAGGAATTGCAGGAAAAGAGGCAGGAAGCAGGAGAGTGAGAGAAAAGGAAAGTAGAGACATGCAGCCAGACGAGGGGTTAGTGAGGGAGGATGGGACAGAGAACAGGATGAGAAGGAAAGAAGGCAAGGCAAGGACAGGCAAGGACAGGCAAAGCAAGGCTAAGCTGCAGGACATGTTTTCGCTTTATAGTTTCTAGCACATTCGTCTTCAGACTAGGAGTAAGGCCATAAGACAGTATGGATTAGGCCCAAGCAAAAACCCCAGCTACTTGACACACTAAGACTAAGCCTAAAATACGCAGATCTCTCCATAAGGATGGTTTTTATACTGTGCTTCCACAATCTGCTGGCAGTACAAAGAAATAGGCTGCAGATCTCCTTAGGCTGAGTCACGGTGCTTTGGTGCAGGGATCATGCATATCATGGGAATATTTCACCATTTCTGCTCTGGTTTTCAGAGTATGACACCAAAACACCCACCTGATGATATCCTTTCAAGAGCAAAGGCAGCAATTTGCAGAATTCCGCTTCTTTGGGGAAGTGAGAAATTGCTGAGCTGCCACCAAGTCCTGCAGTGTCCCTGTCACCTGCAGAGTCACCACATACTCGCCACGGTAGCGGGCATTGTGACAAAGGTTCTATGTCAACTGGGTGTGGCCGCCAGGCGCCCCCTAGGAGATGGGGAGCCTGTCAGCCCCGGGCCTGTCACTGCCTGCTGTCCCTGCTGTCACCAGCCAGGCCTCTGAAAATTGGTCAAACCATGCCCAGACTTGGGGCCAATTTGGCCCAAAGTCTTGAAAAGACAAGTCGGGAAGAAAGATATGGGACAGAGGGAGAAAGCGAAGGGAGCAGGAGAAAGGGAAGGAAGAATAAAAAGTAGTGTTGGGCTTCAGGAGTGAGATGGAGGCATTGCAGGAAAAGAGGCAGGAAGCAGGAGAATGAGAGAAAAGGAAAGTAGAGACATGCAGCCAGACAAGGGGTTAGTGAGGGAGGATGGGACAGAGAACAGGATGAGAAGGAAATAAGGCAAGGCAAGGACAGGCAAGGACAGGCAAAGCAAGGCTAGGCTGCAGGACATGTTATAGCTTTATAGTTTCCAGCACATTCGTCTTCAGACTAGGAGTAAGGCCATAAGACCGTATGGATTAGGCCCAAGCAAAAACCCCAGCTACTTGAGACACTAAGATTAAGCCTAAAATACGCAGATCTCTCCATAAGGATGGTTTTTATACTGTGCTTCCACAATCTGCTGGCAGTAAAAAAAAATAAGCTGCAGATCTCCTTAGGCTGAGTCATGGTGCTTTGTTGCAGGGACCATGCATATCATGGGAATAGTTCACCATTTCTGCTCTGGTTTTCAGAGTATGACACCAAAACACTCACCTGATGATATCCTTTCAAGAGCAAAGGCAGCAATTTGCAGAATTCCGCTTCTTTGGGGAAGTGAGAAATTGCTGAGCTGCCACCAAGTCCTGCAGTGTCCCTGTCACCTGTAAAGTCATCAGATATTCGCCACGGTAGCGGGCATTGTGACAAAGTTTCTATGTCAGCTGGGTGTGGCAGCCAGGCGCCCCCTAGGGGATGGGGAGCCTGTCAGCCCCTGGCCTGTCACTGCCTGCTGTCCCTGCTGTCACCAGCCAGGCCTCTGAATATTGGTCAAACCATGCCCAGACTTGGGGCCAATTTTGCCCAAAGTCTTGAAAAGACAAGTCGGGAAGAAAGATATGGGACAGAGGGAGAAAGCGAAGGGAGCAGGAGAAAGAGAAGGAAGAATAAAAAGTAGTGTTGGGCTTCAGGAGTGAGATGGAGGAATTGCAGGAAAAGAGGCAGGAAGCAGGAGAGTGAGAGAAAAGGAAAGTAGAGACATGCAGCCAGACGAGGGGTTAGTGAGGGAGGATGGGACAGAGAACAGGATGAGAAGGAAATAAGGCCAGGCAGGGACAGGCAAGGACAGGCAAAGCAAGGCTAATCTGCAGGACATGTTTTCGCTTTATAGTTTCTAGCACATTAGTCTTCAGACTAGGAGTAAGGCCATAAGTCCGTATGGATTAGGCCCAAGCAAAAACCCCAGCTACTTGAGACACTAAGACTAAGCCTAAAATACGCAGATCTCTCCATAAGGATGGTTTTTATACTGTGCTTCCACAATCTGCTGGCAGTACAAAAAAATAAGCTGCAGATCTCCTTAGGCTGAGTCATGGTGCTTTGTTGCACGGACCATGCATATCATGGGAATAGTTCACCATTTCTGCTCTGGTTTTCAGAGTATGACACCAAAACACTCACCTGATGATATCCTTTCAAGAGCAAAGGCAGCAATTTGCAGAATTCCGCTTCTTTGGGGAAGTGAGAAATTGCTGAGCTGCCACCAAGTCCTGCAGTGTCCCTGTCACCTGTAAAGTCACCAGATATTCGCCACGGTAGCGGGCATTGTGACAAAGGTTCTATGTCAGCTGGGTGTGGCAGCCAGGCGCCCCCTAGGGGATGGGGAGCCTGTCAGCCCCGGGCCTGTCACTGCCTGCTGTCCCTGCTGTCACCAGCCAGGCCTCTGAAAATTGGTCAAACCATGCCCAGACTTGGGGCCAGTTTTGCCCAAAGTCTTGAAAAGACAAGTCGGGAAGAAAGATATGGGACAGAGGGAGAAAGCGAAGGGAGCAGGAGAAAGGGAAGGAAGAATAAAAAGTAGTGTTGGGCTTCAGGAGTGAGATGGAGGAATTGCAGGAAAAGAGGCAGGAAGCAGGAGAGTGAGAGAAAAGGAAAGTAGAGACATGCAGCCAGACGGGGGGTTAGTGAGGGAGGATGGGACAGAGAACAGGATGAGAAGGAAAGAAGGCAAGGCAAGGACAGGCAAGGACAGGCAAAGCAAGGCTAAGCTGCAGGACATTTTTTCGCTTTATAGTTTCTAGCACATTCGTCTTCAGACTAGGAGTAAGGCCATAAGACCGTATGGATTAGGCCCAAGCAAAAACCCCAGCTACTTGAGACACATAGACTAAGCCTAAAATACGCAGATCTCTCCATAAGGATGGTTTTTATACTGTGGTTCCACAATCTGCTGGCAGTACAAAAAAATAAGCTGCAGATCTCCTTGGGCTGAGTCACGGTGCTTTGGTGCAGGGACCATGCATATCATGGGAATAGTTCACCCTTTCTGCTCTGGTTTTCAGAGTATGACACCAAAACACCCACCTGATGATATCCTTTCAAGAGCAAAGGCAGCAATTTGCAGAATTCCGCTTCTTTGGGGAAGTGAGAAATTGCTGAGCTGCCACCAAGTCCTGCAGTGTCCCTGTCACCTGCAGAGTCACCACATACTCGCCACGGTAGCGGGCATTGTGACAAAGGTTCTATGTCAACTGGGTGTGGCCGCCAGGCGCCCCCTAGGGGATGGGGAGCCTGTCAGCCCCGGGCCTGTCACTGCCTGCTGTCCCTGCTGTCACCAGCCAGGCCTCTGAATATTGGTCAAACCATGCCCAGACTTGGGGCCAATTTTGCCCAAAGTCTTGAAAAGAAAAGTCGGGAAGAAAGATATGGGACAGAGGGAGAAAGCGAAGGGAGCAGGAGAAAGGGAAGGAAGAATAAAAAGTAGTGTTGGGCTTCAGGAGTGAGATGGAGGAATTGCAGGAAAAGAGGCAGGAAGCAGGAGAGTGAGAGAAAAGGAAAGTAGAGACATGCAGCCAGACGAGGGGTTAGTGAGGGAGGATGGGACAGAGAACAGGATGAGAAGGAAATAAGGCAAGGCAAGGACAGGCAAGGACAGGCAAAGCAAGGCTAAGCTGCAGGACATTTTTTTGCTTTATAGTTTCTAACACATTCGTCTTCAGACTAGGAGTAAGGCCATAAGACCGTATGGATTAGGCCCAAGCAAAAACCCCAGCTACTTGACACACTAAGACTAAGCCTAAAATACGCAGATCTCTCCATAAGGATGGTTTTTATACTGTGCTTCCACAATCTGCTGGCAGTACAAAGAAATAAGCTGCAGATCTCCTTAGGCTGAGTCACGGTGCTTTGGTGCAGGGACCATGCATATCATGGGAATAGTTCACCATTTCTGCTCTGGTTTTCAGAGTATGACACCAAAACACCCACCTGATGATATCCTTTCAAGAGCAAAGGCAGCAATTTGCAGAATTCCGCTTCTTTGGGGAAGTGAGAAATTGCTGAGCTGCCACCAAGTCCTGCAGTGTCCCTGTCACCTGCAGAGTCACCACATACTCGCCACGGTAGCGGGCATTGTGACAAAGGTTCTATGTCAGCTGGGTGTGGCAGCCAGGCGCCCCCTAGGGGATGGGGAGCCTGTGAGCCCCGGGCCTGTCACTGCCTGCTGTCCCTGTTGTCAGCAGCCAGGCCTCTGAAAATTGGTCAAACCATGCCCAGACTTGGGGCCAATTTTGCCCAAAGTCTTGAAAAGACAAGTCGGGAAGAAAGATATGGGACAGAGGGAGAAAGCGAAGGGAGGAGGAGAAAGGGAAGGAAGAATAAAAAGTAGTGTTGGGCTTCAGGAGTGAGATGGAGGCATTGCAGGAAAAGAGGCAGGAAGCAGGAGAGTGATAGAAAAGGAAAGACGAGACATGCAGCCAGACGAGGGGTTAGTGAGAGAGGATGGGACAGAGAACAGGATGAGAAGGAAATAAGGCAAGGCAAGGACAGGCAAAGCAAGGCTAAGCTGCAGGACATTTTTTCGCTTTATAGTTTCTAGCACATTCGTCTTCAGACTAGGAGTAAGGCCATAAGACCGTATGGATTAGGCCCAAGCAAAAATCCCAGCTACTTGACACACTAAGACTAAGCCTAAAATACGCAGATCTCTCCATAAGGATGGTTTTTATACTGTGCTTCCACAATCTGCTGGCAGTACAAAAAAATAAGCTGCAGATCTCCTTAGGCTGAATCATGATGCTTTGCTGCAGGGACCATGCATATCATGGGAATATTTCAACATTTCTGCTCTGGTTTTCAGAGTATGACACCAAAACACCCACCTGATGATATCCTTTCAAGAGCAAAGGCAGCAATTTGCAGAATTCCGCTTCTTTGGGGAAGTGAGAAATTGCTGAGCTGCCACCAAGTCCTGCAGTGTCCCTGTCACCTGCAGAGTCACCACATACTCGCCACGGTAGCGGGCATTGTGACAAAGGTTCTATGTCAACTGGGTGTGGCCGCCAGGCGCCCCCTAGGGGATGGGGAGCCTGTCGGCCCCGGGCCTGTCACTGCCTGCTGTCCCTGCTGTCACCAGCCAGGCCTCTGAAAATTGGTCAAACCATGCCCAGACTTGGGGCCAATTTTGCCCAAAGTCTTGAAAAGACAAGTCGGGAAGAAAGATATGGGACAGAGGGAGAAAGCGAAGGGAGCAGGAGAAAGAGAAGGAAGAATAAAAAGTAGTGTTGGGCTTCAGGAGTGAGATGGAGGAATTGCAGGAAAAGAGGCAGGAAGCAGGAGAGTGAGAGAAAAGGAAAGTAGAGACATGCAGCCAGACGAGGGGTTAGTGAGGGAGGATGGGACAGAGAACAGGATGAGAAGGAAATAAGGCCAGGCAAGGACAGGCAAGGACAGGCAAAGCAAGGCTAATCTGCAGGACATGTTTTCGCTTTATAGTTTCTAGCACATTCGTCTTCAGACTAGGAGTAAGGCCATAAGTCCGTATGGATTAGGCCCAAGCAAAAACCCCAGCTACTTGAGACACTAAGACTAAGCCTAAAATACGCAGATCTCTCCATAAGGATGGTTTTTATACTGTGCTTCCACAATCTGCTGGCAGTACAAAAAAATAAGCTGCAGATCTCCTTAGGCTGAGTCACGGTGCTTTGTTGCACGGACCATGCATATCATGGGAATAGTTCACCATTTCTGCTCTGGTTTTCAGAGTATGACACCAAAACACCCACCTGATGATATCCTTTCAAGAGCAAAGGCAGCAATTTGCAGAATTCCGCTTCTTTGGGGAAGTGAGAAATTGCTGAGCTGCCACCAAGTCCTGCAGTGTCCCTGTCACCTGTAAAGTCACCAGATATTCGCCACGGTAGCGGGCATTGTGACAAAGGTTCTATGTCAGCTGGGTGTGGCAGCCAGGCGCCCCCTAGGGGATGGGGAGCCTGTCAGCCCCGGGCCTGTCACTGCCTGCTGTCCCTGCTGTCACCAGCCAGGCCTCTGAAAATTGGTCAAACCATGCCCAGACTTGGGGCCAGTTTTGCCCAAAGTCTTGAAAAGACAAGTCGGGAAGAAAGATATGGGACAGAGGGAGAAAGCGAAGGGAGCAGGAGAAAGGGAAGGAAGAATAAAAAGTAGTGTTGGGCTTCAGGAGTGAGATGGAGGAATTGCAGGAAAAGAGGCAGGAAGCAGGAGAGTGAGAGAAAAGGAAAGTAGAGACATGCAGCCAGACGAGGGGTTAGTGAGGGAGGATGGGACAGAGAACAGGATGAGAAGGAAAGAAGGCAAGGCAAGGACAGGCAAGGACAGGCAAAGCAAGGCTAAGCTGCAGGACATTTTTTCGCTTTATAGTTTCTAGCACATTCGTCTTCAGACTAGGAGTAAGGCCATAAGACCGTATGGATTAGGCCCAAGCAAAAACCCCAGCTACTTGACACACTAAGACTAAGCCTAAAATACGCAGATCTCTCCATAAGGATGGTTTTTATACTGTGCTTCCACAATCTGCTGGCAGTACAAAGAAATAAGCTGCAGATCTCCTTAGGCTGAGTCACGGTGGTTTGTTGCAGGGTCCATGCATATCATGGGAATAGTTCACCATTTCTGCTCTGGTTTTCAGAGTATGACACCAAAACACCCACCTGATGATATCCTTTCAAGAGCAAAGGCAGCAATTTGCAGAATTCCGCTTCTTTGGGGAAGTGAGAAATTGCTGAGCTGCCACCAAGTCCTGCAGTGTCCCTGTCACCTGCAGAGTCACCACATACTCGCCACGGTAGCGGGCATTGTGACAAAGGTTCTATGTCAGCTGGGTGTGGCAGCCAGGCGCCCCCTAGGGGATGGGGAGCCTGTGAGCCCCGGGCCTGTCACTGCCTGCTGTCCCTGTTGTCAGCAGCCAGGCCTCTGAAAATTGGTCAAACCATGCCCAGACTTGGGGCCAATTTTGCCCAAAGTCTTGAAAAGACAAGTCGGGAAGAAAGATATGGGACAGAGGGAGAAAGCGAAGGGAGGAGGAGAAAGGGAAGGAAGAATAAAAAGTAGTGTTGGGCTTCAGGAGTGAGATGGAGGCATTGCAGGAAAAGAGGCAGGAAGCAGGAGAGTGATAGAAAAGGAAAGACGAGACATGCAGCCAGACGAGGGGTTAGTGAGAGAGGATGGGACAGAGAACAGGATGAGAAGGAAATAAGGCAAGGCAAGGACAGGCAAAGCAAGGCTAAGCTGCAGGACATGTTTTCGCTTTATAGTTTCTAGCACATTCGTCTTCAGACTAGGAGTAAGGCCATAAGACCGTATGGATTAGGCCCAAGCAAAAATCCCAGCTACTTGACACACTAAGACTAAGCCTAAAATACGCAGATCTCTCCATAAGGATGGTTTTTATACTGTGCTTCCACAATCTGCTGGCAGTACAAAAAAATAAGCTGCAGATCTCCTTAGGCTGAATCATGATGCTTTGCTGCAGGGACCATGCATATCATGGGAATATTTCAACATTTCTGCTCTGGTTTTCAGAGTATGACACCAAAACACCCACCTGATGATATCCTTTCAAGAGCAAAGGCAGCAATTTGCAGAATTCCGCTTCTTTGGGGAAGTGAGAAATTGCTGAGCTGCCACCAAGTCCTGCAGTGTCCCTGTCACCTGCAGAGTCACCACATACTCGCCACGGTAGCGGGCATTGTGACAAAGGTTCTATGTCAACTGGGTGTGGCCGCCAGGCGCCCCCTAGGGGATGGGGAGCCTGTCGGCCCCGGGCCTGTCACTGCCTGCTGTCCCTGCTGTCACCAGCCAGGCCTCTGAAAATTGGTCAAACCATGCCCAGACTTGGGGCCAATTTTGCCCAAAGTCTTGAAAAGACAAGTCGGGAAGAAAGATATGGGACAGAGGGAGAAAGCGAAGGGAGCAGGAGAAAGGGAAGGAAGAATAAAAAGTAGTGTTGGGCTTCAGGAGTGAGATGGAGGAATTGCAGGAAAAGAGGCAGGAAGCAGGAGAGTGAGAGAAAAGGAAAGTAGAGACATGCAGCCAGATGAGGGGTTAGTGAGGGAGGATGGGACAGAGAACAGGATGAGAAGGAAATAAAGCAAGGCAAGGACAGGCAAGGACAGGCAAAGCAAGGCTAATCTGCAGGACATGTTTTCGCTTTATAGTTTCTAGCACATTCGTCTTCAGACTAGGAGTAAGGCCATAAGACCGTATGGATTAGGCCCAAGCAAAAACCCCAGCTACTTGACACACTAAGACTAAGCCTAAAATACGCAGATCTCTCCATAAGGATGGTTTTTATACTGTGGTTCCACAATCTGCTGGCAGTACAAAGAAATAATCTGCAGATCTCCTTAGGCTGAGTCACGGTGCTTTGGTGCAGGGACCATGCATATCATGGGAATAGTTCACCATTTCTGCTCTGGTTTTCAGAGTATGACACCAAAACACCCACCTGATGATATCCTTTCAAGAGCAAAGGCAGCAATTTGCAGAATTCCGCTTCTTTGGGGAAGTGAGAAATTGCTGAGCTGACACCAAGTCCTGCAGTGTCCCTGTCACCTGCAGAGTCACCACATACTCGCCACGGTAGCGGGCATTGTGACAAAGGTTCTATGTCAGCTGGGTGTGGCAGCCAGGCGCCCCCTAGGGGATGGGGAGCCTGTCAGCCCCGGGCCTGTCACTGCCTGCTGTCCCTGCTGTCAGCAGCCAGGCCTCTGAAAATTGGTCAAACCATGCCCAGACTTGGGGCCAATTTTGCCCAAAGTCTTGAAAAGACAAGTCGGGAAGAAAGATATGGGACAGAGGGAGAAAGCGAAGGGAGGAGGAGAAAGGGAAGGAAGAATAAAAAGTAGTGTTGGGCTTCAGGAGTGAGATGGAGGCATTGCAGGAAAAGAGGCAGGAAGCAGGAGAGTGATAGAAAAGGAAAGACGAGACATGCAGCCAGACGAGGGGTTAGTGAGAGAGGATGGGACAGAGAACAGGATGAGAAGGAAATAAGGCAAGGCAAGGACAGGCAAAGCAAGGCTAAGCTGCAGGACATGTTTTCGCTTTATAGTTTCTAGCACATTCGTCTTCAGACTAGGAGTAAGGCCATAAGACCGTATGGATTAGGCCCAAGCAAAAATCCCAGCTACTTGACACACTAAGACTAAGCCTAAAATACGCAGATCTCTCCATAAGGATGGTTTTTATACTGTGCTTCCACAATCTGCTGGCAGTACAAAAAAATAAGCTGCAGATCTCCTTAGGCTGAATCATGATGCTTTGCTGCAGGGACCATGCATATCATGGGAATATTTCAACATTTCTGCTCTGGTTTTCAGAGTATGACACCAAAACACCCACCTGATGATATCCTTTCAAGAGCAAAGGCAGCAATTTGCAGAATTCCGCTTCTTTGGGGAAGTGAGAAATTGCTGAGCTGCCACCAAGTCCTGCAGTGTCCCTGTCACCTGCAGAGTCACCACATACTCGCCACGGTAGCGGGCATTGTGACAAAGGTTCTATGTCAACTGGGTGTGGCCGCCAGGCGCCCCCTAGGGGATGGGGAGCCTGTCGGCCCCGGGCCTGTCACTGCCTGCTGTCCCTGCTGTCACCAGCCAGGCCTCTGAAAATTGGTCAAACCATGCCCAGACTTGGGGCCAATTTTGCCCAAAGTCTTGAAAAGACAAGTCGGGAAGAAAGATATGGGACAGAGGGAGAAAGCGAAGGGAGCAGGAGAAAGGGAAGGAAGAATAAAAAGTAGTGTTGGGCTTCAGGAGTGAGATGGAGGAATTGCAGGAAAAGAGGCAGGAAGCAGGAGAGTGAGAGAAAAGGAAAGTAGAGACATGCAGCCAGATGAGGGGTTAGTGAGGGAGGATGGGACAGAGAACAGGATGAGAAGGAAATAAAGCAAGGCAAGGACAGGCAAGGACAGGCAAAGCAAGGCTAAGCTGCAGGACATTTTTTCGCTTTATAGTTTCTAGCACATTCGTCTTCAGACTAGGAGTAAGGCCATAAGACCGTATGGATTAGGCCCAAGCAAAAACCCCAGCTACTTGACACACTAAGACTAAGCCTAAAATACGCAGATCTCTCCATAAGGATGGTTTTTATACTGTGGTTCCACAATCTGCTGGCAGTACAAAGAAATAATCTGCAGATCTCCTTAGGCTGAGTCACGGTGCTTTGGTGCAGGGACCATGCATATCATGGGAATAGTTCACCATTTCTGCTCTGGTTTTCAGAGTATGACACCAAAACACCCACCTGATGATATCCTTTCAAGAGCAAAGGCAGCAATTTGCAGAATTCCGCTTCTTTGGGGAAGTGAGAAATTGCTGAGCTGACACCAAGTCCTGCAGTGTCCCTGTCACCTGCAGAGTCACCACATACTCGCCACGGTAGCGGGCATTGTGACAAAGGTTCTATGTCAGCTGGGTGTGGCAGCCAGGCGCCCCCTAGGGGATGGGGAGCCTGTCAGCCCCGGGCCTGTCACTGCCTGCTGTCCCTGCTGTCAGCAGCCAGGCCTCTGAAAATTGGTCAAACCATGCCCAGACTTGGGGCCAATTTTGCCCAAAGTCTTGAAAAGACAAGTCGGGAAGAAAGATATGGGACAGAGGGAGAAAGCGAAGGGAGGAGGAGAAAGGGAAGGAATAATAAAAAGTAGTGTTGGGCTTCAGGAGTGAGATGGAGGCATTGCAGGAAAAGAGGCAGGAAGCAGGAGAGTGATAGAAAAGGAAAGACGAGACATGCAGCCAGACGAGGGGTTAGTGAGAGAGGATGGGACAGAGAACAGGATGAGAAGGAAATAAGGCAAGGCAAGGACAGGCAAAGCAAGGCTAAGCTGCAGGACATGTTTTCGCTTTATAGTTTCTAGCACATTCGTCTTCAGACTAGGAGTAAGGCCATAAGACCGTATGGATTAGGCCCAAGCAAAAATCCCAGCTACTTGACACACTAAGACTAAGCCTAAAATACGCAGATCTCTCCATAAGGATGGTTTTTATACTGTGCTTCCACAATCTGCTGGCAGTACAAAAAAATAAGCTGCAGATCTCCTTAGGCTGAATCATGATGCTTTGGTGCAGGGACCATGCATATCATGGGAATATTTCACCATTTCTGCTCTGCTTTTCAGAGTATGACACCAAAACACCCACCTGATGATATCCTTTCAAGAGCAAAGGCAGCAATTTGCAGAATTCCGCTTCTTTGGGGAAGTGAGAAATTGCTGAGCTGCCACCAAGTCCTGCAGTGTCCCTGTCACCTGCAGAGTCACCACATACTCTCCACGGTAGCGGGCATTGTGACAAAGGTTCTATGTCAACTGGGTGTGGCCGCCAGGCGCCCCCTAGGAGATGGGGAGCCTGTCAGCCCCGGGCCTCTCACTGCCTGCTGTCCCTGCTGTCACCAGCCAGGCCTCTGAAAATTGGTCAAACCATGCCCAGACTTGGGGCCAATTTGGCCCAAAGTCTTAAAAAGACAAGTCGGGAAGAAAGATATGGGACAGAGGGAGAAAGCGAAGGGAGCAGGAGAAAGGGAAGGAAGAATAAAAAGTAGTGTTGGGCTTCAGGAGTGAGATGGAGGAATTGCAGGAAAAGAGGCAGGAAGCAGGAGAATGGCAGAAAAGGAAAGCAGAGACATGCAGCCAGACGAGGGGTTAGTGAGGGAGGATGGGACAGAGAACAGGATGAGAAGGAAATAAGGCAAGGCAAAGACAGGCAAGGACAGGCAAAGCAAGGCTAGGCTGCAGGACATCTTATAGCTTTATAGTTTCCAGCACATTCGTCTTCAGACTAGGAGTAAGGCCATAAGACCGTATGGATTAGGCCCAAGCAAAAACCCCAGCTACTTGACACACTAAGACTAAGCCTAAAATACGCAGATCTCTCCATAAGGATGGTTTTTATACTGTGGTTCCACAATCTGCTGGCAGTACAAAGAAATAAGCTGCAGATCTCCTTAGGCTGAGTCACGGTGCTTTGGTGCAGGGACCATGCATATCATGGGAATATTTCACCATTTCTGCTCTGGTTTTCAGAGTATGACACCAAAACACCCACCTGATGATATCCTTTCAAGAGCAAAGGCAGCAATTTGCAGAATTCCGCTTCTTTGGGGAAGTGAGAAATTGCTGAGCTGACACCAAGTCCTGCAGTGTCCCTGTCACCTGCAGAGTCACCACATACTCGCCACGGTAGCGGGCATTGTGACAAAGGTTCTATGTCAGCTGGGTGTGGCAGCCAGGCGCCCCCTAGGGGATGGGGAGCCTGTCAGCCCCGGGCCTGTCACTGCCTGCTGTCCCTGCTGTCAGCAGCCAGGCCTCTGAAAATTGGTCAAACCATGCCCAGACTTGGGGCCAATTTTGCCCAAAGTCTTGAAAAGACAAGTCGGGAAGAAAGATATGGGACAGAGGGAGAAAGCGAAGGGAGGAGGAGAAAGGGAAGGAAGAATAAAAAGTAGTGTTGGGCTTCAGGAGTGAGATGGAGGAATTGCAGGAAAAGAGGCAGGAAGCAGGAGAGTGAGAGAAAAGGAAAGTAGAGACATGCAGCCAGACGAGGGGTTAGTGAGGGAGGATGGGACAGAGAACAGGATGAGAAGGAAATAAAGCAAGGCAAGGACAGGCAAGGACAGGCAAAGCAAGGCTAAGCTGCAGGACATTTTTTCGCTTTATAGTTTCTAGCACATTCGTCTTCAGACTAGGAGTAAGGCCATAAGACCGTATGGATTAGGCCCAAGCAAAAACCCCAGCTACTTGACACACTAAGACTAAGCCTAAAATACGCAGATCTCTCCATAAGGATGGTTTTTATACTGTGGTTCCACAATCTGCTGGCAGTACAAAGAAATAAGCTGCAGATCTCCTTAGGCTGAGTCACGGTGCTTTGGTGCAGGGACCATGCATATCATGGGAATATTTCACCATTTCTGCTCTGGTTTTCAGAGTATGACACCAAAACACCCACCTGATGATATCCTTTCAAGAGCAAAGGCAGCAATTTGCAGAATTCCGCTTCTTTGGGGAAGTGAGAAATTGCTGAGCTGACACCAAGTCCTGCAGTGTCCCTGTCACCTGCAGAGTCACCACATACTCGCCACGGTAGCGGGCATTGTGACAAAGGTTCTATGTCAGCTGGGTGTGGCAGCCAGGCGCCCCCTAGGGGATGGGGAGCCTGTCAGCCCCGGGCCTGTCACTGCCTGCTGTCCCTGCTGTCAGCAGCCAGGCCTCTGAAAATTGGTCAAACCATGCCCAGACTTGGGGCCAATTTTGCCCAAAGTCTTGAAAAGACAAGTCGGGAAGAAAGATATGGGACAGAGGGAGAAAGCGAAGGGAGGAGGAGAAAGGGAAGGAAGAATAAAAAGTAGTGTTGGGCTTCAGGAGTGAGATGGAGGCATTGCAGGAAAAGAGGCAGGAAGCAGGAGAGTGATAGAAAAGGAAAGACGAGACATGCAGCCAGACGAGGGGTTAGTGAGAGAGGATGGGACAGAGAACAGGATGAGAAGGAAATAAGGCAAGGCAAGGACAGGCAAAGCAAGGCTAAGCTGCAGGACATGTTTTCGCTTTATAGTTTCTAGCACATTCGTCTTCAGACTAGGAGTAAGGCCATAAGACCGTATGGATTAGGCCCAAGCAAAAATCCCAGCTACTTGACACACTAAGACTAAGCCTAAAATACGCAGATCTCTCCATAAGGATGGTTTTTATACTGTGCTTCCACAATCTGCTGGCAGTACAAAAAAATAAGCTGCAGATCTCCTTAGGCTGAATCATGATGCTTTGCTGCAGGGACCATGCATATCATGGGAATATTTCACCATTTCTGCTCTGCTTTTCAGAGTATGACACCAAAACACCCACCTGATGATATCCTTTCAAGAGCAAAGGCAGCAATTTGCAGAATTCCGCTTCTTTGGGGAAGTGAGAAATTGCTGAGCTGCCACCAAGTCCTGCAGTGTCCCTGTCACCTGCAGAGTCACCACATACTCGCCACGGTAGCGGGCATTGTGACAAAGGTTCTATGACAACTGGGTGTGGCCGCCAGGCGCCCCCTAGGAGATGGGGAGCCTGTCAGCCCCGGGCCTCTCACTGCCTGCTGTCCCTGCTGTCACCAGCCAGGCCTCTGAAAATTGGTCAAACCATGCCCAGACTTGGGGCCAATTTGGCCCAAAGTCTTAAAAAGACAAGTCGGGAAGAAAGATATGGGACAGAGGGAGAAAGCGAAGGGAGCAGGAGAAAGGGAAGGAAGAATAAAAAGTAGTGTTGGGCTTCAGGAGTGAGATGGAGGAATTGCAGGAAAAGAGGCAGGAAGCAGGAGAATGGGAGAAAAGGAAAGTAGAGACATGCAGCCAGACGAGGGGTTAGTGAGGGAGGATGGGACAGAGAACAGGATGAGAAGGAAATAAGGCAAGGCAAAGACAGGCAAGGACAGGCAAAGCAAGGCTAGGCTGCAGGACATCTTATAGCTTTATAGTTTCCAGCACATTCGTCTTCAGACTAGGAGTAAGGCCATAAGTCCGTATGGATTAGGCCCAAGCAAAAACCCCAGCTACTTGAGACACTAAGACTAAGCCTAAAATACGCAGATCTCTCCATAAGGATGGTTTTTATACTGTGCTTCCACAATCTGCTAGCAGTACAAAAAAATAAGCTGCAGATCTCCTTAGGCTGAGTCATGGTGCTTTGGTGCAGGGACCATGCATATCATGGGAATATTTCACCATTTCTGCTCTGGTTTTCAGAGTATGACACCAAAACACCCACCTGATGATATCCTTTCAAGAGCAAAGGCAGCAATTTGCAGAATTCCGCTTCTTTGGGGAAGTGAGAAATTGCTGAGCTGCCACCAAGTCCTGCAGTGTCCCTGTCACCTGCAGAGTCACCACATACTCGCCACGGTAGTGGGCATTGTGACAAAGGTTCTATGTCAGCTGGGTGTGGCAGCCAGGCGCCCCCTAGGGGATGGGGAGCCTGTCAGCCCCGGGCCTGTCACTACCTGCTGTCCCTGCTGTCACCAGCCAGGCCTCTGAATATTGGTCAAACCATGCCCAGACTTGGGGCCAATTTGGCCCAAAGTCTTGAAAAGACAAGTCGGGAAGAAAGATATGGGACAGAGGGAGAAAGCGAAGGGAGCAGGAGAAAGGGAAGGAAGAATAAAAAGTAGTGTTGGGCTTCAGGAGTGAGATGGAGGAATTGCAGGAAAAGAGGCAGGAAGCAGGAGAGTGAGAGAAAAGGAAAGTAGAGACATGCAGCCAGACGAGGGGTTAGTGAGGGAGGATGGGACAGAGAACAGGATGAGAAGGAAATAAGGCAAGGCAAGGACAGGCAAGGACAGGCAAAGCAAGGCTAAGCTGCAGGACATTTTTTTGCTTTATAGTTTCTAGCACATTCGTCTTCAGACTAGGAGTAAGGCCATAAGTCCGTATGGATTAGGCCCAAGCAAAAACCCCAGCTACTTGAGACACTAAGACTAAGCCTAAAATACGCAGATCTCTCCATAAGGATGGTTTTTATACTGTGCTTCCACAATCTGCTAGCAGTACAAAAAAATAAGCTGCAGATCTCCTTAGGCTGAGTCATGGTGCTTTGGTGCAGGGACCATGCATATCATGGGAATAGTTCACCATTTCTGCTCTGGTTTTCAGAGTATGACACCAAAACACCCACCTGATGATATCCTTTCAAGAGCAAAGGCAGCAATTTGCAGAATTCCGCTTCTTTTGGGAAGTGAGAAATTGCTGAGCTGACACCAAGTCCTGCATTGTCCCTGTCACCTGCAGAGTCACCACATGCTTGCCACGGTAGCAGGCTTTGTGACAAAGGTTCTACGTCAGCTGGGTGTGGCAGCCAGGCGCCCCCTAGGGGATGGGGAGCCTGTCAGCCCCGGGCCTGTCACTGCCTGCTGTCCCTGCTGTCACCAGCCAGGCCTCTGAAAATTGGTCAAACCATGCCCAGACTTGGGGCCAATTTGGCCCAAAAGTCTTGAAAAGACAAGTCGGGAAGAAAGATATTGGACAGAGGGAGAAAGCGAAGGGAGCAGGAGAAAGGGAAGGAAGAATAAAAAGTAGTGTTGGGCTTCAGGAGTGAGATGGAGGAATTGCAGGAAAAGAGGCAGGAAGCAGGAGAGTGAGAGAAAAGGAAAGTAGAGACATGTAGCCAGACGAGGGGTTAGTGAGGGTGGATGGGACAGAGAACAGGATGAGAAGGAAATAAGGCAAGGCAAGGACAGGCAAGGACAGGCAAAGCAAGGCTAAGCTGCAGGACATTTTTTCGCTTTATATTTTCTAGCACATTCGTCCTCGGACTACGAGGAAAGCCATAAGACCGTATGGATTAGTCCCAAGCAAATACACCGGCTACTTGAGACACTTAGACTAAGCCTAAAATACGCAGATTACTCCATAAGGATTGTTTTTACACTGTGCTTCCACAATCTGCTGGCAGTACAAAAAAATAAGCTGCAGATCTCCTTAGTCTGAGTCATGGTGCTTTGGTGCAGGGACCATGCATATCATGGGAATATTTCACCATTTCTGCTCTGGTTTTCAGAGTATGACACCAAAACACCCACCTGATGATATCCTTTCAAGAGCAAAGGCAGCAATTTGCAGAATTCCGCTTCTTTGGGGAAGTGAGAAATTACTGAGCTGACACCAAGTCCTGCAGTGTCCCTGTCACCTGCAGAGTCACCACATACTCGCCACGGTAGCGGGCATTGT
The DNA here is from genome assembly GCF_036013475.1 of Columba livia. NCBI lineage: Eukaryota > Metazoa > Chordata > Aves > Columbiformes > Columbidae > Columba > Columba livia. The sequence goes on along the minus strand of NW_027043009.1, from coordinate 1,923,222 downwards.
GACAAAGGTTCTATGTCAGCTGGGTGTGGCAGCCAGGTGCCCCCTAGGGGATGGGGAGCCTGTCAGCCCCGGGCCTGTCACTGCCTGCTGTCCCTGCTGTCAGCAGCCAGGCCTCTGAAAATTGGTCAAACCATGCCCAGACTTGGGGCCAGTTTGGCCCAAAGTCTTGAAAAGGCAAGTCGGGAAGAAAGATATGGGACAGAGGGAGAAAGCGAAGGGAGCAGGAGAAAGGGAAGGAAGAATAAAAAGTAGTGTCGGGCTGCAGGAGTGAGATGGAGGAATTGCCATTAAAGAGGCAGGAAGCAGGAGATTGAGTGAAAAGGAAAGACATGCAGCCAGACGAGGGGTTAGTGAGAGAGGATGGGACAGAGAACAGGATGAGAATGAAATAAGGCAAGGCAAGGACAGGCAAGACAAGGCTAGGCTGCAGGACATTTTTTCGCTTTATAGTTTCTAAAACATTCGTCTTCAGACTAGGAGTAACGCCATAAGACCGTATGGATTAGGCCCAAGCAAAAACCCCAGCTACTTGAGACACTTAGACTAACCCTAAAATACGCAGATCTCTCCATAAGGATGGTTTTTATACTGTGCTTCCACAATCTGCTGGCAGTACAAAAAAATAAGCTGCAGATCTCCTTAGGCTGAGTCATGGTGCTTTGGTGCAGGGACCATGCATATCATGGGAATATTTCACCATTTCTGCTCTGGTTTTCAGAGTATGACACCAAAACACCCACCTGATGATATCCTTTCAAGAGCAAAGGCAGCAATTTGCAGAATTCCGCTTCTTTTGGGAAGTGAGAAGTTGCTGAGCTGACACCAAGTCCTGCAGTGTCCCTGACACCTGCAGAGTCACCGCATCCTAGCCACAGTACTGGCATTGTTACAAAGGTTCTTTGTCAGAGGAGTTTGGCAGCCATGCGCCCCCTAGGGGATTGGGAGCCTGTCAGCCCCGGGCCTGTCACTGCCGGCTGTCCCTGCTGTCACCAGCATGCCTCTGAAATTTGATCATACCATGCCCAGACTTGGGGCCAATTTGGCCCAAAGTCTTGAAAAGACAAGTTGGAAAGAAAGATATGGGACAGAGGGAGAAAGCGAAGGGAGCAGGAGAAAGGGAAGGAAGAATAAAAAGTAGTGTTGGGCTGCCGGAGTGAGATGGAGGAATTGCCAGAAAAGAGGCAGGAAGGAGGAGAGTGAGGGAAAAGGAAAGTAGAGACATGCAGCCAGACGAGGGGTTAATGAGAGCGGATGGGACAGAGAACAGGATGAGAAGGAAATAAGGCAAGGCAAGGACAGGTAAGGATATGAAAGGCAACGCTAGGTTGCAGGACATTTTTTTGCTTTATAGTTTCTAGCACATTCGTCTTCAGACTAGGAGGAAAGCCAGAGGACGGTATGGATTAGGCCCAAGCAAAAACCCCAGCTACTTGAGACACTTAGACTAAGCCTAAAATACGCAGATCTATCCATAAGGATGGTTTTTATACTGTACTTCCACAATATGCAGGCAATACAAGAAAAAAAGCCGCAGATCTCCTTCGGCTGAGTCATGGTGCTTTGGTGAAGGGACCATGCATATAATGGGAATATTTCACCATTTCTACTATGTTTTTCAGTGTATTACACCAAAACACCCATCTGATGACATCCTTTCAAGAGCAAAGGCAGCAATTTGCAGAAGTCCGCTCCTTTGGGGAAGTGAGAAATTGCTGAGCTGCCACCAAGTCCTGCAGTGTCCCTGTCACCTGCAGAGTCACCACATACTCGCCACAGTAGCGGGCATTGTGACAAAGGTTCTATGTCAGCTGGGTGTGGCAGCCAGGCGCCCCCTAGCGGATGGGGAGCTTGTCAACCCCGGGCCTGTCACTGCCCGCTGTCCCTGCTGTCACCAGCCAGGCCTCTGAAAACTTGTAAAACCATGCCCAGACTTAGGCCACTTTGGCCCAAAGTCTAGAAAAGACAAGTTGGGAAGAAAGATATGGGACAGAGGGAGAAAGCGAAGGGAGCAGGAGAAAGGGAAGGAAGAATAAAAAGTAGTGTTGGGCTGCAGGAATGAGATGGAAGAATAGCAAGAAAAGAGGCAGGAAACAGGAGAGTGAGAGAAAAGGAAAGAAGAGACATGCAGCCAGACGAGGGGTTAGTGAGAGAGGATGGGACAGAGAACAGGATGAGAAGGAAATAAGGGAAGGCAAGGACAGGCAAGGATAGCAAATCAAGGCTAGGCTGCAGGACATTTTTTCGCTTTATAGTTTCTAGCACATTCGTCTTCAGACTAGGAGTAAGGCCATAAGACCGTATGGATTAGGCCCAAGCAAAAACCCCAGCTACTTGAGACACTTAGACTAAGCCTAAAATACGCAGATGTCTCCATAAGGATGGTTTTTATACTGTGCTTCCACAATCTGCTAGCAGTACAAAAAAATAAGCTGCAGATCTCCTTAGGCTGAGTCATGGTGCTTTGGTGCAGGGACCATGCATATCATGGGAATATTTCACCATTTCTGCTCTGGTTTTCAGAGTATGACACCAAAACACCCACCTGATGATATCCTTTCAAGAGCAAAGGCAGCAATTTGCAGAATTCCGCTTCTTTGGGGAAGTGAGAAATTGCTGAGCTGCCACCAAGTCCTGCAGTGTCCCTGTCACCTGCAGAGTCACCACATACTCGCCACGGTAGTGGGCATTGTGACAAAGGTTCTATGTCAGCTGGGTGTGGCAGCCAGGCGCCCCCTAGGGGATGGGGAGCCTGTCAGCCCCGGGCCTGTCACTACCTGCTGTCCCTGCTGTCACCAGCCAGGCCTCTGAATATTGGTCAAACCATGCCCAGACTTGGGGCCAATTTGGCCCAAAGTCTTGAAAAGACAAGTCGGGAAGAAAGATATGGGACAGAGGGAGAAAGCGAAGGGAGCAGGAGAAAGGGAAGGAAGAATAAAAAGTAGTGTTGGGCTTCAGGAGTGAGATGGAGGAATTGCAGGAAAAGAGGCAGGAAGCAGGAGAGTGAGAGAAAAGGAAAGTAGAGACATGCAGCCAGACGAGGGGTTAGTGAGGGAGGATGGGACAGAGAACAGGATGAGAAGGAAATAAGGCAAGGCAAGGACAGGCAAGGACAGGCAAAGCAAGGCTAAGCTGCAGGACATTTTTTTGCTTTATAGTTTCTAGCACATTCGTCTTCAGACTAGGAGTAAGGCCATAAGTCCGTATGGATTAGGCCCAAGCAAAAACCCCAGCTACTTGAGACACTAAGACTAAGCCTAAAATACGCAGATCTCTCCATAAGGATGGTTTTTATACTGTGCTTCCACAATCTGCTAGCAGTACAAAAAAATAAGCTGCAGATCTCCTTAGGCTGAGTCATGGTGCTTTGGTGCAGGGACCATGCATATCATGGGAATAGTTCACCATTTCTGCTCTGGTTTTCAGAGTATGACACCAAAACACCCACCTGATGATATCCTTTCAAGAGCAAAGGCAGCAATTTGCAGAATTCCGCTTCTTTTGGGAAGTGAGAAATTGCTGAGCTGACACCAAGTCCTGCATTGTCCCTGTCACCTGCAGAGTCACCACATGCTTGCCACGGTAGCAGGCTTTGTGACAAAGGTTCTACGTCAGCTGGGTGTGGCAGCCAGGCGCCCCCTAGGGGATGGGGAGCCTGTCAGCCCCGGGCCTGTCACTGCCTGCTGTCCCTGCTGTCACCAGCCAGGCCTCTGAAAATTGGTCAAACCATGCCCAGACTTGGGGCCAATTTGGCCCAAAAGTCTTGAAAAGACAAGTCGGGAAGAAAGATATTGGACAGAGGGAGAAAGCGAAGGGAGCAGGAGAAAGGGAAGGAAGAATAAAAAGTAGTGTTGGGCTTCAGGAGTGAGATGGAGGAATTGCAGGAAAAGAGGCAGGAAGCAGGAGAGTGAGAGAAAAGGAAAGTAGAGACATGTAGCCAGACGAGGGGTTAGTGAGGGTGGATGGGACAGAGAACAGGATGAGAAGGAAATAAGGCAAGGCAAGGACAGGCAAGGACAGGCAAAGCAAGGCTAAGCTGCAGGACATTTTTTCGCTTTATATTTTCTAGCACATTCGTCCTCGGACTACGAGGAAAGCCATAAGACCGTATGGATTAGTCCCAAGCAAATACACCGGCTACTTGAGACACTTAGACTAAGCCTAAAATACGCAGATTACTCCATAAGGATTGTTTTTACACTGTGCTTCCACAATCTGCTGGCAGTACAAAAAAATAAGCTGCAGATCTCCTTAGTCTGAGTCATGGTGCTTTGGTGCAGGGACCATGCATATCATGGGAATATTTCACCATTTCTGCTCTGGTTTTCAGAGTATGACACCAAAACACCCACCTGATGATATCCTTTCAAGAGCAAAGGCAGCAATTTGCAGAATTCCGCTTCTTTGGGGAAGTGAGAAATTACTGAGCTGACACCAAGTCCTGCAGTGTCCCTGTCACCTGCAGAGTCACCACATACTCGCCACGGTAGCGGGCATTGTGACAAAGGTTCTATGTCAGCTGGGTGTGGCAGCCAGGTGCCCCCTAGGGGATGGGGAGCCTGTCAGCCCCGGGCCTGTCACTGCCTGCTGTCCCTGCTGTCAGCAGCCAGGCCTCTGAAAATTGGTCAAACCATGCCCAGACTTGGGGCCAGTTTGGCCCAAAGTCTTGAAAAGGCAAGTCGGGAAGAAAGATATGGGACAGAGGGAGAAAGCGAAGGGAGCAGGAGAAAGGGAAGGAAGAATAAAAAGTAGTGTCGGGCTGCAGGAGTGAGATGGAGGAATTGCCATTAAAGAGGCAGGAAGCAGGAGATTGAGTGAAAAGGAAAGACATGCAGCCAGACGAGGGGTTAGTGAGAGAGGATGGGACAGAGAACAGGATGAGAATGAAATAAGGCAAGGCAAGGACAGGCAAGACAAGGCTAGGCTGCAGGACATTTTTTCGCTTTATAGTTTCTAAAACATTCGTCTTCAGACTAGGAGTAACGCCATAAGACCGTATGGATTAGGCCCAAGCAAAAACCCCAGCTACTTGAGACACTTAGACTAACCCTAAAATACGCAGATCTCTCCATAAGGATGGTTTTTATACTGTGCTTCCACAATCTGCTGGCAGTACAAAAAAATAAGCTGCAGATCTCCTTAGGCTGAGTCATGGTGCTTTGGTGCAGGGACCATGCATATCATGGGAATATTTCACCATTTCTGCTCTGGTTTTCAGAGTATGACACCAAAACACCCACCTGATGATATCCTTTCAAGAGCAAAGGCAGCAATTTGCAGAATTCCGCTTCTTTTGGGAAGTGAGAAGTTGCTGAGCTGACACCAAGTCCTGCAGTGTCCCTGACACCTGCAGAGTCACCGCATCCTAGCCACAGTACTGGCATTGTTACAAAGGTTCTTTGTCAGAGGAGTTTGGCAGCCATGCGCCCCCTAGGGGATTGGGAGCCTGTCAGCCCCGGGCCTGTCACTGCCGGCTGTCCCTGCTGTCACCAGCATGCCTCTGAAATTTGATCATACCATGCCCAGACTTGGGGCCAATTTGGCCCAAAGTCTTGAAAAGACAAGTTGGAAAGAAAGATATGGGACAGAGGGAGAAAGCGAAGGGAGCAGGAGAAAGGGAAGGAAGAATAAAAAGTAGTGTTGGGCTGCCGGAGTGAGATGGAGGAATTGCCAGAAAAGAGGCAGGAAGGAGGAGAGTGAGGGAAAAGGAAAGTAGAGACATGCAGCCAGACGAGGGGTTAATGAGAGCGGATGGGACAGAGAACAGGATGAGAAGGAAATAAGGCAAGGCAAGGACAGGTAAGGATATGAAAGGCAACGCTAGGTTGCAGGACATTTTTTTGCTTTATAGTTTCTAGCACATTCGTCTTCAGACTAGGAGGAAAGCCAGAGGACGGTATGGATTAGGCCCAAACAAAAACCCCAGCTACTTGAGACACTTAGACTAAGCCTAAAATACGCAGATCTATCCATAAGGATGGTTTTTATACTGTACTTCCACAATATGCAGGCAATACAAGAAAAAAAGCCGCAGATCTCCTTCGGCTGAGTCATGGTGCTTTGGTGAAGGGACCATGCATATAATGGGAATATTTCACCATTTCTACTATGTTTTTCAGTGTATTACACCAAAACACCCATCTGATGACATCCTTTCAAGAGCAAAGGCAGCAATTTGCAGAAGTCCGCTCCTTTGGGGAAGTGAGAAATTGCTGAGCTGCCACCAAGTCCTGCAGTGTCCCTGTCACCTGCAGAGTCACCACATACTCGCCACAGTAGCGGGCATTGTGACAAAGGTTCTATGTCAGCTGGGTGTGGCAGCCAGGCGCCCCCTAGCGGATGGGGAGCTTGTCAACCCCGGGCCTGTCACTGCCCGCTGTCCCTGCTGTCACCAGCCAGGCCTCTGAAAACTTGTAAAACCATGCCCAGACTTAGGCCACTTTGGCCCAAAGTCTAGAAAAGACAAGTTGGGAAGAAAGATATGGGACAGAGGGAGAAAGCGAAGGGAGCAGGAGAAAGGGAAGGAAGAATAAAAAGTAGTGTTGGGCTGCAGGAATGAGATGGAAGAATAGCAAGAAAAGAGGCAGGAAACAGGAGAGTGAGAGAAAAGGAAAGAAGAGACATGCAGCCAGACGAGGGGTTAGTGAGAGAGGATGGGACAGAGAACAGGATGAGAAGGAAATAAGGGAAGGCAAGGACAGGCAAGGATAGCAAAGCAAGGCTAGGCTGCAGGACATTTTTTCGCTTTATAGTTTCTAGCACATTCGTCTTCAGACTAGGAGTAAGGCCATAAGACCGTATGGATTAGGCCCAAGCAAAAACCCCAGCTACTTGAGACACTTAGACTAAGCCTAAAATACGCAGATGTCTCCATAAGGATGGTTTTTATACTGTGCTTCCACAATCTGCTGGCAGTACAAAAAAATAAGCTGCAGATCTCCTTATGCTGAGTCATGGTGCTTTGGTGCAGGGACCATGCATATCATGGGAATATTTCACCATTTCTGCTCTGGTTTTCAGAGTATGACACCAAAACACCCACCTGATGATATCCTTTCAAGAGCAAAGGCAGCAATTTGCAGAATTCCGCTTCTTTGGGGAAGTGAGAAATTGCTGAGCTGACACCAAGTCCTGCAGTGTCCCTGTCACCTGCAGAGTCACCACATACTCGCCACGGTAGCGGGCATTGTGACAGAGGCTCTATGTCAGCTGGGTGTGGCAGCCAGGCGCCCCCTAGGGGATGGGGAGCCTGCCAGCCCCGGGCCTGTCACTGCCTTCTGTCCCTGCTGTCACCAGCCAGGCCTCTGAAAATTGGTCAAACCATGCCCAGACTTAGGGCCAATTTGGCCCAAAGTCTTGAAAAGACAAGTCGGGAAGAAAGATATGGGACAGAGGGAGAAAGCGTAGGGAGCAGGAGAAAGGGAAGGAAGAATGGAAAGCCCGAATTAAGAGGGAAATCAGCAGCCCACTTGACGTGCATGTACACTAATGCACGCCGTATGGGCATCTAACAAGAGAAGCTGGAAGCCATCGTGTAGCAGGAAAGCTATGACGTAGTTGCCATCACAGAAACATGGTGGGTGACTCATATGACTGGAGTGCTGCTGTGTGTGGCTACAAGCTCTTCAGAAAAGATAGGCAGGGTAGGAGAGGTGGAGGGGTGGCTTTATATGTTAGAGAGTCACTCGACTCTGTTAAACTTGAGGTCAGCAGTGACAAGGTTGAGTTCCTGTGGAGCAGAATCAGGGGGAAGGAAGTCCAACAAGGCTGACATCCTCGTGGGTGTCTGTTATAGACCGCGCAACCAGGACAATGAAGGAGATGAATTATTCTACAAGCAGCTGGCAGATGTCTCAAAATCAACGGCCCTTGTTCTTGTGGGTGAATTTAACCTGCCGGATATCTGCTGGGAGGTCAATACTGCACAGAAGAGGCAGTCTAGGAAGTTCCTAGAGTGTATAGAGGACAATTTCCTTCATCAGCTGGTAAATGAGCCCACCAGGGGCAAGACCCCGCTAGACCTACTGTTTACAAACAGAGAAGGGCTGGTGGGAGATGTAGTGGTTGGAGGCCGCCTGGGGCATAGCAACCATGAAATAACAGAATTTTCAGTACTCAGAGATGCAGGGAGAACCATTAACAAAAACTCTATGCTGGACTTCCCGAGGGCAGATTTTTGCCTATTCAGAAGTCTAGTTCAGAGCATACCCTGGGAAACAATGCTTAAAAACAAGGGGGCCCAGGAGGGTTGGACATGCTTCAAGCAGGTGGTTTTGAGTGCACAGGAACAGGCTATACCAGTGTGCCGAAAGGCTAGCCGGCGGGGAAGACAACCGGCTTGGCTAAACAGGGAGATTCTGAATGAAATCAGAAATAAAAAGAGACTTTACCGACTGTGGAAAAAAGGCCTGGCTACTTATGAAGGATTTATGGAAATAGCTAGATCATGCAGAAAAAAGATCAGGGAAACAAAAGTGCAATTTGAAGTTAACTTGGCCAATTCTGTCAGGGATAATAAAAAGTCCTTCTTCAAATATGTTAATAACAAAAGGAGGGGCAAGGAAAACCTCCATTCTCTGTTGGACTCTGAAGGAAATATAGTTAACAAAGATGAGGAGAAAGCTGAGGTACTTAATACCTACTTTGCCTCAGTTTTTACCAGTGAGACAGGTGGCCCTCAGGACAACTCATCTCTGGAGGTGGTTGACAGAGACAGGAAGCCAAATAGGCCCCTTGTATTCCAGGAGGAAATAGTTGGTGATTTACTGAGCCATCTGCATCCTCACAAGTCTATGGGACCAGATGGGATCCATCCTAGGGTGATGAGGGAGCTAGCAGAAGAACTTGCCAAGCCGCTCTCCATCATCTTCCAACAGTCCTGGCTCACTGGGGAGGTCCCATATGATTGAAAATTGGCCAATGTTACCCCAGTCCACAAAAAGGGCTGCAGAGCTGACCCTGGCAACTACAGGCCTGTCAGTCTGACCTCGGTGCCTGGCAGGGTTATGGAGCAGATCATCCTGAGTGGAATCACACAGCACCTTCAGGATGGACAAGGGATCAGACCCAGCCAGCATGGGTTTAGGAGGGGCAGGTCCTGTCTGACCAACCTGATCTCCTTTTATGATCAGGTGACCCAGCTGGTGGATGAGGGGAAAGCCATGGATGTGGTCTATCTGGACTTCAGCAAGGCCTTTGACACTGTCTCCCATAATATACTCTTGCAAAAGCTGGTAGCCCATGGCTTGGACAAGTGTACTCTACGCTGGGTTAAGAACTGGCTGGAGGGCCGGGCCCAGAGAGTGCTGGTGAATGGGGCTGCATCCAGCTGGCGGCCAGTCACTAGTGGTGTTCCCCAGGGGTCAGTGTTGGGTCCAGTCCTGTTTAACATCTTTATTGATGATTTAGATGAGGGGATTGAGACCATCATCAGCAAATTTGCTGATGACACCAAGTTGGGAGGGAGTGTCGACCTACTGGAAGGCAGGAGGGCTCTGCAGAGGGATCTGGATAGACTGGAAAAATGGGCTGATTCCAATGGGATGAAATTCAATAAGGCCAAGTGCCGGGTGCTGCACTTTGGTCACAACAACCCCCTGCAGCGCTACAGGCTGGGCACAGAGTGGCTGGAGAGCAGTCAGACAGAAAGGGACCTGGGGGTACTAATTGACAGGAAGCTCAACATGAGCCAACAGTGTGCCCAGGTGGCCAAGAAGGCCAACGGTATCCTGTCCTGTATCAAAAATAGCGTGGTCAGCAGGACAAGGGAAGTGATCCTTCCCCTGTACTCTGCATCGGTGAGGCCACATCTGGAGTATTGTGTTCAGTTCTGGGCCTCTCAGTTCAGGAAAGACATTGAAGTGCTGGAGCGGGTCCAGAGAAGAGCAACACGACTGGTGAAGGGACTTGAACACAAGCCCTATGGGGAGAGGCTGAGGGAGCTGGGGTTGTTTAGTCTAGAGAAGAGGAGGCTTAGAGGTGACCTCATCACTCTCTATAACTACCTGAAGGGAAGTTATAGCCAGGTGGGGATTGGTCTCTTCTCCCAGGCAGTTAGCAATAGGACAAGGGGGCATGGGCTTAAACTCTACCAGGGGAAATTTAGACTGGATATCAGAAAGAAATTCTTTACAGAGAGAGTGGTCAGGCATTGGAATGGCCTGCCCAGGGAGGTAGTGGACTCGCCGTCCCTAGAGGTTTATAAACTGAGATTGGACATGGCACTTAGTGCCATGATCTAGTAAACGGACTAGAGTTGGACCAAGAGTTGGACTCGATGATCGCTGAGGTCTTTTCTAACCCAGTCGATTCTGTGATTCTGTGATTCTGTGATTCTGTGAATAAAAAGTAGTGTTGGGCTGCAGGAGTGAGATGAAGGAATTGAACGAAAAGAGGCAGGGAGCAGCAGAGTGAGAGAAAAGGAAAGAAGAGACATGAAGCTAGACGAGGGGTTAGTGAGAGAGGATGGGACAGAGAATAGGACAAGAAGGAAATAAGGCAAGACAAGGACAGGCAAGGCAAGGCTAGGCTGCAGGACATTTTTTTGCTTTATAGTTTCTAGCACATTCGTCTTCAGACTAGGAGGAGAGCCAGAAGACCGTATGGATTAGGCCAAAGCAAAAACCCCAGCTACTTGAGACGCTTGGACTAAGCCTAAAATATGCAGATCTCTCCATAAGGATGGTTTTTATACTGTACTTCCACAATCTGCTGGCAGTACAAAAAAATAAGCTGCAAATATCCTTAGGCTGAGTCATGGTGCTTTGGTGCAGGGACCATGCATATCATGGGAATATTTCACCATTTCTGCTCTGGTTTTCAGTGTATGACACCAAAACCCCGACCTGACGATATCCTTTCAAGAGCAAAGGCAGCAATTTGCAGAATTCCGCTTCTTTGGGGAAGTGAGAAATTGCTGAGCTGCCACCAAGTCCTGCAGTGTCCCTGTCACCTGCAGAGTCACCGCATCCTAGCCACAGTACTGGCATTGTGACAAAGGTTCTTTGTCAGAAGAGTTTGGCAGCCAGGCGCCCCCTAGGGGATTGGGAGCCTGTCAGCCCCGGGCCTGTCACTGCCGGCTGTCCCTGCTGTAACCAGCATGCCTCTGAAATTTGATCATACCATGCCCAGACTTGTGGCCAATTTGGCCCAAAGTCTTGAAAAGACAAGTTGGGAAGAAAGATATGGGACAGAGGGAGAAAGCGAAGGGAGCAGGAGAAAGGGAAGGAAGAATAAAAAGTAGTGTTGGGCTGCCGGAGTGAGATGGAGGAATTGCCAGAAAAGAGGCAGGAAGGAGGAGAGTGAGAGAAAAGGAAAGTAGAGACATGCAGCCAGATGAGGGGTTAATGAGAGTGGATGGGACAGAGAACAGGATGAGAAGGAAATAAGGCAATGCAAGGATAGGTAAGGACAGGCAAGGCAACGCTAGGTTGCAGGACATTTTTTCGCTTTATAGTTTCAGGCACATTCGTCTTCAGAAGAGGAGGAAAGCCAGAGGACCGTATGGATTAGGCCCAAACAAAAACCCCAGCTACTTGAGACACTTAGACTAAACCTAAAATATGCAGATCTCTCCATAAGTATGGTTTTTATACTGTACTTCCACAATATGCAGGCAATACACGAAAACAAGCTGCAGATCACCTTAGGCTGAGTCATGGTGCTTTGGTGTAGGGACCATGCATATCATGGGAATATTTCACCATTTCTACTCTGTTTTTCAGTGTATTACACCAAAACACCCATCTGATGACATCCTTTCAAGAGCAAAGGCAGCAATTTGCAGAATTCCGCTCCTTTGGGGAAGTGAGAAATTGCTAAGCTGACACCAAGTCCTGCAGTGTCCCTGTCACCTGCAGAGTCACCACATACTCGCCACGGTAGCGGGCATTGTGACAAAGGTTCTATGTCAGCTGGGTGTGGCAGCCAGGCGCCCCCTAGCGGATGGGGAGCCTGTCAGCCCCGGGCCTGTCACCGCCCGCTGTCCCTGCTGTCACCAGCCAGGCCTCTGAAAACTTGTAAAACCATGCCCAGACTTGTGGCCACTTTGGCCCAAAGTCTAGAAAAGACAAGTCAGGAAGAAAGATATGGGACAGAGAGAGAAGCGAAGGGAGCAGGAGAAAGGGAAGGAAGAATAAAAAGTACTGTTGGGCTGAAGGAGTGAGATGGAAGAATAGCAAGAAAAGAGGCAAGAACCAGGAGAGTGAAAGAAAAGGGAAGAAGAGACATGTAGCCAGACGAGGGGTTAGTGAGAGAGGATGGGACAGAGAACAGGATAAGAAGGAAAAAAGGCAAGGGAAGGACAGGGATGGACAGGCAAAGCAAGGCTAGGCTGCAGGACACTTTTTTGCTTTATAGTTTCTAGCACATTCGTCTTCAGACTAGGAGTAAGGCCATAAGACCATATGGATTAGGCCCAAGCAAAAACCCCAGCTACTTGAGACACTTAGACTAAGCCTAAAATACGCAGATCTCTCCATAAGGATGGTTTTTATACTGTGCTTCCACAATCTGCTGGCAGTACAAAAATATAAGCTGCAAATATCCTTAGGCTGAGTCATGGTGCTTTGGTGCAGGGACCATGCATATCATGGGAATATTTCACCATTTCTGCTCTGGTTTTCAGTGTATGACACCAAAACCCCGACCTGACGATATCCTTTCAAGAGCAAAGGCAGCAATTTGCAGAATTCCGCTTCTTTGGAGAAGAGAGAAATTGCTGAGCTAACACCAAGTCCTGCAGTGTCCCTGTCACCTGCAGAGTCACCGCATCCTCGCCACGGTAGCGGGCATTGTGACAAAGGTTCTATGTCAGCTGGGTGTGGCAGCCAGGTGCCCCCTAGAGGATGGGGAGCCTGTCAGCCCCAGGCCTGTCACTGCCGGCTGTCCCTGCTGTCACCAGTCAGGCCTCTGAAAACTTGTCAAACCATGCCCATACGTGGGGCCAATTTGGCCCAAAGTCTTGAAAAGACAAGTCGGGAAGAAAGATATGGGACAGAGGGAGAAAGCGAAGGGAGCAGGAGAAAGGGAAAGAAGAATAAAAAGTAGGGTTGGGCTGCAGAAGTGAGATGGAGGAATTGCAAGAAAAGAGTCAGGAAGCAGAGGAGTGAGATAAAAGGAAAGAAGAGACATGCAGTCAGACGAGGGGTTAGTGAGAGAGGATGGGACAGAGAACAGGATGAGAACGAAATAAGGCAAGGCAAGGACAGGCAAGGACAGGCCAAGCTGCAGGACATTTTTTTGCTTTGTAGTTTCTAGCACATTCGTCTTCAGACTAGGAGGAAAGCTATAAGACCGTATGGATTAGGCCCAAGCACAGACCCCAGCTACTTGAGACACTTAGACTAAGCCAAAAATAGGCAGATCTCTCCATAAGGTTGGTTTTTATACTGTATTCCACAATCTGCTGGCAGTACAAAAAAATAAACTGCAGATCTCCTTAGGCTGAGTCATGGTGCTTTCGTGCAGGGTCCATGCATATCATGGGAATATTTCACCATTTCTGCTCTGGTGTTCCGTATATTACAGCAAAACACCCACCTAGTGACATCCTTTCAAGAGCAAAGGCAGCAATTTGCAGAATTCCGCTTCTTTGGGGAAGTGAGAAATTGCTGAGCTGACACCAAGTCCTGCAGTGTCCCTGTCACCTGCAGAGTCACCACGTACTCGTCACGGTAGTGGGAATTGTGGCAAAGGTTCTATGTCCGCTGGGTGTGGCAGCCAGGGGCCCCCTAGCGGATGGGCAGCCTGTCAGCCCCGGGCCTGTCACTGCCTGCTGTCCCTGCTGTCACCAGCCAGGCCTCTGAAAATTGGTCAAACCATGACCAGACTTAGGGCCAATTCGGCCCAAAGTCTTGAAAAGACAAGTCAGGAAGAAAGATATGGGACAGAGGGAGAAGCGAAGGAAGCAGGAGAAAAGGAAGGAAGAATAAAAAGTAGTGTTGGGCTGCAGGAGTGAGATGGAGGAATTGCAAGAAAAGAGGCAAGAAGCAGGAGAGTTAGAGAAAAGGGAAGAAGAGACATGTAGCCAGACGAGGGGTTAGTGAGAGAGGATGGGACAGAGAACAGGATGAGAAGGAAATAAGGCAAGGCAAGAACAGGCGAGGACAGGCAAAGCAAGGCTAGACTGCAGGACATTATTTGCTGTATAGTTTCCAGCACTTTCATCATCAGACTAGGACTAAGGCCATAAAACTGTATGGATTAGGCCCAAGCAAATACCCCAGCTACTTGAGACACTTAGACTAAATCTAAAATACGCAGATCTCTCCATAAGGATGGTTTTTATACTGTGCTTCCACAATCTGCTGGCAGGACAAAAACATAAGCTGTAGATCTCTTAGGCTGAGTCATGGTGGTTTGGTGCATGGGCCATACATATCATGAGAATATTTCAGATTTCTGCTCTGGTTTTCAGTGTATGACACCAAAACACCCACCTGATGATATCCTTTCAAGAGCAAAGGCAACAATTTGCAGAATTCCGCATCGTTGGGGAAGTGAGAAATTGCTGAACTGACACCAAGTCCTGCAGTGTCCCTGTCACCTGCACAGTCACCACATACTTGCCACGGTAGCGGGCATTGTGACAAAGGTTCTATGTCAGCTGGGTGTGGCAGCCAGGCGCCCCCTAGGGGATGGGGAGCCTGTCAGTCCCGGGCCTTTCACTGCCTGCTGTCCCTGCTGTCACCAGCCAGGCCTCTGAAAATTGGTCAAACCATGCCCAGACTTGGGGCAAATTTGGCCCAAGGTCTTGAAAAGACAAGTCGGGAAGAAAGATATGGGACAGAGGGAGAAAGCGAAGGGAGCAGGAGAAAGGGAAGGAAGAATAAAAAGTAGTGTTGGGCTGCAGGAGTGAGATGGAGGAATTGCCATTAAAGAGGCAGGAAGCAGGAGAGTGAGAGAAAAGGAAAGTAGAGACATGCAGCCAGACGAGGGGTTAGTGAGGGAGGATGGGACAGAGAACAGGATGAGAAGGAAATAAGGCAAGGCAAGGACAGGCAAGGACAGGCAAAGCAAGGCTAGGCTGCAGGACATTTTTTCGCTTTATAGTTTCTAGCACATTCGTCTTCAGACTAGGAGTAAGGCCATAAGACCGTATGGATTAGGCCCAAGCAAAAACCCCAGCTACGTGAGACACTTAGACTAAGCCTAAAATACGCAGATCTATCCATAAGGATGGTTTTTATACTGTGCTTCCACAATCGGCTGGCAGTACAAAAAAATAAGCTTCAGATCTCATTAGGCTGAGTCATGGTGCTTTGGTGCATCGACCATACATATCATAAGAATATTTCAGATTTCTGCTCTGGTTTTTAGTGTATGACACCAAAACACCCAATTGACTATATCCTTTCAAGAGCAAAGGCAGCAATTTGCAGAATTCCGCTTCTTTGGGGAAGTGAGAAATTGCTGAGCTGACACCAAGTCCTGCAGTGTCCCTGTCACCTGCAGAGTCACCACATACTCGCCACGGTAGCGGGCATTGTGACAAAGGTTCTATGTCAGCTGGGTGTGGCAGCCAGGCGCCCCCTAGGGGATGGGGAGCCTGTCAGCCCCGGGCCTGTCACTGCCTGCTGTCCCTGCTGTCACCTGCCAGGCCTCTGAAAATTGGTCAAACCATGGCCAGACTTGGGGCAAATTTGGCCCAAAGTCTTGAAAAGACAAGTCGGGAAGAAAGATATGGGACAGAGGGAGAAAGCGAAGGGAGCAGGAGAAAGGGAAGGAAGAATAAAAAATAGTGCTGGGCTGCAGGAGTGAGATGGAGGAATTGCAAGAAAAGAGGCAGGAAGCAGGAGAGTGAGAGAAAATGAAACACGAGACATGCAGGCAGACGAGGGGTTGGTGAGAGAATATTGGACAGAGAACAGGATGAGAAGGAAATAAGGCAAGGCAAGAACAGGCAAGGACAGGCAAAGCAAGGCTAGGCTGCAGGACATTTTTTTGCTGTATAGTTTCTAGCACATTCATCTTCAGACTAGGAGTAAGGCCATAAGACCGTATGGATTAGGCCCAAGCAAAAACCCCAGCTACTTGAGACGCTTAGACTAAGCCTAAAATACGCAGATCTCTCCATAAGGATGGTTTTTCTACTGTGCTTCCACAATCTGCTGGCAGTACAAAAAGATAAGCTGAAGATCTCCTTAGGCTGAGTCATGGTGCTTTGGTGCAGGGACCATGCATATCATGGAATATTTCAGCATTTCTGCTCTGGTTTTCAGTGTATGACTCCAAAACACCCACCTGATGATATCCTTTCAAGAGCAAAGGCAGCAATTTGCAGAATTCCGCTTCTTTGGGGAAGTGAGAAATTGCTGAACTGACACCAAGTCCTGCAGTGTCTCTGTCACCTGCAGAGTCACCACATACTCGCCACGGTAGCGGGCATTGTGACAAAGATTCTATGTCAGCTGGGTGTGGCAGCCAGGCGCCCCCTAGGGGATGGGGAGCCTGTCAGCCCCGGGCCTGTCACTGCCTGCTGTCCCTGCTGTCACCAGCCAGGCCTCTGAAAATTGGTCAAACCATGCCCAGACATGGTGCCAATTTGGCCCAAAATCTCCAACAGACAAGTTGGGAAGAAAGATATGGGACAGAGGGAGAAAGCGAAGGGAGCAGGAGAAAGGGAAGGAAGAATAAAAAGTAGTGTTGGGCTGCAGGAGTGAGATGGAGGAATTGCAAGAAAAGAGGCAGGAAGCAGGAGAGTGAGAGAAAAGGAAAGAAGAGATATGCAGCCAGACAAGGGGTTAGTGAGAGAGGATGGGACAGAGAACAGGATGAGAAGGAAATAAGGCAAGGCAAGGACAGGCAAGGACAGGCAAAGCAAGGCTAGGCTGCAGGACATTTTTTTGCTGTATAGTTTCTAGCACATTCATCATCAGACTAGGAGTAAGGCCATAAGACCGTATGGATTAGGCCCAAGCAAAAACCCCAGCTACTTGAGACACTTAGACTTAACCTAAAATATGCAGATCTCTCAATAAGGATGGTTTTTATACTGTGCTGCCACAATCTGCTGGCTGTAAAAAAACACAAGCTGCAGATCTCCTTCGGCTGAGTCATGGTGCTTTGGTGCAGGGACCATGCTTATCATGGGCATATTTCACCATTTCTGCTCTGGTTTTCAGAGTATGACACCAAACCACCGACCTTACGACATCCTTTCAAGAGCAAAGGCAGCAATTTGCAGAATTCCGCTTCTTTGGGGAAGTGAGAAATTGCTGAGCTGACACCAAGTCCTGCAGTGTCCCTGTCACCTGCAGAGTCACCACATACTCGCCACGGTAGCAGGCATTGTAACAAACGTTTTATGTCAGCTGGGTGTGGCAGCCAGGTGCCCCCTAGGGGATGGGGAGCCTGTCAGCCCCGAGCCTGTCACTGCCTGCTGTCCCTGCTGTCAACTGCCCGGCCTCTGACAATTGGTCAAACCATGCCCAGACTTGGGGCCAATTCGGCCCAAAGTCTTGAAAAGACAAGTCGGGAAGAAAGATGTGGGACAGAGGGAGAAAGCAAAGGGAGCAGGAGAAAGGGAAGGAAGAATAAAAAGTAGTGTTGGGCTGCAGGAGTGAGATGGAGGAATTGCCATTAAAGAGGCAGGAAGCAGGAGAGTGAGAGAAAAGGAAAGAAGAGACATGCAGCCAGACGAGGGGTAAGTGAGAGAGGATGGGACAGAGAACAGGATGAGAAGGTAATAAGGTAAGCGAAGGACAGGCAAGGACAGGCAAGGCAAGCCTAGGCTGCAAGACATTTTTTGGCTTTATAGTTTCTAGCACATTCTTCTTCAGACTAGGAGGAAAGCCATAAAACCGTATGGATTAGGCCCAAGCAAAAACCCCAGCTACTTGAGACACTAAGACTAAGCCTAAAATACAAAGATCTCTCCATAAGAATGGTTTTTATACTGTACTTCCACAATCTGCAGGCAGTACAAAAAAATAAGCTGCAGTTCTCCTTAGGCTGAGTCATGGTGCTTTGGGGCGGGGATCATGCATATCATGGGCATATTTCACTATTACTGGTCTGGTTTTCAGCGTATTACACCGAAACACCCGCCTGATGACATCCTTTCAAGAGCAAAGGTTCGCGGTTGAGGCGTACAAACGACATGGACCGAGTTCTTTCAAGATGAAAGTAATAGATGCCATTTATTGCTACGAGTGCATTTTTATACAATTCTACCAGTTCATGTGTCTTTTCAATATTGGTTACAAGTTTCAGCACTGACATCTCATTGGTTAATTTTTCTATCATCCATGTTATTCTTCTATCCCCTTCTTTCTCACGGGTACATCTCTCCTCTCTCCGGATACTCCTTTACTCCCATCCTTCTCAAGGGTAAATCTTAATATCTCAAGGCTGATCTCTACTCTCATATTTTCTGTCAAGGATTCCACAGACCCGCTGCAGTTTCCCACAATTCCCCCTTTTTTTATTTTTGCTAAAAATGCTGCCCTCATTGTCCACTGCAGGGCCCTTTGCAGCAGAGAAATCATGCATGGCAACATTAGTAACACAACCACAACAACCATCAAAATGATCAGTCCTGTTTTCACTACTGATAACAACCAACCTAGAAACCCTCAACCACTAATCAATTTATTTAACAAATCCCATCGAAGTCTTCACACCCATGTCCTTGAGCTAATAACAAAAAATCTATCGCGACTCCACTCTGCCATGTGGCATGTCTTACAGAATGTACATCTAGAAAAAGTCCACTTAAAGCCTTTTAAGTTCTGTTAGTTTGCTTAACTAGTCAGCATCCTAATTTTCTAAAATATTTAAAGCTTTTAGCTGTGCCAACACCAGATACAAGAGATTCTAAAACCCTTAACCTTGAACCTCAAAAATCTACATTATCATCACATTTTGACTCATATACACGCAAAAAGTGTTTTTCTCGTCTTGCTCTTCTGTGATCTATTATCTATTATACATTGGGCGTTAAGAGAGTTAATAGTCCCAAAATACACAGTCCTTCAACAGCATTAGAAGGAATTCCTGGTCAGGCTCTATCTCCACAGATCAAGAATACACCATACAGGAGGTTTTGGGGTCGCTGTTCCCACATTATCAATGACATCCCTTGGATTCTTCTGCGAGCCATTACACCATTGAGTTTCATTTCTATAGTCACCAAAGGTAGAATTAACATTTTGCAGTTTTATTCATTCATTTTCTCGTATATTGTTCTGACACTTTTCACAAACCAGGTTGATACAAGTGTCCATGGGCATAGATGCCAGCAATTCCAGTTCCTGTGGTTCAATGTCTATTTCCGGGAGACAGTTAATCCAAAGTGCCATGTTAGTATTATTACAGTTTGTTGCAATGCCTCTGCACCAACCTCTATTTTGAAACAGTTGTGTGATGCTGCTGTAGTCATCAAGGGGGATGCCAACCAAGCATGTGTGGAACGGGTTTTCCAGAGATGCCATAGCTAGGCATATGGAGTCCTGGTCAGTCATGTTGGTTAAAGTACTCCACATGTTAGTCTTTCTCTGTGCGGGCATCCAAAACACAGCAGCTGCAACAATCATTGTCAGGAAGATAACACAGGTTTCACATTTCGTGCTGGCAACCATTGCGGCCCTTGATCTGTAAAGACATAAGCATAGCCTCTCCCCCAGGTTATCAATTGATGTGGCCTTTTCCATTGACCATTAACTAGTGATTTGGCCATAACTAATGTAGGTTCTTTCTGATTTAGCATGGTTTTGGGTCACACTTGCAAAGTATTTCATCACATACAATGCTTTTGACAATAGGTGTTGTGGTGTTTTCCCTACTTCTCCCCCCTTTTTGTTTAAAAAAGAACAGAACCAAAACAAAAAACACAGTTCAGAAGGAGATACGTGCATTGGACCTTGACTACGTACTCAGAATCACAAATCAAATTTAGAGGTTCCTCCTTAAAAAGCTCTAAGTAATGTAAAGCTGTGTCAAGTTCTGCTAATTGGGTTGAACCTTCAATAATTTTTACAGAATGATGCCAATTGTTATCTTCACACCAAACCACTACAGCTTTATGGGACTTCCCAGAACCAGCAACAAAAACTTTGCAAGTATGTAGGATCAGACCAAATACAAGTATGGCCTATGACCTGATGTGAAAGACTTGCAGGTTCTGCAGCAATTTACATTTTACATTTATGCATGCCAAAAGCTGTGCTGTTAAGAAAACCAGCTAGTGCAATTTACAAAGACATAGATTACAAATAAAATTAAAAAATCAGAATTACATTTCACAAATGGTACATATATGACAAAAGGATCATGGCCTATTGAAACTTAAATTCATTCCCTGCTTTTCTTGATCAGAGTAAAAAGCAGTATATCAGTCTGCTAGCAATCTCATCATACTGTTCCACAATAGCCACAGGTTGTTTCTATGTTGTAGCTATAAATAGACAAATCTGCAAGTCCAATTGAATGCAGTCAGCCTGTAAAGTTGTCATAAATTTATTCCTCAAAGTTTCCAACTCCATTTTGGCTGTCATATTTATTGGATATTGTTTTCCCTTACCAGATCGAAGTCCTGTTTCAGATCAATCAGTGTAGTATTTGCTTTATCGAAACATTGGCTGTTAATACTAGTGGAAATACAGCATTTGAAATTTCCTTGGAGATTTCTCACTTGCAGCAAGCAGATATGCGCCATCCAAGCAGCTTCTTGTAGGCCATGCAACTAAACAGAATTCTCAGAAAACGTTATTTGAGCTTACAATTTACTTAACAAATCTTAACCTAAGAGAAGTATAGGAGTTTCTAACAACTATAAGAATTCATGTATTTAAACTTTGTTCCAAATATGGCATTCTATTGGTCTCAAAAAACGGCCTTTCTTTCATTCTCTCTCATGACCTCAAAAACTAGCACAGTGAATTTACTAAGAAGTCACTTACAACTAATTACCACAGAATAAGTCTATTAACAAATTTTTGGTTTAGTTTTCCAGTTTCATTAGAACTATGGGTCTGCTAAGGATGCCTTTAAACTTCACCCTCGGACTGCTCCATTCAGTATTACATCGCTGCAGTGGCGGGGAGAGAGAACCCCCCCTTTCACTGCTTTAAAAGCAGGCAGCCAGATTTTTCCAGTTGTTTTTTCTTTCTGTGCAGTGTAGATATAACCAAGGTCACGCAGCTGGCATACTGGCTGGTATGAAGTAGGAGGTTCTGGGAAACTTCTCAGTTACAATGAGCTGCACACAGGCCTGGGATATTTTGCTCTTTTGTTTACCCATTTCATTCCAACTACAAATTTCAAGTAGCTCAGAAATAGTTACATTCCTTAGCTTCATTTACGTTTTACAATTTAGAGGTGTCAAAAAACAGTATAAACCAGTATAATAAACATAAATCCATTAGTCTATTTTCCTAGATCCAAATCAGTTAATATTCTAGCAATTTTTAAATACAACCTCTTCCAAATTCACAGCTATCATAGCATTTTAACAATTTAAATGCTTTTCTAACAATATAAGCGATTACTTTAATGTGTAAGGATGCATCCTAAGGGGGAGCAAGGTGGAATTTTAGCAGTGGAACCGGTTCACATTTTGTAATTATCTCCCCAAACAAGATTCTTTTGGTACCAAATATGAATATGCAAACTAAAATACTGAGCTCAGATGTGAAAACCATATACCAAGTTCAAATAAGCAGATGGATCACAGTTACACCAATTTAAGACAATATCTCAATTTTTTGCATTGCACCTTTGGGCTGCCTACTGCTCAGCCAGGTGGAGGTACCTCTGGGTCTCCCTGACAAAAAAAGTCAGTGCGCACTGGAGCCCCATCGGCCCCCGCAGCGAGCTGGACTGGGCAAGGCCTTTTTTGTTTTATTTTGTTTTGTTTTAGTGTCTCATCTGGTGCGCCACAGCTGTTATGCCAAAACCAGGATTCTTTACATGATGTGCATACGGAAAAACCAAATCCAGCACACCGAGATGAGACACAGCCTGTCACAGAGTTGCGCAAGTCTGAATGCCGGAATAAAGGTAGCATGCTAGAGAAAAGAAAAAAAAAATAACAGCTACTACACACAAAATTTTACCATCACATTCACGCAGTAAAGAACTAAATTACTTATGATCTTCTGTATTATCACAAAACACACATTTTGAGTCAACGGATTCTCATAATTTAACAGACTGTAAACTTATCGTACCATATAATAAAGACCTACCAAAATTGCAACATGCTTAAACCGATACCCACAAAGAAAACAGGTTAATGAGGGAAGCATCTTGCAGACTTCAGCAAGTTTACTGTGACATGTGTGTTATCAGTTAACTCTCTCTCAGCTTGTTGACGTTCAAATCGTTCCAGCTGTAAAACTGTCTGTAATGATCTAATGATCTCTTGTAGAGATTTATTTTGTCCTGCTCTTCTCATCTTAAAAACAACATTAATTGCAACAAAATTCTATTCTCCGGACACTTTTCCCAATCATTTAACGTAAACAGCAGCGAACACTGATTTCAATATTTAACAAGATCTTCCTTCCTCATAATTCCGAGTGCTTTCCTAAGTTTTAAAACACCTCCCAATACTGATTTTTCAGGAACACAACTGAAAACAATTATTCCTGACCCCGTCTTGCAAGTAAAACCTTGAGAATGGGGAGGGAGGGGGAGAAAACACAGGGTGCTTGCAGCACGACTGGGAAAAATGGGGACAGAGTTTTACGGCGCACTGAAAAACAACTAGTAAAACAATTAACTCACATTCCTGACAAGCTGCTTGATTTTCAGAGAGGCAATACACAGAAGCACATAATATGTACTGTAAAACTTGCAGATAACACATCGGTAGCAAGCATTAGCATTCTCTACTGCTAATTTCAACATTAGTGCTTCCTTAACTTCTAAGTTTTCAACCTGCTTATTGATGGCCTCTTGAAGATGGTCAATAAATTGCATGTAATTCTCACTGGGACCCTGATCAATAGTTGCAATTGATTTGGCTGCATTGTTGGTTTCAGGCACCTTTATCATAGCTTGATATGCGAGGTCTGGTGACTGCCTCAGGATTTCAGAAAGTTATCGTGCCTGTAGTTGTGGTGTGTCAATTAGTGTCTCTTCCAGAAACACACGGGGTCCCGTGGTTTAACTGTAACTGAAAATGGGGGTAAATCCCAGCTTTTTGGTAAGTTCAGTTTACGCTCTGAAACTCCACCCCCACCCTCAGGAATTCGCTTTTTAGCAGTGTGGGAGGGAGGCGGGGGCAGGTTGGGGGGACCCAAATCCATAGGAATTACGTTATTTGGCTCAGTCTGGCTCACCACGGGGGGTCCTCCCCACCTAAATCTCCAGGCAAGGGGGGATAGGAAAAAAAATGTCCATTTTTTTCTTCCGCAACTGATAGCGGCGGGGCAGAGGGTTGAACTGTGATCAATGGCGGTGACGCAGACGGCGGAACCGCGGTTGATGATGGTAGAGGAGAGGTTCGAGCCGTGATTGATGACAGCGGAGCGGTCGGCCGAACGCATTGCTCCGACCGGTGTTTCGAGGTCCCCTCCCGAGATCGCACATAACCCAACGCTGTTTTTTCATGTGAGTCTTTCATAGCTTTTATCTGATCTCGGGGCCACACACATGTATATGAGTCTTTCATAATTTTTTTCTGATCTCGGAGCCACACATACGTATGCTCCTTCTTTACTCCTTTTAACTTTCCAAGAAAGTGCCGCGGATCCTTATCCGTGTCAGATAATACGGACTTGGGTGGTTTTGACGAATCCTTAGTAACAGGGGAGGTTGGAGTAGTACTTAATCTTGCCTTTTCCTCCAAATCTGGCCCAGGAGAGCCAGGAAGACCATCCCCCTCCGCCGCCTCTGCCTGTTGCTGTTTTAACTCTTTCAGAGTATCTAATAACAAGCACCACGTCGTTAACAGTTCAGATGCTTCCTTGGACCCTTTAGTAGCACTGTCAAGCAGTTTATCCCCCAAGTCCATCCATTGTGACACACTAAATGCTGTCACAGGATTAACCTCTATACCTTGTGCTTTGCCCCATAGTAACATTTTTCTTAAAGTCAGTTCTGGAAGGTTAACACCCTGCTTCTTCAGAAGCAGCTTCCATGTAGATAATATAATACCCTCTTCTTTAGATAAGTTTCAACCCCCCTGTTCCCGGTAACTCACCTCCTCCTTAGCGAGGTGTCTTTTCAACGTTCCGGACCTTCGGCAGCTCTCCTCGGCTGCTCTTATCAGCTGTACTGGGCTCCGTCTCCACAGCTCTTCTCCGGCTGTTCACAGCTTCACGCTGTCACCTTGTCATGCGAGATCCTCTTCAGGCAGGATCACGTCGGGGTCACCATATGTCGCGGTTGAGACAGACAAATGACATGGACCAAGTTCTTTCAAGATGAAAGTAATAGATGCCATTTATTGCTACAAGTGCATTTTTATACAATTCAATCAGTTCATGTGTCTTTTCACTATTGGTTACAAGTTACAGCACTAACATCTCATTGGTTAATTTTTCTATCATCCATGTTATTCTTCCATCCCTTTCTCTCTCACGGGTACATCTCTCCTCTCTCCGCATACTCCTTTACTCCCATCCTTCTCAAGGGCAAATCTTAATATCTCAAGGATGATCTCTAGTTTCATATTTTCTGTCAAGGATTCCACATACCCGCTGCAGTTTCCCACAACACACACACTGTCTAATTGGGTTTGTGACACACACACGCTGTCCAATGGTGTTTGTGACACACACGGTGTCAAATGGGGTTTGTGACACACACGGTGTCAAATGGGGTTTGCGACACACACACTGTCGAGGGGGGTTTGTGACACACACGCTGTCCAATGGTGTTCGTGACACACACATTGTCCAATGGGGTTTGTGACACGCACGCTGTCCAATGGGGATTGTAACACACACACGCTGTCTATTGGTGTTAGTGACACGCATACTGTCCAATGGGGTTTCTGACACACACTCTGTCCAATGGGTGATGTGACACAAAGACTGTCCAGGGGGGTTTGAGACACACACACTGTTTAAAGGGGTTTGTCACATACACTCTGTCCAATGAGGTTTATGACACACACACTGTCCAATGGGGATTGTGACACACAGACGCTGTCCAATGGGGTTTGTGAAACACACACTGTCCAATGGGGATTGTGACACACACACTGTCCAATGGGGATTGTGAACACACACATGCTGTCCAATGGTGTTTGTGACACACAAACTCTGTCCAATGGGGTTTGTGACACACACGCTGTCCAGTGGAGATTTTGACACACACACGCTGTCCAATGGGGGTTGTGACACACACAATCTATCCAATGGGCTTGTGAAACACACGTTGTCCAATGGGGATAGTGACACACATGCTGTCCAGTGTGTTTTGTGACACACAAACTGTCCAATGTTGTTTGTGACACACACACTTTCCACTGGGTTTGGAACACACACGCTGTCCAGGTGAGTTTGTGACACACACGCTGTCCAATGGGGTTTGTGACACACACACTCTGTCCTGGACAGCGTATTTTGGACAGGGTATTTTGACTCACACACGCTCTCCAATGGGGTTTGGTCGCACACACTGTTCAATGGGGTTTGTGACACACACACTGTCCAATGGGGATTGTGGCACACACATGCTGTCCAATGGGGTTTGTGACACACGCACTGTCCAATGGGGATTGTGACACACACGCTGTCCAGTGGGGTTTGTGACACACACGCTGTTCAATAGGTTTTGTGACATACACACGCTGCCCAATAGTGTTTGTGACACACACGGTGTGAAATGGGGTTTGTGACACACACAATGTCCAGGGGGGATTGTGACACACACACTGTCCAATGGGGTTTGTGACAGACAGGCTGTCCAATGGGTATTGTGACACACACACTCTGTCCCATTGGTTTTGTGATACGCATGCTATCCAATGGGGTTTGTGACAGACACACTGTACCGGGGGGTTTGTGACACAGACGCTGTCCAATGGGTATTGCGACACATACACTGTCCAGGGGGGTTTGTGACACACACGCTGTCCAATGGTTTTGTAACACACACACTGTCTAATGGGGTTTGTGATACACACACGCTGTCCAATGGGGCTTGTGACAGACACGCTGTCTAATGGGGTTTATGACACACACACTGTCCAATAGTGTTTGTGACACACACGCTGTCCAATGGTGTTTGTGACATGCATGCTGTCCAAAGGTGTTTGTGACAAACACAGTGTCCATTGCGGTTTGGGACACACACACGTTATCCAATTGAGTTTGTGACACACACACTTTCTAATGGGGTTTGTGACACACACACGCTGTCCAAAGGTGTTTGTGAAACACAGGCTGTCAAATGGGGTTAGTGACACACACAGTGTCCAGGGGAGTTTGTGTCACACACGCTGTCCAGTGGGGTTTTTGACACACACACTCTCCAATAGGGTTTGTGATAAACACACTGTCAAATGGGAATTGTGACACACAAGCTGTCCAATGGGGATTGTGACACACACACGCTGTCCCATGGGGTTTGTGAAACACATGTTGTACAAGGGGTTTTGTGACAGACACAGTGTACAGGAGGCTTTGTGACACACACGCTTTCCAATGGGGTTTGTGACACAAACATGCTGTCCAATGGGTTTTGTGACACACAGGCTGTCCAATAGGGATTGCGACACGCACACTGTCCAGGGGGGTTTGTGACACACACGCTGTCCAATGGGGTTTGTGAAAAACACGCTGTCCACGTGATTTAGTTACACACACGCTGTCCAATGGAGTTTGTGACAAACACGCTGCCTAATGGGGTTTGTGAGAAACACGCTGTCCAAAGGGTATTGTTACACACCCTCGCTGTCCAAGGGGATTTGTGACGCACACACTGTCCAATGATGTTTGTGACACACACGCTGCCCGATGGGGCTTGTGATACACTCGTTGTCCAATGGGGTTCGTGACACACACGCTGCCTAGTGGTTTTTGTGACACACACACAGTGCAGTAGGGTTTGTGATACACATGCTATCCAATGGGGTTTGTGACATACACACATTCGAATGATGATTGTGACACACACATGCTCTCCAATGGTGTTTGTGACACACACACTCAGTACAATGGGGGTTGTGACTCGCACACTGTCCAATGGGGTTTGTGACACATACACGCTATCAAATGGGGTTTATGAAACACACATTTTCCAATAGCGCTTGTGACACACACACGCTGTCCAATGGGGTTTGTCACACCCACTCTGACAAATGGGTTTTGTGACAAACACACGCTGTCCAATGATGTTTGTGACACACACGCTGTCCAGGGGGGTTTGTGACACGCACACTGTCCAATGGGGTTTGTGAAACACACACACTGTCCAATGGGGATTGTGACACACACGCTGTCCAGTGAGGTTTGTGACACACACGCTGTTCAATAGGTTTTGTGACATACACACGCTGCCCAATAGTGTTTGTGACACACACGGTGTGAAATGGGGTTTGTGACACACACAATGTCCAGGGGGGATTGTAACACACACACTGTCCAATGGCGTTTGTGACAGACAGGCTGTCCAATGGGTATTGTGACACACACACTCTGTCCCATTGGTTTTGTGATACGCATGCTATCCAATGGGGTTTGTGACAGACACACTGTACCGAGGGGTTTGTGACACAGACGCTGTCCAATGCGTATTGCGACACACACACTGTCCAGGGGGGTTTGTGACACACACGCTGTCCAATGGTTTTGTAACACACACACTGTCTAATGGGGTTTGTGATACACACACGCTGTCCAATGGGGCTTGTGACAGACACGCTGTCTAATGGGGTTTATGACACACACACTGTCCAATAGTGTTTGTGACACACACACTGTCCAATGGGGATTGTGACACACACACACTGTCTAATGGGGTTTGTCACACACACTCTGTCCAATGGAGTTTATGACACACACAGTGTCCATGGGGGTTTGTTACACATGCGCTGTGCAATGGGGTTTGTCACACACACTCTGTCCAATGGGGTTTGTGACACACACAATGTCCAATGGGTATTGTTACACACACACGCTGTCCAATGGGGTTTGTGACACATAAACACAGTCCAGGGGCGTTTGTCACACCCAGTCTGTCTAATAGGGTTTGTGCCAAACACACGCTGTCCAACGGTGTTTGTGACACACACTCTGTTCAAAGGGGTTTGTGACACACACTCTGTCCAATGGGGTTTGATGACACACACACACTGTCCAATGGGGATTGCGACACACACACGCTGTCCAATGGTGTTTGTGACATGCATGCTGTCCAAAGGTGTTTGTGACAAACACAGTGTCCATTGCAGTTTGGGACACACACACGTTATACAATTGGGTTTGTGACACACACACTTTCTAATGGGGTTTGTGACACACACGCGCTGTCCAAAGGTGTTTGTGAAACACACGCTGTCAAATGGGGTTTGTGACACACACAGTGTCCAGGGGAGTTTGTGTCACACACGCTGTCCAGTGGGGTTTTTGACACACACACTCTCCAATAGGGTTTGTGTTAAACACACTGTCAAATGGGAATTGTGACACACAAGCTGTCCAATGGGGATTGTGACACACACACGCTGTCCCATGGGGTTTGTGAAACACATGTTGTCCAAGGGGTTTTGTGACAGACACAGTGTACAGGAGGCTTTGTGACACACATGCTTTCCAATGGGGTTTGTGACACAAACATGCCGTCCAATGGGTTTTGTGACACACAGGCTGTGCAATAGGGATTGCGACACACACACTGTCCAGGGGGGTTTGTGACACACACACTGTCTAGGGGGGTTTGTGACACACACGCTGTCCAGTGGGGTTTGTGAAAAACACGCTGTCCAGGTGATTTAGTTACACACGCGCTGTCCAATGGAGTTTGTGACAAACACGCTGCCTAATGGGGTTTGTGAGAAACACGCTGTCCAAAGGGTATTGTTACACACACTCGCTGTGCAGGGGGGTTTGTGACGCACACACTGTCCAATGATGTTTGTGACACACACACTGCCCGATGGGGCTTGTGATACACTCGCTGTCCAATGGGGTTCGTGACATACACGCTGCCTAGTGGTTTTTGTGACACACACACTGTGCAGTAGGGTTTGTGATACACATGCTATCCAATGGGGTTTATGACATACACACATTCGAATGATGATTGTGACACACACATGCTCTCCAATGGTGTTTGTGACACACACACTCAGTACAATGGGGGTTGTGACTCTCACACTGTCCAATGGGGTTTGTGACACATACACGCTATCAAATGGGGTTTGTGAAACACACATTTTCCAATAGCGTTTGTGACACACACACGCTGTCCAATGGGGTTTGTCACACCCACTCTGACAAATGGGTTTTGTGACAAACACACGCTGTCCAATGATGTTTGTGACACACACGCTGTCCAGGGGGGTTTGTGACACGCACACTGTCCAATGGGGTTTGTGAAACACACACACTGTCCAATGGGGATTGTGACACACACGCTGTCCAGTGGGGTTTGTGACACACACGCTGCTCAATAGGTTTTGTGACATACACACGCTGCCCAATAGTGTTTGTGACACACACGGTGTGAAATGGGGTTTGTGACACACACAATGTCCAGGGGGGATTGTGACACACACACTGTCCAATGGGGTTTGTCACACCCACTCTCTCAAATGGGGTTTGTGACAAACACACGCTGTCAAATGATGTTTGTGACACACATGCTGTCCAGGGGGGTTTGTGACACACACAATGTCCAAAGGAGTTTGTGACACACACTCTGTCCAATGGGGTTTGTGACACACACGCTGTCCAAAGGGTTTTGTGACACACATGCTCTCCAGGGGGGTTTGTGACACACACAATGTCCAACGGGGTTTGGGACACACAAGCTGTCCAGTGGGGTTTGTGACACACACAATGTGCAATAGGGTTTGTGAGATACACACGCTGTCCAAGAGTGTTTCTGACACACACACAATGTCTAATGGGTTTTGTGACACACACGCTGTCCAATGGGTATTGCGACACACACACTGTCCAGGGGGGTTTGTGACACACATACTCTGTCCAATGGTGCTTGTGGAGCACAAGCTGTGCGTTGGGGTTCGTGACACACACGCTGT
Source organism: Columba livia (assembly GCF_036013475.1). NCBI lineage: Eukaryota > Metazoa > Chordata > Aves > Columbiformes > Columbidae > Columba > Columba livia. The sequence goes on along the minus strand of NW_027043009.1, from coordinate 1,893,062 downwards.
CCAGTGGTTTCTATGATAGACACACTGTCCAATAGGGTTTGTGACACACACACTGTCCAGGGGGTTTTGTTACACACACGCTATCCATTCTGGTTTGTGACAGGCAAACTGTCCAGTGGGGTTTGTGACATATACATGCTATCAAATGGGGTTTATTGAAAACACATTTTCCCAAGGGATTTGTGACAAACACGCGCTGTCCAATGGGGTTTGTCACACCCACTTTGTCCAATGGGGTTTGTGACAAACACACTCTGTCCTATGGTGTTTGTGACACACACGATGTCCAAAGATTTTTGTGACACACACGCTGTCCAATGGGTTTTGTGACACACACACTCTGTCCAATGGGAATTGTGACACATACGCTGTCCAATGGGGTTCGTGTCACACACCCTGTCCAGTGGGTTTTGTGACACACACACTGCCCAATGGGTTTTGTGACACACACTGTCCAATGGGGCTTGTGACACACACTGTCCAATGGGGATTGTGACACACACACGCTGTCAAATGGGGTTTGTGACACACAAACACAGTCCAGGGGGGTTTGGCACACCCAGTCTGTCCAATGGGGTTTGTGACACACAAACTGTGCAATGGGGTTTCTCACACACACTCTGTCCAATGGGGTTTGTAACACACACGCTGTCCAAAGAGGATTGTGAGACATGCGCTGTACAATGAGGTTTGTGGCACACACACTCTGTCCAATGGGCTTGTGACACACACACTGTCTTATGGGGTTTGTGATACACACACGCTGTCCAAAGGGTTTTGTGACACACATGCTCTTCAGGGGGGTTTGTGACACACACAATGTCCAATGGGGTTTGGGACACACACGCTGTCCAGTGGGGTTTGTGACACACACAATGTGCAATAGGGTTTGTGAGATACACACGCTGTCCAAGAGTGTTTCTGACACACACACAATGTCTAATGGGTTTTGTGACACACACGCTGTCCAATGGGTATTGCGACACACACACTGTCCAGGTGGGTGTGTGACACACACACTCTGTCCAATGGTGCTTGTGGAGCACAAGCTGTGAGTTGGGGTTCATGACACACACGCTGTCCAGTGGTTTCTATGATACACACACTGTCCAATAGGGTTTGTGACACACACACTGTCCAGGGGGGTTTGTGACACACACTCTGTCCAATGGGGTTTGTCACATACACTCTATCCAATGGGGATTGTGACACACACAGGCTGTCCTATGGGGTTACTGACACACACGCTGTCCAATGGTTTTTGCGACACACACACTGTCCAGGGGGTTTTGTTACACACACGCTATCCAGTCTGGTTTGTGACAGGCAAACTGTCCAGTGGGGTTTGTGACACATACATGCTATCAAATGGGGTTTATTGAAAACACATTTTCCCAAGGGATTTGTGACAATCACGCGCTGTCCAATGGGGTTTGTCACACCCACTTTGTCCAATGGGGTTTGTGACAAACACACTCTGTCCAATGGTGTTTGTGACACACACGATGTCCAAAGATTTTTGTGACACATACGCTGTCCAATGGGTTTTGTGACACACACTCTGTCCAATGGGGCTTGTGACACACACATTGTCCAATGGGGATTGTGACACACACACGCTGTCATATGGGGTTTGTGACACACAAACACAGTCCAGCGGGGTTTGGCACACCCAGTCTGTCCAATGGGGTTTGTGACACACAAACTGTGCAATGGGGTTTCTCACACACACTCTGTCCAATGGGGTTTGTAACACACACACTGTCTTAAGGGGTTTGTGATACACACACGCTGTCCAGTGGGTTTTGTGACACACACACTGTCAAATTGGATTTGTGGCACACGCATGGTATCAAATGGGGTTTGCGACACACACAATTTCCAGTGGGGTTTGTGACACACACACTGACCAATGGGGTTTGTCACACCCACTCTGTCCAATGGGGATTGTGACACACACACACTGTCCAATGGGAAATGTGACACACACATGCTGTCCAATGGGGATTGTGACAGACACATGAGGTGCAATGGTGTTTGTGACACGCATGCTGTCCAATGTGCTTGTGACACACACACACAGTCCGTAGGGGTTTGTGACACACATGCTGTCCAATGGGGTTTGTGACACTAACGCTGTCCAAGTGGGTTTGTGACACACACACTGTCCATTGGAGTTTGTAACACACACACGCTATCCAATGGAGTTTGTGACACACAGACTTTCCAATGGGGTTTGTGACACACACAAGGTCCGATGGTGTTTGTGACACACACACTCGGTCCAATGGGGGTTCTGACACACACACTGTCCAGTGTGGTTTGTGACACACAAGCTGTCCAGTGGGGTTTGTGACACACACACGCTATCAAATGGCGTTTATGACACACACACTGTGCAATGGCGATTGTGACAAACACACGCTGTACAATAGGATTTGTAACACACACATGCTATCCAATGGGTTTGTGACACACACACTTTTCAATGAGGTTTGTGACACACACGCTGGCCAATGGGTTTTGTGACAAACACATTGTCTAAAGGGGTTTTTGACACAGACACGCTGTCCAATGGGGTTTGTGACACACACACTGTCAAATGGGGTTTGTGACACACACGCTGGCCAATGGGTTTTGTGACAAACACATTGTCTAAAGACGTTTGTGACACACACACACTGTCCAATGGGGATTGTGACACACATGCGCTGTCCAATGGTGTTCGTGATACACACGCTGTCCAGTGGGGTTTTGAAACACACTCTGTCCAATAGGTTTTGTGACACACACACGGTCCAATAGGGATTGTGACACACACAGTGTACAATGGGTTTGTGACACACACTCTGTCAAATGGGGTTTATGACACACACACTGTCCAAAGGGGATTATGACACACACACACTGTCCAATGGGGTTTGTGACACACACAAGCTCCAATGGGGTTTGTGACACACACGCTGTCCGATGGGGATTGTGACACACAGACGCTGTCCAACGGTGTTTGTGACACGGATGCTGTCCGATGGGGTTTTTGACACACATACACAGTCCAGCGGGGTTTGTGACACACACACAGTTCAATGGGGTTTGTGACACACACGCTGTCAAATGGGGTTTTTGACATACCACATACACTCTGTCCAATGAGGTTTGTGACACACATACACTGTCCAATGGGGATTGTGATACACACACGCTGTCCAATGTTGCTTGTGACATGCATGCTGTTTAATGGTGTTTGTGAAAAATACACTGTTCAATTGGGATTGTGATACACACACGCTGTCCCATGGGGATTTTGACACACACACTGTCCAATGGGGTATCTCACACACACTCTGTCCAATGGGGTTTGTGACACACACATTGTCTAATGGGTATTGTGACACACACAATCTGTCCACTGGGGATTGTCGCACATACTCTGTCCAATGGGTTTTGTGACACACACACGCTGTCCAATGGTGTTTGTGACATACCCACTGTCCAATGGGGTTTGTGAACACATACGCAGACCAATAGGGTTCGTTACACGCACGCCTTCCAGTGGCGTTTCTAGCACACACACTGTCCAATAGGGTTTGTGAAAAACACACTGTCCAATGGGAATTGTGAAACACACTCAGACCAATGGGGTTTGTGACACACACACTGTCCAATGGGGGTTGTGACACACACGCTGTCCAGTGTGGTTCGTGACACTAAAGCTGTCCAGTCGGGTTTGTGACACACTCACGGTATCAAATGGCGTTTATGACACACACACTGTACAATGGGGATTGTGACAAACACACGCTGTGCAATAGGATTTGTGACACACAGACGTTATCCAATGGGTTTGTTACACACAGACGTTTCAATGAGGTTTGTGACACACGCTGTCCAATGGGTTTTGTGACAAACACATTGTCTAAAGGGTTTTGTGACACACACACGCTGTCCTATGGTGTCTGTGACACACACGCTGCCAAATGGGGTTTGTGACACACACACTGTCCAATGGGGATTGTGACACACATGCTCTGTCCAATGGCGTTCGTGACACACAGGCTGTCCAGTGGGGTTTTGACACACACTCTGTCAAATGGGGTTTATGACACACACACTGTCCAATGGGGTTTGTGACACACACTCTGTCAAATGGGGTTTGTGACACACCACACACGCTCTGTCCAATAGGGAATGTGACACACACGCTGTCCAATGGGGTTTGTGACACACATGCGCTGTCCAATGGGGTTCGTGACACACACGCTGTCCAGTGGGGTTTTGACACACACTCTGTCAAATGGGGTTTGTGACACACACTCTGTCCAATGGGGTTTGTGACACACACACTGTCTAATGGGTATTGTGACACACACAGGCTTTCCAATGGGGTTTGTCACACATACTCTGTCCAATGGGGTTTGTGACAAACACATGCTGTACAATGGTGTTTGTGACACACACACTGTCCAATGGGGTTTGTGAACACATACGCTGTCCAATGGGGTTCGTGACACACATGCTGTCCAGTGGGGTTTGAGACACACACACTATCCAATAGGGTTTGTGACACACACACTGTCCAATGGGGTTTCTGAAGACATACGCTGTCCAATGGGGATTGTGACACACACAAGGTCCAATGGGGTTTGTGACACACACGCTGTCCAATGGGGATTGTGACACACCACACACACTCTGTCCAATAGGGAATGTGACAGACACGCTGTCCAACGGGGTTTGTGACACACAGGCTGTCCAGTGGCGTTTGTGACACACACACTGTCCAATAGGGTTTGTGACACACACATGCTATACAATGGGGTTAGTAACACAGACACTTTCCAAGAGACGTTGTGACACAAACGCTGTCAAATGGGGTTTGTGTCACACACTCTGTCCAGGGGGGTTTGTGACACACAGACGGTCCAATGGGGTTTGCGAAACACACTCTGTCCTACGGGGTTTGTGACACACACACACTGTCCAATGGGGTTTGTGACACACACACTGTCCAATGGGTTTTGTGACACACACGCTGTCCAATGGAGATTGCAACACACACATGCTGTCCAATGTTGTTTGTGACACGCATGCTTTCCAATGGTGTTTGTGGCAAACAGGCTGTCCATTGCGGTTTGGGACACACACACTTTCCAAAGTGGTTTGTGTCACACACTCTGTCCAAAGGGGTTTGTGACACACACACTGTCCAGTGGGGTTTGTGACACACACACTGTCCAATATTGTTTGTGACACACACACTGTCCAATGGGGATTGTGAAAGACACACACTGTCCAACGGGGATTGTGACACACACTCGCTGTCCAATGTTGGTTGTGACATGTATGCTGTTTAATGGTGTTTGTGACAAACACGCTGTCCAATGGGGATTGTGATGCACACATCGTCCAATGTGGTTTGTCTCGCACACACTGTCCAATGGGGTTTGTGACACACACACTCTGTCCAATGGGGGTTGTGACACACACACACTGTCCCATGGGGATTGTGACACGCATGCTGTCCAAAGGGGTTTGTGACACACACACTGTCCAATGAGGTTTGTGACTTGCTCACTCTGTCCAATGGGGCTTGTGACACACACGCTGTCCAGTGGTGTTTGCGACACACACGCTGTCCAAAAGGGTTTGTGACACACACACGGTATCCAATGGGATTTGTGACATAAACACTTTCCAATGAGGTTTCTGACACACACGCTGTCAAATGGGGTTTCTGACACACACGCTGTTCAAATGGGGTTTGTGACACGCACACGCTGTCCCATGGGGTTTGTGAAATGCATGCTGTCCAATGGGACTTGTGACATACACACTGTCCAATGGGGTTTCTGACACACACACTGTCCAATGGGGTTTGTCACACACACTCTGTCCAATGGGGTTTGTGACACACAAGCTGTACAATGGGGTTTGTGACACACACACTCGGTCAAATGGGGGTTGTGACACACACGCTGTCCAGTGTGGTTTGTGACACACACACTGTCCAATGGGGTTTGTGACATACACGCTGTCAAATGGGGTTTGTGAGAAACCACACACACTCTGTCCAATGGGGAATGTGACAGACATGCTGTTCAATGGGGTTTGTGACACACACGCTGTCCAATGGGGTTTGTGACATACACACATTCCAATAGGGTTTGTGGCAAACACACGCAATCCAATTGGTTTTCTGACACACATGCTGTCACATGGGGTTTGTGACACGCACTCTGTCCAATGGGGTTTGTGACACACACACACTGTCCAATGGGGATTGTGATACACACACGCTGTCCCATGGGGTTTGTGACACGCATGCTGTCCAATGGAGTTTGGGACAGACACATTGTACAATGAGGACTGTGACACACACACTTTCCAGTGGGGTTTTTGACACACACACTGTCCAATGGGGTTTCTCAAACACACTCTTTCCAATGGGGCTTGTGAAACACACGCTGTCTAACGGGGTTCTTGACACACACACTGTCCAATAGTGTTTGTGACACACACACGCTATCCTATGGTGTTTATGACACACACACTTTCCAATGGTTTTTCTGACACACACGGTGTCCAATGGGTTTTGTGACACACATGCTATCCAATGGGGTTTGTGACACACACACGCTATCCAATGGGGTTTGTGTCACACAAACTGTCCAATGGGCATTGTGACACACACACACTGTCCAATGCGGATTGTGACATACACACGCTGTCCAGTGGGGTTTGTGTCACACATGCTATATAGGTGAGTTTGTAAAGAACACGCTGTCCAATGGGGTTTGTGACACACACACTGTCCAGGGGGGTTTGTGACACACACGCTGTCCAATTTGCTTTCTGACACACACGCTGTCCAATGGGGTTTGTGACTCAGATAATCTCCAGGGGTGTTTGTTGAACACACGCTGTCCAGAGGGGTTTTTGACACACACACTGTCCAATGGGTATTGTGACACACACACCATGTCCAATGGCGTTTGTGACACACACACGCTCCAAAGGGGTTTCGACACACACACGCTGTCCAATGGGGTTTGCGATACACACACGCTATCCAATGGGGATTGTGACACAAACACTGTCCAATGGGGATTGTTACACACACACACGCATTCCCATTAGTTTTTTCACACGCATGCTGTCCAATGGGGTTTGTGACACACACACTGTCCAATGGGGTTTGTAACACACACGCTCTCCAATGGGTTTTGTGACACACACAATCTGTCCAATGGGGCTTGTGACACCCACACTGTACAGGGGGGTTTGTTACACACACTCTATCCAATGGGGTGTGTGACACACAAAGTTTACAATGGGGTTTGTGACATACACACTGTCCAGGGGGGCTTGTGACAGACACACTGATTAATGGGGTTTCTCACACACACTCTCTATCCAATGGGGTTTGTGACACAAAACTCTCCAATGGACATTGTTACACACACACGCTGTCTAATAGGGTTTGTGACACAGACACTCTGTCCATCGGGGCTTGTGACACACACGCTGTCCAATGGGCATTGTGACACACACACGCTGTAACATAGGGTTTGTGACACGCATGCTGTCAAATGGGGTTTGTGACACACACATTGTCCTGAGGGGTTTATGACTCAGAGACTCTCCAGGGTTGTTTGTGACACACACGCTATCCAGAGGGGTTTGCAACACACACACTGTCCAATGGGTTTGTGACACACACACGCTGTCCAATTGGGTTTTTAACACACACGCTGCCCAATGGGATTTGTGACATACACACTCTCCAGGGTGGTTTGTGACAAAGACGCTGCAGAATTGGGTTTGTGAAACACACTCTGTCCGATGGGGATTGTGACACTCACACGCTGTCCAATGGGGTTTGAGACACGGATGCTGTCCCATGGGGTTCATGACAAACACTCTGTCCAATAGGGTTTGTGACTTACACATGCTATACAACGGGGTTTGTGACACACACACTTTCCAATGTGGTTTGTGACACACACGATGTCCAATGGGGTTTGTGACACCCGCACTGTCCAGGGGGGTTTGTGACACACACGCTCTCCAATTTGGTTTGTGACACATACGCTATCCAATGGGGTTTGTGACACAGACAATCTCCAGGGGTGTTTGTGAAACACACGCTGTCCAGAGGGGTTTGTGACACACACACTGTCCAATGGGGATTGTGACACACACACTGTCCAATGGGGTTTGTGACACACACTCTCCAAAGGGGTTTGACACACACACGCTGTCCAATGGGGTTTTCGACACACACACGCTATCCAATGGGGATTGTGACACACACACTGTCCAAGGCGGATTGTGACACACACAAACTCTGTCCAATGGGGTTGTTGACAAACAAACTGTCCAATGGGGTTTGTGACACATACGCTGTCCAATGGAGTTTGTCACACACACTCTGTTCAATGGGGACTGTGACACATACACGCTGTCCAGAAAGTTTTGTGATGCACACACTGTCTAATGGGGATTATGACACACACACGCTGTCCCATAGGTTTTTTCACACACATGCTGTCCAATGGGGTTTGTGACACACACACTGTCCAATGGGGTTTGTAACACACACGCTCTCCAATGGGTTTTGTGAAACACACAATCTGTCCAATGGGGCATGTGATACACACACTGTACAGGGGGGTTTGTTACACACACTCTATCCAAAGGGGTCTGTGACACACAAAGTTTCCAATGGGGTTTGTGCCATACACACTGTCCAGGGGGGATTGTGACACACACACTGATTAATGGGGTTTCTCACACACACTCTGTTCAATGGGGTTTGTGACACACAACTCTCCAATGGGCATTGTTACACACACACCCTGTCTAATGGGTTAGTGACACACACACTCTGTCCAACGAGGCTTGTGACACACACGCTGTCCAATGGGTATTGTGACACACACACGCTGTAACATGGGGTTTGTGACACACATGCTGTCCAATGGGGTTTGTGACACACACAATGTCTCGAGGGGTTTGTGACTCAGAGACTCTCCAGGGTTGTTTGTGACACACACGCTGTTCAGAGGGGTTTGTGACACACACACCGTTCAAAGGGGTTTGTGACACACACGCTGTCCAATGGGATTTGTGACACACACACTGTCCAGTGGGGTTTGTGACACACACACTGTCAAATGGGATTTGTGAAACACACTCTGTCCGATGGGGATTGTGACACACACGCTGTCCAATGGGGTTTGAGAAACGGGCGCTGTCCCATGGGGTTCATGACAAACACTGTGTCCAATAGGGTTTGTGACATACACACGCTATACAATGGGATTTGTGACACACAGACTTTCCAATGTGGTTTGTGACACACACGCTGTCCAATGGGGTTTGTGACACACAGACTGTCTAAAGGGTTTGTGACACATCCACGCTCTCCCAAGGTGTTTCTGACACACACGCTGTCAAATGGGGTTTGTGACACCCGCACTGTCCAGGGGGGTTTGTGACACACACACTGTCTGTCCAATGGGGTTTGTCACACACACTCTGTCCAATGGGGTTTCTGACACACACGCTGTCCAATGGGGATTGGGACATACACACGCTGTCCAATGGGGATTGTGATACACACACGCTGTCCAATGGGGATTGTGATATACACACGCTGTCCAATGGTGTTTGTGATACGCATGCTGACCAGTGGTGTTTGTGACACACACGCTGAATATTGCGGTTTGGGACACACACACTTTCCAAAGGGGTTTGTGTCATACACGCTGTCCAATGGGGTTTGTGACACACACAGTGTCCAGGGGGGTTTGTGACACAAACGCTGTACAGAGGGGTTTGTGACACACACACTGTCCAATGGGCTTAGTGACACACAAGTTGTCCAATGGGGTTTCTGACACACACACTCAGTCCAATGGGGCTTGTGACACACACGGTGTCAAATGGGGTTCGTGACACATATGCTGTCCAGTGGGATTTGTGAACACACAAACTTTTCAATAGGGTTTGTGACACAGACACGCTATACAATGGGATTTGTGACACACACGCTGTCCAGGGGGGTTTGTGACACACACGCTGTCTAATGGGGTCTGTGACACACACAGTTTCCAATGTGGTTTCTGACACACACACTGTCCAAAGGGGTTTGTGACATTCAATTGTCCAATGGGGATTGTACCACACACATGCTGTCCAATGTGGTTTGTGAAACACACACTCTGTCCAATGGGGCTTGTGACATACACGCTGTCTAGAGGGGTTTGCGACACACACACTGTCCGGACGGGTTTGCGATAAACACAATGTCCAATGAGCTTTGTGACACATACACTGTACAGGGGGGTTTGTGACCCACACACTGTCCAGTGGGTTTTGTGACACACACACTTTCCAATGGGTTTTGTGACTCACACGCTGTCCGATGGTGTTTGTGACACACGCACTATCAAGGCGGGTTTGTGACAAACACACTGTGCAATGGGCTTTGTGACACACACACTGTCTAATGGGTTTTGTGACACTCACGCGCTGTCCAATGGTGTTTGTGACACCCACATTGTCCATTGTGTTTTGTGACACACAGACTGTTCAGGGGGGTTTGAGACACACACACTGTCCAATGGGGTTTGTGACACACACACGCTGTCCCATGGGTTTTTTCACACGCATGCTGTCCAATGGGGTTTGTGACACACACGCTGTCCAATGGGGTTTGTAACACACACGCTCTCCAATGGGTTTTGTGACACACACAATCTGGCCAATGGGGCTTGTGACACACACACTGTACAGGGGGGTTTGTTACACACGCTCTATCCAATGGGGTCTGTGACACACAAAGTTTCCAATGGGGTTTGTGACACACACGCTGTCCAATGGGAATTGTGATACACACACGCTGTCCAATGGTGTTTGTGATACGCATGCTGACCAATGGTGTTTGTGACACACACGCTGAATATTGCGGTTTGGGACACACACACTTTCCAAAGGGGTTTGTGTCATACACGCTGTCCAATGGGGTTTGTGACACACACAGTGTCCAGGGGGGTTTGTGACACAAACGCTGTACAGAGGGGTTTGTGACACACACACTGTAAAATGGGCTTAGTGACACACAAGTTGTCCAATGGGGTTTCTGACACACACACTCAGTCCAATGGGGCTTGTGACACACACGGTGTCCAATGGGGTTCGTGACACATACGCTGTCCAGTGGGATTTGTGAACACCCAAACTTTTCAATAGGGTTTGTAACACAGACACGCTATACAATGGGTTTTGTGACACACACGCTGTCCAGGAGGGTTTGTGACACACACGCTGTCTAATGGGGTCTGTGACACACACAGTTTCCAATGTGGTTTCTGACACACACACTGTCCAAAGGCGTTTGTGACATACAATTGTCCAATGGGGATTGTGACACACACACGCTGTCCAATGGGGTTTTGACACACACAGTCTAATGGATTTTGTGACACTCACACGCTGTCCAATGGTGTTTGTGACACGCACGCTGTCCATTGTGTTTTGTGACACACACACTGTTCAGGAGGGTTTGTGACACACACACTGTCCAGAGGGTTTGCGACACACACACTCTGTCCAGTGGGGGTTGTGATGACACACGTTGTTCAATGGGGTTTCTGACACATGCACTCTGTCCAATGGGGGTTGTGACAGACACGATGTCCAATGGGGTTTGTGACAAACACACGCTATACAATGGGATTTGTGATACACACACTGTCCAATGGGGTTGGTGACAAATACACGCTATCCAATGTGTTTTGTTACACACACGCTGTGCAATGGGATTTCTGACACACACACTGTCTAATGGGGTTTGTGACAAACACACTGTCCAATACGGATTGTGACAGACACAAGCTGTCCCATGCTCTTTGTGACACGCACGCTGTCCAAAGTGGTTTGTGACACACACATTGTACAGGGGTGTTTGTGACACACACACTGTCCAATGGGGTTTGTGACACATAGGCTGTCCAATGGTTTTTGTGACACACACACTCTGTCCAATGGGGCTTTTGACACACACACAGTCCAATGGGGATTGTGACACACACACTGTACAGGGGGGTTTGTGACACACCCTGTGTCCAATGGGATTTGTGACACACACACTGTCCAATGGGGATTGTGACTCACACAAACTCTGTCCAATGGGGTTGGTGACACACAAACTGTCCAATAGTGTTTGTGAAACACACGCTGTCCAATGGGGTTTGTTACACAGATGCTTCCCAATGGGGTTTGTTACACACACACTTTCCAGGGGGGTTTGTGACACACACGCTGTCCAGTGGGGATTGTGACACACACGCTGTCCAGAGGTTTTTGTGACCCACACACATTCCAATGGAGATTGTGACAGACACGCTGTCCAATGGGGTTTGTGAAACACACACACTGTCCAATGGGGATTGTGACACACACACGCTGTCCAATGTTGGTTGTGACACACATGCTGTCCAATGGTGTGTGTGACAAACACGCTGCCCATTGCGGTTTGGGACAGACTCAATTTCCTATCTTGGGCCTTGAAAAGCAAGTCCTTTGGCGACACGGTACGCCAGAAAGAATTGAATCAGACAACGGTACTCATTTCAAAAACAGTCTTATAGACAATTGGGCCAAAGAACATGGTATTGAGTGGGTATATCATATTCTATATCATGCACCAGCCTCTGGGAAAATTGAAAGGTACAATGGTTTGCTAAAAACTACACTAAAGGCACTTGGTGGTGGAACCTTTAAAAATTGGGACTCACATTTAGCAAAAGCCACTTGGTTGGTCAACACCTGGGGATCAACCAATCGAGCCGGGCCTGCCCAATCAGAAATTCCACGGACTGCAGAAGGAGATAAAGTCCCTGTAGTACACATGAAAAACATGTTAGGAAAGGCAGTCTGGGTTACTCCTGCCTCAGGCAAAGGCAAGCCCATTCGTGGGATTGTTTTTGCCCAGGGACCTGGCAGCACCTGGTGGGTGATGCTTAAGGATGGAGAAGTTCGGTGTGTACCTCAAGGGGATTTGAGTTTAGGTGAAAATATTCAATACTGAACTGCATGATGTGAATTGCCATGCTAACAGTGTTTAATAAGTGTCTTCCAGATCAAGACAATGATGATGAAACCAGAGCTAGCTTCTTCGAGTGGCGCCTGACAACTTCTTCGAAGTTGATATCTTTAACCCACAAACAGTGGTAATGAGATGCACTTGTACCATTTTTCCTGCCCTGGGAGACTGTCGTGACAAAACGAACTTAATGAACTTTTTAAAGGATGGTCCACTGATTAATTACTCCTGTGTATATATGTACATATGTATATATAGATATATAGTTGTAGTGATTAATTAGATTATATTGATAGATTGTATTGATAAGGTTTAAGCATTCAGTGAATGGCATATTATAAGGGGTGGAATGTCCTGGTTTAGTTAAAAACAAGTATCTCTTTCAGTGAATTTGCCTGTCAGCTAAAGCCTTCATATTAACTGCATTTTCCTGGAGAACCAGACACATGTTTTGGTAAACCTAGCAATGGAATGCAAACTTATTGATAAGCACGGATGGACATCTCGTGAGAGGGGCGACGAGAAGAAAGAGACCAAGAAACTGACCAACTGTGTATAACATTCCATTCACTTGAATACTTCATATAAAAGTGGGAGATCACAAGGATCTCGTTCGCTTTTCCCCTTTTGCCTTTTTCCCTTCTGCTCATGGCCGACATTAGAAGAGGACCTTGCTAGTCGTCCCTGCGAACTGAGGCCTAGTGAGAGACTGAATCCAGCTCCGGTTGGCTGCAGAGTCTAATCCAGGACTTTAGTTGCCGGCTCTGCAGTTGCTGAGACTTTCAAGATTGGTTTTGTATATTTTGTATTATTTTCTCTATTCTTATTAGTAGCATTAGTAAAACATCTTTAATTTTTTCCAACTCTCTTCACTCTGTCCTTCTTTTCCTCCCAATTGCCTCTCCTTAGTGGAAAGCGGGGAGAGGGAGAGGAAAGTGGGGGCGGGGAGAGGGGGTTAACAATACATCTGCCAGGGTTTTATTGTCACCCCGCAATCTTAACCCTCGACACACACACGGTGTCCAAAGGGGATTGCGACACACACGTTGTGCAATGGCGTTTGTGACACAGAAACTGTCAAGGGGTGTTTGTGACACACACACTGTCCAGGGGGGTTTGAGACACACACGCTGTTCAATGGTGTTTGAGACACAGAGGCTGTCAAATGGGGATTGTGACACACAGGCTGTTCAATAGGGATTGTGACTCACACACGCTGTCCAAAGGGGTTTATGGCACACACACTGTGCAAATGGGTTTGTGACACACACACGCTGTCCAATGGGGTTTATGCCACACATACTCTATCCAATGGGGTTTCTGACACACAAGCTTTCCAATAGGGTTTGTGACACACACGCGCTGTACAATGGGGTTTGTGACACACACATTCCAATGGGTTTTGTGACACACATGCTGTCCAAAGCGTTTTGTGACACACACACTGTTTAATGGGTTTTGTGACACACACTCGCTGTCCAATTGTGTTTGTGACACACACGCTGTCAAATGGGGTTTGTGACACACACACTGTCCAATGGGATTTGTGACACAAACGCTGTATAATGGGTTTAGTGACACACACACAATCTAATGGGGTTGTGACACACAATCGCTGTCCAATGGCGTTTGTAGACACACACGCTGTGAAATGCTGTTTGTGACACAGACACTGTCCAGGGGGGTTTGTGACACACACACTGTCCAGGTGGGTTTGAGACACACAAGCTGTTCAATGGGGATTGTGACATGCACTCTGTCCAATAGGGTTTATGGCACACACACACTGTCCAATGGGGTTTGTGTCACAGACACTTTCCAATGAGTTTTATGATACACACTCTGCCCAATGGGTTTTGTGAAACACACACAGTCTAAGGGGGTTTGTGACACACACTCGTTGTCCAATGGTTCTTGTAAAACACACATGCTGTCCAATGGGGTTTGTGGCACACACACTGTCTAATGGGGTGTGTGAAATACACTCGCTGTCCAATGGTGTTTGTGACACAGACACACTATCCAGTGGGGTTTGTGACACACACACTGTCCAATGGGGTTTGTGACACACATGCTGTACAATGGGGTTTGTGACACACACAGTGTCCCCTGGGGTTTGTGACACACACGCTGCCCCATGCCTTTTGTGACACACGAGCTGTCCAATGTGGATTGTGACAAAAACATGCTGTCCAATGGGGTTTATGGCACACACACTCTCCAATGGGTTTTGTGAGACACACACACTATTCAATTGGGATTGTGAAACACACACATTCCAATGGGGTTTGTGACACACAGGATGTCCAAGGTGTTTTGTGACACACACACTGTCCAATGGGGTTTGTGACACACACGCTGTCCAATGGTGTTTGTGACACACCCATGCTTTCCAAAGGGATTTGTGACACACACACGCTATTAAGTGGGGTTTCTGACACCCATGCTGTCCAACGGGGTTTGTAATCCAGAAACTGTCAAGAGGGATTTGTGACACACAAAGTGTCTCAGTTACCTGAGACACTTAGACTAAGCCTAAAATACGCAGATCTCTCCATAAGGATGGTTTTCATACTGTACGTCCACAATCTGCTGGCAGTACAAAAAAATAAGCTGTAGATCTCCTTAGGCTGAGTCATGCTGCTTTGGTGCAGGGATCAGGCATATCATGGGAATATTTCACCATTTCTGCCCTCGTTTTCAGTGTATTACACCAAAACACCCACTTGCTGATTTCCTTTCAAGAGGAAAGGCTGCGATTTGCAGAATACCTCTGTTTTGGGGAAGTGAGAAATTGCTGAGTTGACACCAAGTCCGTCAGTGTCCCTGTCACCTGCAGAGTCACCGCATCTCACCACGGTAAGCGGGCATTGTGACAAAGTACGATGTCAGCTGGGTGTGACAGAGAGCCGCCCCCTAGGGGAGGAGGAGCCTGTCAGCCCCGGGCCTGTCACTGCCTGCTGTCCCTCCTGTTACCAGCCAGGCCTCTGAAAACTGGTCAAACCATGCCCAGACTTGGGGCCAAAGGGGCCCAAAGTCTCCAACAGACAAGTCTGGAAAAAAGATATGGGGCAGAGGGAGAAAGCGAAGGGAGCAGAACAAAAGGAAAGGAAGAATAAAAAGTAGTGTTGGGCTGCAGGAGTGAGATGGATGAATTGCCATTAAAGAGGCAGGAAGCAGGAGAGTGAGAGAAAAGGAAAGAAGAGACATGCAGCCAGACGAGGGGTTAGTGAGAGAGGGTGGGACAGAGAACAGGATGAGAAGGAAATAAGGCAAGGCAAGGACAGGCAAGGATAGGCAAGGCAAGGCTAGGCTGCAGGACATTTTTTTGCTTTTTAGTTTCTAGCACATTCGTCTTCAGACGTGGTGGATAGCCATAAGACCGTATGGATTAGGCCCAAGCAAAAACCCCAGCTACTTGAGACACTTAGACTAAGCCTAAAATACGCAGATCTCTCCATAAGGATGGTTTTTATACTGTACTTTCACAATCTGCTGGCAGTACAAAAATATAAGCTGCAGATCTCCTTAGGCTGAATCATGGTGCTTTGGTGTAGGGATCATGCATATCATGGGAATATTTCACCATTTCTACTCTGGTTTTAGTGTATTACACCAAAACACACACCTGATGACATCCTTTCAAGAGCAAAGGCAGCAATTTGCAGAATTCCGCTTCTTAGAGGAAGTGAGAAATTGCTGAGCTGACACCAAGTCCTGCATTGTCCCTGTTGCCTCCAGAGTCACCGCATCCTCACCACGGTAGCGGGCATTGTGACAAAGGTTCTATGTCAGATGGATGTGGCAGACGAGCGCCCCCTAGGGGATGGGGAGCCTGTAAGCCCCGGGCCTGTCACTGCCTGCTGTCCCTGCTGTCACCAGCCAGGGCACTGAAAAGTGGTCAAACCATGCCCAGACATGGGGCCAATTTGGCCCAAAGTCTCCAACAGACAGGTTGTGAAGAAAGATATGGGACAGAGGGCGAAAGTGAAGGGAGCAGGAGAAAGGGAAGGAAGAATAAAAAAAGTGTTGGGCTGCAGAAGTGAGATGAAGGAATTGAAAGAAAATGGCAGGAAGCAGGAGAGTGAGAGAGAAAAGGAAAGAAGAGACATGCGGCCAGACGAGGGGTTAGTGAGAGAGGATGGGACAGAGAACAGAATGGGAAGGAAAGAAGGCAAGGCAAGGACAGGCAAGGCAAGGCTAGGCTGCAGGACATTTTTTTGTTTTATAGTTTCTAGCACATTCGTCTTCAGACTAGGAGGAAAGCCATAAGACCGTATGGATTAGGCCCAAGCAAAAACCCCAGCTACTTTAGAGACTTAGACTAAGCATAAAATACGAAGATCTCTCTGTAAGGATTGTTTTTATACTGTACTTCCACAATCTGCTGGCAGTAAAAAAAAATAAGCTGCAGATCTCCTTAGGCTGAGTCATGATGTTTTGTTGCAGGGACCATGCATATCATGGGAATATTTCACCATTTCTGCTCTGGTTTTCAGTGTATGACACCAAAAGACCCACCTGATGACATCCTTTCAAGAGCAAAGGCAGCAATTTGCAGAATTCCGCTTCTTTGGGGAAGTGAGAAATTGCTGAGCTGACACCAAGTCCTGCAGTGTCCCTGTCACCTGCAGAGTCACCGCATACTCGCCACGGTAGCGGGCATTGCGACAAAGGTCCTATGTCAGCTGGGTGTGGCAGCCTGGTGCCTCCTAGAGGATGGGGAGCCTGTCAGCCCCGGGCCTGTCACTGCCGGCTGTCCCTGATGTCACCAGCCAGGCCTCTGAAACCTTGTCAATCCATGCCCAGACGTGTGGCCAATTTGGCCCAAATTCTCCAACAGACAAGACGGGAAGAAAGATATGGGACAGAGGGAGAAAGCGAAGGGAGCAGGAGAAAGGGAAGGAAGAATAAAAAGAAGTGTTGGGCTGCAGAAGTGAGATGGAGGAATTGCAAGAAAAGAGGCAGGAAGCAGAGGAGTGAGAGAAAAGGAAAGTAGAGACATGCAGCCAGACGAGGGGTTAGTGAGAGAGGATGGGACAGAGAACAGGATGGGAAGGAAATAAGGCAAGGCAAGGACAGGCAAGGACAGGCAAGGCAAGGCTAGGCTGCAGGACATTTTTTTGCTTTATAGTTTCTAGCACATTCGTCTTCAGACTAGGAGGAAAGCCAAAAATACGAAGATCTCTACATAAGGTTGGTTTTTATACTGTATTCCACAATCTGCTGGCAGTACAAAAAAATAAGCTGCAGATCTCCTTAGGCTGAGTCATGGTGCTTTGGTGCAGGAACCATGCATATCATGGGAATATTTCACTATTTCTGCTCTGGTTTTCAGTGTATTACACCAAAACACCCACCTGATGACATCCTTTCAAGAGTAAAGGCAGCAATTTGCAGAATTCCGCTTCTTTGGGGAACTGAGAAATTGCTGAGCTGACACCAAGTCCTGCAGTGTCTTCAGAAAAGATAGGTAGGGTAGGAGTGGTGGAGGGGTGGCTTTATATGTTAGAGAGTCACTCGACTCTGTTAAACTTGAGGTCAGTATGCAGGTTTGAATTCCTGTGGAGCAGAATCAGGGGGAAGTCCAACAAGGCTGACATCCTCGTGGGTGTCTGTTATAGACCGCGCAACCAGGACAATGAAGGAGATGAATTATTCTACAAGCAGCTGGCAGATGTCTCAAAATCGATGGCCCTTGTTCTTGTGGGTGACTTTAACCTGCCGGATATCTGCTGGGAGGTCAATACTGCACAGAAGAGGCAGTCTAGGAAGTTCCTAGAGTGTATAGAGGACAATTTCCTTCATCAGCTGGTAAATGAGCCCACCAGGGGCAAGACCCCGCTAGACCTACTGTTTACAAACAGAGAAGGGCTGGTGGGAGATGTAGTGGTTGGAGGCCGCCTGGGGCATAGCAACCATGAAATAACAGAATTTTCAGTACTCAGAGATGCAGGGAGAACCATTAACAAAAACTCTATGCTGGACTTCCCGAGGGCAGATTTTTGCCTATTCAGAAGTCTAGTTCAGAGCATACCCTGGGAAACAATGCTTAAAAACAAGGGGGCCCGGGAGGGTTGGACATGCTTCAAGCAGGTGGTTTTGAGTGCACAGGAACAGGCTATACCAGTGTGCCGAAAGGCTAGCCGGCAGGGAAGACAACCGGCTTGGCTAAACAGGGAGATTCTGAATGAAATCAGAAATAAAAAGAGACTTTACCGACTGTGGAAAAAAGGCCTGGCTACTTATGAAGGATTTATGGAAATAGCTAGATCATGCAGAAAAAAGATCAGGGAAACAAAAGTGCAATTTGAAGTTAACTTGGCCAATTCTGACAGGGATAATAAAAAGTCCTTCTTCAAATATGTTAATAACAAAAGGAGGGGCAAGGAAAACCTCCATTCTCTGTTGGACTCTGAAGGAAATATAGTTAACAAAGATGAGGAGAAAGCTGAGGTACTTAATACCTACTTTGCCTCAGTTTTTACCAGTGAGACAGGTGGCCCTCAGGACAACTCATCTCTGGAGGTGGTTGACAGAGATAGGAAGCCAAATAGGCCCCTTGTATTCCAGGAGGAAATAGTTGGTGATTTACTGAGCCATCTGGATCCTCACAAGTCTATGGGACCAGATGGGATCCATCCTAGGGTGATGAGGGAGCTAGCAGAAGAACTTGCCAAGCCGCTCTCCATCATCTTCCAACAGTCCTGGCTCACTGGGGAGGTCCCATATGATTGAAAATTGGCCAATGTTACCCCAGTCCACAAAAAGGGCTGCAGAGCTGACCCTGGCAACTACAGGCCTGTCAGTCTGACCTCGGTGCCTGGCAGGGTTATGGAGCAGATCATCCTGAGTGGAATCACACAGCACCTTCAGGATGGACAAGGGATCAGACCCAGCCAGCATGGGTTTAGGAGGGGCAGGTCCTGTCTGACCAGCCTGATCTCCTTTTATGATCAGGTGACCCAGCTGGTGGATGAGGGGAAAGCCATGGATGTGGTCTATCTGGACTTCAGCAAGGTCTTTGACACTGTCTCCCATAATATACTCTTGCAAAAGCTGGTAGCCCATGGCTTGGACAAGTGCACTCTACGCTGGGTTAAGAACTGGCTGGAGGGCCGGGCCCAGAGAGTGCTGGTGAACGGGGCTGCATCCAGCTGGCGGCCAGTCACTAGTGGTGTTCCCCAGGGGTCAGTGTTGGGTCCAGTCCTGTTTAACATCTTTATTGATGATTTAGATGAGGGGATTGAGACCATCATCAGCAAATTTGCTGATGACACCAAGTTGGGAGGGAGTGTCGTCCTACTGGAAGGCAGGAGGGCTCTGCAGAGGGATCTGGATAGACTGGAAAAATGGGCTGATTCCAATGGGATGAAGTTCAATAAGGCCAAGTGCCGGGTGCTGCACTTTGGTCACAACAACCCCCTGCAGCACTACAGGCTGGGCACAGAGTGGCTGGAGAGCAGTCAGACAGAAAGGGACCTGGGGGTACTAATTGACAGGAAGCTCAACATGAGCCAACAGTGTGCCCAGGTGGCCAAGAAGGCCAACGGTATCCTGTCCTGTATCAAAAATAGCGTGGTCAGCAGGACAAGGGAAGTGATCCTTCCCCTGTACTCTGCATCGGTGAGGCCACATCTGGAGTATTGTGTTCAGTTCTGGGCCTCTCAGTTCAGGAAAGACATTGAAGTGCTGGAGCGGGTCCAGAGAAGAGCAACACGACTGGTGAAGGGACTTGAACACAAGCCCTATGGGGAGAGGCTGAGGGAGCTGGGGTTGTTTAGTCTAGAGAAGAGGAGGCTTAGAGGTGACCTCAGCACTCTCTATAACTACCTGAAGGGAAGTTATAGCCAGGTGGGGATTGGTCTCTTCTCCCAGGCAGTTAGCAATAGGACAAGGGGGCATGGGCTTAAACTCTACCAGGGGAAATTTAGACTGGATATCAGAAAGAAATTCTTTACAGAGAGAGTGGTCAGGCATTGGAATGGCCTGCCCAGGGAGGTAGTGGACTCGCCGTCCCTAGAGGTTTTTAAACTGAGATTGGACATGGAACTTAGTGCCATGATCTAGTAAACGGACTAGAGTTGGACCAAGAGTTGGACTTGATGATCGCTGAGGTCTTTTCTAACCCAGTCGATTCTGTGATTCTGTGATTCTGTGATTCTGTGATTATGTGATTCTGTGAATAAAAAGTAGTGTTGGGCTGCAGGAGAGAGATGGAGGAATTGCAGGAAAAGAGGCAGGGAGCAGGAGAGTGAGAGAAAAGGAAAGAAGAGACATGCAGCCAGACGAGGGGTTAGTGAGAGAGGATGGGACAGAGAAAAGGATGAGAAGGAAATAAGGCAAGACAAGGACAGGCAAGGATAGGCAAGGCTGCAGGACATTTTTTTGCTTTATAGTTTCTAGCACATTCGTCTTCAGACTAGGAGGAAAGCCAGAAGACCGTATGGATTAGGCCCAAGCAAAAACCCCAGCTACTTGAGACACTTAGACTAAGCCTAAAATATGCAGATCTCTCCATAAGGATGGTTTTTATACTGTACTTCCACAATCTGCTGGCAGTACAAAAAATAAGCTGCAGATCTCCTTAGGCTGAGTCATGGTGCTTTGGTGCAGGGACCATGCATATCATGGGAATATTTCACTATTTCTGCTCTGGTTTTCAGTGTATGACACCAAAACACCCACCTGATGACATCCTTTCAAGAGCAAAGGCAGCAATTTGCAGAATTCCGCTTCTTTGGGGAAGTGAGAAATTGCTGAGCTACCACCAAGTCCTGCAGTGTCCCTGTCACCTGGAGAGTCACCGCATCCTCGCCACGGTAGCGGGCATTGTGAAAAAGGTTCTTTGTCAGATGGGTGTGGCAGCCAGGCGCCCCCTAGGGGATGGGGAGCCTGCCAGCCCCGGGCCTGTCACTGCCTGCTGCCCCTGCTGTCACCAGCCAGGCCTCTGAAAATTGGTCAAACCATGCCCAGTCTTGGGGCCTGTTTGGCACAAAGTCTTGAAAAGACAAGTCGGGAAGAAAGATATGGGACAGAGGGAGAAAGCGAAGGGAGCAGGAGAAAGGGAAGGAAGAATAATAAGCAGTGTTGGGCTGCAGGAGTGAGATGGAGGAATTGCAGGAAAAGAGGCAGGAAGCAGGAGAGTGAGAGAAAAGGAAAGAAGAGACATGCAGCCAGACGAGGGGTAAGTGAGAGTGGATGGGACAGAGAACAGGATGAGAAAGAAATAAGGCAAGACCAGGACAGGCAAGAACAGGCAAAGCAAGGCTAGGCTGCAGGACATGTTTTTGCTTTATAGTTTCCAGCACATTCGTCTTCAGACTAGGATTAAGACCATAAGACCATACGGATTAGGCCCAAGTAAAAACCCCAGCTACTTGAGATACTTAGACTAAGCCTAAAATACGCAGATCTCTCCATAAGGATGGTTTTTATACTGTGCTTCCACAATCTGCTGGCAGTACAAAAATATAAGCTGCAGATCTCCTTAGGCTGAGTCATGGTGCTTTGGTGCAGGGACCATGCATATCATGGGAATATTTCACCATTTCTGCTCTGGTTTTCAGTGTATGACACCAAAAAACCCACCTGATGATATCCTTTCAAGAGCAAAGGCAGCAATTTGCAGAATTCCGCTTCTTTGGGGAAGTGAGAAATTGCTGAGCTGCCACCAAGTCCTGCAGTGTCCCTGTCACCTGCAGAGTCACCACATACTCGCCACGGTAGCGGGCATTGTGACAAAGGTTCTATGTCAGCTGGGTGTGGCAGCCAGGCGCCCCCTAGGGGATGGGGAGCCTGTCAGCCCCGGGCCTGTCACTGCCTGCTGTCCCTGCTGTCACCAGCCAGGCCTCTGAAAATTGGTCAAACCATGCCCAGACTTGGGGCCAATTTTGCCCAAAGTCTTGAAAAGACAAGTCGGGAAGAAAGATATGGGACAGAGGGAGAAAGCGAAGGGAGCAGGAGAAAGGGAAGGAAGAATAAAAAGTAGTGTTGGGCTGCAGGAGTGAGATGGAGGAATTGCCATTAAAGAGGCAGGAAGCAGGAGAGTGAGAGAAAAGGATAGACGAGACTTGCAGCCAGACGAGGGGTTAGTGAGAGAGGATGGGACAGAGAACAGGATGAGAAGGAAATAAGGCAAGGCAAGGACAGGCAAGGACAGGCAAAGCAAGGCTAGGCTGCAGGACATTTTCTCGCTTTATAGTTTCTAGCACATTCGTCTTCAGACCAAGAGTAAGGGCATAAGACCGTATGGATTAGGCCCAAGCAAAAACCCCAGCTACTTGAGACACTTAGACTAAGCCTAAAATACGCAGATCTCTCCATAAGGATGGTTTTTATACTGTGCTTCCACAATCTGCTGGCAGTACAAAAAAAATAAGCTGCAGATCTCCTTAGGCTGAGTCATGGTGCTTTGGTGCAGGGACCATGCATATCATGGGAATAGTTCACCATTTCTGCTCTGGTTTTCAGAGTACGACACCAAAACACTCACCTGATGATATCCTTTCAAGAGCAAAGGCAGCAATTTGCAGAATTCCGCTTCTTTGGGGAACTGAGAAATTGCTGAGCTGCCACCAAGTCCTGCAGTGTCCCTGTCACCTGCAGAGTCACCAGATATTCGCCACGGTAGCGGGCATTGTGACAAAGGTTCTATCTCAGCTGGGTGTGGCAGCCAGGCGCCCCCTAGGGGATGGGGAGCCTGCCAGCCCCGGGCCTGTCACTGCCTGCTGCCCCTGCTGTCACCAGCCAGGCCTCTGAAAATTGGTCAAACCATGCCCAGACTTGGGGCCAATATGCCCCAAAGTCTTGAAAAGACAAGTCGGGAAGAAAGATATGGGACAGAGGGAGAAAGCGAAGGGAGCAGGAGAAAGGGAAGGAAGAATAAAAAGTAGTGTTGGGCTTCAGGAGTGAGATGGAGGAATTGCAGGAAAAGAGGCAGGAAGCAGGAGACTGAGAGAAAAGGAAAGACGAGACATGCAGCCAGACGAGGGGTTAGTGAGAGAGGATGGGACAGAGAACAGGATGAGAAGGAAATAAGGCAAGGCAAGGACAGGCAAGGACAGGCAAAGCAAGGCTAGGCTGCAGGACATTTTTTCGCTTTATAGTTTCTAGCACATTCGTCTTCAGACTAGGAGTAAGGCCATAAGACCGTATGGATTAGGCCCAAGCAAATACCCCAGCTACTTGAGACACTAAGACTAAGCCTAAAATACGCTGATTTCTCCATAAGGATGGTTTTTCTACTGTGCTTCCACAATCTGCTGGCAGTACAAAATAATAAGCTGCAGATCTCCTTAGGCTGAGTCATGGTGCTTTGGTACAGGGACCATGCATATCATGGGAATATTTCACCATTTCTGCTCTGGTTTTCAGAGTATGACACCAAAACACTCACCTGATGATATCCTTTCAAGAGCAAAGGCAGCAATTTGCAAAATTCCGCTTCTTTGGGGAAGTGAGAAATTGCTGAGCTGCCACCAAGTCCTGCAGTGTCCCTGTCACCAGCAGAGTCACCACATACTCGCCACGGTAGCGGGCATTGTGACAAAGGTTCTATGTCAGCTGGGTGTGGCAGCCAGGCGCCCCCTAGGGGATGGGGAGCCTGTCAGCCCCGGGCCTGTCACTGCCTGCTGTCCCTGCTGTCACCAGCCAGGCCTCTGAAAATTGGTCAAACCATGCCCAGACTTGGGGCCAATTTGGCCCAAAGTCTTGAAAAGACAAGTCGGGAAGAAAGATATGGGACAGAGGGAGAAAGCGAAGGGAGCAGGAGAAAGGGAAGGAAGAATAAAAAGTAGTGTTGGGCTTCAGGAGTGAAATGGAGGAATTGCAGGAAAAGAGGCATGAAGCAGGAGAGTGAGAGAAAAGGAAAGTAGAGACATACAGCCAGACGAGGGGTTAGTAAGGGAGGATGGGACAGAGAACAGGATGAGAAGGAAATAAGGCAAGGCAAGCACAGGCAAGGACAGGCAAAGCAAGGCTAGGCTGCAGGACATGTTATAGCTTTATAGTTTCTAGCACATTCGTCTTCAGACTAGGAGTAAGGCCATAAGACCGTATGGATTAGGCCCAAGCAAAAACCCCAGCTACTTGACACACTAAGACTAAGCCTAAAATACGCAGATCTCTCCATAAGGATGGTTTTTACACTGTGGTTCCACAATCTGCTGGCAGTACAAAAAAATAAGCTGCAGATCTCCTTAGGCTGAGTCACGGTGCTTTGGTGCAGGGACCATGAATATCATGGGAATAGTTCACCATTTCTGCTCTGGTTTTCAGAGTATGACACCAAAACACCCACCTGATGATATCCTTTCAAGAGCAAAGGCAGCAATTTGCAGAATTCCCCTTCTTTGGGGAACTGAGAAATTGCTGAGCTGACACCAAGTCCTGCAGTGTCCCTGTCACCTGCAGAGTCACCACATACTCGCCACGGTAGCGGGCATTGTGACAAAGGTTCTATGTCAGATGGGTGTGGCAGCCAGGCGCCCCCTAGGGGATGGGGAGCCTGTTTAGCCCCGGCCCTGTCACTGCCTGCTGCCCCTGCTGTCACCAGCCAGGCCTCCGAAAATTGGTCAAACCATGCCCAGACTTGGGGCCAATTTGGCCCAAAGTCTTGAAAAGACAAGTCGGGAAGAAAGATATGGGACAGAGGGAGAAAGCGAAGGGAGCAGGAGAAAGGGAAGGAAGAATAAAAAGTAGTGTTGGGCTTCAGGAGTGAGATGGAGGAATTGCCATTAAAGAGGCAGGAAGCAGGAGAGTGAGAGAAAAGGAAAGTAGAGACATGCAGCCAGACGAGGGGTTAGTGAGGGAGGATGGGACAGAGAACAGGATGAGAAGGAAATAAGGCAAGGCAAGGACAGGCAAGGAAAGGCAAAGCAAGGCTAAGCTGCAGGACATTTTTTCTCTTTATAGTTTCTAGCACATTCGTCTTCAGACTAGGAGTAAGGCCATAAGACCGTATGGATTAGGCCCAAGCAAAAACCCCAGCTACTTGAGACACTAAGACTAAGCCTAACATACGCAGATCTCTCCATAAGGATGGTTTTTATACTGTGCTTCCACAATCTGCTGGCAGTATAAAAAAATAAGCTGCAGATCTCCTTAGGCTGAGTCATGGTGCTTTGGTGCAGGGACCATGCATATCACGGGAATAGTTCACCATTTCTGCTCTGGTTTTCAGAGTATGACACCAAAACACCCACCTGATGTTATCCTTTCAAGAGCAAAGGCAGCAATTTGCAGAATTCCGCTTCTTTGGGGAAGTGAGAAATTGCTGAACTGACACCAAGTCCTGCAGTTTCCCTGTCACTTGCAGAGTCACCACATACTCGCCACGGTAGCGGGCATTGTGACAAAGGTTCTATGTCAGCAGGGTGTGGCAGCCAGGCGCCCCCTAGGGGATAGGGAGCCTGTCAGCCCCGGGCCTGTCACTGCCTGCTGTCCCTGCTGTCACCAGCCAGGCGTCTGAATATCGGTCAAACCATGCCCAGACATGGGGACAATTTTGCCCAAAGTCTTGAAAAGACAAGTCGGGAAGAAAGATATGGGACAGAGGGAGAAAGCGAAGGGAGCAGGAGAAAGGGAAGGAAGAATAAAAAGGAGTGTTGGGCTGCAGGAGTGAGATGGAGGAATTGCCATTAAAGAGGCAGGAAGCAGGAGAGTGAGAGAAAAGGAAAGTAGAGACATGCAGCCAGACGAGGGGTTAGTGAGGGAGGATGGGACAGAGAACAGGATGAGAAGGAAATAAGGCAAGGCAAGGACAGGCAAGGACAGGCAAAGCAAGGCTAGGCTGCAGGACATTTTTTCGCTTTATAGTTTCTAGCACATTCGTCTTCAGACTAGGAGTAAGGCCATAAGACCTTATGGATTAGGCCCAAGCAAAAACCCCACCTACTTGACACACTAAGACTAAGCCTAAAATACGCAGATCTCTCCATAAGGATGGTTTTTATACTGTGCTTCCACAATCTGCTGGCAGTACAAAAAAATAAGCTGCAGATCTCCTTAGGCTGAGTCATGGTGCTTTGGTGCAGGGACCATGCATATCATGGGAATAGTTCACCATTTCTGCTCTGGTTTTCAGAGTATGACACCAAAACACCCACGTGATGATATCCTTTCAAGAGCAAAGGCAGCAATTTGCAGAATTCCGCTTCTTTGGGGAAGTGAGAAATTGCTGAGCTGACACCAAGTCCTGCAGTGTCCCTGTCACCTGCAGAGTCACCACATACACGCCACGGTAGCGGGCATTGTGACAAAGGTTCTATGTCAGCTGGGTGTGGCAGCCAGGCGCCCGCTAGGGGATGGGGAGCCTGTCAGCCCCGGGCCTGTCACTGCCTGCTGTCCCTGCTGTCACCAGCCAGGCCTCTGAAAATTGGTCAAACCATGCCCAGACTTGGGGCGAATTTGGCCCAAAGTCTTGAAAAGACAAGTCAGGAAGAAAGATGTGGGACAGAGGGAGAAAGCGAGGGGAGCAGGAGAAAGGGAAGGAAGAAAAAAAAGTAGTGTTGGGCTTCAGGAGTGAGATGGAGGAATTGCAGGAAAAGAGGCAGGAAGCAGGAGAGTGAGAGAAAAGGAAAGTAGAGACATGCAGCCAGACGAGGGGTTAGTGAGGGAGGATGGGACAGAGAACAGGATGAGAAGGAAATAAGGCAAGGCAAGGACAGGCAAGGACAGGCAAAGCAAGGCTAGGCTGCAGGACATTTTTTCGCTTTATAGTTTCTAGCACATTCGTCTTCAGACTAGGAGTAAGGCCATAAGACCGTATGGATTAGGCCCAAGCAAAAACCCCAGCTACTTGAGACACTAAGACTAAGCCTAAAATACGCAGATCTCTCCATAAGGATGGTTTTTATACTGTGCTTCCACAATCTGCTGGCAGTACAAAAAAATAAGCTGCAGATCTCCTTAGGCTGAGTCATGGTGCTTTGGTGCAGGGACCATGCATATCATGGGAATAGTTCACCATTTCTGCTCTGGTTTTCAGAGTATGACACCAAAACACCCACCTGATGATATCCTTTCAAGAGCAAAGGCAGCAATTTGCAGAATTCCGCTTCTTTGGGGAAGTGAGAAATTGCTGAGCTGACACCAAGTCCTGCAGTGTCCCTGTCACCTGCAGAGTCACCACATACTCGCCACGGTAGCGGGCATTGTGACAAAGGTTCTATGTCAGATGGGTGTGGCAGCCAGGCGCCACCTAGGGGATGGGGAGCCTGTCAGCCCCGGGCCTGTCACTGCCTGCTGTCCCTGCTGTCACCAGCCAGGCCTCTGAAAATTGGTCAAACCATGCCCAGACTTGGGGCCTGTTTGGCCCAAAGTCTTGAAAAGACAAGTCGGGAAGAAAGATATGGGACAAAGGGAGAAAGCGAAGGGAGCAGGAGAAAGGGAAGGAAGAATAAAAAGTAGTGTTGGGCTGCAGGAGTGAGATGGAGGAATTGCAGGAAAAGAGGGAGGAAGTAGGAGAGTGATAGAAAAGGAAAGACGAGACATGCAGCCAGACGAGGGGTTAGTGAGAGAGGATGGGACAGAGAACAGGATGAGAAGGAAATAAGGCAAGGCAAGGACAAAAAAGGACAGGCAAAGCAAGGCTTGGCTGCAGGACATTTTTTCGCTTTATAGTTTCTAGCACGTTCGTCTTCAGACTAGGAGTAAAGCCATAAGACCGTATGGATTAGGCCCAAGCAAAAACCCCAGCTACTTGAGACGCTTAGACTAAGTCTAAAATACGCAGATCTCTCCATAAGGATGGTTTTTATACTGTGCTTCCACAAGCTGTTGGCAGTACAAAAAAATAAGCTGCAGATCTCCTTAGGCTGAGTCATGGTGCTTTGGTGCAGGGACCATGCATATCATGGGAATAGTTCACCATTTCTGCTCTGGTTTTCAGAGTACGACAACAAAACACTCACCTGATGATATCCTTTCAAGAGCAAAGGCAGCAATTTGCAGAATTCCGCTTCTTTGGGGAAGTGAGAAATTGCTGAGCTGACACCAAGTCCTGCAGTGTCCCTGTCACCTGCAGAGTCACCACATACTCACCACGGTAGCGGGCATTGTTACAAAGGTTCTATGTCAGCTGGGTGTGGCAGCCAGGCGACCCCTAGGGGATGGGGAGCCTGTTAGCCCCGGGCCTGTCACTGCCTGCTATCCCTGTTGTCACCAGCCAGGCCTCTGAAAATTGGTCAAACCATGCCCAGACTTGGGGCCAATTCGGCCCAAAGTCTTGAAAAGACAATTTAGGAAGAAAGATATGGGACAGAGGGAGAAAGCGAAGGGAGCAGGAGAAAGGGAAGTAAGAATAGAAAGTAGTGTTTTGCTGCAGGAGTGAGATGGAGGAATTGCAGGAAAAGAGGGAAGAAGTAGGAGAGTGATAGAAAAGGAAAGACGAGACAGGCAGTCAGACGAGGGGTTAGTGAGGGAGGATGGGACAGAGAACAGGATGAGAAGGATATAAGGCAAGGCAAGGACAGGCAAGGACAGGCAAAGCAAGGCTAGGCTGCAGGACATTTTTTTGCTTTATAGTTTCTAGCACATTCGTCTTCAGACTAGGAGTAAGGCCATAAGACCGTATGGATTAGGCCCAAGCAAAAACCCCAGCTATTTGAGACACTTAGACTAAGCCTAAAATACGCAGATCTCTCCCTAAGGATGGTTTTTATACTGTACTTCCACAATCTGCTGGCAGTACAAAAAAATAAGCTGCAGATCTCCTTAGGCTGAGTCATGGTGCTTTGGTGCAGGGACCATGCATATCATGGGAATATTTCAACATTTCTGCACTGGTTTTCAGTGTATGACACCAAAACACCCACCTGATGATATCCTTTCAAGAGCAAAGGCAGCAACTTGCAGAATTCCGCTTATCTGGGGAACTGAGAAATTGCTGAGCTGCCACCAAGTCCTGCAGTGTCCCTGTCACCTGCAGAGTCACCACATACTTGACACGGTAGCGGGCATTGTGACACAGGTTCTATGTCAGCTGGGTGTGGCAGCCAGGCGCCCCTTAGGGGATGGGGAGCCTGTCAGCCCCGGGCTTTTCACTGCCTGCTGTCCCTTCTGTCACCAGCCAGGCCTCTGAAAATTGGTCAACCCATGGCCAGACTCGGGGCCAATTTGGCTCAAAGTCTTGAAAAGACAAGTTAGGAAGCAAGATATGGGACAGAGGGAGAAAGCGAAGGGAGCAGGAGAAAGGGAAGGAAGAAAAAAAAGTAGTGTTGGGCTGCAGGAGTGAGATGGAGGAATTGCCATTAAAGAGGCAGGAAGCAGGAGAGTGATAGAAAAGGAAAGACAAGACATGCAGCCAGACGAGGGGTTAGTGAGAGGAGATTGGACAGAGAACAGGATGAGAAGGAAATAAGGCAAGGCAAGGACAGGCAAGGACAGGCAAAGCAAGGCTAGGCTGAAGGACATGTTTTTGCTTTATATTTTCTAGCACATTCGTCTTCAGACCAAGAGTAAGGCCATAAGACCGTATGGATTAGGCCCAAGCAAAAACCCCAGCTACTTGAGACACTCAGGATAAGCCTAAGATACGCAGATCTCTCCATAAGGATGGTTTTTATACTGTGCTTCCACAATCAGCTGGAAGTACAAAAAAATAAGCTGCAGATCTCCTTAGGCTGAGTCATGGTGCTTTGTTGCAGGGGCCATGCATATCATGGCAATATTTCACCATTTCTGCTCTGGTTTTCAGTGTTTGACACCAAAACACCGACCTTACGACATCCATTCAAGAGCAAAGGCAGCAATTTGCAGAATTCCGCTTCTTTGGGGAAGTGAGAAATTGCTGAGCTGACACCAAGTCCTGCAGTGTCCCTGTCATCTGCAGAGTCACCGCATCCTCACCACGGTAGCGGGCATTGTGACAAAGGTTCTAGGTCAGAAGTGTTTGGCAGCCATGCGCCCCCTAGGGGATGGGGAGCCTTTCAGCCCCGGGCCTGTCACTGCCTGCTGTCCCTGCTGTCACCAGCCAGGCCTCTGAAAATTGGTCAAACCATGCCCAGACTTGGGGCCAATTTGGCCCAAAGTCTTGAAAAGACAAGTTAGGAAGCAAGATATGGGACAGAGGGAGAAAGCGAAGGGAGCAGGAGAAAGGGAAGGAAGAATAGAAAGTAGTGTTGGGCTGCAGGAGTGAGATGGAGGAATTGCCATTAAAGAGGCAGGAAGCAGGAGAGTGATAGAAAAGGAAAGACGAGACATGCAGCCAGACGAGGGGTTAGTGAGAGGAGATTGGAGAGAGAACAGGATGAGAAGGAAATAAGGCAAGGCAAGGACAAGCAAAGCAAGGCTAGGCTGCAGGACATTTTTTCGCTTTGTAGTTTCTAGCACATTCGTCTTCAGACTAGGAGTAAGGCCATAAGACCGTATGGATTAGGCCCAAGCAAAAACCCCAGCTACTTGAGACACTGAGACTAAGCCTAAAATACGCAGATCTCTCCATAAGGATGGTTTTTATACTGTGCTTCCACAATCTGCTGGCAGTACAAAAAAATAAGCTGCAGATCTCCTTAGGCTGAGTCATGGTGCTTTGGTGCAGGGACCATGCATATCATGGGAATATTTCACCATTTCTGCTCTGGTTTTCAGAGTATGACACCAAAACACCCACCTGATGATATCCTTTCAAGAGCAAAGGCAGCAATTTGCAGAATTCCGCTTCTTAGGGGAAGTGAGAAATTGCTGAGCTGACACCAAGTCCTGCAGTGTCCCTGTCACCTGCAGAGTCACCACATACTCGCCACGGTAGCGGGCATTGTGACAAAGGTTCTATGTCAGCTGGGTGTGGCAGCCAGGCGCCCCCTAGGGGATGGGGAGCCTGTCAGCCCCGGGCCTGTCACTGCCTGCTGTCCCTGCTGTCTCCAGCCAGGCCTCGGAAAATTGGTCAAACCATGCCCAGACATGGGGCCAATTTGGCCCAAAGTCTTGAAAAGGCAAGTCGGGAAGAAAGATATGGGACAGAGGGAGAAAGCGAAGGGAGCAGGAGAAAGGGAAGGAAGAATAAAAAGTAGTGTTGGGCTGCAGGAGTGAGATGGAGGAATTGCAGGAAAAGAGGCAGGAAGCAGGAGAGTGAGAGAAAAGGAAAGTAGAGACATGCAGCCAGACGAGGGGTTAGTGAGAGAGGATGGGACAGAGAACAGGATGAGAAGGAAATAAGGCAAGGCAAGGACAGGCAAGGACAGGCAAAGCAAGGCTAGGCTGAAGGACATGTTTTTGCTTTATAGTTTCTAGCACATTCATCTTCAGACTAGGAGTAAGGGCATAAGACCGTATGGATTAGGCCCAAGCAAAAACCCCAGCTACTTGAGACACTCAGGATAAGCCTAAAATACGCAGATCTCTCCATAAGGATGGTTTTTATACTGTGCTTCCACAATCTGCTGGCAGTACAAAAAAATAAGATGCAGATCTCCTTAGGCTGAGTTAAGGTGCTTTGGTGCAGGGACCATGCATATCATGGGAATATTTCACCATTTCTGCTCTGGTTTTCAGAGTATGACACCAAAACACCCACCTGATGATATCCTTTCAAGAGCAAAGGCAGCAATTTGCAGAATTCCGCTTCTTTGGCTAAGTGAGAAATTGCTGAGCTGACACCAAGTCCTGCAGTGTCCCTGTCACCTGCAGAGTCACCACATACTCACCACGGTAGCGGGCATTGTGACAAAGGTTCTATGTCAGCTGGGTGTGGCAGCCAGGCGCCCCCTAGGGGATGGGGAGCCTGTCAGCCCCGGGCCTGTCACTGCCTGCTGTCCCTTCTGTCACCAGCCAGGCCTCTGAAAATTGGTCAAACCATGCCCAGACTCGGGGCCAATTTGGCTCAAAGTCTTGAAAAGACAAGTCGGGAAGCAAGATATGGGACAGAGGGAGAAAGCGAAGGGAGCAGGAGAAAGGGAAGGAAGAATAAAAAGTAGTGTTGGGCTGCAGGAGTGAGATGGAGGAATTGCCATTAAAGAGGCAGGAAGCAGTAGAGTGATAGAAAAGGAAAGACGAGACATGCAGCCAGACGAGGGGTTAGTGAGAGGAGATTGGACAGAGAACAGGATGAGAAGGAAATAAGGCAAGGCAAGGACAGGCAAGGCAAGGCTAGGCTGCAGGACATTTTTTCGCTTTATAGTTTCTAACACATTCGTCTTCAGATTTGGAGTAAGGCCATAAGACCGTATGGATTAGGCCCAAGCAAAAACCCCAGCTACTTGAGACACTTAGACTAAGCCTAAAATACGCAGATCTCTCCATAAGGATGGTTTTTATACTGTGCTTCCACAATCTGCTGGCAGTACAAAAAAATAAGCTGCAGATCTCCTTAGGCTGAGTCATGGTGCTTTGGTGCAGGGACCATGCATATCATGGGAATATTTCACCATTTCTGCTCTGGTTTTCAGAGTATGACACCAAAACACCCACCTGATGATATCCTTTCAAGAGCAAAGGCAGCAATTTGCAGAATTCCGCTTCTTTGGGGAAGTGAGAAATTACTGAGCTGCCACCAAGACCTGCAGTGTCCCTGTCACCTGCAGAGTCACCACATACTCGCCACGGTAGCGGGCATAGTGACAAAGGTTCTATGTCAGCTGGGTGTGGCTGCAAGGCCCCCTCTAGGGGATGGGGAGCCTGTTAGCCCCGGGCCTGTCACTGCCTGCTGTCCCTGCTGTCACCAGCCAGGCCTCTGAAAATTGGTCAAACCATGCCCAGACTTGGGGCCAATTTGGCCCAAAGTCTTGAAAAGACAAGTCGGGAAGAAAGATATGGGACAGAGGGAGAAAGCGAAGGGAGCAGGAGAAAGGGAAGGAAGAATAGAAAGTAGTGTTGGGCTGCAGGAGTGAGATGGAGGAATTGCCATTAAAGAGGCAGGAAGCAGGAGAGTGAGAGAAAAGGAAAGAAGAGACATGCAGCCAGACGAGGGGTTAGTGAGAGAGGATGGGACAGAGAACAGGATGAGAAGGAAATAAGGCAAGGCAAGGACAGGCAAGGACAGGCAAAGCAAGGCTAGGCTGAAGGACATTTTTTGGCTTTATAGTTTCTAGCACATTCATCTTCAGACTAGGAGTAAGGCCATAAGACCGTATGGATTAGGCCCAAGCAAAAACCCCAGCTACTTGAGACACTTAGACTAAGCCTAAAATACGCAGATCTCTCCATAAGGATGGTTTTTATACTGTGCTTCCACAATCTGCTGGCAGTACAAAAAAATAAGCTGCAGATCTCCTTAGGCTGAGTCATGGTGCTTTGGTGCAGGGACCATGCATATCATGGGAATATTTCACCATTTCTGCTCTGGTTTTCAGAGTATGACACCAAAACACCCACCTGATGATATCCTTTCAAGAGCAGAGGCAGCAACTTGCAGAATTCCGCTTCTTTGGGGAAGTGAGAAATTGCTGAGCTGACACCAAGTCCTGCAGTGTCCCTGTCACCTGCAGAGTCACCACATAGTGGCCACGGTAGCGGGCATTGTGACAAAGGTTCTATGTCAGCTGGGTGTGCCATCTGGGAACCCCCTAGGGGATGGGGATCCTGTCAGCCTCGGGCCTGTCACTGCCTGCTGTCCCTGCTGTCACCAGCCAGGCCTCTGAAAATTGGTCAAACCATGCCCAGACTTGGGGCCAATTTGGCCCAAAGTCTTGAAAAGACAAGTCGGGAAGAAAGATATGGGACAGAGGGAGAAAGCGAAGGGAGCAGGAGAAAGGGAAGGAAGAATAAAAAGTAGTGCTGGGCTGCAGGAGTGAGATGGAGGAATTGCAGGAAAAGAGGGAGGAAGTAGGAGAGTGATAGAAAAGGAAAGACGAGACATGCAGCCAGACGAGGGGTTAGTGAGAGAGGATGTGACAGAGAACAGGATGAGAAGGAAATAAGGCATGGCAAGGACAGGCAAGGACAGGCAAAGCAAGGCTAGGCTGCAGGACATTTTTTTGCTTTATATTTTCTAGCACATTCGTCCTCGGACTACGAGGAAAGCCATAAGACCGTATGGATTAGGCCCAAGCAAATACACCGGCTACTTGAGACACTTAGACTAAGCCTAAAATACGCAGATCTCGCCATAAGGATGGTTTTTATACTGTGCTTCCACAATCTGCTGGCAGTACAAAAACATAAGCTGCAGATCTCTGAGGCTGAGTCATGGTGCTTTGTTGCAGGGCCCATGCATACCATGGGAATATTTCACCATTTCTGCTCTGGTGTTCAGAGTATGACACCAAAACACCCACCTGATGATATCCTTTCAACAGCAAAGGCATCAATTTGCAGAATTCCGCTTCTTTGGGGAAATGAGAAATTGCTGAGCTGCCACCAAGTCCTGCAGTGTCCCTGTCACCTGCAGAGTCACCACATACTCGCCACGGTAGCGGGCATTGTGACAAAGGTTCTATGTCAGCTGGGTGTGGCAGCCAGGCGCCCCCTAGAGGATGGGGAGCCTGTCAGCCCCGGGCCTGTCACTGCCTGCTGTCCCTGCTGTCACCAGCCAGGCCTCTGAAAATTGGTCAAACCATGCACAGACTTGGGGCCAATTTGGCCCAAAGTCTTGAAAAGACAAGTCGGGAAGAAAGATATGGGACAGAGGGAGAAAGCGAAGGGAGCAGGAGAAAGGGAAGGAAGAATAAAAAGTAGTGCTGGGCTGCAGGAGTGAGATGGAGGAATTGCAGGAAAAGAGGGAGGAAGTAGGAGAGTGATAGAAAAGGAAAGACGAGACATGCAGCCAGACGAGGGGTTAGTGAGAGAGGATGGGACAGAGAACAGGATGAGAAGGAAATAAGGCATGGCAAGGACAGGCAAGGACAGGCAAAGCAAGGCTAGGCTGCAGGACATTTTTTTGCTTTATATTTTCTAGCACATTCGTCCTCGGACTACGAGGAAAGCCATAAGACCGTATGGATTAGGCCCAAGCAAATACCTCGGCTACTTCAGGCACTTAGACTAAGCCTAAAATACGCAGATCTCGCCATAAGGATGGTTTTT
Source organism: Columba livia (assembly GCF_036013475.1). NCBI lineage: Eukaryota > Metazoa > Chordata > Aves > Columbiformes > Columbidae > Columba > Columba livia. The sequence continues at coordinate 1,856,989 of NW_027043009.1, read as the reverse complement.
ATACTGTGCTTCCACAATCTGCTGGCAGTACAAAAAAATAAGCTGCAGATCTCTTAGGCTGAGTCATGGTGCTTTGTTGCAGGGCCCATGCATACCATGGGAATATTTCACCATTTCTGCTCTGGTTTTCAGAGTATGACACCAAAACACCCACCTGATGATATCCTTTCAAGAGCAGAGGAAGCAACTTGCAGAATTCCGCTTCTTTGGGGAAGTGAGAAATTGCTGAGCTGCCACCAAGTCCTGCAGTGTCCCTGTCACCTGCAGAGTCACCACATACTCGCCACGGTAGCGGGCATTGTGACAAAGGTTCTATGTCAGCTGGGTGTGGCATCTAGGCGCCCCCTAGGGGATGGGGAGCCTGTCAGCCCCGGGCCTGTCACTGCCTGCTGTCCCTGCTGTCACCAGCCAGGCCTCTGAAAATTGGTCAAACCATGCCCAGACTTGGGGCCAATTTGGCCCAAAGTCTTGAAAAGACAAGTCGGGAAGAAAGATACGGGACAGAGGGAGAAAGCGAAGGGAGCAGGAGAAAGGGAAGGAAGAATAGAAAGTAGTGTTGGGCTGCAGGAGTGAGATGGAGGAATTGCAGGAAAAGAGGGAGGAAGTAGGAGAGTGATAGAAAAGGAAAGACGAGACATGCAGCCAGACGAGGGTTTAGTGAGAGAGGATGGGACAGAGAACAGGATGAGAAGGAAATAAGGCATGGCAAGGACAGGCAAGGACAGGCAAAGCAAGGCTAGGCTGCAGGACATTTTTTTGCTTTATATTTTCTAGCAAATTCGTCCTCGGACTACGAGGAAAGCCATAAGACCGTATGGATTAGGCCCAAACAAATACACCGGCTACTTGAGACACTTAGACTAAGCCTAAAATACGAAGATTACTCCATAAGGATTGTTTCTATACTGTGCTTCCACAGTCTGCTGGCAGTACAAAAAAATAAGCTGCAGATCTCCTTAGGCTGAGTCATGGTGCTTTGTTGCAGGGACCATGCATATCATGGGAATATTTCACCATTTCTGCTCTGGTTTTCAGAGTATGACACCAAAACACCCACCTGATGATATCCTTTCAAGAGCAGAGGCAGCAACTTGCAGAATTCCGCTTCTTTGGGGAAGTGAGAAATTGCTGAGCTGCCACCAAGTCCTGCAGTGTCCCTGTCACCTGCAGAGTCACCACATACTCGCCACGGTAGCGGGCATTGTGACAAAGGTTCTATGTTTGCTGGGTGTGGCAGCCAGGCGCCCCCTAGGGGATGGGGAGCCTGTCAGCCCCGGGCCTGTCACTGCCTGCTGTCCCTGCTGTCACCAGCCAGGCCTCTGAAAATTGGTCAAACCATGCCCAGACTTGGGGCCAGTTTGGCCCAAAGTCTTGAAAAGACAAGTCGGGAAGAAAGATATGGGACAAAGGGAGAAAGCGAAGGGAGCAGGAGAAAGGGAAGGAAGAATAAAAAGTAGTGTTGGGCTGCAGGAGTGAGATGGAGGAATTGCAGGAAAAGAGGGAGGAAGTAGGAGAGTGATAGAAAAGGAAAGACGAGACATGCAGCCAGACGAGGGGTTAGTGAGAGAGGATGGGACAGAGAACAGGATGAGAAGGAAATAAGGCAAGGCAAGGACAGGCAAGGACAGGCAAAGCAAGGCTAAGCTGCAGGACAGTTTTTTGCTTTATATTTTCTAGCACATTCGTCCTCGGACTACGAGGAAAGCCATAAGACCGTATGGATTAGGCCCAAGCAAATACCTCGGCTACTTCAGACACTTAGACTAAGCCTAAAATACGCAGATCTCGCCATAAGGATGGTTTTTATACTGTGCTTCCACAATCTGCTGGCAGTACAAAAAAATAAGCTGCAGATCTCTTAGGCTGAGTCATGGTGCTTTGTTGCAGGGCCCATGCATACCATGGGAATATTTCACCATTTCTGCTCTGGTTTTCAGAGTATGACACCAAAACACCCACCTGATGATATCCTTTCAAGAGCAAAGGCAGCAATTTGCAGAATTCCGCTTCTTTGGGGAAATGAGAAATTGCTGAGCTGCCACCAAGTCCTGCAGTGTCCCTGTCACCTGCAGAGTCACCACATACTGGCCACGGTAGCGGGCATTGTGACAAAGGTTCTATGTCAGCTGGGTGTGGCAGCCAGGCGCCCCCTAGGGGATGGGGAGCCTGCCAGCCCCGGGCCTGTCACTGCCTGCTGTCCCTGCTGTCACCAGCCAGGCCTCTGAAAATTGGTCAAACCATGCCCAGACTTGGGGCCAATTTGGCCCAAAGTCTTGAAAAGACAAGTCGGGAAGAAAGATATGGGACAAAGGGAGAAAGCGAAGGGAGCAGGAGAAAGGGAAGGAAGAATAAAAAGTAGTGTTGGGCTGCAGGAGTGAGATGGAGGAATTGCAGGAAAAGAGGGAGGAAGAAGGAGAGTGATAGAAAAGGAAAGACGAGACATGCAGCCAGACGAGGGGTTAGTGAGAGAGGATGGGACAGAGAACAGGATGAGAAGGAAATAAGGCAAGGCAAGGACAGGCAAGGACAGGCAAAGCAAGGCTAGGCTGCAGGACAGTTTTTTGCTTTATATTTTCTAGCACATTCGTCCTCGGACTACGAGGAAAGCCATAAGACCGTATGGATTAGGCCCAAGCAAATACACCGGCTACTTGAGACACTTAGACTAAGCCTAAAATACGCAGATTACTCCATAAGGATTGTTTTTATACTGTGCTTCCACAATCTGCTGGCAGTACAAAAACATAAGCTGCAGATCTCTGAGGCTGAGTCATGGTGCTTTGTTGCAGGGACCATGCATATCATGGGAATATTTCACCATTTCTGCTCTGGTTTTCAGAGTATGACACCAAAACACCCACCTGATGATATCCTTTCAAGAGCAGAGGAAGCAACTTGCAGAATTCCGCTTCTTAGGGGAAGTGAGAAATTGCTGAGCTGCCACCAAGTCCTGCAGTGTCCCTGTCACCTGCAGAGTCACCACATACTCGCCACGGTAGCGGGCATTGTGACAAAGGTTCTATGTCAGCTGGGTGTGGCATCTAGGCGCCCCCTAGGGGATGGGGAGCCTGTCAGCCCCGGGCCTGTCACTGCCTGCTGTCCCTGCTGTCACCAGCCAGGCCTCTGAAAATTGGTCAAACCATGCCCAGACTTGGGGCCAATTTGGCCCAAAGTCTTGAAAAGACAAGTCGGGAAGAAAGATACGGGACAGAGGGAGAAAGCGAAGGGAGCAGGAGAAAGGGAAGGAAGAATAGAAAGTAGTGTTGGGCTGCAGGAGTGAGATGGAGGAATTGCAGGAAAAGAGGGAGGAAGTAGGAGAGTGATAGAAAAGGAAAGACGAGACATGCAGCCAGACGAGGGTTTAGTGAGAGAGGATGGGACAGAGAACAGGATGAGAAGGAAATAAGGCATGGCAAGGACAGGCAAGGACAGGCAAAGCAAGGCTAGGCTGCAGGACATTTTTTTGCTTTATATTTTCTAGCAAATTCGTCCTCGGACTACGAGGAAAGCCATAAGACCGTATGGATTAGGCCCAAACAAATACACCGGCTACTTGAGACACTTAGACTAAGCCTAAAATACGAAGATTACTCCATAAGGATTGTTTCTATACTGTGCTTCCACAGTCTGCTGGCAGTACAAAAAAATAAGCTGCAGATCTCCTTAGGCTGAGTCATGGTGCTTTGTTGCAGGGACCATGCATATCATGGGAATATTTCACCATTTCTGCTCTGGTTTTCAGAGTATGACACCAAAACACCCACCTGATGATATCCTTTCAAGAGCAGAGGCAGCAACTTGCAGAATTCCGCTTCTTTGGGGAAGTGAGAAATTGCTGAGCTGCCACCAAGTCCTGCAGTGTCCCTGTCACCTGCAGAGTCACCACATACTCGCCACGGTAGCGGGCATTGTGACAAAGGTTCTATGTCAGCTGGGTGTGGCAGCCAGGCGCCCCCTAGGGGATGGGGAGCCTGTCAGCCCCGGGCCTGTCACTGCCTGCTGTCCCTGCTGTCACCAGCCAGGCCTCTGAAAATTGGTCAAACCATGCCCAGACTTGGGGCCAGTTTGGCCCAAAGTCTTGAAAAGACAAGTCGGGAAGAAAGATATGGGACAAAGGGAGAAAGCGAAGGGAGCAGGAGAAAGGGAAGGAAGAATAAAAAGTAGTGTTGGGCTGCAGGAGTGAGATGGAGGAATTGCAGGAAAAGAGGGAGGAAGTAGGAGAGTGATAGAAAAGGAAAGACGAGACATGCAGCCAGACGAGGGGTTAGTGAGAGAGGATGGGACAGAGAACAGGATGAGAAGGAAATAAGGCAAGGCAAGGACAGGCAAGGACAGGCAAAGCAAGGCTAAGCTGCAGGACAGTTTTTTGCTTTATATTTTCTAGCACATTCGTCCTCGGACTACGAGGAAAGCCATAAGACCGTATGGATTAGGCCCAAGCAAATACCTCGGCTACTTCAGACACTTAGACTAAGCCTAAAATACGCAGATCTCGCCATAAGGATGGTTTTTATACTGTGCTTCCACAATCTGCTGGCAGTACAAAAAAATAAGCTGCAGATCTCTTAGGCTGAGTCATGGTGCTTTGTTGCAGGGCCCATGCATACCATGGGAATATTTCACCATTTCTGCTCTGGTTTTCAGAGTATGACACCAAAACACCCACCTGATGATATCCTTTCAAGAGCAAAGGCAGCAATTTGCAGAATTCCGCTTCTTTGGGGAAATGAGAAATTGCTGAGCTGACACCAAGTCCTGCAGTGTCCCTGTCACCTGCAGAGTCACCACATACTCGCCACGGTAGCGGGCATTATGACAAAGGTTCTATGTCAGCTGGGTGTGGCATCTAGGCGCCCCCTAGGGGATGGGGAGCCTGTCAGCCCCGGGCCTGTCACTGCCTGCTGTCCCTGCTGTCACCAGCCAGGCCTCTGAAAATTGGTCAAACCATGCCCAGACTTGGGGCCAATTTGGCCCAAAGTCTTGAAAAGACAAGTCGGGAAGAAAGATATGGGACAGAGGGAGAAAGCGAAGGGAGCAGGAGAAAGGGAAGGAAGAATAAAAAGTAGTGTTGGGCTGCAGGAGTGAGATGGAGGAATTGCAGGAAAAGAGGGAGGAAGTAGGAGAGTGATAGAAAAGGAAAGACGAGACATGCAGCCAGACGAGGGTTTAGTGAGAGAGGATGGGACAGAGAACAGGATGAGAAGGAAATAAGGCATGGCAAGGACAGGCAAGGACAGGCAAAGCAAGGCTAGGCTGCAGGACAGTTTTTTGCTTTATATTTTCTAGCACATTCGTCCTCGGACTACGAGGAAAGCCATAAGACCGTATGGATTAGGCCCAAGCAAATACCTCGGCTACTTCAGACACTTAGACTAAGCCTAAAATACGCAGATTACTCCATACGGATTGTTTTTATACTGTGCTTCCACAATCTGCTGGCAGTACAAAAAAATAAGCTGCAGATCTCTTAGGCTGAGTCATGGTGCTTTGTTGCAGGGCCCATGCATACCATGGGAATATTTCACCATTTCTGCTCTGGTTTTCAGAGTATGACACCAAAACACCCACCTGATGATATCCTTTCAAGAGCAAAGGCAGCAACTTGCAGAATTCCGCTTCTTTGGGGAAATGAGAAATTGCTGAGCTGACACCAAGTCCTGCAGTGTCCCTGTCACCTGCAGAGTCACCACATAGTGGCCACGGTAGCGGGCATTGTGACAAAGGTTCTATGTCAGCTGGGTGTGGCATCTAGGCGCCCCCTAGGGGATGGGGAGCCTGTCAGCCCCGGGCCTGTCACTGCCTGCTGTCCCTGCTGTCACCAACCAGGCCTCTGAAAATTGGTCAAACCATGAACAGACTTGGGGCCAATTTGGCCCAAAGTCTTGAAAAGACAAGTCGGTAAGAAAGATATGGGACAAAGGGAGAAAGCGAAGGGAGCAGGAGAAAGGGAAGGAAGAATAAAAAGTAGTGTTGGGCTGCAGGAGTGAGATGGAGGAATTGCAGGAAAAGAGGGAGGAAGTAGGAGAGTGATAGAAAAGGAAAGACGAGACATGCAGCCAGACAAGGGGTTAGTGAGAGAGGATGGGACAGAGAACAGGATGAGAAGGAAATAAGGCAAGGCAAGGACAGGCAAGGACAGGCAAAGCAAGGCTAGGCTGCAGGACAGTTTTTTGCTTTATATTTTCTAGCACATTCGTCCTCGGACTACGAGGAAAGCCATAAGACCGTATGGATTAGGCCCAAGCAAATACCTCGGCTACTTCTGACACTTAGACTAAGCCTAAAATACGCAGATTACTCCATACGGATTGTTTTTATACTGTGCTTCCACATTCTGCTGGCAGTACAAAAAAATAAGCTGCAGATCTCTTAGGCTGAGTCATGGTGCTTTGTTGCAGGGCCCATGCATACCATGAGAATATTTCACCATTTCTGCTCTGGTTTTCAGAGTATGACACCAAAACACCCACCTGATGATATCCTTTCAAGAGCAAAGGCAGCAATTTGCAGAATTCCGCTTCTTTGGGGAAATGAGAAATTGCTGAGCTGACACCAAGTCCTGCAGTGTCCCTGTCACCTGCAGAGTCACCACATAGTGGCCACGGTAGCGGGCATTGTGACAAAGGTTCTATGTCAGCTGGGTGTGGCATTTAGGCGCCCCCTAGGGGATGGGGAGCCTCTCAGCCCCGGGCCTGTCACTGCCTGCTGTCCCTGCTGTCACCAGCCAGGCCTCTGAAAATTGGTCAAACCATGCCCAGATTGGGGCCTGTTTGGCCCAAAGTCTTGAAAAGACAAGTCGGGAAGAAAGATATGGGACAAAGGGAGAAAGCGAAGGGAGCAGGAGAAAGGGAAGGAAGAATAAAAAGTAGTGTTGGGCTTCAGGAGTGAGATGGAGGAATTGCAGGAAAAGAGGGAGGAAGTAGGAGAGTGATAGAAAAGGAAAGACGAGACATGCAGCCACACGAGGGTTTAGTGAGAGAGGATGGGACAGAGAACAGGATGAGAAGGAAATAAGGCATGGCAAGGACAGGCAAGGACAGGCAAAGCAAGGCTAGGCTGCAGGACATTTTTTTGCTTTATATTTTCTAGCACATTCGTCCTCGGACTACGAGGAAAGCCATAAGACCGTATGGATTAGGCCCAAGCAAATACACCGGCTACTTGAGACACTTAGACTAAGCCTAAAATACGCAGATTACTCCAGAAGGATTGTTTTTATACTGTGCTTCCACAATCTGCTGGCAGTACAAAAACATAAGCTGACGACTCTTAGGCTGAGTCATGGTGCTTTGTTGCAGGGACCATGCATATCATGGGAATATTTCACCATTTCTGCTCTGGTTTTCAGAGTATGACACCAAAACACCCACCTGATGATATCCTTTCAAGAGCAGAGGCAGCAACTTGCAGAATTCCGCTTCTTTGGGGAACTGAGAAATTGCTGAGCTGCCACCAAGTCCTGCAGTGTCCCTGTCACCTGCAGAGTCACCACATAGTGGCCACGGTAGCGGGCATTGTGACAAAGGTTCTATGTCAGCTGGGTGTGGCATCTAGGCGCCCCCTAGGGGATGGGGAGCCTGTCAGCCCCAGGCCTGTCACTGCCTGCCGTCCCTGCTGTCACCAGCCAGGCCTCTGAAAATTGGTCAAACCATGCCCAGACTTGGGGCCAATTTGGCCCAAAGTCTTGAAAAGACAAGTCGGGAAGAAAGATATGGGACAGAGGGAGAAAGCGAAGGGAGCAGGAGAAAGGGAAGGAAGAATAAAAAGTAGTGTTGGGCTGCAGGAGTGAGATGGAGGAATTGCAGGAAAAGAGGGAGGAAGTAGGAGAGTGATAGAAAAGGAAAGACGAGACATGCAGCCAGACGAGGGGTTAGTGAGAGAGGATGGGACAGAGAACAGGATGAGAAGGAAATAAGGCATGGCAAGGACAGGCAAGGACAGGCAAAGCAAGGCTAGGCTGCAGGACATTTTTTTGCTGTATATTTTCTAGCACATTCGTCCTCGGACTACGAGGAAAGCCATAAGACCATATGGATTAGGCCCAAGCAAATACACCGGCTACTTGAGACACTTAGACTAAGCCTAAAATACGCAGATTACTCCATAAGGATTGTTTTTATACTGTGCTTCCACAATCTGCTGGCAGTACAAAAACATAAGCTGCACATCTCTTAGGCTGAGTCATGGTGCTTTGTTGCACGGACCATGCATATCATGGGAATATTTCACCATTTCTGCTCTGGTGTTCAGAGTATGACACCAAAACACCCACCTGATGATATCCTTTCAAGAGCAGAGGCAGCAACTTGCAGAATTCCGCTTCTTTGGGAACTGAGAAATTGCTGAGCTGACACCAAGTCCTGCAGTGTCCCTGTCACCTGCAGAGTCACCACATACTGGCCACGGTAGCGGGCATTGTGACAAAGGTTCTATGTCAGCTGGGTGTGGCATCTAGGCGCCCCCTGGGGGATGGGGAGCCTGTCAGCCCCGGGCCTGTCACTGCCTGCTGTCCCTGCTGTCACCAGCCAGGCCTCTGAAAATTGGTCAAACCATGCCCAGACTTGGGGCCAATTTGGCCCAAAGTCTTGAAAAGACAAGTCGGGAAGAAAGATATATGACAAAGGGAGAAAGCGAAGGGAGCAGGAGAAAGGGAAGGAAGAATAAAAAGTAGTGTTGGGCTGCAGGAGTGAGATGGAGGAATTGCAGGAAAAGAGGGAGGAAGTAGGAGAGTGATAGAAAAGGAAAGACGAGACATGCAGCCAGACGAGGGGTTAGTGAGAGAGGATGGGACAGAGAACAGGATGAGAAGGAAATAAGGCATGGCAAGGACAGGCAAGGACAGGCAAAGCAAGGCTAGGCTGCAGGACATTTTTTTGCTTTATATTTTCTAGCACATTCGTCCTCGGACTACGAGGAAAGCCATAAGACCGTATGGATTAGGCCCAAGCAAATACACCGGCTACTTGAGACACTTAGACTAAGCCTAAAATACGCAGATTACTCCAGAAGGATTGTTTTTATACTGTGCTTCCACAATCTGCTGGCAGTACAAAAACATAAGCTGCAGATCTCTTAGGCTGAGTCATGGTGCTTTGTTGCTGGGACCATGCATATCATGGGAATATTTCACCATTTCTGCTCTGGTTTTCAGAGTATGACACCAAAACACCCACCTGATGATATCCTTTCAAGAGCAGAGGCAGCAACTTGCAGAATTCCGCTTCTTTGGGGAACTGAGAAATTGCTGAGCTGACACCAAGTCCTGCAGTGTCCCTGTCACCTGCAGAGTCACCACATACTGGCCACGGTAGCGGGCATTGTGACAAAGGTTCTATGTCAGCTGGGTGTGGCATCTAGGCGCCCCCTGGGGGATGGGGAGTCTGTCAGCCCCGGGCCTGTCACTGCCTGCTGTCCCTGCTGTCACCAGCCAGGCCTCTGAAAATTGGTCAAACCATGCCCAGACTTGGGGCCAATTTGGCCCAAAGTCTTGAAAAGACAAGTCGGGAAGAAAGATATGGGACAAAGAGAGAAAGCGAAGGGAGCAGGAGAAAGGGAAGGAAGAATAAAAAGTATTGTTGGGCTGCAGGAGTGAGATGTAGGAATTGCAGGAAAAGAGGGAGGAAGTAGGAGACTGATAGAAAAGGAAAGACGAGACATGCAGCCAGACGAGGGGTTAGTGAGAGAGGATGGGACAGAGAACAGGATGAGAAGGAAATAAGGCATGGCAAGGACAGGCAAGGACAGGCAAAGCAAGGCTAGGCTGCAGGACATTTTTTTGCTTTATATTTTCTAGCACATTCGTCCTCGGACTACGAGGAAAGCCATAAGACCGTATGGATTAGGCCCAAGCAAATACACCGGCTACACTTAGAATAAGCCTAAAATACGCAGATTACTCCATAAGGATTGTTTTTATACTGTGCTTCCACAATCTGCTGGCAGTACAAAAACATAAGCTGCAGATCTCTTAGGCTGAGTCATGGTGCTTTGTTGCTGGGACCATGCATATCATGGGAATATTTCACCATTTCTGCTCTGGTTTTCAGAGTATGACACCAAAACACCCACCTGATGATATCCTTTCAAGAGCAGAGGCAGCAACTTGCAGAATTCCGCTTCTTTGGGGAAGTGAGAAATTGCTGAGCTGACACCAAGTCCTGCAGTGTCCCTGTCACCTGCAGAGTCACCACATACTCGCCACGGTAGCGGGCATTGTGACAAAGGTTCTATGTCAGCTGGGTGTGGCAGCCAGGCGCCCCCTAGGGGATGGGGAGCCTGCCAGCCCCGGGCCTGTCACTGCCTGCTGTCCCTGCTGTCTCCAGCCAGGCCTCTGAAAATTGGTCAAACCATGCCCAGACTTGGGGCCAATTTGGCCCAAAGTCTTGAAAAGACAAGTCGGGAAGAAAGATATGGGACAGAGGGAGAAAGCGAAGGGAGCAGGAGAAAGGGAAGGAAGAATAAAAAGTAGTGTTGGGCTGCAGGAGTGAGATGGAGGAATTGCCATTAAAGAGGCAGGAAGTAGGAGAGTGATAGAAAAGGAAAGACGAGACATGCAGCCAGACGAGGGGTTAGTGAGAGAGGATGGGACAGAGAACAGGATGAGAAGGAAATAAGGCAAGGCAAGGACAGGCAAGGACAGGCAAAGCAAGGCTAGGCTGAAGGACATGTTTTTGCTTTATAGTTTGTAGCACATTCATCTTCATACTAGGAGTAAGGCCATAAGACCGTATGGATTACCCCCAAGCAAAAACCCCAGCTACTTGAGACACTCAGGATAAGCCTAAAATACGCAGATCTCTCCATAAGGATGGTTTTTATACTGTGCTTCCACAATCTGCTGGCAGTACAAAAAAATAAGCTGCAGATCTCCTTAGGCTGAGTCATGGTGCTTTGGTGCAGGGACCATGCATATCATGGGAATATTTCAACATTTCTGCTCTGGTTTTCAGAGTATGACACCAAAACACCCACCTGATGATATCCTTTCAAGAGCAAAGGCAGCAACTTGCAGAATTCCGCTTCTTTGGGGAAGTGAGAAATTGCTGAGCTGCCACCAAGTCCTGCAGTGTCCCTGTCACCTGCAGAGTCACCACATACTCGCCACGGTAGCGGGCATTGTGACAAAGGTTCTATGTCAGCTGGGTGTGGCAGCCAGGCGCCCCCTAGGGGATGGGGAGCCTGTCAGCCCTGGGCCTGTCACTGCCTGCTGTCCCTGCTGTCACCAGCCAGGCCTCTGAAAATTGGTCAAACCATGCCCAGACTTGGGGCCAATTTGGCCCATAGTCTTGAAAAGACAAGTCGGGAAGAAAGATATGGGACAGAGGGAGAAAGCGAAGGGAGCAGGAGAAAGGGAAGGAAGAATAAAAAGTAGTGTTGGGCTTCAGGAGTGAGATGGAGGAATTGCAGGAAAGGAGGGAGGAAGTAGGAGAGTGATAGAAAAGGAAAGATGAGACATGCAGCCAGACGAGGGGTTAGTGAGAGAGGATGGGACAGAGAACAGGATGAGAAGGAAATAAGGCATGGCAAGGACAGGCAAGGACAGGCAAAGCAAGGCTAGGCTGCAGGACAGTTTTTTGCTTTATATTTTCTAGCACATTCGTCCTCGGACTACGAGGAAAGCCATAAGACCGTATGGATTAGGCCCAAGCAAATACACCGGCTACTTGAGACACTTAGACTAAGCCTAAAATACGCAGATTACTCCATACGGATTGTTTTTATACTGTGCTTCCACAATCTGCTGGCAGTACAAAAAAATAAGCTGCAGATCTCTTAGGCTGAGTCATGGTGCTTTGTTGCAGGGACCATGCATATCATGGGAATATTTCACCATTTCTGCTCTGGTTTTCAGAGTATGACACCAAAACACCCACCTGATGATATCCTTTCAAGAGCAGAGGCAGCAACTTGCAGAATTCCGCTTCTTTGGGGAAGTGAGAAATTGCTGAGCTGACACCAAGTCCTGCAGTGTCCCTGAACCTGCAGAGTCACCACATACTCGCCACGGTAGCGGGCATTGTGACAAAGGTTCTATGTCAGCTGGGTGTGGCAACCAGGCGCCCCCTACGGGATGGGGAGCCTGCCAGCCCCGGGCCTGTCACTGCCTGCTGTCCCTGCTGTCACCAGCCAGGCCTCTGAAAATTGGTCAAGCCATGCCCAGACTTGGGGCCAATTTGGCCCAAAGTCTTGAAAACACAAGTGGGGAAGAAAGATATGGGACAGAGGGAGAAAGCGAAGGGAGCAGGAGAAAGGGAAGGAAGAATAAAAAGTAGTGTTGGGCTGCAGGAGTGAGATGGAGGAATTGCAGGAAAAGAGGGAGGAAGTACGAGAGTGATAGAAAAGGAAAGATGAGACATGCAGCCAGACGAGGGGTTAGTGAGAGAGGATGGGACAGAGAACAGGATGAGAAGGAAATAAGGCATGGCAAGGACAGGCAAGGACAGGCAAAGCAAGGCTAGGCTGCAGGACAGTTTTTTGCTTTATATTTTCTAGCACATTCGTCCTCGGACTACGAGGAAAGCCATAAGACCGTATGGATTAGGCTCAAGCAAATACACCGGCTACTTGAGACACTTAGACTAAGCCTAAAATACGCAGATTACTCCATAAGGATTGTTTTTATACTGTGCTTCCACAATCTGCTGGCAGTACAAAAAAATAATCTGCAGATCTCTTAGGCTGAGTCATGGTGCTTTGTTGCCCGGACCATGCATATCATGGGAATATTTCACTATTTCTGCTCTGGTTTTCAGAGTATGACACCAAAACACCCACCTGATATTATCCTTTCAAGAGCAGAGGCAGCAACTTGCAGAATTCCGCTTCTTTGGGGAAGTGAGAAATTGCTGAGCTGACACCAAGTCCTGCAGTGTCCCTGTCACCTGCAGAGTCACCACATACTCGCCACGGTAGCGGGCATTGTGACAAAGGTTCTATGTCAGCTGGGTGTGGCAGCCAGGCGCCCCCTAGGGGATGGGGAGCCTGTCAGCCCCAGGCCTGTCACTGCCTGCTGTCCCCGCTGTCACCAGCCAGGCCTCTGAAAATTGGTCAAACCATGCCCAGACTTGGGGCCAATTTGCCCCAAAGTCTTGAAAAGACAAGTCGGGAAGAAAGATATGGGACAGAGGGAGAAAGCGAAGGGAGCAGGAGAAAGGGAAGGAAGAATAAAAAGTAGTGTTGGGCTGCAGGATTGAGATGTAGGAATTGCAGGAAAAGAGGCAGGAAGTAGGAGAGTGATAGAAAAGGAAAGACGAGACATGCAGCCAGACGAGGGGTTAGTGAGAGAGGATGGGACAGAGAACAGGATGAGAAGGAAATAAGGCATGGCAAGGACAGGCAAGGACAGGCAAAGCAAGGCTAGGCTGCAGGACATTTTTTTGCTTTATATTTTCTAGCACATTCGTCCTCGGACTACGAGGAAAGCCATAAGACCGTATGGATTAGGCCCAAGCAAATACACCGGCTACTTGAGACACTTAGACTAAGCCTAAAACACGCAGATTACTCCAGAAGGATTGTTTTTATACTGTGCTTCCACAATCTGCTGGCAGTACAAAAAAATAAGCTGCATATCTCTTAGGCTGAGTCATGGTGCTTTGTTGCAGGGACCATGCATATCATGGGAATATTTCACCATTTCTGCTCTGGTTTTCAGAGTATGACACCAAAACACCCACCTGATGATATCCTTTCAAGAGCAAAGGCAGCCACGTGCAGAATTCCGCTTCTTTGGGTAAGTGAGAAATTGCTGAGCTGCCACCAATTCCTGCAGTGTCCCTGTCACCTGCAGAGTCACCACATACTCGCCACGGTAGCAGGCATTGTGACAAAGGTTCTATGTCAGCTGGGTGTGGCAGCCAGGCGCCCCCTAGGGGATGGGGAGCCTGTCAGCCCCGGGCCTGTCACTGCCTGCTGTCCCTGCTGTCACCAGCCAGGCCTCTGAAAATTGGTCAAACCATGCCCAGACTTGGGGCCAATTTGGCCCAAAGTCTTGAAAAGACAAGTCGGGAAGAAAGATATATGACAAAGGGAGAAAGCGAAGGGAGCAGGAGAAAGGGAAGGAAGAATAAAAAGTAGTGTTGGGCTGCAGGAGTGAGATGGAGGAATTGCAGGAAAAGAGGGAGGAAGTAGGAGAGTGATAGAAAAGGAAAGACGAGACATGCAGCCAGACGAGGGGTTAGTGAGAGAGGATGGGACAGAGAACAGGATGAGAAGGAAATAAGGCATGGCAAGGACAGGCAAGGACAGGCAAAGCAAGGCTAGGCTGCAGGACATTTTTTTGCTTTATATTTTCTAGCACATTCGTCCTCGGACTACGAGGAAAGCCATAAGACCGTATGGATTAGGCCCAAGCAAATACACCGGCTACTTGAGACACTTAGACTAAGCCTAAAATACGCAGATTACTCCAGAAGGATTGTTTTTATACTGTGCTTCCACAATCTGCTGGCAGTACAAAAACATAAGCTGCAGATCTCTTAGGCTGAGTCATGGTGCTTTGTTGCTGGGACCATGCATATCATGGGAATATTTCACCATTTCTGCTCTGGTTTTCAGAGTATGACACCAAAACACCCACCTGATGATATCCTTTCAAGAGCAGAGGCAGCAACTTGCAGAATTCCGCTTCTTTGGGGAAGTGAGAAATTGCTGAGCTGACACCAAGTCCTGCAGTGTCCCTGTCACCTGCAGAGTCACCACATACTCGCCACGGTAGCGGGCATTGTGACAAAGGTTCTATGTCAGCTGGGTGTGGCAGCCAGGCGCCCCCTAGGGGATGGGGAGCCTGCCAGCCCCGGGCCTGTCACTGCCTGCTGTCCCTGCTGTCTCCAGCCAGGCCTCTGAAAATTGGTCAAACCATGCCCAGACTTGGGGCCAATTTGGCCCAAAGTCTTGAAAAGACAAGTCGGGAAGAAAGATATGGGACAGAGGGAGAAAGCGAAGGGAGCAGGAGAAAGGGAAGGAAGAATAAAAAGTAGTGTTGGGCTGCAGGAGTGAGATGGAGGAATTGCCATTAAAGAGGCAGGAAGTAGGAGAGTGATAGAAAAGGAAAGACGAGACATGCAGCCAGACGAGGGGTTAGTGAGAGAGGATGGGACAGAGAACAGGATGAGAAGGAAATAAGGCAAGGCAAGGACAGGCAAGGACAGGCAAAGCAAGGCTAGGCTGAAGGACATGTTTTTGCTTTATAGTTTGTAGCACATTCATCTTCAGACTAGGAGTAAGGCCATAAGACCGTATGGATTACCCCCAAGCAAAAACCCCAGCTACTTGAGACACTCAGGATAAGCCTAAAATACGCAGATCTCTCCATAAGGATGGTTTTTATACTGTGCTTCCACAATCTGCTGGCAGTACAAAAAAATAAGCTGCAGATCTCCTTAGGCTGAGTCATGGTGCTTTGGTGCAGGGACCATGCATATCATGGGAATATTTCAACATTTCTGCTCTGGTTTTCAGAGTATGACACCAAAACACCCACCTGATGATATCCTTTCAAGAGCAAAGGCAGCAACTTGCAGAATTCCGCTTCTTTGGGGAAGTGAGAAATTGCTGAGCTGCCACCAAGTCCTGCAGTGTCCCTGTCACCTGCAGAGTCACCACATACTCGCCACGGTAGCGGGCATTGTGACAAAGGTTCTATGTCAGCTGGGTGTGGCAGCCAGGCGCCCCCTAGGGGATGGGGAGCCTGTCAGCCCTGGGCCTGTCACTGCCTGCTGTCCCTGCTGTCACCAGCCAGGCCTCTGAAAATTGGTCAAACCATGCCCAGACTTGGGGCCAATTTGGCCCATAGTCTTGAAAAGACAAGTCGGGAAGAAAGATATGGGACAGAGGGAGAAAGCGAAGGGAGCAGGAGAAAGGGAAGGAAGAATAAAAAGTAGTGTTGGGCTTCAGGAGTGAGATGGAGGAATTGCAGGAAAGGAGGGAGGAAGTAGGAGAGTGATAGAAAAGGAAAGATGAGACATGCAGCCAGACGAGGGGTTAGTGAGAGAGGATGGGACAGAGAACAGGATGAGAAGGAAATAAGGCATGGCAAGGACAGGCAAGGACAGGCAAAGCAAGGCTAGGCTGCAGGACATTTTTTTGCTTTATATTTTCTAGCACATTCGTCCTCGGACTACGAGGAAAGCCATAAGACCGTATGGATTAGGCCCAAGCAAATACACCGGCTACTTGAGACACTTAGACTAAGCCTAAAATACGCAGATTACTCCATACGGATTGTTTTTATACTGTGCTTCCACAATCTGCTGGCAGTACAAAAAAATAAGCTGCAGATCTCTTAGGCTGAGTCATGGTGCTTTGTTGCAGGGACCATGCATATCATGGGAATATTTCACCATTTCTGCTCTGGTTTTCAGAGTATGACACCAAAACACCCACCTGATGATATCCTTTCAAGAGCAGAGGCAGCAACTTGCAGAATTCCGCTTCTTTGGGGAAGTGAGAAATTGCTGAGCTGACACCAAGTCCTGCAGTGTCCCTGAACCTGCAGAGTCACCACATACTCGCCACGGTAGCGGGCATTGTGACAAAGGTTCTATGTCAGCTGGGTGTGGCAGCCAGGCGCCCCCTAGGGGATGGGGAGCCTGCCAGCCCCGGGCCTGTCACTGCCTGCTGTCCCTGCTGTCACCAGCCAGGCCTCTGAAAATTGGTCAAGCCATGCCCAGACTTGGGGCCAATTTGGCCCAAAGTCTTGAAAACACAAGTGGGGAAGAAAGATATGGGACAGAGGGAGAAAGCGAAGGGAGCAGGAGAAAGGGAAGGAAGAATAAAAAGTAGTGTTGGGCTGCAGGAGTGAGATGGAGGAATTGCAGGAAAAGAGGGAGGAAGTACGAGAGTGATAGAAAAGGAAAGATGAGACATGCAGCCAGACGAGGGGTTAGTGAGAGAGGATGGGACAGAGAACAGGATGAGAAGGAAATAAGGCATGGCAAGGACAGGCAAGGACAGGCAAAGCAAGGCTAGGCTGCAGGACAGTTTTTTGCTTTATATTTTCTAGCACATTCGTCCTCGGACTACGAGGAAAGCCATAAGACCGTATGGATTAGGCCCAAGCAAATACACCGGCTACTTGAGACACTTAGACTAAGCCTAAAACACGCAGATTACTCCAGAAGGATTGTTTTTATACTGTGCTTCCACAATCTGCTGGCAGTACAAAAAAATAAGCTGCATATCTCTTAGGCTGAGTCATGGTGCTTTGTTGCAGGGACCATGCATATCATGGGAATATTTCACCATTTCTGCTCTGGTTTTCAGAGTATGACACCAAAACACCCACCTGATGATATCCTTTCAAGAGCAAAGGCAGCCACGTGCAGAATTCCGCTTCTTTGGGTAAGTGAGAAATTGCTGAGCTGCCACCAATTCCTGCAGTGTCCCTGTCACCTGCAGAGTCACCACATACTCGCTACGGTAGCAGGCATTGTGACAAAGGTTCTATGTCAGCTGGGTGTGGCAGCCAGGCGCCCCCTAGGGGATGGGGAGCCTGTCAGCCCCGGGCCTGTCACTGCCTGCTGTCCCTGCTGTCACCAGCCAGGCCTCTGAAAATTGGTCAAACCATGCCCAGACTTGGGGCCATTTTGGCCCAAAGTCTTGAAAAGACAAGTCGGGAAGAAAGATATATGACAAAGGGAGAAAGCGAAGGGAGCAGGAGAAAGGGAAGGAAGAATAAAAAGTAGTGTTGGGCTGCAGGAGTGAGATGGAGGAATTGCAGGAAAAGAGGGAGGAAGTAGGAGAGTGATAGAAAAGGAAAGACGAGACATGCAGCCAGACGAGGGGTTAGTGAGAGAGGATGGGACAGAGAACAGGATGAGAAGGAAATAAGGCATGGCAAGGACAGGCAAGGACAGGCAAAGCAAGGCTAGGCTGCAGGACATTTTTTTGCTTTATATTTTCTAGCACATTCGTCCTCGGACTACGAGGAAAGCCATAAGACCGTATGGATTAGGCCCAAGCAAATACACCGGCTACACTTAGACTAAGCCTAAAATACGCAGATTACTCCATAAGGATTGTTTTTATACTGTGCTTCCACAATCTGCTGGCAGTACAAAAACATAAGCTGCAGATCTCTTAGGCTGAGTCATGGTGCTTTGTTGCTGGGACCATGCATATCATGGGAATATTTCACCATTTCTGCTCTGGTTTTCAGAGTATGACACCAAAACACCCACCTGATGATATCCTTTCAAGAGCAGAGGCAGCAACTTGCAGAATTCCGCTTCTTTGGGGAAGTGAGAAATTGCTGAGCTGACACCAAGTCCTGCAGTGTCCCTGTCACCTGCAGAGTCACCACATACTCGCCACGGTAGCGGGCATTGTGACAAAGGTTCTATGTCAGCTGGGTGTGGCAGCCAGGCGCCCCCTAGGGGATGGGGAGCCTGCCAGCCCCGGGCCTGTCACTGCCTGCTGTCCCTGCTGTCACCAGCCAGGCCTCTGAAAATTGGTCAAGCCATGCCCAGACTTGGGGCCAATTTGGCCCAAAGTCTTGAAAACACAAGTGGGGAAGAAAGATATGGGACAGAGGGAGAAAGCGAAGGGAGCAGGAGAAAGGGAAGGAAGAATAAAAAGTAGTGTTGGGCTGCAGGAGTGAGATGGAGGAATTGCAGGAAAAGAGGGAGGAAGTACGAGAGTGATAGAAAAGGAAAGATGAGACATGCAGCCAGACGAGGGGTTAGTGAGAGAGGATGGGACAGAGAACAGGATGAGAAGGAAATAAGGCATGGCAAGGACAGGCAAGGACAGGCAAAGCAAGGCTAGGCTGCAGGACAGTTTTTTGCTTTATATTTTCTAGCACATTCGTCCTCGGACTACGAGGAAAGCCATAAGACCGTATGGATTAGGCCCAAGCAAATACACCGGCTACTTGAGACACTTAGACTAAGCCTAAAACACGCAGATTACTCCAGAAGGATTGTTTTTATACTGTGCTTCCACAATCTGCTGGCAGTACAAAAAAATAAGCTGCATATCTCTTAGGCTGAGTCATGGTGCTTTGTTGCAGGGACCATGCATATCATGGGAATATTTCACCATTTCTGCTCTGGTTTTCAGAGTATGACACCAAAACACCCACCTGATGATATCCTTTCAAGAGCAAAGGCAGCCACGTGCAGAATTCCGCTTCTTTGGGTAAGTGAGAAATTGCTGAGCTGCCACCAATTCCTGCAGTGTCCCTGTCACCTGCAGAGTCACCACATACTCGCTACGGTAGCAGGCATTGTGACAAAGGTTCTATGTCAGCTGGGTGTGGCAGCCAGGCGCCCCCTAGGGGATGGGGAGCCTGTCAGCCCCGGGCCTGTCACTGCCTGCTGTCCCTGCTGTCACCAGCCAGGCCTCTGAAAATTGGTCAAACCATGCCCAGACTTGGGGCCATTTTGGCCCAAAGTCTTGAAAAGACAAGTCGGGAAGAAAGATATATGACAAAGGGAGAAAGCGAAGGGAGCAGGAGAAAGGGAAGGAAGAATAAAAAGTAGTGTTGGGCTGCAGGAGTGAGATGGAGGAATTGCAGGAAAAGAGGGAGGAAGTAGGAGAGTGATAGAAAAGGAAAGACGAGACATGCAGCCAGACGAGGGGTTAGTGAGAGAGGATGGGACAGAGAACAGGATGAGAAGGAAATAAGGCATGGCAAGGACAGGCAAGGACAGGCAAAGCAAGGCTAGGCTGCAGGACATTTTTTTGCTTTATATTTTCTAGCACATTCGTCCTCGGACTACGAGGAAAGCCATAAGACCGTATGGATTAGGCCCAAGCAAATACACCGGCTACACTTAGACTAAGCCTAAAATACGCAGATTACTCCATAAGGATTGTTTTTATACTGTGCTTCCACAATCTGCTGGCAGTACAAAAACATAAGCTGCAGATCTCTTAGGCTGAGTCATGGTGCTTTGTTGCTGGGACCATGCATATCATGGGAATATTTCACCATTTCTGCTCTGGTTTTCAGAGTATGACACCAAAACACCCACCTGATGATATCCTTTCAAGAGCAGAGGCAGCAACTTGCAGAATTCCGCTTCTTTGGGGAAGTGAGAAATTGCTGAGCTGACACCAAGTCCTGCAGTGTCCCTGTCACCTGCAGAGTCACCACATACTCGCCACGGTAGCGGGCATTGTGACAAAGGTTCTATGTCAGCTGGGTGTGGCAGCCAGGCGCCCCCTAGGGGATGGGGAGCCTGCCAGCCCCGGGCCTGTCACTGCCTGCTGTCCCTGCTGTCTCCAGCCAGGCCTCTGAAAATTGGTCAAACCATGCCCAGACTTGGGGCCAATTTGGCCCAAAGTCTTGAAAAGACAAGTCGGGAAGAAAGATATGGGACAGAGGGAGAAAGCGAAGGGAGCAGGAGAAAGGGAAGGAAGAATAAAAAGTAGTGTTGGGCTGCAGGAGTGAGATGGAGGAATTGCCATTAAAGAGGCAGGAAGTAGGAGAGTGATAGAAAAGGAAAGACGAGACATGCAGCCAGACGAGGGGTTAGTGAGAGAGGATGGGACAGAGAACAGGATGAGAAGGAAATAAGGCAAGGCAAGGACAGGCAAGGACAGGCAAAGCAAGGCTAGGCTGAAGGACATGTTTTTGCTTTATAGTTTGTAGCACATTCATCTTCAGACTAGGAGTAAGGCCATAAGACCGTATGGATTACCCCCAAGCAAAAACCCCAGCTACTTGAGACACTCAGGATAAGCCTAAAATACGCAGATCTCTCCATAAGGATGGTTTTTATACTGTGCTTCCACAATCTGCTGGCAGTACAAAAAAATAAGCTGCAGATCTCCTTAGGCTGAGTCATGGTGCTTTGGTGCAGGGACCATGCATATCATGGGAATATTTCAACATTTCTGCTCTGGTTTTCAGAGTATGACACCAAAACACCCACCTGATGATATCCTTTCAAGAGCAAAGGCAGCAACTTGCAGAATTCCGCTTCTTTGGGGAAGTGAGAAATTGCTGAGCTGCCACCAAGTCCTGCAGTGTCCCTGTCACCTGCAGAGTCACCACATACTCGCCACGGTAGCGGGCATTGTGACAAAGGTTCTATGTCAGCTGGGTGTGGCAGCCAGGCGCCCCCTAGGGGATGGGGAGCCTGTCAGCCCTGGGCCTGTCACTGCCTGCTGTCCCTGCTGTCACCAGCCAGGCCTCTGAAAATTGGTCAAACCATGCCCAGACTTGGGGCCAATTTGGCCCATAGTCTTGAAAAGACAAGTCGGGAAGAAAGATATGGGACAGAGGGAGAAAGCGAAGGGAGCAGGAGAAAGGGAAGGAAGAATAAAAAGTAGTGTTGGGCTTCAGGAGTGAGATGGAGGAATTGCAGGAAAGGAGGGAGGAAGTAGGAGAGTGATAGAAAAGGAAAGATGAGACATGCAGCCAGACGAGGGGTTAGTGAGAGAGGATGGGACAGAGAACAGGATGAGAAGGAAATAAGGCATGGCAAGGACAGGCAAGGACAGGCAAAGCAAGGCTAGGCTGCAGGACATTTTTTTGCTTTATATTTTCTAGCACATTCGTCCTCGGACTACGAGGAAAGCCATAAGACCGTATGGATTAGGCCCAAGCAAATACACCGGCTACTTGAGACACTTAGACTAAGCCTAAAATACGCAGATTACTCCATACGGATTGTTTTTATACTGTGCTTCCACAATCTGCTGGCAGTACAAAAAAATAAGCTGCAGATCTCTTAGGCTGAGTCATGGTGCTTTGTTGCAGGGACCATGCATATCATGGGAATATTTCACCATTTCTGCTCTGGTTTTCAGAGTATGACACCAAAACACCCACCTGATGATATCCTTTCAAGAGCAGAGGCAGCAACTTGCAGAATTCCGCTTCTTTGGGGAAGTGAGAAATTGCTGAGCTGACACCAAGTCCTGCAGTGTCCCTGAACCTGCAGAGTCACCACATACTCGCCACGGTAGCGGGCATTGTGACAAAGGTTCTATGTCAGCTGGGTGTGGCAGCCAGGCGCCCCCTAGGGGATGGGGAGCCTGCCAGCCCCGGGCCTGTCACTGCCTGCTGTCCCTGCTGTCACCAGCCAGGCCTCTGAAAATTGGTCAAGCCATGCCCAGACTTGGGGCCAATTTGGCCCAAAGTCTTGAAAACACAAGTGGGGAAGAAAGATATGGGACAGAGGGAGAAAGCGAAGGGAGCAGGAGAAAGGGAAGGAAGAATAAAAAGTAGTGTTGGGCTGCAGGAGTGAGATGGAGGAATTGCAGGAAAAGAGGGAGGAAGTACGAGAGTGATAGAAAAGGAAAGATGAGACATGCAGCCAGACGAGGGGTTAGTGAGAGAGGATGGGACAGAGAACAGGATGAGAAGGAAATAAGGCATGGCAAGGACAGGCAAGGACAGGCAAAGCAAGGCTAGGCTGCAGGACAGTTTTTTGCTTTATATTTTCTAGCACATTCGTCCTCGGACTACGAGGAAAGCCATAAGACCGTATGGATTAGGCTCAAGCAAATACACCGGCTACTTGAGACACTTAGACTAAGCCTAAAATACGCAGATTACTCCATAAGGATTGTTTTTATACTGTGCTTCCACAATCTGCTGGCAGTACAAAAAAATAATCTGCAGATCTCTTAGGCTGAGTCATGGTGCTTTGTTGCCCGGACCATGCATATCATGGGAATATTTCACTATTTCTGCTCTGGTTTTCAGAGTATGACACCAAAACACCCACCTGATATTATCCTTTCAAGAGCAGAGGCAGCAACTTGCAGAATTCCGCTTCTTTGGGGAAGTGAGAAATTGCTGAGCTGCCACCAAGTCCTGCAGTGTCCCTGTCACCTGCAGAGTCACCACATACTCGCCACGGTAGCGGGCATTGTGACAAAGGTTCTATGTCAGCTGGGTGTGGCAGCCAGGCGCCCCCTAGGGGATGGGGAGCCTGTCAGCCCCAGGCCTGTCACTGCCTGCTGTCCCTGCTGTCACCAGCCAGGCCTCTGAAAATTGGTCAAACCATGCCCAGACTTGGGGCCAATTTGCCCCAAAGTCTTGAAAAGACAAGTCGGGAAGAAAGATATGGGACAGAGGGAGAAAGCGAAGGGAGCAGGAGAAAGGGAAGGAAGAATAAAAAGTAGTGTTGGGCTGCAGGATTGAGATGTAGGAATTGCAGGAAAAGAGGCAGGAAGTAGGAGAGTGATAGAAAAGGAAAGACGAGACATGCAGCCAGACGAGGGGTTAGTGAGAGAGGATGGGACAGAGAACAGGATGAGAAGGAAATAAGGCATGGCAAGGACAGGCAAGGACAGGCAAAGCAAGGCTAGGCTGCAGGACATTTTTTTGCTTTATATTTTCTAGCACATTCGTCCTCGGACTACGAGGAAAGCCATAAGACCGTATGGATTAGGCCCAAGCAAATACACCGGCTACTTGAGACACTTAGACTAAGCCTAAAACACGCAGATTACTCCAGAAGGATTGTTTTTATACTGTGCTTCCACAATCTGCTGGCAGTACAAAAAAATAAGCTGCATATCTCTTAGGCTGAGTCATGGTGCTTTGTTGCAGGGACCATGCATATCATGGGAATATTTCACCATTTCTGCTCTGGTTTTCAGAGTATGACACCAAAACACCCACCTGATATTATCCTTTCAAGAGCAGAGGCAGCAACTTGCAGAATTCCGCTTCTTTGGGGAAGTGAGAAATTGCTGAGCTGACACCAAGTCCTGCAGTGTCCCTGTCACCTGCAGAGTCACCACATACTCGCCACGGTAGCGGGCATTGTGACAAAGGTTCTATGTCAGCTGGATGTGGCAGCCAGGCGCCCCCTAGGGGATGGGGAGCCTGTCAGCCCCGGGCCTGTCACTGCCTGCTGTCCCTGCTGTCACCAGCCAGGCCTCTGAAAATTGGTCAAACCATGCCCAGACTTGGGGCCGATTTGGCCCAAAGTCTTGAAAAGACAAGTCGGGAAGAAAGATATGGGACAGAGGGAGAAAGCGAAGGGAGCAGGAGAAAGGGAAGGAAGAATAAAAAGTAGTGTTGGGCTGCAGGAGTGAGATGGAGGAATTGCCATTAAAGAGGCAGGAAGCAGGAGAGTGAGAGAAAAGGAAAGAAGAGACATGCAGCCAGACGAGGGGTTAGTGAGAGAGGATGGGACAGAGAACAGTATGAGAAGGAAATAAGGCAAGGCAAGGACAGGCAAGGACAGGCAAAGCAAGGCTAGGCTGCAGGACAGCATTTTGCTTTATATTTTCTAGCACATTCGTCCTCGGACTACGAGGAAAGCCATAAGACCTTATGGATTAGGCCCAAGCAAATACCTCGGCTACTTGAGACACTTAGACTAAGCCTAAAATACGCAGATTACTCCATAAGGATGGTTTTTATACTGTGCTTCCACAATCTGCTGGCAGTACAAAAAAATAAGCTGCATGTCTCTTAGGCTGAGTCATTGTGCTTTGTTGCAGGGACCATGCATATCATGGGAATATTTCACCATTTCTGCTCTGGTTTTCAGAGTATGACACCAAAACACCCACCTGATGATATCCTTTCAAGAGCAGAGGCAGCAACTTGCAGAATTCCGCTTCTTTGGGGAAGTGAGAAATTGCTGAGCTGACACCAAGTCCTGCAGTGTCCCTGTCACCTGCAGAGTCACCACATACTCGCCACGGTAGCGGGCATTGTGACAAAGGTTCTATGTCAGCTGGGTGTGGCAGCCAGGCGCCCCCTAGGGGATGGGGAGCCTGTCAGCCCCGGGCCTGTCACTGCCTGCTGTCCCTGCTGTCACCAGCCAGGCCTCTGAAAATTGGTCAAACCATGCCCAGACTTGGGGCCAATTTGGCCCAAAGTCTTGAAAAGACAAGTCGGGAAGAAAGATATGGGACAGAGGGAGAAGCGAAGGGAGCAGGAGAAAGGGAAGGAAGAATAAAAAGTAGTGTTGGGCTGCAGGAGTGAGATGGAGGAATTGCAGGAAAAGAGGGAGGAAGTAGGAGAGTGATAGAAAAGGAAAGACGAGACATGCACCCAGACGAGGGGTTAGTGAGAGAGGATGGGACAGAGAACAGGATGAGAAGGAAATAAGGCAAGGCAAGGACAGGCAAGGACAGGCAAAGCAAGGCTAGGCTGCAGGACATTTTTTTGCTTTATATTTTCTAGCACATTCGTCCTCGGACTACGAGGAAAGCCATAAGACCGTATGGATTAGGCCCAAGCAAATACACCGGCTACTTGAGACACTTAGACTAAGCCTAAAATACGCAGATTACTCCATAAGGATTGTTTTTATACTGTGCTTCCACAATCTGCTGTCATTAGAAAAAAATAAGCTGCAGATCTCTTAGGCTGAGTCATGGTGCTTTGTTGCAGGGACCATGCATATCATGGGAATATTTCACCATTTCTGCTCTGGTTTTCAGAGTATGACAACAAACACCCACCTGATGATATCTTTTCAAGAGCAAAGGCAGCAATTTGCAGAATTCCGCTTCTTTGGGGAAGTGAGAAATTGCTGAGCTGCCACCAAGTCCTGCAGTGTCCCTGTCACCTGCAGAGTCACCACATACTCGCCATGGTAGCGGGCATTGTGACAAAGGTTCTATGTCAGCTGGGTGTGGCAGCCAGGCGCCCCCTAGGGAATGGGGAGCCTGTCAGCCCCGGGCCTGTCACTGCATGCTGTCCCTGCTGTCACCAGCCAGGCCTCTGAAAATTGGTCAAACCATGCCGAGACTTGGGGACAGTTTGGCCCAAAGTCTTGAAAAGACAAGTCAGGAAGAAAGATATGGAACAGAGGGAGAAAGCGAAAGCAGCAGGAGAAAGGAAAGGAAGAATAAAAAGTAGTGTTGGGCTTCAGGAGTGAGATGGAGGAATTGCCATTAAAGAGGCAGGAAGCAGGAGAGTGAGAGAAAAGGAAAGAAGAGACATGCAGCCAGACGAGGGGTTAGTGAGAGAGGATGGGACAGAGAACAGGATGAGAAGGAAATAAGGCAAGGCAAGGACAGGCAAGGACAGGCAAAGCAAGGCTAGGCTGCAGGACAGTTTTTTGCTTTATATTTTCTAGCACATTCGTCCTCGGACTACGAGGAGAGCCATAAGACCTTATGGATTAGGCCCAAGCAAATACCTCGGCTACTTGAGACACTTAGACTAAGCCTAAAATACGCAGATTACTCCATAAGGATGGTTTTTATACTGTGCTTCCACAATCTGCTGGCAGTACAAAAAAATAAGCTGCAGATCTCTTAGGCTGAGTCATGGTGCTTTGTTGCAGGGCCCATGCATACCATGGGAATATTTCACCATTTCTGCTCTGGTGTTCAGAGTATGACACCAAAACACCCACGTTATGATATCCTTTCAAGAGCAAAGGCAGCAATTTGCAGAATTCCGCTTCTTTGGGTAATGAGAAATTGCTGAGCTGCCACCAAGTCCTGCAGTGTCCCTGTCACCTGCAGAGTCACCACATACTCGCCACGGTAGCGGGCATTGTGACAAAGGTTCTATGTCAGCTGGGTGTGGCAGCCAGGCGCCCCCTAGGGGATGGGGAGCCTGTCAGCCCCGGGCCTGTCACTGCCTGCTGCCCCTGCTGTCTCCAGCCAGGCCTCTGAAAATTGGTCAAACCATGCCGAGACTTGGGGACAGTTTGGCCCAAAGTCTTGAAAAGACAAGTCAGGAAGAAAGATATGGGACAGAGGGAGAAAGCGAAGGGAGCAGGAGAAAGGGAAGGAAGAATAAAAAGTAGTGTTGGGCTGCAGGAGTGAGATGGAGGAATTGCAGGAAAAGAGGGAGGAAGTAGGAGAGTGATAGAAAAGGAAAGACGAGACATGCAGCCAGACGAGGGGTTAGTGAGAGAGGATGGGACAGAGAACAGGATGAGAAGGAAATAAGGCATGGCAAGGACAGGCAAGGACAGGCAAAGCAAGGCTAGGCTGCAGGACATTTTTTTGCTTTATATTTTCTAGCACATTCGTCCTCGGACTACGAGGAAAGCCATAAGACCTTATGGATTAGGCCCAAGCAAATACCTCGACTACTTCAGACATTTAGACTAAGCCTAAAATACGCAGATTACTCCATAAGGATGGTTTTTATACTGTGCTTCCACAATCTGCTGGCAGTACAAAAAAATAAGCTGCAGATCTCTTAGGCTGAGTCATTGTGCTTTGTTGCAGGGACCATGCATATCATGGGAATATTTCACCATTTCTGCTCTGGTTTTCAGAGTATGACACCAAAACACCCACCTGATGATATCCTTTCAAGAGCAGAGGCAGCAACTTGCAGAATTCCGCTTCTTTGGGGAAGTGAGAAATTGCTGAGCTGCCACCAAGTCCTGCAGTGTCCCTGTCACCTGCAGAGTCACCAGATACTCGCCACGGTAGCGGGCATTGTGACAAAGGTTCTATGTCAGCTGGGTGTGGCAGCCAGGCGCCCCCTAGGGGATGGGGAGCCTGTCAGCCCCGTGCCTGTCACTGCCTGCTGTCCCTGCTGTCACCAGCCAGGCCTCTGAAAATTGGTCAAACCATGCCGAGACTTGGGGACAGTTTGGCCCAAAGTCTTGAAAAGACAAGTCAGGAAGAAAGATATGGGACAGAGGGAGAAATGGAAGGGAGCAGGAGAAAGGGAAGGAAGAATAAAAAGTAGTGTTGGGCTGCAGGAGTGAGATGGAGGAATTGCAGGAAAAGAGGGAGGAAGTAGGAGAGTGATAGAAAAGGAAAGACGTGACATGCAGCCAGACGAGGGGTTAGTGAGAGAGGATGGGACAGAGAACAGGATGAGAAGGAAATAAGGCAAGGCAAGGACAGGCAAGGACAGGCAAGGACAGGCAAAGCAAGGCTAGGCTGCGGGACATTTTTTGCTATATAGTTTCTAACACATTCGTGTTCAGACTAGGAGTAAGGCCATAAGACCGTATGGATTAGGCCCAAGCAAAAACCCCAGCTACTTGAGACGCTTAGACTAAGCCTAAAATACGCAGATCTCTCCATAAGGATGGTTTTTCTACTGTGCTTCCACAATCTGCTGGCAGTACAAAAAGATAAGCTGAAGATCTCCTTAGGCTGAGTCATGGTGCTTTGGTGCAGGGACCATGCATATCATGGAATATTTCAGCATTTCTGCTCTGGTTTTCAGTGTATGACTCCAAAACACCCACCTGATGATATCCTTTCAAGAGCAAAGGCAGCAATTTGCAGAATTCCGCTTCTTTGGGGAAGTGAGAAATTGCTGAACTGACACCAAGTCCTGCAGTGTCTCTGTCACCTGCAGAGTCACCACATACTCGCCACGGTAGCGGGCATTGTGACAAAGATTCTATGTCAGCTGGGTGTGGCAGCCAGGCGCCCCCTAGGGGATGGGGAGCCTGTCAGCCCCGGGCCTGTCACTGCCTGCTGTCCCTGCTGTCACCAGCCAGGCCTCTGAAAATTGGTCAAACCATGCCCAGACATGGTGCCAATTTGGCCCAAAATCTCCAACAGACAAGTTGGGAAGAAAGATATGGGACAGAGGGAGAAAGCGAAGGGAGCAGGAGAAAGGGAAGGAAGAATAAAAAGTAGTGTTGGGCTGCAGGAGTGAGATGGAGGAATTGCAAGAAAAGAGGCAGGAAGCAGGAGAGTGAGAGAAAAGGAAAGAAGAGATATGCAGCCAGACAAGGGGTTAGTGAGAGAGGATGGGACAGAGAACAGGATGAGAAGGAAATAAGGCAAGGCAAGGACAGGCAAGGACAGGCAAAGCAAGGCTAGGCTGCAGGACATTTTTTTGCTGTATAGTTTCTAGCACATTCATCATCAGACTAGGAGTAAGGCCATAAGACCGTATGGATTAGGCCCAAGCAAAAACCCCAGCTACTTGAGACACTTAGACTTAACCTAAAATATGCAGATCTCTCAATAAGGATGGTTTTTATACTGTGCTGCCACAATCTGCTGGCTGTAAAAAAACACAAGCTGCAGATCTCCTTCGGCTGAGTCATGGTGCTTTGGTGCAGGGACCATGCTTATCATGGGCATATTTCACCATTTCTGCTCTGGTTTTCAGAGTATGACACCAAACCACCGACCTTACGACATCCTTTCAAGAGCAAAGGCAGCAATTTGCAGAATTCCGCTTCTTTGGGGAAGTGAGAAATTGCTGAGCTGACACCAAGTCCTGCAGTGTCCCTGTCACCTGCAGAGTCACCACATACTCGCCACGGTAGCAGGCATTGTAACAAACGTTTTATGTCAGCTGGGTGTGGCAGCCAGGTGCCCCCTAGGGGATGGGGAGCCTGTCAGCCCCGAGCCTGTCACTGCCTGCTGTCCCTGCTGTCAACTGCCCGGCCTCTGACAATTGGTCAAACCATGCCCAGACTTGGGGCCAATTCGGCCCAAAGTCTTGAAAAGACAAGTCGGGAAGAAAGATATGGGACAGAGGGAGAAAGCAAAGGGAGCAGGAGAAAGGGAAGGAAGAATAAAAAGTAGTGTTGGGCTGCAGGAGTGAGATGGAGGAATTGCCATTAAAGAGGCAGGAAGCAGGAGAGTGAGAGAAAAGGAAAGAAGAGACATGCAGCCAGACGAGGGGTAAGTGAGAGAGGATGGGACAGAGAACAGGATGAGAAGGTAATAAGGTAAGCGAAGGACAGGCAAGGACAGGCAAGGCAAGCCTAGGCTGCAAGACATTTTTTGGCTTTATAGTTTCTAGCACATTCTTCTTCAGACTAGGAGGAAAGCCATAAAACCGTATGGATTAGGCCCAAGCAAAAACCCCAGCTACTTGAGACACTAAGACTAAGCCTAAAATACAAAGATCTCTCCATAAGAATGGTTTTTATACTGTACTTCCACAATCTGCAGGCAGTACAAAAAAATAAGCTGCAGTTCTCCTTAGGCTGAGTCATGGTGCTTTGCGGCGGGGATCATGCATATCATGGGCATATTTCACTATTACTGGTCTGGTTTTCAGCGTATTACACCGAAACACCCGCCTGATGACATCTTTTCAAGAGCAAAGGTTCGCGGTTGAGGCGTACAAACGACATGGACCGAGTTCTTTCAAGATGAAAGTAATAGATGCCATTTATTGCTACGAGTGCATTTTTATACAATTCTACCAGTTCATGTGTCTTTTCAATATTGGTTACAAGTTTCAGCACTGACATCTCATTGGTTAATTTTTCTATCATCCATGTTATTCTTCTATCCCCTTCTTTCTCACGGGTACATCTCTCCTCTCTCCGGATACTCCTTTACTCCCATCCTTCTCAAGGGTAAATCTTAATATCTCAAGGCTGATCTCTACTCTCATATTTTCTGTCAAGGATTCCACAGACCCGCTGCAGTTTCCCACAATTCCCCCTTTTTTTATTTTTGCTAAAAATGCTGCCCTCATTGTCCACTGCAGGGCCCTTTGCAGCAGAGAAATCATGCATGGCAACATTAGTAACACAACCACAACAACCATCAAAATGATCAGTCCTGTTTTCACTACTGATAACAACCAACCTAGAAACCCTCAACCACTAATCAATTTATTTAACAAATCCCATCGAAGTCTTCACACCCATGTCCTTGAGCTAATAACAAAAAATCTATCGCGACTCCACTCTGCCATGTGGCATGTCTTACAGAATGTACATCTAGAAAAAGTCCACTTAAAGCCTTTTAAGTTCTGTTAGTTTGCTTAACTAGTCAGCATCCTAATTTTCTAAAATATTTAAAGCTTTTAGCTGTGCCAACACCAGATACAAGAGATTCTAAAACCCTTAACCTTGAACCTCAAAAATCTACATTATCATCACATTTTGACTCATATACACGCAAAAAGTGTTTTTCTCGTCTTGCTCTTCTGTGATCTATTATCTATTATACATTGGGCGTTAAGAGAGTTAATAGTCCCAAAATACACAGTCCTTCAACAGCATTAGAAGGAATTCCTGGTCAGGCTCTATCTCCACAGATCAAGAATACACCATACAGGAGGTTTTGGGGTCGCTGTTCCCACATTATCAATGACATCCCTTGGATTCTTCTGCGAGCCATTACACCATTGAGTTTCATTTCTATAGTCACCAAAGGTAGAATTAACATTTTGCAGTTTTATTCATTCATTTTCTCGTATATTGTTCTGACACTTTTCACAAACCAGGTTGATACAAGTGTCCATGGGCATAGATGCCAGCAATTCCAGTTCCTGTGGTTCAATGTCTATTTCCGGGAGACAGTTAATCCAAAGTGCCATGTTAGTATTATTACAGTTTGTTGCAATGCCTCTGCACCAACCTCTATTTTGAAACAGTTGTGTGATGCTGCTGTAGTCATCAAGGGGGATGCCAACCAAGCATGTGTGGAACGGGTTTTCCAGAGATGCCATAGCTAGGCATATGGAGTCCTGGTCAGTCATGTTGGTTAAAGTACTCCACATGTTAGTCTTTCTCTGTGCGGGCATCCAAAACACAGCAGCTGCAACAATCATTGTCAGGAAGATAACACAGGTTTCACATTTCGTGCTGGCAACCATTGCGGCCCTTGATCTGTAAAGACATAAGCATAGCCTCTCCCCCAGGTTATCAATTGATGTGGCCTTTTCCATTGACCATTAACTAGTGATTTGGCCATAACTAATGTAGGTTCTTTCTGATTTAGCATGGTTTTGGGTCACACTTGCAAAGTATTTCATCACATACAATGCTTTTGACAATAGGTGTTGTGGTGTTTTCCCTACTTCTCCCCCCTTTTTGTTTAAAAAAGAACAGAACCAAAACAAAAAACACAGTTCAGAAGGAGATACGTGCATTGGACCTTGACTACGTACTCAGAATCACAAATCAAATTTAGAGGTTCCTCCTTAAAAAGCTCTAAGTAATGTAAAGCTGTGTCAAGTTCTGCTAATTGGGTTGAACCTTCAATAATTTTTACAGAATGATGCCAATTGTTATCTTCACACCAAACCACTACAGCTTTATGGGACTTCCCAGAACCAGCAACAAAAACTTTGCAAGTATGTAGGATCAGACCAAATACAAGTATGGCCTATGACCTGATGTGAAAGACTTGCAGGTTCTGCAGCAATTTACATTTTACATTTATGCATGCCAAAAGCTGTGCTGTTAAGAAAACCAGCTAGTGCAATTTACAAAGACATAGATTACAAATAAAATTAAAAAATCAGAATTACATTTCACAAATGGTACATATATGACAAAAGGATCATGGCCTATTGAAACTTAAATTCATTCCCTGCTTTTCTTGATCAGAGTAAAAAGCAGTATATCAGTCTGCTAGCAATCTCATCATACTGTTCCACAATAGCCACAGGTTGTTTCTATGTTGTAGCTATAAATAGACAAATCTGCAAGTCCAATTGAATGCAGTCAGCCTGTAAAGTTGTCATAAATTTATTCCTCAAAGTTTCCAACTCCATTTTGGCTGTCATATTTATTGGATATTGTTTTCCCTTACCAGATCGAAGTCCTGTTTCAGATCAATCAGTGTAGTATTTGCTTTATCGAAACATTGGCTGTTAATACTAGTGGAAATACAGCATTTGAAATTTCCTTGGAGATTTCTCACTTGCAGCAAGCAGATATGCGCCATCCAAGCAGCTTCTTGTAGGCCATGCAACTAAACAGAATTCTCAGAAAACGTTATTTGAGCTTACAATTTACTTAACAAATCTTAACCTAAGAGAAGTATAGGAGTTTCTAACAACTATAAGAATTCATGTATTTAAACTTTGTTCCAAATATGGCATTCTATTGGTCTCAAAAAACGGCCTTTCTTTCATTCTCTCTCATGACCTCAAAAACTAGCACAGTGAATTTACTAAGAAGTCACTTACAACTAATTACCACAGAATAAGTCTATTAACAAATTTTTGGTTTAGTTTTCCAGTTTCATTAGAACTATGGGTCTGCTAAGGATGCCTTTAAACTTCACCCTCGGACTGCTCCATTCAGTATTACATCGCTGCAGTGGCGGGGAGAGAGAACCCCCCTTTCACTGCTTTAAAAGCAGGCAGCCAGATTTTTCCAGTTGTTTTTTCTTTCTGTGCAGTGTAGATATAACCAAGGTCACGCAGCTGGCATACTGGCTGGTATGAAGTAGGAGGTTCTGGGAAACTTCTCAGTTACAATGAGCTGCACACAGGCCTGGGATATTTTGCTCTTTTGTTTACCCATTTCATTCCAACTACAAATTTCAAGTAGCTCAGAAATAGTTACATTCCTTAGCTTCATTTACGTTTTACAATTTAGAGGTGTCAAAAAACAGTATAAACCAGTATAATAAACATAAATCCATTAGTCTATTTTCCTAGATCCAAATCAGTTAATATTCTAGCAATTTTTAAATACAACCTCTTCCAAATTCACAGCTATCATAGCATTTTAACAACTTAAATGCTTTTCTAACAATATAAGCGATTACTTTAATGTGTAAGGATGCATCCTAAGGGGGAGCAAGGTGGAATTTTAGCAGTGGAACCGGTTCACATTTTGTAGTTATCTCCCCAAACAAGATTCTTTTGGTACCAAATACGAATATGCAAACTAAAATACTGAGCTCAGATGTGAAAACCATATACCAAGTTCAAATAAGCAGATGGATCACAGTTACACCAATTTGAGACAATATCTCAATTTTTTGCATTGCACCTTTGGGCTGCCTACTGCTCAGCCAGGTGGAGGTACCTCTGGGTCTCCCTGACAAAAAAAGTCAGCGCGCACTGGAGCCCCATCGGCCCCCGCAGCGAGCTGGACTGGGCAAGGCCTTTTTTGTTTTATTTTGTTTTGTTTTAGTGTCTCATCTGGTGCGCCACAGCTGTTATGCCAAAACCAGGATTCTTTACATGATGTGCATACGGAAAAACCAAATCCAGCACACCGAGATGAGACACAGCCTGTCACAGAGTTGCGCAAGTCTGAATGCCGGAATAAAGGTAGCATGCTAGAGAAAAGAAAAAAAAATAACAGCTACTACACACAAAATTTTACCATCACATTCACGCAGTGAAGAACTAAATTACTTATGATCTTCTGTATTATCACAAAACACACATTTTGAGTCAACGGATTCTCATAATTTAACAGACTGTAAACTTATCGTACCATATAATAAAGACCTACCAAAATTGCAACATGCTTAAACCGATACCCACAAAGAAAACAGGTTAATGAGGGAAGCATCTTGCAGACTTCAGCAAGTTTACTGTGACATGTGTGTTATCAGTTAACTCTCTCTCAGCTTGTTGACGTTCAAATCGTTCCAGCTGTAAAACTGTCTGTAATGATCTAATGATCTCTTGTAGAGATTTATTTTGTCCTGCTCTTCTCATCTTAAAAACAACATTAATTGCAACAAAATTCTATTCTCCGGACACTTTTCCCAATCATTTAACGTAAACAGCAGCGAACACTGATTTCAATATTTAACAAGATCTTCCTTCCTCATAATTCCGAGTGCTTTCCTAAGTTTTAAAACACCTCCCAATACTGATTTTTCAGGAACACAACTGAAAACAATTATTCCTGACCCCGTCTTGCAAGTAAAACCTTGAGAATGGGGAGGGAGGGGGAGAAAACACAGGGTGCTTGCAGCACGACTGGGAAAAATGGGGACAGAGTTTTACGGCGCACTGAAAAACAACTAGTAAAACAATTAACTCACATTCCTGACAAGCTGCTTGATTTTCAGAGAGGCAATACACAGAAGCACATAATATGTACTGTAAAACTTGCAGATAACACATCGGTAGCAAGCATTAGCATTCTCTACTGCTAATTTCAACATTAGTGCTTCCTTAACTTCTAAGTTTTCAACCTGCTTATTGATGGCCTCTTGAAGATGGTCAATAAATTGCATGTAATTCTCACTGGGACCCTGATCAATAGTTGCAATTGATTTGGCTGCATTGTTGGTTTCAGGCACCTTTATTATAGCTTGATATGCGAGGTCTGGTGACTGCCTCAGGATTTCAGAAAGTTATCGTGCCTGTAGTTGTGGTGTGTCAATTAGTGTCTCTTCCAGAAACACACGGGGTCCCGTGGTTTAACTGTAACTGAAAATGGGGGTAAATCCCAGCTTTTTGGTAAGTTCAGTTTACGCTCTGAAACTCCACCCCCACCCTCAGGAATTCGCTTTTTAGCAGCGTGGGAGGGAGGCGGGGGCAGGTTGGGGGGACCCAAATCCATAGGAATTACGTTATTTGGCTCAGTCTGGCTCACCACGGGGGGTCCTCCCCACCTAAATCTCCAGGCAAGGGGGGATAGGAAAAAAAATGTCCATTTTTTTCTTCCACAACTGATAGCGGCGGGGCAGAGGGTTGAACTGTGATCAATGGCGGTGACGCAGACGGCGGAACCGCGGTTGATGATGGTAGAGGAGAGGTTCGAGCCGTGATTGATGACAGCGGAGCGGTCGGCCGAACGCATTGCTCCGACCGGTGTTTCGAGGGCCCCTCCCGAGATCGCACATAACCCAACGCTGTTTTTTCATGTGAGTCTTTCATAGCTTTTATCTGATCTCGGGGCCACACACATGTATATGAGTCTTTCATAATTTTTTTCTGACCTCGGAGCCACACATACGTATGCTCCTTCTTTACTCCTTTTAACTTTCCAAGAAAGTGCCGCGGATCCTTATCCGTGTCAGATAATACGGACTTGGGTGGTTTTGACGAATCCTTAGTAACAGGGGAGGTTGGAGTAGTACTTAATCTTGCCTTTTCCTCCGAATCTGGCCCAGGAGAGCCAGGAAGACCATCCCCCTCCGCCGCCTCTGCCTGTTGCTGTTTTAACTCTTTCAGAGTATCTGATAACAAGCACCACGTCGTTAACAGTTCAGATGCTTCCTTGGACCCTTGAGTAGCACTGTCAAGCAGTTTATCCCCCAAGTCCATCCATTGTGACACACTAAATGCTGTCACAGGATTAACCTCTATACCTTGTGCTTTGCCCCATAGTAACATTTTTCTTAAAGTCAGTTCTGGAAGGCTAACACCCTGCTTCTTCAGAAGCAGCTTCCATGTAGATAATATAGTACCCTCTTCTTTAGATAAGTTTCACCCCCCCTGTTCCCGGTAGCTCACCTGCTCCCTAGCAAGGTGTCTTTTCAACGTTCCGGACCTTCGGCAGCTCTCCTCGGCTGCTCTTATCAGCTGTACTGGGCTCCGTCTCCACAGCTCTTCTCCAGCTGTTCACAGCTTCACGCTGTCACCTTGTCATGCGAGATCCTCTTCAGGCAGGATCACGTCGGGGTCACCATATGTCGCGGTTGAGACAGAAAAATGACATGGACCAAGTTCTTTCAAGATGA
This sequence comes from Columba livia, assembly GCF_036013475.1. NCBI lineage: Eukaryota > Metazoa > Chordata > Aves > Columbiformes > Columbidae > Columba > Columba livia. The sequence goes on along the minus strand of NW_027043009.1, from coordinate 1,820,758 downwards.
AAGAAATGGAGTGCCATTTATTGCTACAAGTGCATTTTTATACAATTCAATCAGTTCATGTGTCTTTTCACTATTGGTTACAAGTTACAGCACTAACATCTCATTGGTTAATTTTTCTATCATCCATGTTATTCTTCCATCCCTTTCTCTCTCACGGGTACATCTCTCCTCTCTCCGGATACTCCTTTACTCCCATCCTTCTCAAGGGCAAATCTTAATATCTCAAGGCTGATCTCTAGTTTCATATTTTCTGTCAAGGATTCCACATACCCGCTGCAGTTTCCCACAACACACACACTGTCTAATTGGGTTTGTGACACACACACGCTGTCCAATGGTGTTTGTGACACACACGGTGTCAAATGGGGTTTGTGACACACACGGTGTCAAATGGGGATTGCGACACACACACTGTCGAGGGGGGTTTGTGACACACACGCTGTCCAATGGTGTTCGTGACACACACAATGTCCAATGGGGTTTGTGACACGCACGCTGTCCAATGGGGATTGTAACACACACACGCTGTCTATTGGTGTTTGTGACACGCATACTGTCCAATGGGGTTTCTGACACACACTCTGTCCAATGGGTGATGTGACACAAAGACTGTCCAGGGGGGTTTGAGACACACACACTGTTTAAAGGGGTTTGTCACATACACTCTGTCCAATGAGGTTTATGACAAACACACTGACCAATGGCGATTGTGACACACAGACGCTGTCCAATGGGGTTTGTGAAACACGCTGTCCAATGGGGATTGTGACACACACACTGTCCAATGGGGATTGTGAAAACACACATGCTGTCCAATGGTGTTTGTGACACACAAACTCTGTCCAATGGGGTTTGTGACACACACGCTGTCCAGTGGAGATTTTGACACACACACGCTGTCCAATGGGGGTTGTGACACACAGAATCTATCCAATGGGCTTGTGAAACACACGTTGTCCAATGGGGATAGTGACACACATGCTGTCCAGTGTGTTTTGTGACACACAAACTGTCCAATGGGGTTTGTGACACACACACTTTCCACTGGGTTTGGAACACACACGCTGTCCAGGTGAGTTTGTGACACACACGCTGTCCAATGGGGTTTCTGACACACACACTCTGTCCTGGACAGCGTATTTTGGACAGGGTATTTTGACTCACACACGCTCTCCAATGGGGTTTGGACACACACACAGTTCAATGGGGTTTGTGACACACACACTGTCCAATGGGTATTGTGGCACACACATGCTGTCCAATGGGGTTTGTGACACACACGTGGTCCAACGGGGTTCGTGACACATACGCTGTCCAATAGGGTTTGCGACACACACACTTTCCAATGCGGTTTGTGACACACACGCTGTCCAATGGGGTTCGTGACACACACGCTGTCCAATAAGGTTTATGACACACACACTTTCCAATGGGGTTTGTGACACACATGCTGTCCAATGGGGTTCGTGACACAGACGCTGTCCAATAAGGTTTATGACACACACACTTTCCAATGGGGTTTGTGACACATACACTGTTCCGGGGGGTTTGTGACGCACACGCTGTCCAATGGTGTTTGTGACACAGAGACTCTCCAGGGGTGTTTGTGACACATGCGCTGTCCAGAGGGGTTTGTGACACACACACGCTGTCCAATGGGGTTTGTCACACACATGCTGTCCACTGGGGATTTTGACACACACACGCTGTCCAATGGGGATTGAGAGATACACACGCTGTCCAATGGTGTTTGTGACACGCATGCTGTCCAATGGGTTTTGTGACACACACACTGTCCGGGGGGGTTTATGAAACAATCGCTGTCCAATGGGGTTTGTGACACACACACTCTGTCCAATGGGGTTCGTGACACACACACTGGCCAGTGGGGATTGTGACACACACGCTTTCCTATGGGGTTTGTGACACACACACGCTGTCCAATGGGGTTTGTGAAACACACACGCTCTCCAATGTGGTTTATGAGAAACACACTTTCCAATGGGTTTTGTGGCACACACACTGTCCAATGGGGTTTGTGACAAATACATGCTGTCCAATGCTATTTTTGAACATACACGCTGTCCAATGCTTTTTGTGACACACACACTCTGTCTAATGGGGATTGTGACACACACACGCTGTCCCATGGGGTCTGTGATACGCATGCTGTCCAATGGGGTTTGTGACACACACATTGTACAGGGGGGGTTGTGACACATACGCTGTGCAATGGGGTTTGTGACACACACACTCTGTCCAATGGGGATTGTGACACACACACACTGTCCAATGAGGATTGTGACACAAACATGGTCCAATGGCGTTTGTGATACACATGCTGTCCAATGGGGATTGTGACACACACGTGCTGTCCAATGGTGTTTGTGACACGCATGCTGTCCAATGGCGTTTGTGACACACACGATGTCCAATGCGGTTCATGACAAACACTCTGTCCAGTGGCGTTTGTGAAACACACACTGTCCAGTAGGGTTTGTGACACACACATTTTCCAATGGGGTTTCTAACACACACGCAGTTCAAATGGAGTTTTTGACACAGACAGTGTCCACGGGAGTTTGTGACACTCACGTTGTCCAATGGGGATTGTGACACACACTCTGTCCAATGGGGTTTGTCACACACATTCTGTCCAATGAGGTTTGTGACACACACACTGTAAAATGGGTATTATGACACACACACGCTGTCCAGTGGGGTTTGTTACACACACTCTGTCCAATATGGCTTGTGACATACACGCTGTCCAATAGGGTTTGTGACACACACACGCTATCCAATGTGGTTTGTGACACACACAATTTCCAATCGGGTCTGTGACATACGCACGGTGTCCAATGTTGTTTGTGACACACACACTGTCAAATGGGGATTGTGACACACACACGCTGTCCAATGGTGTTTGTGACACACAGGCTGTCCAATGGGGTTTGTGACACACACTCTGTCTAATGTTGTTTGTGACACATACACTTTCCAATGAGGATTGTGACACACACACACTGTCCAATGGGGTTTGTGACACACACACTGTAAAATGGGGTTTGTGAAACACACGGTGTCAAATGGGGTTTGTGACATGCACACTGCCCAGGGCGGTTTGTGACACACACGCTGTCCAATGGGGTTTGTGACAAACACACTATCCAGGTTAGTTTGTGACACACACGCTGTCCAATGGGATTTGTGAAACAGAGACTCTCCAGAGGTGATTGTGACACACACGCTGTCCAGAGGGTTCTGTGACACACACACTGTCCAATGGGGTTTGTGACACACACACTGTCCGGCTGCGTTTCCGACACACACAATGTCCAATGGTGTTTGTGACACACACGCTGTCTAATGGAGATTGTGACACACACACTGTCCAGAGGGGATTGTGACACATGCACTATACAATGGGGTTTGTCACACCCACTCTGTCCAAAGGGGTTTGTGACACACACACATTCCAATGGGGTTTGTGACACACACACTGTCCAGGGGGGTTTGTGACACACAGACTGACCAATGGGGGTTGTGACACACACGCTGTTTAATGGGGTTCGTAACACACACGCTGTCCAGTGGGATTCGTGAGACACACACTGTCCAATGGGGTTTGTGACACACACATTTTCCAATGGCGTTTCTGACACACTCGCTGTCAAAAGGGGTTTGTGACAGACACACTGTCCAGGGGGGTTCGTGACACACGCACTGTCCAATGGGGTTTGTGACACACATGCTGCCCATTGGGGACTGTGACACCCACACTGTCCAATGGGGTTTGTGACACACACACTCTGTCCAGTGGGGTTTGTGAAACAGAGACTATCCAATGGGGATTGGGACACACTCACCCTGTCCAATGGGGTTTGTGACACATGCACTGTCTATTGGGGTTTGTGACACACAAGCTGGCCAATGGGGATTGTGACACACACACTGTCCAATGGGATTTGTGACACAGACACTGTCCAATGGGGATTGTGACACACACAGTGTCCTGGGGGGTTTGTGACACACACACTGTCCAATGAGGTTTGTGACACACCGCAGTCAAATGGAGTTTGTGACACAGAGACTCTCCAGGGTTGTTTGTGACACACATGCTGTCCAGAGGGCTTTGTGCCTCACACACTCTCCAATGGCTGTTGTGACACACACACGTTGTCTAATGAGGATTGTGACACACACACTGTCCAATGGGGTTTGTGACAGACAGGCTGTCCAATGGGTATTGTGACACACACACTCTGTCCCATTGGTTTTGTGATACGCATGCTATCCAATGGGGTTTGTGACAGACACACTGTCCAGGGGGGTTTGTGAAAAACACGCTGTCCAAAGGGTATTGTTACACACACTCGCTGTCCAAGGGGGTTTGTGACGCACAAACTGTCCAATGATGTTTGCGACACACACGCTGCCCAATGGGGCTTGTGATACACACGCTGTCCAATGGGGTTCGTGACACACACGCTGCCTAGTGGTTTTTGTGACACACACACTGTGCAGTAGGGTTTGTGATACACATGCTATCCAATGGGGTTTGTGACATACACATGTTCGAATGATGTTTGAGGCACACACATGCTCTCCAATGGTGTTTGTGACACACACACTCAGTACAATGGGGGTTGTGACTCGCACACTGTCCAATGGGGTTTGTGACACATACACGCTATCAAATGGGGTTTATGAAACACACATTTTCCAATAGCGCTTGTGACACACACACACGCTGTCCAATGGGGTTTGTCACACCCACTCTGACAAATGGGTTTTGTGACAAACACACGCTGTCCAATGATGTTTGTGACACACACGCTGTCCAGGGGGGGTTGTGACACACACACTGTCCAATGGGGTTTGTGAAACACACACACTGTCCAATGGGGATTGTGACACACACGCTGTTCAATAGGTTTTGTGACATACACACGCTGCCCAATAGTGTTTGTGACACACACGGTGTGAAATGGGGTTTGTGACACACACAATGTCCAGGGGGGATTGTGACACACACACTGTCCAATGGGGTTTGTCACACCCACTCTCTCAAATGGGGTTTGTGACAAACACACGCTGTCAAATGATGTTTGTGACACACACGCTGTCCAATAGTGTTTGTGACACACACACTGTCCAATGGGGATTGTGACACACACACACTATCTAATGGGGTTTGTCACACACACTCTGTCCAATGGAGTTTATGACACACACAGTGTCCATGGGGGTTTGGTACACATGCGCTGTGCAATGGGGTTTGTCACACACACTCTGTCCAATGGGGTTTGTGACACACACAATGTCGAATGGGTATTGTTACACACACATGCTGTCCAATGGGGTTTGTGACACACAAACACAGTCCAGGGGCGTTTGTCACACCCAGTCTGTCTAATAGGGTTTGTGCCAAACACACGCTGTCCAACGGTGTTTGTGACACACACGCTGTTCAAAGGGGTTTGTGACACACACTCTGTCCAATGGGGTTTGTGACACACACACACTGTCCAAAGGGGATTGCGACACACACACGCTGTCCAATGGTGTTTGTGACATGCATGCTGTCCAAAGTTGTTTGTGACAAACACAGTGTCCATTGCGGTTTGGGACACACACACGTTATCCAGTTGGGTTTGTGACACACACACTTTCTAATGGGGTTTGTGACACACACGCGCTGTCCAAAGGTGTTTGTGAAACACACGCTGTCAAATGGGGTTTGTGACACACACAGTGTCCAGGGGAGATTGTGTCACACATGCTGTCCAGTGGGGTTTTTGACACACACACTCTCCAATAGGGTTTGTGATAGACACACTGTCAAATGGGAATTGTGACACACAGGCTGTCCAATGGGGATTGTGACACACACACGCTGTCCCATGGGGTTTGTGAAACACATGTTGTCCAAGGGGTTTTGTGACAGACACATTGTACAGGAGGCTTTGTGACACACACGCTGTCCAATGGAGTTTGTGACAAACACGCTGCCTAATGGGGTTTGTGACAAACACGCTGTCCAAAGGGTATTGTTACACACACTCACTGTCCAAGGGGGTTTGTGACGCACAAACTGTCCAATGATGTTTGCGACACACACGCTGCCCAATGGGGCTTGTGATACACACGCTGTCCAATGGGGTTCGTGACACACACGCTGCCTAGTGGTTTTTGTGACACACACACTGTGCAGTAGGGTTTGTGATACACATGCTATCCAATGGGGTTTGTGACATACACACGTTCGAATGATGTTTGAGGCACACACATGCTCTCCAATGGTGTTTGTGACACACACACTCAGTACAATGGGGGTTGTGACTCGCACACTGTCCAATGGGGTTTGTGACACATACACGCTATCAAATGGGGTTTATGAAACACACATTTTCCAATAGCGCTTGTGACACACACACGCTGTCCAATGGGGTTTGTCACACCCACTCTGACAAATGGGTTTTGTGACAAACACACGCTGTCCAATGATGTTTGTGACACACACGCTGTCCAGGGGGGGTTGTGACACACACACTGTCCAATGGGGTTTGTGAAACACACACACTGTCCAATGGGGATTGTGACACACACGCTGTCCAGTGGGGATTGTGACACACACGCTGTTCAATAGGTTTTGTGACATACACACGCTGCCCAATAGTGTTTGTGACACACACGGTGTGAAATGGGGTTTGTGACACACACAATGTCCAGGGGGGATTGTGACACACACACTGTCCAATGGGGTTTGTCACACCCACTCTCTCAAATGGGGTTTGTGACAAACACACGCTGTCAAATGATGTTTGTGACACACACGCTGTCCAGGGGGGTTTGTGACACACACAATGTCCAAAGGAGTTTGTGACACACACTCTGTCCAATGGGGTTTGTGACACACACGCTGTCCAAAGGGTTTTGTGACACACATGCTCTCCAGGGGGGTTTGTGACACACACAATGTCCAACGGGGTTTGGGAGACACAAGCTGTCCAGTGGGGTTTGTGATACACACAATGTGCAATAGGGTTTCTGAGATACACACGCTGTCCAAGAGTGTTTCTGACACACACACAATGTCTAATGGGTTTTGTGACACACACGCTGTCCAATGGGTATTGCGACACACACACTGTCCAGGGGGTTTTGTGACACACACATTGTCCAATGGGGATTGTGACACACACACGCTGTCAAATGGGGTTTGTGACACACAAACACAGTCCAGCGGGGTTTGGCACACCCAGTCTGTCCAATGGGGTTTGTGACACACAAACTGTGCAATGGGGTTTCTCACACACACTCTGTCCAATGGGGTTTGTAACACACACGCTGTCCAATGAGGATTGTGAGACATGCGCTGTACAATGAGGTTTGTGACACACACACTCTGTCCAATGGGCTTGTGACACACACACTGTCTTAAGGGGTTTGTGATACACACACGCTGTCCAGTGGGTTTTGTGACACACACACTGTCTAATTGGATTTGTGGCACACACATGGTATCAAATGGGGTTTGCGACACACACAATTTCCAGTGGGGTTTGTGACACACACACTTTCCAATGGGGTTTCTGACACACACACGCTGTCCAATGGTGTTTGTGACACGCACGGTGTCAAATGGTGTTTGTGACACACACAATATCCAGGGGGGATTGTGACACACACACTGTCCAATGGGGTTTGTCACACCCACTCTGTCCAATGGGGATTGTGACACACACACACTGTCCAATGGGAAATGTGACACACACATGCTGTCCAATGGGGATTGTGACAGACACATGCAGTGCAATGGTGTTTGTGACACGCATGCTGTCCAATGTGCTTGTGACACACACACACAGTCCATAGGGGTTTGTGACACACATGCTGTCCAATGGGGTTTGTGACACTAACGCTGTCCAAGTGGGTTTGTGACACACACACTGTCCATTGGAGTTTGTAACACACACACGCTATCCAATGGGTTTGTGACACACACACTTTTCAATGAGGTTTGTGGCACACACTCTGTCCAATGGGTTTTGTGACAAACACATTGTCTAAAGGGGTTTTTGACACAGACACGCTGGCCAATGGGGTTTGCGACACACACACTGTCCAATGGGGTTTGTGACACACATGCGCTGTCCAATGGTGTTCGTGATACACACGCTGTCCAGTGGGGTTTTGAAACACACTCTGTCCAATAGGTTTTGTGACACACACACGGTCCAATAGGGATTGTGACACACACAGTGTACAATGGGTTTGTGACACACACTCTGTCAAATGGGGTTTATGACACACACACTGTCCAAAGGGGATTATGACACACACACACTGTCCAATGGGGATTGTTACACACACAAGCTCCAATGGGGTTTGTGACACACACGCTGTCCGATGGGGATTGTGACACACAAACGCTGTCCAACGGTGTTTGTGACATGGATGCTGTCCGATGGGGTTTTTGACACACATACACAGTCCAGCGGGGTTTGTGACACACACACAGTTCAATGGGGTTTGTGACACACACGCTGTCAAATGGGGTTTTTGACACACCACACACACTCTGTCCAATGGGGAATGTGACACATACGCTGTCCAATGGGGTTTGTGACACACACGCTGTCCAGTGGGATTTGTGACACACACACTGTCCTATAGGGATTGTGACACACACATGCTATACCATGGGTTTTGTAACACACACACTTTCCAAGAGGCTGTCCAATGCAGTTTGTGACACACACGCTTTCAAATGGGGTTTGTGACACACACTCTGTCCAGGGGAGTTTGTGACACACATACGGTCCAATGGGGTTTGTGAAACACTCTCTGTCCAATGGGGTTTGTGACACACACACACTGTCCAAATGGGTTTGTGACACACACACTGTCCAATGGAGATTGCGACACACACATGCTGACCAATGTTGTTTGTAACACGCATGCTTTCCAATGGTGTTTGTGACAAACAGTCTATCCTTTGCGGTTTGGGACACACACACTTTCCAAGGTGGTTTGTGTCACACACGCTGTCCAATGGGGTTTGTGACACACTGTGTCTACGGGGGTTTGTGACAAACACGCTGTCCAATGGGGATTGTGACACACAGACGCTGTCCAACGGTGTTTGTGACACGGATGCTGTCCGATGGGGTTTTTGACACACATACACAGTCCAGGGTGGTTTGTGACACACACACTGTCCAATGGGGTTTGTGACACACACTCTGTCAAATGAGGTTTGTGACACACCACACACACTCTGTCCAATGGTGAATGTAAACACATATGCTGTCCAATTTGGTTCATGACACACACGCTGTCCAGTGGGGTTTGTGACACACACACTGTCCAATAGGGTTTGTGGCACACACACGCTATCCAGTGGGGTTTGAGACACACACACATTCCAATAGGTTTGTGGCTAACACACGCTATCCAATGGAGTTTGTGACACACATGCTGTCACATGGGGTTTGTGATATACACTCTGTCCAATGGGGTTTGTGACACACATACACTGTCCAATGGGGATTGTGATGCACACACGCTGTCCAATGTTGTTTGTGACATGCATGCTGTTTAATGGTGTTTGTGAAAAATACGCTGTTCAATGGGGATTGTGATACACACACGCTGTCCAGTGGGGTTTGTGACACACAGGCTGTCCAGTGGGGTTTGTGACACACACACTGTCCAATGGGGATTTTGACACACATGCGCTGTCCAATGGGGTTCGTGACACACACGCTGTCCAGTGGGGTTTTGACACACACTCTGTCAAATGGGGTTTGTCACACACACTCTGTCCAATGGGGTTTGTGACACACACACTGTCTAATGGGTATTGTGACACACACAGGCTTTCCAATGGGGTTTGTCACACATACTCTGTCCAATGGGGTTTGTGACAAACACATGCTGTCCAATGGTGTTTGTGACACACACACTGTCCAATGGGGTTTGTGAACACATATGCTGTCCAATGGGGTTTGTGACACACATGCTGTCCAGTGGGGTTTGAGACACACACACTATCCAATAGGGTTTGTGACACACACACTGTCCAATGGGGTTTCTGAAGACATACGCTGTCCAATGGGAATTGTGACACACACACTCGGTCCAATGGGGATTGTGACACACACAAGGTCCAATGGGGTTTGTGACACACACGCTGTCCAATGGGGATTGTGACACACCACACACACTCTGTCCAATAGGGAATGTGACAGACACGCTGTCCAACGGGGTTTGTGACACACAGGCTGTCCAGTGGCATTTGTGACACACACACTGTCCAATAGGGTTTGTGACACACACATGCTATACAATGGGGTTAGTAACACAGACACTTTCCAAGAGACGTTGTGACACAAACGCTGTCAAATGGCGTTTGTGTCACACACTCTGTCCAGGGGGGTTTGTGACACACAGACGGTCCAATGGGGTTTGCGAAACACACTCTGTCCTACGGGGTTTGTGACACACACACACTGTCCAATGGGGTTTGTGACACACACACTGTCCAATGGGTTTTGTGACACACACGCTGTCCAATGGAGATTGCAACACACACATGCTGTCCAATGTTGTTTGTGACACGCATGCTTTCCAATGGTGTTTGTGGCAAACAGGCTGTCCATTGTGGTTTGGGACACACACTCTTTCCAAAGTGGTTTGTGTCGTGTCACACACGCTGTCCAATGGGGTTTGTGACACACTGTGTCCACGGGGGTTTGTGACAAACACGCTGTCCAATGGGGATTGTGACACACATATGCTCCAATGGGGTTTGTCTCACACACACTGTCCAATGGGGTTTGTGACACACACGCTGTCCAATCAGGTTTGTGACTCGCTCACTCTGTCCAATGGTTCTTGTGACACACACGCTGTCCAGTGGTGTTTGTGACACACACGCTGTCCAAAAGGGTTTGTGACACGCACACGCTATCCAATGGGATTTGTAACAGAAACACTTTCCAATGAGGTTTATGACACACACGCTGTCAAATGGGTTTTCTGACACACACGCTGTTGAAATGGGGTTTGTGACACACACTCTGTCCAATGGGGTTTGTGACACACACATGCTGTCGAATGTTGTTTGTGACACACATTCTGTTTGATGGTGTTTGTGACAAACAGGCTGTCCATTGCGGTTTGGGACACACACACTTTCCTAAGTGGTTTGTGTCACACACGCTGTCCAATTGGGGGTTTCTGACACACACAGTCTCCACGGGGGTTTGTGACACACACAGTGTCTAATGGGTACTGTGACACACACACGCTCTCCAATGGGGTTTGTGACACACACAGTATCCAGTGGGGTCTGTGACACACACACTGTCCAATAGGCTTTGTGAGACACACATGCTATACAATGGAGTTTGTAACACACACACTTTCCAAGAGGCGTTTTGACACACACGCTGTAAAATGGGGTTTGTGACACACACTTGGTCCAGGGGGGTTTGTGACACACAGACGGTCCAAGGGGGTTTGTGAAACACACTCTGTCCAAAGGGGTTTGTGACACACACGCTGTCCAGTGGGGTTTGTGACACACACACTGTCCAATATTGTTTGTGACACACACACTTTCCAATGGGGATTGTGAAAGACACACACTGTCCAACGGGGATTGTGACACACACTCGCTGTCCATTGCTGTTTGTGACATGTATGCTGTTTAATGGTGTTTGTGACAAACACGCTGTCCAATGGGGATTGTGACACATTCACGCTGTCCAGAAAGTTTTGTGACGCACACACTGTCCAATGGGGATTGTGACACACATGCTGTCCAATGGGGTTTGTGACACACACACAGTCCAATGGGGTTTGTAACACACACGCTCTCCAATGGGTTTTGTGAAACACACAATCTGTCCAATGGGGCATTTGATACACACACTGTACAGGGGGGTTTGTTACACACACTCTATCCAAAGGGGTCTGTGACACACAAAGTTTCCAATGGGGTTTGTGCCATACACACTGTCCAGGGGGGATTGTGACACACAAACTGATTAATGGGGTTTCTCACACACACTCTGTCCAATGGGGTTTGTGACACACACGCTGTCCAATGGAGATTGCGACAGACACATGCTGTTCAATGTTGTTTGTGACAGGCATGCTTTCCAATGGTGTTTGTGACAAACAGGCTGTCCATTGCGGTTTGGGACACACACACTTTTCAAGGTGGTTTGTGTCACACACGCTGTCCAATGGGGTTTGTGACATACACAGTCTCCACGGGGGTTTGTGACACACACAGTGTCTAATGGGTATTGTGACACACACACACTGTCCAAAGGGGTTGGTGACACACACAGTGTCCAGTGGGGTCTGTGACACACACACTGTCCAATAGGCTTTGTGACACACACATGCTATACAATGGAGTTTGTAACACACACACTTTCCAAGAGGCGTTGTGATACACACGCTGTAAAATGGGGTTTGTGACACACACGCTGTCCAATGGGGATTGTGACACACACGCTGTCCAACGGGGATTGTGACACACACACGCTGTCCCATGGGGATTGTGACACGCATGCTGTCCAAAGGGGTTTGTGACACACACGCTGTCCAATGAGGTTTGTGACTTGCTCACTCTGTCCAATGGGGCTTGTGACACACACGCTGTCCAGTGGTGTTTGCGACACACACACTGTCCAAAAGGGTTTGTGACACACACACGGTATCCAATGGGATTTGTGACATAAACACTTTCCAATAGGGTTTCTGACACACACGCTGTCAAATGGGGTTTCTGACACACACGCTGTTCAAATGGGGTTTGTGACACACACACGCTGTCCCATGGGGTTTGTGAAATGCATGCTGTCCAATGGGATTTGTGATATACACACTGTCCAATGGGGTTTCTGACACACGCACTCTCCAATGGGGTTTGTCACACACACTCTGTCCAATGGGCTTTGTGACACACAAGCTGTCCAATGGGGTTTGTGACACACACACTCGGTCAAATGGGGGTTGTGACACACAGGCCGTCTAGTGGGGTTTGTGACACGCACACTGTCCAATGGGGTTTCTGACACACACACTATCAAATTGAGTATATGACACACACACTTTCTAATGGGGTAATGGGGTTTGTGACACACACATGCTGTCCAGTGGGGTTTGTGACACACACACTGTCCAATGGGGTTTGTGACATACACGCTGTCAAATGGGGTTTGTGACAAACCACACACACTCTGTCCAATGGGGAATGTGACAGACACGCTGTCCAATGGGGTTCGTGACACACACGCTGTCCAATGGGGTTTGTGACATACACACATTCCAATAGGGTTTGTGGCAAACACACGCAATCCAATTGGGTTTCTGACACACATGCTGTCACATGGGGTTTGTGACACGCACTCTGTCCAATGGGGTTTGTGACACACACACACTGTCCAATGGGGATTGTGACATACACACGCTGTCCAATGTTGTTTGTGACATGCATGCTGTTTAATGGTGTTTGTGAAAAACACGCTGTCCGATGGGGATTGTGATACACACACGCTGTCCCATGGGGTTTGTGACACGCATGCTGTCCAATGGGGTTTGGGACAGACACGTTGTACAATGAGGATTGTGACACACACACTGTCCAATGGGGTTTTTGACACACACACTGTCCAATGGGGTTTCTCAAACACACTCTTTCCAATGGGGCTTGTGAAACACACGCTGTCTAACGGGGTTCTTGAACCACACACTGTCCAATAGTGTTTGTGACACACACACGCTATCCAATGGTGTTTGTGACACAAACACTTTCCAGTGGGGTTTGTGACATACACACGCTATCCTATGGGGTTTGTGACACACACACTTTCCAATGGTGTTTCTGACACACACGGTGTCCAATGGGTTTTGCGACACACATGCTATCCAATGGGGTTTGTGACACACACACGCTATCCAATGGGGTTTGTGTCACACAAACTGTCCAATGGGGATTGTGACACACACACACTGTCCAATGCGGATTGTGACATACACACGCTGTGTAATGGGGTTTGTGTCACACACGCTGTATAGGGATGTTTGTAAAGAACACTCTGTCCAATGGGGTTTGTGACACACACACTGTCCAGGGGGGTTTGTGACACACACACTGTCCAATTTGCTTTGTGACACACACGCTGTCCAATGGGGTTTGTGACTCAGATAATCTCCAGGGGTGTTTGTGAAACACAAGCTGTCCAGAGGGGTTTGTGAAACACACACTGTCCAATGGGTATTGTGACACACACACTGTCCAATGGGGTTTATGACACACACGCTGTCAAATGGGGTTTGTGACAAACCACACACACTCTGTCCAATGGGGAATGTGACACACACGCTGTCCAATGGGGTTCGTGACACACACGCTGTCCAATTTGGTTTGTGACACACACGCTGTCCAATTTGGTTTGTGACACACACGCTGTCCAATGGGGTTTGTGACTCAGATAATCTCCAGGGGTGTTTGTTGAACACATGCTGTCCAGAGGGATTTGTGACACACACACTGTCCAATGGGTATTGTGACACACACAACATGTCCAATGGTGTTTGTGACACACACACACTCCAAAGTGGTTTTGACACACACACGCTGTCCAATTGGGTTTGCGATACACACACGCTATCCAATGGGGATTGTGAGACAAACACTGTCCAATGGGATTGTTGACAAACAAACTGTCCAATGGGGTTTGTGACACTTACGCTGTCCAATGGAGTTTGTCACACATACTCTGTTCAACGGGGATTGTGACACACACACGCTGTCCAGAGAGGTTTGTGACACACACACTGTCCAATGGGGATTGTTACACACACACGCTGTCCCATGGGTTTTTTCACACGCATGCTGTCCAATGGGGTTTGTGACACACACACTGTCCAATGGGGTTTGTAACACACACGCTCTCCAATGGGTTTTGTGACACACACAATCTGTCCAATGGGGCTTGTGACACCCACACTGTACAGGGGGGTTTGTTACACACACTCTATCCAATGGGGTGTGTGACACACAAAGTTTACAATGGGGTTTGTGACATACACACTGTCCAGGGGGGCTTGTGACACACACACTGATTAATGGGGTTTCTCACACACTCTCTATCCAATGGGATTTGTGACACAAAACTCTCCAATGGCCATTTTGACACACACACGCTGTAACATGGGGTTTGTGACACGCATGCTGTCATATGGGGTTTGTGACACACACATTGTCCTGAGTGGTTTGTGACTCAGAGACTCTCCAGGGTTGTTTGTTACACACACGCTGTCCAGAGGGGTTTGCGACACACACACTGTCCAATGGGTTTGTGACACACACACGCTGTCCAATGGGGTTTTTAACACACACGCTGCCCAATGGGATTTGTGACATACACACTCTCCAGGGTGGTTTGTGACAAAGACGCTGCAGAATTGGGTTTGTGAAACACACTCTGTCCGATGGGGATTGTGACACTCACACGCTGTCCAATGGGGTTTGAGACACGGATGCTGTCCCATAGGGTTCATGACAAACACTCTGTCCAATAGGGTTTGTGACATACACATGCTATACAACGGGGTTTGTGACACACACACTTTCCAATGTGGTTTGTGACTCACACGATGTCCAATGGGGTTTGTGACACCCGCACTGTCCAGGGGGGTTTGTGACACACACGCTCTCCAATTTGGTTTGTGACACATACGCTATCCAATGGGGTTTGTGACACAGACAATCTCCAGGGGTGTTTGTGAAACACACGCTGTCCAGAGGGGTTTGTGACACACACACTGTCCAATGGGGATTGTGACACACACACTGTCCAATGGGGTTTGTGACACACACACTCTCCAAAGGGGTTTGACACACACACGCTATCCAATGGGGATTGTGACACACACACTGTCCAAGGCGGATTGTGACACACACAAACTCTGTCCAATGGGGTTGTTGACAAACAAACTGTCCAATGGGGTTTGTGACACATACGCTGTCCAATGGAGTTTGTCACACACACTCTGTTCAATGGGGACTGTGACACATACACGCTGTCCAGAAAGTTTTGTGACGCACACACTGTCCAATGGGGATTATGACACACACACGCTGTCCCATGGGTTTGTTCACACACATGCTGTCCAATGGGGTTTGTGACACACACACTGTCCAATGGGGTTTGTAACACACACGCTCTCCAATGGGTTTTGTGAAACACACGCTGTCCGATGGGGTTTGTGACACACACGCTGTCCAATGGTGTTTGTGACACACCCATGCTTTCCAAAGGGATTTGTGACACACACACGCTATTCAGTGGGGTTTCTGACACCCATGCTGTCCAACAGGGTTTGTAATCCAGAAACTGTCAAGAGGGATTTGTGACAAACAAAGTGTCTCAGCTACCTGAGACACTTAGACTAAGCCTAAAATACTCAGATCTCTCCATAAGGATGGTTTTCATACTGTACGTCCACAATCTGCTGGCAGTACAAAAAAATAAGCTGTAGATCTCCTTCGGCTGAGTCATGGTGCTTTGGTGCAGGGATCAGGCATATCATGGGAATATTTCACCATTTCTGCCCTCGTTTTCAGTGTATTACACCAAAACACCCACTTGCTGATTTCCTTTCAAGAGGAAAGGCTGCGATTTGCAGAATACCTCTGTTTTGGGGAAGTGAGAAATTGCTGAGTTGACACCAAGTCCGTCAGTGTCCCTGTCACCTGCAGAGTCACCGCATCCTCACCACGGTAGCGGGCATTGTGACAAAGTACGATGTCAGCTGGGTGTGACAGAGAGCCGCCCCCTAGGGGAGGAGGAGCCTGTCAGCCCCGGGCCTGTCACTGCCTGCTGTCCCTGCTGTCACCAGCCAGGGCACTGAAAACTGGTCAAACCATGCCAAGACATGGGGACAATTTGGCCCAAAGTCTCCAACAGACAAGTTGTGAAGAAAGATATGGGACAGAGGGCGAAAGCGAAGGCAGCAGGAGAAAGGGAAGGAAGAATAAAAAAAGTGTTGGGCTGCAGAAGTTAGATGGAGGAATTGCAAGAAAAGGGGCAGGAAGCAGGAGAGTGAGAGAAAAGGAAAGAAAGAAGAGACATGCAGCCAGACGAGGGGTTAGTGAGAGAGGATGGGACAGAGAACAGGATGAGAAGGAAATAAGGCAAGGCAAGGACAGGCAAGGACAGGCTAGGCTGCAGGACATTTTTTTGCTTTATAGTTTCCAGCACATTCGTCTTCAGATGAGGAGGAAAACCATAAGACCTTATGGATTAGGCCCAGGCAAAAACCCCAGCTACTTGAGACACTTAGACTAAGCCTGAAATACGAAAATCTCTCCATAAGGATGGTTTTTATACAGCATTCCACAATCTGCTGGCAGTACAAAAAAATAAGCTGCAGATCTCCTTAGGCTGAGTCATGGTGCTTTGGTGCAGGAACCATGCATATCATGGGAATATTTCAACATTTCTGCTCTGCTTTTCAGTGTATGACACCAAAAGACCCACCTGATGACATCCTTTCAAGAGCACAGGCAGCAATTTGCAGAATTCTGCTTCTTTGGAGAACTGAGAAATTGCTGAGCTGACACCAAGTCCGTCAGTGTCCCTGTCACCTGCAGAGTCACCACATACTCGCCACGGTAGCGGGCATTGTGACAAAGGTTCTATGTCAGCTGGGTGTGGCAGCCAGGCGCCCCCTAGGGGATGGGGAGCCTGTCAGCCCCGTGCCTGTCACTGCCTGCTGTCCCTGCTGTCACAAGCCAGGCCTCTGAAAACTTGTCAATCCGTGCCAGACGTGGGGCCAATTTGGCCCAAAGTCTCCAAGAGACAAGTCGGGAAGAAAGTTATGGGACAGAGGGAGAAAGCGAAGGGAGAAGGAGAATGGGAAGGAAGAATAAAAAGTAGTGTTGGGCTGCAGAAGTGAGATGGAGGAATTGCAAGAAAAGAGGCAGGAAGCAGAGGAGTGAGAGAAAAGGAAAGAAGAGACATGCAGCCAGACGAGGGGTTAGTGAGAGAGGATGGGACAGAGAACAGGATGAGAAGGAAATAAGGCAAGGCAAGGACAGGCAAGGACAGGCAAGGCAAGGCTAGGCTGCAGGACAGTTTTTGCTCTGTAGTTTCCAGCACATTCGTCTTCAGATGAGGAGGAAAGCCATAATACCTTATGGAATGGCTCAAGAAAAAAACCCAGCTACGTGAGACACTTAGACTAAGCCTAGAATACGCAGATCTCTCCATAAGGATGGTTTTTATACTGTACTTCCACAATCGGCTGGCAGTACAGAAAAAATAAGCTGCAGATCTCCTTAGGCTGAGTCATGGTGCAGGAACCATGCATATCATGGGAATATTTCACCATTTCTGCTCTGGTTTTCAGTGTATGACACCAAAACACCCACCTGATGACATCCTCTCAAGAGCAAAGGCAGCAATTTGCAGAATTCCGCTTCTTTGGGGAACTGAGAAATTGCTGAGCTGACACCAAGTCTTGCAGTGCCCCTGTCACCTGCAGAGTCACCGCATCCTCACCACGGTAGCGGGCATTGTGACAAACGTTCTTTGTCAGCTGGGTGTGGCAGCCAGGCGCCCCCTAGGGGATGGGGAGCCTGCCAGCCCCGGGCCTGTCACTGCCTGCTGTCCCTGCTGTCACCAGCCAGGCCTCTGAAAATTGGTCAAACCATGCCCAGACTTGGGGCCAATTTGCCCCAAAGTCTTGAAAAGACAAGTCAGGAAGAAAGATATGGGACAGAGGGAGAAAGCGAAGGGAGCAGGAGAAAGGGAAGGAAGAATAATAAGTAGTATTGGGCTGCAGGATTGAGATGGAGGAATTGCAGGAAAAGAGGCAGAAAACAGGAGAGTGAGAGAAAAGGAAAGAAGAGACATGCAGCCAGACGAGGGGTTAGTGAGAGTGGATGGAACAGAGAACAGGATGAGAAGGAAATAAGGCAAGACCAGGACAGGCAAGAACAGGCAAAGCAAGGCTAGGCTGCAGGACATTTTTTCGCTTTATAGTTTCCAGCACATTCGTCTTCAGACTAGGATTAAGACCATAAGACCGTATGGATTAGGCCCAAGTAAAAACCCCAGCTACTTGAGATACTTAGACTAAGCCTAAAATACGCAGATCTCTCCATAAGGATGGTTTTTATACTGTGCTTCCACAATCTGCTGGCAGTACAAAAATATAAGCTGCAGATCTCCTTAGGCTGAGTCATGGTGCTTTGGTGCAGGGACCATGCAAATCATGGGAATATTTCACCATTTCTGCTCTGGTTTTCAGTGTATGACACCAAAAAACCCACCTGATGATATCCTTTCAAGAGCAAAGGCAGCAATTTGCAGAATTCCGCTTCTTTGGGGAAGTGAGAAATTGCTGAGCTGACACCAAGTCCTGCAGTGTCTCTGTCGCCTGCAGAGTCACCGCATCCTCGCCATGGTAGCGGGCATTGTGACAAAGGTGCTATGTCAGAAGGGTTTGGCAGCCAGGCGCCCCCTAGGGGATGGGGAGCCTGCCAGCCCTGGGCCTCTCACTGCCTGCTGTCCCTTCTGTCACCAGGCAGTCCTCTGAAAATTGATCAAACCATGCCCAGACTTGGGGCCAATATGGCCCAGAGTCTTGAAAAGACAAGTCGGGAAGAAAGATATGGGACAGAGGGAGAAAGCGAAGGGAGCAGGAGAAAGGGAAGGAAGAATAAAAAGTAGTGTTGGGCTGCAGGAGTGAGATGGATGAATTGCCATTAAAGAGGCAGGAAGCAGGAGAGTGAGAGAAAAGGAAAGTAGAGACATGCAGCCAGACGAGGGGTTAGTGAGAGAGGGTGAGAGAGAGAACAGGATGAGAACGAAATAAGGCAAGGCAAGGGCAGCAAAGGACAGGCAAAGCAAGGCTAGGCTGCAGGACATGTTTTTGCTTTATAGTTTATAGCACATTCGTCTTCAGACTAGGAGTAAGGCCATAAGACCGTATGGATTAGGCCCAAGCAAAAACCCCAGCTACTTGAGACACTTAGACTAAGCCTAAAATACGCAGATCTCTCCATAAGGATGGTTTTTATACTGTGCTTCCACAATCTGCTGGCAGTACAAAAAAATAAGCTGCAGATCTCCTTAGGCTGAGTCATGGTGCTTTGGTGCAGGGACCATGCATATCATGGGAATATTTCACCATTTCTGCTCTGGTTTTCAGTGTATGACACCAAAACACCCACCTGATGATATCCTTTCAAGAGCAAAGGCAGCAATTTGCAGAATTCCGCTTCTTTGGGGAACTGAGAAATTGCTGAGCTGACACCAAGTCCTGCAGTGTCCCTGTCACCTGCAGAGTCACCTCATACTCCCCACGGTAGCGGGCATTGTGACAAAGGTTCTATGTCAGCTGGGTGTGGCAGCCAGGCGCCCCCTAGGGGATGGGGAGCCTGTCAGCCCCGGGCCTGTCACTGCCTGCTGTCCCTGCTGTCACCAGCCAGGCCTCTGAAAATTGGTCAAACCATGCCCAGACTTGGGGCCAATTTGGCCCAAAGTCTTGAAAAGACAAGTCGGGAAGAAAGATATGGGACAGAGGGAGAAAGCGAAGGGAGCAGGAGAAAGGGAAGGAAGAATGGAAAGCCCGAATTAAGAGGGAAATCAGCAGCCCACTTGACGTGCATGTACACTAATGCATGCAGTATGGGCAACTAACAAGAGAAGCTGGAAGCCATCGTGTAGCAGGAAAGCTATGACATAGTTGCCATCACAGAAACGTGGTGGGATGACTCATATGACTGGAGTGCTGCTATGTGTGGCTACAAGCTCTTCAGAAAAGATAGGTAGGGTAGGAGAGGTGGAGGGGTGGCTTTGTATGTTAGAGAGTCACTCGACTCTGTTAAACTTGAGGTCAGTATGCAGGTTTGAGTTCCTGTGGAGCAGAATCCGGGGGAAGTCCAACAAGGCTGACATCCTCGTGGGTGTCTGTTATAGACCGCGCAACCAGGACAATGAAGGAGATGAATTATTCTACAAGCAGCTGGCAGATGTCTCAAAATCGATGGCCCTTGTTCTTGTGGGTGACTTTAACCTGCCGGATATCTGCTGGGAGGTCAATACTGCACAGAAGAGGCAGTCTAGGAAGTTCCTAGAGTGTATAGAGGACAATTTCCTTCATCAGCTGGTAAATGAGCCCACCAGGGGCAAGACCCCGCTAGACCTACTGTTTACAAACAGAGAAGGGCTGGTGGGAGATGTAGTGGTTGGAGGCCGCCTGGGGCATAGCAACCATGAAATAATACAATTTTCAGTACTCAGAGATGCAGGGAGAACCATTAACAAAAACTCTATGCTGGACTTCCCGAGGGCAGATTTTTGCCTATTCAGAAGTCTAGTTCAGAGCATACCCTGGGAAACAATGCTTAAAAACAAGGGGGCCCGGGAGGGTTGGACATGCTTCAAGCAGGTGGTTTTGAGTGCACAGGAACAGGCTATACCAGTGTGCCGAAAGGCTAGCCGGCGGGGAAGACAACCGGCTTGGCTAAACAGGGAGATTCTGAATGAAATCAGAAATAAAAAGAGACTTTACCGACTGTGGAAAAAAGGCCTGGCTACTTATGAAGGATTTATGGAAATAGCTAGATCATGCAGAAAAAAGATCAGGGAAACAAAAGTGCAATTTGAAGTTAACTTGGCCAATTCTGACAGGGATAATAAAAAGTCCTTCTTCAAATATGTTAATAACAAAAGGAGGGGCAAGGAAAACCTCCATTCTCTGTTGGACTCTGAAGGAAATATAGTTAACAAAGATGAGGAGAAAGCTGAGGTACTTAATACCTACTTTGCCTCAGTTTTTACCAGTGAGACAGGTGGCCCTCAGGACAACTCATCTCTGGAGGTGGTTGACAGAGATAGGAAGCCAAATAGGCCCCTTGTATTCCGGGAGGAAATAGCTGGTGATTTACTGAGCCATCTGGATCCTCACAAGTCTATGGGACCAGATGGGATCCATCCTAGGGTGATGAGGGAGCTAGCAGAAGAACTTGCCAAGCCGCTCTCCATCATCTTCCAACAGTCCTGGCTCACTGGGGAGGTCCCATATGATTGAAAATTGGCCAATGTTACCCCAGTCCACAAAAAGGGCTGCAGAGCTGACCCTGGCAACTACAGGCCTGTCAGTCTGACCTCGGTGCCTGGCAGGGTTATGGAGCAGATCATGCTGAGTGGAATCACACAGCACCTTCAGGATGGACAAGGGATCAGACCCAGCCAGCATGGGTTTAGGAGGGGCAGGTCCTGTCTGACCAGCCTGATCTCCTTTTATGATCAGGTGACCCAGCTGGTGGATGAGGGGAAAGCCATGGATGTGGTCTATCTGGACTTCAGCAAGGTCTTTGACACTGTCTCCCATAATATACTCTTGCAAAAGCTGGTAGCCCATGGCTTGGACAAGTGCACTCTACGCTGGGTTAAGAACTGGCTGGAGGGCCGGGCCCAGAGAGTGCTGGTGAACGGGGCTGCATCCAGCTGGCGGCCAGTCACTAGTGGTGTTCCCCAGGGGTCAGTGTTGGGTCCAGTCCTGTTTAACATCGTTATTGATGATTTAGATGAGGGGATTGAGACCATCATCAGCAAATTTGCTGATGACACCAAGTTGGGAGGGAGTGTCGACCTACTGGAAGGCAGGAGGGCTCTGCAGAGGGATCTGGATAGACTGGAAAAATGGGCTGATTCCAATGGGATGAAGTTCAATAAGGCCAAGTGCCGGGTGCTGCACTTTGGTCACAACAACCCCCTGCAGCGCTACAGGCTGGGCACAGAGTGGCTGGAGAGCAGTCAGACAGAAAGGGACCTGGGGGTACTAATTGACAGGAAGCTCAACATGAGCCAACAGTGTGCCCAGGTGGCCAAGAAGGCCAACGGTATCCTATCCTGTATCAAAAATAGCGTGGTCAGCAGGACAAGGGAAGTGATCCTTCCCCTGTACTCTGCATTGGTGAGGCCACATCTGGAGTATTGTGTTCAGTTCTGGGCCTCTCAGTTCAGGAAAGACATTGAAGTGCTGGAGCGGGTCCAGAGAAGAGCAACACGACTGGTGAAGGGACTTGAACACAAGCCCTATGGGGAGAGGCTGAGGGAGCTGGGGTTGTTTAGTCTAGAGAAGAGGAGGCTTAGAGGTGACCTCATCACTCTCTATAACTACCTGAAGGGAAGTTATAGCCAGGTGGGGATTGGTCTCTTCTCCCAGGCAGTTAGCAATAGGACAAGGGGGCATGGGCTTAAACTCTACCAGGGGAAATTTAAACTGGATATTAGAAAGAAATTCTTTACAGAGAGAGTGGTCAGGCATTGGAATGGCCTGCCCATGGAGGTAGTGGACTCGCCGTCCCTGGAGGTTTTTAAACTGAGATTGGACATGGCACTTAGTGCCATGATCTAGTAAACGGACTAGAGTTGGACCAAGAGTTGGACTTGATGATCGCTGAGGTCTTTTCTAACCCAGTCGATTCTGTGATTCTGTGATTATGTGATTCTGTGAATAAAAAGTAGTGCTGGGCTGCAGGAGAGAGATGGAGGAATTGCAGGAAAAGATGCAGGGAGCAGGAGAGTGAGAGAAAAGGAAAGAAGAGACATGCAGCCAGACGAGGGGTTAGTGAGAGAGGATGGGACAGAGAACAGGATGAGAAGGAAATAAGGCAAGACAAGGACAGGCAAGGCAAGGCAAGGCTGCAGGACATTTTTTTGCTTTATAGTTTCTAGCACATTCGTCTTCAGACTAGGAGGAAAGCCAGACGACCGTATGGATTAGGCCAAAGCAAAAACCCCAGCTACTTGAGACACTTAGACTAAGCCTAAAATACGCAGATCTCTCCATAAGGATGGTTTTTATACTGTATTCCACAATCTGCTGGCAGTACAAAAAATAAGCTGCAGATCTCCTAAGGCTGAGTCATGGTGCTTTGGTGCAGGGACCATGCATATCATGGGAATAGTTCACCATTTCTGCTCTGGTTTTCAGTGTATTACACCAAAACACCCACCTGATGACATCCTTTCAAGAGCAAAGGCAGCAATTTGCAGAATTCCGCTTCTTAGGGGAAGTGAGAAATTGCTGAGCTGCCACCAAGTCCTGCAGTGTCCCTGTCACCTGCAGAGTCACCACATCCTCGCCACGTTAGCGGGCATTGTGAAAAAGGTTCTTTGTCAGATGGGTGTGGCAGCCAGGCGCCCCCTAGGGGATGGGGAGCCTGCCAGCCCCGGGCCTGTCACTGCCTGCTGTCCCTGCTGTCACCAGCCAGGCCTCTGAAAATTGGTCAAACCATGCCCAGTCTTGGGGCCAATTTGGCCCAAATTCTTGAAAAGACAAGTCGGGAAGAAAGATATGGGACAGAGGGAGAAAGCGAAGGGAGCAGGAGAAAGGGAAGGAAGAATAAAAAGCAGTGTTGGGCTGCAGGAGTGAGATGGAGGAATTGCAGGAAAAGAGGCAGGAAACAGGAGAGTGAGAGAAAAGGAAAGAAGAGACATGCAGCCAGACGAGGGGTTAGTGAGAGAGGATGGGACAGAGAACAGGATGAGAAAGAAATAAGGCAAGACCAGGACAGGCAAGAACAGGCAAAGCAAGGCTAGGCTGCAGGACATTTTTTCGCTTTATAGTTTCCAGCACATTCGTCTTCAGACTAGGATTAAGACCATAAGACCGTATGGATTAGGCCCAAGTAAAAACCCCAGCTACTTGAGATACTTAGACTAAGCCTAAAATACGCAGATCTCTCCATAAGGATGTTTTTTATACTGTGCTTCCACAATCTGCTGGCAGTACAAAAATATAAGCTGCAGATCTCCTTAGGCTGAGTCATGGTGCTTTGGTGCAGGGACCATGCAAATCATGGGAATATTTCACCATTTCTGCTCTGGTTTTCAGTGTATGACACCAAAAAACCCACCTGATGATATCCTTTCAAGAGCAAAGGCAGCAATTTGCAGAATTCCGCTTCTTTGGGGAAGTGAGAAATTGCTGAGCTGACACCAAGTCCGTCAGTGTCCCTGTCGCCTGCAGAGTCATCGCATCCTCGCCACGGTAGCGGGCATTGTGACAAAGGTGCTATGTCAGAAGGGTTTGGCAGCCAGGCGCCCCCTAGGGGATGGGGAGCCTGCCAGCCCTGGGCCTCTCACTGCCTGCTGTCCTTTCTGTCACCAGGCAGGCCTCTGAAAATTGATCAAACCATGCCCAGACTTGGGGCCAATATGGCCCAAAGTCTTGAAAAGACAAGTCGGGAAGAAAGATATGGGACAGAGGGAGAAAGCGAAGGGAGCAGGAGAAAGGGAAGGAAGAATAAAAAGTAGTGTTGGGCTGCAGGAGTGAGATGGATGAATTGCCATTAAAGAGGCAGGAAGCAGGAGAGTGAGAGAAAAGGAAAGAAGAGACATGCAGCCAGACGAGGGGTTATTGAGAGAGGGTGAGAGAGAGAACAGGATGAGAAGGAAATAAGGCAAGGCAAGGGCAGCAAAGGACAGGCAAAGAAAGGCTAGGCTGCAGGACATATTTTTGCTTTATAGTTTATAGCACATTCGTCTTCAGACTAGGAGTAAGGCCATAAGACCGTATGGATTAGGCCCAAGCAAAAACCCCAGCTACTTGAGACACTTAGACTAAGCCTAAAATACGCAGATCTCTCCATAAGGATGGTTTTTATACTGTGCTTCCACAATCTGCTGGCAGTACAAAAAAATAAGCTGCAGATCTCCTTAGGCTGAGTCATGGTGCTTTGGTGCAGGGACCATGCATATCATGGGAATATTTCACCATTTCTGCTCTGGTTTTCAGAGTATGACACCAAAATACCCACCTCATGATATCCTTTCAAAAGCAAAGACAGCAATTTGCAGAATTCCGCTTCTTTGGGAAACTGAGAAATTGCTGAGCTGACACCAAGTCCTGCAGTGTCCCTGTCACCTGCAGAGTCACCACATACTCGCCACGGTAGCGGGCATTGTGACAAAGGTTCTATGTCAGCTGGGTGTGGCAGCCAGGCGCCCCCTAGGGGATGGGGAGCCTGTCAGCCCCGGGCCTGTCACTGCCTGCTGTCCCTGCTGTCACCAGCCAGGCCTCTGAAAATTGGTCAAACCATGCCCAGACTTGGGGCCAATTTGGCCCAAAGTCTTGAAAAGACAAGTCGAAAGGAAAGATACGGGACAGAGGGAGAAAGCGAAGGGAGCAGGAGAAAGGGAAGGAAGAATAAAAAGCAGTGTTGGGCTGCAGGAGTGAGATGGAGGAACTGCAGGAAAAGAGGCAGGAAGCAGGAGAGTGAGAGAAAAGGAAAGACGAGACATGCAGCCAGACGAGGGGTTAGTGAGAGAGGATGGGACAGAGAACAGGATGAGAAGGAAATAAGGCAAGGCAAGGACAGGCAAGGACAGGCAAAGCAAGGCTAGGCTGCAGGACATGTTATAGCTTTATAGTTTCTAGCACATTCGTCTTCAGACTAGGAGTAAGGCCATAAGACCGTATGGATTAGGCCCAAGCAAAAACCCCAGCTACTTGAGACACTTAGACTAAGCCTAAAATACGCAGATCTCTCCATAAGGATGGTTTTTATACTGTGCTTCCAAAATCTGCTGGCAGTACAAAAAAATAAGCTGCAGATCTCCTTAGGCTGAGTCATGGTGCTTTGGTGCAGGGACCATGCATATCATGGGAATATTTCACCATTTCTGCTCTGGTTTTCAGAGTATGACACCAAAACACCCACCTGATGATATCCTTTCAAGAGCAAAGGCAGCAATTTGCAGAATTCCGCTTCTTTGGTATAGTGAGAAATTGCTGAGCTGCCACCAAGTCCTGCAGTGTCCCTGTCACCTGCAGAGTCACCACATACTCGCCACGGTAGCGGGCATTGTGACAAAGGTTCTATGTCAGCTGGGTGTGGCAGCCAGGCGCCCCCTAGGGGATGGGGAGCCTGTCAGCCCCGGGCCTGTCACTGCCTGCTGTCCCTGCTGTCACCAGCCAGGCCTCTGAAAATTGGTCAAACCATGCCCAGACTTGGGGCCAATTTGGCCCAAAGTCTTGAAAAGACAAGTCGGGAAGAAAGATATGGGACAGAGGGAGAAAGCGAAGGGAGCAGGAGAAAGGGAAGGAAGAAAAAAAAGTAGTGTTGGGCTGCAGGAGTGAGATGGAGGAATTGCAGGAAAAGAGGCAGGAAGCAGGAGAGTGAGAGAAAAGGAAAGTAGAGACATGCAGTAGACGAGGGGTTTAGTGAGGGAGGATGGGACAGAGAACAGGATGAGAAGGAAATAAGGCAAGGCAAGGACAGGCAAGGACAGGCAAAGCAAGGCTAGGCTGCAGGACATGTTATAGCTTTATAGTTTCTAGCACATTCGTCTTCAGACTAGGAGTAAGGCCATAAGACCGTATGGATTAGGCCCAAGCAAAAACCTCAGCTACTTGACACACTAAGAGTAAGCCTAAAATGCGCAGATCTCTCCATAAGGATGGTTTTTATACTGTGCTTCCACAATCTGCTGGCAGTACAAAAAAATAAGCTGCAGATCTCCTTAGGCTGAGTCACGGTGCTTTGGTGCAGGGACCATGCATATCATGGGAATATTTCACCATTTCTGCTCTGGTTTTCAGAGTATGACACCAAAACACCCACCTGATGATATCCTTTCAAGAGCAAAGGCAGCAATTTGCAGAATTCCGCTTCTTTGGGGAACTGAGAAATTGCTGAGCTGCCACCAAGTCCTGCAGTGTCCCTGTCACCTGCAGAGTCACCACATACTCGCCACGGTAGCGGGCATTGTGACAAAGGTTCTATGTCAGCTGGGTGTGGCAGCCAGGCGCCCCCTAGGGGATGGGGAGCCTGTCAGCCCCGGGCCTGTCACTGCCTGCTGTCCCTGCTGTCACCAGCCAGGCCTCTGAAAATTGGTCAAACCATGCCCAGACTTGGGGCCAATTTGCCCCAAAGTCTTGAAAAGACAAGTCGGGAAGAAAGATATGGGACAGAGGGAGAAAGCGAAGGGAGCAGGAGAAAGGGAAGGAAGAATAAAAAGTAGTGTTGGGCTGCAGGAGTGAGATGGAGGAATTGCAGGAAAAGAGGCAGGAAGCAGGAGAGTGAGAGAAAAGGAAAGAAGAGACATGCAGCCAGACGAGGGGTTAGTGAGAGAGGATGGGACAGAGAACAGGATGAGAAGGAAATAAGGCAAGGCAAGCACAGGCAAGGAGAGGCAAAGCAAGGCTAGGCTGCAGGACATTTTTTCGCTTTATAGTTTCTAGCACATTCGTCTTCAGACTAGGAGTAAGGCCATAAGACCGTATGGATTAGGCCCTAGCAAAAACCCCAGCTACTTGAGACACTTAGACTAAGCCTAAAATACGCAGATCTCTCCATAAGGATGGTTTTTATACTGTGCTTCCACAATCTGCTGGCAGTACAAAAAAATAAGCTGCAGATCTCCTTAGGCTGAGTCATGGTGCTAGGGTGCAGGGACCATGCATATCATGGGAATATTTCACCATTTCTGCTCTGGTTTTCAGAGTATGACACCAAAACACCCACCTGATGATATCCTTTCAAGAGCAAAGGCAGCAATTTGCAGAATTCCGCTTCTTTGGGGAAGTGAGAAATTGCTGAGCTGCCACCAAGTCCTGCAGTGTCCCTGTCACCTGCAGAGTCACCACATACTCGCCACGGTAGCGGGCATTGTGACAAAGGTTCTATGTCAGCTGGGTGTGGCAGCCAGGCGCCCCCTAGGGGATGGGGAGCCTGTCAGCCCCGGGCCTGTCACTGCCTGCTGTCCCTGCTGTCACCAGCCAGGCCTCTGAAAATTGGTCAAACCATGCCCAGACTTGGGGCCAATTTGGCCCAAAGTCTTGAAAAGACAAGTCGGGAAGAAAGATATGGGACAGAGGGAGAAAGCGAAGGGAGCAGGAGAAAGGGAAGGAAGAAAAAAAAGAAGTGTTGGGCTTCAGGAGTGAGATGGAGGAATTGCAGGAAAAGAGGCAGGAAGCAGGAGAGTGAGAGAAAAGGAAAGTAGAGACATGCAGTAGACGAGGGGTTTAGTGAGGGAGGATGGGACAGAGAACAGGATGAGAAGGAAATAAGGCAAGGCAAGGACAGGCAAGGACAGGCAAAGCAAGGCTAGACTGCAGGACATTTTTTCGCTTTATAGTTTCTAGCACATTCGTCTTCAGACTAGGAGTAAGGCCATAAGACCGTATGGATTAGGCCCAAGCAAAAACCTCAGCTACTTGACACACTAAGAGTAAGCCTAAAATACGCAGATCTCTCCATAAGGATGGTTTTTATACTGTGCTTCCACAATCTGCTGGCAGTACAAAAAAATAAGCTGCAGATCTCCTTAGGCTGAGTCACGGTGCTTTGGTGCAGGGACCATGCATATCATGGGAATATTTCACCATTTCTGCTCTGGTTTTCAGTGTATGACACCAAAAAACCCACCTGATGATATCCTTTCAAGAGCAAAGGCAGCAATTTGCAGAATTCCGCTTCTTTGGGGAAGTGAGAAATTGCTGAGCTGCCACCAAGTCCTGCAGTGTCCCTGTCACCTGCAGAGTCACCACATACTCGCCACGGTAGCGGGCATTGTGACAAAGGTTCTATGTCAGCTGGGTGTGGCAGCCAGGCGCCCCCTAGGGGATGGGGAGCCTGTCAGCCCCGGGCCTGTCACTGCCTGCTGTCCCTGCTGTCACCAGCCAGGCCTCTGAAAATTGGTCAAACCATGCCCAGACTTGGGGCCAATCTGCTCCAAAGTCTTGAAAAGGCAAGTCGGGAAGAAAGATATGGGACAGAGGGAGAAAGCGAAGGGAGCAGGAGAAAGGGAAGGAAGAATAAAAAGTAGTGTTGGGCTTCAGGAGTGAGATGGAGGAACTGCAGGAAAAGAGGCAGGAAGCAGGAGAGTGAGAGAAAAGGAAAGTAGAGACATGCAGCTAGACGAGGGGTTAGTGAGGGAGGATGGGACAGAGAACAGGATGAGAAGGAAATAAGGCAAGGCAAGGACAGGCAAGGACAGGCAAAGCAAGGCTAGGCTGCAGGACATGTTATAGCTTTATAGTTTATAGCATATTCGTCTTCAGACTAGGAGTAAGGCCATAAGACTGTATGGATTAGGCCCAAGCAAAAACCCCAGCTACTTGAGACACTAAGACTAAGCCTAAAATACGCAGATCTCTCCATAAGGATGGTTTTTATACTGTGCTTCCACAATCTGCTGGCAGTACAAAAAAATAAGCTGCAGATCTCCTTAGGCTGAGTCATGGTGCTTTGGTGCAGGGACCATGCATATCATGGGAATATTTCACCATTTCTGCTCTGGTTTTCAGAGTATGACACCAAAACACCCACCTGATGATATCCTTTCAAGAGCAAAGGCAGCAATTTGCAGAATTCCGCTTCTTTGGGGAAGTGAGAAATTGCTGAGCTGCCACCAAGTCCTGCAGTGTCCCTGTCACCTGCAGAGTCACCACATACTCGCCACGGTAGCGGGCATTGTGACAAAGGTTCTATGTCAGCTGGGTGTGGCAGCCAGGCGCCCCCTAGGGGATGGGGAGCCTGTCAGCCCCGGGCCTGTCACTGCCTGCTGTCCCTGCTGTCACCAGCCAGGCCTCTGAAAATTGGTCAAACCATGCCCAGACTTGGGGCCAATTTGCCCCAAAGTCTTGAAAAGACAAGTCGGGAAGAAAGATATGGGACAGAGGGAGAAAGCGAAGGGAGCAGGAGAAAGGGAAGGAAGAATAAAAAGTAGTGTTGGGCTGCAGGAGTGAGATGGAGGAATTGCAGGAAAAGAGGCAGGAAGCAGGAGAGTGAGAGAAAAGGAAAGAAGAGACATGCAGCCAGACGAGGGGTTAGTGAGAGAGGATGGGACAGAGAACAGGATGAGAAGGAAATAAGGCAAGGCAAGCACAGGCAAGGAGAGGCAAAGCAAGGCTAGGCTGCAGGACATTTTTTCGCTTTATAGTTTCTAGCACATTCGTCTTCAGACTAGGAGTAAGGCCATAAGACCGTATGGATTAGGCCCTAGCAAAAACCCCAGCTACTTGAGACACTTAGACTAAGCCTAAAATACGCAGATCTCTCCATAAGGATGGTTTTTATACTGTGCTTCCACAATCTGCTGGCAGTACAAAAAAATAAGCTGCAGATCTCCTTAGGCTGAGTCACGGTGCTTTGGTGCAGGGACCATGCATATCATGGGAATAGTTCACCATTTCTGCTCTGGTTTTCAGAGTATGACACCAAAACACCCACCTGATGATATCCTTTCAAGAGCAAAGGCAGCAATTTGCAGAATTCCGCTTCTTTGGGGAAGTGAGAAATTGCTGAGCTGCCACCAAGTCCTGCAGTGTCCCTGTCACCTGCAGAGTCACCACATACTCGCCACGGTAGCGGGCATTGTGACAAAGGTTCTATGTCAGCTGGGTGTGGCAGCCAGGCGCCCCCTAGGGGATGGGGAGCCTGTCAGCCCCGGGCCTGTCACTGCCTGCTGTCCCTGCTGTCACCAGCCAGGCCTCTGAAAATTGGTCAAACCATGCCCAGACTTGGGGCCAATTTGCCCCAAAGTCTTGAAAAGACAAGTTGGGAAGAAAGATATGGGACAGAGGGAGAAAGCGAAGGGAGCAGGAGAAAGGGGAGGAAGAATAAAAAGTAGTGTTGGGCTGCAGGAGTGAGATGGAGGAATTGCAGGAAAAGAGGCAGGAAGCAGGAGAGTGAGAGAAAAGGAAAGAAGAGACATGCAGCCAGACGAGGGGTTAGTGAGAGAGGATGGGACAGAGAACAGGATGAGAAGGAAATAAGGCAAGGCAAGCACAGGCAAGGAGAGGCAAAGCAAGGCTAGGCTGCAGGACATTTTTTCGCTTTATAGTTTCTAGCACATTCGTCTTCAGACTAGGAGTAAGGCCATAAGACCGTATGGATTAGGCCCTAGCAAAAACCCCAGCTACTTGAGACACTTAGACTAAGCCTAAAATACGCAGATCTCTCCATAAGGATGGTTTTTATACTGTGCTTCCACAATCTGCTGGCAGTACAAAAAAATAAGCTGCAGATCTCCTTAGGCTGAGTCATGGTGCTTTGGTGCAGGGACCATGCATATCATGGGAATAGTTCACCATTTCTGCTCTGGTTTTCAGAGTATGACACCAAAACACTCACCTGATGATATCCTTTCAAGAGCAAAGGCAGCAATTTGCAGAATTCCGCTTCTTTGGGGAAGTGAGAAATTGCTGAGCTGCCACCAAGTCCTGCAGTGTCCCTGTCACCTGCAGAGTCACCACATACTCGCCACGGTAGCGGGCATTGTGACAAAGGTTCTATGTCAGCTGGGTGTGGCAGCCAGGCGCCCCCTAGGGGATGGGGAGCCTGTCAGCCCCGGGCCTGTCACTGCCTGCTGTCCCTGCTGTCACCAGCCAGGCCTCTGAAAATTGGTCAAACCATGCCCAGACTTGGGGCCAATTTGGCCCAAAGTCTTGAAAAGACAAGTCGGGAAGAAAGATATGGGACAGAGGGAGAAAGCGAAGGGAGCAGGAGAAAGGGAAGGAAGAATAAAAAGTAGTGTTGGGCTTCAGGAGTGAGATGGAGGAATTGCAGGAAAAGAGGCAGGAAGCAGGAGAGTGAGAGAAAAGGAAAGTAGAGACATGCAGCTAGACGAGGGGTTAGTGAGGGAGGATGGGACAGAGAACAGGATGAGAAGGAAATAAGGCAAGGCAAGGACAGGCAAGGACAGGCAAAGCAAGGCTAAGCTGCAGGACAGTTTTTCGCTTTATAGTTTATAGCACATTCGTCTTCAGACTAGGAGTAAGGCCATAAGACCGTATGGATTAGGCCCAAGCAAAAACCCCAGCTACTTGAGACACTAAGACTAAGCCTAAAATACGCAGATCTCTCCATAAGGATGGTTTTTATACTGTGGTTCCACAATCTGCTGGCAGTACAAAAAAATAAGTTGCAGATCTCCTTAGGCTGAGTCACGGTGCTTTGGTGCAGGGACCATGCATATCATGGGAATATTTCACCATTTCTGCTCTGGTTTTCAGAGTATGACACCAAAACACCCACCTGATGATATCCTTTCAAGAGCAAAGGCAGCAATTTGCAGAATTCCGCTTCTTTGGGGAAGTGAGAAATTGCTGAGCTGCCACCAAGTCCTGCAGTGTCCCTGTCACCTGCAGAGTCACCACATACTCGCCACGGTAGCGGGCATTGTGACAAAGGTTCTATATCAGCTGGGTGTGGCAGCCAGGCGCCCCCTAGGGGATGGGGAGCCTGTCAGCCCCGGGCCTGTCACTGCCTGCTGTCCCTGCTGTCACCAGCCAGGCCTCTGAAAATTGGTCAAACCATGCCCAGACTTGGGGCCAATTTGCCCCAAAGTCTTGAAAAGACAAGTCGGGAAGAAAGATATGGGACAGAGGGAGAAAGCGAAGGGAGCAGGAGAAAGGGAAGGAAGAATAAAAAGTAGTGTTGGGCTGCAGGAGTGAGATGGAGGAATTGCAGGAAAAGAGGCAGGAAGCAGGAGAGTGAGAGAAAAGGAAAGAAGAGACATGCAGCCAGACGAGGGGTTAGTGAGAGAGGATGGGACAGAGAACAGGATGAGAAGGAAATAAGGCAAGGCAAGCACAGGCAAGGAGAGGCAAAGCAAGGCTAGGCTGCAGGACATTTTTTCGCTTTATAGTTTCTAGCACATTCGTCTTCAGACTAGGAGTAAGGCCATAAGACCGTATGGATTAGGCCCTAGCAAAAACCCCAGCTACTTGAGACACTTAGACTAAGCCTAAAATACGCAGATCTCTCCATAAGGATGGTTTTTATACTGTGCTTCCACAATCTGCTGGCAGTACAAAAAAATAAGCTGCAGATCTCCTTAGGCTGAGTTATGGTGCTTTGGTGCAGGGACCATGCATATCATGGGAATATTTCACCATTTCTGCTCTGGTTTTCAGAGTATGACACCAAAACACCCACCTGATGATATCCTTTCAAGAGCAAAGGCAGCAATTTGCAGAATTCCGCTTCTTTGGGGAAGTGAGAAATTGCTGAGCTGCCACCAAGTCCTGCAGTGTCCCTGTCACCTGCAGAGTCACCACATACTCGCCACGGTAGCGGGCATTGTGACAAAGGTTCTATATCAGCTGAGTGTGGCAGCCAGGCGCCCCCTAAGGGATGGGGAGCCTGTCAGCCCCGGGCCTGTCACTGCCTGCTGTCCCTGCTGTCACCAGCCAGGCCTCTGAAAATTGGTCAAACCATGCCCAGACTTGGGGCCAATTTGCCCCAAAGTCTTGAAAAGACAAGTCGGGAAGAAAGATATGGGACAGAGGGAGAAAGCGAAGGGAGCAGGAGAAAGGGAAGGAAGAATAAAAAGTAGTGTTGGGCTTCAGGAGTGAGATGGAGGAATTGCCATTAAAGAGGCAGGAAGCAGGAGAGTGAGAGAAAAGGAAAGCAGAGACATGCAGCCAGACGAGGGGTTAGTGAGGGAGGATGGGACAGAGAACAGGATGAGAAGGAAATAAGGCAAGGCAAGCACAGGCAAGGAGAGGCAAAGCAAGGCTAGGCTGCAGGACATTTTTTCGCTTTATAGTTTCTAGCACATTCGTCTTCAGACTAGGAGTAAGGCCATAAGACTGTATGGATTAGGCCCAAGCAAAAACCCCAGCTACTTGAGACACTAAGACTAAGCCTAAATTACGCAGATCTCTCCATAAGGATGGTTTTTATACTGTACATCCACAATCTGCTGGCAGTACAAAAAAATAAGCTGCAGATCTCCTTAGGCTGAGTCATGGTGCTTTGGTGCAGGGACCATGCATATCACGGGAAGAGTTCACCATTTCTGCTCTGGTTTTCAGAGTATGACACCAAAACACCCACCTGATGATATCCTTTCAAGAGCAAAGGCAGCAATTTGCAGAATTCCGCTTCTTTGGGGAAGTGAGAAATTGCTGAGCTGCCACCAAGTCCTGCAGTGTCCCTGTCACCTGCAGAGTCACCACATACTCGCCACGGTAGCGGGCATTGTGACAAAGGTTCTATGTCAGCTGGGTGTGGCAGCCAGGCACCCCCTAGGGGATGGGGAGCCTGTCAGCCCCGGGCCTGTCACTGCCTGCTGTCCCTGCTGTCACCAGCCACGCCTCTTAATATTGGTCAAACCATGCCCAGACTTGGGGCCAATTTTGCCGAAAGTCTAGAAAAGACAAGTCGGGAAGAAAGATATGGGACAGAGGGAGAAAGCGAAGGGAGCAGGAGAAAGGGAAGGAAGAATAAAAAGTAGTGTTGGGCTGCACGAGTGAGATGGAGGAATTGCAGGAAAAGAGGCAGGAAGCAGGAGAGTGAGAGAAAAGGAAAGTAGAGACATGCAGCCAGACGAGGGGTTAGTGAGGGAGGATGGGACAGAGAACAGGATGAGAAGGAAATAAGGCAAGGCAAGGACAGGGAAGGACAGGCAAAGCAGGGCTAAGCTGCAGGACATTTTTTCGCTTTATAGTTTCTAGCACATTCGTCTTCAGACTAGGAGTAAGGCCATAAGACCGTATGGATTAGGCCCAAGCAAAAACCCCAGCTACTTGACACACTAAGACTAAGCCTAAAATACGCAGATCTCTCCATAAGGATGGTTTTTATACTGTGGTTCCACAATCTGCTGGCAGTACAAAAAAATAAGCTGCAGATCTCCTTAGGCTGAGTCATGGTGCTTTGGTACAGGGACCATGCATATCATGGGAATATTTCACCATTTCTGCTCTGGTTTTCAGAGTATGACACCAAAACACCCACCTGATGATATCCTTTCAAGAGCAGAGGCAGCAACTTGCAGAATTCCGCTTCTTTGGGGAAGTGAGAAATTGCTGAGCTGCCACCAAGTCCTGCAGTGTCCCTGTGACCTCTAAAGTCACCAGATATTCGCCACGGTAGCGGGCATTGTGACAAAGGTTCTATGTCAGCTGGGTGTGGCAGCCGGGCTCCCCCTAGGGGATGGGGAGCCTGTCAGCCCCGGGCCTGTCACTGCCTGCTGTCCCGGCTGTCACCAGCCAGGCCTCTGAAAATTGGTCAAACCATGCCCAGACTTGGGGCCAATTTTGCCCAAAGTCTTGAAAAGACAAGTCGTGAAGAAAGATATTGGATAGAGGGAGAAAGCGAAGGGAGCGGGAGAAAGGGAAGGAAGAATAAAAAGTAGTGTTGGGCTACAGGAGTGAGATGGAGGAATTGCCATTAAAGAGGCAGGAAGCAGGAGAGTGAGAGAAAAGGAAAGCAGAGACATGCAGCCAGACGAGGGGTTAGTGAGGGAGGATGGGACAGAGAACAGGATGAGAAGGAAATAAGGCAAGGCAAGCACAGGCAAGGAGAGGCAAAGCAAGGCTAGGCTGCAGGACATTTTTTCGCTTTATAGTTTCTAGCACATTCGTCTTCAGACTAGGAGTAAGGCCATAAGACCGTATGGATTAGGCCCAAGCAAAAACCCCAGCTACTTGAGACACTAAGACTAAGCCTAAATTACGCAGATCTCTCCATAAGGATGGTTTTTATACTGTACTTCCACAATCTGCTGGCAGTACAAAAAAATAAGCTGCAGATCTCCTTAGGCTGAGTTATGGTGCTTTGGTGCAGGGACCATGCATATCACGGGAAGAGTTCACCATTTCTGCTCTGGTTTTCAGAGTATGACACCAAAACACCCACCTGATGATATCCTTTCAAGAGCAAAGGCAGCAATTTGCAGAATTCCGCTTCTTTGGGGAAGTGAGAAATTGCTGAGCTGCCACCAAGTCCTGCAGTGTCCCTGTCACCTGCAGAGTCACCACATACTCGCCACGGTAGCGGGCATTGTGACGAAGGTTCTATATCAGCTGGGTGTGGCAGCCAGGCGCCCCCTAGGGGATGGGGAGCCTGTCAGCCCCGGGCCTGTCACTGCCTGCTGTCCCTGCTGTCACCAGCCAGGCCTCTGAAAATTGGTCAAACCATGCCCAGACTTGGGGCCAATTTGCCCCAAAGTCTTGAAAAGACAAGTCGGGAAGAAAGATATGGGACAGAGGGAGAAACCGAAGGGAGCAGGAGAAAGGGAAGGAAGAATAAAAAGCAGTGTTGGGCTTCAGGAGTGAGATGGAGGAATTGCCATTAAAGAGGCAGGAAGCAGGAGAGTGAGAGAAAAGGAAAGTAGAGACATGCAGCTAGACGAGGGGTTAGTGAGGGAGGATGGGACAGAGAACAGGATGAGAAGGAAATAAGGCAAGGCAAGAACAGGCAAGGACAGGCAAAGCAAGGCTAGGCTGCAGGACATTTTTTCGCTTTATAGTTTCTAGCACATTCGTCTTCAGACTAGGAGTAAGGCCATAAGACCGTATGGATTAGGCCCAAGCAAAAACCCCAGCTACTTGAGACACTAAGACTAAGCCTAAAATACGCAGATCTCTCCATAAGGATGGTTTTTATACTATGCTTCCACAATCTGCTGGCAGTACAAAAAAATAAGCTGCAGATCTCCTTAGGCTGAGTCACGGTGCTTTGGTGCAGGGACCATGCATATCATGGGAATAGTTCACCATTTCTGCTCTGGTTTTCAGAGTATGACACCAAAACACCCACCTGATGATATCCTTTCAAGAGCAAAGGCAGCAATTTGCAGAATTCCGCTTCTTTGGGGAAGTGAGAAATTGCTGAGCTGCCACCAAGTCCTGCAGTGTCCCTGTCACCTGCAGAGTCACCACATACTCGCCACGGTAGCGGGCATTGTGACAAAGGTTCTATGTCAGCTGGGTGTGGCAGCCAGGCACCCCCTAGGGGATGGGGAGCCTGTCAACCCTGGGCCTGTCACTGCCTGCTGTCCCTGCTGTCACCAGCCACGCCTCTTAATATTGGTCAAACCATGCCCAGACTTGGGGCCAATTTTGCCGAAAGTCTAGAAAAGACAAGTCGGGAAGAAAGATATGGGACAGAGGGAGAAAGCGAAGGGAGCAGGAGAAAGGGAAGGAAGAATAAAAAGTAGTGTTGGGCTGCACGAGTGAGATGGAGGAATTGCAGGAAAAGAGGCAGGAAGCAGGAGAGTGAGAGAAAAGGAAAGTAGAGACATGCAGCCAGACGAGGGGTTAGTGAGAGAGGATGGGACAGAGAACAGGATGAGAAGGAAATAAGGCAAGGCAAGGACAGGCAAGGACAGGCAAAGCAAGGCTAGGCTGCAGGACATTTTTTCGCTTTATAGTTTCTAGCACATTCATCTTCAGACTAGGAGTAAGCCCTAAGACCGTATGGATTAGGCCCTAGCAAAAACCCCAGCTACTTGAGACACTTAGACTAAGCCTTAAAATACGCAGATCTCTCCATAAGGATGGTTTTTATACTGTGCTTCCACAATCTGCTGGCAGTACAAAAAAATAAGCTGCAGATCTCCTTAGGCTGAGTCATGGTGCTTTGGTGCAGGGAACATGCATATCATGGGAATAGTTCACCATTTCTGCTCTGGTTTTCAGAGTATGACACCAAAACACCCACCTGATGATATCCTTTCAAGAGCAAAGGCAGCAATTTGTAGAATTCCGCTTCTTTGGGGAAGTGAAAAATTGCTGAGCTGCCACCAAGTCCTGCAGTGTCCCTGTCACCTGCAGAGTCACCACATACTCGCCACGGTAGCGGGCATTGTGACAAAGGTTCTATGTCAGCTGGGTGTGGCAGCCAGGCGCCCCCTAGGGGATGGGGAGCCTGTCAGCCCCGGGCCTGTCACTGCCTGCTGTCCCTGCTGTCACCAGCCAGGCCTCTGAAAATTGGTCAAACCATGCCCAGACTTGGGGCCAATTTGCCCCAAAGTCTTGAAAAGACAAGTCGGGAAGAAAGATATGGGACAGAGGGAGAAAGCGAAGGGAGCAGGAGAAGGGAAGGAAGAATAAAAAGTAGTGTTGGGCTTCAGGAGTGAGATGGAGGAACTGCAGGAAAAGAGGCAGGAAGCAGGAGAGTGAGAGAAAAGGAAAGAAGAGACATGCAGCCAGACGAGGGGTTAGTGAGAGAGGATGGGACAGAGAACAGGATGAGAAGGAAATAAGGCAAGGCAAGGACAGGCATGGAGAGGCAAAGCAAGGTTAGGCTGCAGGACATTTTTTCGCTTTATAGTTTCTAGCACATTCGTCTTCAGACTAGGAGTAAGGCCATAAGACCGTATGGATTAGGCCCTAGCAAAAACCCCAGCTACTTGAGACACTTAGACTAAGCCTAAAATACACAGATCTCTCCATAAGGATGGTTTTTATACTGTGCTTCCACAATCTGCTGGCAGTACAAAAAAATAAGCTGCAGATCTCCTTAGGCTGAGTCACGGTGCTTTGGTGCAGGGACCATGCATATCATGGGAATATTTCAACATTTCTGCTCAGATTTTCAGAGTATGACACCAAAACACCCACCTGATGATATCCTTTCAAGAGCAAAGGCAGCAATTTGCAGAATTCCGCTTCTTTGGGGAAGTGAGAAATTGCTGAGCTGCCACCAAGTCCTGCAGTGTCCCTGTCACCTGCAGAGTCACCACATACTCGCCACGGTAGCGGGCATTGTGACAAAGGTTCTATGTCAGCTGGGTGTGGCAGCCAGGCGCCCCCTAGGTGCTGGGGAGCCTGTCAGCCCCGGGCCTGTCACTGCTGGCTGTCCCTGCTGACTACTAGCCACGCCTCTGAAAATTGGTCAAACCATGCCCAGACTTGGGGCCAATTTGGCCCAAAGTCTTGAAAAGACAAGTCGGGAAGAAAGATATGGGACAGAGGGAGAAAGCGAAGGGAGCAGGAGAAAGGGAAGGAAGAATAAAAAGTAGTGTTGGGCTGCAGGAGTGAGATGGAGGAATTGCAGGAAAAGAGGGAGGAAGTAGGAGAGTGATAGAAAAGGAAAGACGAGACATGCAGCCAGACGAGGGGTTAGTGAGAGGTGATTGGACAGAGAACAGGATGAGAAGGAAATAGGGCAAGGCAAGGACAGGCAAGGACAGGCAAAGCAAGGCTAGGCTGCAGGACATTTTTTCGCTTTATAGTTTCTAGCACATTCGTCTTCAGACTAGGAGTAAGGCCATAAGACCGTATGGATTAGGCCCAAGCAAAAATCCCAGCTACTTGAGACACTAAGACTAAGCCTAAAATACGCAGATCTCTCAATAAGGATGGTTTTTATACTGTGCTTCCACAATCTGCTGGCAGTACAAAAAAATAAGCTGCAGATCTCCTTAGGCTGAGTCATGGTGCTTTGGTGCAGGGACCATGCATATCATGGGAATAGTTCACCATTTCTGCTCTGGTTTTCAGAGTATGACACCAAAACACCCACCTGATGATATCCTTTCAAGAGCAAAGGCAGCAATTTGCAGAATTCCGCTTCTTTGGGGAAGTGAGAAATTGCTGAGCTGCCACCAAGTCCTGCAGTGTCCCTATCACCTGCAGAGTCACCACATACTCGCCACGGTAGCGGGCATTGTGACAAAGGTTCTATGTCAGCTGGGTGTGGCAGCCAGGCGCCCCCTAGGGGATGGGGAGCCTGTCAGCCCCGGGCCTGTCACTGCCGGCTGTCCCTGCTGACTACTAGCCACGCCTCTGAAAACAGGTCAAACCATGCCCAGACTTGGGGCCAATTTGGCCCAAAGTCTTGAAAAGACAAGTCGGGAAGAAAGATATGGGACAGAGGGAGAAAGCGAAGGGAGCAGGAGAAAGGGAAGGAAGAATAAAAAGTAGTGTTGGGCTGCAGGAGTGAGATGGAGGAATTGCAGGAAAAGAAGGAGGAAGTAGAAGAGTGATAGAAAAGGAAAGACGAGACATGCAGCCAGACGAGGGGTTAGTGAGAGGAGATTGGACAGAGAACAGGATGAGAAGGAAATAAGGCTAGGCAAGGACAGGCAAGGACAGGCAAAGCAAGGCTAGGCTGCAGGACATTTTTTCGCTTTATAGTTTCTAGCACATTCGTCTTCAGACTAGGAGTAAGGCCATAAGACCGTATGGATTAGGCCCAAGCAAAAATCCCAGCTACTTGACACACTAAGACTAAGCCTAAAATACGCAGATCTCTCCATAAGGATGGTTTTTATACTGTGCTTCCACAATCTGCTGGCAGTACAAAAAAATAAGCTGCAGATCTCCTTAGGCTGAGTCATGGTGCTTTGGTGCAGGGACCATGCATATCATGGGAATAGTTCACCATTTCTGCTCTGGTTTTCAGAGTATGACACCAAAACACCCACCTGATGATATCCTTTCAAGAGCAAAGGCAGCAATTTGCAGAATTCCGCTTATTTGGGGAAGTGAGAAATTGCTGAGCTGACACCAAGTCCTGCAGTGTCCCTGTCACCTGCAGAGTCGCCACATACTCGCCACGGTAGCGGGCATTGTGACAGAGGCTCTATGTCAGCTGGGTGTGGCAGCCAGGCGCCCCCTAGGGGATGGGGAGCCTGTCAGCCCCGGGCCTGTCACTGCCTGCTGTCCCTGCTGTCACCAGCCAGGCCTCTGAAAATTGGTCAAACCATGCCCAGACTTGGGGCCTGTTGGGCCCAAAGTCTTGAAAAGACAAGTCAGGAAGAAAGATATGGGACAGAGGGAGAAAGCGGAAGGAGCAGGAGAAAGGGAAGGAAGAATAAAAAGTAGTGTTGGGCTGCAGGAGTGAGATGGAGGAATTGCCATTAAAGAGGCAGGAAGCAGGAGAGTGAGAGAAAAGGAAAGAAGAGACATGCAGCCAGACGAGGGGTTAGTGAGAGAGGATGGGACAGAGAACAGGATGAGAAGGAAATAAGGCAAGGCAAGGACAGGCAAGGACAGGCAAAGCAAGGCTAGGCTGTAGGACATTTTTTTGCTTTATATTTTCTAGCACATTCGTCCTCGGACTACGAGGAAAGCCATAAGACCGTATGGATTAGGCCCAAGCAAATACACCGGCTACTTGAGACACTTAGACTAAGCCTAAAATACGCAGATTACTCCATAAGGATTGTTTTTATACTGTGCTTCCACTATCTGCTGGCAGTACAAAAAAATAAGCTGCAGATCTCCTTAGGCTGAGTCATGGTGCTTTGTTGCAGGGACCATGCATATCATGGGAATAGTTCACCATTTCTGCTCTGGTTTTCAGAGTATGACACCAAAACACCCACCTGATGATATCCTTTCAAGAGCAAAGGCAGCAATTTGCAGAAATCTGCCTCTTTGGGGAAATGAGAAATTGCTGAGCTGACACCAAGTCCTGCAGTGTCCCTGTCACCTGCAGAGTCACCACATACTCGCCACGGTAGCGGGCATTGTGACAAAGGTTCTATGTCAGCTGGGCGTGGCAGCCAGGCGCCCCCTAGGGGATGGGGAGCCTGTCAGCCCCGGGCCTGTCACTGCCTGCTGTCCCTGCTGTCACCAGTCAGGCCTCTGAAAATTGGTCAAACCATGCCCAGACTTGGGGCCAATTTGGCCCAAAGTCTTGAAAAGACAAGTCGGGAAGAAAGATATGGGACAGAGGGAGAAAGCGAAGGGAGCAGGAGAAAGGGAAGGAAGAATAAAAAGTAGTGTTGGGCTGCAGGAGTGAGATGGAGGAATTGCAGGAAAAGAGGAGGAAGTAGGAGAGTGATAGAAAAGGAAAGACGAGACATGCAGCCAGACGAGGGGTTAGTGAGAGAGGATGGGACAGAGAACAGGATGAGAAGGAAATAAGGCAAGGCAAGGACAGGCAAGGACAGGCAAAGCAAGGCTAGGCTGCAGGACAGTTTTTTGCTTTATATTTTCTAGCACATTCGTCCTCGGACTACGAGGAAAGCCATAAGACCGTATGGATTAGGCCCAAGCAAATACACCGGCTACTTGAGACACTTAGACTAAGCCTAAAATACGCAGATTACTCCATAAGGATTGTTTTTATACTGTGCTTCCACTATCTGCTGGCAGTACAAAAAAATAAGCTGCAGACCTCTTAGGCTGAGTCATGGTGCTTTGTTGCAGGGACCATGCATATCATGGGAATATTTCACCATTTCTGCTCTGGTTTTCAGAGTATGACACCAAAACACCCACCTGATGATATCCTTTCAAGAGCAAAGGCAGCAATTTGCAGAATTCCGCTTATTTGGGGAAGTGAGAAATTGCTGAGCTGACACCAAGTCCTGCAGTGTCCCTGTCACCTGCAGAGTCGCCACATACTCGCCACGGTAGCGGGCATTGTGACAGAGGCTCTATGTCAGCTGGGTGTGGCAGCCAGGTGCCCCCTAGGGGATGGGGAGCCTGTCAGCCCCGGGCCTGTCACTGCCTGCTGTCCCTGCTGTCACCAGCCAGGCCTCTGAAAATTGGTCAAACCATGCCCAGACTTGGGGCCTGTTTGGCCCAAAGTCTTGAAAAGACAAGTCAGGAAGAAAGATATGGGACAGAGGGAGAAAGCGGAAGGAGCAGGAGAAAGGGAAGGAAGAATAAAAAGTAGTGTTGGGCTG
Organism: Columba livia; assembly: GCF_036013475.1. NCBI lineage: Eukaryota > Metazoa > Chordata > Aves > Columbiformes > Columbidae > Columba > Columba livia. Next base: position 1,777,316 of record NW_027043009.1, on the reverse strand, counting down.
CAGGAGTGAGATGGAGGAATTGCCATTAAAGAGGCAGGAAGCAGGAGAGTGAGAGAAAAGGAAAGAAGAGACATGCAGCCAGACGAGGGGTTAGTGAGAGAGGATGGGACAGAGAACAGGATGAGAAGGAAATAAGGCAAGGCAAGGACAGGCAAGGACAGGCAAAGCAAGGCTAGGCTGCAGGACATTTTTTTGCTTTATATTTTCTAGTACATTCATCTTCAGACTAGGAGTAAGGCCATAAGACCGTATGGATTAGGCCCAAGCAAATACACCGGCTACTTGAGACACTTAGACTAAGCCTAAAATACGCAGATTTCTCCATAAGGATTTTTTTTTATACTGTGCTTCCACAATCTGCTGGCAGTACAAAAAAATAAGCTGCAGATCTCTTAGGCTGAGTCATGGTGCTTTGTTGCAGGGCCCATGCATACCATGGGAATATTTCACCATTTCTGCTCTGGTTTTCAGAGTATGACACCAAAACACCCACCTGATGATATCCTTTCAAGAGCAAAGGCAGCAATTTGCAGAATTCCGCTTATTTGGGGAAGTGAGAAATTGCTGAGCTGACACCAAGTCCTGCAGTGTCCCTGTCACCTGCAGAGTCACCACATACTCGCCACGGTAGCGGGCATTGTGACAGAGGCTCTATGTCAGCTGGGTGTGGCAGCCAGGCGCCCCCTAGGGGATGGGGAGCCTGTCAGCCCCGGGCCTGTCACTGCCTGCTGTCCCTGCTGTCACCAGCCAGGCCTCTGAAAATTGGTCAAACCATGCCCAGACTTGGGGCCTGTTTGGCCCAAAGTCTTGAAAAGACAAGTCAGGAAGAAAGATATGGGACAGAGGGAGAAAGCGGAAGGAGCAGGAGAAAGGGAAGGAAGAATAAAAAGTAGTGTTGGGCTGCAGGAGTGAGATGGAGGAATTGCAGGAAAAGAGGCAGGAAGTAGGAGAGTGATAGAAAAGGAAAGACGAGACATGCAGCCAGACGAGGGGTTAGTGAGAGAGGATGGGACAGAGAACAGGATGAGAAGGAAATAAGGCAAGGCAAGGACAGGCAAGGACAGGCAAAGCAAGGCTAGGCTGCAGGACATTTTTTTGCTTTATATTTTCTAGCACATTCGTCCTCGGACTACGAGGAAAGCCATAAGACCGTATGAATTAGGCCCAAGCAAATACACCAGCTACTTGAGACACTTAGACTAAGCCTAAAATACGCAGATTACTCCATAAGGATTGTTTTTATACTGTGCTTCCACAATCTGCTGGCATTACAAAAAAATAAGCTGCAGATCTCTTAGGCTGAGTCATGGTGCTTTGTTGCAGGGCCCATGCATACCATGGGAATATTTCACCATTTCTGCTCTGGTTTTCAGAGTATGACACCAAAACACCCACCTGAAGATATCCTTTCAAGAGCAAAGGCAGCAATTTGCAGAATTCCGCTTCTTTGGCGAACTGAGAAATTGCTGAGCTGCCACCAAGTCCTGCAGTGTCCCTGTCACCTGCAGAGTCACCACATACTCGCCACGGTAGCGGGCATTGTGACAGAGGCTCTATGTCAGCTGGGTGTGGCAGCCAGGCGCCCCCTAGGGGATGGGGAGCCTGTCAGCCCCGGGCCTGTCACTGCCTGCTGTCCCTGCTGTCACCAGCCAGGCCTCTGAAAATTGGTCAAACCATGCCCAGACTTGGGGCCTGTTTGGCCCAAAGTCTTGAAAAGACAAGTCAGGAAGAAAGATATGGGACAGAGGGAGAAAGCGGAAGGAGCAGCAGAAAGGGAAGGAAGAATAAAAAGTAGTGTTGGGCTGCAGGAGTGAGATGGAGGAATTGCAGGAAAAGAGGCAGGAAGTAGGAGAGTGATAGAAAAGGAAAGACGAGACATGCAGCCAGACGAGGGGTTAGTGAGAGAGGATGGGACAGAGAACAGGATGAGAAGGAAATAAGGCAAGGCAAGGACAGGCAAGGACAGGCAAAGCAAGGCTAGGCTGCAGGACATTTTTTTGCTTTATATTTTCTAGCACATTCGTCCTCGGACTACGAGGAAAGCCATAAGACCGTATGAATTAGGCCCAAGCAAATACACCAGCTACTTGAGACACTTAGACTAAGCCTAAAATACGCAGATTACTCCATAAGGATTGTTTTTATACTGTGCTTCCACAATCTGCTGGCATTACAAAAAAATAAGCTGCAGATCTCTTAGGCTGAGTCATGGTGCTTTGTTGCAGGGCCCATGCATACCATGGGAATATTTCACCATTTCTGCTCTGGTTTTCAGAGTATGACACCAAAACACCCACCTGAAGATATCCTTTCAAGAGCAAAGGCAGCAATTTGCAGAATTCCGCTTCTTTGGCGAACTGAGAAATTGCTGAGCTGCCACCAAGTCCTGCAGTGTCCCTGTCACCTGCAGAGTCACCACATACTCGCCACGGTAGCGGGCATTGTGACAGAGGCTCTATGTCAGCTGGGTGTGGCAGCCAGGCGCCCCCTAGGGGATGGGGAGCCTGTCAGCCCCGGGCCTGTCACTGCCTGCTGTCCCTGCTGTCACCAGCCAGGCCTCTGAAAATTGGTCAAACCATGCCCAGACTTGGGGCCTGTTTGGCCCAAAGTCTTGAAAAGACAAGTCAGGAAGAAAGATATGGGACAGAGGGAGAAAGCGGAAGGAGCAGGAGAAAGGGAAGGAAGAATAAAAAGTAGTGTTGGGCTGCAGGAGTGAGATGGAGGAATTGCCATTAAAGAGGCAGGAAGCAGGAGAGTGAGAGAAAAGGAAAGAAGAGACATGCAGCCAGACGAGGGGTTAGTGAGAGAGGATGGGACAGAGAACAGGATGAGAAGGAAATAAGGCAAGGCAAGGACAGGCAAGGACAGGCAAAGAAAGGCTATTCTGCAGGACATTTTTTTGCTTTATATTTTCTAGCACATTCATCTTCAGACTAGGAGTAAGGCCATAAGACCGTATGGATTAGGCCCAAGCAAATACACCGGCTACTTGAGACACTTAGACTAAGCCTAAAATACGCAGATTACTCCATAAGGATTGTTTTTATACTGTGCTTCCACAATCTGCTGGCAGTACAAAAAAATAAGCTGCAGACCTCTTAGGCTGAGTCATGGTGCTTTGTTGCAGGGACCATGCATATCATGGGAATATTTCACCATTTCTGCTCTGGTTTTCAGAGTATGACACCAAAACACCCACCTGATGATATCCTTTCAAGAGCAAAGGCAGCAACTTGCAGAATTCCGCTTCTTTGGGGAACTGAGAAATTGCTGAGCTGCCACCAAGTCCTGCAGTGTCCCTGTCACCTGCAGAGTCTCCACATACTCGCCACGGTAGCGGGCATTGTGACAAAGGTTCTATGTCAGCTGGGTGTGGCAGCCAGGCGCCCCCTAGGGGATGGGGAGCCTGCCAGCCCCGGGCCTGTCACTGCCTGCTGTCCCTGCTGTCACCAGCCAGGCCTCTGAAAATTGGTCAAACCATGCCCAGACTTGGGGCCGATTTGGCCCAAAGTCTAGAAAAGACAAGTCGGGAAGAAAGATATGGGACAGAGGGAGAAAGCGAAGGGAGCAGGAGAAAGGGAAGGAAGAATAAAAAGTAGTGTTGGGCTGCAGGAGTGAGATGGAGGAATTGCAGGAAAAGAGGGAGGAAGTAGGAGAGTGATAGAAAAGGAAAGACGAGACATGCAGCCAGACGAGGGGTTAGTGAGAGAGGATGGGACAGAGAACAGGATGAGAAGGAAATAAGGCAAGGCAAGGACAGGCAAGTACAGGCAAAGCAAGGCTAGGCTGCAGGACATTTTTTTGCTTTATATTTTCTAGCACATTCGTCCTCGGACTACGAGGAAAGCCATAAGACCGTATGAATTAGGCCCAAGCAAATACACCAGCTACTTGAGACACTTAGACTAAGCCTAAAATACGCAGATTACTCAATAAGGATTGTTTTTATACTGTGCTTCCACAATCTGCTGGCATTACAAAAAAATAAGCTGCAGATCTCTTAGGCTGAGTCATGGTGCTTTGTTGCAGGGCCCATGCATACCATGGGAATATTTCACAATTTCTGCTCTGGTTTTCAGAGTATGACACCAAAACACCCACCTGATGATATCCTTCCAAGAGCAAAGGCAGCAATTTGCAGAATTCCGCTTCTTTGGCGAACTGAGAAATTGCTGAGCTGCCACCAAGTCCTGCAGTGTCCCTGTCACCTGCAGAGTCACCACATACTCGCCACGGTAGCGGGCATTGTGACAAAGGTTCTATGTCAGCTGGGTGTGGCAGCCAGGCGCCCCCTAGGGGATGGGGAGCCTGTCAGCCCCGGGCCTGTCACTGCCTGCTGTCCCTGCTGTCACCAGCCAGGCCTCTGAATATTGGTCAAACCATGCCCAGACTTGGGGCCTGTTTGGCCCAAAGTCTTGAAAAGACAAGTCAGGAAGAAAGATATGGGACAGAGGGAGAAAGCGGAAGGAGCAGGAGAAAGGGAAGGAAGAATAAAAAGTAGTGTTGGGCTGCAGGAGTGAGATGGAGGAATTGCCATTAAAGAGGCAGGAAGCAGCAGAGTGAGAGAAAAGGAAAGAAGAGACGTGCAGCCAGACAAGGGGTTAGTGAGAGAGGATGGGACAGAGAACAGGATGACAAGGAAATAAGGCAAGGCAAGGACAGGCAAGGACAGGCAAAGCAAGGCTAGGCTGCAGGACATTTTTTTGCTTTATAGTTTATAGCACATTCGTCTTCAGACTAGGAGTAAGGCCATAAGACCATATGGATTAGGCCCAAGCAAAAACCCCAGCTACTTGAGACACTTAGACTAAGCCTAAAATACGCAGATTACTCCATAAGGATTGTTTTTATACTGTGCTTCCACAATCTGCTGGCAGTACAAAAAAATAAGCTGCAGACCTCTTAGGCTGAGTCATGGTGCTTTGTTGCAGGGACCATGCATATCATGGGAATATTTCACCATTTCTGCTCTGGTTTTCAGAGTATGACACCAAAACACCCACCTGATGATATCCTTTCAAGAGCAAAGGCAGCAACTTGCAGAATTCCGCTTCTTTGGGGAACTGAGAAATTGCTGAGCTGACACCAAGTCCTGCAGTGTCCCTGTCACCTGCAGAGTCTCCACATACTCGCCACGGTAGCGGGCATTGTGACTAAGGTTGTATGTCAGCTGGGTGTGGCAGCCAGGCGCCCCCTAGGGGATGGGGAGCCTGCCAGCCCCGGGCCTGTCACTGCCTGCTGTCCCTGCTGTCACAAGCCAGGCCTCTGAAAATTGGTCAAACCATGCCCAGACTTGAGGCCGATTTGGCCCAAAGTCTAGAAAAGACAAGTCGGGAAGAAAGATATGGGACAGAGGGAGAAAGCGAAGGGAGCAGGAGAAAGGGAAGGAAGAATAAAAAGTAGTGTTGGGCTGCAGGAGTGAGATGGAGGAATTGCAGGAAAAGAGGGAGGAAGTAGGAGAGTGATAGAAAAGGAAAGACGAGACATGCAGCCAGACGAGGGGTTAGTGAGAGAGGATGGGACAGAGAACAGGATGAGAAGGAAATAAGGCAAGGCAAGGACAGGCAAGGACAGGCAAAGCAAGGCTAGGCTGCAAGACAGTTTTTTGCTTTATATTTTCTAGCACGTTCATCTTCAGACTAGGAGTAAGGCCATAAGACCGTATGGATTAGGCCCAAGCAAATACACCGGCTACTTGAGACACTTAGACTAAGCCTAAAATACGCAGATTACTCCATAAGGATTGTTTTTATACTGTGCTTCCACAATCTGCTGGCTGTACAAAAAAATAAGCTGCAGACCTCTTAGGCTGAGTCATGGTGCTTTGTTGCAGGGACCATGCATATCATGGGAATATTTCACCATTTCTGCTCTGGTTTTCAGAGTATGACACCAAAACACCCACCTGATTATATCCTTTCAAGAGCAGAGGCAGCAACTTGCAGAATTCCGCTTCTTTGGGGAAGTGAGAAATTGCTGATCTGACACCAAGTCCTGCAGTGTCCCTGTCACCTGCAGAGTCACCACATACTCGCCACGGTAGTGGGCATTGTGACAAAGGTTCTATGTCAGCTGGGTGTGGCAGCCAGGCGCCCCCTAGGGGATGGGGAGCCTGTCAGCCCCGGGCCTGTCACTGCCTGCTGTCCCTGCTGTCACCAGCCAGGCCTCTGAAAATTGGTCAAACCATGCCCAGACTTGGGGCCAATTTGGCCCAAAGTCTAGAAAAGACAAGTCGGGAAGAAAGATATGGGACAGAGGGAGAAAGCGAAGGGAGCAGGAGAAAGGGAAGGAAGAATAAAAAGTAGTGTTGGGCTGCAGGAGTGAGATGGAGGAATTGCAGGAAAAGAGGGAGGAAGTAGGAGAGTGATAGAAAAGGAAAGACGAGACATGCAGCCAGACGAGGGGTTAGTGAGAGAGGATGGGACAGAGAACAGGATGAGAAGGAAATAAGGCAAGGCAAGGACAGGCAAGGACAGGCAAAGCAAGGCTAGGCTGCAGGACAGTTTTTTGCTTTATATTTTCTAGCACATTCGTCCTCGGACTACGAGGAAAGCCATAAGACCGTATGAATTAGGCCCAAGCAAATACACCAGCTACTTGAGACACTTAGACTAAGCCTAAAATACGCAGATTACTCCATAAGGATTGTTTTTATACTGTGCTTCCACAATCTGCTGGCATTACATAAAAATAAGATGCAGATCTCTTAGGCTGAGTCATGGTGCTTTGTTGCAGGGACCATGCATATCATGGGAATATTTCACGATTTCTGCTCTGGTTTTCAGAGTATGACACCAAAACACCCACCTGATGATATCCTTTCAAGAGCAGAGGCAGCAACTTGCAGAATTCCTCTTCTTTGGGGAAGTGAGAAATTGCTGAGCTGCCACCAAGTCCTGCAGTGTCCCTGTCACCTGCAGAGTCACCACATACTCGCCACGGTAGCGGGCATTGTGACAAAGGTTCTATGTCAGCTGGGTGTGGCAGCCAGGCGCCCCCTAGGGGATGGGGAGCCTGTCAGCCCCGGGCCTGTCACTGCCTGCTGTCCCTGCTGTCACCAGCCAGGCCTCTGAAAATTGGTCAAAGCATGCCCAGACTTGGGGCCTGTTTGGCCCAAATTCTTGAAAAGACAAGTCGGGAAGAAAGATATGGGACAGAGGGAGAAAGCGAAGGGAGCAGGAGAAAGGGAAGGAAGAATAAAAAGTAGTGTTGGGCTGCAGGAGTGAGATGGAGGAATTGCAGGAAAAGAGGCAGGAAGTAGGAGAGTGATAGAAAAGGAAAGACGAGACATGCAGCCAGACGAGGGGTTAGTGAGAGAGGATGGGACAGAGAACAGGATGAGAAGGAAATAAGGCAAGGCAAGGACAGGCAAGGACAGGCAAAGCAAGGCTAGGCTGCAGGACAGTTTTTTGCTTTATATTTTCTAGCACATTCGTCCTCGGACTACGAGGAAAGCCATAAGACCGTATGAATTAGGCCCAAGCAAATACACCAGCTACTTGAGACACTTAGACTAAGCCTAAAATACGCAGAGTACTCCATAAGGTTTGTTTTTATACTGTGCTTCCACAATCTGCTGGCATTACATAAAAATAAGCTGCAGATCTCTTAGGCTGAGTCATGGTGCTTTGTTGCAGGGCCCATGCATACCATGGGAATATTTCACCATTTCTGCTCTGGTTTTCAGAGTATGACACCAAAACACCCACCTGAAGATATCCTTTCAAGAGCAAAGGCAGCAATTTGCAGAATTCCGCTTCTTTGGCGAACTGAGAAATTGCTGAGCTGCCACCGAGTCCTGCAGTGTCCCTGTCACCTGCAGAGTCACTACATACTCACCACGGTAGCGGGCATTGTGACAAAGGTTCTATGTCAGCTGGGTGTGGCAGCCAGGCGCCCCCTAGGGGATGGGGAGCCTGTCAGCCCCGGGCCTGTCACTGCCTGCTGTCCCTGCTGTCACCAGCCAGGCCTCTGAAAATTGGTCAAAGCATGCCCAGACTTGGGGCCTGTTTGGCCCAAAGTCTTGAAAAGACAAGTCAGGAAGAAAGATATGGGACAGAGGGAGAAAGCGGAAGGAGCAGGAGAAAGGGAAGGAAGAATAAAAAGTAGTGTTGGGCTGCAGGAGTGAGATGGAGGAATTGCCATTAAAGAGGCAGGAAGCAGGAGAGTGAGAGAAAAGGAAAGAAGAGACATGCAGCCAGACGAGGGGTTAGTGAGAGAGGATGGGACAGAGAACAGGATGAGAAGGAAATAAGGCAAGGCAAGGACAGGCAAGGACAGGCAAAGCAAGGCTAGGCTGCAGGACATTTTTTTGCTTTATATTTTCTAGTACATTCATCTTCAGACTAGGAGTAAGGCCATAAGACCGTATGGATTAGGCCCAAGCAAATACACCGGCTACTTGAGACACTTAGACTAAGCCTAAAATACGCAGATTTCTCCATAAGGATTTTTTTTATACTGTGCTTCCACAATCTGCTGGCAGTACAAAAAAATAAGCTGCAGATCTCTTAGGCTGAGTCATGGTGCTTTGTTGCAGGGCCCATGCATACCATGGGAATATTTCACCATTTCTGCTCTGGTTTTCAGAGTATGACACCAAAACACCCACCTGAAGATATCCTTTCAAGAGCAAAGGCAGCAATTTGCAGAATTCCGCTTCTTTGGGGAAGTGAGAAATTGCTGAGCTGCCACCGAGTCCTGCAGTGTCCCTGTCACCTGCAGAGTCACTACATACTCGCCACGGTAGCGGGCATTGTGACAAAGGTTCTATGTCAGCTGGGTGTGGCAGCCAGGCGCCCCCTAGGGGATGGGGAGCCTGTCAGCCCCGGGCCTGTCACTGCCTGCTGTCCCTGCTGTCACCAGCCAGGCCTCTGAAAATTGGTCAAACCATGCCCAGACTTGGGGCCAATTTGGCCCAAAGTCTTGAAAAGACAAGTCGGGAAGAGAGATATGGGACAGATGGAGAAAGCGAAGGGAGCAGGAGAAAGGGAAGGAAGAATAAAAAGTAGTGTTGGGCTGCAGGAGTGAGATGGAGGAATTGCCATTAAAGAGGCAGGAAGCAGGAGAGTGAGAGAAAAGGAAAGAAGAGACATGCAGCCAGACGAGGGGTTAGTGAGAGAGGATGGGACAGAGAACAGGATGAGAAGGAAATAAGGCAAGGCAAGGACAGGTAAGGACAGGCAAGGCAACGCTAGGTTGCAGGAAATTTTTTTGCTTTATAGTTTCAGGCACATTCGTCTTCAGAAGAGGAGGAAAGCCAGAGGACCGTATGGATTAGGCCCAAACAAAAACCCAAGCTACTTGAGACACTTAGACTAAGCCTAAAATACGCAGATCTCTCCATAAGTATGGTTTTTATACTGTACTTCCAAAATATGCAGGCAATACACGAAAACAAGCTGGAGATATCCTTAGGCTGAGTCATAGTGCTTTGGTGCAGGGACCATGCATATCATGGGAATATTTCACCATTTCTACTCTGTTTTTCAGTGTATTACACCAAAACACCCATCTGATGACATCCTTTCAAGATCAAAGGCAGCAATTTGCAGAATTCCGCTCCTTTGGGGAAGTGAGAAATTGCTGAACTGACACCAAGTCCTGCAGTGTCCCTGTCACCTGCAGAGTCACCACATACTCGCCACGGCAGCGGGCATTGTGACAAAGGTTCTATGTCAGCTGGGTGTGGCAGCCAGGCGCCCACTAGCGGATGGGGAGGCTGTCAAGCCCGGGCCTGTCACTGCCCGCTGTCCCTGCTGTCACCAGCCAGGCCTCTGAAAACTTGTAAAACCATGCCCAGACTTGTGGCCACTTTGGCCCAAAGTCTAGAAAAGACAAGTCGGGAAGAGAGATATGGGACAGAGGGAGAAAGCGAAGGGAGCAGGAGAAAGGGAAGGAAGAATAAAAAGTACTGTTGGGCTGCAGGAGTGAGATGGAGGAATTGCAAGAAAAGAGGCAAGAAGCAGGAGAGTGAGAGAAAAGGGAAGAAGAGACATGTAGCCAGACGAGGGGTTAGTGAGAGAGGATGGGACAGAGAACAGGATGAGAAGGTAATAAGGCAAGGGAAGGACAGGCAAGGACACGGAAAGCAAGGCTAGGCTGCAGGACACTTTTTTTCTTTATAGTTTCTAGCATATTCGTCTTCAGACTAGGAGTAAGGCCATAAAACCGTATGGATTAGGCCCAAGCAAAAACCCCGGCTACTTGAGACACTTAGACTAAGCCTAAAATACGCAGATCTCTCCATAAGGATGGTTTTTATACTCTGCTTCCACAATGTGCTGCAGTACAAAAAAATAAGCTGCAGATCTCCTTAGGCTGAGACATGGTGCTTTGGTGCAGGGACCATGCATATCATGGGAATATTTCACCATTTCTGCTCTAGTTTTCAGTGTATGACACCAAAACACCCATCTGATGACATCCTTTCAAGAGCAAAGGCAGCAATTTGCAGAATTCCGCTTCTTTGGGGAAGTGAGAAATTGCTGAGCTGACACCAAGTCCGGCAGTGTTCCTGTCACCTGCAGAGTCAGCACATACTCGCCAACGGTAGCGGGAATAGTGACAAAGGTTCTATGTCAGCTGAGTGTGGCAGCCAGGCGCCCCCTAGGGGATGGGGAGCCTGTCAGCCCCAGGCCTATCACTGCCGGCTGTCCCTGCTGTCACCAGCCAGGCCTCTGAAAATTGGTCAAACCATGCCCAGACTTGGGGCCAATTTGGCCCAAAGTCTTGAAAAGACAAGTCAGGAAGAAAGATATGGGACAGAGGGAGAAAGCGGAAGGAGCAGGAAAAAGGGAAGGAAGAATAAAAAGTAGTGTTGGGCTGCAGGAGTGAGATGGAGGAATTGCCAGAAAAGAGGCAGGAAGGAGGAGAGTGAGAGAAAAGGAAAGTAGAGACATGCAGGCAGACGAGGGGTTAATGAGAGCGGATGGGACAGAGAACAGGATGAGAAAGAAATAAGGCAAGGCAAGGCAAGGACAGGTAAGGACAGGAAAGGCAACGCTAGGTTGCAAGACATTTTTTTGCTTTATAGTATCAGGCTCATTCGTCTTCAGACGAGGAGGAAACCCAGAGGACCGTATGGATTAGGCCCAAACAAAAACCCCAGCTACCTGAGACACTTAGACTAAGCCTAAAATACGCAGATCTCTCCATAAGGATGGGTTTTATACTGTACTTTCACAATATGCAGGCAATACAAGAAAACAAGCTGCAGATCTCCTTCGGCTGAGTCATAGTGCTTTGGTGCGGGGACCATGCATATCATGGGAATATTTCACCATTTCTACTCTGTTTTTCAGTGTATTACACCAAAACACCCATCTGATGACATCCTTTCAAGAGCAAAGGCAGCAATTTGCAGAATTCCGCTTCTTTGGGGAAGTGAGAAATTGCTGAGCTGCCACCAAGTCCTGCAGTGTCCCTGTCACCTGCAGAGTCACCACATACTCGCGACGGTAGCGGGCACTGTGACAAAGGTTCTATGTCAGCTGGGTGTGGCAGCCAGGCGCCCCCTAGGGGATGGGGAGCCTGTCAGCCCCGGGCCTGTCACTGCCTGCTGTCCCTGCTGTCACCAGCCAGGCCTCTGAAAATTGGTCAAACCATGCCCAGACTTGGGGCCAATTTGGCCCAAAGTCTTGAAAAGACAAGTCGGGAAGAAAGATATGGGACATAGGGAGAAAGCGAAGGGAGCAGGAGAAAGGGAAGGAAGAATAAAAAGTAGTGTTGGGCTGCAGGAGTGAGATGGAGGAATTGCCATTAAAGAGGCAGGAAGCAGGAGAGTGAGAGAAAGGGAAAGAAGAAACATGCAGCCAGACGAGGGGTTAGTGAGAGAGGATGGGACAGAGAACAGGATGAGAAGGAAATAAGGCAATGCAAGGACAGGCAAAGCAAGGCTAGGCTGCAGGACACTTTTTCGATTTATAGTTTCTAGCACATTCGTCTTCAGACTAGGAGTAAGGCCATAAGACCGTATGGATTAGGCCCAAGCAAAAACCCCAGCTACTTGAGACGCTTAGACTAAGCCTAAAATACGCAGATCTCTCCATAAGGATGGTTTTTATACTGTGCTTCCATAATCTGATGGCAGTACAAAAAAATAAGCTGCAGATCTCCTTAGGCTGAGTCATTGTGCTTTGGTGCAGGGACCATGCATAGCATGGAAATATTTCACCATTTCTGCTCTGGTTTTCAGTGTATGACACCAAAACACCCACCTGATGATATCCTTTCAAGAGCAAAGGCAGCAATTTGCAGAATTCCGCTTCTTTGGGGAAGGGAGAAATTGCTGAGCTGCCACCAAGTCCTGCAGTGTCCCTGTCACCTGCAGAGTCACCACATACTCGCCACGGTAGCGGGCATTGTGACAAAGGTTCTATGTCAGCTGGGTGTGGCAGCCAGGCACCCCTTAGGGGATGGGGAGCCTGTAAGCCCCGGGCCTGTCACTGCCGTCAGTCCCTGCTGGGACCAGCCAGGCCTCTGAAAACATGTCAAACAATGCCCAGACTTGGGGCCAGTTTGGCCCAAAGTCTCCAAGAGACAAGTTGGGAAGAAAGATATGGGACAGAGGGAGAAAGCGAAGGGAGCAGAATTAAGGGAAGGAAGAATAAAAAGTAGTGTTGGCCTGCAGGAGTGAGATGGAGGAATTGCAGGAAAAGAGGCATGAAGCAGGAGAGTGAGAGAAAAGGAAAGAAGAGACATGCAGCCAGACGAGGGGTTAGTGAGAGAGGATGGGACAGAGAACAGGATGAGAAGGAAATAAGGCAAGGCAAGGACAGGCAAGGACAGGCAAAGCAAGGCTAGACTGCAGGACATTTTTTCGCTTTATAGTTTCTAGCACATTCGTCTTCAGACTAGGAGTAAGGCCATAAGACCGTATGGATTAGGCCCAAGCAAAAACCCCAGCTACTTGAGACACTTAGATTAAACCTAAATTACGCAGATCTCTCCATAAGGATGTTTTTTATACTGGGCTTCCACAATCTGCTGGCAGTACAAAAAAATAAGCTGCAGATCTCCTTAGGCTGAGTCATGGTGCTTTGGTGCAGGGACCATGCATATCATGGGAATATTTCACTGTTTCTACTCTGGTTTTCAGTGTATGACACCAAAACACCCACCTTACGACATCCTATCAAGAGCAAAGGCAGCAATTTGCAGAAGGCAGCAATTCGCAGAATTCCGCTTCTTTGGGGAAGTGAGAAATGGCAGAGCTGACACCAAGTCCTGCAGTGTCCCTGTCACCTGCAGAGTCACCACATACTCGCCATGGTAGCGGGCATTGTGACAAAGGTTCTATGTCAGCTGGGTGTGGCAGCCAGGCGCCCCCTAGGGGATGGGGAGCCTGTCAGCCCCGGGCCTGTCACTGCCTGCTGTCAATGCTGTGACCAGCCAGGCCTTTGAAAACTTGTCAAACAATGCCCAGACTTGGGGCCAGTTTGGCCCAAAGTCTCCAAGACACAAGTCGGGAAGAAAGATATGGGACAGAGGGAGAAAGCGAAGGGAGCAGGAGAAAGGGAAGGAAGAATAAAAAGTAGTGTTGGGCTGCAGGAGTGAGATGGAGGAATTGCCATTAAAGAGGCAGGAAGCAGGAGAGTGAGAGAAAAGGAAAGAGGAGTCATGCAGCCAGACGAGGGGTTAGTGAGAGAGGATGGGACATAGAACAGGATGAGAAGGAAATAAGGCAAGGCAAGGACAGGCAAGGACAGGCTAGGCTGCAGGACATTTTTTCGCTTTATAGTTTCTAGCACATTCGTCTTCAGACTAGGAGTAAGGCCATAAGACCGTATGGATTAGGCCCAAGCAAAAACCCCAGCTACTTGAGACACTTAGACTAAGCCTCAAATACGCAGATCTCTCCATAAGGATGGTTTTTATACTGTGCTTCCACAATCTGCTGTCAGTACAAAAAAATAAGCTGCAGATCTCCTTAGGCTGAGTCATGGTGCTTTGGTGCATGGACCATGCATATCATGGGAATATTTCACCATTTCTACTCTGGTTTTCAGTGTATGACACCAAAACACCCACCTGATGATATCCTTTCAAGAGCAAAGGCAGCAATTTGCAGAATTCTGCTTCTTTGGTGAACTGAGAAATTGCTGAGCTGCCACCAAGTCCTGCAGTGTCCCTGTCACCTGCAGAGTCACCACATACTCGCCATGGTAGAGGGCATTGTGGCAAAGGCTCTATGTCAGCTGGGTGTGGCAGCCAGGGGCCCCCTAGGGGATGGGGAGCCTGTCAGCCCCGGGCCTGTCACTGCCTGCTGTCCCTGCTGTCACCAGCCAGGCCTCTGAAAATTGTTCAAAGCATGCCCAGACTTGGGGCCAGTTTGGCCCAAAGTCTTGAAAATACAAGTCAGGAAGAAAGATATGGGACAGAGGGAGAAAGCGAAGGGAGCAGGAGAAAGGGAACGAAGAATAAAAAGTAGTGTTGGGCTGCAGGAGTGAGATGGAGGAATTGCCATTAAAGAGGCAGGAAGCAGGAGAGTGAGGGAAATGGAAAGAGGAGTCATGCAGCCAGACGAGGAGTTAGTGAGAGAGGATGGGACAGAGAACAGGATGAGAAGGTAATAAGGCAAGGCAAGGACAGGCAAAGCAAGGCTAGGCTGCAGGACATTTTTTCTCTTTATAGTTTATAGCACATATGTCTTCAGACTAGGAGTAAGGCCATAAGACCGTATGGATTAGGCCCAAGCAAAAACCTCAGCTACTTGAGACGCTTAGACTAAGCCTAATATACGCAGATCTCTCCATAAGGATGGTTTTTATACTGTGCTTCCACAATCTGCTGTCAGTACAAAAAAATAAGCTGCAGATATCCTTAGGCTGAGTCATTGTGCTTTGGTGCAGGGACCATGCATAGCATGGAAATATTTCACCATTTCTGCTCTGGTTTTCAGAGTATGACACCAAAACACCCACCTGAAGATATCCTTTCAAGAGCAAAGGCAGCAATTTGCAGAATTCCGCTTCTTTGGCGAACTGAGAAATTGCTGAGCTGCCACCAAGTCCTGCAGTGTCCCTGTCACCTGCAGAGTCACCACATACTCGCCACGGTAGCGGGCATTGTGACAAAGGTTCTATGTCAGCTGGGTGTGGCAGCCAGGCACCCCTTAGGGGATGGGGAGCCTGTCAGCCCCGGGCCAGTCACTGCCTGCTGTCCCTGCTGTCACCAGCCAGGCCTCTGAAAACTGGTCAAACCATGCCCAGACTTGGGGCCAATTTGGCCCAAAATCTCTAACAGACAAGTTGGGAAGAAAGATATGGGACAGAGGGAGAAAGCGAAGGGAGCAGGAGAAAGAGAAGGAAGAATAAAAAGTAGTGTTGGGCTGCAGGAGTGAGATGGAGGAATTGCCATTAAAGAGGCAGGATGCAGGAGAGTGAGAGAAAAGGAAAGAAGAGACATGCAGCCAGACGAGGGGTTAGTGAGAAAGGATGGGACAGAGAACAGGATGAGAAGGTAATAAGGCAAGGGAAGGACAGGCAAGGACAGGCAAAGCAAGGCTAGGCTGCAGGACATTTTTTCGCTTTATAGTTTCTAGCACATACGTCTTCAGACTAGGAGTAAGGCCATAAGACCGTATGGATTAGGCCCAAGCAAAAACCCCAGCTACTTGAGACGCTTAGACTAAGCCTAAAATACGCAGATCTCTCCATAAGGATGGTTTTTATACTGTGCTTCCACAATCTGCTGGCAGTACAAAAAAATAAGCTGCAGATGTCCTTAGGCTGAGACATGGTGCTTTGGTGCAGGAACCATGCATATCACGGGAATATTTCAACATTTCTGCTCTGGTTTTCAGAGTATGACACCAAAACACCCACCTGATGATATCCTTTCAAGAGCAAAGGCAGCAATTTGCAGAATTCCGCTTCTTTGGGGAAGGGAGAAATTGCTGAGCTGACACCAAGTCCTGCAGTGTCCCTGTCACCTGCAGAGTCACCACATACTCGCCACGGTAGCGGGCATTGTGACAAAGGTTCTATGTCAGCTGGGTGTGGCAGCCAGGCACCCCCTAGGGGATGGGGAGCCTGTCAGCCCCGGGCCAGTCACTGCCTGCTGTCCCTGCTGTCACCAGCCAGGCCTCTGAAAACTGGTCAAACCATGCCCAGACTTGGGGCCAATTTGGCCCAAAGTCTTGAAAAGACAAGTTGGGAAGAAAGATATGGGACAGAGGGAGAAAGCGAAGGGAGCAGGAGAAAGAGAAGGAAGAATAAAAAGTAGTGTTGGGCTGCAGGAGTGAGATGGAGGAATTGCAGGAAAAGAGGCAGGAAGCAGGAGAGTGAGAGAAAAGGAAAGAAGAGACATGCAGCCAGACGAGGGGTTAGTGAGAAAGGATGGGACAGAGAACAGGATGAGAAGGTAATAAGGCAAGGCAAGGACAGGGAAGGACAGGCAAAGCAAGGCTAGGCTGCAGGACATTTTTTCGCTTTATAGTTTCTAGCACATACGTCTTCAGACTAGGAGTAAGGCCATAAGACCGTATGGATTAGGCCCAAGCAAAAACCCCAGCTACTTGAGACGCTTAGACTAAGCCTAAAATACGCAGATCTCTCCATAAGGATGGTTTTTATACTGTGCTTCCACAATCTGCTGGCAGTACAAAAATATAAGCTGCAGATCTCCTTAGGCTGAGACATGGTGCTTTGGTGCAGGAACCATGCATATCATGGGAATATTTCACCATTTCTGCTCTGGTTTTCAGAGTATGACTCCAAAACACCCACCTGATGACATCGTTTCAAGAGCAATTTGCAGAATTCCGCTTCTTTGGGGAAGTGAGAAATTGCTGAGCTAACACCAAACCTGCAGTGTCCCTTTCACTTGCAGAGTCACTGCATCCTCTCCAAGATAGCAGGCATTGTGACAAAGGTTCTATGTCAGCTGGGTGTGGCAGCAAGGCGACCCTAGGTGATGGGGAGCCTGTCAGCCCCGGGCCTGTCACTGCCTGCTGTCCCTGCTGTCACCAGCCAGGCCTCTGAAAACAGGTCAAACCATGCCAAGACTTGGGGCCAATTTGGCCCATAGTGTCCAATAGACAAGTCGGGAAGAATCATGTGGGACAGAGGGAGAAAGCGAAGGGAGCAGGAGAAAGGGAAGGAAGAATAAGAAGTAGTGTTGGGCTGCAGGAGTGAGATGGAGGAATTGCAGGAAAATAGGCAGGAAGGAAGAGAATGAGAGAAAAGGAAAGAAGAGACATGCAGCCAGACAGGGGGTTAGTGAGAGAGGATGGGACAGAGAACAGGATGAGAAGGAAATAAGGCAA
The DNA here is from genome assembly GCF_036013475.1 of Columba livia. Classification (NCBI taxonomy): domain Eukaryota; kingdom Metazoa; phylum Chordata; class Aves; order Columbiformes; family Columbidae; genus Columba; species Columba livia. The sequence goes on along the minus strand of NW_027043009.1, from coordinate 1,760,047 downwards.
GGCAAGGACCGACAAGGACAGACAAGGCAAGGCTAGGCTGCAGGACATTTTTTTGCTTTGTAGTTTCTAGCACATTCGTCTTCAGACAAGGAGGAAATCCACAAGACCGTATGGATTAGGCCCAAAAAAAAAAACCCAGCTACTTGAGACACTTAGACTAAGCCTAAAATACGAATATCTCTCCATAAGGATGGTTTTTATACTGTACTTCCACAATCTGCTGACAGTACAAAAAAATAAGCTGCATATCTCCTTATGCTGAGTCATAGTGCAGTGGGGCAGGGACCATGCATATCATGGGAATATTTCTCCATTTCTGCTCTGGTTTTCCGTGTATTACACCAGAAACACCCACCTGATGACATCCTTTCAAGAGCAAAGGCAGCAATTTGCAGAATTCCGCTTCTTTGGGGAAGTAAGAGATTGCTGAGCTGACACCAAGTCCTGCAGTGTCCCTGTCACCCGCAGAGTCACCGTATCCTCGCCACGCTAGCAGGCATTGTGACAAAGGTTCTATGTCATCTGGGTGTGGCAGCCAAGCTCCCCCTACGGGATGAGGAGCCTGTCAGCCCCGGGCCTGTCACTGCCTGCTGTCCCTGCTGTCACCAGCCAGGCCTCAGAAAACTTGTCAAACCATGCCCAGACGTGGGGCCAGTTTGGTCCGAAGTCTCCAACAGACAAGTCGAGAGGAACGATATGGGACATAGGGAGAAAGCGAAGGGAGCAGGAGAAAGGGAAGGAAGAATAAAAAGTAGTGTTTGGCTGCAGGAGTGAAATGGAGGAAATGCAATAAAAGAGGTAGGAAGCAGGAGAGTGAGAGAAAAGGAACGAAGAGACATGCAGCCAGACGAGGGTTTAATGAGAGAGAATGGGACAGAGAACAGGATGAGGAGGAAATAAGGCAAGGCAAGGACAGGCAAGGACAGGCAAGGCAAGCCTAGGCTGCAAGACATTTTTTGGCTTTATAGTTTCTAGCACATTCTTCTTCAGACTAGGAGGAAAACCATAAGACCGTATGGATTAGGCCCAAGCAAAAACCCCAGCTACTTGAGACATTTAGACTAAGCCTAAAATACAAAGATCTCTCCATAAGAATGGTTTTTATACTGTACTTCCACAATCTGCAGGCAGTACAAAAAAATAAGCTGCAGGTCTCCTTAGGCTGAGTCATGGTGCTTTGGGGCGGGGATCATGCATATCATGGGCATATTTCACTATTACTGCTCTGGTTTTCAGCGTATTACACCGAAACACCCACCTGATGACATCCTTTCAAGAGCAAAGGTTCGCGGTTGAGTCGTACAAACGACATGGACCAAGTTCTTTCAAGATGAAAGTAATAGATGCCATTTATTGCTACAAGTGCATTTTTATACAATTCTACCAGTTCATGTGTCTTTTCAATATTGGTTACAAGTTTCAGCACTGACATCTCATTGGTTAATTTTTCTATCATCCATGTTATTCTTCTATCCCCTTCTTTCTCACGGGTACATCTCTCCCCTCTCCGGATACTCCTTTACTCCCATCCTTCTCAAGGGTAAATCTTAATATCTCAAGGCTGATCTCTACTCTCATATTTTCTGTCAAGGATTCCACAGACCCGCTGCAGTTTCCCACAATTCCCCCTTTTTTTATTTTTGCTAAAAATGCTGCCCTCATTGTCCACTGCAGGGCCCTTTGCAGCAGAGAAATCATGCATGGCAACATTAGTAACACAACCACAACAACCATCAAAATGATCAGTCCTGTTTTCACTACTGATAACAACCATCCTAGAAACCCTCAACCACTAATCAATTTATTTAACAAATCCCATCGAAGTCTTCACACCCGTGTCCTTGAGCTAATAACAAAAAATCTATCGCGACCCCACTCTGCCATGTGGCATGTCTTACAGAATGTACATCTAGAAAAAGTCCACTTAAAGCCTTTTAAGTTCTGTTAGCTTGCTTAACTAGTCAGCATCCTAATTTTCTAAAATATTTAAAGCTTTTAGCTGTGCCAACACCAGATACAAGAGATTCTAAAACCCTTAACCTTGAACCCCAAAAATCTACATTATCATCACATTTTGACTCATATACACGCAAAAAGTGTTTTTCTCGTCTTGCTCTTCTGTGATCTATTATCTATTATACATTGGGCGTTAAGAGAGTTAATAGTCCCAAAATACACAGTCCTTCAACAGCATTAGAAGGAATTCCTGGTCAGGCTCTATCTCCACAGATCAAGAATACACCATACAGGAGGTTTTGGGGTCGCTGTTCCCACATTATCAATGACATCCCTTGGATTCTTCTGCGAGCCATTACACCATTGAGTTTCATTTCTATAGTCACCAAAGGTAGAATTAACATTTTGCAGTTTTATTCATTCATTTTCTCGTATATTGTTCTGACACTTTTCACAAACCAGGTTGATACAAGTGTCCATGGGCATAGATGCCAGCAATTCCAGTTCCTGTGGTTCAATGTCTATTTCCGGGAGACAGTTAATCCAAAGTGCCATGTTAGTATTATTACAGTTTGTTGCAATGCCTCTGCACCAACCTCTATTTTGAAACAGTTGTGTGATGCTGCTGTAGTCATCAAGGGGGATGCCAACCAAGCATGTGTGGAACGGGTTTTCCAGAGATGCCATAGCTAGGCATATGGAGTCCTGGTCAGTCATGTTGGTTAAAGTACTCCACATGTTAGTCTTTCTCTGTGCGGGCATCCAAAACACAGCAGCTGCAACAATCATTGTCAGGAAGATAACACAGGTTTCACATTTCGTGCTGGCAACCATTGCGGCCCTTGATCTGTAAAGACATAAGCATAGCCTCTCCCCCAGGTTATCAATTGATGTGGCCTTTTCCATTGACCATTAACTAGTGATTTGGCCATAACTAATGTAGGTTCTTTCTGATTTAGCATGGTTTTGGGTCACACTTGCAAAGTATTTCATCACATACAATGCTTTTGACAATAGGTGTTGTGGTGTTTTCCCTACTTCTCCCCCCTTTTTGTTTAAAAAAGAACAGAACCAAAACAAAAAACACAGTTCAGAAGGAGATACGTGCATTGGACCTTGACTACGTACTCAGAATCACAAATCAAATTTAGAGGTTCCTCCTTAAAAAGCTCTAAGTAATGTAAAGCTGTGTCAAGTTCTGCTAATTGGGTTGAACCTTCAATAATTTTTACAGAATGATGCCAATTGTTATCTTCACACCAAACCACTACAGCTTTATGGGACTTCCCAGAACCAGCAACAAAAACTTTGCAAGTATGTAGGATCAGACCAAATACAAGTATGGCCTATGACCTGATGTGAAAGACTTGCAGGTTCTGCAGCAATTTACATTTTACATTTATGCATGCCAAAAGCTGTGCTGTTAAGAAAACCAGCTAGTGCAATTTACAAAGACATAGATTACAAATAAAATTAAAAAATCAGAATTACATTTCACAAATGGTACATATATGACAAAAGGATCATGGCCTATTGAAACTTAAATTCATTCCCTGCTTTTCTTGATCAGAGTAAAAAGCAGTATATCAGTCTGCTAGCAATCTCATCATACTGTTCCACAATAGCCACAGGTTGTTTCTATGTTGTAGCTATAAATAGACAAATCTGCAAGTCCAATTGAATGCAGTCAGCCTGTAAAGTTGTCATAAATTTATTCCTCAAAGTTTCCAACTCCATTTTGGCTGTCATATTTATTGGATATTGTTTTCCCTTACCAGATCGAAGTCCTGTTTCAGATCAATCAGTGTAGTATTTGCTTTATCGAAACATTGGCTGTTAATACTAGTGGAAATACAACATTTGAAATTTCCTTGGAGATTTCTCACTTGCAGCAAGCAGATATGCGCCATCCAAGCAGCTTCTTGTAGGCCATGCAACTAAACAGAATTCTCAGAAAACGTTATTTGAGCTTACAATTTACTTAACAAATCTTAACCTAAGAGAAGTATAGGAGTTTCTAACAACTATAAGAATTCATGTATTTAAACTTTGTTCCAAATATGGCATTCTATTGGTCTCAAAAAACGGCCTTTCTTTCATTCTCTCTCATGACCTCAAAAACTAGCACAGTGAATTTACTAAGAAGTCACTTACAACTAATTACCACAGAATAAGTCTATTAACAAATTTTTGGTTTAGTTTTCCAGTTTCATTAGAACTATGGGTCTGCTAAGGATGCCTTTAAACTTCACCCTCGGACTGCTCCATTCAGTATTACATCGCTGCAGTGGCGGGGAGAGAGAACCCCCCTTTCACTGCTTTAAAAGCAGGCAGCCAGATTTTTCCAGTTGTTTTTTCTTTCTGTGCAGTGTAGATATAACCAAGGTCACGCAGCTGGCATACTGGCTGGTATGAAGTAGGAGGTTCTGGGAAACTTCTCAGTTACAATGAGCTGCACACAGGCCTGGGATATTTTGCTCTTTTGTTTACCCATTTCATTCCAACTACAAATTTCAAGTAGCTCAGAAATAGTTACATTCCTTAGCTTCATTTACGTTTTACAATTTAGAGGTGTCAAAAAACAGTATAAACCAGTATAATAAACATAAATCCATTAGTCTATTTTCCTAGATCCAAATCAGTTAATATTCTAGCAATTTTTAAATACAACCTCTTCCAAATTCACAGCTATCATAGCATTTTAACAATTTAAATGCTTTTCTAACAATATAAGCGATTACTTTAATGTGTAAGGATGCATCCTAAGGGGGAGCAAGGTGGAATTTTAGCAGTGGAACCGGTTCACATTTTGTAATTATCTCCCCAAACAAGATTCTTTTGGTACCAAATATGAATATGCAAACTAAAATACTGAGCTCAGATGTGAAAACCATATACCAAGTTCAAATAAGCAGATGGATCACAGTTACACCAATTTAAGACAATATCTCAATTTTTTGCATTGCACCTTTGGGCTGCCTACTGCTCAGCCAGGTGGAGGTACCTCTGGGTCTCCCTGACAAAAAAAGTCAGTGCGCACTGGAGCCCCATCGGCCCCCGCAGAGAGCTGGACTGGGCAAGGCCTTTTTTGTTTTATTTTGTTTTGTTTTAGTGTCTCATCTGGTGCGCCACAGCTGTTATGCCAAAACCAGGATTCTTTACATGATGTGCATACGGAAAAACCAAATCCAGCACACCGAGATGAGACACAGCCTGTCACAGAGTTGCGCAAGTCTGAATGCCGGAATAAAGGTAGCATGCTAGAGAAAAGAAAAAAAAATAACAGCTACTACACACAAAATTTTACCATCACATTCACGCAGTAAAGAACTAAATTACTTATGATCTTCTGTATTATCACAAAACACACATTTTGAATCAACGGATTCTCATAATTTAACAGACTGTAAACTTATCGTACCATATAATAAAGACCTACCAAAATTGCAACATGCTTAAACCGATACCCACAAAGAAAACAGGTTAATGAGGGAAGCATCTTGCAGACTTCAGCAAGTTTACTGTGACATGTGTGTTATCAGCTAACTCTCTCTCAGCTTGTTGACGTTCAAATCGTTCCAGCTGTAAAACTGTCTGTAATGATCTAATGATCTCTTGTAGAGATTTATTTTGTCCTGCTCTTCTCATCTTAAAAACAACATTAATTGCAACAAAATTCTATTCTCCGGACACTTTTCCCAATCATTTAACGTAAACAGCAGCGAACACTGATTTCAGTATTTAACAAGATCTTCCTTCCTCATAATTCCGAGTGCTTTCCTAAGTTTTAAAACACCTCCCAATACTGATTTTTCAGGAACACAACTGAAAACAATTATTCCTGACCCCGTCTTGCAAGTAAAACCTTGAGAATGGGGAGGGAGGGGGAGAAAACACAGGGTGCTTGCAGCACGACTGGGAAAAATGGGGACAGAGTTTTACGGCGCACTGAAAAACAACTAGTAAAACAATTAACTCACATTCCTGACAAGCTGCTTGATTTTCAGAGAGGCAATACACAGAAGCACATAATATGTACTGTAAAACTTGCAGATAACACATCGGTAGCAAGCATTAGCATTCTCTACTGCTAATTTCAACATTAGTGCTTCCTTAACTTCTAAGTTTTCAACCTGCTTATTGACGGCCTCTTGAAGATGGTCAATAAATTGCATGTAATTCTCACTGGGACCCTGATCAATAGTTGCAATTGATTTGGCTGCATTGTTGGTTTCAGGCACCCTTATCATAGCTTGATATGCGAGGTCTGGTGACTGCCTCAGGATTTCAGAAAGTTATCGTGCCTGTAGTTGTTGTGTGTCAATTAGTGTCTCTTCCAGAAACACACGGGGTCCCGTGGTTTAACTGTAACTGAAAATGGGGGTAAATCCCAGCTTTTTGGTAAGTTCAGTTTACGCTCTGAAACTCCACCCCCACCCTCAGGAATTCGCTTTTTAGCAGCGTGGGAGGGAGGCGGGGGCAGGTTGAGGGGACCCAAATCCATAGGAATTACGTTATTTGGCTCAGTCTGGCTCACCACGGGGGGTCCTCCCCACCTAAATCTCCAGGCAAGGGGGGATAGGAAAAAAAATGTCCATTTTTTTCTTCCACAACTGATAGCGGCGGGGCAGAGGGTTGAACTGTGATCAATGGCGGTGACGCAGACGGCGGAACCGCGGTTGATGATGGTAGAGGAGAGGTTCGAGCCGTGATTGATGACAGCGGAGCGGTCGGCCGAACGCATTGCTCCGGCCGGTGTTTCGAGGGCCCCTCCCGAGATCGCACATAACCCAACGCTGTTTTTTCATGTGAGTCTTTCATAGCTTTTATCTGATCTCAGGGCCACACACATGTATATGAGTCTTTCATAATTTTTTTCTGATCTCGGAGCCACACATACGTATGCTCCTTCTTTACTCCTTTTAACTTTCCAAGAAAGTGCCGCGGATCCGTATCCGTGTCAGATAATACGGACTTGGGTGGTTTTGACGAATCCTTAGTAACAGGGGAGGTTGGAGTAGTACTTAATCTTGCCTTTTCCTCCAAATCTGGCCCAGGAGAGCCAGGAAGACCATCCCCCTCCGCCGCCTCTGCCTGTTGCTGTTTTAACTCTTTCAGAGTATCTAATAATAAGCACCACGTCGTTAACAGTTCAGATGCTTCCTTGGACCCTTTAGTAGCACTGTCAAGCAGTTTATCCCCCAAGTCCATCCATTGTGACACACTAAATGCTGTCACAGGATTAACCTCTATACCTTGTGCTTTGCCCCATAGTAACATTTTTCTTAAAGTCAGTTCTGGAAGGCTAACACCCTGCTTCTTCAGAAGCAGCTTCCATGTAGATAATATAGTACCCTGTTCTTTAGATAAGTTTCAACCCCCCTGTTCCCGGTAACTCACCTCCTCCTTAGCGAGATGTCTTTTCAACGTTCCGGACCTTCGGCAGCTCTCCTCGGCTGCTCTTATCAGCTGTACTGGGCTCCGTCTCCACAGCTCTTCTCCGGCTGTTCACAGCTTCACGCTGTCACCTTGTCATGCGAGATCCTCTTCAGGCAGGATCACGTCGGGGTCACCATATGTCGCAGTTGAGACAGACAAATGACATGGACCAAGTTCTTTCAAGGTGAAAGTAATAGATGCCATTTATTGCTACAAGTGCATTTTTATACAATTCAATCAGTTCATGTGTCTTTTCACTATTGGTTACAAGTTAAAGCACTAACATCTCATTGGTTAATTTTTCTATCATCCATGTTATTCTTCTATCCCTTTCTCTCTCACGGGTACATCTCTGCTCTCTCCGGATACTCCTTTACTCCCATCCTTCTCAAGGGCAAATCTTAATATCTCAAGGCTGATCTCTAGTTTCATATTTTCTGTCAAGGATTCCACATACCCGCTGCAGTTTCCCACAACACACACACTGTCTAATTGGGTTTGTGACACACACACGCTGTCCAATGGTGTTTGTGACACACACGGTGTCAAATGGGGTTTGTGACACACACGGTGTCAAATGGGGTTTGCGACACACACACTGTCGAGGGGGGTTTGTGACACACACGCTGTCCAATGGTGTTCGTGACACACACAATGTCCAATGGGGTTTGTGACACGCACGCTGTCCAATGGGGATTGTAACACACACACGCTGTCTATTGGTGTTTGTGACACGCATACTGTCCAATGGGGTTTCTGACACACACTCTGTCCAATGGGTGATGTGACACAAAGACTGTCCAGGGGGGTTTGAGACACACACACTGTTTAAAGGGGTTTGTCACATACACTCTGTCCAATGAGGTTTATGACACACACACTGACCAATGGGGATTGTGACACACAGACGCTGTCCAATGGGGTTTGTGAAACACACTGTCCAATGGGGATTGTGACACACACACTGTCCAATGGGGATTGTGAACACACACATGCTGTCCAATGGTGTTTGTGACACACAAACTCTGTCCAATGGGGTTTGTGACACACACGCTGTCCAGTGGAGATTTTGACACACACACGCTGTCCCATGGGGGTTGTGACACACACAATCTATCCAATGGGCTTGTGAAACACACGTTGTCCAATGGGGATAGTGACACACATGCTGTCCAGTGTGTTTTGTGACACACAAACTGTCCAATGGGGTTTGTGACACACACACTTTCCACTGGGTTTGGAACACACACGCTGTCCAGGTGAGTTTGTGACACACACGATGTCCAATGGGGTTTGTGACACACACACTCTGTCCTGGACAGCGTATTTTGGACAGGGTATTTTGACTCACACACGCTCTCCAATGGGGTTTGGACACACACACTGTTCAATGGGGTTTGTGACACACACACTGTCCAATGGGGATTGTGGCACACACATGCTGTCCAATGGGGTTTGTGACACACACGTGGTCCAACGGGGTTCGTGACACATACGCTGTCCAATAGGGTTTGCGACACACACACTTTCCAATGCGGTTTGTGACACACACGCTGTCCAATGGGGTTCGTGACACACACGCTGTCCAATAAGGTTTATGACACACACACTTTCCAATGGGGTTTGTGACACACATGCTGTCCAATGGGGTTCGTGACACACACGCTGTCCAATAAGGTTTATGACACACACACTTTCCAATGGGGTTTGTGACACACACGCTGTCCAATAGTGTTTGTGACACATACACTGTTCCGGGGGGTTTGTGACGCACACGCTGTCCAATGGTGTTTGTGACACAGAGACTCTCCAGGGGTGTTTGTGACACACGCGCTGTCCAGAGGGGTTTGTGACACACACACGCTGTCCAATGGGGTTTGTCACACACATGCTGTCCACTGGGGATTTTGACACACACACGCTGTCCAATGGGGATTGAGAGATACACACGCTGTCCAATGGTGTTTGTGACACGCATGCTGTCCAATGGGTTTTGTGACACACACACTGGCCAGTGGGGATTGTGACACACACGCTTTCCTATGGGGTTTGTGACACACACACGCTGTCCAATGGGGTTTGTGAAACACACACGCTCTCCAATGTGGTTTATGAGAAACACACTTTCCAATGGGTTTTGTGGCACACACACTGTCCAATGGGGTTTGTGACAAATACATGCTGTCCAATGCTATTTGTGAACATACACGCTCAACAATGTGGTTTATGAGAAACACACTTTCCAATGGGTTTTGTGGCACACACACTGTCCAATGGGGTTTGTGACAAATACATGCTGTCCAATGCTATTTGTGAACATACACGCTGTCCAATGCTTTTTGTGACACACACACTCTGTCTAATGGGGATTGTGACACACACACGCTGTCCCATAGGGTCTGTGATACGCATGCTGTCCAATGGGGTTTGTGACACACACATTGTACAGGGGGGGTTGTGACACATACGCTGTGCAATGGGGTTTGTGACACACACACTCTGTCCAATGGGGATTGTGACACACACACACTGTCCAATGAGGATTGTGACACAAACAAGGTCCAATGGCGTTTGTGATACACACGCTGTCCAATGGGGATTGTGACACACACGTTCTGTCCAATGGTGTTTGTGACACGCATGCTGTCCAATGGCGTTTGTGACACACACTGTCCAATGCGGTTCATGACAAACACTCTGTCCAGTGGCGTTTGTGAAACACACACTGTCCATTAGGGTCTGTGACACACACACTTTCCAATGGGGTTTCTAACACACACGCAGTTCAAATGGAGTTTTTGACACAGACAGTGTCCACGGGAGTTTGTGACACACACTCTGTCCAATGGGGTTTGTCACACACATTCTGTCCAACGAGGTTTGTGACACACACACTGTAAAATGGGTATTGTGACACACACACGTTGTCCAGTGGGGTTTGTTACACACACTCTGTCCAATATGGCTCGTGACATACACGCTGTCCAATAGGGTTTGTGACACACACACGCTATCTAATGTGGTTTGTGACACACACAATTTCCAATCGGGTCTGTGACATACGCACGGTGTCCAATGTTGTTTGTGACACACACACTGTCAAATGGGGATTGTGACACACACACGCTGTCCAATGGTGTTTGTGACACACAGGCTGTCCAATGGGGTTTGTGACACACACTCTGTCTAATGTTGTTTGTGACACATACACTTTCCAATGAGGATTGTGACACACACACGCTGTCCAATGGGGTTTGTGACACACACACTGTAAAATGGGGTTTGTGAAACACACGGTGTCAAATGGGGTTTGTGACAAACACACTATCCAGGTTAGTTTGTGACACACACGCTGTCCAATGGGATTTGTGAAACAGAGACTCTCCAGAGGTGCTTGTGACACACACGCTGTCCAGAGGGTTCTGTGACACACACACTGTCCAATGGGTTTTGTGACACACACACTGTCCGGCTGCGTTTCCGACACACACAATGTCCAATGGTGTTTGTGACACACACGCTGTCTAATGGAGATTGTGACACACACACTGTCCAGAGGGGATTGTGACACATGCACTATACAATGGGGTTTGTCACACCCACTCTGTCCAAAGGGGTTTGTGACACACACACATTCCAATGGGGTTTGTGACACACACACTGTCCAGGGGGGTTTGTGACACACAGACTGACCAATGGGGGTTGTGACACGCACGCTGTTTAATGGGGTTCGTAACACACACGCTGTCCAGTGGGATTCGTGAGACACACACTGTCCAATGGGGTTTGTGACACACACACTTTCCAATGGGTATTGAGACACACACACGCTGTCCAATGGGTTTTGTTGCACACAAGAGCTATCCAATGGGGTTTGTGACACACACATTTTCCAACGGCGTTTCTGACACACTCGCTGTCAAAAGGGGTTTGTGACAGACACACTGTCCAGGGGGGTTCGTGACACACGCACTGTCCAATGGGGTTTGTGACACACATGCTGCCCATTGGGGACTGTGGCACCCACACTGTCCAATGGGGTTTGTGACACACACACTCTGTCCAGTGGGGTTTGTGAAACAGAGACTATCCAATGGGGATTGGTACACACACACCCTGTCCAATGGGGTTTGTGACACATGCACTGTCTATTGGGGTTTGTGACACACAAGCTGGCCAATGGGGATTGTGATACACACACTGTCCAATGGGATTTGTGACACAGACACTGTCCAATGGGGATTGTGACACACACAGTGTCCTGGGGGGTTTGTGACACACACACTGTCCAATGAGGTTTGTGACACACCGCAGTCAAATGGAGTTTGTGACACAGAGACTCTCCAGGGTTGTTTGTGACACACATGCTGTCCAGAGGGCTTTGTGCCTCACACACTCTCCAATGGCTGTTGTGACACACACACGTTGTCCAATGAGGATTGTGACACACACACTGTCCAATGGGGTTTGTGACAGACAGGCTGTCCAATGGGTATTGTGACACACACACTCTGTCCCATTGGTTTTGTGATATGCGCGCTATCCAATGGGGTTTGTGACAGACACACTGTCCAGGGGGGTTTGTGACACACACGCTGTCCAATGGTTTTGTAACACACACACTGTCTAATGGGGTTTGTGATACACACGCTGTCCAATGGGGCTTGTGACAAACACGCTGTCTAATGGGGTTTGTGACACACACGCTGTCCAATAGTGTTTGTGACACACACACTGTCCAATGGGGATTGTGACACACACACACTATCTAATGGGGTTTGTCACACACACTCTGTCCAATGGAGTTTATGACACACACAGTGTCCATGGGGGTTTGGTACACATGCGCTGTGCAATGGGGTTTGTCACACACACTCTGTCCAATGGGGTTTGTGACACACACAATGTCGAATGGGTATTGTTACACACACACGCTGTCCAATGGGGTTTGTGACACACAAACACAGTCCAGGGGCGTTTGTCACACCCAGTCTGTCTAATAGGGTTTGTGCCAAACACACGCTGTCCAACGGTGTTTGTGACACACACGCTGTTCAAAGGGGTTTGTGACACACACTCTGTCCAATGGGGTTTGTGACACACACACACTGTCCAAAGGGGATTGCGACACATACACGTTGTCCAATGGTGTTTGTGACATGCATGCTGTCCAAAGTTGTTTGTGACAAACACAGTGTCCATTGCGGTTTGGGACACACACACGTTATCCAGTTGGGTTTGTGACACACACACTTTCTAATGGGGTTTGTGACACACACGCGCTGTCCAAAGGTGTTTGTGAAACACACGCTGTCAAATGGGGTTTGTGACACACACAGTGTCCAGGGGAGATTGTGTCACACACGCTGTCCAGTGGGGTTTTTGACACACACACTCTCCAATAGGGTTTGTGATAGACACACTGTCAAATGGGAATTGTGACACACAAGCTGTCCAATGGGGATTGTGACACACACACGCTGTCCCATGGGGTTTGTGAAACACATGTTGTCCAAGGGGTTTTGTGACAGACACAGTGTACAGGAGGCTTTGTGACACACACGCTGTCCAATGGAGTTTGTGACAAACACGCTGCCTAATGGGGTTTGTGACAAACACGCTGTCCAAAGGGTATTGTTACACACACTCGCTGTCCAAGGGGGTTTGTGACGCACAAACTGTCCAATGATGTTTGCGACACACACGCTGCCCAATGGGGCTTGTGATACACACGCTGTCCAATGGGGTTCGTGACACACACGCTGCCTAGTGGTTTTTGTGACACACACACTGTGCAGTAGGGTTTGTGATACACATGCTATCCAATGGGGTTTGTGACATACACATGTTCGAATGATGTTTGAGGCACACACATGCTCTCCAATGGTGGTTGTGACACACACACTCAGTACAATGGGGTTTGTGACTCGCACACTGTCCAATGGGGTTTGTGACACATACACGCTATCAAATGGGGTTTATGAAACACACATTTTCCAATAGCGCTTGTGACACACACACGCTGTCCAATGGGGTTTGTCACACCCACTCTGACAAATGGGTTTTGTGACAAACACACGCTGTCCAATAATGTTTGTGACACACACGCTGTCCAGGGGGGTTTGTGACACACACACTGTCCAATGGTTTTGTAACACACACACTGTCTAATGGGGTTTGTGATACACACGCTGTCCAATGGGGCTTGTGACAAACACGCTGTCTAATGGGGTTTGTGACACACACGCTGTCCAATAGTGTTTGTGACACACACACTGTCCAATGGGGATTGTGACACACACACACTATCTAATGGGGTTTGTCACACACACTCTGTCCAATGGAGTTTATGACACACACAGTGTCCATGGGGGTTTGGTACACATGCGCTGTGCAATGGGGTTTGTCACACACACTCTGTCCAATGGGGTTTGTGACACACACAATGTCGAATGGGTATTGTTACACACACACGCTGTCCAATGGGGTTTGTGACACACAAACACAGTCCAGGGGCGTTTGTCACACCCAGTCTGTCTAATAGGGTTTGTGCCAAACACACGCTGTCCAACGGTGTTTGTGACACACACGCTGTTCAAAGGGGTTTGTGACACACACTCTGTCCAATGGGGTTTGTGACACACACACACTGTCCAAAGGGGATTGCGACACATACACGCTGTCCAATGGTGTTTGTGACATGCATGCTGTCCAAAGTTGTTTGTGACAAACACAGTGTCCATTGCGGTTTGGGACACACACACGTTATCCAGTTGGGTTTGTGACACACACACTTTCTAATGGGGTTTGTGACACACACGCGCTGTCCAAAGGTGTTTGTGAAACACACGCTGTCAAATGGGGTTTGTGACACACACAGTGTCCAGGGGAGATTGTGTCACACACGCTGTCCAGTGGGGTTTTTGACACACACACTCTCCAATAGGGTTTGTGATAGACACACTGTCAAATGGGAATTGTGACACACAAGCTGTCCAATGGGGATTGTGACACACACACGCTGTCCCATGGGGTTTGTGAAACACATGTTGTCCAAGGGGTTTTGTGACAGACACAGTGTACAGGAGGCTTTGTGACACACACGCTGTCCAATGGAGTTTGTGACAAACACGCTGCCTAATGGGGTTTGTGACAAACACGCTGTCCAAAGGGTATTGTTACACACACTCGCTGTCCAAGGGGGTTTGTGACGCACAAACTGTCCAATGATGTTTGCGACACACACGCTGCCCAATGGGGCTTGTGATACACACGCTGTCCAATGGGGTTCGTGACACACACGCTGCCTAGTGGTTTTTGTGACACACACACTGTGCAGTAGGGTTTGTGATACACATGCTATCCAATGGGGTTTGTGACATACACACGTTCGAATGATGTTTGAGGCACACACATGCTCTCCAATGGTGGTTGTGACACACACACTCAGTACAATGGGGTTTGTGACTCGCACACTGTCCAATGGGGTTTGTGACACATACACGCTATCAAATGGGGTTTATGAAACACACATTTTCCAATAGCGCTTGTGACACACACACGCTGTCCAATGGGGTTTGTCACACCCACTCTGACAAATGGGTTTTGTGACAAACACACGCTGTCCAATAATGTTTGTGACACACACGCTGTCCAGGGGGGTTTGTGACACACACACTGTCCAATGGGGTTTGTGAAACACACACACTGTCCAATGGGGATTGTGACACACACGCTGTCCAGTGGGGTTTGTGACACACACGCTGTTCAATAGGTTTTGTGACATACACACGCTGCCCAATAGTGTTTGTGACACACACGGTGTGAAATGGGGTTTGTGACACACACAATGTCCAGGGGGGATTGTGACACACACACTGTCCAATGGGGTTTGTCACACCCACTCTCTCAAATGGGGTTTGTGACAAACACACGCTGTCAAATGATGTTTGTGACACACACGCTGTCCAGGGGGGTTTGTGACACACACAATGTCCAAAGGAGTTTGTGACACACACTCTGTCCAATGGGGTTTGTGACACACACGCTGTCCAAAGGGTTTTGTGACACACATGCTCTCCAGGGGGGTTTGTGACACACACAATGTCCAACGGGGTTTGGGAGACACAAGCTGTCCAGTGGGGTTTGTGACACACACAATGTGCAATAGGGTTTGTGAGATACACACGCTGTCCAAGAGTGTTTCTGACACACACACAATGTCTAATGGGTTTTGTGACACACACGCTGTCCAATGGGTATTGCGACACACACACTGTCCAGGGGGGTTTGTGACACACATACTCTGTCCAATGGTGCTTGTGGAGCACAAGATGTGCATTGGGGTTCGTGACACACACGCTGTCCAGTGGTTTCTATGATACACACACTGTCCAATAGGGTTTGTGACACACACACTGTCCAGGGGGTTTTGTTACACACACGCTATCCAGTCTGGTTTGTGACAGGCAAACCGTCCAGTGGGGTTTGTGACATATACATGCTATCAAATGGGGTTTATTGAAAACACATTTTCCCAAGGGATTTGTGACAAACACACGCTGTCCAATGGGGTTTGTCACACCCACTTTGTCCAATGGGGTTTGTGACAAACACACTCTGTCCAATGGTGTTTGTGACACACAAGATGTCCAAAGATTTTTGTGACACATACGCTGTCCAATGGGTTTTGTGACACACACTCTGTCCAATGGGGATTGTGACACACACATTGTCCAATGGGGATTGTGACACACACACGCTGTCAAATGGGGTTTGTGACACACAAACACAGTCCAGCGGGGTTTGGCACACGCAGTCTGTCCAATGGGGTTTGTGACACACAAACTGTGCAATGGGGTTTCTCACACACACTCTGTCCAATGGGGTTTGTAACACACACGCTGTCCAATGAGGATTGTGAGACATGCGCTGTACAATGAGGTTTGTGACACACACACTCTGTCCAATGGGCTTGTGACACACACACTGTCTTAAGGGGTTTGTGATACACACCCGCTGTCCAGTGGGTTTTGTGACACACACACTGTCTAACTGGATTTGTGGCACACATATGGTATCAAATGGGGTTTGCGACACACACAATTTCCAGTGGGGTTTGTGACACACACACTTTCCAATGGGGTTTCTGACACACACACGCTGTCCAATGGTGTTTGTGACACGCACGGTGTCAAATGGTGTTTGTGACACACACAATATCCAGGGGGGAACGTGACACACACACTGTCCAATGGGGTTTGTCACACCCACTCTGTCCAATGGGGATTGTGACACACACACACTGTCCAATGGGAAATGTGACACACACATGCTGTCCAATGGGGATTGTGACAGACACATGCGGTGCAATGGTGTTTGTGACACACATGCTGTCCAATGGGGTTTGTGACACTAACGCTGTCCAAGTGGGTTTGTGACACACACACTGTCCATTGGAGTTTGTAACACACACACGCTATCCAATGGGTTTGTGACACACACACAGTTCAATGGGGTTTGTGACACACACGCTGTCAAATGGGGTTTTTGACACACCACACACACTCTGTCCAATGGGGAATGTGACACATACGCTGTCCAATGGGGTTTGTGACACACACGCTGTCCAGTGGGATTTGTGACACACACACTGTCCTATAGGGATTTTGACACACACATGCTATACCATGGGTTTTGTAACACACACACTTTCCAAGAGGCTGTCCAATGCAGTTTGTGACACACACGCTTTCAAATGGGGTTTGTGACACACACTCTGTCCAGGGGAGTTTGTGACACACATACGGTCCAATGGGGTTTGTGAAATACTCTCTGTCCAATGGGGTTTGTGACACACACACACTGTCCAAATGGGTTTGTGACACACACACTGTCCAATGGGGTTTGTGACACACACGCTGTCCAATGGAGATTGCGACACACACATGCTGTCCAATGTTGTTTGTAACACGCATGCTTTCCAATGGTGTTTGTGACAAACAGTCTATCCTTTGCGGTTTGGGACACACACACTTTCCAAGGTGGTTTGTGTCACACACGCTGTCCAATGGGGTTTGTGACACACTGTGTCTACGGGGGTTTGTGACAAACACGCTGTCCAATGGGGATTGTGACACACAGACGCTGTCCAACGGTTTTTGTGACACGGATGCTGTCCGATGGGGTTTTTGACACACATACACAGTCCAGGGGGGTTTGTGACACACAAACAGTTCAATGGGGTCTGTGACACACACATCGTCCAATGGGGTTTGTCTCACACACACTGTCCAATGGGGTTTGTGACACACACGCTGTCCAGTGGGGATTGTGACACACAGACGCTGTCCAACGGTGTTTGTGACACGGATGCTGTCCGATGGGGTTTTTGACACACATACACAGTCCAGGGTGGTTTGTGACACACACACTGTCCAATGGGGTTTGTGACACACACTCTGTCAAATGGGGTTTGTGACACACCACACACACTCTGTCCAATGGTGAATGTAAACACATATGCTGTCCAATTTGGTTCATGACACACACGCTGTCCAGTGGGGTTTGTGACACACATACTGTCCAATAGGGTTTGTGGCACACACACGCTATCCAATGGGGTTTGTGACACACATGCTGTCACATGGGGTTTGTGATATACACTCTGTCCAATGGGGTTTGTGACACACATACACTGTCCAATGGGGATTGTGATGCACACACGCTGTCCAATGTTGTTTGTGACATGCATGCTGTTTAATGGTGTTTGTGAAAAATACGCTGTTCAATGGGGATTGTGATACACACACGCTGTCCAGTGGGGTTTGTGACACACAGGCTGTCCAGTGGGGTTTGTGACACACACACTGTCCAATGGGGATTGTGACACACATGCGCTGTCCAATGGGGTTCGTGACACACACGCTGTCCAGTGGGGTTTTGACACACACTCTGTCAAATGGGGTTTGTCACACACACTCTGTCCAATGGGGTTTGTGACACACACACTGTCTAATGGGTATTGTGACACACACAGGCTTTCCAATGGGGTTTGTCACACATACTCTGTCCAATGGGGTTTGTGACAAACACATGCTGTCCAATGGTGTTTGTGACACACACACTGTCCAATGGGGTTTGTGAACACATATGCTGTCCAATGGGGTTCGTGACACACATGCTGTCCAGTGGGGTTTAAGCCACACACACTATCCAATAGGGTTGGTGACACACACACTGTCCAATGGGGTTTCTGAAGACATACGCTGTCCAATGGGGATTGTGACACACACACTCGGTCCAATGGGGATTGTGACACACACAAGGTCCAATGGGGTTTGTGACACACACGCTGTCCAATGGGGATTGTGACACACCATACACACTGTGTCCAATAGGGAATGTGACAGACAGGCTGTCCAACGGGGTTTGTGACACACAGGCTGTCCAGTGGCGTTTGTGACACACACACTGTCCAATAGGGTTTGTGACACACACATGCTATACAATGGGGTTAGTAACACAGACACTTTCCAAGAGACGTTGTGACACAAACGCTGTCAAATGGGGTTTGTGTCACACACTCTGTCCAGGGGGGTTTGTGACACACAGACGGTCCAATGGGGTTTGCGAAACACACTCTGTCCTACGGGGTTTGTGACACACACACACTGTCCAATGGGGTTTGTGTCACACACGCTGTCCAATGGGGTTTGTGACACACTGTGTCCACGGGGGTTTGTGACAAACACGCTGTCCAATGGGGATTGTGACACACATATCCTCCAATGGGGTTTGTCTCACACACACTGTCCAATGGGGTTTGTGACACACACGCTGTCCAATGGGGTTTTTGACACACACGCTGTCCAATCAGGTTTGTGACACGCTCACTCTGTCCAATGGTTCTTGTGACACACACGCTGTCCAGTGGTGTTTGTGACACAAACGCTGTCCAAAGGGGTTTGTGACACGCACACGCTATCCAATGGGATTTGTAACACAAACACTTTCCAATGAGGTTTATGACACACACGCTGTCAAATGGGTTTTCTGACACACACGCTGTTGAAATGGGGTTTGTGACACACACTCTGTCCAATGGGGTTTGTGACACACACATGCTGTCGAATGTTGTTTGTGACACACATTCTGTTTAATGGTGTTTGTGACAAACAGGCTGTCCATTGCGGTTTGGGACACACAAACTTTCCTAAGTGGTTTGTGTCAAACACGCTGTCCAATGGGGTTTCTGACACACACAGTTTCCACGGGGGTTTGTGACACACACAGTGTCTAATGGGTACTGTGACACACACACACTCTCCAATGGGGTTTGTGACACACACAGTATCCAGTGGGGTCTGTGACACACACACTGTCCAATAGGCTTTGTGAGACACACATGCTATACAATGGAGCTTGTAACACACACACTTTCCAAGAGGCGTTGTGACACACACGCTGTAAAATGGGGTTTGTGACACACACTTGGTCCAGGGGGGTTTGTGACACACAGACGGTCCAAGGGGGTTTGTGAAACACACTCTGTCCAAAGGGGTTTGTGACACACACGCTGTCCAGTGGGGTTTGTGACACACACACTGTCCAATATTGTTTGTGACACACACACTGTCCAATGGGGATTGTGAAAGACACACACTGTCCAACGGGGACTGTGACACACACTCGCTGTCCAATGTTGTTTGTGACATGTATGCTGTTTAATGGTGTTTGTGACAAACACGCTGTCCAATGGGGATTGTGATACACACACGCTGTCCCATGGGGTTTGTGACACACACAGTGTCCAAAGGGGTTTGTGACACACACTCTGTCCAATGGGGTTTGTGACACACACACTGTCTAATGGGTACTGTGACACACACAAGCTGTACACTGGGGATTGTCGCACATACTCTGTCCAATGGGTTTTGTGACACACACACACTGTCCAAGGGTGTTTGTGACACACACAGTGTCCAATTTGGTTTGTGACACATACGCTGTCCAATGGGGATTGTGACACACACACTGTCCAATGGGGTTTGTGACACACACACTCTCCAAAGGGGTTTCGACAACAACACGCTATCCAATGGGGATTGTGACACACACACTATCCAAGGGGGATTGTGACACACACAAACTCTGTCCAATGGGGTTGTTGACAAACAAACTGTCCAATGGGGTTTGTGACACATACGCTGTCCAATGGAGTTTGTCACACACACTCTGTTCAATGGGGATTGTGACACATACACGCTGTCCAGAAAGTTTTGTGACGCACACACTGTCCAATGGGGTTTGTGACATACACACGCTGTCCAATGGGGTTTTTGACACACACGCTCTCCAATGGGTTTTGTGAAACAAACAATCTGTCCAATGGGGCATTTGATACACACGCTGTACAGGGGGGTTTGTTACACACACTCTATCCAAAGGGGTCTGTGACACACAAAGTTTCCAATGGGGTTTGTGCCATACACACTGTCCAGGGGGGATTGTGACACACAAACTGATTAATGGGGTTTCTCACACACACTCTGTCCAATGGGGTTTGTGACACACACGCTGTCCAATGGAGATTGCGACAGACACATGCTGTTCAATGTTGTTTGTGACAGGCATGCTTTCCAATGGTGTTTGTGACAAACAGGCTGTCCATTGCGGTTTGGGACACACACACTTTCCAAAGTGGTTTGTGTCACACACGCTGTCCAATGGGGTTTGTGACATACACAGTCTCCACGGGGGTTTGTGACACACACAGTGTCTAATGGGTATTGTGACACACACACACTGTCCAAAGGGGTTGGTGACACACACAGTGTCCAGTGGGGTCTGTGACACACACACTGTCCAATAGGCTTTGTGACACACACATGCTATACAATGGAGTTTGTAACACACACACTTTCCAAGAGGCGTTGTGACACACACGCTGTAAAGTGGGGTTTGTGACACACACGCTGTCCAATGGGGATTGTGACACACACGCTGTCCAATGGGGATTGTGACACACACACGCTGTCCCATGGGGATTGTGACACGCATGCTGTCCAATGGGGTTCGTGACACACACGCTGTCCAATGGGGTTTGTGACATACACACATTCCAATAGGGTTTGTGGCAAACACACGCAATCCAATTGGGTTTCTGACACACATGCTGTCACATGGGGTTTGTGACACGCACTCTGTCCAGTGGGGTTTGTGACACACACACACTGTCCAATGGGGATTGTGACATACACATGCTGTCCAATGTTGTTTGTGACATGCATGCTGTTTAATGGTGTTTGTGAAAAACACGCTGTCCGATGGGGATTGTGATACACACACGCTGTCCCATGGGGTTTGTGACACGCATGCTGTCCAATGGGGTTTGGGGCAGACACATTGTACAATGAGGATTGTGACACACACACTGTCCAATGGGGTTTTTGACACACACACTGTCCAATGGGGTTTCTCAAACACACTCTTTCCAATGGGGCTTCTGAAACACACGCTGTCTAACGGGGTTCTTGAACCACACACTGTCCAATAGTGTTTGTGACACACACACGCTATCCAATGGTGTTTGTGACACAAACACTTTCCAGTGGGGTTTGTGACATACACACGCTATCCTATGGGGTTTGTGACACACACACTTTCCAATGGTGTTTCTGACACACACGGTGTCCAATGGGTTTTGCGACACACATGCTATCCAATGGGGTTTGTGACACACACACGCTATCCAATGGGGTTTGTGTCAAACAAACTGTCCAATGGGGATTGTGACACACACACACTGTCCAATGCGGATTGTGACATACACACGCTGTGTAATGGGGTTTGTGTCACACACGCTGTATAGGGATGTTTGTAAAGAACACTCTGTCCAATGGGGTTTGTGACACACACACTGTCCAGGGTGGTTTGTGACACACACGCTGTCCAATTTGCTTTGTGACAATGGGGTTTGTGACTCAGATAATCTCCAGGGGTGTTTGTGAAACACAAGCTGTCCAGAGGGGTTTGTGAAACACACACTGTCCAATGGGTATTGTGACACACACACTGTCCAATGGGGTTTATGACACACACGCTGTCAAATGGGGTTTGTGACAAACCACACACACTCTGTCCAATGGGGAATGTGACACACACGCTGTCCAATGGGGTTTGTGACTCAGATAATCTCCAGGGGTGTTTGTTGAACACACGCTGTCCAGAGGGATTTGTGACACACACACTGTCCAATGGGTATTGTGACACACACACTGTCCAAGGCGGATTGTGACACACACAAACTCTGTCCAATGGGGTTGTTGACAAACAAACTGTCCAATGGGGTTTGTGACACATACGCTGTCCAATGGAGTTTGTCACACACACTCTGTTCAATGGGGACTGTGACACATACACGCTGTCCAGAAAGTTTTGTGATGCACACACTGTCCAATGGGGATTATGACACACACACGCTGTCCCATGGGTTTTTTCACACACATGCTGTCCAATGGGGTTTGTGACACACACACTGTCCAATGGGGTTTGTAACACACACGCTCTCCAATGGGTTTTGTGAAACACACAATCTGTCCAATGGGGCATGTGATACACACACTGTACAGGGGGGTTTGTTACACACACTCTATCCAAAGGGGTCTGTGACACACAAAGTTTCCAATGGGGTTTGTGCCATACACACTGTCCAGGGTGGATTGTGACACACACACTGATTAATGGGGTTTCTCACACACACTCTGTTCAATGGGGTTTGTGACACACAACTCTCCAATGGGCATTGTTACACATACACCCTGTCTAATGGGTTAGTGACACACACACTCTGTCCAACGAGGCTTGTGACACACACGCTGTCCAATGGGTATTGTGACACACACACGCTGTAACATGGGGTTTGTGACACACATGCTGTCCAATGGGGTTTGTGACACACGCAATGTCTCGAGGGGTTTGTGACTCAGAGACTCTCCAGGGTTGTTTGTGACACACACGCTGTCCAGAGGGGTTTGTGACACACACACCGTTCAAAGGGGTTTGTGACACACATGCTGTCCAATGGGATTTGTGACACACACACTGTCCAGTGGGGTTTGTGACACACACGCTGTCAAATGTGATTTGTGAAACACACTCTGTCCGATGGGGATTGTGACACACACGCTGTCCAATGGGGTTTGAGAAACGGGCGCTGTCCCATGGGGTTCATGACAAACACTGTGTCCAATAGGGTTTGTGACATACACACGCTATACAATGGGATTTGTGACACACAGACTTTCCAATGTGGTTTGTGACACACACGCTGTCCAATGGGTTTTGTGACACACAGACTGTCTAAGGGGTTTGTGACACACCCACGCTCTCCAAAGGTGTTTCTGACACACACGCTGTCAAATGGGGTTTGTGACACCCGCACTGTCCAGGGGGGTTTGTGACACACACACTGTCTGTCCAATGGGGTTTGTCACACACACTCTGTCCAATGGGGTTTCTGACACACACGCTGTCCAATGGGGATTGGGACATACACACGCTGTCCAATGGGGATTGTGATACACACACGCTGTCCAATGGGGATTGTGATATACACATGCTGTCCAATGGTGTTTGTGATACGCATGCTGACCAGTGGTGTTTGTGACACACACGCTGAATATTGCGGTTTGGGACACACACACTTTCCAAAGGGGTTTGTGTCATACACGCTGTCCAATGGGGTTTGTGTCACACACCGTGTCCAGGGGGGTTTGTGACACAAACGCTGTACAGTGGGGTTTTTGACACACACACTGTCCAATGGGGTTAGTGACACACACGATGTCCAATGGGGTTTCTGACAGACACACTGAGTCCAATGGGGCTTGTGACACACACGGTGTCAAATGGGGTTCGTGACACATATGCTGTCCAGTGGGATTTGTGAACACACAAACTTTTCAATAGGGTTTGTGACACAGACACGCTATACAATGGGATTTGTGACACACACGGTGTCCAGGGGCGTTTGTGACACACACGCTGTCTAATGGGGTCTGTGACACACACAGTTTCCAATGTGGTTTCTGACACACACACTGTCTAAAGGGGTTTGTGACATTCAATTGTCCAATGGGGATTGTACCACACACATGCTGTCCAATGTGGTTTGTGAAACACACACTCTTTCCAATGGGGCTTGTGACATACACGCTGTCTAGAGGGGTTTGTGACACACACACTGTCCGGACGGGTTTGCGATAAACACAATGTCCAATGGGCTTTGTGACACATACACTGTACAGGGGGGTTTGTGACCCACACACTGTCCAGTGGGTTTTGTGACACACACACTTTCCAATGGCTTTTGTGACTCACACGCTGTCCAATGGTGTTTGTGACACACGCACTATCAAGGCGTGTTTGTGACAAACACACTGTGCAACGGGCTTTGTGACACACACACAGTCTAATGGGTTTTGTGACACTCACGCTCTGTCCAATGGTGTTTGTGACATCCACATTGTCCATTGTGTTTTGTGACACACACACTGTTCAGGGGGGTTTGAGACACACACACTGTCCAATGGGGTTTGTGACACATACACGCTGTCCCATGGGTTTTTTCACTCGCATGCTGTCCAATGGGGTTTGTGACACACATGCTGTCCAATGGGGTTTGTAACACACACGCTCTCCAATGGGTTTTGTGACACACGCAATCTGTCCAATGGGGCTTGTGACACACACACTGTACAGTGGGGTTTGTTACACACGCTCTATCCAATGGGGTCTGTGACACACAAAGTTTCCAATGGGGTTTGTGACACACACGCTGTCCAACGGGAATTGTGATACACACACGCTGTCCAATGGTGTTTGTGATACACATGCTGACCAATGGTGTTTGTGACACACACGCTGAATATTGCGGTTTGGGACACACACACTTTCCAAAGGGGTTTGTGTCATACACGTTGTCCAATGGGGTTTGTGACACACACAGTGTCCAGGGGGGTTTGTGACACAAACGCTGTACAGAGGGGTTTGTGACACACACACTGTAAAATGGGCTTAGTGACACACAAGTTGTCCAATGGGGTTTCTGACACACACACTCAGTCCAATGGGGCTTGTGACACACACGGTGTCCAATGGGGTTCGTGACACATATGCTGTCCAGTGGGATTTGTGAACAACCAAACTTTTCAATAGGGTTTGTGACACAGACACGCTATACAATGGGTTTTGTGACACACACGCTGTCCAGGGGGGTTTGTGACACACACGCTGTCTAATGGGGTTTGTGACACACACAGTCTAATGGATTTTGTGACACTCACGCGCTGTCCAATGGTGTTTGTGACACGCACGCTGTCCATTGTGTTTTGTGACACACACACTGTTCAGGAGGGTTTGTGACACACACACTGTCCAATGGGGATTGTGACTCACACAAACTCTGTCCGTTGGGGTTGCTGACACACAAACTGTCCAATAGTGTTTGTGAAACACACGCTGTCCAATGGGGTTTGTTACACAGATGCTTCCCAATGGGGTTTGTTACACACACACTTTTCAGGGGGGTTTGTGACACACACGCTGTCCAGTGGGGATTGTGACACACACGCTGTCCAGAGGTTTTTGTGACCCACACACATTCCAATGGAGATTGTGACAGACACGCTGTCCAATGGGGTTTGTGAAACACACACACTGTCTAATGGGGATTGTGACACACACACGCTGTCCAATGTTGGTTGTGACACACATGCTGTCCAATGGTGTGTGTGACACACACGCTGCCCATTGCGGTTTGGGACAGACTCAATTTCCTATCTTGGGCCTTGAAAAGCAAGTCCTTTGGCGACACGGTACGGCAGAAAGAATTGAATCAGACAACGGTACTCATTTCAAAAACAGTCTTATAGACAATTGGGCCAAAGAACATGGTATTGAGTGGGTATATCATATTCTATATCATGCACCAGCCTCTGGGAAAATTGAAAGGTACAATGGTTTGCTAAAAACTACACTAAAGGCACTTGGTGGTGGAACCTTTAAAAATTGGGACTCACATTTAGCAAAAGCCACTTGGTTGGTCAACACCCGGGGATCAACCAATCGAGCCGGGCCTGCCCAATCAGAAATTCTACGGACTGTAGAAGGAGATAAAGTCCCTGTAGTACACATGAAAAACATGTTAGGAAAGGCAGTCTGGGTTACTCCTGCCTCAGGCAAAGGCAAGCCCATTCGTGGGATTGTTTTTGCCCAGGGACCTGGCAGCACCTGGTGGGTGATGCTTAAGGATGGAGAAGTTCGGTGTGTACCTCAAGGGGATTTGAGTTTAGGTGAAAATATTCAATACTGAACTGCATGATGTGAATTGCCATGCTAACAGTGTTTAATAAGTGTCTTCCAGATCAAGACAATGATGATGAAACCAGAGCTAGCTTCTTCGAGTGGCGCCTGACAACTTCTTCGAAGTTGATATCTTTAACCCACAAACAGTGGTAATGAGATGCACTTGTACCATTTTTCCTGCCCTGGGAGACTGTCGTGACAAAACGAACTTAATGAACTTTTTAAAGGATGGTCCACTGATTAATTACTCCTGTGTATATATGTACATATGTATATATAGATATATAGTTGTAGTGATTAATTAGATTATATTGATAGATTGTATTGATAAGGTTTAAGCATTCAGTGAATGGCATATTATAAGGGGTGGAATGTCCTGGTTTAGTTAAAAACAAGTATCTCTTTCAGTGAATTTGCCTGTCAGCTAAAGCCTTCATATTAACTGCATTTTCCTGGAGAACCAGACACATGTTTTGGTAAACCTAGCAATGGAATGCAAACTTATTGATAAGCACGGATGGACATCTCGCGAGAGGGGCGACGAGAAGAAAGAGACCAAGAAACTGACCAACTGTGTATAACATTCCATTCACTTGAATACTTCATATAAAAGTGGGAGATCACAAGGATCTCGTTCGTTTTTCCCCTTTTGCCTTTTTCCCTTCTGCTCATGGCCGACATTAGAAGAGGACCTTGCTAGTCGTCCCTGCGAACTGAGGCCTAGTGAGAGACTGAATCCAGCTCCGGTTGGCTGCAGAGTCTAATCCAGGACTTTGGTTGCCGGCTCTGCAGTTGCTGAGACTTTCAAGATTGGTTTTGTATATTTTGTATTATTTTCTCTATTCTTATTAGTAGCATTAGTAAAACATCTTTAATTTTTTCCAACTCTCTTCACTCTGTCCTTCTTTTCCTCCCAATTGCCTCTCCTTAGTGGAAAGCGGGGAGAGGGAGAGGAAAGTGGGGGCGGGGAAAGGGGGTTAACAATACATCTGCCAGGGTTTTATTGTCACCCCGCAATCTTAACCCTCGACACACACACGGTGTCCAAAGGGGATTGCGACACACACGTTGTGCAATGGCGTTTGTGACACAGAAACTGTCAAGGGGTGTTTGTGACACACACACTGTCCAGGGGGGTTTGAGACACACACGCTGTTCAATGGTGTTTGAGACACAGAGGCTGTCAAATGGGGATTGTGACACACAGGCTGTTCAATAGGGATTGTGACTCACACACGCTGTCCAAAGGGGTTTATGGCACACACACTGTGCAAATGGGTTTGTGACACACACACGCTGTCCAATGGTGTTTATGCCACACATACTCTATCCAATGGGGTTTCTGACACACAAGCTTTCCAATAGGGTTTGTGACACACACGCGCTGTACAATGGGGTTTGTGACACACACATTACAATGGGTTTTGTGACACACATGCTGTCCAAAGCCTTTTGTGACACACACACTGTTTAATGGGTTTTGTGACACACACTCGCTGTCCAATTGTGTTTGTGACACACACGCTGTCAAATGGGGTTTGTGACACACACACTGTCCAATGGGATTTGTGACACAAACGCTGTATAATGGGTTTAGTGACGCACACACAATCTAATGGGGTTGTGACACACAATCGCTGTCCAATGGCGTTTGTAGACACACACGCTGTGAAATGCTGTTTGTGACACAGACACTGTCCAGGGGGGTTTGTGACACACACACTGTCCAGGTGGGTTTGAGACACACACGCTGTCCAATGGGGATTGTGACATGCACGCTGTCCAATAGGGTTTATGGCACACACACACTGTCCAATGGGGTTTGTGTCACAGACACTTTCCAATGAGTTTTATGATACACACTCTGCCCAATGGGTTTTGTGAAACACACACAGTCTAAGGGGGTTTGTGAAATACACTCGCTGTCCAATGGTTCTTGTAAAACACACATGCTGTCCAATGGGGTTTGTGGCACACACACTGTCTAATGGGGTGTGTGAAATACACTCGCTGTCCAATGGTGTTTGTGACACAGACACACTATCCAGTGGGGTTTGTGACACACACACTGTCCAATGGGGTTTGTGACACACATGCTGTACAATGGGGTTTGTGACACACACAGTGTCCCCTGGGGTTTGTGACACACACGCTGCCCCATGCCTTTTGTGACACACGAGCTGTCCAATGTGGATTGTGACAAAAACATGCTGTCCAATGGGGTTTATGGCACACACACTCTCCAATGGGTTTTGTGAGACACACACACTATTCAATTGGGATTGTGAAACACACACATTCCAATGGGGTTTGTGACACACACGCTGTCCAATGGGGATTGTGACACACAGGCTGTCCAATCCTGTTGATGACACACACATGGTCCAATGGGGTTTGTGACATCCACACTGTCCAATGGGGTTTCTGGCACAGACACTGTCCAACGGGGTTGGTGACACACAAAGGCTGTCCAATGGGGTTTGTGACACACACGCTGTCCATGGGTTTTGTGACACACACACGCTGTCCAATGTCGTTTGTAATACACATGCTGTCCAATGGGGTTTGAGACAAAAAGGTTGTTCAATGGGTTTGTGACACACACACTGTCCCATGGGGCTTGAGGCACAAATGCAGTCCAATAAGGATTGTGACACACACGCTGTCCGGGGGGTTTGTGACACACGCTGTCGACTGGGGTTTGTGACACACACACTTTCCATTGGGGTTTGTGACACACACACGCTGTCCAATGGTGTTTGAGACATACCCGCTGTTCAATGGCATTTGTGACACACACAGTGTGCAGGGGTGTTTGTAAGACACTCGCTGTCCAATGGGGATTGTGACACACACACGCTGTCCAATGGGGTTTGTGACACAGACACTTTCCAATGGGGTTTATGATACACATGCTGTCCAATGGGGGTTGTGAAACACACGCTGTCCGATGGGATTTGTGACACACACGCTGTCCAATGGTGTTTGTGACACACCCATGCTTTCCAAAGGGATTTGTGACACACACACGCTATTCAGTGGGGTTTCTGACACCCATGCTGTCCAACGGGGTTTGTAATCCAGAAACTGTCAAGAGGGATTTTTGACACACAAAGTGTCTCAGCTACCTGAGACACTTAGACTAAGCCTAAAATACGCAGATCTCTCCATAAGGATGGTTTTCATACTGTACGTCCACAATCTGCTGGCAGTACAAAAAAATAAGCTGTAGATCTCCTTAGGCTGAGTCATGGTGCTTTGGTGCAGGGATCAGGCATATCATGGGAATATTTCACCATTTCTGCTCTGGTTTTCAGTGTATGACACCAAAACACCCACCTGATGACGTCCTCTCAAGAGCAAAGGCAGCAATTTGCAGAATTCCGCTTCTTTGGGGAACTGAGAAATTGCTGAGCTGACACCAAGTCCTGCAGTGCCCCTGTCACCTGCAGAGTCACCGCATCCTCACCACGGTAGCGGGCATTGTGACAAAGGTTCTATGTCAGCTGGGTGTGGCAGCCAGGCGCCCCCTAGGGGATGGGGAGCCTGTCAGCCCCGGGCCTGTCACTGCCTGCTGTCCCTCTTTTACCAGACAGGCCTCTGAAAACTGGTCAAAACATGCGCAGACGTGGAGCCAAAATGGCCCAAAGTCTCCAACAGAGAAGTCTGGAAAAAAGATATGGGGCAGAGGGAGAAAGCGAAGGGAGCAGAACAAAAGGAAAGGAAGAATAAAAAGTAGTGTTGGGCTGCAGGAGTGAGATGGATGAATTGCCATTAACGAGGCAGGAAGCAGGAGAGTGAGAGAAAAGGAAGGAAGAGACATGCAGCCAGACGAGGGGTTAGTGAGAGAGGGTGGGACAGAGAACAGGATGAGAAGGAAATAAGGCAAGGCAAGGACAGGCAAGGATAGGCAAGGCAAGGCTAGGCTGCAGGACATTTTTTTGCTTTATAGTTTCTAGCACATTCGTCTTCAGACGTGGTGGATAGCCATAAGACCGTATGGATTAGGCCCAAGCAAAAACCCCAGCTACTTGAGACACTTAGACTAAGCCTAAAATACGCAGATCTCTCCATAAGGATGGTTTTTATACTGTGCTTCCACAATCTGCTGGCAGTACAAAAATATAAGCTGCAGATCTCCTTAGGCTGAGTAATGGTGCTTTGTTGTAGGGATCATGCATATCATGGGAATATTTCACCATTTCTACTCTGGTTTTAGTGTATTACAACAAAACACACACCTGATGACATCCTTTCAAGAGCAAAGGCAGCAATTTGCAGAATTCCGCTTCTTAGAGGAAGTGAGAAATTGCTGAGCTGACACCAAGTCCTACATTGTCCCTGTTGCCTCCAGAGTCACCGCATCCTCACCACGGTAGCGGGCATTGTGACAAAGGTTCTATGTCAGATGGATGTGGCAGACGAGCGCCCCCTAGGGGATGGGGAGCCTGTCAGCCCCGGGCCCGTCACTGCCTGCTGTCCCCGCTGTCACCAGCCAGGTCTCTGAAAACTGGTCAAACCATTCCCAGACATGGGGCCAATTTGGCCAAAAGTCTCCAACAGACAAGTTGTGAAGAAAGATATGGGACAGAGGGCGAAAGCGAAGGGAGCAGGAGAAAGGGAAGGAAGAATAAAAAAAGTGTTGGGCTGCAGAAGTTAGATGGAGGAATTGTAAGAAAAGGGGCAGGAAGCAGGAGACTGAGAGAAAAGGAAAGAAAGAAGAGACATGCAGCCAGACGAGGGGTTAGTGAGAGAAGATGAGACAGAGAACAGGATGAGAAGGAAATAAGGCAAGGCAAGGAAAGGCAAGGACAGGCTAGGCTGCAGGACATTTTTTTGCTTTATAGTTTCTAGCACATTCGTCTTCAGATGAGGAGGAAAACCATAAGACCTTATGGATTAGGCCCAGGCAAAAACCCCAGCTACTTGAGACACTTAGACTAAGCCTGAAATACGAAAATCTCTCCATAAGGATGATTTTTATACAGCATTCCACAATCTGCTGGCATTACAAAAAAATAAGCTGCAGATCTCCTTAGGCTGAGTCATGGTGCTTTGGTGCAGGAACCATTCATATCATGGGAATATTTCAGCATTTCTGCTCTGCTTTTCAGTGTATGACACCAGAAGACCCACCTGATGACATCCTTTCAAGAGCACAGGCAGCAATTTGCAGAATTCTGCTTCTTTGGGGAACTGAGAAATTGCTGAGCTGACACCAAGTCTTGCAGTGCCCCTGTCACCTGCAGAGTCACTGCATCCTCACCACGGTAGCGGGCATTGTGACAAAGGTTGTATGTCAGCTGGGTGTGGCAGCCAGGCGCCCCCTAGGGGATGGGGAGCCTGTCAGCCCCGTGCCTGTCACTGCCTGCTGTCCCTGCTGTCACAAGCCAGGCCTCTGAAAACTTGTCAAACCGTGCCAGACGTGGGGCCAATTTGGCCCAAAATCTCCAAGAGACAAGTCGGGAAGAAAGTTATGGGACAGAGGGAGAAAGCGAAGGGAGCAGGAGAAAGGGAAGGAAGAATAAAAAGTAGTGTTGGGCTGCAGAAGTGAGATGGAGGAATTGCAAGAAAAGAGGCAGGAAGCAGAGGAGTGAGAGAAAAGGAAAGAAGAGACATGCAGCCAGACGAGGTGTTAGTGACAGAGGATGGGACAGAGAACAGGATGAGAAGGAAATAAGGCAAGGCAAGGACGGGCAAGGACAGGCAAGGCAAGGCTAGGCTGCATGACATTTTTTGCTCTGTAGTTTCCAGCACATTCGTCTTCAGATGAGGAGGAAAGCCATAATACCTTATGGAATGGCCCAAGAAAAAAACCCAGCTACTTGAGACACTTAGACTAAGCCTAAAATACGCAGATCTCTCCATAAGGATGGTTTTTATACTGTACTTCCACAATCGGCTGGCAGTACAGAAAAAATAAGCTGCAGATCTCCTTAGGCTGAATCATGGTGCTTTGGTGCAGGAACCATTCATATCATGGGAATATTTCACCATTTCTGCTCTGGTTTTCAGTGTATGACACCAAAACACCCACCTGATGACATCCTCTCAAGATCAAAGGCAGCAATTTGCAGAATTCCGCTTCTTTGGGGAACTGAGAAATTGCTGAGCTGACACCAAGTCCTGCAGTGCCCCTGTCACCTGCAGAGTCACCTCATCCTCACCACGGTAGCGGACATTGTGACAAAGGTTCTATGTCAGCTGGGTGTGGCAGCCAGGCGCCCCCTAGGGGATGGGGAGCCTGTCAGCCCCGAGCCTGTCACTGCCTGCTGTCCCCGCTGTCACCAGCCAGGTCTCTGAAAACTTGTCAAACCATGCGCAGACGTGGAGCCAAAGTGGCCCAAAGTCTCAAACAGAGAAGTCAAGAAGAAGGATATGGGACAGAGGGAGAAAGCGAAGGGAGAAGGAGAAAGGGAAGGAAGAATAAAAAGCAGTGTTGGGCTGCAGAAGTGAGATGGAGGAATTGAAAGAAAATGGCAGGAAGCAGGAGAGTGAGAGAGAAAAGGAAAGAAGAGACATGCAGCCAGACGAGGGGTTAGTGAGAGAGGATGGGACAGAGAACAGAATGGGAAGGAAATAAGGCAAGGCAAGGAGAGGCAAGGACAGGCAAGGCAAGGCTAGGCTGCAGGACATTTTTTTGCTTTATAGTTTCTAGCACATTCGTCTTCAGACTAGGAGGAAAGCCAGAAGACCGTATGGATTAGGCCCAAGCAAAAACCCCAGCTACTTGAGAGACTTAGACTAAGCATAAAATACGAAGATCTCTCTGTAAGGATTTTTTTTATACTGTACTTTCACAATCTGCTGGCAGTAAAAAAAAATTAGCTGCAGATCTCCTTAGGCTGAGTCATGGTGCTTTGGTGCAGGAACCATGCATATCATGGGAATATTTCACTATTTCTGCTTTGGTTTTCAGTGTATTACACCAAAACACCCACCTGATGACATCCTTTCAAGAGCAAAGGCAGCAATTTGCAGAATTCCGCTTCTTTGGGGAACTGAGAAATTGCTGAGCTGCCACCAAGTCCTGCAGTGTCCCTGTCACCTGGAGAGTTACCGCATCCTCGCCACGGTAGCGGGCATTGTGAAAAAGGTTCTTTGTCAGATGGGTGTGGCAGCCAGGCGCCCCCTAGGGGATGGGGAGCCAGCCAGCCCCGAGCCTGTCACTGCCTGCTGTCCCTGCTGTCACCAGCCAGGCCTCTGAAAATTGGTCAAACCATGCCCAGTCTTGGGGCCAATTTGGCCCAAAGTCTCCAACAGACAAGTCGGGAAGAAAGATACGGGACAGAGGGAGAAAGCGAAGGGAGCAGGAGAAAGGGAAGGAAGAATGGAAAGCCCGAATTAAGAGGGAAATCAGTAGCCCACTTGACGTGCATGTACACTAATGCATGCAGTATGGGCAACTAACAAGAGAAGCTGGAAGCCATCGTGTAGCAGGAAAGCTATGACATAGTTGCCATCACAGAAACATGGTGGGATGACTCATATGACTGGAGTGCTGCTATGTGTGGCTACAAGCTCTTCAGAAAAGATAGGTAGGGTAGGAGAGGTGGAGGGGTGGCTTTATATGTTAGAGAGTCACTCGACTCTGTTAAACTTGAGGTCAGTATGCAGGTTTGAGTTCCTGTGGACCAGAATCAGGGGAAAGTCCAACAAGGCTGACATCCTCGTGGGTGTCTGTTATAGACCGCGCAACCAGGACAATGGAGGAGATGAATTATTCTACAAGCAGCTGGCAGATGTCTCAAAATCGATGGCCCTTGTTCTTGTGGGTGACTTTAACCTGCCGGATATCTGCTGGGAGGTCAATACTGCACAGAAGAGGCAGTCTAGGAAGTTCCTAGAGTGTATAGAGGACAATTTCCTTCATCAGCTGGTAAATGAGCCCACCAGGGGCAAGACCCCGCTAGACCTACTGTTTACAAACAGAGAAGGGCTGGTGGGAGATGTAGTGGTTGGAGGCCGCCTGGGGCATAGCAACCATGAAATAATAGAATTTTCAGTACTCAGAGATGCAGGGAGAACCATTAACAAAAACTCTATGCTGGACTTCCCGAGGGCAGATTTTTGCCTATTCAGAAGTCTAGTTCAGAGCATACCCTGGGAAACAATGCTTAAAAACAAGGGGGCCCAGGAGGGTTGGACATGCTTCAAGCAGGTGGTTTTGAGTGCACAGGAACAGGCTATACCAGTGTGCCGAAAGGCTAGCCGGCGGGGAAGACAACCGGCTTGGCTAAACAGGGAGATTCTGAATGAAATCAGAAATAAAAAGAGACTTTACCGACTGTGGAAAAAAGGCCTGGCTACTTATGAAGGATTTATGGAAATAGCTAGATCATGCAGAAAAAAGATCAGGGAAACAAAAGTGCAATTTGAAGTTAACTTGGCCAATTCTGTCAGGGATAATAAAAAGTCCTTCTTCAAATATGTTAATAACAAAAGGAGGGGCAAGGAAAACCTCCATTCTCTGTTGGACTCTGAAGGAAATATAGTTAACAAAGATGAGGAGAAAGCTGAGGTACTTAATACCTACTTTGCCTCAGTTTTTACCAGTGAGACAGGTGGCCCTCAGGACAACTCATCTCTGGAGGTGGTTGACAGAGACAGGAAGCCAAATAGGCCCCTTGTATTCCAGGAGGAAATAGTTGGTGATTTCCTGAGCCATCTGGATCCTCACAAGTCTATGGGACCAGATGGGATCCATCCTAGGGTGATGAGGGAGCTAGCAGAAGAACTTGCCAAGCCGCTCTCCATAATCTTCCAACAGTCCTGGCTCACTGGGGAGGTCCCATATGATTGAAAATTGGCCAATGTTACCCCAGTCCACAAAAAGGGCTGCAGAGCTGACCCTGGCAACTACAGGCCTGTCAGTCTGACCTCGGTGCCTGGCAGGGTTATGGAGCAGATCATGCTGAGTGGAATCACACAGCACCTTCAGGATGGACAAGGGATCAGACCCAGCCAGCATGGGTTTAGGAGGGGCAGGTCCTGTCTGACCAACCTGATCTCCTTTTATGATCAGGTGACCCAGCTGGTGGATGAGGGGAAAGCCATGGATGTGGTCTATCTGGACTTCAGCAAGGTCTTTGACACTGTCTCCCATAATATACTCTTGCAAAAGCTGGTAGCCCATGGCTTGGACAAGTGCACTCTACGCTGGGTTAAGAACTGGCTGGAGGGCCGGGCCCAGAGAGTGCTGGTGAACGGGGCTGCATCCAGCTGGCGGCCAGTCACTAGTGGTGTTCCCCAGGGGTCAGTGTTGGGTCCAGTCCTGTTTAACACCTTTATTGGTGATTTAGATGAGGGGATTGAGACCATCATCAGCAAATTTGCTGATGACACCAAGTTGGGAGGGAGTGTCGACCTACTGGAAGGCAGGAGGGCTCTGCAGAGGGATCTGGATAGACTGGAAAAATGGGCTGATTCCAATGGGATGAAGTTCAATAAGGCCAAGTGCCGGGTGCTGCACTTTGGTCACAACAACCCCCTGCAGCGCTACAGGCTGGGCACAGAGTGGCTGGAGAGCAGTCAGACAGAAAGGGACCTGGGGGTACTAATTGACAGGAAGCTCAACATGAGCCAACAGTGTGCCCAGGTGGCCAAGAAGGCCAACGGTATCCTGTCCTGTATCAAAAATAGCGTGGTCAGCAGGACAAGGGAAGTGATCCTTCCCCTGTACTCTGCATTGGTGAGGCCACATCTGGAGTATTGTGTTCAGTTCTGGGCCTCTCAGTTCAGGAAAGACATTGAAGTGCTGGAGCGGGTCCAGAGAAGAGCAACACGACTGGCTTGAACACAAGCCCTATGGGGAGAGGCTGAGGGAGCTGGGGTTGTTTAGTCTAGAGAAGAGGAGGCTTAGAGGTGACCTCATCAGTCTCTATAACTACCTGAAGGGAAGTTATAGCCAGGTGGGGATTGGTCTCTTCTCCCAGGCAGTTAGCAATAGGACAAGGGGGCATGGGCTTAAACTCTACCAGGGGAAATTTAGACTGGATATTAGAAAGAAATTCTTTACAGAGAGAGTGGTCAGGCATTGGAATGGCCTGCCCAGGGAGGTAGTGGACTCGCCGTCCCTAGAGGTTTTTAAACTGAGATTGGACATGGCACTTAGTGCCACGATCTAATAAACGGACTAGAGTTGGACCAAGAGTTGGACTTGATGATCGCTGAGGTCTTTTCTAACCCAGTCGATTCTGTGATACTGTGATTCTGTGATTCTGTGATTCTGTGAATAAAAAGTAGTGTTGGGCTGCAGGAGAGAGATGGAGGAATTGCAGGAAAAGAGGCAGGGAGCAGGAGAGTGAGAGAAAAGGAAAGAAGAGACATGCAGCCAGACGAGGGGTTAGTGAGAGAGGATGGGACAGAGAACAGGATGAGAAGGAAATAAGGCAAGACAAGGACAGGCAAGGCAAGGCAAGGCTGCAGGACATTTTTTTGCTTTATAGTTTCTAGCACATTCGTGTTCAGACTAGGAGGAAAGCCAGACGACCGTATGGATTAGGCCCAATCCTAGACCCCAGCTACTTGAGACACTTAGACTAAGCCTAAAATATGCAGATCTCTCCATAAGGATGGTTTTTATACTGTACTTCCACAATCTGCTGGCAGTACAAAAAATAAGCTGCAGATCTCCTTAGGCTGAGTCATGGTGCTTTGGTGCAGGAACCATGCATATCATGGGAATATTTCACTATTTCTGCTCTGGTTTTCAGAGTATGACACGAAAACACCCACCTGATGACATCCTTTCAAGAGCAAAGGCAGCAATTTGCAGAATTCCGCTTCTTTGGGGAAGTGAGAAATTGCTGAGCTGCCACCAAGTCCTGCAGTGTCCCTGTCACCTGGAGAGTCACCGCATCCTCGCCACGGTAGCGGGCATTGTGAAAAAGGTTCTTTGTCAGATGGGTGTGGCAGCCAGGCGCCCCCTAGGGGATGGGGAGCCTGCCAGCCCCGGACCTGTCACTGCCTGCTGTCCCTTCTGTCACAAGGCAGGTCTCTGAAAATTGATCAAACCATGCCCAGACGTGGGACCAATATGGCCCAGAGTCTTGAAAAGACAAGTCGGGAAGAAAGATATGGGACAGAGGGAGAAAGCGAAGGGAGCAGGAGAAAGGGAAGGAAGAATAAAAAGTAGTGTTGGGCTGCAGGAGTGAGATGGAGGAATTACAGGAAAAGAGGCAGGAAGCAGGAGAGTGAGAGAAAAGGAAAGTAGAGACATGCAGCCAGACGATGGGTTAGTGAGGGAGGATGGGACAGAGAACAGGATGAGAAGGAAATAAGGCAAGGCAAGGACAGGCAAGGACAGGCAAAGCAAGGCTAAGCTGCAGGACATTTTTTCGCTTTATAGTTTCTAGCACATTCGTCTTCAGACTAGGAGTAAGGCCATAAGACCGTATGGATTAGGCCCAAGCAAAAACCCCAGCTACTTGAGACACTAAGACTAAGCCTAAAATACGCAGATCTCTCCATAAGGATGGTTTTTATACTGTGCTTCCACAATCTGCTGGCAGCACAAAAAAATAAGCTGCAGATCTCCTTAGGCTGAGTCACGGTGCTTTGGTGCAGGGACCATGCATATCATGGGAATATTTAACCATTTCTGCTCTGGTTTTCAGAGTATGACACCAAAACACCCACCTGACGATATCCTTTCAAGAGCAAAGGCAGCAATTTGCAGAATTCCGCTTCTTTGGGGAAGTGAGAAATTGCTGAGCTGCCACCAAGTCCTGCAGTGTCCCTGTCACCTGCAGAGTCACCACATACTCGCCACGGTAGCGGGCATTGTGACAAAGGTTCTATGTCAGCTGGGTGTGGCAGCCAGGCGCCCCCTAGGGGATGGGGAGCCTGTCAGCCCCGGGCCTGTCACTGCCTGCTGCCCCTGCTGTCACCAGCCAGGCCTCTGAAAATTGGTCAAAGCATGCCCAGACTTGGGGCGAATTTGGCGCAAATTCTTGAAAAGACTAGTCGGGAAGAAAGATATGGGACAGAGGGAGAAAGCGAAGGGAGCAGGAGAAAGGCAAGGAAGAATAAAAAGTAGTGTTGGGCTGCAGGAGTGAGATGGAAGAATTGCAGGAAAAGAGGCAGGAAGCAGGAGAGTGAGAGAAAAGGAAAGAAGAGACATGCAGCCAGACGAGGGGTTAGTGAGAGAGGATGGGACAGAGAACAGGATGAGAAGGAAATAAGGCAAGGCAAGGACAGGCAAGGACAGGCAAAGCAAGGCTAGGCTGCAGGACATGTTTTTGCTTTATAGGTTATAGCACATTAGTCTTCAGACTAGGTGTAAGGACATTAGACCATATGGATTAGGCCCAAGCAAAAACCCCAGCTACTTGAGACACGTAGACTAAGCCTAAAATACGCAGATCTCTCCATAAGGATGGTTTTTATACTGTGCTTCCACAATCTGCTGGCAGTACAAAAAAATAAGCTGCAGATCTCCTTAGGCTGAGTCATGGTGCTTTGGTGCAGGGACGATGCATATCATGGGAATATTTCACCATTTCTGCACTGGTTTTCAGAGTATGAAACCAAAACACCCACCTGATGATATCCTTTCAAGAGCAAAGGCAGCAATTTGCAGAATTCCGCTTCTTTGGGGAACTGAGAAATTGCTGAGCTGCCACCAAGTCCTGCAGTGTCCCTGTCACCTGCAGAGTCACCACATACTCGCCACGGTAGCGGGCATTGTGACAACGGTTCTATGTCAGCTGGGTGTGGCAGCCAGGCGCCCGCTAGGGGATGGGGAGCCTGTCAGCCCCGGGCCTGTCACTGCCTGCTGTCCCTGCTGTCACCAGCCAGGCCTCTGAAAATTGGTCAAACCATGCCCAGACTTGGGGCCAATTTGGCCCAAAGTCTTGAAAAGGCAAGTCGGGAAGAAAGATATGGGACAGAGGGAGAAAGCGAAGGGAGCAGGAGAAAGGGAAGGAAGAATAAAAAGTAGTGTTGGGCTGCAGGAGTGAGATGGAGGAATTGCAATTAAAGAGGCAGGAAGCAGGAGAGGGAGAGAAAAGGAAAGAAGAGACATGCAGCCAGACGAGGGGTTAGTGAGAGAGGATGGGACAGAGAACAGGATAAGAAGGAAATAAGGCAAGGCAAGGACAGGCAAGGACAGGCAGAGCAAGGCTAGGCTGCAGGACATGTTTTCGCTTTATAGTTTCTAGCACATTCGTCTTCAGACTAGGAGTAAGGGCATAAGACTGTATGGATTAGGCCCAAGCAAAAACCCAAGCTACTTGAGACACTTAGACTAATCCTAAAATACGCAGATCTCTCCATAAGGATGGTTTTTATACTGTGCTTCCACAGTCTGCTGGCAGTACAAAAAATAAGCTGCAGATCTCCTTAGGCTAAGTCATGGTGCTTTGGTGCAGGGACCATGCATATCACGGGAATAGTTCACCATTTCTGCTCTGGTTTTCAGAGCATGACACCAAAACACCCACCTGATGATATCCTTTCAAGAGCAAAGGCAGCAATTTGCAGAATTCCGCTTCCTTGGGAAAGTGAGAAATTGCTGAGCTGCCACCAATTCCTGCAGTGTCCCTGTCACCTGCAGAGTCACCACATACTCGCCACGGTAGCGGGCATTGTGACAAAGGTTCTATGTCAGCTGGGTGTGGCAGCCAGGCGCCCCCTAGGGGATGGGGAGCCTGTCAGCCCCGGGCCTGTCACTGCCTGCTGTCCCTGCTGTCACCAGCCAGGCCTCTGAAAATTGGTCAAACCATGCCCAGACTTGGGGCCAATTTGGCCCAAAGTCTTGAAAAGACAAGTCGGGAAGAAAGATATGGGACAGAGGGAGAAAGCGAAGGGAGCAGGAGAAAGGGAAGGAAGAATAAAAAGTAGTGTTGGGCTTCAGGAGTGAGATGGAGGAACTGCAGGAAAAGAGGCAGGAAGCAGGAGAGTGAGAGAAAAGGAAAGACGAGACATGCAGCCAGACGAGGGGTTAGTGAGGGAGGATGGGACAGAGAACAGGATGAAACGGAAATAAGGCAAGGCAAGGACAGGCAAGGACAGGCAAAGCAAGGCTAAGCTGCAGGACATTTTTTCGCTTTATAGTTTCTAGCACATTCGTCTTCAGACTAGGAGTAAGGCCATAAGACCGTATGGATTAGGCCCAAGCAAAAACCCCAGCTACTTGAGACACTAAGACTAAGCCTAAAATACGCAGATCTCTCCATAAGGATGGTTTTTATACTGTGCTTCCACAATCTCCTGGCAGTACAAAAAAATAAGCTGCAGATCTCCTTAGGCTGAGTCATGGTGCTTTGGTGCAGGGACCATGCATATCATGGGAATATTTCACCATTTCTGCTCTGGTTTTCAGAGCATGACACCAAAACACCCACCTGATGATATCCTTTCAAGAGCAAAGGCAGCAATTTGCAGAATTCCGCTTCCTTGGGAAAGTGAGAAATTGCTGAGCTGCCACCAAGTCCTGCAGTGTCCCTGTCACCTGCAGAGTCACCACATACTCGCCACGGTAGCGGGCATTGTGACAACGGTTCTATGTCAGCTGGGTGTGGCAGCCAGGCGCCTCCTAGGGGATGGGGAGCCTGTCAGCCCCGGGCCTGTCACTGCCTGCTGTCCCTGCTGTCACCAGCCAGGCCTCTGAAAATTGGTCAAACCATGCCCAGACTTGGGGCCAATTTGGCCCAAAGTTTTGAAAAGGCAAGTCGGGAAGAAAGATATGGGACAGAGGGAGAAAGCGAAGGGAGCAGGAGAAAGGGAAGGAAGAATAAAAAGTAGTGTTGGGCTGCAGGAGTGAGATGGAGGAATTGCCATTAAAGAGGCAGGAAGCAGGAGAGTGAGAGAAAAGGAAAGAAGAGACATGCAGCCAGACGAGGTGTTAGTGAGAGAGGATGGGACAGAGAATAGGATGAGAAGGAAATAAGGCAAGGCAAGGACAGGCAAGGACAGGCAGAGCAAGGCTAGGCTGCAGGACATGTTTTCGCTTTATAGTTTCTAGCACATTCGTCTTCATACTAGGAGTAAGGCCATAAGACCGTATGGATTAGGCCCAAGCAAAAACCCCAGCTACTTGAGACACTCAGACTAAGCCTAAAATACGCAGATCTCTCCATAAGGATGGTTTTTATACTGTGCTTCCACAGTCTGCTGGCAGTACAAAAAATAAGCTGCAGATCTCCTTAGGCTGAGTCATGGTGCTTTGGTGCAGGGACCATGCATATCATGGGAATAGTTCACCATTTCTGCTCTGGTTTTCAGAGCATGACACCAAAACACCCATCTGATGATATCCTTTCAAGAGCAAAGGCAGCAATTTGCAGAATTCCGCTTCCTTGGGAAAGTGAGAAATTGCTGAGCTGCCACCAAGTCCTGCAGTGTCCCTGTCACCTGCAGAGTCACCACATACTCGCCACGGTAGCGGGCATTGTGACAAAGGTTCTATGTCAGCTGGGTGTGGCAGCCAGGCGCCCCCTAGGGGATGGGGAGCCTGTCAGCCCCGGGCCTGTCACTGCCTGCTGTCCCTGCTGTCACCAGCCAGGCCTCTGAAAATTGGTCAAACCATGCCCAGACTTGGGGCCAGTTTTGCCCAAAGTCTTGAAAAGACAAGTCGGGAAGAAAGATATGGGACAGAGGGAGAAAGCGAAGGGAGCAGGAGAAAGGGAAGGAAGAATAAAAAGTAGTGTTGGGCTGCAGGAGTGAGATGGAGGAATTACAGGAAAAGAGGCAGGAAGCAGGAGAGTGAGAGAAAAGGAAAGTAGAGACATGCAGCCAGACGATGGGTTAGTGAGGGAGGATGGGACAGAGAACAGGATGAGAAGGAAATAAGGCAAGGCAAGGACAGGCAAGGACAGGCAAAGCAAGGCTAAGCTGCAGGACATTTTTTCGCTTTATAGTTTCTAGCACATTCGTCTTCAGACTAGGAGTAAGGCCATAAGACCGTATGGATTAGGCCCAAGCAAAAACCCCAGCTACTTGAGACACTAAGACTAAGCCTAAAATACGCAGATCTCTCCATAAGGATGGTTTTTATACTGTGCTTCCACAATCTGCTGGCAGCACAAAAAAATAAGCTGCAGATCTCCTTAGGCTGAGTCACGGTGCTTTGGTGCAGGGACCATGCATATCATGGGAATATTTAACCATTTCTGCTCTGGTTTTCAGAGTATGACACCAAAACACCCACCTGACGATATCCTTTCAAGAGCAAAGGCAGCAATTTGCAGAATTCCGCTTCTTTGGGGAAGTGAGAAATTGCTGAGCTGCCACCAAGTCCTGCAGTGTCCCTGTCACCTGCAGAGTCACCACATACTCGCCACGGTAGCGGGCATTGTGACAAAGGTTCTATGTCAGCTGGGTGTGGCAGCCAGGCGCCCCCTAGGGGATGGGGAGCCTGTCAGCCCCGGGCCTGTCACTGCCTGCTGCCCCTGCTGTCACCAGCCAGGCCTCTGAAAATTGGTCAAAGCATGCCCAGACTTGGGGCGAATTTGGCGCAAATTCTTGAAAAGACTAGTCGGGAAGAAAGATATGGGACAGAGGGAGAAAGCGAAGGGAGCAGGAGAAAGGCAAGGAAGAATAAAAAGTAGTGTTGGGCTGCAGGAGTGAGATGGAAGAATTGCAGGAAAAGAGGCAGGAAGCAGGAGAGTGAGAGAAAAGGAAAGAAGAGACATGCAGCCAGACGAGGGGTTAGTGAGAGAGGATGGGACAGAGAACAGGATGAGAAGGAAATAAGGCAAGGCAAGGACAGGCAAGGACAGGCAAAGCAAGGCTAGGCTGCAGGACATGTTTTTGCTTTATAGGTTATAGCACATTAGTCTTCAGACTAGGTGTAAGGACATTAGACCATATGGATTAGGCCCAAGCAAAAACCCCAGCTACTTGAGACACGTAGACTAAGCCTAAAATACGCAGATCTCTCCATAAGGATGGTTTTTATACTGTGCTTCCACAATCTGCTGGCAGTACAAAAAAATAAGCTGCAGATCTCCTTAGGCTGAGTCATGGTGCTTTGGTGCAGGGACGATGCATATCATGGGAATATTTCACCATTTCTGCACTTGTTTTCAGAGTATGAAACCAAAACACCCACCTGATGATATCCTTTCAAGAGCAAAGGCAGCAATTTGCAGAATTCCGCTTCTTTGGGGAACTGAGAAATTGCTGAGCTGCCACCAAGTCCTGCAGTGTCCCTGTCACCTGCAGAGTCACCACATACTCGCCACGGTAGCGGGCATTGTGACAACGGTTCTATGTCAGCTGGGTGTGGCAGCCAGGCGCCCGCTAGGGGATGGGGAGCCTGTCAGCCCCGGGCCTGTCACTGCCTGCTGTCCCTGCTGTCACCAGCCAGGCCTCTGAAAATTGGTCAAACCATGCCCAGACTTGGGGCCAATTTGGCCCAAAGTCTTGAAAAGGCAAGTCGGGAAGAAAGATATGGGACAGAGGGAGAAAGCGAAGGGAGCAGGAGAAAGGGAAGGAAGAATAAAAAGTAGTGTTGGGCTGCAGGAGTGAGATGGAGGAATTGCAATTAAAGAGGCAGGAAGCAGGAGAGGGAGAGAAAAGGAAAGAAGAGACATGCAGCCAGACGAGGGGTTAGTGAGAGAGGATGGGACAGAGAACAGGATAAGAAGGAAATAAGGCAAGGCAAGGACAGGCAAGGACAGGCAGAGCAAGGCTAGGCTGCAGGACATGTTTTCGCTTTATAGTTTCTAGCACATTCGTCTTCAGACTAGGAGTAAGGCCATAAGACCGTATGGATTAGGCCCAAGCAAAAACCCCAGCTACCTGAGACATTTAGACTAAGCCTAAAATACGCAGATCTCTCCATAAGGATGGTTTTTATACTGTGCTTCCACAATCTGCTGGCAGTACAAAAAAATAAGCTGCAGATCTCCTTAGGCTGAGTCACGGTGCTTTGGTGCAGGGACCATGCATATCATGGGAATATTTCACCATTTCTGCTCTGGTTTTCAGAGTATGACACCAAAACACCCACCTGATGATATCCTTTCAAGAGCAAAGGCAGCAATTTGCAGAATTCCGCTTCTTTGGGGAACTGAGAAATTGCTGAGCTGCCACCAAGTCCTGCAGTGTCCCT
Organism: Columba livia; assembly: GCF_036013475.1. Taxonomy (NCBI): domain Eukaryota; kingdom Metazoa; phylum Chordata; class Aves; order Columbiformes; family Columbidae; genus Columba; species Columba livia. Next base: position 1,715,223 of record NW_027043009.1, on the reverse strand, counting down.
GTCACCTGCAGAGTCACCACATACTCGCCACGGTAGCGGGCATTGTGACAAAGGTTCTATGTCAGCTGGGTGTGGCAGCCAGGCGCCCCCTAGGGGATGGGGAGCCTGTCAGCCCCGGGCCTGTCACTGCCTGCTGTCCCTGCTGTCACCAGCCAGGCCTCTGAAAATTGGTCAAACCATTCCCAGACTTGGGGCCAATTTTGCCCAAAGTCTTGAAAAGACAAGTCGGGAAGAAAGATATTGGATAGAGGGAGAAAGCGAAGGGAGCAGGAGAAAGGGAAGGAAGAATAAAAAGTAGTGTTGGGCTACAGGAGTGAGATGGAGGAATTTCCATTAAAGAGGCAGGAAGCAGGAGAGTGAGAGAAAAGGAAAGAAGAGACATGCAGCCAGACGAGGGGTAAAGTGAGAGAGGATGGGACAAAGAACAGGATGAGAAGGAAATAAGTCAAGGGAAGGACAGGCAAGGACAGGCAAAGCAAGGCTAGGCTGCAGGACATTTTTTCGCTTTATAGTTTCTAGCACATTCGTCTTCAGACTAGGAGTAAGGCCATAAGACCGTATGGATTAGGCCCAAGCAAAAACCCCAGCTACTTGACACACTAAGACTAAGCCTAAAATACGCACATCTCTCCATAAGGATGGTTTTTATACTGTGCTTCCACAATCTGCTGGCAGTACCAAAAAATAAGCTGCAGATCTCCTTAGGCTGAGTCATGGTGCTTTGGTGCAGGGACCATGCATATCATGGGAATAGTTCACCATTTCTGCTCTGGTTTTCAGAGTATGACACCAAAACACCCACCTGATGATATCCTTTCAAGAGCAAAGGCAGCAATTTGCAGAATTCCGCTTCTTTGGGGAAGTGAGAAATTGCTGAGCTGACACCAAGTCCTGCAGTGTCCCTGTCACCTGTAAAGTCACCAGATATTCGCCACGGTAGCGGGCATTGTGACAAAGGTTCTATGTCAGCTGGGTGTGGCAGCCAGGCGCCCCCTAGGGGATGGGGAGCCTGTCAGCCCCGGGCCTGTCACTGCCTGCTGTCCCTGCTGTCACCAGCCAGGCCTCTGAAAATTGGTCAAACCATGCCCAGACTTGGGGCCAATTTGGCCCAAAGTCTTGAAAAGACAAGTCGGGAAGAAAGATATTGGATAGAGGGAGAAAGCGAAGGGAGCAGGAGAAAGGGAAGGAAGAATAAAAAGTAGTGCTGGGCTACAGGAGTGAGATGGAGGAATTTCCATTAAAGAGGCAGGAAGCAGGAGAGTGAGAGAAAAGGAAAGAAGAGACATGCAGCCAGACGAGGGGTAAAGTGAGAGAGGATGGGACAGAGAACAGGATGAGAAGGAAATAAGGCAAGGGAAGGACAGGCAAGGACAGGCAAAGCAAGGCTAGGCTGCAGGACATTTTTTGGCTTTATAGTTTCTAGCACATTCGTCTTCAGACTAGGAGTAAGGCCATAAGACCGTATGGATTAGGCCCAAGCAAAAACCCCAGCTACTTGACACACTAAGACTAAGCCTAAAATACGCAGATCTCTCCATAAGGATGGTTTTTATACTGTGCTTCCACAATCTGCTGACAGTACAAAAAAATAAGCTGCAGATCTCCTTAGGCTGACTCATGGTGCTTTGGTGCAGGGACCATGCATATCACGGGAATAGTTCACCATTTCTGCTCTGGTTTTCAGAGTATGACACCAAAACACCCACCTGATGATATCCTTTCAAGAGCAAAGGCAGCAATTTGCAGAATTCCGCTTCTTTGGGGAAGTGAGAAATTGCTGAGCTGCCACCAAGTCCTGCAGTGTCCCTGTCACCTGCAGAGTCACCACATACTCGCCACGGTAGCGGGCATTGTGACAAAGGTTCTATGTCAGCTGGGTGTGGCAGCCAGGCGACCCCTAGGGGATGGGGAGCCTGTCAGCCCCGGGCCTGTCACTGCCTGCTGTCCCTGCTGTCACCAGCCAGGCCTCTGAAAATTGGTCAAACCATGCCCAGACTTGGGGCCAATTTGCCCCAAAGTCTTGAAAAGACAAGTCGGGAAGAAAGATATGGGACAGAGGGAGAAAGCGAAGGGAGCAGGAGAAAGGGAAGGAAGAATAAAAAGTAGTGTTGGGCTACAGGAGTGAGATGGAGGAATTGCAGGAAAAGAGGCAGGAAGCAGGAGAGTGAGAGAAAAGGAAAGTAGAGACATGCAGCCAGACGAGGGGTTAGTGAGGGAGGATGGGACAGAGAACAGGATGAGAAGGAAATAAGGCAAGGCAAGGACAGGCAAGGACAGGCAAAGCAAGGCTAGGCTGCAGGACATTTTTTCGCTTTATAGTTTCTAGCACATTCGTCTTCAGACTAGGAGTAAGGCCATAAGACCGTATGGATTAGGCCCAGGCAAAAACACCAGTTACTTGAGACACTAAGACTAAGCCTAAAATACGCAGATCTCTCCATAAGGATGGTTTTTATACTGTGGTTCCACAATCTGCTGGCAGTACAAAAAAATAAGCTGCAGATCTCCTTGGGCTGAGTCACGGTGCTTTGGTGCAGGGACCATGCATATCATGGGAATAGTTCACCCTTTCTGCTCTGGTTTTCAGAGTATGACACCAAAACACCCACCTGATGATATCCTTTCAAGAGCAAAGGCAGCAATTTGCAGAATTCCGCTTCTTTGGGGAAGTGAGAAATTGCTGAGCTGCCACCAAGTCCTGCAGTGTCCCTGTCACCTGCAGAGTCACCACATACTCGCCACGGTAGCGGGCATTGTGACAAAGGTTCTATGTCAGCTGGGTGTGGCAGCCAGGCGACCCCTAGGGGATGGGGAGCCTGTCAGCCCCAGGCCTGTCACTGCCTGCTGCCCCTGCTGTCACCAGCCAGGCCTCTGAAAATTGGTCAAACCATGCCCAGAGTTGGGGCCAATTTGGCCCAAAGTCTTGAAAAGACAAGTCGGGAAGAAAGATATGGGACAGAGGGAGAAAGCGAAGGGAGCAGGAGAAAGGGAAGGAAGAATAAAAAGTAGTATTGGGCTTCAGGAGTGAGATGGAGGAATTGCAGGAAAAGAGGCAGGAAGCAGGAGAGTGAGAGAAAAGGAAAGTAGAGACATGCAGCCAGACGAGGGGTTAGTGAGGGAGGATGGGACAGAGAACAGGATGAGAAGGAAATAAGGCAAGGCAAGGACAGGCAAGGACAGGCAAAGCAAGGCTAAGCTGCAGGACATTTTTTGGCTTTATAGTTTCTAGCACATTCGTCTTCAGACTAGGAGTAAGGCCATGAGACCGTATGGATTACCCCAAGCAAAAACCCCAGCTACTTGAGACACTAAGACTAAGCCTAAAATACGCAGATCTCTCCATAAGGATGGTTTTTATACTGTGCTTCCACAATCTGCTGGCAGTACAAAAAAATAAGCTGCAGATCTCCTTAGGCTGAGTCATGGTGCTTTGGTGCAGGGACCATGCATATCATGGGAATATTTCACCATTTCTGCTCTGGTTTTCAGAGCATGACACCAAAACACCCACCTGATGATATCCTTTCAAGAGCAAAGGCAGCAATTTGCAGAATTCCGCTTCCTTGGGAAAGTGAGAAATTGCTGAGCTGACACCAAGTCCTGCAGTGTCCCTGTCACCTGCAGAGTCACCACATACTCGCCACGGTAGCGGGCATTGTGACAAAGGTTCTATGTCAGCTGGGTGTGGCAGCCAGGCGCCCCCTAGGGGATGGGGAGCCTGTCAGCCCCGGGCCTGTCACTGCCTGCTGTCCCTGCTGTCACCAGCCAGGCCTCTGAAAATTGGTCAAACCATGCCCAGACTTAGGGCCAATTTGCCCCAAAGTCTTGAAAAGACAAGTCGGGAAGAAAGATATGGGACAGAGGGAGAAAGCAAAGGGAGCAGGAGAAAGGGAAGGAAGAATAAAAAGTAGTGTTGGGCTGCAGGAGTGAGATGGAGGAATTGCCATTAAAGAGGCAGGAAGCAGGAGAGTGAGAGAAAAGGAAAGAAGAGACATGCAGCCAGACGAGGGGTTAGTGAGAGAGGATGGGACAGAGAATAGGATGAGAAGGAAATAAGGCAAGGCAAGGACATGCAAGGACAGGCAAAGCAAGGCTAGGCTGCAGGACATGTTTTAGCTTTACAGTTTCTAGCACATTCGTCTTCAGACTAGGAGTAAGGCCATAAGTCCGTACGGATTAGGCCCAAGCAAAAACCCCAGCTACTGGAGACACTAAGACTAAGCCTAAAATACGCAGATCTCTCCATAAGGATGGTTTTTATACTGTGCTTCCACAATCTGCTGGCAGTACAAAAAAATAAGCTGCAGATCTCCTTAGGCTGAGTCACGGTGCTTTGGTGCAGGGACCATGCATATCATGGGAATAGTTCACCATTTCTGCTCTGGTTTTCAGAGTATGACACCAAAACACCCATCTGATGATATCCTTTCAAGAGCAAAGGCAGCAATTTGCAGAATTCCGCTTCTTTGGGGAAGGGAGAAATTGCTGAGCTGACACCAAGTCCTGCAGTGTCCCTGTCACCTGCAGAGTCACCACATACTCGCCACGGTAGTGGGCATTGTGACAAAGGTTCTATGTCAGCTGGGTGTGGCAGCCAGGCGCCCCCTAGGGGATGGGGAGCCTGTCAGCCCCGGGCCTGTCACTGCCTGCTGTCCCTGCTGTCACCAGCCAGGCCTCTGAAAATTGGTCAAACCATGCCCAGACTTGGGGCCAGTTTTGCCCAAAGTCTTGAAAAGACAAGTCGGGAAGAAAGATATGGGACAGAGGGAGAAAGCGAAGGGAGCAGGAGAAAGGGAAGGAAGAATAAAAAGTAGTGTTGGGCTGCAGGAGTGAGATGGAGGAATTGCAGGAAAAGAGGCAGGAAGCAGGAGAGTGAGAGAAAAGGAAAGTAGAGACATGCAGCCAGACGAGGGGTTAGTGAGGGAGGATGGGACAGAGAACAGGATGAGAAGGAAATAAGGAAATGCAAGGACAGGCAAGGACAGGCAAAGCAAGGCTAGGCTGCAGGACATTTTTTGGCTTTATAGTTTCTAGCACATTCGTCTTCAGACTAGGAGTAAGGCCATAAGACCGTATGGATTAGGCCCAAGCAAAAACCCCAGCTACCTGAGACATTTAGACTAAGCCTAAAATACGCAGATCTCTCCATAAGGATGGTTTTTATACTGTGCTTCCACAATCTGCTGGCAGTACAAAAAAATAAGCTGCAGATCTCCTTAGGCTGAGTCACGGTGCTTTGGTGCAGGGACCATGCATATCATGGGAATATTTCACCATTTCTGCTCTGGTTTTCAGAGTATGACACCAAAACACCCACCTGATGATATCCTTTCAAGAGCAAAGGCAGCAATTTGCAGAATTCCGCTTCTTTGGGGAACTGAGAAATTGCTGAGCTGCCACCAAGTCCTGCAGTGTCCCTGTCACCTGCAGAGTCACCACATACTCGCCACGGTAGCGGGCATTGTGACAAAGGTTCTATGTCAGCTGGGTGTGGCAGCCAGGCGCCCCCTAGGGGATGGGGAGCCTGTCAGCCCCGGGCCTGTCACTGCCTGCTGTCCCTGCTGTCACCAGCCAGGCCTCTGAAAATTGGTCAAACCATTCCCAGAGTTGGGGCCAATTTTGCCCAAAGTCTTGAAAAGACAAGTCGGGAAGAAAGATATTGGATAGAGGGAGAAAGCGAAGGGAGCAGGAGAAAGGGAAGGAAGAATAAAAAGTAGTGTTGGGCTACAGGAGTGAGATGGAGGAATTTCCATTAAAGAGGCAGGAAGCAGGAGAGTGAGAGAAAAGGAAAGAAGAGACATGCAGCCAGACGAGGGGTAAAGTGAGAGAGGATGGGACAAAGAACAGGATGAGAAGGAAATAAGTCAAGGGAAGGACAGGCAAGGACAGGCAAAGCAAGGCTAGGCTGCAGGACATTTTTTGGCTTTATAGTTTCTAGCACATTCGTATTCAGACTAGGAGTAAGGCCATAAGACCGTATGGATTAGGCCCAAGCAAAAACCCCAGCTACTTGACACACTAAGACTAAGCCTAAAATACGCAGATCTCTCCATAAGGATGGTTTTTATACTGTGCTTCCACAATCTGCTGGCAGTACAAAAAAATAAGCTGCAGATCTCCTTAGGCTGAGTCATGGTGCTTTGGTGCAGGGACCATGCATATCATGGGAATAGTTCACCATTTCTGCTCTGGTTTTCAGAGTATGACACCAAAACACCCACCTGATGATATCCTTTCAAGAGCAAAGGCAGCAATTTGCAGAATTCCGCTTCTTTGGGGAAGTGAGAAATTGCTGAGCTGACACCAAGTCCTGCAGTGTCCCTGTCACCTGTAAAGTCACCAGATATTCGCCACGGTAGCGGGCATTGTGATAAAGGTTCTATGTCAGCTGGGTGTGGCAGCCAGGCGCCCCCTAGGGGATGGGGAGCCTGTCAGCCCCGGGCCTGTCACTGCCTGCTGTCCCTGCTGTCACCAGCCAGGCCTCTGAAAATTGGTCAAACCATGCCCAGACTTGGGGCCAATTTGGCCCAAAGTCTTGAAAAGACAAGTCGGGAAGAAAGATATTGGATAGAGGGAGAAAGCGAAGGGAGCAGGAGAAAGGGAAGGAAGAATAAAAAGTAGTGCTGGGCTACAGGAGTGAGATGGAGGAATTTCCATTAAAGAGGCAGGAAGCAGGAGAGTGAGAGAAAAGGAAAGAAGAGACATGCAGCCAGACGAGGGGTAAAGTGAGAGAGGATGGGACAGAGAACAGGATGAGAAGGAAATAAGGCAAGGGAAGGACAGGCAAGGACAGGCAAAGCAAGGCTAGGCTGCAGGACATTTTTTGGCTTTATAGTTTCTAGCACATTCGTATTCAGACTAGGAGTAAGGCCATAAGACCGTATGGATTAGGCCCAAGCAAAAACCCCAGCTACTTGACACACTAAGACTAAGCCTAAAATACGCAGATCTCTCCATAAGGATGGTTTTTATACTGTGCTTCCACAATCTGCTGACAGTACAAAAAAATAAGCTGCAGATCTCCTTAGGCTGAGTCATGGTGCTTTGGTGCAGGGACCATGCATATCATGGGAATAGTTCACCATTTCTGCTCTGGTTTTCAGAGTATGACACCAAAACACCCACCTGATGATATCCTTTCAAGAGCAAAGGCAGCAATTTGCAGAATTCCGCTTCTTTGGGGAAGTGAGAAATTGCTGAGCTGCCACCAAGTCCTGCAGTGTCCCTGTCACCTGCAGAGTCACCACATACTCGCCACGGTAGCGGGCATTGTGACAAAGGTTCTATGTCAGCTGGGTGTGGCAGCCAGGCGCCCCCTAGGGGATGGGGAGCCTGTCAGCCCCGGGCCTGTCACTGCCTGCTGTCCCTGCTGTCACCAGCCAGGCCTCTGAAAATTGGTCAAACCATGCCCAGACTTGGGGCCAATTTGCCCCAAAGTCTTGAAAAGACAAGTCGGGAAGAAAGATATGGGACAGAGGGAGAAAGCGAAGGGAGCAGGAGAAAGGGAAGGAAGAATAAAAAGTAGTGTTGGGCTACAGGAGTGAGATGGAGGAATTGCAGGAAAAGAGGCAGGAAGCAGGAGAGTGAGAGAAAAGGAAAGTAGAGACATGCAGCCAGACGAGGGGTTAGTGAGGGAGGATGGGACAGAGAACAGGATGAGAAGGAAATAAGGCAAGGCAAGGACAGGCAAGGACAGGCAAAGCAAGGCTAGGCTGCAGGACATTTTTTCGCTTTATAGTTTCTAGCACATTCGTCTTCAGACTAGGAGTAAGGCCATAAGACCGTATGGATTAGGCCCAGGCAAAAACACCAGCTACTTGAGACACTAAGACTAAGCCTAAAATACGCAGATCTCTCCATAAGGATGGTTTTTATACTGTGGTTCCACAATCTGCTGGCAGTACAAAAAAATAAGCTGCAGATCTCCTTGGGCTGAGTCACGGTGCTTTGGTGCAGGGACCATGCATATCATGGGAATAGTTCACCCTTTCTGCTCTGGTTTTCAGAGTATGACACCAAAACACCCACCTGATGATATCCTTTCAAGAGCAAAGGCAGCAATTTGCAGAATTCCGCTTCTTTGGGGAAGTGAGAAATTGCTGAGCTGCCACCAAGTCCTGCAGTGTCCCTGTCACCTGCAGAGTCACCACATACTCGCCACGGTAGCGGGCATTGTGACAAAGGTTCTATGTCAGCTGGGTGTGGCAGCCAGGCGCCCCCTAGGGGATGGGGAGCCTGTCAGCCCCAGGCCTGTCACTGCCTGCTGCCCCTGCTGTCACCAGCCAGGCCTCTGAAAATTGGTCAAACCATGCCCAGAGTTGGGGCCAATTTGGCCCAAAGTCTTGAAAAGACAAGTCGGGAAGAAAGATATGGGACAGAGGGAGAAAGCGAAGGGAGCAGGAGAAAGGGAAGGAAGAATAAAAAGTAGTATTGGGCTTCAGGAGTGAGATGGAGGAATTGCAGGAAAAGAGGCAGGAAGCAGGAGAGTGAGAGAAAAGGAAAGTACAGACATGCAGCCAGACGAGGGGTTAGTGAGGGAGGATGGGACAGAGAACAGGATGAGAAGGAAGTAAGGTAAGACAAGGACAGGCAAGGACAGGCAAAGCAAGGCTAAGCTGCAGGACATTTTTTGGCTTTATAGTTTCTAGCACATTCGTATTCAGACTAGGAGTAAGGCCATGAGACCGTATGGATTACCCCAAGCAAAAACCCCAGCTACTTGAGACACTAAGACTAAGCCTAAAATACGCAGATCTCTCCATAAGGATGGTTTTTATACTGTGCTTCCACAATCTGCTGGCAGTACAAAATAATAAGCTGCAGATCTCCTTAGGCTGAGTCATGGTGCTTTGGTGCAGGGACCATGCATATCATGGGAATATTTCACCATTTCTGCTCTGGTTTTCAGAGCATGACACCAAAACACCCACCTGATGATATCCTTTCAAGAGCAAAGTCAGCAATTAGCAGAATTCCGCTTCTCTGGGGAAGTGAGAAATTGCTGAGCTGCCACCAAGTCCTGCAGTGTCCCTGTCACCTGCAGAGTCACCACATACTCGCCACGGTAGCAGGCATTGTGACAAAGGTTCTATGTCAGCTGGGTGTGGCAGCCAGGCGCCCCCTAGGGGATGGGGAGCCTGTCAGCCCCGGGCCTGTCACTGCCTGCTGTCCCTGCTGTCACCAGCCAGGCCTCTGAAAATTGGTCAAACCATGCCCAGACTTGGGGCCAATTTGGCCCAAAGTCTTGAAAACACAAGTCGGGAAGAAAGATATGGGACAGAGGGAGAAAGCGAAGGGAGCAGGAGAAAGGGAAGGAAGAATAAAAAGTAGTGTTGGGCTTCAGGAGTGAGATGGAGGAATTGCAGGAAAAGAGGCAGGAAGCAGGAGAGTGAGAGAAAAGGAAAGTAGAGACATGCAGCCAGACGAGGGGTTAGTGAGGGAGGATGGGACAGAGAACAGGATGAGAAGGAAATAAGGCAAGGCAAGGACAGGCAAGGACAGGCAAAGCAAGGCTAAGCTGCAGGACATGTTTTCGCTTTATAGTTTCTAGCACATTCGTCTTCAGACTAGGACTAAGGCCATAAGACCGTATGGATTAGGCCCAAGCAAAAACCCCAGCTACTTGAGACACTAAGACTAAGCCTAAAATACGCAGATCTCTCCATAAAGATGGTTTTTATGCTGTGGTTCCACAATCTGCTGGCAGTACAAAAAAATAAGCTGCAGATCTCCTTGGGCTGAGTCACGGTGCTTTGGTGCAGGGACCATGCATATCATGGGAATATTTCACCCTTTCTGCTCTGATTTTCAGAGTATGACACCAAAACACCCACCTGATGATATCCTTTCAAGAGCAAAGGCAGCAATTTGCAGAATTCCGCTTCTTTGGGGAACTGAGAAATTGCTGAGCTGCCACCAAGTCCTGCAGTGTCCCTGTCACCTGCAGAGTCACCACATACTCGCCACGGTAGCGGGCATTGTGACAAAGGTTCTATGTCAGCTGGGTGTGGCAGCCAGGCGCCCCCTAGGGGATGGGGAGCCTGTCAGCCCTGGGCCTGTCACTGCCTGCTGCCCCTGCTGTCACCAGCCAGGCCTCTGAAAATTGGTCAAACCATGCCCAGAGTTGGGGCCAATTTGGCCCAAAGTCTTGAAAAGACAAGTCGGGAAGAAAGATATGGGACAGAGGGAGAAAGCGAAGGGAGCAGGAGAAAGGGAAGGAAGAATAAAAAGTAGTGTTGGGCTTCAGGAGTGAGATGGAGGAATTGCAGGAAAAGAGGCAGGAAGCAGGAGAGTGAGAGAAAAGGAAAGTACAGACATGCAGCCACACGAGGGGTTAGTGAGGGAGGATGGGACAGAGAACAGGATGAGAAGGAAATAAGGCAAGGCAAGGACAGGCAAGGACAGGCAAAGCAAGGCTAAGCTGCAGGACATTTTTTGGCTTTATAGTTTCTAGCACATTCGTATTCAGACTAGGAGTAAGGCCATGAGACCGTATGGATTACCCCAAGCAAAAACCCCAGCTACTTGAGGCACTAAGACTAAGCCTAAAATACGCAGATCTCTCCATAAGGATGGTTTTTATACTGTGCTTCCACAATCTGCTGGCAGTACAAAAAAATAAGCTGCAGATCTCCTTAGGCTGAGTCATGGTGCTTTGGTGCAGGGACCATGCATATCATGGGAATAGTTCACCATTTCTGCTCTGGTTTTCAGAGTATGACACCAAAACACCCATCTGATGATATCCTTTCAAGAGCAAAGGCAGCAATTTGCAGAATTCCGCTTCTTTAGGGAAGTGAGAAATTGCTGAGCTGCCACCAAGTCCTGCAGTGTCCCTGTCACCTGCAGAGTCACCACATACTCGCCACGGTACCGAGCATTGTGACAAAGGTTCTATGTTAGCTGGGTGTGGCAGCCAGGCGCCCCCTAGGGGATGGGGAGCCTGTCAGCCCCGGGCCTGTCACTGCCTGCTGTCCCTGCTGTCACCAGCCAGGCCTCTGAAAATTGGTCAAACCATGCCCAGACTTGGGGCCAATTTGGCCCAACATCTTGAAAAGACAAGTCGGGAAGAAAGATATGGGACAGAGGGAGAAAGCGAAGGGAGCAGGAGAAAGGGAAGGAAGAATAAAAAGTAGTGTTGGGCTTCAGGAGTGAGATGGAGGAATTGCAGGAAAAGAGGCAGGAAGCAGAGGAGTGAGAGAAAAGGAAAGTAGAGACATGCAGCCAGACGAGGGGTTAGTGAGGGAGGATGGGACAGAGAACAGGATGAGAAGGAAATAAGGCAAGGCAAGGACAGGCAAGGACAGGCAAAGCAAGGCTAAGCTGCAGGACATGTTTTCGCTTTATAGTTTCTAGCACATTCGTCTTCAGACTAGGACTAAGGCCATAAGACCGTATGGATTAGGCCCAAGCAAAAACCCCAGCTACTTGAGACACTAAGACTAAGCCTAAAATACGCAGATCTCTCCATAAGGATGGTTTTTATACTGTGCTTCCACAATCTGCTGGCAGTACAAAAAAATAAGCTGCAGATCTCCTTAGGCTGAGTCATGGTGCTTTGGTGCAGGGACCATGCATATCATGGGAATAGTTCACCATTTCTGCTCTGGTTTTCAGAGCATGACACCAAAACACCCACCTGATGATATCCTTTCAAGTGCAAAGGCAGCAATTTGCAGAATTCCGCTTCTTTGGGGAAGTGAGAAATTGCTGAGCTGCCACCAAGTCCTGCAGTGTCCCTGTCACCTGTAAAGTCACCAGATATTCGCCACGGTAGCGGGCATTGTGACAAAGGTTCTATGTCAGCTGGGTGTGGCAGCCAGGCGCCCCCTAGGGGATGGGGAGCCTGTCAGCCCCGGGCCTGTCACTGCCTGCTGTCCCTGCTGTCACCAGCCAGGCCTCTGAAAATTGGTCAAACCATGCCCAGACTTGGGGCCAATTTTGCCCAAAGTCTTGAAAAGACAAGTCGGGAAGAAAGATATGGGACAGAGGGAGAAAGCGAAGGGAGCAGGAGAAAGGGAAGGAAGAATAAAAAGTAGTGTTGGGCTACAGGAGTGAGATGGAGGAATTTCCATTAAAGAGGCAGGAAGCAGGAGAGTGAGAGAAAAGGAAAGAAGAGACATGCAGCCAGACGAGGGGTAAAGTGAGAGAGGATGGGACAGAGAACAGGATGAGAAGGAAATAAGGCAAGGGAAGGACAGGCAAGGACAGGCAAAGCAAGGCTAGGCTGCAGGACATTTTTTGGCTTTATAGTTTCTAGCACATTCGTCTTCAGACTAGGAATAAGGCCATAAGTCCGTATGGATTAGGCCCAAGCAAAAACCCCAGCTACTTGACACACTAAGACTAAGCCTAAAATACGCAGATCTCTCCATAAGGATGGTTTTTATACTGTGCTTCCACAATCTGCTGGCAGTACAAAAAAATAAGCTGCAGATCTCCTTAGGCTGAGTCATGGTGCTTTGGTGCAGGGACCATGCATATCATGGGAATATTTCACCATTTCTGCTCTGGTTTTCAGAGCATGACACCAAAACACCCACCTGATGATATCCTTTCAAGAGCAAAGGCAGCAATTTGCAGAATTCCGCTTCTTTGGGGAAGTGAGAAATTGCTGAGCTGCCACCAAGTCCTGCAGTGTCCCTGTCACCTGCAGAGTCACCACATACTCGCCACGGTAGCGGGCATTGTGACAAAGGTTCTATGTCAGCTGGGTGTGGCAGCCAGGCGCCCCCTAGGGGTTGGGGAGCCTGTCAGCCCCGGGCCTGTCACTGCCTGCTGTCCCTGCTATCACCAGCCAGGCCTCTGAAAATTGGTCAAACCATGCCCAGACTTGGGGCCAATTTGGCCAAAAGTCTTGAAAAGACAAGTCGGGAAGAAAGATATGGGACAGAGGGAGAAAGCGAAGGGAGCAGGAGAAAGGGAAGGAAGAATAAAAAGTAGTGTTGGGCTACAGGAGTGAGATGGAGGAATTGCAGGAAAAGAGGCAGGAAGCAGGAGAGTGAGAGAAAAGGAAAGTAGAGACATGCAGCCAGACGAGGGGTTAGTGAGGGAGGATGGGACAGAGAACAGGATGAGAAGGAAATAAGGCAAGGCAAGGACAGGCAAGGACAGGCAAAGCAAGGCTAGGCTGCAGGACATGTTTTCGCTTTATAGTTTCTAGCACATTCGTCTTCAGACTAGGAGTAAGGCCATAAGACCGTATGGATTAGGCCCAAGCAAAAACCCCAGCTACTTGACACACTAAGACTAAGCCTAAAATACGCAGATCTCTCCATAAGGATGGTTTTTATACTGTGCTTCCACAATCTGCTGGCAGTACAAAAAAATAAGCTGCAGATCTCCTTAGGCTGAGTCACGGTGCTTTGGTGCAGGGACCATGCATATCATGGGAATAGTTCACCATTTCTGCTCTGGTTTTCAGAGTATGACACCAAAACACCCACCTGATGATATCCTTTCAAGAGCAAAGGCAGCAATTTGCAGAATTCCGCTTCTTTGGGGAAGTGAGAAATTGCTGAGCTGCCACCAAGTCCTGCAGTGTCCCTGTCACCTGTAAAGTCACCAGATATTCGCCACGGTAGCGGGCATTGTGACAAAGGTTCTATGTCAGCTGGGTGTGGCAGCCAGGCGCCCCCTAGGGGATGGGGAGCCTGTCAGCCCCGGGCCTGTCACTGCCTGCTGTCCCTGCTGTCACCAGCCAGGCCTCTGAAAATTGGTCAAACCATGCCCAGACTTGGGGCCAATTTTGCCCAAAGTCTTGAAAAGACAAGTCGGGAAGAAAGATATTGGATAGAGGGAGAAAGCGAAGGGAGCAGGAGAAAGGGAAGGAAGAATAAAAAGTAGTGTTGGGCTACAGGAGTGAGATGGAGGAATTTCCATTAAAGAGGCAGGAAGCAGGAGAGTGAGAGAAAAGGAAAGAAGAGACATGCAGCCAGACGAGGGGTAAAGTGAGAGAGGATGGGACAGAGAACAGGATGAGAAGGAAATAAGGCAAGGGAAGGACAGGCAAGGACAGGCAAAGCAAGGCTAGGCTGCAGGACATTTTTTGGCTTTATAGTTTCTAGCACATTCGTCTTCAGACTAGGAATAAGGCCATAAGACCGTATGGATTAGGCCCAAGCAAAAACCCCAGCTACTTGACACACTAAGACTAAGCCTAAAATACGCAGATCTCTCCATAAGGATGGTTTTTATACTGTGCTTCCAAAATCTGCTGGCAGTACAAAATAATAAGCTGCAGATCTCCTTAGGCTGAGTCATGGTGCTTTGGTGCAGGGACCATGCATATCATGGGAATATTTCACCATTTCTGCTCTGGTTTTCAGAGCATGACACCAAAACACCCACCTGATGATATCCTTTCAAGAGCAAAGGCAGCAATTTGCAGAATTCCGCTTCTCTGGGGAAGTGAGAAATTGCTGAGCTGCCACCAAGTCCTGCAGTGTCCCTGTCACCTGCAGAGTCACCACATACTCGCCACGGTAGCGGGCATTGTGACAAAGGTTCTATGTTAGCTGGGTGTGGCCGCCAGGCGCCCCCTAGGAGATGGGGAGCCTGTCAGCCCTGGGCCTATCACTGCCTGCTGTCCCTGCTGTCACCAGCCAGGCCTCTGAAAATTGGTCAAATCATGCCCAGACTTGGGCCAATTTTGCCCAAAGTCTTGAAAAGACAAGTCGGGAAGAAAGATATGGGACAGAGGGAGAAAGCGAAGGGAGCAGGAGAAAGGGAAGGAAGAATAAAAAGTAGTGTTGGGCTGCAGGAGTGAGATGGAGGAATTGCCATTAAAGAGGCAGGAAGCAGGAGAGTGAGAGAAAAGGAAAGAATAGACATGCAGCCAGATGAGGGGTAAAGTGAGAGAGGATGGGACAGAGAACAGGATGAGAAGGAAATAAGGCAAGGCAAGGACAGGCAAGGACAGGCAAAGCAAGGCTAGGCTGCAGGACATTTTTTCGCTTTATAGTTTCTAGCACATTCGTCTTCAGACCAAGAGTAAGACCATAAGACCGTATGGATTAGGCCCAAGCAAAAACCTCAGGTACTTGAGACACTTAGACTAAGGCTAAAATACGCAGATCTCTCCATAAGGATGGTTTTTATACTGTGCTTCCACAATCTGCTGGCAGTACCAAAAAATAAGCTGCATATCTCCTTAGGCTGAGTCATGGTGCTTTGGTGCAGGGACCATGCATATCATGGGAATATTTCACCATTTCTGCTCTGGTTTTCAGAGTATGACACCAAAACACCCACGGGATGATATCCTTTCAAGAGCAAAGGCAGCAATTTGCAGAATTCCGCTTCTTTGGGAAAGTGAGAAATTGCTGAGCTGCCACCAAGTCCTCCAGTGTCCGTGTCACCTGCAGAGTCACCACATACTCGCCACGGTAGCGGGCATTGTGACAAAGGTTCTATGTCAGCTGGGTGTGGCAGCCATGCGCCCCCTAGGGGATGGGGAGCCTGTCAGCCCCGGGCCTGTCACTGCCTGCTATCCCTGCTGTCACCAGCCAGGCCTCTGAAAATTGGTCAAACCATGCCCAGACTTGGGGCCAATTTGGCCCAAAGTCTTGAAAAGACAAGTCGGGAAGAAAGATATGGGACAGAGGGAGAAAGCGAAGGGAGCAGGAGAAAGGGAAGGAAGAATAGAAAGTAGTGTTGGGCTGCAGGAGTTAGATGGAGGAATTGCAGGAAAAGAGGGAGGAAGTAGGAGAGTGATAGAAAAGGAAAGACGAGACATGCAGCTAGAAGAGGGGTTAGTGAGAGAGGATGGGACAGAGAACAGGATGAGAAGGAAATAAGGCAAGGCAAGGACAGGCAAGGACAGGCAAAGCAAGGCCAAGCTGCAGGACATTTTTTCGCTTTATAGTTTCTAGCACATTCGTCTTCAGACTAGGAGTAAGGCCATAAGACCGTATGGATTAGGCCCAAGCAAAAACCCCAGCTAATTGAGACACTAAGACTAAGCCTAAAATACGCAGATCTCTCCATAAGGATGGTTTTTATACTGTGCTTCCACAATCTGCTGGCAGTACAAAAAAATAAGCTGCAGATCTCCTTAGGCTGAGTCATGGTGCTTTGGTGCAGGGACCATGCATATCATGGGAATAGTTCACCATTTCTGCTCTGGTTTTCAGAGTATGACACCAAAACACCCACCTGATGATATCCTTTCAAGAGCAAAGGCAGCAATTTGCAGAATTCCGCTTCTTTGGGGAAGTGAGAAATTGCTGAGCTGCCACCAAGTCCTGCAGTGTCCCTGTCACCTGCAGAGTCACCACATACTCGCCACGGTAGCGGGCATTGTGACAAAGGTTCTATGTCAGCTGGGTGTGGCAGCCAGGCGCTCCCTAGGGGATGGGGAGCCTGTCAGCCCCGGGCCTGTCACTGCCTGCTGTCCCTGCTGTCACCAGCCAGGCCTCTGAAAATTGGTCAAACCATGCCCAGACTTGGGGTGAATTTGGCCCAAAGTCTTGAAAAGACAAGTCGGGAAGAAAGATATGGGACAGAGGGAGAAAGCGAAGGGAGCAGGAGAAAGGGAAGGAAGAATAAAAAGTAGTGTTGGGCTGCAGGAGTGAGATGGAGGAATTGCCATTAAAGAGGCAGGAAGCAGGAGAGTGAGAGAAAAGGAAAGAATAGACATGCAGCCAGATGAGGGGTAAAGTGAGAGAGGATGGGACAGAGAACAGGATGAGAAGGAAATAAGGCAAGGCAAGGACAGGCAAGGACAGGCAAAGCAAGGCTAGGCTGCAGGACATTTTTTCGCTTTATAGTTTCTAGCACATTCGTCTTCAGACCAAGAGTAAGACCATAAGACCGTATGGATTAGGCCCAAGCAAAAACCTCAGGTACTTGAGACACTTAGACTAAGGCTAAAATACGCAGATCTCTCCATAAGGATGGTTTTTATACTGTGCTTCCACAATCTGCTGGCAGTACCAAAAAATAAGCTGCATATCTCCTTAGGCTGAGTCATGGTGCTTTGGTGCAGGGACCATGCATATCATGGGAATATTTCACCATTTCTGCTCTGGTTTTCAGAGTATGACACCAAAACACCCACGGGATGATATCCTTTCAAGAGCAAAGGCAGCAATTTGCAGAATTCCGCTTCTTTGGGAAAGTGAGAAATTGCTGAGCTGCCACCAAGTCCTCCAGTGTCCGTGTCACCTGCAGAGTCACCACATACTCGCCACGGTAGCGGGCATTGTGACAAAGGTTCTATGTCAGCTGGGTGTGGCAGCCATGCGCCCCCTAGGGGATGGGGAGCCTGTCAGCCCCGGGCCTGTCACTGCCTGCTGTCCCTGCTTTCACCAGCCAGGCCTCTGAAAATTGGTCAAACCATGCCCAGACTTGGGGCCAATTTGGCCCAAAGTCTTGAAATGACAAGTCAGGAAGAAAGATATGGGACAGAGGGAGAAAGCGAAGGGAGCAGGAGAAAGGGAAGGAAGAATAAAAAGTAGTGTTGGGCTGCAGGAGTGAGATGGAGGAATTGCCATTAAAGAGGCAGCAGCAGGAGAGTGAGAGAAAAGGAAAGTAGAGACATGCAGCCAGACGAGGGGTTAGTGAGGGAGGATGGGACAGAGAACAGGATGAGAAGGAAATAAGGCAAGGCAAGGACAGGCAAGGATAGGCAAAGCAAGGCTAAGCTGCAGGACATGTTTTCGCTTTATAGTTTCTAGCACATTCGTCTTCAGACTAGGAGTAAGGCCATAAGACCGTATGGATTAGGCCCAAGCAAAAACCCCAGCTACTTGAGACACTAAGACTAAGCCTAAAATACGCAGATCTCTCCATAAGGATGGTTTTTATACTGTGCTTCCACAATCTGCTGGCAGTACAAAAAAATAAGCTGCAGATCTCCTTAGGCTGAGTCATGGTGCTTTGTTGCAGGGACCATGCATATCATGGGAATATTTCACCATTTCTGCTCTGGTTTTCAGAGTATGACACCAAAACACCCACCTGATGATATCCTTTCAAGAGCAAAGGCAGCAATTTGCAGAATTCCGCTTCTTTGGGGAAGTGAGAAATTGCTGAGCTGCCACCAAGTACTGCAGTGTCCCTGTCACCTGCAGAGTCACCACATACTCGCCACGGTAGCGGGCATTGTGACAAAGGTTCTATGTCAGCTGGGTGTGGCCGCCAGGCGCCCCCTAGGAGATGGGGAGCCTGTCAGCCCCGGGCCTGTCACTGCCTGCTGTCCCTGCTGTCACCAGCCAGGCCTCTGAAAATTGGTCAAACCATGCCCAGACTTGGGGCCAATTTGGCCCAAAGTCTTGAAAAGACAAGTCGGGAAGAAAGATATGGGACAGAGGGAGAAAGCGAAGGGAGCAGGAGAAAGGGAAGGAAGAATAAAAAGTACTGTTGGGCTTCAGGAGTGAGATGGAGGAATTGCAGGAAAAGAGGCAGGAAGCAGGAGAGTGAGAGAAAAGGAAAGTAGAGACATGCAGCCAGACGAGGGGTTAGTGAGGGAGGATGGGACAGAGAACAGGATGAGAAGGAAATAAGGCATGTCAAGGACAGGCAAGGATAGGCAAAGCAAGGCTAAGCTGCAGGACATTTTTTCGCTTTATAGTTTCTAGCACATTCGTCTTCAGACTAGGAGTAAGGCCATAAGACCGTATGGATTAGGCCCAAGCAAAAACCCCAGCTACTTGAGACACTTAGACTAAGCCTAAAATACGCAGATCTCTCCATAAGGATGGTTTTTATACTGTGCTTCCACAATCTGCTGGCAGTACAAAAAAATAAGCTGCATATCTCCTTAGGCTGAGTCATGGTGCTTTGGTGCAGGGACCATGCATATCATGGGAATAGTTCACCATTTCTGCTCTGGCTTTCAGAGTATGACACCAAAACACCCACCTGATGATATCCTTTCAAGAGCAAAGGCAGCAATTTGCAGAATTCCCCTTCTTTGGGGAAGTGAGAAATTGCTGAGCTGCCACCAAGTCCTGCAGTGTCCCTGTCACCTGCAGAGTCACCACATACTCGCCACGGTAGCGGGCATTGTGACAAAGGTTCTATGTCAGCTGGGTGTGGCAGCCATGCGCCCCCTAGGGGATGGGGAGCCTGTCAGCCCCGGGCCTGTCACTGCCTGCTGTCCCTGCTGTCACCAGCCAGGCCTCTGAAAATTGGTCAAACCATGCCCAGACTTGGGGTGAATTTGGCCCAAAGTCTTGAAAAGACAAGTCAGGAAGAAAGATATGGGACAGAGGGAAAAAGCGAAGGGAGCAGGAGAAAGGGAAGGAAGAATAAAAAGTAGTGTTGGGCTGCAGGAGTGAGATGGAGGAATTGCAAGAAAAGACGCAGGAAGCAGGAGAGTGAGAGAAAAGTTAAGACGACACATGCAGCCATACGAGGGGTTAGTGAGAGAGGGTGGGACAGAGAACAGGATGAGAAGGAAATAAGGCAAGGCAAGGACAGGCAAGGACAGGCAAAGCAAGGCTAGGCTGCAGGACATTTTTTTGCTTTATAGATTCTAGCACATTCGTCTTCAGACTAGGAGTAAGGCCATAAGACCGTATGGATTAGGCCCAAGCAAAAAGCCCAGCTACTTGAGACACTTAGACTAAGCCTAAAATACGCAGATCTCTCCATAAGGATGGTTTTTATACTGTGCTTCCACAATCTGCTGGCAGTACAAAAAAATAAGCTGCAGATCTCCTTAGGCTGAGTCATGGTGCTTTGTTGCAGGGACCATGCATATCATGGGAATATTTCACCATTTCTGCTCTGGTTTTCAGAGTATGACACCAAAACACCCACCTGATGATATCCTTTCAAGAGCAAAGGCAGCAACTTGCAGAATTCCGCTTCTTTGGGGAAGTGAGAAATTGCTGAGCTGCCACCAAGTCCTGCAGTGTCCCTGTCACCTGCAGAGTCACCACATACTCGCCACGGTAGCGGGCATTGTGACAAAGGTTCTATGTCAGCTGGGTGTGGCAGCCATGCGCCCCCTAGGGGATGGGGAGCCTGACAGCCCCGGGCCTGTCACTGCCTGCTGTCCCTGCTGTCACCAGCCAGGCCTCTGAAAATTGGTCAAACCATGCCCAGACTTGGGGCCAATTTGGCCCAAAGTCTTGAAAAGACAAGTCGGGAAGAAAGATATGGGACAGAGGGAGAAAGCGAAGGGAGCAGGAGAAAGGGAAGGAAGAATAGAAAGTAGTGTTGGGCTGCAGGAGTTAGATGGAGGAATTGCAGGAAAAGAGGGAGGAAGTAGGAGAGTGATAGAAAAGGAAAGAAGAGACATGCAGCCAGAAGAGGGGTTAGTGAGAGAGGATGGGACAGAGAACAGGATGAGAAGGAAATAAGGCAAGGCAAGGACAGGCAAGGACAGGCAAAGCAAGGCTAGGCTGCAGGACATTTTTTCGCTTTGTAGTTTCTAGCACATTTGTCTTCAGACTAGGAGTAAGGCCATAAGACCGTATGGATTAGGCCCAAGCAAAAACCCCAGCTACTTGAGACACTTAGACTAAGCCTAAAATACGCAGATCTCTCCATAAGGATGGTTTTTGTACTGTGCTTCCACAATCTGCTGGCAGTACAAAAAAATAAGCTGCAGATCTCCTTAGGCTGAGTCATGGTGCTTTGGTGCAGGGACCATGCATATCATGGGAATATTTCAACATTTCTGCTCTGGTTTTCAGAGTATGACACCAAAACACCCACCTGATGATATCCTTTCAAGAGCAGAGGCAGGAACTTGCAGAATTCCGCTTGTTTGGGGAAGTGAGAAATTGCTGAGCTGCCACCAAGTCCTGCAGTGTCCCTGTCACCTGCAGAGTCACCACATACTCGCCACGGTAGCGGGCATTGTAACAAAGGTTCTATGTCAGCTGGGTGTGGCAGCCAGGCGCCCCCTAGGGGATGGGGAGCCTGTCAGCCCCGGGCCTGTCACTGCCTGCTGTCCCTGCTTTCACCAGCCAGGCCTCTGAAAATTGGTCAAACCATGCCCAGACTTGGGGCCAATTTGGCCCAAAGTCTTGAAAAGACAAGTCAGGAAGAAAGATATGGGACAGAGGGAGAAAGCGAAGGGAGCAGGAGAAAGGGAAGGAAGAATAAAAAGTAGTGTTGGGCTGCAGGAGTGAGATGGAGGAATTGCCATTAAAGAGGCAGCAGCAGGAGAGTGAGAGAAAAGGAAAGTAGAGACATGCAGCCAGACGAGGGGTTAGTGAGGGAGGATGGGACAGAGAACAGGATGAGAAGGAAATAAGGCAAGGCAAGGACAGGCAAGGATAGGCAAAGCAAGGCTAAGCTGCAGGACATGTTTTCGCTTTATAGTTTCTAGCACATTCGTCTTCAGACTAGGAGTAAGGCCATAAGACCGTATGGATTAGGCCCAAGCAAAAACCCCAGCTACTTGAGACACTAAGACTAAGCCTAAAATACGCAGATCTCTCCATAAGGATGGTTTTTATACTGTGCTTCCACAATCTGCTGGCAGTACCAAAAAATAAGCTGCATATCTCCTTAGGCTGAGTCATGGTGCTTTGGTGCAGGGACCATGCATATCATGGGAATATTTCACCATTTCTGCTCTGGTTTTCAGAGTATGACACCAAAACACCCACGGGATGATATCCTTCCAAGAGCAAAGGCAGCAATTTGCAGAATTCCCCTTCTTTGGGAAAGTGAGAAATTGCTGAGCTGCCACCAAGTCCTGCAGTGTCCCTGTCACCTGCAGAGTCACCACATACTCGCCACGGTAGCGGGCATTGTGACAAAGGTTCTATGTCAGCTGGGTGTGGCAGCCATGCGCCCCCTAGGGGATGGGGAGCCTGTCAGCCCCGGGCCTGTCACTGCCTGCTGTCCCTGCTGTCACCAGCCAGGCCTCTGAAAATTGGTCAAACCATGCCCAGACTTGGGGCCAATTTGGCCCAAAGTCTTGAAAAGACAAGTCGGGAAGAAAGATATGGGACAGAGGGAGAAAGCGAAGGGAGCAGGAGAAAGGGAAGGAAGAATAGAAAGTAGTGTTGGGCTGCAGGAGTTAGATGGAGGAATTGCAGGAAAAGAGGGAGGAAGTAGGAGAGTGATAGAAAAGGAAAGACGAGACATGCAGCTAGAAGAGGGCTTAGTGAGAGAGGATGGGACAGAGAACAGGATGAGAAGGAAATAAGGCAAGGCAAGGACAGGCAAGGACAGGCATAGCAAGGCTAGGCTGCAGGACATTTTTTCGCTTTGTAGTTTCTAGCACATTTGTCTTCAGACTAGGAGTAAGGCCATAAGACAGTATGGATTAGGCCCAAGCAAAAACCCCAGCTACTTGAGACACTTAGACTAAGCCTAAAATACGCAGATCTCTCCATAAGGATGGTTTTTGTACTGTGCTTCCACAATCTGCTGGCAGTACAAAAAAATAAGCTGCAGATCTCCTTAGGCTGAGTCATGGTGCTTTGGTGCAGGGACCATGCATATCATGGGAATATTTCAACATTTCTGCTCTGGTTTTCAGAGTATGACACCAAAACACCCACCTGATGATATCCTTTCAAGAGCAGAGGCAGGAACTTGCAGAATTCCGCTTGTTTGGGGAAGTGAGAAACTGCTGAGCTGCCACCAAGTCCTGCAGTGTCCCTGTCACCTGCAGAGTCACCACATACTCGCCACGGTAGCGGGCATAGTGACAAAGGTTCTAGTTCAGCTGGGTGTGGCAGCCAGGCGCCTGCTAGGGGATGGGGAGCCTGTCAGCCCCGGGCCTGTCACTGCCTGCTGTCCCTGCTGTCACCAGCCAGGCCTCTGAAAATTGGTCAAACCATGCCCAGACTTGGGGCCAGTTTGGCCCAACGTCTTGAAAAGACAAGTCGGGAAGAAAGATATGGGACAGAGGGAGAAAGCGAAGGGAGCAGGAGAAAGGGAAGGAAGAATAAAAAGTACTGTTGGGCTTCAGGAGTGAGATGGAGGAATTGCAGGAAAAGAGGCAGGAAGCAGGAGAGTGAGAGAAAAGGAAAGTAGAGACATGCAGCCAGACGAGGGGTTAGTGAGGGAGGATGGGACAGAGAACAGGATGAGAAGGAAATAAGGCAAGGCAAGGACAGGCAAGGATAGGCAAAGCAAGGCTAAGCTGCAGGACATGTTTTCGCTTTATAGTTTCTAGCACATTCGTCTTCAGACTAGGAGTAAGGCCATAAGACCGTATGGATTAGGCCCAAGCAAAAACCCCAGCTACTTGAGACACTAAGACTAAGCCTAAAATACGCAGATCTCTCCATAAGGATGGTTTTTATACTGTGCTTCCACAATCTGCTGGCAGTACCAAAAAATAAGCTGCATATCTCCTTAGGCTGAGTCATGGTGCTTTGGTGCAGGGACCATGCATATCATGGGAATATTTCACCATTTCTGCTCTGGTTTTCAGAGTATGACACCAAAACACCCACGGGATGATATCCTTCCAAGAGCAAAGGCAGCAATTTGCAGAATTCCCCTTCTTTGGGAAAGTGAGAAATTGCTGAGCTGCCACCAAGTCCTGCAGTGTCCCTGTCACCTGCAGAGTCACCACATACTCGCCACGGTAGCGGGCATTGTGACAAAGGTTCTATGTCAGCTGGGTGTGGCAGCCATGCGCCCCCTAGGGGATGGGGAGCCTGTCAGCCCTGGGCCTGTCACTGCCTGCTGTCCCTGCTGTCACCAGCCAGGCCTCTGAAAATTGGTCAAACCATGCCCAGACTTGGGGCCAATTTGGCCCAAAGTCTTGAAAAGACAAGTCGGGAAGAAAGATATGGGACAGAGGGAGAAAGCGAAGGGAGCAGGAGAAAGGGAAGGAAGAATAGAAAGTAGTGTTGGGCTGCAGGAGTTAGATGGAGGAATTGCAGGAAAAGAGGGAGGAAGTAGGAGAGTGATAGAAAAGGAAAGACGAGACATGCAGCTAGAAGAGGGCTTAGTGAGAGAGGATGGGACAGAGAACAGGATGAGAAGGAAATAAGGCAAGGCAAGGACAGGCAAGGACAGGCATAGCAAGGCTAGGCTGCAGGACATTTTTTCGCTTTGTAGTTTCTAGCACATTTGTCTTCAGACTAGGAGTAAGGCCATAAGACAGTATGGATTAGGCCCAAGCAAAAACCCCAGCTACTTGAGACACTTAGACTAAGCCTAAAATACGCAGATCTCTCCATAAGGATGGTTTTTGTACTGTGCTTCCACAATCTGCTGGCAGTACAAAAAAATAAGCTGCAGATCTCCTTAGGCTGAGTCATGGTGCTTTGGTGCAGGGACCATGCATATCATGGGAATATTTCAACATTTCTGCTCTGGTTTTCAGAGTATGACACCAAAACACCCACCTGATGATATCCTTTCAAGAGCAGAGGCAGGAACTTGCAGAATTCCGCTTGTTTGGGGAAGTGAGAAACTGCTGAGCTGCCACCAAGTCCTGCAGTGTCCCTGTCACCTGCAGAGTCACCACATACTCGCCACGGTAGCGGGCATTGTAACAAAGGTTCTATGTCAGCTGGGTGTGGCAGCCAGGCGCCCCCTAGGGGATGGGGAGCCTGTCAGCCCCGGGCCTGTCACTGCCTGCTGTCCCTGCTGTCACCAGCCAGGCCTCTGAAAATTGGTCAAACCATGCCCAGACTTGGGGTGAATTTGGCCCAACGTCTTGAAAAGACAAGTCGGGAAGAAAGATATGGGACAGAGGGAGAAAGCGAAGGGAGCAGGAGAAAGGGAAGGAAGAATAAAAAGTACTGTTGGGCTTCAGGAGTGAGATGGAGGAATTGCAGGAAAAGAGGCAGGAAGCAGGAGAGTGAGAGAAAAGGAAAGTAGAGACATGCAGCCAGACGAGGGGTTAGTGAGGGAGGATGGGACAGAGAACAGGATGAGAAGGAAATAAGGCAAGGCAAGGACAGGCAAGGATAGGCAAAGCAAGGCTAAGCTGCAGGACATTTTTTCGCTTTATAGTTTCTAGCACATTCGTCTTCAGACTAGGAGTAAGGCCATAAGACCGTATGGATTAGGCCCAAGCAAAAACCCCAGCTACTTGAGACACTTAGACTAAGCCTAAAATACGCAGATCTCTCCATAAGGATGGTTTTTATACTGTGCTTCCACAATCTGCTGGCAGTACAAAAAAATAAGCTGCAGATCTCCTTAGGCTGAGTCATGGTGCTTTGGTGCAGGGACCATGCATATCATGGGAATAGTTCACCATTTCTGCTCTGGCTTTCAGAGTATGACACCAAAACACCCACGGGATGATATCCTTTCAAGAGCAAAGGCAGCAATTTGCAGAATTCCCCTTCTTTGGGGAAGTGAGAAATTGCTGAGCTGCCACCAAGTCCTGCAGTGTCCCTGTCACCTGCAGAGTCACCACATACTCGCCACGGTAGCGGGCATTGTGACAAAAGTTCTAGTTCAGCTGGGTGTGGCAGCCAGGCGCCCCCTAGGGGATGGGGAGCCTGTCAGCCCCGGGCCTGTCACTGCCTGCTGTCCCTGCTGTCACCAGCCAGGCCTCTGAAAATTGGTCAAACCATGCCCAGACTTGGGGTGAATTTGGCCCTAAGTCTTGAAAAGACAAGTCGGGAAGAAAGATATGGGACAGAGGGAGAAATCGAAGGGAGCAGGAGAAAGGGAAGGAAGAATAAAAAGTAGTGTTGGGCTGCAGGAGTGAGATGGAGGAATTGCAAGAAAAGACGCAGGAAGCAGGAGAGTGAGAGAAAAGTTAAGACGACACATGCAGCCATACGAGGGGTTAGTGAGAGAGGGTGGGACAGAGAACAGGATGAGAAGGAAATAAGGCAAGGCAAGGACAGGCAAGGACAGGCAAAGCAAGGCTAGGCTGCAGGACATTTTTTTGCTTTATAGATTCTAGCACATTCGTCTTCAGACTAGGAGTAAGGCCATAAGACCGTATGGATTAGGCCCAAGCAAAAAGCCCAGCTACTTGAGACACTTAGACTAAGCCTAAAATACGCAGATCTCTCCATAAGGATGGTTTTTATACTGTGCTTCCACAATCTGCTGGCATTACAAAAAAATAAGCTGCAGATCTCCTTAGGCTGAGTCATGGTGCTTTGGTGCAGGGACCATGCATATCATGGGAATATTTCACCATTTCTGCTCTGGTTTTCAGAGTATGACACCAAAACACCCACCTGATGATATCCTTTCAAGAGCAAAGGCAGCAACTTGCAGAATTCCGCTTCTTTGGGGAAGTGAGAAATTGCTGAACTGACACCAAGTCCTGCAGTGTCCCTGTCACCTGCAGAGTCACCACATACTCGCCACGCTAGCGGGCATTGTGACAGAGGCTCTATGTCAGCTGGGTGTGGCAGCCAGGCGCCCCCTAGGGGATGGGGAGCCTGCCAGCCCCGGGCCTGTCACTGCCTGCTGTCCCTGCTGTCACCAGCCAGGCCTCTGAAAATTGGTCAAACCATGCCCAGACTTGGGGCCAATTTGCCCCAAAGTCTTGAAAAGACAAGTCGGGAAGAAAGATATGGGACAGAGGGAGAAAGCAAAGGGAGCAGGAGAAAGGGAAGGAAGAATAAAAAGTAGTGTTGGGCTGCAGGAGTGAGATGGAGGAATTGCAGGAAAAGAGGGAGGAAGAAGGAGAGTGATAGAAAAGGAAAGACGAGACATGCAGCCAGACGAGGGGTTAGTGAGGGAGGATGGGACAGAGAACAGGATGAGAAGGAAATAAGACAAGGCAAGGACAGGCAAGGACAGGCAAAGCAAGGCTAGGCTGCAGGACATTTTTTGGCTTTATAGTTTCTAGCACATTTGTTTTCAGACTAGGAGTAAGGCCATAAGACCGTATGGATTAGGCCCAAGCAAAAACCCCAGCTACTTGAGACACTTAGACTAAGCCTAAATTACGCAGATCTCTCTATATGTATGGTTTTTATACTGTGCTTCCACAATCTGCTGGCAGTACAAAAATATAAGCTGCAGATCTCTAATGCTGAGTAATGGTGCTTTGGTGCAGGGACCATGCTTATCATGGGAATATTTCACCATTTCTGCTCTGGTTTTCAGTGTATGACACCAAAACACCCACCTGATGATATCCTTTCAAGAGCAAAGGCAGCAATT
Organism: Columba livia; assembly: GCF_036013475.1. Taxonomy (NCBI): domain Eukaryota; kingdom Metazoa; phylum Chordata; class Aves; order Columbiformes; family Columbidae; genus Columba; species Columba livia. The sequence continues at coordinate 1,688,199 of NW_027043009.1, read as the reverse complement.
TGCAGAATTCCGCTTCTTTGGGAAAGTGAGAAATTGCTGACCTGACACCAAGTCCTGCAGTGTCCCTGTCACCTGCAGAGTCACCACATACTCGCCACGGTAGCGGGCATTGTGACAAAGTTTCTATGTCAGCTGGGTGTGGCAGTCAGGTGCCCCCTAGGGGATGGGGAGCCTGTCAGCCCCGGGCCTGTCACTGCCTGCTGTCCCTGCTTTCACCAGCCAGGCCTCTGAAAATTGGTACAACCATGCCCAGACTTGGGGCAAATTTGGCCCAAAGTCTCCAACTGACAAGAGGGAAGAAAGATATGGGACAGAGGGAGAAAGCGAAGGGAGCAGGAGAAAGGGAAGGAAGAATAAATAGTAGTGTTGGGCTGCAGGAGTGAGATGGAGGAATTGCAAGAAAAGAGGCAGGAATCAGGAGAGTGAGAGAAAAGGAAAGACGAGATATGCAGCGAGACGAGGGGTTAGTGAGAGAGGATGGGACAGAGAACAGGATGAGAAGGTAATAACGCAAGGCAAGGACAGGCAAGGACAGGCAAAGCAAGGCTAGGCTGCAGGACATTTTTTCGCTTTATAGTTTCTAGCACATTCGTCTTCAGACTAGGAGTAAGGCCATAAGACCGTATGGATTAGGCCCAAGCAAAAACCCCATCTCCTTGAGACACTTAGACTAAGCCTAAATTACGCAGATCTCTCCATAAGGATGGTTTTTATACTGTGCTTCCACAATCTGCTGGCATTACAAAAATATAAGCTGCAGATCTCTTAGGTTGGGTCATGGTGCTTTGGTGCATGGACCATACATATCATGAGAATATTTCACCATTTCAGCTCTGGTTTTCAGTGTATGACACCAAAACACCCACCTGATGATATCCTTTCAAGACCAAAGGCAGCAATTTGCAGAATTCCGCTTCTTTGTGGAAGTGAGAAATTGCTGAACTGACATTAAGTCCTGCAGTGTCCCTGTCACCTGCAGAGTCACCACATACTCGCCACGGTAGCGGGCATTGTGACAAAGGTTCTATGTCAGCTGGGTGTGGCAGCCAGGCGCCCCCTAGGAGATGGGGAGCCTGTCAGCCCCGGGCCTGTCACTGCCTGCTGTCCCTGCTTTCACCATCCAGGCCTCCGAAAATTGGTCAAACCATGCCCAGACTTGGGGCCAATTTGGCCCAAAGTCTCCAACAGACAAGTTGGGAAGAAAGATATGGGACAGAGGGAGAAAGCGAAGGGAGCAGGAGAAAGGGAAGGAAGAATAAAAAGTAGTGTTGGGCTTCAGGAGTGAGATGGAGGAATTGCAAGAAAAGAGGCAGGAATCAGGAGAGTGAGAGAAAAGGAAATAAGAGACATGCAGCCAGACGAGGGGTTAGTGAGAGAGGATGGGAGAGAGAACAGGATGAGAAGGAAATAAGGCAAGGCAAGGACAGGCAAGGATAGGCAAAGCAAGGCTAGGCTGCAGGACATCTTTTCGCTTTATAGTTTCTAGCACATTCATCTTCAGACCAGGAGTAAGGCCATAAGACCGTATGGATTAGGCCCAAGCAAATACCCCAGCTACTTGAGACACTTAGACTAAGCCTAAAACACACAGATCTCTCCATAAGCATGGTTTTTATACTGTGCTTCAACAATCTGCTGGCAGTACAAAAACATAAGCTGCAGATCTCTTAGGCTGAGTCATGGTGCTTTGGTGCATGGACCATACATATCATGAGAATATTTCACCATTTCAGCTCTGGTTTTCAGTGTATGACACCAAAACACCCACCTGATGATATCCTTTCAACAGCAAAGGCAGTAATTTGAAGAATTCCGCTTCTTTGGGAAAGTGAGAAATTGCTGAACTGACACCAAGTCCTGCAGTGTCTCTGTCACCTGCAGAGTCACCACATACTCGCCACGGCAGCGGGCATTGTGACAAAGGTTCTATGTCAGCTGGGTGTGGCAACCAGGCACCCACTAGGGGATGGGGAGCCTGTCAACCCCGGGCCTGTCACTGCCTGCTGTCCCTGCTGTCACCAGCCAGGCCTCTGAAAATTGGTCAAACCATGCCCAGACTTGGGCCCAACTTGGCCCAAAGTCTTGAAAAGACAAGTTGGGAAGAAAGATATGGGACAGAGGGAGAAAGCGAAGGGAGCAGGAGAAAGGGAAGGAAGAATAAAAAGTAGTGTTGGGCTGCAGGAGTGAGATGGAGGAATTGCAAGAAAAGACGCAGGAAGCAGGAGAGTGAGAGAAAAGTTAAGACGACACATGCAGCCAGACGAGGGGTTAGTGGGAGAAGATTGGACAGAGAACAGGACGAGAAGGAAATAAGGCAAGGGAAGGACAGGCAAGGACAGGCAAAGCAAGGCTAGGCTGCAGGACATTTTTTTGCTGTATAGTTTCTAGCACTTTCATCTTCAGACTAGGACTAAGGCCATAAAACTGTATGGAATAGGCCCAAGCAAATACCCTAGCTACTTGAGACACTTAGACTAAGCCTAAAATACGCAGATCTCTCCATAAGGATGGTTTTTATACTGTGCTTCCACAATCTGCTGGCAGTACAAAAACATAAGCTGCAGATCTCTTAGGTTGAGTCATGGTGGTTTGGTGCATGAGCCATAAATATCATGAGAATATTTCACATTTTCAGCTCTGGTTTTCAGTGTATGACACCAAAACACCCACCTGATGATATCCTTTCAAGAGCAAAGGCAGCAATTTGCAGAATTCCTCTTCTTTGGGGAAGTGAGAAATTGCTGAGCTGTCACCAAGTCCTGCAGTGTCCCTGTCACCTGCAGAGTCACCACATACTTGCCAATGTAGCGGGCATTGTGACAAAGGTTCTATGTCAGCCGGGTGTGGCAGCCAGGCGCCCCCTAGCGGATGGGGAGCCTGTCAGCCCCGGGCCTCTCACTGCCTGCTGTCCCTGCTTTCACCAGCCAGGCCTCCGAAAATTGGTCAAACCATGCCCAGACTTGGGGCCAATTTGGCCCAAAGTCTCCAACAGACAAGTTGGGAAGAAAGATATGGGACAGAGGGAGAAAGCGAAGGGAGCAGGAGAAAGGGAAGGAAGAATAAAAAGTAGTGTTGGGCTGCAGGAGTGAGATGGAGGAATTGCAAGAAAAGACGGAGGAAGCAGGAGAGTGATAGAAAAGGAAAGACGAGACATGTAGCCAGACGAGGGGTTAGTGAGAGAGGATGGGACAGAGAAGAGGATGAGAAAGTAATAAGGCAAAGGAAGGACAGGCAAGGACAGGCAAAGCAAGGCTAGGCTGCAGGACATTTTTTCGCTTTATAGTTTCTAGCACATTCGTCTTCAGACTAGGAGTAAGGCCATAAGACCGTATGGATTAGGCCCAAGCAAAAACCCCAGCTACTTGAGACACTTAGACTAAGCCTAAAATACGCAGATCTCTCCATAAGGATGGTTTTTATACTGTGCTTCCACAATCTGCTGGCAGTACCAAAAAATAAGCTGCAGATCTCCTTAGGCTGAGTCATGGTACTTTGGTGCAGGGACCATGCATATCATGGGAATATTTCACCATTTCTGCTCTGGTTTTCAGAGTATGACACCAAAACACCCACCTGATGATATCCTTTCAAGACCAAAGGCAGCAATTTGCAGAATTCCGCTTCTTTGGGGAAGTGAGAAATTGCTGAGCTGACACCAAGTCCTGCAGTGTCCCTGTCACCTGCAGAGTCACTGCATCCTCTCCAAGATAGCAGGCATTGTGACAAAGGTTCTATGTCAGCTGGGTGTGGCAGCAAGGCGACCCTAGGTGATGGGGAGCCTGTCAGCCCCGGGCCTGTCACTGCCTGCTGTCCCTGCTCTCACTAGCCAGGCCTCTGAAAACAGGTCAAACCATGCCAAGACTTGGGGCCAATTTGGCCCAAAGTGTCCAACAGACAAGTCGGGAAGAATCATGTGGGACAGAGGGAGAAAGCGAAGGGAGCAGAACAAAGGGAAGGAAGAATAAGAAGTAGTGTTGGGCTGCAGGAGTGAGATGGAGGAATTGCAGGAAAATAGGCAGGAAGGAAGAGAATGACAGAAAAGGAAAGAAGAGACATGCAGCCAGACAGGGGGTTAGTGAGAGAGGATGGGACAGAGAACAGGATGAGAAGGAAATAAGGCAAGGCAAGGACCGACAAGGACAGACAAGGCAAGGGTAGGCTGCAGGACATTTTTTTGCTTTGTAGTTTCTAGCACATTCGTCTTCAGACAAGGAGGAAATCCACAAGACCGTATGGATTAGGCCGAAGAAAAAAAACCCAGCTACTTGAGACACTTAGACTAAGCCTAAAATACGCAGATCTCTCCATAAGGATGGTTTTTATACTGTACTTGCACAATCTGCTGACAGTACAAAAAAATAAGCTGCATATCTCCTTATGCTGAGTCATAGTGCAGTGGGGCAGGGACCATGCATATCATGGGAATATTTCTCCATTTCTGCTCTGGTTTTCCGTGTATTACACCAGAAACACCCACCTGATGACATCCTTTCAAGAGCAAAGGCAGCAATTTGCAGAATTCCGCTTTTTTGGGGAAGTAAGAGATTGCTGAGCTGACACCAAGTCCTGCAGTGTCCCTGTCACCCGCAGAGTCACCGCATCCTCGCCACGCTAGCAGGCATTGTGACAAAGGTTCTATGTCATCTGGGTGTGGCAGCCAAGCGCCCCCTACGGGATGGGGAGCCTGTCATACCCGGTCCTGTCACTGCCTGCTGGCTCTGCTGTCACCAGCCAGGCCTCTGAAATCTTGTCAAACCATGCCCAGACGTGGGGCCAGTTTGGTCCGAAGTCTCCAACAGAGAAGTCGAGAGGAACTATATGGGACATAGGGAGAAAGCGAAGGGAGCAGGAGAAAGGGAAGGAAGAATAAAAAGTAGTGTTGGTCTGCAGGAGTGAAATGGAGGAAATGCAATAAAAGAGGCAGGAAGCAGGAGAGTGAGAGAAAAGGAACGAAGAGACATGCAGCCAGACGAGGGTTTAACGAGAGAGAATGGGACAGAGAACAGGATGAGGAGGAAATAAGGCAAGGCAAGGACAGGCAAGGACAGGCAAGGCAAGCCTAGGCTGCAAGACATTTTTTGGCTTTATAGTTTCTAGCACATTCTTCTTCAGACTAGGATTAAAGCCATAAAACCGTATGGATTAGGCCCAAGCAAAAACCCCAGCTACTTGAGACATTTAGACTAAGCCTAAAATACGAAGATCTCTCCATAAGAATGGTTTTTATACTGTACTTCCACAATCTGCAGGCAGTACAAAAAAATAAGCTGCAGGTCTCCTTAGGCTGAGTCATGGTGCTTTGGGGCGGGGATCATGCATATCATGGGCATATTTCACTATTACTGGTCTGGTTTTCAGCGTATTACACCGAAACACCCACCTGATGACATCCTTTCAAGAGCAAAGGTTCGCGGTTGAGGCGTACAAACGACATGGACCAAGTTCTTTCAAGATGAAAGTAATAGATGCCATTTATTGCTACAAGTGCATTTTTATACAATTCTACCAGTTCATGTGTCTTTTCAATATTGGTTACAAGTTTCAGCACTGACATCTCATTGGTTAATTTTTCTATCATCCATGTTATTCTTCTATCCCCTTCTTTCTCACGGGTACATCTCTCCCCTCTCCGGATACTCCTTTACTCCCATCCTTCTCAAGGGTAAATCTTAATATCTCAAGGCTGATCTCTACTCTCATATTTTCTGTCAAGGATTCCACAGACCCGCTGCAGTTTCCCACAATTCCCCCTTTTTTTATTTTTGCTAAAAATGCTGCCCTCATTGTCCACTGCAGGGCCCTTTGCAGCAGAGAAATCATGCATGGCAACATTAGTAACAGAACCACAACAACCATCAAAATGATCAGTCCTGTTTTCACTACTGATAACAACCATCCTAGAAACCCTCAACCACTAATCAATTTATTTAACAAATCCCATCGAAGTCTTCACACCCATGTCCTTGAGCTAATAACAAAAAATCTATCGCGACCCCACTCTGCCATGTGGCATGTCTTACAGAATGTACTTCTAGAAAAAGTCCACTTAAAGCCTTTTAAGTTCTGTTAGTTTGCTTAACTAGTCAGCATCCTAATTTTCTAAAATATTTAAAGCTTTTAGCTGTGCCAACACCAGATACAAGAGATTCTAAAACCCTTAACCTTGAACCCCAAAAATCTACATTATCATCACATTTTGACTCATATACACGCAAAAAGTGTTTTTCTCATCTTGCTCTTCTGTGATCTATTATCTATTATACATTGGGCGTTAAGAGAGTTAATAGTCCCAAAATACACAGTCCTTCAACAGCATTAGAAGGAATTCCTGGTCAGGCTCTATCTCCACAGATCAAGAATACACCATACAGGAGGTTTTGGGGTCGCTGTTCCCACATTATCAATGACATCCCTTGGATTCTTCTGCGAGCCATTACACCATTGAGTTTCATTTCTATAGTCACCAAAGGTAGAATTAACATTTTGCAGTTTTATTCATTCATTTTCTCGTATATTGTTCTGACACTTTTCACAAACCAGGTTGATACAAGTGTCCATGGGCATAGATGCCAGCAATTCCAGTTCCTGTGGTTCAATGTCTATTTCCGGGAGACAGTTAATCCAAAGTGCCATGTTAGTATTATTACAGTTTGTTGCAATGCCTCTGCACCAACCTCTATTTCGAAACAGTTGTGTGATGCTGCTGTAGTCATCAAGGGGGATGCCAACCAAGCATGTGTGGAACGGGTTTTCCAGAGATGCCATAGCTAGGCATATGGAGTCCTGGTCAGTCATGTTGGTTAAAGTACTCCACATGTTAGTCTTTGTCTGTGCGGGCATCCAAAACACAGCAGCTGCAACAATCATTGTCAGGAAGATAACACAGGTTTCACATTTCGTGCTGGCAACCATTGCGGCCCTTGATCTGTAAAGACATAAGCATAGCCTCTCCCCCAGGTTATCAATTGATGTGGCCTTTTCCATTGACCATTAACTAGTGATTTGGCCATAACTAATGTAGGTTCTTTCTGATTTAGCATGGTTTTGGGTCACACTTGCAAAGTATTTCATCACATACAATGCTTTTGACAATAGGTGTTGTGGTGTTTTCCCTACTTCTCCCCCCTTTTTGTTTAAAAAAGAACAGAACCAAAACAAAAAACACAGTTCAGAAGGAGATACGTGCATTGGACCTTGACTACGTACTCAGAATCACAAATCAAATTTAGAGGTTCCTCCTTAAAAAGCTCTAAGTAATGTAAAGCTGTGTCAAGTTCTGCTAATTGGGTTGAACCTTCAATAATTTTTACAGAATGATGCCAATTGTTATCTTCACACCAAACCACTACAGCTTTATGGGACTTCCCAGAACCAGCAACAAAAACTTTGCAAGTATGTAGGATCAGACCAAATACAAGTATGGCCTATGACCTGATGTGAAAGACTTGCAGGTTCTGCAGCAATTTACATTTTACATTTATGCATGCCAAAAGCTGTGCTGTTAAGAAAACCAGCTAGTGCAATTTACAAAGACATAGATTACAAATAAAATTAAAAAATCAGAATTACATTTCACAAATGGTACATATATGACAAAAGGATCATGGCCTATTGAAACTTAAATTCATTCCCTGCTTTTCTTGATCAGAGTAAAAAGCAGTATATCAGTCTGCTAGCAATCTCATCATACTGTTCCACAATAGCCACAGGTTGTTTCTATGTTGTAGCTATAAATAGACAAATCTGCAAGTCCAATTGAATGCAGTCAGCCTGTAAAGTTGTCATAAATTTATTCCTCAAAGTTTCCAACTCCATTTTGGCTGTCATATTTATTGGATATTGTTTTCCCTTACCAGATCGAAGTCCTGTTTCAGATCAATCAGTGTAGTATTTGCTTTATCGAAACATTGGCTGTTAATACTAGTGGAAATACAGCATTTGAAATTTCCTTGGAGATTTCTCACTTGCAGCAAGCAGATATGCGCCATCCAAGCAGCTTCTTGTAGGCCATGCAACTAAACAGAATTCTCAGAAAACGTTATTTGAGCTTACAATTTACTTAACAAATCTTAACCTAAGAGAAGTATAGGAGTTTCTAACAACTATAAGAATTCATGTATTTAAACTTTGTTCCAAATATGGCATTCTATTGGTCTCAAAAAACGGCCTTTCTTTCATTCTCTCTCATGACCTCAAAAACTAGCACAGTGAATTTACTAAGAAGTCACTTACAACTAATTACCACAGAATAAGTCTATTAACAAATTTTTGGTTTAGTTTTCCAGTTTCATTAGAACTATGGGTCTGCTAAGGATGCCTTTAAACTTCACCCTCGGACTGCTCCATTCAGTATTACATCGCTGCAGTGGCGGGGAGAGAGAACCCCCCCTTTCACTGCTTTAAAAGCAGGCAGCCAGATTTTTCCAGTTGTTTTTTCTTTCTGTGCAGTGTAGATATAACCAAGGTCACGCAGCTGGCATACTGGCTGGTATGAAGTAGGAGGTTCTGGGAAACTTCTCAGTTACAATGAGCTGCACACAGGCCTGGGATATTTTGCTCTTTTGTTTACCCATTTCATTCCAACTACAAATTTCAAGTAGCTCAGAAATAGTTACATTCCTTAGCTTCATTTACGTTTTACAATTTAGAGGTGTCAAAAAACAGTATAAACCAGTATAATAAACATAAATCCATTAGTCTATTTTCCTAGATCCAAATCAGTTAATATTCTAGCAATTTTTAAATACAACCTCTTCCAAATTCACAGCTATCATAGCATTTTAACAATTTAAATGCTTTTCTAACAATATAAGCGATTACTTTAATGTGTAAGGATGCATCCTAAGGGGGAGCAAGGTGGAATTTTAGCAGTGGAACCGGTTCACATTTTGTAATTATCTCCCCAAACAAGATTCTTTTGGTACCAAATATGAATATGCAAACTAAAATACTGAGCTCAGATGTGAAAACCATATACCAAGTTCAAATAAGCAGATGGATCACAGTTACACCAATTTAAGACAATATCTCAATTTTTTGCATTGCACCTTTGGGCTGCCTACTGCTCAGCCAGGTGGAGGTACCTCTGGGTCTCCCTGACAAAAAAAGTCAGTGCGCACTGGAGCCCCATCGGCCCCCGCAGCGAGCTGGACTGGGCAAGGCCTTTTTTGTTTTATTTTGTTTTGTTTTAGTGTCTCATCTGGTGCGCCACAGCTGTTATGCCAAAACCAGGATTCTTTACATGATGTGCATACGGAAAAACCAAATCCAGCACACCGAGATGAGACACAGCCTGTCACAGAGTTGCGCAAGTCTGAATGCCGGAATAAAGGTAGCATGCTAGAGAAAAGAAAAAAAAATAACAGCTACTACACACAAAATTTTACCATCACATTCACGCAGTAAAGAACTAAATTACTTATGATCTTCTGTATTATCACAAAACACACATTTTGAGTCAACGGATTCTCATAATTTAACAGACTGTAAACTTATCGTACCATATAATAAAGACCTACCAAAATTGCAACATGCTTAAACCGATACCCACAAAGAAAACAGGTTAATGAGGGAAGCATCTTGCAGACTTCAGCAAGTTTACTGTGACATGTGTGTTATCAGTTAACTCTCTCTCAGCTTGTTGACGTTCAAATCGTTCCAGCTGTAAAACTGTCTGTAATGATCTAATGATCTCTTGTAGAGATTTATTTTGTCCTGCTCTTCTCATCTTAAAAACAACATTAATTGCAACAAAATTCTATTCTCCAGACACTTTTCCCAATCATTTAAGGTAAACAGCAGCGAACACTGATTTCAATATTTAACAAGATCTTCCTTCCTCATAATTCCGAGTGCTTTCCTAAGTTTTAAAACACCTCCCAATACTGATTTTTCAGGAACACAACTGAAAACAATTATTCCTGACCCCGTCTTGCAAGTAAAACCTTGAGAATGGGGAGGGAGGGGGAGAAAACACAGGGTGCTTGCAGCACGACTGGGAAAAATGGGGACAGAGTTTTACGGCGCACTGAAAAACAACTAGTAAAACAATTAACTCACATTCCTGACAAGCTGCTTGATTTTCAGAGAGGCAATACACAGAAGCACATAATATGTACTGTAAAACTTGCAGATAACACATCGGTAGCAAGCATTAGCATTCTCTACTGCTAATTTCAACATTAGTGCTTCCTTAACTTCTAAGTTTTCAACCTGCTTATTGATGGCCTCTTGAAGATGGTCAATAAATTGCATGTAATTCTCACTGGGACCCTGATCAATAGTTGCAATTGATTTGGCTGCATTGTTGGTTTCAGGCACCTTTATCATAGCTTGATATGCGAGGTCTGGTGACTGCCTCAGGATTTTAGAAAGTTATCGTGCCTGTAGTTGTGGTGTGTCAATTAGTGTCTCTTCCAGAAACACACGGGGTCCCGTGGTTTAACTGTAACTGAAAATGGGGGTAAATCCCAGCTTTTTGGTAAGTTCAGTTTACGCTCTGAAACTCCACCCCCACCCTCAGGAATTCGCTTTTTAGCAGCGTGGGAGGGAGGCGGGGGCAGGTTGGGGGGACCCAAATCCATAGGAATTACGTTATTTGGCTCAGTCTGGCTCACCACGGGGGGTCCTCCCCACCTAAATCTCCAGGCAAGGGGGGATAGGAAAAAAAATGTCCATTTTTTTCTTCCGCAACTGATAGCGGCGGGGCAGAGGGTTGAACTGTGATCAATGGCGGTGACGCAGACGGCGGAACCGCGGTTGATGATGGTAGAGGAGAGGTTCGAGCCGTGATTGATGACAGCGGAGCGGTCGGCCGAACGCATTGCTCCGACCGGTGTTTCGAGGGCCCCTCCCGAGATCGCACATAACCCAACGCTGTTTTTTCATGTGAGTCTTTCATAGCTTTTATTTGATCTCGGGGCCACACACATGTATATGAGTCTTTCATAATTTTTTTCTGATCTCGGAGCCACACATACGTATGCTCCTTCTTTACTCCTTTTAACTTTCCAAGAAAGTGCCGCGGATCCTTATCCGTGTCAGATAATACGGACTTGGGTGGTTTTGACGAATCCTTAGTAACAGGGGAGGTTGGAGTAGTACTTAATCTTGCCTTTTCCTCCGAATCTGGCCCAGGAGAGCCAGGAAGACCATCCACCTCCGCCGCCTCTGCCTGTTGCTGTTTTAACTCTTTCAGAGTATCTGATAACAAGCACCACGTCGTTAACAGTTCAGATGCTTCCTTGGACCCTTGAGTAGCACTGTCAAGCAGTTTATCCCCCAAGTCCATCCACTGTGACACACTAAATGCTGTCACAGGATTAACCTCTATACCTTGTGCTTTGCCCCATAGTAACATTTTTCTTAAAGTCAGTTCTGGAAGGCTAACACCCTGCTTCTTCAGAAGCAGCTTCCATGTAGATAATATAGTACCCTCTTCTTTAGATAAGTTTCAACCCCCCTGTTCCCGGTAGCTCACCTGCTCCCTAGCGAGGTGTCTTTTCAACGTTCCGGACCTTCGGCAGCTCTCCTCGGATGCTCTTATCAGCTGTACTGGGCTCCGTCTCCACAGCTCTTCTCCGGCTGTTCACAGCTTCACGCTGTCACCTTGTCATGCGAGATCCTCTTCAGGCAGGATCACGTCGGGGTCACCATATGTCGCGGTTGAGACAGACAAATGACATGGACCAAGTTCTTTCAAGATGAAAGAAATGGAGTGCCATTTATTGCTACAAGTGCATTTTTATACAATTCAATCAGTTCATGTGTCTTTTCACTATTGGTTACAAGTTACAGCACTAACATCTCATTGGTTAATTTTTCTATCATCCATGTTATTCTTCTATCCCTTTCTCTCTCACGGGTACATCTCTCCTCTCTCCGCATACTCCTTTACTCCTATCATTCTCAAGGGCAAATCTTAATATCTCAAGGCTGATCTCTAGTTTAATATTTTCTGTCAAGGATTCCACATACCCGCTGCAGTTTCCCACAACACACACACTGTCTAATTGGGTTTGTGACACACACACGCTGTCCAATGGTGTTTGTGACACACACGGTGTCAAATGGGGTTTGCGACACACACACTGTCGAGGGGGGTTTGTGACACACACGCTGTCCAATGGGGTTCGTGACACACACAATGTCCAATGGGGTTTGTGACACGCACGCTGTCCAATGGGGATTGTAACACACACACGCTGTCTATTGGTGTTTGTGACACGCATACTGTCCAATGGGGTTTCTAACACACACTCTGTCCAATGGGTGATGTGACACACACACTGTCCAGGGGGGTTTGAGACACACACACTGTTTAAAGGGGTTTGTCACATACACTCTGTCCAATGAGGTTTATGACACACACACTGTCCAATGGGGATTGTGACACACAGACACTGTCCAATGGGGTTTGTGAAACACACACTGTCCAATGGGGATTGTGACACACACACTGTAAAATGGGGATTGTGAACACACACATGCTGTCCAATGGTGTTTGTGACACACAAACTCTGTCCAATGGGGTTTGTGACACACACGCTGTCCAGTGGAGATTTTGACACACACACGCTGTCCAATGGGGGTTGTGACACACACAATCTATCCAATGGGCTTGTGAAACACACGTTGTCCAATGGGGATAGTGACACACATGCTGTCCAGTGTGTTTTGTGACACACAAACTGTCCAATGGGGTTTGTGACACACACACTTTCCACTGGGTTTGGAACACACACGCTGTCCAGGTGAGTTTGTGAGACACACGCTGTCCAATGGGGTTTGTGACACACACACTCTGTCCTGGACAGCGTATTTTGGACAGGGTATTTTGACTCACACACGCTCTCCAATGGGGTTTGGTTGCACACACTGTTCAATGGGGTTTGTGACACACACACTGTCCAATGGGGATTGTGGCACACACATGCTGTCCAATGGGGTTTGTGACACACACACAGTCCAGGGGATTTTGTGACACACACTGTGTTCAATGGGGTTTGTGACACACACGATGCCCAATGGGGTTTGTGACACACACACTGTCCAATGGGGATTGCGACACACGCTGTCCAATGGGGTTTGTGACAGACACACAGTCCAGGGGGTTTTGTGACACACACTGTTTTCAATGGGGTTTGTGACACAGAGACTCTCCAAGGGTGTTTGTGACACACACGCTGTCCAGAGTGGTTTGTGACACACACACTGTCTAATGGGGTTTCTGAGACACACACTGTCCGGCGGGGTTTGCGACACACACAATGTCGAATGGGGTTTGTGACACACACACTGTCCAATGGGGTTTGTGACAGCCACACTGTACAGGGGGGTTTGTGACACTCACACTGTCCAATGGGATTTGTCACACATACTCTTTCCAATAGTGTTTGTGACACACACACGCTGTCCAATGGGGTTTGTGACACACACGCTGCCCAATGAGGTTACTGACACTCACACTCTGTCCAATGGGGCTTGTGACACACACGTGGTCCAACGGGTTTCGTGACACATACGCTGTCCAATAGGGTTTGCAACACACACACTTTCCAATGCGGTTTGTGACACACACGCTGTCCAATGGGGTTCGTGACACACACGCTGTCCAATAAGGTTTATGACACACACACTTTCCAATGGGGTTTGTGACACACACGCTGTCCAATAGGGTTTGTGACACACACACTGTTCCAGGGGGTTTGTGACACACACGCTGTCCAATGGTGTTTGTGACACAGAGACTCTCCAGGGGTGTTTGTGACACGCACGCTGTCCAGAGGGGTTTGTGACAAACACACGCTGTCCAATGGGGTTTGAGACACACACACTGTCCTATGCGGGTTGTCACACACACTCTTTCCAATTGGGTTTGTGACACACACATGCTGTCCAATGGGGTTTGTCACACACATGCTGTCCACTGGGGATTTTGACACACACACGCTGTCCAATGGGGATTGAGAGATACACACGCTGTCCAATGGTGTTTGTGACACGTATGCTGTCCAATGGGTTTTGTGACACACACACTGTCCAGTAGGGTTTGTGACACACACATTTTCCAATGGGGTTTCTAACACACACGCAGTTCAAATGGAGCTTTTGACACAGACAGTGTCCACGGGAGTTTGTGACACTCACGCTGTCCAATGGGGATTGTGACACACACTCTGTCCAATGGGGTTTGTCACACACATTCTGTCCAACGAGGTTTGTGACACACACACTGTAAAATGGGTATTTTGACACACACACGCTGTCCAGTGGGGTTTGTTACACACACTCTGTCCAATATGGTTTGTGACATACACGCTGTCCAATAGGGTTTGTGACACACACACGCTATCCAATGTGGTTTGTGACACACACAATTTCCAGTCGGGTCTGTGACATACGCACGGTGTCCAATGTTGTTTGTGACACACACACTGTCAAATGGGGATTGTGACACACACACGCTGTCCAATGGTGTTAGTGACACACAGGCTGTCCAAAGGGGTTTGTGACACACACTCTGTAAAATGGGGTTTGTGAAACACACGGTGTCAAATGGGGTTTGTGACACGCACACTGTCCAGGGCGGTTTGTGACACACACGCTGTCCAATGGCATTTGTGAAACAGAGACTCTCCAGAGGTGTTTGTAACACACACGCTGTCCAGAGGGTTCTGTGACACACACACTGTCCAATGGGGTTTGTGACACACACGCTGTCTGGCTGGGTTTCCGACACACACAATGTCCAATTGTGTTTGTGACACACACGCTGTCCAGGGGGGCTTGTGACACATGCACTATACAATGGGGTTTGTCACACCCACTCTGTCCAAAGGGGTTTGTGACACACACACATTCCAATGGGGTTTGTGACACACACCCTGTCCAATGGTTTTTGTGACACCCATGCTGTCCAGGGGGGTTTGTGACACACACACTGTCCAGGGGGGTTTGTGACACACAGACTGACCAATGGGGGTTGTGACACACACGCTGTTTAATGGGGTTCATAACACACATGCTGTCCAGTGGGATTCGTGAGACACACACTGTCCAATGGGGTTTGTGACACACACACTTTCCAATGGGTATTGAGACACACACACGCTGTCCAATGGGGTTTGTTGCACACAAGAGCTATCCAATGGGGTTTGTGACACACACATTTTCCAATGGCGTTTCTGACACACTCGCTGTCAAAAGGGGTTTGTGACAGACACACTGTCCAATGGGGTTTGTGACACATGCACTGTCTATTGGGGTTTGTGACACACAAGCTGGCCAATGGGGATTGTGATACACACACTGTCCAATGGGATTTGTGACACAGACACTCTCCAATGGGGATTGTGACACACACACTGTGCTGGGGGGTTTCTGACACACACACTGTCCAATGTGGTTTGTGACACACCGCAGTCAAATGGAGTTTGTGACACAGAGACTCTCCAGGGTTGTTTGTGACACACACGCTGTCCAGAGGGCTTTGTGCCTCACACACTCTCCAATGGCTGTTGTGACACACACACGTTGTCCAATGAGGATTGTGACACACACACTCTCCAATGGGGTTTGTGACAGACAGGCTGTCCAACGGGTATTGTGACACACACACTCTGTCCCATTGGTTTTGTGATACGCATGCTATCCAATGGGGTTTGTGACAGACACACTGTACCGGGGGTTTTGTGACACAGACGCTGTCCAATGGGTATTGCGACACACACACTGTCCAGGGGGGTTTATGACACACACGCTGTCCAATGGTTTTGTAACACACACACTGTGTAATGGGGTTTGTGATACACACACGCTGACCAATGGGGCTTGTGACAAACACGCTGTCTAATGGGGTTTGTGACACACACGCTGTCCAATAGTGTTTGTGACACACACTCTGTCCAATGGAGTTTATGACACACACAGTGTCCATGGGGGTTTGTTACACATGCGCTGTGCAATGGGGTTTGTCACACACACTCTGTCCAATGGGGTTTGTGACACACACAATGTCCAATAGGTATTGTTACACACACACGCTGTCCAATGGGAGTTTGTGATACACAAAAACAGTCCAGGGGCGTTTGTCACACCCAGTCTGTCTAATAGGGTTTGTGCCAAACACACGCTGTCCAACGGTGTTTGTGACACACACTCTGTTCAAAGGGGTTTGTGAAACACACTCTGTCCAATGGGGTTTGATGACACACACACAATGTCCAAAGGGGATTGCGACACACACACGCTGTCCAATGGTGTTTGTGACATGCATGCTGTCCAAAGGTGTTTGTGACAAACACAGTGTCCGTTGCGCTTTGGGACACACACACATTATCCAATTGGGTTTGTGACACACACACTTTCTAATGGGGTTTGTGACACACACACGCTGTCCAAAGGTGTTTGTGAAACACACGCTGTCAAATGGGGTTAGTGACACACACAGTGTCCAGGGGAGTTTGTGTCACACACGCTGTCCAGTGGGGTTTTTGACACACACACTCTCCAATAGGGTTTGTGATAAACACACTGTCAAATGGGAATTGTGACACACAAGCTGTCCAATGGGGATTGTGACACACACACGCTGTCCCATGGGGTTTGTGAAACACATGTTGTCCAAGGGGTTTTGTGACAGACACAGTGTACAGGAGGCTTTGTGACACACACGCTTTCCAATGGGGTTTGTGACACAAACATGCTGTCCAATGGGATTTGTAACACACAGGCTGTCCAATAGGGATTGCGACACGCACACTGTCCAGGGGGGTTTGTGACACACACACTGTCTAGGGGGGTTTGTGACACACACGCTGTCCAATGGGGTTTATGAAAAACACACTGTCCAGGTGGTTTAGTTACACACACGCTGTCCAATGGAGTTTGTGACAAACACGCTGCCTAATGGGGTTTGTGAGAAACACACTGTCCAAAGGGTATTGTTACACACCCTCGCTGTCCAAGGGGGTTTGTGACGCACACACTGTCCAATGATGTTTGCGACACACACGCTGCCCAATGGGGCTTGTGATACACACGCTGTCCAATGGGGTTCGTGACACACACGCTGCCTAGTGGTTTTTGTGACACACACACTGTGCAGTAGGGTTTGTGATACACATGCTATCCAATGGGGTTTGTGACATACACACATTTGAATGATGTTTGTGACACACACATGCTCTCCAATGGTGTTTGTGACACACACACTCAGTACAATGGGGGTTGTGACACGCACACTGTCCAATGGGGTTTGTGACACATACACGCTATCAAATGGGGTTTATGAAACACACATTTTCCAATAGCGTTTGTGACACACACACGCTGTCCAATGGGGTTTGTCACACCCACTCTGACAAATGGGTTTTGTGACAAACACACACTGTCCAATGATGTTTGTGACACACACGCTGTCCAGGGGGGTTTGTGACACACACAATGTCCAATGGGGTTTGTGAAACACACACACTGTCCAATGGGGATTGTGACACACACGCTGTCCAGTGGGGTTTGTGACACACACGCTGTTCAATAGGTTTTGTGACATACACACGCTGCCCAATAGTGTTTGTGACACACACAGTGTGAAATGGGGTTTGTGACACACACAATGTCCAGGGGGGATTGTGACACACACACTGTCCAATGGGGTTTGTCACACCCACTCTCTCAAATGGGGTTTGTGACAAACACACGCTGTCCAATGATGTTTGTGACACACACGCTTTCCAGGGGGGTTTGTGACACACACAATGTCCAAAGGAGTTTGTGACACACACTCTGTCCAATGGGGTTTGTGACACACATGCTGTCCAAAGGGTTTTGTGACACACATGCTCTCCAGGGGGGTTTGTGACACACACAATGTCCAATGGGGTTTGGGACACAAAAGCAGTCCAGTGGGGTTTGTGACACACACAATGTGCAATAGGGTTTGTGAGATACACACGCTGTCCAAGAGTGTTTCTGACACACACACAATGTCTAATGGGTTTTGTGACACACACGCTGTCCAATGGGTATTGCGACACACACACTGTCCAGGTGGGTTTGTGACACACACACTCTGTCCAATGGTGCTTGTGGAGCACAAGCTGTGAGTTGGGGTTCGTGACACACACGCTGTCCAGTGGTTTCTATGATACACACACTGTCCAATAGGTTTTGTGACACACACACTGTCCAGGGGGGTTTGTGACACACACTCTGTCCAATGGGGTTTGTCACATACGCTCTATCCAATGGGGATTGTGACACACACAGGCTGTCCTATGGGGTTACTGACACACACGCTGTCCAATGGTTTTTGTGACACACACACTGTCCTGGGGGTTTTGTTACACACACGCTATCCAGTCTGGTTTGTGACAGGCAAACTATCCAGTGGGGTTTGTGACACATACATGCTATCAAATGGGGTTTATTGAAAACACATTTTCCCAAGGGATTTGTGCCAAACACGCGCTGTCCAATGGGGTTTGTCACACCCACTTTGTCCAATGGGGTTTGTGACAAACACACTCTGTCCAATGGTGTTTGTGACACACACGATGTCCAAAGATTTTTGTGATACACACGCTGTCCAATGGGTTTTGTGACACACACACTCTGTCCAATGGGAATTGTGACACATACGCTGTCCAACGGGGTTCGTGACACACACCCTGTCCAGTGGGTTTTGTGACACACACACTGTCCAATGGGTTTTGTGACACACACTCTGTCCAATGGGGCTTGTGACACACACATTGTCCAATGGGGATTGTGACACACACACGCTGTCAAATGGGGTTTGTGACACACAAACAAAGTCCAGCGGGGTTTGGCACACCCAGTCTGTCCAATGGGGTTTGTGACACACAAACTGTGCAATGGGGTTTCTCACACACATTCTGTCCAATGGGGTTTGTAACACACACCCTGTCCAATGAGGATTGTTACACATGTGCTGTACAATGAGGTTTGTGACATACACACTCTGTCCAATGGGCTTGTGACACACACACAGTCTTATGGCGTTTGTGATACACACACGCTGTCCAGTGGGTTTTGTGACACACACACTGTCTAATTGGATTTGTGGCACACACATGGTATCCAATGGGGTTTGCGACACACACAATTTCCTGTGGGGTTTTTGACACACACACTTTCCAATGGGGTTTCTGACACACACACGCTGTCCAATGGTGTTTGTGACACTCACGGTGTCAAATGGTGTTTGTGACACACACAATATCCAGGGGGGATTGTGACACACACACTGTCCAATGGGGTTTGTCACACCCACTCTGTCCAATGGGGATTGTGACACACACACACTGTCCAATGGGAAATGTGACACACACATGCTGTCCAATGGGGATTGTGACAGACACATGCGGTGCAATGGTGTTTGTGACACGCATGCTGTCCAATGTGCTTGTGGCACACACACACAGTCCATAGGGGTTTGTGACACACATGCTGTCCAATGGGGTTTGTGACACTAACGCTGTCCAGGTGGGTTTGTGACACACACACTGTCCATTGGAGTTTGTAACACACACACGCTATCCAATGGAGTTTGTGACACACAGAATTTCCAATGGGGTTTGTGACACACACACTGTGCAATGGGATTTGTGACACACACTCTGTCCAATGGTGTTTTTGACAGACACACACTGTCCAATAGGGATTGTGACACTACACACGCTGTCCAATGGTGTTTGTGACACACACAGTGTCCACGGGGATTCTGACACACAAGCTGTCCAATGGGGTTTGTCACACACACTCTGTCCAATGGGGATTGTGAGACACGGACTGTCCAATGGGGTTTGTTACAAACACGCTGTCCATTGTGGATGGTGACACAAACGTGCTTTCCAATGCTGTTTGTGACACAAACGCTGTCCAAAGGGGTTTTTGACACACACACAGTCTGTCCAATGGGGGTTGTGACACACTCTGTCCAATGGGGTTTGTGACAGACACACTCTGTTCAATGTGGCTTGTGACACACAAGCTGTCCATTGGGGTTCGTGACACACACGCTGTCCAGTGGGTTTGTCACACACACACTGTCCAATAGGGTTTGTAACGCACACAGGCTATCCAATGGGCTTTGTGACACATATACTTTCCAATGGGGATTGTGACACACGCACGCTGTCCAATGGAGTTTGTGGCACACACACTGTCCAATGGAGTTTGTGACACACACGCTGTCCAATGGGGTTTGTGACACACAGACCCTCCAGGGCTGTTTGTGACATACACAATCTTCAGAGGGGTTTGTGACACACACACTGTCCAATGGGTATTGTGAACACACACGCTGTCCGAAGGTGTTTGTGAAGCTGATGCTGTCCAATTGCATTTGTGACACGCACACTGTCCAGGGGGGTTTGTGACACACTCGCTGTACATTGGGGTTTGTGACGCACACACTCTGTCCAATGGGGCTTGTGAGACATACGCTGTCCAATGGGGTTCGTGACACATGCGCTGTCCAATGTGGATTGTGACACACATACGCTGTCCAGAAGGTTTTTGTGACACTGATGCTGTCCAATTGGGTTTGTGACACACACACTGTCCGGGGGGGTTGTGAGCCACACTGTCCAGTGGGGTTTGTCACACAGACACTGTCCAGGGGGGTTTGTGACACACAAATTGTCCAACGGGGTTTGAGACACACACGCTGTTCAATGGGGTTTGTGACACACACACATTGTCCAATCGGGAATGTGACTCACACACGCTGTCCAATGGGTTTTGTGACACACACGCTGTCCAATGGGTTTTGTGACACACACGCTGTCCAATGGGGATAGCGACACACAACCTGTCCAGGGGGGTTTGTGAAACACACACTGTCCAGGAGGGTTTGTGACACACACGCTCTCCAATGGGGATTGTGCAACACACACTGTGAAATGGGGTTTGTCACACACATTCTGTCCAATGGGGTTTGTAACACACACCCTGTCCAATGAGGATTGTTACACATGTGCTGTACAATGAGGTTTGTGACATACACACTCTGTCCAATGGGCTTGTGACACACACACAGTCTTATGGCGTTTGTGATACACACACGCTGTCCAGTGGGTTTTGTGACACACATGCTGTCCAATTGGATTTGTGGCACACACATGGTATCCAATGGGGTTTGTGATACACACGCTTTCCAGGGGTGTTTGTGACACACACTCTGTCCAATGGGCATTGTGAACACACAGACACTGTCCAATGCTGTTTGTGGCACGCATGCTGTCCAATGTGTTTTCTGACACACACGCTGTCCAATGGGGTTCGTGACACACACACTCTTTTCAATGGTGCTTGTGACACACACACGCTGTGCAATGGGATTTGTGACACACACTGTGTCCCATGGGCTTTGTGACAC
This sequence comes from Columba livia, assembly GCF_036013475.1. NCBI lineage: Eukaryota > Metazoa > Chordata > Aves > Columbiformes > Columbidae > Columba > Columba livia. The sequence goes on along the minus strand of NW_027043009.1, from coordinate 1,666,793 downwards.
ACACACTGTCCAATGGGTACTGTGACACACACACGCAGTCCAATGGGATTTGTGACACACACACTGTCCAAAGGCGTTTATGACATACACGCTGCGCAATGGGGTTTGTGAACAAACACATTGTCCAGGGGTGTTTGTGTCACACACACTGTCCAATGGCGATTGTGACATACGCACGCTGTCCAATGGCGTTTGTGACACACACACTGTCCAATGGCGTTGGTGACACACGCACTGTCCAATGGGGTTTGTGACACGCACGCTGTCCAATGGTCTTTGTGACACGCCTGCTGTCCAGTGCGGTTTGTGAGACACTCATTGTCCAGCGGGGTTTGTGACACACACGCTGTCCAATGGGGTTTGCGACACACACGATGTCCGATGGGGTTTGTCACACACACTCTGTCCAATGGGGTTTGTGACACACACACTGTCCAACGGGCATTGTGACACACACACTCTGTCCAATGGGGTTTGTGACGCACACACTGTCCAATAGGGTTTGCGACAAACACGATCTTCAATGGCGTTTGAGACACACGCGCTGTCCAATGGGGTTTGTGACACACACGCTGTCCAATGGGGTTTGAGACACACACACTCTGTGCAACGGACTTGTGATACACACACTGTCCAACGGGTTCGTGACACACACGCTGTCCAGTGGGTTTGTGACACCCACACTTTCTAGTGGGGTTTGTGACACACAAACGCTGTCCAATGCTGTTTGTGACAGGCATGATGTCCAATGGGTTTTGTTACATACACACTGTCCAATGGTGATTGTGACACACCAAACACACTCTGACCAATGGGGTTTGTGACACACACACTGTCCAATAGGGTTTGTTACACACACACGCTATCCAATGAGCTTTGTGACACATACACTTTCCAATGGGGTTTGTGACACACACAATCTGTCCAATGGGGCTTGTGACACACACACTGTCCAATGGGTTTTTTTGAAAAACACACGCTGTCCAAGAGGGATTATGACACACACGCTGTCCACGTGAGTTTGTGACACACACGCTCTCCAATAGGTTTTGTGACACAGAGACTCTACAAAGGTGTTTGTGACACACACACTCTACGCAGGGTTTTGTGACGCACACACTGTCCAACGGCTATTGTAACACACACACGCTGTCAAATGGGTTTTGTGAAACACACACTGTCCAAGGGGGTTTGTGACACACACGCTGTCCAATGGTCTTTGTGACATGCATGCTGTCCAGTACGTTTTGTGACACACACACTGTCCAGGGGGGTTCGTGACACACACGGTGTCCAATGGGGTTTGTGACACACACACTGTCCAAAGGGTATTGTGACACACACACGCTGTCCAATGGGGTTTGTGACACACACGCTGTCCAATGGGGATTGTCACACACACACGCTGTCCTATGGGGTTTGTTACACACACACGCTATCCAATGGGGTTTGTGACACACACACTGTCCAATGGGTTTTGTGACACACATGCTGTCCATGGGGGATTGTGACACACACACGCTGTCCAATGCTGCTTGTGACACACATGCTGTCCAATGCATTTTGTGACACACAAACTGTCCAGGGGGTTTGTGACACACACGATGTCCAGTGGGGTTTGTGACTCACACACTCTGTCCAATGGGGGTTGTGACACACATGGTGTCCAATGGAGTTTGTGACACACACAATCTTTCCAATGGAGCTTGTGACACACACTCTGTCCAATGGGGTTCGTGACACACACGCTGTCCAGGGGGGTTAGTGACACACACACTGTCCAATGGGGATTGTGACACACACTCTGTCCAATGGGGATTGCGACACACACACGCTGTCCAATGGTGTTTGTGACATGCATGCTGTCCAATGGTGTTTGTGACAAACACAGTATCCATTGCGGTTTGGGACACACACACGCTATCCAATTGGGGTTGTGACACACACACTTTCTAATGGGGTTTGTGACACACATGCGTTGTCCAAAGGTGTTTGTGACACACACTCTGTCTAATGGGGATTGTGACACACACACGCTGTCCAATGCTGTTTGTGACACGCATGGTGTCGAATGTGTTTTCTTACACACATGCTGTCCAATGGGGTTATGACACACACAATCTATGCAATGGGAGTTGTGACCCAGATGCTGTCCAATGGGGTTTGTGACAGACACACTCTTTTCAATGGGGCTTGTGACACACACACGGTGTGCAATGGGATTTGTGACACACACTCTGTCCCATGGGGTTTGTGACACACACACTGTCCAATGGGGACAGTGACACACACACGCTGTCCAATGGGGTTTGTGACACACACACTGTCCAAAGGCGTTTGTGACACACATGCTGCGCAATGGGTTTTGTGAACAAACACATTGTCCAGGGGTGTTTGCGTCACACACGCTGTCCAGTGGGGTTTGTGACACACACACTGTTCAATGGGTTTGTGATACACACACGCTATCAAATGGTGTTTATGACACACACACTTTCCAAAGGGGTTTGTGACACACACACGCTGTCCAATAGGGTTAGTCACACACACACGATTCCCAATGGTGTTTGTGACAAACACGATGTCAAATGGCGTTTGTGACACACACGCAGTCCAGTGTGGTTTGTGACACACACACAGTGAAATGGGGTTTGTCACACACACCCTTTACAATGGGGATTTTGACACACCCACTCTGTCCAAAGGGGTTTGTGACACACTCGCTGTCCAATGAGGAGTATGACACACACACACTGTTCAATGGGGATTATGACACACACACACTGTCGAAAGAGAGGTTGTGACACACACAAAGTCCAATGGGGTTTGTGGCAGACACGCTTTCCAATGGGGAATGTGACACACACACACTGTCCAATGGGGTTCGTAACATACACACTGTCCAGTGGGGTTTTTGACGCACCACACACACTCTGTGCAATGGGGTTCTTAACACACACTCTGTCCAGTGGGATTTTTGACACACACGCTGTCCAATGGGGTTTGTGACACACACACTGTACAATGGGGTTTGTGACACACACACTGTACAATGTGGTTTGTGACACGCATGCTGTCCAATGGTGTTTGTGACACACACGCTGTCCATTGTGGTTTGCGACACACACAGTTTATAAAGCGGTTTGTGTCACACACGCGGTCCAATGGGATTTGGGACACACACGTTGTCCATGGGTATTTGTGACACACACTCTGTCCAATGGGATATGTGACACACAAACTGTCTAATGGGTATTGTAAAACACACACGCTGTCCCATGTGTTTTGTAACACGCACACGCTGTCCAATGGGGTTTGTGACAGCCACACTGTACAGGGGGGTTTGTGACACACACAGTGGCCAATGGGGTTTGTGACACACATGCAGTCCAATGGTTTTCCTGACACACCACACAAACTCTGTCCAATGGGGATTGTGACACGCCTGCTGTCCAATGGGGTTCTTCACACACACGCTGTCCGGTGGGGTTTGTGACACACACACTGTCCAATAGGGTTTGTGAGACACACACAGTATCCAATAGGGTTTGTGACACATACACTTTCCAAGAGGGTTTGTGGCAAACACACGCTATCAATAGGGTTTGTCACACACAGACGCTGTCCAATGGGGATTATGACACACACACACTGTCCAATGGGGATAGTGACACACACACGCTGTCCAATGGTGTTTGTGACACACCACACACACTCTGTCCAATGGGGTTTGTGACACACACACTGTCCAATGGGGTTCGTGACACCCACGCCGTCCAGTGGGGTTTGTGACACACACTGTCCAATAGGGTTTGTGATATACACAAGCTATCCAATGGTGTTTGTGACACACACACATTCCAATATGGTTTGTGACAAACACACGCTATCCAGTGGGGTTTGTGGCTCCCACACTGTCCGATGGGCTTTGTCACACACACTCTGTCCAATGGTTTTTGTGACACACACTCTGTCTAATGGGTATTGTAACACACACAGGCTGTCCCATGGGTTTTGTGACACGCATGCTGTCCAGTGGGGTTTTTGACAGACACACTGTAGAGGGTGGTTTCTGACACACACGCAGTCCAATGGGGATGGCGAGACACACACTGTCCAATGGAGTTTGTGACAGACACGCTGTCCAATGGGGATTGTGACACACAAACGCTGTCCCATGGGGTTTGTGACAGGCATGCTGGCCAATGGGGCTTGTGACAGACACACTTCACAGGTGGGTTTGTGACACACACACTGTCCAATGGGGTTTGTGACACACACACTGTCCAATGGGGTTTGTACACACCACACACACTCTGTCCAAAGGAGATTGTGACACACACGCTGTCCAATGGAGTTTGTGACAGACACGCTGTCCAATAGGGATTGTGACACACAAACGCTGTCCCATGGGGTTTGTGACAGGCATGCTGGCCAATGGGGCTTGTGACAGACACACTTCACAGGTGGGTTTGTGACACACACGGTGTCCAGTGGGGTTTGTGACACACACACTGTCCAATAGGGTTTGTGACACACACACCCTATCCAATGGGGTTTGTGACACACACACTTTTCAATAGGATTTGTGGCAAACACAAGCTATCCAATGGGGTTTGTGACACACACACTGTCCAATGGGGATTTTGACACACAGACGCTGTTCAGTGGGGTTGGTGACACGCATGTTATCCAATGGTGTTTGTGACAAACACTCTGTCCATTGCGGCTTGGGACACACACACTTTCCCAAGTGCTTTGTGTCACACACGCTGTCCAATGGGGTTTGTGACACACACGCTGTCCAATGGGGTTTGTGACACAGAGAGTGTCCAAGGGGGTTTGTGACACACATGCTTTCCGATGGGGATTGTGACATACAAACGCTGTCCGATGGGGTTTGTGAAATGCATGCTGTTCAATGGGGTTTGTGACTCACACACAGTCCAATGGGGTCTGTCACACACATTCTGTCCAATGGGGTTTGTGACACACACACAGTCCAATGGGTATTATGACACACACACGCTGTCCAAAGGGGTTTGTCAAGAAACTCTGTCCAATTGGGTTTGTGACACACACACTGTCCAATGGCGTTTGTGACACAGACATTGTACAGGGGGGTTTCTGACACACAAACTGTGCAATGGGTTTTGTGACACATACGCTGTCCAACGGGGTTCGTGACACACATGATGTCCAGTAGGTTTTTTGACACACACACCGTACAATGGGGTTTGTGACACACGTTATCCCAATGGTGTTTGTGACACACACAATGTCCGATGGGGATTATTATACACACACACTGTCCAATGGGGTTTGTGACACACACAAGGTCCAATGGGGTTTGTGACACACACGCTATCCAATGGAGATTGTGAGACACACACTCTGTCCAATGCTGTTTGTGACACGGATGCTGTCCAATGGGGTTTGTGACACACACTCTGTCCAATGGGGTTCGTGACACACACGCTGTCCAGTGGGGATTGTGACACACGCACTGTCCAATAGGGTTTGTGACACACACATGCTATCCAATGGGGTTTCTGAAACACACATTTTCCAGTAGGGTTTCTGACACACACGCTGTCAAAAGGTGTTTGTGACACACACTCTGTCCAGGGGGGTTTGTGATACACATAGACAGTCCAGTAGGGTTTGTGACACACACAATTTCAATGTGGTTTGTGACACACACGCTGTGCAATGGGGTTTGTGACACACCACACACACTCTGTCCAATGGGGATTTTGACACACACACTGTCCAATGGGGTTTGTGACACACACTATGTCCAATGGGCTTTGTAACACACACACACTGTCCAATGGAGATTGTGACACACACACGCTGTCAAATGGGGGTTGTGACACACACGCCGTCCAGAGGGGTTTGTGACACACACACTGTCCAATGGGGATTGTGACACACACACACTCTCCAATGGGAATTGTGAAACACACAGTGTCCAATGGGATTTATGACAGACACTCTGTCCAATTGGCTTTGTGACACACACACTGTCCAATGGGGTCTGTGACACACACACACTGTCCAATGGGATTTGTGACAGACACTGTGTCGAATGGTGTTTGTTACACACACACTGTCCAATGGGATTTGTGACACACACACTGTCCAATGGGGATTGTGACACACACACTGTCCAATGGGATTTGTGACAGACACTGTGTCGAATGGTGTTTGTTAAACACACACTGTCCAATGGGATTTGTGACACACACACTGTCCAATGGGGATTGTGACACAAACACACTGTCCAATGGGGTTTGTGACACACATACACAGTCCAGGGGGGTTTGTGACACACACACTGTCCTATGGGGAATGTGACACACACGCTGTCCAATGGGGTTAGCGACACACACGCTGTCCAGTGGGGTTTGTGACACACACACTGTACAATAGGGTTTGTGGCAAACACAGGCCACCGAATGGGATTTCTGACACACACGCTGTCACATGGGGTTTGTGACACACACTCTGTCCAATGCGGTTTGTGACACACTCACACTGTCCAATTCGGATTGTAACACACACATGTTGTCCAATGTTGTTTTTGACATGTATGCTGTTTAATGGTGTTTGTGACAAACACGCTGTCCAATGAAGATTGTGATACACACATGCTGCCCCATGGGGTATGTGACACGCATGCCCTCCAATGGGGTTTGTGACAGACACACTGTACAGGGAGGATTGTGACACACACACTGTCCAATGGGGTTTGTGACACACACACTGTCTAATGGGTATTGTGACACACACAAGCTGTCCACTGGGGATTGTCGCACATACTCTGTCCAATGAGTTTTGTGACACACACATGCTGTCCAAGGGTTTTTGTGACACACACACTGTCCAATGGTGTTTCTGAACACATATGCTGTCCAATGGGGTTCGTGACACACACGCTGTCCAGAAGGGCTTGTGACACACACACAGTCCAATAGGGTTTGTGACACACACACTGTCCAATGGGGATTGTGAAACACACTCAGTCCAATGGGTTTTTTGACACACACAAGGTCCAATGGGGTTTGTGACACACACACTCTGTCTAATGGGGGTTGTGACACACACGTTGTCCAGTGTTGTTTGTGACACACAAGCTGTCCAGTGGGGTTCGTGACACACACAAGCTATCAAATGGCCTTGATGAAACACACACTGCCCAATGGGGATTGTGACAAACACACGCTGTGCAATAGTATTTGTAGACACACACTCACTATCCAATGGGTCTGTGACACACACACTTTTCTATGAGGTTTGTGACACACATGGTGTCCAATGGGTTTTGTGACAAACACCTTGTCTAAAGGGGTTTTTGACACACACACACTGTCCAATGGGGTTTGTGACACACACGCTGTCAAATGGAGTTTGTGACACACACGCTGGCCAAAGGGTTTTGTGACAAACACGTTGTCTAAAGGGGTTTGTGACACACACACAATGTCCAATGGGGATTGTGACACACATGCGCTGTCCAATGGGGTTCATGACACACACGCTGTCCAGTGGGGTTTTGACACACACTCTGTCCAATAGGTTTTATGACACACACACGGTCCAATAGGGATTGTGACACACACAGTGTACAATGGAGTTTGTGACACACACTCTGTCAAATGGGGTTTATGACACACACACTGTCCAAAGGGGATTATGACACACACACACTGTCCAATGGGGATTGTGACACACACAAGGTCCAATGGGGTTTGTGACACACACGCTGTCTAGTGGGGTTTGTGACACACACACTGTCCTATAGGGATTGTGACACACACATGCTATACCATGGGGTTTGTAACACACACACTTTCCAAGAGGCGTTGTGACACACACGCTGTAAAATGGGGTTTGTGACACCCACTCTGTTCAGGGGGGTTTGTGACACACAGACGGTCCAATGGGGTTTGTGACACACACACTGTCCAATGGTGTTTGTGAACACACATGCTGTCCAATGGGGTTCGTGACACACACGCTGTCCAATGGGGATTGTGAAACACACTCAGTCCAATGGGTTTTGTGACACACACAAGGTCCAATGGGGATTGTGACACACACAAGGTCCAATGGGGTTTGTGACACACACGCTGTCCAATGGGGATAGTGACACACAGACACTGTCCAACAGTGTTTGTGACATGGTTGCTGTCCGATGGGGTTTTTGACACACATACACAGTCCAGCGAGGTTTGTGACACACACTCTGTCCAATGGGGTTTCTGACACACACGCTGTCCAATGGGGATTGTGATATACACACGCTGTCCAATGGTGTTTGTGATACGCATGCTGACCAGTGGTGTTTGTGACACACACGCTGAATATTGCGGTTTGGGACACACACACTTTCCCAAGGGGTTTGTGTCATACACGCTGTCCAATGGGGTTTGTGACACACGCCGTGTCCAGGGGGGTTTGTGACACAAACGCTGTACAGTGGGGTTTTTGACACACACACTGTCCAATGGGGTTAGTGACACACACGATGTCCAATCGGGTTTCTGACACACACACTCAGTCCAATGGGGCTTGTGACACACACGGTGTCCAATGGGGTTCGTGACACATATGCTGTCCAGTGGGATTTGTGAACACCCAAACTTTTCAATAGGGTTTGTAACACAGACACGCTATACAATGGGTTTTGTGACACACACGCTGTCCAGGGGGGTTTGTGACACACACGCTGTCCAAAGGCGTTTGTGACATACAATTGTCCAATGGGGATTGTGACACACACACGCTGTCCAATGGGGTTTGTGACACACACAGTCTAATGGATTTTGTGACACGCACGCTGTCCATTGTGTTTTGTGACACACACACTGTTCAGGAGGGTTTGTGACACACACACTGTCCAATGGGGTTTGTGACACACACACTCTGTCCAGTGGGGGTTGTGATGACACACGTTGTCCAATGGGGTTTCTGACACATGCACTCTGTCCAATGGGGGTTGTGACACACACGATGTCCAATGGGGTTTGTGACAAACACACGCTATACAATGGGGTTTGTGATACACACACTGTCCAATGGGGTTGGTGACAAATACACGCTATCCAATGTGTTTTGTTACACACACGCTGTGCAATGGAATTTCTGACACACACACTGTCTAATGGGGTTTGTGACAAACACACTGTCCAATCCGGATTGTGACAGACACAAGCTGTCCCACGCTCTTTGTGACACGCACGCTGTCCAAAGTGGTTTGTGACACACACATTGTACAGGGGTGTTTGTGACACACACACTGTCCAATGGGGTTTGTGACACATAGGCTGTCCAATGGTTTTTGTGACACACACACTCTGTCCAATGGGGCTTTTGACACACACACAGTCCAATGGGGATTGTGACACACACACTGTACAGGGGGGTTTGTGACACACCCTGTGTCCAATGCGATTTGTCACACACACACTGTCCAATGGGGATTGTGACTCACACAAACTCTGTCCAATGGGGTTGGTGACACAGATGCTTCCCAATGGGGTTTGTTACACACACACTTTCCAGGGGGGTTTGTGACACACACGCTGTCCAGTGGGGATTGTGACACACACGCTGTCCAGAGGGTTTTGTGACCCACACACATTCCAATGGAGATTGTGACAGACACGCTGTCCAATGGGGTTTGTGAAACACACACACTGTCCAATGGGGATTATGACACACACACGCTGTCCAATGTTGGTTGTGACACACATGCTGTCCAATGGTGTGTGTGACAAACACGCTGCCCATTGCGGTTTGGGACAGACTCAATTTCCTATCTTGGGCCTTGAAAAGCAAGTCCTTTGGCGACACGGTACGCCAGAAAGAATTGAATCAGACAACGGTACTCATTTCAAAAACAGTCTTATAGACAATTGGGCCAAAGAACATGGTATTGAGTGGGTATATCATATTCTATATCATGCACCAGCCTCTGGGAAAATTGAAAGGTACAATGGTTTGCTAAAAACTACACTAAAGGCACTTGGTGGTGGAACCTTTAAAAATTGGGACTCACATTTAGCAAAAGCCACTTGGTTGGTCAACACCCGGGGATCAACCAATCGAGCCGGGCCTGCCCAATCAGAAATTCTACGGACTGTAGAAGGAGATAAAGTCCCTGTAGTACACATGAAAAACATGTTAGGAAAGGCAGTCTGGGTTACTCCTGCCTCAGGCAAAGGCAAGCCCATTCGTGGGATTGTTTTTGCCCAGGGACCTGGCAGCACCTGATGGGTGATGCTTAAGGATGGAGAAGTTCGGTGTGTACCTCAAGGGGATTTGAGTTTAGGTGAAAATATTCAATACTGAACTGCATGATGTGAATTGCCATGCTAACAGTGTTTAATAAGTGTCTTCCAGATCAAGACAATGATGATGAAACCAGAGCTAGCTTCTTCGAGTGGCGCCTTTCAACTTCTTCGAAGTTGATGTCTTTAACCCACAAACAGTGGTAATGAGATGCACTTGTACCATTTTTCCTGCCCTGGGAGACTGTCGTGACAAAACGAACTTAATGAACTTTTTAAAGGATGGTCCACTGATTAATTACTCCTGTGTATGTATGTACATATGTATATATAGATATATAGTTGTAGTGATTAATTAGATTATATTGATAGATTGTATTGATAAGGTTTAAGCATTCAGTGAATGGCGTATTATAAGGGGTGGAATGTCCTGGTTTTTTTAAAAACAAGTATCTCTTTCAGCGAGTTTGCCTGTCAGCTAAAGCCTTCATATTAACTGCATTTTCCTGGAGAACCAGACACATGTTTTGGTAAACCTAGCAATGGAATGCAAACTTATTGATAAGCACGGATGGACATCTCGCGAGAGGGGCGACTAGAAGAAAGAGACCAAGAAACTGACCAACTGTGTATAACATTCCATTCACTTGAATACTTCATATAAAAGTGGGAGATCACAAGGATCTCGTTCGCTTTTCCCCTTTTGCCTTTTTCCCTTCTGCTCATGGCCGACATTAGAAGAGGACCTTGCTAGTCGTCCCTGCGAACTGAGGCCTAGTGAGAGACTGAATCCAGCTCCGGTTGGCTGCAGAGTCTAATCCAGGACTTTGGTTGCCGGCTCTGCAGTTGCTGAGACTTTCAAGATTGGTTTTGTATATTTTGTATTATTTTCTCTATTCTTATTAGTAGCATTAGTAAAACATCTTTAATTTTTTCCAACTCTCTTCACTCTGTCCTTCTTTTCCTCCCAATTGCCTCTCCTTAGTGGAAAGCGGGGAGAGGGAGGGGGAAGTGGGGGCGGGGAGAGGGGGTTAACAATACATCTGCCAGGGTTTTATTGTCACCCCGCAATCTTAACCCTCGACACACACACGGTGTCCAAAGGGGATTGCGACACACACGTTGTGCAATGGCGTTTGTGACACAGAAACTGTCAAGGGGTGTTTGTGACACACACACTGTCCAGGGGGGTTTGAGACACACACGCTGTTCAATGGTGTTTGAGACACAGAGGCTGTCAAATGGGGATTGTGACACACAGGCTGTTCAATAGGGATTGTGACTCACACACGCTGTCCAAAGGGGTTTATGGCACACACACTGTGCAAGTGGGTTTGTGACACACACACGCTGTCCAATGGGGTTTATGCCACACATACTCTATCCAATGGGGTTTCTGACACACAAGCTTTCCAATAGGGTTTGTGACACACACGCGCTGTACAATGGGGTTTGTGACACAAACATTCCAATGGGTTTTGTGACACACATGCTGTCCAAAGCCTTTTGTGACACACACACTGTTTAATGGGTTTTGTGACACACACTCGCTGTCCAATTGTGTTTGTGACACACACGCTGTCAAATGGGGTTTGTGACACACACACTGTCCAATGGGATTTGTGACACAAACGCTGTATAATGGGTTTAGTGACACACACACAATCTAATGGGGTTGTGACACACAATCGCTGTCCAATGGCGTTTGTAGACACACACGCTGTGAAATGCTGTTTGTGACACAGACACTGTCCAGGGGGGTTTGTGACACACACACTGTCCAGGTGGGTTTGAGACACACACGCTGTCCAATGGGGATTGTGACATGCACGCTGTCCAATAGGGTTTATGGCACACACACACTGTCCAATGGGGTTTGTGTCACAGACACTTTCCAATGAGTTTTATGATACACACTCTGCCCAATGGGTTTTGTGAAACACACACAGTCTAAGGGGGTTTGTGAAATACACTCGCTGTCCAATGGTGTTTGTGACACAGACACACTATCCAGTGGGGTTTGTGACACACACACTGTCCAATGGGGTTTGTGACACACATGCTGTACAATGGGGTTTGTGACACACATGCTGTACAATGGGGTTTGTGACACACACAGTGTCCCCTGGGGTTTGTGACACACATGCTGCCCCATGCCTTTTGTGACACACGAGCTGTCCAATGTGGATTGTGACAAAAACATGCTGTCCAATGGGGTTTATGGCACACACACTCTCCAATGGGTTTTGTGAGACACACACACTATTCAATTGGGATTGTGAAACACACACATTCCAATGGGGTTTGTGACACACACGCTGTCCAAGGTGTTTTGTGACACACACACTGTCCAATGGGGATTGTGACACACAGGCTGTCCATTCCTGTTGATGACACACACATGGTCCAATGGGGCTTGTGACATCCACACTGTCCAATGGGGTTTCTGGCACAGACACTGTCCAACGGGGTTGGTGACACACAAAGGCTGTCCAATGGGGTTTGTGACACACACGCTGTCCATGGGTTTTGTGACACACACGCTGTCCAATGTCGTTTGTAATACACATGCTGTCCAATGGGGTTTGAGACAAAAAGGTTGTTCAATGGGTTTTTGACAAACACACTGTCCAATGGGGTTTCAGACACACATGTTGTCCAAAGGCGTTTGTGACACACAAACTGTCCAATGCGGTTTGTGACACACATGCTGTCCATTAGGGTTTGTGACACACACAAGCTGTCCAATGGGGTTTGTGACACACACACTGTCCCATGGGGCTTGAGGCACACATGCTGTCCAATAAGGATTGTGGCACACACGCTGTCCGGGGGGTTTGTGACACACGCTGTCCAATGGGGTTTGTGACACACACACTTTCCATTGGGGTTTGTGACACACGCACGCTGTCCAATGGTGTTTGAGACATACACGCTGTTCAATGGCATTTGTGACACACACAGTGTGCAGGGGTGTTTGTAAGACAGTCGCTGTCCAATGGGGATTGTGACACACACACGCTCTCCAATGGGGTTTGTGACACAGACACTTTCCAATGGGGTTTATGATACACATGCTGTCCAATGGGGCTTGTGAAACATACGCTGTCCGATGGCGTTTGTGACACACACGCTGTCCAATGGTGTTTGTGACACACCCATGCTTTCCAAAGGGATTTGTGACACACACACGCTATTCAGTGGGGTTTCTGACACCCATGCTGTCCAACAGGGTTTGTAATCCAGAAACTGTAAGGAGGGATTTGTAACACACAAAGTGTCTCAGCTACCTGAGACACTTAGACTAAGCCTAAAATATGCAGATCTCACCATAAGGATGGTTTTCATACTGTACTTCCACAATCTGCTGGCAGTACAAAAAAATAAGCTGTAGATCTCCTTAGGCTGAGTCATGGTGCTTTGGTGCAGGGATCAGGCATATCATGGGAATATTTCACCATTTCTGCCCTCGTTTTCAGTGTATTACACCAAAACACCCACTTGCTGATTTCCTTTCAAGAGGAAAGGCTGCGATTTGCAGAATACCTCTGTTTTGGGGAAGTGAGAAATTTCTGAGTTGACACCAAGTCCGTCAGTGTCCCTGTCACCTGCAGAATCACCGCATCCTCACCACGGTAGCGGGCATTGTGACAAAGTACGATGGTAGCTGGGTGTGACAGCCAGCCGCCCCCTAGGGGAGGAGGAGCCTGTCAGCCCCGGGCCTGTCACTGCCTGCTGTCCCTCCTGTTACCAGCCAGGCCTCTGAAAATTGGTCAAACCATGCCCAGACTTGGGGCCAAAGGGGCCCAAAGTCTCCAACAGACAAGTCTGGAAAAAAGATATGGGACAGAGGGAGAAAGCGAAGGGAGCAGAACAAAAGGAAAGGAAGAATAAAAAGTAGTGTTGGGCTGCATGAGTGATATGGAGGAACTGAAAGAAAAGAGGTAGGAAGCAGGAGAGTTAGAGAAAAGGAAAGAAGAGACATGCAGCCAGACGAGGGGTTAGTGAGAGAGGATGGGACAGAGAACAGGATCAGAAGGAAATAAGGCAAGGCAAGGACAGGCAAGGAAGTCAAGGCAAGGCTAGGCTGCAGAACATTTTTTTGCTTTATAGTTTCTAGCACATTCGTCTTCAGACGTGGTGGATAGCCATAAGACCGTATGGATTAGGCCCTAGCAAAAACCCCAGCTACCTGAGACACTTAGACTAAGCCTAAAATACGAAGATCTCTCCATAAGGATGGTTTTTATACTGTACTTTCACAATCTGCTGGCAGTACAAAAATATAAGCTGCAGATCTCCTTAGGCTGAGTAATGGTGCTTTGGTGTAGGGATCATGCATATCATGGGAATATTTCACCATTTCTACTCTGGTTTTAGTGTATTACACCAAAACACACACCTGATGACATCCTTCCAAGAGCAAAGGCAGCAATTTGCAGAATTCCGCTTCTTAGAGGAAGTGAGAAATTGCTGAGCTGCCAGAAAGTCCTGCATTGTCCCTGTTGCCTCCAGAGTCACCGCATCCTCACCACGGTAGCGGGCATTGTGACAAAGGTTCTATATCAGATGGATGTGGCAGACGAGCGCCCCCTAGCGGATGGGGAGCCTGTCAGCCCTGGGCCTGTCACTGCCTGCTGTCCCTGCTGCCACCAGCCAGGGCACTGAAAACTGGTCAAACCATGCCCAGACATGGGGCCAATTTGGCCCAAAGTCTCCAACAGAAAAGTTGTGAAGAAAGATATGGGACAGAGGGTGAAAGAGAAGGGAGCAGGAGAAAGGGAAGGAAGAATAAAAAAAGTGTTGGGCTGCAGAATTTAGATGGAGGAATTGCAAGAAAAGGGGCAGGAAGCAGGAGAGTGAGAGAAAAGGAAAGAAAGAAGAGACATGCAGCCAGACGAGGGGTTAGTGAGAGAGGATGAGACAGAGAACAGGAGGAGAAGGAAATAAGGCAAGGCAAGGACAGGCAAGGACAGGATAGGCTGCAGGACATTTTTTTGCTTTATAGTTTCTAGCACATTCGTCTTCATATGAGGAGGAAAACCATAAGACCTTATGGATTAGGCCCAGGCAAAAACCCCAGCTACTTGAGACACTTAGACTAAGCCTGAAATACGAAAATCTCTCCATAAGGATGGTTTTTATACAGCATTCCACAACCTGCTGCCAGTACAAAAAAATAAGCTGCAGATCTCCTTAGGCTGAGTCATGGTGCTTTGGTGCAGGGACCATGCATATCATGGGAATATTTCACCATTTCTGCTCTGGTTTTCAGTGTATGACACCAAAAGACCCACCTGATGATATCCTTTCAAGAGCACAGGCAGCAATTTGCAGAATTCTGCTTCTTTGGGGAACTGAGAAATTGCTGAACTGACACCAAGTCTTGCAGTGCCCCTGTCACCTGCAGAGTCACCGCATCCTCACCACGGTAGCGGGCATTGTGACAAAGGTTCTATGTCAGCTGGGTGTGGCAGCCAGGCGCCCCCTAGGGGATGGGGAGCCTGTCAGCCCCGTGCCTGTCACTGCCTGCTGTCCCTGCTGTCACCAGCCAGGCCTCTGAAAACTTGTCAAACCGTGCCAGACGTAGGGCCAATTTGGCCCAAAGTCTCCAAGAGACAAGTCGGGAAGAAAGTTATGGGACAGAGGGAGAAAGCAAAGGGAGCAGGAGAAAGGGAAGGAAGAATAAAAAGTAGTGTTGGGCTGCAGGAGAGAGATGGAGGAATTGCAGGAAAAGAGGCAGGGAGCAGGAGAGTGAGAGAAAAGGAAAGAAGAGACATGCAGCCAGACGAGGGGTTAGTGAGAGAGGATGGGACAGAGAACAGGATGGGAAGGAAATAAGGCAAGACAAGGACAGGCAAGGCAAGGCAAGGATGCAGGACATTTTTTTGCTTTATAGTTTCTAGCACATTCGTCTTCAGACTAGGAGGAAAGCCAGAAGACCGTATGGATTAGGCCAAAGCAAAAACCCCAGCTACTTGAGACACTTAGACTAAGCCTAAAATACGCAGATCTCTCCATAAGGATGGTTTTTATACTGTACTTCCACAATCTGCTGGCAGTACAAAAAATAAGCTGCAGATCTCCTTAGGCTGAGTCATGGTGCTTTGGTGCAGGGACCATGCATATCATGGGAATATTTCACCATTTCTGCTCTGGTTTTCAGTGTATTACACCAAAACACCCACCTGATGACATCCTTTCAAGAGCAAAGGCAGCAATTTGCAGAATTCCGCTTCTTTGGGGAACTGAGAAATTGCTGAGCTGACACCAAGTCCTGCAGTGTCCCTGTCACCTGGAGAGTTACCGCATCCTCGCCACGGTAGCGGGCATTGTGAAAAAGGTTCTTTGTCAGATGGGTGTGGCAGCCAGGCGCCCCCTAGGGGATGGGGAGCCAGCCAGCCCCGAGCCTGTCACTGCCTGCTGTCCCTGCTGTCACCAGCCAGGCCTCTGAAAATTGGTCAAACCATGCCCAGTCTTGGGGCCAATTTGGCCCAAAGTCTCCAACAGACAAGTCGGGAAGAAAGATACGGGACAGAGGGAGAAAGCGAAGGGAGCAGGAGAAAGGGAAGGAAGAATGGAAAGCCCGAATTAAGAGGGAAATCAGTAGCCCACTTGACGTGCATGTACACTAATGCATGCAGTATGGGCAACTAACAAGAGAAGCTGGAAGCCATCGTGTAGCAGGAAAGCTATGACATAGTTGCCATCACAGAAACATGGTGGGATGACTCATATGACTGGAGTGCTGCTATGTGTGGCTACAAGCTCTTCAGAAAAGATAGGTAGGGTAGGAGAGGTGGAGGGGTGGCTTTATATGTTAGAGAGTCACTCGACTCTGTTAAACTTGAGGTCAGTATGCAGGTTTGAGTTCCTGTGGACCAGAATCAGGGGAAAGTCCAACAAGGCTGACATCCTCGTGGGTGTCTGTTATAGACCGCGCAACCAGGACAATGGAGGAGATGAATTATTCTACAAGCAGCTGGCAGATGTCTCAAAATCGATGGCCCTTGTTCTTGTGGGTGACTTTAACCTGCCGGATATCTGCTGGGAGGTCAATACTGCACAGAAGAGGCAGTCTAGGAAGTTCCTAGAGTGTATAGAGGACAATTTCCTTCATCAGCTGGTAAATGAGCCCACCAGGGGCAAGACCCCGCTAGACCTACTGTTTACAAACAGAGAAGGGCTGGTGGGAGATGTAGTGGTTGGAGGCCGCCTGGGGCATAGCGACCATGAAATAATAGAATTTTCAGTACTCAGAGATGCAGGGAGAACCATTAACAAAACCTCTATGCTGGACTTCCCGAGGGCAGATTTTTGCCTATTCAGAAGTCTAGTTCAGAGCATACCCTGGGAAACAATGCTTAAAAACAAGGGGGCCCAGGAGGGTTGGACATGCTTCAAGCAGGTGGTTTTGAGTGCACAGGAACAGGCTATACCAGTGTGCCGAAAGGCTAGCCGGCGGGGAAGACAACCGGCTTGGCTAAACAGGGAGATTCTGAATGAAATCAGAAATAAAAAGAGACTTTACCGACTGTGGAAAAAAGGCCTGGCTACTTACGAAGGATTTATGGAAATAGCTAGATCATGCAGAAAAAAGATCAGGGAAACAAAAGTGCAATTTGAAGTTAACTTGGCCAATTCTGTCAGGGATAATAAAAAGTCCTTCTTCAAATATGTTAATAACAAAAGGAGGGGCAAGGAAAACCTCCATTCTCTGTTGGACTCTGAAGGAAATATAGTTAACAAAGATGAGGAGAAAGCTGAGGTACTTAATACCTACTTTGCCTCAGTTTTTACCAGTGAGACAGGTGGCCCTCAGGACAACTCATCTCTGGAGGTGGTTGACAGAGATAGGAAGCCAAATAGGCCCCTTGTATTCCAGGAGGAAATAGTTGGTGATTTACTGAGCCATCTGGATCCTCACAAGTCTATGGGACCAGATGGGATCCATCCTAGGGTGATGAGGGAGCTAGCAGAAGAACTTGCCAAGCCGCTCTCCATAATCTTCCAACAGTCCTGGCTCACTGGGGAGGTCCCATATGATTGAAAATTGGCCAATGTTACCCCAGTCCACAAAAAGGGCTGCAGAGCTGACCCTGGCAACTACAGGCCTGTCAGTCTGACCTCGGTGCCTGGCAGGGTTATGGAGCAGATCATGCTGAGTGGAATCACACAGCACCTTCAGGATGGACAAGGGATCAGACCCAGCCAGCATGGGTTTAGGAGGGGCAGGTCCTGTCTGACCAACCTGATCTCCTTTTATGATCAGGTGACCCAGCTGGTGGATGAGGGGAAAGCCATGGATGTGGTCTATCTGGACTTCAGCAAGGCCTTTGACACTGTCTCCCATAATATACTCTTGCAAAAGCTGGTAGCCCATGGCTTGGACAAGTGTACTCTACGCTGGGTTAAGAACTGGCTGGAGGGCCGGGCCCAGAGAGTGCTGGTGAATGGGGCTGCATCCAGCTGGCGGCCAGTCACTAGTGGTGTTCCCCAGGGGTCAGTGTTGGGTCCAGTCCTGTTTAACACCTTTATTGGTGATTTAGATGAGGGGATTGAGACCATCATCAGCAAATTTGCTCATGACACCAAGTTGGGAGGGAGTGTCGACCTACTGGAAGGCAGGAGGGCTCTGCAGAGGGATCTGGATAGACTGGAAAAATGGGCTGATTCCAATGGGATGAAGTTCAATAAGGCCAAGTGCCGGGTGCTGCACTTTGGTCACAACAACCCACTGCAGCGCTACAGGCTGGGCACAGAGTGGCTGGAGAGCAGTCAGACAGAAAGGGACCTAGGGGTAGTAATTGACAGGAAGCTCAACATGAGCCAACAGTGTGCCCAGGTGGCCAAGAAGGCCAACGGTATCCTGTCCTGTATCAAAAATAGCGTGGTCAGCAGGACAAGGGAAGTGATCCTTCCCCTGTACTCTGCATTGGTGAGGCCACATCTGGAGTATTGTGTTCAGTTCTGGGCCTCTCAGTTCAGGAAAGACATTGAAGTGCTGGAGCGGGTCCAGAGAAGAGCAACACGACTGGTGAAGGGACTTGAACACAAGCCCTATGGGGAGAAGCTGAGGGAGCTGGGGTTGTTTAGTCTAGAGAAGAGGAGGCTTAGAGGTGACCTCATCACTCTCTATAACTACCTGAAGGGAAGTTATAGCCAGGTGGGGATTGGTCTCTTCTCCCAGGCAGTTAGCAATAGGACAAGGGGGCATGGGCTTAAACTCTACCAGGGGAAATTTAGACTGGATATCAGATAGAAATTCTTTACAGAGAGAGTGGTCAGGCATTGGAATGGCCTGCCCAGGGAGGTAGTGGACTCGCCGTCCCTAGAGGTTTTTAAACTGAGATTGGACATGGCACTTAGTGCCATGATCTAGTAAACGGACTAGAGTTGGACCAAGAGTTGGACTTGATGATCGCTGAGGTCTTTTCTAACCCAGTCGATTCTGTGATACTGTGATTCTGTGATTCTGTGATTCTGTGAATAAAAAGTAGTGTTGGGCTGCAGGAGAGAGATGGAGGAATTGCAGGAAAAGAGGCAGGGAGCAGGAGAGTGAGAGAAAAGGAAAGAAGAGACATGCAGCCAGACGAGGGGTTAGTGAGAGAGGATGGGACAGAGAACAGGATGGGAAGGAAATAAGGCAAGACAAGGACAGGCAAGGCAAGGCAAGGATGCAGGACATTTTTTTGCTTTATAGTTTCTAGCACATTCGTCTTCAGACTAGGAGGAAAGCCAGAAGACCGTATGGATTAGGCCAAAGCAAAAACCCCAGCTACTTGAGACACTTAGACTAAGCCTAAAATACGCAGATCTCTCCATAAGGATGGTTTTTATACTGTACTTCCACAATCTGCTGGCAGTACAAAAAATAAGCTGCAGATCTCCTTAGGCTGAGTCATGGTGCTTTGGTGCAGGGACCATGCATATCATGGGAATATTTCACCATTTCTGCTCTGGTTTTCAGTGTATTACACCAAAACACCCACCTGATGACATCCTTTCAAGAGCAAAGGCAGCAATTTGCAGAATTCCGCTTCTTTGGGGAACTGAGAAATTGCTGAGCTGACACCAAGTCCTGCAGTGTCCCTGTCACCTGGAGAGTTACCGCATCCTCGCCACGGTAGCGGGCATTGTGAAAAAGGTTCTTTGTCAGATGGGTGTGGCAGCCAGGCGCCCCCTAGGGGATGGGGAGCCAGCCAGCCCCGAGCCTGTCACTGCCTGCTGTCCCTGCTGTCACCAGCCAGGCCTCTGAAAATTGGTCAAACCATGCCCAGTCTTGGGGCCAATTTGGCCCAAAGTCTCCAACAGACAAGTCGGGAAGAAAGATACGGGACAGAGGGAGAAAGCGAAGGGAGCAGGAGAAAGGGAAGGAAGAATGGAAAGCCCGAATTAAGAGGGAAATCAGTAGCCCACTTGACGTGCATGTACACTAATGCATGCAGTATGGGCAACTAACAAGAGAAGCTGGAAGCCATCGTGTAGCAGGAAAGCTATGACATAGTTGCCATCACAGAAACATGGTGGGATGACTCATATGACTGGAGTGCTGCTATGTGTGGCTACAAGCTCTTCAGAAAAGATAGGTAGGGTAGGAGAGGTGGAGGGGTGGCTTTATATGTTAGAGAGTCACTCGACTCTGTTAAACTTGAGGTCAGTATGCAGGTTTGAGTTCCTGTGGACCAGAATCAGGGGAAAGTCCAACAAGGCTGACATCCTCGTGGGTGTCTGTTATAGACCGCGCAACCAGGACAATGGAGGAGATGAATTATTCTACAAGCAGCTGGCAGATGTCTCAAAATCGATGGCCCTTGTTCTTGTGGGTGACTTTAACCTGCCGGATATCTGCTGGGAGGTCAATACTGCACAGAAGAGGCAGTCTAGGAAGTTCCTAGAGTGTATAGAGGACAATTTCCTTCATCAGCTGGTAAATGAGCCCACCAGGGGCAAGACCCCGCTAGACCTACTGTTTACAAACAGAGAAGGGCTGGTGGGAGATGTAGTGGTTGGAGGCCGCCTGGGGCATAGCGACCATGAAATAATAGAATTTTCAGTACTCAGAGATGCAGGGAGAACCATTAACAAAACCTCTATGCTGGACTTCCCGAGGGCAGATTTTTGCCTATTCAGAAGTCTAGTTCAGAGCATACCCTGGGAAACAATGCTTAAAAACAAGGGGGCCCAGGAGGGTTGGACATGCTTCAAGCAGGTGGTTTTGAGTGCACAGGAACAGGCTATACCAGTGTGCCGAAAGGCTAGCCGGCGGGGAAGACAACCGGCTTGGCTAAACAGGGAGATTCTGAATGAAATCAGAAATAAAAAGAGACTTTACCGACTGTGGAAAAAAGGCCTGGCTACTTACGAAGGATTTATGGAAATAGCTAGATCATGCAGAAAAAAGATCAGGGAAACAAAAGTGCAATTTGAAGTTAACTTGGCCAATTCTGTCAGGGATAATAAAAAGTCCTTCTTCAAATATGTTAATAACAAAAGGAGGGGCAAGGAAAACCTCCATTCTCTGTTGGACTCTGAAGGAAATATAGTTAACAAAGATGAGGAGAAAGCTGAGGTACTTAATACCTACTTTGCCTCAGTTTTTACCAGTGAGACAGGTGGCCCTCAGGACAACTCATCTCTGGAGGTGGTTGACAGAGATAGGAAGCCAAATAGGCCCCTTGTATTCCAGGAGGAAATAGTTGGTGATTTACTGAGCCATCTGGATCCTCACAAGTCTATGGGACCAGATGGGATCCATCCTAGGGTGATGAGGGAGCTAGCAGAAGAACTTGCCAAGCCGCTCTCCATAATCTTCCAACAGTCCTGGCTCACTGGGGAGGTCCCATATGATTGAAAATTGGCCAATGTTACCCCAGTCCACAAAAAGGGCTGCAGAGCTGACCCTGGCAACTACAGGCCTGTCAGTCTGACCTCGGTGCCTGGCAGGGTTATGGAGCAGATCATGCTGAGTGGAATCACACAGCACCTTCAGGATGGACAAGGGATCAGACCCAGCCAGCATGGGTTTAGGAGGGGCAGGTCCTGTCTGACCAACCTGATCTCCTTTTATGATCAGGTGACCCAGCTGGTGGATGAGGGGAAAGCCATGGATGTGGTCTATCTGGACTTCAGCAAGGCCTTTGACACTGTCTCCCATAATTATACTCTTGCAAAAGCTGGTAGCCCATGGCTTGGACAAGTGTACTCTACGCTGGGTTAAGAACTGGCTGGAGGGCCGGGCCCAGAGAGTGCTGGTGAATGGGGCTGCATCCAGCTGGCGGCCAGTCACTAGTGGTGTTCCCCAGGGGTCAGTGTTGGGTCCAGTCCTGTTTAACACCTTTATTGGTGATTTAGATGAGGGGATTGAGACCATCATCAGCAAATTTGCTCATGACACCAAGTTGGGAGGGAGTGTCGACCTACTGGAAGGCAGGAGGGCTCTGCAGAGGGATCTGGATAGACTGGAAAAATGGGCTGATTCCAATGGGATGAAGTTCAATAAGGCCAAGTGCCGGGTGCTGCACTTTGGTCACAACAACCCACTGCAGCGCTACAGGCTGGGCACAGAGTGGCTGGAGAGCAGTCAGACAGAAAGGGACCTAGGGGTAGTAATTGACAGGAAGCTCAACATGAGCCAACAGTGTGCCCAGGTGGCCAAGAAGGCCAACGGTATCCTGTCCTGTATCAAAAATAGCGTGGTCAGCAGGACAAGGGAAGTGATCCTTCCCCTGTACTCTGCATTGGTGAGGCCACATCTGGAGTATTGTGTTCAGTTCTGGGCCTCTCAGTTCAGGAAAGACATTGAAGTGCTGGAGCGGGTCCAGAGAAGAGCAACACGACTGGTGAAGGGACTTGAACACAAGCCCTATGGGGAGAAGCTGAGGGAGCTGGGGTTGTTTAGTCTAGAGAAGAGGAGGCTTAGAGGTGACCTCATCACTCTCTATAACTACCTGAAGGGAAGTTATAGCCAGGTGGGGATTGGTCTCTTCTCCCAGGCAGTTAGCAATAGGACAAGGGGGCATGGGCTTAAACTCTACCAGGGGAAATTTAGACTGGATATCAGATAGAAATTCTTTACAGAGAGAGTGGTCAGGCATTGGAATGGCCTGCCCAGGGAGGTAGTGGACTCGCCGTCCCTAGAGGTTTTTAAACTGAGATTGGACATGGCACTTAGTGCCATGATCTAGTAAACGGACTAGAGTTGGACCAAGAGTTGGACTTGATGATCGCTGAGGTCTTTTCTAACCCAGTCGATTCTGTGATACTGTGATTCTGTGATTCTGTGATTCTGTGAATAAAAAGTAGTGTTGGGCTGCAGGAGAGAGATGGAGGAATTGCAGGAAAAGAGGCAGGGAGCAGGAGAGTGAGAGAAAAGGAAAGAAGAGACATGCAGCCAGACGAGGGGTTAGTGAGAGAGGATGGGACAGAGAACAGGATGGGAAGGAAATAAGGCAAGACAAGGACAGGCAAGGCAAGGCAAGGATGCAGGACATTTTTTTGCTTTATAGTTTCTAGCACATTCGTCTTCAGACTAGGAGGAAAGCCAGAAGACCGTATGGATTAGGCCAAAGCAAAAACCCCAGCTACTTGAGACACTTAGACTAAGCCTAAAATACGCAGATCTCTCCATAAGGATGGTTTTTATACTGTACTTCCACAATCTGCTGGCAGTACAAAAAATAAGCTGCAGATCTCCTTAGGCTGAGTCATGGTGCTTTGGTGCAGGGACCATGCATATCATGGGAATATTTCACCATTTCTGCTCTGGTTTTCAGTGTATTACACCAAAACACCCACCTGATGACATCCTTTCAAGAGCAAAGGCAGCAATTTGCAGAATTCCGCTTCTTTGGGGAACTGAGAAATTGCTGAGCTGACACCAAGTCCTGCAGTGTCCCTGTCACCTGGAGAGTTACCGCATCCTCGCCACGGTAGCGGGCATTGTGAAAAAGGTTCTTTGTCAGATGGGTGTGGCAGCCAGGCGCCCCCTAGGGGATGGGGAGCCAGCCAGCCCCGAGCCTGTCACTGCCTGCTGTCCCTGCTGTCACCAGCCAGGCCTCTGAAAATTGGTCAAACCATGCCCAGTCTTGGGGCCAATTTGGCCCAAAGTCTCCAACAGACAAGTCGGGAAGAAAGATACGGGACAGAGGGAGAAAGCGAAGGGAGCAGGAGAAAGGGAAGGAAGAATGGAAAGCCCGAATTAAGAGGGAAATCAGTAGCCCACTTGACGTGCATGTACACTAATGCATGCAGTATGGGCAACTAACAAGAGAAGCTGGAAGCCATCGTGTAGCAGGAAAGCTATGACATAGTTGCCATCACAGAAACATGGTGGGATGACTCATATGACTGGAGTGCTGCTATGTGTGGCTACAAGCTCTTCAGAAAAGATAGGTAGGGTAGGAGAGGTGGAGGGGTGGCTTTATATGTTAGAGAGTCACTCGACTCTGTTAAACTTGAGGTCAGTATGCAGGTTTGAGTTCCTGTGGACCAGAATCAGGGGAAAGTCCAACAAGGCTGACATCCTCGTGGGTGTCTGTTATAGACCGCGCAACCAGGACAATGGAGGAGATGAATTATTCTACAAGCAGCTGGCAGATGTCTCAAAATCGATGGCCCTTGTTCTTGTGGGTGACTTTAACCTGCCGGATATCTGCTGGGAGGTCAATACTGCACAGAAGAGGCAGTCTAGGAAGTTCCTAGAGTGTATAGAGGACAATTTCCTTCATCAGCTGGTAAATGAGCCCACCAGGGGCAAGACCCCGCTAGACCTACTGTTTACAAACAGAGAAGGGCTGGTGGGAGATGTAGTGGTTGGAGGCCGCCTGGGGCATAGCGACCATGAAATAATAGAATTTTCAGTACTCAGAGATGCAGGGAGAACCATTAACAAAACCTCTATGCTGGACTTCCCGAGGGCAGATTTTTGCCTATTCAGAAGTCTAGTTCAGAGCATACCCTGGGAAACAATGCTTAAAAACAAGGGGGCCCAGGAGGGTTGGACATGCTTCAAGCAGGTGGTTTTGAGTGCACAGGAACAGGCTATACCAGTGTGCCGAAAGGCTAGCCGGCGGGGAAGACAACCGGCTTGGCTAAACAGGGAGATTCTGAATGAAATCAGAAATAAAAAGAGACTTTACCGACTGTGGAAAAAAGGCCTGGCTACTTACGAAGGATTTATGGAAATAGCTAGATCATGCAGAAAAAAGATCAGGGAAACAAAAGTGCAATTTGAAGTTAACTTGGCCAATTCTGTCAGGGATAATAAAAAGTCCTTCTTCAAATATGTTAATAACAAAAGGAGGGGCAAGGAAAACCTCCATTCTCTGTTGGACTCTGAAGGAAATATAGTTAACAAAGATGAGGAGAAAGCTGAGGTACTTAATACCTACTTTGCCTCAGTTTTTACCAGTGAGACAGGTGGCCCTCAGGACAACTCATCTCTGGAGGTGGTTGACAGAGATAGGAAGCCAAATAGGCCCCTTGTATTCCAGGAGGAAATAGTTGGTGATTTACTGAGCCATCTGGATCCTCACAAGTCTATGGGACCAGATGGGATCCATCCTAGGGTGATGAGGGAGCTAGCAGAAGAACTTGCCAAGCCGCTCTCCATAATCTTCCAACAGTCCTGGCTCACTGGGGAGGTCCCATATGATTGAAAATTGGCCAATGTTACCCCAGTCCACAAAAAGGGCTGCAGAGCTGACCCTGGCAACTACAGGCCTGTCAGTCTGACCTCGGTGCCTGGCAGGGTTATGGAGCAGATCATGCTGAGTGGAATCACACAGCACCTTCAGGATGGACAAGGGATCAGACCCAGCCAGCATGGGTTTAGGAGGGGCAGGTCCTGTCTGACCAACCTGATCTCCTTTTATGATCAGGTGACCCAGCTGGTGGATGAGGGGAAAGCCATGGATGTGGTCTATCTGGACTTCAGCAAGGCCTTTGACACTGTCTCCCATAATATACTCTTGCAAAAGCTGGTAGCCCATGGCTTGGACAAGTGTACTCTACGCTGGGTTAAGAACTGGCTGGAGGGCCGGGCCCAGAGAGTGCTGGTGAATGGGGCTGCATCCAGCTGGCGGCCAGTCACTAGTGGTGTTCCCCAGGGGTCAGTGTTGGGTCCAGTCCTGTTTAACACCTTTATTGGTGATTTAGATGAGGGGATTGAGACCATCATCAGCAAATTTGCTCATGACACCAAGTTGGGAGGGAGTGTCGACCTACTGGAAGGCAGGAGGGCTCTGCAGAGGGATCTGGATAGACTGGAAAAATGGGCTGATTCCAATGGGATGAAGTTCAATAAGGCCAAGTGCCGGGTGCTGCACTTTGGTCACAACAACCCACTGCAGCGCTACAGGCTGGGCACAGAGTGGCTGGAGAGCAGTCAGACAGAAAGGGACCTAGGGGTAGTAATTGACAGGAAGCTCAACATGAGCCAACAGTGTGCCCAGGTGGCCAAGAAGGCCAACGGTATCCTGTCCTGTATCAAAAATAGCGTGGTCAGCAGGACAAGGGAAGTGATCCTTCCCCTGTACTCTGCATTGGTGAGGCCACATCTGGAGTATTGTGTTCAGTTCTGGGCCTCTCAGTTCAGGAAAGACATTGAAGTGCTGGAGCGGGTCCAGAGAAGAGCAACACGACTGGTGAAGGGACTTGAACACAAGCCCTATGGGGAGAAGCTGAGGGAGCTGGGGTTGTTTAGTCTAGAGAAGAGGAGGCTTAGAGGTGACCTCATCACTCTCTATAACTACCTGAAGGGAAGTTATAGCCAGGTGGGGATTGGTCTCTTCTCCCAGGCAGTTAGCAATAGGACAAGGGGGCATGGGCTTAAACTCTACCAGGGGAAATTTAGACTGGATATCAGATAGAAATTCTTTACAGAGAGAGTGGTCAGGCATTGGAATGGCCTGCCCAGGGAGGTAGTGGACTCGCCGTCCCTAGAGGTTTTTAAACTGAGATTGGACATGGCACTTAGTGCCATGATCTAGTAAACGGACTAGAGTTGGACCAAGAGTTGGACTTGATGATCGCTGAGGTCTTTTCTAACCCAGTCGATTCTGTGATACTGTGATTCTGTGATTCTGTGATTCTGTGAATAAAAAGTAGTGTTGGGCTGCAGGAGAGAGATGAAGGAATTGCAGGAAAAGAGGCAGGGAGCAGGAGAGTGAGAGAAAAGGAAAGAAGAGACATGCAGCCAGACGAGGGGTTAGTGAGAGAGGATGGGACAGAGAACAGGATGGGAAGGAAATAAGGCAAGACAAGGACAGGCAAGGCAAGGCAAGGATGCAGGACATTTTTTTGCTTTATAGTTTCTAGCACATTCGTCTTCAGACTAGGAGGAAAGCCAGAAGACCGTATGGATTAGGCCAAAGCAAAAACCCCAGCTACTTGAGACACTTAGACTAAGCCTAAAATACGCAGATCTCTCCATAAGGATGGTTTTTATACTGTACTTCCACAATCTGCTGGCAGTACAAAAAATAAGCTGCAGATCTCCTTAGGCTGAGTCATGGTGCTTTGGTGCAGGGACCATGCATATCATGGGAATATTTCACCATTTCTGCTCTGGTTTTCAGTGTATTACACCAAAACACCCACCTGATGACATCCTTTCAAGAGCAAAGGCAGCAATTTGCAGAATTCCGCTTCTTTGGGGAACTGAGAAATTGCTGAGCTGACACCAAGTCCTGCAGTGTCCCTGTCACCTGGAGAGTTACCGCATCCTCGCCACGGTAGCGGGCATTGTGAAAAAGGTTCTTTGTCAGATGGGTGTGGCAGCCAGGCGCCCCCTAGGGGATGGGGAGCCAGCCAGCCCCGAGCCTGTCACTGCCTGCTGTCCCTGCTGTCACCAGCCAGGCCTCTGAAAATTGGTCAAACCATGCCCAGTCTTGGGGCCAATTTGGCCCAAAGTCTCCAACAGACAAGTCGGGAAGAAAGATACGGGACAGAGGGAGAAAGCGAAGGGAGCAGGAGAAAGGGAAGGAAGAATGGAAAGCCCGAATTAAGAGGGAAATCAGTAGCCCACTTGACGTGCATGTACACTAATGCATGCAGTATGGGCAACTAACAAGAGAAGCTGGAAGCCATCGTGTAGCAGGAAAGCTATGACATAGTTGCCATCACAGAAACATGGTGGGATGACTCATATGACTGGAGTGCTGCTATGTGTGGCTACAAGCTCTTCAGAAAAGATAGGTAGGGTAGGAGAGGTGGAGGGGTGGCTTTATATGTTAGAGAGTCACTCGACTCTGTTAAACTTGAGGTCAGTATGCAGGTTTGAGTTCCTGTGGACCAGAATCAGGGGAAAGTCCAACAAGGCTGACATCCTCGTGGGTGTCTGTTATAGACCGCGCAACCAGGACAATGGAGGAGATGAATTATTCTACAAGCAGCTGGCAGATGTCTCAAAATCGATGGCCCTTGTTCTTGTGGGTGACTTTAACCTGCCGGATATCTGCTGGGAGGTCAATACTGCACAGAAGAGGCAGTCTAGGAAGTTCCTAGAGTGTATAGAGGACAATTTCCTTCATCAGCTGGTAAATGAGCCCACCAGGGGCAAGACCCCGCTAGACCTACTGTTTACAAACAGAGAAGGGCTGGTGGGAGATGTAGTGGTTGGAGGCCGCCTGGGGCATAGCGACCATGAAATAATAGAATTTTCAGTACTCAGAGATGCAGGGAGAACCATTAACAAAACCTCTATGCTGGACTTCCCGAGGGCAGATTTTTGCCTATTCAGAAGTCTAGTTCAGAGCATACCCTGGGAAACAATGCTTAAAAACAAGGGGGCCCAGGAGGGTTGGACATGCTTCAAGCAGGTGGTTTTGAGTGCACAGGAACAGGCTATACCAGTGTGCCGAAAGGCTAGCCGGCGGGGAAGACAACCGGCTTGGCTAAACAGGGAGATTCTGAATGAAATCAGAAATAAAAAGAGACTTTACCGACTGTGGAAAAAAGGCCTGGCTACTTACGAAGGATTTATGGAAATAGCTAGATCATGCAGAAAAAAGATCAGGGAAACAAAAGTGCAATTTGAAGTTAACTTGGCCAATTCTGTCAGGGATAATAAAAAGTCCTTCTTCAAATATGTTAATAACAAAAGGAGGGGCAAGGAAAACCTCCATTCTCTGTTGGACTCTGAAGGAAATATAGTTAACAAAGATGAGGAGAAAGCTGAGGTACTTAATACCTACTTTGCCTCAGTTTTTACCAGTGAGACAGGTGGCCCTCAGGACAACTCATCTCTGGAGGTGGTTGACAGAGATAGGAAGCCAAATAGGCCCCTTGTATTCCAGGAGGAAATAGTTGGTGATTTACTGAGCCATCTGGATCCTCACAAGTCTATGGGACCAGATGGGATCCATCCTAGGGTGATGAGGGAGCTAGCAGAAGAACTTGCCAAGCCGCTCTCCATAATCTTCCAACAGTCCTGGCTCACTGGGGAGGTCCCATATGATTGAAAATTGGCCAATGTTACCCCAGTCCACAAAAAGGGCTGCAGAGCTGACCCTGGCAACTACAGGCCTGTCAGTCTGACCTCGGTGCCTGGCAGGGTTATGGAGCAGATCATGCTGAGTGGAATCACACAGCACCTTCAGGATGGACAAGGGATCAGACCCAGCCAGCATGGGTTTAGGAGGGGCAGGTCCTGTCTGACCAACCTGATCTCCTTTTATGATCAGGTGACCCAGCTGGTGGATGAGGGGAAAGCCATGGATGTGGTCTATCTGGACTTCAGCAAGGCCTTTGACACTGTCTCCCATAATATACTCTTGCAAAAGCTGGTAGCCCATGGCTTGGACAAGTGTACTCTACGCTGGGTTAAGAACTGGCTGGAGGGCCGGGCCCAGAGAGTGCTGGTGAATGGGGCTGCATCCAGCTGGCGGCCAGTCACTAGTGGTGTTCCCCAGGGGTCAGTGTTGGGTCCAGTCCTGTTTAACACCTTTATTGGTGATTTAGATGAGGGGATTGAGACCATCATCAGCAAATTTGCTCATGACACCAAGTTGGGAGGGAGTGTCGACCTACTGGAAGGCAGGAGGGCTCTGCAGAGGGATCTGGATAGACTGGAAAAATGGGCTGATTCCAATGGGATGAAGTTCAATAAGGCCAAGTGCCGGGTGCTGCACTTTGGTCACAACAACCCACTGCAGCGCTACAGGCTGGGCACAGAGTGGCTGGAGAGCAGTCAGACAGAAAGGGACCTAGGGGTAGTAATTGACAGGAAGCTCAACATGAGCCAACAGTGTGCCCAGGTGGCCAAGAAGGCCAACGGTATCCTGTCCTGTATCAAAAATAGCGTGGTCAGCAGGACAAGGGAAGTGATCCTTCCCCTGTACTCTGCATTGGTGAGGCCACATCTGGAGTATTGTGTTCAGTTCTGGGCCTCTCAGTTCAGGAAAGACATTGAAGTGCTGGAGCGGGTCCAGAGAAGAGCAACACGACTGGTGAAGGGACTTGAACACAAGCCCTATGGGGAGAAGCTGAGGGAGCTGGGGTTGTTTAGTCTAGAGAAGAGGAGGCTTAGAGGTGACCTCATCACTCTCTATAACTACCTGAAGGGAAGTTATAGCCAGGTGGGGATTGGTCTCTTCTCCCAGGCAGTTAGCAATAGGACAAGGGGGCATGGGCTTAAACTCTACCAGGGGAAATTTAGACTGGATATCAGATAGAAATTCTTTACAGAGAGAGTGGTCAGGCATTGGAATGGCCTGCCCAGGGAGGTAGTGGACTCGCCGTCCCTAGAGGTTTTTAAACTGAGATTGGACATGGCACTTAGTGCCATGATCTAGTAAACGGACTAGAGTTGGACCAAGAGTTGGACTTGATGATCGCTGAGGTCTTTTCTAACCCAGTCGATTCTGTGATACTGTGATTCTGTGATTCTGTGATTCTGTGAATAAAAAGTAGTGTTGGGCTGCAGGAGAGAGATGAAGGAATTGCAGGAAAAGAGGCAGGGAGCAGGAGAGTGAGAGAAAAGGAAAGAAGAGACACATGCAGCCAGAAGAGGGGTTAGTGAGAGAGGATGGGACAGAGAACAGGATGGGAAGGAAATAAGGCAAGACAAGGACAGGCAAGGCAAGGCAAGGATGCAGGACATTTTTTTGCTTTATAGTTTCTAGCACATTCGTCTTCAGACTAGGAGGAAAGCCAGAAGACCGTATGGATTAGGCCAAAGCAAAAACCCCAGCTACTTGAGACACTTAGACTAAGCCTAAAATACGCAGATCTCTCCATAAGGATGGTTTTTATACTGTACTTCCACAATCTGCTGGCAGTACAAAAAATAAGCTGCAGATCTCCTTAGGCTGAGTAATGGTGCTTTGGTGCAGGGACCATGCATATCATGGGAATATTTCACCATTTCTGCTCTGGTTTTCAGTGTATTACACCAAAACACCCACCTGATGACATCCTTTCAAGAGCAAAGGCAGCAATTTGCAGAATTCCGCTTCTTTGGGGAACTGAGAAATTGCTGAGCTGACACCAAGTCCTGCAGTGTCCCTGTCACCTGGAGAGTTACCGCATCCTCGCCACGGTAGCGGGCATTGTGAAAAAGGTTCTTTGTCAGATGGGTGTGGCAGCCAGGCGCCCCCTAGGGGATGGGGAGCCAGCCAGCCCCGAGCCTGTCACTGCCTGCTGTCCCTGCTGTCACCAGCCAGGCCTCTGAAAATTGGTCAAACCATGCCCAGTCTTGGGGCCAATTTGGCCCAAAGTCTCCAACAGACAAGTCGGGAAGAAAGATACGGGACAGAGGGAGAAAGCGAAGGGAGCAGGAGAAAGGGAAGGAAGAATGGAAAGCCCGAATTAAGAGGGAAATCAGTAGCCCACTTGACGTGCATGTACACTAATGCATGCAGTATGGGCAACTAACAAGAGAAGCTGGAAGCCATCGTGTAGCAGGAAAGCTATGACATAGTTGCCATCACAGAAACATGGTGGGATGACTCATATGACTGGAGTGCTGCTATGTGTGGCTACAAGCTCTTCAGAAAAGATAGGTAGGGTAGGAGAGGTGGAGGGGTGGCTTTATATGTTAGAGAGTCACTCGACTCTGTTAAACTTGAGGTCAGTATGCAGGTTTGAGTTCCTGTGGACCAGAATCAGGGGAAAGTCCAACAAGGCTGACATCCTCGTGGGTGTCTGTTATAGACCGCGCAACCAGGACAATGGAGGAGATGAATTATTCTACAAGCAGCTGGCAGATGTCTCAAAATCGATGGCCCTTGTTCTTGTGGGTGACTTTAACCTGCCGGATATCTGCTGGGAGGTCAATACTGCACAGAAGAGGCAGTCTAGGAAGTTCCTAGAGTGTATAGAGGACAATTTCCTTCATCAGCTGGTAAATGAGCCCACCAGGGGCAAGACCCCGCTAGACCTACTGTTTACAAACAGAGAAGGGCTGGTGGGAGATGTAGTGGTTGGAGGCCGCCTGGGGCATAGCGACCATGAAATAATAGAATTTTCAGTACTCAGAGATGCAGGGAGAACCATTAACAAAACCTCTATGCTGGACTTCCCGAGGGCAGATTTTTGCCTATTCAGAAGTCTAGTTCAGAGCATACCCTGGGAAACAATGCTTAAAAACAAGGGGGCCCAGGAGGGTTGGACATGCTTCAAGCAGGTGGTTTTGAGTGCACAGGAACAGGCTATACCAGTGTGCCGAAAGGCTAGCCGGCGGGGAAGACAA
Source organism: Columba livia (assembly GCF_036013475.1). Lineage (NCBI taxonomy): Eukaryota > Metazoa > Chordata > Aves > Columbiformes > Columbidae > Columba > Columba livia. The sequence goes on along the minus strand of NW_027043009.1, from coordinate 1,633,802 downwards.
CCGGCTTGGCTAAACAGGGAGATTCTGAATGAAATCAGAAATAAAAAGAGACTTTACCGACTGTGGAAAAAAGGCCTGGCTACTTACGAAGGATTTATGGAAATAGCTAGATCATGCAGAAAAAAGATCAGGGAAACAAAAGTGCAATTTGAAGTTAACTTGGCCAATTCTGTCAGGGATAATAAAAAGTCCTTCTTCAAATATGTTAATAACAAAAGGAGGGGCAAGGAAAACCTCCATTCTCTGTTGGACTCTGAAGGAAATATAGTTAACAAAGATGAGGAGAAAGCTGAGGTACTTAATACCTACTTTGCCTCAGTTTTTACCAGTGAGACAGGTGGCCCTCAGGACAACTCATCTCTGGAGGTGGTTGACAGAGATAGGAAGCCAAATAGGCCCCTTGTATTCCAGGAGGAAATAGTTGGTGATTTACTGAGCCATCTGGATCCTCACAAGTCTATGGGACCAGATGGGATCCATCCTAGGGTGATGAGGGAGCTAGCAGAAGAACTTGCCAAGCCGCTCTCCATAATCTTCCAACAGTCCTGGCTCACTGGGGAGGTCCCATATGATTGAAAATTGGCCAATGTTACCCCAGTCCACAAAAAGGGCTGCAGAGCTGACCCTGGCAACTACAGGCCTGTCAGTCTGACCTCGGTGCCTGGCAGGGTTATGGAGCAGATCATGCTGAGTGGAATCACACAGCACCTTCAGGATGGACAAGGGATCAGACCCAGCCAGCATGGGTTTAGGAGGGGCAGGTCCTGTCTGACCAACCTGATCTCCTTTTATGATCAGGTGACCCAGCTGGTGGATGAGGGGAAAGCCATGGATGTGGTCTATCTGGACTTCAGCAAGGCCTTTGACACTGTCTCCCATAATATACTCTTGCAAAAGCTGGTAGCCCATGGCTTGGACAAGTGTACTCTACGCTGGGTTAAGAACTGGCTGGAGGGCCGGGCCCAGAGAGTGCTGGTGAATGGGGCTGCATCCAGCTGGCGGCCAGTCACTAGTGGTGTTCCCCAGGGGTCAGTGTTGGGTCCAGTCCTGTTTAACACCTTTATTGGTGATTTAGATGAGGGGATTGAGACCATCATCAGCAAATTTGCTCATGACACCAAGTTGGGAGGGAGTGTCGACCTACTGGAAGGCAGGAGGGCTCTGCAGAGGGATCTGGATAGACTGGAAAAATGGGCTGATTCCAATGGGATGAAGTTCAATAAGGCCAAGTGCCGGGTGCTGCACTTTGGTCACAACAACCCACTGCAGCGCTACAGGCTGGGCACAGAGTGGCTGGAGAGCAGTCAGACAGAAAGGGACCTAGGGGTAGTAATTGACAGGAAGCTCAACATGAGCCAACAGTGTGCCCAGGTGGCCAAGAAGGCCAACGGTATCCTGTCCTGTATCAAAAATAGCGTGGTCAGCAGGACAAGGGAAGTGATCCTTCCCCTGTACTCTGCATTGGTGAGGCCACATCTGGAGTATTGTGTTCAGTTCTGGGCCTCTCAGTTCAGGAAAGACATTGAAGTGCTGGAGCGGGTCCAGAGAAGAGCAACACGACTGGTGAAGGGACTTGAACACAAGCCCTATGGGGAGAAGCTGAGGGAGCTGGGGTTGTTTAGTCTAGAGAAGAGGAGGCTTAGAGGTGACCTCATCACTCTCTATAACTACCTGAAGGGAAGTTATAGCCAGGTGGGGATTGGTCTCTTCTCCCAGGCAGTTAGCAATAGGACAAGGGGGCATGGGCTTAAACTCTACCAGGGGAAATTTAGACTGGATATCAGATAGAAATTCTTTACAGAGAGAGTGGTCAGGCATTGGAATGGCCTGCCCAGGGAGGTAGTGGACTCGCCGTCCCTAGAGGTTTTTAAACTGAGATTGGACATGGCACTTAGTGCCATGATCTAGTAAACGGACTAGAGTTGGACCAAGAGTTGGACTTGATGATCGCTGAGGTCTTTTCTAACCCAGTCGATTCTGTGATACTGTGATTCTGTGATTCTGTGATTCTGTGAATAAAAAGTAGTGTTGGGCTGCAGGAGAGAGATGAAGGAATTGCAGGAAAAGAGGCAGGGAGCAGGAGAGTGAGAGAAAAGGAAAGAAGAGACACATGCAGCCAGAAGAGGGGTTAGTGAGAGAGGATGGGACAGAGAACAGGATGGGAAGGAAATAAGGCAAGACAAGGACAGGCAAGGCAAGGCAAGGATGCAGGACATTTTTTTGCTTTATAGTTTCTAGCACATTCGTCTTCAGACTAGGAGGAAAGCCAGAAGACCGTATGGATTAGGCCAAAGCAAAAACCCCAGCTACTTGAGACACTTAGACTAAGCCTAAAATACGCAGATCTCTCCATAAGGATGGTTTTTATACTGTACTTCCACAATCTGCTGGCAGTACAAAAAATAAGCTGCAGATCTCCTTAGGCTGAGTAATGGTGCTTTGGTGCAGGGACCATGCATATCATGGGAATATTTCACCATTTCTGCTCTGGTTTTCAGTGTATTACACCAAAACACCCACCTGATGACATCCTTTCAAGAGCAAAGGCAGCAATTTGCAGAATTCCGCTTCTTTGGGGAACTGAGAAATTGCTGAGCTGACACCAAGTCCTGCAGTGTCCCTGTCACCTGGAGAGTTACCGCATCCTCGCCACGGTAGCGGGCATTGTGAAAAAGGTTCTTTGTCAGATGGGTGTGGCAGCCAGGCGCCCCCTAGGGGATGGGGAGCCAGCCAGCCCCGAGCCTGTCACTGCCTGCTGTCCCTGCTGTCACCAGCCAGGCCTCTGAAAATTGGTCAAACCATGCCCAGTCTTGGGGCCAATTTGGCCCAAAGTCTCCAACAGACAAGTCGGGAAGAAAGATACGGGACAGAGGGAGAAAGCGAAGGGAGCAGGAGAAAGGGAAGGAAGAATGGAAAGCCCGAATTAAGAGGGAAATCAGTAGCCCACTTGACGTGCATGTACACTAATGCATGCAGTATGGGCAACTAACAAGAGAAGCTGGAAGCCATCGTGTAGCAGGAAAGCTATGACATAGTTGCCATCACAGAAACATGGTGGGATGACTCATATGACTGGAGTGCTGCTATGTGTGGCTACAAGCTCTTCAGAAAAGATAGGTAGGGTAGGAGAGGTGGAGGGGTGGCTTTATATGTTAGAGAGTCACTCGACTCTGTTAAACTTGAGGTCAGTATGCAGGTTTGAGTTCCTGTGGACCAGAATCAGGGGAAAGTCCAACAAGGCTGACATCCTCGTGGGTGTCTGTTATAGACCGCGCAACCAGGACAATGGAGGAGATGAATTATTCTACAAGCAGCTGGCAGATGTCTCAAAATCGATGGCCCTTGTTCTTGTGGGTGACTTTAACCTGCCGGATATCTGCTGGGAGGTCAATACTGCACAGAAGAGGCAGTCTAGGAAGTTCCTAGAGTGTATAGAGGACAATTTCCTTCATCAGCTGGTAAATGAGCCCACCAGGGGCAAGACCCCGCTAGACCTACTGTTTACAAACAGAGAAGGGCTGGTGGGAGATGTAGTGGTTGGAGGCCGCCTGGGGCATAGCGACCATGAAATAATAGAATTTTCAGTACTCAGAGATGCAGGGAGAACCATTAACAAAACCTCTATGCTGGACTTCCCGAGGGCAGATTTTTGCCTATTCAGAAGTCTAGTTCAGAGCATACCCTGGGAAACAATGCTTAAAAACAAGGGGGCCCAGGAGGGTTGGACATGCTTCAAGCAGGTGGTTTTGAGTGCACAGGAACAGGCTATACCAGTGTGCCGAAAGGCTAGCCGGCGGGGAAGACAACCGGCTTGGCTAAACAGGGAGATTCTGAATGAAATCAGAAATAAAAAGAGACTTTACCGACTGTGGAAAAAAGGCCTGGCTACTTACGAAGGATTTATGGAAATAGCTAGATCATGCAGAAAAAAGATCAGGGAAACAAAAGTGCAATTTGAAGTTAACTTGGCCAATTCTGTCAGGGATAATAAAAAGTCCTTCTTCAAATATGTTAATAACAAAAGGAGGGGCAAGGAAAACCTCCATTCTCTGTTGGACTCTGAAGGAAATATAGTTAACAAAGATGAGGAGAAAGCTGAGGTACTTAATACCTACTTTGCCTCAGTTTTTACCAGTGAGACAGGTGGCCCTCAGGACAACTCATCTCTGGAGGTGGTTGACAGAGATAGGAAGCCAAATAGGCCCCTTGTATTCCAGGAGGAAATAGTTGGTGATTTACTGAGCCATCTGGATCCTCACAAGTCTATGGGACCAGATGGGATCCATCCTAGGGTGATGAGGGAGCTAGCAGAAGAACTTGCCAAGCCGCTCTCCATAATCTTCCAACAGTCCTGGCTCACTGGGGAGGTCCCATATGATTGAAAATTGGCCAATGTTACCCCAGTCCACAAAAAGGGCTGCAGAGCTGACCCTGGCAACTACAGGCCTGTCAGTCTGACCTCGGTGCCTGGCAGGGTTATGGAGCAGATCATGCTGAGTGGAATCACACAGCACCTTCAGGATGGACAAGGGATCAGACCCAGCCAGCATGGGTTTAGGAGGGGCAGGTCCTGTCTGACCAACCTGATCTCCTTTTATGATCAGGTGACCCAGCTGGTGGATGAGGGGAAAGCCATGGATGTGGTCTATCTGGACTTCAGCAAGGCCTTTGACACTGTCTCCCATAATATACTCTTGCAAAAGCTGGTAGCCCATGGCTTGGACAAGTGTACTCTACGCTGGGTTAAGAACTGGCTGGAGGGCCGGGCCCAGAGAGTGCTGGTGAATGGGGCTGCATCCAGCTGGCGGCCAGTCACTAGTGGTGTTCCCCAGGGGTCAGTGTTGGGTCCAGTCCTGTTTAACACCTTTATTGGTGATTTAGATGAGGGGATTGAGACCATCATCAGCAAATTTGCTCATGACACCAAGTTGGGAGGGAGTGTCGACCTACTGGAAGGCAGGAGGGCTCTGCAGAGGGATCTGGATAGACTGGAAAAATGGGCTGATTCCAATGGGATGAAGTTCAATAAGGCCAAGTGCCGGGTGCTGCACTTTGGTCACAACAACCCACTGCAGCGCTACAGGCTGGGCACAGAGTGGCTGGAGAGCAGTCAGACAGAAAGGGACCTAGGGGTAGTAATTGACAGGAAGCTCAACATGAGCCAACAGTGTGCCCAGGTGGCCAAGAAGGCCAACGGTATCCTGTCCTGTATCAAAAATAGCGTGGTCAGCAGGACAAGGGAAGTGATCCTTCCCCTGTACTCTGCATTGGTGAGGCCACATCTGGAGTATTGTGTTCAGTTCTGGGCCTCTCAGTTCAGGAAAGACATTGAAGTGCTGGAGCGGGTCCAGAGAAGAGCAACACGACTGGTGAAGGGACTTGAACACAAGCCCTATGGGGAGAAGCTGAGGGAGCTGGGGTTGTTTAGTCTAGAGAAGAGGAGGCTTAGAGGTGACCTCATCACTCTCTATAACTACCTGAAGGGAAGTTATAGCCAGGTGGGGATTGGTCTCTTCTCCCAGGCAGTTAGCAATAGGACAAGGGGGCATGGGCTTAAACTCTACCAGGGGAAATTTAGACTGGATATCAGATAGAAATTCTTTACAGAGAGAGTGGTCAGGCATTGGAATGGCCTGCCCAGGGAGGTAGTGGACTCGCCGTCCCTAGAGGTTTTTAAACTGAGATTGGACATGGCACTTAGTGCCATGATCTAGTAAACGGACTAGAGTTGGACCAAGAGTTGGACTTGATGATCGCTGAGGTCTTTTCTAACCCAGTCGATTCTGTGATACTGTGATTCTGTGATTCTGTGATTCTGTGAATAAAAAGTAGTGTTGGGCTGCAGGAGTGAGATGGAGGAATTGAAGGAAAAGAGGCAGGGAGCAGGAGAGTGAGAGAAAAGGAAAGAAGAGACACATGCAGCCAGAAGAGGGGTTAGTGAGAGAGGATGGGACAGAGAATAGGATGAGAAGGAAATAAGGCAAGACAAGGACAGGCAAGGCAAGGCTAGGCTGCAGGACATTTTTTTGCTTTATAGTTTCTAGCACATTCGTATTCAGACTAGGAGGAGAGCCAGAAGACCGTATGGATTAGGCCAAATCAAAAACCCCAGCTACTTGAGACGCTTGGACTAAGCCTAAAATATGCAGATCTCTCCATAAGGATGGTTTTTATACTGTACTTCCACAATCTGCTGGCAGTACAAAAAAATAAGCTGCAGATCTCCTTAGGCTGAGTCATGGTGCTTCGGTGCAGGGACCATGCATATCATGGGAATATTTCACCATTTCTGCTCTGGTTTTCAGTGTATGACACCAAAACACCCACCTGATGATATCCTTTCAAGAGCAAAGGCAGCAATTTGCAGAATTCCGTTTCTTTGGGGAACTGAGAAATTGCTGAGCTGCCACCAAGTCCTGCAGTGTCCCTGTCACCTGCAGAGTCACCACATACTCGCCACGGTAGCGGGCATTGTGACAAAGGTTCTATGTCAGCTGGGTGTGGCAGCCAGGCGCCCCCTAGGGGATGGGGAGCCTGTCAGCCCCGGGCCTGTCACTGCCTGCTGTCCCTGCAGTCACCAGCCAGGCCTCTGAAAATTGGTCAAACCATGCCCAGACTTGGGGCCAATTTGGCCCAAAGTCTTGAAAAGGCAAGTCGGGAAGAAAGATATGGGACAGAGGGAGAAAGCGAAGGGAGCAGGAGAAAGGGAAGGAAGAATAAAAAGTAGTGTTGGGCTTCAGGAGTGAGATGGAGGAATTGCAGGAAAAGAGGCAGGAAGCAGGAGAGTGAGAGAAAAGGAAACTAGAGACATGCAGCCAGACGAGGGGTTAGTGAGGGAGGATGGGACAGAGAACAGGATGAGAAGGAAATAAGGCAAGGCAAGGACAGGCAAGGACAGGCAAAGCAAGGCTAGGCTGCAGGACATTTTTTCGCTTTATAGTTTCTAGCACATTCGTCTTCAGACTAGGAGTAAGGCCATAAGACCGTATGGATTAGGCCCAAGCAAAAACCCCAGCTACTTGAGACACTTAGACTAAGCCTAAAATACGCAGATCTCTCCATAAGGATGGTTTTTATACTGTGCTTCCACAATCTGCTGGCAGTACAAAAATATAAGCTGCAGATCTCCTTAGGCTGAGTCATGGTGCTTTGGTGCAGGGACCATGCATATCACGGGAATATTTCAACATTTCTGCTCTGGTTTTCAGAGTATGACACCAAAACACACACCTGATGATATCCTTTCAAGAGCAAAGGCAGCAATTTGCATAATTTCGCTTCTTTGGGGAAGTGAGAAATTGCTGAGCTGACACCAAGTCCTGCAGTGTCCCTGTCACCTGCAGAGTCACCACATACTCGCCACGCTAGCGGGCATTGTGACAAAGGTTCTATGTCAGCTGGGTGTGGCAGCCAGGCGCCCCCTAGGGGACGGGGAGCCTGTCAGCCCTGGGCCTGTCACTGCCTGCTGGCCCTGCAGTCACCAGCCAGGCCTCTGAAAATTGGTCAAACCATGCCCAGACTTGGGGCCAATTTGTCCCAAAGTCTTGAAAAGACAAGTCGGGAAGAAAGATATGGGACAGAGGGAGAAAGCGAAGGGAGCAGGAGAAAGGGAAGGAAGAATAAAAAGTAGTGTTGGGCTGCAGGAGTGAGATGGAGGAATTGCAAGAAAAGAGGCAGGAAGCAGGAGAGTGAGAGAAAAGGAAAGAATAGACATACAGCCAGACGAGGGGTTAGTGAGAGAGGATGGGACAGAGAACAGGATGAGAAGGAAATAAGGCAAGGCAAGGACAGGCAAGGACAGGCAAAGCAAGGCTAGGCTGCAGGATATTTTTTCGCTTTATAGTTTCTAGCACATTCGTCTTCAGACTAGGAGTAAGGCCATAAGACCGTATGGATTAGGCCCAAGCAAAAACCCCAGCTACTTGAGACACTAAGACTAAGCCTAAAATACGCAGATCTCTCCATAAGGATGGTTTTTATACTGTGCTTCCACAATCTGCTGGCAGTACAAAAAAATAAGCTGCAGATCTCCTTAGGCTGAGTCATGGTGCTTTGGTGCAGGGACCATGCATATCATGGGAATATTTCACCATTTCTGCTCCGGTTTTCAGAGTATGACACCAAAACACCCACCTGATGATATCCTTTAAAGAGCAAAGGCAGCAATTTGCAGAATTCCGTTTCTTTGGGGAACTGAGAAATTGCTGAGCTGACACCAAGTCCTGCAGTGTCCCTGTCACCTGCAGAGTCACCACATACTCGCCACGGTAGCGGGAATTGTGACAAAGGTTCTCTGTCAGCTGGGTGTGGCAGCCAGGCGCCCCCTAGGGGATGGGGAGCCTGTCAGCCGCGGGCCTGTCACTGCCTGCTGTCCCTGCAGTCACCAGCCAGGACTCTGAAAATTGGTCAAACCGTGCCCAGACTTGGGGCCAATTTGGCCCAAAGTCTTGAAAAGGCAAGTCGGGAAGAAAGATATGGGACAGAGGGAGAAAGCGAAGGGAGCAGGAGAAAGGGAAGGAAGAATAAAAAGTAGTGTTGGGCTGCAGGAGTGAGATGGAGGAATTGCAAGAAAAGAGGCAGGAAGCAGGAGAGTGAGAGAAAAGGAAAGAATAGACATACAGCCAGACGAGGGGTTAGTGAGAGAGGATGGGACAGAGAACAGGATGAGAAGGAAATAAGGCAAGGCAAGGACAGGCAAGGACAGGCAAAGCAAGGCTAGGCTGCAGGACATGTTATAGCTTTATAGTTTCTAGCACATTCGTCTTCAGACTAGGAGTAAGGCCATAAGACCGTATGGATTAGGCCCAAGCAGAAACCCCAGCTACTTGAGACACTTAGACTAAGCCTAAAATACGCAGATCTCTCCATAAGGATGGTTTTTATACTGTGCTTCCACAATCTGCTGGCAGTACAAAAATATAAGCTGCAGATCTCCTTAGGCTGAGTCATGGTGCTTTGGTGCAGGGACCATGCATATCACGGGAATATTTCAACATTTCTGCTCTGGTTTTCAGAGTATGACACCAAAACACCCACCTGATGATATCCTTTCAAGAGCAAAGGCAGCAATTTGCAGAATTCCGCATCTTTGGGGAGCTGAGAAATTGCTGAGCTGACACCAAGTCCTGCAGTGTCCCTGTCACCTGCAGAGTCACCACATACTCGCCACGCTAGCGGGCATTGTGACAAAGGTTCTATGTCAGCTGGGTGTGGCTGCCTGGCGCCCCCTAGGAGATGGGGAGCCTGTCAGCCCCAGGCCTGTCACTGCCTGCTGTCCCTGCTGTCACCAGCCAGGCCTCTGAAAATTGGTCAAACCATGCCCAGACTTGGGGCCAATTTGCCCCAAAGTCTTGAAAAGACAAGTCGGGAAGAAAGATATGGGACAGAGGGAGAAAGCGAAGGGAGCAGGAGAAAGGGAAGGAAGAATAAAAAGTAGTGTTGGGCTGCAGGAGTGAGATGGAGGAATTGCCATTAAAGAGGCAGGAAGCAGGAGAGTGAGAGAAAAGGAAAGACGAGACATGCAGCCAGACGAGGGGTTAGTGAGAGAGGATGGGACAGAGAACAGGATGAGAAGGAAATAAGGCAAGGCAAGGACAGGCAAGGACAGTGTCGAGGGTTGAGATTGCGGGGTGACAATAAAACCCTGGCAGATGTATTGTTAACCCCCTCTTCTTCCCCCCACACTTCCCCCTCCCTCTCCCCCCTTTTCACTAAGGAGAGGCAATTGGGAGGAAAAGAAGCACAGTATAGAGATAAAGGATTGGCCACTTCTCTCGTTCAGCAATGTCCAAAGCCAGCTGGATGGCTTTCACTTCTGCAAATTGACTGGATTCACCTTGTCCTTCAGTGGCTTCTGTAACTTGTCGTGTGGGACTCCACACAGCAGCTTTCCACCTTCGATGTTTTCCTACAAGACGACAGGATCCATCTGTGAACAGTGCATACTGCTTATCAGTCTCTGAAAGAGTATTATACGGTGGTGCTTCTTCGGCACGTTTTACTTCCTCCTCATCTGGAGACATCCCAAAGTCTTTGCTTTCTGGCCAGTCTGTAATCACTTCTAACATCCCTGGGCGATTGGGACTTCCAATTCGAGCTCGTTGCGTGATCAATGCAATCCATTTACTCCACGTAACTTCGGTTGCATGATGTGGAGAGGGAACCGTCCCTTTGAACATCCAGCTCAGCACTGGCAGTCGAGGTGCCAGGAGGAGCTGTGCTTCAGTACCGATCACTTCTGAAGCAGCTCGAACTCCTTCATATGCTGCTAGTATCTCTTTTTCAGTTGGAGTATAGTTGGCCTCAGATCCTTTGTATCCTCGACTCCAAAAACCTAAGGGTCGACCTCGGGTTTCTCCTGGTGCTTTCTGCCAGAGGCTCCAGGTAAGTCCATTATCTCCGGCTGCGGTGTAGAGCACATTTTTAACATCTAGTCCAGTCCGAACTGGTCCAAGGGCCACCGCATGAGTTATCTCACGCTTAATTTGTTCAAAGGCTTGTCGTTGTTCAGGGCCCCACTCAAAATGGTTCTTTTTACGAGTCACTCGATAGAGGGGGCTCACAATCTGGCTGTAGTCAGGAATATGCATTCTCCAAAAACCTACAACGCCCAAAAAAGTCTGTGTCTCCTTTTTATTAGTAGGTGGAGACATTGCTGCAATTTTGTTGATCACATCCATTGGGATCTGACGACGGCCATCTTGCCATTTTATTCCTAAAAACTGGATCTCTCGTGCAGGTCCCTTGACCTTGCTTCGTTTTATGGCAAAACCAGCATCCAAAAGAATCTGAATTATTCTCTCACCTTTCTCGAAGACTTCTTTCGCTGTGTCGCCCCATACGATGATGTCATCAATATATTGCTAGTGTTCTGGAGCTTTACCTTGCTCCAGCGTGGTCTGGATCAGTCCATGGCAGATGGTAGGACTGTGTTTCCACCCCTGGGGCAAGCGATTCCACGTGTACTGGATGCCTCTCCAGGTGAAAGCAAACTGCGGCCTGCACTCTGCTACTACAGGAATAGAGAAAAATGCATTAGCAATGTCAATTGTAGCATACCACTTAGCGGCCTTTGACTCCAGTTCAAATTGCAGTTCTAGCATGTCAGGCACAGCAGCACTCAGTGGTGGCGTAACTTCATTCAGGCCACGATAGTCTACAGTTAGTCTCCACTCGTCACTAGACTTACGCACTGGCCAGATTGGGCTGTTAAAAGGTGAGCGAGTCTTACTGATCACACCCTGGCTTTCCAATTGACGGATCAACTTCTGGATAGGAATCAAAGAGTCTCGGTTGGTGCGATATTGCCGACGATGCACTGTCGTGGTAGCAGTTGGCACTTGCTGATCGTCAACCATCAGCAGTCCTACAACAGAAGGGTCATCTGAAAGACCAGGCAAATCAGACAGCTGTTCAATTTTCTCAGTGTCCACAGCTGCTATACCAAATGCCCACCTATACCCTTTTGGGTCCTTAAAATACCCTCTCCTGAGGTAGTCTATGCCAAGGATGCATGGAGCATCTGGACCAGTCACAATGGGATGCTTTTGCCAGTTTTTTCCAGTTAGGCTCATTTCAGCCTCTACAACAGTCAGTTCCTGGGATCCCCCAGTCACTCCAACAATATTAATAGATTGCGTTCCTTTATAATTAGAAGGAATTATTGTGCACTGAGCACCAGTGTCCACTAAAGCTTTGTACTCCTGGGGGTGTGTTGTACCAGGCCATCGTATTTGTACAGTCCAATAAACTCTGTTATCCCTTTCCTCCACCTGGTTGGAGGCAGGGCACCTCTAATTTCTGTTTTGCACAGTCTCTGGGTGTGAATTAGAGGTTCCTTCAAGAGCATCAGAATCTCTTCTGCTCCTTTTGTAAACTGGAGCAGCCACCTTCCTAGGAGTTTTTCCTTTTATCTCACGTACTCGTTTTTGAAGTTCTGAGGTAGGTCTTCCATGCCACTTATTCATGTTTTCTCCCTGCTCATGTAGGAAGAACCACAGTGAACCTCTTTTTGTGGGCTGCCTCTGTCCTCTCTCTCGAGATTGGAAACGCCTTTTCCTAATAGCTGAAACATAGGTTTGTGCAGGTCGTGAATGGTATGTGTCTTCTCTGAGCTCTTTGATTTCTTGCAACAGCTTTTCAAACCGGTCATCAGATTTTTCACACAGTTTCTCTACAGCGGAGACACAAGCCTGTAGAGAACCAGCAAGGCTGTCCTCAAAGTTCCGAAGCTGCTCAATCACTTCATTAATCTCTTGTTGACCTCTAGCTGACCAGACCATTCCTGCCAATGACCTAGCATATGCAGGGGGTGCACTTTGTACAAATCTGCGCCACAGAGATCGTGTACAATTGATTCTATCTGGGTCTGTCCCCTCTTGGTTGTCTGATCCAAAATAGATGATCTCTCGCACAGCTAATTCTCTCAGGAACTGAATACCTCTCTCCATAGTATTCCATTTCCCTAACTTGGATATACAATCTTCCTTGTAGGGAAATCTTACTTTCATAGCTGCCAGGAGTCGGGTCCAGAGACTAGTGGCATTAGACTCTCTTGAAATTGCCCTATCAATGGTGCCTGGCTTCACCACCTTCCAATTCAATTGTTTCTGCCCCATTGTCCCAGCATCGGAGCAGCCAGGTTAAAATATTCTCGCCTTCACGACGACTAAAGTCTTTTCGCAGATCTCTCAGCTCACCTGGAGAAAAGGACCGAGTGGTGGTCACTTCATCTCCTCCCTGTCCTGATGGTGCACCTTGGGTTGATGTTGGCCCTGTGCCATCATCTGCTGCACGGGTAGTCTTTCTAGTGACTTTCTTACAACCAGCAACTGATGCTGATATGGGTTCACCATCATTTGATTTATTTCCAGAGTCTAAATGACTGTCACAGTGATTACAGCAGCAACAGTGCCCAGTGTGTGAAGAAGGGGGGGCTGCCTTTTTAGCCTTTGAGGCTGGAGAAGTAATGTTATCTGCAGCGACCTTGGCAGAGGACTCTGCGGAGGAGCTGTAGCTTCAGCCTGCGAAGCCGCCGTTGTGGGGGCAGTGGCTGCAGCGGCACCTTTGCTGTTTTGCTCTTTCTCGAGCGGCTCGGAGTGCTTTTTGCTAAAGCTTCCGAAGACACACCGCAAATCTCAGGACAACAAAGAGACGCAAACCTCCTGTTGAACGCAATTTCTCTTAACAGAAGCACAAACTGACACACATTCAGCAAACCAGATAACACCATCACAGTTCTATCAAAACTCCAAGGATATTCAAAGCTCTCTAAAACATTTGTGAACTGTCCTAGCGAAAAAACGAAAGTATTGTTAGTCAGCCTTTCTAAAGATTCGCTCGACCAATTAGCAAACATAGAGCCATACTGCTCTTTAATCTCTCCTGGAGGCTTTTCAAGGTAAAGCAGAAGCGAGTAGAAATTCATTAGCGGCTGAAGTATAATGAAATAAACCAGTGACAAACCACACAGTATCATCATGACCATTGTCCAGTTCCTTGTTGTTATATAATGAATACTTCGATTTAAAAAGAAAGCCCAACACAGATATGGAATCAGTGAGCACAGTGTAGAAAATAACTGATACAACTTATGCCATAACATCTTTAAATCAGTGTAATTCACTTTGCCTCAATACAACTAAATAATATCCAAAGCAAACCGACGCGTGAGTATCACAACTCTATGAGTTGGCACCGTGCCAAGAAAACTGAAAGGTACGTCAGAGCACTGGAAAAGCCAAAAATCTTCAAATTTACCCCTTTCTCTTGCCCCACGTTGGGCGCCAATTATCTGTCGAGGGTTAAGATTGTGGGGTGACAATAAAACCCTGGCAGATGTATTGTTAACCCCCTCTTCTTCCCCCCCACACTTCCCCCTCCCTCTCCCCCCTTTTCACTAAGGAGAGGCAATTGGGAGGAAAAGAAGCACAGAGTGAAGAGAGTTGGGAAAAATTAAAGATGTTTTACTAATGCTACTAATAAGAATAGAGAAAATAATACAAAATATACAAAACCAATCTTGAAAGTCTCAGCAACTGCAGAGCCGGCACCCAAAGTCCTGGATTAGACTCTGCAGCCAATCGGAGCTGGATTCAGTCTCTCACTAGGCCTCAGTTTGCAGGGACGACTAGCAAGCTCCTCTTCCAATGTTGGCCATAAGCAGAAGGGAAAAGGGCAAAAGCACACGAGATCCTCGTGATCTCCCACTTTATATAAAGTACTCACGTGAATGGAATGTTATACACAGTTGGTCAGTTTCTTGCTCACTTGTTTCTCGTCGCCCCTCTCGCGAGATGTCCATCTGTGCTTATCATTAAGTTTGCATTCCATTGATAGGTTTACCAAAACATGTGTCTGGTGCTCCAGGAAAATGCAGTTAATATGAAGCCTTTAGCTGACAGGCAAAATTCACTGAAAGAGAAACTTGTTTTTACCAAAACCAGGACAGACAGGCAAAGCAAGGCTAGGCTGCAGGACATTTTTTCGCTTTATAGTTTCTAGCACATTATTCTTCCTACTAGGAGTAAGGCCATAAGACCGTATGGATTAGGCCCAAGCAAAAACCCCAGCTACTTGACACACTAAGACTAAGCCTAAAATACGCAGATCTCTCCATAAGGATGGTTTTTATACTGTGCTTCCACAATCTGCTGGCAGTACAAAAAAATAAGCTGCAGATCTCCTTAGGCTGAGTCATGGTGCTTTGGTGCAGGGACCATGCATATCATGGGAATAGTTCACCATTTCTGCTCTGGTTTTCAGAGTATGACACCAAAACACCCACCTGATGATATCCTTTCAAGAGCAAAGGCAGCAATTTGCAGAATTCCGCTTCTTTGGGGAAGTGAGAAATTGCTGAGCTGCCACCAAGTCCTGCAGTGTCCCTGTCACCTGCAGAGTCACCACATACTCGCCACGGTAGCGGGCATTGTGACAAAGGTTCTATGTCAGCTGGGTGTGGCAGCCAGGCGCCCCCTAGGGGATGGGGAGCCTGTCAGCCCCGGGCCTCTCACTGCCTGCTGTCCCTGCTGTCACCAGCCAGGCCTCTGAAAATTGGTCAAACCATGCCCAGACTTGGGGCCAGTTTGGCCCAAAGTCTTGAAAAGACAAGTCGGGAAGAAAGATATGGGACAGAGGGAGAAAGCGAAGGGAGCAGGAGAAAGAGAAGGAAGAATAAAAAGTAGTGTTGGGCTGCAGGAGTGATATGGAGGAATTGCCATAAAAGAGGCAGGAAGCAGGTGAGTGAGAGAAAAGGAAAGAAGAGACATGCAGCCAGACGAGGGGTTAGTGAGAAAGGATGGGACAGAGAACAGGATGAGAAGGAAATAAGGCAAGGCAAGGACAGGCAAGGACAGGCAAAGCAAGGCTAGGCTGCAGGGCATTTTTTTGCTTTATATTTTCTAGCACATTCGTCTTCAGACTAGGAGTAAGGCCATAAGACCGTATGGATTAGGCCCAAGCAAAAACCCCAGCTACTTGAGACACTTAGACTAAGCCTAAAATACGCAGATCTCTCCATAAGGATGGTTTTTATACTGTGCTTCCACAATCTGCTGGCAGTACAAAAAAATAAGCTGCAGATCTCCTTAGGCTGAGTCATGGTGCTTTGGTGCAGGGACCATGCATATCATGGGAATATTTCAACATTTCTGCTCTGGTTTTCAGAGTATGACACCAAAACACCCACCTGATGATATCCTTTCAAGAGCAAAGGCAGCAATTTGCAGAATTCCGCTTCTTTGGGGAAGTGAGAAATTGCTGAGCTGACACCAAGTCCTGCAGTGTCCCTGTCACCTGCAGAGTCACCACATACTCGCCACGGTAGCGGGCATTGTGACAAAGGTTCTATGTCAGCTGGGTGTGGCAGCCAGGCGCCCCCTAGGGGATGGGGAGCCTGTCAGCCCCGGGCCTGTCACTGCCTGCTGTCCCTGCTGCCACAAGCCAGGACTCTGAAAATTGGTCAACCCATGCCCAGACTTGGGGCCAATTTAGCCCAAAGTCTTGAAAAGACAAGTTAGGAAGAAAGATATGGGACAGAGGGAGAAAGCGAAGGGAGCAGGAGAAAGGGAAGGAAGAATAGAAAGTAGTGTTGGTCTGCAGGAGTGAGATGGAGGAATTGCAAGAAAAGAGGCAGGAAGCAGGAGAGTGAGAGAAAAGGAAAGACGAGACATGCAGCCAGACGAGGGGTTAGTGAGAGAGGATGGGACAGAGAACAGGATCAGAAGGAAATAAGGCAAGGCAAGGAAGTCAAGGCAAGGCTAGGCTGCAGGACATTTTTTTGCTTTATAGTTTCTCACACATTCGTCTTCAGACTAGGAGTAAGGCCATAAGACCGTATGGATTAGGCCCAAGCAAATACACCGGCTACTTGAGACACTTAGACTAAGCCTAAAATACGCAGATCTCTCCATAAGGATGGTTTTTATACTGTGCTTCCAAAATCTGCTGGCAGTACAAAAAAATAAGCTGCAGATCTCTTAGGCTGAGTCATGGTGCTTTGGTGCAGGGACCATGCATATCATGGGAATATTTCACCATTTCTGCTCTGGTTTTCAGTGTATGACACCAAAACACCCACCTGATGACATCCTTTCAAGAGCAAAGGCAGCAATTTGCAGAATTTCGCTTCTTTGGGGAAGTGAGAAATTGCTGAGCTGACACCAAGTCCTGCAGTGTCCCTGTCACCTGCAGAGTCACCACGTACTCGCCACGTTAGCGGGCATTGTGACAAAGGTTCTACGTCAGCTGGGTGTGGCAGCCAGGCGACCCCTTAGGTGATGGGGAGCCTGTCAGCCCCGGGCCTGTCACTGCCTGCTGTCCCTGCTGCCACCAGCCAGGCCTCTGAAAATTGGTCAAACCATGCCCAGACTTGGGGCCAATTTGGCCCAAAGTCTTGAAAAGACAAGTCGGCAAGAAAGATATGGGACAGAGGGAGAAAGCGAAGGGAGCAGGAGAAATGGAAGGAAGAATAAAAAGTAGTGTTGGGCTGCAGGAGTGAGATGGAGGAATTGCCATTAAAGAGGCAGGAAGCAGGTGAGTGAGAGAAAAGGAAAGAAGAGACATGCAGCCAGACGAGGGGTTAGTGAGAAAGGATGGGACAGAGAACAGGATGAGAAGGAAATAAGGCAAGGCAAGGACAGGCAAGGACAGGCAAAGCAAGGCTAGGCTGCAGGACATTTTTTCGCTTTATAGTTTCTAGCACATTCGTCATCAGACTAGGAGTAAGGCCATAAGACCGTATGGATTAGGCCCAAGCAAAAACCCCAGCTACTTGAGACACTTAGACTAAGCCTAAAATACGCAGATCTCTCCATAAGGATGGTTTTTATACTGTGCTTCCACAATCTGCTGGCAGTACAAAAAAATAAGCTGCAGATCTCCTTAGGCTGAGTCATGGTGCTTTGGTGCAGGGACCATGCATATCATGGCAATATTTCACCATTTCTGCTCTGGTTTTCAGAGTATGACACCAAAACACCCACCTGATGATATCCTTTCAAGAGCAAAGGCAGCAACTTGCAGAATTCCGCTTCTCTGGGGAACTGAGAAATTACTGAGCTGACACCAAGTCCTGCAGTGTCCCTGTCACCTGCAGAGTCACCACATACTCGCCACGGTAGTGGGCATTGTGACAAAGGTTCTATGTCAGCTGGGTGTGGCAGCCAGGCGACCCCTAGGGGATGGGGAGCCTGTCAGCCCCGGGCCTGTCACTGCCTGCTGTCCCTTCTGTCACCAGCCAGGCCTCTGAAAATTGGTCAAACCATGCCCAGACTTGGGGCCAATTTGCCCCAAAGTCTTGAAAAGACAAGTCAGGAAGAAAGATATGGGACAGAGGGAGAAAGCGAAGGGAACAGGAGAAAGGGAAGGAAGAATAAAAAGTAGTGTTGGGCTGCAGCAGTGAGATGGAGGAATTGCAAGAAAAGAGGCAGGAAGCAGGAGAGTGAGAGAAAAGGAAAGACGAGACATGCAGCCAGAAGAGGGGTTAGTGAGAGAGGATGGGACAGAGAACAGGATCAGAAGGAAATAAGGCAAGGCAAGGAAGTCAAGGCAAGGCTAGGCTGCAGGACATTTTTTTGCTTTATAGTTTCTCACACATTCGTCTTCAGACTAGGAGTAAGGCCATAAGACCGTATGGATTAGGCCCAAGAAAATACACCGGCTACTTGAGACACTTAGACTAAGCCTAAAATACGCAGATCTCTCCATAAGGATGGTTTTTATACTGTGCTTCCACAATCTGCTGGCAGTACAAAAAAATAAGCTGCAGATCTCTTAGGCTGAGTCATGGTGCTTTGGTGCAGGGACCATGCATATCATGGGAATATTTCACCATTTCTGCTCTGGTTTTCTGTGTATGACACCAAAACACCCACCTGATGACATCCTTTCAAGAGCAAAGGCAGCAATTTGCAGAATTTCGCTTCTTGGGGGAAGTGAGAAATTGCTGAGCTGACACCAAGTCCTGCAGTGTCCCTGTCACCTGCAGAGTCACCACATACTCGCCACGTTAGCGGGCATTGTGACAAAGGTTCTACGTCAGCTGGGTGTGGCAGCCAGGCGCCCCCTAGGGGATGGGGAGCCTGTCAGCCCTGGGCCTGTCACTGCTGGCTGTCCCTGCTGTCACCAGCCAGGCCTCTGAAAATTGGTCAAATCATGCCTAGACTTGGGGCCAGTTTGGCCCAAAGTCTTGAAAAGACAAGTTGGGAAGAAAGATATGAGACAGAGGGAGAAAGCGAAGGGAGCAGGAGAAAGGGAAGGAAGAATAAAAAGTAGTGTTGGGCTGCAGGAGTGAGATGGAGGAAGTGCAGGAAAAGAGGGAGGAAGTAGGAGAGTGAGAGAAAAGACGAGACAAGCAGCCAGACGAGGGGTTAGTGAGAGAGGATGAGACAGAGAACAGGATGAGAAATAAATAAGGCAAGGCAAGGACAGGCAAAGACAGGCAAAGCAAGGCTAGGTTGCAGGACATTTTTTTGCTTTATAGTTTCTAACACATTCGTCTTCAGACTGGGAGTAAGGCCATAAGACCGTATGGATTAGGCCCAAGCAAAAACCCCAGCTACTTGAGACACTTAGACTAAGCATAAAATACGCAGATCTCTCCATAAGGATGGTTTTTATACTGTGCTTCCACAATATGCTGGCAGTACAAAAAAATAAGCTGCAGATCTCCTTAGGCTGAGTCATGGTGCTTTGTTGCAGGGACCATGCATATCATGGCAATATTTCACCATTTCTGCTCTGGTTTTCAGTGTATGACACCAAAACACCCACCTGATGATATACTTTCAAGAGCAAAGGCAGCAATTTGCAGAATTCCGCTTCTTTGGGGAAGTGAGAAATTGCTGAGCTGATACCAAGTCCTGCAGTGTGCCTGTTACCTGCAGAGTCACCACATACTCGCCACGGTAGAGGGCATTGTGGCAAATGTTCTATGTCAGCTGGGTGTGGCAGCCAGGCGCCCCCTAGGGGATGGGGAGCCTGTCAGCCCCGGGCCTGTCACTGCCTGCTGTCCCTGCTGTCACCAGCCAGGCCTCTGAAAATTGGTCAAACCATGCCCAGACTTGGGGCCAATTTGGCCCAAAGTCTGGAAAAGACAAGTGAGGAAGAAAGATATGGGACAGAGGGAGAAAGCGAAGGGAGCAGGAGAAAGGGAAGGAAGAATAAAAAGTAGTGTTGGGCTTCAGGAGTGAGATGGAGGAATTGCAAGAAAAGAGGCAGGAAGCAGGAGAGTGAGAGAAAAGGAAAGACGAGACATGCAGCCAGACGAGGGGTTAGTGAGAGAGGATGGGACAGAGAACAGGATGAGAAGGAAATAAGGCAAGGCAAGGACAGGCAAGGACAGGCAAAGCAAGGCTAGGCTGCAGGACATTTTTTCGCTTTATAGTTTCTAGCACATTCGTCTTCAGACTAGGAGTAAGGCCATAAGACCGTATGGATTAGGCCCAAGCAAAAACCCCAGCTACTTGAGACACTTAGACTAAGCCTAAAATACGCAGATCTCTCCATAAGGATGGTTTTTATACTGTGCTTCCACAATCTGCTGGCAGTACAATAAAATAAGCTGCAGATCTCCTTAGGCTAAGTCATGGTGCTTTGGTGCAGGGACCATGCATATCTTGGGAATATTTCACCATTTCTGCTCTGGTTTTCAGTGTATGACACCAAAACACCCACCTGATGATATCCTTTCAAGAGCAAAGGCAGCAACTTGCAGAATTCCGCTTCTCTGGGGAACTGAGAAATTGCTGAGCTGCCACCAAGTCCTGCAGTGTCCCTGTCACCTGCAGAGTCACCACATACTTACCACGGTAGCGGGCATTGTGACACAGGTTCTATGTCAGAAGGGTGTGGCAGCCAGGCGCCCCTTAGGGGATGGGGAGCCTGTCAGCCCCCGGCCTGTCACTGCCTGCTGTCCCTGCTGTCACCAGCCAGGCCTCTGAAAATTGGTCAAACCATGCCCAGACTTGGGGCCAATTTGGCCCAAAGTCTTGAAAAGACAAGTCGGGAAGAAAGATATGGGACAGAGGGAGAAAGCGAAGGGAGCAGGAGAAAGGGAAGGAAGAATAGAAAGTAGTGTTGGGCTGCAGGAGTGAGATGGAGGAATTGCAGGAAAAGAGGGAGGAAGTAGGAGAGTGATAGAAAAGGAAAGACGAGACATGCAGCTAGACGAGGGGTTAGTGAGAGAGGATGGGACAGAGAACAGGATGAGAAGGAAATAAGGCAAGGCAAG
Organism: Columba livia; assembly: GCF_036013475.1. Classification (NCBI taxonomy): domain Eukaryota; kingdom Metazoa; phylum Chordata; class Aves; order Columbiformes; family Columbidae; genus Columba; species Columba livia. The sequence continues at coordinate 1,613,071 of NW_027043009.1, read as the reverse complement.
GACAGGCAAGGACAGGCAAAGCAAGGCTAGGCTGCAGGACATTTTTTCGCTTTATAGTTTCTAGCACATTCGTGTTCAGACTAGGAGTAAGGCCATAAGACCGTATGGATTAGGCCCAAGCAAAAACCCCAGCTACTTGAGACACTTAGACTAAGCCTAAAATACGCAGATCTCTCCATAAGGATGGTTTTTATACTGTACTTCTACAATCTGCTGGCAGTACAAAAAAATAAGCTGCAGGTCTCCTTAGGCTGAGTCATGGTGCTTTGGTGCAGGGACCATGCATATCATGGGAATATTTCACCATTTCTGCTCTGGTTTTCAGTGTATGACACCAAAACACCCACCTGATGACATCCTTTCAAGAGCAAAGGCAGCAATTTGCAGAATTCCGCTTCTTTGGGGAAGTGAGAAATTGCTGAGCTGACACCAAGTCCTGCAGTGTCCCTGACACCTGCAGAGTCACCACATACTCGCCACGGTAGCGGGCATTGTGACAAAGGTTCTATGTCAGCTGTGTGTGGCCGCCAGGAACCCCCTAGGGGATGGGGAGCCTGTCAGCCCCGGGCCTGTCACTGCCTGCTGTCCCTGCTGTCACCAGCCAGGCCTCTGAAAATTGGTCAAACCATGCCCAGACTTGGGGCCAGTTTGGCCCAAAGTCTTGAAAATACAAGTCAGGAAGAAAGATATGGGACAGAGGGAGAAAGCGAAGGGAGCAGGAGAAAGGGAAGGAAGAATAAAAAGTAGTGTTGGGCTGCAGGAGTGAGATGGAGGAACTGCCATTAAAGAGGCAGAAAGCAGGAGAGTGGGAGAAAAGGAAAGACGAGACATGCAGCCAGACAAGGGGTTAGTGAGAGAGGATGGGACAGAGAACAGGATGAGAAGGAAATAAGGCAAGGCAAGGACAGGCAAGGACAGGCAAAGCAAGGCTAGGCTGCAGGACATGTTTTTGCTATGTAGTTTCTAGCACATTCGTCTTCAGACTAGGAGTAAGGCCATAAGACCGTATGGATTAGGCCCAAGCAAAAACACCGGGTACTTGAGACACTTAGAATAAGCCTAAAATACGCAGATCTCCCCATAAGGATGGTTTTTATACTGTGCTTCCACAATCTGCTGGCAGTACAAAAAAATAAGCTGCAGATCTCTGAGGCTGAGTCATGGTGCTTTGTTGCAGGGCCATGCATATCATGGGAATATTTCACCATTTCTGCTCTGGTTTTCAGTGTATGACACCAAAACACCTACCTGATGACATCCTTTCAAGAGCAAAGGCAGCAATTTGCAGAATTCCGCTTCTTTGGGGAAGTGAGAAATAGCTGAGCTGACACCAAGTCCTGCAGTGTCCCTGTCACCTGCAGAGTCACCACATACTCGCCACGGTAGCAGGCATTGTGACAAAGGTTCTATGTCAGCTGGGTGTGGTAGTCAGGCGCCCCCTAGGGGATGGGGAGCCTGTCAGCCCCGGGCCTGTCACTGCCTGCTGTCCCTGCTGTCACCAGCCAGGCTTCTGAAAATTGGTCAAACCATGACCAGAGTTGGGGTCAATTTGGCGCAAAGTCTTGAAAAGACAAGTCGGGAAGAAAGATATGGGACAGAGGGAGAAAGCGAAGGGAGCAGGAGAAAGGGAAGGAAGAATAAAAAGTAGTGTTGGGCTGCAGGAATGAGATGGAGGAATTGCAGGAAAAGAGGGAGGAAGTAGGAGAGTGATAGAAAAGGAAAGATGAGACATGCAGCCAGACGAGGGATTAGTGAGAGAGGATGGGACAGAGAACAGGATGAGAAGGAAATAAGGCAAGGCAAGGACAGGCAAGGACAGGCAAAGCAAGGCTAGGCTGCAGGACATTTTTTCGCTTTATAGTTTCTAGCACATTCGTGTTCAGACTAGGAGTAAGGCCATAAGACCGTATGGATTAGGCCCAAGCAAAAACCCCAGCTACTTGAGACACTTAGACTAAGCCTAAAATACGCAGATTACTCCTTAAGGATTGTTTTTATACTGTGCTTCCACAATCTGCTGGCAGTACAAAAAAATAAGCTGCAGATCTCCTTAGGCTGAGTCATGTTGCTTTGTTGCAGGCACCATGCATATCATGGGAATATTTCACCATTTCTGCTCTGGTTTTCAGAGTATGACACCAAAACACCCTCCTGATGATATCCTTTCAAGAGCAAAGGCAGCAACTTGCAGAATTCCGCTTCTTTGGGGAACTGAGAAATTGCTGAGCTGACACCAAGTCCTGCAGTGTCCCTGTCACCTGCAGAGTCACCACATACTCGCCACGGTAGCGGGCATTGTGACAAAGGTTCTATGTCAGCTGGGTGTGGCAGCCAGGCGCCCCCTAGGGGATGGGGAGCCTGTCAGCCCCAGGCCTGTCACTGCGTGCTGTCCCTGCTGTCACCAGCCAGGCCTCTGAAAATTGGTCAAACCATGAACAGACTTGGGGCCAATTTGGCCCAAAGTCTTGAAAAGACAAGTCGGGAAGAAAGATATGGGACAGAGGGAGAAAGCGAAGGGAGCAGGAGAAAGGGAAGGAAGAATAAAAAGTAGTGTTGGGCTGCAGGAGTGAGATGGAGGAATTGCAGGAAAAGAGGGAGGAAGTAGGAGAGTGATAGAAAAGGAAAGACGAGACATGCAGCCAGACGAGGGATTAGTGAGAGAGGATGGGACAGAGAACAGGATGAGAAGGAAATAAGGCAAGGCAAGGACAGGCAAGGACAGGCAAAGCAAGGCTAGGCTGCAGGACATTTTTTTGCTTTATAGTTTATAGCACATTCGTCTTCAGACTAGGAGTAAGGCCATAAGACCGTATGGATTAGGCCCAAGCAAAAACCCCAGCTACTTGAGACACTTAGACTAAGCCTAAAATACGCAGATTACTCCATAAGGATTGTTTTTATACTGTGCTTCCACAATCTGCTGGCAGTACAAAAAAATAAGCTGCAGATCACCTTAGGCTGATTCATGGTGCTTTGTTGCAGGCACCATGCATATCATGACAATATTTCACCATTTCTGCTCTGGTTTTCAGTGTATGACACCAAAACACCCACCTGACGATATCCTTTCAAGAGCAAAGGCAGCAATTTGCAGAATTCCGCTTCTTTGGGGAAATGAGAAATTGCTGAGCTGACACCAAGTCCTGCAGTGTCCCTGTCACCTGCAGAGTCACCACATACTCGCCACGGTAGCGGGCATTGTGACAGAGGTTCTATGTCAGCTGGGTGTGGCAGCCAGGCGCCCCCTAGGGGATGGGGAGCCTGTCAGCCCCGGGCCTGTCACTGCCTGCTGTCCCTGCTGTCACCAGCCAGGCCTCTGAAAATTGGTCAAACCATGCCCAGACTTGGGGCCAATTTGGCCCAAAGTCTTGAAAAGACAAGTCGGGAAGAAAGATATGGGACAGAGGGAGAAAGCGAAGGGAGAAGGAGAAAGGGAAGGAAGAATAAAAAGTAGTGTTGGGCTGCAGGAGTGAGATGAAGGAATTGCAGGAAAAGAGGGAGGAAATAGGAGAGTGATAGAAAAGGAAAGACGAGACATGCAGCCAGACGAGGGATTAGTGAGAGAGGATGGGACAGAGAACAGGATGAGAAGGAAATAAGGCAAGGCAAGGACAGGCAAGGACAGGCAAAGCAAGGCTAGGCTGCAGGACATTTTTTTGCTTTATATTTTCTAGCACATTCGTCCTCGGACTACGAGGAAAGCCATGAGACCGAATGGATTAGGCCCAAGCAAATACACCGGCTACTTGAGACACTTAGACTAAGCCTAAAATACGCAGATTACTCCATGAGGATGGTTTTTATACTGTGCTTCCACAATCTACTGGCAGTACAAAAAAATAAGCTGCAGATCTCCTTAGGCTGAGTCATGTTGCTTTGTTGCAGGCACCATGCATATCATGGGAATATTTCACCATTTCTGCTCTGGTTTTCAGAGTATGACACCAAAACACCCTCCTGATAATATCCTTTCAAGAGCAAAGGCAGCAACTTGCAGAATTCCGCTTCTTTGGGGAACTGAGAAATTGCTGAGCTGACACCAAGTCCTGCAGTGTCCCTGTCACCTGCAGAGTCACCACATACTCGCCACGGTAGCGGGCATTGTGACAAAGGTTCTATGTCAGCTGGGTGTGGCAGCCAGGCGCCCCCTAGGGGATGGGGAGCCTGTCAGCCCCAGGCCTGTCACTGCGTGCTGTCCCTGCTGTCACCAGCCAGGCCTCTGAAAATTGGTCAAACCATGAACAGACTTGGGGCCAATTTGGCCCAAAGTCTTGAAAAGACAAGTCGGGAAGAAAGATATGGGACAGAGGGAGAAAGCGAAGGGAGCAGGAGAAAGGGAAGGAAGAATAAAAAGTAGTGTTGGGCTGCAGGAGTGAGATGGAGGAATTGCAGGAAAAGAGGGAGGAAGTAGGAGAGTGATAGAAAAGGAAAGACGAGACATGCAGCCAGACGAGGGATTAGTGAGAGAGGATGGGACAGAGAACAGGATGAGAAGGAAATAAGGCAAGGCAAGGACAGGCAAGGACAGGCAAAGCAAGGCTAGGCTGCAGGACATTTTTTTGCTTTATAGTTTATAGCACATTCGTCTTCAGACTAGGAGTAAGGCCATAAGACCGTATGGATTAGGCCCAAGCAAAAACCCCAGCTACTTGAGACACTTAGACTAAGCCTAAAATACGCAGATTACTCCATAAGGATTGTTTTTATACTGTGCTTCCACAATCTGCTGGCAGTACAAAAAAATAAGCTGCAGATCACCTTAGGCTGATTCATGGTGCTTTGTTGCAGGCACCATGCATATCATGACAATATTTCACCATTTCTGCTCTGGTTTTCAGAGTATGACACCAAAACACCCACCTGATGATATCCTTTCAAGAGCAAAGGCAGCAATTTGCAGAATTCCGCTTCTTTGGGGAAATGAGAAATTGCTGAGCTGACACGAAGTCCTGCAGTGTCCCTGTCACCTGCAGAGTCACCACATACTCGCCACAGTAGCGGGCATTGTGACAGAGGTTCTATGTCAGCTGGGTGTGGCAGCCAGGCACCCCCTAGGGGATGGGGAGCCTGTCAGCCCCGGGCCTGTCACTGCCTGCTGTCCCTGCTGTCACCAGCCAGGCCTCTGAAAATTGGTCAAACCATGCCCAGACTTGGGGCCAATTTGGCCCAAAGTCTTGAAAAGACAAGTCGGGAAGAAAGATATGGGACAGAGGGAGAAAGCGAAGGGAGAAGGAGAAAGGGAAGGAAGAATAAAAAGTAGTGTTGGGCTGCAGGAGTGAGATGAAGGAATTGCAGGAAAAGAGGGAGGAAATAGGAGAGTGATAGAAAAGGAAAGACGAGACATGCAGCCAGACGAGGGATTAGTGAGAGAGGATGGGACAGAGAACAGGATGAGAAGGAAATAAGGCAAGGCAAGGACAGGCAAGGACAGGCAAAGCAAGGCTAGGCTGCAGGACATTTTTTTGCTTTATATTTTCTAGCACATTCGTCCTCGGACTACGAGGAAAGCCATGAGACCGAATGGATTAGGCCCAAGCAAATACACCGGCTACTTGAGACACTTAGACTAAGCCTAAAATACGCAGATTACTCCATAAGGATGGTTTTTATACTGTGCTTCCACAATCTACTGGCAGTACAAAAAAATAAGCTGCAGATCTCCTTAGGCTGAGTCATGTTGCTTTGTTGCAGGCACCATGCATATCATGGGAATATTTCACCATTTCTGCTCTGGTTTTCAGAGTATGACACCAAAACACCCTCCTGATGATATCCTTTCAAGAGCAAAGGCAGCAACTTGCAGAATTCCGCTTCTTTGGGGAAATGAGAAATTGCTGAGCTGACACCAAGTCCTGCAGTGTCCCTGTCACCTGCAGAGTCACCACATACTCGCCACGGTAGCGGGCATTGTGACAAAGGTTCTATGTCAGCTGGGTGTGGCAGCCAGGCGCCCCCTAGGGGATGGGGAGCCTGTCAGCCCCAGGCCTGTCACTGCGTGCTGTCCCTGCTGTCACCAGCCAGGCCTCTGAAAATTGGTCAAACCATGAACAGACTTGGGGCCAATTTGGCCCAAAGTCTTGAAAAGACAAGTCGGGAAGAAAGATATGGGACAGAGGGAGAAAGCGAAGGGAGAAGGAGAAAGGGAAGGAAGAATAAAAAGTAGTGTTGGGCTGCAGGAGTGAGATGAAGGAATTGCAGGAAAAGAGGGAGGAAATAGGAGAGTGATAGAAAAGGAAAGACGAGACATGCAGCCAGACGAGGGATTAGTGAGAGAGGATGGGACAGAGAACAGGATGAGAAGGAAATAAGGCAAGGCAAGGACAGGCAAGGACAGGCAAAGCAAGGCTAGGCTGCAGGACATTTTTTTGCTTTATATTTTCTAGCACATTCGTCCTCGGACTACGAGGAAAGCCATGAGACCGAATGGATTAGGCCCAAGCAAATACACCGGCTACTTGAGACACTTAGACTAAGCCTAAAATACGCAGATTACTCCATAAGGATGGTTTTTATACTGTGCTTCCACAATCTACTGGCAGTACAAAAAAATAAGCTGCAGATCTCCTTAGGCTGAGTCATGTTGCTTTGTTGCAGGCACCATGCATATCATGGGAATATTTCACCATTTCTGCTCTGGTTTTCAGAGTATGACACCAAAACACCCTCCTGATAATATCCTTTCAAGAGCAAAGGCAGCAACTTGCAGAATTCCGCTTCTTTGGGGAACTGAGAAATTGCTGAGCTGACACCAAGTCCTGCAGTGTCCCTGTCACCTGCAGAGTCACCACATACTCGCCACGGTAGCGGGCATTGTGACAAAGGTTCTATGTCAGCTGGGTGTGGCAGCCAGGCGCCCCCTAGGGGATGGGGAGCCTGGCAGCCCCAGGCCTGTCACTGCGTGCTGTCCCTGCTGTCACCAGCCAGGCCTCTGAAAATTGGTCAAACCATGAACAGACTTGGGGCCAATTTGGCCCAAAGTCTTGAAAAGACAAGTCGGGAAGAAAGATATGGGACAGAGGGAGAAAGCGAAGGGAGCAGGAGAAAGGGAAGGAAGAATAAAAAGTAGTGTTGGGCTGCAGGATTGAGATGGAGGAATTGCAGGAAAAGAGGGAGGAAGTAGGAGAGTGATAGAAAAGGAAAGACGAGACATGCAGCCAGACGAGGGATTAGTGAGAGAGGATGGGACAGAGAACAGGATGAGAAGGAAATAAGGCAAGGCAAGGACAGGCAAGGACAGGCAAAGCAAGGCTAGGCTGCAGGACATTTTTTTGCTTTATAGTTTATAGCACATTCGTCTTCAGACTAGGAGTAAGGCCATAAGACCGTATGGATTAGGCCCAAGCAAAAACCCCAGCTACTTGAGACACTTAGACTAAGCCTAAAATACGCAGATTACTCCATAAGGATTGTTTTTATACTGTGCTTCCACAATCTGCTGGCAGTACAAAAAAATAAGCTGCAGATCACCTTAGGCTGATTCATGGTGCTTTGTTGCAGGCACCATGCATATCATGACAATATTTCACCATTTCTGCTCTGGTTTTCAGAGTATGACACCAAAACACCCACCTGATAATATCCTTTCAAGAGCAAAGGCAGCAACTTGCAGAATTCCGCTTCTTTGGGGAACTGAGAAATTGCTGAGCTGCCACCAAGTCCTGCAGTGTCCCTGTCACCTGCAGAGTCACCACATACTCGCCACGGTAGCGGGCATTGTGACAAAGGTTCTATGTCAGCTGGGTGTGGCAGCCAGGCGCCCCCTAGGGGATGGGGAGCCTGTCAGCCCCAGGCCTGTCACTGCGTGCTGTCCCTGCTGTCACCAGCCAGGCCTCTGAAAATTGGTCAAACCATGAACAGACTTGGGGCCAATTTGGCCCAAAGTCTTGAAAAGACAAGTCGGGAAGAAAGATATGGGACAGAGGGAGAAAGCGAAGGGAGCAGGAGAAAGGGAAGGAAGAATAAAAAGTAGTGTTGGGCTGCAGGAGTGAGATGGAGGAATTGCAGGAAAAGAGGGAGGAAGTAGGAGAGTGATAGAAAAGGAAAGACGAGACATGCAGCCAGACGAGGGATTAGTGAGAGAGGATGGGACAGAGAACAGGATGAGAAGGAAATAAGGCAAGGCAAGGACAGGCAAGGACAGGCAAAGCAAGGCTAGGCTGCAGGACATTTTTTTGCTTTATAGTTTATAGCACATTCGTCTTCAGACTAGGAGTAAGGCCATAAGACCGTATGGATTAGGCCCAAGCAAAAACCCCAGCTACTTGAGACACTTAGACTAAGCCTAAAATACGCAGATTACTCCATAAGGATTGTTTTTATACTGTGCTTCCACAATCTGCTGGCAGTACAAAAAAATAAGCTGCAGATCACCTTAGGCTGATTCATGGTGCTTTGTTGCAGGCACCATGCATATCATGACAATATTTCACCATTTCTGCTCTGGTTTTCAGAGTATGACACCAAAACACCCACCTGATGATATCCTTTCAAGAGCAAAGGCAGCAATTTGCAGAATTCCGCTTCTTTGGGGAAATGAGAAATTGCTGAGCTGACACCAAGTCCTGCAGTGTCCCTGTCACCTGCAGAGTCACCACATACTCGCCACGGTAGCGGGCATTGTGACAGAGGTTCTATGTCAGCTGGGTGTGGCAGCCAGGCACCCCCTAGGGGATGGGGAGCCTGTCAGCCCCGGGCCTGTCACTGCCTGCTGTCCCTGCTGTCACCAGCCAGGCCTCTGAAAATTGGTCAAACCATGACCAGACTTCGGGCCAATTTGGCCCAAAGTCTTGAAAAGACAAGTCGGGAAGAAAGATATGGGACAGAGGGAGAAAGCGAAGGGAGAAGGAGAAAGGGAAGGAAGAATAAAAAGTAGTGTTGGGCTGCAGGAGTGAGATGAAGGAATTGCAGGAAAAGAGGGAGGAAATAGGAGAGTGATAGAAAAGGAAAGACGAGACATGCAGCCAGACGAGGGATTAGTGAGAGAGGATGGGACAGAGAACAGGATGAGAAGGAAATAAGGCAAGGCAAGGACAGGCAAGGACAGGCAAAGCAAGGCTAGGCTGCAGGACATTTTTTTGCTTTATATTTTCTAGCACATTCGTCCTCGGACTACGAGGAAAGCCATGAGACCGAATGGATTAGGCCCAAGCAAACACACCGGCTACTTGAGACACTTAGACTAAGCCTAAAATACGCAGATTACTCCATAAGGATGGTTTTTATACTGTGCTTCCACAATCTGCTGGCAGTACAAAAAAATAAGCTGCAGATCTCCTTAGGCTGAGTCATGGTGCTTTGTTGCAGGGACCATGCATATCATGGCAATATTTCACAATTTCTGCTCTGGTTTTCAGAGTATGACACCAAAACACCCTCCTGATGATATCCTTTCAAGAGCAAAGGCAGCAACTTGCAGAATTCCGCTTCTTTGGGGAAGTCAGAAATTGCTGAGCTGCCACCAAGTCCTGCAGTGTCCCTGTCACCTGCAGAGTCACCACATACTCGCCACGGTAGCGGGCATTGTGACAAAGGTTCTATGTCAGCTGGGTGTGGCAGCCAGGTGCCCCCTAGGGGATGGGGAGCCTGTCAGACCCAGGCCTGTCACTGCCTGCTGTCCCTGCTGTCACCAGCCAGGCCTCTGAAAATTGGTCAAACCATGACCAGACTTGGGGCCAATTTGGCGCACAGTATTGAAAAGACAAGTCAGGAAGAAAGATATGGGACAGAGGGAGAAAGCGAAGGGAGCAGGAGAAAGGGAAGGAAGAATAAAAAGTAGTGTTGGGCTGCAGGAGTGAGATGGAGGAACTGCCATTAAAGAGGCAGGAAGCAGGAGAGTGAGAGAAAAGGAAAGACGAGACATGCAGCCAGACAAGGGGTTAGTGAGAGAGGATGGGACCGAGAACAGGATGAGAAGGAAATATGGCAAGGCAAGGACAGGCAAGGACAGGCAAAGCAAGGCTAGGCTGCAGGACATTTTTTTGCTTTATATTTTCTAGCACATTCGTCCTCGGACTACGAGGAAAGCCATAAGACCGTATGGATTAGGCCCAAGCAAATACACCGGCTACTTGAGACACTTAGACTAAGCCTAAAATACGCAGATTACTCCATAAGGATTGTTTTTATACTGTGCTTCCACAATCTGCTGGCAGTACAAAAAAATAAGCTGCAGATCTATTACGCTGAGTCATGGTGCTTTGTTGCAGGGACCATGCATATCATGGGAATATTTCACCATTTCTGCTCTGGTTTTCAGATTATGACACCAAAACACCCACCTGATGATATCCTTTCAAGAGCAGAGGCAGCAACTTGCAGAATTCCGCTTCTTTGGGGAAGTGAGAAATTGCTGAGCTGCCACCAAGTCCTGCAGTGTCCCTGTCACCTGCAGAGTCACCACATACTTGCAACGGTAGCGGGCATTGTAACAAAGGTTCTATGTCAGCTGGGTGTGGCAGCCAGGCGCCCCCTAGGGGATGGGGAGCCTATCAGCCCCGGGCCTGTCACTGCCTGCTGTCCCTGCTGTCACCAGCCAGGCTTCTGAAAATTGGTCAAACCATGACCAGAGTTGGGGTCAATTTGGCGCAAAGTCTTGAAAAGACAAGTCGGGAAGAAAGATATGGGACAGAGGGAGAAAGCAAAGGGAGCAGGAGAAAGGGAAGGAAGAATAAAAAGTAGTGTTGGGCTGCAGGAATGAGATGGAGGAATTGCAGGAAAAGAGGGAGGAAGTAGGAGAGTGATAGAAAAGGAAAGATGAGACATGCAGCCAGACGAGGGATTAGTGAGAGAGGATGGGACAGAGAACAGGATGAGAAGGAAATAAGGCAAGGCAAGGACAGGCAAGGACAGGCAAAGCAAGGCTAGGCTGCAGGACATTTTTTTGCTTTATAGTTTATAGCACATTCGTCTTCAGACTAGGAGTAAGGCCATAAGACCGTATGGATTAGGCCCAAGCAAAAACCCCAGCTACTTGAGACACTTAGACTAAGCCTAAAATACGCAGAGTACTCCATAAGGATGGTTTTTATACTGTGCTTCCACAATCTGCTGGCAGTACAAAAAAATAAGCTGCAGATCACCTTAGGCTGATTCATGGTGCTTTGTTGCAGGCACCATGCATATCATGACAATATTTCACCATTTCTGCTCTGGTTTTCAGAGTATGACACCAAAACACCCACCTGATGATATCCTTTCAAGAGCAAAGGCAGCAATTTGCAGAATTCCGCTTCTTTGGGGAAATGAGAAATTGCTGAGCTGACACCAAGTCCTGCAGTGTCCCTGTCACCTGCAGAGTCACCACATACTCGCCACGGTAGCGGGCATTGTGACAGAGGTTCTATGTCAGCTGGGTGTGGCAGCCAGGCACCCCCTAGGGGATGGGGAGCCTGTCAGCCCCGGGCCTGTCACTGCCTGCTGTCCCTGCTGTCACCAGCCAGGCCTCTGAAAATTGGTCAAACCATGCCCAGACTTGGGGCCAATTTGGCCCAAAGTCTTGAAAAGACAAGTCGGGAAGAAAGATATGGGACAGAGGGAGAAAGCGAAGGGAGAAGGAGAAAGGGAAGGAAGAATAAAAAGTAGTGTTGGGCTGCAGGAGTGAGATGAAGGAATTGCAGGAAAAGAGGGAGGAAATAGGAGAGTGATAGAAAAGGAAAGACGAGACATGCAGCCAGACGAGGGATTAGTGAGAGAGGATGGGACAGAGAACAGGATGAGAAGGAAATAAGGCAAGGCAAGGACAGGCAAGGACAGGCAAAGCAAGGCTAGGCTGCAGGACATTTTTTTGCTTTATATTTTCTAGCACATTCGTCCTCGGACTACGAGGAAAGGCATGAGACCGAATGGATTAGGCCCAAGCAAACACACCGGCTACTTGAGACACTTAGACTAAGCCTAAAATACGCAGATTACTCCATAAGGATGGTTTTTATACTGTGCTTCCACAATCTGCTGGCAGTACAAAAAAATAAGCTGCAGATCTCCTTAGGCTGAGTCATGGTGCTTTGTTGCAGGGACCATGCATATCATGGCAATATTTCACAATTTCTGATCTGGTTTTCAGAGTATGACACCAAAACACCCTCCTGATGATATCCTTTCAAGAGCAAAGGCAGCAACTTGCAGAATTCCGCTTCTTTGGGGAAGTCAGAAATTGCTGAGCTGCCACCAAGTCCTGCAGTGTCCCTGTCACCTGCAGAGTCACCACATACTCGCCACGGTAGCGGGCATTGTGACAAAGGTTCTATGTCAGCTGGGTGTGGCAGCCAGGTGCCCCCTAGGGGATGGGGAGCCTGTCAGACCCAGGCCTGTCACTGCCTGCTGTCCCTGCTGTCACCAGCCAGGCCTCTGAAAATTGGTCAAACCATGACCAGACTTGGGGCCAATTTGGCGCACAGTATTGAAAAGACAAGTCGGGAAGAAAGATATGGGACAGAGGGAGAAAGCGAAGGGAGCAGGAGAAAGGGAAGGAAGAATAAAAAGTAGTGTTGGGCTGCAGGAGTGAGATGGAGGAACTGTCATTAAAGAGGCAGGAAGCAGGAGAGTGAGAGAAAAGGAAAGACGAGACATGCAGCCAGACAAGGGGTTAGTGAGAGAGGATGGGACCGAGAACAGGATGAGAAGGAAATATGGCAAGGCAAGGACAGGCAAGGACAGGCAAAGCAAGGCTAGGCTGCAGGACATTTTTTTGCTTTATATTTTCTAGCACATTCGTCCTCGGACTACGAGGAAAGCCATAAGATCGTATGGATTAGGCCCAAGCAAATACACCGGCTACTTGAGACACTTAGACTAAGCCTAAAATACGCAGATTACTCCATAAGGATTGTTTTTATACTGTGCTTCCACAATCTGCTGGCAGTACAAAAAAATAAGCTGCAGATCACCTTAGGCTGATTCATGGTGCTTTGTTGCAGGGACCATGCATATCATGGGAATATTTCACCATTTCTGCTCTGGTTTTCAGATTATGACACCAAAACACCCACCTGATGATATCCTTTCAAGAGCAAAGGCAGCAACTTGCAGAATTCCGCTTCTTTGGGGAAGTCAGAAATTGCTGAGCTGCCACCAAGTCCTGCAGTGTCCCTGTCACCTGCAGAGTCACCACATACTTGCAACGGTAGCGGGCATTGTGACAAAGGTTCTATGTCAGCTGGGTGTGGCAGCCAGGTGCCCCCTAGGGGATGGGGAGCCTGTCAGACCCAGGCCTGTCACTGCCTGCTGTCCCTGCTGTCACCAGCCAGGCCTCTGAAAATTGGTCAAACCATGCCCAGACTTGGGGCCAATTTGGCCCAAAGTCTTGAAAAGACAAGTCGGGAAGAAAGATATGGGACAGAGGGAGAAAGCGAAGGGAGAAGGAGAAAGGGAAGGAAGAATAAAAAGTAGTGTTGGGCTGCAGGAGTGAGATGAAGGAATTGCAGGAAAAGAGGGAGGAAATAGGAGAGTGATAGAAAAGGAAAGACGAGACATGCAGCCAGACGAGGGATTAGTGAGAGAGGATGGGACAGAGAACAGAATGAGAAGGAAATAAGGCAAGGCAAGGACAGGCAAGGACAGGCAAAGCAAGGCTAGGCTGCAGGACATTTTTTTGCTTTATATTTTCTAGCACATTCGTCCTCGGACTACGAGGAAAGCCATGAGACCGAATGGATTAGGCCCAAGCAAACACACCGGCTACTTGAGACACTTAGACTAAGCCTAAAATACGCAGATTACTCCATAAGGATGGTTTTTATACTGTGCTTCCACAATCTGCTGGCAGTACAAAAAAATAAGCTGCAGATCTCCTTAGGCTGAGTCATGGTGCTTTGTTGCAGGGACCATGCATATCATGGCAATATTTCACAATTTCTGCTCTGGTTTTCAGAGTATGACACCAAAACACCCTCCTGATGATATCCTTTCAAGAGCAAAGGCAGCAACTTGCAGAATTCCGCTTCTTTGGGGAAGTCAGAAATTGCTGAGCTGCCACCAAGTCCTGCAGTGTCCCTGTCACCTGCAGAGTCACCACATACTCGCCACGGTAGCGGGCATTGTGACAAAGGTTCTATGTCAGCTGGGTGTGGCAGCCAGGTGCCCCCTAGGGGATGGGGAGCCTGTCAGACCCAGGCCTGTCACTGCCTGCTGTCCCTGCTGTCACCAGCCAGGCCTCTGAAAATTGGTCAAACCATGACCAGACTTGGGGCCAATTTGGCGCACAGTATTGAAAAGACAAGTCGGGAAGAAAGATATGGGACAGAGGGAGAAAGCGAAGGGAGCAGGAGAAAGGGAAGGAAGAATAAAAAGTAGTGTTGGGCTGCAGGAGTGAGATGGAGGAACTGTCATTAAAGAGGCAGGAAGCAGGAGAGTGAGAGAAAAGGAAAGACGAGACATGCAGCCAGACAAGGGGTTAGTGAGAGAGGATGGGACCGAGAACAGGATGAGAAGGAAATATGGCAAGGCAAGGACAGGCAAGGACAGGCAAAGCAAGGCTAGGCTGCAGGACATTTTTTTGCTTTATATTTTCTAGCACATTCGTCCTCGGACTACGAGGAAAGCCATAAGATCGTATGGATTAGGCCCAAGCAAATACACCGGCTACTTGAGACACTTAGACTAAGCCTAAAATACGCAGATTACTCCATAAGGATTGTTTTTATACTGTGCTTCCACAATCTGCTGGCAGTACAAAAAAATAAGCTGCAGATCTATTACGCTGAGTCATGGTGCTTTGTTGCAGGGACCATGCATATCATGGGAATATTTCACCATTTCTGCTCTGGTTTTCAGATTATGACACCAAAACACCCACCTGATGATATCCTTTCAAGAGCAGAGGCAGCAACTTGCAGAATTCCGCTTCTTTGGGGAAGTGAGAAATTGCTGAGCTGCCACCAAGTCCTGCAGTGTCCCTGTCACCTGCAGAGTCACCACATACTTGCAACGGTAGCGGGCATTGTAACAAAGGTTCTATGTCAGCTGGGTGTGGCAGCCAGGCGCCCCCTAGGGGATGGGGAGCCTATCAGCCCCGGGCCTGTCACTGCCTGCTGTCCCTGCTGTCACCAGCCAGGCTTCTGAAAATTGGTCAAACCATGACCAGAGTTGGGGTCAATTTGGCGCAAAGTCTTGAAAAGACAAGTCGGGAAGAAAGATATGGGACAGAGGGAGAAAGCAAAGGGAGCAGGAGAAAGGGAAGGAAGAATAAAAAGTAGTGTTGGGCTGCAGGAATGAGATGGAGGAATTGCAGGAAAAGAGGGAGGAAGTAGGAGAGTGATAGAAAAGGAAAGATGAGACATGCAGCCAGACGAGGGATTAGTGAGAGAGGATGGGACAGAGAACAGGATGAGAAGGAAATAAGGCAAGGCAAGGACAGGCAAGGACAGGCAAAGCAAGGCTAGGCTGCAGGACATTTTTTCGCTTTATAGTTTCTATCACATTCGTGTTCAGACTAGGAGTAAGGCCATAAGACCGTATGGATTAGGCCCAAGCAAAAACCCCAGCTACTTGAGACACTTAGACTAAGCCTAAAATACGCAGATCTCTCCATAAGGATGGTTTTTATACTGTGCTTCCACAATCTACTGGCAGTACAAAAAAATAAGCTGCAGATCTCCTTAGGCTGAGTCATGGTGCTTTGTTGCAGGGACCATGCATATCATGGCAATATTTCACCATTTCTGCTCTGGTTTTCAGAGTATGACACCAAAACACCCTCCTGATGATATCCTTTCAAGAGCAAAGGCAGCAACTTGCAGAATTCCGCTTCTTTGGGGAAGTCAGAAATTGCTGAGCTGCCACCAAGTCCTGCAGTGTCCCTGTCACCTGCAGAGTCACCACATACTCGCCACGGTAGCGGGCATTGTGACAAAGGTTCTATGTCAGCTGGGTGTGGCAGCCAGGTGCCCCCTAGGGGATGGGGAGCCTGTCAGACCCAGGCCTGTCACTGCCTGCTGTCCCTGCTGTCACCAGCCAGGCCTCTGAAAATTGGTCAAACCATGACCAGACTTGGGGCCAATTTGGCGCACAGTATTGAAAAGACAAGTCAGGAAGAAAGATATGGGACAGAGGGAGAAAGCGAAGGGAGCAGGAGAAAGGGAAGGAAGAATAAAAAGTAGTGTTGGGCTGCAGGAGTGAGATGGAGGAACTGCCATTAAAGAGGCAGGAAGCAGGAGAGTGAGAGAAAAGGAAAGACGAGACATGGAGCCAGACAAGGGGTTAGTGAGAGAGGATGGGACCGAGAACAGGATGAGAAGGAAATATGGCAAGGCAAGGACAGGCAAGGACAGGCAAAGCAAGGCTAGGCTGCAGGACATTTTTTTGCTTTATATTTTCTAGCACATTCGTCCTCGGACTACGAGGAAAGCCATAAGACCATATGGATTAGGCCCAAGCAAATACACCGGCTACTTGAGACACTTAGACTAAGCCTAAAATACGCAGATTACTCCATAAGGATTGTTTTTATACTGTGCTTCCACAATCTGCTGGCAGTACAAAAAAATAAGCTGCAGATCTATTACGCTGAGTCATGGTGCTTTGTTGCAGGCACCATGCATATCATGGGAATATTTCACCATTTCTGCTCTGGATTTCAGAGTATGACACGAAAACACCCTCCTGATGATATCCTTTCAAGAGCAAAGGCAGCAACTTGCAGAATTCCGCTTCTTTGGGGAAGTGAGAAATTGCTGAGCTGCCACCAAGTCCTGCAGTGTCCCTGTCACCTGCAGAGTCACCACATACTCGCCACGGTAGCGGGCATTGTGACAAAGGTTCTATGTCAGCTGGGTGTGGCAGCCAGGTGCCCCCTAGGGGATGGGGAGCCTGTCAGACCCAGGCCTGTCACTGCCTGCTGTCCCTGCTGTCACCAGCCAGGCCTCTGAAAATTGGTCAAACCATGACCAGACTTGGGGCCAATTTGGCGCACAGTATTGAAAAGACAAGTCAGGAAGAAAGATATGGGACAGAGGGAGAAAGCGAAGGGAGCAGGAGAAAGGGAAGGAAGAATAAAAAGTAGTGTTGGGCTGCAGGAGTGAGATGGAGGAACTGCCATTAAAGAGGCAGGAAGCAGGAGAGTGAGAGAAAAGGAAAGACGAGACATGCAGCCAGACAAGGGGTTAGTGAGAGAGGATGGGACCGAGAACAGAATGAGAAGGAAATATGGCAAGGCAAGGACAGGCAAGGACAGGCAAAGCAAGGCTAGGCTGCAGGACATTTTTTTGCTTTATATTTTCTAGCACATTCGTCCTCGGACTACGAGGAAAGCCGTAAGACCGTATGGATTAGGCCCAAGCAAATACACCGGCTACTTGAGACACTTAGACTAAACCTAAAATACGCAGATTACTCCATAAGGATTGTTTTTATACTGTGCTTTCACAATCTGCTGGCAGTACAAAAAAATAAGCTGCAGATCTATTACGCTGAGTCATGGTGCTTTGTTGCAGGGACCATGCATATCATGGGAATATTTCACCATTTCTGCTCTGGTTTTCAGATTATGACACCAAAACACCCACCTGATGATATCCTTTCAAGAGCAGAGGCAGCAACTTGCAGAATTCCGCTTCTTTGGGGAAGTGAGAAATTGCTGAGCTGCCACCAAGTCCTGCAGTGTCCCTGTCACCTGCAGAGTCACCACATACTTGCCACGGTAGCAGGCATTGTGACAAAGGTTCTATGTCAGCTGGGTGTGGCAGCCAGGCGCCCCCTAGGGGATGGGGAGCCTATCAGCCCCGGGCCTGTCACTGCCTGCTGTCCCTGCTGTCACCAGCCAGGCCTCTGAAAATTGGTCAAACCATGACCAGACTTGGGGCCAATTTGGCGCAAAGTATTGAAAAGACAAGTCGGGAAGAAAGATATGGGACAGAGGGAGAAAGCAAAGGGAGCAGGAGAAAGGGAAGGAAGAATAAAAAGTAGTGTTGGGCTGCAGGAGTGAGATGGAGGAATTGCAGGAAAAGAGGGAGGAAGTAGGAGAGTGATAGAAAAGGAAAGATGAGACATGCAGCCAGACGAGGGATTAGTGAGAGAGGATGGGACAGAGAACAGGATGAGAAGGAAATAAGGCAAGGCAAGGACAGGCAAGGACGGGCAAAGCAAGGCTAGGCTGCAGGACATTTTTTTGCTTTATATTTTCTAGCACATTCGTCCTCGGACTACGAGGAAAGCCATGAGACCGTATGGATTAGGCCCAAGCAAATACACCGGCTACTTGAGACACTTAGACTAAGCCTAAAATACGCAGATTACTCCATCAGGATTGTTTTTATACTGTGCTTCCACAATCTGCTGGCAGTACAAAAAAATAAGCTGCAGATCTCTTAGGCTGAGTCATGGTGCTTTGTTGCAGGCACCATGCATATCATGGGAATATTTCACCATTTCTGCTCTGGTTTTCAGTGTATGACACCAAAACACCCACCTGATCATATCCATTCAAGAGCCATGTCAGCAACTTGCAGAATTCCGCTTCTTTGGGGAACTGAGAAATTGCTGAGCTGCCACCAAGTCCTGCAGTGTCCCTGTCACCTGCAGAGTCACCACATACTCGCCACGGTAGCGGGCATTGTGACAAAGGTTCTATGTCAGCTGGGTGTGGCAGCCAGGCGCCCCCTAGGGGATGGGGAGCTTGTCAGCCCCGGGCCTGTCACTGCCTGCTGTCCCTGCTGTCACCAGCCAGGCCTCTGAAAATTGGTCAAACCATGCCCAGACTTGGGGCCAGTTTGGCCCAAAGTCTTGAAAAGACAAGTCGGGAAGAAAGATATGGGACAGAGCTAGAAAGCGAAGGGAGCAGGAGAAAGGGAAGGAAGAATAAAAAGTAGTGTTGGGCTGCAGGAGTGAGATGGAGGAACTGCCATTAAAGAGGCAGGAAGCAGGAGAGTGAGAGAAAAGGAAAGACGAGACATGCAGCCAGACAAGGGTTTAGTGAGAGAGGATGGGACAGAGAACAGGATGAGAAGGAAATAAGGCAAGGCAAGGACAGGCAAGGACAGGCAAAGCAAGGCTAGGCTGCAGGACATTTTTTTGCTTTATATTTTCTAGCACATTCATCTTCAGACTAGGAGTAAGACCATAAGACCATATGGATTAGGCCCAAGCAAATACACCGGCTACTTGAGACACTTAGACTAAGCCTAAAATACGCAGATTACTCCATAAGGATGGTTTTTATACTGTGCTTCCACAATCTGCTGGCAGTACAAAAACATAAGCTGCAAATCTCTTAGGCTGAGTCATGGTGCTTTGTTGCAGGCACCATGCATATCATGGGAATATTTCACCATTTCTGCTCTGGTTTTCAGAGTATGACACGAAAACACCCTCCTGATGATATCCTTTCAAGAGCAAAGGCAGCAACTTGCAGAATTCCGCTTCTTTGGGGAAGTGAGAAATTGCTGAGCTGCCACCAAGTCCTGCAGTGTCCCTGTCACCTGCAGAGTCACCACATACTCGCCACGGTAGCGGGCATTGTGACAAAGGTTCTATGTCAGCTGGGTGTGGCAGCCAGGCGACCCCTAGGGGATGGGGAGCTTGTCAGCCCCGGGCCTGTCACTGCGTGCTGTCCCTGCTGTCACCAGCCAGGCCTCTGAAAATTGGTCAAACCATGACCAGACTTGTGGCCAATTTGGCGCAAAGTATTGAAAAGACAAGTCGGGAAGAAAGATATGGGACAGAGGGAGAAAGCGAAGGGAGCAGGAGAAAGGGAAGGAAGAATAAAAAGTAGTGTTGGGCTGCAGGAGTGAGATGGAGGAACTGCCATTAAAGAGGCAGGAAGCAGGAGAGTGAGAGAAAAGGAAAGACGAGACATGCAGCCAGACAAGGGTTTAGTGAGAGAGGATGGGACAGAGAACAGGATGAGAAGGAAATAAGGCAAGGCAAGGACAGGCAAGGACAGGCAAAGCAAGGCTAGGCTGCAGGACATTTTTTTGCTTTATATTTTCTAGCACATTCATCTTCAGACTAGGAGTAAGACCATAAGACCGTATGGATTAGGCCCAAGCAAATACACCGGCTACTTGAGACACTTAGACTAAGCCTACAATACGCAGATTACTCCATAAGGATGGTTTTTATACTGTGCTTCCACAATCTGCTGGCAGTACAAAAAAATAAGCTGCAGATCTCTTAGGCTGAGTCATGGTGCTTTGTTGCAGGCACCATGCATATCATGGGAATATTTCACCATTTCTGCTCTGGTTTTCAGAGTATGACACGAAAACACCCTCCTGATGATATCCTTTCAAGAGCAAAGGCAGCAACTTGCAGAATTCCGCTTCTTTGGGGAAGTGAGAAATTGCTGAGCTGCCACCAAGTCCTGCAGTGTCCCTGTCACCTGCAGAGTCACCACATACTCGCCACGGTAGCGGGCATTGTGACAAAGGTTCTATGTCAGCTGGGTGTGGCAGCCAGGCGCCCCCTAGGGGATGGGGAGCTTGTCAGCCCCGGGCCTGTCACTGCCTGCTGTCCCTGCTGTCACCAGCCAGGCCTCTGAAAATTGGTCAAACCATGCCCAGACTTGGGGCCAGTTTGGCCCAAAGTCTTGAAAAGACAAGTCGGGAAGAAAGATATGGGACAGAGCTAGAAAGCGAAGGGAGCAGGAGAAAGGGAAGGAAGAATAAAAAGTAGTGTTGGGCTGCAGGAGTGAGATGGAGGAACTGCCATTAAAGAGGCAGGAAGCAGGAGAGTGAGAGAAAAGGAAAGACGAGACATGCAGCCAGACAAGGGTTTAGTGAGAGAGGATGGGACAGAGAACAGGATGAGAAGGAAATAAGGCAAGGCAAGGACAGGCAAGGACAGGCAAAGCAAGGCTAGGCTGCAGGACATTTTTTTGCTTTATATTTTCTAGCACATTCATCTTCAGACTAGGAGTAAGACCATAAGACCGTATGGATTAGGCCCAAGCAAATACACCGGCTACTTGAGACACTTAGACTAAGCCTACAATACGCAGATTACTCCATAAGGATGGTTTTTATACTGTGCTTCCACAATCTGCTGGCAGTACAAAAAAATAAGCTGCAGATCTCTTAGGCTGAGTCATGGTGCTTTGTTGCAGGCACCATGCATATCATGGGAATATTTCACCATTTCTGCTCTGGTTTTCAGAGTATGACACGAAAACACCCTCCTGATGATATCCTTTCAAGAGCAAAGGCAGCAACTTGCAGAATTCCGCTTCTTTGGGGAAGTGAGAAATTGCTGAGCTGCCACCAAGTCCTGCAGTGTCCCTGTCACCTGCAGAGTCACCACATACTCGCCACGGTAGCGGGCATTGTGACAAAGGTTCTATGTCAGCTGGGTGTGGCAGCCAGGCGACCCCTAGGGGATGGGGAGCTTGTCAGCCCCGGGCCTGTCACTGCCTGCTGTCCCTGCTGTCACCAGCCAGGCCTCTGAAAATTGGTCAAACCATGCCCAGACTTGGGGCCAATTTGGCCCAAAGTCTTGAAAAGACAAGTCGGGAAGAAAGATATGGGACAGAGGGAGAAAGCGAAGGGAGCAGGAGAAAGGGAAGGAAGAATAAAAAGTAGTGTTGGGCTGCAGGAGTGAGATGGAGGAATTGCAGGAGAAGAGGCAGGAAGCAGGAGAGTGAGAGAAAAGGAAAGACGAGACATGCAGCCAGACAAGGGGTTAGTGAGAGAGGATGGGACCGAGAACAGGATGAGAAGGAAATAAGGCAAGGCAAGGACAGGCAAGGACAGGCAAAGCAAGGCTAGGCTGCAGGACATTTTTTTGCTTTATATTTTCTAGCACATTCATCTTCAGACTAGGAGTAAGACCATAAGACCGTATGGATTAGGCCCAAGCAAATACACCGGCTACTTGAGACACTTAGACTAAGCCTAAAATACGCAGATTACTCCATAAGGATTGTTTTTATACTGTGCTTCCACAATCTGCTGGCAGTACAAAAACATAAGCTGCAGATCTCTTAGGCTGAGTCATGGTGCTTTGTTGCAGGCACCATGCATATCATGGGAATATTTCACCATTTCTGCTCTGGTTTTCAGAGTATGACACCAAAACACCCACCTGATGATATCCTTTCAAGAGCAGAGGCAGCAACTTGCAGAATTCCGCTTCTTTGGGGAAGTGAGAAATTGCTGAGCTGCCACCAAGTCCTGCAGTGTCCCTGTCACCTGCAGAGTCACCACATACTCGCCACGGTAGCGGGCATTGTGACAAAGGTTCTATGTCAGCTGGGTGTGGCAGCCAGGCGCCCCCTAGGGGATGGGGAGCCTGTCAGCCCCGGGCCTGTCACTGCCTGCTGTCCCTGCTGTCACCAGCCAGGCCTCTGAAAATTGGTCAAACCATGACCAGACTTGGGGCCAATTTGGCCCAAAGTCTTGAAAAGACAAGTCGGGAAGAAAGATATGGGACAGAGGGAGAAAGCGAAGGGAGCAGGAGAAAGGGAAGGAAGAATAAAAAGTAGTGTTGGGCTGCAGGAGTGAGATGGAGGAATTGCAGGAAAAGAGGGAGGAAGTAGGAGAGTGATAGAAAAGGAAAGACGAGACATGCAGTCAGACGAGGGATTAGTGAGAGAGGATGGGACAGAGAACAGGATGAGAAGGAAATAAGGCAAGGCAAGGACAGGCAAGGACAGGCAAAGCAAGGCTAGGCTGCAGGACATTTTTTTGCTTTATATTTTCTAGCACATTCGTCCTCGGACTACGAGGAAAGCCATAAGACCGTATGGATTAGGCCCAAGCAAATACACCGGCTACTTGAGACACTTAGACTAAGCCTAAAATACGCAGATTACTCCATAAGGATTGTTTTCATACTGTGCTTCCACAATCTTCTGGCAGTACAAAAAAATAAGCTGCAGATCTATTAGGCTGAGTCATGGTGCTTTGTTGCAGGGACCATGCATATCATGGGAATATTTCACCATTTCTGCTCTGGTTTTCAGAGTATGACACCAAAACACCCACCTGATGATATCCTTTCAAGAGCAGAGGCAGCAACTTGCAGAATTCCGCTTCTTTGGGAAAGTGAGAAATTGCTGAGCTGCCACCAAGTCCTGCAGTGTCCCTGTCACCTGCAGAGTCACCACATACTCGCCACGGTAGCGGGCATTGTGATAGAGGCTCTATGTCAGCTGGGTGTGGCAGCCAGGCGCCCCCTAGGGGATGGGGAGCCTGTCAGCCCTGGCCTCTCACTGCCGGCTGTCCCTGCTTTCACCAGTCAGGCCTCTGAAAACTTTTCAAACCATGTCCATATGTGGGGCCTATTTGGCCCAATGTCTCCAACAGACAAGTCGGGAAGAAAGATATGGGACAGAGGGAGAAAGCGAAGGGAGCAGGAGAAAGGGAAAGAAGAATAAAAAGTAGTGTTGGGCTGCAGGAGTGAGATGGAGGAATTGCAAGAAAAGAGTCAGGAAGCAGAGGAGTGAGATTAAAGGGAAGAAGAGACATGCAGCCAGACGAGGGGTTATTGAGAGAGGATGGGACAGAGAACAGGATGAGAAGGAAATAAGGCAAGGCAAGGACAGGCAAGGACAGGCCAAGCTGCAGGACATTTATTTGCTTTGTAGTTTCTAGCACATTCGTCTTCAGACTAGGAGGAAAGCTATAAGACCGTATGGATTAGGCCCAAGCATAGACCCCAGCTACTTGAGACACTTAGACTAAGCCAAAAATACGCAGATCTCTCCATAAGGTTGGTTTTTATACTGTACTTCCACAATCTGCTGGCAGTACAAAAAAATAAACTGCAGATCTCCTTAGGCTGAGTCATGCTGCTTTGTTGCAGTGTCCCTGTCACCCGCAGAGTCACCGCATCCTCGCCACGCTAGCAGGCATTGTGACAAAGGTTCTATGTCATCTGGGTGTGGCAGCCAAGCGCCCCCTACGGGATGGGGAGCCTGTCAGCCCCGGGCCTGTCACTGCCTGCTGGCCCTGCTGTCACCAGCCAGGCCTCTGAAAACTTGTCAAACCATGCCCACACTTGGGGCCAATTTGGCCCAAAGTCTCCAACAGAGAAGTCGAGAGGAAAGATATGGGACAGAGGGAGAAAGCGAAGGGAGCAGGAGAAAGGGAAGGAAGAACAAAAAGTAGTGTTGGGCTGCAGGATTGAAATGGAGGAATTGCAAGAAAAGAGGCAGGAAGCAGGAGAGTGAGAGAAAAGGAATGTAGAGACATGCAGCCAGACGAGGGTTTAACGAGAGAGAATGGGACAGAGAACAGGATGAGAAGGAAATAAGGCAAGGCAAGGACAGGCAAGGACAGGCAAGGCAAGCCTAGGCTGCAAGACATTTTTTGGCACATTCTTCTTCAGACTAGGAGGAAAGCCATAAAACCGTATGGATTAGGCCCAAGCAAAAACCCCAGCTGCTTGAGACATTTAGACTAAGCCTAAAATACGAAGATCTCTCCATAAGAATGGTTTTTATACTGTACTTCCACAATCTGCAGGCAGTACAAAAAAATAAGCTGCAGGTCTCCTTAGGCTGAGTCATGGTGCTTTGGGGCGGGGATCATGCATATCATGGGCATATTTCACTATTACTGCTCTGGTTTTCAGCGTATTACACCGAAACACCCACCTGATGACATCTTTTCAAGAGCAAAGTGTCGCGGTTGAGGCGTACAAACGACATGGACCAAGTTCTTTCAAGATGAAAGTAATAGATGCCATTTATTGCTACAAGTGCATTTTTTATGCAATTCTACCAGTTCATGTGTCTTTTCAATATTGGTTACAAGTTTCAGCACTGACATCTCATTGGTTAATTTTTCTATCATCCATGTTATTCTTCTATCCCCTTCTTTCTCACGGGTACATCTCTCCTCTCTCCGGATACTCCTTTACTCCCATCCTTCTCAAGGGTAAATCTTAATATCTCAAGGCTGATCTCTACTCTCATATTTTCTGTCAAGGATTCCACAGACCCGCTGCAGTTTCCCACAATTCCCCCTTTTTTTATTTTTGCTAAAAATGCTGCCCTCATTGTCCACTGCAGGGCCCTTTGCAGCAGAGAAATCATGCATGGCAACATTAGTAACACAACCACAACAACCATCAAAATGATCAGTCCTGTTTTCACTACTGATAACAACCATCCTAGAAACCCTCAACCACTAATCAATTTATTTAACAAATCCCATCGAAGTCTTCACACCCATGTCCTTGAGCGAATAACAAAAAATCTATCGCGACCCCACTCTGCCATGTGGCATGTCTTACAGAATGTACATCTAGAAAAAGTCCACTTAAAGCCTTTTAAGTTCTGTTAGTTTGCTTAACTAGTCAGCATCCTAATTTTCTAAAATATTTAAAGCTTTTAGCTGTGCCAACACCAGATACAAGAGATTCTAAAACCCTTAACCTTGAACCCCAAAAATCTACATTATCATCACATTTTGACTCATATACACGCAAAAAGTGTTTTTCTCGTCTTGCTCTTCTGTGATCTATTATCTATTATACATTGGGCGTTAAGAGAGTTAATAGTCCCAAAATACACAGTCCTTCAACAGCATTAGAAGGAATTCCTGGTCAGGCTCTATCTCCACAGATCAAGAATACACCATACAGGAGGTTTTGGGGTCGCTGTTCCCACATTATCAGTGACATCCCTTGGATTCTTCTGCGAGCCATTACACCATTGAGTTTCATTTCTATAGTCACCAAAGGTAGAATTAACATTTTGCAGTTTTATTCATTCATTTTCTCGTATATTGTTCTGACACTTTTCACAAACCAGGTTGATACAAGTGTCCATGGGCATAGATGCCAGCAATTCCAGTTCCTGTGGTTCAATGTCTATTTCCGGGAGACAGTTAATCCAAAGTGCCATGTTAGTATTATTACAGTTTGTTGCAATGCCTCTGCACCAACCTCTATTTTGAAACAGTTGTGTGATGCTGCTGTAGTCATCAAGGGGGATGCCAACCAAGCATGTGTGGAACGGGTTTTCCAGAGATGCCATAGCTAGGCATATGGAGTCCTGGTCAGTCATGTTGGTTAAAGTACTCCACATGTTAGTCTTTGTCTGTGCGGGCATCCAAAACACAGCAGCTGCAACAATCATTGTCAGGAAGATAACACAGGTTTCACATTTCGTGCTGGCAACCATTGCGGCCCTTGATCTGTAAAGACATAAGCATAGCCTCTCCCCCAGGTTATCAATTGATGTGGCCTTTTCCATTGACCATTAACTAGTGATTTGGCCATAACTAATGTAGGTTCTTTCTGATTTAGCATGGTTTTGGGTCACACTTGCAAAGTATTTCATCACATACAATGCTTTTGACAATAGGTGTTGTGGTGTTTTCCCTACTTCTCCCCCCTTTTTGTTTAAAAAAGAACAGAACCAAAACAAAAAACACAGTTCAGAAGGAGATACGTGCATTGGACCTTGACTACGTACTCAGAATCACAAATCAAATTTAGAGGTTCCTCCTTAAAAAGCTCTAAGTAATGTAAAGCTGTGTCAAGTTCTGCTAATTGGGTTGAACCTTCAATAATTTTTACAGAATGATGCCAATTGTTATCTTCACACCAAACCACTACAGCTTTATGGGACTTCCCAGAACCAGCAACAAAAACTTTGCAAGTATGTAGGATCAGACCAAATACAAGTATGGCCTATGACCTGATGTGAAAGACTTGCAGGTTCTGCAGCAATTTACATTTTACATTTATGCATGCCAAAAGCTGTGCTGTTAAGAAAACCAGCTAGTGCAATTTACAAAGACATAGATTACAAATAAAATTAAAAAATCAGAATTACATTTCACAAATGGTACATATATGACAAAAGGATCATGGCCTATTGAAACTTAAATTCATTCCCTGCTTTTCTTGATCAGAGTAAAAAGCAGTATATCAGTCTGCTAGCAATCTCATCATACTGTTCCACAATAGCCACAGGTTGTTTCTATGTTGTAGCTATAAATAGACAAATCTGCAAGTCCAATTGAATGCAGTCAGCCTGTAAAGTTGTCATAAATTTATTCCTCAAAGTTTCCAACTCCATTTTGGCTGTCATATTTATTGGATATTGTTTTCCCTTACCAGATCGAAGTCCTGTTTCAGATCAATCAGTGTAGTATTTGCTTTATCGAAACATTGGCTGTTAATACTGGTGGAAATACAGCATTTGAAATTTCCTTGGAGATTTCTCACTTGCAGCAAGCAGATCTGCGCCATCCAAGCAGCTTCTTGTAGGCCATGCAACTAAACAGAATTCTCAGAAAACGTTATTTGAGCTTACAATTTACTTAACAAATCTTAACCTAAGAGAAGTATAGGAGTTTCTAACAACTATAAGAATTCATGTATTTAAACTTTGTTCCAAATATGGCATTCTATTGGTCTCAAAAAACGGCCTTTCTTTCATTCTCTCTCATGACCTCAAAAACTAGCACAGTGAATTTACTAAGAAGTCACTTACAACTAATTACCACAGAATAAGTCTATTAACAAATTTTTGGTTTAGTTTTCCAGTTTCATTAGAACTATGGGTCTGCTAAGGATGCCTTTAAACTTCACCCTCGGACTGCTCCATTCAGTATTACATCGCTGCAGTGGCGGGGAGAGAGAACCCCCCCTTTCACTGCTTTAAAAGCAGGCAGCCAGATTTTTCCAGTTGTTTTTTCTTTCTGTGCAGTGTAGATATAACCAAGGTCACGCAGCTGGCATACTGGCTGGTATGAAGTAGGAGGTTCTGGGAAACTTCTCAGTTACAATGAGCTGCACACAGGCCTGGGATATTTTGCTCTTTTGTTTACCCATTTCATTCCAACTACAAATTTCAAGTAGCTCAGAAATAGTTACATTCCTTAGCTTCATTTACGTTTTACAATTTAGAGGTGTCAAAAAACAGTATAAACCAGTATAATAAACATAAATCCATTAGTCTATTTTCCTAGATCCAAATCAGTTAATATTCTAGCAATTTTTAAATACAACCTCTTCCAAATTCACAGCTATCATAGCATTTTAACAATTTAAATGCTTTTCTAACAATATAAGCGATTACTTTAATGTGTAAGGATGCATCCTAAGGGGGAGCAAGGTGGCATTTTAGCAGTGGAACCGGTTCACATTTTGTAATTATCTCCCCAAACAAGATTCTTTTGGTACCAAATATGAATATGCAAACTAAAATACTGAGCTCAGATGTGAAAACCATATACCAAGTTCAAATAAGCAGATGGATCACAGTTACACCAATTTAAGACAATATCTCAATTTTTTGCATTGCACCTTTGGGCTGCCTACTGCTCAGCCAGGTGGAGGTACCTCTGGGTCTCCCTGACAAAAAAAGTCAGTGCGCACTGGAGCCCCATCGGCCTCCGCAGCGAGCTGGACTGGGCAAGGCCTTTTTTGTTTTATTTTGTTTTGTTTTAGTGTCTCATCTGGTGCGCCACAGCTGTTATGCCAAAACCAGGATTCTTTACATGATGTGCATACGGAAAAACCAAATCCAGCACACCGAGATGAGACACAGCCTGTCACAGAGTTGCGCAAGTCTGAATGCCGGAATAAAGGTAGCATGCTAGAGAAAAGAAAAAAAAATAACAGCTACTACACACAAAATTTTACCATCACATTCACGCAGTAAAGAACTAAATTACTTATGATCTTCTGTATTATCACAAAACACACATTTTGAATCAACGGATTCTCATAATTTAACAGACTGTAAACTTATCGTACCATATAATAAAGACCTACCAAAATTACAACATGCTTAAACCGATACCCACAAAGAAAACAGGTTAATGAGGGAAGCATCTTGCAGACTTCAGCAAGTTTACTGTGACATGTGTGTTATCAGTTAACTCTCTCTCAGCTTGTTGACGTTCAAATCGTTCCAGCTGTAAAACTGTCTGTAATGATCTAATGATCTCTTGTAGAGATTTATTTTGTCCTGCTCTTCTCATCTTAAAAACAACATTAATTGCAACAAAATTCTATTCTCCGGACACTTTTCCCAATCATTTAACGTAAACAGCAGCGAACACTGATTTCAGTATTTAACAAGATCTTCCTTCCTCATAATTCCGAGTGCTTTCCTAAGTTTTAAAACACCTCCCAATACTGATTTTTCAGGAACACAACTGAAAACAATTATTCCTGACCCCGTCTTGCAAGTAAAACCTTGAGAATGGGGAGGGAGGGGGAGAAAACACAGGGTGCTTGCAGCACGACTGGGAAAAATGGGGACAGAGTTTTACGGCGCACTGAAAAACAACTAGTAAAACAATTAACTCACATTCCTGACAAGCTGCTTGATTTTCAGAGAGGCAACACACAGAAGCACATAATATGTACTGTAAAACTTGCAGATAACACATCGGTAGCAAGCATTAGCATTCTCTACTGCTAATTTCAACATTAGTGCTTCCTTAACTTCTAAGTTTTCAACCTGCTTATTGATGGCCTCTTGAAGATGGTCAATAAATTGCATGTAATTCTCACTGGGACCCTGATCAATAGTTGCAATTGATTTGGCTGCATTGTTGGTTTCAGGCACCTTTATCATAGCTTGATATGCGAGGTCTGGTGACTGCCTCAGGATTTCAGAAAGTTATCGTGCCTGTAGTTGTGGTGTGTCAATTAGTGTCTCTTCCAGAAACACACGGGGTCCCGTGGTTTAACTGTAACTGAAAATGGGGGTAAATCCCAGCTTTTTGGTAAGTTCAGTTTACGCTCTGAAACTCCACCCCCACCCTCAGGAATTCGCTTTTTAGCAGTGTGGGAGGGAGGCGGGGGCAGGTTGGGGGGACCCAAATCCATAGGAATTACGTTATTTGGCTCAGTCTGGCTCACCACGGGGGGTCCTCCCCACCTAAATCTCCAGGCAAGGGGGGATAGGAAAAAAAATGTCCATTTTTTTCTTCCGCAACTGATAGCGGCGGGGCAGAGGGTTGAACTGTGATCAATGGCGGTGACGCAGACGGCGGAACCGCGGTTGATGATGGTAGAGGAGAGGTTCGAGCCGTGATTGATGACAGCGGAGCGGTCGGCCGAACGCATTGCTCCGACCGGTGTTTCGAGGGCCCCTCCCGAGATCGCACATAACCCAACGCTGTTTTTTCATGTGAGTCTTTCATAGCTTTTATCTGATCTCGGGGCCACACACATGTATATGAGTCTTCCATAATTTTTTTCTGATCTCGGAGCCACACATACATATGCTCCTTCTTTACTCCTTTTAACTTTCCAAGAAAGTGCCGCGGATCCTTATCCGTGTCAGATAATACGGACTTGGGTGGTTTTGACGAATCCTTAGTAACAGGGGAGGTTGGAGTAGTACTTAATCTTGCCTTTTCCTCCGAATCTGGCCCAGGAGAGCCAGGAAGACCATCCCCCTCCGCCGCCTCTGCCTGTTGCTGTTTTAACTCTTTCAGAGTATCTGATAACAAGCACCACGTCGTTAACAGTTCAGATGCTTCCTTGGACCCTTTAGTAGCACTGTCAAGCAGTTTATCCCCCAAGTCCATCCATTGTGACACACTAAATGCTGTCACAGGATTAACCTCTATACCTTGTGCTTTGCCCCATAGTAAAATTTTTCTTAAAGTCAGTTCTGGAAGGCTAACACCCTGCTTCTTCAGAAGCAGCTTCCATGTAGATAATATAGTACCCTCTTCTTTAGATAAGTTTCACCCCCCCTGTTCCCGGTAGCTCACCTGCTCCCTAGCGAGGTGTCTTTTCAACGTTCCGGACCTTCGGCAGCTCTCCTCGGCTGCTCTTATCAGCTGTACCGGGCTCCGTCTCCACAGCTCTTCTCCGGCTGTTCACAGCTTCATGCTGTCACCTTGTCATGCAAGATCTTCTTCAGGCAGGATCACGTCGGGGTCACCATATTTCGCGGTTGAGACAGACAAATGACATGGACCAAGTTCTTTCAAGATGAAAGAAATGGAGTGCCATTTATTGCTACAAGTGCATTTTTATACAATTCAATCAGTTCATGTGTCTTTTCACTATTGGTTACAAGTTACAGCACTAACATCTCATTGGTTAATTTTTCTATCATCCATGTTATTCTTCTATCCCTTTCTCTCTCACGGGTACATCTCTCCTCTCTCCGCATACTCCTTTACTCCTATCCTTCTCAAGGGCAAATCTTAATATCTCAAGGCTGATCTCTAGTTTCATATTTTCTGTCAAGGATTCCACATACCCGCTGCAGTTTCCCACAACACACACACTGTCTAATTGGTTTTGTGACACACACACGCTGGCCAATGGTGTTTGTGACACACACGGTGTCAAATGGGGTTTGTGACACACACGGTGTCAAATGGGGTTTGCGACACACACACACTGTCGAGGGGGGTTTGTGACACACACGCTGTCCAATGGGGTTCGTGACACACACAATGTCCAATGGGTTTTGTGACACGCACGCTGTCCAATGGGGATTGTAACACACACACGCTGTCTATTGGTGTTTGTGACACGCATACTGTCCAATGGGGTTTCTGACACACACTCTGTCCAATGGGTGATGTGACACAAAGACTGTCCAGGGGGGTTTGAGACACACACACTGTTTAAAGGGGTTTGTCACATATACTCTGTCCAATGAGGTTTATGACACACACACTGACCAATGGGGATTGTGACACACAGACGCTGTCCAATGGGGTTTGTGAAACACACTGTCCAATGGGGATTGTGACACACACACTGTCCAATGGGGATTGTGAACACACACATGCTGTCCAATGGTGTTTGTGACACACAAACTCTGTCCAATGGGGTTTGTGACACACACGCTGTCCAGTGGAGATTTTGACACACACACGCTGTCCAATGGGGGTTGTGACACACACAATCTATCCAATGGGCTTGTGAAACACAGGTTGTCCAATGGGGATAGTGACACACATGCTGTCCAGTGTGTTTTGTGACACACAAACTGTCCAATGGGGTTTGTGACACACACACTTTCCACTGGGTTTGGAACACACACGCTGTCCAGGTGAGTTTGTGACACACACGCTGTCCAATGGGGTTTGTGACACACACACTCTGTCCTGGACAGCGTATTTTGGACAGGGTATTTTGACTCACACACGCTCTCCAATGGGGTTTGGACACACACACTGTTCAATGGGGTTTGTGACACACACACTGTCCAATGGGGATTGTGGCACACACATGCTGTCCAATGGGGTTTGTGACACACACGTGGTCCAACGGGGTTCGTGACACATACGCTGTCCAATAGGGTTTGCGACACACACACTTTCCAATGCGGTTTGTGACACACACGCTGTCCAATGGGGTTCGTGACACACACGCTGTCCAATAAGGTTTATGACACACACACTTTCCAATGGGGTTTGTGACACACATGCTGTCCAATGGGGTTCGTGACACACACGCTGTCCAATAAGGTTTATGACACACACACTTTCCAATGGGGTTTGTGACACACACGCTGTCCAATGGGGTTTGTGACACATACACTGTTCCGGGGGGTTTGTGACGCACACGCTGTCCAATGGTGTTTGTGACACAGAGACTCTCCAGGGGTGTTTGTGACACATGCGCTGTCCAGAGGGGTTTGTGACACACACACGCTGTCCAATGGGGTTTGTCACACACACTCTTTCCAATAGGGTTTGTGACACACACATGCTGTCCAATGGGGTTTGTCACACACATGCTGTCCACTGGGGATTTTGACACACACACGCTGTCCAATGGGGATTGAGAGATACACACGCTGTCCAATGGTGTTTGTGACACGCATGCTGTCCAATGGGTTTTGTGACACACACACTGTCCGGGGGGGTTTATGAAACAATCGCTGTCCAATGGGGTTTGTGACACACACACTCTGTCCAATGGGGTTCGTGACACACACACTGGCCAGTGGGGATTGTGACACACACGCTTTCCTATGGGGTTTGTGACACACACACGCTGTCCAATGGGGTTTGTGTCACACACACACTTTCCAATGGGTTTTGTGAAACACACACGCTCTCCAATGTGGTTTATGAGAAACACACTTTCCAATGGGTTTTGTGGCACACACACTGTCCAATGGGGTTTGTGACAAATACATGCTGTCCAATGCTATTTGTGAACATACACGCTGTCCAATGCTTTTTGTGACACACACACTCTGTCTAATGGGGATTGTGACACACACACGCTGTCCCATAGGGTCTGTGATACGCATGCTGTCCAATGGGGTTTGTGACACACACATTGTACAGTGGGGGTTGTGACACATACGCTGTGCAATGGGGTTTGTGACACACACACTCTGTCCAATGGGGATTGTGACACACACACACTGTCCAATGAGGATTGTGACACAAACAAGGTCCAATGGCGTTTGTGATACACACGCTGTCCAATGGGGATTGTGACACACACGTGCTGTCCAATGGTGTTTGTGACACGCATGCTGTCCAATGGCGTTTGTGACACAGATGATGTCCAATGCGGTTCATGACAAACACTCTGTCCAGTGGCGTTTGTGAAACACACACTGTCCAGTAGGGTTTGTGACAAACATTTTCCAATGGGGTTTCTAACACACACACAGTTCAAATGGAGTTTTTGACACAGACAGTGTCCACGGGAGTTTGTGACACTCACGCTGTCCAATGGGGATTGTGACACACACTCTGTCCAATGGGGTTTGTCACACACATTCTGTCCAACGAGGTTTGTGACACACACACTGTAAAATGGGTATTGTGACACACACACGCTGTCCAGTGGGGTTTGTTACACACACTCTGTCCAATATGGCTTGTGACATACACGCTGTCCAATAGGGTTTGTGACACACACACGCTATCCAATGTGGTTTGTGACACACACAATTTCCAGTCGGGTCTGTGACATACGCAAGGTGTCCAATGTTGTTTGTGACACACACACTGTCAAATGGGGATTGTGACACACACACGCTGTCCAATGGTGTTTGTGACACACAGGCTGTCCAATGGGGTTTGTGACACACACTCTGTCTAATGTTGTTTGTGACACATATACTTTCCAATGAGGATTGTGACACACACACGCTGTCCAATGGGGTTTGTGACACACACACTGTAAAATGGGGTTTGTGAAACACACGGTGTCAAATGGGGTTTGTGACATGCAGACTGCCCAGGGCGGTTTGTAACACACACGCTGTCCAGTGGGGTTTGTGACAAACACACTATCCAGGTTAGTTTGTGACACACACGCTGTCCAATGGGATTTGTGAAACAGAGACTCTCCAGAGGTGCTTGTGACACACACGCTGTCCAGAGGGTTCTGTGACACACACACTGTCCAATGGGGTTTGTGACACACACACTGTCCGGCTGCGTTTCCGACACACACAATGTCCAATGGTGTTTGTGACACACACGCTGTCTAATGGAGATTGTGACACACACACTGTCCAGAGGGGATTGTGACACATGCACTATACAATGGGGTTTGTCACACCCCCTCTGTCCAAAGGGGTTTGTGACACACACACATTCCAATGGGGTTTGTGACACACACACAATCCAAAGTGGTTTGTGACACACAGACTGACCAATGGGGGTTGTGACACACACGCTGTTTAATGGGGTTCGTAATACACACGCTGTCCAGTGGGATTCGTGAGACACACACTGTCCAATGGGGTTTGTGACACACACACTTTCCAATGGGTATTGAGACACACACACGCTGTCCAATGGGTTTTGTTGCACACAAGAGCTATCCAATGGGGTTTGTGACACACACATTTTCCAATGGCGTTTCTGACACACTCGCTGTCAAAAGGGGTTTGTGACAGACACACTGTCCAGGGGGGTTCGTGACACACGCACTGTCCAATGGGGTTTGTGACACACATGCTGCCCATTGGGGACTGTGACACCCACACTGTCCAATGGGGTTTGTGACACACACACTCTGTCCAGTGGGGTTCGTGAAACAGAGACTATCCAATGGGGATTGGGACACACACACCCTGTCCAATGGGGTTTGTGACACATGCACTGTCTATTGGGGTTTGTGACACACAAGCTGGCCAATGGGGATTGTGATACACACACTGTCCAATGGAATTTGTGACACAGACACTGTCCAATGGGGATTGTGACACACAAAGTGTCCTGGGGGTTTGTGACACACACACTGTCCAATGAGGTTTGTGACACACCGCAGTCAAATGGAGTTTGTGACACAGAGACTCTCCAGGGTTGTTTGTGACACACATGCTGTCCAGAGGGCTTTGTGCCTCACACACTCTCCAATGGCTGTTGTGACACAGACACGTTGTCCAATGAGGATTGTGACACACACACTGTCCAATGGGGTTTGTGACAGACAGGCTGTCCAATGGGTATTGTGACACACACACTCTGTCCCATTGGTTTTGTGATACGCATGCTATCCAATGGGGTTTGTGACAGACACACTATCCAGGGGGGTTTGTGACACACACGCTGACCAATGGTTTTGTAACACACACACTGTCTAATGGGGTTTGTGATACACACGCTGTCCAATGGGGCTTGTGACAAACACGCTGTCTAATGGGGTTTGTGACACACACGCTGTCCGATAGTGTTTGTGACACACACACTGTCCAATGGGGATTGTGACACACACACACTATCTAATGGGGTTTGTCACACACACTCTGTCCAATGGAGTTTATGACACACACAGTGTCCATGGGGGTTTGTTACACATGCGCTGTGCAATGGGGTTTGTCACACACACTCTGTCCAATGGGGTTTGTGACACACACAATGTCCAATGGGTATTGTTACACACACACGCTGTCCA
Source organism: Columba livia (assembly GCF_036013475.1). Lineage (NCBI taxonomy): Eukaryota > Metazoa > Chordata > Aves > Columbiformes > Columbidae > Columba > Columba livia. The sequence continues at coordinate 1,577,323 of NW_027043009.1, read as the reverse complement.
ATGGGGTTTGTGACACACAAACACAGTCCAGGGGCGTTTGTCACACCCAGTCTGTCTAATAGGGTTTGTGCCAAACACACGCTGTCCAACGGTGTTTGTGACACACACGCTGTTCAAAGGGGTTTGTGACACACACTCTGTCCAATGGGGTTTGTGACACACACACACTGTCCAAAGGGGATTGCGACACACACACGCTGTCCAATGGTGTTTGTGACATGCATGCTGTCCAAAGTTGTTTGTGACAAACACAGTGTCCATTGCGGTTTGGGACACACACACGTTATCCAGTTGGGTTTGTGACACACACACTTTCTAATGGGGTTTGTGACACACACGCGCTGTCCAAAGGTGTTTGTGAAACACACGCTGTCAAATGGGGTTTGTGACACACACAGTGTCCAGGGGAGATTGTGTCACACACGCTGTCCAGTGGGGTTTTTGACACACACACTCTCCAATAGGGTTTGTGATAGACACACTGTCAAATGGGAATTGTGACACACAAGCTGTCCAATGGGGATTGTGACACACACACACTGTCCCATGGGGTTTGTGAAACACATGTTGTCCAAGGGGTTTTGTGACAGACACAGTGTACAGGAGTCTTTGTGACACACACGCTGTCCAATGGAGTTTGTGACAAACACGCTGCCTAATGGGGTTTGTGACAAACACGCTGTCCAAAGGGTATTGTTACACACACTCGCTGTCCAAGGGGGTTTGTGACGCACACACTGTCCAATGATGTTTGTGACACACACGCTGCCCGATGGGGCTTGTGATACACTCGTTGTCCAATGGGGTTCGTGACACACACGCTGCCTAGTGGTTTTTGTGACACAAACACTGTGCAGTAGGGTTTGTGATACACATGCTATCCAATGGGGTTTGTGACATACACACGTTCGAATGATGTTTGAGGCACACACATGCTCTCCAATGGTGTTTGTGACACACACACTCAGTACAATGGGGTTTGTGACTCGCACACTGTCCAATGGGGTTTGTGACACATACACGCTATCAAATGGGGTTTATGAAACACACATTTTCCAATAGCGCTTGTGACACACACACGCTGTCCAATGGGGTTTGTCACACCCATTCTGACAAATGGGTTTTGTGACAAACACACGCTGTCCAATGATGTTTGTGACACACACACTGTCCAGGGGGGTTTGTGACACACACACTGTCCAATGGGGTTTGTGAAACACACACACTGTCCAATGGGGATTGTGACACACACGCTGTCCAGTGGGGTTTGTGACACACACGCTGTTCAATAGGTTTTGTGACATACACACGCTGCCCAATAGTGTTTGTGACACACACGGTGTGAAATGGGGTTTGTGGCACACACAATGTCCAGGGGGGATTGTGACACACACACTGTCCAATGGGGTTTGTCACACCCACTCTCTCAAATGGGGTTTGTGACAAACACACGCTGTCAAATGATGTTTGTGACACACACGCTGTCCAGGGGGGTTTGTGACACACACAATGTCCAAAGGAGTTTGTGACACACACTCTGTCCAATGGGGTTTGTGACACACACGCTGTCCAAAGGGTTTTGTGACACACATGCTCTCCAGGGGGGTTTGTGACACACACAATGTCCAACAGGGTTTGGGACACACAAGCTGTCCAGTGGGGTTTGTGACACACACAATGTGCAATAGGGTTTGTGAGATACACACGCTGTCCAAGAGTGTTTCTGACACACACACAATGTCTAATGGGTTTCGTGACACACACGCTGTCCAATGGGTATTGCGACACACACACTGTCCAGGGGGGTTTGTGACACACATACTCTGTCCAATGGTGCTTGTGGAGCACAAGCTGTGCGTTGGGGTTCGTGACACACACGCTGTCCAGTGGTTTCTATGATACACACACTGTCCAATAGGGTTTGTGACACACACACTGTCCAGGGGGGTTTGTGACACACACTCTGTCCAATGGGGTTTGTCACATACGCTCTATCCAATGGGGATTGTGACACACACAGGCTGTCCTATGGGGTTACTGACACACACGCTGTCCAATGGTTTTTGTGACACACACACTGTCCAGGGGGTTTTGTTACACACACGCTATCCAGTCTGGTTTGTGACAGGCAAACCGTCCAGTGGGGTTTGTGACATATACATGCTATCAAATGGGGTTTATTGAAAACACATTTTCCCAAGGGATTTGTGACAAACACGCACTGTCCAATGGGGTTTGTCACACCCACTTTGTCTAATGGGGTTTGTGACAAACACACTCTGTCCAATGGTGTTTGTGACACACACGATGTCCAAAGATTTTTGTGACACATACGCTGTCCAATGGGTTTTGTGACACACACTCTGTCCAATGGGGCTTGTGACACACACATTGTCCAATGGGGATTGTGACACACACACGCTGTCAAATGGGGTTTGTGACACACAAACACAGTCCAGCGGGGTTTGGCACACCCAGTCTGTCCAATGGGGTTTGTGACACACAAACTGTGCAATGGGGTTTCTCACACACACTCTGTCCAATGGGGTTTGTAACACACACGCTGTCCAATGAGGATTGTGAGACATGCGCTGTACAATGAGGTTTGTGGCACACACACTCTGTCCAATGGGCTTGTGACACACACACTGTCTTAAGGGGTTTGTGATACACACACGCTGTCCAGTGGGTTTTGTGACACACACACTGTCTAATTGGATTTGTGGCACACACATGGTATCAAATGGGGTTTGCGACACACACAATTTCCAGTGGGGTTTGTGACACACACACTTTCCAATGGGGTTTCTGACACACACACGCTGTCCAATGGTGTTTGTGACACGCACGGTGTCAAATGGTGTTTGTGACACACACAATATCCAGGGGGGATTGTGACACACACACTGTCCAATGGGGTTTGTCACACCCACTCTGTCCAATGGGGATTGTGACACACACACACTGTCCAATGGGAAATGTGACACACACATGCTGTCCAATGGGGATTGTGACAGACACATGCGGTGCAATGGTGTTTGTGACACGCATGCTGTCCAATGTGCTTGTGACACACACACACAGTCCATAGGGGTTTGTGACACACATGCTGTCCAATGGGGTTTGTGACACTAACGCTGTCCAAGTGGGTTTGTGACACACACACTGTCCTTTGGAGTTTGTAACACACACACGCTATCCAATGGGTTTGTGACACACACACTTTTCAATGAGGTTTGTGACACACACTCTGTCCAATGGGTTTTGTGACAAACACATTGTCTAAAGGGGTTTTTGACACAGACACGCTGTCCAATGGGGTTTGCAACACACACACTGTCAAATGGGGTTTGTGACACACACGCTGGCCAATGGGTTTTGTGACAAACACATTGTCTAAAGACGTTTGTGACACACACACACTGTCCAATGGGGATTGTGACACACATGCGCTGTCCAATGGTGTTCGTGATACACACGCTGTCCAGTGGGGTTTTGAAACACACTCTGTCCAATAGGTTTTGTGACACACACACGGTCCAATAGGGATTGTGACACACACAGTGTACAATGGGTTTGTGACACACACTCTGTCAAATGGGGTTTATGACACACACACTGTCCAAAGGGGATTATGACACACACACACTGTCCAATGGGGATTGTTACACACACAAGCTCCAATGGGGTTTGTGACACACACGCTGTCCGATGGGGATTGTGACACACAGACGCTGTCCAACGGTGTTTGTGACACGGATGCTGTCCGATGGGGTTTTTGACACACATACACAGTCCAGCGGGGTTTGTGACACACACACAGTTCAATGGGGTTTGTGACACACACGCTGTCAAATGGGGTTTTTGACACACCACACACACTCTGTCCAATGGGGAATGTGACACATACGCTGTCCAATGGGGTTTGTGACACACACGCTGTCTAGTGGGATTTGTGACACACACACTGTCCTATAGGGATTGTGACACACACATGCTATACCATGGGTTTTGTAACACACACACTTTCCAAGAGGCTGTCCAATGCAGTTTGTGACACACACGCTTTCAAATGGGGTTTGTGACACACACTCTGTCCAGGGGAGTTTGTGACACACATACGGTCCAATGGGGTTTGTGAAACACACTCTGTCCAATGGGGTTTGTGACACACACACACTGTCCAAATGGGTTTGTGACACACACACTGTCCAATGGGGTTTGTGACACACACGCTGTCAAATGGAGATTGCGACACACACATGCTGTCCAATGTTGTTTGTAACACGGTTGCTTTCCAATGGTGTTTGTGACAAACAGTCTATCCTTTGCGGTTTGGGACACACACACTTTCCAAGGTGGTTTGTGTCACACACGCTGTCCAATGGGGTTTGTGACACACTGTGTCTACGGGGGTTTGTGACAAACACGCTGTCCAATGGGGATTGTGACACACAGACGCTGTCCAACGGTTTTTCTGACACGGATGCTGTCCGATGGGGTTTTTGACACACATACACAGTCCAGGGGGGTTTGTGACACACAAACAGTTCAATGGGGTCTGTGACACACACATTGTCCAATGGGGTTTGTCTCACACACACTGTCAAATGGGGTTTGTGACACACTGTGTCCACGGGGGTTTGTGACAAACACGCTGTCAAATGGGGATTGTGACACACACGCTGTCCAATGGGGTTTTTCTCACACACACTGTCCAATGGGGTTTGTGACACACACGCTGTCCAATGGGGATTGTGACACACAGACGCTGTCCAACGGTGTTTGTGACACGGATGCTGTCCGATGGGGTTTTTGACACACATACACAGTCCAGGGTGGTTTGTGACACACACACTGTCCAATGGGGTTTGTGACACACACTCTGTCAAATGGGGTTTGTGACACACCACACACACTCTGTCCAATGGTGAATGTAAACACATATGCTATCCAATTTGGTTCATGACACACACGCTGTCCAGTGGGGTTTGTCACACACACTCTGTCCAATGGAGTTTATGACACACACAGTGTCCATGGGGGTTTGTTACACATGCGCTGTGCAATGGGGTTTGTCACACACACTCTGTCCAATGGGGTTTGTGACACACACAATGTCCAATGGGTATTGTTACACACACACGCTGTCCAATGGGGTTTGTGACACACAAACACAGTCCAGGGGCGTTTGTCACACCCAGTCTGTCTAATAGGGTTTGTGCCAAACACACGCTGTCCAACGGTGTTTGTGACACACACGCTGTTCAAAGGGGTTTGTGACACACACTCTGTCCAATGGGGTTTGTGACACACACACACTGTCCAAAGGGGATTGCGACACACACACGCTGTCCAATGGTGTTTGTGACATGCATGCTGTCCAAAGTTGTTTGTGACAAACACAGTGTCCATTGCGGTTTGGGACACACACACGTTATCCAGTTGGGTTTGTGACACACACACTTTCTAATGGGGTTTGTGACACACACGCGCTGTCCAAAGGTGTTTGTGAAACACACGCTGTCAAATGGGGTTTGTGACACACACAGTGTCCAGGGGAGATTGTGTCACACACGCTGTCCAGTGGGGTTTTTGACACACACACTCTCCAATAGGGTTTGTGATAGACACACTGTCAAATGGGAATTGTGACACACAAGCTGTCCAATGGGGATTGTGACACACACACACTGTCCCATGGGGTTTGTGAAACACATGTTGTCCAAGGGGTTTTGTGACAGACACAGTGTACAGGAGTCTTTGTGACACACACGCTGTCCAATGGAGTTTGTGACAAACACGCTGCCTAATGGGGTTTGTGACAAACACGCTGTCCAAAGGGTATTGTTACACACACTCGCTGTCCAAGGGGGTTTGTGACGCACACACTGTCCAATGATGTTTGTGACACACACGCTGCCCGATGGGGCTTGTGATACACTCGTTGTCCAATGGGGTTCGTGACACACACGCTGCCTAGTGGTTTTTGTGACACAAACACTGTGCAGTAGGGTTTGTGATACACATGCTATCCAATGGGGTTTGTGACATACACACGTTCGAATGATGTTTGAGGCACACACATGCTCTCCAATGGTGTTTGTGACACACACACTCAGTACAATGGGGTTTGTGACTCGCACACTGTCCAATGGGGTTTGTGACACATACACGCTATCAAATGGGGTTTATGAAACACACATTTTCCAATAGCGCTTGTGACACACACACGCTGTCCAATGGGGTTTGTCACACCCATTCTGACAAATGGGTTTTGTGACAAACACACGCTGTCCAATGATGTTTGTGACACACACACTGTCCAGGGGGGTTTGTGACACACACACTGTCCAATGGGGTTTGTGAAACACACACACTGTCCAATGGGGATTGTGACACACACGCTGTCCAGTGGGGTTTGTGACACACACGCTGTTCAATAGGTTTTGTGACATACACACGCTGCCCAATAGTGTTTGTGACACACACGGTGTGAAATGGGGTTTGTGGCACACACAATGTCCAGGGGGGATTGTGACACACACACTGTCCAATGGGGTTTGTCACACCCACTCTCTCAAATGGGGTTTGTGACAAACACACGCTGTCAAATGATGTTTGTGACACACACGCTGTCCAGGGGGGTTTGTGACACACACAATGTCCAAAGGAGTTTGTGACACACACTCTGTCCAATGGGGTTTGTGACACACACGCTGTCCAAAGGGTTTTGTGACACACATGCTCTCCAGGGGGGTTTGTGACACACACAATGTCCAACAGGGTTTGGGACACACAAGCTGTCCAGTGGGGTTTGTGACACACACAATGTGCAATAGGGTTTGTGAGATACACACGCTGTCCAAGAGTGTTTCTGACACACACACAATGTCTAATGGGTTTCGTGACACACACGCTGTCCAATGGGTATTGCGACACACACACTGTCCAGGGGGGTTTGTGACACACATACTCTGTCCAATGGTGCTTGTGGAGCACAAGCTGTGCGTTGGGGTTCGTGACACACACGCTGTCCAGTGGTTTCTATGATACACACACTGTCCAATAGGGTTTGTGACACACACACTGTCCAGGGGGGTTTGTGACACACACTCTGTCCAATGGGGTTTGTCACATACGCTCTATCCAATGGGGATTGTGACACACACAGGCTGTCCTATGGGGTTACTGACACACACGCTGTCCAATGGTTTTTGTGACACACACACTGTCCAGGGGGTTTTGTTACACACACGCTATCCAGTCTGGTTTGTGACAGGCAAACCGTCCAGTGGGGTTTGTGACATATACATGCTATCAAATGGGGTTTATTGAAAACACATTTTCCCAAGGGATTTGTGACAAACACGCACTGTCCAATGGGGTTTGTCACACCCACTTTGTCTAATGGGGTTTGTGACAAACACACTCTGTCCAATGGTGTTTGTGACACACACGATGTCCAAAGATTTTTGTGACACATACGCTGTCCAATGGGTTTTGTGACACACACTCTGTCCAATGGGGCTTGTGACACACACATTGTCCAATGGGGATTGTGACACACACACGCTGTCAAATGGGGTTTGTGACACACAAACACAGTCCAGCGGGGTTTGGCACACCCAGTCTGTCCAATGGGGTTTGTGACACACAAACTGTGCAATGGGGTTTCTCACACACACTCTGTCCAATGGGGTTTGTAACACACACGCTGTCCAATGAGGATTGTGAGACATGCGCTGTACAATGAGGTTTGTGGCACACACACTCTGTCCAATGGGCTTGTGACACACACACTGTCTTAAGGGGTTTGTGATACACACACGCTGTCCAGTGGGTTTTGTGACACACACACTGTCTAATTGGATTTGTGGCACACACATGGTATCAAATGGGGTTTGCGACACACACAATTTCCAGTGGGGTTTGTGACACACACACTTTCCAATGGGGTTTCTGACACACACACGCTGTCCAATGGTGTTTGTGACACGCACGGTGTCAAATGGTGTTTGTGACACACACAATATCCAGGGGGGATTGTGACACACACACTGTCCAATGGGGTTTGTCACACCCACTCTGTCCAATGGGGATTGTGACACACACACACTGTCCAATGGGAAATGTGACACACACATGCTGTCCAATGGGGATTGTGACAGACACATGCGGTGCAATGGTGTTTGTGACACGCATGCTGTCCAATGTGCTTGTGACACACACACACAGTCCATAGGGGTTTGTGACACACATGCTGTCCAATGGGGTTTGTGACACTAACGCTGTCCAAGTGGGTTTGTGACACACACACTGTCCTTTGGAGTTTGTAACACACACACGCTATCCAATGGGTTTGTGACACACACACTTTTCAATGAGGTTTGTGACACACACTCTGTCCAATGGGTTTTGTGACAAACACATTGTCTAAAGGGGTTTTTGACACAGACACGCTGTCCAATGGGGTTTGCAACACACACACTGTCAAATGGGGTTTGTGACACACACGCTGGCCAATGGGTTTTGTGACAAACACATTGTCTAAAGACGTTTGTGACACACACACACTGTCCAATGGGGATTGTGACACACATGCGCTGTCCAATGGTGTTCGTGATACACACGCTGTCCAGTGGGGTTTTGAAACACACTCTGTCCAATAGGTTTTGTGACACACACACGGTCCAATAGGGATTGTGACACACACAGTGTACAATGGGTTTGTGACACACACTCTGTCAAATGGGGTTTATGACACACACACTGTCCAAAGGGGATTATGACACACACACACTGTCCAATGGGGATTGTTACACACACAAGCTCCAATGGGGTTTGTGACACACACGCTGTCCGATGGGGATTGTGACACACAGACGCTGTCCAACGGTGTTTGTGACACGGATGCTGTCCGATGGGGTTTTTGACACACATACACAGTCCAGCGGGGTTTGTGACACACACACAGTTCAATGGGGTTTGTGACACACACGCTGTCAAATGGGGTTTTTGACACACCACACACACTCTGTCCAATGGGGAATGTGACACATACGCTGTCCAATGGGGTTTGTGACACACACGCTGTCTAGTGGGATTTGTGACACACACACTGTCCTATAGGGATTGTGACACACACATGCTATACCATGGGTTTTGTAACACACACACTTTCCAAGAGGCTGTCCAATGCAGTTTGTGACACACACGCTTTCAAATGGGGTTTGTGACACACACTCTGTCCAGGGGAGTTTGTGACACACATACGGTCCAATGGGGTTTGTGAAACACACTCTGTCCAATGGGGTTTGTGACACACACACACTGTCCAAATGGGTTTGTGACACACACACTGTCCAATGGGGTTTGTGACACACACGCTGTCAAATGGAGATTGCGACACACACATGCTGTCCAATGTTGTTTGTAACACGGTTGCTTTCCAATGGTGTTTGTGACAAACAGTCTATCCTTTGCGGTTTGGGACACACACACTTTCCAAGGTGGTTTGTGTCACACACGCTGTCCAATGGGGTTTGTGACACACTGTGTCTACGGGGGTTTGTGACAAACACGCTGTCCAATGGGGATTGTGACACACAGACGCTGTCCAACGGTTTTTCTGACACGGATGCTGTCCGATGGGGTTTTTGACACACATACACAGTCCAGGGGGGTTTGTGACACACAAACAGTTCAATGGGGTCTGTGACACACACATTGTCCAATGGGGTTTGTCTCACACACACTGTCAAATGGGGTTTGTGACACACTGTGTCCACGGGGGTTTGTGACAAACACGCTGTCAAATGGGGATTGTGACACACACGCTGTCCAATGGGGTTTTTCTCACACACACTGTCCAATGGGGTTTGTGACACACACGCTGTCCAATGGGGATTGTGACACACAGACGCTGTCCAACGGTGTTTGTGACACGGATGCTGTCCGATGGGGTTTTTGACACACATACACAGTCCAGGGTGGTTTGTGACACACACACTGTCCAATGGGGTTTGTGACACACACTCTGTCAAATGGGGTTTGTGACACACCACACACACTCTGTCCAATGGTGAATGTAAACACATATGCTATCCAATTTGGTTCATGACACACACGCTGTCCAGTGGGGTTTGTGACACACACACTGTCCAATAGGGTTTGTGGCACACACACGCTATCCAATGGGGTTTGAGACACACACACATTCCAGTAGGTTTGTGGCTAACACACGCTATCCAATGGAGTTTGTGACACACTTGCTGTCACATGGGGTTTGTGATATACACTCTGTCCAATGGGGTTTGTGACACACATACACTGTCCAATGGGGATTGTGATGCACACACGCTGTCCAATGTTGTTTGTGACATGCATGCTGTTTAATGGTGTTTGTGAAAAATACGCTGTTCAATGGGGATTGTGATACACACACGCTGTCCAGTGGGGTTTGTGACACACAGGCTGTCCAGTGGGGTTTGTGACACACACACTGTCCAATGGGGATTGTGACACACATGCGCTGTCCAATGGGGTTCGTGACACACACGCTGTCCAGTGGGGTTTTGACACACACTCTGTCAAATGGGGTTTTTCACACACACTCTGTCCAATGGGGTTTGTGACACACACACTGTCTAATGGGTATTGTGACACACACAGGCTTTCCAATGGGGTTTGTCACACATACTCTGTCCAATGGGGTTTGTGACAAACACATGCTGTCCAATGGTGTTTGTGACACACACACTGTCCAAGGGGGTTTGTGAACACATATGCTGTCCAATGGGGTTCATGACACACATGCTGTCCAGTGGGGTTTGAGACACACACACTATCCAATAGGGTTTGTGACACACACACTGTCCAATGGGGTTTCTGAAGACATACGCTGTCCAATGGGGATTGTGACACACACACTCGGTCTAATGGGGATTGTGACACACACAAGGTCCAATGGGGTTTGTGACACACACGCTGTCCAATGGGGATTGTGACACACCACACACACTCTGTCCAATAGGGAATGTGACAGACACGCTGTCCAACGGGGTTTGTGACACACAGGCTGTCCAGTGGCGTTTGTGACACACACACTGTCCAATAGGGTTTGTGACACACACATGCTATACAATGGGGTTAGTAACACAGACACTTTCCAAGAGACGTTGTGACACAAACGCTGTCAAATGGGGTTTGTGTCACACACTCTGTCCACGGGTGTTTGTGACACACAGACGGTCCAATGGGGTTTGCGAAACACTCTCTGTCCTACGGGGTTTGTGACACACACACACTGTCCAATGGGGTTTGTGACACACACACTGTCCAATGGGTTTTGTGACACACACACTGTCCAATGGAGATTGCAACACACACATGTTGTCCAATGTTGTTTGTGACACGCATGCTTTCCAATGGTGTTTGTGGCAAACAGGCTGTCCATTGCGGTTTGGGACACACACACTTTCCAAAGTGGTTTGTGTCACACACGCTGTCCAATGGGGTTTGTGACACACTGTGTCCACGGGGGTTTGTGACAAACACACTGTCCAATGGGGATTGTGACACACGTATCCTCCAATGGGGTTTGTCTCACACACACTGTCCAATGGGGTTTGTGACACACACGCTGTCCAATGGGGTTTTTGACACACACGCTGTCCAATCAGGTTTGTGACTCGCTCACTCTGTCCAATGGTTCTTGTGACACACACGCTGTCCAGTGGTGTTTGTGACACACACGCTGTCCAAAAGGGTTTGTGACATGCACACGCTATCCAATGGGATTTGTAACACAAACACTTTCCAATGAGGTTTATGACACACACGCTGTCAAATGGGTTTTCTGACACACACGCTGTTGAAATGGGGTTTGTGACACACACTCTGTCCAATGGGGTTTGTGACACACACATGCTGTCGAATGTTGTTTGTGACACACATTCTGTTTAATGGTGTTTGTGACAAACAGGCTGTCCATTGTGGTTTGGGACACACAAACTTTCCTCAGTGGTTTGTGTCACACACGCTGTCCAATGGGGTTTCTGACACACACAGTCTCCACGGGGGTTTGTGACACACACAGTGTCTAATGGGTACTGTGACACACACACACTCTCCAACGGGGTTTGTGACACACACAGTATCCAGTGGGGTCTGTGACACACACACTGTCCAATAGGCTTTGTGAGACACACATTCTATACAATGGAGTTTATAACACACACACTTTCCAAGAGGCGTTGTGACACACACGCTGTAAAATGGGGTTTGTGACACACACTTGGTCCAGGGGGGTTTGTGACACACAGACGGTCCAAGGGGGTTTGTGAAACACACTCTGTCCAAAGGGGTTTGTGACACACACGCTGTCCAGTGGGGTTTGTGACACACACACTGTCCAATATTGTTTGTGACACACACACTGTCCAATGGGGATTGTGAAAGACACACACTGTCCAACGGGGATTGTGACACACACTCGCTGTCTAATGTTGTTTGTGACATGTATGCTGTTTAATGGTGTTTGTGACAAACACGCTGTCCAATGGGGATTGTGATACACACATGCTGTCCCATGGGGTTTGTGACACACACAGTGTCCAAAGGGGTTTGTGACACACACTCTGTCCAATGGGGTTTGTGACACACACACTGTCTAATGGGTACTGTGACACACACAAGCTGTACACTGGGGATTGTCGCACATATTCTGTCCAATGGGTTTTGTGACACACACACACTGTCCAAGGGTGTTTGTGACACACACAGTGTCCAATTTGGTTTGTGACACATACGCTGTCCAATGGGGTTTGTGACACACACACTCTCCAAAGGGGTTTCGACACACACACGTTATCCAATGGGGATTGTGACACACACACTATCCAAGGGGGATTGTGACACACACAAACTCTGTCCAATGGGGTTGTTGACAAACAAACTGTCCAATGGGGTTTGTGACACATACGCTGTCCAATGGAGTTTGTCACACACACTCTGTTCAATGGGGATTGTGACACATACACGCTGTCCAGAAAGTTTTGTGACGCACACACTGTCCAATGGGGATTGTGACACACACACGCTGTCCAATGGGGATTGTGACACACATGCTGTCCAATGGGGTTTGTGACACACACACAGTCCAATGGGGTTTGTAACACACACGCTCTCCAATGGGTTTTGTGAAACACACAATCTGTCCAATGGGGCATTTGATACACACACTGTACAGGGGGGTTTGTTACACACACTCTATCCAAAGGGGTCTGTGACACACAAAGTTTCCAATGGGGTTTGTGCCATACACACTGTCCAGGGGGGATTGTGACACACAAACTGATTAATGGGGTTTCTCACACACACTCTGTCCAATGGGGTTTGTGACACACACGTTGTCCAATGGAGATTGCGACAGACACATGCTGTCCAATGTTGTTTGTGACAGGCATGCTTTCCAATGGTGTTTGTGACAAACAGGCTGTCCATTGCGGTTTGGGAGACACACACTTTCCAAAGTGGTTTGTGTCACACACGCTGTCCAATGGGGTTTGTGACATACACAGTCTCCACGGGGGTTTGTGACACACACAGTGTCTAATGGGTATTGTGACACACACACACTGTCCAAAGGGGTTGGTGACACACACAGTGTCCAGTGGGGTCTGTGACACACACACTGTCCAATAGGCTTTGTGACACACACATGCTATACAATGGAGTTTGTAACACACACACTTTCCAAGAGGCGTTGTGACACACACGCTCTAAAATGGGGTTTGTGACACACACGCTGTCCAATGGGGATTGTGACACACACGCTGTCCAATGGGGATTGTGACACACACACGCTGTCCCATGGGGATTGTGACACGCATGCTGTCCAAAGGGGTTTGTGACACACACGCTGTCCAATGAGGTTTGTGACTTGCTCACTCTGTCCAATGGGGCTTGTGACACACACGCTGTCCAGTGGTGTTTGCGACACACACACTGTCCAAAAGGGTTTGTGACACACACACGGTATCCAATGGGATTTGTGACATAAACACTTTCCAATGAGGTTTCTGACACACACGCTGTCAAATGGGGTTTCTGACACACACGCTGTACAAATGGGGTTTGTGACACACACACGCTGTCCCATGGGGTTTGTGAAATGCATGCTGCCCAATGGGATTTGTGATATACACACTGTCCAATGGGGTTTCTGACACACGCACTGTCCAATGGGGTTTGTCACACACACTCTCTCCAATGGGGTTTGTGACACACAAGCTGTCCAATGGGGTTTGTGACACACACACTCGGTCAAATGGGGGTTGTGACACACAGGCCGTCTAGTGGGGTTTGTGACACGCACACTGTCCAATGGGGTTTCTGACACACACACTATCAAATTGAGTATATGACACACACACTTTCTAATGGGGTTTGTGACACACACACGCTGTCCAGTGGGGTTTGTGACACACACACTGTCCAATGGGGTTTGTGACATACACGCTGTCAAATGGGGTTTGTGACAAACCACACACACTCTGTCCAATGGGGAATGTGACAGACACGCTGTCCAATGGGGTTCGTGACACACACGCTGTCCAATGGGGTTTGTGACATACACACATTCCAATAGGGTTTGTGGCAAACACACGCAATCCAATTGGGTTTCTGACACACATGCTGTCACATGGGGTTTGTGACACGCACTCTGTCCAATGGGGTTTGTGACACACACACACTTTCCAATGGGGATTGTGACATACACACGCTGTCCAATGTTGTTTGTGACATGCATGCTGTTTAATGGTGTTTGTGAAAAACACGCTGTCTGATGGGGATTGTGATACACACACGCTGTCCCATGGGGTTTGTGACACGCATGCTGTCCAATGGGGTTTGGGACAGACACATTGTACAATGAGGATTGTGGCACACACACTGTCCAATGGGGTTTTTGACACACACACTGTCCAATGGGGTTTCTCAAACACACTCTTTCCAATGGGGCTTGTGAAACACACGCTGTCTAACGGGGTTCTTGAACCACACACTGTCCAATAGTGTTTGTGACACACACACGCTATCCAATGGTGTTTGTGACAGAAACACTTTCCAGTGGGGTTTGTGACATACACACGCTATCCTATGGGTTTTGTGACACACACACTTTCCAATGGTGTTTCTGACACACACGGTGTCCAATGGGTTTTGCGACACACATGCTATCCAATGGGGTTTGTGACACACACACGCTATCCAATGGGGTTTGTGTCACACAAACTGTCCAATGGGGATTGTGACACACACACACTGTCCAATGCGGATTGTGACATACACACGCTGTGTAATTTGGTTTGTGTCACACACGCAGTATAGGGATGTTTGTAAAGAACACTCTGTCCAATGGGGTTTGTGACACACACACTGTCCAGGGGGGTTTGTGACACACACGCTGTCCAATTTGCTTTGTGACACACACGCTGTCCAATGGGGTTTGTGACTCAGATAATCTCCAGGGGTGTTTGTGAAACACAAGCTGTCCAGAGGGGTTTGTGAAATTCACACTGTCCAATGGGTATTGTGACACACACACTGTCCAATGGGGTTTATGACACACACGCTGTCAAATGGGGTTTGTGACAAACCACACACACTCTGTCCAATGGGGAATGTGACACACACGCTGTCCAATGGGGTTCGTGACACACACGCTGTCCAATTTGGTTTGTGACACACACGCTGTCCAATGGGGTTTGTGACTCAGATAATCTCCAGGGGTGTTTGTTGAACACACGCTGTCCAGAGGGATTTGTGACACACACACTGTCCAATGGGTATTGTGACACACACACCATGTCCAATGGTGTTTGTGACACACACACACTCCAAAGTGGTTTTGACACACACACGCTGTCCAATTGGGTTTGCGATACACACACGCTATCCAATGGGGATTGTGACACAAACACTGTCCAATGGGATTGTTGACAAACAAACTGTCCAATGGCGTTTGTGACACTTACGCTGTCCAATGGAGTTTGTCACACATACTCTGTTCAACGGGGATTGTGACACACACACGCTGTCCAGAGAGGTTTGTGACACACACACTGTCCAATGGGGATTGTTACACACACACGCTGTCCCATGGGTTTTTTCACACGCATGCTGTCCAATGGGGTTTGTGACACACACACTGTCCAATGGGGTTTGTAACACACACGCTCTCCAATGGGTTTTGTGACACACACAATCTGTCCAATGGGGCTTGTGACACCCACACTGTACAGGGGGGTTTGTTACACACTCTCTATCCAATGGGGTGTGTGACACACAAAGTTTACAATGGGGTTTGTGACATACACACTGTCCAGGGGGGCTTGTGACACACACACTGATTAATGGGATTTCTCACACACTCTCTATCCAATGGGATTTGTGACACAAAACTCTCCAATGGGCATTGTGACACACACACGCTGTAACATGGGGTTTGTGACACACATGCTGTCAAATGGGGTTTGTGACACACACATTGTCCTGAGTGGTTTGTGACTCAGAGACTCTCCAGGGTTGTTTGTTACACACACGCTGTCCAGAGGG
Organism: Columba livia; assembly: GCF_036013475.1. NCBI lineage: Eukaryota > Metazoa > Chordata > Aves > Columbiformes > Columbidae > Columba > Columba livia. The sequence continues at coordinate 1,560,700 of NW_027043009.1, read as the reverse complement.
GTTTGCGACACACACACTGTCCAATGGGTTTGTGACACACACACGCTGTCCAATGGGGTTTTTAACACACACACTGTCCAGTGGGGTTTGTGACACACACGCTGTCAAATGGGATTTGTGAAACACACTCTGTCCGATGGGGATTGTGACACACACGCTGTCCAATGGGGTTTGAGAAACGGGCGCTGTCCCATGGGGTTCATGACAAACACTGTGTCCAATAGGGTTTGTGACATACACACGCTATACAATGGGATTTGTGACACACAGACTTTCCAATGTGGTTTGTGACACACACGCTGTCCAATGGGTTTTGTGACACACAGACGGTCTAAGGGGTTTGTGACACACACACGCGCTCCAAAGGTGTTTCTGACACACACGCTGTCAAATGGGGTTTGTGACACCCGCACTGTCCAGGGGGGTTTGTGACACGCACACTGTCTGTCCAATGGGGTTTGTCACACACACTCTGTCCAATGGGGTTTCTGACACACACGCTGTCCAATGGGGATTGGGACATACACACGCTGTCCAATGGGGATTGTGATACACACACGCTGTCCAATGGTGTTTGTGATACGCATGCTGACCAGTGGTGTTTGTGATACACACGCTCAATATTGTGGTTTGGGACACACACACTTTCCAAAGGGGTTTGTGTCATACACGCTGTCCAATGGGGTTTGTGTCACACACCGTGTCCAGGGGGGTTTGTGACACAAACGCTGTACAGTGGGGTTTGTGACACACACACTGTCCAATGGGGTTTCTGACACACACACTGAGTCCAATGGGGCTTGTGACACACACGGTGTCAAATGGGGTTCGTGACACATATGCTGTCCAGTGGGATTTGTGAACACACAAACTTTTCAATAGGGTTTGTGACACAGACACGCTATACAATGGGATTTGTGACACACACGCTGTCCAGTGGGGATTGTGACACACACGCTGTCTAATGGGGTCTGTGACACGCACAATTTCCAATGTGGTTTCTGACACACACACTGTCCAAAGGCGTTTGTGACATACAATTGTCCAATGGGGATTGTGACACACACACGCTGTCCAATGTTGGTTGTGACACACATGATGTCCAATGGTGTGTGTGACAAACACGCTGCCCATTGCGGTTTGGGACAGACTCAATTTCCTATCTTGGGCCTTGAAAAGCAAGTCCTTTGGCGACACGGTACGCCAGAAAGAATTGAATCAGACAACGGTACTCATTTCAAAAACAGTCTTATAGACAATTGGGCCAAAGAACATGGTATTGAGTGGGTATATCATATTCTATATCATGCACCAGCCTCTGGGAAAATTGAAAGGTACAATGGTTTGCTAAAAACTACACTAAAGGCACTTGGTGGTGGAACCTTTAAAAATTGGGACTCACATTTAGCAAAAGCCACTTGGTTGGTCAACACCCGGGGATCAACCAATCGAGCCGGGCCTGCCCAATCAGAAATTCTACGGACTGTAGAAGGAGATAAAGTCCCTGTAGTACACATGAAAAACATGTTAGGAAAGGCAGTCTGGGTTACTCCTGCCTCAGGCAAAGGCAAGCCCATTCGTGGGATTGTTTTTGCCCAGGGACCTGGCAGCACCTGGTGGGTGATGCTTAAGGATGGAGAAGTTCGGTGTGTACCTCAAGGGGATTTGAGTTTAGGTGAAAATATTCAATACTGAACTGCATGATGTGAATTGCCATGCTAACAGTGTTTAATAAGTGTCTTCCAGATCAAGACAATGATGATGAAACCAGAGCTAGCTTCTTCGAGTGGCGCCTGACAACTTCTTCGAAGTTGATATCTTTAACCCACGAACAGTGGTCATGAGATGCACTTGTACCATTTTTCCTGCCCTGGGAGACTGTCGTGACAAAACGAACTTAATGAACTTTTTAAAGGATGGTCCACTGATTAATTACTCCTGTGTATATATGTACATATGTATATATAGATATATAGTTGTAGTGATTAATTAGATTATATTGATAGATTGTATTGATAAGGTTTAAGCATTCAGTGAATGGCATATTATAAGGGGTGGAATGTCCTGGTTTAGTTAAAAACAAGTATCTCTTTCAGTGAATTTGCCTGTCAGCTAAAGCCTTCATATTAACTGCATTTTCCTGGAGAACCAGACACATGTTTTGGTAAACCTAGCAATGGAATGCAAACTTATTGATAAGCACGGATGGACATCTCGCGAGAGGGGCGACGAGAAGAAAGAGACCAAGAAACTGACCAACTGTGTATAACATTCCATTCACTTGAATACTTCATATAAAAGTGGGAGATCACAAGGATCTCGTTTGCTTTTCCCCTTTTGCCTTTTTCCCTTCTGCTCATGGCCGACATTAGAAGAGGACCTTGCTAGTCGTCCCTGCGAACTGAGGCCTAGTGAGAGACTGAATCCAGCTCCGGTTGGCTGCAGAGTCTAATCCAGGACTTTGGTTGCCGGCTCTGCAGTTGCTGAGACTTTCAAGATTGGTTTTGTATATTTTGTATTATTTTCTCTATTCTTATTAGTAGCATTAGTAAAACATCTTTAATTTTTTCCAACTCTCTTCACTCTGTCCTTCTTTTCCTCCCAATTGCCTCTCCTTAGTGGAAAGCGGGGAGAGGGAGAGGAAAGTGGGGGCGGGGAGAGGGGGTTAACAATACATCTGCCAGGGTTTTATTGTCACCCCGCAATCTTAACCCTCGACACACACACGGTGTCCAAAGGGGATTGCGACACACACGTTGTGCAATGGCGTTTGTGACACAGAAACTGTCAAGGGGTGTTTGTGACACACACACTGTCCAGGGGGGTTTGAGACACACACGCTGTTCAATGGTGTTTGAGACACAGAGGCTGTCAAATGGGGATTGTGACACACAGGCTGTTCAATAGGGATTGTGACTCACACACGCTGTCCAAAGGGGTTTATGGCACACACACTGTGCAAATGGGTTTGTGACACACACATGCTGTCCAATGGGGTTTATGCCACACATACTCTATCCAATGGGGTTTCTGACACACAAGCTTTCCAATAGGGTTTGTGACACACACGCGCTGTACAATGGGGTTTGTGACACACACATTCCAATGGGTTTTGTGACACACATGCTGTCCAAAGCGTTTTGTGACACACACACTGTTTAATGGGTTTTGTGACACACACTCGCTGTCCAATTGTGTTTGTGACACACACGCTGTCAAATGGGGTTTGTGACACACACACTGTCCAATGGGATTTGTGACACAAACGCTGTATAATGGGTTTAGTGACACACACACAATCTAATGGGGTTGTGACACGCAATCGCTGTCCAATGGCGTTTGTAGACACACACGCTGTGAAATGCTGTTTGTGACACAGACACTGTCCAGGGGGGTTTGTGACACACACACTGTCCAGGTGGGTTTGAGACACACACGCTGTCCAATGGGGATTGTGACATGCACGCTGTCCAATAGGGTTTATGGCACACACACACTGTCCAATGGGGTTTGTGTCACAGACACTTTCCAATGAGTTTTATGATACACACTCTGCCCAATGGGTTTTGTGAAACACACACAGTCTAAGGGGGTTTGTGACACACACTCGTTGTCCAATGGTTCTTGTAAAACACACATGCTGTCCAATGGGGTTTGTGGCACACACACTGTCTAATGGGGTGTGTGAAATACACTCGCTGTCCAATGGTGTTTGTGACACAGACACACTATCCAGTGGGGTTTGTGACACACACACTGTCCAATGGGGTTTGTGACACATATGCTGTACAATGGGGTTTGTGACACACACAGTGTCCCCTGGGGTTTGTGACACACACGCTGCCCCATGCCTTTTGTGACACACACGCTGTCCAATGTGGATTGTGACAAAAACATGCTGTCCAATGGGGTTTACGGCACACACACTCTCCAATGGGTTTTGTGAGACACACACACTATTCAATTGGGATTGTGAAACACACACATTCCAATGGGGTTTGTGACACACACGCTGTCCAAGGTGTTTTGTGACACACACACTGTCCAATGGGGATTGTGACACACAGGCTGTCCAATCCTGTTGATGACACACACATTGTCCAATGGGGTTTGTGACATCCACACTGTCCAATGGGGTTTCTGGCACAGACACTGTCCAACGGGGTTGGTGACACACAAAGGCTGTCCAATGGGGTTTGTGACACACACGCTGTCCATGGGTTTTGTGACACACATGCTGTCCAATGTCGTTTGTAATACACATGCTGTCCAATGGGGTTTGAGACAAAAAGGTTGTTCAATGGGTTTTTGACAAACACACTGTCCAATGGGGTTTCAGACACACATGCTGTCCAAAGGCGTTTGTGACACACAAACTGTCCAATGCGGTTTGTGACACACATGCTGTCCATTAGGGTTTGTGACACACACAAGCTGTCCAATGGGGTTTGGGACACACACACTGTCCCATGGGGCTTGAGGCACACATGCTGTCCAATAAGGATTGTGACACACACGCTGTCCGGGGGGTTTGTGACACACGCTGTCGACTGGGGTTTGTGACACACACACTTTCCATTGGGGTTTGTGACACACGCACGATGTCCAATGGTGTTTGAGACATACACGCTGTTCAATGGAATTTGTGACACACACAGTGTGCAGGGGTGTTTGTAAGACACTCGCTGTCCAATGGGGATTGTGACACACACACGCTGTCCAATGGGGTTTGTGACACAGACACTTTCCAATGGCGTTTATGATACACATGCTGTCCAATGGGGGTTGTGAAACACACGCTGTCCGATGGGGTTTGTGACACACACGCTGTCCAATGGTGTTTGTGACACACCCATGCTTTCCAAAGGGATTTGTGACACACACACGCTATTCAGTGGGGTTTCTGACACCCATGCTGTCCAACGGGGTTTGTAATCCAGAAACTGTCAAGAGGGATTTGTGACACACAAAGTGTCTCAGCTACCTGAGACACTTAGACTAAGCCTAAAATACGCAGATCTCTCCATAAGGATGGTTTTCATACTGTACGTCCACAATCTGCTGGCAGTACAAAAAAATAAGCTGTAGATCTCCTTAGGCTGAGTAATGGTGCTTTGGTGTAGGGATCATGCTTATCATGGGAATATTTCACCATTTCTACTCTGGTTTTAGTGTATTACACCAAAACACACACCTGATGACATCCTTTCAAGAGCAAAGGCAGCAATTTGCAGAATTCCGCTTCTTAGAGGAAGTGAGAAATTGCTGAGCTGACACCAAGTCCTGCATTGTCCCTATTGCCTCCAGAGTCACCGCATCCTCACCACGGTAGCGGGCATTGTGACAAAGGTTCTATGTCAGCAGGGTGTGGAAGCCAGGCGCCCCCTAGGGGATGGGGAGCCTGTCAGCCCCGGGCCTGTCACTGCCTGCTGTCCCTGCTGTCACCAGCCAGGGCACTGAAAACTGGTCAAACCATGCCCAGACATGGGGCCAATTTGGCCCAAAGTCTCCAACAGACAAGTTGTGAAGAAAGATATGGGACAGAGGGTGAAAGCGAAGGGAGCAGGAGAAAGGGAAGGAAGAATAAAAAAAGTGTTGGGCTGCAGAAGTTAGATGGAGGAATTGCAAGAAAAGGGGCAGGAAGCAGGAGAGTGAGAGAAAAGGAAAGAAAGAAGAGACATGCAGCCTGACGAGGGGTTAGTGAGAGAAGATGAGACAGAGAACAGGATGAGAAGGAAATAAGGCAAGGCAAGGACAGGCAAGGACAGGCTAGGCTGCAGGACATTTTTTTGCTTTATAGTTTCTAGCATATTCGTTTTCAGATGAGGAGGAAAACCATAAGATCTTATGGATTAGGCCCAAGCAAAAACCCCAGCTACTTGAGACACTTAGACTAAGCCTGAAATACGAAAATCTCTCCATAAGGATGGTTTTTATACAGCATTCCACAATCTGCTGGCAGTAAAAAAAAATAAGCTGCAGATCTCCTTAGGCTGAGTCATGGTGCTTTGGTGCAGGAACCATGCATATCATGGGAATATTTCGCCATTTCTGCTCTGCTTTTCAGTGTATGACACCAAAAGACCCACCTGATGACATTCTTTCAAGAGCACAGGCAGCAATTTGCAGAATTCTGCTTCTTTCGGGAACTGAGAAATTGCTGAGCTTACACCAAGTCTTGCAGTGCCCCTGTCACCTGCAGAGTCACCGCATCCTCACCACGGTAGCGGGCATTGTGACAAAGGTTCTATGTCAGCTGGGTGTGGCAGCCAGGCAACCCCTAGGGGATGGGGAGCCTGCCAGCCCCGAGCCTGTCACTGCCTGCTGTCCCTGCTGTCACAAGCCAGGCCTCTGAAAACTTGTCAAAGCGTGCCAGACGTGGGGCCAATTTGGCCCAAAGTCTCCAAGAGACAAGTCGGGAAGAAAGTTATGGGACAGAGGGAGAAAGGGAAGGGAGCAGGAGAAAGGGAAGGAAGAATAAAAAGTAGTGTTGGGCTGCAGAAGTGAGATGGAGGAATTGCAAGAAAAGAGGCAGGAAGCAGAGGAGTCAGAGAAAAGGAAAGAAGAGACATGCAGCCAGACGAGGGGTTAGTGACAGAGGATGGGACAGAGAACAGGATGAGAAGGAAATAAGGCAAGGCAAGGACAGGCAAGGACAGGCAAGGCAAGGCTAAGGTGCAGGACATTTTTTGCTCTGTAGTTTCCAGCACATTCGTCTTCAGATGAGGAGGAAAGCCATAATACCTTATGGAATGGCCCAAGAAAAAAACCCAGCTACTTGAGACACTTAGACTAAGCCTAAAATAGGCAGATCTCTCCATAAGGATGGTTTTTATACTGTACTTCGACAATCGGCTGTCAGTACAGCAAAAATAAGCTGCAGATCTCCTTAGGCTGAGTCATGGTGCTTTGGTGAAGGAACCATGAATATCATGGGAATATTTCACCATTTCTGCTCTGGTTTTCAGTGTATGACACCAAAACACCCACCTGATGACATCCTCTCAAGAGCAAAGGCAGCAATTTGCAGAATTCCGCTTCTTTGGGGAACTGAGAAATTGCTGAGCTGACATCAAGTCCTGCAGTGCCCCTGTCACCTGCAGAGTCACCGCATCCTCACCACGGTAGCGGGCATTGTGACAAAGGTTCTATGTCAGCTGGGTGTGGCAGCCAGGCGCCCCCTAGGGGATGGGGAGCCTGTCAGCCCCGGGCCTGTCACTGCCTGCTGTCCCCGCTGTCACCAGCCAGGTGTCTGAAAACTTGTCAAACCATGCCCAGACGTGGAGCCAAAGTGGCCCAAAGTCTCCAACAGAGAAGTCAAGAAGGATATGAGACAGAGGGAGAAAGCGAAGGGAGAAGGAGAAAGGGAAGGAAGAATAAAAGTAGTGTTGGGCTGCAGGAGTGAGATGGAGGAATTGAAAGAAAATGGCAGGAAGCAGGAGAGTGAGAGAGAAAAGGAAAGAAGAGACATGCGGCCAGACGAGGGGTTAGTTGGAGAGGATGGGACAGAGAACAGAATGGGAAGGAAATAAAGCAAGGCAAGGACAGGCAAAGACAGGCAAGGCAAGGCTAGGCTGCAGGACATTTTTTTGTTTTATAGTTTCTAGCACATTCGTCTTCAGACTAGGAGGAAAGCCATAAGACAGTATGGATTAGGCCCAAGCAAAAACCCCAGCTACTTGAGACACTTAGACTAAGCTTAAATTACGCAGATCTCTCCATAAGGATGGTTTTTATACTGTGCTTCCACAATCTGCTGGCAGTAAAAAAAAATAAGCTGCAGATCTCCTTAGGCTGAGTCATGGTGCTTTGGTGCAGGGACCATGCATATCATGGGAATATTTCACCATTTCTGCTCTGGTTTTCAGTGTATGACACCAAAAGACCCACCTGATGACATCCTTTCAAGAGCAAAGGCAGCAATTTGCAGAATTTCGCTTCTTTGGAGAAGTGAGAAATTGCTGAGCTGACACCAGGTCCTGCAGTGTCCCTGTCACCTGCAGAGTCACCGCATCCTCACCACGGTAGCGGGCATTGTGACAAAGGTCCTATGTCAGCTGGGTGTGACAGCCTGGTGCCTCCTAGAGGATGGGGAGCCTGTCAGCCCTGGGCCTGTCACTGCCGGCTGTCCCTGCTGTCACCAGCCAGGCCTCTGAAACCTTGTCAAACCATGCCCAGACATGTGGCCAATTTGGCCCAAATTCTCCAACAGACAAGACGGGAAGAAAGATATGGGACGGAGGGAGAAAGCGAAGGGAGCAGGAGAAAGGGAAGGAAGAATAAAAAGTAGTGTTGGGCTGCAGAAGTGAGATGGAGGAATTGCAAGAAAAGAGGCAGGAAGCAGAGGAGTCAGAGAAAAGGAAAGTAGAGACATGCAGCCAGACGAGGGGTTAGTGAGAGAGGATGGGACAGAGAACAGGATGGGAAGGAAATAAGGCAAGGCAAGGACAGGCAAGGACAGGCAAGGCAAGGCTAGGCTGCAGGACATTTTTTGTCTTTATAGTTTCTAGCACATTCGTCTTCAGACTAGGAGGAAAGCCAGAAGACCGTATGGATTAGGCCCAAGCCTAGACCCCAGCTACTTGAGACACTTAGACTAAGCCAAAAATACGAAGATCTCTACATAAGGTTGGTTTTTATACTGTGCTTCCACAATCTGCTGGCAGTACAAAAAAATAAGCTGCAGATCTCCTTAGGCTGAGTTATGGTGCTTTGGTGCAGGGACCATGCATATCATGGGAATATTTCACCATTTCTGCTCTGGTTTTCAGAGTATGACACCAAAACACCCACCTGATGACATCCTTTCAAGAGCAAAGGCAGCAATTTGCAGAATTCCGTTTCTTTGGGGAAGTGAGAAATTGCTGAGCTGCCACCAAGTCCTGCAGTGTCCCTGTCACCTGCAGAGTCACCACATACTCGCCACGGTAGCGGGCATTGTGACAAAGGTTCTATGTCAGCTGGGTGTGGCAGCCAGGCGCCCCCTAGGGGATGGGGAGCCTGTCAGCCCCGGGCCTGTCACTGCCTGCTGCCCCTGCTGTCACCAGCCAGGCCTCTGAAAATTGGTCAAACCATGCCCAGACTTGGGGCCAATTTGCCCCAAAGTCTTGAAAAGACAAGTCGGGAAGAAAGATATTGGATAGAGGGAGAAAGCGAAGGGAGCAGGAGAAAGGGAAGGAAGAATAAAAGTAGTGTTGGGCTACAGGAGTGAGATGGAGGAATTGCCATTAAAGAGGCAGGAAGCAGGAGAGTGAGAGAAAAGGAAAGAAGAGACATGGAGCCAGACGAGGGGTTAGTGAGAGAGGATGGGACAGAGAACAGGATGAGAAGGAAATAAGGCAAGGCAAGGACAGGCAAGGACAGGCAAAGCAAAGCTAGGCTGCAGGACATGTTATAGCTTTATAGTTTATAGCACATTCGTCTTCAGACTAGGAGTAAGGCCATAAGACCGTATGGATTAGGCCCAAGCAAAAACCCCAGCTACTTGACACACTAAGACTAAGCCTAAAATACGCAGATCTCTCCATAAGGATGGTTTTTATACTGTGGTTCCACAATCTGCTGGCAGTACAAAAAAATAAGCTGCAGATCTCCTTAGGCTGAGTCATGGTGCTTTGGTGCAGGGACCATGCATATCATGGGAATATTTCACCATTTCTGCTCTGGTTATCAGAGTATGACACCAAAACACCCACCTGATGATATCCTTTCAAGAGCAAAGGCAGCAATTTGCAGAATTCCGCTTCTTTGGGGAAGTGAGAAATTGCTGAGCTCCCACCAAGTCCTGCAGTGTCCCTGTCACCTGCAGAGTCACCACATACTCGCCACGGTAGCGGGCATTGTGACAAAGGTTCTATGTCAGCTGGGTGTGGCAGCCAGGCGCCCCCTAGGGGATGGGGAGCCTGTCAGCCCCGGGCCTCTCACTGCCTGCTGTCCCTGCTGTCACCAGCCAGGCCTCTGAAAATTGGTCAAACCATGCCCAGACTTGGGGCCAATTTTGCCCAAAGTCTTGAAAAGACAAGTCGTGAAGAAAGATATTGGATAGAGGGAGAAAGCGAAGGGAGCAGGAGAAAGGGAAGGAAGAATAAAAGTAGTGTTGGGCTACAGGAGTGAGATGGAGGAATTGCCATTAAAGAGGCAGGAAGCAGGAGAGTGAGAGAAAAGGAAAGAAGAGACATGGAGCCAGACGAGGGGTTAGTGAGAGAGGATGGGACAGAGAACAGGATGAGAAGGAAATAAGGCAAGGCAAGGACAGGCAAGGACAGGCAAAGCAAAGCTAGGCTGCAGGACATGTTATAGCTTTATAGTTTCTAGCACATTCGTCTTCAGACTAGGAGTAAGGCCATAAGACCGTATGGATTAGGCCCAAGCAAAAACCCCAGCTACTTGACACACTAAGACTAAGCCTAAAATACGCAGATCTCTCCATAAGGATGGTTTTTATACTGTGGTTCCACAATCTGCTGGCAGTACAAAAAAATAAGCTGCAGATCTCCTTAGGCTGAGTCATGGTGCTTTGGTGCAGGGACCATGCATATCATGGGAATATTTCACCATTTCTGCTCTGGTTATCAGAGTATGACACCAAAACACCCACCTGATGATATCCTTTCAAGAGCAAAGGCAGCAAATTGCAGAATTCCGCTTCTTTGGGGAAGTGAGAAATTGCTGAGCTCCCACCAAGTCCTGCAGTGTCCCTGTCACCTGCAGAGTCACCACATACTCGCCACGGTAGCGGGTATTGTGACAAAGGTTCTATGTCAGCTGGGTGTGGCAGCCAGGCGCCCCCTAGGGGATGGGGAGCCTGTCAGCCCCGGGCCTGTCACTGCCTGCTGTCCCTGCTGTCACCAGCCAGGCCTCTGAAAATTGGTCAAACCATGCCCAGACTTGGGGCCAATTTTGCCCAAAGACTTGAAAAGACAAGTCGTGAAGAAAGATATTGGATAGAGGGAGAAAGCGAAGGAGCGGGAGAAAGGGAAGGAAGAATAAAAGTAGTGTTGGGCTACAGGAGTGAGATGGAGGAATTGCCATTAAAGAGGCAGGAAGCAGGAGAGTGAGAGAAAAGGAAAGAAGAGACATGGAGCCAGACGAGGGGTTAGTGAGAGAGGATGGGACAGAGAACAGGATGAGAAGGAAATAAGGCAAGGCAAGGACAGGCAAGGACAGGCAAAGCAAAGCTAGGCTGCAGGACATGTTATAGCTTTATAGTTTATAGCACATTCGTCTTCAGACTAGGAGTAAGGCCATAAGACCGTATGGATTAGGCCCAAGCAAAAACCCCAGCTACTTGACACACTAAGACTAAGCCTAAAATACGCAGATCTCTCCATAAGGATGGTTTTTATACTGTGCTTCCACAATCTGCTGGCAGTACAAAAAAATAAGCTGCAGATCTCCTTAGGCTGAATCATGGTGCTTTGGTGCAGGGACCATGCATATCATGGGAATATTTCACCATTTCTGCTCTGGTTTTCAGAGTATGACACCAAAACACCCACCTGATGATATCCTTTCAAGAGCAAAGGCAGCAATTTGCAGAATTCCGCTTCTTTGGGGAACTGAGAAATTGCTGAGCTGCCACCAAGTCCTGCAGTGTCCCTGTCACCTGCAGAGTCACCACATACTCGCCACGGTCGCGGGCATTGTGACAAAGGTTCTATGTCAGCTGGGTGTGGCAGCCAGGCGCCCCCTAGGGGATGGGGAGCCTGTCAGCCCCGGGCCTGTCACTGCCTGCTGTCCCTGCTGTCACCAGCCAGGCCTCTGAAAATTGGTCAAACCATGCCCAGACTTGGGGCCAATTTTGCCCAAAGTCTTGAGAAGACAAGTCATGAAGAAAGAAATGGATAGAGGGAGAAAGCGAAGGAGCAGGAGAAAGGGAAGGAAGAATAAAAGTAGTGTTGGGCTTCAGGAGTGAGATGGAGGAATTGCCATTAAAGAGGCAGGAAGCAGGAGAGGGAGAGAAAAGGAAAGAAGAGACATGCAGCCAGACGAGGGGTTAGTGAGAGAGGATGGGACAGAGAACAGGATGAGAAGGAAATAAGGCAAGGCAAGGACAGGCAAGGACAGGCAAAGCAAAGCTAGGCTGCAGGACATGTTATAGCTTTATAGTTTATAGCACATTCGTCTTCAGACTAGGAGTAAGGCCATAAGACCGTATGGATTAGGCCCAAGCAAAAACCCCAGCTACTTGACACACTAAGACTAAGCCTAAAATACGCAGATCTCTCCATAAGGATGGTTTTTATACTGTGGTTCCACAATCTGCTGGCAGTACAAAAAAATAAGCTGCAGATCTCCTTAGGCTGAGTCATGGTGCTTTGGTGCAGGGACCATGCATATCATGGGAATATTTCACCATTTCTGCTCTGGTTATCAGAGTATGACACCAAAACACCCACCTGATGATATCCTTTCAAGAGCAAAGGCAGCAATTTGCAGAATTCCGCTTCTTTGGGGAAGTGAGAAATTGCTGAGCTCCCACCAAGTCCTGCAGTGTCCCTGTCACCTGCAGAGTCACCACATACTCGCCACGGTCGCGGGCATTGTGACAAAGGTTCTATGTCAGCTGGGTGTGGCAGCCAGGCGCCTCCTAGGGGATGGGGAGCCTGTCAGCCCCGGGCCTCTCACTGCCTGCTGTCCCTGCGGTCACCAGCCAGGCCTCTGAATATTGGTCAAACCATGCCCAGACTTGGGGCCAATTTGGCCCAAAGTCTTGAAAAGACAAGTAGGGGAGAAAGATATGGGACAGAGGGAGAATGCGAAGGGAGCAGGAGAAAGGGAAGGAAGAATAAAAAGTAGTGTTGGGCTTCAGAAGTGAGATGGAGGCATTGCAGGAAAAGAGGCAGGAAGCAGGAGAGTGAGAGAAAAGGAAAGTAGAGACATGCAGCCAGACAAGGGGTTAGTGAGGGAGGATGGGACAGAGAACAGGATGAGAAGGAAATAAGGCAAGGCAAGGACAGGCAAGGACAGGCAAAGCAAGTCTAAGCTGCAGGACATGTTTTCGCTTTATAGTTTCTAGCACATTCGTCTTCAGACTAGGAGTAAGGCCATAAGACCGTATGGATTAGGCCCAAGCAAAAACCCCAGCTACTTGAGACACTAAGACTAAGCCTAAAATACGCAGATCTCTCCATAAGGATGGTTTTTATACTGTGCTTCCACAATCTGCTGGCAGTACAAAAAAAATAAGCTGCAGATCTCCTTAGGCTGAGTCACGGTGCTTTGGTGCAGGGACCATGCATATCATGGGAATATTTCACCATTTCTGCTCTGGTTTTCAGAGTATGACACCAAAACACCCACCTGATGATATCCTTTCAAGAGCAAAGGCAGCAATTTGCAGAATTCCGCTTCTTTGGGGAAGTGAGAAATTGCTGATCTGACACCAAGTCCTGCAGTGTCCCTGTCACCTGCAGAGTCACCACATACTCGCCACGGTAGCGGGCATTGTGACAAAGGTTCTATGTCAGCTGGGTGTGGCAGCCAGGCGCCCCCTAGGGGATGGGGAGCCTGTCAGCCCCGGGCCTGTCACTGCCTGCTGTCCCTGCTGTCACCAGCCAGGCCTCTGAATATTGGTCAAACCATGCCCAGACTTGGGGCCAATTTGGCCCAAAGTCTTGAAAAGACAAGTCGGGAAGAAAGATATGGGACAGAGGGAGAAAGCGAAGGAAGCAGGAGAAAGGGAAGGAAGAATAAAAAGTAGTGTTGGGCTTCAGGAGTGAGATGGAGGCATTGCAGGAAAAGAGGCAGGAAGCAGGAGAGTGAGAGAAAAGGAAAGACGAGACATGCAGCCAGACGAGGGATTAGTGAGAGAGGATGGGACAGAGAACAGGATGAGAAGTAAATAAGGCAAGGCAAGGACAGGCAAGGACAGGCAAAGCAAGGCTAAGCTGCAGGACATTTTTTGGCTTTATAGTTTCTAGCACATTCGTCTTCAGACTAGGAGTAAGGCCATAAGACCGTATGGATTAGGCCCAAGCAAAAACCCCAGCTACTTGACACACTAAGACTAAGCCTAAAATACGCAGATCTCTCCATAAGGATGGTTTTTATACTGTGGTTCCACAATCTTCTGGCAGGACAAAAAAATAAGCTGCAGATCTCCTTAGGCTGAGTCATGGTGCTTTGGTGCAGGGACCATGCATATCATGGGAATATTTCACCATTTCTGCTCTGGTTTTCAGAGTATGACACCAAAACACCCACCTGATGATATCCTTTCAAGAGCAAAGGCAGCAATTTGCAGAATTCCGCTTCTTTGGGGAAGTGAGAAATTGCTGAGCTGACACCAAGTCCTGCAGTGTCCCTGTCACCTGCAGAGTCACCACATACTCGCCACGGTCGCGGGCATTGTGACAAAGGTTCTATGTCAGCTGGGTGTGGCAGCCAGGCGCCCCCTAGGGGATGGGGAGCCTGTCAGCCCCGGGCCTGTCACTGCCTGCTGTCCCTGCTGTCACCAGCCAGGCCTCTGAATATTGGTCAAACCATGCCCAGACTTGGGGCCAATTTGGCCCAAAGTCTTGAAAAGACAAGTCGGGAAGAAAGATATGGGACAGAGGGAGAAAGCGAAGGGAGCAGGAGAAAGGGAAGGAAGAATAAAAGTAGTGTTGGGCTTCAGGAGTGAGATGGAGGCATTGCAGGAAAAGAGGCAGGAAGCAGGAGAGTGAGAGAAAAGGAAAGTAGAGACATGCAGCCAGACGAGGGGTTAGTGAGGGAGGATGGGACAGAGAACAGGATGAGAAGGAAATAAGGCAAGGCAAGGACCGGCAAGTACAGGCAAAGCAAGGCTAAGCTGCAGGACATTTTTTCGCTTTATAGCTTCTAGCACATTCGTCTTCAGACTAGGAGTAAGGCCATAAGACAGTATGGATTAGGCCCAAGCAAAAACCCTAGCTACTTGAGACACTAAGACTAAGCCTAAAATACGCAGATCTCTCCCTAAGGATGGTTTTTATACTGTGGTTCCACAATCTGCTGGCAGTACAAAAAAATAAGCTGCAGATCTCCTTAGGCTGAGTCACGGTGCTTTGGTGCAGGGACCATGCATATCATGGGAATATTTCACCATTTCTGCTCTGGTTTTCAGAGTATGACACCAAAACACCCACCTGATGATATCCTTTCAAGAGCAAAGGCAGCAAATTGCAGAATTCCGCTTCTTTGGGGAAGTGAGAAATTGCTGAGCTGACACCAAGTCCTGCAGTGTCCCTGTCACCTGCAGAGTCACCACATACTCGCCACGGTAGCGGGCATTGTGACAAAGGTTCTATGTCAGCTGGGTGTGGCAGCAAGGCGCCTCCTAGGGGATGGGGAGCCTGTCAGCCCCGGGCCTCTCACTGCCTGCTGTCCCTGCGGTCACCAGCCAGGCCTCTGAATATTGGTCAAACCATGCCCAGACTTGGGGCCAATTTGGCCCAAAGTCTTGAAAAGACAAGTAGGGAAGAAAGATATGGGACAGAGGGAGAATGCGAAGGGAGCAGGAGAAAGGGAAGGAAGAATAAAAAGTAGTGTTGGGCTTCAGAAGTGAGATGGAGGCATTGCAGGAAAAGAGGCAGGAAGCAGGAGAGTGAGAGAAAAGGAAAGTAGAGACATGCAGCCAGACAAGGGGTTAGTGAGGGAGGATGGGACAGAGAACAGGATGAGAAGGAAATAAGGCAAGGCAAGGACAGGCAAGGACAGGCAAAGCAAGGCTAAGCTGCAGGACATGTTTTCGCTTTATAGTTTCTAGCACATTCGTCTTCAGACTAGGAGTAAGGCCATAAGACCGTATGGATTAGGCCCAAGCAAAAACCCCAGCTACTTGACACACTAAGACTAAGCCTAAAATACGCAGATCTCTCCATAAGGATGGTTTTTATACTGTGCTTCCACAATCTGCTGGCAGTACAAAAAAAATAAGCTGCAGATCTCCTTAGGCTGAGTCACGGTGCTTTGGTGCAGGGACCATGCATATCATGGGAATATTTCACCATTTCTGCTCTGGTTTTCAGAGTATGACACCAAAACACCCACCTGATGATATCCTTTCAAGAGCAAAGGCAGCAATTTGCAGAATTCCGCTTCTTTGGGGAAGTGAGAAATTGCTGAGCTGACACCAAGTCCTGCAGTGTCCCTGTCACCTGCAGAGTCACCACATACTCGCCACGGTAGCGGGCATTGTGACAAAGGTTCTATGTCAGCTGGGTGTGGCAGCCAGGCGCCCCCTAGGGGATGGGGAGCCTGTCAGCCCCGGGCCTGTCACTGCCTGCTGTCCCTGCTGTCACCAGCCAGGCCTCTGAATATTGGTCAAACCATGCCCAGACTTGGGGCCAATTTGGCCCAAAGTCTTGAAAAGACAAGTCGGGAAGAAAGATATGGGACAGAGGGAGAAAGCGAAGGAAGCAGGAGAAAGGGAAGGAAGAATAAAAAGTAGTGTTGGGCTTCAGGAGTGAGATGGAGGCATTGCAGGAAAAGAGGCAGGAAGCAGGAGAGTGAGAGAAAAGGAAAGTAGAGACATGCAGCCAGACGAGGGGTTAGTGAGAGAGGATGGGACAGAGAACAGGATGAGAAGGAAAGAAGGCAAGGCAAGGACAGGCAAGGACAGGCAAAGCAAGGCTAAGCTGCAGGATATTTTTTCGCTTTATAGCTTCTAGCACATTCGTCTTCAGACTAGGAGTAAGGCCATAAGACCGTATGGATTAGGCCCAAGCAAAAATCCCAGCTACTTTACACACTAAGACTAAGCCTAAAATACGCAGATCTCTCCATAAGGATGGTTTTTATACTGTGGTTCCACAATCTGCTGGCAGTACAAAAAAATAAGCTGCAGATCTCCTTAGGCTGAGTCACGGTGCTTTGGTGCAGGGACCATGCATATCATGGGAATATTTCACCATTTCTGCTCTGGTTTTCAGAGTATGACACCAAAACACCCACCTGATGATATCCTTTCAAGAGCAAAGGCAGCAATTTGCAGAATTCCGCTTCTTTGGGGAAGTGAGAAATTGCTGAGCTGACACCAAGTCCTGCAGTGTCCCTGTCACCTGCAGAGTAACCACATACTCGCCACGGTAGCGGGCATTGTGACAAAGGTTCTATGTCAGCTGGGTGTGGCAGCCAGGCGCCCCCTAGGGGATGGGGAGCCTGTCAGCCCCGGGCCTCTCACTGCCTGCTGTCCCTGCGGTCACCAGCCAGGCCTCTGAATATTGGTCAAACCATGCCCAGACTTGGGGCCAATTTGGCCCAAAGTCTTGAAAAGACAAGTAGGGAAGAAAGATATGGGACAGAGGGAGAATGCGAAGGGAGCAGGAGAAAGGGAAGGAAGAATAAAAAGTAGTGTTGGGCTTCAGAAGTGAGATGGAGGCATTGCAGGAAAAGAGGCAGGAAGCAGGAGAGTGAGAGAAAAGGAAAGTAGAGACATGCAGCCAGACAAGGGGTTAGTGAGGGAGGATGGGACAGAGAACAGGATGAGAAGGAAATAAGGCAAGGCAAGGACAGGCAAGGACAGGCAAAGCAAGGCTAAGCTGCAGGACATGTTTTCGCTTTATAGTTTCTAGTACATTCGTCTTCAGACTAGGAGTAAGGCCATAAGACCGTATGGATTAGGCCCAAGCAAAAACCCCAGCTACTTGAGACACTAAGACTAAGCCTAAAATACGCAGATCTCTCCATAAGGATGGTTTTTATACTGTGCTTCCACAATCTGCTGGCAGTACAAAAAAAATAACCTGCAGATCTCCTTAGGCTGAGTCACGGTGCTTTGGTGCAGGGACCATGCATATCATGGGAATATTTCACCATTTCTGCTCTGGTTTTCAGAGTATGACACCAAAACACCCACCTGATGATATCCTTTCAAGAGCAAAGGCAGCAATTTGCAGAATTCCGCTTCTTTGGGGAAGTGAGAAATTGCTGAGCTGACACCAAGTCCTGCAGTGTCCCTGTCACCTGCAGAGTCACCACATACTCGCCACGGTAGCGGGCATTGTGACAAAGGTTCTATGTCAGCTGGGTGTGGCAGCCAGGCGCCCCCTAGGGGATGGGGAGCCTGTCAGCCCCGGGCCTGTCACTGCCTGCTGTCCCTGCTGTCACCAGCCAGGCCTCTGAATATTGGTCAAACCATGCCCAGACTTGGGGCCAATTTGGCCCAAAGTCTTGAAAAGACAAGTCGGGAAGAAAGATATGGGACAGAGGGAGAATGCGAAGGGAGCAGGAGAAAGGGAAGGAAGAATAAAAAGTAGTGTTGGGCTTCAGGAGTGAGATGGAGGCATTGCAGGAAAAGAGGCAGGAAGCAGGAGAGTGAGAGAAAAGGAAAGACGAGACATGCAGCCAGACGAGGGATTAGTGAGAGAGGATGGGACAGAGAACAGGATGAGAAGGAAATAAGGCAAGGCAAGGACAGGCAAGGACAGGCAAAGCAAGGCTAAGCTGCAGGACATGTTTTCGCTTTATAGTTTCTAGCACATTCGTCTTCAGACTAGGAGTAAGGCCATAAGACCGTATGGATTAGGCCCAACCAAAAATCCCAGCTACTTGACACACTAAGACTAAGCCTAAAATACGCAGATCTCTCCATAAGGATGGTTTTTATACTGTGGTTCCACAATCTGCTGGCAGTACAAAAAAATAAGCTGCAGATCTCCTTAGGCTGAGTCATGGTGCTTTGGTGCATGGACCATGCATATCATGGGAATAGTTCACCATTTCTGCTCTGGTTTTCAGAGTATGACACCAAAACACCCACCTGATGATATCCTTTCAAGAGCAAAGGCAGCAATTTGCAGAACTCCGCTTCTTTGGGGAAGTGAGAAATTGCTGAACCTGCCACCAAGTCCTGCAGTATCCCTGTCACCTGCAGAGTCACCACATACTCGCCACGGTAGCGGGCATTGTGACAAAGGTTCTATGTCAGCTGGGTGTGGCAGCCAGTCGCCCCCTAGGGGATGGGGAGCCTGTCAGCCCCGGGCCTCTCACTGCCTGCTGTCCCTGCGGTAACCAGCCTGGCCTCTGAAAATTGGTCAAACCATGCCCAGACTTGGGGCCAATTTTGCCCAAAGTCTTGAAAAGACAAGTCGGGAAGAAAGATATGGGACAGAGGGAGAAAGCGAAGGGAGCAGGAGAAAGGGAAGGAAGAATAAAAAGTAGTGTTGGGCTTCAGGAGTGAGATGGAGGCATTGCAGGAAAAGAGGCAGGAAGCAGGAGAGTGAGAGAAAAGGAAAGTAGAGACATGCAGCCAGACGAGGGGTTAGTGAGGGAGGATGGGACAGAGAACAGGATGAGAAGGAAATAAGGCAAGGCAAGGACAGGCAAGGACAGGCAAAGCAAGGCTAAGCTGCAGGACATGTTTTCGCTTTATAGTTTCTAGCACATTCGTCTTCAGACTAGAAGTAAGGCCATAAGACCGTATGGATTAGGCCCAAGCAAAAATCCCAGCTACTTGACACACTAAGACTAAGCCTAAAATACGCAGATCTCTCCATAAGGATGGTTTTTATACTATGGTTCCACAATCTGCTGGCAGTACAAAAAAATAAGCTGCAGATCTCCTTAGGCTGAATCATGGTGCTTTGGTGCAGGGACCATGCATATCATGGGAATATTTCAACATTTCTGCTCTGGTTTTCAGAGTATGACACCAAAACACCCACCTGATGATATCCTTTCAAGAGCAAAGGCAGCAATTTGCAGAATTCCGCTTCTTTGGGGAAGTGAGAAATTGCTGAGCTGACACCAAGTCCTGCAGTATCAATGTCACCTGCAGAGTCACCACATACTCGCCACGGTAGCGGGCATTGTGACAAAGGTTCTATGTCAGCTGGGTGTGGCCGCCAGTAGCCCCCTAGGAGATGGGGAGCCTGTCAGCCCCGGGCCTGTCACTGCCTGCTGTCCCTGCTGTCACCAGCCAGGCCTCTGAAAATTGGTCAAACCATGCCCAGACTTGGGGCCAATTTGGCCCAAAGTCTTGAAAAGACAAGTCGGGAAGAAAGATATGGGACAGAGGGAGAAAGCGAAGGGAGCAGGAGAAAGGGAAGGAAGAATAAAAAGTAGTGTTGGGCTTCAGGAGTGAGATGGAGGAATTGCAGGAAAAGAGGCAGGAAGCAGGAGAGTGAGAGAAAAGGAAAGACGAGACATGCAGCCAGACGAGGGGTTAGTGAGAGAGGATGGGACAGAGAACAGGATGAGAAGGAAATAAGGCAAGGCAAGGACAGGCAAGGACAGGCAAAGCAAGGCTAAGCTGCAGGACATGTTTTCGCTTTATAGTTTCTAGCACATTCGTCTTCAGACTAGGAGTAAGGCCATAAGACCGTATGGATTAGGCCCAAGCAAAAATCCCAGCTACTTGACACACTAAGACTAAGCCTAAAATACGCAGATCTCTCCATAAGGATGGTTTTTATACTGTGCTTCCACAATCTGCTGGCAGGACAAAAAAATAAGCTGCAGATCTCCTTAGGCTGAGTCACGGTGCTTTGGTGCAGGGACCATGCATATCATGGGAATATTTCACCATTTCTGCTCTGGTTTTCAGAGTATGACACCAAAACACCCACCTGATGATATCCTTTCAAGAGCAAAGGCAGCAAATTGCAGAATTCCGCTTCTTTGGGGAACCGAGAAATTGCTGAGCTGCCACCAAGTCCTGCAGTGTCCCTGTCACCTGCAGAGTCACCACATACTTGCCACGGTAGCGGGCATTGTGACAAAGGTTCTATGTCAGCTGGGTGTGGCAGCCAGGCGCCCCCTAGGGGATGGGGAGCCTGTCAGCCCCGGGCCTGTCACTGCCTGCTGTCCCTGCTGTCACCAGCCAGGCCTCTGAATATTGGTCAAACCATGCCCAGACTAGGGGCCAATTTGGCCCAAAGTCTTGAAAAGACAAGTAGGGAAGAAAGATATTGGACAGAGGGAGAAAGCGAAGGGAGGAGGAGAAAGGGAAGGAAGAATAAAAAGTAGTGTTGGGCTTCAGAAGTGAGATGGAGGAATTGCAGGAAAAGAGGCAGGAAGCAGGAGAGTGAGAGAAAAGGAAAGTAGAGACATGCAGCCAGACGAGGGGTTAGTGAGGGAGGATGGGACAGAGAACAGGATGAGAAGGAAAGAAGGCAAGGCAAGGACAGGCAAGGACAGGCAAAGCAAGGCTAAGCTGCAGGACATGTTTTCGCTTTATAGTTTCTAGCACATTCGTCTTCAGACTAGGAGTAAGGCCATAAGACCGTATGGATTAGGCCCAAGCAAAAATCCCAGCTACTTGAGACACTAAGACTAAGCCTAAAATACGCAGATCTCTCCATAAGGATGGTTTTTATACTGTGGTTCCACAATCTGCTGGCAGTACAAAAAAATAAGCTGCAGATCTCCTTAGGCTGAGTCACGGTGCTTTGGTGCAGGGACCATGCATATCATGGGAATATTTCACCATTTCTGCTCTGGTTTTCAGAGTATGACACCAAAACACCCACCTGATGATATCCTTTCAAGAGCAAAGGCAGCAATTTGCAGAATTCCGCTTCTTTGGGGAAGTGAGAAATTGCTGAGCTGACACCAAGTCCTGCAGTGTCCCTGTCACCTGCAGAGTAACCACATACTCGCCACGGTAGCGGGCATTGTGACAAAGGTTCTATGTCAGCTGGGTGTGGCAGCCAGGCGCCCCCTAGGGGATGGGGAGCCTGTCAGCCCCGGGCCTGTCACTGCCTGCTGTCCCTGCTGTCACCAGCCAGGCCTCTGAAAACTGGTCAAACCATGCCCAGACTTGGGGCCAATTTTGCCCAAAGTCTTGAAAAGACAAGTCGGGAAGAAAGATATTGGACAGAGGGAGAAAGCGAAGGGAGCAGGAGAAAGGGAAGGAAGAATAAAAAGTAGTGTTGGGCTTCAGGAGTGAGATGGAGGAATTGCAGGAAAAGAGGCAGGAAGCAGGAGAGTGAGAGAAAAGGAAAGTAGAGACATGCAGCCAGACGAGGGGTTAGTGAGGGAGGATGGGACAGAGAACAGGATGAGAAGGAAATAAGGCAAGGCAAGGACAGGCAAGGACAGGCAAAGCAAGGCTAAGCTGCAGGACATTTTTTCGCTTTATAGTTTCTAGCACATTCGTCTTCAGACTAGGAGAAAGGCCATAAGACCGTATGGATTAGGCCCAAGCAAAAATCCCAGCTACTTGACACACTAAGACTAAGCCTAAAATACGCAGATCTCTCCATAAGGATGGTTTTTATACTGTGCTTCCACAATCTGCTGGCAGTACAAAAAAATAAGCTGCAGATCTCCTTAGGCTGAGTCATGGTGCTTTGGTGCAGGGACCATGCATATCATGGGAATATTTCACCATTTCTGCTCTGGTTTTCAGAGTATGACACCAAAACACCCACCTGATGATATCCTTTCAAGAGCAAAGGCAGCAATTTGCAGAACTCCGCTTCTTTGGGGAAGTGAGAAATTGCTGAGCTGCCACCAAGTCCTGCAGTATCCCTGTCACCTGCAGAGTCACCACATACTCGCCACGGTAGCGGGCATTGTGACAAAGGTTCTATGTCAGCTGGGTGTGGCAGCCAGGCGCCCCCTAGGGGATGGGGAGCCTGTCAGCCCCGGGCCTCTCACTGCCTGCTGTCCCTGCGGTAACCAGCCTGGCCTCTGAAAATTGGTCAAACCATGCCCAGACTTGGGGCCAATTTTGCCCAAAGTCTTGAAAA
Organism: Columba livia; assembly: GCF_036013475.1. Classification (NCBI taxonomy): domain Eukaryota; kingdom Metazoa; phylum Chordata; class Aves; order Columbiformes; family Columbidae; genus Columba; species Columba livia. The sequence continues at coordinate 1,538,045 of NW_027043009.1, read as the reverse complement.
GACAAGTCGGGAAGAAAGATATGGGACAGAGGGAGAAAGCGAAGGGAGCAGGAGAAAGGGAAGGAAGAATAAAAAGTAGTGTTGGGCTTCAGGAGTGAGATGGAGGCATTGCAGGAAAAGAGGCAGGGAGCAGGAGAGTGAGAGAAAAGGAAAGACGAGACATGCAGCCAGACGAGGGGTTAGTGAGAGAGGATGGGACAGAGAACAGGATGAGAAGGAAATAAGGCAAGGCAAGGACAGGCAAGGACAGGCAAAGCAAGGCTAAGCTGCAGGACATGTTTTCGCTTTATAGTTTCTAGCACATTCGTCTTCAGACTAGGAGTAAGGCCATAAGACCGTATGGATTAGGCCCAAGCAAAAATCCCAGCTACTTGACACACTAAGACTAAGCCTAAAATACTCAGATCTCTCCATAAGGATGGTTTTTATACTGTGGTTCCACAATCTGCTGGCAGTACAAAAAAATAAGCTGCAGATCTCCTTAGGCTGAATCATGGTGCTTTGGTGCAGGGACCATGCATATCATGGGAATATTTCAACATTTCTGCTCTGGTTTTCAGAGTATGACACCAAAACACCCACCTGATGATATCCTTTCAAGAGCAAAGGCAGCAATTTGCAGAATTCCGCTTCTTTGGGGAAGTGAGAAATTGCTGAGCTGCCACCAAGTCCTGCAGTATCAATGTCACCTGCAGAGTCACCACATACTCGCCACGGTAGCGGGCATTGTGACAAAGGTTCTATGTCAGCTGGGTGTGGCCGCCAGTAGCCCCCTAGGAGATGGGGAGCCTGTCAGCCCCGGGCCTGTCACTGCCTGCTGTCCCTGCTGTCACCAGCCAGGCCTCTGAAAATTGGTCAAACCATGCCCAGACTTGGGGCCAATTTGGCCCAAAGTCTTGAAAAGACAAGTCGGGAAGAAAGATATGGGACAGAGGGAGAAAGCGAAGGGAGCAGGAGAAAGGGAAGGAAGAATAAAAAGTAGTGTTGGGCTTCAGGAGTGAGATGGAGGCATTGCAGGAAAAGAGGCAGGAAGCAGGAGAGTGAGAGAAAAGGAAAGACGAGACATGCAGCCAGACGAGGGGTTAGTGAGAGAGGATGGGACAGAGAACAGGATGAGAAGGAAATAAGGCAAGGCAAGGACAGGCAAGGACAGGCAAAGCAAGGCTAAGCTGCAGGACATGTTTTCGCTTTATAGTTTCTAGCACATTCGTATTCAGACTAGGAGTAAGGCCATAAGACCGTATGGATTAGGCCCAAGCAAAAATCCCAGCTACTTGGCACACTAAGACTAAGCCTAAAATACGCAGATCTCTCCATAAGGATGGTTTTTATACTGTGCTTCCACAATCTGCTGGCAGGACAAAAAAATAAGCTGCAGATCTCCTTAGGCTGAGTCACGGTGCTTTGGTGCAGGGACCATGCATATCATGGGAATATTTCACCATTTCTGCTCTGGTTTTCAGAGTATGACACCAAAACACCCACCTGATGATATCCTTTCAAGAGCAAAGGCAGCAAATTGCAGAATTCCGCTTCTTTGGGGAAGTGAGAAATTGCTGAGCTGCCACCAAGTCCTGCAGTGTCCCTGTCACCTGCAGAGTCACCACATACTTGCCACGGTAGCGGGCATTGTGACAAAGGTTCTATGTCAGCTGGGTGTGGCAGCCAGGCGCCCCCTAGGGGATGGGGAGCCTGTCAGCCCCGGGCCTGTCACTGCCTGCTGTCCCTGCTGTCACCAGCCAGGCCTCTGAATATTGGTCAAACCATGCCCAGACTAGGGGCCAATTTGGCCCAAAGTCTTGAAAAGACAAGTCGGGAAGAAAGATATTGGACAGAGGGAGAAAGCGAAGGGAGGAGGAGAAAGGGAAGGAAGAATAAAAAGTAGTGTTGGGCTTCAGGAGTGAGATGGAGGAATTGCAGGAAAAGAGGCAGGAAGCAGGAGAGTGAGAGAAAAGGAAAGTAGAGACATGCAGCCAGACGAGGGGTTAGTGAGGGAGGATGGGACAGAGAACAGGATGAGAAGGAAAGAAGGCAAGGCAAGGACAGGCAAGGACAGGCAAAGCAAGGCTAAGCTGCAGGACATGTTTTCGCTTTATAGTTTCTAGCACATTCGTCTTCAGACTAGGAGTAAGGCCATAAGACCGTATGGATTAGGCCCAAGCAAAAACCCCAGCTACTTGAGACACTAAGACTAAGCCTAAAATACACAGATCTCTCCATAAGGATGGTTTTTATACTGTGCTTCCACAATCTGCTGGCAGTACAAAAACATAAGCTGCAGATCTCCTTAGGCTGAGTCACGGTGCTTTGGTGCAGGGACCATGCATATCATGGGAATATTTCACCATTTCTGCTCTGGTTTTCAGAGTATGACACCAAAACACCCACCTGATGATATCCTTTCAAGAGCAAAGGCAGCAAATTGCAGAATTCCGCTTCTTTCGGGAAGTGAGAAATTGCTGAGCTGCCACCAAGTCCTGCAGTGTCCATGTCACCTGCAGAGTCACCACATACTTGCCACGGTAGCGGGCATTGTGACAAAGGTTCTATGTCAGCTGGGTGTGGCAGCCAGGCGCCCCCTAGGGGATGGGGAGCCTGTCAGCCCCGGGCCTGTCACTGCCTGCTGTCCCTGCTGTCACCAGCCAGGCCTCTGAATATTGGTCAAACCATGCCCAGACTAGGGGCCAATTTGGCCCAAAGTCTTGAAAAGACAAGTCGTGAAGAAAGATATTGGATAGAGGGAGAAAGCGAAGGGAGCAGGAGAAAGGGAAGGAAGAATAAAAAGTAGTGTTGGGCTTCAGGAGTGAGATGGAGGAATTGCAGGAAAAGAGGCAGGAAGCAGGAGAGTGAGAGAAAAGGAAAGACGAGACATGCAGCCAGACGAGGGGTTAGTGAGAGAGGATGGGACAGAGAACAGGATGAGAAGGAAATAAGGCAAGGCAAGGACAGGCAAGGACAGGCAAAGCAAGGCTAAGCTGCAGGACATTTTTTCGCTTTATAGTTTCTAGCACATTCGTCTTCAGACTAGGAGAAAGGCCATAAGACCGTATGGATTAGGCCCAAGCAAAAATCCCAGCTACTTGACACACTAAGACTAAGCCTAAAATACGCAGATCTCTCCATAAGGATGGTTTTTATACTGTGCTTCCACAATCTGCTGGCAGTACAAAAAAATAAGCTGCAGATCTCCTTAGGCTGAATCATGGTGCTTTGGTGCAGGGACCATGCATATCATGGGAATAGTTCACCGTTTCTGCTCTGGTTTTCAGAGTATGACACCAAAACACTCACCTGATGATATCCTTTCAAGAGCAAAGGCAGCAATTTGCAGAATTCCGCTTCTTTGGGGAAGTGAGAAATTGCTGAGCTGCCACCAAGTCCTGCAGTGTCCCTGTCACCTGTAAAGTCACCAGATATTCGCCACGGTAGCGGGCATTGTGACAAAGGTTCTATGTCAGCTGGGTGTGGCAGCCAGGCGCCCCCTAGGGGATGGGGAGCCTGTCAGCCCCGGGCCTGTCACTGCCTGCTGTCCCTGCTGTCACCAGCCAGGCCTCTGAAAATTGGTCAAACCATGCCCAGACTTGGGGCCAATTTTGCCCAAAGTCTTGAGAAGACAAGTCATGAAGAAAGAAATGGATAGAGGGAGAAAGCGAAGGAGCAGGAGAAAGGGAAGGAAGAATAAAAGTAGTGTTGGGCTTCAGGAGTGAGATGGAGGAATTGCCATTAAAGAGGCAGGAAGCAGGAGAGTGAGAGAAAAGGAAAGAAGAGACATGGAGCCAGACGAGGGGTTAGTGAGAGAGGATGGGACAGAGAACAGGATGAGAAGGAAATAAGGCAAGGCAAGGACAGGCAAGGACAGGCAAAGCAAAGCTAGGCTGCAGGACATGTTATAGCTTTATAGTTTATAGCACATTCGTCTTCAGACTAGGAGTAAGGCCATAAGACCGTATGGATTAGGCCCAAGCAAAAACCCCAGCTACTTGACACACTAAGACTAAGCCTAAAATACGCAGATCTCTCCATAAGGATGGTTTTTATACTGTGCTTCCACAATCTGCTGGCAGTACAAAAAAATAAGCTGCAGATCTCCTTAGGCTGAGTCATGGTGCTTTGGTGCAGGGACCATGCATATCATGGGAATATTTCACCATTTCTGCTCTGGTTATCAGAGTATGACACCAAAACACCCACCTGATGATATCCTTTCAAGAGCAAAGGCAGCAATTTGCAGAATTCCGCTTCTTTGGGGAAGTGAGAAATTGCTGAGCTCCCACCAAGTCCTGCAGTGTCCCTGTCACCTGCAGAGTCACCACATACTCGCCACGGTCGCGGGCATTGTGACAAAGGTTCTATGTCAGCTGGGTGTGGCAGCCAGGCGCCCCCTAGGGGATGGGGAGCCTGTCAGCCCCGGGCCTCTCACTGCCTGCTGTCCCTGCTGTCACCAGCCAGGCCTCTGAAAATTGGTCAAACCATGCCCAGACTTGGGGCCAATTTGGCCCAAAGTCTTGAAAAGACAAGTCGGGAAGAAAGATATGGGACAGAGGGAGAAAGCGAAGGGAGCAGGAGAAAGGGAAGGAAGAATAAAAGTAGTGTTGGGCTTCAGGAGTGAGATGGAGGAATTGCCATTAAAGAGGCAGGAAGCAGGAGAGTGAGAGAAAAGGAAAGAAGAGACATGCAGCCAGACGAGGGGTTAGTGAGAGAGGATGGGACAGAGAACAGGATGAGAAGGAAATAAGGCAAGGCAAGGACCGGCAAGGACAGGCAAAGCAAGGCTAAGCTGCAGGACATTTTTTCGCTTTATAGCTTCTAGCACATTCGTCTTCAGACTAGGAGTAAGGCCATAAGACCGTATGGATTAGGCCCAAGCAAAAACCCCAGCTACTTGAGACACTAAGACTAAGCCTAAAATACACAGATCTCTCCCTAAGGATGGTTTTTATACTGTGCTTCCACAATCTGCTGGCAGTACAAAAAAATAAGCTGCAGATCTCCTTAGGCTGAGTCACGGTGCTTTGGTGCAGGGACCATGCATATCATGGGAATATTTCACCATTTCTGCTCTGGTTTTCAGAGTATGACACCAAAACACCCACCTGATGATATCCTTTCAAGAGCAAAGGCAGCAATTTGCAGAATTCCGCTTCTTTGGGGAAGTGAGAAATTGCTGAGCTGACACCAAGTCCTGCAGTGTCCCTGTCACCTGCAGAGTCACCACATACTCGCCACGGTAGCGGGCATTGTGACAAAGGTTCTATGTCAGCTGGGTGTGGCAGCCAGGCGCCTCCTAGGGGATGGGGAGCCTGTCAGCCCCGGGCCTCTCACTGCCTGCTGTCCCTGCGGTCACCAGCCAGGCCTCTGAAAATTGGTCAAACCATGCCCAGACTTGGGGCCAATTTGGCCCAAAGTCTTGAAAAGACAAGTAGGGGAGAAAGATATGGGACAGAGGGAGAATGCGAAGGGAGCAGGAGAAAGGGAAGGAAGAATAAAAAGTAGTGTTGGGCTTCAGAAGTGAGATGGAGGCATTGCAGGAAAAGAGGCAGGAAGCAGGAGAGTGAGAGAAAAGGAAAGTAGAGACATGCAGCCAGACAAGGGGTTAGTGAGGGAGGATGGGACAGAGAACAGGATGAGAAGGAAATAAGGCAAGGCAAGGACAGGCAAGGACAGGCAAAGCAAGGCTAAGCTGCAGGACATGTTTTCGCTTTATAGTTTCTAGCACATTCGTCTTCAGACTAGGAGTAAGGCCATAAGACCGTATGGATTAGGCCCAAGCAAAAACCCCAGCTACTTGAGACACTAAGACTAAGCCTAAAATACGTAGATCTCTCCATAAGGATGGTTTTTATACTGTGCTTCCACAATCTGCTGGCAGTACAAAAAAAATAAGCTGCAGATCTCCTTAGGCTGAGTCACGGTGCTTTGGTGCAGGGACCATGCATATCATGGGAATATTTCACCATTTCTGCTCTGGTTTTCAGAGTATGACACCAAAACACCCACCTGATGATATCCTTTCAAGAGCAAAGGCAGCAATTTGCAGAATTCCGCTTCTTTGGGGAAGTGAGAAATTGCTGAGCTGACACCAAGTCCTGCAGTGTCCCTGTCACCTGCAGAGTCACCACATACTCGCCACGGTAGCGGGCATTGTGACAAAGGTTCTATGTCAGCTGGGTGTGGCAGCCAGGCGCCCCCTAGGGGATGGGGAGCCTGTCAGCCCCGGGCCTGTCACTGCCTGCTGTCCCTGCTGTCACCAGCCAGGCCTCTGAATATTGGTCAAACCATGCCCAGACTTGGGGCCAATTTGGCCCAAAGTCTTGAAAAGACAAGTCGGGAAGAAAGATATGGGACAGAGGGAGAAAGCGAAGGAAGCAGGAGAAAGGGAAGGAAGAATAAAAAGTAGTGTTGGGCTTCAGGAGTGAGATGGAGGCATTGCAGGAAAAGAGGCAGGAAGCAGGAGAGTGAGAGAAAAGGAAAGTAGAGACATGCAGCCAGACGAGGGGTTAGTGAGAGAGGATGGGACAGAGAACAGGATGAGAAGGAAAGAAGGCAAGGCAAGGACAGGCAAGGACAGGCAAAGCAAGGCTCAGCTGCAGGATATTTTTTCGCTTTATAGCTTCTAGCACATTCGTCTTCAGACTAGGAGTAAGGCCATAAGACCGTATGGATTAGGCCCAAGCAAAAATCCCAGCTACTTTACACACTAAGACTAAGCCTAAAATACGCAGATCTCTCCATAAGGATGGTTTTTATACTGTGGTTCCACAATCTGCTGGCAGTACAAAAAAATAAGCTGCAGATCTCCTTAGGCTGAGTCACGGTGCTTTGGTGCAGGGACCATGCATATCATGGGAATATTTCACCATTTCTGCTCTGGTTTTCAGAGTATGACACCAAAACACCCACCTGATGACATCCTTTCAAGAGCAAAGGCAGCAATTTGCAGAATTCCGCTTCTTTGGGGAAGTGAGAAATTGCTGAGCTGACACCAAGTCCTGCAGTGTCCCTGTCACCTGCAGAGTAACCACATACTCGCCACGGTAGCGGGCATTGTGACAAAGGTTCTATGTCAGCTGGGTGTGGCAGCCAGGCGCCCCCTAGGGGATGGGGAGCCTGTCAGCCCCGGGCCTCTCACTGCCTGCTGTCCCTGCGGTCACCAGCCAGGCCTCTGAATATTGGTCAAACCATGCCCAGACTTGGGGCCAATTTGGCCCAAAGTCTTGAAAAGACAAGTAGGGAAGAAAGATATGGGACAGAGGGAGAATGCGAAGGGAGCAGGAGAAAGGGAAGGAAGAATAAAAAGTAGTGTTGGGCTTCAGAAGTGAGATGGAGGCATTGCAGGAAAAGAGGCAGGAAGCAGGAGAGTGAGAGAAAAGGAAAGTAGAGACATGCAGCCAGACAAGGGGTTAGTGAGGGAGGATGGGACAGAGAACAGGATGAGAAGGAAATAAGGCAAGGCAAGGACAGGCAAGGACAGGCAAAGCAAGGCTAAGCTGCAGGACATGTTTTCGCTTTATAGTTTCTAGTACATTCGTCTTCAGACTAGGAGTAAGGCCATAAGACCGTATGGATTAGGCCCAAGCAAAAACCCCAGCTACTTGAGACACTAAGACTAAGCCTAAAATACGCAGATCTCTCCATAAGGATGGTTTTTATACTGTGCTTCCACAATCTGCTGGCAGTACAAAAAAAATAACCTGCAGATCTCCTTAGGCTGAGTCACGGTGCTTTGGTGCAGGGACCATGCATATCATGGGAATATTTCACCATTTCTGCTCTGGTTTTCAGAGTATGACACCAAAACACCCACCTGATGATATCCTTTCAAGAGCAAAGGCAGCAATTTGCAGAATTCCGCTTCTTTGGGGAAGTGAGAAATTGCTGAGCTGACACCAAGTCCTGCAGTGTCCCTGTCACCTGCAGAGTCACCACATACTCGCCACGGTAGCGGGCATTGTGACAAAGGTTCTATGTCAGCTGGGTGTGGCAGCCAGGCGCCCCCTAGGGGATGGGGAGCCTGTCAGCCCCGGGCCTGTCACTGCCTGCTGTCCCTGCTGTCACCAGCCAGGCCTCTGAATATTGGTCAAACCATGCCCAGACTTGGGGCCAATTTGGCCCAAAGTCTTGAAAAGACAAGTCGGGAAGAAAGATATGGGACAGAGGGAGAATGCGAAGGGAGCAGGAGAAAGGGAAGGAAGAATAAAAAGTAGTGTTGGGCTTCAGGAGTGAGATGGAGGCATTGCAGGAAAAGAGGCAGGAAGCAGGAGAGTGAGAGAAAAGGAAAGACGAGACATGCAGCCAGACGAGGGATTAGTGAGAGAGGATGGGACAGAGAACAGGATGAGAAGGAAATAAGGCAAGGCAAGGACAGGCAAGGACAGGCAAAGCAAGGCTAAGCTGCAGGACATGTTTTCGCTTTATAGTTTCTAGCACATTCGTCTTCAGACTAGGAGTAAGGCCATAAGACCGTATGGATTAGGCCCAAGCAAAAATCCCAGCTACTTGACACACTAAGACTAAGCCTAAAATACGCAGATCTCTCCATAAGGATGGTTTTTATACTATGGTTCCACAATCTGCTGGCAGTACAAAAAAATAAGCTGCAGATCTCCTTAGGCTGAATCATGGTGCTTTGGTGCAGGGACCATGCATATCATGGGAATATTTCAACATTTCTGCTCTGGTTTTCAGAGTATGACACCAAAACACCCACCTGATGATATCCTTTCAAGAGCAAAGGCAGCAAATTGCAGAATTCCGCTTCTTTGGGGAACCGAGAAATTGCTGAGCTGCCACCAAGTCCTGCAGTGTCCCTGTCACCTGCAGAGTCACCACATACTTGCCACGGTAGCGGGCATTGTGACAAAGGTTCTATGTCAGCTGGGTGTGGCAGCCAGGCGCCCCCTAGGGGATGGGGAGCCTGTCAGCCCCGGGCCTGTCACTGCCTGCTGTCCCTGCTGTCACCAGCCAGGCCTCTGAATATTGGTCAAACCATGCCCAGACTTGGGGCCAATTTTGCCCAAAGTCTTGAAAAGACAAGTCGGGAAGAAAGATATTGGACAGAGGGAGAAAGCGAAGGGAGCAGGAGAAAGGGAAGGAAGAATAAAAAGTAGTGTTGGGCTTCAGGAGTGAGATGGAGGAATTGCAGGAAAAGAGGCAGGAAGCAGGAGAGTGAGAGAAAAGGAAAGTAGAGACATGCAGCCAGACGAGGGGTTAGTGAGGGAGGATGGGACAGAGAACAGGATGAGAAGGAAATAAGGCAAGGCAAGGACAGGCAAGGACAGGCAAAGCAAGGCTAAGCTGCAGGACATTTTTTCGCTTTATAGTTTCTAGCACATTCGTCTTCAGACTAGGAGAAAGGCCATAAGACCGTATGGATTAGGCCCAAGCAAAAATCCCAGCTACTTGACACACTAAGACTAAGCCTAAAATACGCAGATCTCTCCATAAGGATGGTTTTTATACTGTGCTTCCACAATCTGCTGGCAGTACAAAAAAATAAGCTGCAGATCTCCTTAGGCTGAGTCATGGTGCTTTGGTGCAGGGACCATGCATATCATGGGAATATTTCACCATTTCTGCTCTGGTTTTCAGAGTATGACACCAAAACACCCACCTGATGATATCCTTTCAAGAGCAAAGGCAGCAATTTGCAGAATTCCGCTTCTTTGGGGAAGTGAGAAATTGCTGAGCTGACACCAAGTCCTGCAGTATCAATGTCACCTGCAGAGTCACCACATACTCGCCACGGTAGCGGGCATTGTGACAAAGGTTCTATGTCAGCTGGGTGTGGCCGCCAGTAGCCCCCTAGGAGATGGGGAGCCTGTCAGCCCCGGGCCTGTCACTGCCTGCTGTCCCTGCTGTCACCAGCCAGGCCTCTGAAAATTGGTGAAACCATGCCCAGACTTGGGGCCAATTTGGCCCAAAGTCTTGAAAAGACAAGTCGGGAAGAAAGATATGGGACAGAGGGAGAAAGCGAAGGGAGCAGGAGAAAGGGAAGGAAGAATAAAAAGTAGTGTTGGGCTTCAGGAGTGAGATGGAGGCATTGCAGGAAAAGAGGCAGGAAGCAGGAGAGTGAGAGAAAAGGAAAGACGAGACATGCAGCCAGACGAGGGGTTAGTGAGAGAGGATGGGACAGAGAACAGGATGAGAAGGAAATAAGGCAAGGCAAGGACAGGCAAGGACAGGCAAAGCAAGGCTAAGCTGCAGACATGTTTTCGCTTTATAGTTTCTAGCACATTCGTATTCAGACTAGGAGTAAGGCCATAAGACCGTATGGATTAGGCCCAAGCAAAAATCCCAGCTACTTGGCACACTAAGACTAAGCCTAAAATACGCAGATCTCTCCATAAGGATGGTTTTTATACTGTGCTTCCACAATCTGCTGGCAGGACAAAAAAATAAGCTGCAGATCTCCTTAGGCTGAGTCACGGTGCTTTGGTGCAGGGACCATGCATATCATGGGAATATTTCACCATTTCTGCTCTGGTTTTCAGAGTATGACACCAAAACACCCACCTGATGATATCCTTTCAAGAGCAAAGGCAGCAAATTGCAGAATTCCGCTTCTTTGGGGAAGTGAGAAATTGCTGAGCTGACACCAAGTCCTGCAGTGTCCCTGTCACCTGCAGAGTCACCACATACTTGCCACGGTAGCGGGCATTGTGACAAAGGTTCTATGTCAGCTGGGTGTGGCAGCCAGGCGCCCCCTAGGGGATGGGGAGCCTGTCAGCCCCGGGCCTGTCACTGCCTGCTGTCCCTGCTGTCACCAGCCAGGCCTCTGAATATTGGTCAAACCATGCCCAGACTAGGGGCCAATTTGGCCCAAAGTCTTGAAAAGACAAGTCGGGAAGAAAGATATTGGACAGAGGGAGAAAGCGAAGGGAGGAGGAGAAAGGGAAGGAAGAATAAAAAGTAGTGTTGGGCTTCAGGAGTGAGATGGAGGAATTGCAGGAAAAGAGGCAGGAAGCAGGAGAGTGAGAGAAAAGGAAAGTAGAGACATGCAGCCAGACGAGGGGTTAGTGAGGGAGGATGGGACAGAGAACAGGATGAGAAGGAAAGAAGGCAAGGCAAGGACAGGCAAGGACAGGCAAAGCAAGGCTAAGCTGCAGGACATGTTTTCGCTTTATAGTTTCTAGCACATTCGTCTTCAGACTAGGAGTAAGGCCATAAGACCGTATGGATTAGGCCCAAGCAAAAATCCCAGCTACTTGAGACACTAAGACTAAGCCTAAAATACACAGATCTCTCCATAAGGATGGTTTTTATACTGTGCTTCCACAATCTGCTGGCAGTACAAAAACATAAGCTGCAGATCTCCTTAGGCTGAGTCACGGTGCTTTGGTGCAGGGACCATGCATATCATGGGAATATTTCACCATTTCTGCTCTGGTTTTCAGAGTATGACACCAAAACACCCACCTGATGATATCCTTTCAAGAGCAAAGGCAGCAAATTGCAGAATTCCGCTTCTTTCGGGAAGTGAGAAATTGCTGAGCTGCCACCAAGTCCTGCAGTGTCCATGTCACCTGCAGAGTCACCACATACTTGCCACGGTAGCGGGCATTGTGACAAAGGTTCTATGTCAGCTGGGTGTGGCAGCCAGGCGCCCCCTAGGGGATGGGGAGCCTGTCAGCCCCGGGCCTGTCACTGCCTGCTGTCCCTGCTGTCACCAGCCAGGCCTCTGAATATTGGTCAAACCATGCCCAGACTAGGGGCCAATTTGGCCCAAAGTCTTGAAAAGACAAGTCGGGAAGAAAGATATGGGACAGAGGGAGAAAGCGAAGGGAGCAGGAGAAAGGGAAGGAAGAATAAAAAGTAGTGTTGGGCTTCAGGAGTGAGATGGAGGAATTGCAGGAAAAGAGGCAGGAAGCAGGAGAGTGAGAGAAAAGGAAAGACGAGACATGCAGCCAGACGAGGGGTTAGTGAGAGAGGATGGGACAGAGAACAGGATGAGAAGGAAATAAGGCAAGGCAAGGACAGGCAAGGACAGGCAAAGCAAGGCTAAGCTGCAGGACATTTTTTCGCTTTATAGTTTCTAGCACATTCGTCTTCAGACTAGGAGAAAGGCCATAAGACCGTATGGATTAGGCCCAAGCAAAAATCCCAGCTACTTGACACACTAAGACTAAGCCTAAAATACGCAGATCTCTCCATAAGGATGGTTTTTATACTGTGCTTCCACAATCTGCTGGCAGTACAAAAAAATAAGCTGCAGATCTCCTTAGGCTGAATCATGGTGCTTTGGTGCAGGGACCATGCATATCATGGGAATAGTTCACCGTTTCTGCTCTGGTTTTCAGAGTATGACACCAAAACACTCACCTGATGATATCCTTTCAAGAGCAAAGGCAGCAATTTGCAGAATTCCGCTTCTTTGGGGAAGTGAGAAATTGCTGAGCTGCCACCAAGTCCTGCAGTGTCCCTGTCACCTGTAAAGTCACCAGATATTCGCCACGGTAGCGGGCATTGTGACAAAGGTTCTATGTCAGCTGGGTGTGGCAGCCAGGCGCCCCCTAGGGGATGGGGAGCCTGTCAGCCCCGGGCCTCTCACTGCCTGCTGTCCCTGCTGTCACCAGCCAGGCCTCTGAAAATTGGTCAAACCATGCCCAGACTTGGGGCCAATTTTGCCCAAAGTCTTGAAAAGACAAGTCGGGAAGAAAGATATGGGACAGAGGGAGAAAGCGAAGGGAGCAGGAGAAAGGGAAGGAAGAATAAAAAGTAGTGTTGGGCTTCAGGAGTGAGATGGAGGCATTGCAGGAAAAGAGGCAGGAAGCAGGAGAGTGAGAGAAAAGGAAAGACGAGACATGCAGCCAGACGAGGGGTTAGTGAGAGAGGATGGGACAGAGAACAGGATGAGAAGGAAATAAGGCAAGGCAAGGACAGGCAAGGACAGGCAAAGCAAGGCTAAGCTGCAGGACATGTTTTCGCTTTATAGTTTCTAGCACATTCGTCTTCAGACTAGGAGTAAGGCCATAAGACCGTATGGATTAGGCCCAAGCAAAAATCCCAGCTACTTGAGACACTAAGACTAAGCCTAAAATACGCAGATCTCTCCATAAGGATGGTTTTTATACTGTGGTTCCACAATCTGCTGGCAGTACAAAAAAATAAGCTGCAGATCTCCTTAGGCTGAATCATGGTGCTTTGGTGCAGGGACCATGCATATCATGGGAATATTTCAACATTTCTGCTCTGGTTTTCAGAGTATGACACCAAAACACCCACCTGATGATATCCTTTCAAGAGCAAAGGCAGCAATTTGCAGAATTCCGCTTCTTTGGGGAAGTGAGAAATTGCTGAGCTGACACCAAGTCCTGCAGTATCAATGTCACCTGCAGAGTCACCACATACTCGCCACGGTAGCGGGCATTGTGACAAAGGTTCTATGTCAGCTGGGTGTGGCCGCCAGTAGCCCCCTAGGAGATGGGGAGCCTGTCAGCCCCGGGCCTGTCACTGCCTGCTGTCCCTGCTGTCACCAGCCAGGCCTCTGAAAATTGGTGAAACCATGCCCAGACTTGGGGCCAATTTGGCCCAAAGTCTTGAAAAGACAAGTCGGGAAGAAAGATATGGGACAGAGGGAGAAAGCGAAGGGAGCAGGAGAAAGGGAAGGAAGAATAAAAAGTAGTGTTGGGCTTCAGGAGTGAGATGGAGGCATTGCAGGAAAAGAGGCAGGAAGCAGGAGAGTGAGAGAAAAGGAAAGACGAGACATGCAGCCAGACGAGGGGTTAGTGAGAGAGGATGGGACAGAGAACAGGATGAGAAGGAAATAAGGCAAGGCAAGGACAGGCAAGGACAGGCAAAGCAAGGCTAAGCTGCAGACATGTTTTCGCTTTATAGTTTCTAGCACATTCGTATTCAGACTAGGAGTAAGGCCATAAGACCGTATGGATTAGGCCCAAGCAAAAATCCCAGCTACTTGGCACACTAAGACTAAGCCTAAAATACGCAGATCTCTCCATAAGGATGGTTTTTATACTGTGCTTCCACAATCTGCTGGCAGGACAAAAAAATAAGCTGCAGATCTCCTTAGGCTGAGTCACGGTGCTTTGGTGCAGGGACCATGCATATCATGGGAATATTTCACCATTTCTGCTCTGGTTTTCAGAGTATGACACCAAAACACCCACCTGATGATATCCTTTCAAGAGCAAAGGCAGCAAATTGCAGAATTCCGCTTCTTTGGGGAAGTGAGAAATTGCTGAGCTGACACCAAGTCCTGCAGTGTCCCTGTCACCTGCAGAGTCACCACATACTTGCCACGGTAGCGGGCATTGTGACAAAGGTTCTATGTCAGCTGGGTGTGGCAGCCAGGCGCCCCCTAGGGGATGGGGAGCCTGTCAGCCCCGGGCCTGTCACTGCCTGCTGTCCCTGCTGTCACCAGCCAGGCCTCTGAATATTGGTCAAACCATGCCCAGACTAGGGGCCAATTTGGCCCAAAGTCTTGAAAAGACAAGTCGGGAAGAAAGATATTGGACAGAGGGAGAAAGCGAAGGGAGGAGGAGAAAGGGAAGGAAGAATAAAAAGTAGTGTTGGGCTTCAGGAGTGAGATGGAGGAATTGCAGGAAAAGAGGCAGGAAGCAGGAGAGTGAGAGAAAAGGAAAGTAGAGACATGCAGCCAGACGAGGGGTTAGTGAGGGAGGATGGGACAGAGAACAGGATGAGAAGGAAAGAAGGCAAGGCAAGGACAGGCAAGGACAGGCAAAGCAAGGCTAAGCTGCAGGACATGTTTTCGCTTTATAGTTTCTAGCACATTCGTCTTCAGACTAGGAGTAAGGCCATAAGACCGTATGGATTAGGCCCAAGCAAAAATCCCAGCTACTTGAGACACTAAGACTAAGCCTAAAATACACAGATCTCTCCATAAGGATGGTTTTTATACTGTGCTTCCACAATCTGCTGGCAGTACAAAAACATAAGCTGCAGATCTCCTTAGGCTGAGTCACGGTGCTTTGGTGCAGGGACCATGCATATCATGGGAATATTTCACCATTTCTGCTCTGGTTTTCAGAGTATGACACCAAAACACCCACCTGATGATATCCTTTCAAGAGCAAAGGCAGCAAATTGCAGAATTCCGCTTCTTTCGGGAAGTGAGAAATTGCTGAGCTGCCACCAAGTCCTGCAGTGTCCATGTCACCTGCAGAGTCACCACATACTTGCCACGGTAGCGGGCATTGTGACAAAGGTTCTATGTCAGCTGGGTGTGGCAGCCAGGCGCCCCCTAGGGGATGGGGAGCCTGTCAGCCCCGGGCCTGTCACTGCCTGCTGTCCCTGCTGTCACCAGCCAGGCCTCTGAATATTGGTCAAACCATGCCCAGACTAGGGGCCAATTTGGCCCAAAGTCTTGAAAAGACAAGTCGGGAAGAAAGATATGGGACAGAGGGAGAAAGCGAAGGGAGCAGGAGAAAGGGAAGGAAGAATAAAAAGTAGTGTTGGGCTTCAGGAGTGAGATGGAGGAATTGCAGGAAAAGAGGCAGGAAGCAGGAGAGTGAGAGAAAAGGAAAGACGAGACATGCAGCCAGACGAGGGGTTAGTGAGAGAGGATGGGACAGAGAACAGGATGAGAAGGAAATAAGGCAAGGCAAGGACAGGCAAGGACAGGCAAAGCAAGGCTAAGCTGCAGGACATTTTTTCGCTTTATAGTTTCTAGCACATTCGTCTTCAGACTAGGAGAAAGGCCATAAGACCGTATGGATTAGGCCCAAGCAAAAATCCCAGCTACTTGACACACTAAGACTAAGCCTAAAATACGCAGATCTCTCCATAAGGATGGTTTTTATACTGTGCTTCCACAATCTGCTGGCAGTACAAAAAAATAAGCTGCAGATCTCCTTAGGCTGAATCATGGTGCTTTGGTGCAGGGACCATGCATATCATGGGAATAGTTCACCGTTTCTGCTCTGGTTTTCAGAGTATGACACCAAAACACTCACCTGATGATATCCTTTCAAGAGCAAAGGCAGCAATTTGCAGAATTCCGCTTCTTTGGGGAAGTGAGAAATTGCTGAGCTGCCACCAAGTCCTGCAGTGTCCCTGTCACCTGTAAAGTCACCAGATATTCGCCACGGTAGCGGGCATTGTGACAAAGGTTCTATGTCAGCTGGGTGTGGCAGCCAGGCGCCCCCTAGGGGATGGGGAGCCTGTCAGCCCCGGGCCTCTCACTGCCTGCTGTCCCTGCTGTCACCAGCCAGGCCTCTGAAAATTGGTCAAACCATGCCCAGACTTGGGGCCAATTTTGCCCAAAGTCTTGAAAAGACAAGTCGGGAAGAAAGATATGGGACAGAGGGAGAAAGCGAAGGGAGCAGGAGAAAGGGAAGGAAGAATAAAAAGTAGTGTTGGGCTTCAGGAGTGAGATGGAGGCATTGCAGGAAAAGAGGCAGGAAGCAGGAGAGTGAGAGAAAAGGAAAGACGAGACATGCAGCCAGACGAGGGGTTAGTGAGAGAGGATGGGACAGAGAACAGGATGAGAAGGAAATAAGGCAAGGCAAGGACAGGCAAGGACAGGCAAAGCAAGGCTAAGCTGCAGGACATGTTTTCGCTTTATAGTTTCTAGCACATTCGTCTTCAGACTAGGAGTAAGGCCATAAGACCGTATGGATTAGGCCCAAGCAAAAATCCCAGCTACTTGAGACACTAAGACTAAGCCTAAAATACGCAGATCTCTCCATAAGGATGGTTTTTATACTGTGGTTCCACAATCTGCTGGCAGTACAAAAAAATAAGCTGCAGATCTCCTTAGGCTGAATCATGGTGCTTTGGTGCAGGGACCATGCATATCATGGGAATATTTCAACATTTCTGCTCTGGTTTTCAGAGTATGACACCAAAACACCCACCTGATGATATCCTTTCAAGAGCAAAGGCAGCAATTTGCAGAATTCCGCTTCTTTGGGGAAGTGAGAAATTGCTGAGCTGACACCAAGTCCTGCAGTATCAATGTCACCTGCAGAGTCACCACATACTCGCCACGGTAGCGGGCATTGTGACAAAGGTTCTATGTCAGCTGGGTGTGGCAGCCAGGCGCCCCCTAGGAGATGGGGAGCCTGTCAGCCCCGGGCCTGTCACTGCCTGCTGTCCCTGCTGTCACCAGCCAGGCCTCTGAAAATTGGTCAAACCATGCCCAGACTAGGGGCCAATTTGGCCCAAAGTCTTGAAAAGACAAGTCGGGAAGAAAGATATTGGACAGAGGGAGAAAGCGAAGGGAGGAGGAGAAAGGGAAGGAAGAATAAAAAGTAGTGTTGGGCTTCAGGAGTGAGATGGAGGAATTGCAGGAAAAGAGGCAGGAAGCAGGAGAGTGAGAGAAAAGGAAAGTAGAGACATGCAGCCAGACGAGGGGTTAGTGAGGGAGGATGGGACAGAGAACAGGATGAGAAGGAAATAAGGCAAGGCAAGGACAGGCAAGGACAGGCAAAGCAAGGCTAAGCTGCAGGACATGTTTTCGCTTTATAGTTTCTAGCACATTCGTCTTCAGACTAGGAGTAAGGCCATAAGACCGTATGGATTAGGCCCAAGCAAAAATCCCAGCTACTTGAGACACTAAGACTAAGCCTAAAATACGCAGATCTCTCCATAAGGATGGTTTTTATACTGTGCTTCCACAATCTGCTGGCAGTACAAAAAAATAAGCTGCAGATCTCCTTAGGCTGAATCATGGTGCTTTGGTGCAGGGACCATGCATATCATGGGAATATTTCACCATTTCTGCTCTGGTTTTCAGAGTATGACACCAAAACACCCACCTGATGATATCCTTTCAAGAGCAAAGGCAGCAATTTGCAGAATTCCGCTTCTTTGGGGAAGTGAGAAATTGCTGAGCTGCCACCAAGTCCTGCAGTGTCCCTGTCACCTGCATAGTCACCAGATATTCGCCACGGTAGCGGGCATTGTGACAAAGGTTCTATGTCAGCTGGGTGTGGCAGCCAGGCGCCCCCTAGGGGATGGGGAGCCTGTCAGCCCCGGGCCTGTCACTGCCTGCTGTCCCTGCTGTCACCAGCCAGGCCTCTGAAAATTGGTCAAACCATGCCCAGACTTGGGGCCAATTTGGCCCAAAGTCTTGAAAAGACAAGTCGGGAAGAAAGATATGGGACAGAGGGAGAAAGCGAAGGGAGCAGGAGAAAGGGAAGGAAGAATAAAAAGTAGTGTTGGGCTTCAGGAGTGAGATGGAGGAATTGCAGGAAAAGAGGCAGGAAGCAGGAGAGTGAGAGAAAAGGAAAGTAGAGACATGCAGCCAGACAAGGGGTTAGTGAGGGAGGATGGGACAGAGAACAGGATGAGAAGGAAAGAAGGCAAGGCAAGGACAGGCAAGGACAGGCAAAGCAAGGCTAAGCTGCAGGACATGTTTTCGCTTTATAGTTTCTAGCACATTCGTCTTCAGACTAGGAATAAGGCCATAAGACCGAATGGATTAGGCCCAAGCAAAAACCCCAGCTACTTGAGACACTAAGACTAAGCCTAAAATACGCAGATCTCTCCATAAGGATGGTTTTTATACTGTCTTCCACAATCTGCTGGCAGGACAAAAAAATAAGCTGCAGATCTCCTTAGGCTGAGTCATGGTGCTTTGCTGCAGGGACCATGTATATCATGGGAATATTTCACCATTTCTGCTCTGGTTTTCAGAGTATGACACCAAAACACCCACCTGATGATATCCTTTCAAGAGCAAAGGCAGCAATTTGCAGAATTCCGCTTCTTTGGGGAACTGAGAAATTGCTGAGCTGACACCAAGTCCTGCAGTGTCCCTGTCACCTGCAGAGTCACCACATACTCGCCACGGTAGCGGGCATTGTGACAAAGGTTCTATGTCAGCTGGGTGTGGCAGCCAGGCGCCCCCTAGGGGATGGGGAGCCTGTCAGCCCCGGGCCTTTCACTGCCTGCTGTCCCTGCTGTCACCAGCCAGGCCTCTGAAAATTGGTCAAACCATGCCCAGACTTGGGGCCAATTTTGCCCAAAGTCTTGAAAAGACAAGTCGGGAAGAAAGATATGGGACAGAGGGAGAAAGCGAAGGGAGCAGGAGAAAGGGAAGGAAGAATAAAAAGTAGTGTTGGGCTTCAGGAGTGAGATGGAGGCATTGCAGGAAAAGAGGCAGGAAGCAGGAGAGTGAGAGAAAAGGAAAGACGAGACATGCAGCCAGACGAGGGGTTAGTGAGAGAGGATGGGACAGAGAACAGGATGAGAAGGAAATTAGGCAAGGCAAGGACAGGCAAAGCAAGGCTAAGCTGCAGGACATGTTTTCGCTTTATAGTTTCTAGCACATTTGTCTTCAGACTAGGAATAAGGCCATAAGACCGTATGGATTAGGCCCAAGCAAAAATCCCAGCTACTTGACACACTAAGACTAAGCCTAAAATACGCAGATCTCTCCATAAGGATGGTTTTTATACTGTGCTTCCACAATCTGCTGGCAGTACAAAAAAATAAGCTGCAGATCTCCTTAGGCTGAGTCATGGTGCTTTGGTGCAGGGACCATGCATATCATGGGAATATTTCACCATTTCTGCTCTGGTTTTCAGAGTATGACACCAAAACACCCACCTGATGATATTCTTTCAAGAGCAAAGGCAGCAATTTGCAGAGTTCCGCTTCTTTGGGGAAGTGAGAAATTGCTGAGCTGCCACCAAGTCCTGCAGTGTCCCTGTCACCTGCAGAGTCACCACATACTTGCCACGGTAGCGGGCATTGTGACAAAGGTTCTATGTCAGCTGGGTGTGGCAGCCAGGCGCCCCCTAGGGGATGGGGAGCCTGTCAGCCCCGGGCCTGTCACTGCCTGCTGTCCCTGCTGTCACCAGCCAGGCCTCTGAAAATTGGTCAAACCATGCCCAGACTTGGGGCCAATTTGGCCCAAAGTCTTGAAAAGACAAGTCGGGAAGAAAGATATGGGACAGAGGGAGAAAGCGAAGGGAGGAGGAGAAAAGGAAGGAAGAATAAAAAGTAGTGTTGGGCTTCAGGAGTGAGATGGAGGCATTGCAGGAAAAGAGGCAGGAAGCAGGAGAGTGAGAGAAAAGGAAGGTAGAGACATGCAGCCAGACGAGGGGTTAGTGAGGGAGGATGGGACAGAGAACAGGATGAGAAGGAAAGAAGGCAAGGCAAGGACAGGCAAGGACAGGCAAAGCAAGGCTAAGCTGCAGGACATTTTTTCGCTTTATACTTTCTAGCACATTCGTCTTCAGACTAGGAGTAAGGCCATAAGACAGTATGGATTAGGCCCAAGCAAAAACCCCAGCTACTTGACACACTAAGACTAAGCCTAAAATACGCAGATCTCTCCATAAGGATGGTTTTTATACTGTGCTTCCACAATCTGCTGGCAGTACAAAGAAATAAGCTGCAGATCTCCTTAGGCTGAGTCACGGTGCTTTGGTGCAGGGACCATGCATATCATGGGAATAGTTCACCATTTCTGCTCTGGTTTTCAGAGTATGACACCAAAACACTCACCTGATGATATCCTTTCAAGAGCAAAGGCAGCAATTTGCAGAATTCCGCTTCATTGGGGAAGGGAGAAATTGCTGAGCTGCCACCAAGTCCTGCAGTGTCCCTGTCACCTGTAAAGTCACCAGATATTCGCCACGGTAGCGGGCATTGTGACAAAGGTTCTATGTCAGCTGGGTGTGGCAGCCAGGCGCCCCCTAGGGGATGGGGAGCCTGTCGGCCCCGGGCCTGTCACTGCCTGCTGCCCCTGCTGTCACCAGCCAGGCCTCTGAAAATTGGTCAAACCATGCCCAGACTTGGGGCCAATTTTGCCCAAAGTCTTGAAAAGACAAGTCGGGAAGAAAGATATGGGACAGAGGGAGAAAGCGAAGGGAGCAGGAGAAAGGGAAGGAAGAATAAAAAGTAGTGTTGGGCTTCAGGAGTGAGATGGAGGAATTGCAGGAAAAGAGGCAGGAAGCAGGAGAGTGAGAGAAAAGGAAAGTAGAGACATGCAGCCAGACAAGGGGTTAGTGAGGGAGGATGGGACAGAGAACAGGATGAGAAGGAAAGAAGGCAAGGCAAGGACAGGCAAGGACAGGCAAAGCAAGGCTAACCTGCAGGACATGTTTTCGCTTTATAGTTTCTAGCACATTCGTCTTCAGACTAGGAGTAAGGCCATAAGACCGAATGGATTAGGCCCAAGCAAAAACCCCAGCTACTTGAGACACTAAGACTAAGCCTAAAATACGCAGATCTCTCCATAAGGATGGTTTTTATACTGTGCTTCCACAATCTGCTGGCAGTACAAAAAAATAAGCTGCAGATCTCCTTAGGCTGAGTCATGGTGCTTTGTTGCAGGGACCATGCATATCATGGGAATAGTTCACCATTTCTGCTCTGGTTTTCAGAGTATGACACCAAAACACCCACCTGATGATATCCTTTCAAGAGCAAAGGCAGCAATTTGCAGAATTCCGCTTCTTTGGGGAAGTGAGAAATTGCTGAGCTGCCACCAAGTCCTGCAGTGTCCCTGTCACCTGCAGAGTCACCACATACTTGCCACGGTAGTGGGCATTGTGACAAAGGTACTATGTCAGCTGGGTGTGGCAGCCAGGCGCCCCCTAGGGGATGGGGAGCCTGTCAGCCCCGGGCCTCTCACTGCCTGCTGTCCCTGCTGTCACCAGCCAGGCCTCTGAATATTGGTCAAACCATGCCCAGACTTGGGGCCAATTTTGCCCAAAGTCTTGAAAAGACAAGTCGGGAAGAAAGATATTGGACAGAGGGAGAAAGCGAAGGGAGCAGGAGAAAGGGAAGGAAGAATAAAAAGTAGTGTTGGGCTTCAGGAGTGAGATGGAGGAATTCCAGGAAAAGAGGCAGGAAGCAGGAGAGTGAGAGAAAAGGAAAGTAGAGACATGCAGCCAGACGAGGGGTTAGTGAGGGAGGATGGGACAGAGAACAGGATGAGAAGGAAATAAGGCAAGGCAAGGACAGGCAAGGACAGGCAAAGCAAGGCTAAGCTGCAGGACATTTTTTCGCTTTATAGTTTCTAGCACATTCGTCTTCAGACTAGGAGTAAGGCCATAAGACCGTATGGATTAGGCCCAAGCAAAAACCCCAGCTACTTGACACACTAAGACTAAGCCTAAAATACGCAGATCTCTCCATAAGGATGGTTTTTATACTGTGGTTCCACAATCTGCTGGCAGTACAAAGAAATAAGCTGCAGATCTCCTTAGGCTGAGTCACGGTGCTTTGGTGCAGGGATCATGCATATCATGGGAATAGTTCACCATTTCTGCTCTGGTTTTCAGAGTATGACACCAAAACACCCACCTGATGATATCCTTTCAAGAGCAAAGGCAGCAATTTGCAGAATTCCGCTTCTTTGGGGAAGTGAGAAATTGCTGAGCTGCCACCAAGTCCTGCAGTGTCCCTGTCACCTGCAGAGTCACCACATACTCGCCACGGTAGCGGGCATTGTGACAAAGGTTCTATGTCAACTGGGTGTGGCCGCCAGGCGCCCCCTAGGAGATGGGGAGCCTGTCAGCCCCGGGCCTGTCACTGCCTGCTGTCCCTGCTGTCACCAGCCAGGCCTCTGAAAATTGGTCAAACCATGCCCAGACTTGGGGCCAATTTGGCCCAAAGTCTTGAAAAGACAAGTCGGGAAGAAAGATATGGGACAGAGGGAGAAAGCGAAGGGAGCAGGAGAAAGGGAAGGAAGAATAAAAAGTAGTGTTGGGCTTCAGGAGTGAGATGGAGGAATTGCAGGAAAAGAGGCAGGAAGCAGGAGAGTGAGAGAAAAGGAAAGTAGAGACATGCAGCCAGACGAGGGGTTAGTGAGGGAGGATGGGACAGAGAACAGGATGAGAAGGAAATAAGGCAAGGCAAGCACAGGCAAGGACAGGCAAAGCAAGGCTAGGCTGCAGGACATTTTTTCGCTTTATAGTTTCTAGCACATTCGTCTTCAGACTAGGAGTAAGGCCATAAGACCGTATGGATTAGGCCCAAGCAAAAACCCCAGATACTTGAGACACTAAGACTAAGCCTAAAATACGCAGATCTCTCCCTAAGGATGGTTTTTATACTGTGGTTCCACAATCTGCTGGCAGTACAAAAAAGTAAGCTGCAGATCTCCTTAGGCTGAGTCCTGGTGCTTTGGTGCAGGGACCATGCATATCATGGGAATAGTTCACCATTTCTGCTCTGGTTTTCAGAGTATGACACCAAAACACTCACCTGATGATATCCTTTCAAGAGCAAAGGCAGCAATTTGCAGAATTCCGCTTCTTTGGGGAAGGGAGAAATTGCTGAGCTGCCACCAAGTCCTGCAGTGTCCCTGTCACCTGTAAAGTCACCAGATATTCGCCACGGTAGCGGGCATTGTGACAAAGGTTCTATGTCAGCTGGGTGTGGCCGCCAGGCGCCCCCTAGGGGATGGGGAGCATGTCAGCCCCGGGCCTCTCACTGCCTGCTGTCCCTGCTGTCAGCAGCCAGGCCTCTGAAAATTGGTCAAACCATGCCCAGACTTGGGGCCAATTTGGCCCAAAGTCTTGAAAAGACAAGTCGGGAAGAAAGATATGGGACAGAGGGAGAAAGCGAAGGGAGCAGGAGAAAGGGAAGGAAGAATAAAAAGTAGTGTTGGGCTTCAGGAGTGAGATGGAGGAATTGCAGGAAAAGAGGCAGGAAGCAGGAGAATGAGAGAAAAGGAAAGTAGAGACATGCAGCCAGACGAGGGGTTAGTGAGGGAGGATGGGACAGAGAACAGGATGAGAAGGAAATAAGGCAAGGCAAGGACAGGCAAGGACAGGCAAAGCAAGGCTAGGCTGCAGGACATGTTATAGCTTTATAGTTTCCAGCACATTCGTCTTCAGACTAGGAGTAAGGCCATAAGACCGTATGGATTAGGCCCAAGCAAAAACCCCAGCTACTTGAGACACTAAGACTAAGCCTAAAATACGCAGATCTCTCCATAAGGATGGTTTTTATACTGTGCTTCCACAGTCTGCTGGCAGTACAAAAAAATAAGCTGCAGATCTCCTTAGGCTGAGTCATGGTGCTTTGTTGCAGGGACCATGCATATCATGGGAATAGTTCACCATTTCTGCTCTGGTTTTCAGAGTATGACACCAAAACACCCACCTGATGATATCCTTTCAAGAGCAAAGGCAGCAATTTGCAGAATTCCGCTTCTTTGGGGAAGTGAGAAATTGCTGAGCTGCCACCAAGTCCTGCAGTGTCCCTGTCACCTGCAGAGTCACCACATACTCGCCACGGTAGCGGGCATTGTGACAAAGGTTCTATGTCAGCTGGGTGTGGCAGCCAGGCGCCCCCTAGGGGATGGGGAGCCTGTCAGCCCCGGGCCTGTCACTGCCTGCTGTCCCTGCTGTCACCAGCCAGGCCTCTGAAAATTGGTCAAACCATGCCCAGACTTGGGGCCAATTTGGCCCAAAGTCTTGAAAAGACAAGTCGGGAAGAAAGATATGGGACAGAGGGAGAAAGCGAAGGGAGCAGGAGAAAGGGAAGGAAGAATAAAAAGTAGTGTTGGGCTTCAGGAGTGAGATGGAGGCATTGCAGGAAAAGAGGCAGGAAGCAGGAGAGTGATAGAAAAGGAAAGACGAGACATGCAGCCAGACGAGGGGTTAGTGAGAGAGGATGGGACAGAGAACAGGATGAGAAGGCAATAAGGCAAGGCAAGGACAGGCAAAGCAAGGCTAAGCTGCAGGACATGTTTTCGCTTTATAGTTTCTAGCACATTCGTCTTCAGACTAGGAGTAAGGCCATAAGACCGTATGGATTAGGCCCAAGCAAAAATCCCAGCTACTTGACACACTAAGACTAAGCCTAAAATACGCAGATCTCTCCATAAGGATGGTTTTTATACTGTGCTTCCACAATCTGCTGGCAGTACAAAAAAATAAGCTGCAGATCTCCTTAGGATGAATCATGATGCTTTGGTGCAGGGACCATGCATATCATGGGAATATTTCAACATTTCTGCTCTGGATTTCAGAGTATGACACCAAAACACCCACCTGATGATATCCTTTCAAGAGCAAAGGCAGCAATTTGCAGAAATCCGCTTATTTGGGGAAGTGAGAAATTGCTGAGCTGCCACCAAGTCCTGCAGTGTCCCTGTCACCTGCAGAGTCACCACATACTCGCCACGGTAGCGGGCATTGTGACAAAGGTTCTATGTCAGCTGGGTGTGGCAGCCAGGCGCCCCCTAGGGGATGGGGAGCCTGTCAGCCCCGGGCCTCTCACTGCCTGCTGTCCCTGCTGTCACCAGCCAGGCCTCTGAAAATTGGTCAAACCATGCCCAGACTTGGGGCCAATTTGGCCCAAAGTCTTGAAAAGACAAGTCGGGAAGAAAGATATGGGACAGAGGGAGAAAGCGAAGGGAGGAGGAGAAAGGGAAGGAAGAATAAAAAGTAGTGTTGGGCTTCAGGAGTGAGATGGAGGCATTGCAGGAAAAGAGGCAGGAAGCAGGAGAGTGAGAGAAAAGGAAAGTAGAGACATGCAGCCAGACGAGGGGTTAGTGAGGGAGGATGGGACAGAGAACAGGATGAGAAGGAAATAAGGCAAGGCAAGGACAGGCAAAGCAAGGCTAAGCTGCAGGACATGTTTTCGCTTTATAGTTTCTAGCACATTCGTCTTCAGACTAGGAATAAGGCCATAAGACCGTATGGATTAGGCCCAAGCAAAAATCCCAGCTACTTGACACACTAAGACTAAGCCTAAAATACGCAGATCTCTCCATAAGGATGGTTTTTATACTGTGCTTACACAATCTGCTGGCAGTACAAAGAAATAAGCTGCAGATCTCCTTAGGCTGAGTCACGGTGCTTTGGTGCAGGGACCATGCATATCATGGGAATATTTCACCATTTCTGCTCTGGTTTTCAGAGTATGACACCAAAACACTCACCTGATGATATCCTTTCAAGAGCAAAGGCAGCAATTTGCAGAATTCCGCTTCATTGGGGAAGGGAGAAATTGCTGAGCTGCCACCAAGTCCTGCAGTGTCCCTGTCACCTGTAAAGTCACCAGATATTCGCCACGGTAGCGGGCATTGTGACAAAGGTTCTATGTCAGCTGGGTGTCGCAGCCAGGCGCCCCCTAGGGGATGGGGAGCCTGTCGGCCCCGGGCCTGTCACTGCCTGCTGCCCCTGCTGTCACCAGCCAGGCCTCTGAAAATTGGTCAAACCATGCCCAGACTTGGGGCCAATTTGGCCCAAAGTCTTGAAAAGACAAGTCGGGAAGAAAGATATGGGACAGAGGGAGAAAGCGAAGGGAGCAGGAGAAAGGGAAGGAAGAATAAAAAGTAGTGTTGGGCTTCAGGAGTGAGATGGAGGCATTGCAGGAAAAGAGGCAGGAAGCAGGAGAGTGATAGAAAAGGAAAGACGAGACATGCAGCCAGACGAGGGTTTAGTGAGAGAGGATGGGACAGAGAACAGGATGAGAAGGCAATAAGGCAAGGCAAGGACAGGGAAAGCAAGGCTAAGCTGCAGGACATGTTTTCGCTTTATAGTTTCTAGCACATTCGTCTTCAGACTAGGAGTAAGGCCATAAGACCGTATGGATTAGGCCCAAGGAAAAATCCCAGCTACTTGACACACTAAGACTAAGCCTAAAATACGCAGATCTCTCCATAAGGATGGTTTTTATACTGTGCTTCCACAATCTGCTGGCAGTACAAAAAAATAAGCTGCAGATCTCCTTAGGATGAGTCATGGTGCTTTGGTGCAGGGACCATGCATATCATGGGAATATTTCACCATTTCTGCTCTGGTTTTCAGAGTATGACACCAAAACACCCACCTGATGATATCCTTTCAAGAGCAAAGGCAGCAATTTGCAGAGTTCCGCTTCTTTGGGGAAGTGAGAAATTGCTGAGCTGCCACCAAGTCCTGCAGTGTCCCTGTCACCTGCAGAGTCACCACATACTTGCCACGGTAGCGGGCATTGTGACAAAGGTTCTATGTCAGCTGGGTGTGGCAGCCAGGCGCCCCCTAGGGGATGGGGAGCCTGTCAGCCCCGGGCCTCTCACTGCCTGCTGTCCCTGCTGTCACCAGCCAGGCCTCTGAATATTGGT
Organism: Columba livia; assembly: GCF_036013475.1. Taxonomy (NCBI): domain Eukaryota; kingdom Metazoa; phylum Chordata; class Aves; order Columbiformes; family Columbidae; genus Columba; species Columba livia. The sequence goes on along the minus strand of NW_027043009.1, from coordinate 1,511,047 downwards.
CAAACCATGCCCAGACTTGGGGCCAATTTTGCCCAAAGTCTTGAAAAGACAAGTCGGGAAGAAAGATATTGGACAGAGGGAGAAAGCGAAGGGAGCAGGAGAAAGGGAAGGAAGAATAAAAAGTAGTGTTGGGCTTCAGGAGTGAGATGGAGGCATTGCAGGAAAAGAGGCAGGAAGCAGGAGAGTGAGAGAAAAGGAAAGTAGAGACATGCAGCCAGACGAGGGGTTAGTGAGGGAGGATGGGACAGAGAACAGGATGAGAAGGAAATAAGGCAAGGCAAGGACAGGCAAAGCAAGGCTAAGCTGCAGGACATGTTTTCGCTTTATAGTTTCTAGCACATTCGTCTTCAGACTAGGAGTAAGGCCATAAGACAGTATGGATTAGGCCCAAGCAAAAACCCCAGCTACTTGACACACTAAGACTAAGCCTAAAATACGCAGATCTCTCCATAAGGATGGTTTTTATACTGTGCTTCCACAATCTGCTGGCAGTACAAAAAAATAAGCTGCAAATCTCCTTAGGCTGAGTCATGGTGCTTTGGTGCAGGGACCATGCATATCATGGGAATATTTCACCATTTCTGCTCTGGTTTTCAGAGTATGACACCAAAACACCCACCTGATGATATCCTTTCAAGAGCAAAGGCAGCAATTTGCAGAGTTCCGCTTCTTTGGGGAAGTGAGAAATTGCTGAGCTGCCACCAAGTCCTGCAGTGTCCCTGTCACCTGCAGAGTCACCACATACTTGCCACGGTAGCGGGCATTGTGACAAAGGTTCTATGTCAGCTGGGTGTGGCAGCCAGGCGCCCCCTAGGGGATGGGGAGCCTGTCAGCCCCGGGCCTGTCACTGCCTGCTGTCCCTGCTGTCACCAGCCAGGCCTCCGAAAATTGGTCAAACCATGCCCAGACTTGGGGCCAATTTTGCCCAAAGTGTTGAAAAGACAAGTCGGGAAGAAAGATATGGGACAGAGGGAGAAAGCGAAGGGAGGAGGAGAAAAGGAAGGAAGAATAAAAAGTAGTGTTGGGCTTCAGGAGTGAGATGGAGGCATTGCAGGAAAAGAGGCAGGAAGCAGGAGAGTGAGAGAAAAGGAAAGTAGAGACATGCAGCCAGACGAGGGGTTAGTGAGGGAGGATGGGACAGAGAACAGGATGAGAAGGAAAGAAGGCAAGGCAAGGACAGGCAAGGACAGGCAAAGCAAGGCTAACCTGCAGGACATTTTTTCGCTTTATAGTTTCTAGCACATTCGTCTTCAGACTAGGAGTAAGGCCATAAGACAGTATGGATTAGGCCCAAGCAAAAACCCCAGCTACTTGACACACTAAGACTAAGCCTAAAATACGCAGATCTCTCCATAAGGATGGTTTTTATACTGTGCTTCCACAATCTGCTGGCAGTACAAAAAAATAAGCTGCAGATCTCCTTAGGCTGAGTCATGGTGCTTTGGTGAAGGGACCATGCATATCATGGGAATAGTTCACCATTTCTGCTCTGGTTTTCAGAGTATGACACCAAAACACCCACCTGATGATATCCTTTCAAGAGCAAAGGCAGCAATTTGCAGAATTCCGCTTCTTTGGGGAAGTGAGAAATTGCTGAGCTGCCACCAAGTCCTGCAGTGTCCCTGTCACCTGCAGAGTCACCACATACTTGCCACGGTAGTGGGCATTGTGACAAAGGTTCTATGTCAGCTGGGTGTGGCAGCCAGGCGCCCCCTAGGGGATGGGGAGCCTGTCAGCCCCGGACCTCTCACTGCCTGCTGTCCCTGCTGTCACCAGCCAGGCCTCTGAATATTGGTCAAACCATGCCCAGACTTGGGGCCAATTTTGCCCAAAGTCTTGAAAAGACAAGTCGGGAAGAAAGATATTGGACAGAGGGAGAAAGCGAAGGGAGCAGGAGAAAGGGAAGGAAGAATAAAAAGTAGTGTTGGGCTTCAGGAGTGAGATGGAGGTATTGCAGGAAAAGAGGCAGGAAGCAGGAGAGTGAGAGAAAAGGAGAGACATGCAGCCAGACGAGCGGTTGGTGAGGGAGGATGGGACAGAGAACAGGATGAGAAGGAAATAAGGCAAGGCAAGGACAGGCAAGGACAGGCAAAGCAAGGCTAAGCTGCAGGACATTTTTTCGCTTTATAGTTTCTAGCACATTCGTCTTCAGACTAGGAGTAAGGCCATAAGACCGTATGGATTAGGCCCAAGCAAAAACCCCAGCTACTTGACACACTAAGACTAAGCCTAAAATACGCAGATCTCTCCATAAGGATGGTTTTTATACTGTGGTTCCACAATCTGCTGGCAGTACAAAGAAATAAGCTGCAGATCTCCTTAGGCTGAGTCACGGTGCTTTGGTGCAGGGATCATGCATATCATGGGAATAGTTCACCATTTCTGCTCTGGTTTTCAGAGTATGACACCAAAACACCCACCTGATGATATCCTTTCAAGAGCAAAGGCAGCAATTTGCAGAATTCCGCTTCTTTGGGGAAGTGAGAAATTGCTGAGCTGCCACCAAGTCCTGCAGTGTCCCTGTCACCTGCAGAGTCACCACATACTCGCCACGGTAGCGGGCATTGTGACAAAGGTTCTATGTCAACTGGGTGTGGCCGCCAGGCGCCCCCTAGGAGATGGGGAGCCTGTCAGCCCCGGGCCTGTCACTGCCTGCTGTCCCTGCTGTCACCAGCCAGGCCTCTGAAAATTGGTCAAACCATGCCCAGACTTGGGGCCAATTTGGCCCAAAGTCTTGAAAAGACAAGTCGGGAAGAAAGATATGGGACAGAGGGAGAAAGCGAAGGGAGCAGGAGAAAGGGAAGGAAGAATAAAAAGTAGTGTTGGGCTTCAGGAGTGAGATGGAGGAATTGCAGGAAAAGAGGCAGGAAGCAGGAGAGTGAGAGAAAAGGAAAGTAGAGACATGCAGCCAGACGAGGGGTTAGTGAGGGAGGATGGGACAGAGAACAGGATGAGAAGGAAATAAGGCAAGGCAAGCACAGGCAAGGACAGGCAAAGCAAGGCTAGGCTGCAGGACATTTTTTCGCTTTATAGTTTCTAGCACATTCGTCTTCAGACTAGGAGTAAGGCCATAAGACCGTATGGATTAGGCCCAAGCAAAAACCCCAGATACTTGAGACACTAAGACTAAGCCTAAAATACGCAGATCTCTCCCTAAGGATGGTTTTTATACTGTGGTTCCACAATCTGCTGGCAGTACAAAAAAGTAAGCTGCAGATCTCCTTAGGCTGAGTCCTGGTGCTTTGGTGCAGGGACCATGCATATCATGGGAATAGTTCACCATTTCTGCTCTGGTTTTCAGAGTATGACACCAAAACACTCACCTGATGATATCCTTTCAAGAGCAAAGGCAGCAATTTGCAGAATTCCGCTTCTTTGGGGAAGGGAGAAATTGCTGAGCTGCCACCAAGTCCTGCAGTGTCCCTGTCACCTGTAAAGTCACCAGATATTCGCCACGGTAGCGGGCATTGTGACAAAGGTTCTATGTCAGCTGGGTGTGGCCGCCAGGCGCCCCCTAGGGGATGGGGAGCATGTCAGCCCCGGGCCTCTCACTGCCTGCTGTCCCTGCTGTCAGCAGCCAGGCCTCTGAAAATTGGTCAAACCATGCCCAGACTTGGGGCCAATTTGGCCCAAAGTCTTGAAAAGACAAGTCGGGAAGAAAGATATGGGACAGAGGGAGAAAGCGAAGGGAGCAGGAGAAAGGGAAGGAAGAATAAAAAGTAGTGTTGGGCTTCAGGAGTGAGATGGAGGAATTGCAGGAAAAGAGGCAGGAAGCAGGAGAATGAGAGAAAAGGAAAGTAGAGACATGCAGCCAGACGAGGGGTTAGTGAGGGAGGATGGGACAGAGAACAGGATGAGAAGGAAATAAGGCAAGGCAAGGACAGGCAAGGACAGGCAAAGCAAGGCTAGGCTGCAGGACATGTTATAGCTTTATAGTTTCCAGCACATTCGTCTTCAGACTAGGAGTAAGGCCATAAGACCGTATGGATTAGGCCCAAGCAAAAATCCCAGCTACTTGAGACACTAAGACTAAGCCTAAAATACGCAGATCTCTCCATAAGGATGGTTTTTATACTGTGCTTCCACAGTCTGCTGGCAGTACAAAAAAATAAGCTGCAGATCTCCTTAGGCTGAGTCATGGTGCTTTGTTGCAGGGACCATGCATATCATGGGAATAGTTCACCATTTCTGCTCTGGTTTTCAGAGTATGACACCAAAACACCCACCTGATGATATCCTTTCAAGAGCAAAGGCAGCAATTTGCAGAATTCCGCTTCTTTGGGGAAGTGAGAAATTGCTGAGCTGCCACCAAGTCCTGCAGTGTCCCTGTCACCTGCAGAGTCACCACATACTCGCCACGGTAGCGGGCATTGTGACAAAGGTTCTATGTCAGCTGGGTGTGGCAGCCAGGCGCCCGCTAGGGGATGGGGAGCCTGTCAGCCCCGGGCCTGTCACTGCCTGCTGTCCCTGCTGTCACCAGCCAGGCCTCTGAAAATTGGTCAAACCATGCCCAGACTTGGGGCCAATTTGGCCCAAAGTCTTGAAAAGACAAGTCGGGAAGAAAGATATGGGACAGAGGGAGAAAGCGAAGGGAGCAGGAGAAAGGGAAGGAAGAATAAAAAGTAGTGTTGGGCTTCAGGAGTGAGATGGAGGCATTGCAGGAAAAGAGGCAGGAAGCAGGAGAGTGATAGAAAAGGAAAGACGAGACATGCAGCCAGACGAGGGGTTAGTGAGAGAGGATGGGACAGAGAACAGGATGAGAAGGAAATAAGGCAAGGCAAGGACAGGCAAAGCAAGGCTAAGCTGCAGGACATGTTTTCGCTTTATAGTTTCTAGCACATTCGTCTTCAGACTAGGAGTAAGGCCATAAGACCGTATGGATTAGGCCCAAGCAAAAATCCCAGCTACTTGACACACTAAGACTAAGCCTAAAATACGCAGATCTCTCCATAAGGATGGTTTTTATACTGTGCTTCCACAATCTGCTGGCAGTACAAAAAAATAAGCTGCAGATCTCCTTAGGATGAATCATGATGCTTTGGTGCAGGGACCATGCATATCATGGGAATATTTCAACATTTCTGCTCTGGTTTTCAGAGTATGACACCAAAACACCCACCTGATGATATCCTTTCAAGAGCAAAGGCAGCAATTTGCAGAATTCCGCTTCTTTGGGGAAGTGAGAAATTGCTGAGCTGCCACCAAGTCCTGCAGTGTCCCTGTCACCTGCAGAGTCACCACATACTCGCCACGGTAGCGGGCATTGTGACAAAGGTTCTATGTCAGCTGGGTGTGGCAGCCAGGCGCCCCCTAGGGGATGGGGAGCCTGTCAGCCCCGGGCCTCTCACTGCCTGCTGTCCCTGCTGTCACCAGCCAGGCCTCTGAAAATTGGTCAAACCATGCCCAGACTTGGGGCCAATTTGGCCCAAATTCTTGAAAAGACAAGTCGGGAAGAAAGATATGGGACAGAGGGAGAAAGCGAAGGGAGGAGGAGAAAGGGAAGGAAGAATAAAAAGTAGTGTTGGGCTTCAGGAGTGAGATGGAGGCATTGCAGGAAAAGAGGCAGGAAGCAGGAGAGTGAGAGAAAAGGAAAGTAGAGACATGCAGCCAGACGAGGGGTTAGTGAGGGAGGATGGGACAGAGAACAGGATGAGAAGGAAATAAGGCAAGGCAAGGACAGGCAAAGCAAGGCTAAGCTGCAGGACATGTTTTCGCTTTATAGTTTCTAGCACATTCGTCTTCAGACTAGGAATAAGGCCATAAGACCGTATGGATTAGGCCCAAGCAAAAATCCCAGCTACTTGACACACTAAGACTAAGCCTAAAATACGCAGATCTCTCCATAAGGATGGTTTTTATACTGTGCTTCCACAATCTGCTGGCAGTACAAAAAAATAAGCTGCAGATCTCCTTAGGCTGAGTCATGGTGCTTTGGTGCAGGGACCATGCATATCATGGGAATATTTCACCATTTCTGCTCTGGTTTTCAGAGTATGACACCAAAACACCCACCTGATGATATCCTTTCAAGAGCAAAGGCAGCAATTTGCAGAATTCCGCTTCTTTGGGGAAGTGAGAAATTGCTGAGCTGCCACCAAGTCCTGCAGTGTCCCTGTCACCTGCAGAGTCACCACATACTCGCCACGGTAGCGGGCATTGTGACAAAGGTTCTATGTCAGCTGGGTGTGGCAGCCAGGCGCCCCCTAGGGGATGGGGAGCCTGTCAGCCCCGGGCCTCTCACTGCCTGCTGTCCCTGCTGTCACCAGCCAGGCCTCTGAAAATTGGTCAAACCATGCCCAGACTTGGGGCCAATTTGGCCCAAAGTCTTGAAAAGACAAGTCGGGAAGAAAGATATGGGACAGAGGGAGAAAGCGAAGGGAGGAGGAGAAAGGGAAGGAAGAATAAAAAGTAGTGTTGGGCTTCAGGAGTGAGATGGAGGCATTGCAGGAAAAGAGGCAGGAAGCAGGAGAGTGAGAGAAAAGGAAAGTAGAGACATGCAGCCAGACGAGGGGTTAGTGAGGGAGGATGGGACAGAGAACAGGATGAGAAGGAAATAAGGCAAGGCAAGGACAGGCAAAGCAAGGCTAAGCTGCAGGACATGTTTTCGCTTTATAGTTTCTAGCACATTCGTCTTCAGACTAGGAATAAGGCCATAAGACCGTATGGATTAGGCCCAAGCAAAAATCCCAGCTACTTGACACACTAAGACTAAGCCTAAAATACGCAGATCTCTCCATAAGGATGGTTTTTATACTGTGCTTCCACAATCTGCTGGCAGTACAAAAAAATAAGCTGCAGATCTCCTTAGGCTGAGTCATGGTGCTTTGGTGCAGGGACCATGCATATCATGGGAATATTTCACCATTTCTGCTCTGGTTTTCAGAGTATGACACCAAAACACCCACCTGATGATATCCTTTCAAGAGCAAAGGCAGCAATTTGCAGAGTTCCGCTTCTTTGGGGAAGTGAGAAATTGCTGAGCTGCCACCAAGTCCTGCAGTGTCCCTGTCACCTGCAGAGTCACCACATACTTGCCACGGTAGCGGGCATTGTGACAAAGGTTCTATGTCAGCTGGGTGTGGCAGCCAGGCGCCCCCTAGGGGATGGGGAGCCTGTCAGCCCCGGGCCTCTCACTGCCTGCTGTCCCTGCTGTCACCAGCCAGGCCTCTGAATATTGGTCAAACCATGCCCAGACTTGGGGCCAATTTTGCCCAAAGTCTTGAAAAGACAAGTCGGGAAGAAAGATATTGGACAGAGGGAGAAAGCGAAGGGAGCAGGAGAAAGGGAAGGAAGAATAAAAAGTAGTGTTGGGCTTCAGGAGTGAGATGGAGGCATTGCAGGAAAAGAGGCAGGAAGCAGGAGAGTGAGAGAAAAGGAAAGTAGAGACATGCAGCCAGACGAGGGGTTAGTGAGGGAGGATGGGACAGAGAACAGGATGAGAAGGAAAGAAGGCAAGGCAAGGACAGGCAAGGACAGGCAAAGCAAGGCTAAGCTGCAGGACATTTTTTCGCTTTATACTTTATAGCACATTCGACTTCAGACTAGGAGTAAGGCCATAAGACAGTATGGATTAGGCCCAAGCAAAAACCCCAGCTACTTGACACACTATGACTAAGCCTAAAATACGCAGATCTCTCCATAAGGATGGTTTTTATACTGTGCTTCCACAATCTGCTGGCAGTACAAAGAAATAAGCTGCAGATCTCCTTAGGCTGAGTCACGGTGCTTTGGTGCAGGGACCATGCATATCATGGGAATATTTCACCATTTCTGCTCTGGTTTTCAGAGTATGACACCAAAACACTCACCTGATGATATCCTTTCAAGAGCAAAGGCAGCAATTTGCAGAATTCCGCTTCATTGGGGAAGGGAGAAATTGCTGAGCTGCCACCAAGTCCTGCAGTGTCCCTGTCACCTGTAAAGTCACCAGATATTCGCCACGGTAGCGGGCATTGTGACAAAGGTTCTATGTCAGCTGGGTGTGGCAGCCAGGCGCCCCCTAGGGGATGGGGAGCCTGTCGGCCCCGGGCCTGTCACTGCCTGCTGCCCCTGCTGTCACCAGCCAGGCCTCTGAAAATTGGTCAAACCATGCCCAGACTTGGGGCCAATTTTGCCCAAAGTCTTGAAAAGACAAGTCGGGAAGAAAGATATGGGACAGAGGGAGAAAGCGAAGGGAGCAGGAGAAAGGGAAGGAAGAATAAAAAGTAGTGTTGGGCTTCAGGAGTGAGATGGAGGAATTGCAGGAAAAGAGGCAGGAAGCAGGAGAGTGAGAGAAAAGGAAAGTAGAGACATGCAGCCAGACAAGGGGTTAGTGAGGGAGGATGGGACAGAGAACAGGATGAGAAGGAAAGAAGGCAAGGCAAGGACAGGCAAGGACAGGCAAAGCAAGGCTAACCTGCAGGACATGTTTTCGCTTTATAGTTTCTAGCACATTCGTCTTCAGACTAGGAGTAAGGCCATAAGACCGAATGGATTAGGCCCAAGCAAAAACCCCAGCTACTTGACACACTAAGACTAAGCCTAAAATACGCAGATCTCTCCATAAGGATGGTTTTTATACTGTGCTTCCACAATCTGCTGGCAGTACAAAAAAATAAGCTGCAGATCTCCTTAGGCTGAGTCATGGTGCTTTGGTGAAGGGACCATGCATATCATGGGAATAGTTCACCATTTCTGCTCTGGTTTTCAGAGTATGACACCAAAACACCCACCTGATGATATCCTTTCAAGAGCAAAGGCAGCAATTTGCAGAATTCCGCTTCTTTGGGGAAGTGAGAAATTGCTGAGCTGCCACCAAGTCCTGCAGTGTCCCTGTCACCTGCAGAGTCACCACATACTTGCCACGGTAGCGGGCATTGTGACAAAGGTTCTATGTCAGCTGGGTGTGGCAGCCAGGCGCCCCCTAGGGGATGGGGAGCCTGTCAGCCCCGGGCCTCTCACTGCCTGCTGTCCCTGCTGTCACCAGCCAGGCCTCTGAAAATTGGTCAAACCATGCCCAGACTTGGGGCCAATTTTGCCCAAAGTCTTGAAAAGACAAGTCGGGAAGAAAGATATTGGACAGAGGGAGAAAGCGAAGGGAGCAGGAGAAAGGGAAGGAAGAATAAAAAGTAGTGTTGGGCTTCAGGAGTGAGATGGAGGAATTCCAGGAAAAGAGGCAGGAAGCAGGAGAGTGAGAGAAAAGGAAAGTAGAGACATGCAGCCAGACGAGGGGTTAGTGAGGGAGGATGGGACAGAGAACAGGATGAGAAGGAAATAAGGCAAGGCAAGCACAGGCAAGGACAGGCAAAGTAAGGCTAGGCTGCAGGACATTTTTTCGCTTTATAGTTTCTAGCACATTCGTCTTCAGACTAGGAGTAAGGCCATAAGACCGTATGGATTAGGCCCAAGCAAAAACCCCAGATACTTGACACACTAAGACTAAGCCTAAAATACGCAGATCTCTCCATAAGGATGGTTTTTATACTGTGCTTCCACAATCTGCTGGCAGTACAAAGAAATAAGCTGCAGATCTCCTTAGGCTGAGTCATGGTGCTTTGGTGCAGGGACCATACATATCATGGGAATAGTTCACCATTTCTGCTCTGGTTTTCAGAGTATGACACCAAAACACTCACCTGATGATATCCTTTCAAGAGCAAAGGCAGCAATTTGCAGAATTCCGCTTCTTTGGGGAAGTGAGAAATTGCTGAGCTGCCACCAAGTCCTGCAGTGTCCCTGTCACCTGTAAAGTCACCAGATATTTGCCACGGTAGCGGGCATTGTGACAAAGGTTCTATGTCAGCTGGGTGTGGCAGCCAGGCGCCCCCTAGGGGATGGGGAGCATGTCAGCCCCGGGCCTGTCACTGCCTGCTGTCCCTGCTGTCACCAGCCAGGCCTCTGAAAATTGGTCAAACCATGCCCAGACTTGGGGCCAATTTGGCCCAAAGTCTTGAAAAGACAAGTCGGGAAGAAAGATATGGGACAGAGGGAGAAAGCGAAGGGAGCAGGAGAAAGGGAAGGAAGAATAAAAAGTAGTGTTGGGCTTCAGGAGTGAGATGGAGGAATTGCAGGAAAAGAGGCAGGAAGCAGGAGAATGAGAGAAAAGGAAAGTAGAGACATGCAGCCAGACGAGGGGTTAGTGAGGGAGGATGGGACAGAGAACAGGATGAGAAGGAAAGAAGGCAAGGCAAGGACAGGCAAAGCAAGGCTAAGCTGCAGGACATGTTTTCGCTTTATAGTTTCTAGCACATTCGTCTTCAGACTAGGAGTAAGGCCATAAGACCGTATGGATTAGGCCCAAGCAAAAACCCCAGATACTTGACACACTAAGACTAAGCCTAAAATACGCAGATCTCTCCATAAGGATGGTTTTTATACTGTGCTTCCACAATCTGCTGGCAGTACAAAAAAATAAGCTGCAGATCTCCTTAGGCTGAGTCATGGTGCTTTGGTGCAGGGACCATGCATATCATGGGAATATTTCACCATTTCTGCTCTGGTTTTCAGAGTATGACACCAAAACACCCACCTGATGATATCCTTTCAAGAGCAAAGGCAGCAATTTGCAGAGTTCCGCTTCTTTGGGGAAGTGAGAAATTGCTGAGCTGCCACCAAGTCCTGCAGTGTCCCTGTCACCTGCAGAGTCACCACATACTTGCCACGGTAGCGGGCATTGTGACAAAGGTTCTATGTCAGCTGGGTGTGGCAGCCAGGCGCCCCCTAGGGGATGGGGAGCCTGTCAGCCCCGGGCCTCTCACTGCCTGCTGTCCCTGCTGTCACCAGCCAGGCCTCTGAAAATTGGTCAAACCATGCCCAGACTTGGGGCCAATTTGGCCCAAAGTCTTGAAAAGACAAGTCGGGAAGAAAGATATGGGACAGAGGGAGAAAGCGAAGGGAGGAGGAGAAAGGGAAGGAAGAATAAAAAGTAGTGTTGGGCTTCAGGAGTGAGATGGAGGCATTGCAGGAAAAGAGGCAGGAAGCAGGAGAGTGAGAGAAAAGGAAAGTAGAGACATGCAGCCAGACGAGGGGTTAGTGAGGGAGGATGGGACAGAGAACAGGATGAGAAGGAAATAAGGCAAGGCAAGGACAGGCAAAGCAAGGCTAAGCTGCAGGACATGTTTTCGCTTTATAGTTTCTAGCACATTCGTCTTCAGACTAGGAATAAGGCCATAAGACCGTATGGATTAGGCCCAAGCAAAAATCCCAGCTACTTGACACACTAAGACTAAGCCTAAAATACGCAGATCTCTCCATAAGGATGGTTTTTATACTGTGCTTCCACAATCTGCTGGCAGTACAAAAAAATAAGCTGCAGATCTCCTTAGGCTGAGTCATGGTGCTTTGGTGCAGGGACCATGCATATCATGGGAATATTTCACCATTTCTGCTCTGGTTTTCAGAGTATGACACCAAAACACCCACCTGATGATATCCTTTCAAGAGCAAAGGCAGCAATTTGCAGAATTCCGCTTCTTTGGGGAAGTGAGAAATTGCTGAGCTGCCACCAAGTCCTGCAGTGTCCCTGTCACCTGCAGAGTCACCACATACTCGCCACGGTAGCGGGCATTGTGACAAAGGTTCTATGTCAGCTGGGTGTGGCAGCCAGGCGCCCCCTAGGGGATGGGGAGCCTGTCAGCCCCGGGCCTCTCACTGCCTGCTGTCCCTGCTGTCACCAGCCAGGCCTCTGAAAATTGGTCAAACCATGCCCAGACTTGGGGCCAATTTGGCCCAAAGTCTTGAAAAGACAAGTCGGGAAGAAAGATATGGGACAGAGGGAGAAAGCGAAGGGAGGAGGAGAAAGGGAAGGAAGAATAAAAAGTAGTGTTGGGCTTCAGGAGTGAGATGGAGGCATTGCAGGAAAAGAGGCAGGAAGCAGGAGAGTGAGAGAAAAGGAAAGTAGAGACATGCAGCCAGACGAGGGGTTAGTGAGGGAGGATGGGACAGAGAACAGGATGAGAAGGAAATAAGGCAAGGCAAGGACAGGCAAAGCAAGGCTAAGCTGCAGGACATGTTTTCGCTTTATAGTTTCTAGCACATTCGTCTTCAGACTAGGAATAAGGCCATAAGACCGTATGGATTAGGCCCAAGCAAAAATCCCAGCTACTTGACACACTAAGACTAAGCCTAAAATACGCAGATCTCTCCATAAGGATGGTTTTTATACTGTGCTTCCACAATCTGCTGGCAGTACAAAAAAATAAGCTGCAGATCTCCTTAGGCTGAGTCATGGTGCTTTGGTGCAGGGACCATGCATATCATGGGAATATTTCACCATTTCTGCTCTGGTTTTCAGAGTATGACACCAAAACACCCACCTGATGATATCCTTTCAAGAGCAAAGGCAGCAATTTGCAGAGTTCCGCTTCTTTGGGGAAGTGAGAAATTGCTGAGCTGCCACCAAGTCCTGCAGTGTCCCTGTCACCTGCAGAGTCACCACATACTTGCCACGGTAGCGGGCATTGTGACAAAGGTTCTATGTCAGCTGGGTGTGGCAGCCAGGCGCCCCCTAGGGGATGGGGAGCCTGTCAGCCCCGGGCCTCTCACTGCCTGCTGTCCCTGCTGTCACCAGCCAGGCCTCTGAATATTGGTCAAACCATGCCCAGACTTGGGGCCAATTTTGCCCAAAGTCTTGAAAAGACAAGTCGGGAAGAAAGATATTGGACAGAGGGAGAAAGCGAAGGGAGCAGGAGAAAGGGAAGGAAGAATAAAAAGTAGTGTTGGGCTTCAGGAGTGAGATGGAGGCATTGCAGGAAAAGAGGCAGGAAGCAGGAGAGTGAGAGAAAAGGAAAGTAGAGACATGCAGCCAGACGAGGGGTTAGTGAGGGAGGATGGGACAGAGAACAGGATGAGAAGGAAAGAAGGCAAGGCAAGGACAGGCAATGACAGGCAAAGCAAGGCTAAGCTGCAGGACATTTTTTCGCTTTATACTTTATAGCACATTCGACTTCAGACTAGGAGTAAGGCCATAAGACAGTATGGATTAGGCCCAAGCAAAAACCCCAGCTACTTGACACACTATGACTAAGCCTAAAATACGCAGATCTCTCCATAAGGATGGTTTTTATACTGTGCTTCCACAATCTGCTGGCAGTACAAAGAAATAAGCTGCAGATCTCCTTAGGCTGAGTCACGGTGCTTTGGTGCAGGGACCATGCATATCATGGGAATATTTCACCATTTCTGCTCTGGTTTTCAGAGTATGACACCAAAACACTCACCTGATGATATCCTTTCAAGAGCAAAGGCAGCAATTTGCAGAATTCCGCTTCATTGGGGAAGGGAGAAATTGCTGAGCTGCCACCAAGTCCTGCAGTGTCCCTGTCACCTGTAAAGTCACCAGATATTCGCCACGGTAGCGGGCATTGTGACAAAGGTTCTATGTCAGCTGGGTGTGGCAGCCAGGCGCCCCCTAGGGGATGGGGAGCCTGTCGGCCCCGGGCCTGTCACTGCCTGCTGCCCCTGCTGTCACCAGCCAGGCCTCTGAAAATTGGTCAAACCATGCCCAGACTTGGGGCCAATTTTGCCCAAAGTCTTGAAAAGACAAGTCGGGAAGAAAGATATGGGACAGAGGGAGAAAGCGAAGGGAGCAGGAGAAAGGGAAGGAAGAATAAAAAGTAGTGTTGGGCTTCAGGAGTGAGATGGAGGAATTGCAGGAAAAGAGGCAGGAAGCAGGAGAGTGAGAGAAAAGGAAAGTAGAGACATGCAGCCAGACAAGGGGTTAGTGAGGGAGGATGGGACAGAGAACAGGATGAGAAGGAAAGAAGGCAAGGCAAGGACAGGCAAGGACAGGCAAAGCAAGGCTAACCTGCAGGACATGTTTTCGCTTTATAGTTTCTAGCACATTCGTCTTCAGACTAGGAGTAAGGCCATAAGACCGAATGGATTAGGCCCAAGCAAAAACCCCAGCTACTTGACACACTAAGACTAAGCCTAAAATACGCAGATCTCTCCATAAGGATGGTTTTTATACTGTGCTTCCACAATCTGCTGGCAGTACAAAAAAATAAGCTGCAGATCTCCTTAGGCTGAGTCATGGTGCTTTGGTGAAGGGACCATGCATATCATGGGAATAGTTCACCATTTCTGCTCTGGTTTTCAGAGTATGACACCAAAACACCCACCTGATGATATCCTTTCAAGAGCAAAGGCAGCAATTTGCAGAATTCCGCTTCTTTGGGGAAGTGAGAAATTGCTGAGCTGCCACCAAGTCCTGCAGTGTCCCTGTCACCTGCAGAGTCACCACATACTTGCCACGGTAGTGGGCATTGTGACAAAGGTTCTATGTCAGCTGGGTGTGGCAGCCAGGCGCCCCCTAGGGGATGGGGAGCCTGTCAGCCCCGGGCCTCTCACTGCCTGCTGTCCCTGCTGTCACCAGCCAGGCCTCTGAAAATTGGTCAAACCATGCCCAGACTTGGGGCCAATTTTGCCCAAAGTCTTGAAAAGACAAGTCGGGAAGAAAGATATTGGACAGAGGGAGAAAGCGAAGGGAGCAGGAGAAAGGGAAGGAAGAATAAAAAGTAGTGTTGGGCTTCAGGAGTGAGATGGAGGAATTCCAGGAAAAGAGGCAGGAAGCAGGAGAGTGAGAGAAAAGGAAAGTAGAGACATGCAGCCAGACGAGGGGTTAGTGAGGGAGGATGGGACAGAGAACAGGATGAGAAGGAAATAAGGCAAGGCAAGCACAGGCAAGGACAGGCAAAGTAAGGCTAGGCTGCAGGACATTTTTTCGCTTTATAGTTTCTAGCACATTCGTCTTCAGACTAGGAGTAAGGCCATAAGACCGTATGGATTAGGCCCAAGCAAAAACCCCAGATACTTGACACACTAAGACTAAGCCTAAAATACGCAGATCTCTCCATAAGGATGGTTTTTATACTGTGCTTCCACAATCTGCTGGCAGTACAAAAAAATAAGCTGCAGATCTCCTTAGGCTGAGTCATGGTGCTTTGTTGCAGGGACCATGCATATCATGGCAATATTTCACCATTTCTGCTCTGGTTTTCAGAGTATGACACCAAAACACCCTCCTGATGATATCCTTTCAAGAGCAAAGGCAGCAATTTGCAGAGTTCCGCTTCTTTGGGGAAGTGAGAAATTGCTGAGCTGCCACCAAGTCCTGCAGTGTCCCTGTCACCTGCAGAGTCACCACATACTTGCCACGGTAGCGGGCATTGTGACAAAGGTTCTATGTCAGCTGGGTGTGGCAGCCAGGCGCCCCCTAGGGGATGGGGAGCCTGTCAGCCCCGGGCCTCTCACTGCCTGCTGTCCCTGCTGTCACCAGCCAGGCCTCTGAATATTGGTCAAACCATGCCCAGACTTGGGGCCAATTTTGCCCAAAGTCTTGAAAAGACAAGTCGGGAAGAAAGATATTGGACAGAGGGAGAAAGCGAAGGGAGCAGGAGAAAGGGAAGGAAGAATAAAAAGTAGTGTTGGGCTTCAGGAGTGAGATGGAGGCATTGCAGGAAAAGAGGCAGGAAGCAGGAGAGTGAGAGAAAAGGAAAGTAGAGACATGCAGCCAGACGAGGGGTTAGTGAGGGAGGATGGGACAGAGAACAGGATGAGAAGGAAAGAAGGCAAGGCAAGGACAGGCAAGGACAGGCAAAGCAAGGCTAAGCTGCAGGACATTTTTTCGCTTTATACTTTATAGCACATTCGACTTCAGACTAGGAGTAAGGCCATAAGACAGTATGGATTAGGCCCAAGCAAAAACCCCAGCTACTTGACACACTATGACTAAGCCTAAAATACGCAGATCTCTCCATAAGGATGGTTTTTATACTGTGCTTCCACAATCTGCTGGCAGTACAAAGAAATAAGCTGCAGATCTCCTTAGGCTGAGTCACGGTGCTTTGGTGCAGGGACCATGCATATCATGGGAATATTTCACCATTTCTGCTCTGGTTTTCAGAGTATGACACCAAAACACTCACCTGATGATATCCTTTCAAGAGCAAAGGCAGCAATTTGCAGAATTCCGCTTCATTGGGGAAGGGAGAAATTGCTGAGCTGCCACCAAGTCCTGCAGTGTCCCTGTCACCTGTAAAGTCACCAGATATTCGCCACGGTAGCGGGCATTGTGACAAAGGTTCTATGTCAGCTGGGTGTGGCAGCCAGGCGCCCCCTAGGGGATGGGGAGCCTGTCGGCCCCGGGCCTGTCACTGCCTGCTGCCCCTGCTGTCACCAGCCAGGCCTCTGAAAATTGGTCAAACCATGCCCAGACTTGGGGCCAATTTTGCCCAAAGTCTTGAAAAGACAAGTCGGGAAGAAAGATATGGGACAGAGGGAGAAAGCGAAGGGAGCAGGAGAAAGGGAAGGAAGAATAAAAAGTAGTGTTGGGCTTCAGGAGTGAGATGGAGGAATTGCAGGAAAAGAGGCAGGAAGCAGGAGAGTGAGAGAAAAGGAAAGTAGAGACATGCAGCCAGACAAGGGGTTAGTGAGGGAGGATGGGACAGAGAACAGGATGAGAAGGAAAGAAGGCAAGGCAAGGACAGGCAAGGACAGGCAAAGCAAGGCTAACCTGCAGGACATGTTTTCGCTTTATAGTTTCTAGCACATTCGTCTTCAGACTAGGAGTAAGGCCATAAGACCGAACGGATTAGGCCCAAGCAAAAACCCCAGCTACTTGACACACTAAGACTAAGCCTAAAATACGCAGATCTCTCCATAAGGATGGTTTTTATACTGTGCTTCCACAATCTGCTGGCAGTACAAAAAAATAAGCTGCAGATCTCCTTAGGCTGAGTCATGGTGCTTTGGTGAAGGGACCATGCATATCATGGGAATAGTTCACCATTTCTGCTCTGGTTTTCAGAGTATGACACCAAAACACCCACCTGATGATATCCTTTCAAGAGCAAAGGCAGCAATTTGCAGAATTCCGCTTCTTTGGGGAAGTGAGAAATTGCTGAGCTGCCACCAAGTCCTGCAGTGTCCCTGTCACCTGCAGAGTCACCACATACTTGCCACGGTAGTGGGCATTGTGACAAAGGTTCTATGTCAGCTGGGTGTGGCAGCCAGGCGCCCCCTAGGGGATGGGGAGCCTGTCAGCCCCGGGCCTCTCACTGCCTGCTGTCCCTGCTGTCACCAGCCAGGCCTCTGAAAATTGGTCAAACCATGCCCAGACTTGGGGCCAATTTTGCCCAAAGTCTTGAAAAGACAAGTCGGGAAGAAAGATATTGGACAGAGGGAGAAAGCGAAGGGAGCAGGAGAAAGGGAAGGAAGAATAAAAAGTAGTGTTGGGCTTCAGGAGTGAGATGGAGGAATTCCAGGAAAAGAGGCAGGAAGCAGGAGAGTGAGAGAAAAGGAAAGTAGAGACATGCAGCCAGACGAGGGGTTAGTGAGGGAGGATGGGACAGAGAACAGGATGAGAAGGAAATAAGGCAAGGCAAGCACAGGCAAGGACAGGCAAAGTAAGGCTAGGCTGCAGGACATTTTTTCGCTTTATAGTTTCTAGCACATTCGTCTTCAGACTAGGAGTAAGGCCATAAGACCGTATGGATTAGGCCCAAGCAAAAACCCCAGATACTTGACACACTAAGACTAAGCCTAAAATACGCAGATCTCTCCATAAGGATGGTTTTTATACTGTGCTTCCACAATCTGCTGGCAGTACAAAGAAATAAGCTGCAGATCTCCTTAGGCTGAGTCATGGTGCTTTGGTGCAGGGACCATACATATCATGGGAATAGTTCACCATTTCTGCTCTGGTTTTCAGAGTATGACACCAAAACACTCACCTGATGATATCCTTTCAAGAGCAAAGGCAGCAATTTGCAGAATTCCGCTTCTTTGGGGAAGTGAGAAATTGCTGAGCTGCCACCAAGTCCTGCAGTGTCCCTGTCACCTGTAAAGTCACCAGATATTTGCCACGGTAGCGGGCATTGTGACAAAGGTTCTATGTCAGCTGGGTGTGGCAGCCAGGCGCCCCCTAGGGGATGGGGAGCATGTCAGCCCCGGGCCTGTCACTGCCTGCTGTCCCTGCTGTCACCAGCCAGGCCTCTGAAAATTGGTCAAACCATGCCCAGACTTGGGGCCAATTTGGCCCAAAGTCTTGAAAAGACAAGTCGGGAAGAAAGATATGGGACAGAGGGAGAAAGCGAAGGGAGCAGGAGAAAGGGAAGGAAGAATAAAAAGTAGTGTTGGGCTTCAGGAGTGAGATGGAGGAATTGCAGGAAAAGAGGCAGGAAGCAGGAGAATGAGAGAAAAGGAAAGTAGAGACATGCAGCCAGACGAGGGGTTAGTGAGGGAGGATGGGACAGAGAACAGGATGAGAAGGAAAGAAGGCAAGGCAAGGACAGGCAAAGCAAGGCTAAGCTGCAGGACATGTTTTCGCTTTATAGTTTCTAGCACATTCGTCTTCAGACTAGGAATAAGGCCATAAGACCGTATGGATTAGGCCCAAGCAAAAACCCCAGCTACTTGACACACTAAGACTAAGCCTAAAATACGCAGATCTCTCCATAAGGATGGTTTTTATACTGTGCTTCCACAATCTGCTGGCAGTACAAAGAAATAAGCTGCAGATCTCCTTAGGCTGAGTCATGGTGCTTTGTTGCAGGGACCATGCATATCATGGGAATATTTCACCATTTCTGCTCTGGTTTTCAGAGTATGACACCAAAACACCCACCTGATGATATCCTTTCAAGAGCAAAGGCAGCAATTTGCAGAGTTCCGCTTCTTTGGGGAAGTGAGAAATTGCTGAGCTGCCACCAAGTCCTGCAGTGTCCCTGTCACCTGCAGAGTCACCACATACTTGCCACGGTAGCGGGCATTGTGACAAAGGTTCTATGTCAGCTGGGTGTGGCAGCCAGGCGCCCCCTAGGGGATGGGGAGCCTGTCAGCCCCGGGCCTCTCACTGCCTGCTGTCCCTGCTGTCACCAGCCAGGCCTCTGAATATTGGTCAAACCATGCCCAGACTTGGGGCCAATTTGGCCCAAAGTCTTGAAAAGACAAGTCGGGAAGAAAGATATTGGACAGAGGGAGAAAGCGAAGGGAGCAGGAGAAAGGGAAGGAAGAATAAAAAGTAGTGTTGGGCTTCAGGAGTGAGATGGAGGAATTGCAGGAAAAGAGGCAGGAAGCAGGAGAGTGAGAGAAAAGGAGAGACATGCAGCCAGACGAGGGGTTGGTGAGGGAGGATGGGACAGAGAACAGGATGAGAAGGAAATAAGGCAAGGCAAGGACAGGCAAGGACAGGCAAAGCAAGGCTAACCTGCAGGACATGTTTTTGCTTTATAGTTTCTAGCACATTCGTCTTCAGACTAGGAGTAAGGCCATAAGACCGTATGGATTAGGCCCAAGCAAAAACCCCAGCTACTTGAGACACTAAGACTAAGCCTAAAATACGCAGATCTCTCCATAAGGATGGTTTTTATACTGTGGTTCCACAATCTGCTGGCAGTACAAAGAAATAAGCTGCAGATCTCCTTAGGCTGAGTCACGGTGCTTTGGTGCAGGGATCATGCATATCATGGGAATAGTTCACCATTTCTGCTCTGGTTTTCAGAGTATGACACCAAAACACCCACCTGATGATATCCTTTCAAGAGCAAAGGCAGCAATTTGCAGAATTCCGCTTCTTTGGGGAAGTGAGGAATTGCTGAGCTGCCACCAAGTCCTGCAGTGTCCCTGTCACCTGCAGAGTCACCACATACTCGCCACGGTAGCGGGCATTGTGACAAAGGTTCTATGTCAACTGGGTGTGGCCGCCAGGCGCCCCCTAGGAGATGGGGAGCCTGTCAGCCCCGGGCCTGTCACTGCCTGCTGTCCCTGCTGTCACCAGCCAGGCCTCTGAAAATTGGTCAAACCATGCCCAGACTTGGGGCCAATTTGGCCCAAAGTCTTGAAAAGACAAGTCGGGAAGAAAGATATGGGACAGAGGGAGAAAGCGAAGGGAGCAGGAGAAAGGGAAGGAAGAATAAAAAGTAGTGTTGGGCTTCAGGAGTGAGATGGAGGAATTGCAGGAAAAGAGGCAGGAAGCAGGAGAGTGAGAGAAAAGGAAAGTAGAGACATGCAGCCAGACGAGGGGTTAGTGAGGGAGGATGGGACAGAGAACAGGATGAGAAGGAAATAAGGCAAGGCAAGCACAGGCAAGGACAGGCAAAGCAAGGCTAGGCTGCAGGACATTTTTTCGCTTTATAGTTTCTAGCACATTCGTCTTCAGACTAGGAGTAAGGCCATAAGACCGTATGGATTAGGCCCAAGCAAAAACCCCAGATACTTGAGACACTAAGACTAAGCCTAAAATACGCAGATCTCTCCCTAAGGATGGTTTTTATACTGTGGTTCCACAATCTGCTGGCAGTACAAAAAAGTAAGCTGCAGATCTCCTTAGGCTGAGTCCTGGTGCTTTGGTGCAGGGACCATGCATATCATGGGAATAGTTCACTATTTCTGCTCTGGTTTTCAGAGTATGACACCAAAACACTCACCTGATGATATCTTTTCAAGAGCAAAGGCAGCAATTTGCAGAATTCCGCTTCTTTGGGGAAGGGAGAAATTGCTGAGCTGCCACCAAGTCCTGCAGTGTCCCTGTCACCTGTAAAGTCACCAGATATTCGCCACGGTAGCGGGCATTGTGACAAAGGTTCTATGTCAGCTGGGTGTGGCCGCCAGGCGCCCCCTAGGAGATGGGGAGCCTGTCAGCCCCGGGCCTGTCACTGCCTGCTGTACCTGCTGTCACCAGCCAGGCCTCTGAAAATTGGTCAAACCATGCCCAGACTTGGGGCCAATTTGGCCCAAAGTCTTGAAAAGACAAGTCGGGAAGAAAGATATGGGACAGAGGGAGAAAGCGAAGGGAGCAGGAGAAAGGGAAGGAAGAATAAAAAGTAGTGTTGGGCTTCAGGAGTGAGATGGAGGAATTGCAGGAAAAGAGGCAGGAAGCAGGAGAATGAGAGAAAAGGAAAGTAGAGACATGCAGCCAGACGAGGGGTTAGTGAGGGAGGATGGGACAGAGAACAGGATGAGAAGGAAATAAGGCAAGGCAAGGACAGGCAAGGACAGGCAAAGCAAGGCTAGGCTGCAGGACATGTTATAGCTTTATAGTTTCCAGCACATTCGTCTTTAGACTAGGAGTAAGGCCATAAGACCGTATGGATTAGGCCCAAGCAAAAACCCCAGCTACTTGAGACACTAAGACTAAGCCTAAAATACGCAGATCTCTCCATAAGGATGGTTTTTATACTGTGCTTCCACAGTCTGCTGGCAGTACAAAAAAATAAGCTGCAGATCTCCTTAGGCTGAGTCATGGTGCTTTGTTGCAGGGACCATGCATATCATGGGAATAGTTCACCATTTCTGCTCTGGTTTTCAGAGTATGACACCAAAACACCCACCTGATGATATCCTTTCAAGAGCAAAGGCAGCAATTTGCAGAATTCCGCTTCTTTGGGGAAGTGAGAAATTGCTGAGCTGCCACCAAGTCCTGCAGTGTCCCTGTCACCTGCAGAGTCACCACATACTCGCCACGGTAGCGGGCATTGTGACAAAGGTTCTATGTCAGCTGGGTGTGGCAGCCAGGCGCCCCCTAGGGGATGGGGAGCCTGTCAGCCCCGGGCCTGTCAGTGCCTGCTGTCCCTGCTGTCACCAGCCAGGCCTCTGAAAATTGGTCAAACCATGCCCAGACTTGGGGCCAATTTGGCCCAAAGTCTTGAAAAGACAAGTCGGGAAGAAAGATATGGGACAGAGGGAGAAAGCGAAGGGAGCAGGAGAAAGGGAAGGAAGAATAAAAAGTAGTGTTGGGCTTCAGGAGTGAGATGGAGGCATTGCAGGAAAAGAGGCAGGAAGCAGGAGAGTGATAGAAAAGGAAAGACGAGACATGCAGCCAGACGAGGGGTTAGTGAGAGAGGATGGGACAGAGAACAGGATGAGAAGGAAATAAGGCAAGGCAAGGACAGGCAAAGCAAGGCTAAGCTGCAGGACATGTTTTCGCTTTATAGTTTCTAGCACATTCGTCTTCAGACTAGGAGTAAGGCCATAAGACCGTATGGATTAGGCCCAAGCAAAAATCCCAGCTACTTGACACACTAAGACTAAGCCTAAAATACGCAGATCTCTCCATAAGGATGGTTTTTATACTGTGCTTCCACAATCTGCTGGCAGTACAAAAAAATAAGCTGCAGATCTCCTTAGGATGAATCATGATGCTTTGGTGCAGGGACCATGCATATCATGGGAATATTTCAACATTTCTGCTCTGGTTTTCAGAGTATGACACCAAAACACCCACCTGATGATATCCTTTCAAGAGCAAAGGCAGCAATTTGCAGAATTCCGCTTCTTTGGGGAAGTGAGAAATTGCTGAGCTGCCACCAAGTCCTGCAGTGTCCCTGTCACCTGCAGAGTCACCACATACTCGCCACGGTAGCGGGCATTGTGACAAAGGTTCTATGTCAACTGGGTGTGGCCGCCAGGCGCCCCCTAGGAGATGGGGAGCCTGTCAGCCCCGGGCCTCTCACTGCCTGCTGTCCCTGCTGTCACCAGCCAGGCCTCTGAAAATTGGTCAAACCATGCCCAGACTTGGGGCCAATTTGGCCCAAAGTCTTGAAAAGACAAGTCGGGAAGAAAGATATGGGACAGAGGGAGAAAGCGAAGGGAGCAGGAGAAAGGGAAGGAAGAATAAAAAGTAGTGTTGGGCTTCAGGAGTGAGATGGAGGAATTGCAGGAAAAGAGGCAGGAAGCAGGAGAGTGAGAGAAAAGGAAAGTAGAGACATGCAGCCAGACGAGGGGTTAGTGAGGGAGGATGGGACAGAGAACAGGATGAGAAGGAAATAAGGCAAGGCAAGCACAGACAAGGACAGGCAAAGCAAGGCTAGGCTGCAGGACATTTTTTCGCTTTATAGTTTCTAGCACATTCGTCTTCAGACTAGGAGTAAGGCCATAAGACCGTATGGATTAGGCCCAAGCAAAAACCCCAGCTACTTGAGACACTAAGACTAAGCCTAAAATACGCAGATATCTCCCTAAGGATGGTTTTTATACTGTGGTTCCACAATCTGCTGGCAGTACAAAAAAATAAGCTGCAGATCTCCTTAGGCTGAGTTACGGTGCTTTGGTGCAGGGACCATGCATATCATGGGAATAGTTCACCATTTCTGCTCTGGTTTTCAGAGTATGACACCAAAACACTCACCTGATGATATCCTTTCAAGAGCAAAGGCAGCAATTTGCAGAATTCCGCTTCTTTGGGGAAGTGAGAAATTGCTGAGCTGCCACCAAGTCCTGCAGTGTCCCTGTCACCTGTAAAGTCACCAGATATTCGCCACGGTAGCGGGCATTGTGACAAAGGTTCTATGTCAGCTGGGTGTGGCCGCCAGGCGCCCCCTAGGGGATGGGGAGCATGTCAGCCCCGGGCCTGTCACTGCCTGCTGTCCCTGCTGTCACCAGCCAGGCCTCTGAAAATTGGTCAAACCATGCCCAGACTTGGGGCCAATTTGGCCCAAAGTCTTGAAAAGACAAGTCGGGAAGAAAGATATGGGACAGAGGGAGAAAGCGAAGGGAGCATGACAAAGGGAAGGAAGAATAAAAAGTAGTGTTGGGCTTCAGGAGTGAGATGGAGGAATTGCAGGAAAAGAGGCAGGAAGCAGGAGAATGAGAGAAAAGGAAAGTAGAGACATGCAGCCAGACGAGGGGTTAGTGAGGGAGGACGGGACAGAGAACAGGATGAGAAGGAAATAAGGCAAGGCAAAGACAGGCAAGGACAGGCAAAGCAAGGCTAGGCTGCAGGACATGTTATAGCTTTATAGTTTCCAGCACATTCGTCTACAGACTAGGAGTAAGGCCATAAGACCGTATGGATTAGGCCCAAGCAAAAACCCCAGCTACTTGAGACACTAAGACTAAGCCTAAAATACGCAGATCTCTCCATAAGGATGGTTTTTATACTGTGCTTCCACAGTCTGCTGGCAGTACAAAAAAATAAGCTGCAGATGTCCTTAGGCTGAGTCATGGTGCTTTGTTGCAGGGACCATGCATATCATGGGAATAGTTCACCATTTCTGCTCTGGTTTTCAGAGTATGACACCAAAACACTCACCTGATGATATCCTTTCAAGAGCAAAGGCAGCAATTTGCAGAATTCCGCTTCTTTGGGGAAGTGAGAAATTGCTGAGCTGCCACCAAGTCCTGCAGTGTCCCTGTCACCTGTAAAGTCATCAGATATTCGCCACGGTAGCGGGCATTGTGACAAAGGTTCTATGTCAGCTGGGTGTGGCAGCCAGGCGCCCCCTAGAGGATGGGGAGCCTGTCAGCCCCGGGCCTCTCACTGCCTGCTGTCCCTGCTGTCACCAGCCAGGCCTCTGAAAATTGGTCAAACCATGCCCAGACTTGGGGCCAATTTGGCCCAAAGTCTTGAAAAGACAAGTCGGGAAGAAAGATATGGGACAGAGGGAGAAAGCGAAGGGAGCAGGAGAAAGGGAAGGAAGAATAAAAAGTAGTGTTGGGCTTCAGGAGTGAGATGGAGGAATTGCAGGAAAAGAGGCAGGAAGCAGGAGAGTGAGAGAAAAGCAAAGTAGAGACATGCAGCCAGACGAGGGGTTAGTGAGGGAGGATGGGACAGAGAACAGGATGAGAAGGAAAGAAGGCAAGGCAAGGACAGGCAAAGCAAGGCTAGGCTGCAGGACATTTTTTTGCTTTATAGTTTCTAGCACATTCGTCTTCAGACTAGGAGTAAGGCCATAAGACTGTAAGGATTAGGCCCAAGCAAAAACCCCAGCTACTTGAGACACTAAGACTAAGCCTAAAATACGCAGATCTCTCCATAAGGATGGTTTTTATACTGTGCTTCCACAATCTGCTGGCAGTACAAAAAAATAAGCTGCAGATCTCCTTAGGCTGACTCATGGTGCTTTGGTGCAGGGACCATGCATATCATGGGAATATTTCACCATTTCTGCTCTGGTTTTCAGAGTATGACACCAAAACACCCACCTGATGATATCCTTTCAAGAGCAAAGGCAGCAATTTGCAGAATTCCTCTTCTTTGGGGAAGTGAGAAATTACTGAGCTGACACCAAGTCCTGCGGTGTCCCTGTCACCTGTAAAGTCACCAGATATTCGCCACGGTAGCGGGCATTGTGACAAAGGTTCTATGTCAGCTGGGTGTGGCAGCCAGGCGCCCCCTAGGGGATGGGGAGCCTGTTAGCCCCGGGCCTGTCACTGCCTGCTGTCCCTGCTGTCACCAGCCAGGCCTCTGAAAATTGGTCAAACCATGCCCAGACTTGGGGCCAATTTGGCCCAAAGTCTTGAAAAGACAAGTCGGGAAGAAAGATATGGGACAGAGGGAGAAAGCGAAGGGAGCAGGAGAAAGGGAAGGAAGAATAAAAAGTAGTGTTGGGCTGCAGGAGTGAGATGGAGGAATTGCAGGAAAAGAGGCAGGAAGCAGGAGAGTGATAGAAAAGGAAAGACGAGACATGCAGCCAGACGAGGGGTTAGTGAGGGAGGATGGGACAGAGAACAGGATGAGAAGGAAATAAGGCAAGGCAAGGACAGGCAAGGACAGGCAAAGCAAGGCTAGGCTGCAGGACATTTTTTTGCTTTATAGTTTCTAGCACATTCGTCTTCAGACTAGGAGTAAGGCCATAAGACCGTATGGATTAGGCCCAAGCAAAAACCCCAGCTACTTGAGACGCTTAGACTAAGCCTAAAATACGCAGATCTCTCCATAAGGATGGTTTTTATACTGTGCTTCCACAATCTGCTGGCAGTACAAAAAAATAAGCTGCAGATCTCCTTAGGCTGAGTCATGGTGCTTTGGTGCAGGGACCATGCATATCATGGGAATATTTCAACATTTCTGCTCTGGTTTTCAGTGTATGACACCAAAACACCCACCTGATGATATCCTTTCAAGAGCAAAGGCAGCAACTTGCAGAATTCCGCTTCTCTGGGGAACTGAGAAATTGCTGAGCTGCCACCAAGTCCTGCAGTGTCCCTGTCACCTGCAGAGTCACCACATACTCGCCACGGTAGCGGGCATTGTGACAAAGGTTCTATGTCAGCTGGGTGTGGCAGCCAGGCGCCCCCTAGGGGATGGGGAGCCTGTCAGCCCCGGGCCTGTCACTGCCTGCTGTCCCTGCTGTCACCAGCCAGGCCTCTGAAAATTTCTCAAACCATGCCCAGACTTGGGGCCAATTTGGCCCAAAGTCTTGAAAAGACAAGTCTGGAAGAAAGATATGGGACAGAGGGAGAAAGCGAAGGGAGCAGGAGAAAGGGAAGGAAGAATAAAAAGTAGTGTTGGGCTTCAGGAGTGAGATGGAGGAATTGCATGAAAAGAGGCAGGAAGCAGGAGAGTGAGAGAAAAGGAAAGACAACACATGCAGCCATACGAGGGGTTAGTGAGAGAGGGTGGGACAGAGAACAGGATGAGAAGGAAATAAGGCAAGGCAAGGACAGGCAAGGACAGGCAAAGCAAGGCTAGGCTGCAGGACATTTTTTTGCTTTATAGTTTCTAGCACATTCGTCTTCAGACTAGGAGTAAGGCCATAAGACCGTATGGATTAGGCCCAAGCAAAAACCCCAGCTACTTGAGACGCTTAGACTAAGACTAAAATACGCAGATCTCTCCATAAGGATGGTTTTTATACTGTGCTTCCACAATCTGCTGGCAGTATAAAAAAATAAGCTGCAGATCTCCTTAGGCTGAGTCATGGTGCTTTGTTGCAGGGACCATGCATATCATGGGAATATTTCAACATTTCTGCTCTGGTTTTCAGTGTATGACACCAAAACACCCACCTGATGATATCCTTTCAAGAGCAAAGGCAGCAACTTGCAGAATTCCGCTTCTCTGGGGAACTGAGAAATTGCTGAGCTGCCACCAAGTCCTGCAGTGTCCCTGTCACCTGCAGAGTCACCACATACTCGCCACGGTAGCGGGCATTGTGACAAAGGTTCTATGTCAGCTGGGTGTGGCAGCCAGGCGCCCCCTAGGGGATGGGGAGCCTGTCAGCCCCGGGCCTGTCACTGCCTGCTGTCCCTGCTGTCACCAGCCAGGCCTCTGAAAATTGGTCAAACCATGGCCAGACTTGGGGCCAACTTGGCCCAAAGTCATGAAAAGACTAGTCGGGAAGAAAAATATGGGACAGAGGGAGAAAGCGAAGGGAGCAGGAGAAAGGGAAGGAAGAATAAAAAGTAGTGTTGGGCTGCAGGAGTGAGATGGAGGAATTGCCATTAAAGAGGCAGGAAGCAGGAGAGTGATAGAAAAGGAAAGTAGAGACATGCAGCCAGATGAGGGGTTAGTGAGAGAGGATGGGACAGAGAACAGGATGAGAAGGAAATAAGGCAAGGCAAGGACAGGCAAGGACAGGCAAAGCAAGGCTAGGCTGCAGGACATTTTTTCGCTTTATAGTTTCTAGCACATTCGTCTTCAGACTAGGAGTAAGGCCATAAGACCGTATGGATTAGGCCCAAGCAAAAACCCCAGCTACTGGAGACACTTAGACTTAGCCTAAAATACGCAGATCTCTCCATAAGGATGGTTTTTATACTGTGCTTCCACAATCTGCTGGCAGTACAAAAATATAAGCTGCAGATCTCCTTAGGCTGAGTCATGGTGCTTTGTTGCAGGGACCATGCATATCATGGGAATATTTCAACATATCTGCTCTGGTTTTCAGAGTATGACACCAAAACACCCACCTGATGATATCCTTTCAAGAGCAAAGGCAGCAATTTGCAGAATTCCGCTTCTTTTGGGAAGTGAGAAATTGCTGAGCTGACACCAAGTCCTGCAGTGTCCCTGTCACCTGCAGAGTCACCACATGCTCGCCACGGTAGCGGGCATTGTGACAAAGGTTCTATGTCAGCTGGGTGTGGCAGCCAGGCGCCCCTTAGGGGAAGGGGAGACTGTCAGCCCCGGGCCTGTCACTGCCTGCTGTCCCTGCTGTCACCAGCCAGGCCTCTGAAAATTGGTCAAACCATGCCCAGACTTGGGGCCAATTTGGCCCAAAGTCTTGAAAAGACAAGTCGGGAAGAAAGATATGGGACAGAGGGAGAAAGCGAAGGGAGCAGGAGAAAGGGAAGGAAGAATAAAAAGTAGTGTTGGGCTGCAGGAGTGAGATGGAGGAATTGCCATTAAAGAGGCAGGAAGCAGGAGAGCGATAGAAAAGGAAAGACGAGACATGCAGCCAGACGAGGGGTTAGTGAGAGGAGATTGGACAGAGAACAGGATGAGAAGGAAATAAGGCAAGGCAAGGACAGGCAAGGACAGGCAAAGCAAGGCTAGGCTGCAGGACATTTTTTTGCTTTATAGTTTCTAGCACATTCGTCTTCAGACTAGGAGTAAGGCCATAAGACCGTATGGATTAGGCCCAAGCAAAAACCCCAGCTACTTGAGACGCTTAGACTAAGACTAAAATACGCAGATCTCTACATAAGGATGGTTTTTATACTGTGCTTCCACAATCTGCTGGCAGTACAAAAACATAAGCTGCACATCTCCTTAGGCTGAGTCATGGTGCTTTGGTGCAGGGACCATGCATATCATGGGAATAGCTCACCATTTCTGCTCTGGTTTTCAGAGTATGACACCAAAACACCCACCTGATGACATCCTTTCAAGAGCAAAGGCAGCAATTTGCAGAATTCCGCTTCTTTGGGGAACTGAGAAATTGCTGAGCTGCCACCAAGTCCTGCAGTGTCCCTGTCACCTGCAGATTCACCACATACTCGCCACGGTAGCGGGCATTGTGACAAAGGTTCTATGTCAGCTGGGTGTGGCAGCCAGGCGCCCCCTAGGGGATGGGGAGCTTGTCAGCCCCGGGCCTGTCACTGCCTGCTGTCCCTGCTGTCACCAGCCAGGCCTCTGAAAATTGGTCAAACCATGCCCAGACTTGGGGCCAATTTGCCCCAAAGTCTTGAAAAGACAAGTCGGGAAGAAAGATATGGGACAGAGGGAGAAAGCGAAGGGAGCAGGAGAAAGGGAAGGAAGAATAAAAAGTAGTGTTGGGCTGCAGGAGTGAGATGGAGGAATTGCAAGAAAAGACGCAGGAAGCAGGAGAGTGAGAGAAAAGGAAAGACAACACATGCAGCCATACGAGGGGTTAGTGAGAGAGGGTGGGACAGAGAACAGGATGAGAAGGAAATAAGGCAAGGCAAGGACAGGCAAGGACAGGCAAAGCAAGGCTAGGCTGCAGGACATTTTTTCGCTTTATAGTTTCTAGCACATTCGTCTTCAGACTAGGAGTAAGGCCATAAGACCGTATGGATTAGGCCCAAGCAAAAACCCCAGCTACTTGAGACACTTAGACTAAGCCTAAAATACGCAGATCTCTCCATAAGGATGGTTTTTATACTGTGCTTCCACAATCTGCTGGCAGTACAAAAATATAAGGTGCAGATCTCCTTAGGCTGGGTCACGGTGCTTTGGTGCAGGGACCATGCATATCATGGGAATAGTTCACCATTTCTGCTCTGGTTTTCAGAATATGACACCAAAACACCCACCTGATGATATCCTTTCAAGAGCAAAGGCAGCAATTTGCAGAATTCCGCTTCTTTGTGGAACTGAGAAATTGCTGAGCTGACACCAAGTCCTGCAGTGTCCCTGTCACCTGCAGAGTCACCACATACTCGCCACGGTAGCGGGCATGGTGACAAAGGTTCTATGTCAGCTGGGTGTGGCAGCCAGGCGCCCCCTAGGGGATGGGGAGCCTGTCAGCCCCGGGCCTCTCACTGCCTGCTGTCCCTGCTGTCACCAGCCAGGCCTCTGAAAATTGGTCAAACCATGCCAAGACTTGGGGCCAATTTGGTCCAAAGTCTTGAAAAGACAAGTCGGGAAGAAAGATATGGGACAGAGGGAGAAAGCGAAGGGAGCAGGAGAAAGGGAAGGAAGAATAAAAAGTAGTGTTGGGCTGCAGGAGTGAGATGGAGGAATTGCCATTAAAGAGGCAGGAAGCAGGAGAGTGAGAGAAAAGGAAAGACGACACATGCAGCCATACGAGGGGTTAGTGAGAGAGGGTGTGACAGAGAACAGGATGAGAAGGAAATAAGGCAAGGCAAGGACAGGCAAGGACAGGCAAAGCAAGGCTAGGCTGCAGGACATGTTATAGCTTTATAGTTTCCAGCACATTCGTCTACAGACTAGGAGTAAGGCCATAAGACCGTATGGATTAGGCCCAAGCAAAAACCCCAGCTACTTGAGACACTAAGACTAAGCCTAAAATACGCAGATCTCTCCATAAGGATGGTTTCTATACTGTGGTTCCACAATCTGCTGGCAGTACAAAAATATAAGGTGCAGATCTCCTTAGGCTGAGTCATGCTGCTTTGGTGCAGGGACCATGCATATCATGGGAATATTTCACCATTTCTGCTCTGGTTTTCAGAGTATGACACCAAAACACCCACCTGATGATATCCTTTCAAGAGCAAAGGCAGCAATTTGCAGAATTCCGCTTCTTTTGGGAAGTGAGAAATTGCTGAGCTGACACCAAGTCCTGCAGTGTCCCTGTCACCTGCAGAGTCACCACATGCACGCCACGGTAGCAGGCATTGTGACAAAGGTTCTATGTCAGCTGGGTGTGGCAGCCAGGTGCCCCCTAGGGGATGGGGAGCCTGTCAGCCCCGGGCCTGTCACTGCCTGCTGTCCCTGCTGTCACCAGCCAGGCCTCTGAAAATTGGTCAAACCATGCCCAGACTTGGGGCCAATTTGGCCCAAAGTCTTGAAAAGACAAGTCGGGAAGAAAGATATGGGACAGAGGGAGAAAGCGAAGGGAGCAGGAGAAAGGGAAGGAAGAATAAAAAGTAGTGTTGGGCTTCAGGAGTGAGATGGAGGAATTGCAGGAAAAGAGGCAGAATGCAGGAGAGTGAGAGAAAAGGAAAGTAGAGACATGCAGACAGACGAGGGGTTAGTGAGGGAGGATGGGACAGAGAACAGGATGAGAAGGAAATAAGGCAAGGCAAGGACAGGCAAGGACAGGCAAAGCAAGGCTAAGCTGCAGGACATTTTTTCGCTTTATATTTTCTAGCACATTCGTCCTCGGACTACGAGGAAAGCCATAAGACCGTATGGATTAGTCCCAAGCAAAAACCCCAGCTACTTGAGACACTTAGACTAAGCCTAAAATACGCAGATCTCTCCATAAGGATGGTTTTTATACTGTGCTTCCACAATCTGCTGGCAGTACAAAAAAATAAGCTGCAGATCTCCTTAGGCTGAGTCATGGTGCTTTGGTGCAGGGACCATGCATATCATGGGAATAGTTCACCATTTCTGCTCTGGTTTTCAGAGTATGACACCAAAACACCCACCTGATGACATCCTTTCAAGAGCAAAGGCAGCAATTTGCAGAATTCCGCTTCTTTGGGGAATTGAGAAATTGCTGAGCTGACACCAAGTCCTGCAGTGTCCCTGTCACCTGCAGAGTCACCACATACTCGCCACGGTAGCGGGCATTGTGACAAAGGTTCTATGTCAGCTGGGTGTGGCAGCCAGGCGCCCCCTAGGGGATGGGGAGCCTGTCAGCCCCGGGCCTCTCACTGCCTGCTGTCCCTGCTGTCACCAGCCAGGCCTCTGAAAATTGGTCAAACCATGCCCAGACTTGGGGCCAATTTGGCCCAAAGTCTTGAAAAGACAAGTCGGGAAGAAAGATATGGGACAGAGGGAGAAAGCGAAGGGAGCAGGAGAAAGGGAAGGAAGAATAAAAAGTAGTGTTGGGCTTCAGGAGTGAGATGGAGGAATTGCAGGAAAAGAGGCAGAATGCAGGAGAGTGAGAGAAAAGGAAAGTAGAGACATGCAGACAGACGAGGGGTTAGTGAGGGAGGATGGGACAGAGAACAGGATGAGAAGGAAATAAGGCAAGGCAAGGACAGGCAAGGACAGGCAAAGCAAGGCTAAGCTGCAGGACATTTTTTCGCTTTATATTTTCTAGCACATTCGTCCTCGGACTACGAGGAAAGCCATAAGACCGTATGGATTAGTCCCAAGCAAAAACCCCAGCTACTTGAGACACTTAGACTAAGCCTAAAATACGCAGATCTCTCCATAAGGATGGTTTTTATACTGTGCTTCCACAATCTGCTGGCAGTACAAAAAAATAAGCTGCAGATCTCCTTAGGCTGAGTCATGGTGCTTTGGTGCAGGGACCATGCATATCATGGGAATAGTTCACCATTTCTGCTCTGGTTTTCAGAGTATGACACCAAAACACCCACCTGATGACATCCTTTCAAGAGCAAAGGCAGCAATTTTCAGAATTCCGCTTCTTTGGGGAATTGAGAAATTGCTGAGCTGACACCAAGTCCTGCAGTGTCCCTGTCACCTGCAGAGTCACCACATACTCGCCACGGTAGCGGGCATTGTGACAAAGGTTCTATGTCAGCTGGGTGTGGCAGCCAGGCGCCCCCTAGGGGATGGGGAGCCTGTCAGCCCCGGGCCTCTCACTGCCTGCTGTCCCTGCTGTCACCAGCCAGGCCTCTGAAAATTGGTCAAACCATGCCCAGACTTGGGGACAATTTGGCCCAAAGTCTTGAAAAGGCAAGTCGGGAAGAAAGATATGGGACAGAGGGAGAAAGCAAAGGGAGCAGGAGAAAGGGAAGGAAGAATAAAAAGTAGTGTTGGGCTGCAGGAGTGAGATGGAGGAATTACAGGAAAAGAGGTAGGAAGCAGGAGAGTGATAGAAAAGGAAAGACGAGACATGCAGCCAGACGAGGGGTTAGTGAGAGGAGATTGGACAGAGAACAGGATGAGAAGGAAATAAGGCAAGGCAAGTAAGGCAAGGCAAGGCTAGGCTGCAGGACATTTTTTTGCTTTATGGTTTCTCACACATTGATCTTCAGACTAGGAGTAAGGCCATAAGACCGTATGGATTAGGCTCAAGCAAAAACCCTAGCTACTTGAGACATATAGACTAAGCCTAAAATATGCAGATCTCTCCATAAGGATGGTTTTTATACTGTGCTTCCACAATCTGCTGGCAGTACAAAAATATAAGCTGCAGATCTCGTTAGGCTGAGTCATGGTGCATTGGTGCAGGGACCATGCATATCATGGGAATATTTCACCATTTCTGCTCTGGTTTTCAGAGTATGACACCAAAACACCCACCTGATGATATCCTTTCAAGAACAAAGGCAGCAGTTTGCAGAATTCCGCTTCTTTAAGGAAGTGAGAAATTACTGAGCTGACACCAAGTCCTGCAGTGTCCCTGTCACCTGCAGCGTCACCGCATCCTCACCACGGTAGCGGGCATTGTGACAAAGGTTGTATGTCAGAAGGGTTTGGCAGCCATGAGCCCCCTATGGGATGGGGAGCCTGTCAGCCCCGGTCCTGTCACTGCCTGCTGTCCCTGCTGCCACCAGCCAGGCCTCTGAATATTAGTCAAACCATGCCCAGACTTGGGGCAAATTTGGCCCAAGGTCTTGAAAAGACAAGTCGGGAAGAAAGATATGGGACAGAGGGAGAAAGCGAAGGGAGCAGGAGAAAGGGAAGGAAGAATAAAAAGTAGTGTTGGGCTGCAGGAGTGAGATGGAGGAATTGCCATTAAAGAGGCAGGAAGCAGGAGAGTGATAGAAAAGGAAAGACGAGACATGCAGCCAGACGAGGGGTTAGTGAGAGAAGATTGGACAGAGAACAGGATGAGAAGGAAATAAGGCAAGGCAAGGACAGGCAAGGACAGGCAAAGCAAGGCTAGGCTGCAGGACATGTTTTTGCTTTATAGTTTCCAGCACATTCACCATCAGACTAGGAGTAAGGCCATAAGACCGTATGGATTAGGCCCAAGCAAAAACCCCAGCTACTTGAGACACTTAGACTAAGCCTAAATTACGCAGATCTCTCCATAAGGATGGTTTTTATACTGTGCTTCCACAATCTGCTGGCAGTACAAAAATATAAGCTGAAGATCTCTTAGGCTGAATCATGGTGCTTTGGTGCAGGGACTATGCTTATCATGGGAATATTCCACCATATCTGCTCTGGTTTTCAGTGTATGTTACCAAAACACACACGGGATGACATCTTTTCAAGAGCAAAGGCAGCAATTTGCAGAATTCCGCTTCTTTGGGGAAGTGAGAAATTGCTGAGCTGACACCAAGTCCTGCAGTGTCCCTGTCACCTGCAGAGTCACCACATACTCGCCACTGTAGCAGGCATTTTAACAAAGGTTCTATGTCAGCTGGGTGTGGCAGCCAGGTGCCCCCTAGGGGATGGGGAGCCTGTCACCCCCGGGCCTATCACTGCCTGATGTCCCTGCTGTCACCTGCCAGGCCTCTGAAAATTGGTCAAACCATGCCCAGACTTGGGGCCAATTTGGCCCAAAGTCTTGAAAAGACAAATCGGGAAGAAAGATATGGGACAGAGGGAGAAAGCGAAGGGAGCAGGAGAAAGGGAAGGAAGAATAAAAAGTAGTGTTGGGCTGCAGGAGTGAGATGGAGGAATTGCAAGAAAAGAGGCAGGAAGCAGGTGAGTGAGAGAAAAGGAAAGACGAGACATGCAGCCAGACGAGGGGTTAGTGGGAGAGGATTGGACAGAGAACAGAATGAGAAGGAAATAAGGCAAGGCAAGAACAGGCGAGGACAGGCAAAGCAAGGCTAGGCTGCAGGACATTTTTTTGCTGTATAGTTTCTAGAACTTTCATCTTCAGACTAGGAGTAAGGCCATTAGACCGTATGGATTAGGCCCAAGCAAAAACCCCAGCTACTTGAGACACTTAGACTAAGCCTAAATTACGCAGATCTCTCCATAAGGATGGTTTTTATACTGTGCTTCCACAATCTGCTGGCAGTACAAAAAAATAAGCTGCAGATCTCCTTAGGCTGAGTCATGGTGCTTTGGTGCATCGACCATACATATCATGAGAATATTTCAGATTTCTGCTCTGGTTTTCAGTGTATGACACCAAAACACCCACTTGATTATATCCTTTCAAGAGCAAAGGCAGCAATTTGCAGAATTCCGCTTCTTTGGGGAAGTGAGAAATTGCTGAGCTGACACCAAGTCCTGCAGTGTCCCTGTCACCTGCAGAGTCACCACATACTCGCCACGGTAGCTGTCATTGTGACAAAGGTTCTATGTCAGATGGGTGTGGCAGCCAGGCGCCCCCTAGGGGATGGGGAGCCTGTCAGCCCCGGGCCTGTCACTGCCTGCTGTCCCTGCTGTCACCTGCGAGGCCTCTGAAAATTGGTCAAACCATGCCCAGACTTGGGGCCAATTTGGTCCAAAGTCTTGAAAAGACAAGTCGGGAAGAAAGATATTGGACAGAGGGAGAAAGCAAAGGGAGCAGGAGAAAGAGAAGGAAGAATAAAAAGTAGTGTTGGGCTGCAGGAGTGAGATGGAGGAATTGCCATTAAAGAGGCAGGAAGCAGGAGAGTGAGAGAAAAGGGAAGACGAGACATGCAGCCAGACGAGGAGTTAGTGAGAGAAGATTGGACAGAGAACAGGATGAGAAGGAAATAAGGCAAGGGAAAGACAGGCAAGGACAGGCAAAGCAAGGCTAGGCTGCAGGATATTTTTTTGCTATATAGTTTCTGGCACATTCATCTTCAGACTAGGAGTAAGGCCATAAGACCGTATGGATTAGGCCCAAGCAAAAACCCCAGCTACTTGAGACACTTAGACTAAGCCTAAAATACGCAGATCTCTCCATAAGGATGGTTTTCATACTGTGCTTCCACAATCGGCTGGCAGTACAAAAAAATAAGCTGCAGATCTCCTTAGGTTGAGTCATGGTGCTTTTTGCAGGGACCATGCATATCATTGGAATATTTCACCATTTCAGCTCTGGTTTTCAGTGTATGACACCAAAACACCCACTTGATTATATCCTTTCAAGAGCAAAGGCAGCAATTTGCAGAATTCCGCTTCTTTGGGGAAGTGAGAAATTGTTGAACTGATACCAAGTCCTGCAGTGTCCCTGTCACCTTCAGAGTCACCACATACTCGCCACGGTAGCGGGCAGTGTGACAAAGGCTCTTTGTCAGCTGGGTGTGGCAGCCAGGCGCCCTCTAGGGGATGGGGAGCCTGTTAGCCCCCGGCCTGTCACTGCCTGCTGTCCCTGCTGTCACCAGCCAGGCCTCTGAAAATTGGTACAACCATGCCCAGTCTTGGGGCAAATTTGGCCCAAAGTCTCCAACAGACAAGTTGGGAAGAAAGATATGGGACATAGGGAGAAAGCGAAGGGAGCAGGAGAAAGGGAAGGAAGAATAAAAAATAGTGTTGGGCTGCAGGAGTGAGATGGAGGAATTGCAAGAAAAAAGGCAGGAAGCAGGAGAGTGAGAGAAAATGAAACACGAGACATGCAGGCAGACGAGGGGTTGGTGAGAGAATATTGGACAGAGAACAGGATGAGAAGGAAATAAGGCAAGGCAAGAACAGGCAAGGACAGGCAAAGCAAGGCTAGGCTGCAGGACATTTTTTTGCTGTATAGTTTCTAGCACATTCATCTTCAGACTAGGAGTAAGGCCATAAGACCGTATGGATTAGGCCCAAGCAAAAATCCCAGCTACTTGAGACACTTAGACTAAGCCTAAAATACGAAGATCTCTCCATAAGGATGGTTTTTATACTGTGCTTCCACAATCGGCTGGCAGTACAAAAAAATAAGCTGCAGATCTCCTTAGGTTGAGTCATGGTGCTTTTTGCAGGGACCATGCATATCATTGGAATATTTCACCATTTCAGCTCTGGTTTTCAGTGTATGTCACCAAAACACCCACTTGATTATATCCTTTCAAGAGCAAAGGCAGCAATTTGCAGAATTCCGCTTCTTTGGGGAAGTGAGAAATTGCTGAACTGATACCAAGTCCTGCAGTGTCCCTGTCACCTGCAGAGTCACCACATACTCGCCACGGTAGCGGGAATTGTGACAAAGGTTCTATGTCAGCTGGGTGTGGCAGCCAGGCGCCCCCTAGGGGATGGGGAGCCTGTCAGCCCAGGGCCTGTCACTGCCTGCTGTCCCTGCTGTCACCAGCCAGGCCTCTGAAAATTGGTACAACCATGCCCAGTCTTGGGGCAAATTTGGCCCAAAGTCTCCAACAGACAAGTTGGGAAGAAAGATATGGGACAGAGGGAGAAAGCGAAGGGAGCAGGAGAAAGGGAAGGAAGAATAAAAAGTAGTGTTGGGCTGCAGGAGTGAGATGGAGGAATTGCCATTAAAGAGGCAGGAAGCAGGAGAGTGAGAGAAAAGGAAAGACGAGACATGCAGCCAGACGAGGGGTTAGTGAGAGAAGATTGGACAGAGAAAAGGATGAGAAGGAAATAAGGCAAGGGAAAGACAGGCAAGGACAGGCAAAGCAAGGCTAGGCTGCAGGACACTTTTTTGCTCTATAGTTTCTAGCACTTTCATCTTCAGACTAGGACTAAGGCCATAAAACTGTATGGATTAGGCCCAAGCAAAAACCCCAGCTACTTGAGACACTTAGACTAAGCCTAAAATAGGAAGATGTCTCCATAATGATGGTTTTTATACTGTGCTTCCACAATCTGCTGGCAGTACAAAAAAATAAGCTGCAGATCTCCTTAGGATGCGTCATGGTGCTTTGGGGGAGTGATCATGCATATCATTGGAATATTTCACCATTTCAGCTCTGGTTTTCAGTGTATGACACCAAAACACCCACTTGATAATATCCTTTCAAGAGCAAAGGCAGCAATTTGCAGAATTCCACTTCTTTGGGGAAGTGAGAAATTGCTGAGCTGTCACCAAGTCCTGCAGTGTCCCTGTCACCTGCAGAGTCACCACATACTCGCCACGGTAGCGGGCATTGTGACAAAGGTTCTATGTCAGCTGGGTGTGGCAGCCAGGCGCCCCCTAGGGGATGGGGAGCCTGTCAGTCCCGGGCCTCTCACTGCCTGCTGTCCCTGCTTTCACCAGCCAGGCCTCTGAAAATTGGTCAAACCATGCCCAGACTTGGGGCCAATTTGGCCAAAAGTCTCCAACAGACAATTTGGGAAGAAAGATATGGGACAGAGGAGAAAGCGAAGGGAGCCGGAGAAAGGGAAGGAAGAATAAAAACTAGTGTTGGGCTGCAGGAGTGAGATGGAGGAATTGCAAGAAAAGAGGCAGGAAGCAGGAGAGTGATAGAAAAGGAAAGACGAGACATGCAGCCACACGAGGTGTTAGTGAGAGAGCATGGGACAGAGAACAGGATGAGAAGGAAATAAGGCAAGGCGAGGACAGCCAAGGCAAGGCTAGGCTGTAGGACATTTTTTTGCTTTATAGTTTCTCGCACATTCGTCTTTAGACTAGGAGGAAAGCCATAGGACCGTATGGATTAGGCCCATGCAAAAACCCCAGCTACTTGAGACACTTAGACTTAGCCTAAGATGCGAAGATCACTCCATAAGTATGGTTCTTACATTGTACTTCGACAATCTGCTGTCAGTACAAAAAAATAAGCTGCAGATCTCCTTAGGCTGAGTCATGGTGCTTTGGTGCAGGGACCATGCATATCATGGGAATATTTCACCATTTCTGCTCTGGTTTTCAGTGTATGACACCAAAACAGCCACCTGATGACATCCTTTCAAGAGGAAAGGCAGCAATTTGCAGAATTCCGCTTCTTTGGGGATGTGAGAAATTGCTGAGCTGACACCAAGACCTGCAGTGTCCCTGTCACCTGCAGAGTCACCGCATCCTCGCCACGGTAGCGAGCATTCTGACAGAGGTTCTATGTCAGCTGGGTGTGACAGCCAGGCGCCCCCTAGGGGATGGGGAGCCTGTCAGCCCCGGGCCTGTCACTGCCTGCTGGCCCTGCTGTCACCAGCCAGGCCTCTGAAAACTTGTCAAACCATGCCCAGATGTGGGGCCACTTTGGTCCAAAGTCTCCAACAGAGAAGTCAAGAGGAACGATATGGGACAGAGGGAGAAAGCGAAGGGAGCAGGAGAAAGGGAAGGAAGAATAAAAAGTAGTGTTTAGCTGCAGGAGTGAAATGGAGGAAATGCAATAAAAGAGGCAGGAAGCAGGAGAGTGAGAGAAAAGGAACGAAGAGACATGCAGCCAGACGAGGGTTTAACGAGAGAGAATGGGACAGAGAACAGGATGAGGAGGAAATAAGGCAAGGCAAGGACAGGCAAGGACAGGCAAGGCAAGCCTAGGCTGCAAGACATTTTTTGGCTTTATAGTTTCTAGCACATTCTTCTTCAGACTAGGAGGAAAGCCATAAAACCGTATGGATTAGGCCCAAGCAAAAACCCCAGCTACTTGAGACATTTAGACTAAGCCTAAAATACGAAGATCTCTCCATAAGAATGGTTTTTATACTGTACTTCCACAATCTGCAGGCAGTACAAAAAAATAAGCTGCAGGTCTCCTTAGGCTGAGTCATGGTGCTTTGGGGCGGGGATCATGCATATCATGGGCATATTTCACTATTACTGGTCTGGTTTTCAGCGTATTACACCGAAACACCCACCTGATGACATCCTTTCAAGAGCAAAGGTTCGCGGTTGAGGCGTACAAACGACATGGACCAAGTTCTTTCAAGATGAAAGTAATAGATGCCATTTATTGCTACAAGTGCATTTTTATACAATTCTACCAGTTCATGTGTCTTTTCAATATTGGTTACAAGTTTCAGCACTGACATCTCATTGGTTAATTTTTCTATCATCCATGTTATTCTATCCCCTTCTTTCTCACGGGTACATCTCTCCTCTCTCCGGATACTCCTTTACTCCCATCCTTCTCAAGGGTAAATCTTAATATCTCAAGGCTGATCTCTACTCTCATATTTTCTGTCAAGGATTCCACAGACCCGCTGCAGTTTCCCACAATTCCCCCTTTTTTTATTTTTGCTAAAAATGCTGCCCTCATTTTCCACTGCAGGGCCCTTTGCAACAGAGAAATCGTGCATGGCAACATTAGTAACACAACCACAACAACCATCAAAATGATCAGTCCTGTTTTCACTACTGATAACAACCATCCTAGAAACCCTCAACCACTAATCAATTTATTTAACAAATCCCATCGAAGTCTTCACACCCATGTCCTTGAGCTAATAACAAAAAATCTATCGCGACCCCACTCTGCCATGTGGCATGTCTTACAGAATGTACATCTAGAAAAAGTCCACTTAAAGCCTTTTAAGTTCTGTTAGTTTGCTTAACTAGTCAGCATCCTAATTTTCTAAAATATTTAAAGCTTTTAGCTGTGCCAACACCAGAT
This sequence comes from Columba livia, assembly GCF_036013475.1. Taxonomy (NCBI): domain Eukaryota; kingdom Metazoa; phylum Chordata; class Aves; order Columbiformes; family Columbidae; genus Columba; species Columba livia. Next base: position 1,470,970 of record NW_027043009.1, on the reverse strand, counting down.
ACAAGAGATTCTAAAACCCTTAACCTTGAACCCCAAAAATCTACATTATCATCACATTTTGACTCATATACACGCAAAAAGTGTTTTTCTCGTCTTGCTCTTCTGTGATCTATTATCTATTATACATTGGGCGTTAAGAGAGTTAATAGTCCCAAAATACACAGTCCTTCAACAGCATTAGAAGGAATTCCTGGTCAGGCTCTATCTCCACAGATCAAGAATACACCATACAGGAGGTTTTGGGGTCGCTGTTCCCACATTATCAATGACATCCCTTGGATTCTTCTGCGAGCCATTACACCATTGAGTTTCATTTCTATAGTCACCAAAGGTAGAATTAACATTTTGCAGTTTTATTCATTCATTTTCTCGTATATTGTTCTGACACTTTTCACAAACCAGGTTGATACAAGTGTCCATGGGCATAGATGCCAGCAATTCCAGTTCCTGTGGTTCAATGTCTATTTCCGGGAGACAGTTAATCCAAAGTGCCATGTTAGTATTATTACAGTTTGTTGCAATGCCTCTGCACCAACCTCTATTTCGAAACAGTTGTGTGATGCTGCTGTAGTCATCAAGGGGGATGCCAACCAAGCATGTGTGGAACGGGTTTTCCAGAGATGCCATAGCTAGGCATATGGAGTCCTGGTCAGTCATGTTGGTTAAAGTACTCCACATGTTAGTCTTTCTCTGTGCGGGCATCCAAAACACAGCAGCTGCAACAATCATTGTCAGGAAGATAACACAGGTTTCACATTTCGTGCTGGCAACCATTGCGGCCCTTGATCTGTAAAGACATAAGCATAGCCTCTCCCCCAGGTTATCAATTGATGTGGCCTTTTCCATTGACCATTAACTAGTGATTTGGCCATAACTAATGTAGGTTCTTTCTGATTTAGCATGGTTTTGGGTCACACTTGCAAAGTATTTCATCACATACAATGCTTTTGACAATAGGTGTTGTGGTGTTTTCCCTACTTCTCCCCCCTTTTTGTTTAAAAAAGAACAGAACCAAAACAAAAAACACAGTTCAGAAGGAGATACGTGCATTGGACCTTGACTACGTACTCAGAATCACAAATCAAATTTAGAGGTTCCTCCTTAAAAAGCTCTAAGTAATGTAAAGCTGTGTCAAGTTCTGCTAATTGGGTTGAACCTTCAATAATTTTTACAGAATGATGCCAATTGTTATCTTCACACCAAACCACTACAGCTTTATGGGACTTCCCAGAACCAGCAACAAAAACTTTGCAAGTATGTAGGATCAGACCAAATACAAGTATGGCCTATGACCTGATGTGAAAGACTTGCAGGTTCTGCAGCAATTTACATTTTACATTTATGCATGCCAAAAGCTGTGCTGTTAAGAAAACCAGCTAGTGCAATTTACAAAGACATAGATTACAAATAAAATTAAAAAATCAGAATTACATTTCACAAATGGTACATATATGACAAAAGGATCATGGCCTATTGAAACTTAAATTCATTCCCTGCTTTTCTTGATCAGAGTAAAAAGCAGTATATCAGTCTGCTAGCAATCTCATCATACTGTTCCACAATAGCCACAGGTTGTTTCTATGTTGTAGCTATAAATAGACAAATCTGCAAGTCCAATTGAATGCAGTCAGCCTGTAAAGTTGTCATAAATTTATTCCTCAAAGTTTCCAACTCCATTTTGGCTGTCATATTTATTGGATATTGTTTTCCCTTACCAGATCGAAGTCCTGTTTCAGATCAATCAGTGTAGTATTTGCTTTATCGAAACATTGGCTGTTAATACTAGTGGAAATACAGCATTTGAAATTTCCTTGGAGATTTCTCACTTGCAGCAAGCAGATATGCGCCATCCAAGCAGCTTCTTGTAGGCCATGCAACTAAACAGAATTCTCAGAAAACGTTATTTGAGCTTACAATTTACTTAACAAATCTTAACCTAAGAGAAGTATAGGAGTTTCTAACAACTATAAGAATTCATGTATTTAAACTTTGTTCCAAATATGGCATTCTATTGGTCTCAAAAAACGGCCTTTCTTTCATTCTCTCTCATGACCTCAAAAACTAGCACAGTGAATTTACTAAGAAGTCACTTACAACTAATTACCACAGAATAAGTCTATTAACAAATTTTTGGTTTAGTTTTCCAGTTTCATTAGAACTATGGGTCTGCTAAGGATGCCTTTAAACTTCACCCTCGGACTGCTCCATTCAGTATTACATCGCTGCAGTGGCGGGGAGAGAGAACCCCCCTTTCACTGCTTTAAAAGCAGGCAGCCAGATTTTTCCAGTTGTTTTTTCTTTCTGTGCAGTGTAGATATAACCAAGGTCACGCAGCTGGCATACTGGCTGGTATGAAGTAGGAGGTTCTGGGAAACTTCTCAGTTACAATGAGCTGCACACAGGCCTGGGATATTTTGCTCTTTTGTTTACCCATTTCATTCCAACTACAAATTTCAAGTAGCTCAGAAATAGTTACATTCCTTAGCTTCATTTACGTTTTACAATTTAGAGGTGTCAAAAAACAGTATAAACCAGTATAATAAACATAAATCCATTAGTCTATTTTCCTAGATCCAAATCAGTTAATATTCTAGCAATTTTTAAATACAACCTCTTCCAAATTCACAGCTATCATAGCATTTTAACAATTTAAATGCTTTTCTAACAATATAAGCGATTACTTTAATGTGTAAGGATGCATCCTAAGGGGGAGCAAGGTGGAATTTTAGCAGTGGAACCGGTTCACATTTTGTAGTTATCTCCCCAAACAAGATTCTTTTGGTACCAAATATGAATATGCAAACTAAAATACTGAGCTCAGATGTGAAAACCATATACCAAGTTCAAATAAGCAGATGGATCACAGTTACACCAATTTGAGACAATATCTCAATTTTTTGCATTGCACCTTTGGGCTGCCTACTGCTCAGCCAGGTGGAGGTACCTCTGGGTCTCCCTGACAAAAAAAGTCAGTGCGCACTGGAGCCCCATCGGCCCCCGCAGCGAGCTGGACTGGGCAAGGCCTTTTTTGTTTTATTTTGTTTTGTTTTAGTGTCTCATCTGGTGCGCCACAGCTGTTATGCCAAAACCAGGATTCTTTACATGATGTGCATACGGAAAAACCAAATCCAGCACACCGAGATGAGACACAGCCTGTCACAGAGTTGCGCAAGTCTGAATGCCGGAATAAAGGTAGCATGCTAGAGAAAAGAAAAAAAAATAACAGCTACTACACACAAAATTTTACCATCACATTCACGCAGTGAAGAACTAAATTACTTATGATCTTCTGTATTATCACAAAACACACATTTTGAGTCAACGGATTCTCATAATTTAACAGACTGTAAACTTATCGTACCATATAATAAAGACCTACCAAAATTGCAACATGCTTAAACCGATACCCACAAAGAAAACAGGTTAATGAGGGAAGCATCTTGCAGACTTCAGCAAGTTTACTGTGACATGTGTGTTATCAGTTAACTCTCTCTCAGCTTGTTGACGTTCAAATCGTTCCAGCTGTAAAACTGTCTGTAATGATCTAATGATCTCTTGTAGAGATTTATTTTGTCCTGCTCTTCTCATCTTAAAAACAACATTAATTGCAACAAAATTCTATTCTCCGGACACTTTTCCCAATCATTTAACGTAAACAGCAGGGAACACTGATTTCAATATTTAACAAGATCTTCCTTCCTCATAATTCCGAGTGCTTTCCTAAGTTTTAAAACACCTCCCAATACTGATTTTTCAGGAACACAACTGAAAACAATTATTCCTGACCCCGTCTTGCAAGTAAAACCTTGAGAATGGGGAGCTAGGGGGAGAAAACACAGGGTGCTTGCAGCACGACTGGGAAAAATGGGGACAGAGTTTTACGGCGCACTGAAAAACAACTAGTAAAACAATTAACTCACATTCCTGACAAGCTGCTTGATTTTCAGAGAGGCAATACACAGAAGCACATAATATGTACTGTAAAACTTGCAGATAACACATCGGTAGCAAGCATTAGCATTCTCTACTGCTAATTTCAACATTAGTGCTTCCTTAACTTCTAAGTTTTCAACCTGCTTATTGATGGCCTCTTGAAGATGGTCAATAAATTGCATGTAATTCTCACTGGGACCCTGATCAATAGTTGCAATTGATTTGGCTGCATTGTTGGTTTCAGGCACCTTTATCATAGCTTGATATGCGAGGTCTGGTGACTGCCTCAGGATTTCAGAAAGTTATCGTGCCTGTAGTTGTGGTGTGTCAATTAGTGTCTCTTCCAGAAACACACGGGGTCCCGTGGTTTAACTGTAACTGAAAATGGGGGTAAATCCCAGCTTTTTGGTAAGTTCAGTTTACGCTATGAAACTCCACCCCCACCCTCAGGAATTCGCTTTTTAGCAGCGTGGGAGGGAGGCGGGGGCAGGTTGGGGGGACCCAAATCCATAGGAATTACGTTATTTGGCTCAGTCTGGCTCACCACGGGGGGTCCTCCCCACCTAAATCTCCAGGCAAGGGGGGATAGGAAAAAAAATGTCCATTTTTTTCTTCCACAACTGATAGCGGCGGGGCAGAGGGTTGAACTGTGATCAATGGCGGTGACGCAGACGGCGGAACCGCGGTTGATGATGGTAGAGGAGAGGTTCGAGCCGTGATTGATGACAGCGGAGCGGTCGGCCGAACGCATTGCTCCGACCGGTGTTTCGAGGGCCCCTCCCGAGATCGCACATAACCCAACGCTGTTTTTTCATGTGAGTCTTTCATAGCTTTTATCTGATCTCGGGGCCACACACATGTATATGAGTCTTTCATAATTTTTTTCTGACCTCGGAGCCACACATACGTATGCTCCTTCTTTACTCCTTTTAACTTTCCAAGAAAGTGCCGCGGATCCTTATCCGTGTCAGATAATACGGACTTGGGTGGTTTTGACGAATCCTTAGTAACAGGGGAGGTTGGAGTAGTACTTAATCTTGCCTTTTCCTCCGAATCTGGCCCAGGAGAGCCAGGAAGACCATCCCCCTCCGCCGCCTCTGCCTGTTGCTGTTTTAACTCTTTCAGAGTATCTGATAACAAGCACCACGTCGTTAACAGTTCAGATGCTTCCTTGGACCCTTGAGTAGCACTGTCAAGCAGTTTATCCCCCAAGTCCATCCATTGTGACACACTAAATGCTGTCACAGGATTAACCTCTATACTTTGTGCTTTGCCCCATAGTAACATTTTTCTTAAAGTCAGTTCTGGAAGGCTAACACCCTGCTTCTTCAGAAGCAGCTTCCATGTAGATAATATAGTACCCTCTTCTTTAGATAAGTTTCACCCCCCCTGTTCCCGGTAGCTCACCTGCTCCCTAGCAAGGTGTCTTTTCAACGTTCCGGACCTTCAGCAGCTCTCCTCGGCTGCTCTTATCAGCTGTACTGGGCTCCGTCTCCACAGCTCTTCTCCAGCTGTTCACAGCTTCACGCTGTCACCTTGTCATGCGAGATCCTCTTCAGGCAGGATCACGTCGGGGTCACCATATGTCGCGGTTGAGACAGACAAATGACATGGACCAAGTTCTTTCAAGATGAAAGAAATGGAGTGCCATTTATTGCTACAAGTGCATTTTTATACAATTCAATCAGTTCATGTGTCTTTTCACTATTGGTTACAAGTTACAGCACTAACATCTCATTGGTTAATTTTTCTATCATCCATGTTATTCTTCCATCCCTTTCTCTCTCACGGGTACATCTCTCCTCTCTCCGGATACTCTTTTACTCCCATCCTTCTCAAGGGCAAATCTTAATATCTCAAGGCTGATCTCTAGTTTCATATTTTCTGTCAAGGATTCCACATACCCGCTGCAGTTTCCCACAACACACACACTGTCTAATTGGGTTTGTGACACACACACGCTGTCCAATGGTGTTTGTGACACACACGGTGTCAAAAGGGGTTTGTGACACACACGGTGTCAAATGGGGATTGCGACACACACACTGTCGAGGGGGGTTTGTGACACACACGCTGTCCAATGGTGTTCGTGACACACACAATGTCCAATGGGGTTTGTGACACGCACGCTGTCCAATGGGGATTGTAACACACACACGCTGTCTATTGGTGTTTGTGACACGCATACTGTCCAATGGGGTTTCTGACACACACTCTGTCCAATGGGTGATGTGACACAAAGACTGTCCAGGGGGGTTTGAGACACACACACTGTTTAAAGGGGTTTGTCACATACACTCTGTCCAATGAGGTTTATGACACACACACTGACCAATGGCGATTGTGACACACAGACGCTGTCCAATGGGGTTTGTGAAACACACACTGTCCAATGGGGATTGTGACACACACACTGTCCAATGGGGATTGTGAAAACACACATGCTGTCCAATGGTGTTTGTGACACACAAACTCTGTCCAATGGGGTTTGTGACACACACGCTGTCCAGTGGAGATTTTGACACACACACGCTGTCCAATGGGGGTTGTGACACACACAATCTATCCAATGGGCTTGTGAAACACACGTTGTCCAATGGGGATAGTGACACACATGCTGTCCAGTGTGTTTTGTGACACACAAACTGTCCAATGGGGTTTGTGACACACACACTTTCCACTGGGTTTGGAACACACACGCTGTCCAGGTGAGTTTGTGACACACACGCTGTCCAATGGGGTTTCTGACACACACACTCTGTCCTGGACAGCGTATTTTGGACAGGGTATTTTGACTCACACACGCTCTCCAATGGGGTTTGGACACACACACTGTTCAATGGGGTTTGTGACACACACACTGTCCAATGGGGATTGTGGCACACATATGCTGTCCAATGGGGTTTGTGACACACACGTGGTCCAACGGGGTTCGTGACACATACGCTGTCCAATAGGGTTTGCGACACACACACTTTCCAATGCGGTTTGTGACACACACGCTGTCCAATGGGGTTCGTGACACACACGCTGTCCAATAAGGTTTATGACACACACACTTTCCAATGGGGTTTGTGACACACATGCTGTCCAATGGGGTTCGTGACACAGACGCTGTCCAATAAGGTTTATGACACACACACTTTCCAATGGGGTTTGTGACACATACACTGTTCCGGGGGGTTTGTGACGCACACGCTGTCCAATGGTGTTTGTGACACAGAGACTCTCCAGGGGTGTTTGTGACACATGCGCTGTCCAGAGGGGTTTGTGACACACACACGCTGTCCAATGGGGTTTGTCACACACATGCTGTCCACTGGGGATTTTGACACACACACGCTGTCCAATGGGGATTGAGAGATACACACGCTGTCCAATGGTGTTTGTGACACGCATGCTGTCCAATGGGTTTTGTGACACACACACTGTCCGGGGGGGTTTATGAAACAATCGCTGTAAAATGGGGTTTGTGACACACACACTCTGTCCAATGGGGTTCGTGACACACACACTGGCCAGTGGGGATTGTGACACACACGCTTTCCTATGGGGTTTGTGACACACACACGCTGTCCAATGGGGTTTGTGAAACACACACGCTCTCCAATGTGGTTTATGAGAAACACACTTTCCAATGGGTTTTGTGGCACACACACTGTCCAATGGGGTTTGTGACAAATACATGCTGTCCAATGCTATTTTTGAACATACACGCTGTCCAATGCTTTTTGTGACACACACACTCTGTCTAATGGGGATTGTGACACACACACGCTGTCCCATGGGGTCTGTGATACGCATGCTGTCCAATGGGGTTTGTGACACACACATTGTACAGGGGGGGTTGTGACACATACGCTGTGCAATGGGGTTTGTGACACACACACTCTGTCCAATGGGGATTGTGACACACACACACTGTCCAATGAGGATTGTGACACAAACAAGGTCCAATGGCGTTTGTGATACACATGCTGTCCAATGGCGTTTGTGACACACACGATGTCCAATGCGGTTCATGACAAACACTCTGTCCAGTGGCGTTTGTGAAACACACACTGTCCAGTAGGGTTTGTGACACACACATTTTCCAATGGGGTTTCTAACACACACGCAGTTCAAATGGAGTTTTTGACACAGACAGTGTCCACGGGAGTTTGTGACACTCACGTTGTCCAATGGGGATTGTGACACACACTCTGTCCAATGGGGTTTGTCACACACACTCTGTCCAATGAGGTTTGTGACACACACACTGTAAAATGGGTATTGTGACACACACACGCTGTCCAGTGGGGTTTGTTACACACACTCTGTCCAATATGGCTTGTGACATACACGCTGTCCAATAGGGTTTGTGACACACACACGCTATCCAATGTGGTTTGTGACACACACAATTTCCAATCGGGTCTGTGACATACGCACGGTGTCCAATGTTGTTTGTGACACACACACTGTCAAATGGGGATTGTGACACACACACGCTGTCCAATGGTGTTTGTGACACACAGGCTGTCCAATGGGGTTTGTGACACACACTCTGTCTAATGTTGTTTGTGACACATACACTTTCCAATGAGGATTGTGACACACACACGCTGTCCAATGGGGTTTGTGACACACACACTGTAAAATGGGGTTTGTGAAACACACGGTGTCAAATGGGGTTTGTGACATGCACACTGCCCAGGGCGGTTTGTGACACACACGCTGTCCAATGGGGTTTGTGACAAACACACTATCCAGGTTAGTTTGTGACACACACGCTGTCCAATGGGATTTGTGAAACAGAGACTCTCCAGAGGTGATTGTGACACACACGCTGTCCAGAGGGTTCTGTGACACACACACTGTCCAATGGGGTTTGTGACACACACACTGTCCGGCTGCGTTTCCGACACACACAATGTCCAATGGTGTTTGTGACACACACGCTGTCTAATGGAGATTGTGACACACACACTGTCCAGAGGGGATTGTGACACATGCACTATACAATGGGGTTTGTCACACCCACTCTGTCCAAAGGGGTTTGTGACACACACACATTCCAATGGGGTTTGTGACACACACACTGTCCAGGGGGGTTTGTGACACACAGACTGACCAATGGGGGTTGTGACACACACGCTGTTTAATGGGGTTCGTAACACACACGCTGTCCAGTGGGATTCGTGAGACACACACTGTCCAATGGGGTTTGTGACACACACACTTTCCAATGGGTATTGAGACACACACACGCTGTCCAATGGGGTTTGTGACACACACATTTTCCAATGGCGTTTCTGACACACTCGCTGTCAAAAGGGGTTTGTGACAGACACACTGTCCAGGGGGGTTCGTGACACACGCACTGTCCAATGGGGTTTGTGACACACATGCTGCCCATTGGGGACTGTGACACCCACACTGTCCAATGGGGTTTGTGACACACACACTCTGTCCAGTGGGGTTTGTGAAACAGAGACTATCCAATGGGGATTGGGACACACACACCCTGTCCAATGGGGTTTGTGACACATGCACTGTCTATTGGGGTTTGTGACACACAAGCTGGCCAATGGGGATTGTGATACACACACTGTCCAATGGGATTTGTGACACAGACACTGTCCAATGGGGATTGTGACACACACAGTGTCCTGGGGGGTTTGTGACACACACACTGTCCAATGAGGTTTGTGACACACCGCAGTCAAATGGAGTTTGTGACACAGAGACTCTCCAGGGTTGTTTGTGACACACATGCTGTCCAGAGGGCTTTGTGCCTCACACACTCTCCAATGGCTGTTGTGACACACACACGTTGTCCAATGAGGATTGTGACACACACACTGTCCAATGGGGTTTGTGACAGACAGGCTGTCCAATGGGTATTGTGACACACACACTCTGTCCCATTGTTTTTGTGATACGCATGCTATCCAATGGGGTTTGTGACAGACACACTGTCCAGGGGGGTTTGTGACAAACACGCTGTCCAAAGGGTATTGTTACACACACTCGCTGTCCAAGGGGGTTTGTGACGCACAAACTGTCCAATGATGTTTGCGACACACACGCTGCCCAATGGGGCTTGTGATACACACGCTGTCCAATGGGGTTCGTGACACACACGCTGCCTAGTGGTTTTTGTGACACACACACTGTGCAGTAGGGTTTGTGATACACATGCTATCCAATGGGGTTTGTGACATACACACGTTCGAATGATGTTTGAGGCACACACATGCTCTCCAATGGTGTTTGTGACACACACACTCAGTACAATGGGGGTTGTGACTCGCACACTGTCCAATGGGGTTTGTGACACATACACGCTATCAAATGGGGTTTATGAAACACACATTTTCCAATAGCGCTTGTGACACACACACGCTGTCCAATGGGGTTTGTCACACCCACTCTGACAAATGGGTTTTGTGACAAACACACGCTGTCCAATGATGTTTGTGACACACACGCTGTCCAGGGGGGGTTGTGACACACACACTGTCCAATGGGGTTTGTGAAACACACACACTGTCCAATGGGGATTGTGACACACACGCTGTCCAATGGGGTTTGTGACACACACGCTGTTCAATAGGTTTTGTGACATACACACGCTGCCCAATAGTGTTTGTGACACACACGGTGTGAAATGGGGTTTGTGACACACACAATGTCCAGGGGGGATTGTGACACACACACTGTCCAATGGGGTTTGTCACACCCACTCTCTCAAATGGGGTTTGTGACAAACACACGCTGTCAAATGATGTTTGTGACACACACGCTGTCCAATAGTGTTTGTGACACACACACTGTCCAATGGGGATTGTGACACACACACACTATCTAATGGGGTTTGTCACACACACTCTGTCCAATGGAGTTTATGACACACACAGTGTCCATGGGGGTTTGGTACACATGCGCTGTGCAATGGGGTTTGTCACACACACTCTGTCCAATGGGGTTTGTGACACACACAATGTCGAATGGGTATTGTTACACACACACGCTGTCCAATGGGGTTTGTGACACACAAACACAGTCCAGGGGCGTTTGTCACACCCAGTCTGTCTAATAGGGTTTGTGCCAAACACACGCTGCCCAACGGTGTTTGTGACACACACGCTGTTCAAAGGGGTTTGTGACACACACTCTGTCCAATGGGGTTTGTGACACACACACACTGTCCAAAGGGGATTGCGACACACACACGCTGTCCAATGGTGTTTGTGACATGCATGCTGTCCAAAGTTGTTTGTGACAAACACAGTGTCCATTGCGGTTTGGGACACACACACGTTATCCAGTTGGGTTTGTGACACACACACTTTCTAATGGGGTTTGTGACACACACGCGCTGTCCAAAGGTGTTTGTGAAACACACGCTGTCAAATGGGGTTTGTGACACACACAGTGTCCAGGGGAGATTGTGTCACACATGCTGTCCAGTGGGGTTTTTGACACACACACTCTCCAATAGGGTTTGTGATAGACACACTGTCAAATGGGAATTGTGACACACAGGCTGTCCAATGGGGATTGTGACACACACACGCTGTCCCATGGGGTTTGTGAAACACATGTTGTCCAAGGGGTTTTGTGACAGACACATTGTACAGGAGGCTTTGTGACACACACGCTGTCCAATGGAGTTTGTGACAAACACACTGCCTAATGGGGTTTGTGACAAACACGCTGTCCAAAGGGTATTGTTACACACACTCGCTGTCCAAGGGGGTTTGTGACGCACAAACTGTCCAATGATGTTTGCGACACACACGCTGCCCAATGGGGCTTGTGATACACACGCTGTCCAATGGGGTTCGTGACACACACGCTGCCTAGTGGTTTTTGTGACACACACACTGTGCAGTAGGGTTTGTGATACACATGCTATCCAATGGGGTTTGTGACATACACACGTTCGAATGATGTTTGAGGCACACACATGCTCTCCAATGGTGTTTGTGACACACACACTCAGTACAATGGGGTTTGTGACTCGCACACTGTCCAATGGGGTTTGTGACACATACACGCTATCAAATGGGGTTTATGAAACACACATTTTCCAATAGCGCTTGTGACACACACATGCTGTCCAATGGGGTTTGTCACACCCACTCTGACAAATGGGTTTTGTGACAAACACACGCTGTCCAATGATGTTTGTGACACACACGCTGTCCAGGGGGGGTTGTGACACACACACTGTCCAATGGGGTTTGTGAAACACACACACTGTCCAATGGGGATTGTGACACACACGCTGTTCAATAGGTTTTGTGACATACACACGCTGCCCAATAGTGTTTGTGACACACACGGTGTGAAATGGGGTTTGTGACACACACAATGTCCAGGGGGGATTGTGACACACACACTGTCCAATGGGGTTTGTCACACCCACTCTCTCAAATGGGGTTTGTGACAAACACACGCTGTCAAATGATGTTTGTGACACACACGCTGTCCAGGGGGGTTTGTGACACACACAATGTCCAAAGGAGTTTGTGACACACACTCTGTCCAATGGGGTTTGTGACACACACGCTGTCCAAAGGGTTTTGTGACACACATGCTCTCCAGGGGGGTTTGTGACACACACAATGTGCAACGGGGTTTGGGAGACACAAGCTGTCCAGTGGGGTTTGTGACACACACAATGTGCAATAGGGTTTCTGAGATACACACGCTGTCCAAGAGTGTTTCTGACATACACACAATGTCTAATGGGTTTTGTGACACACACGCTGTCCAATGGGTATTGCGACACACACACTGTCCAGGGGGGTTTGTGACACACACATTGTCCAATGGGGAATGTGACACACACACGCTGTCAAATGGGGTTTGTGACACACAAACACAGTCCAGCGGGGTTTGGCACACCCAGTCTGTCCAATGGGGTTTGTGACACACAAACTGTGCAATGGGGTTTCTCACACACACTCTGTCCAATGGGGTTTGTAACACACACGCTGTCCAATGAGGATTGTGAGACATGCGCTGTACAATGAGGTTTGTGACACACACACTCTGTCCAATGGGCTTGTGACACACACACTGTCTTAAGGGGTTTGTGATACACACACGCTGTCCAGTGGGTTTTGTGACACACACACTGTCTAATTGGATTTGTGGCACACACATGGTATCAAATGGGGTTTGCGACACACACAATTTCCAGTGGGGTTTGTGACACACACACTTTCCAATGGGGTTTCTGACACACACACGCTGTCCAATGGTGTTTGTGACACGCACGGTGTCAAATGGTGCTTGTGACACACACACACAGTCCATAGGGGTTTGTGACACACATGCTGTCCAATGGGGTTTGTGACACTAACGCTGTCCAAGTGGGTTTGTGACACACACACTGTCCATTGGAGTTTGTAACACACACACGCTATCCAATGGGTTTGTGACACACACACTTTTCAATGAGGTTTGTGACACACACTCTGTCCAATGGGTTTTGTGACAAACACATTGTCTAAAGGGGTTTTTGACACAGACACGCTGGCCAATGGGGTTTGCGACACACACACTGTCAAATGGGGTTTGTGACACACATGCGCTGTCCAATGGTGTTCGTGATACACACGCTGTCCAGTGGGGTTTTGAAACACACTCTGTCCAATAGGTTTTGTGACACACACACGGTCCAATAGGGATTGTGACACACACAGTGTACAATGGGTTTGTGACACACACTCTGTCAAATGGGGTTTATGACACACACACTGTCCAAAGGGGATTATGACACACACACACTGTCCAATGGGGATTGTTACACACACAAGCTCCAATGGGGTTTGTGACACACACGCTGTCCGATGGGGATTGTGACACACAGACGCTGTCCAACGGTGTTTGTGACATGGATGCTGTCCGATGGGGTTTTTGACACACATACACAGTCCAGCGGGGTTTGTGACACACACAGAGTTCAATGGGGTTTTTGACACACACGCTGTCAAATGGGGTTTTTGACACACCACACACACTCTGTCCAATGGGGAATGTGACACATACGCTGTCCAATGGGGTTTGTGACACACACGCTGTCCAGTGGGATTTGTGACACACACACTGTCCTATAGGGCTTGTGACACACACATGCTATACCATGGGTTTTGTAACACACACACTTTCCAAGAGGCTGTCCAATGCAGTTTGTGACACACACGCTTTCAAATGGGGTTTGTGACACACACTCTGTCCAGGGGAGTTTGTGACACACATACGGTCCAATGGGGTTTGTGAAACACTCTCTGTCCAATGGGGTTTGTGACACACACACACTGTCCAAATGGGTTTGTGACACACACACTGTCCAATGGGGTTTGTGACACACACGCTGTCCAATGGAGATTGCGACACACACATGCTGTCCAATGTTGTTTGTAACACGCATGCTTTCCAATGGTGTTTGTGACAAACAGTCTATCCTTTGCGGTTTGGGACACACACACTTTCCAAGGTGGTTTGTGTCACACACGCTGTCCAATGGGGTTTGTGACACACTGTGTCTACGGGGGTTTGTGACACACACGCTGTCCAATGGGGATTGTGACACACAGACGCTGTCCAACGGTGTTTGTGACACGGATGCTGTCCGATGGGGTTTTTGACACACATACACAGTCCAGGGTGGTTTGTGACACACACACTGTCCAATGGGGTTTGTGACACACACTCTGTCAAATGAGGTTTGTGACACACCACACACACTCTGTCCAATGGTGAATGTAAACACATATGCTGTCCAATTTGGTTCATGACACACACGCTGTCCAGTGGGGTTTGTGACACACACACTGTCCAATAGGGTTTGTGGCACACACACGCTATCCAATGGGGTTTGAGACACACACACATTCCAATAGGTTTGTGGCTAACACACGCTATCCAATGGAGTTTGTGACACACATGCTGTCACATGGGGTTTGTGATATACACTCTGTCCAATGGGGTTTGTGACACACATACACTGTCCAATGGGGATTGTGATGCACACACGCTGTCCAATGTTGTTTGTGACATGCATGCTGTTTAATGGTGTTTGTGAAAAATACGCTGTTCAATGGGGATTGTGATACACACACGCTGTCCAGTGGGGTTTGTGACACACAGGCTGTCCAGTGGGGTTTGTGACACACACACTGTCCAATGGGGATTGTGACACACATGCGCTGTCCAATGGGGTTCGTGACACACACGCTGTCCAGTGGGGTTTTGACACACACTCTGTCAAATGGGGTTTGTCACACACACTCTGTCCAATGGGGTTTGTGACACACACACTGTCTAATGGGTATTGTGACACACACAGGCTTTCCAATGGGGTTTGTCACACATACTCTGTCCAATGGGGTTTGTGACAAACACATGCTGTCCAATGGTGTTTGTGACACACACACTGTCCAATGGGGTTTGTGAACACATATGCTGTCCAATGGGGTTTGTGACACACATGCTGTCCAGTGGGGTTTGAGACACACACACTATCCAATAGGGTTTGTGACACACACACTGTCCAATGGGGTTTCTGAAGACATACTCTGTCCAATGGGGATTGTGACACACACACTCGGTCCAATGGGGATTGTGACACACACAAGGTCCAATGGGGTTTGTGACACACACGCTGTCCAATGGGGATTGTGACACACCACACACACTCTGTCCAATAGGGAATGTGACAGACACGCTGTCCAACGGGGTTTGTGACACACAGGCTGTCCAGTGGCGTTTGTGACACACACACTGTCCAATAGGGTTTGTGACACACACATGATATACAATGGGGTTAGTAACACAGACACTTTCCAAGAGACGTTGTGACACAAACGCTGTCAAATGGGGTTTGTGTCACACACTCTGTCCAGGGGGGTTTGTGACACACAGACGGTCCAATGGGGTTTGCGAAACACACTCTGTCCTACGGGGTTTGTGACACACACACACTGTCCAATGGGGTTTGTGACACACACACTGTCCAATGGGTTTTGTGACACACACGCTGTCCAATGGAGATTGCAACACACACATGCTGTCCAATGTTGTTTGTGACACGCATGCTTTCCAATGGTGTTTGTGGCAAACAGGCTGTCCATTGTGGTTTGGGACACACACTCTTTCCAAAGTGGTTTGTGTCGTGTCACACACGCTGTCCAATGGGGTTTGTGACACACTGTGTCCACGGGGGTTTGTGACAAAGACGCTGTCCAATGGGGATTGTGACACACATATGCTCCAATGGGGTTTGTCTCACACACACTGTCCAATGGGGTTTGTGACACACACGCTGTCCAATCAGGTTTGTGACTCGCTCACTCTGTCCAATGGTTCTTGTGACACACACGCTGTCCAGTGGTGTTTGTGACACACACGCTGTCCAAAAGGGTTTGTGACACGCACACACTATCCAATGGGATTTGTAACACAAACACTTTCCAATGAGGTTTATGACACACACGCTGTCAAATGGGTTTTCTGACACACACGCTGTTGAAATGGGGTTTGTGACACACACTCTGTCCAATGGGGTTTGTGACACACACATGCTGTCGAATGTTGTTTGTGACACACATTCTGTTTGATGGTGTTTGTGACAAACAGGCTGTCCATTGCGGTTTGGGACACACACACTTTCCTAAGTGGTTTGTGTCACACACGCTGTCCAATGGGGTTTCTGACACACACAGTCTCCACGGGGGTTTGTGACACACACAGTGTCTAATGGGTACTGTGACACACACACGCTCTCCAATGGGGTTTGTGACACACACAGTATCCAGTGGGGTCTGTGACACACACACTGTCCATTAGGCTTTGTGAGACACACATGCTATACAATGGAGTTTGTAACACACACACTTTCCAAGAGGCGTTTTGACACACACGCTGTAAAATGGGGTTTGTGACACACACTTGGTCCAGGGGGGTTTGTGACACACAGACGGTCCAAGGGGGTTTGTGAAACACACTCTGTCCAAAGGGGTTTGTGACACACACGCTGTCCAGTGGGGTTTGTGACACACACACTGTCCAATATTGTTTGTGACACACACACTTTCCAATGGGGATTGTGAAAGACACACACTGTCCAACGGGGATTGTGACACACACTCGCTGTCCATTGTTGTTTGTGACATGTATGCTGTTTAATGGTGTTTGTGACAAACACGCTGTCCAATGGGGATTGTGACACATACACGCTGTCCAGAAAGTTTTGTGATGCACACACTGTCCAATGGGGATTGTGACACACATGCTGTCCAATGGGGTTTGTGACACACACACAGTCCAATGGGGTTTGTAACACACACGCTCTCCAATGGGTTTTGTGAAACACACAATCTGTCCAATGGGGCATTTGATACACACACTGTACAGGGGGGTTTGTTACACACACTCTATCCAAAGGGGTCTGTGACACACAAAGTTTCCAATGGGGTTTGTGCCATACACACTGTCCAGGGGGGATTGTGACACACAAACTGATTAATGGGGTTTCTCACACACACTCTGTCCAATGGGGTTTGTGACACACACGCTGTCCAATGGAGATTGCGACAGACACATGCTGTTCAATGTTGTTTGTGACAGGCATGCTTTCCAATGGTGTTTGTGACAAACAGGCTGTCCATTGCGGTTTGGGACACACACACTTTCCAAAGTGGTTTGTGTCACACACGCTGTCCAATGGGGTTTGTGACATACACAGTCTCCACGGGGGTTTGTGACACACACAGTGTCTAATGGGTATTGTGACACACACACACTGTCCAAAGGGGTTGGTGACACACACAGTGTCCAGTGGGGTCTGTGACACACACACTGTCCAATAGGCTTTGTGACACACACATGCTATACAATGGAGTTTGTAACACACACACTTTCCAAGAGGCGTTGTGACACACACGCTGTAAAATGGGGTTTGTGACACACACGCTGTCCAATGGGGATTGTGACACACACGCTGTCCAATGGGGATTGTGACACACACACGCTGTCCCATGGGGATTGTGACACGCATGCTGTCCAAAGGGGTTTGTGACACACACGCTGTCCAATGAGGTTTGTGACTTGCTCACTCTGTCCAATGGGGCTTGTGACACACACGCTGTCCAGTGGTGTTTGCGACACACACACTGTCCAAAAGGGTTTGTGACACACACACGGTATCCAATGGGATTTGTGACATAAACACTTTCCAATGAGGTTTCTGACACACACGCTGTCAAATGGGGTTTCTGACACACACGCTGTTCAAATGGGGTTTGTGACACACACACGCTGTCCCATGGGGTTTGTGAAATGCATGCTGTCCAATGGGATTTGTGATATACACACTGTCCAATGGGGTTTCTGACACACGCACTCTCCAATGGGGTTTGTCACACACACTCTGTCCAATGGGCTTTGTGACACACAAGCTGTCCAATGGGGTTTGTGACACACACACTCGGTCAAATGGGGGTTGTGACACACAGGCCGTCTAGTGGGGTTTGTGACACGCACACTGTCCAATGGGGTTTCTGACACACACACTATCAAATTGAGTATATGACACACACACTTTCTAATGGGGTAATGGGGTTTGTGACACACACACGCTGTCCAGTGGGGTTTGTGACACACACACTGTCCAATGGGGTTTGTGACATACACGCTATCAAATGGGGTTTGTGACAAACCACACACACTCTGTCCAATGGGGAATGTGACAGACACGCTGTCCAATGGGGTTCGTGACACACACGCTGTCCAATGGGGTTTGTGACATACACACATTCCAATAGGGTTTGTGGCAAACACACGCAATCCAATTGGGTTTCTGACACACATGCTGTCACATGGGGTTTGTGACACGCACTCTGTCCAATGGGGTTTGTGACACACACACACTGTCCAATGGGGATTGTGACATACACACGCTGTCCAATGTTGTTTGTGACATGCATGCTGTTTAATGGTGTTTGTGAAAAACACGCTGTCCGATGGGGATTGTGATACACACACGCTGTCCCATGGGGTTTGTGACACGCATGCTGTCCAATGGGGTTTGGGACAGACACGTTGTACAATGAGGATTGTGACACACACACTGTCCAATGGGGTTTTTGACACACACACTGTCCAATGGGGTTTCTCAAACACACTCTTTCCAATGGGGCTTGTGAAACACACGCTGTCTAACGGGGTTCTTGAAAAACACACTGTCCAATAGTGTTTGTGACACACACACGCTATCCAATGGTGTTTGTGACACAAACACTTTCCAGTGGGGTTTGTGACATACACACGCTATCCTATGGGGTTTGTGACACACACACTTTCCAATGGTGTTTCTGACACACACGGTGTCCAATGGGTTTTGCGACACACATGCTATCCAATGGGGTTTGTGACACACACACGCTATCCAATGGGGTTTGTGTCACACAAACTGTCCAATGGGGATTGTGACACACACACACTGTCCAATGCGGATTGTGACATACACACGCTGTGTAATGGGGTTTGTGTCACACACGCTGTATAGGGATGTTTGTAAAGAACACTCTGTACAATGGGGTTTGTGACACACACACTGTCCAGGGGGGTTTGTGACACACACGCTGTCCAATTTGCTTTGTGACACACACGCTGTCCAATGGGGTTTGTGACTCAGATAATCTCCAGGGGTGTTTGTGAAACACAAGCTGTCCAGAGGGGTTTGTGAAACACACACTGTCCAATGGGTATTGTGACACACACACTGTCCAATGGGGTTTATGACACACACGCTGTCAAATGGGGTTTGTGACAAACCACACACACTCTGTCCAATGGGGAATGTGACACACACGCTGTCCAATGGGGTTCGTGACACACACGCTGTCCAATTTGGTTTGTGACACACACGCTGTCCAATTTGGTTTGTGACACACACGCTGTCCAATGGGGTTTGTGAAACACACAATCTGTCCAATGGGGCATTTGATACACACACTGTACAGGGGGGTTTGTTACACACACTCTATCCAAAGGGGTCTGTGACACACAAAGTTTCCAATGGGGTTTGTGCCATACACACTGTCCAGGGGGGATTGTGACACACAAACTGATTAATGGGGTTTCTCACACACACTCTGTCCAATGGGGTTTGTGACACACACGCTGTCCAATGGAGATTGCGACAGACACATGCTGTTCAATGTTGTTTGTGACAGGCATGCTTTCCAATGGTGTTTGTGACAAACAGGCTGTCCATTGCGGTTTGGGACACACACACTTTCCAAAGTGGTTTGTGTCACACACGCTGTCCAATGGGGTTTGTGACATACACAGTCTCCACGGGGGTTTGTGACACACACAGTGTCTAATGGGTATTGTGACACACACACACTGTCCAAAGGGGTTGGTGACACACACAGTGTCCAGTGGGGTCTGTGACACACACACTGTCCAATAGGCTTTGTGACACACACATGCTATACAATGGAGTTTGTAACACACACACTTTCCAAGAGGCGTTGTGACACACACGCTGTAAAATGGGGTTTGTGACACACACGCTGTCCAATGGGGATTGTGACACACACGCTGTCCAATGGGGATTGTGACACACACACGCTGTCCCATGGGGATTGTGACACGCATGCTGTCCAAAGGGGTTTGTGACACACACGCTGTCCAATGAGGTTTGTGACTTGCTCACTCTGTCCAATGGGGCTTGTGACACACACGCTGTCCAGTGGTGTTTGCGACACACACACTGTCCAAAAGGGTTTGTGACACACACACGGTATCCAATGGGATTTGTGACATAAACACTTTCCAATGAGGTTTCTGACACACACGCTGTCAAATGGGGTTTCTGACACACACGCTGTTCAAATGGGGTTTGTGACACACACACGCTGTCCCATGGGGTTTGTGAAATGCATGCTGTCCAATGGGATTTGTGATATACACACTGTCCAATGGGGTTTCTGACACACGCACTCTCCAATGGGGTTTGTCACACACACTCTGTCCAATGGGCTTTGTGACACACAAGCTGTCCAATGGGGTTTGTGACACACACACTCGGTCAAATGGGGGTTGTGACACACAGGCCGTCTAGTGGGGTTTGTGACACGCACACTGTCCAATGGGGTTTCTGACACACACACTATCAAATTGAGTATATGACACACACACTTTCTAATGGGGTAATGGGGTTTGTGACACACACACGCTGTCCAGTGGGGTTTGTGACACACACACTGTCCAATGGGGTTTGTGACATACACGCTATCAAATGGGGTTTGTGACAAACCACACACACTCTGTCCAATGGGGAATGTGACAGACACGCTGTCCAATGGGGTTCGTGACACACACGCTGTCCAATGGGGTTTGTGACATACACACATTCCAATAGGGTTTGTGGCAAACACACGCAATCCAATTGGGTTTCTGACACACATGCTGTCACATGGGGTTTGTGACACGCACTCTGTCCAATGGGGTTTGTGACACACACACACTGTCCAATGGGGATTGTGACATACACACGCTGTCCAATGTTGTTTGTGACATGCATGCTGTTTAATGGTGTTTGTGAAAAACACGCTGTCCGATGGGGATTGTGATACACACACGCTGTCCCATGGGGTTTGTGACACACATGCTGTCCAATGGGGTTTGGGACAGACACGTTGTACAATGAGGATTGTGACACACACACTGTCCAATGGGGTTTTTGACACACACACTGTCCAATGGGGTTTCTCAAACACACTCTTTCCAATGGGGCTTGTGAAACACACGCTGTCTAACGGGGTTCTTGAAAAACACACTGTCCAATAGTGTTTGTGACACACACACGCTATCCAATGGTGTTTGTGACACAAACACTTTCCAGTGGGGTTTGTGACATACACACGCTATCCTATGGGGTTTGTGACACACACACTTTCCAATGGTGTTTCTGACACACACGGTGTCCAATGGGTTTTGCGACACACATGCTATCCAATGGGGTTTGTGACACACACACGCTATCCAATGGGGTTTGTGTCACACAAACTGTCCAATGGGGATTGTGACACACACACACTGTCCAATGCGGATTGTGACATACACACGCTGTGTAATGGGGTTTGTGTCACACACGCTGTATAGGGATGTTTGTAAAGAACACTCTGTACAATGGGGTTTGTGACACACACACTGTCCAGGGGGGTTTGTGACACACACGCTGTCCAATTTGCTTTGTGACACACACGCTGTCCAATGGGGTTTGTGACTCAGATAATCTCCAGGGGTGTTTGTGAAACACAAGCTGTCCAGAGGGGTTTGTGAAACACACACTGTCCAATGGGTATTGTGACACACACACTGTCCAATGGGGTTTATGACACACACGCTGTCAAATGGGGTTTGTGACAAACCACACACACTCTGTCCAATGGGGAATGTGACACACACGCTGTCCAATGGGGTTCGTGACACACACGCTGTCCAATTTGGTTTGTGACACACACGCTGTCCAATTTGGTTTGTGACACACACGCTGTCCAATGGGGTTTGTGAAACACACAATCTGTCCAATGGGGCATTTGATACACACACTGTACAGGGGGGTTTGTTACACACACTCTATCCAAAGGGGTCTGTGACACACAAAGTTTCCAATGGGGTTTGTGCCATACACACTGTCCAGGGGGGATTGTGACACACAAACTGATTAATGGGGTTTCTCACACACACTCTGTCCAATGGGGTTTGTGACACACACGCTGTCCAATGGAGATTGCGACAGACACATGCTGTTCAATGTTGTTTGTGACAGGCATGCTTTCCAATGGTGTTTGTGACAAACAGGCTGTCCATTGCGGTTTGGGACACACACACTTTCCAAAGTGGTTTGTGTCACACACGCTGTCCAATGGGGTTTGTGACATACACAGTCTCCACGGGGGTTTGTGACACACACAGTGTCTAATGGGTATTGTGACACACACACACTGTCCAAAGGGGTTGGTGACACACACAGTGTCCAGTGGGGTCTGTGACACACACACTGTCCAATAGGCTTTGTGACACACACATGCTATACAATGGAGTTTGTAACACACACACTTTCCAAGAGGCGTTGTGACACACACGCTGTAAAATGGGGTTTGTGACACACACGCTGTCCAATGGGGATTGTGACACACACGCTGTCCAATGGGGATTGTGACACACACACGCTGTCCCATGGGGATTGTGACACGCATGCTGTCCAAAGGGGTTTGTGACACACACGCTGTCCAATGAGGTTTGTGACTTGCTCACTCTGTCCAATGGGGCTTGTGACACACACGCTGTCCAGTGGTGTTTGCGACACACACACTGTCCAAAAGGGTTTGTGACACACACACGGTATCCAATGGGATTTGTGACATAAACACTTTCCAATGAGGTTTCTGACACACACGCTGTCAAATGGGGTTTCTGACACACACGCTGTTCAAATGGGGTTTGTGACACACACACGCTGTCCCATGGGGTTTGTGAAATGCATGCTGTCCAATGGGATTTGTGATATACACACTGTCCAATGGGGTTTCTGACACACGCACTCTCCAATGGGGTTTGTCACACACACTCTGTCCAATGGGCTTTGTGACACACAAGCTGTCCAATGGGGTTTGTGACACACACACTCGGTCAAATGGGGGTTGTGACACACAGGCCGTCTAGTGGGGTTTGTGACACGCACACTGTCCAATGGGGTTTCTGACACACACACTATCAAATTGAGTATATGACACACACACTTTCTAATGGGGTAATGGGGTTTGTGACACACACACGCTGTCCAGTGGGGTTTGTGACACACACACTGTCCAATGGGGTTTGTGACATACACGCTATCAAATGGGGTTTGTGACAAACCACACACACTCTGTCCAATGGGGAATGTGACAGACACGCTGTCCAATGGGGTTCGTGACACACACGCTGTCCAATGGGGTTTGTGACATACACACATTCCAATAGGGTTTGTGGCAAACACACGCAATCCAATTGGGTTTCTGACACACATGCTGTCACATGGGGTTTGTGACACGCACTCTGTCCAATGGGGTTTGTGACACACACACACTGTCCAATGGGGATTGTGACATACACACGCTGTCCAATGTTGTTTGTGACATGCATGCTGTTTAATGGTGTTTGTGAAAAACACGCTGTCCGATGGGGATTGTGATACACACACGCTGTCCCATGGGGTTTGTGACACGCATGCTGTCCAATGGGGTTTGGGACAGACACGTTGTACAATGAGGATTGTGACACACACACTGTCCAATGGGGTTTTTGACACACACACTGTCCAATGGGGTTTCTCAAACACACTCTTTCCAATGGGGCTTGTGAAACACACGCTGTCTAACGGGGTTCTTGAAAAACACACTGTCCAATAGTGTTTGTGACACACACACGCTATCCAATGGTGTTTGTGACACAAACACTTTCCAGTGGGGTTTGTGACATACACACGCTATCCTATGGGGTTTGTGACACACACACTTTCCAATGGTGTTTCTGACACACACGGTGTCCAATGGGTTTTGCGACACACATGCTATCCAATGGGGTTTGTGACACACACACGCTATCCAATGGGGTTTGTGTCACACAAACTGTCCAATGGGGATTGTGACACACACACACTGTCCAATGCGGATTGTGACATACACACGCTGTGTAATGGGGTTTGTGTCACACACGCTGTATAGGGATGTTTGTAAAGAACACTCTGTCCAATGGGGTTTGTGACACACACACTGTCCAGGGGGGTTTGTGACACACACGCTGTCCAATTTGCTTTGTGACACACACGCTGTCCAATGGGGTTTGTGACTCAGATAATCTCCAGGGGTGTTTGTGAAACACAAGCTGTCCAGAGGGGTTTGTGAAACACACACTGTCCAATGGGTATTGTGACACACACACTGTCCAATGGGGTTTATGACACACACGCTGTCAAATGGGGTTTGTGACAAACCACACACACTCTGTCCAATGGGGAATGTGACACACACGCTGTCCAATGGGGTTCGTGACACACACGCTGTCCAATTTGGTTTGTGACACACACGCTGTCCAATTTGGTTTGTGACACACACGCTGTCCAATGGGGTTTGTGAAACACACAATCTGTCCAATGGGGCATTTGATAC
The DNA here is from genome assembly GCF_036013475.1 of Columba livia. Classification (NCBI taxonomy): domain Eukaryota; kingdom Metazoa; phylum Chordata; class Aves; order Columbiformes; family Columbidae; genus Columba; species Columba livia. Next base: position 1,445,810 of record NW_027043009.1, on the reverse strand, counting down.
ACACACTGTACAGGGGGGTTTGTTACACACACTCTATCCAAAGGGGTCTGTGACACACAAAGTTTCCAATGGGGTTTGTGCCATACACACTGTCCAGGGGGGATTGTGACACACAAACTGATTAATGGGGTTTCTCACACACACTCTGTCCAATGGGGTTTGTGACACACACGCTGTCCAATGGAGATTGCGACAGACACATGCTGTTCAATGTTGTTTGTGACAGGCATGCTTTCCAATGGTGTTTGTGACAAACAGGCTGTCCATTGCGGTTTGGGACACACACACTTTCCAAAGTGGTTTGTGTCACACACGCTGTCCAATGGGGTTTGTGACATACACAGTCTCCACGGGGGTTTGTGACACACACAGTGTCTAATGGGTATTGTGACACACACACACTGTCCAAAGGGGTTGGTGACACACACACTGTCCAATGGGGTTTGTAACACACACGCTCTCCAATGGGTTTTGTGACACACACAATCTGTCCAATGGGGCTTGTGATACCCACACTGTACAGGGGGGTTTGTTACACACACTCTATCCAATGGGGTGTGTGACACACAAAGTTTACAATGGGGTTTGTGACATACACACTGTCCAGGGGGGCTTGTGACACACACACTGATTAATGGGGTTTCTCACACACTCTCTATCCAATGGGATTTGTGACACAAAACTCTCCAATGGGCATTGTGACACACACACGCTGTAACATGGGGTTTGTGACACGCATGCTGTCATATGGGGTTTGTGACACACACATTGTCCTGAGTGGTTTGTGACTCAGAGACTCTCCAGGGTTGTTTGTTACACAGACGCTGTCCAGAGGGGTTTGCGACACACACACTGTCCAATGGGTTTTTGACACACACACGCTGTCCAATGGGGTTTTTAACACACACGCTGCCCAATGGGATTTGTGACATACACACTCTCCAGGGTGGTTTGTGACAAAGACGCTGCAGAATTGGGTTTGTGAAACACACTCTGTCCGATGGGGATTGTGACACTCACACGCTGTCCAATGGGGTTTGAGACACGGATGCTGTCCCATAGGGTTCATGACAAACACTCTGTCCAATAGGGTTTGTGACATACACATGCTATACAAAGGGGTTTGTGACACACACACTTTCCAATGTGGTTTGTGACTCACATGATGTCCAATGGGGTTTGTGACACCCGCACTGTCCAGGGGGGTTTGTGACACACACGCTCTCCAATTTGGTTTGTGACACATACGCTATCCAATGGGGTTTGTGACACAGACAATCTCCAGGGGTGTTTGTGAAACACACGCTGTCCAGAGGGGTTTGTGACACACACACTGTCCAATGGGGATTGTGACACACACACTGTCCAATGGGGTTTGTGACACACACACTCTCCAAAGGGGTTTGACACACACACGCTGTCCAATGGGGTTTTCGACACACACACGCTATCCAATGGGGATTGTGACACACACACTGTCCAAGGCGGATTGTGACACACACAAACTCTGTCCAATGGGGTTGTTGACAAACAAACTGTCCAATGGGGTTTGTGACACATACGCTGTCCAATGGAGTTTGTCACACACACTCTGTTCAATGGGGACTGTGACACATACACGCTGTCCAGAAAGTTTTGTGACGCACACACTGTCCAATGGGGATTATGAAACACACACGCTGTCCCATGGGTTTTTTCACACACATGCTGTCCAATGGGGTTTGTGACACACACACTGTCCAATGGGGTTTGTAACACACACGCTCTCCAATGGGTTTTGTGAAACACACGCTGTCCGATGGGGTTTGTGACACACACGCTGTCCAATGGTGTTTGTGACACACCCATGCTTTCCAAAGGGATTTGTGACACACACACGCTATTCAGTGGGGTTTCTGACACCCATGCTGTCCAACGGGGTTTGTAATCCAGAAACTGTCAAGAGGGATTTGTGACAAACAAAGTGTCTCAGCTACCTGAGACACTTAGACTAAGCCTAAAATACTCAGATCTCTCCATAAGGATGGTTTTCATACTGTACGTCCACAATCTGCTGGCAGTACAAAAAAATAAGCTGTAGATCTCCTTCGGCTGAGTCATGGTGCTTTGGTGCAGGGATCAGGCATATCATGGGAATATTTCACCATTTCTGCCCTCGTTTTCAGTGTATTACACCAAAACACCCACTTGCTGATTTCCTTTCAAGAGGAAAGGCTGCGATTTGCAGAATACCTCTGTTTTGGGGAAGTGAGAAATTGCTGAGTTGACACCAAGTCCGTCAGTGTCCCTGTCACCTGCAGAGTCACCGCATCCTCACCACGGTAGCGGGCATTGTGACAAAGTACGATGTCAGCTGGGTGTGACAGAGAGCCGCCCCCTAGGGGAGGAGGAGCCTGTAAGCCCCGGGCCTGTCACTGCCTGCTGTCCCTCCTGTTACCAGCCAGGCCTCTGAAAACTGGTCAAACCATGCCCAGACTTGGGGCCAAAGGGGCCCAAAGTCTCCAACAGACAAGTCTGGAAAAAAGATAAGGGGCAGAGGGAGAAAGCGAAGGGAGCAGAACAAAAGGAAAGGAAGAATAAAAAGTAGTGTTGGGCTGCAGGAGTGAGATGGATGAATTGCCATTAAAGAGGCAGGAAGCAGGAGAGTGAGAGAAAAGGAAAGAAGAGACATGCAGCCAGACGAGGGGTTAGTGAGAGAGGGTGGGACAGAGAACAGAATGAGAAGAAAATAAGGCAAGGCAAGGACAGGCAAGGATAGGCAAGGCAAGGCTAGGCTGCAGGACATTTTTTTGCTTTATAGTTTCTAGCACATTCGTCTTCAGACGTGGTGGATAGCCATAAGACCGTATGGATTAGGCCCAAGCAAAACCCCAGCTACTTGAGACACTTAGACTAAGCCTAAAATACGAAGATCTCTCCATAGGGATGGTTTTTATACTGTACTTTCACAATCTGCTGGCAGTACAAAAATATAAGCTGCAGATCTCCTTAGGCTGAGTAATGGTGCTTTGGTGTAGGGATCATGCATATCATGGGAATATTTCACCATTTCTACTCTGGTTTTAGTGTATTACACCAAAACACCCACCTCATGATATCCTTTCAAGACCAAAGGCAGCAATTTGCAGAACTCCGCTTCTTAGAGGAAGTGAGAAAAGGCTGAGCTGACACCAAGTCCTGCATTGTCCCTGTTGCCTCCAGAGTCACCGCATCCTCACCACGGTAGCTGGCATTGTGACAAAGGTTCTATGTCAGATGGATGTGGCAGACGAGCGCCTCCTAGGGGATGGGGAGCCTGTCAGCCCCGGGCCTGTCACTGCCTGCTGTCCCTGCTGTCACCAGCCAGGGCACTGAAAACTGGTCAAACCATGCCAAGACATGGGGACAATTTGGCCCAAAGTCTTGAAAAGACAAGTCGGGAAGAAAGATATGGGACAGAGGGAGAAAGCGAAGGGAGCAGGAGAAAGGGAAGGAAGAATAAAAAAAGTGTTGGGCTGCAGAAGTTAGATGGAGGAATTGCAAGAAAAGGGGCAGGAAGCAGGAGAGTGAGAGAAAAGGAAAGAAAGAAGAGACATGCAGCCAGACGAGGGGTTAGTGAGAGAGGATGGGACAGAGAACAGGATGAGAAGGAAATAAGGCAAGGCAAGGACAGGCAAGGACAGGCTAGGCTGCAGGACATTTTTTTGCTTTATAGTTTCTAGCACATTCGTCTTCAGATGAGGAGGAAAACCATAAGACCTTATGGATTAGGCCCAGGCAAAAACCCCAGCTACTTGAGACACTTAGACTAAGCCTGAAATACGAAAATCTCTCCATAAGGATGGTTTTTATACAGCATTCCACAATCTGCTGGCAGTACAAAAAAATAAGCTGCAGATCTCCTTAGGCTGAGTCATGGTGCTTTGGTGCAGGAACCATGCATATCATGGGAATATTTCAACATTTCTGCTCTGCTTTTCAGTGTATGACACCAAAAGACCCACCTGATGACATCCTTTCAAGAGCACAGGCAGCAATTTGCAGAATTCTGCTTCTTTGGAGAACTGAGAAATTGCTGAGCTGACACCAAGTCTTGCAGTGCCCCTGTCACCTGCAGAGTCACCGCATCCTCACCACGGTAGCAGGCATTGTGACAAAGGTTCTATGTCAGCTGGGTGTGGCAGCCAGGCGCCCCCTAGGGGATGGGGAGCCTGTCAGCCCCGTGCCTGTCACTGCCTGCTGTCCCTGCTGTCACAAGCCAGGCCTCTGAAAACTTGTCAAACCGTGCCAGACGTGGGGCCAATTTGGCCCAAAGTCTCCAAGAGACAAGTCGGGAAGAAAGTTATGGGACAGAGGGAGAAAGCGAAGGGAGAAGGAGAATGGGAAGGAAGAATAAAAAGTAGTGTTGGGCTGCAGAAGTGAGATGGAGGAATTGCAAGAAAAGAGGCAGGAAGCAGAGGAGTGAGAGAAAAGGAAAGAAGAGACATGCAGCCAGACGAGGGGTTAGTGAGAGAGGATGGGACAGAGAACAGGATGAGAAGGAAATAAGGCAAGGCAAGGACAGGCAAGGACAGGCAAGGCAAGGCTAGGCTGCAGGACAGTTTTTGCTCTGTAGTTTCCAGCACATTTGTCTTCAGATGAGGAGGAAAGCCATAATACCTTATGGAATGGCTCAAGAAAAAAAACCAGCTACGTGAGACACTTAGACTAAGCCTAGAATACGCAGATCTCTCCATAAGGATGGTTTTTATACTGTACTTCCACAATCGCCTGGCAGTACAGAAAAAATAAGCTGCAGATCTCCTTAGGCTGAGTCATGGTGCTTTGGTGCAGGAACCATGCATATCATGGGAATATTTCACCATTTCTGCTCTGGTTTTCAGTGTATGTCACCAAAACACCCACCTGATGACATCCTCTCAAGAGCAAAGGCAGCAATTTGCAGAATTCCGCTTCTTTGGGGAAGTGAGAAATTGCTGAGCTGACACCAAGTCCTGCAGTGTCTCTGTCACCTGCAGAGTCACCGCATCCTCACCACGGTAGCGGGCATTGTGACAAAGGTTCTTTGTAAGCTGGGTGTGGCAGCCAGGCGCCCCCTAGGGGATGGGGAGCCTGTCAGCCCTGGGCCTGTCACTGCCTGCTGTCCCTGCTGTCACCAGCCAGGCCTCTGAAAATTGGTCAAACCATGCCCAGTCTTGGGGCCAATTTGGCCCAAAGTCTTGAAAAGACAAGTCGGGAAGAAAGATATGGGACAGAGGGAGAAAGCGAAGGGAGCAGGAGAAAGGGAAGGAAGAATAATAAGTAGTATTGGGCTGCAGGATTGAGATGGAGGAACTGCAGGAAAAGAGGCAGAAAACAGGAGAGTGAGAGAAAAGGAAAGAAGAGACATGCAGCCAGACGAGGGGTTAGTGAGAGTGGATGGGACAGAGAACAGGATGAGAAAGACATAAGGCAAGACCAGGACAGGCAAGAACAGGCAAAGCAAGGCTAGGCTGCAGGACATTTTTTCGCTTTATAGTTTCCAGCACATTCGTCTTCAGACTAGGATTAAGACCATAAGACCGTATGGATTAGGCCCAAGTAAAAACCCCAGCTACTTGAGATACTTAGACTAAGCCTAAAATACGCAGATCTCTCCATAAGGATGGTTTTTATACTGTGCTTCCACAATCTGCTGGCAGTACAAAAATATAAGCTGCAGATCTCCTTAGGCTGAGTCATGGTGCTTTGGTGCAGGGACCATGCAAATCATGGGAATATTTCACCATTTCTGCTCTGGTTTTCAGTGTATGACACCAAAAAACCCACCTGATGATATCCTTTCAAGAGCAAAGGCAGCAATTTGCAGAATTCCGCTTCTTTGGGGAAGTGAGAAATTGCTGAGCTGACACCAAGTCCTGCAGTGTCTCTGTCGCCTGCAGAGTCACCGCATCCTCGCCATGGTAGCGGGCATTGTGACAAAGGTGCTATGTCAGAAGGGTTTGGCAGCCAGGCGCCCCCTAGGGGATGGGGAGCCTGCCAGCCCTGGGCCTCTCACTGGCTGCTGTCCCTTCTGTCACCAGGCAGTCCTCTGAAAATTGATCAAACCATGCCCAGACTTGGGGCCAATATGGCCCAGAGTCTTGAAAAGACAAGTCGGGAAGAAAGATATGGGACAGAGGGAGAAAGCGAAGGGAGCAGGAGAAAGGGAAGGAAGAATAAAAAGTAGTGTTGGGCTGCAGGAGTGAGATGGATGAATTGCCATTAAAGAGGCAGGAAGCAGGAGAGTGAGAGAAAAGGAAAGACGAGACATGCAGCCAGACGAGGGGTTAGTGAGAGAGGGTGAGAGAGAGAACAGGATGAGAAGGAAATAAGGCAAGGCAAGGGCAGCAAAGGACAGGCAAAGCAAGGCTAGGCTGCAGGACATGTTTTTGCTTTATAGTTTATAGCACATTCGTCTTCAGACTAGGAGTAAGGCCATAAGACCGTATGGATTAGGCCCAAGCAAAAACCCCAGCTACTTGAGACACTTAGACTAAGCCTAAAATACGCAGATCTCTCCATAAGGATGGTTTTTATACTGTGCTTCCACAATCTGCTGGCAGTACAAAAAAACTAAGCTGCAGATCTCCTTAGGCTGAGTCATGGTGCTTTGGTGCAGGGACCATGCATATCATGGGAATATTTCACCATTTCTGCTCTGGTTTTCAGTGTATGACACCAAAACACCCACCTGATGATATCCTTTCAAGAGCAAAGGCAGCAATTTGCAGAATTCCGCTTCTTTGGGGAACTGAGAAATTGCTGAGCTGCCACCAAGTCCTGCAGTGTCCCTGTCACCTGCAGAGTCACCTCATACTCGCCACGGTAGCGGGCATTGTGACAAAGGTTCTATGTCAGCTGGGTGTGGCAGCCAGGCGCCCCCTAGGGGATGGGGAGCCTGTCAGCCCCGGGCCTGTCACTGCCTGCTGTCCCTGCTGTCACCAGCCAGGCCTCTGAATATTGGTCAAACCATGCCCAGACTTGGGGCCAATTTGGCCCAAAGTCTTGAAAAGACAAGTCGGGAAGAAAGATATGGGAAAGAGGGAGAAAGCGAAGGGAGCAGGAGAAAGGGAAGGAAGAATGGAAAGCCCGAATTAAGAGGGAAATCAGCAGCCCACTTGACGTGCATGTACACTAATGCATGCAGTATGGGCAACTAACAAGAGAAGCTGGAAGCCATCGTGTAGCAGGAAAGCTATGACATAGTTGCCATCACAGAAACGTGGTGGGATGACTCATATGACTGGAGTGCTGCTATGTGTGGCTACAAGCTCTTCAGAAAAGATAGGTAGGGTAGGAGAGGTGGAGGGGTGGCTTTGTATGTTAGAGAGTCACTCGACTCTGTTAAACTTGAGGTCAGTATGCAGGTTTGAGTTCCTGTGGACCAGAATCCGGGGGAAGTCCAACAAGGCTGACGTCCTCGTGGGTGTCTGTTATAGACCGTGCAACCAGGACAATGAAGGAGATGAATTATTCTACAAGCAGCTGGCAGATGTCTCAAAATCGATGGCCCTTGTTCTTGTGGGTGACTTTAACCTGCCGGATATCTGCTGGGAGGTCAATACTGCACAGAAGAGGCAGTCTAGGAAGTTCCTAGAGTGTATAGAGGACAATTTCCTTCATCAGCTGGTAAATGAGCCCACCAGGGGCAAGACCCCGCTAGACCTACTGTTTACAAACAGAGAAGGGCTGGTGGGAGATGTAGTGGTTGGAGGCCGCCTGGGGCATAGCAACCATGAAATAATACAATTTTCAGTACTCAGAGATGCAGGGAGAACCATTAACAAAAACTCTATGCTGGACTTCCCGAGGGCAGATTTTTGCCTATTCAGAAGTCTAGTTCAGAGCATACCCTGGGAAACAATGCTTAAAAACAAGGGGGCCCAGGAGGGTTGGACATGCTTCAAGCAGGTGGTTTTGAGTGCACAGGAACAGGCTATACCAGTGTGCCGAAAGGCTAGCCGGCGGGGAAGACAACCGGCTTGGCTAAACAGGGAGATTCTGAATGAAATCAGAAACAAAAAGAGACTTTACCGACTGTGGAAAAAAGGGCTGGCTACTTATGAAGGATTTATGGAAATAGCTAGATCATGCAGAAAAAAGATCAGGGAAACAAAAGTGCAATTTGAAGTTAACTTGGCCAATTCTGACACGGATAATAAAAAGTCCTTCTTCAAATATGTTAATAACAAAAGGAGGGGCAAGGAAAACCTCCATTCTCTGTTGGACTCTGAAGGAAATATAGTTAACAAAGATGAGGAGAAAGCTGAGGTACTTAATACCTACTTTGCCTCAGTTTTTACCAGTGAGACAGGTGGCCCTCAGGACAACTCATCTCTGGAGGTGGTTGACAGAGATAAGAAGCCAAATAGGCCCCTTGTATTCCGGGAGGAAATAGCTGGTGATTTACTGAGCCATCTGGATCCTCACAAGTCTATGGGACCAGATGGGATCCATCCTAGGGTGATGAGGGAGCTAGCAGAAGAACTTGCCAAGCCGCTCTCCATAATCTTCCAACAGTCCTGGCTCACTGGGGAGGTCCCATATGATTGAAAATTGGCCAATGTTACCCCAGTCCACAAAAAGGGCTGCAGAGCTGACCCTGGCAACTACAGGCCTGTCAGTCTGACCTCGGTGCCTGGCAGGGTTATGGAGCAGATCATCCTGAGTGGAATCACACAGCACCTTCAGGATGGACAAGGGATCAGACCCAGCCAGCATGGGTTTAGGAGGGGCAGGTCCTGTCTAACCAGCCTGATCTCCTTTTATGATCAGGTGACCCAGCTGGTGGATGAGGGGAAAGCCATGGATGTGGTCTATCTGGACTTCAGCAAGGTCTTTGACACTGTCTCCCATAATATACTCTTGCAAAAGCTGGTAGCCCATGGCTTGGACAAGTGCACTCTACGCTGGGTTAAGAACTGGCTGGAGGGCCGGGCCCAGAGAGTGCTGGTGAACGGGGCTGCATCCAGCTGGCGGCCAGTCACTAGTGGTGTTCCCCAGGGGTCAGTGTTGGGTCCAGTCCTGTTTAACATCTTTATTGATGATTTAGATGAGGGGATTGAGACCATCATCAGCAAATTTGCTGATGACACCAAGTTGGGAGGGAGTGTCGACCTACTGGAAGGCAGGAGGGCTCTGCAGAGGGATCTGGATAGACTGGAAAAATGGGCTGATTCCAATGGGATGAAGTTCAATAAGGCCAAGTGCCGGGTGCTGCACTTTGGTCACAACAACCCCCTGCAGCGCTACAGGCTGGGCACAGAGTGGCTGGAGAGCAGTCAGACAGAAAGGGACCTGGGGGTACTAATTGACAGGAAGCTCAACATGAGCCAACAGTGTGCCCAGGTGGCCAAGAAGGCCAACGGTATCCTGTCCTGTATCAAAAATAGCGTGGTCAGCAGGACAAGGGAAGTGATCCTTCCCCTGTACTCTGCATTGGTGAGGCCACATCTGGAGTATTGTGTTCAGTTCTGGGCCTCTCAGTTCAGGAAAGACATTGAAGTGCTGGAGCGGGTCCAGAGAAGAGCAACACGACTGGTGAAGGGACTTGAACACAAGCCCTATGGGGAGAGGCTGAGGGAGCTGGGGTTGTTTAGTCTAGAGAAGAGGAGGCTTAGAGGTGACCTCATCACTCTCTATAACTACCTGAAGGGAAGTTATAGCCAGGTGGGGATTGGTCTCTTCTCCCAGGCAGTTAGCAATAGGACAAGGGGGCATGGGCTTAAACTCTACCAGGGGAAATTTAGACTGGATATTAGAAAGAAATTCTTTACAGAGAGAGTGGTCAGGCATTGGAATGGCCTGCCCAGGGAGGTAGTGGACTCGCCGTCCCTAGAGGTTTTTAAACTGAGATTGGACATGGCACTTAGTGCCATGATCTAGTAAACGGACTAGAGTTGGACCAAGAGTTGGACTTGATGATCGCTGAGGTCTTTTCTAACCCAGACGATTCTGTGATTCTGTGATTATGTGATTCTGTGAATAAAAAGTAGTGTTGGGCTGCAGGAGAGAGATGGAGGAATTGCAGGAAAAGAGGCAGGGAGCAGGAGAGTGAGAGAAAAGGAAAGACGAGACATGCAGCCAGACGAGGGGTTAGTGAGAGAGGATGGGACAGAGAACAGGATGAGAAGGAAATAAGGCAAGACAAGGACAGGCAAGGCAAGGCAAGGCTGCAGGACATTTTTTTGCTTTATAGTTTCTAGCACATTCGTCTTCAGACTAGGAGGAAAGCCAGACGACCGTATGGATTAGGCCAAAGCAAAAACCCCAGCTACTTGAGACACTTAGACTAAGCCTAAAATATGCAGATCTCTCCATAAGGATGGTTTTTATACTGTATTCCACAATCTGCTGGCAGTACAAAAAATAAGCTGCAGATCTCCTTAGGCTGAGTCATGGTGCTTTGGTGCAGGGACCATGCATATCATGGGAATAGTTCACCATTTCTGCTCTGGTTTTCAGTGTATTACACCAAAACACCCACCTGATGACATCCTTTCAAGAGCAAAGGCAGCAATTTGCAGAATTCCGCTTCTTAGGGGAAGTGAGAAATTGCTGAGCTGACACCAAGTCCTGCAGTGTCCCTGTCACCTGCAGAGTCACCACATCCTCGCCACGTTAGCGGGCATTGTGAAAAAGGTTCTTTGTCAGATGGGTGTGGCAGCCAGGCGCCCCCTAGGGGATGGGGAGCCTGCCAGCCCCGGGCCTGTCACTGCCTGCTGTCCCTGCTGTCACCAGCCAGGCCTCTGAAAATTGGTCAAACCATGCCCAGCCTTGGGGCCAATTTGGCCCAAAGTCTTGAAAAGACAAGTCGGGAAGAAAGATATGGGACAGAGGGAGAAAGCGAAGGGAGCAGGAGAAAGGGAAGGAAGAATAATAAGTAGTGTTGGGCTGCAGGATTGAGATGGAGGAATTGCAGGAAAAGAGGCAGGAAACAGGAGAGTGAGAGAAAAGGAAAGAAGAGACATGCAGCCAGACGAGGGGTTAGTGAGAGTGGATGGGACAGAGAACAGGATGAGAAAGACATAAGGCAAGACCAGGACAGGCAAGAACAGGCAAAGCAAGGCTAGGCTGCAGGACATTTTTTCGCTTTATAGTTTCCAGCACATTCGTCTTCAGACTAGGATTAAGACCATAAGACCGTATGGATTAGGCCCAAGTAAAAACCCCAGCTACTTGAGATACTTAGACTAAGCCTAAAATACGCAGATCTCTCCATAAGGATGGTTTTTATACTGTGCTTCCACAATCTGCTGGCAGTACAAAAAAATAAGCTGCAGATCTCCTTAGGCTGAGTCATGGTGCTTTGGTGCAGGGACCATGCATATCATGGGAATATTTCAACATTTCTGCTCTGCTTTTCAGTGTATGACACCAAAAGACCCACCTGATGACATCCTTTCAAGAGCAAAGGCAGCAATTTGCAGAATTCCGCTTCTTTGGGGAAGTGAGAAATTGCTGAGCTGACACCAAGTCCGTCAGTGTCCCTGTCGCCTGCAGAGTCATCGCATCCTCGCCACGGTAGCGGGCATTGTGACAAAGGTGCTATGTCAGAAGGGTTTGGCAGCCAGGCGCCCCCTAGGGGATGGGGAGCCTGCCAGCCCTGGGCCTCTCACTGCCTGCTGTCCTTTCTGTCACCAGCCAGGCCTCTGAAAATTGATCAAACCATGCCCAGACTTGGGGCCAATATGGCCCAAAGTCTTGAAAAGACAAGTCGGGAAGAAAGATATGGGACAGAGGGAGAAAGCGAAGGGAGCAGGAGAAAGGGAAGGAAGAATAAAAAGTAGTGTTGGGCTGCAGGAGTGAGATGGATGAATTGCCATTAAAGAGACAGGAAGCAGGAGAGTGAGAGAAAAGGAAAGAAGAGACATGCAGCCAGACGAGGGGTTATTGAGAGAGGGTGAGAGAGAGAACAGGATGAGAAGGAAATAAGGCAAGGCAAGGGTAGCAAAGGACAGGCAAAGAAAGGCTAGGCTGCAGGACATGTTTTTGCTTTATAGTTTATAGCACATTCGTCTTCAGACTAGGAGTAAGGCCATAAGACCGTATGGATTAGGCCCAAGCAAAAACCCCAGCTACTTGAGACACTTAGACTAAGCCTAAAATACGCAGATTTCTCCATAAGGATGGTTTTTATACTGTGCTTCCACAATCTGCTGGCAGTACAAAAAAATAAGCTGCAGATCTCCTTAGGCTGAGTCATGGTGCTTTGGTGCAGGGACCATGCATATCATGGGAATATTTCACCATTTCTGCTCTGGTTTTCAGAGTATGACACCAAAACACCCACCTCATGATATCCTTTCAAAAGCAAAGACAGCAATTTGCAGAATTCCGCTTCTTTGGGGAACTGAGAAATTGCTGAGCTGCCACCAAGTCCTGCAGTGTCCCTGTCACCTGCAGAGTCACCACATACTCGCCACGGTAGCGGGCATTGTGACAAAGGTTCTATGTCAGCTGGGTGTGGCAGCCAGGCGCCCCCTAGGGGATGGGGAGCCTGTCAGCCCCGGGCCTGTCACTGCCTGCTGTCCCTGCTGTCACCAGCCAGGCCTCTGAAAATTGGTCAAACCATGCCCAGACTTGGGGCCAATTTGGCCGAAAGTCTTGAAAAGACAAGTCGAAAGGAAAGATACGGGACAGAGGGAGAAAGCGAAGGGAGCAGGAGAAAGGGAAGGAAGAATAAAAAGCAGTGTTGGGCTGCAGGAGTGAGATGGAGGAACTGCAGGAAAAGAGGCAGGAAGCAGGAGAGTGAGAGAAAAGGAAAGACGAGACATGCAGCCAGACGAGGGGTTAGTGAGAGAGGATGGGACAGAGAACAGGATGAGAAGGAAATAAGGCAAGGCAAGGACAGGCAAGGACAGGCAAAGCAAGGCTAGGCTGCAGGACATGTTATAGCTTTATAGTTTCTAGCACATTCGTCTTCAGACTAGGAGTAAGGCCATAAGACCGTATGGATTAGGCCCAAGCAAAAACCCCAGCTACTTGAGACACTTAGACTAAGCCTAAAATACGCAGATCTCTCCATAAGGATGGTTTTTATACTGTGCTTCCACAATCTGCTGGCAGTACAAAAAAATAAGCTGCAGATCTCCTTAGGCTGAGTCATGGTGCTTTGGTGCAGGGACCATGCATATCATGGGAATATTTCACCATTTCTGCTCTGGTTTTCAGAGTATGACACCAAAACACCCACCTGATGATATCCTTTCAAGAGCAGAGGCAGCAATTTGCAGAATTCCGCTTCTTTGGGGAAGTGAGAAATTGCTGAGCTGCCACCAAGTCCTGCAGTGTCCCTGTCACCTGCAGAGTCACCACATACTCGCCACGGTAGCGGGCATTGTGACAAAGGTTCTATGTCAGCTGGGTGTGGCAGCCAGGCGCCCCCTAGGGGATGGGGAGCCTGTCAGCCCCGGGCCTGTCACTGCCTGCTGTCCCTGCTGTCACCAGCCAGGCCTCTGAAAATTGGTCAAACCATGCCCAGACTTGGGGCCAATTTGGCCCAAAGTCTTGAAAAGACAAGTCGGGAAGAAAGATATGGGACAGAGGGAGAAAGCGAAGGGAGCAGGAGAAAGGGAATTAAGAATAGAAAGTAGTGTTGGGCTGCAGGAGTGAGATGAAGGAATTGCAGGAAAAGAGGGAGGAAGTAGGAGATTGATAGAAAAGGAAAGACGAGACAAGCAGCTAGACGAGGGGTTAGTGAGAGAGGATGGGACAGAGAACAGGATGAGAAGGAAATAAGGCAAGGCAAGGACAGGCAAGGACAGGCAAAGCAAGGCTAGGCTGCAGGACATTTTTTTGCTTTATAGTTTCTAGCACATTCGTCTTCAGACTAGGAGTAAGGCCATAAGACCATATGGAGTAGGCCCAAGCAAAAACCCCAGCTACTTGAGACACTTAGACTAAGCCTAAAATACGCAGATCTCTCCATAAGGATGGTTTTTATACTGTGCTTCCACAATCTGCTGGCAGTACAAAAAAATAAGCTGCAGATCTCCTTAGGCTGAGTCATGGTGCTTTGGTGCAGGGACCATGCATATCATGGGAATATTTCACCATTTCTGCTCTGGTTTTCAGAGTATGACACCAAAACACCCACCTGATGATATCCTTTCAAGAGCAGAGGCAGCAATTTGCAGAATTCCGCTTCTTTGGGGAAGTGAGAAATTAATGAGCTGACACCAAGTCCTGCAGTGTCCCTGTCACCTGCAGAGTCACCACATACTCGCCACGGTAGCGGGCATTGTGACAAAGGTTCTATGTCAGCTGGGTGTGGCAGCCAGGCGCCCCCTAGGGGATGGGGAGCCTGTCAGCCCCGGGCCTGTCACTGCCTGCTGTCCCTGCTGTCACCAGCCAGGCCTCTGAAAATTGGTCAAACCATGCCCAGACTTGGGGCCAATTTGGCCCAAAGTCTTGAAAAGACAAGTCGGGAAGAAAGATATGGGACAGAGGGAGAAAGCGAAGGGAGCAGGAGAAAGGGAATTAAGAATAGAAAGTAGTGTTGGGCTGCAGGAGTGAGATGGAGGAATTGCAGGAAAAGAGGGAGGAAGTAGGAGATTGATAGAAAAGGAAAGACGAGACAAGCAGCTAGACGAGGGGTTAGTGAGAGAGGATGGGACAGAGAACAGGATGAGAAGGAAATAAGGCAAGGCAAGGACAGGCAAGGACAGGCAAAGCAAGGCTAGGCTGCAGGACATTTTTTTGCTTTATAGTTTCTAGCACATTCGTCTTCAGACTAGGAGTAAGGCCATAAGACCATATGGAGTAGGCCCAAGCAAAAACCCCAGCTACTTGAGACACTTAGACTAAGCCTAAAATACGCAGATCTCTCCATAAGGATGGTTTTTATACTGTGCTTCCACAATCTGCTGGCAGTACAAAAAAATAAGCTGCAGATCTCCTTAGGCTGAGTCATGGTGCTTTGGTGCAGGGACCATGCATATCATGGGAATATTTCACCATTTCTGCTCTGGTTTTCAGAGTATGACACCAAAACACCCACCTGATGATATCCTTTCAAGAGCAGAGGCAGCAATTTGCAGAATTCCGCTTCTTTGGGGAAGTGAGAAATTAATGAGCTGACACCAAGTCCTGCAGTGTCCCTGTCACCTGCAGAGTCACCACATACTCGCCACGGTAGCAGGCATTGTGACAAAGGTTCTATGTCAGCTGGGTGTGGCAGCCAGGCGCCCCCTAGGGGATGGGGAGCCTGCCAGCCCCGGGCCTGTCACTGCCTGCTGTCCCTGCTGTCACCAGCCAGGCCTCTGAAAATTGGTCAAACCATGCCCAGACTTGGGGCCAATTTGGCCCAAAGTCTTGAAAAGACAAGTCGGGAAGAAAAATATGGGACAGAGGGAGAAAGCGAAGGGAGCAGGAGAAAGGGAAGGAAGAATAGAAAGTAGTGTTGGGCTGCAGGAGTGAGATGGAGGAATTGCCATTAAAGAGGCAGGAAGCAGGAGAGTGATAGAAAAGGAAAGAAGAGACATGCAGCCAGACGAGGGTATAGTGAGAGAGGATAGGACAGAGAACAGGATGAGAAGGAAATAAGGCAAGGCAAGGACAGGCAAGGACAGGCAAAGCAAGGCTAGGCTGCAGGACATTTTTTCGCTTTATAGTTTCTAGCACATTCGTCTTCAGACTAGGAGTAAGGCCATAAGACCGTATGGATAAGGCCCAAGCAAAAATCCCAGCTACTTGAGACACTAAGACTAAGCCTAAAATACGCAGATCTCTCAATAAGGATGGTTTTTATACTGTGCTTCCACAATCTGCTGGCAGTACAAAAAAATAAGCTGCAGATCTCCTTAGGCTGAGTCATGGTGCTTTGGTGCAGGGACCATGCATATCATGGGAATAGTTCACCATTTCTGCTCTGGTTTTCAGAGTATGACACCAAAACACCCACCTGATGATATCCTTTCAAGAGCAAAGGCAGCAATTTGCAGAATTCCGCTTCTTTGGGGAAGTGAGAAATTGCTGAGCTGACACCAAGTCCTGCAGTGTCCCTATCACCTGCAGAGTCACCACATACTCGCCACGGTAGCGGGCATTGTGACAAAGGTTCTATGTCAGCTGGGTGTGGCAGCCAGGCGCCCCCTAGGGGATGGGGAGCCTGGCAGCCCCGGGCCTGTCACTGCCTGCTGTCCCTGCTGTCACCAGCCACGCCTCTGAAAATTGGTCAAACCATGCCCAGACTTGGGGCCAATTTGGCCCAAAGTCTTGAAAAGACAAGTCGGGAAGAAAGATATGGGACAGAGGGAGAAAGCGAAGGGAGCAGGAGAAAGGGAAGGAAGAATAAAAAGTAGTGTTGGGCTGCAGGAGTGAGATGGAGGAATTGCAGGAAAAGAGGGAGGAAGTAGGAGATTGATAGAAAAGGAAAGACGAGACAAGCAGCTAGACAAGGGGTTAGTGAGAGAGGATGGGACAGAGAACAGGATGAGAAGGAAATAAGGCAAGGCAAGGACAGGCAAGGAGAGGCAAAGCAAGGTTAGGCTGCAGGACATTTTTTTGCTTTATAGTTTCTAGCACATTCGTCTTCAGACTAGGAGTAAGGCCATAAGACCATATGGAGTAGGCCCAAGCAAAAACCCCAGCTACTTGAGACACTTAGACTAAGCCTAAAATACGCAGATCTCTCCATAAGGATGGTTTTTATACTGTGCTTCCACAATCTGCTGGCAGTACAAAAAAATAAGCTGCAGATCTCCTTAGGCTGAGTCATGGTGCTTTGGTGCAGGGACCATGCATATCATGGGAATATTTCACCATTTCTGCTCTGGTTTTCAGAGTATGACACCAAAACACCCACCTGATGATATCCTTTCAAGAGCAGAGGCAGCAATTTGCAGAATTCCGCTTCTTTGGGGAAGTGAGAAATTAATGAGCTGACACCAAGTCCTGCAGTGTCCCTGTCACCTGCAGAGTCACCACATACTCGCCACGGTAGCAGGCATTGTGACAAAGGTTCTATGTCAGCTGGGTGTGGCAGCCAGGCGCCCCCTAGGGGATGGGGAGCCTGCCAGCCCCGGGCCTGTCACTGCTTGCTGTCCCTGCTCTCACCAGCCAGGCCTCTGAAAATTGGTCAAACCATGCCCAGACTTGGGGCCAATTTGGCCCAAAGTCTTGAAAAGACAAGTCGGGAAGAAAAATATGGGACAGAGGGAGAAAGCGAAGGGAGCAGGAGAAAGGGAAGGAAGAATAGAAAGTAGTGTTGGGCTGCAGGAGTGAGATGGAGGAATTGCCATTAAAGAGGCAGGAAGCAGGAGAGTGATAGAAAAGGAAAGACGAGACATGCAGCCAGACGAGGGGTTAGTGAGAGAGGATGGGACAGAGAACAGGATGAGAAGGAAATAAGGCAAGGCAAGGACAGGCAAGGACAGGCAAAGCAAGGCTAGGCTGCAGGACATTTTTTCGCTTTATAGTTTCTAGCACATTCGTCTTCAGACTAGGAGTAAGGCCATAAGACCGTATGGATAAGGCCCAAGCAAAAATCCCAGCTACTTGAGACACTAAGACTAAGCCTAAAATACGCAGATCTCTCAATAAGGATGGTTTTTATACTGTGCTTCCACAATCTGCTGGCAGTACAAAAAAATAAGCTGCAGATCTCCTTAGGCTGAGTCATGGTGCTTTGGTGCAGGGACCATGCATATCATGGGAATAGTTCACCATTTCTGCTCTGGTTTTCAGAGTATGACACCAAAACACCCACCTGATGATATCCTTTCAAGAGCAAAGGCAGCAATTTGCAGAATTCCGCTTCTTTGGGGAAGTGAGAAATTGCTGAGCTGACACCAAGTCCTGCAGTGTCCCTATCACCTGCAGAGTCACCACATCCTCGCCACGGTAGCGGGCATTGTGACAAAGGTTCTATGTCAGCTGGGTGTGGCAGCCAGGCGCCCCCTAGGGGATGGGGAGCCTGTCAGCCCCGGGCCTGTCACTGCCTGCTGTCTCTGCTGACTACCAGCCACGCCTCTGAAAATTAGTCAAACCATGCCCAGACTTGGGGCCAATTTGGCCCAAAGTCTTGAAAAGACAAGTCGGGAAGAAAGATATGGGACAGAGGGAGAAAGCGAAGGGAGCAGGAGAAAGGGAAGGAAGAATAAAAAGTAGTGTTGGGCTGCAGGAGTGAGATGGAGGAATTGCAGGAAAAGAGGGAGGAAGTAGGAGATTGATAGAAAAGGAAAGACGAGACAAGCAGCTAGACGAGGGGTTAGTGAGAGAGGATGGGACAGAGAACAGGATGAGAAGGAAATAAGGCAAGGCAAGGACAGGCAAGGACAGGCAAAGCAAGGCTAGGCTGCAGGACATTTTTTCGCTTTATAGTTTCTAGCACATTCGTCTTCAGACTAGGAGTAAGGCCATAAGACCATATGGAGTAGGCCCAAGCAAAAACCCCAGCTACTTGAGACACTTAGACTAAGCCTAAAATATGCAGATCTCTCCATAAGGATGGTTTTTATACTGTGCTTCCACAATCTGCTGGCAGTACAAAAAAATAAGCTGCAGATCTCCTTAGGCTGAGTCATGGTGCTTTGGTGCAGGGACCATGCATATCATGGGAATAGTTCACCATTTCTGCTCTGGTTTTCAGAGTATGACACCAAAACACCCACCTGATGATATCCTTTCAAGAGCAAAGGCAGCAATTTGCAGAATTCCGCTTCTTTGGGGAAGTGAGAAATTGCTGAGCTGACACCAAGTCCTGCAGTGTCCCTATCACCTGCAGAGTCACCACATACTCGCCACGGTAGCGGGCATTGTGACAAAGGTTCTATGTCAGCTGGGTGTGGCAGCCAGGCGCCCCCTAGGGGATGGGGAGCCTGTCAGCCCCGGGCCTGTCACTGCCGGCTGTCCCTGCTGACTACTAGCCACGCCTCTGAAAATTGGTCAAACCATGCCCAGACTTGGGGCCAATTTGGCCCAAAGTCTTGAAAAGACAAGTCGGGAAGAAAGATATGGGACAGAGGGAGAAAGCGAAGGGAGCAGGAGAAAGGGAAGGAAGAATAAAAAGTAGTGTTGGGCTGCAGGAGTGAGATGGAGTAATTGCAGGAAAAGAGGGAGGAAGTAGGAGAGTGATAGAAAAGGAAAGACGAGACATGCAGCCAGACGAGGGGTTAGTGAGGGAGGATGGGACAGAGAACAGGATGAGAAGGAAATAGGGCAAGGCAAGGACAGGCAAGGACAGGCTAGGCTGCAGGACATTTTTTTGCTTTATAGTTTCTAACACATTCGTCTTCAGACTAGGAGTAAGGCCATAAGACCGTATGGATTAGGCCCAAGCAAAAACCCCAGCTACTTGAGACACTTAGACTAAGCCTAAAATACGCAGATCTCTCCATAAGGATGGTTTTTATACTGTGCTTCCACAATCTGCTGGCAGTACAAAAAAATAAGCTGCAGATCTCCTTAGGCTGAGTCATGGTGCTTTGGTGCAGGGACCATGCATATCATGGGAATATTTCACCATTTCTGCTCTGGTTTTCAGAGTATGACACCAAAACACCCACCTGATGATATCCTTTCAAGAGCAGAGGCAGCAATTTGCAGAATTCCGCTTCTTTGGGGAAGTGAGAAATTGCTGAGCTGACACCAAGTCCTGCAGTGTCCCTGTCACCTGCAGAGTCACCACATACTCGCCACAGTAGCAGGCATTGTGACAAAGGTTCTATGTCAGCTGGGTGTGGCAGCCAGGCGCCCCCTAGGGGATGGGGAGCCTGCCAGCCCCGGGCCTGTCACTGCCTGCTGTCCCTGCTGACTACCAGCCACGCCTCTGAAAATTGGTCAAACCATGCCCAGACTTGGGGCCAATTTGGCCCAAAGTCTTGAAAAGACAAGTCGGGAAGAAAGATATGGGACAGAGGGAGAAAGCGAAGGGAGCAGGAGAAAGGGAAGGAAGAATAAAAAGTAGTGTTGGGCTGCAGGAGTGAGATGGAGGAATTGCAGGAAAAGAGGGAGGAAGTAGGAGATTGATAGAAAAGGAAAGACGAGACAAGCAGCTAGACGAGGGGTTAGTGAGAGAGGATGGGACAGAGAACAGGATGAGAAGGAAATAAGGCAAGGCAAGGACAGGCAAGGACAGGCAAAGCAAGGCTAGGCTGCAGGACATTTTTTTGCTTTATAGTTTCTAGCACATTCGTCTTCAGACTAGGAGTAAGGCCATAAGACCATATGGAGTAGGCCCAAGCAAAAACCCCAGCTACTTGAGACACTTAGACTAAGCCTAAAATACGCAGATCTCTCCATAAGGATGGTTTTTATACTGTGCTTCCACAATCTGCTGGCAGTACAAAAAAATAAGCTGCAGATATCCTTAGGCTGAGTCATGGTGCTTTGGTGCAGGGACCATGCATATCATGGGAATATTTCACCATTTCTGCTCTGGTTTTCAGAGTATGACACCAAAACACCCACCTGATGATATCCTTTCAAGAGCAGAGGCAGCAATTTGCAGAATTCCGCTTCTTTGGGGAAGTGAGAAATTGCTGAGCTGACACCAAGTCCTGCAGTGTCCCTGTCACCTGCAGAGTCACCACATACTCGCCACAGTAGCAGGCATTGTGACAAAGGTTCTATGTCAGCTGGGTGTGGCAGCCAGGCGCCCCCTAGGGGATGGGGAGCCTGCCAGCCCCGGGCCTGTCACTGCTTGCTGTCCCTGCTCTCACCAGCCAGGCCTCTGAAAATTGGTCAAACCATGCCCAGACTTGGGGCCAATTTGGCCCAAAGTCTTGAAAAGACAAGTCGGGAAGAAAAATATGGGACAGAGGGAGAAAGCGAAGGGAGCAGGAGAAAGGGAAGGAAGAACAGAAAGTAGTGTTGGGCTGCAGGAGTGAGATGGAGGAATTGCCATTAAAGAGGCAGGAAGCAGGAGAGTGATAGAAAAGGAAAGAAGAGACATGCAGCCAGACGAGGGGTTAGTGAGAGAGGATGGGACAGAGAACAGGATGAGAAGGAAATAAGGCAAGGCAAGGACAGGCAAGGACAGGCAAAGCAAGGCTAGGATGCAGGACATTTTTTCGCTTTATAGTTTCTAGCACATTCGTCTTCAGACTAGGAGTAAGGCCATAAGACCGTATGGATTAGGCCCAAGCAAAAATCCCAGCTACTTGAGACACTAAGACTAAGCCTAAAATACGCAGATCTCTCCATAAGGATGGTTTTTATACTGTGCTTCCACAATCTGCTGGCAGTACAAAAAAATAAGCTGCAGATCTCCTTAGGCTGAGTCATGGTGCTTTGGTGCAGGGACCATGCATATCATGGGAATAGTTCACCATTTCTGCTCTGGTTTTCAGAGTATGACACCAAAACACCCACCTGATGATATCCTTTCAAGAGCAAAGGCAGCAATTTGCAGAATTCCGCTTCTTTGGGGAAGTGAGAAATTGCTGAGCTGACACCAAGTCCTGCAGTGTCCCTATCACCTGCAGAGTCACCACATACTCGCCACGGTAGCGGGCATTGTGACAAAGGTTCTATGTCAGCTGGGTGTGGCAGCCAGGCGCCCCCTAGGGGATGGGGAGCCTGGCAGCCCCGGGCCTGTCACTGCCTGCTGTCCCTGCTGACTACCAGCCACGCCTCTGAAAATTGGTCAAACCATGCCCAGACTTGGGGCCAATTTGGCCCAAAGTCTTGAAAAGACAAGTCGGGAAGAAAGATATGGGACAGAGGGAGAAAGCGAAGGGAGCAGGAGAAAGGGAAGGAAGAATAAAAAGTAGTGTTGAGCTGCAGGAGTGAGATGGAGGAATTGCAGGAAAAGAGGGAGGAAGTAGGAGATTGATAGAAAAGGAAAGACGAGACAAGCAGCTAGACGAGGGTTTAGTGAGAGAGGATGGGACAGAGAACAGGATGAGAAGGAAATAAGGCAAGGCAAGGACAGGCAAGGACAGGCAAAGCAAGGCTAGGCTGCAGGACATTTTTTTGCTTTATAGTTTCTAGCACATTCGTCTTCAGACTAGGAGTAAGGCCATAAGACCGTATGGATTAGGCCCAAGCAAAAACCCCAGCTACTTGAGACACTTAGACTAAGCCTAAAATACGCAGATCTCTCCATAAGGATGGTTTTTATACTGTGCTTCCACAATCTGCTGGCAGTACAAAAAAATAAGCTGCAGATCTCCTTAGGCTGAGTCATGGTGCTTTGGTGCAGGGACCATGCATATCATGGGAATATTTCACCATTTCTGCTCTGGTTTTCAGAGTATGACACCAAAACACCCACCTGATGATATCCTTTCAAGAGCAGAGGCAGCAATTTGCAGAATTCCGCTTCTTTGGGGAAGTGAGAAATTGCTGAGCTGACACCAAGTCCTGCAGTGTCCCTGTCACCTGCAGAGTCACCACATACTCGCCACAGTAGCAGGCATTGTGACAAAGGTTCTATGTCAGCTGGGTGTGGCAGCCAGGCGCCCCCTAGGGGATGGGGAGCCTGCCAGCCCCGGGCCTGTCACTGCTTGCTGTCCCTGCTCTCACCAGCCAGGCCTCTGAAAATTGGTCAAACCATGCCCAGACTTGGGGCCAATTTGGCCCAAAGTCTTGAAAAGACAAGTCGGGAAGAAAAATATGGGACAGAGGGAGAAAGCGAAGGGAGCAGGAGAAAGGGAAGGAAGAATAGAAAGTAGTGTTGGGCTGCAGGAGTGAGATGGAGGAATTGCCATTAAAGAGGCAGGAAGCAGGAGAGTGATAGAAAAGGAAAGAAGAGACATGCAGCCAGACGAGGGGATAGTGAGAGAGGATGGGACAGAGAACAGGATGAGAAGGAAATAAGGCAAGGCAAGGACAGGCAAGGACAGGCAAAGCAAGGCTAGGCTGCAGGACATTTTTTCGCTTTATAGTTTCTAGCACATTCGTCTTCAGACTAGGAGTAAGGCCATAAGACCGTATGGATTAGGCCCAAGCAAAAATCCCAGCTACTTGAGACACTAAGACTAAGCCTAAAATACGCAGATCTCTCAATAAGGATGGTTTTTATACTGTGCTTCCACAATCTGCTGGCAGTACAAAAAAATAAGCTGCAGATCTCCTTAGGCTGAGTCATGGTGCTTTGGTGCAGGGACCATGCATATCATGGGAATAGTTCACCATTTCTGCTCTGGTTTTCAGAGTATGACACCAAAACACCCACCTGATGATATCCTTTCAAGAGCAAAGGCAGCAATTTGCAGAATTCCGCTTCTTTGGGGAAGTGACAAATTGCTGAGCTGACACCAAGTCCTGCAGTGTCCCTATCACCTGCAGAGTCACCACATACTCGCCACGGTAGCGGGCATTGTGACAAAGGTTCTATGTCAGCTGGGTGTGGCAGCCAGGCGCCCCCTAGGGGATGGGGAGCCTGTCAGCCCCGGGCCTGTCACTGCCGGCTGTCCCTGCTGACTACTAGCCACGCCTCTGAAAATTGGTCAAACCATGCCCAGACTTGGGGCCAATTTGGCCCAAAGTCTTGAAAAGACAAGTCGGGAAGAAAGATATGGGACAGAGGGAGAAAGCGAAGGGAGCAGGAGAAAGGGAAGGAAGAATAAAAAGTAGTGTTGGGCTGCAGGAGTGAGATGGAGGAATTGCAGGAAAAGAGGGAGGAAGTAGGAGAGTGATAGAAAAGGAAAGACGAGACATGCAGCCAGACGAGGGTTTAGTGAGAGGAGATTGGACAGAGAACAGGATGAGAAGGAAATAGGGCAAGGCAAGGACAGGCAAGGCAAGGCTAGGCTGCAGGACATTTTTTTGCTTTATAGTTTCTAACACATTCGTCTTCAGACTAGGAGTAAGGCCATAAGACCGTATGGATTAGGCCCAAGCAAAAACCCCAGCTACTTGAGACACTTAGACTAAGCCTAAAATACGCAGATCTCTCCATAAGGATGGTTTTTATACTGTGCTTCCACAATCTGCTGGCAGTACAAAAAAATAAGCTGCAGATCTCCTTAGGCTGAGTCATGGTGCTTTGGTGCAGGGACCATGCATATCATGGGAATATTTCACCATTTCTGCTCTGGTTTTCAGAGTATGACACCAAAACACCCACCTGATGATATCCTTTCAAGAGCAGAGGCAGCAATTTGCAGAATTCCGCTTCTTTGGGGAAGTGAGAAATTAATGAGCTGACACCAAGTCCTGCAGTGTCCCTGTCACCTGCAGAGTCACCACATACTCGCCACAGTAGCAGGCATTGTGACAAAGGTTCTATGTCAGCTGGGTGTGGCAGCCAGGCGCCCCCTAGGGGATGGGGAGCCTGCCAGCCCCGGGCCTGTCACTGCTTGCTGTCCCTGCTCTCACCAGCCAGGCCTCTGAAAATTGGTCAAACCATGCCCAGACTTGGGGCCAATTTGGCCCAAAGTCTTGAAAAGACAAGTCGGGAAGAAAAATATGGGACAGAGGGAGAAAGCGAAGGGAGCAGGAGAAAGGGAAGGAAGAACAGAAAGTAGTGTTGGGCTGCAGGAGTGAGATGGAGGAATTGCCTTTAAAGAGGCAGGAAGCAGGAGAGTGATAGAAAAGGAAAGACGAGACATGCAGCCAGACGAGGGGTTAGTGAGAGAGGATGGGACAGAGAACAGGATGAGAAGGAAATAAGGCAAGGCAAGGACAGGCAAGGACAGGCAAAGCAAGGCTAGGCTGCAGGACATTTTTTCGCTTTATAGTTTCTAGCACATTCGTCTTCAGACTAGGAGTAAGGCCATAAGACCGTATGGATTAGGCCCAAGCAAAAATCCCAGCTACTTGAGACACTAAGACTAAGCCTAAAATACGCAGATCTCTCCATAAGGATGGTTTTTATACTGTGCTTCCACAATCTGCTGGCAGTACAAAAAAATAAGCTGCAGATCTCCTTAGGCTGAGTCATGGTGCTTTGGTGCAGGGACCATGCATATCATGGGAACAGTTCACCATTTCTGCTCTGGTTTTCAGAGTATGACACCAAAACACCCACCTGATGATATCCTTTCAAGAGCAAAGGCAGCAATTTGCAGAATTCCGCTTCTTTGGGGAAGTGACAAATTGCTGAGCTGACACCAAGTCCTGCAGTGTCCCTATCACCTGCAGAGTCACCACATACTCGCCACGGTAGCGGGCATTGTGACAAAGGTTCTATGTCAGCTGGGTGTGGCAGCCAGGCGCCCCCTAGGGGATGGGGAGCCTGTCAGCCCCGGGCCTGTCACTGCCGGCTGTCCCTGCTGACTACTAGCCACGCCTCTGAAAATTGGTCAAACCATGCCCAGACTTGGGGCCAATTTGGCCCAAAGTCTTGAAAAGACAAGTCGGGAAGAAAGATATGGGACAGAGGGAGAAAGCGAAGGGAGCAGGAGAAAGGGAAGGAAGAATAAAAAGTAGTGTTGGGCTGCAGGAGTGAGATGGAGGAATTGCAGGAAAAGAGGGAGGAAGTAGGAGAGTGATAGAAAAGGAAAGACGAGACATGCAGCCAGACGAGGGTTTAGTGAGAGGAGATTGGACAGAGAACAGGATGAGAAGGAAATAGGGCAAGGCAAGGACAGGCAAGGCAAGGCTAGGCTGCAGGACATTTTTTTGCTTTATAGTTTCTAACACATTCGTCTTCAGACTAGGAGTAAGGCCATAAGACCGTATGGATTAGGCCCAAGCAAAAACCCCAGCTACTTGAGACACTTAGACTAAGCCTAAAATACGCAGATCTCTCCATAAGGATGGTTTTTATACTGTGCTTCCACAATCTGCTGGCAGTACAAAAAAATAAGCTGCAGATCTCCTTAGGCTGAGTCATGGTGCTTTGGTGCAGGGACCATGCATATCATGGGAATATTTCACCATTTCTGCTCTGGTTTTCAGAGTATGACACCAAAACACCCACCTGATGATATCCTTTCAAGAGCAGAGGCAGCAATTTGCAGAATTCCGCTTCTTTGGGGAAGTGAGAAATTAATGAGCTGACACCAAGTCCTGCAGTGTCCCTGTCACCTGCAGAGTCACCACATACTCGCCACAGTAGCAGGCATTGTGACAAAGGTTCTATGTCAGCTGGGTGTGGCAGCCAGGCGCCCCCTAGGGGATGGGGAGCCTGCCAGCCCCGGGCCTGTCACTGCTTGCTGTCCCTGCTCTCACCAGCCAGGCCTCTGAAAATTGGTCAAACCATGCCCAGACTTGGGGCCAATTTGGCCCAAAGTCTTGAAAAGACAAGTCGGGAAGAAAAATATGGGACAGAGGGAGAAAGCGAAGGGAGCAGGAGAAAGGGAAGGAAGAATAGAAAGTAGTGTTGGGCTGCAGGAGTGAGATGGAGGAATTGCCATTAAAGAGGCAGGAAGCAGGAGAGTGATAGAAAAGGAAAGACGAGACATGCAGCCAGACGAGGGGTTAGTGAGAGAGGATGGGACAGAGAACAGGATGAGAAGGAAATAAGGCAAGGCAAGGACAGGCAAGGACAGGCAAAGCAAGGCTAGGCTGCAGGACATTTTTTCGCTTTATAGTTTCTAGCACATTCGTCTTCAGACTAGGAGTAAGGCCATAAGACCGTATGGATTAGGCCCAAGCAAAAATCCCAGCTACTTGAGACACTAAGACTAAGCCTAAAATACGCAGATCTCTCCATAAGGATGGTTTTTATACTGTGCTTCCACAATCTGCTGGCAGTACAAAAAAATAAGCTGCAGATCTCCTTAGGCTGAGTCATGGTGCTTTGGTGCAGGGACCATGCATATCATGGGAATAGTTCACCATTTCTGCTCTGGTTTTCAGAGTATGACACCAAAACACCCACCTGATGATATCCTTTCAAGAGCAAAGGCAGCAATTTGCAGAATTCCGCTTCTTTGGGGAAGTGACAAATTGCTGAGCTGACACCAAGTCCTGCAGTGTCCCTATCACCTGCAGAGTCACCACATACTCGCCACGGTAGCGGGCATTGTGACAAAGGTTCTATGTCAGCTGGGTGTGGCAGCCAGGCGCCCCCTAGGGGATGGGGAGCCTGTCAGCCCCGGGCCTGTCACTGCCGGCTGTCCCTGCTGACTACTAGCCACGCCTCTGAAAATTGGTCAAACCATGCCCAGACTTGGGGCCAATTTGGCCCAAAGTCTTGAAAAGACAAGTCGGGAAGAAAGATATGGGACAGAGGGAGAAAGCGAAGGGAGCAGGAGAAAGGGAAGGAAGAATAAAAAGTAGTGTTGGGCTGCAGGAGTGAGATGGAGGAATTGCAGGAAAAGAGGGAGGAAGTAGGAGAGTGATAGAAAAGGAAAGACGAGACATGCAGCCAGACGAGGGTTTAGTGAGAGGAGATTGGACAGAGAACAGGATGAGAAGGAAATAGGGCAAGGCAAGGACAGGCAAGGCAAGGCTAGGCTGCAGGACATTTTTTTGCTTTATAGTTTCTAACACATTCGTCTTCAGACTAGGAGTAAGGCCATAAGACCGTATGGATTAGGCCCAAGCAAAAACCCCAGCTACTTGAGACACTTAGACTAAGCCTAAAATACGCAGATCTCTCCATAAGGATGGTTTTTATACTGTGCTTCCACAATCTGCTGGCAGTACAAAAAAATAAGCTGCAGATCTCCTTAGGCTGAGTCATGGTGCTTTGGTGCAGGGACCATGCATATCATGGGAATATTTCACCATTTCTGCTCTGGTTTTCAGAGTATGACACCAAAACACCCACCTGATGATATCCTTTCAAGAGCAGAGGCAGCAATTTGCAGAATTCCGCTTCTTTGGGGAAGTGAGAAATTAATGAGCTGACACCAAGTCCTGCAGTGTCCCTGTCACCTGCAGAGTCACCACATACTCGCCACAGTAGCAGGCATTGTGACAAAGGTTCTATGTCAGCTGGGTGTGGCAGCCAGGCACCCCCTAGGGGATGGGGAGCCTGCCAGCCCCGGGCCTGTCACTGCTTGCTGTCCCTGCTCTCACCAGCCAGGCCTCTGAAAATTAGTCAAACCATGCCCAGACTTGGGGCCAATTTGGCCCAAAGTCTTGAAAAGACAAGTCGGGAAGAAAAATATGGGACAGAGGGAGAAAGCGAAGGGAGCAGGAGAAAGGGAAGGAAGAATAGAAAGTAGTGTTGGGCTGCAGGAGTGAGATGGAGGAATTGCCATTAAAGAGGCAGGAAGCAGGAGAGTGATAGAAAAGGAAAGACGAGACATGCAGCCAGACGAGGGGTTAGTGAGAGAGGATGGGACAGAGAACAGGATGAGAAGGAAATAAGGCAAGGCAAGGACAGGCAAGGACAGGCAAAGCAAGGCTAGGCTGCAGGACATTTTTTCGCTTTATAGTTTCTAGCACATTCGTCTTCAGACTAGGAGTAAGGCCATAAGACCGTATGGATTAGGCCCAAGCAAAAATCCCAGCTACTTGAGACACTAAGACTAAGCCTAAAATACGCAGATCTCTCCATAAGGATGGTTTTTATACTGTGCTTCCACAATCTGCTGGCAGTACAAAAAAATAAGCTGCAGATCTCCTTAGGCTGAGTCATGGTGCTTTGGTGCAGGGACCATGCATATCATGGGAATAGTTCACCATTTCTGCTCTGGTTTTCAGAGTATGACACCAAAACACCCACCTGATGATATCCTTTCAAGAGCAAAGGCAGCAATTTGCAGAATTCCGCTTCTTTGGGGAAGTGACAAATTGCTGAGCTGACACCAAGTCCTGCAGTGTCCCTATCACCTGCAGAGTCACCACATACTCGCCACGGTAGCGGGCATTGTGACAAAGGTTCTATGTCAGCTGGGTGTGGCAGCCAGGCGCCCCCTAGGGGATGGGGAGCCTGTCAGCCCCGGGCCTGTCACTGCCGGCTGTCCCTGCTGACTACTAGCCACGCCTCTGAAAATTGGTCAAACCATGCCCAGACTTGGGGCCAATTTGGCCCAAAGTCTTGAAAAGACAAGTCGGGAAGAAAGATATGGGACAGAGGGAGAAAGCGAAGGGAGCAGGAGAAAGGGAAGGAAGAATAAAAAGTAGTGTTGGGCTGCAGGAGTGAGATGGAGGAATTGCAGGAAAAGAGGGAGGAAGTAGGAGAGTGATAGAAAAGGAAAGACGAGACATGCAGCCAGATGAGGGGTTCGTGAGAGGAGATTGGACAGAGAACAGGATGAGAAGGAAATAGGGCAAGGCAAGGACAGGCAAGGACAGGTAAGGACAGGCAAAGCAAGGCTAGGCTGCAGGACATTTTTTCGCTTTATAGTTTCTAGCACATTCGTCTTCAGACTAGGAGTAAGGCCATAAGACCGTATGGATTAGGCCCAAGCAAACACCCCAGCTACTTGAGACACTTAGACTAAGCCTAAAATACGCAGATCTCTCCATAAGGATGGTTTTTATACTGTGCTTCCATAATCTGCTGGCAGTACAAAAAAATAAGCTGCAGATCTCCTTAGGCTAGAGTCATGGTGCTTTGGTGCAGGGACCATGCATATCATGGGAATATTTCACCATTTCTGCTCTGGTTTTCAGAGTATGACACCAAAACACCCACCTGATGATATCCTTTCAAAAGCAAAGGCAGCGATTTGCAGAATTCCGCTTCTTTGGGGAAGTGAGAAATTGCTGAGCTGACACCAAGTCCTGCAGTGTCCCTGTCCCCTGCAGAGTCACCACATACTCGCCACGGTAGCGGGCATTGTGACAGAGGTTCTATGTCAGCTGGGTGTGGCAGCCAGGCGCCCCCTAGGGGATGGGGAGCCTGCCAGCCCCGGGCCTGTCACTGCCTGCTGACCCTGCTTTCACCAGCCAGGCCTCTGAAAATTGGTCAAAGCATGCCCAGACTTGGGGCCAATTTGGCCCAAAGTCTTGAAAAGACAAGTCAGGAAGGGAGATATCGGACAGAGGGAGAAAGCGAAGGGAGCAGGAGAAAGGGAAGGAAGAATAATAAGTAGTGTTGGGCTGCAGGAGTGAGATGGAGGAATTACCACTAAAGAGGCAGGAAGCAGGAGAGTGATAGAAAAGGAAAGACGAGACATGCAGCCAGACGAGGGGTTAGTGAGAGGAGATTGGACAGAGAACAGGATGAGAAGGAAATAAGGCAAGGCAAGGACAGGCAAGGACAGGCAAAGTAAGGCTAGGCTGCAGGACATTTTTTGGCGTTATAGTTTCTAGCACATTCGTCTTCAGACTAGAGTAAGGCCATAAGACCGTATGGATTAGGCCCAAGCAAAAACCCCAGCTACTTGAGACACTTAGACTAAGCCTAAAATACGCAGATCTCTCCATAAGGATGGTTTTTATACTGTGCTTCCACAATCTGCTGGCAGTACAAAAAAATAAGGTGCATATCTCCTTAGGCTAGAGTCATGGAGCTTTGGTGCAGGGACCATGCATATCATGAGAATATTTCACCATTTCTGCTCTGGTTTTCAGAGTATGACACCAAAACACCCACCTGATGATATCCTTTCAAGAGCAGAGGCAGCAACTTGCAGAATTCCGCTTCTTTGGGGAAGGGAGAAATTGCTGAGCTGCCACCAAGTCCTGCAGTGTCCCTGTCACCTGCAGAGTCACCACATACTCGCCACGGTAGCGGGCATTGTGACAAAGGTTCTATGTCAGCTGGGTGTGGCAGCCAGGCGCCCCCTAGGGGATGGGGAGCCTGTCAGCCCCGGGCCTGTCACTGCCTGCTGTCCCTGCTGTCACCAGCCAGGCCTCTGAAAATTGGTCAAAGCATGCCCAGACTTGGGGCCAATTTGGCCCAAAGTCTTGAAAAGACAAGTCGGGAAGAAAGATATGGGACAGAGGGAGAAAGCGAAGGGAGCAGGAGAAAGGGAAGGAAGAATAAAAAGTAGTGTTGGGCTGCAGGAGTGAGATGGAGGAAATGCAGGAAAAGAGGGAGGAAGTAGGAGAGTGATAGAAAAGGAAAGACGATACATGCAGCCAGACGAGGGGTTAGTGAGAGAGGATGGGACAGAGAACAGGATGAGAAGGAAATAAGGCAAGGCAAGGACAGGTGGAGGAATTGCCATTAAAGAGGCAGGAAGCAGGAGAGTGAGAGAAAAGGAAAGAAGAGACATGCAGCCAGACGGGGGGTTAGTGAGAGAGGATGGGACAGAGAACAGGATGAGAAGGAAATAAGGCAAGGCAAGGACAGGCAAGGACAGGCAAAGCAAGGCTAGGCTGCAGGACATGTTTTTGCTATGTAGTTTAAAGCACATTCGTCTTCAGACTAGGAGTAAGGCCATAAGACCGTATGGATTAGGCCCAAGCAAAAATCCCATGTACTTGAGACGCTTAGACTAAGCCTAAAATACGCAGATCTCTCCATAAGGATGGTTTTTATACTGTGCTTCCATAATCTGCTGGCAGTACAAAAAAATAAGCTGCAGATCTCCTTAGGCTAGAGTCATGGTGCTTTGGTGCAGGGACCATGCATATCATGGGAATATTTCACCATTTCTGCTCTGGTTTTCAGAGTATGACACCAAAACACCCACCTGATGATATCCTTTCAAAAGCAAAGGCAGCGATTTGCAGAATTCCGCTTCTTTGGGGAAGTGAGAAATTGCTGAGCTGACACCAAGTCCTGCAGTGTCCCTGTCCCCTGCAGAGTCACCACATACTCGCCACGGTAGCGGGCATTGTGACAGAGGTTCTATGTCAGCTGGGTGTGGCAGCCAGGCGCCCCCTAGGGGATGGGGAGCCTGCCAGCCCCGGGCCTGTCACTGCCTGCTGACCCTGCTTTCACCAGCCAGGCCTCTGAAAATTGGTCAAAGCATGCCCAGACTTGGGGCCAATTTGGCCCAAAGTCTTGAAAAGACAAGTCAGGAAGGGAGATATCGGACAGAGGGAGAAAGCGAAGGGAGCAGGAGAAAGGGAAGGAAGAATAATAAGTAGTGTTGGGCTGCAGGAGTGAGATGGAGGAATTACCACTAAAGAGGCAGGAAGCAGGAGAGTGATAGAAAAGGAAAGACGAGACATGCAGCCAGACGAGGGCTTAGTGAGAGGAGATTGGACAGAGAACAGGATGAGAAGGAAATAAGGCAAGGCAAGGACAGGCAAGGACAGGCAAAGTAAGGCTAGGCTGCAGGACATTTTTTGGCGTTATAGTTTCTAGCACATTCGTCTTCAGACTAGAGTAAGGCCATAAGACCGTATGGATTAGGCCCAAGCAAAAACCCCAGCTACTTGAGACACTTAGACTAAGCCTAAAATACGCAGATCTCTCCATAAGGATGGTTTTTATACTGTGCTTCCACAATCTGCTGGCAGTACAAAAAAATAAGCTGCATATCTCCTTAGGCTAGAGTCATGGAGCTTTGGTGCAGGGACCATGCATATCATGAGAATATTTCACCATTTCTGCTCTGGTTTTCAGAGTATGACACCAAAACACCCACCTGATGATATCCTTTCAAGAGCAGAGGCAGCAACTTGCAGAATTCCGCTTCTTTGGGGAAGGGAGAAATTGCTGAGCTGCCACCAAGTCCTGCAGTGTCCCTGTCACCTGCAGAGTCACCACATACTCGCCACGGTAGCGGGCATTGTGACAAAGGTTCTATGTCAGCTGGGTGTGGCAGCCAGGCGCCCCCTAGGGGATGGGGAGCCTGTCAGCCCCGGGCCTGTCACTGCCTGCTGTCCCTGCTGTCACCAGCCAGGCCTCTGAAAATTGGTCAAAGCATGCCCAGACTTGGGGCCAATTTGGCCCAAAGTCTTGAAAAGACAAGTCGGGAAGAAAGATATGGGACAGAGGGAGAAAGCGAAGGGAGCAGGAGAAAGGGAAGGAAGAATAAAAAGTAGTGTTGGGCTGCAGGAGTGAGATGGAGGAAATGCAGGAAAAGAGGGAGGAAGTAGGAGAGTGATAGAAAAGGAAAGACGATACATGCAGCCAGACGAGGGGTTAGTGAGAGAGGATGGGACAGAGAACAGGATGAGAAGGAAATAAGGCAAGGCAAGGACAGGTGGAGGAATTGCCATTAAAGAGGCAGGAAGCAGGAGAGTGAGAGAAAAGGAAAGAAGAGACATGCAGCCAGACGGGGGGTTAGTGAGAGAGGATGGGACAGAGAACAGGATGAGAAGGAAATAAGGCAAGGCAAGGACAGGCAAGGACAGGCAAAGCAAGGCTAGGCTGCAGGACATGTTTTTGCTATGTAGTTTAAAGCACATTCGTCTTCAGACTAGGAGTAAGGCCATAAGACCGTATGGATTAGGCCCAAGCAAAAATCCCATGTACTTGAGACGCTTAGACTAAGCCTAAAATACGCAGATCTCTCCATAAGGATGGTTTTTATACTGTGCTTCCACAATCTGCTGGCAGTACAAAAAAATAAGCTGCAGATCTCCTTAGGCTGAGTCATGGTGCTTTGGTGCAGGGACCATGCATATCATGTGAATATTTCACCATTTCTGCTCTGGTGTTCAGAGTATGACACCAAAACACGCACCTGATGATATCCTTTCAAAAGCAAAGGCAGCGATTTGCAGAATTCCGCTTCTCTGGGGAAGTGAGAAATTGCTGAGCTGACACCAAGTCCTGCAGTGTCCCTGTCACCTGCAGAGTCACCACATACTCGCCACGGTAGCGGGCATTGTGACAGAGGTTCTATGTCAGCTGGGTGTGGCAGCCAGGCGCCCCCTAGGGGATGGGGACCCTGCCAGCCCCGGGCCTGTCACTGCCTGCTGACCCTGCTTTCACCAGCCAGGCCTCTGAAAATTGATCAAAGCATGCCCAGACTTGGGGCCAATTTGCCCCAAAGTCTTGAAAAGACAAGTCAGGAAGAGAGATATCGGACAGAGGGAGAAAGCGAAGGGAGCAGGAGAAAGGGAAGGAAGAATAAAAAGTAGTGTTGGGCTGCAGGAGTGAGATGGAGGAATTACCACTAAAGAGGCAGGAAGCAGGAGAGTGATAGAAAAGGAAAGACGAGACATGCAGCCAGACGAGGGGTTAGTGAGAGGAGATTGGACAGAGAACAGGATGAGAAGGAAATAAGGCAAGGCAAGGACAGGCAAGGACAGGCAAAGTAAGGCTAGGCTGCAGGACATTTTTTGGCGTTATAGTTTCTAGCACATTCGTCTTCAGACTAGAGTAAGGCCATAAGACCGTATGGATTAGGCCCAAGCAAAAACCCCAGCTACTTGAGACACTTAGACTAAGCCTAAAATACGCAGATCTCTCCATAAGGATGGTTTTTATACTGTGCTTCCACAATCTGCTGGCAGTACAAAAAAATAAGCTGCATATCTCTTTAGGCTAGAGTCATGGTGCTTTGGTGCAGGGACCATGCATATCATGGGAATATTTCACCATTTCTGCTCTGGTTTTCAGAGTATGACACCAAAACACCCACCTGATGATATCCTTTCAAGAGCAGAGGCAGCAACTTGCAGAATTCCGCTTCTTTGGGGAAGTGAGAAATTGCTGAGCTGCCACCAAGTCCTGCAGTGTCCCTGTCACCTGCAGAGTCACCACATACTCGCCACGGTAGCAGGCATTGTGACAAAGGTTCTATGTCAGCTGGGTGTGGCAGCCAGGCGCCCCCTAGGGGATGGGGAGCCTGTCAGCCCCGGGCCTGTCACTGCCTGCTGTCCCTGCTGTCACCAGCCAGGCCTCTGAAAATTGGTCAAACCATGCCCAGACTTGGGGCCAATTTGGCCCAAAGTCTTGAAAAGACAAGTCGGGAAGAAAGATATGGGACAGAGGGAGAAAGCGAAGGGAGCAGGAGAAAGGGAAGGAAGAATAAAAAGTAGTGTTGAGCTGCAGGAGTGAGATGGAGGAATTGCCATTAAAGAGGCAGGAAGCAGGAGAGTGAGAGAAAAGGAAAGAAGAGACATGCAGCCAGACGGGGGGTTAGTGAGAGAGGATGGGACAGAGAACAGGATGAGTAGGAAATAAGGCAAGGCAAGGACAGGCAAGGCAAGGCAAGGCTGCAGGACATTTTTTTGCTTTATAGTTTCTAACACATTCGTCTTCATACTAGGAGTAGGGCCATAACGCCGTAAGGATTAGGCCCAAGCAAAAACCCCAGCTACTTGAGACGCTTAGACTAAGCCTAATATATGCAGATCTCTCCATAAGGATGGTTTTTATACTGTGCTTCCACAATCTGCTGGCAGTACAAAAAAATAAGCTGCAGATCTCCTTAGGCTGAGTCATGGTGCTTTGGTGCAGGGACCATGCATATCATGGGAATATTTCACCATTTCTGCTCTGGTTTTCAGAGTATGACACCAAAACACCCACCTGATGATATCCTTTCAAGAGCAAAGGCAGCAATTTGCAGAAATCCGCTTCTTTGGGGAAGTGAGAAATTGCTGAGCTGACACCAAGTCCTGCAGTGTCCCTGTCACCTGCAGAGCCACCGCATCCTCGCCACGGTAGCGGGCATTGTGACAAAGGTTCTATGTCAGCTGGGTGTGGCAGCCAGGCGCCCCCTAGGGGATGGGGAGCCTGTCAGCCCCGGGCCTGTCACTGCCTGCTGTCCCTGCTGTCACCAGCCAGGCCTCTGAAAATTGGTCAAACCATGCCCAGACATGGGGCCAATTTGGCCCAAAGTCTTGAAAAGACAAGTCGGGAAGAAAGATATGGGACAGAGGGAGAAAGCGAAGGGAGCAGGAGAAAGGGAAGGAAGAATAAAAAGTAGTGTTGGGCTTCAGGAGTGAGATGGAGGAAATGCAGGAAAAGAGGGAGGAAGTAGGAGAGTGATAGAAAAGGAAAGACGAGACATGCAGCCAGACGAGGGGTTAGTGAGAGAGGATGGGACAGAGAACAGGATGAGAAGGAAATAAGGCAAGGCAAGGACAGGCAAGGACAGGCAAAGCAAGGCTAGGCTGCAGGACATTTTTTTGCTTTATATTTTCTAGCGCATTCGTCCTCGGACTACGAGGAAAGCCATAAGACCGTATGGATTAGGCCCAAGCAAATACACCGGCTACTTCAGACACTTAGACTAAGCCTAAAATACGCAGATTACTCCATAAGGATTGTTTTTATACTGTGCTTCCACAATCTGCTGGCAGTACAAAAAAATAAGCTGCAGATCTCTTAGGCTGAGTCATGGTGCTTTGTTGCAGGGACCATGCATATCATGGGAATAGTTCACCATTTCTGCTCTGGTGTTCAGAGTATGACACCAAAACACCCACCTGATGATATCCTTTCAAGAGCAAAGGCAGCAATTTGCAGAAATCTGCCTCTTTGGGGAACTGAGAAATTGCTGAGCTGCCACCAAGTCCTGCAGTGTCCCTGTCACCTGCAGAGTCTCCACATACTCGCCACGGTAGCGGGCATTGTGACTAAGGTTCTATGTCAGCTGGGTGTGGCAGCCAGGCGCCCCCTAGGGGATGGGGAGCCTGCCAGCCCCGGGCCTGTCACTGCCTGCTGTCCCTGCTGTCACCAGCCAGGCCTCTGAAAATTGGTCAAACCATGCCCAGACTTGGGGCCAATTTGGCCCAAAGTCTAGAAAAGACAAGTCGGGAAGAAAGATATGGGACAGAGGGAGAAAGCGGAAGGAGCAGGAGAAAGGGAAGGAAGAATAAAAAGTAGTGTTGGGCTGCAGGAGTGAGATGGAGGAATTGCAGGAAAAGAGGGAGGAAGTAGGAGAGTGATAGAAAAGGAAAGACGAGACATGCAGCCAGACGAGGGGTTAGTGAGAGAGGATGGGACAGAGAACAGGATGAGAAGGAAATAAGGCAAGGCAAGGACAGGCAAGGACAGGCAAAGCAAGGCTAGGCTGCAGGACATTTTTTTGCTTTATAGTTTCTAGCACATTCGTCTTCAGACTAGGAGTAAGGCCATAAGACCGTATGGATTAGGCCCAAGCAAAAACCCCAGCTACTTGAGACACAAAGACTAAGCCTAAAATACGCAGATTACTCCATAAGGATTGTTTTTATACTGTGCTTCCACAATCTGCTGGCAGTACAAGAAAATAAGCTGCAGACGTCTTAGGCTGAGTCATGGTGCTTTGTTGCAGGGACCATGCATATCATGGGAATATTTCACCATTTCTGCTCTGGTTTTCAGAGTATGACACCAAAACACCCACCTGATGATATCCTTTCAAGAGCAAAGGCAGCAACTTGCAGAATTCTGCTTCTTTGGGGAACTGAGAAATTGCTGAGCTGCCACCAAGTCCTGCAGTGTCCCTGTCACCTGCAGAGTCTCCACATACTCGCCACGGTAGCGGGCATTGTGACTAAGGTTCTATGTCAGCTGGGTGTGGCAGCCAGGCGCCCCCTAGGGGATGGGGAGCCTGTCAGCCCCGGGCCTGTCACTGCCTGCTGTCCCTGCTGTCACCAGCCAGGCCTCTGAAAATTGGTCAAACCATGCCCAGACCTGGGGCCTGTTTGGCCCAAAGTCTTGAAAAGACAAGTCAGGAAGAAAGATATGGGACAGAGGGAGAAAGCGGAAGGAGCAGGAGAAAGGGAAGGAAGAATAAAAAGTAGTGTTGGGCTGCAGGAGTGAGATGGAGGAATTGCCATTAAAGAGGCAGGAAGCAGGAGAGTGAGAGAAAAGGAAAGAAGAGACATGCAGCCAGACGAGGGGTTAGTGAGAGAGGATGGGACAGAGAACAGGATGAGAAGGAAATAAGGCAAGGCAAGGACAGGCAAGGACAGGCAAAGAAAGGCTATTCTGCAGGACATTTTTTTGCTTTATATTTTCTAGCACATTCATTTTCATACTAGGAGTAAGGCCATAAGACCGTATGGATTAGGCCCAAGCAAATACAACGGCTACTTGAGACACTTAGACTAAGCCTAAAATACGCAGAGTACTCCATAAGGATGGTTTTAATACTGTGCTTCCACAATCTGCTGGCATTACAAAAAAATAAGCTGCAGATCTCTTAGGCTGAGTCATGGTGCTTTGTTGCAGGGACCATGCATATCATGGGAATATTTCACCATTTCTGCTCTGGTTTTCAGAGTATGACACCAAAACACCCACCTGATGATATCCTTTCAAGAGCAAAGGCAGCAATTTGCAGAATTCCGCTTCTTTGGGGAAGTGAGAAATTGCTGAGCTGCCACCAAGTCCTGCAGTGTCCCTGTCACCTGCAGAGTCTCCACATACTCGCCACGGTAGCGGGCATTGTGACTAAGGTTCTATGTCAGCTGGGTGTGGCAGCCAGGCGCCCCCTAGTGGATGGGGAGCCTGCCAGCCCCGGGCCTGTCACTGCCTGCTGTCCCTGCTGTCACCAGCCAGGCCTCTGAAAATTGGTCAAACCATGCCCAGACCTGGGGCCTGTTTGGCCCAAAGTCTTGAAAAGACAAGTCAGGAAGAAAGATATGGGACAGAGGGAGAAAGCGGAAGGAGCAGGAGAAAGGGAAGGAAGAATAAAAAGTAGTGTTGGGCTGCAGGAGTGACATGGAGGAATTGCAGGAAAAGAGGGAGGAAGTAGGAGAGTGATAGAAAAGGAAAGACGAGACATGCAGCCAGACGAGGGGTTAGTGAGAGAGGATGGGACAGAGAACAGGATGAGAAGGAAATAAGGCAAGGCAAGGACAGGCAAGGACAGGCAAAGCAAGGCTAGGCTGCAGGACATTTTTTTGCTTTATATTTTCTAGCACATTCATCTTCAGACTAGGAGTAAGGCCATAAGACCGTATGGATTAGGCCCAAGCAAATACACCAGCTACTTGAGACACTTAGACTAAGCCTAAAATACGCAGATTTCTCCATAAGGATTTTTTTTATACTGTGCTTCCACAATCTGCTGGCAGTACAAAAAAATAAGCTGCAGATCTCTTAGGCTGAGTCATGGTGCTTTGTTGCAGGGCCCATGCATACCATGGGAATATTTCACCATTTCTGCTCTGGTTTTCAGAGTATGACACCAAAACACCCACCTGAAGATATCCTTTCAAGAGCAAAGGCAGCAATTTGCAGAATTCCGCTTCTTTGGGGAAGTGAGAAATTGCTGATCTGCCACCAAGTCCTGCAGTGTCCCTGTCACCTGCAGAGTCACTACATACTCGCCACGGTAGCGGGCATTGTGACTAAGGTTCTATGTCAGCTGGGTGTGGCAGCCAGGCGCCCCCTAGGGGATGGGGAGCCTGCCAGCCCCGGGCCTGTCACTGCCTGCTGTCTCTGCTGTCACCAGCCAGGCCTCTGAAAATTGGTCAAACCATGCCCAGACTTGGGGCCAATTTGGCCCAAAGTCTAGAAAAGACAAGTCGGGAAGAAAGATATGGGACAGAGGGAGAAAGCGAAGGGAGCAGGAGAAAGGGCAGGAAGAATAAAAAGTAGTGTTGGGCTGCAGGAGTGAGATGGAGGAATTGCAGGAAAAGAGGGAGGAAGTAGGAGAGTGATAGAAAAGGAAAGACGAGACATGCAGCCAGACGAGGGGTTAGTGAGAGAGGATGGGACAGAGAACAGGATGAGAAGGAAATAAGGCAAGGCAAGGACAGGCAAGGACAGGCAAAGCAAGGCTAGGCTGCAGGACAGTTTTTTGCTTTATATTTTCTAGCACATTTTTCCTCGGACTACGAGGAAAGCCATAAGACCGTATGAATTAGGCCCAAGCAAATACACCAGCTACTTGAGACACTTAGACTAAGCCTAAAATACGCAGAGTACTCCATAAGGATGGTTTTAATACTGTGCTTCCACAATCTGCTGGCATTACAAAAAAATAAGCTGCAGATCTCTTAGGCTGAGTCATGGTGCTTTGTTGCAGGGACCATGCATATCATGGGAATATTTCACCATTTCTGCTCTGGTTTTCAGAGTATGACACCAAAACACCCACCTGATGATATCCTTTCAAGAGCAAAGGCAGCAATTTGCAGAATTCCGCTTCTTTGGGGAAGTGAGAAATTGCTGAGCTGCCACCAAGTCCTGCAGTGTCCCTGTCACCTGCAGAGTCTCCACATACTCGCCACGGTAGCGGGCATTGTGACTAAGGTTCTATGTCAGCTGGGTGTGGCAGCCAGGCGCCCCCTAGTGGATGGGGAGCCTGCCAGCCCCGGGCCTGTCACTGCCTGCTGTCCCTGCTGTCACCAGCCAGGCCTCTGAAAATTGGTCAAACCATGCCCAGACCTGGGGCCTGTTTGGCCCAAAGTCTTGAAAAGACAAGTCAGGAAGAAAGATATGGGACAGAGGGAGAAAGCGGAAGGAGCAGGAGAAAGGGAAGGAAGAATAAAAAGTAGTGTTGGGCTGCAGGAGTGACATGGAGGAATTGCAGGAAAAGAGGGAGGAAGTAGGAGAGTGATAGAAAAGGAAAGACGAGACATGCAGCCAGACGAGGGGTTAGTGAGAGAGGATGGGACAGAGAACAGGATGAGAAGGAAATAAGGCAAGGCAAGGACAGGCAAGGACAGGCAAAGCAAGGCTAGGCTGCAGGACATTTTTTTGCTTTATATTTTCTAGCACATTCATCTTCAGACTAGGAGTAAGGCCATAAGACCGTATGGATTAGGCCCAAGCAAATACACCAGCTACTTGAGACACTTAGACTAAGCCTAAAATACGCAGATTTCTCCATAAGGATTTTTTTTATACTGTGCTTCCACAATCTGCTGGCAGTACAAAAAAATAAGCTGCAGATCTCTTAGGCTGAGTCATGGTGCTTTGTTGCAGGGCCCATGCATACCATGGGAATATTTCACCATTTCTGCTCTGGTTTTCAGAGTATGACACCAAAACACCCACCTGAAGATATCCTTTCAAGAGCAAAGGCAGCAATTTGCAGAATTCCGCTTCTTTGGGGAAGTGAGAAATTGCTGATCTGCCACCAAGTCCTGCAGTGTCCCTGTCACCTGCAGAGTCACTACATACTCGCCACGGTAGCGGGCATTGTGACTAAGGTTCTATGTCAGCTGGGTGTGGCAGCCAGGCGCCCCCTAGGGGATGGGGAGCCTGTCAGCCCCGGGCCTGTCACTGCCTGCTGTCCCTGCTGTCACCAGCGAGGCCTCTGAAAATTGGTCAAACCATGCCCAGACTTGGGGCCAGTTTGGCCCAAAGTCTCCAAGACACAAGTCGGGAAGAAAGATATGGGACAGAGGGAGAAAGCGAAGGGAGCAGGAGAAAGGGCAGGAAGAATAAAAAGTAGTGTTGGGCTGCAGGAGTGAGATGGAGGAATTGCAGGAAAAGAGGGAGGAAGTAGGAGAGTGATAGAAAAGGAAAGACGAGACATGCAGCCAGACGAGGGGTTAGTGAGAGAGGATGGGACAGAGAACAGGATGAGAAGGAAATAAGGCAAGGCAAGGACAGGCAAGGACAGGCAAAACAAGGCTAGGCTGCAGGACATTTTTTTGCTTTATATTTTCTAGCACATTCATCTTCAGACTAGGAGTAAGGCCATAAGACCGTATGGATTAGGCCCAAGCAAATACACCAGCTACTTGAGACACTTAGACTAAGCCTAAAATACGCAGAGTACTCCATAAGGATGGTTTTAATACTGTGCTTCCACAATCTGCTGGCATTACAAAAAAATAAGCTGCAGATCTCTTAGGCTGAGTCATGGTGCTTTGGTGCAGGGACCATGCATATCATGGGAATATTTCACCATTTCTGCTCTGGTTTTCAGAGTATGACACCAAAACACCCACCTGATGATATCCTTTCAAGAGCAGAGGCAGCAACTTGCAGAATTCCGCTTATTTGGGGAAGTGAGAAATTGCTGATCTGCCACCAAGTCTTGCAGTGTCCCTGTCACCTGCAGAGTCACCACATACTCGCCACGGTAGCGGGCATTGTGACTAAGGTTCTATGTCAGCTGGGTGTGGCAGCCAGGCGCCCCCTAGGGGATGGGGAGCCTGTCAGCCCCGGGCCTGTCACTGCCTGCTGTCCCTGCTGTCACCAGCCAGGCCTCTTAAAATTGGTCAAACCATGCCCAGACTTGGGGCCAATTTGGCCCAAAGTCTTGAAAAGACAAGTCGGGAAGAAAGATATGGGACAGAGGGAGAAAGCGAAGGGAGCAGGAGAAAGGGAAGGAAGAATAAAAAGTAGTGTTGGGCTGCAGGAGTGAGATGGAGGAATTGCAGGAAAAGAGGGAGGAAGTAGGAGAGTGATAGAAAAGGAAAGACGAGACATGCAGCCAGACGAGGGGTTAGTGAG
The DNA here is from genome assembly GCF_036013475.1 of Columba livia. Lineage (NCBI taxonomy): Eukaryota > Metazoa > Chordata > Aves > Columbiformes > Columbidae > Columba > Columba livia. The sequence continues at coordinate 1,403,869 of NW_027043009.1, read as the reverse complement.
AGAGAATGGGACAGAGAACAGGATGAGAAGGAAATAAGGCAAGGCAAGGACAGGCATGGACAGGCAAAGCAAGGCTAGGCTGCAGGACAGTTTTTTGCTTTATATTTTCTAGCACGTTCATCTTCAGACTAGGAGTAAGGCCATAAGACCGTATGGATTAGGCCCAAGCAAATACACCGGCTACTTGAGACACTTAGACTAAGCCTAAAATACGCAGATTACTCCATAAGGATTGTTTTTATACTGTGCTTCCACAATCTGCTGGCAGTACAAAAAAATAAGCTGCAGACCTCTTAGGCTGAGTCATGGTGCTTTGGTGCAGGGACCATGCATATCATGGGAATATTTCACCATTTCTGCTCTGGTTTTCAGAGTATGACACCAAAACACCCACCTGATGATATCCTTTCAAGAGCAGAGGCAGCGACTTGCAGAATTCCGCTTATTTGGGGAAGTGAGAAATTGCTGATCTGCCACCAAGTCTTGCAGTGTCCCTGTCACCTGCAGAGTCACCACATACTCGCCACGGTAGCGGGCATTGTGCCAAAGGTTCTATGTCAGCTGGGTGTGGCAGCCAGGCGCCCCCTAGGGGATGGGGACCCTGTCAGCCCCGGGCCTGTCACTGCCTGCTGTCCCTGCTGTCACCAGCCAGGCCTCTTAAAATTGGTCAAACCATGCCCAGACTTGGGGCCAATTTGGCCCAAAGTCTTGAAAAGACAAGTCGGGAAGAAAGATATGGGACAGAGGGAGAAAGCGAAGGGAGCAGGAGAAAGGGAAGGAAGAATAAAAAGTAGTGTTGGGCTGCAGGAGTGAGATGGAGGAATTGCCATTAAAGAGGCAGGAAGCAGGAGAGTGAGAGAAAAGGAAAGAAGAGACATGCAGCCATACGTGGAGTTAGTGAGAGAGGATGGGACAGAGAACAGGATGAGAAGGTAATAAGGCAAAGCAAGGACAGGCAAGGACAGGGAAAGCAAGGCTAGGCTGCAGGACTTTTTTTCGCTTTATATTTTCTAGCACATTCGTCCTCGGACTACGAGGAAAGCCATAAGACCGTATGGATTAGGCCCAAGCAAATACACCGGCTACTTGAGACACTTAGACTAAGCCTAAAATACGCAGATCACTCCATAAGGATGGTTTTTATACTGTGCTTCCACAATCTGCTGGCAGTACAAGAAAATAAGCTGCAGATCTCCTTAGGCTGAGTCATGGTGCTTTGGTGCAGGGACCATGCATATCATGGGAATATTTCACCATTTCTGCTCTGGTTTTCAGTGTATGACACCAAAACACCCACCTGATGACATCCTTTCAAGAGCAAAGGCAGCAATTTGCAGAATTCCGCTTCTTTGGGGAAGTGAGAAATTGCTGAGCTGACACCAAGTCCTGCAGTGTCCCTGTCACCTGCAGAGTCACCACATACTCGCCACGGTAGAGGGCATTGTGGCAAATGTTCTATGTCAGCTGGGTGTGGCAGCCAGGGGCCCACTAGGGGATGGGGAGCCTGTCAGCCCCAGGCCTGTCACTGCCTGCTGTCCCTGCTGTCACCAGCCAGGCCTCTGAAAATTGGTCAAACCATGCCCAGACTTAGGGCCAATTTGGCCCAAAGTCTTGAAAAGACAAGTCGGGAAGAAAGATATGGGACAGAGGGAGAAAGCGTAGGTAGCAGGAGAAAGGGTAGGAAGAATTGAAAGCCCGAATTAAGAGGGAAATCAGCATCCCACTTGACGTGCATGTACACTAATGCACGCAGTATGGGCAACTAACAAGAGAAGCTGGAAGCCATCGTGTAGCAGGAAAGCTATGACATAGTTGCCATCACAGAAACATGGTGGGATGACTCATATGACTGGAGTGCTGCTATGTGTGGCTACAAGCTCTTCAGAAAAGATAGGCAGGGTAGGAGAGGTGGAGGGGTGGCTTTATATGTTAGAGAGTCACTCGACTCTGTTAAACTTGAGGTCAGCAGTGACAAGGTTGAGTTCCTGTGGAGCAGAATCAGGGGGAAGTCCAACAAGGCTGACATCCTCGTGGGTGTCTGTTATAGACCGCGCAACCAGGACAATGAAGGAGATGAATTATTCTACAAGCAGCTGGCAGATGTCTCAAAATCAACGGCCCTTGTTCTTGTGGGTGACTTTAACCTGCCGGATATCTGCTGGGAGGTCAATACTGCACAGAAGAGTCAGTCTAGGAAGTTCCTAGAGTGTATAGAGGACAATTTCCTTCATCAGCTGGTAAATGAGCCCACCAGGGGCAAGACCCCGCTAGACCTACTGTTTACAAACAGAGAAAGGCTGGTGGGAGATGTAGTGGTTGGAGGCCGCCTGGGGCATAGCTACCATGAAATAATAGAATTTTCAGTACTCAGAGATGCAGGGAGAACCATTAACAAAAACTCTATGCTGGACTTCCCGAGGGCAGATTTTTGCCTATTCAGAAGTCTAGTTCAGAGCATACCCTGGGAAACAATGCTTAAAAACAAGGGGGCCCAGGAGGGTTGGACATGCTTCCAGCAGGTGGTTTTGAGTGCACAGGAACAGGCTATACCAGTGTGCCGAAAGGCTAGCCGGCGGGGAAGACAACCGGCTTGGCTAAACAGGGAGATTCTGAATGAAATCAGAAATAAAAAGAGACTTTACCGACTGTGGAAAAAAGGCCTGGCTACTTATGAAGGATTTATGGAAATAGCTAGATCATGCAGAAAAAAGATCAGGGAAACAAAAGTGCAATTTGAAGTTAACTTGGCCAATTCTGACACGGATAATAAAAAGTCCTTCTTCAAATATGTTAATAACAAAAGGAGGGGCAAGGAAAACCTCCATTCTCTGTTGGACTCTGAAGGAAATATAGTTAACAAAGATGAGGAGAAAGCTGAGGTACTTAATACCTACTTTGCCTCAGTTTTTACCAGTGAGACAGGTGGCCCTCAGGACAACTCATCTCTGGAGGTGGTTGACAGAGATAGGAAGCCAAATAGGCCCCTTGTATTCCAGGAGGAAATAGTTGGTGATTTACTGAGCCATCTGGATCCTCACAAGTCTATGGGACCAGATGGGATCCATCCTAGGGTGATGAGGGAGCTAGCAGAAGAACTTGCCAAGCCCCTCTCCATAATCTTCCAACAGTCCTGGCTCACTGGGGAGGTCCCATGTGATTGAAAATTGGCCAATGTTACCCCAGTCCACAAAAAGGGCTGCAGAGCTGACCCTGGCAACTACAGGCCTGTCAGTCTGACCTCGGTGCCTGGCAGGGTTATGGAGCAGATCATGCTGAGTGGAATCACACAGCACCTTCAGGATGGACAAGGGATCAGACCCAGCCAGCATGGGTTTAGGAGGGGCAGGTCCTGTCTGACCAACCTGATCTCCTTTTATGATCAGGTGACCCAGCTGGTGGATGAGGGGAAAGCCATGGATGTGGTCTATCTGGACTTCAGCAAGGCCTTTGACACTGTCTCCCATAATATACTCTTGCAAAAGCTGATAGCCCATGGCTTGGACAAGTGTACTCTACGCTGGGTTAAGAACTGGCTGGAGGGCCGGGCCCAGAGAGTGCTGGTGAATGGGGCTGCATCCAGCTGGCGGCCAGTCACTAGTGGTGTTCCCCAGGGGTCAGTGTTGGGTCCAGTCCTGTTTAACATCTTTATTGATGATTTAGATGAGGGGATTGAGACCATCATCAGCAAATTTGCTGATGACACCAAGTTGGGAGGGAGTGTCGTCCTACTGGAAGGCAGGAGGGCTCTGCAGAGGGATCTGGATAGACTGGAAAAATGGGCTGATTCCAATGGGATGAAGTTCAATAAGGCCAAGTGCCGGGTGCTGCACTTTGGTCACAACAACCCCCTGCAGCGCTACAGGCTGGGCACAGAGTGGCTGAAGAGCAGTCAGACAGAAAGGGACCTGGGGGTACTAATTGACAGGAAGCTCAACATGAGCCAACAGTGTGCCCAGGTGGCCAAGAAGGCCAACGGTATCCTGTCCTGTATCAAAAATAGCGTGGTCAGCAGGACAAGGGAAGTGATCCTTCCCCTGTACTCTGCATTGGTGAGGCCACATCTGGAGTATTGTGTTCAGTTCTGGGCCTCTCAGTTCAGGAAAGACATTGAAGTGCTGGAGCGGGTCCAGAGAAGAGCAACACGACTGGTGAAGGGACTTGAACACAAGCCCTATGGGGAGAGGCTGAGGGAGCTGGGGTTGTTTAGTCTAGAGAAGAGGAGGCTTAGAGGTGACCTCATCACTCTCTATAACTACCTGAAGGGAAGTTATAGCCAGGTGGGGATTGGTCTCTTCTCCCAGGCAGTTAGCAATAGGACAAGGGGGCATGGGCTTAAACTCTACCAGGGGAAATTTAGACTGGATATCAGAAAGAAATTCTTTACAGAGAGAGTGGTCAGGCATTAGAATGGCCTGCCCAGGGAGGTAGTGGACTCGCCGTCCCTAGAGGTTTTTAAACTGAGATTGGACATGGAACTTAGTGCCATGATCTAGTAAACGGACTAGAGTTGGACCAAGAGTTGGACTCGATGATCGCTGAGGTCTTTTCTAACCCAGTCGATTCTGTGATACTGTGATTATGTGATTCTGTGAATAAAAAGTAGTGTTGGGCTGCAGGAGTGAGATGGAGAATTGAAGGAAAAGAGGCACGGAGCAGGAGAGTGAGAGAAAAGGAAAGAAGAGACATGCAGCCAGACGAGGGGTTAGTGAGAGAGGATGGGACAGAGAATAGGATGAGAAGGAAATAAGGCAAGACAAGGACAGGCAAGGCAAGGCTAGGCTGCAGGACATTTTTCTGCTTTATAGTTTCTAGCACATTCGTATTCAGACTAGGAGGAGAGCCAGAAGACCGTATGGATTAGGCCGAAGCAAAAACCCCAGCTACTTGAGACGCTTGGACTAAGCCTAAAATATGCAGATCTCTCCATAAGGATGGTTTTTATACTGTACTTCCACAATCTGCTGGCAGTACAAAAAAATAAGCTGCATATCTCCTTAGGCTGAGTCATGGTGCTTTGGTGCAGGGACCATGCATATCATGGGAATATTTCACCGTTTCTGCTCTGGTTTTCAGTGTATTTCACCAAAACACCCACCTGATGATATCCATTCAAGAGCAAAGGCAGCAATTTGCAGAATTCCGCTTCTTTGGGGAAGTGAGAAATTGCTGAGCTGACACCAAGTCCTGCAGTGTCCCTGTCACCTGCAGAGCCACCGCATCCTGGCCACGGTAGCGGGCATTGTGACAAAGGTTCTTTGTCAGAAGAGTTTGGCAGCCAGGCGCCCCCTGGGGGATTGGGAGGCTGTTAGCCCCGGGCCTGTCACTGCCGGCTGTCCCTGCTGTAACCAGCATGCCTCTGAAATTTGATCATACCATGCCCAGACTTGGGGCCAATTTGGCCCAAGGTCCTGAAAAGACAAGTTGGGAAGAAAGATATGGGACAGAGGGAGAAAGCGAAGGGAGCAGGAGAAAGGGAAGGAAGAATAAAAAGTAGTGTTGGGCTGCCGGAGTGAGATGGAGGAATTGCCAGAAAAGAGGCAGGAAGGAGGAGAGTGAGAGAAAAGGAAAGTAGAGACATGCAGCCAGACGAGGGGTTAATGAGAGTAGATGGGACAGAGAACAGGATGAGAAGGAAATAAGGCAAGGCAAGGCAAGGACAGGTAAGGACAGGAAAGGCAACGCTAGGTTGTAGGACATTTTTTTGCTTTATAGTTTCAGGCACATTCGTCTTCAGACGAGGAGGAAAGCCAGAGGACCGTATGGATTAGGCCCAAGCAAAAACCCCAGCTACTTGAGACACTTAGACTAAGCCTAAAATACGCAGATCTCTCCATAAGGATGGTTTTTATACTCTGCTTCCACAATGTGCTGCAGTACAAAAAAATAAGCTGCAGATCTCTTAGGCTGAGTCATGGTGCTTTGTTGCAGGGACCATGCATATCATGGGAATATTTCACCATTTCTGCTCTAGTTTTCAGTGTATGACACCAAAACACCCACCTGATGACATCCTTTCAAGAGCAAAGGCAGCAATTTGCAGAATTCTGCTTCTTTGGGGAACTGAGAAATTGCTGAGCTGCCACCAAGTCCTGCAGTGTCCCTGTCACCTGCAGAGTCACCACATACTCGCCACGGTAGCGGGCATTGTAACAAAGGTTCTATGTCAGCTGGGTGTGGCAGCCAGGCGCCCCCTAGGGGATGGGGAGCCTGTAAGCCCCGGGCCTGTCACTGCCGGCAGTCCCAGCTGTCACCAGCCAGGCCTCTGAAAATTGGTCAAAGCATGCCCAGACTTGGGGCCAATTTGGCCCAAAGTCTTGAAAAGACAAGTCGGGAAGAAAGATATGGGACAGAGGGAGAAAGCGAAGGGAGCAGGAGAAAGGGAAGGAAGAATAAAAAGTAGTGTTGGGCTGCAGGAGTGAGATGGAGGAATAGCAAGAAAAGAGGCAGGAAGCAGGAGAGTGAGAGAAAGGGAAAGAAGAAACATGCAGCCAGACGAGGGGTTAGTGAGAGAGGATGGGACAGAGAACAGGATGAGAAGGAAATAAGGCAAGGCAAGGACAGGCAAAGCAAGGCTAGGGTGCAGGACACTTTTTCGATTTATAGTTTCTAGCACATTCGTCTTCAGACTAGGAGTAAGGCCATAAGACCGTATGGATTAGGCCCAAGCAAAAACCCCAGCTACTTGAGACGCTTAGACTAAGCCTAAAATACGCAGATCTCTCCATAAGGATGGTTTTTATACTGTGCTTCCATAATCTGCTGGCAGTACAAAAAAATAAGCTGCAGATCTCCTTAGGCTGAGTCATTGTGCTTTGGTGCAGGGACCATGCATATCATGGGAATATTTCACCATTTCTACTCTGTTTTTCAGTGTATTACACCAAAACACCCATCTGATGACATCCTTTCAAGAGCAAAGGCAGCAATTTGCAGAATTCCGCTTCTTTGGGGAAGTGAGAAATTGCTGAGCTGACACCAAGTCCTGCAGTGTCCCTGTCACCTGCAGAGTCACCACATACTCGCCAAGGTAGCGGGCATTGTGACAAAGGTTCTATGTCAGCTGGGTGTGGCAGCCAGGCGCCCCCTAGGGGATGGGGAGCCTGTAAGCCCCGGGCCTGTCACTGCCGGCAGTCCCAGCTGGGACTAGCCAGGCCTCTGAAAACTTGTCAAACAATGCCCAGACTTGGGGCCAGTTTGGCCCAAAGTCTCCAAGAGACAAGTTGGGAAGAAAGATATGGGACAGAGGGAGAAAGCGAAGGGAGCAGAATTAAGGGAAGGAAGAATAAAAAGTAGTGTTGGGCTGCAGGAGTGAGATGGAGAAATTGTAGGAAAAGAGGCAGGAAGCAGGAGAGTGAGAGAAAAGGAAAGAAGAGACATGCAGCCCGACGAGGGGTTAGTGAGAGAGGATGGGACAGAGAACAGGATGAGAAGGAAATAAGGCAAGGCAAGGACAGGCAAGGACAGGCAAAGCAAGGCTAGACTGCAGGACATTTTTTCGCTTTATAGTTTCTAGCACATTCGTCTTCAGACTAGGAGTAAGGCCATAAGACGGTATGGATTAGGCCCAAGCAAAAACCCCAGCTACTTGAGACACTTAGATTAAACCTAAATTACGCAGATCTCTCCATAAGGATGTTTTTTATACTGGGCTTCCATAATCTGCTGGCAGTAAAAAAAATAAGCTGCAGATCTCCTTAGGCTGAGTCATGGTGCTTTGGTGCAGGGACCATGCATATCATGGGAATATTTCACTGTTTCTGCTCTGGTTTTCAGTGTATGACACCAAAACACCCACCTTACGACATCCTATCAAGAGCAAAGGCAGCAATTTGCAGAAGGCAGCAATTCGCAGAATTCCGCTTCTTTGGGGAAGTGAGAAATGGCAGAGTTGACACCAAGTCCTGCAGTGTCCCTGTCACCTGCAGAGTCACCACATACTCGCCATGGTAGCGGGCATTGTGACAAAGGTTCTATGTCAGCTGGGTGTGGCAGCCAGGCGCCCCCTAGGGGATGGGGAGCCTGTCAGCCCCGGGCCTGTCACTGCCTGCTGTCAATGCTGTGACCAGGCAGGCCTTTGAAAACTTGTCAAACAATGCCCAGACTTGGGGCCAGTTTGGCCCAAAGTCTCCAAGACACAAGTCGGGAAGAAAGATATGGGACAGAGGGAGAAAGCGAAGGGAGCAGGAGAAAGGGAAGGAAGAATAAAAAGTAGTGTTGGGCTGCAGGAGTGAGATGGAGGAATTGCCATTAAAGAGGCAGGAAGCAGGAGAGTGAGAGAAAAGGAAAGAGGAGTCATGCAGCCAGACGAGGGGTTAGTGAGAGAGGATGGGACAGAGAACAGGATGAGAAGGAAATAAGGCAAGGCAAGGACAGGCAAGGACAGGCTAGGCTGCAGGACACTTTTTTGCTTTATATTTTCTAGCACATTCGTCTTCAGACTAGGAGTAAGGCCATAAGACCGTATGGATTAGGCCCAAGCAAAAACCCCAGCTACTTGAGACACTTAGACTAAGCCTCAAATACGCAGATCTCTCCATAAGGATGGTTTTTATACTGTGCTTCCACAATCTGCTGTCAGTACAAAAAAATAAGCTGCAGATCTCCTTAGGCTGAGTCATGGTGCTTTGGTGCAGGGACCATGCATATCATGGGAATATTTCACCATTTCTACTCTGGTTTTCAGTGTATGACACCAAAACACCCACCTGATGATATCCTTTCAAGAGCAAAGGCAGCAATTTGCAGAATTCCGCTTCTTTGGTGAACTGAGAAATTGCTGAGCTGACACCAAGTCCTGCAGTGTCCCTGTCACCTGCAGAGTCACCACATACTCGCCATGGTAGAGGGCATTGTGGCAAAGGCTCTATGTCAGCTGGGTGTGGCAGCCAGGGGCCCCCTAGGGGATGGGGAGCCTGTAAGCCCCGGGCCTGTCACTGCCTGGTGTCCCTGCTGTCACCAGCCAGGCCTCTGAAAATTGGTCAAACCATGCCCAGACTTGGGGCCAGCTTGGCCCAAAGTCTTGAAAATACAAGTCAGGAAGAAAGATATGGGACAGAGGGAGAAAGCGAAGGGAGCAGGAGAAAGGGAAGGAAGAATAAAAAGTAGTGTTGGGCTATAGGAGTGAGATGGAGGAATTGCAGGAAAAGAGGGAGGAAGTAGGAGAGTGATAGAAAAGGAAAGACGAGACATGCAGCCAGATGAGGGGTTAGTGAGAGAGGATGGGACAGAGAACAGGATGAGAAGGAAATAAGGCAAGGCAAGGACAGGCAAGGACAGGCAAGGACAGGCAAAGCAAGGCTAGGCTGCAGGACATTTTTTCGCTTTATAGTTTCTAGCACATTCGTCTTCAGACTAGGAGTAAGGCCATAAGTCCGTATGGATTAGGCCCAAGCAAAAACCCCAGCTACTTGAGACACTTAGACTAAGCCTAAAATACGCAGATCTCTCCATAAGTATGGTTTTTATACTGTGCTTCCACAATCTGCTGGCAGTACAAAAAAATAAGCTGCAGATCTCCTTAGGATGAGACATCGTGCTTTGGTGCAGGAACCATGCATATCATGGGAATATTTCAACATTTCTGCTCTGGTTTTCAGAGTATGACTCCTAAACACCCACCTGAAGATATCCTTTGAAGAGCAAAGGCAGCAGTTTGCAGAATTCCGCTTCTTTGGGGAAGTGAGAAATTTCTGAGCTGACACCAAGTCCTGCAGTGTCCCTGTCACCTGCAGAGTCACCACATACTCGCCACGGTAGCGGGCATAGTGACAAAGGTTCTATGTCAGCAGGGTGTGGAAGCCAGGCGCCCCCTAGGGGATGGGGAGCCTGTCAGCCCCGGGCCTGTCACTGCCTTCTGTCCCTGCTGTCACCAGCCAGGCCTCTGAGAATTGGTCAAACCATGCCCAGACTTGGGGCCAATTTGGCCCAAAGTCTCCAACAGACAAGTCGGGAAGAAAGATATGGGACAGAGGGAGAAAGCGAAGGGAGCAGGAGAAAGGGAACGAAGAATAAAAAGTAGTGTTGGGCTGCAGGATTGAGATGGAGGAATTGCCATTAAAGAGGCAGGAAGCAGGAGAGTGAGAGAAAAGGAAAGAGGAGTCATGCAGCCAGACGAGGGGTTAGTGAGAGAGGATGGGACAGAGAACAGGATGAGAAGGTAATAAGGCAAGGCAAGGACAGGCAAGGACAGGCAAAGCAAGGCTAGGCTGCAGGACATTTTTTCGCTTTATAGTTTCTAGCACATACGTCTTCAGACTAGGAGTAAGGCCATAAGACCGTATGGATTAGGCCCAAGCAAAAACCCCAGCTACTTGAGACGCTTAGACTAAGCCTAAAATACGCAGATCTCTCCATAAGGATGGTTTTTATACTGTGCTTCCACAATCTGCTGGCAGTACAAAAAAATAAGCTGCAGATCTCCTTAGGCTGAGACATGGTGCTTTGGTGCAGGAACCATGCATATCATGGGAATATTTCACCATTTCTGCTCTGGTTTTCAGAGTATGACTCCAAAACACCCACCTGATGACATCGTTTCAAGAGCAATTTGCAGAATTCCGCTTCTTTGGGGAAGGGAGAAATTGCTGAGCTGACACCAAACCTGCAGTGTCCCTTTCACTTGCAGAGTCACTGCATCCTCTCCAAGATAGCAGGCATTGTGACAAAGGTTCTATGTCAGCTGGGTGTGGCAGCAAGGCGACCCTAGGTGATGGGGAGCCTGTCAGCCCCGGGCCTGTCACTGCCTGCTGTCCCTGCTGTCACCAGCCAGGCCTCTGAAAACAGGTCAAACCATGCCAAGACTTGGGGCCAATTTGGCCCAAAGTGTCCAACAGACAAGTCGGGAAGAATCATGTGGGACAGAGGGAGAAAGCGAAGGGAGCAGGAGAAAGGGAAGGAAGAATAAGAAGTAGTGTTGGGCTGCAGGAGTGAGATGGAGGAATTGCAGGAAAATAGGCAGGAAGGAAGAGAATGAGAGAAAAGGAAAGAAGAGACATGCAGCCAGACAGGGGGTTAGTGAGAGAGGATGGGACAGAGAACAGGATGAGAAGGAAATAAGGCAAGGCAAGGACCGACAAGGACAGACAAGGCAAGGCTAGGCTGCAGGACATTTTTTTGCTTTGTAGTTTCTAGCACATTCGTCTTCAGACAAGGAGGAAATCCACAAGACCGTATGGATTAGGCCCAAAAAAAAAAAACCAGCTACTTGAGACACTTAGACTAAGCCTAAAATACGAATATCTCTCCATAAGGATGGTTTTTATACTGTACTTCCACAATCTGCTGACAGTACAAAAAAATAAGCTGCATATCTCCTTATGCTGAGTCATAGTGCAGTGGGGCAGGGACCATGCATATCATGGGAATATTTCTCCATTTCTGCTCTGGTTTTCCGTGTATTACACCAGAAACACCCACCTGATGACATCCTTTCAAGAGCAAAGCCAGCAATTTGCAGAATTCCTCTTTTTTGGGGAAGTAAGACATTGCTGAGCTGACACCAAGTCCTGCAGTGTCCCTGTCACCCGCAGAGTCACCGTATCCTCGCCACGCTAGCAGGCATTGTGACAAAGGTTCTATGTCATCTGGGTGTGGCAGCCAAGCGCCCCCTACGGGATGAGGAGCCTGTCAGCCCCGGGCCTGTCACTGCCTGCTGTCCCTGCTGTCACCAGCCAGGCCTCTGAAAACTTGTCAAACCATGCCCAGACGTGGGGCCAGTTTGGTCCGAAGTCTCCAACAGACAAGTCGAGAGGAACGATATGGGACATAGGGAGAAAGCGAAGGGAGCAGGAGAAAGGGAAGGAAGAATAAAAAGTAGTGTTTGGCTGCAGGAGTGAAATGGAGGAAATGCAATAAAAGAGGTAGGAAGCAGGAGAGTGAGAGAAAAGGAACGAAGAGACATGCAGCCAGACGAGGGTTTAACGAGAGAGAATGGGACAGAGAACAGGATGAGGAGGAAATAAGGCAAGGCAAGGACAGGCAAGGACAGGCAAGGCAAGCCTAGGCTGCAAGACATTTTTTGGCTTTATAGTTTCTAGCACATTCTTCTTCAGACTAGGAGGAAAGTCATAATACCGTATTTATTAGGCCCAAGCAAAAACCCCAGCTACTTGAGACATTTAGACTAAGCCTAAAATACAAAGATCTCTCCATAAGAATGGTTTTTATACTGTACTTCCACAATCTGCAGGCAGTACAAAAAAATAAGCTGCAGGTCTTCTTAGGCTGAGTCATGGTGCTTTGGGGCGGGGATCATGCATATCATGGGCATATTTCACTATTACTGGTCTGGTTTTCAGCGTATTACACCGAAACACCCACCTGATGACATCCTTTCAAGAGCAAAGGTTCGCGGTTGAGGCGTACAAACGACATGGACCAAGTTCTTTCAAGATGAAAGTAATAGATGCCATTTATTGCTACAAGTGCATTTTTATACAATTCTACCAGTTCATGTGTCTTTTCAATATTGGTTACAAGTTTCAGCACTGACATCTCATTGGTTAATTTTTCTATCATCCATGTTATTCTTCTATCCCCTTCTTTCTCACGGGTACATCTCTCCTCTCTCCGGATACTCCTTTACTCCCATCCTTCTCAAGGGTAAATCTTAATATCTCAAGGCTGATCTCTACTCTCATATTTTCTGTCAAGGATTCCACAGACCCGCTGCAGTTTCCCACAATTCCCCCTTTTTTTATTTTTGCTAAAAATGCTGCCCTCATTGTCCACTGCAGGGCCCTTTGCAGCAGAGAAATCATGCATGGCAACATTAGTAACACAACCACAACAACCATCAAAATGATCAGTCCTGTTTTCACTACTGATAACAACCATCCTAGAAACCCTCAACCACTAATCAATTTATTTAACAAATCCCATCGAAGTCTTCACACCCATGTCCTTGAGCGAATAACAAAAAATCTATCGCGACCCCACTCTGCCATGTGGCATGTCTTACAGAATGTACATCTAGAAAAAGTCCACTTAAAGCCTTTTAAGTTCTGTTAGCTTGCTTAACTAGTCAGCATCCTAATTTTCTAAAATATTTAAAGCTTTTAGCTGTGCCAACACCAGATACAAGAGATTCTAAAACCCTTAACCTTGAACCCCAAAAATCTACATTATCATCACATTTTGACTCATATACACGCAAAAAGTGTTTTTCTCGTCTTGCTCTTCTGTGATCTATTATCTATTATACACTGGGCGTTAAGAGAGTTAATAGTCCCAAAATACACAGTCCTTCAACAGCATTAGAAGGAATTCCTGGTCAGGCTCTATCACCACAGATCAAGAATACACCATACAGGAGGTTTTGGGGTCGCTGTTCCCACATTATCAATGACATCCCTTGGATTCTTCTGCGAGCCATTACACCATTGAGTTTCATTTCTATAGTCACCAAAGGTAGAATTAACATTTTGCAGTTTTATTCATTCATTTTCTCGTATATTGTTCTGACACTTTTCACAAACCAGGTTGATACAAGTGTCCATGGGCATAGATGCCAGCAATTCCAGTTCCTGTGGTTCAATGTCTATTTCCGGGAGACAGTTAATCCAAAGTGCCATGTTAGTATTATTACAGTTTGTTGCAATGCCTCTGCACCAACCTCTATTTTGAAACAGTTGTGTGATGCTGCTGTAGTCATCAAGGGGGATGCCAACCAAGCATGTGTGGAACGGGTTTTCCAGAGATGCCATAGCTAGGCATATGGAGTCCTGGTCAGTCATGTTGGTTAAAGTACTCCACATGTTAGTCTTTGTCTGTGCGGGCATCCAAAACACAGCAGCTGCAACAATCATTGTCAGGAAGATAACACAGGTTTCACATTTCGTGCTGGCAACCATTGCGGCCCTTGATCTGTAAAGACATAAGCATAGCCTCTCCCCCAGGTTATCAATTGATGTGGCCTTTTCCATTGACCATTAACTAGTGATTTGGCCATAACTAATGTAGGTTCTTTCTGATTTAGCATGGTTTTGGGTCCAACTTGCAAAGTATTTCATCACATACAATGCTTTTGACAATAGGTGTTGTGGTGTTTTCCCTACTTCTCCCCCCTTTTTGTTTAAAAAAGAACAGAACCAAAACAAAAAACACAGTTCAGAAGGAGATACGTGCATTGGACCTTGACTACGTACTCAGAATCACAAATCAAATTTAGAGGTTCCTCCTTAAAAAGCTCTAAGTAATGTAAAGCTGTGTCAAGTTCTGCTAATTGGGTTGAACCTTCAATAATTTTTACAGAATGATGCCAATTGTTATCTTCACACCAAACCACTACAGCTTTATGGGACTTCCCAGAACCAGCAACAAAAACTTTGCAAGTATGTAGGATCAGACCAAATACAAGTATGGCCTATGACCTGATGTGAAAGACTTGCAGGTTCTGCAGCAATTTATATTTTACATTTATGCATGCCAAAAGCTGTGCTGTTAAGAAAACCAGCTAGTGCAATTTACAAAGACATAGATTACAAATAAAATTAAAAAATCAGAATTACATTTCACAAATGGTACATATATGACAAAAGGATCATGGCCTATTGAAACTTAAATTCATTCCCTGCTTTTCTTGATCAGAGTAAAAAGCAGTATATCAGTCTGCTAGCAATCTCATCATACTGTTCCACAATAGCCACAGGTTGTTTCTATGTTGTAGCTATAAATAGACAAATCTGCAAGTCCAATTGAATGCAGTCAGCCTGTAAAGTTGTCATAAATTTATTCCTCAAAGTTTCCAACTCCATTTTGGCTGTCATATTTATTGGATATTGTTTTCCCTTACCAGATCGAAGTCCTGTTTCAGATCAATCAGTGTAGTATTTGCTTTATCGAAACATTGGCTGTTAATACTAGTGGAAATACAGCATTTGAAATTTCCTTGGAGATTTCTCACTTGCAGCAAGCAGATCTGCGCCATCCAAGCAGCTTCTTGTAGGCCATGCAACTAAACAGAATTCTCAGAAAACGTTATTTGAGCTTACAATTTACTTAACAAATCTTAACCTAAGAGAAGTATAGGAGTTTCTAACAACTATAAGAATTCATGTATTTAAACTTTGTTCCAAATATGGCATTCTATTGGTCTCAAAAAACGGCCTTTCTTTCATTCTCTCTCATGACCTCAAAAACTAGCACAGTGAATTTACTAAGAAGTCACTTACAACTAATTACCACAGAATAAGTCTATTAACAAATTTTTGGTTTAGTTTTCCAGTTTCATTAGAACTATGGGTCTGCTAAGGATGCCTTTAAACTTCACCCTCGGACTGCTCCATTCAGTATTACATCGCTGCAGTGGCGGGGAGAGAGAACCCCCCTTTCACTGCTTTAAAAGCAGGCAGCCAGATTTTTCCAGTTGTTTTTTCTTTCTGTGCAGTGTAGATATAACCAAGGTCACGCAGCTGGCATACTGGCTGGTATGAAGTAGGAGGTTCTGGGAAACTTCTCAGTTACAATGAGCTGCACACAGGCCTGGGATATTTTGCTCTTTTGTTTACCCATTTCATTCCAACTACAAATTTCAAGTAGCTCAGAAATAGTTACATTCCTTAGCTTCATTTACGTTTTACAATTTAGAGGTGTCAAAAAACAGTATAAACCAGTATAATAAACATAAATCCATTAGTCTATTTTCCTAGATCCAAATCAGTTAATATTCTAGCAATTTTTAAATACAACCTCTTCCAAATTCACAGCTATCATAGCATTTTAACAATTTAAATGCTTTTCTAACAATATAAGCGATTACTTTAATGTGTAAGGATGCATCCTAAGGGGGAGCAAGGTGGAATTTTAGCAGTGGAACCGGTTCACATTTTGTAGTTATCTCCCCAAACAAGATTCTTTTGGTACCAAATATGAATATGCAAACTAAAATACTGAGCTCAGATGTGAAAACCATATACCAAGTTCAAATAAGCAGTTGGATCACAGTTACACCAATTTAAGACAATATCTCAATTTTTTGCATTGCACCTTTGGGCTGCCTACTGCTCAGCCAGGTGGAGGTACCTCTGGGTCTCCCTGACAAAAAAAGTCAGTGCGCACTGGAGCCCCATCGGCCCCCGCAGCGAGCTGGACTGGGCAAGGCCTTTTTTGTTTTATTTTGTTTTGTTTTAGTGTCTCATCTGGTGCGCCACAGCTGTTATGCCAAAACCAGGATTCTTTACATGATGTGCATATGGAAAAACCAAATCCAGCACACCGAGATGAGACACAGCCTGTCACAGAGTTGCGCAAGTCTGAATGCCGGAATAAAGGTAGCATGCTAGAGAAAAGAAAAAAAAATAACAGCTACTACACACAAAATTTTACCATCACATTCACGCAGTGAAGAACTAAATTACTTATGATCTTCTGTATTATCACAAAACACACATTTTGAGTCAACGGATTCTCATAATTTAACAGACTGTAAACTTATCGTACCATATAATAAAGACCTACCAAAATTGCAACATGCTTAAACCGATACCCACAAAGAAAACAGGTTAATGAGGGAAGCATCTTGCAGACTTCAGCAAGTTTACTGTGACATGTGTGTTATCAGTTAACTCTCTCTCAGCTTGTTGACGTTCAAATCGTTCCAGCTGTAAAACTGTCTGTAATGATCTAATGATCTCTTGTAGAGATTTATTTTGTCCTGCTCTTCTCATCTTAAAAACAACATTAATTGCAACAAAATTCTATTCTCCGGACACTTTTCCCAATCATTTAACGTAAACAGCAGGGAACACTGATTTCAATATTTAACAAGATCTTCCTTCCTCATAATTCCGAGTGCTTTCCTAAGTTTTAAAACACCTCCCAATACTGATTTTTCAGGAACACAACTGAAAACAATTATTCCTGACCCCGTCTTGCAAGTAAAACCTTGAGAATGGGGAGGGAGGGGGAGAAAACACAGGGTGCTTGCAGCACGACTGGGAAAAATGGGGACAGAGTTTTACGGCGCACTGAAAAACAACTAGTAAAACAATTAACTCACATTCCTGACAAGCTGCTTGATTTTCAGAGAGGCAATACACAGAAGCACATAATATGTACTGTAAAACTTGCAGATAACACATCGGTAGCAAGCATTAGCATTCTCTACTGCTAATTTCAACATTAGTGCTTCCTTAACTTCTAAGTTTTCAACCTGCTTATTGATGGCCTCTTGAAGATGGTCAATAAATTGCATGTAATTCTCACTGGGACCCTGATCAATAGTTGCAATTGATTTGGCTGCATTGTTGGTTTCAGGCACCTTTATCATAGCTTGATATGCGAGGTCTGGTGACTGCCTCAGGATTTCAGAAAGTTATCGTGCCTGTAGTTGTGGTGTGTCAATTAGTGTCTCTTCCAGAAACACACGGGGTCCCGTGGTTTAACTGTAACTGAAAATGGGGGTAAATCCCAGCTTTTTGGTAAGTTCAGTTTACGCTCTGAAACTCCACCCCCACCCTCAGGAATTCGCTTTTTAGCAGTGTGGGAGGGAGGCGGGGGCAGGTTGGGGGGACCCAAATCCATAGGAATTACGTTATTTGGCTCAGTCTGGCTCACCACGGGGGGTCCTCCCCACCTAAATCTCCAGGCAAGGGGGGATAGGAAAAAAAATGTCCATTTTTTTCTTCCGCAACTGATAGCGGCGGGGCAGAGGGTTGAACTGTGATCAATGGCGGTGACGCAGACGGCGGAACCGCGGTTGATGATGGTAGAGGAGAGGTTCGAGCCGTGATTGATGACAGCGGAGCGGTCGGCCGAACGCATTGCTCCGACCGGTGTTTCGAGGGCCCCTCCCGAGATCGCACATAACCCAACGCTGTTTTTTCATGTGAGTCTTTCATAGCTTTTATCTGATCTCGGGGCCACACACATGTATATGAGTCTTTCATAATTTTTTTCTGATCTCGGAGCCACACATACGTATGCTCCTTCTTTACTCCTTTTAACTTTCCAAGAAAGTGCCGCGGATCCTTATCCGTGTCAGATAATACGGACTTGGGTGGTTTTGACGAATCCTTAGTAACAGGGGAGGTTGGAGTAGTATTTAATCTTGCCTTTTCCTCCGAATCTGGCCCAGGAGAGCCAGGAAGACCATCCCCCTCCGCCGCCTCTGCCTGTTGCTGTTTTAACTCTTTCAGAGTATCTGATAACAAGCACCACGTCGTTAACAGTTCAGATGCTTCCTTGGACCCTTTAGTAGCACTGTCAAGCAGTTTATCCCCCAAGTCCATCCATTGTGACACACTAAATGCTGTCACAGGATTAACCTCTATACCTTGTGCTTTGCCCCATAGTAACATTCTTCTTAAAGTCAGTTCTGGAAGGCTAACACCCTGCTTCTTCAGAAGCAGCTTCCATGTAGATAATATAGTACCCTCTTCTTTAGATAAGTTTCACCCCCCCTGTTCCTGGTAGCTCACCTGCTCCCTAGCGAGGTGTCTTTTCAACGTTCCGGACCTTCGGCAGCTCTCCTCGGCTGCTCTTATCAGCTGTACCGGGCTCCGTCTCCACAGCTCTTCTCCGGCTGTTCACAGCTTCATGCTGTCACCTTGTCATGCAAGATCCTCTTCAGGCAGGATCACGTCGGGGTCACCATATGTCGCGGTTGAGACAGACAAATGACATGGACCAAGTTCTTTCAAGATGAAAGAAATGGAGTGCCATTTATTGCTACAAGTGCATTTTTATACAATTCAATCAGTTCATGTGTCTTTTCACTATTGGTTACAAGTTACAGCACTAACATCTCATTGGTTAATTTTTCTATCATCCATGTTATTCTTCTATCCCTTTCTCTCTCACGGGTACATCTCTCCTCTCTCCGCATACTCCTTTACTCCTATCCTTCTCAAGGGCAAATCTTAATATCTCAAGGCTGATCTCTAGTTTCATATTTTCTGTCAAGGATTCCACATACCCGCTGCAGTTTCCCACAACACACACACTGTCTAATTGGTTTTGTGACACACACACGCTGTCCAATGGTGTTTGTGACACACACGGTGTCAAATGGGGTTTGTGACACACACGGTGTCAAATGGGGTTTGCGACACACACACACTGTCGAGGGGGGTTTGTGACACACACGCTGTCCAATGGGGTTCGTGACACACACAATGTCCAATGGGTTTTGTGACACGCACGCTGTCCAATGGGGATTGTAACACACACACGCTGTCTATTGGTGTTTGTGACACGCATACTGTCCAATGGGGTTTCTGACACACACTCTGTCCAATGGGTGATGTGACACAAAGACTGTCCAGGGGGGTTTGAGACACACACACTGTTTAAAGGGGTTTGTCACATATACTCTGTCCAATGAGGTTTATGACACACACACTGACCAATGGGGATTGTGACACACAGACGCTGTCCAATGGGGTTTGTGAAACACACTGTCCAATGGGGATTGTGACACACACACTGTCCAATGGGGATTGTGAACACACACATGCTGTCCAATGGTGTTTGTGACACACAAACTCTGTCCAATGGGGTTTGTGACACACACGCTGTCCAGTGGAGATTTTGACACACACACGCTGTCCAATGGGGGTTGTGACACACACAATCTATCCAATGGGCTTGTGAAACACACGTTGTCCAATGGGGATAGTGACACACATGCTGTCCAGTGTGTTTTGTGACACACAAACTGTCCAATTGGGTTTGTGACACACACACTTTCCACTGGGTTTGGAACACACACGCTGTCCAGGTGAGTTTGTGACACACACGCTGTCCAATGGGGTTTGTGACACACACACTCTGTCCTGGACAGCGTATTTTGGACAGGGTATTTTGACTCACACACGCTCTCCAATGGGGTTTGGACACACACACTGTTCAATGGGGTTTGTGACACACACACTGTCCAATGGGGATTGTGGCACACACATGCTGTCCAATGGGGTTTGTGACACACACGTGGTCCAACGGGGTTCGTGACACATACGCTGTCCAATAGGGTTTGCGACACACACACTTTCCAATGCGGTTTGTGACACACACGCTGTCCAATGGGGTTCGTGACACACACGCTGTCCAATAAGGTTTATGACACACACACTTTCCAATGGGGTTTGTGACACACATGCTGTCCAATGGGGTTCGTGACACACACGCTGTCCAATAAGGTTTATGACACACACACTTTCCAATGGGGTTTGTGACACACACGCTGTCCAATGGGGTTTGTGACACATACACTGTTCCGGGGGGTTTGTGACGCACACGCTGTCCAATGGTGTTTGTGACACAGAGACTCTCCAGGGGTGTTTGTGACACATGCGCTGTCCAGAGGGGTTTGTGACACACACACGCTGTCCAATGGGGTTTGTCACACACACTCTTTCCAATAGGGTTTGTGACACACACATGCTGTCCAATGGGGTTTGTCACACACATGCTGTCCACTGGGGATTTTGACACACACACGCTGTCCAATGGGGATTGAGAGATACACACGCTGTCCAATGGTGTTTGTGACACGCATGCTGTCCAATGGGTTTTGTGACACACACACTGTCCGGGGGGGTTTATGAAACAATCGCTGTCCAATGGGGTTTGTGACACACACACTCTGTCCAATGGGGTTCGTGACACACACACTGGCCAGTGGGGATTGTGACACACACGCTTTCCTATGGGGTTTGTGACACACACACGCTGTCCAATGGGGTTTGTGTCACACACACACTTTCCAATGGGTTTTGTGAAACACACACGCTCTCCAATGTGGTTTATGAGAAACACACTTTCCAATGGGTTTTGTGGCACACACACTGTCCAATGGGGTTTGTGACAAATACATGCTGTCCAATGTTATTTGTGAACATACACGCTGTCCAATGCTTTTTGTGACACACACACTCTGTCTAATGGGGATTGTGACACACACACGCTGTCCCATAGGGTCTGTGATACGCATGCTGTCCAATGGGGTTTGTGACACACACATTGTACAGGGGGGGTTGTGACACATACGCTGTGCAATGGGGTTTGTGACACACACACTCTGTCCAATGGGGATTGTGACACACACACACTGTCCAATGAGGATTGTGACACAAACAAGGTCCAATGGCGTTTGTGATACACACGCTGTCCAATGGGGATTGTGACACACACGTGCTGTCCAATGGTGTTTGTGACACGCATGCTGTCCAATGGCGTTTGTGACACAGATGATGTCCAATGCGGTTCATGACAAACACTCTGTCCAGTGGCGTTTGTGAAACACACACTGTCCAGTAGGGTTTCTGACACAAACATTTTCCAATGGGGTTTCTAACACACACACAGTTCAAATGGAGTTTTTGACACAGACAGTGTCCACGGGAGTTTGTGACACTCACGCTGTCCAATGGGGATTGTGACACACACTCTGTCCAATGGGGTTTGTCACACACATTCTGTCCAACGAGGTTTGTGACACACACACTGTAAAATGGGTATTGTGACACACACACGCTGTCCAGTGGGGTTTGTTACACACACTCTGTCCAATATGGCTTGTGACATACACGCTGTCCAATAGGGTTTGTGACACACACACGCTATCCAATGTGGTTTGTGACACACACAATTTCCAGTCGGGTCTGTGACATACGCACGGTGTCCAATGTTGTTTGTGACACACACACTGTCAAATGGGGATTGTGACACACACACGCTGTCCAATGGTGTTTGTGACACACAGGCTGTTCAATGGGGTTTGTGACACACACTCTGTCTAATGTTGTTTGTGACACATACACTTTCCAATGAGGATTGTGACACACACACGCTGTCCAATGGGGTTTGTGACACACACACTGTAAAATGGGGTTTGTGAAACACACGGTGTCAAATGGGGTTTGTGACATGCAGACTGCCCAGGGCGGTTTGTGACACACACGCTGTCCAATGGGGTTTGTGACAAACACACTATCCAGGTTAGTTTGTGACACACACGCTGTCCAATGGGATTTGTGAAACAGAGACTCTCCAGAGGTGCTTGTGACACACACGCTGTCCAGAGCGTTCTGTGACACACACACTGTCCAATGGGGTTTGTGACACACACACTGTCCGGCTGCGTTTCCGACACACACAATGTCCAATGGTGTTTGTGACACACACGCTGTCTAATGGAGATTGTGACACACACACTGTCCAGAGGGGATTGTGACACATGCACTATACAATGGGGTTTGTCACACCCACTCTGTCCAAAGGGGTTTGTGACACACACACATTCCAATGGGGTTTGTGACACACACACTTTCCAAAGTGGTTTGTGACACACAGACTGACCAATGGGGGTTGTGACACACACGCTGTTTAATGGGGTTCGTAACACACACGCTGTCCAGTGGGATTCGTGAGACACACACTGTCCAATGGGGTTTGTGACACACACACTTTCCAATGGGTATTGAGACACACACACGCTGTCCAATGGGTTTTGTTGCACCCAAGAGCTATCCAATGGGGTTTGTGACACACACATTTTCCAATGGCGTTTCTGACACACTCGCTGTCAAAAGGGGTTTGTGACCGACACACTGTCCAGGGGGGTTCGTGACACACGCACTGTCCAATGGGGTTTGTGACACACATGCTGCCCATTGGGGACTGTGACACCCACACTGTCCAATGGGGTTTGTGACACACACGCTGCTCAATGGGGACTGTGACACCCACACTGTCCAATGGGGTTTGTGACACACACACTCTGTCCAGTGGGGTTCGTGAAACAGAGACTATCCAATGGGGTTTGGGACACACACACCCTGTCCAATGGGGTTTGTGACACATGCACTGTCTATTGGGGTTTGAGACACACAAGCTGGCCAATGGGGATTGTGATACACACACTGTCCAATGGAATTTGTGACACAGACACTGTCCAATGGGGATTGTGACACACACAGTGTCCTGGGGGTTTGTGACACACACACGGTCCAAAGAGGTTTGTGACACACCGCAGTCAAATGGAGTTTGTGACACAGAGACTCTCCAGGGTTGTTTGTGACACACATGCTGTCCAGAGGGCTTTGTGCCTCACACATTCTCCAATGGCTGTTGTGACACACACACGTTGTCCAATGAGGATTGTGACACACACACTGTCCAATGGGGTTTGTGACAGACACGCTGTCCAATGGGTATTGTGACACACACACTCTGTCCCATTGGTTTTGTGATACGCATGCTATCCAATGGGGTTTGTGACAGACACACTGTCCAGGGGGGTTTGTGACACACACGCTGACCAATGGTTTTGTAACACACACACTGTCTAATGGGGTTTGTGATACACACGCTGTCCAATGGGGCTTGTGACAAACACGCTGTCTAATGGGGTTTGTGACACACACGCTGTCCGATAGTGTTTGTGACACACACACTGTCCAATGGGGATTGTGACACACACACACTATCTAATGGGGTTTGTCACACACACTCTGTCCAATGGAGTTTATGACACACACAGTGTCCATGGGGGTTTGTTACACATGCGCTGTGCAATGGGGTTTGTCAGACACACTCTGTCCAATGGGGTTTGTGACACACACAATGTCCAATGGGTATTGTTACACACACACGCTGTCCAATGGGGTTTGTGACACACAAACACAGTCCAGGGGCGTTTGTCACACCCAGTCTGTCTAATAGGGTTTGTGCCAAACACACGCTGTCCAACGGTGTTTGTGACACACACGCTGTTCAAAGGGGTTTGTGACACACACTCTGTCCAATGGGGTTTGTGACACACACACACTGTCCAAAGGGGATTGCGACACACACACGCTGTCCAATGGTGTTTGTGACATGCATGCTGTCCAAAGTTGTTTGTGACAAACACAGTGTCCATTGCGGTTTGGGACACACACACGTTATCCAGTTGGGTTTGTGACACACACACTTTCTAATGGGGTTTGTGACACACACGCGCTGTCCAAAGGTGTTTGTGAAACACACGCTGTCAAATGGGGTTTGTGACACACACAGTGTCCAGGGGAGATTGTGTCACACACGCTGTCCAGTGGGGTTTTTGACACACACACTCTCCAATAGGGTTTGTGATAGACACACTGTCAAATGGGAATTGTGACACACAAGCTGTCCAATGGGGATTGTGACACACACACGCTGTCCCATGGGGTTTGTGAAACACATGTTGTCCAAGGGGTTTTGTGACAGACACAGTGTACAGGAGGCTTTGTGACACACACGCTGTCCAATGGAGTTTGTGACAAACACGCTGCCTAATGGGGTTTGTGACAAACACGCTGTCCAAAGGGTATTGTTACACACACTCGCTGTCCAAGGGGGTTTGTGACGCACAAACTGTCCAATGATGTTTGCGACACACACGCTGCCCAATGGGGCTTGTGATACACACGCTGTCCAATGGGGTTCGTGACACACACGCTGCCTAGTGGTTTTTGTGACACAAACACTGTGCAGTAGGGTTTGTGATACACATGCTATCCAATGGGGTTTGTGACATACACACGTTCGAATGATGTTTGAGGCACACACATGCTCTCCAATGGTGTTTGTGACACACACACTCAGTACAATGGGGTTTGTGACTCGCACACTGTCCAATGGGGTTTGTGACACATACACGCTATCAAATGGGGTTTATGAAACACACATTTTCCAATAGCGCTTGTGACACACACACGCTGTCCAATGGGGTTTGTCACACCCATTCTGACAAATGGGTTTTGTGACAAACACACGCTGTCCAATGATGTTTGTGACACACACGCTGTCCAGGGGGGTTTGTGACACACACAATGTCCAAAGGAGTTTGTGACACACACTCTGTCCAGTGGGGTTTGTGACACACACGCTGTTCAATAGGTTTTGTGACATACACACGCTGCCCAATAGTGTTTGTGACACACACGGTGTGAAATGGGGTTTGTGACACACACAATGTCCAGGGGGGATTGTGACACACACACTGTCCAATGGGGTTTGTCACACCCACTCTCTCAAATGGGGTTTGTGACAAACACACGCTGTCAAATGATGTTTGTGACACACACGCTGTCCAGGGGGGTTTGTGACACACACAATGTCCAAAGGAGTTTGTGACACACACTCTGTCCAATGGGGTTTGTGACACACACGCTGTCCAAAGGGTTTTGTGACACACATGCTCTCCAGGGGGGTTTGTGACACACACAATGTCCAACAGGGTTTGGGACACACAAGCTGTCCAGTGGGGTTTGTGACACACACAATGTGCAATAGGGTTTGTGAGATACACACGCTGTCCAAGAGTGTTTCTGACATACACACAATGTCTAATGGGTTTCGTGACACACACGCTGTCCAATGGGTATTGCGACACACACACTGTCCAGGGGGGTTTGTGACACACATACTCTGTCCAATGGTGCTTGTGGAGCACAAGCTGTGCGTTGGGGTTCGTGACACACACGCTGTCCAGTGGTTTCTATGATACACACACTGTCCAATAGGGTTTGTGACACACACACTGTCCAGGGGGGTTTGTGACACACACTCTGTCCAATGGGGTTTGTCACATACGCTCTATCCAATGGGGATTGTGACACACACAGGCTGTCCTATGGGGTTACTGACACACACGCTGTCCAATGGTTTTTGTGACACACACACTGTCCAGGGGGTTTTGTTACACACACGCTATCCAGTCTGGTTTGTGACAGGCAAACCGTCCAGTGGGGTTTGTGACATATACATGCTATCAAATGGGGTTTATTGAAAACACATTTTCCCAAGGGATTTGTGACAAACACGCGCTGTCCAATGGGGTTTGTCACACCCACTTTGTCTAATGGGGTTTGTGACAAACACACTCTGTCCAATGGTGTTTGTGACACACACGATGTCCAAAGATTTTTGTGACACATACGCTGTCCAATGGGTTTTGTGACACACACACTCTGTCCAATGGGGCTTGTGACACACACATTGTCCAATGGGGATTGTGACACACACACGCTGTCAAATGGGGTTTGTGACACACAAACACAGTCCAGCGGGGTTTGGCACACCCAGTCTGTCCAATGGGGTTTGTGACATACAAACTGTGCAATGGGGTTTCTCACACACACTCTGTCCAATGGGGTTTGTAACACACACGCTGTCCAATGAGGATTGTGAGACATGCGCTGTACAATGAGGTTTGTGGCACACACACTCTGTCCAATGGGCTTGTGACACACACACTGTCTTAAGGGGTTTGTGATACACACACGCTGTCCAGTGGGTTTTGTGACACACACACTGTCTAATTGGATTTGTGGCACACACATGGTATCAAATGGGGTTTGCGACACACACAATTTCCAGTGGGGTTTGTGACACACACACTTTCCAATGGGGTTTCTGACACACACACGCTGTCCAATGGTGTTTGTGACACGCACGGTGTCAAATGGTGTTTGTGACACACACAATATCCAGGGGGGATTGTGACACACACACTGTCCAATGGGGTTTGTCACACCCACTCTGTCCAATGGGGATTGTGACACACACACACTGTCCAATGGGAAATGTGACACACACATGCTGTCCAATGGGGATTGTGACAGACACATGCGGTGCAATGGTGTTTGTGACAGGCATGCTGTCCAATGTGCTTGTGACACACACACACAGTCCATAGGGGTTTGTGACACACATGCTGTCCAATGGGGTTTGTGACACTAACGCTGTCCAAGTGGGTTTGTGACACACACACTGTCCTTTGGAGTTTGTAACACACACACGCTATCCAATGGGTTTGTGACACACACACTTTTCAATGAGGTTTGTGACACACACTCTGTCCAATGGGTTTTGTGACAAACACATTGTCTAAAGGGGTTTTTGACACAGACACGCTGTCCAATGGGGTTTGCAACACACACACTGTCAAATGGGTTTTGTGACACACACTCTGTCCAATGGGGCTTGTGACACACACATTGTCCAATGGGGATTGTGACACACACACACTGTCCAATGGGGATTGTGACACACATGCGCTGTCCAAT
Source organism: Columba livia (assembly GCF_036013475.1). Lineage (NCBI taxonomy): Eukaryota > Metazoa > Chordata > Aves > Columbiformes > Columbidae > Columba > Columba livia. Next base: position 1,376,837 of record NW_027043009.1, on the reverse strand, counting down.
GGTGTTCGTGATACACACGCTGTCCAGTGGGGTTTTGAAACACACTCTGTCCAATAGGTTTTGTGACACACACACGGTCCAATAGGGATTGTGACACACACAGTGTACAATGGGTTTGTGACACACACTCTGTCAAATGGGGTTTATGACACACACACTGTCCAAAGGGGATTATGACACACACAAACTGTCCAATGGGGATTGTTACACACACAAGCTCCAATGGGGTTTGTGACACACACGCTGTCCGATGGGGATTGTGACACACAGACGCTGTCCAACGGTGTTTGTGACACGGATGCTGTCCGATGGGGTTTTTGACACACATACACAGTCCAGCGGGGTTTGTGACACACACACAGTTCAATGGGGTTTGTGACACACACGCTGTCAAATGGGGTTTTTGACACACCACACACACTCTGTCCAATGGGGAATGTGACACATACGCTGTCCAATGGGTTTTGTGACACACACGCTGTCCAGTGGGATTTGTGACACACACACTGTCCTATAGGGATTGTGACACACACATGCTATACCATGGGTTTTGTAACACACACACTTTCCAAGAGGCTGTCCAATGCAGTTTGTGACACACACGCTTTCAAATGGGGTTTGTGACACACACTCTGTCCAGGGGAGTTTGTGACACACATACGGTCCAATGGGGTTTGTGAAACACACTCTGTCCAATGGGGTTTGTGACACACACACACTGTCCAAATGGGTTTGTGACACACACACTGTCCAATGGGGTTTGTGACACACACGCTGTCCAATGGAGATTGCGACACACACATGCTGTCCAATGTTGTTTGTAACACGGTTGCTTTCCAATGGTGTTTGTGACAAACAGTCTATCCTTTGCGGTTTGGGACACACACACTTTCCAAGGTGGTTTGTGTCACACACGCTGTCCAATGGGGTTTGTGACACACTGTGTCTACGGGGGTTTGTGACAAACACGCTGTCCAATGGGGATTGTGACACACAGACGCTGTCCAACGGTTTTTCTGACACGGATGCTGTCCGATGGGGTTTTTGACACACATACACAGTCCAGGGGGGTTTGTGACACACAAACAGTTCAATGGGGTCTGTGACACACACATTGTCCAATGGGGTTTGTCTCACACACACTGTCAAATGGGGTTTGTGACACACTGTGTCCACGGGGGTTTGTGACAAACACGCTGTCCAATGGGGATTGTGACACACACGCTGTCCAATGGGGTTTTTCTCACACACACTGTCCAATGGGGTTTGTGACACACACGCTGTCCAATGGGGATTGTGACACACAGACGCTGTCCAACGGTGTTTGTGACACGGATGCTGTCCGATGGGGTTTTTGACACACATACACAGTCCAGGGTGGTTTGTGACACACACACTGTCCAATGGGGTTTGTGACACACACTCTGTCAAATGGGGTTTGTGACACACCACACACACTCTGTCCAATGGTGAATGTAAACACATATGCTATCCAATTTGGTTCATGACACACACGCTGTCCAGTGGGGTTTGTGACACACACACTGTCCAATAGGGTTTGTGGCACACACACGCTATCCAATGGGGTTTGAGACACACACACATTCCAATAGGTTTGTGGCTAACACACGCTATCCAATGGAGTTTGTGACACACATGCTGTCACATGGGGTTTGTGATATACACTCTGTCCAATGGGGTTTGTGACACACATACACTGTCCAATGGGGATTGTGATGCACACACGCTGTCCAATGTTGTTTGTGACATGCATGCTGTTTAATGGTGTTTGTGAAAAATACGCTGTTCAATGGGGATTGTGATACACACACGCTGTCCAGTGGGGTTTGTGACACACAGGCTGTCCAGTGGGGTTTGTGACACACACACTGTCCAATGGGGATTGTGACACACATGTGCTGTCCAACGGGGTTCGTGACACACACGCTGTCCAGTGGGGTTTTGACACACACTCTGTCAAATGGGGTTTGTCACACACACTCTGTCCAATGGGGTTTGTGACACACACACTGTCTAATGGGTATTGTGACACACACAGGCTTTCCAATGGGGTTTGTCACACATACTCTGTCCAGTGGGGTTTGTGACACACACACTGTCCAATAGGGTTTGTGGCACACACACGCTATCCAATGGGGTTTGAGACACACACACATTCCAATAGGTTTGTGGCTAACACACGCTATCCAATGGAGTTTGTGACACACATGCTGTCACATGGGGTTTGTGATATACACTCTGTCCAATGGGGTTTGTGACACACATACACTGTCCAATAGGGATTGTGATGCACACACGCTGTCCAATGTTGTTTGTGACATGCATGCTGTTTAATGGTGTTTGTGAAAAATACGCTGTTCAATGGGGATTGTGATACACACACGCTGTCCAGTGGGTTTTTTGACACACAGGCTGTCCAGTGGGGTTTGTGACACACACACTGTCCAATGGGGATTGTGACACACATGCGCTGTCCAATGGGGTTCGTGACATACACGCTGTCCAGTGGGGTTTTGACACACACTCTGTCAAATGGGGTTTGTCACACACACTCTGTCCAATGGGGTTTGTGACACACACACTGTCTAATGGGTATTGTGACACACACAGGCTTTCCAATGGGGTTTGTCACACATACTCTGTCCAATGGGGTTTGTGACAAACACATGCTGTCCAATGGTGTTTGTGACACACACACTGTCCAAGGGGGTTTGTGAACACATATGCTGTCCAATGGGGTTCGTGACACACATGCTGTCCAGTGGGGTTTGAGACACACACACTATCCAATAGGGTTTGTGACACACACACTGTCCAATGGGGTTTCTGAAGACATACGCTGTCCAATGGGGATTGTGACACACACACTCGGTCTAATGGGGATTGTGACACACACAAGGTCCAATGGGGTTTGTGACACACACGCTGTCCAATGGGGATTGTGACACACCACACACACTCTGTCCAATAGGGAATGTGACAGACACGCTGTCCAACGGGGTTTGTGACACACAGGCTGTCCAGTGGCGTTTGTGACACACACACTGTCCAATAGGGTTTGTGACACACACATGCTATACAATGGGGTTAGTAACACAGACACTTTCCAAGAGACGTTGTGACAAAAACGCTGTCAAATGGGGTTTGTGTCACACACTCTGTCCAGGGGGGTTTGTGACACACAGACGGTCCAATGGGGTTTGCGAAACACTCTCTGTCCTACGGGGTTTGTGACACACACACACTGTCCAATGGGGTTTGTGACACACACACTGTCCAATGGGTTTTGTGACACACACGCTGTCCAATGGAGATTGCAACACACACATGTTGTCCAATGTTGTTTGTGACACGCATGCTTTCCAATGGTGTTTGTGGCAAACAGGCTGTCCATTGCGGTTTGGGACACACACACTTTCCAAAGTGGTTTGTGTCACACACGCTGTCCAATGGGGTTTGTGACACACTGTGTCCACGGGGGTTTGTGACAAACACACTGTCCAATGGGGATTGTGACACACGTATCCTCCAATGGGGTTTGTCTCACACACACTGTCCAATGGGGTTTGTGACACACACGCTGTCCAATGGGGTTTTTGACACACACGCTGTCCAATCAGGTTTGTGACTCGCTCACTCTGTCCAATGGTTCTTGTGACACACACGCTGTCCAGTGGTGTTTGTGACACACACGCTGTCCAAAAGGGCTTGTGACATGCACACGCTATCCAATGGGATTTGTAACACAAACACTTTCCAATGAGGTTTATGACACACACGCTGTCAAATGGGTTTTCTGACACACACGCTGTTGAAATGGGGTTTGTGACACACACTCTGTCCAATGGGGTTTGTGACACACACATGCTGTCGAATGTTGTTTGTGACACACATTCTGTTTAATGGTGTTTTTGACAAACAGGCTGTCCATTGTGGTTTGGGACACACAAACTTTCCTCAGTGGTTTGTGTCACACACGCTGTCCAATGGGGTTTCTGACACACACAGTCTCCACGGGGGTTTGTGACACACACAGTGTCTAATGGGTACTGTGACACACACACACTCTCCAACGGGGTTTGTGACACACACAGTATCCAGTGGGGTCTGTGACACACACACTGTCCAATAGGCTTTGTGAGACACACATTCTATACAATGGAGTTTATAACACACACACTTTCCAAGAGGCGTTGTGACACACACGCTGTAAAATGGGGTTTGTGACGCACACTTGGTCCAGGGGGGTTTGTGACACACAGACGGTCCAAGGGGGTTTGTGAAACACACTCTGTCCAAAGGGGTTTGTGACACACACGCTGTCCAGTGGGGTTTGTGACACACACACTGTCCAATATTGTTTGTGACACACACACTGTCCAATGGGGATTGTGAAAGACACACACTGTCCAACGGGGATTGTGACACACACTCGCTGTCCAATGTTGTTTGTGACATGTATGCTGTTTAATGGTGTTTGTGACAAACACGCTGTCCAATGGGGATTGTGATACACACATGCTGTCCCATGGGGTTTGTGACACACACAGTGTCCAAAGGGGTTTGTGACACACACTCTGTCCAATGGGGTTTGTGACACACACACTGATTAATGGGTACTGTGACACACACAAGCTGTACACTGGGGATTGTCGCACATATTCTGTCCAATGGGTTTTGTGACACACACACACTGTCCAAGGGTGTTTGTGACACACACAGTGTCCAATTTGGTTTGTGACACATACGCTGTCCAATGGGGATTGTGACACACACACTGTCCAATGGGGTTTGTGACACACACACTCTCCAAAGGGGTTTCGACACACACACGTTATCCAATGGGGATTGTGACACACACACTATCCAAGGGGGATTGTGACACACACAAACTCTGTCCAATGGGGTTGTTGACAAACAAACTGTCCAATGGGGTTTGTGACACATACGCTGTCCAATGGAGTTTGTCACACACACTCTGTTCAATGGGGATTGTGACACATACACGCTGTCCAGAAAGTTTTGTGACGCACACACTGTCCAATGGGGATTGTGACACACACACGCTGTCCAATGGGGATTGTGACACACATGCTGTCCAATGGGGTTTGTGACACACACACAGTCCAATGGGGTTTGTAACACACACGCTCTCCAATGGGTTTTGTGAAACACACAATCTGTCCAATGGGGCATTTGATACACACACTGTACAGGGGGGTTTGTTACACACACTCTATCCAAAGGGGTCTGTGACACTCAAAGTTTCCAATGGGGTTTGTGCCATACACACTGTCCAGGGGGGATTGTGACACACAAACTGATTAATGGGGTTTCTCACACACACTCTGTCCAATGGGGTTTGTGACACACACGCTGTCCAATGGAGATTGCGACAGACACATGCTGTCCAATGTTGTTTGTGACAGGCATGCTTTCCAATGGTGTTTGTGACAAACAGGCTGTCCATTGTGGTTTGGGACACACACACTTTCCAAAGTGGTTTGTGTCACACACGCTGTCCAATGGGGTTTGTGACATACACAGTCTCCACGGGGGTTTGTGACACACACAGTGTCTAATGGGTATTGTGACACACACACACTGTCCAAAGGGGTTGGTGACACACACAGTGTCCAGTGGGGTCTGTGACACACACACTGTCCAATAGGCTTTGTGACACACACATGCTATACAATGGAGTTTGTAACACACACACTTTCCATGAGGCGTTGTGACACACACGCTCTAAAATGGGGTTTGTGACACACACGCTGTCCAATGGGGATTGTGACACACACGCTGTCAAATGGGGTTTGTGACAAACCACACTCACTCTGTCCAATGGGGAATGTGACAGACATGCTGTCCAATGGGGTTCGTGACACACACGCTGTCCAATGGGGTTTGTGACATACACACACTGTCCAATGGGGATTGTGACATACACACGCTGTCCAATGTTGTTTGTGACATGCATGCTGTTTCATGGTGTTTGTGAAAAACACGCTGTCTGATGGGGATTGTGATACACACACGCTGTCCCATGGGGTTTGTGACACGCATGCTGTCCAATGGGGTTTGGGACAGACACATTGTACAATGAGGATTGTGGCACACACACTGTCCAATGGGGTTTTTGACACACACACTGTCCAATGGGGTTTCTCAAACACACTCTTTCCAATGGGGCTTGTGAAACACACGCTGTCTAACGGGGTTCTTGAAAAACACACTGTCCAATAGTGTTTGTGACACACACACCCTATACAATGGTGTTTGTGACAGAAACACTTTCCAGTGGGGTTTGTGACATACACACGCTATCCTATGGGTTTTGTGACACACACACTTTCCAATGGTGTTTCTGACACACACGGTGTCCAATGGGTTTTGCGACACACATGCTATCCAATGGGGTTTGTGACACACACACGCTATCCAATGGGGTTTGTGTCACACAAACTGTCCAATGGGGATTGTGACACACACACACTGTCCAATGCGGATTGTGACATACACACGCTGTGTAATGGGGTTTGTGTCACACACGCAGTATAGGGATGTTTGTAAAGAACACTCTGTCCAATGGGGTTTGTGACACACACACTGTCCAGGGGGGTTTGTGACACACACGCTGTCCAATTTGCTTTGTGACACACACGCTGTCCAATTTGCTTTGTGACACACACGCTGTCCAATGGGGTTTGTGACTCAGATAATCTCCAGGGGTGTTTGTGAAACACAAGCTGTCCAGAGGGGTTTGTGAAACTCACACTGTCCAATGGGTATTGTGACACACACACCATGTCCAATGGTGTTTGTGACACACACACACTCCAAAGTGGTTTTGGCACACACACGCTGTCCAATTGGGTTTGCGATACACACACGCTATCCAATGGGGATTGTGACACAAACACTGTCCAATGGGATTGTTGACAAACAAACTGTCCAATGGGGTTTGTGACACTTACGCTGTCCAATGGAGTTTGTCACACATACTCTGTTCAACGGGGATTGTGACACACACATGCTGTCCAGAGAGGTTTGTGACACACACACTGTCCAATGGGGATTGTTACACACACACGCTGTCCCATGGGTTTTTTCACACGCATGCTGTCCAATGGGGTTTGTGACACACACACTGTCCAATGGGGTTTGTAACACACACGCTCTCCAATGGGTTTTGTGACACACACAATCTGTCCAATGGGGCTTGTGACACCCACACTGTACAGGGGGGTTTGTTACACACTCTCTATCCAATGGGGTGTGTGACACACAAAGTTTACAATGGGGTTTGTGACATACACACTGTCCAGGGGGGCTTGTGACACACACACTGATTAATGGGATTTCTCACACACTCTCTATCCAATGGGATTTGTGACACAAAACTCTCCAATGGGCATTGTGACACACACACGCTGTAACATGGGGTTTGTGACACGCATGCTGTCAAATGGGGTTTGTGACACACACATTGTCCTGAGTGGTTTGTGACTCAGAGACTCTCCAGGGTTGTTTGTTACACACACGCTGTCCAGAGGGGTTTGCGACACACACACTGTCCCAATGGGTTTGTGACACACACACGCTGTCCAATGGGGTTTTTAACACACACACTGTCCAGTGGGGTTTGTGACACACACGCTGTCAAATGGGATTTGTGAAACACACTCTGTCCGATGGGGATTGTGACACACACGCTGTCCAATGGGGTTTGAGAAACGGGCGCTGTCCCATGGGGTTCATGACAAACACTGTGTCCAATAGGGTTTGTGACATACACACGCTATACAATGGGATTTGTGACACACAGACTTTCCAATGTGGTTTGTGACACACACGCTGTCCAATGGGTTTTGTGACACACAGACGGTCTAAGGGGTTTGTGACACACACACGCGCTCCAAAGGTGTTTCTGACACACACGCTGTCAAATGGGGTTTGTGACTCCCGCACTGTCCAGGGGGGTTTGTGACACACACACTGTCTGTCCAATGGGGTTTGTCACACACACTCTGTCCAATGGGGTTTCTGACACACACGCTGTCCAATGGGGATTGGGACATACACACGCTGTCCAATGGGGATTGTGATACACACACGCTGTCCAATGGGGATTGTGATATACACACGCTGTCCAATGGTGTTTGTGATACGCATGCTGACCAGTGGTGTTTGTGATACACACGCTGAATATTGTGGTTTGAGACACACACACTTTCCAAAGGGGTTTGTGTCATACACGCTGTCCAATGGGGTTTGTGTCACACACCGTGTCCAGGGGGGTTTGTGACACAAACGCTGTACAGTGGGGTTTGTGACACACACACTGTCCAATGGGGTTAGTGACACACACGATGTCCAATGGGGTTTCTGACACACACACTGAGTCCAATGGGGCTTGTGACACACACGGTGTCAAATGGGGTTCGTGACACATATGCTGTCCAGTGGGATTTGTGAACACACAAACTTTTCAATAGGGTCTGTGACACAGACACGCTATACAATGGGATTTGTGACACACACGCTGTCCAGTGGGGATTGTGACACACACGCTGTCTAATGGGGTCTGTGACACACACAATTTCCAATGTGGTTTCTGACACACACACTGTCCAAAGGCGTTTGTGACATACAATTGTCCAATGGGGATTGTGACACACACACGCTGTCCAATGTTGGTTGTGACACACATGATGTCCAATGGTGTGTGTGACAAACACGCTGCCCATTGCGGTTTGGGACAGACTCAATTTCCTATCTTGGGCCTTGAAAAGCAAGTCCTTTGGCGACACGGTACGCCAGAAAGAATTGAATCAGACAACGGTACTCATTTCAAAAACAGTCTTATAGACAATTGGGCCAAAGAACATGGTATTGAGTGGGTATATCATATTCTATATCATGCACCAGCCTCTGGGAAAATTGAAAGGTACAATGGTTTGCTAAAAACTACACTAAAGGCACTTGGTGGTGGAACCTTTAAAAATTGGGACTCACATTTAGCAAAAGCCACTTGGTTGGTCAACACCTGGGGATCAACCAATCGAGCCGGGCCTGCCCAATCAGAAATTCCACGGACTGCAGAAGGAGATAAAGTCCCTGTAGTACACATGAAAAACATGTTAGGAAAGGCAGTCTGGGTTACTCCTGCCTCAGGCAAAGGCAAGCCCATTCGTGGGATTGTTTTTGCCCAGGGACCTGGCAGCACCTGGTGGGTGATGCTTAAGGATGGAGAAGTTCGGTGTGTACCTCAAGGGGATTTGAGTTTAGGTGAAAATATTCAATACTGAACTGCATGATGTGAATTGCCATGCTAACAGTGTTTAATAAGTGTCTTCCAGATCAAGACAATGATGATGAAACCAGAGCTAGCTTCTTCGAGTGGCGCCTGACAACTTCTTCGAAGTTGATATCTTTAACCCACGAACAGTGGTCATGAGATGCACTTGTACCATTTTTCCTGCCCTGGGAGACTGTCGTGACAAAACGAACTTAATGAACTTTTTAAAGGATGGTCCACTGATTAATTACTCCTGTGTATATATGTACATATGTATATATAGATATATAGTTGTAGTGATTAATTAGATTATATTGAGAGATTGTATTGATAAGGTTTAAGCATTCAGTGAATGGCATATTATAAGGGGTGGAATGTCCTGGTTTAGTTAAAAACAAGTATCTCTTTCAGTGAATTTGCCTGTCAGCTAAAGCCTTCATATTAACTGCATTTTCCTGGAGAACCCGACACATGTTTTGGTAAACCTAGCAATGGAATGCAAACTTATTGATAAGCACGGATGGACATCTCGCGAGAGGGGCGACGAGAAGAAAGAGACCAAGAAACTGACCAACTGTGTATAACATTCCATTCACTTGAATACTTCATATAAAAGTGGGAGATCACAAGGATCTCGTTCGCTTTTCCCCTTTTGCCTTTTTCCCTTCTGCTCATGGCCGACATTAGAAGAGGACCTTGCTAGTCGTCCCTGCGAACTGAGGCCTAGTGAGAGACTGAATCCAGCTCCGGTTGGCTGCAGAGTCTAATCCAGGACTTTGGTTGCCGGCTCTGCAGTTGCTGAGGCTTTCAAGATTGGTTTTGTATATTTTGTATTATTTTCTCTATTCTTATTAGTAGCATTAGTAAAACATCTTTAATTTTTTCCAACTCTCTTCACTCTGTCCTTCTTTTCCTCCCAATTGCCTCTCCTTAGTGGAAAGCGGGGAGAGGGAGAGGAAAGTGGGGGCGGGGAGAGGGGGTTAACAATACATCTGCCAGGGTTTTATTGTCACCCCGCAATCTTAACCCTCGACACACACATGGTGTCCAAAGGGGATTGCGACACACACGTTGTGCAATGGCGTTTGTGACACAGAAACTGTCAAGGGGTGTTTGTGACACACACACTGTCCAGGGGGGTTTGAGACACACACGCTGTTCAATGGTGTTTGAGACACAGAGGCTGTCAAATGGGGATTGTGACACACAGGCTGTTCAATAGGGATTGTGACTCACACACGCTGTCCAAAGGGGTTTATGGCACACACACTGTGCAAATGGGTTTGTGACACACACACGCTGTCCAATGGGGTTTATGCCACACATACTCTATCCAATGGGGTTTCTGACACACAAGCTTTCCAATAGGGTTTGTGACACACACGCGCTGTACAATGGGGTTTGTGACACACACATTCCAATGGGTTTTGTGACACACATGCTGTCCAAAGCGTTTTGTGACACACACACTGTTTAATGGGTTTTGTGACACACACTCGCTGTCCAATTGTGTTTGTGACACACACGCTGTCAAATGGGGTTTGTGACACACACACTGTCCAATGGGATTTGTGACACAAACGCTGTATAATGGGTTTAGTGACACACACACAATCTAATGGGGTTGTGACACGCAATCGCTGTCCAATGGCGTTTGTAGACACACACGCTGTGAAATGCTGTTTGTGACACAGACACTGTCCAGGGGGGTTTGTGACACACACACTGTCCAGGTGGGTTTGAGACACACACGCTGTCCAATGGGGATTGTGACATGCACGCTGTCCAATAGGGTTTATGGCACACACACACTGTCCAATGGGGTTTGTGTCACAGACACTTTCCAATGAGTTTTATGATACACACTCTGCCCAATGGGTTTTGTGAAACACACACAGTCTAAGGGGGTTTGTGACACACACTCGTTGTCCAATGGTTCTTGTAATACACACATGCTGTCCAATGGGGTTTGTGGCACACACACTGTCTAATGGGGTGTGTGAAATACACTCGCTGTCCAATGGTGTTTGTGACACAGACACACTATCCAGTGGGGTTTGTGACACACACACTGTCCAATGGGGTTTGTGACACACATGCTGTACAATGGGGTTTGTGACACACACAGTGTCCCCTGGGGTTTGTGACACACACGCTGCCCCATGCCTTTTGTGACACACACGCTGTCCAATGTGGATTGTGACAAAAACATGCTGTCCAATGGGGTTTACGGCACACACACTCTCCAATGGGTTTTGTGAGACACACACACTATTCAATTGGGATTGTGAAACACACACATTCCAATGGGGTTTGTGACACACACGCTGTCCAAGGTGTTTTGTGACACACACACTGTCCAATGGGGATTGTGACACACAGGCTGTCCAATCCTGTTGATGACACACACATTGTCCAATGGGGTTTGTGACATCCACACTGTCCAATGGGGTTTCTGGCACAGACACTGTCCAACGGGGTTGGTGACACACAAAGGCTGTCCAATGGGGTTTGTGACACACACGCTGTCCATGGGTTTTGTGACACACATGCTGTCCAATGTCGTTTGTAATACACATGCTGTCCAATGGGGTTTGAGACAAAAAGGTTGTTCAATGGGTTTTTGACAAACACACTGTCCAATGGGGTTTCAGACACACATGCTGTCCAAAGGCGTTTGTGACACACAAATCGTCCAATGCGGTTTGTGACACACATGCTGTCCATTAGGGTTTGTGACACACACAAGCTGTCCAATGGGGTTTGGGACACACACACTGTCCCATGGGGCTTGAGGCACACATGCTGTCCAATAAGGATTGTGACGCACACGATGTCCGGGGGGTTTGTGACACACGCTGTCGACTGGGGTTTGTGACACACACACTTTCCATTGGGGTTTGTGACACACGCACGCTGTCCAATGGTGTTTGAGACATACACGCTGTTCAATGGAATTTGTGACACACACAGTGTGCAGGGGTGTTTGTAAGACACTCGCTGTCCAATGGGGATTGTGACACACACACGCTGTCCAATGGGGTTGGTGACACAGACACTTTCCAATGGGGTTTATGATACACATGCTGTCCAATGGGGGTTGTGAAACACACGCTGTCCGATGGGGTTTGTGACACACACGCTGTCCAATGGTGTTTGTGACACACCCATGCTTTCCAAAGGGATTTGTGACACACACACGCTATTCAGTGGGGTTTCTGACACCCATGCTGTTCAACGGGGTTTGTAATCCAGAAACTGTCAAGAGGGATTTGTGACACACAAAGTGTCTCAGCTACCTGAGACACTTAGACTAAGCCTAAAATACGCAGATCTCTCCATAAGGATGGTTTTCATACTGTACGTCCACAATCTGCTGGCAGTACAAAAAAATAAGCTGTAGATCTCCTTAGGCTGAGTCATGGTGCTTTGGTGCAGGGATCAGGCATATCATGGGAATATTTCACCATTTCTGCCCTCGTTTTCAGTGTATTACACCAAAACACCCACTTGCTGATTTCCTTTCAAGAGGAAAGGCTGCGATTTGCAGAATACCTCTGTATTGGGGAAGTGAGAAATTGCTGAGGTGACACCAAGTCCGTCAGTGTCCCTGTCACCTGCAGAGTCACCGCATCCTCACCACGGTAGCGGGCATTGTGACAAAGTACGATGTCAGCTGGGTGTGACAGAGAGCCGCCCCCTAGGGGAGGAGGAGCCTGTCAGCCCTGGGCCTGTCACTGCCTGCTGTCCCTCCTGTTACCAGCCAGGCCTCTGAAAACTGGTCAAACCATGCCCAGACTTGGTGCCAAAGGGGCCCAAAGTCTCCAACAGACAAGTCTGGAAAAAAGATATGGGGCAGAGGGAGAAAGCGAAGGGAGCAGAACAAAAGGAAAGGAAGAATAAAAAGTAGTGTTGGGCTGCAGGAGTGAGATGGAGGAATTGCAGGAAAAGAGGCAGGAAGCAGGAGTGTGAGAGAAAAGGAAAGTAGAGACATGCAGCCAGACAAGGGGTTAGTGAGAGAGGGTGGGACAGAGAACAGGATGAGAAGGAAATAAGGCAAGGCAAGGAGAGGCAAGGATAGGCAAGGCAAGGCTAGGCTGCAGGACATTTTTTTGCTTTATAGTTTCTAGCACATTCCTCTTCAGACGTGGTGGATAGCCATAAGACCGTATGGATTAGGCCCAAGCAAAAACCCCAGCTACTTGAGACACTTAGACTAAGCCTAAATAATGAAGATCTCTCCATAAGGATGGTTTTTATACTGTACTTTCACAATCTGCTGGCAGTACAAAAATATAAGCTGCAGATCTCCTTAGGCTGAGTAATGGTGCTTTGGTGTAGGGATCATGCTTATCATGGGAATATTTCACCATTTCTACTCTGGTTTTAGTGTATTACACCAAAACACACACCTGATGACATCCTTTCAAGAGCAAAGGCAGCAATTTGCAGAATTCCGCTTCTTAGAGGAAGTGAGAAATTGCTGAGCTGACACCAAGTCCTGCATTGTCCCTATTGCCTCCAGAGTCACCGCATCCTCACCACGGTAGTGGGCATTGTGACAAAGGTTCAATGTCAGCAGGGTGTGGAAGCCAGGCGCCCCCTAGGGGATGGGGAGCCTGTCAGCCCCGGGCCTGTCACTGCCTGCTGTCCCTGCTGTCACCAGCCAGGGCACTGAAAACTGGTAAAACCATGCCCAGACATGGGGCCAATTTGGCCCAAAGTCTCCAACAGACAAGTTGTGAAGAAAGATATGGGACAGAGGGTGAAAGCGAAGGGAGCAGGAGAAAGGGAAGGAAGAATAAAAAAAGTGTTGGGCTGCAGAAGTTAGATGGAGGAATTGCAAGAAAAGGGGCAGGAAGCAGGAGAGTGAGAGAAAAGGAAAGAAAGAAGAGACATGCAGCCAGACGAGGGGTTAGTGAGAGAAGATGAGACAGAGAACAGGATGAGAAGGAAATAAGGCAAGGCAAGGACAGGCAAGGACAGGCTAGGCTGCAGGACATTTTTTTGCTTTATAGTTTCTAGCATATTCGTCTTCAGATGAGGAGGAAAACCATAAGACCTTATGGATTAGGCCCAAGCAAAAACCCCAGCTACTTGAGACACTTAGACTAAGCCTGAAATACGAAAATCTCTCCATAAGGATGGTTTTTATACTGTGCTGCCACAATCTGCTGGCAGTAAAAAAAAATAAGCTGCAGATCTCCTTAGGCTGAGTCATGGTGCTTTGGTGCAGGAACCATGCATATCATGGGAATATTTCGCCATTTCTGCTCTGCTTTTCAGTGTATGACACCAAAAGACCCACCTGATGACATTCTTTCAAGAGCACAGGCAGCAATTTGCAGAATTCTGCTTCTTTTGGGAACTGAGAAATTGCTGAGCTGACACCAAGACTTACAGTGCCCCTGTCACCTGCAGAGTCACCGCATCCTCACCACGGTAGCGGGCATTGTGACAAAGGTTCTATGTCAGCTGGGTGTGGCAGCCAGGCAACCCCTAGGGGATGGGGAGCCTGCCAGCCCCGAGCCTGTCACTGCCTGCTGTCCCTGCTGTCACAAGCCAGGCCTCTGAAAACTTGTCAAACCGTGCCAGACGTGGGGCCAATTTGGCCCAAAGTCTCCAAGAGACAAGTCGGGAAGAAAGATATGGGACAGAGGGAGAAAGGGAAGGGAGCAGGAGAAAGGGAAGGAAGAATAAAAAGTAGTGTTGGGCTGCAGAAGTGAGATGGAGGAATTGCTAGAAAAGAGGCAGGAAGCAGAGGAGTCAGAGAAAAGGAAAGAAGAGACATGCAGCCAGACGAGGGGTTAGTGACAGAGGATGGGACAGAGAACAGGATGAGAAGGAAATAAGGCAAGGCAAGGACAGGCAAGGACAGGCAAGGCAAGGCTAAGCTGCAGGACATTTTTTGCTCAGTAGTTTACAGCACATTCGTCTTCAGATGAGGAGGAAAGCCATAATACCTTATGGAATGGACCAAGAAAAAAACCCAGCTACTTGGGACACTAAGACTAAGCCTAAAATAGGCAGATCTCTCCATAAGGATGGTTTTTATACTGTACTTCGACAATCGGCTGTCAGTACAGCAAAAATAAGCTGCAGATCTCCTTAGGCTGAGTCATGGTGCTTTGGTGCAGGAACCATGAATATCATGGGAATATTTCACCATTTCTGCTCTGGTTTTCAGTGTATGACACCAAAACACCCACCTGATGACATCCTCTCAAGAGCAAAGGCAGCAATTTGCAGAATTCCGCTTCTTTGGGGAACTGAGAAATTGCTGAGCTGACATCAAGTCCTGCAGTGCCCCTGTCACCTGCAGAGTCACCGCATCCTCACCACGGTAGCGGGCATTGTGACAAAGGTTCTATGTCAACTAGGTGTGGCAGCCAGGCGCCCCCTAGGGGATGGGGAGCCTGTCAGCCCCGGGCCTGTCACTGCCTGCTGTCCCCGCTGTCACCAGCCAGGTGTCTTAAAACTTGTCAAACCATGCCCAGACGTGGAGCCAAAGTGGCCCAAAGTCTCCAACAGAGAAGTCAAGAAGGATATGGGACAGAGGGAGAAAGTGAAGGGAGCAGGAGAAAGGGAAGGAAGAATAAAAAGTAGTGTTGGGCTGCAGGAGTGAGATGGAGGAATTGAAAGAAAATGGCAGGAAGCAGGAGAGTGAGAGAGAAAAGGAAAGAAGAGACATGCGGCCAGACGAGGGGTTAGTGAGAGAGGATGGGACAGAGAACAGAATGGGAAGGAAATAAGGCAAGGCAAGGACAGGCAAGGACAGGCAAGGCAAGGCTAGGCTGCAGGACATTTTTTCGCTTTATAGTTTCTAGCACATTCGTCTTCAGACTAGGAGTAAGGCCATAAGACCGTATGGATTAGGCCCAAGCAAAAACCCCAGCTACTTGAGACACTAAGACTAAGCCTAAAATATGCAGATCTCTCCATAAGGATGGTTTTTATACTGTGCTTCCACAATCTGCTGGCAGTAAAAAAAAATAAGCTGCAGATCTCCTTAGGCTGAGTCATGGTGCTTTGTTGCAGGGACCATGCATATCATGGGAATATTTCACCATTTCTGCTCTGGTTTTCAGTGTATGACACCAAAAGACCCACCTGATGACATCCTTTCAAGAGCAAAGGCAGCAATTTGCAGAATTCCGCTTCTTTGGAGAAGTGAGAAATTGCTGAGCTGACACCAGGTCCTGCAGTGTCCCTGTCACCTGCAGAGTCACCGCATCCTCACCACGGTAGCGGGCATTGTGACAAAGGTCCTATGTCAGCTGGGTGTGACAGCCTGGTGCCTCCTAGAGGATGGGGAGCCTGTCAGCCCTGGGCCTGTCACTGCCGGCTGTCCCTGCTGTCACCAGCCAGGCCTCTGAAACCTTGTCAAACCATGCCCAGACGTGTGGCCAATTTGGCCCAAATTCTCCAACAGACAAGACGGGAATAAAGATATGGGACGGAGGGAGAAAGCGAAGGGAGCAGGAGAAAGGGAAGGAAGAATAAAAAGTAGTGTTGGGCTGCAGAAGTGAGATGGAGGAATTGCAAGAAAAGAGGCAGGAAGCAGAGGAGTCAGATAAAAGGAAAGTAGAGACATGCAGCCAGACGAGGGGTTAGTGAGAGAGGATGGGACAGAGAAGAGGATGGGAAGGAAATAAGGCAAGGCAAGGACAGGCAAGGACAGGCAAGGCAAGGCTAGGCTGCAGGACATTTTTTGTCTTTATAGTTTCTAGCACATTCGTCTTCAGTCTAGGAGGAAAGCCAGAAGACCGTATGGATTAGGCCCAAGCCTAGACCCCAGCTACTTGAGACACTTAGACTAAGCCAAAAATACGAAGATCTCTACATAAGGTTGGTTTTTATACTGTGCTTCCACAATCTGCTGGCAGTACAAAAAAATAAGCTGCAGATCTCCTTAGGCTGAGTTATGGTGCTTTGGTGCAGGAACCATGCATATCATGGGAATATTTCACTATTTCTGCTCTGGTTTTCAGTGTATTACACCAAAACACCCACCTGATGACATCCTTTCAAGAGCAAAGGCAGCAATTTGCAGAATTCCGCTTCTTTGGGGAAGTGAGAAATTGCTGAGCTGACACCAAGTCCTGCAGTGTCCCTGTCACCTGGAGAGTCACCGCATCCTCGCCACGGTAGCGGGCATTGTGAAAAAGGTTCTTTGTCAGATTGGTGTGGCAGCCAGGCTCCCACTAGGGGATGGGGAGCCTGCCAGCCTCGAGCCTGTCACTGCCTGCTGTCCCTGCTGTCACCAGCCAGGCCTCTGAAAATTGGTCAAACCATGCCCAGTCTTGGGGCCAATTTGGCCCAAAGTCTTGAAAAGACAAGTCGGGAAGAAAGATACGGGACAGAGGGAGAAAGCGAAGGGAGCAGGAGAAAGGGAAGGAAGAATGGAAAGCCCGAATTAAGAGGGAAATCAGCAGCCCACTTGACGTGCATGTACACTAATGCATGCAGTATGGGCAACTAACAAGAGAAGCTGGAAGCCATCGTGTAGCAGGAAAGCTACAAGCTCTTCAGAAAAGATAGGGTAGGAGAGGTGGAGGGGTGGCTTTATATGTTAGAGAGTCACTCGACTCTGTTAAACTTGAGGTCAGTATGCAGGTTTGAGTTCCTGTGGACCAGAATCAGGGGGAAGTCCAACAAGGCTGACATCCTCGTGGGTGTCTGTTATAGACCGCGCAACCAGGACAATGAAGGAGATGAATTATTCTACAAGCAGCTGGCAGATGTCTCAAAATCAACGGCCCTTGTTCTTGTGGGTGAATTTAACCTGCCGGATATCTGCTGGGAGGTCAATACTGCACAGAAGAGTCAGTCTAGGAAGTTCCTAGAGTGTATAGAGGACAATTTCCTTCATCAGCTGGTAAATGAGCCCACCAGGGGCAAGACCCCGCTAGACCTACTGTTTACAAACAGAGAAGGGCTGGTGGGAGATGTAGTGGTTGGAGGCCGCCTGGGGCATAGCGACCATGAAATAATAGAATTTTCAGTACTCAGAGATGCAGGGAGAACCATTAACAAAACCTCTATGCTGGACTTCCCGAGGGCAGATTTTTGCCTATTCAGAAGTCTAGTTCAGAGCATACCCTGGGAAACAATGCTTAAAAACAAGGGGGCCCAGGAGGGTTGGACATGCTTCCAGCAGGTGGTTTTGAGTGCACAGGAACAGGCTATACCAGTGTGCCGAAAGGCTAGCCGGCGGGGAAGACAACCGGCTTGGCTAAACAGGGAGATTCTGAATGAAATCAGAAATAAAAAGAGACTTTACCGACTGTGGAAAAAAGGCCTGGCTACTTATGAAGGATTTATGGAAATAGCTAGATCATGCAGAAAAAAGATCAGGGAAACAAAAGTGCAATTTGAAGTTAACTTGGCCAATTCTGTCAGGGATAATAAAAAGTCCTTCTTCAAATATGTTAATAACAAAAGGAGGGGCAAGGAAAACCTCCATTCTCTGTTGGACTCTGAAGGAAATATAGTTAACAAAGATGAGGAGAAAGCTGAGGTACTTAATACCTACTTTGCCTCAGTTTTTACCAGTGAGACAGGTGGCCCTCAGGACAACTCATCTCTGGAGGTGGTTGACAGAGATAGGAAGCCAAATAGGCCCCTTGTATTCCAGGAGGAAATAGTTGGTGATTTACTGAGCCATCTGGATCCTCACAAGTCTATGGGACCAGATGGGATCCATCCTAGGGTGATGAGGGAGCTAGCAGAAGAACTTGCCAAGCCGCTCTCCATCATCTTCCAACAGTCCTGGCTCACTGGGGAGGTCCCATATGATTGAAAATTGGCCAATGTTACCCCAGTCCACAAAAAGGGCTGCAGAGCTGACCCTGGCAACTACAGGCCTGTCAGTCTGACCTCGGTGCCTGGCAGGGTTATGGAGCAGATCATGCTGAGTGGAATCACACAGCACCTTCAGGATGGACAAGGGATCAGACCCAGCCAGCATGGGTTTAGGAGGGGCAGGTCCTGTCTGACCAACCTGATCTCCTTTTATGATCAGGTGACCCAGCTGGTGGATGAGGGGAAAGCCATGGATGTGGTCTATCTGGACTTCAGCAAGGCCTTTGACACTGTCTCCCATAATATACTCTTGCAAAAGCTGGTAGCCCATGGCTTGGACAAGTGTACTCTACGCTGGGTTAAGAGCTGGCTGGAGGGCCGGGCCCAGAGAGTGCTGGTGAATGGGGCTGCATCCAGCTGGCGGCCAGTCACTAGTGGTGTTCCCCAGGGGTCAGTGTTGGGTCCAGTCCTGTTTAACATCTTTATTGATGATTTAGATGAGGGGATTGAGACCATCATCAGCAAATTTGCAGATGACACCAAGTTGGGAGGGAGTGTCGACCTACTGGAAGGCAGGAGGGCTCTGCAGAGGGATCTGGATAGACTGGAAAAATGGGCTGATTCCAATGGGATGAAATTCAATAAGGCCAAGTGCCGGGTGCTGCACTTTGGTCACAACAACCCCCTGCAGCGCTACAGGCTGGGCACAGAGTGGCTGAAGAGCAGTCAGACAGAAAGGGACCTGGGGGTACTAATTGACAGGAAGCTCAACATGAGCCAACAGTGTGCCCAGGTGGCCAAGAAGGCCAACGGTATCCTGTCCTGTATCAAAAATAGCGTGGTCAGCAGGACAAGGGAAGTGATCCTTCCCCTGTACTCTGCATTGGTGAGGCCACATCTGGAGTATTGTGTTCAGTTCTGGGCCTCTCAGTTCAGGAAAGACATTGAAGTGCTGGAGCGGGTCCAGAGAAGAGCAACACGACTGGTGAAGGGACTTGAACACAAGCCCTATGGGGAGAGGCTGAGGGAGCTGGGGTTGTTTAGTCTAGAGAAGAGGAGGCTTAGAGGTGACCTCATCAGTCTCTATAACTACCTGAAGGGAAGTTATAGCCAGGTGGGGATTGGTCTCTTCTCCCAGGCAGTTAGCAGTTAGCAATAGGACAAGGGGGCATGTCTGCTGTCACCAGCCAGGCCTCTGAAAATTGGTCAAACCATGCCCAGACTTGGGGCCAATTTGCCCCAAAGTCTTGAAAAGACAAGTCGGGAAGAAAGATATGGGACAGAGGGAGAAAGCGAAGGGAGCAGGAGAAAGGGAAGGAAGAATAAAAAGTAGTGTTGGGCTTCAGGAGTGAGATGGAGGAATTGCAGGAAAAGAGGCAGGAAGCAGGAGAGTGAGAGAAAAGGAAAGTAGAGACATGCAGCCAGACGAGGGGTTAGTGAGGGAGGATGGGACAGAGAACAGGATGAGAAGGAAATAAGGCAAGGCAAGGACAGGCAAGGACAGGCAAAGCAAGGCTAGGCTGCAGGACATGTTTTCGCTTTATAGTTTCTAGCACATTCTTCTTCAGACTAGGAGTAAGGCCATAAGACCGTATGGATTAGGCCCAAGCAAAAACCCCAGCTACTTGACACACTTAGACTAAGCCTAAAATATGCAGATCTCTCCATAAGGATGGTTTTTATACTGTGCTTCCACAGTCTGCTGGCAGTACAAAAAAATAAGCTGCAGATCTCCTTAGGCTGAGTCACGGTGCTTTGGTGCAGGGACCATGCATATCATGGGAATATTTCACCATTTCTGCTCTGGTTTTCAGAGTATGACACCAAAACACCCACCTGATGATATCCTTTCAAGAGCAAAGGCAGCAATTTGCAGAATTCCACTTCTTTGGGGAAGTGAGAAATTGCTGAGCTGCCACCAAGTCCTGCAGTATCCCGGTCACCTGCAGAGTCACCACATACTCGCCACGGTAGCGGGCATTGTGACAAAGGTTCTATGTCAGCTCGGTGTGGCAGCCAGGCGCCCCCTAGGGGATGGGGAGCCTGTCAGCCCCAGGCCTGTCACTGCCTGCTGTCCCTGCTGTCACCAGCCAGGCCTCTGAAAATTGGTCAAACCATGCCCAGACTTGGGGCCAATTTGGCCCAAAGTCTTGAAAAGGCAAGTCGGGAAGAAAGATATGGGACAGAGGGAGAAAGCGAAGGGAGCAGGAGAAAGGGAAGGAAGAATAAAAAGTAGTGTTGGGCTGCAGGAGTGAGATGGAGGAATTGCCATTAAAGAGGGAGGAAGCAGGAGAGTGAGAGAAAAGGAAAGAAGAGACATGCAGCCAGACGAGGAGTTAGTGAGGGAGGATGGGACAGAGAACAGGATGAGAAGGAAATAAGGCAAGGCAAGGACAGGCAAGGACAGGCAAAGCAAGGCTAGGCTGCAGGACATGTTTTCGCTTTATAGTTTCTAGCACATTCTTCTTCAGACTAGGAGTAAGGCCATAAGACCGTATGGATTAGGCCCAAGCAAAAACCCCAGCTACTTGAGACACTTAGACTAAGCCTAAAATACGCAGATCTCTCCATAAGGATGGTTTTTATACTGTGCTTCCACAATCTGCTGGCAGTACAAAAAAATAAGCTGCAGATCTCCTTAGGCTGAGTCATGGTGCTTTGGTGCAGGGACCATGCATATCATGGGAATATTTCACCATTTCTGCTCTGGTTTTCAGTGTATGACACCAAAACACCCACCTGATGATATCCTTTCAAGAGCAAAGGCAGCAATTTGCAGAATTCCGCTTCTTTGGGGAAGTGAGAAATTGCTGAGCTGACACCAAGTCCTGCAGTGTCCCTGTCACCTGCAGAGTCACCACATACTCGCCAGGGTAGCGGGCATTGTGACAAAGGTCCTATATCAGCTGGGTGTGGCAGCCAGGCGCCCGCTAGGGGATGGGGAGCCTGTCAGCCCCGGGCCTGTCACTTCCTGCTGTCCCTGCTGTCACCAGCCAGGCCTCTGAATATTGGTCAAACCATGCCCAGACTTGGGGCCAATTTGCCCCAAAGTCTTGAAAAGACAAGTCGGGAAGAAAGATATGGGACAGAGGGAGAAAGCGAAGGGAGCAGGAGAAAGGGAAGGAAGAATAAAAAGTAGTGTTGGGCTTCAGGAGTGAGATGGAGGAATTGCAGGAAAAGAGGCAGGAAGCAGGAGAGTGAGAGAAAAGGAAAGTAGAGACATGCAGCCAGACGAGGGGTTAGTGAGGGAGGATGGGACAGAGAAAAGGATGAGAAGGAAATAAGGCAAGGCAAGGACAGGCAAGGACAGGCAAAGCAAGGCTAGGCTGCAGGACATGTTATAGCTTTATAGTTTCTAGCACATTCGTCTTCAGACTAGGAGTAAGGCCATAAGACCGTATGGATTAGGCCCAAGCAAAAACCCCAGCTACTTGAGACACTAAGACTAAGCCTAAAATACGCAGATCTCTCCATAAGGATGGTTTTTATACTGTGCTTCCACAATCTGCTGGCAGTACAAAAAAATAAGCTGCAGATCTCCTTAGGCTGAGTCATGGTGCTTTGGTGCAGGGACCATGCATATCATGGGAATATTTCACCATTTCTGCTCTGGTTTTCAGAGTATGACACCAAAACACCCACCTGATGATATCCTTTCAAGAGCAAAGGCAGCAATTTGCAGAATTCCGCTTCTTTGGGGAAGTGAGAAATTGCTGAGCTGCCACCAAGTCCTGCAGTGTCCCTGTCACCTGTAAAGTCACCAGATATTCGCCACGGTAGCGGGCATTGTGACAAAGGTTCTATGTCAGCTGGGTGTGGCAGCCAGGTGCCCCCTAGGGAATGGGGAGCCTGTCAGCCCCGGGCCTGTCACTGCCTGCTGTCCCTGCTGTCACCAGCCAGGCCTCTGAATATTGGTCAAACCATGCCCAGACTTGGGGCCAATTTTGCCCAAAGTCTTGAAAAGAGAAGTCGGGAAGAAAGATATGGGACAGAGTGAGAAAGCGAAGGGAGGAGGAGAAAGGGAAGGAAGAATAAAAAGTAGTGTTGGGCTGCAGGAGTGAGATGGAGGAATTGCAGGAAAAGAGGCAGGAAGCAGGAGAGTGAGAGAAAAGGAAAGTAGAGACATGCAGCCAGAGGAGGGGTTAGTGAGGGAGGATGGGACAGAGAACAGGATGAGAAGGAAATAAGGCAAGACAAGGATAGGCAAGGACAGGCAAAGCAAGGCTAGGCTACAGGACATTTTTTCGCTTTGTAGTTTCTAGCACATTCGTCTTCAGACTAGGTGTAAGGCCATAAGACCGTATGGATTAGGCCCAAGCAAAAACCCCAGCTACTTGAGACACTAAGACTAAGCCTAAAATACGCAGATCTCTCCATAAGGATGGTTTTTATACTGTGCTTCCACAATCTGCTGGCAGTACAAAAAAATAAGCTGCAGATCTCCTTACGCGGAGACATGGTGCTTTGGTACAGGGACCATGCATATCATGGGAATATTTCACCATTTCTGCTCTGGTTTTCAGAGTATGACACCAAAACACCCACCTGATGATATCCTTTCAAGAGCAAAGGCAGCAATTTGCAGAATTCCGCTTCTTTGGGGAAGTGAGATATTGCTGAGCTGACACCAAGTCCTGCAGTGTCCCTGTCACCTGCAGAGTCACCACATACTCGCCACGGTAGAGGGCATTGTGACAAAGGTTCTATGTCAGCTGGGTGTGGCAGCCAGGAGCCCCCTAGGGAATGGGGAGCCTGTCAGCCCCGGGCCTGTCACTGCCTGCTGTCCCTGCTGTCACCAGCCAGGCCTCTGAATATTGGTCAAACCATGCCCAGACTTGGGGCCAATTTTGCCCAAAGTCTTGAAAAGAGAAGTCGGGAAGAAAGATATGGGACAGAGTGAGAAAGCGAAGGGAGGAGGAGAAAGGGAAGGAAGAATAAAAAGTAGTGTTGGGCTGCAGGAGTGAGATGGAGGAATTGCAGGAAAAGAGGCAGGAAGCAGGAGAGTGAGAGAAAAGGAAAGTAGAGACATGCAGCCAGACGAGGGGTTAGTGAGGGAGGATGGGACAGAGAACAGGATGAGAAGGAAATAAGGCAAGGCAAGGACAGGCAAGGACAGGCAAAGCAAGGCTAAGCTGCAGGACATTTTTTCGCTTTATAGTTTCTAGCACATTCATCTTCAGACTAGGAGTAAGGCCATAAGACCGTATGGATTAGGCCCTAGCAAAAACCCCAGCTACTTGACACACTAAGACTAAGCCTAAAATACGCAGATCTCTCCATAAGGATGGTTTTTATACTGTGGTTCCACAATCTGCTGGCAGTACAAAAAAATAAGCTGCAGATCTCCTTAGGCTGAGTCATGGTGCTTTGGTGCAGGGACCATGCATATCATGGGAATATTTCACCATTTCTGCTCTGGTTTTCAGAGTATGACACCAAAACACCCACCTGATGATATCCTTTCAAGAGCAAAGGCAGCAATTTGCAGAATTCCGCTTCTTTGGGGAAGTGAGAAATTGCTGAGCTGCCACCAAGTCCTGCAGTGTCCCTGTCACCTGTAAAGTCACCAGATATTCGCCACGGTAGCGGGCATTGTGACAAAGGTTCTATGTCAGCTGGGTGTGGCAGCCAGGCGCCCACTAGGGGATGGGGAGCCTGTCAGCCCCGGGCCTGTCACTGCCTGCTGTCCCTGCTGTCACCAGCCAGGCCTCTGAAAATTGGTCAAACCATGCCCAGACTTGGGGCCAATTTGCCCCAAAGTCTTGAAAAGACAAGTCGGGAAGAAAGATATGGGACAGAGGGAGAAAGCGAAGGGAGCAGGAGAAAGGGAAGGAAGAATAAAAAGTAGTGTTGGGCTTCAGGAGTGAGATGGAGGAATTGCAGGAAAAGAGGCAGGAAGCAGGAGAGTGAGAGAAAAGGAAAGTAGAGACATGCAGCCAGACGAGGGGTTAGTGAGAGAGGATGGGACAGAGAACAGGATGAGAAGGAAAGAAGGCAAGGCAAGGACAGGCAAGGAGAGGCAAAGCAAGGCTAGGCTGCAGGACATGTTATAGCTTTATAGTTTCTAGCACATTCGTCTTCAGACTAGGAGTAAGGCCATAAGACCGTATGGATTAGGCCCAAGCAAAAACCCCAGCTACTTGACACACTAAGACTAAGCCTAAAATACGTAGATCTCTCCATAAGGATGGTTTTTATACTGTGCTTCCACAATCTGCTGGCAGTACAAAAAAAAAAGCTGCAGATCTCCTTAGGCTGAGTCATGGTGCTTTGGTGCAGGGACCATGCATATCATGGGAATATTTCACCATTTCTGCTCTGGTTTTCAGAGTATGACACCAAAACACTCACCTGATGATATCCTTTCAAGAGCAAAGGCAGCAATTTGCAGAATTCCGCTTCTTTGGGGAAGTGAGAAACTGCTGAGCTGACACCAAGTCCTGCAGTGTCCCTGTCACCTGTAAAGTCACCAGATATTCGCCACGGTAGCGGGCATTGTGACAAAGGTTCTATGTCAGCTGGGTGTGGCAGCCAGGCGCCCCCTAGGGGATGGGGAGCCTGTCAGCCCCGGGCCTGTCACTGCCTGCTGTCCCTGCTGTCACCAGCCAGGCCTCTGAAAATTGGTCAAACCATGCCCAGACTTGGGGCCAATTTGCCCCAAAGTCTTGAAAAGACAAGTCGGGAAGAAAGATATGGGACAGAGGGAGAAAGCGAAGGGAGCAGGAGAAAGGGAAGGAAGAATAAAAAGTAGTGTTGGGCTTCAGGAGTGAGATGGAGGAATTGCAGGAAAAGAGGCAGGAAGAAGGAGAGTGAGAGAAAAGGAAAGTAGAGACATGCAGCCAGACGAGGGGTTAGTGAGAGAAGATGGGACAGAGAACAGGATGAGAAGGAAAGAAGGCAAGGCAAGGACAGGCAAGGAGAGGCAAAGCAAGGCTAGGCTGCAGGACATGTTATAGCTTTATAGTTTCTAGCACATTCGTCTTCAGACTAGGAGTAAGGCCATAAGACCGTATGGATTAGGCCCAAGCAAAAACCCCAGCTACTTGACACACTAAGACTAAGCCTAAAATACGTAGATCTCTCCATAAGGATGGTTTTTATACTGTGCTTCCACAATCTGCTGGCAGTACAAAAAAAAAAGCTGCAGATCTCCTTAGGCTGAGTCATGGTGCTTTGGTGCAGGGACCATGCATATCATGGGAATATTTCACCATTTCTGCTCTGGTTTTCAGAGTATGACACCAAAACACTCACCTGATGATATCCTTTCAAGAGCAAAGGCAGCAATTTGCAGAATTCCGCTTCTTTGGGGAAGTGAGAAACTGCTGAGCTGACACCAAGTCCTGCAGTGTCCCTGTCACCTGTAAAGTCACCAGATATTCGCCACGGTAGCGGGCATTGTGACAAAGGTTCTATGTCAGCTGGGTGTGGCAGCCAGGCGCCCCCTAGGGGATGGGGAGCCTGTCAGCCCCGGGCCTGTCACTGCCTGCTGTCCCTGCTGTCACCAGCCAGGCCTCTGAAAATTGGTCAAACCATGCCCAGACTTGGGGCCAATTTGCCCCAAAGTCTTGAAAAGACAAGTCGGGAAGAAAGATATGGGACAGAGGGAGAAAGCGAAGGGAGCAGGAGAAAGGGAAGGAAGAAAAAAAAGTAGTGTTTGGCTTCAGGAGTGAGATGGAGGAATTGCAGGAAAAGAGGCAGGAAGCAGGAGAGTGAGAGAAAAGGAAAGTAGAGACATGCAGCCAGACGAGGGGTTAGTGAGGGAGGATGGGACAGAGAACAGGATGAGAAGGAAATAAGGCAAGGCAAGGACAGGCAAGGACAGGCAAAGCAAGGCTAGGCTGCAGGACATTTTTTCGCTTTATAGTTTCTAGCACATTCGTCTTCAGACTAGGAGTAAGGCCATAAGACCGTATGGATTAGGCCCAAGCAAAAACCCCAGCTACTTGAGACACTTAGACTAAGCCTAAAATACGCAGATCTCTCCATAAGGATGGTTTTTATACTGTGCTTCCACAATCTGCTGGCAGTACAAAAAAATAAGCTGCAGATCTCCTTAGGCTGAGTCATGGTGCTTTGGTGCAGGGACCATGCATATCATGGGAATATTTCACCATTTCTGCTCTGGTTTTCAGAGTATGACACCAAAACACCCACCTGATGATATCCGTTAAAGAGCAAGGGCAGCAATTTGCAGAATTCCGCTTCTATGGTGAAGTGAGAAATTGCTGAGCTGCCACCAAGTCCTGCAGTGTCCCTGTCACCTGCAGAGTCACCACATACTCGCCACGGTCGCGGGCATTGTGACAAAGGTTCTATGTCAGCTGGGTGTGGCAGCCAGGCGCCCCCTAGGGGATGGGGAGCCTGTCAGCCCCGGGCCTGTCACTTCCTGCTGTCCCTGCTGTCACCAGCCAGGCCTCTGAAAATTGGTCAAACCATGCCCAGACTTGGGGCCAATTTGGCCCAAAGTCTTGAAAAGACAAGTCGGGAAGAAAGATATGGGACAGAGGGAGAAAGCGAAGGGAGCAGGAGAAAGGGAAGGAAGAATAAAAAGTAGTGTTGGGCTTCAGGAGTGAGATGGAGGAATTGCAGGAAAAGAGGCAGGAAGCAGGAGAGTGAGAGAAAAGGAAAGTAGAGACATGCAGCCAGACGAGGGGTTAGTGAGGGAGGATGGGACAGAGAACAGGATGAGAAGGAAATAAGGCAAGGCAAGGACCGGCAAGGACAGGCAAAGCAAGGCTAAGCTGCAGGACATTTTTTCGCTTTATAGCTTCTAGCACATTCGTCTTCAGACTAGGAGTAAGGCCATAGGACCGTATGGATTAGGCCCAAGCAAAAACCCCAGCTACTTGAGACACTAAGACTAAGCCTAAAATACGCAGATCTCTCCCTAAGGATGGTTTTTATACTGTGGTTCCACAATCTGCTGGCAGTACAAAAAAATAAGCTGCAGATCTCCTTAGGCTGAGTCACGGTGCTTTGGTGCAGGGACCATGCATATCATGGGAATATTTCACCATTTCTGCTCTGGTTTTCAGAGTATGACACCAAAACACCCACCTGATGATATCCTTTCAAGAGCAAAGGCAGCAATTTGCAGAATTCCGCTTCTTTGGGGAAGTGAGAAATTGCTGAGCTGACACCAAGTCCTGCAGTGTCCCTGTCACCTGCAGAGTCACCACATACTCGCCACGGTAGCGGGCATTGTGACAAAGATTCTATGTCAGCTGGGTGTGGCAGCCAGGCGCCTCCTAGGGGATGGGGAGCCTGTCAGCCCCGGGCCTGTCACTGCCTGCTGTCCCTGCTGTCACCAGCCAGGCCTCTGAAAATTGGTCAAACCATGCCCAGACTTGGGGCCAATTTGCCCCAAAGTCTTGAAAAGACAAGTCGGGAAGAAAGATATGGGACAGAGGGAGAAAGCGAAGGGAGCAGGAGAAAGGGAAGGAAGAATAAAAAGTAGTGTTGGGCTTCAGGAGTGAGATGGAGGTATTGCAGGAAAAGAGGCAGGAAGCAGGAGAGTGAGAGAAAAGGAAAGTAGAGACATGCAGCCAGAGGAGGGGTTAGTGAGGGAGGATGGGACAGAGAACAGGATGAGAAGGAAATAAGGCAAGGCAAGCACAGGCAAGGACAGGCAAAGCAAGGCTAGGCTGCAGGACATTTTTTCGCTTTATAGTTTCTAGCACATTCGTCTTCAGACTAGGAGTAAGGCCATAAGACCGTATGGATTAGGCCCAAGCAAAAACCCCAGCTACTTGAGACACTAAGACTAAGCCTAAAATACGCAGATCTCTCCATAAGGATGGTTTTTATACTGTGCTTCCACAATCTGCTGGCAGTACAAAAAAATAAGCTGCAGATCTCCTTACGCGGAAACATGGTGCTTTGGTACAGGGACCATGCATATCATGGGAATATTTCACCATTTCTGCTCTGGTTTTCAGAGTATGACACCAAAACACCCACCTGATGATATCCTTTCAAGAGCAAAGGCAGCAATTTGCAGAATTCCGCTATTTTGGGGAAGTGAGATATTGCTGAGCTGACACCAAGTCCTGCAGTGTCCCTGTCACCTGCAGAGTCACCACATACTCGCCACGGTAGAGGGCATTGTGACAAAGGTTCTATGTCAGCTGGGTGTGGCAGCCAGGAGCCCCCTAGGGAATGGGGAGCCTGTCAGCCCCGGGCCTGTCACTGCCTGCTGTCCCTGCTGTCACCAGCCAGGCCTCTGAATATTGGTCAAACCATGCCCAGACTTGGGGCCAATTTTGCCCAAAGTCTTGAAAAGAGAAGTCGGGAAGAAAGATATGGGACAGAGTGAGAAAGCGAAGGGAGGAGGAGAAAGGGAAGGAAGAATAAAAAGTAGTGTTGGGCTGCAGGAGTGAGATGGAGGAATTGCAGGAAAAGAGGCAGGAAGCAGGAGAGTGAGAGAAAAGGAAAGTAGAGACATGCAGCCAGAGGAGGGGTTAGTGAGGGAGGATGGGACAGAGAACAGGATGAGAAGGAAATAAGGCAAGACAAGGATAGGCAAGGACAGGCAAAGCAAGGCTAGGCTACAGGACATTTTTTCGCTTTGTAGTTTCTAGCACATTCGTCTTCAGACTAGGTGTAAGGCCATAAGACCGTATGGATTAGGCCCAAGCAAAAACCCCAGCTACTTGAGACACTAAGACTAAGCCTAAAATACGCAGATCTCTCCATAAGGATGGTTTTTATACTGTGCTTCCACAATCTGCTGGCAGTACAAAAAAATAAGCTGCAGATCTCCTTACGCGGAGACATGGTGCTTTGGTACAGGGACCATGCATATCATGGGAATATTTCACCATTTCTGCTCTGGTTTTCAGAGTATGACACCAAAACACCCACCTGATGATATCCTTTCAAGAGCAAAGGCAGCAATTTGCAGAATTCCGCTTCTTTGGGGAAGTGAGATATTGCTGAGCTGACACCAAGTCCTGCAGTGTCCCTGTCACCTGCAGAGTCACCACATACTCGCCACGGTAGAGGGCATTGTGACAAAGGTTCTATGTCAGCTGGGTGTGGCAGCCAGGAGCCCCCTAGGGAATGGGGAGCCTGTCAGCCCCGGGCCTGTCACTGCCTGCTGTCCCTGCTGTCACCAGCCAGGCCTCTGAATATTGGTCAAACCATGCCCAGACTTGGGGCCAATTTTGCCCAAAGTCTTGAAAAGAGAAGTCGGGAAGAAAGATATGGGACAGAGTGAGAAAGCGAAGGGAGGAGGAGAAAGGGAAGGAAGAATAAAAAGTAGTGTTGGGCTGCAGGAGTGAGATGGAGGAATTGCAGGAAAAGAGGCAGGAAGCAGGAGAGTGAGAGAAAAGGAAAGTAGAGACATGCAGCCAGAGGAGGGGTTAGTGAGGGAGGATGGGACAGAGAACAGGATGAGAAGGAAATAATGCAAGACAAGGATAGGCAAGGACAGGCAAAGCAAGGCTAGGCTACAGGACATTTTTTCGCTTTGTAGTTTCTAGCACATTCGTCTTCAGACTAGGTGTAAGGCCATAAGACCGTATGGATTAGGCCCAAGCAAAAACCCCAGCTACTTGAGACACTAAGACTAAGCCTAAAATACGCAGATCTCTCCATAAGGATGGTTTTTATACTGTGCTTCCACAATCTGCTGGCAGTACAAAAAAATAAGCTGCAGATCTCCTTACGCGGAGACATGGTGCTTTGGTACAGGGACCATGCATATCATGGGAATATTTCACCATTTCTGCTCTGGTTTTCAGAGTATGACACCAAAACACCCACCTGATGATATCCTTTCAAGAGCAAAGGCAGCAATTTGCAGAATTCCGCTTCTTTGGGGAAGTGAGATATTGCTGAGCTGACACCAAGTCCTGCAGTGTCCCTGTCACCTGCAGAGTCACCACATACTCGCCACGGTAGAGGGCATTGTGACAAAGGTTCTATGTCAGCTGGGTGTGGCAGCCAGGAGCCCCCTAGGGAATGGGGAGCCTGTCAGCCCCGGGCCTGTCACTGCCTGCTGTCCCTGCTGTCACCAGCCAGGCCTCTGAATATTGGTCAAACCATGCCCAGACTTGGGGCCAATTTTGCCCAAAGTCTTGAAAAGAGAAGTCGGGAAGAAAGATATGGGACAGAGTGAGAAAGCGAAGGGAGGAGGAGAAAGGGAAGGAAGAATAAAAAGTAGTGTTGGGCTGCAGGAGTGAGATGGAGGAATTGCAGGAAAAGAGGCAGGAAGCAGGAGAGTGAGAGAAAAGGAAAGTAGAGACATGCAGCCAGACGAGGGGTTAGTGAGGGAGGATGGGACAGAGAACAGGATGAGAAGGAAATAAGGCAAGGCAAGGACAGGCAAGGACAGGCAAAGCAAGGCTAAGCTGCAGGACATTTTTTCGCTTTATAGTTTCTAGCACATTCATCTTCAGACTAGGAGTAAGGCCATAAGACCGTATGGATTAGGCCCTAGCAAAAACCCCAGCTACTTGACACACTAAGACTAAGCCTAAAATACGCAGATCTCTCCATAAGGATGGTTTTTATACTGTGGTTCCACAATCTGCTGGCAGTACAAAAAAATAAGCTGCAGATCTCCTTAGGCTGAGTCATGGTGCTTTGGTGCAGGGACCATGCATATCATGGGAATATTTCACCATTTCTGCTCTGGTTTTCAGAGTATGACACCAAAACACCCACCTGATGATATCCTTTCAAGAGCAAAGGCAGCAATTTGCAGAATTCCGCTTCTTTGGGGAAGTGAGAAATTGCTGAGCTGCCACCAAGTCCTGCAGTGTCCCTGTGACCTGTAAAGTCACCAGATATTCGCCACGGTAGCGGGCATTGTGACAAAGGTTCTATGTCAGCTGGGTGTGGCAGCCAGGCGCCCACTAGGGGATGGGGAGCCTGTCAGCCCCGGGCCTGTCACTGCCTGCTGCCCCTGCTGTCACCAGCCAGGCCTCTGAAAATTGGTCAAACCATGCCCAGACTTGGGGCCAATTTGCCCCAAAGTCTTGAAAAGACAAGTCGGGAAGAAAGATATGGGACAGAGGGAGAAAGCGAAGGGAGCAGGAGAAAGGGAAGGAAGAATAAAAAGTAGTGTTGGGCTTCAGGAGTGAGATGGAGGAATTGCAGGAAAAGAGGCAGGAAGCAGGAGAGTGAGAGAAAAGGAAAGTAGAGACATGCAGCCAGACGAGGGGTTAGTGAGAGAGGATGGGACAGAGAACAGGATGAGAAGGAAAGAAGGCAAGGCAAGGACAGGCAAGGAGAGGCAAAGCAAGGCTAGGCTGCAGGACATGTTATAGCTTTATAGTTTCTAGCACATTCGTCTTCAGACTAGGAGTAAGGCCATAAGACCGTATGGATTAGGCCCAAGCAAAAACCCCAGCTACTTGACACACTAAGACTAAGCCTAAAATACGTAGATCTCTCCATAAGGATGGTTTTTATACTGTGCTTCCACAATCTGCTGGCAGTACAAAAAAAAAAGCTGCAGATCTCCTTAGGCTGAGTCATGGTGCTTTGGTGCAGGGACCATGCATATCATGGGAATATTTCACCATTTCTGCTCTGGTTTTCAGAGTATGACACCAAAACACTCACCTGATGATATCCTTTCAAGAGCAAAGGCAGCAATTTGCAGAATTCCGCTTCTTTGGGGAAGTGAGAAACTGCTGAGCTGACACCAAGTCCTGCAGTGTCCCTGTCACCTGTAAAGTCACCAGATATTCGCCACGGTAGCGGGCATTGTGACAAAGGTTCTATGTCAGCTGGGTGTGGCAGCCAGGCGCCCCCTAGGGGATGGGGAGCCTGTCAGCCCCGGGCCTGTCACTGCCTGCTGTCCCTGCTGTCACCAGCCAGGCCTCTGAAAATTGGTCAAACCATGCCCAGACTTGGGGCCAATTTGGCCCAAAGTCTTGAAAAGACAAGTCGGGAAGAAAGATATGGGACAGAGGGAGAAAGCGAAGGGAGCAGGAGAAAGGGAAGGAAGAAAAAAAAGTAGTGTTTGGCTTCAGGAGTGAGATGGAGGAATTGCAGGAAAAGAGGCAGGAAGCAGGAGAGTGAGAGAAAAGGAAAGTAGAGACATGCAGCCAGACGAGGGGTTAGTGAGGGAGGATGGGACAGAGAACAGGATGAGAAGGAAATAAGGCAAGGCAAGGACAGGCAAGGACAGGCAAAGCAAGGCTAGGCTGCAGGACATTTTTTCGCTTTATAGTTTCTAGCACATTCGTCTTCAGACTAGGAGTAAGGCCATAAGACCGTATGGATTAGGCCCAAGCAAAAACCCCAGCTACTTGAGACACTTAGACTAAGCCTAAAATACGCAGATCTCTCCATAAGGATGGTTTTTATACTGTGCTTCCACAATCTGCTGGCAGTACAAAAAAATAAGCTGCAGATCTCCTTAGGCTGAGTCATGGTGCTTTGGTGCAGGGACCATGCATATCATGGGAATATTTCACCATTTCTGCTCTGGTTTTCAGAGTATGACACCAAAACACCCACCTGATGATATCCGTTAAAGAGCAAGGGCAGCAATTTGCAGAATTCCGCTTCTATGGTGAAGTGAGAAATTGCTGAGCTGCCACCAAGTCCTGCAGTGTCCCTGTCACCTGCAGAGTCACCACATACTCGCCACGGTCGCGGGCATTGTGACAAAGGTTCTATGTCAGCTGGGTGTGGCAGCCAGGCGCCCCCTAGGGGATGGGGAGCCTGTCAGCCCCGGGCCTGTCACTGCCTGCTGTCCCTGCTGTCACCAGCCAGGCCTCTGAAAATTGGTCAAACCATGCCCAGACTTGGGGCCAATTTGGCCCAAAGTCTTGAAAAGACAAGTCGGGAAGAAAGATATGGGACAGAGGGAGAAAGCGAAGGGAGCAGGAGAAAGGGAAGGAAGAATAAAAAGTAGTGTTGGGCTTCAGGAGTGAGATGGAGGAATTGCAGGAAAAGAGGCAGGAAGCAGGAGAGTGAGAGAAAAGGAAAGAAGAGACATGCAGCCAGACGAGGGGTTAGTGAGGGAGGATGGGACAGAGAACAGGATGAGAAGGAAAGAAGGCAAGGCAAGGACAGGCAAGGAGAGGCAAAGCAAGGCTAAGCTGCAGGACATGTTTTCGCTTTATAGTTTCTAGCACATTCGTCTTCAGACTAGGAGTAAGGCCATAAGACCGTATGGATTAGGCCCAAGCAAAAATCCCAGCTACTTGAGACACTAAGACTAAGCCTAAAATACGCAGATCTCTCCATAAGGATGGTTTTTATACTGTGCTTCCACAATCTGCTGGCAGTACAAAAAAATAAGCTGCAGATCTCCTTAGGCTGAATCATGGTGCTTTGGTGCAGGGACCATGCATATCATGGGAATAGTTCACCATTTCTGCTCTGGTTTTCAGAGTATGACACCAAAACACTCACCTGATGATATCCTTTCAAGAGCAAAGGCAGCAATTTGCAGAATTCCGCTTCTTTGGGGAAGGGAGAAATTGCTGAGCTGCCACCAAGTCCTGCAGTGTCCCTGTCACCTGCAGAGTCACCACATACTCGCCACGGTAGCGGGCATTGTGACAAAGGTTCTATGTCAGCTGGGTGTGGCAGCCAGGCGCCCCCTAGGGGATGGGGAGCCTGTCAGCCCCGGGCCTGTCACTGCCTGCTGCCCCTGCTGTCACCAGCCAGGCCTCTGAAAATTGGTCAAACCATGCCCAGACTTGGGGCCAATTTGCCCCAAAGTCTTGAAAAGACAAGTCGGGAAGAAAGATATGGGACAGAGGGAGAAAGCGAAGGGAGCAGGAGAAAGGGAAGGAAGAATAAAAAGTAGTGTTGGGCTTCAGGAGTGAGATGGAGGAATTGCAGGAAAAGAGGCAGGAAGCAGGAGAGTGAGAGAAAAGGAAAGAAGAGACATGCAGCCAGACGAGGGGTTAGTGAGGGAGGATGGGACAGAGAACAGGATGAGAAGGAAAGAAGGCAAGGCAAGGACAGGCAAGGAGAGGCAAAGCAAGGCTAAGCTGCAGGACATGTTTTCGCTTTATAGTTTCTAGCACATTCGTCTTCAGACTAGGAGTAAGGCCATAAGACCGTATGGATTAGGCCCAAGCAAAAACCCCAGCTACTTGACACACTAAGACTAAGCCTAAAATACGCAGATCTCTCCATAAGGATGGTTTTTATACTGTGGTTCCACAATCTGCTGGCAGTACAAAAAAATAAGCTGCAGATTCCTTAGGCTGAGTCATGGTGCTTTGGTGCAGGGACCATGCATATCATGGGAATATTTCACCATTTCTGCTCTGGTTATCAGAGTATGACACCAAAACACCCACCTGATGATATCCTTTCAAGAGCAAAGGCAGCAATTTGCAGAATTCCGCTTCTTTGGGGAAGTGAGAAATTGCTGAGCTCCCACCAAGTCCTGCAGTGTCCCTGTCACCTGCAGAGTCACCACATACTCGCCACGGTAGCGGGTATTGTGACAAAGGTTCTATGTCAGCTGGGTGTGGCAGCCAGGCGCCCCCTAGGGGATGGGGAGCCTGTCAGCCCCGGGCCTGTCACTGCCTGCTGTCCCTGCTGTCACCAGCCAGGCCTCTGAAAATTGGTCAAACCATGCCCAGACTTGGGGCCAATTTTGCCCAAAGTCTTGAAAAGACAAGTCGGGAAGAAAGATATTGGACAGAGGGAGAAAGCGAAGGGAGCAGGAGAAAGGGAAGGAAGAATAAAAGTAGTGTTGGGCTACAGGAGTGAGATGGAGGAATTGCCATTAAAGAGGCAGGAAGCAGGAGAGTGAGAGAAAAGGAAAGAAGAGACATGGAGCCGGACGAGGGGTTAGTGAGAGAGGATGGGACAGAGAACAGGATGAGAAGGAAATAAGGCAAGGCAAGGACAGGCAAGGAGAGGCAAAGCAAGGCTAAGCTGCAGGACATGTTTTCGCTTTATAGTTTCTAGCACATTCGTCTTCAGACTAGGAGTAAGGCCATAAGACCGTATGGATTAGGCCCAAGCAAAAACCCCAGCTACTTGAGACACTAAGACTAAGCCTAAAATACGCAGATCTCTCCCTAAGGATGGTTTTTATACTGTGCTTCCACAATCTGCTGGAAGTACAAAAAAATAAGCTACAGATCTCCTTAGGCTGAGTCACGGTGCTTTGGTGCAGGGACCATGCATATCATGGGAATAGTTCACCATTTCTGCTCTGGTTTTCAGAGTATGACACCAAAACACCCACCTGATGATATCCTTTCAAGAGCAAAGGCAGCAATTTGCAGAATTCCGCTTCTTTGGGGAAGTGAGAAATTGCTGAGCTGCCACCAAGTCCTGCAGTGTCCCTGTCACCTGCAGAGTCACCACATACTCGCCACGGTAGCGGGCATTGTGACAAAGGTTCTATGTCAGCTGGGTGTGGCAGCCAGGCGCCCCCTAGGGGATGGGGAGCCTGTCAGCCCCAGGCCTGTCACTGCCTGCTGTCCCTGCTGTCACCAGCCAGGCCTCTGAAAATTGGTCAAACCATGCCCAGACTTGGGGCCAATTTGCCCCAAAGTCTTGAAAAGACAAGTCGGGAAGAAAGATATGGGACAGAGGGAGAAAGCGAAGGGAGCAGGAGAAAGGGAAGGAAGAATAAAAAGTAGTGTTGGGCTTCAGGAGTGAGATGGAGGAATTGCCATTAAAGAGGCAGGAAGCAGGAGAGTGAGAGAAAAGGAAAGTAGAGACATGCAGCCAGACGAGAGGTTAGTGAGAGAGGATGGGACAGAGAACAGGATGAGAAGGAAATAAGGCAAGGCAAGCACAGGCAAGGACAGGCAAGGCAAGGCTAGGCTGCAGGACATTTTTTCGCTTTATAGTTTCTAGCACATTCGTCTTCAGACTAGGAGTAAGGCCATAAGACCGTATGGATTAGGCCCAAGCAAAAACCCCAGCTACTTGACACACTAAGACTAAGCCTAAAATACGCAGATCTCTCCATAAGGATGGTTTTTATACTGTGCTTCCACAATCTGCTGGAAGTACAAAAAAATAAGCTGCAGATCTCCTTAGGCTGAGTCATGGTGCTTTGGTGCAGGGACCATGCATATCATGGGAATATTTCACCATTTCTGCTCTGGTTATCAGAGTATGACACCAAAACACCCACCTGATGATATCCTTTCAAGAGCAAAGGCAGCAATTTGCAGAATTCCGCTTCTTTGGGGAAGTGAGAAATTGCTGAGCTCCCACCAAGTCCTGCAGTGTCCCTGTCACCTGCAGAGTCACCACATACTCGCCACGGTAGCGGGTATTGTGACAAAGGTTCTATGTCAGCTGGGTGTGGCAGCCAGGCGCCCCCTAGGGGATGGGGAGCCTGTCAGCCCCGGGCCTCTCACTGCCTGCTGTCCCTGCTGTCACCAGCCAGGCCTCTGAAAATTGGTCAAACCATGCCCAGACTTGGGGCCAATTTTGCCCAAAGTCTTGAAAAGACAAGTCGGGAAGAAAGATATTGGACAGAGGGAGAAAGCGAAGGGAGCAGGAGAAAGGGAAGGAAGAATAAAAGTAGTGTTGGGCTACAGGAGTGAGATGGAGGAATTGCCATTAAAGAGGCAGGAAGCAGGAGAGTGAGAGAAAAGGAAAGAAGAGACATGGAGCCGGACGAGGGGTTAGTGAGAGAGGATGGGACAGAGAACAGGATGAGAAGGAAATAAGGCAAGGCAAGGACAGGCAAGGACAGGCAAAGCAAAGCTAGGCTGCAGGATATTTTTTCGCTTTATAGTTTCTAGCACATTCGTCTTCAGACTAGGAGTAAGGCCATAAGACCGTATGGATTAGGCCCAAGCAAAAACCCCAGCTACT
This sequence comes from Columba livia, assembly GCF_036013475.1. Classification (NCBI taxonomy): domain Eukaryota; kingdom Metazoa; phylum Chordata; class Aves; order Columbiformes; family Columbidae; genus Columba; species Columba livia. The sequence continues at coordinate 1,338,931 of NW_027043009.1, read as the reverse complement.
TGAGACACTAAGACTAAGCCTAAAATACGCAGATCTCTCCATAAGGATGGTTTTTATACTGTGCTTCCACAATCTGCTGGAAGTACAAAAAAATAAGCTACAGATCTCCTTAGGCTGAGTCACGGTGCTTTGGTGCAGGGACCATGCATATCATGGGAATAGTTCACCATTTCTGCTCTGGTTTTCAGAGTATGACACCAAAACACCCACCTGATGATATCCTTTCAAGAGCAAAGGCAGCAATTTGCAGAATTCCGCTTCTTTGGGGAAGTGAGAAATTGCTGAGCTGCCACCAAGTCCTGCAGTGTCCCTGTCACCTGCAGAGTCACCACATACTCGCCACGGTCGCGGGCATTGTGACAAAGGTTCTATGTCAGCTGGGTGTGGCAGCCAGGCGCCCCCTAGGGGATGGGGAGCCTGTCAGCCCCGGGCCTGTCACTGCCTGCTGTCCCTGCTGTCACCAGCCAGGCCTCTGAAAATTGGTCAAACCATGCCCAGACTTGGGGCCAATTTGGCCCAAAGTCTTGAAAAGACAAGTCGGGAAGAAAGATATGGGACAGAGGGAGAAAGCGAAGGGAGCAGGAGAAAGGGAAGGAAGAATAAAAAGTAGTGTTGGGCTTCAGGAGTGAGATGGAGGAATTGCAGGAAAAGAGGCAGGAAGCAGGAGAGTGAGAGAAAAGGAAAGAAGAGACATGCAGCCAGACGAGGGGTTAGTGAGGGAGGATGGGACAGAGAACAGGATGAGAAGGAAATAAGGCAAGGCAAGGACAGGCAAGGAGAGGCAAAGCAAGGCTAAGCTGCAGGACATGTTTTCGCTTTATAGTTTCTAGCACATTCGTCTTCAGACTAGGAGTAAGGCCATAAGACCGTATGGATTAGGCCCAAGCAAAAACCCCAGCTACTTGACACACTAAGACTAAGCCTAAAATACGCAGATCTCTCCATAAGGATGGTTTTTATACTGTGGTTCCACAATCTGCTGGCAGTACAAAAAAATAAACTGCAGATTCCTTAGGCTGAGTCATGGTGCTTTGGTGCAGGGACCATGCATATCATGGGAATATTTCACCATTTCTGCTCTGGTTTTCAGAGTATGACACCAAAACACCCACCTGATGATATCCTTTCAAGAGCAAAGGCAGCAATTTGCAGAATTCCGCTTCTTTGGGGAAGTGAGAAATTGCTGAGCTGACACCAAGTCCTGCAGTGTCCCTGTCACCTGCAGAGTCACCACATACTCGCCACGGTAGCGGGCATTGTGACAAAGGTTCTATGTCAGCTGGGTGTGGCAGCCAGGCGCCCCCTAGGGGATGGGGAGCCTGTCAGCCCCGGGCCTGTCACTGCCTGCTGTCCCTGCTGTCACCAGCCAGGCCTCTGAAAATTGGTCAAACCATGCCCAGACTTGGGGCCAATTTTGCCCAAAGTCTTGAAAAGACAAGTCGTGAAGAAAGATATTGGATAGAGGGAGAAAGCGAAGGAGCAGGAGAAAGGGAAGGAAGAATAAAAAGTAGTGTTGGGCTGCAGGAGTGAGATGGAGGAATTGCCATTAAAGAGGCAGGAAGCAGGAGAGTGAGAGAAAAGGAAAGACGAGACATGCAGCCAGACGAGGGGTTAGTGAGGGAGGATGGGACAGAGAACAGGATGAGAAGGAAATAAGGCAAGGCAAGGACAGGCAAGGACAGGCAAAGCAAGGCTAAGCTGCAGGACATTTTTTCGCTTTATAGTTTCTAGCACATTCGTCTTCAGACTAGGAGTAAGGCCATAAGACCGTATGGATTAGGCCCAAGCAAAAACCCCAGCTACTTGAGACACTAAGACTAAGCCTAAAATACGCAGATCTCTCCATAAGGATGGTTTTTATACTGTGCTTCCACAATCTGCTGGAAGTACAAAAAAATAAGCTACAGATCTCCTTAGGCTGAGTCACGGTGCTTTGGTGCAGGGACCATGCATATCATGGGAATAGTTCACCATTTCTGCTCTGGTTTTCAGAGTATGACACCAAAACACCCACCTGATGATATCCTTTCAAGAGCAAAGGCAGCAATTTGCAGAATTCCGCTTCTTTGGGGAAGTGAGAAATTGCTGAGCTGCCACCAAGTCCTGCAGTGTCCCTGTCACCTGCAGAGTCACCACATACTCGCCACGGTAGCGGGCATTGTGACAAAGGTTCTATGTCAGCTGGGTGTGGCAGCCAGGCGCCCCCTAGGGGATGGGGAGCCTGTCAGCCCCAGGCCTGTCACTGCCTGCTGTCCCTGCTGTCACCAGCCAGGCCTCTGAAAATTGGTCAAACCATGCCCAGACTTGGGGCCAATTTGCCCCAAAGTCTTGAAAAGACAAGTCGGGAAGAAAGATATGGGACAGAGGGAGAAAGCGAAGGGAGCAGGAGAAAGGGAAGGAAGAATAAAAAGTAGTGTTGGGCTTCAGGAGTGAGATGGAGGAATTGCCATTAAAGAGGCAGGAAGCAGGAGAGTGAGAGAAAAGGAAAGTAGAGACATGCAGCCAGACGAGAGGTTAGTGAGAGAGGATGGGACAGAGAACAGGATGAGAAGGAAATAAGGCAAGGCAAGCACAGGCAAGGACAGGCAAGGCAAGGCTAGGCTGCAGGACATTTTTTCGCTTTATAGTTTCTAGCACATTCGTCTTCAGACTAGGAGTAAGGCCATAAGACCGTATGGATTAGGCCCAAGCAAAAACCCCAGCTACTTGAGACACTAAGACTAAGCCTAAAATACGCAGATCTCTCCATAAGGATGGTTTTTATACTGTGCTTCCACAATCTGCTGGCAGTACGAAAAAATAAGCTGCAGATCTCCTTAGGCTGAGTCATGGTGCTTTGGTGCAGGGACCATGCATATCATGGGAATATTTCACCATTTCTGCTCTGGTTTTCAGAGTATGACACCAAAACACCCACCTGATGATATCCGTTCAAGAGCAAGGGCAGCAATTTGCAGAATTCTGCTTCTATGGTGAAGTGAGAAATTGCTGAGCTGCCACCAAGTCCTGCAGTGTCCCTGTCACCTGCAGAGTCACCACATACTCGCCACGGTCGCGGGCATTGTGACAAAGGTTCTATGTCAGCTGGGTGTGGCAGCCAGGCGCCCCCTAGGGGATGGGGAGCCTGTCAGCCCCGGGCCTGTCACTGCCTGCTGTCCCTGCTGTCACCAGCCAGGCCTCTGAAAATTGGTCAAACCATGCCCAGACTTGGGGCCAATTTGCCCCAAAGTCTTGAAAAGACAAGTCGGGAAGAAAGATATGGGACAGAGGGAGAAAGCGAAGGGAGCAGGAGAAAGGGAAGGAAGAATAAAAAGTAGTGTTGGGCTTCAGGAGTGAGATGGAGGAATTGCAGGAAAAGAGGCAGGAAGCAGGAGAGTGAGAGAAAAGGAAAGAAGAGACATGCAGCCAGACGAGGGGTTAGTGAGGGAGGATGGGACAGAGAACAGGATGAGAAGGAAAGAAGGCAAGGCAAGGACAGGCAAGGAGAGGCAAAGCAAGGCTAAGCTGCAGGACATGTTTTCGCTTTATAGTTTCTAGCACATTCATCTTCAGACTAGGAGTAAGGCCATAAGACCGTATGGATTAGGCCCAAGCAAAAATCCCAGCTACTTGAGACACTAAGACTAAGCCTAAAATACGCAGATCTCTCCATAAGGATGGTTTTTATACTGTGGTTCCACAATCTGCTGGCAGTACAAAAAAATAAGCTGCAGATCTCCTTAGGCTGAATCATGGTGCTTTGGTGCAGGGACCATGCATATCATGGGAATAGTTCACCATTTCTGCTCTGGTTTTTAGAGTATGACACCAAAACACTCACCTGATGATATCCTTTCAAGAGCAAAGGCAGCAATTTGCAGAATTCCGCTTCTTTGGGGAAGGGAGAAATTGCTGAGCTGCCACCAAGTCCTGCAGTGTCCCTGTCACCTGCAGAGTCACCACATACTCGCCACGGTAGCGGGCATTGTGACAAAGGTTCTATGTCAGCTGGGTGTGGCAGCCAGGCGCCCCCTAGGGGATGGGGAGCCTGTCAGCCCCGGGCCTGTCACTGCCTGCTGTCCCTGCTGTCACCAGCCAGGCCTCTGAAAATTGGTCAAACCGTGCCCAGAGTTGGGGCCAATTTGGCCCAAAGTCTTGAAAAGACAAGTCGGGAAGAAAGATATGGGACAGAGGGAGAAAGCGAAGGGAGCAGGAGAAAGGGAAGGAAGAATAAAAAGTAGTGTTGGGCTTCAGGAGTGAGATGGAGGAATTGCAGGAAAAGAGGCAGGAAGCAGGAGAGTGAGAGAAAAGGAAAGTAGAGACATGCAGCCAGACGAGGGGTTAGTGAGGGAGGATGGGACAGAGAACAGGATGAGAAGGAAAGAAGGCAAGGCAAGGACAGGCAAGGAGAGGCAAAGCAAGGCTAAGCTGCAGGACATGTTTTCGCTTTATAGCTTCTAGCACATTCGTCTTCAGACTAGGAGTAAGGCCATAAGACCGTATGGATTAGGCCCAAGCAAAAACCCCAGCTACTTGAGACACTAAGACTAAGCCTAAAATACGCAGATCTCTCCATAAGGATGGTTTTTATACTGTGCTTCCACAATCTGCTGGCAGTACAAAAAAATAAGCTGCAGATCTCCTTAGGCTGAATCATGGTGCTTTGGTGCAGGGACCATGCATATCATGGGAATAGTTCACCATTTCTGCTCTGGTTTTCAGAGTATGACACCAAAACACTCACCTGATGATATCCTTTCAAGAGCAAAGGCAGCAATTTGCAGAATTCCGCTTCTTTGGGGAAGTGAGAAATTTCTGAGCTGCCACCAAGTCCTGCAGTGTCCCTGTCACCTGCAGAGTCACCACATACTCGCCACGGTAGCGGGCATTGTGACAAAGGTTCTATGTCAGCTGGGTGTGGCAGCCAGGCGCCCCCTAGGGGATGGGGAGCCTGTCAGCCCCGGGCCTGTCACTGCCTGCTGTCCCTGCTGTCACCAGCCAGGCCTCTGAAAATTGGTCAAACCATGCCCAGACTTGGGGCCAATTTGGCCCAAAGTCTTGAAAAGACAAGTCGGGAAGAAAGATATGGGACAGAGGGAGAAAGCGAAGGGAGCAGGAGAAAGGGAAGGAAGAATAAAAAGTAGTGTTGGGCTTCAGGATTGAGATGGAGGAATTGCAGGAAAAGAGGCAGGAAGCAGGAGAGTGAGAGAAAAGGAAAGAAGAGACATGCAGCCAGACGAGGGGTTAGTGAGAGAGGATGGGACAGAGAACAGGATGAGAAGGAAAGAAGGCAAGGCAAGGACAGGCAAGGAGAGGCAAAGCAAGGCTAAGCTGCAGGACATGTTTTCGCTTTATAGTTTCTAGCACATTCGTCTTCAGACTAGGAGTAAGGCCATAAGACCGTATGGATTAGGCCCAAGCAAAAACCCCAGCTACTTGACACACTAAGACTAAGCCTAAAATACGCAGATCTCTCCATAAGGATGGTTTTTATACTGTGGTTCCACAATCTGCTGGCAGTACAAAAAAATAAGCTGCAGATTCCTTAGGCTGAGTCATGGTGCTTTGGTGCAGGGACCATGCATATCATGGGAATATTTCACCATTTCTGCTCTGGTTATCAGAGTATGACACCAAAACACCCACCTGATGATATCCTTTCAAGAGCAAAGGCAGCAATTTGCAGAATTCCGCTTCTTTGGGGAAGTGAGAAATTGCTGAGCTCCCACCAAGTCCTGCAGTGTCCCTGTCACCTGCAGAGTCACCACATACTCGCCACGGTAGCGGGTATTGTGACAAAGGTTCTATGTCAGCTGGGTGTGGCAGCCAGGCGCCCCCTAGGGGATGGGGAGCCTGTCAGCCCCGGGCCTCTCACTGCCTGCTGTCCCTGCTGTCACCAGCCAGGCCTCTGAAAATTGGTCAAACCATGCCCAGACTTGGGGCCAATTTTGCCCAAAGTCTTGAAAAGACAAGTCGTGAAGAAAGATATTGGACAGAGGGAGAAAGCGAAGGGAGCAGGAGAAAGGGAAGGAAGAATAAAAGTAGTGTTGGGCTACAGGAGTGAGATGGAGGAATTGCCATTAAAGAGGCAGGAAGCAGGAGAGTGAGAGAAAAGGAAAGAAGAGACATGGAGCCGGACGAGGGGTTAGTGAGAGAGGATGGGACAGAGAACAGGATGAGAAGGAAATAAGGCAAGGCAAGGACAGGCAAGGACAGGCAAAGCAAAGCTAGGCTGCAGGACATGTTATAGCTTTATAGTTTATAGCACATTCGTCTTCAGACTAGGAGTAAGGCCATAAGACCGTATGGATTAGGCCCAAGCAAAAACCCCAGCTACTTGAGACACTAAGACTAAGCCTAAAATACGCAGATCTCTCCATAAGGATGGTTTTTATACTGTGCTTCCACAATCTGCTGGCAGTACAAAAAAATAAGCTGAAGATCTCCTTAGGCTGAGTCATGGTGCTTTGGTGCAGGGACCATGCATATCATGGGAATATTTCACCATTTCTGCTCTGGTTTTCAGAGTATGACACCAAAACACCCACCTGATGATATCCTTTCAAGAGCAAAGGCAGCAATTTGCAGAATTCTGCTTCTATGGCGAAGTGAGAAATTGCTGAGCTGCCACCAAGTCCTGCAGTGTCCCTGTCACCTGCAGAGTCACCACATACTCGCCACGGTCGCGGGCATTGTGACAAAGGTTCTATGTCAGCTGGGTGTGGCAGCCAGGCGCCCCCTAGGGGATGGGGAGCCTGTCAGCCCCGGGCCTGTCACTGCCTGCTGTCCCTGCTGTCACCAGCCAGGCCTCTGAAAATTGGTCAAACCATGCCCAGACTTGGGGCCAATTTTGCCCAAAGTCTTGAAAAGACAAGTCGTGAAGAAAGATATTGGATAGAGGGAGAAAGCGAAGGAGCAGGAGAAAGGGAAGGAAGAATAAAAGTAGTGTTGGGCTTCAGGAGTGAGATGGAGGAATTGCCATTAAAGAGGCAGGAAGCAGGAGAGTGAGAGAAAAGGAAAGACGAGACATGCAGCCAGACGAGGGGTTAGTGAGGGAGGATGGGACAGAGAACAGGATGAGAAGGAAAGAAGGCAAGGCAAGGACAGGCAAGGAGAGGCAAAGCAAGGCTAAGCTGCAGGACATGTTTTCGCTTTATAGTTTCTAGCACATTCGTCTTCAGACTAGGAGTAAGGCCATAAGACCGTATGGATTAGGCCCAAGCAAAAATCCCAGCTACTTGAGACACTAAGACTAAGCCTAAAATACGCAGATCTCTCCATAAGGATGGTTTTTATACTGTGCTTCCACAATCTGCTGGCAGTACAAAAAAATAAGCTGCAGATCTCCTTAGGCTGAATCATGGTGCTTTGGTGCAGGGACCATGCATATCATGGGAATAGTTCACCATTTCTGCTCTGGTTTTCAGAGTATGACACCAAAACACTCACCTGATGATATCCTTTCAAGAGCAAAGGCAGCAATTTGCAGAATTCCGCTTCTTTGGGGAAGGGAGAAATTGCTGAGCTGCCACCAAGTCCTGCAGTGTCCCTGTCACCTGCAGAGTCACCACATACTCGCCACGGTAGCGGGCATTGTGACAAAGGTTCTATGTCAGCTGGGTGTGGCAGCCAGGCGCCCCCTAGGGGATGGGGAGCCTGTCAGCCCCGGGCCTGTCACTGCCTGCTGTCCCTGCTGTCACCAGCCAGGCCTCTGAAAATTGGTCAAACCATGCCCAGACTTGGGGCCAATTTGGCCCAAAGTCTTGAAAAGACAAGTCGGGAAGAAAGATATGGGACAGAGGGAGAAAGCGAAGGGAGCAGGAGAAAGGGAAGGAAGAATAAAAAGTAGTGTTGGGCTGCAGGAGTGAGATGGAGGAATTGCCATTAAAGAGGCAGGAAGCAGGAGAGTGAGAGAAAAGGAAAGTAGAGACATGTAGCCAGACGAGGGGTTAGTGAGAGAGGATGGGACAGAGAACAGGATGAGAAGGAAATAAGGCAAGGCAAGGACAGGCAAGGACAGGCAAAGCAAGGCTAGGCTGCAGGACATGTTTTCGCTTTATAGTTTCTATCACATTCGTCTTCAGACTAGGAGTAAGGCCATAAGACCGTATGGATTAGGCCCAAGCAAAAACCCCAGCTACTTGAGACACTAAGACTAAGCCTAAAATACGCAGATCTCTCCATAAGGATGGTTTTTATACTGTGCTTCCACAATCTGCTGGCAGTACAAAAAAATAAGCTGCAGATCTCCTTAGGCTGAGTCATGGTGCTTTGGTGCAGGGACCATGCATATCATGGGAATATTTCACCATTTCTGCTCTGGTTTTCAGAGTATGACACCAAAACACCCACCTGATGATATCCTTTCAAGAGCAAAGGCACCATTTTGCAGAATTCCGCTTCTTTGGGGAACTGAGAAATTGCTGAGCCGCCAACAAGTCCTGCAGTGTCCCTTTCACCTGCAGAGTCACCACATACTCGCCACTGTCGCGGGCATTGTGACAAAGGTTCTATGTCAGCTGGGTGTGGCAGCCAGGCGCCCCCTAGGGGATGGGGAGCCTGTCAGCCCCGGGCCTGTCACTGCCTGCTGTCCCTGCTGTCACCAGCCAGGCCTCTGAAAATTGGTCAAACCATGCCCAGACTTGGGGCCAATTTTGCCCAAAGTCTTAAAAAGACAAGTCGTGAAGAAAGATATTGGATAGAGGGAGAAAGCGAAGGAGCAGGAGAAAGGGAAGGAAGAATAAAAGTAGTGTTGGGCTTCAGGAGTGAGATGGAGGAATTGCAGGAAAAGAGGCAGGAAGCAGGAGAGTGAGAGAAAAGGAAAGACGAGACATGCAGCCAGACGAGGGGTTAGTGAGGGAGGATGGGACAGAGAACAGGATGAGAAGGAAATAAGGCAAGGCAAGGACAGGCAAGGACAGGCAAAGCAAGGCTAAGCTGCAGGACATTTTTTCGCTTTATAGTTTCTAGCACATTCGTCTTCAGACTAGGAGTAAGGCCATAAGACCGTATGGATTAGGCCCAAGCAAAAACCCCAGCTACTTGAGACACTAAGACTAAGCCTAAAATACGCAGATCTCTCCATAAGGATGGTTTTTATACTGTGCTTCCACAATCTGCTGGAAGTACCAAAAAAATAAGCTGCAGATCTCCTTAGGCTGAGTCATGGTGCTTTGGTGCAGGGACCATGCATATCATGGGAATATTTCACCATTTCTGCTCTGGTTTTCAGAGTATGACACCAAAACACCCACCTGATGATATCCGTTCAAGAGCAAAGGCAGCAATTTGCAAAATTCTGCTTCTATGGTGAAGTGAGAAATTTCTGAGCTGCCACCAAGTCCTGCAGTGTCCCTGTCACCTGCAGAGTCACCACATACTCGCCACGGTCGCGGGCATTGTGACAAAGGTTCTATGTCAGCTGGGTGTGGCAGCCAGGGGCCCCCTAGGGGATGGGGAGCCTGTCAGCCCCGGGCCTGTCACTGCCTGCTGTCCCTGCTGTCACCAGCCAGGCCTCTGAAAATTGGTCAAACCATGCCCAGACTTGGGGCCAATTTTGCCCAAAGTCTTGAAAAGACAAGTCGTGAAGAAAGATATTGGATAGAGGGAGAAAGCGAAGGAGCAGGAGAAAGGGAAGGAAGAATAAAAGTAGTGTTGGGCTTCAGGAGTGAGATGGAGGAATTGCCATTAAAGAGGCAGGAAGCAGGAGAGTGAGAGAAAAGGAAAGACGAGACATGCAGCCAGACGAGGGTTTAGTGAGGGAGGATGGGACAGAGAACAGGATGAGAAGGAAATAAGGCAAGGCAAGGACAGGCAAGGACAGGCAAAGCAAGGCTAAGCTGCAGGACATTTTTTCGCTTTATAGTTTCTAGCACATTCGTCTTCAGACTAGGAGTAAGGCCATAAGACCGTATGGATTAGGCCCAAGCAAAAACCCCAGCTACTTGACACACTAAGACTAAGACTAAAATACGCAGATCTCTCCATAAGGATGGTTTTTATACTGTGGTTCCACAATCTGCTGGCAGGACAAAAAAATAAGCTGCAGATCTCCTTAGGCTGAGTCACGGTGCTTTGGTGCAGGGACCATGCATATCATGGGAATATTTCACCATTTCTGCTCTGGTTTTCAGAGTATGACACCAAAACACCCACCTGATGATATCCTTTCAAGAGCAAAGGCAGCAATTTGCAGAATTCCGCTTCTTTGGGGAAGTGAGAAATTGCTGAGCTGCCACCAAGTCCTGCAGTGTCCCTGTCACCTGCAGAGTCACCACATACTCGCCACGGTAGCGGGCATTGTGACAAAGGTTCTATGTCAGCTGGGTGTGGCACCCAGGCGCCCCCTAGGGGATGGGGAGCCTGTCAGCCCCGGGCCTGTCACTGCCTGCTGTCCCTGCTGTCACCAGCCAGGCCTCTGAATATTGGTCAAACCATGCCCAGACTTGGGGCCAATTTGGCCCAAAGTCTTGAAAAGACAAGTCGGGAAGAAAGATATGGGACAGAGGGAGAAAGCGAAGGGAGCAGGAGAAAGGGAAGGAAGAATAAAAAGTAGTGTTGGGCTTCAGGAGTGAGATGGAGGTATTGCAGGAAAAGAGGCAGGAAGCAGGAGAGTGAGAGAAAAGGAAAGTAGAGACATGCAGCCAGACGAGGGGATAGTGAGAGAGGATGGGACAGAGAACAGGATGAGAAGGAAATAAGGCAAGGCAAGGACCGGCAAGGACAGGCAAAGCAAGGCTAAGCTGCAGGATATTTTTTCGCTTTATAGCTTCTAGCACATTCGTCTTCAGACTAGGAGTAAGGCCATAAGACCGTATGGATTAGGCCCAAGCAAAAACCCCAGCTACTTGAGACACTAAGACTAAGCCTAAAATACGCAGATCTCTCCCTAAGGATGGTTTTTATACTGTGGTTCCACAATCTGCTGGCAGTACAAAAAAATAAGCTGCAGATCTCCTTAGGCTGAGTCACGGTGCTTTGGTGCAGGGACCATGCATATCATGGGAATATTTCACCATTTCTGCTCTGGTTTTCAGAGTATGACACCAAAACACCCACCTGATGATATCCTTTCAAGAGCAAAGGCAGCAATTTGCAGAATTCCGCTTCTTTGGGGAAGTGAGAAATTGCTGAGCTGACACCAAGTCCTGCAGTGTCCCTGTCACCTGCAGAGTCACCACATACTCGCCACGGTAGCGGGCATTGTGACAAAGGTTCTATGTCAGCTGGGTGTGGCACCCAGGCACCTCCAAGGGGATGGGGAGCCTGTCAGCCCTGGGCCTCTCACTGCCTGCTGTCCCTGCGGTCACCAGCCAGGCCTCTGAATATTGGTCAAACCATGCCCAGACTTGGGGCCAATTTGGCCCAAAGTCTTGAAAAGACAAGTCGGGAAGAAAGATATGGGACAGAGGGAGAAAGCGAAGGGAGCAGGAGAAAGGGAAGGAAGAATAAAAAGTAGTGTTGGGCTTCAGGAGTGAGATGGAGGTATTGCAGGAAAAGAGGCAGGAAGCAGGAGAGTGAGAGAAAAGGAAAGTAGAGACATGCAGCCAGACGAGGGGTTAGTGAGGGAGGATGGGACAGAGAACAGGATGAGAAGGAAATAAGGCAAGGCAAGGACAGGCAAGGACAGGCAAAGCAAGGCTAAGCTGCAGGACATTTTTTCGCTTTATAGTTTCTAGCACATTCGTCTTCAGACTAGGAGTAAGGCCATAAGACCGTATGGATTAGGCCCAAGCAAAAACCCCAGCTACTTGACACACTAAGACTAAGCCTAAAATACGCAGATCTCTCCATAAGGATGGTTTTTATACTGTGCTTCCACAATCTGCTGGAAGTACAAAAAAATAAGCTGCAGATCTCCTTAGGCTGAGTCATGGTGCTTTGGTGCAGGGACCATGCATATCATGGGAATATTTCACCATTTCTGCTCTGGTTTTCAGAGTATGACACCAAAACACCCACCTGATGATATCCGTTCAAGAGCAAAGGCAGCAATTTGCAAAATTCTGCTTCTATGGTGAAGTGAGAAATTTCTGAGCTGCCACCAAGTCCTGCAGTGTCCCTGTCACCTGCAGAGTCACCACATACTCGCCACGGTAGCGGGCATTGTGACAAAGGTTCTATGTCAGCTGGGTGTGGCAGCCAGGCGCCCCCTAGGGGATGGAGAGCCTGTCAGCCCCGGGCCTGTCACTGCCTGCTGTCCCTTCTGTCACCAGCCAGGCCTCTGAAAATTGGTCAAACCATGCCCAGAGTTGGGGCCAATTTGGCCCAAAGTCTTGAAAAGACAAGTCGGGAAGAAAGATATGGGACAGAGGGAGAAAGCGAAGGGAGCAGGAGAAAGGGAAGGAAGAATAAAAAGTAGTGTTGGGCTGCAGGAGTGAGATGGAGGAATTGCCATTAAAGAGGCAGGAAGCAGGAGAGTGAGAGAAAAGGAAAGTAGAGACATGCAGCCAGACGAGGGGTTAGTGAGGGAGGATGGGACAGAGAACAGGATGAGAAGGAAATAAGGCAAGGCAAGGACCGGCAAGGACAGGCAAAGCAAGGCTAAGCTGCAGGACATTTTTTCGCTTTATAGCTTCTAGCACATTCGTCTTCAGACTAGGAGTAAGGCCATAAGACCGTATGGATTAGGCCCAAGCAAAAACCCCAGCTACTTGAGACACTAAGACTAAGCCTAAAATACGCAGATCTCTCCATAAGGATGGTTTTTATACTGTGGCTCCACAATCTGCTGGCAGTACAAAAAAATAAGCTGCAGATCTCCTTAGGCTGAGTCACGGTGCTTTGGTGCAGGGACCATGCATATCATGGGAATATTTCACCATTTCTGCTCTGGTTTTCAGAGTATGACACCAAAACACCCACCTGATGATATCCTTTCAAGAGCAAAGGCAGCAATTTGCAGAATTCCGCTTCTTTGGGGAAGTGAGAAATTGCTGAGCTGCCACCAAGTCCTGCAGTGTCCCTGTCACCTGCAGAGTCACCACATACTCGCCACGGTAGCGGGCATTGTGACAAAGGTTCTATGTCAGCTGGGTGTGGCAGCCAGGCGCCTCCTAGGGGATGGGGAGCCTGTCAGCCCCGGGCCTTTCACTGCCTGCTGTCCCTGCGGTCACCAGCCAGGCCTCTGAATATTGGTCAAACCATGCCCAGACTTGGGGCCAATTTGGCCCAAAGTCTTGAAAAGACAAGTCGTGAAGAAAGATATGGGACAGAGGGAGAATGCGAAGGGAGCAGGAGAAAGGGAAGGAAGAATAAAAAGTAGTGTTGGGCTTCAGGAGTGAGATGGAGGAATTGCAGGAAAAGAGGCAGGAAGCAGGAGACTGAGAGAAAAGGAAAGACGAGACATGCAGCCAGACGAGGGATTAGTGAGAGAGGATGGGACAGAGAACAGGATGAGAAGGAAATAAGGCAAGGCAAGGACAGGCAAGGACAGGCAAAGCAAGGCTAAGCTGCAGGACATTTTTTGGCTTTATAGTTTCTAGCACATTCGTCTTCAGACTAGGAGTAAGGCCATAAGACCGTATGGATTAGGCCCAAGCAAAAACCCCAGCTACTTGACACACTAAGACTAAGCCTAAAATACGCAGATCTCTCCATAAGGATGGTTTTTATACTGTGGTTCCACAATCTGCTGGCAGGACAAAAAAATAAGCTGCAGATCTCCTTAGGCTGAGTCATGGTGCTTTGGTGCAGGGACCATGCATATCATGGGAATATTTCACCATTTCTGCTCTGGTTTTCAGAGTATGACACCAAAACACCCACCTGATTATATCCTTTCAAGAGCAGAGGCAGCAACTTGCAGAATTCCGCTTCTTTGGGGAAGTGAGAAATTGCTGAGCTGCCACCAAGTCCTGCAGTGTCCCTGTCACCTGCAGAGTCACCACATACTCGCCACGGTAGCGGGCATTGTGACAAAGGTTCTATGTCAGCTGGGTGTGGCAGCCAGGCGCCCCCTAGGGGATGGGGAGCCTGTCAGCCCCGGGCCTGTCACTGCCTGCTGTCCCTGCTGTCACCAGCCAGGCCTCTGAATATTGGTCAAACCATGCCCAGACTTGGGGCCAATTTGGCCCAAAGTCTTGAAAAGACAAGTCGGGAAGAAAGATATGGGACAGAGGGAGAAAGCGAAGGGAGCAGGAGAAAGGGAAGGAAGAATAAAAAGTAGTGTTGGGCTTCAGGAGTGAGATGGAGGCATTGCAGGAAAAGAGGCAGGAAGCAGGAGAGTGAGAGAAAAGGAAAGTAGAGACATGCAGCCAGACGAGGGGTTAGTGAGGGAGGATGGGACAGAGAACAGGATGAGAAGGAAATAAGGCAAGGCAAGGACCGGCAAGGACAGGCAAAGCAAGGCTAAGCTGCAGGACATTTTTTCGCTTTATAGTTTCTAGCACATTCGTCTTCAGACTAGGAGTAAGGCCATAAGACCGTATGGATTAGGCCCAAGCAAAAACCCCAGCTACTTGAGACACTAAGACTAAGCCTAAAATACGCAGATCTCTCCCTAAGGATGGTTTTTATACTGTGGTTCCACAATCTGCTGGCAGTACAAAAAAATAAGCTGCAGATCTCCTTAGGCTGAGTCACGGTGCTTTGGTGCAGGGACCATGCATATCATGGGAATATTTCAACATTTCTGCTCTGGTTTTCAGAGTATGACACCAAAACACCCACCTGATGATATCCTTTCAAGAGCAAAGGCAGCAATTTGCAGAATTCCGCTTCTTTGGGGAAGTGAGAAATTGCTGAGCTGACACCAAGTCCTGCAGTGTCCCTGTCACCTGCAGAGTCACCACATACTCGCCACGGTAGCGGGCATTGTGACAAAGGTTCTATGTCAGCTGGGTGTGGCAGCCAGGCGCCCCCTAGGGGATGGGGAGCCTGTCAGCCCAGGGCCTTTCACTGCCTGCTGTCCCTGCTGTCACCAGCCAGGCCTCTGAATATTGGTCAAACCATGCCCAGACTTGGGGCCAATTTGGCCCAAAGTCTTGAAAAGACAAGTAGGGAAGAAAGATATGGGACAGAGGGAGAATGCGAAGGGAGCAGGAGAAAGGGAAGGAAGAATAAAAAGTAGTGTTGGGCTTCAGGAGTGAGATGGAGGAATTGCAGGAAAAGAGGCAGGAAGCAGGAGAGTGAGAGAAAAGGAAAGACGAGACATGCAGCCAGACGAGGGATTAGTGAGAGAGGATGGGACAGAGAACAGGATGAGAAGGAAATAAGGCAAGGAAAGGACAGGCAAGGACAGGCAAAGCAAGGCTAAGCTGCAGGACATTTTTTGGTTTTATAGTTTCTAGCACATTCGTCTTCAGACTAGGAGTAAGGCCATAAGACCGTATGGATTAGGCCCAAGCAAAAACCCCAGCTACTTGACACACTAAGACTAAGCCTAAAATACGCAGATCTCTCCATAAGGATGGTTTTTATACTGTGGTTCCACAATCTGCTGGCAGGACAAAAAAATAAGCTGCAGATCTCCTTAGGCTGAGTCATGGTGCTTTGGTGCAGGGACCATGCATATCATGGGAATATTTCACCATTTCTGCTCTGGTTTTCAGAGTATGACACCAAAACACCCACGGGATGATATCCTTTCAAGAGCAAAGGCAGCAATTTGCAGAATTCCGCTTCTTTGGGGAAGTGAGAAATTGCTGAGCTGCCACCAAGTCCTGCAGTGTCCCTGTCACCTGCAGAGTCACCACATACTCGCCACGGTAGCGGGCATTGTGACAAAGGTTCTATGTCAGCTGGGTGTGGCAGCCAGGCGCCCCCAAGGGGATGGGGAGCCTGTCAGCCCCGGGCCTGTCACTGCCTGCTGTCCCTGCTGTCACCAGCCAGGCCTCTGAATATTGGTCAAACCATGCCCAGACTTGGGGCCAATTTGGCCCAAAGTCTTGAAAAGACAAGTCGGGAAGAAAGATATGGGACAGAGGGAGAAAGCGAAGGGAGCAGGAGAAAGGGAAGGAAGAATAAAAAGTAGTGTTGGGCTTCAGGAGTGAGATGGAGGAATTGCAGGAAAAGAGGCAGGAAGCAGGAGAGTGAGAGAAAAGGAAAGTAGAGACATGCAGCCAGACGAGGGGTTAGTGAGGGAGGATGGGACAGAGAACAGGATGAGAAGGAAATAAGGCAAGGCAAGGACCGGCAAGGACAGGCAAAGCAAGGCTAAGCTGCAGGACATTTTTTCGCTTTATAGCTTCTAGCACATTCGTCTTCAGACTAGGAGTAAGGCCATAAGACCGTATGGATTAGGCCCAAGCAAAAACCCCAGCTACTTGAGACACTAAGACTAAGCCTAAAATACGCAGATCTCTCCCTAAGGATGGTTTTTATACTGTGGTTCCACAATCTGCTGGCAGTACAAAAAAATAAGCTGCAGATCTCCTTAGGCTGAGTCACGGTGCTTTGGTGCAGGGACCATGCATATCATGGGAATATTTCAACATTTCTGCTCTGGTTTTCAGAGTATGACACCAAAACACCCACCTGATGATATCCTTTCAAGAGCAAAGGCAGCAATTTGCAGAATTCCGCTTCTTTGGGGAAGTGAGAAATTGCTGAGCTGACACCAAGTCCTGCAGTGTCCCTGTCACCTGCAGAGTCACCACATACTCGCCACGGTAGCGGGCATTGTGACAAAGATTCTATGTCAGCTGGGTGTGGCAGCCAGGCGCCTCCTAGGGGATGGGGAGCCTGTCAGCCCCGGGCCTCTCACTGCCTGCTGTCCCTGCGGTCACCAGCCAGGCCTCTGAATATTGGTCAAACCATGCCCAGACTTGGGGCCAATTTGGCCCAAAGTCTTGAAAAGACAAGTCGGGAAGAAAGATATGGGACAGAGGGAGAATGCGAAGGGAGCAGGAGAAAGGGAAGGAAGAATAAAAAGTAGTGTTGGGCTTCAGGAGTGAGATGCAGGCATTGCAGGAAAAGAGGCAGGAAGCAGGAGAGTGAGAGAAAAGGAAAGTAGAGACATGCAGCCAGACAAGGGGTTAGTGAGGGAGGATGGGACAGAGAACAGGATGAGAAGGAAATAAGGCAAGGCAAGGACAGGCAAGGACAGGCAAAGCAAGGCTAAGCTGCAGGACATTTTTTGGCTTTATAGTTTCTAGCACATTCGTCTTCAGACTAGGAGTAAGGCCATAAGACCGTATGGATTAGGCCCAAGCAAAAACCCCAGCTACTTGACACACTAAGACTAAGCCTAAAATACGCAGATCTCTCCATAAGGATGGTTTTTATACTGTGGTTCCACAATCTGCTGGCAGGACAAAAAAATAATCTGCAGATTCCTTAGGCTGAGTCATGGTGCTTTGGTGCAGGGACCATGCATATCATGGGAATATTTCACCATTTCTGCTCTGGTTTTCAGAGTATGACACCAAAACACCCACCTGATGATATCCTTTCAAGAGCAGAGGCAGCAACTTGCAGAATTCCGCTTCTTTGGGGAAGTGAGAAATTGCTGAGCTGCCACCAAGTCCTGCAGTGTCCCTGTCACCTGCAGAGTCACCACATACTCGCCACGGTAGCGGGCATTGTGACAAAGGTTCTATGTCAGCTGGGTGTGGCAGCCAGGCGCCCCCTAGGGGATGGGGAGCCTGTCAGCCCCGGGCCTGTCACTGCCTGCTGTCCCTGCTGTCACCAGCCAGGCCTCTGAATATTGGTCAAACCATGCCCAGACTTGGGGCCAATTTGGCCCAAAGTCTTGAAAAGACAAGTCGGGAAGAAAGATATGGGACAGAGGGAGAAAGCGAAGGGAGCAGGAGAAAGGGAAGGAAGAATAAAAAGTAGTGTTGGGCTTCAGGAGTGAGATGGAGGAATTGCAGGAAAAGAGGCAGGAAGCAGGAGAGTGAGAGAAAAGGAAAGTAGAGACATGCAGCCAGACGAGGGGTTAGTGAGGGAGGATGGGACAGAGAACAGGATGAGAAGGAAATAAGGCAAGGCAAGGACCGGCAAGGACAGGCAAAGCAAGGCTAAGCTGCAGGACATTTTTTCGCTTTATAGCTTCTAGCACATTCGTCTTCAGACTAGGAGTAAGGCCATAAGACCGTATGGATTAGGCCCAAGCAAAAACCCCAGCTACTTGAGACACTAAGACTAAGCCTAAAATACGCAGATCTCTCCCTAAGGATGGTTTTTATACTGTGGTTCCACAATCTGCTGGCAGTACAAAAAAATAAGCTGCAGATCTCCTTAGGCTGAGTCACGGTGCTTTGGTGCAGGGACCATGCATATCATGGGAATATTTCAACATTTCTGCTCTGGTTTTCAGAGTATGACACCAAAACACCCACCTGATGATATCCTTTCAAGAGCAAAGGCAGCAATTTGCAGAATTCCGCTTCTTTGGGGAAGTGAGAAATTGCTGAGCTGACACCAAGTCCTGCAGTGTCCCTGTCACCTGCAGAGTCACCACATACTCGCCACGGTAGCGGGCATTGTGACAAAGGTTCTATGTCAGCTGGGTGTGGCAGCCAGGCGCCCCCTAGGGGATGGGGAGCCTGTCAGCCCAGGGCCTTTCACTGCCTGCTGTCCCTGCTGTCACCAGCCAGGCCTCTGAATATTGGTCAAACCATGCCCAGACTTGGGGCCAATTTGGCCCAAAGTCTTGAAAAGACAAGTAGGGAAGAAAGATATGGGACAGAGGGAGAATGCGAAGGGAGCAGGAGAAAGGGAAGGAAGAATAAAAAGTAGTGTTGGGCTTCAGGAGTGAGATGGAGGAATTGCAGGAAAAGAGGCAGGAAGCAGGAGAGTGAGAGAAAAGGAAAGACGAGACATGCAGCCAGACGAGGGATTAGTGAGAGAGGATGGGACAGAGAACAGGATGAGAAGGAAATAAGGCAAGGAAAGGACAGGCAAGGACAGGCAAAGCAAGGCTAAGCTGCAGGACATTTTTTGGTTTTATAGTTTCTAGCACATTCGTCTTCAGACTAGGAGTAAGGCCATAAGACCGTATGGATTAGGCCCAAGCAAAAACCCCAGCTACTTGACACACTAAGACTAAGCCTAAAATACGCAGATCTCTCCATAAGGATGGTTTTTATACTGTGGTTCCACAATCTGCTGGCAGGACAAAAAAATAAGCTGCAGATCTCCTTAGGCTGAGTCATGGTGCTTTGGTGCAGGGACCATGCATATCATGGGAATATTTCACCATTTCTGCTCTGGTTTTCAGAGTATGACACCAAAACACCCACGGGATGATATCCTTTCAAGAGCAAAGGCAGCAATTTGCAGAATTCCGCTTCTTTGGGGAAGTGAGAAATTGCTGAGCTGCCACCAAGTCCTGCAGTGTCCCTGTCACCTGCAGAGTCACCACATACTCGCCACGGTAGCGGGCATTGTGACAAAGGTTCTATGTCAGCTGGGTGTGGCAGCCAGGCGCCCCCAAGGGGATGGGGAGCCTGTCAGCCCCGGGCCTGTCACTGCCTGCTGTCCCTGCTGTCACCAGCCAGGCCTCTGAATATTGGTCAAACCATGCCCAGACTTGGGGCCAATTTGGCCCAAAGTCTTGAAAAGACAAGTCGGGAAGAAAGATATGGGACAGAGGGAGAAAGCGAAGGGAGCAGGAGAAAGGGAAGGAAGAATAAAAAGTAGTGTTGGGCTTCAGGAGTGAGATGGAGGAATTGCAGGAAAAGAGGCAGGAAGCAGGAGAGTGAGAGAAAAGGAAAGTAGAGACATGCAGCCAGACGAGGGGTTAGTGAGGGAGGATGGGACAGAGAACAGGATGAGAAGGAAATAAGGCAAGGCAAGGACAAGCAAGGACAGGCAAAGCAAGGCTAAGCTGCAGGACATTTTTTCGCTTTATAGCTTCTAGCACATTCGTCTTCAGACTAGGAGTAAGGCCATAAGACCGTATGGATTAGGCCCAAGCAAAAACCCCAGCTACTTGAGACACTAAGACTAAGCCTAAAATACGCAGATCTCTCCCTAAGGATGGTTTTTATACTGTGGTTCCACAATCTGCTGGCAGTACAAAAAAATAAGCTGCAGATCTCCTTAGGCTGAGTCACGGTGCTTTGGTGCAGGGACCATGCATATCATGGGAATATTTCACCATTTCTGCTCTGGTTTTCAGAGTATGACACCAAAACACCCACCTGATGATATCCTTTCAAGAGCAAAGGCAGCAATTTGCAGAATTCCGCTTCTTTGGGGAAGTGAGAAATTGCTGAGCTGACACCAAGTCCTGCAGTGTCCCTGTCACCTGCAGAGTCACCACATACTCGCCACGGTAGCGGGCATTGTGACAAAGATTCTATGTCAGCTGGGTGTGGCAGCCAGGCGCCTCCTAGGGGATGGGGAGCCTGTCAGCCCCGGGCCTCTCACTGCCTGCTGTCCCTGCTGTCACCAGCCAGGCCTCTGAATATTGGTCAAACCATGCCCAGACTTGGGGCCAATTTGGCCCAAAGTCTTGAAAAGACAAGTCGGGAAGAAAGATATGGGACAGAGGGAGAAAGCGAAGGAAGCAGGAGAAAGGGAAGGAAGAATAAAAAGTAGTGTTGGGCTTCAGGAGTGAGATGGAGGCATTGCAGGAAAAGAGGCAGGAAGCAGGAGAGTGAGAGAAAAGGAAAGTAGAGACATGCAGCCAGACAAGGGGTTAGTGAGGGAGGATGGGACAGAGAACAGGATGAGAAGGAAAGAAGGCAAGGCAAGGACAGGCAAGGACAGGCAAAGCAAGGCTAAGCTGCAGGATACTTTTTCGCTTTATAGTTTCTAGCACATTCGTCTTCAGACTAGGAGTAAGGCCATAAGACCGTATGGATTAGGCCCAAGCAAAAACCGCAGCTACTTGAGACACTAAGACTAAGCCTAAAATACGCAGATCTCTCCCTAAGGATGGTTTTTATACTGTGGTTCCACAATCTGCTGGCAGTACAAAAAAATAAGTTGCAGATCTCCTTAGGCTGAGTCACGGTGCTTTGGTGCAGGGACCATGCATATCATGGGAATATTTCACCATTTCTGCTCTGGTTTTCAGAGTATGACACCAAAACACCCACCTGATGATATCCTTTCAAGAGCAAAGGCAGCAATTTGCAGAATTCCGCTTCTTTGGGGAAGTGAGAAATTGCTGAGCTGACACCAAGTCCTGCAGTGTCCCTGTCACCTGCAGAGTCACCACATACTCGCCACGGTAGCGGGCATTGTGACAAAGGTTCTATGTCAGCTGGGTGTGGCAGCCAGGCGCCTCCTAGGGGATGGGGAGCCTGTCAGCCCCGGGCCTCTCACTGCCTGCTGTCCCTGCGGTCACCAGCCAGGCCTCTGAATATTGGTCAAACCATGCCCAGACTTGGGGCCAATTTGGCCCAAAGTCTTGAAAAGACAAGTAGGGAAGAAAGATATGGGACAGAGGGAGAAAGCGAAGGGAGCAGGAGAAAGGGAAGGAAGAATAAAAAGTAGTGTTGGGCTTCAGGAGTGAGATGGAGGAATTGCAGGAAAAGAGGCAGGAAGCAGGAGAGTGAGAGAAAAGGAAAGACGAGACATGCAGCCAGACGAGGGATTAGTGAGAGAGGATGGGACAGAGAACAGGATGAGAAGGAAATAAGGCAAGGAAAGGACAGGCAAGGACAGGCAAAGCAAGGCTAAGCTGCAGGACATTTTTTGGTTTTATAGTTTCTAGCACATTCGTCTTCAGACTAGGAGTAAGGCCATAAGACCGTATGGATTAGGCCCAAGCAAAAACCCCAGCTACTTGACACACTAAGACTAAGCCTAAAATACGCAGATCTCTCCATAAGGATGGTTTTTATACTGTGGTTCCACAATCTGCTGGCAGGACAAAAAAATAAGCTGCAGATCTCCTTAGGCTGAGTCATGGTGCTTTGGTGCAGGGACCATGCATATCATGGGAATATTTCACCATTTCTGCTCTGGTTTTCAGAGTATGACACCAAAACACCCACGGGATGATATCCTTTCAAGAGCAAAGGCAGCAATTTGCAGAATTCCGCTTCTTTGGGGAAGTGAGAAATTGCTGAGCTGCCACCAAGTCCTGCAGTGTCCCTGTCACCTGCAGAGTCACCACATACTCGCCACGGTAGCGGGCATTGTGACAAAGGTTCTATGTCAGCTGGGTGTGGCAGCCAGGCGCCCCCAAGGGGATGGGGAGCCTGTCAGCCCCGGGCCTGTCACTGCCTGCTGTCCCTGCTGTCACCAGCCAGGCCTCTGAATATTGGTCAAACCATGCCCAGACTTGGGGCCAATTTGGCCCAAAGTCTTGAAAAGACAAGTCGGGAAGAAAGATATGGGACAGAGGGAGAAAGCGAAGGGAGCAGGAGAAAGGGAAGGAAGAATAAAAAGTAGTGTTGGGCTTCAGGAGTGAGATGGAGGAATTGCAGGAAAAGAGGCAGGAAGCAGGAGAGTGAGAGAAAAGGAAAGTAGAGACATGCAGCCAGACGAGGGGTTAGTGAGGGAGGATGGGACAGAGAACAGGATGAGAAGGAAATAAGGCAAGGCAAGGACAAGCAAGGACAGGCAAAGCAAGGCTAAGCTGCAGGACATTTTTTCGCTTTATAGCTTCTAGCACATTCGTCTTCAGACTAGGAGTAAGGCCATAAGACCGTATGGATTAGGCCCAAGCAAAAACCCCAGCTACTTGAGACACTAAGACTAAGCCTAAAATACGCAGATCTCTCCCTAAGGATGGTTTTTATACTGTGGTTCCACAATCTGCTGGCAGTACAAAAAAATAAGCTGCAGATCTCCTTAGGCTGAGTCACGGTGCTTTGGTGCAGGGACCATGCATATCATGGGAATATTTCACCATTTCTGCTCTGGTTTTCAGAGTATGACACCAAAACACCCACCTGATGATATCCTTTCAAGAGCAAAGGCAGCAATTTGCAGAATTCCGCTTCTTTGGGGAAGTGAGAAATTGCTGAGCTGACACCAAGTCCTGCAGTGTCCCTGTCACCTGCAGAGTCACCACATACTCGCCACGGTAGCGGGCATTGTGACAAAGATTCTATGTCAGCTGGGTGTGGCAGCCAGGCGCCTCCTAGGGGATGGGGAGCCTGTCAGCCCCGGGCCTCTCACTGCCTGCTGTCCCTGCGGTCACCAGCCAGGCCTCTGAATATTGGTCAAACCATGCCCAGACTTGGGGCCAATTTGGCCCAAAGTCTTGAAAAGACAAGTCGGGAAGAAAGATATGGGACAGAGGGAGAAAGCGAAGGAAGCAGGAGAAAGGGAAGGAAGAATAAAAAGTAGTGTTGGGCTTCAGGAGTGAGATGGAGGCATTGCAGGAAAAGAGGCAGGAAGCAGGAGAGTGAGAGAAAAGGAAAGTAGAGACATGCAGCCAGACAAGGGGTTAGTGAGGGAGGATGGGACAGAGAACAGGATGAGAAGGAAAGAAGGCAAGGCAAGGACAGGCAAGGACAGGCAAAGCAAGGCTAAGCTGCAGGATACTTTTTCGCTTTATAGTTTCTAGCACATTCGTCTTCAGACTAGGAGTAAGGCCATAAGACCGTATGGATTAGGCCCAAGCAAAAACCGCAGCTACTTGAGACACTAAGACTAAGCCTAAAATACGCAGATCTCTCCCTAAGGATGGTTTTTATACTGTGGTTCCACAATCTGCTGGCAGTACAAAAAAATAAGTTGCAGATCTCCTTAGGCTGAGTCACGGTGCTTTGGTGCAGGGACCATGCATATCATGGGAATATTTCACCATTTCTGCTCTGGTTTTCAGAGTATGACACCAAAACACCCACCTGATGATATCCTTTCAAGAGCAAAGGCAGCAATTTGCAGAATTCCGCTTCTTTGGGGAAGTGAGAAATTGCTGAGCTGACACCAAGTCCTGCAGTGTCCCTGTCACCTGCAGAGTCACCACATACTCGCCACGGTAGCGGGCATTGTGACAAAGGTTCTATGTCAGCTGGGTGTGGCAGCCAGGCGCCTCCTAGGGGATGGGGAGCCTGTCAGCCCCGGGCCTCTCACTGCCTGCTGTCCCTGCGGTCACCAGCCAGGCCTCTGAATATTGGTCAAACCATGCCCAGACTTGGGGCCAATTTGGCCCAAAGTCTTGAAAAGACAAGTAGGGAAGAAAGATATGGGACAGAGGGAGAAAGCGAAGGGAGCAGGAGAAAGGGAAGGAAGAATAAAAAGTAGTGTTGGGCTTCAGGAGTGAGATGGAGGAATTGCAGGAAAAGAGGCAGGAAGCAGGAGAGTGAGAGAAAAGGAAAGTAGAGACATGCAGCCAGACGAGGGGTTAGTGAGGGAGGATGGGACAGAGAACAGGATGAGAAGGAAAGAAGGCAAGGCAAGGACAGGCAAGGACAGGCAAAGCAAGGCTAAGCTGCAGGACATTTTTTCGCTTTATAGCTTCTAGCACATTCGTCTTCAGACTAGGAGTAAGGCCATAAGACCGTATGGATTAGGCCCAAGCAAAAACCCCAGCTACTTGAGACACTAAGACTAAGCCTAAAATACGCAGATCTCTCCATAAGGATGGTTTTTATACTGTGGTTCCACAATCTGCTGGCAGTACAAAAAAATAAGCTGCAGATCTCCTTAGGCTGAGTCACGGTGCTTTGGTGCAGGGACCATGCATATCATGGGAATATTTCACCATTTCTGCTCTGGTTTTCAGAGTATGACACCAAAACACCCACCTGATGATATCCTTTCAAGAGCAAAGGCAGCAATTTGCAGAATTCCGCTTCTTTGGGGAAGTGAGAAATTGCTGAGCTGACACCAAGTCCTGCAGTGTCCCTGTCACCTGCAGAGTCACCACATACTCGCCACGGTAGCGGGCATTGTGACAAAGGTTCTATGTCAGCTGGGTGTGGCAGCCAGGCGCCTCCTAGGGGATGGGGAGCCTGTCAGCCCCAGGCCTTTCACTGCCTGCTGTCCCTGCGGTCACCAGCCAGGCCTCTGAAAATTGGTCAAACCATGCCCAGACTTGGGGCCAATTTGGCCCAAAGTCTTGAAAAGACAAGTAGGGAAGAAAGATATGGGACAGAGGGAGAATGCGAAGGGAGCAGGAGAAAGGGAAGGAAGAATAAAAAGTAGTGTTGGGCTTCAGGAGTGAGATGGAGGAATTGCAGGAAAAGAGGCAGGAAGCAGGAGAGTGAGAGAAAAGGAAAGACGAGACATGCAGCCAGACGAGGGATTAGTGAGAGAGGATGGGACAGAGAACAGGATGAGAAGGAAATAAGGCAAGGCAAGGACCGGCAAGGACAGGCAAAGCAAGGCTAAGCTGCAGGACATTTTTTCGCTTTATAGCTTCTAGCACATTCGTCTTCAGACGAGGAGTAAGGCCATAAGACCGTATGGATTAGGCCCAAGCAAAAACCCCAGCTACTTGAGACACTAAGACTAAGCCTAAAATACGCAGATCTCTCCCTAAGGATGGTTTTTATACTGTGGTTCCACAATCTGCTGGCAGTACAAAAAAATAAGCTGCAGATCTCCTTAGGCTGAGTCACGGTGCTTTGGTGCAGGGACCATGCATATCATGGGAATATTTCACCATTTCTGCTCTGGTTTTCAGAGTATGACACCAAAACACCCACCTGATGATATCCTTTCAAGAGCAAAGGCAGCAATTTGCAGAATTCCGCTTCTTTGGGGAAGTGAGAAATTGCTGAGCTGACACCAAGTCCTGCAGTGTCCCTGTCACCTGCAGAGTCACCACATACTCGCCACGGTAGCGGGCATTGTGACAAAGGTTCTATGTCAGCTGGGTGTGGCAGCCAGGCGCCTCCTAGGGGATGGGGAGCCTGTCAGCCCCGGGCCTCTCACTGCCTGCTGTCCCTGCGGTCACCAGCCAGGCCTCTGAATATTGGTCAAACCATGCCCAGACTTGGGGCCAATTTGGCCCAAAGTCTTGAAAAGACAAGTCGGGAAGAAAGATATGGGACAGAGGGAGAAAGCGAAGGGAGCAGGAGAAAGGGAAGGAAGAATAAAAAGTAGTGTTGGGCTTCAGGAGTGAGATGGAGGAATTGCAGGAAAAGAGGCAGGAAGCAGGAGAGTGAGAGAAAAGGAAAGTAGAGACATGCAGCCAGACGAGGGGTTAGTGAGGGAGGATGGGACAGAGAACAGGATGAGAAGGAAATAAGGCAAGGCAAGGACCGGCAAGGACAGGCAAAGCAAGGCTAAGCTGCAGGACATGTTTTCGCTTTATAGTTTCTAGCACATTCGTTTTCAGACTAGGAGTAAGGCCATAAGACCGTATGGATTAGGCCCAAGCAAAAATCCCAGCTACTTGACACACTAAGACTAAGCCTAAAATACGCAGATCTCTCCATAAGGATGGTTTTTATACTGTGCTTCCACAATCTGCTGGCAGTACAAAAAAATAAGCTGCAGATCTCCTTAGGCTGAGTCATGGTGCTTTGGTGCAGGGACCATGCATATCATGGGAATATTTCACCATTTCTGCTCTGGTTTTCAGAGTATGACACCAAAACACCCACCTGATGATATCCTTTGAAGAGCAAAGGCAGCAATTTGCAGAATTCCGCTTCTTTGGGGAAGTGAGAAATTGCTGAGCTGCCACCAAGTCCTGCAGTGTCCCTGTCACCTGCAGAGTCACCACATACTCGCCACGGTAGCAGGCATTGTGACAAAGGTTCTATGTCAGCTGGGTGTGGCAGCCAGGCGCCCCCTAGGGGATGGGGAGCCTGTCAGCCCCGGGCCTGTCACTGCCTGCTGTCCCTGCTGTCACCAGCCAGGCCTCTGAATATTGGTCAAACCATGCCCAGACTTGGGGCCAATTTTGCCCAAAGTCTTGAAAAGACAAGTCGGGAAGAAAGATATTGGACAGAGGTAGAAAGCGAAGGGAGCAGGAGAAAGGGAAGGAAGAATAAAAAGTAGTGTTGGGCTTCAGGAGTGAGATGGAGGAATTGCAGGAAAAGAGGCAGGAAGCAGGAGAGTGAGAGAAAAGGAAAGTAGAGACATGCAGCCAGACGAGGGGTTAGTGAGGGAGGATGGGACAGAGAACAGGATGAGAAGGAAATAAGGCAAGGCAAGGACCGGCAAGGACAGGCAAAGCAAGGCTAAGCTGCAGGACATTTTTTCGCTTTATAGTTTCTAGCACATTCGTCTTCAGACTAGGAGAAAGGCCATAAGACCGTATGGATTAGGCCCAAGCAAAAACCCCAGCTACTTGAGACACTAAGACTAAGCCTAAAATACGCAGATCTCTCCATAAGGATGGTTTTTATACTGTGCTTCCACAATCTGCTGGCAGTACAAAGAAATAAGCTGCAGATCTCCTTAGGCTGAGTCACGGTGCTTTGGTGCAGGGATCATGCATATCATGGGAATATTTCACCATTTCTGCTCTGGTTTTCAGAGTATGACACCAAAACACCCACCTGATGATATCCTTTCAAGAGCAAAGGCAGCAATTTGCAGAATTCCGCTTCTTTGGGGAAGTGAGAAATTGCTGAGCTGCCACCAAGTCCTGCAGTGTCCCTGCCACCTGCAGAGTCACCACATACTCGCCACGGTAGCGGGCATTGTGACAAAGGTTCTATGTCAGCTGGGTGTGGCCGCTAGGCGCCCCCTAGGAGATGGGGAGCCTGTCAGCCCCGGGCCTCTCACTGCCTGCTGTCCCTGCTGTCACCAGCCAGGCCTCTGAAAATTGGTCAAACCATGCCCAGACTTGGGGCCAATTTGGCCCAAAGTCTTGAAAAGACAAGTCGGGAAGAAAGATATGGGACAGAGGGAGAAAGCGAAGGGAGCAGGAGAAAGGGAAGGAAGAATAAAAAGTACTGTTGGGCTTCAGGAGTGAGATGGAGGAATTGCAGGAAAAGAGGCAGGAAGCAGGAGAATGAGAGAAAAGGAAAGTAGAGACATGCAGCCAGACGAGGGGTTAGTGAGGGAGGATGGGACAGAGAACAGGATGAGAAGGAAATAAGGCAAGGCAAGGACAGGCAAGGACAGGCAAAGCAAGGCTAGGCTGCAGGACATGTTATAGCTTTATAGTTTCCAGCACATTCGTCTTCAGACTAGGAGTAAGGCCATAAGACCGTATGGATTAGGCCCAAGCAAAAACCCCAGCTACTTGAGACACTAAGACTAAGCCTAAAATACGCAGATCTCTCCATAAGGATGGTTTTTATACTGTGCTTCCACAATCTGCTGGCAGTACAAAAAAATAAGCTGCAGATCTCCTTAGGCTGAGTCATGGTGCTTTGTTGCACGGACCATGCATATCATGGGAATAGTTCACCATTTCTGCTCTGGTTTTCAGAGTATGACACCAAAACACTCACCTGATGATATCCTTTCAAGAGCAAAGGCAGCAATTTGCAGAATTCCGCTTCTTTGGGGAAGTGAGAAATTGCTGAGCTGCCACCAAGTCCTGCAGTGTCCCTGTCACCTGTAAAGTCATCAGATATTCGCCACGGTAGCGGGCATTGTGACAAAGGTTCTATGTCAGCTGGGTGTGGCAGCCAGGCGCCCCCTAGGGGATGGGGAGCCTGTCAGCCCCGGGCCTGTCACTGCCTGCTGTCCCTGCTGTCACCAGCCAGGCCTCTGAATATTGGTCAAACCATGCCCAGACTTGGGGCCAATTTTGCCCAAAGTCTTGAAAAGACAAGTCGGGAAGAAAGATATGGGACAGAGGGAGAAAGCGAAGGGAGCAGGAGAAAGGGAAGGAAGAATAAAAAGTAGTGTTGGGCTTCAGGAGTGAGATGGAGGAATTGCAGGAAAAGAGGCAGGAAGCAGGAGAGTGAGAGAAAAGGAAAGTAGAGACATGCAGCCAGACGAGGGGTTAGTGAGGGAGGATGGGACAGAGAACAGGATGAGAAGGAAATAAGGCAAGGCAAGGACAGGCAAAGCAAGGCTAAGCTGCAGGACATGTTTTCGCTTTATAGTTTCTAGCACATTCGTCTTCAGACTAGGAGTAAGACCATAAAACCGTATGGATTAGGCCCAAGCAAAAATCCCAGCTACTTGACACACTAAGATTAAGCCTAAAATACGCAGATCTCTCCATAAGGATGGTTTTTATACTGTGGTTCCACAATCTGCTGGCAGTACAAAAAAATAAGCTGCAGATCTCCTTAGGCTGAATCATGATGCTTTGGTGCAGGGACCATGCATATCATGGGAATATTTCAACATTTCTGCTCTGGTTTTCAGAGTATGACACCAGAACACCCACCTGATGATATCCTTTCAAGAGCAAAGGCAGCAATTTGCAGAATTCCGCTTCTTTGGGGAAGTGAGAAATTGCTGAGCTGCCACCAAGTCCTGCAGTGTCCCTGTCACCTGCAGAGTCACCACATACTCGCCACGGTAGCGGGCATTGTGACAAAGGTTCTATGTCAACTGGGTGTGGCCGCCAGGCGCCCCCTAGGGGATTGGGAGCCTGTCAGCCCCGGGCCTGTCACTGCCTGCTGTCCCTGCTGTCACCAGCCAGGCCTCTGAATATTGGTCAAACCATGCCCAGACTTGGGGCCAATTTGGCCCAAAGTCTTGAAAAGACAAGTCGGGAAGAAAGATATGGGACAGAGGGAGAAAGCGAAGGGAGCAGGAGAAAGGGAAGGAAGAATAAAAAGTAGTGTTGGGCTTCAGGAGTGAGATGGAGGAATTGCAGGAAAAGAGGCAGGAAGCAGGAGAGTGAGAGAAAAGGAAAGTAGAGACACGCAGCCAGACGAGGGGTTAGTGAGGGAGGATGGGACAGAGAACAGGATGAGAAGGAAATAAGGCAAGGCAAGGACAGGCAAGGACAGGCAAAGCAAGGCTAAGCTGCAGGACATGTTTTCGCTTTATAGTTTCTAACACATTCGTCTTCAGACTAGGAGTAAGGCCATAAGACCGTATGGATTAGGCCCAAGCAAAAACCCCAGCTACTTGACACACTAAGACTAAGCCTAAAATACGCAGATCTCTCCATAAGGATGGTTTTTATACTGTGCTTCCACAATCTGCTGGCAGTACAAAAAAATAAGCTGCAGATCTCCTTAGGCTTAGTCACGGTGCTTTGGTGCAGGGACCATGCATATCATGGGAATAGTTCACCATTTCTGCTCTGGTTTTCAGAGTATGACACCAAAACACTCACCTGATGATATCCTTTCAAGAGCAAAGGCAGCAATTTGCAGAATTCCGCTTCTTTGGGGAAGGGAGAAATTGCTGAGCTGCCACCAAGTCCTGCGGTGTCCCTGTCACCTGTAAAGTCACCAGATATTCGCCACGGTAGCGGGCATTGTGACAAAGGTTCTATGTCAGCTGGGTGTGGCAGCCAGGCGCCCCCTAGGGGATGGGGAGCCTGTCGGCCCCGGGCCTGTCACTGCCTGCTGTCCCTGCTGTCACCAGCCAGGCCTCTGAAAATTGGTCAAACCATGCCCAGACTTGGGGCCAATTTGGCCCAAAGTCTTGAAAAGACAAGTCGGGAAGAAAGATATGGGACAGAGGGAGAAAGCGAAGGGAGCAGGAGAAAGGGAAGGAAGAATAAAAAGTAGTGTTGGGCTTCAGGAGTGAGATGGAGGAATTGCAGGAAAAGAGGCAGGAAGCAGGAGAGTGAGAGAAAAGGAAAGTAGAGACATGCAGCCAGACGAGGGGTTAGTGAGGGAGGATGGGACAGAGAACAGGATGAGAAGGAAATAAAGCAAGGCAAGGACAGGCAAGGACAGGCAAAGCAAGGCTAAGCTGCAGGACATTTTTTCGCTTTATAGTTTCTAGCACATTCGTCTTCAGACTAGGAGTAAGGCCATAAGACCGTATGGATTAGGCCCAAGCAAAAACCCCAGCTACTTGACACACTAAGACTAAGCCTAAAATACGCAGATCTCTCCATAAGGATGGTTTTTATACTGTGGTTCCACAATCTGCTGGCAGTACAAAGAAATAAGCTGCAGATCTCCTTAGGCTGAGTCACGGTGCTTTGGTGCAGGGACCATGCATATCATGGGAATAGTTCACCATTTCTGCTCTGGTTTTCAGAGTATGACACCAAAACACCCACCTGATGATATCCTTTCAAGAGCAAAGGCAGCAATTTGCAGAATTCCGCTTCTTTGGGGAAGTGAGAAATTGCTGAGCTGCCACCAAGTCCTGCAGTGTCCCTGTCACCTGCAGAGTCACCACATACTCGCCACGGTAGCGGGCATTGTGACAAAGGTTCTATGTCAGCTGGGTGTGGCAGCCAGGCGCCCCCTAGGGGATGGGGAGCCTGTCAGCCCCGGGCCTGTCACTGCCTGCTGTCCCTGCGGTCACCAGCCAGGCCTCTGAAAATTGGTCAAACCATGCCCAGACTTGGGGCCAATTTTGCCCAAAGTCTTGAAAAGACAAGTCGGGAAGAAAGATATGGGACAGAGGGAGAAAGCGAAGGGAGGAGGAGAAAGGGAAGGAAGAATAAAAAGTAGTGTTGGGCTTCAGGAGTGAGATGGAGGCATTGCAGGAAAAGAGGCAGGAAGCAGGAGAGTGATAGAAAAGGAAAGACGAGACATGCAGCCAGACGAGGGTTTAGTGAGAGAGGATGGGACAGAGAACAGGATGAGAAGGAAATAAGGCAAGGCAAGGACAGGCAAGGCAAGGCTAGGCTGCAGGACATCTTATAGCTTTATAGTTTCCAGCACATTCGTCTTCAGACTAGGAGTAAGGCCATAAGTCCGTATGGATTAGGCCCAAGCAAAAACCCCAGCTACTTGAGACACTAAGACTAAGCCTAAAATACGCAGATCTCTCCATAAGGATGGTTTTTATACTGTGCTTCCACAATCTGCTAGCAGTACAAAAAAATAAGCTGCAGATCTCCTTAGGCTGAGTCATGGTGCTTTGGTGCAGGGACCATGCATATCATGGGAATATTTCACCATTTCTGCTCTGGTTTTCAGAGTATGACACCAAAACACCCACCTGATGATATCCTTTCAAGAGCAAAGGCAGCAATTTGCAGAATTCCGCTTCTTTGGGGAAGTGAGAAATTGCTGAGCTGCCACCAAGTCCTGCAGTGTCCCTGTCACCTGCAGAGTCACCACATACTCGCCACGGTAGTGGGCATTGTGACAAAGGTTCTATGTCAGCTGGGTGTGGCAGCCAGGTGCCCCCTAGGGGATGGGGAGCCTGTCAGCCCCGGGCCTGTCACTACCTGCTGTCCCTGCTGTCACCAGCCAGGCCTCTGAATATTGGTCAAACCATGCCCAGACTTGGGGCCAATTTGGCCCAAAGTCTTGAAAAGACAAGTCGGGAAGAAAGATATGGGACAGAGGGAGAAAGCGAAGGGAGCAGGAGAAAGGGAAGGAAGAATAAAAAGTAGTGTTGGGCTTCAGGAGTGAGATGGAGGAATTGCAGGAAAAGATGCAGGAAGCAGGAGAGTGAGAGAAAAGGAAAGTAGAGACATGCAGCCAGACGAGGGGTTAGTGAGGGAGGATGGGACAGAGAACAGGATGAGAAGGAAATAAGGCAAGGCAAGGACAGGCAAGGACAGGCAAAGCAAGGCTAAGCTGCAGGACATTTTTTTGCTTTATAGTTTCTAGCACATTCGTCTTCAGACTAGGAGTAAGGCCATAAGACCGTATGGATTAGGCCCAAGCAGAAACCCCAGCTACTTGAGACACTTAGACTAAGCCTAAAATACGCAGATCTCTCCATAAGGATGGTTTCTATACTGTGGTTCCACAATCTGCTGGCAGTACAAAAATATAAGCTGCAGATCTCCTTAGGCTGAGTCATGCTGCTTTGGTGCAGGGACCATGCATATCATGGGAATATTTCACCATTTCTGCTCTGGTTTTCAGAGTATGACACCAAAACACCCACCTGATGATATCCTTTCAAGAGCAAAGGCAGCAATTTGCAGAATTCCGCTTCTTTGGGGAAGTGAGAAATTACTGAGCTGACACCAAGTCCTGCAGTGTCCCTGTCACCTGCAGAGTCACTACATACTCGCCACGGTAGCGGGCATTGTGACAAAGGTTCTATGTCAGCTGGGTGTGGCAGCCAGGCGCCCCCTAGGGGATGGGGAGCCTGTCAGCCCCGGGCCTGTCACTGCCTGCTGTCCCTGCTGTCAGCAGCCAGGCCTCTGAAAATTGGTCAAACCATGCCCAGACTTGGGGCCAGTTTGGCCCAAAGTCTTGAAAAGGCAAGTCGGGAAGAAAGATATGGGACAGAGGGAGAAAGCGAAGGGAGCAGGAGAAAGGGAAGGAAGAATAAAAAGTAGTGTCGGGCTGCAGGATTGAGATGGAGGAATTGCCATTAAAGAGGCAGGAAGCAGGAGATTGAGTGAAAAGGAAAGACATGCAGCCAGACGAGGGGTTAGTGAGAGAGGATGGGACAGAGAACAGGATGAGAATGAAATAAGGCAAGGCAAGGACAGGCAAGGCAAGGCTAGGCTGCAGGACATTTTTTCGCTTTATAGTTTCTAAAACATTCGTCTTCAGACTAGGAGTAACGCCATAAGACCGTATGGATTAGGCCCAAGCAAAAACCCCAGCTACTTGAGACACTTAGACTAAGCCTAAAATACGCAGATCTCTCCATAAGGATGGTTTTTATACTGTGCTTCCACAATCTGCTGGCAGTACAAAAAAATAAGCTGCAGATCTCCTTAGGCTGAGTCATGGTGCTTTGGTGCAGGGACCATGCATATCATGGGAATATTTCACCATTTCTGCTCTGGTTTTCAGAGTATGACACCAAAACACCCACCTGATGATATCCTTTCAAGAGCAAAGGCAGCAATTTGCAGAATTCCGCTTCTTTGGGGAATTGAGAAATTGCTGAGCTGCCACCAAGTCCTGCAGTGTCCCTGTCACCTGCAGAGTCACCGCATCCTCACCACGGTAGCGGGCATTGTGACAAAGGTTCTATGTCAGAAGGGTTTGGCAGCCATGCACCCCCTAGGGGATGGGGAGCCTGTCAGCCCCAGGCCTCTCACTGCCTGCTGTCCCTGCTGTCACCAGCCAGGCCTCTGAAAATTGGTCAAACCATGCCCAGACTTGGGGCCAATTTGGCCCAAAGTCTTGAAAAGACAAGTCGGGAAGAAAGATATGGGACAGAGGGAGAAAGTGAAGGGAGCAGGAGAAAGGGAAGGAAGAATAGAAAGTAGTGTTGGGCTGCAGGACTGAGATGGAGGAATTGCAGGAAAAGAGGGAGGAAGTAGGAGAGTGGTAGAAAAGGAAAGAAGAGACATGCAGCTAGAAGAGGGGTTATTGAGAGAGGATGGGACAGAGAACAGGATGAGAAGGAAATAAGGCAAGACAAGGATAGGCAAGGACAGGCAAAGCAAGGCTAGGCTACAGGACATTTTTTCGCTTTGTAGTTTCTAGCACATTCGCCTTCAGACTAGGAGTAAGGCCATAAGACCGTATGGATTAGGCCCAAGCAAAAACCCCAGCTACTTGAGACACTTAGACTAAGCCTAAAATACGCAGATCTCTCCATAAGGGTGGTTTTTATACTGTGCTTCCACAATCTGCTGGCAGTACAAAAAAATAAGCTGCAGATCTCCTTAGGCTGAGTCATCGTGCTTTGGTGCAGGGACCATGCATATCATGGGAATATTTCACCATTTCTGCTCTGGTTTTCAGAGTATGACACCAAAACACTCACCTGATGATATCCTTTCAAGAGCAAAGGCAGCAATTTGCAGAATTCCGCTTCTTTGGGGAAGTGAGAAATTACTGAGCTGACACCAAGTCCTGCAGTGTCCCTGTCACCTGCAGAGTCACCACATACTCGCCACGGTAGCGGGCATTGTGACAAAGGTTCTATGTCAGCTGGGTGTGGCAGCCAGGCGCCCCCTAGGGGATGGGGAGCCTGTTAGCCCCGGGCCTCTCACTGCCTGCTGTCCCTGCTGTCACCAGCCAGGCCTCTGAAAATTGGTCAAACCATGCCCAGACTTGGGGCCAATTTGGCCCAAAGTCTTGAAAAGACAAGTCGGGAAGAAAGATATGGGACAGAGGGAGAAAGCGAAGGGAGCAGGAGAAAGGGAAGGAAGAATAAAAAGTAGTGTTGGGCTGCAGGAGTGAGATGGAGGAATTACAGGAAAAGAGGTAGGAAGCAGGAGAGTGAGAGAAAAGGAAAGACGAGACATGCAGCCAGACGAGGGGTTAGTGAGAGGAGATTGGACAGAGGACAGGATGAGAAGGAAATAAGGCAAGGCAAGGAAGGCAAGGCAAGGCTAGGCTGCAGGACATTTTTTTGCTTTATAGTTTCTAAAACATTCGTCTTCAGACTAGGAGTAAGGCCATAAGACCGTATGGATTAGGCCCAAGCAAAAACCCCAGCTACTTGAGACACTTAGACTAAGCCTAAAATATGCAGATCTCTCCATAAGGATGGTTTTTATACTGTGCTTCCACAATCTGCTGGCAGTACAAAAATATAAGCTGCAGATCTCCTTAGGCTGAGTCATGGTGCATTGGTGCAGGGACCATGCATATCATGGGAATATTTCACCATTTCTGCTCTGGTTTTCAGAGTATGACACCAAAACACCCACCTGATGATATCCTTTCAAGAACAAAGGCAGCAGTTTGCAGAATTCCGCTTCTTTAAGGAAGTGAGAAATTACTGAGCTGACACCAAGTCCTGCAGTGTCCCTGTCACCTGCAGGGTCACCACATACTCGCCACGGAAGCGGGCATAGTGACAAAGGTTCTATGTCAGCTGGGTGTGGCAGCCAGGCGCCCCCTAGGGGATGGGGAGCCTGTTAGCCCCGGGCCTGTCACTGCCTGCTGTCCCTGCTGTCACCAGCCAGGCCTCTGAAAATTGGTCAAACCATGCCCAGACTTGGGGCCAATTTGGCCCAAAGTCTTGAAAAGGTAAGTCGGGAAGAAAGATATGGGACAGAGGGAGAAAGCGAAGGGAGCAGGAGAAAGGGAAGGAAGAATAGAAAGTAGTGTTGGGCTGCAGGAGTGAGATGGAGGAATTGCAGGAAAAGAGGGAGGAAGTAGGAGAGTGATAGAAAAGGAAAGACGAGACATGCAGCTAGAAGAGGGGTTAGTGAGAGAAGATGGGACAGAGAAAAGGATGAGAAGGAAATAAGGCAAGGCAAGGACAGGCAAGGACAGGCAAAGCAAGGCTAGGCTGCAGGACACTTTTTTCGCTTTGTAGTTTCTAGCACATTCGTCTTCAGACTAGGAGTAAGGCCATAAGACCGTATGGATTAGGCCCAAGCAAAAACCCCAGCTACTTGAGACACATAGACTAAGCCTAAAATACGCAGATCTCTCCATAAGGATGGTTTTTATACTGTGCTTCCACAATCTGCTGGCAGTACAAAAAAATAAGCTGCAGATCTCCTTAGGCTGAGTCATGGTGCTTTTTTGCAGGGACCATGCATATCATGGGAATATTTCACCATTTCTGCTCTGGTTTTCAGTGTATGACACCAAAACACCCACCTGATGATATCCTTTCAAGAGCAAAGGCAGCAACTTGCAGAATTCCGCTTCTCTGGCGAACTGAGAAATTGCTGAGCTGCCACCAAGTCCTGCAGTGTCCCTGTCACCTGCAGAGTCACCACATACTCGCAACGGTAACGAGCATCGTGACAAAGGTTCTATGTCAGCTGGGTGTGGCAGCCAGGAGCCCCCTAGGGGATGGGGAGCCTGTCAGCCCCGGGCCTGTCACTGCCTGCTGTCCCTGCTGTCACCAGCCAGGCCTCTGAAAATTGGTCAAACCCTGGCCAGACTTGGGGCCAGTGTGGCCCAAAGTCTTGAAAAGACAAGTCAGGAAGGAAGATATGGGACAGAGGGAGAAAGCGAAGGGAGCAGGAGAAAGGGAAGGAAGAATAAAAAGTAGTGTTGGGCTGCAGGAGTGAGATGGAGGAATTGCAAGAAAAGAGTCAGGAAGCAGAGGAGTGAGATAAAAGGAAAGAAGAGACATGCGGCCAGACGAGGGGTTAGTGAGAGAGGATGGGACAGAGAACAGGATGAGAAGGAAATAAGGCAAGGCAAGGACAGGCAAGGACAGGCAAAGCAAGGGTAGGCTGCAGGACATTTTTTCGCTTTATAGTTTCTAGCACATTCGTCTCCAGACTAGGAGTAAGGCCATAAGACCGTATGGATTAGGCCCAAGCAAAAACCCCAGCTACTTGAGACATTCAGGATAAGCCTAAAATACGCAGATCTCTCCATAAGGATGGTTTTTATACTGTGCTTCCACAATCTGCTGGCAGTACAAAAAAATAAGCTGCAGATCTCCTTAGGCTGAGTCATGGTGCTTTGGTGCAGGGACCATGCATATCATGGGAATATTTCACCATTTCTGCTCTGGTTTTCAGAGTATGACACCAAAACACCCACCTGATGATATCCTTTCAAGAGCAAAGGCAGCAATTTGCAGAATTCCGCTTCTTTGGGGAAGTGAGAAATTACTGAGCTGACACCAAGTCCTGCAGTGTCCCTGTCACCTGCAGAGTCACCACATACTCGCCACGGTAGCGGGCATTGTGACAAAGGTTCTATGTCAGCTGGGTGTGGCAGCCAGGCGCCCCCTAGAGGATGGGGAGCCTGTCAGCCCCGGGCCTGTGACTGCCTGCTGTCCCTGCTGTCACCAGCCAGGCCTCTGAAAATTGGTCAAACCATGCCCAGACTTGGGGCCAATTTGGCCCAAAGTCTTGAAAAGACAAGTCGGGAAGAAAGATATGGGACAGAGGGAGAAAGCTAAGGGAGCAGGAGAAAGGGAAGGAAGAATAGAAAGTAGTGTTGGGCTGCAGGAGTGAGATGGAGGAATTGCAGGAAAAGAGGGAGGAAGTAGGAGAGTGATAGAAAAGGAAAGACGAGACATGCAGCCAGACGAGGGGTTAGTGAGAGAGGATGGGACAGAGAACAGGATGAGAAGGAAATAAGGCAAGGCAAGGACAGGCAAGAACAGGCAAAGCAAGGCTAGGCTGCAGGACATTTTTTTGGTTTATAGTTTATACCATATTCGTCTTCAGACTTGGAGTAAGGCCATAAGACCGTATGGATAAGGCCCAAGCAAAAACCCCAGCTACTTGAGACACTTAGACTAAGCCTCAAATACGCAGATCTCTCCATAAGGATGGTTTTTATACTGTGCTTCCACAAACTGCTGGCAGTACAAAAAAATAAGCTGCAGATCTCCTTAGGCTGAGTCATGGTGCTTTGGTGCAGGGACCATGCATATCATGGGAATATTTCACCATATCTGCTCTGGTTTTCAGAGTATGACACCAAAACACCCACCTGATGATATCCTTTAAAGAGCAAAGGCAGCAATTTGCAGAATTCCGTTTCTTTGGGGAACTGAGAAATTGCTGAGCTGACACCAAGTCCTGCAGTGTCCCTGTCACCTGCAGAGTCACCACATACTCGCCACGGTAGCGGGCATTGTGACAGAGGCTCTATGTCAGCTGGGTGTGGCAGCCAGGCGCCCCCTAGGGGATGGGGAGCCTGCCAGCCCCGGGCCTGTCACTGCCTGCTGTCCCTGCTGTCACCAGCCAGGCCTCTGAAAATTGGTCAAACCATGCCCAGACTTGGGGCCAATTTGCCCCAAAGTCTTGAAAAGACAAGTCAGGAAGAAAGATATGGGACAGAGGGAGAAAGCGAAGGGAGCAGGAGAAAGGGAAGGAAGAATAAAAAGTAGTGTTGGGCTGCAGGAGTGAGATGGAGGAATTGCCATTGAAGAGGCAGCAGCAGGAGAGTGAGAGAAAAGGAAAGAAGAGACATGCAACCAGACGAGGGGTTAGTGAGAGAGGATGGGACAGAGAACAGGATGAGAAGGAAATAAGGCAAGGCAAGGACAGGCAAGGACAGGCAAAGCAAGGCTAGGCTGCAGGACATTTTTTTGCTTTATATTTTCTAGCACATTCGTCCTCGGACTACGAGGAAAGCCATAAAACCGTATGGATTAGGCCCAAGCAAATACACAGGCTACTTGAGACACTTAGACTAAGCCTAAAATTCGCAGAGTACTCCATAAGGATTGTTTTTATACTGTGCTTCCACAATCTGCTGGCAGTATAAAAACATAAGCTGCAGATCTCTTAGGCTGAGTCATGGTGCTTTGTTGCAGGCACCATGCATATCATGGGAATATTTCACCATTTCTGCTCTGGCTTTCAGAGTATGACACCAAAACACCCACCTGATGATATCCTTTCAAGAGCAAAGGCAGCAACTTGCAGAATTCCGCTTCTTTGGAAAAGTGAGAAATTGCTGAGCTGCCACCAAGTCCTGCAGTGTCCCTGTCACCTGCAGAGTCACCACATACTTGCCACGGTAGCGGGCATTGTGACAGAGGCTCTATGTCAGCTGGGTGTGGCAGCCAGGCGCCCCCTAGGGGATGGGGAGCCTGTCAGCCCCGGGCCTGTGACTGCCTGCTGTCCCTGCTGTCACCAGCCAGGCCTCTGAAAATTGGTCAAACCATGCCCAGACTTGGGGCCAATTTGCCCCAAAGTCTTGAAAAGACAAGTTGGGAAGAAAGATATGGGACAGAGGGAGAAAGCGAAGGGAGCAGGAGAAAGGGAAGGAAGAATAAATTTAGTGTTAGGCTGCAGGAGTGCGATGGAGGAATTGCCATTAAAGAGGCAGCAGCAGGAGAGTGAGAGAAAAGGAAAGAAGAGACATGCAACCAGACGAGGGGTTAGTGAGAGAGGATGGGACAGAGAACAGGATGAGAGGGAAATAAGGCAAGGCAAGGACAGGCAAGGACAGGCAAAGCAAGGCTAGGCTGCAGGACATTTTTTTGGTTTATAGTTTCTAGCACATTCGTCCTCGGACTACGAGGAAAGCCATAAGACCGTATGGATTAGGCCCAAGCAAATACACAGGCTACTTGAGACACTTAGACTAAGCCTAAAATATGCAGAGTACTCCATAAGGATGGTTTTTATACTGTGCTTCCACAATCTGCTGGCAGTACAAAAACATAAGCTGCAGATCTCTTAGGCTGAGTCATGGTGCTTTGGTGCAGGGACCATGCATATCGTGGGAATATTTCACCATTTCTGCTCTGGTTTTCAGAGTATGACACCAAAACACCCACCTGATGATATCCTTTCAAGAGCAGAGGCAGCAACTTGCAGAATTCCGCTTCTTTAGGGAACTGAGAAATTGCTGAGCTGCCACCAAGTCCTGCAGTGTCCCTGTCACCTGCAGAGTCACCACATACTCGCCACGGTAGCGGGCATTGTGACAAAGGTTCTATGTCAGCTGGGTGTGGCAGCCAGGCGCCCCCTAGGGGATGGGGAGCCTGTCAGCCCCGGGCCTGTCACTGCCTGCTGTCCCTTCTGTCACCATCCAGGCCTCTGAAAATTGGTCAAACCATGCCCAGACTTGGGGCCAATTTGGCCCAAAGTCTTGAAAAGACAAGTCAGGAAGAAAGATATGGGACAGAGGGAGAAGCGAAGGGAGCAGGAGAAAAGGAAGGAAGAATAAAAAGTAGTGTTGGGCTGCAGGAGTGAGATGGAAGAACAGCAGGAAAAGAGGCAGGAAACAGGAGAGTAAGAGAAAAGGAAAGAAGAGACATGCAGCCAGACGAGGGGTTAGTGAGCGAGGATGGGACAGAGAACAGGATGAGAAGGAAATAAGGCAAGGCAAGGACAGGCAAGGATAGGCAAAGCAAGGCTAGGCTGCAGACATTTTTTCGCTTTATAGTTTCTAGCACATTCGTCTTCAGACTAGGAGTAAGGCCATAAGACCGTATGGATTAGGCCCAAGCAAAAACCCCGGGTACTTGAGACACTCAGGATAAGCCTAAAATACGCAGATCTCTCCATAAGGATGGTTTTTATACTGTGCTTCCACAATCTGCTGGCAGTAGAAAAAAATAAGCTGCAGATCTCTTAGGCTGAGTCATGGTGCTTTGTTGCAGGGACCATGCATATCATGGGAATATTTCACCATTTCTGCTCTGGTTTTCAGTGTATGACACCAAAACACCCACCTGATGACATCCTTTCAAGAGCAAAGGCAGCAATTTGCAGAATTCCGCTTCTTTGGGGAAGTGAGAAGTTGCTGAGCTGACACCAAGTCCTGCAGTGTCCCTGACACCTGCAGAGTCACCGCATCCTAGCCACAGTACTGGCATTGTTACAAAGGTTCTTTGTCAGAGGAGTTTGGCAGCCAGGCGCCCCCTAGGGGATTGGGAGCCTGTCAGCCCCGGGCCTGTCACTGCCGGCTGTCCCTGCTGTCACCAGCCAGGCCTCTGAAAACTTGTAAAACCGTGCCCAGACTTAGGCCACTTTGGCCCAAAGTCTAGAAAAGACAAGTTGGGAAGAAAGATATGGGACAGAGGGAGAAAGCGAAGGGAGCAGGAGAAAGGGAAGGAAGAATAAAAAGTAGTGTTGGGCTGCAGGAATGAGATGGAAGAATAGCAAGAAAAGAGGCAGGA
Organism: Columba livia; assembly: GCF_036013475.1. Classification (NCBI taxonomy): domain Eukaryota; kingdom Metazoa; phylum Chordata; class Aves; order Columbiformes; family Columbidae; genus Columba; species Columba livia. The sequence goes on along the minus strand of NW_027043009.1, from coordinate 1,297,702 downwards.
AACAGGAGAGTGAGAGAAAAGGAAAGAAGAGACATGCAGCCAGACGAGGGGTTAGTGAGAGAGGATGGGACAGAGAACAGGATGAGAAGGAAATAAGGGAAGGCAAGGACAGGCAAGGATAGGCAAAGCAAGGCTAAGCTGCAGGACATTTTTTCGCTTTATAGTTTCTAGCACATTCGTCTTCAGACTAGGAGTAAGGCCATAAGACCGTATGGATTAGGCCCAAGCAAAAACCCCAGCTACTTGAGACACTTAGACTAAGCCTAAAATACGCAGATGTCTCCATAAGGATGGTTTTTATACTGTGCTTCCACAATCTGCTGGCAGTACAAAAAAATAAGCTGCAGATCTCCTTATGCTGAGTCATGGTGCTTTGGTGCAGGGACCATGCATATCATGGGAATATTTCACCATTTCTGCTCTGGTTTTCAGAGTATGACACCAAAACACCCACCTGATGATATCCTTTCAAGAGCAAAGGCAGCAATTTGCAGAATTCCGCTTCTTTGGGGAAGTGAGAAATTGCTGAGCTGACACCAAGTCCTGCAGTGTCCCTGTCACCTGCAGAGTCACCACATACTCGCCACGGTAGCGGGCATTGTGACAGAGGCTCTATGTCAGCTGGGTGTGGCAGCCAGGCGCCCCCTAGGGGATGGGGAGCCTGCCAGCCCCGGGCCTGTCACTGCCTTCTGTCCCTGCTGTCACCAGCCAGGCCTCTGAAAATTGGTCAAACCATGCCCAGACTTAGGGCCAATTTTGCCCAAAGTCTTGAAAAGACAAGTCGGGAAGAAAGATATGGGACAGAGGGAGAAAGCGTAGGGAGCAGGAGAAAGGGAAGGAAGAATGGAAAGCCCGAATTAAGAGGGAAATCAGCAGCCCACTTGACGTGCATGTACACTAATGCACGCCGTATGGGCATCTAACAAGAGAAGCTGGAAGCCATCGTGTAGCAGGAAAGCTATGACGTAGTTGCCATCACAGAAACATGGTGGGTGACTCATATGACTGGAGTGCTGCTGTGTGTGGCTACAAGCTCTTCAGAAAAGATAGGCAGGGTAGGAGAGGTGGAGGGGTGGCTTTATATGTTAGAGAGTCACTCGACTCTGTTAAACTTGAGGTCAGCAGTGACAAGGTTGAGTTCCTGTGGAGCAGAATCAGGGGGAAGGAAGTCCAACAAGGCTGACATCCTCGTGGGTGTCTGTTATAGACCGCGCAACCAGGACAATGAAGGAGATGAATTATTCTACAAGCAGCTGGCAGATGTCTCAAAATCAACGGCCCTTGTTCTTGTGGGTGAATTTAACCTGCCGGATATCTGCTGGGAGGTCAATACTGCACAGAAGAGGCAGTCTAGGAAGTTCCTAGAGTGTATAGAGGACAATTTCCTTCATCAGCTGGTAAATGAGCCCACCAGGGGCAAGACCCCGCTAGACCTACTGTTTACAAACAGAGAAAGGCTGGTGGGAGATGTAGTGGTTGGAGGCCGCCTGGGGCATAGCGACCATGAAATAATAGAATTTTCAGTACTCAGAGATGCAGGGAGAACCATTAACAAAACCTCTATGCTGGACTTCCCGAGGGCAGATTTTTGCCTATTCAGAAGTCTAGTTCAGAGCATACCCTGGGAAACAATGCTTAAAAACAAGGGGGCCCAGGAGGGTTGGACATGCTTCCAGCAGGTGGTTTTGAGTGCACAGGAACAGGCTATACCAGTGTGCCGAAAGGCTAGCCGGCGGGGAAGACAACCGGCTTGGCTAAACAGGGAGATTCTGAATGAAATCAGAAATAAAAAGAGACTTTACCGACTGTGGAAAAAAGGCCTGGCTACTTATGAAGGATTTATGGAAATAGCTAGATCATGCAGAAAAAAGATCAGGGAAACAAAAGTGCAATTTGAAGTTAACTTGGCCAATTCTGTCAGGGATAATAAAAAGTCCTTCTTCAAATATGTTAATAACAAAAGGAGGGGCAAGGAAAACCTCCATTCTCTGTTGGACTCTGAAGGAAATATAGTTAACAAAGATGAGGAGAAAGCTGAGGTACTTAATACCTACTTTGCCTCAGTTTTTACCAGTGAGACAGGTGGCCCTCAGGACAACTCATCTCTGGAGGTGGTTGACAGAGACAGGAAGCCAAATAGGCCCCTTGAATTCCAGGAGGAAATAGTTGGTGATTTACTGAGCCATCTGGATCCTCACAAGTCTATGGGACCAGATGGGATCCATCCTAGGGTGATGAGGGAGCTAGCAGAAGAACTTGCCAAGCCGCTCTCCATCATCTTCCAACAGTCCTGGCTCACTGGGGAGGTCCCATATGATTGAAAATTGGCCAATGTTACCCCAGTCCACAAAAAGGGCTGCAGAGCTGACCCTGGCAACTACAGGCCTGTCAGTCTGACCTCGGTGCCTGGCAGGGTTATGGAGCAGATCATCCTGAGTGGAATCACACAGCACCTTCAGGATGGACAAGGGATCAGACCCAGCCAGCATGGGTTTAGGAGGGGCAGGTCCTGTCTGACCAACCTGATCTCCTTTTATGATCAGGTGACCCAGCTGGTGGATGAGGGGAAAGCCATGGATGTGGTCTATCTGGACTTCAGCAAGGCCTTTGACACTGTCTCCCATAATATACTCTTGCAAAAGCTGGTAGCCCATGGCTTGGACAAGTGTACTCTACGCTGGGTTAAGAACTGGCTGGAGGGCCGGGCCCAGAGAGTGCTGGTGAATGGGGCTGCATCCAGCTGGCGGCCAGTCACTAGTGGTGTTCCCCAGGGGTCAGTGTTGGGTCCAGTCCTGTTTAACATCTTTATTGATGATTTAGATGAGGGGATTGAGACCATCATCAGCAAATTTGCTGATGACACCAAGTTGGGAGGGAGTGTCGACCTACTGGAAGGCAGGAGGGCTCTGCAGAGGGATCTGGATAGACTGGAAAAATGGGCTGATTCCAATGGGATGAAGTTCAATAAGGCCAAGTGCCGGGTGCTGCACTTTGGTCACAACAACCCCCTGCAGCGCTACAGGCTGGGCACAGAGTGGCTGGAGAGCAGTCAGACAGAAAGGGACCTGGGGGTACTAATTGACAGGAAGCTCAACATGAGCCAACAGTGTGCCCAGGTGGCCAAGAAGGCCAACGGTATCCTGTCCTGTATCAAAAATAGCGTGGTCAGCAGGACAAGGGAAGTGATCCTTCCCCTGTACTCTGCATCGGTGAGGCCACATCTGGAGTATTGTGTTCAGTTCTGGGCCTCTCAGTTCAGGAAAGACATTGAAGTGCTGGAGCGGGTCCAGAGAAGAGCAACACGACTGGTGAAGGGACTTGAACACAAGCCCTATGGGGAGAGGCTGAGGGAGCTGGGGTTGTTTAGTCTAGAGAAGAGGAGGCTTAGAGGTGACCTCATCACTCTCTATAACTACCTGAAGGGAAGTTATAGCCAGGTGGGGATTGGTCTCTTCTCCCAGGCAGTTAGCAATAGGACAAGGGGGCATGGGCTTAAACTCTACCAGGGGAAATTTAGACTGGATATCAGAAAGAAATTCTTTACAGAGAGAGTGGTCAGGCATTGGAATGGCCTGCCCAGGGAGGTAGTGGACTCGCCGTCCCTAGAGGTTTATAAACTGAGATTGGACATGGCACTTAGTGCCATGATCTAGTGAATGGACTAGAGTTGGACCAAGAGTTGGACTCGATGATCGCTGAGGTCTTTTCTAACCCAGTCGATTCTGTGATTCTGTGATTCTGTGATTCTGTGATTCTGTGAATAAAAAGTAGTGTTGGGCTGCAGGAGTGAGATGAAGGAATTGAACGAAAAGAGGCAGGGAGCAGCAGAGTGAGAGAAAAGGAAAGAAGAGACATGAAGCTAGACGAGGGGTTAGTGAGAGAGGATGGGACAGAGAATAGGATAAGAAGGAAATAAGGCAAGACAAGGACAGGCAAGGCAAGGCTAGGCTGCAGGACATTTTTTTGCTTTATAGTTTCTAGCACATTCGTCTTCAGACTAGGAGGAGAGCCAGAAGACCGTATGGATTAGGCCAAAGCAAAAACCCCAGCTACTTGAGACGCTTGGACTAAGCCTAAAATATGCAGATCTCTCCATAAGGATGGTTTTTATACTGTACTTCCACAATCTGCTGGCAGTACAAAAAAATAAGCTGCAGATCTCCTTAGGCTGAGTCATAGTGCTTTGGTGCAGGGACCATGCATATCATGGGAATATTTCACCTTTTCTGCTCTGGTTTTCAGTGTATTACACCAAAACACCCACCTGATGACATCCATTCAAGAGCAAAGGCAGCAATTTGCAGAATTCCGCTTCTTTGGGGAAGTGAGAAATTGCTGAGCTGCCACCAAGTCCTGCAGTGTCCCTGTCACCTGCAGAGTCACCGCATCCTAGCCACAGTACTGGCATTGTGACAAAGGTTCTTTGTCAGAAGAGTTTGGCAGCCAGGCGCCCCCTAGGGGATTGGGAGCCTGTCAGCCCCGGGCCTGTCACTGCCGGCTGTCCCTGCTGTAACCAGCATGCCTCTGAAATTTGATCATACCATGCCCAGACTTGTGGCCAATTTGGCCCAAAGTCTTGAAAAGACAAGTTGGGAAGAAAGATATGGGACAGAGGGAGAAAGCGAAGGGAGCAGGAGAAAGGGAAGGAAGAATAAAAAGTAGTGTTGGGCTGCCGGAGTGAGATGGAGGAATTGCCAGAAAAGAGGCAGGAAGGAGGAGAGTGAGAGAAAAGGAAAGTAGAGACATGCAGCCAGATGAGGGGTTAATGAGAGTGGATGGGACAGAGAACAGGATGAGAAGGAAATAAGGCAATGCAAGGATAGGTAAGGACAGGCAAGGCAACGCTAGGTTGCAGGACATTTTTTCGCTTTATAGTTTCAGGCACATTCGTCTTCAGAAGAGGAGGAAAGCCAGAGGACCGTATGGATTAGGCCCAAACAAAAACCCCAGCTACTTGAGACACTTAGACTAAACCTAAAATATGCAGATCTCTCCATAAGTATGGTTTTTATACTGTACTTCCACAATATGCAGGCAATACACGAAAACAAGCTGCAGATCACCTTAGGCTGAGTCATGGTGCTTTGGTGTAGGGACCATGCATATCATGGGAATATTTCACCATTTCTACTCTGTTTTTCAGTGTATTACACCAAAACACCCATCTGATGACATCCTTTCAAGAGCAAAGGCAGCAATTTGCAGAATTCCGCTCCTTTGGGGAAGTGAGAAATTGCTAAGCTGACACCAAGTCCTGCAGTGTCCCTGTCACCTGCAGAGTCACCACATACTCGCCACGGTAGAGGGCATTGTGACAAAGGTTCTATGTCAGCTGGGTGTGGCAGCCAGGCGCCCCCTAGCGGATGGGGAGCCTGTCAGCCCCGGGCCTGTCCCTGCTGTCACCAGCCAGGCCTCTGAAAACTTGTAAAACCATGCCCAGACTTGTGGCCACTTTGGCCCAAAGTCTAGAAAAGACAAGTCAGGAAGAAAGATATGGGACAGAGAGAGAAGCGAAGGGAGCAGGAGAAAGGGAAGGAAGAATAAAAAGTACTGTTGGGCTGAAGGAGTGAGATGGAAGAATAGCAAGAAAAGAGGCAAGAACCAGGAGAGTGAAAGAAAAGGGAAGAAGAGACATGTAGCCAGACGAGGGGTTAGTGAGAGAGGATGGGACAGAGAACAGGATAAGAAGGAAAAAAGGCAAGGGAAGGACAGGGATGGACAGGCAAAGCAAGGCTAGGCTGCAGGACACTTTTTTGCTTTATAGTTTCTAGCACATTCGTCTTCAGACTAGGAGTAAGGCCATAAGACCATATGGATTAGGCCCAAGCAAAAACCCCAGCTACTTGAGACACTTAGACTAAGCCTAAAATACGCAGATCTCTCCATAAGGATGGTTTTTATACTGTGCTTCCACAATCTGCTGGCAGTACAAAAATATAAGCTGCAAATATCCTTAGGCTGAGTCATGGTGCTTTGGTGCAGGGACCATGCATATCATGGGAATATTTCACCATTTCTGCTCTGGTTTTCAGAGTATGACACCAAAACCCCGACCTGATGATATCCTTTCAAGAGCAAAGGCAGCAATTTGCAGAATTCCGCTTCTTTGGAGAAGAGAGAAATTGCTGAGCTAACACCAAGTCCTGCAGTGTCCCTGTCACCTGCAGAGTCACCGCATCCTCGCCACGGTAGCGGGCATTGTGACAAAGGTTCTATGTCAGCTGGGTGTGGCAGCCAGGTGCCCCCTAGAGGATGGGGAGCCTGTCAGCCCCAGGCCTGTCACTGCCGGCTGTCCCTGCTGTCACCAGTCAGGCCTCTGAAAACTTGTCAAACCATGCCCATACGTGGGGCCAATTTGGCCCAAAGTCTTGAAAAGACAAGTCGGGAAGAAAGATATGGGACAGAGGGAGAAAGCGAAGGGAGCAGGAGAAAGGGAAAGAAGAATAAAAAGTAGGGTTGGGCTGCAGAAGTGAGATGGAGGAATTGCAAGAAAAGAGTCAGGAAGCAGAGGAGTGAGATAAAAGGAAAAAAGAGACATGCAGTCAGACGAGGGGTTAGTGAGAGAGGATGGGACAGAGAACAGGATGAGAACGAAATAAGGCAAGGCAAGGACAGGCAAGGACAGGCCAAGCTGCAGGACATTTTTTTGCTTTGTAGTTTCTAGCACATTCGTCTTCAGACTAGGAGGAAAGCTATAAGACCGTATGGATTAGGCCCAAGCACAGACCCCAGCTACTTGAGACACTTAGACTAAGCCAAAAATAGGCAGATCTCTCCATAAGGTTGGTTTTTATACTGTATTCCACAATCTGCTGGCAGTACAAAAAAATAAACTGCAGATCTCCTTAGGCTGAGTCATGGTGCTTTGGTGCAGGGTCCATGCATATCATGGAATATTTCACCATTTCTGCTCTGGTGTTCCGTATATTACAGCAAAACACCCACCTAGTGACATCCTTTCAAGAGCAAAGGCAGCAATTTGCAGAATTCCGCTTCTTTGGGGAAGTGAGAAATTGCTGAGCTGCCACCAAGTCCTGCAGTGTCCCTGTCACCTGCAGAGTCACCACATACTCGCCACGGTAGCGGGCATTGTGACAAAGGTTCTATGTCAGCTGGGTGTGGCAGCCAGGCGCCCCCTAGGGGATGGGGAGCCTGTCAGTCCCGGGCCTTTCACTGCCTGCTGTCCCTGCTGTCACCAGCCAGGCCTCTGAAAATTGGTCAAACCGTGCCCAGACTTGGGGCAAATTTGGCCCAAGGTCTTGAAAAGACAAGTCGGGAAGAAAGATATGGGACAGAGGGAGAAAGCGAAGGGAGCAGGAGAAAGGGAAGGAAGAATAAAAAGTAGTGTTGGGCTGCAGGAGTGAGATGGAGGAATTGCAGGAAAAGAGGCAGGAAGCAGGAGAGTGAGAGAAAAGGAAAGTAGAGACATGCAGCCAGACGAGGGGTTAGTGAGGGAGGATGGGACAGAGAACAGGATGAGAAGGAAATAAGGCAAGGCAAGGACAGGCAAGGACAGGCAAAGCAAGGCTAGGCTGCAGGACATTTTTTCGCTTTATAGTTTCTAGCACATTCGTCTTCAGACTAGGAGTAAGGCCATAAGACCGTATGGATTAGGCCCAAGCAAAAACCCCAGCTACGTGAGACACTTAGACTAAGCCTAAAATACGCAGATCTCTCCATAAGGATGGTTTTTATACTGTGCTTCCACAATCGGCTGGCAGTACAAAAAAATAAGCTTCAGATCTCATTAGGCTGAGTCATGGTGCTTTGGTGCATCGACCATACATATCATAAGAATATTTCAGATTTCTGCTCTGGTTTTTAGTGTATGACACCAAAACACCCAATTGACTATATCCTTTCAAGAGCAAAGGCAGCAATTTGCAGAATTCCGCTTCTTTGGGGAAGTGAGAAATTGCTGAGCTGACACCAAGTCCTGCAGTGTCCCTGTCACCTGCAGAGTCACCACATACTCGCCACGGTAGCGGGCATTGTGACAAAGGTTCTATGTCAGCTGGGTGTGGCAGCCAGGCGCCCCCTAGGGGATGGGGAGCCTGTCAGCCCCGGGCCTGTCACTGCCTGCTGTCCCTGCTGTCAACTGCCAGGCCTCTGAAAATTGGTCAAACCATGGCCAGTCTTGGGGCAAATTTGGCCCAAAGTCTTGAAAAGACAAGTCGGGAAGAAAGATATGGGACAGAGGGAGAAAGCGAAGGGAGCAGGAGAAAGGGAAGGAAGAATAAAAAATAGTGCTGGGCTGCAGGAGTGAGATGGAGGAATTGCAAGAAAAGAGGCAGGAAGCAGGAGAGTGAGAGAAAATGAAACACGAGAAATGCAGGCAGACGAGGGGTTGGTGAGAGAATATTGGACAGAGAACAGGATGAGAAGGAAATAAGGCAAGGCAAGAACAGGCAAGGACAGGCAAAGCAAGGCTAGGCTGCAGGACATTTTTTTGCTGTATAGTTTCTAGCACATTCATCTTCAGACTAGGAGTAAGGCCATAAGACCATATGGATTAGGCCCAAGCAAAAACCCCAGCTACTTGAGACACTTAGACTAAGCCTAAAATACGAAGATCTCTCCATAAGGATGGTTTTTATACTGTGCTTCCACAATCTGCTGGCAGTACAAAAATATAAGCTGCAGATCTCTTAGGCTGGGTCATGGTGCTTTGGTGCATGGACCATACATATCATGAGAATATTTCACCATTTCAGCTCTGGTTTTCAGTGTATGATACCAAAACACCCACTTGATGATATCCTTTCAAGAGCAAAGGCAGCAATTTGCAGAATTCCACTTCTTTGGGGAAGTGAGAAATTGCTGAGCTGACACCAAGTCCTGCAGTGTCCCTGTCACCTGCAGAGTCACCACATACTCGCCACGGTAGCGGGCATTGTGACAAAGGTTCTATGTCAGCTGGGTGTGGCAGCCAGGCGCCCCCTAGGGGATGGGGAGCCTGTCAGCCCCGGGCCTCTCACTGCCTGCTGTCCCTGCTGTCACCATCCAGGCCTCTGAAAATTGGTCAAACCATGCCCAGACTTTGGGCCAATTTGGCCCAAGGTCTTGAAAAGACAAGTCGGGAAGAAAGATATGGGACAGAGGGAGAAAGCGAAGGGAGCAGGAGAAAGGGAAGGAAGAATAAAAAGTAGTGTTGGGCTGCAGGAGTGAGATGGAGGAATTGCCATTAAAGAGGCAGGAAGCAGGAGAGTGAGAGAAAAGGAAAGACGAGACATGCAGCCAGACGAGGGGTTAGTGAGAGAAGACTGGACAGAGAACAGGATGAGAAGGAAATAAGGCAAGGGAAAGACAGGCAAGGACAGGCAAAGCAAGGCAAAGTACTTGAGACACTTAGACTAAGCCTAAAATATGAAGATGTCTCCATAATGATGGTTTTTATACTGTGCTTCCACAAAAAAATAAGCTGCAGATCTCCTTAGGATGCGTCATGGTGCTTTGGGGGAGTGATCATGCATATCATTGGAATATTTCACCATTTCAGCTCTGGTTTTCAGAGTATGACACCAAAACACCCATTTGACTATATCCTTTCAAGAGCAAAGGCAGCAATTTGCAGAATTCCGCTTCTTTGGGGAAGTGAGAAATTGCTGAGCTGACACCAAGTCCTGCAGTGTCCCTGTCACCTGCAGAGTCACCACATACTCGCCACGGTAGCGGGCATTGTGACAAAGGTTCTATGTCAGCTGGGTGTGGCAGCCAGGCGCCCCCTAGGGGATGGGGAGCCTGTCAGCCCCGGGCCTGTCACTGCCTGCTGTCCCTGCTTTCACCAGCCAGGCCTCTGAAAATTGGTCAAACCATGCCCAGACTTGGGGCCAATTTGGCCAAAAGTCTCCAACAGACAATTTGGGAAGAAAGATATGGGACAGAGGAGAAAGCGAAGGGAGCCGGAGAAAGGGAAGGAAGAATAAAAAGTACTGTTGGGCTGAAGGAGTGAGATGGAGGAATTGCAAGAAAAGAGGCAGGAAGCAGGAGAGTGAGAGAAAAGGAAAGACGAGACATGCAGCCACACGAGGTGTTAGTGAGAGAGCATGGGACAGAGAACAGGATGAGAAGGAAATAAGGCAAGGCGAGGACAGCCAAGGCAAGGCTAGGCTGTAGGACATTTTTTTGCTTTATAGTTTCTCGCACATTCGTCTTTAGACTAGGAGGAAAGCCATAGGACCGTATGGATTAGGCCCATGCAAAAACCCCAGCTACTTGAGACACTTAGACTTAGCCTAAGATGCGAAGATCACTCCATAAGTATGGTTCTTACATTGTACTTCGACAATCTGCTGTCAGTACAAAAAAATAAGCTGCAGATCTCCTTAGGCTGAGTCACGGTGCTTTGGTGCAGGGACCATGCATATCATGGGAATATTTCACCATTTCTGCTCTGGTTTTCAGTGTATGACACCAAAACAGCCACCTGATGACATCCTTTCAAGAGCAAAGGCAGCAATTTGCAGAATTCCGCTTCTTTGGGGATGTGAGAAATTGCTGAGCTGACACCAAGACCTGCAGTGTCCCTGTCACCTGCAGAGTCACCGCATCCTCGCCACGGTAGCGAGCATTCTGACAGAGGTTCTATGTCAGCTGGGTGTGACAGCCAGGCGCCCCCTAGGGGATGGGGAGCCTGTCAGCCCCGGGCCTGTCACTGCCTGCTGGCCCTGCTGTCACCAGCCAGGCCTCTGAAAACTTGTCAAACCATGCCCAGATGTGGGGCCACTTTGGTCCAAAGTCTCCAACAGAGAAGTCAAGAGGAACGATATGGGACATAGGGAGAAAGCGAAGGGAGCAGGAGAAAGGGAAGGAAGAATAAAAAGTAGTGTTTAGCTGCAGGAGTGAAATGGAGGAAATGCAATAAAAGAGGCAGGAAGCAGGAGAGTGAGAGAAAAGGAACGAAGAGACATGCAGCCAGACGAGGGTTTAACGAGAGAGAATGGGACAGAGAACAGGATGAGGAGGAAATAAGGCAAGGCAAGGACAGGCAAGGACAGGCAAGGCAAGCCTAGGCTGCAAGACATTTTTTGGCTTTATAGTTTCTAGCACATTCTTCTTCAGACTAGGAGGAAAGCCATAAAACCGTATGGATTAGGCCCAAGCAAAAACCCCAGCTACTTGAGACATTTAGACTAAGCCTAAAATACGAAGATCTCTCCATAAGAATGGTTTTTATACTGTACTTACACAATCTGCAGGCAGTACAAAAAAATAAGCTGCAGGTCTCCTTAGGCTGAGTCATGGTGCTTTGGGGCGGGGATCATGCATATCATGGGCATATTTCACTATTACTGGTCTGGTTTTCAGCGTATTACACCGAAACACCCACCTGATGACATCCTTTCAAGAGCAAAGGTTCGCGGTTGAGGCGTACAAACGACATGGACCAAGTTCTTTCAAGATGAAAGTAATAGATGCCTTTTATTGCTACAAGTGCATTTTTATACAATTCTACCAGTTCATGTGTCTTTTCAATATTGGTTACAAGTTTCAGCACTGACATCTCATTGGTTAATTTTTCTATCATCCATGTTATTCTTCTATCCCCTTCTTTCTCACGGGTACATCTCTCCTCTCTCCGGATACTCCTTTACTCCCATCCTTCTCAAGGGTAAATCTTAATATCTCAAGGCTGATCTCTACTCTCATATTTTCTGTCAAGGATTCCACAGACCCGCTGCAGTTTCCCACAATTCCCCCTTTTTTTATTTTTGTTAAAAATGCTGCCCTCATTTTCCACTGCAGGGCCCTTTGCAACAGAGAAATCGTGCATGGCAACATTAGTAACACAACCACAACAACCATCAAAATGATCAGTCCTGTTTTCACTACTGATAACAACCATCCTAGAAACCCTCAACCACTAATCAATTTATTTAACAAATCCCATCGAAGTCTTCACACCCATGTCCTTGAGCTAATAACAAAAAATCTATCGCAACCCCACTCTGCCATGTGGCATGTCTTACAGAATGTACATCTAGAAAAGTCCACTTAAAACCTTTTAAGTTCTGTTAGTTTGCTTAACTAGTCAGCATCCTAATTTTCTAAAATATTTAAAGCTTTTAGCTGTGCCAACACCAGATACAAGAGATTCTAAAACCCTTAACCTTGAACCCCAAAAATCTACATTATCATCACATTTTGACTCATATACACGCAAAAAGTGTTTTTCTCGTCTTGCTCTTCTGTGATCTATTATCTATTATACATTGGGCGTTAAGAGAGTTAATAGTCCCAAAATACACAGTCCTTCAACAGCATTAGAAGGAATTCCTGGTCAGGCTCTATCTCCACAGATCAAGAATACACCATACAGGAGGTTTTGGGGTCGCTGTTCCCACATTATCAATGACATCCCTTGGATTCTTCTGCGAGCCATTACACCATTGAGTTTCATTTCTATAGTCACCAAAGGTAGAATTAACATTTTGCAGTTTTATTCATTCATTTTCTCGTATATTGTTCTGACACTTTTCACAAACCAGGTTGATACAAGTGTCCATGGGCATAGATGCCAGCAATTCCAGTTCCTGTGGTTCAATGTCTATTTCCGGGAGACAGTTAATCCAAAGTGCCATGTTAGTATTATTACAGTTTGTTGCAATGCCTCTGCACCAACCTCTATTTTGAAACAGTTGTGTGATGCTGCTGTAGTCATCAAGGGGGATGCCAACCAAGCATGTGTGGAACGGGTTTTCCAGAGATGCCATAGCTAGGCATATGGAGTCCTGGTCAGTCATGTTGGTTAAAGTACTCCACATGTTAGTCTTTGTCTGTGCGGGCATCCAAAACACAGCAGCTGCAACAATCATTGTCAGGAAGATAACACAGGTTTCACATTTCGTGCTGGCAACCATTGCGGCCCTTGATCTGTAAAGACATAAGCATAGCCTCTCCCCCAGGTTATCAATTGATGTGGCCTTTTCCATTGACCATTAACTAGTGATTTGGCCATAACTAATGTAGGTTCTTTCTGATTTAGCATGGTTTTGGGTCACACTTGCAAAGTATTTCATCACATACAATGCTTTTGACAATAGGTGTTGTGGTGTTTTCCCTACTTCTCCCCCCTTTTTGTTTAAAAAAGAACAGAACCAAAACAAAAAACACAGTTCAGAAGGAGATACGTGCATTGGACCTTGACTACGTACTCAGAATCACAAATCAAATTTAGAGGTTCCTCCTTAAAAAGCTCTAAGTAATGTAAAGCTGTGTCAAGTTCTGCTAATTGGGTTGAACCTTCAATAATTTTTACAGAATGATGCCAATTGTTATCTTCACACCAAACCACTACAGCTTTATGGGACTTCCCAGAACCAGCAACAAAAACTTTGCAAGTATGTAGGATCAGACCAAATACAAGTATGGCCTATGACCTGATGTGAAAGACTTGCAGGTTCTGCAGCAATTTACATTTTACATTTATGCATGCCAAAAGCTGTGCTGTTAAGAAAACCAGCTAGTGCAATTTACAAAGACATAGATTACAAATAAAATTAAAAAATCAGAATTACATTTCACAAATGGTACATATATGACAAAAGGATCATGGCCTATTGAAACTTAAATTCATTCCCTGCTTTTCTTGATCAGAGTAAAAAGCAGTATATCAGTCTGCTAGCAATCTCATCATACTGTTCCACAATAGCCACAGGTTGTTTCTATGTTGTAGCTATAAATAGACAAATCTGCAAGTCCAATTGAATGCAGTCAGCCTGTAAAGTTGTCATAAATTTATTCCTCAAAGTTTCCAACTCCATTTTGGCTGTCATATTTATTGGATATTGTTTTCCCTTACCAGATCGAAGTCCTGTTTCAGATCAATCAGTGTAGTATTTGCTTTATCGAAACATTGGCTGTTAATACTAGTGGAAATACAGCATTTGAAATTTCCTTGGAGATTTCTCACTTGCAGCAAGCAGATATGCGCCATCCAAGCAGCTTCTTGTAGGCCATGCAACTAAACAGAATTCTCAGAAAACGTTATTTGAGCTTACAATTTACTTAACAAATCTTAACCTAAGAGAAGTATAGGAGTTTCTAACAACTATAAGAATTCATGTATTTAAACTTTGTTCCAAATATGGCATTCTATTGGTCTCAAAAAACGGCCTTTCTTTCATTCTCTCTCATGACCTCAAAAACTAGCACAGTGAATTTACTAAGAAGTCACTTACAACTAATTACCACAGAATAAGTCTATTAACAAATTTTTGGTTTAGTTTTCCAGTTTCATTAGAACTATGGGTCTGCTAAGGATGCCTTTAAACTTCACCCTCGGACTGCTCCATTCAGTATTACATCGCTGCAGTGGCGGGGAGAGAGAACCCCCCCTTTCACTGCTTTAAAAGCAGGCAGCCAGATTTTTCCAGTTGTTTTTTCTTTCTGTGCAGTGTAGATATAACCAAGGTCACGCAGCTGGCATACTGGCTGGTATGAAGTAGGAGGTTCTGGGAAACTTCTCAGTTACAATGAGCTGCACACAGGCCTGGGATATTTTGCTCTTTTGTTTACCCATTTCATTCCAACTACAAATTTCAAGTAGCTCAGAAATAGTTACATTCCTTAGCTTCATTTACGTTTTACAATTTAGAGGTGTCAAAAAACAGTATAAACCAGTATAATAAACATAAATCCATTAGTCTATTTTCCTAGATCCAAATCAGTTAATATTCTAGCAATTTTTAAATACAACCTCTTCCAAATTCACAGCTATCATAGCATTTTAACAATTTAAATGCTTTTCTAACAATATAAGCGATTACTTTAATGTGTAAGGATGCATCCTAAGGGGGAGCAAGGTGGCATTTTAGCAGTGGAACCGGTTCACATTTTGTAATTATCTCCCCAAACAAGATTCTTTTGGTACCAAATATGAATATGCAAACTAAAATACTGAGCTCAGATGTGAAAACCATATACCAAGTTCAAATAAGCAGATGGATCACAGTTACACCAATTTAAGACAATATCTCAATTTTTTGCATTGCACCTTTGGGCTGCCTACTGCTCAGCCAGGTGGAGGTACCTCTGGGTCTCCCTGACAAAAAAAGTCAGTGCGCACTGGAGCCCCATCGGCCCCCGCAGCGAGCTGGACTGGGCAAGGCCTTTTTTGTTTTATTTTGTTTTGTTTTAGTGTCTCATCTGGTGCGCCACAGCTGTTATGCCAAAACCAGGATTCTTTACATGATGTGCATACGGAAAAACCAAATCCAGCACACCGAGATGAGACACAGCCTGTCACAGAGTTGCGCAAGTCTGAATGCCGGAATAAAGGTAGCATGCTAGAGAAAAGAAAAAAAAAATAACAGCTACTACACACAAAATTTTACCATCACATTCACGCAGTGAAGAACTAAATTACTTATGATCTTCTGTATTATCACAAAACACACATTTTGAGTCAACGGATTCTCATAATTTAACAGACTGTAAACTTATCGTACCATATAATAAAGACCTACCAAAATTGCAACATGCTTAAACCGATACCCACAAAGAAAACAGGTTAATGAGGGAAGCATCTTGCAGACTTCAGCAAGTTTACTGTGACATGTGTGTTATCAGTTAACTCTCTCTCAGCTTGTTGACGTTCAAATCGTTCCAGCTGTAAAACTGTCTGTAATGATCTAATGATCTCTTGTAGAGATTTATTTTGTCCTGCTCTTCTCATCTTAAAAACAACATTAATTGCAACAAAATTCTATTCTCCGGACACTTTTCCCAATCATTTAACGTAAACAGCAGCGAACACTGATTTCAATATTTAACAAGATCTTCCTTCCTCATAATTCCGAGTGCTTTCCTAAGTTTTAAAACACCTCCCAATACTGATTTTTCAGGAACACAACTGAAAACAATTATTCCTGACCCCGTCTTGCAAGTAAAACCTTGAGAATGGGGAGGGAGGGGGAGAAAACACAGGGTGCTTGCAGCACGACTGGGAAAAATGGGGACAGAGTTTTACGGCGCACTGAAAAACAACTAGTAAAACAATTAACTCACATTCCTGACAAGCTGCTTGATTTTCAGAGAGGCAATACACAGAAGCACATAATATGTACTGTAAAACTTGCAGATAACACATCGGTAGCAAGCATTAGCATTCTCTACTGCTAATTTCAACATTAGTGCTTCCTTAACTTCTAAGTTTTCAACCTGCTTATTGATGGCCTCTTGAAGATGGTCAATAAATTGCATGTAATTCTCACTGGGACCCTGATCAATAGTTGCAATTGATTTGGCTGCATTGTTGGTTTCAGGCACCTTTATCATAGCTTGATATGCGAGGTCTGGTGACTGCCTCAGGATTTCAGAAAGTTATCGTGCCTGTAGTTGTGGTGTGTCAATTAGTGTCTCTTCCAGAAACACACGGGGTCCCGTGGTTTAACTGTAACTGAAAATGGGGGTAAATCCCAGCTTTTTGGTAAGTTCAGTTTACGCTCTGAAACTCCACCCCCACCCTCAGGAATTCGCTTTTTAGCAGTGTGGGAGGGAGGCGGGGGCAGGTTGGGGGGACCCAAATCCATAGGAATTACGTTATTTGGCTCAGTCTGGCTCACCACGGGGGGTCCTCCCCACCTAAATCTCCAGGCAAGGGGGGATAGGAAAAAAAATGTCCATTTTTTTCTTCCGCAACTGATAGCGGCGGGGCAGAGGGTTGAACTGTGATCAATGGCGGTGACGCAGACGGCGGAACCGCGGTTGATGATGGTAGAGGAGAGGTTCGAGCCGTGATTGATGACAGCGGAGCGGTCGGCCGAACGCATTGCTCCGACCGGTGTTTCGAGGGCCCCTCCCGAGATCGCACATAACCCAACGCTGTTTTTTCATGTGAGTCTTTCATAGCTTTTATCTGATCTCGGGGCCACACACATGTATATGAGTCTTTCATAATTTTTTTCTGATCTCGGAGCCACACATACGTATGCTCCTTCTTTACTCCTTTTAACTTTCCAAGAAAGTGCCGCGGATCCTTATCCGTGTCAGATAATACGGACTTGGGTGGTTTTGACGAATCCTTAGTAACAGGGGAGGTTGGAGTAGTACTTAATCTCGCCTTTTCCTCCAAATCTGGCCCAGGAGAGCCAGGAAGACCATCCCCCTCCGCCGCCTCTGCCTGTTGCTGTTTTAACTCTTTCAGAGTATCTAATAACAAGCACCACGTCGTTAACAGTTCAGATGCTTCCTTGGACCCTTTAGTAGCACTGTCAAGCAGTTTATCCCCCAAGTCCATCCATTGTGACACACTAAATGCTGTCACAGGATTAACCTCTATACCTTGTGCTTTGCCCCATAGTAACATTTTTCTTAAAGTCAGTTCTGGAAGGTTAACACCCTGCTTCTTCAGAAGCAGCTTCCATGTAGATAATATAATACCCTCTTCTTTAGATAAGTTTCAACCCCCCTGTTCCCGGTAACTCACCTCCTCCTTAGCGAGGTGTCTTTTCAACGTTCCGGACCTTCGGCAGCTCTCCTCGGCTGCTCTTATCAGCTGTACTGGGCTCCGTCTCCACAGCTCTTCTCCGGCTGTTCACAGCTTCACGCTGTCACCTTGTCATGCGAGATCCTCTTCAGGCAGGATCACGTTGGGGTCACCATATGTCGCGGTTGAGACAGACAAATGACATGGACCAAGTTCTTTCAAGATGAAAGTAATAGATGCCATTTATTGCTACAAGTGCATTTTTATACAATTCAATCAGTTCATGTGTCTTTTCACTATTGGTTACAAGTTACAGCACTAACATCTCATTGGTTAATTTTTCTATCATCCATGTTATTCTTCCATCCCTTTCTCTCTCACGGGTACATCTCTCCTCTCTCCGCATACTCCTTTACTCCCATCCTTCTCAAGGGCAAATCTTAATATCTCAAGGATGATCTCTAGTTTCATATTTTCTGTCAAGGATTCCACATACCCGCTGCAGTTTCCCACAACACACACACTGTCTAATTGGGTTTGTGACACACACACGCTGTCCAATGGTGTTTGTGACACACACGGTGTCAAATGGGGTTTGTGACACACACGGTGTCAAATGGGGTTTGCGACACACACACTGTCGAGGGGGGTTTGTGACACACACGCTGTCCAATGGTGTTCGTGACACACACAATGTCCAATGGGGTTTGTGACACGCACGCTGTCCAATGGGGATTGTAACACACACACGCTGTCTATTGGTGTTTGTGACACGCATACTGTCCAATGGGGTTTCTGACACACACTCTGTCCAATGGGTGATGTGACACAAAGACTGTCCAGGGGGGTTTGAGACACACACACTGTTTAAAGGGGTTTGTCACATACACTCTGTCCAATGAGGTTTATGACACACACACTGTCCAATGGGGATTGTGACACACAGACGCTGTCCAATGGGGTTTGTGAAACACACACTGTCCAATGGGGATTGTGACACACACACTGTCCAATGGGGATTGTGAACACACACATGCTGTCCAATGGTGTTTGTGACACACAAACTCTGTCCAATGGGGTTTGTGACACACACGCTGTCCAGTGGAGATTTTGACACACACACGCTGTCCAATGGGGGTTGTGACACACACAATCTATCCAATGGGCTTGTGAAACACACGTTGTCCAATGGGGATAGTGACACACATGCTGTCCAGTGTGTTTTGTGACACACAAACTGTCCAATGTTGTTTGTGACACACACACTTTCCACTGGGTTTGGAACACACACGCTGTCCAGGTGAGTTTGTGACACACACGCTGTCCAATGGGGTTTGTGACACACACACTCTGTCCTGGACAGCGTATTTTGGACAGGGTATTTTGACTCACACACGCTCTCCAATGGGGTTTGGTCGCACACACTGTTCAATGGGGTTTGTGACACACACACTGTCCAATGGGGATTGTGGCACACACATGCTGTCCAATGGGGTTTGTGACACACGCACTGTCCAATGGGGATTGTGACACACACGCTGTCCAGTGGGGTTTGTGACACACACGCTGTTCAATAGGTTTTGTGACATACACACGCTGCCCAATAGTGTTTGTGACACACACGGTGTGAAATGGGGTTTGTGACACACACAATGTCCAGGGGGGATTGTGACACACACACTGTCCAATGGGGTTTGTGACAGACAGGCTGTCCAATGGGTATTGTGACACACACACTCTGTCCCATTGGTTTTGTGATACGCATGCTATCCAATGGGGTTTGTGACAGACACACTGTACCGGGGGGTTTGTGACACAGACGCTGTCCAATGGGTATTGCGACACATACACTGTCCAGGGGGGTTTGTGACACACACGCTGTCCAATGGTTTTGTAACACACACACTGTCTAATGGGGTTTGTGATACACACACGCTGTCCAATGGGGCTTGTGACAGACACGCTGTCTAATGGGGTTTATGACACACACACTGTCCAATAGTGTTTGTGACACACACGCTGTCCAATGGTGTTTGTGACATGCATGCTGTCCAAAGGTGTTTGTGACAAACACAGTGTCCATTGCGGTTTGGGACACACACACGTTATCCAATTGAGTTTGTGACACACACACTTTCTAATGGGGTTTGTGACACACACACGCTGTCCAAAGGTGTTTGTGAAACACAGGCTGTCAAATGGGGTTAGTGACACACACAGTGTCCAGGGGAGTTTGTGTCACACACGCTGTCCAGTGGGGTTTTTGACACACACACTCTCCAATAGGGTTTGTGATAAACACACTGTCAAATGGGAATTGTGACACACAAGCTGTCCAATGGGGATTGTGACACACACACGCTGTCCCATGGGGTTTGTGAAACACATGTTGTCCAAGGGGTTTTGTGACAGACACAGTGTACAGGAGGCTTTGTGACACACATGCTTTCCAATGGGGTTTGTGACACAAACATGCCGTCCAATGGGTTTTGTGACACACAGGCTGTGCAATAGGGATTGCGACACACACACTGTCCAGGGGGGTTTGTGACACACACACTGTCTAGGGGGGTTTGTGACACACACGCTGTCCAGTGGGGTTTGTGAAAAACACGCTGTCCAGGTGATTTAGTTACACACGCGCTGTCCAATGGAGTTTGTGACAAACACGCTGCCTAATGGGGTTTGTGAGAAACACGCTGTCCAAAGGGTATTGTTACACACACTCGCTGTGCAAGGGGGTTTGTGACGCACACACTGTCCAATGATGTTTGTGACACACACACTGCCCGATGGGGCTTGTGATACACTCGCTGTCCAATGGGGTTCGTGACATACACGCTGCCTAGTGGTTTTTGTGACACACACACTGTGCAGTAGGGTTTGTGATACACATGCTATCCAATGGGGTTTATGACATACACACATTCGAATGATGATTGTGACACACACATGCTCTCCAATGGTGTTTGTGACACACACACTCAGTACAATGGGGGTTGTGACTCGCACACTGTCCAATGGGGTTTGTGACACATACACGCTATCAAATGGGGTTTGTGAAACACACATTTTCCAATAGCGTTTGTGACACACACACGCTGTCCAATGGGGTTTGTCACACCCACTCTGACAAATGGGTTTTGTGACAAACACACGCTGTCCAATGATGTTTGTGACACACACGCTGTCCAGGGGGGTTTGTGACACGCACACTGTCCAATGGGGTTTGTGAAACACACACACTGTCCAATGGGGATTGTGACACACACGCTGTCCAGTGGGGTTTGTGACACACACGCTGCTCAATAGGTTTTGTGACATACACACGCTGCCCAATAGTGTTTGTGACACACACGGTGTGAAATGGGGTTTGTGACACACACAATGTCCAGGGGGGATTGTGACACACACACTGTCCAATGGGGTTTGTCACACCCACTCTCTCAAATGGGGTTTGTGACAAACACACGCTGTCAAATGATGTTTGTGACACACATGCTGTCCAGGGGGGTTTGTGACACACACAATGTCCAAAGGAGTTTGTGACACACACTCTGTCCAATGGGGTTTGTGACACACACGCTGTCCAATGGGTATTGCGACACACACACTGTCCAGGGGGGTTTGTGACACACATACTCTGTCCAATGGTGCTTGTGGAGCACAAGCTGTGCGTTGGGGTTCGTGACACACACGCTGTCCAGTGGTTTCTATGATAGACACACTGTCCAATAGGGTTTGTGACACACACACTGTCCAGGGGGTTTTGTTACACACACTTTATCCAGTCTGGTTTGTGACAGGCAAACTGTCCAGTGGGGTTTGTGACATATACATGCTATCAAATGGGGTTTATTGAAAACACATTTTCCCAAGGGATTTGTGACAAACACGCGCTGTCCAATGGGGTTTGTCACACCCACTTTGTCCAATGGGGTTTGTGACAAACACACTCTGTCCTATGGTGTTTGTGACACACACGATGTCCAAAGATTTTTGTGATACACACGCTGTCCAATGGGTTTTGTGACACACACACTCTGTCCAATGGGAATTGTGACACATACGCTGTCCAATGGGGTTCGTGTCACACACCCTGTCCAGTGGGTTTTGTGACACACACACTGCCCAATGGGTTTTGTGACACACACTGTCCAATGGGGCTTGTGACACACACTGTCCAATGGGGATTGTGACACACACACGCTGTCAAATGGGGTTTGTGACACACAAACACAGTCCAGGGGGGTTTGGCACACCCAGTCTGTCCAATGGGGTTTGTGACACACAAACTGTGCAATGGGGTTTCTCACACACACTCTGTCCAATGGGGTTTGTAACACACACGCTGTCCAAAGAGGATTGTGAGACATGCGCTGTACAATGAGGTTTGTGGCACACACACTCTGTCCAATGGGCTTGTGACACACACACTGTCTTATGGGGTTTGTGATACACACACGCTGTCCAAAGGGTTTTGTGACACACATGCTCTTCAGGGGGGTTTGTGACACACACAATGTCCAATGGGGTTTGGGACACACACGCTGTCCAGTGGGGTTTGTGACACACACAATGTGCAATAGGGTTTGTGAGATACACACGCTGTCCAAGAGTGTTTCTGACACACACACAATGTCTAATGGGTTTTGTGACACACACGCTGTCCAATGGGTATTGCGACACACACACTGTCCAGGTGGGTGTGTGACACACACACTCTGTCCAATGGTGCTTGTGGAGCACAAGCTGTGAGTTGGGGTTCATGACACACACGCTGTCCAGTGGTTTCTATGATACACACACTGTCCAATAGGGTTTGTGACACACACACTGTCCAGGGGGGTTTGTGACACACACTCTGTCCAATGGGGTTTGTCACATACACTCTATCCAATGGGGATTGTGACACACACAGGCTGTCCTATGGGGTTACTGACACACACGCTGTCCAATGGTTTTTGCGACACACACACTGTCCAGGGGGTTTTGTTACACACACGCTATCCAGTCTGGTTTGTGACAGGCAAACTGTCCAGTGGGGTTTGTGACACATACATGCTATCAAATGGGGTTTATTGAAAACACATTTTCCCAAGGGATTTGTGACAATCACGCGCTGTCCAATGGGGTTTGTCACACCCACTTTGTCCAATGGGGTTTGTGACAAACACACTCTGTCCAATGGTGTTTGTGACACACACGATGTCCAAAGATTTTTGTGACACATACGCTGTCCAATGGGTTTTGTGACACACACTCTGTCCAATGGGGCTTGTGACACACACATTGTCCAATGGGGATTGTGACACACACACTGTCCAGTGGGGTTTGTGACACACAAACACAGTCCAGCGGGGTTTGGCACACCCAGTCTGTCCAATGGGGTTTGTGACACACAAACTGTGCAATGGGGTTTCTCACACACACTCTGTCCAATGGGGTTTGTAACACACACACTGTCTTAAGGGGTTTGTGATACACACACGCTGTCCAGTGGGTTTTGTGACACACACACTGTCTAATTGGATTTGTGGCACACGCATGGTATCAAATGGGGTTTGCGACACACACAATTTCCAGTGGGGTTTGTGACACACACACTGACCAATGGGGTTTGTCACACCCACTCTGTCCAATGGGGATTGTGACACACACACACTGTCCAATGGGAAATGTGACACACACATGCTGTCCAATGGGGATTGTGACAGACACATGAGGTGCAATGGTGTTTGTGACACGCATGCTGTCCAATGTGCTTGTGACACACACACACAGTCCGTAGGGGTTTGTGACACACATGCTGTCCAATGGGGTTTGTGACACTAACGCTGTCCAAGTGGGTTTGTGACACACACACTGTCCATTGGAGTTTGTAACACACACACGCTATCCAATGGAGTTTGTGACACACAGACTTTCCAATGGGGTTTGTGACACACACAAGGTCCGATGGTGTTTGTGACACACACACTCGGTCCAATGGGGGTTGTGACACACACACTGTCCAGTGTGGTTTGTGACACACAAGCTGTCCAGTGGGGTTTGTGACACACACACGCTATCAAATGGCGTTTATGACACACACACTGTGCAATGGCGATTGTGACAAACACACGCTGTACAATAGGATTTGTAACACACACATGCTATCCAATGGGTTTGTGACACACACACTTTTCAATGAGGTTTGTGACACACACGCTGGCCAATGGGTTTTGTGACAAACACATTGTCTAAAGGGGTTTTTGACACAGACACGCTGTCCAATGGGGTTTGTGACACACACACTGTCAAATGGGGTTTGTGACACACACGCTGGCCAATGGGTTTTGTGACAAACACATTGTCTAAAGACGTTTGTGACACACACACACTGTCCAATGGGGATTGTGACACACATGCGCTGTCCAATGGTGTTCGTGATACACACGCTGTCCAGTGGGGTTTTGAAACACACTCTGTCCAATAGGTTTTGTGACACACACACGGTCCAATAGGGATTGTGACACACACAGTGTACAATGGGTTTGTGACACACACTCTGTCAAATGGGGTTTATGACACACACACTGTCCAAAGGGGATTATGACACACACACACTGTCCAATGGGGTTTGTGACACACACAAGCTCCAATGGGGTTTGTGACACACACGCTGTCCGATGGGGATTGTGACACACAGACGCTGTCCAACGGTGTTTGTGACACGGATGCTGTCCGATGGGGTTTTTGACACACATACACAGTCCAGCGGGGTTTGTGACACACACACAGTTCAATGGGGTTTGTGACACACACGCTGTCAAATGGGGTTTTTGACATACCACATACACTCTGTCCAATGGGGTTTGTGACACACATACACTGTCCAATGGGGATTGTGATACACACACGCTGTCCAATGTTGCTTGTGACATGCATGCTGTGTAATGGTGTTTGTGAAAAATACACTGTTCAATTGGGATTGTGATACACACACGCTGTCCCATGGGGATTTTGACACACACACTGTCCAATGGGGTATCTCACACACACTCTGTCCAATGGGGTTTGTGACACACACATTGTCTAATGGGTATTGTGACACACACAATCTGTCCACTGGGGATTGTCGCACATACTCTGTCCAATGGGTTTTGTGACACACACACGCTGTCCAATGGTGTTTGTGACATACCCACTGTCCAATGGGGTTTGTGAACACATACGCAGACCAATAGGTTTCGTTACACGCACGCCTTCCAGTGGCGTTTCTAGCACACACACTGTCCAATAGGGTTTGTGAAAAACACACTGTCCAATGGGAATTGTGAAACACACTCAGACCAATGGGGTTTGTGACACACACACTGTCCAATGGGGGTTGTGACACACACGCTGTCCAGTGTGGTTCGTGACACTAAAGCTGTCCAGTCGGGTTTGTGACACACTCACGGTATCAAATGGCGTTTATGACACACACACTGTACAATGGGGATTGTGACAAACACACGCTGTGCAATAGGATTTGTGACACACAGGCGTTATCCAATGGGTTTGTTACACACAGACGTTTCAATGAGGTTTGTGACACACGCTGTCCAATGGGTTTTGTGACAAACACATTGTCTAAAGGGTTTTGTGACACACACACACTGTCCTATGGTGTCTGTGACACACACGCTGCCAAATGGGGTTTGTGACACACACACTGTCCAATGGGGATTGTGACACACATGCTCTGTCCAATGGCGTTCGTGACACACAGGCTGTCCAGTGGGGTTTTGACACACACTCTGTCAAATGGGGTTTATGACACACACACTGTCCAAAGGGGATTGTGACACACACAAGGTCCAATGGGGTTTGTGACACACACGCTGTCCAATGGGGATTGTGACACACAGACGCTGTCCAACGGTGTTTGTGACACGGATGCTGTCCGATGGGGTTTTTGACACGCATACACAGTCCAGGGTGGTTTGTGACACACACACTGTCCAATGGGGTTTGTGACACACACTCTGTCAAATGGGGTTTGTGACACACCACACACGCTCTGTCCAATAGGGAATGTGACACACACGCTGTCCAATGGGGTTTGTGACACACATGCGCTGTCCAATGGGGTTCGTGACACACACGCTGTCCAGTGGGGTTTTGACACACACTCTGTCAAATGGGGTTTGTGACACACACTCTGTCCAATGGGGTTTGTGACACACACACTGTCTAATGGGTATTGTGACACACACAGGCTTTCCAATGGGGTTTGTCACACATACTCTGTCCAATGGGGTTTGTGACAAACACATGCTGTACAATGGTGTTTGTGACACACACACTGTCCAATGGGGTTTGTGAACACATACGCTGTCCAATGGGGTTCGTGACACACATGCTGTCCAGTGGGGTTTGAGACACACACACTATCCAATAGGGTTTGTGACACACACACTGTCCAATGGGGTTTCTGAAGACATACGCTGTCCAATGGGGATTGTGACACACACAAGGTCCAATGGGGTTTGTGACACACACGCTGTCCAATGGGGATTGTGACACACCACACACACTCTGTCCAATAGGGAATGTGACAGACACGCTGTCCAACGGGGTTTGTGACACACAGGCTGTCCAGTGGCGTTTGTGACACACACACTGTCCAACGGGGATTGTGACACACACTCGCTGTCCAATGTTGGTTGTGACATGTATGCTGTTTAATGGTGTTTGTGACAAACACGCTGTCCAATGGGGATTGTGATGCACACATCGTCCAATGTGGTTTGTCTCGCACACACTGTCCAATGGGGTTTGTGACACACACACTCTGTCCAATGGGGGTTGTGACACACACACACTGTCCCATGGGGATTGTGACACGCATGCTGTCCAAAGGGGTTTGTGACACACACACTGTCCAATGAGGTTTGTGACTTGCTCACTCTGTCCAATGGGGCTTGTGACACACACGCTGTCCAGTGGTGTTTGCGACACACACGCTGTCCAAAAGGGTTTGTGACACACACACGGTATCCAATGGGATTTGTGACATAAACACTTTCCAATGAGGTTTCTGACACACACGCTGTCAAATGGGGTTTCTGACACACACGCTGTTCAAATGGGGTTTGTGACACGCACACGCTGTCCCATGGGGTTTGTGAAATGCATGCTGTCCAATGGGACTTGTGACATACACACTGTCCAATGGGGTTTCTGACACACACACTGTCCAATGGGGTTTGTCACACACACTCTGTCCAATGGGGTTTGTGACACACAAGCTGTACAATGGGGTTTGTGACACACACACTCGGTCAAATGGGGGTTGTGACACACACGCTGTCCAGTGTGGTTTGTGACACACACACTGTCCAATGGGGTTTGTGACATACACGCTGTCAAATGGGGTTTGTGAGAAACCACACACACTCTGTCCAATGGGGAATGTGACAGACATGCTGTTCAATGGGGTTTGTGACACACACGCTGTCCAATGGGGTTTGTGACATACACACATTCCAATAGGGTTTGTGGCAAACACACGCAATCCAATTGGTTTTCTGACACACATGCTGTCACATGGGGTTTGTGACACGCACTCTGTCCAATGGGGTTTGTGACACACACACACTGTCCAATGGGGATTGTGATACACACACGCTGTCCCATGGGGTTTGTGACACGCATGCTGTCCAATGGAGTTTGGGACAGACACATTGTACAATGAGGACTGTGACACACACACTTTCCAGTGGGGTTTTTGACACACACACTGTCCAATGGGGTTTCTCAAACACACTCTTTCCAATGGGGCTTGTGAAACACACGCTGTCTAACGGGGTTCTTGACACACACACTGTCCAATAGTGTTTGTGACACACACACGCTATCCTATGGTGTTTATGACACACACACTTTCCAATGGTTTTTCTGACACACACGGTGTCCAATGGGTTTTGTGACACACATGCTATCCAATGGGGTTTGTGACACACACACGCTATCCAATGGGGTTTGTGTCACACAAACTGTCCAATGGGCATTGTGACACACACACACTGTCCAATGCGGATTGTGACATACACACGCTGTCCAGTGGGGTTTGTGTCACACATGCTGTATAGGTGAGTTTGTAAAGAACACGCTGTCCAATGGGGTTTGTGACACACACACTGTCCAGGGGGGTTTGTGACACACACGCTGTCCAATTTGCTTTCTGACACACACGCTGTCCAATGGGGTTTGTGACTCAGATAATCTCCAGGGGTGTTTGTTGAACACACGCTGTCCAGAGGGGTTTTTGACACACACACTGTCCAATGGGTATTGTGACACACACACCATGTCCAATGGCGTTTGTGACACACACACGCTCCAAAGGGGTTTCGACACACACACGCTGTCCAATGGGGTTTGCGATACACACACGCTATCCAATGGGGATTGTGACACAAACACTGTCCAATGGGGATTGTTACACACACACACGCATTCCCATTAGTTTTTTCACACGCATGCTGTCCAATGGGGTTTGTGACACACACACTGTCCAATGGGGTTTGTAACACACACGCTCTCCAATGGGTTTTGTGACACACACAATCTGTCCAATGGGGCTTGTGACACCCACACTGTACAGGGGGGTTTGTTACACACACTCTATCCAATGGGGTGTGTGACACACAAAGTTTACAATGGGGTTTGTGACATACACACTGTCCAGGGGGGCTTGTGACAGACACACTGATTAATGGGGTTTCTCACACACACTCTCTATCCAATGGGGTTTGTGACACAAAACTCTCCAATGGACATTGTTACACACACACGCTGTCTAATAGGGTTTGTGACACAGACACTCTGTCCATCGGGGCTTGTGACACACACGCTGTCCAATGGGCATTGTGACACACACACGCTGTAACATAGGGTTTGTGACACGCATGCTGTCAAATGGGGTTTGTGACACACACATTGTCCTGAGGGGTTTATGACTCAGAGACTCTCCAGGGTTGTTTGTGACACACACGCTATCCAGAGGGGTTTGCAACACACACACTGTCCAATGGGTTTGTGACACACACACGCTGTCCAATTGGGTTTTTAACACACACGCTGCCCAATGGGATTTGTGACATACACACTCTCCAGGGTGGTTTGTGACAAAGACGCTGCAGAATTGGGTTTGTGAAACACACTCTGTCCGATGGGGATTGTGACACTCACACGCTGTCCAATGGGGTTTGAGACACGGATGCTGTCCCATGGGGTTCATGACAAACACTCTGTCCAATAGGGTTTGTGACTTACACATGCTATACAACGGGGTTTGTGACACACACACTTTCCAATGTGGTTTGTGACTCACACGATGTCCAATGGGGTTTGTGACACCCGCACTGTCCAGGGGGGTTTGTGACACACACGCTCTCCAATTTGGTTTGTGACACATACGCTATCCAATGGGGTTTGTGACACAGACAATCTCCAGGGGTGTTTGTGAAACACACGCTGTCCAGAGGGGTTTGTGACACACACACTGTCCAATGGGGATTGTGACACACACACTGTCCAATGGGGTTTGTGACACACACACTCTCCAAAGGGGTTTGACACACACACGCTGTCCAATGGGGTTTTCGACACACACACGCTATCCAATGGGGATTGTGACACACACACTGTCCAAGGCGGATTGTGACACACACAAACTCTGTCCAATGGGGTTGTTGACAAACAAACTGTCCAATGGGGTTTGTGACACATACGCTGTCCAAGGGAGTTTGTCACACACACTCTGTTCAATGGGGACTGTGACACATACACGCTGTCCAGAAAGTTTTGTGATGCACACACTGTCTAATGGGGATTATGACACACACACGCTGTCCCATAGGTTTTTTCACACACATGCTGTCCAATGGGGTTTGTGACACACACACTGTCCAATGGGGTTTGTAACACACACGCTCTCCAATGGGTTTTGTGAAACACACAATCTGTCCAATGGGGCATGTGATACACACACTGTACAGGGGGGTTTGTTACACACACTCTATCCAAAGGGGTCTGTGACACACAAAGTTTCCAATGGGGTTTGTGCCATACACACTGTCCAGGGGGGATTGTGACACACACACTGATTAATGGGGTTTCTCACACACACTCTGTTCAATGGGGTTTGTGACACACAACTCTCCAATGGGCATTGTTACACACACACCCTGTCTAATGGGTTAGTGACACACACACTCTGTCCAACGAGGCTTGTGACACACACGCTGTCCAATGGGTATTGTGACACACACACGCTGTAACATGGGGTTTGTGACACACATGCTGTCCAATGGGGTTTGTGACACACACAATGTCTCGAGGGGTTTGTGACTCAGAGACTCTCCAGGGTTGTTTGTGACACACACGCTGTTCAGAGGGGTTTGTGACACACACACCGTTCAAAGGGGTTTGTAACACACACGCTGTCCAATGGGATTTGTGACACACACACTGTCCAGTGGGGTTTGTGACACACACACTGTCAAATGGGATTTGTGAAACACACTCTGTCCGATGGGGATTGTGACACACACGCTGTCCAATGGGGTTTGAGAAACGGGCGCTGTCCCATGGGGTTCATGACAAACACTGTGTCCAATAGGGTTTGTGACATACACACGCTATACAATGGGATTTGTGACACACAGACTTTCCAATGTGGTTTGTGACACACACGCTGTCCAATGGGGTTTGTGACACACAGACTGTCTAAAGGGTTTGTGACACACCCACGCTCTCCCAAGGTGTTTCTGACACACACGCTGTCAAATGGGGTTTGTGACACCCGCACTGTCCAGGGGGGTTTGTGACACACACACTGTCTGTCCAATGGGGTTTGTCACACACACTCTGTCCAATGGGGTTTCTGACACACACGCTGTCCAATGGGGATTGGGACATACACACGCTGTCCAATGGGGATTGTGATACACACACGCTGTCCAATGGGGATTGTGATATACACACGCTGTCCAATGGTGTTTGTGATACGCATGCTGACCAGTGGTGTTTGTGACACACACGCTGAATATTGCGGTTTGGGACACACACACTTTCCAAAGGGGTTTGTGTCATACACGCTGTCCAATGGGGTTTGTGACACACACAGTGTCCAGGGGGGTTTGTGACACAAACGCTGTACAGAGGGGTTTGTGACACACACACTGTCCAATGGGCTTAGTGACACACAAGTTGTCCAATGGGGTTTCTGACACACACACTCAGTCCAATGGGGCTTGTGACACACACGGTGTCAAATGGGGTTCGTGACACATATGCTGTCCAGTGGGATTTGTGAACACACAAACTTTTCAATAGGGTTTGTGACACAGACACGCTATACAATGGGATTTGTGACACACACGCTGTCCAGGGGGGTTTGTGACACACACGCTGTCTAATGGGGTCTGTGACACACACAGTTTCCAATGTGGTTTCTGACACACACACTGTCCAAAGGGGTTTGTGACATTCAATTGTCCAATGGGGATTGTACCACACACATGCTGTCCAATGTGGTTTGTGAAACACACACTCTGTCCAATGGGGCTTGTGACATACACGCTGTCTAGAGGGGTTTGTGACACACACACTGTCCGGACGGGTTTGCGATAAACACAATGTCCAATGAGCTTTGTGACACATACACTGTACAGGGGGGTTTGTGACCCACACACTGTCCAGTGGGTTTTGTGACACACACACTTTCCAATGGGTTTTGTGACTCACACGCTGTCCAATGGTGTTTGTGACACACGCACTATCAAGGCGGGTTTGTGACAAACACACTGTGCAATGGGCTTTGTGACACACACACTGTCTAATGGGTTTTGTGACACTCACGCGCTGTCCAATGGTGTTTGTGACACCCACATTGTCCATTGTGTTTTGTGACACACAGACTGTTCAGGGGGGTTTGAGACACACACACTGTCCAATGGGGTTTGTGACACACACACGCTGTCCCATGGGTTTTTTCACACGCATGCTGTCCAATGGGGTTTGTGACACACACGCTGTCCAATGGGGTTTGTAACACACACGCTCTCCAATGGGTTTTGTGACACACACAATCTGGCCAATGGGGCTTGTGACACACACACTGTACAGGGGGGTTTGTTACACACGCTCTATCCAATGGGGTCTGTGACACACAAAGTTTCCAATGGGGTTTGTGACACACACGCTGTCCAATGGGAATTGTGATACACACACGCTGTCCAATGGTGTTTGTGATACGCATGCTGACCAATGGTGTTTGTGACACACACGCTGAATATTGCGGTTTGGGACACACACACTTTTCAAAGGGGTTTGTGTCATACACGCTGTCCAATGGGGTTTGTGACACACACAGTGTCCAGGGGGGTTTGTGACACAAACGCTGTACAGAGGGGTTTGTGACACACACACTGTAAAATGGGCTTAGTGACACACAAGTTGTCCAATGGGGTTTCTGACACACACACTCAGTCCAATGGGGCTTGTGACACACACGGTGTCCAATGGGGTTCGTGACACATACGCTGTCCAGTGGGATTTGTGAACACCCAAACTTTTCAATAGGGTTTGTAACACAGACACGCTATACAATGGGTTTTGTGACACACACGCTGTCCAGGAGGGTTTGTGACACACACGCTGTCTAATGGGGTCTGTGACACACACAGTTTCCAATGTGGTTTCTGACACACACACTGTCCAAAGGCGTTTGTGACATACAATTGTCCAATGGGGATTGTGACACACACACGCTGTCCAATGGGGTTTTGACACACACAGTCTAATGGATTTTGTGACACTCACACGCTGTCCAATGGTGTTTGTGACACGCACGCTGTCCATTGTGTTTTGTGACACACACACTGTTCAGGAGGGTTTGTGACACACACACTGTCCAATGGGGTTTGCGACACACACACTCTGTCCAGTGGGGGTTGTGATGACACACGTTGTTCAATGGGGTTTCTGACACATGCACTCTGTCCAATGGGGGTTGTGACAGACACGATGTCCAATGGGGTTTGTGACAAACACACGCTATACAATGGGGTTTGTGATACACACACTGTCCAATGGGGTTGGTGACAAATACACGCTATCCAATGTGTTTTGTTACACACACGCTGTGCAATGGGATTTCTGACACACACACTGTCTAATGGGGTTTGTGACAAACACACTGTCCAATACGGATTGTGACAGACACAAGCTGTCCCATGCTCTTTGTGACACGCACGCTGTCCAAAGTGGTTTGTGACACACACATTGTACAGGGGTGTTTGTGACACACACACTGTCCAATGGGGTTTGTGACACATAGGCTGTCCAATGGTTTTTGTGACACACACACTCTGTCCAATGGGGCTTTTGACACACACACAGTCCAATGGGGATTGTGACACACACACTGTACAGGGGGGTTTGTGACACACCCTGTGTCCAATGGGATTTGTGACACACACACTGTCCAATGGGGATTGTGACTCACACAAACTCTGTCCAATGGGGTTGGTGACACACAAACTGTCCAATAGTGTTTGTGAAACACACGCTGTCCAATGGGGTTTGTTACACAGATGCTTCCCAATGGGGTTTGTTACACACACACTTTCCAGGGGGGTTTGTGACACACACGCTGTCCAGTGGGGATTGTGACACACACGCTGTCCAGAGGTTTTTGTGACCCACACACATTCCAATGGAGATTGTGACAGACACGCTGTCCAATGGGGTTTGTGAAACACACACACTGTCCAATGGGGATTGTGACACACACACGCTGTCCAATGTTGGTTGTGACACACATGCTGTCCAATGGTGTGTGTGACAAACACGCTGCCCATTGCGGTTTGGGACAGACTCAATTTCCTATCTTGGGCCTTGAAAAGCAAGTCCTTTGGCGACACGGTACGCCAGAAAGAATTGAATCAGACAACGGTACTCATTTCAAAAACAGTCTTATAGACAATTGGGCCAAAGAACATGGTATTGAGTGGGTATATCATATTCTATATCATGCACCAGCCTCTGGGAAAATTGAAAGGTACAATGGTTTGCTAAAAACTACACTAAAGGCACTTGGTGGTGGAACCTTTAAAAATTGGGACTCACATTTAGCAAAAGCCACTTGGTTGGTCAACACCTGGGGATCAACCAATCGAGCCGGGCCTGCCCAATCAGAAATTCCACGGACTGCAGAAGGAGATAAAGTCCCTGTAGTACACATGAAAAACATGTTAGGAAAGGCAGTCTGGGTTACTCCTGCCTCAGGCAAAGGCAAGCCCATTCGTGGGATTGTTTTTGCCCAGGGACCTGGCAGCACCTGGTGGGTGATGCTTAAGGATGGAGAAGTTCGGTGTGTACCTCAAGGGGATTTGAGTTTAGGTGAAAATATTCAATACTGAACTGCATGATGTGAATTGCCATGCTAACAGTGTTTAATAAGTGTCTTCCAGATCAAGACAATGATGATGAAACCAGAGCTAGCTTCTTCGAGTGGCGCCTGACAACTTCTTCGAAGTTGATATCTTTAACCCACAAACAGTGGTAATGAGATGCACTTGTACCATTTTTCCTGCCCTGGGAGACTGTCGTGACAAAACGAACTTAATGAACTTTTTAAAGGATGGTCCACTGATTAATTACTCCTGTGTATATATGTACATATGTATATATAGATATATAGTTGTAGTGATTAATTAGATTATATTGATAGATTGTATTGATAAGGTTTAAGCATTCAGTGAATGGCATATTATAAGGGGTGGAATGTCCTGGTTTAGTTAAAAACAAGTATCTCTTTCAGTGAATTTGCCTGTCAGCTAAAGCCTTCATATTAACTGCATTTTCCTGGAGAACCAGACACATGTTTTGGTAAACCTAGCAATGGAATGCAATCTTATTGATAAGCACGGATGGACATCTCGTGAGAGGGGCGACGAGAAGAAAGAGACCAAGAAACTGACCAACTGTGTATAACATTCCATTCACTTGAATACTTCATATAAAAGTGGGAGATCACAAGGATCTCGTTCGCTTTTCCCCTTTTGCCTTTTTCCCTTCTGCTCATGGCCGACATTAGAAGAGGACCTTGCTAGTCGTCCCTGCGAACTGAGGCCTAGTGAGAGACTGAATCCAGCTCCGGTTGGCTGCAGAGTCTAATCCAGGACTTTAGTTGCCGGCTCTGCAGTTGCTGAGACTTTCAAGATTGGTTTTGTATATTTTGTATTATTTTCTCTATTCTTATTAGTAGCATTAGTAAAACATCTTTAATTTTTTCCAACTCTCTTCACTCTGTCCTTCTTTTCCTCCCAATTGCCTCTCCTTAGTGGAAAGCGGGGAGAGGGAGAGGAAAGTGGGGGCGGGGAGAGGGGGTTAACAATACATCTGCCAGGGTTTTATTGTCACCCCGCAATCTTAACCCTCGACACACACACGGTGTCCAAAGGGGATTGCGACACACACGTTGTGCAATGGCGTTTGTGACACAGAAACTGTCAAGGGGTGTTTGTGACACACACACTGTCCAGGGGGGTTTGAGACACACACGCTGTTCAATGGTGTTTGAGACACAGAGGCTGTCAAATGGGGATTGTGACACACAGGCTGTTCAATAGGGATTGTGACTCACACACGCTGTCCAAAGGGGTTTATGGCACACACACTGTGCAAATGGGTTTGTGACACACACACGCTGTCCAATGGGGTTTATGCCACACATACTCTATCCAATGGGGTTTCTGACACACAAGCTTTCCAATAGGGTTTGTGACACACACGCGCTGTACAATGGGGTTTGTGACACACACATTCCAATGGGTTTTGTGACACACATGCTGTCCAAAGCGTTTTGTGACACACACACTGTTTAATGGGTTTTGTGACACACACTCGCTGTCCAATTGTGTTTGTGACACACACGCTGTCAAATGGGGTTTGTGACACACACACTGTCCAATGGGATTTTTGACACAAACGCTGTGAAATGCTGTTTGTGACACAGACACTGTCCAGGGGGGTTTGTGACACACACACTGTCCAGGTGGGTTTGAGACACACACGCTGTTCAATGGGGATTGTGACATGCACGCTGTCCAATAGGGTTTATGGCACACACACACTGTCCAATGGGGTTTGTGTCACAGACACTTTCCAATGAGTTTTATGATACACACTCTGCCCAATGGGTTTTGTGAAACACACACAGTCTAAGGGGGTTTGTGACACACACTCGTTGTCCAATGGTTCTTGTAAAACACACATGCTGTCCAATGGGGTTTGTGGCACACACACTGTCTAATGGGGTGTGTGAAATACACTCGCTGTCCAATGGTGTTTGTGACACAGACACACTATCCAGTGGGGTTTGTGACACACACACTGTCCAATGGGGTTTGTGACACACATGCTGTACAATGGGGTTTGTGACACACACAGTGTCCCCTGGGGTTTGTGACACACACGCTGCCCCATGCCTTTTGTGACACACGAGCTGTCCAATGTGGATTGTGACAAAAACATGCTGTCCAATGGGGTTTATGGCACACACACTCTCCAATGGGTTTTGTGAGACACACACACTATTCAATTGGGATTGTGAAACACACACATTCCAATGGGGTTTGTGACACACAGGATGTCCAAGGTGTTTTGTGACACACACACTGTCCAATGGGGTTTGTGACACACACGCTGTCCAATGGTGTTTGTGACACACCCATGCTTTCCAAAGGGATTTGTGACACACACACGCTATTAAGTGGGGTTTCTGACACCCATGCTGTCCAACGGGGTTTGTAATCCAGAAACTGTCAAGAGGGATTTGTGACACACAAAGTGTCTCAGTTACCTGAGACACTTAGACTAAGCCTAAAATACGCAGATCTCTCCATAAGGATGGTTTTCATACTGTACGTCCACAATCTGCTGGCAGTACAAAAAAATAAGCTGTAGATCTCCTTAGGCTGAGTCATGCTGCTTTGGTGCAGGGATCAGGCATATCATGGGAATATTTCACCATTTCTGCCCTCGTTTTCAGTGTATTACACCAAAACACCCACTTGCTGATTTCCTTTCAAGAGGAAAGGCTGCGATTTGCAGAATACCTCTGTTTTGGGGAAGTGAGAAATTGCTGAGTTGACACCAAGTCCGTCAGTGTCCCTGTCACCTGCAGAGTCACCGCATCTCACCACGGTAAGCGGGCATTGTGACAAAGTACGATGTCAGCTGGGTGTGACAGAGAGCCGCCCCCTAGGGGAGGAGGAGCCTGTCAGCCCCGGGCCTGTCACTGCCTGCTGTCCCTCCTGTTACCAGCCAGGCCTCTGAAAACTGGTCAAACCATGCCCAGACTTGGGGCCAAAGGGGCCCAAAGTCTCCAACAGACAAGTCTGGAAAAAAGATATGGGGCAGAGGGAGAAAGCGAAGGGAGCAGAACAAAAGGAAAGGAAGAATAAAAAGTAGTGTTGGGCTGCAGGAGTGAGATGGATGAATTGCCATTAAAGAGGCAGGAAGCAGGAGAGTGAGAGAAAAGGAAAGAAGAGACATGCAGCCAGACGAGGGGTTAGTGAGAGAGGGTGGGACAGAGAACAGGATGAGAAGGAAATAAGGCAAGGCAAGGACAGGCAAGGATAGGCAAGGCAAGGCTAGGCTGCAGGACATTTTTTTGCTTTTTAGTTTCTAGCACATTCGTCTTCAGACGTGGTGGATAGCCATAAGACCGTATGGATTAGGCCCAAGCAAAAACCCCAGCTACTTGAGACACTTAGACTAAGCCTAAAATACGCAGATCTCTCCATAAGGATGGTTTTTATACTGTACTTTCACAATCTGCTGGCAGTACAAAAATATAAGCTGCAGATCTCCTTAGGCTGAATCATGGTGCTTTGGTGTAGGGATCATGCATATCATGGGAATATTTCACCATTTCTACTCTGGTTTTAGTGTATTACACCAAAACACACACCTGATGACATCCTTTCAAGAGCAAAGGCAGCAATTTGCAGAATTCCGCTTCTTAGAGGAAGTGAGAAATTGCTGAGCTGACACCAAGTCCTGCATTGTCCCTGTTGCCTCCAGAGTCACCGCATCCTCACCACGGTAGCGGGCATTGTGACAAAGGTTCTATGTCAGATGGATGTGGCAGACGAGCGCCCCCTAGGGGATGGGGAGCCTGTCAGCCCCGGGCCTGTCACTGCCTGCTGTCCCTGCTGTCACCAGCCAGGGCACTGAAAAGTGGTCAAACCATGCCCAGACATGGGGCCAATTTGGCCCAAAGTCTCCAACAGACAGGTTGTGAAGAAAGATATGGGACAGAGGGCGAAAGCGAAGGGAGCAGGAGAAAGGGAAGGAAGAATAAAAAAAGTGTTGGGCTGCAGAAGTGAGATGGAGGAATTGAAAGAAAATGGCAGGAAGCAGGAGAGTGAGAGAGAAAAGGAAAGAAGAGACATGCGGCCAGACGAGGGGTTAGTGAGAGAGGATGGGACAGAGAACAGAATGGGAAGGAAATAAGGCAAGGCAAGGACAGGCAAGGCAAGGCTAGGCTGCAGGACATTTTTTTGTTTTATAGTTTCTAGCACATTCGTCTTCAGACTAGGAGGAAAGCCATAAGACCGTATGGATTAGGCCCAAGCAAAAACCCCAGCTACTTTAGAGACTTAGACTAAGCATAAAATACGAAGATCTCTCTGTAAGGATTGTTTTTATACTGTACTTCCACAATCTGCTGGCAGTAAAAAAAAATAAGCTGCAGATCTCCTTAGGCTGAGTCATGATGTTTTGTTGCAGGGACCATGCATATCATGGGAATATTTCACCATTTCTGCTCTGGTTTTCAGTGTATGACACCAAAAGACCCACCTGATGACATCCTTTCAAGAGCAAAGGCAGCAATTTGCAGAATTCCGCTTCTTTGGGGAAGTGAGAAATTGCTGAGCTGACACCAAGTCCTGCAGTGTCCCTGTCACCTGCAGAGTCACCGCATCCTCACCACGGTAGCGGGCATTGCGACAAAGGTCCTATGTCAGCTGGGTGTGGCAGCCTGGTGCCTCCTAGAGGATGGGGAGCCTGTCAGCCCCGGGCCTGTCACTGCCGGCTGTCCCTGATGTCACCAGCCAGGCCTCTGAAACCTTGTCAATCCATGCCCAGACGTGTGGCCAATTTGGCCCAAATTCTCCAACAGACAAGACGGGAAGAAAGATATGGGACAGAGGGAGAAAGCGAAGGGAGCAGGAGAAAGGGAAGGAAGAATAAAAAGAAGTGTTGGGCTGCAGAAGTGAGATGGAGGAATTGCAAGAAAAGAGGCAGGAAGCAGAGGAGTGAGAGAAAAGGAAAGTAGAGACATGCAGCCAGACGAGGGGTTAGTGAGAGAGGATGGGACAGAGAACAGGATGGGAAGGAAATAAGGCAAGGCAAGGACAGGCAAGGACAGGCAAGGCAAGGCTAGGCTGCAGGACATTTTTTTGCTTTATAGTTTCTAGCACATTCGTCTTCAGACTAGGAGGAAAGCCAGAAGACCGTATGGATTAGGCCCAAGCCTAGACCCCAGCTACTTGAGACACTTAGACTAAGCCAAAAATACGAAGATCTCTACATAAGGTTGGTTTTTATACTGTATTCCACGATCTGCTGGCAGTACAAAAAAATAAGCTGCAGATCTCCTTAGGCTGAGTCATGGTGCTTTGGTGCAGGAACCATGCATATCATGGGAATATTTCACTATTTCTGCTCTGGTTTTCAGTGTATTACACCAAAACACCCACCTGATGACATCCTTTCAAGAGTAAAGGCAGCAATTTGCAGAATTCCGCTTCTTTGGGGAACTGAGAAATTGCTGAGCTGACACCAAGTCCTGCAGTGTCTTCAGAAAAGATAGGTAGGGTAGGAGAGGTGGAGGGGTGGCTTTATATGTTAGAGAGTCACTCGACTCTATTAAACTTGAGGTCAGTATGCAGGTTTGAGTTCCTGTGGAGCAGAATCAGGGGGAAGTCCAACAAGGCTGACATCCTCGTGGGTGTCTGTTATAGACCGCGCAACCAGGACAATGAAGGAGATGAATTATTCTACAAGCAGCTGGCAGATGTCTCAAAATCGATGGCCCTTGTTCTTGTGGGTGACTTTAACCTGCCGGATATCTGCTGGGAGGTCAATACTGCACAGAAGAGGCAGTCTAGGAAGTTCCTAGAGTGTATAGAGGACAATTTCCTTCATCAGCTGGTAAATGAGCCCACCAGGGGCAAGACCCCGCTAGACCTACTGTTTACAAACAGAGAAGGGCTGGTGGGAGATGTAGTGGTTGGAGGCCGCCTGGGGCATAGCAACCATGAAATAACAGAATTTTCAGTACTCAGAGATGCAGGGAGAACCATTAACAAAAACTCTATGCTGGACTTCCCGAGGGCAGATTTTTGCCTATTCAGAAGTCTAGTTCAGAGCATACCCTGGGAAACAATGCTTAAAAACAAGGGGGCCCAGGAGGGTTGGACATGCTTCCAGCAGGTGGTTTTGAGTGCACAGGAACAGGCTATACCAGTGTGCCGAAAGGCTAGCCGGCGGGGAAGACAACCGGCTTGGCTAAACAGGGAGATTCTGAATGAAATCAGAAATAAAAAGAGACTTTACCGACTGTGGAAAAAAGGCCTGGCTACTTATGAAGGATTTATGGAAATAGCTAGATCATGCAGAAAAAAGATCAGGGAAACAAAAGTGCAATTTGAAGTTAACTTGGCCAATTCTGTCAGGGATAATAAAAAGTCCTTCTTCAAATATGTTAATAACAAAAGGAGGGGCAAGGAAAACCTCCATTCTCTGTTGGACTCTGAAGGAAATATAGTTAACAAAGATGAGGAGAAAGCTGAGGTACTTAATACCTACTTTGCCTCAGTTTTTACCAGTGAGACAGGTGGCCCTCAGGACAACTCATCTCTGGAGGTGGTTGACAGAGATAGGAAGCCAAATAGGCCCCTTGTATTCCAGGAGGAAATAGTTGGTGATTTACTGAGCCATCTGGATCCTCACAAGTCTATGGGACCAGATGGGATCCATCCTAGGGTGATGAGGGAGCTAGCAGAAGAACTTGCCAAGCCGCTCTCCATCATCTTCCAACAGTCCTGGCTCACTGGGGAGGTCCCATATGATTGAAAATTGGCCAATGTTACCCCAGTCCACAAAAAGGGCTGCAGAGCTGACCCTGGCAACTACAGGCCTGTCAGTCTGACCTCGGTGCCTGGCAGGGTTATGGAGCAGATCATCCTGAGTGGAATCACACAGCACCTTCAGGATGGACAAGGGATCAGACCCAGCCAGCATGGGTTTAGGAGGGGCAGGTCCTGTCTGACCAGCCTGAT
Source organism: Columba livia (assembly GCF_036013475.1). Lineage (NCBI taxonomy): Eukaryota > Metazoa > Chordata > Aves > Columbiformes > Columbidae > Columba > Columba livia. Next base: position 1,256,878 of record NW_027043009.1, on the reverse strand, counting down.
CTCCTTTTATGATCAGGTGACCCAGCTGGTGGATGAGGGGAAAGCCATGGATGTGGTCTATCTGGACTTCAGCAAGGTCTTTGACACTGTCTCCCATAATATACTCTTGCAAAAGCTGGTAGCCCATGGCTTGGACAAGTGCACTCTACGCTGGGTTAAGAACTGGCTGGAGGGCCGGGCCCAGAGAGTGCTGGTGAACGGGGCTGCATCCAGCTGGCGGCCAGTCACTAGTGGTGTTCCCCAGGGGTCAGTGTTGGGTCCAGTCCTGTTTAACATCTTTATTGATGATTTAGATGAGGGGATTGAGACCATCATCAGCAAATTTGCTGATGACACCAAGTTGGGAGGGAGTGTCGTCCTACTGGAAGGCAGGAGGGCTCTGCAGAGGGATCTGGATAGACTGGAAAAATGGGCTGATTCCAATGGGATGAAGTTCAATAAGGCCAAGTGCCGGGTGCTGCACTTTGGTCACAACAACCCCCTGCAGCACTACAGGCTGGGCACAGAGTGGCTGGAGAGCAGTCAGACAGAAAGGGACCTGGGGGTACTAATTGACAGGAAGCTCAACATGAGCCAACAGTGTGCCCAGGTGGCCAAGAAGGCCAACGGTATCCTGTCCTGTATCAAAAATAGCGTGGTCAGCAGGACAAGGGAAGTGATCCTTCCCCTGTACTCTGCATTGGTGAGGCCACATCTGGAGTATTGTGTTCAGTTCTGGGCCTCTCAGTTCAGGAAAGACATTGAAGTGCTGGAGCGGGTCCAGAGAAGAGCAACACGACTGGTGAAGGGACTTGAACACAAGCCCTATGGGGAGAGGCTGAGGGAGCTGGGGTTGTTTAGTCTAGAGAAGAGGAGGCTTAGAGGTGACCTCAGCACTCTCTATAACTACCTGAAGGGAAGTTATAGCCAGGTGGGGATTGGTCTCTTCTCCCAGGCAGTTAGCAATAGGACAAGGGGGCATGGGCTTAAACTCTACCAGGGGAAATTTAGACTGGATATCAGAAAGAAATTCTTTACAGAGAGAGTGGTCAGGCATTGGAATGGCCTGCCCAGGGAGGTAGTGGACTCGCCGTCCCTAGAGGTTTTTAAACTGAGATTGGACATGGAACTTAGTGCCATGATCTAGTAAACGGACTAGAGTTGGACCAAGAGTTGGACTTGATGATCGCTGAGGTCTTTTCTAACCCAGTCGATTCTGTGATTCTGTGATTCTGTGATTCTGTGATTATGTGATTCTGTGAATAAAAAGTAGTGTTGGGCTGCAGGAGAGAGATGGAGGAATTGCAGGAAAAGAGGCAGGGAGCAGGAGAGTGAGAGAAAAGGAAAGAAGAGACATGCAGCCAGACGAGGGGTTAGTGAGAGAGGATGGGACAGAGAAAAGGATGAGAAGGAAATAAGGCAAGACCAGGACAGGCAAGAACAGGCAAAGCAAGGCTAGGCTGCAGGACATGTTTTTGCTTTATAGTTTCCAGCACATTCGTCTTCAGACTAGGATTAAGACCATAAGACCGTACGGATTAGGCCCAAGTAAAAACCCCAGCTACTTGAGATACTTAGACTAAGCCTAAAATACGCAGATCTCTCCATAAGGATGGTTTTTATACTGTGCTTCCACAATCTGCTGGCAGTACAAAAATATAAGCTGCAGATCTCCTTAGGCTGAGTCATGTTGCTTTGGTTCAGGGACCATGCATATCATGGGAATATTTCACCATTTCTGCTCTGGTTTTCAGTGTATGACACCAAAAAACCCACCTGATGATATCCTTTCAAGAGCAAAGGCAGCAATTTGCAGAATTCCGCTTCTTTGGGGAAGTGAGAAATTGCTGAGCTGCCACCAAGTCCTGCAGTGTCCCTGTCACCTGCAGAGTCACCACATACTCGCCACGGTAGCGGGCATTGTGACAAAGGTTCTATGTCAGCTGGGTGGGGCAGCCAGGCGCCCGCTAGGGGATGGGGAGCCTGTCAGCCCCGGGCCTGTCACTGCCTGCTGTCCCTGCTGTCACCAGCCAGGCCTCTGAAAATTGGTCAAACCATGCCCAGACTTGGGGCCAATTTGGCCCAAAATCTTGAAAAGACAAGTCGGGAAGAAAGATATGGGACAGAGGGAGAAAGCGAAGGGAGCAGGAGAAAGGGAAGGAAGAATAAAAAGTAGTGTTGGGCTGCAGGAGTGAGATGGAGGAATTGCCATTAAAGAGGCAGGAAGCAGGAGAGTGAGAGAAAAGGATAGACGAGACTTGCAGCCAGACGAGGGGTTAGTGAGAGAGGATGGGACAGAGAACAGGATGAGAAGGAAATAAGGCAAGGCAAGGACAGGCAAGGACAGGCAAAGCAAGGCTAGGCTGCAGGACATTTTTTCGCTTTATAGTTTCTAGCACATTCGTCTTCAGACTAGGAGTAAGGCCATAAGACCGTATGGATTAGGCCCAAGCAAATACCCCAGCTACTTGAGACACTAAGACTAAGCCTAAAATACGCTGATTTCTCCATAAGGATGGTTTTTCTACTGTGCTTCCACAATCTGCCTGCAGTACAAAAAAATAAGCTGCAGATCTCCTTAGGCTGAGTCATGGTGCTTTGGTACAGGGACCATGCATATCATGGGAATATTTCACTATTTCTGCTCTGGTTTTCAGAGTATGACACCAAAACACTCACCTGATGATATCCTTTCAAGAGCAAAGGCAGCAATTTGCAGAATTCCGCTTCTTTGGGGAAGTGAGAAATTGCTGAGCTGACACCAAGTCCTGCAGTGTCCCTGTCACCTGCAGAGTCACCACATACTCGCCACGGTAGCGGGCATTGTGACAAAGGTTCTATGTCAGCTGGGTGTGGCAGCCAGGCGCCCGCTAGGGGATGGGGAGCCTGCCAGCCCCGGGCCTGTCACTGCCTGCTGCCCCTGCTGTCACCAGCCAGGCCTCTGAAAATTGGTCAAACCATGCCCAGACTTGGGGCCAATATGCCCCAAAGTCTTGAAAAGACAAGTCGGGAAGAAAGATATGGGACAGAGGGAGAAAGCGAAGGGAGCAGGAGAAAGGGAAGGAAGAATAAAAAGTAGTGTTGGGCTTCAGGAGTGAGATGGAGGAATTGCAGGAAAAGAGGCAGGAAGCAGGAGACTGAGAGAAAAGGAAAGACGAGACATGCAGCCAGACGAGGGGTTAGTGAGAGAGGATGGGACAGAGAACAGGATGAGAAGGAAATAAGGCAAGGCAAGGACAGGCAAGGACAGGCAAAGCAAGGCTAGGCTGCAGGACATTTTTTCGCTTTATAGTTTCTAGCACATTCGTCTTCAGACTAGGAGTAAGGCCATAAGACCGTATGGATTAGGCCCAAGCAAATACCCCAGCTACTTGAGACACTAAGACTAAGCCTAAAATACGCTGATTTCTCCATAAGGATGGTTTTTCTACTGTGCTTCCACAATCTGCTGGCAGTACAAAAAAATAAGCTGCAGATCTCCTTAGGCTGAGTCATGGTGCTTTGGTACAGGGACCATGCATATCATGGGAATATTTCACCATTTCTGCTCTGGTTTTCAGAGTATGACACCAAAACACTCACCTGATGATATCCTTTCAAGAGCAAAGGCAGCAATTTGCAAAATTCCGCTTCTTTGGGGAAGTGAGAAATTGCTGAGCTGCCACCAAGTCCTGCAGTGTCCCTGTCACCAGCAGAGTCACCACATACTCGCCACGGTAGCGGGCATTGTGACAAAGGTTCTATGTCAGCTGGGTGTGGCAGCCAGGCGCCCCCTAGGGGATGGGGAGCCTGTCAGCCCCGGGCCTGTCACTGCCTGCTGTCCCTGCTGTCACCAGCCAGGCCTCTGAAAATTGGTCAAACCATGCCCAGACTTGGGGCCAATTTGGCCCAAAGTCTTGAAAAGACAAGTCGGGAAGAAAGATATGGGACAGAGGGAGAAAGCGAAGGGAGCAGGAGAAAGGGAAGGAAGAATTAAAAGTAGTGTTGGGCTTCAGGAGTGAAATGGAGGAATTGCAGGAAAAGAGGCATGAAGCAGGAGAGTGAGAGAAAAGGAAAGTAGAGACATACAGCCAGACGAGGGGTTAGTAAGGGAGGATGGGACAGAGAACAGGATGAGAAGGAAATAAGGCAAGGCAAGCACAGGCAAGGACAGGCAAAGCAAGGCTAGGCTGCAGGACATGTTATAGCTTTATAGTTTCTAGCACATTCGTCTTCAGACTAGGAGTAAAGCCATAAGACCGTATGGATTAGGCCCAAGCAAAAACCCCAGCTACTTGACACACTAAGACTAAGCCTAAAATACGCAGATCTCTCCATAAGGATGGTTTTTACACTGTGGTTCCACAATCTGCTGGCAGTACAAAAAAATAAGCTGCAGATCTCCTTAGGCTGAGTCACGATGCTTTGGTGCAGGGACCATGAATATCATGGGAATAGTTCACCATTTCTGCTCTGGTTTTCAGAGTATGACACCAAAACACCCACCTGATGATATCCTTTCAAGAGCAAAGGCAGCAATTTGCAGAATTCCCCTTCTTTGGGGAACTGAGAAATTGCTGAGCTGACACCAAGTCCTGCAGTGTCCCTGTCACCTGCAGAGTCACCACATACTCGCCACGGTAGCGGGCATTGTGACAAAGGTTCTATGTCAGCTGGGTGTGGCAGCCAGGCGCCCGCTAGGGGATGGGGAGCCTGTCAGCCCCGGGCCTGTCACTGCCTGCTGTCCCTGCTGTCACCAGCCAGGCCTCTGAAAATTGGTCAAACCATGCCCAGACTTGGGGCCAATTTGGCCCAAAGTCTTGAAAAGACAAGTCGGGAAGAAAGATATGGGACAGAGGGAGAAAGCGAAGGGAGCAGGAGAAAGGGAAGGAAGAATAAAAAGTAGTGTTGGGCTTCAGGAGTGAGATGGAGGAATTGCAGGAAAAGAGGTAGGAAGCAGGAGACTGAGAGAAAAGGAAAGACGAGACATGCAGCCAGACGAGGGGTTAGTGAGAGAGGATGGGACAGAGAACAGGATGAGAAGGAAATAAGGCAAGGCAAGGACAGGCAAGGACAGGCAAAGCAAGGCTAGGCTGCAGGACATTTTTTCGCTTTATAGTTTCTAGCACATTCGTCTTCAGACTAGGAGTAAGGCCATAAGACCGTATGGATTAGGCCCAAGCAAATACCCCAGCTACTTGAGACACTAAGACTAAGCCTAAAATACGCTGATTTCTCCATAAGGATGGTTTTTCTACTGTGCTTCCACAATCTGCTGGCAGTACAAAAAAATAAGCTGCAGATCTCCTTAGGCTGAGTCATGGTGCTTTGGTACAGGGACCATGCATATCATGGGAATATTTCACCATTTCTGCTCTGGTTTTCAGAGTATGACACCAAAACACTCACCTGATGATATCCTTTCAAGAGCAAAGGCAGCAATTTGCAAAATTCCGCTTCTTTGGGGAAGTGAGAAATTGCTGAGCTGCCACCAAGTCCTGCAGTGTCCCTGTCACCAGCAGAGTCACCACATACTCGCCACGGTAGCGGGCATTGTGACAAAGGTTCTATCTCAGCTGGGTGTGGCAGCCAGGCGCCCCCTAGGGGATGGGGAGCCTGTCAGCCCCGGGCCTGTCACTGCCTGCTGTCCCTGCTGTCACCAGCCAGGCCTCTGAAAATTGGTCAAACCATGCCCAGACTTGGGGCCAATTTGGCCCAAAGTCTTGAAAAGACAAGTCGGGAAGAAAGATATGGGACAGAGGGAGAAAGCGAAGGGAGCAGGAGAAAGGGAAGGAAGAATTAAAAGTAGTGTTGGGCTTCAGGAGTGAAATGGAGGAATTGCAGGAAAAGAGGCATGAAGCAGGAGAGTGAGAGAAAAGGAAAGTAGAGACATACAGCCAGACGAGGGGTTAGTAAGGGAGGATGGGACAGAGAACAGGATGAGAAGGAAATAAGGCAAGGCAAGCACAGGCAAGGACAGGCAAAGCAAGGCTAGGCTGCAGGACATGTTATAGCTTTATAGTTTCTAGCACATTCGTCTTCAGACTAGGAGTAAGGCCATAAGACCGTATGGATTAGGCCCAAGCAAAAACCCCAGCTACTTGACACACTAAGACTAAGCCTAAAATACGCAGATCTCTCCATAAGGATGGTTTTTACACTGTGGTTCCACAATCTGCTGGCAGTACAAAAAAATAAGCTGCAGATCTCCTTAGGCTGAGTCACGATGCTTTGGTGCAGGGACCATGAATATCATGGGAATAGTTCACCATTTCTGCTCTGGTTTTCAGAGTATGACACCAAAACACCCACCTGATGATATCCTTTCAAGAGCAAAGGCAGCAATTTGCAGAATTCCCCTTCTTTGGGGAACTGAGAAATTGCTGAGCTGACACCAAGTCCTGCAGTGTCCCTGTCACCTGCAGAGTCACCACATACTCGCCACGGTAGCGGGCATTGTGACAAAGGTTCTTTGTCAGCTGAGTGTGGCAGCCAGGCGCCCCCTAGGGGATGGGGAGCCTGTCAGCCCCGGGCCTGTCACTGCCTGCTGTCCCTGCTGTCACCAGCCAGGCCTCTGAAAATTGGTCAAACCATGCCCAGACTTGGGGCGAATTTGGCCCAAAGTCTTGAAAAGACAAGTCAGGAAGAAAGATGTGGGACAGAGGGAGAAAGCGAAGGGAGCAGGAGAAAGGGAAGGAAGAAAAAAAAGTAGTGTTGGGCTTCAGGAGTGAGATGGAGGAATTGCAGGAAAAGAGGCAGGAAGCAGGAGAGTGAGAGAAAAGGAAAGTAGAGACATGCAGCCAGACGAGGGGTTAGTGAGGGAGGATGGGACAGAGAAGAGGATGAGAAGGAAATAAGGCAAGGCAAGGACAGGCAAGGACAGGCAAAGCAAGGCTAGGCTGCAGGACATTTTTTCGCTTTATAGTTTCTAGCACATTCGTCTTCAGACTAGGAGTAAGGCCATAAGACCGTATGGATTAGGCCCAAGCAAAAACCCCAGCTACTTGAGACACTAAGACTAAGCCTAAAATACGCAGATCTCTCCATAAGGATGGTTTTTATACTGTGCTTCCACAATCTGCTGGCAGTACAAAAAAATAAGCTGCAGATCTCCTTAGGCTGAGTCATGGTGCTTTGGTGCAGGGACCATGCATATCATGGGAATAGTTCACCATTTCTGCTCTGGTTTTCAGAGTATGAAACCAAAACACCCACCTGATGATATCCTTTCAAGAGCAAAGGCAGCAATTTGCAGAATTCCGCTTCTTTGGGGAAGTGAGAAATTGCTGAGCTGACACCAAGTCCTGCAGTGTCCCTGTCACCTGCAGAGTCACCACATACTCGCCACGGTAGCGGGCATTGTGACAAAGGTTCTATGTCAGCTGGGTGTGGCAGCCAGGCGCCCACTAGGGGATGGGGAGCCTGTCAGCCCCGGGCCTGTCACTGCCTGCTGTCCCTGCTGTCACCAGCCAGGCCTCTGAAAATTGGTCAAACCATGCCCAGACTTGGGGCCAATTTGGCCCAAAATCTTGAAAAGACAAGTCGGGAAGAAACATATGGGACAGAGGGAGAAAGCGAAGGGAGCAGGAGAAAGGGAAGGAAGAATAAAAAGTAGTGTTGGGCTGCAGGAGTGAGAGGGAGGAATTGCAGGAAAAGAGGCAGGAAGCAGGAGAGTGAGAGAAAAGGAAAGTAGAGACATGCAGCCAGACGAGGGGTTAGTGAGGGAGGATGGAACAGAAAACAGGATGAGAAGGAAATAAGCCAAGGCAAGGACAGGCAAGGACAGGCAAAGCAAGGCTAAGCTGCAGGACATTTTTTCGCTTTATAGTTTCTAGCACATTCGTCTTCAGACTAGGAGTAAGGCCATAAGACCGTATAGATTAGGCCCAAGCAAAAACCCCAGCTACTTGACACACTAAGACTAAGCCTAAAATACGCAGATCTCTCCATAAGGATGGTTTTTATACTGTGCTTCCACAATCTGCTGGCAGTACAAAAAAATAAGCTGCAGATCTCCTTAGGCTAAGTCATGGTGCTTTGGTGCAGGGACCATGCATATCATGGGAATATTTCACCATTTCTGCTCTAGTTTTCAGAGTATGACACCAAAACACCCACCTGATGATATCCTTTCAAGAGCAAAGGCAGCAATTTGCAGAATTCCGCTTCTTTGGGGAAGTGAGAAATTGCTGAGCTGCCACCAATTCCTGCAGTGTCCCTGTCACCTGCAGAGTCACCACATACTCGCCACGGTAGCGGGCATTGTGACAAAGGTTCTTTGTCAGCTGGGTGTGGCAGCCAGGCACCCGCTAGGGGATGGGGAGCCTGTCAGCCCCGGGCTGTCACTGCCTGCTGTCCCTGCTGTCACCAGCCAGGCCTCTGAAAATTGGTCAAATCATGCCCAGACTTGGGGCCAATTTGGCCCAAAGTCTTGAAAAGACAAGTCGGGAAGAAAGATATGGGACAGAGGGAGAAAGCGAAGGGAGCAGGAGAAAGGGAAGGAAGAATAAAAAGTAGTGTTGGGCTGCAGGAGTGAGATGGAGGAATTGCAAGAAAAGAGGCAGGAAGCAGGAGAGTGAGAGAAAAGGAAAGTAGAGACATGCAGCCAGACGAGGGGTTGGTGAGAGAGGATGGGACAGAGAACAGGATGAGAAGGAAATAAGGCAAGGCAAGGACAGGCAAGGACAGGCAAAGCAAGGCTAAGCTGCAGGACATTTTTTCGCTTTATAGTTTCTAGCACATTCGTCTTCAGACTAGGAGTAAGGCCATAAGACCGTATGGATTAGGCCCAAGCAAAACCCCCAGCTACTTGAGACACTAAGACTAAGCCTAAAATACGCAGATCTCTCCATAAGGATGGTTTTTATACTGTGCTTCCACAATCTGCTGGCAGTACAAAAAAATAAGCTGAAGATCTCCTTAGGCTGAGTCACGGTGCTTTGGTGCAGGGACCATGCATATCATGGGAATATTTCGCCATTTCTCCTCTGGTTTTCAGAGTATGACACCAAAACACCCACCTGATGATATCCTTTCAAGAGCAAAGGCAGCAATTTGCAGAATTCCGCTTCTTTGGGGAACTGAGAAATTGCTGAGCTGCCACCAAGTCCTGCAGTGTCCCTGTCACCTGCAGAGTTACCACATACTCGCCACGGTAGCGGGCATTGTGACAAAGGTTCTATGTCAGCTGGGTGTGGCAGCCAGGCGCCCCCTAGGGGATGGGGAGCCTGTCAGCCCCGGGCCTGTCACTGCCTGCTGTCCCTGCTGTCACCAGCCAGGCCTCTGAAAATTGGTCAAACCATGCCCAGACTTGGGGCCAATTTGGCCCAAAGTCTTGAAAAGACAAGTCGTGAAGAAAGATATTGGACAGAGGGAGAAAACGAAGGGAGCAGGAGAAAGGGAAGGAAGAATAAAAAGTAGTGTTGGGCTACAGGAGTGAGATGGAGGAATTTCCATTAAAGAGGCAGGAAGCAGGAGAGTGAGAGAAAAGGAAAGAAGAGACATGCAGCCAGGCGAGGGGTTAGTGAGAGAGGATGGGACAGAAAACAGGATGAGAAGGAAATAAGGCAAGGCAAGGACAGGCAAGGACAGGCAAAGCAAGGCTAGGCTGCAGGACAATTTTCGCTTTATAGTTTCTAGCACATTCGTCTTCAGACTAGGAGTAAGGCCATAAGACCGTATGGATTAGGCCCAAGCAAAAACCCCAGCTACTTGAGACACTAAGACTAAGCCTAAAATACGCAGATCTCTCCATAAGGATGGTTTTTATACTGTGCTTCCACAATCTGCTGGCAGTACAAAAAAATAAGCTGCAGATCTCCTTAGGCTGAGTCGTGGTGCTTTGGTGCAGGGACCATGCATATCATGGGAATAGTTCACCATTTCTGCTCTGGATTTCAGAGTATGACACCAAAACACCCACCTGATGATATCCTTTCAAGAGCAAAGGCAGCAATTTGCAGAATTCCGCTTCTTTGGGGAAGTGAGAAATTGCTGAGCTGACACCAAGTCCTGCAGTGTCCCTGTCACCTGCAGAGTCACCACATACTCGCCACGGTAGCGGGCATTGTGACAAAGGTTCTATGTCAGCTGGGTGTGGCAGCCAGGCGCCCGCTAGGGGATGGGGAGCCTGTCAGCCCCGGGCCTGTCACTGCCTGCTGTCCCTGCTGTCACCAGCCAGGCCTCTGAAAATTGGTCAAACCATGCCCAGACTTGGGGCGAATTTGGCCCAAAGTCTTGAATAGACAAGTCGGGAAGAAAGATATGGGACAGAGGGAGAAAGCGAAGGGAGCAGGAGAAAGGGAAGGAAGAATAAAAAGTAGTGTTGGGCTGCAGGAGTGAGATGGAGGAATTGCCATTAAAGAGGCAGGAAGCAGGAGAGTGATAGAAAAGGAAAGACGAGACATGCAGCCAGACGAGGGGTTAGTGAGAGAGGATGGGACAGAAAACAGGATGAGAAGGAAATAAGCCAAGGCAAGGACAGGCAAGGACAGGCAAAGCAAGGCTAAGCTGCAGGACAATTTTCGCTTTATAGTTTCTAGCACATTCGTCTTCAGACTAGGAGTAAGGCCATAAGACCGTATGGATTAGGCCCAAGCAAAAACCCCAGCTACTTGAGACACTAAGACTAAGCCTAAAATACGCAGATCTCTCCATAAGGATGGTTTTTATACTGTGCTTCCACAATCTGCTGGCAGTACAAAAAAATAAGCTGCAGATCTCCTTAGGCTGAGTCGTGGTGCTTTGGTGCAGGGACCATGCATATCATGGGAATAGTTCACCATTTCTGCTCTGGATTTCAGAGTATGACACCAAAACACCCACCTGATGATATCCTTTCAAGAGCAAAGGCAGCAATTTGCAGAATTCCGCTTCTTTGGGGAAGTGAGAAATTGCTGAGCTGACACCAAGTCCTGCAGTGTCCCTGTCACCTGCAGAGTCACCACATACTCGCCACGGTAGCGGGCATTGTGACAAAGGTTCTATGTCAGCTGGGTGTGGCAGCCAGGCGCCCCCTAGGGGATGGGGAGCCTGTCAGCCCCGGGCCTGTCACTGCCTGCTGTCCCTGCTGTCACCAGCCAGGCCTCTGAAAATTGGTCAAACCATGCCCAGACTTGGGGCGAATTTGGCCCAAAGTCTTGAATAGACAAGTCGGGAAGAAAGATATGGGACAGAGGGAGAAAGCGAAGGGAGCAGGAGAAAGGGAAGGAAGAATAAAAAGTAGTGTTGGGCTGCAGGAGTGAGATGGAGGAATTGCCATTAAAGAGGCAGGAAGCAGGAGAGTGATAGAAAAGGAAAGACGAGACATGCAGCCAGACGAGGGGTTAGTGAGAGAGGATGGGACAGACAACAGGATGAGAAGGAAATAAGGCAAGGCAAGGACAGGCAAGGACAGGCAAAGCAAGGCTAGGCTGCAGGACATTTTTTCGCTTTATAGTTTCTAGCACATTTGTCTTCAGACTAGGAGTAAGGCCATAAAACCGTATGGATTAGGCCCAAGCAGAAACCCCAGCTACTTGAGACACTTAGACTAAGCCTAAAATACGCAGATCTCTCCATAAGGATGGTTTTAATACTGTGCTTCCACAATCTGCTGGCAGTACAAAAAAATAAGCTGCAGATCTCCTTAGGCTGAGTCATGGTGCTTTGGTGCAGGGACCATGCATATCATGGGAATATTTCACCATTTCTGCTCTGGTTGTCAGAGTATGACACCAAAACACCCACCTGATGATATCCTTTCAAGAGCAAAGGCAGCAATTTGCAGAATTCCGCTTCTTTGGGGAAGTGAGAAATTGCTGAGCTGACACCAAGTCCTGCAGTGTCCCTGTCACCTGCAGAGTCACCACTTGCTCGCCACGGTAGCGGGCATTGTGACAAAGGTTCTATGTCAGCTGGGTGTGGCAGCCAGGCGCCCCCTAGGGGATGGGGAGCCTGTCAGCCCCAGGCCTGTCACTGCCTGCTGTCCCTGCTGTCACCAGCCAGGCCTCTGAAAATTGGTCAAACCATGCCCAGACTTGGGGCCAATTTGGCCCAAAGTCTTGAAAAGACAAGTCGGGAAGAAAGATATGGGACAGAGGGAGAAAGCGAAGGGAGCAGGAGAAAGGGAAGGAAGAATAAAAAGTAGTGTTGGGCTTCAGGAGTGAGATGGTGGAATTGCCATTCAAGAGGCAGGAAGCAGGAGAGTGATAGAAAAGGAAAGACGAGACATGCAGCCAGACGAGGGTTTAGTGAGAGAGGATGGGACAGAGAACAGGATGAGAAGGAAATAAGGCAAGGCAAGGACAGGCAAGGACAGGCAAAGCAAGGCTAGGCCGAAGGACATTTTTTTGCTTTATAGTTTCGAGCACATTCGTCTACGAGACTAGGAGTAAGGCCATAAGACCGTATGGATTAGGCCCAAGCAAAAACCCCAGCTACTTGAGACACTTAGACTAAGCCTAAAATACGCAGATCTCTCCATAAGGATGGTTTTTATACTGTGCTTCCACAGTCTGCTGGCAGTACAAAAAAATAAGCTGCAGATCTCCTTAGGCTGAGTCATGGTGCGTTGGTGCAGGGACCTTGCATATCATCGGAATATTTCACCATTTCTGCTCTGGTTTTCAGAGTATGACACCAAAACACCCACCTGATGATATCCTTTCAAGAGCAAAGGCAGCAATTTGCAGAATTCCGCTTCTTTGGGGAAGTGAGAAATTGCTGAGCTGCCACCAAGTCCTGCAGGATCCCTGTCACCTGCAGAGTCACCACATACTCGCCACGGGAGCGGGCATTGTGACAAAGGTTCTATGTCAGCTGGGTGTGGCAGCCAGGCGCCCCCTAGGGGATGGGGAGCCTGTCAGCCCCGGGCCTGTCACTGCCTGCTGTCCCTGCTGTCACCAGCCAGGCCTCTGAAAATTGGTCAAACTATGCCCAGACTTGGGGCCAATTTGGACCAAAGTCTTGAAAAGACAAGTCGGGAAGAAAGATATGGGACAGAGGGAGAAAGCGAAGGGAGCAGGAGAAAGGGAAGGAAGAATAAAAAGTAGTGTTGGGCTGCAGGAGTGAGATGGAGGAATTGCAGGAAAAGAGGGAGGAAGTAGGAGAGTGATAGAAAAGGAAAGACGAGACATGCAGCTAGACGAGGGGTTAGTGAGAGAGGATGGGACAGAGAACAGGATGAGAAGGAAATAAGGCAAGGCAAGGACAGGCAAGGACAGGCAAAGCAAGGCTAGGCTGCAGGACATTTTTTCGCTTTATAGTTTCTAGCACATAAGTCTTCAGACTAGGAGTAAGGCCATAAGACCGTATGGATTAGGCCCAAGCAAAAACCCCAGCAACTAGAGACACTCAGGATAAGCCTAAAATACGCATATCTCTCCATAAGGATGGTTTTTATACTGTGCTTCCACAATCTGCTGGCAGTACAAAAAAATAAGCTGTAGATCTCCTTAGGCTGAGTCATGGTGCTTTGGTGCAGGGACCATGCATATCATGGGAATATTTCACCATTTCTGCTCTGGTTTTCAGTGTATGACAGCAAAACACCCACCTTACGACATCCATTCAAGAGCAAAGGCAGCATTTTGCAGAGTTCCGCTTCTTTGGGGAAGTGAGAAATTGCTGAGCTGACACCAAGTCCTGCAGTGTCCCTGTCACCTGCAGAGTCACCACATACTCACCACGGTAGCGGGCATTGTGACAAAGGTTCTATGTCAGCTGGGTGAGGCAGCCATGCGCCCCCTAGGGGATGGGGAGCCTGTCAGCCCCGAGCCTGTCACTGCCTGCTGTCCCTGCTGTCACCAGCCAGGCCTCTGAAAATTGGTCAAACCATGCCCAGACTTGGGGCCAATTTGGCCCAAAATCTTGAAAAGACAAGTTGGGAAGAAAGATATGGGACAGAGGGAGAAAGTGAAGGGAGCAGGAGAAAGGGAAGGAAGAATAAAAAGTAGTGTTGTGCTGCAGGAGTGAGATGGAGGAACTGCCATTAAAGAGGCAGGAAGCAGGAGAGTGAGAGAAAAGGAAAGAAGAGACATGCAGCCAGACGAGGGGTTAGTGAGAGAGGATGGGACAGAGAACAGGATGAGAAGGAAATAAGGCAAGGCAAGGATAGGCAAGGACAGGCAAAGCAAGGCTAGGCTGCAGGACATTTTTTCGCTTTATAGTTTCTAGCACATAAGTCTTCAGACTAGGAGTAAGGCCATAAGACCGTATGGATTAGGCCCAAGCAAAAACCCCAGCAACTAGAGAGACTCAGGATAAGCCTAAAATACGCATATCTCTCCATAAGGATGGTTTTTATACTGTGCTTCCACAATCTGCTGGCAGTACAAAAAAATAAGCTGTAGAGCTCCTTAGGCTGAGTCATGGTGCTTTGGTGCAGGGACCATGCATATCATGGGAATATTTCACCATTTCTGCTCTGGTTTTCAGTGTATGACAGCAAAACACCCACCTTACGACATCCATTCAAGAGCAAAGGCAGCAATTTGCAGAATTCCGCTTCTTTGGGGAAGTGAGAAATTGCTGAGCTGACACCAAGTCCTGCAGTGTCCCTGTCACCTGCAGAGTCACCGCATCCTCACCACGGTAACGGGCATTGTGACAAAGGTTCTATGTCAGCTGGGTGTGGCAGCCAGGCGCCCCCTAGGGGATGGGGAGCCTGCCAGCCCCGGGCCTGTCACTGCCTGCTGTCCCTGCTGTCACCAGCCAGGCCTCTGAAAATTGGTCAAACCATGCCCAGACTTGGGGCCAATTTGGCCCAAAGTCTTGAAAAGACAAGTTAGGAAGAAAGATATGGGACAGAGGGAGAAAGCGAAGGGAGCAGGAGAAAGGGAAGGAAGAATAAAAAGTAGTGTTGGGCTGCAGGAGTGAGATGGAGGAATTGCAGGAAAAGAGGGAGGAAGTAGGAGAGTGATAGAAAAGGAAAGACGAGACATGCAGCTAGACGAGGGGTTAGTGAGAGAGGATGGGACAGAGAACAGGATGAGAAGGAAATAAGGCAAGGCAAGGACAGGCAAGGACAGGCAAAGCAAGGCTAGGCTGCAGGACATTTTTTCGCTTTATAGTTTCTAGCACATTCGTCTTCAGACTAGGAGTAAGGCCATAAGACCGTATGGATTAGGCCCAAGCAAAAACCCCAGCTACTTGAGACACTAAGACTAAGCCTAAAATACGCAGATCTCTCCATAAGGATGGTTTTTATACTGTGCTTCCACAATCTGCTGGCAGTACAAAAAAATAAGCTGCAGATCTCCTTAGGCTGAGTCGTGGTGCTTTGGTGCAGGGACCATGCATATCATGGGAATAGTTCACCATTTCTGCTCTGGATTTCAGAGTATGACACCAAAACACCCACCTGATGATATCCTTTCAAGAGCAAAGGCAGCAATTTGCAGAATTCCGCTTCTTTGGGGAAGTGAGAAATTGCTGAGCTGACACCAAGTCCTGCAGTGTCCCTGTCACCTGCAGAGTCACCACATACTCGCCACGGTAGCGGGCATTGTGACAAAGGTTCTATGTCAGCTGGGTGTGGCAGCCAGGCGCCCCCTAGGGGATGGGGAGCCTGTCAGCCCCGGGCCTGTCACTGCCTGCTGTCCCTGCTGTCACCAGCCAGGCCTCTGAAAATTGGTCAAACCATGCCCAGACTTGGGGCGAATTTGGCCCAAAGTCTTGAATAGACAAGTCGGGAAGAAAGATATGGGACAGAGGGAGAAAGCGAAGGGAGCAGGAGAAAGGGAAGGAAGAATAAAAAGTAGTGTTGGGCTGCAGGAGTGAGATGGAGGAATTGCCATTAAAGAGGCAGGAAGCAGGAGAGTGATAGAAAAGGAAAGACGAGACATGCAGCCAGACGAGGGGTTAGTGAGAGAGGATGGGACAGACAACAGGATGAGAAGGAAATAAGGCAAGGCAAGGACAGGCAAGGACAGGCAAAGCAAGGCTAGGCTGCAGGACATTTTTTCGCTTTATAGTTTCTAGCACATTTGTCTTCAGACTAGGAGTAAGGCCATAAAACCGTATGGATTAGGCCCAAGCAGAAACCCCAGCTACTTGAGACACTTAGACTAAGCCTAAAATACGCAGATCTCTCCATAAGGATGGTTTTAATACTGTGCTTCCACAATCTGCTGGCAGTACAAAAAAATAAGCTGCAGATCTCCTTAGGCTGAGTCATGGTGCTTTGGTGCAGGGACCATGCATATCATGGGAATATTTCACCATTTCTGCTCTGGTTGTCAGAGTATGACACCAAAACACCCACCTGATGATATCCTTTCAAGAGCAAAGGCAGCAATTTGCAGAATTCCGCTTCTTTGGGGAAGTGAGAAATTGCTGAGCTGACACCAAGTCCTGCAGTGTCCCTGTCACCTGCAGAGTCACCACTTGCTCGCCACGGTAGCGGGCATTGTGACAAAGGTTCTATGTCAGCTGGGTGTGGCAGCCAGGCGCCCCCTAGGGGATGGGGAGCCTGTCAGCCCCAGGCCTGTCACTGCCTGCTGTCCCTGCTGTCACCAGCCAGGCCTCTGAAAATTGGTCAAACCATGCCCAGACTTGGGGCCAATTTGGCCCAAAGTCTTGAAAAGACAAGTCGGGAAGAAAGATATGGGACAGAGGGAGAAAGCGAAGGGAGCAGGAGAAAGGGAAGGAAGAATAAAAAGTAGTGTTGGGCTTCAGGAGTGAGATGGTGGAATTGCCATTCAAGAGGCAGGAAGCAGGAGAGTGATAGAAAAGGAAAGACGAGACATGCAGCCAGACGAGGGTTTAGTGAGAGAGGATGGGACAGAGAACAGGATGAGAAGGAAATAAGGCAAGGCAAGGACAGGCAAGGACAGGCAAAGCAAGGCTAGGCCGAAGGACATTTTTTTGCTTTATAGTTTCGAGCACATTCGTCTACGAGACTAGGAGTAAGGCCATAAGACCGTATGGATTAGGCCCAAGCAAAAACCCCAGCTACTTGAGACACTTAGACTAAGCCTAAAATACGCAGATCTCTCCATAAGGATGGTTTTTATACTGTGCTTCCACAGTCTGCTGGCAGTACAAAAAAATAAGCTGCAGATCTCCTTAGGCTGAGTCATGGTGCGTTGGTGCAGGGACCTTGCATATCATCGGAATATTTCACCATTTCTGCTCTGGTTTTCAGAGTATGACACCAAAACACCCACCTGATGATATCCTTTCAAGAGCAAAGGCAGCAATTTGCAGAATTCCGCTTCTTTGGGGAAGTGAGAAATTGCTGAGCTGCCACCAAGTCCTGCAGGATCCCTGTCACCTGCAGAGTCACCACATACTCGCCACGGGAGCGGGCATTGTGACAAAGGTTCTATGTCAGCTGGGTGTGGCAGCCAGGCGCCCCCTAGGGGATGGGGAGCCTGTCAGCCCCGGGCCTGTCACTGCCTGCTGTCCCTGCTGTCACCAGCCAGGCCTCTGAAAATTGGTCAAACTATGCCCAGACTTGGGGCCAATTTGGACCAAAGTCTTGAAAAGACAAGTCGGGAAGAAAGATATGGGACAGAGGGAGAAAGCGAAGGGAGCAGGAGAAAGGGAAGGAAGAATAAAAAGTAGTGTTGGGCTGCAGGAGTGAGATGGAGGAATTGCAGGAAAAGAGGGAGGAAGTAGGAGAGTGATAGAAAAGGAAAGACGAGACATGCAGCTAGACGAGGGGTTAGTGAGAGAGGATGGGACAGAGAACAGGATGAGAAGGAAATAAGGCAAGGCAAGGACAGGCAAGGACAGGCAAAGCAAGGCTAGGCTGCAGGACATTTTTTCGCTTTATAGTTTCTAGCACATAAGTCTTCAGACTAGGAGTAAGGCCATAAGACCGTATGGATTAGGCCCAAGCAAAAACCCCAGCAACTAGAGACACTCAGGATAAGCCTAAAATACGCATATCTCTCCATAAGGATGGTTTTTATACTGTGCTTCCACAATCTGCTGGCAGTACAAAAAAATAAGCTGTAGATCTCCTTAGGCTGAGTCATGGTGCTTTGGTGCAGGGACCATGCATATCATGGGAATATTTCACCATTTCTGCTCTGGTTTTCAGTGTATGACAGCAAAACACCCACCTTACGACATCCATTCAAGAGCAAAGGCAGCATTTTGCAGAGTTCCGCTTCTTTGGGGAAGTGAGAAATTGCTGAGCTGACACCAAGTCCTGCAGTGTCCCTGTCACCTGCAGAGTCACCACATACTCACCACGGTAGCGGGCATTGTGACAAAGGTTCTATGTCAGCTGGGTGAGGCAGCCATGCGCCCCCTAGGGGATGGGGAGCCTGTCAGCCCCGAGCCTGTCACTGCCTGCTGTCCCTGCTGTCACCAGCCAGGCCTCTGAAAATTGGTCAAACCATGCCCAGACTTGGGGCCAATTTGGCCCAAAATCTTGAAAAGACAAGTTGGGAAGAAAGATATGGGACAGAGGGAGAAAGTGAAGGGAGCAGGAGAAAGGGAAGGAAGAATAAAAAGTAGTGTTGTGCTGCAGGAGTGAGATGGAGGAACTGCCATTAAAGAGGCAGGAAGCAGGAGAGTGAGAGAAAAGGAAAGAAGAGACATGCAGCCAGACGAGGGGTTAGTGAGAGAGGATGGGACAGAGAACAGGATGAGAAGGAAATAAGGCAAGGCAAGGATAGGCAAGGACAGGCAAAGCAAGGCTAGGCTGCAGGACATTTTTTCGCTTTATAGTTTCTAGCACATAAGTCTTCAGACTAGGAGTAAGGCCATAAGACCGTATGGATTAGGCCCAAGCAAAAACCCCAGCAACTAGAGAGACTCAGGATAAGCCTAAAATACGCATATCTCTCCATAAGGATGGTTTTTATACTGTGCTTCCACAATCTGCTGGCAGTACAAAAAAATAAGCTGTAGAGCTCCTTAGGCTGAGTCATGGTGCTTTGGTGCAGGGACCATGCATATCATGGGAATATTTCACCATTTCTGCTCTGGTTTTCAGTGTATGACAGCAAAACACCCACCTTACGACATCCATTCAAGAGCAAAGGCAGCAATTTGCAGAATTCCGCTTCTTTGGGGAAGTGAGAAATTGCTGAGCTGACACCAAGTCCTGCAGTGTCCCTGTCACCTGCAGAGTCACCGCATCCTCACCACGGTAACGGGCATTGTGACAAAGGTTCTATGTCAGCTGGGTGTGGCAGCCAGGCGCCCCCTAGGGGATGGGGAGCCTGCCAGCCCCGGGCCTGTCACTGCCTGCTGTCCCTGCTGTCACCAGCCAGGCCTCTGAAAATTGGTCAAACCATGCCCAGACTTGGGGCCAATTTGGCCCAAAGTCTTGAAAAGACAAGTTAGGAAGAAAGATATGGGACAGAGGGAGAAAGCGAAGGGAGCAGGAGAAAGGGAAGGAAGAATAAAAAGTAGTGTTGGGCTGCAGGAGTGAGATGGAGGAATTGCAGGAAAAGAGGGAGGAAGTAGGAGAGTGATAGAAAAGGAAAGACGAGACATGCAGCTAGACGAGGGGTTAGTGAGAGAGGATGGGACAGAGAACAGGATGAGAAGGAAATAAGGCAAGGCAAGGACAGGCAAGGACAGGCAAAGCAAGGCTAGGCTGCAGGACATTTTTTCGCTTTATAGTTTCTAGCACATAAGTCTTCAGACTAGGAGTAAGGCCATAAGACCGTATGGATTAGGCCCAAGCAAAAACCCCAGCAACTAGAGACACTCAGGATAAGCCTAAAATACGCATATCTCTCCATAAGGATGGTTTTTATACTGTGCTTCCACAATCTGCTGGCAGTACAAAAAAATAAGCTGTAGATCTCCTTAGGCTGAGTCATGGTGCTTTGGTGCAGGGACCATGCATATCATGGGAATATTTCACCATTTCTGCTCTGGTTTTCAGTGTATGACAGCAAAACACCCACCTTACGACATCCATTCAGGAGCAAAGGCAGCAATTTGCAGAATTCCGCTTCTTTGGGGAAGTGAGAAATTGCTGAGCTGACACCAAGTCCTGCAGTGTCCCTGTCACCCGCAGAGTCACCGCATCCTCACCACGGTAACGGGCATTGTGACAAAGGTTCTATGTCAGCTGGGTGTGGCAGCCAGGCGCCCCCTAGGGGATGGGGAACTTGTTAACCCCAGCCCTGTCACTGCCTGCTGTCCCTGCTGTCACCAGCTAGGCCTCTGAAAATTGGTCAAACCACGCCCAGACTTGGGGCCAATTTGGCCCAAAGTCTTGAAAAGACAAGTTAGGAAGAAAGATATGGGACAGAGGGAGAAAGCGAAGGGAGCAGGAGAAAGGGAAGGAAGAATAGAAAGTAGTGTTGGGCTGCAGGAGTGAGATGGAGGAATTGCAGGAAAAGAGGGAGGAAGTAGGAGAGTGATAGAAAAGGAAAGACGAGACATGCAGCTAGACGAGGGGTTAGTGAGAGAGGATGGGACAGAGAACAGGATGAGAAGGATATAAGGCAAGGCAAGGACAGGCAAGGACAGGCACGGCAAGGCTAGGCTGCAGGACATTTTTTCGCTTTATAGTTTCTAGCACATAAGTCTTCAGACTAGGAGTAAGGCCATAAGACCGTATGGATTAGGCCCAAGCAAAAACCCCAGCTACTTGAGACACTTAGACTAAGCCTAAAATACGCAGATCTCTCCATAAGGATGGTTTTTATACTGTGCTTCCACAATCTGCTGGCAGTACAAAAAAATAAGCTGTAGATCTCCTTAGGCTGAGTCATGGTGCTTTGGTGCAGGGACCATGCATATCATGGGAATATTTCAACATTTCTGCTCTGGTTTTCAGAGTATGACACCAAAACACCCACCTGATGATATCCTTTCAAGAGCAAAGGCAGCAATTTGCAGAATTCCGCTTATTTTGGGAAGTGAGAAATTGCTGAGCTGACACCAAGTCCTGCCGTGTCCCTGTCACCTGCAGAGTCACCACATACTCACCACGGTAGCGGGCATTGTGACAAAGGTTCTATGTCAGCTGGGTGTGGCAGCCAGGCGCCCCCTAGGGGATGGGGAGCCTGTCAGCCCCGGGCCTGTCACTGCCTGCTGTCCCTGCTGTCACCAGCCCGGCCTCTGAAAATTGGTCAAACCATGCCCAGACTTGGGGCCAATTTGGCCCAAAGTCTTGAAAAGACAAGTCGGGAAGAAAGATATGGGACAGAGGGAGAAAGCGAAGGGAGCAGGAGAAAGGGAAGGAAGAATAAAAAGTAGTGTTGGGCTGCAGGAGTGAGATGGAGGAATTGCAGGAAAAGAGGTAGGAAGCAGGAGAGTGAGAGAAAAGGAAAGACGAGACATGCAGCCAAACGAGGGGTTAGTGAGAGTAGATTGGACAGAGAACAGGATGAGAAGGAAATAAGGCAAGGCATGGAAGGCAAGGCAAGGCTAGGCTGCAGGACATTTTTTTGCTTTATGGTTTCTCACACATTCGTCTTCAGACTAGGAGTAAGGCCATAAGACCGTATGGATTAGGCCCAATCAAAAACCCCAGCTACTTGAGACGCTTAGACTAAGCCTAAAATATGCAGATCTCTCCATAAGGATGGTTTTTATACTGTGCTTCCACAATCTGCTGGCAGTACAAAAACATAAGCGGCAGATCTCCTTAGGCTGAGTCATGGTGCTTTGGTGCAGGGACCATGCATACCATGGGAATATTTCACCATTTCTGCTCTGGTTTTCAGAGTATGACACCAAAACACCCACCTGATGATATCCTTTCAAGAGCAAAGGCAGCAGTTTGCAGAATTCCGCTTCTTTAAGGAAGTGAGAAATTACTGAGCTGACACCAAGTCCTGCAATGTCCCTGTCACCAGCAGGGTCACCACATCCTCGCCACGGTAGCGGGCATAGTGACAAAGGTTCTATGTCAGCTGGGTGTGGCAGCCAGGCCCCCCCTAGGGGATGGGGAGCCTGTTAACCCCAGCCCTGTCACTGCCTGCTGTCTCTGCTGTCACCAGCCAGGCCTCTGAAAATTGGTCAAACCATGCCCAGACTTGGGGCCTGTTTGGCCCAAAGTCTTGAAAAGACAAGTCGGGAAGAAAGATATGGGACAAAGGGAGAAAGCGAAGGGAGCAGGAGAAAGGGAAGGAAGAATAAAAAGTAGTGTTGGGCTGCAGGAGTGAGATGGAGGAATTGCAGGAAAAGAGGGAGGAAGCAGGAGAGTGAGAGAAAAGGAAAGAAGAGACATGCAGCCAGACGAGGGGTTAGTGAGAGAGGATGGGACAGGGAACAGGATGAGAAGGAAATAAGGCAAGGCAAGGACAGGCAAGGACAGGCAAAGCAAGGCTAGGCTGAAGGACATGTTTTTGCTTTATAGTTTCTAGCACATTCATCTTCAGACTAGGAGTAAGGCCATAAGACCTTATGGATTAGGCCCAAGCAAAAACCCCAGCTACTTGAGACACTCAGGATAAGCCTAAAATACGCAGATCTCTCCATAAGGATGGTTTTTATACTGTGCTTCCACAATCTGCTGGCAGTACAAAAATATAAGCTGCAGATCTCCTTAGGCTGAGTCATGGTGCTTTGGTGCAGGGACCATGCATATCATGGGAATATTTCAACATTTCTGCTCTGGTTTTCAGTGTATGACACCAAAACACTGACCTTATGACATCCATTCAAGAGCAAAGGCAGCAATTTGCAGAATTCCGCTTCTTTGGGGAAGTGAGAAATTGCTGAGCTGACACCAAGTCCTGCAGTGTCCCTGTCACCTGCAGAGTCACCGCATCCTCACCACGGTAGCGGGATTGTGACAAAAGTTCTATGTCAGAAGGGTTTGGCAGCCATGCGCCCCCTAGGGGATGGGGAGCCTGTCAGCCCCGGGCCTGTCACTGCCTGCTGTCCCTGCTGTCACCAGCCCGGCCTCTGAAAATTGGTCAAACCATGCCCAGACTTGGGGTGAATTTGGCCCAAAGTCTTGAAAAGAGAAGTTAGGAAGAAAGATATGGGACAGAGGGAGAAATGGAAGGGAGCAGGAGAAAGGGAAGGAAGAATAGAAAGTAGTGTTGGGCTGCAGGAGTGAGATGGAGGAATTGCCATTAAAGAGGCAGGAAGCAGGAGAGTGATAGAAAAGGAAAGACGAGACATGCAGCCAGACGAGGGGTTAGTGAGAGAGGATGGGACAGAGAACAGGATGAGAAGGAAATAAGGCAAGGCAAGGACAGGCAAGGCAAGGCTAGGCTGCAGGACATTTTTTTGCTTTATAGTTTCCAACACATTCATCTTCAGACTAGGAGTAAGGCCATAAGACCGTATGGATTAGGCCGAAGCAAAAACCCCAGCTACTTGAGACACTTAGACTAAGCCTAAAATACGCAGATCTCTCCATAAGGATGGTTTTTATACTGTGCTTCCACAATCTGCTGGCAGTACAAAAAAATAAGCTGCAGATCTCCTTAGGCTGAGTCATGGTGCTTTGGTGCAGGGACCATGCATATCATGGGAATATTTCACCATTTCTGCTCTGGTTTTCAGAGTATGACACCAAAACACCCACCTGATGATATCCTTTCAAGAGCAAAGGCAGCAATTTGCAGAATTCCGCTTCTTTGGGGAAGTGTGAAATTACTGAGCTGACACCAAGTCCTGCAGTGTCCCTGTCACCTGCAGAGTCACCACATACTCGCCACGGTAGCGGGCATTGTGACAAAGGCTCTATGTCAGCTGGGTGTGGCAGCCAGGCGCCCTCTAGGGGATGGGGAGCCTGTTAGACCCCGGCCTGTCACTGCCTGCTGTCCCTGCTGTCACCAGCCAGGCCTCTGAAAATTGGTCAAACCATGCCCAGACTTGGGGCCAATTTGGCCCAAAGTCTTGAAAAGACAAGTCGGGAAGCAAGATATGGGACAGAGGGAGAAAGCGAAGGGAGCAGGAGAAAGGGAAGGAAGAATAAAAAGGAGTGTTGGGCTGCAGGAGTGAGATGGAGGAATTGCAGGAAAAGAGGCAGGAAGCAGGAGAGTGAGAGAAAAGGAAAGACGAGACATGCAGCCAGACGAGGGGTTAGTGAGAGAGGATGGGACAGAGAACAGGATGAGAAGGAAATAAGGCAAGGCAAGGACAGGCAAGGACAGGCAAAGCAAGCCTAGGCTGAAGGACATGTTTTTGCTTTATAGTTTCTAGCACATTCATCTTCAGACTAGGAGTAAGGCCATAAGACCTTATGGATTAGGCCCAAGCAAAAACCCCAGCTACTTGAGACACTCAGGATAAGCCTAAAATACGCAGATCTCTCCAAAAGGATGGTTTTTATACTGTGCTTCCACAATCTGCTGGCAGTACAAAAATATAAGCTGCAGATCTCCTTAGGCTGAGTCATGGTGCTTTGGTGCAGGGACCATGCATATCATGGGAATATTTCAACATTTCTGCTCTGGTTTTCAGTGTATGACACCAAAACACCGACCTTACGACATCCATTCAAGAGCAAAGGCAGCAATTTGCAGAATTCCGCTTCTTTGGGGAAGTGAGAAATTGCTGAGCTGACACCAAGTCCTGCAGTGTCCCTGTCACCTGCAGAGTTACCGCATCCTCACCACGGTAGCGGGCATTGTGACAAAAGTTCTATGTCAGAAGGGTTTGGCAGCCATGCTCCCCCTAGGGGATGGGGAGCCTGTCAGCCCCGGGCCTGTCACTGCCTGCTGTCCCTGCTGTCACCAGCCAGGCCTCTGAAAATTGGTCAAACCATGCCCAGACTTGGGGCCAATTTGGCCCAAAGTCTTGAAAAGACAAGTTAGGAAGAAAGATATGGGACAGAGGGAGAAAGCGAAGGGAGCAGGAGAAAGGGAAGGAAGAATAGAAAGTAGTGTTGGGCTGCAGGAGTGAGATGGAGGAATTGCCATTAAAGAGGCAGGAAGCAGGAGAGTGATAGAAAAGGAAAGACGAGACATGCAGCCAGACGAGGGGTTAGTGAGAGGAGATTGGAGAGAGAACAGGATGAGAAGGAAATAAGGCAAGGCAAGGACAGGCAAGGCAAGGCTAGGCTGCAGGACATTTTTTTGCTTTATAGTTTCCAACACATTCGTCTTCAGACTAGGAGTAAGGCCATAAGAACGCATGGATTAGGCCCAAGCAAAAACCCCAGCTACTTGACACACTAATACTAAGCCTAAAATACGCAGATCTCTCCATAAGGATGGTTTTTATACTGTGCTTCCACAATCTGCTGGCAGTACAAAAAAATAAGCTGCAGATCTCCTTAGGCTGAGTCATGGTGCTTGGGTGCAGGGACCATGCATATCATGGGAATATTTCAACATTTCTGCTCTGGTTTTCAGTGTATGACACCAAAACACCCACCTGATTATATCCTTTCAAGAGCAAAGGCAGCAACTTGCAGAATTCCGCTTCTCTGGGGAACTGAGAAATTGCTGAGCTGCCACCAAGTCCTGCAGTGTCCCTGTCACCTGCAGAGTCATCACATACTTGACACGGTAGCGGGCATTGTGACAAAGGTTCTATGTCAGCTGGGTGTGGCAGCCAGGCGCCCCTTAGGGGATGGGGAGCCTGTCAGCCCCGGGCTTGTCACTGCCTGCTGTCCCTTCTGTCACCAGCCAGGCCTCTGAAAATTGGTCAAACCATGCCCAGACTCGGGGCCAATTTGGCTCAAAGTCTTGAAAAGACAAGTTAGGAAGCAAGATATGGGACAGAGGGAGAAAGCGAAGGGAGCAGGAGAAAGGGAAGGAAGAATAAAAAGTAGTGTTGGGCTGCAGGAGTGAGATGGAGGAATTGCCATTAAAGAGGCAGGAAGCAGGAGAGTGATAGAAAAGGAAAGACAAGACATGCAGCCAGACGAGGGGTTAGTGAGAGGAGATTGGACAGAGAACAGGATGAGAAGGAAATAAGGCAAGGCAAGAACAGGCAAAGCAAGGCTAGGCTGAAGGACATGTTTTTGCTTTATATTTTCTAGCACATTCGTCTTCAGACCAAGAGTAAGGCCATAAGACCGTATGGATTAGGCCCAAGCAAAAACCCCAGCTACTTGAGACACTCAGGATAAGCCTAAGATACGCAGATCTCTCCATAAGGATGGTTTTTATACTGTGCTTCCACAATCAGCTGGCAGTACAAAAAAATAAGCTGCAGATCTCCTTAGGCTGAGTCATGGTGCTTTGTTGCAGGGGCCATGCATATCATGGCAATATTTCACCATTTCTGCTCTGGTTTTCAGTGTTTGACACCAAAACACCGACCTTACGACATCCATTCAAGAGCAAAGGCAGCAATTTGCAGAATTCCGCTTCTTTGGGGAAGTGAGAAATTGCTGAGCTGCCACCAAGTCCTGCAGTGTCCCTGTCATCTGCAGAGTCACCGCATCCTCACCACGGTAGCGGGCATTGTGACAAAGGTTCTAGGTCAGAAGTGTTTGGCAGCCATGCGCCCCCTAGGGGATGGGGAGCCTTTCAGCCCCGGGCCTGTCACTGCCTGCTGTCCCTGCTGTCACCAGCCAGGCCTCTGAAAATTGGTCAAACCATGCCCAGACTTGGGGCCGATTTGGCCCAAAGTCTTGAAAAGACAAGTTAGGAAGCAAGATATGGGACAGAGGGAGAAAGCGAAGGGAGCAGGAGAAAGGGAAGGAAGAATAGAAAGTAGTGTTGGGCTGCAGGAGTGAGATGGAGGAATTGCCATTAAAGAGGCAGGAAGCAGGAGAGTGAGAGAAAAGGAAAGAAGAGACATGCAGCCAGACGAGGGGTTAGTGAGAAGAGATTGGAGAGAGAACAGGATGAGAAGGAAATAAGGCAAGGCAAGGACAGGCAAAGCAAGGCTAGGCTGCAGGACATTTTTTCGCTTTGTAGTTTCTAGCACAATCGTCTTCAGACTAGGAGTAAGGCCATAAGACCGTATGGATTAGGCCCAAGCAAAAACCCCAGCTACTTGAGACACTGAGACTAAGCCTAAAATACGCAGATCTCTCCATAAGGATGGTTTTTATACTGTGCTTCCACAATCTGCTGGCAGTACAAAAAAATAAGCTGCAGATCTCCTTAGGCTGAGTCATGGTGCTTTGTTGCAGGGACCATGCATATCATGGGAATATTTCACCATTTCTGCTCTGGTTTTCAGAGTATGACACCAAAACACCCACCTGATTATATCCTTTCAAGAGCAAAGGCAGCAATTTGCAGAATTCCGCTTCTTTGGGGAAGTGAGAAATTGCTGAGCTGACACCAAGTCCTGCAGTGTCCCTGTCACCTGCAGAGTCACCACATACTCGCCACGGTAGCGGGCATTGTGACAAAGGTTCTATGTCAGCTGGGTGTGGCAGCCAGGCGCCCCCTAGGGGATGGGGAGCCTGTCAGCCCCGGGCCTGTCACTGCCTGCTGTCCCTGCTGTCTCCAGCCAGGCCTCGGAAAATTGGTCAAACCATGCCCAGACATGGGGCCAATTTGGCCCAAAGTCTTGAAAAGGCAAGTCGGGAAGAAAGATATGGGACAGAGGGAGAAAGCGAAGGGAGCAGGAGAAAGGGAAGGAAGAATAAAAAGTAGTGTTGGGCTGCAGGAGTGAGATGGAGGAATTGCAGGAAAAGAGGCAGGAAGCAGGAGAGTGAGAGAAAAGGAAAGTAGAGACATGCAGCCAGACGAGGGGTTAGTGAGAGAGGATGGGACAGAGAACAGGATGAGAAGGAAATAAGGCAAGGCAAGGACAGGCAAGGACAGGCAAAGCAAGGCTAGGCTGAAGGACATGTTTTTGCTTTATAGTTTCTAGCACATTCGTCTTCAGACTAGGAGTAAGGGCATAAGACCGTATGGATTAGGCCCAAGCAAAAACCCCAGCTACTTGAGACACTCAGGATAAGCCTAAAATACGCAGATCTCTCCATAAGGATGGTTTTTATACTGTGCTTCCACAATCTGCTGGCAGTACAAAAAAATAAGATGCAGATCTCCTTAGGCTGAGTTAAGGTGCTTTGGTGCAGGGACCATGCATATCATGGGAATATTTCACCATTTCTGCTCTGGTTTTCAGAGTATGACACCAAAACACCCACCTGATGATATCCTTTCAAGAGCAAAGGCAGCAATTTGCAGAATTCCGCTTCTTTGGCTAAGTGAGAAATTGCTGAGCTGACACCAAGTCCTGCAGTGTCCCTGTCACCTGCAGAGTCACCACATACTCACCACGGTAGCGGGCATTGTGACAAAGGTTCTATGTCAGCTGGGTGTGGCAGCCAGGCGCCCCCTAGGGGATGGGGAGCCTGTCAGCCCCGGGCCTGTCACTGCCTGCTGTCTCTGATGTCACCAGCCTGGCCTCTGAAAATTGGTCAAAACATGCCCAGACTTGGGGCCAATTTGGCCCTAAATCTTGAAAAGACAAGTTAGGAAGAAAGACATGGGACAGAGGGAGAAAGCGAAGGGAGCAGGAGAAAGGGAAGGAAGAATAGAAAGTAGTGTTTTGCTGCAGGAGTGAAATGGAGGAATTGCAGGAAAAGAGGGAAGAAGTAGGAGAGTGATAGAAAAGGAAAGATGAGACAAGCAGCTAGACGAGGGGTTAGTGAGAGAGGATGGGACACAGAACAGGATGAGAAGGAAATAAGGCAAGGCAAGGACAGGCAAGGACAGGCAAAGCAAGGCTAGGCTGCAGGACATTTTTTCGCTTTATAGTTTCTAGCACATTCGTCTTCAGACTAGGAGTAAGGCCATAAGACCGTATGGATTAGGCCCAAGCAAAAACCCCAGCTACTTGAGACACTCAGGATAAGCCTAATATACGCAGATCTCTCCATAAGGATGGTTTTTATACTGTGCTTCCACAATCTGCTGGCAGTACAAAAAAATAAGCTGCAGATCTCCTTCGGCTGAGTCATGGTGCTTTGTTGCAGGGACCATGCATATCATGGGAATATTTCACCATTTCTGCTCTGGTTTTCAGAGTATGACACCAAAACACCCACCTGATGATATCCTTTCAAGAGCAAAGGCAGCAATTTGCAGAATTCCGCTTCTTTGGGGAAGTGAGAAATTGCTGAGCTGCCACCAAGTCCTGCAGTGTCCCTGTCACCTGCAGTGTCACCACATACTCGCCACGGTAGCGGGCATTGTGACAAAGGTTCTATGTCAGCTGGGTGTGGCAGCCAGGCGCCCCCTAGGGGATGGGGAGCCTGTCAGCCCCGGCCCTGTCACTGCCTGCTGTCCCTTCTGTCACCAGCCAGGCCTCTGAAAATTGGTCAAACCATGCCCAGACTCGGGGCCAATTTGGCTCAAAGTCTTGAAAAGACAAGTTAGGAAGCAAGATATGGGACAGAGGGAGAAAGCGAAGGGAGCAGGAGAAAGGGAAGGAAGAATAAAAAGTAGTGTTGGGCTGCAGGAGTGAGATGGAGGAATTGCCATTAAAGAGGCAGGAAGCAGGAGAGTGATAGAAAAGGAAAGACGAGACATGCAGCCAGACGAGGGGTTAGTGAGAGGAGATTGGACAGAGAACAGGATGAGAAGGAAATAAGGCAAGGCAAGGACAGGCAAGGCAAGGCTAGGCTGCAGGACATTTTTTCGCTTTATAGTTTCTAACACATTCGTCTTCAGACTTGGAGTAAGGCCATAAGACCGTATGGATTAGGCCCAAGCAAAAACCCCAGCTACTTGAGACGCTTAGACTAAGCCTAAAATACGCAGATCTCTCCATAAGGATGGTTTTTATACTGTGCTTCCACAATCTGCTGGCAGTACAAAAAAATAAGCTGCAGATCTCCTTAGGCTGAGTCATGGTGCTTTGGTGCAGGGACCATGCATATCATGGGAATATTTCACCATTTCTGCTCTGGTTTTCAGAGTATGACACCAAAACACCCACCTGATGATATCCTTTCAAGAGCAAAGGCAGCAATTTGCAGAATTCCGCTTCTTTGGGGAAGTGAGAAATTACTGAGCTGCCACCAAGACCTGCAGTGTCCCTGTCACCTGCAGAGTCACCACATACTCGCCACGGTAGCGGGCATAGTGACAAAGGTTCTATGTCAGCTGGGTGTGGCTGCAAGGCCCCCTCTAGGGGATGGGGAGCCTGTTAGCCCCGGGCCTGTCACTGCCTGCTGTCCCTGCTGTCACCAGCCAGGCCTCTGAAAATTGGTCAAACCATGCCCAGACTTGGGGCCAATTTGGCCCAAAGTCTTGAAAAGACAAGTCGGGAAGAAAGATATGGGACAGAGGGAGAAAGCGAAGGGAGCAGGAGAAAGGGAAGGAAGAATAGAAAGTAGTGTTGGGCTGCAGGAGTGAGATGGAGGAATTGCCATTAAAGAGGCAGGAAGCAGGAGAGTGAGAGAAAAGGAAAGAAGAGACATGCAGCCAGACGAGGGGTTAGTGAGAGAGGATGGGACAGAGAACAGGATGAGAAGGAAATAAGGCAAGGCAAGGACAGGCAAGGACAGGCAAAGCAAGGCTAGGCTGAAGGACATTTTTTGGCTTTATAGTTTCTAGCACATTCATCTTCAGACTAGGAGTAAGGCCATAAGACCGTATGGATTAGGCCCAAGCAAAAACCCCAGCTACTTGAGACACTGAGACTAAGCCTAAAATACGCAGATCTCTCCATAAGGATGGTTTTTATACTGTGCTTCCACAATCTGCTGGCAGTACAAAAAAATAAGCTGCAGATCTCCTTAGGCTGAGTCATGGTGCTTTGGTGCAGGGACCATGCATATCATGGGAATATTTCACCATTTCTGCTCTGGTTTTCAGAGTATGACACCAAAACACCCACCTGATGATATCCTTTCAAGAGCAAAGGCAGCAATTTGCAGAATTCCGCTTCTTTGGGGAAGTGAGAAATTGCTGAGCTGACACCAAGTCCTGCAGTGTCCCTGTCACCTGCAGAGTCACCCCATCCTCACCACGGTAGTGGGCATTGTGACAAAGGTTCTATGTCAGCAGGGTTTGGCAGCCATGCGCTCCCTAGGGGATGGGGAGCCTGTCAGCCCCGGGCCTGTCACTGCCTGCTGTCCCTGCTGTCACCAGCCAGGCCTCTGAAAATTGGTCAAACCATGCCCAGACTTGGGGCTAATTTGTCCCAAAGTCTTGAAAAGACAAGTCGGGAAGAAAGATATGGGACAGAGGGAGAAAGCGAAGGGAGCAGGAGAAAGGGAAGGAAGAATAGAAAGTAGTGTTGGGCTGCAGGAGTGAGATGGAGGAATTGCAGGAAAAGAGGGAGGAAGTAGG
Organism: Columba livia; assembly: GCF_036013475.1. Taxonomy (NCBI): domain Eukaryota; kingdom Metazoa; phylum Chordata; class Aves; order Columbiformes; family Columbidae; genus Columba; species Columba livia. Next base: position 1,225,835 of record NW_027043009.1, on the reverse strand, counting down.
AGAGTGATAGAAAAGGAAAGACGAGACAAGCAGCTAGACGAGGGGTTAGTGAGAGAGGATGGGACAGAGAACAGGATGAGAAGGAAATAAGGCAAGGCAAGGACAGGCACGGCAAGGCTAGGCTGCAGGACATTTTTTTGCTTTATGGTTTCTAGCACATTTGTCTTCAGACTAGGAGTAAGGCCATAAGACCGTATGGATTAGGCCCAATCAAAAACCCCAGCTACTTGAGACGCTTAGACTAAGCCTGAAATATGCAGATATCTCCATAAGGATGGTTTTTATACTGTGCTTCCACAATCTGCTGGCAGTACAAAAAAATAAGCTGCAGATCTCCTTAGGCTGAGTCATGGTGCTTTGTTGCAGGGACCATGCATATCATGGGAATATTTCACCATTTCTGCTCTGGTTTTCAGAGTATGACACCAAAACACCCACCTGATGATATCCTTTCAAGAGCAAAGGCAGCAATTGGCAGAATTCCGCTTCTTTGGGGAAGTGAGAAATTGCTGAGCTGACACCAAGTCCTGCAGTGTCCCTGTCACCTGCAGAGTCACCACATACTCGCCACGGTAGCGGGCATTGTGACAAAGGTTCTATATCAGCTGGGTGTGTCAGCCAGGCACCCCCAAGGGGATGGGTAGCCTGTTAGCCCCGGGCCTGTCACTGCCTGCTGTCCCTGCTGTCACCAGCCAGGCCTCTGAAAATTGGTCAAACCATGCCCAGACTTGGGGCCAAATTGGCCCAAAGTCTTGAAAAGGCAAGTCGGGAAGAAAGATATGGGACAGAGGGAGAAAGCGAAGGGAGCAGGAGAAAGGGAAGGAAGAATAGAAAGTAGTGTTGGGCTGCAGGAGTGAGATGGAGGAATTGCAGGAAAAGAGGCAGGAAGCAGGAGAGTGAGAGAAAAGGAAAGAAGAGACATGCAGCCAGACGAGGGGTTAGTGAGAGAGGATGGGACAGAGAAGAGGATGAGAAGGAAATAAGGCAAGGCAAGGACAGGCAAGGACAGGCAAAGCAAGGCTAGGCTGAAGGACATGTTTTTGCTTTATAGTTTCTAGCACATTAATCTTCAGAGTAGGAATAAGGCCATAAGACCGTATGGATTAGGCCCAAGCAAAAATCCCAGCTACTTGAGACACTCAGGATAAGCCTAAAATACGCAGATCTCTCCATAAGGATGGTTTTTATACTGTGCTTCCACAATCTGCTGGCAGTACAAAAAAATAAGCTGCAGATCTCTTAGGATGAGTCATGGTGCTTTGTTGCAGGGCCCATGCATACCATGGGAATATTTCACCATTTCTGCTCTGGTGTTCAGAGTATGACACCAAAACACCCACCTGATGATATCCTTTCAAGAGCAAAGGCAGCAATTTGCAGAATTCCGCTTCTTTGGCTAAGTGAGAAATTGCTGAGCTGACACCAAGTCCTGCAGTGTCCCTGTCACCTGCAGAGTCACCACATACTCGCCACGGTAGCGGGCATTGTGACAAAGGTTCTATGTCAGCCGGGTGTGGCAGCCAGGCGCCCCCTAGGGGATGGGGAGCCTGCCAGCCCCGGGCCTGTCACTGCCTGCTGTCCCTGCTGTCACCAGCCAGGCCTCTGAAAATTGGTCAAACCATGCCCAGACTTGGGGCCAATTTGGCCCAAAGTCTTGAAAAGACAAGTCGGGAAGAAAGATATGGGACAGAGGGAGAAAGCGAAGGGAGCAGGAGAAAGGGAAGGAAGAATAAAAAGTAGTGTTGGGCTGCAGGAGTGAGATGGAGGAATTGCAGGAAAAGAGGGAGGAAGCAGGAGAGTGATAGAAAAGGAAAGACGAGACATGCAGCCAGACGAGGGGTTAGTGAGAGAGGATGGGACAGAGAACAGGATGAGAAGGAAATAAGGCATGGCAAGGACAGGCAAGGACAGGCAAAGCAAGGCTAGGCTGCAGGACATTTTTTTGCTTTATATTTTCTAGCACATTCGTCCTCGGACTACGAGGAAAGCCATAAGACCGTATGGATTAGGCCCAAGCAAATAGACCGGCTACTTGAGACACTTAGACTAAGCCTAAAATACGCAGATTACTCCATAAGGATTGTTTTTATACTGTGCTTCCACAATCTGCTGGCAGTACAAAAACATAAGCTGCAGATCTCCTTAGGCTGAGTCATGGTGCTTTGGTGCAGGGACCATGCATATCATGGGAATATTTCACCATTTCTGCTCTGGTTTTCAGAGTATGACACCAAAACACCCACCTGATGATATCCTTTCAAGAGCAGAGGCAGCAACTTGCAGAATTCCGCTTCTTTGGGGAAGTGAGAAATTGCTGAGCTGACACCAAGTCCTGCAGTGTCCCTGTCACCTGAAGAGTCACCACATAGTGGCCACGGTAGCGGGCATTGTGACAAAGGTTCTATGTCAGCTGGGTGTGGCATCTGGGAACCCCCTAGGGGATGGGGAGCCTGTCAGCCTCGGGCCTGTCACTGCCTGCTGTCCCTGCTGTCACCAGCCAGGCCTCTGAAAATTGGTCAAACCATGCCCAGACTTGGGGCCAATTTGGCCCAAAGTCTTGAAAAGACAAGTCGGGAAGAAAGATATGGGACAGAGGGAGAAAGCGAAGGGAGCAGGAGAAAGGGAAGGAAGAATAAAAAGTAGTGCTGGGCTGCAGGAGTGAGATGGAGGAATTGCAGGAAAAGAGGGAGGAAGTAGGAGAGTGATAGAAAAGGAAAGACGAGACATGCAGCCAGACGAGGGGTTAGTGAGAGAGGATGTGACAGAGAACAGGATGAGAAGGAAATAAGGCATGGCAAGGACAGGCAAGGACAGGCAAAGCAAGGCTAGGCTGCAGGACATTTTTTTGCTTTATATTTTCTAGCACATTCGTCCTCGGACTACGAGGAAAGCCATAAGACCGTATGGATTAGGCCCAAGCAAATACCTCGGCTACTTCAGACACTTAGACTAAGCCTAAAATACGCAGATCTCGCCATAAGGATGGTTTTTATACTGTGCTTCCACAATCTGCTGGCAGTACAAAAAAATAAGCTGCAGATCTCTTAGGCTGAGTCATGGTGCTTTGTTGCAGGGCCCATGCATACCATGGGAATATTTCACCATTTCTGCTCTGGTGTTCAGAGTATGACACCAAAACACCCACCTGATGATATCCTTTCAAGAGCAAAGGCAGCAATTTGCAGAATTCCGCTTCTTTGGGGAAATGAGAAATTGCTGAGCTGCCACCAAGTCCTGCAGTGTCCCTGTCACCTGCAGAGTCACCACATACTCGCCACGGTAGCGGGCATTGTGACAAAGGTTCTATGTCAGCTGGGTGTGGCAGCCAGGCGCCCCCTAGAGGATGGGGAGCCTGCCAGCCCCGGGCCTGTCACTGCCTGCTGTCCCTGCTGTCACCAGCCAGGCCTCTGAAAATTGGTCAAACCATGCCCAGACTTGGGGCCAATTTGCCCCAAAGTCTTGAAAAGACAAGTCGGGAAGAAAGATATGGGACAGAGGGAGAAAGCGAAGGGAGCAGGAGAAAGGGAAGGAAGAATAAAAAGTAGTGCTGGGCTGCAGGAGTGAGATGGAGGAATTGCAGGAAAAGAGGGAGGAAGTAGGAGAGTGATAGAAAAGGAAAGACGAGACATGCAGCCAGACGAGGGGTTAGTGAGAGAGGATGGGACAGAGAACAGGATGAGAAGGAAATAAGGCATGGCAAGGACAGGCAAGGACAGGCAAAGCAAGGCTAGGCTGCAGGACATTTTTTTGCTTTATATTTTCTAGCACATTCGTCCTCGGACTACGAGGAAAGCCATAAGACCGTATGGATTAGGCCCAAGCAAATACACCGGCTACTTGAGACACTTAGACTAAGCCTAAAATACGCAGATTACTCCATAAGGATTGTTTTTATACTGTGCTTCCACAATCTGCTGGCAGTACAAAAACATAAGCTGCAGATCTCTGAGGCTGAGTCATGGTGCTTTGTTGCAGGGACCATGCATATCATGGGAATATTTCACCATTTCTGCTCTGGTTTTCAGAGTATGACACCAAAACACCCACCTGATGATATCCTTTCAAGAGCAGAGGCAGCAACTTGCAGAATTCCGCTTCTTAGGGGAAGTGAGAAATTGCTGAGCTGCCACCAAGTCCTGCAGTGTCACTGTCACCTGCAGAGTCACCACATACTCGCCACGGTAGCGGGCATTGTGACAAAGGTTCTATGTCAGCTGGGTGTGGCATCTAGGCGCCCCCTAGGGGATGGGGAGCCTGTCAGCCCCGGGCCTGTCACTGCCTGCTGTCCCTGCTGTCACCAGCCAGGCCTCTGAAAATTGGTCAAACCATGCCCAGACTTGGGGCCAATTTGGCCCAAAGTCTTGAAAAGACAAGTCGGGAAGAAAGATACGGGACAGAGGGAGAAAGCGAAGGGAGCAGGAGAAAGGGAAGGAAGAATAGAAAGTAGTGTTGGGCTGCAGGAGTGAGATGGAGGAATTGCAGGAAAAGAGGGAGGAAGTAGGAGAGTGATAGAAAAGGAAAGACGAGACATGCAGCCAGACGAGGGTTTAGTGAGAGAGGATGGGACAGAGAACAGGATGAGAAGGAAATAAGGCATGGCAAGGACAGGCAAGGACAGGCAAAGCAAGGCTAGGCTGCAGGACATTTTTTTGCTTTATATTTTCTAGCAAATTCGTCCTCGGACTACGAGGAAAGCCATAAGACCGTATGGATTAGGCCCAAACAAATACACCGGCTACTTGAGACACTTAGACTAAGCCTAAAATACGAAGATTACTCCATAAGGATTGTTTCTATACTGTGCTTCCACAATCTGCTGGCAGTACAAAAAAATAAGCTGCAGATCTCCTTAGGCTGAGTCATGGTGCTTTGTTGCAGGGACCATGCATATCATGGGAATATTTCACCATTTCTGCTCTGGTTTTCAGAGTATGACACCAAAACACCCACCTGATGATATCCTTTCAAGAGCAGAGGCAGCAACTTGCAGAATTCCGCTTCTTTGGGGAACTGAGAAATTGCTGAGCTGCCACCAAGTCCTGCAGTGTCCCTGTCACCTGCAGAGTCACCACATACTCGCCACGGTAGCGGGCATTGTGACAAAGGTTCTATGTCAGCTGGGTGTGGCAGCCAGGCGCCCCCTAGGGGATGGGGAGCCTGTCAGCCCCGGGCCTGTCACTGCCTGCTGTCCCTGCTGTCACCAGCCAGGCCTCTGAAAATTGGTCAAACCATGCCCAGACTTGGGGCCAGTTTGGCCCAAAGTCTTGAAAAGACAAGTCGGGAAGAAAGATATGGGACAAAGGGAGAAAGCGAAGGGAGCAGGAGAAAGGGAAGGAAGAATAAAAAGTAGTGTTGGGCTGCAGGAGTGAGATGGAGGAATTGCAGGAAAAGAGGGAGGAAGTAGGAGAGTGATAGAAAAGGAAAGACGAGACATGCAGCCAGACGAGGGGTTAGTGAGAGAGGATGGGACAGAGAACAGGATGAGAAGGAAATAAGGCAAGGCAAGGACAGGCAAGGACAGGCAAAGCAAGGCTAAGCTGCAGGACAGTTTTTTGCTTTATATTTTCTAGCACATTCGTCCTCGGACTACGAGGAAAGCCATAAGACCGTATGGATTAGGCCCAAGCAAATACCTCGGCTACTTCAGACACTTAGACTAAGCCTAAAATACGCAGATTACTCCATATGGATTGTTTTTATACTGTGCTTCCACAATCTGCTGGCAGTACAAAAAAATAAGCTGCAGATCTATTAGGCTGAGTCATGGTGCTTTGTTGCAGGGCCCATGCATACCATGGGAATATTTCACCATTTCTGCTCTGGTTTTCAGAGTATGACACCAAAACACCCACCTGATGATATCCTTTCAAGAGCAAAGGCAGCAATTTGCAGAATTCCGCTTCTTTGGGGAAATGAGAAATTGCTGAGCTGACACCAAGTCCTGCAGTGTCCCTGTCACCTGCAGAGTCACCAGATAGTGGCCACGGTAGCGGGCATTGTGACAAAGGTTCTATGTCAGCTGGGTGTGGCATCTAGGTGCCCCCTAGGGGATGGGGAGCCTGTCAGCCCCGGGCCTGTCACTGCCTGCTGTCCCTGCTGTCACCAGCCAGGCCTCTGAAAATTGGTCAAACCATGCCCAGACTTGGGGCCAATTTGGCCCAAAGTCTTGAAAAGACAAGTCGGGAAGAAAGATATGGGACAGAGGGAGAAAGCGAAGGGAGCAGGAGAAAGGGAAGGAAGAATAAAAAGTAGTGTTGGGCTGCAGGAGTGAGATGGAGGAATTGCAGGAAAAGAGGGAGGAAGTAGGAGAGTGATAGAAAAGGAAAGACGAGACATGCAGCCAGACGAGGGGTTAGTGAGAGAGGATGGGACAGAGAACAGGATGAGAAGGAAATAAGGCATGGCAAGGACAGGCAAGGACAGGCAAAGCAAGGCTAGGCTGCAGGACATTTTTTTGCTTTATATTTTCTAGCACATTCGTCCTCGGACTACGAGGAAAGCCATAAGACCGTATGGATTAGGCCCAAGCAAATACCTCGGCTACTTGAGACACTTAGACTAAGCCTAAAATACGCAGATTACTCCATAAGGATTGTTTTTATACTGTGCTTCCACAATCTGCTGGCAGTACAAAAACATAAGCTGCAGATCTCTGAGGCTGAGTCATGGTGCTTTGTTGCAGGGACCATGCATATCATGGGAATATTTCACCATTTCTGCTCTGGTTTTCAGAGTATGACACCAAAACACCCACCTGATGATATCCTTTCAAGAGCAGAGGCAGAAAATTGCAGAATTCCGCTTCTTTGGGGAAGTGAGAAATTGCTGAGCTGCCACCAAGTCCTGCAGTGTCCCTGTCACCTGCAGAGTCACCACATACTCGCCACGGTAGCGGGCATTGTGACAAAGGTTCTATGTCAGCTGGGTGTGGCATCTAGGCGCCCCCTAGGGGATGGGGAGCCTGTCAGCCCCGGGCCTGTCACTGCCTGCTGTCCCTGCTGTCACCAGCCAGGCCTCTGAAAATTGGTCAAACCATGCCCAGACTTGGGGCCAATTTGGCCCAAAGTCTTGAAAAGACAAGTCGGGAAGAAAGATATGGGACAGAGGGAGAAAGCGAAGGGAGCAGGAGAAAGGGAAGGAAGAATAAAAAGTAGTGTTGGGCTGCAGGAGTGAGATGGAGGAATTGCAGGAAAAGAGGGAGGAAGTAGGAGAGTGATAGAAAAGGAAAGACGAGACATGCAGCCAGACGAGGGTTTAGTGAGAGAGGATGGGACAGAGAACAGGATGAGAAGGAAATAAGGCATGGCAAGGACAGGCAAGGACAGGCAAAGCAAGGCTAGGCTGCAGGACATTTTTTTGCTTAATATTTTCTAGCACATTCATCCTCGGACTACGAGGAAAGCCATAAGACCATATGGATTAGGCCCAAAAAAATACACCGGCTACTTGAGACACTTAGACCAAGCCTAAAATACGCAAATTACTCCATAAGGATTGTTTCTATACTGTGCTTCCACAATCTGCTGGCAGTACAAAAAAATAAGCTGCAGATCTCTTAGGCTGAGTCATGGTGCTTTGTTGCAGGGACCATGCATATCATGGGAATATTTCACCATTTCTGCTCTGGTTTTCAGAGTATGACACCAAAACACCCACCTGATGATATCCTTTCAAGAGCAGAGGCAGCAACTTGCAGAATTCCGCTTCTTTGGGGAAGTGAGAAATTGCTGAGCTGCCACCAAGTCCTGCAGTGTCCCTGTCACCTGCAGAGTCACCACATACTCGCCACGGTAGCGGGCATTGTGACAAAGGTTCTATGTCAGCTGGGTGTGGCAGCCAGGCGCCCCCTAGGGGATGGGGAGCCTGTCAGCCCCGGGCCTGTCACTGCCTGCTGTCCCTGCTGTCACCAGCCAGGCCTCTGAAAATTGGTCAAACCATGCCCAGACTTGGGGCCAGTTTGGCCCAAAGTCTTGAAAAGACAAGTCGGGAAGAAAGATATGGGACAAAGGGAAAAAGCGAAGGGAGCAGGAGAAAGGGAAGGAAGAATAAAAAGTAGTGTTGGGCTGCAGGAGTGAGATGGAGGAATTGCAGGAAAAGAGGGAGGAAGTAGGAGAGTGATAGAAAAGGAAAGACGAGACATGCAGCCAGACGAGGGGTTAGTGAGAGAGGATGGGACAGAGAACAGGATGAGAAGGAAATAAGGCAAGGCAAGGACAGGCAAGGACAGGCAAAGCAAGGCTAGGCTGCAGGACAGTTTTTTGCTTTATATTTTCTAGCACATTCGTCCTCGGACTACGAGGAAAGCCATAAGACCGTATGGATTAGGCCCAAGCAAATACCTCGGCTACTTCAGACACTTAGACTAAGCCTAAAATACGCAGATCTCGCCATAAGGATGGTTTTTATACTGTGCTTCCACAATCTGCTGGCAGTACAAAAAAATAAGCTGCAGATCTCTTAGGCTGAGTCATGGTGCTTTGTTGCAGGGCCCATGCATACCATGGGAATATTTCACCATTTCTGCTCTGGTTTTCAGAGTATGACACCAAAACACCCACCTGATGATATCCTTTCAAGAGCAAAGGCAGCAATTTGCAGAATTCCGCTTCTTTGGGGAAATGAGAAATTGCTGAGCTGCCACCAAGTCCTGCAGTGTCCCTGTCACCTGCAGAGTCACCACATACTCGCCACGGTAGCGGGCATTGTGACAAAGGTTCTATGTCAGCTGGGTGTGGCAGCCAGGCGCCCCCTAGGGGATGGGGAGCCTGCCAGCCCCGGGCCTGTCACTGCCTGCTGTCCCTGCTGTCACCAGCCAGGCCTCTGAAAATTGGTCAAACCATGCCCAGACTTGGGGCCAATTTGGCCCAAAGTCTTGAAAAGACAAGTCGGGAAGAAAGATATGGGACAAAGGGAGAAAGCGAAGGGAGCAGGAGAAAGGGAAGGAAGAATAAAAAGTAGTGCTGGGCTGCAGGAGTGAGATGGAGGAATTGCAGGAAAAGAGGGAGGAAGAAGGAGAGTGATAGAAAAGGAAAGACGAGACATGCAGCCAGACGAGGGGTTAGTGAGAGAGGATGGGACAGAGAACAGGATGAGAAGGAAATAAGGCAAGGCAAGGACAGGCAAGGACAGGCAAAGCAAGGCTAGGCTGCAGGACAGTTTTTTGCTTTATATTTTCTAGCACATTCGTCCTCGGACTACGAGGAAAGCCATAAGACCGTATGGATTAGGCCCAAGCAAATACCTCGGCTACTTCAGACACTTAGACTAAGCCTAAAATACGCAGATTACTCCATACGGATTGTTTTTATACTGTGCTTCCACAATCTGCTGGCAGTACAAAAAAATAAGCTGCAGATCTCTTAGGCTGAGTCATGGTGCTTTGTTGCAGGGCCCATGCATACCATGGGAATATTTCACCATTTCTGCTCTGGTTTTCAGAGTATGACACCAAAACACCCACCTGATGATATCCTTTCAAGAGCAAAGGCAGCAACTTGCAGAATTCCGCTTCTTTGGGGAAATGAGAAATTGCTGAGCTGACACCAAGTCCTGCAGTGTCCCTGTCACCTGCAGAGTCACCACATAGTGGCCACGGTAGCGGGCATTGTGACAAAGGTTCTATGTCAGCTGGGTGTGGCGTCTAGGCGCCCCCTAGGGGATGGGGAGCCTGTCAGCCCCGGGCCTGTCACTGCCTGCTGTCCCTGCTGTCACCAACCAGGCCTCTGAAAATTGGTCAAACCATGCCCAGACTTGGGGCCAATTTGGCCCAAAGTCTTGAAAAGACAAGTCGGGAAGAAAGATATGGGACAAAGGGAGAAAGCGAAGGGAGCAGGAGAAAGGGAAGGAAGAATAAAAAGTAGTGTTGGGCTGCAGGAGTGAGATGGAGGAATTGCAGGAAAAGAGGGAGGAAGTAGGAGAGTGATAGAAAAGGAAAGACGAGACATGCAGCCAGACAAGGGGTTAGTGAGAGAGGATGGGACAGAGAACAGGATGAGAAGGAAATAAGGCAAGGCAAGGACAGGCAAGGACAGGCAAAGCAAGGCTAGGCTGCAGGACAGTTTTTTGCTTTATATTTTCTAGCACATTCGTCCTCGGACTACGAGGAAAGCCATAAGACCGTATGGATTAGGCCCAAGCAAATACCTCGGCTACTTCTGACACTTAGACTAAGCCTAAAATACGCAGATTACTCCATACGGATTGTTTTTATACTGTGCTTCCACATTCTGCTGGCAGTACAAAAAAATAAGCTGCAGATCTCTTAGGCTGAGTCATGGTGCTTTGTTGCAGGGCCCATGCATACCATGGGAATATTTCACCATTTCTGCTCTGGTTTTCAGAGTATGACACCAAAACACCCACCTGATGATATCCTTTCAAGAGCAAAGGCAGCAACTTGCAGAATTCCGCTTCTTTGGGGAAATGAGAAATTGCTGAGCTGACACCAAGTCCTGCAGTGTCCCTGTCACCTGCAGAGTCACCACATAGTGGCCACGGTAGCGGGCATTGTGACAAAGGTTCTATGTCAGCTGGGTGTGGCATCTAGGCGCCCCCTAGGGGATGGGGAGCCTGTCAGCCCCGGGCCTGTCACTGCCTGCTGTCCCTGCTGTCACCAACCAGGCCTCTGAAAATTGGTCAAACCATGCCCAGACTTGGGGCCAATTTGGCCCAAAGTCTTGAAAAGACAAGTCGGGAAGAAAGATATGGGACAAAGGGAGAAAGCGAAGGGAGCAGGAGAAAGGGAAGGAAGAATAAAAAGTAGTGTTGGGCTGCAGGAGTGAGATGGAGGAATTGCAGGAAAAGAGGGAGGAAGTAGGAGAGTGATAGAAAAGGAAAGACGAGACATGCAGCCAGACAAGGGGTTAGTGAGAGAGGATGGGACAGAGAACAGGATGAGAAGGAAATAAGGCAAGGCAAGGACAGGCAAGGACAGGCAAAGCAAGGCTAGGCTGCAGGACAGTTTTTTGCTTTATATTTTCTAGCACATTCGTCCTCGGACTACGAGGAAAGCCATAAGACCGTATGGATTAGGCCCAAGCAAATACCTCGGCTACTTCTGACACTTAGACTAAGCCTAAAATACGCAGATTACTCCATACGGATTGTTTTTATACTGTGCTTCCACATTCTGCTGGCAGTACAAAAAAATAAGCTGCAGATCTCTTAGGCTGAGTCATGGTGCTTTGTTGCAGGGCCCATGCATACCATGAGAATATTTCACCATTTCTGCTCTGGTTTTCAGAGTATGACACCAAAACACCCACCTGATGATATCCTTTCAAGAGCAAAGGCAGCAATTTGCAGAATTCCGCTTCTTTGGGGAAATGAGAAATTGCTGAGCTGACACCAAGTCCTGCAGTGTCCCTGTCACCTGCAGAGTCACCACATAGTGGCCACGGTAGCGGGCATTGTGACAAAGGTTCTATGTCAGCTGGGTGTGGCATCTAGGCGCCCCCTAGGGGATGGGGAGCCTGTCAGCCCCGGGCCTGTCACTGCCTGCTGTCCCTGCTGTCACCAGCCAGGCCTCTGAAAATTGGTCAAACCATGCCCAGACTTGGGGCCTGTTTGGCCCAAAGTCTTGAAAAGACAAGTCGGGAAGAAAGATATGGGACAAAGGGAGAAAGCGAAGGGAGCAGGAGAAAGGGAAGGAAGAATAAAAAGTAGTGTTGGGCTGCAGGAGTGAGATGGAGGAATTGCAGGAAAAGAGGGAGGAAGTAGGAGAGTGATAGAAAAGGAAAGACGAGACATGCAGCCAGACGAGGGTTTAGTGAGAGAGGATGGGACAGAGAACAGGATGAGAAGGAAATAAGGCATGGCAAGGACAGGCAAGGACAGGCAAAGCAAGGCTAGGCTGCAGGACATTTTTTTGCTTTATATTTTCTAGCACATTCGTCCTCGGACTACGAGGAAAGCCATAAGACCGTATGGATTAGGCCCAAGCAAATACACCGGCTACTTGAGACACTTAGACTAAGCCTAAAATACGCAGATTACTCCATAAGGATTGTTTTTATACTGTGCTTCCACAATCTGCTGGCAGTACAAAAACATAAGCTGCAGACTCTTAGGCTGAGTCATGGTGCTTTGTTGCAGGGACCATGCATATCATGGGAATATTTCACCATTTCTGCTCTGGTTTTCAGAGTATGACACCAAAACACCCACCTGATGATATCCTTTCAAGAGCAGAGGCAGCAACTTGCAGAATTCCGCTTCTTTGGGGAACTGAGAAATTGCTGAGCTGCCACCAAGTCCTGCAGTGTCCCTGTCACCTGCAGAGTCACCACATAGTGGCCACGGTAGCGGGCATTGTGACAAAGGTTCTATGTCAGCTGGGTGTGGCATCTAGGCGCCCCCTAGGGGATGGGGAGCCTGTCAGCCCCGGGCCTGTCACTGCCTGCTGTCCCTGCTGTCACCAGCCAGGCCTCTGAAAATTGGTCAAACCATGCCCAGACTTGGGGCCAATTTGGCCCAAAGTCTTGAAAAGACAAGTCGGGAAGAAAGATATGGGACAGAGGGAGAAAGCGAAGGGAGCAGGAGAAAGGGAAGGAAGAATAAAAAGTAGTGTTGGGCTGCAGGAGTGAGATGGAGGAATTGCAGGAAAAGAGGGAGGAAGTAGGAGAGTGATAGAGAAGGAAAGACGAGACATGCAGCCAGACGAGGGGTTAGTGAGAGAGGATGGGACAGAGAACAGGATGAGAAGGAAATAAGGCATGGCAAGGACAGGCAAGGACAGGCAAAGCAAGGCTAGGCTGCAGGACAGTTTTTTGCTTAATATTTTCTAGCAAATTCATCCTCGGACTACGAGGAAAGCCATAAGACCGTATGGATTAGGCCCAAACAAATACACCGGCTACTTGAGACACTTAGACCAAGCCTAAAATACGCAGATTACTCCATAAGGATTGTTTCTATACTGTGCTTCCACAGTCTGCTGGCAGTACAAAAAAATAAGCTGCAGATCTCCTTAGGCTGAGTCATGGTGCTTTGTTGCAGGGACCATGCATATCATGGGAATATTTCACCATTTCTGCTCTGGTTTTCAGAGTATGACACCAAAACACCCACCTGATGATATCCTTTCAAGAGCAGAGGCAGCAACTTGCAGAATTCCGCTTCTTTGGGGAAGTGAGAAATTGCTGAGCTGCCACCAAGTCCTGCAGTGTCCCTGTCACCTGCAGAGTCACCACATACTCGCCACGGTAGCGGGCATTGTGACAAAGGTTCTATGTCAGCTGGGTGTGGCAGCCAGGCGCCCCCTAGGGGATGGGGAGCCTGTCAGCCCCGGGCCTGTCACTGCCTGCTGTCCCTGCTGTCACCAGCCAGGCCTCTGAAAATTGGTCAAACCATGCCCAGACTTGGGGCCAGTTTGGCCCAAAGTCTTGAAAAGACAAGTCGGGAAGAAAGATATGGGACAAAGGGAGAAAGCGAAGGGAGCAGGAGAAAGGGAAGGAAGAATAAAAAGTAGTGTTGGGCTGCAGGAGTGAGATGGAGGAATTGCAGGAAAAGAGGGAGGAAGTAGGAGAGTGATAGAAAAGGAAAGACGAGACATGCAGCCAGATGAGGGGTTAGTGAGAGAGGATGGGACAGAGAACAGGATGAGAAGGAAATAAGGCAAGGCAAGGACAGGCAAGGACAGGCAAAGCAAGGCTAGGCTGCAGGACAGTTTTTTGCTTTATATTTTCTAGCACATTCGTCCTCGGACTACGAGGAAAGCCATAAGACCGTATGGATTAGGCCCAAGCAAATACCTCGGCTACTTCAGACACTTAGACTAAGCCTAAAATACGCAGATTACTCCATACGGATTGTTTTTATACTGTGCTTCCACAATCTGCTGGCAGTACAAAAAAATAAGCTGCAGATCTCTTAGGCTGAGTCATGGTGCTTTGTTGCAGGGCCCATGCATACCACGGGAATATTTCACCATTTCTGCTCTGGTTTTCAGAGTATGACACCAAAACACCCACCTGATGATATCCTTTCAAGAGCAAAGGCAGCAATTTGCAGAATTCCGCTTCTTTGGGGAAATGAGAAATTGCTGAGCTGCCACCAAGTCCTGCAGTGTCCCTGTCACCTGCAGAGTCACCACATACTCGCCACGGTAGCGGGCATTGTGACAAAGGTTCTATGTCAGCTGGGTGTGGCAGCCAGGCGCCCCCTAGGGGATGGGGAGCCTGCCAGCCCCGGGCCTGTCACTGCCTGCTGTCCCTGCTGTCACCAGCCAGGCCTCTGAAAATTGGTCAAACCATGCCCAGACTTGGGGCCAATTTGTCCCAAAGTCTTGAAAAGACAAGTCGGGAAGAAAGATATGGGACAGAGGGAGAAAGCGAAGGGAGCAGGAGAAAGGGAAGGAAGAATAAAAAGTAGTGCTGGGCTGCAGGAGTGAGATGGAGGAATTGCAGGAAAAGAGGGAGGAAGAAGGAGAGTGATAGAAAAGGAAAGACGAGACATGCAGCCAGACGAGGGGTTAGTGAGAGAGGATGGGACACAGAACAGGATGAGAAGGAAATAAGGCAAGGCAAGGACAGGCAAGGACAGGCAAAGCAAGGCTAGGCTGCAGGACATTTTTTTGCTTTATATTTTCTAGCACATTCGTCCTCGGACTACGAGGAAAGCCATAAGACCGTATGGATTAGGCCCAAGCAAATACCTCGGCTACTTCAGACACTTAGACTAAGCCTAAAATACGCAGATTACTCCATACGGATTGTTTTTATACTGTGCTTCCACAATCTGCTGGCAGTACAAAAAAATAAGCTGCAGATCTCTTAGGCTGAGTCATGGTGCTTTGTTGCAGGGCCCATGCATACCATGAGAATATTTCACCATTTCTGCTCTGGTTTTCAGAGTATGACACCAAAACACCCACCTGATGATATCCTTTCAAGAGCAAAGGCAGCAATTTGCAGAATTCCGCTTCTTTGGGGAAATGAGAAATTGCTGAGCTGACACCAAGTCCTGCAGTGTCCCTGTCACCTGCAGAGTCACCACATAGTGGCCACGGTAGCGGGCATTGTGACAAAGGTTCTATGTCAGCTGGGTGTGGCATCTAGGCGCCCCCTAGGGGATGGGGAGCCTGTCAGCCCCGGGCCTGTCACTGCCTGCTGTCCCTGCTGTCACCAGCCAGGCCTCTAAAAATTGGTCAAACCATGCCCAGACTTGGGGCCTGTTTGGCCCAAAGTCTTGAAAAGACAAGTCGGGAAGAAAGATATGGGACAGAGGGAGAAAGCGAAGGGAGCAGGAGAAAGGGAAGGAAGAATAAAAAGTAGTGTTGGGCTTCAGGAGTGAGATGGAGGAATTGCAGGAAAAGAGGCAGGAAGTAGGAGAGTGATAGAAAAGGAAAGACGAGACATGCAGCCAGACGAGGGTTTAGTGAGAGAGGATGGGACAGAGAACAGGATGAGAAGGAAATAAGGCATGGCAAGGACAGGCAAGGACAGGCAAAGCAAGGCTAGGCTGCAGGACATTTTTTTGCTTTATATTTTCTAGCACATTCGTCCTCGGACTACGAGGAAAGCCATAAGACCGTATGGATTAGGCCCAAGCAAATACACCGGCTACTTGAGACACTTAGACTAAGCCTAAAATACGCAGATTACTCCATAAGGATTGTTTTTATACTGTGCTTCCACAATCTGCTGGCAGTACAAAAACATAAGCTGCAGACTCTTAGGCTGAGTCATGGTGTTTTGTTGCAGGGACCATGCATATCATGGGAATATTTCACCATTTCTGCTCTGGTTTTCAGAGTATGACACCAAAACACCCACCTGATGATATCCTTTCAAGAGCAGAGGCAGCAACTTGCAGAATTCCGCTTCTTTGGGGAACTGAGAAATTGCTGAGCTACCACCAAGTCCTGCAGTGTCCCTGTCACCTGCAGAGTCACCACATAGTGGCCACGGTAGCGGGCATTGTGACAAAGGTTCTATGTCAGCTGGGTGTGGCATCTAGGCGCCCCCTAGGTGATGGGGAGCCTCTCAGCCCCGGGCCTGTCACTGCCTGCTGTCCCTGCTGTCACCAGCCAGGCCTCTGAAAATTGGTCAAACCATGCCCAGACTTGGGGCCAATTTGGCCCAAAGTCTTGAAAAGACAAGTCGGGAAGAAAGATATGGGACAGAGGGAGAAAGCGAAGGGAGCAGGAGAAAGGGAAGGAAGAATAAAAAGTAGTGTTGGGCTGCAGGAGTGAGATGGAGGAATTGCAGGAAAAGAGGGAGGAAGTAGGAGAGTGATAGAGAAGGAAAGACGAGACATGCAGCCAGAAGAGGGGTTAGTGAGAGAGGATGGGACAGAGAACAGGATGAGAAGGAAATAAGGCATGGCAAGGACAGGCAAGGACAGGCAAAGCAAGGCTAGGCTGCAGGACATTTTTTTGCTTTATATTTTCTAGCACATTCGTCCTCGGACTACGGGGAAAGCCATAAGACCGTATGGATTAGGCCCAAGCAAATACACCGGCTACTTGAGACACTTAGACTAAGCCTAAAATACGCAGATTACTCCATAAGGATTGTTTTTATACTGTGCTTCCACAATCTGCTGGCAGTACAAAAACATAAGCTGCAGACTCTTAGGCTGAGTCATGGTGCTTTGTTGCAGGGACCATGCATATCATGGGAATATTTCACCATTTCTGCTCTGGTTTTCAGAGTATGACACCAAAACACCCACCTGATGATATCCTTTCAAGAGCAGAGGCAGCAACTTGCAGAATTCCGCTTCTTTGGGGAACTGAGAAATTGCTGAGCTGCCACCAAGTCCTGCAGTGTCCCTGTCACCTGCAGAGTCACCACATAGTGGCCACGGTAGCGGGCATTGTGACAAAGGTTCTATGTCAGCTGGGTGTGGCATCTAGGCGCCCCCTAGGGGATGGGGAGCCTGTCAGCCCCGGGCCTGTCACTGCCTGCTGTCCCTGCTGTCACCAGCCAGGCCTCTGAAAATTGGTCAAACCATGCCCAGACTTGGGGCCTGTTTGGCCCAAAGTCTTGAAAAGACAAGTCGGGAAGAAAGATATGGGACAGAGGGAGAAAGCGAAGGGAGCAGGAGAAAGGGAAGGAAGAATAAAAAGTAGTGTTGGGCTGCAGGAGTGAGATGGAGGAATTGCAGGAAAAGAGGGAGGAAGTAGGAGAGTGATAGAGAAGGAAAGACGAGACATGCAGCCAGACGAGGGGTTAGTGAGAGAGGATGGGACAGAGAAGAGGATGAGAAGGAAATAAGGCAAGGCAAGGACAGGCAAGGACAGGCAAAGCAAGGCTAGGCTGCAGGACATTTTTTTGCTTTATATTTTCTAGCACATTCGTCCTCGGACTACGAGGAAAGCCATAAGACCGTATGGATTAGGCCCAAGCAAATACCTCGGCTACTTCAGACACTTAGACTAAGCCTAAAATACGCAGATTACTCCATACGGATTGTTTTTATACTGTGCTTCCACATTCTGCTGGCAGTACAAAAAAATAAGCTGCAGACCTCTTAGGCTGAGTCATGGTGCTTTGTTGCAGGGACCATGCATATCATGGGAATATTTCACCATTTCTGCTCTGGTTTTCAGAGTATGACACCAAAACACCCACCTGATGATATCCTTTCAAGAGCAAAGGCAGCAACTTGCAGAATTCCGCTTCTTTGGGTAAATGAGAAATTGCTGAGCTGACACCAAGTCCTGCAGTGTCCCTGTCACCTGCAGAGTCACCACATACTCGCCACGGTAGCGGGCATTGTGACAAAGGTTCTATGTCAGCTGGGTGTGGCAGCCAGGTGCCCCCTAGGGGATGGGGAGCCTGCCAGCCCCGGGCCTGTCACTGCCTGCTGTCCCTGCTGTCTCCAGCCAGGCCTCTGAAAATTGGTCAAACCATGCCGAGACTTGGGGACAGTTTGGCCCAAAGTCTTGAAAAGACAAGTCAGGAAGAAAGATATGGGACAGAGGGAGAAAGCGAAGGGAGCAGGAGAAATGGAAGGAAGAATAAAAAGTAGTGTTGGGCTGCAGGAGTGAGATGGAGGAATTGCAGGAAAAGAGGGAGGAAGTAGGAGAGTGATAGAAAAGGAAAGACGAGACATGCAGCCAGACGAGGGGTTAGTGAGAGAGGATGGGACAGAGAACAGGATGAGAAGGAAATAAGGCATGGCAAGGACAGGCAAGGACAGGCAAAGCAAGGCTAGGCTGCAGGACATTTTTTTGCTATATATTTTCTAGCACATTCGTCCTCGGACTACGAGGAAAGCCATAAGACCGTATGGATTAGGCCCAAGCAAATACACCGGCTACTTGAGACACTTAGACTAAGCTTAAAATACGCAGATTACTCCAGAAGGATTGTTTTTATACTGTGCTTCCACAATCTGCTGGAAGTACAAAAACATAAGCTGCACATCTCTTAGGCTGAGTCATGGTGCTTTGTTGCAGGGACCATGCATATCATGGGAATATTTCACCATTTCTGCTCTGGTTTTCAGAGTATGACACCAAAACACCCACCTGATGATATCCTTTCAAGAGCAGAGGCAGCAACTTGCAGAATTCCGCTTCTTTGGGGAACTGAGAAATTGCTGAGCTGACACCAAGTCCTGCAGTGTCCCTGTCACCTGCAGAGTCACCACATACTGGCCACGGTAGCGGGCATTGTGACAAAGGTTCTATGTCAGCTGGGTGTGGCATCTAGGCGCCCCCTGGGGGATGGGGAGTCTGTCAGCCCCGGGCCTGTCACTGCCTGCTGTCCCTGCTGTCACCAGCCAGGCCTCTGAAAATTGGTCAAACCATGCCCAGACTTGGGGCCAATTTGGCCCAAAGTCTTGAAAAGACAAGTCGGGAAGAAAGATATGGGACAAAGGGAGAAAGCGAAGGGAGCAGGAGAAAGGGAAGGAAGAATAAAAAGTATTGTTGGGCTGCAGGAGTGAGATGTAGGAATTGCAGGAAAAGAGGGAGGAAGTAGGAGAGTGATAGAAAAGGAAAGACGAGACATGCAGCCAGACGAGGGGTTAGTGAGAGAGGATGGGACAGAGAACAGGATGAGAAGGAAATAAGGCATGGCAAGGACAGGCAAGGACAGGCAAAGCAAGGCTAGGCTGCAGGACATTTTTTTGCTTTATATTTTCTAGCACATTCGTCCTCGGACTACGAGGAAAGCCATAAGACCGTATGGATTAGGCCCAAGCAAATACACCGGCTACTTGAGACACTTAGACTAAGCCTAAAATACGCAGATTACTCCAGAAGGATTGTTTTTATACTGTGCTTCCACAATCTGCTGGCAGTACAAAAACATAAGCTGCAGATCTCTTAGGCTGAGTCATGGTGCTTTGTTGCTGGGACCATGCATATCATGGGAATATTTCACCATTTCTGCTCTGGTTTTCAGAGTATGACACCAAAACACCCACCTGATGATATCCTTTCAAGAGCAGAGGCAGCAACTTGCAGAATTCCGCTTCTTTGGGGAACTGAGAAATTGCTGAGCTGACACCAAGTCCTGCAGTGTCCCTGTCACCTGCAGAGTCACCACATAGTGGCCACGGTAGCGGGCATTGTGACAAAGGTTCTATGTCAGCTGGGTGTGGCATCTAGGCGCCCCCTGGGGGATGGGGAGTCTGTCAGCCCCGGGCCTGTCACTGCCTGCTGTCCCTGCTGTCACCAGCCAGGCCTCTGAAAATTGGTCAAACCATGCCCAGACTTGGGGCCAATTTGGCCCAAAGTCTTGAAAAGACAAGTCGGGAAGAAAGATATGGGACAGAGGGAGAAAGCGAAGGGAGCAGGAGAAAGGGAAGGAAGAATAAAAAGTATTGTTGGGCTGCAGGAGTGAGATGTAGGAATTGCAGGAAAAGAGGGAGGAAGTAGGAGAGTGATAGAAAAGGAAAGACGAGACATGCAGCCAGACGAGGGGTTAGTGAGAGAGGATGGGACAGAGAACAGGATGAGAAGGAAATAAGGCATGGCAAGGACAGGCAAGGACAGGCAAAGCAAGGCTAGGCTGCAGGACATTTTTTTGCTTTATATTTTCTAGCACATTCGTCCTCGGACTACGAGGAAAGCCATAAGACCGTATGGATTAGGCCCAAGCAAATACACCGGCTACACTTAGACTAAGCCTAAAATACGCAGATTACTCCATAAGGATTGTTTTTATACTGTGCTTCCACAATCTGCTGGCAGTACAAAAAAATAAGATGCAGATCTCTTAGGCTGAGTCATGGTGCTTTGTTGCTGGGACCATGCATATCATGGGAATATTTCACCATTTCTGCTCTGGTTTTCAGAGTATGACACCAAAACACCCACCTGATGATATCCTTTCAAGAGCAGAGGCAGCAACTTGGAGAATTCCGCTTCTTTGGGGAAGTGAGAAATTGCTGAGCTGACACCAAGTCCTGCAGTGTCCCTGTCACCTGCAGAGTCACCACATACTCGCCACGGTAGCGGGCATTGTGACAAAGGTTCTATGTCAGCTGGGTGTGGCAGCCAGGCGCCCCCTAGGGGATGGGGAGCCTGCCAGCCCCGGGCCTGTCACTGCCTGCTGTCCCTGCTGTCTCCAGCCAGGCCTCTGAAAATTGGTCAAACCATGCCCAGACTTGGGGCCAATTTGGCCCAAAGTCTTGAAAAGACAAGTCGGGAAGAAAGATATGGGACAGAGGGAGAAAGCGAAGGGAGCAGGAGAAAGGGAAGGAAGAATAAAAAGTAGTGTTGGGCTGCAGGAGTGAGATGGAGGAATTGCCATTAAAGAGGCAGGAAGTAGGAGAGTGATAGAAAAGGAAAGACGAGACATGCAGCCAGACGAGGGGTTAGTGAGAGAGGATGGGACAGAGAACAGGATGAGAAGGAAATAAGGCAAGGCAAGGACAGGCAAGGACAGGCAAAGCAAGGCTAGGCTGAAGGACATGTTTTTGCTTTATAGTTTGTAGCACATTCATCTTCAGACTAGGAGTAAGGCCATAAGACCGTATGGATTACCCCCAAGCAAAAACCCCAGCTACTTGAGACACTCAGGATAAGCCTAAAATACGCAGATCTCTCCATAAGGATGGTTTTTATACTGTGCTTCCACAATCTGCTGGCAGTACAAAAAAATAAGCTGCAGATCTCCTTAGGCTGAGTCATGGTGCTTTGGTGCAGGGACCATGCATATCATGGGAATATTTCAACATTTCTGCTCTGGTTTTCAGAGTATGACACCAAAACACCCACCTGATGATATCCTTTCAAGAGCAAAGGCAGCAACTTGCAGAATTCCGCTTCTTTGGGGAAGTGAGAAATTGCTGAGCTGCCACCAAGTCCTGCAGTGTCCCTGTCACCTGCAGAGTCACCACATACTCGCCACGGTAGCGGGCATTGTGACAAAGGTTCTATGTCAGCTGGGTGTGGCAGCCAGGCGCCCCCTAGGGGATGGGGAGCCTGTCAGCCCTGGGCCTGTCACTGCCTGCTGTCCCTGCTGTCACCAGCCAGGCCTCTGAAAATTGGTCAAACCATGCCCAGACTTGGGGCCAGTTTGGCCCAAAGTCTTGAAAAGACAAGTCGGGAAGAAAGATATGGGACAGAGGGAGAAAGCGAAGGGAGCAGGAGAAAGGGAAGGAAGAATAAAAAGTAGTGTTGGGCTTCAGGAGTGAGATGGAGGAATTGCAGGACAGGAGGGAGGAAGTAGGAGAGTGATAGAAAAGGAAAGATGAGACATGCAGCCAGACGAGGGGTTAGTGAGAGAGGATGGGACAGAGAACAGGATGAGAAGGAAATAAGGCATGGCAAGGACAGGCAAGGACAGGCAAAGCAAGGCTAGGCTGCAGGACATTTTTTTGCTTTATATTTTCTAGCACATTCGTCCTCGGACTACGAGGAAAGCCATAAGACCGTATGGATTAGGCCCAAGCAAATACACCGGCTACTTGAGACACTTAGACTAAGCCTAAAATACGCAGATTACTCCATACGGATTGTTTTTATACTGTGCTTCCACAATCTGCTGGCAGTACAAAAAAATAAGCTGCAGATCTCTTAGGCTGAGTCATGGTGCTTTGTTGCAGGGACCATGCATATCATGGGAATATTTCACCATTTCTGCTCTGGTTTTCAGAGTATGACACCAAAACACCCACCTGATGATATCCTTTCAAGAGCAGAGGCAGCAACTTGCAGAATTCCGCTTCTTTGGGGAAGTGAGAAATTGCTGAGCTGACACCAAGTCCTGCAGTGTCCCTGAACCTGCAGAGTCACCACATACTCGCCACGGTAGCGGGCATTGTGACAAAGGTTCTATGTCAGCTGGGTGTGGCAGCCAGGCGCCCCCTAGGGGATGGGGAGCCTGCCAGCCCCGGGCCTGTCACTGCCTGCTGTCCCTGCTGTCACCAGCCAGGCCTCTGAAAATTGGTCAAGCCATGCCCAGACTTGGGGCCAATTTGGCCCAAAGTCTTGAAAACACAAGTGGGGAAGAAAGATATGGGACAGAGGGAGAAAGCGAAGGGAGCAGGAGAAAGGCAAGGAAGAATAAAAAGTAGTGTTGGGCTGCAGGAGTGAGATGGAGGAATTGCAGGAAAAGAGGGAGGAAGTACGAGAGTGATAGAAAAGGAAAGATGAGACATGCAGCCAGACGAGGGGTTAGTGAGAGAGGATGGGACAGAGAACAGGATGAGAAGGAAATAAGGCATGGCAAGGACAGGCAAGGACAGGCAAAGCAAGGCTAGGCTGCAGGACATTTTTTTGCTTTATATTTTCTAGCACATTCGTCCTCGGACTACGAGGAAAGCCATAAGACCGTATGGATTAGGCCCAAGCAAATACACCGGCTACTTGAGACACTTAGACTAAGCCTAAAATACGCAGATTACTCCAGAAGGATTGTTTTTATACTGTGCTTCCACAATCTGCTGGCAGTACAAAAACATAAGCTGCAGATCTCTTAGGCTGAGTCATGGTGCTTTGTTGCTGGGACCATGCATATCATGGGAATATTTCACCATTTCTGCTCTGGTTTTCAGAGTATGACACCAAAACACCCACCTGATGATATCCTTTCAAGAGCAGAGGCAGCAGCTTGCAGAATTCCGCTTCTTTGGGGAACTGAGAAATTGCTGAGCTGACACCAAGTCCTGCAGTGTCCCTGTCACCTGCAGAGTCACCACATACTGGCCACGGTAGCGGGCATTGTGACAAAGGTTCTATGTCAGCTGGGTGTGGCATCTAGGCGCCCCCTGGGGGATGGGGAGTCTGTCAGCCCCGGGCCTGTCACTGCCTGCTGTCCCTGCTGTCACCAGCCAGGCCTCTGAAAATTGGTCAAACCATGCCCAGACTTGGGGCCAATTTGGCCCAAAGTCTTGAAAAGACAAGTCGGGAAGAAAGATATGGGACAAAGGGAGAAAGCGAAGGGAGCAGGAGAAAGGGAAGGAAGAATAAAAAGTATTGTTGGGCTGCAGGAGAGAGATGTAGGAATTGCAGGAAAAGAGGGAGGAAGTAGGAGAGTGATAGAAAAGGAAAGACGAGACATGCAGCCAGACGAGGGGTTAGTGAGAGAGGATGGGACAGAGAACAGGATGAGAAGGAAATAAGGCATGGCAAGGACAGGCAAGGACAGGCAAAGCAAGGCTAGGCTGTAGGACATTTTTTTGCTTTATATTTTCTAGCACATTCGTCCTCGGACTACGAGGAAAGCCATAAGACCGTATGGATTAGGCCCAAGCAAATACACCGGCTACACTTAGACTAAGCCTAAAATACGCAGATTACTCCATAAGGATTGTTTTTATACTGTGCTTCCACAATCTGCTGGCAGTACAAAAAAATAAGATGCAGATCTCTTAGGCTGAGTCATGGTGCTTTGTTGCTGGGGCCATGCATATCATGGGAATATTTCACCATTTCTGCTCTGGTTTTCAGAGTATGACACCAAAACACCCACCTGATGATATCCTTTCAAGAGCAGAGGCAGCAACTTGGAGAATTCCGCTTCTTTGGGGAAGTGAGAAATTGCTGAGCTGACACCAAGTCCTGCAGTGTCCCTGTCACCTGCAGAGTCACCACATACTCGCCACGGTAGCGGGCATTGTGACAAAGGTTCTATGTCAGCTGGGTGTGGCAGCCAGGCGCCCCCTAGGGGATGGGGAGCCTGCCAGCCCCGGGCCTGTCACTGCCTGCTGTCCCTGCTGTCTCCAGCCAGGCCTCTGAAAATTGGTCAAACCATGCCCAGACTTGGGGCCAATTTGGCCCAAAGTCTTGAAAAGACAAGTCGGGAAGAAAGATATGGGACAGAGGGAGAAAGCGAAGGGAGCAGGAGAAAGGGAAGGAAGAATAAAAAGTAGTGTTGGGCTGCAGGAGTGAGATGGAGGAATTGCCATTAAAGAGGCAGGAAGTAGGAGAGTGATAGAAAAGGAAAGACGAGACATGCAGCCAGACGAGGGGTTAGTGAGAGAGGATGGGACAGAGAACAGGATGAGAAGGAAATAAGGCAAGGCAAGGACAGGCAAGGACAGGCAAAGCAAGGCTAGGCTGAAGGACATGTTTTTGCTTTATAGTTTCTAGCACATTCATCTTCAGACTAGGAGTAAGGCCATAAGACCGTATGGATTACCCCCAAGCAAAAACCCCAGCTACTTGAGACACTCAGGATAAGCCTAAAATACGCAGATCTCTCCATAAGGATGGTTTTTATACTGTGCTTCCACAATCTGCTGGCAGTACAAAAAAATAAGCTGCAGATCTCCTTAGGCTGAGTCATGGTGCTTTGGTGCAGGGACCATGCATATCATGGGAATATTTCAACATTTCTGCTCTGGTTTTCAGAGTATGACACCAAAACACCCACCTGATGATATCCTTTCAAGAGCAAAGGCAGCAACTTGCAGAATTCCGCTTCTTTGGGGAAGTGAGAAATTGCTGAGCTGCCACCAAGTCCTGCAGTGTCCCTGTCACCTGCAGAGTCACCACATACTCGCCACGGTAGCGGGCATTGTGACAAAGGTTCTATGTCAGCTGGGTGTGGCAGCCAGGCGCCCCCTAGGGGATGGGGAGCCTGTCAGCCCTGGGCCTGTCACTGCCTGCTGTCCCTGCTGTCACCAGCCAGGCCTCTGAAAATTGGTCAAACCATGCCCAGACTTGGGGCCAGTTTGGCCCAAAGTCTTGAAAAGACAAGTCGGGAAGAAAGATATGGGACAGAGGGAGAAAGCGAAGGGAGCAGGAGAAAGGGAAGGAAGAATAAAAAGTAGTGTTGGGCTTCAGGAGTGAGATGGAGGAATTGCAGGAAAGGAGGGAGGAAGTAGGAGAGTGATAGAAAAGGAAAGATGAGACATGCAGCCAGACGAGGGGTTAGTGAGAGAGGATGGGACAGAGAACAGGATGAGAAGGAAATAAGGCATGGCAAGGACAGGCAAGGACAGGCAAAGCAAGGCTAGGCTGCAGGACATTTTTTTGCTTTATATTTTCTAGCACATTCGTCCTCGGACTACGAGGAAAGCCATAAGACCGTATGGATTAGGCCCAAGCAAATACACCGGCTACTTGAGACACTTAGACTAAGCCTAAAATACGCAGATTACTCCATACGGATTGTTTTTATACTGTGCTTCCACAATCTGCTGGCAGTACAAAAAAATAAGCTGCAGATCTCTTAGGCTGAGTCATGGTGCTTTGTTGCAGGGACCATGCATATCATGGGAATATTTCACCATTTCTGCTCTGGTTTTCAGAGTATGACACCAAAACACCCACCTGATGATATCCTTTCAAGAGCAGAGGCAGCAACTTGCAGAATTCCGCTTCTTTGGGGAAGTGAGAAATTGCTGAGCTGACACCAAGTCCTGCAGTGTCCCTGAACCTGCAGAGTCACCACATACTCGCCACGGTAGCGGGCATTGTGACAAAGGTTCTATGTCAGCTGGGTGTGGCAGCCAGGCGCCCCCTAGGGGATGGGGAGCCTGCCAGCCCCGGGCCTGTCACTGCCTGCTGTCCCTGCTGTCACCAGCCAGGCCTCTGAAAATTGGTCAAGCCATGCCCAGACTTGGGGCCAATTTGGCCCAAAGTCTTGAAAACACAAGTGGGGAAGAAAGATATGGGACAGAGGGAGAAAGCGAAGGGAGCAGGAGAAAGGGAAGGAAGAATAAAAAGTAGTGTTGGGCTGCAGGAGTGAGATGGAGGAATTGCAGGAAAAGAGGGAGGAAGTACGAGAGTGATAGAAAAGGAAAGATGAGACATGCAGCCAGACGAGGGGTTAGTGAGAGAGGATGGGACAGAGAACAGGATGAGAAGGAAATAAGGCAAGGCAAGGACAGGCAAGGACAGGCAAAGCAAGGCTAGGCTGCAGGACAGCATTTTGCTTTATATTTTCTAGCACATTCGTCCTCGGACTACGAGGAAAGCCATAAGACCGTATGGATTAGGCCCAAGCAAATACACCGGCTACTTGAGACACTTAGACTAAGCCTAAAATACGCAGATTACTCCATAAGGATTGTTTTTATACTGTGCTTCCACAATCTGCTGGCAGTACAAAAAAATAAGCTGCATGTCTCTTAGGCTGAGTCATTGTGCTTTGTTGCAGGGACCATGCATATCATGGGAATATTTCACCATTTCTGCTCTGGTTTTCAGAGTATGACACCAAAACACCCACCTGATGATATCCTTTCAAGAGCAGAGGCAGCAACTTGCAGAATTCCGCTTCTTTGGGGAAGTGAGAAATTGCTGAGCTGCCACCAAGTCCTGCAGTGTCCCTGTCACCTGCAGAGTCACCACATACTCGCCACGGTAGCGGGCATTGTGACAAAGGTTCTATGTCAGCTGGGTGTGGCAGCCAGGCGCCCCCTAGGGGATGGGGAGCCTGTCAGCCCCGGGCCTGTCACTGCCTGCTGTCCCTGCTGTCACCAGCCAGGCCTCTGAAAATTGGTCAAACCATGCCCAGACTTGGGGCCAATTTGGCCCAAAGTCTTGAAAAGACAAGTCGGGAAGAAAGATATGGGACAGAGGGAGAAGCGAAGGGAGCAGGAGAAAGGGAAGGAAGAATAAAAAGTAGTGTTGGGCTGCAGGAGTGAGATGGAGGAATTGCAGGAAAAGAGGGAGGAAGTAGGAGAGTGATAGAAAAGGAAAGACGAGACATGCAGCCAGACGAGGGGTTAGTGAGAGAGGATGGGACAGAGAACAGGATGAGAAGGAAATAAGGCAAGGCAAGGACAGGCAAGGACAGGCAAAGCAAGGCTAGGCTGCAGGACATTTTTTTGCTTTATATTTTCTAGCACATTCGTCCTCGGACTACGAGGAAAGCCATAAGACCGTATGGATTAGGCCCAAGCAAATACCTCGGCTACTTGAGACACTTAGACTAAGCCTAAAATACGCAGATTACTCCATAAGGATTGTTTTTATACTGTGCTTCCACAATCTGCTGTCATTAGAAAAAAATAAGCTGCAGATCTCTTAGGCTGAGTCATGGTGCTTTGTTGCAGGGACCATGCATATCATGGGAATATTTCACCATTTCTGCTCTGGTTTTCAGAGTATGACAACAAACACCCACCTGATGATATCTTTTCAAGAGCAAAGGCAGCAATTTGCAGAATTCCGCTTCTTTGGGGAAGTGAGAAATTGCTGAGCTGCCACCAAGTCCTGCAGTGTCCCTGTCACCTGCAGAGTCACCACATACTCGCCACGGTAGCGGGCATTGTGACAAAGGTTCTATGTCAGCTGGGTGTGGCAGCCAGGCGCCCCCTAGGGAATGGGGAGCCTGTCAGCCCCGGGCCTGTCACTGCATGCTGTCCCTGCTGTCACCAGCCAGGCCTCTGAAAATTGGTCAAACCATGCCGAGACTTGGGGACAGTTTGGCCCAAAGTCTTGAAAAGACAAGTCAGGAAGAAAGATATGGGACAGAGGGAGAAAGCGAAGGGAGCAGGAGAAAGGGAAGGAAGAATAAAAAGTAGTGTTGGGCTGCAGGAGTGAGATGGAGGAATTGCAGGAAAAGAGGGAGGAAGTAGGAGAGTGATAGAAAAGGAAAGACGAGACATGCAGCCAGACGAGGGGTTAGTGAGAGAGGATGGGACAGAGAACAGGATGAGAAGGAAATAAGGCAAGGCAAGGACAGGCAAGGACAGGCAAAGCAAGGCTAGGCTGCAGGACATTTTTTTGCTTTATATTTTCTAGCACATTCGTCCTCGGACTACGAGGAAAGCCATAAGACCTTATGGATTAGGCGCAAGCAAATACCTCGGCTACTTCAGACATTTAGACTAAGCCTAAAATACGCAGATTACTCCATAAGGATGGTTTTTATACTGTGCTTCCACAATCTGCTGGCAGTACAAAAAAATAAGCTGCAGATCTCTTAGGCTGAGTCATTGTGCTTTGTTGCAGGGACCATGCATATCATGGGAATATTTCACCATTTCTGCTCTGGTTTTCAGAGTATGACTGTCAGGGGGGTTGTGTGTGGTGAGTCACTTGTATCTAAGTGGTGCAGCCTGGGGTTGCCCTGTGATGAAACACTTTGTAACTATGACCCAAAACCATGCTAAATCAGAAAGAACCCGCATTAGTTATGGTCAAATCACTAGTTAACGTTCAATGGAAAAGTCCATACCAATTGATAACCTGGGAGAGAGGTTATGCTTATGTTTTTACAGATCAGGAGCTGCAATGGTTGCCAGCACGAAACGTGAAACCTGTGTTATCTTCCTGACAATGATTGTTGCAGCTGCTGTGTTTTGGATGCATGCACAGACAAAGACTAACATGTGGATTACTTTAGCCAACATGACTGACCACCTATATGCCTAACTACGATGTCTCTGGAAAAAACGTTCCACACATGCTTGGTTGGTGTCTTCCTTGATGACTACAGCAGCATCACACGACTGTTTCAAATAGTGGTTGATGCAGAGGCATTGCAACGAACTGTAATAATACTAACACGGCACTTTGGATTAATTGCCACCTGGAAGCAGACATCGAACCACAGGAACTGGAATTGCTGGCATCTATGCCCATGGATGCTTGTATCCAGCCGGTTTGTGAAAAGTGTCAGAACAGTATACAAGAACATGAATGGACAAAACTACAAAATGTTAATGCTACCCTTGGTGACTACAGAAATGAAACTCGACGGTGTAATGCTTCACAGAAGAATGCAAGGAATGTCATTGACAGCGACCCTAAAACCTCCTGTATGGTGTATTCTTGATCTGTGAAGATAGAGCCTGACCAGGAATTCCTTCTAACGCTGTTGGAGGACTGTGTATTTTGGGACTATTAACTCTCTTAACGTCCAATGTATCTATGATAATAGATCACAAAAGAGCAAGACGAGAAAAACACTTTTATGGATTTACAGAATAAGTCGAGATCCATCCACGAGGAGATTAAACAACTTACGGACCATTCACAGAAGATCAGAGAGGATGTGGGCCTCTTTGGCTTAGAGGGCCTCATGAACTGGTTTGGACTAGGAGGATGGGTAAAAGGGTTTTTGCAGAGTGCTCTTGCTCTCTTAATCATAGTAGTAGTTGCATTAATATGCTTGAGTTGTGCTATATCATGTATTAAGAAAATTTTAGAGCAGACACTTGGGCAGGCTCTGCTCATTAAAAAAAAGAAAAGGGGGGAGATGTCGGGGATTGGCTCAAGGAGCACAGACATGAGTCCACCAAGCAACTGTACGAGCAGAGCCCATTTTAGTTGACATAAGTAGGCCTTAGTTAGCTTGTCTATTAGGCCGTGGGAAAGGGGGGAACGGAAAAGTACTAACTAAGGCAGGGTCAGGATATTTTTGAAGAGATAAGAGTCAGAAGAATGTGGGATGCGCATAGCTAGCTAAACCCAAGTAGGTGGAGTAAGTAAATGTGCTTAGCCTATTAGATAGAGACAAGTATGCATAATTATGGTATTTGGTATAAATGCACGCCATCTCGGGCAATAAAGTTGAAGTATGCTTTATCACTCATATTGAGTCGACTGCATTTCTTCCTCCGTCCGCTCGGGTCTGGAACTCTGAAGCGTTTCCCAACATATGACACCAAAACACCCACCTGATGATATCCTTTCAAGAGCAGAGGCAGCAACTTGCAGAATTCCGCTTCTTTGGGGAAGTGAGAAATTGCTGAGCTGCCACCAAGTCCTGCAGTGTCCCTGTCACCTGCAGAGTCACCAGATACTCGCCACGGTAGCGGGCATTGTGACAAAGGTTCTATGTCAGCTGGGTGTGGCAGCCAGGCGCCCCCTAGGGGATGGGGAGCCTGTCAGCCCCGGGCCTGTCACTGCCTGCTGTCCCTGCTGTCACCAGCCAGGCCTCTGAAAATTGGTCAAACCATGCCCAGACTTGGGGCCAATTTGGCCCAAAGTCTTGAAAAGACAAGTCGGGAAGAAAGATATGGGACAGAGGGAGAAGCGAAGGGAGCAGGAGAAAGGGAAGGAAGAATAAAAAGTAGTGTTGGGCTGCAGGAGTGAGATGGAGGAATTGCAGGAAAAGAGGGAGGAAGTAGGAGAGTGATAGAAAAGGAAAGATGAGACATGCAGCCAGACGAGGGGTTAGTGAGAGAGGATGGGACAGAGAACAGGATGAGAAGGAAATAAGGCATGGCAAGGACAGGCAAGGACAGGCAAAGCAAGGCTAGGCTGCAGGACATATTTTTGCTTTATATTTTCTAGCACATTCGTCCTCGGACTACGAGGAAAGCCATAAGACCGTATGGATTAGGCCCAAGCAAATACACCGGCTACTTCAGACACTTAGACTAAGCCTAAAATATGCAGATTACTCCATACGGATGGTTTTTATACTGTGCTTCCACAATCTGCTGGCAGTACAAAAAAATAAGATGCAGATCTCTTAGGCTGAGTCATGGTGCTTTGTTGCAGGGCCCATGCATACCATGGGAATATTTCACCATTTCTGCTCTGGTGTTCAGAGTATGACACCAAAACACCCACCTTATGATATCCTTTCAAGAGCAAAGGCAGCAATTTGCAGAATTCCGCTTCTTTGGGGAAATGAGAAATTGCTGAGCTGCCACCAAGTCCTGCAGTGTCCCTGTCACCTGCAGAGTCACCACATACTCGCCACGGTAGCGGGCATTGTGACAAAGGTTCTATGTCAGCTGGGTGTGGCAGCCAGGCGCCCCCTAGGGGATGGGGAGCCTGTCAGCCCTGGGCCTGTCACTGCCTGCTGCCCCTGCTGTCTCCAGCCAGGCCTCTGAAAATTGGTCAAACCATGCCGAGACTTGGGGACAGTTTGGCCCAAAGTCTTGAAAAGACAAGTCAGGAAGAAAGATATGGGACAGAGGGAGAAAGCGAAGGGAGCAGGAGAAAGGGAAGGAAGAATAAAAAGTAGTGTTGGGCTGCAGGAGTGAGATGGAGGAATTGCAGGAAAAGAGGGAGGAAGTAGGAGAGTGATAGAAAAGGAAAGACGTGACATGTAGCCAGACGAGGGGTTAGTGAGAGAGGATGGGACAGAGAACAGGATGAGAAGGAAATAAGGCATGGCAAGGACAGGCAAGGACAGGCAAAGCAAGGCTAGGCTGCAGGACATTTTTTTGCTTTATATTTTCTAGCACATTCGTCCTCGGACTACGAGGAAAGCCATAAGACCATAAGGATTAGGCCCAAGCAAATACACCGGCTACTTGAGACACTTAGACTAAGCCTAAAATACGCAGATTACTCCATAAGGATTGTTTTTATACTGTGCTTCCACAATCTGCTGGCAGTACAAAAACATAAGCTGCAGATCTCTTAGGCTGAGTCATTGTGCTTTGTTGCAGGGACCATGCATATCATGGGAATATTTCACCATTTCTGCTCTGGTTTTCAGAGTATGACACCAAAACACCCACCTGATGATATCCTTTCAAGAGCAGAGGCAGCAACTTGCAGAATTCCGCTTCTTTGGGGAAGTGAGAAATTGCTGAGCTGCCACCAAGTCCTGCAGTGTCCCTGTCACCTGCAGAGTCACCACATACTCGCCACGGTAGCGGGCATTGTGACAAAGGTTCTATGTCAGCTGGGTGTGGCAGCCAGGCGCCCCCTAGGGGATGGGGAGCCTGTCAGCCCCGGGCCTGTCACTGCCTGCTGTCCCTGCTGTCACCAGCCAGGCCTCTGAAAATTGGTCAAACCATGCCCAGACTTGGGGCCAATTTGGCCCAAAGTCTTGAAAAGACAAGTCGGGAAGAAAGATATGGGACAGAGGGAGAAGCGAAGGGAGCAGGAGAAAGGGAAGGAAGAATAAAAAGTAGTGTTGGGCTGCAGGAGTGAGATGGAGGAATTGCAGGAAAAGAGGGAGGAAGTAGGAGAGTGATAGAAAAGGAAAGACGAGACATGCAGCCAGACGAGGGGTTAGTGAGAGAGGATGGGACAGAGAACAGGATGAGAAGGAAATAAGGCAAGGCAAGGACAGGCAAGGACAGGCAAAGCAAGGCTAGGCTGCAGGACATTTTTTTGCTTTATATTTTCTAGCACATTCGTCCTCGGACTACGAGGAAAGCCATAAGACCGTATGGATTAGGCCCAAGCAAATACACCGGCTACTTGAGACACTTAGACTAAGCCTAAAATACGCAGATTACTCCATAAGGATGGTTTTTATACTGTGCTTCCACAATCTGCTGTCATTAGAAAAAAATAAGCTGCAGATCTCTTAGGCTGAGTCATGGTGCTTTGTTGCAGGGACCATGCATATCATGGGAATATTTCACCATTTCTGCTCTGGTTTTCAGAGTATGACAACAAACACCCACCTGATGATATCTTTTCAAGAGCAAAGGCAGCAATTTGCAGAATTCCGCTTCTTTGGGGAAGTGAGAAATTGCTGAGCTGCCACCAAGTCCTGCAGTGTCCCTGTCACCTGCAGAGTCACCACATACTCGCCATGGTAGCGGGCATTGTGACAAAGGTTCTATGTCAGCTGGGTGTGGCAGCCAGGCGCCCCCTAGGGAATGGGGAGCCTGTCAGCCCCGGGCCTGTCACTGCATGCTGTCCCTGCTGTCACCAGCCAGGCCTCTGAAAATTGGTCAAACCATGCCCAGACTTGGGGACAGTTTGGCCCAAAGTCTTGAAAAGACAAGTCAGGAAGAAAGATATGGAACAGAGGGAGAAAGCGAAAGCAGCAGGAGAAAGGAAAGGAAGAATAAAAAGTAGTGTTGGGCTGCAGGAGTGAGATGGAGGAATTGCCATTAAAGAGGCAGGAAGCAGGAGAGTGAGAGAAAAGGAAAGAAGAGACATGCAGCCAGACGAGGGGTTAGTGAGAGAGGATGGGACAGAGAACAGGATGAGAAGGAAATAAGGCAAGGCAAGGACAGGCAAGGACAGGCAAAGCAAGGCTAGGCTGCAGGACAGTTTTTTGCTTTATATTTTCTAGCACATTCGTCCTCGGACTACGAGGAAAGCCATAAGACCTTATGGATTAGGCCCAAGCAAATACCTCGGCTACTTGAGACACTTAGACTAAGCCTAAAATACGCAGATTACTCCATAAGGATGGTTTTTATACTGTGCTTCCACAATCTGCTGGCAGTACAAAAAAATAAGCTGCAGATCTCTTAGGCTGAGTCATTGTGCTTTGTTGCAGGGCCCATGCATACCATGGGAATATTTCACCATTTCTGCTCTGGTTTTCAGAGTATGACACCAAAACACCCACGTTATGATATCCTTTCAAGAGCAAAGGCAGCAATTTGCAGAATTCCGCTGCTTTGGGTAATGAGAAATTGCTGAGCTGCCACCAAGTCCTGCAGTGTCCCTGTCACCTGCAGAGTCACCACATACTCGCCACGGTAGCGGGCATTGTGACAAAGGTTCTATGTCAGCTGGGTGTGGCAGCCAGGCGCCCCCTAGGGGATGGGGAGCCTGTCAGCCCCGGGCCTGTCACTGCCTGCTGCCCCTGCTGTCTCCAGCCAGGCCTCTGAAAATTGGTCAAACCATGCCGAGACTTGGGGACAGTTTGGCCCAAAGTCTTGAAAACACAAGTCAGGAAGAAAGATATGGGACAGAGGGAGAAAGCGAAGGGAGCAGGAGAAAGGGAAGGAAGAATAAAAAGTAGTGTTGGGCTGCAGGAGTGAGATGGAGGAATTGCAGGAAAAGAGGGAGGAAGTAGGAGAGTGATAGAAAAGGAAAGACGTGACATGCAGCCAGACGAGGGGTTAGTGAGAGAGGATGGGACAGAGAACAGGATGAGAAGGAAATAAGGAATGGCAAGGACAGGCAAGGACAGGCAAAGCAAGGCTAGGCTGCAGGACATTTTTTTGCTTTATATTTTCTAGCACATTCGTCCTCGGACTACGAGGAAAGCCATAAGACCGTATGGATTAGGCCCAAGCAAATACACCGGCTACTTGAGACACTTAGACTAAGCCTAAAATACGCAGATTACTCCATAAGGATGGTTTTTATACTGTGCTTCCACAATCTGCTGGCAGTACAAAAAAATAAGCTGCAGATCTCTTAGGCTGAGTCATTGTGCTTTGTTGCAGGGACCATGCATATCATGGGAATATTTCACCATTTCTGCTCTGGTTTTCAGAGTATGACACCAAAACACCCACCTGATGATATCCTTTCAAGAGCAGAGGCAGCAACTTGCAGAATTCCGCTTCTTTGGGGAACTGAGAAATTGCTGAGCTGACACCAAGTCCTGCAGTGTCCCTGTCACCTGCAGAGTCACCACATACTCGCCACGGTAGCGGGCATTGTGACAAAGGTTCTATGTCAGCTGGGTGTGGCAGCCAGGCGCCCCCTAGGGGATGGGGAGCCTGTCAGCCCCGGGCCTGTCACTGCCTGCTGTCCCTGCTGTCACCAGCCAGGCCTCTGAAAATTGGTCAAACCATGCCCAGACTTTTGGCCTGTTTGGCCCAAAGTCTTGAAAAGACAAGTCAGGAAGAAAGATATGGAACAGAGGGAGAAAGCGAAAGCAGCAGGAGAAAGGAAAGGAAGAATAAAAAGTAGTGTTGGGCTGCAGGAGTGAGATGGAGGAATTGCCATTATAGAGGCAGCAGCAGGAGAGTTAGAGAAAAGGAAAGAAGAGACATGCAACCAGACGAGGGGTTAGTGAGAGAGGATGGGACAGAGAATAGGATGAGAAGGAAATAAGGCAAGGCAAGGACAGGCAAGGACAGGCAAAGCAAGGCTAGGCTGCAGGACATTTTTTCGCTTTATAGTTTATAGCACATTCGTCTTCAGACTAGGAGTAAGGCCATAAGACCGCATGGATTAGGCCCAAGCAAAAACCCCAGCTACTTGAGACACTTAGACTAAGCCTAAAATACGCAGATCTCTCCATAAGGATGGTTTTTATACTGTGCTTCCACAATCTGCTGGCAGTACAAAAAAATAAGCTGCAGATCTCCTTAGGCTGAGTCACGGTGCTTTGTTGCAGGGACCATGCATATCATGGGAATATTTCACCATTTCTGCTCTGGTGTTCAGAGTATGACACCAAAACACCCACCTGATGATATCCTTTCAAGAGCAAAGGCAGCAATTTGCAGAATTCCGCTTCTTTGGGTAAGTGAGAAATTGCTGAGCTGACACCAAGTCCTGCAGTGTCCCTGTCACCTGCAGAGTCACCACATACTCGCCATGGTAGCGGGCATTGTGACAAAGGTTCTATGTCAGCTGGGTGTGGCAGCCAGGCGCCCCCTAGGGAATGGGGAGCCTGTCAGCCCCGGGCCTGTCACTGCATGCTGTCCCTGCTGTCACCAGCCAGGCCTCTGAAAATTGGTCAAACCATGCCCAGACTTGGGGCCTGTTTGGCCCAAAGTCTTGAAAAGACAAGTCAGGAAGAAAGATATGGAACAGAGGGAGAAAGCGAAAGGAGCAGGAGAAAGGGAAGGAAGAATAAAAAGTAGTGTTGGGCTGCAGGAGGGAGATGGAGGAATTGCCATTAAAGAGGCAGGAAGCAGGAGAGTGAGAGAAAAGGAAAGAAGAGACATGCAGCCAGACGAGGGGTTAGTGAGAGAGGATGGGACAGAGAACAGGATGAGAAGGAAATAAGGCAAGGCAAGGACAGGCAAGGACAGGCAAAGCAAGGCTAGGCTGCAGGACATTTTTTCGCTTTATAGTTTATAGCACATTCGTCTTCAGACTAGGAGTAAGGCCATAAGACCGCATGGATTAGGCCCAAGCAAAAACCCCAGCTACTTGAGACACTTAGACTAAGCCTAAAATACGCAGATCTCTCCATAAGGATGGTTTTTATACTGTGCTTCCACAATCTGCTGGCAGTACAAAAAAATTAGCTGCAGATCTCCTTAGGCTGAGTCATGGTGCTTTGTTGCAGGGACCATGCATATCATGGGAATATTTCACCATTTCTGCTCTGGTGTTCAGAGTATGACACCAAAACACCCACCTGATGATATCCTTTCAAGAGCAAAGGCAGCAATTTGCAGAATTCCGCTTCTTTGGGTAAGTGAGAAATTGCTGAGCTGACACCAAGTCCTGCAGTGTCCCTGTCACCTGCAGAGTCACCACATACTCGCCACGGTAGCGGGCATTGTGACAAAGGTTCTATGTCAGCTGGGTGTGGCAGCCAGGCGCCCCCTAGGGGATGGGGAGCCTGCCAGCCCCGGGCCTGTCACTGCCTGCTGTCCCTGCTGTCACCAGCCAGGCCTCTGAAAATTGGTTAAACCATGCCCAGACTTGGGGTCAATTTGGCCCAAAGTCTTGAAAAGACAAGTTGGGAAGAAAGACATGGGACAGAGGGAGAAAGCGAAGAGAGCAGGAGAAAGGGAAGGAAGAATAAAAAGTAGTGTTGGGCTGCAGGAGTGAGATGGAGGAATTGCCATTAAAGAGGCAGGAAGCAGGAGAGTGAGAGAAAAGGAAAGAAGAGACATGCAGTCACACGAGTGGTTAGTGAGAGAGGATGGTACAGAGAACAGGATGAGAAGGAAATAAGGCAAGGCAAGGACAGGCAAGGACAGGCAAAGCAAGGCTAGGCTGCAGGACAGTTTTTTGTTTTATATTTTCTAGCACATTCGTCCTCGGACTACGAGGAAAGCCATAAGACCGTATGGATTAGGCCCAAGCAAATACACCGGCTACTTGAGACACTTAGACTAAGCCTAAAATACGCAGATTACTCCATAAGGATGGTTTTTATACTGTGCTTCCACAATCTGCTGGCAGTACAAAAAAATAAGCTGCAGACCTCTTAGGCTGAGTCATGGTGCTTTGTTGCAGTGACCATGCATATCATGGGAATATTTCACCATTTCTGCTCTGGTTTTCAGAGTATGACACCAAAACACCCACCTGATGATATCCTTTCAAGAGCAAAGGCAGCAATTTGCAGAAATCTGCTTCTTTGGGGAAATGAGAAATTGCTGAGCTGACACCAAGTCCTGCAGTGTCCCTGTCACCTGCAGAGTCACCACATACTCGCCACGGTAGCGGGCATTGTGACAAAGGTTCTATGTCAGCTGGGTGTGGCAGCCAGGCGCCCCCTAGGGGATGGGGAGCCTGCCAGCCCCGGGCCTGTCACTGCCTGCTGTCCCTGCTGTCACCAGCCAGGCCTCTGAAAATTGGTCAAACAATGCCCAGACTTGGGGCCTGTTTGGCCCAAAGTCTTGAAAAGACAAGTCGGGAAGAAAGATATGGGACAGAGGGAGAAAGCGAAGGGAGCAGGAGAAAGGGAAGGAAGAATAAAAAGTAGTGTTGGGCTGCAGGAGTGAGATGGAGGAATTGCAGGAAAAGAGGGAGGAAGTAGGAGAGTGATAGAAAAGAAAAGATGAGACATGCAACCAGACGCGGGGTTAGTGAGAGAGGATGGGACAGAGAACAGGATGAGAAGGAAATAAGGCAAGGCAAGGACAGGCAAGGACAGGCAAAGCAAGGCTAGGCTGCAGGACATTTTTTTGCTTTATATTTTCTAGCACATTCGTCCTCGGACTACGAGGAAAGCCATAAGACCGTATGGATTAGGCCCAAGCAAATACACCGGCTACTTGAGACACTTAGACTAAGCCTAAAATACGCAAATTACTCCATAAGGATTGTTTTTATACTGTGCTTCCACAATCTGCTGGCAGTACAAAAAAATAAGCTGCAGATCTCCTTAGGCTGAGTCATGGTGCTTTGTTGCAGGGACCATGCATATCATGGGAATATTTCACCATTTCTGCTCTGGTTTTCAGAGTATGACACCAAAACACCCAACTGATGATATCCTTTCAAGAGCAAAGGCAGCAATTTGCAGAATTCCGCTTCTTTGGTGAAATGAGAAATTGCTGAGCTGACACCAAGTCCTGCAGTGTCCCTGTCACCTGCAGAGTCACCACATACTCGCCACGGTAGCGGGCATTGTGACAGAGGCTCTATGTCAGCTGGGTGTGGCAGCCAGGCGCCACCTAGGGGATGGGGAGCCTGTCAGCCCCGGGCCTGTCACTGCCTGCTGTCCCTGCTGTCACCAGCCAGGCCTCTGAAAATTGGTCAAACCATGCCCAGACTTTTGGCCAATTTGGCCCAAAGTCTTGAAAAGACAAGTCGGGAAGAAAGATATGGGACAGAGGGAGAAATGGAAGGGAGCAGGAGAAAGGGAAGGAAGAATAAAAAGTAGTGTTGGGCTGCAGGATTGAGATGGAGGAATTGCCATTAAAGAGGCAGGAAGCAGGAGAGTGAGAGAAAAGGAAAGAAGAGACATGCAGCCAGACGAGGGACTAGTGAGAGAGGATGGGACAGAGAACAGTATGAGAAGGAAATAAGGCAAGGCAAGGACAGGCAAGGACAGGCAAAGCAAGGCTAGGCTGCAGGACATTTTTTTGCTTTATATTTTCTAGCACCTTCGTCCTCGGACTACGAGGAAAGCCATAAGACCGTATGGATTAGGCCCAAGCAAATACACAGGCTACTTGAGACACTTAGACTAAGCCTAGGGGATCCCCCTAGGGGATGGGGAGCCTGTCAGGCCCATCCTGTCACTGCCCGCTGTCCCTGCTGTCACCAGCCATGCCTCTGAAAATTGGTCAAACCATGCCCAGACTTAGGGCCAATTTGGCCCAAAGTCTTGAAAAGACAAGTCGGGAAGAAAGATATGGGACAGAGGGAGAAGGCGTAGGTAGCAGGAGAAAGGGAAGGAAGAATGGAAAGCCCGAATTAAGAGGGAAATCAGCATCCCACTTGACGTGCATGTACACTAATGCACGCAGTATCGGCAACTAACAAGAGAAGCTGGAAGCCATCGTGTAGCAGGAAAGCTATGACATAGTTGCCATCACAGAAACATGGTGGGATGACTCATATGACTGGAGTGCTGCTATGTGTGGCTACAAGTACTTCAGAAAAGATAGGCAGGGTAGGAGAGGTGGAGGGGTGGCTTTATATGTTAGAGAGTCACTCGACTCTGTTAAACTTGAGGTCAGCAGTGACAAGGTTGAGTTCCTGTGGAGCAGAATCAGGGGGAAGTCCAACAAGGCTGACATCCTCGTGGGTGTCTGTTATAGACCGCGCAACCAGGACAATGAAGGAGATTAATTATTCTACAAGCAGCTGGCAGATGTCTCAAAATCAACGGCCCTTGTTCTTGTGGGTGACTTTAACCTGCCGGATATCTGCTGGGAGATCAATACTGCACAGAAGAGTCAGTCTAGGAAGTTCCTAGAGTGTATAGAGGACAATTTCCTTCATCAGCTGGTAAATGAGCCCACCAGGGGCAAGACCCCGCTAGATATACTGTTTACAAACAGAGAAAGGCTGGTGGGAGATGTAGTGGTTGGAGGCCGCCTGGGGCATAGCTACCATGAAATAATAGAATTTTCAGTACTCAGAGATGCAGGGAGAACCATTAACAAAACCTCTATGCTGGACTTCCCGAGGGCAGATTTTTGCCTATTCAGAAGTCTAGTTCAGAGCATACCCTGGGAAACAATGCTTAAAAACAAGCGGGCCCAGGAGGGTTGGACATGCTTCCAGCAGGTGGTTTTGAGTGCACAGGAACAGGCTGTAGCAGTGTGCCGAAAGGCTAGCTGGTGAGGAAGACAACCGGCTTGGCTAAACAGGGAGATTCTGAATGAAATCAGAAATAAAAAGAGACTTTACCGACTGTGGAAAAAAGGCCTGGCTACTTATGAAGGATTTATGGAAATAGCTAGATCATGCAGAAAAAAGATCAGGGAAACAAAAGTGCAATTTGAAGTTAACTTGGCCAATTCTGTCAGGGATAATAAAAAGTCCTTCTTCAAATATGTTAATAACAAAAGGAGGGGCAAGGAAAACCTCCATTCTCTGTTGGACTCTGAAGGAAATATAGTTAACAAAGATGAGGAGAAAGCTGAGGTACTTAATACCTACTTTGCCTCAGTTTTTACCAGTGAGACAGGTGGCCCTCAGGACAACTCATCTCTGGAGGTGGTTGACAGAGATAGGAAGCCAAATAGGCCCCTTGTATTCCGGGAGGAAATAGCTGGTGATTTACTGAGCCATCTGGATCCTCACAAGTCTATGGGACCAGATGGGATCCATCCTAGGGTGATGAGGGAGCTAGCAGAAGAACTTGCCAAGCCGCTCTCCATAATCTACCAACAGTCCTGGCTCACTGGGGAGGTCCCATATGATTGAAAATTGGCCAATGTTACCCCAGTCCACAAAAAGGGCTGCAGAGCTGACCCTGGCAACTACAGGCCTGTCAGTCTGACCTCGGTGCCTGGCAGGGTTATGGAGCAGATCATCCTGAGTGGAATCACACAGCACCTTCAGGATGGACAAGGGATCAGACCCAGCCAGCATGGGTTTAGGAGGGGCAGGTCCTGTCTGACCAGCCTGATCTCCTTTTATGATCAGGTGACCCAGCTGGTGGATGAGGGGAAAGCCATGGATGTGGTCTATCTGGACTTCAGCAAGGTCTTTGACACTGTCTCCCATAATATACTCTTGCAAAAGCTGGTAGCCCATGGCTTGGACAAGTGTACTCTACGCTGGGTTAAGAGCTGGCTGGAGGGCCGGGCCCAGAGAGTGCTGGTGAACGGGGCTGCATCCAGCTGGCGGCCAGTCACTAGTGGTGTTCCCCAGGGGTCAGTGTTGGGTCCAGTCCTGTTTAACATCTTTATTGATGATTTAGATGAGGGGATTGAGACCATCATCAGCAAATTTGCTGATGACACCAAGTTGGGAGGGAGTGTCGACCTACTGGAAGGCAGGAGGGCTCTGCAGAGGGATCTGGATAGACTGGAAAAATGGGCTGATTCCAATGGGATGAAATTCAATAAGGCCAAGTGCCGGGTGCTGCACTTTGGTCACAACAACCCCCTGCAGCGCTACAGGCTGGGCACAGAGTGGCTGGAGAGCAGTCAGACAGAAAGGGACCTGGGGGTACTAATTGACAGAAGCTCAACATGAGCCAACAGTGTGCCCAGGTGGCCAAGAAGGCCAACGGTATCCTGTCCTGTATCAAAAATAGCGTGGTCAGCAGGACAAGGGAAGTGATCCTTCCCCTGTACTCTGCATTGGTGAGGCCACATCTGGAGTATTGTGTTCAGTTCTGGGCCTCTCAGTTCAGGAAAGACATTGAAGTGCTGGAGCGGGTCCAGAGAAGAGCAACACGACTGGTGAAGGGACTTGAACACAAGCCCTATGGGGAGAGGCTGAGGGAGCTGGGGTTGTTTAGTCTAGAGAAGAGGAGGCTTAGAGGTGACCTCAGCACTCTCTATAACTACCTGAAGGGAAGTTATAGCCAGGTGGGGATTGGTCTCTTCTCCCAGGCAGTTAGCAATAGGACAAGGGGGCATGGGCTTAAACTCTACCAGGGGAAATTTAAACTGGATATTAGAAAGAAATTCTTTACAGAGAGAGTGGTCAGGCATTGGAATGGCCTGCCCATGGAGGTAGTGGACTCGCCGTCCCTAGAGGTTTTTAAACTGAGATTGGACATGGCACTTAGTGCCATGATCTAGTAAACGGACTAGAGTTGGACCAAGAGTTGGACTTGATGATCGCTGAGGTCTTTTCTAACCCAGTCGATTCTGTAATTCTGTGATTATGTGATTCTGTGAATAAAAAGTAGTGCTGGGCTGCAAGAGAGAGATGGAGGAATTGCAGGAAAAGAGGCAGGGAGCAAGAGAGTGAGAGAAAAGGAAAGAAGAGACATGCAGCCAGACGAGGGGTTAGTGAGAGTGGATGGGGCAGAGAACAGGATGAGAAAGAAATAAGGCAAGACCAGGACAGGCAAGAACAGGCAAAGCAAGGCTAGGCTGCAGGACATTTTTTCGCTTTATAGTTTCCAGCACATTCGCTTCAGACTAGGATTAAGACCATAAGACCATATGGATTAGGCCCAAGTAAAAACCCCAGCTACTTGAGATACTTAGACTAAGCCTAAAATACGCAGATCTCTCCATAAGGATGGTTTTTATACTGTGCTTCCACAATCTGCTGGCAGCACAAAAATATAAGCTGCAGATCTCCTTAGGCTGAGTCATGGTGCTTTGGTGCAGGGACCATGCATATCATGGGAATATTTCACTATTTCTGCTCTGGTTTTCAGTGTATGACACCAAAACACCGACCTTACGACATCCTTTCAAGAGCAAAGGCAGCAATTTGCAGAATTCCGCTTCTTTGGTGAAATGAGAAATTGCTGAGCTGAACACCAAGTCCTGCAGTGTCCCTGTCACCTGCAGAGTCACCACATACTAGCCACGGTAGTGGGCATTGTGACAAAGGTTCTATGTCAGCAGGGTGTTGAAGCCAGGCGCCCCCTAGGGGATGGGGAGCCTGTCAGCCCCGGGCCTGTCACTGCCTGCTGTCCCTGCTGTCACCAGCCAGGCCTCTGAAAATTGGTCAAACCATGCCCAGACTTGGGGCCAATTTGGCCCAAAGTCTTGAAAAGACAAGTCGGGAAGAAAGATATGGGACAGAGGGAGAAAGCGAAGGGAGCAGG
The DNA here is from genome assembly GCF_036013475.1 of Columba livia. Taxonomy (NCBI): domain Eukaryota; kingdom Metazoa; phylum Chordata; class Aves; order Columbiformes; family Columbidae; genus Columba; species Columba livia. Next base: position 1,183,023 of record NW_027043009.1, on the reverse strand, counting down.
AGAAAGGGAAGGAAGAATAAAAAGTAGTGTTGGGCTGCAGGAGTGAGAGGGAGGAATTGCAAGAAAAGAGGCAGGAAGCAGGAGAGTGAGAGAAAAGGAAAGAAGAGACATGCAGTCACACGAGTGGTTAGTGAGAGAGGATGGTACAGAGAACAGGATGAGAAGGAAATAAGGCAAGGCAAGGACAGGCAAAGCAAGGCTAGTCTGCAGGACATTTTTTAGCTTTATAGTTTCTAACACATTCGTCTTCAGACTAGGAGTAAGGCCATAAGACCGTATGGATTAGGCCCAAGCAAAAACCCCAGCTACTTGAGACACTTAGACTAAGCCTAAAATACGCAGATCTCTCCATAAGGATGGTTTTTATACTGTGCTTCCATAATCTGCTGCCAGTACAAAAAAATAAGCTGCAGATCTCCTTAGGCTGAGTCATTGTGCTTTGGTGCAGGGACCATGCATATCATGGAAAAATTTCACCATTTCTGCTCTGGTATTCAGAGTATGACAACAAAACACCCACCTGATGATATCCTTTCAAGAGCAAAGGCAGCAATTTGCAGAAGGCAGCAATTTGCAGAATTCCGCTTCTTTGGGGAAGTGAGAAATTGCTGAGCTGCCACCAAGTCCTGCAGTGTCCCTGTCACCTGCAGAGTCACCACAATGCCCAGACTTGGGGCCAGTTTGGCCCAAAGTCTCCAAGAGACAAGTCGGGAAGAAAGATATGGGACAGAGGGAGAAAGCGAAGGGACCAGGAGAAAGGGAAGGAAGAATAAAAAGTACTGTTGGGCTGCAGGAGTGGGATGGAGGAATAGCAAGAGAAGAGGCAGGAAGGAGGAGAGTGAGAGAAAAGGAAAGAAGAGACATGCAGCCAGACGAGGGGTTAGTGAGAGAGGATGGGACAGAGGACAGGATGAGAAGGAAATAAGGCAAGGCAAGGACAGGCAAGGACAGGCAAGGACAGGCAAAGCAAGGCTAGACTGCAGGACATTTTTTCGCTTTATAGTTTCTAGCACATTCGTCCTCGGACTACGAGGAAAGCCATAAGACCGTATGGATTAGGCCCAAGCAAAAACCCCAGCTACTTGAGACGCTTAGACTAAGCCTAAAATACGCAGATCTCTCCATAAGGATGGTTTTTATACTGTGCTTCCACAATCTGCTGGCAGTACAAAAATATAAGCTGCAGATCTCCTTCGGCTGAGTCATGGTGCTTTGTTGCAGGGACCATGCATATCATGGGAATATTTCACCATTTCTACTCTGTTTTTCAGTGTATTACACCAAAACACCCATCTGATGACATCCTTTCAAGAGCAAAGGCAGTAATTTGCAGAATTCCGCTCCTTTGGGGAAGTGAGAAATTGCTGAGCTGCCACCAAGTACTGCAGTGTCCCTGTCACCTGCAGAGTCACCACATTCTCGCCACGGTAGCGGGCATTGTGACAAAGGTTCTATGTCAGCTGGGTGTGGCAGCCAGGCGCCCCCTAGGGGATGGGGAGCCTGTCAGCCCCGGGCCTGACACTGCCTGCTGTCCCTGCTGTCACCAGCCAGGCCTCTGAAAATTGGTCAAACCATGCCCAGACTTGGGGCCAGTTTGGCCCAAAGTCTTGAAAACACAAGTCAGGAAGAAAGATATGGGACAGAGGGAGAAAGCGAAGGGAGCAGGAGAAAGGGAAGGAAGAATAAAAAGTAGTGTTGGGCTACAGGATTGAGATGGAGGAATTGCAAGAAAAGAGGGAGGAAGTAGGAGAGTGATAGAAAAGGAAAGACGAGACATGCAGCCAGACGAGGGGTTAGTGAGAGAGGATGGGACAGAGAACAGGATGAGAAGGAAATAAGGCAAGGCAAGGACAGGCAAGGACAGGCAAGGACAGGCAAAGCAAGGCTAGGCTGCGGGACATTTTTTGCTATATAGTTTCTAACACATTCGTGTTCAGACTAGGAGTAAGGCCATAAGACCGTATGGATTAGGCCCAAGCAAAAACCCCAGCTACTTGAGACGCTTAGACTAAGCCTAAAATACGCAGATCTCTCCATAAGGATGGTTTTTCTACTGTGCTTCCACAATCTGCTGGCAGTACAAAAATATAAGCTGAAGATCTCCTTAGGCTGAGTCATGGTGCTTTGGTGCAGGGACCATGCATATCATGGAATATTTCAGCATTTCTGCTCTGGTTTTCAGTGTATGACTCCAAAACACCCACCTGATGATATCCTTTCAAGAGCAAAGGCAGCAATTTGCAGAATTCCGCTTCTTTGGGGAAGTGAGAAATTGCTGAACTGACACCAAGTCCTGCAGTGTCTCTGTCACCTGCAGAGTCACCACATACTCGCCACGGTAGCGGGCATTGTGACAAAGATTCTATGTCAGCTGGGTGTGGCAGCCAGGCGCCCCCTAGGGGATGGGGAGCCTGTCAGCCCCGGGCCCGTCACTGCCTGCTGTCCCTGCTGTCACCAGCCAGGCCTCTGAAAATTGGTCAAACCATGCCCAGACATGGAGCCAATTTGGCCCAAAATCTCCAACAGACAAGTTGGGAAGAAAGATATGGGACAGAGGGAGAAAGCGAAGGGAGCAGGAGAAAGGGAAGGAAGAATAAAAAGTAGTGTTGGGCTGCAGGAGTGAGATGGAGGAATTGCAAGAAAAGAGGCAGGAAGCAGGAGAGTGAGAGAAAAGGAAAGAAGAGATATGCAGCCAGACAAGGGGTTAGTGAGAGAGGATGGGACAGAGAACAGGATGAGAAGGAAATAAGGCAAGGCAAGGACAGGCAAGGACAGGCAAAGCAAGGCTAGGCTGCAGGACATTTTTTTGCTGTATAGTTTCTAGCACATTAATCATCAGACTAGGAGTAAGGCCATAAGACCGTATGGATTAGGCCCAAGCAAAAACCCCAGCTACTTGAGACACTTAGACTTAACCTAAAATATGCAGATCTCTCAATAAGGATGGTTTTTATACTGTGCTGCCACAATCTGCTGGCTGTAAAAAAACACAAGCTGCAGATCTCCTTCGGCTGAGTCATGGTGCTTTGGTGCAGGGACCATGCTTATCATGGGCATATTTCACCATTTCTGCTCTGGTTTTCAGAGTATGACACCAAACCACCGACCTTACGACATCCTTTCAAGAGCAAAGGCAGCAATTTGCAGAATTCCGCTTCTTTGGGGAAGTGAGAAATTGCTGAGCTGACACCAAGTCCTGCAGTGTCCCTGTCACCTGCAGAGTCACCACATACTCGCCACGGTAGCAGGCATTGTAACAAACGTTTTATGTCAGCTGGGTGTGGCAGCCAGGTGCCCCCTAGGGGATGGGGAGCCTGTCAGCCCCGAGCCTGTCACTGCCTGCTCTCCCTGCTGTCAACTGCCCGGCCTCTGACAATTGGTCAAACCATGCCCAGACTTGGGGCCAATTCGGCCCAAAGTCTTGAAAAGACAAGTCAGGAAGAAAGATATGGGACAGAGGGAGAAAGCAAAGGGAGCAGGAGAAAGGGAAGGAAGAATAAAAAGTAGTGTTGGGCTGCAGGAGTGAGATGGAGGAATTGCCATTAAAGAGGCAGGAAGCAGGAGAGTGAGAGAAAAGGAAAGAAGAGACATGCAGCCAGACGAGGGGTAAGTGAGAGAGGATGGGACAGAGAACAGGATGAGAAGGTAATAAGGTAAGGGAAGGACAGGCAAGGACAGGCAAGGCAAGCCTAGGCTGCAAGACATTTTTTGGCTTTATAGTTTCTAGCACATTCTTCTTCAGACTAGGAGGAAAGCCATAAAACCGTATGGATTAGGCCCAGGCAAAAACCCCAGCTACTTGAGACACTAAGACTAAGCCTAAAATACGCAGATCTCTCCATAAGAATGGTTTTTATACTGTACTTCCACAATCTGCAGGCAGTACAAAAAAATAAGCTGCAGTTCTCCTTAGGCTGAGTCATGGTGCTTTGGGGCGGGGATCATGCATATCATGGGCATATTTCACTATTACTGGTCTGGTTTTCAGCGTATTACACCGAAACACCCGCCTGATGACATCCTTTCAAGAGCAAAGGTTCGCGGTTGAGGCGTACAAACGACATGGACCGAGTTCTTTCAAGATGAAAGTAATAGATGCCATTTATTGCTACGAGTGCATTTTTATACAATTCTACCAGTTCATGTGTCTTTTCAATATTGGTTACAAGTTTCAGCACTGACATCTCATTGGTTAATTTTTCTATCATCCATGTTATTTTTCTATCCCCTTCTTTCTCACGGGTACATCTCTCCTCTCTCCGGATACTCTTTTACTCCCATCCTTCTCAAGGGTAAATCTTAATATCTCAAGGCTGATCTCTACTCTCATATTTTCTGTCAAGGATTCCACAGACCCGCTGCAGTTTCCCACAATTCCCCCTTTTTTTATTTTTGCTAAAAATGCTGCCCTCATTGTCCACTGCAGGGCCCTTTGCAGCAGAGAAATCATGCATGGCAACATTAGTAACACAACCACAACAACCATCAAAATGATCAGTCCTGTTTTCACTACTGATAACAACCATCCTAGAAACCCTCAACCACTAATCAATTTATTTAACAAATCCCATCGAAGTCTTCACACCCATGTCCTTGAGCTAATAACAAAAAATCTATCGCGACTCCACTCTGCCATGTGGCATGTCTTACAGAATGTACATCTAGAAAAAGTCCACTTAAAGCCTTTTAAGTTCTGTTAGTTTGCTTAACTAGTCAGCATCCTAATTTTCTAAAATATTTAAAGCTTTTAGCTGTGCCAACACCAGATACAAGAGATTCTAAAACCCTTAACCTTGAACCCCAAAAATCTACATTATCATCACATTTTGACTCATATACACGCAAAAAGTGTTTTTCTCGTCTTGCTCTTCTGTGATCTATTATCTATTATACATTGGGCGTTAAGAGAGTTAATAGTCCCAAAATACACAGTCCTTCAACAGCATTAGAAGGAATTCCTGGTCAGGCTCTATCTCCACAGATCAAGAATACACCATACAGGAGGTTTTGGGGTCGCTGTTCCCACATTATCAATGACATCCCTTGGATTCTTCTGCGAGCCATTACACCATTGAGTTTCATTTCTATAGTCACCAAAGGTAGAATTAACATTTTGCAGTTTTATTCATTCATTTTCTCGTATATTGTTCTGACACTTTTCACAAACCAGGTTGATACAAGTGTCCATGGGCATAGATGCCAGCAATTCCAGTTCCTGTGGTTCAATGTCTATTTCCGGGAGACAGTTAATCCAAAGTGCCATGTTAGTATTATTACAGTTTGTTGCAATGCCTCTGCACCAACCTCTATTTTGAAACAGTTGTGTGATGCTGCTGTAGTCATCAAGGGGGATGCCAACCAAGCATGTGTGGAACGGGTTTTCCAGAGATGCCATAGCTAGGCATATGGAGTCCTGGTCAGTCATGTTGGTTAAAGTACTCCACATGTTAGTCTTTCTCTGTGCGGGCATCCAAAACACAGCAGCTGCAACAATCATTGTCAGGAAGATAACACAGGTTTCACATTTCGTGCTGGCAACCATTGCGGCCCTTGATCTGTAAAGACATAAGCATAGCCTCTCCCCCAGGTTATCAATTGATGTGGCCTTTTCCATTGACCATTAACTAGTGATTTGGCCATAACTAATGTAGGTTCTTTCTGATTTAGCATGGTTTTGGGTCACACTTGCAAAGTATTTCATCACATACAATGCTTTTGACAATAGGTGTTGTGGTGTTTTCCCTACTTCTCCCCCCTTTTTGTTTAAAAAAGAACAGAACCAAAACAAAAAACACAGTTCAGAAGGAGATACGTGCATTGGACCTTGACTACGTACTCAGAATCACAAATCAAATTTAGAGGTTCCTCCTTAAAAAGCTCTAAGTAATGTAAAGCTGTGTCAAGTTCTGCTAATTGGGTTGAACCTTCAATAATTTTTACAGAATGATGCCAATTGTTATCTTCACACCAAACCACTACAGCTTTATGGGACTTCCCAGAACCAGCAACAAAAACTTTGCAAGTATGTAGGATCAGACCAAATACAAGTATGGCCTATGACCTGATGTGAAAGACTTGCAGGTTCTGCAGCAATTTACATTTTACATTTATGCATGCCAAAAGCTGTGCTGTTAAGAAAACCAGCTAGTGCAATTTACAAAGACATAGATTACAAATAAAATTAAAAAATCAGAATTACATTTCACAAATGGTACATATATGACAAAAGGATCATGGCCTATTGAAACTTAAATTCATTCCCTGCTTTTCTTGATCAGAGTAAAAAGCAGTATATCAGTCTGCTAGCAATCTCATCATACTGTTCCACAATAGCCACAGGTTGTTTCTATGTTGTAGCTATAAATAGACAAATCTGCAAGTCCAATTGAATGCAGTCAGCCTGTAAAGTTGTCATAAATTTATTCCTCAAAGTTTCCAACTCCATTTTGGCTGTCATATTTATTGGATATTGTTTTCCCTTACCAGATCGAAGTCCTGTTTCAGATCAATCAGTGTAGTATTTGCTTTATCGAAACATTGGCTGTTAATACTAGTGGAAATACAGCATTTGAAATTTCCTTGGAGATTTCTCACTTGCAGCAAGCAGATATGCGCCATCCAAGCAGCTTCTTGTAGGCCATGCAACTAAACAGAATTCTCAGAAAACGTTATTTGAGCTTACAATTTACTTAACAAATCTTAACCTAAGAGAAGTATAGGAGTTTCTAACAACTATAAGAATTCATGTATTTAAACTTTGTTCCAAATATGGCATTCTATTGGTCTCAAAAAACGGCCTTTCTTTCATTCTCTCTCATGACCTCAAAAACTAGCACAGTGAATTTACTAAGAAGTCACTTACAACTAATTACCACAGAATAAGTCTATTAACAAATTTTTGGTTTAGTTTTCCAGTTTCATTAGAACTATGGGTCTGCTAAGGATGCCTTTAAACTTCACCCTCGGACTGCTCCATTCAGTATTACATCGCTGCAGTGGCGGGGAGAGAGAACCCCCCTTTCACTGCTTTAAAAGCAGGCAGCCAGATTTTTCCAGTTGTTTTTTCTTTCTGTGCAGTGTAGATATAACCAAGGTCACGCAGCTGGCATACTGGCTGGTATGAAGTAGGAGGTTCTGGGAAACTTCTCAGTTACAATGAGCTGCACACAGGCCTGGGATATTTTGCTCTTTTGTTTACCCATTTCATTCCAACTACAAATTTCAAGTAGCTCAGAAATAGTTACATTCCTTAGCTTCATTTACGTTTTACAATTTAGAGGTGTCAAAAAACAGTATAAACCAGTATAATAAACATAAATCCATTAGTCTATTTTCCTAGATCCAAATCAGTTAATATTCTAGCAATTTTTAAATACAACCTCTTCCAAATTCACAGCTATCATAGCATTTTAACAACTTAAATGCTTTTCTAACAATATAAGCGATTACTTTAATGTGTAAGGATGCATCCTAAGGGGGAGCAAGGTGGAATTTTAGCAGTGGAACCGGTTCACATTTTGTAGTTATCTCCCCAAACAAGATTCTTTTGGTACCAAATACGAATATGCAAACTAAAATACTGAGCTCAGATGTGAAAACCATATACCAAGTTCAAATAAGCAGATGGATCACAGTTACACCAATTTGAGACAATATCTCAATTTTTTGCATTGCACCTTTGGGCTGCCTACTGCTCAGCCAGGTGGAGGTACCTCTGGGTCTCCCTGACAAAAAAAGTCAGCGCGCACTGGAGCCCCATCGGCCCCCGCAGCGAGCTGGACTGGGCAAGGCCTTTTTTGTTTTATTTTGTTTTGTTTTAGTGTCTCATCTGGTGCGCCACAGCTGTTATGCCAAAACCAGGATTCTTTACATGATGTGCATACGGAAAAACCAAATCCAGCACACCGAGATGAGACACAGCCTGTCACAGAGTTGCGCAAGTCTGAATGCCGGAATAAAGGTAGCATGCTAGAGAAAAGAAAAAAAAATAACAGCTACTACACACAAAATTTTACCATCACATTCACGCAGTGAAGAACTAAATTACTTATGATCTTCTGTATTATCACAAAACACACATTTTGAGTCAACGGATTCTCATAATTTAACAGACTGTAAACTTATCGTACCATATAATAAAGACCTACCAAAATTGCAACATGCTTAAACCGATACCCACAAAGAAAACAGGTTAATGAGGGAAGCATCTTGCAGACTTCAGCAAGTTTACTGTGACATGTGTGTTATCAGTTAACTCTCTCTCAGCTTGTTGACGTTCAAATCGTTCCAGCTGTAAAACTGTCTGTAATGATCTAATGATCTCTTGTAGAGATTTATTTTGTCCTGCTCTTCTCATCTTAAAAACAACATTAATTGCAACAAAATTCTATTCTCCGGACACTTTTCCCAATCATTTAACGTAAACAGCAGCGAACACTGATTTCAATATTTAACAAGATCTTCCTTCCTCATAATTCCGAGTGCTTTCCTAAGTTTTAAAACACCTCCCAATACTGATTTTTCAGGAACACAACTGAAAACAATTATTCCTGACCCCGTCTTGCAAGTAAAACCTTGAGAATGGGGAGGGAGGGGGAGAAAACACAGGGTGCTTGCAGCACGACTGGGAAAAATGGGGACAGAGTTTTACGGCGCACTGAAAAACAACTAGTAAAACAATTAACTCACATTCCTGACAAGCTGCTTGATTTTCAGAGAGGCAATACACAGAAGCACATAATATGTACTGTAAAACTTGCAGATAACACATCGGTAGCAAGCATTAGCATTCTCTACTGCTAATTTCAACATTAGTGCTTCCTTAACTTCTAAGTTTTCAACCTGCTTATTGATGGCCTCTTGAAGATGGTCAATAAATTGCATGTAATTCTCACTGGGACCCTGATCAATAGTTGCAATTGATTTGGCTGCATTGTTGGTTTCAGGCACCTTTATCATAGCTTGATATGCGAGGTCTGGTGACTGCCTCAGGATTTCAGAAAGTTATCGTGCCTGTAGTTGTGGTGTGTCAATTAGTGTCTCTTCCAGAAACACACGGGGTCCCGTGGTTTAACTGTAACTGAAAATGGGGGTAAATCCCAGCTTTTTGGTAAGTTCAGTTTACGCTCTGAAACTCCACCCCCACCCTCAGGAATTTGCTTTTTAGCAGCGTGGGAGGGAGGCGGGGGCAGGTTGGGGGGACCCAAATCCATAGGAATTACGTTATTTGGCTCAGTCTGGCTCACCACGGGGGGTCCTCCCCACCTAAATCTCCAGGAAAGGGGGGATAGGAAAAAAAATGTCCATTTTTTTCTTCCACAACTGATAGCGGCGGGGCAGAGGGTTGAACTGTGATCAATGGCGGTGACGCAGACGGCGGAACCGCGGTTGATGATGGTAGAGGAGAGGTTCGAGCCGTGATTGATGACAGCGGAGCGGTCGGCCGAACGCATTGCTCCGACCGGTGTTTCGAGGGCCCCTCCCGAGATCGCACATAACCCAACGCTGTTTTTTCATGTGAGTCTTTCATAGCTTTTATCTGATCTCGGGGCCACACACATGTATATGAGTCTTTCATAATTTTTCTCTGACCTCGGAGCCACACATACGTATGCTCCTTCTTTACTCCTTTTAACTTTCCAAGAAAGTGCCGCGGATCCTTATCCGTGTCAGATAATACGGACTTGGGTGGTTTTGACGAATCCTTAGTAACAGGGGAGGTTGGAGTAGTACTTAATCTTGCCTTTTCCTCCGAATCTGGCCCAGGAGAGCCAGGAAGACCATCCCCCTCCGCCGCCTCTGCCTGTTGCTGTTTTAACTCTTTCAGAGTATCTGATAACAAGCACCATGTCGTTAACAGTTCAGATGCTTCCTTGGACCCTTGAGTAGCACTGTCAAGCAGTTTATCCCCCAAGTCCATCCATTGTGACACACTAAATGCTGTCACAGGATTAACCTCTATACCTTGTGCTTTGCCCCATAGTAACATTTTTCTTAAAGTCAGTTCTGGAAGGCTAACACCCTGCTTCTTCAGAAGCAGCTTCCATGTAGATAATATAGTACCCTCTTCTTTAGATAAGTTTCACCCCCCCTGTTCCCGGTAGCTCACCTGCTCCCTAGCAAGGTGTCTTTTCAACGTTCCGGACCTTCGGCAGCTCTCCTCGGCTGCTCTTATCAGCTGTACTGGGCTCCGTCTCCACAGCTCTTCTCCAGCTGTTCACAGCTTCACGCTGTCACCTTGTCATGCGAGATCCTCTTCAGGCAGGATCACGTCGGGGTCACCATATGTCGCGGTTGAGACAGAAAAATGACATGGACCAAGTTCTTTCAAGATGAAAGAAATGGAGTGCCATTTATTGCTACAAGTGCATTTTCATACAATTCAATCAGTTCATGTGTCTTTTCACTATTGGTTACAAGTTACAGCACTAACATCTCATTGGTTAATTTTTCTATCATCCATGTTATTCTTCCATCCCTTTCTCTCTCACGGGTACATCTCTCCTCTCTCCAGATACTCCTTTACTCCCATCCTTCTCAAGGGCAAATCTTAATATCTCAAGGCTGATCTCTAGTTTCATATTTTCTGTCAAGGATTCCACATACCCGCTGCAGTTTCCCACAACACACACACTGTCTAATTGGGTTTGTGACACACACACGCTGTCCAATGGTGTTTGTGACACACACGGTGTCAAATGGGGTTTGTGACACACACGGTGTCAAATGGGGATTGCGACACACACACTGTCGAGGGGGGTTTGTGACACACACGCTGTCCAATGGTGTTCGTGACACACACAATGTCCAATGGGGTTTGTGACACGCACGCTGTCCAATGGGGATTGTAACACACACACGCTGTCTATTGGTGTTTGTGACACGCATACTGTCCAATGGGGTTTCTGACACACACTCTGTCCAATGGGTGATGTGACACAAAGACTGTCCAGGGGGGTTTGAGACACACACACTGTTTAAAGGGGTTTGTCACATACACTCTGTCCAATGAGGTTTATGACAAACACACTGACCAATGGCGATTGTGACACACAGACGCTGTCCAATGGGGTTTGTGAAACACCCTGTCCAATGGGGATTGTGACACACACACTGTCCAATGGGGATTGTGAAAACACACATGCTGTCCAATGGTGTTTGTGACACACAAACTCTGTCCAATGGGGTTTGTGACACACACGCTGTCCAGTGGAGATTTTGACACACACACGCTGTCCAATGGGGGTTGTGACACACAGAATCTATCCAATGGGCTTGTGAAACACACGTTGTCCAATGGGGATAGTGACACACATGCTGTCCAGTGTGTTTTGTGACACACAAACTGTCCAATGGGGTTTGTGACACACACACTTTCCACTGGGTTTGGAACACACACGCTGTCCAGGTGAGTTTGTGACACACACGCTGTCCAATGGGGTTTCTGACACACACACTCTGTCCTGGACAGCGTATTTTGGACAGGGTATTTTGACTCACACACGCTCTCCAATGGGGTTTGGACACACACACAGTTCAATGGGGTTTGTGACACACACACTGTCCAATGGGTATTGTGGCACACACATGCTGTCCAATGGGGTTTGTGACACACACGTGGTCCAACGGGGTTCGTGACACATACGCTGTCCAATAGGGTTTGCGACACACACACTTTCCAATGCGGTTTGTGACACACACGCTGTCCAATGGGGTTCGTGACACACACGCTGTCCAATAAGGTTTATGACACACACACTTTCCAATGGGGTTTGTGACACACATGCTGTCCAATGGGGTTCGTGACACAGACGCTGTCCAATAAGGTTTATGACACACACACTTTCCAATGGGGTTTGTGACACATACACTGTTCCGGGGGGTTTGTGACGCACACGCTGTCCAATGGTGTTTGTGACACAGAGACTCTCCAGGGGTGTTTGTGACACATGCGCTGTCCAGAGGGGTTTGTGACACACACACGCTGTCCAATGGGGTTTGTCACACACATGCTGTCCACTGGGGATTTTGACACAAACACGCTGTCCAATGGGGATTGAGAGATACACACGCTGTCCAATGGTGTTTGTGACACGCATGCTGTCCAATGGGTTTTGTGACACACACACTGTCCGGGGGGGTTTATGAAACAATCGCTGTCCAATGGGGTTTGTGACACACACACTCTGTCCAATGGGGTTCGTGACACACACACTGGCCAGTGGGGATTGTGACACACACGCTTTCCTATGGGGTTTGTGACACACACACGCTGTCCAATGGGGTTTGTGAAACACACACGCTCTCCAATGTGGTTTATGAGAAACACACTTTCCAATGGGTTTTGTGGCACACACACTGTCCAATGGGGTTTGTGACAAATACATGCTGTCCAATGCTATTTTTGAACATACACGCTGTCCAATGCTTTTTGTGACACACACACTCTGTCTAATGGGGATTGTGACACACACACGCTGTCCCATGGGGTCTGTGATACGCATGCTGTCCAATGGGGTTTGTGACACACACATTGTACAGGGGGGGTTGTGACACATACGCTGTGCAATGGGGTTTGTGACACACACACTCTGTCCAATGGGGATTGTGACACACACACACTGTCCAATGAGGATTGTGACACAAACAAGGTCCAATGGCGTTTGTGATACACATGCTGTCCAATGGGGATTGTGACACACACGTGCTGTCCAATGGTGTTTGTGACACGCATGCTGTCCAATGGCGTTTGTGACACACACGATGTCCAATGCGGTTCATGACAAACACTCTGTCCAGTGGCGTTTGTGAAACACACACTGTCCAGTAGGGTTTGTGACACACACATTTTCCAATGGGGTTTCTAACACACACGCAGTTCAAATGGAGTTTTTGACACAGACAGTGTCCACGGGAGTTTGTGACACTCACGTTGTCCAATGGGGATTGTGACACACACTCTGTCCAATGGGGTTTGTCACACACATTCTGTCCAATGAGGTTTGTGACACACACACTGTAAAATGGGTATTATGACACACACACGCTGTCCAGTGGGGTTTGTTACACACACTCTGTCCAATATGGCTTGTGACATACACGCTGTCCAATAGGGTTTGTGACACACACACGCTATCCAATGTGGTTTGTGACACACACAATTTCCAATCGGGTCTGTGACATACGCACGGTGTCCAATGTTGTTTGTGACACATACACTGTCAAATGGGGATTGTGACACACACACGCTGTCCAATGGTGTTTGTGACACACAGGCTGTCCAATGGGGTTTGTGACACACACTCTGTCTAATGTTGTTTGTGACACATACACTTTCCAATGAGGATTGTGACACACACACGCTGTCCAATGGGGTTTGTGACACACACACTGTAAAATGGGGTTTGTGAAACACACGGTGTCAAATGGGGTTTGTGACATGCACACTGCCCAGGGCGGTTTGTGACACACACGCTGTCCAATGGGGTTTGTGACAAACACACTATCCAGGTTAGTTTGTGACACACACGCTGTCCAATGGGATTTGTGAAACAGAGACTCTCCAGAGGTGATTGTGACACACACGCTGTCCAGAGGGTTCTGTGACACACACACTGTCCAATGGGGTTTGTGACACACACACTGTCCGGCTGCGTTTCCGACACACACAATGTCCAATGGTGTTTGTGACACACACGCTGTCTAATGGAGATTGTGACACACACACTGTCCAGAGGGGATTGTGACACATGCACTATACAATGGGGTTTGTCACACCCACTCTGTCCAAATGGGTTTGTGACACACACACATTCCAATGGGGTTTGTGACACACACACTGTCCAGGGGGGTTTGTGACACACAGACTGACCAATGGGGGTTGTGACACACACGCTGTTTAATGGGGTTCGTAACACACACGCTGTCCAGTGGGATTCGTGAGACACACACTGTCCAATGGGGTTTGTGACACACACATTTTCCAATGGCGTTTCTGACACACTCGCTGTCAAAAGGGGTTTGTGACAGACACACTGTCCAGGGGGGTTCGTGACACACGCACTGTCCAATGGGGTTTGTGACACACATGCTGCCCATTGGGGACTGTGACACCCACACTGTCCAATGGGGTTTGTGACACACACACTCTGTCCAGTGGGGTTTGTGAAAGAGACTATCCAATGGGGATTGGGACACACTCACCCTGTCCAATGGGGTTTGTGACACATGCACTGTCTATTGGGGTTTGTGACACACAAGCTGGCCAATGGGGATTGTGACACACACACTGTCCAATGGGATTTGTGACACAGACACTGTCCAATGGGGATTGTGACACACACAGTGTCCTGGGGGGTTTGTGACACACACACTGTCCAATGAGGTTTGTGACACACCGCAGTCAAATGGAGTTTGTGACACAGAGACTCTCCAGGGTTGTTTGTGACACACATGCTGTCCAGAGGGCTTTGTGCCTCACACACTCTCCAATGGCTGTTGTGACACACACACGTTGTCCAATGAGGATTGTGACACACACACTGTCCAATGGGGTTTGTGACAGACAGGCTGTCCAATGGGTATTGTGACACACACACTCTGTCCCATTGGTTTTGTGATACGCATGCTATCCAATGGGGTTTGTGACAGACACACTGTCCAGGGGGGTTTGTGACAAACACGCTGTCCAAAGGGTATTGTTACACACACTCGCTGTCCCAGGGGGTTTGTGACGCACAAACTGTCCAATGATGTTTGCGACACACACGCTGCCCAATGGGGCTTGTGATACACACGCTGTCCAATGGGGTTTGTGACACACACGCTGCCTAGTGGTTTTTGTGACACACACACTGTGCAGTAGGGTTTGTGATACACATGCTATCCAATGGGGTTTGTGACATACACACGTTCGAATGATGTTTGAGGCACACACATGCTCTCCAATGGTGTTTGTGACACACACACTCAGTACAATGGGGGTTGTGACTCGCACACTGTCCAATGGGGTTTGTGACACATACACGCTATCAAATGGGGTTTATGAAACACACATTTTCCAATAGCGCTTGTGACACACACACACGCTGTCCAATGGGGTTTGTCACACCCACTCTGACAAATGGGTTTTGTGACAAACACACGCTGTCCAATGATGTTTGTGACACACACGCTGTCCAGGGGGGGTTGTGACACACACACTGTCCAATGGGGTTTGTGAAACACACACACTGTCCAATGGGGATTGTGACACACACGCTGTTCAATAGGTTTTGTGACATACACACGCTGCCCAATAGTGTTTGTGACACACACGGTGTGAAATGGGGTTTGTGACACACACAATGTCCAGGGGGGATTGTGACACACACACTGTCCAATGGGGTTTGTCACACCCACTCTCTCAAATGGGGTTTGTGACAAACACACGCTGTCAAATGATGTTTGTGACACACACGCTGTCCAATAGTGTTTGTGACACACACACTGTCCAATGGGGATTGTGACACACACACACTATCTAATGGGGTTTGTCACACACACTCTGTCCAATGGAGTTTATGACACACACAGTGTCCATGGGGGTTTGGTACACATGCGCTGTGCAATGGGGTTTGTCACACACACTCTGTCCAATGGGGTTTGTGACACACACAATGTCGAATGGGTATTGTTACACACACATGCTGTCCAATGGGGTTTGTGACACACAAACACAGTCCAGGGGCGTTTGTCACACCCAGTCTGTCTAATAGGGTTTGTGCCAAACACACGCTGTCCAACGGTGTTTGTGACACACACGCTGTTCAAAGGGGTTTGTGACACACACTCTGTCCAATGGGGTTTGTGACACACACACACTGTCCAAAGGGGATTGCGACACACACACGCTGTCCAATGGTGTTTGTGACATGCATGCTGTCCAAAGTTGTTTGTGACAAACACAGTGTCCATTGCGGTTTGGGACACACACACGTTATCCAGTTGGGTTTGTGACACACACACTTTCTAATGGGGTTTGTGACACACACGCGCTGTCCAAAGGTGTTTGTGAAACACACGCTGTCAAATGGGGTTTGTGACACACACAGTGTCCAGGGGAGATTGTGTCACACATGCTGTCCAGTGGGGTTTTTGACACACACACTCTCCAATAGGGTTTGTGATAGACACACTGTCAAATGGGAATTGTGACACACAGGCTGTCCAATGGGGATTGTGACACACACACGCTGTCCCATGGGGTTTGTGAAACACATGTTGTCCAAGGGGTTTTGTGACAGACACATTGTACAGGAGGCTTTGTGACACACACGCTGTCCAATGGAGTTTGTGACAAACACGCTGCCTAATGGGGTTTGTGACAAACACGCTGTCCAAAGGGTATTGTTACACACACTCGCTGTCCAAGGGGGTTTGTGACGCACAAACTGTCCAATGATGTTTGCGACACACACGCTGCCCAATGGGGCTTGTGATACACACGCTGTCCAATGGGGTTCGTGACACACACGCTGCCTAGTGGTTTTTGTGACACACACACTGTGCAGTAGGGTTTGTGATACACATGCTATCCAATGGGGTTTGTGACATACACACGTTCGAATGATGTTTGAGGCACACACATGCTCTCCAATGGTGTTTGTGACACACACACTCAGTACAATGGGGGTTGTGACTCGCACACTGTCCAATGGGGTTTGTGACACATACACGCTATCAAATGGGGTTTATGAAACACACATTTTCCAATAGCGCTTGTGACACACACACGCTGTCCAATGGGGTTTGTCACACCCACTCTGACAAATGGGTTTTGTGACAAACACACGCTGTCCAATGATGTTTGTGATACACACGCTGTCCAGGGGGGGTTGTGACACACACACTGTCCAATGGGGTTTGTGAAACACACACACTGTCCAATGGGGATTGTGACACACACGCTGTCCAGTGGGGATTGTGACACACACGCTGTTCAATAGGTTTTGTGACATACACACGCTGCCCAATAGTGTTTGTGACACACACGGTGTGAAATGGGGTTTGTGACACACACAATGTCCAGGGGGGATTGTGACACACACACTGTCCAATGGGGTTTGTCACACCCACTCTCTCAAATGGGGTTTGTGACAAACACACGCTGTCAAATGATGTTTGTGACACACACGCTGTCCAATAGTGTTTGTGACACACACACTGTCCAATGGGGATTGTGACACACACACACTATCTAATGGGGTTTGTCACACACACTCTGTCCAATGGAGTTTATGACACACACAGTGTCCATGGGGGTTTGGTACACATGCGCTGTGCAATGGGGTTTGTCACACACACTCTGTCCAATGGGGTTTGTGACACACACAATGTCGAATGGGTATTGTTACACACACACGCTGTCCAATGGGGTTTGTGACACACAAACACAGTCCAGGGGCGTTTGTCACACCCAGTCTGTCTAATAGGGTTTGTGCCAAACACACGCTGTCCAACGGTGTTTGTGACACACACGCTGTTCAAAGGGGTTTGTGACACACACTCTGTCCAATGGGGTTTGTGACACAAACACACTGTCCAAAGGGGATTGCGACACACACACGCTGTCCAATGGTGTTTGTGACATGCATGCTGTCCAAAGTTGTTTGTGACAAACACAGTGTCCATTGCGGTTTGGGACACACACACGTTATCCAGTTGGGTTTGTGACACACACACTTTCTAATGGGGTTTGTGACACACACGCGCTGTCCAAAGGTGTTTGTGAAACACACGCTGTCAAATGGGGTTTGTGACACACACAGTGTCCAGGGGAGATTGTGTCACACATGCTGTCCAGTGGGGTTTTTGACACACACACTCTCCAATAGGGTTTGTGATAGACACACTGTCAAATGGGAATTGTGACACACAGGCTGTCCAATGGGGATTGTGACACACACACGCTGTCCCATGGGGTTTGTGAAACACATGTTGTCCAAGGGGTTTTGTGACAGACACATTGTACAGGAGGCTTTGTGACACACACGCTGTCCAATGGAGTTTGTGACAAACACGCTGCCTAATGGGGTTTGTGACAAACACGCTGTCCAAAGGGTATTGTTACACACACTCGCTGTCCAAGGGGGTTTGTGACACACAAACTGTCCAATGATGTTTGCGACACACACGCTGCCCAATGGGGCTTGTGATACACACGCTGTCCAATGGGGTTCGTGACACACACGCTGCCTAGTGGTTTTTGTGACACACACACTGTGCAGTAGGGTTTGTGATACACATGCTATCCAATGGGGTTTGTGACATACACACGTTCGAATGATGTTTGAGGCACACACATGCTCTCCAATGGTGTTTGTGACACACACACTCAGTACAATGGGGGTTGTGACTCGCACACTGTCCAATGGGGTTTGTGACACATACACGCTATCAAATGGGGTTTATGAAACACACATTTTCCAATAGCGCTTGTGACACACACACGCTGTCCAATGGGGTTTGTCACACCCACTCTGACAAATGGGTTTTGTGACAAACACACGCTGTCCAATGATGTTTGTGATACACACGCTGTCCAGGGGGGGTTGTGACACACACACTGTCCAATGGGGTTTGTGAAACACACACACTGTCCAATGGGGATTGTGACACACACGCTGTCCAGTGGGGATTGTGACACACACGCTGTTCAATAGGTTTTGTGACATACACACGCTGCCCAATAGTGTTTGTGACACACACGGTGTGAAATGGGGTTTGTGACACACACAATGTCCAGGGGGGATTGTGACACACACACTGTCCAATGGGGTTTGTCACACCCACTCTCTCAAATGGGGTTTGTGACAAACACACGCTGTCAAATGATGTTTGTGACACACACGCTGTCCAATAGTGTTTGTGACACACACACTGTCCAATGGGGATTGTGACACACACACACTATCTAATGGGGTTTGTCACACACACTCTGTCCAATGGAGTTTATGACACACACAGTGTCCATGGGGGTTTGGTACACATGCGCTGTGCAATGGGGTTTGTCACACACACTCTGTCCAATGGGGTTTGTGACACACACAATGTCGAATGGGTATTGTTACACACACACGCTGTCCAATGGGGTTTGTGACACACAAACACAGTCCAGGGGCGTTTGTCACACCCAGTCTGTCTAATAGGGTTTGTGCCAAACACACGCTGTCCAACGGTGTATGTGACACACACGCTGTTCAAAGGGGTTTGTGACACACACTCTGTCCAATGGGGTTTGTGACACACACACACTGTCCAAAGGGGATTGCGACACACACACGCTGTCCAATGGTGTTTGTGACATGCATGCTGTCCAAAGTTGTTTGTGACAAACACATTGTCCATTGCGGTTTGGGACACACACACGTTATCCAGTTGGGTTTGTGACACACACACTTTCTAATGGGGTTTGTGACACACACGCGCTGTCCAAAGGTGTTTGTGAAACACACGCTGTCAAATGGGGTTTGTGACACACACAGTGTCCAGGGGAGATTGTGTCACACATGCTGTCCAGTGGGGTTTTTGACACACACACTCTCCAATAGGGTTTGTGATAGACACACTGTCAAATGGGAATTGTGACACACAGGCTGTCCAATGGGGATTGTGACACATACACGCTGTCCCATGGGGTTTGTGAAACACATGTTGTCCAAGGGGTTTTGTGACAGACACATTGTACAGGAGGCTTTGTGACACACACGCTGTCCAATGGAGTTTGTGACAAACACGCTGCCTAATGGGGTTTGTGACAAACACGCTGTCCAAAGGGTATTGTTACACACACTCGCTGTCCAAGGGGGTTTGTGACGCACAAACTGTCCAATGATGTTTGCGACACACACGCTGCCCAATGGGGCTTGTGATACACACGCTGTCCAATGGGGTTCGTGACACACACGCTGCCTAGTGGTTTTTGTGACACACACACTGTGCAGTAGGGTTTGTGATACACATGCTATCCAATGGGGTTTGTGACATACACACGTTCGAATGATGTTTGAGGCACACACATGCTCTCCAATGGTGTTTGTGACACACACACTCAGTACAATGGGGGTTGTGACTCGCACACTGTCCAATGGGGTTTGTGACACATACACGCTATCAAATGGGGTTTATGAAACACACATTTTCCAATAGCGCTTGTGACACACACACGCTGTCCAATGGGGTTTGTCACACCCACTCTGACAAATGGGTTTTGTGACAAACACACGCTGTCCAATGATGTTTGTGATACACACGCTGTCCAGGGGGGGTTGTGACACACACACTGTCCAATGGGGTTTGTGAAACACACACACTGTCCAATGGGGATTGTGACACACACGCTGTCCAGTGGGGATTGTGACACACACGCTGTTCAATAGGTTTTGTGACATACACACGCTGCCCAATAGTGTTTGTGACACACACGGTGTGAAATGGGGTTTGTGACACACACAATGTCCAGGGGGGATTGTGACACACACACTGTCCAATGGGGTTTGTCACACCCACTCTCTCAAATGGGGTTTGTGACAAACACACGCTGTCAAATGATGTTTGTGACACACACGCTGTCCAGGGGGGTTTGTGACACACACAATGTCCAAAGGAGTTTGTGACACACACTCTGTCCAATGGGGTTTGTGACACACACGCTGTCCAAAGGGTTTTGTGACACACATGCTCTCCAGGGGGGTTTGTGACACACACAATGTCCAACGGGGTTTGGGAGACACAAGCTGTCCAGTGGGGTTTGTGACACACACAATGTGCAATAGGGTTTCTGAGATACACACGCTGTCCAAGAGTGTTTCTGACACACACACAATGTCTAATGGGTTTTGTGACACACACGCTGTCCAATGGGTATTGCGACACACACACTGTCCAGGGGGGTTTGTGACACACACATTGTCCAATGGGGATTGTGACACACACACGCTGTCAAATGGGGTTTGTGACACACAAACACAGTCCAGCGGGGTTTGGCACACCCAGTCTGTCCAATGGGGTTTGTGACACACAAACTGTGCAATGGGGTTTCTCACACACACTCTGTCCAATGGGGTTTGTAACACACACGCTGTCCAATGAGGATTGTGAGACATGCGCTGTACAATGAGGTTTGTGACACACACACTCTGTCCAATGGGCTTGTGACACACACACTGTCTTAAGGGGTTTGTGATACACACACGCTGTCCAGTGGGTTTTGTGACACACACACTGTCTAATTGGATTTGTGGCACACACATGGTATCAAATGGGGTTTGCGACACACACAATTTCCAGTGGGGTTTGTGACACACACACTTTCCAATGGGGTTTCTGACACACACACGCTGTCCAATGGTGTTTGTGACACGCACGGTGTCAAATGGTGTTTGTGACACACACAATATCCAGGGGGGATTGTGACACACACACTGTCCAATGGGGTTTGTCACACCCACTCTGTCCAATGGGGATTGTGACACACACACACTGTCCAATGGGAAATGTGACACACACATGCTGTCCAATGGGGATTGTGACAGACACATGCAGTGCAATGGTGTTTGTGACACGCATGCTGTCCAATGTGCTTGTGACACACACACACAGTCCATAGGGGTTTGTGACACACATGCTGTCCAATGGGGTTTGTGACACTAACGCTGTCCAAGTGGGTTTGTGACACACACACTGTCCATTGGAGTTTGTAACACACACACGCTATCCAATGGGTTTGTGACACACACACTTTTCAATGAGGTTTGTGACACACACTCTGTCCAATGGGTTTTGTGACAAACACATTGTCTAAAGGGGTTTTTGACACAGACACGCTGGCCAATGGGGTTTGCGACACACACACTGTCCAATGGGGTTTGTGACACACATGCGCTGTCCAATGGTGTTCGTGATACACACGCTGTCCAGTGGGGTTTTGAAACACACTCTGTCCAATAGGTTTTGTGACACACACACGGTCCAATAGGGATTGTGACACACACAGTGTACAATGGGTTTGTGACACACACTCTGTCAAATGGGGTTTATGACACACACACTGTCCAAAGGGGATTATGACACACACACACTGTCCAATGGGGATTGTTACACACACAAGCTCCAATGGGGTTTGTGACACACACGCTGTCCGATGGGGATTGTGACACACAGACGCTGTCCAACGGTGTTTGTGACATGGATGCTGTCCGATGGGGTTTTTGACACACATACACAGTCCAGCGGGGTTTGTGACACACACACAGTTCAATGGGGTTTGTGACACACACGCTGTCAAATGGGGTTTTTGACACACCACACACACTCTGTCCAATGGGGAATGTGACACATACGCTGTCCAATGGGGTTTGTGACACACACGCTGTCCAGTGGGATTTGTGACACACACACTGTCCTATAGGGATTGTGACACACACATGCTATACCATGGGTTTTGTAACACACACACTTTCCAAGAGGCTGTCCAATGCAGTTTGTGACACACACGCTTTCAAATGGGGTTTGTGACACACACTCTGTCCAGGGGAGTTTGTGACACACATACGGTCCAATGGGGTTTGTGAAACACTCTCTGTCCAATGGGGTTTGTGACACACACACACTGTCCAAATGGGTTTGTGACACACACACTGTCCAATGGGGTTTGTGACACACACGCTGTCCAATGGAGATTGCGACACACACATGCTGTCCAATGTTGTTTGTAACACGCATGCTTTCCAATGGTGTTTGTGACAAACAGTCTATCCTTTGCGGTTTGGGACACACACACTTTCCAAGGTGGTTTGTGTCACACACGCTGTCCAATGGGGTTTGTGACACACTGTGTCTACGGGGGTTTGTGACAAACACGCTATCCAATGGGGATTGTGACACACAGACGCTGTCCAACGGTGTTTGTGACACGGATGCTGTCCGATGGGGTTTTTGACACACATACACAGTCCAGGGTGGTTTGTGACACACACACTGTCCAATGGGGTTTGTGACACACACTCTGTCAAATGAGGTTTGTGACACACCACACACACTCTGTCCAATGGTGAATGTAAACACATATGCTGTCCAATTTGGTTCATGACACACACGCTGTCCAGTGGGGTTTGTGACACACACACTGTCCAATAGGGTTTGTGGCACACACACGCTATCCAGTGGGGTTTGAGACACACACACATTCCAATAGGTTTGTGGCTAACACACGCTATCCAATGGAGTTTGTGACACACATGCTGTCACATGGGGTTTGTGATATACACTCTGTCCAATGGGGTTTGTGACACACATACACTGTCCAATGGGGATTGTGATGCACACACGCTGTCCAATGTTGTTTGTGACATGCATGCTGTTTAATGGTGTTTGTGAAAAATACGCTGTTCAATGGGGATTGTGATACACACACGCTGTCCAGTGGGGTTTGTGACACACAGGCTGTCCAGTGGGGTTTGTGACACACACACTGTCCAATGGGGATTTTGACACACATGCGCTGTCCAATGGGGTTCGTGACACACACGCTGTCCAGTGGGGTTTTGACACACACTCTGTCAAATGGGGTTTGTCACACACACTCTGTCCAATGGGGTTTGTGACACACACACTGTCTAATGGGTATTGTGACACACACAGGCTTTCCAATGGGGTTTGTCACACATACTCTGTCCAATGGGGTTTGTGACAAACACATGCTGTCCAATGGTGTTTGTGACACACACACTGTCCAATGGGGTTTGTGAACACATATGCTGTCCAATGGGGTTTGTGACACACATGCTGTCCAGTGGGGTTTGAGACACACACACTATCCAATAGGGTTTGTGACACACACACTGTCCAATGGGGTTTCTGAAGACATACGCTGTCCAATGGGAATTGTGACACACACACTCGGTCCAATGGGGATTGTGACACACACAAGGTCCAATGGGGTTTGTGACACACACGCTGTCCAATGGGGATTGTGACACACCACACACACTCTGTCCAATAGGGAATGTGACAGACACGCTGTCCAACGGGGTTTGTGACACACAGGCTGTCCAGTGGCGTTTGTGACACACACACTGTCCAATAGGGTTTGTGACACACACATGCTATACAATGGGGTTAGTAACACAGACACTTTACAAGAGACGTTGTGACACAAACGCTGTCAAATGGGGTTTGTGTCACACACTCTGTCCAGGGGGGTTTGTGACACACAGACGGTCCAATGGGGTTTGCGAAACACACTCTGTCCTACGGGGTTTGTGACACACACACACTGTCCAATGGGGTTTGTGACACACACACTGTCCAATGGGGTTTGTGACACACACGCTGTCCAATGGAGATTGCAACACACACATGCTGTCCAATGTTGTTTGTGACACGCATGCTTTCCAATGGTGTTTGTGGCAAACAGGCTGTCCATTGTGGTTTGGGACACACACTCTTTCCAAAGTGGTTTGTGTCGTGTCACACACGCTGTCCAATGGGGTTTGTGACACACTGTGTCCACGGGGGTTTGTGACAAACACGCTGTCCAATGGGGATTGTGACACACATATGCTCCAATGGGGTTTGTCTCACACACACTGTCCAATGGGGTTTGTGACACACACGCTGTCCAATCAGGTTTGTGACTCGCTCACTCTGTCCAATGGTTCTTGTGACACACACGCTGTCCAGTGGTGTTTGTGACACACACGCTGTCCAAAAGGGTTTGTGACACGCACACGCTATCCAATGGGATTTGTAACAGAAACACTTTCCAATGAGGTTTATGACACACACGCTGTCAAATGGGTTTTCTGACACACACGCTGTTGAAATGGGGTTTGTGACACACACTCTGTCCAATGGGGTTTGTGACACACACATGCTGTCGAATGTTGTTTGTGACACACATTCTGTTTGATGGTGTTTGTGACAAACAGGCTGTCCATTGCGGTTTGGGACACACACACTTTCCTAAGTGGTTTGTGTCACACACGCTGTCCAATGGGGTTTCTGACACACACAGTCTCCACGGGGGTTTGTGACACACACAGTGTCTAATGGGTACTGTGACACACACACGCTCTCCAATGGGGTTTGTGACACACACAGTATCCAGTGGGGTCTGTGACACACACACTGTCCAATAGGCTTTGTGAGACACACATGCTATACAATGGAGTTTGTAACACACACACTTTCCAAGAGGCGTTTTGACACACACGCTGTAAAATGGGGTTTGTGACACACACTTGGTCCAGGGGGGTTTGTGACACACAGACGGTCCAAGGGGGTTTGTGAAACACACTCTGTCCAAAGGGGTTTGTGACACACACGCTGTCCAGTGGGGTTTGTGACACACACACTGTCCAATATTGTTTGTGACACACACACTTTCCAATGGGGATTGTGAAAGACACACACTGTCCAAAGGGGATTGTGACACACACTCGCTGTCCATTGCTGTTTGTGACATGTATGCTGTTTAATGGTGTTTGTGACAAACACGCTGTCCAATGGGGATTGTGACACATTCACGCTGTCCAGAAAGTTTTGTGACGCACACACTGTCCAATGGGGATTGTGACACACATGCTGTCCAATGGGGTTTGTGACACACACACAGTCCAATGGGGTTTGTAACACACACGCTCTCCAATGGGTTTTGTGAAACACACAATCTGTCCAATGGGGCATTTGATACACACACTGTACAGGGGGGTTTGTTACACACACTCTATCCAAAGGGGTCTGTGACACACAAAGTTTCCAATGGGGTTTGTGCCATACACACTGTCCAGGGGGGATTGTGACACACAAACTGATTAATGGGGTTTCTCACACACACTCTGTCCAATGGGGTTTGTGACACACACGCTGTCCAATGGAGATTGCGACAGACACATGCTGTTCAATGTTGTTTGTGACAGGCATGCTTTCCAATGGTGTTTGTGACAAACAGGCTGTCCATTGTGGTTTGGGACACACACATTTTCCAAAGTGGTTTGTGTCACACACGCTGTCCAATGGGGTTTGTGACATACACAGTCTCCACGGGGGTTTGTGACACACACAGTGTCTAACGGGTATTGTGACACACACACACTGTCCAAAGGGGTTGGTGACACACACAGTGTCCAGTGGGGTCTGTGACACACACACTGTCCAATAGGCTTTGTGACACACACATGCTATACAATGGAGTTTGTAACACACACACTTTCCAAGAGGCGTTGTGACACACACGCTGTAAAATGGGGTTTGTGACACACACGCTGTCCAATGGGGATTGTGACACACACGCTGTCCAATGGGGATTGTGACACACACACGCTGTCCCATGGGGATTGTGACACGCATGCTGTCCAAAGGGGTTTGTGACACACACGCTGTCCAATGAGGTTTGTGACTTGCTCACTCTGTCCAATGGGGCTTGTGACACACACGCTGTCCAGTGGTGTTTGCGACACACACACTGTCCAAAAGGGTTTGTGACACACACACGGTATCCAATGGGATTTGTGACATAAACACTTTCCAATAGGGTTTCTGACACACACGCTGTCAAATGGGGTTTCTGACACACACGCTGTTCAAATGGGGTTTGTGACACACACACGCTGTCCCATGGGGTTTGTGAAATGCATGCTGTCCAATGGGATTTGTGATATACACACTGTCCAATGGGGTTTCTGACACACGCACTCTCCAATGGGGTTTGTCACACACACTCTGTCCAATGGGCTTTGTGACACACAAGCTGTCCAATGGGGTTTGTGACACACACACTCGGTCAAATGGGGGTTGTGACACACAGGCCGTCTAGTGGGGTTTGTGACACGCACACTGTCCAATGGGGTTTCTGACACACACACTATCAAATTGAGTATATGACACACACACTTTCTAATGGGGTAATGGGGTTTGTGACACACACACGCTGTCCAGTGGGGTTTGTGACACACACACTGTCCAATGGGGTTTGTGACATACACGCTGTCAAATGGGGTTTGTGACAAACCACACACACTCTGTCCAATGGGGAATGTGACAGACACGCTGTCCAATGGGGTTCGTGACACACACGCTGTCCAATGGGGTTTGTGACATACACACATTCCAATAGGGTTTGTGGCAAACACACGCAATCCAATTGGGTTTCTGACACACATGCTGTCACATGGGGTTTGTGACACGCACTCTGTCCAATGGGGTTTGTGACACACACACACTGTCCAATGGGGATTGTGACATACACACGCTGTCCAATGTTGTTTGTGACATGCATGCTGTTTAATGGTGTTTGTGAAAAACACGCTGTCCGATGGGGATTGTGATACACACACGCTGTCCCATGGGGTTTGTGACACGCATGCTGTCCAATGGGGTTTGGGACAGACACGTTGTACAATGAGGATTGTGACACACACACTGTCCAATGGGGTTTTTGACACACACACTGTCCAATGGGGTTTCTCAAACACACTCTTTCCAATGGGGCTTGTGAAACACACGCTGTCTAACGGGGTTCTTGAACCACACACTGTCCAATAGTGTTTGTGACACACACACGCTATCCAATGGTGTCTGTGACACAAACACTTTCCAGTGGGGTTTGTGACATACACACGCTATCCTATGGGGTTTGTGACACACACACTTTCCAATGGTGTTTCTGACACACACGGTGTCCAATGGGTTTTGCGACACACATGCTATCCAATGGGGTTTGTGACACACACACGCTATCCAATGGGGTTTGTGTCACACAAACTGTCCAATGGGGATTGTGACACACACACACTGTCCAATGCGGATTGTGACATACACACGCTGTGTAATGGGGTTTGTGTCACACACGCTGTATAGGGATGTTTGTAAAGAACACTCTGTCCAATGGGGTTTGTGACACACACACTGTCCAGGGGGGTTTGTGACACACACGCTGTCCAATTTGCTTTGTGACACACACGCTGTCCAATGGGGTTTGTGACTCAGATAATCTCCAGGGGTGTTTGTGAAACACAAGCTGTCCAGAGGGGTTTGTGAAACACACACTGTCCAATGGGTATTGTGACACACACACTGTCCAATGGGGTTTATGACACACACGCTGTCAAATGGGGTTTGTGACAAACCACACACACTCTGTCCAATGGGGAATGTGACACACACGCTGTCCAATGGGGTTCGTGACACACACGCTGTCCAATTTGGTTTGTGACACACACGCTGTCCAATTTGGTTTGTGACACACACGCTGTCCAATGGGGTTTGTGACTCAGATAATCTCCAGGGGTGTTTGTTGAACACATGCTGTCCAGAGGGATTTGTGACACACACACTGTCCAATGGGTATTGTGACACACACAACATGTCCAATGGTGTTTGTGACACACACACACTCCAAAGTGGTTTTGACACACACACGCTGTCCAATTGGGTTTGCGATACACACACGCTATCCAATGGGGATTGTGAGACAAACACTGTCCAATGGGATTGTTGACAAACAAACTGTCCAATGGGGTTTGTGACACTTACGCTGTCCAATGGAGTTTGTCACACATACTCTGTTCAACGGGGATTGTGACACACACACGCTGTCCAGAGAGGTTTGTGACACACACACTGTCCAATGGGGATTGTTACACACACACGCTGTCCCATGGGTTTTTTCACACGCATGCTGTCCAATGGGGTTTGTGACACACACACTGTCCAATGGGGTTTGTAACACACACGCTCTCCAATGGGTTTTGTGACACACACAATCTGTCCAATGGGGCTTGTGACACCCACACTGTACAGGGGGGTTTGTTACACACACTCTATCCAATGGGGTGTGTGACACACAAAGTTTACAATGGGGTTTGTGACATACACACTGTCCAGGGGGGCTTGTGACACACACACTGATTAATGGGGTTTCTCACACACTCTCTATCCAATGGGATTTGTGACACAAAACTCTCCAATGGGCATTTTGACACACACACGCTGTAACATGGGGTTTGTGACACGCATGCTGTCATATGGGGTTTGTGACACACACATTGTGCTGAGTGGTTTGTGACTCAGAGACTCTCCAGGGTTGTTTGTTACACACACGCTGTCCAGAGGGGTTTGCGACACACACACTGTCCAATGGGTTTGTGACACACACACGCTGTCCAATGGGGTTTTTAACACACACGCTGCCCAATGGGATTTGTGACATACACACTCTCCAGGGTGGTTTGTGACAAAGACGCTGCAGAATTGGGTTTGTGAAACACACTCTGTCCGATGGGGATTGTGACACTCACACGCTGTCCAATGGGGTTTGAGACACGGATGCTGTCCCATAGGGTTCATGACAAACACTCTGTCCAATAGGGTTTGTGACATACACATGCTATACAACGGGGTTTGTGACACACACACTTTCCAATGGGGTTTGTGACTCACACGATGTCCAATGGGGTTTGTGACACCCGCACTGTCCAGGGGGGTTTGTGACACACACGCTCTCCAATTTGGTTTGTGACACATACGCTATCCAATGGGGTTTGTGACACAGACAATCTCCAGGGGTGTTTGTGAAACACACGCTGACCAGAGGGGTTTGTGACACACACACTGTCCAATGGGGATTGTGACACACACACTGTCCAATGGGGTTTGTGACACACACACTCTCCAAAGGGGTTTGACACACACACGCTGTCCAATGGGGTTTTCGACACACACACGCTATCCAATGGGGATTGTGACACACACACTGTCCAAGGCGGATTGTGACACACACAAACTCTGTCCAATGGGGTTGTTGACAAACAAACTGTCCAATGGGGTTTGTGACACATACGCTGTCCAATGGAGTTTGTCACACACACTCTGTTCAATGGGGACTGTGACACATACACGCTGTCCAGAAAGTTTTGTGACGCACACACTGTCCAATGGGGATTATGACACACACACGCTGTCCCATGGGTTTTTTCACACACATGCTGTCCAATGGGGTTTGTGACACACACACTGTCCAATGGGGTTTGTAACACACACGCTCTCCAATGGGTTTTGTGAAACACACGCTGTCCGATGGGGTTTGTGACACACACGCTGTCCAATGGTGTTTGTGACACACCCATGCTTTCCAAAGGGATTTGTGACACACACACGCTATTCAGTGGGGTTTCTGACACCCATGCTGTCCAACAGGGTTTGTAATCCAGAAACTGTCAAGAGGGATTTGTGACAAACAAAGTGTCTCAGCTACCTGAGACACTTAGACTAAGCCTAAAATACTCAGATCTCTCCATAAGGATGGTTTTCATACTGTACGTCCACAATCTGCTGGCAGTACAAAAAAATAAGCTGTAGATCTCCTTCGGCTGAGTCATGGTGCTTTGGTGCAGGGATCAGGCATATCATGGGAATATTTCACCATTTCTGCCCTCGTTTTCAGTGTATTACACCAAAACACCCACTTGCTGATTTCCTTTCAAGAGGAAAGGCTGCGATTTGCAGAATACCTCTGTTTTGGGGAAGTGAGAAATTGCTGAGTTGACACCAAGTCCGTCAGTGTCCCTGTCACCTGCAGAGTCACCGCATCCTCACCACGGTAGCGGGCATTGTGACAAAGTACGATGTCAGCTGGGTGTGACAGAGAGCCGCCCCCTAGGGGAGGAGGAGCCTGTCAGCCCCGGGCCTGTCACTGCCTTCTGTCCCTCCTGCTACCAGCCAGGCCTCTGAAAACTGGTCAAACCATGCCCAGACTTGGGGCCAAAGGGGCCCAAAGTCTCCAACAGACAAGTCTGGAAAAAAGATAAGGGGCAGAGGGAGAAAGCGAAGGGAGCAGAACAAAAGGAAAGGAAGAATAA
Source organism: Columba livia (assembly GCF_036013475.1). Lineage (NCBI taxonomy): Eukaryota > Metazoa > Chordata > Aves > Columbiformes > Columbidae > Columba > Columba livia. Next base: position 1,152,127 of record NW_027043009.1, on the reverse strand, counting down.
AAAGTAGTGTTGGGCTGCAGGAGTGAGATGGATGAATTGCCATTAAAGAGGCAGGAAGCAGGAGAGTGAGAGAAAAGGAAAGAAGAGATATGCAGCCAGACGAGGGGTTAGTGAGAGAGGGTGGGACAGAGAACAGAATGAGAAGAAAATAAGGCAAGGCAAGGACAGGCAAGGATAGGCAAGGCAAGGCTAGGCGGCAGGACATTTTTTTGCTTTATAGTTTCTAGCACATTCGTCTTCAGACGTGGTGGATAGCCATAAGACCGTATGGATTAGGCCCAAGCAAAACCCCAGCTACTTGAGACACTTAGACTAAGCCTAAAATACGAAGATCTCTCCATAGGGATGGTTTTTATACTGTACTTTCACAATCTGCTGGCAGTACAAAAATATAACCTGCAGATCTCCTTAGGCTGAGTAATGGTGCTTTGGTGTAGGGATCATGCATATCATGGGAATATTTCACCATTTCTACTCTGGTTTTAGTGTATTACACCAAAACACACACCTGATGACATCCTTTCAAGACCAAAGGCAGCAATTTGCAGAACTCCGCTTCTTAGAGGAAGTGAGAAATTGCTGAGCTGACACCAAGTCCTGCATTGTCCCTGTTGCCTCCAGAGTCACCGCATCCTCACCACGGTAGCGGGCATTGTGACAAAGGTTCTATGTCAGATGGATGTGGCAGACGAGCGCCCCCTAGGGGATGGGGAGCCTGTCAGCCCCGGGCCTGTCACTGCCTGCTGTCCCTGCTGTCACCAGCCAGGCCTCTGAAAACTGGTCAAACCATGCCAAGACATGGGGACAATTTGGCGCAAAGTCTCCAACAGACAAGTTGTGAAGAAAGATATGGGACAGAGGGCGAAAGCGAAGGCAGCAGGAGAAAGGGAAGGAAGAATAAAAAAAGTGTTGGGCTGCAGAAGTTAGATGGAGGAATTGCAAGAAAAGGGGCAGGAAGCAGGAGAGTGAGAGAAAAGGAAAGAAAGAAGAGACATGCAGCCAGACGAGGGGTTAGTGAGAGAGGATGGGACAGAGAACAGGATGAGAAGGAAATAAGGCAAGGCAAGGACAGGCAAGGACAGGCTAGGCTGCAGGACATTTTTTTGCTTTATAGTTTCCAGCACATTCGTCTTCAGATGAGGAGGAAAACCATAAGACCTTATGGATTAGGCCCAGGCAAAAACCCCAGCTACTTGAGACACTTAGACTAAGCCTGAAATACGAAAATCTCTCCATAAGGATGGTTTTTATACAGCATTCCACAATCTGCTGGCAGTACAAAAAAATAAGCTGCAGATCTCCTTAGGCTGAGTCATGGTGCTTTGGTGCAGGAACCATGCATATCATGGGAATATTTCAACATTTCTGCTCTGCTTTTCAGTGTATGACACCAAAAGACCCACCTGATGACATCCTTTCAAGAGCACAGGCAGCAATTTGCAGAATTCTGCTTCTTTGGAGAACTGAGAAATTGCTGAGCTGACACCAAGTCTTGCAGTGCCCCTGTCACCTGCAGAGTCACCGCATCCTCACCACGGTAGCGGGCATTGTGACAAAGGTTCTATGTCAGCTGGGTGTGGCAGCCAGGCGCCCCCTAGGGGATGGGGAGCCTGTCAGCCCCGTGCCTGTCACTGCCTGCTGTCCCTGCTGTCACAAGCCAGGCCTCTGAAAACTTGTCAATCCGTGCCAGACGTGGGGCCAATTTGGCCCAAAGTCTCCAAGAGACAAATCGGGAAGAAAGTTATGGGACAGAGGGAGAAAGCGAAGGGAGAAGGAGAATGGGAAGGAAGAATAAAAAGTAGTGTTGGGCTGCAGAAGTGAGATGGAGGAATTGCAAGAAAAGAGGCAGGAAGCAGAGGAGTGAGAGAAAAGGAAAGAAGAGACATGCAGCCAGACGAGGGGTTAGTGAGAGAGGATGGGACAGAGAACAGGATGAGAAGGAAATAAGGCAAGGCAAGGACAGGCAAGGACAGGCAAGGCAAGGCTAGGCTGCAGGACAGTTTTTGCTCTGTAGTTTCCAGCACATTCGTCTTCAGATGAGGAGGAAAGCCATAATACCTTATGGAATGGCTCAAGAAAAAAACCCAGCTACGTGAGACACTTAGACTAAGCCTAGAATACGCAGATCTCTCCATAAGGATGGTTTTTATACTGTACTTCCACAATCGGCTGGCAGTACAGAAAAAATAAGCTGCAGATCTCCTTAGGCTGAGTCATGGTGAAGGAACCATGCATATCATGGGAATATTTCACCATTTCTGCTCTGGTTTTCAGTGTATGACACCAAAACACCCACCTGATGACATCCTCTCAAGAGCAAAGGCAGCAATTTGCAGAATTCCGCTTCTTTGGGGAACTGAGAAATTGCTGAGCTGACACCAAGTCTTGCAGTGCCCCTGTCACCTGCAGAGTCACCGCATCCTCACCACGGTAGCGGGCATTGTGACAAACGTTCTTTGTCAGCTGGGTGTGGCAGCCAGGCGCCCCCTAGGGGATGGGGAGCCTGCCAGCCCCGGGCCTGTCACTGCCTGCTGTCCCTGCTGTCACCAGTCAGGCCTCTGAAAATTGGTCAAACCATGCCCAGACTTGGGGCCAATTTGGCCCAAAGTCTTGAAAAGACAAGTCAGGAAGAAAGATATGGGACAGAGGGAGAAAGCGAAGGGAGCAGGAGAAAGGGAAGGAAGAATAATAAGTAGTATTGGGCTGCAGGATTGAGATGGAGGAATTGCAGGAAAAGAGGCAGAAAACAGGAGAGTGAGAGAAAAGGAAAGAAGAGACATGCAGCCAGACGAGGGGTTAGTGAGAGTGGATGGGACAGAGAACAGGATGAGAAGGAAATAAGGCAAGACCAGGACAGGCAAGAACAGGCAAAGCAAGGCTAGGCTGCAGGACATTTTTTCGCTTTATAGTTTCCAGCACATTCGTCTTCAGACTAGGATTAAGAGCATAAGACCGTATGGATTAGGCCCAAGTAAAAACCCCAGCTACTTGAGATACTTAGACTAAGCCTAAAATACGCAGATCTCTCCATAAGGATGGTTTTTATACTGTGCTTCCACAATCTGCTGGCAGTACAAAAATATAAGCTGCAGATCTCCTTAGGCTGAGTCATGGTGCTTTGGTGCAGGGACCATGCAAATCATGGGAATATTTCACCATTTCTGCTCTGGTTTTCAGTGTATGACACCAAAAAACCCACCTGATGATATCCTTTCAAGAGCAAAGGCAGCAATTTGCAGAATTCCGCTTCTTTGGGGAAGTGAGAAATTGCTGAGCTGACACCAAGTCCTGCAGTGTCTCTGTCGCCTGCAGAGTCACCGCATCCTCGCCATGGTAGCGGGCATTGTGACAAAGGTGCTATGTCAGAAGGGTTTGGCAGCCAGGCGCCCCCTAGGGGATGGGGAGCCTGCCAGCCCTGGGCCTCTCACTGCCTGCTGTCCCTTCTGTCACCAGGCAGTCCTCTGAAAATTGATCAAACCATGCCCAGACTTGGGGCCAATATGGCCCAGAGTCTTGAAAAGACAAGTCGGGAAGAAAGATATGGGACAGAGGGAGAAAGCGAAGGGAGCAGGAGAAAGGGAAGGAAGAATAAAAAGTAGTGTTGGGCTGCAGGAGTGAGATGGATGAATTGCCATTAAAGAGGCAGGAAGCAGGAGAGTGAGAGAAAAGGAAAGAAGTGACATGCAGCCAGACGAGGGGTTAGTGAGAGAGGGTGAGAGAGAGAACAGGATGAGAACGAAATAAGGCAAGGCAAGGGCAGCAAAGGACAGGCAAAGCAAGGCTAGGCTGCAGGACATGTTTTTGCTTTATAGTTTATAGCACATTCGTCTTCAGACTAGGAGTAAGGCCATAAGACCGTATGGATTAGGCCCAAGCAAAAACCCCAGCTACTTGAGACACTTAGACTAAGCCTAAAATACGCAGATCTCTCCATAAGGATGGTTTTTATACTGTGCTTCCACAATCTGCTGGCAGTACAAAAAAATAAGCTGCAGATCTCCTTAGGCTGAGTCATGGTGCTTTGGTGCAGGGACCATGCATATCATGGGAATATTTCACCATTTCTGCTCTGGTTTTCAGTGTATGACACCAAAACACCCACCTGATGATATCCTTTCAAGAGCAAAGGCAGCAATTTGCAGAATTCCGCTTCTTTGGGGAAGTGAGAAATTGCTGAGCTGCCACCAAGTCCTGCAGTGTCCCTGTCACCTGCAGAGTCACCACATACTCGCCACGGTAGCGGGCATTGTGACAAAGGTTCTATGTCAGCTGGGTGTGGCAGCCAGGCGCCCCCTAGGGGATGGGGAGCCTGTCAGCCCCGGGCCTGTCACTGCCTGCTGTCCCTGCTGTCACCAGCCAGGCCTCTGAAAATTGGTCAAACCATGCCCAGACTTGGGGCCAATTTGGCCGAAAGTCTTGAAAAGACAAGTCGAAAGGAAAGATACGGGACAGAGGGAGAAAGCGAAGGGAGCAGGAGAAAGGGAAGGAAGAAAAAAAAGTAGTGTTGGGCTGCAGGAGTGAGATGGAGGAATTGCAGGAAATGAGGCAGGAAGCAGGAGAGTGAGAGAAAAGGAAAGTAGAGACATGCAGTAGACGAGGGGTTTAGTGAGGGAGGATGGGACAGAGAACAGGATGAGAAGGAAATAAGGCAAGGCAAGGACAGGCAAGGACAGGCAAAGCAAGGCTAGGCTGCAGGACATGTTATAGCTTTATAGTTTCTAGCACATTCGTCTTCAGACTAGGAGTAAGGCCATAAGACCGTATGGATTAGGCCCAAGCAAAAACCTCAGCTACTTGACACACTAAGAGTAAGCCTAAAATGCGCAGATCTCTCCATAAGGATGGTTTTTATACTGTGCTTCCACAATCTGCTGGCAGTACAAAAAAATAAGCTGCAGATCTCCTTAGGCTGAGTCACGGTGCTTTGGTGCAGGGACCATGCATATCATGGGAATATTTCACCATTTCTGCTCTGGTTTTCAGAGTATGACACCAAAACACCCACCTGATGATATCCTTTCAAGAGCAAAGGCAGCAATTTGCAGAATTCCGCTTCTTTGGGGAAGTGAGAAATTGCTGAGCTGCCACCAAGTCCTGCAGTGTCCCTGTCACCTGCAGAGTCACCACATACTCGCCACGGTAGCGAGCATTGTGACAAAGGTTCTATGTCAGCTGGGTGTGGCAGCCAGGCGCCCCCTAGGGGATGGGGAGCCTGTCAGCCTCGGGCCTGTCACTGCCTGCTGTCCCTGCTGTCACCAGCCAGGCCTCTGAAAATTGGTCAAACCATGCCCAGACTTGGGGCCAATTTGCCCCAAAGTCTTGAAAAGACAAGTCGGGAAGAAAGATATGGGACAGAGGGAGAAAGCGAAGGGAGCAGGAGAAAGGGAAGGAAGAAAAAAAAGAAGTGTTGGGCTTCAGGAGTGAGATGGAGGAATTGCAGGAAAAGAGGCAGGAAGCAGGAGAGTGAGAGAAAAGGAAAGTAGAGACATGCAGTAGACGAGGGGTTTAGTGAGGGAGGATGGGACAGAGAACAGGATGAGAAGGAAATAAGGCAAGGCAAGGACAGGCAAGGACAGGCAAAGCAAGGCTAGGCTGCAGGACATGTTATAGCTTTATAGTTTCTAGCACATTCGTCTTCAGACTAGGAGTAAGGCCATAAGACCGTATGGATTAGGCCCAAGCAAAAACCTCAGCTACTTGACACACTAAGAGTAAGCCTAAAATACGCAGATCTCTCCATAAGGATGGTTTTTATACTGTGCTTCCACAATCTGCTGGCAGTACAAAAAAATAAGCTGCAGATCTCCTTAGGCTGAGTCACGGTGCTTTGGTGCAGGGACCATGCATATCATGGGAATATTTCACCATTTCTGCTCTGGTTTTCAGAGTATGACACCAAAACACCCACCTGATGATATCCTTTCAAGAGCAAAGGCAGCAATTTGCAGAATTCCGCTTCTTTGGGGAAGTGAGAAATTGCTGAGCTGCCACCAAGTCCTGCAGTGTCCCTGTCACCTGCAGAGTCACCACATACTCGCCACGGTAGCGAGCATTGTGACAAAGGTTCTATGTCAGCTGGGTGTGGCAGCCAGGCGCCCCCTAGGGGATGGGGAGCCTGTCAGCCTCGGGCCTGTCACTGCCTGCTGTCCCTGCTGTCACCAGCCAGGCCTCTGAAAATTGGTCAAACCATGCCCAGACTTGGGGCCAATTTGCCCCAAAGTCTTGAAAAGACAAGTCGGGAAGAAAGATATGGGACAGAGGGAGAAAGCGAAGGGAGCAGGAGAAAGGGAAGGAAGAAAAAAAAGAAGTGTTGGGCTTCAGGAGTGAGATGGAGGAATTGCAGGAAAAGAGGCAGGAAGCAGGAGAGTGAGAGAAAAGGAAAGTAGAGACATGCAGTAGACGAGGGGTTTAGTGAGGGAGGATGGGACAGAGAACAGGATGAGAAGGAAATAAGGCAAGGCAAGGACAGGCAAGGACAGGCAAAGCAAGGCTAGGCTGCAGGACATGTTATAGCTTTATAGTTTCTAGCACATTCGTCTTCAGACTAGGAGTAAGGCCATAAGACCGTATGGATTAGGCCCAAGCAAAAACCTCAGCTACTTGACACACTAAGAGTAAGCCTAAAATACGCAGATCTCTCCATAAGGATGGTTTTTATACTGTGCTTCCACAATCTGCTGGCAGTACAAAAAAATAAGCTGCAGATCTCCTTAGGCTGAGTCACGGTGCTTTGGTGCAGGGACCATGCATATCATGGGAATATTTCACCATTTCTGCTCTGGTTTTCAGAGTATGACACCAAAACACCCACCTGATGATATCCTTTCAAGAGCAAAGGCAGCAATTTGCAGAATTCCGCTTCTTTGGGGAAGTGAGAAATTGCTGAGCTGCCACCAAGTCCTGCAGTGTCCCTGTCACCTGCAGAGTCACCACATACTCGCCACGGTAGCGGGCATTGTGACAAAGGTTCTATGTCAGCTGGGTGTGGCAGCCAGGCGCCCCCTAGGGGATGGGGAGCCTGTTAGCCCCGGGCCTGTCACTGCCTGCGGTCCCTGCTGTCACCAGCCAGGCCTCTGAAAATTGGTCAAACCATGCCCAGACTTGGGGCCAATCTGCTCCAAAGTCTTGAAAAGGCAAGTCGGGAAGAAAGATATGGGACAGAGGGAGAAAGCGAAGGGAGCAGGAGAAAGGGAAGGAAGAATAAAAAGTAGTGTTGGGCTTCAGGAGTGAGATGGAGGAACTGCAGGAAAAGAGGCAGGAAGCAGGAGAGTGAGAGAAAAGGAAAGTAGAGACATGCAGCTAGACGAGGGGTTAGTGAGGGAGGATGGGACAGAGAACAGGATGAGAAGGAAATAAGGCAAGGCAAGGACAGGCAAGGACAGGCAAAGCAAGGCTAGGCTGCAGGACATTTTTTCGCTTTATAGTTTATAGCACATTCGTCTTCAGACTAGGAGTAAGGCCATAAGACTGTATGGATTAGGCCCAAGCAAAAACCCCAGCTACTTGAGACACTAAGACTAAGCCTAAAATACGCAGATCTCTCCATAAGGATGGTTTTTATACTGTGCTTCCACAATCTGCTGGCAGTACAAAAAAATAAGCTGCAGATCTCCTTAGGCTGAGTCATGGTGCTTTGGTGCAGGGACCATGCATATCATGGGAATATTTCACCATTTCTGCTCTGGTTTTCAGAGTATGACACCAAAACACCCACCTGATGATATCCTTTCAAGAGCAAAGGCAGCAATTTGCAGAATTCCGCTTCTTTGGGGAAGTGAGAAATTGCTGAGCTGCCACCAAGTCCTGCAGTGTCCCTGTCACCTGCAGAGTCACCACATACTCGCCACGGTAGCGGGCATTGTGACAAAGGTTCTATGTCAGCTGGGTGTGGCAGCCAGGCGCCCCCTAGGGGATGGGGAGCCTGTCAGCCCCGGGCCTGTCACTGCCTGCTGTCCCTGCTGTCACCAGCCAGGCCTCTGAAAATTGGTCAAACCATGCCCAGACTTGGGGCCAATTTGGCCCAAAGTCTTGAAAAGACAAGTCGGGAAGAAAGATATGGGACAGAGGGAGAAAGCGAAGGGAGCAGGAGAAAGGGAAGGAAGAATAAAAAGTAGTGTTGGGCTGCAGGAGTGAGATGGAGGAATTGCAGGAAAAGAGGCAGGAAGCAGGAGAGTGAGAGAAAAGGAAAGAAGAGACATGCAGCCAGACGAGGGGTTAGTGAGAGAGGATGGGACAGAGAACAGGATGAGAAGGAAATAAGGCAAGGCAAGCACAGGCAAGGAGAGGCAAAGCAAGGCTAGGCTGCAGGACATTTTTTCGCTTTATAGTTTCTAGCACATTCGTCTTCAGACTAGGAGTAAGGCCATAAGACCGTATGGATTAGGCCCTAGCAAAAACCCCAGCTACTTGAGACACTTAGACTCAGCCTAAAATACGCAGATCTCTCCATAAGGATGGTTTTTATACTGTGCTTCCACAATCTGCTGGCAGTACAAAAAAATAAGCTGCAGATCTCCTTAGGCTGAGTCATGGTGCTTTGGTTCAGGGACCGTGCATATCATGGGAATAGTTCACCATTTCTGCTCTGGTTTTCAGAGTATGACACCAAAACACCCACCTGATGATATCCTTTCAAGAGCAAAGGCAGCAATTTGCAGAATTCCGCTTCTTTGGGGAAGTGAGAAATTGCTGAGCTGCCACCAAGTCCTGCAGTGTCCCTGTCACCTGCAGAGTCACCACATACTCGCCACGGTAGCGGGCATTGTGACAAAGGTTCTATGTCAGCTGGGTGTGGCAGCCAGGCGCCCCCTAGGGGATGGGGAGCCTGTCAGCCCCGGGCCTGTCACTGCCTGCTGTCCCTGCTGTCACCAGCCAGGCCTCTGAAAATTGGTCAAACCATGCCCAGACTTGGGGCCAATTTGCCCCAAAGTCTTGAAAAGACAAGTCGGGAAGAAAGATATGGGACAGAGGGAGAAAGCGAAGGGAGCAGGAGAAAGGGAAGGAAGAATAAAAAGTAGTGTTGGGCTGCAGGAGTGAGATGGAGGAATTGCAGGAAAAGAGGCAGGAAGCAGGAGAGTGATAGAAAAGGAAAGAAGAGACATGCAGCCAGACGAGGGGTTAGTGAGAGAGGATGGGACAGAGAACAGGATGAGAAGGAAATAAGGCAAGGCAAACACAGGCAAGGAGAGGCAAAGCAAGGCTAGGCTGCAGGACATTTTTTCGCTTTATAGTTTCTAGCACATTCGTCTTCAGACTAGGAGTAAGGCCATAAGACCGTATGGATTAGGCCCTAGCAAAAACCCCAGCTACTTGAGACACTTAGACTAAGCCTAAAATACGCAGATCTCTCCATAAGGATGGTTTTTATACTGTGCTTCCACAATCTGCTGGCAGTACAAAAAAATAAGCTGCAGATCTCCTTAGGCTGAGTCATGGTGCTTTGGTGCAGGGACCATGCATATCATGGGAATAGTTCACCATTTCTGCTCTGGTTTTCAGAGTATGACACCAAAACACTCACCTGATGATATCCTTTCAAGAGCAAAGGCTGCCATTTGCAGAATTCCGCTTCTTTGGGGAAGTGAGAAATTGCTGAGCTGCCACCAAGTCCTGCAGTGTCCCTGTCACCTGCAGAGTCACCACATACTCGCCACGGTAGCGGGCATTGTGACAAAGGTTCTATGTCAGCTGGGTGTGGCAGCCAGGCGCCCCCTAGGGGATGGGGAGCCTGTCAGCCCCGGGCCTGTCACTGCCTCCTGTCCCTGCTGTCACCAGCCAGGCCTCTGAAAATTGGTCAAACCATGCCCAGACTTGGGGCCAATTTGGCCCAAAGTCTTGAAAAGGCAAGTCGGGAAGAAAGATATGGGACAGAGGGAGAAAGCGAAGGGAGCAGGAGAAAGGGAAGGAAGAAAAAAAAGTAGTGTTGGGCTTCAGGAGTGAGATGGAGGAATTGCAGGAAAAGAGGCAGGAAGCAGGAGAGTGAGAGAAAAGGAAAGAAGAGACATGCAGCCAGACGAGGGGTTAGTGAGGGAGGATGGGACAGAGAACAGGATGAGAAGGAAATAAGGCAAGGCAAGGACAGGCAAGGACAGGCAAAGCAAGGCTAAGCTGCAGGACAGTTTTTCGCTTTATCGTTTCTAGCACATTCTTCTTCAGACTAGGAGTAAGGCCATAAGACCGTATGGATTAGGCCCAAGCAAAAACCCCAGCTACTTGAGACACTAAGACTAAGCCTAAAATACGCAGATCTCTCCATAAGGATGGTTTTTATACTGTGGTTCCACAATCTGCTGGCAGTACAAAAAAATAAGTTGCAGATCTCCTTAGGCTGAGTCACGGTGCTTTGGTGCAGGGACCATGCATATCATGGGAATATTTCACCATTTCTGCTCTGGTTTTCAGAGTATGACACCAAAACACCCACCTGATGATATCCTTTCAAGAGCAAAGGCAGCAATTTGCAGAATTCCGCTTCTTTGGGGAAGTGAGAAATTGCTGAGCTGCCACCAAGTCCTGCAGTGTCCCTGTCACCTGCAGAGTCACCACATACTCGCCACGGTAGCGGGCATTGTGACAAAGGTTCTATATCAGCTGGGTGTGGCAGCCAGGCGCCCCCTAGGGGATGGGGAGCCTGTCAGCCCCGGGCCTGTCACTGCCTGCTGTCCCTGCTGTCACCAGCCAGGCCTCTGAAAATTGGTCAAACCATGCCCAGACTTGGGGCCAATTTGCCCCAAAGTCTTGAAAAGAGAAGTCGGGAAGAAAGATATGGGACAGAGGGAGAAAGCGAAGGGAGCAGGAGAAAGGGAAGGAAGAATAAAAAGTAGTGTTGGGCTGCAGGAGTGAGATGGAGGAATTGCAGGAAAAGAGGCAGGAAGCAGGAGAGTGAGAGAAAAGGAAAGAAGAGACATGCAGCCAGACGAGGGGTTAGTGAGAGAGGATGGGACAGAGAACAGGATGAGAAGGAAATAAGGCAAGGCAAGCACAGGCAAGGAGAGGCAAAGCAAGGCTAGGCTGCAGGACATTTTTTCGCTTTATAGTTTCTAGCACATTCGTCTTCAGACTAGGAGTAAGGCCATAAGACCGTATGGATTAGGCCCTAGCAAAAACCCCAGCTACTTGAGACACTTAGACTAAGCCTAAAATACGCAGATCTCTCCATAAGGATGGTTTTTATACTGTGCTTCCACAATCTGCTGGCAGTACAAAAAAATAAGCTGCAGATCTCCTTAGGCTGAGTCATGGTGCTTTGGTGCAGGGACCATGCATATCATGGGAATATTTCACCATTTCTGCTCTGGTTTTCAGAGTATGACACCAAAACACCCACCTGATGATATCCTTTCAAGAGCAAAGGCAGCAATTTGCAGAATTCCGCTTCTTTGGGGAAGTGAGAAATTGCTGAGCTGCCACCAAGTCCTGCAGTGTCCCTGTCACCTGCAGAGTCACCACATACTCGCCACGGTAGCGGGCATTGTGACAAAGGTTCTATGTCAGCTGGGTGTGGCAGCCAGGCGCCCCCTAGGGGATGGGGAGCCTGTCAGCCCCGGGCCTGTCACTGCCTGCTGTCCCTGCTGTCACCAGCCAGGCCTCTGAAAATTGGTCAAACCATGCCCAGACTTGGGGCCAATTTGGCCCAAAGTCTTGAAAAGGCAAGTCGGTAAGAAAGATATGGGACAGAGGGAGAAAGCGAAGGGAGCAGGAGAAAGGGAAGGAAGAATAAAAAGTAGTGTTGGGCTTCAGGAGTGAGATGGAGGAATTGCCATTAAAGAGGCAGGAAGCAGGAGAGTGAGAGAAAAGGAAAGCAGAGACATGCAGCCAGACGAGGGGTTAGTGAGGGAGGATGGGACAGAGAACAGGATGAGAAGGAAATAAGGCAAGGCAAGCACAGGCAAGGAGAGGCAAAGCAAGGCTAGGCTGCAGGACATTTTTTCGCTTTATAGTTTCTAGCACATTCGTCTTCAGACTAGGAGTAAGGCCATAAGACCGTATGGATTAGGCCCAAGCAAAAACCCCAGCTACTTGAGACACTAAGACTAAGCCTAAATTACGCAGATCTCTCCATAAGGATGGTTTTTATACTGTACTTCCACAATCTGCTGGCAGTACAAAAAAATAAGCTGCAGATCTCCTTAGGCTGAGTCATGGTGCTTTGGTGCAGGGAACATGCATATCACGGGAAGAGTTCACCATTTCTGCTCTGGTTTTCAGAGTATGACACCAAAACACCCACCTGATGATATCCTTTCAAGAGCAAAGGCAGCAATTTGCAGAATTCCGCTTCTTTGGGGAAGTGAGAAATTGCTGAGCTGCCACCAAGTCCTGCAGTGTCCCTGTCACCTGCAGAGTCACCACATACTCGCCACGGTAGCGGGCATTGTGACAAAGGTTCTATGTCAGCTGGGTGTGGCAGCCAGGCGCCCCCTAGGGGATGGGGAGCCTGTCAGCCCCGGGCCCGTCACTGCCTGCTGTCCCTGCTGTCACCAGCCAGGCCTCTGAAAATTGGTCAAACCATGCCCAGACTTGGGGCCAATTTGCCCCAAAGTCTTGAAAAGACAAGTCGGGAAGAAAGATATGGGACAGAGGGAGAAAGCGAAGGGAGCAGGAGAAAGGGAAGGAAGAATAAAAAGTAGTGTTGGGCTACAGGAGTGAGATGGAGGAATTGCCATTAAAGAGGCAGGAAGCAGGAGAGTGAGAGAAAAGGAAAGTAGAGACATGCAGCCAGATGAGGGGTTAGTGAGGGAGGATGGGACAGAGAACAGGATGAGAAGGAAATAAGGCAAGGCAAGCACAGGCAAGGACAGGCAAAGCAAGGCTAGGCTGCAGGACATTTTTTCGCTTTATAGTTTCTAGCACATTCGTCTTCAGACTAGGAGTAAGGCCATAAGACCGTATGGATTAGGCCCAAGCAAAAACCCCAGCTACTTGAGACACTAAGACTAAGCCTAAAATACGCAGATCTCTCCATAAGGATGGTTTTTATACTGTGCTTCCACAATCTGCTGGCAGTACAAAAAAATAAGCTGCAGATCTCCTTAGGCTGAGTCATGGTGCTTTGGTGCAGGGACCATGCATATCATGGGAATATTTCACCATTTCTGCTCTGGTTTTCAGAGTATGACACCAAAACACCCACCTGATGATATCCTTTCAAGAGCAATGGCAGCAATTTGCAGAATTCCGCTTCTTTGGGGAAGTGAGAAATTGCTGAGCTGCCACCAAGTCCTGCAGTGTCCCTGTCACCTGCAGAGTCACCACATACTCGCCACGGTAGCGGGCATTGTGACAAAGGTTCTATGTCAGCTGGGTGTGGCATCCAGGCACCCCTAGGGGATGGGGAGCCTGTCAGCCGGGGGCCTGTCACTGCCTGCTGTCTCTGCTGTCACCAGCCAGGCCTCTGAAAATTGGTCAAACCATGCCCAGACTTGGGGCCAATCTGCTCCAAAGTCTTGAAAAGACAAGTCGGGAAGAAAGATATGGGACAGAGGAGAAACCGAAGGGAGCAGGAGAAAGGGAAGGAAGAATAAAAAGCAGTGTTGGGCTTCAGGAGTGAGATGGAGGAATTGCAGGAAAAGAGGCAGGAAGCAGGAGAGTGAGAGAAAAGGAAAGTAGAGACATGCAGCTAGACGAGGGGTTAGTGAGGGAGGATGGGACAGAGAACAGGATGAGAAGGAAATAAGGCAAGGCAAGAACAGGCAAGGACAGGCAAAGCAAGGCTAGGCTGCAGGACATTTTTTCGCTTTATAGTTTCTAGCACATTCGTCTTCAGACTAGGAGTAAGGCCATAAGACCGTATGGATTAGGCCCAAGGAAAAACCCCAGCTACTTGAGACACTAAGACTAAGCCTAAAATACGCAGATCTCTCCATAAGGATGGTTTTTATACTATGCTTCCACAATCTGCTGGCAGTACAAAAAAATAAGCTGCAGATCTCCTTAGGCTAAGTCACGGTGCTTTGGTGCAGGGACCATGCATATCATGGGAATAGTTCACCATTTCTGCTCTGGTTTTCAGAGTATGACACCAAAACACCCACCTGATGATATCCTTTCAAGAGCAAAGGCAGCAATTTGCAGAATTCCGCTTCTTTGGGGAAGTGAGAAATTGCTGAGCTGCCACCAAGTCCTGCAGTGTCCCTGTCACCTGCAGAGTCTCCACATACTCGCCACGGTAGCGGGCATTGTGACAAAGGTTCTATGTCAGCTGGGTGTGGCAGCCAGGCACCCCCTAGGGGATGGGGAGCCTGTCAGCCCTGGGCCTGTCACTGCCTGCTGTCCCTGCTGTCACCAGCCAGGCCTCTTAATATTGGTCAAACCATGCCCAGACTTGGGGCCAATTTTGCCCAAAGTCTAGAAAAGACAAGTCGGGAAGAAAGATATGGGACAGAGGGAGAAAGCGAAGGGAGCAGGAGAAAGGGAAGGAAGAATAAAAAGTAGTTTTGGGCTGCACGAGTGAGATGGAGGAATCGCAGGAAAAGAGGCAGGAAGCAGGAGAGTGAGAGAAAAGGAAAGTAGAGACATGCAGCCAGACGAGGGGTTAGTGAGGGAGGATGGGACAGAGAACAGGATGAGAAGGAAATAAGGCAAGGCAAGGACAGGGAAGGACAGGCAAAGCAGGGCTAAGCTGCAGGACATTTTTTCGCTTTATAGTTTCTAGCACATTCGTCTTCAGACTAGGAGTAAGCCCTAAGACCGTATGGATTAGGCCCTAGAAAAAACCCCAGCTACTTGAGACACTTAGACTAAGCCTAAAATACGCAGATCTCTCCATAAGGATGGTTTTTATACTGTGCTTCCACAATCTGCTGGCAGTACAAAAAAATAAGCTGCAGATCTCCTTAGGCTGAGTCATGGTGCTTTGGTGCAGGGACCATGCATATCATGGGAATAGTTCACCATTTCTGCTCTGGTTTTCAGAGTATGACACCAAAACACCCACCTGATGATATCCTTTCAAGAGCAAAGGCAGCAATTTGCAGAATTCCGCTTCTTTGGGGAAGTGAAAAATTGCTGAGCTGCCACCAAGTCCTGCAGTGTCCCTGTCACCTGCAGAGTCACCACATACTCGCCACGGTAGCGGGCATTGTGACAAAGGTTCTATGTCAGCTGGGTGTGGCAGCCAGGCGCCCCCTAGGGGATGGGGAGCCTGTCAGCCCCGGGCCTGTCACTGCCTGCTGTCCCTGCTGTCACCAGCCAGGCCTCTGAAAATTGGTCAAACCATGCCCAGACTTGGGGCCAATTTGCCCCAAAGTCTTGAAAAGACAAGTCGGGAAGAAAGATATGGGACAGAGGGAGAAAGCAAAGGGAGCAGGAGAAAGGGAAGGAAGAATAAAAAGTAGTGTTGGGCTTCAGGAGTGAGATGGAGGAACTGCAGGAAAAGAGGCAGGAAGCAGGAGAGTGAGAGAAAAGGAAAGAAGAGACATGCAGCCAGACGAGGGGTTAGTGAGAGAGGATGGGACAGAGAACAGGATGAGAAGGAAATAAGGCAAGGCAAGGACAGGCATGGAGAGGCAAAGCAAGGTTAGGCTGCAGGACATTTTTTCGCTTTATAGTTTCTAGCACATTCGTCTTCAGACTAGGAATAAGGCCATAAGACCGTATGGATTAGGCCCTAGCAAAAACCCCAGCTACTTGAGACACTTAGACTAAGCCTAAAATACGCAGATCTCTCCATAAGGATGGTTTTTATACTGTGCTTCCACAATCTGCTGGCAGTACAAAAAAATAAGCTGCAGATCTCCTTAGGCTGAGTCACGGTGCTTTGGTGCAGGGACCATGCATATCATGGGAATAGTTCACCATTTCTGCTCAGGTTTTCAGAGTATGACACCAAAACACCCACCTGATGATATCCTTTCAAGAGCAAAGGCAGCAATTTGCAGAATTCCCCTTCTTTGGGGAAGTGAGAAATTGCTGAGCTGCCACCAAGTCCTGCAGTGTCCCTGTCACCTGCAGAGTCACCACATACTCGCCACGGTAGCGGGCATTGTGACAAAGGTTCTATGTCAGCTGGGTGTGGCAGCCAGGCGCCCCCTAGGTGCTGGGGAGCCTGTCAGCCCCGGGCCTGTCACTGCTGGCTGTCCCTGCTGACTACTAGCCACGCCTCTGAAAATTGGTCAAACCATGCCCAGACTTGGGGCCACTTTGGCCCAAAGTCTTGAAAAGACAAGTCGGGAAGAAAGATATGGGACAGAGGGAGAAAGCGAAGGGAGCAGGAGAAAGGGAAGGAAGAATAAAAAGTAGTGTTGGGCTGCAGGAGTGAGATGGAGGAATTGCAGGAAAAGAGGGAGGAAGTAGGAGAGTGATAGAAAAGGAAAGACGAGACATGCAGCCAGACGAGGGGTTAGTGAGAGGTGATTGGACAGAGAACAGGATGAGAAGGAAATAGGGCAAGGCAAGGACAGGCAAGGCAAGGCTAGGCTGCAGGACATTTTTTTGCTTTATAGTTTCTAACACATTCGTCTTCAGACTAGGAGTAAGGCCATAAGACCGTATGGATTAGGCCCAAGCAAAAACCCCAGCTACTTGAGACACTTAGACTAAGCCTAAAATACGCAGATCTCTCCATAAGGATGGTTTTTATACTGTGCTTCCACAATCTGCTGGCAGTACAAAAATATAAGCTGCAGATCTCCTTAGGCTGAGTCATGGTGCTTTGGTGCAGGGACCATGCATATCATGGGAATATTTCACCATTTCTGCTCTGGTTTTCAGAGTATGAAACCAAAACACCCACCTGATGATATCCTTTCAAGAGCAAAGGCAGCAATTTGCAGAATTCCGCTTCTTTGGGGAAGTGAGAAATTGCTGAGCTGCCACCAAGTCCTGCAGTGTCCCTGTCACCTGCAGAGTCACCACATACTCGCCACGGTAGCGGGCATTGTGACAAAGGTTCTATGTCAGCTGGGTGTGGCAGCCAGGCGCCCCCTAGGGGATGGGGAGCCTGTCAGCCCCGGGCCTGTCACTGCCTGCTGTCCCTGCTCTCACCAGCCAGGCCTCTGAAAATTGGTCAAACCATGCCCAGACTTGGGGCCAATTTGGCCCAAAGTCTTGAAAAGACAAGTCGGGAAGAAAAATATGGGACAGAGGGAGAAAGCGAAGGGAGCAGGAGAAAGGGAAGGAAGAATAGAAAGTAGTGTTGGGCTGCAGGAGTGAGATGGAGGAATTGCCATTAAAGAGGCAGGAAGCAGGAGAGTGATAGAAAAGGAAAGACGAGACATGCAGCCAGACGAGGGGTTAGTGAGAGAGGATGGGACAGAGAACAGGATGAGAAGGAAATAAGGCAAGGCAAGGACAGGCAAGGACAGGCAAAGCAAGGCTAGGCTGCAGGACATTTTTTCGCTTTATAGTTTCTAGCACATTCGTCTTCAGACTAGGAGTAAGGCCATAAGACCGTATGGATTAGGCCCAAGCAAAAACCCCAGCTACTTGAGACACTAAGACTAAGCCTAAAATACGCAGATCTCTCAATAAGGATGGTTTTTATACTGTGCTTCCACAATCTGCTGGCAGTACAAAAAAATAAGCTGCAGATCTCCTTAGGCTGAGTCATGGTGCTTTGGTGCAGGGACCATGCATATCATGGGAATAGTTCACCATTTCTGCTCTGGTTTTCAGAGTATGACACCAAAACACCCACCTGATGATATCCTTTCAAGAGCAAAGGCAGCAATTTGCAGAATTCCGCTTCTTTGGGGAAGTGAGAAATTGCTGAGCTGACACCAAGTCCTGCAGTGTCCCTGTCACCTGCAGAGTCACCACATACTCGCCACAGTAGCGGGCATTGTGACAAAGGTTCTATGTCAGCTGGGTGTGGCAGCCAGGCGCCCCCTAGGGGATGGGGAGCCTGTCAGCCCCGGGCCTGTCACTGCCTGCTGTCCCTGCTGTCACCAGCCAGGCCTCTGAAAATTGGTCAAACCATGCCCAGACTTGGGGCCAATTTGCCCCAAAGTCTTGAAAAGACAAGTCGGGAAGAAAGATATGGGACAGAGGGAGAAAGCGAAGGGAGCAGGAGAAAGGGAAGGAAGAATAAAAGGTAGTGTTGGGCTGCAGGAGTGAGATGGAGGAATTGCAGGAAAAGAGGCAGGAAGCAGGAGAGTGAGAGAAAAGGAAAGAAGAGACATGCAGCCAGACGAGGGGTTACTGAGAGAGGATGGGACAGAGAACAGGATGAGTAGGAAATAAGGCAAGGCAAGGACAGGCAAGGCAAGGCAAGGCTGCAGGACATTTTTTTGCTTTATAGTTTCTAACACATTCGTCTTCATACTAGGAGTAGGGCCATAAGGCCGTATGGATTAGGCCCAAACAAAAACACCGGCTACTTCAGACACTTAGACTAAGCCTAAAATACGCAGATTACTCCATAAGGATTGTTTTTATACTGTGCTTCCACAATCTGCTGGCAGTACAAAAAAATAAGCTGCAGATCTCTTAGGCTGAGTCATGGTACTTTGTTGCAGGGACCATGCATATCATGGGAATATTTCACCATTTCTGCTCTGGTTTTCAGAGTATGACACCAAAACACCCACCTGATGATATCCTTTAAAGAGCAGAGGCAGCAACTTGCAGAATTCCGCTTCTTTGGGGAAGTGAGAAATTGCTGAGCTGCCACCAAGTCCTGCAGTGTCCCTGTAACCTGCAGAGTCACCACATACTCGCCACGGTAGCGGGCATTGTGACAAAGGTTCTATGTCAGCTGGGTGTGGCAGCCAGGCGCCCCCTAGGGGATGGGGAGCCTGTCAGCCCCGGGCCTGTCACTGCCTGCTGTCCCTGCTGTCACCAGCCAGGCCTCTGAAAATTGGTCAAACCATGCCCAGACTTGGGGCCAATTTGGCCCAAAGTCTTGAAAAGACAAGTCGGGAAGAAAGATATGGGACAGAGGGAGAAAGCGAAGGGAGTAGGAGAAAGGGAAGGAAGAATAAAAAGTAGTGTTGGGCTGCAGGATTGAGATGGAGGAATTGCAGGAAAAGAGGGAGGAAGTAGGAGAGTGATAGAAAAGGAAAGACGAGACATGCAGCCAGACGAGGGATTAGTGAGAGAGGATGGGACAGAGAACAGGATGAGAAGGAAATAAGGCAAGGCAAGGACAGGCAAGGACAGGCAAAGCAAGGCTAGGCTGCAGGACATTTTTTTGCTTTATATTTTCTAGCACATTCGTCCTCGGACTACGAGGAAAGCCATAAGACCGTATGGATTAGGCCCAAGCAAAAACCCCAGCTACTTGAGACACTTAGACTAAGCCTAAAATACGCAGATTACTCCATAAGGATTGTTTTTATACTGTGCTTCCACAATCTGCTGGCAGTACAGAAAAATAAGCTGCAGACCTCTTAGGCTGAGTCATGGTGCTTTGTTGCAGGGACCATGCATATCATGGGAATAGTTCACCATTTCTGCTCTGGTTTTCAGAGTATGACACCAAAACACCCACCTGATGATATCCTTTCAAGAGCAAAGGCAGCAATTTGCAGAATTCCGCTTATTTGGGGAAGTGAGAAATTGCTGAGCTGACACCAAGTCCTGCAGTGTCCCTGTCACCTGCAGAGTCGCCACATACTCGCCACGGTAGCGGGCATTGTGACAGAGGCTCTATGTCAGCTGGGTGTGGCAGCCAGGCGCCCCCTAGGGGATGGGGAGCCTGTCAGCCCCGGGCCTGTCACTGCCTGCTGTCCCTGCTGTCACCAGCCAGGCCTCTGAAAATTGGTCAAACCATGCCCAGACTTGGGGCCAATTTGGCCCAAAGTCTTGAAAAGACAAGTCAGGAAGAAAGATAGGGACAGAGGGAGAAAGCGGAAGGAGCAGGAGAAAGGGAAGGAAGAATAAAAAGTAGTGTTGGGCTGCAGGAGTGAGATGGAGGAATTGCAGGAAAAGAGGCAGGAAGCAGGAGAGTGAGAGAAAAGGAAAGAAGAGACATGCAGCCAGACGAGGGGTTAGTGAGAGAGGATGGGACAGAGAACAGGATGAGAAGGAAATAAGGCAAGGCAAGGACAGGCAAGGACAGGCAAAGCAAGGCTAGGCTGTAGGACATTTTTTTCTTTATATTTTCTAGCATATTCGTCCTCGGACTACGAGGAAAGCCATAAGACCGTATGGATTAGGCCCAAGCAAATACACCGGCTACTTGAGACACTTAGACTAAGCCTAAAATACGCAGATTTCTCCATAAGGATTTTTTTTTATACTGTGCTTCCACAATCTGCTGGCAGTACAAAAAAATAAGCTGCAGATCTCTTAGGCTGAGTCATGGTGCTTTGTTGCAGGGCCCATGCATACCATGGGAATATTTCACCATTTCTGCTCTGGTTTTCAGAGTATGACACCAAAACACCCACCTGATGATATCCTTTCAAGAGCAAAGGCAGCAATTTGCAGAATTCCGCTTATTTGGGGAAGTGAGAAATTGCTGAGCTGACACCAAGTCCTGCAGTGTCCCTGTCACCTGCAGAGTCACCACATACTCGCCACGGTAGCGGGCATTGTGACAAAGGTTCTATGTCAGCTGGGCGTGGCAGCCAGGCGCCCCCTAGGGGATGGGGAGCCTGTCAGCCCCGGGCCTGTCACTGCCTGCTGTCCCTGCTGTCACCAGTCAGGCCTCTGAAAATTGGTCAAACCATGCCCAGACTTGGGGCCAATTTGGCCCAAAGTCTTGAAAAGACAAGTCGGGAAGAAAGATATGGGACAGAGGGAGAAAGCGAAGGGAGCAGGAGAAAGGGAAGGAAGAATAAAAAGTAGTGTTGGGCTGCAGGAGTGAGATGGAGGAATTGCAGGAAAAGAGGAGGAAGTAGGAGAGTGATAGAAAAGGAAAGACGAGACATGCAGCCAGACGAGGGGTTAGTGAGAGAGGATGGGACAGAGAACAGGATGAGAAGGAAATAAGGCAAGGCAAGGACAGGCAAGGACAGGCAAAGCAAGGCTAGGCTGCAGGACAGTTTTTTGCTTTATATTTTCTAGCACATTCGTCCTCGGACTACGAGGAAAGCCATAAGTCCGTATGGATTAGGCCCAAGCAAAAACCCCAGCTACTTGAGACACTTAGACTAAGCCTAAAATACGCAGATTTCTCCATAAGGATTTTTTTTTATACTGTGCTTCCACAATCTGCTGGCAGTACAAAAAAATAAGCTGCAGATCTCTTAGGCTGAGTCATGGTGCTTTGTTGCAGGGCCCATGCATACCATGGGAATATTTCACCATTTCTGCTCTGGTTTTCAGAGTATGACACCAAAACACCCACCTGAAGATATCCTTTCAAGAGCAAAGGCAGCAATTTGCAGAATTCCGCTTCTTTGGCGAACTGAGAAATTGCTGAGCTGCCACCAAGTCCTGCAGTGTCCCTGTCACCTGCAGAGTCACCACATACTCGCCACGGTAGCGGGCATTGTGACAGAGGCTCTATGTCAGCTGGGTGTGGCAGCCAGGCGCCCCCTAGGGGATGGGGAGCCTGTTAGCCCAGGGCCTGTCACTGCCTGCTGTCCCTGCTGTCACCAGCCAGGCCTCTGAAAATTGGTCAAAGCATGCCCAGACTTGGGGCCTGTTTGGCCCAAAGTCTTGAAAAGACAAGTCAGGAAGAAAGATATGGGACAGAGGGAGAAAGCGGAAGGAGCAGGAGAAAGGGAAGGAAGAATAAAAAGTAGTGTTGGGCTGCAGGAGTGAGATGGAGGAATTGCCATTAAAGAGGCAGGAAGCAGGAGAGTGAGAGAAAAGGAAAGAAGAGACATGCAGCCAGACGAGGGGTTAGTGAGAGAGGATGGGACAGAGAACAGGATGAGAAGGAAATAAGGCAAGGCAAGGACAGGCAAGGACAGGCAAAGAAAGGCTATTCTGCAGGACATTTTTTTGCTTTATATTTTCTAGCACATTCATCTTCAGACTAGGAGTAAGGCCATAAGACCGTATGGATTAGGCCCAAGCAAATACACCGGCTACTTGAGACACTTAGACTAAGCCTAAAATACGCAGATTACTCCATAAGGATTGTTTTTATACTGTGCTTCCACAATCTGCTGGCAGTACAAAAAAATAAGCTGCAGACCTCTTAGGCTGAGTCATGGTGCTTTGTTGCAGGGACCATGCATATCATGGGAATATTTCACCATTTCTGCTCTGGTTTTCAGAGTATGACACCAAAACACCCACCTGATGATATCCTTTCAAGAGCAGAGGCAGCAATTTGCAGAATTCCGCTTCTTTGGGGAACTGAGAAATTGCTGAGCTGCCACCAAGTCCTGCAGTGTCCCTGTCACCTGCAGAGTCTCCACATACTCGCCACGGTAGCGGGCATTGTGACAAAGGTTCTATGTCAGCTGGGTGTGGCAGCCAGGCGCCCCCTAGGGGATGGGGAGCCTGCCAGCCCCGGGCCTGTCACTGCCTGCTGTCCCTGCTGTCACCAGCCAGGCCTCTGAAAATTGGTCAAACCATGCCCAGACTTGGGGCCAATTTGGCCCAAAGTCTAGAAAAGACAAGTCGGGAAGAAAGATATGGGACAGAGGGAGAAAGCGAAGGGAGCAGGAGAAAGGGAAGGAAGAATAAAAAGTAGTGTTGGGCTGCAGGAGTGAGATGGAGGAATTGCAGGAAAAGAGGGAGGAAGTAGGAGAGTGATAGAAAAGGAAAGACGAGACATGCAGCCAGACGAGGGGTTAGTGAGAGAGGATGGGACAGAGAACAGGATGAGAAGGAAATAAGGCAAGGCAAGGACAGGCAAGGACAGGCAAAGCAAGGCTAGGCTGCAGGACATTTTTTTTCTTTATATTTTCTAGCACATTCGTCCTCGGACTACGAGGAAAGCCATAAGACCGTATGAATTAGGCCCAAGCAAATACACCAGCTACTTGAGACACTTAGACTAAGCCTAAAATACGCAGATTACTCAATAAGGATTGTTTTTATACTGTGCTTCCACAATCTGCTGGCATTACAAAAAAATAAGCTGCAGATCTCTTAGGCTGAGTCATGGTGCTTTGTTGCAGGGCCCATGCATACCATGGTAATATTTCACAATTTCTGCTCTGGTTTTCAGAGTATGACACCAAAACACCCACCTGATGATATCCTTCCAAGAGCAAAGGCAGCAATTTGCAGAATTCCGCTTCTTTGGCGAACTGAGAAATTGCTGAGCTGCCACCAAGTCCTGCAGTGTCCCTGTCACCTGCAGAGTCACCACATACTCGCCACGGTAGCGGGCATTGTGACAAAGGTTCTATGTCAGCTGGGTGTGGCAGCCAGGCGCCCCCTAGGGGATGGGGAGCCTGTCAGCCCCGGGCCTGTCACTGCCTGCTGTCCCTGCTGTCACCAGCCAGGCCTCTGAATATTGGTCAAACCATGCCCAGACTTGGGGCCTGTTTGGCCCAAAGTCTTGAAAAGACAAGTCAGGAAGAAAGATATGGGACAGAGGGAGAAAGCGGAAGGAGCAGGAGAAAGGGAAGGAAGAATAAAAAGTAGTGTTGGGCTGCAGGAGTGAGATGGAGGAATTGCCATTAAAGAGGCAGGAAGCAGCAGAGTGAGAGAAAAGGAAAGAAGAGACGTGTAGCCAGACAAGGGGTTAGTGAGAGAGGATGGGACAGAGAACAGGATGACAAGGAAATAAGGCAAGGCAAGGACAGGCAAGGACAGGCAAAGCAAGGCTAGGCTGCAGGACATTTTTTTGCTTTATAGTTTATAACACATTCGTCTTCAGACTAGGAGTAAGGCCATAAGACCATATGGATTAGGCCCAAGCAAAAACCCCAGCTACTTGAGACACTTAGACTAAGCCTAAAATACGCAGATCTCTCCATAAGGATGGTTTTTATACTGTGCTTCCGCAATCTGCTGGCAGTACAAAAAAATAAGCTGCAGACCTCTTAGGCTGAGTCATGGTGCTTTGTTGCAGGGACCATGCATATCATGGGAATATTTCACCATTTCTGCTCTGGTTTTCAGAGTATGACACCAAAACACCCACCTGATGATATCCTTTCAAGAGCAGAGGCAGCAACTTGCAGAATTCCTCTTCTTTGGGGAAGTGAGAAATTGCTGAGCTGCCACCAAGTCCTGCAGTGTCCCTGTCACCTGCAGAGTCACCACATACTCGCCACGGTAGCGGGCATTGTGACAAAGGTTCTATGTCAGCTGGGTGTGGCATATAGGCGCCCCCTAGGGGATGGGGAGCCTGTCAGCCCCGGGCCTGTCACTGCCTGCTGTCCCTGCTGTCACCAGCCAGGCCTCTGAAAATTGGTCAAACCATGCCCAGACTTGGGGCCTGTTTGGCCCAAATTCTTGAAAAGACAAGTCGGGAAGAAAGATATGGGACAGAGGGAGAAAGCGAAGGGAGCAGGAGAAAGGGAAGGAAGAATAAAAAGTAGTGTTGGGCTGCAGGAGTGAGATGGAGGAATTGCAGGAAAAGAGGGAGGAAGTAGGAGAGTGATAGAAAAGGAAAGACGAGACATGCAGCCAGACGAGGGGTTAGTGAGAGAGGATGGGACAGAGAACAGGATGAGAAGGAAATAAGGCAAGGCAAGGACAGGCAAGGACAGGCAAAGCAAGGCTAGGCTGCAGGACAGTTTTTTGCTTTATATTTTCTAGCACATTCGTCCTCGGACTACGAGGAAAGCCATAAGACCGTATGAATTAGGCCCAAGCAAATACACCAGCTACTTGAGACACTTAGACTAAGCCTAAAATACGCAGAGTACTCCATAAGGTTTGTTTTTATACTGTGCTTCCACAATCTGCTGGCATTACATAAAAATAAGCTGCAGATCTCTTAGGCTGAGTCATGGTGCTTTGTTGCAGGGCCCATGCATACCATGGGAATATTTCACCATTTCTGCTCTGGTTTTCAGAGTATGACACCAAAACACCCACCTGAAGATATCCTTTCAAGAGCAAAGGCAGCAATTTGCAGAATTCCGCTTCTTTGGGGAAGTGAGAAATTGCTGAGCTGCCACCGAGTCCTGCAGTGTCCCTGTCACCTGCAGAGTCACTACATACTCGCCACGGTAGCGGGCATTGTGACAAAGGTTCTATGTCAGCTGGGTGTGGCAGCCAGGCGCCCCCTAGGGGATGGGGAGCCTGTCAGCCCCGGGCCTGTCACTGCCTGCTGTCCCTGCTGTCACCAGCCAGGCTTCTGAAAATTGGTCAAAGCATGCCCAGACTTGGGGCCTGTTTGGCCCAAAGTCTTGAAAAGACAAGTCAGGAAGAAAGATATGGGACAGAGGGAGAAAGCGGAAGGAGCAGGAGAAAGGGAAGGAAGAATAAAAAGTAGTGTTGGGCTGCAGGAGTGAGATGGAGGAATTGCCATTAAAGAGGCAGGAAGCAGGAGAGTGAGAGAAAAGGAAAGAAGAGACATGCAGCCAGACGAGGGGTTAGTGAGAGAGGATGGGACAGAGAACAGGATGAGAAGGAAATAAGGCAAGGCAAGGACAGGCAAGGACAGGCAAAGCAAGGCTAGGCTGCAGGACATTTTTTTGCTTTATATATTCTAGTACATTCATCTTCAGACTAGGAGTAAGGCCATAAGACCGTATGGATTAGGCCCAAGCAAATACACCGGCTACTTGAGACACTTAGACTAAGCCTAAAATACGCAGATTTCTCCATAAGGATTTTTTTTATACTGTGCTTCCACAATCTGCTGGCAGTACAAAAAAATAAGCTGCAGATCTCTTAGGCTGAGTCATGGTGCTTTGTTGCAGGGCCCATGCATACCATGGGAATATTTCACCATTTCTGCTCTGGTTTTCAGAGTATGACACCAAAACACCCACCTGAAGATATCCTTTCAAGAGCAAAGGCAGCAATTTGCAGAATTCCGCTTCTTTGGGGAAGTGAGAAATTGCTGAGCTGCCACCGAGTCCTGCAGTGTCCCTGTCACCTGCAGAGTCACTACATACTCGCCACGGTAGCGGGCATTGTGACAAAGGTTCTATGTCAGCTGGGTGTGGCAGCCAGGCGCCCCCTAGGGGATGGGGAGCCTGTCAGCCCCGGGCCTGTCACTGCCTGCTGTCCCTGCTGTCACCAGCCAGGCCTCTGAAAATTGGTCAAAGCATGCCCAGACTTGGGGCCTGTTTGGCCCAAAGTCTTGAAAAGACAAGTCAGGAAGAAAGATATGGGACAGAGGGAGAAAGCGGAAGGAGCAGGAGAAAGGGAAGGAAGAATAAAAAGTAGTGTTGGGCTGCAGGAGTGAGATGGAGGAATTGCCATTAAAGAGGCAGGAAGCAGGAGAGTGATAGAAAAGGAAAGACGAGACATGCAGCCAGACGAGGGGTTAGTGAGAGAGGATGGGACAGAGAACAGGATGAGAAGGAAATAAGGCAAGGCAAGGACAGTCAAGGACAGGCAAAGCAAGGCTAGGCTGCAGGACATTTTTTTGCTTTATATTTTCTAGTACATTCATCTTCAGACTAGGAGTAAGGCCATAAGACCGTATGGATTAGGCCCAAGCAAATACACCGGCTACTTGAGACACTTAGACTAAGCCTAAAATACGCAGATTTCTCCATAAGGATTTTTTTTATACTGTGCTTCCACAATCTGCTGGCAGTACAAAAAAATAAGCTGCAGATCTCTTAGGCTGAGTCATGGTGCTTTGTTGCAGGGCCCATGCATACCATGGGAATATTTCACCATTTCTGCTCTGGTTTTCAGAGTATGACACCAAAACACCCACCTGAAGATATCCTTTCAAGAGCAAAGGCAGCAATTTGCAGAATTCCGCTTCTTTGGGGAAGTGAGAAATTGCTGAGCTGCCACCGAGTCCTGCAGTGTCCCTGTCACCTGCAGAGTCACTACATACTCGCCACGGTAGCGGGCATTGTGACAAAGGTTCTATGTCAGCTGGGTGTGGCAGCCAGGCGCCCCCTAGGGGATGGGGAGCCTGTCAGCCCCGGGCCTGTCACTGCCTGCTGTCCCTGCTGTCACCAGCCAGGCTTCTGAAAATTGGTCAAAGCATGCCCAGACTTGGGGCCTGTTTGGCCCAAAGTCTTGAAAAGACAAGTCGGGAAGAGAGATATGGGACAGATGGAGAAAGCGAAGGGAGCAGGAGAAAGGGAAGGAAGAATAAAAAGTAGTGTTGGGCTACAGGAGTGAGATGGAGGAATTGCCATTAAAGAGGCAGGAAGCAGGAGAGTGAGAGAAAAGGAAAGAAGAGACATGCAGCCAGACGAGGGGTTAGTGAGAGAGGATGGGACAGAGAACAGGATGAGAAGGAAATAAGGCAAGGCAAGGACAGGTAAAGACAGGCAAGGCAACGCTAGGTTGCAGGAAATTTTTTTGCTTTATAGTTTCAGGCACATTCGTCTTCAGAAGAGGAGGAAAGCCAGAGGACCGTATGGATTAGGCCCAAAATAAACCCATGCTACTTGAGACACTTAGACTAAGCCTAAAATACGCAGATCTCTCCATAAGTATGGTTTTTATACTGTACTTCCAAAATATGCAGGCAATACACGAAAACAAGCTGGAGATATCCTTAGGCTGAGTCATAGTGCTTTGGTGCAGGGACCATGCATATCATGGGAATATTTCACCATTTCTACTCTGTTTTTCAGTGTATTACACCAAAACACCCACCTGATGATATCCTTTCAAGAGCAAAGGCAGCAATTTGCAGAATTCCGCTCCTTTGGGGAAGTGAGAAATTGCCGAACTGACACCAAGTCCTGCAGTGTCCCTGTCACCTGCAGAGTCACCACATACTCGCCACGGCAGCGGGCATTGTGACAAAGGTTCTATGTCAGCTGGGTGTGGCAGCCAGGCGCCCACTAGCGGATGGGGAGGCTGTCAAGCCCGGGCCTGTCACTGCCCGCTGTCCCTGCTGTCACCAGCCAGGCCTCTGAAAACTTGTAAAACCATGCCCAGACTTGTGGCCACTTTGGCCCAAAGTCTAGAAAAGACAAGTCGGGAAGAGAGATATGGGACAGAGGGAGAAAGCGAAGGGAGCAGGAGAAAGGGAAGGAAGAATAAAAAGTACTGTTGGGCTGCAGGAGTGATATGGAGGAATTGCAAGAAAAGAGGCAAGAAGCAGGAGAGTGAGAGAAAAGGGAAGAAGAGACATGTAGCCAGACGAGGGGTTAGTGAGAGAGGATGGGACAGAGATCAGGATGAGAAAGAAATAAGGCAAGGCAAGGCAAGGACAGGTAAGGACAGGAAAGGCAACGCTAGGTTGCAAGACATTTTTTTGCTTTATAGTTTCAGGCACATTCGTCTTCAAACGAGGAGGAAACCCAGAGGACCGTACGGATTAGGCCCAAACAAAAACCCCAGCTACCTGAGACACTTAGACTAAGCCTAAAATACGCAGATCTCTCCATAAGGATGGGTTTTATACTGTATTTTCACAATATGCAGGCAATACAAGAAAACAAGCTGCAGATCTCCTTCGGCTGAGTCATAGTGCTTTGGTGCGGGGACCATGCATATCATGGGAATATTTCACCATTTCTACTCTGTTTTTCAGTGTATTACACCAAAACACCCATCTGATGACATCCTTTCAAGAGCAAAGGCAGCAATTTGCAGAATTCCGCTTCTTTGGGGAAGTGAGAAATTGCTGAGCTGCCACCAAGTCCTGCAGTGTCCCTGTCACCTGCAGAGTCACCACATACTCGCGACGGTAGCGGGCATTGTGACAAAGGTTCTATGTCAGCTGGGTGTGGCAGCCAGGCGCCCCCTAGGGGATGGGGAGCCTGTCAGCCCCGGGCCTGTCACTGCCTGCTGTCCCTGCTGTCACCAGCCAGGCCTCTGAAAATTGGTCAAACCATGCCCAGACTTGGGGCCAATTTGGCCCAAAGTCTTGAAAAGACAAGTCGGGAAGAAAGATATGGGACATAGGGAGAAAGCGAAGGGAGCAGGAGAAAGGGAAGGAAGAATAAAAAGTAGTGTTGGGCTGCAGGAGTGAGATGGAGGAATTGCCATTAAAGAGGCAGGAAGCAGGAGAGTGAGAGAAAAGGAAAGAAGAGACATGCAGCCAGACGAGGGGTTAGTGAGAGAGGATGGGACAGAGAACAGGATGAGAAGGAAATAAGGCAAGGCAAGGACAGGCAAGGACAGGCAAAGCAAGGCTAGACTGCAGGACATTTTTTCGCTTTATAGTTTCTAGCACATTCGTCTTCAGACTAGGAGTAAGGCCATAAGACCGTATGGATTAGGCCCAAGCAAAAACCCCAGCTAGTTGAGACACTTAGATTAAACCTAAATTACGCAGATCTCTCCATAAGGATGTTTTTTATACTGGGCTTCCACAATCTGCTGACAGTACAAAAAAATAAGCTGCAGATCCCCTTAGGCTGAGTCATGGTGCTTTGGTGCAGGGACCATGCATATCATGGGAATATTTCACTGTTTCTGCTCTGGTTTTCAGTGTATGACACCAAAACACCCACCTTACGACATCCTATCAAGAGCAAAGGCAGCAATTTGCAGAAGGCAGCAATTCGCAGAATTCCGCTTCTTTGGGGAAGTGAGAAATGGCAGAGTTGACACCAAGTCCTGCAGTGTCCCTGTCACCTGCAGAGTCACCACATACTCGCCATGGTAGCGGGCATTGTGACAAAGGTTCTATGTCAGCTGGGTGTGGCAGCCAGGCGCCCCCTAGGGGATGGGGAGCCTGTCAGCCCCGGGCCTGTCACTGCCTGCTGTCAATGCTGTGACCAGCCAGGCCTTTGAAAACTTGTCAAACAATGCCCAGACTTGGGGCCAGTTTGGCCCAAAGTCTCCAAGACACAAGTCGGGAAGAAAGATATGGGACAGAGGGAGAAAGCGAAGGGAGCAGGAGAAACGGAAGGAAGAATAAAAAGTAGTGTTGGGCTGCAGGAGTGAGATGGAGGAATTGCCATTAAAGAGGCAGGAAGCAGGAGAGTGAGAGAAAAGGAAAGAGGAGTCATGCAGCCAGACGAGGGGTTAGTGAGAGAGGATGGGACATAGAACAGGATGAGAAGGAAATAAGGCAAGGCAAGGACAGGCAAGGACAGGCTAGGCTGCAGGACATTTTTTTGCTTTATAGTTTCTAGCACATTCGTCTTCAGACTAGGAGTAAGGCCATAAGACCGTATGGATTAGGCCCAAGCAAAAACCCCAGCTACTTGAGACACTTAGACTAAGCCTCAAATACGCAGATCTCTCCATAAGGATGGTTTTTATACTGTGCTTCCACAATCTGCTGTCAGTACAAAAAAATAAGCTGCAGATCTCCTTAGGCTGAGTCATGGTGCTTTGGTGCATGGACCATGCATATCATGGGAATATTTCACCATTTCTACTCTGGTTTTCAGTGTATGACACCAAAACACCCACCTGATGATATCCTTTCAAGAGCAAAGGCAGCAATTTGCAGAATTCTGCTTCTTTGGTGAACTGAGAAATTGCTGAGCTGCCACCAAGTCCTGCAGTGTCCCTGTCACCTGCAGAGTCACCACATACTCGCCATGGTAGAGGGCATTGTGGCAAAGGTTCTATGTCAGCTGGGTGTGGCAGCCAGGCGCCCCCTAGGGGATGGGGAGCCTGTCAGCCCCGGGCCTGTCACTGCCTGCTGTCCCTGCTGTCACCAGCCAGGCCTCTGAAAATTGGTCAAAGCATGCCCAGACTTGGGGCCAGTTTGACCCAAAGTCTTGAAAATACAAGTCAGGAAGAAAGATATGGGACAGAGGGAGAAAGCGGAAGGAGCAGGAGAAAGGGAAGGAAGAATAAAAAGTAGTGTTGGGCTGCAGGAGTGAGATGGAGGAATTGCCATTAAAGAGGCAGGAAGCAGGAGAGTGAGAGAAAAGGAAAGAAGAGACATGCAGCCAGACGAGGGGTTAGTGAGAGAGGATGGGACAGAGAACAGGATGAGAAGGAAATAAGGCAAGGCAAGGACAGGCAAGGACAGGCAAAGCAAGGCTAGACTGCAGGACATTTTTTCGCTTTATAGTTTCTAGCACATTCGTCTTCAGACTAGGAGTAAGGCCATAAGACCGTATGGATTAGGCCCAAGCAAAAACCCCAGCTAGTTGAGACACTTAGATTAAACCTAAATTACGCAGATCTCTCCATAAGGATGTTTTTTATACTGGGCTTCCACAATCTGCTGACAGTACAAAAAAATAAGCTGCAGATCCCCTTAGGCTGAGTCATGGTGCTTTGGTGCAGGGACCATGCATATCATGGGAATATTTCACTGTTTCTGCTCTGGTTTTCAGTGTATGACACCAAAACACCCACCTTACGACATCCTATCAAGAGCAAAGGCAGCAATTTGCAGAAGGCAGCAATTCGCAGAATTCCGCTTCTTTGGGGAAGTGAGAAATGGCAGAGTTGACACCAAGTCCTGCAGTGTCCCTGTCACCTGCAGAGTCACCACATACTCGCCATGGTAGCGGGCATTGTGACAAAGGTTCTATGTCAGCTGGGTGTGGCAGCCAGGCGCCCCCTAGGGGATGGGGAGCCTGTCAGCCCCGGGCCTGTCACTGCCTGCTGTCAATGCTGTGACCAGCCAGGCCTTTGAAAACTTGTCAAACAATGCCCAGACTTGGGGCCAGTTTGGCCCAAAGTCTCCAAGACACAAGTCGGGAAGAAAGATATGGGACAGAGGGAGAAAGCGAAGGGAGCAGGAGAAACGGAAGGAAGAATAAAAAGTAGTGTTGGGCTGCAGGAGTGAGATGGAGGAATTGCCATTAAAGAGGCAGGAAGCAGGAGAGTGAGAGAAAAGGAAAGAGGAGTCATGCAGCCAGACGAGGGGTTAGTGAGAGAGGATGGGACATAGAACAGGATGAGAAGGAAATAAGGCAAGGCAAGGACAGGCAAGGACAGGCTAGGCTGCAGGACATTTTTTCGCTTTATAGTTTCTAGCACATTCGTCTTCAGACTAGGAGTAAGGCCATAAGACCGTATGGATTAGGCCCAAGCAAAAACCCCAGCTACTTGAGACACTTAGACTAAGCCTCAAATACGCAGATCTCTCCATAAGGATGGTTTTTATACTGTGCTTCCACAATCTGCTGTCAGTACAAAAAAATAAGCTGCAGATCTCCTTAGGCTGAGTCATGGTGCTTTGGTGCATGGACCATGCATATCATGGGAATATTTCACCATTTCTACTCTGGTTTTCAGTGTATGACACCAAAACACCCACCTGATGATATCCTTTCAAGAGCAAAGGCAGCAATTTGCAGAATTCTGCTTCTTTGGTGAACTGAGAAATTGCTGAGCTGCCACCAAGTCCTGCAGTGTCCCTGTCACCTGCAGAGTCACCACATACTCGCCATGGTAGAGGGCATTGTGGCAAAGGTTCTATGTCAGCTGGGTGTGGCAGCCAGGCGCCCCCTAGGGGATGGGGAGCCTGTCAGCCCCGGGCCTGTCACTGCCTGCTGTCCCTGCTGTCACCAGCCAGGCCTCTGAAAATTGGTCAAAGCATGCCCAGACTTGGGGCCAGTTTGGCCCAAAGTCTTGAAAATACAAGTCAGGAAGAAAGATATGGGACAGAGGGAGAAAGCGGAAGGAGCAGGAGAAAGGGAAGGAAGAATAAAAAGTAGTGTTGGGCTGCAGGAGTGAGATGGAGGAATTGCCATTAAAGAGGCAGGAAGCAGGAGAGTGAGAGAAAAGGAAAGAAGAGACATGCAGCCAGACGAGGGGTTAGTGAGAGAGGATGGGACAGAGAACAGGATGAGAAGGAAATAAGGCAAGGCAAGGACAGGCAAGGACAGGCAAAGCAAGGCTAGTCTGCAGGACATTTTTTTGCTTTATATTTTCTAGTACATTCATCTTCAGACTAGGAGTAAGGCCATAAGACCGTATGGATTAGGCCCAAGCAAATACACCGGCTACTTGAGACACTTAGACTAAGCCTAAAATACGCAGATTTCTCCATAAGGATTTTTTTTATACTGTGCTTCCACAATCTGCTGGCAGTACAAAAAAATAAGCTGCAGATCTCTTAGGCTGAGTCATGGTGCTTTGTTGCAGGGCCCATGCATACCATGGGAATATTTCACCATTTCTGCTCTGGTTTTCAGAGTATGACACCAAAACACCCACCTGAAGATATCCTTTCAAGAGCAAAGGCAGCAATTTGCAGAATTCCGCTTCTTTGGGGAACTGAGAAATTGCTGAGCTGACACCAAGTCCTGCAGTGTCCCTGTCACCTGCAGAGTCACCACATACTCGCCAAGGTAGCGGGCATTGTGACAAAGGTTCTATGTCAGCTGGGTGTGGCAGCCAGGCGCCCCCTAGGGGATGGGGAGCCTGTAAGCCCCGGGCCTGTCACTGCCGGCAGTCCCTGCTGGGACCAGCCAGGCCTCTGAAAACATGTCAAACAATGCCCAGACTTGGGGCCAGTTTGGCCCAAAGTCTCCAAGAGACAAGTTGGGAAGAAAGATATGGGACAGAGGGAGAAAGCGAAGGGAGCAGAATTAAGGGAAGGAAGAATAAAAAGTAGTGTTGGGCTGCAGGAGTGAGATGGAGGAATTGCAGGAAAAGAGGCATGAAGCAGGAGAGTGAGAGAAAAGGAAAGAAGAGACATGCAGCCAGACGAGGGGTTAGTGAGAGAGGATGGGACAGAGAACAGGATGAGAAGGAAATAAGGCAAGGCAAGGACAGGCAAGGACAGGCAAAGCAAGGCTAGACTGCAGGACATTTTTTCGCTTTATAGTTTCTAGCACATTCGTCTTCAGACTAGGAGTAAGGCCATAAGACCGTATGGATTAGGCCCAAGCAAAAACCCCAGCTAGTTGAGACACTTAGATTAAACCTAAATTACGCAGATCTCTCCATAAGGATGTTTTTTATACTGGGCTTCCACAATCTGCTGACAGTACAAAAAAATAAGCTGCAGATCCCCTTAGGCTGAGTCATGGTGCTTTGGTGCAGGGACCATGCATATCATGGGAATATTTCACTGTTTCTGCTCTGGTTTTCAGTGTATGACACCAAAACACCCACCTTACGACATCCTATCAAGAGCAAAGGCAGCAATTTGCAGAA
This sequence comes from Columba livia, assembly GCF_036013475.1. Lineage (NCBI taxonomy): Eukaryota > Metazoa > Chordata > Aves > Columbiformes > Columbidae > Columba > Columba livia. Next base: position 1,118,200 of record NW_027043009.1, on the reverse strand, counting down.
GGCAGCAATTCGCAGAATTCCGCTTCTTTGGGGAAGTGAGAAATGGCAGAGTTGACACCAAGTCCTGCAGTGTCCCTGTCACCTGCAGAGTCACCACATACTCGCCATGGTAGCGGGCATTGTGACAAAGGTTCTATGTCAGCTGGGTGTGGCAGCCAGGCGCCCCCTAGGGGATGGGGAGCCTGTCAGCCCCGGGCCTGTCACTGCCTGCTGTCAATGCTGTGACCAGCCAGGCCTTTGAAAACTTGTCAAACAATGCCCAGACTTGGGGCCAGTTTGGCCCAAAGTCTCCAAGACACAAGTCGGGAAGAAAGATATGGGACAGAGGGAGAAAGCGAAGGGAGCAGGAGAAACGGAAGGAAGAATAAAAAGTAGTGTTGGGCTGCAGGAGTGAGATGGAGGAATTGCCATTAAAGAGGCAGGAAGCAGGAGAGTGAGAGAAAAGGAAAGAGGAGTCATGCAGCCAGACGAGGGGTTAGTGAGAGAGGATGGGACATAGAACAGGATGAGAAGGAAATAAGGCAAGGCAAGGACAGGCAAGGACAGGCTAGGCTGCAGGACATTTTTTCGCTTTATAGTTTCTAGCACATTCGTCTTCAGACTAGGAGTAAGGCCATAAGACCGTATGGATTAGGCCCAAGCAAAAACCCCAGCTACTTGAGACGCTTAGACTAAGCCTCAAATACGCAGATCTCTCCATAAGGATGGTTTTTATACTGTGCTTCCACAATCTGCTGTCAGTACAAAAAAATAAGCTGCGGATATCCTTAGGCTGAGTCATGGTGCTTTGGTGCAGGGACCATGCATATCATGGGAATATTTCACCATTTCTGCTCTGGTTTTCAGTGTATGACACCAAAACACCCACCTGATGATATCCTTTCAAGAGCAAAGGCAGCAATTTGCAGAATTCCGCTTCTTTGGGGAAGGGAGAAATTGCTGAGCTGCCACCAAGTCCTGCAGTGTCCCTGTCACCTGCAGAGTCACCACATACTCGCCACGGTAGCGGGCATTGTGACAAAGGTTCTATGTCAGCTGGGTGTGGCAGCCAGGCACCCCTTAGGGGATGGGGAGCCTGTCAGCCCCGGGCCAGTCACTGCCTGCTGTCCCTGCTGTCACCAGCCAGGCCTCTGAAAACTGGTCAAACCATGCCCAGACTTGGGGCCAATTTGGCCCAAAATCTCTAACAGACAAGTTGGGAAGAAAGATATGGGACAGAGGGAGAAAGCGAAGGGAGCAGGAGAAAGAGAAGGAAGAATAAAAAGTAGTGTTGGGCTGCAGGAGTGAGATGGAGGAATTGCCATTAAAGAGGCAGGATGCAGGAGAGTGAGAGAAAAGGAAAGAAGAGACATGCAGCCAGACGAGGGGTTAGTGAGAAAGGATGGGACAGAGAACAGGATGAGAAGGTAATAAGGCAAGGGAAGGACAGGCAAGGACAGGCAAAGCAAGGCTAGGCTGCAGGACATTTTTTCGCTTTATAGTTTCTAGCACATACGTCTTCAGACTAGGAGTAAGGCCATAAGACCGTATGGATTAGGCCCAAGCAAAAACCCCAGCTACTTGAGACGCTTCGACTAAGCCTAAAATACGCAGATCTCTCCATAAGGATGGTTTTTATACTGTGCTTCCACAATCTGCTGGCAGTACAAAAAAATAAGCTGCAGATCTCCTTAGGCTGAGACATGGTGCTTTGGTGCAGGAACCATGCATATCACGGGAATATTTCAACATTTCTGCTCTGGTTTTCAGAGTATGACACCAAAACACCCACCTGATGATATCCTTTCAAGAGCAAAGGCAGCAATTTGCAGAATTCCGCTTCTTTGGGGAAGGGAGAAATTGCTGAGCTGCCACCAAGTCCTGCAGTGTCCCTGTCACCTGCAGAGTCACCACATACTCGCCACGGTAGCGGGCATTGTGACAAAGGTTCTATGTCAGCTGGGTGTGGCAGCCAGGCACCCCCTAGGGGATGGGGAGCCTGTCAGCCCCGGGCCTGTCACTGCCTGCTGTCCCTGCTGTCACCAGCCAGGCCTCTGAAAACTGGTCAAACCATGCCCAGACTTGGGGCCAATTTGGCCCAAAGTCTTGAAAAGACAAGTCGGGAAGAAAGATATGGGACAGAGGGAGAAAGCGAAGGGAGCAGGAGAAAGAGAAGGAAGAATAAAAAGTAGTGTTGGGCTGCAGGAGTGAGATGGAGGAATTGCAGGAAAAGAGGCAGGAAGCAGGAGAGTGAGAGAAAAGGAAAGAAGAGACATGCAGCCAGACGAGGGGTTAGTGAGAGGAGATTGGAGAGAGAACAGGATGAGAAGGTAATAAGGCAAGGCAAGGACAGGCAAGGACAGGCAAAGCAAGGCTAGGCTGCAGGACATTTTTTCGCTTTATAGTTTCTAGCACATACGTCTTCAGACTAGGAGTAAGGCCATAAGACCGTATGGATTAGGCCCAAGCAAAAACCCCAGCTACTTGAGACGCTTCGACTAAGCCTAAAATACGCAGATCTCTCCATAAGGATGGTTTTTATACTGTGCTTCCACAATCTGCTGGCAGTACAAAAAAATAAGCTGCAGATCTCCTTAGGCTGAGACATGGTGCTTTGGTGCAGGAACCATGCATATCATGGGAATATTTCACCATTTCTGCTCTGGTTTTCAGAGTATGACTCCAAAACACCCACCTGATGACATCGTTTCAAGAGCAATTTGCAGAATTCCGCTTCTTTGGGGAAGTGAGAAATTGCTGAGCTAACACCAAACCTGCAGTGTCCCTTTCACTTGCAGAGTCACCACATACTCGCCAAGGTAGCGGGCATTGTGACAAAGGTTCTATGTCAGCTGGGTGTGGCAGCAAGGCGACCCTAGGTGATGGGGAGCCTGTCAGCCCCGGGCCTGTCACTGCCTGCTGTCCCTGCTGTCACCAGCCAGGCCTCTGAAAACAGGTCAAACCATGCCAAGACTTGGGGCCAATTTGGCCCATAGTGTCCAACAGACAAGTCGGGAAGAATCATGTGGGACAGAGGGAGAAAGCGAAGGGAGCAGGAGAAAGGGAAGGAAGAATAAGAAGTAGTGTTGGGCTGCAGGAGTGAGATGGAGGAATTGCAGGAAAATAGGCAGGAAGGAAGTGAATGAGAGAAAAGGAAAGAAGAGACATGCAGCCAGACAGGGGGTTAGTGAGAGAGGATGGGACAGAGAACAGGATGAGAAGGAAATAAGGCAAGGCAAGGACCGACAAGGACAGACAAGGCAAGGCTAGGCTGCAGGACATTTTTTTGCTTTGTAGTTTCTAGCACATTCGTCTTCAGACAAGGAGGAAATCCACAAGACCGTATGGATTAGGCCCAAAAAAAAAAACCCAGCTACTTGAGACACTTAGACTAAGCCTAAAATACGAATATCTCTCCATAAGGATGGTTTTTATACTGTACTTCCACAATCTGCTGACAGTACAAAAAAATAAGCTGCATATCTCCTTATGCTGAGTCATAGTGCAGTGGGGCAGGGACCATGCATATCATGGGAATATTTCTCCATTTCTGCTCTGGTTTTCCGTGTATTACACCAGAAACACCCACCTGATGACATCCTTTCAAGAGCAAAGCCAGCAATTTGCAGAATTCCGCTTTTTTGGGGAAGTAAGACATTGCTGAGCTGACACCAAGTCCTGCAGTGTCCCTGTCACCCGCAGAGTCACCGTATCCTCGCCACGCTAGCAGGCATTGTGACAAAGGTTCTATGTCATCTGGGTGTGGCAGCCAAGCTCCCCCTACGGGATGAGGAGCCTGTCAGCCCCGGGCCTGTCACTGCCTGCTGTCCCTGCTGTCACCAGCCAGGCCTCTGAAAACTTGTCAAACCATGCCCAGACGTGGGGCCAGTTTGGTCCGAAGTCTCCCACAGACAAGTCGAGAGGAACGATATGGGACATAGGGAGAAAGCGAAGGGAGCAGGAGAAAGGGAAGGAAGAATAAAAAGTAGTGTTTGGCTGCAGGAGTGAAATGGAGGAAATGCAATAAAAGAGGTAGGAAGCAGGAGAGTGAGAGAAAAGGAACGAAGAGACATGCAGCCAGACGAGGGTTTAATGAGAGAGAATGGGACAGAGAACAGGATGAGGAAATAAGGCAAGGCAAGGACAGGCAAGGACAGGCAAGGCAAGCCTAGGCTGCAAGACATTTTTTGGCTTTATAGTTTCTAGCACATTCTTCTTCAGACTAGGAGGAAAACCATAAGACCGTATGGATTAGGCCCAAGCAAAAACCCCAGCTACTTGAGACATTTAGACTAAGCCTAAAATACAAAGATCTCTCCATAAGAATGGTTTTTATACTGTACTTCCACAATCTGCAGGCAGTACAAAAAAATAAGCTGCAGGTCTCCTTAGGCTGAGTCATGGTGCTTTGGGGCGGGGATCATGCATATCATGGGCATATTTCACTATTACTGGTCTGGTTTTCAGCGTATTACACCGAAACACCCACCTGATGACATCCTTTCAAGAGCAAAGGTTCGCGGTTGAGGCGTACAAACGACATGGACCAAGTTCTTTCAAGATGAAAGTAATAGATGCCATTTATTGCTACAAGTGCATTTTTATACAATTCTACCAGTTCATGTGTCTTTTCAATATTGGTTACAAGTTTCAGCACTGACATCTCATTGGTTAATTTTTCTATCATCCATGTTATTCTTCTATCCCCTTCTTTCTCACGGGTACATCTCTCCTCTCTCCGGATACTCCTTTACTCCCATCCTTCTCAAGGGTAAATCTTAATATCTCAAGGCTGATCTCTACTCTCATATTTTCTGTCAAGGATTCCACAGACCCGCTGCAGTTTCCCACAATTCCCCCTTTTTTTATTTTTGCTAAAAATGCTGCCCTCATTGTCCACTGCAGGGCCCTTTGCAGCAGAGAAATCATGCATGGCAACATTAGTAACACAACCACAACAACCATCAAAATGATCAGTCCTGTTTTCACTACTGATAACAACCATCCTAGAAACCCTCAACCACTAATCAATTTATTTAACAAATCCCATCGAAGTCTTCACACCCGTGTCCTTGAGCTAATAACAAAAAATCTATCGCGACCCCACTCTGCCATGTGGCATGTCTTACAGAATGTACATCTAGAAAAAGTCCACTTAAAGCCTTTTAAGTTCTGTTAGCTTGCTTAACTAGTCAGCATCCTAATTTTCTAAAATATTTAAAGCTTTTAGCTGTGCCAACACCAGATACAAGAGATTCTAAAACCCTTAACCTTGAACCCCAAAAATCTACATTATCATCACATTTTGACTCATATACACGCAAAAAGTGTTTTTCTCGTCTTGCTCTTCTGTGATCTATTATCTATTATACATTGGGCGTTAAGAGAGTTAATAGTCCCAAAATACACAGTCCTTCAACAGCATTAGAAGGAATTCCTGGTCAGGCTCTATCTCCACAGATCAAGAATACACCATACAGGAGGTTTTGGGGTCGCTGTTCCCACATTATCAATGACATCCCTTGGATTCTTCTGCGAGCCATTACACCATTGAGTTTCATTTCTATAGTCACCAAAGGTAGAATTAACATTTTGCAGTTTTATTCATTCATTTTCTCGTATATTGTTCTGACACTTTTCACAAACCAGGTTGATACAAGTGTCCATGGGCATAGATGCCAGCAATTCCAGTTCCTGTGGTTCAATGTCTATTTCCGGGAGACAGTTAATCCAAAGTGCCATGTTAGTATTATTACAGTTTGTTGCAATGCCTCTGCACCAACCTCTATTTCGAAACAGTTGTGTGATGCTGCTGTAGTCATCAAGGGGGATGCCAACCAAGCATGTGTGGAACGGGTTTTCCAGAGATGCCATAGCTAGGCATATGGAGTCCTGGTCAGTCATGTTGGTTAAAGTACTCCACATGTTAGTCTTTCTCTGTGCGGGCATCCAAAACACAGCAGCTGCAACAATCATTGTCAGGAAGATAACACAGGTTTCACATTTCGTGCTGGCAACCATTGCGGCCCTTGATCTGTAAAGACATAAGCATAGCCTCTCCCCCAGGTTATCAATTGATGTGGCCTTTTCCATTGACCATTAACTAGTGATTTGGCCATAACTAATGTAGGTTCTTTCTGATTTAGCATGGTTTTGGGTCACACTTGCAAAGTATTTCATCACATACAATGCTTTTGACAATAGGTGTTGTGGTGTTTTCCCTACTTCTCCCCCCTTTTTGTTTAAAAAAGAACAGAACCAAAACAAAAAACACAGTTCAGAAGGAGATACGTGCATTGGACCTTGACTACGTACTCAGAATCACAAATCAAATTTAGAGGTTCCTCCTTAAAAAGCTCTAAGTAATGTAAAGCTGTGTCAAGTTCTGCTAATTGGGTTGAACCTTCAATAATTTTTACAGAATGATGCCAATTGTTATCTTCACACCAAACCACTACAGCTTTATGGGACTTCCCAGAACCAGCAACAAAAACTTTGCAAGTATGTAGGATCAGACCAAATACAAGTATGGCCTATGACCTGATGTGAAAGACTTGCAGGTTCTGCAGCAATTTACATTTTACATTTATGCATGCCAAAAGCTGTGCTGTTAAGAAAACCAGCTAGTGCAATTTACAAAGACATAGATTACAAATAAAATTAAAAAATCAGAATTACATTTCACAAATGGTACATATATGACAAAAGGATCATGGCCTATTGAAACTTAAATTCATTCCCTGCTTTTCTTGATCAGAGTAAAAAGCAGTATATCAGTCTGCTAGCAATCTCATCATACTGTTCCACAATAGCCACAGGTTGTTTCTATGTTGTAGCTATAAATAGACAAATCTGCAAGTCCAATTGAATGCAGTCAGCCTGTAAAGTTGTCATAAATTTATTCCTCAAAGTTTCCAACTCCATTTTGGCTGTCATATTTATTGGATATTGTTTTCCCTTACCAGATCGAAGTCCTGTTTCAGATCAATCAGTGTAGTATTTGCTTTATCGAAACATTGGCTGTTAATACTAGTGGAAATACAACATTTGAAATTTCCTTGGAGATTTCTCACTTGCAGCAAGCAGATATGCGCCATCCAAGCAGCTTCTTGTAGGCCATGCAACTAAACAGAATTCTCAGAAAACGTTATTTGAGCTTACAATTTACTTAACAAATCTTAACCTAAGAGAAGTATAGGAGTTTCTAACAACTATAAGAATTCATGTATTTAAACTTTGTTCCAAATATGGCATTCTATTGGTCTCAAAAAACGGACTTTCTTTCATTCTCTCTCATGACCTCAAAAACTAGCACAGTGAATTTACTAAGAAGTCACTTACAACTAATTACCACAGAATAAGTCTATTAACAAATTTTTGGTTTAGTTTTCCAGTTTCATTAGAACTATGGGTCTGCTAAGGATGCCTTTAAACTTCACCCTCGGACTGCTCCATTCAGTATTACATCGCTGCAGTGGCGGGGAGAGAGAACCCCCCTTTCACTGCTTTAAAAGCAGGCAGCCAGATTTTTCCAGTTGTTTTTTCTTTCTGTGCAGTGTAGATATAACCAAGGTCACGCAGCTGGCATACTGGCTGGTATGAAGTAGGAGGTTCTGGGAAACTTCTCAGTTACAATGAGCTGCACACAGGCCTGGGATATTTTGCTCTTTTGTTTACCCATTTCATTCCAACTACAAATTTCAAGTAGCTCAGAAATAGTTACATTCCTTAGCTTCATTTACGTTTTACAATTTAGAGGTGTCAAAAAACAGTATAAACCAGTATAATAAACATAAATCCATTAGTCTATTTTCCTAGATCCAAATCAGTTAATATTCTAGCAATTTTTAAATACAACCTCTTCCAAATTCACAGCTATCATAGCATTTTAACAATTTAAATGCTTTTCTAACAATATAAGCGATTACTTTAATGTGTAAGGATGCATCCTAAGGGGGAGCAAGGTGGAATTTTAGCAGTGGAACCGGTTCACATTTTGTAATTATCTCCCCAAACAAGATTCTTTTGGTACCAAATATGAATATGCAAACTAAAATACTGAGCTCAGATGTGAAAACCATATACCAAGTTCAAATAAGCAGATGGATCACAGTTACACCAATTTAAGACAATATCTCAATTTTTTGCATTGCACCTTTGGGCTGCCTACTGCTCAGCCAGGTGGAGGTACCTCTGGGTCTCCCTGACAAAAAAAGTCAGTGCGCACTGGAGCCCCATCGGCCCCCGCAGCGAGCTGGACTGGGCAAGGCCTTTTTTGTTTTATTTTGTTTTGTTTTAGTGTCTCATCTGGTGCGCCACAGCTGTTATGCCAAAACCAGGATTCTTTACATGATGTGCATACGGAAAAACCAAATCCAGCACACCGAGATGAGACACAGCCTGTCACAGAGTTGCGCAAGTCTGAATGCCGGAATAAAGGTAGCATGCTAGAGAAAAGAAAAAAAAATAACAGCTACTACACACAAAATTTTACCATCACATTCACGCAGTAAAGAACTAAATTACTTATGATCTTCTGTATTATCACAAAACACACATTTTGAATCAACGGATTCTCATAATTTAACAGACTGTAAACTTATCGTACCATATAATAAAGACCTACCAAAATTGCACCATGCTTAAACCGATACCCACAAAGAAAACAGGTTAATGAGGGAAGCATCTTGCAGACTTCAGCAAGTTTACTGTGACATGTGTGTTATCAGTTAACTCTCTCTCAGCTTGTTGACGTTCAAATCGTTCCAGCTGTAAAACTGTCTGTAATGATCTAATGATCTCTTGTAGAGATTTATTTTGTCCTGCTCTTCTCATCTTAAAAACAACATTAATTGCAACAAAATTCTATTCTCCGGACACTTTTCCCAATCATTTAACGTAAACAGCAGCGAACACTGATTTCAGTATTTAACAAGATCTTCCTTCCTCATAATTCCGAGTGCTTTCCTAAGTTTTAAAACACCTCCCAATACTGATTTTTCAGGAACACAACTGAAAACAATTATTCCTGACCCCGTCTTGCAAGTAAAACCTTGACAATGGGGAGGGAGGGGGAGAAAACACAGGGTGCTTGCAGCACGACTGGGAAAAATGGGGACAGAGTTTTACGGCGCACTGAAAAACAACTAGTAAAACAATTAACTCACATTCCTGACAAGCTGCTTGATTTTCAGAGAGGCAATACACAGAAGCACATAATATGTACTGTAAAACTTGCAGATAACACATCGGTAGCAAGCATTAGCATTCTCTACTGCTAATTTCAACATTAGTGCTTCCTTAACTTCTAAGTTTTCAACCTGCTTATTGACGGCCTCTTGAAGATGGTCAATAAATTGCATGTAATTCTCACTGGGACCCTGATCAATAGTTGCAATTGATTTGGCTGCATTGTTGGTTTCAGGCACCCTTATCATAGCTTGATATGCGAGGTCTGGTGACTGCCTCAGGATTTCAGAAAGTTATCGTGCCTGTAGTTGTTGTGTGTCAATTAGTGTCTCTTCCAGAAACACACGGGGTCCCGTGGTTTAACTGTAACTGAAAATGGGGGTAAATCCCAGCTTTTTGGTAAGTTCAGTTTACGCTCTGAAACTCCACCCCCACCCTCAGGAATTCGCTTTTTAGCAGCGTGGGAGGGAGGCGGGGGCAGGTTGAGGGGACCCAAATCCATAGGAATTACGTTATTTGGCTCAGTCTGGCTCACCACGGGGGGTCCTCCCCACCTAAATCTCCAGGCAAGGGGGGATAGGAAAAAAAATGTCCATTTTTTTCTTCCGCAACTGATAGCGGCGGGGCAGAGGGTTGAACTGTGATCAATGGCGGTGACGCAGACGGCGGAACCGCGGTTGATGATGGTAGAGGAGAGGTTCGAGCCGTGATTGATGACAGCGGAGCGGTCGGCCGAACGCATTGCTCCGGCCGGTGTTTCGAGGGCCCCTCCCGAGATCGCACATAACCCAACGCTGTTTTTTCATGTGAGTCTTTCATAGCTTTTATCTGATCTCAGGGCCACACACATGTATATGAGTCTTTCATAATTTTTTTCTGATCTCGGAGCCACACATACGTATGCTCCTTCTTTACTCCTTTTAACTTTCCAAGAAAGTGCCGCGGATCCTTATCCGTGTCAGATAATACGGACTTGGGTGGTTTTGACGAATCCTTAGTAACAGGGGAGGTTGGAGTAGTACTTAATCTTGCCTTTTCCTCCAAATCTGGCCCAGGAGAGCCAGGAAGACCATCCCCCTCCGCCGCCTCTGCCTGTTGCTGTTTTAACTCTTTCAGAGTATCTAATAACAAGCACCACGTCGTTAACAGTTCAGATGCTTCCTTGGACCCTTTAGTAGCACTGTCAAGCAGTTTATCCCCCAAGTCCATCCATTGTGACACACTAAATGCTGTCACAGGATTAACCTCTATACCTTGTGCTTTGCCCCATAGTAACATTTTTCTTAAAGTCAGTTCTGGAAGGCTAACACCCTGCTTCTTCAGAAGCAGCTTCCATGTAGATAATATAGTACCCTGTTCTTTAGATAAGTTTCAACCCCCCTGTTCCCGGTAACTCACCTCCTCCTTAGCGAGATGTCTTTTCAACGTTCCGGACCTTCGGCAGCTCTCCTCGGCTGCTCTTATCAGCTGTACTGGGCTCCGTCTCCACAGCTCTTCTCCGGCTGTTCACAGCTTCACGCTGTCACCTTGTCATGCGAGATCCTCTTCAGGCAGGATCACGTCGGGGTCACCATATGTCGCAGTTGAGACAGACAAATGACATGGACCAAGTTCTTTCAAGGTGAAAGTAATAGATGCCATTTATTGCTACAAGTGCATTTTTATACAATTCAATCAGTTCATGTGTCTTTTCACTATTGGTTACAAGTTACAGCACTAACATCTCATTGGTTAATTTTTCTATCATCCATGTTATTCTTCTATCCCTTTCTCTCTCACGGGTACATCTCTCCTCTCTCCGGATACTCCTTTACTCCCATCCTTCTCAAGGGCAAATCTTAATATCTCAAGGCTGATCTCTAGTTTCATATTTTCTGTCAAGGATTCCACATACCCGCTGCAGTTTCCCACAACACACACACTGTCTAATTGGGTTTGTGACACACACACGCTGTCCAATGGTGTTTGTGACACACACGGTGTCAAATGGGGTTTGTGACACACACGGTGTCAAATGGGGTTTGCGACACACACGCTGTCCAATGGTGTTCGTGACACACACAATGTCCAATGGGGTTTGTGACACGCACGCTGTCCAATGGGGATTGTAACACACACACGCTGTCTATTGGTGTTTGTGACACGCATACTGTCCAATGGGGTTTCTGACACACACTCTGTCCAATGGGTGATGTGACACAAAGACTGTCCAGGGGGGTTTGAGACACACACACTGTTTAAAGGGGTTTGTCACATACACTCTGTCCAATGAGGTTTATGACACACACACTGACCAATGGGGATTGTGACACACAGACGCTGTCCAATGGGGTTTGTGAAACACACTGTCCAATGGGGATTGTGACACACACACTGTCCAATGGGGATTGTGAACACACACATGCTGTCCAATGGTGTTTGTGACACACAAACTCTGTCCAATGGGGTTTGTGACACACACGCTGTCCAGTGGAGATTTTGACACACACACGCTGTCCCATGGGGGTTGTGACACACACAATCTATCCAATGGGCTTGTGAAACACACGTTGTCCAATGGGGATAGTGACACACATGCTGTCCAGTGTGTTTTGTGACACACAAACTGTCCAATGGGGTTTGTGACACACACACTTTCCACTGGGTTTGGAACACACACGCTGTCCAGGTGAGTTTGTGACACACACGATGTCCAATGGGGTTTGTGACACACACACTCTGTCCTGGACAGCGTATTTTGGACAGGGTATTTTGACTCACACACGCTCTCCAATGGGGTTTGGACACACACACTGTTCAATGGGGTTTGTGACACACACACTGTCCAATGGGGATTGTGGCACACACATGCTGTCCAATGGGGTTTGTGACACACACGTGGTCCAACGGGGTTCGTGACACATACGCTGTCCAATAGGGTTTGCGACACACACACTTTCCAATGCGGTTTGTGACACACACGCTGTCCAATGGGGTTCGTGACACACACGCTGTCCAATAAGGTTTATGACACACACACTTTCCAATGGGGTTTGTGACACACATGCTGTCCAATGGGGTTCGTGACACACACGCTGTCCAATAAGGTTTATGACACACACACTTTCCAATGGGGTTTGTGACACACACGCTGTCCAATAGTGTTTGTGACACATACACTGTTCCGGGGGGTTTGTGACGCACACGCTGTCCAATGGTGTTTGTGACACAGAGACTCTCCAGGGGTGTTTGTGACACACGCGCTGTCCAGAGGGGTTTGTGACACACACACGCTGTCCAATGGGGTTTGTCACACACATGCTGTCCACTGGGGATTTTGACACACACACGCTGTCCAATGGGGATTGAGAGATACACACGCTGTCCAATGGTGTTTGTGACACGCATGCTGTCCAATGGGTTTTGTGACACACACACTGGCCAGTGGGGATTGTGACACACACGCTTTCCTATGGGGTTTGTGACACACACACGCTGTCCAATGGGGTTTGTGAAACACACACGCTCTCCAATGTGGTTTATGAGAAACACACTTTCCAATGGGTTTTGTGGCACACACACTGTCCAATGGGGTTTGTGACAAATACATGCTGTCCAATGCTATTTGTGAACATACACGCTCAACAATGTGGTTTATGAGAAACACACTTTCCAATGGGTTTTGTGGCACACACACTGTCCAATGGGGTTTGTGACAAATACATGCTGTCCAATGCTATTTGTGAACATACACGCTGTCCAATGCTTTTTGTGACACACACACTCTGTCTAATGGGGATTGTGACACACACACGCTGTCCCATAGGGTCTGTGATACGCATGCTGTCCAATGGGGTTTGTGACACACACATTGTACAGGGGGGGTTGTGACACATACGCTGTGCAATGGGGTTTGTGACACACACACTCTGTCCAATGGGGATTGTGACACACACACACTGTCCAATGAGGATTGTGACACAAACAAGGTCCAATGGCGTTTGTGATACACACGCTGTCCAATGGGGATTGTGACACACACGTTCTGTCCAATGGTGTTTGTGACACGCATGCTGTCCAATGGCGTTTGTGACACACACTGTCCAATGCGGTTCATGACAAACACTCTGTCCAGTGGCGTTTGTGAAACACACACTGTCCATTAGGGTCTGTGACACACACACTTTCCAATGGGGTTTCTAACACACACGCAGTTCAAATGGAGTTTTTGACACAGACAGTGTCCACGGGAGTTTGTGACACACACTCTGTCCAATGGGGTTTGTCACACACATTCTGTCCAACGAGGTTTGTGACACACACACTGTAAAATGGGTATTGTGACACACACACGTTGTCCAGTGGGGTTTGTTACACACACTCTGTCCAATATGGCTCGTGACATACACGCTGTCCAATAGGGTTTGTGACACACACACGCTATCTAATGTGGTTTGTGACACACACAATTTCCAATCGGGTCTGTGACATACGCACGGTGTCCAATGTTGTTTGTGACACACACACTGTCAAATGGGGATTGTGACACACACACGCTGTCCAATGGTGTTTGTGACACACAGGCTGTCCAATGGGGTTTGTGACACACACTCTGTCTAATGTTGTTTGTGACACATACACTTTCCAATGAGGATTGTGACACACACACGCTGTCCAATGGGGTTTGTGACACACACACTGTAAAATGGGGTTTGTGAAACACACGGTGTCAAATGGGGTTTCTGACAAACACACTATCCAGGTTAGTTTGTGACACACACGCTGTCCAATGGGATTTGTGAAACAGAGACTCTCCAGAGGTGCTTGTGACACACACGCTGTCCAGAGGGTTCTGTGACACACACACTGTCCAATGGGTTTTGTGACACACACACTGTCCGGCTGCGTTTCCGACACACACAATGTCCAATGGTGTTTGTGACACACACGCTGTCTAATGGAGATTGTGACACACACACTGTCCAGAGGGGATTGTGACACATGCACTATACAATGGGGTTTGTCACACCCACTCTGTCCAAAGGGGTTTGTGACACACACACATTCCAATGGGGTTTGTGACACACACACTGTCCAGGGGGGTTTGTGACACACAGACTGACCAATGGGGGTTGTGACACGCACGCTGTTTAATGGGGTTCGTAACACACACGCTGTCCAGTGGGATTCGTGAGACACACACTGTCCAATGGGGTTTGTGACACACACACTTTCCAATGGGTATTGAGACACACACACGCTGTCCAATGGGTTTTGTTGCACACAAGAGCTATCCAATGGGGTTTGTGACACACACATTTTCCAACGGCGTTTCTGACACACTCGCTGTCAAAAGGGGTTTGTGACAGACACACTGTCCAGGGGGGTTCGTGACACACGCACTGTCCAATGGGGTTTGTGACACACATGCTGCCCATTGGGGACTGTGGCACCCACACTGTCCAATGGGGTTTGTGACACACACACTCTGTCCAGTGGGGTTTGTGAAACAGAGACTATCCAATGGGGATTGGTACACACACACCCTGTCCAATGGGGTTTGTGACACATGCACTGTCTATTGGGGTTTGTGACACACAAGCTGGCCAATGGGGATTGTGATACACACACTGTCCAATGGGATTTGTGACACAGACACTGTCCAATGGGGATTGTGACACACACAGTGTCCTGGGGGGTTTGTGACACACACACTGTCCAATGAGGTTTGTGACACACCGCAGTCAAATGGAGTTTGTGACACAGAGACTCTCCAGGGTTGTTTGTGACACACATGCTGTCCAGAGGGCTTTGTGCCTCACACACTCTCCAATGGCTGTTGTGACACACACACGTTGTCCAATGAGGATTGTGACACACACACTGTCCAATGGGGTTTGTGACAGACAGGCTGTCCAATGGGTATTGTGACACACACACTCTGTCCCATTGGTTTTGTGATATGCGCGCTATCCAAAGGGGTTTGTGACAGACACACTGTCCAGGGGGGTTTGTGACACACACGCTGTCCAATGGTTTTGTAACACACACACTGTCTAATGGGGTTTGTGATACACACGCTGTCCAATGGGGCTTGTGACAAACACGCTGTCTAATGGGGTTTGTGACACACACGCTGTCCAATAGTGTTTGTGACACACACACTGTCCAATGGGGATTGTGACACACACACACTATCTAATGGGGTTTGTCACACACACTCTGTCCAATGGAGTTTATCACACACACAGTGTCCATGGGGGTTTGGTACACATGCGCTGTGCAATGGGGTTTGTCACACACACTCTGTCCAATGGGGTTTGTGACACACACAATGTCGAATGGGTATTGTTACACACACACGCTGTCCAATGGGGTTTGTGACACACAAACACAGTCCAGGGGCGTTTGTCACACCCAGTCTGTCTAATAGGGTTTGTGCCAAACACACGCTGTCCAACGGTGTTTGTGACACACACGCTGTTCAAAGGGGTTTGTGACACACACTCTGTCCAATGGGGTTTGTGACACACACACACTGTCCAAAGGGGATTGCGACACATACACGCTGTCCAATGGTGTTTGTGACATGCATGCTGTCCAAAGTTGTTTGTGACAAACACAGTGTCCATTGCGGTTTGGGACACACACACGTTATCCAGTTGGGTTTGTGACACACACACTTTCTAATGGGGTTTGTGACACACACGCGCTGTCCAAAGGTGTTTGTGAAACACACGCTGTCAAATGGGGTTTGTGACACACACAGTGTCCAGGGGAGATTGTGTCACACACGCTGTCCAGTGGGGTTTTTGACACACACACTCTCCAATAGGGTTTGTGATAGACACACTGTCAAATGGGAATTGTGACACACAAGCTGTCCAATGGGGATTGTGACACACACACGCTGTCCCATGGGGTTTGTGAAACACATGTTGTCCAAGGGGTTTTGTGACAGACACAGTGTACAGGAGGCTTTGTGACACACACGCTGTCCAATGGAGTTTGTGACAAACACGCTGCCTAATGGGGTTTGTGACAAACACGCTGTCCAAAGGGTATTGTTACACACACTCGCTGTCCAAGGGGGTTTGTGACGCACAAACTGTCCAATGTTTGCGACACACACGCTGCCCAATGGGGCTTGTGATACACACGCTGTCCAATGGGGTTCGTGACACACACGCTGCCTAGTGGTTTTTGTGACACACACACTGTGCAGTAGGGTTTGTGATACACATGCTATCCAATGGGGTTTGTGACATACACACGTTCGAATGATGTTTGAGGCACACACATGCTCTCCAATGGTGGTTGTGACACACACACTCAGTACAATGGGGTTTGTGACTCGCACACTGTCCAATGGGGTTTGTGACACATACACGCTATCAAATGGGGTTTATGAAACACACATTTTCCAATAGCGCTTGTGACACACACACGCTGTCCAATGGGGTTTGTCACACCCACTCTGACAAATGGGTTTTGTGACAAACACACGCTGTCCAATAATGTTTGTGACACACACGCTGTCCAGGGGGGTTTGTGACACACACACTGTCCAATGGGGTTTGTGAAACACACACACTGTCCAATGGGGATTGTGACACACACGCTGTCCAGTGGGGTTTGTGACACAAACGCTGTTCAATAGGTTTTGTGACATACACACGCTGCCCAATAGTGTTTGTGACACACACGGTGTGAAATGGGGTTTGTGACACACACAATGTCCAGGGGGGATTGTGACACACACACTGTCCAATGGGGTTTGTCACACCCACTCTCTCAAATGGGGTTTGTGACAAACACACGCTGTCAAATGATGTTTGTGACACACACGCTGTCCAGGGGGGTTTGTGACACACACAATGTCCAAAGGAGTTTGTGACACACACTCTGTCCAATGGGGTTTGTGACACACACGCTGTCCAAAGGGTTTTGTGACACACATGCTCTCCAGGGGGGTTTGTGACACACACAATGTCCAACGGGGTTTGGGACACACAAGCTGTCCAGTGGGGTTTGTGACACACACAATGTGCAATAGGGTTTGTGAGATACACACGCTGTCCAAGAGTGTTTCTGACACACACACAATGTCTAATGGGTTTTGTGACACACACGCTGTCCAATGGGTATTGCGACACACACACTGTCCAGGGGGGTTTGTGACACACATACTCTGTCCAATGGTGCTTGTGGAGCACAAGATGTGCATTGGGGTTCGTGACACACACGCTGTCCAGTGGTTTCTATGATACACACACTGTCCAATAGGGTTTGTGACACACACACTGTCCAGGGGGTTTTGTTACACACACGCTATCCAGTCTGGTTTGTGACAGGCAAACCGTCCAGCGGGGTTTGTGACATGTACATGCTATCAAATGGGGTTTATTGAAAACACATTTTCCCAAGCGATTTGTGACAAACACACGCTGTCCAATGGGGTTTGTCACACCCACTTTGTCCAATGGGGTTTGTGACAAACACACTCTGTCCAATGGTGTTTGTGACACACAAGATGTCCAAAGATTTTTGTGACACATACGCTGTCCAATGGGTTTTGTGACACACACTCTGTCCAATGGGGATTGTGACACACACATTGTCCAATGGGGATTGTGACACACACACGCTGTCAAATGGGGTTTGTGACACACAAACACTGTCCAGCGGGGTTTGGCACACGCAGTCTGTCCAATGGGGTTTGTGACACACAAACTGTGCAATGGGGTTTCTCACACACACTCTGTCCAATGGGGTTTGTAACACACACGCTGTCCAATGAGGATTGTGAGACATGCGCTGTACAATGAGGTTTGTGACACACACACTCTGTCCAATGGGCTTGTGACACACACACTGTCTTAAGGGGTTTGTGATACACACACGCTGTCCAGTGGGTTTTGTGACACACACACTGTCTAACTGGATTTGTGGCACACATATGGTATCAAATGGGGTTTGCGACACACACAATTTCCAGTGGGGTTTGTGACACACACACTTTCCAATGGGGTTTCTGACACACACACGCTGTCCAATGGTGTTTGTGACACGCACGGTGTCAAATGGTGTTTGTGACACACACAATATCCAGGGGGGAACGTGACACACACACTGCCCAATGGGGTTTGTCACACCCACTCTGTCCAATGGGGATTGTGACACACACACACTGTCCAATGGGAAATGTGACACACACATGCTGTCCAATGGGGATTGTGACAGACACATGCGGTGCAATGGTGTTTGTGACACACATGCTGTCCAATGGGGTTTGTGACACTAACGCTGTCCAAGTGGGTTTGTGACACACACACTGTCCATTGGAGTTTGTAACACACACACGCTATCCAATGGGTTTGTGACACACACACAGTTCAATGGGGTTTGTGACACACACGCTGTCAAATGGGGTTTTTGACACACCACACACACTCTGTCCAATGGGGAATGTGACACATACGCTGTCCAATGGGGTTTGTGACACACACGCTGTCCAGTGGGATTTGTGACACACACACTGTCCTATAGGGATTTTGACACACACATGCTATACCATGGGTTTTGTAACACACACACTTTCCAAGAGGCTGTCCAATGCAGTTTGTGACACACACGCTTTCAAATGGGGTTTGTGACACACACTCTGTCCAGGGGAGTTTGTGACACACATACGGTCCAATGGGGTTTGTGAAATACTCTCTGTCCAATGGGGTTTGTGACACACACACACTGTCCAAATGGGTTTGTGACACACACACTGTCCAATGGGGTTTGTGACACACACGCTGTCCAATGGAGATTGCGACACACACATGCTGTCCAATGTTGTTTGTAACACGCATGCTTTCCAATGGTGTTTGTGACAAACAGTCTATCCTTTGCGGTTTGGGACACACACACTTTCCAAGGTGGTTTGTGTCACACACGCTGTCCAATGGGGTTTGTGACACACTGTGTCTACGGGGGTTTGTGACAAACACGCTGTCCAATGGGGATTGTGACACACAGACGCTGTCCAACGGTTTTTGTGACACGGATGCTGTCCGATGGGGTTTTTGACACACATACACAGTCCAGGGGGGTTTGTGACACACAAACAGTTCAATGGGGTCTGTGACACACACATCGTCCAATGGGGTTTGTCTCACACACACTGTCCAATGGGGTTTGTGACACACACGCTGTCCAGTGGGGATTGTGACACACAGACGCTGTCCAACGGTGTTTGTGACACGGATGCTGTCCGATGGGGTTTTTGACACACATACACAGTCCAGGGTGGTTTGTGACACACACACTGTCCAATGGGGTTTGTGACACACACTCTGTCAAATGGGGTTTGTGACACACCACACACACTCTGTCCAATGGTGAATGTAAACACATATGCTGTCCAATTTGGTTCATGACACACACGCTGTCCAGTGGGGTTTGTGACACACACACTGTCCAATAGGGTTTGTGGCACACACACGCTATCCAATGGGGTTTGTGACACACATGCTGTCACATGGGGTTTGTGATATACACTCTGTCCAATGGGGTTTGTGACACACATACACTGTCCAATGGGGATTGTGATGCACACACGCTGTCCAATGTTGTTTGTGACATGCATGCTGTTTAATGGTGTTTGTGAAAAATACGCTGTTCAATGGGGATTGTGATACACACACGCTGTCCAGTGGGGTTTGTGACACACAGGCTGTCCAGTGGGGTTTGTGACACACACACTGTCCAATGGGGATTGTGACACACATGCGCTGTCCAATGGGGTTCGTGACACACACGCTGTCCAGTGGGGTTTTGACACACACTCTGTCAAATGGGGTTTGTCACACACACTCTGTCCAATGGGGTTTGTGACACACACACTGTCTAATGGGTATTGTGACACACACAGGCTTTCCAATGGGGTTTGTCACACATACTCTGTCCAATGGGGTTTGTGACAAACACATGCTGTCCAATGGTGTTTGTGACACACACACTGTCCAATGGGGTTTGTGAACACATATGCTGTCCAATGGGGTTCGTGACACACATGCTGTCCAGTGGGGTTTAAGCCACACACACTATCCAATAGGGTTTGTGACACACACACTGTCCAATGGGGTTTCTGAAGACATACGCTGTCCAATGGGGATTGTGACACACACACTCGGTCCAATGGGGATTGTGACACACACAAGGTCCAATGGGGTTTGTGACACACACGCTGTCCAATGGGGATTGTGACACACCACACACACTGTGTCCAATAGGGAATGTGACAGACAGGCTGTCCAACGGGGTTTGTGACACACAGGCTGTCCAGTGGCGTTTGTGACACACACACTGTCCAATAGGGTTTGTGACACACACATGCTATACAATGGGGTTAGTAACACAGACACTTTCCAAGAGACGTTGTGACACAAACGCTGTCAAATGGGGTTTGTGTCACACACTCTGTCCAGGGGGGTTTGTGACACACAGACGGTCCAATGGGGTTTGCGAAACACACTCTGTCCTACGGGGTTTGTGACACACACACACTGTCCAATGGGGTTTGTGTCACACACGCTGTCCAATGGGGTTTGTGACACACTGTGTCCACGGGGGTTTGTGACAAACACGCTGTCCAATGGGGATTGTGACACACATATCCTCCAATGGGGTTTGTCTCACACACACTGTCCAATGGGGTTTGTGACACACACGCTGTCCAATGGGGTTTTTGACACACACGCTGTCCAATCAGGTTTGTGACACGCTCACTCTGTCCAATGGTTCTTGTGACACACACGCTGTCCAGTGGTGTTTGTGACACAAACGCTGTCCAAAGGGGTTTGTGACACGCACACGCTATCCAATGGGATTTGTAACACAAACACTTTCCAATGAGGTTTATGACACACACGCTGTCAAATGGGTTTTCTGACACACACGCTGTTGAAATGGGGTTTGTGACACACACTCTGTCCAATGGGGTTTGTGACACACACATGCTGTCGAATGTTGTTTGTGACACACATTCTGTTTAATGGTGTTTGTGACAAACAGGCTGTCCATTGCGGTTTGGGACACACAAACTTTCCTAAGTGGTTTGTGTCACACACGCTGTCCAATGGGGTTTCTGACACACACAGTTTCCACGGGGGTTTGTGACACACACAGTGTCTAATGGGTACTGTGACACACACACACTCTCCAATGGGGTTTGTGACACACACAGTATCCAGTGGGGTCTGTGACACACACACTGTCCAATAGGCTTTGTGAGACACACATGGTATACAATGGAGCTTGTAACACACACACTTTCCAAGAGGCGTTGTGACACACACGCTGTAAAATGGGGTTTGTGACACACACTTGGTCCAGGGGGGTTTGTGACACACAGACGGTCCAAGGGGGTTTGTGAAACACACTCTGTCCAAAGGGGTTTGTGACACACACGCTGTCCAGTGGGGTTTGTGACACACACACTGTCCAATATTGTTTGTGACACACACACTGTCCAATGGGGATTGTGAAAGACACACACTGTCCAACGGGGACTGTGACACACACTCGCTGTCCAATGTTGTTTGTGACATGTATGCTGTTTAATGGTGTTTGTGACAAACACGCTGTCCAATGGGGATTGTGATACACACACGCTGTCCCATGGGGTTTGTGACACACACAGTGTCCAAAGGGGTTTGTGACACACACTCTGTCCAATGGGGTTTGTGACACACACACTGTCTAATGGGTACTGTGACACACACAAGCTGTACACTGGGGATTGTCGCACATACTCTGTCCAATGGGTTTTGTGACACACACACACTGTCCAAGGGTGTTTGTGACACACACAGTGTCCAATTTGGTTTGTGACACATACGCTGTCCAATGGGGATTGTGACACACACACTGTCCAATGGGGTTTGTGACACACACACTCTCCAAAGGGGTTTCGACAACAACACGCTATCCAATGGGGATTGTGACACACACACTATCCAAGGGGGATTGTGACACACACAAACTCTGTCCAATGGGGTTGTTGACAAACAAACTGTCCAATGGGGTTTGTGACACATACGCTGTCCAATGGAGTTTGTCACACACACTCTGTTCAATGGGGATTGTGACACATACACGCTGTCCAGAAAGTTTTGTGACGCACACACTGTCCAATGGGGATTGTGACACACACACGCTGTCCAATGGGGATTGTGACACACATGCTGTCCAATGGGGTTTGTGACACACACGCTGTCCAATGGGGTTTTTGACACACACGCTCTCCAATGGGTTTTGTGAAACAAACAATCTGTCCAATGGGGCATTTGATACACACGCTGTACAGGGGGGTTTGTTACACACACTCTATCCAAAGGGGTCTGTGACACACAAAGTTTCCAATGGGGTTTGTGCCATACACACTGTCCAGGGGGGATTGTGACACACAAACTGATTAATGGGGTTTCTCACACACACTCTGTCCAATGGGGTTTGTGACACACACGCTGTCCAATGGAGATTGCGACAGACACATGCTGTTCAATGTTGTTTGTGACAGGCATGCTTTCCAATGGTGTTTGTGACAAACAGGCTGTCCATTGCGGTTTGGGACACACACACTTTCCTAAGTGGTTTGTGTCACACACGCTGTCCAATGGGGTTTGTGACATACACAGTCTCCACGGGGGTTTGTGACACACACAGTGTCTAATGGGTATTGTGACACACACACACTGTCCAAAGGGGTTGGTGACACACACAGTGTCCAGTGGGGTCTGTGACACACACACTGTCCAATAGGCTTTGTGACACACACATGCTATACAATGGAGTTTGTAACACACACACTTTCCAAGAGGCGTTGTGACACACACGCTCTAAAATGGGGTTTGTGACACACACGCTGTCCAATGGGGATTGTGACACACACGCTGTCCAATGGGGATTGTGACACTCACACGCTGTCCCATGGGGATTGTGACACGCATGCTGTCCAAAGGCGTTTGTGACACACACGCTGTCCAATGAGGTTTGTGACTTGCTCACTCTGTCCAATGGGGCTTGTGACACACACGCTGTCCAGTGGTGTTTGCGACACACACACTGTCCAAAAGGGTTTGTGACACACACACGGTATCCAATGGGATTTGTGACATAAACACTTTCCAATGAGGTTTCTGACACACACGCTGTCAAATGGGGTTTCTGACACACACGCTGTTCAAATGGGGTTTGTGACACACACACGCTGTCCCATGGGGTTTGTGAAATGCATGCTGTCCAATGGGATTTGTGATATACACACTGTCCAATGGGGTTTCTGACACACGCACTGTCCAATGGGGTTTGTCACACACACTCTGTCCAATGGGGTTTGTGACACACAAGCTGTCCAATGGGGTTTGTGACACACACACTCGGTCAAATGGGGGTTGTGAAACACAGGCCGTCTAGTGGGGTTTGTGACACGCACACTGTCCAATGGGGTTTCTGACACACACACTATCAAATTGAGTATATGACACACACACTTTCTAATGGGGTTTGTGACACACACACGCTGTCCAGTGGGGTTTGTGACACACACACTGTCCAATGGGGTTTGTGACATACACGCTGTCAAATGGGGTTTGTGACAAACCACACACACTCTGTCCAATGGGGAATGTGACAGACACGCTGTCCAATGGGGTTCGTGACACACACGCTGTCCAATGGGGTTTGTGACATACACACATTCCAATAGGGTTTGTGGCAAACACACGCAATCCAATTGGGTTTCTGACACACATGCTGTCACATGGGGTTTGTGACACGCACTCTGTCCAATGGGGTTTGTGACACACACACACTGTCCAATGGGGATTGTGACATACACATGCTGTCCAATGTTGTTTGTGACATGCATGCTGTTTAATGGTGTTTGTGAAAAACACGCTGTCCGATGGGGATTGTGATACACACACGCTGTCCCATGGGGTTTGTGACACGCATGCTGTCCAATGGGGTTTGGGGCAGACACATTGTACAATGAGGATTGTGACACACACACTGTCCAATGGGGTTTTTGACACACACACTGTCCAATGGGGTTTCTCAAACACACTCTTTCCAATGGGGCTTCTGAAACACACGCTGTCTAACGGGGTTCTTGAACCACACACTGTCCAATAGTGTTTGTGACACACACACGCTATCCAATGGTGTTTGTGACACAAACACTTTCCAGTGGGGTTTGTGACATACACACGCTATCCTATGGGGTTTGTGACACACACACTTTCCAATGGTGTTTCTGACACACACGGTGTCCAATGGGTTTTGCGACACACATGCTATCCAATGGGGTTTGTGACACACACACGCTATCCAATGGGGTTTGTGTCAAACAAACTGTCCAATGGGGATTGTGACACACACACACTGTCCAATGCGGATTGTGACATACACACGCTGTGTAATGGGGTTTGTGTCACACACGCTGTATAGGGATGTTTGTAAAGAACACTCTGTCCAATGGGGTTTGTGACACACACACTGTCCAGGGTGGTTTGTGACACACACGCTGTCCAATTTGCTTTGTGACAATGGGGTTTGTGACTCAGATAATCTCCAGGGGTGTTTGTGAAACACAAGCTGTCCAGAGGGGTTTGTGAAACACACACTGTCCAATGGGTATTGTGACACACACACTGTCCAATGGGGTTTATGACACACACGCTGTCAAATGGGGTTTGTGACAAACCACACACACTCTGTCCAATGGGGAATGTGACACACACGCTGTCCAATGGGGTTCGTGACACACACGCTGTCCAATTTGGTTTGTAACACACACGCTGTCCAATGGGGTTTGTGACTCAGATAATCTCCAGGGGTGTTTGTTGAACACACGCTGTCCAGAGGGATTTGTGACACACACACTGTCCAATGGGTATTGTGACACACACACTGTCCAAGGCGGATTGTGACACACACAAACTCTGTCCAATGGGGTTGTTGACAAACAAACTGTCCAATGGGGTTTGTGACACATACGCTGTCCAATGGAGTTTGTCACACACACTCTGTTCAATGGGGACTGTGACACATACACGCTGTCCAGAAAGTTTTGTGATGCACACACTGTCCAATGGGGATTATGACACACACACGCTGTCCCATGGGTTTTTTCACACACATGCTGTCCAATGGGGTTTGTGACACACACACTGTCCAATGGGGTTTGTAACACACACGCTCTCCAATGGGTTTTGTGAAACACACAATCTGTCCAATGGGGCATGTGATACACACACTGTACAGGGGGGTTTGTTACACACACTCTATCCAAAGGGGTCTGTGACACACAAAGTTTCCAATGGGGTTTGTGCCATACACACTGTCCAGGGGGGATTGTGACACACACACTGATTAATGGGGTTTCTCACACACACTCTGTTCAATGGGGTTTGTGACACACAACTCTCCAATGGGCATTGTTACACATACACCCTGTCTAATGGGTTAGTGACACACACACTCTGTCCAACGAGGCTTGTGACACACACGCTGTCCAATGGGTATTGTGACACACACACGCTGTAACATGGGGTTTGTGACACACATGCTGTCCAATGGGGTTTGTGACACACACAATGTCTCGAGGGGTTTGTGACTCAGAGACTCTCCAGGGTTGTTTGTGACACACACGCTGTCCAGAGGGGTTTGTGACACACACACCGTTCAAAGGGGTTTGTGACACACACGCTGTCCAATGGGATTTGTGACACACACACTGTCCAGTGGGGTTTGTGACACACACGCTGTCAAATGTGATTTGTGAAACACACTCTGTCCGATGGGGATTGTGACACACACGCTGTCCAATGGGGTTTGAGAAACGGGCGCTGTCCCATGGGGTTCATGACAAACACTGTGTCCAATAGGGTTTGTGACATACACACGCTATACAATGGGATTTGTGACACACAGACTTTCCAATGTGGTTTGTGACACACACGCTGTCCAATGGGTTTTGTGACACACAGACTGTCTAAGGGGTTTGTGACACACCCACGCTCTCCAAAGGTGTTTCTGACACACACGCTGTCAAATGGGGTTTGTGACACCCGCACTGTCCAGGGGGGTTTGTGACACACACACTGTCTGTCCAATGGGGTTTGTCACACACACTCTGTCCAATGGGGTTTCTGACACACACGCTGTCCAATGGGGATTGGGACATACACACGCTGTCCAATGGGGATTGTGATACACACACGCTGTCCAATGGGGATTGTGATATACACACGCTGTCCAATGGTGTTTGTGATACGCATGCTGACCAGTGGTGTTTGTGACACACACGCTGAATATTGCGGTTTGGGACACACACACTTTCCAAAGGGGTTTGTGTCATACACGCTGTCCAATGGGGTTTGTGTCACACACCGTGTCCAGGGGGGTTTGTGACACAAACGCTGTACAGTGGGGTTTTTGACACACACACTGTCCAATGGGGTTAGTGACACACACGATGTCCAATGGGGTTTCTGACAGACACACTGAGTCCAATGGGGCTTGTGACACACACGGTGTCAAATGGGGTTCGTGACACATATGCTGTCCAGTGGGATTTGTGAACACAGAAACTTTTCAATAGGGTTTGTGACACAGACACGCTATACAATGGGATTTGTGACACACACGGTGTCCAGGGGCGTTTGTGACACACACGCTGTCTAATGGGGTCTGTGACACACACAGTTTCCAATGTGGTTTCTGACACACACACTGTCTAAAGGGGTTTGTGACATTCAATTGTCCAATGGGGATTGTACCACACACATGCTGTCCAATGTGGTTTGTGAAACACACACTCTTTCCAATGGGGCTTGTGACATACACGCTGTCTAGAGGGGTTTGTGACACACACACTGTCCGGACGGGTTTGCGATAAACACAATGTCCAATGGGCTTTGTGACACATACACTGTACAGGGGGGTTTGTGACCCACACGCTGTCAAATGTGATTTGTGAAACACACTCTGTCCGATGGGGATTGTGACACACACGCTGTCCAATGGGGTTTGAGAAACGGGCGCTGTCCCATGGGGTTCATGACAAACACTGTGTCCAATAGGGTTTGTGACATACACACGCTATACAATGGGATTTGTGACACACAGACTTTCCAATGTGGTTTGTGACACACACGCTGTCCAATGGGTTTTGTGACACACAGACTGTCTAAGGGGTTTGTGACACACCCACGCTCTCCAAAGGTGTTTCTGACACACACGCTGTCAAATGGGGTTTGTGACACCCGCACTGTCCAGGGGGGTTTGTGACACACACACTGTCTGTCCAATGGGGTTTGTCACACACACTCTGTCCAATGGGGTTTCTGACACACACGCTGTCCAATGGGGATTGGGACATACACACGCTGTCCAATGGGGATTGTGATACACACACGCTGTCCAATGGGGATTGTGATATACACACGCTGTCCAATGGTGTTTGTGATACGCATGCTGACCAGTGGTGTTTGTGACACACACGCTGAATATTGCGGTTTGGGACACACACACTTTCCAAAGGGGTTTGTGTCATACACGCTGTCCAATGGGGTTTGTGTCACACACCGTGTCCAGGGGGGTTTGTGACACAAACGCTGTACAGTGGGGTTTTTGACACACACACTGTCCAATGGGGTTAGTGACACACACGATGTCCAATGGGGTTTCTGACAGACACACTGAGTCCAATGGGGCTTGTGACACACACGGTGTCAAATGGGGTTCGTGACACATATGCTGTCCAGTGGGATTTGTGAACACAGAAACTTTTCAATAGGGTTTGTGACACAGACACGCTATACAATGGGATTTGTGACACACACGGTGTCCAGGGGCGTTTGTGACACACACGCTGTCTAATGGGGTCTGTGACACACACAGTTTCCAATGTGGTTTCTGACACACACACTGTCTAAAGGGGTTTGTGACATTCAATTGTCCAATGGGGATTGTACCACACACATGCTGTCCAATGTGGTTTGTGAAACACACACTCTTTCCAATGGGGCTTGTGACATACACGCTGTCTAGAGGGGTTTGTGACACACACACTGTCCGGACGGGTTTGCGATAAACACAATGTCCAATGGGCTTTGTGACACATACACTGTACAGGGGGGTTTGTGACCCACACACTGTCCAGTGGGTTTTGTGACACACACACTTTCCAATGGCTTTTGTGACTCACACGCTGTCCAATGGTGTTTGTGACACACGCACTATCAAGGCGTGTTTGTGACAAACACACTGTGCAACGGGCTTTGTGACACACACACAGTCTAATGGGTTTTGTGACACTCACGCTCTGTCCAATGGTGTTTGTGACATCCACATTGTCCATTGTGTTTTGTGACACACACACTGTTCAGGGGGGTTTGAGACACACACACTGTCCAATGGGGTTTGTGACACATACACGCTGTCCCATGGGTTTTTTCACTCGCATGCTGTCCAATGGGGTTTGTGACACACATGCTGTCCAATGGGGTTTGTAACACACACGCTCTCCAATGGGTTTTGTGACACACGCAATCTGTCCAATGGGGCTTGTGACACACACACTGTACAGTGGGGTTTGTTACACATGCTCTATCCAATGGGGTCTGTGACACACAAAGTTTCCAATGGGGTTTGTGACACACACGCTGTCCAACGGGAATTGTGATACACACACGCTGTCCAATGGTGTTTGTGATACGCATGCTGACCAATGGTGTTTGTGACACACACGCTGAATATTGCGGTTTGGGACACACACACTTTCCAAAGGGGTTTGTGTCATACACGCTGTCCAATGGGGTTTGTGACACACACAGTGTCCAGGGGGGTTTGTGACACAAACGCTGTACAGAGGGGTTTGTGACACACACACTGTAAAATGGGCTTAGTGACACACAAGTTGTCCAATGGGGTTTCTGACACACACACTCAGTCCAATGGGGCTTGTGACACACACGGTGTCCAATGGGGTTCGTGACACATATGCTGTCCAGTGGGATTTGTGAACAACCAAACTTTTCAATAGGGTTTGTGACACAGACACGCTATACAATGGGTTTTGTGACACACACGCTGTCCAGGGGGGTTTGTGACACACACGCTGTCTAATGGGGTTTGTGACACACACAGTCTAATGGATTTTGTGACACTCACGCGCTGTCCAATGGTGTTTGTGACACGCACGCTGTCCATTGTGTTTTGTGACACACACACTGTTCAGGAGGGTTTGTGACACACACACTGTCCAATGGGGTTTGCGACACACACACTCTGTCCAGTGGGGGTTGTGATGACACACGTTGTCCAATGGGGTTTCTGACACATGCACTCTGTCCAATGGGGGTTGTGACAGACACGATGTCCAATGGGGTTTGTGACAAACACACGCTATACAATGGGGTTTGTGATACACACACTGTCCAATGGGGTTGGTGACAAATACACGCTATCCAATGTGTTTTGTTACACACACGCTGTGCAATGGGATTTCTGACACACACACTGTCTAATGGGGTTTGTGACAAACACACTGTCCAATACGGATTGTGACAGACACAAGCTGTCCCATGCTCTTTGTGACACGCACGCTGTCCAAAGTGGTTTGTGACACACACATTGTACAGGGGTGTTTGTGACACACACACTGTCCAATGGGGTTTGTGACACATAGGCTGTCCAATGGTTTTTGTGACACACACACTCTGTCCAATGGGGCTTTTGACACACACACAGTCCAATGGGGATTGTGACACACACACTGTACAGGGGGGTTTGTGACACACCCTGTGTCCAATGGGATTTGTGACACACACACTGTCCAATGGGGATTGTGACTCACACAAACTCTGTCCGTTGGGGTTGCTGACACACAAACTGTCCAATAGTGTTTGTGAAACACACGCTGTCCAATGGGGTTTGTTACACAGATGCTTCCCAATGGGGTTTGTTACACACACACTTTTCAGGGGGGTTTGTGACACACACGCTGTCCAGTGGGGATTGTGACACACACGCTGTCCAGAGGTTTTTGTGACCCACACACATTCCAATGGAGATTGTGACAGACACGCTGTCCAATGGGGTTTGTGAAACACACACACTGTCTAATGGGGATTGTGACACACACACGCTGTCCAATGTTGGTTGTGACACACATGCTGTCCAATGGTGTGTGTGACAAACACGCTGCCCATTGCGGTTTGGGACAGACTCAATTTCCTATCTTGGGCCTTGAAAAGCAAGTCCTTTGGCGACACGGTACGGCAGAAAGAATTGAATCAGACAACGGTACTCATTTCAAAAACAGTCTTATAGACAATTGGGCCAAAGAACATGGTATTGAGTGGGTATATCATATTCTATATCATGCACCAGCCTCTGGGAAAATTGAAAGGTACAATGGTTTGCTAAAAACTACACTAAAGGCACTTGGTGGTGGAACCTTTAAAAATTGGGACTCACATTTAGCAAAAGCCACTTGGTTGGTCAACACCCGGGGATCAACCAATCGAGCCGGGCCTGCCCAATCAGAAATTCTACGGACTGTAGAAGGAGATAAAGTCCCTGTAGTACACATGAAAAACATGTTAGGAAAGGCAGTCTGGGTTACTCCTGCCTCAGGCAAAGGCAAGCCCATTCGTGGGATTGTTTTTGCCCAGGGACCTGGCAGCACCTGGTGGGTGATGCTTAAGGATGGAGAAGTTCGGTGTGTACCTCAAGGGGATTTGAGTTTAGGTGAAAATATTCAATACTGAACTGCATGATGTGAATTGCCATGCTAACAGTGTTTAATAAGTGTCTTCCAGATCAAGACAATGATGATGAAACCAGAGCTAGCTTCTTCGAGTGGCGCCTGACAACTTCTTCGAAGTTGATATCTTTAACCCACAAACAGTGGTAATGAGATGCACTTGTACCATTTTTCCTGCCCTGGGAGACTGTCGTGACAAAACGAACTTAATGAACTTTTTAAAGGATGGTCCACTGATTAATTACTCCTGTGTATATATGTACATATGTATATATAGATATATAGTTGTAGTGATTAATTAGATTATATTGATAGATTGTATTGATAAGGTTTAAGCATTCAGTGAATGGCATATTATAAGGGGTGGAATGTCCTGGTTTAGTTAAAAACAAGTATCTCTTTCAGTGAATTTGCCTGTCAGCTAAAGCCTTCATATTAACTGCATTTTCCTGGAGAACCAGACACATGTTTTGGTAAACCTAGCAATGGAATGCAAACTTATTGATAAGCACGGATGGACATCTCGCGAGAGGGGCGACGAGAAGAAAGAGACCAAGAAACTGACCAACTGTGTATAACATTCCATTCACTTGAATACTTCATATAAAAGTGGGAGATCACAAGGATCTCGTTCGTTTTTCCCCTTTTGCCTTTTTCCCTTCTGCTCATGGCCGACATTAGAAGAGGACCTTGCTAGTCGTCCCTGCGAACTGAGGCCTAGTGAGAGACTGAATCCAGCTCCGGTTGGCTGCAGAGTCTAATCCAGGACTTTGGTTGCCGGCTCTGCAGTTGCTGAGACTTTCAAGATTGGTTTTGTATATTTTGTATTATTTTCTCTATTCTTATTAGTAGCATTAGTAAAACATCTTTAATTTTTTCCAACTCTCTTCACTCTGTCCTTCTTTTCCTCCCAATTGCCTCTCCTTAGTGGAAAGCGGGGAGAGGGAGAGGAAAGTGGGGGCGGGGAAAGGGGGTTAACAATACATCTGCCAGGGTTTTATTGTCACCCCGCAATCTTAACCCTCGACACACACACGGTGTCCAAAGGGGATTGCGACACACACGTTGTGCAATGGCGTTTGTGACACAGAAACTGTCAAGGGGTGTTTGTGACACACACACTGTCCAGGGGGGTTTGAGACACACACGCTGTTCAATGGTGTTTGAGACACAGAGGCTGTCAAATGGGGATTGTGACACACAGGCTGTTCAATAGGGATTGTGACTCACACACGCTGTCCAAAGGGGTTTATGGCACACACACTGTGCAAATGGGTTTGTGACACACACACGCTGTCCAATGGGGTTTATGCCACACATACTCTATCCAATGGGGTTTCTGACACACAAGCTTTCCAATAGGGTTTGTGACACACACGCGCTGTACAATGGGGTTTGTGACACACACATTCCAATGGGTTTTGTGACACACATGCTGTCCAAAGCCTTTTGTGACACACACACTGTTTAATGGGTTTTGTGACACACACTCGCTGTCCAATTGTGTTTGTGACACACACGCTGTCAAATGGGGTTTGTGACACACACACTGTCCAATGGGATTTGTGACACAAACGCTGTATAATGGGTTTAGTGACGCACACACAATCTAATGGGGTTGTGACACACAATCGCTGTCCAATGGCGTTTGTAGACACACACGCTGTGAAATGCTGTTTGTGACACAGACACTGTCCAGGGGGGTTTGTGACACACACACTGTCCAGGTGGGTTTGAGACACACACGCTGTCCAATGGGGATTGTGACATGCACGCTGTCCAATAGGGTTTATGGCACACAGACACTGTCCAATGGGGTTTGTGTCACAGACACTTTCCAATGAGTTTTATGATACACACTCTGCCCAATGGGTTTTGTGAAACACACACAGTCTAAGGGGGTTTATGACACACACTCGTTGTCCAATGGTTCTTGTAAAACACACATGCTGTCCAATGGGGTTTGTGGCACACACACTGTCTAATGGGGTGTGTGAAATACACTCGCTGTCCAATGGTGTTTGTGACACAGACACACTATCCAGTGGGGTTTGTGACACACACACTGTCCAATGGGGTTTGTGACACACATGCTGTACAATGGGGTTTGTGACACACACAGTGTCCCCTGGGGTTTGTGACACACACGCTGCCCCATGCCTTTTGTGACACACGAGCTGTCCAATGTGGATTGTGACAAAAACATGCTGTCCAATGGGGTTTATGGCACACACACTCTCCAATGGGTTTTGTGAGACACACACACTATTCAATTGGGATTGTGAAACACACACATTCCAATGGGGTTTGTGACACACACGCTGTCCAATGGGGATTGTGACACACAGGCTGTCCAATCCTGTTGATGACACACACATGGTCCAATGGGGTTTGTGACATCCACACTGTCCAATGGGGTTTCTGGCACAGACACTGTCCAACGGGGTTGGTGACACACAAAGGCTGTCCAATGGGGTTTGTGACACACACGCTGTCCATGGGTTTTGTGACACACACACGCTGTCCAATGTCGTTTGTAATACACATGCTGTCCAATGGGGTTTGAGACAAAAAGGTTGTTCAATGGGTTTGTGACACACACACTGTCCCATGGGGCTTGAGGCACAAATGCAGTCCAATAAGGATTGTGACACACACGCTGTCCGGGGGGTTTGTGACACACGCTGTCGACTGGGGTTTGTGACACACACACTTTCCATTGGGGTTTGTGACACACACACGCTGTCCAATGGTGTTTGAGACATACCCGCTGTTCAATGGCATTTGTGACACACACAGTGTGCAGGGGTGTTTGTAAGACACTCGCTGTCCAATGGGGATTGTGACACACACACGCTGTCCAATGGGGTTTGTGACACAGACACTTTCCAATGGGGTTTATGATACACATGCTGTCCAATGGGGGTTGTGAAACACACGCTGTCCGATGGGATTTGTGACACACACGCTGTCCAATGGTGTTTGTGACACACCCATGCTTTCCAAAGGGATTTGTGACACACACACGCTATTCAGTGGGGTTTCTGACACCCATGCTGTCCAACGGGGTTTGTAATCCAGAAACTGTCAAGAGGGATTTTTGACACACAAAGTGTCTCAGCTACCTGAGACACTTAGACTAAGCCTAAAATACGCAGATCTCTCCATAAGGATGGTTTTCATACTGTACGTCCACAATCTGCTGGCAGTACAAAAAAATAAGCTGTAGATCTCCTTAGGCTGAGTCATGGTGCTTTGGTGCAGGGATCAGGCATATCATGGGAATATTTCACCATTTCTGCTCTGGTTTTCAGTGTATGACACCAAAACACCCACCTGATGACATCCTCTCAAGAGCAAAGGCAGCAATTTGCAGAATTCCGCTTCTTTGGGGAACTGAGAAATTGCTGAGCTGACACCAAGTCCTGCAGTGCCCCTGTCACGTGCAGAGTCACCGCATCCTCACCACGGTAGCGGGCATTGTGACAAAGGTTCTATGTCAGCTGGGTGTGGCAGCCAGGCGCCCCCTAGGGGATGGGGAGCCTGTCAGCCCCGGGCCTGTCACTGCCTGCTGTCCCTCTTTTACCAGCCAGGCCTCTGAAAACTGGTCAAAACATGCGCAGACGTGGAGCCAAAATGGCCCAAAGTCTCCAACAGAGAAGTCTGGAAAAAAGATATGGGGCAGAGGGAGAAAGCGAAGGGAGCAGAACAAAAGGAAAGGAAGAATAAAAAGTAGTGTTGGGCTGCAGGAGTGAGATGGATGAATTGCCATTAACGAGGCAGGAAGCAGGAGAGTGAGAGAAAAGGAAGGAAGAGACATGCAGCCAGACGAGGGGTTAGTGAGAGAGGGTGGGACAGAGAACAGGATGAGAAGGAAATAAGGCAAGGCAAGGACAGGCAAGGATAGGCAAGGCAAGGCTAGGCTGCAGGACATTTTTTTGCTTTATAGTTTCTAGCACATTCGTCTTCAGACGTGGTGGATAGCCATAAGACCGTATGGATTAGGCCCAAGCAAAAACCCCAGCTACTTGAGACACTTAGACTAAGCCTAAAATACGCAGATCTCTCCATAAGGATGGTTTTTATACTGTGCTTCCACAATCTGCTGGCAGTACAAAAATATAAGCTGCAGATCTCCTTAGGCTGAGTAATGGTGCTTTGGTGTAGGGATCATGCATATCATGGGAATATTTCACCATTTCTACTCTGGTTTTAGTGTATTACAACAAAACACACACCTGATGACATCCTTTCAAGAGCAAAGGCAGCAATTTGCAGAATTCCGCTTCTTAGAGGAAGTGAGAAATTGCTGAGCTGACACCAAGTCCTACATTGTCCCTGTTGCCTCCAGAGTCACCGCATCCTCACCACGGTAGCGGGCATTGTGACAAAGGTTCTATGTCAGATGGATGTGGCAGACGAGCGCCCCCTTGGGGATGGGGAGCCTGTCAGCCCCGGGCCCGTCACTGCCTGCTGTCCCCGCTGTCACCAGCCAGGTCTCTGAAAACTGGTCAAACCATTCCCAGACATGGGGCCAATTTGGCCAAAAGTCTCCAACAGACAAGTTGTGAAGAAAGATATGGGACAGAGGGCGAAAGCGAAGGGAGCAGGAGAAAGGGAAGGAAGAATAAAAAAAGTGTTGGGCTGCAGAAGTTAGATGGAGGAATTGTAAGAAAAGGGGCAGGAAGCAGGAGACTGAGAGAAAAGGAAAGAAAGAAGAGACATGCAGCCAGACGAGGGGTTAGTGAGAGAAGATGAGACAGAGAACAGGATGAGAAGGAAATAAGGCAAGGCAAGGAAAGGCAAGGACAGGCTAGGCTGCAGGACATTTTTTTGCTTTATAGTTTCTAGCACATTCGTCTTCAGATGAGGAGGAAAACCATAAGACCTTATGGATTAGGCCCAGGCAAAAACCCCAGCTACTTGAGACACTTAGACTAAGCCTGAAATACGAAAATCTCTCCATAAGGATGATTTTTATACAGCATTCCACAATCTGCTGGCATTACAAAAAAATAAGCTGCAGATCTCCTTAGGCTGAGTCATGGTGCTTTGGTGCAGGAACCATTCATATCATGGGAATATTTCAGCATTTCTGCTCTGCTTTTCAGTGTATGACACCAGAAGACCCACCTGATGACATCCTTTCAAGAGCACAGGCAGCAATTTGCAGAATTCTGCTTCTTTGGGGAACTGAGAAATTGCTGAGCTGACACCAAGTCTTGCAGTGCCCCTGTCACCTGCAGAGTCACTGCATCCTCACCACGGTAGCGGGCATTGTGACAAAGGTTGTATGTCAGCTGGGTGTGGCAGCCAGGCGCCCCCTAGGGGATGGGGAACCTGTCAGCCCCGTGCCTGTCACTGCCTGCTGTCCCTGCTGTCACAAGCCAGGCCTCTGAAAACTTGTCAAACCGTGCCAGACGTGGGGCCAATTTGGCCCAAAATCTCCAAGAGACAAGTCGGGAAGAAAGTTATGGGACAGAGGGAGAAAGCGAAGGGAGCAGGAGAAAGGGAAGGAAGAATAAAAAGTAGTGTTGGGCTGCAGAAGTGAGATGGAGGAATTGCAAGAAAAGAGGCAGGAAGCAGAGGAGTGAGAGAAAAGGAAAGAAGAGACATGCAGCCAGACGAGGTGTTAGTGACAGAGGATGGGACAGAGAACAGGATGAGAAGGAAATAAGGCAAGGCAAGGACGGGCAAGGACAGGCAAGGCAAGGCTAGGCTGCATGACATTTTTTGCTCTGTAGTTTCCAGCACATTCGTCTTCAGATGAGGAGGAAAGCCATAATACCTTATGGAATGGCCCAAGAAAAAAACCCAGCTACTTGAGACACTTAGACTAAGCCTAAAATACGCAGATCTCTCCATAAGGATGGTTTTTATACTGTACTTCCACAATCGGCTGGCAGTACAGAAAAAATAAGCTGCAGATCTCCTTAGGCTGAGACATGGTGCTTTGGTGCAGGAACCATTCATATCATGGGAATATTTCACCATTTCTGCTCTGGTTTTCAGTGTATGACACCAAAACACCCACCTGATGACATCCTCTCAAGATCAAAGGCAGCAATTTGCAGAATTCCGCTTCTTTGGGGAACTGAGAAATTGCTGAGCTGACACCAAGTCCTGCAGTGCCCCTGTCACCTGCAGAGTCACCTCATCCTCACCACGGTAGCGGGCATTGTGACAAAGGTTCTATGTCAGCTGGGTGTGGCAGCCAGGCGCCCCCTAGGGGATGGGGAGCCTGTCAGCCCCGGGCCTGTCACTGCCTGCTGTCCCCGCTGTCACCAGCCAGGTCTCTGAAAACTTGTCAAACCATGCGCAGACGTGGAGCCAAAGTGGCCCAAAGTCTCAAACAGAGAAGTCAAGAAGAAGGATATGGGACAGAGATAGAAAGCGAAGGGAGAAGGAGAAAGGGAAGGAAGAATAAAAAGCAGTGTTGGGCTGCAGAAGTGAGATGGAGGAATTGAAAGAAAATGGCAGGAAGCAGGAGAGTGAGAGAGAAAAGGAAAGAAGAGACATGCGCCCAGACGAGGGGTTAGTGAGAGAGGATGGGACAGAGAACAGAATGGGAAGGAAATAAGGCAAGGCAAGGAGAGGCAAGGACAGGCAAGGCAAGGCTAGGCTGCAGGACATTTTTTTGCTTTATAGTTTATAGCACATTCGTCTTCAGACTAGGAGTAAGGCCATAAGACCGTATGGATTAGGCCCAAGCAAAAACCCCAGCTACTTGAGAGACTTAGACTAAGCATAAAATACGAAGATCTCTCTGTAAGGATTGTTTTTATACTGTACTTTCACAATCTGCTGGCAGTAAAAAAAAATTAGCTGCAGATCTCCTTAGGCTGAGTCATGGTGCTTTGGTGCAGGAAACCTGCATATCATGGGAATATTTCACCATTTCTGCTCTGGTTTTCAGTGTATGACACCAAAAGACCCACCTGATGACATCCTTTCAAGAGCAAAGGCAGCAATTTGCAGAATTCCGCTTCTTTGGGGAAGTGAGAAATTGCTGAGCTGACACCAAGTCCTGCAGTGTCCCTGTCACCTGCAGAGTCACCGCATCCTCACCACGGTAGCGGGCATTGTGACAAAGGTCCTATGTCAGCTGGGTGTGGCAGCCTGGTGCCTCCTAGAGGATGGGGAGCCTGTCAGCCCCGGGCCTGTCACTGCCGGCTGTCCCTGATGTCACCAGCCAGGCCTCTGAAACCTTGTCAAACCATGCCCAGACGTGTGGCCAATTTGGCCCAAATTCTCCAACAGACAAGACGGGAAGAAAGATATGGGACAGAGGGAGAAAGCGAAGGGAGCAGGAGAAAGGGAAGGAAGAATAAAAAGTAGTGTTGGGCTGCAGAAGTGAGATGGAGGAATTGCAAGAAAAGAGGCAGGAAGCAGAGGAGTGAGAGAAAAGGAAAGTAGAGACATGCAGCCAGACGAGGGGTTAGTGAGAGAGGATGGGACAGAGAACAGGATGAGAAGGAAATAAGGCAAGGCAAGGACAGGCAAGGACAGGCAAGGCAAGGCTAGGCTGCAGGACATTTTTTTGCTTTATAGTTTCTAGCACATTCGTCTTCAGACTAGGAGGAAAGCCAGAAGACCGTATGGATTAGGCCAAAGCAAAAACCCCAGCTACTTGAGACACTTAGACTAAGCCAAAAATGCGAAGATCTCTACATAAGGTTGGTTTTTATACTGTATTCCACAATCTGCTGGCAGTACAAAAAAATAAGCTGCAGATCTCCTTAGGCTGAGTCATGGTGCTTTGGTGCAGGAACCATGCATATCATGGGAATATTTCACTATTTCTGCTTTGGTTTTCAGTGTATTACACCAAAACACCCACCTGATGACATCCTTTCAAGAGCAAAGGCAGCAATTTGCAGAATTCCGCTTCTTTGGGGAACTGAGAAATTGCTGAGCTGCCACCAAGTCCTGCAGTGTCCCTGTCACCTGGAGAGTTACCGCATCCTCGCCACGGTAGCGGGCATTGTGAAAAAGGTTCTTTGTCAGATGGGTGTGGCAGCCAGGCGCCCCCTAGGGGATGGGGAGCCAGCCAGCCCCGAGCCTGTCACTGCCTGCTGTCCCTGCTGTCACCAGCCAGGCCTCTGAAAATTGGTCAAACCATGCCCAGTCTTGGGGCCAATTTGGCCCAAAGTCTCCAACAGACAAGTCGGGAAGAAAGATACGGGACAGAGGGAGAAAGCGAAGGGAGCAGGAGAAAGGGAAGGAAGAATGGAAAGCCCGAATTAAGAGGGAAATCAGTAGCCCACTTGACGTGCATGTACACTAATGCATGCAGTATGGGCAACTAAGAAGAGAAGCTGGAAGCCATCGTGTAGCAGGAAAGCTATGACATAGTTGCCATCACAGAAACATGGTGGGATGACTCATATGACTGGAGTGCTGCTATGTGTGGCTACAAGCTCTTCAGAAAAGATAGGTAGGGTAGGAGAGGTGGAGGGGTGGCTTTATATGTTAGAGAGTCACTCGACTCTGTTAAACTTGAGGTCAGTATGCAGGTTTGAGTTCCTGTGGACCAGAATCAGGGGAAAGTCCAACAAGGCTGACATCCTCGTGGGTGCCTGTTATAGACCGCGCAACCAGGACAATGGAGGAGATGAATTATTCTACAAGCAGCTGGCAGATGTCTCAAAATCGATGGCCCTTGTTCTTGTGGGTGACTTTAACCTGCCGGATATCTGCTGGGAGGTCAATACTGCACAGAAGAGGCAGTCTAGGAAGTTCCTAGAGTGTATAGAGGACAATTTCCTTCATCAGCTGGTAAATGAGCCCACCAGGGGCAAGACCCCGCTAGACCTACTGTTTACAAACAGAGAAGGGCTGGTGGGAGATGTAGTGGTTGGAGGCCGCCTGGGGCATAGCAACCATGAAATAATAGAATTTTCAGTACTCAGAGATGCAGGGAGAACCATTAACAAAAACTCTATGCTGGACTTCCCGAGGGCAGATTTTTGCCTATTCAGAAGTCTAGTTCAGAGCATACCCTGGGAAACAATGCTTAAAAACAAGGGGGCCCAGGAGGGTTGGACATGCTTCAAGCAGGTGGTTTTGAGTGCACAGGAACAGGCTATACCAGTGTGCCGAAAGGCTAGCCGGCGGGGAAGACAACCGGCTTGGCTAAACAGGGAGATTCTGAATGAAATCAGAAATAAAAAGAGACTTTACCGACTGTGGAAAAAAGGCCTGGCTACTTATGAAGGATTTATGGAAATAGCTAGATCATGCAGAAAAAAGATCAGGGAAACAAAAGTGCAATTTGAAGTTAACTTGGCCAATTCTGTCAGGGATAATAAAAAGTCCTTCTTCAAATATGTTAATAACAAAAGGAGGGGCAAGGAAAACCTCCATTCTCTGTTGGACTCTGAAGGAAATATAGTTAACAAAGATGAGGAGAAAGCTGAGGTACTTAATACCTACTTTGCCTCAGTTTTTACCAGTGAGACAGGTGGCCCTCAGGACAACTCATCTCTGGAGGTGGTTGACAGAGACAGGAAGCCAAATAGGCCCCTTGTATTCCAGGAGGAAATAGTTGGTGATTTCCTGAGCCATCTGGATCCTCACAAGTCTATGGGACCAGATGGGATCCATCCTAGGGTGATGAGGGAGCTAGCAGAAGAACTTGCCAAGCCGCTCTCCATAATCTTCCAACAGTCCTGGCTCACTGGGGAGGTCCCATATGATTGAAAATTGGCCAATGTTACCCCAGTCCACAAAAAGGGCTGCAGAGCTGACCCTGGCAACTACAGGCCTGTCAGTCTGACCTCGGTGCCTGGCAGGGTTATGGAGCAGATCATGCTGAGTGGAATCACACAGCACCTTCAGGATGGACAAGGGATCAGACCCAGCCAGCATGGGTTTAGGAGGGGCAGGTCCTGTCTGACCAACCTGATCTCCTTTTATGATCAGGTGACCCAGCTGGTGGATGAGGGGAAAGCCATGGATGTGGTCTATCTGGACTTCAGCAAGGTCTTTGACACTGTCTCCCATAATATACTCTTGCAAAAGCTGGTAGCCCATGGCTTGGACAAGTGCACTCTACGCTGGGTTAAGAACTGGCTGGAGGGCCGGGCCCAGAGAGTGCTGGTGAACGGGGCTGCATCCAGCTGGCGGCCAGTCACTAGTGGTGTTCCCCAGGGGTCAGTGTTGGGTCCAGTCCTGTTTAACATCGTTATTGATGATTTAGATGAGGGGATTGAGACCATCATCAGCAAATTTGCTGATGACACCAAGTTGGGAGGGAGTGTCGACCTACTGGAAGGCAGGAGGGCTCTGCAGAGGGATCTGGATAGACTGGAAAAATGGGCTGATTCCAATGGGATGAAGTTCAATAAGGCCAAGTGCCGGGTGCTGCACTTTGGTCACAACAACCCCCTGCAGCGCTACAGGCTGGGCACAGAGTGGCTGGAGAGCAGTCAGACAGAAAGGGACCTGGGGGTACTAATTGACAGGAAGCTCAACATGAGCCAACAGTGTGCCCAGGTGGCCAAGAAGGCCAACGGTATCCTGTCCTGTATCAAAAATAGCGTGGTCAGCAGGACAAGGGAAGTGATCCTTCCCCTGTACTCTGCATTGGTGAGGCCACATCTGGAGTATTGTGTTCAGTTCTGGGCCTCTCAGTTCAGGAAAGACATTGAAGTGCTGGAGCGGGTCCAGAGAAGAGCAACACGACTGGTGAAGGGACTTGAACACAAGCCCTATGGGGAGAGGCTGAGGGAGCTGGGGTTGTTTAGTCTAGAGAAGAGGAGGCTTAGAGGTGACCTCATCAGTCTCTATAACTACCTGAAGGGAAGTTATAGCCAGGTGGGGATTGGTCTCTTCTCCCAGGCAGTTAGCAATAGGACAAGGGGGCATGGGCTTAAACTCTACCAGGGGAATTTTAGACTGGATATTAGAAAGAAATTCTTTACAGAGAGAGTGGTCAGGCATTGGAATGGCCTGCCCAGGGAGGTAGTGGACTCGCCGTCCCTAGAGGTTTTTAAACTGAGATTGGACATGGCACTTAGTGCCACGATCTAATAAACGGACTAGAGTTGGACCAAGAGTTGGACTTGATGATCGCTGAGGTCTTTTCTAACCCAGTCGATTCTGTGATACTGTGATTCTGTGATTATGTGAATAAAAAGTAGTGTTGGG
This sequence comes from Columba livia, assembly GCF_036013475.1. Taxonomy (NCBI): domain Eukaryota; kingdom Metazoa; phylum Chordata; class Aves; order Columbiformes; family Columbidae; genus Columba; species Columba livia. The sequence continues at coordinate 1,076,073 of NW_027043009.1, read as the reverse complement.
CTGCAGGAGAGAGATGGAGGAATTGCAGTAAAAGAGGCAGGGAGCAGGAGAGTGAGAGAAAAGGAAAGAAGAGACATGCAGCCAGACGAGGGGTTGGTGAGAGAGGATGGGACAGAGAACAGGATGAGAAGGAAATAAGGCAAGACAAGGACAGGCAAGGCAAGGCAAGGCTGCAGGACATTTTTTTGCTTTATAGTTTCTAGCACATTCGTGTTCAGACTAGGAGGAAAGCCAGACGACCGTATGGATTAGGCCCAATCCTAGACCCCAGCTACTTGAGACACTTAGACTAAGCCTAAAATATGCAGATCTCTCCAGAAGGATGGTTTTTATACTGTACTTCCACAATCTGCTGGCAGTACAAAAAATAAGCTGCAGATCTCCTTAGGCTGAGTCATGGTGCTTTGGTGCAGGAACCATGCATATCATGGGAATATTTCACTATTTCTGCTCTGGTTTTCAGAGTATGACACGAAAACACCCACCTGATGACATCCTTTCAAGAGCAAAGGCAGCAATTTGCAGAATTCCGCTTCTTTGGGGAAGTGAGAAATTGCTGAGCTGCCACCAAGTCCTGCAGTGTCCCTGTCACCTGGAGAGTCACCACATACTCGCCACGGTAGCGGGCATTGTGAAAAAGGTTCTTTGTCAGATGGGTGTGGCAGCCAGGCGCCCCCTAGGGGATGGGGAGCCTGTCAGCCCCGGACCTGTCACTGCCTGCTGTCCCTTCTGTCACAAGGCAGGTCTCTGAAAATTGATCAAACCATGCCCAGACGTGGGACCAATATGGCCCAGAGTCTTGAAAAGACAAGTCGGGAAGAAAGATATGGGACAGAGGGAGAAAGCGAAGGGAGCAGGAGAAAGGGAAGGAAGAATAAAAAGTAGTGTTGGGCTGCAGGAGTGAGATGGAGGAATTGCAGGAAAAGAGGCAGGAAGCAGGAGAGTGAGAGAAAAGGAAAGTAGAGACATGCAGCCAGACGATGGGTTAGTGAGGGAGGATGGGACAGAGAACAGGATGAGAAGGAAATAAGGCAAGGCAAGGACAGGCAAGGACAGGCAAAGCAAGGCTAAGCTGCAGGACATTTTTTGGCTTTATAGTTTCTAGCACATTCGTCTTCAGACTAGGAGTAAGGCCATAAGACCGTATGGATTAGGCCCAAGCAAAAACCCCAGCTACTTGAGACACTAAGACTAAGCCTAAAATACGCAGATCTCTCCATAAGGATGGTTTTTATACTGTGCTTCCACAATCTGCTGGCAGTACAAAAAAATAAGCTGCAGATCTCCTTAGGCTGAGTCATGGTGCTTTGGTGCAGGGACCATGCATATCATGGGAATATTTCACCATTTCTGCTCTGGTTTTCAGAGCATGACACCAAAACACCCACCTGATGATATCCTTTCAAGCGCAAAGGCAGCAATTTGCAGAATTCCGCTTCCTTGGGAAAGTGAGAAATTGCTGAGCTGCCACCAAGTCCTGCAGTGTCCCTGTCACCTGCAGAGTCACCACATACTCGCCACGGTAGCGGGCATTGTGACAACGGTTCTATGTCAGCTGGGTGTGGCAGCCAGGCGCCCCCTAGGGGATGGGGAGCCTGTCAGCCCCGGGCCTGTCACTGCCTGCTGTCCCTGCTGTCACCAGCCAGGCCTCTGAAAATTGGTCAAACCATGCCCAGACTTGGGGCCAATTTGGCCCAAAGTTTTGAAAAGGCAAGTCGGGAAGAAAGATATGGGACAGAGGGAGAAAGCGAAGGGAGCAGGAGAAAGGGAAGGAAGAATAAAAAGTAGTGTTGGGCTGCAGGAGTGAGATGGAGGAATTGCCATTAAAGAGGCAGGAAGCAGGAGAGTGAGAGAAAAGGAAAGAAGAGACATGCAGCCAGACGAGGTGTTAGTGAGAGAGGATGGGACAGAGAATAGGATGAGAAGGAAATAAGGCAAGGCAAGGACAGGCAAGGACAGGCAGAGCAAGGCTAGGCTGCAGGACATGTTTTCGCTTTATAGTTTCTAGCACATTCGTCTTCATACTAGGAGTAAGGCCATAAGACCGTATGGATTAGGCCCAAGCAAAAACCCCAGCTACTTGAGACACTTAGACTAAGCCTAAAATACGCAGATCTCTCCATAAGGATGGTTTTTATACTGTGCTTCCACAGTCTGCTGGCAGTACAAAAAATAAGCTGCAGATCTCCTTAGGCTGAGTCATGGTGCTTTGGTGCAGGGACCATGCATATCATGGGAATAGTTCACCATTTCTGCTCTGGTTTTCAGAGCATGACACCAAAACACCCACCTGATGATATCCTTTCAAGAGCAAAGGCAGCAATTTGCAGAATTCCGCTTCCTTGGGAAAGTGAGAAATTGCTGAGCTGCCACCAAGTCCTGCAGTGTCCCTGTCACCTGCAGAGTCACCACATACTCGCCACGGTAGCGGGCATTGTGACAAAGGTTCTATGTCAGCTGGGTGTGGCAGCCAGGCGCCCCCTAGGGGATGGGGAGCCTGTCAGCCCCGGGCCTGTCACTGCCTGCTGTCCCTGCTGTCACCAGCCAGGCCTCTGAAAATTGGTCAAATCATGCCCAGACTTGGGGCCAATTTGGCCCAAAGTTTTGAAAAGACAAGTCGGGAAGAAAGATATGGGACAGAGGGAGAAAGCGAAGGGAGCAGGAGAAAGGGAAGGAAGAATAAAAAGTAGTGTTGGGCTTCAGGAGTGAGATGGAGGAACTGCAGGAAAAGAGGCAGGAAGCAGGAGAGTGAGAGAAAAGGAAAGACGAGACATGCAGCCAGACGAGGGGTTAGTGAGGGAGGATGGGACAGAGAACAGGATGAAACGGAAATAAGGCAAGGCAAGGACAGGCAAGGACAGGCAAAGCAAGGCTAAGCTGCAGGACATTTTTTCGCTTTATAGTTTCTAGCACATTCGTCTTCAGACTAGGAGTAAGGCCATAAGACCGTATGGATTAGGCCCAAGCAAAAACCCCAGCTACTTGAGACACTAAGACTAAGCCTAAAATACGCAGATCTCTCCATAAGGATGGTTTTTATACTGTGCTTCCACAATCTGCTGGCAGTACAAAAAAATAAGCTGCAGATCTCCTTAGGCTGAGTCATGGTGCTTTGGTGCAGGGACCATGCATATCATGGGAATATTTCACCATTTCTGCTCTGGTTTTCAGAGCATGACACCAAAACACCCACCTGATGATATCCTTTCAAGAGCAAAGGCAGCAATTTGCAGAATTCCGCTTCCTTGGGAAAGTGAGAAATTGCTGAGCTGACACCAAGTCCTGCAGTGTCCCTGTCACCTGCAGAGTCACCACATACTCGCCACGGTAGCGGGCATTGTGACAAAGGTTCTATGTCAGCTGGGTGTGGCAGCCAGGCGCCCCCTAGGGGATGGGGAGCCTGTCAGCCCCGGGCCTGTCACTGCCTGCTGTCCCTGCTGTCACCAGCCAGGCCTCTGAAAATTGGTCAAACCATGCCCAGACTTGGGGCCAATTTGCCCCAAAGTCTTGAAAAGACAAGTCGGGAAGAAAGATATGGGACAGAGGGAGAAAGCGAAGGGAGCAGGAGAAAGGGAAGGAAGAATAAAAAGTAGTGTTGGGCTTCAGGAGTGAGATGGAGGAATTGCCATTAAAGAGGCAGGAAGCAGGAGAGTGAGAGAAAAGGAAAGAAGAGACATGCAGCCAGACGAGGGGTTAGTGAGAGACGATGGGGCAGAGAACAGGATAAGAAGGAAATAAGGCAAGGCAAGGACAGGCAAGGACAGGCAGAGCAAGGCTAGGCTGCAGGACATGTTTTCGCTTTATAGTTTCTAGCACATTCGTCTTCAGACTAGGAGTAAGGCCATAAGACCGTATGGATTAGGCCCAAGCAAAAACCCCAGCTACTTGACACACTTAGACTAAGCCTAAAATACGCAGATCTCTCCATAAGGATGGTTTTTATACTGTGCTTCCACAGTCTGCTGGCAGTACAAAAAATAAGCTGCAGATCTCCTTAGGCTGAGTCATGGTGCTTTGGTGCAGGGACCATGCATATCATGGGAATAGTTCACCATTTCTGCTCTGGTTTTCAGAGCATGACACCAAAACACCCACCTGATGATATCCTTTCAAGAGCAAAGGCAGCAATTTGCAGAATTCCGCTTCCTTGGGAAAGTGAGAAATTGCTGAGCTGACACCAAGTCCTGCAGTGTCCCTGTCACCTGCAGAGTCACCACATACTCGCCACGGTAGCGGGCATTGTGACAAAGGTTCTATGTCAGCTGGGTGTGGCAGCCAGGCGCCCCCTAGGGGATGGGGAGCCTGTCAGCCCCGGGCCTGTCACTGCCTGCTGTCCCTGCTGTCACCAGCCAGGCCTCTGAAAAATGGTCAAACCATGCCCAGACTTGGGGCCAATTTGCCCCAAAGTCTTGAAAAGACAAGTCGGGAAGAAAGATATGGGATAGAGGGAGAAAGCGAAGGGAGCAGGAGAAAGGGAAGGAAGAATAAAAAGTAGTGTTGGGCTGCAGGAGTGAGATGGAGGAATTGCCATTAAAGAGGCAGGAAGCAGGAGAGTGAGAGAAAAGGAAAGACGAGACATGCAGCCAGACGAGGGGTTAGTGAGGGAGGATGGGACAGAGAACAGGATGAAACGGAAATAAGGCAAGGCAAGGACAGGCAAGGACAGGCAAAGCAAGGCTAAGCTGCAGGACATTTTTTCGCTTTATAGTTTCTAGCACATTCGTCTTCAGACTAGGAGTAAGGCCATAAGACCATATGGATTAGGCCCAAGCAAAAATCCCAGCTACTTGAGACACTAAGACTAAGCCTAAAATACGCAGATCTCTCCATAAGGATGGTTTTTATACTGTGCTTCCACAATCTGCTGGCAGTACAAAAAAATAAGCTGCAGATCTCCTTAGGCTGAGTCATGGTGCTTTGGTGCAGGGACCATGCATATCATGGGAATATTTCACCATTTCTGCTCTGGTTTTCAGAGCATGACACCAAAACACCCACCTGATGATATCCTTTCAAGAGCAAAGGCAGCAATTTGCAGAATTCCGCTTCCTTGGGAAAGTGAGAAATTGCTGAGCTGCCACCAAGTCCTGCAGTGTCCCTGTCACCTGCAGAGTCACCACATACTCGCCACGGTAGTGGGCATTGTGACAAAGGTTCTATGTCAGCTGGGTGTGGCAGCCAGGCGCCCCCTAGGGGATGGGGAGCCTGTCAGCCCCGGGCCTGTCACTGCCTGCTGTCCCTGCTGTCACCAGCCAGGCCTCTGAAAATTGGTCAAACCATGCCCAGACTTGGGGCCAGTTTTGCCCAAAGTCTTGAAAAGACAAGTCGGGAAGAAAGATATGGGACAGAGGGAGAAAGCGAAGGGAGCAGGAGAAAGGGAAGGAAGAATAAAAAGTAGTGTTGGGCTGCAGGAGTGAGATGGAGGAATTGCAGGAAAAGAGGCAGGAAGCAGGAGAGTGAGAGAAAAGGAAAGTAGAGACATGCAGCCAGACGAGGGGTTAGTGAGGGAGGATGGGACAGAGAACAGGATGAGAAGGAAATAAGGAAATGCAAGGACAGGCAAGGACAGGCAAAGCAAGGCTAGGCTGCAGGACATTTTTTGGCTTTATAGTTTCTAGCACATTCGTCTTCAGACTAGGAGTAAGGCCATAAGACCGTATGGATTAGGCCCAACAAAAACCCCAGCTACCTGAGACATTTAGACTAAGCCTAAAATACGCAGATCTCTCCATAAGGATGGTTTTTATACTGTGCTTCCACAATCTGCTGGCAGTACAAAAAAATAAGCTGCAGATCTCCTTAGGCTGAGTCACGGTGCTTTGGTGCAGGGACCATGCATATCATGGGAATATTTCACCATTTCTGCTCTGGTTTTCAGAGTATGACACCAAAACACCCACCTGATGATATCCTTTCAAGAGCAAAGGCAGCAATTTGCAGAATTCCGCTTCTTTGGGGAACTGAGAAATTGCTGAGCTGCCACCAAGTCCTGCAGTGTCCCTGTCACCTGCAGAGTCACCACATACTCGCCACGGTAGCGGGCATTGTGACAAAGGTTCTATGTCAGCTGGGTGTGGCAGCCAGGCGCCCCCTAGGGGATGGGGAGCCTGTCAGCCCCGGGCCTGTCACTGCCTGCTGTCCCTGCTGTCACCAGCCAGGCCTCTGAAAAATGGTCAAACCATTCCCAGACTTGGGGCCAATTTTGCCCAAAGTCTTGAAAAGACAAGTCGGGAAGAAAGATATTGGATAGAGGGAGAAAGCGAAGGGAGCAGGAGAAAGGGAAGGAAGAATAAAAAGTAGTGTTGGGCTACAGGAGTGAGATGGAGGAATTTCCATTAAAGAGGCAGGAAGCAGGAGAGTGAGAGAAAAGGAAAGAAGAGACATGCAGCCAGACGAGGGGTAAAGTGAGAGAGGATGGGACAAAGAACAGGATGAGAAGGAAATAAGTCAAGGGAAGGACAGGCAAGGACAGGCAAAGCAAGGCTAGGCTGCAGGACATTTTTTGGCTTTATAGTTTCTAGCACATTCGTCTTCAGACTAGGAGTAAGGCCATAAGACCGTATGGATTAGGCCCAAGCAAAAACCCCAGCTACTTGACACACTAAGACTAAGCCTAAAATACGCAGATCTCTCCATAAGGATGGTTTTTATACTGTGCTTCCACAATCTGCTGGCAGTACAAAAAAATAAGCTGCAGATCTCCTTAGGCTGAGTCATGGTGCTTTGGTGCAGGGACCATGCATATCATGGGAATAGTTCACCATTTCTGCTCTGGTTTTCAGAGTATGACACCAAAACACCCACCTGATGATATCCTTTCAAGAGCAAAGGCAGCAATTTGCAGAATTCCGCTTCTTTGGGGAAGTGAGAAATTGCTGAGCTGACACCAAGTCCTGCAGTGTCCCTGTCACCTGTAAAGTCACCAGATATTCGCCACGGTAGCGGGCATTGTGACAAAGGTTCTATGTCAGCTGGGTGTGGCAGCCAGGCGCCCCCTAGGGGATGGGGAGCCTGTCAGCCCCGGGCCTGTCACTGCCTGCTGTCCCTGCTGTCACCAGCCAGGCCTCTGAAAATTGGTCAAACCATGCCCAGACTTGGGGCCAATTTGGCCCAAAGTCTTGAAAAGACAAGTCGGGAAGAAAGATATTGGATAGAGGGAGAAAGCGAAGGGAGCAGGAGAAAGGGAAGGAAGAATAAAAAGTAGTGCTGGGCTACAGGAGTGAGATGGAGGAATTTCCATTAAAGAGGCAGGAAGCAGGAGAGTGAGAGAAAAGGAAAGAAGAGACATGCAGCCAGACGAGGGGTAAAGTGAGAGAGGATGGGACAGAGAACAGGATGAGAAGGAAATAAGGCAAGGGAAGGACAGGCAAGGACAGGCAAAGCAAGGCTAGGCTGCAGGACATTTTTTGGCTTTATAGTTTCTAGCACATTCGTCTTCAGACTAGGAGTAAGGCCATAAGACCGTATGGATTAGGCCCAAGCAAAAACCCCAGCTACTTGACACACTAAGACTAAGCCTAAAATACGCAGATCTCTCCATAAGGATGGTTTTTATACTGTGCTTCCACAATCTGCTGGCAGTACAAAAAAATAAGCTGCAGATCTCCTTAGGCTGAGTCATGGTGCTTTGGTGCAGGGACCATGCATATCATGGGAATAGTTCACCATTTCTGCTCTGGTTTTCAGAGTATGACACCAAAACACCCACCTGATGATATCCTTTCAAGAGCAAAGGCAGCAATTTGCAGAATTCCGCTTCTTTGGGGAAGTGAGAAATTGCTGAGCTGCCACCAAGTCCTGCAGTGTCCCTGTCACCTGCAGAGTCACCACATACTCGCCACGGTAGCGGGCATTGTGACAAAGGTTCTATGTCAGCTGGGTGTGGCAGCCAGGCGCCCCCTAGGGGATGGGGAGCCTGTCAGCCCCGGGCCTGTCACTGCCTGCTGTCCCTGCTGTCACCAGCCAGGCCTCTGAAAATTGGTCAAACCATGCCCAGACTTGGGGCCAATTTGCCCCAAAGTCTTGAAAAGACAAGTCGGGAAGAAAGATATGGGACAGAGGGAGAAAGCGAAGGGAGCAGGAGAAAGGGAAGGAAGAATAAAAAGTAGTGTTGGGCTACAGGAGTGAGATGGAGGAATTGCAGGAAAAGAGGCAGGAAGCAGGAGAGTGAGAGAAAAGGAAAGTAGAGACATGCAGCCTGACGAGGGGTTAGTGAGGGAGGATGGGACAGAGAACAGGATGAGAAGGAAATAAGGCAAGGCAAGGACAGGCAAGGACAGGCAAAGCAAGGCTAGGCTGCAGGACATTTTTTCGCTTTATAGTTTCTAGCACATTCGTCTTCAGACTAGGAGTAAGGCCATAAGACCGTATGGATTAGGCCCAGGCAAAAACACCAGTTACTTGAGACACTAAGACTAAGCCTAAAATACGCAGATCTCTCCATAAGGATGGTTTTTATACTGTGGTTCCACAATCTGCTGGCAGTACAAAAAAATAAGCTGCAGATCTCCTTGGGCTGAGTCACGGTGCTTTGGTGCAGGGACCATGCATATCATGGGAATAGTTCACCCTTTCTGCTCTGGTTTTCAGAGTATGACACCAAAACACCCACCTGATGATATCCTTTCAAGAGCAAAGGCAGCAATTTGCAGAATTCCGCTTCTTTGGGGAAGTGAGAAATTGCTGAGCTGCCACCAAGTCCTGCAGTGTCCCTGTCACCTGCAGAGTCACCACATACTCGCCACGGTAGCGGGCATTGTGACAAAGGTTCTATGTCAGCTGGGTGTGGCAGCCAGGCGCCCCCTAGGGGATGGGGAGCCTGTCAGCCCCAGGCCTGTCACTGCCTGCTGCCCCTGCTGTCACCAGCCAGGCCTCTGAAAATTGGTCAAACCATGCCCAGAGTTGGGGCCAATTTGGCCCAAAGTCTTGAAAAGACAAGTCGGGAAGAAAGATATGGGACAGAGGGAGAAAGCGAAGGGAGCAGGAGAAAGGGAAGGAAGAATAAAAAGTAGTATTGGGCTTCAGGAGTGAGATGGAGGAATTGCAGGAAAAGAGGCAGGAAGCAGGAGAGTGAGAGAAAAGGAAAGTACAGACATGCAGCCAGACGAGGGGTTAGTGAGGGAGGATGGGACAGAGAACAGGATGAGAAGGAAATAAGGCAAGGCAAGGACAGGCAAGGACAGGCAAAGCAAGGCTAAGCTGCAGGACATTTTTTGGCTTTATAGTTTCTAGCACATTCGTATTCAGACTAGGAGTAAGGCCATGAGACCGTATGGATTACCCCAAGCAAAAACCCCAGCTACTTGAGACACTAAGACTAAGCCTAAAATACGCAGATCTCTCCATAAGGATGTTTTTTATACTGTGCTTCCACAATCTGCTGGCAGTACAAAATAATAAGCTGCAGATCTCCTTAGGCTGAGTCATGGTGCTTTGGTGCAGGGACCATGCATATCATGGGAATATTTCACCATTTCTGCTCTGGTTTTCAGAGCATGACACCAAAACACCCACCTGATGATATCCTTTCAAGAGCAAAGTCAGCAATTAGCAGAATTCCGCTTCTCTGGGGAAGTGAGAAATTGCTGAGCTGCCACCAAGTCCTGCAGTGTCCCTGTCACCTGCAGAGTCACCACATACTCGCCACGGTAGCAGGCATTGTGACAAAGGTTCTATGTCAGCTGGGTGTGGCAGCCAGGCGCCCCCTAGGGGATGGGGAGCCTGTCAGCCCCGGGCCTGTCACTGCCTGCTGTCCCTGCTGTCACCAGCCAGGCCTCTGAAAATTGGTCAAACCATGCCCAGACTTGGGGCCAATTTGCCCCAAAGTCTTGAAAAGACAAGTCGGGAAGAAAGATATGGGACAGAGGGAGAAAGCGAAGGGAGCAGGAGAAAGGGAAGGAAGAATAAAAAGTAGTGTTGGGCTACAGGAGTGAGATGGAGGAATTGCAGGAAAAGAGGCAGGAAGCAGGAGAGTGAGAGAAAAGGAAAGTAGAGACATGCAGCCAGACGAGGGGTTAGTGAGAGAGGATGGGACAGAGAACAGGATGAGAAGGAAATAAGGCAAGGCAAGGACAGGCAAGGACAGGCAAAGCAAGGCTAGGCTGCAGGACATTTTTTCGCTTTATAGTTTCTAGCACATTCGTCTTCAGACTAGGAGTAAGGCCATAAGACCGTATGGATTAGGCCCAGGCAAAAACACCAGTTACTTGAGACAGTAAGACTAAGCCTAAAATACGCAGATCTCTCCATAAGGATGGTTTTTATACTGTGCTTCCACAATCTGCTGGCAGTACAAAAAAATAAGCTGCAGATCTCCTTGGGCTGAGTCACGGTGCTTTGGTGCAGGGACCATGCATATCATGGGAATAGTTCACCCTTTCTGCTTAGGTTTTCAGAGTATGACACCAAAACACCCACCTGATGATATCCTTTCAAGAGCAAAGGCAGCAATTTGCAGAATTCCGCTTCTTTGGGGAAGTGAGAAATTGCTGAGCTGCCACCAAGTCCTGCAGTGTCCCTGTCACCTGCAGAGTCACCACATAGTGGCCACGGTAGCGGGCATTGTGACAAAGGTTCTATGTCAGCTGGGTGTGGCAGCCAGGCGCCCCCTAGGGGATGGGGAGCCTGTCAGCCCCAGGCCTGTCACTGCCTGCTGCCCCTGCTGTCACCAGCCAGGCCTCTGAAAATTGGTCAAACCATGCCCAGGCTTGGGGTGAATTTGGCCCAAAGTCTTGAAAAGACAAGTCGGGAAGAAAGATATGGGACAGAGGGAGAAAGCGAAGGGAGCAGGAGAAAGGGAAGGAAGAATAAAAAGTAGTATTGGGCTTCAGGAGTGAGATGGAGGAATTGCAGGAAAAGAGGCAGGAAGCAGGAGAGTGAGAGAAAAGGAAAGTACAGACATGCAGCCAGACGAGGGGTTAGTGAGGGAGGATGGGACAGAGAACAGGATGAGAAGGAAATAAGGCAAGGCAAGGACAGGCAAGGACAGGCAAAGCAAGGCTAAGCTGCAGGACATTTTTTGGCTTTATAGTTTCTAGCACATTCGTATTCAGACTAGGAGTAAGGCCATGAGACCGTATGGATTACCCCAAGCAAAAACCCCAGCTACTTGAGACACTAAGACTAAGCCTAAAATACGCAGATCTCTCCATAAGGATGTTTTTTATACTGTGCTTCCACAATCTGCTGGCAGTACAAAATAATAAGCTGCAGATCTCCTTAGGCTGAGTCATGGTGCTTTGGTGCAGGGACCATGCATATCATGGGAATATTTCACCATTTCTGCTCTGGTTTTCAGAGCATGACACCAAAACACCCACCTGATGATATCCTTTCAAGAGCAAAGTCAGCAATTAGCAGAATTCCGCTTCTCTGGGGAAGTGAGAAATTGCTGAGCTGCCACCAAGTCCTGCAGTGTCCCTGTCACCTGCAGAGTCACCACATACTCGCCACGGTAGCAGGCATTGTGACAAAGGTTCTATGTCAGCTGGGTGTGGCAGCCAGGCGCCCCCTAGGGGATGGGGAGCCTGTCAGCCCCGGGCCTGTCACTGCCTGCTGTCCCTGCTGTCACCAGCCAGGCCTCTGAAAATTGGTCAAACCATGCCCAGAATTGGGGCCAATTTGCCCCAAAGTCTTGAAAAGACAAGTCGGGAAGAAAGATATGGGACAGAGGGAGAAAGCGAAGGGAGCAGGAGAAAGGGAAGGAAGAATAAAAAGTAGTGTTGGGCTACAGGAGTGAGATGGAGGAATTGCAGGAAAAGAGGCAGGAAGCAGGAGAGTGAGAGAAAAGGAAAGTAGAGACATGCAGCCAGACGAGGGGTTAGTGAGGGAGGATGGGACAGAGAACAGGATGAGAAGGAAATAAGGCAAGGCAAGGACAGGCAAGGACAGGCAAAGCAAGGCTAGGCTGCAGGACATTTTTTCGCTTTATAGTTTCTAGCACATTCGTCTTCAGACTAGGAGTAAGGTCATAAGACCGTATGGATTAGGCCCAGGCAAAAACACCAGTTACTTGAGACACTAAGACTAAGCCTAAAATACGCAGATCTCTCCATAAGGATGGTTTTTATACTGTGGTTCCACAATCTGCTGGCAGTACAAAAAAATAAGCTGCAGATCTCCTTGGGCTGAGTCACGGTGCTTTGGTGCAGGGACCATGCATATCATGGGAATAGTTCACCCTTTCTGCTCTGGTTTTCAGAGTATGACACCAAAACACCCACCTGATGATATCCTTTCAAGAGCAAAGGCAGCAATTTGCAGAATTCCGCTTCTTTGGGGAAGTGAGAAATTGCTGAGCTGCCACCAAGTCCTGCAGTGTCCCTGTCACCTGCAGAGTCACCACATAGTGGCCACGGTAGCGGGCATTGTGACAAAGGTTCTATGTCAGCTGGGTGTGGCAGCCAGGCGCCCCCTAGGGGATGGGGAGCCTGTCAGCCCCAGGCCTGTCACTGCCTGCTGCCCCTGCTGTCACCAGCCAGGCCTCTGAAAATTGGTCAAACCATGCCCAGACTTGGGGCCAATTTGGCCCAAAGTCTTGAAAAGACAAGTCGGGAAGAAAGATATGGGACAGAGGGAGAAAGCGAAGGGAGCAGGAGAAAGGGAAGGTAGAATAAAAAGTAGTATTGGGCTTCAGGAGTGAGATGGAGGAATTGCAGGAAAAGAGGCAGGAAGCAGGAGAGTGAGAGAAAAGGAAAGTAGAGACATGCAGCCAGACGAGGGGTTAGTGAGGGAGGATGGGACAGAGAACAGGATGAGAAGGAAATAAGGCAAGGCAAGGACAGGCAAGGACAGGCAAAGCAAGGCTAAGCTGCAGGACATTTTTTGGCTTTATAGTTTCTAGCACATTCGTATTCAGATTAGGAGTAAGGCCATGAGACCGTATGGATTACCCCAAGCAAAAACCCCAGCTACTTGAGACACTAAGACTAAGCCTAAAATACGCAGATCTCTCCATAAGGATGTTTTTTATACTGTGCTTCCACAATCTGCTGGCAGTGCAAAAAAATAAGCTGCAGATCTCCTTGGGCTGAGTCACGGTGCTTTGGTGCAGGGACCATGCATATCATGGGAATAGTTCACCCTTTCTGCTCTGGTTTTCAGAGTATGACACCAAAACACCCACCTGATGATATCCTTTCAAGAGCAAAGGCAGCAATTTGCAGAATTCCGCTTCTTTGGGGAAGTGAGAAATTGCTGAGCTGCCACCAAGTCCTGCAGTGTCCCTGTCACCTGCAGAGTCACCACATACTCGCCACGGTAGCGGGCATTGTGACAAAGGTTCTATGTCAGCTGGGTGTGGCAGCCAGGCGCCCCCTAGGGGATGGGGAGCCTGTCAGCCCCAGGCCTGTCACTGCCTGCTGCCCCTGCTGTCACCAGCCAGGCCTCTGAAAATTGGTCAAACCATGCCCAGAGTTGGGGCCAATTTGGCCCAAAGTCTTGAAAAGACAAGTCGGGAAGAAAGATATGGGACAGAGGGAGAAAGCGAAGGGAGCAGGAGAAAGGGAAGGAAGAATAAAAAGTAGTATTGGGCTTCAGGAGTGAGATGGAGGAATTGCAGGAAAAGAGGCAGGAAGCAGGAGAGTGAGAGAAAAGGAAAGTACAGACATGCAGCCAGACGAGGGGTTAGTGAGGGAGGATGGGACAGAGAACAGGATGAGAAGGAAATAAGGCAAGGCAAGGACAGGCAAGGACAGGCAAAGCAAGGCTAAGCTGCAGGACATTTTTTGGCTTTATAGTTTCTAGCACATTCGTATTCAGACTAGGAGTAAAGCCATGAGACCGTATGGATTACCCCAAGCAAAAACCCCAGCTACTTGAGACACTAAGACTAAGCCTAAAATACGCAGATCTCTCCATAAGGATGTTTTTTATACTGTTCTTCCACAATCTGCTGGCAGTACAAAATAATAAGCTGCAGATCTCCTTAGGCTGAGTCATGGTGCTTTGGTGCAGGGACCATGCATATCATGGGAATATTTCACCATTTCTGCTCTGGTTTTCAGAGCATGACACCAAAACACCCACCTGATGATATCCTTTCAAGAGCAAAGTCAGCAATTAGCAGAATTCCGCTTCTCTGGGGAAGTGAGAAATTGCTGAGCTGCCACCAAGTCCTGCAGTGTCCCTGTCACCTGCAGAGTCACCACATACTCGCCACGGTAGCGGGCATTGTAACAAAGGTTCTATGTCAGCTGGGTGTGGCAGCCAGGCGCCCCCTAGGGGATGGGGAGCCTGTCAGCCCCGGGCCTGTCACTGCCTCCTGTCCCTGCTGTCACCAGCCAGGCCTCTGAAAATTGGTCAAACCATGCCCAGGCTTGGGGTGAATTTGGCCCTAAGTCTTGAAAAGACAAGTCGGGAAGAAAGATATGGGACAGAGGGAGAAAGCGAAGGGAGCAGGAGAAAGGGAAGGAAGAATAAAAAGTAGTGTTGGGCTGCAGGAGTGAGATGGAGGAATTGCAAGAAAAGACGCAGGAAGCAGGAGAGTGAGAGAAAAGGAAAGTAGAGACATGCAGCCAGACGAGGGGTTAGTGAGGGAGGATGGGACAGAGAACAGGATGAGAAGGAAATAAGGCAAGGCAAGGACAGGCAAGGACAGGCAAAGCAAGGCTAGGCTGCAGGACATTTTTTCGCTTTATAGTTTCTAGCACATTCGTCTTCAGACTAGGAGTAAGGCCATAAGACCGTATGGATTAGGCCCAGGCAAAAACACCAGTTACTTGAGACACTAAGACTAAGCCTAAAATACGCAGATCTCTCCATAAGGATGGTTTTTATACTGTGGTTCCACAATCTGCTGGCAGTACAAAAAAATAAGCTGCAGATCTCCTTGGGCTGAGTCACGGTGCTTTGGTGCAGGGACCATGCATATCATGGGAATAGTTCACCCTTTCTGCTCTGGTTTTCAGAGTATGACACCAAAACACCCACCTGATGATATCCTTTCAAGAGCAAAGGCAGCAATTTGCAGAATTCCGCTTCTTTGGGGAAGTGAGAAATTGCTGAGCTGCCACCAAGTCCTGCAGTGTCCCTGTCACCTGCAGAGTCACCACATAGTGGCCACGGTAGCGGGCATTGTGACAAAGGTTCTATGTCAGCTGGGTGTGGCAGCCAGGCGCCCCCTAGGGGATGGGGAGCCTGTCAGCCCCAGGCCTGTCACTGCCTGCTGCCCCTGCTGTCACCAGCCAGGCCTCTGAAAATTGGTCAAACCATGCCCAGACTTGGGGCCAATTTGGCCCAAAGTCTTGAAAAGACAAGTCGGGAAGAAAGATATGGGACAGAGGGAGAAAGCGAAGGGAGCAGGAGAAAGGGAAGGTAGAATAAAAAGTAGTATTGGGCTTCAGGAGTGAGATGGAGGAATTGCAGGAAAAGAGGCAGGAAGCAGGAGAGTGAGAGAAAAGGAAAGTAGAGACATGCAGCCAGACGAGGGGTTAGTGAGGGAGGATGGGACAGAGAACAGGATGAGAAGGAAATAAGGCAAGGCAAGGACAGGCAAGGACAGGCAAAGCAAGGCTAAGCTGCAGGACATTTTTTGGCTTTATAGTTTCTAGCACATTCGTATTCAGATTAGGAGTAAGGCCATGAGACCGTATGGATTACCCCAAGCAAAAACCCCAGCTACTTGAGACACTAAGACTAAGCCTAAAATACGCAGATCTCTCCATAAGGATGTTTTTTATACTGTGCTTCCACAATCTGCTGGCAGTACAAAAAAATAAGCTGCAGATCTCCTTGGGCTGAGTCACGGTGCTTTGGTGCAGGGACCATGCATATCATGGGAATAGTTCACCCTTTCTGCTCTGGTTTTCAGAGTATGACACCAAAACACCCACCTGATGATATCCTTTCAAGAGCAAAGGCAGCAATTTGCAGAATTCCGCTTCTTTGGGGAAGTGAGAAATTGCTGAGCTGCCACCAAGTCCTGCAGTGTCCCTGTCACCTGCAGAGTCACCACATACTCGCCACGGTAGCGGGCATTGTGACAAAGGTTCTATGTCAGCTGGGTGTGGCAGCCAGGCGCCCCCTAGGGGATGGGGAGCCTGTCAGCCCCAGGCCTGTCACTGCCTGCTGCCCCTGCTGTCACCAGCCAGGCCTCTGAAAATTGGTCAAACCATGCCCAGAGTTGGGGCCAATTTGGCCCAAAGTCTTGAAAAGACAAGTCGGGAAGAAAGATATGGGACAGAGGGAGAAAGCGAAGGGAGCAGGAGAAAGGGAAGGAAGAATAAAAAGTAGTATTGGGCTTCAGGAGTGAGATGGAGGAATTGCAGGAAAAGAGGCAGGAAGCAGGAGAGTGAGAGAAAAGGAAAGTACAGACATGCAGCCAGACGAGGGGTTAGTGAGGGAGGATGGGACAGAGAACAGGATGAGAAGGAAATAAGGCAAGGCAAGGACAGGCAAGGACAGGCAAAGCAAGGCTAAGCTGCAGGACATTTTTTGGCTTTATAGTTTCTAGCACATTCGTATTCAGACTAGGAGTAAGGCCATGAGACCGTATGGATTACCCCAAGCAAAAACCCCAGCTACTTGAGACACTAAGACTAAGCCTAAAATACGCAGATCTCTCCATAAGGATGTTTTTTATACTGTTCTTCCACAATCTGCTGGCAGTACAAAATAATAAGCTGCAGATCTCCTTAGGCTGAGTCATGGTGCTTTGGTGCAGGGACCATGCATATCATGGGAATATTTCACCATTTCTGCTCTGGTTTTCAGAGCATGACACCAAAACACCCACCTGATGATATCCTTTCAAGAGCAAAGTCAGCAATTAGCAGAATTCCGCTTCTCTGGGGAAGTGAGAAATTGCTGAGCTGACACCAAGTCCTGCAGTGTCCCTGTCACCTGCAGAGTCACCACATACTCGCCACGGTAGCGGGCATTGTAACAAAGGTTCTATGTCAGCTGGGTGTGGCAGCCAGGCGCCCCCTAGGGGATGGGGAGCCTGTCAGCCCCGGGCCTGTCACTGCCTCCTGTCCCTGCTGTCACCAGCCAGGCCTCTGAAAATTGGTCAAACCATGCCCAGGCTTGGGGTGAATTTGGCCCTAAGTCTTGAAAAGACAAGTCGGGAAGAAAGATATGGGACAGAGGGAGAAAGCGAAGGGAGCAGGAGAAAGGGAAGGAAGAATAAAAAGTAGTGTTGGGCTGCAGGAGTGAGATGGAGGAATTGCAAGAAAAGACGCAGGAAGCAGGAGAGTGAGAGAAAAGGAAAGTAGAGACATGCAGCCAGACGAGGGGTTAGTGAGGGAGGATGGGACAGAGAACAGGATGAGAAGGAAATAAGGCAAGGCAAGGACAGGCAAGGACAGGCAAAGCAAGGCTAGGCTGCAGGACATTTTTTCGCTTTATAGTTTCTAGCACATTCGTCTTCAGACTAGGAGTAAGGCCATAAGACCGTATGGATTAGGCCCAGGCAAAAACACCAGTTACTTGAGACACTAAGACTAAGCCTAAAATACGCAGATCTCTCCATAAGGATGGTTTTTATACTGTGGTTCCACAATCTGCTGGCAGTACAAAAAAATAAGCTGCAGATCTCCTTGGGCTGAGTCACGGTGCTTTGGTGCAGGGACCATGCATATCATGGGAATAGTTCACCCTTTCTGCTCTGGTTTTCAGAGTATGACACCAAAACACCCACCTGATGATATCCTTTCAAGAGCAAAGGCAGCAATTTGCAGAATTCCGCTTCTTTGGGGAAGTGAGAAATTGCTGAGCTGCCACCAAGTCCTGCAGTGTCCCTGTCACCTGCAGAGTCACCACATAGTGGCCACGGTAGCGGGCATTGTGACAAAGGTTCTATGTCAGCTGGGTGTGGCAGCCAGGCGCCCCCTAGGGGATGGGGAGCCTGTCAGCCCCAGGCCTGTCACTGCCTGCTGCCCCTGCTGTCACCAGCCAGGCCTCTGAAAATTGGTCAAACCATGCCCAGACTTGGGGCCAATTTGGCCCAAAGTCTTGAAAAGACAAGTCGGGAAGAAAGATATGGGACAGAGGGAGAAAGCGAAGGGAGCAGGAGAAAGGGAAGGTAGAATAAAAAGTAGTATTGGGCTTCAGGAGTGAGATGGAGGAATTGCAGGAAAAGAGGCAGGAAGCAGGAGAGTGAGAGAAAAGGAAAGTAGAGACATGCAGCCAGACGAGGGGTTAGTGAGGGAGGATGGGACAGAGAACAGGATGAGAAGGAAATAAGGCAAGGCAAGGACAGGCAAGGACAGGCAAAGCAAGGCTAAGCTGCAGGACATTTTTTGGCTTTATAGTTTCTAGCACATTCGTATTCAGATTAGGAGTAAGGCCATGAGACCGTATGGATTACCCCAAGCAAAAACCCCAGCTACTTGAGACACTAAGACTAAGCCTAAAATACGCAGATCTCTCCATAAGGATGTTTTTTATACTGTGCTTCCACAATCTGCTGGCAGTACAAAAAAATAAGCTGCAGATCTCCTTGGGCTGAGTCACGGTGCTTTGGTGCAGGGACCATGCATATCATGGGAATAGTTCACCCTTTCTGCTCTGGTTTTCAGAGTATGACACCAAAACACCCACCTGATGATATCCTTTCAAGAGCAAAGGCAGCAATTTGCAGAATTCCGCTTCTTTGGGGAAGTGAGAAATTGCTGAGCTGCCACCAAGTCCTGCAGTGTCCCTGTCACCTGCAGAGTCACCACATACTCGCCACGGTAGCGGGCATTGTGACAAAGGTTCTATGTCAGCTGGGTGTGGCAGCCAGGCGCCCCCTAGGGGATGGGGAGCCTGTCAGCCCCAGGCCTGTCACTGCCTGCTGCCCCTGCTGTCACCAGCCAGGCCTCTGAAAATTGGTCAAACCATGCCCAGAGTTGGGGCCAATTTGGCCCAAAGTCTTGAAAAGACAAGTCGGGAAGAAAGATATGGGACAGAGGGAGAAAGCGAAGGGAGCAGGAGAAAGGGAAGGAAGAATAAAAAGTAGTATTGGGCTTCAGGAGTGAGATGGAGGAATTGCAGGAAAAGAGGCAGGAAGCAGGAGAGTGAGAGAAAAGGAAAGTACAGACATGCAGCCAGACGAGGGGTTAGTGAGGGAGGATGGGACAGAGAACAGGATGAGAAGGAAATAAGGCAAGGCAAGGACAGGCAAGGACAGGCAAAGCAAGGCTAAGCTGCAGGACATTTTTTGGCTTTATAGTTTCTAGCACATTCGTATTCAGACTAGGAGTAAGGCCATGAGACCGTATGGATTACCCCAAGCAAAAACCCCAGCTACTTGAGACACTAAGACTAAGCCTAAAATACGCAGATCTCTCCATAAGGATGTTTTTTATACTGTTCTTCCACAATCTGCTGGCAGTACAAAATAATAAGCTGCAGATCTCCTTAGGCTGAGTCATGGTGCTTTGGTGCAGGGACCATGCATATCATGGGAATATTTCACCATTTCTGCTCTGGTTTTCAGAGCATGACACCAAAACACCCACCTGATGATATCCTTTCAAGAGCAAAGTCAGCAATTAGCAGAATTCCGCTTCTCTGGGGAAGTGAGAAATTGCTGAGCTGACACCAAGTCCTGCAGTGTCCCTGTCACCTGCAGAGTCACCACATACTCGCCACGGTAGCGGGCATTGTAACAAAGGTTCTATGTCAGCTGGGTGTGGCAGCCAGGCGCCCCCTAGGGGATGGGGAGCCTGTCAGCCCCGGGCCTGTCACTGCCTCCTGTCCCTGCTGTCACCAGCCAGGCCTCTGAAAATTGGTCAAACCATGCCCAGGCTTGGGGTGAATTTGGCCCTAAGTCTTGAAAAGACAAGTCGGGAAGAAAGATATGGGACAGAGGGAGAAAGCGAAGGGAGCAGGAGAAAGGGAAGGAAGAATAAAAAGTAGTGTTGGGCTGCAGGAGTGAGATGGAGGAATTGCAAGAAAAGACGCAGGAAGCAGGAGAGTGAGAGAAAAGTTAAGACGACACATGCAGCCAGACGAGGGGTTAGTGAGAGAGGGTGGGACAGAGAACAGGATGAGAAGGAAATAAGGCAAGGCAAGGACAGGCAAGGACAGGCAAAGCAAGGCTAGGCTGCAGGACATTTTTTTGCTGTATAGTTTCTAGCACTTTCATCTTCAGACTAGGAGTAAGGCCATAAGACCGTATGGATTAGGCCCAAGCAAAAAGCCCAGCTACTTGAGACACTTAGACTAAGCCTAAAATACGCAGATCTCTCCATAAGGATGGTTTTTATACTGTGCTTCCACAATCTGCTGGCAGTACAAAAAAATAAGCTGCAGATCTCCTTAGGCTGAGTCATGGTGCTTTGTTGCAGGGACCATGCATATCATGGGAATATTTCACCATTTCTGCTCTGGTTTTCAGAGTATGACACCAAAACACCCACCTGATGATATCCTTTCAAGAGCAAAGGCAGCAACTTGCAGAATTCCGCTTCTTTGGGGAAGTGAGAAATTGCTGAACTGACACCAAGTCCTGCAGTGTCCCTGTCACCTGCAGAGTCACCACATACTCGCCACGCTAGCGGGCATTGTGACAGATGCTCTATGTCAGCTGGGTGTGGCAGCCAGGCGCCCCCTAGGGGATGGGGAGCCTGCCAGCCCCGGGCCTGTCACTGCCTGCTGTCCCTGCTGTCACCAGCCAGGCCTCTGAAAATTGGTCAAACCATGCCCAGACTTGGGGCCAATTTGCCCCAAAGTCTTGAAAAGACAAGTCGGGAAGAAAGATATGGGACAGAGGGAGAAAGCGAAGGGAGCAGGAGAAAGGGAAGGAAGAATAAAAAGTAGTGTTGGTCTGCAGGAGTGAGATGGAGGAATTGCCATTAAAGAGGCAGCAGCAGGAGAGTGAGAGAAAAGGAAAGAAGAGACATGCAACCAGATGAGGGGTTAGTGAGAGAGGATGGGACAGAGAACAGGATGAGAAGGAAATAAGGCAAGGCAAGGACAGGCAAGGACAGGCAAAGCAAGGCTAGGCTGCAGGACATTTTTTTGCTTTATAGTTTCAAGCACATTCGTCTTCAGACTAGGAGTAAGGCCATAAGACCGTATGGATTAGGCCCAAGCAAAAACCCCAGCTACTTGAGACACTTAGACTAAGCCTAAAATACGCAGATCTCTCCATAAGGATGGTTTTTATTCTGTGCTTCCACAATCTGCTGGCAGTACAAAAAAATAAGCTGCATATCTCCTTAGGCTGAGTCATGGTGCTTTGGTGCAGGGACCATGCATATCATGGGAATAGTTCACCATTTCTGCTCTGGTTTTCAGAGTATGACACCAAAACACCCACCTGATGATATCCTGTCAAGAGCAGAGGCATCAACTTGCAGAATTCCGCTTCTTTGGGGAACTGAGAAATTGCTGAACTGACACCAAGTCCTGCAGTGTCCCTGTCACCTGCAGAGTCACCACATACTCGCCACGGTAGAGGGCATTGTGACAGAGGCTCTATGTCAGCTGGGTGTGGCAGCCAGGCGCCCCCTAGGGGATGGGGAGCCTGTCAGCCCCGGGCCTGTCACTGCCTGCTGTCCCTGCTGTCACCAGCCAGGCCTCTGAAAATTGGTCAAACCATGCCCAGACTTGGGGCCAATTTGACCCAAAGTCTTGAAAAGACAAGTCGGGAAGAAAGATATGGGACAGAGGGAGAAAGCGAAGGGAGCAGGAGAAAGGGAAGGAAGAATAAAAAGTAGTGTTGGGCTTCAGGAGTGAGATGGAGGAATTGCAGGAAAAGAGGGAGGAAGTAGGAGAGTGATAAAAAAGGAAAGACGAGACATGCAGCCAGACGAGGGGTTAGTGAGAGAGGATGGGACAGAGAACAGGATGAGAAGGAAATAAGGCAAGGCAAGGACAGGCAAGGACAGCAAAGCAAGGCTAGGCTGCAGGACATTTTTTTGCTTTATATTTTCTAGCACATTCGTCCTCGGACTACGAGGAAAGCCATAAGACCGTATGGATTAGGCCCAAGCAAATACACCGGCTACTTGAGACACTTAGACTAAGCCTAAAATACGCAGAGTACTCCATAAGGATTGTTTTTATACTGTGCTTCCACAATCTGCTGGCAGTACAAAAACATAAGCTGCAGATCTCTTAGGCTGAGTCATGGTGCTTTGTTGCAGGAACCATGCATATCATGGGAATATTTCACCATTTCTGCTCTGGTTTTCAGAGTATGACAACAAAACACCCACCCGATGATATCCTTTCAAGAGCAGAGGCAGCACCTTGCAGAATTCCGCTTCTTTGGGGAAGTGAGAAATTGCTGAGCTGACACCAAGACCTGCAGTGTCCCTGTCACCTGCAGAGTCACCACATACTCGCCACGGTAGCGGGCATAGTGACAAAGGTTCTAGTTCAGCTGGGTGTGGCAGCCAGGCGCCTGCTAGGGGATGGGGAGCCTGTCAGCCCCGGGCCTGTCACTGCCTGCTGTCCCTGCTGTCACCAGCCAGGCCTCTGAAAACTGGTCAAACCATGCCCAGACTTGGGGCAAATTTCGCCCAATATCTCCAACAGACAAGTTGGGAAGAAAGATATGGGACAGAGGGAGAAAGCGAAGGGAGCAGGAGAAAGAGAAGGAAGAATAAAAAGTAGTGATGGGCTGCAGGATTGAGATGGAGGAATTGCAAGAAAAGAGGGAGGAAGTAGGAGAGTGATAGAAAAGGAAAGACGAGACATGCAGCCAGACGAGGGGTTAGTGAGAGAGGATGGGAGAGAGAACAGGATGAGAAGGAAATAAGGCAAGGCAAGGACAGGTAAGGACAGGAAAGGCAACGCTAGGTTGCAGGACATTTTTTTGCATTATAGTTTCAGGCACATTCTTCTTCAGACGAGGAGGAAACCCAGAGGACCATATGGATTAGGCCCAAGCAAAAACCCCAGCTACTTGATACACTTAGACTAAGCCTAATATACGCAGATCTCTCCATAAGGATGGGTTTTATACTGTGCTTCCACAATTTGCTGGCAGTACAAAAATATAAGCTGCAGATCTCCTTAGGCTGAGTCATGGTGCTTTGGGGCAGGGACCATGCATATCATGGGAATATTTCACCTTTTCTGCTCTGGTTTTCAGAGTATGACACCAAAACACCCACCTGATGATATCCTTTCAAGAGCAAAGGCAGTAATTTGCACAATTCTGCTTCTTTGGGGAAGTGAGAAATTGCTGAGCTGACACCAAGTCCTGCAGTGTCCCTGTCACCTGCAGAGTCACCAAATACTCGCCACGGTAGCGGGCATTGTGACAAAGGTTCTATGTCAGCTGGGTGTGGCAGCCAGGCGCCCCCTAGGGGATGGGGAGCCTGTCAGCCCCGGGCCTGTCACTGCCTGCTGTCCCTGCTTTCACCAGTCAGGCCTCTGAAAATTGGTCAAACCATGCCCAGACTTGGGGCCAATTTGGCCCAAAGTCTTGAAAAGACAAGTCGGGAAGAAAGATATGGGACAGAGGGAGAAAGCGAAGGGAGCAGGAGAAAGGGAAGGAAGAATAAAAAGTAGTGTTGGGCTGCAGGAGTGAGATGAAGGAATTGCCATTAAAGAGGCAGGAAGCAGGAGAGTGAGAGAAAAGGAAAGAAGAGACATGCAGCCAGACGAGGGGTTAGTGAGAGAGGAT
Organism: Columba livia; assembly: GCF_036013475.1. Lineage (NCBI taxonomy): Eukaryota > Metazoa > Chordata > Aves > Columbiformes > Columbidae > Columba > Columba livia. The sequence continues at coordinate 1,052,510 of NW_027043009.1, read as the reverse complement.
GGGACAGAGAACAGGATGAGAAGGTAATAAGGCAAGGCAGGGACAGGCAAGGACAGGCAAGGCAAGGCTAGGCTGCAGGACATTTTTTCGCTTCATATTTTCTAGCACATCCGTCTTCGGACTAGGAGGAAAGCCATAAGACCGTATGTATTAGGCCCAAGCAAAAACCCCAGCTACTTGAGACACTTAGACTAAGCCTAAAATATGCAGATCTCTCCATAAGGATGGTTTTTAAACAGTGCTTCCACAGTCTGCTTGCAGTACAAAAAAATAAGCTGCAGATATCCTTAGGCTGAGTCACGGTGCTTTGGTGCATGGACCATACATATCATGAGAATATTTCACCATTTCAGCTCTGGTTTTCAGAGCATGACACCAAAACACCCACCTGATGATATCCTTTCAAGAGCAAAGGCAGCAATTTGCAGAATTCCGCTTCTTTGGGGAAGTGAGAAATTGCTGAGCTGACACCAAGTCCTGCAGTGTCCCTGTCACCTGCAGAGTCACCACATACTCGCCACGGTAGAGGGCATTGTGACAGAGGCTCTATGTCAGCCGGGTGTGGCAGCCAGGCGTCCCCTAGGGTATGCGGAGCCTGCCAGCCCCGGGCCTGTCACTGCCTGCTGTCCCTGCTGTCACCAGCCAGGCCTCTGAAAATTGGTCAAACCATGCCCAGACTTGGGGCCAATTTGGCCCAAAGTCTTGAAAAGACAAATCGGGAAGAAAAATATGGGACAGAGGGAGAAAACGAAGGGAGCAGTAGAAAGGGAAGGAAGAATAAAAAGTAGTGTTGGTCTGCAGGAGTGAGATGGAGGAATTGCAAGAAAAGAGGCAGGAAGCAGGAGAGTGAGAGAAAAGGAAAGAAGAGACATGCAGCCAGACGAGGGGTTAGTGAGAGAAGATTGGACAGAGAACAGGATGAGAAGGAAATAAGGCAAGGCAAGGATAGGCAAGGACAGGCAATACAAGGCTAGGCTGCAGGACATGTTTTTGCTTTATAGTTTCCAGCACATTTGTTTTCAGACTAGGAGTAAGGCCATAAGACCGTATGGATTAGGCCCAAGCAAAAACCCCAGCTACTTGAGACACTTAGACTAAGCCTAAATTACGCAGATCTCTCTATATGTATGGTTTTTATACTGTGCTTCCACAATCTGCTGGCAGTACAAAAATATAAGCTGCAGATCTCTAATGCTGAGTAATGGTGCTTTGGTGCAGGGACCATGCATATCATGGGAATATTTCACCATTTCTGCTCTGGTTTTCAGTGTATGACACCAAAACACCCACCTGATGATATCCTTTCAAGAGCAAAGGCAGCAATTTGCAGAATTCCGCTTCTTTGGGAAAGTGAGAAATTGCTGACCTGACACCAAGTCCTGCAGTGTCCCTGTCACCTGCAGAGTCACCACATACTCGCCACGGTAGCGGGCATTGTGACAAAGTTTCTATGTCAGCTGGGTGTGGCAGTCAGGTGCCCCCTAGGGGATGGGGAGCCTGTCAGCCCCGGGCCTGTCACTGCCTGCTGTCCCTGCTTTCACCAGCCAGGCCTCTGAAAATTGGTACAACCATGCCCAGTCTTGGGGCAAATTTGGCCCAAAGTCTCCAACTGACAAGAGGGAAGAAAGATATGGGACAGAGGGAGAAAGCGAAGGGAGCAGGAGAAAGGGAAGGAAGAATAAAAAATAGTGTTGGGCTGCAGGAGTGAGATGGAGGAATTGCAAGAAAAGAGGCAGGAATCAGGAGAGTGAGAGAAAAGGAAAGACGAGATATGCAGCCAGACGAGGGGTTAGTGAGAGAGGATGGGACAGAGAACAGGATGAGAAGGTAATAACGCAAGGCAAGGACAGGCAAGGACAGGCAAAGCAAGGCTAGGCTGCAGGACATTTTTTCGCTTTATAGTTTCTAGCACATTCGTCTTCAGACTAGGAGTAAGGCCATAAGACCGTATGGATTAGGCCCAAGCAAAAACCCCATCTCCTTGAGACACTTAGACTAAGCCTAAATTACGCAGATCTCTCCATAAGGATGGTTTTTATACTGTGCTTCCACAATCTGCTGGCATTACAAAAATATAAGCTGCAGATCTCTTAGGTTGGGTCATGGTGCTTTGGTGCATGGACCATACATATCATGAGAATATTTCACCATTTCAGCTCTGGTTTTCAGTGTATGACACCAAAACACCCACCTGATGATATCCTTTCAAGACCAAAGGCAGCAATTTGCAGAATTCCGCTTCTTTGTGGAAGTGAGAAATTGCTGAACTGACATTAAGTCCTGCAGTGTCCCTGTCACCTGCAGAGTCACCACATACTCGCCACGGTAGCGGGCATTGTGACAAAGGTTCTATGTCAGCTGGGTGTGGCAGCCAGGCGCCCCCTAGGAGATGGGGAGCCTGTCAGCCCCGGGCCTGTCACTGCCTGCTGTCCCTGCTTTCACCAGCCAGGCCTCCGAAAATTGGTCAAACCATGCCCAGACTTGGGGCCAATTTGGCCCAAAGTCTCCAACAGACAAGTTGGGAAGAAAGATATGGGACAGAGGGAGAAAGCGAAGGGAGCAGGAGAAAGGGAAGGAAGAATAAAAAGTAGTGTTGGGCTTCAGGAGTGAGATGGAGGAATTGCAAGAAAAGAGGCAGGAATCAGGAGAGTGAGAGAAAAGGAAATAAGAGACATGCAGCCAGACGAGGGGTTAGTGAGAGAGGATGGGAGAGAGAACAGGATGAGAAGGAAATAAGGCAAGGCAAGGACAGGCAAGGATAGGCAAAGCAAGGCTAGGCTGCAGGACATTTTTTCGCTTTATAGTTTCTAGCACATTCATCTTCAGACTAGGAGTAAGGCCATAAGACCGTATGGATTAGGCCCAAGCAAATACCCCAGCTACTTGAGACACTTAGACTAAGCCTAAAACACACAGATCTCTCCATAAGCATGGTTTTTATACTGTGCTTCAACAATCTGCTGGCAGTACAAAAACATAAGCTGCAGATCTCTTAGGCTGAGTCATGGTGCTTTGGTGCATGGACCATACATATCATGAGAATATTTCACCATTTCAGCTCTGGTTTTCAGTGTATGACACCAAAACACCCACCTGATGATATCCTTTCAAGAGCAAAGGCAGTAATTTGAAGAATTCCGCTTCTTTGGGAAAGTGAGAAATTGCTGAACTGACACCAAGTCCTGCAGTGTCTCTGTCACCTGCAGAGTCACCACATACTCGCCACGGCAGCGGGCATTGTGACAAAGGTTCTATGTCAGCTGGGTGTGGCAACCAGGCACCCACTAGGGGATGGGGAGCCTGTCAACCCCGGGCCTGTCACTGCCTGCTGTCCCTGCTGTCACCAGCCAGGCCTCTGAAAATTGGTCAAACCATGCCCAGACTTGGGCCCAACTTGGCCCAAAGTCTTGAAAAGACAAGTTGGGAAGAAAGATATGGGACAGAGGGAGAAAGCGAAGGGAGCAGGAGAAAGGGAAGGAAGAATAAAAAGTAGTGTTGGGCTGCAGGAGTGAGATGGAGGAATTGCAAGAAAAGACGCAGGAAGCAGGAGAGTGAGAGAAAAGTTAAGACGACACATGCAGCCAGACGAGGGGTTAGTGGGAGAAGATTGGACAGAGAACAGGACGAGAAGGAAATAAGGCAAGGGAAGGACAGGCAAGGACAGGCAAAGCAAGGCTAGGCTGCAGGACATTTTTTTGCTGTATAGTTTCTAGCACTTTCATCTTCAGACTAGGACTAAGGCCATAAAACTGTATGGAATAGGCCCAAGCAAATACCCTAGCTACTTGAGACACTTAGACTAAGCCTAAAATACGCAGATCTCTCCATAAGGATGGTTTTTATACTGTGCTTCCACAATCTGCTGGCAGTACAAAAACATAAGCTGCAGATCTCTTAGGTTGAGTCATGGTGGTTTGGTGCATGAGCCATAAATATCATGAGAATATTTCACATTTTCAGCTCTGGTTTTCAGTGTATGACACCAAAACACCCACCTGATGATATCCTTTCAAGAGCAAAGGCAGCAATTTGCAGAATTCCTCTTCTTTGGGGAAGTGAGAAATTGCTGAGCTGTCACCAAGTCCTGCAGTGTCCCTGTCACCTGCAGAGTCACCACATACTTGCCAATGTAGTGGGCATTGTGACAAAGGTTCTATGTCAGCCGGGTGTGGCAGCCAGGCGCCCCCTAGCGGATGGGGAGCCTGTCAGCCCCGGGCCTCTCACTGCCTGCTGTCCCTGCTTTCACCAGCCAGGCCTCCGAAAATTGGTCAAACCATGCCCAGACTTGGGGCCAATTTGGCCCAAAGTCTCCAACAGACAAGTTGGGAAGAAAGATATGGGACAGAGGGAGAAAGCGAAGGGAGCAGGAGAAAGGGAAGGAAGAATAAAAAGTAGTGTTGGGCTGCAGGAGTGAGATGGAGGAATTGCAAGAAAAGACGGAGGAAGCAGGAGAGTGATAGAAAAGGAAAGACGAGACATGTAGCCAGACGAGGGGTTAGTGAGAGAGGATGGGACAGAGAAGAGGATGAGAAAGTAATAAGGCAAAGGAAGGACAGGCAAGGACAGGCAAAGCAAGGCTAGGCTGCAGGACATTTTTTCGCTTTATAGTTTCTAGCACATTCGTCTTCAGACTAGGAGTAAGGCCATAAGACCGTATGGATTAGGCCCAAGCAAAAACCCCAGCTACTTGAGACACTTAGACTAAGCCTAAAATACGCAGATTACTCCATAAGGATGGTTTTTATACTGTGCTTCCACAATCTGCTGGCAGTACCAAAAAATAAGCTGCAGATCTCCTTAGGCTGAGTCATGGTACTTTGGTGCAGGGACCATGCATATCATGGGAATATTTCACCATTTCTGCTCTGGTTTTCAGAGTATGACACCAAAACACCCACCTGATGATATCCTTTCAAGACCAAAGGCAGCAATTTGCAGAATTCCGCTTCTTTGGGGAAGTGAGAAATTGCTGAGCTGACACCAAGTCCTGCAGTGTCCCTGTCACCTGCAGAGTCACTGCATCCTCTCCAAGATAGCAGGCATTGTGACAAAGGTTCTATGTCAGCTGGGTGTGGCAGCAAGGCGACCCTAGGTGATGGGGAGCCTGTCAGCCCCGGGCCTGTCACTGCCTGCTGTCCCTGCTCTCACTAGCCAGGCCTCTGAAAACAGGTCAAACCATGCCAAGACTTGGGGCCAATTTGGCCCAAAGTGTCCAACAGACAAGTCGGGAAGAATCATGTGGGACAGAGGGAGAAAGCGAAGGGAGCAGAACAAAGGGAAGGAAGAATAAGAAGTAGTGTTGGGCTGCAGGAGTGAGATGGAGGAATTGCAGGAAAATAGGCAGGAAGGAAGAGAATGACAGAAAAGGAAAGAAGAGACATGCAGCCAGACAGGGGGTTAGTGAGAGAGGATGGGACAGAGAACAGGATGAGAAGGAAATAAGGCAAGGCAAGGACCGACAAGGACAGACAAGGCAAGGCTAGGCTGCAGGACATTTTTTTGCTTTGTAGTTTCTAGCACATTCGTCTTCAGACAAGGAGGAAATCCACAAGACCGTATGGATTAGGCCGAAGAAAAAAAACCCAGCTACTTGAGACACTTAGACTAAGCCTAAAATACGCAGATCTCTCCATAAGGATGGTTTTTATACTGTACTTCCACAATCTGCTGACAGTACAAAAAAATAAGCTGCATATCTCCTTATGCTGAGTCATAGTGCAGTGGGGCAGGGACCATGCATATCATGGGAATATTTCTCCATTTCTGCTCTGGTTTTCCGTGTATTACACCAGAAACACCCACCTGATGACATCCTTTCAAGAGCAAAGGCAGCAATTTGCAGAATTCCGCTTTTTTGGGGAAGTAAGAGATTGCTGAGCTGACACCAAGTCCTGCAGTGTCCCTGTCACCCGCAGAGTCACCGCATCCTCGCCACGCTAGCAGGCATTGTGACAAAGGTTCTATGTCATCTGGGTGTGGCAGCCAAGCGCCCCCTACGGGATGGGGAGCCTGTCATCCCCGGTCCTGTCACTGCCTGCTGGCTCTGCTGTCACCAGCCAGGCCTCTGAAATCTTGTCAAACCATGCCCAGACTTGGGGCCAGTTTGGTCCGAAGTCTCCAACAGAGAAGTCGAGAGGAACTATATGGGACATAGGGAGAAAGCGAAGGGAGCAGGAGAAAGGGAAGGAAGAATAAAAAGTAGTGTTGGTCTGCAGGAGTGAAATGGAGGAAATGCAATAAAAGAGGCAGGAAGCAGGAGAGTGAGAGAAAAGGAACGAAGAGACATGCAGCCAGACGAGGGTTTAACGAGAGAGAATGGGACAGAGAACAGGATGAGGAGGAAATAAGGCAAGGCAAGGACAGGCAAGGACAGGCAAGGCAAGCCTAGGCTGCAAGACATTTTTTGGCTTTATAGTTTCTAGCACATTCTTCTTCAGACTAGGATTAAAGCCATAAAACCGTATGGATTAGGCCCAAGCAAAAACCCCAGCTACTTGAGACATTTAGACTAAGCCTAAAATACGAAGATCTCTCCATAAGAATGGTTTTTATACTGTACTTCCACAATCTGCAGGCAGTACAAAAAAATAAGCTGCAGGTCTCCTTAGGCTGAGTCATGGTGCTTTGGGGCGGGGATCATGCATATCATGGGCATATTTCACTATTACTGGTCTGGTTTTCAGCGTATTACACCGAAACACCCACCTGATGACATCCTTTCAAGAGCAAAGGTTCGCGGTTGAGGCGTACAAACGACATTGACCAAGTTCTTTCAAGATGAAAGTAATAGATGCCATTTATTGCTACAAGTGCATTTTTATACAATTCTACCAGTTCATGTGTCTTTTCAATATTGGTTACAAGTTTCAGCACTGACATCTCATTGGTTAATTTTTCTATCATCCATGTTATTCTTCTATCCCCTTCTTTCTCACGGGTACATCTCTCCTCTCTCCGGATACTCCTTTACTCCCATCCTTCTCAAGGGTAAATCTTAATATCTCAAGGCTGATCTCTACTCTCATATTTTCTGTCAAGGATTCCACAGACCCGCTGCAGTTTCCCACAATTCCCCCTTTTTTTATTTTTGCTAAAAATGCTGCCCTCATTGTCCACTGCAGGGCCCTTTGCAGCAGAGAAATCATGCATGGCAACATTAGTAACACAACCACAACAACCATCAAAATGATCAGTCCTGTTTTCACTACTGATAACAACCATCCTAGAAACCCTCAACCACTAATCAATTTATTTAACAAATCCCATCGAAGTCTTCACAGCCATGTCCTTGAGCTAATAACAAAAAATCTATCGCGACCCCACTCTGCCATGTGGCATGTCTTACAGAATGTACATCTAGAAAAAGTCCACTTAAAGCCTTTTAAGTTCTGTTAGTTTGCTTAACTAGTCAGCATCCTAATTTTCTAAAATATTTAAAGCTTTTAGCTGTGCCAACACCAGATACAAGAGATTCTAAAACCCTTAACCTTGAACCCCAAAAATCTACATTATCATCACATTTTGACTCATATACACGCAAAAAGTGTTTTTCTCGTCTTGCTCTTCTGTGATCTATTATCTATTATACATTGGGCGTTAAGAGAGTTAATAGTCCCAAAATACACAGTCCTTCAACAGCATTAGAAGGAATTCCTGGTCAGGCTCTATCTCCACAGATCAAGAATACACCATACAGGAGGTTTTGGGGTCGCTGTTCCCACATTATCAATGACATCCCTTGGATTCTTCTGCGAGCCATTACACCATTGAGTTTCATTTCTATAGTCACCAAAGGTAGAATTAACATTTTGCAGTTTTATTCATTCATTTTCTCGTATATTGTTCTGACACTTTTCACAAACCAGGTTGATACAAGTGTCCATGGGCATAGATGCCAGCAATTCCAGTTCCTGTGGTTCAATGTCTATTTCCGGGAGACAGTTAATCCAAAGTGCCATGTTAGTATTATTACAGTTTGTTGCAATGCCTCTGCACCAACCTCTATTTTGAAACAGTTGTGTGATGCTGCTGTAGTCATCAAGGGGGATGCCAACCAAGCATGTGTGGAACGGGTTTTCCAGAGATGCCATAGCTAGGCATATGGAGTCCTGGTCAGTCATGTTGGTTAAAGTACTCCACATGTTAGTCTTTCTCTGTGCGGGCATCCAAAACACAGCAGCTGCAACAATCATTGTCAGGAAGATAACACAGGTTTCACATTTCGTGCTGGCAACCATTGCGGCCCTTGATCTGTAAAGACATAAGCATAGCCTCTCCCCCAGGTTATCAATTGATGTGGCCTTTTCCATTGACCATTAACTAGTGATTTGGCCATAACTAATGTAGGTTCTTTCTGATTTAGCATGGTTTTGGGTCACACTTGCAAAGTATTTCATCACATACAATGCTTTTGACAATAGGTGTTGTGGTGTTTTCCCTACTTCTCCCCCCTTTTTGTTTAAAAAAGAACAGAACCAAAACAAAAAACACAGTTCAGAAGGAGATACGTGCATTGGACCTTGACTACGTACTCAGAATCACAAATCAAATTTAGAGGTTCCTCCTTAAAAAGCTCTAAGTAATGTAAAGCTGTGTCAAGTTCTGCTAATTGGGTTGAACCTTCAATAATTTTTACAGAATGATGCCAATTGTTATCTTCACACCAAACCACTACAGCTTTATGGGACTTCCCAGAACCAGCAACAAAAACTTTGCAAGTATGTAGGATCAGACCAAATACAAGTATGGCCTATGACCTGATGTGAAAGACTTGCAGGTTCTGCAGCAATTTACATTTTACATTTATGCATGCCAAAAGCTGTGCTGTTAAGAAAACCAGCTAGTGCAATTTACAAAGACATAGATTACAAATAAAATTAAAAAATCAGAATTACATTTCACAAATGGTACATATATGACAAAAGGATCATGGCCTATTGAAACTTAAATTCATTCCCTGCTTTTCTTGATCAGAGTAAAAAGCAGTATATCAGTCTGCTAGCAATCTTATCATACTGTTCCACAATAGCCACAGGTTGTTTCTATGTTGTAGCTATAAATAGACAAATCTGCAAGTCCAATTGAATGCAGTCAGCCTGTAAAGTTGTCATAAATTTATTCCTCAAAGTTTCCAACTCCATTTTGGCTGTCATATTTATTGGATATTGTTTTCCCTTACCAGATCGAAGTCCTGTTTCAGATCAATCAGTGTAGTATTTGCTTTATCGAAACATTGGCTGTTAATACTGGTGGAAATACAGCATTTGAAATTTCCTTGGAGATTTCTCACTTGCAGCAAGCAGATCTGCGCCATCCAAGCAGCTTCTTGTAGGCCATGCAACTAAACAGAATTCTCAGAAAACGTTATTTGAGCTTACAATTTACTTAACAAATCTTAACCTAAGAGAAGTATAGGAGTTTCTAACAACTATAAGAATTCATGTATTTAAACTTTGTTCCAAATATGGCATTCTATTGGTCTCAAAAAACGGCCTTTCTTTCATTCTCTCTCATGACCTCAAAAACTAGCACAGTGAATTTACTAAGAAGTCACTTACAACTAATTACCACAGAATAAGTCTATTAACAAATTTTTGGTTTAGTTTTCCAGTTTCATTAGAACTATGGGTCTGCTAAGGATGCCTTTAAACTTCACCCTCGGACTGCTCCATTCAGTATTACATCGCTGCAGTGGCGGGGAGAGAGAACCCCCCTTTCACTGCTTTAAAAGCAGGCAGCCAGATTTTTCCAGTTGTTTTTTCTTTCTGTGCAGTGTAGATATAACCAAGGTCACGCAGCTGGCATACTGGCTGGTATGAAGTAGGAGGTTCTGGGAAACTTCTCAGTTACAATGAGCTGCACACAGGCCTGGGATATTTTGCTCTTTTGTTTACCCATTTCATTCCAACTACAAATTTCAAGTAGCTCAGAAATAGTTACATTCCTTAGCTTCATTTACGTTTTACAATTTAGAGGTGTCAAAAAACAGTATAAACCAGTATAATAAACATAAATCCATTAGTCTATTTTCCTAGATCCAAATCAGTTAATATTCTAGCAATTTTTAAATACAACCTCTTCCAAATTCACAGCTATCATAGCATTTTAACAATTTAAATGCTTTTCTAACAATATAAGCGATTACTTTAATGTGTAAGGATGCATCCTAAGGGGGAGCAAGGTGGAATTTTAGCAGTGGAACCGGTTCACATTTTGTAATTATCTCCCCAAACAAGATTCTTTTGGTACCAAATATGAATATGCAAACTAAAATACTGAGCTCAGATGTGAAAACCATATACCAAGTTCAAATAAGCAGATGGATCACAGTTACACCAATTTAAGACAATATCTCAATTTTTTGCATTGCACCTTTGGGCTGCCTACTGCTCAGCCAGGTGGAGGTACCTCTGGGTCTCCCTGACAAAAAAAGTCAGCGCGCACTGGAGCCCCATCGGCCCCCGCAGCGAGCTGGACTGGGCAAGGCCTTTTTTGTTTTATTTTGTTTTGTTTTAGTGTCTCATCTGGTGCGCCACAGCTGTTATGCCAAAACCAGGATTCTTTACATGATGTGCATACGGAAAAACCAAATCCAGCACACCGAGATGAGACACAGCCTGTCACAGAGTTGCGCAAGTCTGAATGCCGGAATAAAGGTAGCATGCTAGAGAAAAGAAAAAAAAATAACAGCTACTACACACAAAATTTTACCATCACATTCACGCAGTAAAGAACTAAATTACTTATGATCTTCTGTATTATCACAAAACACACATTTTGAGTCAACGGATTCTCATAATTTAACAGACTGTAAACTTATCGTACCATATAATAAAGACCTACCAAAATTGCAACATGCTTAAACCGATACCCACAAAGAAAACAGGTTAATGAGGGAAGCATCTTGCAGACTTCAGCAAGTTTACTGTGACATGTGTGTTATCAGTTAACTCTCTCTCAGCTTGTTGACGTTCAAATCGTTCCAGCTGTAAAACTGTCTGTAATGATCTAATGATCTCTTGTAGAGATTTATTTTGTCCTGCTCTTCTCATCTTAAAAACAACATTAATTGCAACAAAATTCTATTCTCCGGACACTTTTCCCAATCATTTAACGTAAACAGCAGCGAACACTGATTTCAGTATTTAACAAGATCTTCCTTCCTCATAATTCCGAGTGCTTTCCTAAGTTTTAAAACACCTCCCAATACTGATTTTTCAGGAACACAACTGAAAACAATTATTCCTGACCCCGTCTTGCAAGTAAAACCTTGAGAATGGGGAGGGAGGGGGAGAAAACACAGGGTGCTTGCAGCACGACTGGGAAAAATGGGGACAGAGTTTTACGGCGCACTGAAAAACAACTAGTAAAACAATTAACTCACATTCCTGACAAGCTGCTTGATTTTCAGAGAGGCAATACACAGAAGCACATAATATGTACTGTAAAACTTGCAGATAACACATCGGTAGCAAGCATTAGCATTCTCTACTGCTAATTTCAACATTAGTGCTTCCTTAACTTCTAAGTTTTCAACCTGCTTATTGACGGCCTCTTGAAGATGGTCAATAAATTGCATGTAATTCTCACTGGGACCCTGATCAATAGTTGCAATTGATTTGGCTGCATTGTTGGTTTCAGGCACCCTTATCATAGCTTGATATGCGAGGTCTGGTGACTGCCTCAGGATTTCAGAAAGTTATCGTGCCTGTAGTTGTTGTGTGTCAATTAGTGTCTCTTCCAGAAACACACGGGGTCCCGTGGTTTAACTGTAACTGAAAATGGGGGTAAATCCCAGCTTTTTGGTAAGTTCAGTTTACGCTCTGAAACTCCACCCCCACCCTCAGGAATTCGCTTTTTAGCAGCGTGGGAGGGAGGCGGGGGCAGGTTGAGGGGACCCAAATCCATAGGAATTACGTTATTTGGCTCAGTCTGGCTCACCACGGGGGGTCCTCCCCACCTAAATCTCCAGGCAAGGGGGGATAGGAAAAAAAATGTCCATTTTTTTCTTCCGCAACTGATAGCGGCGGGGCAGAGGGTTGAACTGTGATCAATGGCGGTGACGCAGACGGCGGAACCGCGGTTGATGATGGTAGAGGAGAGGTTCGAGCCGTGATTGATGACAGCGGAGCGGTCGGCCGAACGCATTGCTCCGACCGGTGTTTCGAGGGCCCCTCCCGAGATCGCACATAACCCAACGCTGTTTTTTCATGTGAGTCTTTCATAGCTTTTATTTGATCTCGGGGCCACACACATGTATATGAGTCTTTCATAATTTTTTTCTGATCTCGGAGCCACACATACGTATGCTCCTTCTTTACTCCTTTTAACTTTCCAAGAAAGTGCCGCGGATCCTTATCCGTGTCAGATAATACGGACTTGGGTGGTTTTGACGAATCCTTAGTAACAGGGGAGGTTGGAGTAGTACTTAATCTTGCCTTTTCCTCCGAATCTGGCCCAGGAGAGCCAGGAAGACCATCCCCCTCCGCCGCCTCTGCCTGTTGCTGTTTTAACTCTTTCAGAGTATCTGATAACAAGCACCACGTCGTTAACAGTTCAGATGCTTCCTTGGACCCTTGAGTAGCACTGTCAAGCAGTTTATCCCCCAAGTCCATCCACTGTGACACACTAAATGCTGTCACAGGATTAACCTCTATACCTTGTACTTTGCCCCATAGTAACATTTTTCTTAAAGTTAGTTCTGGAAGGCTAACACCCTGCTTCTTCAGAAGCAGCTTCCATGTAGATAATATAGTACCCTCTTCTTTAGATAAGTTTCAACCCCCCTGTTCCCGGTAGCTCACCTGCTCCCTAGCGAGGTGTCTTTTCAACGTTCCGGACCTTCGGCAGCTCTCCTCGGCTGCTCTTATCAGCTGTACTGGGCTCCGTCTCCACAGCTCTTCTCCGGCTGTTCACAGCTTCACGCTGTCACCTTGTCATGCGAGATCCTCTTCAGGCAGGATCACGTCGGGGTCACCATATGTCGCAGTTGAGACAGACAAATGACATGGACCAAGTTCTTTCAAGATGAAAGAAATGGAGTGCCATTTATTGCTACAAGTGCATTTTTATACAATTCAATCAGTTCATGTGTCTTTTCACTATTGGTTACAAGTTACAGCACTAACATCTCATTGGTTAATTTTTCTATCATCCATGTTATTCTTCTATCCCTTTCTCTCTCACGGGTACATCTCTCCTCTCTCCGCATACTCCTTTACTCCTATCCTTCTCAAGGGCAAATCTTAATATCTCAAGGCTGATCTCTAGTTTAATATTTTCTGTCAAGGATTCCACATACCCGCTGCAGTTTCCCACAACACACACACTGTCTAATTGGGTTTGTGACACACACACGCTGTCCAATGGTGTTTGTGACACACACGGTGTCAAATGGGGTTTGCGACACACACACTGTCGAGGGGGGTTTGTGACACACACGCTGTCCAATGGGGTTCGTGACACACACAATGTCCAATGGGGTTTGTGACACGCACGCTGTCCAATGGGGATTGTAACACACACACGCTGTCTATTGGTGTTTGTGACACGCATACTGTCCAATGGGGTTTCTAACACACACTCTGTCCAATGGGTGATGTGACACAAAGACTGTCCAGGGGGGTTTGAGACACACACACTGTTTAAAGGGGTTTGTCACATACACTCTGTCCAATGAGGTTTATGACACACACACTGTCCAATGGGGATTGTGACACACAGACACTGTCCAATGGGGTTTGTGAAACACACACTGTCCAATGGGGATTGTGACACACACACTGTAAAATGGGGATTGTGAACACACACATGCTGTCCAATGGTGTTTGTGACACACAAACTCTGTCCAATGGGGTTTGTGACACACACGCTGTCCAGTGGAGATTTTGACACACACACGCTGTCCAATGGGGGTTGTGACACACACAATCTATCCAATGGGCTTGTGAAACACACGTTGTCCAATGGGGATAGTGACACACATGCTGTCCAGTGTGTTTTGTGACACACAAACTGTCCAATGGGGTTTGTGACACACACACTTTCCACTGGGTTTGGAACACACACGCTGTCCAGGTGAGTTTGTGACACACACGATGTCCAATGGGGTTTGTGACACACACACTCTGTCCTGGACAGCGTATTTTGGACAGGGTATTTTGACTCACACACGCTCTCCAATGGGGTTTGGTTGCACACACTGTTCAATGGGGTTTGTGACACACACACTGTCCAATGGGGATTGTGGCACACACATGCTGTCCAATGGGGTTTGTGACACACACACAGTCCAGGGGATTTTGTGACACACACTGTGTTCAATGGGGTTTGTGACACACACGATGCCCAATGGGGTTTGTGACACACACACTGTCCAATGGGGATTGCGACACACGCTGTCCAATGGGGTTTGTGACAGACACACAGTCCAGGGGGTTTTGTGACACACACTGTTTTCAATGGGGTTTGTGACACAGAGACTCTCCAAGGGTGTTTGTGACACACACGCTGTCCAGAGTGGTTTGTGACACACACACTGTCTAATGGGGTTTCTGAGACACACACTGTCCGGCGGGGTTTGCGACACACACAATGTCGAATGGGGTTTGTGACACACACACTGTCCAATGGGGTTTGTGACAGCCACACTGTACAGGGGGGTTTGTGACACTCACACTGTCCAATGGGATTTGTCACACATACTCTTTCCAATAGTGTTTGTGACACACACACGCTGTCCAATGGGGTTTGTGACACACACGCTGCCCAATGAGGTTACTGACACTCACACTCTGTCCAATGGGGCTTGTGACACACACGTGGTCCAACGGGTTTCGTCACACATACGCTGTCCAATAGGGTTTGCAACACACACACTTTCCAATGCGGTTTGTGACACACACGCTGTCCAATGGGGTTCGTGACACACACGCTGTCCAATAAAGTTTATGACACACACACTTTCCAATGGGGTTTGTGACACACACGCTGTCCAATAGGGTTTGTGACACACACACTGTTCCAGGGGGTTTGTGACACACACGCTGTCCAATGGTGTTTGTGACACAGAGACTCTCCAGGGGTGTTTGTGACACGCACGCTGTCCAGAGGGGTTTGTGACAAACACACGCTGTCCAATGGGGTTTGAGACACACACACTGTCCTATGCGGGTTGTCACACACACTCTTTCCAATAGGGTTTGTGACACACACATGCTGTCCAATGGGGTTTGTCACACACATGCTGTCCACTGGGGATTTTGACACACACACGCTGTCCAATGGGGATTGAGAGATACACACGCTGTCCAATGGTGTTTGTGACACGTATGCTGTCCAATGGGTTTTGTGACACACACACTGTCCAGTAGGGTTTGTGACACACACATTTTCCAATGGGGTTTCTAACACACACGCAGTTCAAATGGAGCTTTTGACACAGACAGTGTCCACGGGAGTTTGTGACACTCACGCTGTCCAATGGGGATTGTGACACACACTCTGTCCAATGGGGTTTGTCACACACATTCTGTCCAACGAGGTTTGTGACACACACACTGTAAAATGGGTATTTTGACACACACACGCTGTCCAGTGGGGTTTGTTACACACACTCTGTCCAATATGGTTTGTGACATACACGCTGTCCAATAGGGTTTGTGACACACACACGCTATCCAATGTGGTTTGTGACACACACAATTTCCAGTCGGGTCTGTGACATACGCACGGTGTCCAATGTTGTTTGTGACACACACACTGTCAAATGGGGATTGTGACACACACGCTGTCCAATGGTGTTAGTGACACACAGGCTGTCCAAAGGGGTTTGTGACACACACTCTGTAAAATGGGGTTTGTGAAACACACGGTGTCAAATGGGGTTTGTGACACGCACACTGTCCAGGGCGGTTTGTGACACACACGCTGTCCAATGGCATTTGTGAAACAGAGACTCTCCAGAGGTGTTTGTGACACACACGCTGTCCAGAGGGTTCTGTGACACACACACTGTCCAATGGGGTTTGTGACACACACGCTGTCTGGCTGGGTTTCCGACACACACAATGTCCAATTGTGTTTGTGACACACACGCTGTCCAGGGGGGCTTGTGACACATGCACTATACAATGGGGTTTGTCACACCCACTCTGTCCAAAGGGGTTTGTGACACACACACATTCCAATGGGGTTTGTGACACACACCCTGTCCAATGGTTTTTGTGACACCCATGCTGTCCAGGGGGGTTTGTGACACACACACTGTCCAGGGGGGTTTGTGACACACAGACTGACCAATGGGGGTTGTGACACACACGCTGTTTAATGGGGTTCATAACACACATGCTGTCCAGTGGGATTCGCGAGACACACACTGTCCAATGGGGTTTGTGACACACACACTTTCCAATGGGTATTGAGACACACACACGCTGTCCAATGGGGTTTGTTGCACACAAGAGCTATCCAATGGGGTTTGTGACACACACATTTTCCAATGGCGTTTCTGACACACTCGCTGTCAAAAGGGGTTTGTGACAGACACACTGTCCAATGGGGTTTGTGACACATGCACTGTCTATTGGGGTTTGTGACACACAAGCTGGCCAATGGGGATTGTGATACACACACTGTCCAATGGGATTTGTGACACAGACACTCTCCAATGGGGATTGTGACACACACACTGTGCTGGGGGGTTTGTGACACACACACTGTCCAATGTGGTTTGTGACACACCGCAGTCAAATGGAGTTTGTGACACAGAGACTCTCCAGGATTGTTTGTGACACACACGCTGTCCAGAGGGCTTTGTGCCTCACACACTCTCCAATGGCTGTTGTGACACACACACGTTGTCCAATGAGGATTGTGACACACACACTCTCCAATGGGGTTTGTGACAGACAGGCTGTCCAACGGGTATTGTGACACACACACTCTGTCCCATTGGTTTTGTGATACGCATGCTATCCAATGGGGTTTGTGACAGACACACTGTACCGGGGGTTTTGTGACACAGACGCTGTCCAATGGGTATTGCGACACACACACTGTCCAGGGGGGTTTATGACACACACGCTGTCCAATGGTTTTGTAACACACACACTGTGTAATGGGGTTTGTGATACACACACGCTGACCAATGGGGCTTGTGACAAACACGCTGTCTAATGGGGTTTGTGACACACACGCTGTCCAATAGTGTTTGTGACACACACTCTGTCCAATGGAGTTTATGACACACACAGTGTCCATGGGGGTTTGTTACACATGCGCTGTGCAATGGGGTTTGTCACACACACTCTGTCCAATGGGGTTTGTGACACACACAATGTCCAATAGGTATTGTTACACACACACGCTGTCCAATGGGAGTTTGTGATACACAAAAACAGTCCAGGGGCGTTTGTCACACCCAGTCTGTCTAATAGGGTTTGTGCCAAACACACGCTGTCCAACGGTGTTTGTGACACACACTCTGTTCAAAGGGGTTTGTGAAACACACTCTGTCCAATGGGGTTTGATGACACACACACAATGTCCAAAGGGGATTGCGACACACACACGCTGTCCAATGGTGTTTGTGACATGCATGCTGTCCAAAGGTGTTTGTGACAAACACAGTGTCCGTTGCGGTTTGGGACACACACACATTATCCAATTGGGTTTGTGACACACACACTTTCTAATGGGGTTTGTGACACACACACGCTGTCCAAAGGTGTTTGTGAAACACACGCTGTCAAATGGGGTTAGTGACACACACAGTGTCCAGGGGAGTTTGTGTCACACACGCTGTCCAGTGGGGTTTTTGACACACACACTCTCCAATAGGGTTTGTGATAAACACACTGTCAAATGGGAATTGTGACACACAAGCTGTCCAATGGGGATTGTGACACACACACGCTGTCCCATGGGGTTTGTGAAACACATGTTGTCCAAGGGGTTTTGTGACAGACACAATGTACAGGAGGCTTTGTGACACACACGCTTTCCAATGGGGTTTGTGACACAAACATGCTGTCCAATGGGATTTGTAACACACAGGCTGTCCAATAGGGATTGCGACACGCACACTGTCCAGGGGGGTTTGTGACACACACACTGTCTAGGGGGGTTTGTGACACACACGCTGTCCAATGGGGTTTATGAAAAACACACTGTCCAGGTGGTTTAGTTACACACACGCTGTCCAATGGAGTTTGTGACAAACACGCTGCCTAATGGGGTTTGTGAGAAACACACTGTCCAAAGGGTATTGTTACACACCCTCGCTGTCCAAGGGGGTTTGTGACGCACACACTGTCCAATGATGTTTGCGACACACACGCTGCCCAATGGGGCTTGTGATACACACGCTGTCCAATGGGGTTCGTGACACACACGCTGCCTAGTGGTTTTTGTGACACACACACTGTGCAGTAGGGTTTGTGATACACATGCTATCCAATGGGGTTTGTGACATACACACATTTGAATGATGTTTGTGACACACACATGCTCTCCAATGGTGTTTGTGACACACACACTCAGTACAATGGGGGTTGTGACACGCACACTGTCCACTGGGGTTTGTGACACATACACGCTATCAAATGGGGTTTATGAAACACACATTTTCCAATAGCGTTTGTGACACACACACGCTGTCCAATGGGGTTTGTCACACCCACTCTGACAAATGGGTTTTGTGACAAACACACACTGTCCAATGATGTTTGTGACACACACGCTGTCCAGGGGGGTTTGTGACACACACAATGTCCAATGGGGTTTGTGAAACACACACACTGTCCAATGGGGATTGTGACACACACGCTGTCCAGTGGGGTTTGTGACACACACGCTGTTCAATAGGTTTTGTGACATACACACGCTGCCCAATAGTGTTTGTGACACACACAGTGTGAAATGGGGTTTGTGACACACACAATGTCCAGGGGGGATTGTGACACACACACTGTCCAATGGGGTTTGTCACACCCACTCTCTCAAATGGGGTTTGTGACAAACACACGCTGTCCAATGATGTTTGTGACACACACGCTTTCCAGGGGGGTTTGTGACACACACAATGTCCAAAGGAGTTTGTGACACACACTCTGTCCAATGGGGTTTGTGACACACACGCTGTCCAAAGGGTTTTGTGACACACATGCTCTCCAGGGGGGTTTGTGACACACACAATGTCCAATGGGGTTTGGGACACAAAAGCAGTCCAGTGGGGTTTGTGACACACACAATGTGCAATAGGGTTTGTGAGATACACACGCTGTCCAAGAGTGTTTCTGACACACACACAATGTCTAATGGGTTTTGTGACACACACGCTGTCCAATGGGTATTGCGACACACACACTGTCCAGGTGGGTTTGTGACACACACACTCTGTCCAATGGTGCTTGTGGAGCACAAGCTGTGAGTTGGGGTTCGTGACAAACACGCTGTCCAGTGGTTTCTATGATACACACACTGTCCAATAGGTTTTGTGACACACACACTGTCCAGGGGGGTTTGTGACACACACTCTGTCCAATGGGGTTTGTCACATACGCTCTATCCAATGGGGATTGTGACACACACAGGCTGTCCTATGGGGTTACTGACACACACGCTGTCCAATGGTTTTTGTGACACACACACTGTCCTGGGGGTTTTGTTACACACACGCTATCCAGTCTGGTTTGTGACAGGCAAACTATCCAGTGGGGTTTGTGACACATACATGCTATCAAATGGGGTTTATTGAAAACACATTTTCCCAAGGGATTTGTGCCAAACACGCGCTGTCCAATGGGGTTTGTCACACCCACTTTGTCCAATGGGGTTTGTGACAAACACACTCTGTCCAATGGTGTTTGTGACACACACGATGTCCAAAGATTTTTGTGATACACACGCTGTCCAATGGGTTTTGTGACACACACACTCTGTCCAATGGGAATTGTGACACATACGCTGTCCAACGGGGTTCGTGACACACACCCTGTCCAGTGGGTTTTGTGACACACACACTGTCCAATGGGTTTTGTGACACACACTCTGTCCAATGGGGCTTGTGACACACACATTGTCCAATGGGGATTGTGACACACACACGCTGTCAAATGGGGTTTGTGACACACAAACAAAGTCCAGCGGGGTTTGGCACACCCAGTCTGTCCAATGGGGTTTGTGACACGCAAACTGTGCAATGGGGTTTCTCACACACACTCTGTCCAATGGGGTTTGTAACACACACACTGTCCAATGAGGATTGTGAGACATGCACTGTACAATGAGGTTTGTGACACACACACTCTGTCCAATGGGCTTGTGACACACACACTGTCTTAAGGGGTTTGTGATACACACACGCTGTCCAGTGGGTTTTGTGACACACACACTGTCTAATTGGATTTGTGGCACACACATGGTATCCAATGGGGTTTGCGACACACACAATTTCCTGTGGGGTTTTTGACACACACACTTTCCAATGGGGTTTCTGACACACACACGCTGTCCAATGGTGTTTGTGACACTCACGGTGTCAAATGGTGTTTGTGACACACACAATATCCAGGGGGGATTGTGACACACACACTGTCCAATGGGGTTTGTCACACCCACTCTGTCCAATGGGGATTGTGACACACACACACTGTCCAATGGGAAATGTGACACACACATGCTGTCCAATGGGGATTGTGACAGACACATGCGGTGCAATGGTGTTTGTGACACGCATGCTGTCCAATGTGCTTGTGGCACACACACACAGTCCATAGGGGTTTGTGACACACATGCTGTCCAATGGGGTTTGTGACACTAACGCTGTCCAGGTGGGTTTGTGACACACACACTGTCCATTGGAGTTTGTAACACACACACGCTATCCAATGGAGTTTGTGACACACAGAATTTCCAATGGGGTTTGTGACACACACACTGTGCAATGGGATTTGTGACACACACTCTGTCCAATGGTGTTTTTGACAGACACACACTGTCCAATAGGGATTGTGACACTACACACGCTGTCCAATGGTGTTTGTGACACACACAGTGTCCACGGGGATTCTGACACACAAGCTGTCCAATGGGGTTTGTCACACACACTCTGTCCAATGGGGATTGTGAGACACGGACTGTCCAATGGGGTTTGTTACAAACACGCTGTCCATTGTGGATGGTGACACAAACGTGCTTTCCAATGCTGTTTGTGACACAAACGCTGTCCAAAGGGGTTTTTGACACACACACAGTCTGTCCAATGGGGGTTGTGACACACTCTGTCCAATGGGGTTTGTGACAGACACACTCTGTTCAATGTGGCTTGTGACACACAAGCTGTCCATTGGGGTTCGTGACACACACGCTGTCCAGTGGGTTTGTCACACACACACTGTCCAATAGGGTTTGTAACGCACACAGGCTATCCAATGGGCTTTGTGACACATATACTTTCCAATGGGGATTGTGACACACGCACGCTGTCCAATGGAGTTTGTGGCACACACACTGTCCAATGGAGTTTGTGACACACACGCTGTCCAATGGGGTTTGTGACACACAGACCCTCCAGGGCTGTTTGTGACATACACAATCTTCAGAGGGGTTTGTGACACACACACTGTCCAATGGGTATTGTGAACACACACGCTGTCCGAAGGTGTTTGTGAAGCTGATGCTGTCCAATTGCATTTGTGACACGCACACTGTCCAGGGGGGTTTGTGACACACTCGCTGTACATTGGGGTTTGTGACGCACACACTCTGTCCAATGGGGCTTGTGAGACATACGCTGTCCAATGGGGTTCGTGACACATGCGCTGTCCAATGTGGATTGTGACACACATACGCTGTCCAGAAGGTTTTTGTGACACTGATGCTGTCCAATTGGGTTTGAGACACACACACTGTCCGGGGGGGTTGTGAGCCACACTGTCCAGTGGGGTTTGTCACACAGACACTGTCCAGGGGGGTTTGTGACACACAAATTGTCCAACGGGGTTTGAGACACACACGCTGTTCAATGGGGTTTGTGACACACACACATTGTCCAATCGGGAATGTGACTCACACACGCTGTCCAATGGGTTTTGTGACACACACGCTGTCCAATGGGTTTTGTGACACACACGCTGTCCAATGGGGATAGCGACACACAACCTGTCCAGGGGGGTTTGTGAAACACACACTGTCCAGGAGGGTTTGTGACACACACGCTCTCCAATGGGGATTGTGCAACACACACTGTGAAATGGGGTTTGTCACACACATTCTGTCCAATGGGGTTTGTAACACACACCCTGTCCAATGAGGATTGTTACACATGTGCTGTACAATGAGGTTTGTGACATACACACTCTGTCCAATGGGCTTGTGACACACACACAGTCTTATTGCGTTTGTGATACACACACGCTGTCCAGTGGGTTTTGTGACACACATGCTGTCCAATTGGATTTGTGGCACACACATGGTATCCAATGGGGTTTGTGATACACACGCTTTCCAGGGGTGTTTGTGACACACACTCTGTCCAATGGGCATTGTGAACACACAGACACTGTCCAATGCTGTTTGTGGCACGCATGCTGTCCAATGTGTTTTCTGACACACACGCTGTCCAATGGGGTTCGTGACACACACACTCTTTTCAATGGTGCTTGTGACACACACACGCTGTGCAATGGGATTTGTGACACACACTGTGTCCCATGGGCTTTGTGACACACACACTGTCCAATGGGGACTGTGACACACACACGCAGTCCAATGGGATTTGTGACACACACACTGTCCAAAGGCGTTTATGACATACACGCTGCGCAATGGGGTTTGTGAACAAACACATTGTCCAGGGGTGTTTGTGTCACACACGCTGTCCAGTGGGGTTTGTGACACACACACTGTCCAATGGGGTTTGTGATACACACACGCTACCAAATGGGGTTTATGAGACACACACTTTCCACTGGGGTTTGTGACGCACACACTCTGACCAATGGGTTTGTGACAAACACTCTGTCCCACGGGGTTTGTGACACACACACTGTCCAATGGCGATTGTGACATACGCACGCTGTCCAATGGCGTTTGTGACACACACACTGTCCAATGGCGTTGGTGACACACGCACTGTCCAATGGGGTTTGTGACACGCACGCTGTCCAATGGTCTTTGTGACACGCCTGCTGTCCAGTGCGGTTTGTGAGACACTCATTGTCCAGCGGGGTTTGTGACACACACGCTGTCCAATGGGGTTTGCGACACACACGATGTCCGATGGGGTTTGTCACACACACTCTGTCCAATGGGGTTTGTGACACACACACTGTCCAAAGGGCATTGTGACACACACACTCTGTCCAATGGGGTTTGTGACGCACACACTGTCCAATAGGGTTTGCGACAAACACGCTCTTCAATGGCGTTTGAGACACACGCGCTGTCCAATGGGGTTTGTGACACACACGCTGTCCAATGGGGTTTGAGACACACACACTCTGTGCAATGGACTTGTGATACACACGCTGTCCAACGGGTTCGTGACACACACGCTGTCCAGTGGGTTTGTGACACCCACACTTTCTAGTGGGGTTTGTGACACACAAACGCTGTCCAATGCTGTTTGTGACAGGCATGATGTCCAGTGGGTTTTGTTACATACACGCTGTCCAATGGTGATTGTGACACACCACACACACTCTGACCAATGGGGTTTGTGACACACACACTGTCCAATAGGGTTTGTTACACACACACGCTATCCAATGAGCTTTGTGACACATACACTTTCCAATGGGGTTTGTGACTCACACAATCTGTCCAATGGGGCTTGTGACACACACACTGTCCAATGGGTTTTTTTGAAAAACACACGCTGTCCAAGAGGGATTATGACACACACGCTGTCCACGTGAGTTTGTGACACACACGCTCTCCAATAGGTTTTGTGACACAGAGACTCTACAAAGGTGTTTGTGACACACACACTCTACGCAGGGTTTTGTGACGCACACACTGTCCAACGGCTATTGTAACACACACACGCTGTCAAATGGGTTTTGTGAAACACACACTGTCCAAGGGGGTTTGTGACACACACGCTGTCCAATGGTCTTTGTGACATGCATGCTGTCCAGTACGTTTTGTGACACACACACTGTCCAGGGGGGTTCGTGACACACACGGTGTCCAATGGGGTTTGTGACACACACACTGTCCAAAGGGTATTGTGACACACACACGCTGTCCAATGGGGTTTGTGACACACACGCTGTCCAATGGGGATTGTCACACACACACGCTGTCCTATGGGGTTTGTTACACACACACGCTATCCAATGGGGTTTGTGACACACACACTGTCCAATGGGTTTTGTGACACACATGCTGTCCATGGGGGATTGTGACACACACACGCTGTCCAATGCTGCTTGTGACACACATGCTGTCCAATGCATTTTGTGACACACAAACTGTCCAGGGGGTTTGTGACACACACGATGTCCAGTGGGGTTTGTGACTCACACACTCTGTCCAATGGGGGTTGTGACACACATGGTGTCCAATGGAGTTTGTGACACACACAATCTTTCCAATGGAGCTTGTGACACACACTCTGTCCAATGGGGTTCGTGACACACACGCTGTCCAGGGGGGTTAGTGACACACACACTGTCCAATGGGGATTGTGACACACACTCTGTCCAATGGGGATTGCGACACACACACGCTGTCCAATGGTGTTTGTGACATGCATGCTGTCCAATGGTGTTTGTGACAAACACAGTATCCATTGCGGTTTGGGACACACACACGCTATCCAATTGGGGTTGTGACACACACACTTTCTAATGGGGTTTGTGACACACATGCGTTGTCCAAAGGTGTTTGTGACACACACTCTGTCTAATGGGGATTGTGACACACACACGCTGTCCAATGCTGTTTGTGACACGCATGGTGTCGAATGTGTTTTCTTACACACATGCTGTCCAATGGGGTTATGACACACACAATCTATGCAATGGGAGTTGTGACCCAGATGCTGTCCAATGGGGTTTGTGACAGACACACTCTTTTCAATGGGGCTTGTGACACACACACGGTGTGCAATGGGATTTGTGACACACACTCTGTCCCATGGGGTTTGTGACACACACACTGTCCAATGGGGACAGTGACACACACACGCTGTCCAATGGGGTTTGTGACACACACACTGTCCAAAGGCGTTTGTGACACACATGCTGCGCAATGGGTTTTGTGAACAAACACATTGTCCAGGGGTGTTTGCGTCACACACGCTGTCCAGTGGGGTTTGTGACACACACACTGTTCAATGGGTTTGTGATACACACACGCTATCAAATGGTGTTTATGACACACACACTTTCCAAAGGGGTTTGTGACACACACACGCTGTCCAATAGGGTTAGTCACACACACACGATTCCCAATGGTGTTTGTGACAAACACGATGTCAAATGGCGTTTGTGACACACACGCAGTCCAGTGTGGTTTGTGACACACACACAGTGAAATGGGGTTTGTCACACACACCCTTTACAATGGGGATTTTGACACACCCACTCTGTCCAAAGGGGTTTGTGACACACTCGCTGTCCAATGAGGAGTATGACACACACACACTGTTCAATGGGGATTATGACACACACACACTGTCGAAAGAGAGGTTGTGACACACACAAAGTCCAATGGGGTTTGTGGCAGACACGCTTTCCAATGGGGAATGTGACACACACACACTGTCCAATGGGGTTCGTAACATACACACTGTCCAGTGGGGTTTTTGACGCACCACACACACTCTGTGCAATGGGGTTCTTAACACACACTCTGTCCAGTGGGATTTTTGACACACACGCTGTCCAATGGGGTTTGTGACACACACACTGTACAATGGGGTTTGTGACACACACACTGTACAATGTGGTTTGTGACACGCATGCTGTCCAATGGTGTTTGTGACACACACGATGTCCATTGTGGTTTGCGACACACACAGTTTATAAAGCGGTTTGTGTCACACACGCGGTCCAATGGGATTTGGGACACACACGTTGTCCATGGGTATTTGTGACACACACTCTGTCCAATGGGATATGTGACACACAAACTGTCTAATGGGTATTGTAAAACACACACGCTGTCCCATGTGTTTTGTAACACGCACACGCTGTCCAATGGGGTTTGTGACAGCCACACTGTACAGGGGGGTTTGTGACACACACAGTGGCCAATGGGGTTTGTGACACACATGCAGTCCAATGGTTTTCCTGACACACCACACAAACTCTGTCCAATGGGGATTGTGACACGCCTGCTGTCCAATGGGGTTCTTCACACACACGCTGTCCGGTGGGGTTTGTGACACACACACTGTCCAATAGGGTTTGTGAGACACACACAGTATCCAATAGGGTTTGTGACACATACACTTTCCAAGAGGGTTTGTGGCAAACACACGCTATCAATAGGGTTTGTCACACACAGACGCTGTCCAATGGGGATTATGACACACACACACTGTCCAATGGGGATAGTGACACACACACGCTGTCCAATGGTGTTTGTGACACACCACACACACTCTGTCCAATGGGGTTTGTGACACACACACTGTCCAATGGGGTTCGTGACACCCACGCCGTCCAGTGGGGTTTGTGACACACACTGTCCAATAGGGTTTGTGATATACACAAGCTATCCAATGGTGTTTGTGACACACACACATTCCAATATGGTTTGTGACAAACACACGCTATCCAGTGGGGTTTGTGGCTCCCACACTGTCCGATGGGCTTTGTCACACACACTCTGTCCAATGGTTTTTGTGACACACACTCTGTCTAATGGGTATTGTAACACACACAGGCTGTCCCATGGGTTTTGTGACACGCATGCTGTCCAGTGGGGTTTTTGACAGACACACTGTAGAGGGTGGTTTCTGACACACACGCAGTCCAATGGGGATGGCGAGACACACACTGTCCAATGGAGTTTGTGACAGACACGCTGTCCAATGGGGATTGTGACACACAAACGCTGTCCCATGGGGTTTGTGACAGGCATGCTGGCCAATGGGGCTTGTGACAGACACACTTCACAGGTGGGTTTGTGACACACACACTGTCCAATGGGGTTTGTGACACACACACTGTCCAATGGGGTTTGTACACACCACACACACTCTGTCCAAAGGAGATTGTGACACACACGCTGTCCAATGGAGTTTGTGACAGACACGCTGTCCAATGGGGATTGTGACACACAAGCGCTGTCCCATGGGGTTTGTGACAGGCATGCTGGCCAATGGGGCTTGTGACAGACACACTTCACAGGTGGGTTTGTGACACACACGGTGTCCAGTGGGGTTTGTGACACACACACTGTCCAATAGGGTTTGTGACACACACACCCTATCCAATGGGGTTTGTGACACACACACTTTTCAATAGGATTTGTGGCAAACACAAGCTATCCAATGGGGTTTGTGACACACACACTGTCCAATGGGGATTTTGACACACAGACGCTGTTCAGTGGGGTTGGTGACACGCATGTTATCCAATGGTGTTTGTGACAAACACTCTGTCCATTGCGGCTTGGGACACACACACTTTCCCAAGTGCTTTGTGTCACACACGCTGTCCAATGGGGTTTGTGACACACACGCTGTCCAATGGGGTTTGTGACACAGAGAGTGTCCAAGGGGGTTTGTGACACACATGCTTTCCGATGGGGATTGTGACATACAAACGCTGTCCGATGGGTTTTGTGAAATTCATGCTGTTCAATGGGGTTTGTGACTCACACACAGTCCAATGGGGTCTGTCACACACATTCTGTCCAATGGGGTTTGTGACACACACACAGTCCAATGGGTATTATGACACACACACGCTGTCCAAAGGGGTTTGTCAAGAAACTCTGTCCAATTGGGTTTGTGACACACACACTGTCCAATGGCGTTTGTGACACAGACATTGTACAGGGGGGTTTCTGACACACAAACTGTGCAATGGGTTTTGTGACACATACGCTGTCCAACGGGGTTCGTGACACACATGATGTCCAGTAGGTTTTTTGACACACACACCGTACAATGGGGTTTGTGACACACGTTATCCCAATGGTGTTTGTGACACACACAATGTCCGATGGGGATTATTATACACACACACTGTCCAATGGGGTTTGTGACACACACAAGGTCCAATGGGGTTTGTGACACACACGCTATCCAATGGAGATTGTGAGACACACACTCTGTCCAATGCTGTTTGTGACACGGATGCTGTCCAATGGGGTTTGTGACACACACTCTGTCCAATGGGGTTCGTGACACACACGCTGTCCAGTGGGGATTGTAACACACGCACTGTCCAATAGGGTTTGTGACACACACATGCTATCCAATGGGGTTTCTGAAACACACATTTTCCAGTAGGGTTTCTGACACACACGCTGTCAAAAGGTGTTTGTGACACACACTCTGTCCAGGGGGGTTTGTGATACACATAGACAGTCCAGTAGGGTTTGTGACACACACAATTTCAATGTGGTTTGTGACACACACGCTGTGCAATGGGGTTTGTGACACACCACACACACTCTGTCCAATGGGGATTTTGACACACACACTGTCCAATGGGGTTTGTGACACACACTATGTCCAATGGGCTTTGTAACACACACACACTGTCCAATGGAGATTGTGACACACACACGCTGTCAAATGGGGGTTGTGACACACACGCCGTCCAGAGGGGTTTGTGACACACACACTGTCCAATGGGGATTGTGACACACACACACTCTCCAATGGGAATTGTGAAACACACAGTGTCCAATGGGATTTATGACAGACACTCTGTCCAATTGGCTTTGTGACACACACACTGTCCAATGGGATTTGTGACAGACACTGTGTCGAATGGTGTTTGTTACACACACACTGTCCAATGGGATTTGTGACACACACACTGTCCAATGGGGATTGTGACACACACACTGTCCAATGGGATTTGTGACAGACACTGTGTCGAATGGTGTTTGTTAAACACACACTGTCCAATGGGATTTGTGACACACACACTGTCCAATGGGGATTGTGACACAAACACACTGTCCAATGGGGTTTGTGACACACATACACAGTCCAGGGGGGTTTGTGACACACACACTGTCCAATGGGGAATGTGACACACACGCTGTCCAATGGGGTTAGCGACACACACGCTGTCCAGTGGGGTTTGTGACACACACACTGTACAATAGGGTTTGTGGCAAACACAGGCCACCGAATGGGATTTCTGACACACACGCTGTCACATGGGGTTTGTGACACACACTCTGTCCAATGCGGTTTGTGACACACTCACACTGTCCAATTCGGATTGTAACACACACATGTTGTCCAATGTTGTTTTTGACATGTATGCTGTTTAATGGTGTTTGTGACAAACACGCTGTCCAATGAAGATTGTGATACACACATGCTGCCCCATGGGGTATGTGACACGCATGCCCTCCAATGGGGTTTGTGACAGACACACTGTACAGGGAGGATTGTGACACACACACTGTCCAATGGGGTTTGTGACACACACACTGTCTAATGGGTATTGTGACACACACAAGCTGTCCACTGGGGATTGTCGCACATACTCTGTCCAATGAGTTTTGTGACACACACATGCTGTCCAAGGGTTTTTGTGACACACACACTGTCCAATGGTGTTTCTGAACACATATGCTGTCCAATGGGGTTCGTGACACACACGCTGTCCAGAAGGGCTTGTGACACACACACAGTCCAATAGGGTTTGTGACACACACACTGTCCAATGGGGATTGTGAAACACACTCAGTCCAATGGGTTTTTTGACACACACAAGGTCCAATGGGGTTTGTGACACACACACTCTGTCTAATGGGGGTTGTGACACACACGTTGTCCAGTGTTGTTTGTGACACACAAGCTGTCCAGTGGGGTTCGTGACACACACAAGCTATCAAATGGCCTTGATGAAACACACACTGCCCAATGGGGATTGTGACAAACACACGCTGTGCAATAGTATTTGTAGACACACACTCACTATCCAATGGGTCTGTGACACACACACTTTTCTATGAGGTTTGTGACACACATGGTGTCCAATGGGTTTTGTGACAAACACCTTGTCTAAAGGGGTTTTTGACACACACACACTGTCCAATGGGGTTTGTGACACACACGCTGTCAAATGGAGTTTGTGACACACACGCTGGCCAAAGGGTTTTGTGACAAACACGTTGTCTAAAGGGGTTTGTGACACACACACAATGTCCAATGGGGATTGTGACACACATGCGCTGTCCAATGGGGTTCATGACACACACGCTGTCCAGTGGGGTTTTGACACACACTCTGTCCAATAGGTTTTATGACACACACACGGTCCAATAGGGATTGTGACACACACAGTGTACAATGGAGTTTGTGACACACACTCTGTCAAATGGGGTTTATGACACACACACTGTCCAAAGGGGATTATGACACACACACACTGTCCAATGGGGATTGTGACACACACAAGGTCCAATGGGGTTTGTGACACACATGCTGTCCAATGGGGATAGTGACACACAGACACTGTCCAACAGTGTTTGTGACATGGTTGCTGTCCGATGGGGTTTTTGACACACATACACAGTCCAGCGAGGTTTGTGACACACACACAGTTCAATGGGGTTTGTGACACACACGCTGTCAAATGGGGTTTGTGACACAGCACACACACTCTGTCCAATGGGGTTTGTGACACACACGCTGTCTAGTGGGGTTTGTGACACACACACTGTCCTATAGGGATTGTGACACACACATGCTATACCATGGGGTTTGTAACACACACACTTTCCAAGAGGCGTTGTGACACACACGCTGTAAAATGGGGTTTGTGACACCCACTCTGTTCAGGGGGGTTTGTGACACACAGACGGTCCAATGGGGTTTGTGACACACACACTGTCCAATGGTGTTTGTGAACACATATGCTGTCCAATGGGGTTCGTGACACACACGCTGTCCAATGGGGATTGTGAAACACACTCAGTCCAATGGGTTTTGTGACACACACAAGGTCCAATGGGGATTGTGACACACACAAGGTCCAATGGGGTTTGTGACACACACGCTGTCCAATGGGGATAGTGACACACAGACACTGTCCAACAGTGTTTGTGACATGGTTGCTGTCCGATGGGGTTTTTGACACACATACACAGTCCAGCGAGGTTTGTGACACACACTCTGTCCAATGGGGTTTCTGACACACACGCTGTCCAATGGGGATTGTGATATACACACGCTGTCCAATGGTGTTTGTGATACGCATGCTGACCAGTGGTGTTTGTGACACACACGCTGAATATTGCGGTTTGGGACACACACACTTTCCCAAGGGGTTTGTGTCATACACGCTGTCCAATGGGGTTTGTGACACACGCCGTGTCCAGGGGGGTTTGTGACACAAACGCTGTACAGTGGGGTTTTTGACACACACACTGTCCAATGGGGTTAGTGACACACACGATGTCCAATCGGGTTTCTGACACACACACTCAGTCCAATGGGGCTTGTGACACATATGCTGTCCAGTGGGATTTGTGAACACCCAAACTTTTCAATAGGGTTTGTAACACAGACACGCTATACAATGGGTTTTGTGACACACACGCTGTCCAGGGGGGTTTGTGACACACACGCTGTCCAAAGGCGTTTGTGACATACAATTGTCCAATGGGGATTGTGACACACACACGCTGTCCAATGGGGTTTGTGACACACACAGTCTAATGGATTTTGTGACACGCACGCTGTCCATTGTGTTTTGTGACACGCACACTGTTCAGGAGGGTTTGTGACACACACACTGTCCAATGGGGTTTGTGACACACACACTCTGTCCAGTGGGGGTTGTGATGACACACGTTGTCCAATGGGGTTTCTGACACATGCACTCTGTCCAATGGGGGTTGTGACACACACGATGTCCAATGGGGTTTGTGACAAACACACGCTATACAATGGGGTTTGTGATACACACACTGTCCAATGGGGTTGGTGACAAATACACGCTATCCAATGTGTTTTGTTACACACACGCTGTGCAATGGAATTTCTGACACACACACTGTCTAATGGGGTTTGTGACAAACACACTGTCCAATCCGGATTGTGACAGACACAAGCTGTCCCATGCTCTTTGTGACACGCACGCTGTCCAAAGTGGTTTGTGACACACACATTGTACAGGGGTGTTTGTGACACACACACTGTCCAATGGGGTTTGTGACACATAGGCTGTCCAATGGTTTTTGTGACACACACACTCTGTCCAATGGGGCTTTTGACACACACACAGTCCAATGGGGATTGTGACACACACACTGTACAGGGGGGTTTGTGACACACCCTGTGTCCAATGCGATTTGTCACACACACACTGTCCAATGGGGATTGTGACTCACACAAACTCTGTCCAATGGGGTTGGTGACACAGATGCTTCCCAATGGGGTTTGTTACACACACACTTTCCAGGGGGGTTTGTGCACACACGCTGTCCAGTGGGGATTGTGACACACACGCTGTCCAGAGGGTTTTGTGACCCACACACATTCCAATGGAGATTGTGACAGACACGCTGTCCAATGGGGTTTGTGAAACACACACACTGTCCAATGGGGATTATGACACACACACGCTGTCCAATGTTGGTTGTGACACACATGCTGTCCAATGGTGTGTGTGACAAACACGCTGCCCATTGCGGTTTGGGACAGACTCAATTTCCTATCTTGGGCCTTGAAAAGCAAGTCCTTTGGCGACACGGTACGCCAGAAAGAATTGAATCAGACAACGGTACTCATTTCAAAAACAGTCTTATAGACAATTGGGCCAAAGAACATGGTATTGAGTGGGTATATCATATTCTATATCATGCACCAGCCTCTGGGAAAATTGAAAGGTACAATGGTTTGCTAAAAACTACACTAAAGGCACTTGGTGGTGGAACCTTTAAAAATTGGGACTCACAATTAGCAAAAGCCACTTGGTTGGTCAACACCCGGGGATCAACCAATCGAGCCGGGCCTGCCCAATCAGAAATTCTACGGACTGTAGAAGGAGATAAAGTCCCTGTAGTACACATGAAAAACATGTTAGGAAAGGCAGTCTGGGTTACTCCTGCCTCAGGCAAAGGCAAGCCCATTCGTGGGATTGTTTTTGCCCAGGGACCTGGCAGCACCTGATGGGTGATGCTTAAGGATGGAGAAGTTCGGTGTGTACCTCAAGGGGATTTGAGTTTAGGTGAAAATATTCAATACTGAACTGCATGATGTGAATTGCCATGCTAACAGTGTTTAATAAGTGTCTTCCAGATCAAGACAATGATGATGAAACCAGAGCTAGCTTCTTCGAGTGGCGCCTGACAACTTCTTCGAAGTTGATGTCTTTAACCCACAAACAGTGGTAATGAGATGCACTTGTACCATTTTTCCTGCCCTGGGAGACTGTCGTGACAAAACGAACTTAATGAACTTTTTAAAGGATGGTCCACTGATTAATTACTCCTGTGTATATATGTACATATGTATATATAGATATATAGTTGTAGTGATTAATTAGATTATATTGATAGATTGTATTGATAAGGTTTAAGCATTCAGTGAATGGCGTATTATAAGGGGTGGAATGTCCTGGTTTTTTTAAAAACAAGTATCTCTTTCAGCGAGTTTGCCTGTCAGCTAAAGCCTTCATATTAACTGCATTTTCCTGGAGAACCAGACACATGTTTTGGTAAACCTAGCAATGGAATGCAAACTTATTGATAAGCACGGATGGACATCTCGCGAGAGGGGCGACTAGAAGAAAGAGACCAAGAAACTGACCAACTGTGTATAACATTCCATTCACTTGAATACTTCATATAAAAGTGGGAGATCACAAGGATCTCGTGTGCTTTTGCCCTTTTCCCTTCTGCTTATGGCCAACATTGGAAGAGGACCTTGCTAGTCGTCCCTGCAAACTGAGGCCTAGTGAGAGACTGAATCCAGCTCCGATTGGCTGCAGAGTCTAATCCAGGACTTTGGGTGCCGGCTCTGCAGTTGCTGAGACTTTCAAGATTGGTTTTGTATATTTTGTATTATTTTCTCTATTCTTATTAGTAGCATTAGTAAAACATCTTTAATTTTTTCCAACTCTCTTCACTCTGTCCTTCTTTTCCTCCCAATTGCCTCTCCTTAGTGGAAAGCGGGGAGAGGGAGGGGGAAGTGGGGGCGGGGAGAGGGGGTTAACAATACATCTGCCAGGGTTTTATTGTCACCCCGCAATCTTAACCCTCGACACACACACGGTGTCCAAAGGGGATTGCGACACACACGTTGTGCAATGGCGTTTGTGACACAGAAACTGTCAAGGGGTGTTTGTGACACACACACTGTCCAGGGGGGTTTGAGACACACACGCTGTTCAATGGTGTTTGAGACACAGAGGCTGTCAAATGGGGAGTGTGACACACAGGCTGTTCAATAGGGATTGTGACTCACACACGCTGTCCAAAGGGGTTTATGGCACACACACTGTGCAAATGGGTTTGTGACACACACACGCTGTCCAATGGGGTTTATGCCACACATACTCTATCCAATGGGGTTTCTGACACACAAGCTTTCCAATAGGGTTTGTGACACACACGCGCTGTACAATGGGGTTTGTGACACAAACATTCCAATGGGTTTTGTGACACACATGCTGTCCAAAGCCTTTTGTGACACACACACTGTTTAATGGGTTTTGTGACACACACTCGCTGTCCAATTGTGTTTGTGACACACACGCTGTCAAATGGGGTTTGTGACACACACACTGTCCAATGGGATTTGTGACACAAACGCTGTATAATGGGTTTAGTGACACACACACAATCTAATGGGGTTGTGACACACAATCGCTGTCCAATGGCGTTTGTAGACACACACGCTGTGAAATGCTGTTTGTGACACAGACACTGTCCAGGGGGGTTTGTGACACACACACTGTCCAGGTGGGTTTGAGACACACACGCTGTCCAATGGGGATTGTGACATGCACGCTGTCCAATAGGGTTTATGGCACACACACACTGTCCAATGGGGTTTGTGTCACAGACACTTTCCAATGAGTTTTATGATACACACTCTGCCCAATGGGTTTTGTGAAACACACACAGTCTAAGGGGGTTTGTGAAATACACTCGCTGTCCAATGGTGTTTGTGACACAGACACACTATCCAGTGGGGTTTGTGACACACACACTGTCCAATGGGGTTTGTGACACACATGCTGTACAATGGGGTTTGTGACACACATGCTGTACAATGGGGTTTGTGACACACACAGTGTCCCCTGGGGTTTGTGACACACATGCTGCCCCATGCCTTTTGTGACACACGAGCTGTCCAATGTGGATTGTGACAAAAACATGCTGTCCAATGGGGTTTATGGCACACACACTCTCCAATGGGTTTTGTGAGACACACACACTATTCAATTGGGATTGTGAAACACACACATTCCAATGGGGTTTGTGACACACACGCTGTCCAAGGTGTTTTGTGACACACACACTGTCCAATGGGGATTGTGACACACAGGCTGTCCATTCCTGTTGATGACACACACATGGTCCAATGGGGCTTGTGACATCCACACTGTCCAATGGGGTTTCTGGCACAGACACTGTCCAACGGGGTTGGTGACACACAAAGGCTGTCCAATGGGGTTTGTGACACACGCGCTGTCCATGGGTTTTGTGACACACACGCTGTCCAATGTCGTTTGTAATACACATGCTGTCCAATGGGGTTTGAGACAAAAAGGTTGTTCAATGGGTTTTTGACAAACACACTGTCCAATGGGGTTTCAGACACACATGTTGTCCAAAGGCGTTTGTGACACACAAACTGTCCAATGCGGTTTGTGACACACATGCTGTCCATTAGGGTTTGTGACACACACAAGCTGTCCAATGGGGTTTGTGACACACACACTGTCCCATGGGGCTTGAGGCACACATGCTGTCCAATAAGGATTGTGACACACACGCTGTCCGGGGGGTTTGTGACACACGCTGTCCAATGGGGTTTGTGACACACACACTTTCCATTGGGGTTTGTGACACACGCACGCTGTCCAATGGTGTTTGAGACATACACGCTGTTCAATGGCATTTGTGACACACACAGTGTGCAGGGGTGTTTGTAAGACAGTCGCTGTCCAATGGGGATTGTGACACACACACGCTCTCCAATGGGGTTTGTGACACAGACACTTTCCAATGGGGTTTATGATACACATGCTGTCCAATGGGGCTTGTGAAACATACGCTGTCCGATGGCGTTTGTGACACACACGCTGTCCAATGGTGTTTGTGACACACCCATGCTTTCCAAAGGGATTTGTGACACACACACGCTATTCAGTGGGGTTTCTGACACCCATGCTGTCCAACAGGGTTTGTAATCCAGAAACTGTAAGGAGGGATTTGTAACACACAAAGTGTCTCAGCTACCTGAGACACTTAGACTAAGCCTAAAATATGCAGATCTCACCATAAGGATGGTTTTCATACTGTACTTCCACAATCTGCTGGCAGTACAAAAAAATAAGCTGTAGATCTCCTTAGGCTGAGTCATGGTGCTTTGGTGCAGGGATCAGGCATATCATGGGAATATTTCACCATTTCTGCCCTCGTTTTCAGTGTATTACACCAAAACACCCACTTGCTGATTTCCTTTCAAGAGGAAAGGCTGCGATTTGCAGAATACCTCTGTTTTGGGGAAGTGAGAAATTTCTGAGTTGACACCAAGTCCGTCAGTGTCCCTGTCACCTGCAGAGTCACCCCATCCTCACCACGGTAGCGGGCATTGTGACAAAGTACGATGGTAGCTGGGTGTGACAGCCAGCCGCCCCCTAGGGGAGGAGGAGCCTGTCAGCCCCGGGCCTGTCACTGCCTGCTGTCCCTCCTGTTACCAGCCAGGCCTCTGAAAATTGGTCAAACCATGCCCAGACTTGGGGCCAAAGGGGCCCAAAGTCTTGAAAAGACAAGTCGGGAAGAAAGATATGGGACAGAGGGAGAAAGCGAAGGGAGCAGGAGAAAGGGAAGGAAGAATAAAAAGTAGTGTTGGGCTGCATGAGTGATATGGAGGAACTGAAAGAAAAGAGGTAGGAAGCAGGAGAGTTAGAGAAAAGGAAAGAAGAGACATGCAGCCAGACGAGGGGTTAGTGAGAGAGGATGGGACAGAGAACAGGATCAGAAGGAAATAAGGCAAGGCAAGGACAGGCAAGGGAGTCAAGGCAAGGCTAGGCTGCAGAACATTTTTTTGCTTTATAGTTTCTAGCACATTCGTCTTCAGACGTGGTGGATAGCCATAAGACCGTATGGATTAGGCCCTAGCAAAAACCCCAGCTACCTGAGACACTTAGACTAAGCCTAAAATACGAAGATCTCTCCATAAGGATGGTTTTTATACTGTACTTTCACAATCTGCTGGCAGTACAAAAATATAAGCTGCAGATCTCCTTAGGCTGAGTAATGGTGCTTTGGTGTAGGGATCATGCATATCATGGGAATATTTCACCATTTCTACTCTGGTTTTAGTGTATTACACCAAAACACACACCTGATGACATCCTTCCAAGAGCAAAGGCAGCAATTTGCAGAATTCCGCTTCTTAGAGGAAGTGAGAAATTGCTGAGCTGCCAGAAAGTCCTGCATTGTCCCTGTTGCCTCCAGAGTCACCGAATCCTCACCACGGTAGCAGGCATTGTGACAAAGGTTCTATATCAGATGGATGTGGCAGCCAGGCGCCCCCTAGCGGATGGGGAGCCTGTCAGCCCTGGGCCTGTCACTGCCTGCTGTCCCTGCTGCCACCAGCCAGGGCACTGAAAACTGGTCAAACCATGCCCAGACATGGGGCCAATTTGGCCCAAAGTCTCCAACAGAAAAGTTGTGAAGAAAGATATGGGACAGAGGGAGAAAGCAAAGGGAGCAGGAGAAAGGGAAGGAAGAATAAAAAAAGTGTTGGGCTGCAGAATTTAGATGGAGGAATTGCAAGAAAAGGGGCAGGAAGCAGGAGAGTGAGAGAAAAGGAAAGAAAGAAGAGACATGCAGCCAGACGAGGGGTTAGTGAGAGAGGATGAGACAGAGAACAGGAGGAGAAGGAAATAAGGCAAGGCAAGGACAGGCAAGGACAGGCTAGGCTGCAGGACATTTTTTTGCTTTATAGTTTCTAGCACATTCGTCTTCATATGAGGAGGAAAACCATAAGACCTTATGGATTAGGCCCAGGCAAAA
Organism: Columba livia; assembly: GCF_036013475.1. Classification (NCBI taxonomy): domain Eukaryota; kingdom Metazoa; phylum Chordata; class Aves; order Columbiformes; family Columbidae; genus Columba; species Columba livia. The sequence continues at coordinate 1,014,098 of NW_027043009.1, read as the reverse complement.
ACCCCAGCTACTTGAGACACTTAGACTAAGCCTGAAATACGAAAATCTCTCCATAAGGATGGTTTTTATACAGCATTCCACAACCTGCTGCCAGTACAAAAAAATAAGCTGCAGATCTCCTTAGGCTGAGTCATGGTGCTTTGGTGCAGGGACCATGCATATCATGGGAATATTTCACCATTTCTGCTCTGGTTTTCAGTGTATGACACCAAAAGACCCACCTGATGATATCCTTTCAAGAGCACAGGCAGCAATTTGCAGAATTCTGCTTCTTTGGGGAACTGAGAAATTGCTGAACTGACACCAAGTCTTGCAGTGCCCCTGTCACCTGCAGAGTCACCGCATCCTCACCACGGTAGCGGGCATTGTGACAAAGGTTCTATGTCAGCTGGGTGTGGCAGCCAGGCGCCCCCTAGGGGATGGGGAGCCTGTCAGCCCCGTGCCTGTCACTGCCTGCTGTCCCTGCTGTCACCAGCCAGGCCTCTGAAAACTTGTCAAACCGTGCCAGACGTAGGGCCAATTTGGCCCAAAGTCTCCAAGAGACAAGTCGGGAAGAAAGTTATGGGACAGAGGGAGAAAGCAAAGGGAGCAGGAGAAAGGGAAGGAAGAATAAAAAGTAGTGTTGGGCTGCAGAAGTGAGATGGAGGAATTGCAAGAAAAGAGGCAGGAAGCAGAGGAGTGAGAGAAAAGGAAAGAAGAGACATGCAGCCAGACGAGGGGTTAGTGAGAGAGGATGGGACAGAGAACAGGATGGGAAGGAAATAAGGCAAGACAAGGACAGGCAAGGCAAGGCAAGGATGCAGGACATTTTTTTGCTTTATAGTTTCTAGCACATTCGTCTTCAGACTAGGAGGAAAGCCAGAAGACCGTATGGATTAGGCCAAAGCAAAAACCCCAGCTACTTGAGACACTTAGACTAAGCCTAAAATACGCAGATCTCTCCATAAGGATGGTTTTTATACTGTACTTCCACAATCTGCTGGCAGTACAAAAAATAAGCTGCAGATCTCCTTAGGCTGAGTCATGGTGCTTTGGTGCAGGGACCATGCATATCATGGGAATATTTCACCATTTCTGCTCTGGTTTTCAGTGTATTACACCAAAACACCCACCTGATGACATCCTTTCAAGAGCAAAGGCAGCAATTTGCAGAATTCCGCTTCTTTGGGGAACTGAGAAATTGCTGAGCTGACACCAAGTCCTGCAGTGTCCCTGTCACCTGCAGAGTCACCACATACTCGCCACGGTAGCGGGCATTGTGAAAAAGGTTCTTTGTCAGATGGGTGTGGCAGCCAGGCGCCCCCTAGGGGATGGGGAGCCAGCCAGCCCCGAGCCTGTCACTGCCTGCTGTCCCTGCTGTCACCAGCCAGGCCTCTGAAAATTGGTCAAACCATGCCCAGTCTTGGGGCCAATTTGGCCCAAAGTCTCCAACAGACAAGTCGGGAAGAAAGATACGGGACAGAGGGAGAAAGCGAAGGGAGCAGGAGAAAGGGAAGGAAGAATGGAAAGCCCGAATTAAGAGGGAAATCAGTAGCCCACTTGACGTGCATGTACACTAATGCATGCAGTATGGGCAACTAACAAGAGAAGCTGGAAGCCATCGTGTAGCAGGAAAGCTATGACATAGTTGCCATCACAGAAACATGGTGGGATGACTCATATGACTGGAGTGCTGCTATGTGTGGCTACAAGCTCTTCAGAAAAGATAGGTAGGGTAGGAGAGGTGGAGGGGTGGCTTTATATGTTAGAGAGTCACTCGACTCTGTTAAACTTGAGGTCAGTATGCAGGTTTGAGTTCCTGTGGACCAGAATCAGGGGAAAGTCCAACAAGGCTGACATCCTCGTGGGTGTCTGTTATAGACCGCGCAACCAGGACAATGGAGGAGATGAATTATTCTACAAGCAGCTGGCAGATGTCTCAAAATCGATGGCCCTTGTTCTTGTGGGTGACTTTAACCTGCCGGATATCTGCTGGGAGGTCAATACTGCACAGAAGAGGCAGTCTAGGAAGTTCCTAGAGTGTATAGAGGACAATTTCCTTCATCAGCTGGTAAATGAGCCCACCAGGGGCAAGACCCCGCTAGACCTACTGTTTACAAACAGAGAAGGGCTGGTGGGAGATGTAGTGGTTGGAGGCCGCCTGGGGCATAGCGACCATGAAATAATAGAATTTTCAGTACTCAGAGATGCAGGGAGAACCATTAACAAAACCTCTATGCTGGACTTCCCGAGGGCAGATTTTTGCCTATTCAGAAGTCTAGTTCAGAGCATACCCTGGGAAACAATGCTTAAAAACAAGGGGGCCCAGGAGGGTTGGACATGCTTCAAGCAGGTGGTTTTGAGTGCACAGGAACAGGCTATACCAGTGTGCCGAAAGGCTAGCCGGCGGGGAAGACAACCGGCTTGGCTAAACAGGGAGATTCTGAATGAAATCAGAAATAAAAAGAGACTTTACCGACTGTGGAAAAAAGGCCTGGCTACTTATGAAGGATTTATGGAAATAGCTAGATCATGCAGAAAAAAGATCAGGGAAACAAAAGTGCAATTTGAAGTTAACTTGGCCAATTCTGTCAGGGATAATAAAAAGTCCTTCTTCAAATATGTTAATAACAAAAGGAGGGGCAAGGAAAACCTCCATTCTCTGTTGGACTCTGAAGGAAATATAGTTAACAAAGATGAGGAGAAAGCTGAGGTACTTAATACCTACTTTGCCTCAGTTTTTACCAGTGAGACAGGTGGCCCTCAGGACAACTCATCTCTGGAGGTGGTTGACAGAGATAGGAAGCCAAATAGGCCCCTTGTATTCCAGGAGGAAATAGTTGGTGATTTACTGAGCCATCTGGATCCTCACAAGTCTATGGGACCAGATGGGATCCATCCTAGGGTGATGAGGGAGCTAGCAGAAGAACTTGCCAAGACGCTCTCCATAATCTTCCAACAGTCCTGGCTCACTGGGGAGGTCCCATATGATTGAAAATTGGCCAATGTTACCCCAGTCCACAAAAAGGGCTGCAGAGCTGACCCTGGCAACTACAGGCCTGTCAGTCTGACCTCGGTGCCTGGCAGGGTTATGGAGCAGATCATGCTGAGTGGAATCACACAGCACCTTCAGGATGGACAAGGGATCAGACCCAGCCAGCATGGGTTTAGGAGGGGCAGGTCCTGTCTGACCAACCTGATCTCCTTTTATGATCAGGTGACCCAGCTGGTGGATGAGGGGAAAGCCATGGATGTGGTCTATCTGGACTTCAGCAAGGCCTTTGACACTGTCTCCCATAATATACTCTTGCAAAAGCTGGTAGCCCATGGCTTGGACAAGTGTACTCTACGCTGGGTTAAGAACTGGCTGGAGGGCCGGGCCCAGAGAGTGCTGGTGAATGGGGCTGCATCCAGCTGGCGGCCAGTCACTAGTGGTGTTCCCCAGGGGTCAGTGTTGGGTCCAGTCCTGTTTAACACCTTTATTGGTGATTTAGATGAGGGGATTGAGACCATCATCAGCAAATTTGCTCATGACACCAAGTTGGGAGGGAGTGTCGACCTACTGGAAGGCAGGAGGGCTCTGCAGAGGGATCTGGATAGACTGGAAAAATGGGCTGATTCCAATGGGATGAAGTTCAATAAGGCCAAGTGCCGGGTGCTGCACTTTGGTCACAACAACCCACTGCAGCGCTACAGGCTGGGCACAGAGTGGCTGGAGAGCAGTCAGACAGAAAGGGACCTAGGGGTAGTAATTGACAGGAAGCTCAACATGAGCCAACAGTGTGCCCAGGTGGCCAAGAAGGCCAACGGTATCCTGTCCTGTATCAAAAATAGCGTGGTCAGCAGGACAAGGGAAGTGATCCTTCCCCTGTACTCTGCATTGGTGAGGCCACATCTGGAGTATTGTGTTCAGTTCTGGGCCTCTCAGTTCAGGAAAGACATTGAAGTGCTGGAGCGGGTCCAGAGAAGAGCAACACGACTGGTGAAGGGACTTGAACACAAGCCCTATGGGGAGAAGCTGAGGGAGCTGGGGTTGTTTAGTCTAGAGAAGAGGAGGCTTAGAGGTGACCTCATCACTCTCTATAACTACCTGAAGGGAAGTTATAGCCAGGTGGGGATTGGTCTCTTCTCCCAGGCAGTTAGCAATAGGACAAGGGGGCATGGGCTTAAACTCTACCAGGGGAAATTTAGACTGGATATCAGATAGAAATTCTTTACAGAGAGAGTGGTCAGGCATTGGAATGGCCTGCCCAGGGAGGTAGTGGACTCGCCGTCCCTAGAGGTTTTTAAACTGAGATTGGACATGGCACTTAGTGCCATGATCTAGTAAACGGACTAGAGTTGGACCAAGAGTTGGACTTGATGATCGCTGAGGTCTTTTCTAACCCAGTCGATTCTGTGATACTGTGATTCTGTGATTCTGTGATTCTGTGAATAAAAAGTAGTGTTGGGCTGCAGGAGAGAGATGGAGGAATTGCAGGAAAAGAGGCAGGGAGCAGGAGAGTGAGAGAAAAGGAAAGAAGAGACATGCAGCCAGACGAGGGGTTAGTGAGAGAGGATGGGACAGAGAACAGGATGGGAAGGAAATAAGGCAAGACAAGGACAGGCAAGGCAAGGCAAGGATGCAGGACATTTTTTTGCTTTATAGTTTCTAGCACATTCGTCTTCAGACTAGGAGGAAAGCCAGAAGACCGTATGGATTAGGCCAAAGCAAAAACCCCAGCTACTTGAGACACTTAGACTAAGCCTAAAATACGCAGATCTCTCCATAAGGATGGTTTTTATACTGTACTTCCACAATCTGCTGGCAGTACAAAAAATAAGCTGCAGATCTCCTTAGGCTGAGTCATGGTGCTTTGGTGCAGGGACCATGCATATCATGGGAATATTTCACCATTTCTGCTCTGGTTTTCAGTGTATTACACCAAAACACCCACCTGATGACATCCTTTCAAGAGCAAAGGCAGCAATTTGCAGAATTCCGCTTCTTTGGGGAACTGAGAAATTGCTGAGCTGACACCAAGTCCTGCAGTGTCCCTGTCACCTGGAGAGTTACCGCATCCTCGCCACGGTAGCGGGCATTGTGAAAAAGGTTCTTTGTCAGATGGGTGTGGCAGCCAGGCGCCCCCTAGGGGATGGGGAGCCAGCCAGCCCCGAGCCTGTCACTGCCTGCTGTCCCTGCTGTCACCAGCCAGGCCTCTGAAAATTGGTCAAACCATGCCCAGTCTTGGGGCCAATTTGGCCCAAAGTCTCCAACAGACAAGTCGGGAAGAAAGATACGGGACAGAGGGAGAAAGCGAAGGGAGCAGGAGAAAGGGAAGGAAGAATGGAAAGCCCGAATTAAGAGGGAAATCAGTAGCCCACTTGACGTGCATGTACACTAATGCATGCAGTATGGGCAACTAACAAGAGAAGCTGGAAGCCATCGTGTAGCAGGAAAGCTATGACATAGTTGCCATCACAGAAACATGGTGGGATGACTCATATGACTGGAGTGCTGCTATGTGTGGCTACAAGCTCTTCAGAAAAGATAGGTAGGGTAGGAGAGGTGGAGGGGTGGCTTTATATGTTAGAGAGTCACTCGACTCTGTTAAACTTGAGGTCAGTATGCAGGTTTGAGTTCCTGTGGACCAGAATCAGGGGAAAGTCCAACAAGGCTGACATCCTCGTGGGTGTCTGTTATAGACCGCGCAACCAGGACAATGGAGGAGATGAATTATTCTACAAGCAGCTGGCAGATGTCTCAAAATCGATGGCCCTTGTTCTTGTGGGTGACTTTAACCTGCCGGATATCTGCTGGGAGGTCAATACTGCACAGAAGAGGCAGTCTAGGAAGTTCCTAGAGTGTATAGAGGACAATTTCCTTCATCAGCTGGTAAATGAGCCCACCAGGGGCAAGACCCCGCTAGACCTACTGTTTACAAACAGAGAAGGGCTGGTGGGAGATGTAGTGGTTGGAGGCCGCCTGGGGCATAGCGACCATGAAATAATAGAATTTTCAGTACTCAGAGATGCAGGGAGAACCATTAACAAAACCTCTATGCTGGACTTCCCGAGGGCAGATTTTTGCCTATTCAGAAGTCTAGTTCAGAGCATACCCTGGGAAACAATGCTTAAAAACAAGGGGGCCCAGGAGGGTTGGACATGCTTCAAGCAGGTGGTTTTGAGTGCACAGGAACAGGCTATACCAGTGTGCCGAAAGGCTAGCCGGCGGGGAAGACAACCGGCTTGGCTAAACAGGGAGATTCTGAATGAAATCAGAAATAAAAAGAGACTTTACCGACTGTGGAAAAAAGGCCTGGCTACTTATGAAGGATTTATGGAAATAGCTAGATCATGCAGAAAAAAGATCAGGGAAACAAAAGTGCAATTTGAAGTTAACTTGGCCAATTCTGTCAGGGATAATAAAAAGTCCTTCTTCAAATATGTTAATAACAAAAGGAGGGGCAAGGAAAACCTCCATTCTCTGTTGGACTCTGAAGGAAATATAGTTAACAAAGATGAGGAGAAAGCTGAGGTACTTAATACCTACTTTGCCTCAGTTTTTACCAGTGAGACAGGTGGCCCTCAGGACAACTCATCTCTGGAGGTGGTTGACAGAGATAGGAAGCCAAATAGGCCCCTTGTATTCCAGGAGGAAATAGTTGGTGATTTACTGAGCCATCTGGATCCTCACAAGTCTATGGGACCAGATGGGATCCATCCTAGGGTGATGAGGGAGCTAGCAGAAGAACTTGCCAAGACGCTCTCCATAATCTTCCAACAGTCCTGGCTCACTGGGGAGGTCCCATATGATTGAAAATTGGCCAATGTTACCCCAGTCCACAAAAAGGGCTGCAGAGCTGACCCTGGCAACTACAGGCCTGTCAGTCTGACCTCGGTGCCTGGCAGGGTTATGGAGCAGATCATGCTGAGTGGAATCACACAGCACCTTCAGGATGGACAAGGGATCAGACCCAGCCAGCATGGGTTTAGGAGGGGCAGGTCCTGTCTGACCAACCTGATCTCCTTTTATGATCAGGTGACCCAGCTGGTGGATGAGGGGAAAGCCATGGATGTGGTCTATCTGGACTTCAGCAAGGCCTTTGACACTGTCTCCCATAATATACTCTTGCAAAAGCTGGTAGCCCATGGCTTGGACAAGTGTACTCTACGCTGGGTTAAGAACTGGCTGGAGGGCCGGGCCCAGAGAGTGCTGGTGAATGGGGCTGCATCCAGCTGGCGGCCAGTCACTAGTGGTGTTCCCCAGGGGTCAGTGTTGGGTCCAGTCCTGTTTAACACCTTTATTGGTGATTTAGATGAGGGGATTGAGACCATCATCAGCAAATTTGCTCATGACACCAAGTTGGGAGGGAGTGTCGACCTACTGGAAGGCAGGAGGGCTCTGCAGAGGGATCTGGATAGACTGGAAAAATGGGCTGATTCCAATGGGATGAAGTTCAATAAGGCCAAGTGCCGGGTGCTGCACTTTGGTCACAACAACCCACTGCAGCGCTACAGGCTGGGCACAGAGTGGCTGGAGAGCAGTCAGACAGAAAGGGACCTAGGGGTAGTAATTGACAGGAAGCTCAACATGAGCCAACAGTGTGCCCAGGTGGCCAAGAAGGCCAACGGTATCCTGTCCTGTATCAAAAATAGCGTGGTCAGCAGGACAAGGGAAGTGATCCTTCCCCTGTACTCTGCATTGGTGAGGCCACATCTGGAGTATTGTGTTCAGTTCTGGGCCTCTCAGTTCAGGAAAGACATTGAAGTGCTGGAGCGGGTCCAGAGAAGAGCAACACGACTGGTGAAGGGACTTGAACACAAGCCCTATGGGGAGAAGCTGAGGGAGCTGGGGTTGTTTAGTCTAGAGAAGAGGAGGCTTAGAGGTGACCTCATCACTCTCTATAACTACCTGAAGGGAAGTTATAGCCAGGTGGGGATTGGTCTCTTCTCCCAGGCAGTTAGCAATAGGACAAGGGGGCATGGGCTTAAACTCTACCAGGGGAAATTTAGACTGGATATCAGATAGAAATTCTTTACAGAGAGAGTGGTCAGGCATTGGAATGGCCTGCCCAGGGAGGTAGTGGACTCGCCGTCCCTAGAGGTTTTTAAACTGAGATTGGACATGGCACTTAGTGCCATGATCTAGTAAACGGACTAGAGTTGGACCAAGAGTTGGACTTGATGATCGCTGAGGTCTTTTCTAACCCAGTCGATTCTGTGATACTGTGATTCTGTGATTCTGTGATTCTGTGAATAAAAAGTAGTGTTGGGCTGCAGGAGAGAGATGGAGGAATTGCAGGAAAAGAGGCAGGGAGCAGGAGAGTGAGAGAAAAGGAAAGAAGAGACATGCAGCCAGACGAGGGGTTAGTGAGAGAGGATGGGACAGAGAACAGGATGGGAAGGAAATAAGGCAAGACAAGGACAGGCAAGGCAAGGCAAGGATGCAGGACATTTTTTTGCTTTATAGTTTCTAGCACATTCGTCTTCAGACTAGGAGGAAAGCCAGAAGACCGTATGGATTAGGCCAAAGCAAAAACCCCAGCTACTTGAGACACTTAGACTAAGCCTAAAATACGCAGATCTCTCCATAAGGATGGTTTTTATACTGTACTTCCACAATCTGCTGGCAGTACAAAAAATAAGCTGCAGATCTCCTTAGGCTGAGTCATGGTGCTTTGGTGCAGGGACCATGCATATCATGGGAATATTTCACCATTTCTGCTCTGGTTTTCAGTGTATTACACCAAAACACCCACCTGATGACATCCTTTCAAGAGCAAAGGCAGCAATTTGCAGAATTCCGCTTCTTTGGGGAACTGAGAAATTGCTGAGCTGACACCAAGTCCTGCAGTGTCCCTGTCACCTGGAGAGTTACCGCATCCTCGCCACGGTAGCGGGCATTGTGAAAAAGGTTCTTTGTCAGATGGGTGTGGCAGCCAGGCGCCCCCTAGGGGATGGGGAGCCAGCCAGCCCCGAGCCTGTCACTGCCTGCTGTCCCTGCTGTCACCAGCCAGGCCTCTGAAAATTGGTCAAACCATGCCCAGTCTTGGGGCCAATTTGGCCCAAAGTCTCCAACAGACAAGTCGGGAAGAAAGATACGGGACAGAGGGAGAAAGCGAAGGGAGCAGGAGAAAGGGAAGGAAGAATGGAAAGCCCGAATTAAGAGGGAAATCAGTAGCCCACTTGACGTGCATGTACACTAATGCATGCAGTATGGGCAACTAACAAGAGAAGCTGGAAGCCATCGTGTAGCAGGAAAGCTATGACATAGTTGCCATCACAGAAACATGGTGGGATGACTCATATGACTGGAGTGCTGCTATGTGTGGCTACAAGCTCTTCAGAAAAGATAGGTAGGGTAGGAGAGGTGGAGGGGTGGCTTTATATGTTAGAGAGTCACTCGACTCTGTTAAACTTGAGGTCAGTATGCAGGTTTGAGTTCCTGTGGACCAGAATCAGGGGAAAGTCCAACAAGGCTGACATCCTCGTGGGTGTCTGTTATAGACCGCGCAACCAGGACAATGGAGGAGATGAATTATTCTACAAGCAGCTGGCAGATGTCTCAAAATCGATGGCCCTTGTTCTTGTGGGTGACTTTAACCTGCCGGATATCTGCTGGGAGGTCAATACTGCACAGAAGAGGCAGTCTAGGAAGTTCCTAGAGTGTATAGAGGACAATTTCCTTCATCAGCTGGTAAATGAGCCCACCAGGGGCAAGACCCCGCTAGACCTACTGTTTACAAACAGAGAAGGGCTGGTGGGAGATGTAGTGGTTGGAGGCCGCCTGGGGCATAGCGACCATGAAATAATAGAATTTTCAGTACTCAGAGATGCAGGGAGAACCATTAACAAAACCTCTATGCTGGACTTCCCGAGGGCAGATTTTTGCCTATTCAGAAGTCTAGTTCAGAGCATACCCTGGGAAACAATGCTTAAAAACAAGGGGGCCCAGGAGGGTTGGACATGCTTCAAGCAGGTGGTTTTGAGTGCACAGGAACAGGCTATACCAGTGTGCCGAAAGGCTAGCCGGCGGGGAAGACAACCGGCTTGGCTAAACAGGGAGATTCTGAATGAAATCAGAAATAAAAAGAGACTTTACCGACTGTGGAAAAAAGGCCTGGCTACTTATGAAGGATTTATGGAAATAGCTAGATCATGCAGAAAAAAGATCAGGGAAACAAAAGTGCAATTTGAAGTTAACTTGGCCAATTCTGTCAGGGATAATAAAAAGTCCTTCTTCAAATATGTTAATAACAAAAGGAGGGGCAAGGAAAACCTCCATTCTCTGTTGGACTCTGAAGGAAATATAGTTAACAAAGATGAGGAGAAAGCTGAGGTACTTAATACCTACTTTGCCTCAGTTTTTACCAGTGAGACAGGTGGCCCTCAGGACAACTCATCTCTGGAGGTGGTTGACAGAGATAGGAAGCCAAATAGGCCCCTTGTATTCCAGGAGGAAATAGTTGGTGATTTACTGAGCCATCTGGATCCTCACAAGTCTATGGGACCAGATGGGATCCATCCTAGGGTGATGAGGGAGCTAGCAGAAGAACTTGCCAAGACGCTCTCCATAATCTTCCAACAGTCCTGGCTCACTGGGGAGGTCCCATATGATTGAAAATTGGCCAATGTTACCCCAGTCCACAAAAAGGGCTGCAGAGCTGACCCTGGCAACTACAGGCCTGTCAGTCTGACCTCGGTGCCTGGCAGGGTTATGGAGCAGATCATGCTGAGTGGAATCACACAGCACCTTCAGGATGGACAAGGGATCAGACCCAGCCAGCATGGGTTTAGGAGGGGCAGGTCCTGTCTGACCAACCTGATCTCCTTTTATGATCAGGTGACCCAGCTGGTGGATGAGGGGAAAGCCATGGATGTGGTCTATCTGGACTTCAGCAAGGCCTTTGACACTGTCTCCCATAATATACTCTTGCAAAAGCTGGTAGCCCATGGCTTGGACAAGTGTACTCTACGCTGGGTTAAGAACTGGCTGGAGGGCCGGGCCCAGAGAGTGCTGGTGAATGGGGCTGCATCCAGCTGGCGGCCAGTCACTAGTGGTGTTCCCCAGGGGTCAGTGTTGGGTCCAGTCCTGTTTAACACCTTTATTGGTGATTTAGATGAGGGGATTGAGACCATCATCAGCAAATTTGCTCATGACACCAAGTTGGGAGGGAGTGTCGACCTACTGGAAGGCAGGAGGGCTCTGCAGAGGGATCTGGATAGACTGGAAAAATGGGCTGATTCCAATGGGATGAAGTTCAATAAGGCCAAGTGCCGGGTGCTGCACTTTGGTCACAACAACCCACTGCAGCGCTACAGGCTGGGCACAGAGTGGCTGGAGAGCAGTCAGACAGAAAGGGACCTAGGGGTAGTAATTGACAGGAAGCTCAACATGAGCCAACAGTGTGCCCAGGTGGCCAAGAAGGCCAACGGTATCCTGTCCTGTATCAAAAATAGCGTGGTCAGCAGGACAAGGGAAGTGATCCTTCCCCTGTACTCTGCATTGGTGAGGCCACATCTGGAGTATTGTGTTCAGTTCTGGGCCTCTCAGTTCAGGAAAGACATTGAAGTGCTGGAGCGGGTCCAGAGAAGAGCAACACGACTGGTGAAGGGACTTGAACACAAGCCCTATGGGGAGAAGCTGAGGGAGCTGGGGTTGTTTAGTCTAGAGAAGAGGAGGCTTAGAGGTGACCTCATCACTCTCTATAACTACCTGAAGGGAAGTTATAGCCAGGTGGGGATTGGTCTCTTCTCCCAGGCAGTTAGCAATAGGACAAGGGGGCATGGGCTTAAACTCTACCAGGGGAAATTTAGACTGGATATCAGATAGAAATTCTTTACAGAGAGAGTGGTCAGGCATTGGAATGGCCTGCCCAGGGAGGTAGTGGACTCGCCGTCCCTAGAGGTTTTTAAACTGAGATTGGACATGGCACTTAGTGCCATGATCTAGTAAACGGACTAGAGTTGGACCAAGAGTTGGACTTGATGATCGCTGAGGTCTTTTCTAACCCAGTCGATTCTGTGATACTGTGATTCTGTGATTCTGTGATTCTGTGAATAAAAAGTAGTGTTGGGCTGCAGGAGAGAGATGGAGGAATTGCAGGAAAAGAGGCAGGGAGCAGGAGAGTGAGAGAAAAGGAAAGAAGAGACATGCAGCCAGACGAGGGGTTAGTGAGAGAGGATGGGACAGAGAACAGGATGGGAAGGAAATAAGGCAAGACAAGGACAGGCAAGGCAAGGCAAGGATGCAGGACATTTTTTTGCTTTATAGTTTCTAGCACATTCGTCTTCAGACTAGGAGGAAAGCCAGAAGACCGTATGGATTAGGCCAAAGCAAAAACCCCAGCTACTTGAGACACTTAGACTAAGCCTAAAATACGCAGATCTCTCCATAAGGATGGTTTTTATACTGTACTTCCACAATCTGCTGGCAGTACAAAAAATAAGCTGCAGATCTCCTTAGGCTGAGTCATGGTGCTTTGGTGCAGGGACCATGCATATCATGGGAATATTTCACCATTTCTGCTCTGGTTTTCAGTGTATTACACCAAAACACCCACCTGATGACATCCTTTCAAGAGCAAAGGCAGCAATTTGCAGAATTCCGCTTCTTTGGGGAACTGAGAAATTGCTGAGCTGACACCAAGTCCTGCAGTGTCCCTGTCACCTGGAGAGTTACCGCATCCTCGCCACGGTAGCGGGCATTGTGAAAAAGGTTCTTTGTCAGATGGGTGTGGCAGCCAGGCGCCCCCTAGGGGATGGGGAGCCAGCCAGCCCCGAGCCTGTCACTGCCTGCTGTCCCTGCTGTCACCAGCCAGGCCTCTGAAAATTGGTCAAACCATGCCCAGTCTTGGGGCCAATTTGGCCCAAAGTCTCCAACAGACAAGTCGGGAAGAAAGATATGGGACAGAGGGAGAAAGCGAAGGGAGCAGGAGAAAGGGAAGGAAGAATGGAAAGCCCGAATTAAGAGGGAAATCAGTAGCCCACTTGACGTGCATGTACACTAATGCATGCAGTATGGGCAACTAACAAGAGAAGCTGGAAGCCATCGTGTAGCAGGAAAGCTATGACATAGTTGCCATCACAGAAACATGGTGGGATGACTCATATGACTGGAGTGCTGCTATGTGTGGCTACAAGCTCTTCAGAAAAGATAGGTAGGGTAGGAGAGGTGGAGGGGTGGCTTTATATGTTAGAGAGTCACTCGACTCTGTTAAACTTGAGGTCAGTATGCAGGTTTGAGTTCCTGTGGACCAGAATCAGGGGAAAGTCCAACAAGGCTGACATCCTCGTGGGTGTCTGTTATAGACCGCGCAACCAGGACAATGGAGGAGATGAATTATTCTACAAGCAGCTGGCAGATGTCTCAAAATCGATGGCCCTTGTTCTTGTGGGTGACTTTAACCTGCCGGATATCTGCTGGGAGGTCAATACTGCACAGAAGAGGCAGTCTAGGAAGTTCCTAGAGTGTATAGAGGACAATTTCCTTCATCAGCTGGTAAATGAGCCCACCAGGGGCAAGACCCCGCTAGACCTACTGTTTACAAACAGAGAAGGGCTGGTGGGAGATGTAGTGGTTGGAGGCCGCCTGGGGCATAGCGACCATGAAATAATAGAATTTTCAGTACTCAGAGATGCAGGGAGAACCATTAACAAAACCTCTATGCTGGACTTCCCGAGGGCAGATTTTTGCCTATTCAGAAGTCTAGTTCAGAGCATACCCTGGGAAACAATGCTTAAAAACAAGGGGGCCCAGGAGGGTTGGACATGCTTCAAGCAGGTGGTTTTGAGTGCACAGGAACAGGCTATACCAGTGTGCCGAAAGGCTAGCCGGCGGGGAAGACAACCGGCTTGGCTAAACAGGGAGATTCTGAATGAAATCAGAAATAAAAAGAGACTTTACCGACTGTGGAAAAAAGGCCTGGCTACTTATGAAGGATTTATGGAAATAGCTAGATCATGCAGAAAAAAGATCAGGGAAACAAAAGTGCAATTTGAAGTTAACTTGGCCAATTCTGTCAGGGATAATAAAAAGTCCTTCTTCAAATATGTTAATAACAAAAGGAGGGGCAAGGAAAACCTCCATTCTCTGTTGGACTCTGAAGGAAATATAGTTAACAAAGATGAGGAGAAAGCTGAGGTACTTAATACCTACTTTGCCTCAGTTTTTACCAGTGAGACAGGTGGCCCTCAGGACAACTCATCTCTGGAGGTGGTTGACAGAGATAGGAAGCCAAATAGGCCCCTTGTATTCCAGGAGGAAATAGTTGGTGATTTACTGAGCCATCTGGATCCTCACAAGTCTATGGGACCAGATGGGATCCATCCTAGGGTGATGAGGGAGCTAGCAGAAGAACTTGCCAAGACGCTCTCCATAATCTTCCAACAGTCCTGGCTCACTGGGGAGGTCCCATATGATTGAAAATTGGCCAATGTTACCCCAGTCCACAAAAAGGGCTGCAGAGCTGACCCTGGCAACTACAGGCCTGTCAGTCTGACCTCGGTGCCTGGCAGGGTTATGGAGCAGATCATGCTGAGTGGAATCACACAGCACCTTCAGGATGGACAAGGGATCAGACCCAGCCAGCATGGGTTTAGGAGGGGCAGGTCCTGTCTGACCAACCTGATCTCCTTTTATGATCAGGTGACCCAGCTGGTGGATGAGGGGAAAGCCATGGATGTGGTCTATCTGGACTTCAGCAAGGCCTTTGACACTGTCTCCCATAATATACTCTTGCAAAAGCTGGTAGCCCATGGCTTGGACAAGTGTACTCTACGCTGGGTTAAGAACTGGCTGGAGGGCCGGGCCCAGAGAGTGCTGGTGAATGGGGCTGCATCCAGCTGGCGGCCAGTCACTAGTGGTGTTCCCCAGGGGTCAGTGTTGGGTCCAGTCCTGTTTAACACCTTTATTGGTGATTTAGATGAGGGGATTGAGACCATCATCAGCAAATTTGCTCATGACACCAAGTTGGGAGGGAGTGTCGACCTACTGGAAGGCAGGAGGGCTCTGCAGAGGGATCTGGATAGACTGGAAAAATGGGCTGATTCCAATGGGATGAAGTTCAATAAGGCCAAGTGCCGGGTGCTGCACTTTGGTCACAACAACCCACTGCAGCGCTACAGGCTGGGCACAGAGTGGCTGGAGAGCAGTCAGACAGAAAGGGACCTAGGGGTAGTAATTGACAGGAAGCTCAACATGAGCCAACAGTGTGCCCAGGTGGCCAAGAAGGCCAACGGTATCCTGTCCTGTATCAAAAATAGCGTGGTCAGCAGGACAAGGGAAGTGATCCTTCCCCTGTACTCTGCATTGGTGAGGCCACATCTGGAGTATTGTGTTCAGTTCTGGGCCTCTCAGTTCAGGAAAGACATTGAAGTGCTGGAGCGGGTCCAGAGAAGAGCAACACGACTGGTGAAGGGACTTGAACACAAGCCCTATGGGGAGAAGCTGAGGGAGCTGGGGTTGTTTAGTCTAGAGAAGAGGAGGCTTAGAGGTGACCTCATCACTCTCTATAACTACCTGAAGGGAAGTTATAGCCAGGTGGGGATTGGTCTCTTCTCCCAGGCAGTTAGCAATAGGACAAGGGGGCATGGGCTTAAACTCTACCAGGGGAAATTTAGACTGGATATCAGATAGAAATTCTTTACAGAGAGAGTGGTCAGGCATTGGAATGGCCTGCCCAGGGAGGTAGTGGACTCGCCGTCCCTAGAGGTTTTTAAACTGAGATTGGACATGGCACTTAGTGCCATGATCTAGTAAACGGACTAGAGTTGGACCAAGAGTTGGACTTGATGATCGCTGAGGTCTTTTCTAACCCAGTCGATTCTGTGATACTGTGATTCTGTGATTCTGTGATTCTGTGAATAAAAAGTAGTGTTGGGCTGCAGGAGAGAGATGGAGGAATTGCAGGAAAAGAGGCAGGGAGCAGGAGAGTGAGAGAAAAGGAAAGAAGAGACATGCAGCCAGACGAGGGGTTAGTGAGAGAGGATGGGACAGAGAACAGGATGGGAAGGAAATAAGGCAAGACAAGGACAGGCAAGGCAAGGCAAGGATGCAGGACATTTTTTTGCTTTATAGTTTCTAGCACATTCGTCTTCAGACTAGGAGGAAAGCCAGAAGACCGTATGGATTAGGCCAAAGCAAAAACCCCAGCTACTTGAGACACTTAGACTAAGCCTAAAATACGCAGATCTCTCCATAAGGATGGTTTTTATACTGTACTTCCACAATCTGCTGGCAGTACAAAAAATAAGCTGCAGATCTCCTTAGGCTGAGTCATGGTGCTTTGGTGCAGGGACCATGCATATCATGGGAATATTTCACCATTTCTGCTCTGGTTTTCAGTGTATTACACCAAAACACCCACCTGATGACATCCTTTCAAGAGCAAAGGCAGCAATTTGCAGAATTCCGCTTCTTTGGGGAACTGAGAAATTGCTGAGCTGACACCAAGTCCTGCAGTGTCCCTGTCACCTGGAGAGTTACCGCATCCTCGCCACGGTAGCGGGCATTGTGAAAAAGGTTCTTTGTCAGATGGGTGTGGCAGCCAGGCGCCCCCTAGGGGATGGGGAGCCAGCCAGCCCCGAGCCTGTCACTGCCTGCTGTCCCTGCTGTCACCAGCCAGGCCTCTGAAAATTGGTCAAACCATGCCCAGTCTTGGGGCCAATTTGGCCCAAAGTCTCCAACAGACAAGTCGGGAAGAAAGATACGGGACAGAGGGAGAAAGCGAAGGGAGCAGGAGAAAGGGAAGGAAGAATGGAAAGCCCGAATTAAGAGGGAAATCAGTAGCCCACTTGACGTGCATGTACACTAATGCATGCAGTATGGGCAACTAACAAGAGAAGCTGGAAGCCATCGTGTAGCAGGAAAGCTATGACATAGTTGCCATCACAGAAACATGGTGGGATGACTCATATGACTGGAGTGCTGCTATGTGTGGCTACAAGCTCTTCAGAAAAGATAGGTAGGGTAGGAGAGGTGGAGGGGTGGCTTTATATGTTAGAGAGTCACTCGACTCTGTTAAACTTGAGGTCAGTATGCAGGTTTGAGTTCCTGTGGACCAGAATCAGGGGAAAGTCCAACAAGGCTGACATCCTCGTGGGTGTCTGTTATAGACCGCGCAACCAGGACAATGGAGGAGATGAATTATTCTACAAGCAGCTGGCAGATGTCTCAAAATCGATGGCCCTTGTTCTTGTGGGTGACTTTAACCTGCCGGATATCTGCTGGGAGGTCAATACTGCACAGAAGAGGCAGTCTAGGAAGTTCCTAGAGTGTATAGAGGACAATTTCCTTCATCAGCTGGTAAATGAGCCCACCAGGGGCAAGACCCCGCTAGACCTACTGTTTACAAACAGAGAAGGGCTGGTGGGAGATGTAGTGGTTGGAGGCCGCCTGGGGCATAGCGACCATGAAATAATAGAATTTTCAGTACTCAGAGATGCAGGGAGAACCATTAACAAAACCTCTATGCTGGACTTCCCGAGGGCAGATTTTTGCCTATTCAGAAGTCTAGTTCAGAGCATACCCTGGGAAACAATGCTTAAAAACAAGGGGGCCCAGGAGGGTTGGACATGCTTCAAGCAGGTGGTTTTGAGTGCACAGGAACAGGCTATACCAGTGTGCCGAAAGGCTAGCCGGCGGGGAAGACAACCGGCTTGGCTAAACAGGGAGATTCTGAATGAAATCAGAAATAAAAAGAGACTTTACCGACTGTGGAAAAAAGGCCTGGCTACTTATGAAGGATTTATGGAAATAGCTAGATCATGCAGAAAAAAGATCAGGGAAACAAAAGTGCAATTTGAAGTTAACTTGGCCAATTCTGTCAGGGATAATAAAAAGTCCTTCTTCAAATATGTTAATAACAAAAGGAGGGGCAAGGAAAACCTCCATTCTCTGTTGGACTCTGAAGGAAATATAGTTAACAAAGATGAGGAGAAAGCTGAGGTACTTAATACCTACTTTGCCTCAGTTTTTACCAGTGAGACAGGTGGCCCTCAGGACAACTCATCTCTGGAGGTGGTTGACAGAGATAGGAAGCCAAATAGGCCCCTTGTATTCCAGGAGGAAATAGTTGGTGATTTACTGAGCCATCTGGATCCTCACAAGTCTATGGGACCAGATGGGATCCATCCTAGGGTGATGAGGGAGCTAGCAGAAGAACTTGCCAAGCCGCTCTCCATAATCTTCCAACAGTCCTGGCTCACTGGGGAGGTCCCATATGATTGAAAATTGGCCAATGTTACCCCAGTCCACAAAAAGGGCTGCAGAGCTGACCCTGGCAACTACAGGCCTGTCAGTCTGACCTCGGTGCCTGGCAGGGTTATGGAGCAGATCATGCTGAGTGGAATCACACAGCACCTTCAGGATGGACAAGGGATCAGACCCAGCCAGCATGGGTTTAGGAGGGGCAGGTCCTGTCTGACCAACCTGATCTCCTTTTATGATCAGGTGACCCAGCTGGTGGATGAGGGGAAAGCCATGGATGTGGTCTATCTGGACTTCAGCAAGGCCTTTGACACTGTCTCCCATAATATACTCTTGCAAAAGCTGGTAGCCCATGGCTTGGACAAGTGTACTCTACGCTGGGTTAAGAACTGGCTGGAGGGCCGGGCCCAGAGAGTGCTGGTGAATGGGGCTGCATCCAGCTGGCGGCCAGTCACTAGTGGTGTTCCCCAGGGGTCAGTGTTGGGTCCAGTCCTGTTTAACACCTTTATTGGTGATTTAGATGAGGGGATTGAGACCATCATCAGCAAATTTGCTCATGACACCAAGTTGGGAGGGAGTGTCGACCTACTGGAAGGCAGGAGGGCTCTGCAGAGGGATCTGGATAGACTGGAAAAATGGGCTGATTCCAATGGGATGAAGTTCAATAAGGCCAAGTGCCGGGTGCTGCACTTTGGTCACAACAACCCACTGCAGCGCTACAGGCTGGGCACAGAGTGGCTGGAGAGCAGTCAGACAGAAAGGGACCTAGGGGTAGTAATTGACAGGAAGCTCAACATGAGCCAACAGTGTGCCCAGGTGGCCAAGAAGGCCAACGGTATCCTGTCCTGTATCAAAAATAGCGTGGTCAGCAGGACAAGGGAAGTGATCCTTCCCCTGTACTCTGCATTGGTGAGGCCACATCTGGAGTATTGTGTTCAGTTCTGGGCCTCTCAGTTCAGGAAAGACATTGAAGTGCTGGAGCGGGTCCAGAGAAGAGCAACACGACTGGTGAAGGGACTTGAACACAAGCCCTATGGGGAGAAGCTGAGGGAGCTGGGGTTGTTTAGTCTAGAGAAGAGGAGGCTTAGAGGTGACCTCATCACTCTCTATAACTACCTGAAGGGAAGTTATAGCCAGGTGGGGATTGGTCTCTTCTCCCAGGCAGTTAGCAATAGGACAAGGGGGCATGGGCTTAAACTCTACCAGGGGAAATTTAGACTGGATATCAGATAGAAATTCTTTACAGAGAGAGTGGTCAGGCATTGGAATGGCCTGCCCAGGGAGGTAGTGGACTCGCCGTCCCTAGAGGTTTTTAAACTGAGATTGGACATGGCACTTAGTGCCATGATCTAGTAAACGGACTAGAGTTGGACCAAGAGTTGGACTTGATGATCGCTGAGGTCTTTTCTAACCCAGTCGATTCTGTGATACTGTGATTCTGTGATTCTGTGATTCTGTGAATAAAAAGTAGTGTTGGGCTGCAGGAGTGAGATGGAGGAATTGAAGGAAAAGAGGCAGGGAGCAGGAGAGTGAGAGAAAAGGAAAGAAGAGACACATGCAGCCAGAAGAGGGGTTAGTGAGAGAGGATGGGACAGAGAATAGGATGAGAAGGAAATAAGGCAAGACAAGGACAGGCAAGGCAAGGCTAGGCTGCAGGACATTTTTTTGCTTTATAGTTTCTAGCACATTCGTATTCAGACTAGGAGGAGAGCCAGAAGACCGTATGGATTAGGCCAAATCAAAAACCCCAGCTACTTGAGACGCTTGGACTAAGCCTAAAATATGCAGATCTCTCCATAAGGATGGTTTTTATACTGTACTTCCACAATCTGCTGGCAGTACAAAAAAATAAGCTGCAGATCTCCTTAGGCTGAGTCATGGTGCTTCGGTGCAGGGACCATGCATATCATGGGAATATTTCACCATTTCTGCTCTGGTTTTCAGTGTATGACACCAAAACACCCACCTGATGATATCCTTTCAAGAGCAAAGGCAGCAATTTGCAGAATTCCGTTTCTTTGGGGAACTGAGAAATTGCTGAGGTGCCACCAAGTCCTGCAGTGTCCCTGTCACCTGCAGAGTCACCACATACTCGCCACGGTAGCGGGCATTGTGACAAAGGTTCTATGTCAGCTGGGTGTGGCAGCCAGGCGCCCCCTAGGGGATGGGGAGCCTGTCAGCCCCGGGCCTGTCACTGCCTGCTGTCCCTGCAGTCACCAGCCAGGCCTCTGAAAATTGGTCAAACCATGCCCAGACTTGGGGCCAATTTGGCCCAAAGTCTTGAAAAGGCAAGTCGGGAAGAAAGATATGGGACAGAGGGAGAAAGCGAAGGGAGCAGGAGAAAGGGAAGCAAGAATAAAAAGTAGTGTTGGGCTTCAGGAGTGAGATGGAGGAATTGCAGGAAAAGAGGCAGGAAGCAGGAGAGTGAGAGAAAAGGAAACTAGAGACATGCAGCCAGACGAGGGGTTAGTGAGGGAGGATGGGACAGAGAACAGGATGAGAAGGAAATAAGGCAAGGCAAGGACAGGCAAGGACAGGCAAAGCAAGGCTAGGCTGCAGGACATTTTTTCGCTTTATAGTTTCTAGCACATTCGTCTTGAGACTAGGAGTAAGGCCATAAGACCGTATGGATTAGGCCCAAGCAAAAACCCCAGCTACTTGAGACACTTAGACTAAGCCTAAAATACGCAGATCTCTCCATAAGGATGGTTTTTATACTGTGCTTCCACAATCTGCTGGCAGTACAAAAATATAAGCTGCAGATCTCCTTAGGCTGAGTCATGGTGCTTTGGTGCAGGGACCATGCATATCACGGGAATATTTCAACATTTCTGCTCTGGTTTTCAGAGTATGACACCAAAACACACACCTGATGATATCCTTTCAAGAGCAAAGGCAGCAATTTGCAGAATTTCGCTTCTTTGGGGAAGTGAGAAATTGCTGAGCTGACACCAAGTCCTGCAGTGTCCCTGTCACCTGCAGAGTCACCACATACTCGCCACGCTAGCGGGCATTGTGACAAAGGTTCTATGTCAGCTGGGTGTGGCAGCCAGGCGCCCCCTAGGGGACGGGGAGCCTGTCAGCCCTGGGCCTGTCACTGCCTGCTGTCCCTGCAGTCACCAGCCAGGCCTCTGAAAATTGGTCAAACCATGCCCAGACTTGGGGCCAATTTGTCCCAAAGTCTTGAAAAGACAAGTCGGGAAGAAAGATATGGGACAGAGGGAGAAAGCGAAGGGAGCAGGAGAAAGGGAAGGAAGAATAAAAAGTAGTGTTGGGCTGCAGGAGTGAGATGGAGGAATTGCAAGAAAAGAGGCAGGAAGCAGGAGAGTGAGAGAAAAGGAAAGAATAGACATACAGCCAGACGAGGGGTTAGTGAGAGAGGATGGGACAGAGAACAGGATGAGAAGGAAATAAGGCAAGGCAAGGACAGGCAAGGACAGGCAAAGCAAGGCTAGGCTGCAGGATATTTTTTCGCTTTATAGTTTCTAGCACATTCGTCTTCAGACTAGGAGTAAGGCCATAAGACCGTATGGATTAGGCCCAAGCAAAAACCCCAGCTACTTGAGACTCTTAGACTAAGCCTAAAATACCAAGATCTCTCCATAAGGATGGTTTTTATACTGTGCTTCCACAATCTGCTGGCAGTACAAAAAAATAAGCTGCAGATCTCCTTAGGCTGAGTCATGGTGCTTTGGTGCAGGGACCATGCATATCATGGGAATAGTTCACCATTTCTGCTCTGGTTTTCAGAGTATGACACCAAAACACCCACCTGATGATATCCTTTCAAGAGCAAAGGCAGCAATTTGCAGAATTCCGTTTCTTTGGGGAACTGAGAAATTGCTGAGCTGCCACCAAGTCCTGCAGTGTCCCTGTCACCTGCAGAGTCACCACATACTCGCCACGGTAGCGGGCATTGTGACAAAGGTTCTATGTCAGCTGGGTGTGGCAGCCAGGCGCCCCCTAGGGGATGGGGAGCCTGTCAGCCCCGGGCCTGTCACTGCCTGCTGTCCCTGCTGTCACCAGCCAGGCCTCTGAAAATTGGTCAAACCATGCCCAGACTTGGGGCCAATTTGGCCCAAAGTCTTGAAAAGACAAGTCGGGAAGAAAGATATGGGACAGAGGGAGAAAGCGAAGGGAGCAGGAGAAAGGGAAGCAAGAATAAAAAGTAGTGTTGGGCTTCAGGAGTGAGATGGAGGAATTGCAGGAAAAGAGGCAGGAAGCAGGAGAGTGAGAGAAAAGGAAAGTAGAGACATGCAGCCAGACGAGGGGTTAGTCAGGGAGGATGGGACAGAGAACAGGATGAGAAGGAAATAAGGCAAGGCAAGGACAGGCAAGGACAGGCAAAGCAAGGCTAGGCTGCAGGACATTTTTTCGCTTTATAGTTTCTAGCACATTCGTCTTCAGACTAGGAGTAAGGCCATAAGACCGTATGGATTAGGCCCAAGCAGAAACCCCAGCTACTTGAGACACTTAGACTAAGCCTAAAATACGCAGATCTCTCCATAAGGATGGTTTTTATACTGTGCTTCCACAATCTGCTGGCAGTACAAAAAAATAAGCTGCAGATCTCCTTAGGCTGAGTCATGGTGCTTTGGTGCAGGGACCATGCATATCATGGGAATATTTCACCATTTCTGCTCCGGTTTTCAGAGTATGACACCAAAACACCCACCTGATGATATCCTTTAAAGAGCAAAGGCAGCAATTTGCAGAATTCCGTTTCTTTGGGGAACTGAGAAATTGCTGAGCTGACACCAAGTCCTGCAGTGTCCCTGTCACCTGCAGAGTCACCACATACTCGCCACGGTAGCGGGAATTGTGACAAAGGTTCTCTGTCAGCTGGGTGTGGCAGCCAGGCGCCCCCTAGGGGATGGGGAGCCTGTCAGCCGCGGGCCTGTCACTGCCTGCTGTCCCTGCAGTCACCAGCCAGGACTCTGAAAATTGGTCAAACCGTGCCCAGACTTGGGGCCAATTTGGCCCAAAGTCTTGAAAAGGCAAGTCGGGAAGAAAGATATGGGACAGAGGGAGAAAGCGAAGGGAGCAGGAGAAAGGGAAGGAAGAATAAAAAGTAGTGTTGGGCTGCAGGAGTGAGATGGAGGAATTGCAAGAAAAGAGGCAGGAAGCAGGAAAGTGAGAGAAAAGGAAAGAAGAGACATACAGCCAGAGGAGGGGTTAGTGAGAGAGGATGGGACAGAGAACAGGATGAGAAGGAAATAAGGCAAGGCAAGGACAGGCAAGGACAGGCAAAGCAAGGCTAGGCTGCAGGATATTTTTCGCTTTATAGTTTCTAGCACATTCGTCTTCAGACTAGGAGTAAGGCCATAAGACCGTATGGATTAGGCCCAAGCAAAAACCCCAGCTACTTGAGACACTAAGACTAAGCCTAAAATACGCAGATCTCTCCATAAGGATGGTTTTTATACTGTGCTTCCACAATCTGCTGGCAGTACACAAAAATAAGCTGCAGATCTCCTTAGGCTGAGTCATGGTGCTTTGGTGCAGGGACCATGCATATCATGGGAATATTTCACCATTTCTGCTCTGGTTTTCAGAGTATGACACCAAAACACCCACCTGATGATATCCTTTCAAGAGCAAAGGCAGCAATTTGCAGAATTCCGTTTCTTTGGGGAGCTGAGAAATTGCTGAGCTGCCACCAAGTCCTGCAGTGTCCCTGTCACCTGCAGAGTCACCACATAGTCGCCACGGTAGCGGGCATTGTGACAAAGGTTCTATGTCAGCTGGGTGTGGCTGCCTGGCGCCCCCTAGGAGATGGGGAGCCTGTCAGCCCCAGGCCTGTCACTGCCTGCTGTCCCTGCTGTCACCAGCCAGGCCTCTGAAAATTGGTCAAACCATGCCCAGACTTGGGGCCAATTTGCCCCAAAGTCTTGAAAAGACAAGTCGGGAAGAAAGATATGGGACAGAGGGAGAAAGCGAAGGGAGCAGGAGAAAGGGAAGGAAGAATAAAAAGTAGTGTTGGGCTGCAGGAGTGAGATGGAGGAATTGCCATTAAAGAGGCAGGAAGCAGGAGAGTGAGAGAAAAGGAAAGACGAGACATGCAGCCAGACGAGGGGTTAGTGAGAGAGGATGGGACAGAGAACAGGATGAGAAGGAAATAAGGCAAGGCAAGGACAGGCAAGGACAGTGTCGAGGGTTGAAATTGCGGGGTGACAATAAAACCCTGGCAGATGTATTGTTAACCCCCTCTTCTTCCCCCCCACACTTCCCCCTCCCTCTCCCCCCTTTTCACTAAGGAGAGGCAATTGGGAGGAAAAGAAGCACAGTATAGAGATAAAGTATTGGCCACTTCTCTCGTTCAGCAATGTCCAAAGCCAGCTGGATGGCTTTCACTTCTGCAAATTGACTGGATTCACCTTGTCCTTCAGTGGCTTCTGTAACTTGTCGTGTGGGACTCCACACAGCAGCTTTCCACCTTCGATGTTTTCCTACAAGACGACAGGATCCATCTGTGAACAGTGCATACTGCTTATCAGTCTCTGAAAGAGTATTATACGGTGGTGCTTCTTCGGCACGTTTTACTTCCTCCTCATCTGGAGACATCCCAAAGTCTTTGCTTTCTGGCCAGTCTGTAATCACTTCTAAGATCCCTGGGCGATTGGGACTTCCAATTCGAGCTCGTTGCGTGATCAATGCAATCCATTTACTCCACGTAACTTCGGTTGCATGATGTGGAGAGGGAACCGTCCCTTTGAACATCCAGCTCAGCACTGGCAGTCGAGGTGCCAGGAGGAGCTGTGCTTCAGTACCGATCACTTCTGAAGCAGCTCGAACTCCTTCATATGCTGCTAGTATCTCTTTTTCAGTTGGAGTATAGTTGGCCTCAGATCCTTTGTATCCTCGACTCCAAAAACCTAAGGGTCGACCTCGGGTTTCTCCTGGTGCTTTCTGCCAGAGGCTCCAGGTAAGTCCATTATCTCCGGCTGCGGTGTAGAGCACATTTTTAACATCTAGTCCAGTCCGAACTGGTCCAAGGGCCACCGCATGAGTTATCTCACGCTTAATTTGTTCAAAGGCTTGTCGTTGTTCAGGGCCCCACTCAAAATGGTTCTTTTTACGAGTCACTCGATAGAGGGGGCTCACAATCTGGCTGTAGTCAGGAATATGCATTCTCCAAAAACCTACAACGCCCAAAAAAGTCTGTGTCTCCTTTTTATTAGTAGGTGGAGACATTGCTGCAATTTTGTTGATCACATCCATTGGGATCTGACGACGGCCATCTTGCCATTTTATTCCTAAAAACTGGATCTCTCATGCAGGTCCCTTGACCTTGCTTCGTTTTATGGCAAAACCAGCATCCAAAAGAATCTGAATTATTCTCTCACCTTTCTCGAAGACTTCTTTCGCTGTGTCGCCCCATACGATGATGTCATCAATATATTGCAAGTGTTCTGGAGCTTTACCTTGCTCCAGCGTGGTCTGGATCAGTCCATGGCAGATGGTAGGACTGTGTTTCCACCCCTGGGGCAAGCGATTCCACGTGTACTGGATGCCTCTCCAGGTGAAAGCAAACTGCGGCCTGCACTCTGCTGCTACAGGAATAGAGAAAAATGCATTAGCAATGTCAATTGTAGCATACCACTTAGCGGCCTTTGACTCCAGTTCAAATTGCAGTTCTAGCATGTCAGGCACAGCAGCACTCAGTGGTGGCGTAACTTCATTCAGGCCACGATAGTCTACAGTTAGTCTCCACTCGTCACTAGACTTACGCACTGGCCAGATTGGGCTGTTAAAAGGTGAGCGAGTCTTACTGATCACACCCTGGCTTTCCAATTGACGGATCAACTTCTGGATAGGAATCAAAGAGTCTCGGTTGGTGCGATATTGCCGACGATGCACTGTCGTGGTAGCAGTTGGCACTTGCTGATCGTCAACCATCAGCAGTCCTACAACAGAAGGGTCATCTGAAAGACCAGGCAAATTAGACAGCTGTTCAATTTTCTCAGTGTCCACAGCTGCTATACCAAATGCCCACCTATACCCTTTTGGGTCCTTAAAATACCCTCTCCTGAGGTAGTCTATGCCAAGGATGCATGGAGCATCTGGACCAGTCACAATGGGATGCTTTTGCCAGTTTTTTCCAGTTAGGCTCATTTCAGCCTCTACAACAGTCAGTTCCTGGGATCCCCCAGTCACTCCAACAATATTAATAGATTGCGTTCCTTTATAATTAGAAGGAATTATTGTGCACTGAGCACCAGTGTCCACTAAAGCTTTGTACTCCTGGGGGTGTGTTGTACCAGGCCATCGTATTTGTACAGTCCAATAAACTCTGTTATCCCTTTCCTCCACCTGGTTGGAGGCAGGGCACCTCTAATTTCTGTTTTGCACAGTCTCTGGGTGTGAATTAGAGGTTCCTTCAAGAGCATCAGAATCTCTTCTGCTCCTTTTGTAAACTGGAGCAGCCACCTTCCTAGGAGTTTTTCCTTTTATCTCACGTACTCGTTTTTGAAGTTCTGAGGTAGGTCTTCCATGCCACTTATTCATGTTTTCTCCCTGCTCATGTAGGAAGAACCACAGTGAACCTCTTTTTGTGGGCTGCCTCTGTCCTCTCTCTCGAGATTGGAAACGCCTTTTCCTAATAGCTGAAACATAGGTTTGTGCAGGTCGTGAATGGTATGTGTCTTCTCTGAGCTCTTTGATTTCTTGCAACAGCTTTTCAAACCGGTCATCAGATTTTTCACACAGTTTCTCTACAGCGGAGACACAAGCCTGTAGAGAACCAGCAAGGCTGTCCTCAAAGTTCCGAAGCTGCTCAATCACTTCATTAATCTCTTGTTGACCTCTAGCTGACCAGACCATTCCTGCCAATGACCTAGCATATGCAGGGGGTGCACTTTGTACAAATCTGCGCCACAGAGATCGTGTACAATTGATTCTATCTGGGTCTGTCCCCTCTTGGTTGTCTGATCCAAAATAGATGATCTCTCGCACAGCTAATTCTCTCAGGAACTGAATACCTCTCTCCATAGTATTCCATTTCCCTAACTTGGATATACAATCTTCCTTGTAGGGAAATCTTACTTTCATAGCTGCCAGGAGTCAGGTCCAGAGACTAGTGGCATTAGACTCTCTTGAAATTGCCCTATCAATGGTGCCTGGCTTCACCACCTTCCAATTCAATTGTTTCTGCCCCATTGTCCCAGCATCGGAGCAGCCAGGTTAAAATATTCTCGCCTTCACGACGACTAAAGTCTTTTCGCAGATCTCTCAGCTCACCTGGAGAAAAGGACCGAGTGGTGGTCACTTCATCTCCTCCCTGTCCTGATGGTGCACCTTGGGTTGATGTTGGCCCTGTGCCATCATCTGCTGCACGGGTAGTCTTTCTAGTGACTTTCTTACAACCAGCAACTGATGCTGATATGGGTTCACCATCATTTGATTTATTTCCAGAGTCTAAATGACTGTCACAGTGATTACAGCAGCAACAGTGCCCAGTGTGTGAAGAAGGGGGGGCTGCCTTTTTAGCCTTTGAGGCTGGAGAAGTAATGTTATCTGCAGCGACCTTGGCAGAGGACTCTGCGGAGGAGCTGTAGCTTCAGCCTGCGAAGCCGCCGTTGGGGGGGCAGTGGCTGCAGCGGCACCTTTGCTGTTTTGCTCTTTCTCGAGCGGCTCGGAGTGCTTTTTGCTAAAGCTTCCGAAGACACACCGCAAATCTCAGGACAACAAAGAGACGCAAACCTCCTGTTGAACGCAATTTCTCTTAACAGAAGCACAAACTGACACACATTCAGCAAACCAGATAACACCATCACAGTTCTATCAAAACTCCAAGGATATTCAAAGCTCTCTAAAACATTTGTGAACTGTCCTAGCGAAAAAACGAAAGTATTGTTAGTCAGCCTTTCTAAAGATTCGCTCGACCAATTAGCAAACATAGAGCCATACTGCTCTTTAATCTCTCCTGGAGGCTTTTCAAGGTAAAGCAGAAGCGAGTAGAAATTCATTAGCGGCTGAAGTATAATGAAATAAACCAGTGACAAACCACACAGTATCATCATGACCATTGTCCAGTTCCTTGTTGTTATATAATGAATACTTCGATTTAAAAAGAAAGCCCAACACAGATATGGAATCAGTGAGCACAGTGTAGAAAATAACTGATACAACTTATGCCATAACATCTTTAAATCAGTGTAATTCACTTTGCCTCAATACAACTAAATAATATCCAAAGCAAACCGACGCGTGAGTATCACAACTCTATGAGTTGGCACCGTGCCAAGAAAACTGAAAGGTACGTCAGAGCACTGGAAAAGCCAAAAATCTTCAAATTTACCCCTTTCTCTTGCCCCACGTTGGGCGCCAATTATCTGTCGAGGGTTAAGATTGCGGGGTGACAACAAAACCCTGGCAGATGTATTGTTAACCCCCTCTTCTTCCCCCCCACACTTCCCCCTCCCTCTCCCCCCTTTTCACTAAGGAGAGGCAATTGGGAGGAAAAGAAGCAAAGAGTGAAGAGAGTTGGGAAAAATTAAAGATGTTTTACTAATGCTACTAATAAGAATAGAGAAAATAATACAAAATATACAAAACCAATCTTGAAAGTCTCAGCAACTGCAGAGCCGGCACCCAAAGTCCTGGATTAGACTCTGCAGCCAATCGGAGCTGGATTCAGTCTCTCACTAGGCCTCAGTTTGCAGGGACGACTAGCAAGCTCCTCTTCCAATGTTGGCCATAAGCAGAAGGGAAAAGGGCAAAAGCACACGAGATCCTCGTGATCTCCCACTTTATATAAAGTACTCACGTGAATGGAATGTTATACACAGTTGGTCAGTTTCTTGCTCACTTGTTTCTCGTCGCCCCTCTCGCGAGATGTCCATCTGTGCTTATCATTAAGTTTGCATTCCATTGATAGGTTTACCAAAACATGTGTCTGGTGCTCCAGGAAAATGCAGTTAATATGAAGCCTTTAGCTGACAGGCAAAATTCACTGAAAGAGAAACTTGTTTTTACCAAAACCAGGACAGACAGGCAAAGCAAGGCTAGGCTGCAGGACATTTTTTCGCTTTATAGTTTCTAGCACATTATTCTTCTTACTAGGAGTAAGGCCATAAGACCGTATGGATTAGGCCCAAGCAAAAACCCCAGCTACTTGACACACTAAGACTAAGCCTAAAATACGCAGATCTCTCCATAAGGATGGTTTTTATACTGTGCTTCCACAATCTGCTGGCAGTACAAAAAAATAAGCTGCAGATCTCCTTAGGCTGAGTCATGGTGCTTTGGTGCAGGGACCATGCATATCATGGGAATAGTTCACCATTTCTGCTCTGGTTTTCAGAGTATGACACCAAAACACCCACCTGATGATATCCTTTCAAGAGCAAAGGCAGCAATTTGCAGAATTCCGCTTCTTTGGGGAAGTGAGAAATTGCTGAGCTGCCACCAAGTCCTGCAGTGTCCCTGTCACCTGCAGAGTCACCACATACTCGCCACGCTAGCGGGCATTGTGACAAAGGTTCTATGTCAGCTGGGTGTGGCAGCCAGGCGCCCCCTAGGGGATGGGGAGCCTGTCAGCCCCGGGCCTGTCACTGCCTGCTGTCCCTGCTGTCACCAGCCAGGCCTCTGAAAATTGGTCAAACCATGCCCAGACTTGGGGCCAGTTTGGCCCAAAGTCTTGAAAAGACAAGTCGGGAAGAAAGATATGGGACAGAGGGAGAAAGCGAAGGGAGCAGGAGAAAGAGAAGGAAGAATAAAAAGTAGTGTTGGGCTGCAGGAGTGAGATGGAGGAATTGCAGGAAAAGAGGGAGGAAGTAGGAGAGTGATAGAAAAGGAAAGACGAGACATGCAGCTATACGAGGGGTTAGTGAGAAAGGATGGGACAGAGAACAGGATGAGAAGGAAATAAGCCAAGGCAAGGACAGGCAAGGACAGGCAAAGCAAGGCTAGGCTGCAGGACATTTTTTCGCTTTATAGTTTCTAGCACATTCGTCTTCAGACTAGGAGTAAGGCCATAAGACCGTATGGATTAGGCCCAAGCAAAAACCCCAGCTACTTGAGACACTCAGGATAAGCCTAAAATACGCAGATCTCTCCATAAGGATGGTTTTCATACTGTGCTTCCACAATCTGCTGGCAGTACAAAAAAATAAGCTGCAGATCTCCTTAGGCTGAGTCATGGTGCTTTGGTGCAGAGACCATGCATATCATGGGAATATTTCAACATTTCTGCTCTGGTTTTCAGAGTATGACACCAAAACACCCACCTGATGATATCCTTTCAAGAGCAAAGGCAACAATTTGCAGAATTCCGCTTCTTTGGGGAAGTGAGAAATTGCTGAGCTGACACCAAGTCTTGCAGTGTCCCTGTCACCTGCAGAGTCACCACATACTCGCCACGGTAGCGGGCATTGTGACAAAGGTTCTATGTCAGCTGGGTGTGGCAGCCAGGCGACCCCTAGGGGATGGGGAGCCTGTCAGCCCCGGGCCTGTCACTGCCTGCTGTCCATGCTGCCACAAGCCAGGACTCTGAAAATTGGTCAACCCATGCCCAGACTTGGGGCCAATTTGGCCCAAAGTCTTGAAAAGACAAGTTAGGAAGAAAGATATGGGACAGAGGGAGAAAGCGAAGGGAGCAGGAGAAAGGGAAGGAAGAATAGAAAGTAGTGTTGGTCTGCAGGAGTGAGATGGAGGAATTGCAAGAAAAGAGGCAGGAAGCAGGAGAGTGAGAGAAAAGGAAAGACGAGACATGCAGCCAGACGAGGGGTTAGTGAGAGAGGATGGGACAGAGAACAGGATGAGAAGGAAATAAGGCAAGGCAAGGACAGGCAAGGACAGGCAAAGCAAGGCTAGGCTGCAGGACATTTTTTGGCTTTATAGTTTCTAGCACATTCGTCTTCAGACTAGGAGTAAGGCCATAAGACCGTATGGATTAGGCCCAAGCAAAAACCCCAGCTACTTGAGACACTTAGACTAAGCCTAAAATACGCAGATCTCTCCATAAGGATGGTTATTATACTGTGCTTCCACAATCTGCTGGCAGTACAAAAAAATAAGCTGCAGATCTCCTTAGGCTGAGTCATGGTGCTTTGGTGCAGGGACCATGCATATCATGGGAATATTTCACCATTTCTGCTCTGGTTTTCTGTGTATGACACCAAAACACCCACCTGATGATATCCTTTCAAGAGCAAAGGCAGCAATTTGCAGAATTCCGCTTCTTTGGGGAAGTGAGAAATTGCTGAGCTGCCACCAAGTCCTGCAGTGTCCCTGTCACCTGCAGAGTCACCACATACTAGCCACGGTAGCGGGCATTGTGACAAAGGTTCTATGTCAGCTGGGTGTGGCAGCCAGGCGCCCCCTAGGGGATGGGGAGCCTGTCAGCCTTGGGCCTGTCACTGCCTGCTGTCCCTTCTGTCACCAGCCAGGCCTCTGAAAATTGGTCAAACCATGCCCACACTTGGGGCCAATTTGGCCCAAAGTCTGGAAAAGACAAGTCAGGAAGAAAGATATGGGACAGAGAGAGAAAGCGAAGGGAGCAGGAGAAAGGGAAGGAAGAATAAAAAGTAGTGTTGGGCTGCAGGAGTGAGATGGAGGAATTGCCATTAAAGAGGCAGGAAGCAGGAGAGTGATAGAAAAGTAAAGAAGAGACATGCAGCCAGACTAGGGGTTAGTGAGAGAGGATGGGACAGAGAACAGGATGAGAAGGAAATAAGGCAAGGCAAGGACAGGCAAAGCAAGGCTAGGCTACAGGACATTTTTTTGCTTTATTGTTTCTAGCACATTCGTATTCAGACTAGGAGTAAGGCCATAAGACCGTATGGATTAGGCCCAAGCAAAAACCCCAGCTACTTGAGACACTTAGACTAAGCCTAAAATACGCAGATCTCTCCATAAGGATGGTTATTATACTGTGCTTCCACAATCTGCTGGCAGTACAAAAAAATAAGCTGCAGATCCCCTTAGGCTGAGTCATGGTGCTTTGGTGCAGGGACCATGCATATCTTGGGAATATTTCACCATTTCTGCTCTGGTTTTCAGTGTATGACACCAAAACACCCACCTGATGATATCCTTTCAAGAGCAAAGGCAGCAACTTGCAGAATTCCGCTTCTCTGGGGAACTGAGAAATTGCTGAGCTGCCACCAAGTCCTGCAGTGTCCCAGTCACCTGCAGAGTCACCACATACTTGCCACGGTAGCGGGCATTGTGACACAGGTTCTTTGTCAGAAGGGTGTGGCAGCCAGGCGCCCCTTAGGGGATGGGGAGCCTGTCAGCCCCCGGCCTGTCACTGCCTGCTGTCCCTTCTGTCACCAGCCAGGCCTCTGAAACTTGGTCAACCCATGCCCAGACTTGGGGCCAATTTGGCCCAAAGTCTGGAAAAGACAAGTCAGGAAGATAGATATGGGACAGAGAGAAAAAGCGAAGGGAGCAGGAGAAAGGGAAGGAAGAATAAAAAGTAGTGTTGGGCTGCAGCAGTGAGATGGAGGAATTGCAAGAAAAGAGGCAGGAAGCAGAAGAGTGAGAGAAAAGGAAAGACGAGACATGCAGCCAGACGAGGGGTTAGTGAGAGAGGATGGGACAGAGAACAGGATGAGAAGGAAATAAGGCAAGGCAAGGACAGGCAAGGACAGGCAAAGCAAGGCTAGGCTGCAGAACATTTTTTTGCTTTATAGTTTCTAACACATTCGTCTTCAGACTAGGAGTAAGGCCATAAGACCGTATGGATTAGGCCCAAGCAAAAACCCCAGCTAGTTGAGACGCTTAGACTAAGCCTAAAATACGCAGATCTCTCCATAAGGATGGTTTTTATACTGTGCTTCCACAATCTGCTGGCAGTACAAAAAAATAAGCTGCAGATCTCCTTAGGCTGAGTCATGGTGCTTTGGTGCAGGGACCATGCATATCATGGGAATATTTCACCATTTCCGCTCTGGTTTTCAGTGTATGACACCAAAACACTGACCTTACGACATCCATTCAAGAGCAAAGGCAGCAATTTGCAGAATTCTGCTTCTTTGGGGAAGTGAGAAATTGCTGAGCTGACACCAAGTCCTGCAGTGTCCCTGTCACCTGCAGAGTCACCGCATCCTCACCACGGTAGCGGGCATTGTGACAAAGGTTCTATGTCAGAAGGGTTTGGCAGCCATGCGCCCCCTAGGGGATGGGGAGCCTGTCAGCCCCGGGCCTGTCACTGCCTGCTGTCCCTGCTGTCACCAGCCAGGCCTCCGAAAATTGGTCAAACCATGCCCAGACTTGGGGCCAATTTGGCCCAAAGTCTTGAAAAGGCAAGTCGGGAAGAAAGATATGGGACAGAGGGAGAAAGCGAAGGGAGCAGGAGAAAGGGAAGGAAGAATAGAAAGTAGTGTTGGGCTGCAGGAGTGATATGGAGGAATTGCCATTAAAGAGGCAGGAAGCAGGTGAGTGAGAGAAAAGGAAAGAAGAGACATGCAGCCAGACGAGGGTTTAGTGAGAAAGGATGGGACAGAGAACAGGATGAGAAGGAAATAAGGCAAGGCAAGGACAGGCAAGGACAGGCAAAGCAAGGCTAGGCTGCAGGGCATTTTTTCGCTTTATAGTTTCTAGCACATTCGTCTTCAGACTAGGAGTAAGGCCATAAGACCGTATGGATTAGGCCCAAGCAAAAACCCCAGCTACTTGAGACACTTAGACTAAGCCTAAAATACGCAGATCTCTCCATAAGGATGGTTTTTATACTGTGCTTCCACAATCTGCTGGCAGTACCAAAAAATAAGCTGCATATCTCCTTAGGCTGAGTCATGGTGCTTTGGTGCAGGGACCATGCATATCATGGGAATATTTCACCATTTCTGCTCTGGTTTTCAGAGTATGACACCAAAACACCCACCTGATGATATCCTTTCAAGAGCAAAGGCAGCAATTTGCAGAATTCCGCTTCTTTGGGGAAGTGAGAAATTGCTGAGCTGACACCAAGTCCTGCAGTGTCCCTGTCACCTGCAGAGTCACCACATACTCGCCACGGTAGTGGGCATTGTGACAAAGGTTCTCTGTCAGCTGGGTGTGGCAGCCAGGCGACCCCTAGGGGATGGGGAGCCTGTCAGCCCCGGGCCTGTCACTGCCTGCTGTCCCTGCTGTCACCAGCCAGGCCTCTGAAACTTGGTCAACCCATGCCCAGACTTGGGGCCAATTTGGCCCAAAGTCTGGAAAAGACAAGTCAGGAAGAAAGATATGGGACAGAGGGAGAAAGCGAAGGGAGCAGGAGAAAGGGAAGGAAGAATAAAAAGTAGTGTTGGGCTGCAGGAGTGAGATGGAGGAATTGCCATTAAAGAGGCAGGAAGCAGGAGAGTGAGAGAAAAGGAAAGAAGAGACATGCAGCCAGACGAGGGGTTAGTGAGAGAGGATGGGACAGAGAACAGGATCAGAATTAAATAAGGCAAGGCAAGGACAGGCAAGGACAGGCAAAGCAAGGCTAGGCTGCAGGGCATTTTTTCGCTTTATAGTTTCTAGCACATTCGTCTTCAGACTAGGAGTAAGGCCATAAAACCGTATGGATTAGGCCCAAGCAAAAACCCCAGCTACTTGAGACACTCAGGATAAGCCTAAAATACGTAGATCTCTCCATAAGGATGGTTTTTATACTGTGCTTCCACAATCTGCTGGCAGTACAAAAAAATAAGCTGCAGATCTCCTTAGGCTGAGTCATGGTGCTTTGGTGCAGGGACCATGCATATCATGGGAATATTTCACCATTTCTGCTCTGGTTTTCTGTGTATGACACCAAAACACCCACCTGATGACATCCTTTCAAGAGCAAAGGCAGCAATTTGCAGAATTTCGCTTCTTTGGGGAAGTGAGAAATTGCTGAGCTGCAACCAAGTCCTGCAGTGTCCCTGTCACCTGCAGAGTCACCACACACTCGCCACGGTAGCGGGCATTGTGACAAAGGTTCTATGTCAGCTGGGTGTGGCAGCCAGGCGACCCCTTAGGTGATGGGGAGCCTGTCAGCCCTGGGCCTGTCACTGCCTGCTGTCCCTGCTGCCACCAGCCAGGCCTCTGAAAATTGGTCAAACCATGCCCAGACTTGGGGCCAATTTGGCCCAAAGTCTTGAAAAGACAAGTCGGCAAGAGAGATATGGGACAGAGAGAGAAAGCGAAGGGAGCAGGAGAAATGGAAGGAAGAATAAAAAGTAGTGTTGGGCTGCAGGAGTGAGATGGAGGAATTGCCATTAAAGAGGCAGGAAGCAGGAGAGTGAGAGAAAAGGAAAGAAGAGACATGCAGCCAGACGAGGGGTTAGTGAGAGAGGATGGGACAGAGAACAGGATGAGAAGGAAATAAGGCAAGGCAAGGACAGGCAAGGACAGGCAAAGCAAGGCTAGGCTGCAGGACATTTTTTCGCTTTATAGTTTCTAGCACATTCGTCATCAGACTAGGAGTAAGGCCATAAGACCGTATGGATTAGGCCCAAGCAAAAACCCCAGCTACTTGAGACACTTAGACTAAGCCTAAAATACGCAGATCTCTCCATAAGGATGGTTTTTATACTGTGCTTCCACAATCTGCTGGCAGTACAAAAAAATAAGCTGCAGATCTCCTTAGGCTGAGTCATGGTGCTTTGGTGCAGGGACCATGCATATCATGGCAATATTTCACCATTTCTGCTCTGGTTTTCAGAGTATGACACCAAAACACCCACCTGATGATATTCTTTCAAGAGCAAAGGCAGCAACTTGCAGAATTCCGCTTCTCTGGGGAACTGAGAAATTACTGAGCTGACACCAAGTCCTGCAGTGTCCCTGTCACC
This sequence comes from Columba livia, assembly GCF_036013475.1. Taxonomy (NCBI): domain Eukaryota; kingdom Metazoa; phylum Chordata; class Aves; order Columbiformes; family Columbidae; genus Columba; species Columba livia. The sequence goes on along the minus strand of NW_027043009.1, from coordinate 978,182 downwards.
TGCAGAGTCACCACATACTCGCCACGGTAGTGGGCATTGTGACAAAGGTTCTATGTCAGCTGGGTGTGGCAGCCAGGCGACCCCTAGGGGATGGGGAGCCTGTCAGCCCCGGGCCTGTCACTGCCTGCTGTCCCTTCTGTCACCAGCCAGGCCTCTGAAAATTGGTCAAACCATGCCCAGACTTGGGGCCAATTTGCCCCAAAGTCTTGAAAAGACAAGTCAGGAAGAAAGATGTGGGACAGAGGGAGAAAGCGAAGGGAACAGGAGAAAGGGAAGGAAGAATAAAAAGTAGTGTTGGGCTGCAGCAGTGAGATGGAGGAATTGCAAGAAAAGAGGCAGGAAGCAGGAGAGTGAGAGAAAAGGAAAGACGAGACATGCAGCCAGAAGAGGGGTTAGTGAGAGAGGATGGAACAGAGAACAGGATCAGAAGGAAATAAGGCAAGGCAAGGAAGTCAAGGCAAGGCTAGGCTGCAGGACATTTTTTTGCTTTATAGTTTCTCACACATTCGTCTTCAGACTAGGAGTAAGGCCATAAGACCGTATGGATTAGGCCCAAGCAAATACACCGGCTACTTGAGACACTTAGACTAAGCCTAAAATACGCAGATCTCTCCATAAGGATGGTTTTTATACTGTGCTTCCAAAATCTGCTGGCAGTACAAAAAAATAAGCTGCAGATCTCTTAGGCTGAGTCATGGTGCTTTGGTGCAGGGACCATGCATATCATGGGAATATTTCATCATTTCTGCTCTGGTTTTCTGTGTATGACACCAAAACACCCACCTGATGACATCCTTTCAAGAGCAAAGGCAGCAATTTGCAGAATTTCGCTTCTTTGGGGAAGTGAGAAATTGCTGAGCTGACACCAAGTCCTGCAGTGTCCCTGTCACCTGCAGAGTCACCACATACTCGCCACGTTAGCGGGCATTGTGACAAAGGTTCTACGTCAGCTGGGTGTGGCAGCCAGGCGCCCCCTAGGGGATGGGGAGCCTGTCAGCCCTGGGCCTGTCACTGCTGGCTGTCCCTGCTGTCACCAGCCAGGCCTCTGAAAATTGGTCAAATCATGCCTAGACTTGGGGCCAGTTTGGCCCAAAGTCTTGAAAAGACAAGTTGGGAAGAAAGATATGAGACAGAGGGAGAAAGCGAAGGGAGCAGGAGAAAGGGAAGGAAGAATAAAAAGTAGTGTTGGGCTGCAGGAGTGAGATGGAGGAATTGCAGGAAAAGAGGGAGGAAGTAGGAGAGTGAGAGAAAAGACGAGACAAGCAGCCAGACGAGGGGTTAGTGAGAGAGGATGAGACAGAGAACAGGATGAGAAATAAATAAGGCAAGGCAAGGACAGGCAAAGACAGGCAAAGCAAGGCTAGGTTGCAGGACATTTTTTTGCTTTATAGTTTCTAACACATTCGTCTTCAGACTGGGAGTAAGGCCATAAGACCGTATGGATTAGGCCCAAGCAAAAACCCCAGCTACTTGAGACACTTAGACTAAGCCTAAAATACGCAGATCTCTCCATAAGGATGGTTATTATACTGTGCTTCCACAATCTGCTGGCAGTACAAAAAAATAAGCTGCAGATCTCCTTAGGCTGAGTCATGGTGCTTTGGTGCAGGGACCATGCATATCATGGGAATATTTCACCATTTCCGCTCTGGTTTTCAGTGTATGACACCAAAACACCCACCTGATGATATCCTTTCAAGAGCAAAGGCAGCAATTTGCAGAATTCCGCTTCTTTGGGGAAGTGAGAAATTGCTGAGCTGCCACCAAGTCCTGCAGTGTCCCTGTCACCTGCAGAGTCACCACATACTAGCCACGGTAGCGGGCATTGTGACAAAGGTTCTATGTCAGCTGGGTGTGGCAGCCAGGCGCCCCCTAGGGGATGGGGAGCCTGTCAGCCCCGGGCCTGTCACTGCCTGCTGTCCCTTCTGTCACCAGCCAGGCCTCTGAAACTTGGTCAACCCATGCCCAGACTTGGGGCCAATTTGGCCCAAAGTCTGGAAAACACAAGTCAGGAAGAAAGATATGAGACAGAGAGAGAAAGTGAAGGGAACAGGAGAAAGGGAAGGAAGAATAAAAAGTAGTGTTGGGCTGCAGCAGTGAGATGGAGGAATTGCAAGAAAAGAGGCAGGAAGCAGGAGAGTGAGAGAAAAGGAAAGACGAGACATGCAGCCAGAAGAGGGGTTAGTGAGAGAGGATGGGACAGAGAACAGGATCAGAAGGAAATAAGGCAAGGCAAGGACAGGCAAGGACAGGCAAAGCAAGGCTAGGCTGCAGAACATTTTTTTGCTTTATAGTTTCTAACACATTCGTCTTCAGACTAGGAGTAAGGCCATAAGACCGTATGGATTAGGCCCAAGCAAAAACCCCAGCTACTTGAGACACTTAGACTAAGCCTAAAATACGCAGATCTCTCCATAAGGATGGTTTTTATACTGTGCTTCCACAATCTGCTGGCAGTACCAAAAAATAAGCTGCATATCTCCTTAGGCTGAGTCATGGTGCTTTGGTGCAGGGACCATGCATATCATGGGAATATTTCACCATTTCTGCTCTGGTTTTCAGTGTATGACACCAAAACACCTTCCTGATGACATCCTTTCAAGAGCAAAGGCAGCAATTTGCAGAATTCCGCTTCTTTGGGGAAGTGAGAAATAGCTGAGCTGACACCAAGTCCTGCAGTGTCCCTGTCACCTGCAGAGTCACCGCATCCTCACCACGGTAGCGGGCATTGTGACAAAGGTTCTATGTCAGAAGGGTTTGGCAGCCATGCGCCCCCTAGGGGATGGGGAGCCTGTCAGCCCCGGGCCTGTCACTGCCTGCTGTCCCTGCTGTCACCAGCCAGGCCTCCGAAAATTGGTCAAACCATGCCCAGTCTTGGGGCCAATTTGCCCCAAAGTCTTGAAAAGGCAAGTCGGGAAGAAAGATATGGGACAGAGGGAGAAAGCGAAGGGAGCAGGAGAAAGGGAAGGAAGAATAGAAAGTAGTGTTGGGCTGCAGGAGTGAGATGGAGGAATTGCAAGAAAAGAGGCAGGAAGCAGGAGAGTGAGAGAAAAGGAAAGACGAGACATGCAGCCAGACGAGGGGTTAGTGAGAGAGGATGGGACAGAGAACAGGATGAGAAGGAAATAAGGCAAGGCAAGGAAGTCAAGGCAAGGCTAGGCTGCAGGACATTTTTTTGCTTTATAGTTTCTCACACATTCGTCTTCAGACTAGGAGTAAGGCCATAAGACCGTATGGATTAGGCCCAAGCAAATACACCGGCTACTTGAGACACTTAGACTAAGCCTAAAATACGCAGATCTCTCCATAAGGATGGTTTTTATACTGTGCTTCCAAAATCTGCTGGCAGTACAAAAAAATAAGCTGCAGGTCTCTTAGGCTGAGTCATGGTGCTTTGGTGCAGGGACCATGCATATCATGGGAATATTTCACCATTTCTGCTCTGGTTTTCTGTGTATGACACCAAAACACCCACCTGATGACATCCTTTCAAGAGCAAAGGCAGCAATTTGCAGAATTTCGCTTCTTTGGGGAAGTGAGAAATTGCTGAGCTGACACCAAGTCCTGCAGTGTCCCTGTCACCTGCAGAGTCACCACATACTCGCCACGTTAGCGGGCATTGTGACAAAGGTTCTACGTCAGCTGGGTGTGGCAGCCAGGCGCCCCTTAGGTGATGGGGAGCCTGTCAGCCCTGGGCCTGTCACTGCTGGCTGTCCTTGCTGTCACCAGCCAGGCCTCTGAAAATTGGTCAAATCATGCCTAGACTTGGGGCCAGTTTGGCCCAAAGTCTTGAAAAGACAAGTTGGGAAGAAAGATATGAGACAGAGGGAGAAAGCGAAGGGAGCAGGAGAAAGGGAAGGAAGAATAAAAAGTAGTGTTGGGCTGCAGGAGTGAGATGGAGGAATTGCAGGAAAAGAGGGAGGAAGTAGGAGAGTGAGAGAAAAGACGAGACAAGCAGCCAGACGAGGGGTTAGTGAGAGAGGATGAGACAGAGAACAGGATGAGAAATAAATAAGGCAAGGCAAGGACAGGCAAAGACAGGCAAAGCAAGGCTAGGTTGCAGGACATTTTTTTGCTTTATAGTTTCTAACACATTCGTCTTCAGACTGGGAGTAAGGCCATAAGACCGTATGGATTAGGCCCAAGCAAAAACCCCAGCTACTTGAGACACTTAGACTAAGCCTAAAATACGCAGATCTCTCCATAAGGATGGTTATTATACTGTGCTTCCACAATCTGCTGGCAGTACAAAAAAATAAGCTGCAGATCTCCTTAGGCTGAGTCATGGTGCTTTGGTGCAGGGACCATGCATATCATGGGAATATTTCACCATTTCCGCTCTGGTTTTCAGTGTATGACACCAAAACACCCACCTGATGATATCCTTTCAAGAGCAAAGGCAGCAATTTGCAGAATTCCGCTTCTTTGGGGAAGTGAGAAATTGCTGAGCTGCCACCAAGTCCTGCAGTGTCCCTGTCACCTGCAGAGTCACCACATACTAGCCACGGTAGCGGGCATTGTGACAAAGGTTCTATGTCAGCTGGGTGTGGCAGCCAGGCGCCCCCTAGGGGATGGGGAGCCTGTCAGCCCCGGGCCTGTCACTGCCTGCTGTCCCTTCTGTCACCAGCCAGGCCTCTGAAACTTGGTCAACCCATGCCCAGACTTGGGGCCAATTTGGCCCAAAGTCTGGAAAACACAAGTCAGGAAGAAAGATATGAGACAGAGAGAGAAAGTGAAGGGAACAGGAGAAAGGGAAGGAAGAATAAAAAGTAGTGTTGGGCTGCAGCAGTGAGATGGAGGAATTGCAAGAAAAGAGGCAGGAAGCAGGAGAGTGAGAGAAAAGGAAAGACGAGACATGCAGCCAGAAGAGGGGTTAGTGAGAGAGGATGGGACAGAGAACAGGATCAGAAGGAAATAAGGCAAGGCAAGGACAGGCAAGGACAGGCAAAGCAAGGCTAGGCTGCAGAACATTTTTTTGCTTTATAGTTTCTAACACATTCGTCTTCAGACTAGGAGTAAGGCCATAAGACCGTATGGATTAGGCCCAAGCAAAAACCCCAGCTACTTGAGACACTTAGACTAAGCCTAAAATACGCAGATCTCTCCATAAGGATGGTTTTTATACTGTGCTTCCACAATCTGCTGGCAGTACCAAAAAATAAGCTGCATATCTCCTTAGGCTGAGTCATGGTGCTTTGGTGCAGGGACCATGCATATCATGGGAATATTTCACCATTTCTGCTCTGGTTTTCAGTGTATGACACCAAAACACCTTCCTGATGACATCCTTTCAAGAGCAAAGGCAGCAATTTGCAGAATTCCGCTTCTTTGGGGAAGTGAGAAATAGCTGAGCTGACACCAAGTCCTGCAGTGTCCCTGTCACCTGCAGAGTCACCGCATCCTCACCACGGTAGCGGGCATTGTGACAAAGGTTCTATGTCAGAAGGGTTTGGCAGCCATGCGCCCCCTAGGGGATGGGGAGCCTGTCAGCCCCGGGCCTGTCACTGCCTGCTGTCCCTGCTGTCACCAGCCAGGCCTCCGAAAATTGGTCAAACCATGCCCAGTCTTGGGGCCAATTTGCCCCAAAGTCTTGAAAAGGCAAGTCGGGAAGAAAGATATGGGACAGAGGGAGAAAGCGAAGGGAGCAGGAGAAAGGGAAGGAAGAATAGAAAGTAGTGTTGGGCTGCAGGAGTGAGATGGAGGAATTGCAAGAAAAGAGGCAGGAAGCAGGAGAGTGAGAGAAAAGGAAAGACGAGACATGCAGCCAGACGAGGGGTTAGTGAGAGAGGATGGGACAGAGAACAGGATGAGAAGGAAATAAGGCAAGGCAAGGAAGTCAAGGCAAGGCTAGGCTGCAGGACATTTTTTTGCTTTATAGTTTCTCACACATTCGTCTTCAGACTAGGAGTAAGGCCATAAGACCGTATGGATTAGGCCCAAGCAAATACACCGGCTACTTGAGACACTTAGACTAAGCCTAAAATACGCAGATCTCTCCATAAGGATGGTTTTTATACTGTGCTTCCAAAATCTGCTGGCAGTACAAAAAAATAAGCTGCAGGTCTCTTAGGCTGAGTCATGGTGCTTTGGTGCAGGGACCATGCATATCATGGGAATATTTCACCATTTCTGCTCTGGTTTTCTGTGTATGACACCAAAACACCCACCTGATGACATCCTTTCAAGAGCAAAGGCAGCAATTTGCAGAATTTCGCTTCTTTGGGGAAGTGAGAAATTGCTGAGCTGACACCAAGTCCTGCAGTGTCCCTGTCACCTGCAGAGTCACCACATACTCGCCACGTTAGCGGGCATTGTGACAAAGGTTCTACGTCAGCTGGGTGTGGCAGCCAGGCGCCCCTTAGGTGATGGGGAGCCTGTCAGCCCTGGGCCTGTCACTGCTGGCTGTCCTTGCTGTCACCAGCCAGGCCTCTGAAAATTGGTCAAATCATGCCTAGACTTGGGGCCAGTTTGGCCCAAAGTCTTGAAAAGACAAGTTGGGAAGAAAGATATGAGACAGAGGGAGAAAGCGAAGGGAGCAGGAGAAAGGGAAGGAAGAATAAAAAGTAGTGTTGGGCTGCAGGAGTGAGATGGAGGAATTGCAGGAAAAGAGGGAGGAAGTAGGAGAGTGAGAGAAAAGACGAGACAAGCAGCCAGACGAGGGGTTAGTGAGAGAGGATGAGACAGAGAACAGGATGAGAAATAAATAAGGCAAGGCAAGGACAGGCAAAGACAGGCAAAGCAAGGCTAGGTTGCAGGACATTTTTTTGCTTTATAGTTTCTAACACATTCGTCTTCAGACTGGGAGTAAGGCCATAAGACCGTATGGATTAGGCCCAAGCAAAAACCCCAGCTACTTGAGACACTTAGACTAAGCCTAAAATACGCAGATCTCTCCATAAGGATGGTTTTAATACTGTGCTTCCACAATCTGCTGGCAGTACAAAAAAATAAGCTGCAGATCTCCTTAGGCTGAGTCATGGTGCTTTGTTGCAGGGACCATGCATATCATGGCAATATTTCACCATTTCTGCTCTGGTTTTCAGTGTATGACACCAAAACACCCACCTGATGATATACTTTCAAGAGCAAAGGCAGCAATTTGCAGAATTCCGCTTCTTTGGGGAAGTGAGAAATTGCTGAGCTGACACCAAGTCCTGCAGTGTGCCTGTCACCTGCAGAGTCACCACATACTCGCCACGGTAGAGGGCATTGTGGCAAATGTTCTATGTCAGCTGGGTGTGGCAGCCAGGCGCCCCCTAGGGGATGGGGAGCCTGTCAGCCCCGGGCCTGTCACTGCCTGCTGTCCCTGCTGTCACCAGCCAGGCCTCTGAAAATTGGTCAAACCATGCCCAGACTTGGGGCCAATTTGGCCCAAAGTCTGGAAAAGACAAGTTAGGAAGAAAGATATGGGACAGAGGGAGAAAGCGAAGGGAGCAGGAGAAAGGGAAGGAAGAATAAAAAGTAGTGTTGGTCTGCAGGAGTGAGATGGAGGAATTGCAAGAAAAGAGGCAGGAAGCAGGAGAGTGAGAGAAAAGGAAAGACGAGACATGCAGCCAGACTAGGGGTTAGTGAGAGAGGATGGGACAGAGAACAGGATGAGAAGGAAATAAGGCAAGGCAAGGACAGGCAAAGCAAGGCTAGGCTGCAGGACATTTTTTTGCTTTATTGTTTCTAGCACATTCGTCTTCAGACTAGGAGTAAGGCCATAAGACCGTATGGATTAGGCCCAAGCAAAAACCCCAGCTACTTGAGACACTTAGACTAAGCCTAAAATACGCAGATCTCTCCATAAGGATGGTTTTTATACTGTGCTTCCATAATCTGCTGGCAGTACAAAAAAATAAGCTGCAGATCTCCTTAGGCTAAGTCATGGTGCTTTGGTGCAGGGACCATGCATATCTTGGGAATATTTCACCATTTCTGCTCTGGTTTTCAGTGTATGACACCAAAACACCCACCTGATGATATCCTTTCAAGAGCAAAGGCAGCAGCTTGCAGAATTCCGCTTCTCTGGGGAACTGAGAAATTGCTGAGCTGCCACCAAGTCCTGCAGTGTCCCTGTCACCTGCAGAGTCACCACATACTTGCCACGGTAGCGGGCATTGTGACACAGGTTCTATGTCAGAAGGGTGTGGCAGCCAGGCGCCCCTTAGGGGATGGGGAGCCTGTCAGCCCCCGGCCTGTCACTGCCTGCTGTCCCTGCTGTCACCAGCCAGGCCTCTGAAAATTGGTCAAACCATGCCCAGACTTGGGGCCAATTTGGCCCAAAGTCTTGAAAAGGCAAGTCGGGAAGAAAGATATGGGACAGAGGGAGAAAGCGAAGGGAGCAGGAGAAAGGGAAGGAAGAATAGAAAGTAGTGTTGGGCTGCAGGAGTGAGATGGAGGAATTGCAGGAAAAGAGGGAGGAAGTAGGAGAGTGATAGAAAAGGAAAGACGAGACATGCAGCTAGACGAGGGGTTAGTGAGAGAGGATGGGACAGAGAACAGGATGAGAAGGAAATAAGGCAAGGCAAGGACAGGCAAGGACAGGCAAAGCAAGGCTAGGCTGCAGGACATTTTTTCGCTTTATAGTTTCTAGCACATTCGTGTTCAGACTAGGAGTAAGGCCATAAGACCGTATGGATTAGGCCCAAGCAAAAACCCCAGCTACTTGAGACACTTAGACTAAGCCTAAAATACGCAGATCTCTCCATAAGGGTGGTTTTTATACTGTACTTCTACAATCTGCTGGCAGTACAAAAAAATAAGCTGCAGGTCTCCTTAGGCTGAGTCATGGTGCTTTGGTGCAGGGACCATGCATATCATGGGAATATTTCACCATTTCTGCTCTGGTTTTCAGTGTATGACACCAAAACACCCACCTGATGACATCCTTTCAAGAGCAAAGGCAGCAATTTGCAGAATTCCGCTTCTTTGGGGAAGTGAGAAATTGCTGAGCTGACACCAAGTCCTGCAGTGTCCCTGACACCTGCAGAGTCACCACATACTCGCCATGGTAGCGGGCATTGTGACAAAGGTTCTATGTCAGCTGTGTGTGGCCGCCAGGCACCCCCTAGGGGATGGGGAGCCTGTCAGCCCCGGGCCTGTCACTGCCTGCTGTCCCTGCTGCCACCAGCCAGGCTTCTGAAAATTGGTCAAACCATGCCCAGACATGGGGCCAATTTGGCCCAAAGTCTTGAAAAGACAAGTCGGGAAGAAAGATATGGGACAGAGGGAGACAGCGAAGGGAGCAGGAGAAAGGGAAGGAAGAATAAAAAGTAGTGTTGGGCTGCAGAAGTGAGATGGAGGAATTGCCATTAAAGAGGCAGGAAGCGGGAGAGTGATAGAAAAGTAAAGACGAGACATGCAGCCAGACGAGGGCTTAGTGAGAGGAGATTGGACAGAGAACAGAATGAGAAGGAAATATAGCAAGGCAAGGACAGGCAAGGACAGGCAAAGCAAGGCTAGGCTGAAGGACATGTTTTTGCTTTATAGTTTCTAGCACATTCATCTTCAGACTAGGAATAAGGCCATAAGACCGTATGGATTAGGCCCAAGCAAAAACCCCAGCTACTTGAGACACTCAGGATAAGCCTAAAATACGCAGATCTCTCCATAAGGATGGTTTTTATACTGTGCTTCCACAATCTGCTGGCAGTACAAAAAAATAAGCTGCATATCTCCTTAGGCTGAGTCATGGTGCTTTGGTGCAGGGACCATGCATATCATGGGAATATTTCACCATTTCTGCTCTGGTTTTCAGTGTATGACACCAAAACACGCACCTTACGACATCCATTCAAGAGCAAAAGCAGCAATTTGCAGAATTCCGCTTCTTTGGGGAAGTGAGAAATTGCTGAGCTGACACCAAGTCCTGCAGTGTCCCTGTCACCTGCAGAATCACCGCATCCTCACCACGGTAGCAGGCATTGTGACAAAGGTTCTATGTCAGAAGGATTTGGCAGCCATGCGCCCCCTAGGGGATGGGGAGCCTGTCAGCCCCGGGCCTGTCACTGCCTGCTGTCCCTGCTGTCACCAGCCAGGGCTCTGAAAATTGGTCAAACCATGCCCAGACTTGGGGCCAGTTTGGCCCAAAGTCTTGAAAATACAAGTCAGGAAGAAAGATATGGGACAGAGGGAGAAAGCGAAGGGAGCAGGAGAAAGGGAAGGAAGAATAAAAAGTAGTGTTGGGCTGCAGGAGTGAGATGGAGGAACTGCCATTAAAGAGGCAGAAAGCAGGAGAGTGGGAGAAAAGGAAAGACGAGACATGCAGCCAGACAAGGGGTTAGTGAGAGAGGATGGGACAGAGAACAGGATGAGAAGGAAATAAGGCAAGGCAAGGACAGGCAAGGACAGGCAAAGCAAGGCTAGGCTGCAGGACATGTTTTTGCTATGTAGTTTCTAGCACATTCGTCTTCAGACTAGGAGTAAGGCCATAAGACCGTATGGATTAGGCCCAAGCAAAAACACCGGGTACTTGAGACACTTAGAATAAGCCTAAAATACGCAGATCTCCCCATAAGGATGGTTTTTATACTGTGCTTCCACAATCTGCTGGCAGTACAAAAAAATAAGCTGCAGATCTCTGAGGCTGAGTCATGGTGCTTTGTTGCAGGGCCATGCATATCATGGGAATATTTCACCATTTCTGCTCTGGTTTTCAGTGTATGACACCAAAACACCTACCTGATGACATCCTTTCAAGAGCAAATGCAGCAATTTGCAGAATTCCGCTTCTTTGGGGAAGTGAGAAATAGCTGAGCTGCCACCAAGTCCTGCAGTGTCCCTGTCATCTGCAGAGTCACCACATACTCGCCACGGTAGCGGGCATTGTGACAAAGGTTCTATGTCAGCTGGGTGTGGCAGCCAGGCGCCCCCTAGGGGATGGGGAGCCTGTCAGCCCCGGGCCTGTCACTGCCTGCTGTCCCTGCTGTCACCAGCCAGGCCTCTGAAAATTGGTCAAACCATGCCCAGACTTGGGGCCAATTTGGCCCAAAGTCTTGAAAAGACAAGTCAGGAAGAAAGATATGGGACAGAGGGAGAAAGCGAAGGGAGCAGGAGAAAGGGAAGGAAGAATAGAAAGTAGTGTCGGGCTGCAGGAGTGAGATGGAGGAATTGCAGGAAAAGAGGGAGGAAGTAGGAGAGTGATAGAAAAGGAAAGACGAGACATGCAGCCAGACGAGGGTTTAGTGAGAGGAGATTGGACAGAGAACAGGATGAGAAGGAAATAAGGCAAGGCAAGGACAGGCAAGGACAGGCAAAGCAAGGCTAGGCTGCAGGACATTTTTTCGCTTTATAGTTTCTAGCACATTCGTGTTCAGACTAGGAGTAAGGCCATAAGACCATATGGATTAGGCCCAAGCAAAAACCCCAGCTACTTGAGACACTTAGACTAAGCCTAAAATACGCAGATTACTCCTTAAGGATTGTTTTTATACTGTGCTTCCAAAATCTGCTGGCAGTACAAAAAAATAAGCTGCAGGTCTCCTTAGGCTGAGTCATGGTGCTTTGGTGCAGGGCCCATGCATATCATGGGAATATTTCACCATTACTGCTCTGGTTTTCAGTGTATGACACCAAAACACCCACCTGATGACATCCTTTCAAGAGCAAAGGCAGCAATTTGCAGAATTCTGATTCTTTGGGGAACTGAGAAATAGCTGAGCTGACACCAAGTCCTGCAGTGTCCCTGTCACCTGCAGAGTCACCGCATCCTCACCACGGTAGCGGGCATTGTGACCAAGGTTCTATGTCAGAAGGGTTTGGCAGCCATGCGCCCCCTAGGGGATGGGGAGCCTGTCAGCCCCGGGCCTGTCACTGCCTGCTGTCCCTGCTGTCACCAGCCAGGCCTCTGAAAATTGGTCCAACCATGCCCAGACTTGGGGCCAATTTGGCCCAAAGTCTTGAAAAGGCAAGTCGGGAAGAAAGATATGGGACAGAGGGAGAAAGCGAAGGGAGCAGGAGAAAGGGAAGGAAGAATAGAAAGTAGTGTTGGGCTGCAGGAGTGAGATGGAGGAATTGCAGGAAAAGAGGGAGGAAGTAGGAGAGTGATAGAAAAGGAAAGACGAGACATGCAGCTAGACGAGGGGTTAGTGAGAGAGGATGGGACAGAGAACAGGATGAGAAGGAAATAAGGCAAGGCAAGGACAGGCAAGGACAGGCAAAGCAAGGCTAGGCTGAAGGACATTTTTTCGCTTTATAGTTTCTAGCACATTCGTGTTCAGACTAGGAGTAAGGCCATAAGACCGTATGGATTAGGCCCAAGCAAAAACCCCAGCTACTTGAGACACTTAGACTAAGCCTAAAATAAGCAGATCTCTCCATAAGGGTGGTTTTTATACTGTACTTCTACAATCTGCTGGCAGTACAAAAAAATAAGCTGCAGGTCTCCTTAGGCTGAGTCATGGTGCTTTGGTGCAGGGACCATGCATATCATGACAATATTTCACCATTTCTGCTCTGGTTTTCAGTGTATGACACCAAAACACGCACCTGATGACATCCTTTCAAGAGCAAAGGCAGCAATTTGCCGAATTCCGCTTCTTTGGGGAAGTGAGAAATTGCTGAGCTGACACCAAGTCCTGCAGTGTCCCTGTCACCTGCAGAGTCACCACATACTCGCCACGGTAGCGGGCATTGTGACAAAGGTTCTATGTCAGCTGGGTGTGGCCGCCAGGCACCCCCTAGGGGATGGGGAGCCTGTCAGCCCCGGGCCTGTCACTGCTTGCTGTCCCTGCTGCCACCAGCCAGGCTTCTGAAAATTGGTCAAACCATGCCCAGACATGGGGCCAATTTGGCCCAAAGTCTTGAAAAGACAAGTCGGGAAGAAAGATATGGGACAGAGGGAGAAAGCGAAGGGAGCAGGAGAAAGGGAAGGAAGAATAAAAAGTAGTGTTGGGCTGCAGGAGTGAGATGGAGGAATTGCCATTAAAGAGGCAGGAAGCGGGAGAGTGATAGAAAAGGAAAGACGAGACATGCAGCCAGACGAGGGGTTAGTGAGAGGAGACTGGACAGAGAACAGAATGAGAAGGAAATAAGGCAAGGCAAGGACAGGCAAGGACAGGCAAAGCAAGGCTAGGCTGCAGGACATTTTTTCGCTTTATAGTTTCTAGCACATTTATCTTCAGACTAGGAATAAGGCCATAAGACCGTATGGATTAGGCCCAAGCAAAAACCCCAGCTACTTGAGACACTCAGGATAAGCCTAAAATACGCAGATATCTCCATAAGGATGGTTTTTATACTGTGCTTCCACAATCTGCTGGCAGTACAAAAAAATAAGCTGCATATCTCCTTAGGCTGAGTCATGGTGCTTTGGTGCAGGGACCATGCATATCATGGGAATATTTCACCATTTCTGCTCTGGTTTTCAGTGTATGACACCAAAACACCGACCTTACGACATCCATTCAAGAGCAAAAGCAGCAATTTGCAGAATTCCGCTTCTTTGGGGAAGTGAGAAATTGCTGAGCTGACACCAAGTCCTGCAGTGTCCCTGTCACCTGCAGAATCACCGCATCCTCACCACGGTAGCAGGCATTGTGACAAAGGTTCTATGTCAGAAGGATTTGGCAGCCATGCGCCCCCTAGGGGATGGGGAGCCTGTCAGCCCCGGGCCTGTCACTGCCTGCTGTCCCTGCTGTCACCAGCCAGGGCTCTGAAAATTGGTCAAACCATGCCCAGACTTGGGGCCAATTTGGCCCAAAGTCTTGAAAATACAAGTCAGGACGAAAGATATGGGACAGAGGGAGAAAGCGAAGGGAGCAGGAGAAAGGGAAGGAAGAATAAAAAGTAGTGTTGGGCTGCAGGAGTGAGATGGAGGAACTGCCATTAAAGAGGCAGAAAGCAGGAGAGTGGGAGAAAAGGAAAGACGAGACATGCAGCCAGACGAGGGGTTAGTGAGAGAGGATGGGACAGAGAACAGGATGAGAAGGAAATAAGGCAAGGCAAGGACAGGCAAGGACAGGCAAAGCAAGGCTAGGCTGCAGGACATTTTTTCGCTTTATAGTTTCTAGCACATTCGTGTTCAGACTAGGAGTAAGGCCATAAGACCATATGGATTAGGCCCAAGCAAAAACCCCAGCTACTTGAGACACTTAGACTAAGCCTAAAATACGCAGATTACTCCTTAAGGATTGTTTTTATACTGTGCTTCCAAAATCTGCTGGCATTACAAAAAAATAAGCTGCAGGTCTCCTTAGGCTGAGTCATGGTGCTTTGGTGCAGGGCCCATGCATATCATGGGAATATTTCACCATTACTGCTCTGGTTTTCAGTGTATGACACCAAAACACCCACCTGATGACATCCTTTCAAGAGCAAAGGCAGCAATTTGCAGAATTCTGATTCTTTGGGGAACTGAGAAATAGCTGAGCTGACACCAAGTCCTGCAGTGTCCCTGTCACCTGCAGAGTCACCGCATCCTCACCACGGTAGCGGGCATTGTGACCAAGGTTCTATGTCAGAAGGGTTTGGCAGCCATGCGCCCCCTAGGGGATGGGGAGCCTGTCAGCCCCGGTCCTCTCACTGCCTGCTGTCCCTGCTGTCACCAGCCAGGCCTCTGAAAATTGGTCCAACCATGCCCAGACTTGGGGCCAATTTGGCCCAAAGTCTTGAAAAGGCAAGTCGGGAAGAAAGATATGGGACAGAGGGAGAAAGCGAAGGGAGCAGGAGAAAGGGAAGGAAGAATAGAAAGTAGTGTTGGGCTGCAGGAGTGAGATGGAGGATTGCAGGAAAAGAGGGAGGAAGTAGGAGAGTGATAGAAAAGGAAAGACGAGACATGCAGCTAGACGAGGGGTTAGTGAGAGAGGATGGGACAGAGAACAGGATGAGAAGGAAATAAGGCAAGGCAAGGACAGGCAAGGACAGGCAAAGCAAGGCTAGGCTGAAGGACATTTTTTCGCTTTATAGTTTCTAGCACATTCGTGTTCAGACTAGGAGTAAGGCCACAAAGACCGTATGGATTAGGCCCAAGCAAAAACCCCAGCTACTTGAGACACTTAGACTAAGCCTAAAATAAGCAGATCTCTCCATAAGGGTGGTTTTTATACTGTACTTCTACAATCTGCTGGCTGTACAAAAAAATAAGCTGCAGGTCTCCTTAGGCTGAGTCATGGTGCTTTGGTGCAGGGACCATGCATATCATGACAATATTTCACCATTTCTGCTCTGGTTTTCAGTGTATGACACCAAAACACGCACCTGATGACATCCTTTCAAGAGCAAAGGCAGCAATTTGCCGAATTCCGCTTCTTTGGGGAAGTGAGAAATTGCTGAGCTGACACCAAGTCCTGCAGTGTCCCTGTCACCTGCAGAGTCACCACATACTCGCCACGGTAGCGGGCATTGTGACAAAGGTTCTATGTCAGCTGGGTGTGGCCGCCAGGCACCCCCTAGGGGATGGGGAGCCTGTCAGCCCCGGGCCTGTCACTGCTTGCTGTCCCTGCTGCCACCAGCCAGGCTTCTGAAAATTGGTCAAACCATGCCCAGACATGGGGCCAATTTGGCCCAAAGTCTTGAAAAGGCAAGTCGGGAAGAAAGATATGGGACAGAGGGAGAAAGCGAAGGGAGCAGGAGAAAGGGAAGGAAGAATAAAAAGTAGTGTTGGGCTGCAGGAGTGAGATGGAGGAATTGCCATTAAAGAGGCAGGAAGAGGGAGAGTGATAGAAAAGGAAAGACGAGACATGCAGCCAGACGAGGGGTTAGTGAGAGGAGACTGGACAGAGAACAGAATGAGAAGGAAATAAGGCAAGGCAAGGACAGGCAAGGACATGCAAAGCAAGGCTAGGCTGCAGGACATTTTTTCGCTTTATAGTTTCTAGCACATTTATCTTCAGACTAGGAATAAGGCCATAAGACCGTATGGATTAGGCCCAAGCAAAAACCCCAGCTACTTGAGACACTCAGGATAAGCCTAAAATACGCAGATATCTCCATAAGGATGGTTTTTATACTGTGCTTCCACAATCTGCTGGCAGTACAAAAAAATAAGCTGCATATCTCCTTAGGCTGAGTCATGGTGCTTTGGTGCAGGGACCATGCATATCATGGGAATATTTCACCATTTCTGCTCTGGTTTTCAGTGTATGACACCAAAACACCGACCTTACGACATCCATTCAAGAGCAAAAGCAGCAATTTGCAGAATTCCGCTTCTTTGGGGAAGTGAGAAATTGCTGAGCTGACACCAAGTCCTGCTGTGTCCCTGTCACCTGCAGAATCACCGCATCCTCACCACGGTAGCAGGCATTGTGACAAAGGTTCTATGTCAGAAGGATTTGGCAGCCATGCGCCCCCTAGGGGATGGGGAGCCTGTCAGCCCCGGGCCTGTCACTGCCTGCTGTCCCTGCTGTCACCAGCCAGGGCTCTGAAAATTGGTCAAACCATGCCCAGACTTGGGGCCAATTTGGCCCAAAGTCTTGAAAATACAAGTCAGGACGAAAGATATGGGACAGAGGGAGAAAGAGAAGGGAGCAGGAGAAAGGGAAGGAAGAATAAAAAGTAGTGTTGGGCTGCAGGAGTGAGATGGAGGAACTGCCATTAAAGAGGCAGAAAGCAGGAGAGTGGGAGAAAAGGAAAGACGAGACATGCAGCCAGACAAGGGGTTAGTGAGAGAGGATGGGACAGAGAACAGGATGAGAAGGAAATAAGGCAAGGCAAGGACAGGCAAGGACAGGCAAAGCAAGGCTAGGCTGCAGGACATGTTTTTGCTATGTAGTTTCTAGCACATTCGTCTTCAGACTAGGAGTAAGGCCATAAGACCGTATGGATTAGGCCCAAGCAAAAACACCGGGTACTTGAGACACTTAGAATAAGCCTAAAATACGCAGATCTCCCCATAAGGATGGTTTTTATACTGTGCTTCCACAATCTGCTGGCAGTACAAAAAAATAAGCTGCAGATCTCTGAGGCTGAGTCATGGTGCTTTGTTGCAGGGCCATGCATATCATGGGAATATTTCACCATTTCTGCTCTGGTTTTCAGTGTATGACACCAAAACACCTACCTGATGACATCCTTTCAAGAGCAAAGGCAGCAATTTGCAGAATTCCGCTTCTTTGGGGAAGTGAGAAATAGCTGAGCTGACACCAAGTCCTGCAGTGTCCCTGTCACCTGCAGAGTCACCACATACTTGCCACGGTAGCAGGCATTGTGACAAAGGTTCTATGTCAGCTGGGTGTGGCAGCCAGGCGCCCCCTAGGGGATGGGGAGCCTGTCAGCCCCGGGCCTGTCACTGCCTGCTGTCCCTGCTGTCACCAGCCAGGCCTCTGAAAATTGGTCAAACCATGCCCAGACTTGGGGCCAATTTGGCCCAAAGTCTTGAAAAGACAAGTCAGGAAGAAAGATATGGGACAGAGGGAGAAAGCGAAGGGAGCAGGAGAAAGGGAAGGAAGAATAGAAAGTAGTGTCGGGCTGCAGGAGTGAGATGGAGGAATTGCAGGAAAAGAGGGAGGAAGTAGGAGAGTGATAGAAAAGGAAAGACGAGACATGCAGCCAGACGAGGGGTTAGTGAGAGGAGATTGGACAGAGAACAGGATGAGAAGGAAATAAGGGAAGGCAAGGACAGGCAAGGACAGGCAAAGCAAGGCTAGGCTGCAGGATATTTTTTCGCTTTATAGTTTCTAGCACATTCGTCCTCGGACTACGAGGAAAGCCATAAGACCGTATGGATTAGGCCCAAGCAAATACACCGGCTACTTGAGACACTTAGACTAAGCCTAAAATACGCAGATTACTCCATCAGGATTGTTTTTATACTGTGCTTCCACAATCTACTGGCAGTACAAAAAAATAAGCTGCAGATCTCCTTAGGCTGAGTCATGTTGCTTTGTTGCAGGCACCATGCATATCATGGGAATATTTCACCATTTCTGCTCTGGTTTTCAGAGTATGACACCAAAACACCCTCCTGATGATATCCTTTCAAGAGCAAAGGCAGCAACTTGCAGAATTCCGCTTCTTTGGGGAACTGAGAAATTGCTGAGCTGATACCAAGTCCTGCAGTGTCCCTGTCACCTGCAGAGTCACCACATACTCGCCACGGTAGCGGGCATTGTGACAAAGGTTCTATGTCAGCTGGGTGTGGCAGCCAGGCGCCCCCTAGGGGATGGGGAGCCTGTCAGCCCCAGGCCTGTCACTGCGTGCTGTCCCTGCTGTCACCAGCCAGGCCTCTGAAAATTGGTCAAACCATGAACAGACTTGGGGCCAATTTGGCCCAAAGTCTTGAAAAGACAAGTCGGGAAGAAAGATATGGGACAGAGGGAGAAAGCGAAGGGAGCAGGAGAAAGGGAAGGAAGAATAAAAAGTAGTGTTGGGCTGCAGGAGTGAGATGGAGGAATTGCAGGAAAAGAGGGAGGAAGTAGGAGAGTGAGAGAAAAGGAAAGACGAGACATGCAGCCAGACGAGGGATTAGTGAGAGAGGATGGGACAGAGAACAGGATGAGAAGGAAATAAGGCAAGGCAAGGACAGGCAAGGACAGGCAAGCAAGGCTAGGCTGCAGGACATTTTTTTGCTTTATAGTTTATAGCACATTCGTCTTCAGACTAGGAGTAAGGCCATAAGACCGTATGGATTAGGCCCAAGCAAAAACCCCAGCTACTTGAGACACTTAGACTAAGCCTAAAATACGCAGATTACTCCATAAGGATTGTTTTTTTACTGTGCTTCCACAATCTGCTGGCAGTACAAAAAAATAAGCTGCAGATCACCTTAGGCTGATTCATGGTGCTTTGTTGCAGGCACCATGCATATCATGACAATATTTCACCATTTCTGCTCTGGTTTTCAGAGTATGACACCAAAACACCCACCTGATGATATCCTTTCAAGAGCAAAGGCAGCAATTTGCAGAATTCCGCTTCTTTGGGGAAATGAGAAATTGCTGAGCTGACACCAAGTCCTGCAGTGTCCCTGTCACCTGCAGAGTCACCACATACTCGCCACGGTAGCGGGCATTGTGACAGAGGTTCTATGTCAGCTGGGTGTGGCAGCCAGGCACCCCCTAGGGGATGGGGAGCCTGTCAGCCCCGGGCCTGTCACTGCCTGCTGTCCCTGCTGTCACCAGCCAGGACTCTGAAAATTGGTCAAACCATGCCCAGACTTGGGGCCAATTTGGCCCAAAGTCTTGAAAAGACAAGTCGGGAAGAAAGATATGGGACAGAGGGAGAAAGCGAAGGGAGAAGGAGAAAGGGAAGGAAGAATAAAAAGTAGTGTTGGGCTGCAGGAGTGAGATGAAGGAATTGCAGGAAAAGAGGGAGGAAATAGGAGAGTGATAGAAAAGGAAAGACGAGACATGCAGCCAGACGAGGGATTAGTGAGAGAGGATGGGACAGAGAACAGGATGAGAAGGAAATAAGGCAAGGCAAGGACAGGCAAGGACAGGCAAAGCAAGGCTAGGCTGCAGGACATTTTTTTGCTTTATATTTTCTAGCACATTCGTCCTCGGACTACGAGGAAAGCCATGAGACCGAATGGATTAGGCCCAAGCAAATACACCGGCTACTTGAGACACTTAGACTAAGCCTAAAATACGCAGATTACTCCATAAGGATGGTTTTTATACTGTGCTTCCACAATCTGCTGGCAGTACAAAAAAATAAGCTGCAGATCTCCTTACGCTGAGTCATGGTGCTTTGTTGCAGGGACCATGCATATCATGGCAATATTTCACAATTTCTGCTCTGGTTTTCAGAGTATGACACCAAAACACCCTCCTGATGATATCCTTTCAAGAGCAAAGGCAGCAACTTGCAGAATTCCGCTTCTTTGGGGAAGTCAGAAATTGCTGAGCTGCCACCAAATCCTGCAGTGTCCCTGTCACCTGCAGAGTCACCACATACTCGCCACGGTAGCGGGCATTGTGACAAAGGTTCTATGTCAGCTGGGTGTGGCAGCCAGGCGCCCCCTAGGGGATGGGGAGCTTGTCAGCCCCGGGCCTGTCACTGCCTGCTGTCCCTGCTGTCACCAGCCAGGCCTCTGAATATTGGTCAAACCATGCCCAGACTTGGGGCCAGTTTGGCCCAAAGTCTTGAAAATACAAGTCAGGAAGAAAGATATGGGACAGAGCTAGAAAGCGAAGGGAGCAGGAGAAAGGGAAGGAAGAATAAAAAGTAGTGTTGGGCTGCAGGAGTGAGATGGAGGAACTGCCATTAAAGAGGCAGGAAGCAGGAGAGTGAGAGAAAAGGAAAGACGAGACATGCAGCCAGACAAGGGTTTAGTGAGAGAGGATGGGACAGAGAACAGGATGAGAAGGAAAGAAGGCAAGGCAAGGACAGGCAAGGACAGGCAAACCAAGGCTAGGCTGCAGGACATTTTTTTGCTTTATATTTTCTAGCACATTCGTCCTCGGACTACGAGGAAAGCCATGAGACCGAATGGATTAGGCCCAAGCAAATACACCGGCTACTTGAGACACTTAGACTAAGCCTAAAATACGCAGATTACTCCATCAGGATTGTTTTTATACTGTGCTTCCACAATCTGCTGGCAGTACAAAAAAATAAGCTGCAGATCTCCTTAGGCTGAGTCATGGTGCTTTGTTGCAGGCACCATGCATATCATGGGAATATTTCACCATTTCTGCTCTGGTTTTCAGAGTATGACACCAAAACACCCTCCTGATGATATCCTTTCAAGAGCAAAGGCAGCAAATTGCAGAATTCCGCTTCTTTGGGGAAGTGAGAAATTGCTGAGCTGCCACCAAGTCCTGCAGTGTCCCTGTCACCTGCAGAGTCACCACATACTCGCCACGGTAGCGGGCATTGTGACAAAGGTTCTATGTCAGCTGGGTGTGGCAGCCAGGCGCCCCCTAGGGGATGGGGAGCTTGTCAGCCCCGGGCCTGTCACTGCCTGCTGTCCCTGCTGTCACCAGCCAGGCCTCTGAAAATTGGTCAAACCATGACCAGACTTGGGGCCAATTTGGCCCAAAGTCTTGAAAAGACAAGTCGGGAAGAAAGATATGGGACAGAGGGAGAAAGCGAAGGGAGCAGGAGAAAGGGAAGGAAGAATAAAAAGTAGTGTTGGGCTGCAGGAGTGAGATGGAGGAACTGCCATTAAAGAGGCAGGAAGCAGGAGAGTGAGAGAAAAGGAAAGACGAGACATGCAGCCAGACAAGGGTTTAGTGAGAGAGGATGGGACAGAGAACAGGATGAGAAGGAAATAAGGCAAGGCAAGGACAGGCAAGGACAGGCAAAGCAAGGCTAGGCTGCAGGACATTTTTTTGCTTTATATTTTCTAGCACATTCATCTTCAGACTAGGAGTAAGACCATAAGACCGTATGGATTAGGCCCAAGCAAATACACCGGCTACTTGAGACACTTAGACTAAGCCTACAATACGCAGATTACTCCATAAGGATGGTTTTTATACTGTGCTTCCACAATCTGCTGGCAGTACAAAAAAATAAGCTGCAGATCTCTTAGGCTGAGTCATGGTGCTTTGTTGCAGGCACCATGCATATCATGGGAATATTTCACCATTTCTGCTCTGGTTTTCAGAGTATGACACGAAAACACCCTCCTGATGATATCCTTTCAAGAGCAAAGGCAGCAACTTGCAGAATTCCGCTTCTTTGGGGAAGTGAGAAATTGCTGAGCTGCCACCAAGTCCTGCAGTGTCCCTGTCACCTGCAGAGTCACCACATACTCGCCACGGTAGCGGGCATTGTGACAAAGGTTCTATGTCAGCTGGGTGTGGCAGCCAGGCGACCCCTAGGGGATGGGGAGCTTGTCAGCCCCGGGCCTGTCACTGCCTGCTGTCCCTGCTGTCACCAGCCAGGCCTCTGAAAATTGGTCAAACCATGCCCAGACTTGGGGCCAATTTGGCCCAAAGTCTTGAAAAGACAAGTCGGGAAGAAAGATATGGGACAGAGGGAGAAAGCGAAGGGAGAAGGAGAAAGGGAAGGAAGAATAAAAAGTAGTGTTGGGCTGCAGGAGTGAGATGGAGGAATTGCAGGAGAAGAGGGAGGAAGTAGGAGAGTGATAGAAAAGGAAAGACGAGACATGCAGCCAGAGGAAGGGTTAGTGAGAGAGGATGGGACAGAGAACAGGATGAGAAGGAAATAAGGCAAGGCAAGGACAGGCAAGGACAGGCAAAGCAAGGCTAGGCTGCAGGACATATTTTTGCTTTATATTTTCTAGCACATTCGTCCTCGGACTACGAGGAAAGCCATGAGACCGTATGGATTAGGCCCAAGCAAATACACCGGCTACTTGAGACACTTAGACTAAGCCTAAAATACGCAGATTACTCCATAAGGATTGTTTTCATACTGTGCTTCCACAATCTTCTGGCAGTACAAAAAAATAAGCTGCAGATCTCCTTAGGCTGACTCATGGTGCTTTGGTGCAGGGACCATGCATATCATGGGAATATTTCACCATTTCTGCTCTGGTTTTCAGAGTATGACACCAAAACACCCACCTGATGATATCCTTTCAAGAGCAGAGGCAGCAACTTGCAGAATTCCGCTTCTTTGGGGAAGTGAGAAATTGCTGAGCTGCCACCAAGTCCTGCAGTGTCCAGTCACCTGCAGAGTCACCACATACTTGCCACGGTAGCGGGCATTGTAACAAAGGTTCTATGTCAGCTGGGTGTGGCAGCCAGACGCCCCCTAGGGGATGGGGAGCCTATCAGCCCCGGGCCTGTCACTGCCTGCTGTCCCTGCTGTCACCAGCCAGGCCTCTGAAAATTGGTCAAACCATGACCAGACTTGGGGCCAATTTGGCCCAAAGTCTTGAAAAGACAAGTCGGGAAGAAAGATATGGGACAGAGGGAGAAAGCGAAGGGAGCAGGAGAAAGGGAAGGAAGAATAAAAAGTAGTGTTGGGCTGCAGGAGTGAGATGGAGGAATTGCAGGAAAAGAGGGAGGAAGTAGGAGAGTGATAGAAAAGGAAAGATGAGACATGCAGCCAGACGAGGGATTAGTGAGAGAGGATGGGACAGAGAACAGGATGAGAAGGAAATAAGGCAAGGCAAGGACAGGCAAGGACAGGCAAAGCAAGGCTAGGCTGCAGGACATTTTTTTGCTTTATATTTTCTAGCACATTCATCTTCAGACTAGGAGTAAGACCATAAGACCGTATGGATTAGGCCCAAGCAAATACACCGGCTACTTGAGACACTTAGACTAAGCCTAAAATACGCAGATTACTCCATAAGGATTGTTTTTATACTGTGCTTCCACAATCTGCTGGCAGTACAAAAACATAAGCTGCAGATCTCTTAGGCTGAGTCATGGTGCTTTGTTGCAGGCACCATGCATATCATGGGAATATTTCACCATTTCTGCTCTGGTTTTCAGAGTATGACACCAAAACACCCACCTGATGATATCCTTTCAAGAGCAGAGGCAGCAACTTGCAGAATTCCGCTTCTTTGGGGAAGTGAGAAATTGCTGAGCTGCCACCAAGTCCTGCAGTGTCCCTGTCACCTGCAGAGTCACCACATACTCGCCACGGTAGCGGGCATTGTGACAAAGGTTCTATGTCAGCTGGGTGTGGCAGCCAGGCGCCCCCTAGGGGATGGGGAGCCTGTCAGCCCCGGGCCTGTCACTGCCTGCTGTCCCTGCTGTCACCAGCCAGGCCTCTGAAAATTGGTCAAACCATGACCAGACTTGGGGCCAATTTGGCCCAAAGTCTTGAAAAGACAAGTCGGGAAGAAAGATATGGGACAGAGGGAGAAAGCGAAGGGAGCAGGAGAAAGGGAAGGAAGAATAAAAAGTAGTGTTGGGCTGCAGGAGTGAGATGGAGGAATTGCAGGAAAAGAGGGAGGAAGTAGGAGAGTGATAGAAAAGGAAAGACGAGACATGCAGTCAGACGAGGGATTAGTGAGAGAGGATGGGACAGAGAACAGGATGAGAAGGAAATAAGGCAAGGCAAGGACAGGCAAGGACAGGCAAAGCAAGGCTAGGCTGCAGGACATTTTTTTGCTTTATATTTTCTAGCACATTCGTCCTCGGACTACGAGGAAAGCCATGAGACCGTATGGATTAAGCCCAAGCAAATACACCGGCTACTTGAGACACTTAGACTAAGCCTAAAATACGCAGATTACTCCATAAGGATTGTTTTCATACTGTGCTTCCACAATCTTCTGGCAGTACAAAAAAATAAGCTGCAGATCTATTAGGCTGAGTCATGGTGCTTTGTTGCAGGGACCATGCATATCATGGGAATATTTCACCATTTCTGCTCTGGTTTTCAGAGTATGACACCAAAACACCCACCTGATGATATCCTTTCAAGAGCAGAGGCAGCAACTTGCAGAATTCCGCTTCTTTGGGAAAGTGAGAAATTGCTGAGCTGCCACCAAGTCCTGCAGTGTCCCTGTCACCTGCAGAGTCACCACATACTCGCCACGGTAGCGGGCATTGTGACAGAGGCTCTATGTCAGCTGGGTGTGGCAGCCAGGCGCCCCCTAGGGGATGGGGAGCTTGTCAGCCCCGGGCCTGTCACTGCCTGCTGTCCCTGCTGTCACCAGCCAGGACTCTGAAAATTGGTCAAACCATGCCCAGACTTGGGGCCAATTTGGCCCAAAGTCTTGAAAAGACAAGTCGGGAAGAAAGATATGGGACAGAGGGAGAAAGCGAAGGGAGAAGGAGAAAGGGAAGGAAGAATAAAAAGTAGTGTTGGGCTGCAGGAGTGAGATGAAGGAATTGCAGGAAAAGAGGGAGGAAATAGGAGAGTGATAGAAAAGGAAAGACGAGACATGCAGCCAGACGAGGGATTAGTGAGAGAGGATGGGACAGAGAACAGGATGAGAAGGAAATAAGGCAAGGCAAGGACAGGCAAGGACAGGCAAAGCAAGGCTAGGCTGCAGGACATTTTTTTGCTTTATATTTTCTAGCACATTCGTCCTCGGACTACGAGGAAAGCCATGAGACCGAATGGATTAGGCCCAAGCAAATACACCGGCTACTTGAGACACTTAGACTAAGCCTAAAATACGCAGATTACTCCATAAGGATGGTTTTTATACTGTGCTTCCACAATCTGCTGGCAGTACAAAAAAATAAGCTGCAGATCTCCTTACGCTGAGTCATGGTGCTTTGTTGCAGGGACCATGCATATCATGGCAATATTTCACAATTTCTGCTCTGGTTTTCAGAGTATGACACCAAAACACCCTCCTGATGATATCCTTTCAAGAGCAAAGGCAGCAACTTGCAGAATTCCGCTTCTTTGGGGAAGTCAGAAATTGCTGAGCTGCCACCAAATCCTGCAGTGTCCCTGTCACCTGCAGAGTCACCACATACTCGCCACGGTAGCGGGCATTGTGACAAAGGTTCTATGTCAGCTGGGTGTGGCAGCCAGGCGCCCCCTAGGGGATGGGGAGCTTGTCAGCCCCGGGCCTGTCACTGCCTGCTGTCCCTGCTGTCACCAGCCAGGCCTCTGAATATTGGTCAAACCATGCCCAGACTTGGGGCCAGTTTGGCCCAAAGTCTTGAAAATACAAGTCAGGAAGAAAGATATGGGACAGAGCTAGAAAGCGAAGGGAGCAGGAGAAAGGGAAGGAAGAATAAAAAGTAGTGTTGGGCTGCAGGAGTGAGATGGAGGAACTGCCATTAAAGAGGCAGGAAGCAGGAGAGTGAGAGAAAAGGAAAGACGAGACATGCAGCCAGACAAGGGTTTAGTGAGAGAGGATGGGACAGAGAACAGGATGAGAAGGAAAGAAGGCAAGGCAAGGACAGGCAAGGACAGGCAAACCAAGGCTAGGCTGCAGGACATTTTTTTGCTTTATATTTTCTAGCACATTCGTCCTCGGACTACGAGGAAAGCCATGAGACCGAATGGATTAGGCCCAAGCAAATACACCGGCTACTTGAGACACTTAGACTAAGCCTAAAATACGCAGATTACTCCATCAGGATTGTTTTTATACTGTGCTTCCACAATCTGCTGGCAGTACAAAAAAATAAGCTGCAGATCTCCTTAGGCTGAGTCATGGTGCTTTGTTGCAGGCACCATGCATATCATGGGAATATTTCACCATTTCTGCTCTGGTTTTCAGAGTATGACACGAAAACACCCTCCTGATGATATCCTTTCAAGAGCAAAGGCAGCAAATTGCAGAATTCCGCTTCTTTGGGGAAGTGAGAAATTGCTGAGCTGCCACCAAGTCCTGCAGTGTCCCTGTCACCTGCAGAGTCACCACATACTCGCCACGGTAGCGGGCATTGTGACAAAGGTTCTATGTCAGCTGGGTGTGGCAGCCAGGCGCCCCCTAGGGGATGGGGAGCTTGTCAGCCCCGGGCCTGTCACTGCCTGCTGTCCCTGCTGTCACCAGCCAGGCCTCTGAAAATTGGTCAAACCATGACCAGACTTGGGGCCAATTTGGCCCAAAGTCTTGAAAAGACAAGTCGGGAAGAAAGATATGGGACAGAGGGAGAAAGCGAAGGGAGCAGGAGAAAGGGAAGGAAGAATAAAAAGTAGTGTTGGGCTGCAGGAGTGAGATGGAGGAACTGCCATTAAAGAGGCAGGAAGCAGGAGAGTGAGAGAAAAGGAAAGACGAGACATGCAGCCAGACAAGGGTTTAGTGAGAGAGGATGGGACAGAGAACAGGATGAGAAGGAAATAAGGCAAGGCAAGGACAGGCAAGGACAGGCAAAGCAAGGCTAGGCTGCAGGACATTTTTTTGCTTTATATTTTCTAGCACATTCATCTTCAGACTAGGAGTAAGACCATAAGACCGTATGGATTAGGCCCAAGCAAATACACCGGCTACTTGAGACACTTAGACTAAGCCTACAATACGCAGATTACTCCATAAGGATGGTTTTTATACTGTGCTTCCACAATCTGCTGGCAGTACAAAAAAATAAGCTGCAGATCTCTTAGGCTGAGTCATGGTGCTTTGTTGCAGGCACCATGCATATCATGGGAATATTTCACCATTTCTGCTCTGGTTTTCAGAGTATGACACGAAAACACCCTCCTGATGATATCCTTTCAAGAGCAAAGGCAGCAACTTGCAGAATTCCGCTTCTTTGGGGAAGTGAGAAATTGCTGAGCTGCCACCAAGTCCTGCAGTGTCCCTGTCACCTGCAGAGTCACCACATACTCGCCACGGTAGCGGGCATTGTGACAAAGGTTCTATGTCAGCTGGGTGTGGCAGCCAGGCGACCCCTAGGGGATGGGGAGCTTGTCAGCCCCGGGCCTGTCACTGCCTGCTGTCCCTGCTGTCACCAGCCAGGCCTCTGAAAATTGGTCAAACCATGCCCAGACTTGGGGCCAATTTGGCCCAAAGTCTTGAAAAGACAAGTCGGGAAGAAAGATATGGGACAGAGGGAGAAAGCGAAGGGAGAAGGAGAAAGGGAAGGAAGAATAAAAAGTAGTGTTGGGCTGCAGGAGTGAGATGGAGGAATTGCAGGAGAAGAGGGAGGAAGTAGGAGAGTGATAGAAAAGGAAAGACGAGACATGCAGCCAGAGGAAGGGTTAGTGAGAGAGGATGGGACAGAGAACAGGATGAGAAGGAAATAAGGCAAGGCAAGGACAGGCAAGGACAGGCAAAGCAAGGCTAGGCTGCAGGACATATTTTTGCTTTATATTTTCTAGCACATTCGTCCTCGGACTACGAGGAAAGCCATGAGACCGTATGGATTAGGCCCAAGCAAATACACCGGCTACTTGAGACACTTAGACTAAGCCTAAAATACGCAGATTACTCCATAAGGATTGTTTTCATACTGTGCTTCCACAATCTTCTGGCAGTACAAAAAAATAAGCTGCAGATCTCCTTAGGCTGACTCATGGTGCTTTGGTGCAGGGACCATGCATATCATGGGAATATTTCACCATTTCTGCTCTGGTTTTCAGAGTATGACACCAAAACACCCACCTGATGATATCCTTTCAAGAGCAGAGGCAGCAACTTGCAGAATTCCGCTTCTTTGGGGAAGTGAGAAATTGCTGAGCTGCCACCAAGTCCTGCAGTGTCCAGTCACCTGCAGAGTCACCACATACTTGCCACGGTAGCGGGCATTGTAACAAAGGTTCTATGTCAGCTGGGTGTGGCAGCCAGACGCCCCCTAGGGGATGGGGAGCCTATCAGCCCCGGGCCTGTCACTGCCTGCTGTCCCTGCTGTCACCAGCCAGGCCTCTGAAAATTGGTCAAACCATGACCAGACTTGGGGCCAATTTGGCCCAAAGTCTTGAAAAGACAAGTCGGGAAGAAAGATATGGGACAGAGGGAGAAAGCGAAGGGAGCAGGAGAAAGGGAAGGAAGAATAAAAAGTAGTGTTGGGCTGCAGGAGTGAGATGGAGGAATTGCAGGAAAAGAGGGAGGAAGTAGGAGAGTGATAGAAAAGGAAAGATGAGACATGCAGCCAGACGAGGGATTAGTGAGAGAGGATGGGACAGAGAACAGGATGAGAAGGAAATAAGGCAAGGCAAGGACAGGCAAGGACAGGCAAAGCAAGGCTAGGCTGCAGGACATTTTTTTGCTTTATATTTTCTAGCACATTCATCTTCAGACTAGGAGTAAGACCATAAGACCGTATGGATTAGGCCCAAGCAAATACACCGGCTACTTGAGACACTTAGACTAAGCCTAAAATACGCAGATTACTCCATAAGGATTGTTTTTATACTGTGCTTCCACAATCTGCTGGCAGTACAAAAACATAAGCTGCAGATCTCTTAGGCTGAGTCATGGTGCTTTGTTGCAGGCACCATGCATATCATGGGAATATTTCACCATTTCTGCTCTGGTTTTCAGAGTATGACACCAAAACACCCACCTGATGATATCCTTTCAAGAGCAGAGGCAGCAACTTGCAGAATTCCGCTTCTTTGGGGAAGTGAGAAATTGCTGAGCTGCCACCAAGTCCTGCAGTGTCCCTGTCACCTGCAGAGTCACCACATACTCGCCACGGTAGCGGGCATTGTGACAAAGGTTCTATGTCAGCTGGGTGTGGCAGCCAGGCGCCCCCTAGGGGATGGGGAGCCTGTCAGCCCCGGGCCTGTCACTGCCTGCTGTCCCTGCTGTCACCAGCCAGGCCTCTGAAAATTGGTCAAACCATGACCAGACTTGGGGCCAATTTGGCCCAAAGTCTTGAAAAGACAAGTCGGGAAGAAAGATATGGGACAGAGGGAGAAAGCGAAGGGAGCAGGAGAAAGGGAAGGAAGAATAAAAAGTAGTGTTGGGCTGCAGGAGTGAGATGGAGGAATTGCAGGAAAAGAGGGAGGAAGTAGGAGAGTGATAGAAAAGGAAAGACGAGACATGCAGTCAGACGAGGGATTAGTGAGAGAGGATGGGACAGAGAACAGGATGAGAAGGAAATAAGGCAAGGCAAGGACAGGCAAGGACAGGCAAAGCAAGGCTAGGCTGCAGGACATTTTTTTGCTTTATATTTTCTAGCACATTCGTCCTCGGACTACGAGGAAAGCCATGAGACCGTATGGATTAAGCCCAAGCAAATACACCGGCTACTTGAGACACTTAGACTAAGCCTAAAATACGCAGATTACTCCATAAGGATTGTTTTCATACTGTGCTTCCACAATCTTCTGGCAGTACAAAAAAATAAGCTGCAGATCTATTAGGCTGAGTCATGGTGCTTTGTTGCAGGGACCATGCATATCATGGGAATATTTCACCATTTCTGCTCTGGTTTTCAGAGTATGACACCAAAACACCCACCTGATGATATCCTTTCAAGAGCAGAGGCAGCAACTTGCAGAATTCCGCTTCTTTGGGAAAGTGAGAAATTGCTGAGCTGCCACCAAGTCCTGCAGTGTCCCTGTCACCTGCAGAGTCACCACATACTCGCCACGGTAGCGGGCATTGTGACAGAGGCTCTATGTCAGCTGGGTGTGGCAGCCAGGCGCCCCCTAGGGGATGGGGAGCTTGTCAGCCCCGGGCCTGTCACTGCCTGCTGTCCCTGCTGTCACCAGCCAGGACTCTGAAAATTGGTCAAACCATGCCCAGACTTGGGGCCAATTTGGCCCAAAGTCTTGAAAAGACAAGTCGGGAAGAAAGATATGGGACAGAGGGAGAAAGCGAAGGGAGAAGGAGAAAGGGAAGGAAGAATAAAAAGTAGTGTTGGGCTGCAGGAGTGAGATGAAGGAATTGCAGGAAAAGAGGGAGGAAATAGGAGAGTGATAGAAAAGGAAAGACGAGACATGCAGCCAGACGAGGGATTAGTGAGAGAGGATGGGACAGAGAACAGGATGAGAAGGAAATAAGGCAAGGCAAGGACAGGCAAGGACAGGCAAAGCAAGGCTAGGCTGCAGGACATTTTTTTGCTTTATATTTTCTAGCACATTCGTCCTCGGACTACGAGGAAAGCCATGAGACCGAATGGATTAGGCCCAAGCAAATACACCGGCTACTTGAGACACTTAGACTAAGCCTAAAATACGCAGATTACTCCATAAGGATGGTTTTTATACTGTGCTTCCACAATCTGCTGGCAGTACAAAAAAATAAGCTGCAGATCTCCTTACGCTGAGTCATGGTGCTTTGTTGCAGGGACCATGCATATCATGGCAATATTTCACAATTTCTGCTCTGGTTTTCAGAGTATGACACCAAAACACCCTCCTGATGATATCCTTTCAAGAGCAAAGGCAGCAACTTGCAGAATTCCGCTTCTTTGGGGAAGTCAGAAATTGCTGAGCTGCCACCAAATCCTGCAGTGTCCCTGTCACCTGCAGAGTCACCACATACTCGCCACGGTAGCGGGCATTGTGACAAAGGTTCTATGTCAGCTGGGTGTGGCAGCCAGGCGCCCCCTAGGGGATGGGGAGCTTGTCAGCCCCGGGCCTGTCACTGCCTGCTGTCCCTGCTGTCACCAGCCAGGCCTCTGAATATTGGTCAAACCATGCCCAGACTTGGGGCCAGTTTGGCCCAAAGTCTTGAAAATACAAGTCAGGAAGAAAGATATGGGACAGAGCTAGAAAGCGAAGGGAGCAGGAGAAAGGGAAGGAAGAATAAAAAGTAGTGTTGGGCTGCAGGAGTGAGATGGAGGAACTGCCATTAAAGAGGCAGGAAGCAGGAGAGTGAGAGAAAAGGAAAGACGAGACATGCAGCCAGACAAGGGTTTAGTGAGAGAGGATGGGACAGAGAACAGGATGAGAAGGAAAGAAGGCAAGGCAAGGACAGGCAAGGACAGGCAAACCAAGGCTAGGCTGCAGGACATTTTTTTGCTTTATATTTTCTAGCACATTCGTCCTCGGACTACGAGGAAAGCCATGAGACCGAATGGATTAGGCCCAAGCAAATACACCGGCTACTTGAGACACTTAGACTAAGCCTAAAATACGCAGATTACTCCATCAGGATTGTTTTTATACTGTGCTTCCACAATCTGCTGGCAGTACAAAAAAATAAGCTGCAGATCTCCTTAGGCTGAGTCATGGTGCTTTGTTGCAGGCACCATGCATATCATGGGAATATTTCACCATTTCTGCTCTGGTTTTCAGAGTATGACACCAAAACACCCTCCTGATGATATCCTTTCAAGAGCAAAGGCAGCAAATTGCAGAATTCCGCTTCTTTGGGGAAGTGAGAAATTGCTGAGCTGCCACCAAGTCCTGCAGTGTCCCTGTCACCTGCAGAGTCACCACATACTCGCCACGGTAGCGGGCATTGTGACAAAGGTTCTATGTCAGCTGGGTGTGGCAGCCAGGCGCCCCCTAGGGGATGGGGAGCTTGTCAGCCCCGGGCCTGTCACTGCCTGCTGTCCCTGCTGTCACCAGCCAGGCCTCTGAAAATTGGTCAAACCATGACCAGACTTGGGGCCAATTTGGCCCAAAGTCTTGAAAAGACAAGTCGGGAAGAAAGATATGGGACAGAGGGAGAAAGCGAAGGGAGCAGGAGAAAGGGAAGGAAGAATAAAAAGTAGTGTTGGGCTGCAGGAGTGAGATGGAGGAACTGCCATTAAAGAGGCAGGAAGCAGGAGAGTGAGAGAAAAGGAAAGACGAGACATGCAGCCAGACAAGGGTTTAGTGAGAGAGGATGGGACAGAGAACAGGATGAGAAGGAAATAAGGCAAGGCAAGGACAGGCAAGGACAGGCAAAGCAAGGCTAGGCTGCAGGACATTTTTTTGCTTTATATTTTCTAGCACATTCATCTTCAGACTAGGAGTAAGACCATAAGACCGTATGGATTAGGCCCAAGCAAATACACCGGCTACTTGAGACACTTAGACTAAGCCTACAATACGCAGATTACTCCATAAGGATGGTTTTTATACTGTGCTTCCACAATCTGCTGGCAGTACAAAAAAATAAGCTGCAGATCTCTTAGGCTGAGTCATGGTGCTTTGTTGCAGGCACCATGCATATCATGGGAATATTTCACCATTTCTGCTCTGGTTTTCAGAGTATGACACGAAAACACCCTCCTGATGATATCCTTTCAAGAGCAAAGGCAGCAACTTGCAGAATTCCGCTTCTTTGGGGAAGTGAGAAATTGCTGAGCTGCCACCAAGTCCTGCAGTGTCCCTGTCACCTGCAGAGTCACCACATACTCGCCACGGTAGCGGGCATTGTGACAAAGGTTCTATGTCAGCTGGGTGTGGCAGCCAGGCGACCCCTAGGGGATGGGGAGCTTGTCAGCCCCGGGCCTGTCACTGCCTGCTGTCCCTGCTGTCACCAGCCAGGCCTCTGAAAATTGGTCAAACCATGCCCAGACTTGGGGCCAATTTGGCCCAAAGTCTTGAAAAGACAAGTCGGGAAGAAAGATATGGGACAGAGGGAGAAAGCGAAGGGAGAAGGAGAAAGGGAAGGAAGAATAAAAAGTAGTGTTGGGCTGCAGGAGTGAGATGGAGGAATTGCAGGAGAAGAGGGAGGAAGTAGGAGAGTGATAGAAAAGGAAAGACGAGACATGCAGCCAGAGGAAGGGTTAGTGAGAGAGGATGGGACAGAGAACAGGATGAGAAGGAAATAAGGCAAGGCAAGGACAGGCAAGGACAGGCAAAGCAAGGCTAGGCTGCAGGACATATTTTTGCTTTATATTTTCTAGCACATTCGTCCTCGGACTACGAGGAAAGCCATGAGACCGTATGGATTAGGCCCAAGCAAATACACCGGCTACTTGAGACACTTAGACTAAGCCTAAAATACGCAGATTACTCCATAAGGATTGTTTTCATACTGTGCTTCCACAATCTTCTGGCAGTACAAAAAAATAAGCTGCAGATCTCCTTAGGCTGACTCATGGTGCTTTGGTGCAGGGACCATGCATATCATGGGAATATTTCACCATTTCTGCTCTGGTTTTCAGAGTATGACACCAAAACACCCACCTGATGATATCCTTTCAAGAGCAGAGGCAGCAACTTGCAGAATTCCGCTTCTTTGGGGAAGTGAGAAATTGCTGAGCTGCCACCAAGTCCTGCAGTGTCCAGTCACCTGCAGAGTCACCACATACTTGCCACGGTAGCGGGCATTGTAACAAAGGTTCTATGTCAGCTGGGTGTGGCAGCCAGACGCCCCCTAGGGGATGGGGAGCCTATCAGCCCCGGGCCTGTCACTGCCTGCTGTCCCTGCTGTCACCAGCCAGGCCTCTGAAAATTGGTCAAACCATGACCAGACTTGGGGCCAATTTGGCCCAAAGTCTTGAAAAGACAAGTCGGGAAGAAAGATATGGGACAGAGGGAGAAAGCGAAGGGAGCAGGAGAAAGGGAAGGAAGAATAAAAAGTAGTGTTGGGCTGCAGGAGTGAGATGGAGGAATTGCAGGAAAAGAGGGAGGAAGTAGGAGAGTGATAGAAAAGGAAAGATGAGACATGCAGCCAGACGAGGGATTAGTGAGAGAGGATGGGACAGAGAACAGGATGAGAAGGAAATAAGGCAAGGCAAGGACAGGCAAGGACAGGCAAAGCAAGGCTAGGCTGCAGGACATTTTTTTGCTTTATATTTTCTAGCACATTCATCTTCAGACTAGGAGTAAGACCATAAGACCGTATGGATTAGGCCCAAGCAAATACACCGGCTACTTGAGACACTTAGACTAAGCCTAAAATACGCAGATTACTCCATAAGGATTGTTTTTATACTGTGCTTCCACAATCTGCTGGCAGTACAAAAACATAAGCTGCAGATCTCTTAGGCTGAGTCATGGTGCTTTGTTGCAGGCACCATGCATATCATGGGAATATTTCACCATTTCTGCTCTGGTTTTCAGAGTATGACACCAAAACACCCACCTGATGATATCCTTTCAAGAGCAGAGGCAGCAACTTGCAGAATTCCGCTTCTTTGGGGAAGTGAGAAATTGCTGAGCTGCCACCAAGTCCTGCAGTGTCCCTGTCACCTGCAGAGTCACCACATACTCGCCACGGTAGCGGGCATTGTGACAAAGGTTCTATGTCAGCTGGGTGTGGCAGCCAGGCGCCCCCTAGGGGATGGGGAGCCTGTCAGCCCCGGGCCTGTCACTGCCTGCTGTCCCTGCTGTCACCAGCCAGGCCTCTGAAAATTGGTCAAACCATGACCAGACTTGGGGCCAATTTGGCCCAAAGTCTTGAAAAGACAAGTCGGGAAGAAAGATATGGGACAGAGGGAGAAAGCGAAGGGAGCAGGAGAAAGGGAAGGAAGAATAAAAAGTAGTGTTGGGCTGCAGGAGTGAGATGGAGGAATTGCAGGAAAAGAGGGAGGAAGTAGGAGAGTGATAGAAAAGGAAAGACGAGACATGCAGTCAGACGAGGGATTAGTGAGAGAGGATGGGACAGAGAACAGGATGAGAAGGAAATAAGGCAAGGCAAGGACAGGCAAGGACAGGCAAAGCAAGGCTAGGCTGCAGGACATTTTTTTGCTTTATATTTTCTAGCACATTCGTCCTCGGACTACGAGGAAAGCCATGAGACCGTATGGATTAAGCCCAAGCAAATACACCGGCTACTTGAGACACTTAGACTAAGCCTAAAATACGCAGATTACTCCATAAGGATTGTTTTCATACTGTGCTTCCACAATCTTCTGGCAGTACAAAAAAATAAGCTGCAGATCTATTAGGCTGAGTCATGGTGCTTTGTTGCAGGGACCATGCATATCATGGGAATATTTCACCATTTCTGCTCTGGTTTTCAGAGTATGACACCAAAACACCCACCTGATGATATCCTTTCAAGAGCAGAGGCAGCAACTTGCAGAATTCCGCTTCTTTGGGAAAGTGAGAAATTGCTGAGCTGCCACCAAGTCCTGCAGTGTCCCTGTCACCTGCAGAGTCACCACATACTCGCCACGGTAGCGGGCATTGTGACAGAGGCTCTATGTCAGCTGGGTGTGGCAGCCAGGCGCCCCCTAGGGGATGGGTAGCCTGTCAGCCCTGGCCTCTCACTGCCGGCTGTCCCTGTTTTCACCAGTCAGGCCTCTGAAAACTTTTCAAACCATGTCCATATGTGGGGCCTATTTGGCCCAATGTCTCCAACAGACAAGTCGGGAAGAAAGATATGGGACAGAGGGAGAAAGCGAAGGGAGCAGGAGAAAGGGAAAGAAGAATAAAAAGTAGTGTTGGGCTGCAGAAGTGAGATGGAGGAATTGCAAGAAAAGAGTCAGGAAGCAGAGGAGTGAGATTAAAGGGAAGAAGAGACATGCAGCCAGACGAGGGGTTATTGAGAGAGGATGGGACAGAGAACAGGATGAGAAGGAAATAAGGCAAGGCAAGGACAGGCAAGGACAGGCCAAGCTGCAGGACATTTATTTGCTTTGTAGTTTCTAGCACATTCGTCTTCAGACTAGGAGGAAAGCTATAAGACCGTATGGATTAGGCCCAAGCATAGACCCCAGCTACTTGAGACACTTAGACTAAGCCAAAAATACGCAGATCTCTCCATAAGGTTGGTTTTTATACTGTACTTCCACAATCTGCTGGCAGTACAAAAAAATAAACTGCAGATCTCCTTAGGCTGAGTCATGCTGCTTTGTTGCAGTGTCCCTGTCACCCGCAGAGTCACCGCATCCTCGCCACGCTAGCAGGCATTGTGACAAAGGTTCTATGTCATTTGGGTGTGGCAGCCAAGCGCCCCCTACGGGATGGGGAGCCTGTCAGCCCCGGGCCTGTCACTGCCTGCTGGCCCTGCTGTCACCAGCCAGGCCTCTGAAAACTTGTCAAACCATGCCCACACTTGGGGCCAATTTGGCCCAAAGTCTCCAACAGAGAAGTCGAGAGGAAAGATATGGGACAGAGGGAGAAAGCGAAGGGAGCAGGAGAAAGGGAAGGAAGAACAAAAAGTAGTGTTGGGCTGCAGGATTGAAATGGAGGAATTGCAAGAAAAGAGGCAGGAAGCAGGAGAGTGAGAGAAAAGGAATGTAGAGACATGCAGCCAGACGAGGGTTTAACGAGAGAGAATGGGACAGAGAACAGGATGAGAAGGAAATAAGGCAAGGCAAGGACAGGCAAGGACAGGCAAGGCAAGCCTAGGCTGCAAGACATTTTTTGGCACATTCTTCTTCAGACTAGGAGGAAAGCCATAAAACCGTATGGATTAGGCCCAAGCAAAAACCCCAGCTGCTTGAGACATTTAGACTAAGCCTAAAATACGAAGATCTCTCCATAAGAATGGTTTTTATACTGTACTTCCACAATCTGCAGGCAGTACAAAAAAATAAGCTGCAGGTCTCCTTAGGCTGAGTCATGGTGCTTTGGGGCGGGGATCATGCATATTATGGGCATATTTCACTATTACTGGTCTGGTTTTCAGCGTATTACACCGAAACACCCACCTGATGACATCTTTTCAAGAGCAAAGTGTCGCGGTTGAGGCGTACAAACGACATGGACCAAGTTCTTTCAAGATGAAAGTAATAGATGCCATTTATTGCTACAAGTGCATTTTTATGCAATTCTACCAGTTCATGTGTCTTTTCAATATTGGTTACAAGTTTCAGCACTGACATCTCATTGGTTAATTTTTCTATCATCCATGTTATTCTTCTATCCCCTTCTTTCTCACGGGTACATCTCTCCTCTCTCCGGATACTCCTTTACTCCCATCCTTCTCAAGGGTAAATCTTAATATCTCAAGGCTGATCTCTACTCTCATATTTTCTGTCAAGGATTCCACAGACCCGCTGCAGTTTCCCACAATTCCCCCTTTTTTTATTTTTGCTAAAAATGCTGCCCTCATTGTCCACTGCAGGGCCCTTTGCAGCAGAGAAATCATGCATGGCAACATTAGTAACACAACCACAACAACCATCAAAATGATCAGTCCTGTTTTCACTACTGATAACAACCATCCTAGAAACCCTCAACCACTAATCAATTTATTTAACAAATCCCATCGAAGTCTTCACACCCATGTCCTTGAGCGAATAACAAAAAATCTATCGCGACCCCACTCTGCCATGTGGCATGTCTTACAGAATGTACATCTAGAAAAAGTCCACTTAAAGCCTTTTAAGTTCTGTTAGTTTGCTTAACTAGTCAGCATCCTAATTTTCTAAAATATTTAAAGCTTTTAGCTGTGCCAACACCAGATACAAGAGATTCTAAAACCCTTAACCTTGAACCCCAAAAATCTACATTATCATCACATTTTGACTCATATACACGCAAAAAGTGTTTTTCTCGTCTTGCTCTTCTGTGATCTATTATCTATTATACATTGGGCGTTAAGAGAGTTAATAGTCCCAAAATACACAGTCCTTCAACAGCATTAGAAGGAATTCCTGGTCAGGCTCTATCTCCACAGATCAAGAATACACCATACAGGAGGTTTTGGGGTCGCTGTTCCCACATTATCAGTGACATCCCTTGGATTCTTCTGCGAGCCATTACACCATTGAGTTTCATTTCTATAGTCACCAAAGGTAGAATTAACATTTTGCAGTTTTATTCATTCATTTTCTCGTATATTGTTCTGACACTTTTCACAAACCAGGTTGATACAAGTGTCCATGGGCATAGATGCCAGCAATTCCAGTTCCTGTGGTTCAATGTCTATTTCCGGGAGACAGTTAATCCAAAGTGCCATGTTAGTATTATTACAGTTTGTTGCAATGCCTCTGCACCAACCTCTATTTTGAAACAGTTGTGTGATGCTGCTGTAGTCATCAAGGGGGATGCCAACCAAGCATGTGTGGAACGGGTTTTCCAGAGATGCCATAGCTAGGCATATGGAGTCCTGGTCAGTCATGTTGGTTAAAGTACTCCACATGTTAGTCTTTGTCTGTGCGGGCATCCAAAACACAGCAGCTGCAACAATCATTGTCAGGAAGATAACACAGGTTTCACATTTCGTGCTGGCAACCATTGCGGCCCTTGATCTGTAAAGACATAAGCATAGCCTCTCCCCCAGGTTATCAATTGATGTGGCCTTTTCCATTGACCATTAACTAG
This sequence comes from Columba livia, assembly GCF_036013475.1. Taxonomy (NCBI): domain Eukaryota; kingdom Metazoa; phylum Chordata; class Aves; order Columbiformes; family Columbidae; genus Columba; species Columba livia. Next base: position 939,920 of record NW_027043009.1, on the reverse strand, counting down.
TGATTTGGCCATAACTAATGTAGGTTCTTTCTGATTTAGCATGGTTTTGGGTCACACTTGCAAAGTATTTCATCACATACAATGCTTTTGACAATAGGTGTTGTGGTGTTTTCCCTACTTCTCCCCCCTTTTTGTTTAAAAAAGAACAGAACCAAAACAAAAAACACAGTTCAGAAGGAGATACGTGCATTGGACCTTGACTACGTACTCAGAATCACAAATCAAATTTAGAGGTTCCTCCTTAAAAAGCTCTAAGTAATGTAAAGCTGTGTCAAGTTCTGCTAATTGGGTTGAACCTTCAATAATTTTTACAGAATGATGCCAATTGTTATCTTCACACCAAACCACTACAGCTTTATGGGACTTCCCAGAACCAGCAACAAAAACTTTGCAAGTATGTAGGATCAGACCAAATACAAGTATGGCCTATGACCTGATGTGAAAGACTTGCAGGTTCTGCAGCAATTTACATTTTACATTTATGCATGCCAAAAGCTGTGCTGTTAAGAAAACCAGCTAGTGCAATTTACAAAGACATAGATTACAAATAAAATTAAAAAATCAGAATTACATTTCACAAATGGTACATATATGACAAAAGGATCATGGCCTATTGAAACTTAAATTCATTCCCTGCTTTTCTTGATCAGAGTAAAAAGCAGTATATCAGTCTGCTAGCAATCTCATCATACTGTTCCACAATAGCCACAGGTTGTTTCTATGTTGTAGCTATAAATAGACAAATCTGCAAGTCCAATTGAATGCAGTCAGCCTGTAAAGTTGTCATAAATTTATTCCTCAAAGTTTCCAACTCCATTTTGGCTGTCATATTTATTGGATATTGTTTTCCCTTACCAGATCGAAGTCCTGTTTCAGATCAATCAGTGTAGTATTTGCTTTATCGAAACATTGGCTGTTAATACTAGTGGAAATACAGCATTTGAAATTTCCTTGGAGATTTCTCACTTGCAGCAAGCAGATATGCGCCATCCAAGCAGCTTCTTGTAGGCCATGCAACTAAACAGAATTCTCAGAAAACGTTATTTGAGCTTACAATTTACTTAACAAATCTTAACCTAAGAGAAGTATAGGAGTTTCTAACAACTATAAGAATTCATGTATTTAAACTTTGTTCCAAATATGGCATTCTATTGGTCTCAAAAAACGGCCTTTCTTTCATTCTCTCTCATGACCTCAAAAACTAGCACAGTGAATTTACTAAGAAGTCACTTACAACTAATTACCACAGAATAAGTCTATTAACAAATTTTTGGTTTAGTTTTCCAGTTTCATTAGAACTATGGGTCTGCTAAGGATGCCTTTAAACTTCACCCTCGGACTGCTCCATTCAGTATTACATCGCTGCAGTGGCGGGGAGAGAGAACCCCCCCTTTCACTGCTTTAAAAGCAGGCAGCCAGATTTTTCCAGTTGTTTTTTCTTTCTGTGCAGTGTAGATATAACCAAGGTCACGCAGCTGGCATACTGGCTGGTATGAAGTAGGAGGTTCTGGGAAACTTCTCAGTTACAATGAGCTGCACACAGGCCTGGGATATTTTGCTCTTTTGTTTACCCATTTCATTCCAACTACAAATTTCAAGTAGCTCAGAAATAGTTACATTCCTTAGCTTCATTTACGTTTTACAATTTAGAGGTGTCAAAAAACAGTATAAACCAGTATAATAAACATAAATCCATTAGTCTATTTTCCTAGATCCAAATCAGTTAATATTCTAGCAATTTTTAAATACAACCTCTTCCAAATTCACAGCTATCATAGCATTTTAACAATTTAAATGCTTTTCTAACAATATAAGCGATTACTTTAATGTGTAAGGATGCATCCTAAGGGGGAGCAAGGTGGCATTTTAGCAGTGGAACCGGTTCACATTTTGTAATTATCTCCCCAAACAAGATTCTTTTGGTACCAAATATGAATATGCAAACTAAAATACTGAGCTCAGATGTGAAAACCATATACCAAGTTCAAATAAGCAGATGGATCACAGTTACACCAATTTAAGACAATATCTCAATTTTTTGCATTGCACCTTTGGGCTGCCTACTGCTCAGCCAGGTGGAGGTACCTCTGGGTCTCCCTGACAAAAAAAGTCAGTGCGCACTGGAGCCCCATCGGCCTCCGCAGCGAGCTGGACTGGGCAAGGCCTTTTTTGTTTTATTTTGTTTTGTTTTAGTGTCTCATCTGGTGCGCCACAGCTGTTATGCCAAAACCAGGATTCTTTACATGATGTGCATACGGAAAAACCAAATCCAGCACACCGAGATGAGACACAGCCTGTCACAGAGTTGCGCAAGTCTGAATGCCGGAATAAAGGTAGCATGCTAGAGAAAAGAAAAAAAAATAACAGCTACTACACACAAAATTTTACCATCACATTCACGCAGTAAAGAACTAAATTACTTATGATCTTCTGTATTATCACAAAACACACATTTTGAATCAACGGATTCTCATAATTTAACAGACTGTAAACTTATCGTACCATATAATAAAGACCTACCAAAATTACAACATGCTTAAACCGATACCCACAAAGAAAACAGGTTAATGAGGGAAGCATCTTGCAGACTTCAGCAAGTTTACTGTGACATGTGTGTTATCAGTTAACTCTCTCTCAGCTTGTTGACGTTCAAATCGTTCCAGCTGTAAAACTGTCTGTAATGATCTAATGATCTCTTGTAGAGATTTATTTTGTCCTGCTCTTCTCATCTTAAAAACAACATTAATTGCAACAAAATTCTATTCTCCGGACACTTTTCCCAATCATTTAACGTAAACAGCAGCGAACACTGATTTCAGTATTTAACAAGATCTTCCTTCCTCATAATTCCGAGTGCTTTCCTAAGTTTTAAAACACCTCCCAATACTGATTTTTCAGGAACACAACTGAAAACAATTATTCCTGACCCCGTCTTGCAAGTAAAACCTTGAGAATGGGGAGGGAGGGGGAGAAAACACAGGGTGCTTGCAGCACGACTGGGAAAAATGGGGACAGAGTTTTACGGCGCACTGAAAAACAACTAGTAAAACAATTAACTCACATTCCTGACAAGCTGCTTGATTTTCAGAGAGGCAACACACAGAAGCACATAATATGTACTGTAAAACTTGCAGATAACACATCGGTAGCAAGCATTAGCATTCTCTACTGCTAATTTCAACATTAGTGCTTCCTTAACTTCTAAGTTTTCAACCTGCTTATTGATGGCCTCTTGAAGATGGTCAATAAATTGCATGTAATTCTCACTGGGACCCTGATCAATAGTTGCAATTGATTTGGCTGCATTGTTGGTTTCAGGCACCTTTATCATAGCTTGATATGCGAGGTCTGGTGACTGCCTCAGGATTTCAGAAAGTTATCGTGCCTGTAGTTGTGGTGTGTCAATTAGTGTCTCTTCCAGAAACACACGGGGTCCCGTGGTTTAACTGTAACTGAAAATGGGGGTAAATCCCAGCTTTTTGGTAAGTTCAGTTTACGCTCTGAAACTCCACCCCCACCCTCAGGAATTCGCTTTTTAGCAGTGTGGGAGGGAGGCGGGGGCAGGTTGGGGGGACCCAAATCCATAGGAATTACGTTATTTGGCTCAGTCTGGCTCACCACGGGGGGTCCTCCCCACCTAAATCTCCAGGCAAGGGGGGATAGGAAAAAAAATGTCCATTTTTTTCTTCCGCAACTGATAGCGGCGGGGCAGAGGGTTGAACTGTGATCAATGGCGGTGACGCAGACGGCGGAACCGCGGTTGATGATGGTAGAGGAGAGGTTCGAGCCGTGATTGATGACAGCGGAGCGGTCGGCCGAACGCATTGCTCCGACCGGTGTTTCGAGGGCCCCTCCCGAGATCGCACATAACCCAACGCTGTTTTTTCATGTGAGTCTTTCATAGCTTTTATCTGATCTCGGGGCCACACACATGTATATGAGTCTTCCATAATTTTTTTCTGATCTCGGAGCCACACATACATATGCTCCTTCTTTACTCCTTTTAACTTTCCAAGAAAGTGCTGCGGATCCTTATCCGTGTCAGATAATACGGACTTGGGTGGTTTTGACGAATCCTTAGTAACAGGGGAGGTTGGAGTAGTACTTAATCTTGCCTTTTCCTCCGAATCTGGCCCAGGAGAGCCAGGAAGACCATCCCCCTCCGCCGCCTCTGCCTGTTGCTGTTTTAACTCTTTCAGAGTATCTGATAACAAGCACCACGTCGTTAACAGTTCAGATGCTTCCTTGGACCCTTTAGTAGCACTGTCAAGCAGTTTATCCCCCAAGTCCATCCATTGTGACACACTAAATGCTGTCACAGGATTAACCTCTATACCTTGTGCTTTGCCCCATAGTAAAATTTTTCTTAAAGTCAGTTCTGGAAGGCTAACACCCTGCTTCTTCAGAAGCAGCTTCCATGTAGATAATATAGTACCCTCTTCTTTAGATAAGTTTCACCCCCCCTGTTCCCGGTAGCTCACCTGCTCCCTAGCGAGGTGTCTTTTCAACGTTCCGGACCTTCGGCAGCTCTCCTCGGCTGCTCTTATCAGCTGTACCGGGCTCCGTCTCCACAGCTCTTCTCCGGCTGTTCACAGCTTCATGCTGTCACCTTGTCATGCAAGATCCTCTTCAGGCAGGATCACGTCGGGGTCACCATATTTCGCGGTTGAGACAGACAAATGACATGGACCAAGTTCTTTCAAGATGAAAGAAATGGAGTGCCATTTATTGCTACAAGTGCATTTTTATACAATTCAATCAGTTCATGTGTCTTTTCACTATTGGTTACAAGTTACAGCACTAACATCTCATTGGTTAATTTTTCTATCATCCATGTTATTCTTCTATCCCTTTCTCTCTCACGGGTACATCTCTCCTCTCTCCGCATACTCCTTTACTCCTATCCTTCTCAAGGGCAAATCTTAATATCTCAAGGCTGATCTCTAGTTTCATATTTTCTGTCAAGGATTCCACATACCCGCTGCAGTTTCCCACAACACACACACTGTCTAATTGGTTTTGTGACACACACACGCTGGCCAATGGTGTTTGTGACACACACGGTGTCAAATGGGGTTTGTGACACACACGGTGTCAAATGGGGTTTGCGACACACACACACTGTCGAGGGGGGTTTGTGACACACACGCTGTCCAATGGGGTTCGTGACACACACAATGTCCAATGGGTTTTGTGACACGCACGCTGTCCAATGGGGATTGTAACACACACACGCTGTCTATTGGTGTTTGTGACACGCATACTGTCCAATGGGGTTTCTGACACACACTCTGTCCAATGGGTGATGTGACACAAAGACTGTCCAGGGGGGTTTGAGACACACACACTGTTTAAAGGGGTTTGTCACATATACTCTGTCCAATGAGGTTTATGACACACACACTGACCAATGGGGATTGTGACACACAGACGCTGTCCAATGGGGTTTGTGAAACACACTGTCCAATGGGGATTGTGACACACACACTGTCCAATGGGGATTGTGAACACACACATGCTGTCCAATGGTGTTTGTGACACACAAACTCTGTCCAATGGGGTTTGTGACACACACGCTGTCCAGTGGAGATTTTGACACACACACGCTGTCCAATGGGGGTTGTGACACACACAATCTATCCAATGGGCTTGTGAAACACAGGTTGTCCAATGGGGATAGTGACACACATGCTGTCCAGTGTGTTTTGTGACACACAAACTGTCCAATTGGGTTTGTGACACACACACTTTCCACTGGGTTTGGAACACACACGCTGTCCAGGTGAGTTTGTGACACACACGCTGTCCAATGGGGTTTGTGACACACACACTCTGTCCTGGACAGCGTATTTTGGACAGGGTATTTTGACTCACACACGCTCTCCAATGGGGTTTGGACACACACACTGTTCAATGGGGTTTGTGACACACACACTGTCCAATGGGGATTGTGGCACACACATGCTGTCCAATGGGGTTTGTGACACACACGTGGTCCAACGGGGTTCGTGACACATACGCTGTCCAATAGGGTTTGCGACACACACACTTTCCAATGCGGTTTGTGACACACACGCTGTCCAATGGGGTTCGTGACACACACGCTGTCCAATAAGGTTTATGACACACACACTTTCCAATGGGGTTTGTGACACACATGCTGTCCAATGGGGTTCGTGACACACACGCTGTCCAATAAGGTTTATGACACACACACTTTCCAATGGGGTTTGTGACACACACGCTGTCCAATGGGGTTTGTGACACATACACTGTTCCGGGGGGTTTGTGACGCACACGCTGTCCAATGGTGTTTGTGACACAGAGACTCTCCAGGGGTGTTTGTGACACATGCGCTGTCCAGAGGGGTTTGTGACACACACACGCTGTCCAATGGGGTTTGTCACACACACTCTTTCCAATAGGGTTTGTGACACACACATGCTGTCCAATGGGGTTTGTCACACACATGCTGTCCACTGGGGATTTTGACACACACACGCTGTCCAATGGGGATTGAGAGATACACACGCTGTCCAATGGTGTTTGTGACACGCATGCTGTCCAATGGGTTTTGTGACACACACACTGTCCGGGGGGGTTTATGAAACAATCGCTGTCCAATGGGGTTTGTGACACACACACTCTGTCCAATGGGGTTCGTGACACACACACTGGCCAGTGGGGATTGTGACACACACGCTTTCCTATGGGGTTTGTGACACACACACGCTGTCCAATGGGGTTTGTGTCACACACACACTTTCCAATGGGTTTTGTGAAACACACACGCTCTCCAATGTGGTTTATGAGAAACACACTTTCCAATGGGTTTTGTGGCACACACACTGTCCAATGGGGTTTGTGACAAATACATGCTGTCCAATGCTATTTGTGAACATACACGCTGTCCAATGCTTTTTGTGACACACACACTCTGTCTAATGGGGATTGTGACACACACACGCTGTCCCATAGGGTCTGTGATACGCATGCTGTCCAATGGGGTTTGTGACACACACATTGTACAGTGGGGGTTGTGACACATACGCTGTGCAATGGGGTTTGTGACACACACACTCTGTCCAATGGGGATTGTGACACACACACACTGTCCAATGAGGATTGTGACACAAACAAGGTCCAATGGCGTTTGTGATACACACGCTGTCCAATGGGGATTGTGACACACACGTGCTGTCCAATGGTGTTTGTGACACGCATGCTGTCCAATGGCGTTTGTGACACAGATGATGTCCAATGCGGTTCATGACAAACACTCTGTCCAGTGGCGTTTGTGAAACACACACTGTCCAGTAGGGTTTGTGACACAAACATTTTCCAATGGGGTTTCTAACACACACACAGTTCAAATGGAGTTTTTGACACAGACAGTGTCCACGGGAGTTTGTGACACTCACGCTGTCCAATGGGGATTGTGACACACACTCTGTCCAATGGGGTTTGTCACACACATTCTGTCCAACGAGGTTTGTGACACACACACTGTAAAATGGGTATTGTGACACACACACGCTGTCCAGTGGGGTTTGTTACACACACTCTGTCCAATATGGCTTGTGACATACACGCTGTCCAATAGGGTTTGTGACACACACACGCTATCCAATGTGGTTTGTGACACACACAATTTCCAGTCGGGTCTGTGACATACGCAAGGTGTCCAATGTTGTTTGTGACACACACACTGTCAAATGGGGATTGTGACACACACACGCTGTCCAATGGTGTTTGTGACACACAGGCTGTCCAATGGGGTTTGTGACACACACTCTGTCTAATGTTGTTTGTGACACATATACTTTCCAATGAGGATTGTGACACACACACGCTGTCCAATGGGGTTTGTGACACACACACTGTAAAATGGGGTTTGTGAAACACACGGTGTCAAATGGGGTTTGTGACATGCAGACTGCCCAGGGCGGTTTGTGACACACACGCTGTCCAGTGGGGTTTGTGACAAACACACTATCCAGGTTAGTTTGTGACACACACGCTGTCCAATGGGATTTGTGAAACAGAGACTCTCCAGAGGTGCTTGTGACACACACGCTGTCCAGAGGGTTCTGTGACACACACACTGTCCAATGGGGTTTGTGACACACACACTGTCCGTCTGCGTTTCCGACACACACAATGTCCAATGGTGTTTGTGACACACACGCTGTCTAATGGAGATTGTGACACACACACTGTCCAGAGGGGATTGTGACACATGCACTATACAATGGGGTTTGTCACACCCCCTCTGTCCAAAGGGGTTTGTGACACACACACATTCCAATGGGGTTTGTGACACACACACAATCCAAAGTGGTTTGTGACACACAGACTGACCAATGGGGGTTGTGACACACACGCTGTTTAATGGGGTTCGTAATACACACGCTGTCCAGTGGGATTCGTGAGACACACACTGTCCAATGGGGTTTGTGACACACACACTTTCCAATGGGTATTGAGACACACACACGCTGTCCAATGGGTTTTGTTGCACACAAGATCTATCCAATGGGGTTTGTGACACACACATTTTCCAATGGCGTTTCTGACACACTCGCTGTCAAAAGGGGTTTGTGACAGACACACTGTCCAGGGGGGTTCGTGACACACGCACTGTCCAATGGGGTTTGTGACACACATGCTGCCCATTGGGGACTGTGACACCCACACTGTCCAATGGGGTTTGTGACACACACACTCTGTCCAGTGGGGTTCGTGAAACAGAGACTATCCAATGGGGATTGGGACACACACACCCTGTCCAATGGGGTTTGTGACACATGCACTGTCTATTGGGGTTTGTGACACACAAGCTGGCCAATGGGGATTGTGATACACACACTGTCCAATGGAATTTGTGACACAGACACTGTCCAATGGGGATTGTGACACACAAAGTGTCCTGGGGGTTTGTGACACACACACTGTCCAATGAGGTTTGTGACACACCGCAGTCAAATGGAGTTTGTGACACAGAGACTCTCCAGGGTTGTTTGTGACACACATGCTGTCCAGAGGGCTTTGTGCCTCACACACTCTCCAATGGCTGTTGTGACACACACACGTTGTCCAATGAGGATTGTGACACACACACTGTCCAATGGGGTTTGTGACAGACAGGCTGTCCAATGGGTATTGTGACACACACACTCTGTCCCATTGGTTTTGTGATACGCATGCTATCCAATGGGGTTTGTGACAGACACACTATCCAGGGGGGTTTGTGACACACACGCTGACCAATGGTTTTGTAACACACACACTGTCTAATGGGGTTTGTGATACACACGCTGTCCAATGGGGCTTGTGACAAACACGCTGTCTAATGGGGTTTGTGACACACACGCTGTCCGATAGTGTTTGTGACACACACACTGTCCAATGGGGATTGTGACACACACACACTATCTAATGGGGTTTGTCACACACACTCTGTCCAATGGAGTTTATGACACACACAGTGTCCATGGGGGTTTGTTACACATGCGCTGTGCAATGGGGTTTGTCACACACACTCTGTCCAATGGGGTTTGTGACACACACAATGTCCAATGGGTATTTTTACACACACACGCTGTCCAATGGGGTTTGTGACACACAAACACAGTCCAGGGGCGTTTGTCACACCCAGTCTGTCTAATAGGGTTTGTGCCAAACACACGCTGTCCAACGGTGTTTGTGACACACACGCTGTTCAAAGGGGTTTGTGACACACACTCTGTCCAATGGGGTTTGTGACACACACACACTGTCCAAAGGGGATTGCGACACACACACGCTGTCCAATGGTGTTTGTGACATGCATGCTGTCCAAAGTTGTTTGTGACAAACACAGTGTCCATTGCGGTTTGGGACACACACACGTTATCCAGTTGGGTTTGTGACACACACACTTTCTAATGGGGTTTGTGACACACACGCGCTGTCCAAAGGTGTTTGTGAAACACACGCTGTCAAATGGGGTTTGTGACACACACAGTGTCCAGGGGAGATTGTGTCACACACGCTGTCCAGTGGGGTTTTTGACACACACACTCTCCAATAGGGTTTGTGATAGACACACTGTCAAATGGGAATTGTGACACACAAGCTGTCCAATGGGGATTGTGACACACACACACTGTCCCATGGGGTTTGTGAAACACATGTTGTCCAAGGGGTTTTGTGACAGACACAGTGTACAGGAGTCTTTGTGACACACACGCTGTCCAATGGAGTTTGTGACAAACACGCTGCCTAATGGGGTTTGTGACAAACACGCTGTCCAAAGGGTATTGTTACACACCCTCGCTGTCCAAGGGGGTTTGTGACGCACACACTGTCCAATGATGTTTGTGACACACACGCTGCCCGATGGGGCTTGTGATACACTCGTTGTCCAATGGGGTTCGTGACACACACGCTGCCTAGTGGTTTTTGTGACACAAACACTGTGCAGTAGGGTTTGTGATACACATGCTATCCAATGGGGTTTGTGACATACACACGTTCGAATGATGTTTGAGGCACACACATGCTCTCCAATGGTGTTTGTGACACACACACTCAGTACAATGGGGTTTGTGACTCGCACACTGTCCAATGGGGTTTGTGACACATACACGCTATCAAATGGGGTTTATGAAACACACATTTTCCAATAGCGCTTGTGACACACACACGCTGTCCAATGGGGTTTGTCACACCCATTCTGACAAATGGGTTTTGTGACAAACACACGCTGTCCAATGATGTTTGTGACACACACACTGTCCAGGGGGGTTTGTGACACACACACTGTCCAATGGGGTTTGTGAAACACACACACTGTCCAATGGGGATTGTGACACACACGCTGTCCAGTGGGGTTTGTGACACACACGCTGTTCAATAGGTTTTGTGACATACACACGCTGCCCAATAGTGTTTGTGACACACACGGTGTGAAATGGGGTTTGTGACACACACAATGTCCAGGGGGGATTGTGACACACACACTGTCCAATGGGGTTTGTCACACCCACTCTCTCAAATGGGGTTTGTGACAAACACACGCTGTCAAATGATGTTTGTGACACACACGCTGTCCAGGGGGGTTTGTGACACACACAATGTCCAAAGGAGTTTGTGACACACACTCTGTCCAATGGGGTTTGTGACACACAAACTGTGCAATGGGGTTTCTCACACACACTCTGTCCAATGGGGTTTGTAACACACACGCTGTCCAATGAGGATTGTGAGACATGCGCTGTACAATGAGGTTTGTGGCACACACACTCTGTCCAATGGGCTTGTGACACACACACTGTCTTAAGGGGTTTGTGATACACACACGCTGTCCAGTGGGTTTTGTGACACACACACTGTCTAATTGGATTTGTGGCACACACATGGTATCAAATGGGGTTTGCGACACACACAATTTCCAGTGGGGTTTGTGACACACACACTTTCCAATGGGGTTTCTGACACACACACGCTGTCCAATGGTGTTTGTGACACGCACGGTGTCAAATGGTGTTTGTGACACACACAATATCCAGGGGGGATTGTGACACACACACTGTCCAATGGGGTTTGTCACACCCACTCTGTCCAATGGGGATTGTGACACACACACACTGTCCAATGGGAAATGTGACACACACATGCTGTCCAATGGGGATTGTGACAGACACATGCGGTGCAATGGTGTTTGTGACACGCATGCTGTCCAATGTGCTTGTGACACACACACACAGTCCATAGGGGTTTGTGACACACATGCTGTCCAATGGGGTTTGTGACACTAACGCTGTCCAAGTGGGTTTGTGACACACACACTGTCCTTTGGAGTTTGTAACACACACACGCTATCCAATGGGTTTGTGACACACACACTTTTCAATGAGGTTTGTGACACACACTCTGTCCAATGGGTTTTGTGACAAACACATTGTCTAAAGGGGTTTTTGACACAGACACGCTGTCCAATGGGGTTTGCAACACACACACTGTCAAATGGGGTTTGTGACACACACGCTGGCCAATGGGTTTTGTGACAAACACATTGTCTAAAGACGTTTGTGACACACACACACTGTCCAATGGGGATTGTGACACACATGCGCTGTCCAATGGTGTTCGTGATACACACGCTGTCCAGTGGGGTTTTGAAACACACTCTGTCCAATAGGTTTTGTGACACACACACGGTCCAATAGGGATTGTGACACACACAGTGTACAATGGGTTTGTGACACACACTCTGTCAAATGGGGTTTATGACACACACACTGTCCAAAGGGGATTATGACACACACACACTGTCCAATGGGGATTGTTACACACACAAGCTCCAATGGGGTTTGTGACACACACGCTGTCCGATGGGGATTGTGACACACAGACGCTGTCCAACGGTGTTTGTGACACGGATGCTGTCCGATGGGGTTTTTGACACACATACACAGTCCAGCGGGGTTTGTGACACACACACAGTTCAATGGGGTTTGTGACACACACGCTGTCAAATGGGGTTTTTGACACACTACACACACTCTGTCCAATGGGGAATGTGACACATACGCTGTCCAATGGGGTTTGTGACACACACGCTGTCTAGTGGGATTTGTGACACACACACTGTCCTATAGGGATTGTGACACACACATGCTATACCATGGGTTTTGTAACACACACACTTTCCAAGAGGCTGTCCAATGCAGTTTGTGACACACACTCTTTCAAATGGGGTTTGTGACACACACTCTGTCCAGGGGAGTTTGTGACACACATACGGTCCAATGGGGTTTGTGAAACACACTCTGTCCAATGGGGTTTGTGACACACACACACTGTCCAAATGGGTTTGTGACACACACACTGTCCAATGGGGTTTGTGACACACACGCTGTCAAATGGAGATTGCGACACACACATGCTGTCCAATGTTGTTTGTAACACGGTTGCTTTCCAATGGTGTTTGTGACAAACAGTCTATCCTTTGCGGTTTGGGACACACACACTTTCCAAGGTGGTTTGTGTCACACACGCTGTCCAATGGGGTTTGTGACACACTGTGTCTACGGGGGTTTGTGACAAACACGCTGTCCAATGGGGATTGTGACACACAGACGCTGTCCAACGGTTTTTCTGACACGGATACTGTCCGATGGGGTTTTTGACACACATACACAGTCCAGGGGGGTTTGTGACACACAAACAGTTCAATGGGGTCTGTGACACACACATTGTCCAATGGGGTTTGTCTCACACACACTGTCAAATGGGGTTTGTGACACACTGTGTCCACGGGGGTTTGTGACAAACACGCTGTCCAATGGGGATTGTGACACACACGCTGTCCAATGGGGTTTTTCTCACACACACTGTCCAATGGGGTTTGTGACACACACGCTGTCCAATGGGGATTGTGACACACAGACGCTGTCCAACGGTGTTTGTGACACGGATGCTGTCCGATGGGGTTTTTGACACACATACACAGTCCAGGGTGGTTTGTGACACACACACTGTCCAATGGGGTTTGTGACACACACTCTGTCAAATGGGGTTTGTGACACACCACACACACTCTGTCCAATGGTGAATGTAAACACATATGCTATCCAATTTGGTTCATGACACACACGCTGTCCAGTGGGGTTTGTGACACACACACTGTCCAATAGGGTTTGTGGCACACACACGCTATCCAATGGGGTTTGAGACACACACACATTCCAGTAGGTTTGTGGCTAACACACGCTATCCAATGGAGTTTGTGACACACATGCTGTCACATGGGGTTTGTGATATACACTCTGTCCAATGGGGTTTGTGACACACATACACTGTCCAATAGGGATTGTGATGCACACACGCTGTCCAATGTTGTTTGTGACATGCATGCTGTTTAATGGTGTTTGTGAAAAATACGCTGTTCAATGGGGATTGTGATACACACACGCTGTCCAGTGGGTTTTTTGACACACAGGCTGTCCAGTGGGGTTTGTGACACACACACTGTCCAATGGGGATTGTGACACACATGCGCTGTCCAATGGGGTTCGTGACACACACGCTGTCCAGTGGGGTTTTGACACACACTCTGTCAAATGGGGTTTGTCACACACACTCTGTCCAATGGGGTTTGTGACACACACACTGTCTAATGGGTATTGTGACACACACAGGCTTTCCAATGGGGTTTGTCACACATACTCTGTCCAATGGGGTTTGTGACAAACACATGCTGTCCAATGGTGTTTGTGACACACACACTGTCCAAGGGGGTTTGTGAACACATATGCTGTCCAATGGGGTTCGTGACACACATGCTGTCCAGTGGGGTTTGAGACACACACACTATCCAATAGGGTTTGTGACACACACACTGTCCAATGGGGTTTCTGAAGACATACGCTGTCCAATGGGGATTGTGACACACACACTCGGTCTAATGGGGATTGTGACACACACAAGGTCCAATGGGGTTTGTGACACACACGCTGTCCAATGGGGATTGTGACACACCACACACACTCTGTCCAATAGGGAATGTGACATACACGCTGTCCAACGGGGTTTGTGACACACAGGCTGTCCAGTGGCGTTTGTGACACACACACTGTCCAATAGGGTTTGTGACACACACATGCTATACAATGGGGTTAGTAACACAGACACTTTCCAAGAGACGTTGTGACACAAACGCTGTCAAATGGGGTTTGTGTCACACACTCTGTCCACGGGTGTTTGTGACACACAGACGGTCCAATGGGGTTTGCGAAACACTCTCTGTCCTACGGGGTTTGTGACACACACACACTGTCCAATGGGGTTTGTGACACACACACTGTCCAATGGGTTTTGTGACACACACGCTGTCCAATGGAGATTGCAACACACACATGTTGTCCAATGTTGTTTGTGACACGCATGCTTTCCAATGGTGTTTGTGGCAAACAGGCTGTCCATTGCGGTTTGGGACACACACACTTTCCAAAGTGGTTTGTGTCACACACGCTGTCCAATGGGGTTTGTGACACACTGTGTCCACGGGGGTTTGTGACAAACACACTGTCCAATGGGGATTGTGACACACGTATCCTCCAATGGGGTTTGTCTCACACACACTGTCCAATGGGGTTTGTGACACACACGCTGTCCAATGGGGTTTTTGACACACACGCTGTCCAATCAGGTTTGTGACTCGCTCACTCTGTCCAATGGTTCTTGTGACACACACGCTGTCCAGTGGTGTTTGTGACACACACGCTGTCCAAAAGGGTTTGTGACATGCACACGCTATCCAATGGGATTTGTAACACAAACACTTTCCAATGAGGTTTATGACACACACGCTGTCAAATGGGTTTTCTGACACACACGCTGTTGAAATGGGGTTTGTGACACACACTCTGTCCAATGGGGTTTGTGACACACACATGCTGTCGAATGTTGTTTGTGACACACATTCTGTTTAATGGTGTTTGTGACAAACAGGCTGTCCATTGTGGTTTGGGACACACAAACTTTCCTCAGTGGTTTGTGTCACACACGCTGTCCAATGGGGTTTCTGACACACACAGTCTCCACGGGGGTTTGTGACACACACAGTGTCTAATGGGTACTGTGACACACACACACTCTCCAACGGGGTTTGTGACACACACAGTATCCAGTGGGGTCTGTGACACACACACTGTCCAATAGGCTTTGTGAGACACACATTCTATACAATGGAGTTTATAACACACACACTTTCCAAGAGGCGTTGTGACACACACGCTGTAAAATGGGGTTTGTGACACACACTTGGTCCAGGGGGGTTTGTGACACACAGACGGTCCAAGGGGGTTTGTGAAACACACTCTGTCCAAAGGGGTTTGTGACACACACGCTGTCCAGTGGGGTTTGTGACACACACACTGTCCAATATTGTTTGTGACACACACACTGTCCAATGGGGATTGTGAAAGACACACACTGTCCAACGGGGATTGTGACACACACTCGCTGTCCAATGTTGTTTGTGACATGTATGCTGTTTAATGGTGTTTGTGACAAACACGCTGTCCAATGGGGATTGTGATACACACATGCTGTCCCATGGGGTTTGTGACACACACAGTGTCCAAAGGGGTTTGTGACACACACTCTGTCCAATGGGGTTTGTGACACACACACTGTCTAATGGGTACTGTGACACACACAAGCTGTACACTGGGGATTGTCGCACATATTCTGTCCAATGGGTTTTGTGACACACACACACTGTCCAAGGGTGTTTGTGACACACACAGTGTCCAATTTGGTTTGTGACACATACGCTGTCCAATGGGGATTGTGACACACACACTGTCCAATGGGGTTTGTGACACACACACTCTCCAAAGGGGTTTCGACACACACACGTTATCCAATGGGGATTGTGACACACACACTATCCAAGGGGGATTGTGACACACACAAACTCTGTCCAATGGGGTTGTTGACAAACAAACTGTCCAATGGGGTTTGTGACACATACGCTGTCCAATGGAGTTTGTCACACACACTCTGTTCAATGGGGATTGTGACACATACACGCTGTCCAGAAAGTTTTGTGACGCACACACTGTCCAATGGGGATTGTGACACACACACGCTGTCCAATGGGGATTGTGACACACATGCTGTCCAATGGGGTTTGTGACACACACACAGTCCAATGGGGTTTGTAACACACACGCTCTCCAATGGGTTTTGTGAAACACACAATCTGTCCAATGGGGCATTTGATACACACACTGTACAGGGGGGTTTGTTACACACACTCTATCCAAAGGGGTCTGTGACACACAAAGTTTCCAATGGGGTTTGTGCCATACACACTGTCCAGGGGGGATTGTGACACACAAACTGATTAATGGGGTTTCTCACACACACTCTGTCCAATGGGGTTTGTGACACACACGCTGTCCAATGGAGATTGCGACAGACACATGCTGTCCAATGTTGTTTGTGACAGGCATGCTTTCCAATGGTGTTTGTGACAAACAGGCTGTCCATTGCGGTTTGGGACACACACACTTTCCAAAGTGGTTTGTGTCACACACGCTGTCCAATGGGGTTTGTGACATACACAGTCTCCACGGGGGTTTGTGACACACACAGTGTCTAATGGGTATTGTGACACACACACACTGTCCAAAAGGGTTGGTGACACACACAGTGTCCAGTGGGGTCTGTGACACACACACTGTCCAATAGGCTTTGTGACACACACATGCTATACAATGGAGTTTGTAACACACACACTTTCCAAGAGGCGTTGTGACACACACGCTCTAAAATGGGGTTTGTGACACACACGATGTCCAATGGGGATTGTGACACACACGCTGTCCAATGGGGATTGTGACACACACACGCTGTCCCATGGGGATTGTGACACGCATGCTGTCCAAAGGGGTTTGTGACACACACGCTGTCCAATGAGGTTTGTGACTTGCTCACTCTGTCCAATGGGGCTTGTGACACACACGCTGTCCAGTGGTGTTTGCGACACACACACTGTCCAAAAGGGTTTGTGACACACACACGGTATCCAATGGGATTTGTGACATAAACACTTTCCAATGAGGTTTCTGACACACACGCTGTCAAATGGGGTTTCTGACACACACGCTGTACAAATGGGGTTTGTGACACACACACGCTGTCCCATGGGGTTTGTGAAATGCATGCTGCCCAATGGGATTTGTGATATACACACTGTCCAATGGGGTTTCTGACACACGCACTGTCCAATGGGGTTTGTCACACACACTCTCTCCAATGGGGTTTGTGACACACAAGCTGTCCAATGGGGTTTGTGACACACACACTCGGTCAAATGGGGGTTGTGACACACAGGCCGTCTAGTGGGGTTTGTGACACGCACACTGTCCAATGGGGTTTCTGACACACACACTATCAAATTGAGTATATGACACACACACTTTCTAATGGGGTTTGTGACACACACACGCTGTCCAGTGGGGTTTGTGACACACACACTGTCCAATGGGGTTTGTGACATACACGCTGTCAAATGGGGTTTGTGACAAACCACACACACTCTGTCCAATGGGGAATGTGACAGACACGCTGTCCAATGGGGTTCGTGACACACACGCTGTCCAATGGGGTTTGTGACATACACACATTCCAATAGGGTTTGTGGCAAACACACGCAATCCAATTGGGTTTCTGACACACATGCTGTCACATGGGGTTTGTGACACGCACTCTGTCCAATGGGGTTTGTGACACACACACACTTTCCAATGGGGATTGTGACATACACACGCTGTCCAATGTTGTTTGTGACATGCATGCTGTTTAATGGTGTTTGTGAAAAACACGCTGTCTGATGGGGATTGTGATACACACACGCTGTCCCATGGGGTTTGTGACACGCATGCTGTCCAATGGGGTTTGGGACAGACACATTGTACAATGAGGATTGTGGCACACACACTGTCCAATGGGGTTTTTGACACACACACTGTCCAATGGGGTTTCTCAAACACACTCTTTCCAATGGGGCTTGTGAAACACACGCTGTCTAACGGGGTTCTTGAACCACACACTGTCCAATAGTGTTTGTGACACACACACGCTATCCAATGGTGTTTGTGACAGAAACACTTTCCAGTGGGGTTTGTGACATACACACGCTATCCTATGGGTTTTGTGACACACACACTTTCCAATGGTGTTTCTGACACACACGGTGTCCAATGGGTTTTGCGACACACATGCTATCCAATGGGGTTTGTGACACACACACGCTATCCAATGGGGTTTGTGTCACACAAACTGTCCAATGGGGATTGTGACACACACACACTGTCCAATGCGGATTGTGACATACACACGCTGTGTAATGGGGTTTGTGTCACACACGCAGTATAGGGATGTTTGTAAAGAACACTCTGTCCAATGGGGTTTGTGACACACACACTGTCCAGGGGGGTTTGTGACACACACGCTGTCCAATTTGCTTTGTGACACACACGCTGTCCAATGGGGTTTGTGACTCAGATAATCTCCAGGGGTGTTTGTGAAACACAAGCTGTCCAGAGGGGTTTGTGAAACTCACACTGTCCAATGGGTATTGTGACACACACACTGTCCAATGGGGTTTATGACACACACGCTGTCAAATGGGGTTTGTGACAAACCACACACACTCTGTCCAATGGGGAATGTGACACACACGCTGTCCAATGGGGTTCGTGACACACACGCTGTCCAATTTGGTTTGTGACACACACGCTGTCCAATGGGGTTTGTGACTCAGATAATCTCCAGGGGTGTTTGTTGAACACACGCTGTCCAGAGGGATTTGTGACACACACACTGTCCAATGGGTATTGTGACACACACACCATGTCCAATGGTGTTTGTGACACACACACACTCCAAAGTGGTTTTGACACACACACGCTGTCCAATTGGGTTTGCGATACACACACGCTATCCAATGGGGATTGTGACACAAACACTGTCCAATGGGATTGTTGACAAACAAACTGTCCAATGGCGTTTGTGACACTTACGCTGTCCAATGGAGTTTGTCACACATACTCTGTTCAACGGGGATTGTGACACACACACGCTGTCCAGAGAGGTTTGTGACACACACACTGTCCAATGGGGATTGTTACACACACACGCTGTCCCATGGGTTTTTTCACACGCATGCTGTCCAATGGGGTTTGTGACACACACACTGTCCAATGGGGTTTGTAACACACACGCTCTCCAATGGGTTTTGTGACACACACAATCTGTCCAATGGGGCTTGTGACACCCACACTGTACAGGGGGGTTTGTTACACACTCTCTATCCAATGGGGTGTGTGACACACAAAGTTTACAATGGGGTTTGTGACATACACACTGTCCAGGGGGGCTTGTGACACACACACTGATTAATGGGCTTTCTCACACACTCTCTATCCAATGGGATTTGTGACACAAAACTCTCCAATGGGCATTGTGACACACACACGCTGTAACATGGGGTTTGTGACACACATGCTGTCAAATGGGGTTTGTGACACACACATTGTCCTGAGTGGTTTGTGACTCAGAGACTCTCCAGGGTTGTTTGTTACACACACGCTGTCCAGAGGGGTTTGCGACACACACACTGTCCAATGGGTTTGTGACACACACACGCTGTCCAATGGGGTTTTTAACACACACACTGTCCAGTGGGGTTTGTGACACACACGCTGTCAAATGGGATTTGTGAAACACACTCTGTCCGATGGGGATTGTGACACACACGCTGTCCAATGGGGTTTGAGAAACGGGCGCTGTCCCATGGGGTTCATGACAAACACTGTGTCCAATAGGGTTTGTGACATACACACGCTATACAATGGGATTTGTGACACACAGACTTTCCAATGTGGTTTGTGACACACACGCTGTCCAATGGGTTTTGTGACACACAGACGGTCTAAGGGGTTTGTGACACACACACGCGCTCCAAAGGTGTTTCTGACACACACGCTGTCAAATGGGGTTTGTGACACCCGCACTGTCCAGGGGGGTTTGTGACACACACACTGTCTGTCCAATGGGGTTTGTCACACACACTCTGTCCAATGGGGTTTCTGACACACACGCTGTCCAATGGGGATTGGGACATACACACGCTGTCCAATGGGGATTGTGATACACACATGCTGTCCAATGGTGTTTGTGATACGCATGCTGACCAGTGGTGTTTGTGATACACACGCTCAATATTGTGGTTTGGGACACACACACTTTCCAAAGGGGTTTGTGTCATACACGCTGTCCAATGGGGTTTGTGTCACACACCGTGTCCAGGGGGGTTTGTGACACAAACGCTGTACAGTGGGGTTTGTGACACACACACTCTGTCCAATGGGGTTAGTGACACACACGATGTCCAATGGGGTTTCTGACACACACACTGAGTCCAATGGGGCTTGTGACACACACGGTGTCAAATGGGGTTCGTGACACATATGCTGTCCAGTGGGATTTGTGAACACACAAACTTTTCAATAGGGTTTGTGACACAGACACGCTATACAATGGGATTTGTGACACACACGCTGTCCAGTGGGGATTGTGACACACACGCTGTCTAATGGGGTCTGTGACACACACAATTTCCAATGTGGTTTCTGACACACACACTGTCCAAAGGCGTTTGTGACATACAATTGTCCAATGGGGATTGTGACACACACACGCTGTCCAATGTTGGTTGTGACACACATGCTGTCCAATGGTGTGTGTGACAAACACGCTGCCCATTGCGGTTTGGGACAGACTCAATTTCCTATCTTGGGCCTTGAAAAGCAAGTCCTTTGGCGACACGGTACGCCAGAAAGAATTGAATCAGACAACGGTACTCATTTCAAAAACAGTCTTATAGACAATTGGGCCAAAGAACATGGTATTGAGTGGGTATATCATATTCTATATCATGCACCAGCCTCTGGGAAAATTGAAAGGTACAATGGTTTGCTAAAAACTACACTAAAGGCACTTGGTGGTGGAACCTTTAAAAATTGGGACTCACATTTAGCAAAAGCCACTTGGTTGGTCAACACCCGGGGATCAACCAATCGAGCCGGGCCTGCCCAATCAGAAATTCCACGGACTGCAGAAGGAGATAAAGTCCCTGTAGTACACATGAAAAACATGTTAGGAAAGGCAGTCTGGGTTACTCCTGCCTCAGGCAAAGGCAAGCCCATTCGTGGGATTGTTTTTGCCCAGGGACCTGGCAGCACCTGGTGGGTGATGCTTAAGGATGGAGAAGTTCGGTGTGTACCTCAAGGGGATTTGAGTTTAGGTGAAAATATTCAATACTGAACTGCATGATGTGAATTGCCATGCTAACAGTGTTTAATAAGTGTCTTCCAGATCAAGACAATGATGATGAAACCAGAGCTAGCTTCTTCGAGTGGCGCCTGACAACTTCTTCGAAGTTGATATCTTTAACCCACAAACAGTGGTAATGAGATGCACTTGTACCATTTTTCCTGCCCTGGGAGACTGTCGTGACAAAACGAACTTAATGAACTTTTTAAAGGATGGTCCACTGATTAATTACTCCTGTGTATATATGTACATATGTATATATAGATATATAGTTGTAGTGATTAATTAGATTATATTGATAGATTGTATTGATAAGGTTTAAGCATTCAGTGAATGGCATATTATAAGGGGTGGAATGTCCTGGTTTAGTTAAAAACAAGTATCTCTTTCAGTGAATTTGCCTGTCAGCTAAAGCCTTCATATTAACTGCATTTTCCTGGAGAACCAGACACATGTTTTGGTAAACCTAGCAATGGAATGCAAACTTATTGATAAGCACGGATGGACATCTCGTGAGAGGGGCGACGAGAAGAAAGAGACCAAGAAACTGACCAACTGTGTATAACATTCCATTCACTTGAATACTTCATATAAAAGTGGGAGATCACAAGGATCTCGTTTGCTTTTCCCCTTTTGCCTTTTTCCCTTCTGCTCATGGCCGACATTAGAAGAGGACCTTGCTAGTCGTCCCTGCGAACTGAGGCCTAGTGAGAGACTGAATCCAGCTCCGGTTGGCTGCAGAGTCTAATCCAGGACTTTGGTTGCCGGCTCTGCAGTTGCTGAGACTTTCAAGATTGGTTTTGTATATTTTGTATTATTTTCTCTATTCTTATTAGTAGCATTAGTAAAACATCTTTAATTTTTTCCAACTCTCTTCACTCTGTCCTTCTTTTCCTCCCAATTGCCTCTCCTTAGTGGAAAGCGGGGAGAGGGAGAGGAAAGTGGGGGCGGGGAGAGGGGGTTAACAATACATCTGCCAGGGTTTTATTGTCACCCCGCAATCTTAACCCTCGACACACACATGGTGTCCAAAGGGGATTGCGACACACACGTTGTGCAATGGCGTTTGTGACACAGAAACTGTCAAGGGGTGTTTGTGACACACACACTGTCCAGGGGGGTTTGAGACACACACGCTGTTCAATGGTGTTTGAGACACAGAGGCTGTCAAATGGGGATTGTGACACACAGGCTGTTCAATAGGGATTGTGACTCACACACGCTGTCCAAAGGGGTTTATGGCACACACACTGTGCAAATGGGTTTGTGACACACACACGCTGTCCAATGGGGTTTATGCCACACATACTCTATCCAATGGGGTTTCTGACACACAAGCTTTCCAATAGGGTTTGTGACACACACGCGCTGTACAATGGGGTTTGTGACACACACATTCCAATGGGTTTTGTGACACACATGCTGTCCAAAGCGTTTTGTGACACACACACTGTTTAATGGGTTTTGTGACACACACTCGCTGTCCAATTGTGTTTGTGACACACACGCTGTCAAATGGTGTTTGTGACACACACACTGTCCAATGGGATTTGTGACACAAACGCTGTATAATGGGTTTAGTGACACACACACAATCTAATGGGGTTGTGACACGCAATCGCTGTCCAATGGCGTTTGTAGACACACACGCTGTGAAATGCTGTTTGTGACACAGACACTGTCCAGGGGGGTTTGTGACACACACACTGTCCAGGTGGGTTTGAGACACACACGCTGTCCAATGGGGATTGTGACATGCACGCTGTCCAATAGGGTTTATGGCACACACACACTGTCCAATGGGGTTTGTGTCACAGACACTTTCCAATGAGTTTTATGATACACACTCTGCCCAATGGGTTTTGTGAAACACACACAGTCTAAGGGGGTTTGTGACACACACTCGTTGTCCAATGGTTCTTGTAAAACACACATGCTGTCCAATGGGGTTTGTGGCACACACACTGTCTAATGGGGTGTGTGAAATACACTCGCTGTCCAATGGTGTTTGTGACACAGACACACTATCCAGTGGGGTTTGTGACACACACACTGTCCAATGGGGTTTGTGACACACATGCTGTACAATGGGGTTTGTGACACACACAGTGTCCCCTGGGGTTTGTGACACACACGCTGCCCCATGCCTTTTGTGACACACACGCTGTCCAATGTGGATTGTGACAAAAACATGCTGTCCAATGGGGTTTACGGCACACACACTCTCCAATGGGTTTTGTGAGACACACACACTATTCAATTGGGATTGTGAAACACACACATTCCAATGGGGTTTGTGACACACACGCTGTCCAAGGTGTTTTGTGACACACACACTGTCCAATGGGGATTGTGACACACAGGCTGTCCAATCCTGTTGATGACACACACATTGTCCAATGGGGTTTGTGACATCCACACTGTCCAATGGGGTTTCTGGCACAGACACTGTCCAACGGGGTTGGTGACACACAAAGGCTGTCCAATGGGGTTTGTGACACACACGCTGTCCATGGGTTTTGTGACACACATGCTGTCCAATGTCGTTTGTAATACACATGCTGTCCAATGGGGTTTGAGACAAAAAGGTTGTTCAATGGGTTTTTGACAAACACACTGTCCAATGGGGTTTCAGACACACATGCTGTCCAAAGGCGTTTGTGACACACAAACTGTCCAATGCGGTTTGTGACACACATGCTGTCCATTAGGGTTTGTGACACACACAAGCTGTCCAATGGGGTTTGGGACACACACACTGTCCCATGGGGCTTGAGGCACACATGCTGTCCAATAAGGATTGTGACACACACGCTGTCCGGGGGGTTTGTGACACACGCTGTCGACTGGGGTTTGTGACACACACACTTTCCATTGGGGTTTGTGACACACGCACGCTGTCCAATGGTGTTTGAGACATACACGCTGTTCAATGGAATTTGTGACACACACAGTGTGCAGGGGTGTTTGTAAGACACTCGCTGTCCAATGGGGATTGTGACACACACACGCTGTCCAATGGGGTTTGTGACACAGACACTTTCCAATGGGGTTTATGATACACATGCTGTCCAATGGGGGTTGTGAAACACACGCTGTCCGATGGGGTTTGTGACACACACGCTGTCCAATGGTGTTTGTGACACACCCATGCTTTCCAAAGGGATTTGTGACACACACACGCTATTCAGTGGGGTTTCTGACACCCATGCTGTCCAACGGGGTTTGTAATCCAGAAACTGTCAAGAGGGATTTGTGACACACAAAGTGTCTCAGCTACCTGAGACACTTAGACTAAGCCTAAAATACGCAGATCTCTCCATAAGGATGGTTTTCATACTGTACGTCCACAATCTGCTGGCAGTACAAAAAAATAAGCTGTAGATCTCCTTAGGCTGAGTCATGGTGCTTTGGTGCAGGGATCAGGCATATCATGGGAATATTTCACCATTTCTGCCCTCGTTTTCAGTGTATTACACCAAAACACCCACTTGCTGATTTCCTTTCAAGAGGAAAGGCTGCGATTTGCAGAATACCTCTGTATTGGGGAAGTGAGAAATTGCTGAGTTGACACCAAGTCCGTCAGTGTCCCTGTCACCTGCAGAGTCACCGCATCCTCACCACGGTAGCGGGCATTGTGACAAAGTACGATGTCAGCTGGGTGTGACAGAGAGCCGCCCCCTAGGGGAGGAGGAGCCTGTCAGCCCCGGGCCTGTCACTGCCTGCTGTCCCTCCTGTTACCAGCCAGGCCTCTGAAAACTGGTCAAACCATGCCCAGACTTGGAGCCAAAGGGGCCCAAAGTCTCCAACAGACAAGTCTGGAAAAAAGATATGGGGCAGAGGGAGAAAGCGAAGGGAGCAGAACAAAAGGAAAGGAAGAAAAAAAAGTAGTGTTGGGCTTCAGGAGTGAGATGGAGGAATTGCCATTAAAGAGGCAGGAAGCAGGAGAGTGAGAGAAAAGGAAAGTAGAGACATGCAGCCAGACGAGGGGTTAGTGAGAGAGGGTGGGACAGAGAACAGGATGAGAAGGAAATAAGGCAAGGCAAGGAGAGGCAAGGATAGGCAAGGCAAGGCTAGGCTGCAGGACATTTTTTTGCTTTATAGTTTCTAGCACATTCCTCTTCAGACGTGGTGGATAGCCATAAGACCGTATGGATTAGGCCCAAGCAAAAACCCCAGCTACTTGAGACACTTAGACTAAGCCTAAAATATGAAGATCTCTCCATAAGGATGGTTTTTATACTGTACTTTCACAATCTGCTGGCAGTACAAAAATATAAGCTGCAGATCTCCTTAGGTTGAGTAATGGTGCTTTGGTGTAGGGATCATGCTTATCATGGGAATATTTCACCATTTCTACTCTGGTTTTAGTGTATTACACCAAAACACACACCTGATGACATCCTTTCAAGAGCAAAGGCAGCAATTTGCAGAATTCCGCTTCTTAGAGGAAGTGAGAAATTGCTGAGCTGACACCAAGTCCTGCATTGTCCCTATTGCCTCCAGAGTCACCGCATCCTCACCACGGTAGCGGGCATTGTGACAAAGGTTCTATGTCAGCAGGGTGTGGAAGCCAGGCGCCCCCTAGGGGATGGGGAGCCTGTCAGCCCCGGGCCTGTCACTGCCTGCTGTCCCTGCTGTCACCAGCCAGGGCACTGAAAACTGGTCAAACCATGCCCAGACATGGGGCCAATTTGGCCCAAAGTCTCCAACAGACAAGTTGTGAAGAAAGATATGGGACAGAGGGTGAAAGCGAAGGGAGCAGGAGAAAGGGAAGGAAGAATAAAAAAAGTGTTGGGCTGCAGAAGTTAGATGGAGGAATTGCAAGAAATGGGGCAGGAAGCAGGAGAGTGAGAGAAAAGGAAAGAAAGAATAGACATGCAGCCTGACGAGGGGTTAGTGAGAGAAGATGAGACAGAGAACAGGATGAGAAGGAAATAAGGCAAGGCAAGGACAGGCAAGGACAGGCTAGGCTGCAGGACATTTTTTTGCTTTATAGTTTCTAGCATATTCGTTTTCAGATGAGGAGGAAAACCATAAGATCTTATGGATTAGGCCCAAGCAAAAACCCCAGCTACTTGAGACACTTAGACTAAGCCTGAAATACGAAAATCTCTCCATAAGGATGGTTTTTATACAGCATTCCACAATCTGCTGGCAGTAAAAAAAAATAAGCTGCAGATCTCCTTAGGCTGAGTCATGGTGCTTTGGTGCAGGAAACATGCATATCATGGGAATATTTCGCCATTTCTGCTCTGCTTTTCAGTGTATGACACCAAAAGACCCACCTGATGACATTCTTTCAAGAGCACAGGCAGCAATTTGCAGAATTCTGCTTCTTTCGGGAACTGAGAAATTGCTGAGCTGACACCAAGTCTTGCAGTGCCCCTGTCACCTGCAGAGTCACCGCATCCTCACCACGGTAGCGGGCATTGTGACAAAGGTTCTATGTCAGCTGGGTGTGGCAGCCAGGCAACCCCTAGGGGATGGGGAGCCTGCCAGCCCCGAGCCTGTCACTGCCTGCTGTCCCTGCTGTCACAAGCCAGGCCTCTGAAAACTTGTCAAAGCGTGCCAGACGTGGGGCCAATTTGGCCCAAAGTCTCCAAGAGGCAAGTCGGGAAGAAAGTTATGGGACAGAGGGAGAAAGGGAAGGGAGCAGGAGAAAGGGAAGGAAGAATAAAAAGTAGTGTTGGGCTGCAGAAGTGAGATGGAGGAATTGCAAGAAAAGAGGCAGGAAGCAGAGGAGTCAGAGAAAAGGAAAGAAGAGACATGCAGCCAGACGAGGGTTTAGTGAGAAAGGATGGGACAGAGAACAGGATGAGAAGGAAATAAGGCAAGGCAAGGACAGGCAAGGACAGGCAAGGCAAGGCTAAGCTGCAGGACATTTTTTGCTCTGTAGTTTCCAGCACATTCGTCTTCAGATGAGGAGGAAAGCCATAATACCTTATGGAATGGCCCAAGAAAAAAACCCAGCTACTTGAGACACTTAGACTAAGCCTAAAATAGGCAGATCTCTCCATAAGGATGGTTTTTATACTGTACTTCGACAATCGGCTGTCAGTACAGCAAAAATAAGCTGCAGATCTCCTTAGGCTGAGTCATGGTGCTTTGGTGAAGGAACCATGAATATCATGGGAATATTTCACCATTTCTGCTCTGGTTTTCAGTGTATGACACCAAAACACCCACCTGATGACATCCTCTCAAGAGCAAAGGCAGCAATTTGCAGAATTCCGCTTCTTTGGGGAACTGAGAAATTGCTGAGCTGACATCAAGTCCTGCAGTGCCCCTGTCACCTGCAGAGTCACCGCATCCTCACCACGGTAGCGGGCATTGTGACAAAGGTTCTATGTCAGCTGGGTGTGGCAGCCAGGCGCCCCCTAGGGGATGGGGAGCCTGTCAGCCCCGGGCCTGTCACTGCCTGCTGTCCCCGCTGTCACCAGCCAGGTGTCTGAAAACTTGTCAAACCATGCCCAGACGTGGAGCCAAAGTGGCCCAAAGTCTCCAACAGAGAAGTCAAGAAGGATATGGGACAGAGGGAGAAAGCGAAGGGAGAAGGAGAAAGGGAAGGAAGAATAAAAAGTAGTGTTGGGCTGCAGGAGTGAGATGGAGGAATTGAAAGAAAATGGCAGGAAGCAGGAGAGTGAGAGAGAAAAGGAAAGAAGAGACATGCGGCCAGACGAGGGGTTAGTGAGAGAGGATGGGACAGAGAACAGAATGGGAAGGAAATAAAGCAAGGCAAGGACAGGCAAAGACAGGCAAGGCAAGGCTAGGCTGCAGGACATTTTTTTGTTTTATAGTTTCCAGCACATTCGTCTTCAGACTAGGAGGAAAGCCATAAGACAGTATGGATTAGGCCCAAGCAAAAACCCCAGCTACTTGAGACACTTAGACTAAGCTTAAATTACGCAGATCTCTCCATAAGGATGGTTTTTATACTGTGCTTCCACAATCTGCTGGCAGTAAAAAAAAATAAGCTGCAGATCTCCTTAGGCTGAGTCATGGTGCTTTGGTGCAGGGACCATGCATATCATGGGAATATTTCACCATTTCTGCTCTGGTTTTCAGTGTATGACACCAAAAGACCCACCTGATGACATCCTCTCAAGAGCAAAGGCAGCAATTTGCAGAATTTCGCTTCTTTGGAGAAGTGAGAAATTGCTGAGCTGACACCAGGTCCTGCAGTGTCCCTGTCACCTGCAGAGTCACCGCATCCTCACCACGGTAGCGGGCATTGTGACAAAGGTCCTATGTCAGCTGGGTGTGACAGCCTGGTGCCTCCTAGAGGATGGGGAGCCTGTCAGCCCTGGGCCTGTCACTGCCGGCTGTCCCTGCTGTCACCAGCCAGGCCTCTGAAACCTTGTCAAACCATGCCCAGACGTGTGGCCAATTTGGCCCAAATTCTCCAACAGACAAGACGGGAAGAAAGATATGGGACGGAGGGAGAAAGCGAAGGGAGCAGGAGAAAGGGAAGGAAGAATAAAAAGTAGTGTTGGGCTGCAGAAGTGAGATGGAGGAATTGCAAGAAAAGAGGCAGGAAGCAGAGGAGTCAGAGAAAAGGAAAGTAGAGACATGCAGCCAGACGAGGGGTTAGTGAGAGAGGATGGGACAGAGAACAGGATGGGAAGGAAATAAGGCAAGGCAAGGACAGGCAAGGACAGGCAAGGCAAGGCTAGGCTGCAGGACATTTTTTGTCTTTATAGTTTCTAGCACATTCGTCTTCAGACTAGGAGGAAAGCCAGAAGACCGTATGGATTAGGCCCAAGCCTAGACCCCAGCTACTTGAGACACTTAGACTAAGCCAAAAATACGAAGATCTCTACATAAGGTTGGTTTTTATACTGTGCTTCCACAATCTGCTGGCAGTACAAAAAAATAAGCTGCAGATCTCCTTAGGCTGAGTTATGGTGCTTTGGTGCAGGGACCATGCATATCATGGGAATATTTCACCATTTCTGCTCTGGTTTTCAGAGTATGACACCAAAACACCCACCTGATGACATCCTTTCAAGAGCAAAGGCAGCAATTTGCAGAATTCCGCTTCTTTGGGGAAGTGAGAAATTGCTGAGCTGCCACCAAGTCCTGCAGTGTCCCTGTCACCTGCAGAGTCACCACATACTCGCCACGGTAGCGGGCATTGTGACAAAGGTTCTATGTCAGCTGGGTGTGGCAGCCAGGCGCCCCCTAGGGGATGGGGAGCCTGTCAGCCCCGGGCCTGTCACTGCCTGCTGCCCCTGCTGTCACCAGCCAGGCCTCTGAAAATTGGTCAAACCATGCCCAGACTTGGGGCCAATTTGCCCCAAAGTCTTGAAAAGACAAGTCGGGAAGAAAGATATTGGATAGAGGGAGAAAGCGAAGGGAGCAGGAGAAAGGGAAGGAAGAATAAAAGTAGTGTTGGGCTACAGGAGTGAGATGGAGGAATTGCCATTAAAGAGGCAGGAAGCAGGAGAGTGAGAGAAAAGGAAAGAAGAGACATGGAGCCAGACGAGGGGTTAGTGAGAGAGGATGGGACAGAGAACAGGATGAGAAGGAAATAAGGCAAGGCAAGGACAGGCAAGGACAGGCAAAGCAAAGCTAGGCTGCAGGACATGTTATAGCTTTATAGTTTATAGCACATTCGTCTTCAGACTAGGAGTAAGGCCATAAGACCGTATGGATTAGGCCCAAGCAAAAACCCCAGCTACTTGACACACTAAGACTAAGCCTAAAATACGCAGATCTCTCCATAAGGATGGTTTTTATACTGTGCTTCCACAATCTGCTGGCAGTACAAAAAAATAAGCTGCAGATCTCCTTAGGCTGAGTCATGGTGCTTTGGTGCAGGGACCATGCATATCATGGGAATATTTCACCATTTCTGCTCTGGTTTTCAGAGTATGACACCAAAACACCCACCTGATGATATCCTTTCAAGAGCAAAGGCAGCAATTTGCAGAATTCCGCTTCTTTGGGGAACTGAGAAATTGCTGAGCTGCCACCAAGTCCTGCAGTGTCCCTGTCACCTGCAGAGTCACCACATACTCGCCACGGTCGCGGGCATTGTGACAAAGGTTCTATGTCAGCTGGGTGTGGCAGCCAGGCGCCCCCTAGGGGATGGGGAGCCTGTCAGCCCCGGGCCTCTCACTGCCTGCTGTCCCTGCTGTCACCAGCCAGGCCTCTGAAAATTGGTCAAACCATGCCCAGACTTGGGGCCAATTTTGCCCAAAGTCTTGAAAAGACAAGTCGTGAAGAAAGATATTGGATAGAGGGAGAAAGCGAAGGGAGCAGGAGAAAGGGAAGGAAGAATAAAAGTAGTGTTGGGCTACAGGAGTGAGATGGAGGAATTGCCATTAAAGAGGCAGGAAGCAGGAGAGTGAGAGAAAAGGAAAGAAGAGACATGGAGCCAGACGAGGGGTTAGTGAGAGAGGATGGGACAGAGAACAGGATGAGAAGGAAATAAGGCAAGGCAAGGACAGGCAAGGACAGGCAAAGCAAAGCTAGGCTGCAGGACATGTTATAGCTTTATAGTTTATAGCACATTCGTCTTCAGACTAGGAGTAAGGCCATAAGACCGTATGGATTAGGCCCAAGCAAAAACCCCAGCTACTTGACACACTAAGACTAAGCCTAAAATACGCAGATCTCTCCATAAGGATGGTTTTTATACTGTGGTTCCACAATCTGCTGGCAGTACAAAAAAATAAGCTGCAGATCTCCTTAGGCTGAGTCATGGTGCTTTGTTGCAGGGACCATGCATATCATGGGAATATTTCACCATTTCTGCTCTGGTTTTCAGAGTATGACACCAAAACACCCACCTGATGATATCCTTTCAAGAGCAAAGGCAGCAATTTGCAGAATTCCGCTTCTTTGGGGAACTGAGAAATTGCTGAGCTGCCACCAAGTCCTGCAGTGTCCCTGTCACCTGCAGAGTCACCACATACTCGCCACGGTCGCGGGCATTGTGACAAAGGTTCTATGTCAGCTGGGTGTGGCAGCCAGGCGCCCCCTAGGGGATGGGGAGCCTGTCAGCCCCGGGCCTGTCACTGCCTGCTGTCCCTGCTGTCACCAGCCAGGCCTCTGAAAATTGGTCAAACCATGCCCAGACTTGGGGCCAATTTTGCCCAAAGTCTTGAAAAGACAAGTCGTGAAGAAAGATATTGGATAGAGGGAGAAAGCGAAGGAGCGGGAGAAAGGGAAGGAAGAATAAAAGTAGTGTTGGGCTTCAGGAGTGAGATGGAGGAATTGCCATTAAAGAGGCAGGAAGCAGGAGAGTGAGAGAAAAGGAAAGAAGAGACATGGAGCCAGACGAGGGGTTAGTGAGAGAGGATGGGACAGAGAACAGGATGAGAAGGAAATAATGCAAGGCAAGGACAGGCAAGGACAGGCAAAGCAAAGCTAGGCTGCAGGACATGTTATAGCTTTATAGTTTATAGCACATTCGTCTTCAGACTAGGAGTAAGGCCATAAGACCGTATGGATTAGGCCCAAGCAAAAACCCCAGCTACTTGACACACTAAGACTAAGCCTAAAATACGCAGATCTCTCCATAAGGATGGTTTTTATACTGTGCTTCCACAATCTGCTGGCAGTACAAAAAAATAAGCTGCAGATCTCCTTAGGCTGAGTCATGGTGCTTTGGTGCAGGGACCATGCATATCATGGGAATATTTCACCATTTCTGCTCTGGTTTTCAGAGTATGACACCAAAACACCCACCTGATGATATCCTTTCAAGAGCAAAGGCAGCAATTTGCAGAATTCCGCTTCTTTGGGGAACTGAGAAATTGCTGAGCTGCCACCAAGTCCTGCAGTGTCCCTGTCACCTGCAGAGTCACCACATACTCGCCACGGTAGCGGGCATTGTGACAAAGGTTCTATGTCAGCTGGGTGTGGCAGCCAGGCGCCCCCTAGGGGATGGGGAGCCTGTCAGCCCCGGGCCTCTCACTGCCTGCTGTCCCTGCTGTCACCAGCCAGGCCTCTGAAAATTGGTCAAACCATGCCCAGACTTGGGGCCAATTTTGCCCAAAGTCTTGAAAAGACAAGTCATGAAGAAAGAAATGGATAGAGGGAGAAAGCGAAGGAGCAGGAGAAAGGGATGGAAGAATAAAAGTAGTGTTGGGCTTCAGGAGTGAGATGGAGGAATTGCCATTAAAGAGGCAGGAAGCAGGAGAGTGAGAGAAAAGGAAAGAAGAGACATGGAGCCAGACGAGGGGTTAGTGAGAGAGGATGGGACAGAGAACAGGATGAGAAGGAAATAAGGCAAGGCAAGGACAGGCAAGGACAGGCAAAGCAAAGCTAGGCTGCAGGACATGTTATAGCTTTATAGTTTATAGCACATTCGTCTTCAGACTAGGAGTAAGGCCATAAGACCGTATGGATTAGGCCCAAGCAAAAACCCCAGCTACTTGACACACTAAGACTAAGCCTAAAATACGCAGATCTCTCCATAAGGATGGTTTTTATACTGTGGTTCCACAATCTGCTGGCAGTACAAAAAAATAAGCTGCAGATCTCCTTAGGCTGAATCATGGTGCTTTGGTGCAGGGACCATGCATATCATGGGAATATTTCACCATTTCTGCTCTGGTTTTCAGAGTATGACACCAAAACACCCACCTGATGATATCCTTTCAAGAGCAAAGGCAGCAATTTGCAGAATTCCGCTTCTTTGGGGAAGTGAGAAATTGCTGAGCTGCCACCAAGTCCTGCAGTGTCCCTGTCACCTGCAGAGTCACCACATACTCGCCACGGTAGCGGGCATTGTGACAAAGGTTCTATGTCAGCTGGGTGTGGCAGCCAGGCGCCCCCTAGGGGATGGGGAGCCTGTCAGCCCCGGGCCTCTCACTGCCTGCTGTCCCTGCTGTCACCAGCCAGGCCTCTGAATATTGGTCAAACCATGCCCAGACTTGGGGCCAATTTGGCCCAAAGTCTTGAAAAGACAAGTCGGGAAGAAAGATATGGGACAGAGGGAGAAAGCGAAGGGAGCAGGAGAAAGGGAAGGAAGAATAAAAAGTAGTGTTGGGCTTCAGGAGTGAGATGGAGGCATTGCAGGAAAAGAGGCAGGAAGCAGGAGAGTGAGAGAAAAGTAAAGTAGAGACATGCAGCCAGACGAGGGGTTAGTGAGGGAGGATGGGACAGAGAACAGGATGAGAAGGAAATAAGGCAAGGCAAGGACCGGCAAGGACAGGCAAAACAAGGCTAAGCTGCAGGACATTTTTTCGCTTTATAGCTTCTAGCACATTCGTCTTCAGACTAGGAGTAAGGCCATAAGACCGTATGGATTAGGCCCAAGCAAAAACCCCAGCTACTTGAGACACTAAGACTAAGCCTAAAATACACAGATCTCTCCATAAGGATGGTTTTTATACTGTGCTTCCACAATCTGCTGGCAGTACAAAAAAAATAAGCTGCAGATCTCCTTAGGCTGAGTCACGGTGCTTTGGTGCAGGGACCATGCATATCATGGGAATATTTCACCATTTCTGCTCTGGTTTTCAGAGTATGACACCAAAACACCCACCTGATGATATCCTTTCAAGAGCAAAGGCAGCAATTTGCAGAATTCCGCTTCTTTGGGGAAGTGAGAAATTGCTGAGCTGACACCAAGTCCTGCAGTGTCCCTGTCACCTGCAGAGTCACCACATACTCGCCACGGTAGCGGGCATTGTGACAAAGGTTCTATGTCAGCTGGGTGTGGCAGCCAGGCGCCCCCTAGGGGATGGGGAGCCTGTCAGCCCCGGGCCTCTCACTGCCTGCTGTCCCTGCTGTCACCAGCCAGGCCTCTGAATATTGGTCAAACCATGCCCAGACTTGGGGCCAATTTGGCCCAAAGTCTTGAAAAGACAAGTCGGGAAGAAAGATATGGGACAGAGGGAGAAAGCGAAGGGAGCAGGAGAAAGGGAAGGAAGAATAAAAAGTAGTGTTGGGCTTCAGGAGTGAGATGGAGGCATTGCAGGAAAAGAGGCAGGAAGCAGGAGAGTGAGAGAAAAGGAAAGTAGAGACATGCAGCCAGACGAGGGGTTAGTGAGGGAGGATGGGACAGAGAACAGGATGAGAAGGAAATAAGGCAAGGCAAGGACCGGCAAGGACAGGCAAAGCAAGGCTAAGCTGCAGGACATTTTTTCGCTTTATAGCTTCTAGCACATTCGTCTTCAGACTAGGAGTAAGGCCATAAGACCGTATGGATTAGGCCCAAGCAAAAACCCTAGCTACTTGAGACACTAAGACTAAGCCTAAAATACGCAGATCTCTCCATAAGGATGGTTTTTATACTGTGCTTCCACAATCTGCTGGCAGTACAAAAAAAATAAGCTGCAGATCTCCTTAGGCTGAGTCACGGTGCTTTGGTGCAGGGACCATGCATATCATGGGAATATTTCACCATTTCTGCTCTGGTTTTCAGAGTATGACACCAAAACACCCACCTGATGATATCCTTTCAAGAGCAAAGGCAGCAATTTGCAGAATTCCGCTTCTTTGGGGAAGTGAGAAATTGCTGAGCTCCCACCAAGTCCTGCAGTGTCCCTGTCACCTGCAGAGTCACCACATACTCGCCACGGTCGCGGGCATTGTGACAAAGGTTCTATGTCAGCTGGGTGTGGCAGCCAGGCGCCCCCTAGGGGATGGGGAGCCTGTCAGCCCCGGGCCTCTCACTGCCTGCTGTCCCTGCTGTCACCAGCCAGGCCTCTGAAAATTGGTCAAACCATGCCCAGACTTGGGGCCAATTTTGCCCAAAGTCTTGAAAAGACAAGTCGTGAAGAAAGATATTGGATAGAGGGAGAAAGCGAAGGAGCAGGAGAAAGGGAAGGAAGAATAAAAGTAGTGTTGGGCTTCAGGAGTGAGATGGAGGCATTGCAGGAAAAGAGGCAGGAAGCAGGAGAGTGAGAGAAAAGTAAAGTAGAGACATGCAGCCAGACGAGGGGTTAGTGAGGGAGGATGGGACAGAGAACAGGATGAGAAGGAAATAAGGCAAGGCAAGGACCGGCAAGGACAGGCAAAACAAGGCTAAGCTGCAGGACATTTTTTCGCTTTATAGCTTCTAGCACATTCGTCTTCAGACTAGGAGTAAGGCCATAAGACCGTATGGATTAGGCCCAAGCAAAAACCCCAGCTACTTGAGACACTAAGACTAAGCCTAAAATACACAGATCTCTCCATAAGGATGGTTTTTATACTGTGCTTCCACAATCTGCTGGCAGTACAAAAAAAATAAGCTGCAGATCTCCTTAGGCTGAGTCACGGTGCTTTGGTGCAGGGACCATGCATATCATGGGAATATTTCACCATTTCTGCTCTGGTTTTCAGAGTATGACACCAAAACACCCACCTGATGATATCCTTTCAAGAGCAAAGGCAGCAATTTGCAGAATTCCGCTTCTTTGGGGAAGTGAGAAATTGCTGAGCTGACACCAAGTCCTGCAGTGTCCCTGTCACCTGCAGAGTCACCACATACTCGCCACGGTAGCGGGCATTGTGACAAAGGTTCTATGTCAGCTGGGTGTGGCAGCCAGGCGCCCCCTAGGGGATGGGGAGCCTGTCAGCCCCGGGCCTCTCACTGCCTGCTGTCCCTGCTGTCACCAGCCAGGCCTCTGAATATTGGTCAAACCATGCCCAGACTTGGGGCCAATTTGGCCCAAAGTCTTGAAAAGACAAGTCGGGAAGAAAGATATGGGACAGAGGGAGAAAGCGAAGGGAGCAGGAGAAAGGGAAGGAAGAATAAAAAGTAGTGTTGGGCTTCAGGAGTGAGATGGAGGCATTGCAGGAAAAGAGGCAGGAAGCAGGAGAGTGAGAGAAAAGGAAAGTAGAGACATGCAGCCAGACGAGGGGTTAGTGAGGGAGGATGGGACAGAGAACAGGATGAGAAGGAAATAAGGCAAGGCAAGGACCGGCAAGGACAGGCAAAGCAAGGCTAAGCTGCAGGACATTTTTTCGCTTTATAGCTTCTAGCACATTCGTCTTCAGACTAGGAGTAAGGCCATAAGACCGTATGGATTAGGCCCAAGCAAAAACCCTAGCTACTTGAGACACTAAGACTAAGCCTAAAATACGCAGATCTCTCCATAAGGATGGTTTTTATACTGTGCTTCCACAATCTGCTGGCAGTACAAAAAAAATAAGCTGCAGATCTCCTTAGGCTGAGTCACGGTGCTTTGGTGCAGGGACCATGCATATCATGGGAATATTTCACCATTTCTGCTCTGGTTTTCAGAGTATGACACCAAAACACCCACCTGATGATATCCTTTCAAGAGCAAAGGCAGCAATTTGCAGAATTCCGCTTCTTTGGGGAAGTGAGAAATTGCTGAGCTCCCACCAAGTCCTG
The DNA here is from genome assembly GCF_036013475.1 of Columba livia. NCBI lineage: Eukaryota > Metazoa > Chordata > Aves > Columbiformes > Columbidae > Columba > Columba livia. The sequence continues at coordinate 902,719 of NW_027043009.1, read as the reverse complement.
CAGTGTCCCTGTCACCTGCAGAGTCACCACATACTCGCCACGGTCGCGGGCATTGTGACAAAGGTTCTATGTCAGCTGGGTGTGGCAGCCAGGCGCCCCCTAGGGGATGGGGAGCCTGTCAGCCCCGGGCCTCTCACTGCCTGCTGTCCCTGCTGTCACCAGCCAGGCCTCTGAAAATTGGTCAAACCATGCCCAGACTTGGGGCCAATTTTGCCCAAAGTCTTGAAAAGACAAGTCGTGAAGAAAGATATTGGATAGAGGGAGAAAGCGAAGGAGCAGGAGAAAGGGAAGGAAGAATAAAAGTAGTGTTGGGCTTCAGGAGTGAGATGGAGGCATTGCAGGAAAAGAGGCAGGAAGCAGGAGAGTGAGAGAAAAGGAAAGACGAGACATGCAGCCAGACGAGGGATTAGTGAGAGAGGATGGGACAGAGAACAGGATGAGAAGGAAATAAGGCAAGGCAAGGACAGGCAAGGACAGGCAAAGCAAGGCTAAGCTGCAGGACATTTTTTGGCTTTATAGTTTCTAGCACATTCGTCTTCAGACTAGGAGTAAGGCCATAAGACCGTATGGATTAGGCCCAAGCAAAAACCCCAGCTACTTGACACACTAAGACTAAGCCTAAAATACGCAGATCTCTCCATAAGGATGGTTTTTATACTGTGGTTCCACAATCTTCTGGCAGGACAAAAAAATAAGCTGCAGATCTCCTTAGGCTGAGTCATGGTGCTTTGGTGCAGGGACCATGCATATCATGGGAATATTTCACCATTTCTGCTCTGGTTTTCAGAGTATGACACCAAAACACCCACCTGATGATATCCTTTCAAGAGCAAAGGCAGCAATTTGCAGAATTCCGCTTCTTTGGGGAAGTGAGAAATTGCTGAGCTGCCACCAAGTCCTGCAGTGTCCCTGTCACCTGCAGAGTCACCACATACTCGCCACGGTAGCGGGCATTGTGACAAAGGTTCTATGTCAGCTGGGTGTGGCAGCCAGGCGCCCCCTAGGGGATGGGGAGCCTGTCAGCCCCGGGCCTGTCACTGCCTGCTGTCCCTGCTGTCACCAGCCAGGCCTCTGAATATTGGTCAAACCATGCCCAGACTTGGGGCCAATTTGGCCCAAAGTCTTGAAAAGACAAGTCGGGAAGAAAGATATGGGACAGAGGGAGAAAGCGAAGGGAGCAGGAGAAAGGGAAGGAAGAATAAAAGTAGTGTTGGGCTTCAGGAGTGAGATGGAGGCATTGCAGGAAAAGAGGCAGGAAGCAGGAGAGTGAGAGAAAAGGAAAGTAGAGACATGCAGCCAGACGAGGGGTTAGTGAGGGAGGATGGGACAGAGAACAGGATGAGAAGGAAATAAGGCAAGGCAAGGACCGGCAAGGAGAGGCAAAGCAAGGCTAAGCTGCAGGACATGTTTTCGCTTTATAGTTTCTAGCACATTCGTCTTCAGACTAGGAGTAAGGCCATAAGACAGTATGGATTAGGCCCAAGCAAAAACCCTAGCTACTTGAGACACTAAGACTAAGCCTAAAATACGCAGATCTCTCCCTAAGGATGGTTTTTATACTGTGGTTCCACAATCTGCTGGCAGTACAAAAAAATAAGCTGCAGATCTCCTTAGGCTGAGTCACGGTGCTTTGGTGCAGGGACCATGCATATCATGGGAATATTTCACCATTTCTGCTCTGGTTTTCAGAGTATGACACCAAAACACCCACCTGATGATATCCTTTCAAGAGCAAAGGCAGCAAATTGCAGAATTCCGCTTCTTTGGGGAAGTGAGAAATTGCTGAGCTGACACCAAGTCCTGCAGTGTCCCTGTCACCTGCAGAGTCACCACATACTCGCCACGGTAGCGGGCATTGTGACAAAGGTTCTATGTCAGCTGGGTGTGGCAGCCAGGCGCCTCCTAGGGGATGGGGAGCCTGTCAGCCCCGGGCCTCTCACTGCCTGCTGTCCCTGCGGTCACCAGCCAGGCCTCTGAATATTGGTCAAACCATGCCCAGACTTGGGGCCAATTTGGCCCAAAGTCTTGAAAAGACAAGTAGGGAAGAAAGATATGGGACAGAGGGAGAATGCGAAGGGAGCAGGAGAAAGGGAAGGAAGAATAAAAAGTAGTGTTGGGCTTCAGAAGTGAGATGGAGGCATTGCAGGAAAAGAGGCAGGAAGCAGGAGAGTGAGAGAAAAGGAAAGTAGAGACATGCAGCCAGACAAGGGGTTAGTGAGGGAGGATGGGACAGAGAACAGGATGAGAAGGAAATAAGGCAAGGCAAGGACAGGCAAGGACAGACAAAGCAAGGCTAAGCTGCAGGACATGTTTTCGCTTTATAGTTTCTAGCACATTCGTCTTCAGACTAGGAGTAAGGCCATAAGACCGTATGGATTAGGCCCAAGCAAAAACCCCAGCTACTTGACACACTAAGACTAAGCCTAAAATACGTAGATCTCTTCATAAGGATGGTTTTTATACTGTGCTTCCACAATCTGCTGGCAGTACAAAAAAAATAAGCTGCAGATCTCCTTAGGCTGAGTCACGGTGCTTTGGTGCAGGGACCATGCATATCATGGGAATATTTCACCATTTCTGCTCTGGTTTTCAGAGTATGACACCAAAACACCCACCTGATGATATCCTTTCAAGAGCAAAGGCAGCAATTTGCAGAATTCCGCTTCTTTGGGGAAGTGAGAAATTGCTGAGCTGCCACCAAGTCCTGCAGTGTCCCTGTCACCTGCAGAGTCACCACATACTCGCCACGGTAGCGGGCATTGTGACAAAGGTTCTATGTCAGCTGGGTGTGGCAGCCAGGCGCCCCCTAGGGGATGGGGAGCCTGTCAGCCCCGGGCCTGTCACTGCCTGCTGTCCCTGCTGTCACCAGCCAGGCCTCTGAATATTGGTCAAACCATGCCCAGACTTGGGGCCAATTTGGCCCAAAGTCTTGAAAAGACAAGTCGGGAAGAAAGATATGGGACAGAGGGAGAAAGCGAAGGAAGCAGGAGAAAGGGAAGGAAGAATAAAAAGTAGTGTTGGGCTTCAGGAGTGAGATGGAGGCATTGCAGGAAAAGAGGCAGGAAGCAGGAGAGTGAGAGAAAAGGAAAGTAGAGACATGCAGCCAGACAAGGGGTTAGTGAGGGAGGATGGGACAGAGAACAGGATGAGAAGGAAAGAAGGCAAGGCAAGGACAGGCAAGGACAGGCAAAGCAAGGCTAAGCTGCAGGATATTTTTTCGCTTTATAGCTTCTAGCACATTCGTCTTCAGACTAGGAGTAAGGCCATAAGACCGTATGGATTAGGCCCAAGCAAAAATCCCAGCTACTTGACACACTAAGACTAAGCCTAAAATACGCAGATCTCTCCATAAGGATGGTTTTTATACTGTGGTTCCACAATCTGCTGGCAGTACAAAAAAATAAGCTGCAGATCTCCTTAGGCTGAGTCACGGTGCTTTGGTGCAGGGACCATGCATATCATGGGAATATTTCACCATTTCTGCTCTGGTTTTCAGAGTATGACACCAAAACACCCACCTGATGATATCCTTTCAAGAGCAAAGGCAGCAATTTGCAGAATTCCGCTTCTTTGGGGAAGTGAGAAATTGCTGAGCTGCCACCAAGTCCTGCAGTGTCCCTGTCACCTGCAGAGTCACCACATACTCGCCACGGTAGCGGGCATTGTGACAAAGGTTCTATGTCAGCTGGGTGTGGCAGCCAGGCGCCCCCTAGGGGATGGGGAGCCTGTCAGCCCCGGGCCTGTCACTGCCTGCTGTCCCTGCTGTCACCAGCCAGGCCTCTGAATATTGGTCAAACCATGCCCAGACTTGGGGCCAATTTGGCCCAAAGTCTTGAAAAGACAAGTCGGGAAGAAAGATATGGGACAGAGGGAGAAAGCGAAGGAAGCAGGAGAAAGGGAAGGAAGAATAAAAAGTAGTGTTGGGCTTCAGGAGTGAGAAGGAGGCATTGCAGGAAAAGAGGCAGGAAGCAGGAGAGTGAGAGAAAAGGAAAGTAGAGACATGCAGCCAGACGAGGGGTTAGTGAGGGAGGATGGGACAGAGAACAGGATGAGAAGGAAATAAGGCAAGGCAAGGACAGGCAAGGACAGGCAAAGCAAGGCTAAGCTGCAGGACATGTTTTCGCTTTATAGTTTCTAGCACATTCGTCTTCAGACTAGGAGTAAGGCCATAAGACCGTATGGATTAGGCCCAAGCAAAAACCCCAGCTACTTGACACACTAAGACTAAGCCTAAAATACGTAGATCTCTCCATAAGGATGGTTTTTATACTGTGCTTCCACAATCTGCTGGCAGTACAAAAAAAATAAGCTGCAGATCTCCTTAGGCTGAGTCACGGTGCTTTGGTGCAGGGACCATGCATATCATGGGAATATTTCACCATTTCTGCTCTGGTTTTCAGAGTATGACACCAAAACACCCACCTGATGATATCCTTTCAAGAGCAAAGGCAGCAATTTGCAGAATTCCGCTTCTTTGGGGAAGTGAGAAATTGCTGAGCGGACACCAAGTCCTGCAGTGTCCCTGTCACCTGCAGAGTCACCACATACTCGCCACGGTAGCGGGCATTGTGACAAAGGTTCTATGTCAGCTGGGTGTGGCAGCCAGGCGCCCCCTAGGGGATGGGGAGCCTGTCAGCCCCGGGCCTGTCACTGCCTGCTGTCCCTGCTGTCACCAGCCAGGCCTCTGAATATTGGTCAAACCATGCCCAGACTTGGGGCCAATTTGGCCCAAAGTCTTGAAAAGACAAGTCGGGAAGAAAGATATGGGACAGAGGGAGAAAGCGAAGGAAGCAGGAGAAAGGGAAGGAAGAATAAAAAGTAGTGTTGGGCTTCAGGAGTGAGATGGAGGCATTGCAGGAAAAGAGGCAGGAAGCAGGAGAGTGAGAGAAAAGGAAAGTAGAGACATGCAGCCAGACAAGGGGTTAGTGAGGGAGGATGGGACAGAGAACAGGATGAGAAGGAAAGAAGGCAAGGCAAGGACAGGCAAGGACAGGCAAAGCAAGGCTAAGCTGCAGGATATTTTTTCGCTTTATAGCTTCTAGCACATTCGTCTTCAGACTAGGAGTAAGGCCATAAGACCGTATGGATTAGGCCCAAGCAAAAATCCCAGCTACTTGACACACTAAGAATAAGCCTAAAATACGCAGATCTCTCCATAAGGATGGTTTTTATACTGTGGTTCCACAATCTGCTGGCAGTACAAAAAAATAAGCTGCAGATCTCCTTAGGCTGAGTCACGGTGCTTTGGTGCAGGGACCATGCATATCATGGGAATATTTCACCATTTCTGCTCTGGTTTTCAGAGTATGACACCAAAACACCCACCTGATGATATCCTTTCAAGAGCAAAGGCAGCAATTTGCAGAATTCCGCTTCTTTGGGGAAGTGAGAAATTGCTGAGCTGACACCAAGTCCTGCAGTGTCCCTGTCACCTGCAGAGTCACCACATACTCGCCACGGTAGCGGGCATTGTGACAAAGGTTCTATGTCAGCTGGGTGTGGCAGCCAGGCGCCCCCTAGGGGATGGGGAGCCTGTCAGCCCCGGGCCTGTCACTGCCTGCTGTCCCTGCTGTCACCAGCCAGGCCTCTGAATATTGGTCAAACCATGCCCAGACTTGGGGCCAATTTGGCCCAAAGTCTTGAAAAGACAAGTCGGGAAGAAAGATATGGGACAGAGGGAGAAAGCGAAGGGAGCAGGAGAAAGGGAAGGAAGAATAAAAGTAGTGTTGGGCTTCAGGAGTGAGATGGAGGCATTGCAGGAAAAGAGGCAGGAAGCAGGAGAGTGAGAGAAAAGGAAAGTAGAGACATGCAGCCAGACGAGGGGTTAGTGAGGGAGGATGGGACAGAGAACAGGATGAGAAGGAAATAAGGCAAGGCAAGGACCGGCAAGGACAGGCAAAGCAAGGCTAAGCTGCAGGACATTTTTTCGCTTTATAGCTTCTAGCACATTCGTCTTCAGACTAGGAGTAAGGCCATAAGACAGTATGGATTAGGCCCAAGCAAAAACCCTAGCTACTTGAGACACTAAGACTAAGCCTAAAATACGCAGATCTCTCCCTAAGGATGGTTTTTATACTGTGGTTCCACAATCTGCTGGCAGTACAAAAAAATAAGCTGCAGATCTCCTTAGGCTGAGTCACGGTGCTTTGGTGCAGGGACCATGCATATCATGGGAATATTTCACCATTTCTGCTCTGGTTTTCAGAGTATGACACCAAAACACCCACCTGATGATATCCTTTCAAGAGCAAAGGCAGCAAATTGCAGAATTCCGCTTCTTTGGGGAAGTGAGAAATTGCTGAGCTGACACCAAGTCCTGCAGTGTCCCTGTCACCTGCAGAGTCACCACATACTCGCCACGGTAGCGGGCATTGTGACAAAGGTTCTATGTCAGCTGGGTGTGGCAGCCAGGCGCCTCCTAGGGGATGGGGAGCCTGTCAGCCCCGGGCCTCTCACTGCCTGCTGTCCCTGCGGTCACCAGCCAGGCCTCTGAATATTGGTCAAACCATGCCCAGACTTGGGGCCAATTTGGCCCAAAGTCTTGAAAAGACAAGTAGGGAAGAAAGATATGGGACAGAGGGAGAATGCGAAGGGAGCAGGAGAAAGGGAAGGAAGAATAAAAAGTAGTGTTGGGCTTCAGGAGTGAGATGGAGGCATTGCAGGAAAAGAGGCAGGAAGCAGGAGAGTGAGAGAAAAGGAAAGTAGAGACATGCAGCCAGACAAGGGGTTAGTGAGGGAGGATGGGACAGAGAACAGGATGAGAAGGAAAGAAGGCAAGGCAAGGACAGGCAAGGACAGGCAAAGCAAGGCTAAGCTGCAGGATATTTTTTCGCTTTATAGCTTCTAGCACATTCGTCTTCAGACTAGGAGTAAGGCCATAAGACCGTATGGATTAGGCCCAAGCAAAAATCCCAGCTACTTGACACACTAAGACTAAGCCTAAAATACGCAGATCTCTCCATAAGGATGGTTTTTATACTGTGGTTCCACAATCTGCTGGCAGTACAAAAAAATAAGCTGCAGATCTCCTTAGGCTGAGTCACGGTGCTTTGGTGCAGGGACCATGCATATCATGGGAATATTTCACCATTTCTGCTCTGGTTTTCAGAGTATGACACCAAAACACCCACCTGATGATATCCTTTCAAGAGCAAAGGCAGCAATTTGCAGAATTCCGCTTCTTTGGGGAAGTGAGAAATTGCTGAGCTGACACCAAGTCCTGCAGTGTCCCTGTCACCTGCAGAGTAACCACATACTCGCCACGGTAGCGGGCATTGTGACAAAGGTTCTATGTCAGCTGGGTGTGGCAGCCAGGCGCCCCCTAGGGGATGGGGAGCCTGTCAGCCCCGGGCCTCTCACTGCCTGCTGTCCCTGCGGTCACCAGCCAGGCCTCTGAATATTGGTCAAACCATGCCCAGACTTGGGGCCAATTTGGCCCAAAGTCTTGAAAAGACAAGTAGGGAAGAAAGATATGGGACAGAGGGAGAATGCGAAGGGAGCAGGAGAAAGGGAAGGAAGAATAAAAAGTAGTGTTGGGCTTCAGAAGTGAGATGGAGGCATTGCAGGAAAAGAGGCAGGAAGCAGGAGAGTGAGAGAAAAGGAAAGACGAGACATGCAGCCAGACAAGGGGTTAGTGAGGGAGGATGGGACAGAGAACAGGATGAGAAGGAAATAAGGCAAGGCAAGGACAGGCAAGGACAGGCAAAGCAAGGCTAAGCTGCAGGACATGTTTTCGCTTTAGAGTTTCTAGCACATTCGTCTTCAGACTAGGAGTAAGGCCATAAGACCGTATGGATTAGGCCCAAGCAAAAACCCCAGCTACTTGAGACACTAAGACTAAGCCTAAAATACGCAGATCTCTCCATAAGGATGGTTTTTATACTGTGCTTCCACAATCTGCTGGCAGTACAAAAAAAATAAGCTGCAGATCTCCTTAGGCTGAGTCACGGTGCTTTGGTGCAGGGACCATGCATATCATGGGAATATTTCACCATTTCTGCTCTGGTTTTCAGAGTATGACACCAAAACACCCACCTGATGATATCCTTTCAAGAGCAAAGGCAGCAATTTGCAGAATTCCGCTTCTTTGGGGAAGTGAGAAATTGCTGAGCTGACACCAAGTCCTGCAGTGTCCCTGTCACCTGCAGAGTCACCACATACTCGCCACGGTAGCGGGCATTGTGACAAAGGTTCTATGTCAGCTGGGTGTGGCAGCCAGGCGCCTCCTAGGGGATGGGGAGCCTGTCAGCCCCGGGCCTCTCACTGCCTGCTGTCCCTGCGGTCACCAGCCAGGCCTCTGAATATTGGTCAAACCATGCCCAGACTTGGGGCCAATTTGGCCCAAAGTCTTGAAAAGACAAGTAGGGAAGAAAGATATGGGACAGAGGGAGAATGCGAAGGGAGCAGGAGAAAGGGAAGGAAGAATAAAAAGTAGTGTTGGGCTTCAGGAGTGAGATGGAGGCATTGCAGGAAAAGAGGCAGGAAGCAGGAGAGTGAGAGAAAAGGAAAGTAGAGACATGCAGCCAGACAAGGGGTTAGTGAGGGAGGATGGGACAGAGAACAGGATGAGAAGGAAAGAAGGCAAGGCAAGGACAGGCAAGGACAGGCAAAGCAAGGCTAAGCTGCAGGATATTTTTTCGCTTTATAGCTTCTAGCACATTCGTCTTCAGACTAGGAGTAAGGCCATAAGACCGTATGGATTAGGCCCAAGCAAAAATCCCAGCTACTTGACACACTAAGAATAAGCCTAAAATACGCAGATCTCTCCATAAGGATGGTTTTTATACTGTGGTTCCACAATCTGCTGGCAGTACAAAAAAATAAGCTGCAGATCTCCTTAGGCTGAGTCACGGTGCTTTGGTGCAGGGACCATGCATATCATGGGAATATTTCACCATTTCTGCTCTGGTTTTCAGAGTATGACACCAAAACACCCACCTGATGATATCCTTTCAAGAGCAAAGGCAGCAATTTGCAGAATTCCGCTTCTTTGGGGAAGTGAGAAATTGCTGAGCTGACACCAAGTCCTGCAGTGTCCCTGTCACCTGCAGAGTCACCACATACTCGCCACGGTAGCGGGCATTGTGACAAAGGTTCTATGTCAGCTGGGTGTGGCAGCCAGGCGCCCCCTAGGGGATGGGGAGCCTGTCAGCCCCGGGCCTGTCACTGCCTGCTGTCCCTGCTGTCACCAGCCAGGCCTCTGAATATTGGTCAAACCATGCCCAGACTTGGGGCCAATTTGGCCCAAAGTCTTGAAAAGACAAGTCGGGAAGAAAGATATGGGACAGAGGGAGAAAGCGAAGGGAGCAGGAGAAAGGGAAGGAAGAATAAAAGTAGTGTTGGGCTTCAGGAGTGAGATGGAGGCATTGCAGGAAAAGAGGCAGGAAGCAGGAGAGTGAGAGAAAAGGAAAGTAGAGACATGCAGCCAGACGAGGGGTTAGTGAGGGAGGATGGGACAGAGAACAGGATGAGAAGGAAATAAGGCAAGGCAAGGACCGGCAAGGACAGGCAAAGCAAGGCTAAGCTGCAGGACATTTTTTCGCTTTATAGCTTCTAGCACATTCGTCTTCAGACTAGGAGTAAGGCCATAAGACAGTATGGATTAGGCCCAAGCAAAAACCCTAGCTACTTGAGACACTAAGACTAAGCCTAAAATACGCAGATCTCTCCCTAAGGATGGTTTTTATACTGTGGTTCCACAATCTGCTGGCAGTACAAAAAAATAAGCTGCAGATCTCCTTAGGCTGAGTCACGGTGCTTTGGTGCAGGGACCATGCATATCATGGGAATATTTCACCATTTCTGCTCTGGTTTTCAGAGTATGACACCAAAACACCCACCTGATGATATCCTTTCAAGAGCAAAGGCAGCAAATTGCAGAATTCCGCTTCTTTGGGGAAGTGAGAAATTGCTGAGCTGACACCAAGTCCTGCAGTGTCCCTGTCACCTGCAGAGTCACCACATACTCGCCACGGTAGCGGGCATTGTGACAAAGGTTCTATGTCAGCTGGGTGTGGCAGCCAGGCGCCTCCTAGGGGATGGGGAGCCTGTCAGCCCCGGGCCTGTCACTGCCTGCTGTCCCTGCGGTCACCAGCCAGGCCTCTGAATATTGGTCAAACCATGCCCAGACTTGGGGCCAATTTGGCCCAAAGTCTTGAAAAGACAAGTAGGGAAGAAAGATATGGGACAGAGGGAGAATGCGAAGGGAGCAGGAGAAAGGGAAGGAAGAATAAAAAGTAGTGTTGGGCTTCAGAAGTGAGATGGAGGCATTGCAGGAAAAGAGGCAGGAAGCAGGAGAGTGAGAGAAAAGGAAAGTAGAGACATGCAGCCAGACAAGGGGTTAGTGAGGGAGGATGGGACAGAGAACAGGATGAGAAGGAAATAAGGCAAGGCAAGGACAGGCAAGGACAGGCAAAGCAAGGCTAAGCTGCAGGACATGTTTTCGCTTTAGAGTTTCTAGCACATTCGTCTTCAGACTAGGAGTAAGGCCATAAGACCGTATGGATTAGGCCCAAGCAAAAACCCCAGCTACTTGAGACACTAAGACTAAGCCTAAAATACGCAGATCTCTCCATAAGGATGGTTTTTATACTGTGCTTCCACAATCTGCTGGCAGTACAAAAAAAATAAGCTGCAGATCTCCTTAGGCTGAGTCACGGTGCTTTGGTGCAGGGACCATGCATATCATGGGAATATTTCACCATTTCTGCTCTGGTTTTCAGAGTATGACACCAAAACACCCACCTGATGATATCCTTTCAAGAGCAAAGGCAGCAATTTGCAGAATTCCGCTTCTTTGGGGAAGTGAGAAATTGCTGAGCTGACACCAAGTCCTGCAGTGTCCCTGTCACCTGCAGAGTCACCACATACTCGCCACGGTAGCGGGCATTGTGACAAAGGTTCTATGTCAGCTGGGTGTGGCAGCCAGGCGCCTCCTAGGGGATGGGGAGCCTGTCAGCCCCGGGCCTCTCACTGCCTGCTGTCCCTGCGGTCACCAGCCAGGCCTCTGAATATTGGTCAAACCATGCCCAGACTTGGGGCCAATTTGGCCCAAAGTCTTGAAAAGACAAGTAGGGAAGAAAGATATGGGACAGAGGGAGAATGCGAAGGGAGCAGGAGAAAGGGAAGGAAGAATAAAAAGTAGTGTTGGGCTTCAGAAGTGAGATGGAGGCATTGCAGGAAAAGAGGCAGGAAGCAGGAGAGTGAGAGAAAAGGAAAGTAGAGACATGCAGCCAGACAAGGGGTTAGTGAGGGAGGATGGGACAGAGAACAGGATGAGAAGGAAATAAGGCAAGGCAAGGACAGGCAAGGACAGACAAAGCAAGGCTAAGCTGCAGGACATGTTTTCGCTTTATAGTTTCTAGCACATTCGTCTTCAGACTAGGAGTAAGGCCATAAGACCGTATGGATTAGGCCCAAGCAAAAACCCCAGCTACTTGACACACTAAGACTAAGCCTAAAATACGCAGATCTCTCCATAAGGATGGTTTTTATACTGTGCTTCCACAATCTGCTGGCAGTACAAAAAAAATAAGCTGCAGATCTCCTTAGGCTGAGTCATGGTGCTTTGGTGCAGGGACCATGCATATCATGGGAATATTTCACCATTTCTGCTCTGGTTTTCAGAGTATGACACCAAAACACCCACCTGATGATATCCTTTCAAGAGCAAAGGCAGCAATTTGCAGAATTCCGCTTCTTTGGGGAAGTGAGAAATTGCTGAGCTGACACCAAGTCCTGCAGTGTCCCTGTCACCTGCAGAGTCACCACATACTCGCCACGGTAGCGGGCATTGTGACAAAGGTTCTATGTCAGCTGGGTGTGGCAGCCAGGCGCCCCCTAGGGGATGGGGAGCCTGCCAGCCCCGGGCCTGTCACTGCCTGCTGTCCCTGCTGTCACCAGCCAGGCCTCTGAAAATTGGTCAAACCATGCCCAGACTTGGGGCCAATTTGGCCCAAAGTCTTGAAAAGACAAGTCGGGAAGAAAGATTTGGGACAGAGGGAGAAATCGAAGGAAGCAGGAGAAAGGGAAGGAAGAATAAAAAGTAGTGTTGGGCTTCAGGAGTGAGATGGAGGCATTGCAGGAAAAGAGGCAGGAAGCAGGAGAGTGAGAGAAAAGGAAAGTAGAGACATGCAGCCAGACAAGGGGTTAGTGAGGGAGGATGGGACAGAGAACAGGATGAGAAGGAAAGAAGGCAAGGCAAGGACAGGCAAGGACAGGCAAAGCAAGGCTAAGCTGCAGGACATGTTTTCGCATTATAGTTTCTAGCACATTCGTCTTCAGACTAGGAGTAAGGCCATAAGACCGTATGGATTAGGCCCAAGCAAAAACCCCAGCTACTTGAGACACTAAGACTAAGCCTAAAATACGCAGATCTCTCCATAAGGATGGTTTTTATACTGTGCTTCCACAATCTGCTGGCAGTACAAAAAAAATAAGCTGCAGATCTCCTTAGGCTGAGTCACGGTGCTTTGGTGCAGGGACCATGCATATCATGGGAATATTTCACCATTTCTGCTCTGGTTTTCAGAGTATGACACCAAAACACCCACCTGATGATATCCTTTCAAGAGCAAAGGCAGCAATTTGCAGAATTCCGCTTCTTTGGGGAAGTGAGAAATTGCTGAGCTGCCACCAAGTCCTGCAGTGTCCCTGTCACCTGCAGAGTCACCACATACTTGCCACGGTAGCGGACATTGTGACAAAGGTTCTATGTCAGCTGGGTGTGGCAGCCAGGCGCCCCCTAGGGGATGGGGAGCCTGTCAGCCCCGGGCCTGTCACTGCCTGCTGTCCCTGCTGTCACCAGCCAGGCCTCTGAATATTGGTCAAACCATGCCCAGACTTGGGGCCAATTTGGCCCAAAGTCTTGAAAAGACAAGTCGGGAAGAAAGATATGGGACAGAGGGAGAAAGCGAAGGAAGCAGGAGAAAGGGAAGGAAGAATAAAAAGTAGTGTTGGGCTTCAGGAGTGAGATGGAGGCATTGCAGGAAAAGAGGCAGGAAGCAGGAGAGTGAGAGAAAAGGAAAGTAGAGACATGCAGCCAGACAAGGGGTTAGTGAGGGAGGATGGGACAGAGAACAGGATGAGAAGGAAAGAAGGCAAGGCAAGGACAGGCAAGGACAGGCAAAGCAAGGCTAAGCTGCAGGATATTTTTTCGCGTTATAGCTTCTAGCACATTCGTCTTCAGACTAGGAGTAAGGCCATAAGACCGTATGGATTAGGCCCAAGCAAAAACCCCAGCTACTTGACACACTAAGACTAAGCCTAAAATACGCAGATCTCTCCATAAGGATGGTTTTTATACTGTGGTTCCACAATCTGCTGGCAGTACAAAAAAATAAGCTGCAGATCTCCTTAGGCTGAGTCACGGTGCTTTGGTGCAGGGACCATGCATATCATGGGAATATTTCACCATTTCTGCTCTGGTTTTCAGAGTATGACACCAAAACACCCACCTGATGATATCCTTTCAAGAGCAAAGGCAGCAATTTGCAGAATTCCGCTTCTTTGGGGAAGTGAGAAATTGCTGAGCTGACACCAAGTCCTGCAGTGTCCCTGTCACCTGCAGAGTCACCACATACTCGCCACGGTAGCGGGCATTGTGACAAAGGTTCTATGTCAGCTGGGTGTGGCAGCCAGGCGCCCCCTAGGGGATGGGGAGCCTGTCAGCCCCGGGCCTCTCACTGCCTGCTGTCCCTGCGGTAACCAGCCTGGCCTCTGAAAATTGGTCAAACCATGCCCAGACTTGGGGCCAATTTTGCCCAAAGTCTTGAAAAGACAAGTCGGGAAGAAAGATATGGGACAGAGGGAGAAAGCGAAGGGAGCAGGAGAAAGGGAAGGAAGAATAAAAAGTAGTGTTGGGCTTCAGGAGTGAGATGGAGGCATTGCAGGAAAAGAGGCAGGAAGCAGGAGAGTGAGAGAAAAGGAAAGACGAGACATGCAGCCAGACGAGGGGTTAGTGAGGGAGGATGGGACAGAGAACAGGATGAGAAGGAAATAAGGCAAGGCAAGGACAGGCAAGGACAGGCAAAGCAAGGCTAAGCTGCAGGACATGTTTTCGCTTTATAGTTTCTAGCACATTCGTCTTCAGACTAGGAGTAAGGCCATAAGACCGTATGGATTAGGCCCAAGCAAAAATCCCAGCTACCTGACACAGTAAGACTAAGCCTAAAATACGCAGATCTCTCCATAAGGATGGTTTTTATACTATGGTTCCACAATCTGCTGGCAGTACAAAAAAATAAGCTGCAGATCTCCTTAGGCTGAATCATGGTGCTTTGGTGCAGGGACCATGCATATCATGGGAATATTTCACCATTTCTGCTCTGGTTTTCAGAGTATGACACCAAAACACCCACCTGATGATATCCTTTCAAGAGCAAAGGCAGCAATTTGCAGAATTCCGCTTCTTTGGGGAAGTGAGAAATTGCTGAGCTGACACCAAGTCCTGCAGTATCAATGTCACCTGCAGAGTCACCACATACTCGCCACGGTAGCGGGCATTGTGACAAAGGTTCTATGTCAGCTGGGTGTGGCCGCCAGTAGCCCCCTAGGAGATGGGGAGCCTGTCAGCTCCGGGCCTGTCACTGCCTGCTGTCCCTGCTGTCACCAGCCAGGCCTCTGAAAATTGGTCAAACCATGCCCAGACTTGGGGCCAATTTGGCCCAAAGTCTTGAAAAGACAAGTCGGGAAGAAAGATATGGGACAGAGGGAGAAAGCGAAGGGAGCAGGAGAAAGGGAAGGAAGAATAAAAAGTAGTGTTGGGCTTCAGGAGTGAGATGGAGGAATTGCAGGAAAAGAGGCAGGAAGCAGGAGAGTGAGAGAAAAGGAAAGACGAGACATGCAGCCAGACGAGGGTTTAGTGAGAGAGGATGGGACAGAGAACAGGATGAGAAGGAAATAAGGCAAGGCAAGGACAGGCAAGAACAGGCAAAGCAAGGCTAAGCTGCAGGACATTTTTTCGCTTTATAGTTTCTAGCACATTCGTCTTCAGACTAGGAGAAAGGCCATAAGACCGTATGGATTAGGCCCAAGCAAAAATCCCAGCTACTTGACACACTAAGACTAAGCCTAAAATACGCAGATCTCTCCATAAGGATGGTTTTTATACTGTGGTTCCACAATCTGCTGGCAGTACAAAAAAATAAGCTGCAGATCTCCTTAGGCTGAGTCACGGTGCTTTGGTGCAGGGACCATGCATATCATGGGAATATTTCACCATTTCTGCTCTGGTTTTCAGAGTATGACACCAAAACACCCACCTGATGATATCCTTTCAAGAGCAAAGGCAGCAAATTGCAGAATTCCGCTTCTTTGGGGAAGCGAGAAATTGCTGAGCTGCCACCAAGTCCTGCAGTGTCCCTGTCACCTGCAGAGTCACCACATACTTGCCACGGTAGCGGGCATTGTGACAAAGGTTCTATGTCAGCTGGGTGTGGCAGCCAGGCGCCCCCTAGGGGATGGGGAGCCTGTCAGCCCCGGGCCTGTCACTGCCTGCTGTCCCTGCTGTCACCAGCCAGGCCTCTGAATATTGGTCAAACCATGCCCAGACTAGGGGCCAATTTGGCCCAAAGTCTTGAAAAGACAAGTCGGGAAGAAAGATATTGGACAGAGGGAGAAAGCGAAGGGAGGAGGAGAAAGGGAAGGAAGAATAAAAAGTAGTGTTGGGCTTCAGGAGTGAGATGGAGGAATTGCAGGAAAAGAGGCAGGAAGCAGGAGAGTGAGAGAAAAGGAAAGTAGAGACATGCAGCCAGACGAGGGGTTAGTGAGGGAGGATGGGACAGAGAACAGGATGAGAAGGAAAGAAGGCAAGGCAAGGACAGGCAAGGACAGGCAAAGCAAGGCTAAGCTGCAGGACATGTTTTCGCTTTATAGTTTCTAGCACATTCGTCTTCAGACTAGGAGTAAGGCCATAAGACCGTATGGATTAGGCCCAAGCAAAAACCCCAGCTACTTGAGACACTAAGACTAAGCCTAAAATACGCAGATCTCTCCATAAGGATGGTTTTTATACTGTGCTTCCACAATCTGCTGGCAGTACAAAAACATAAGCTGCAGATCTCCTTAGGCTGAGTCACGGTGCTTTGGTGCAGGGACCATGCATATCATGGGAATATTTCACCATTTCTGCTCTGGTTTTCAGAGTATGACACCAAAACACCCACCTGATGATATCCTTTCAAGAGCAAAGGCAGCAAATTGCAGAATTCCGCTTCTTTGGGGAAGTGAGAAATTGCTGAGCTGCCACCAAGTCCTGCAGTGTCCCTGTCACCTGCAGAGTCACCACATACTCGCCACGGTAGCGGGCATTGTGACAAAGGTTCTATGTCAGCTGGGTGTGGCCGCCAGTAGCCCCCTAGGAGATGGGAGCCTGTCAGCCCCGGGCCTGTCACTGCCTGCTGTCCCTGCTGTCACCAGCCAGGCCTCTGAAAATTGGTCAAACCATGCCCAGACTTGGGGCCAATTTGGCCCAAAGTCTTGAAAAGACAAGTCGGGAAGAAAGATATGGGACAGAGGGAGAAAGCGAAGGGAGCAGGAGAAAGGGAAGGAAGAATAAAAAGTAGTGTTGGGCTTCAGGAGTGAGATGGAGGAATTGCAGGAAAAGAGGCAGGAAGCAGGAGAGTGAGAGAAAAGGAAAGACGAGACATGCAGCCAGACGAGGGGTTAGTGAGAGAGGATGGGACAGAGAACAGGATGAGAAGGAAATAAGGCAAGGCAAGGACAGGCAAGGACAGGCAAAGCAAGGCTAAGCTGCAGGACATGTTTTCGCTTTATAGTTTCTAGCACATTCGTATTCAGACTAGGAGTAAGGCCATAAGACCGTATGGATTAGGCCCAAGCAAAAATCCCAGCTACTTGGCAGACTAAGACTAAGCCTAAAATACGCAGATCTCTCCATAAGGATGGTTTTTATACTGTGCTTCCACAATCTGCTGGCAGGACAAAAAAATAAGCTGCAGATCTCCTTAGGCTGAGTCACGGTGCTTTGGTGCAGGGACCATGCATATCATGGGAATATTTCACCATTTCTGCTCTGGTTTTCAGAGTATGACACCAAAACACCCACCTGATGATATCCTTTCAAGAGCAAAGGCAGCAAATTGCAGAATTCCGCTTCTTTGGGGAAGTGAGAAATTGCTGAGCTGCCACCAAGTCCTGCAGTGTCCCTGTCACCTGCAGAGTCACCACATACATGCCACGGTAGCGGGCATTGTGACAAAGGTTCTATGTCAGCTGGGTGTGGCAGCCAGGCGCCCCCTAGGGGATGGGGAGCCTGTCAGCCCCGGGCCTGTCACTGCCTGCTGTCCCTGCTGTCACCAGCCAGGCCTCTGAATATTGGTCAAACCATGCCCAGACTAGGGGCCAATTTGGCCCAAAGTCTTGAAAAGACAAGTCGGGAAGAAAGATATTGGACAGAGGGAGAAAGCGAAGGGAGGAGGAGAAAGGGAAGGAAGAATAAAAAGTAGTGTTGGGCTTCAGGAGTGAGATGGAGGAATTGCAGGAAAAGAGGCAGGAAGCAGGAGAGTGAGAGAAAAGGAAAGTAGAGACATGCAGCCAGACGAGGGGTTAGTGAGGGAGGATGGGACAGAGAACAGGATGAGAAGGAAAGAAGGCAAGGCAAGGACAGGCAAGGACAGGCAAAGCAAGGCTAAGCTGCAGGACATGTTTTCGCTTTATAGTTTCTAGCACATTCGTCTTCAGACTAGGAGTAAGGCCATAAGACCGTATGGATTAGGCCCAAGCAAAAATCCCAGCTACTTGAGACACTAAGACTAAGCCTAAAATACGCAGATCTCTCCATAAGGATGGTTTTTATACTGTGCTTCCACAATCTGCTGGCAGTACAAAAACATAAGCTGCAGATCTCCTTAGGCTGAGTCACGGTGCTTTGGTGCAGGGACCATGCATATCATGGGAATATTTCACCATTTCTGCTCTGGTTTTCAGAGTATGACACCAAAACACCCACCTGATGATATCCTTTCAAGAGCAAAGGCAGCAAATTGCAGAATTCCGCTTCTTTCGGGAAGTGAGAAATTGCTGAGCTGCCACCAAGTCCTGCAGTGTCCCTGTCACCTGCAGAGTCACCACATACTTGCCACGGTAGCGGGCATTGTGACAAAGGTTCTATGTCAGCTGGGTGTGGCAGCCAGGCGCCCCCTAGGGGATGGGGAGCCTGTCAGCCCCGGGCCTGTCACTGCCTGCTGTCCCTGCTGTCACCAGCCAGGCCTCTGAATATTGGTCAAACCATGCCCAGACTAGGGGCCAATTTTGCCCAAAGTCTTGAAAAGACAAGTCGGGAAGAAAGATATGGGACAGAGGGAGAAAGCAAAGGGAGCAGGAGAAAGGGAAGGAAGAATAAAAAGTAGTGTTGGGCTTCAGGAGTGAGATGGAGGAATTGCAGGAAAAGAGGCAGGAAGCAGGAGAGTGAGAGAAAAGGAAAGACGAGACATGCAGCCAGACGAGGGGTTAGTGAGAGAGGATGGGACAGAGAACAGGATGAGAAGGAAATAAGGCAAGGCAAGGACAGGCAAGGACAGGCAAAGCAAGGCTAAGCTGCAGGACATGTTTTCGCTTTATAGTTTCTAGCACATTCGTATTCAGACTAGGAGTAAGGCCATAAGACCGTATGGATTAGGCCCAAGCAAAAATCCCAGCTACTTGACACACTAAGACTAAGCCTAAAATACGCAGATCTCTCCATAAGGATGGTTTTTATACTGTGCTTCCACAATCTGCTGGCAGGACAAAAAAATAAGCTGCAGATCTCCTTAGGCTGAGTCACGGTGCTTTGGTGCAGGGACCATGCATATCATGGGAATAGTTCACCATTTCTGCTCTGGTTTTCAGAGTATGACACCAAAACACCCACCTGATGATATCCTTTCAAGAGCAAAGGCAGCAAATTGCAGAATTCCGCTTCTTTGGGGAAGTGAGAAATTGCTGAGCTGCCACCAAGTCCTGCAGTGTCCCTGTCACCTGCAGAGTCACCACATACTTGCCACGGTAGCGGGCATTGTGACAAAGGTTCTATGTCAGCTGGGTGTGGCAGCCAGGCGCCCCCTAGGGGATGGGGAGCCTGTCAGCCCCGGGCCTGTCACTGCCTGCTGTCCCTGCTGTCACCAGCCAGGCCTCTGAATATTGGTCAAACCATGCCCAGACTTGGGGCCAATTTGGCCCAAAGTCTTGAAAAGACAAGTCGGGAAGAAAGATATTGGACAGAGGGAGAAAGCGAAGGGAGGAGGAGAAAGGGAAGGAAGAATAAAAAGTAGTGTTGGGCTTCAGGAGTGAGATGGAGGAATTGCAGGAAAAGAGGCAGGAAGCAGGAGAGTGAGAGAAAAGGAAAGTAGAGACATGCAGCCAGACGAGGGGTTAGTGAGGGAGGATGGGACAGAGAACAGGATGAGAAGGAAAGAAGGCAAGGCAAGGACAGGCAAGGACAGGCAAAGCAAGGCTAAGCTGCAGGACATGTTTTCGCTTTATAGTTTCTAGCACATTCGTCTTCAGACTAGGAGTAAGGCCATAAGACCGTATGGATTAGGCCCAAGCAAAAATCCCAGCTACTTGAGACACTAAGACTAAGCCTAAAATACGCAGATCTCTCCATAAGGATGGTTTTTATACTGTGCTTCCACAATCTGCTGGCAGTACAAAAACATAAGCTGCAGATCTCCTTAGGCTGAGTCACGGTGCTTTGGTGCAGGGACCATGCATATCATGGGAATATTTCACCATTTCTGCTCTGGTTTTCAGAGTATGACACCAAAACACCCACCTGATGATATCCTTTCAAGAGCAAAGGCAGCAAATTGCAGAATTCCGCTTCTTTGGGGAAGTGAGAAATTGCTGAGCTGACACCAAGTCCTGCAGTGTCCCTGTCACCTGCAGAGTCACCACATACTCGCCACGGTAGCGGGCATTGTGACAAAGGTTCTATGTCAGCTGGGTGTGGCAGCCAGGCGCCTCCTAGGGGATGGGGAGCCTGTCAGCCCCGGGCCTCTCACTGCCTGCTGTCCCTGCGGTCACCAGCCAGGCCTCTGAATATTGGTCAAACCATGCCCAGACTTGGGGCCAATTTGGCCCAAAGTCTTGAAAAGACAAGTAGGGAAGAAAGATATGGGACAGAGGGAGAATGCGAAGGGAGCAGGAGAAAGGGAAGGAAGAATAAAAAGTAGTGTTGGGCTTCAGAAGTGAGATGGAGGCATTGCAGGAAAAGAGGCAGGAAGCAGGAGAGTGAGAGAAAAGGAAAGTAGAGACATGCAGCCAGACAAGGGGTTAGTGAGGGAGGATGGGACAGAGAACAGGATGAGAAGGAAATAAGGCAAGGCAAGGACAGGCAAGGACAGACAAAGCAAGGCTAAGCTGCAGGACATGTTTTCGCTTTATAGTTTCTAGCACATTCGTCTTCAGACTAGGAGTAAGGCCATAAGACCGTATGGATTAGGCCCAAGCAAAAACCCCAGCTACTTGACACACTAAGACTAAGCCTAAAATACGCAGATCTCTCCATAAGGATGGTTTTTATACTGTGCTTCCACAATCTGCTGGCAGTACAAAAAAAATAAGCTGCAGATCTCCTTAGGCTGAGTCACGGTGCTTTGGTGCAGGGACCATGCATATCATGGGAATATTTCACCATTTCTGCTCTGGTTTTCAGAGTATGACACCAAAACACCCACCTGATGATATCCTTTCAAGAGCAAAGGCAGCAATTTGCAGAATTCCGCTTCTTTGGGGAAGTGAGAAATTGCTGAGCTGACACCAAGTCCTGCAGTGTCCCTGTCACCTGCAGAGTCACCACATACTCGCCACGGTAGCGGGCATTGTGACAAAGGTTCTATGTCAGCTGGGTGTGGCAGCCAGGCGCCCCCTAGGGGATGGGGAGCCTGCCAGCCCCGGGCCTGTCACTGCCTGCTGTCCCTGCTGTCACCAGCCAGGCCTCTGAAAATTGGTCAAACCATGCCCAGACTTGGGGCCAATTTGGCCCAAAGTCTTGAAAAGACAAGTCGGGAAGAAAGATATGGGACAGAGGGAGAAAGCGAAGGAAGCAGGAGAAAGGGAAGGAAGAATAAAAAGTAGTGTTGGGCTTCAGGAGTGAGATGGAGGCATTGCAGGAAAAGAGGCAGGAAGCAGGAGAGTGAGAGAAAAGGAAAGTAGAGACATGCAGCCAGACAAGGGGTTAGTGAGGGAGGATGGGACAGAGAACAGGATGAGAAGGAAAGAAGGCAAGGCAAGGACAGGCAAGGACAGGCAAAGCAAGGCTAAGCTGCAGGACATGTTTTCGCTTTATAGTTTCTAGCACATTCGTCTTCAGACTAGGAGTAAGGCCATAAGACCGTATGGATTAGGCCCAAGCAAAAACCCCAGCTACTTGAGACACTAAGACTAAGCCTAAAATACGCAGATCTCTCCATAAGGATGGTTTTTATACTGTGCTTCCACAATCTGCTGGCAGTACAAAAAAAATAAGCTGCAGATCTCCTTAGGCTGAGTCACGGTGCTTTGGTGCAGGGACCATGCATATCATGGGAATATTTCACCATTTCTGCTCTGGTTTTCAGAGTATGACACCAAAACACCCACCTGATGATATCCTTTCAAGAGCAAAGGCAGCAATTTGCAGAATTCCGCTTCTTTGGGGAAGTGAGAAATTGCTGAGCTGCCACCAAGTCCTGCAGTGTCCCTGTCACCTGCAGAGTCACCACATACTTGCCACGGTAGCGGACATTGTGACAAAGGTTCTATGTCAGCTGGGTGTGGCAGCCAGGCGCCCCCTAGGGGATGGGGAGCCTGTCAGCCCCGGGCCTGTCACTGCCTGCTGTCCCTGCTGTCACCAGCCAGGCCTCTGAATATTGGTCAAACCATGCCCAGACTTGGGGCCAATTTGGCCCAAAGTCTTGAAAAGACAAGTCGGGAAGAAAGATATGGGACAGAGGGAGAAAGCGAAGGGAGCAGGAGAAAGGGAAGGAAGAATAAAAAGTAGTGTTGGGCTTCAGGAGTGAGATGGAGGCATTGCAGGAAAAGAGGCAGGAAGCAGGAGAGTGAGAGAAAAGGAAAGTAGAGACATGCAGCCAGACAAGGGGTTAGTGAGGGAGGATGGGACAGAGAACAGGATGAGAAGGAAAGAAGGCAAGGCAAGGACAGGCAAGGACAGGCAAAGCAAGGCTAAGCTGCAGGATATTTTTTCGCTTTATAGCTTCTAGCACATTCGTCTTCAGACTAGGAGTAAGGCCATAAGACCGTATGGATTAGGCCCAAGCAAAAACCCCAGCTACTTGACACACTAAGACTAAGCCTAAAATACGCAGATCTCTCCATAAGGATGGTTTTTATACTGTGGTTCCACAATCTGCTGGCAGTACAAAAAAATAAGCTGCAGATCTCCTTAGGCTGAGTCACGGTGCTTTGGTGCAGGGACCATGCATATCATGGGAATATTTCACCATTTCTGCTCTGGTTTTCAGAGTATGACACCAAAACACCCACCTGATGATATCCTTTCAAGAGCAAAGGCAGCAATTTGCAGAATTCCGCTTCTTTGGGGAAGTGAGAAATTGCTGAGCTGACACCAAGTCCTGCAGTGTCCCTGTCACCTGCAGAGTCACCACATACTCGCCACGGTAGCGGGCATTGTGACAAAGGTTCTATGTCAGCTGGGTGTGGCAGCCAGGCGCCCCCTAGGGGATGGGGAGCCTGTCAGCCCCGGGCCTCTCACTGCCTGCTGTCCCTGCGGTAACCAGCCTGGCCTCTGAAAATTGGTCAAACCATGCCCAGACTTGGGGCCAATTTTGCCCAAAGTCTTGAAAAGACAAGTCGGGAAGAAAGATATGGGACAGAGGGAGAAAGCGAAGGGAGCAGGAGAAAGGGAAGGAAGAATAAAAAGTAGTGTTGGGCTTCAGGAGTGAGATGGAGGCATTGCAGGAAAAGAGGCAGGAAGCAGGAGAGTGAGAGAAAAGGAAAGACGAGACATGCAGCCAGACGAGGGGTTAGTGAGGGAGGATGGGACAGAGAACAGGATGAGAAGGAAATAAGGCAAGGCAAGGACAGGCAAGGACAGGCAAAGCAAGGCTAAGCTGCAGGACATGTTTTCGCTTTATAGTTTCTAGCACATTCGTCTTCAGACTAGGAGTAAGGCCATAAGACCGTATGGATTAGGCCCAAGCAAAAATCCCAGCTACTTGACACACTAAGACTAAGCCTAAAATACGCAGATCTCTCCATAAGGATGGTTTTTATACTATGGTTCCACAATCTGCTGGCAGTACAAAAAAATAAGCTGCAGATCTCCTTAGGCTGAATCATGGTGCTTTGGTGCAGGGACCATGCATATCATGGGAATATTTCACCATTTCTGCTCTGGTTTTCAGAGTATGACACCAAAACACCCACCTGATGATATCCTTTCAAGAGCAAAGGCAGCAATTTGCAGAATTCCGCTTCTTTGGGGAACTGAGAAATTGCTGAGCTGCCACCAAGTCCTGCAGTGTCCCTGTCACCTGCAGAGTCACCACATACTCGCCACGGTCGCGGGCATTGTGACAAAGGTTCTATGTCAGCTGGGTGTGGCAGCCAGGCGCCCCCTAGGGGATGGGGAGCCTGTCAGCCCCGGGCCTGTCACTGCCTGCTGTCCCTGCTGTCACCAGCCAGGCCTCTGAATATTGGTCAAACCATGCCCAGACTAGGGGCCAATTTGGCCCAAAGTCTTGAAAAGACAAGTCGGGAAGAAAGATATTGGACAGAGGGAGAAAGCGAAGGGAGGAGGAGAAAAGGGAAGGAAGAATAAAAAGTAGTGTTGGGCTTCAGGAGTGAGATGGAGGAATTGCAGGAAAAGAGGCAGGAAGCAGGAGAGTGAGAGAAAAGGAAAGTAGAGACATGCAGACAGACGAGGGGTTAGTGAGGGAGGATGGGACAGAGAACAGGATGAGAAGGAAAGAAGGCAAGGCAAGGACAGGCAAGGACAGGCAAAGCAAGGCTAAGCTACAGGACATGTTTTCGCTTTATAGTTTCTAGCACATTCGTCTTCAGACTAGGAGTAAGGCCATAAGACCGTATGGATTAGGCCCAAGCAAAAATCCCAGCTACTTGAGACACTAAGACTAAGCCTAAAATACGCAGATCTCTCCATAAGGATGGTTTTTATACTGTGCTTCCACAATCTGCTGGCAGTACAAAAACATAAGCTGCAGATCTCCTTAGGCTGAGTCACGGTGCTTTGGTGCAGGGACCATGCATATCATGGGAATATTTCACCATTTCTGCTCTGGTTTTCAGAGTATGACACCAAAACACCCACCTGATGATATCCTTTCAAGAGCAAAGGCAGCAAATTGCAGAATTCCACTTCTTTGGGGAAGTGAGAAATTGCTGAGCTGCCACCAAGTCCTGCAGTGTCCCTGTCACCTGCAGAGTCACCACATACTCGCCACGGTAGCGGGCATTGTGACAAAGGTTCTATGTCAGCTGGGTGTGGCAGCCAGGCGCCCCCTAGGGGATGGGGAGCCTGTCAGCCCCGGGCCTGTCACTGCCTGCTGTCCCTGCGGTCACCAGCCAGGCCTCTGAATATTGGTCAAACCATGCCCAGACTTGGGGCCAATTTGGCCCAAAGTCTTGAAAAGACAAGTAGGGAAGAAAGATATGGGACAGAGGGAGAATGCGAAGGGAGCAGGAGAAAGGGAAGGAAGAATAAAAAGTAGTGTTGGGCTTCAGAAGTGAGATGGAGGCATTGCAGGAAAAGAGGCAGGAAGCAGGAGAGTGAGAGAAAAGGAAAGTAGAGACATGCAGCCAGACAAGGGGTTAGTGAGGGAGGATGGGACAGAGAACAGGATGAGAAGGAAATAAGGCAAGGCAAGGACAGGCAAGGACAGACAAAGCAAGGCTAAGCTGCAGGACATGTTTTCGCTTTATAGTTTCTAGCACATTCGTCTTCAGACTAGGAGTAAGGCCATAAGACCGTATGGATTAGGCCCAAGCAAAAACCCCAGCTACTTGACACACTAAGACTAAGCCTAAAATACGCAGATCTCTCCATAAGGATGGTTTTTATACTGTGCTTCCACAATCTGCTGGCAGTACAAAAAAAATAAGCTGCAGATCTCCTTAGGCTGAGTCACGGTGCTTTGGTGCAGGGACCATGCATATCATGGGAATATTTCACCATTTCTGCTCTGGTTTTCAGAGTATGACACCAAAACACCCACCTGATGATATCCTTTCAAGAGCAAAGGCAGCAATTTGCAGAATTCCGCTTCTTTGGGGAAGTGAGAAATTGCTGAGCTGACACCAAGTCCTGCAGTGTCCCTGTCACCTGCAGAGTCACCACATACTCGCCACGGTAGCGGGCATTGTGACAAAGGTTCTATGTCAGCTGGGTGTGGCAGCCAGGCGCCCCCTAGGGGATGGGGAGCCTGCCAGCCCCGGGCCTGTCACTGCCTGCTGTCCCTGCTGTCACCAGCCAGGCCTCTGAAAATTGGTCAAACCATGCCCAGACTTGGGGCCAATTTGGCCCAAAGTCTTGAAAAGACAAGTCGGGAAGAAAGATATGGGACAGAGGGAGAAAGCGAAGGAAGCAGGAGAAAGGGAAGGAAGAATAAAAAGTAGTGTTGGGCTTCAGGAGTGAGATGGAGGCATTGCAGGAAAAGAGGCAGGAAGCAGGAGAGTGAGAGAAAAGGAAAGTAGAGACATGCAGCCAGACAAGGGGTTAGTGAGGGAGGATGGGACAGAGAACAGGATGAGAAGGAAAGAAGGCAAGGCAAGGACAGGCAAGGACAGGCAAAGCAAGGCTAAGCTGCAGGACATGTTTTCGCTTTATAGTTTCTAGCACATTCGTCTTCAGACTAGGAGTAAGGCCATAAGACCGTATGGATTAGGCCCAAGCAAAAACCCCAGCTACTTGAGACACTAAGACTAAGCCTAAAATACGCAGATCTCTCCATAAGGATGGTTTTTATACTGTGCTTCCACAATCTGCTGGCAGTACAAAAAAAATAAGCTGCAGATCTCCTTAGGCTGAGTCACGGTGCTTTGGTGCAGGGACCATGCATATCATGGGAATATTTCACCATTTCTGCTCTGGTTTTCAGAGTATGACACCAAAACACCCACCTGATGATATCCTTTCAAGAGCAAAGGCAGCAATTTGCAGAATTCCGCTTCTTTGGGGAAGTGAGAAATTGCTGAGCTGCCACCAAGTCCTGCAGTGTCCCTGTCACCTGCAGAGTCACCACATACTTGCCACGGTAGCGGACATTGTGACAAAGGTTCTATGTCAGCTGGGTGTGGCAGCCAGGCGCCCCCTAGGGGATGGGGAGCCTGTCAGCCCCGGGCCTGTCACTGCCTGCTGTCCCTGCTGTCACCAGCCAGGCCTCTGAATATTGGTCAAACCATGCCCAGACTTGGGGCCAATTTGGCCCAAAGTCTTGAAAAGACAAGTCGGGAAGAAAGATATGGGACAGAGGGAGAAAGCGAAGGGAGCAGGAGAAAGGGAAGGAAGAATAAAAAGTAGTGTTGGGCTTCAGGAGTGAGATGGAGGCATTGCAGGAAAAGAGGCAGGAAGCAGGAGAGTGAGAGAAAAGGAAAGTAGAGACATGCAGCCAGACGAGGGGTTAGTGAGGGAGGATGGGACAGAGAACAGGATGAGAAGGAAAGAAGGCAAGGCAAGGACAGGCAAGGACAGGCAAAGCAAGGCTAAGCTGCAGGATATTTTTTCGCTTTATAGCTTCTAGCACATTCGTCTTCAGACTAGGAGTAAGGCCATAAGACCGTATGGATTAGGCCCAAGCAAAAACCCCAGCTACTTGACACACTAAGACTAAGCCTAAAATACGCAGATCTCTCCATAAGGATGGTTTTTATACTGTGGTTCCACAATCTGCTGGCAGTACAAAAAAATAAGCTGCAGATCTCCTTAGGCTGAGTCACGGTGCTTTGGTGCAGGGACCATGCATATCATGGGAATATTTCACCATTTCTGCTCTGGTTTTCAGAGTATGACACCAAAACACCCACCTGATGATATCCTTTCAAGAGCAAAGGCAGCAATTTGCAGAATTCCGCTTCTTTGGGGAAGTGAGAAATTGCTGAGCTGACACCAAGTCCTGCAGTGTCCCTGTCACCTGCAGAGTCACCACATACTCGCCACGGTAGCGGGCATTGTGACAAAGGTTCTATGTCAGCTGGGTGTGGCAGCCAGGCGCCCCCTAGGGGATGGGGAGCCTGTCAGCCCCGGGCCTCTCGCTGCCTGCTGTCCCTGCGGTAACCAGCCTGGCCTCTGAAAATTGGTCAAACCATGCCCAGACTTGGGGCCAATTTGGCCCAAAGTCTTGAAAAGACAAGTCGGGAAGAAAGATATGGGACAGAGGGAGAAAGCGAAGGGAGCAGGAGAAAGGGAAGGAAGAATAAAAAGTAGTGTTGGGCTTCAGGAGTGAGATGGAGGCATTGCAGGAAAAGAGGCAGGAAGCAGGAGAGTGAGAGAAAAGGAAAGACGAGACATGCAGCCAGACGAGGGGTTAGTGAGGGAGGATGGGACAGAGAACAGGATGAGAAGGAAATAAGGCAAGGCAAGGACAGGCAAGGACAGGCAAAGCAAGGCTAAGCTGCAGGACATGTTTTCGCTTTATAGTTTCTAGCACATTCGTCTTCAGACTAGGAGTAAGGCCATAAGACCGTATGGATTAGGCCCAAGCAAAAATCCCAGCTACTTGACACACTAAGACTAAGCCTAAAATACGCAGATCTCTCCATAAGGATGGTTTTTATACTATGGTTCCACAATCTGCTGGCAGTACAAAAAAATAAGCTGCAGATCTCCTTAGGCTGAATCATGGCGCTTTGGTGCAGGGACCATGCATATCATGGGAATATTTCACCATTTCTGCTCTGGTTTTCAGAGTATGACACCAAAACACCCACCTGATGATATCCTTTCAAGAGCAAAGGCAGCAATTTGCAGAATTCCGCTTCTTTGGGGAAGTGAGAAATTGCTGAGCTGACACCAAGTCCTGCAGTATCAATGTCACCTGCAGAGTCACCACATACTCGCCACGGTAGCGGGCATTGTGACAAAGGTTCTATGTCAGCTGGGTGTGGCCGCCAGTAGCCCCCTAGGAGATGGGGAGCCTGTCAGCTCCGGGCCTGTCACTGCCTGCTGTCCCTGCTGTCACCAGCCAGGCCTCTGAAAATTGGTCAAACCATGCCCAGACTTGGGGCCAATTTGGCCCAAAGTCTTGAAAAGACAAGTCGGGAAGAAAGATATGGGACAGAGGGAGAAAGCGAAGGGAGCAGGAGAAAGGGAAGGAAGAATAAAAAGTAGTGTTGGGCTTCAGGAGTGAGATGGAGGAATTGCAGGAAAAGAGGCAGGAAGCAGGAGAGTGAGAGAAAAGGAAAGACGAGACATGCAGCCAGACGAGGGGTTAGTGAGAGAGGATGGGACAGAGAACAGGATGAGAAGGAAATAAGGCAAGGCAAGGACAGGCAAGGACAGGCAAAGCAAGGCTAAGCTGCAGGACATTTTTTCGCTTTATAGTTTCTAGCACATTCGTCTTCAGACTAGGAGAAAGGCCATAAGACCGTATGGATTAGGCCCAAGCAAAAATCCCAGCTACTTGACACACTAAGACTAAGCCTAAAATACGCAGATCTCTCCATAAGGATGGTTTTTATACTGTGGTTCCACAATCTGCTGGCAGTACAAAAAAATAAGCTGCAGATCTCCTTAGGCTGAGTCACGGTGCTTTGGTGCAGGGACCATGCATATCATGGGAATATTTCACCATTTCTGCTCTGGTTTTCAGAGTATGACACCAAAACACCCACCTGATGATATCCTTTCAAGAGCAAAGGCAGCAAATTGCAGAATTCCGCTTCTTTGGGGAAGCGAGAAATTGCTGAGCTGCCACCAAGTCCTGCAGTGTCCCTGTCACCTGCAGAGTCACCACATACTTGCCACGGTAGCGGGCATTGTGACAAAGGTTCTATGTCAGCTGGGTGTGGCAGCCAGGCGCCCCCTAGGGGATGGGGAGCCTGTCAGCCCCGGGCCTGTCACTGCCTGCTGTCCCTGCTGTCACCAGCCAGGCCTCTGAATATTGGTCAAACCATGCCCAGACTTGGGGCCAATTTGGCCCAAAGTCTTGAAAAGACAAGTCGGGAAGAAAGATATTGGACAGAGGGAGAAAGCGAAGGGAGGAGGAGAAAAGGGAAGGAAGAATAAAAAGTAGTGTTGGGCTTCAGGAGTGAGATGGAGGAATTGCAGGAAAAGAGGCAGGAAGCAGGAGAGTGAGAGAAAAGGAAAGACGAGACATGCAGCCAGACGAGGGGTTAGTGAGGGAGGATGGGACAGAGAACAGGATGAGAAGGAAATAAGGCAAGGCAAGGACCGGCAAGGACAGGCAAAGCAAGGCTAAGCTGCAGGACATGTTTTCGCTTTATAGTTTCTAGCACATTCGTCTTCAGACTAGGAGTAAGGCCATAAGACCGTATGGATTAGGCCCAAGCAAAAATCCCAGCTACTTGAGACACTAAGACTAAGCCTAAAATACGCAGATCTCTCCATAAGGATGGTTTTTATACTGTGCTTCCACAATCTGCTGGCAGTACAAAAACATAAGCTGCAGATCTCCTTAGGCTGAGTCACGGTGCTTTGGTGCAGGGACCATGCATATCATGGGAATATTTCACCATTTCTGCTCTGGTTTTCAGAGTATGACACCAAAACACCCACCTGATGATATCCTTTCAAGAGCAAAGGCAGCAAATTGCAGAATTCCGCTTCTTTGGGGAAGTGAGAAATTGCTGAGCTGCCACCAAGTCCTGCAGTGTCCCTGTCACCTGCAGAGTCACCACATACTCGCCACGGTAGCGGGCATTGTGACAAAGGTTCTATGTCAGCTGGGTGTGGCAGCCAGGCGCCCCCTAGGGGATGGGGAGCCTGTCAGCCCCGGGCCTGTCACTGCCTGCTGTCCCTGCTGTCACCAGCCAGGCCTCTGAATATTGGTCAAACCATGCCCAGACTAGGGGCCAATTTTGCCCAAAGTCTTGAAAAGACAAGTCGGGAAGAAAGATATTGGACAGAGGGAGAAAGCGAAGGGAGGAGGAGAAAGGGAAGGAAGAATAAAAAGTAGTGTTGGGCTTCAGGAGTGAGATGGAGGAATTGCAGGAAAAGAGGCAGGAAGCAGGAGAGTGAGAGAAAAGGAAAGACGAGACATGCAGCCAGACGAGGGGTTAGTGAGAGAGGATGGGACAGAGAACAGGATGAGAAGGAAATAAGGCAAGGCAAGGACAGGCAAGGACAGGCAAAGCAAGGCTAAGCTGCAGGACATGTTTTCGCTTTATAGTTTCTAGCACATTCGTCTTCAGACTAGGAGTAAGGCCATAAGACCGTATGGATTAGGCCCAAGCAAAAATCCCAGCTACTTGACACACTAAGACTAAGCCTAAAATACGCAGATCTCTCCATAAGGATGGTTTTTATACTGTGGTTCCACAATCTGCTGGCAGTACAAAAAAATAAGCTGCAGATCTCCTTAGGCTGAATCATGGTGCTTTGGTGCAGGGACCATGCATATCATGGGAATATTTCAACATTTCTGCTCTGGTTTTCAGAGTATGACACCAAAACACCCACCTGATGATATCCTTTCAAGAGCAAAGGCAGCAATTTGCAGAATTCCGCTTCTTTGGGGAAGTGAGAAATTGCTGAGCTGACACCAAGTCCTGCAGTATCAATGTCACCTGCAGAGTCACCACATACTTGCCACGGTAGCGGGCATTGTGACAAAGGTTCTATGTCAGCTGGGTGTGGCCGCCAGTAGCCCCCTAGGAGATGGGAGCCTGTCAGCCCCGGGCCTGTCACTGCCTGCTGTCCCTGCTGTCACCAGCCAGGCCTCTGAAAATTGGTCAAACCATGCCCAGACTTGGGGCCAATTTGGCCCAAAGTCTTGAAAAGACAAGTCGGGAAGAAAGATATGGGACAGAGGGAGAAAGCGAAGGGAGCAGGAGAAAGGGAAGGAAGAATAAAAAGTAGTGTTGGGCTTCAGGAGTGAGATGGAGGAATTGCAGGAAAAGAGGCAGGAAGCAGGAGAGTGAGAGAAAAGGAAAGACGAGACATGCAGCCAGACGAGGGGTTAGTGAGAGAGGATGGGACAGAGAACAGGATGAGAAGGAAATAAGGCAAGGCAAGGACAGGCAAGGACAGGCAAAGCAAGGCTAAGCTGCAGGACATGTTTTCGCTTTATAGTTTCTAGCACATTCGTATTCAGACTAGGAGTAAGGCCATAAGACCGTATGGATTAGGCCCAAGCAAAAATCCCAGCTACTTGGCAGACTAAGACTAAGCCTAAAATACGCAGATCTCTCCATAAGGATGGTTTTTATACTGTGCTTCCACAATCTGCTGGCAGGACAAAAAAATAAGCTGCAGATCTCCTTAGGCTGGGTCACGGTGCTTTGGTGCAGGGACCATGCATATCATGGGAATATTTCACCATTTCTGCTCTGGTTTTCAGAGTATGACACCAAAACACCCACCTGATGATATCCTTTCAAGAGCAAAGGCAGCAAATTGCAGAATTCCGCTTCTTTGGGGAAGTGAGAAATTGCTGAGCTGCCACCAAGTCCTGCAGTGTCCCTGTCACCTGCAGAGTCACCACATACTTGCCACGGTAGCGGGCATTGTGACAAAGGTTCTATGTCAGCTGGGTGTGGCAGCCAGGCGCCCCCTAGGGGATGGGGAGCCTGTCAGCCCCGGGCCTGTCACTGCCTGCTGTCCCTGCTGTCACCAGCCAGGCCTCTGAATATTGGTCAAACCATGCCCAGACTTGGGGCCAATTTGGCCCAAAGTCTTGAAAAGACAAGTCGGGAAGAAAGATATTGGACAGAGGGAGAAAGCGAAGGGAGGAGGAGAAAGGGAAGGAAGAATAAAAAGTAGTGTTGGGCTTCAGGAGTGAGATGGAGGAATTGCAGGAAAAGAGGCAGGAAGCAGGAGAGTGAGAGAAAAGGAAAGTAGAGACATGCAGCCAGACGAGGGGTTAGTGAGGGAGGATGGGACAGAGAACAGGATGAGAAGGAAAGAAGGCAAGGCAAGGACAGGCAAGGACAGGCAAAGCAAGGCTAAGCTGCAGGACATGTTTTCGCTTTATAGTTTCTAGCACATTCGTCTTCAGACTAGGAGTAAGGCCATAAGACCGTATGGATTAGGCCCAAGCAAAAATCCCAGCTACTTGAGACACTAAGACTAAGCCTAAAATACGCAGATCTCTCCATAAGGATGGTTTTTATACTGTGCTTCCACAATCTGCTGGCAGTACAAAAACATAAGCTGCAGATCTCCTTAGGCTGAGTCACGGTGCTTTGGTGCAGGGACCATGCATATCATGGGAATATTTCACCATTTCTGCTCTGGTTTTCAGAGTATGACACCAAAACACCCACCTGATGATATCCTTTCAAGAGCAAAGGCAGCAAATTGCAGAATTCCGCTTCTTTGGGGAAGTGAGAAATTGCTGAGCTGCCACCAAGTCCTGCAGTGTCCCTGTCACCTGCAGAGTCACCACATACTTGCCACGGTAGCGGGCATTGTGACAAAGGTTCTATGTCAGCTGGGTGTGGCAGCCAGGCGCCCCCTAGGGGATGGGGAGCCTGTCAGCCCCGGGCCTGTCACTGCCTGCTGTCCCTGCTGTCACCAGCCAGGCCTCTGAATATTGGTCAAACCATGCCCAGACTAGGGGCCAATTTTGCCCAAAGTCTTGAAAAGACAAGTCGGAAGAAAGATATTGGACAGAGGGAGAAAGCGAATGGAGGAGGAGAAAGGGAAGGAAGAATAAAAAGTAGTGTTGGGCTTCAGGAGTGAGATGGAGGAATTGCAGGAAAAGAGGCAGGAAGGAGGAGAGTGAGAGAAAAGGAAAGACGAGACATGCAGCCAGACGAGGGGTTAGTGAGAGAGGATGGGACAGAGAACAGGATGAGAAGGAAATAAGGCAAGGCAAGGACAGGCAAGGACAGGCAAAGCAAGGCTAAGCTGCAGGACATGTTTTCGCTTTATAGTTTCTAGCACATTCGTCTTCAGACTAGGAGTAAGGCCATAAGACCGTATGGATTAGGCCCAAGCAAAAATCCCAGCTACTTGAGACACTAAGACTAAGCCTAAAATACGCAGATCTCTCCATAAGGATGGTTTTTATACTGTGCTTCCACAATCTGCTGGCAGTACAAAAACATAAGCTGCAGATCTCCTTAGGCTGAGTCACGGTGCTTTGGTGCAGGGACCATGCATATCATGGGAATATTTCAACATTTCTGCTCTGGTTTTCAGAGTATGACACCAAAACACCCACCTGATGATATCCTTTCAAGAGCAAAGGCAGCAAATTGCAGAATTCCGCTTATTTGGGGAAGTGAGAAATTGCTGAGCTGACACCAAGTCCTGCAGTGTCCCTGTCACCTGCAGAGTCACCACATACTTGCCACGGTAGCGGGCATTGTGACAAAGGTTCTATGTCAGCTGGGTGTGGCAGCCAGGCGCCCCCTAGGGGATGGGGAGCCTGTCAGCCCCGGGCCTGTCACTGCCTGCTGTCCCTGCTGTCACCAGCCAGGCCTCTGAATATTGGTCAAACCATGCCCAGACTAGGGGCCAATTTTGCCCAAAGTCTTGAAAAGACAAGTCGGGAAGAAAGATATTGGACAGAGGGAGAAAGCGAAGGGAGCAGGAGAAAGGGAAGGAAGAATAAAAAGTAGTGTTGGGCTTCAGGAGTGAGATGGAGGAATTGCAGGAAAAGAGGCAGGAAGCAGGAGAGTGAGAGAAAAGGAAAGACGAGACATGCAGCCAGACGAGGGGTTAGTGAGAGAGGATGGGACAGAGAACAGGATGAGAAGGAAATAAGGCAAGGCAAGGACAGGCAAGGACAGGCAAAGCAAGGCTAAGCTGCAAGACATGTTTTCGCTTTATAGTTTCTAGCACATTCGTCTTCAGACTAGGAGTAAGGCCATAAGACCGTATGGATTAGGTCCAAGCAAAAATCCCAGCTACTTGAGACACTAAGACTAAGCCTAAAATACGCAGATCTCTCCATAAGGATGGTTTTTATACTGTGCTTCCACAATCTGCTGGCAGTACAAAAAAATAAGCTGCAGATCTCCTTAGGCTGAGTCATGGTGCTTTGGTGAAGGGACCATGCATATCATGGGAATAGTTCACCATTTCTGCTCTGGTTTTCAGAGTATGACACCAAAACACCCACCTGATGATATCCTTTCAAGAGCAAAGGCAGCAATTTGCAGAATTCCGCTTCTTTGGGGAAGTGAGAAATTGCTGAGCTGACACCAAGTCCTGCAGTGTCCCTGTCACCTGCATAGTCACCACATACTCGCCACGGTAGCGGGCATTGTGACAAAGGTTCTATGTAAGCTGGGTGTGGCAGCCAGGCGCCTCCTAGGGGATGGGGAGCCTGTCAGCCCCGGGCCTGTCACTGCCTGCTGTCCCTGCTGTCACCAGCCAGGCCTCTGAAAATTGGTCAAACCATGCCCAGACTTGGGGCCAATTTGGCCCAAAGTCTTGAAAAGACAAGTCGGGAAGAAAGATATGGGACAGAGGGAGAAAGCGAAGGGACCGGAAGAAAGGGAAGGAAGAATAAAAAGTAGTGTTGGGCTTCAGGAGTGAGATGGAGGAATTGCAGGAAAAGAGGCAGGAAGCAGGAGAGTGAGAGAAAAGGAAAGTAGAGACATGCAGCCAGACGAGGGATTAGTGAGGGAGGATGGGACAGAGAACAGGATGAGAAGGAAATAAGGCAAGGCAAGGACAGGCAAGGACAGGCAAAGCAAGGCTAAGCTGCAGGACATATTTTCGCTTTATAGTTTCTAGCACATTCGTCTTCAGACTAGGAGTAAGGCCATAAGACCGTATGGATTAGGCCCAAGCAAAAATCCCAGCTACTTGAGACACTAAGACTAAGCCTAAAATACGCAGATCTCTCCATAAGGATGGTTTTTATACTGTGCTTCCACAATCTGCTGGCAGTACAAAAAATTAAGCTGCAGATCTCCTTAGGCTGAGTCATTGTGCTTTGGTGCAGGGACCATGCATATCATGGGAATAGTTCACCATTTCTGCTCTGGTTTTCAGAGTATGACACCAAAACACCCACCTGATGATATCCTTTCAAGAGCAAAGGCAGCAATTTGCAGAATTCCGCTTCTTTGGGGAAGTGAGAAATTACTGAGCTGACACCAAGTCCTGCAGTGTCCCTGTCACCTGCAGAGTCACCACATACTCGCCACGGTAGCGGGCATTTTGACAAAGGTTCTATGTCAGCTGGGTGTGGCAGCCAGGCGCCCCCTAGGGGATGGGGAGCCTGTCAGCCCCGGGCCTGTCACTGCCTGCTGTCCCTGCTGTCACCAGCCAGGCCTCTGAATATTGGTCAAACCATGCCCAGACTTGGGGCCAATTTTGCCCAAAGTCTTGAAAAGACAAGTCGGGAAGAAAGATATGGGACAGAGGGAGAAAGCGAAGGGAGCAGGAGAAAGGGAAGGAAGAATAAAAAGTAGTGTTGGGCTTCAGGAGTGAGATGGAGGAATTGCAGGAAAAGAGGCAGGAAGCAGGAGAGTGAGAGAAAAGGAAAGTAGAGACATGCAGCCAGACGAAGGGTTAGTGAGGGAGGATGGGACAGAGAACAGGATGAGAAGGAAAGAAGGCAAGGCAAGGACAGGCAAGGACAGGCAAAGCAAGGCTAAGCTGCAGGACATGTTTTCGCTTTATAGTTTCTAGCACATTCGTCTTCAGACTAGGAGTAAGGCCATAAGACAGTATGGATTAGGCCCAATCAAAAACCCCAGCTACTTGACACACTAAGACTAAGCCTAAAATACGCAGATCTCTCCATAAGGATGGTTTTTATACTGTCTTCCACAATCTGCTGGCAGGACAAAAAAATAAGCTGCAGATCTCCTTAGGCTGAGTCATGGTGCTTTGCTGCAGGGACCATGTATATCATGGGAATATTTCACCATTTCTGCTCTGGTTTTCAGAGTATGACACCAAAACACCCACCTGATGATATCCTTTCAAGAGCAAAGGCAGCAATTTGCAGAATTCCGCTTCTTTGGGGAAGTGAGAAATTGCTGAGCTGCCACCAAGTCCTGCAGTGTCCCTGTCACCTGTAAAGTCACCAGATATTCGCCACGGTAGCGGGCATTGTGACAAAGG
The DNA here is from genome assembly GCF_036013475.1 of Columba livia. NCBI lineage: Eukaryota > Metazoa > Chordata > Aves > Columbiformes > Columbidae > Columba > Columba livia. Next base: position 866,532 of record NW_027043009.1, on the reverse strand, counting down.
TTCTATGTCAGCTGGGTGTGGCAGCCAGGCGCCCCCTAGGGGATGGGGAGCCTGTCAGCCCCGGGCCTCTCACTGCCTGTTGTCCCTGCGGTCACCAGCCAGGCCTCTGAAAATTGGTCAAACCATGCCCAGACTTGGGGCCAATTTGGCCCAAAGTCTTGAAAAGACAAGTCGGGAAGAAAGATATGGGACAGAGGGAGAAAGCGAAGGGAGCAGGAGAAAGGGAAGGAAGAATAAAAAGTAGTGTTGGGCTGCAGGAGTGAGATGGAGGAATTGCAGGAAAAGAGGCAGGAAGCAGGAGAGTGAGAGAAAAGGAAAGAAGAGACATGCAGCCAGACGAGGGGTTAGTGAGAGAGGATGGGACAGAGAACAGGATGAGAAGGAAATAAGGCAAGGCAAGGACAGGCAAGGACAGGCAAAGCAAGGCTAGGCTGCAGGACATTTTTTCGCTTTATAGTTTCTAGCACATTCGTCTTCAGACTAGGAGTAAGGCAATAGTCCGTATGGATTAGGCCCAAGCAAAAACCCCAGCTACTTGAGACACTAAGACTAAGCCTAAAATACGCAGATCTCTCCATAAGGATGGTTTTTATACTGTGCTTCCACAATCTGCTGGCAGTACAAAAAAATAAGCTGCAGATCTCCTTAGGCTGAGTCATGGTGCTTTGGTGCAGGGACCATGCATATCATGGGAATATTTCACCATTTCTGCTCTGGTTTTCAGAGTATGACACCAAAACACCCACCTGATGATATCCTTTCAAGAGCAAAGGCAGCAATTTGCAGAATTCCGCTTCTTTGGGGAAGTGAGAAATTGCTGAGCTGCCACCAAGTCCTGCAGTGTCCCTGTCACCTGCAGAGTCACCACATACTTGCCACGGTAGCGGGCATTGTGACAAAGGTTCTATGTCAGCTGGGTGTGGCAGCCAGGCGCCCCCTAGGGGATGGGGAGCCTGTCAGCCCCGGGCCTCTCACTGCCTGCTGTCCCTGCTGTCACCAGCCAGGCCTCTGAATATTGGTCAAACCATGCCCAGACTTGGGGCCAATTTTGCCCAAAGTCTTGAAAAGACAAGTCGGGAAGAAAGATATTGGACAGAGGGAGAAAGCGAAGGGAGCAGGAGAAAGGGAAGGAAGAATAAAAAGTAGTGTTGGGCTTCAGGAGTGAGATGGAGGAATTGCAGGAAAAGAGGCAGGAAGCAGGAGAGTGAGAGAAAAGGAAAGTAGAGACATGCAGCCAGACGAGGGGTTAGTGAGGGAGGATGGGACAGAGAACAGGATGAGAAGGAAATAAGGCAAGGCAAGGACAGGCAAGGACAGGCAAAGCAAGGCTAAGCTGCAGGACATTTTTTCGCTTTATAGTTTCTAGCACATTCGTCTTCAGACTAGGAGTAAGGCCATAAGACCGAATGGATTAGGCCCAAGCAAAAACCCCAGCTACTTGACACACTAAGACTAAGCCTAAAATACGCAGATCTCTCCATAAGGATGGTTTTTATACTGTGGTTCCACAATCTACTGGCAGTACAAAGAAATAAGCTGCAGATCTCCTTAGGCTGAGTCCCGGTGCTTTGGTGCAGGGATCATGCATATCATGGGAATATTTCACCATTTCTGCTCTGGTTTTCAGAGTATGACACCAAAACACCCACCTGATGATATCCTTTCAAGAGCAAAGGCAGCAATTTGCAGAATTCCGCTTCTTTGGGGAACTGAGAAATTGCTGAGCTGACACCAAGTCCTGCAGTGTCCCTGTCACCTGCAGAGTCACCACATATTCGCCACGGTAGCGGGCATTGTGACAAAGGTTCTATGTCAGCTGGGTGTGGCAGCCAGGCGCCCCCTAGGGGATGGGGAGCCTGTCAGCCCCGGGCCTGTCACTGCCTGCTGTCCCTGCTGTCACCAGCCAGGCCTCTGAAAATTGGTCAAACCATGCCCAGACTTGGGGCCAATTTGGCCCAAAGTCTTGAAAAGACAAGTCGGGAAGAAAGATATGGGACAGAGGGAGAAAGCGAAGGGAGCAGGAGAAAGGGAAGGAAGAATAAAAAGTAGTGTTGGGCTTCAGGAGTGAGATGGAGGCATTGCAGGAAAAGAGGCAGGAAGCAGGAGAGTGAGAGAAAAGGAAAGACGAGACATGCAGCCAGACGAGGGGTTAGTGAGAGAGGATGGGACAGAGAACAGGATGAGAAGGAAATTAGGCAAGGCAAGGACAGGCAAAGCAAGGCTAACCTGCAGGACATGTTTTCGCTTTATAGTTTCTAGCACATTCGTCTTCAGACTAGGAATAAGGCCATAAGACCGTATGGATTAGGCCCAAGCAAAAATCCCAGCTACTTGACACACTAAGACTAAGCCTAAAATACGCAGATCTGTCCATAAGGATGGTTTTTATACTGTGCTTCCACAATCTGCTGGCAGTACAAAAAAATAAGCTGCAGATCTCCTTAGGCTGAGTCATGGTGCTTTGGTGCAGGGACCATGCATATCATGGGAATATTTCACCATTTCTGCTCTGGTTTTCAGAGTATGACACCAAAACACCCACCTGATGATATCCTTTCAAGAGCAAAGGCAGCAATTTGCAGAGTTCCGCTTCTTTGGGGAAGTGAGAAATTGCTGAGCTGCCACCAAGTCCTGCAGTGTCCCTGTCACCTGCAGAGTCACCACATACTTGCCACGGTAGCGGGCATTGTGACAAAGGTTCTATGTCAGCTGGGTGTGGCAGCCAGGCGCCCCCTAGGGGATGGGGAGCCTGTCAGCCCCGGGCCTGTCACTGCCTGCTGTCCCTGCTGTCACCAGCCAGGCCTCTGAATATTGGTCAAACCATGCCCAGACTTGGGGCCAATTTTGCCCAAAGTCTTGAAAAGACAAGTCGGGAAGAAAGATATTGGACAGAGGGAGAAAGCGAAGGGAGCAGGAGAAAGGGAAGGAAGAATAAAAAGTAGTGTTGGGCTTCAGGAGTGAGATGGAGGAATTCCAGGAAAAGAGGCAGGAAGCAGGAGAGTGAGAGAAAAGGAAAGTAGAGACATGCAGCCAGACGAGGGGTTAGTGAGGGAGGATGGGACAGAGAACAGGATGAGAAGGAAAGAAGGCAAGGCAAGGACAGGCAAGGACAGGCAAAGCAAGGCTAAGCTGCAGGACATTTTTTCACTTTATACTTTATAGCACATTCGTCTTCAGACTAGGAGTAAGGCCATAAGACAGTATGGATTAGGCCCAAGCAAAAACCCCAGCTACTTGACACACTAAGACTAAGCCTAAAATACGCAGATCTCTCCATAAGGATGGTTTTTATACTGTGCTTCCACAATCTGCTGGCAGTACAATGAAATAAGCTGCAGATCTCCTTAGGCTGAGTCACGGTGCTTTGGTGCAGGGACCATGCATATCATGGGAATAGTTCACCATTTCTGCTCTGGTTTTCAGAGTATGACACCAAAACACTCACCTGATGATATCCTTTCAAGAGCAAAGGCAGCAATTTGCAGAATTCCGCTTCATTGGGGAAGGGAGAAATTGCTGAGCTGCCACCAAGTCCTGCAGTGTCCCTGTCACCTGTAAAGTCACCAGATATTCGCCACGGTAGCGGGCATTGTGACAAAGGTCTATGTCAGCTGGGTGTGGCAGCCAGGCGCCCCCTAGGGGATGGGGAGCCTGTCGGCCCCGGGCCTGTCACTGCCTGCTGCCCCTGCTGTCACCAGCCAGGCCTCTGAAAATTGGTCAAACCATGCCCAGACTTGGGGCCAATTTGGCCCAAAGTCTTGAAAAGACAAGTCGGGAAGAAAGATATGGGACAGAGGGAGAAAGCGAAGGGAGCAGGAGAAAGGGAAGGAAGAATAAAAAGTAGTGTTGGGCTTCAGGAGTGAGATGGAGGAATTGCAGGAAAAGAGGCAGGAAGCAGGAGAGTGAGAGAAAAGGAAAGTAGAGACATGCAGCCAGACAAGGGGTTAGTGAGAGAGGATGGGACAGAGAACAGGATGAGAAGGAAAGAAGGCAAGGCAAGGACAGGCAAGGACAGGCAAAGCAAGGCTAACCTGCAGGACATGTTTTCGCTTTATAGTTTCTAGCACATTCGTCTTCAGACTAGGAGTAAGGCCATAAGACCTAATGGATTAGGCCCAAGCAAAAACCCCAGCTACTTGAGACACTAAGACTAAGCCTAAAATACGCAGATCTCTCCATAAGGATGGTTTTTATACTGTGCTTCCACAATCTGCTGGCAGTACAAAAAAATAAGCTGCAGATCTCCTTAGGCTGAGTCATGGTGCTTTGGTGAAGGGACCATGCATATCATGGGAATAGTTCACCATTTCTGCTCTGGTTTTCAGAGTATGACACCAAAACACCCACCTGATGATATCCTTTCAAGAGCAAAGGCAGCAATTTGCAGAATTCCGCTTCTTTGGGGAAGTGAGAAATTGCTGAGCTGCCACCAAGTCCTGCAGTGTCCCTGTCACCTGCAGAGTCACCACATACTTGCCACGGTAGTGGGCATTGTGACAAAGGTTCTATGTCAGCTGGGTGTGGCAGCCAGGCGCCCCCTAGGGGATGGGGAGCCTGTCAGCCCCGGGCCTCTCACTGCCTGCTGTCCCTGCTGTCACCAGCCAGGCCTCTGAATATTGGTCAAACCATGCCCAGACTTGGGGACAATTTTGCCCAAAGTCTTGAAAAGACAAGTCGGGAAGAAAGATATTGGACAGAGGGAGAAAGCGAAGGGAGCAGGAGAAAGGGAAGGAAGAATAAAAAGTAGTGTTGGGCTTCAGGAGTGAGATGGAGGAATTGCAGGAAAAGAGGCAGGAAGCAGGAGAGTGAGAGAAAAGGAGAGACATGCAGCCAGACGAGGGGTTGGTGAGGGAGGATGGGACAGAGAACAGGATGAGAAGGAAATAAGGCAAGGCAAGGACAGGCAAGGACAGGCAAAGCAAGGCTAAGCTGCAGGACATTTTTTCGCTTTATAGTTTCTAGCACATTCGTCTTCAGACTAGGAGTAAGGCCATAAGACCGTATGGATTAGGCCCAAGCAAAAACCCCAGCTACTTGACACACTAAGACTAAGCCTAAAATACGCAGATCTCTCCATAAGGATGGTTTTTATACTGTGGTTCCACAATCTGCTGGCAGTACAAAAACATAAGCTGCAGATCTCCTTAGGCTGAGTCACGGTGCTTTGGTGCAGGGATCATGCATATCATGGGAATATTTCACCATTTCTGCTCTGCTTTTCAGAGTATGACACCAAAACACCCACCTGATGATATCCTTTCAAGAGCAAAGGCAGCAATTTGCAGAATTCCGCTTCTTTGGGGAAGTGAGAAATTGCTGAGCTGCCACCAAGTCCTGCAGTGTCCCTGTCACCTGCAGAGTCACCACATACTCGCCACGGTAGCGGGCATTGTGACAAAGGTTCTATGTCAACTGGGTGTGGCCGCCAGGCGCCCCCTAGGAGATGGGGAGCCTGTCAGCCCCGGGCCTGTCACTGCCTGCTGTCCCTGCTGTCACCAGCCAGGCCTCTGAAAATTGGTCAAACCATGCCCAGACTTGGGGCCAATTTGGCCCAAAGTCTTGAAAAGACAAGTCGGGAAGAAAGATATGGGACAGAGGGAGAAAGCGAAGGGAGCAGGAGAAAGGGAAGGAAGAATAAAAAGTAGTGTTGGGCTTCAGGAGTGAGATGGAGGAATTGCAGGAAAAGAGGCAGGAAGCAGGAGAGTGAGAGAAAAGGAAAGTAGAGACATGCAGCCAGACGAGGGGTTAGTGAGGGAGGATGGGACAGAGAACAGGATGAGAAGGAAATAAGGCAAGGCAAGGACAGGCAAAGCAAGGCTAGGCTGCAAGACATTTTTTCGCTTTATAGTTTCTAGCACATTCGTCTTCAGACTAGGAGTAAGGCCATAAGACCGTATGGATTAGGCCCAAGCAAAAACCCCAGATACTTGAGACACTAAGACTAAGCCTAAAATACGCAGATCTCTCCCTAAGGATGGTTTTTATACTGTGGTTCCACAATCTGCTGGCAGTACAAAAAAATAAGCTGCAGATCTCCTTAGGCTGAGTCATGGTGCTTTGGTGCAGGGACCATGCATATCATGGGAATAGTTCACCATTTCTGCTCTGGTTTTCAGAGTATGACACCAAAACACTCACCTGATGATATCCTTTCAAGAGCAAAGGCAGCAATTTGCAGAATTCCGCTTCTTTGGGGAAGTGAGAAATTGCTGAGCTGCCACCAAGTCCTGCAGTGTCCCTGTCACCTGTAAAGTCACCAGATATTCGCCACGGTAGCGGGCATTGTGACAAAGGTTCTATGTCAGCTGGGTGTGGCAGCCAGGCGCCCCCTAGGGGATGGGGAGCATGTCAGCCCCGGGCCTGTCACTGCCTGCTGTCCCTGCTGTCAGCAGCCAGGCCTCTGAAAATTGGTCAAACCATGCCCAGACTTGGGGCCAATTTGGCCCAAAGTCTTGAAAAGACAAGTCGGGAAGAAAGATATGGGACAGAGGGAGAAAGCGAAGGGAGCAGGAGAAAGGGAAGGAAGAATAAAAAGTAGTGTTGGGCTTCAGGAGTGAGATGGAGGAATTGCAGGAAAAGAGGCAGGAAGCAGGAGAATGAGAGAAAAGGAAAGTAGAGACATGCAGCCAGACGAGGGGTTAGTGAGGGAGGATGGGACAGAGAACAGGATGAGAAGGAAAGAAGGCAAGGCAAGGACAGGCAAGGACAGGCAAAGCAAGGCTAGGCTGCAGGACATGTTATAGCTTTATAGTTTCCAGCACATTCGTCTTCAGACTAGGAGTAAGGCCATAAGACCGTATGGATTAGGCCCAAGCAAAAACCCCAGCTACTTGAGACACTAAGACTAAGCCTAAAATACGCAGATCTCTCCATAAGGATGGTTTTTATACTGTGCTTCCACAGTCTGCTGGCAGTACAAAAAAATAAGCTGCAGATCTCCTTAGGCTGAGTCATGGTGCTTTGTTGCAGGGACCATGCATATCATGGGAATAGTTCACCATTTCTGCTCTGGTTTTCAGAGTATGACACCAAAACACCCACCTGATGATATCCTTTCAAGAGCAAAGGCAGCAATTTGCAGAATTCCGCTTCTTTGGGGAAGTGAGAAATTGCTGAGCTGCCACCAAGTCCTGCAGTGTCCCTGTCACCTGCAGAGTCACCACATACTCGCCACGGTAGCGGGCATTGTGACAAAGGTTCTATGTCAGCTGGGTGTGGCAGCCAGGCGCCCCCTAGGGGATGGGGAGCCTGTCAGCCCCGGGCCTGTCACTGCCTGCTGTCCCTGCTGTCACCAGCCAGGCCTCTGAAAATTGGTCAAACCATGCCCAGACTTGGGGCCAATTTTGCCCAAAGTGTTGAAAAGACAAGTCGGGAAGAAAGATATGGGACAGAGGGAGAAAGCGAAGGGAGGAGGAGAAAGGGAAGGAAGAATAAAAAGTAGTGTTGGGCTTCAGGAGTGAGATGGAGGCATTGCAGGAAAAGAGGCAGGAAGCAGGAGAGTGAGAGAAAAGGAAAGTAGAGACATGCAGCCAGACGAGGGGTTAGTGAGGGAGGATGGGACAGAGAACAGGATGAGAAGGAAATAAGGCAAGGCAAGGACAGGCAAAGCAAGGCTAAGCTGCAGGACATGTTTTCGCTTTATAGTTTCTAGCACATTCGTCTTCAGACTAGGAATAAGGCCATAAGACCGTATGGATTAGGCCCAAGCAAAAATCCCAGCTACTTGACACACTAAGACTAAGCCTAAAATACGCAGATCTCTCCATAAGGATGGTTTTTATACTGTGCTTCCACAATCTGCTGGCAGTACAAAAAAATAAGCTGCAGATCTCCTTAGGCTGAGTCATGGTGCTTTGGTGCAGGGACCATGCATATCATGGGAATATTTCACCATTTCTGCTCTTGTTTTCAGAGTATGACACCAAAACACCCACCTGATGATATCCTTTCAAGAGCAAAGGCAGCAATTTGCAGAGTTCCGCTTCTTTGGGGAAGTGAGAAATTGCTGAGCTGCCACCAAGTCCTGCAGTGTCCCTGTCACCTGCAGAGTCACCACATACTTGCCACGGTAGCGGGCATTGTGACAAAGGTTCTATGTCAGCTGGGTGTGGCAGCCAGGCGCCCCCTAGGGGATGGGGAGCCTGTCAGCCCCGGGCCTCTCACTGCCTGCTGTCCCTGCTGTCACCAGCCAGGCCTCTGAATATTGGTCAAACCATGCCCAGACTTGGGGCCAATTTTGCCCAAAGTCTTGAAAAGACAAGTCGGGAAGAAAGATATGGGACAGAGGGAGAAAGCGAAGGGAGCAGGAGAAAGGGAAGGAAGAATAAAAAGTAGTGTTGGGCTTCAGGAGTGAGATGGAGGAATTCCAGGAAAAGAGGCAGGAAGCAGGAGAGTGAGAGAAAAGGAAAGTAGAGACATGCAGCCAGACGAGGGGTTAGTGAGGGAGGATGGGACAGAGAACAGGATGAGAAGGAAAGAAGGCAAGGCAAGGACAGGCAAGGACAGGCAAAGCAAGGCTAAGCTGCAGGACATTTTTTCGCTTTATACTTTATAGCACATTCGTCTTCAGACTAGGAGTAAGGCCATAAGACAGTATGGATTAGGCCCAAGCAAAAACCCCAGCTACTTGACACACTAAGACTAAGCCTAAAATACGCAGATCTCTCCATAAGGATGGTTTTTATACTGTGCTTCCACAATCTTCTGGCAGTACAAAGAAATAAGCTGCAGATCTCCTTAGGCTGAGTCACGGTGCTTTCCTGCAGGGACCATGCATATCATGGGAATAGTTCACCATTTCTGCTCTGGTTTTCAGAGTATGACACCAAAACACTCACCTGATGATATCCTTTCAAGAGCAAAGGCAGCAATTTGCAGAATTCCGCTTCATTGGGGAAGGGAGAAATTGCTGAGCTGCCACCAAGTCCTGCAGTGTCCCTGTCACCTGTAAAGTCACCAGATATTCGCCACGGTAGCGGGCATTGTGACAAAGGTTCTATGTCAGCTGGGTGTGGCAGCCAGGCGCCCCCTAGGGGATGGGGAGCCTGTCGGCCCCGGGCCTGTCACTGCCTGCTGCCCCTGCTGTCACCAGCCAGGCCTCTGAAAATTGGTCAAACCATGCCCAGACTTGGGGCCAATTTGGCCCAAAGTCTTGAAAAGACAAGTCGGGAAGAAAGATATGGGACAGAGGGAGAAAGCGAAGGGAGCAGGAGAAAGGGAAGGAAGAATAAAAAGTAGTGTTGGGCTTCAGGAGTGAGATGGAGGAATTGCAGGAAAAGAGGCAGGAAGCAGGAGAGTGAGAGAAAAGGAAAGTAGAGACATGCAGCCAGACAAGGGGTTAATGAGGAAGGATGGGACAGAGAACAGGATGAGAAGGAAAGAAGGCAAGGCAAGGACAGGCAAGGACAGGCAAAGCAAGGCTAGGCTGCAGGGCATTTTTTCGCTTTATAGTTTCTAGCACATTCGTCTTCAGACTAGGAGTAAGGCCATAAGACCGTATGGATTAGGCCCAAGCAAAAACCCCAGATACTTGAGACACTAAGACTAAGCCTAAAATACGCAGATCTCTCCCTAAGGATGGTTTTTATACTGTGGTTCCACAATCTGCTGGCAGTACAAAAAAATAAGCTGCAGATCTCCTTAGGCTGAGTCATGGTGCTTTGGTACAGGGACCATGCATATCATGGGAATAGTTCACCATTTCTGCTCTGGTTTTCAGAGTATGACACCAAAACACTCACCTGATGATATCCTTTCAAGAGCAAAGGCAGCAATTTGCAGAATTCCGCTTCTTTGGGGAAGGGAGAAATTGCTGAGCTGCCACCAAGTCCTGCAGTGTCCCTGTCACCTGTAAAGTCACCAGATATTCGCCACGGTAGCGGGCATTGTGACAAAGGTTCTATGTCAGCTGGGTGTGGCCGCCAGGCGCCCCCTAGGGGATGGGGAGCATGTCAGCCCCGGGCCTGTCACTGCCTGCTGTCCCTGCTGTCACCAGCCAGGCCTCTGAAAATTGGTCAAACCATGCCCAGACTTGGGGCCAATTTGGCCCAAAGTCTTGAAAAGACAAGTCGGGAAGAAAGATATGGGACAGAGGGAGAAAGCGAAGGGAGCAGGAGAAAGGGAAGGAAGAATAAAAAGTAGTGTTGGGCTTCAGGAGTGAGATGGAGGAATTGCAGGAAAAGAGGCAGGAAGCAGGAGAATGAGAGAAAAGGAAAGTAGAGACATGCAGCCAGACGAGGGGTTAGTGAGGGAGGATGGGACAGAGAACAGGATGAGAAGGAAATAAGGCAAGGCAAGGACAGGCAAGGACAGGCAAAGCAAGGCTAACCTGCAGGACATGTTTTCGCTTTATAGTTTCTAGCACATTCGTCTTCAGACTAGGAATAAGGCCATAAGACCGTATGGATTAGGCCCAAGCAAAAATCCCAGCTACTTGACACACTAAGACTAAGCCTAAAATACGCAGATCTCTCCATAAGGATGGTTTTTATACTGTGCTTCCACAATCTGCTGGCAGTACAAAAAAATAAGCTGCAGATCTCCTTAGGCTGAGTCATGGTGCTTTGGTGCAGGGACCATGCATATCATGGGAATATTTCACCATTTCTGCTCTGGTTTTCAGAGTATGACACCAAAACACCCACCTGATGATATCCTTTCAAGAGCAAAGGCAGCAATTTGCAGAGTTCCGCTTCTTTGGGGAAGTGAGAAATTGCTGAGCTGCCACCAAGTCCTGCAGTGTCCCTGTCACCTGCAGAGTCACCACATACTTGCCACGGTAGCGGGCATTGTGACAAAGGTTCTATGTCAGCTGGGTGTGGCAGCCAGGCGCCCCCTAGGGGATGGGGAGCCTGTCGGCCCCGGGCCTGTCACTGCCTGCTGCCCCTGCTGTCACCAGCCAGGCCTCTGAAAATTGGTCAAACCATGCCCAGACTTGGGGCCAATTTTGCCCAAAGTCTTGAAAAGACAAGTCGGGAAGAAAGATATGGGACAGAGGGAGAAAGCGAAGGGAGCAGGAGAAAGGGAAGGAAGAATAAAAAGTAGTGTTGGGCTTCAGGAGTGAGATGGAGGAATTGCAGGAAAAGAGGCAGGAAGCAGGAGAGTGAGAGAAAAGGAAAGTAGAGACATGCAGCCAGACAAGGGGTTAGTGAGGGAGGATGGGACAGAGAACAGGATGAGAAGGAAAGAAGGCAAGGCAAGGACAGGCAAGGACAGGCAAAGCAAGGCTAAGCTGCAGGACATTTTTTCGCTTTATAGTTTCTAGCACATTCGTCTTCAGACTAGGAGAAAGGCCATAAGACAGTATGGATTAGGCCCAAGCAAAAACCCCAGCTACTTGACACACTAAGACTAAGCCTAAAATACGCAGATCTCTCCATAAGGATGGTTTTTATACTGTGCTTCCACAATCTGCTGGCAGTACAAAGAAATAAGCTGCAGATCTCCTTAGGCTGAGTCACGGTGCTTTGGTGCAGGGACCATGCATATCATGGGAATAGTTCACCATTTCTGCTCTGGTTTTCAGAGTATGACACCAAAACACTCACCTGATGATATCCTTTCAAGAGCAAAGGCAGCAATTTGCAGAATTCCGCTTCATTGGGGAAGGGAGAAATTGCTGAGCTGCCACCAAGTCCTGCAGTGTCCCTGTCACCTGTAAAGTCACCAGATATTCGCCACGGTAGCGGGCATTGTGACAAAGGTTCTATGTCAGCTGGGTGTGGCAGCCAGGCGCCCCCTAGGGGATGGGGAGCCTGTCGGCCCCGGGCCTGTCACTGCCTGCTGCCCCTGCTGTCACCAGCCAGGCCTCTGAAAATTGGTCAAACCATGCCCAGACTTGGGGCCAATTTGGCCCAAAGTCTTGAAAAGACAAGTCGGGAAGAAAGATATGGGACAGAGGGAGAAAGCGAAGGGAGCAGGAGAAAGGGAAGGAAGAATAAATAGTAGTGTTGGGCTTCAGGAGTGAGATGGAGGAATTGCAGGAAAAGAGGCAGGAAGCAGGAGAGTGAGAGAAAAGGAAAGTAGAGACATGCAGCCAGACAAGGGGTTAATGAGGAAGGATGGGACAGAGAACAGGATGAGAAGGAAAGAAGGCAAGGCAAGGACAGGCAAGGACAGGCAAAGCAAGGCTAGGCTGCAGGGCATTTTTTCGCTTTATAGTTTCTAGCACATTCGTCTTCAGACTAGGAGTAAGGCCATAAGACCGTATGGATTAGGCCCAAGCAAAAACCCCAGATACTTGAGACACTAAGACTAAGCCTAAAATACGCAGATCTCTCCCTAAGGATGGTTTTTATACTGTGGTTCCACAATCTGCTGGCAGTACAAAAAAATAAGCTGCAGATCTCCTTAGGCTGAGTCATGGTGCTTTGGTGCAGGGACCATGCATATCATGGGAATAGTTCACCATTTCTGCTCTGGTTTTCAGAGTATGACACCAAAACACTCACCTGATGATATCCTTTCAAGAGCAAAGGCAGCAATTTGCAGAATTCCGCTTCTTTGGGGAAGGGAGAAATTGCTGAGCTGCCACCAAGTCCTGCAGTGTCCCTGTCACCTGTAAAGTCACCAGATATTCGCCACGGTAGCGGGCATTGTGACAAAGGTTCTATGTCAGCTGGGTGTGGCCGCCAGGCGCCCCCTAGGGGATGGGGAGCGTGTCAGCCCCGGGCCTGTCACTGCCTGCTGTCCCTGCTGTCACCAGCCAGGCCCCTGAAAATTGGTCAAACCATGCCCAGACTTGGGGCCAATTTGGCCCAAAGTCTTGAAAAGACAAGTCGGGAAGAAAGATATGGGACAGAGGGAGAAAGCGAAGGGAGCAGGAGAAAGGGAAGGAAGAATAAAAAGTAGTGTTGGGCTTCAGGAGTGAGATGGAGGAATTGCAGGAAAAGAGGCAGGAAGCAGGAGAATGAGAGAAAAGGAAAGTAGAGACATGCAGCCAGACGAGGGGTTAGTGAGGGAGGATGGGACAGAGAACAGGATGAGAAGGAAAGAAGGCAAGGCAAGGACAGGCAAGGACAGGCAAAGCAAGGCTAAGCTGCAGGACATGTTTTCGCTTTATAGTTTCTAGCACATTCGTCTTCAGACTAGGAATAAGGCCATAAGACCGTATGGATTAGGCCCAAGCAAAAATCCCAGCTACTTGACACACTAAGACTAAGCCTAAAATACGCAGATCTCTCCATAAGGATGGTTTTTATACTGTGCTTCCACAATCTGCTGGCAGTACAAAAAAATAAGCTGCAGATCTCCTTAGGCTGAGTCATGGTGCTTTGGTGCAGGGACCATGCATATCATGGGAATATTTCACCATTTCTGCTCTGGTTTTCAGAGTATGACACCAAAACACCCACCTGATGATATCCTTTCAAGAGCAAAGGCAGCAATTTGCAGAGTTCCGCTTCTTTGGGGAAGTGAGAAATTGCTGAGCTGCCACCAAGTCCTGCAGTGTCCCTGTCACCTGCAGAGTCACCACATACTTGCCACGGTAGCGGGCATTGTGACAAAGGTTCTATGTCAGCTGGGTGTGGCAGCCAGGCGCCCCCTAGGGGATGGGGAGCCTGTCGGCCCCGGGCCTGTCACTGCCTGCTGCCCCTGCTGTCACCAGCCAGGCCTCTGAAAATTGGTCAAACCATGCCCAGACTTGGGGCCAATTTGGCCCAAAGTCTTGAAAAGACAAGTCGGGAAGAAAGATATGGGACAGAGGGAGAAAGCGAAGGGAGCAGGAGAAAGGGAAGGAAGAATAAAAAGTAGTGTTGGGCTTCAGGAGTGAGATGGAGGAATTGCAGGAAAAGAGGCAGGAAGCAGGAGAGTGAGAGAAAAGGAAAGTAGAGACATGCAGCCAGACAAGGGGTTAGTGAGGGAGGATGGGACAGAGAACAGGATGAGAAGGAAATAAGGCAAGGCAAGCACAGGCAAGGACAGGCAAAGTAAGGCTAGGCTGCAGGACATTTTTTCGCTTTATAGTTTCTAGCACATTCGTCTTCAGACTAGGAGTAAGGCCATAAGACCGTATGGATTAGGCCCAAGCAAAAACCCCAGCTACTTGAGACACTAAGACTAAGCCTAAAATACGCAGATCTTTCCCTAAGGATGGTTTTTATACTGTGGTTCCACAATCTGCTGGCAGTACAAAAAAATAAGCTGCAGATCTCCTTAGGCTGAGTCATGGTGCTTTGGTGCAGGGACCATACATATCATGGGAATAGTTCACCATTTCTGCTCTGGTTTTCAGAGTATGACACCAAAACACTCACCTGATGATATCCTTTCAAGAGCAAAGGCAGCAATTTGCAGAATTCCGCTTCTTTGGGGAAGTGAGAAATTGCTGAGCTGCCACCAAGTCCTGCAGTGTCCCTGTCACCTGTAAAGTCACCAGATATTTGCCACGGTAGCGGGCATTGTGACAAAGGTTCTATGTCAGCTGGGTGTGGCAGCCAGGCGCCCCCTAGGGGATGGGGAGCCTGTCAGCCCCGGGCCTCTCACTGCCTGCTGTCCCTGCTGTCACCAGCCAGGCCTCTGAAAATTGGTCAAACCATGCCCAGACTTGGGGCCAATTTTGCCCAAAGTGTTGAAAAGACAAGTCGGGAAGAAAGATATGGGACAGAGGGAGAAAGCGAAGGGAGGAGGAGAAAAGGAAGGAAGAATAAAAAGTAGTGTTGGGCTTCAGGAGTGAGATGGAGGCATTGCAGGAAAAGAGGCAGGAAGCAGGAGAGTGAGAGAAAAGGAAAGTAGAGACATGCAGCCAGACGAGGGGTTAGTGAGGGAGGATGGGACAGAGAACAGGATGAGAAGGAAAGAAGGCAAGGCAAGGACAGGCAAAGCAAGGCTAAGCTGCAGGACATGTTTTCGCTTTATAGTTTCTAGCACATTCGTCTTCAGACTAGGAATAAGGCCATAAGACCGTATGGATTAGGCCCAAGCAAAAATCCCAGCTACTTGACACACTAAGACTAAGCCTAAAATACGCAGATCTCTCCATAAGGATGGTTTTTATACTGTGCTTCCACAATCTGCTGGCAGTACAAAAAAATAAGCTGCAGATCTCCTTAGGCTGAGTCATGGTGCTTTGGTGCAGGGACCATGCATATCATGGGAATATTTCACCATTTCTGCTCTGGTTTTCAGAGTATGACACCAAAACACCCACCTGATGATATCCTTTCAAGAGCAAAGGCAGCAATTTGCAGAGTTCCGCTTCTTTGGGGAAGTGAGAAATTGCTGAGCTGCCACCAAGTCCTGCAGTGTCCCTGTCACCTGCAGAGTCACCACATACTTGCCACGGTAGCGGGCATTGTGACAAAGGTTCTATGTCAGCTGGGTGTGGCAGCCAGGCGCCCCCTAGGGGATGGGGAGCCTGTCAGCCCCGGGCCTCTCACTGCCTGCTGTCCCTGCTGTCACCAGCCAGGCCTCTGAATATTGGTCAAACCATGCCCAGACTTGGGGCCAATTTGGCCCAAAGTCTTGAAAAGACAAGTCGGGAAGAAAGATATTGGACAGAGGGAGAAAGCGAAGGGAGCAGGAGAAAGGGAAGGAAGAATAAAAAGTAGTGTTGGGCTTCAGGAGTGAGATGGAGGAATTCCAGGAAAAGAGGCAGGAAGCAGGAGAGTGAGAGAAAAGGAGAGACATGCAGCCAGACGAGGGGTTGGTGAGGGAGGATGGGACAGTGAACAGGATGAGAAGGAAATAAGGCAAGGCAAGGACAGGCAAGGACAGGCAAAGCAAGGCTAAGCTGCAGGACATTTTTTCGCTTTATAGTTTCTAGCACATTCGTCTTCAGACTAGGAGTAAGGCCATAAAACCGTATGGATTAGGCCCAAGCAAAAACCCCAGATACTTGAGACACTAAGACTAAGCCTAAAATACGCAGATCTCTCCCTAAGGATGGTTTTTATACTGTGGTTCCACAATCTGCTGGCAGTACAAAAAAATAAGCTGCAGATCTCCTTAGGCTGAGTCATGGTGCTTTGGTGCAGGGACCATGCATATCATGGGAATAGTTCACCATTTCTGCTCTGGTTTTCAGAGTATGACACCAAAACACTCACCTGATGATATCCTTTCAAGAGCAAAGGCAGCAATTTGCAGAATTCCGCTTCTTTGGGGAAGGGAGAAATTGCTGAGCTGCCACCAAGTCCTGCAGTGTCCCTGTCACCTGTAAAGTCACCAGATATTCGCCACGGTAGCGGGCATTGTGACAAAGGTTCTATGTCAGCTGGGTGTGGCCGCCAGGCGCCCCCTAGGGGATGGGGAGCATGTCAGCCCCGGGCCTGTCACTGCCTGCTGTCCCTGCTGTCACCAGCCAGGCCTCTGAAAATTGGTCAAACCATGCCCAGACTTGGGGCCAATTTGGCCCAAAGTCTTGAAAAGACAAGTCGGGAAGAAAGATATGGGACAGAGGGAGAAAGCGAAGGGAGCAGGAGAAAGGGAAGGAAGAATAAAAAGTAGTGTTGGGCTTCAGGAGTGAGATGGAGGAATTGCAGGAAAAGAGGCAGGAAGCAGGAGAATGAGAGAAAAGGAAAGTAGAGACATGCAGCCAGACGAGGGGTTAGTGAGGGAGGATGGGACAGAGAACAGGATGAGAAGGAAAGAAGGCAAGGCAAGGACAGGCAAGGACAGGCAAAGCAAGGCTAAGCTGCAGGACATGTTTTCGCTTTATAGTTTCTAGCACATTCGTCTTCAGACTAGGAATAAGGCCATAAGACCGTATGGATTAGGCCCAAGCAAAAATCCCAGCTACTTGACACACTAAGACTAAGCCTAAAATACGCAGATCTCTCCATAAGGATGGTTTTTATACTGTGCTTCCACAATCTGCTGGCAGTACAAAAAAATAAGCTGCAGATCTCCTTAGGCTGAGTCATGGTGCTTTGGTGCAGGGACCATGCATATCATGGGAATATTTCACCATTTCTGCTCTGGTTTTCAGAGTATGACACCAAAACACCCACCTGATGATATCCTTTCAAGAGCAAAGGCAGCAATTTGCAGAGTTCCGCTTCTTTGGGGAAGTGAGAAATTGCTGAGCTGCCACCAAGTCCTGCAGTGTCCCTGTCACCTGCAGAGTCACCACATACTTGCCACGGTAGCGGGCATTGTGACAAAGGTTCTATGTCAGCTGGGTGTGGCAGCCAGGCGCCCCCTAGGGGATGGGGAGCCTGTCGGCCCCGGGCCTGTCACTGCCTGCTGCCCCTGCTGTCACCAGCCAGGCCTCTGAAAATTGGTCAAACCATGCCCAGACTTGGGGCCAATTTGGCCCAAAGTCTTGAAAAGACAAGTCGGGAAGAAAGATATGGGACAGAGGGAGAAAGCGAAGGGAGCAGGAGAAAGGGAAGGAAGAATAAAAAGTAGTGTTGGGCTTCAGGAGTGAGATGGAGGAATTGCAGGAAAAGAGGCAGGAAGCAGGAGAGTGAGAGAAAAGGAAAGTAGAGACATGCAGCCAGACAAGGGGTTAGTGAGGGAGGATGGGACAGAGAACAGGATGAGAAGGAAAGAAGGCAAGGCAAGGACAGGCAAGGACAGGCAAAGCAAGGCTAACCTGCAGGACATGTTTTCGCTTTATAGTTTCTAGCACATTCGTCTTCAGACTAGGAGTAAGGCCATAAGACAGTATGGATTAGGCCCAAGCAAAAACCCCAGCTACTTGACACACTAAGACTAAGCCTAAAATACGCAGATCTCTCCATAAGGATGGTTTTTATACTGTGCTTCCACAATCTGCTGGCAGTACAAAGAAATAAGCTGCAGATCTCCTTAGGCTGAGTCACGGTGCTTTGGTGCAGGGACCATGCATATCATGGGAATAGTTCACCATTTCTGCTCTGGTTTTCAGAGTATGACACCAAAACACTCACCTGATGATATCCTTTCAAGAGCAAAGGCAGCAATTTGCAGAATTCCGCTTCATTGGGGAAGGGAGAAATTGCTGAGCTGCCACCAAGTCCTGCAGTGTCCCTGTCACCTGTAAAGTCACCAGATATTCGCCACGGTAGCGGGCATTGTGACAAAGGTTCTATGTCAGCTGGGTGTGGCAGCCAGGCGCCCCCTAGGGGATGGGGAGCCTGTCGGCCCCGGGCCTGTCACTGCCTGCTGCCCCTGCTGTCACCAGCCAGGCCTCTGAAAATTGGTCAAACCATGCCCAGACTTGGGGCCAATTTGGCCCAAAGTCTTGAAAAGACAAGTCGGGAAGAAAGATATGGGACAGAGGGAGAAAGCGAAGGGAGCAGGAGAAAGGGAAGGAAGAATAAAAAGTAGTGTTGGGCTTCAGGAGTGAGATGGAGGAATTGCAGGAAAAGAGGCAGGAAGCAGGAGAGTGAGAGAAAAGGAAATGAGAGACATGCAGCCAGACGAGGGGTTAGTGAGGGAGGATGGGACAGAGAACAGGATGAGAAGGAAATAAGGCAAGGCAAGCACAGGCAAGGACAGGCAAAGTAAGGCTAGGCTGCAGGACATTTTTTCGCTTTATAGTTTCTAGCACATTCGTCTTCAGACTAGGAGTAAGGCCATAAGACCGTATGGATTAGGCCCAAGCAAAAACCCCAGCTACTTGAGACACTAAGACTAAGCCTAAAATACGCAGATCTTTCCCTAAGGATGGTTTTTATACTGTGGTTCCACAATCTGCTGGCAGTACAAAAAAATAAGCTGCAGATCTCCTTAGGCTGAGTCATGGTGCTTTGGTGCAGGGACCATACATATCATGGGAATAGTTCACCATTTCTGCTCTGGTTTTCAGAGTATGACACCAAAACACTCACCTGATGATATCCTTTCAAGAGCAAAGGCAGCAATTTGCAGAATTCCGCTTCTTTGGGGAAGTGAGAAATTGCTGAGCTGCCACCAAGTCCTGCAGTGTCCCTGTCACCTGTAAAGTCACCAGATATTTGCCACGGTAGCGGGCATTGTGACAAAGGTTCTATGTCAGCTGGGTGTGGCAGCCAGGCGCCCCCTAGGGGATGGGGAGCCTGTCAGCCCCGGGCCTCTCACTGCCTGCTGTCCCTGCTGTCACCAGCCAGGCCTCTGAAAATTGGTCAAACCATGCCCAGACTTGGGGCCAATTTGGCCCAAAGTCTTGAAAAGACAAGTCGGGAAGAAAGATATGGGACAGAGGGAGAAAGCGAAGGGAGCAGGAGAAAAGGAAGGAAGAATAAAAAGTAGTGTTGGGCTTCAGGAGTGAGATGGAGGCATTGCAGGAAAAGAGGCAGGAAGCAGGAGAGTGAGAGAAAAGGAAAGTAGAGACATGCAGCCAGACGAGGGGTTAGTGAGGGAGGATGGGACAGAGAACAGGATGAGAAGGAAAGAAGGCAAGGCAAGGACAGGCAAGGACAGGCAAAGCAAGGCTAAGCTGCAGGACATGTTTTCGCTTTATAGTTTCTAGCACATTCGTCTTCAGACTAGGAATAAGGCCATAAGACCGTATGGATTAGGCCCAAGCAAAAATCCCAGCTACTTGACACACTAAGACTAAGCCTAAAATACGCAGATCTCTCCATAAGGATGGTTTTTATACTGTGCTTCCACAATCTGCTGGCAGTACAAAAAAATAAGCTGCAGATCTCCTTAGGCTGAGTCATGGTGCTTTGGTGCAGGGACCATGCATATCATGGGAATATTTCACCATTTCTGCTCTGGTTTTCAGAGTATGACACCAAAACACCCACCTGATGATATCCTTTCAAGAGCAAAGGCAGCAATTTGCAGAGTTCCGCTTCTTTGGGGAAGTGAGAAATTGCTGAGCTGCCACCAAGTCCTGCAGTGTCCCTGTCACCTGCAGAGTCACCACATACTTGCCACGGTAGCGGGCATTGTGACAAAGGTTCTATGTCAGCTGGGTGTGGCAGCCAGGCGCCCCCTAGGGGATGGGGAGCCTGTCAGCCCCGGGCCTCTCACTGCCTGCTGTCCCTGCTGTCACCAGCCAGGCCTCTGAATATTGGTCAAACCATGCCCAGACTTGGGGCCAATTTGGCCCAAAGTCTTGAAAAGACAAGTCGGGAAGAAAGATATTGGACAGAGGGAGAAAGCGAAGGGAGCAGGAGAAAGGGAAGGAAGAATAAAAAGTAGTGTTGGGCTTCAGGAGTGAGATGGAGGAATTCCAGGAAAAGAGGCAGGAAGCAGGAGAGTGAGAGAAAAGGAGAGACATGCAGCCAGACGAGGGGTTGGTGAGGGAGGATGGGACAGTGAACAGGATGAGAAGGAAATAAGGCAAGGCAAGGACAGGCAAGGACAGGCAAAGCAAGGCTAAGCTGCAGGACATTTTTTCGCTTTATAGTTTCTAGCACATTCGTCTTCAGACTAGGAGTAAGGCCATAAGACCGTATGGATTAGGCCCAAGCAAAAACCCCAGCTACTTGACACACTAAGACTAAGCCTAAAATACGCAGATCTCTCCATAAGGATGGTTTTTATACTGTGGTTCCACAATCTGCTGGCAGTACAAAGAAATAAGCTGCAGATCTCCTTAGGCTGAGTCACGGTGCTTTGGTGCAGGGATCATGCATATCATGGGAATAGTTCACCATTTCTGCTCTGGTTTTCAGAGTATGACACCAAAACACCCACCTGATGATATCCTTTCAAGAGCAAAGGCAGCAATTTGCAGAATTCCGCTTCTTTGGGGAAGTGAGAAATTGCTGAGCTGACACCAAGTCCTGCAGTGTCCCTGTCACCTGCAGAGTCACCACATACTCGCCACGGTAGCGGGCATTGTGACAAAGGATCTATGTCAACTGGGTGTGGCCGCCAGGCGCCCCCTAGGAGATGGGGAGCCTGTCAGCCCCGGGCCTGTCACTGCCTGCTGTCCCTGCTGTCACCAGCCAGGCCTCTGAAAATTGGTCAAACCATGCCCAGACTTGGGGCCAATTTGGCCCAAAGTCTTGAAAAGACAAGTCGGGAAGAAAGATATGGGACAGAGGGAGAAAGCGAAGGGAGCAGGAGAAAGGGAAGGAAGAATAAAAAGTAGTGTTGGGCTTCAGGAGTGAGATGGAGGAATTGCAGGAAAAGAGGCAGGAAGCAGGAGAGTGAGAGAAAAGGAAAGTAGAGACATGCAGCCAGACGAGGGGTTAGTGAGGGAGGATGGGACAGAGAACAGGATGAGAAGGAAATAAGGCAAGGCAAGCACAGGCAAGGACAGGCAAAGCAAGGCTAGGCTGCAGGACATTTTTTCGCTTTATAGTTTCTAGCACATTCGTCTTCAGACTAGGAGTAAGGCCATAAGACCGTATGGATTAGGCCCAAGCAAAAACCCCAGCTACTTGACACACTAAGACTAAGCCTAAAATACCCAGATCTCTCCCTAAGGATGGTTTTTATACTGTGGTTCCACAATCTGCTGGCAGTACAAAAAAGTAAGCTGCAGATCTCCTTAGGCTGAGTCATGGTGCTTTGGTGCAGGGACCATGCATATCATGGGAATAGTTCACCATTTCTGCTCTGGTTTTCAGAGTATGACACCAAAACACTCACCTGATGATATCCTTTCAAGAGCAAAGGCAGCAATTTGCAGAATTCCGCTTCTTTGGGGAAGGGAGAAATTGCTGAGCTGCCACCAAGTCCTGCAGTGTCCCTGTCACCTGTAAAGTCACCAGATATTCGCCACGGTAGCGGGCATTGTGACAAAGGTTCTATGTCAGCTGGGTGTGGCCGCCAGGCGCCCCCTAGGGGATGGGGAGCATGTCAGCCCCGGGCCTGTCACTGCCTGCTGTCCCTGCTGTCAGCAGCCAGGCCTCTGAAAATTGGTCAAACCATGCCCAGACTTGGGGCCAATTTGGCCCAAAGTCTTGAAAAGACAAGTCGGGAAGAAAGATATGGGACAGAGGGAGAAAGCGAAGGGAGCAGGAGAAAGGGAAGGAAGAATAAAAAGTAGTGTTGGGCTTCAGGAGTGAGATGGAGGAATTGCAGGAAAAGAGGCAGGAAGCAGGAGAATGAGAGAAAAGGAAAGTAGAGACATGCAGCCAGACGAGGGGTTAGTGAGAGAGGATGGGACAGAGAACAGGATGAGAAGGAAATAAGGCAAGGCAAGGACAGGCAAGGACAGGCAAAGCAAGGCTAGGCTGCAGGACATGTTATAGCTTTATAGTTTCCAGCACATTCGTCTTCAGACTAGGAGTAAGGCCATAAGACCGTATGGATTAGGCCCAAGCAAAAACCCCAGCTACTTGAGACACTAAGACTAAGCCTAAAATACGCAGATCTCTCCATAAGGATGGTTTTTATACTGTGCTTCCACAGTCTGCTGGCAGTACAAAAAAATAAGCTGCAGATCTCCTTAGGCTGAGTCATGGTGCTTTGTTGCAGGGACCATGCATATCATGGGAATAGTTCACCATTTCTGCTCTGGTTTTCAGAGTATGACACCAAAACACCCACCTGATGATATCCTTTCAAGAGCAAAGGCAGCAATTTGCAGAATTCCGCTTCTTTGGGGAAGTGAGAAATTGCTGAGCTGCCACCAAGTCCTGCAGTGTCCCTGTCACCTGCAGAGTCACCACATACTCGCCACGGTAGCGGGCATTGTGACAAAGGTTCTATGTCAGCTGGGTGTGGCAGCCAGGCGCCCCCTAGGGGATGGGGAGCCTGTCAGCCCCGGGCCTGTCACTGCCTGCTGTCCCTGCTGTCACCAGCCAGGCCTCTGAAAATTGGTCAAACCATGCCCAGACTTGGGGCCAATTTGGCCCAAAGTCTTGAAAAGACAAGTCGGGAAGAAAGATATGGGACAGAGGGAGAAAGCGAAGGGAGCAGGAGAAAGGGAAGGAAGAATAAAAAGTAGTGTTGGGCTTCAGGAGTGAGATGGAGGAATTGCAGGAAAAGAGGCAGGAAGCAGGAGAGTGAGAGAAAAGGAAAGTAGAGACATGCAGCCAGACAAGGGGTTAGTGAGGGAGGATGGGACAGAGAACAGGATGAGAAGGAAATAAGGCAAGGCAAGCACAGACAAGGACAGGCAAAGCAAGGCTAGGCTGCAGGACATTTTTTCGCTTTATAGTTTCTAGCACATTCGTCTTCAGACTAGGAGTAAGGCCATAAGACAGTATGGATTAGGCCCAAGCAAAAACCCCAGCTACTTGACACACTAAGACTAAGCCTAAAATACGCAGATCTCTCCATAAGGATGGTTTTTATACTGTGCTTCCACAATCTGCTGGCAGTACAAAAAAATAAGCTGCAGATCTCCTTAGGCTGAGTCATGGTGCTTTGGTGCAGGGACCATGCATATCATGGGAATAGTTCACCATTTCTGCTCTGGTTTTCAGAGTATGACACCAAAACACTCACCTGATGATATCCTTTCAAGAGCAAAGGCAGCAATTTGCAGAATTCCGCTTCTTTGGGGAAGGGAGAAATTGCTGAGCTGCCACCAAGTCCTGCAGTGTCCCTGTCACCTGTAAAGTCACCAGATATTCGCCACGGTAGCGGGCATTGTGACAAAGGTTCTATGTCAGCTGGGTGTGGCCGCCAGGCGCCCCCTAGGGGATGGGGAGCATGTCAGCCCCGGGCCTATCACTGCCTGCTGTCCCTGCTGTCACCAGCCAGGCCTCTGAAAATTGGTCAAACCATGCCCAGACTTGGGGCCAATTTGGCCCAAAGTCTTGAAAAGACAAGTCGGGAAGAAAGATATGGGACAGAGGGAGAAAGCGAAGGGAGCAGGAGAAAGGGAAGGAAGAATAAAAAGTAGTGTTGGGCTTCAGGAGTGAGATGGAGGAATTGCAGGAAAAGAGGCAGGAAGCAGGAGAATGAGAGAAAAGGAAAGTAGAGACATGCAGCCAGACGAGGGGTTAGTGAGGGAGGATGGGACAGAGAACAGGATGAGAAGGAAATAAGGCAAGGCAAGGACAGGCAAGGACAGGCAAAGCAAGGCTAGGCTGCAGGACATGTTATAGCTTTATAGTTTCCAGCACATTCGTCTTCAGACTAGGAGTAAGGCCATAAGACCGTATGGATTAGGCCCAAGCAAAAACCCCAGCTACTTGAGACACTAAGACTAAGCCTAAAATACGCAGATCTCTCCATAAGGATGGTTTTTATACTGTGCTTCCACAGTCTGCTGGCAGTACAAAAAAATAAGCTGCAGATCTCCTTAGGCTGAGTCATGGTGCTTTGTTGCAGGGACCATGCATATCATGGGAATAGTTCACCATTTCTGCTCTGGTTTTCAGAGTATGACACCAAAACACCCACCTGATGATATCCTTTCAAGAGCAAAGGCAGCAATTTGCAGAATTCCGCTTCTTTGGGGAAGTGAGAAATTGCTGAGCTGCCACCAAGTCCTGCAGTGTCCCTGTCACCTGCAGAGTCACCACATACTTGCCACGGTAGCGGGCATTGTGACAAAGGTTCTATGTCAGCTGGGTGTGGCAGCCAGGCGCCCCCTAGGGGATGGGGAGCCTGTCAGCCCCGGGCCTGTCACTGCCTGCTGTCCCTGCTGTCACCAGCCAGGCCTCTGAAAATTGGTCAAACCATGCCCAGACTTGGGGCCAATTTGGCCCAAAGTCTTGAAAAGACAAGTCGGGAAGAAAGATATGGGACAGAGGGAGGAAGCGAAGGGAGCAGGAGAAAGGGAAGGAAGAATAAAAAGTAGTGTTGGGCTTCAGGAGTGAGATGGAGGCATTGCAGGAAAAGAGGCAGGAAGCAGGAGAGTGATAGAAAAGGAAAGACGAGACATGCAGCCAGACGAGGGGTTAGTGAGAGAGGATGGGACAGAGAACAGGATGAGAAGTAAATAAGGCAAGGCAAGGACAGGCAAAGCAAGGCTAAGCTGCAGGACATGTTTTCGCTTTATAGTTTCTAGCACATTCGTCTTCAGACTAGGAGTAAGGCCATAAGACAGTATGGATTAGGCCCAAGCAAAAATCTCAGCTACTTGACACACTAAGACTAAGCCTAAAATACGCAGATCTCTCCATAAGGATGGTTTTTATACTGTGCTTCCACAATCTGCTGGCAGTACAAAAAAATAAGCTGCAGATCTCCTTAGGATGAATCATGATGCTTTGGTGCAGGGACCATGCATATCATGGGAATATTTCAACATTTCTGCTCTGGTTTTCAGAGTATGACACCAAAACACCCACCTGATGATATCCTTTCAAGAGCAAAGGCAGCAATTTGCAGAATTCCGCTTCTTTGGGGAAGTGAGAAATTGCTGAGCTGCCACCAAGTCCTGCAGTGTCCCTGTCACCTGCAGAGTCACCACATACTCGCCACGGTAGCGGGCATTGTGACAAAGGTTCTATGTCAACTGGGTGTGGCCGCCAGGCGCCCCCTAGGAGATGGGGAGCCTGTCAGCCCCGGGCCTGTCACTGCCTGCTGTCCCTGCTGTCACCAGCCAGGCCTCTGAAAATTGGTCAAACCATGCCCAGACTTGGGGCCAATTTGGCCCAAAGTCTTGAAAAGACAAGTCGGGAAGAAAGATATGGGACAGAGGGAGAAAGCGAAGGGAGCATGACAAAGGGAAGGAAGAATAAAAAGTAGTGTTGGGCTTCAGGAGTGAGATGGAGGAATTGCAGGAAAAGAGGCAGGAAGCAGGAGAATGAGAGAAAAGGAAAGTAGAGACATGCAGCCAGACGAGGGGTTAGTGAGGGAGGACGGGACAGAGAACAGGATGAGAAGGAAATAAGGCAAGGCAAAGACAGGCAAGGACAGGCAAAGCAAGGCTAGGCTGCAGGACATGTTATAGCTTTACAGTTTCCAGCACATTCGTCTACAGACTAGGAGTAAGGCCATAAGACTGTAAGGATTAGGCCCAAGCAAAAACCCCAGCTACTTGAGACGCTAAGACTAAGCCTAAAATACGCAGATCTCTCCATAAGGATGGTTTTTATACTGTGCTTCCACAATCTGCTGGCAGTACAAAAAAATAAGCTGCAGATCTCCTTAGGCTGACTCATGGTGCTTTGGTGCAGGGACCATGCATATCATGGGAATATTTCACCATTTCTGCTCTGGTTTTCAGAGTATGACACCAAAACACCCACCTGATGATATCCTTTCAAGAGCAAAGGCAGCAATTTGCAGAATTCCTCTTCTTTGGGGAAGTGAGAAATTACTGAGCTGACACCAAGTCCTGCGGTGTCCCTGTCACCTGTAAAGTCACCAGATATTCGCCACGGTAGCGGGCATTGTGACAAAGGTTCTATGTCAGCTGGGTGTGGCAGCCAGGCGCCCCCTAGGGGATGGGGAGCCTGTTAGCCCCGGGCCTGTCACTGCCTGCTGTCCCTGCTGTCACCAGCCAGGCCTCTGAAAATTTCTCAAACCATGCCCAGACTTGGGGCCAATTTGGCCCAAAGTCTTGAAAAGACAAGTCGGGAAGAAAGATATGGGACAGAGGGAGAAAGCGAAGGGAGCAGGAGAAAGGGAAGGAAGAATAAAAAGTAGTGTTGGGCTGCAGGAGTGAGATGGAGGAATTGCAGGAAAAGAGGCAGGAAGCAGGAGAGTGATAGAAAAGGAAAGACGAGACATGCAGCCAGACGAGGGGTTAGTGAGAGAGGATGGGACAGAGAACAGGATGAGAAGGAAATAAGGCAAGGCAAGGACAGGCAAGGACAGGCAAAGCAAGGCTAGGCTGCAGGACATTTTTTTGCTTTATAGTTTCTAGCACATTCGTCTTCAGACTAGGAGTAAGGCCATAAGACCGTATGGATTAGGCCCAAGCAAAAACCCCAGCTACTTGAGACGCTTAGACTAAGACTAAAATACGCAGATCTCTGCATAAGGATGGTTTTTATACTGTGCTTCCACAATCTGCTGGCAGTATAAAAAAATAAGCTGCAGATCTCCTTAGGCTGAGTCATGGTGCTTTGTTGCAGGGACCATGCATATCATGGGAATATTTCAACATTTCTGCTCTGGTTTTCAGTGTATGACACCAAAACACCCACCTGATGATATCCTTTCAAGAGCAAAGGCAGCAACTTGCAGAATTCCGCTTCTCTGGGGAACTGAGAAATTGCTGAGCTGCCACCAAGTCCTGCAGTGTCCCTGTCACCTGCAGAGTCACCACATACTCGCCACGGTAGCGGGCATTGTGACAAAGGTTCTATGTCAGCTGGGTGTGGCCGCCAGGCGCCCCCTAGGGGATGGGGAGCATGTCAGCCCCGGGCCTGTCACTGCCTGCTGTCCCTGCTGTCAGCAGCCAGGCCTCTGAAAATTGGTCAAACCATGCCCAGACTTGGGGCCAATTTGGCCCAAAGTCTTGAAAAGACAAGTCGGGAAGAAAGATATGGGACAGAGGGAGAAAGCGAAGGGAGCAGGAGAAAGGGAAGGAAGAATAAAAAGTAGTGTTGGGCTTCAGGAGTGAGATGGAGGAATTGCAGGAAAAGAGGCAGGAAGCAGGAGAGTGAGAGAAAAGGAAAGTAGAGACATGCAGCCAGACAAGGGGTTAGTGAGGGAGGATGGGACAGAGAACAGGATGAGAAGGAAAGAAGGCAAGGCAAGGACAGGCAAGGACAGGCAAAGCAAGGCTAACCTGCAGGACATGTTTTCGCTTTATAGTTTCTAGCACATTCGTCTTCAGACTAGGAGTAAGGCCATAAGACCGAATGGATTAGGCCCAAGCAAAAACCCCAGCTACTTGACACACTAAGACTAAGCCTAAAATACGCAGATCTCTCCATAAGGATGGTTTTTATACTGTGCTTCCACAATCTGCTGGCAGTACAAAAAAATAAGCTGCAGATCTCCTTAGGCTGAGTCATGGTGCTTTGGTGAAGGGACCATGCATATCATGGGAATAGTTCACCATTTCTGCTCTGGTTTTCAGAGTATGACACCAAAACACCCACCTGATGATATCCTTTCAAGAGCAAAGGCAGCAATTTGCAGAATTCCGCTTCTTTGGGGAAGTGAGAAATTGCTGAGCTGCCACCAAGTCCTGCAGTGTCCCTGTCACCTGCAGAGTCACCACATACTTGCCACGGTAGTGGGCATTGTGACAAAGGTTCTATGTCAGCTGGGTGTGGCAGCCAGGCGCCCCCTAGGGGATGGGGAGCCTGTCAGCCCCGGGCCTCTCACTGCCTGCTGTCCCTGCTGTCACCAGCCAGGCCTCTGAAAATTGGTCAAACCATGCCCAGACTTGGGGCCAATTTGGCCCAAAGTCTTGAAAAGAAAAGTCGGGAAGAAAGATATTGGACAGAGGGAGAAAGCGAAGGGAGCAGGAGAAAGGGAAGGAAGAATAAAAAGTAGTGTTGGGCTTCAGGAGTGAGATGGAGGAATTGCAGGAAAAGAGGCAGGAAGCAGGAGAGTGAGAGAAAAGGAAAGAAGAGACATGCAGCCAGACGAGGGGTTAGTGAGGGAGGATGGGACAGAGAACAGGATGAGAAGGAAAGAAGGCAAGGCAAGGACAGGCAAAGCAAGGCTAAGCTGCAGGACATGTTTTCGCTTTATAGTTTCTAGCACATTCGTCTTCAGACTAGGAATAAGGCCATAAGACCGTATGGATTAGGCCCAAGCAAAAATCCCAGCTACTTGACACACTAAGACTAAGCCTAAAATACGCAGATCTCTCCATAAGGATGGTTTTTATACTGTGCTTCCACAATCTGCTGGCAGTACAAAAAAATAAGCTGCAGATCTCCTTAGGCTGAGTCATGGTGCTTTGGTGCAGGGACCATGCATATCATGGGAATATTTCACCATTTCTGCTCTGGTTTTCAGAGTATGACACCAAAACACCCACCTGATGATATCCTTTCAAGAGCAAAGGCAGCAATTTACAGAGTTCCGCTTCTTTGGGGAAGTGAGAAATTGCTGAGCTGCCACCAAGTCCTGCAGTGTCCCTGTCACCTGCAGAGTCACCACATACTTGCCACGGTAGCGGGCATTGTGACAAAGGTTCTATGTCAGCTGGGTGTGGCAGCCAGGCGCCCCCTAGGGGATGGGGAGCCTGTCAGCCCCGGGCCTCGCACTGCCTGCTGTCCCTGCTGTCACCAGCCAGGCCTCTGAATATTGGTCAAACCATGCCCAGACTTGGGGCCAATTTGGCCCAAAGTCTTGAAAAGACAAGTCGGGAAGAAAGATATTGGACAGAGGGAGAAAGCGAAGGGAGCAGGAGAAAGGGAAGGAAGAATAAAAAGTAGTGTTGGGCTTCAGGAGTGAGATGGAGGAATTCCAGGAAAAGAGGCAGGAAGCAGGAGAGTGAGAGAAAAGGAAAGTAGAGACATGCAGCCAGACGAGGGGTTAGTGAGGGAGGATGGGACAGAGAACAGGATGAGAAGGAAAGAAGGCAAGGCAAGGACAGGCAAGGACAGGCAAAGCAAGGCTAAGCTGCAGGACATTTTTTCGCTTTATACTTTATAGCACATTCGTCTTCAGACTAGGAGTAAGGCCATAAGACAGTATGGATTAGGCCCAAGCAAAAACCCCAGCTACTTGACACACTAAGACTAAGCCTAAAATAGGCAGATCTCTCCATAAGGATGGTTTTTATACTGTGCTTCCACAATCTGCTGGCAGTACAAAGAAATAAGCTGCAGATCTCCTTAGGCTGAGTCACGGTGCTTTGGTGCAGGGACCATGCATATCATGGGAATAGTTCACCATTTCTGCTCTGGTTTTCAGAGTATGACACCAAAACACTCACCTGATGATATCCTTTCAAGAGCAAAGGCAGCAATTTGCAGAATTCCGCTTCATTGGGGAAGGGAGAAATTGCTGAGCTGCCACCAAGTCCTGCAGTGTCCCTGTCACCTGTAAAGTCACCAGATATTCGCCACGGTAGCGGGCATTGTGACAAAGGTTCTATGTCAGCTGGGTGTGGCAGCCAGGCGCCCCCTAGGGGATGGGGAGCCTGTCGGCCCCGGGCCTGTCACTGCCTGCTGCCCCTGCTGTCACCAGCCAGGCCTCTGAAAATTGGTCAAACCATGCCCAGACTTGGGGCCAATTTTGCCCAAAGTCTTGAAAAGACAAGTCGGGAAGAAAGATATGGGACAGAGGGAGAAAGCGAAGGGAGCAGGAGAAAGGGAAGGAAGAATAAAAAGTAGTGTTGGGCTTCAGGAGTGAGATGGAGGAATTGCAGGAAAAGAGGCAGGAAGCAGGAGAGTGAGAGAAAAGGAGAGACATGCAGCCAGACGAGGGGTTGGTGAGGGAGGATGGGACAGAGAACAGGATGAGAAGGAAATAAGGCAAGGCAAGGACAGGCAAGGACAGGCAAAGCAAGGCTAGGCTGCAGGACATGTTATAGCTTTATAGTTTCCAGCACATTCGTCTTCAGACTAGGAGTAAGGCCATAAGACCGTATGGATTAGGCCCAAGCAAAAACCCCAGCTACTTGAGACACTAAGACTAAGCCTAAAATACGCAGATCTCTCCATAAGGATGGTTTTTATACTGTGCTTCCACAGTCTGCTGGCAGTACAAAAAAATAAGCTGCAGATCTCCTTAGGCTGAGTCATGGTGCTTTGTTGCAGGGACCATGCATATCATGGGAATAGTTCACCATTTCTGCTCTGGTTTTCAGAGTATGACACCAAAACACCCACCTGATGATATCCTTTCAAGAGCAAAGGCAGCAATTTGCAGAATTCCGCTTCTTTGGGGAAGTGAGAAATTGCTGAGCTGCCACCAAGTCCTGCAGTGTCCCTGTCACCTGCAGAGTCACCACATACTCGCCACGGTAGCGGGCATTGTGACAAAGGTTCTATGTCAGCTGGGTGTGGCAGCCAGGCGCCCCCTAGGGGATGGGGAGCCTGTCAGCCCCGGGCCTGTCACTGCCTGCTGTCCCTGCTGTCACCAGCCAGGCCTCTGAAAAGTGGTCAAACCATGCCCAGACTTGGGGCCAATTTGGCCCAAAGTCTTGAAAAGACAAGTCGGGAAGAAAGATATGGGACAGAGGGAGAAAGCGAAGGGAGCAGGAGAAAGGGAAGGAAGAATAAAAAGTAGTGTTGGGCTTCAGGAGTGAGATGGAGGAATTGCAGGAAAAGAGGCAGGAAGCAGGAGAGTGAGAGAAAAGGAAAGTAGAGACATGCAGCCAGACGAGGGGTTAGTGAGGGAGGATGGGACAGAGAACAGGATGAGAAGGAAATAAGGCAAGGCAAGCACAGACAAGGACAGGCAAAGCAAGGCTAGGCTGCAGGACATTTTTTCGCTTTATAGTTTCTAGCACATTCGTCTTCAGACTAGGAATAAGGCCATAAGACCGTATGGATTAGGCCCAAGCAAAAATCCCAGCTACTTGACACACTAAGACTAAGCCTAAAATACGCAGATCTCTCCATAAGGATGGTTTTTATACTGTGCTTCCACAATCTGCTGGCAGTACAAAAAAATAAGCTGCAGATCTCCTTAGGCTGAGTCATGGTGCTTTGGTGCAGGGACCATGCATATCATGGGAATATTTCACCATTTCTGCTCTGGTTTTCAGAGTATGACACCAAAACACCCACCTGATGATATCCTTTCAAGAGCAAAGGCAGCAATTTACAGAGTTCCGCTTCTTTGGGGAAGTGAGAAATTGCTGAGCTGCCACCAAGTCCTGCAGTGTCCCTGTCACCTGCAGAGTCACCACATACTTGCCACGGTAGCGGGCATTGTGACAAAGGTTCTATGTCAGCTGGGTGTGGCAGCCAGGCGCCCCCTAGGGGATGGGGAGCCTGTCAGCCCCGGGCCTCGCACTGCCTGCTGTCCCTGCTGTCACCAGCCAGGCCTCTGAATATTGGTCAAACCATGCCCAGACTTGGGGCCAATTTGGCCCAAAGTCTTGAAAAGACAAGTCGGGAAGAAAGATATTGGACAGAGGGAGAAAGCGAAGGGAGCAGGAGAAAGGGAAGGAAGAATAAAAAGTAGTGTTGGGCTTCAGGAGTGAGATGGAGGAATTCCAGGAAAAGAGGCAGGAAGCAGGAGAGTGAGAGAAAAGGAAAGTAGAGACATGCAGCCAGACGAGGGGTTAGTGAGGGAGGATGGGACAGAGAACAGGATGAGAAGGAAAGAAGGCAAGGCAAGGACAGGCAAGGACAGGCAAAGCAAGGCTAAGCTGCAGGACATTTTTTCGCTTTATACTTTATAGCACATTCGTCTTCAGACTAGGAGTAAGGCCATAAGACAGTATGGATTAGGCCCAAGCAAAAACCCCAGCTACTTGACACACTAAGACTAAGCCTAAAATAGGCAGATCTCTCCATAAGGATGGTTTTTATACTGTGCTTCCACAATCTGCTGGCAGTACAAAGAAATAAGCTGCAGATCTCCTTAGGCTGAGTCATGGTGCTTTGGTGCATCGACCATACATATCATGAGAATATTTCAGATTTCTGCTCTGGTTTTCAGTGTATGACACCAAAACACTCACCTGATGATATCCTTTCAAGAGCAAAGGCAGCAATTTGCAGAATTCCGCTTCATTGGGGAAGGGAGAAATTGCTGAGCTGCCACCAAGTCCTGCAGTGTCCCTGTCACCTGTAAAGTCACCAGATATTCGCCACGGTAGCGGGCATTGTGACAAAGGTTCTATGTCAGCTGGGTGTGGCAGCCAGGCGCCCCCTAGGGGATGGGGAGCCTGTCGGCCCCGGGCCTGTCACTGCCTGCTGCCCCTGCTGTCACCAGCCAGGCCTCTGAAAATTGGTCAAACCATGCCCAGACTTGGGGCCAATTTTGCCCAAAGTCTTGAAAAGACAAGTCGGGAAGAAAGATATGGGACAGAGGGAGAAAGCGAAGGGAGCAGGAGAAAGGGAAGGAAGAATAAAAAGTAGTGTTGGGCTTCAGGAGTGAGATGGAGGAATTGCAGGAAAAGAGGCAGGAAGCAGGAGAGTGAGAGAAAAGGAGAGACATGCAGCCAGACGAGGGGTTGGTGAGGGAGGATGGGACAGAGAACAGGATGAGAAGGAAATAAGGCAAGGCAAGGACAGGCAAGGACAGGCAAAGCAAGGCTAGGCTGCAGGACATGTTATAGCTTTATAGTTTCCAGCACATTCGTCTTCAGACTAGGAGTAAGGCCATAAGACCGTATGGATTAGGCCCAAGCAAAAACCCCAGATACTTGAGACACTAAGACTAAGCCTAAAATACGCAGATCTCTCCATAAGGATGGTTTTTATACTGTGCTTCCACAGTCTGCTGGCAGTACAAAAAAATAAGCTGCAGATCTCCTTAGGCTGAGTCATGGTGCTTTGTTGCAGGGACCATGCATATCATGGGAATAGTTCACCATTTCTGCTCTGGTTTTCAGAGTATGACACCAAAACACCCACCTGATGATATCCTTTCAAGAGCAAAGGCAGCAATTTGCAGAATTCCGCTTCTTTGGGGAAGTGAGAAATTGCTGAGCTGCCACCAAGTCCTGCAGTGTCCCTGTCACCTGCAGAGTCACCACATACTCGCCACGGTAGCGGGCATTGTGACAAAGGTTCTATGTCAGCTGGGTGTGGCAGCCAGGCGCCCCCTAGGGGATGGGGAGCCTGTCAGCCCCGGGCCTGTCACTGCCTGCTGTCCCTGCTGTCACCAGCCAGGCCTCTGAAAAGTGGTCAAACCATGCCCAGACTTGGGGCCAATTTGGCCCAAAGTCTTGAAAAGACAAGTCGGGAAGAAAGATATGGGACAGAGGGAGAAAGCGAAGGGAGCAGGAGAAAGGGAAGGAAGAATAAAAAGTAGTGTTGGGCTTCAGGAGTGAGATGGAGGAATTGCAGGAAAAGAGGCAGGAAGCAGGAGAGTGAGAGAAAAGGAAAGTAGAGACATGCAGCCAGACGAGGGGTTAGTGAGGGAGGATGGGACAGAGAACAGGATGAGAAGGAAATAAGGCAAGGCAAGCACAGACAAGGACAGGCAAAGCAAGGCTAGGCTGCAGGACATTTTTTCGCTTTATAGTTTCTAGCACATTCGTCTTCAGACTAGGAGTAAGGCCATAAGACCGTATGGATTAGGCCCAAGCAAAAACCCCAGCTACTTGACACACTAAGACTAAGCCTAAAATACGCAGATCTCTCCATAAGGATGGTTTTTATACTGTGCTTCCACAATCTGCTGGCAGTACAAAAAAATAAGCTGCAGATCTCCTTAGGCTGAGTCATGGTGCTTTGGTGCAGGGACCATGCATATCATGGGAATAGTTCACCATTTCTGCTCTGGTTTTCAGAGTATGACACCAAAACACTCACCTGATGATATCCTTTCAAGAGCAAAGGCAGCAATTTGCAGAATTCCGCTTCTTTGGGGAAGGGAGAAATTGCTGAGCTGCCACCAAGTCCTGCAGTGTCCCTGTCACCTGTAAAGTCACCAGATATTCGCCACGGTAGCGGGCATTGTGACAAAGGTTCTATGTCAGCTGGGTGTGGCCGCCAGGCGCCCCCTAGGGGATGGGGAGCATGTCAGCCCCGGGCCTGTCACTGCCTGCTGTCCCTGCTGTCACCAGCCAGGCCTCTGAAAATTGGTCAAACCATGGCCAGACTTGGGGCCAATTTGGCCCAAAGTCTTGAAAAGACAAGTCGGGAAGAAAGATATGGGACAGAGGGAGAAAGCGAAGGGAGCAGGAGAAAGGGAAGGAAGAATAAAAAGTAGTGTTGGGCTTCAGGAGTGAGATGGAGGAATTGCAGGAAATGAGGCAGGAAGCAGGAGAATGAGAGAAAAGGAAAGTAGAGACATGCAGCCAGACGAGGGGTTAGTGAGGGAGGATGGGACAGAGAACAGGATGAGAAGGAAATAAGGCAAGGCAAGGACAGGCAAGGACAGGCAAAGCAAGGCTTGGCTGCAGGACATGTTATAGCTTTATAGTTTCCAGCACATTCGTCTTCAGACTAGGAGTAAGGCCATAAGACCGTATGGATTAGGCCCAAGCAAAAACCCCAGCTACTTGAGACACTAAGACTAAGCCTAAAATACGCAGATCTCTCCATAAGGATGGTTTTTATACTGTGCTTCCACAGTCTGCTGGCAGTACAAAAAAATAAGCTGCAGATCTCCTTAGGCTGAGTCATGGTGCTTTGTTGCAGGGACCATGCATATCATGGGAATAGTTCACCATTTCTGCTCTGGTTTTCAGAGTATGACACCAAAACACCCACCTGATGATATCCTTTCAAGAGCAAAGGCAGCAATTTGCAGAATTCCGCTTCTTTGGGGAAGTGAGAAATTGCTGAGCTGCCACCAAGTCCTGCAGTGTCCCTGTCACCTGCAGAGTCACCACATACTCGCCACGGTAGCGGGCATTGTGACAAAGGTTCTATGTCAGCTGGGTGTGGCAGACAGGCGCCCGCTAGGGGATGGGGAGCCTGTCAGCCCCGGGCCTGTCACTGCCTGCTGTCCCTGCTGTCACCAGCCAGGCCTCTGAAAATTGGTCAAACCATGCCCAGACTTGGGGCCAATTTGGCCCAAAGTCTTGAAAAGACAAGTCGGGAAGAAAGATATGGGACAGAGGGAGAAAGCGAAGGGAGCAGGAGAAAGGGAAGGAAGAATAAAAAGTAGTGTTGGGCTTCAGGAGTGAGATGGAGGCATTGCAGGAAAAGAGGCAGGAAGCAGGAGAGTGATAGAAAAGGAAAGACGAGACATGCAGCCAGACGAGGGGTTAGTGAGAGAGGATGGGACAGAGAACAGGATGAGAAGGAAATAAGGCAAGGCAAGGACAGGCAAAGCAAGGCTAAGCTGCAGGACATGTTTTCGCTTTATAGTTTCTAGCACATTCGTCTTCAGACTAGGAGTAAGGCCATAAGACCGTATGGATTAGGCCCAAGCAAAAATCTCAGCTACTTGACACACTAAGACTAAGCCTAAAATACGCAGATCTCTCCCTAAGGATGGTTTTTATACTGTGCTTCCACAATCTGCTGGCAGTACAAAAAAATAAGCTGCAGATCTCCTTAGGATGAATCATGATGCTTTGGTGCAGGGACCATGCATATCATGGGAATATTTCAACATTTCTGCTCTGGTTTTCAGAGTATGACACCAAAACACCCACCTGATGATATCCTTTCAAGAGCAAAGGCAGCAATTTGCAGAATTCCGCTTCTTTGGGGAAGTGAGAAATTGCTGAGCTGCCACCAAGTCCTGCAGTGTCCCTGTCACCTGCAGAGTCACCACATACTCGCCACGGTAGCGGGCATTGTGACAAAGGTTCTATGTCAACTGGGTGTGGCCGCCAGGCGCCCCCTAGGAGATGGGGAGCCTGTCAGCCCCGGGCCTGTCACTGCCTGCTGTCCCTGCTGTCACCAGCCAGGCCTCTGAAAATTGGTCAAACCATGCCCAGACTTGGGGCCAATTTGGCCCAAAGTCTTGAAAAGACAAGTCGGGAAGAAAGATATGGGACAGAGGGAGAAAGCGAAGGGAGCAGGAGAAAGGGAAGGAAGAATAAAAAGTAGTGTTGGGCTTCAGGAGTGAGATGGAGGAATTGCAGGAAAAGAGGCAGGAAGCAGGAGAGTGAGAGAAAAGGAAAGTAGAGACATGCAGCCAGACGAGGGGTTAGTGAGGGAGGATGGGACAGAGAACAGGATGAGAAGGAAATAAGGCAAGGCAAGCACAGACAAGGACAGGCAAAGCAAGGCTAGGCTGCAGGACATTTTTTCGCTTTATAGTTTCTAGCACATTCGTCTTCAGACTAGGAGTAAGGCCATAAGACCGTATGGATTAGGCCCAAGCAAAAACCCCAGCTACTTGAGACGCTTAGACTAAGACTAAAATACGCAGATCTCTGCATAAGGATGGTTTTTATACTGTGCTTCCACAATCTGCTGGCAGTATAAAAAAATAAGTTGCAGATCTCCTTAGGCTGAGTCATGGTGCTTTGTTGCAGGGACCATGCATATCATGGGAATATTTCAACATTTCTGCTCTGGTTTTCAGTGTATGACACCAAAACACCCACCTGATGATATCCTTTCAAGAGCAAAGGCAGCAACTTGCAGAATTCCGCTTCTCTGGGGAACTGAGAAATTGCTGAGCTGCCACCAAGTCCTGCAGTGTCCCTGTCACCTGCAGAGTCACCACATACTCGCCACGGTAGCGGGCATTGTGACAAAGGTTCTATGTCAGCTGGGTGTGGCAGCCAGGCGCCCCCAAGGGGATGGGGAGCCTGTCAGCCCCGGGCCTGTCACTGCCTGCTGTCCCTGCTGTCACCAGCCAGGCCTCTGAAAATTGGTCAAACCATGGCCAGACTTGGGGCCAATTTGGCCCAAAGTCATGAAAAGACTAGTCGGGAAGAAAAATATGGGACAGAGGGAGAAAGCGAAGGGAGCAGGAGAAAGGGAAGGAAGAATAAAAAGTAGTGTTGGGCTGCAGGAGTGAGATGGAGGAATTGCCATTAAAGAGGCAGGAAGCAGGAGAGTGATACAAAAGGAAAGTAGAGACATGCAGCCAGATGAGGGGTTAGTGAGAGAGGATGGGACAGAGAACAGGATGAGAAGGAAATAAGGCAAGGCAAGGACAGGCAAGGACAGGCAAAGCAAGGCTAGGCTGCAGGACATTTTTTCGCTTTATAGTTTCTAGCACATTCGTCTTCAGACCAAGAGTAAGGCCATAAGACCGTATGGATTAGGCCCAAGCAAAAACCCCAGCTACTGGAGACACTTAGACTTAGCCTAAAATACGCAGATCTCTCCATAAGGATGGTTTTTATACTGTGCTTCCACAATCTGCTGGCAGTACAAATAAGCTGCAGATCTCCTTAGGCTGAGTCATGGTGCTTTGTTGCAGGGACCATGCATATCATGGGAATATTTCAACATTTCTGCTCTGGTTTTCAGAGTATGACACCAAAACACCCACGTGATGATATCCTTTCAAGAGCAAAGGCAGCAATTTGCAGAATTCCGCTTCTTTTGGGAAGTGAGAAATTGCTGAGCTGACACCAAGTCCTGCAGTGTCCCTGTCACCTGCAGAGTCACCACATGCTCGCCACGGTAGCGGGCATTGTGACAAAGGTTCTATGTCAGCTGGGTGTGGCAGCCAGGCGCCCCTTAGGGGAAGGGGAGACTGTCAGCCCCGGGCCTGTCACTGCCTGCTGTCCCTGCTGTCACCAGCCAGGCCTCTGAAAATTGGTCAAACCATGCCCAGACTTGGGGCCAATTTGGCCCAAAGTCTTGAAAAGACAAGTCGGGAAGAAAGATATGGGACAGAGGGAGAAAGCGAAGGGAGCAGGAGAAAGGGAAGGAAGAATAAAAAGTAGTGTTGGGCTGCAGGAGTGAGATGGAGGAATTGTCATTGAAGAGGCAGGAAGCAGGAGAGTGATAGAAAAGGAAAGACGAGACATGCAGCCAGACGAGGGGTTAGTGAGAGGAGATTGGACAGAGAACAGGATGAGAAGGAAATAAGGCAAGGCAAGGACAGGCAAGGCAAGGCTAGGCTGCAGGACATTTTTTTGCTTTATAGTTTCTAGCACATTCGTCTTCAGACCAAGAGTAAGGCCATAAGACCGTATGGATTAGGCCCAAGCAAAAACCCCAGCTACTTGAGACACTTAGACTAAGCCTA
Source organism: Columba livia (assembly GCF_036013475.1). Taxonomy (NCBI): domain Eukaryota; kingdom Metazoa; phylum Chordata; class Aves; order Columbiformes; family Columbidae; genus Columba; species Columba livia. Next base: position 828,159 of record NW_027043009.1, on the reverse strand, counting down.
AAATACGCAGATCTCTCCAAAAGGATGGTTTTTATACTGTGCTTCCACAATCTGCTGGCAGTACAAAAACATAAGCTGCACATCTCCTTAGGCTGAGTCATGGTGCTTTGGTGCAGGGACCATGCATATCATGGGAATAGTTCACCATTTCTGCTCTGGTTTTCAGAGTATGACACCAAAACACCCACCTGATGACATCCTTTCAAGAGCAAAGGCAGCAATTTGCAGAATTCCGCTTCTTTGGGGAAGTGAGAAATTGCTGAGCTGACACCAAGTCCTGCAGTGTCCCTGTCACCTGCAGAGTCACCACATACTCGCCACGGTAGCGGGCATTGTGACAAAGGTTCTATGTCAGCTGGGTGTGGCAGCCAGGCGCCCCCTAGGGGATGGGGAGCCTTTCAGCCCCGGGCCTGTCACTGCCTGCTGTCCCTGCTGTCACCAGCCAGGCCTCTGAAAAGTGGTCAAACCATGCCCAGACTTGGGGCCAATTTGGCCCAAAGTCTTGAAAAGACAAGTCGGGAAGAAAGATATGGGACAGAGGGAGAAAGCGAAGGGAGCATGACAAAGGGAAGGAAGAATAAAAAGTAGTGTTGGGCTGCAGGAGTGAGATGGAGGAATTGCCATTAAAGAGGCAGGAAGCAGGAGAGTGAGAGAAAAGGAAAGTAGAGACATGCAGCCAGACGAGGGGTTAGTGAGAGAGGATGGGACAGAGAACAGGATGAGAAGGAAATAAGGCAAGGCAAGGACAGGCAAGGACAGGCAAAGCAAGGCTAGGCTGCAGGACATTTTTTCGCTTTATAGTTTCTAGCACATTCGTCTTCAGACCAAGAGTAAGGCCATAAGACCGTATGGATTAGGCCCAAGCAAAAACCCCAGCTACTGGAGACACTTAGACTTAGCCTAAAATACGCAGATCTCTCCATAAGGATGGTTTTTATACTGTGCTTCCACAATCTGCTGGCAGTACAAAAAAATAAGCTGCAGATCTCCTTAGGCTGAGTCATGGTGCTTTGTTGCAGGGACCATGCATATCATGGGAATATTTCAACATTTCTGCTCTGGTTTTCAGAGTATGACACCAAAACACCCACCTGATGATATCCTTTCAAGAGCAAAGGCAGCAATTTGCAGAATTCCGCTTCTTTTGGGAAGTGAGAAATTGCTGAGCTGACACCAAGTCCTGCAGTGTCCCTGTCACCTGCAGAGTCACCACATGCTCGCCACGGTAGCGGTCATTGTGACAAAGGTTCTATGTCAGCTGGGTGTGGCTGCCAGGCGCCCCCTAGGGGATGGGGAGCCTGTCAGCCCCGGGCCTCTCACTGCCTGCTGTCCCTGCTGTCACCAGCCAGGCCTCTGAAAATTGGTCAAACCATGCCCAGACTTGGGGCCAATTTGGCCCAAAGTCTTGAAAAGGCAAGTCGGGAAGAAAGATATGGGACAGAGGGAGAAAGCGAAGGGAGCAGGAGAAAGGGAAGGAAGAATAAAAAGTAGTGTTGGGCTGCAGGAGCGAGATGGAGGAATTGCCATTAAAGAGGCAGGAAGCAGGAGAGTGAGAGAATAGGAAAGAAGAGACATGCAGCCAGACGAGGGGTTAGTGAGAGAGGATGGGACAGAGAACAGGATGAGAAGGAAATAAGGCAAGGCAAGGACAGGCAAGGACAGGCAAAGCAAGGCTAGGCTGCAGGACATTTTTTCGCTTTATAGTTTCTAGCACATTCGTCTTCAGACCAAGAGTAAGGCCATAAGACCGTATGGATTAGGCCCAAGCAAAAACCCCAGCTACTGGAGACACTTAGACTTAGCCTAAAATACGCAGATCTCTCCATAAGGATGGTTTTTATACTGTGCTTCCACAATCTGCTGGCAGTACAAAAAAATAAGCTGCAGATCTCCTTAGGCTGAGTCATGAGGGACCATGCATGAGGGACCATGCATATCATGGGAATATTTCACCATTTCTGCTCTGGTTTTCAGAGTATGACACCAAAACACCCACCTGATGATATCCTTTCAAGAGCAAAGGAAGCAATTTGCAGAATTCCGCTTCTTTGGGGAAGTGAGAAATTGCTGAGCTGCCACCAAGTCCTGCAGTGTCCCTGTCACCTGCAGAGTCACCACATACTCGCCACGGTAGCGGGCATTGTGACAAAGGTTCTATGTCAGATGGGTGTGGCAGCCAGTCGCCCCTTAGGGGAAGGGGAGACTGTCAGCCCCAGGCCTGTCACTGCCTGCTGTCCCTGCTGTCACCAGCCAGGCCTCTGAAAATTGGTCAAACCATGCCCAGACTTGGGGCCAATTTGGCCCAAAGTCTTGAAAAGACAAGTCGGGAAGAAAGATATGGGACAGAGGGAGAAAGCGAAAGGAGCAGGAGAAAGGGAAAGAATAAAAAGTAGTGCTGTGCTGCAGGAGTGAGATGGAGGAAATGCAGGAAAAGAGGGAGGAAGTAGAAGAATGATAGAAAAGTAAAGACGAGACATGCAGCCAGACGAGGGGTTAGTGAGAGAGGATGGGACAGAGAACAGGATGAGAAGGAAATAAGGCACGGCAAGTGCAGGCAAAGCAAGGCTATGCTGCAGCACATTATTTCGCTTTATATTTTCTAACACATTCGTCTTCAGACTAGGAGTAAGGCCATAAGACCGTATGGATTAGGCCCAAGCAAAAACCCCAGCTACTTGAGACACTTAGACTAAGCCTAAAATACGCAGATCTCTCCATAAGGGTGGTTTTTATACTGTGCTTCCACAATCTGCTGGCAGTACAAAAAAATAAGCTGCAGATCTCCTTAGGCTGAGTCATGGTGCTTTGGTGCAGGGACCATGCATATCATGGGAATATTTAACCACTTCTGCTCTGGTTTTCAGAGTATGACACCAAAACACCCACCTGATGATATCCTTTCAAGAGCAAAGGCAGCAACTTGCAGAATTACGCTTCTTTGGGGAAGTGAGAAATTACTGAGCTGACACCAAATCCTGCAGTGTCCCTGTCAACTGCAGAGTCACCACATACTCGCCACGGTAGCGGGCATTGTGACAAAGGTTCTATGTCAGCTGGGTGTGGCAGCCAGGCGCCCCCTAGGGGATGGGGAGCCTGTTAGCCCAGGGCCTGTCACTGCCTGCTGTCCCTGCTGTCACCAGCCAGGCCTCTGAAAATTGGTCAAACCACGCCCAGACTTGGGGCCAATTTGGCCCAAAGTCTTGAAAAGGCAAGTCGGGAAGAAAGATATGGGACAGAGGGAGAAAGCGAAGGGAGCAGGAGAAAGGGAAGGAAGAATAGAAAGTAGTGTTGGGCTGCAGGAGTGAGATGGAGGAATTGCAGGAAAAGAGGGAGGAAGTAGGAGAGTGATAGAAAAGGAAAGACGAGACATGCAGCCAGACGAGGGGTTAGTGAGAGGAGATTGGACAGAGAACAGGATGAGAAGGAAATAAGGCAAGGCAAGTAAGGCAAGGCAAGGCTAGGCTGCAGGACATTTTTTTGCTTTATGGTTTCTCACACATTGATCTTCAGACTAGGAGTAAGGCCATAAGACCGTATGGATTAGGCCCAAGCAAAAACCCCAGCTACTTGACACACTAAGACTAAGCCTAAAATACGCAGATCTCTCCATAAGGATGGTTTTTATACTGTGCTTCCACAATCTGCTGGCAGTACAAAAATATAAGCTGCAGATCTCGTTAGGCTGAGTCATGGTGCATTGGTGCAGGGACCATGCATATCATGGGAATATTTCACCATTTCTGCTCTGGTTTTCAGAGTATGACACCAAAACACCCACCTGATGATATCCTTTCAAGAACAAAGGCAGCAGTTTGCAGAATTCCGCTTCTTTAAGGAAGTGAGAAATTACTGAGCTGACACCAAGTCCTGCAGTGTCCCTGTCACCTGCAGGGTCACCACATACTCGCCACGGTAGCGGGCATAGTGACAAAGGTTCTATGTCAGCTGGGTGTGGCAGCCAGGCGCCCCCTAGGGGATGGGGAGCCTGTTAGCCCAGGGCCTGTCACTGCCTGCTGTCCCTGCTGTCACCAGCCAGGCCTCTGAAAATTGGTCAAACCACGCCCAGACTTGGGGCCAATTTGGCCCAAAGTCTTGAAAAGGCAAGTCGGGAAGAAAGATATGGGACAGAGGGAGAAAGCGAAGGGAGCAGGAGAAAGGGAAGGAAGAATAGAAAGTAGTGTTGGGCTGCAGGAGTGAGATGGAGGAATTGCAGGAAAAGAGGGAGGAAGTAGGAGAGTGATAGAAAAGGAAAGACGAGACATGCAGCTAGAAGAGGGGTTAGTGAGAGAGGATGGGACAGAGAACAGGATGAGAAGGAAATAAGGCAAGGCAAGGACAGGCAAGGACAGGCAAAGCAAGGCTAGGCTGCAGGACATTTTTTCGCTTTATAGTTTCTAGCACATAAGTCTTCAGACTAGGAGTAAGGCCATAAGACCGTATGGATTAGGCCCAAGCAAAAACCCCAGCTACTTGAGACACATAGACTAAGCCTAAAATACGCAGATCTCTCCATAAGGATGGTTTTTATACTGTGCTTCCACAATCTGCTGGCAGTACAAAAAAATAAGCTGCAGATCTCCTTAGGCTGAGTCATGGTGCTTTGGTGCAGGGACCATGCATATCATGGGAATATTTCACCATTTCTGCTCTGGTTTTCAGAGTATGACTCCAAAACACCCACCTGATGATATCCTTTCAAGAGCAAAGGCAGCAATTTGCAGAATTCCACTTCTTTGGGGAAGTGAGAAATTGCTGAGCTGACACCAAGTCCTGCAGTGTCCCTGTCACCTGCAGCGTCACCGCATCCTCACCACGGTAGCGGGCATTGTGACAAAGGTTGTATGTCAGAAGGGTTTGGCAGCCATGAGCCCCCTATGGGATGGGGAGCCTGTCAGCCCCGGGCCTGTCACTGCCTGCTGTCCCTGCTGTCACCAGCCAGGCCTCTGAAAATTGGTCAAACCATGCCCAGACTTGGGGCCAATTTGGCCCAAAGTCTCCAACAGACAAGTTGGGAAGAAAGATATGGGACAGAGGGAGAAAGCGAAGGGAGCAGGAGAAAGGGAAGGAAGAATAAAAAGTAGTGTTGGGCTGCAGGAGTGAGATGGAGGAATTGCAAGAAAAGAGGCAGGAAGCAGGAGAGTGAGAGAAAAGGAAAGACATGCAGCCAGACGAGGGGTTAGTGAGAGAGGATGGGACAGAGAACAGGATGAGAAGGAAATAAGGCAAGGCAAGGACAGGCAAGGACAGGCAAAGCAAGGCTAGGCTGCAGGACATTTTTTCGCTTTATAGTTTCTAGCACATTCGTCTCCAGTCTAGGAGTAAGGCCATAAGACCGTATGGATTAGGCCCAAGCAAAAACCCCAGCTACTTGAGACATTCAGGATAAGCCTAAAATACGCAGATCTCTCCATAAGGATGGTTTTTATACGGTGCTTCCACAATCTGCTCGCAGTACAAAAAAATAAGCTGCAGATCTCTTAGGCTGAGTTATGGTGCTTTGGGGCAGGGACCATGCATATCATGGGAATATTTCACCATTTCTGCTCTGGTTTTCAGAGTATGACACCAAAACACCCACCTGATGATATCCTTTCAAGAGCAGAGGCAGCAACTTGCAGAATTCCGCTTCTTTGGGGAAGTGAGAAATTGCTGAGCTGACACCAACTCCTGCAGTGTCCCTGTCACCTGCAGAGTCACCACATGCTCGCCACGGTAGCGGTCATTGTGACAAAGGTTCTATGTCAGCTGGGTGTGGCTGCCAGGCGCCCCCTAGGGGATGGGGAGCCTGTCAGCCCCGGGCCTCTCACTGCCTGCTGTCCCTGCTGTCACCAGCCAGGCCTCTGAAAATTGGTCAAACCATGCCCAGACTTGGGGCCAATTTGGCCCAAAGTCTTGAAAAGGCAAGTCGGGAAGAAAGATATGGGACAGAGGGAGAAAGCGAAGGGAGCAGGAGAAAGGGAAGGAAGAATAAAAAGTAGTGTTGGGCTGCAGGAGCGAGATGGAGGAATTGCCATTAAAGAGGCAGGAAGCAGGAGAGTGAGAGAATAGGAAAGAAGAGACATGCAGCCAGACGAGGGGTTAGTGAGAGAGGATGGGACAGAGAACAGGATGAGAAGGAAATAAGGCAAGGCAAGGACAGGCAAGGACAGGCAAAGCAAGGCTAGGCTGCAGGACATTTTTTCGCTTTATAGTTTCTAGCACATTCGTCTTCAGACCAAGAGTAAGGCCATAAGACCGTACGGATTAGGCCCAAGCAAAAACCCCAGCTACTGGAGACACTTAGACTTAGCCTAAAATACGCAGATCTCTCCATAAGGATGGTTTTTATACTGTGCTTCCACAATCTGCTGGCAGTACAAAAAAATAAGCTGCAGATCTCCTTAGGCTGAGTCATGAGGGACCATGCATGAGGGACCATGCATATCATGGGAATATTTCACCATTTCTGCTCTGGTTTTCAGAGTATGACACCAAAACACCCACCTGATGATATCCTTTCAAGAGCAAAGGAAGCAATTTGCAGAATTCCGCTTCTTTGGGGAAGTGAGAAATTGCTGAGCTGCCACCAAGTCCTGCAGTGTCCCTGTCACCTGCAGAGTCACCACATACTCGCCACGGTAGCGGGCATTGTGACAAAGGTTCTATGTCAGATGGGTGTGGCAGCCAGTCGCCCCTTAGGGGAAGGGGAGACTGTCAGCCCCAGGCCTGTCACTGCCTGCTGTCCCTGCTGTCACCAGCCAGGCCTCTGAAAATTGGTCAAACCATGCCCAGACTTGGGGCCAATTTGGCCCAAAGTCTTGAAAAGACAAGTCGGGAAGAAAGATATGGGACAGAGGGAGAAAGCGAAAGGAGCAGGAGAAAGGGAAAGAATAAAAAGTAGTGCTGTGCTGCAGGAGTGAGATGGAGGAAATGCAGGAAAAGAGGGAGGAAGTAGAAGAATGATAGAAAAGTAAAGACGAGACATGCAGCCAGACGAGGGGTTAGTGAGAGAGGATGGGACAGAGAACAGGATGAGAAGGAAATTAGGCACGGCAAGTGCAGGCAAAGCAAGGCTATGCTGCAGCACATTATTTCGCTTTATATTTTCTAACACATTCGTCTTCAGACTAGGAGTAAGGCCATAAGACCGTATGGATTAGGCCCAAGCAAAAACCCCAGCTACTTGAGACACTTAGACTAAGCCTAAAATACGCAGATCTCTCCATAAGGGTGGTTTTTATACTGTGCTTCCACAATCTGCTGGCAGTACAAAAAAATAAGCTGCAGATCTCCTTAGGCTGAGTCATGGTGCTTTGGTGCAGGGACCATGCATATCATGGGAATATTTAACCACTTCTGCTCTGGTTTTCAGAGTATGACACCAAAACACCCACCTGATGATATCCTTTCAAGAGCAAAGGCAGCAACTTGCAGAATTACGCTTCTTTGGGGAAGTGAGAAATTACTGAGCTGACACCAAATCCTGCAGTGTCCCTGTCAACTGCAGAGTCACCACATACTCGCCACGGTAGCGGGCATTGTGACAAAGGTTCTATGTCAGCTGGGTGTGGCAGCCAGGCGCCCCCTAGGGGATGGGGAGCCTGTTAGCCCAGGGCCTGTCACTGCCTGCTGTCCCTGCTGTCACCAGCCAGGCCTCTGAAAATTGGTCAAACCACGCCCAGACTTGGGGCCAATTTGGCCCAAAGTCTTGAAAAGGCAAGTCGGGAAGAAAGATATGGGACAGAGGGAGAAAGCGAAGGGAGCAGGAGAAAGGGAAGGAAGAATAGAAAGTAGTGTTGGGCTGCAGGAGTGAGATGGAGGAATTGCAGGAAAAGAGGGAGGAAGTAGGAGAGTGATAGAAAAGGAAAGACGAGACATGCAGCCAGACGAGGGGTTAGTGAGAGGAGATTGGACAGAGAACAGGATGAGAAGGAAATAAGGCAAGGCAAGTAAGGCAAGGCAAGGCTAGGCTGCAGGACATTTTTTTGCTTTATGGTTTCTCACACATTGATCTTCAGACTAGGAGTAAGGCCATAAGACCGTATGGATTAGGCCCAAGCAAAAACCCCAGCTACTTGACACACTAAGACTAAGCCTAAAATACGCAGATCTCTCCATAAGGATGGTTTTTATACTGTGCTTCCACAATCTGCTGGCAGTACAAAAATATAAGCTGCAGATCTCGTTAGGCTGAGTCATGGTGCATTGGTGCAGGGACCATGCATATCATGGGAATATTTCACCATTTCTGCTCTGGTTTTCAGAGTATGACACCAAAACACCCACCTGATGATATCCTTTCAAGAACAAAGGCAGCAGTTTGCAGAATTCCGCTTCTTTAAGGAAGTGAGAAATTACTGAGCTGACACCAAGTCCTGCAGTGTCCCTGTCACCTGCAGGGTCACCACATACTCGCCACGGTAGCGGGCATAGTGACAAAGGTTCTATGTCAGCTGGGTGTGGCAGCCAGGCGCCCCCTAGGGGATGGGGAGCCTGTTAGCCCAGGGCCTGTCACTGCCTGCTGTCCCTGCTGTCACCAGCCAGGCCTCTGAAAATTGGTCAAACCACGCCCAGACTTGGGGCCAATTTGGCCCAAAGTCTTGAAAAGGCAAGTCGGGAAGAAAGATATGGGACAGAGGGAGAAAGCGAAGGGAGCAGGAGAAAGGGAAGGAAGAATAGAAAGTAGTGTTGGGCTGCAGGAGTGAGATGGAGGAATTGCAGGAAAAGAGGGAGGAAGTAGGAGAGTGATAGAAAAGGAAAGACGAGACATGCAGCTAGAAGAGGGGTTAGTGAGAGAGGATGGGACAGAGAACAGGATGAGAAGGAAATAAGGCAAGGCAAGGACAGGCAAGGACAGGCAAAGCAAGGCTAGGCTGCAGGACATTTTTTCGCTTTATAGTTTCTAGCACATAAGTCTTCAGACTAGGAGTAAGGCCATAAGACCGTATGGATTAGGCCCAAGCAAAAACCCCAGCTACTTGAGACACATAGACTAAGCCTAAAATACGCAGATCTCTCCATAAGGATGGTTTTTATACGGTGCTTCCACAATCTGCTGGCAGTACAAAAAAATAAGCTGCAGATCTCCTTAGGCTGAGTCATGGTGCTTTGGTGCAGGGACCATGCATATCATGGGAATATTTCACCATTTCTGCTCTGGTTTTCAGAGTATGACTCCAAAACACCCACCTGATGATATCCTTTCAAGAGCAAAGGCAGCAATTTGCAGAATTCCACTTCTTTGGGGAAGTGAGAAATTGCTGAGCTGACACCAAGTCCTGCAGTGTCCCTGTCACCTGCAGCGTCACCGCATCCTCACCACGGTAGCGGGCATTGTGACAAAGGTTGTATGTCAGAAGGGTTTGGCAGCCATGAGCCCCCTATGGGATGGGGAGCCTGTCAGCCCCGGGCCTGTCACTGCCTGCTGTCCCTGCTGTCACCAGCCAGGCCTCTGAAAATTGGTCAAACCATGCCCAGACTTGGGGCCAATTTGGCCCAAAGTCTCCAACAGACAAGTTGGGAAGAAAGATATGGGACAGAGGGAGAAAGCGAAGGGAGCAGGAGAAAGGGAAGGAAGAATAAAAAGTAGTGTTGGGCTGCAGGAGTGAGATGGAGGAATTGCAAGAAAAGAGGCAGGAAGCAGGAGAGTGAGAGAAAAGGAAAGACATGCAGCCAGACGAGGGGTTAGTGAGAGAGGATGGGACAGAGAACAGGATGAGAAGGAAATAAGGCAAGGCAAGGACAGGCAAGGACAGGCAAAGCAAGGCTAGGCTGCAGGACATTTTTTCGCTTTATAGTTTCTAGCACATTCGTCTCCAGTCTAGGAGTAAGGCCATAAGACCGTATGGATTAGGCCCAAGCAAAAACCCCAGCTACTTGAGACATTCAGGATAAGCCTAAAATACGCAGATCTCTCCATAAGGATGGTTTTTATACGGTGCTTCCACAATCTGCTCGCAGTACAAAAAAATAAGCTGCAGATCTCTTAGGCTGAGTTATGGTGCTTTGGGGCAGGGACCATGCATATCATGGGAATATTTCACCATTTCTGCTCTGGTTTTCAGAGTATGACACCAAAACACCCACCTGATGATATCCTTTCAAGAGCAGAGGCAGCAACTTGCAGAATTCCGCTTCTTTGGGGAAGTGAGAAATTGCTGAGCTGACACCAACTCCTGCAGTGTCCCTGTCACCTGCAGAGTCACCACATACTCGCCACTGTAGCAGGCATTTTAACAAAGGTTCTATGTCAGCTGGGTGTGGCAGCCAGGTGCCCCCTAGGGGATGGGGAGCCTGTCAGCCCCGGGCCTATCACTGCCTGATGTCCCTGCTGTCACCTGCCAGGCCTCTGAAAATTGGTCAAACCATGCCCAGACTTGGGGCCAATTTGGCCCAAAGTCTTGAAAAGACAAATCGGGAAGAAAGATATGGGACAGAGGGAGAAAGCGAAGGGAGCAGGAGAAAGGGAAGGAAGAATAAAAAGTAGTGTTGGGCTGCAGGAGTGAGATGGAGGAATTGCAAGAAAAGAGGCAGGAAGCAGGTGAGTGAGAGAAAAGGAAAGACGAGACATGCAGCCAGACGAGGGGTTAGTGGGAGAGGATTGGACAGAGAACAGAATGAGAAGGAAATAAGGCAAGGCAAGAACAGGCGAGGACAGGCAAAGCAAGGCTAGGCTGCAGGACATTTTTTTGCTGTATAGTTTCTAGAACTTTCATCTTCAGACTAGGAGTAAGGCCATTAGACCGTATGGATTAGGCCCAAGCAAAAACCCCAGCTACTTGAGACACTTAGACTAAGCCTAAATTACGCAGATCTCTCCATAAGGATGGTTTTTATACTGTGCTTCCACAATCTGCTGGCAGTACAAAAATATAAGCTGCAGATCTCTTAGGCTGGGTCATGGTGCTTTGGTGCATGGACCATACATATCATGAGAATATTTCACCATTTCAGCTCTGGTTTTCAGTGTATGACACCAAAACACCCACCTGATGATATCCTTTCAAGAGCAAAGGCAGCAATTTGCAGAATTCCGCTTCTTTGGGGAAGTGAGAAATTACTGAACTGACATCAAGTCCTGCAGTGTCCCTGTCACCTGCAGAGTCACCACATACTCGCCACGGTGTCGGGCATTGTGACAAAGGTTCTATGTCAGCTGGGTGTGGCAGACAGGTGCCCCCTAGGGGATGGGGAGCCTGTCACCCCCGGGCCTCTCACTGCCTGCTGTCCCTGCTTTCACCAGCCAGGCCTCCGAAAATTGGTCAAACCATGCCCAGACTTGGGGCCAATTTGGCCCAAAGTCTCCAACAGACAAGTTGGGAAGAAAGATATGGGACGGAGGGAGAAATCGAAGGGAGCAGGAGAAAGGGAAGGAAGAATAAAAAGTAGTGTTGGCCTGCAGGACTGAGATGGAGGAATTGCAAGAAAAGAGGCAGGAATCAGGAGAGTGAGAGAAAAGGAAATAAGAGACATGCAGCCAGACGAGGGGTTAGTGAGAGAGGATGGGACAGAGAACAGGATGAGAAGGTAATAAGGCAAGGGAACGACAGGCATGGACAGGCAAAGCTAGGTTAGGCTGCAGGACATTTTTTCGCTTTATAGTTTCTAGCACATTCGTCTTCAGACTAGGAGTAAGGCCATAAGACCGTATGGATTAGGCCCAAGCAAAAACCCCAGCTACTTGAGACACTTAGACTAAGCCTAAAATACGCAGATCTCTCCATAAGGATGGTTTTTATACTGTGCTTCCACAATCGGCTGGCAGTACAAAAAAATAAGCTTCAGATCTCATTAGGCTGAGTCATGGTGCTTTGGTGCATCGACCATACATATCATGAGAATATTTCAGATTTCTGCTCTGGTTTTTAGTGTATGACACAAAAACACCCAATTGACTATATCCTTTCAAGAGCAAAGGCAGCAATTTGCAGAATTCCGCTTCTTTGGGGAAGTGAGAAATTGCTGAGCTGACACCAAGTCCTGCAGTGTCCCTGTCACCTGCAGAGTCACCACATACTCGCCACGGTAGCGGGCATTGTGACAAAGGTTCTATGTCAGCTGGGTGTGGCAGCCAGGCGCCCCCTAGGGGATGGGGAGCCTGTCAGCCCCGGGCCTGTCACTGCCTGCTGTCCCTGCTGTCACCTGCCAGGCCTCTGAAAATTGGACAAATCATGGCCAGTCTTGGGGCAAATTTGGCCCAAAGTCTCCAACAGACAAGTCGGGAAGAAAGATATGGGACAGAGGGAGAAAGCGAAGGGAGCAGGAGAAAGGGAAGGAAGAATAAAAAATAGTGCTGGGCTGCAGGAGTGAGATGGAGGAATTGCAAGAAAAGAGGCAGGAAGCAGGAGAGTGAGAGAAAATGAAACACGAGACATGCAGGCAGACGAGGGGTTGGTGAGAGAATATTGGACAGAGAACAGGATGAGAAGGAAATAAGGCAAGGCAAGAACAGGCAAGGACAGGCAAAGCAAGGCTAGGCTGCAGGACATTTTTTTGCTGTATAGTTTCTAGCACATTCATCTTCAGACTAGGAGTAAGGCCATAAGACCGTATGGATTAGGCCCAAGCAAAAACCCCAGCTACTTGAGACATTTAGACTAAGCCTAAAATACGAAGATCTCTCCATAAGGATGGTTTTTATACTGTGCTTCCACAATCTGCTGGCAGTACAAAAATATAAGCTGCAGATCTCTTAGGCTGGGTCATGGTGCTTTGGTGCATGGACCATACATATCATGAGAATATTTCACCATTTCAGCTCTGGTTTTCAGTGTATGACACCAAAACACCCACCTGATGATATCCTTTCAAGTGCAAAGGCAGCAATTTGCAGAATTCCACTTCTTTGGGGAACTGAGAAATTGCTGAACTGACATCAAGTCCTGCAGTGTCCCTGTCACCTGCAGAGTCACCACATACTCGCCACGGTAGCGGGCATTGTGACAAAGGTTCTATGTCAGCTGGGTGTGGCAGCCAGGCGCCCCCTAGGGGATGGGGAGCCTGTCAGCCCCGGGCCTGTCACTGCCTGCTGTCCCTGCTGTCACCAGCCAGGCCTCTGAAAATTGGTCAAACCATGCCCAGACTTGGGGCAAATTTGGCCCAAAGTCTTGAAAAGGCAAGTCGGGAAGAAATATATGGGACAGAGGGAGAAAGCGAAGGGAGCAGGAGAAAGGGAAGGAAGAATAAAAAGTAGTGTTGGGCTGCAGGAGTGAGATGGAGGAATTGCAAGAAAAGAGGCAGGAATCAGGAGAGTGAGAGAAAAGGAAATGAGAGACATGCAGCCAGACGATGGGTTAGTGAGAGAGGGTGGGACAGAGAACAGGATGAGAAGGAAATAAGGCAAGGCAAGGACAGGCAAGGACAGGCAAAGCAAGGCTAGGCTGCAGGACATTTTTTCGCTTTATAGTTTCTAGCACATTCGTCTTCAGACTAGGAGTAAGGCCATAAGACCGTATGGATTAGGCCCAAGCAAAAACCCCAGCTACTTGAGACACTTAGACTAAGCCTAAAATACGCAGATCTCTCCATAAGGATGGTTTTTATACTGTGCTTCCACAATCTGCTGGCAGTACAAAAAAATAAGCTGCAGATCTCCTTAGGCTGACTCATGGTGCTTTGGTGCATCGACCATACATATCATGAGAATATTTCAGATTTCTGCTCTGGTTTTCAGTGTATGACACCAAAACACCCACTTGATTATATCCTTTCAAGAGCAAAGACAGCAATTTGCAGAATTCCGCTTCTTTGGGGAAGTGAGAAATTGCTGAGCTGACACCAAGTCCTGCAGTGTCCCTGTCACCTTCAGAGTCACCACATACTCGCCACGGTAGCTGTCATTGTGACAAAGGTTCTATGTCAGCTGGGTGTGGCAGCCAGGCGCCCCCTAGGGGATGGGGAGCCTGTCAGCCCCGGGCCTGTCACTGCCTGCTGTCCCTGCTGTCACCTGCGAGGCCTCTGAAAATTGGTCAAACCATGCCCGGACTTAGGGCCAATTTGGCCCAAAGTCTTGAAAAGACAAATCGGGAAGAAAGATATTGGGCAGAGGGAGAAAGCAAAGGGAGCAGGAGAAAGAGAAGGAAGAATAAAAAGTAGTGTTGGGCTGCAGGAGTGAGATGGAGGAATTGCAAGAAAAGAGGCAGGAAGCAGGAGAGTGAGAGAAAAGGGAAGACGAGACATGCAGCCAGACGAGGAGTTAGTGAGAGAAGATTGGACAGAGAACAGGATGAGAAGGAAATAAGGCAAGGGAAAGACAGGCAAGGACAGGCAAAGCAAGGCTAGGCTGCAGGATATTTTTTTGCTGTATAGTTTCTGGCACATTCATCTTCAGACTAGGAGTAAGGCCATAAGACCGTATGGATTAGGCCCAAGCAAAAACCCCAGCCACTTGAGACACTTAGACTAAGCCTAAAATACGCAGATCTGTCCATAAGGATGGTTTTTATACTGTGCTTCCACAATCGGCTGGCAGTACAAAAAAATAAGCTGCAGATCTCCTTAGGTTGAGTCATGGTGCTTTTTGCAGGGACCATGCATATCATTGGAATATTTCACCATTTCAGCTCTGGTTTTCAGTGTATGACACCAAAACACCCACTTGATTATATCCTTTCAAGAGCAAAGGCAGCAATTTGCAGAATTCCGCTTCTTTGGGGAAGTGAGAAATTGCTGAACTGATACCAAGTCCTGCAGTGTCCCTGTCACCTGCAGAGTCACCACATACTCGCCACGGTAGCGGGCATTGTGACAAAGGTTCTATGTCAGCTGGGTGTGGCAGCCAGGCGCCCACTAGGGGATGGGGAGCCTGTCAGCCCCGGGCCTGTCACTGCCTGCTGTCCCTGCTGTCACCAGCCAGGCCTCTGAAAATTGGTACAACCATGCCCAGTCTTGGGGCAAATTTGGCCCAAAGTCTCCAACAGACAAGTTGGGAAGAAAGATATGGGACATAGGGAGAAAGCGAAGGGAGCAGGAGAAAGGGAAGGAAGAATGAAAAATAGTGTTGGGCTGCAGGAGTGAGATGGAGGAATTGCAAGAAAAAAGGCAGGAAGCAGGAGAGTGAGAGAAAATGAAACACGAGACATGCAGGCAGACGAGGGGTTGGTGAGAGAATATTGGACAGAGAACAGGATGAGAAGGAAATAAGGCAAGGCAAGAACAGGCAAGGACAGGCAAAGCAAGGCTAGGCTGCAGGACATTTTTTTGCTGTATAGTTTCTAGCACATTCATCTTCAGACTAGGAGTAAGGCCATAAGACCGTATGGATTAGGCCCAAGCAAAAACCCCAGCTACTTGAGACACTTAGACTAAGCCTAAAATACGCAGATCTCTCCATAAGGATGGTTTTTATACTGTGCTTCCACAATCGGCTGGCAGTACAAAAAAATAAGCTTCAGATCTCATTAGGCTGAGTCATGGTGCTTTGGTGCATCGACCATACATATCATGAGAATATTTCAGATTTTTGCTCTGGTTTTTAGTGTATGACACAAAAACACCCAATTGACTATATCCTTTCAAGAGCAAAGGCAGCAATTTGCAGAATACCGCTTCTTTGGGGAAGTGAGAAATTGCTGAGCTGACACCAAGTCCTGCAGTGTCCCTGTCACCTGCAGAGTCACCACATACTCGCCACGGTAGCGGGCATTGTGACAAAGGTTCTATGTCAGCTGGGTGTGGCAGCCAGGCGCCCCCTAGGGGATGGGGAGCCTGTCAGCCCCGGGCCTGTCACTGCCTGCTGTCCCTGCTGTCACCTGCCAGGCCTCTGAAAATTGGTCAAATCATGGCCAGTCTTGGGGCAAATTTGGCCCAAAGTCTCCAACAGACAAGTCGGGAAGAAAGATATGGGACAGAGGGAGAAAGCGAAGGGAGCAGGAGAAAGGGAAGGAAGAATAAAAAATAGTGCTGGGCTGCAGGAGTGAGATGGAGGAATTGCCATTAAAGAGGCAGGAAGCAGGAGAGTGAGAGAAAATGAAACACGAGACATGCAGGCAGACGAGGGGTTGGTGAGAGAATATTGGACAGAGAACAGGATGAGAAGGAAATAAGGCAAGGCAAGAACAGGCAAGGACAGGCAAAGCAAGGCTAGGCTGCAGGACATTTTTTTGCTGTATAGTTTCTAGCACATTCATCTTCAGACTAGGAGTAAGGCCATAAGACCGTATGGATTAGGCCCAAGCAAAAACCCCAGCTACTTGAGACACTTAGACTAAGCCTAAAATACGAAGATCTCTCCATAAGGATGGTTTTTATACTGTGCTTCCACAATCTGCTGGCAGTACAAAAATATAAGCTGCAGATCTCTTAGGCTGGGTCATGGTGCTTTGGTGCATGGACCATACATATCATGAGAATATTTCACCATTTCAGCTCTGGTTTTCAGTGTATGACACCAAAACACCCACCTGATGATATCCTTTCAAGTGCAAAGGCAGCAATTTGCAGAATTCCACTTCTTTGGGGAACTGAGAAATTGCTGAACTGACATCAAGTCCTGCAGTGTCCCTGTCACCTGCAGAGTCACCACATACTCGCCACGGTAGCGGGCATTGTGACAAAGGTTCTATGTCAGCTGGGTGTGGCAGCCAGGCGCCCCCTAGGGGATGGGGAGCCTGTCAGCCCCGGGCCTCTCACTGCCTGCTGTCCCTGCTGTCACCAGCCAGGCCTCTGAAAATTGGTCAAACCATGCCCAGACTTGGGGCCAATTTGGCCCAAAGTCTTGAAAAGGCAAGTCGGGAAGAAAGATATGGGACAGAGGGAGAAAGCGAAGGGAGCAGGAGAAAGGGAAGGAAGAATAAAAAGTAGTGTTGGGCTGCAGGAGTGAGATGGAGGAATTGCAAGAAAAGAGGCAGGAATCAGGAGAGTGAGAGAAAAGGAAATGAGAGACATGCAGCCAGACGAGGGGTTAGTGAGAGAGGATGGGACAGAGAACAGGATGAGAAGGTAATAAGGCAAGGGAAGGACAGGCAAGGACAGGCAAAGCAAGGCTAGGCTGCAGGATATTTTTTCGCTTTATAGTTTCTAGCACATTTGTCTTCAGACTAGGAGTAAGGCCATAAGACCGTATGGATTAGGCCCAAGCAAAAACCCCAGCTACTTGAGACACTTAGACTAAGCCTAAAATACGCAGATCTCTCCAAAAGGATGGTTTTTATACTGTGCTTCCACAATCTGCTGGCAGTACAAAAAAATAAGCTGCAGATCTCCTTAGGCTGAGTCATGGTGCTTTGGTGCATCGACCATACATATCATGAGAATATTTCAGATTTCTGCTCTGGTTTTCAGTGTATGACACCAAAACACCCACTTGATTATATCCTTTCAAGAGCAAAGGCAGCAATTTGCAGAATTCCGCTTCTTTGGGGAAGTGAGAAATTGCTGAGCTGACACCAAGTCCTGCAGTGTCCCTGTCACCTGCAGAGTCACCACATACTCGCCACGGTAGCTGTCATTGTGACAAAGGTTCTATGTCAGATGGGTGTGGCAGCCAGGCGCCCCCTAGGGGATGGGGAGCCTGTCAGCCCCGGGCCTGTCACTGCCTGCTGTCCCTGCTGTCACCTGCGAGGCCTCTGAAAATTGGTCAAACCATGCCCAGACTTGGGGCCAATTTGGCCCAAAGTCTTGAAAAGACAAGTCGGGAAGAAAGATATTGGACAGAGGGAGAAAGCAAAGGGAGCAGGAGAAAGAGAAGGAAGAATAAAAAGTAGTGTTGGGCTGCAGGAGTGAGATGGAGGAATTGCAAGAAAAGAGGCAGGAAGCAGGAGAGTGAGAGAAAAGGGAAGACGAGACATGCAGCCAGACGAGGAGTTAGTGAGAGAAGATTGGACAGAGAAAAGGATGAGAAGGAAATAAGGCAAGGGAAAGACAGGCAAGGACAGGCAAAGCAAGGCTAGGCTGCAGGACACTTTTTTGCTCTATAGTTTCTAGCACTTTCATCTTCAGACTAGGACTAAGGCCATAAAACTGTATGGATTAGGCCCAAGCAAAAACCCCAGCTACTTGAGACACTTAGACTAAGCCTAAAATAGGAAGATGTCTCCATAATGATGGTTTTTATACTGTGCTTCCACAATCTGCTGGCAGTACAAAAAAATAAGCTGCAGATCTCCTTAGGATGCGTCATGGTGCTTTGGGGGAGTGATCATGCATATCATTGGAATATTTCACCATTTCAGCTCTGGTTTTCAGTGTATGACACCAAAACACCCACTTGATAATATCCTTTCAAGAGCAAAGGCAGCAATTTGCAGAATTCCGCTTCTTTGGGGAAGTGAGAAATTGCTGAGCTGACACCAAGTCCTGCAGTGTCCCTGTCACCTGCAGAGTCACCACATACTCGCCACGGTAGCGGGCATTGTGACAAAGGTTCTATGTCAGCTGGGTGTGGCAGCCAGGCGCCCCCTAGGGGATGGGGAGCCTGTAAGCCCCGGGCCTCTCACTGCCTGCTGTCCCTGCTTTCACCAGCCAGGCCTCTGAAAATTGGTCAAACCATGCCCAGACTTGGGGCCAATTTGGCCAAAAGTCTCCAACAGACAATTTGGGAAGAAAGATATGGGACAGAGGAGAAAGCGAAGGGAGCCGGAGAAAGGGAAGGAAGAATAAAAACTAGTGTTGGGCTGCAGGAGTGAGATGGAGGAATTGCAAGAAAAGAGGCAGGAAGCAGGAGAGTGAGAGAAAAGGAAAGACGAGACATGCAGCCACACGAGGTGTTAGTGAGAGAGCATGGGACAGAGAATAGGATGAGAAGGAAATAAGGCAAGGCGAGGACAGCCAAGGCAAGGCTAGGCTGTAGGACATTTTTTTGCTTTATAGTTTCTCGCACATTCGTCTTTAGACTAGGAGGAAAGCCATAGGACCGTATGGATTAGGCCCATGCAAAAACCCCAGCTACTTGAGACACTTAGACTTAGCCTAAGATGCGAAGATCACTCCATAAGTATGGTTCTTACATTGTACTTCGACAATCTGCTGTCAGTACAAAAAAATAAGCTGCAGATCTCCTTAGGCTGAGTCATGGTGCTTTGGTGCAGGGACCATGCATATCATGGGAATATTTCACCATTTCTGCTCTGGTTTTCAGTGTATGACACCAAAACAGCCACCTGATGACATCCTTTCAAGAGGAAAGGCAGCAATTTGCAGAATTCCGCTTCTTTGGGGATGTGAGAAATTGCTGAGCTGACACCAAGACCTGCAGTGTCCCTGTCACCTGCAGAGTCACCGCATCCTCGCCACGGTAGCGAGCATTCTGACAGAGGTTCTATGTCAGCTGGGTGTGACAGCCAGGCGCCCCCTAGGGGATGGGGAGCCTGTCAGCCCCGGGCCTGTCACTGCCTGCTGGCCCTGCTGTCACCAGCCAGGCCTCTGAAAACTTGTCAAACCATGCCCAGATGTGGGGCCACTTTGGTCCAAAGTCTCCAACAGAGAAGTCAAGAGGAACGATATGGGACATAGGGAGAAAGCGAAGGGAGCAGGAGAAAGGGAAGGAAGAATAAAAAGTAGTGTTTAGCTGCAGGAGTGAAATGGAGGAAATGCAATAAAAGAGGCAGGAAGCAGGAGAGTGAGAGAAAAGGAACGAAGAGACATGCAGCCAGACGAGGGTTTAACGAGAGAGAATGGGACAGAGAACAGGATGAGGAGGAAATAAGGCAAGGCAAGGACAGGCAAGGACAGGCAAGGCAAGCCTAGGCTGCAAGACATTTTTTGGCTTTATAGTTTCTAGCACATTCTTCTTCAGACTAGGAGGAAAGCCATAAAACCGTATGGATTAGGCCCAAGCAAAAACCCCAGCTACTTGAGACATTTAGACTAAGCCTAAAATACGAAGATCTCTCCATAAGAATGGTTTTTATACTGTACTTCCACAATCTGCAGGCAGTACAAAAAAATAAGCTGCAGGTCTCCTTAGGCTGAGTCATGGTGCTTTGGGGCGGGGATCATGCATATCATGGGCATATTTCACTATTACTGGTCTGGTTTTCAGCGTATTACACCGAAACACCCACCTGATGACATCCTTTCAAGAGCAAAGTGTCGCGGTTGAGGCGTACAAACGACATGGACCAAGTTCTTTCAAGATGAAAGTAATAGATGCCATTTATTGCTACAAGTGCATTTTTATACAATTCTACCAGTTCATGTGTCTTTTCAATATTGGTTACAAGTTTCAGCACTGACATCTCATTGGTTAATTTTTCTATCATCCATGTTATTCTATCCCCTTCTTTCTCACGGGTACATCTCTCCTCTCTCCGGATACTCCTTTACTCCCATCCTTCTCAAGGGTAAATCTTAATATCTCAAGGCTGATCTCTACTCTCATATTTTCTGTCAAGGATTCCACAGACCCGCTGCAGTTTCCCACAATTCCCCCTTTTTTTATTTTTGCTAAAAATGCTGCCCTCATTTTCCACTGCAGGGCCCTTTGCAACAGAGAAATCGTGCATGGCAACATTAGTAACACAACCACAACAACCATCAAAATGATCAGTCCTGTTTTCACTACTGATAACAACCATCCTAGAAACCCTCAACCACTAATCAATTTATTTAACAAATCCCATCGAAGTCTTCACACCCATGTCCTTGAGCTAATAACAAAAAATCTATCGCAACCCCACTCTGCCATGTGGCATGTCTTACAGAATGTACATCTAGAAAAAGTCCACTTAAAGCCTTTTAAGTTCTGTTAGTTTGCTTAACTAGTCAGCATCCTAATTTTCTAAAATATTTAAAGCTTTTAGCTGTGCCAACACCAGATACAAGAGATTCTAAAACCCTTAACCTTGAACCCCAAAAATCTACATTATCATCACATTTTGACTCATATACACGGAAAAAGTGTTTTTCTCGTCTTGCTCTTCTGTGATCTATTATCTATTATACATTGGGCGTTAAGAGAGTTAATAGTCCCAAAATACACAGTCCTTCAACAGCATTAGAAGGAATTCCTGGTCAGGCTCTATCTCCACAGATCAAGAATACACCATACAGGAGGTTTTGGGGTCGCTGTTCCCACATTATCAGTGACATCCCTTGGATTCTTCTGCGAGCCATTACACCATTGAGTTTCATTTCTATAGTCACCAAAGGTAGAATTAACATTTTGCAGTTTTATTCATTCATTTTCTCGTATATTGTTCTGACACTTTTCACAAACCAGGTTGATACAAGTGTCCATGGGCATAGATGCCAGCAATTCCAGTTCCTGTGGTTCAATGTCTATTTCCGGGAGACAGTTAATCCAAAGTGCCATGTTAGTATTATTACAGTTTGTTGCAATGCCTCTGCACCAACCTCTATTTTGAAACAGTTGTGTGATGCTGCTGTAGTCATCAAGGGGGATGCCAACCAAGCATGTGTGGAACGGGTTTTCCAGAGATGCCATAGCTAGGCATATGGAGTCCTGGTCAGTCATGTTGGTTAAAGTACTCCACATGTTAGTCTTTGTCTGTGCGGGCATCCAAAACACAGCAGCTGCAACAATCATTGTCAGGAAGATAACACAGGTTTCACATTTCGTGCTGGCAACCATTGCGGCCCTTGATCTGTAAAGACATAAGCATAACCTCTCCCCCAGGTTATCAATTGATGTGGCCTTTTCCATTGACCATTAACTAGTGATTTGGCCATAACTAATGTAGGTTCTTTCTGATTTAGCATGGTTTTGGGTCACACTTGCAAAGTATTTCATCACATACAATGCTTTTGACAATAGGTGTTGTGGTGTTTTCCCTACTTCTCCCCCCTTTTTGTTTAAAAAAGAACAGAACCAAAACAAAAAACACAGTTCAGAAGGAGATACGTGCATTGGACCTTGACTACGTACTCAGAATCACAAATCAAATTTAGAGGTTCCTCCTTAAAAAGCTCTAAGTAATGTAAAGCTGTGTCAAGTTCTGCTAATTGGGTTGAACCTTCAATAATTTTTACAGAATGATGCCAATTGTTATCTTCACACCAAACCACTACAGCTTTATGGGACTTCCCAGAACCAGCAACAAAAACTTTGCAAGTATGTAGGATCAGACCAAATACAAGTATGGCCTATGACCTGATGTGAAAGACTTGCAGGTTCTGCAGCAATTTACATTTTACATTTATGCATGCCAAAAGCTGTGCTGTTAAGAAAACCAGCTAGTGCAATTTACAAAGACATAGATTACAAATAAAATTAAAAAATCAGAATTACATTTCACAAATGGTACATATATGACAAAAGGATCATGGCCTATTGAAACTTAAATTCATTCCCTGCTTTTCTTGATCAGAGTAAAAAGCAGTATATCAGTCTGCTAGCAATCTCATCATACTGTTCCACAATAGCCACAGGTTGTTTCTATGTTGTAGCTATAAATAGACAAATCTGCAAGTCCAATTGAATGCAGTCAGCCTGTAAAGTTGTCATAAATTTATTCCTCAAAGTTTCCAACTCCATTTTGGCTGTCATATTTATTGGATATTGTTTTCCCTTACCAGATCGAAGTCCTGTTTCAGATCAATCAGTGTAGTATTTGCTTTATCGAAACATTGGCTGTTAATACTAGTGGAAATACAGCATTTGAAATTTCCTTGGAGATTTCTCACTTGCAGCAAGCAGATATGCGCCATCCAAGCAGCTTCTTGTAGGCCATGCAACTAAACAGAATTCTCAGAAAACGTTATTTGAGCTTACAATTTACTTAACAAATCTTAACCTAAGAGAAGTATAGGAGTTTCTAACAACCATAAGAATTCATGTATTTAAACTTTGTTCCAAATATGGCATTCTATTGGTCTCAAAAAACGGCCTTTCTTTCATTCTCTCTCATGACCTCAAAAACTAGCACAGTGAATTTACTAAGAAGTCACTTACAACTAATTACCACAGAATAAGTCTATTAACAAATTTTTGGTTTAGTTTTCCAGTTTCATTAGAACTATGGGTCTGCTAAGGATGCCTTTAAACTTCACCCTCGGACTGCTCCATTCAGTATTACATCGCTGCAGTGGCGGGGAGAGAGAACCCCCCCTTTCACTGCTTTAAAAGCAGGCAGCCAGATTTTTCCAGTTGTTTTTTCTTTCTGTGCAGTGTAGATATAACCAAGGTCACGCAGCTGGCATACTGGCTGGTATGAAGTAGGAGGTTCTGGGAAACTTCTCAGTTACAATGAGCTGCACACAGGCCTGGGATATTTTGCTCTTTTGTTTACCCATTTCATTCCAACTACAAATTTCAAGTAGCTCAGAAATAGTTACATTCCTTAGCTTCATTTACGTTTTACAATTTAGAGGTGTCAAAAAACAGTATAAACCAGTATAATAAACATAAATCCATTAGTCTATTTTCCTAGATCCAAATCAGTTAATATTCTAGCAATTTTTAAATACAACCTCTTCCAAATTCACAGCTATCATAGCATTTTAACAATTTAAATGCTTTTCTAACAATATAAGCGATTACTTTAATGTGTAAGGATGCATCCTAAGGGGGAGCAAGGTGGAATTTTAGCAGTGGAACCGGTTCACATTTTGTAATTATCTCCCCAAACAAGATTCTTTTGGTACCAAATATGAATATGCAAACTAAAATACTGAGCTCAGATGTGAAAACCATATACCAAGTTCAAATAAGCAGATGGATCACAGTTACACCAATTTAAGACAATATCTCAATTTTTTGCATTGCACCTTTGGGCTGCCTACTGCTCAGCCAGGTGGAGGTACCTCTGGGTCTCCCTGACAAAAAAAGTCAGTGCGCACTGGAGCCCCATCGGCCCCCGCAGCGAGCTGGACTGGGCAAGGCCTTTTTTGTTTTATTTTGTTTTGTTTTAGTGTCTCATCTGGTGCGCCACAGCTGTTATGCCAAAACCAGGATTCTTTACATGATGTGCATACGGAAAAACCAAATCCAGCACACCGAGATGAGACACAGCCTGTCACAGAGTTGCGCAAGTCTGAATGCCGGAATAAAGGTAGCATGCTAGAGAAAAGAAAAAAAAAATAACAGCTACTACACACAAAATTTTACCATCATATTCACGCAGTAAAGAACTAAATTACTTATGATCTTCTGTATTATCACAAAACACACATTTTGAGTCAACGGATTCTCATAATTTAACAGACTGTAAACTTATCGTACCATATAATAAAGACCTACCAAAATTGCAACATGCTTAAACCGATACCCACAAAGAAAACAGGTTAATGAGGGAAGCATCTTGCAGACTTCAGCAAGTTTACTGTGACATGTGTGTTATCAGTTAACTCTCTCTCAGCTTGTTGACGTTCAAATCGTTCCAGCTGTAAAACTGTCTGTAATGATCTAATGATCTCTTGTAGAGATTTATTTTGTCCTGCTCTTCTCATCTTAAAAACAACATTAATTGCAACAAAATTCTATTCTCCGGACACTTTTCCCAATCATTTAACGTAAACAGCAGCGAACACTGATTTCAATATTTAACAAGATCTTCCTTCCTCATAATTCCGAGTGCTTTCCTAAGTTTTAAAACACCTCCCAATACTGATTTTTCAGGAACACAACTGAAAACAATTATTCCTGACCCCGTCTTGCAAGTAAAACCTTGAGAATGGGGAGGGAGGGGGAGAAAACACAGGGTGCTTGCAGCACGACTGGGAAAAATGGGGACAGAGTTTTACGGCGCACTGAAAAACAACTAGTAAAACAATTAACTCACATTCCTGACAAGCTGCTTGATTTTCAGAGAGGCAATACACAGAAGCACATAATATGTACTGTAAAACTTGCAGATAACACATCGGTAGCAAGCATTAGCATTCTCTACTGCTAATTTCAACATTAGTGCTTCCTTAACTTCTAAGTTTTCAACCTGCTTATTGATGGCCTCTTGAAGATGGTCAATAAATTGCATGTAATTCTCACTGGGACCCTGATCAATAGTTGCAATTGATTTGGCTGCATTGTTGGTTTCAGGCACCTTTATCATAGCTTGATATGCGAGGTCTGGTGACTGCCTCAGGATTTCAGAAAGTTATCGTGCCTGTAGTTGTGGTGTGTCAATTAGTGTCTCTTCCAGAAACACACGGGGTCCCGTGGTTTAACTGTAACTGAAAATGGGGGTAAATCCCAGCTTTTTGGTAAGTTCAGTTTACGCTCTGAAACTCCACCCCCACCCTCAGGAATTCGCTTTTTAGCAGCGTGGGAGGGAGGCGGGGGCAGGTTGGGGGGACCCAAATCCATAGGAATTACGTTATTTGGCTCAGTCTGGCTCACCACGGGGGGTCCTCCCCACCTAAATCTCCAGGCAAGGGGGGATAGGAAAAAAAATGTCCATTTTTTTCTTCCGCAACTGATAGCGGCGGGGCAGAGGGTTGAACTGTGATCAATGGCGGTGACGCAGACGGCGGAACCGCGGTTGATGATGGTAGAGCCGTGATTGATGACAGCGGAGCGGTCGGCCGAACGCATTGCTCCGACCGGTGTTTCGAGGGCCCCTCCCGAGATCGCACATAACCCAACGCTGTTTTTTCATGTGAGTCTTTCATAGCTTTTATCTGATCTCGGGGCCACACACATGTATATGAGTCTTTCATAATTTTTTTCTGATCTCGGAGCCACACATACGTATGCTCCTTCTTTACTCCTTTTAACTTTCCAAGAAAGTGCCGCGGATCCTTATCCGTGTCAGATAATACGGACTTGGGTGGTTTTGACGAATCCTTAGTAACAGGGGAGGTTGGAGTAGTACTTAATCTTGCCTTTTCCTCCAAATCTGGCCCAGGAGAGCCAGGAAGACCATCCCCCTCCGCCGCCTCTGCCTGTTGCTGTTTTAACTCTTTCAGAGTATCTAATAACAAGCACCACGTCGTTAACAGTTCAGATGCTTCCTTGGACCCTTTAGTAGCACTGTCAAGCAGTTTATCCCCCAAGTCCATCCATTGTGACACACTAAATGCTGTCACAGGATTAACCTCTATACCTTGTGCTTTGCCCCATAGTAACATTTTTCTTAAAGTCAGTTCTGGAAGGTTAACACCCTGCTTCTTCAGAAGCAGCTTCCATGTAGATAATATAATACCCTCTTCTTTAGATAAATCTTAATATCTCAAGGATGATCTCTAGTTTCATATTTTCTGTCAAGGATTCCACATACCCGCTGCAGTTTCCCACAACACACACACTGTCTAATTGGGTTTGTGACACACACACGCTGTCCAATGGTGTTTGTGACACACACGGTGTCAAATGGGGTTTGTGACACACACGGTGTCAAATGGGGTTTGCGACACACACACTGTCGAGGGGGGTTTGTGACACACACGCTGTCCAATGGTGTTCGTGACACACACATTGTCCAATGGGGTTTGTGACACGCACGCTGTCCAATGGGGATTGTAACACACACACGCTGTCTATTGGTGTTTGTGACACGCATACTGTCCAATGGGGTTTCTGACACACACTCTGTCCAATGGGTGATGTGACACACACACTGTCCAGGGGGGTTTGAGACACACACACTGTTTAAAGGGGTTTGTCACATACACTCTGTCCAATGAGGTTTATGACACACACACTGTCCAATGGGGATTGTGACACACAGACGCTGTCCAATGGGGTTTGTGAAACACACACTGTCCAATGGGGATTGTGACACACACACTGTCCAATGGGGATTGTGAACACACACATGCTGTCCAATGGTGTTTGTGACACACAAACTCTGTCCAATGGGGTTTGTGACACACACGCTGTCCAGTGGAGATTTTGACACACACACGCTGTCCAATGGGGGTTGTGACACACACAATCTATCCAATGGGCTTGTGAAACACACGTTGTCCAATGGGGATAGTGACACACATGCTGTCCAGTGTGTTTTGTGACACACAACCTGTCCAATGGGGTTTGTGACACACACACTTTCCACTGGGTTTGGAACACACACGCTGTCCAGGTGAGTTTGTGACACACACGCTGTCCAATGGGGTTTGTGACACACACACTCTGTCCTGGACAGCGTATTTTGGACAGGGTATTTTGACTCACACACGCTCTCCAATGGGGTTTGGTCGCACACACTGTTCAATGGGGTTTGTGACACACACACTGTCCAATGGGGTTTGTGAAACACACACACTGTCCAATGGGGATTGTGACACACACGCTGTCCAGTGGGGTTTGTGACACACACGCTGTTCAATAGGTTTTGTGACATACACACGCTGCCCAATAGTGTTTGTGACACACACGGTGTGAAATGGGGTTTGTGACACACACAATGTCCAGGGGGGATTGTGACACACACACTGTCCAATGGGGTTTGTGACAGACAGGCTGTCCAATGGGTATTGTGACACACACACTCTGTCCCATTGGTTTTGTGATACGCATGCTATCCAATGGGGTTTGTGACAGACACACTGTACCGGGGGGTTTGTGACACAGACGCTGTCCAATGGGTATTGCGACACACACACTGTCCAGGGGGGTTTGTGACACACACGCTGTCCAATGGTTTTGTAACACACACACTGTCTAATGGGGTTTGTGATACACACACGCTGTCTAATGGGGCTTGTGACAGACAAGCTGTCTAATGGGGTTTATGACACACACACTGTCCAATAGTGTTTGTGACACACACGCTGTCCAATGGTGTTTGTGACATGCATGCTGTCCAAAGGTGTTTGTGACAAACACAGTGTCCATTGCGGTTTGGGACACACACACGTTATCCAATTGAGTTTGTGACACACACACTTTCTAATGGGGTTTGTGACACACACGCGCTGTCCAAAGGTGTTTGTGAAACACACGCTGTCAAATGGGGTTTGTGACACACACAGTGTCCAGGGGAGTTTGTGTCACACACGCTGTCCAGTGGGGTTTTTGACACACACACTCTCCAATAGGGTTTGTGTTAAACACACTGTCAAATGGGAATTGTGACACACAAGCTGTCCAATGGGGATTGTGACACACACACGCTGTCCCATGGGGTTTGTGAAACACATGTTGTCCAAGGGGTTTTGTGACAGACACAGTGTACAGGAGGCTTTGTGACACACATGCTTTCCAATGGGGTTTGTGACACAAACATGCCGTCCAATGGGTTTTGTGACACACAGGCTGTGCAATAGGGATTGCGACACACACACTGTCCAGGGGGGTTTGTGACACACACACTGTCCAGTGGGGTTTGTGAAAAACACGCTGTCCAGGTGATTTAGTTACACACGCGCTGTCCAATGGAGTTTGTGACAAACACGCTGCCTAATGGGGTTTGTGACAAACACGCTGTCCAAAGGGTATTGTTACACACACTCGCTGTCCAAGGGGGTTTGTGACGCACACACTGTCCAATGATGTTTGTGACACACACACTGCCCGATGGGGCTTGTGATACACTCGTTGTCCAATGGGGCTCGTGACACACACGCTGCCTAGTGCTTTTTGTGACACACACACTGTGCAGTAGGGTTTGTGATACACATGCTATCCAATGGGGTTTGTGACATACACACGTTCGAATGATGTTTGTGACACACACATTCTCTCCAATCGTGTTTGTGACACACACACTCAGTACAATGGGGGTTGTGACTCGCACACTGTCCAATGGGGTTTGTGACACATACACGCTATCAAATGGGGTTTATGAAACACACATTTTCCAATAGCGCTTGTGACACACACACGCTGTCCAATGGGGTTTGTCACACCCACTCTGACAAATGGGTTTTGTGACAAACACACGCTGTCCAATGATGTTTGTGACACACACGCTGTCCAGGGGGGTTTGTGACACGCACACTGTCCAATGGGGTTTGTGAAACACACACACTGTCCAATGGGGATTGTGACACACACACGCTGTCCAGTGGGGTTTGTGACACACACGCTGTTCAATAGGTTTTGTGACATACACACGCTGCCCAATAGTGTTTGTGACACACACGGTGTGAAATGGGGTTTGTGACACACACAATGTCCAGGGGGGATTGTGACACACACACTGTCCAATGGCGTTTGTGACAGACAGGCTGTCCAATGGGTATTGTGACACACACACTCTGTCCCATTGGTTTTGTGATACGCATGCTATCCAATGGGGTTTGTGACAGACACACTGTACCGAGGGGTTTGTGACACAGACGCTGTCCAAAGCGTATTGCGACACACACACTGTCCAGGGGGGTTTGTGACACACACGCTGTCCAATGGTTTTGTAACACACACACTGTCTAATGGGGTTTGTGATACACACACACTGTCCAATAGTGTTTGTGACACACACACTGTCCAATGGGGATTGTGACACACACACACTGTCTAATGGGGTTTGTCACACACACTCTGTCCAATGGAGTTTATGACACACACAGTGTCCATGGGGGTTTGTTACACATGCGCTGTGCAATGGGGTTTGTCACACACACTCTGTCCAATGGGGTTTGTGACACACACAATGTCCAATGGGTATTGTTACACACACACGCTGTCCAATGGGGTTTGTGACACACAAACACAGTCCAGGGGCGTTTGTCACACCCAGTCTGTCTAATAGGGTTTGTGCCAAACACACGCTGTCCAACGGTGTTTGTGACACACACTCTGTTCAAAGGGGTTTGTGACACACACTCTGTCCAATGGGGTTTGATGACACACACACACTGTCCAATGGGGATTGCGACACACACACGCTGTCCAATGGTGTTTATGACATGCATGCTGTCCAAAGTTGTTTGTGACAAACACAGTGTCCATTGCGGTTTGGGACACACACACGTTATCCAATTGGGTTTGTGACACACACACTTTCTAATGGGGTTTGTGACACACACGCGCTGTCCAAAGGTGTTTGTGAAACACACGCTGTCAAATGGGGTTTGTGACACACACAGTGTCCAGGGGAGTTTGTGTCACACACGCTGTCCAGTGGGGTTTTTGACACACACACTCTCCAATAGGGTTTGTGTTAAACACACTGTCAAATGGGAATTGTGACACACAAGCTGTCCAATGGGGATTGTGACACACACACGCTGTCCCATGGGGTTTGTGAAACACATGTTGTCCAAGGGGTTTTGTGACAGACACAGAGTACAGGAGGCTTTGTGACACACACACTTTCCAATGGGGTTTGTGACACAAACATGCCGTCCAATGGGTTTTGTGACACACAGGCTGTGCAATAGGGATTGCGACACACACACTGTCCAGGGGGGTTTGTGACACACACACTGTCTAGGGGGGTTTGTGACACACACGCTGTCCAATGGGGTTTGTGAAAAACACGCTGTCCAGGTGATTTAGTTACACACGCGCTGTCCAATGGAGTTTGTGACAAACACGCTGCCTAATGGGGTTTGTGACAAACACGCTGTCCAAAGGGTATTGTTACACACACTCGCTGTCCAAGGGGGTTTGTGACGCACACACTGTCCAATGATGTTTGTGACACACACACTGCCCGATGGGGCTTGTGATACACTCGTTGTCCAATGGGGTTCGTGACACACACGCTGCCTAGTGCTTTTTGTGACACACACACTGTGCAGTAGGGTTTGTGATACACATGCTATCCAATGGGGTTTGTGACATACACACGTTCGAATGATGTTTGTGACACACACATTCTCTCCAATCGTGTTTGTGACACACACACTCAGTACAATGGGGGTTGTGACTCGCACACTGTCCAATGGGGTTTGTGACACATACACGCTATCAAATGGGGTTTATGAAACACACATTTTCCAATAGCGTTTGTGACACACACACGCTGTCCAATGGGGTTTGTCACACCCACTCTGACAAATGGGTTTTGTGACAAACACACGCTGTCCAATGATGTTTGTGACACACACGCTGTCCAGGGGGGTTTGTGACACGCACACTGTCCAATGGGGTTTGTGAAACACACACACTGTCCAATGGGGATTGTGACACACACGCTGTCCAGTGGTTTTGTAACACACACACTGTCTAATGGGGTTTGTGATACACACACGCTGTCTAATGGGGCTTGTGACAAACACGCTGTCTAATGGGGTTTATGACACACACACACACGCTTTGTGACACACACACACACTGTCCAATGGGGATTGTGACACACACACACTGTCTAATGGGGTTTGTCACACACACTCTGTCCAATGGAGTTTATGACACACACAGTGTCGATGGGGGTTTGTTACACATGCGCTGTGCAATGGGGTTTGTCACACACACTCTGTCCAATGGGGTTTGTGACACACACAATGTCCAATGGGTATTGTTACACACACACGCTGTCCAATGGGGTTTGTGACACACAAACACAGTCCAGGGGCGTTTGTCACACCCAGTCTGTCTAATAGGGTTTGTGCCAAACACACGCTGTCCAACGGTGTTTGTGACACACACTCTGTTCAAAGGGGTTTGTGACACACACTCTGTCCAATGGGGTTTGATGACACACACACGCTGTCCAATGGGGATTGCGACACACACACGCTGTCCAATGGTGTTTGTGACATGCATGCTGTCCAAAGTTGTTTGTGACAAACACAGTGTCCATTGCGGTTTGGGACACACACACGTTATCCAATTGGGTTTGTGACACACACACTTTCTAATGGGGTTTGTGACACACACGCGCTGTCCAAAGGTGTTTGTGAAACACACGCTGTCAAATGGGGTTTGTGACACACACAGTGTCCAGGGGAGTTTGTGTCACACACGCTGTCCAGTGGGGTTTTTGACACACACACTCTCCAATAGGGTTTGTGTTAAACACACTGTCAAATGGGAATTGTGACACACAAGCTGTCCAATGGGGATTGTGACACACACACGCTGTCCCATGGGGTTTGTGAAACACATGTTGTCCAAGGGGTTTTGTGACAGACACAGTGTACAGGAGGCTTTGTGACACACATGCTTTCCAATGGGGTTTGTGACACAAACATGCCGTCCAATGGGTTTTGTGACACACAGGCTGTGCAATAGGGATTGCGACACACACACTGTCCAGGGGGGTTTGTGACACACACACTGTCCAGTGGGGTTTGTGAAAAACACGCTGTCCAGGTGATTTAGTTACACACGCGCTGTCCAATGGAGTTTGTGACAAACACGCTGCCTAATGGGGTTTGTGACAAACACGCTGTCCAAAGGGTATTGTTACACACACTCGCTGTCCAAGGGGGTTTGTGACGCACACACTGTCCAATGATGTTTGTGACACACACACTGCCCGATGGGGCTTGTGATACACTCGCTGTCCAATGGGGTTCGTGAAACACACGCTGCCTAGTGGTTTTTGTGACACACACACTGTGCAGTAGGGTTTGTGATACACATGCTATCCAATGGGGTTTATGACATACACACGTTCGAATGATGATTGTGACACACACATGCTCTCCAATCGTGTTTGTGACACACACACTCAGTACAATGGGGGTTGTGACTCGCACACTGTCCAATGGGGTTTGTGACACATACACGCTATCAAATGGGGTTTGTGAAACACACATTTTCCAATAGCGTTTGTGAAAAAAAACACACGCTGTCCAATGGGGTTTGTCACACCCACTCTGACAAATGGGTTTTGTGACAAACACACGCTGCCCAATGATGTTTGTGACACACACGCTGTCCAGGGGGGTTTGTGACACGCACACTGTCCAAT
Organism: Columba livia; assembly: GCF_036013475.1. Lineage (NCBI taxonomy): Eukaryota > Metazoa > Chordata > Aves > Columbiformes > Columbidae > Columba > Columba livia. The sequence goes on along the minus strand of NW_027043009.1, from coordinate 795,535 downwards.
GGGGTTTGTGAAACACACACACTGTCCAATGGGGATTGTGACACACACGCTGTCCAGTGGGGTTTGTGACACACACGCTGCTCAATAGGTTTTGTGACATACACACGCTGCCCAATAGTGTTTGTGACACACACGGTGTGAAATGGGGTTTGTGACACACACAATGTCCAGGGGGGATTGTGACACACACACTGTCCAATGGGGTTTGTCACACCCACTCTCTCAAATGGGGTTTGTGACAAACACACGCTGTCAAATGATGTTTGTGACACACACGCTGTCCAGGGGGGTTTGTGACACACACAATGTCCAAAGGAGTTTGTGACACACACTCTGTCCAATGGGGTTTGTGACACACACGCTGTCCAAAGGGTTTTGTGACACACATGCTCTCCAGGGGGGTTTGTGACACACACAATGTCCAACGGGGTTTGGGACACACAAGCTGTCCAGTGGGGTTTGTGACACACACAATGTGCAATAGGGTTTGTGAGATACACACGCTGTCCAAGAGTGTTTCTGACACACACACAATGTCTAATGGGTTTTGTGACACACACGCTGTCCAATGGGTATTGCGACACACACACTGTCCAGGGGGGTTTGTGACACACATACTCTGTCCAATGGTGCTTGTGGAGCACAAGCTGTGCGTTGGGGTTCGTGACACACACGCTGTCCAGTGGTTTCTATGATAGACACACTGTCCAATAGGGTTTGTGACACACACACTGTCCAGGGGGTTTTGTTACACACACGCTATCCAGTCTGGTTTGTGACAGGCAAACTGTCCAGTGGGGTTTGTGACATATACATGCTATCAAATGGGGTTTATTGAAAACACATTTTCCCAAGGGATTTGTGACAAACACGCGCTGTCCAATGGGGTTTGTCACACCCACTTTGTCCAATGGGGTTTGTGACAAACACACTCTGTCCTATGGTGTTTGTGACACACACGATGTCCAAAGATTTTTGTGACACACACGCTGTCCAATGGGTTTTGTGACACACACACTCTGTCCAATGGGAATTGTGACACATACGCTGTCCAATGGGGTTCGTGTCACACACCCTGTCCAGTGGGTTTTGTGACACACACACTGCCCAATGGGTTTTGTGACACACACTGTCCAATGGGGCTTGTGACACACACTGTCCAATGGGGATTGTGACACACACACGCTGTCAAATGGGGTTTGTGACACACAAACACAGTCCAGGGGGTTTGGCACACCCAGTCTGTCCAATGGGGTTTGTGACACACAAACTGTGCAATGGGGTTTCTCACACACACTCTGTCCAATGGGGTTTGTAACACACACGCTGTCCAATGAGGATTGTGAGACATGCGCTGTACAATGAGGTTTGTGGCACACACACTCTGTCCAATGGGCTTGTGACACACACACTGTTTTATGGGGTTTGTGATACACACACGCTGTCCAAAGGGTTTTGTGACACACATGCTCTTCAGGGGGGTATGTGACACACACAATGTCCAATGGGGTTTGGGACACACACGCTGTCCAGTGGGGTTTGTGACACACACAATGTGCAATAGGGTTTGTGAGATACACACGCTGTCCAAGAGTGTTTCTGACACACACACAATGTCTAATGGGTTTTGTGACACACACGCTGTCCAATGGGTATTGCGACACACACACTGTCCAGGTGGGTGTGTGACACACACACTCTGTCCAATGGTGCTTGTGGAGCACAAGCTGTGAGTTGGGGTTCATGACACACACGCTGTCCAGTGGTTTCTATGATACACACACTGTCCAATAGGGTTTGTGACACACACACTGTCCAGGGGGCTTTGTGACACACACTCTGTCCAATGGGGTTTGTCACATACACTCTATCCAATGGGGATTGTGACACACACAGGCTGTCCTATGGGGTTACTGACACACACGCTGTCCAATGGTTTTTGCGACACACACACTGTCCAGGGGGTTTTGTTACACACACGCTATCCAGTCTGGTTTGTGACAGGCAAACTGTCCAGTGGGGTTTGTGACACATACATGCTATCAAATGGGGTTTGTGACACACAAACTGTGCAATGGGGTTTCTCACACACACTCTGTCCAATGGGGTTTGTAACACACACACTGTCTTAAGGGGTTTGTGATACACACACGCTGTCCAGTGGGTTTTGTGACACACACACTGTCTAATTGGATTTGTGGCACACGCATGGTATCAAATGGGGTTTGCGACACACACAATTTCCAGTGGGGTTTGTGACACACACACTGAACAAAGGGGTTTGTCACACCCACTCTGTCCAATGGGGACTGTGACACACACACACTGTCCAATGGGAAATGTGACACACACATGCTGTCCAATGGGGATTGTGACAGACACATGCGGTGCAATGGTTTTTGTGACACGCATGCTGTCCAATGTGCTTGTGACACACACACACAGTCCGTAGGGGTTTGTGACACACATGCTGTCCAATGGGGTTTGTGACACTAACGCTGTCCAAGTGGGTTTGTGACACACACACTGTCCATTGGAGTTTGTAACACACACACGCTATCCAATGGAGTTTGTGACACACAGACTTTCCAATGGGGTTTGTGACACACACAAGGTCCGATGGTGTTTGTGACACACACACTCGGTCCAATGGGGGTTGTGACACACACACTGTCCAGTGTGGTTTGTGACACACAAGCTGTCCAGTGGGGTTTGTGACACACACACGCTATCAAATGGCGTTTATGACACACACACTGTGCAATGGCGATTGTGACAAACACACGCTGTACAATAGGATTTGTAACACACACATGCTATCCAATGGGTTTGTGACACACACACTTTTCAATGAGGTTTGTGACACACACGCTGTCCAATGGGTTTTGTGACAAACACATTGTCTAAAGGGGTTTTTGACACAGACACGCTGTCCAATGGGGTTTGTGACACACACACTGTCAAATGGGGTTTGTGACACACACGCTGGCCAATGGGTTTTGTGACAAACACATTGTCTAAAGACGTTTGTGACACACACACACTGTCCAATGGGGATTGTGACACACATGCGCTGTCCAATGGTGTTCGTGATACACACGCTGTCCAGTGGGGTTTTGAAACACACTCTGTCCAATAGGTTTTGTGACACACACACGGTCCAATAGGGATTGTGACACACACAGTGTACAATGGGTTTGTGACACACACTCTGTCAAATGGGGTTTATGACACACACACTGTCCAAAGGGGATTATGACACACACACACCGTCCAATGGGGATTGTTACACACACAAGCTCCAATGGGGTTTGTGACACACACGCTGTCCGATGGGGATTGTGACACACAGACGCTGTCCAACGGTGTTTGTGACACGGATGCTGTCCGATGGGGTTTTTGACACACATACACAGTCCAGCGGGGTTTGTGACACACACACAGTTCAATGGGGTTTGTGACACACACGCTGTCAAATGGGATTTTTGACATACCACATACACTCTGTCCAATGGGGTTTGTGACACACATACACTGTCCAATGGGGATTGTGATACACACACGCTGTCCAATGTTGCTTGTGACATGCATGCTGTTTAATGGTGTTTGTGAAAAATACACTCTTCAATTGGGATTGTGATACACACACGCTGTCCCATGGGGATTTTGACACACACACTGTCCAATGGGGTATCTCACACACACTCTGTCCAATGGGGTTTGTGACACACACATTGTCTAATGGGTATTGTGACACACACAATCTGTCCACTGGGGATTGTCGCACATACTCTGTCCAATGGGTTTTGTGACACACACACGCTGTCCAATGGTGTTTGTGACATACCCACTGTCCAATGGGGTTTGTGAACACATACGCAGACCAATAGGGTTCGTTACACACACGCCTTCCAGTGGCGTTTCTAGCACACACACTGTCCAATAGGGTTTGTGAAAAACACACTGTCCAATGGGAATTGTGAAACACACTCAGACCAATGGGGTTTGTGACACACACACTGTCCAATGGGGGTTGTGACACACACGCTGTCCAGTGTGGTTCGTGACACTAAAGCTGTCCAGTCGGGTTTGTGACACACTCACGGTATCAAATGGCGTTTATGACACACACACTGTACAATGGGGATTGTGACAAACACACGCTGTGCAATAGGATTTGTGACACACAGACGTTATCCAATGGGTTTGTTACACACAAACCAATGGGTTTGTGACACACGCTGTCCAATGGGTTTTGTGACAAACACATTGTCTAAAGGGTTTTGTGACACACACACGCTGTCCTATGGTGTCTGTGACACACACGCTGCCAAATGGGGTTTGTGACACACACACTGTCCAATGGGGATTGTGACACACATGCTCTGTCCAATGGCGTTCGTGACACACAGGCTGTCCAGTGGGGTTTTGACACACACTCTGTCAAATGGGGTTTATGACACACACACTGTCCAAAGGGGATTGTGACACACACAAGGTCCAATGGGGTTTGTGACACACACGCTGTCCAATGGGGATTGTGACACACAGACGCTGTCCAACGGTGTTTGTGACATGGATGCTGTCCGATGGGGTTTTTGACACGCATACACAGTCCAGGGTGGTTTGTGACACACACACTGTCCAATGGGGTTTGTGACACACACTCTGTCAAATGGGGTTTGTGACACACCACACACGCTCTGTCCAATAGGGAATGTGACACACACGCTGTCCAATGGGGTTTGTGACACACATGCGCTGTCCAATGGGGTTCGTGACACACACGCTGTCCAGTGGGGTTTTGACACACACTCTGTCAAATGGGGTTTGTGACACACACTCTGTCCAATGGGGTTTGTGACACACACACTGTCTAATGGGTATTGTGACACACACAGGCTTTCCAATGGGGTTTGTCACACATACTCTGTCCAATGGGGTTTGTGACAAACACATGCTGTACAATGGTGTTTGTGACACACACACTGTCCAATGGGGTTTGTGAACACATACGCTGTCCAATGGGGTTCGTGACACACATGCTGTCCAGTGGGGTTTGAGACACACACACTATCCAATAGGGTTTGTGACACACAAACTGTCCAATGGGGTTTGTAACACACACGCTCTCCAATGGGTTTTGTGACACACACAATCTGTCCAATGGGGCTTGTGACACCCACACTGTACAGGGGGGTTTGTTACACACACTCTATCCAATGGGGTGTGTGACACACAAAGTTTACAATGGGGTTTGTGACATACACACTGTCCAGGGGGGCTTGTGACAGACACACTGATTAATGGGGTTTCTCACACACACTCTCTATCCAATGGGGTTTGTGACACAAAACTCTCCAATGGACATTGTTACACACACACGCTGTCTAATAGGGTTTGTGAAACAGACATTCTGTCCATCGGGGCTTGTGACACACACGCTGTCCAATGGGCATTGTGACACACACACGCTGTAACATAGGGTTTGTGACACGCATGCTGTCAAATGGGGTTTGTGACACACACATTGTCCTGAGGGGTTTATGACTCAGAGACTCTCCAGGGTTGTTTGTGACACACACGCTATCCAGAGGGGTTTGCAACACACACACTGTCCAATGGGTTTGTGACACACACACGCTGTCCAATTGGGTTTTTAACACACACGCTGCCCAATGGGATTTGTGACATACACACTCTCCAGGGTGGTTTGTGACAAAGACGCTGCAGAATTGGGTTTGTGAAACACACTCTGTCCGATGGGGATTGTGACACTCACACGCTGTCCAATGGGGTTTGAGACACGGATGCTGTCCCATGGGGTTCATGACAAACACTCTGTCCAATAGGGTTTGTGACTTACACATGCTATACAACGGGGTTTGTGACACACACACTTTCCAATGTGGTTTGTGACTCACACGATGTCCAATGGGGTTTGTGACACCCGCACTGTCCAGGGGGGTTTGTGACACACACGCTCTCCAATTTGGTTTGTGACACATACGCTATCCAATGGGGTTTGTGACACAGACAATCTCCAGGGGTGTTTGTGAAACACACGCTGTCCAGAGGGGTTTGTGACACACACACTGTCCAATGGGGATTGTGACACACACACTGTCCAATGGGGTTTGTGACACACACACTCTCCAAAGGGGTTTGACACACACACGCTGTCCAATGGGGTTTTCGACACACACACGCTATCCAATGGGGATTGTGACACACACACTGTCCAAGGCGGATTGTGACACACACAAACTCTGTCCAATGGGGTTGTTGACAAACAAACTGTCCAATGGGGTTTGTGACACATACGCTGTCCAATGGAGTTTGTCACACACACTCTGTTCAATGGGGACTGTGACACATACACGCTGTCCAGAAAGTTTTGTGATGCACACACTGTCTAATGGGGATTATGACACACACACGCTGTCCCATAGGTTTTTTCACACACATGCTGTCCAATGGGGTTTGTGACACACACACTGTCCAATGGGGTTTGTAACACACACGCTCTCCAATGGGTTTTGTGAAACACACAATCTGTCCAATGGGGCATGTGATACACACACTGTACAGGGGGGTTTGTTACACACACTCTATCCAAAGGGGTCTGTGACACACAAAGTTTCCAATGGGGTTTGTGCCATACACACTGTCCAGGGGGGATTGTGACACACACACTGATTAATGGGGTTTCTCACACACACTCTGTTCAATGGGGTTTGTGACACACAACTCTCCAATGGGCATTGTTACACACACACCCTGTCTAATGGGTTAGTGACACACACACTCTGTCCAACGAGGCTTGTGACACACACGCTGTCCAATGGGTATTGTGACACACACACGCTGTAACATGGGGTTTGTGACACACATGCTGTCCAATGGGGTTTGTGACACACACAATGTCTCGAGGGGTTTGTGACTCAGAGACTCTCCAGGGTTGTTTGTGACACACACGCTGTTCAGAGGGGTTTGTGACACACACACCGTTCAAAGGGGTTTGTGACACACACGCTGTCCAATGGGATTTGTGACACACACACTGTCCAGTGGGGTTTGTGACACACACGCTGTCAAATGGGATTTGTGAAACACACTCTGTCCGATGGGGATTGTGACACACACGCTGTCCAATGGGGTTTGAGAAACGGGCGCTGTCCCATGGGGTTGATGACAAACACTGTGTCCAATAGGGTTTGTGACATACACACGCTATACAATGGGATTTGTGACACACAGACTTTCCAATGTGGTTTGTGACACACACGCTGTCCAATGGGGTTTGTGACACACAGACTGTCTAAAGGGTTTGTGACACACCCACGCTCTCCCAAGGTGTTTCTGACACACACGCTGTCAAATGGGGTTTGTGACACCCGCACTGTCCAGGGGGGTTTGTGACACACACACTGTCTGTCCAATGGGGTTTGTCACACACACTCTGTCCAATGGGGTTTCTGACACACACGCTGTCCAATGGGGATTGGGACATACACACGCTGTCCAATGGGGATTGTGATACACACACGCTGTCCAATGGGGATTGTGATATACACACGCTGTCCAATGGTGTTTGTGATACGCATGCTGACCAGTGGTGTTTGTGACACACACGCTGAATATTGCGGTTTGGGACACACACACTTTCCAAAGGGGTTTGTGTCATACACGCTGTCCAATGGGGTTTGTGACACACACAGTGTCCAGGGGGGTTTGTGACACAAACGCTGTACAGAGGGGTTTGTGACACACACACTGTCCAATGGGCTTAGTGACACACAAGTTGTCCAATGGGGTTTCTGACACACACACTCAGTCCAATGGGGCTTGTGACACACACGGTGTCAAATGGGGTTCGTGACACATATGCTGTCCAGTGGGATTTGTGAACACACAAACTTTTCAATAGGGTTTGTTACACAGACACGCTATACAATGGGATTTGTGACACACACGCTGTCCAGGGGGGTTTGTGACACACACGCTGTCTAATGGGGTCTGTGACACACACAGTTTCCAATGTGGTTTCTGACACACACACTGTCCAAAGGGGTTTGTGACATTCAATTGTCCAATGGGGATTGTACCACACACATGCTGTCCAATGTGGTTTGTGAAACACACACTCTGTCCAATGGGGCTTGTGAAATACACGCTGTCTAGAGGGGTTTGTGACACACACACTGTCCGGACGGGTTTGCGATAAACACAATGTCCAATGGGCTTTGTGACACATACACTGTACAGGGGGGTTTGTGACCCACACACTGTCCAGTGGGTTTTGTGACACACACACTTTCCAATGGGTTTTGTGACTCACACGCTGTCTGATGGTGTTTGTGACACACGCACTATCAAGGCGGGTTTGTGACAAACACACTGTGCAATGGGCTTTGTGACACACACACTGTCTAATGGGTTTTGTGACACTCACGCGCTGTCCAATGGTGTTTGTGACACCCACATTGTCCATTGTGTTTTGTGACACACACACTGTTCAGGGGGGTTTGAGACACACACACTGTCCAATGGGGTTTGTGACACACACACGCTGTCCCATGGGTTTTTTCACACGCATGCTGTCCAATGGGGTTTGTGACACACACGCTGTCCAATGGGGTTTGTAACACACACGCTCTCCAATGGGTTTTGTGACACACACAATCTGGCCAATGGGGCTTGTGACACACACACTGTACAGGGGGGTTTGTTACACACGCTCTATCCAATGGGGTCTGTGACACACAAAGTTTCCAATGGGGTTTGTGACACACACGCTGTCCAATGGGAATTGTGATACACACACGCTGTCCAATGGTGTTTGTGATACGCATGCTGACCAATGGTGTTTGTGACACACACGCTGAATATTGCGGTTTGGGACACACACACTTTCCAAAGGGGTTTGTGTCATACACGCTGTCCAATGGGGTTTGTGACACACACAGTGTCCAGGGGGGTTTGTGACACAAACGCTGTACAGAGGGGTTTGTGACACACACACTGTAAAATGGGCTTAGTGACACACAAGTTGTCCAATGGGGTTTCTGACACACACACTCAGTCCAATGGGGCTTGTGACACACACGGTGTCCAATGGGGTTCGTGACACATATGCTGTCCAGTGGGATTTGTGAACACCCAAACTTTTCAATAGGGTTTGTAACACAGACACGCTATACAATGGGTTTTGTGACACACACGCTGTCCAGGAGGGTTTGTGACACACACGCTGTCTAATGGGTTCTGTGACACACACAGTTTCCAATGTGGTTTCTGACACACACACTGTCCAAAGGCGTTTGTGACATACAATTGTCCAATGGGGATTGTGACACACACACGCTGTCCAATGGGGTTTTGACACACACAGTCTAATGGATTTTGTGACACTCACACGCTGTCCAATGGTGTTTGTGACACGCACGCTGTCCATTGTGTTTTGTGACACACACACTGTTCAGGAGGGTTTGTGACACACACACTGTCCAATGGGGTTTGCGACACACACACTCTGTCCAGTGGGGGTTGTGATGACACACGTTGTTCAATGGGGTTTCTGACACATGCACTCTGTCCAATGGGGGTTGTGACACACACGATGTCCAATGGGGTTTGTGACAAACACACGCTATACAATGGGGTTTGTGATACACACACTGTCCAATGGGGTTGGTGACAAATACACGCTATCCAATGTGTTTTGTTACACACACGCTGTGCAATGGGATTTCTGACACACACACTGTCTAATGGGGTTTGTGACAAACACACTGTCCAATACGGATTGTGACAGACACAAGCTGTCCCATGCTCTTTGTGACACGCACGCTGCCCAAAGTGGTTTGTGACACACACATTGTACAGGGGTGTTTGTGACACACACACTGTCCAATGGGGTTTGTGACACATAGGCTGTCCAATGGTTTTTGTGACACACACACTCTGTCCAATGGGGCTTTTGACACACACACAGTCCAATGGGGATTGTGACACACACACTGTACAGGGGGGTTTGTGACACACCCTGTGTCCAATGGGATTTGTGACACACACACTGTCCAATGGGGATTGTGACTCACACAAACTCTGTCCAATGGGGTTGGTGACACACAAACTGTCCAATAGTGTTTGTGAAACACACGCTGTCCAATGGGGTTTGTTACACAGATGCTTCCCAATGGGGTTTGTTACACACACACTTTCCAGGGGGGTTTGTGACACACACGCTGTCCAGTGGGGATTGTGACACACACGCTGTCCAGAGGTTTTTGTGACCCACATACATTCCAATGGAGATTGTGACAGACACGCTGTCCAATGGGGTTTGTGAAACACACACACTGTCCAATGGGGATTGTGACACACACACGCTGTCCAATGTTGGTTGTGACACACATGCTGTCCAATGGTGTGTGTGACAAACACGCTGCCCATTGCGGTTTGGGACAGACTCAATTTCCTATCTTGGGCCTTGAAAAGCAAGTCCTTTGGCGACACGGTACGCCAGAAAGAATTGAATCAGACAACGGTACTCATTTCAAAAACAGTCTTATAGACAATTGGGCCAAAGAACATGGTATTGAGTGGGTATATCATATTCTATATCATGCACCAGCCTCTGGGAAAATTGAAAGGTACAATGGTTTGCTAAAAACTACACTAAAGGCACTTGGTGGTGGAACCTTTAAAAATTGGGACTCACATTTAGCAAAAGCCACTTGGTTGGTCAACACCCGGGGATCAACCAATCGAGCCGGGCCTGCCCAATCAGAAATTCCACGGACTGCAGAAGGAGATAAAGTCCCTGTAGTACACATGAAAAACATGTTAGGAAAGGCAGTCTGGGTTACTCCTGCCTCAGGCAAAGGCAAGCCCATTCGTGGGATTGTTTTTGCCCAGGGACCTGGCAGCACCTGGTGGGTGATGCTTAAGGATGGAGAAGTTCGGTGTGTACCTCAAGGGGATTTGAGTTTAGGTGAAAATATTCAATACTGAACTGCATGATGTGAATTGCCATGCTAACAGTGTTTAATAAGTGTCTTCCAGATCAAGACAATGATGATGAAACCAGAGCTAGCTTCTTCGAGTGGCGCCTGACAACTTCTTCGAAGTTGATATCTTTAACCCACAAACAGTGGTAATGAGATGCACTTGTACCATTTTTCCTGCCCTGGGAGACTGTCGTGACAAAACGAACTTAATGAACTTTTTAAAGGATGGTCCACTGATTAATTACTCCTGTGTATATATGTACATATGTATATATAGATATATAGTTGTAGTGATTAATTAGATTATATTGATAGATTGTATTGATAAGGTTTAAGCATTCAGTGAATGGCATATTATAAGGGGTGGAATGTCCTGGTTTAGTTAAAAACAAGTATCTCTTTCAGTGAATTTGCCTGTCAGCTAAAGCCTTCATATTAACTGCATTTTCCTGGAGAACCAGACACATGTTTTGGTAAACCTAGCAATGGAATGCAAACTTATTGATAAGCACGGATGGACATCTCGTGAGAGGGGCGACGAGAAGAAAGAGACCAAGAAACTGACCAACTGTGTATAACATTCCATTCACTTGAATACTTCATATAAAAGTGGGAGATCACAAGGATCTCGTTCGCTTTTCCCCTTTTGCCTTTTTCCCTTCTGCTCATGGCCGACATTAGAAGAGGACCTTGCTAGTCGTCCCTGCGAACTGAGGCCTAGTGAGAGACTGAATCCAGCTCCGGTTGGCTGCAGAGTCTAATCCAGGACGTCGGGTGTCGGCTCTGCAGTTGCTGAGACTTTCAAGATTGGTTTTGTATATTTTGTATTATTTTCTCTATTCTTATTAGTAGCATTAGTAAAACATCTTTAATTTTTTCCAACTCTCTTCACTCTGTCCTTCTTTTCCTCCCAATTGCCTCTCCTTAGTGGAAAGCGGGGAGAGGGAGAGGAAAGTGGGGGCGGGGAGAGGGGGTTAACAATACATCTGCCAGGGTTTTATTGTCACCCCGCAATCTTAACCCTCGACACACACACGGTGTCCAAAGGGGATTGCGACACACACGTTGTGCAATGGCGTTTGTGACACAGAAACTGTCAAGGGGTGTTTGTGACGCACACACTGTCCAGGGGGGTTTGAGACACACACGCTGTTCAATGGTGTTTGAGACACAGAGGCTGTCAAATGGGGATTGTGACACACAGGCTGTTCAATAGGGATTGTGACTCACACACGCTGTCCAAAGGGGTTTATGGCACACACACTGTGCAAATGGGTTTGTGACACACACACGCTGTCCAATGGGGTTTATGCCACACATACTCTATCCAATGGGGTTTCTGACACACAAGCTTTCCAATAGGGTTTGTGACACACACGCGCTGTACAATGGGGTTTGTGACACACACATTCCAATGGGTTTTGTGACACACATGCTGTCCAAAGCGTTTTGTGACACACACACTGTTTAATGGGTTTTGTGACACACACTCGCTGTCCAATTGTGTTTGTGACACACACGCTGTCAAATGGGGTTTGTGACACACACACTGTCCAATGGGATTTGTGACACAAACGCTGTATAATGGGTTTAGTGACACACACACAATCTAATGGGGTTGTGACACACAATCGCTGTCCAATGGCGTTTGTAGACACACACGCTGTGAAATGCTGTTTGTGACACAGACACTGTCCAGGGGGGTTTGTGACACACACACTGTCCAGGTGGGTTTGAGGCACACACGCTGTTCAATGGGGATTGTGACATGCACGCTGTCCAATAGGGTTTATGGCACACACACACTGTCCAATGGGGTTTGTGTCACAGACACTTTCCAATGAGTTTTATGATACACACTCTGCCCAATGGGTTTTGTGAAACACACACAGTCTAAGGGGGTTTGTGACACACACTCGTTGTCCAATGGTTCTTGTAAAACACACATGCTGTCCAATGGGGTTTGTGGCACACACACTGTCTAATGGGGTGTGTGAAATACACTCGCTGTCCAATGGTGTTTGTGACACAGACACACTATCCAGTGGGGTTTGTGACACACACACTGTCCAATGGGGTTTGTGACACACATGCTGTACAATGGGGTTTGTGACACACACAGTGTCCCCTGGGGTTTGTGACACACACGCTGCCCCATGCCTTTTGTGACACACGAGCTGTCCAATGTGGATTGTGACAAAAACATGCTGTCCAATGGGGTTTATGGCACACACACTCTCCAATGGGTTTTGTGAGACACACACACTATTCAATTGGGATTGTGAAACACACACATTCCAATGGGGTTTGTGACACACAGGATGTCCAAGGTGTTTTGTGACACACACACTGTCCAATGGGGTTTGTGACACACACGCTGTCCAATGGTGTTTGTGACACACCCATGCTTTCCAAAGGGATTTGTGACACACACACGCTATTAAGTGGGGTTTCTGACACCCATGCTGTCCAACGGGGTTTGTAATCCAGAAACTGTCAAGAGGGATTTGTGACACACAAAGTGTCTCAGTTACCTGAGACACTTAGACTAAGCCTAAAATACGCAGATCTCTCCATAAGGATGGTTTTCATACTGTACGTCCACAATCTGCTGGCAGTACAAAAAAATAAGCTGTAGATCTCCTTAGGCTGAGTCATGGTGCTTTGGTGCAGGGATCAGGCATATCATGGGAATATTTCACCATTTCTGCCCTCGTTTTCAGTGTATTACACCAAAACACCCACTTGCTGATTTCCTTTCAAGAGGAAAGGCTGCGATTTGCAGAATACCTCTGTTTTGGGGAAGTGAGAAATTGCTGAGTTGACACCAAGTCCGTCAGTGTCCCTGTCACCTGCAGAGTCACCGCATCCTCACCACGGTAGCGGGCATTGTGACAAAGTACGATGTCAGCTGGGTGTGACAGAGAGCCGCCCCCTAGGGGAGGAGGAGCCTGTCAGCCCCGGGTCTGTCACTGCCTGCTGTCCCTCCTGTTACCAGCCAGGCCTCTGAAAACTGGTCAAACCATGCCCACACTTGGGGCCAAAGGGGCCCAAAGTCTCCAACAGACAAGTCTGGAAAAAAGATATGGGGCAGAGGGAGAAAGCGAAGGGAGCTGAACAAAAGGAAAGGAAGAATAAAAAGTAGTGTTGGGCTGCAGGAGTGAGATGGATGAATTGCCATTAAAGAGGCAGGAAGCAGGAGAGTGAGAGAAAAGGAAAGAAGAGACATGCAGCCAGACGAGGGGTTAGTGAGAGAGGGTGGGACAGAGAACAGGATGAGAAGGAAATAAGGCAAGGCAAGGACAGGCAAGGATAGGCAAGGCAAGGCTAGGCTGCAGGACATTTTTTTGCTTTTTAGTTTCTAGCACATTCGTCTTCAGACGTGGTGGATAGCCATAAGACCGTATGGATTAGGCCCAAGCAAAAACCCCAGCTACTTGAGACACTTAGACTAAGCCTAAAATACGCAGATCTCTCCATAAGGATGGTTTTTACTACTCTGGTTTTAGTGTATTACACCAAAACACACACCTGATGACATCCTTTCAAGAGCAAAGGCAGCAATTTGCAGAATTCCGCTTCTTAGAGGAAGTTAGAAATTGCTGAGCTGACACCAAGTCCTGCATTGTCCCTGTTGCCTCCAGAGTCACCGCATCCTCACCACGGTAGCGGGCATTGTGACAAAGGTTCTATGTCAGATGGATGTGGCAGACGAGCGCCCCCTAGGGGATGGGGAGCCTGTCAGCCCCGGGCCTGTCACTGCCTGCTGTCCCTGCTGTCACCAGCCAGGGCACTGAAAAGTGGTCAAACCATGCCCAGACATGGGGCCAATTTGGCCCAAAGTCTCCAACAGACAGGTTGTGAAGAAAGATATGGGACAGAGGGCGAAAGCGAAGGGAGCAGGAGAAAGGGAAGGAAGAATAAAAAAAGTGTTGGGCTGCAGAAGTGAGATGGAGGAATTGCAGGAAAAGGGGCAGGAAGCAGGAGAGTGAGAGAAAAGGAAAGAAAGAAGAGACATGCAGCCAGACGAGGGGTTAGTGAGAGAAGATGAGACAGAGAACAGGATGAGAATGAAATAAGGAAAGGCAAGGACAGGCAAGGACAGGCTAGGCTGCAGGACATTTTTTTGCTTTATAGTCTCTAGCACATTCGTCTTCAGATGAGGAGGAAAGCCAGAAGACCGTATGGATTAGGCCCAAGCCTAGACCCCAGCTACTTGAGACACTTAGACTAAGCCAAAAATACGAAGATCTCTACATAAGGTTGGTTTTTATACTGTATTCCACAATCTGCTGGCAGTACAAAAAAATAAGCTGCAGATCTCCTTAGGCTGAGTCATGGTGCTTTGGTGCAGGAACCATGCATATCATGGGAATATTTCACTATTTCTGCTCTGGTTTTCAGTGTATTACACCAAAACACCCACCTGATGACATCCTTTCAAGAGCAAAGGCAGCAGTTTGCAGAATTCCGCTTCTTTGGGGAACTGAGAAATTGCTGAGCTGACACCAAGTCCTGCAGTGTCCCTGTCACCTGGAGAGTCACCGCATCATCGCCACGGTAGCGGGCATTGTGAAAAAGGTTCTTTGTCAGATGGGTGTGGCAGCCAGGGGCCCACTAGGGGATGGGGAGCCTGCCAGCCCCGAGCCTGTCACTGCCTGCTGTCCCTGCTGTCACCAGCCAGGCCTCTTAAAATTGGTCAAACCATGCCCAGACTTGGGGCCAATTTGGCCCAAAGTCTTGAAAAGACAAGTCGGGAAGAAAGATACGGGACAGAGGGAGAAAGCGAAGGGAGCAGGAGAAAGGGAAGGAAGAATGGAAAGCCCGAATTAAGAGGGAAATCAGCAGCCCACTTGACGTGCATGTACACTAATGCATGCAGTATGGGCAACTAACAGGAGAAGCTGGAAGCCATCGTGTAGCAGGAAAGCTATGACATAGTTGCCATCACAGAAACATGGTGGGATGACTCATGTGACTGGAGTGCTGCTATGTGTGGCTACAAGCTCTTCAGAAAAGATAGGTAGGGTAGGAGAGGTGGAGGGGTGGCTTTATATGTTAGAGAGTCACTCGACTCTGTTAAACTTGAGGTCAGTATGCAGGTTTGAGTTCCTGTGGAGCAGAATCAGGGGGAAGTCCAACAAGGCTGACATCCTCGTGGGTGTCTGTTATAGACCGCGCAACCAGGACAATGAAGGAGATGAATTATTCTACAAGCAGCTGGCAGATGTCTCAAAATCGATGGCCCTTGTTCTTGTGGGTGACTTTAACCTGCCGGATATCTGCTGGGAGGTCAATACTGCACAGAAGAGGCAGTCTAGGAAGTTCCTAGAGTGTATAGAGGACAATTTCCTTCATCAGCTGGTAAATGAGCCCACCAGGGGCAAGACCCCGCTAGACCTACTGTTTACAAACAGAGAAGGGCTGGTGGGAGATGTAGTGGTTG
The DNA here is from genome assembly GCF_036013475.1 of Columba livia. Lineage (NCBI taxonomy): Eukaryota > Metazoa > Chordata > Aves > Columbiformes > Columbidae > Columba > Columba livia. The sequence goes on along the minus strand of NW_027043009.1, from coordinate 779,074 downwards.
GAGGCCGCCTGGGGCATAGCAACCATGAAATAATAGAATTTTCAGTACTCAGAGATGCAGGGAGAACCATTAACAAAAACTCTATGCTGGACTTCCCGAGGGCAGATTTTTGCCTATTCAGAAGTCTAGTTCAGAGCATACCCTGGGAAACAATGCTTAAAAACAAGGGGGCCCAGGAGGGTTGGACATGCTTCAAGCAGGTGGTTTTGAGTGCACAGGAACAGGCTATACCAGTGTGCCGAAAGGCTAGCCGGCGGGGAAGACAACCGGCTTGGCTAAACAGGGAGATTCTGAATGAAATCAGAAATAAAAAGAGACTTTACCGACTGTGGAAAAAAGGCCTGGCTACTTATGAAGGATTTATGGAAATAGCTAGATCATGCAGAAAAAAGATCAGGGAAACAAAAGTGCAATTTGAAGTTAACTTGGCCAATTCTGTCAGGGATAATAAAAAGTCCTTCTTCAAATATGTTAATAACAAAAGGAGGGGCAAGGAAAACCTCCATTCTCTGTTGGACTCTGAAGGAAATATAGTTAACAAAGATGAGGAGAAAGCTGAGGTACTTAATACCTACTTTGCCTCAGTTTTTACCAGTGAGACAGGTGGCCCTCAGGACAACTCATCTCTGGAGGTGGTTGACAGAGATAGGAAGCCAAATAGGCCCCTTGTATTCCAGGAGGAAATAGTTGGTGATTTACTGAGCCATCTGGATCCTCACAAGTCTATGGGACCAGATGGGATCCATCCTAGGGTGATGAGGGAGCTAGCAGAAGAACTTGCCAAGCCGCTCTCCATAATCTTCCAACAGTCCTGGCTCACTGGGGAGGTCCCATATGATTGAAAATTGGCCAATGTTACCCCAGTCCACAAAAAGGGCTGCAGAGCTGACCCTGGCAACTACAGGCCTGTCAGTCTGACCTCGGTGCCTGGCAGGGTTATGGAGCAGATCATCCTGAGTGGAATCACACAGCACCTTCAGGATGGACAAGGGATCAGACCCAGCCAGCATGGGTTTAGGAGGGGCAGGTCCTGTCTGACCAGCCTGATCTCCTTTTATAATCAGGTGACCCAGCTGGTGGATGAGGGGAAAGCCATGGATGTGGTCTATCTGGACTTCAGCAAGGTCTTTGACACTGTCTCCCATAATATACTCTTGCAAAAGCTGGTAGCCCATGGCTTGGACAAGTGCACTCTACGCTGGGTTAAGAACTGGCTGGAGGGCCGGGCCCAGAGAGTGCTGGTGAACGGGGCTGCATCCAGCTGGCGGCCAGTCACTAGTGGTGTTCCCCAGGGGTCAGTGTTGGGTCCAGTCCTGTTTAACATCTTTATTGATGATTTAGATGAGGGGATTGAGACCATCATCAGCAAATTTGCTGATGACACCAAGTTGGGAGGGAGTGTCGTCCTACTGGAAGGCAGGAGGGCTCTGCAGAGGGATCTGGATAGACTGGAAAAATGGGCTGATTCCAATGGGATGAAGTTCAATAAGGCCAAGTGCCGGGTGCTGCACTTTGGTCACAACAACCCCCTGCAGCACTACAGGCTGGGCACAGAGTGGCTGGAGAGCAGTCAGACAGAAAGGGACCTGGGGGTACTAATTGACAGGAAGCTCAACATGAGCCAACAGTGTGCCCAGGTGGCCAAGAAGGCCAACGGTATCCTGTCCTGTATCAAAAATAGCGTGGTCAGCAGGACAAGGGAAGTGATCCTTCCCCTGTACTCTGCATCGGTGAGGCCACATCTGGAGTATTGTGTTCAGTTCTGGGCCTCTCAGTTCAGGAAAGACATTGAAGTGCTGGAGCGGGTCCAGAGAAGAGCAACACGACTGGTGAAGGGACTTGAACACAAGCCCTATGGGGAGAGGCTGAGGGAGCTGGGGTTGTTTAGTCTAGAGAAGAGGAGGCTTAGAGGTGACCTCATCACTCTCTATAACTACCTGAAGGGAAGTTATAGCCAGGTGGGGATTGGTCTCTTCTCCCAGGCAGTTAGCAATAGGACAAGGGGGCATGGGCTTAAACTCTACCAGGGGAAATTTAGACTGGATATCAGAAAGAAATTCTTTACAGAGAGAGTGGTCAGGCATTGGAATGGCCTGCCCAGGGAGGTAGTGGACTCGCCGTCCCTAGAGGTTTTTAAACTGAGATTGGACATGGCACTTAGTGCCATGATCTAGTAAACGGACTAGAGTTGGACCAAGAGTTGGACTTGATGATCGCTGAGGTCTTTTCTAACCCAGTCGATTCTGTGATTCTGTGATTCTGTGATTCTGTGATTATGTGATTCTGTGAATAAAAAGTAGTGTTGGGCTGCAGGAGAGAGATGGAGGAATTGCAGGAAAAGAGGCAGGGAGCAGGAGAGTGAGAGAAAAGGAAAGAAGAGACATGCAGCCAGACGAGGGGTTAGTGAGAGAGGATGGGACAGAGAAAAGGATGAGAAGGAAATAAGGCAAGACAAGGACAGGCAAGGCAAGGCAAGGCTGAAGGAGATTTTTTTGCTTTATAGTTTCTAGCACATTCGTCTTCAGACTAGGAGGAAAGCCAGAAGACCGTATGGATTAGGCCCAAGCAAAAACCCCAGCTACTTGAGACACTTAGACTAAGCCTAAAATATGCAGATCTCTCCATAAGGATGGTTTTTATACTGTACTTCCACAATCTGCTGGCAGTACAAAAAATAAGCTGCAGATCTCCTTAGGCTGAGTCATGGTGCTTTGGTGCAGGGACCATGCATATCATGGGAATATTTCACCATTTCTGCTCTGGCTTTCAGTGTATGACACCAAAACACCCACCTGATGACATCCTTTCAAGATCAAAGGCAGCAATTTGCAGAATTCTGCTTCTTTGGGGAAGTGAGAAATTGCTGAGCTGCCACCAAGTCCTGCAGTGTCCCTGTCACCTGGAGAGTCATCGCATCCTCGCCACGGTAGCGGGCATTGTGAAAAAGGTTCTTTGTCAGATGGGTGTGGCAGCCAGGCGCCCCCTAGGGGATGGGGAGCCTGCCAGCCCCGGGCCTGTCACTGCCTGCTGTCCCTGCTGTCACCAGCCAGGCCTCTGAAAATTGGTCAAACCATGCCCAGTCTTGGGGCCTGTTTGGCCCAAAGTCTTGAAAAGACAAGTCGGGAAGAAAGATATGGGACAGAGGGAGAAAGCGAAGGGAGCAGGAGAAAGGGAAGGAAGAATAATAAGCAGTGTTGGGCTGCAGGAGTGAGATGGAGGAATTGCAGGAAAAGAGGCAGGAAACAGGAGAGTGAGAGAAAAGGAAAGAAGAGACATGCAGCCAGACGAGGGGTTAGTGAGAGTGGATGGGACAGAGAACAGGATGAGAAAGAAATAAGGCAAGACCAGGACAGGCAAGAACAGGCAAAGCAAGGCTAGGCTGCAGGACATGTTTTTGCTTTATAGTTTCCAGCACATTCGTCTTCAGACTAGGATTAAGACCATAAGACCGAAAGGATTAGGCCCAATTAAAAACCCCCGCTACTTGAGATACTTATACTAAGCCTAAAATACGCAGATCTCTCCATAAGGATGGTTTTTATACTGTGCTTCCACAATCTGCTGGCAGTACAAAAAAATAAGCTGCAGATCTCCTTAGGCTGAGTCATGGTGCTTTGGTGCAGGGACCATGCATATCATGGGAATATTTCACCATTTCTGCTCTGGTTTTCAGTGTATGACACCAAAAAACCCACCTGATGATATCCTTTCAAGAGCAAAGGCAGCAATTTGCAGAATTCCGCTTCTTTGGGGAAGTGAGAAATTGCTGAGCTGACACCAAGTCCTGCAGTGTCCCTGTCGCCTGCAGAGTCACCGCATCCTCGCCACGGTAGCGGGCATTGTGACAAAGGTGCTATGTCAGGAGGGTTTGGCAGCCAGGCGCCCCCTAGGGGATGGGGAGCCTGCCAGCCCTGGGCCTGTCACTGCCTGCTGTCCCTTCTGTCACCAGGCAGGCCTCTGAAAATTGATCAAACCATGCCCAGACTTGGGGCCAATATGGCCCAGAGTCTTGAAAAGACAAGTCGGGAAGAAAGATATGGGACAGAGGGAGAAAGCGAAGGGAGCAGGAGAAAGGGAAGGAAGAATAAAAAGTAGTGTTGGGCTGCAGGAGTGAGATGGAGGAATTGCCATTAAAGAGGCAGGAAGCAGGAGAGTGAGAGAAAAGGAAAGAAGAGACATGCAGCCAGACGAGGGGTTAGTGAGAGAGGGTGAGAGAGAGAACAGGATGAGAAGGAAATAAGGCAAGGCAAGGACAGGCAAGGACAGGCAAGGACAGGCTAGGCTGCAGGACATTTTTTCGCTTTATAGTTTCTAGCACATTCGTCTTCAGACTAGGAGTAAGGCCATAAGACCGTGTGGATGAGGCCCAAGCAAAAACCCCAGCTACTTGAGACACTTAGACTAAGCCTAAAATACGCAGATCTCTCCATAAGGATGGTTTTTATACTGTGCTTCCACAATCTGCTGGCAGTACAAAAAAATAAGCTGCAGATCTCCTTAGGCTGAGTCATGGTGCTTTGGTGCAGGAACCATGCATATCATGGGAATATTTCACTATTTCTGCTCTGGTTTTCAGTGTATTACACCAAAACACCCACCTGATGACATCCTTTCAAGAGCAAAGGCAGCAGTTTGCAGAATTCCGCTTCTTTGGGGAACTGAGAAATTGCTGAGCTGACACCAAGTCCTGCAGTGTCCCTGTCACCTGGAGAGTCACCGCATCATCGCCACGGTAGCGGGCATTGTGAAAAAGGTTCTTTGTCAGATGGGTGTGGCAGCCAGGCGCCCCCTAGGGGATGGGGAGCCTGCCAGCCCCGAGCCTGTCACTGCCTGCTGTCCCTGCTGTCACCAGCCAGGCCTCTTAAAATTGGTCAAACCATGCCCAGACTTGGGGCCAATTTGGCCCAAAGTCTTGAAAAGACAAGTCGGGAAGAAAGATACGGGACAGAGGGAGAAAGCGAAGGGAGCAGGAGAAAGGGAAGGAAGAATGGAAAGCCCGAATTAAGAGGGAAATCAGCAGCCCACTTGACGTGCATGTACACTAATGCATGCAGTATGGGCAACTAACAGGAGAAGCTGGAAGCCATCGTGTAGCAGGAAAGCTATGACATAGTTGCCATCACAGAAACATGGTGGGATGACTCATGTGACTGGAGTGCTGCTATGTGTGGCTACAAGCTCTTCAGAAAAGATAGGTAGGGTAGGAGAGGTGGAGGGGTGGCTTTATATGTTAGAGAGTCACTCGACTCTGTTAAACTTGAGGTCAGTATGCAGGTTTGAGTTCCTGTGGAGCAGAATCAGGGGGAAGTCCAACAAGGCTGACATCCTCGTGGGTGTCTGTTTTAGACCGCGCAACCAGGACAATGAAGGAGATGAATTATTCTACAAGCAGCTGGCAGATGTCTCAAAATCGATGGCCCTTGTTCTTGTGGGTGACTTTAACCTGCCGGATATCTGCTGGGAGGTCAATACTGCACAGAAGAGGCAGTCTAGGAAGTTCCTAGAGTGTATAGAGGACAATTTCCTTCATCAGCTGGTAAATGAGCCCACCAGGGGCAAGACCCCGCTAGACCTACTGTTTACAAACAGAGAAGGGCTGGTGGGAGATGTAGTGGTTGGAGGCCGCCTGGGGCATAGCAACCATGAAATAATAGAATTTTCAGTACTCAGAGATGCAGGGAGAACCATTAACAAAAACTCTATGCTGGACTTCCCGAGGGCAGATTTTTGCCTATTCAGAAGTCTAGTTCAGAGCATACCCTGGGAAACAATGCTTAAAAACAAGGGGGCCCAGGAGGGTTGGACATGCTTCAAGCAGGTGGTTTTGAGTGCACAGGAACAGGCTATACCAGTGTGCCGAAAGGCTAGCCGGCGGGGAAGACAACCGGCTTGGCTAAACAGGGAGATTCTGAATGAAATCAGAAATAAAAAGAGACTTTACCGACTGTGGAAAAAAGGCCTGGCTACTTATGAAGGATTTATGGAAATAGCTAGATCATGCAGAAAAAAGATCAGGGAAACAAAAGTGCAATTTGAAGTTAACTTGGCCAATTCTGTCAGGGATAATAAAAAGTCCTTCTTCAAATATGTTAATAACAAAAGGAGGGGCAAGGAAAACCTCCATTCTCTGTTGGACTCTGAAGGAAATATAGTTAACAAAGATGAGGAGAAAGCTGAGGTACTTAATACCTACTTTGCCTCAGTTTTTACCAGTGAGACAGGTGGCCCTCAGGACAACTCATCTCTGGAGGTGGTTGACAGAGATAGGAAGCCAAATAGGCCCCTTGTATTCCAGGAGGAAATAGTTGGTGATTTACTGAGCCATCTGGATCCTCACAAGTCTATGGGACCAGATGGGATCCATCCTAGGGTGATGAGGGAGCTAGCAGAAGAACTTGCCAAGCCGCTCTCCATAATCTTCCAACAGTCCTGGCTCACTGGGGAGGTCCCATATGATTGAAAATTGGCCAATGTTACCCCAGTCCACAAAAAGGGCTGCAGAGCTGACCCTGGCAACTACAGGCCTGTCAGTCTGACCTCGGTGCCTGGCAGGGTTATGGAGCAGATCATCCTGAGTGGAATCACACAGCACCTTCAGGATGGACAAGGGATCAGACCCAGCCAGCATGGGTTTAGGAGGGGCAGGTCCTGTCTGACCAGCCTGATCTCCTTTTATAATCAGGTGACCCAGCTGGTGGATGAGGGGAAAGCCATGGATGTGGTCTATCTGGACTTCAGCAAGGTCTTTGACACTGTCTCCCATAATATACTCTTGCAAAAGCTGGTAGCCCATGGCTTGGACAAGTGCACTCTACGCTGGGTTAAGAACTGGCTGGAGGGCCGGGCCCAGAGAGTGCTGGTGAACGGGGCTGCATCCAGCTGGCGGCCAGTCACTAGTGGTGTTCCCCAGGGGTCAGTGTTGGGTCCAGTCCTGTTTAACATCTTTATTGATGACTTAGATGAGGGGATTGAGACCATCATCAGCAAATTTGCTCATGACACCAAGTTGGGAGGGAGTGTCGACCTACTGGAAGGCAGGAGGGCTCTGCAGAGGGATCTGGATAGACTGGAAAAATGGGCTGATTCCAATGGGATGAAGTTCAATAAGGCCAAGTGCCGGGTGCTGCACTTTGGTCACAACAACCCCCTGCAGCACTACAGGCTGGGCACAGAGTGGCTGGAGAGCAGTCAGACAGAAAGGGACCTGGGGGTACTAATTGACAGGAAGCTCAACATGAGCCAACAGTGTGCCCAGGTGGCCAAGAAGGCCAACGGTATCCTGTCCTGTATCAAAAATAGCGTGGTCAGCAGGACAAGGGAAGTGATCCTTCCCCTGTACTCTGCATCGGTGAGGCCACATCTGGAGTATTGTGTTCAGTTCTGGGCCTCTCAGTTCAGGAAAGACATTGAAGTGCTGGAGCGGGTCCAGAGAAGAGCAACACGACTGGTGAAGGGACTTGAACACAAGCCCTATGGGGAGAGGCTGAGGGAGCTGGGGTTGTTTAGTCTAGAGAAGAGGAGGCTTAGAGGTGACCTCATCACTCTCTATAACTACCTGAAGGGAAGTTATAGCCAGGTGGGGATTGGTCTCTTCTCCCAGGCAGTTAGCAATAGGACAAGGGGGCATGGGCTTAAACTCTACCAGGGGAAATTTAGACTGGATATCAGAAAGAAATTCTTTACAGAGAGAGTGGTCAGGCATTGGAATGGCCTGCCCAGGGAGGTAGTGGACTCGCCGTCCCTAGAGGTTTTTAAACTGAGATTGGACATGGAACTTAGTGCCATGATCTAGTAAACGGACTAGAGTTGGACCAAGAGTTGGACTTGATGATCGCTGAGGTCTTTTCTAACCCAGTCGATTCTGTGATTCTGTTATTCTGTGATTATGTGATTCTGTGAATAAAAAGTAGTGTTGGGCTGCAGGAGAGAGATGGAGGAATTGCAGGAAAAGAGGCAGGGAGCAGGAGAGTGAGAGAAAAGGAAAGAAGAGACATGCAGCCAGACGAGGGGTTAGTGAGAGAGGATGGGACAGAGAAAAGGATGAGAAGGAAATAAGGCAAGACAAGGACAGGCAAGGCAAGGCAAGGCTGCAGGACATTTTTTTGCTTTATAGTTTCTAGCACATTCGTCTTCAGACCAAGAGTAAGGCCATAAGACCGTATGGATTAGGCCCAAGCAAAAACCCCAGCTACTTGAGACACTTAGACTAAGCCTAAAATATGCAGATCTCTCCATAAGGATGGTTTTTATACTGTACTTCCACAATCTGCTGGCAGTACAAAAAATAAGCTGCAGATCTCCTTAGGCTGAGTCATGGTGCTTTGGTGCAGGGACCATGCATATCATGGGAATATTTCACTATTTCTGCTCTGGTTTTCAGTGTATGACACCAAAACACCCACCTGATGACATCCTTTCAAGAGCAAAGGCAGCAATTTGCAGAATTCCGCTTCTTTGGGGAAGTGAGAAATTGCTGAGCTGTCACCAAGTCCTGCAGTGTCCCTGTCACCTGGAGAGTCACAGCATCATCGCCACGGTAGCGGGCATTGTGAAAAAGGTTCTTTGTCAGATGGGTTTGGCAGCCAGGCGCCCCCTAGGGGATGGGGAGCCTGCCAGCCCCGGGCCTGTCACTGCCTGCTGTCCCTGCTGTCACCAGCCAGGCCTCTGAAAATTGGTCAAACCATGCCCAGTCTTGGGGCCAATTTGGCCCAAAGTCTTGAAAAGACAAGTCGGGAAGAAAGATATGGGACAGAGGGAGAAAGCGAAGGGAGCAGGAGAAAGGGAAGGAAGAATAATAAGCAGTGTTGGGCTGCAGGAGTGAGATGGAGGAATTGCAGGAAAAGAGGCAGGAAGCAGGAGACTGAGAAAAAAGGAAAGACGAGACATGCAGCCAGCCGAAGGGTTAGTGAGAGAGGATGGGACAGAGAACAGGATGAGAAGGAATAAGGCAAGGCAAGGACCGGCAAGGACAGGCAAAGCAAGGCTAGGCTGCAGGACATTTTTTCGCTTTATAGTTTCTAGCACATTCGTCTTCAGACTAGGAGTAAGGCCATAAGACCGTATGGATTAGGCCCAAGCAAATACCCCAGCTACTTGAGACACTAAGACTAAGCCTAAAATACGCTGATTTCTCCATAAGGATGGTTTTTCTACTGTGCTTCCACAATCTGCTGGCAGTACAAAAAAATAAGCTGCAGATCTCCTTAGGCTGAGTCATGGTGCTTTGGTACAGGGACCATGCATATCATGGGAATATTTCACCATATCTGCTCTGGTTTTCAGAGTATGACACCAAAACACTCACCTTATGATATCCTTTCAAGAGCAAAGGCAGCAATTTGCAGAATTCCGCTTCTTTGGGGAAGTGAGAAATTGCTGAGCTGCCACCAAGTCCTGCAGTGTCCCTGTCACCTGCAGAGTCACCACATACTCGCCACGGTAGCGGGCATTGTGACAAAGGTTCTATGTCAGCTGGGTGTGGCAGCCAGGCGCCCCCTAGGGGATGGGGAGCCTGTCAGCCCCGGGCCTGTCACTGCCTGTTGTCCCTGCTGTCACCAGCCAGGCCTCTGAAAATTGGTCAAACCATGCCCAGACGTGGGGCCAATTTGTCCCAAAGTCTTGAAAAGACAAGTCGGGAAGAAAGATATGGGACAGAGGGAGAAAGCGAAGGGAGCAGGAGAAAGGGAAGGAAGAATAAAAAGTAGTGTTGGGCTGCAGGAGTGAGATGGAGGAATTGCCATTAAAGAGGCAGGAAGCAGGAGAGTGAGAGAAAAGGATAGACGAGACTTGCAGCCAGACGAGGGGTTAGTGAGAGAGGATGGGACAGAGAACAGGATGAGAAGGAAATAAGGCAAGGCAAGGACAGGCAAGGACAGGCAAAGCAAGGCTAGGCTGCAGGACATTTTTTCGCTTTATAGTTTCTAGCACATTCTTCTTCAGACTAGGAGTAAGGCCATAAGACCGTATGGATTAGGCCCAAGCAAATACCCCAGCTACTTGAGACACTAAGACTAAGCCTAAAATACGCTGATTTCTCCATAAGGATGGTTTTTCTACTGTGCTTCCACAATCTGCTGGCAGTACAAAAAAATAAGCTGCAGATCTCCTTAGGCTGAGTCATGGTGCTTTGGTACAGGGACCATGCATATCATGGGAATATTTCAACATTTCTGCTCTGGTTTTCAGAGTATGACACCAAAACACTCACCTGATGATATCCTTTCCAGAGCAAAGGCAGCAATTTGCAGAATTCCGCTTCTTTGGGGAAGTGAGAAATTGCTGAACTGCCACCAAGTCCTGCAGTGTCCCTGTCACCTGCAGAGTCACCACATACTCGCCACGGTAGCGGGCATTGTGACAAAGGTTCTATGTCAGCTGGGTGTGGCAGCCAGGCGCCCCCTAGGGGATGGGGAGCCTGCCAGCCCCGGGCCTGTCACTGCCTGCTGTCCCTGCTGTCACCAGCCAGGCCTCTGAAAATTGGTCAAACCATGCCCAGACTTGGGGCCAATATGCCCCAAAGTCTTGAAAAGACAAGTCGGGAAGAAAGATATGGGACAGAGGGAGAAAGCGAAGGGAGCAGGAGAAAGGGAAGGAAGAATAAAAAGTAGTGTTGGGCTTCAGGAGTGAGATGGAGGAATTGCAGGAAAAGAGGCAGGAAGCAGGAGACTGAGAGAAAAGGAAAGACGAGACATGCAGCCAGACGAGGGGTTAGTGAGAGAGGATGGGACAGAGAACAGGATGAGAAGGAAATAAGGCAAGGCAAGGACAGGCAAGGACAGGCAAAGCAAGGCTAGGCTGCAGGACATTTTTTCGCTTTATAGTTTTTAGCACATTCGTCTTCAGACTAGGAGTAAGGCCATAAGACCGTATGGAGTAGGCCCAAGCAAAAACCCCAGCTACTTGAGACACTAAGACTAAGCCTAAAATACGCAGATCTCTCCATAAGGATGGTTTTTATACTGTGCTTCCACAATCTGCTGGCAGTACAAAAAAATAAGCTGCAGATCTCCTTAGGCTGAGTCATGGTGCTTTGGTTCAGGGACCATGCATATCATGGGAATATTTCAACATTTCTGCTCTGGTTGTCAGAGTATGACACCAAAACACCCACCTGATGATATCCTTTCAAGAGCAAAGGCAGCAATTTGCAGAATTCCGCTTCTTTTGGGAAGTGAGAAATTGCTGAGCTGACACCAAGTCCTGCAGTGTCCCTGTCACCTGCAGAGTCACCACATGCTCGCCACGGTAGCGGGCATTGTGACAAAGGTTCTATGTCAGCTGGGTGTGGCAGCCAGGCTCCCGCTAGGGGATGGGGAGCCTGTCAGCCCCGGGCCTGTCACTGCCTGCTGTCCCTGTTGTCACCAGCCAGGCCTCTGAAAATTGGTCAAACCATGCCCAGACTTGGGGCCAATTTGGCCCAAAGTCTTGAAAAGACAAGTCGGGAAGAAAGATATGGGACAGAGGGAGAAAGCGAAGGGAGCAGGAGAAAGGGAAGGAAGAAAAAAAAGTAGTGTTGGGCTTCAGAAGTGAGATGGAGGAATTGCCATTAAAGAGGCAGGAAGCAGGAGAGTGAGAGAAAAGGAAAGTAGAGACATGCAGCCAGACGAGGGGTTAGTGAGAGAGGATGGGACAGAGAACAGGATGAGAAGGAAATAAGGCAAGGCAAGGACAGGCAAGGACAGGCAAAGCAAGGCTAGGCTGCAGGACATTTTTTCGCTTTATAGTTTCTAGCACATTCGTCTTCAGACTAGGAGTAAGGCCATAAGACCGTATGGAATAGGCCCAAGCAAAAACCCCACCTCCTTGACACACTAAGACTAAGCCTAAAATACGCAGATCTCTCCATAAGGATGGTTTTTATACTGTCCTTCCACAATCTGCTGGCAGTACAAAAAAATAAGCTGCAGATCTCCTTAGGCTGAGTCATGGTGCTTTGGTGCAGGGACCATGCATATCATGGGAATATTTCACCATTTCTGCTCTGGTTTTCAGAATATGACACCATTACACCCACCTGATGATATCCTTTCAAGAGCAAAGGCAGCAATTTGCAGAATTCCGCTTCTTTGGGGAAGTGAGAAATTGCTGAGCTGCCACCAAGTCCTGCAGTGTCCCTTTCACCTGCAGAGTCACCACATACTCGCCACGGTAGCGGGCATTGTGACAAAGGTGCTATGTCAGCTGGGTGTGGCAGCCAGGCGCCCCCTAGGGGATGGGGAGCCTGTTAGCCCCGGGCCTGTCACTGCCTGCTGTCCCTGCGGTCACCAGCCAGGCCTCTAAAAATTGGTCAAACCATGCCCAGACTTGGGGCCAATTTGCCCCAAAGTCTTGAAAAGACAAGTCGTGAAGAAAGATATTGGATAGAGGGAGAAAGCGAAGGGAGCAGGAAAAAGGGAAGGAAGAATAAAAAGTAGTGTTGGGCTACAGGAGTGAGATGGAGGATATGCAGGAAAAGAGGCAGTAAGCAGGAGAGTGAGAGAAAAGGAAAGTAGAGACATGGAGCCAGACGAGGGGTTAGTGAGAGAGGATGGGACAGAAAACAGGATGAGAAGGAAATAAGGCAAGGCAAGGACAGGCAAGGACAGGCAAAGCAAGGCTAGGCTGCAGGACATTTTTTCGCTTTATAGTTTCTAGCACATTCGTCTTCAGACTAGGAGTAAGGCCATAAGACCGTATGGATTAGGCCCAAGCAAAAACCCCACCTACTTGACACACTAAGACTAAGCCTAAAATACGCAGATCTCTCCATAAGGATGGTTTTTATACTGTGCTTCCACAATCTGCTGGCAGTACAAAAAAATAAGCTGCAGATCTCCTTAGGCTGAGTCATGGTGCTTTGGTGCAGGGACCATGCATATCATGGGAATAGTTCACCATTTCTGCTCTGGTTTTCAGAGTATGACACCAAAACACCCACCTGATGATATCATTTCAAGAGCAAAGGCAGCAATTTGCAGAATTCCGCTTCTTTGGGGAAGTGAGAAATTGCTGAGCTGACACCAAGTCCTGCAGTGTCCCTGTCACCTGCAGAGTCACCACATACTCGCCACGGTAGCGGGCATTGTGACAAAGGTTCTATGTCAGCTGGGTGTGGCAGCCAGGCGCCCCCTAGGGGATGGGGAGCCTGTCAGCCCCGGGCCTGTCACTGCCTGCTGTCCCTGCTGTCACCAGCCAGGCCTCTGAAAATTGGTCAAACCATGCCCAGACTTGGGGCGAATTTGGCCCAAAGTCTTGAAAAGACAAGTCGGGAAGAAAGATGTGGGACAGAGGGAGAAAGCGAAGGGAGCAGGAGAAAGGGAAGGAAGAAAAAAAAGTAGTGTTGGGCTTCAGGAGTGAGAGGGAGGAATTGCAGGAAAAGAGGCAGGAAGCAGGAGAGTGAGAGAAAAGGAAAGTAGAGACATGCAGCCAGACGAGGGGTTAGTGAGGGAGGATGGAACAGAAAACAGGATGAGAAGGAAATAAGGCAAGGCAAGGACAGGCAAGGACAGGCAAAGCAAGGCTAGGCTGCAGGACATTTTTTCGCTTTATAGTTTCTAGCACATTCGTCTTCAGACTAGGAGTAAGGCCATAAGACCGTATGGATTAGGCCCAAGCAAAAACCCCAGCTACTTGAGACACTAAGACTAAGCCTAAAATACGCAGATCTCTCCATAAGGATGGTTTTTATACTGTGCTTCCACAATCTGCTGGCAGTACAAAAAAATAAGCTGCAGATCTCCTTAGGCTGAGTCATGGTGCTTTGGTGCAGGGACCATGCATATCATGGGAATAGTTCACCATTTCTGCTCTGGTTCTCAGAGTATGACACCAAAACACCCACCTGATGATATCCTTTCAAGAGCAAAGGCAGCAATTTGCAGAATTCCGCTTCTTTGGGGAAGTGAGAAATTGCTGAGCTGACACCAAGTCCTGCAGTGTCCCTGTCACCTGCAGAGTCACCACATACTCGCCACGGGAGCGGGCATTGTGATAAAGGTTCTATGTCACCTGGGTGTGGCAGCCAGGCGCCCCCTAGGGGATGGGGAGCCTGTCAGCCCCGGGCCTGTCACTGCCTGCTGTCCCTGCTGTCACCAGCCAGGCCTCTGAAAATTGGTCAAACCATGCCCAGACTTGGGGCCAATTTGCCCCAAAGTCTTGAAAAGACAAGTCGGGAAGAAACATATGGGACAGAGGGAGAAAGCGAAGGGAGCAGGAGAAAGGGAAGGAAGAATAAAAAGTAGTGTTGGGCTGCAGGAGTGAGAGGGAGGAATTGCAGGAAAAGAGGCAGGAAGCAGGAGAGTGAGAGAAAAGGAAAGTAGAGACATGCAGCCAGACGAGGGGTTAGTGAGGGAGGATGGGACAGAGAACAGGATGAGAAGGAAATAAGGCAAGGCAAGGACAGGCAAGGACAGGCAAAGCAAGGCTAGGCTGCAGGACATTTTTTCGCTTTATAGTTTCTAGCACATTCGTCTTCAGACTAGGAGTAAGGCCATAAGACCGTATGGATTAGGCCCAAGCAAAAACCCCAGCTACTTGAGACACTAAGACTAAGCCTAAAATACGCAGATCTCTCCATAAGGATGGTTTTTATACTGTGCTTCCACAATCTGCTGGCAGTACAAAAAAATAAGCTGCAGATCTCCTTAGGCTGAGTCATGGTGCTTTGGTGCAGGGACCATGCATATCATGGGAATAGTTCACCATTTCTGCTCTGGTTCTCAGAGTATGACACCAAAACACCCACCTGATGATATCCTTTCAAGAGCAAAGGCAGCAATTTGCAGAATTCCGCTTCTTTGGGGAAGTGAGAAATTGCTGAGCTGACACCAAGTCCTGCAGTGTCCCTGTCACCTGCAGAGTCACCACATACTCGCCACGGTAGCGGGCATTGTGACAAAGGTTCTATGTCAGCTGGGTGTGGCAGCCAGGCGCCCGCTAGGGGATGGGGAGCCTGTCAGCCCCGGGCCTGTCACTGCCTGCTGTCCCTGCTGTCACCAGCCAGGCCTCTGAAAATTGGTCAAACCATGCCCAGACTTGGGGCCAATTTGCCCCAAAGTCTTGAAAAGACAAGTCGGGAAGAAACATATGGGACAGAGGGAGAAAGCGAAGGGAGCAGGAGAAAGGGAAGGAAGAATAAAAAGTAGTGTTGGGCTGCAGGAGTGAGAGGGAGGAATTGCAGGAAAAGAGGCAGGAAGCAGGAGAGTGAGAGAAAAGGAAAGTAGAGACATGCAGCCAGACGAGGGGTTAGTGAGGGAGGATGGGACAGAAAACAGGATGAGAAGGAAATAAGGCAAGGCAAGGACAGGCAAGGACAGGCAAAGCAAGGCTAGGCTGCAGGACATTTTTTCGCTTTATAGTTTTTAGCACATTCGTCTTCAGACTAGGAGTAAGGCCATAAGACCGTATGGATTAGGCCCAAGCAAAAACCCCACCTACTTGACACACTAAGACTAAGCCTAAAATACGCAGATCTCTCCATAAGGATGGTTTTTATACTGTGCTTCCACAATCTGCTGGCAGTACAAAAAAATAAGCTGCAGATCTCCTTAGGCTGAGTCATGGTGCTTTGGTGCAGGGACCATGCATATCATGGGAATAGTTCACCATTTCTGCTCTGGTTTTCAGAGTATGACACCAAAACACCCACCTGATGATATCCTTTCAAGAGCAAAGGCAGCAATTTGCAGAATTCCGCTTCTTTGGAGAAGTGAGAAATTGCTGAGCTGACACCAAGTCCTGCAGTGTCCCTGTCACCTGCAGAGTCACCACATACTCGCCACAGTAGCGGGCATTGTGACAAAGGTTCTATGTCAGCTGGGTGTGGCAGCCAGGCGCCCCCTAGGGGATGGGGAGCCTGTCAGCCCCGGGCCTGTCACTGCCTGCTGTCCCTGCTGTCACCAGCCAGGCCTCTGAAAATTGGTCAAACCATGCCCAGACTTGGGGCGAATTTGGCCCAAAGTCTTGAAAAGACAAGTCGGGAAGAAAGATGTGGGACAGAGGGAGAAAGCGAAGGGAGCAGGAGAAAGGGAAGGAAGAAAAAAAAGTAGTGTTGGGCTTCAGGAGTGAGAGGGAGGAATTGCAGGAAAAGAGGCAGGAAGCAGGAGAGTGAGAGAAAAGGAAAGTAGAGACATGCAGCCAGACGAGGGGTTAGTGAGGGAGGATGGAACAGAAAACAGGATGAGAAGGAAATAAGGCAAGGCAAGGACAGGCAAGGACAGGCAAAGCAAGGCTAGGCTGCAGGACATTTTTTCGCTTTATAGTTTCTAGCACATTCGTCTTCAGACTAGGAGTAAGGCCATAAGACCGTATGGATTAGGCCCAAGCAAAAACCCCAGCTACTTGAGACACTAAGACTAAGCCTAAAATACGCAGATCTCTCCATAAGGATGGTTTTTATACTGTGCTTCCACAATCTGCTGGCAGTACAAAAAAATAAGCTGCAGATCTCCTTAGGCTGAGTCATGGTGCTTTGGTGCAGGGACCATGCATATCATGGGAATAGTTCACCATTTCTGCTCTGGTTCTCAGAGTATGACACCAAAACACCCACCTGATGATATCCTTTCAAGAGCAAAGGCAGCAATTTGCAGAATTCCGCTTCTTTGGGGAAGTGAGAAATTGCTGAGCTGACACCAAGTCCTGCAGTGTCCCTGTCACCTGCAGAGTCACCACATACTCGCCACGGTAGCGGGCATTGTGACAAAGGTTCTATGTCACCTGGGTGTGGCAGCCAGGCGCCCCCTAGGGGATGGGGAGCCTGTCAGCCCCGGGCCTGTCACTGCCTGCTGTCCCTGCTGTCACCAGCCAGGCCTCTGAAAATTGGTCAAACCATGCCCAGACTTGGGGCCAATTTGCCCCAAAGTCTTGAAAAGACAAGTCGGGAAGAAACATATGGGACAGAGGGAGAAAGCGAAGGGAGCAGGAGAAAGGGAAGGAAGAATAAAAAGTAGTGTTGGGCTGCAGGAGTGAGAGGGAGGAATTGCAGGAAAAGAGGCAGGAAGCAGGAGAGTGAGAGAAAAGGAAAGTAGAGACATGCAGCCAGACGAGGGGTTAGTGAGGGAGGATGGAACAGAAAACAGGATGAGAAGGAAATAAGGCAAGGCAAGGACAGGCAAGGACAGGCAAAGCAAGGCTAGGCTGCAGGACATTTTTTCGCTTTATAGTTTCTAGCACATTCGTCTTCAGACTAGGAGTAAGGCCATAAGACCGTATGGATTAGGCCCAAGCAAAAACCCCAGCTACTTGAGACACTAAGACTAAGCCTAAAATACGCAGATCTCTCCATAAGGATGGTTTTTATACTGTGCTTCCACAATCTGCTGGCAGTACAAAAAAATAAGCTGCAGATCTCCTTAGGCTGAGTCATGGTGCTTTGGTGCAGGGACCATGCATATCATGGGAATAGTTCACCATTTCTGCTCTGGTTCTCAGAGTATGACACCAAAACACCCACCTGATGATATCCTTTCAAGAGCAAAGGCAGCAATTTGCAGAATTCCGCTTCTTTGGGGAAGTGAGAAATTGCTGAGCTGACACCAAGTCCTGCAGTGTCCCTGTCACCTGCAGAGTCACCACATACTCGCCACGGTAGCGGGCATTGTGACAAAGGTTCTATGTCACCTGGGTGTGGCAGCCAGGCGCCCCCTAGGGGATGGGGAGCCTGTCAGCCCCGGGCCTGTCACTGCCTGCTGTCCCTGCTGTCACCAGCCAGGCCTCTGAAAATTGGTCAAACCATGCCCAGACTTGGGGCCAATTTGCCCCAAAGTCTTGAAAAGACAAGTCGGGAAGAAACATATGGGACAGAGGGAGAAAGCGAAGGGAGCAGGAGAAAGGGAAGGAAGAATAAAAAGTAGTGTTGGGCTGCAGGAGTGAGAGGGAGGAATTGCAGGAAAAGAGGCAGGAAGCAGGAGAGTGAGAGAAAAGGAAAGTAGAGACATGCAGCCAGACGAGGGGTTAGTGAGGGAGGATGGGACAGAAAACAGGATGAGAAGGAAATAAGGCAAGGCAAGGACAGGCAAGGACAGGCAAAGCAAGGCTAGGCTGCAGGACATTTTTTCGCTTTATAGTTTCTAGCACATTCGTCTTCAGACTAGGAGTAAGGCCATAAGACCGTATGGATTAGGCCCAAGCAAAAACCCCAGCTACTTGAGACACTAAGACTAAGCCTAAAATACGCAGATCTCTCCATAAGGATGGTTTTTATACTGTGCTTCCACAATCTGCTGGCAGTACAAAAAAATAAGCTGCAGATCTCCTTAGGCTGAGTCATGGTGCTTTGGTGCAGGGACCATGCATATCATGGGAATAGTTCACCATTTCTGCTCTGGTTCTCAGAGTATGACACCAAAACACCCACCTGATGATATCCTTTCAAGAGCAAAGGCAGCAATTTGCAGAATTCCGCTTCTTTGGGGAAGTGAGAAATTGCTGAGCTGACACCAAGTCCTGCAGTGTCCCTGTCACCTGCAGAGTCACCACATACTCGCCACGGTAGCGGGCATTGTGACAAAGGTTCTATGTCACCTGGGTGTGGCAGCCAGGCGCCCCCTAGGGGATGGGGAGCCTGTCAGCCCCGGGCCTGTCACTGCCTGCTGTCCCTGCTGTCACCAGCCAGGCCTCTGAAAATTGGTCAAACCATGCCCAGACTTGGGGCCAATTTGCCCCAAAGTCTTGAAAAGACAAGTCGGGAAGAAAGATGTGGGACAGAGGGAGAAAGCGAAGGGAGCAGGAGAAAGGGAAGGAAGAAAAAAAAGTAGTGTTGGGCTTCAGGAGTGAGAGGGAGGAATTGCAGGAAAAGAGGCAGGAAGCAGGAGAGTGAGAGAAAAGGAAAGTAGAGACATGCAGCCAGACGAGGGGTTAGTGAGGGAGGATGGGACAGAGAACAGGATGAGAAGGAAATAAGGCAAGGCAAGGACAGGCAAGGACAGGCAAAGCAAGGCTAGGCTGCAGGACATTTTTTCGCTTTATAGTTTCTAGCACATTCGTCTTCAGACTAGGAGTAAGGCCATAAGACCGTATGGATTAGGCCCAAGCAAAAACCCCAGCTACTTGAGACACTAAGACTAAGCCTAAAATACGCAGATCTCTCCATAAGGATGGTTTTTATACTGTGCTTCCACAATCTGCTGGCAGTACAAAAAAATAAGCTGCAGATCTCCTTAGGCTGAGTCATGGTGCTTTGGTGCAGGGACCATGCATATCATGGGAATATTTCACCATTTCTGCTCTGGTTTTCAGAGTATGACACCAAAACACTCACCTGATGATATCCTTTCAAGAGCAAAGGCAGCAATTTGCAGAATTCCGCTTCTTTGGGGAAGTGAGAAATTGCTGAGCTGACACCAAGTCCTGCAGTGTCCCTGTCACCTGCAGAGTCACCACATACTCGCCACGGTAGCGGGCATTGTGACAAAGGTTCTATGTCAGCTGGGTGTGGCAGCCAGGCGCCCCCTAGGGGATGGGGAGCCTGTCAGCCCCGGGCCTGTCACTGCCTGCTGTCCCTGCTGTCACCAGCCAGGCCTCTGAAAATTGGTCAAACCATGCCCAGACTTGGGGCCAATTTGGCCCAAAGTCTTGAAAAGACAAGTCGGGAAGAAAGATATGGGACAGAGGGAGAAAGCGAAGGGAGCAGGAGAAAGGGAAGGAAGAATAAAAAGTAGTGTTGGGCTTCAGGAGTGAGATGGAGGAATTGCAGGAAAAGAGGCAGGAAGCAGGAGACTGAGAGAAAAGGAAAGTAGAGACATGCAGCCAGACGAGGGGTTAGTGAGAGAGGATGGGACAGAGAACAGGATGAGAAGGAAATAAGGCAAGGCAAGGACAGGCAAGGACAGGCAAAGCAAGGCTAGGCTGCAGGACATTTTTTCGCTTTATAGTTTCTAGCACATTCGTCTTCAGACTAGGAGTAAGGCCATAAGACCGTATGGATTAGGCCCAAGCAAAAACCCCACCTACTTGACACACTAAGACTAAGCCTAAAATACGCAGATCTCTCCATAAGGATGGTTTTTATACTGTGCTTCCACAATCTGCTGGCAGTACAAAAAAATAAGCTGCAGATCTCCTTAGGCTGAGTCATGGTGCTTTGGTGCAGGGACCATGCATATCATGGGAATAGTTCACCATTTCTGCTCTGGTTTTCAGAGTATGACACCAAAACACCCACCTGATGATATCATTTCAAGAGCAAAGGCAGCAATTTGCAGAATTCCGCTTCTTTGGGGAAGTGAGAAATTGCTGAGCTGACACCAAGTCCTGCAGTGTCCCTGTCACCTGCAGAGTCACCACATACTCGCCACGGTAGCGGGCATTGTGACAAAGGTTCTATGTCAGCTGGGTGTGGCAGCCAGGCGCCCCCTAGGGGATGGGGAGCCTGTTAGCCCCGGGCCTGTCACTGCCTGCTGTCCCTGCTGTCACCAGCCAGGCCTCTGAAAATTGGTCAAACCATGCCCAGACTTGGGGCGAATTTGGCCCAAAGTCTTGAAAAGACAAGTCGGGAAGAAAGATGTGGGACAGAGGGAGAAAGCGAAGGGAGCAGGAGAAAGGGAAGGAAGAAAAAAAAGTAGTGTTGGGCTTCAGGAGTGAGAGGGAGGAATTGCAGGAAAAGAGGCAGGAAGCAGGAGAGTGAGAGAAAAGGAAAGTAGAGACATGCAGCCAGACGAGGGGTTAGTGAGGGAGGATGGGACAGAGAACAGGATGAGAAGGAAATAAGGCAAGGCAAGGACAGGCAAGGACAGGCAAAGCAAGGCTAGGCTGCAGGACATTTTTTCGCTTTATAGTTTCTAGCACATTCGTCTTCAGACTAGGAGTAAGGCCATAAGACCGTATGGATTAGGCCCAAGCAAAAACCCCAGCTACTTGAGACACTAAGACTAAGCCTAAAATACGCAGATCTCTCCATAAGGATGGTTTTTATACTGTGCTTCCACAATCTGCTGGCAGTACAAAAAAATAAGCTGCAGATCTCCTTAGGCTGAGTCATGGTGCTTTGGTGCAGGGACCATGCATATCATGGGAATAGTTCACCATTTCTGCTCTGGTTCTCAGAGTATGACACCAAAACACCCACCTGATGATATCCTTTCAAGAGCAAAGGCAGCAATTTGCAGAATTCCGCTTCTTTGGGGAAGTGAGAAATTGCTGAGCTGACACCAAGTCCTGCAGTGTCCCTGTCACCTGCAGAGTCACCACATACTCGCCACGGTAGCGGGCATTGTGACAAAGGTTCTATGTCACCTGGGTGTGGCAGCCAGGCGCCCGCTAGGGGATGGGGAGCCTGTCAGCCCCGGGCCTGTCACTGCCTGCTGTCCCTGCTGTCACCAGCCAGGCCTCTGAAAATTGGTCAAACCATGCCCAGACTTGGGGCCAATTTGCCCCAAAGTCTTGAAAAGACAAGTCGGGAAGAAACATATGGGACAGAGGGAGAAAGCGAAGGGAGCAGGAGAAAGGGAAGGAAGAATAAAAAGTAGTGTTGGGCTGCAGGAGTGAGAGGGAGGAATTGCAGGAAAAGAGGCAGGAAGCAGGAGAGTGAGAGAAAAGGAAAGTAGAGACATGCAGCCAGACGAGGGGTTAGTGAGGGAGGATGGAACAGAAAACAGGATGAGAAGGAAATAAGGCAAGGCAAGGACAGGCAAGGACAGGCAAAGCAAGGCTAGGCTGCAGGACATTTTTTCGCTTTATAGTTTTTAGCACATTCGTCTTCAGACTAGGAGTAAGGCCATAAGACCGTATGGATTAGGCCCAAGCAAAAACCCCACCTACTTGACACACTAAGACTAAGCCTAAAATACGCAGATCTCTCCATAAGGATGGTTTTTATACTGTGCTTCCACAATCTGCTGGCAGTACAAAAAAATAAGCTGCAGATCTCCTTAGGCTGAGTCATGGTGCTTTGGTGCAGGGACCATGCATATCATGGGAATAGTTCACCATTTCTGCTCTGGTTTTCAGAGTATGACACCAAAACACCCACCTGATGATATCCTTTCAAGAGCAAAGGCAGCAATTTGCAGAATTCCGCTTCTTTGGGGAAGTGAGAAATTGCTGAGCTGACACCAAGTCCTGCAGTGTCCCTGTCACCTGCAGAGTCACCACATACTCGCCACAGTAGCGGGCATTGTGACAAAGGTTCTATGTCAGCTGGGTGTGGCAGCCAGGCGCCCCCTAGGGGATGGGGAGCCTGTCAGCCCCGGGCCTGTCACTGCCTGCTGTCCCTGCTGTCACCAGCCAGGCCTCTGAAAATTGGTCAAACCATGCCCAGACTTGGGGCGAATTTGGCCCAAAGTCTTGAAAAGACAAGTCGGGAAGAAAGATGTGGGACAGAGGGAGAAAGCGAAGGGAGCAGGAGAAAGGGAAGGAAGAAAAAAAAGTAGTGTTGGGCTTCAGGAGTGAGAGGGAGGAATTGCAGGAAAAGAGGCAGGAAGCAGGAGAGTGAGAGAAAAGGAAAGTAGAGACATGCAGCCAGACGAGGGGTTAGTGAGGGAGGATGGAACAGAAAACAGGATGAGAAGGAAATAAGGCAAGGCAAGGACAGGCAAGGACAGGCAAAGCAAGGCTAGGCTGCAGGACATTTTTTCGCTTTATAGTTTCTAGCACATTCGTCTTCAGACTAGGAGTAAGGCCATAAGACCGTATGGATTAGGCCCAAGCAAAAACCCCAGCTACTTGAGACACTAAGACTAAGCCTAAAATACGCAGATCTCTCCATAAGGATGGTTTTTATACTGTGCTTCCACAATCTGCTGGCAGTACAAAAAAATAAGCTGCAGATCTCCTTAGGCTGAGTCATGGTGCTTTGGTGCAGGGACCATGCATATCATGGGAATAGTTCACCATTTCTGCTCTGGTTCTCAGAGTATGACACCAAAACACCCACCTGATGATATCCTTTCAAGAGCAAAGGCAGCAATTTGCAGAATTCCGCTTCTTTGGGGAAGTGAGAAATTGCTGAGCTGACACCAAGTCCTGCAGTGTCCCTGTCACCTGCAGAGTCACCACATACTCGCCACGGTAGTGGGCATTGTGACAAAGGTTCTATGTCACCTGGGTGTGGCAGCCAGGCGCCCCCTAGGGGATGGGGAGCCTGTCAGCCCCGGGTCTGTCACTGCCTGCTGTCCCTGCTGTCACCAGCCAGGCCTCTGAAAATTGGTCAAACCATGCCCAGACTTGGGGCCAATTTGCCCCAAAGTCTTGAAAAGACAAGTCGGGAAGAAACATATGGGACAGAGGGAGAAAGCGAAGGGAGCAGGAGAAAGGGAAGGAAGAATAAAAAGTAGTGTTGGGCTGCAGGAGTGAGAGGGAGGAATTGCAGGAAAAGAGGCAGGAAGCAGGAGAGTGAGAGAAAAGGAAAGTAGAGACATGCAGCCAGACGAGGGGTTAGTGAGGGAGGATGGGACAGAGAACAGGATGAGAAGGAAATAAGGCAAGGCAAGGACAGGCAAGGACAGGCAAAGCAAGGCTAGGCTGCAGGACATTTTTTCGCTTTATAGTTTCTAGCACATTCGTCTTCAGACTAGGAGTAAGGCCATAAGACCGTATGGATTAGGCCCAAGCAAAAACCCCAGCTACTTGAGACACTAAGACTAAGCCTAAAATACGCAGATCTCTCCATAAGGATGGTTTTTATACTGTGCTTCCACAATCTGCTGGCAGTACAAAAAAATAAGCTGCAGATCTCCTTAGGCTGAGTCATGGTGCTTTGTTGCAGGGACCATGCATATCATGGGAATAGTTCACCATTTCTGCTCTGGTTCTCAGAGTATGACACCAAAACACCCACCTGATGATATCCTTTCAAGAGCAAAGGCAGCAATTTGCAGAATTCCGCTTCTTTGGGGAAGTGAGAAATTGCTGAGCTGACACCAAGTCCTGCAGTGTCCCTGTCACCTGCAGAGTCACCACATACTCGCCACGGTAGCGGGCATTGTGACAAAGGTTCTATGTCACCTGGGTGTGGCAGCCAGGCGCCCGCTAGGGGATGGGGAGCCTGTCAGCCCCGGGCCTGTCACTGCCTGCTGTCCCTGCTGTCACCAGCCAGGCCTCTGAAAATTGGTCAAACCATGCCCAGACTTGGGGCGAATTTGGCCCAAAGTCTTGAAAAGACAAGTCGGGAAGAAAGATGTGGGACAGAGGGAGAAAGCGAAGGGAGCAGGAGAAAGGGAAGGAAGAAAAAAAAGTAGTGTTGGGCTTCAGGAGTGAGAGGGAGGAATTGCAGGAAAAGAGGCAGGAAGCAGGAGAGGGAGAGAAAAGGAAAGTAGAGACATGCAGCCAGACGAGGGGTTAGTGAGGGAGGATGGAACAGAAAACAGGATGAGAAGGAAATAAGGCAAGGCAAGGACAGGCAAGGACAGGCAAAGCAAGGCTAGGCTGCAGGACATTTTTTCGCTTTATAGTTTCTAGCACATTCGTCTTCAGACTAGGAGTAAGGCCATAAGACCGTATGGATTAGGCCCAAGCAAAAACCCCAGCTACTTGAGACACTAAGACTAAGCCTAAAATACGCAGATCTCTCCATAAGGATGGTTTTTATACTGTGCTTCCACAATCTGCTGGCAGTACAAAAAAATAAGCTGCAGATCTCCTTAGGCTGAGTCATGGTGCTTTGGTGCAGGGACCATGCATATCATGGGAATAGTTCACCATTTCTGCTCTGGTTCTCAGAGTATGACACCAAAACACCCACCTGATGATATCCTTTCAAGAGCAAAGGCAGCAATTTGCAGAATTCCGCTTCTTTGGGGAAGTGAGAAATTGCTGAGCTGACACCAAGTCCTGCAGTGTCCCTGTCACCTGCAGAGTCACCACATACTCGCCACGGTAGCGGGCATTGTGACAAAGGTTCTATGTCAGCTGGGTGTGGCAGCCAGGCGCCCCCTAGGGGATGGGGAGCCTGTCAGCCCCGGGCCTGTCACTGCCTGCTGTCCCTGCTGTCACCAGCCAGGCCTCTGAAAATTGGTCAAACCATGCCCAGACTTGGGGCGAATTTGGCCCAAAGTCTTGAAAAGACAAGTCGGGAAGAAAGATGTGGGACAGAGGGAGAAAGCGAAGGGAGCAGGAGAAAGGGAAGGAAGAATAAAAAGTAGTGTTGGGCTGCAGGAGTGAGAGGGAGGAATTGCAGGAAAAGAGGCAGGAAGCAGGAGAGTGAGAGAAAAGGAAAGTAGAGACATGCAGCCAGACGAGGGGTTAGTGAGGGAGGATGGAACAGAAAACAGGATGAGAAGGAAATAAGGCAAGGCAAGGACAGGCAAGGACAGGCAAAGCAAGGCTAGGCTGCAGGACATTTTTTCGCTTTATAGTTTTTAGCACATTCGTCTTCAGACTAGGAGTAAGGCCATAAGACCGTATGGATTAGGCCCAAGCAAAAACCCCATCTACTTGACACACTAAGACTAAGCCTAAAATACGCAGATCTCTCCATAAGGATGGTTTTTATACTGTGCTTCCACAATCTGCTGGCAGTACAAAAAAATAAGCTGCAGATCTCCTTAGGCTGAGTCATGGTGCTTTGGTGCAGGGACCATGCATATCATGGGAATAGTTCACCATTTCTGCTCTGGTTTTCAGAGTATGACACCAAAACACCTACCTGATGATATCCTTTCAAGAGCAAAGGCAGCAATTTGCAGAATTCCGCTTCTTTGGGGAAGTGAGAAATTGCTGAGCTGCCACCAAGTCCTGCAGTGTCCCTGTCACCTGCAGAGTCACCACATACTCGCCACGGTAGCGGGCATTGTGACAAAGGTTCTATGTCAGCTGGGTGTGGCAGCCAGGCGCCCCCTAGGGGATGGGGAGCCTGTCAGCCCCGGGCCTGTCACTGCCTGCTGTCCCTGCTGTCACCAGCCAGGCCTCTGAAAACTGGTCAAACCATGCCCAGACTTGGGGCCAATTTGGCCCAAAGTCTTGAAAAGACAAGTCGGGAAGAAAGATATGGGACAGAGGGAGAAAGCGAAGGGAGCAGGAGAAAGGGAAGGAAGAATAAAAAGTAGTGTTGGGCTGCAGGAGTGAGATGGAGGAATTGCCATTAAAGAGGCAGGAAGCAGGAGAGTGAGAGAAAAGGAAAGTAGAGACATGCAGCCAGACGAGGGGTTGGTGAGAGAGGATGGGACAGAGAACAGGATGAGAAGGAAATAAGGCAAGGCAAGGACAGGCAAGGACAGGCAAAGCAAGGCTAAGCTGCAGGACATTTTTTCGCTTTATAGTTTCTAGCACATTCGTCTTCAGACTAGGAGTAAGGCCATAAGACCGTATGGATTAGGACCAAGCAAAACCCCCAGCTACTTGAGACACTAAGACTAAGCCTAAAATACGCAGATCTCTCCATAAGGATGGTTTTTATACTGTGCTTCCACAATCTGCTGGCAGTACAAAAAAATAAGCTGCAGATCTCCTTAGGCTGAGTCATGGTGCTTTGGTACAGGGACCATGCATATCATGGGAATAGTTCACCATTTCTGCTCTGGTTTTCAGAGTATGACACCAAAACACCCACCTGATGATATCCTTTGAAGAGCAAAGGCAGCAATTTGCAGAATTCCGCTTCTTTGGGGAACTGAGAAATTGCTGAGCTGCCACCAAGTCCTGCAGTGTCCCTGTCACCTGCAGAGTCACCACATACTCGCCACGGTAGCGGGCATTGTGACAAAGGTGCTATGTCAGCTGGGTGTGGCAGCCAGGCGCCCCCTAGGGGATGGGGAGCCTGTTAGCCCCGGGCCTGTCACTGCCTGCTGTCCCTGCGGTCATCAGCCAGGCCTCTAAAAATTGGTCAAACCATGCCCAGACTTGGGGCCAATTTGCCCCAAAGTCTTGAAAAGACAAGTCGTGAAGAAAGATATTGGATAGAGGGAGAAAGCGAAGGGAGCAGGAAAAAGGGAAGGAAGAATAAAAAGTAGTGTTGGGCTACAGGAGTGAGATGGAGGATATGCAGGAAAAGAGGCAGTAAGCAGGAGAGTGAGAGAAAAGGAAAGTAGAGACATGGAGCCAGACGAGGGGTTAGTGAGAGAGGATGGGACAGAAAACAGGATGAGAAGGAAATAAGGCAAGGCAAGGACAGGCAAGGACAGGCAAAGCAAGGCTAGGCTGCAGGACATTTTTTCGCTTTATAGTTTTTAGCACATTCGTCTTCAGACTAGGAGTAAGGCCATAAGACCGTATGGATTAGGCCCAAGCAAAAACCCCATCTACTTGACACACTAAGACTAAGCCTAAAATACGCAGATCTCTCCATAAGGATGGTTTTTATACTGTGCTTCCACAATCTGCTGGCAGTACAAAAAAATAAGCTGCAGATCTCCTTAGGCTGAGTCATGGTGCTTTGGTGCAGGGACCATGCATATCATGGGAATAGTTCACCATTTCTGCTCTGGTTTTCAGAGTATGACACCAAAACACCTACCTGATGATATCCTTTCAAGAGCAAAGGCAGCAATTTGCAGAATTCCGCTTCTTTGGGGAAGTGAGAAATTGCTGAGCTGCCACCAAGTCCTGCAGTGTCCCTGTTACCTGCAGAGTCACCACATACTCGCCACGGTAGCGGGCATTGTGACAAAGGTTCTATGTCAGCTGGGTGTGGCAGCCAGGCGCCCCCTAGGGGATGGGGAGCCTGTCAGCCCCGGGCCTGTCACTGCCTGCTGTCCCTGCTGTCACCAGCCAGGCCTCTGAAAACTGGTCAAACCATACCCAGACTTGGGGCCAATTTGGCCCAAAGTCTTGAAAAGACAAGTCGGGAAGAAAGATATGGGACAGAGGGAGAAAGCGAAGGGAGCAGGAGAAAGGGAATGAAGAATAAAAAGTAGTGTTGGGCTGCAGGAGTGAGATGGAGGAATTGCAAGAAAAGAGGCAGGAAGCAGGAGAGTGAGAGAAAAGGAAAGTAGAGACATGCAGCCAAACGAGGGGTTGGTGAGAGAGGATGGGACAGAGAACAGGATGAGAAGGAAATAAGGCAAGGCAAGGACAGGCAAGGACAGGCAAAGCAAGGCTAAGCTGCAGGACATTTTTTCGCTTTATAGTTTCTAGCACATTCGTCTTCAGACTAGGAGTAAGGCCATAAGACCGTATGGATTAGGCCCAAGCAAAACCCCCAGCTACTTGAGACACTAAGACTAAGCCTAAAATACGCAGATCTCTCCATAAGGATGGTTTTTATACTGTGCTTCCACAATCTGCTAGCAGTACAAAAAAATAAGCTGAAGATCTCCTTAGGCTGAGTGACGGTGCTTTGGTGCAGGGACCATGCATATCATGGGAATATTTCGCCATTTCTGCTCTGGTTTTCAGAGTATGACACCAAAACACCCACCTGATGATATCCTTTCAAGAGCAAAGGCAGCAATTTGCAGAATTCCGCTTCTTTGGGGAAGTGAGAAATTGCTGAGCTGACACCAAGTCCTGCAGTGTCCCTGTCACCTGCAGAGTCACCACATACTCGCCACGGTAGCGGGCATTGTGACAAAGGTTCTTTGTCAGCTGGGTGTGGCAGCCAGGCGCCCGCTAGGGAATGGGGAGCCTGTCAGCCCCGGGCCTGTCACTGCCTGCTGTCCCTGCTGTCACCAGCCAGGCCTCTGAAAATTGGTCAAACCATGCCCAGACTTGGGGCCAATTTGGCCCAAAGTCTTGAAAAGACAAGTCGTGAAGAAAGATATTGGACAGAGGGAGAAAACGAAGGGAGCAGGAGAAAGGGAAGGAAGAATAAAAAGTAGTGTTGGGCTACAGGAGTGAGATGGAGGAATTTCCATTAAAGAGGCAGGAAGCAGGAGAGTGAGAGAAAAGGAAAGAAGAGACATGCAGCCAGGCGAGGGGTTAGTGAGAGAGGATGGGACAGAAAACAGGATGAGAAGGAAATAAGGCAAGGCAAGGACAGGCAAGGACAGGCAAAGCAAGGCTAGGCTGCAGGACAATTTTCGCTTTATAGTTTCTAGCACATTCGTCTTCAGACTAGGAGTAAGGCCATAAGACCGTATGGATTAGGCCCAAGCAAAAACCCCAGCTACTTGAGACACTAAGACTAAGCCTAAAATACGCAGATCTCTCCATAAGGATGGTTTTTATACTGTGCTTCCACAATCAGCTGGCAGTACAAAAAAATAAGCTGCAGATCTCCTTAGGCTGAGTCGTGGTGCTTTGGTGCAGGGACCATGCATATCATAGGAATAGTTCACCATTTCTGCTCTGGATTTCAGAGTATGACACCAAAACACCCACCTGATGATATCCTTTCAAGAGCAAAGGCAGCAATTTGCAAAATTCCGCTTCTTTGGGGAAGTGAGAAATTGCTGAGCTGACACCAAGTCCTGCAGTGTCCCTGTCACCTGCAGAGTCACCACATACTCGCCACGGTAGCGGGGATTGTGACAAAGGTTCTATGTCAGCTGTGTGTGGCAGCCAGGCGCCCCCTAGGGGATGGGGAGCCTGTCAGCCCCGGGCCTGTCACTGCCTGCTGTCCCTGCTGTCACCAGCCAGGCCTCTGAAAATTGGTCAAACTATGCCCAGACTTGGGGCCAATTTTGCCCAAAGTCTTGAAAAGACAAGTCGGGAAGAAACATATGGGACAGAGGGAGAAATCGAAGGGAGCAGGAGAAAGGGAAGGAAGAATAAAAAGTAGTGTTGGGCTTCAGGAGTGAGATGGAGGAATTGCCATTAAAGAGGCAGGAAGCAGGAGAGTGAGAGAAAAGGAAAGTAGAGACATGCAGCCAGACGAGGGGTTAGTGAGGGAGGATGGGACAGAGAACAGGATGAGAAGGAAATAAGGCAAGGCAAGGACAGGCAAGGACAGGCAAAGCAAGGCTAGGCTGCAGGACATTTTTTCGCTTTATAGTTTCTAGCACATTCGTCTTCAGACTAGGAGTAAGGCCATAAGACCGTATGGATTAGGCCCAAGCAAAAACCCCAGCTACTTGAGACACTAAGACTAAGCCTAAAATACGCAGATCTCTCCATAAGGATGGTTTTTATACTGTGCTTCCACAATCTGCTGGCAGTACAAAAAAATAAGCTGCAGATCTCCTTAGGCTGAGTCATGGTGCTTTGGTGCAGGGACCATGCATATCATGGGAACAGTTCACCATTTCTGCTCTGGTTCTCAGAGTATGACACCAAAACACCCACCTGATGATATCCTTTCAAGAGCAAAGGCAGCAATTTGCAGAATTCCGCTTCTTTGGGGAAGTGAGAAATTGCTGAGCTGACACCAAGTCCTGCAGTGTCCCTGTCACCTGCAGAGTCACCACATACTCGCCACGGTAGCGGGCATTGTGACAAAGGTTCTATGTCACCTGGGTGTGGCAGCCAGGCGCCCGCTAGGGGATGGGGAGCCTGTCAGCCCCGGGCCTGTCACTGCCTGCTGTCCCTGCTGTCACCAGCCAGGCCTCTGAAAATTGGTCAAACCATGCCCAGACTTGGGGCCAATTTGCCCCAAAGTCTTGAAAAGACAAGTCGGGAAGAAACATATGGGACAGAGGGAGAAAGCGAAGGGAGCAGGAGAAAGGGAAGGAAGAATAAAAAGTAGTGTTGGGCTGCAGGAGTGAGAGGGAGGAATTGCAGGAAAAGAGGCAGGAAGCAGGAG
Organism: Columba livia; assembly: GCF_036013475.1. Classification (NCBI taxonomy): domain Eukaryota; kingdom Metazoa; phylum Chordata; class Aves; order Columbiformes; family Columbidae; genus Columba; species Columba livia. The sequence continues at coordinate 748,545 of NW_027043009.1, read as the reverse complement.
AGTGAGAGAAAAGGAAAGTAGAGACATGCAGCCAGACGAGGGGTTAGTGAGGGAGGATGGAACAGAAAACAGGATGAGAAGGAAATAAGGCAAGGCAAGGACAGGCAAGGACAGGCAAAGCAAGGCTAGGCTGCAGGACATTTTTTCGCTTTATAGTTTTTAGCACATTCGTCTTCAGACTAGGAGTAAGGCCATAAGACCGTATGGATTAGGCCCAAGCAAAAACCCCACCTACTTGACACACTAAGACTAAGCCTAAAATACGCAGATCTCTCCATAAGGATGGTTTTTATACTGTGCTTCCACAATCTGCTGGCAGTACAAAAAAATAAGCTGCAGATCTCCTTAGGCTGAGTCATGGTGCTTTGGTGCAGGGACCATGCATATCATGGGAATAGTTCACCATTTCTGCTCTGGTTTTCAGAGTATGACACCAAAACACCCACCTGATGATATCCTTTCAAGAGCAAAGGCAGCAATTTGCAGAATTCCGCTTCTTTGGGGAAGTGAGAAATTGCTGAGCTGACACCAAGTCCTGCAGTGTCCCTGTCACCTGCAGAGTCACCACATACTCGCCACAGTAGCGGGCATTGTGACAAAGGTTCTATGTCAGCTGGGTGTGGCAGCCAGGCGCCCCCTAGGGGATGGGGAGCCTGTCAGCCCCGGGCCTGTCACTGCCTGCTGTCCCTGCTGTCACCAGCCAGGCCTCTGAAAATTGGTCAAACCATGCCCAGACTTGGGGCGAATTTGGCCCAAAGTCTTGAAAAGACAAGTCGGGAAGAAAGATGTGGGACAGAGGGAGAAAGCGAAGGGAGCAGGAGAAAGGGAAGGAATTAAAAAAAGTAGTGTTGGGCTTCAGGAGTGAGAGGGAGGAATTGCAGGAAAAGAGGCAGGAAGCAGGAGAGTGAGAGAAAAGGAAAGTAGAGACATGCAGCCAGACGAGGGGTTAGTGAGGGAGGATGGAACAGAAAACAGGATGAGAAGGAAATAAGGCAAGGCAAGGACAGGCAAGGACAGGCAAAGCAAGGCTAGGCTGCAGGACATTTTTTCGCTTTATAGTTTCTAGCACATTCGTCTTCAGACTAGGAGTAAGGCCATAAGACCGTATGGATTAGGCCCAAGCAAAAACCCCAGCTACTTGAGACACTAAGACTAAGCCTAAAATACGCAGATCTCTCCATAAGGATGGTTTTTATACTGTGCTTCCACAATCTGCTGGCAGTACAAAAAAATAAGCTGCAGATCTCCTTAGGCTGAGTCATGGTGCTTTGGTGCAGGGACCATGCATATCATGGGAATAGTTCACCATTTCTGCTCTGGTTCTCAGAGTATGACACCAAAACACCCACCTGATGATATCCTTTCAAGAGCAAAGGCAGCAATTTGCAGAATTCCGCTTCTTTGGGGAAGTGAGAAATTGCTGAGCTGACACCAAGTCCTGCAGTGTCCCTGTCACCTGCAGAGTCACCACATACTCGCCACGGTAGCGGGCATTGTGACAAAGGTTCTATGTCACCTGGGTGTGGCAGCCAGGCGCCCCCTAGGGGATGGGGAGCCTGTCAGCCCCGGGCCTGTCACTGCCTGCTGTCCCTGCTGTCACCAGCCAGGCCTCTGAAAATTGGTCAAACCATGCCCAGACTTGGGGCCAATTTGCCCCAAAGTCTTGAAAAGACAAGTCGGGAAGAAACATATGGGACAGAGGGAGAAAGCGAAGGGAGCAGGAGAAAGGGAAGGAAGAATAAAAAGTAGTGTTGGGCTGCAGGAGTGAGAGGGAGGAATTGCAGGAAAAGAGGCAGGAAGCAGGAGAGTGAGAGAAAAGGAAAGTAGAGACATGCAGCCAGACGAGGGGTTAGTGAGGGAGGATGGGACAGAGAACAGGATGAGAAGGAAATAAGGCAAGGCAAGGACAGGCAAGGACAGGCAAAGCAAGGCTAGGCTGCAGGACATTTTTTCGCTTTATAGTTTCTAGCACATTCGTCTTCAGACTAGGAGTAAGGCCATAAGACCGTATGGATTAGGCCCAAGCAAAAACCCCACCTACTTGACACACTAAGACTAAGCCTAAAATACGCAGATCTCTCCATAAGGATGGTTTTTATACTGTGCTTCCACAATCTGCTGGCAGTACAAAAAAATAAGCTGCAGATCTCCTTAGGCTGAGTCATGGTGCTTTGGTGCAGGGACCATGCATATCATGGGAATAGTTCACCATTTCTGCTCTGGTTTTCAGAGTATGACACCAAAACACCCACCTGATGATATCCTTTCAAGAGCAAAGGCAGCAATTTGCAGAATTCCGCTTCTTTGGGGAAGTGAGAAATTGCTGAGCTGACACCAAGTCCTGCAGTGTCCCTGTCACCTGCAGAGTCACCACATACTCGCCACAGTAGCGGGCATTGTGACAAAGGTTCTATGTCAGCTGGGTGTGGCAGCCAGGCGCCCCCTAGGGGATGGGGAGCCTGTCAGCCCCGGGCCTGTCACTGCCTGCTGTCCCTGCTGTCACCAGCCAGGCCTCTGAAAATTGGTCAAACCATGCCCAGACTTGGGGCCAATTTGGCCCAAAGTCTTGAAAAGACAAGTCGGGAAGAAAGATATGGGACAGAGGGAGAAAGCGAAGGGAGCAGGAGAAAGGGAAGGAAGAATAAAAAGTAGTGTTGGGCTGCAGGAGTGAGATGGAGGAATTGCCATTAAAGAGGCAGGAAGCAGGAGAGTGAGAGAAAAGGAAAGTAGAGACATGCAGCCAGACGAGGGGTTAGTGAGAGAGGATGGGACAGAGAACAGGATGAGAAGGAAATAAGGCAAGGCAAGGACAGGCAAGGACAGGCAAAGCAAGGCTAAGCTGCAGGACATTTTTTCGCTTTATAGTTTCTAGCACATTCGTCTTCAGACTAGGAGTAAGGCCATAAGACCGTATGGATTAGGACCAAGCAAAACCCCCAGCTACTTGAGACACTAAGACTAAGCCTAAAATACGCAGATCTCTCCATAAGGATGGTTTTTATACTGTGCTTCCACAATCTGCTGGCAGTACAAAAAAATAAGCTGCAGATCTCCTTAGGCTGAGTCATGGTGCTTTGGTACAGGGACCATGCATATCATGGGAATAGTTCACCATTTCTGCTCTGGTTTTCAGAGTATGACACCAAAACACCCACCTGATGATATCCTTTCAAGAGCAAAGGCAGCAATTTGCAGAATTCCGCTTCTTTGGGGAACTGAGAAATTGCTGAGCTGCCACCAAGTCCTGCAGTGTCCCTGTCACCTGCAGAGTCACCACATACTCGCCACGGTAGCGGGCATTGTGACAAAGGTGCTATGTCAGCTGGGTGTGGCAGCCAGGCGCCCCCTAGGGGATGGGGAGCCTGTTAGCCCCGGGCCTGTCACTGCCTGCTGTCCCTGCGGTCACCAGCCAGGCCTCTAAAAATTGGTCAAACCATGCCCAGACTTGGGGCCAATTTGCCCCAAAGTCTTGAAAAGACAAGTCGTGAAGAAAGATATTGGATAGAGGGAGAAAGCGAAGGGAGCAGGAAAAAGGGAAGGAAGAATAAAAAGTAGTGTTGGGCTACAGGAGTGAGATGGAGGATATGCAGGAAAAGAGGCAGTAAGCAGGAGAGTGAGAGAAAAGGAAAGTAGAGACATGGAGCCAGACGAGGGGTTAGTGAGAGAGGATGGGACAGAAAACAGGATGAGAAGGAAATAAGGCAAGGCAAGGACAGGCAAGGACAGGCAAAGCAAGGCTAGGCTGCAGGACATTTTTTCGCTTTATAGTTTTTAGCACATTCGTCTTCAGACTAGGAGTAAGGCCATAAGACCGTATGGATTAGGCCCAAGCAAAAACCCCATCTACTTGACACACTAAGACTAAGCCTAAAATACGCAGATCTCTCCATAAGGATGGTTTTTATACTGTGCTTCCACAATCTGCTGGCAGTACAAAAAAATAAGCTGCAGATCTCCTTAGGCTGAGTCATGGTGCTTTGGTGCAGGGACCATGCATATCATGGGAATAGTTCACCATTTCTGCTCTGGTTTTCAGAGTATGACACCAAAACACCTACCTGATGATATCCTTTCAAGAGCAAAGGCAGCAATTTGCAGAATTCCGCTTCTTTGGGGAAGTGAGAAATTGCTGAGCTGCCACCAAGTCCTGCAGTGTCCCTGTCACCTGCAGAGTCACCACATACTCGCCACGGTAGCGGGCATTGTGACAAAGGTTCTATGTCAGCTGGGTGTGGCAGCCAGGCGCCCCCTAGGGGATGGGGAGCCTGTCAGCCCCGGGCCTGTCACTGCCTGCTGTCCCTGCTGTCACCAGCCAGGCCTCTGAAAACTGGTCAAACCATGCCCAGACTTGGGGCCAATTTGGCCCAAAGTCTTGAAAAGACAAGTCGGGAAGAAAGATATGGGACAGAGGGAGAAAGCGAAGGGAGCAGGAGAAAGGGAAGGAAGAATAAAAAGTAGTGTTGGGCTGCAGGAGTGAGATGGAGGAATTGCCATTAAAGAGGCAGGAAGCAGGAGAGTGAGAGAAAAGGAAAGTAGAGACATGCAGCCAGACGAGGGGTTGGTGAGAGAGGATGGGACAGAGAACAGGATGAGAAGGAAATAAGGCAAGGCAAGGACAGGCAAGGACAGGCAAAGCAAGGCTAAGCTGCAGGACATTTTTTCGCTTTATAGTTTCTAGCACATTCGTCTTCAGACTAGGAGTAAGGCCATAAGACCGTATGGATTAGGACCAAGCAAAACCCCCAGCTACTTGAGACACTAAGACTAAGCCTAAAATACGCAGATCTCTCCATAAGGATGGTTTTTATACTGTGCTTCCACAATCTGCTGGCAGTACAAAAAAATAAGCTGCAGATCTCCTTAGGCTGAGTCATGGTGCTTTGGTACAGGGACCATGCATATCATGGGAATAGTTCACCATTTCTGCTCTGGTTTTCAGAGTATGACACCAAAACACCCACCTGATGATATCCTTTCAAGAGCAAAGGCAGCAATTTGCAGAATTCCGCTTCTTTGGGGAACTGAGAAATTGCTGAGCTGCCACCAAGTCCTGCAGTGTCCCTGTCACCTGCAGAGTCACCACATAGTGGCCACGGTAGCGGGCATTGTGACAAAGGTGCTATGTCAGCTGGGTGTGGCAGCCAGGCGCCCCCTAGGGGATGGGGAGCCTGTTAGCCCCGGGCCTGTCACTGCCTGCTGTCCCTGCGGTCACCAGCCAGGCCTCTAAAAATTGGTCAAACCATGCCCAGACTTGGGGCCAATTTGCCCCAAAGTCTTGAAAAGACAAGTCGTGAAGAAAGATATTGGATAGAGGGAGAAAGCGAAGGGAGCAGGAAAAAGGGAAGGAAGAATAAAAAGTAGTGTTGGGCTACAGGAGTGAGATGGAGGATATGCAGGAAAAGAGGCAGTAAGCAGGAGAGTGAGAGAAAAGGAAAGTAGAGACATGGAGCCAGACGAGGGGTTAGTGAGAGAGTATGGGACAGAAAACAGGATGAGAAGGAAATAAGGCAAGGCAAGGACAGGCAAGGACAGGCAAAGCAAGGCTAGGCTGCAGGACATTTTTTCGCTTTATAGTTTTTAGCACATTCGTCTTCAGACTAGGAGTAAGGCCATAAGACCGTATGGATTAGGCCCAAGCAAAAACCCCATCTACTTGACACACTAAGACTAAGCCTAAAATACGCAGATCTCTCCATAAGGATGGTTTTTATACTGTGCTTCCACAATCTGCTGGCAGTACAAAAAAATAAGCTGCAGATCTCCTTAGGCTGAGTCATGGTGCTTTGTTGCAGGGACCATGCATATCATGGGAATAGTTCACCATTTCTGCTCTGGTTCTCAGAGTATGACACCAAAACACCCACCTGATGATATCCTTTCAAGAGCAAAGGCAGCAATTTGCAGAATTCCGCTTCTTTGGGGAAGTGAGAAATTGCTGAGCTGACACCAAGTCCTGCAGTGTCCCTGTCACCTGCAGAGTCACCACATACTCGCCACGGTAGCGGGCATTGTGACAAAGGTTCTATGTCAGCTGGGTGTGGCAGCCAGGCGCCCCCTAGGGGATGGGGAGCCTGTCAGCCCCGGGCCTGTCACTGCCTGCTGTCCCTGCTGTCACCAGCCAGGCCTCTGAAAATTGGTCAAACCATGCCCAGACTTGGGGCGAATTTGGCCCAAAGTCTTGAAAAGACAAGTCGGGAAGAAAGATGTGGGACAGAGGGAGAAAGCGAAGGGAGCAGGAGAAAGGGAAGGAAGAAAAAAAAGTAGTGTTGGGCTTCAGGAGTGAGAGGGAGGAATTGCAGGAAAAGAGGCAGGAAGCAGGAGAGGGAGAGAAAAGGAAAGTAGAGACATGCAGCCAGACGAGGGGTTAGTGAGGGAGGATGGAACAGAAAACAGGATGAGAAGGAAATAAGGCAAGGCAAGGACAGGCAAGGACAGGCAAAGCAAGGCTAGGCTGCAGGACATTTTTTCGCTTTATAGTTTCTAGCACATTCGTCTTCAGACTAGGAGTAAGGCCATAAGACCGTATGGATTAGGCCCAAGCAAAAACCCCAGCTACTTGAGACACTAAGACTAAGCCTAAAATACGCAGATCTCTCCATAAGGATGGTTTTTATACTGTGCTTCCACAATCTGCTGGCAGTACAAAAAAATAAGCTGCAGATCTCCTTAGGCTGAGTCATGGTGCTTTGGTGCAGGGACCATGCATATCATGGGAATAGTTCACCATTTCTGCTCTGGTTCTCAGAGTATGACACCAAAACACCCACCTGATGATATCCTTTCAAGAGCAAAGGCAGCAATTTGCAGAATTCCGCTTCTTTGGGGAAGTGAGAAATTGCTGAGCTGACACCAAGTCCTGCAGTGTCCCTGTCACCTGCAGAGTCACCACATACTCGCCACGGTAGCGGGCATTGTGACAAAGGTTCTATGTCAGCTGGGTGTGGCAGCCAGGCGCCCCCTAGGGGATGGGGAGCCTGTCAGCCCCGGGCCTGTCACTGCCTGCTGTCCCTGCTGTCACCAGCCAGGCCTCTGAAAATTGGTCAAACCATGCCCGGACTTGGGGCGAATTTTGCCCAAAGTCTTGAAAAGACAAGTCGGGAAGAAAGATGTGGGACAGAGGGAGAAAGCGAAGGGAGCAGGAGAAAGGGAAGGAAGAATAAAAAGTAGTGTTGGGCTGCAGGAGTGAGAGGGAGGAATTGCAGGAAAAGAGGCAGGAAGCAGGAGAGTGAGAGAAAAGGAAAGTAGAGACATGCAGCCAGACGAGGGGTTAGTGAGGGAGGATGGAACAGAAAACAGGATGAGAAGGAAATAAGGCAAGGCAAGGACAGGCAAGGACAGGCAAAGCAAGGCTAGGCTGCAGGACATTTTTTCACTTTATAGTTTTTAGCACATTCGTCTTCAGACTAGGAGTAAGGCCATAAGACCGTATGGATTAGGCCCAAGCAAAAACCCCATCTACTTGACACACTAAGACTAAGCCTAAAATACGCAGATCTCTCCATAAGGATGGTTTTTATACTGTGCTTCCACAATCTGCTGGCAGTACAAAAAAATAAGCTGCAGATCTCCTTAGGCTGAGTCATGGTGCTTTGGTGCAGGGACCATGCATATCATGGGAATAGTTCACCATTTCTGCTCTGGTTTTCAGAGTATGACACCAAAACACCTACCTGATGATATCCTTTCAAGAGCAAAGGCAGCAATTTGCAGAATTCCGCTTCTTTGGGGAAGTGAGAAATTGCTGAGCTGCCACCAAGTCCTGCAGTGTCCCTGTCACCTGCAGAGTCACCACATACTCGCCACGGTAGCGGGCATTGTGACAAAGGTTCTATGTCAGCTGGGTGTGGCAGCCAGGCGCCCCCTAGGGGATGGGGAGCCTGTCAGCCCCGGGCCTGTCACTGCCTGCTGTCCCTGCTGTCACCAGCCAGGCCTCTGAAAACTGGTCAAACCATGCCCAGACTTGGGGCCAATTTGGCCCAAAGTCTTGAAAAGACAAGTCGGGAAGAAAGATATGGGACAGAGGGAGAAAGCGAAGGGAGCAGGAGAAAGGGAAGGAAGAATAAAAAGTAGTGTTGGGCTGCAGGAGTGAGATGGAGGAATTGCCATTAAAGAGGCAGGAAGCAGGAGAGTGAGAGAAAAGGAAAGTAGAGACATGCAGCCAGACGAGGGGTTGGTGAGAGAGGATGGGACAGAGAACAGGATGAGAAGGAAATAAGGCAAGGCAAGGACAGGCAAGGACAGGCAAAGCAAGGCTAAGCTGCAGGACATTTTTTCGCTTTATAGTTTCTAGCACATTCGTCTTCAGACTAGGAGTAAGGCCATAAGACCGTATGGATTAGGACCAAGCAAAACCCCCAGCTACTTGAGACACTAAGACTAAGCCTAAAATACGCAGATCTCTCCATAAGGATGGTTTTTATACTGTGCTTCCACAATCTGCTGGCAGTACAAAAAAATAAGCTGCAGATCTCCTTAGGCTGAGTCATGGTGCTTTGGTACAGGGACCATGCATATCATGGGAATAGTTCACCATTTCTGCTCTGGTTTTCAGAGTATGACACCAAAACACCCACCTGATGATATCCTTTGAAGAGCAAAGGCAGCAATTTGCAGAATTCCGCTTCTTTGGGGAACTGAGAAATTGCTGAGCTGCCACCAAGTCCTGCAGTGTCCCTGTCACCTGCAGAGTCACCACATACTCGCCACGGTAGCGGGCATTGTGACAAAGGTGCTATGTCAGCTGGGTGTGGCAGCCAGGCGCCCCCTAGGGGATGGGGAGCCTGTTAGCCCCGGGCCTGTCACTGCCTGCTGTCCCTGCGGTCACCAGCCAGGCCTCTAAAAATTGGTCAAACCATGCCCAGACTTGGGGCCAATTTGCCCCAAAGTCTTGAAAAGACAAGTCGTGAAGAAAGATATTGGATAGAGGGAGAAAGCGAAGGGAGCAGGAAAAAGGGAAGGAAGAATAAAAAGTAGTGTTGGGCTACAGGAGTGAGATGGAGGATATGCAGGAAAAGAGGCAGTAAGCAGGAGAGTGAGAGAAAAGGAAAGTAGAGACATGGAGCCAGACGAGGGGTTAGTGAGAGAGGATGGGACAGAAAACAGGATGAGAAGGAAATAAGGCAAGGCAAGGACAGGCAAAGCAAGGCTAGGCTGCAGGACATTTTTTCGCTTTATAGTTTTTAGCACATTCGTCTTCAGACTAGGAGTAAGGCCATAAGACCGTATGGATTAGGCCCAAGCAAAAACCCCATCTACTTGACACACTAAGACTAAGCCTAAAATACGCAGATCTCTCCATAAGGATGGTTTTTATACTGTGCTTCCACAATCTGCTGGCAGTACAAAAAAATAAGCTGCAGATCTCCTTAGGCTGAGTCATGGTGCTTTGGTGCAGGGACCATGCATATCATGGGAATAGTTCACCATTTCTGCTCTGGTTTTCAGAGTATGACACCAAAACACCTACCTGATGATATCCTTTCAAGAGCAAAGGCAGCAATTTGCAGAATTCCGCTTCTTTGGGGAAGTGAGAAATTGCTGAGCTGCCACCAAGTCCTGCAGTGTCCCTGTCACCTGCAGAGTCACCACATACTCGCCACGGTAGCGGGCATTGTGACAAAGGTTCTATGTCAGCTGGGTGTGGCAGCCAGGCGCCCCCTAGGGGATGGGGAGCCTGTCAGCCCCGGGCCTGTCACTGCCTGCTGTCCCTGCTGTCACCAGCCAGGCCTCTGAAAACTGGTCAAACCCTGCCCAGACTTGGGGCCAATTTGGCCCAAAGTCTTGAAAAGACAAGTCGGGAAGAAAGATATGGGACAGAGGGAGAAAGCGAAGGGAGCAGGAGAAAGGGAAGGAAGAATAAAAAGTAGTGTTGGGCTGCAGGAGTGAGATGGAGGAATTGCCATTAAAGAGGCAGGAAGCAGGAGAGTGAGAGAAAAGGAAAGTAGAGACATGCAGCCAGACGAGGGGTTGGTGAGAGAGGATGGGACAGAGAACAGGATGAGAAGGAAATAAGGCAAGGCAAGGACAGGCAAGGACAGGCAAAGCAAGGCTAAGCTGCAGGACATTTTTTCGCTTTATAGTTTCTAGCACATTCGTCTTCAGACTAGGAGTAAGGCCATAAGACCGTATGGATTAGGACCAAGCAAAACCCCCAGCTACTTGAGACACTAAGACTAAGCCTAAAATACGCAGATCTCTCCATAAGGATGGTTTTTATACTGTGCTTCCACAATCTGCTGGCAGTACAAAAAAATAAGCTGCAGATCTCCTTAGGCTGAGTCATGGTGCTTTGGTACAGGGACCATGCATATCATGGGAATAGTTCACCATTTCTGCTCTGGTTTTCAGAGTATGACACCAAAACACCCACCTGATGATATCCTTTCAAGAGCAAAGGCAGCAATTTGCAGAATTCCGCTTCTTTGGGGAACTGAGAAATTGCTGAGCTGCCACCAAGTCCTGCAGTGTCCCTGTCACCTGCAGAGTCACCACATAGTGGCCACGGTAGCGGGCATTGTGACAAAGGTGCTATGTCAGCTGGGTGTGGCAGCCAGGCGCCCCCTAGGGGATGGGGAGCCTGTTAGCCCCGGGCCTGTCACTGCCTGCTGTCCCTGCGGTCACCAGCCAGGCCTCTAAAAATTGGTCAAACCATGCCCAGACTTGGGGCCAATTTGCCCCAAAGTCTTGAAAAGACAAGTCGTGAAGAAAGATATTGGATAGAGGGAGAAAGCGAAGGGAGCAGGAAAAAGGGAAGGAAGAATAAAAAGTAGTGTTGGGCTACAGGAGTGAGATGGAGGATATGCAGGAAAAGAGGCAGTAAGCAGGAGAGTGAGAGAAAAGGAAAGTAGAGACATGGAGCCAGACGAGGGGTTAGTGAGAGAGTATGGGACAGAAAACAGGATGAGAAGGAAATAAGGCAAGGCAAGGACAGGCAAGGACAGGCAAAGCAAGGCTAGGCTGCAGGACATTTTTTCGCTTTATAGTTTTTAGCACATTCGTCTTCAGACTAGGAGTAAGGCCATAAGACCGTATGGATTAGGCCCAAGCAAAAACCCCATCTACTTGACACACTAAGACTAAGCCTAAAATACGCAGATCTCTCCATAAGGATGGTTTTTATACTGTGCTTCCACAATCTGCTGGCAGTACAAAAAAATAAGCTGCAGATCTCCTTAGGCTGAGTCATGGTGCTTTGTTGCAGGGACCATGCATATCATGGGAATAGTTCACCATTTCTGCTCTGGTTCTCAGAGTATGACACCAAAACACCCACCTGATGATATCCTTTCAAGAGCAAAGGCAGCAATTTGCAGAATTCCGCTTCTTTGGGGAAGTGAGAAATTGCTGAGCTGACACCAAGTCCTGCAGTGTCCCTGTCACCTGCAGAGTCACCACATACTCGCCACGGTAGCGGGCATTGTGACAAAGGTTCTATGTCAGCTGGGTGTGGCAGCCAGGCGCCCCCTAGGGGATGGGGAGCCTGTCAGCCCCGGGCCTGTCACTGCCTGCTGTCCCTGCTGTCACCAGCCAGGCCTCTGAAAATTGGTCAAACCATGCCCAGACTTGGGGCGAATTTGGCCCAAAGTCTTGAAAAGACAAGTCGGGAAGAAAGATGTGGGACAGAGGGAGAAAGCGAAGGGAGCAGGAGAAAGGGAAGAAAGAAAAAAAAGTAGTGTTGGGCTTCAGGAGTGAGATGGAGGAATTGCAGGAAAAGAGGCAGGAAGCAGGAGAGGGAGAGAAAAGGAAAGTAGAGACATGCAGCCAGACGAGGGGTTAGTGAGGGAGGATGGAACAGAAAACAGGATGAGAAGGAAATAAGGCAAGGCAAGGACAGGCAAGGACAGGCAAAGCAAGGCTAGGCTGCAGGACATTTTTTCGCTTTATAGTTTCTAGCACATTCGTCTTCAGACTAGGAGTAAGGCCATAAGACCGTATGGATTAGGCCCAAGCAAAAACCCCAGCTACTTGAGACACTAAGACTAAGCCTAAAATACGCAGATCTCTCCATAAGGATGGTTTTTATACTGTGCTTCCACAATCTGCTGGCAGTACAAAAAAATAAGCTGCAGATCTCCTTAGGCTGAGTCATGGTGCTTTGGTGCAGGGACCATGCATATCATGGGAATAGTTCACCATTTCTGCTCTGGTTCTCAGAGTATGACACCAAAACACCCACCTGATGATATCCTTTCAAGAGCAAAGGCAGCAATTTGCAGAATTCCGCTTCTTTGGGGAAGTGAGAAATTGCTGAGCTGACACCAAGTCCTGCAGTGTCCCTGTCACCTGCAGAGTCACCACATACTCGCCACGGTAGCGGGCATTGTGACAAAGGTTCTATGTCAGCTGGGTGTGGCAGCCAGGCGCCCCCTAGGGGATGGGGAGCCTGTCAGCCCCGGGCCTGTCACTGCCTGCTGTCCCTGCTGTCACCAGCCAGGCCTCTGAAAATTGGTCAAACCATGCCCAGACTTGGGGCGAATTTGGCCCAAAGTCTTGAAAAGACAAGTCGGGAAGAAAGATGTGGGACAGAGGGAGAAAGCGAAGGGAGCAGGAGAAAGGGAAGGAAGAATAAAAAGTAGTGTTGGGCTGCAGGAGTGAGAGGGAGGAATTGCAGGAAAAGAGGCAGGAAGCAGGAGAGTGAGAGAAAAGGAAAGTAGAGACATGCAGCCAGACGAGGGGTTAGTGAGGGAGGATGGAACAGAAAACAGGATGAGAAGGAAATAAGGCAAGGCAAGGACAGGCAAGGACAGGCAAAGCAAGGCTAGGCTGCAGGACATTTTTTCGCTTTATAGTTTTTAGCACATTCGTCTTCAGACTAGGAGTAAGGCCATAAGACCGTATGGATTAGGCCCAAGCAAAAACCCCACCTACTTGACACACTAAGACTAAGCCTAAAATACGCAGATCTCTCCATAAGGATGGTTTTTATACTGTGCTTCCACAATCTGCTGGCAGTACAAAAAAATAAGCTGCAGATCTCCTTAGGCTGAGTCATGGTGCTTTGGTGCAGGGACCATGCATATCATGGGAATAGTTCACCATTTCTGCTCTGGTTTTCAGAGTATGACACCAAAACACCCACCTGATGATATCCTTTCAAGAGCAAAGGCAGCAATTTGCAGAATTCCGCTTCTTTGGGGAAGTGAGAAATTGCTGAGCTGACACCAAGTCCTGCAGTGTCCCTGTCACCTGCAGAGTCACCACATACTCGCCACGGTAGCGGGCATTGTGACAAAGGTTCTATGTCAGCTGGGTGTGGCAGCCAGGCGCCCCCTAGGGGATGGGGAGCCTGTCAGCCCCGGGCCTGTCACTGCCTGCTGTCCCTGCTGTCACCAGCCAGGCCTCTGAAAATTGGTCAAACCATGCCCAGACTTGGGGCCAATTTGGCCCAAAGTCTTGAAAAGACAAGTCGGGAAGAAAGATATGGGACAGGTGGAGAAAGCGAAGGGAGCAGGAGAAAGGGAAGGAAGAAAAAAAAGTAGTGTTCGGCTTCAGGAGTGAGATGGAAAAATTGCCATTAAAGAGGCAGGAAGCAGGAGAGTGAGAGAAAAGGAAAGTAGAGACATGCAGCTAGACGACGGGTTAGTGAGGGAGGATGGGACAGAGAACAGGATGAGAAGGAAATAAGGCAAGGCAAGGACAGGCAAGGACAGGCAAAGCAAGGCTAGGCTGCAGGACATTTTTTCACTTTATAGTTTCTAGCACATTCGTCTTCAGACTAGGAGTAAGGCCATAAGACCTTATGGATTAGACCCAAGCAAAAACCCCAGCTACTTGACACACTAATACTAAGCCTAAAATACGCAGATCTCTCCATAAGGATGGTTTTTCTACTGTGCTTCCACAATCTGCTGGCAGTACAAAAAAATAAGCTGCAGATCTCCTTAGGCTGAGTCATGGTGCTTTGGTGCAGGGACCATGCATATCATGGGAATAGTTCACCATTTCTGCTCTGGTTTTCAGAGTATGACACCAAAACACCTACCTGATGATATCCTTTCAAGAGCAAAGGCAGCAATTTGCAGAATTCCGCTTCTTTGGGGAAGTGAGAAATTGCTGAGCTGCCACCAAGTCCTGCAGTGTCCCTGTCACCTGCAGAGTCACCACATACTCGCCACGGTAGCGGGCATTGTGACAAAGGTTCTATGTCAGCTGGGTGTGGCAGCCAGGCGCCCCCTAGGGGATGGGGAGCCTGTCAGCCCCGGGCCTGTCACTGCCTGCTGTCCCTGCTGTCACCAGCCAGGCCTCTGAAAACTGGTCAAACCATACCCAGACTTGGGGCCAATTTGGCCCAAAGTCTTGAAAAGACAAGTCGGGAAGAAAGATATGGGACAGAGGGAGAAAGCGAAGGGAGCAGGAGAAAGGGAATGAAGAATAAAAAGTAGTGTTGGGCTGCAGGAGTGAGATGGAGGAATTGCAAGAAAAGAGGCAGGAAGCAGGAGAGTGAGAGAAAAGGAAAGTAGAGACATGCAGCCAAACGAGGGGTTGGTGAGAGAGGATGGGACAGAGAACAGGATGAGAAGGAAATAAGGCAAGGCAAGGACAGGCAAGGACAGGCAAAGCAAGGCTAAGCTGCAGGACATTTTTTCGCTTTATAGTTTCTAGCACATTCGTCTTCAGACTAGGAGTAAGGCCATAAGACCGTATGGATTAGGCCCAAGCAAAACCCCCAGCTACTTGAGACACTAAGACTAAGCCTAAAATACGCAGATCTCTCCATAAGGATGGTTTTTATACTGTGCTTCCACAATCTGCTGGCAGTACAAAAAAATAAGCTGCAGATCTCCTTAGGCTGAGTCATGGTGCTTTGGTGCAGGGACCATGCATATCATGGGAATAGTTCACCATTTCTGCTCTGGTTTTCAGAGTATGACACCAAAACACCTACCTGATGATATCCTTTCAAGAGCAAAGGCAGCAATTTGCAGAATTCCGCTTCTTTGGGGAAGTGAGAAATTGCTGAGCTGCCACCAAGTCCTGCAGTGTCCCTGTCACCTGCAGAGTCACCACATACTCGCCACGGTAGCGGGCATTGTGACAAAGGTTCTATGTCAGCTGGGTGTGGCAGCCAGGCGCCCCCTAGGGGATGGGGAGCCTGTCAGCCCCGGGCCTGTCACTGCCTGCTGTCCCTGCTGTCACCAGCCAGGCCTCTGAAAACTGGTCAAACCATGCCCAGACTTGGGGCCAATTTGGCCCAAAGTCTTGAAAAGACAAGTCGGGAAGAAAGATATGGGACAGAGGGAGAAAGCGAAGGGAGCAGGAGAAAGGGAAGGAAGAATAAAAAGTAGTGTTGGGCTGCAGGAGTGAGATGGAGGAATTGCCATTAAAGAGGCAGGAAGCAGGAGAGTGAGAGAAAAGGAAAGTAGAGACATGCAGCCAGACGAGGGGTTGGTGAGAGAGGATGGGACAGAGAACAGGATGAGAAGGAAATAAGGCAAGGCAAGGACAGGCAAGGACAGGCAAAGCAAGGCTAAGCTGCAGGACATTTTTTCGCTTTATAGTTTCTAGCACATTCGTCTTCAGACTAGGAGTAAGGCCATAAGACCGTATGGATTAGGACCAAGCAAAACCCCCAGCTACTTGAGACACTAAGACTAAGCCTAAAATACGCAGATCTCTCCATAAGGATGGTTTTTATACTGTGCTTCCACAATCTGCTGGCAGTACAAAAAAATAAGCTGCAGATCTCCTTAGGCTGAGTCATGGTGCTTTGGTACAGGGACCATGCATATCATGGGAATAGTTCACCATTTCTGCTCTGGTTTTCAGAGTATGACACCAAAACACCCACCTGATGATATCCTTTGAAGAGCAAAGGCAGCAATTTGCAGAATTCCGCTTCTTTGGGGAACTGAGAAATTGCTGAGCTGCCACCAAGTCCTGCAGTGTCCCTGTCACCTGCAGAGTCACCACATACTCGCCACGGTAGCGGGCATTGTGACAAAGGTGCTATGTCAGCTGGGTGTGGCAGCCAGGCGCCCCCTAGGGGATGGGGAGCCTGTTAGCCCCGGGCCTGTCACTGCCTGCTGTCCCTGCGGTCACCAGCCAGGCCTCTAAAAATTGGTCAAACCATGCCCAGACTTGGGGCCAATTTGCCCCAAAGTCTTGAAAAGACAAGTCGTGAAGAAAGATATTGGATAGAGGGAGAAAGCGAAGGGAGCAGGAAAAAGGGAAGGAAGAATAAAAAGTAGTGTTGGGCTACAGGAGTGAGATGGAGGATATGCAGGAAAAGAGGCAGTAAGCAGGAGAGTGAGAGAAAAGGAAAGTAGAGACATGGAGCCAGACGAGGGGTTAGTGAGAGAGGATGGGACAGAAAACAGGATGAGAAGGAAATAAGGCAAGGCAAGGACAGGCAAAGCAAGGCTAGGCTGCAGGACATTTTTTCGCTTTATAGTTTTTAGCACATTCGTCTTCAGACTAGGAGTAAGGCCATAAGACCGTATGGATTAGGCCCAAGCAAAAACCCCATCTACTTGACACACTAAGACTAAGCCTAAAATACGCAGATCTCTCCATAAGGATGGTTTTTATACTGTGCTTCCACAATCTGCTGGCAGTACAAAAAAATAAGCTGCAGATCTCCTTAGGCTGAGTCATGGTGCTTTGGTGCAGGGACCATGCATATCATGGGAATAGTTCACCATTTCTGCTCTGGTTTTCAGAGTATGACACCAAAACACCTACCTGATGATATCCTTTCAAGAGCAAAGGCAGCAATTTGCAGAATTCCGCTTCTTTGGGGAAGTGAGAAATTGCTGAGCTGCCACCAAGTCCTGCAGTGTCCCTGTCACCTGCAGAGTCACCACATACTCGCCACGGTAGCGGGCATTGTGACAAAGGTTCTATGTCAGCTGGGTGTGGCAGCCAGGCGCCCCCTAGGGGATGGGGAGCCTGTCAGCCCCGGGCCTGTCACTGCCTGCTGTCCCTGCTGTCACCAGCCAGGCCTCTGAAAACTGGTCAAACCATGCCCAGACTTGGGGCCAATTTGGCCCAAAGTCTTGAAAAGACAAGTCGGGAAGAAAGATATGGGACAGAGGGAGAAAGCGAAGGGAGCAGGAGAAAGGGAAGGAAGAATAAAAAGTAGTGTTGGGCTGCAGGAGTGAGATGGAGGAATTGCCATTAAAGAGGCAGGAAGCAGGAGAGTGAGAGAAAAGGAAAGTAGAGACATGCAGCCAGACGAGGGGTTGGTGAGAGAGGATGGGACAGAGAACAGGATGAGAAGGAAATAAGGCAAGGCAAGGACAGGCAAGGACAGGCAAAGCAAGGCTAAGCTGCAGGACATTTTTTCGCTTTATAGTTTCTAGCACATTCGTCTTCAGACTAGGAGTAAGGCCATAAGACCGTATGGATTAGGACCAAGCAAAACCCCCAGCTACTTGAGACACTAAGACTAAGCCTAAAATACGCAGATCTCTCCATAAGGATGGTTTTTATACTGTGCTTCCACAATCTGCTGGCAGTACAAAAAAATAAGCTGCAGATCTCCTTAGGCTGAGTCATGGTGCTTTGGTACAGGGACCATGCATATCATGGGAATAGTTCACCATTTCTGCTCTGGTTTTCAGAGTATGACACCAAAACACCCACCTGATGATATCCTTTCAAGAGCAAAGGCAGCAATTTGCAGAATTCCGCTTCTTTGGGGAACTGAGAAATTGCTGAGCTGCCACCAAGTCCTGCAGTGTCCCTGTCACCTGCAGAGTCACCACATAGTGGCCACGGTAGCGGGCATTGTGACAAAGGTGCTATGTCAGCTGGGTGTGGCAGCCAGGCGCCCCCTAGGGGATGGGGAGCCTGTTAGCCCCGGGCCTGTCACTGCCTGCTGTCCCTGCGGTCACCAGCCAGGCCTCTAAAAATTGGTCAAACCATGCCCAGACTTGGGGCCAATTTGCCCCAAAGTCTTGAAAAGACAAGTCGTGAAGAAAGATATTGGATAGAGGGAGAAAGCGAAGGGAGCAGGAAAAAGGGAAGGAAGAATAAAAAGTAGTGTTGGGCTACAGGAGTGAGATGGAGGATATGCAGGAAAAGAGGCAGTAAGCAGGAGAGTGAGAGAAAAGGAAAGTAGAGACATGGAGCCAGACGAGGGGTTAGTGAGAGAGTATGGGACAGAAAACAGGATGAGAAGGAAATAAGGCAAGGCAAGGACAGGCAAGGACAGGCAAAGCAAGGCTAGGCTGCAGGACATTTTTTCGCTTTATAGTTTTTAGCACATTCGTCTTCAGACTAGGAGTAAGGCCATAAGACCGTATGGATTAGGCCCAAGCAAAAACCCCATCTACTTGACACACTAAGACTAAGCCTAAAATACGCAGATCTCTCCATAAGGATGGTTTTTATACTGTGCTTCCACAATCTGCTGGCAGTACAAAAAAATAAGCTGCAGATCTCCTTAGGCTGAGTCATGGTGCTTTGTTGCAGGGACCATGCATATCATGGGAATAGTTCACCATTTCTGCTCTGGTTCTCAGAGTATGACACCAAAACACCCACCTGATGATATCCTTTCAAGAGCAAAGGCAGCAATTTGCAGAATTCCGCTTCTTTGGGGAAGTGAGAAATTGCTGAGCTGACACCAAGTCCTGCAGTGTCCCTGTCACCTGCAGAGTCACCACATACTCGCCACGGTAGCGGGCATTGTGACAAAGGTTCTATGTCAGCTGGGTGTGGCAGCCAGGCGCCCCCTAGGGGATGGGGAGCCTGTCAGCCCCGGGCCTGTCACTGCCTGCTGTCCCTGCTGTCACCAGCCAGGCCTCTGAAAATTGGTCAAACCATGCCCAGACTTGGGGCGAATTTGGCCCAAAGTCTTGAAAAGACAAGTCGGGAAGAAAGATGTGGGACAGAGGGAGAAAGCGAAGGGAGCAGGAGAAAGGGAAGAAAGAAAAAAAAGTAGTGTTGGGCTTCAGGAGTGAGATGGAGGAATTGCAGGAAAAGAGGCAGGAAGCAGGAGAGGGAGAGAAAAGGAAAGTAGAGACATGCAGCCAGACGAGGGGTTAGTGAGGGAGGATGGAACAGAAAACAGGATGAGAAGGAAATAAGGCAAGGCAAGGACAGGCAAGGACAGGCAAAGCAAGGCTAGGCTGCAGGACATTTTTTCGCTTTATAGTTTCTAGCACATTCGTCTTCAGACTAGGAGTAAGGCCATAAGACCGTATGGATTAGGCCCAAGCAAAAACCCCAGCTACTTGAGACACTAAGACTAAGCCTAAAATACGCAGATCTCTCCATAAGGATGGTTTTTATACTGTGCTTCCACAATCTGCTGGCAGTACAAAAAAATAAGCTGCAGATCTCCTTAGGCTGAGTCATGGTGCTTTGGTGCAGGGACCATGCATATCATGGGAATAGTTCACCATTTCTGCTCTGGTTCTCAGAGTATGACACCAAAACACCCACCTGATGATATCCTTTCAAGAGCAAAGGCAGCAATTTGCAGAATTCCGCTTCTTTGGGGAAGTGAGAAATTGCTGAGCTGACACCAAGTCCTGCAGTGTCCCTGTCACCTGCAGAGTCACCACATACTCGCCACGGTAGCGGGCATTGTGACAAAGGTTCTATGTCAGCTGGGTGTGGCAGCCAGGCGCCCCCTAGGGGATGGGGAGCCTGTCAGCCCCGGGCCTGTCACTGCCTGCTGTCCCTGCTGTCACCAGCCAGGCCTCTGAAAATTGGTCAAACCATGCCCAGACTTGGGGCGAATTTGGCCCAAAGTCTTGAAAAGACAAGTCGGGAAGAAAGATGTGGGACAGAGGGAGAAAGCGAAGGGAGCAGGAGAAAGGGAAGGAAGAATAAAAAGTAGTGTTGGGCTGCAGGAGTGAGAGGGAGGAATTGCAGGAAAAGAGGCAGGAAGCAGGAGAGTGAGAGAAAAGGAAAGTAGAGACATGCAGCCAGACGAGGGGTTAGTGAGGGAGGATGGAACAGAAAACAGGATGAGAAGGAAATAAGGCAAGGCAAGGACAGGCAAGGACAGGCAAAGCAAGGCTAGGCTGCAGGACATTTTTTCGCTTTATAGTTTTTAGCACATTCGTCTTCAGACTAGGAGTAAGGCCATAAGACCGTATGGATTAGGCCCAAGCAAAAACCCCACCTACTTGACACACTAAGACTAAGCCTAAAATACGCAGATCTCTCCATAAGGATGGTTTTTATACTGTGCTTCCACAATCTGCTGGCAGTACAAAAAAATAAGCTGCAGATCTCCTTAGGCTGAGTCATGGTGCTTTGGTGCAGGGACCATGCATATCATGGGAATAGTTCACCATTTCTGCTCTGGTTTTCAGAGTATGACACCAAAACACCCACCTGATGATATCCTTTCAAGAGCAAAGGCAGCAATTTGCAGAATTCCGCTTCTTTGGGGAAGTGAGAAATTGCTGAGCTGACACCAAGTCCTGCAGTGTCCCTGTCACCTGCAGAGTCACCACATACTCGCCACGGTAGCGGGCATTGTGACAAAGGTTCTATGTCAGCTGGGTGTGGCAGCCAGGCGCCCCCTAGGGGATGGGGAGCCTGTCAGCCCCGGGCCTGTCACTGCCTGCTGTCCCTGCTGTCACCAGCCAGGCCTCTGAAAATTGGTCAAACCATGCCCAGACTTGGGGCCAATTTGGCCCAAAGTCTTGAAAAGACAAGTCGGGAAGAAAGATATGGGACAGGTGGAGAAAGCGAAGGGAGCAGGAGAAAGGGAAGGAAGAAAAAAAAGTAGTGTTCGGCTTCAGGAGTGAGATGGAAAAATTGCCATTAAAGAGGCAGGAAGCAGGAGAGTGAGAGAAAAGGAAAGTAGAGACATGCAGCTAGACGACGGGTTAGTGAGGGAGGATGGGACAGAGAACAGGATGAGAAGGAAATAAGGCAAGGCAAGGACAGGCAAGGACAGGCAAAGCAAGGCTAGGCTGCAGGACATTTTTTCACTTTATAGTTTCTAGCACATTCGTCTTCAGACTAGGAGTAAGGCCATAAGACCTTATGGATTAGACCCAAGCAAAAA
This sequence comes from Columba livia, assembly GCF_036013475.1. Classification (NCBI taxonomy): domain Eukaryota; kingdom Metazoa; phylum Chordata; class Aves; order Columbiformes; family Columbidae; genus Columba; species Columba livia. Next base: position 727,571 of record NW_027043009.1, on the reverse strand, counting down.
CCCCAGCTACTTGACACACTAATACTAAGCCTAAAATACGCAGATCTCTCCATAAGGATGGTTTTTCTACTGTGCTTCCACAATCTGCTGGCAGTACAAAAAAATAAGCTGCAGATCTCCTTAGGCTGAGTCATGGTGCTTTGGTGCAGGGACCATGCATATCATGGGAATAGTTCACCATTTCTGCTCTGGTTTTCAGAGTATGACACCAAAACACCTACCTGATGATATCCTTTCAAGAGCAAAGGCAGCAATTTGCAGAATTCCGCTTCTTTGGGGAAGTGAGAAATTGCTGAGCTGCCACCAAGTCCTGCAGTGTCCCTGTCACCTGCAGAGTCACCACATACTCGCCACGGTAGCGGGCATTGTGACAAAGGTTCTATGTCAGCTGGGTGTGGCAGCCAGGCGCCCCCTAGGGGATGGGGAGCCTGTCAGCCCCGGGCCTGTCACTGCCTGCTGTCCCTGCTGTCACCAGCCAGGCCTCTGAAAACTGGTCAAACCATACCCAGACTTGGGGCCAATTTGGCCCAAAGTCTTGAAAAGACAAGTCGGGAAGAAAGATATGGGACAGAGGGAGAAAGCGAAGGGAGCAGGAGAAAGGGAAGGAAGAATAAAAAGTAGTGTTGGGCTGCAGGAGTGAGATGGAGGAATTGCAAGAAAAGAGGCAGGAAGCAGGAGAGTGAGAGAAAAGGAAAGTAGAGACATGCAGCCAAACGAGGGGTTGGTGAGAGAGGATGGGACAGAGAACAGGATGAGAAGGAAATAAGGCAAGGCAAGGACAGGCAAGGACAGGCAAAGCAAGGCTAAGCTGCAGGACATTTTTTCGCTTTATAGTTTCTAGCACATTCGTCTTCAGACTAGGAGTAAGGCCATAAGACCGTATGGATTAGGCCCAAGCAAAACCCCCAGCTACTTGAGACACTAAGACTAAGCCTAAAATACGCAGATCTCTCCATAAGGATGGTTTTTATACTGTGCTTCCACAATCTGCTGGCAGTACAAAAAAATAAGCTGAAGATCTCCTTAGGCTGAGTGACGGTGCTTTGGTGCAGGGACCATGCATATCATGGGAATATTTCGCCATTTCTGCTCTGGTTTTCAGAGTATGACACCAAAACACCCACCTGATGATATCCTTTCAAGAGCAAAGGCAGCAATTTGCAGAATTCCGCTTCTTTGGGGAAGTGAGAAATTGCTGAGCTGACACCAAGTCCTGCAGTGTCCCTGTCACCTGCAGAGTCACCACATACTCGCCACGGTAGCGGGCATTGTGACAAAGGTTCTTTGTCAGCTGGGTGTGGCAGCCAGGCGCCCGCTAGGGAATGGGGAGCCTGTCAGCCCCGGGCCTGTCACTGCCTGCTGTCCCTGCTGTCACCAGCCAGGCCTCTGAAAATTGGTCAAACCATGCCCAGACTTGGGGCCAATTTGGCCCAAAGTCTTGAAAAGACAAGTCGTGAAGAAAGATATTGGACAGAGGGAGAAAACGAAGGGAGCAGGAGAAAGGGAAGGAAGAATAAAAAGTAGTGTTGGGCTACAGGAGTGAGATGGAGGAATTTCCATTAAAGAGGCAGGAAGCAGGAGAGTGAGAGAAAAGGAAAGAAGAGACATGCAGCCAGGCGAGGGGTTAGTGAGAGAGGATGGGACAGAAAACAGGATGAGAAGGAAATAAGGCAAGGCAAGGACAGGCAAGGACAGGCAAAGCAAGGCTAGGCTGCAGGACAATTTTCGCTTTATAGTTTCTAGCACATTCGTCTTCAGACTAGGAGTAAGGCCATAAGACCGTATGGATTAGGCCCAAGCAAAAACCCCAGCTACTTGAGACACTAAGACTAAGCCTAAAATACGCAGATCTCTCCATAAGGATGGTTTTTATACTGTGCTTCCACAATCAGCTGGCAGTACAAAAAAATAAGCTGCAGATCTCCTTAGGCTGAGTCGTGGTGCTTTGGTGCAGGGACCATGCATATCATGGGAATAGTTCACCATTTCTGCTCTGGATTTCAGAGTATGACACCAAAACACCCACCTGATGATATCCTTTCAAGAGCAAAGGCAGCAATTTGCAAAATTCCGCTTCTTTGGGGAAGTGAGAAATTGCTGAGCTGACACCAAGTCCTGCAGTGTCCCTGTCACCTGCAGAGTCACCACATACTCGCCACGGTAGCGGGGATTGTGACAAAGGTTCTATGTCAGCTGTGTGTGGCAGCCAGGCGCCCCCTAGGGGATGGGGAGCCTGTCAGCCCCGGGCCTGTCACTGCCTGCTGTCCCTGCTGTCACCAGCCAGGCCTCTGAAAATTGGTCAAACTATGCCCAGACTTGGGGCCAATTTTGCCCAAAGTCTTGAAAAGACAAGTCGGGAAGAAACATATGGGACAGAGGGAGAAATCGAAGGGAGCAGGAGAAAGGGAAGGAAGAATAAAAAGTAGTGTTGGGCTTCAGGAGTGAGATGGAGGAATTGCCATTAAAGAGGCAGGAAGCAGGAGAGTGAGAGAAAAGGAAAGTAGAGACATGCAGCCAGACGAGGGGTTAGTGACGGAGGATGGGACAGAGAACAGGATGAGAAGGAAATAAGGCAAGGCAAGGACATGCAAGGACAGGCAAAGCAAGGCTAGGCTGCAGGACATGTAATAGCTTTATAGTTTCTAGCACATTCGTCTTCAGACTAGGAGTAAGGCCATAAAACCGTATGGATTAGGCCCAAGCAGAAACCCCAGCTACTTGAGACACTTAGACTAAGCCTAAAATACGCAGATCTCTCCATAAGGATGGTTTTTATACTGTGCTTCCACAATCTGCTGGCAGTACAAAAAAATAAGCTGCAGATCTCCTTAGGCTGAGTCACGGTGCTTTGGTGCAGGGACCATGCATATCATGGGAATATTTCGCCATTTCTGCTCTGGTTTTCAGAGTATGACACCAAAACACCCACCTGATGATATCCTTTCAAGAGCAAAGGCAGCAATTTGCAGAATTCCGCTTCATTGGGGAACTGAGAAATTGCTGAGCTGCCACCAAGTCCTGCAGTGTCCCTGTCACCTGCAGAGTCACCACATACTCGCCACGGTAGCGGGCATTGTGACAAAGGTTCTATGTCAGCTGGGTGTGGCAGCCAGGCGCCCCCTAGGGGATGGGGAGCCTGTCAGCCCCGGGCCTGTCACTGCCTGCTGTCCCTGCTGTGACCAGCCAGGCCTCTGAAAATTGGTCCAACCATGCCCAGACTTGGGGCCAATTTGGCTCAAAGTCTTGAAAAGACAAGTCGGGAAGAAAGATATTGGACAGAGGGAGAAAGCGAAGGGAGCAGGAGAAAGGGAAGGAAGAATAAAAAGTAGTGTTGGGCTGCAGGAGTGAGATGCAGGAATTGCCATTAAAGAGGCAGGAAGCAGGAGAGTGATAGAAAAGGAAAGACGAGACATGCAGCCAGACGAGGGGTTAGTGAGAGAGGATGGGACAGAGAACAGGATGAGAAGGAAATAAGGCAAGGCAAGGACAGGCAAGGACAGGCAAAGCAAGGCTAGGCTGCAGGACATTTTTTCGCTTTATAGTTTCTAGCACATTCGTCTTCAGACTAGGAGTAAGGCCATAAAACCGTATGGATTAGGCCCAAGCAGAAACCCCAGCTACTTGAGACACTTAGACTAAGCCTAAAATACGCAGATCTCTCCATAAGGATGGTTTTTATACTGTGCTTCCACAATCTGCTGGCAGTACAAAAAAATAAGCTGCAGATCTCCTTAGGCTGAGTCATGGTGCTTTGGTGCAGGGACCATGCATATCATGGGAATATTTCACCATTTCTGCTCTGGTGTTCAGAGTATGACACCAAAACACCCACCTGATGATATCCTTTCAAGAGCAAAGGCAGCAATTTGCAGAATTCCGCTTCTTTGGGGAAGTGAGAAATTGCTGAGCTGACACCAAGTCCTGCAGGATCCCTGTCACCTGCAGAGTCACCACATACTCGCCACGGGAGCGGGCATTGTGACAAAGGTTCTATGTCAGCTGGGTGTGGCAGCCAGTCGCCCCCTAGGGGATGGGGAGCCTGTCAGCCCCGGGCCTGTCACTGCCTGCTGTCCCTGCTGTCACCAGCCAGGCCTCTGAAAATTGGTCAAACTATGCCCAGACTTGGGGCCAATTTGGCCCAAAGTCTTGAAAAGACAAGTCGGGAAGAAAGATATGGGACAGAGGGAGAAAGCGAAGGGAGCAGGAGAAAGGGAAGGAAGAATAAAAAGTAGTGTTTGGCTTCAGGAGTGAGATGGAGGAATTGCAGGAAAAGAGGGAGGAAGCAGGAGAGTGAGAGAAAAGGAAAGTAGAGACATGCAGCCAGACGAGGGGTTAGTGAGGGAGGATGGGACAGAGAACAGGATGGGAAGGAAATAAGGCATGGCAAGGACAGGCAAGGACAGGCAAAGCAAGGCTAGGCTGCAGGACATTTTTTCGCTTTATAGTTTCTAGCACATTCGTCTTCAGACTAGGAGTAAGGCCATAAGACCGTATGGATTAGGCCCAAGCAAAAACCCCAGCTACTTGAGACACTTAGACTAAGCCTAAAATACGCAGATCTCTCCATAAGGATGGTTTTTATACTGTGCTTCCACAATCTGCTGGCAGTACAAAAAAATAAGCTGCAGATCTCCTTAGGCTGAGTCATGGTGCTTTGGTGCAGGGACCATGCATATCATGGGAATATTTCACCATTTCTGCTCTGGTTGTCAGAGTATGACACCAAAACACCCACCTGATGATATCCTTTCAAGAGCAAAGGCAGCAATTTGCAGAATTCCGCTTCTTTTGGGAAGTGAGAAATTGCTGAGCTGACACCAAGTCCTGCAGTGTCCCTGTCACCTGCAGAGTCACCACATGCTCGCCACGGTAGCGGGCATTGTGACAAAGGTTCTATGTCAGATGGGTGTGGCAGCCAGGCTCCCGCTAGGGGATGGGGAGCCTGTCAGCCCCGGGCCTGTCACTGCCTGCTGTCCCTGCTGTCACCAGCCAGGCCTCTGAAAATTGGTCAAACCATGCCCAGACTTGGGGCCAATTTGGCCCAAAGTCTTGAAAAGACAAGTCGGGAAGAAAGATATGGGACAGAGGGAGAAAGCGAAGGGAGCAGGAGAAAGGGAAGGAAGAATAAAAAGTAGTGTTGGGCTGCAGGAGTGAGATGGAGGAATTGCCATTAAAGAGGCAGGAAGCAGGAGAGTGAGAGAAAAGGAAAGACGACACATGCAGCCAGACGAGGGGTTAGTGAGAGAGGGTGGGACAGAGAACAGGATGAGAAGGAAATAAGGCAAGGCAAGGACAGGCAAGGACAGGCAAAGCAAGGCTAGGCTGCAGGACATTTTTTCGCTTTATAGTTTCTAGCACATTCGTCTTCAGTCTAGGAGTAAGGCCATAAGACCGTATGGATTAGGCCCAAGCAAAAACCCCAGCTACTTGAGACACTTAGACTAAGCCTAAAATACGCAGATCTCTCCATAAGGATGGTTTTTATACTGTGCTTCCACAATCTGCTGGCAGTACAAAAATATAAGCTGCAGATCTCCTTAGGCTGAGTCATGGTGCTTTGGTGCAGGGACCATGCATATCATGGGAATATTTCACCATTTCTGTCTGGTTTTCAGAGTATGACACCAAAACACCCACCTGATGATATCCTTTCAAGAGCAAAGGCAGCAATTTGCAGAATTCCGCTTCTTTGGGGAAGTGAGAAATTGCTGAGCTGACACCAAGTCCTGCAGTGTCCCTGTCACCTGCAGAGTCACCACATACTCGCCACGGTAGCGGGCATTGTGACAAAGGTTCTATGTCAGCTGGGTGTGGCAGCCAGGCGCCCCCTAGGGGATGGGGAGCCTGTCAGCCCCGGGCCTGTCACTGCCTGCTGTCCCTGCTGTCACCAGCCAGGCCTCTGAAAATTGGTCAAACCATGCCCAGACTTGGGGCCAATTTGCCCCAAAGTCTTGAAAAGACAAGTCGGGAAGAAAGATATGGGACAGAGGGAGAAAGCGAAGGGAGCAGGAGAAAGGGAAGGAAGAATAAAAAGTAGTGTTGGGCTTCAGGAGTGAGATGGTGGAATTGCCATTAAAGAGGCAGGAAGCAGGAGAGTGATAGAAAAGGAAAGACGAGACATGCAGCCAGACGAGGGGTTAGTGAGAGAGGATGGGACAGAGAACAGGATGAGAAGGAAATAAGGCAAGGCAAGGACAGGCAAGGACAGGCAAAGCAAGGCTAGGCCGAAGGACATTTTTTTGCTTTATAGTTTCTAGCACATTCGTCTACAGACTAGGAGTAAGGCCATAAGACCGTATAGATTAGGCCCAAGCAAAAACCCCAGCTACTTGAGACACTTAGACTAAGCCTAAAATACGCAGATCTCTCCATAAGGATGGTTTTTATACTGTGCTTCCACAGTCTTCTGGCAGTACAAAAAAATAAGCTGCAGATCTCCTTAGGCTGAGTCATGGTGCTTTGGTGCAGGGACCATGCATATCATGGGAATATTTCACCATTTCTGCTCTGGTTTTCAGAGTATGACACCAAAACACCCACCTGATGATATCCTTTCAAGAGCAAAGGCAGCAATTTGCAGAATTCCGCTTCTTTGGGGAAGTGAGAAATTGCTGAGCTGACATCAAGTCCTGCAGTGTCCCTGTCACCTGCAGAGTCACCACATACTCGCCACCATAGCGGGCATTGTGACAAAGGTTCTATGTCAGCTGGGTGTGGCAGCCAGGCGCCCCCTAGGTGATGGGGACCCTGTCAGCCCTGGGCCTGTCACTGCCTGCTGTCCCTGCTGTCACCAGCCAGGCCTCTGAAAATTGGTCAAACCATGCCAAGACTTGGGGCCAATTTGGCACAAAGTCTTGAAAAGACAAGTCGGGAAGAAAGATATGGGACAGAGGGAGAAAGCGAAGGGAGCAGGAGAAAGGGAAGGAAGAATAAAAAGTAGTGTTGGGCTGCAGGAGTGAGATGGAGGAATTGCCATTAAAGAGGCAGGAAGCAGGAGAGTGAGAGAAAAGGAAAGAAGAGACATGCAGCCAGACGAGGGGTTAGTGAGAGAGGATGGGACAGAGAACAGGATGAGAAGGAAATAAGGCAAGGCAAGGACAGGCAAGGACAGGCAAAGCAAGGCTAGGCTGCAGGACATTTTTTCGCTTTATAGTTTCTAGCACATTCGTCTTCAGTCTAGGAGTAAGGCCATAAGACCGTATGGATTAGGCCCAAGCAAAAACCCCAGCTACTTGAGACACTTAGACTAAGCCTAAAATACGCAGATCTCTCCATAAGGATGGTTTTTATACTGTGCTTCCACAATCTGCTGGCAGTACAAAAATATAAGCTGCAGATCTCCTTAGGCTGAGTCATGGTGCTTTGGTGCAGGGACCATGCATATCATGGGAATATTTCACCATTTCTGTCTGGTTTTCAGAGTATGACACCAAAACACCCACCTGATGATATCCTTTCAAGAGCAAAGGCAGCAATTTGCAGAATTCCGCTTCTTTGGGGAAGTGAGAAATTGCTGAGCTGACACCAAGTCCTGCAGTGTCCCTGTCACCTGCAGAGTCACCACATACTCGCCACGGTAGCGGGCATTGTGACAAAGGTTCTATGTCAGCTGGGTGTGGCAGCCAGGCGCCCCCTAGGGGATGGGGAGCCTGTCAGCCCCGGGCCTGTCACTGCCTGCTGTCCCTGCTGTCACCAGCCAGGCCTCTGAAAATTGGTCAAACCATGCCCAGACTTGGGGCCAATTTGGCCCAAAGTCTTGAAAAGACAAGTCGGGAAGAAAGATATGGGACAGAGGGAGAAAGCGAAGGGAGCAGGAGAAAGGGAAGGAAGAATAAAAAGTAGTGTTGGGCTGCAGGAGTGACATGGAGGAATTGCCATTAAAGAGGCAAGAAGCAGGAGAGTGATAGAAAAGGAAAGACGAGACATGCAGCCAGACGAGGGGTTAGTGAGAGAGGATGGGACAGAGAACAGGATGAGAAGGAAATAAGGCAAGGCAAGGACAGGCAGGACAGGCAAAGCATGGCTAGGCTGCAGGACATTTTTTCACTTTATTGTTTCTAGCACATTCGTCTTCAGACTAGGAGTAAGGCCATAAGACCGTACGGATTAGGCCCAAGCAGAAACCCCAGCTACTTGAGACACTTAGACTAAGCCTAAAATACGCAGATCTCTCCATAAGGATGGTTTTTATACTGTGCTTCCACAATCTGCTGGCAGTACAAAAACATAAGCTGCAGATCTCCTTAGGCTGAGTCATGGTGCTTTGGTGCAGGGACCATGCATATCATGGGAATATTTCACCATTTCTGCTCTGGTGTTCAGAGTATGACACCAAAACACCCACCTGATGATATCCTTTCAAGAGCAAAGGCAGCAATTTGCAGAATTCCGCTTCTTTGGGGAAGTGAGAAATTGCTGAGCTGACACCAAGTCCTGCAGTGTCCCTGTCACCTGCAGAGTCACCACTTGCTCGCCACGGTAGCGGGCATTGTGACAAAGGTTCTATGTCAGCTGGGTGTGGCAGCCAGGCGCCCCCTAGGGGATGGGGAGCCTGTCAGCCCCAGGCCTGTCACTGCCTGCTGTCCCTGCTGTCACCAGCCAGGCCTCTTAAAATTGGTCAAACCATGCCCAGACTTGGGGCGAATTTGGCCCAAAGCCTTGAAAAGACAAGTCGGGAAGAAAGATATGGGACAGAGGGAGAAAGCGAAGGGAGCAGGAGAAAGGGAAGGAAGAATAAAAAGTAGTGTTGGGCTTCAGGAGTGAGATGGTGGAATTGCCATTAAAGAGGCAGGAAGCAGGAGAGTGATAGAAAAGGAAAGACGAGACATGCAGCCAGACGAGGGGTTAGTGAGAGAGGATGGGACAGAGAACAGGATGAGAAGGAAATAAGGCAAGGCAAGGACAGGCAAGGACAGGCAAAGCAAGGCTAGGCCGAAGGACATTTTTTTGCTTTATAGTTTCTAGCACATTCGTCTACAGACTAGGAGTAAGGCCATAAGACCGTATAGATTAGGCCCAAGCAAAAACCCCAGCTACTTGAGACACTTAGACTAAGCCTAAAATACGCAGATCTCTCCATAAGGATGGTTTTTATACTGTGCTTCCACAGTCTTCTGGCAGTACAAAAAAATAAGCTGCAGATCTCCTTAGGCTGAGTCATGGTGCTTTGGTGCAGGGACCATGCATATCATCGGAATATTTCACCATTTCTGCTCTGGTTTTCAGAGTATGACACCAAAACACCCACCTGATGATATCCTTTCAAGAGCAAAGGCAGCAATTTGCAGAATTCCGCTTCTTTGGGGAAGTGAGAAATTGCTGAGCTGACATCAAGTCCTGCAGTGTCCCTGTCACCTGCAGAGTCACCACATACTCGCCACCATAGCGGGCATTGTGACAAAGGTTCTATGTCAGCTGGGTGTGGCAGCCAGGCGCCCCCTAGGTGATGGGGAGCCTGTCAGCCCTGGGCCTGTCACTGCCTGCTGTCCCTGCTGTCACCAGCCAGGCCTCTGAAAATTGGTCAAAGCATGCCCAGACTTGGGGCCAAGTTGGCCCAAAGTCTTGAAAAGACAAGTCGGGAAGAAAGATATGGAACAGAGGGAGAAAGCGAAGGGAGCAGGAGAAAGGGAAGGAAGAATAAAAAGTAGTGTTGGGCTGCAGGAGTGAGATGGAGGAATTGCCATTAAAGAGGCAGGAAGCAGGAGAGTGAGAGAAAAGGAAAGACGACACATGCAGCCAGACGAGGGGTTAGTGAGAGAGGGTGGGACAGAGAACAGGATGAGAAGGAAATAAGGCAAGGCAAGGACAGGCAAGGACAGGCAAAGCAAGGCTAGGCTGCAGGACATTTTTTCGCTTTATAGTTTCTAGCACATTCGTCTTCAGACTAGGAGTAAGGCCATAAGACCGTATGGATTAGGCCCAAGCAAAAACCCCAGCTACTTGAGACACTTAGACTAAGCCTAAAATACGCAGATCTCTCCATAAGGATGGTTTTTATACTGTGCTTCCACAATCTGCTGGCAGTACAAAAATATAAGCTGCAGATCTCCTTAGGCTGAGTCATGGTGCTTTGGTGCAGGGACCATGCATATCATGGGAATATTTCACCATTTCTGCTCTGGTTTTCAGAGTATGACACCAAAACACCCACCTGATTATATCCTTTCAAGAGCAAAGGCAGCAATTTGCAGAATTCCGCTTCTTTGGGGAAGTGAGAAATTGCTGAGCTGACACCAAGTCCTGCAGTGTCCCTGTCACCTGCAGAGTCACCACATACTCGCCACGGTAGCGGGCATTGTGACAAAGGTTCTATGTCAGCTGGGTGTGGCAGCCAGGCGCCCCCTAGGGGATGGGGAGCCTGTCAGCCCCAGGCCTGTCACTGCCTGCTGTCCCTGCTGTCACCAGCCAGGCCTCTGAAAATTGGTCAAAGCATGCCCAGACTTGGGGCCAATTTGCCCCAAAGTCTTGAAAAGACAAGTCGGGAAGAAAGATATGGGACAGAGGGAGAAAGCGAAGGGAGCAGGAGAAAGGGAAGGAAGAATAAAAAGTAGTGTTGGGCTGCAGGAGTGAGATGGAGGAATTGCCATTAAAGTGGCAAGAAGCAGGAGAGTGATAGAAAAGGAAAGACGAGACATGCAGCCAGACGAGGGGTTAGTGAGAGAGGATGGGACAGAGAACAGGATGAGAAGGAAATAAGGCAAGGCAAGGACAGGCAGGACAGGCAAAGCATGGCTAGGCTGCAGGACATTTTTTCACTTTATAGTTTCTAGCACATTCGTCTTCAGACTAGGAGTAAGGCCATAAGACCGTACGGATTAGGCCCAAGCAGAAACCCCAGCTACTTGAGACACTTAGACTAAGCCTAAAATACGCAGATCTCTCCATAAGGATGGTTTTTATACTGTGCTTCCACAATCTGCTGGCAGTACAAAAAAATAAGCTGCAGATCTCCTTAGGCTGAGTCATGGTGCTTTGGTGCAGGGACCATGCATATCATGGGAATATTTCACCATTTCTGCTCTGGTTGTCAGAGTATGACACCAAAACACCCACCTGATGATATCCTTTCAAGAGCAAAGGCAGCAATTTGCAGAATTCCGCTTCTTTGGGGAAGTGAGAAATTGCTGAGCTGACACCAAGTCCTGCAGTGTCCCTGTCACCTGCAGAGTCACCACTTGCTCGCCACGGTAGCGGGCATTGTGACAAAGGTTCTATGTCAGCTGGGTGTGGCAGCCAGGCGCCCCCTAGGGGATGGGGAGCCTGTCAGCCCCAGGCCTGTCACTGCCTGCTGTCCCTGCTGTCACCAGCCAGGCCTCTTAAAATTGGTCAAACCATGCCCAGACTTGGGGCGAATTTGGCCCAAAGTCTTGAAAAGACAAGTCGGGAAGAAAGATATGGGACAGAGGGAGAAAGCGAAGGGAGCAGGAGAAAGGGAAGGAAGAATAAAAAGTAGTGTTGGGCTTCAGGAGTGAGATGGTGGAATTGCCATTAAAGAGGCAGGAAGCAGGAGAGTGATAGAAAAGGAAAGACGAGACATGCAGCCAGACGAGGGGTTAGTGAGAGAGGATGGGACAGAGAACAGGATGAGAAGGAAATAAGGCAAGGCAAGGACAGGCAAGGACAGGCAAAGCAAGGCTAGGCCGAAGGACATTTTTTTGCTTTATAGTTTCTAGCACATTCGTCTACAGACTAGGAGTAAGGCCATAAGACCGTATAGATTAGGCCCAAGCAAAAACCCCAGCTACTTGAGACACTTAGACTAAGCCTAAAATACGCAGATCTCTCCATAAGGATGGTTTTTATACTGTGCTTCCACAGTCTTCTGGCAGTACAAAAAAATAAGTTGCAGATCTCCTTAGGCTGAGTCATGGTGCTTTGGTGCAGGGACCATGCATATCATGGGAATATTTCACCATTTCTGCTCTGGTTTTCAGAGTATGACACCAAAACACCCACCTGATGATATCCTTTCAAGAGCAAAGGCAGCAATTTGCAGAATTCCGCTTCTTTGGGGAAGTGAGAAATTGCTGAGCTGACATCAAGTCCTGCAGTGTCCCTGTCACCTGCAGAGTCACCACATACTCGCCACCATAGCGGGCATTGTGACAAAGGTTCTATGTCAGCTGGGTGTGGCAGCCAGGCGCCCCCTAGGTGATGGGGACCCTGTCAGCCCTGGGCCTGTCACTGCCTGCTGTCCCTGCTGTCACCAGCCAGGCCTCTGAAAATTGGTCAAACCATGCCAAGACTTGGGGCCAATTTGGCCCAAAGTCTTGAAAAGACAAGTCGGGAAGAAAGATATGGGACAGAGGGAGAAAGCGAAGGGAGCAGGAGAAAGGGAAGGAAGAATAAAAAGTAGTGATGGGCTGCAGGAGTGAGATGGAGGAATTAGAGGAAAAGAGGTAGGAAGCAGGTGAGTGAGAGAAAAGGAAAGACGAGACATGCAGCCAGACGAGGGGTTAGTGAGAGGAGATTAGACAGAGAACAGGATGAGAAGGAAATAAGGCAAGGCAAGGACAGGCAAGGACAGGCAAAGCAAGGCTAGGCTGCAGGACATTTTTTCGCTTTATAGTTTCTAGCACATTCGTCTTCAGACTAGGAGTAAGGCCATAAGACCGTATGGATTAGGCCCAAGCAAAAACCCCAGCTAATGGAGACGCATTAGACTAAGCCTAAAATACGCAGATCTCTCCATAAGGATGGTTTTTATACTGTGCTTCCACAATCTGCTGGCAGTACAAAAAAATAAGCTGCAGATCTCCTTAGGCTGAGTCATGGTGCTTTGGTGCAGGGACCATGCATATCATGGGAATATTTCACCATTTCTGCTCTGGTTTTCAGAGTATGACACCAAAACACCCACCTGATGATATCCTTTCAAGAGCCAAGGCAGCAATTTGCAGAATTCCGCTTCTTTGGGGAAGTGAGAAATTGCTTAGCTGACACCAAGTCCTGCAGTGTCCCTGTCACCTGCAGAGTCACCACATACATGACACGGTAGCGGGCATTGTGACAAAGGTTCTATGTCAGCTGGGTGTGGCAGCCAGGCGCCCCCTAGGGGATGGGGAGCCTGTCAGCCCCGGGCCTGTCACTGCCTGCTGTCCCTGCTGTCACCAGCCAGGCCTCTGAAAATTGGTCAAACCATGCCCAGACTTGGGGCCAATTTGGCCCAAAGTCTTGAAAAGACAAGTCGTGAAGAAAGATATTGGACAGAGGGAGAAAACGAAGGGAGCAGTAGAAAGGGAAGGAAGAATAAAAAGTAGTGTTGGGCTGCAGGAGTGAGATGGAGGAATTGCAGGAAAAGAGGTAGGAAGCAGGAGAGTGAGAGAAAAGGAAAGACGAGACATGCAGCCAGACGAGGGTTTAGTGAGAGGAGATTGGACAGAGAACAGGATGAGAAGGAAATAAGGCAAGGCAAGGAAGGCAAGGACAGGCTAGGCTGCAGGACATTTTTTTGCTTTATGGTTTCTCACACATTCGTCTTCAGACTAGGAGTAAGGCCATAAGACCGTATGGATTAGGCCCAATCAAAAACCCCAGCTACTTGAGACGCTTAGACTAAGCCTAAAATATGCAGACCTCTCCATAAGGATGGTTTTTATACTGTGCTTCCACAATCTGCTGGCAGTACAAAAAAATAAGCTGCAGATCTCCTTAGGCTGAGTCATGGTGCTTTGGTGCAGGGACCATGCATATCATGGGAATAGTTCACCATTTCTGCTCTGGTTCTCAGAGTATGACACCAAAACACCCACCTGATGATATCCTTTCAAGAGCAAAGGCAGCAATTTGCAGAATTCCGCTTCTTTGGGGAAGTGAGAAATTGCTGAGCTGCCACCAAGTCCTGCAGGATCCCTGTCAACTGCAGAGTCACCACATACTCGCCACGGTAGTGGGCATTGTGACAAAGGTTCTATGTCAGCTGGGTGTGGCAGCCAGGCGCCCCCAAGGGGATGGGGAGCCTGTCAGCCCCGGGCCTGTCACTGCCTGCTGTCCCTGCTGTCACCAGCCAGGCCTCTGAAAATTGGTCAAACCATGCCCAGACTTGGGGCCAATTTACCCCAAAGTCTTGAAAAGACAAGTCGGGAAGAAAGATATGGGACAGAGGGAGAAAGCGAAGGGAGCAGGAGAAAGGGAAGGAAGAATAAAAAGTAGTGTTGGGCTGCAGGAGTGAGATGGAGGAATTGCAAGAAAAGAGGCAGGAAGCAGGAGAGTGAGAGAAAAGGAAAGACGAGACATGGAGCCAGATGAGGGGTTAGTGAGAGAGGATGGGACAGAGAACAGGATGAGAAGGAAATAAGGCAAGGCAAGGACAGGCAAGGACAGGCAAAGCAAGGCTTGGCTGAAGGACATGTTTTTGCTTTATACTTTCTAGCACATTCATCTTCAGACTAGTAGTAAGGCCATAAGACCGTATGGATTAGGCCCAAGCAAAAACCCCAGCTACTTGAGACACTCAGGATAAGCCTAAAATACGCAGATCTCTCCATAAGGATGGTTTTTATACTGTGCTTCCACAATCTGCTGGCAGTACAAAAAAATAAGCTGCAGATCTCCTTAGGATGAGTCATGGTGCTTTGGTGCAGGGACCATGCATATCATGGGAATAGTTCACCATTTCTGCTCTGGTTTTCAGTGTATGACACCAAAACACCCACCTGATGATATCCTTTCAAGAGCAAAGGCAGCAGTTTGCAGAATTCCGCTTCTTTAAGGAAGTGAGAAATTACTGAGCTGACACCAAGTCCTGCAGTGTCCCTGTCACCTGCAGGGTCACCACATACTCGCCACGGTAGCGGGCATAGTGACAAAGGTTCTATGTCAGCTGGGTGTGGCAGCCAGGCGCCCCCTAGGGGATGGGGAGCCTGTTAACCCCAGGCCTGTCACTGCCTGCTGTCCCTGCTGTCACCAGCCAGGCCTCTGAAAATTGGTCAAACCATGCCCAGACTTGGGGCCAATTTGGCCCAAAGTCTTGAAAAGACAAGTTAGGAAGAAAGATATGGGACACAGGGAGAAAGCGAAGGGAGCAGGAGAAAGGGAAGGAAGAATAAAAAGTAGTGTTGGGCTGCAGGAGTGAGATGGAGGAATTGCAAGAAAAGAGGCAGGAAGCAGGAGAGTGAGAGAAAAGGAAAGACGAGACATGGAGCCAGATGAGGGGTTAGTGAGAGAGGATGGGACAGAGAACAGGATGAGAAGGAAATAAGGCAAGGCAAGGACAAAAAAGGACAGGCAAAGCAAGGCTTGGCTGCAGGACATTTTTTCGCTTTATAGTTTCTAGCACATTCGTCTTCAGACTAGGAGTAAGGTCATAAGACCGTATGGATTTGGCCCAATCAAAAACCCCAGCTACTTGAGACGCTTAGACTAAGCCTAAAATATGCAGATCTCTCCATAAGGATGGTTTTTATACTGTGCTTCCACAATCTGCTGGCAGTACAAAAATATAAGCTGCAGATCTCCTTAGGCTGAGTCATGGTGCTTTGGTGCAGGGACCATGCATATCATGGGAATATTTCACCATTTCTGCTCTGGTTTTCAGAGTATGACACCAAAACACCCACCTGATGATATCCTTTCAAGAGCAAAGGCAGCAATTTGCAGAATTCCGCTTCTTTGGGGAAGTGAGAAATTGCTGAGCTGACACCAAGTCCTGCAGTGTCCCTGTCACCTGCAGAGTCACCACATACTCACCACGGTAGCGGGCATTGTGACAAAGGTTCTATGTCAGCTGGGTGTGGCAGCCAGGCGCCCCCTAGGGGATGGGGAGCCTGTCAGCCCCGGGCCTGTCACTGCCTGCTGTCCCTGCTGTCACCAGCCAGGCCTCTGAAAATTGGTCAAACCATGCCCAGACTTGGGGCGAATTTGGCCCAAAGTCTTGAAAAGGCAAGTCGGGAAGAAAGATATGGGACAGAGGGAGAAAGCGAAGGGAGCAGGAGAAAGGGAAGGAAGAATAAAAAGTAGTGTTGGGCTGCAGGAGTGAGATGGAGGAATTGCAAGAAAAGAGGCAGGAAGCAAGAGAGTGAGAGAAAAGGAAGGAAGAGACATGCATCCAGATGAGGGGTTAGTGAGAAAGGATGGGACAGAGAACAGGATGAGAAGGAAATAAGGCAAGGCAAGGACAGGCAAGGACAGGCAAAGCAAGGCTAGGCTGAAGGACATGTTTTTGCTTTATAGTTTCTAGCACATTCATCTTCAGACTAGGAGTAAGGCCATAAGACCTTATGGATTAGGCCCAAGCAAAAACCCCAGCTACTTGAGACACTCAGGATAAGCCTAAAATACGCAGATCTCTCCATAAGGATGGTTTTTATACTGTGCTTCCACAATCTGCTGGCAGTACAAAAATATAAGCTGCAGATCTCCTTAGGCTGAGTCATGGTGCTTCGGTGCAGGGACCATGCATATCATGGAATATTTCACCGTTTCTGCTCTGGTTTTCAGTGTATGACACCAAAACACCCACCTGATGATATCCTTTCAAGAGCAAAGGCAGCAATTTGCAGAATTCCGCTTCTTTGGGGAAGTGTGAAATTACTGAGCTGACACCAAGTCCTGCAGTGTCCCTGTCACCTGCAGAGTCACCACATACTCGCCACGGTAGCGGGCATAGTGACAAAGGTTCTATGTCAGCTGGGTGTGGCAGCCAGGCGCCCTCTAGGGGATGGGGAGCCTGTTAGCCCCGGGCCTGTCATTGCCTGCTGTCCCTGCTGTCACCAGCCAGGCCTCTGAAAATTGGTCAAACCATGCCCAGACTCAGGGCCAATTTGGCCCAAAGTCTTGAAAAGACAAGTCGGGAAGAAAGATATGGGACAGAGGGAGAAAGCGAAGGGAGCAGGAGAAAGGGAAGGAAGAATAGAAAGTAGTGTTTTGCTGCAGGAGTGAGATGGAGGAATTGCAGGAAAAGAGGGAGGAAGTAGGAGAGTGATAGAAAAGGAAAGACGAGACAGGCAGCTAGACAAGGGGTTAGTGAGAGAGGATGGGACAGAGAAAAGGATGACAAGGAAATAAGGCAAGGCAAGGACAGGCAAGGACAGGCAAAGCAAGGCTAGGCTGCAGGACATTTTTTCGCTTTATAGTTTCTAGCACATTCGTCTTCAGACTAGGAGTAAGGCCATAAGACCGTATGGATTAGGCCCAAGCAAAAACCCCAGCTACTTGAGACACTAAGACTAAGCCTAAAATACGCAGATCTCTCCATAAGGATGGTTTTTATACTGTGCTTCCACAATCTGCTGGCAGTACAAAAAAATAAGCTGTAGATCTCCTTAGGCTGAGTCATGGTGCTTTGGTGCAGGGACCATTCATATCATGGGAATATTTCAACATTTCTGCTCTGGTTTTCAGTGTATGACACCAAAACACCCACCTGATGATATCCTTTCAAGAGCAAAGGCAGCAACTTGCAGAATTCCGCTTCTCTGGGGAACTGAGAAATTGCTGAGCTGCCACCAAGTCCTGCAGTGTCCCTGTCACCTGCAGAGTCACCACATACATGACACGGTAGCGGGCATTGTGACACAGGTTCTATGTCAGCAGGGTGTGGCAGCCAGGCGCCCTCTAGGGATGGGGAGCCTGTCAGCCCAGGGCCTGTCACTGCCTGCTGTCCCTTCTGTCACCAGCCAGGCCTCTGAAAATTGGTCAACCCATGCCCAGACTTGGGGCCAATTCGGCCCTAAGTCTTGAAAAGACAAGTTAGGAAGAAAGATATGGGACAGAGGGAGAAAGCGAAGGGAGCAGGAGAAAGAGAAGGAAGAATAACAAGTAGTGTTGGGCTGCAGGAGTGAGATGGAGGAATTGCCATTAAAGAGGCAGGAAGCAGGAGAGTGATAGAAAAGGAAAGACGAGACATGCAGCCAGACGAGGGGTTAGTGAGAGGAGACTGGACAGAGAACAGGATCAGAAGGAAATAAGGCAAGGCAAGGACAGGCAAGGCAAGCCTAGGCTGCAGGACATTTGTTTGCTTTATAGTTTCTAACACATTCGTCTTTAGACTAGGAGTAAGGCCATAAGACCGTATGGATTAGGCCGAAGCAAAAACCCCAGCTACTTGAGACACTTAGACTAAGCCTAAAATACGCAGATCTCTCCATAAGGATGGTTTTTATACTGTGCTTCCATAATCTGCTGGCAGTACAAAAATATAAGTTGCAGATCTCCTTAGGCTGAGTCATGGTGCTTTGGTGCAGGGACCATGCATATCATGGGAATATTTCACCATTTCTGCTCTGGTTTTCAGAGTATGACACCAAAACACCCACCTGATGATATCCTTTCAAGAGCAAAGGCAGCAATTGGCAGAATTCCGCTTCTTTGGGGAAGTGAGAAATTGCTGAGCTGACACCAAGTCCTGCAGTGTCCCTGTCACCTGCAGAGTCACCACATACTCGCCACGGTAGCGGGCATTGTGACAAAGGTTCTATGTCAGCTGGGTGTGGCAGCCAGGCGCCCCCTAGGGGATGGGGAGCCTGTCAGCCCCGGGCCTGTCACTGCCTGCTGTCCCTGCTGTCACCAGCCAGGCCTCTGAAAATTGGTCAAACCATGCCCAGACTTGGGGCCAATTTGCCCCAAAGTCTTGAAAAGACAAGTCGGGAAGAAAGATATGGGACAGAGGGAGAAAGCGAAGGGAGCAGGAGAAAGGGGAGGAAGAATAAAAAGTAGTGTTGGGCTGCAGGAGTGAGATGGAGGAATTGCCATTAAAGAGGCAGGAAGCAGGAGAGTGAGAGAAAAGGAAAGAAGAGACATGCAGCCAGACGAGGGGTTAGTGAGAGGAGATTGGACAGAGAACAGGATGAGAAGGAAATAGGGCAAGGCAAGGACAGGCAAAGCAAGGCTAGGCTGCAGGACATTTTTTCGCTTTGTAGTTTCTAGCACATTCATCTTCAGACTACGAGTAAGGCCTTAAGACCGTATGGATTAGGCCCAAGCAAAAACCCCAGCTACTTGAGACACTGAGACTAAGCCTAAAATACGCAGATCTCTCCATAAGGATGGTTTTTATACTGTGCTTCCACAATCTGCTGGCAGTACAAAAAAATAAGCTGCAGATCTCCTTAGGCTGAGTCATGGTGCTTTGGTGCAGGGACCATGCATATCATGGGAATATTTCACCATTTCTGCTCTGGTTTTCAGAGTATGACACCAAAACACCCACCTGATGATATCCTTTCAAGAGCAAAGGCAGCAATTTGCAGAATTCCGCTTCTTTGGCTAAGTGAGAAATTGCTGAGCTGACACCAAGTCCTGCAGTGTCCCTGTCACCTGCAGAGTCACCACATACTCGCCACGGTAGCGGGCATTGTGACAAAGGTTCTATGTCAGCTATGTGTGGCATATAGGCGCCCCCTAGGGGATGGGGAGCCTGTCAGCCCCGGGCCTGTCACTGCCTGCTGTCCCTGCTGTCACCAGCCAGGCCTCTGAAAATTGGTCAAACCATGCCCAGACTTGGGGCCAATTTGGCCCTAAATCTTGAAAAGACAAGTTAGGAAGAAAGACATGGGACAGAGGGAGAAAGCGAAGGGAGCAGGAGAAAGGGAAGGAAGAATAGAAAGTAGTGTTTTGCTGCAGGAGTGAGATGGAGGAATTACAGGAAAAGAAGGAGGAAGTAGGAGAGTGATAGAAAAGGAAAGAAGAGACAAGCAGCTAGACGAGGGGTTAGTAAGAGAGGATGGGACACAGAACAGGATGAGAAGGAAATAAGGCAAGGCAAGGACAGGCAAGGACAGGCAAAGCAAGGCTAGGCTGCAGGACATTTTTTCGCTTTATAGTTTCTAGCACATTCGTCTTCAGACTAGGAGTAAGGCCATAAGACCGTATGGATTAGGCCCAAGCAAAAACCCCAGCTACTTGAGACACTCAGGATAAGCCTAAGATACGCAGATCTCTCCATAAGGATGGTTTTTATACTGTGCTTCCACAATCTGCTGGCAGTAGAAAAAAATAAGCTGCAGATCTCCTTAGGCTGAGTCATGGTGCTTTGGTGCAGGGACCATGCATATCATGGGAATATTTCACCATTTCTGCTCTGGTTGTCAGAGTATGACACCAAAACACCCACCTGATGATATCCTTTCAAGAGCAAAGGCAGCAATTTGCAGAATTCCGCTTCTTTGGGGAAGTGAGAAATTGCTGAGCTGCCACCAAGTCCTGCAGTGTCCCTGTCACCTGCAGAGTAACCACATACTCGCCACGGTAGCGGGCATTGTGACAAAGGTTCTATGTCAGCTGGGTGTGGCAGCCAGGCGCCCCCTAGGGGATGGGGAGCCTGTCAGCCCCGGGCCTGTCACTGCCTGCTGTCCCTGCTGTCACCAGCCAGGCCTCTGAAAATTGGTCAAACCATGCCCAGACTTGGGGCCAATTTGCCCCAAAGTCTTGAAAAGACAAGTCGGGAAGAAAGATATGGGACAGAGGGAGAAAGCGAAGGGAGCAGGAGAAAGGGGAGGAAGAATAAAAAGTAGTGTTGGGCTGCAGGAGTGAGATGGAGGAATTGCCATTAAAGAGGCAGGAAGCAGGAGAGTGAGAGAAAAGGAAAGAAGAGACATGCAGCCAGACGAGGGGTTAGTGAGAGGAGATTGGACAGAGAACAGGATGAGAAGGAAATAAGGCAAGGCAAGGACAGGCAAGGCAAGGCTAGGCTGCAGGACATTTTTTTGCTTTATAGTTTCTAACACATTCGTCTTCAGACTAGGAGTTATGCCATAAGACCGTATGGATTAGGCCCAAGCAAAAACCCCAGCTACTTGAGACACTTAGACTAAGCCTAAAATACGCAGATCTCTCCATAAGGATGGTTTTTATACTGTACTTCCACAATCTGCTGGCAGTACAAAAAAATAAGCTGCAGATCTCCTTAGGCTGAGTCATGGTGCTTTGGTGCAGGGACCATGCATATCATGGGAATATTTCAACATTTCTGCTCTGGTTTTCAGTGTATGACACCAAAACACCCACCTGATGATATCCTTTCAAGAGCAAAGGCAGCAACTTGCAGAATTCCGCTTATCTGGGGAACTGAGAAATTGCTGAGCTGCCACCAAGTCCTGCAGTGTCCCTGTCACCTGCAGAGTCACCACATACTTGACACGGTAGCGGGCATTGTGACAAAGGTTCTATGTCAGCTGGGTGTGGCAGCCAGGCGCCCCTTAGGGGATGGGGAGCCTGTCAGCCCCGGCCCTGTCACTGCCTGCTGTCCCTTCTGTCACCAGCCAGGCCTCTGAAAATTGGTCAAACCATGCCCAGACTCGGGGCCAATTTGGCTCAAAGTCTTGAAAAGACAAGTTAGGAAGCAAGATATGGGACAGAGGGAGAAAGCGAAGGGAGCAGGAGAAAGGGAAGGAAGAATAAAAACTAGTGTTGGGCTGCAGTAGTGAGATGGAGGAATTGCCATTAAAGAGGCAGGAAACAGGAGAGTGAGAGAAAAGGAAAGTAGAGACATGCAGCCAGACGAGGGGTTAGTGAGAGAGGATGGGACAGAGAACAGGATGAGAAGGAAATAAGGCAAGGCAAGGACAGGCAAGGACAGGCAAAGCAAGGCTAGGCTGAAGGACATGCTTTTGCTTTATAGTTTCTAGCACATTCATCTTCAGACTAGGAGTAAGGCCATAAGACCGTATGGATTAGGTCCAATCAAAAACCCCAGCTACTTGAGACAGTCAGGATAAGCCTAAAATACGCAGATCTCTCCATAAGGATGGTTTTTATACTGTGCTTCCACAATCTGCTGGCAGTACAAAAAAATAAGCTGCAGATCTCCTTAGGCTGAGTCATGGTGCTTTGGTGCAGGGACCATGCATATCATGGGAATATTTCACCATTTCTGCTCTGGTTTTCAGAGTATGACACCAAAACACCCACCCGATGATATCCTTTCAAGAGCAAAGGCAGCAACTTGCAGAATTCCGCTTCTTTAGGGAAGTGAGAAATTGCTGAGCTGACACCAAGTCCTGCAGTGTCCCTGTCACCTGCAGAGTCACCCCATCCTCACCACGGTAGCGGGCATTGTGACAAAGGTTCTATGTCAGCTGGGTTTGGCAGCCATGCGCTCCCTAGGGGATGGGGAGCCTGTCAGCCCCGGGCCTGTCACTGCCTGCTGTCCCTGCTGTAACCAGCCAGGCCTCTGAAAATTGGTCAAACCATGCCCAGACTTGGGGCTAATTTGGCCCAAAGTCTTGAAAAGACAAGTCGGGAAGAAAGATATGGGACAGAGGGAGAAAGCGAAGGGAGCAGGAGAAAGGGAAGGAAGAATAGAAAGTAGTGTTGGGCTGCAGGAGTGAGATGGAGGAATTGCAGGAAAAGAGGGAGGAAGTAGGAGAGTGATAGAAAAGGAAAGACGAGAAAAGCAGCTAGACGAGGGGTTAGTGAGAGAGGATGGGACAGAGAACAGGATGAGAAGGAAATAAGGCAAGGCAAGGACAGGCACGGCAAGGCTAGGCTGCAGGACATTTTTTTGCTTTATGGTTTCTAGCACATTCGTCTTCAGACTAGGAGTAAGGCCATAAGACCGTATGGATTAGGCCCAAGCAAAAACCCCAGCTACTTGAGACGCTTAGACTAAGCCTGAAATATGCAGATATCTCCATAAGGATGGTTTTTATACTGTGCTTCCACAATCTGCTGGCAGTACAAAAACATAATCTGCAGATCTCTTAGGCTGAGTCATGGTGCTTTGTTGCAGGGACCATGCATATCATGGGAATATTTCACCATTTCTGCTCTGGTTTTCAGAGTATGACACCAAAACACCCACCTGATGATATCCTTTCAAGAGCAGAGGCAGCAACTTGCAGAATTCCACTTCTTTGGGGAAGTGAGAAATTGCTGAGCTGACACCAAGTCCTGCAGTGTCCCTGTCACCTGCAGAGTCACCACATAGTGGCCACGGTAGCGGGCATTGTGACAAAGGTTCTATGTCAGCTGGGTGTGGCATCTAGGCGCCCCCTAGGGGATGGGGAGCCTGTCAGCCTCGAGCCTGTCACTGCCTGCTGTCCCTGCTGTCACCAGCCAGGCCTCTGAAAATTGGTCAAACCATGCCCAGACTTGGGGCCAATTTGGCCCAAAGTCTTGAAAAGACAAGTCGGGAAGAAAGATATGGGACAGAGGGAGAAAGCGAAGGGAGCAGGAGAAAGGGAAGGAAGAATAAAAAGTAGTGTTGGGCTGCAGGAGTGAGATGGAGGAATTGCAGGAAAAGAGGGAGGAAGTAGGAGAGTGATAGAAAAGGAAAGACGAGACATGCAGCCAGACGAGGGGTTAGTGAGAGAGGATGGGACAGAGAACAGGATGAGAAGGAAATAAGGCATGGCAAGGACAGGCAAGGACAGGCAAAGCAAGGCTAGGCTGCAGGACATTTTTTTGCTTTATATTTTCTAGCACATTCGTCCTCGGACTACGAGGAAAGCCATAAGACCGTATGGATTAGGCCCAAGCAAAAACCCCAGCTACTTGAGACAGTTAGACTAAGCCTAAAATACGAAGATTACTCCATAAGGATTGTTTCTATACTGTGCTTCCACAATCTTCTGGCAGTACAAAAAAATAAGCTGCAGATCTCTTAGGCTGAGTCATGGTGTTTTTTGCAGGGCCCATGCATACCATGGGAATATTTCACCATTTCTGCTCTGGTGTTCAGAGTATGACACCAAAACACCCACCTGATGATATCCTTTCAAGAGCAAAGGCAGCAATTTGCAGAATTCCGCTTCTTTGGGGAAATGAGAAATTGCTGAGCTGCCACCAAGTCCTGCAGTGTCCCTGTCACCTGCAGAGTCACCACATACTCGCCACCATAGCGGGCATTGTGACAAAGGTTCTATGTCAGCTGGGTGTGGCAGCCAGGCGCCCCCTAGGGGATGGGGAGCCTGCCAGCCCCCGGCCTGTCACTGCCTGCTGTCCCTGCTGTCACCAGCCAGGCCTCTGAAAATTGGTCAAACCATGCCAAGACTTGGGGCCAATTTGGCACAAAGTCTTGAAAAGACAAGTCGGGAAGAAAGATATGGGACAGAGGGAGAAAGCGAAGGGAGCAGGAGAAAGGGAAGGAAGAATAAAAAGTAGTGTTGGGCTGCAGGAGTGAGATGGAGGAATTGCCATTAAAGAGGCAGCAGCAGGAGAGTGAGAGAAAAGGAAAGAAGAGACATGCAACCAGACGAGGGGTTAGTGAGAGAGGATGGGACAGAGAACAGGATGAGAAGGAAATAAGGCAAGGCAAGGACAGGCAAGGACAGGCAAAGCAAGGCTAGGCTGAAGGACAGTTTTTTTGCTTTATATTTTCTAGCACATTCGTCCTCGGACTACGAGGAAAGCCATAAGACCGTATGGATTAGGCCCAAGCAAATACCTCGGCTACTTCAGACACTTAGACTAAGCCTAAAATACGCAGATTACTCCATACGGATTGTTTTTATACTGTGCTTCCACAATCTGCTGGCAGTACAAAAAAATAAGCTGCAGATCTCTTAGGCTGAGTCATGGTGCTTTGTTGCAGGGCCCATGCATACCATGGGAATATTTCACCATTTCTGCTCTGGTTTTCAGAGTATGACACCAAAACACCCACCTGATGATATCCTTTCAAGAGCAAAGGCAGCAATTTGCAGAATTCCGCTTCTTTGGGGAAATGAGAAATTGCTGAGCTGACACCAAGTCCTGCAGTGTCCCTGTCACCTGCAGAGTCACCACATACTCGCCACGGTAGCGGGCATTGTGACAAAGGTTCTATGTCAGCTGGGTGTGGCAGCCAGGCGCCCCCTAGGGGATGGGGAGCCTGCCAGCCCCGGGCCTGTCACTGCCTGCTGTCCCTGCTGTCACCAGCCAGGCCTCTGAAAATTGGTCAAACCATGCCCAGACTTGGGGCCAATTTGGCCCAAAGTCTTGAAAAGACAAGTCGGGAAGAAAGATATGGGACAAAGGGAGAAAGCGAAGGGAGCAGGAGAAAGGGAAGGAAGAATAAAAAGTAGTGTTGGGCTGCAGGAGTGAGATGGAGGAATTGCAGGAAAAGAGGGAGGAAGTAGGAGAGTGATAGAAAAGGAAAGACGAGACATGCAGCCAGACGAGGGGTTAGTGAGAGAGGATGGGACAGAGAACAGGATGAGAAGGAAATAAGGCAAGGCAAGGACAGGCAAGGACAGGCAAAGCAAGGCTAGGCTGCAGGACAGTTTTTTGCTTTATATTTTCTAGCACATTCGTCCTCGGACTACGAGGAAAGCCATAAGACCGTATGGATTAGGCCCAAGCAAATACCTCGGCTACTTCAGACACTTAGACTAAGCCTAAAATACGCAGATTACTCCATACGGATTGTTTTTATACTGTGCTTCCACAATCTGCTGGCAGTACAAAAAAATAAGCTGCAGATCTCTTAGGCTGAGTCATGGTGCTTTGTTGCAGGGCCCATGCATACCATGGGAATATTTCACCATTTCTGCTCTGGTTTTCAGAGTATGACACCAAAACACCCACCTGATGATATCCTTTCAAGAGCAAAGGCAGCAATTTGCAGAATTCCGCTTCTTTGGGGAAATGAGAAATTGCTGAGCTGACACCAAGTCCTGCAGTGTCCCTGTCACCTGCAGAGTCACCACATACTCGCCACGGTAGCGGGCATTGTGACAAAGGTTCTATGTCAGCTGGGTGTGGCAGCCAGGCGCCCCCTAGGGGATGGGGAGCCTGCCAGCCCCGGGCCTGTCACTGCCTGCTGTCCCTGCTGTCACCAGCCAGGCCTCTGAAAATTGGTCAAACCATGCCCAGACTTGGGGCCAATTTGGCCCAAAGTCTTGAAAAGACAAGTCGGGAAGAAAGATATGGGACAGAGGGAGAAAGCGAAGGGAGCAGGAGAAAGGGAAGGAAGAATAAAAAGTAGTGTTGGGCTGCAGGAGTGAGATGGAGGAATTGCAGGAAAAGAGGGAGGAAGCAGGAGAGTGATAGAAAAGGAAAGACGAGACATGCAGCCAGACGAGGGGTTAGTGAGAGAGGATGGGACAGAGAACAGGATGAGAAGGAAATAAGGCATGGCAAGGACAGGCAAGGACAGGCAAAGCAAGGCTAGGCTGCAGGACATTTTTTTGCTTTATATTTTCTAGCACATTCGTCCTCGGACTACGAGGAAAGCCATAAGACCGTATGGATTAGGCCCAAGCAAATACACCGGCTACTTGAGACACTTAGACTAAGCCTAAAATACGCAGATTACTCCATAAGGATTGTTTTTATACTGTGCTTCCACAATCTGCTGGCAGTACAAAAACATAAGCTGCAGATCTCTTAGGCTGAGTCATGGTGCTTTGTTGCAGGGACCATGCATATCATGGGAATATTTCACCATTTCTGCTCTGGTTTTCAGAGTATGACACCAAAACACCCACCTGATGATATCCTTTCAAGAGCAGAGGCAGCAACTTGCAGAATTCCGCTTCTTTGGGGAAGTGAGAAATTGCTGAGCTGCCACCAAGTCCTGCAGTGTCCCTGTCACCTGCAGAGTCACCACATAGTGGCCACGGTAGCGGGCATTGTGACAAAGGTTCTATGTCAGCTGGGTGTGGCATCTAGGCGCCCCCTAGGGGATGGGGAGCCTGTCAGCCCCGGGCCTGTCACTGCCTGCTGTCCCTGCTGTCACCAGCCAGGCCTCTGAAAATTGGTCAAACCATGCCCAGACTTGGGGCCAATTTGGCCCAAAGTCTTGAAAAGACAAGTCGGGAAGAAAGATATGGGACAGAGGGAGAAAGCGAAGGGAGCAGGAGAAAGGGAAGGAAGAATAAAAAGTAGTGTTGAGCTGCAGGAGTGAGATGGAGGAATTGCAGGAAAAGAGGGAGGAAGTAGGAGAGTGATAGAAAAGGAAAGACGAGACATGCAGCCAGACGAGGGTTTAGTGAGAGAGGATGGGACAGAGAACAGGATGAGAAGGAAATAAGGCATGGAAAGGACAGGCAAGGACAGGCAAAGCTAGGCTAGGCTGCAGGACATTTTTTTGCTTTATATTTTCTAGCAAATTCGTCCTCGGACTACGAGGAAAGCCATAAGACCGTATGGATTAGGCCCAAGCAAATACACCGGCTACTTGAGACACTTAGACTAAGCCTAAAATACGAAGATTACTCCATAAGGATTGTTTCTATACTGTGCTTCCACAATCTGCTGGCAGTACAAAAAAATAAGCTGCAGATCTCCTTAGGCTGAGTCATGGTGCTTTGTTGCAGGGCCCATGCATACCATGGGAATATTTCACCATTTCTGCTCTGGTTGTCAGAGTATGACACCAAAACACGCACCTGATGATATCCTTTCAAGAGCAAAGGCAGCAATTTGCAGAATTCCGCTTCTTTGGGGAAATGAGAAATTGCTGAGCTGACACCAAGTCCTGCAGTGTCCCTGTCACCTGCAGAGTCACCACATACTCGCCACGGTAGCGGGCATTGTGACAAAGGTTCTATGTCAGCTGGGTGTGGCAGCCAGGCGCCCCCTAGGGGATGGGAAGCCTGCCAGCCCCGGGCCTGTCACTGCCTGCTGTCCCTGCTGTCACCAGCCAGGCCTCTGAAAATTGGTCAAACCATGCCCAGACTTGGGGCCAATTTGGCCCAAAGTCTTGAAAAGACAAGTCGGGAAGAAAGATATGGGACAAAGGGAGAAAGCGAAGGGAGCAGGAGAAAGGGAAGGAAGAATAAAAAGTAGTGTTGGGCTGCAGGAGTGAGATGGAGGAATTGCAGGAAAAGAGGGAGGAAGTAGGAGAGTGATAGAAAAGGAAAGACGAGACATGCAGCCAGACGAGGGGTTAGTGAGAGAGGATGGGACAGAGAACAGGATGAGAAGGAAATAAGGCAAGGCAAGGACAGGCAAGGACAGGCAAAGCAAGGCTAGGCTGCAGGACAGTTTTTTGCTTTATATTTTCTAGCACATTCGTCCTCGGACTACGAGGAAAGCCATAAGACCGTATGGATTAGGCCCAAGCAAATACCTCGGCTACTTCAGACACTTAGACTAAGCCTAAAATACGCAGATTACTCCATACGGATTGTTTTTATACTGTGCTTCCACAATCTGCTGGCAGTACAAAAAAATAAGCTGCAGATCTCTTAGGCTGAGTCATGGTGCTTTGTTGCAGGGCCCATGCGTACCATGGGAATATTTCACCATTTCTGCTCTGGTTGTCAGAGTATGACACCAAAACACCCACCTGATGATATCCTTTCAAGAGCAAAGGCAGCAATTTGCAGAATTCCGCTTCTTTGGGGAAATGAGAAATTGCTGAGCTGACACCAAGTCCTGCAGTGTCCCTGTCACCTGCAGAGTCACCACATACTCGCCACGGTAGCGGGCATTGTGACAAAGGTTCTATGTCAGCTGGGTGTGGCAGCCAGGCGCCCCCTAGGGGATGGGGAGCCTGCCAGCCCCGGGCCTGTCACTGCCTGCTGTCCCTGCTGTCACCAGCCAGGCCTCTGAAAATTGGTCAAACCATGCCCAGACTTGGGGCCAATTTGGCCCAAAGTCTTGAAAAGACAAGTCGGGAAGAAAGATATGGGACAGAGGGAGAAAGCGAAGGGAGCAGGAGAAAGGGAAGGAAGAATAAAAAGTAGTGTTGGGCTGCAGGAGTGAGATGGAGGAATTGCAGGAAAAGAGGGAGGAAGCAGGAGAGTGATAGAAAAGGAAAGACGAGACATGCAGCCAGACGAGGGGTTAGTGAGAGAGGATGGGACAGAGAACAGGATGAGAAGGAAATAAGGCATGGCAAGGACAGGCAAGGACAGGCAAAGCAAGGCTAGGCTGCAGTACATTTTTTTGCTTTATATTTTCTAGCACATTCGTCCTCGGACTACGAGGAAAGCCATAAGACCGTATGGATTAGGCCCAAGCAAATACACCGGCTACTTGAGACACTTAGACTAAGCCTAAAATACGCAGATTACTCCATAAGGATTGTTTTTATACTGTGCTTCCACAATCTGCTGGCAGTACAAAAACATAAGCTGCAGATCTCTTAGGCTGAGTCATGGTGCTTTGTTGCAGGGACCATGCATATCATGGGAATATTTCACCATTTCTGCTCTGGTTTTCAGAGTATGACACCAAAACACCCACCTGATGATATCCTTTCAAGAGCAGAGGCAGCAACTTGCAGAATTCCGCTTCTTTGGGGAAGTGAGAAATTGCTGAGCTGACACCAAGTCCTGCAGTGTCCCTGTCACCTGCAGAGTCACCACATAGTGGCCA
The DNA here is from genome assembly GCF_036013475.1 of Columba livia. Lineage (NCBI taxonomy): Eukaryota > Metazoa > Chordata > Aves > Columbiformes > Columbidae > Columba > Columba livia. Next base: position 698,387 of record NW_027043009.1, on the reverse strand, counting down.
CGGTAGCGGGCATTGTGACAAAGGTTCTATGTCAGCTGGGTGTGGCATCTAGGCGCCCCCTAGGGGATGGGGAGCCTCTCAGCCCCGGGCCTGTCACTGCCTGCTGTCCCTGCTGTCACCAGCCAGGCCTCTGAAAATTGGTCAAACCATGCCCAGACTTGGGGCCAATTTGGCCCAAGGTCTTGAAAAGACAAGTCGGGAAGAAAGATATGGGACAAAGGGAGAAAGCGAAGGGAGCAGGAGAAAGGGAAGGAAGAATAAAAAGTAGTGTTGGGCTGCAGGAGTGAGATGGAGGAATTGCAGGAAAAGAGGGAGGAAGTAGGAGAGTGATAGAAAAGGAAAGACGAGACATGCAGCCAGACGAGGGGTTAGTGAGAGAGGATGGGACAGAGAACAGGATGAGAAGGAAATAAGGCAAGGCAAGGACAGGCAAGGACAGGCAAAGCAAGGCTAGGCTGCAGGACAGTTTTTTGCTTTATATTTTCTAGCACATTCGTCCTCGGACTACGAGGAAAGCCATAAGACCGTATGGATTAGGCCCAAGCAAATACCTCGGCTACTTCTGACACTTAGACTAAGCCTAAAATACGCAGATTACTCCATATGGATTGTTTTTATACTGTGCTTCCACAATCTGCTGGCAGTACAAAAACATAAGCTGCAGATGTCTTAGGCTGAGTCATGATGCTTTGTTGCAGGGCCCATGCATACCATGGGAATATTTCACCATTTCTGCTCTGGTTTTCAGAGTATGACACCAAAACACCCACCTGATGATATCCTTTCAAGAGCAGAGGCAGCAACTTGCAGAATTCCGCTTCTTTGGGGAAATGAGAAATTGCTGAGCTGCCACCAAGTCCTGCAGTGTCCCTGTCACCTGCAGAGTCACCACATACTCGCCACGGTAGCGGGCATTGTGACAAAGGTTCTATGTCAGCTGGGTGTGGCAGCCAGGCGCCCCCTAGGGGATGGGGAGCCTGCCAGCCCCGGGCCTGTCACTGCCTGCTGTCCCTGCTGTCACCAGCCAGGCCTCTGAAAATTGGTCAAACCATGCCCAGACTTGGGGCCAATTTGGCCCAAAGTCTTGAAAAGACAAGTCGGGAAGAAAGATATGGGACAGAGGGAGAAAGCGAAGGGAGCAGGAGAAAGGGAAGGAAGAATAAAAAGTAGTGTTGGGCTGCAGGAGTGAGATGGAGGAATTGCAGGAAAAGAGGGAGGAAGTAGGAGAGTGATAGAAAAGGAAAGACGAGACATGCAGCCAGACGAGGGGTTAGTGAGAGAGGATGGGACAGAGAACAGGATGAGAAGGAAATAAGGCAAGGCAAGGACAGGCAAGGACAGGCAAAGCAAGGCTAGGCTGCAGGACATTTTTTTGCTTTATATTTTCTAGCAAATTCGTCCTCGGACTACGAGGAAAGCCATAAGACCGTATGGATTAGGCCCAAGCAAATACACCGGCTACTTGAGACACTTAGACTAAGCCTAAAATACGCAGATTACTCCATAAGGATTGTTTTTATACTGTGCTTCCACAATCTGCTGGCAGTACAAAAACATAAGCTGCAGATGTCTTAGGCTGAGTCATGGTGCTTTGGTGCAGGGACCATGCATATCATGGGAATATTTCACCATTTCTGCTCTGGTTTTCAGAGTATGACACCAAAACACCCACCTGATGATATCCTTTCAAGAGCAGAGGCAGCAACTTGCAGAATTCCGCTTCTTTGGGGAAGTGAGAAATTGCTGAGCTGCCACCAAGTCCTGCAGTGTCCCTGTCACCTGCAGAGTCACCACATAGTGGCCACGGTAGCGGGCATTGTGACAAAGGTTCTATGTCAGCTGGGTGTGGCATCTAGGCGCCCCCTAGGGGATGGGGGGCCTGTCAGCCCCGGGCCTGTCACTGCCTGCTGTCCCAGCTGTCACCAACCAGGCCTCTGAAAATTGGTCAAACCATGCCCAGACTTGGGGCCAATTTGGCCCAAAGTCTTGAAAAGACAAGTCGGGAAGAAAGATATGGGACAAAGGGAGATAGCGAAGGGAGCAGGAGAAAGGGAAGGAAGAATAAAAAGTAGTGTTGGGCTGCAGGAGTGAGATGGAGGAATTGCCATTAAAGAGGCAGGAAGCAGGAGAGTGAGAGAAAAGGAAAGACGAGACATGCAGCCAGACGAGGGGTTAGTGAGAGAGGATGGGACAGAGAACAGGATGAGAAGGAAATAAGGCAAGGCAAGGACAGGCAAGGACAGGCAAAGCAAGGCTAGGCTGCAGGACAGTTTTTTGCTTTATATTTTCTAGCACATTCGTCCTCGGACTACGAGGAAAGCCATAAGACCGTATGGATTAGGCCCAAGCAAATACAACGGCTACTTGAGACACTTAGACTAAGCCTAAAATATGCAGATTACTCCATAAGGATTGTTTTTATACTGTGCTTCCACAATCTGCTGGCAGTACAAAAACATAAGCTGCAGATCTCTTAGGCTGAGTCATGGTGCTTTGGTGCAGGGACCATGCATATCATGGGAATATTTCACCATTTCTGCTCTGGTTTTCAGAGTATGACACCAAAACACCCACCTGATGATATCCTTTCAAGAGCAGAGGCAGCAACTTGCAGAATTCCGCTTCTTTGGGGAAGTGAGAAATTGCTGAGCTGCCACCAAGTCCTGCAGTGTCCCTGTCACCTGCAGAGTCACCACATAGTGGCCACGGTAGCGGGCATTGTGACAAAGGTTCTATGTCAGCTGGGTGTGGCATCTAGGCGCCCCCTAGGGGATGGGGAGCCTGTCAGCCCCGGGCCTGTCACTGCCTGCTGTCCCTGCTGTCACCAGCCAGGCCTCTGAAAATTGGTCAAACCATGCCCAGACTTGGGGCCAATTTGGCCCAAAGTCTTGAAAAGACAAGTCGGGAAGAAAGATATGGGACAAAGGGAGAAAGCGAAGGGAGCAGGAGAAAGGGAAGGAAGAATAAAAAGTAGTGTTGGGCTGCAGGAGTGAGATGGAGGAATTGCAGGAAAAGAGGGAGGAAGTAGGAGAGTGATAGAAAAGGAAAGACGAGACATGCAGCCAGACGAGGGTTTAGTGAGAGAGGATGGGACAGAGAACAGGATGAGAAGGAAATAAGGAATGGCAAGGACAGGCAAGGACAGGCAAAGCAAGGCTAGGCTGCAGGACATTTTTTTGCTTTATATTTTCTAGTACAGTCGTCCTCGGACTACGAGGAAAGCCATAAGACCGTATGGATTAGGCCCAAGCAAATACACCAGCTACTTGAGACACTTAGACTAAGCCTAAAATACGCAGATTACTCCATAAGGATTGTTTTTATACTGTGCTTCCACAATCTGCTGGCAGTACAAAAACATAAGCTGCAGACTCTTAGGCTGAGTCATGGTGCTTTGTTGGAGGGACCATGCATATCATGGGAATATTTCACCATTTCTGCTCTGGTTTTCAGAGTATGACACCAAAACACCCACCTGATGATATCCTTTCAAGAGCAGAGGCAGCAACTTGCAGAATTCCGCTTCTTTGGGGAAGTGAGAAATTGCTGAGCTGCCACCAAGTCCTGCAGTGTCCCTGTCACCTGCAGAGTCACCACATAGTGGCCACGGTAGCGGGCATTGTGACAAAGGTTCTATGTCAGCTGGGTGTGGCATCTAGGCGCCCCCTAGGGGATGGGGAGCCTGTCAGCCCCGGGCCTGTCACTGCCTGCTGTCCCTGCTGTCACCAGCCAGGCCTCTGAAAATTGGTCAAACCATGCCCAGACTTGGGGCCAATTTGGCACAAAGTCTTGAAAAGACAAGTCGGGAAGAAAGATATGGGACAGAGGGAGAAAGCGAAGGGAGCAGGAGAAAGGGAAGGAAGAATAAAAAGTAGTGTTGGGCTGCAGGAGTGAGATGGAGGAATTGCCATTAAAGAGGCAGGAAGCAGGAGAGTGAGAGAAAAGGAAAGAAGAGACATGCAGCCAGACGAGGGTTTAGTGAGAGAGGATGGGACAGAGAACAGGATGAGAAGGACATAAGGCATGGCAAGGACAGGCAAGGACAGGCAAAGCAAGGCTAGGCTGCAGGACATTTTTTTGCTTTATATTTTCTAGCACATTCGTCCTCGGACTACGAGGAAAGCCATAAGACCGTATGGATTAGGCCCAAGCAAATACACCGGCTACTTGAGACACTTAGACTAAGCCTAAAATACGCAGATTACTCCATAAGGATTGTTTTTATACTGTGCTTCCACAATCTGCTGGCAGTACAAAAACATAAGCTGCAGACTCTTAGGCTGAGTCATGGTGCTTTGTTGCAGGGACCATGCATATCATGGGAATATTTCACCATTTCTGCTCTGGTTTTCAGAGTATGACACCAAAACACCCACCTGATGATATCCTTTCAAGAGCAGAGGCAGCAACTTGCAGAATTCCGCTTCTTTGGGGAAGTGAGAAATTGCTGAGCTGCCACCAAGTCCTGCAGTGTCCCTGTCACCTGCAGAGTCACCACATAGTGGCCACGGTAGCGGGCATTGTGACAAAGGTTCTATGTCAGCTGGGTGTGGCAGCCAGGCGCCCCCTAGGGGATGGGGAGCCTGCCAGCCCCGGGCCTGTCACTGCCTGCTGTCCCTGCTGTCACCAGCCAGGCCTCTGAAAATTAGTCAAGCCATGCCCAGACTTGGGGCCAATTTGGCCCAAAGTCTTGAAAAGACAAGTCGGGAAGAAAGATATGGGACAGAGGGAGAAAGCGAAGGGAGCAGGAGAAAGGGAAGGAAGAATAAAAAGTAGTGTTGGGCTGCAGGAGTGAGATGGAGGAATTGCCATTAAAGAGGCAGGAAGCAGGAGAGTGAGAGAAAAGGAAAGAAGAGACATGCAGCCAGACGAGGGGTTAGTGAGAGAGGATGGGACAGAGAACAGGATGAGAAGGAAATAAGGCAAGGCAAGGACAGGCAAGGACAGGCAAAGCAAGGCTAGGCTGCAGGACATTTTTTTGCTTTATATTTTCTAGCACATTCGTCCTCGGACTACGAGGAAAGCCATAAGACCGTATGGATTAGGCCCAAGCAAATACACCGGCTACTTGAGACACTTAGACTAAGCCTAAAATACGCAGATTACTCCATAAGGATTGTTTTTATACTGTGCTTCCACAATCTGCTGGCAGTACAAAAACATAAGCTGCAGACTCTTTGGCTGAGTCATGGTGCTTTGTTGCAGGGACCATGCATATCATGGGAATATTTCACCATTTCTGCTCTGGTTTTCAGAGTATGACACCAAAACACCCACCTGATGATATCCTTTCAAGAGCAGAGGCAGCAACTTGAAGAATTCCGCTTCTTTGGGGAAGTGAGAAATTGCTGAGCTGCCACCAAGTCCTGCAGTGTCCCTGTCACCTGCAGAGTCACCACATAGTGGCCACGGTAGCGGGCATTGTGACAAAGGTTCTATGTCAGCTGGGTGTGGCAGCCAGGCGCCCCCTAGGGGATGGGGAGCCTGCCAGCCCCGGGCCTGTCACTGCCTGCTGTCCCTGCTGTCACCAGCCAGGCCTCTGAAAATTAGTCAAGCCATGCCCAGACTTGGGGCCAATTTGGCCCAAAGTCTTGAAAAGACAAGTCGGGAAGAAAGATATGGGACAGAGGGAGAAAGCGAAGGGAGCAGGAGAAAGGGAAGGAAGAATAAAAAGTAGTGTTGGGCTGCAGGAGTGAGATGGAGGAATTGCAGGAAAAGAGGGAGGAAGCAGGAGAGTGAGAGAAAAGGAAAGAAGAGACATGCAGCCAGATGAGGGGTTAGTGAGAGAGGATGGGACAGAGAACAGGATGAGAAGGAAATAAGGCAAGGCAAGGACAGGCAAGGACAGGCAAAGCAAGGCTAGGCTGCAGGACAGTTTTTTGCTTTATATTTTCTAGCACATTCGTCCTCGGACTACGAGGAAAGCCATAAGACCGTATGGATTAGGCCCAAGCAAATACTCCGGCTACTTGAGACACTTAGACTAAGCCTAAAATACGCAGATTACTCCATAAGGATTGTTTTTATACTGTGCTTCCACAATCTGCTGGCAGTACAAAAACATAAGCTGCAGATCTCTTAGGCTGAGTCATGGTGCTTTGGTGCAGGGACCATGCATATCATGGGAATATTTCACAATTTCTGCTCTGGTTTTCAGAGTATGAATTCAAAACACCCACCTGATGATATCCTTTCAAGAGCAGAGGCAGCAACTTGCAGAATTCCGCTTCTTTGGGGAAGTGAGAAATTGCTGAGCTGCCACCAAGTCCTGCAGTGTCCCTGTCACCTGCAGAGTCACCACATAGTGGCCACGGTAGCGGGCATTGTGACAAAGGTTCTATGTCAGCTGGGTGTGGCATCTAGGCGCCCCCTAGGGGATGGGGAGCCTGTCAGCCCCGGGCCTGTCACTGCCTGCTGTCCCTGCTGTCACCAGCCAGGCCTCTGAAAATTGGTCAAACCATGCCCAGACTTGGGGCCAATTTGGCCCAAAGTCTTGAAAAGACAAGTCGGGAAGAAAGATATGGGACAAAGGGAGAAAGCGAAGGGAGCAGGAGAAAGGGAAGGAAGAATAAAAAGTAGTGTTGGGCTGCAGGAGTGAGATGGAGGAATTGCAGGAAAAGAGGGAGGAAGTAGGAGAGTGATAGAGAAGGAAAGACGAGACATGCAGCCAGACGAGGGGTTAGTGAGAGAGGATGGGACACAGAACAGGATGAGAAGGAAATAAGGCAAGGCAAGGACAGGCAAGGACAGGCAAAGCAAGGCTAGGCTGCAGGACATTTTTTTGCTTTATATTTTCTAGCACATTCGTCCTCGGACTACGAGGAAAGCCATAAGACCGTATGGATTAGGCCCAAGCAAATACCTCGGCTACTTCAGACACTTAGACTAAGCCTAAAATACGCAGATTACTCCATACGGATTGTTTTTATACTGTGCTTCCACATTCTGCTGGCAGTACAAAAAAATAAGCTGCAGATCTCTTAGGCTGAGTTATGGTGCTTTGTTGCAGAGACCATGCATATCATGGGAATATTTCACCATTTCTGCTCTGGTTTTCAGAGTATGACACCAAAACACCCACCTGATGATATCCTTTCAAGAGCAAAGGCAGCAACTTGCAGAATTCCGCTTCTTTGGGGAAGTGAGAAATTGCTGAGCTGACACCAAGTCCTGCAGTGTCCCTGTCACCTGCAGAGTCACCACATACTCGCCACGGTAGCGGGCATTGTGACAAAGGTTCTATGTCAGCTGGGTGTGGCAGCCAGGCGCCCCCTAGGGGATGGGGAGCCTGCCAGCCCCGGGCCTGTCACTGCCTGCTCTCCCTGCTGTCAACAGCCAGGCCTCTGAAAATTGGTCAAGCCATGCCCAGACTTGGGGCCAATTTGGCCCAAAGTCTTGAAAAGACAAGTCGGGAAGAAAGATATGGGACAGAGGGAGAAAGCGAAGGGAGCAGGAGAAAGGGAAGGAAGAATAAAAAGTAGTGTTGGGCTGCAGGAGTGAGATGGAGGAATTGCCATTAAAGAGGCAGGAAGCAGGAGAGTGAGAGAAAAGGAAAGAGGAGACATGCAGCCAGACGAGGGGTTAGTGAGAGAGGATGGGACAGAGAACAGGATGAGAAGGAAATAAGGCAAGGCAAGGACAGGCAAGGACAGGCAAAGCAAGCCTAGGCTGAAGGACATGTTTTTGCTTTATAGTTTGTAGCACATTCATCTTCAGACTAGGAGTAAGGCCATAAGACCGTATGGATTAGGCCCAAGTAAAAACCCCAGCTACTTGAGACACTGAGACTAAGCCTAAAATACGCAGATCTCTCCATAAGGATGGTTTTTATACTGTGCTTCCACAATCTGCTGGAAGTACAAAAAAATAAGCTGCAGATCTCTTAGGCTGAATCATGGTGCTTTGTTGCAGGGACCATGCATATCATGGGAATATTTCACCATTTCTGCTCTGGTTTTCAGAGTATGACACCAAAACACCCACCTGATGATATCCTTTCAAGAGCAGAGGCAGCAACTTGCAGAATTCCGCTTCTTTGGGGAAGTGAGAAATTGCTGAGCTGCCACCAAGTCCTGCAGTGTCCCTGTCACCTGCAGAGTCACCACATACTCGCCACGGTAGCGGGCATTGTGACAAAGGTTCTATGTCAGCTGGGTGTGGCAGCCAGGCGCCCCCTAGGGGATGGGGAGCCTGTCAGCCCTGGGCCTGTCACTGCCTGCTGTCCCTGCTGTCACCAGCCAGGCCTCTGAAAATTGGTCAAACCATGCCCAGACTTGGGGCCAGTTTGGCCCAAAGTCTTGAAAAGACAAGTCGGGAAGAAAGATATGGGACAGAGGGAGAAAGCGAAGGGAGCAGGAGAAAGGGAAGGAAGAATAAAAAGTAGTGTTGGGCTGCAGGATTGAGATGGAGGAATTGCAGGAAAAGAGGGAGGAAGTAGGAGAGTGATAGAAAAGGAAAGACGAGACAAGCAGCTAGACGAGGGGTTAGTGAGAGAGGATGGGACACAGAACAGGATGAGAAGGAAATAAGGCAAGGCAAGGACAGGCAAGGACAGGCAAAGCAAGGCTAGGCTGCAGGACAGTTTTTTGCTTTATATTTTCTAGCACATTCGTCCTCGGACTACGAGGAAAGCCATAAGACCGTATGGATTAGGCCCAAGCAAATACACCGGCTACTTGAGACACTTAGACTAAGCCTAAAATACGCAGATTACTCCATAAGGATTGTTTTTATACTGTGCTTCCACAATCTGCTGGCAGTACAAAAACATAAGCTGCAGATCTCTTAGGCTGAGTCATGGTGCTTTGTTGCAGGGACCATGAATATCATGGGAATATTTCACCATTTCTGCTCTGGTTTTCAGAGTATGACACCAAAACACCCACCTGATGATATCCTTTCAAGAGCAAAGGCAGCCACTTGCAGAATTCCGCTTCTTTGGGTAAGTGAGAAATTGCTGAGCTGCCACCAATTCCTGCAGTGTCCCTGTCACCTGCAGAGTCACCACATACTCGCCACGGTAGCGGGCATTGTGACAAAGGTTCTATGTCAGCTGGGTGTGGCAGCCAGGCGCCCCCTAGGGGATGGGGAGCCTGTCAGCCCCGGGCCTGTCACTGCCTGCTGTCCCTGCTGTCACCAGCCAGGCCTCTGAAAATTGGTCAAACCATGCCCAGACTTGGGGCCAATTTGGCCCAAAGTCTTGAAAAGACAAGTCGGGAAGAAAGATATGGGACAAAGGGAGAAAGCGAAGGGAGCAGGAGAAAGGGAAGGAAGAATAAAAAGTAGTGTTGGGCTGCAGGAGTGAGATGGAGGAATTGCAGGAAAAGAGGGAGGAAGTAGGAGAGTGATAGAGAAGGAAAGACGAGACATGCAGCCAGACGAGGGGTTAGTGAGAGAGGATGGGACACAGAACAGGATGAGAAGGAAATAAGGCAAGGCAAGGACAGGCAAGGACAGGCAAAGCAAGGCTAGGCTGCAGGACATTTTTTTGCTTTATATTTTCTAGCACATTCGTCCTCGGACTACGAGGAAAGCCATAAGACCGTATGGATTAGGCCCAAGCAAATACCTCGGCTACTTCAGACACTTAGACTAAGCCTAAAATACGCAGATTACTCCATACGGATTGTTTTTATACTGTGCTTCCACATTCTGCTGGCAGTACAAAAAAATAAGCTGCAGATCTCTTAGGCTGAGTTATGGTGCTTTGTTGCAGAGACCATGCATATCATGGGAATATTTCACCATTTCTGCTCTGGTTTTCAGAGTATGACACCAAAACACCCACCTGATGATATCCTTTCAAGAGCAAAGGCAGCAACTTGCAGAATTCCGCTTCTTTGGGGAAGTGAGAAATTGCTGAGCTGACACCAAGTCCTGCAGTGTCCCTGTCACCTGCAGAGTCACCACATACTCGCCACGGTAGCGGGCATTGTGACAAAGGTTCTATGTCAGCTGGGTGTGGCAGCCAGGCGCCCCCTAGGGGATGGGGAGCCTGCCAGCCCCGGGCCTGTCACTGCCTGCTCTCCCTGCTGTCAACAGCCAGGCCTCTGAAAATTGGTCAAGCCATGCCCAGACTTGGGGCCAATTTGGCCCAAAGTCTTGAAAAGACAAGTCGGGAAGAAAGATATGGGACAGAGGGAGAAAGCGAAGGGAGCAGGAGAAAGGGAAGGAAGAATAAAAAGTAGTGTTGGGCTGCAGGAGTGAGATGGAGGAATTGCCATTAAAGAGGCAGGAAGCAGGAGAGTGAGAGAAAAGGAAAGAGGAGACATGCAGCCAGACGAGGGGTTAGTGAGAGAGGATGGGACAGAGAACAGGATGAGAAGGAAATAAGGCAAGGCAAGGACAGGCAAGGACAGGCAAAGCAAGCCTAGGCTGAAGGACATGTTTTTGCTTTATAGTTTGTAGCACATTCATCTTCAGACTAGGAGTAAGGCCATAAGACCGTATGGATTAGGCCCAAGTAAAAACCCCAGCTACTTGAGACACTGAGACTAAGCCTAAAATACGCAGATCTCTCCATAAGGATGGTTTTTATACTGTGCTTCCACAATCTGCTGGAAGTACAAAAAAATAAGCTGCAGATCTCTTAGGCTGAATCATGGTGCTTTGTTGCAGGGACCATGCATATCATGGGAATATTTCACCATTTCTGCTCTGGTTTTCAGAGTATGACACCAAAACACCCACCTGATGATATCCTTTCAAGAGCAGAGGCAGCAACTTGCAGAATTCCGCTTCTTTGGGGAAGTGAGAAATTGCTGAGCTGCCACCAAGTCCTGCAGTGTCCCTGTCACCTGCAGAGTCACCACATACTCGCCACGGTAGCGGGCATTGTGACAAAGGTTCTATGTCAGCTGGGTGTGGCAGCCAGGCGCCCCCTAGGGGATGGGGAGCCTGTCAGCCCTGGGCCTGTCACTGCCTGCTGTCCCTGCTGTCACCAGCCAGGCCTCTGAAAATTGGTCAAACCATGCCCAGACTTGGGGCCAGTTTGGCCCAAAGTCTTGAAAAGACAAGTCGGGAAGAAAGATATGGGACAGAGGGAGAAAGCGAAGGGAGCAGGAGAAAGGGAAGGAAGAATAAAAAGTAGTGTTGGGCTGCAGGATTGAGATGGAGGAATTGCAGGAAAAGAGGGAGGAAGTAGGAGAGTGATAGAAAAGGAAAGACGAGACAAGCAGCTAGACGAGGGGTTAGTGAGAGAGGATGGGACACAGAACAGGATGAGAAGGAAATAAGGCAAGGCAAGGACAGGCAAGGACAGGCAAAGCAAGGCTAGGCTGCAGGACAGTTTTTTGCTTTATATTTTCTAGCACATTCGTCCTCGGACTACGAGGAAAGCCATAAGACCGTATGGATTAGGCCCAAGCAAATACACCGGCTACTTGAGACACTTAGACTAAGCCTAAAATACGCAGATTACTCCATAAGGATTGTTTTTATACTGTGCTTCCACAATCTGCTGGCAGTACAAAAACATAAGCTGCAGATCTCTTAGGCTGAGTCATGGTGCTTTGTTGCAGGGACCATGAATATCATGGGAATATTTCACCATTTCTGCTCTGGTTTTCAGAGTATGACACCAAAACACCCACCTGATGATATCCTTTCAAGAGCAAAGGCAGCCACTTGCAGAATTCCGCTTCTTTGGGTAAGTGAGAAATTGCTGAGCTGCCACCAATTCCTGCAGTGTCCCTGTCACCTGCAGAGTCACCACATACTCGCCACGGTAGCGGGCATTGTGACAAAGGTTCTATGTCAGCTGGGTGTGGCAGCCAGGCGCCCCCTAGGGGATGGGGAGCCTGTCAGCCCCGGGCCTGTCACTGCCTGCTGTCCCTGCTGTCACCAGCCAGGCCTCTGAAAATTGGTCAAACCATGCCCAGACTTGGGGCCGATTTGGCCCAAAGTCTTGAAAAGACAAGTCGGGAAGTAAGATATGGGACACAGGGAGAAAGCGAAGGGAGCAGGAGAAAGGGAAGGAAGAATAAAAAGTAGTGTTGGGCTGCAGGAGTGAGATGGAGGAATTGCAGGAAAAGAGGGAGGAAGTAGGAGAGTGATAGAAAAGGAAAGACGAGACATGCAGCCAGACGAGGGTTTAGTGAGAGAGGATGGGACAGAGAACAGGATGAGAAGGAAATAAGGCATGGCAAGGACAGGCAAGGACAATCAAAGCAAGGCTAGGCTGCAGGACATTTTTTTGCTTTATATTTTCTAGCACATTCGTCCTCGGACTACGAGGAAAGCCATAAGACCGTATGGATTAGGCCCAAGCAAATACACCGGCTACTTGAGACACTTAGACTAAGCCTAAACTACGCAGATTACGCCATAAGGATGGTTTTTATACTGTGCTTCCACAATCTGCTGGCAGTACAAAAACATAAGCTGCAGATCTCTTAGGCTGAGTCATGGTGCTTTGTTGCAGGGACCATGCATATCATGGGAATATTTCACCATTTCTGCTCTGGTTTTCAGAGTATGACACCAAAACACCCACCTGATGATATCCTTTCAAGAGCAAAGGCAGCAACTTGCAGAATTCCGCTTCTTTGGGGAAGTGAGAAATTGCTGAGCTGCCACCAAGTCCTGCAGTGTCCCTGTCACCTGCAGAGTCACCACATACTAGCCACGGTAGCAGGCATTGTGACAAAGGTTCTATGTCAGCTGGGTGTGGCAGCCAGGCGCCCCCTAGGGGATGGGGAGCCTGCCAGCCACGGGCCTGTCACTGCCTGCTGTCCCTGCTGTCACCAGCCAGGCCTCTGAAAATTGGTCAAACCATGCCCAGTCTTGGGGCCAATTTGGCCCAAAGTCTTGAAAAGACAAGTCGGGAAGAAAGATATGGGACAGAGGGAGAAAGCGAAGGGAGCAGGAGAAAGGGAAGGAAGAATAAAAAGTAGTGTTGGGCGGCAGGAGTGAGATGGAGGAATTGCCATTAAAGAGGCAGGAAGCAGGAGAGTGAGAGAAAAGGAAAGACGAGACATGCAGCCAGACGAGGGGTTAGTGAGAGAGGATGGGACAGAGAACAGGATGAGAAGGAAATAAGGCAAGGCAAGGACAGGCAAGGACAGGCAAAGAAAGGCTAGGCTGCAGGACATTTTTTTGCTTTATATTTTCTAGCACATTCGTCCTCGGACTACGAGGAAAGCCATAAGACCGTATGGATTAGGCCCAAGCAAATACACCGGCTACTTGAGACACTTAGACTAAGCCTAAAATACGCAGATTACTCCATAAGGATTGTTTTTATACTGTGCTTCCACAATCTGCTGGCATTAGAAAAAAATAAGCTGCAGATCTCTTAGGCTGAGTCATGGTGCTTTGTTGCAGGGACCATGCATATCATGGGAATATTTCACCATTTCTGCTCTGGTTTTCAGAGTATGACAACAAACACCCACCTGATGATATCTTTTCAAGAGCAAAGGCAGCAATTTGCAGAATTCCGCTTCTTTGGGGAACTGAGAAATTGCTGAGCTGCCACCAAGTCCTGCAGTGTCCCTGTCACCTGCAGAGTCACCACATACTCGCCATGGTAGCGGGCATTGTGACAAAGGTTCTATGTCAGCTGGGTGTGGCAGCCAGGCGCCCCCTAGGGAATGGGGAGCCTGTCAGCCCCGGGCCTGTCACTGCATGCTGTCCCTGCTGTCACCAGCCAGGCCTCTGAAAATTGGTCAAACCATGCCCAGACTTGGGGCCTGTTTGGCCCAAAGTCTTGAAAAGACAAGTCAGGAAGAAAGATATGGAACAGAGGGAGAAAGCGAAAGCAGCAGGAGAAAGGAAAGGAAGAATAAAAAGTAGTGTTGGGCTGCAGGAGGCAGATGGAGGAATTGCCATTAAAGAGGCAGGAAGCAGGAGAGTGAGAGAAAAGGAAAGAAGAGACATGCAGCCAGACGAGGGGTTAGTGAGAGAGGATGGGACAGAGAACAGGATGAGAAGGAAATAAGGCAAGGCAAGGACAGGCAAGGACAGGCAAAGCAAGGCTAGGCTGCAGGACATTTTTTCGCTTTATAGTTTCTAGCACATTCGTCTTCAGACTAGGAGTAAGGCCATAGGACCGCATGGATTAGGCCCAAGCCAAAACCCCAGCTACTTGAGACACTTAGACTAAGCCTAAAATACGCAGATCTCTCCATAAGGATGGTTTTTATACTGTGCTTCCACAATCTGCTGGCAGTACAAAAAAATAAGCTGCAGATCTCCTTAGGCTGAGTCATGGTGCTTTGTTGCAGGGACCATGCATATCATGGGAATATTTCACCATTTCTGCTCTGGTGTTCAGAGTATGACACCAAAACACCCACCTGACGATATCCTTTCAAGAGCAGAGGCAGCAACTTGCAGAATTCCGCTTCTTTGGGGAAGTGAGAAATTGCTGAGCTGCCACCAAGTCCTGCAGTGTCCCTGTCACCTGCAGAGTCACCACATACTCGCCACGGTAGCGGGCATTGTGACAAAGGTTCTATGTCAGCTGGGTGTGGCAGCCAGGCGCCCCCTAGGGGATGGGGAGCCTGCCAGCCCCGGGCCTGTCACTGCCTGCTGTCCCTGCTGTCACCAGCCAGGCCTCTGAAAATTGGTCAAACCATGCCCAGACTTGGGGCCTGTTTGGCCCAAAGTCTTGAAAAGACAAGTCGGGAAGAAAGATATGGGACAGAGGGAGAAAGCGAAGGGAGCAGGAGAAAGGGAAGGAAGAATAAAAAGTAGTGTTGGGCTGCAGGAGTGAGATGGAGGAATTGCCATTAAAGAGGCAGGAAGCAGGAGAGTGAGAGAAAAGGAAAGAAGAGACATGCAGCCAGACGAGGGGTTAGTGAGAGAGGATGGGACAGAGAACAGGATGAGAAGGAAATAAGGCAAGGCAAGGACAGGCAAGGACAGGCAAGGACAGGCAAAGCAAGGCTAGGCTGCAGGACATTTTTTCGCTTTATAGTTTCTAGCACATTCGTCTTCAGACTAGGAGTAAGGCCATAAGACCGTATGGATTAGGCCCAAGCAAAAACCCCAGCTACTTGAGACACTTAGATTAAGCCTAAAATACGCAGATCTCTCCATAAGGATGGTTTTTATACTGTGCTTCCACAATCTGCTGGCAGTACAAAAAAATAAGCTGCAGATCTCCTTCGGCTGAGTCATGGTGCTTTGTTGCAGGGACCATGCATATCATGGGAATATTTCACCATTTCTACTCTGTTTTTCAGTGTATTACACCAAAACACCCATCTGATGACATCCTTTCAAGAGCAAAGGTAGTAATTTGCAGAATTCCGCTCCTTTGGGGAAGTGAGAAATTGCTGAGCTGCCACCAAGTACTGCAGTGTCCCTGTCACCTGCAGAGTCACCACATACTCGCCACTGTAGCGGGCATTGTGACAAAGGTTCTATGTCAGCTGGGTGTGGCAGCCAGGCGCCCCCTAGCGGATGGGGAGCCTGTCAGCCCCGGGCCTGTCACTGCCTGCTGTCCCTGCTGTCACCAGCCAGGCTTCTTAAAATTGGTCAAACCATGCCCAGACTTGGGGCCAATTTGGCCCAAAGTCTTGAAAAGACAAGTTGGGAAGAAAGATATGGGACATAGGGAGAAGAGAAGGGAGCAGGAGAAAAGGAAGGAAGAATAAAAAGTAGTGTTGGGCTGCAGGAGTGAGATGGAGGAATAGCAAGAGAAGAGGCAGGAAGGAGGAGAGTGAGAGAAAAGGAAAGAAGAGACATGCAGCCAGACGAGGGGTTAGTGAGAGAGGATGGGACAGAGAACAGGATGAGAAGGAAATAAGGCAAGGCAAGGACAGGCAAGGACAGGCAAGGACAGGCAAAGCAAGGCTAGGCTGCGGGACATTTTTTGCTATATAGTTTCTAACACATTCGTGTTCAGACTAGGAGTAAGGCCATAAGACCGTATGGATTAGGCCCAAGCAAAAACCCCAGCTACTTGAGACGCTTAGACTAAGCCTAAAATACGCAGATCTCTCCATAAGGATGGCTTTTATACTGTGCTTCCATAATCTGCTGGCAGTACAAAAAAATAAGCTGCAGATCTCCTTAGGCTTAGTCATGGTGCTTTGGTGCAGGGACCATGCATATCATGGGAATATTTCACCGTTTCTGCTCTGGTTTTCAGTGTATGACACCAAAACACCCACTTGACGACATCCTTTCAAGAGCCAAGGCAGCAATTTGCAGAAGGCAGCAATTCACAGAATTCCGCTTCTTTGGGGAAGTGAGAAATGGCTGAGCTGACACCAAGTCCTGCAGTGTCCCTGTCACCTGCAGAGTCACCACATACTCGCCATGGTAGCGGGCATTGTGACAAAGGTTCTATGTCAGCTGGGTGTGGCAGCCAGGCGCCCCCTAGGGGATGGGGAGCCTGTAAGGCCCGTGCCTGTCACTGCCTGCTGTCAATGCTGTGACCAGCCAGGCCTTTGAAAACTTGTCAAACAATGTCCAGACTTGGGGCCAGTTTGGCCCAAAGTCTCCAAGACACAAGTCGGGAAGGAAGATATGGGACAGAGGGAGAAAGCGAAGGGAGCAGGAGAAAGGGAAGGAAGAATAAAAAGTAGTGTTGGGCTGCAGGAGTGAGATGGAGGAATTGCCATTAAAGAGGCAGGAAGCAGGAGAGTGAGAGAAAAGGAAAGAAGAGACATGCAGCGAGACGAGGGGTTAGTGAGAGAGGATGGGACAGAGAACAGGATGAGAAGGAAATAAGGCAAGGCAAGGACAGGCAAGGACAGGCAAGGACAGGCAAAGCAAGGCTAGACTGCAGGACATTTTTTCGCTTTATAGTTTCTAGCACATTCGTCCTCGGACTACGAGGAAAGCCATAAGACCGTATGGATTAGGCCCAAGCAAAAACCCCAGCTACTTGAGACGCTTAGACTAAGCCTAAAATATGCAGATCTCTCAATAAGGATGGTTTTTATACTGTGCTTCCACAATCTGCTGGCTGTAAAAAAACACAAGCTGCAGATCTCTCAGGCTGAGTCATGGTGCTTTGGTGCAGGGACCATGCTTATCATGGGCATATTTCACCATTTCTGCTCTGGTTTTCAGAGTATGACACCAAACCACCGACCTTACGACATCCTTTCAAGAGCAAAGGCAGCAATTTGCAGAATTCCGCTTCTTTGGGGAAGTGAGAAATTGCTGAGCTGCCACCAAGTCCTGCAGTGTCCCTGTCACCTGCAGAGTCACCACATACTCGCCACGGTAGCAGGCATTGTAACAAACGTTTTATGTCAGATGGGTGTGGCAGCCAGGTGCCCCCTAGGGGATGGGGAGCCTGTCAGCCCCGAGCCTCTCACTGCCTGCTGTCCCTGCTGTCAACTGCCAGGCCTCTGACAATTGGTCAAACCATGCCCAGACTTGGGGCCAATTCGGCCCAAAGTCTTGAAAAGACAAGTCGGGAAGAAAGATATGGGACAGAGGGAGAAAGCGAAGGGAGCAGGAGAAAGGGAAGGAAGAATAAAAAGTAGTGTTGGGCTGCAGGAGTGAGATGGAGGAATTGCAAGAAAAGAGGCAGGAAGCAGGAGAGTGAGAGAAAAGGAAAGAAGAGACATGCAGCCAGACGAGGGGTAAGTGAGAGAGGATGGGACAGAGAACAGGATGAGAAGGTAATAAGGTAAGGGAAGGACAGGCAAGGACAGGCAAAGCAAGGCTAGGCTGCAGGACATTTTTTCGCTGTATAGTTTCTATCACATTCATCTTCAGACTAGGAGTAAGGCCATAAGACCATATGGATTAGGCCCAAGCAAATACACCGGCTACTTGAGACACTTAGACTAAGCCTAAAATAGGAAGATGTCTCCATAAGGATGGTTTTTATACTGTGCTTCCACAGTCTGCTGGCAGTACAAAAAAATAAGCTGCAGATCGCTTAGGCTGAGTCATGGTGCTTTGGTGCAGGGACCATGCTTACCATGGGCATATTCCACCATTTCTGCTCTGGTTTTCAGTGTATGTTACCAAACACCCACGGGATGACATCCTTTCAAGAGCAAAGGCAGCAATTTGCAGAATTCCGCTTCTTTGGGGAAGTGAGAAATTGCTGACCTGACATCAAGTCCTGCAGTGTCCCTGTCACCTGCAGAGTCACCACATACTCGCCACGGTAGCGGGCATTGTGACAAAGGTTCTATGTCAGCTGGGTGTGGCAGTCAGGCGTCCCCTACTGGATGGGGAGCCTGTTAGCCCCGGGCCTGTCACTGCCTGCTGTCCCTGCTGTCACCAGCCAGGCCTCTGAATATTGGTCAAACCATGCCCAGACTTGGGGCCAATTTGTCCCAAGGTCTTGAAAAGACAAGTCGGGAAGAAAGATATGGGACAGGGGGAGAAAGCGAAGGGAGCAGGAGAAAGGGAAGGAAGAATAAAAAGTAGTGTTGGGCTGCAGGAGTGAGATGGAGGAATTGTAAGAAAAGAGGCAGGAAGCAGGAGAGTGAGAGAAAAGGAAAGACGAGACATGCAGGCAGACGAGGGGTTAGTGAGAGAAGACTGGACAGAGAACAGGATGAGAAGGAAATAAGGCAAGGGAAGGACAGGCAAGGACAGGCAAAGCAAGGCTAGGCTGCAGGACATTTTTTTGCTGTATAGTTTCTAGCACTTTCATCTTCAGACTAGGACTAAGGCCATAAAACTGTATGGATTACGCCCAAGTAAATACCCCAGCTACTTGAGACACTTAGACTAAGCCTAAAACACGCAGATCTCTCCATAAGCATGGTTTTTATACTGTGCTTCCACAATCTGCTGGCAGTACAAAAACATAAGCTGCAGATCTCTTAGGCTGAGTCATGGTGCTTTGGTGCATGGACCATACATATCATGAGAATATTTCACCATTTCAGCTCTGGTTTTCAGTGTATGACACCAAAACACCCACTTGATTATATCCTTTCAAGAGCAAAGGCAGCAATTTGCAGAATTCTGCTTCTTTGGGGAAGTGAGAAATTGCTGAGCTGACACCAAGTCCTGCAGTGTCCCTGTCACCTGCAGAGTCACTGCATCCTCTCCAAGATAGCAGGCATTGTGACAAAGGTTCTATGTCAGATGGGTGTGGCAGCAAGGCGACCCTAGGTTATGGGGAGCCTGTCAGCCCCGGGCCTGTCACTGCCTGCTGTCCCTGCTCTCTACTAGCCAGGCCTCTGAAAACAGGTCAAACCATGCCAAGACTTGGGGCCAATTTGGCCCAAAGTGTCCAAAAGACAAGTCGGGAAGAATCATGTGGGACAGAGGGAGAAAGCGAAGGGAGCAGAACAAAGGGAAGGAAGAATAAGAAGTAGTGTTGGGCTGCAGGAGTGAGATGGAGGAATTGCAGGAAAATAGGCAGGAAGGAAGATAATGAGAGAAAAGGAAAGAAAAGACATGCAGCCAGACAGGGGGTTAGTGAGAGAGGATGGGACAGAGAACAGGATGAGAAGGAAATAAGGGAAGGCAAGGACCGACAAGGACAGACAAGGCAAGGCTAGGCTGCAGGACATTTTTTTGCTTTGTAGTTTCTAGCACATTCCTCTTCAGACAAGGAGGAAATCCACAAGACCGTATGGATTAGGCCCAAGAAAAAAAACCCAGCTACTTGAGACACTTAGACTAAGCCTAAAATACGAAGATCTCTCCATAAGGATGGTTTTTATACTGTACTTCCACAATCTGCTGACAGTACAAAAAAATAAGCTGCATATCTCCTTATGCTGAGTCATAGTGCAGTGGGGCAGGGACCATGCATATCATGGGAATATTTCTCCATTTCTGCTCTGGTTTTCCGTGTATTACACCAGAAACACCCACCTGATGACATCCTTTCAAGAGCAAAGGCAGCAATTTGCAGAATTCCGCTTCTTTGGGGAAGTAAGAGATTGCTGAGCTGACACCAAGTCCTGCAGTGTCCCTGTCACCCGCAGAGTCACCGCATCTTCGCCACGCTAGCAGGCATTGTGACAAAGGTTCTATGTCATCTGGGTGTGGCAGCCAAGCTCCCCCTACGGGATGGAGAGCCTGTCAGCCCCGGGCCTGTCACTGCCTGCTGGCCCTGCTGTCACCAGCCAGGCCTCTGAAAACTTGTCAAACCATGCCCAGACGTGGGGCCAGTTTGGTCCGAAGTCTCCAACAGAGAAGTCGAGAGGAACGATATGGGACATAGGGAGAAAGCGAAGGGAGCAGGAGAAAGGGAAGGAAGAATAAAAAGTAGTGTTTGGCTGCAGGAGTGAAATGGAGGAAATGCAATAAAAGAGGCAGGAAGCAGGAGAGTGAGAGAAAAGGAACTAAGAGACATGCAGCCAGACGAGGGATTAACGAGAGAGAATGGGACAGAGAACAGGATGAGACATTTAGACTAAGCCTAAAATATGAAGATCTCTCCATAAGAATGGTTTTTATACTGTACTTCCACAATCTGCAGGCAGTACAAAAAAATAAGCTGCAGTTCTCCTTAGGCTGAGTCATGGTGCTTTGGGGCGGGGATCATGCATATCATGGGCATATTTCACTATTACTGGTCTGGTTTTCAGCGTATTACACCGAAACACCCACCTGATGACATCCTTTCAAGAGCAAAGGTTCGCGGTTGAGGCGTACAAACGACATGGACCAAGTTCTTTCAAGATGAAAGTTATAGATGCCTTTTATTGCTACAAGTGCATTTTTATACAATTCTACCAGTTCATGTGTCTTTTCAATATTGGTTACAAGTTTCAGCACTGACATCTCATTGGTTAATTTTTCTATCATCCATGTTATTCTTCTATCCCCTTCTTTCTCACGGGTACATCTCTCCTCTCTCCGGATACTCCTTTACTCCCATCCTTCTCAAGGGTAAATCTTAATATCTCAAGGCTGATCTCTACTCTCATATTTTCTGTCAAGGATTCCACAGACCCGCTGCAGTTTCCCACAATTCCCCCTTTTTTTATTTTTGCTAAAAATGCTGCCCTCATTGTCCACTGCAGGGCCCTTTGCAGCAGAGAAATCATGCATGGCAACATTAGTAACACAACCACAACAACCATCAAAATGATCAGTCCTGTTTTCACTACTGATAACAACCATCCTAGAAACCCTCAACCACTAATCAATTTATTTAACAAATCCCATCGAAGTCTTCACAGCCATGTCCTTGAGCTAATAACAAAAAATCTATCGCGACCCCACTCTGCCATGTGGCATGTCTTACAGAATGTACATCTAGAAAAAGTCCACTTAAAGCCTTTTAAGTTCTGTTAGTTTGCTTAACTAGTCAGCATCCTAATTTTCTAAAATATTTAAAGCTTTTAGCTGTGCCAACACCAGATACAAGAGATTCTAAAACCCTTAACCTTGAACCCCAAAAATCTACATTATCATCACATTTTGACTCATATACACGCAAAAAGTGTTTTTCTCGTCTTGCTCTTCTGTGATCTATTATCTATTATACATTGGGCGTTAAGAGAGTTAATAGTCCCAAAATACACAGTCCTTCAACAGCATTAGAAGGAATTCCTGGTCAGGCTCTATCTCCACAGATCAAGAATACACCATACAGGAGGTTTTGGGGTCGCTGTTCCCACATTATCAATGACAACCCTTGGATTCTTCTGCGAGCCATTACACCATTGAGTTTCATTTCTATAGTCACCAAAGGTAGAATTAACATTTTGCAGTTTTATTCATTCATTTTCTCGTATATTGTTCTGACACTTTTCACAAACCAGGTTGATACAAGTGTCCATGGGCATAGATGCCAGCAATTCCAGTTCCTGTGGTTCAATGTCTATTTCCGGGAGACAGTTAATCCAAAGTGCCATGTTAGTATTATTACAGTTTGTTGCAATGCCTCTGCACCAACCTCTATTTTGAAACAGTTGTGTGATGCTGCTGTAGTCATCAAGGGGGATGCCAACCAAGCATGTGTGGAACGGGTTTTCCAGAGATGCCATAGCTAGGCATATGGAGTCCTGGTCAGTCATGTTGGTTAAAGTACTCCACATGTTAGTCTTTCTCTGTGCGGGCATCCAAAACACAGCAGCTGCAACAATCATTGTCAGGAAGATAACACAGGTTTCACATTTCGTGCTGGCAACCATTGCGGCCCTTGATCTGTAAAGACATAAGCATAGCCTCTCCCCCAGGTTATCAATTGATGTGGCCTTTTCCATTGACCATTAACTAGTGATTTGGCCATAACTAATGTGGGTTCTTTCTGATTTAGCATGGTTTTGGGTCACACTTGCAAAGTATTTCATCACATACAATGCTTTTGACAATAGGTGTTGTGGTGTTTTCCCTACTTCTCCCCCCTTTTTGTTTAAAAAAGAACAGAACCAAAACAAAAAACACAGTTCAGAAGGAGATACGTGCATTGGACCTTGACTACGTACTCAGAATCACAAATCAAATTTAGAGGTTCCTCCTTAAAAAGCTCTAAGTAATGTAAAGCTGTGTCAAGTTCTGCTAATTGGGTTGAACCTTCAATAATTTTTACAGAATGATGCCAATTGTTATCTTCACACCAAACCACTACAGCTTTATGGGACTTCCCAGAACCAGCAACAAAAACTTTGCAAGTATGTAGGATCAGACCAAATACAAGTATGGCCTATGACCTGATGTGAAAGACTTGCAGGTTCTGCAGCAATTTACATTTTACATTTATGCATGCCAAAAGCTGTGCTGTTAAGAAAACCAGCTAGTGCAATTTACAAAGACATAGATTACAAATAAAATTAAAAAATCAGAATTACATTTCACAAATGGTACATATATGACAAAAGGATCATGGCCTATTGAAACTTAAATTCATTCCCTGCTTTTCTTGATCAGAGTAAAAAGCAGTATATCAGTCTGCTAGCAATCTCATCATACTGTTCCACAATAGCCACAGGTTGTTTCTATGTTGTAGCTATAAATAGACAAATCTGCAAGTCCAATTGAATGCAGTCAGCCTGTAAAGTTGTCATAAATTTATTCCTCAAAGTTTCCAACTCCATTTTGGCTGTCATATTTATTGGATATTGTTTTCCCTTACCAGATCGAAGTCCTGTTTCAGATCAATCAGTGTAGTATTTGCTTTATCGAAACATTGGCTGTTAATACTAGTGGAAATACAGCATTTGAAATTTCCTTGGAGATTTCTCACTTGCAGCAAGCAGATATGCGCCATCCAAGCAGCTTCTTGTAGGCCATGCAACTAAACAGAATTCTCAGAAAACGTTATTTGAGCTTACAATTTACTTAACAAATCTTAACCTAAGAGAAGTATAGGAGTTTCTAACAACTATAAGAATTCATGTATTTAAACTTTGTTCCAAATATGGCATTCTATTGGTCTCAAAAAACGGCCTTTCTTTCATTCTCTCTCATGACCTCAAAAACTAGCACAGTGAATTTACTAAGAAGTCACTTACAACTAATTACCACAGAATAAGTCTATTAACAAATTTTTGGTTTAGTTTTCCAGTTTCATTAGAACTATGGGTCTGCTAAGGATGCCTTTAAACTTCACCCTCGGACTGCTCCATTCAGTATTACATCGCTGCAGTGGCGGGGAGAGAGAACCCCCCTTTCACTGCTTTAAAAGCAGGCAGCCAGATTTTTCCAGTTGTTTTTTCTTTCTGTGCAGTGTAGATATAACCAAGGTCACGCAGCTGGCATACTGGCTGGTATGAAGTAGGAGGTTCTGGGAAACTTCTCAGTTACAATGAGCTGCACACAGGCCTGGGATATTTTGCTCTTTTGTTTACCCATTTCATTCCAACTACAAATTTCAAGTAGCTCAGAAATAGTTACATTCCTTAGCTTCATTTACGTTTTACAATTTAGAGGTGTCAAAAAACAGTATAAACCAGTATAATAAACATAAATCCATTAGTCTATTTTCCTAGATCCAAATCAGTTAATATTCTAGCAATTTTTAAATACAACCTCTTCCAAATTCACAGCTATCATAGCATTTTAACAACTTAAATGCTTTTCTAACAATATAAGCGATTACTTTAATGTGTAAGGATGCATCCTAAGGGGGAGCAAGGTGGAATTTTAGCAGTGGAACCGGTTCACATTTTGTAGTTATCTCCCCAAACAAGATTCTTTTGGTACCAAATATGAATATGCAAACTAAAATACTGAGCTCAGATGTGAAAACCATATACCAAGTTCAAATAAGCAGATGGATCACAGTTACACCAATTTGAGACAATATCTCAATTTTTTGCATTGCACCTTTGGGCTGCCTACTGCTCAGCCAGGTGGAGGTACCTCTGGGTCTCCCTGACAAAAAAAGTCAGTGCGCACTGGAGCCCCATCGGCCCCCGCAGCGAGCTGGACTGGGCAAGGCCTTTTTTGTTTTATTTTGTTTTGTTTTAGTGTCTCATCTGGTGCGCCACAGCTGTTATGCCAAAACCAGGATTCTTTACATGATGTGCATACGGAAAAACCAAATCCAGCACACCGAGATGAGACACAGCCTGTCACAGAGTTGCGCAAGTCTGAATGCCGGAATAAAGGTAGCATGCTAGAGAAAAGAAAAAAAAATAACAGCTACTACACACAAAATTTTACCATCACATTCACGCAGTGAAGAACTAAATTACTTATGATCTTCTGTATTATCACAAAACACACATTTTGAGTCAACGGATTCTCATAATTTAACAGACTGTAAACTTATCGTACCATATAATAAAGACCTACCAAAATTGCAACATGCTTAAACCGATACCCACAAAGAAAACAGGTTAATGAGGGAAGCATCTTGCAGACTTCAGCAAGTTTACTGTGACATGTGTGTTATCAGTTAACTCTCTCTCAGCTTGTTGACGTTCAAATCGTTCCAGCTGTAAAACTGTCTGTAATGATCTAATGATCTCTTGTAGAGATTTATTTTGTCCTGCTCTTCTCATCTTAAAAACAACATTAATTGCAACAAAATTCTATTCTCCGGACACTTTTCCCAATCATTTAACGTAAACAGCAGGGAACACTGATTTCAATATTTAACAAGATCTTCCTTCCTCATAATTCCGAGTGCTTTCCTAAGTTTTAAAACACCTCCCAATACTGATTTTTCAGGAACACAACTGAAAACAATTATTCCTGACCCCGTCTTGCAAGTAAAACCTTGAGAATGGGGAGCTAGGGGGAGAAAACACAGGGTGCTTGCAGCACGACTGGGAAAAATGGGGACAGAGTTTTACGGCGCACTGAAAAACAACTAGTAAAACAATTAACTCACATTCCTGACAAGCTGCTTGATTTTCAGAGAGGCAATACACAGAAGCACATAATATGTACTGTAAAACTTGCAGATAACACATCGGTAGCAAGCATTAGCATTCTCTACTGCTAATTTCAACATTAGTGCTTCCTTAACTTCTAAGTTTTCAACCTGCTTATTGATGGCCTCTTGAAGATGGTCAATAAATTGCATGTAATTCTCACTGGGACCCTGATCAATAGTTGCAATTGATTTGGCTGCATTGTTGGTTTCAGGCACCTTTATCATAGCTTGATATGCGAGGTCTGGTGACTGCCTCAGGATTTCAGAAAGTTATCGTGCCTGTAGTTGTGGTGTGTCAATTAGTGTCTCTTCCAGAAACACACGGGGTCCCGTGGTTTAACTGTAACTGAAAATGGGGGTAAATCCCAGCTTTTTGGTAAGTTCAGTTTACGCTATGAAACTCCACCCCCACCCTCAGGAATTCGCTTTTTAGCAGCGTGGGAGGGAGGCGGGGGCAGGTTGGGGGGACCCAAATCCATAGGAATTACGTTATTTGGCTCAGTCTGGCTCACCACGGGGGGTCCTCCCCACCTAAATCTCCAGGCAAGGGGGGATAGGAAAAAAAATGTCCATTTTTTTCTTCCACAACTGATAGCGGCGGGGCAAAGGGTTGAACTGTGATCAATGGCGGTGACGCAGACGGCGGAACCGCGGTTGATGATGGTAGAGGAGAGGTTCGAGCCGTGATTGATGACAGCGGAGCGGTCGGCCGAACGCATTGCTCCGACCGGTGTTTCGAGGGCCCCTCCCGAGATCGCACATAACCCAACGCTGTTTTTTCATGTGAGTCTTTCATAGCTTTTATCTGATCTCGGGGCCACACACATGTATATGAGTCTTTCATAATTTTTTTCTGACCTCGGAGCCACACATACGTATGCTCCTTCTTTACTCCTTTTAACTTTCCAAGAAAGTGCCGCGGATCCTTATCCGTGTCAGATAATACGGACTTGGGTGGTTTTGACGAATCCTTAGTAACAGGGGAGGTTGGAGTAGTACTTAATCTTGCCTTTTCCTCCGAATCTGGCCCAGGAGAGCCAGGAAGACCATCCCCCTCCGCCGCCTCTGCCTGTTGCTGTTTTAACTCTTTCAGAGTATCTGATAACAAGCACCACGTCGTTAACAGTTCAGATGCTTCCTTGGACCCTTGAGTAGCACTGTCAAGCAGTTTATCCCCCAAGTCCATCCATTGTGACACACTAAATGCTGTCACAGGATTAACCTCTATACTTTGTGCTTTGCCCCATAGTAACATTTTTCTTAAAGTCAGTTCTGGAAGGCTAACACCCTGCTTCTTCAGAAGCAGCTTCCATGTAGATAATATAGTACCCTCTTCTTTAGATAAGTTTCACCCCCCCTGTTCCCGGTAGCTCACCTGCTCCCTAGCAAGGTGTCTTTTCAACGTTCCGGACCTTCGGCAGCTCTCCTCGGCTGCTCTTATCAGCTGTACTGGGCTCCGTCTCCACAGCTCTTCTCCAGCTGTTCACAGCTTCACGCTGTCACCTTGTCATGCGAGATCCTCTTCAGGCAGGATCACGTCGGGGTCACCATATGTCGCGGTTGAGACAGACAAATGACATGGACCAAGTTCTTTCAAGATGAAAGAAATGGAGTGCCATTTATTGCTACAAGTGCATTTTTATACAATTCAATCAGTTCATGTGTCTTTTCACTATTGGTTACAAGTTACAGCACTAACATCTCATTGGTTAATTTTTCTATCATCCATGTTATTCTTCCATCCCTTTCTCTCTCACGGGTACATCTCTCCTCTCTCCGGATACTCTTTTACTCCCATCCTTCTCAAGGGCAAATCTTAATATCTCAAGGCTGATCTCTAGTTTCATATTTTCTGTCAAGGATTCCACATACCCGCTGCAGTTTCCCACAACACACACACTGTCTAATTGGGTTTGTGACACACACACGCTGTCCAATGGTGTTTGTGACACACACGGTGTCAAAAGGGGTTTGTGACACACACGGTGTCAAATGGGGATTGCGACACACACACTGTCGAGGGGGGTTTGTGACACACACGCTGTCCAATGGTGTTCGTGACACACACAATGTCCAATGGGGTTTGTGACACGCACGCTGTCCAATGGGGATTGTAACACACACACGCTGTCTATTGGTGTTTGTGACACGCATACTGTCCAATGGGGTTTCTGACACACACTCTGTCCAATGGGTGATGTGACACAAAGACTGTCCAGGGGGGTTTGAGACACACACACTGTTTAAAGGGGTTTGTCACATACACTCTGTCCAATGAGGTTTATGACACACACACTGACCAATGGCGATTGTGACACACAGACGCTGTCCAATGGGGTTTGTGAAACACACACTGTCCAATGGGGATTGTGACACACACACTGTCCAATGGGGATTGTGAAAACACACATGCTGTCCAATGGTGTTTGTGACACACAAACTCTGTCCAATGGGGTTTGTGACACACACGCTGTCCAGTGGAGATTTTGACACACACACGCTGTCCAATGGGGGTTGTGACACACACAATCTATCCAATGGGCTTGTGAAACACACGTTGTCCAATGGGGATAGTGACACACATGCTGTCCAGTGTGTTTTGTGACACACAAACTGTCCAATGGGGTTTGTGACACACACACTTTCCACTGGGTTTGGAACACACACGCTGTCCAGGTGAGTTTGTGACACACACGCTGTCCAATGGGGTTTCTGACACACACACTCTGTCCTGGACAGCGTATTTTGGACAGGGTATTTTGACTCACACACGCTCTCCAATGGGGTTTGGACACACACACTGTTCAATGGGGTTTGTGACACACACACTGTCCAATGGGGATTGTGGCACACATATGCTGTCCAATGGGGTTTGTGACACACACGTGGTCCAACGGGGTTCGTGACACATACGCTGTCCAATAGGGTTTGCGACACACACACTTTCCAATGCGGTTTGTGACACACACGCTGTCCAATGGGGTTCGTGACACACACGCTGTCCAATAAGGTTTATGACACACACACTTTCCAATGGGGTTTGTGACACACATGCTGTCCAATGGGGTTCGTGACACAGACGCTGTCCAATAAGGTTTATGACACACACACTTTCCAATGGGGTTTGTGACACATACACTGTTCCGGGGGGTTTGTGACGCACACGCTGTCCAATGGTGTTTGTGACACAGAGACTCTCCAGGGGTGTTTGTGACACATGCGCTGTCCAGAGGGGTTTGTGACACACACACGCTGTCCAATGGGGATTGAGAGATACACACGCTGTCCAATGGTGTTTGTGACACGCATGCTGTCCAATGGGTTTTGTGACACACACACTGTCCGGGGGGGTTTATGAAACAATCGCTGTAAAATGGGGTTTGTGACACACACACTCTGTCCAATGGGGTTCGTGACACACACACTGGCCAGTGGGGATTGTGACACACACGCTTTCCTATGGGGTTTGTGACACACACACGCTGTCCAATGGGGTTTGTGAAACACACACGCTCTCCAATGTGGTTTATGAGAAACACACTTTCCAATGGGTTTTGTGGCACACACACTGTCCAATGGGGTTTGTGACAAATACATGCTGTCCAATGCTATTTGTGAACATACACGCTGTCCAATGCTTTTTGTGACACACACACTCTGTCTAATGGGGATTGTGACACACACACGCTGTCCCATGGGGTCTGTGATACGCATGCTGTCCAATGGGGTTTGTGACACACACATTGTACAGGGGGGGTTGTGACACATACGCTGTGCAATGGGGTTTGTGACACACACACTCTGTCCAATGGGGATTGTGACACACACACACTGTCCAATGAGGATTGTGACACAAACAAGGTCCAATGGCGTTTGTGATACACATGCTGTCCAATGGGGATTGTGACACACACGTGCTGTCCAATGGTGTTTGTGACACGCATGCTGTCCAATGGCGTTTGTGACACACACGATGTCCAATGCGGTTCATGACAAACACTCTGTCCAGTGGCGTTTGTGAAACACACACTGTCCAGTAGGGTTTGTGACACACACATTTTCCAATGGGGTTTCTAACACACACGCAGTTCAAATGGAGTTTTTGACACAGACAGTGTCCACGGGAGGTTGTGACACTCACGTTGTCCAATGGGGATTGTGACACACACTCTGTCCAATGGGGTTTGTCACACACACTCTGTCCAATGAGGTTTATGACACACACACTGTAAAATGGGTATTATGACACACACACGCTGTCCAGTGGGGTTTGTTACACACACTCTGTCCAATATGGCTTGTGACATACACGCTGTCCAATAGGGTTTGTGACACACACACGCTATCCAATGTGGTTTGTGACACACACAATTTCCAATCGGGTCTGTGACATACGCACGGTGTCCAATGTTGTTTGTGACACACACACTGTCAAATGGGGATTGTGACACACACACGCTGTCCAATGGTGTTTGTGACACACAGGCTGTCCAATGGGGTTTGTGACACACACTCTGTCTAATGTTGTTTGTGACACATACACTTTCCAATGAGGATTGTGACACACACACGCTGTCCAATGGGGTTTGTGACACACACACTGTAAAATGGGGTTTGTGAAACACACGGTGTCAAATGGGGTTTGTGACATGCACACTGCCCAGGGCGGTTTGTGACACACACGCTGTCCAATGGGGTTTGTGACAAACACACTATCCAGGTTAGTTTGTGACACACACGCTGTCCAATGGGATTTGTGAAACAGAGACTCTCCAGAGGTGATTGTGACACACACGCTGTCCAGAGGGTTCTGTGACACACACACTGTCCAATGGGGTTTGTGACACACACACTGTCCGGCTGCGTTTCCGACACACACAATGTCCAATGGTGTTTGTGACACACACGCTGTCTAATGGAGATTGTGACACACACACTGTCCAGAGGGGATTGTGACACATGCACTATACAATGGGGTTTGTCACACCCACTCTGTCCAAAGGGGTTTGTGACACACACACATTCCAATGGGGTTTGTGACACACACACTGTCCAGGGGGGTTTGTGACACACAGACTGACCAATGGGGGTTGTGACACACACGCTGTTTAATGGGGTTCGTAACACACACGCTGTCCAGTGGGATTCGTGAGACACACACTGTCCAATGGGGTTTGTGACACACACACTTTCCAATGGGTATTGAGACACACACACGCTGTCCAATGGGGTTTGTGACACACACATTTTCCAATGGCGTTTCTGACACACTCGCTGTCAAAAGGGGTTTGTGACAGACACACTGTCCAGGGGGGTTCGTGACACACGCACTGTCCAATGGGGTTTGTGACACACATGCTGCCCATTGGGGACTGTGACACCCACACTGTCCAATGGGGTTTGTGACACACACACTCTGTCCAGTGGGGTTTGTGAAACAGAGACTATCCAATGGGGATTGGGACACACACACCCTGTCCAATGGGGTTTGTGACACATGCACTGTCTATTGGGGTTTGTGACACACAAGCTGGCCAATGGGGATTGTGATACACACACTGTCCAATGGGATTTGTGACACAGACACTGTCCAATGGGGATTGTGACACACACAGTGTCCTGGGGGGGTTGTGACACACACACTGTCCAATGAGGTTTGTGACACACCGCAGTCAAATGGAGTTTGTGACACAGAGACTCTCCAGGGTTGTTTGTGACACACATGCTGTCCAGAGGGCTTTGTGCCTCACACACTCTCCAATGGCTGTTGTGACACACACACGTTGTCCAATGAGGATTGTGACACACACACTGTCCAATGGGGTTTGTGACAGACAGGCTGTCCAATGGGTATTGTGACACACACACTCTGTCCCATTGTTTTTGTGATACGCATGCTATCCAATGGGGTTTGTGACAGACACACTGTCCAGGGGGGTTTGTGACAAACACGCTGTCCAAAGGGTATTGTTACACACACTCGCTGTCCAAGGGGGTTTGTGACGCACAAACTGTCCAATGATGTTTGCGACACACACGCTGCCCAATGGGGCTTGTGATACACACGCTGTCCAATGGGGTTCGTGACACACACGCTGCCTAGTGGTTTTTGTGACACACACACTGTGCAGTAGGGTTTGTGATACACATGCTATCCAATGGGGTTTGTGATATACACACGTTCGAATGATGTTTGAGGCACACACATGCTCTCCAATGGTGTTTGTGACACACACACTCAGTACAATGGGGGTTGTGACTCGCACACTGTCCAATGGGGTTTGTGACACATACACGCTATAAAATGGGGTTTATGAAACACACATTTTCCAATAGCGCTTGTGACACACACACGCTGTCCAATGGGGTTTGTCACACCCACTCTGACAAATGGGTTTTGTGACAAACACACGCTGTCCAATGATGTTTGTGACACACACGCTGTCCAGGGGGGGTTGTGACACACACACTGTCCAATGGGGTTTGTGAAACACACACACTGTCCAATGGGGATTGTGACACACACGCTGTCCAGTGGGGTTTGTGACACACACGCTGTTCAATAGGTTTTGTGACATACACACGCTGCCCAATAGTGTTTGTGACACACACGGTGTGAAATGGGGTTTGTGACACACACAATGTCCAGGGGGGATTGTGACACACACACTGTCCAATGGGGTTTGTCACACCCACTCTCTCAAATGGGGTTTGTGACAAACACACGCTGTCAAATGATGTTTGTGACACACACGCTGTCCAATAGTGTTTGTGACACACACACTGTCCAATGGGGATTGTGACACACACACACTATCTAATGGGGTTTGTCACGCACACTCTGTCCAATGGAGTTTATGACACACACAGTGTCCATGGGGGTTTGGTACACATGCGCTGTGCAATGGGGTTTGTCACACACACTCTGTCCAATGGGGTTTGTGACACACACAATGTCGAATGGGTATTGTTACACACACACGCTGTCCAATGGGGTTTGTGACACACAAACACAGTCCAGGGGCGTTTGTCACACCCAGTCTGTCTAATAGGGTTTGTGCCAAACACACGCTGCCCAACGGTGTTTGTGACACACACGCTGTTCAAAGGGGTTTGTGACACACACTCTGTCCAATGGGGTTTGTGACACACACACACTGTCCAAAGGGGATTGCGACACACACACGCTGTCCAGTGGTGTTTGTGACATGCATGCTGTCCAAAGTTGTTTGTGACAAACACAGTGTCCATTGCGGTTTGGGACACACACACGTTATCCAGTTGGGTTTGTGACACACACACTTTCTAATGGGGTTTGTGACACACACGCGCTGTCCAAAGGTGTTTGTGAAACACACGCTGTCAAATGGGGTTTGTGACACACACAGTGTCCAGGGGAGATTGTGTCACACATGCTGTCCAGTGGGGTTTTTGACACACACACTCTCCAATAGGGTTTGTGATAGACACACTGTCAAATGGGAATTGTGACACACAGGCTGTCCAATGGGGATTGTGACACACACACGCTGTCCCATGGGGTTTGTGAAACACATGTTGTCCAAGGGGTTTTGTGACAGACACATTGTACAGGAGGCTTTGTGACACACACGCTGTCCAATGGAGTTTGTGACAAACACGCTGCCTAATGGGGTTTGTGACAAACACGCTGTCCAAAGGGTATTGTTACACACACTCGCTGTCCAAGGGGGTTTGTGACGCACACACTGTCCAATGATGTTTGCGACACACACGCTGCCCAATGGGGCTTGTGATACACACGCTGTCCAATGGGGTTCGTGACACACACGCTGCCTAGTGGTTTTTGTGACACACACACTGTGCAGTAGGGTTTGTGATACACATGCTATCCAATGGGGTTTGTGACATACACACGTTCGAATGATGTTTGAGGCACACACATGCTCTCCAATGGTGTTTGTGACACACACACTCAGTACAATGGGGGTTGTGACTCGCACACTGTCCAATGGGGTTTGTGACACATACACGCTATAAAATGGGGTTTATGAAACACACATTTTCCAATAGCGCTTGTGACACACACATGCTGTCCAATGGGGTTTGTCACACCCACTCTGACAAATGGGTTTTGTGACAAACACACGCTGTCCAATGATGTTTGTGACACACACGCTGTCCAGGGGGGGTTGTGACACACACACTGTCCAATGGGGTTTGTGAAACACACACACTGTCCAATGGGGATTGTGACACACACGCTGTCCAGTGGGGTTTGTGACACACACGCTGTTCAGTAGGTTTTGTGACATACACACGCTGCCCAATAGTGTTTGTGACACACACGGTGTGAAATGGGGTTTGTGACACACACAATGTCCAGGGGGGATTGTGACACACACACTGTCCAATGGGGTTTGTCACACCCACTCTCTCAAATGGGGTTTGTGACAAACACACGCTGTCAAATGATGTTTGTGACACACACGCTGTCCAGGGGGGTTTGTGACACACACAATGTCCAAAGGAGTTTGTGACACACACTCTGTCCAATGGGGTTTGTGACACACACGCTGTCCAAAGGGTTTTGTGACACACATGCTCTCCAGGGGGGTTTGTGACACACACAATGTGCAACGGGGTTTGGGAGACACAAGCTGTCCAGTGGGGTTTGTGACACACACAATGTGCAATAGGGTTTCTGAGATACACACGCTGTCCAAGAGTGTTTCTGACCTACACACAATGTCTAATGGGTTTTGTGACACACACGCTGTCCAATGGGTATTGCGACACACACACTGTCCAGGGGGGTTTGTGACACACACATTGTCCAATGGGGATTGTGACACACACACGCTGTCAAATGGGGTTTGTGACACACAAACACAGTCCAGCGGGGTTTGGCACACCCAGTCTGTCCAATGGGGTTTGTGACACACAAACTGTGCAATGGGGTTTCTCACACACACTCTGTCCAATGGGGTTTGTAACACACACGCTGTCCAATGAGGATTGTGAGACATGCGCTGTACAATGAGGTTTGTGACACACACACTCTGTCCAATGGGCTTGTGACACACACACTGTCTTAAGGGGTTTGTGATACACACACGCTGTCCAGTGGGTTTTGTGACACACACACTGTCTAATTGGATTTGTGGCACACACATGGTATCAAATGGGGTTTGCGACACACACAATTTCCAGTGGGGTTTGTGACACACACACTTTCCAATGGGGTTTCTGACACACACACGCTGTCCAATGGTGTTTGTGACACGCACGGTGTCAAATGGTGCTTGTGACACACACACACAGTCCATAGGGGTTTGTGACACACATGCTGTCCAATGGGGTTTGTGACACTAACGCTGTCCAAGTGGGTTTGTGACACACACACTGTCCATTGGAGTTTGTAACACACACACGCTATCCAATGGGTTTGTGACACACACACTTTTCAATGAGGTTTGTGACACACACTCTGTCCAATGGGTTTTGTGACAAACACATTGTCTAAAGGGGTTTTTGACACAGACACGCTGGCCAATGGGGTTTGCGACACACACACTGTCAAATGGGGTTTGTGACACACATGCGCTGTCCAATGGTGTTCGTGATACACACGCTGTCCAGTGGGGTTTTGAAACACACTCTGTCCAATAGGTTTTGTGACACACACACGGTCCAATAGGGATTGTGACACACAGTGTACAATGGGTTTGTGACACACACTCTGTCAAATGGGGTTTATGACACACACACTGTCCAAAAGGGTTTGTGACACACACACGGTATCCAATGGGATTTGTGACATAAACACTTTCCAATGAGGTTTCTGACACACACGCTGTCAAATGGGGTTTCTGACACACACGCTGTTCAAATGGGGTTTGTGACACACACACGCTGTCCCATGGGGTTTGTGAAATGCATGCTGTCCAATGGGATTTGTGATATACACACTGTCCAATGGGGTTTCTGACACACGCACTCTCCAATGGGGTTTGTCACACACACTCTGTCCAATGGGCTTTGTGACACACAAGCTGTCCAATGGGGTTTGTGACACACACACTCGGTCAAATGGGGGTTGTGACACACAGGCCGTCTAGTGGGGTTTGTGACACGCACACTGTCCAATGGGGTTTCTGACACACACACTATCAAATTGAGTATATGACACACACACTTTCTAATGGGGTAATGGGGTTTGTGACACACACACGCTGTCCAGTGGGGTTTGTGACACACACACTGTCCAATGGGGTTTGTGACATACACGCTATCAAATGGGGTTTGTGACAAA
This sequence comes from Columba livia, assembly GCF_036013475.1. Lineage (NCBI taxonomy): Eukaryota > Metazoa > Chordata > Aves > Columbiformes > Columbidae > Columba > Columba livia. The sequence continues at coordinate 662,871 of NW_027043009.1, read as the reverse complement.
CCACACACACTCTGTCCAATGGGGAATGTGACAGACACGCTGTCCAATGGGGTTCGTGACACACACGCTGTCCAATGGGGTTTGTGACATACACACATTCCAATAGGGTTTGTGGCAAACACACGCAATCCAATTGGGTTTCTGACACACATGCTGTCACATGGGGTTTGTGACACGCACTCTGTCCAATGGGGTTTGTGACACACACACACTGTCCAATGGGGATTGTGACATACACACGCTGTCCAATGTTGTTTGTGACATGCATGCTGTTTAATGGTGTTTGTGAAAAACACGCTGTCCGATGGGGATTGTGATACACACACGCTGTCCCATGGGGTTTGTGACACGCATGCTGTCCAATGGGGTTTGGGACAGACACGTTGTACAATGAGGATTGTGACACACACACTGTCCAATGGGGTTTTTGACACACACACTGTCCAATGGGGTTTCTCAAACACACTCTTTCCAATGGGGCTTGTGAAACACACGCTGTCTAACGGGGTTCTTGAAAAACACACTGTCCAATAGTGTTTGTGACACACACACGCTATCCAATGGTGTTTGTGACACAAACACTTTCCAGTGGGGTTTGTGACATACACACGCTATCCTATGGGGTTTGTGACACACACACTTTCCAATGGTGTTTCCGACACACACGGTGTCCAATGGGTTTTGCGACACACATGCTATCCAATGGGGTTTGTGACACACACACGCTATCCAATGGGGTTTGTGTCACACAAACTGTCCAATGGGGATTGTGACACACACACACTGTCCAATGCGGATTGTGACATACACACGCTGTGTAATGGGGTTTGTGTCACACACGCTGTATAGGGATGTTTGTAAAGAACACTCTGTCCAATGGGGTTTGTGACACACACACTGTCCAGGGGGGTTTGTGACACACACGCTGTCCAATTTGCTTTGTGACACACACGCTGTCCAATGGGGTTTGTGACTCAGATAATCTCCAGGGGTGTTTGTGAAACACAAGCTGTCCAGAGGGGTTTGTGAAACACACACTGTCCAATGGGTATTGTGACACACACACTGTCCAATGGGGTTTATGACACACACGCTGTCAAATGGGGTTTGTGACAAACCACACACACTCTGTCCAATGGGGAATGTGACACACACGCTGTCCAATGGGGTTCGTGACACACACGCTGTCCAATTTGGTTTGTGACACACACGCTGTCCAATTTGGTTTGTGACACACACGCTGTCCAATGGGGTTTGTGACTCAGATAATCTCCAGGGGTGTCTGTTGAACACATGCTGTCCAGAGGGATTTGTGACACACACACTGTCCAATGGGTATTGTGACACACGCAACATGTCCAATGGTGTTTGTGACACACACACACTCCAAAGTGGTTTTGACACACACACGCTGTCCAATTGGGTTTGCGATACACACACGCTATCCAATGGGGATTGTGACACAAACACTGTCCAATGGGATTGTTGACAAACAAACTGTCCAATGGGGTTTGTGACACTTACGCTGTCCAATGGAGTTTGTCACACATACTCTGTTCAACGGGGATTGTGACACACACACGCTGTCCAGAGAGGTTTGTGACACACACACTGTCCAATGGGGATTGTTACACACACACGCTGTCCCATGGGTTTTTTCACACGCATGCTGTCCAATGGGGTTTGTGACACACACACTGTCCAATGGGGTTTGTAACACACACGCTCTCCAATGGGTTTTGTGACACACACAATCTGTCCAATGGGGCTTGTGACACCCACACTGTACAGGGGGGTTTGTTACACACACTCTATCCAATGGGGTGTGTGACACACAAAGTTTACAATGGGGTTTGTGACATACACACTGTCCAGGGGGGCTTGTGACACACACACTGATTAATGGGGTTTCTCACACACTCTCTATCCAATGGGATTTGTGACACAAAACTCTCCAATGGGCATTGTGACACACACACGCTGTAACATGGGGTTTGTGACACGCATGCTGTCATATGGGGTTTGTGACACACACATTGTCCTGAGTGGTTTGTGACTCAGAGACTCTCCAGGGTTGTTTGTTACACAGACGCTGTCCAGAGGGGTTTGCGACACACACACTGTCCAATGGGTTTGTGACACACACACGCTGTCCAATGGGGTTTTTAACACACACGCTGCCCAATGGGATTTGTGACATACACACTCTCCAGGGTGGTTTGTGACAAAGACGCTGCAGAATTGGGTTTGTGAAACACACTCTGTCCGATGGGGATTGTGACACTCACACGCTGTCCAATGGGGTTTGAGACACAGATGCTGTCCCATAGGGTTCATGACAAACACTCTGTCCAATAGGGTTTGTGACATACACATGCTATACAAAGGGGTTTGTGACACACACACTTTCCAATGTGGTTTGTGACTCACAAGATGTCCAATGGGGTTTGTGACACCCGCACTGTCCAGGGGGGTTTGTGACACACACGCTCTCCAATTTGGTTTGTGACACATACGCTATCCAATGGGGTTTGTGACACAGACAATCTCCAGGGGTGTTTGTGAAACACACGCTGTCCAGAGGGGTTTGTGACACACACACTGTCCAATGGGGATTGTGACACACACACTGTCCAATGGGGTTTGTGACACACACACTCTCCAAAGGGGTTTGACACACACACGCTGTCCAATGGGGTTTTCGACACACACACGCTATCCAATGGGGATTGTGACACACACACTGTCCAAGGCGGATTGTGACACACACAAACTCTGTCCAATGGGGTTGTTGACAAACAAACTGTCCAATGGGGTTTGTGACACATACGCTGTCCAATGGAGTTTGTCACACACACTCTGTTCAATGGGGACTGTGACACATACACGCTGTCCAGAAAGTTTTGTGACGCACACACTGTCCAATGGGGATTATGAAACACACACGCTGTCCCATGGGTTTTTTCACACACATGCTGTCCAATGGGGTTTGTGACACACACACTGTCCAATGGGGTTTGTAACACACACGCTCTCCAATGGGTTTTGTGAAACACACGCTGTCCGATGGGGTTTGTGACACACACGCTGTCCAATGGTGTTTGTGACACACCCATGCTTTCCAAAGGGATTTGTGACACACACACGCTATTCAGTGGGGTTTCTGACACCCATGCTGTCCAACGGGGTTTGTAATCCAGAAACTGTCAAGAGGGATTTGTGACAAACAAAGTGTCTCAGCTACCTGAGACACTTAGACTAAGCCTAAAATACTCAGATCTCTCCATAAGGATGGTTTTCATACTGTACGTCCACAATCTGCTGGCAGTACAAAAAAATAAGCTGTAGATCTCCTTAGGCTGAGTCATGGTGCTTTGGTGCAGGGATCAGGCATATCATGGGAATATTTCACCATTTCTGCCCTCGTTTTCAGTGTATTACACCAAAACACCCACTTGCTGATTTCCTTTCAAGAGGAAAGGCTGCGATTTGCAGAATACCTCTGTTTTGGGGAAGTGAGAAATTGCTGAGTTGACACCAAGTCCGTCAGTGTCCCTGTCACCTGCAGAGTCACCGCATCCTCACCACGGTAGCGGGCATTGTGACAAAGTACGATGTCAGCTGGGTGTGACAGAGAGCCGCCCCCTAGGGGAGGAGGAGCCTGTAAGCCCCGGGCCTGTCACTGCCTGCTGTCCCTCCTGTTACCAGCCAGGCCTCTGAAAACTGGTCAAACCATGCCCAGACTTGGGGCCAAAGGGGCCCAAAGTCTCCAACAGACAAGTCTGGAAAAAAGATAAGGGGCAGAGGGAGAAAGCGAAGGGAGCAGAACAAAAGGAAAGGAAGAATAAAAAGTAGTGTTGGGCTGCAGGAGTGAGATGGATGAATTGCCATTAAAGAGGCAGGAAGCAGGAGAGTGAGAGAAAAGGAAAGAAGAGACATGCAGCCAGACGAGGGGTTAGTGAGAGAGGGTGGGACAGAGAACAGAATGAGAAGAAAATAAGGCAAGGCAAGGACAGGCAAGGATAGGCAAGGCAAGGCTAGGCTGCAGGACATTTTTTTGCTTTATAGTTTCTAGCACATTCGTCTTCAGACGTGGTGGATAGCCATAAGACCGTATGGATTAGGCCCAAGCAAAACCCCAGCTACTTGAGACACTTAGACTAAGCCTAAAATACGAAGATCTCTCCATAGGGATGGTTTTTATACTGTACTTTCACAGTCTGCTGGCAGTACAAAAATATAAGCTGCAGATCTCCTTAGGCTGAGTAATGGTGCTTTGGTGTAGGGATCATGCATATCATGGGAATATTTCACCATTTCTACTCTGGTTTTAGTGTATTACACCAAAACACCCACCTGATGATATCCTTTCAAGACCAAAGGCAGCAATTTGCAGAACTCCGCTTCTTAAAGGAAGTGAGAAATTGCTGAGCTGACACCAAGTCCTGCATTGTCCCTGTTGCCTCCAGAGTCACCGCATCCTCACCACGGTAGCGGGCATTGTGACAAAGGTTCTATGTCAGATGGATGTGGCAGACGAGCGCCCCCTAGGGGATGGGGAGCCTGTCAGCCCCGGGCCTGTCACTGCCTGCTGTCCCTGCTGTCACCAGCCAGGGCACTGAAAACTGGTCAAACCATGCCAAGACATGGGGACAATTTGGCCCAAAGTCTCCAACAGACAAGTTGTGAAGAAAGATATGGGACAGAGGGCGAAAGCGAAGGCAGCAGGAGAAAGGGAAGGAAGAATAAAAAAAGTGTTGGGCTGCAGAAGTTAGATGGAGGAATTGCAAGAAAAGGGGCAGGAAGCAGGAGAGTGAGAGAAAAGGAAAGAAAGAAGAGACATGCAGCCAGACGAGGGGTTAGTGAGAGAGGATGGGACAGAGAACAGGATGAGAAGGAAATAAGGCAAGGCAAGGACAGGCAAGGACAGGCTAGGCTGCAGGACATTTTTTTGCTTTATAGTTTCTAGCACATTCGTCTTCAGATGAGGAGGAAAACCATAAGACCTTATGGATTAGGCCCAGGCAAAAACCCCAGCTACTTGAGACACTTAGACTAAGCCTGAAATACGAAAATCTCTCCATAAGGATGGTTTTTATACAGCATTCCACAATCTGCTGGCAGTACAAAAAAATAAGCTGCAGATCTCCTTAGGCTGAGTCATGGTGCTTTGGTGCAGGAACCATGCATATCATGGGAATATTTCAACATTTCTGCTCTGCTTTTCAGTGTATGACACCAAAAGACCCACCTGATGACATCCTTTCAAGAGCACAGGCAGCAATTTGCAGAATTCTGCTTCTTTGGAGAACTGAGAAATTGCTGAGCTGACACCAAGTCTTGCAGTGCCCCTGTCACCTGCAGAGTCACCGCATCCTCACCACGGTAGCGGGCATTGTGACAAAGGTTCTATGTCAGCTGGGTGTGGCAGCCAGGCGCCCCCTAGGGGATGGGGAGCCTGTCAGCCCCGTGCCTGTCACTGCCTGCTGTCCCTGCTGTCACAAGCCAGGCCTCTGAAAACTTGTCAAACCGTGCCAGACGTGGGGCCAATTTGGCCCAAAGTCTCCAAGAGACAAGTCGGGAAGAAAGTTATGGGACAGAGGGAGAAAGCGAAGGGAGAAGGAGAATGGGAAGGAAGAATAAAAAGTAGTGTTGGGCTGCAGAAGTGAGATGGAGGAATTGCAAGAAAAGAGGCAGGAAGCAGAGGAGTGAGAGAAAAGGAAAGAAGAGACATGCAGCCAGACGAGGGGTTAGTGAGAGAGGATGGGACAGAGAACAGGATGAGAAGGAAATAAGGCAAGGCAAGGACAGGCAAGGACAGGCAAGGCAAGGCTAGGCTGCAGGACAGTTTTTGCTCTGTAGTTTCCAGCACATTCGTCTTCAGATGAGGAGGAAAGCCATAATACCTTATGGAATGGCTCAAGAAAAAAACCCAGCTACGTGAGACACTTAGACTAAGCCTAGAATACGCAGATCTCTCCATAAGGATGGTTTTTATACTGTACTTCCACAATCGCCTGGCAGTACAGAAAAAATAAGCTGCAGATCTCCTTAGGCTGAGTCATGGTGCTTTGGTGCAGGGACCATGCATATCATGGGAATATTTCACTATTTCTGCTCTGGTTTTCAGTGTATGACACCAAAACACCCACCTGATGATATCCTTTCAAGAGCAAAGGCAGCAATTTGCAGAATTCCGCTTCTTTGGTATAGTGAGAAATTGCTGAGCTGCCACCAAGTCCTGCAGTGTCCCTGTCACCTGCAGAGTTACCACATACTCGCCACGGTAGCGGGCATTGTGACAAAGGTTCTATGTCAGCTGGGTGTGGCAGCCAGGCGCCCCCTAGGGGATGGGGAGCCTGTCAGCCCCGGGCCTGTCACTGCCTGCTGTCCCTGCTGTCACCAGCCAGGCCTCTGAAAATTGGTCAAACCATGCCCAGACTTGGGGCCAATTTGCCCCAAAGTCTTGAAAAGACAAGTCGGGAAGAAAGATATGGGACAGAGGGAGAAAGCGAAGGGAGCAGGAGAAAGGGAAGGAAGAATAAAAAGTAGTGTTGGGCTGCAGGAGTGAGATGGAGGAACTGCAGGAAAAGAGGCAGGAAGCAGGAGAGTGAGAGAAAAGGAAAGAAGAGACATGCAGCCAGACGAGGGGTTAGTGAGAGAGGATGGGACAGAGAACAGGATGAGAAGGAAATAAGGCAAGGCAAGCACAGGCAAGGAGAGGCAAAGCAAGGCTAGGCTGCAGGACATTTTTTCGCTTTATAGTTTCTAGCACATTCGTCTTCAGACTAGGAGTAAGGCCATAAGACCGTATGGATTAGGCCCTAGCAAAAACCCCAGCTACTTGAGACACTTAGACTAAGCCTAAAATACGCAGATTTCTCCATAAGGATGGTTTTTATACTGTGCTTCCACAATCTGCTGGCAGTACAAAAAAATAAGCTGCAGATCTCCTTAGGCTGAGTCATGGTGCTTTGGTGCAGGGACCATGCATATCATGGGAATAGTTCACCATTTCTGCTCTGGTTTTCAGAGTATGACACCAAAACACCCACCTGATGATATCCTTTCAAGAGCAAAGGCAGCAATTTGCAGAATTCCGCTTCTTTGGGGAAGTGAGAAATTGCTGAGCTGCCACCAAGTCCTGCAGTGTCCCTGTCACCTGCAGAGTCACCACATACTCGCCACGGTAGCGGGCATTGTGACAAAGGTTCTATGTCAGCTGGGTGTGGCAGCCAGGCGCCCCATAGGGGATGGGGAGCCTGTCAGCCCCGGGCCTGTCACTGCCTGCTGTCCCTGCTGTCACCAGCCAGGCCTCTGAAAATTGGTCAAACCATGCCCAGACTTGGGGCCAATTTGGCCCACAGTCTTGAAAAGACAAGTCGGGAAGAAAGATATGTGACAGAGGGAGAAAGCGAAGGGAGCAGGAGAAAGGGAAGGAAGAATAAAAAGAAGTGTTGGGCTTCAGGAGTGAGATGGAGGAATTGCAGGAAAAGAGGGAGGAAGTAGGAGAGTGATAGAAAAGGAAAGACGAGACATGCAGCCAGACGAGGGGTTATTGAGGGAGGATGGGACAGAGAACAGGATGAGAAGGAAATAAGGCAAGGCAAGGACAGGCAAGGACAGGCAAAGCAAGGCTAGGCTGCAGGACATGTTATAGCTTTATAGTTTCTAGCACATTCGTCTTCAGACTAGGAGTAAGGCCATAAGACCGTATGGATTAGGCCCAAGCAAAAACCCCAGCTACTTGAGACACTAAGACTAAGCCTAAAATATGCAGATCTCTCCATAAGGATGGTTTTTATACTGTGCTTCCACAATCTGCTGGCAGTACAAAAAAATAAGCTGCAGATCTCCTTAGGCTGAGTCATGGTGCTTTGGTACAGGGACCATGCATATCATGGGAATATTTCACCATTTCTGCTCTGGTTTTCAGAGTATGACACCAAAACACCCACCTGATGATATCCTTTCAAGAGCAAAGGCAGCAATTTGCAGAATTCCGCTTCTTTGGGGAACTGAGAAATTGCTGAGCTGCCACCAAGTCCTGCAGTGTCCCTGTCACCTGCAGAGTCACCACATACTCGCCACGGTAGCGGGCATTGTGACAAAGGTTCTATGTCAGCTGGGTGTGGCAGCCAGGCGCCCCCTAGGGGATGGGGAGCCTGTCAGCCCCGGGCCTCTCACTGCCTGCTGTCCCTGCTGTCACCAGCCAGGCCTCTGAAAATTGGTCAAACCATGCCCAGACTTGGGGCCAATTTGCCCCAAAGTCTTGAAAAGACAAGTCGGGAAGAAAGATATGGGACAGAGGGAGAAAGCGAAGGGAGCAGGAGAAAGGGAAGGAAGAATAAAAAGTAGTGTTGGGCTGCAGGAGTGAGATGGAGGAATTGCAGGAAAAGAGGCAGGAAGCAGGAGAGTGAGAGAAAAGGAAAGTAGAGACATGCAGCTAGACGAGGGGTTATTGAGGGAGGATGGGACAGAGAACAGGATGAGAAGGAAATAAGGCAAGGCAAGGACAGGCAAGGACAGGCAAAGCAAGGCTAGGCTGCAGGACATGTTATAGCTTTATAGTTTCTAGCACATTCGTCTTCAGACTAGGAGTAAGGCCATAAGACCGTATGGATTAGGCCCAAGCAAAAACCCCAGCTACTTGAGACACTAAGACTAAGCCTAAAATATGCAGATCTCTCCATAAGGATGGTTTTTATACTGTGCTTCCACAATCTGCTGGCAGTACAAAATAATAAGCTGCAGATCTCCTTAGGCTGAGTCATGGTGCTTTGGTACAGGGACCATGCATATCATGGGAATATTTCACCATTTCTGCTCTGGTGTTCAGAGTATGACACCAAAACACCCACCTGATGATATCCTTTCAAGAGCAAAGGCAGCAATTTGCAGAGTTCCGCTTCTTTGGGGAAGTGAGAAATTGCTGAGCTGCCACCAAGTCCTGCAGTGTCCCTGTCACCTGCAGAGTCACCACATACTCGCCACGGTAGCGGGCATTGTGACAAAGGTTCTATGTCAGCTGGGTGTGGCAGCCAGGCGCCCCCTAGGGGATGGGGAGCCTGTCAGCCCCGGGCCTCTCACTGCCTGCTGTCCCTGCTGTCACCAGCCAGGCCTCTGAAAATTGGTCAAACCATGCCCAGACTTGGGGCCAATTTGCCCCAAAGTCTTGAAAAGACAAGTCGGGAAAAAAGATATGGGACAGAGGGAGAAAGCGAAGGGAGCAGGAGAAAGGGAAGGAAGAATAAAAAGTAGTGTTGGGCTGCAGGAGTGAGATGGAGGAATTGCAGGAAAAGAGGCAGGAAGCAGGAGAGTGAGAGAAAAGGAAAGAAGAGACATGCAGCCAGACGAGGGGTTAGTGAGAGAGGATGGGACAGAGAACAGGATGAGAAGGAAATAAGGCAAGGCAAGGACAGGCAAGGAGAGGCAAAGCAAGGCTAGGCTGCAGGACATTTTTTTGCTTTATAGTTTCTAGCACATTCGTCTTCAGACTAGGAGTAATGCCATAAGACCGTATTAATTAGGCCCTAGCAAAAACCCCAGCTACTTGAGACACTTAGACTAAGCCTAAAATACGCAGATCTCTCCATAAGGATGGTTTTTATACTGTGCTTCCACAATCTGCTGGCAGTACAAAAAAATAAGCTGCAGATCTCCTTAGGCTGAGTCATGGTGCTTTGGTGCAGGGACCATGCATATCATGGGAATATTTCACCATTTCTGCTCTGGTTTTCAGAGTATGACACCAAAACACCCACTTGATGATATCCTTTCAAGAGCAAAGGCAGCAATTTGCAGAATTCCGCTTCTTTGGGGAAGTGAGAAATTGCTGAGCTGCCACCAAGTCCTGCAGTGTCCCTGTCACCTGCAGAGTCACCACATACTCGCCACGGTAGCGGGCATTGTGACAAAGGTTCTATGTCAGCTGGGTGTGGCAGCCAGGCGCCCCCTAGGGGATGGGGAGCCTGTTAGCCCCGGGCCTGTCACTGCCTGCTGTCCCTGCTGTCACCAGCCAGGCCTCTGAAAATTGGTCAAACCATGCCCAGACTTGGGGCCAATTTGCCCCAAAGTCTTGAAAAGACAAGTCAGGAAGAAAGATATGGGACAGAGGGAGAAAGCGAAGGGAGCAGGAGAAAGGGAAGGAAGAATAAAAAGTAGTGTTGGGCTTCAGGAGTGAGATGGAGGAACTGCAGGAAAAGAGGCAGGAAGCAGGAGAGTGAGAGAAAAGGAAAGTAGAGACATGCAGCTAGACGAGGGGTTAGTGAGGGAGGATGGGACAGAGAACAGGATGAGAAGGAAATAAGGCAAGGCAAGGAAAGGCAAGGACAGGCAAAGCAAGGCTAGGCTGCAGGACATGTTATAGCTTTATAGTTTCTAGCACATTCGTCTTCAGACTAGGAGTAAGGCCATAAGACCATATGGATTAGGCCCAAGCAAAAACCCCAGCTACTTGAGACACTAAGACTAAGCCTAAAATACGCAGATCTCTCCATAAGGATGGTTTTTATACTGTGCTTCCACAATCTGCTGGCAGTACAAAAAAATAAGCTGCAGATCTCCTTAGGCTGAGTCACGGTGCTTTGGTGCAGGGACCATGCATATCATGGGAATAGTTCACCATTTCTGCTCTGGTTTTCAGAGTATGACACCAAAACACCCACCTGATGATATCCTTTCAAGAGCAAAGGCAGCAATTTGCAGAATTCCGCTTCTTTGGGGAAGTGAGAAATTGCTGAGCTGCCACCAAGTCCTGCAGTGTCCCTGTCACCTGCAGAGTCACCACATACTCGCCACGGTAGCGGGCATTGTGACAAAGGTTCTATGTCAGCTGGGTGTGGCAGCCAGGCGCCCCCTAGGGGATGGGGAGCCTGTCAGCCCCGGGCCTGTCACTGCCTGCTGTCCCTGCTGTCACCAGCCAGGCCTCTGAAAATTGGTCAAACCATGCCCAGACTTGGGGCCAATTTGCCCCAAAGTCTTGAAAAGACAAGTCGGGAAGAAAGATATGGGACAGAGGGAGAAAGCGAAGGGAGCAGGAGAAAGGGAAGGAAGAATAAAAAGTAGTGTTGGGCTTCAGGAGTGAGATGGAGGAATTGCAGGAAAAGAGGCAGGAAGCAGGAGAGTGAGAGAAATGGAAAGTAGAGACATGCAGCCAGACGAGGGGTTAGTGAGGGAGGATGGGACAGAGAACAGGATGAGAAGGAAATAAGGCAAGGCAAGGACAGGCAAGGACAGGCAAAGCAAGGCTAGGCTGCAGGACATTTTTTTGCTTTATAGTTTCTAGCACATTCATCTTCAGACTAGGAGTAAGGCCATAAGACCATATGGAGTAGGCCCAAGCAAAAACCCCAGCTACTTGAGACACTTAGACTAAGCCTAAAATACGCAGATCTCTCCATAAGGATGGTTTTTATACTGTGCTTCCACAATCTGCTGGCAGTACAAAAAAATAAGCTGCAGATCTCCTTAGGCTGAGTCATGGTGCTTTGGTGCAGGGACCATGCATATCATGGGAATATTTCACCATTTCTGCTCTGGTTTTCAGAGTATGACACCAAAACACCCACCTGATGATATCCTTTCAAGAGCAGAGGCAGCAATTTGCAGAATTCCGCTTCTTTGGGGAAGTGAGAAATTAATGAGCTGACACCAAGTCCTGCAGTGTCCCTGTCACCTGCAGAGTCACCACATACTCGCCACGGTAGCAGGCATTGTGACAAAGGTTCTATGTCAGCTGGGTGTGGCAGCCAGGCGCCCCCTAGGGGATGGGGAGCCTGCCAGCCCCGGGCCTGTCACTGCTTGCTGTCCCTGCTCTCACCAGCCAGGCCTCTGAAAATTGGTCAAACCATGCCCAGACTTGGGGCCAATTTGGCCCAAAGTCTTGAAAAGACAAGTCGGGAAGAAAAATATGGGACAGAGGGAGAAAGCGAAGGGAGCAGGAGAAAGGGAAGGAAGAATAGAAAGTAGTGTTGGGCTGCAGGAGTGAGATGGAGGAATTGCCATTAAAGAGGCAGGAAGCAGGAGAGTGATAGAAAAGGAAAGAAGAGACATGCAGCCAGACGAGGGGATAGTGAGAGAGGATAGGACAGAGAACAGGATGAGAAGGAAATAAGGCAAGGCAAGGACAGGCAAGGACAGGCAAAGCAAGGCTAGGCTGCAGGACATTTTTTCGCTTTATAGTTTCTAGCACATTCGTCTTCAGACTAGGAGTAAGGCCATAAGACCGTATGGATTAGGCCCAAGCAAAAATCCCAGCTACTTGAGACACTAGACTAAGCCTAAACTACGCAGATCTCTCAATAAGGATGGTTTTTATACTGTGCTTCCACAATCTGCTGGCAGTACAAAAAAATAAGCTGCAGATCTCCTTAGGCTGAGTCATGGTGCTTTGGTGCAGGGACCATGCATATCATGGGAATAGTTCACCATTTCTGCTCTGGTTTTCAGAGTATGACACCAAAACACCCACCTGATGATATCCTTTCAAGAGCAAAGGCAGCAATTTGCAGAATTCCGCTTCTTTGGGGAAGTGAGAAATTGCTGAGCTGCCACCAAGTCCTGCAGTGTCCCTGTCACCTGCAGAGTCACCACATACTCGCCACGGTAGCGGGCATTGTGACAAAGGTTCTATGTCAGCTGGGTGTGGCAGCCAGGCACGCCCTAGTGGATGGGGAGCCTGTCAGCCCCGGGCCTGTCACTGCCTGCTGTCCCTGCAGTCACCAGCCAGGCCTCTGAAAATTGGTCAAACCATGCCCAGACTTGGGGCCAATTTGGCCCAAAGTCTTGAAAAGACAAGTCGGGAAGAAAGATATGGGACAGAGGGAGAAAGCGAAGGGAGCAGGAGAAAGGGAAGGAAGAATAAAAAGTAGTGTTGGGCTTCAGGAGTGAGATGGAGGAACTGCAGGAAAAGAGGCAGGAAGCAGGAGAGTGAGAGAAAAGTAAAGAAGAGACATGCAGCCAGACAAGGGGTTAGTGAGAGAGGATGGGACAGAGAACAGGATGAGAAGGAAATAAGGCAAGGCAAGGACAGGCAAGGAGAGGCAAAGCAAGGTTAGGCTGCAGGACATTTTTTCGCTTTATAGTTTCTAGCACATTCGTCTTCAGACTAGGAGTAAGGCCATAAGACCGTATGGATTAGGCCCTAGCAAAAACCCCAGCTACTTGAGACACTTAGACTAAGCCTAAAATACGCAGATCTCTCCATAAGGATGGTTTTTATACTGTGCTTCCACAATCTGCTGGCAGTACAAAAAAATAAGCTGCAGATCTCCTTAGGCTGAGTCATGGTGCTTTGGTGCAGGGACCATGCATATCATGGGAATATTTCACCATTTCTGCTCTGGTTTTCAGAGTATGACACCAAAACACCCACCTGATGATATCCTTTCAAGAGCAGAGGCAGCAATTTGCAGAATTCCGCTTCTTTGGGGAAGTGAGAAATTAATGAGCTGACACCAAGTCCTGCAGTGTCCCTGTCACCTGCAGAGTCACCACATACTCGCCACGGTAGCAGGCATTGTGACAAAGGTTCTATGTCAGCTGGGTGTGGCAGCCAGGCGCCCCCTAGGGGATGGGGAGCCTGCCAGCCCCGTGCCTGTCACTGCTTGCTGTCCCTGCTCTCACCAGCCAGGCCTCTGAAAATTGGTCAAACCATGCCCAGACTTGGGGCCAATTTGGCCCAAAGTCTTGAAAAGACAAGTCGGGAAGAAAAATATGGGACAGAGGGAGAAAGCGAAGGGAGCAGGAGAAAGGGAAGGAAGAATAGAAAGTAGTGTTGGGCTGCAGGAGTGAGATGGAGGAATTGCCATTAAAGAGGCAGGAAGCAGGAGAGTGATAGAAAAGGAAAGAAGAGACATGCAGCCAGACGAGGGGATAGTGAGAGAGGATAGGACAGAGAACAGGATGAGAAGGAAATAAGGCAAGGCAAGGACAGGCAAGGACAGGCAAAGCAAGGCTAGGCTGCAGGACATTTTTTCGCTTTATAGTTTCTAGCACATTCGTCTTCAGACTAGGAGTAAGGCCATAAGACCGTATGGATTAGGCCCAAGCAAAAATCCCAGCTACTTGAGACACTAGACTAAGCCTAAAATACGCAGATCTCTCAATAAGGATGGTTTTTATACTGTGCTTCCACAATCTGCTGGCAGTACAAAAAAATAAGCTGCAGATCTCCTTAGGCTGAGTCATGGTGCTTTGGTGCAGGGACCATGCATATCATGGGAATAGTTCACCATTTCTGCTCTGGTTTTCAGAGTATGACACCAAAACACCCACCTGATGATATCCTTTCAAGAGCAAAGGCAGCAATTTGCAGAATTCCGCTTCTTTGGGGAAGTGAGAAATTGCTGAGCTGCCACCAAGTCCTGCAGTGTCCCTGTCACCTGCAGATTCACCACATACTCGCCACGGTAGCGGGCATTGTGACAAAGGTTCTATGTCAGCTGGGTGTGGCAGCCAGGCACGCCCTAGTGGATGGGGAGCCTGTCAGCCCCGGGCCTGTCACTGCCTGCTGTCCCTGCAGTCACCAGCCAGGCCTCTGAAAATTGGTCAAACCATGCCCAGACTTGGGGCCAATTTGCCCCAAAGTCTTGAAAAGACAAGTCGGGAAGAAAGATATGGGACAGAGGGAGAAAGCGAAGGGAGCAGGAGAAAGGGAAGGAAGAATAAAAAGTAGTGTTGGGCTTCAGGAGTGAGATGGAGGAACTGCAGGAAAAGAGGCAGGAAGCAGGAGAGTGAGAGAAAAGTAAAGAAGAGACATGCAGCCAGACAAGGGGTTAGTGAGAGAGGATGGGACAGAGAACAGGATGAGAAGGAAATAAGGCAAGGCAAGGACAGGCAAGGAGAGGCAAAGCAAGGTTAGGCTGCAGGACATTTTTTCGCTTTATAGTTTCTAGCACATTCGTCTTCAGACTAGGAGTAAGGCCATAAGACCGTATGGATTAGGCCCTAGCAAAAACCCCAGCTACTTGAGACACTTAGACTAAGCCTAAAATACGCAGATCTCTCCATAAGGATGGTTTTTATACTGTGCTTCCACAATCTGCTGGCAGTACAAAAAAATGAGCTGCAGATCTCCTTAGGCTGAGTCACGGTGCTTTGGTGCAGGGACCATGCATATCATGGGAATAGTTCACCATTTCTGCTCAGGTTTTCAGAGTATGACACCAAAACACCCACCTGATGATATCCTTTCAAGAGCAAAGGCAGCAATTTGCAGAATTCCGCTTCTTTGGGGAAGTGAGAAATTGCTGAGCTGACACCAAGTCCTGCAGTGTCCCTGTCACCTGCAGAGTCACCACATACTCACCACGGTAGCGGGCATTGTGACAAAGGTTCTATGTCAGCTGGGTGTGGCAGCCAGGCGCCCCCTAGGGGATGGGGAGCCTGTCAGCCCCGGGCCTGTCACTGCCGGATGTCCCTGCTGACTACTAGCCACGCCTCTGAAAATTGGTCAAACCATGCCCAGACTTGGGGCCAATTAAGCCCAAAGTCTTGAAAAGACAAGTCGGGAAGAAAGATATGGGACAGAGGGAGAAAGCGAAGGGAGCAGGAGAAAGGGAAGGAAGAATAAAAAGTAGTGTTGGGCTGCAGGAGTGAGATGGAGGAATTGCAGGAAAAGAGGGAGGAAGTAGGAGAGTGATAGAAAAGGAAAGACGAGACATGCAGCCAGATGAGGGGTTAGTGAGAGGTGATTGGACAGAGAACAGGATGAGAAGGAAATAGGGCAAGGCAAGGACAGGCAAGGCAAGGCTAGGCTGTAGGACATTTTTTTGCTTTATAGTTTCTAGCACATTCGTCTTCAGACTAGGAGTAAGGCCATAAGACCATATGGAGTAGGCCCAACCAAAAACCCCAGCTACTTGAGACACTTAGACTAAGCCTAAAATACGCAGATCTCTCCATAAGGATGGTTTTTATACTGTGCTTCCACAATCTGCTGGCAGTACAAAAAAATAAGCTGCAGATCTCCTTAGGCTGAGTCATGGTGCTTTGGTGCAGGGACCATGCATATCATGGGAATATTTCACCATTTCTGCTCTGGTTTTCAGAGTATGACACCAAAACACCCACCTGATGATATCCTTTCAAGAGCAGAGGCAGCAATTTGCAGAATTCCGCTTCTTTGGGGAAGTGAGAAATTAATGAGCTCACACCAAGTCCTGCAGTGTCCCTGTCACCTGCAGAGTCACCACATACTCGCCACGGTAGCAGGCATTGTGACAAAGGTTCTATGTCAGCTGGGTGTGGCAGCCAGGCGCCCCCTAGGGGATGGGGAGCCTGCCAGCCCCGGGCCTGTCACTGCTTGCTGTCCCTGCTCTCACCAGCCAGGCCTCTGAAAATTGGTCAAAGCATGCCCAGACTTGGGGCCAATTTGGCCCAAAGTCTTGAAAAGACAAGTCGGGAAGAAAAATATGGGACAGAGGGAGAAAGCGAAGGGAGCAGGAGAAAGGGAAGGAAGAATAGAAAGTAGTGTTGGGCTGCAGGAGTGAGATGGAGGAATTGCCATTAAAGAGGCAGGAAGCAGGAGAGTGATAGAAAAGGAAAGAAGAGACATGCAGCCAGACGAGGGGATAGTGAGAGAGGATAGGACAGAGAACAGGATGAGAAGGAAATAAGGCAAGGCAAGGACAGGCAAGGACAGGCAAAGCAAGGCTAGGCTGCAGGACATTTTTTCGCTTTATAGTTTCTAGCACATTCGTCTTCAGACTAGGAGTAAGGCCATAAGACCGTATGGATTAGGCCCAAGCAAAAATCCCAGCTACTTGAGACACTAAGACTAAGCCTAAAATACGCAGATCTCTCAATAAGGATGGTTTTTATACTGTGCTTCCACAATCTGCTGGCAGTACAAAAAAATAAGCTGCAGATCTCCTTAGGCTGAGTCATGGTGCTTTGGTGCAGGGACCATGCATATCATGGGAATAGTTCACCATTTCTGCTCTGGTTTTCAGAGTATGACACCAAAACACCCACCTGATGATATCCTTTCAAGAGCAAAGGCAGCAATTTGCAGAATTCCGCTTCTTTGGGGAAGTGAGAAATTGCTGAGCTGCCACCAAGTCCTGCAGTGTCCCTATCACCTGCAGAGTCACCACATACTCGCCACGGTAGCGGGCATTGTGACAAAGGTTCTATGTCAGCTGGGTGTGGCAGCCAGGCGCCCCCTAGGGGATGGGGAGCCTGTCAGCCCCGGGCCTGTCACTGCCGGCTGTCCCTGCTGAGTACTAGCCACGCCTCTGAAAATTGGTCAAACCATGCCCAGACTTGGGGCCAATTTGGCCCAAAGTCTTGAAAAGACAAGTCGGGAAGAAAGATATGGGACAGAGGGAGAAAGCGAAGGGAGTAGGAGAAAGGGAAGGAAGAATAAAAAGTAGTGTTGGGCTGCAGGATTGAGATGGAGGAATTGCAGGAAAAGAGGGAGGAAGTAGGAGAGTGATAGAAAAGGAAAGACGAGACATGCAGCCAGACGAGGGGTTAGTGAGGGAGGATGGGACAGAGAACAGGATGAGAAGGAAATAGGGCAAGGCAAGGACAGGCAAGGCAAGGCTAGGCTGCAGGACATTTTTTTGCTTTATAGTTTCTAACACATTCGTCTTCAGACTAGGAGTAAGGCCATAAGACCGTATGGATTAGGCCCAAGCAAAAACCCCAGCTACTTGAGACACTTAGACTAAGCGTGAAATACGCAGATCTCTCCATAAGGATGGTTTTTATACTGTGCTTCCACAATCTGCTGGCAGTACAAAAAAATAAGCTGCAGATCTCCTTAGGCTGAGTCATGGTGCTTTGGTGCAGGGACCATGCATATCATGGGAATATTTCACCATTTCTGCTCTGGTTTTCAGAGTATGACACCAAAACACCCACCTGATGATATCCTTTCAAGAGCAAAGGCAGCAATTTGCAGAATTCCGCTTCTTTGGGGAAGTGAGAAATTGCTGAGCTGACACCAAGTCCTGCAGTGTCCCTGTCACCTGCAGAGTCACCACATACTCGCCACGGTAGCGGGCATTGTGACAAAGGTTCTATGTCAGCTGGGTGTGGCAGCCAGGCGCCCCCTAGGGGATGGGGAGCCTGGCAGCCCCGGGCCTGTCACTGCCTGCTGTCCCTGCTGACTACCAGCCACGCCTCTGAAAATTGGTCAAACCATGCCCAGACTTGGGGCCAATTTGGCCCACAGTCTTGAAAAGACAAGTCGGGAAGAAAGATATGGGACAGAGGGAGAAAGCGAAGGGAGCAGGAGAAAGGGAAGGAAGAATAAAAAGTAGTGTTGGGCTGCAGGAGTGAGATGGAGGAATTGCAGGAAAAGAGGGAGGAAGTAGGAGATTGATAGAAAAGGAAAGACGAGACAAGCAGCTAGACGAGGGGTTAGTGAGAGAGGATGGGACAGAGAACAGGATGAGAAGGAAATAAGGCAAGGCAAGGACAGGCAAGGACAGGCAAAGCAAGGCTAGGCTGCAGGACATTTTTTTGCTTTATAGTTTCTAGCACATTCGTCTACAGACTAGGAGTAAGGCCATAAGACCATATGGAGTAGGCCCAAGCAAAAACCCCAGCTACTTGAGACACTTAGACTAAGCCTAAAATACGCAGATCTCTCCATAAGGATGGTTTTTATACTGTGCTTCCACAATCTGCTGGCAGTACAAAAAAATAAGCTGCAGATCTCCTTAGGCTGAGTCATGGTGCTTTGGTGCAGGGACCATGCATATCATGGGAATATTTCACCATTTCTGCTCTGGTTTTCAGAGTATGACACCAAAACACCCACCTGATGATATCCTTTCAAGAGCAGAGGCAGCAATTTGCAGAATTCCGCTTCTTTGGGGAAGTGAGAAATTAATGAGCTGACACCAAGTCCTGCAGTGTCCCTGTCACCTGCAGAGTCACCACATACTCGCCACGGTAGCGGGCATTGTGACAAAGGTTCTATGTCAGCTGGGTGTGGCAGCCAGGCGCCCGCTAGGGGATGGGGAGCCTGCCAGCCCCGGGCCTGTCACTGCTTGCTGTCCCTGCTCTCACCAGCCAGGCCTCTGAAAATTGGTCAAACCATGCCCAGACTTGGGGCCAATTTGGCCCAAAGTCTTGAAAAGACAAGTCGGGAAGAAAAATATGGGACAGAGGGAGAAAGCGAAGGGAGCAGGAGAAAGGGAAGGAAGAATAGAAAGTAGTGTTGGGCTGCAGGAGTGAGATGGAGGAATTGCCATTAAAGAGGCAGGAAGCAGGAGAGTGATAGAAAAGGAAAGACGAGACATGCAGCCAGACGAGGGTTTAGTGAGAGAGGATGGGACAGAGAACAGGATGAGAAGGAAATAAGGCAAGGCAAGGACAGGCAAGGACAGGCAAAGCAAGGCTAGGCTGCAGGACATTTTTTCACTTTATAGTTTCTAGCACATTCGTCTTCAGACTAGGAGTAAGGCCATAAGACCGTATGGATTAGGCCCAAGCAAAAATCCCAGCTACTTGAGACACTAAGACTAAGCCTAAAATACGCAGATCTCTCCATAAGGATGGTTTTTATACTGTGCTTCCACAATCTGCTGGCAGTACAAAAAAATAAGCTGCAGATCTCCTTAGGCTGAGTCATGGTGCTTTGGTGCAGGGACCATGCATATCATGGGAATAGTTCACCATTTCTGCTCTGGTTTTCAGAGTATGACACCAAAACACCCACCTGATGATATCCTTTCAAGAGCAAAGGCAGCAATTTGCAGAATTCCGCTTCTTTGGGGAAGTGAGAAATTGCTGAGCTGACACCAAGTCCTGCAGTGTCCCTATCACCTGCAGAGTCACCACATACTCGCCACGGTAGCGGGCATTGTGAGAAAGGTTCTATGTCAGCTGGGTGTGGCAGCCAGGCGCCCCCTAGGGGATGGGGAGCCTGTCAGCCCCGGGCCTGTCACTGCCTGCTGTCCCTGCTGACTACCAGCCACGCCTCTGAAAATTGGTCAAACCATGCCCAGACTTGGGGCCAATTTGGCCCAAAGTCTTGAAAAGACAAGTCGGGAAGAAAGATATGGGACAGAGGGAGAAAGCGAAGGGAGCAGGAGAAAGGGAAGGAAGAATAAAAAGTAGTGTTGGGCTGCAGGAGTGAGATGGAGGAATTGCAGGAAAAGAGGCAGGAAGCAGGAGAGTGATAGAAAAGGAAAGACGAGACAAGCAGCTAGACGAGGGGTTAGTGAGAGAGGATGGGACAGAGAACAGGATGAGAAGGAAATAAGGCAAGGCAAGGACAGGGAAGGACAGGCAAAGCAAGGCTAGGCTGCAGGACATTTTTTTGCTTTATAGTTTCTAGCACATTCGTCTTCAGACTAGGAGTAAGGCCATAAGACCATATGGAGTAGGCCCAAGCAAAAACCCCAGCTACTTGAGACACTTAGACTAAGCCTAAAATACGCAGATCTCTCCATAAGGATGGTTTTTATACTGTGCTTCCACAATCTGCTGGCAGTACAAAAAAATAAGCTGCAGATCTCCTTAGGCTGAGTCATGGTGCTTTGGTGCAGGGACCATGCATATCATGGGAATATTTCACCATTTCTGCTCTGGTTTTCAGAGTATGACACCAAAACACCCACCTGATGATATCCTTTAAAGAGCAAAGGCAGCAATTTGCAGAATTCCGCTTCTTTGGGGAAGTGAGAAATTGCTGAGCTGCCACCAAGTCCTGCAGTGTCCCTGTCACCTGCAGAGTCACCACATACTCGCCACGGTAGCAGGCATTGTGACAAAGGTTCTATGTCAGCTGGGTGTGGCAGCCAGGCGCCCCCTAGGGGATGGGGAGCCTGCCAGCCCCGGGCCTGTCACTGCTTGCTGTCCCTGCTCTCACCAGCCAGGCCTCTGAAAATTGGTCAAACCATGCCCAGACTTGGGGCCAATTTGGCCCAAAGTCTTGAAAAGACAAGTCGGGAAGAAAAATATGGGACAGAGGGAGAAAGCGAAGGGAGCAGGAGAAAGGGAAGGAAGAATAGAAAGTAGTGCTGGGCTGCAGGAGTGAGATGGAGGAATTGCCATTAAAGAGGCAGGAAGCAGGAGAGTGATAGAAAAGGAAAGAAGAGACATGCAGCCAGATGAGGGGATAGTGAGAGAGGATGGGACAGAGAACAGGATGAGAAGGAAATAAGGCAAGGCAAGGACAGGCAAGGACAGGCAAAGCAAGGCTAGGCTGCAGGACATTTTTTCGCTTTATAGTTTCTAGCACATTCGTCTTCAGACTAGGAGTAAGGCCATAAGACCGTATGGATTAGGCCCAAGCAAAAATCCCAGCTACTTGAGACACTAAGACTAAGCCTAAAATACGCAGATCTCTCAATAAGGATGGTTTTTATACTGTGCTTCCACAATCTGCTTGCAGTACAAAAAAATAAGCTGCAGATCTCCTTAGGCTGAGTCATGGTGCTTTGGTGCAGGGACCATGCATATCATGGGAATAGTTCACCATTTCTGCTCTGGTTTTCAGAGTATGACACCAAAACACCCACCTGATGATATCCTTTCAAGAGCAAAGGCAGCAATTTGCAGAATTCCGCTTCTTTGGGGAAGTGACAAATTGCTGAGCTGACACCAAGTCCTGCAGTGTCCCTATCACCTGCAGAGTCACCACATACTCGCAACGGTAGCGGGCATTGTGACAAAGGTTCTATGTCAGCTGGGTGTGGCAGCCAGGCGCCCCCTAGGGGATGGGGAGCCTGTCAGCCCCGGGCCTGTCACTGCCGGCTGTCCCTGCTGACTACTAGCCACGCCTCTGAAAATTGGTCAAACCATGCCCAGACTTGGGGCCAATTTGGCCCAAAGTCTTGAAAAGACAAGTCGGGAAGAAAGATATGGGACAGAGGGAGAAAGCGAAGGGAGCAGGAGAAAGGGAAGGAAGAATAAAAAGTAGTGTTGGGCTGCAGGAGTGAGATGGAGGAATTGCAGGAAAAGAGGGAGGAAGTAGGAGAGTGATAGAAAAGGAAAGACGAGACATGCAGCCAGACGAGGGGTTAGTGAGGGAGGATGGGACAGAGAACAGGATGAGAAGGAAATAGGGCAAGGCAAGGACAGGCAAGGCAAGGCTAGGCTGCAGGACATTTTTTTGCTTTATAGTTTCTAACACATTCGTCTTCAGACTAGGAGTAAGGCCATAAGACCGTATGGATTAGGCCCAAGCAAAAACCCCAGCTACTTGAGACACTTAGACTAAGCCTAAAATACGCAGATCTCTCCATAAGGATGGTTTTTATACTGTGCTTCCACAATCTGCTGGCAGTACTAAAAAAATAAGCTGCAGATCTCCTTAGGCTGAGTCATGGTGCTTTGGTGCAGGGACCATGCATATCATGGGAATATTTCACCATTTCTGCTCTGGTTTTCAGAGTATGACACCAAAACACCCACCTGATGATATCCTTTCAAGAGCAGAGGCAGCAATTTGCAGAATTCCGCTTCTTTGGGGAAGTGAGAAATTAATGAGCTGACACCAAGTCCTGCAGTGTCCCTGTCACCTGCAGAGTCACCACATACTCGCCACAGTAGCAGGCATTGTGACAAAGGTTCTATGTCAGCTGGGTGTGGCAGCCAGGCGCCCCCTAGGGGATGGGGAGCCTGCCAGCCCCGGGCCTGTCACTGCTTGCTGTCCCTGCTCTCACCAGCCAGGCCTCTGAAAATTGGTCAAACCATGCCCAGACTTGGGGCCAATTTGGCCCAAAGTCTTGAAAAGACAAGTCGGGAAGAAAAATATGGGACAGAGGGAGAAAGCGAAGGGAGCAGGAGAAAGGGAAGGAAGAATAGAAAGTAGTGTTGGGCTGCAGGAGTGAGATGGAGGAATTGCCATTAAAGAGGCAGGAAGCAGGAGAGTGATAGAAAAGGAAAGACGAGACATGCAGCCAGACGAGGGGTTAGTGAGAGAGGATGGGACAGAGAACAGGATGAGAAGGAAATAAGGCAAGGCAAGGACAGGCAAGGACAGGCAAAGCAAGGCTAGGCTGCAGGACATTTTTTCGCTTTATAGTTTCTAGCACATTCGTCTTCAGACTAGGAGTAAGGCCATAAGACCGTATGGATTAGGCCCAAGCAAAAATCCCAGCTACTTGAGACACTAAGACTAAGCCTAAAATACGCAGATCTCTCCATAAGGATGGTTTTTATACTGTGCTTCCACAATCTGCTGGCAGTACAAAAAAATAAGCTGCAGATCTCCTTAGGCTGAGTCATGGTGCTTTGGTGCAGGGACCATGCATATCATGGGAATAGTTCACCATTTCTGCTCTGGTTTTCAGAGTATGACACCAAAACACCCACCTGATGATATCCTTTCAAGAGCAAAGGCAGCAATTTGCAGAATTCCGCTTCTTTGGGGAAGTGACAAATTGCTGAGCTGACACCAAGTCCTGCAGTGTCCCTATCACCTGCAGAGTCACCACATACTCGCCACGGTAGCGGGCATTGTGACAAAGGTTCTATGTCAGCTGGGTGTGGCAGCCAGGCGCCCCCTAGGGGATGGGGAGCCTGTCAGCCCCGGGCCTGTCACTGCCGGCTGTCCCTGCTGACTACTAGCCACGCCTCTGAAAATTGGTCAAACCATGCCCAGACTTGGGGCCAATTTGGCCCAAAGTCTTGAAAAGACAAGTCGGGAAGAAAGATATGGGACAGAGGGAGAAAGCGAAGGGAGCAGGAGAAAGGGAAGGAAGAATAAAAAGTAGTGTTGGGCTGCAGGAGTGAGATGGAGGAATTGCAGGAAAAGAGGGAGGAAGTAGGAGAGTGATAGAAAAGGAAAGACGAGACATGCAGCCAGACGAGGGTTTAGTGAGAGGAGATTGGACAGAGAACAGGATGAGAAGGAAATAGGGCAAGGCAAGGACAGGCAAGGCAAGGCTAGGCTGCAGGACATTTTTTTGCTTTATAGTTTCTAACACATTCGTCTTCAGACTAGGAGTAAGGCCATAAGACCGTATGGATTAGGCCCAAGCAAAAACCCCAGCTACTTGAGACACTTAGACTAAGCCTAAAATACGCAGATCTCTCCATAAGGATGGTTTTTATACTGTGCTTCCACAATCTGCTGGCAGTACAAAAAAATAAGCTGCAGATCTCCTTAGGCTGAGTCATGGTGCTTTGGTGCAGGGACCATGCATATCATGGGAATATTTCACCATTTCTGCTCTGGTTTTCAGAGTATGACACCAAAACACCCACCTGATGATATCCTTTCAAGAGCAGAGGCAGCAATTTGCAGAATTCCGCTTCTTTGGGGAAGTGAGAAATTAATGAGCTGACACCAAGTCCTGCAGTGTCCCTGTCACCTGCAGAGTCACCACATACTCGCCACAGTAGCAGGCATTGTGACAAAGGTTCTATGTCAGCTGGGTGTGGCAGCCAGGCGCCCCCTAGGGGATGGGGAGCCTGCCAGCCCCGGGCCTGTCACTGCTTGCTGTCCCTGCTCTCACCAGCCAGGCCTCTGAAAACTGGTCAAAGCATGCCCAGACTTGGGGCCAATTTGGCCCAAAGTCTTGAAAAGACAAGTCGGGAAGAAAAATATGGGACAGAGGGAGAAAGCGAAGGGAGCAGGAGAAAGGGAAGGAAGAATAGAAAGTAGTGTTGGGCTGCAGGAGTGAGATGGAGGAATTGCCATTAAAGAGGCAGGAAGCAGGAGAGTGATAGAAAAGGAAAGACGAGACATGCAGCCAGACGAGGGGTTAGTGAGAGAGGATGGGACAGAGAACAGGATGAGAAGGAAATAAGGCAAGGCAAGGACAGGCAAGGACAGGCAAAGCAAGGCTAGGCTGCAGGACATTTTTTCGCTTTATAGTTTCTAGCACATTCGTCTTCAGACTAGGAGTAAGGCCATAAGACCGTATGGATTAGGCCCAAGCAAAAATCCCAGCTACTTGAGACACTAAGACTAAGCCTAAAATACGCAGATCTCTCCATAAGGATGGTTTTTATACTGTGCTTCCACAATCTGCTGGCAGTACAAAAAAATAAGCTGCAGATCTCCTTAGGCTGAGTCATGGTGCTTTGGTGCAGGGACCATGCATATCATGGGAATAGTTCACCATTTCTGCTCTGGTTTTCAGAGTATGACACCAAAACACCCACCTGATGATATCCTTTCAAGAGCAAAGGCAGCAATTTGCAGAATTCCGCTTCTTTGGGGAAGTGACAAATTGCTGAGCTGACACCAAGTCCTGCAGTGTCCCTATCACCTGCAGAGTCACCACATACTCGCCACGGTAGCGGGCATTGTGACAAAGGTTCTATGTCAGCTGGGTGTGGCAGCCAGGCGCCCCCTAGGGGATGGGGAGCCTGTCAGCCCCGGGCCTGTCACTGCCTGCTGTCCCTGCTGACTACTAGCCACGCCTCTGAAAATTGGTCAAACCATGCCCAGACTTGGGGCCAATTTGGCCCAAAGTCTTGAAAAGACAAGTCGGGAAGAAAGATATGGGACAGAGGGAGAAAGCGAAGGGAGCAGGAGAAAGGGAAGGAAGAATAAAAAGTAGTGTTGGGCTGCAGGAGTGAGATGGAGGAATTGCAGGAAAAGAGGGAGGAAGTAGGAGAGTGATAGAAAAGGAAAGACGAGACATGCAGCCAGACGAGGGGTTAGTGAGAGGAGATTGGACAGAGAACAGGGTGAGAAGGAAATAGGGCAAGGCAAGGACAGGCAAGGACAGGCTAGGCTGCAGGACATTTTTTTGCTTTATAGTTTCTAACACATTCGTCTTCAGACTAGGATTAAGGCCATAAGACCGTATGGATTAGGCCCAAGCAAAAACCCCAGCTACTTGAGACACTTAGACTAAGCCTAATATACACAGATCTCTCCATAAGGATGGTTTTTATACTGTGCTTCCACAATCTGCTGGCAGTACAAAAATATAAGCTGCAGATCTCCTTAGGCTGAGTCATGGTGCTTTGGTGCAGGGACCATGCATATCATGGGAATATTTCACCATTTCTGCTCTGGTTTTCAGAGTATGACACCAAAACACCCACCTGATGATATCCTTTCAAGAGCAAAGGCAGCAATTTGCAGAATTCCGCTTCTTTGGGGAAGTGAGAAATTGCTGAGCTGCCACCAAGTCCTGCAGTGTCCCTGTCACCTGCAGAGTCACCACATACTCGCCACGGTAGCGGGCATTGTGACAAAGGTTCTATGTCAGCTGGGTGTGGCAGCCAGGCGCCCCCTAGGGGATGGGGAGCCTGTCAGCCCCGGGCCTGTCACTGCCTGCTGTCCCTGCTGTCACCAGCCAGGCCTCTGAAAATTGGTCAAACCATGCCCAGACTTGGGGCCAATTTGGCCCAAAGTCTTGAAAAGACAAGTCGGGAAGAAAGATATGGGACAGAGGGAGAAAGCGAAGGGAGCAGGAGAAAGGGAAGGAAGAATAGAAAGTAGTGTTGGGCTGCAGGAGTGAGATGGAGCAATTGCAGGAAAAGAGGGAGGAAGTAGGAGATTGATAGAAAAGGAAAGAAGAGACAAGCAGCTAGACGAGGGGTTAGTGAGAGAGGATGGGACAGAGAACAGGATGAGAAGGAAATAGGGCAAGGCAAGGACAGGCAAGGACAGGCAAAGCAAGGCTAGGCTGCAGGACATTTTTTGGCGTTATAGTTTCTAGCACATTCGTCTTCAGACTAGGAGTAAGGCCATAAGACCGTATGGATTAGGCCCAAGCAAAAACCCCAGCGACTTGAGACACTTAGACTAAGCCTAAAATACGCAGATCTCTCCATAAGGATGGTTTTTATACTGTGCTTCCACAATCTGCTGGCAGTACAAAAAAATAAGTTGCAGATCTCCTTAGGCTGAGTCATGGTGCTTTGGTGCAGGGACCATGCATATCATGGGAATATTTCACCATTTCTGCTCTGTTTTTCAGAGTATGACACCAAAACACCCACCTGATGATATCCTTTCAAGAGCAAAGGCAGCAATTTGCAGAATTCCGCTTCTTTGGGGAAGTGAGAAATTGCTGAGCTGACACCAAGTCCTGCAGTGTCCCTGTCACCTGCAGAGTCACCACATACTCGCCACGGTAGCGGGCATTGTGACAAAGGTTCTATGTCAGCTGGATGTGGCAGCCAGGCGCCCCCTAGGGGATGGGGAGCCTGTCAGCCCCGGGCCTGTCACTGCCTGCTGCCCCTGCTGTCACCAGCCAGGCCTCTGAAAATTGGTCAAAGCATGCCCAGAATTGGGGCCAATTTGGCCCAAAGTCTTGAAAAGACAAGTCGGGAAGAAAGATATGGGACAGAGGGAGAAAGCGAAGGGAGCAGGAGAAAGGGAAGGAAGAATAAAAAGTAGTGTTGGGCTGCAGGAGTGAGATGGAGAAAATGCAGGAAAAGAGGGAGGAAGTAGGAGAGTGATAGTAAAGGAAAGACGAGACATGCAGCCAGACGAGGGGTTAGTGAGAGAGGATGGGACAGAAAACAGTATGAGAAGGAAATAAGGCAAGGCAAGGACAGGCAAGGACAGGTAAGGACAGGCAAAGCAAGGCTAGGCTGCAGGACATTTTTTCGCTTTATAGTTTCTAGCACATTCGTCTTCAGACTAGGAGTAAGGCCATAAGACCGTATGGATTAGGCCCAAGCAAACACCCCAGCTACTTGAGACACTTAGACTAAGCCTAAAATACGCAGATCTCTCCATAAGGATGGTTTTTATACTGTGCTTCCATAATCTGCTGGCAGTACAAAAAAATAAGCTGCAGATCTCCTTAGGCTAGAGTCATGGTGCTTTGGTGCAGGGACCATGCATATCATGGGAATATTTCACCATTTCTGCTCTGGTTTTCAGAGTATGACACCAAAACACCCACCTGATGATATCCTTTCAAAAGCAAAGGCAGCGATTTGCAGAATTCCGCTTCTTTGGGGAAGTGAGAAATTGCTGAGCTGACACCAAGTCCTGCAGTGTCCCTGTCCCCTGCAGAGTCACCACATACTCGCCACGGTAGCGGGCATTGTGACAGAGGTTCTATGTCAGCTGGGTGTGGCAGCCAGGCGCCCCCTAGGGGATGGGGAGCCTGTCAGCCCCGGGCCTGTCACTGCCTGCTGTCCCTGCTGTCACCAGCCAGGCCTCTTAAAATTGGTCAAACCATGCCCAGACTTGGGGCCAATTTGGCCCAAAGTCTTGAAAAGACAAGTCGGGAAGAAAGATATGGGACAGAGGGAGAAAGCGAAGGGAGCAGGAGAAAGGGAAGGAAGAATAAAAAGTAGTGTTGGGCTGCAGGAGTGAGATGGAGGAAATGCAGGAAAAGAGGGAGGAAGTAGGAGAGTGATAGAAAAGGAAAGACGAGACATGCAGCCAGACGAGGGGTTAGTGAGAGAGGATGGGACAGAGAACAGGATGAGAAGGAAATAAGGCAAGGCAAGGACAGGCCAGGACAGGCAAAGCAAGGCTAGGCTGCAGGACATGTTTTTGATATGTAGTTTAAAGCACATTCGTCTTCAGACTAGGAGTAAGGCCATAAGACCGTATGGATTAGGCCCAAGCAAATACACCGGCTACTTGAGACACTTAGACTAAGCCTAAAATACGCAGAGTACTCCATAAGGATTGTTTTCATACTGTGCTTCCAAAATCTGCTGGCAGTACAAAAAAATAAGCTGCAGATCTCTTAGGCTGAGTCATGGTGCTTTGTTGCAGGGACCATGCATATCATGGGAATATTTCACCATTTCTGCTCTGGT
This sequence comes from Columba livia, assembly GCF_036013475.1. Lineage (NCBI taxonomy): Eukaryota > Metazoa > Chordata > Aves > Columbiformes > Columbidae > Columba > Columba livia. The sequence goes on along the minus strand of NW_027043009.1, from coordinate 634,206 downwards.
TTTCAGAGTATGACACCAAAACACCCACCTGATGATATCCTTTCAAGAGCAAAGGCAGCAACTTGCAGAATTCCACTTCTTTGGGGAACTGAGAAATTGCTGAGCTGCCACCAAGTCCTGCAGTGTCCCTGTCACCTGCAGAGTCACCACATACTCGCCACGGTAGCGGGCATTGTGACAAAGGTTCTATGTCAGCTGGGTGTGGCAGCCAGGCGCCCCCTAGGGGATGGGGAGCCTGCCAGCCCCGGGCCTGTCACTGCCTGCTGTCCCTGCTGTCACCAGCCAGGCCTCTGAAAATTGGTCAAACCATGCCCAGACTTGGGGCCAATTTGGCCCAAAGTCTTGAAAAGACAAGTCGGCAAGAAAGATATGGGACAGAGGGAGAAAGCGAAGGGAGCAGGAGAAAGGGAAGGAAGAATAAAAAGTAGTGTTGAGCTGCAGGAGTGAGATGGAGGAATTGCCATTAAAGAGGCAGGAAGCAGGAGAGTGAGAGAAAAGGAAAGAAGAGACATGCAGCCAGACGGGGGGTTAGTGAGAGAGGATGGGACAGAGAACAGGATGAGAAGGAAATAAGGCATGGCAAGGACAGGCAAGGACAGGCAAAGCAAGGCTAGGCTGCAGGACATTTTTTTGCTTTATATTTTCTAGCACATTCGTCCTCGGACTACGAGGAAAGCCATAAGACCGTATGGATTAGGCCCAAGCAAATACACCGGCTACTGGAGACAATTATACTAAGCCTAAAATACGCAGAGTACTCCATAAGGATTGTTTTTATACTGTGCTTCCACAATCTGCTGGCATTACAAAAAAATAAGCTGCAGATCTCTTAGGCTGAGTCATGGTGCTTTGTTGCAGGGACCATGCATATCATGGGAATATTTCACCATTTCTGCTCTGGTTTTCAGAGTATGACACCAAAACACCCACCTTTTGATATCCTTTCAAGAGCAGAGGCAGCAACTTGCAGAATTCCGCTTCTTTGGGGAAGTGAGAAATTGCTGAGCTGCCACCAAGTCCTGCAGTGTCCCTGTCACCTGCAGAGTCACCACATACTTGCCACGGTAGCGGGCATTGTGACAAAGGTTCTATGTCAGCTGGGTGTGGCAGCCAGGCGCCCCCTAGGGGATGGGGAGCCTGGCAGCCCCGGGCCTGTCACTGCCTGCTGTCCCTGCTGTCACCAGCCAGGCCTCTGAAAATTGGTCAAACCATGCCCAGACTTGGGGCCAATTTGGCCCAAAGTCTTGAAAAGACAAGTCGGGAAGAAAGATATGGGACAGAGGGAGAAAGCGAAGGGAGCAGGAGAAAGGGAAGGAAGAATAAAAGGTAGTGTTGGGGTGCAGGAGTGAGATGGAGGAATTGCAGGAAAAGAGGCAGGAAGCAGGAGAGTGAGAGAAAAGGAAAGAAGAGACATGCAGCCAGACGAGGGGTTAGTGAGAGAGGATGGGACAGAGAACAGGATGAGTAGGAAATAAGGCAAGGCAAGGACAGGCAAGGCAAGGCAATGCTGCAGGACATTTTTTTGCTTTATAGTTTCTAACACATTCGTCTTCATACTAGGAGTAGGGCCATAAGGCCGTATGGATTAGGCCCAAACAAAAACCCCAGCTACTTGAGACGCTTAGACTAAGCCTAATATACGCAGATCTCTCCATAAGGATGGTTTTTATACTGTGCTTCCACAATCTGCTGGCAGTACAAAAAAATAAGCTGCAGATCTCCTTAGCCTGAGTCATGGTGCTTTGGTGCAGGGACCATGCATATCATGGGAATATTTCACCATTTCTGCTCTGGTTTTCAGAGTATGACACCAAAACACCCACCTGATGATATCCTTTCAAGAGCAAAGGCAGCAATTTGCAGAAATCCGCTTCTTTGGGGAAGTGAGAAATTGCTGAGCTGCCACCAAGTCCTGCAGTGTCCCTGTCACCTGCAGAGTCACCACATACTCGCCACGGTAGCGGGCATTGTGACAAAGGTTCTATGTCAGCTGGGTGTGGCAGCCAGGCGCCCCCTAGGGGATGGGGAGCCTGTCAGCCCCGGGCCTGTCACTGCCTGCTGTCCCTGCTGTCACCAGCCAGGCCTCTGAAAATTGGTCAAACCATGCCAAGACATGGGGCCAATTTGGCCCAAAGTCTTGAAAAGACAAGTCGGGAAGAAAGATATGGGACAGAGGGAGAAAGCGAAGGGAGCAGGAGAAAGGGAAGGAAGAATAAAAAGTAGTGTTGGGCTGCAGGAGTGAGATGGAGGAATTGCCATTAAAGAGGCAGGAAGCAGGAGAGTGAGAGAAAAGGAAAGAAGAGACATGCAGCCAGACGGGGGGTTAGTGAGAGAGGATGGGACAGAGAACAGGATGAGAAGGAAATAAGGCAAGGCAAGGACAGGCAAGGACAGGCAAAGCAAGGCTAGGCTGCAGGACATTTTTTTGCTTTATATTTTCTAGCGCATTCGTCCTCGGACTACGAGGAAAGCCATATGACCGTATGGATTAGGCCCAAGCAAATACACCGGCTACTTCAGACACTTAGACTAAGCCTAAAATACGCAGATTACTCCATAAGGATTGTTTTTATACTGTGCTTCCACAATCTGCTGGCAGTACAAAAAAATAAGCTGCAGATCTCTTAGGCTGAGTCATGGTGCTTTGTTGCAGGGACCATGCATATCATGGGAATAGTTCACCATTTCTGCTCTGGTGTTCAGAGTATGACACCAAAACACCCACCTGATGATATCCTTTCAAGAGCAAAGGCAGCAATTTGCAGAAATCTGCCTCTTTGGGGAACTGAGAAATTGCTGAGCTGCCACCAAGTCCTGCAGTGTCCCTGTCACCTGCAGAGTCTCCACATACTCGCCACGGTAGCGGGCATTGTGACTAAGGTTCTATGTCAGCTGGGTGTGGCAGCCAGGCGCCCCCTAGGGGATGGGGAGCCTGCCAGCCCCGGGCCTGTCACTGCCTGCTGTCCCTGCTGTCACCAGCCAGGCCTCTGAAAATTGGTCAAACCATGCCCAGACTTGGGGCCAATTTGGCCCAAAGTCTTGAAAAGACAAGTCGGGAAGAAAGATATGGGACAGAGGGAGAAAGCGGAAGGAGCAGGAGAAAGGGAAGGAAGAATAAAAAGTAGTGTTGGGCTGCAGGAGTGAGATGGAGGAATTGCAGGAAAAGAGGGAGGAAGTAGGAGAGTGATAGAAAAGGAAAGACGAGACATGCAGCCAGACGAGGGGTTAGTGAGAGAGGATGGGACAGAGAACAGGATGAGAAGGAAATAAGGCAAGGCAAGGACAGGCAAGGACAGGCAAAGCAAGGCTAGGCTGCAGGACATTTTTTTGCTTTATAGTTTCTAGCACATTCGTCTTCAGACTAGGAGTAAGGCCATAAGACCGTATGGATTAGGCCCAAGCAAAAACCCCAGCTACTTGAGACACAAAGACTAAGCCTAAAATACGCAGATTACTCCATAAGGATTGTTTTTATACTGTGCTTCCACAATCTGCTGGCAGTACAAGAAAATAAGCTGCAGACGTCTTAGGCTGAGTCATGGTGCTTTGTTGCAGGGACCATGCATATCATGGGAATATTTCACCATTTCTGCTCTGGTTTTCAGAGTATGACACCAAAACACCCACCTGATGATATCCTTTCAAGAGCAAAGGCAGCAACTTGCAGAATTCTGCTTCTTTGGGGAACTGAGAAATTGCTGAGCTGCCACCAAGTCCTGCAGTGTCCCTGTCACCTGCAGAGTCTCCACATACTCGCCACGGTAGCGGGCATTGTGACAAAGGTTCTATGTCAGCTGGGTGTGGCAGCCAGGCGCCCCCTAGGGGATGGGGAGCCTGTCAGCCCCGGGCCTGTCACTGCCTGCTGTCCCTGCTGTCACCAGCCAGGCCTCTGAAAATTGGTCAAACCATGCCCAGACCTGGGGCCTGTTTGGCCCAAAGTCTTGAAAAGACAAGTCAGGAAGAAAGATATGGGACAGAGGGAGAAAGCGGAAGGAGCAGGAGAAAGGGAAGGAAGAATAAAAAGTAGTGTTGGGCTGCAGGAGTGAGATGGAGGAATTGCCATTAAAGAGGCAGGAAGCAGGAGAGTGAGAGAAAAGGAAAGAAGAGACATGCAGCCAGACGAGGGGTTAGTGAGAGAGGATGGGACAGAGAACAGGATGAGAAGGAAATAAGGCAAGGCAAGGACAGGCAAGGACAGGCAAAGAAAGGCTATTCTGCAGGACATTTTTTTGCTTTATATTTTCTAGCACATTCATTTTCATACTAGGAGTAAGGCCATAAGACCGTATGGATTAGGCCCAAGCAAATACACCGGCTACTTGAGACACTTAGACTAAGCCTAAAATACGCAGATTACTCCATAAGGATTGTTTTTATACTGTGCTTCCACAATCTGCTGGCAGTACAAAAAAATAAGCTGCAGACCTCTTAGGCTGAGTCATGGTGCTTTGGTGCAGGGACCATGCATATCATGGGAATATTTCACCATTTCTGCTCTGGTTTTCAGAGTATGACACCAAAACACCCACCTGATGATATCCTTTCAAGAGCAGAGGCAGCAACTTGCAGAATTCCGCTTATTTGGGGAAGTGAGAAATTGCTGATCTGCCACCAAGTCTTGCAGTGTCCCTGTCACCTGCAGAGTCACCACATACTCGCCACGGTAGCGGGCATTGTGGCTAAGGTTCTATGTCAGCTGGGTGTGGCAGCCAGGCGCCCCCTAGGGGATGGGGAGCCTGCCAGCCCCGGGCCTGTCACTGCCTGCTGTCCCTGCTGTCACCAGCCAGGCCTCTGAAAATTGGTCAAACCATGCCCAGACTTGGGGCCAATTTGGCCCAAAGTCTTGAAAAGACAAGTCGGGAAGATAGATATGGGACAGAGGGAGAAAGCGAAGGGAGCAGGAGAAAGGGAAGGAAGAATAAAAAGTAGTGTTGGGCTGCAGGAGTGAGATGGAGGAATTGCAGGAAAAGAGGGAGGAAGTAGGAGAGTGATAGAAAAGGAAAGACGAGACATGCAGCCAGACGAGTGGTTAGTGAGAGAGGATGGGACAGAGAACAGGATGAGAAGGAAATAAGGCAAGGCAAGGACAGGCAAGGACAGGCAAAGCAAGGCTAGGCTGCAGGACAGTTTTTTGCTTTATATTTTCTAGCACATTCGTCCTCGGACTATGAGGAAAGCCATAAGACCGTATGAATTAGGCCCAAGCAAATACACCAGCTACTTGAGACACTTAGACTAAGCCTAAAATACGCAGAGTACTCCATAAGGATTGTTTTTATACTGTGCTTCCACAATCTGCTGGCAGTACAAAAAAATAAGCTGCAGATCTCTTAGGCTGAGTCATGGTGCTTTGTTGCAGGGACCATGCATATCATGGGAATAGTTCACCATTTCTGCTCTGGTTTTCAGAATATGACACCAAAACACCCACCTGATGATATCCTTTCAAGAGCAGAGGCAGCAACTTACAGAATTCCGCTTCTTTGGGGAAGTGAGAAATTGCTGAGCTGCCACCAAGTCCTGCAGTGTCCCTGTCGCCTGCAGAGTCTCCACATACTCGCCACGGTAGCGGGCATTGTGACTAAGGTTCTATGTCAGCTGGGTGTGGCAGCCAGGCGCCCCCTAGGGGATGGGGAGCCTGTCAGCCCCGGGCCTGTCACTGCCTGCTGTCCCTGCTGTCACCAGCCAGGCCTCTTAAAATTGGTCAAACCATGCCCAGACTTGGGGCCAATTTGGCCCAAAGTCTTGAAAAGACAAGTCGGGAAGAAAGATATGGGACAGAGGGAGAAAGCGAAGGGAGCAGGAGAAAGGGAAGGAAGAATAAAAAGTAGTGTTGGGCTGCAGGAGTGAGATGGAGGAATTGCAGGAAAAGAGGGAGGAAGTAGGAGAGTGATAGAAAAGGAAAGACGAGACATGCAGCCAGACGAGGGGTTAGTGAGAGAGGATGGGACAGAGAACAGGATGAGAAGGAAATAAGGCAAGGCAAGGACAGGCAAGGACAGGCAAAGCAAGGCTAGGCTGCAGGACAGTTTTTTGCTTTATATTTTCTAGCACATTTTTCCTCGGACTACGAGGAAAGCCATAAGACCGTATGAATTAGGCCCAAGCAAATACACCAGCTACTTGAGACACTTAGACTAAGCCTAAAATACGCAGAGTACTCCATAAGGATGGTTTTAATACTGTGCTTCCACAATCTGCTGGCATTACAAAAAAATAAGCTGCAGATCTCTTAGGCTGAGTCATGGTGCTTTGTTGCAGGGACCATGCATATCATGGGAATATTTCACCATTTCTGCTCTGGTTTTCAGAGTATGACACCAAAACACCCACCCGATGATATCCTTTCAAGAGCAAAGGCAGCAATTTGCAGAATTCCGCTTCTTTGGGGAAGTGAGAAATTTCTGAGCTGACACCAAGTCCTGCAGTGTCCCTGTCACCTGCAGAGTCACCACATACTCGCCACGGTAGCGGGCATAGTGACAAAGGTTCTATGTCAGCAGGGTGTGGAAGCCAGGCGCCCCCTAGGGGATGGGGAGCCTGTCAGCCCCGGGCCTGTCACTGCCTTCTGTCCCTGCTGTCACCAGCCAGGCCTCTGAGAATTGGTCAAACCATGCCCAGACTTGGGGCCAATTTGGCCCAAAGTCTCCAACAGACAAGTCGGGAAGAAAGATATGGGACAGAGGGAGAAAGCGAAGGGAGCAGGAGAAAGGGAACGAAGAATAAAAAGTAGTGTTGGGCTGCAGGATTGAGATGGAGGAATTGCCATTAAAGAGGCAGGAAGCAGGAGAGTGAGAGAAAAGGAAAGAGGAGTCATGCAGCCAGACGAGGGGTTAGTGAGAGAGGATGGGACAGAGAACAGGATGAGAAGGTAATAAGGCAAGGCAAGGACAGGCAAAGCAAGGCTAGGCTGCAGGACATTTTTTCTCTTTATAGTTTATAGCACATACGTCTTCAGACTAGGAGTAAGGCCATAAGACCGTATGGATTAGGCCCAAGCAAAAACCCCAGCTACTTGAGACGCTTAGACTAAGACTAAAATACGCAGATCTCTCCATAAGGATGGTTTTCATACTGTGCTTCCACAATCTGCTGGCAGTACAAAAAAATAAGCTGCAGATCTCCTTAGGCTGAGTCACGGTGCTTTGTTGCAGGGACCATGCATATCATGGGAATATTTCACCATTTCTGCTCTGGTTTTCAGAGTATGACACCAAAACACCCACCTGATGATATCCTTTCAAGAGCAAAGGCAGCAATTTGCAGAATTCCGCTTCTTTGGGGAAGTGAGAAATTGCTGAGCTGACACCAAGTCCTGCAGTGTCCCTGTCACCTGCAGAGTCACCACATACTCGCCACGGTAGCGGGCATTGTGACAAAGGTTCTATGTCAGCTGGGTGTGGCAGCCAGGCACCCCCTAGGGGATGGGGAGCCTGTCAGCCCCAGGCCAGTCACTGCCTGCTGTCCCTGCTGTCACCAGCCAGGCCTCTGAAAACTGGTCAAACCATGCCCAGACTTGGGGCCAATTTGGCCCAAAATCTCTAACAGACAAGTTGGGAAGAAAGATATGGGACAGAGGGAGAAAGCGAAGGGAGCAGGAGAAAGAGAAGGAAGAATAAAAAGTAGTGTTGGGCTGCAGGAGTGAGATGGAGGAATTGCCATTAAAGAGGCAGGAAGCAGGAGAGTGAGAGAAAAGGAAAGAAGAGACATGCAGCCAGACGAGGGGTTAGTGAGAAAGGATGGGACAGAGAACAGGATGAGAAGGTAATAAGGCAAGGCAAGGACAGGCAAGGACAGGCAAAGCAAGGCTAGGCTGCAGGACATTTTTTCGCTTTATAGTTTCTAGCACATTCGTCTTCAGACTAGGAGTAAGGCCATAAAACCGTAAGGATTAGGCCCAAGCAAAAACCCCAGCTACTTGAGACACTTAGACTAAGCCTAAAATACGCAGATCTCTCCATAAGGATGGTTTTTATACTGTGCTTCCACAGTCTGCTGGCAGTACAAAAAAATAGGCTGCAGTTCTCCTTAGGCTGAGACATGGTGCTTTGGTGCAGGAACCATGCATATCATGGGAATATTTCAACATTTCTGCTCTGGTTTTCAGAGTATGACTCCAAAACACCCACCTGAAGATATCCTTTCAAGAGCAAAGGCAGCAATTTGCAGAATTCCTCTTCTTTGGGGAAGTGAGAAATTGCTGAGCTGACACCAAGTCCTGCAGTGTCCCTGTCACCTGCAGAGTCACCACATACTCGCCACGGCAGCGGGCATTGTGACAAAGGTTCTATGTCAGCAGGGTGTGGAAGCCAGGCGCCCCCTAGGGGATGGGGAGCCTGTCAGCCCCGGGCCTGTCACTGCCTGCTGTCCCTGCTGTCACCAGCCAGGCCTCTGAAAATTGGTCAAACCATGCCCAGACTTGGGGCCAATTTGGCCCAAAGTCGTGAAAAGGCAAGTCGGGAAGAAAGATATGGGACAGAGGGAGAAAGCGAAGGGAGCAGGAGAAAGGGAACGAAGAATAAAAAGTAGTGTTGGGCTGCAGGAGTGAGATGGAGGAATTGCAAGAAAAGAGGCAGGAAGCAGGAGAGTGAGAGAAAAGGAAAGACGAGACATGCAGCCAGACAAGGGGTTAGTGAGAGAGGATGGGACAGAGAACAGGATGAGAAGGAAATAAGGCAAGTCAAGGACAGGCCAGGACAGGCAAAGCAAGGTTAGGCTGCAGGACATGTTATAGCTTTATAGTTTCTAGCACATTCGTCTTCAGACTAGGAGTAAGGCCATAAGACCGTATGGATTAGGCCCAAGCAAAAACCCCAGCTACTTGAGACACTAAGACTAAGCCTAAAATACGCAGATCTCTCCATAAGGATGGTTTTTATACTGTGCTTCCACAATCTGCTGGCAGTACAAAAAAATAAGCTGCAGATCTCCTTAGGATGAGTCATGGTGCTTTGGTGCAGGGACCATGCATATCATGGGAATATTTCACCATTTCTGCTCTGGTTTTCAGAGTATGACACCAAAACACCCACCTGATGATATCCTTTCAAGAGCAAAGGCAGCAATTTGCAGAATTCCGCTTCTTTGGGGAACTGAGAAATTGCTGAGCTGCCACCAAGTCCTGCAGTGTCCCTGTCACCTGCAGAGTTACCACATACTCGCCACGGTAGCGGGCATTGTGACAAAGGTTCTATGTCAGCTGGGTGTGGCAGCCAGGCGCCCGCTAGGGGATGGGGAGCCTTTCAGCCCCGGGCCTGTCACTGCCTGCTGTCCCTGCTGTCACCAGCCAGGCCTCTGAAAATTGGTCAAACCATGCCCAGACTTGGGGCCAATTTGGCCCAAAGTCTTGAAAAGACAAGTCGGCAAGAAAGATATGGGACAGAGGGAGAAAGCGAAGGGAGCAGGAGAAAGGGAAGTAAGAATAAAAAGTAGTGTTGGGCTGCGGGATTGAGATGGAGGAATTGCCATTAAAGAGGCAGGAAGGAGGAGAGTGAGAGAAAAGGAAAGAAGAGACATGCAGCCAGACGAGGGGTTAGTGAGAGAGGATGGGACAGAGAACAGGATGAGAAGGAAATAAGGCAAGGCAAGGACAGGCAAGGACAGGCAAAGCAAGGCTAGGCTGCAGGACATGTTTTCCCTTTATAGTTTCTAGCACATTCGTCTTCAGACTAGGAGTAAGGCCATAAAACCGTAAGGATTAGGCCCAAGCAAAAACCCCAGCTACTTGAGACACTTAGACTAAGCCTAAAATACGCAGATCTCTCCATAAGGATGGTTTTTATACTGTGCTTCCACAGTCTGCTGGCAGTACAAAAAAATAAGCTGCAGATCTCCTTAGGCTGAGTCATGGTGCTTTGGTGCAGGGACCATGCATATCATGGGAATATTTCACCATTTCTGCTCTGGTTTTCAGAGTATGACACCAAAACACCCACCTGATGATATCCTTTCAAGAGCAAAGGCAGCAGTTTGCAGAATTCCGCTTCTTTGGGAAAGTGAGAAATTGCTGAGCTGACACCAAGTCCTGCAGTGTCCCTGTCACCTGCAGAGTCACCACATACTCGCCACGGTAGCGGGCATTGTGACAAAGGTTCTATGTCAGCTGGGTGTGGCAGCCAGGCGCCCCCTAGGGGATGGGGAGCCTGTCAGCCCCGGGCCTGTCACTGCCTGCTGCCCCTGCTGTCACCAGCCAGGCCTCTGAAAATTGGTCAAACCATGCCCAGACTTGGGGCCAATTTGGCCCAAAGTCTTGAAAAGACAAGTCGGGAAGAAAGATATGGGACAGAGGGAGAAAGCGAAGGGAGCAGGAGAAAGGGAAGGAAGAATAAAAAGTAGTGTTGGGCTGCGGGATTGAGATGGAGGAATTGCAGGAAAAGAGGCAGGAAGCAGGAGAGTGAGAGAAAAGGAAAGACGAGACATGCAGCCAGACGAGGGGTTAGTGAGAGAGGATGGGACAGAGAACAGGATGAGAAGGAAATAAGGCAAGGCAAGGACAGGCAAGGACAGGCAAAGCAAGGCTAAGCTGCAGGACATTTTTTCGCTTTATAGTTTCTAGGACATTCGTCTTCAGACTAGGAGTAAGGCCATAAGACCGTATGGATTAGGCCCAAGCAAAAACCCCAGCTACTTGAGACACTAAGACTAAGCCTAAAATACGCAGATCTCTCCATAAGGATGGTTTTTATACTGTGCTTCCACAATCTGCTGGCAGTACAAAAAAATAAGCTGCAGATCTCCTTAGGCTGAGTCACGGTGCTTTGTTGCAGGGACCATGCATATCATGGGAATATTTCACCATTTCTGCTCTGGTTTTCAGAGTATGACACCAAAACACCCACCTGATGATATCCTTTCAAGAGCAAAGGCAGCAATTTGCAGAATTCCGCTTCTTTGGGGAAGTGAGAAATTGCTGAGCTGCCACCAAGTCCTGCAGTGTCCCTGTCACCTGCAGAGTCACCACATACTCGCCACGGTAGCGGGCATTGTGACAAAGGTTCTATGTCAGCTGGGTGTGGCAGCCAGGCGCCCCCTAGGGGATGGGGAGCCTGTCAGCCCCGGGCCTGACACTGCCTGCTGTCCCTGCTGTCACCAGCCAGGCCTCTGAAAATTGGTCAAACCATGCCCAGACTTGGGGCCAATTTGGCCCAAAGTCTTGAAAAGGCAAGTCGGGAAGAAAGATATGGGACAGAGGGAGAAAGCGAAGGGAGCAGGAGAAAGGGAAGGAAGAATAAAAAGTAGTGTTGGGCTGCAGGATTGAGATGGAGGAATTGCCATTAAAGAGGCAGGAATGAGGAGAGTGAGAGAAAAGGAAAGAAGAGACATGCAGCCAGACGAGGGGTTAGTGAGAGAGGATGGGACAGAGAACAGGATGAGAAGGAAATAAGGCAAGGCAAGGACAGGCAAGGAGAGGCAAAGCAAGGCTAGGCTGCAGGACATGTTTTCCCTTTATAGTTTCTAGCACATTCGTCTTCAGACTAGGAGTAAGGCCATAAGACCGTATGCATTAGGCCCAAGCAAAAACCCCAGCTACTTGAGACACTTAGACTAAGCCTAAAATACGCAGATCTCTCCATAAGGATGGTTTTTATACTGTGCTTCCACAGTCTGCTGGCAGTACAAAAAAATAAGCTGCAGATCTCCTTAGGCTGAGTCATGGTGCTTTGGTGCAGGGACCATGCATATCATGGGAATATTTCACCATTTCTGCTCTGGTTTTCAGAGTATGACACCAAAACACCCACCTGATGATATCCTTTCAAGAGCAAAGGCAGCAGTTTGCAGAATTCCGCTTCTTTGGGAAAGTGAGAAATTGCTGAGCTGACACCAAGTCCTGCAGTGTCCCTGTCACCTGCAGAGTCACCACATACTCGCCACGGTAGCGGGCATTGTGACAAAGGTTCTATGTCAGCTGGGTGTGGCAGCCAGGCGCCCCCTAGGGGATGGGGAGCCTGTCAGCCCCGGGCCTGTCACTGCCTGCTGCCCCTGCTGTCACCAGCCAGGCCTCTGAAAATTGGTCAAACCATGCCCAGACTTGGGGCCAATTTGGCCCAAAGTCTTGAAAAGGCAAGTCGGGAAGAAAGATATGGGACAGAGGGAGAAAGCGAAGGGAGCAGGAGAAAGGGAAGGAAGAATAAAAAGTAGTGTTGGGCTGCAGGATTGAGATGGAGGAATTGCCATTAAAGAGGCAGGAAGGAGGAGAGTGAGAGAAAAGGAAAGAAGAGACATGCAGCCAGACGAGGGGTTAGTGAGAGAGGATGGGACAGAGAACAGGATGAGAAGGAAATAAGGCAAGGCAAGGACAGGCAAGGACAGGCAAAGCAAGGCTAGGCTGCAGGACATGTTTTCCCTTTATAGTTTCTAGCACATTCGTCTTCAGACTAGGAGTAAGGCCATAAAACCGTAAGGATTAGGCCCAAGCAAAAACCCCAGCTACTTGAGACACTTAGACTAAGCCTAAAATACGCAGATCTCTCCATAAGGATGGTTTTTATACTGTGCTTCCACAGTCTGCTGGCAGTACAAAAAAATAAGCTGCAGATCTCCTTAGGCTGAGTCATGGTGCTTTGGTGCAGGGACCATGCATATCATGGGAATATTTCACCATTTCTGCTCTGGTTTTCAGAGTATGACACCAAAACACCCACCTGATGATATCCTTTCAAGAGCAAAGGCAGCAATTTGCAGAATTCCGCTTCTTTGGGGAAGTGAGAAATTGCTGAGCTGACACCAAGTCCTGCAGTGTCCCTGTCACCTGCAGAGTCACCACATACTCGCCACGGCAGCGGGCATTGTGACAAAGGTTCTATGTCAGCTGGGTGTGGCAGCCAGGCGCCCCCTAGGGGATGGGGAGCCTGTCAGCCCCGGGCCTGTCACTGCCTGCTGTCCCTGCTGTCACCAGCCAGGCCTCTGAAAATTGGTCAAACCATGCCCAGACTTGGGGCCAATTTGGCCCAAAGTCGTGAAAAGGCAAGTCGGGAAGAAAGATATGGGACAGAGGGAGAAAGCGAAGGGAGCAGGAGAAAGGGAAGGAAGAATAAAAAGTAGTGTTGGGCTGCAGGAGTGAGATGGAGGAATTGCAAGAAAAGAGGCAGGAAGCAGGAGAGTGAGAGAAAAGGAAAGAAGAGACATGCAGCCAGACGAGGGGTTAGTGAGAGAGGATGGGACAGAGAACAGGATGAGAAGGAAATAAGGCAAGTCAAGGACAGGCCAGGACAGGCAAAGCAAGGTTAGGCTGCAGGACATGTTATAGCTTTATAGTTTCTAGCACATTCGTCTTCAGACTAGGAGTAAGGCCATAAGACCGTATGGATTAGGCCCAAGCAAAAACCCCAGCTACTTGAGACACTAAGACTAAGCCTAAAATACGCAGATCTCTCCATAAGGATGGTTTTTATACTGTGCTTCCACAATCTGCTGGCAGTACAAAAAAATAAGCTGCAGATCTCCTTAGGATGAGTCACGGTGCTTTGGTGCAGGGACCATGCATATCATGGGAATATTTCAGCATTTCTGCTCTGGTTTTCAGAGTATGACACCAAAACACCCACCTGATGATATCCTTTCAAGAGCAAAGGCAGCAATTTGCAGAATTCCGCTTCTTTGGGGAACTGAGAAATTGCTGAGCTGCCACCAAGTCCTGCAGTGTCCCTGTCACCTGCAGAGTTACCACATACTCGCCACGGTAGCGGGCATTGTGACAAAGGTTCTATGTCAGCTGGGTGTGGCAGCCAGGCGCCCGCTAGGGGATGGGGAGCCTTTCAGCCCCGGGCCTGTCACTGCCTGCTGTCCCTGCTGTCACCAGCCAGGCCTCTGAAAATTGGTCAAACCATGCCCAGACTTGGGGCCAATTTGGCCCAAAGTCTTGAAAAGACAAGTCGGCAAGAAAGATATGGGACAGAGGGAGAAAGCGAAGGGAGCAGGAGAAAGGGAAGGAAGAATAAAAAGTAGTGTTGGGCTGCGGGATTGAGATGGAGGAATTGCCATTAAAGAGGCAGGAAGGAGGAGAGTGAGAGAAAAGGAAAGAAGAGACATGCAGCCAGACGAGGGGTTAGTGAGAGAGGATGGGACAGAGAACAGGATGAGAAGGAAATAAGGCAAGGCAAGGACAGGCAAGGACAGGCAAAGCAAGGCTAGGCTGCAGGACATGTTTTCCCTTTATAGTTTCTAGCACATTCGTCTTCAGACTAGGAGTAAGGCCATAAAACCGTAAGGATTAGGCCCAAGCAAAAACCCCAGCTACTTGAGACACTTAGACTAAGCCTAAAATACGCAGATCTCTCCATAAGGATGGTTTTTATACTGTGCTTCCACAGTCTGCTGGCAGTACAAAAAAATAAGCTGCAGATCTCCTTAGGCTGAGTCATGGTGCTTTGGTGCAGGGACCATGCATATCATGGGAATATTTCACCATTTCTGCTCTGGTTTTCAGAGTATGACACCAAAACACCCACCTGATGATATCCTTTCAAGAGCAAAGGCAGCAGTTTGCAGAATTCCGCTTCTTTGGGAAAGTGAGAAATTGCTGAGCTGACACCAAGTCCTGCAGTGTCCCTGTCACCTGCAGAGTTACCACATACTCGCCACGGTAGCGGGCATTGTGACAAAGGTTCTATGTCAGCTGGGTGTGGCAGCCAGGCGCCCCCTAGGGGATGGGGAGCCTGTCAGCCCCGGGCCTGTCACTGCCTGCTGCCCCTGCTCTCACCAGCCAGGCCTCTGAAAATTGGTCAAACCATGCCCAGACTTGGGGCCAATTTGGCCCAAAGTCTTGAAAAGACAAGTCGGGAAGAAAGATATGGGACAGAGGGAGAAAGCGAAGGGAGCAGGAGAAAGGGAAGGAAGAATAAAAAGTAGTGTTGGGCTGCGGGATTGAGATGGAGGAATTGCAGGAAAAGAGGCAGGAAGCAGGAGAGTGAGAGAAAAGGAAAGACGAGACATGCAGCCAGACGAGGGGTTAGTGAGAGAGGATGGGACAGAGAACAGGATGAGAAGGAAATAAGGCAAGGCAAGGACAGGCAAGGACAGGCAAAGCAAGGCTAAGCTGCAGGACATTTTTTCGCTTTATAGTTTCTAGGACATTCGTCTTCAGACTAGGAGTAAGGCCATAAGACCGTATGGATTAGGCCCAAGCAAAAACCCCAGCTACTTGAGACACTTAGACTAAGCCTAAAATACGCAGATCTCTCCATAAGGATGGTTTTTATACTGTGCTTCCACAATCTGCTGGCAGTACAAAAAAATAAGCTGCAGATCTCCTTAGGCTGAGTCACGGTGCTTTGTTGCAGGGACCATGCATATCATGGGAATATTTCACCATTTCTGCTCTGGTTTTCAGAGTATGACACCAAAACACCCACCTGATGATATCCTTTCAAGAGCAAAGGCAGCAATTTGCAGAATTCCGCTTCTTTGGGGAAGTGAGAAATTGCTGAGCTGCCACCAAGTCCTGCAGTGTCCCTGTCACCTGCAGAGTCACCACATACTCGCCACGGTAGCGGGCATTGTGACAAAGGTTCTATGTCAGCTGGGTGTGGCAGCCAGGCGCCCCCTAGGGGATGGGGAGCCTGTCAGCCCCGGGCCTGACACTGCCTGCTGTCCCTGCTGTCACCAGCCAGGCCTCTGAAAATTGGTCAAACCATGCCCAGACTTGGGGCCAATTTGGCCCAAAGTCTTGAAAAGACAAGTCGGGAAGAAAGATATGGGACAGAGGGAGAAAGCGAAGGGAGCAGGAGAAAGGGAAGGAAGAATAAAAAGTAGTGTTGGGCTGCGGGATTGAGATGGAGGAATTGCAGGAAAAGAGGCAGGAAGCAGGAGAGTGAGAGAAAAGGAAAGACGAGACATGCAGCCAGACGAGGGGTTAGTGAGAGAGGATGGGACAGAGAACAGGATGAAAAGGAAATAAGGCAAGGCAAGGACAGGCAAGGACAAGCAAAGCAAGGCTAGGCTGCAGGACATTTTTTGGCTTTATAGTTTCTAACACATTCGTCTTCAGACTAGGAGTAAGGCCATAAGACCGTATGGATTAGGCCCAAGCAAAAACCCCAGCTACTTGAGACAGTAAGACTAAGCCTAAAATACGCAGATCTCTCCATAAGGATGGTTTTTATACTGTGCTTCCACAATCTGCTGGCAGTACAAAAAAATAAGCTGCAGATCTCCTTAGGCTGAGTCACAGTGCTTTGGTGCAGGGACCATGCATATCATGGGAATATTTCACCATTTCTGCTCTGGTTTTCAGAGTATGACACCAAAACACCCACCTGATGATATCCTTTCAAGAGCAAAGGCAGCAATTTGCAGAATTCCGCTTCTTTGGGGAACTGAGAAATTGCTGAGCTGCCACCAAGTCCTGCAGTGTCCCTGTCACCTGCAGAGTCACCACATACTCGCCACGGTAGCGGGCATTGTGACAAAGGTTCTATGTCAGCTGGGTGTGGCAGCCAGGCGCCCCCTAGGGGATGGGGAGCCTGTCAGCCCCGGGCCTGTCACTGCCTGCTGTCCCTGCTGTCACCAGCCAGGCCTCTGAAAATTGGTCAAACCATGCCCAGACTTGGGGCCAATTTGGCCCAAAGTCTTGAAAAGGCAAGTCGGGAAGAAAGATATGGGACAGAGGGAGAAAGCGAAGGGAGCAGGAGAAAGGGAAGGAAGAATAAAAAGTAGTGTTGGGCTGCAGGATTGAGATGGAGGAATTGCCATTAAAGAGGCAGGAAGGAGGAGAGTGAGAGAAAAGGAAAGAAGAGACATGCAGCCAGACGAGGGGTTAGTGAGAGAGGATGGGACAGAGAACAGGATGAGAAGGAAATAAGGCAAGGCAAGGACAGGCAAGGACAGGCAAAGCAAGGCTAGGCTGCAGGACATGTTTTCCCTTTATAGTTTCTAGCACATTCGTCTTCAGACTAGGAGTAAGGCCATAAAACCGTAAGGATTAGGCCCAAGCAAAAACCCCAGCTACTTGAGACACTTAGACTAAGCCTAAAATACGCAGATCTCTCCATAAGGATGGTTTTTATACTGTGCTTCAACAGTCTGCTGGCAGTACAAAAAAATAAGCTGCAGATCTCCTTAGGCTGAGTCATGGTGCTTTGGTGCAGGGACCATGCATATCATGGGAATATTTCACCATTTCTGCTCTGGTTTTCAGAGTATGACACCAAAACACCCACCTGATGATATCCTTTCAAGAGCAAAGGCAGCAATTTGCAGAATTCCGCTTCTTTGGGGAAGTGTGAAATTGCTGAGCTGACACCAAGTCCTGCAGTGTCCCTGTCACCTGCAGAGTCACCACATACTCGCCACGGCAGCGGGCATTGTGACAAAGGTTCTATGTCAGCTGGGTGTGGCAGCCAGGCGCCCCCTAGGGGATGGGGAGCCTGTCAGCCCCGGGCCTGTCACTGCCTGCTGTCCCTGCTGTCACCAGCCAGGCCTCTGAAAATTGGTCAAACCATGCCCAGACTTGGGGCCAATTTGGCCCAAAGTCGTGAAAAGGCAAGTCGGGAAGAAAGATATGGGACAGAGGGAGAAAGCGAAGGGAGCAGGAGAAAGGGAAGGAAGAATAAAAAGTAGTGTCGGGCTGCAGGAGTGAGATGGAGGAATTGCAAGAAAAGAGGCAGGAAGCAGGAGAGTGAGAGAAAAGGAAAGACGAGACATGCAGCCAGACAAGGGGTTAGTGAGAGAGGATGGGACAGAGAACAGGATGAGAAGGAAATAAGGCAAGTCAAGGACAGGCCAGGACAGGCAAAGCAAGGTTAGGCTGCAGGACATGTTATAGCTTTATAGTTTCTAGCACATTCGTCTTCAGACTAGGAGTAAGGCCATAAGACCGTATGGATTAGGCCCAAGCAAAAACCCCAGCTACTTGAGACACTAAGACTAAGCCTAAAATACGCAGATCTCTCCATAAGGATGGTTTTTATACTGTGCTTCCACAATCTGCTGGCAGTACAAAAAAATAAGCTGCAGATCTCCTTAGGATGAGTCATGGTGCTTTGGTGCAGGGACCATGCATATCATGGGAATATTTCAGCATTTCTGCTCTGGTTTTCAGAGTATGACACCAAAACACCCACCTGATGATATCCTTTCAAGAGCAAAGGCAGCAATTTGCAGAATTCCGCTTCTTTGGGGAACTGAGAAATTGCTGAGCTGCCACCAAGTCCTGCAGTGTCCCTGTCACCTGCAGAGTTACCACATACTCGCCACGGTAGCGGGCATTGTGACAAAGGTTCTATGTCAGCTGGGTGTGGCAGCCAGGCGCCCGCTAGGGGATGGGGAGCCTTTCAGCCCCGGGCCTGTCACTGCCTGCTGTCCCTGCTGTCACCAGCCAGGCCTCTGAAAATTGGTCAAACCATGCCCAGACTTGGGGCCAATTTGGCCCAAAGTCTTGAAAAGACAAGTCGGCAAGAAAGATATGGGACAGAGGGAGAAAGCGAAGGGAGCAGGAGAAAGGGAAGGAAGAATAAAAAGTAGTGTTGGGCTGCGGGATTGAGATGGAGGAATTGCCATTAAAGAGGCAGGAAGGAGGAGAGTGAGAGAAAAGGAAAGAAGAGACATGCAGCCAGACGAGGGGTTAGTGAGAGAGGATGGGACAGAGAACAGGATGAGAAGGAAATAAGGCAAGGCAAGGACAGGCAAGGACAGGCAAAGCAAGGCTAGGCTGCAGGACATGTTTTCCCTTTATAGTTTCTAGCACATTCGTCTTCAGACTAGGAGTAAGGCCATAAAACCGTAAGGATTAGGCCCAAGCAAAAACCCCAGCTACTTGAGACACTTAGACTAAGCCTAAAATACGCAGATCTCTCCATAAGGATGGTTTTTATACTGTGCTTCCACAGTCTGCTGGCAGTACAAAAAAATAAGCTGCAGATCTCCTTAGGCTGAGTCATGGTGCTTTGGTGCAGGGACCATGCATATCATGGGAATATTTCACCATTTCTGCTCTGGTTTTCAGAGTATGACACCAAAACACCCACCTGATGATATCCTTTCAAGAGCAAAGGCAGCAGTTTGCAGAATTCCGCTTCTTTGGGAAAGTGAGAAATTGCTGAGCTGACACCAAGTCCTGCAGTGTCCCTGTCACCTGCAGAGTTACCACATACTCGCCACGGTAGCGGGCATTGTGACAAAGGTTCTATGTCAGCTGGGTGTGGCAGCCAGGCGCCCCCTAGGGGATGGGGAGCCTGTCAGCCCCGGGCCTGTCACTGCCTGCTGCCCCTGCTCTCACCAGCCAGGCCTCTGAAAATTGGTCAAACCATGCCCAGACTTGGGGCCAATTTGGCCCAAAGTCTTGAAAAGACAAGTCGGGAAGAAAGATATGGGACAGAGGGAGAAAGCGAAGGGAGCAGGAGAAAGGGAAGGAAGAATAAAAAGTAGTGTTGGGCTGCGGGATTGAGATGGAGGAATTGCAGGAAAAGAGGCAGGAAGCAGGAGAGTGAGAGAAAAGGAAAGACGAGACATGCAGCCAGACGAGGGGTTAGTGAGAGAGGATGGGACAGAGAACAGGATGAGAAGGAAATAAGGCAAGGCAAGGACAGGCAAGGACAGGCAAAGCAAGGCTAAGCTGCAGGACATTTTTTCGCTTTATAGTTTCTAGGACATTCGTCTTCAGACTAGGAGTAAGGCCATAAGACCGTATGGATTAGGCCCAAGCAAAAACCCCAGCTACTTGAGACACTAAGACTAAGCCTAAAATATGCAGATCTCTCCATAAGGATGGTTTTTATACTGTGCTTCCACAATCTGCTGGCAGTACAAAAAAATAAGCTACAGATCTCCTTAGGCTGAGTCGCGGTGCTTTGTTGCAGGGACCATGCATATCATGGGAATATTTCACCATTTCTGCTCTGGTTTTCAGAGTATGACACCAAAACACCCACCTGATGATATCCTTTCAAGAGCAAAGGCAGCAATTTGCAGAATTCCGCTTCTTTGGGGAAGTGAGAAATTGCTGAGCTGCCACCAAGTCCTGCAGTGTCCCTGTCACCTGCAGAGTCACCACATACTCGCCACGGTAGCGGGCATTGTGACAAAGGTTCTATGTCAGCTGGGTGTGGCAGCCAGGCGCCCCCTAGGGGATGGGGAGCCTGTCAGCCCCGGGCCTGACACTGCCTGCTGTCCCTGCTGTCACCAGCCAGGCCTCTGAAAATTGGTCAAACCATGCCCAGACTTGGGGCCAATTTGGCCCAAAGTCTTGAAAAGGCAAGTCGGGAAGAAAGATATGGGACAGAGGGAGAAAGCGAAGGGAGCAGGAGAAAGGGAAGGAAGAATAAAAAGTAGTGTTGGGCTGCAGGATTGAGATGGAGGAATTGCCATTAAAGAGGCAGGAAGGAGGAGAGTGAGAGAAAAGGAAAGAAGAGACATGCAGCCAGACGAGGGGTTAGTGAGAGAGGATGGGACAGAGAACAGGATGAGAAGGAAATAAGGCAAGGCAAGGACAGGCAAGGACAGGCAAAGCAAGGCTAGGCTGCAGGACATGTTTTCCCTTTATAGTTTCTAGCACATTCGTCTTCAGACTAGGAGTAAGGCCATAAGACCGTATGGATTAGGCCCAAGCAAAAACCCCAGCTACTTGAGACACTTAGACTAAGCCTAAAATACGCAGATCTCTCCATAAGGATGGTTTTTATACTGTGCTTCCACAGTCTGCTGGCAGTACAAAAAAATAAGCTGCAGATCTCCTTAGGCTGAGTCATGGTGCTTTGTTGCAGGGACCATGCATATCATGGGAATATTTCACCATTTCTGCTCTGGTTTTCAGAGTATGACACCAAAACACCCACCTGATGATATCCTTTCAAGATCAAAGGCAGCAGTTTGCAGAATTCCGCTTCTTTGGGAAAGTGAGAAATTGCTGAGCTGCCACCAAGTCCTGCAGTGTCCCTGTCACCTACAGAGTCACCACATACTCGCCACGGTAGCGGGCATTGTGACAAAGGTTCTATGTCAGCTGGGTGTGGCAGCCAGGCGCCCCCTAGGGGATGGGGAGCCTGTCAGCCCCGGGCCTGTCACTGCCTGCTGTCCCTGCTGTCACCAGCCAGGCCTCTGAAAATTGGTCAAACCATGCCCAGACTTGGGGCCAATTTGGCCCAAAGTCTTGAAAAGGCAAGTCGGGAAGAAAGATATGGGACAGAGGGAGAAAGCGAAGGGAGCAGGAGAAAGGGAAGGAAGAATAAAAAGTAGTGTTGGGCTGCAGGATTGAGATGGAGGAATTGCCATTAAAGAGGCAGGAAGGAGGAGAGTGAGAGAAAAGGAAAGAAGAGACATGCAGCCAGACGAGGGGTTAGTGAGAGAGGATGGGACAGAGAACAGGATGAGAAGGAAATAAGGCAAGGCAAGGACAGGCAAGGACAGGCAAAGCAAGGCTAGGCTGCAGGACATGTTTTCCCTTTATAGTTTCTAGCACATTCGTCTTCAGACTAGGAGTAAGGCCATAAAACCGTAAGGATTAGGCCCAAGCAAAAACCCCAGCTACTTGAGACACTTAGACTAAGCCTAAAATACGCAGATCTCTCCATAAGGATGGTTTTTATACTGTGCTTCCACAGTCTGCTGGCAGTACAAAAAAATAAGCTGCAGATCTCCTTAGGCTGAGTCATGGTGCTTTGGTGCAGGGACCATGCATATCATGGGAATATTTCACCATTTCTGCTCTGGTTTTCAGAGTATGACACCAAAACACCCACCTGATGATATCCTTTCAAGAGCAAAGGCAGCAATTTGCAGAATTCCGCTTCTTTGGGGAAGTGTGAAATTGCTGAGCTGACACCAAGTCCTGCAGTGTCCCTGTCACCTGCAGAGTCACCACATACTCGCCACGGCAGCGGGCATTGTGACAAAGGTTCTATGTCAGCTGGGTGTGGCAGCCAGGCGCCCCCTAGGGGATGGGGAGCCTGTCAGCCCCGGGCCTGTCACTGCCTGCTGTCCCTGCTGTCACCAGCCAGGCCTCTGAAAATTGGTCAAACCATGCCCAGACTTGGGGCCAATTTGGCCCAAAGTCGTGAAAAGGCAAGTCGGGAAGAAAGATATGGGACAGAGGGAGAAAGCGAAGGGAGCAGGAGAAAGGGAAGGAAGAATAAAAAGTAGTGTCGGGCTGCAGGAGTGAGATGGAGGAATTGCAAGAAAAGAGGCAGGAAGCAGGAGAGTGAGAGAAAAGGAAAGACGAGACATGCAGCCAGACAAGGGGTTAGTGAGAGAGGATGGGACAGAGAACAGGATGAGAAGGAAATAAGGCAAGTCAAGGACAGGCCAGGACAGGCAAAGCAAGGTTAGGCTGCAGGACATGTTATAGCTTTATAGTTTCTAGCACATTCGTCTTCAGACTAGGAGTAAGGCCATAAGACCGTATGGATTAGGCCCAAGCAAAAACCCCAGCTACTTGAGACACTAAGACTAAGCCTAAAATACGCAGATCTCTCCATAAGGATGGTTTTTATACTGTGCTTCCACAGTCTGCTGGCAGTACAAAAAAATAAGCTGCAGATCTCCTTAGGCTGAGTCATGGTGCTTTGGTGCAGGGACCATGCATATCATGGGAATATTTCACCATTTCTGCTCTGGTTTTCAGAGTATGACACCAAAACACCCACCTGATGATATCCTTTCAAGAGCAAAGGCAGCAGTTTGCAGAATTCCGCTTCTTTGGGAAAGTGAGAAATTGCTGAGCTGACACCAAGTCCTGCAGTGTCCCTGTCACCTGCAGAGTCACCACATACTCGCCACGGTAGCGGGCATTGTGACAAAGGTTCTATGTCAGCTGGGTGTGGCAGCCAGGCGACCCCTAGGGGATGGGGAGCCTGTCAGCCCCGGGCCTGTCACTGCCTGCTGCCCCTGCTGTCACCAGCCAGGCCTCTGAAAATTGGTCAAACCATGCCCAGACTTGGGGCCAATTTGGCCCAAAGTCTTGAAAAGACAAGCCAGGAGGAAAGATATGGGACAGAGGGAGAAAGCGAAGGGAGCAGGAGAAAGGGAAGGAAGAATAAAAAGTAGTGTTGGGCTGCGGGATTGAGATGGAGGAATTGCAGGAAAAGAGGCAGGAAGCAGGAGAGTGAGAGAAAAGGAAAGACGAGACATGCAGCCAGACGAGGGGTTAGTGAGAGAGGATGGGACAGAGAACAGGATGAGAAGGAAATAAGGCAAGGCAAGGACAGGCAAGGACAGGCAAAGCAAGGCTAAGCTGCAGGACATTTTTTCGCTTTATAGTTTCTAGCACATTCGTCTTCAGACTAGGAGTAAGGCCATAAGACCGTATGGATTAGGCCCAAGCAAAAACCCCAGCTACTTGAGACACTAAGACTAAGCCTAAAATACGCAGATCTCTCCATAAGGATGGTTTTTATACTGTGCTTCCACAATCTGCTGGCAGTACAAAAAAATAAGCTGCAGATCTCCTTAGGCTGAGTCACGGTGCTTTGGTGCAGGGACCATGCATATCATGGGAATATTTCACCATTTCTGCTCTGGTTTTCAGAGTATGACACCAAAACACCCACCTGATGATATCCTTTCAAGAGCAAAGGCAGCAATTTGCAGAATTCCGCTTCTTTGGGAAAGTGAGAAATTGCTGAGCTGCCACCAAGTCCTGCAGTGTCCCTGTCACCTGCAGAGTCACCACATACTCACCACGGTAGCGGGCATTGTGACAAAGGTTCTATGTCAGCTGGGTGTGGCAGCCAGGCGCCCCCTAGGGGATGGGGAGCCTGTCAGCCCCGGGCCTGTCACTGTCTGCTGTCCCTGCTGTCACCAGCCAGGCCTCTGAAAATTGGTCAAACCATGCCCAGACTTGGGGCCAATTTGGCCCAAAGTCTTGAAAAGGCAAGTCGGGAAGAAAGATATGGGACAGAGGGAGAAAGCGAAGGGAGCAGGAGAAAGGGAAGGAAGAATAAAAAGTAGTGTTGGGCTGCAGGATTGAGATGGAGGAATTGCCATTAAAGAGGCAGGAAGGAGGAGAGTGAGAGAAAAGGAAAGAAGAGACATGCAGCCAGACGAGGGGTTAGTGAGAGAGGATGGGACAGAGAACAGGATGAGAAGGAAATAAGGCAAGGCAAGGACAGGCAAGGACAGGCAAAGCAAGGCTAGGCTGCAGGACATGTTTTCCCTTTATAGTTTCTAGCACATTCGTCTTCAGACTAGGAGTAAGGCCATAAGACCGTATGGATTAGGCCCAAGCAAAAACCCCAGCTACTTGAGACACTTAGACTAAGCCTAAAATACGCAGATCTCTCCATAAGGATGGTTTTTATACTGTGCTTCCACAGTCTGCTGGCAGTACAAAAAAATAAGCTGCAGATCTCCTTAGGCTGAGTCATGGTGCTTTGGTGCAGGGACCATGCATATCATGGGAATATTTCACCATTTCTGCTCTGGTTTTCAGAGTATGACACCAAAACACCCACCTGATGATATCCTTTCAAGAGCAAAGGCAGCAATTTGCAGAATTCCTCTTCTTTGGGGAAGTGAGAAATTGCTGAGCTGCCACCAAGTCCTGCAGTGTCCCTGTCACCTGCAGAGTCACCACATACTCGCCACGGTAGCGAGGCATTGTGACAAAGGTCATATGTCAGCTGGGTGTGGCAGCCAGGCGCCCCCTAGGGGATGGGGAGCCTGTCAGCCCCGGGCCTGTCACTGCCTGCTGTCCCTGCTGTCACCAGCCAGGCCTCTGAAAATTGGTCAAACCATGCCCAGACTTGGGGCCAATTTGGCCCAAAGTCTTGAAAAGACAAGTCGGGAAGAAAGATATGGGACAGAGGGAGAAAGCGAAGGGAGCAGGAGAAAGGGAAGGAAGAATAAAAAGTAGTGTTGGGCTTCAGGAGTGAGATGGAGGAATTGCAGGAAAAGAGGCAGGAAGGAGGAGAGTGAGAGAAAAGGAAAGTAGAGACATGCAGCCAGACGAGGGGTTAGTGAGGGAGGATGGGACAGAGAACAGGATGAGAAGGAAATAAGGCAAGGCAAGGACAGGCAAGGACAGGCAAAGCAAGGCTAAGCTGCAGGACATTTTTTCGCTTTATAGTTTCTAGCACATTCGTCTTCAGACTAGGAGTAAGGCCATAAGACCGTATGGATTAGGCCCAAGCAAAATCCCCAGCTACTTGAGACACTAAGACTAAGCCTAAAATACGCAGATCTCTCCATAAGGATGGTTTTTATACTGTGCTTCCACAATCTGCTGGCAGTACAAAAAAATAAGCTGCAGATCTCCTTAGGCTGAGTCATGGTGATTTGGTGCAGGGACCATGCATATCATGGGAATATTTCACCATTTCTGCTCTGGTTTTCAGAGTATGACACCAAAACACCCACCTGATGATATCCTTTCAAGAGCAAAGGCAGCAATTTGCAGAATTCCGCTTCTTTGGTATAGTGAGAAATTGCTGAGCTGCCACCAAGTCCTGCAGTGTCCCTGTCACCTGCAGAGTCACCACATACTCGCCACGGTAGCGGGCATTGTGACAAAGGTTCTATGTCAGCTGGGTGTGGCAGCCAGGCGCCCCTTAGGGGATGGGGAGCCTGTCAGCCCCGGGCCTGTCACTGCCTGCTGTCCCTGCTGTCACCAGCCAGGCCTCTGAATATTGGTCAAACCATGCCCAGACTTGGGGCCAATTTGCCCCAAAGTCTTGAAAAGACAAGTCAGGAAGAAAGATATGGGACAGAGGGAGAAAGCGAAGGGAGCAGGAGAAAGGGAAAGAAGAATAAAAAGTAGTGTTGAGCTGCAGGATTGAGATGGAGGAATTGCCATTAAAGAGGCAGGAAGGAGGAGAGTGAGAGAAAAGGAAAGAAGAGACATGCAGCCAGACAAGGGGTTAGTGAGAGAGGATGGGACAGAGAACAGGATGAGAAGGAAATAAGGCAAGGCAAGGACAGGCAAGGACAGGCAAAGCAAGGCTAGGCTGCAGGACATGTTTTCCCTTTATAGTTTCTAGCACATTCGTCTTCAGACTAGGAGTAAGGCCATAAGACCGTATGGATTAGGCCCAAGCAAAAACCCCACCTACTTGACACACTAAGACTAAGCCTAAAATACGCAGATCTCTCCATAAGGATGGTTTTTATACTGTGCTTCCACAATCTGCTGGCAGTACAAAAAAATAAGCTGCAGATCTCCTTAGGCTGAGTCATGGTGCTTTGGTGCAGGGACCATGCATATCATGGGAATAGTTCACCATTTCTGCTCTGGTTTTCAGAGTATGACACCAAAACACCCACCTGATGATATCCTTTCAAGAGCAAAGGCAGCAATTTGCAGAATTCCGCTTCTTTGGGGAACTGAGAAATTGCTGAGCTGCCACCAAGTCCTGCAGTGTCCCTGTCACCTGCAGAGTCACCACATACTCGCCACGGTAGCGGGCATTGTGACAAAGGTTCTATGTCAGCTGGGTGTGGCAGCCAGGCGCCCCCTAGGGGATGGGGAGCCTGTCAGCCCCGGGCCTGTCACTGTCTGCTGTCCCTGCTGTCACCAGCCAGGCCTCTGAATATTGGTCAAACCATGCCCAGACTTGGGGCCAATTTGGCCCAAAGTCTGGAAAAGACAAGTCGGGAAGAAAGATATGGGACAGAGGGAGAAAGCGAAGGGAGCAGGAGAAAGGGAAGGAAGAATAAAAAGTAGTGTTGGGCTGCAGGAGTGAGATGGAGGAATTGCAGGAAAAGAGGCAGGAAGCAGGAGAGTGAGAGAAAAGGAAAGTAGAGACATGCAGCCAGACGAGGGGTTAGTGAGGGAGGATGGGACAGAGAACAGGATGAGAAGGAAATAAGGCAAGGCAAGGACAGGCAAGGACAGGCAAAGCAAGGCTAGGCTGCAGGACATGCTATAGCTTTATAGTTCCTAGCACATTCGTCTTCAGACTAGGAGTAAGGCCTTAAGACCGTATGCATTAGGCCCAAGCAAAAACCCCAGCTACTTGAGACACTAAGACTAAGCCTAAAATACGCAGATCTCTCCATAAGGATGGTTTTTATACTGTACTTCCACAATCCGCTGGCAGTACAAAAAAATAAGCTGCAGATCTCCTTAGGCTGAGTCATGGTGCTTTGGTGCAGGGACCATGCATATCATGGGAATAGTTCACCATTTCTGCTCTGGTTTTCAGAGTATGACACCAAAACACCACCTGATGATATCCTTTCAAGAGCAAAGGCAGCAATTTGCAGAATTCCGCTTCTTTGGGGAAGTGAGAAATTGCTGAGCTGCCACCAAGTCCTGCAGTGTCCCTGTCACCTGCAGAGTCACCACATACTCGCCACGGTAGCGGGCATTGTGACAAAGGTTCTATGTCAGCTGGGTGTGGCAGCCAGGCGCCCCCTAGGGGATGGGGAGCCTTTCAGCCCCAGGCCTGTCACTGCCTGCTGCCCCTGCTATCACCAGCCAGGCCTCTGAATATTGGTCAAACCATGCCCAGACTTGGGGCCAATTTGGCCCAAAGTCTTGAAAAGACAAGTCGGGAAGAAAGATATGGGACAGAGGGAGAAAGCGAAGGGAGCAGGAGAAAGGGAAGGAAGAATAAAAAGTAGTGTTGGGCTTCAGGAGTGAGATGGAGGAATTGCAGGAAAAGAGGCAGGAAGCAGGAGAGTGAGAGAAAAGGAAAGTAGAGACATGCAGCCAGACGAGGGGTTAGTGAGGGAGGATGGGACAGAGAACAGGATGAGAAGGAAATAAGGCAAGGCAAGGACAGGCAAGGACAGGCAAAGCAAGGCTAGGCTGCAGGACATGCTATAGCTTTATAGTTCCTAGCACATTCGTCTTCAGACTAGGAGTAAGGCCATAAGACCGTATGCATTAGGCCCAAGCAAAAACCCCAGCTACTTGAGACACTAAGACTAAGCCTAAAATACGCAGATCTCTCCATAAGGATGGTTTTTATACTGTACTTCCACAATCCGCTGGCAGTACAAAAAAATAAGCTGCAGATCTCCTTAGGCTGAGTCATGGTGCTTTGGTGCAGGGACCATGCATATCATGGGAATAGTTCACCATTTCTGCTCTGGTTTTCAGAGTATGACACCAAAACACCACCTGATGATATCCTTTCAAGAGCAAAGGCAGCAATTTGCAGAATTCCGCTTCTTTGGGGAAGTGAGAAATTGCTGAGCTGCCACCAAGTCCTGCAGTGTCCCTGTCACCTGCAGAGTCACCACATACTCGCCACGGTAGCGGGCATTGTGACAAAGGTTCTATGTCAGCTGGGTGTGGCAGCCAGGCGCCCCCTAGGGGATGGGGAGCCTGTCAGCCCCAGGCCTGTCACTGCCTGCTGCCCCTGCTATCACCAGCCAGGCCTCTGAATATTGGTCAAACCATGCCCAGACTTGGGGCCAATTTGGCCCAAAGTCTTGAAAAGACAAGTCGGGAAGAAAGATATGGGACAGAGGGAGAAAGCGAAGGGAGCAGGAGAAAGGGAAGGAAGAATAAAAAGTAGTGTTGGGCTTCAGGAGTGAGATGGAGGAATTGCAGGAAAAGAGGCAGGAAGCAGGAGAGTGAGAGAAAAGGAAAGTAGAGACATGCAGCCAGACGAGGGATTAGTGAGGGAGGATGGGACAGAGAACAGGATGAGAAGGAAATAAGGCAAGGCAAGGACAGGCAAGGACAGGCAAAGCAAGGCTAGGCTGCAGGACATGTTATAGCTTTATAGTTTCTA
The DNA here is from genome assembly GCF_036013475.1 of Columba livia. Lineage (NCBI taxonomy): Eukaryota > Metazoa > Chordata > Aves > Columbiformes > Columbidae > Columba > Columba livia. Next base: position 605,593 of record NW_027043009.1, on the reverse strand, counting down.
GCACATTCGTCTTCAGACTAGGAGTAAGGCCATAAGACCGTATGGATTAGGCCCAAGCAAAAACCCCAGCTACTTGAGACACTAAGACTAAGCCTAAAATATGCAGATCTCTCCATAAGGATGGTTTTTATACTGTGGTTCCACAATCTGCTGGCAGTACAAAAAAATAAGCTGCAGATCTCCTTAGGCTGAGTCATGGTGCTTTGGTGCAGGGACCATGCATATCATGGGAATATTTCACCATTTCTGCTCTGGTTTTCAGAGTATGACACCAAAACACCCACCTGATGATATCCTTTCAAGAGTAAAGGCAGCAATTTGCAGAATTCCGCTTCTTTGGGGAAGTGAGAAATTGCTGAGCTGCCACCAAGTCCTGCAGTGTCCCTGTCACCTGCAGAGTGACCACATACTTGCCACGGTAGCGGGCATTGTGACAAAGGTTCTATGTCAGCTGGATGTGGCAGCCAGGCGCCCCCTAGGGGATGGGGAGCCTTTCAGCCCCGGGCCTGTCACTGCCTGCTGCCCCTGCTGTCACCAGCCAGGCCTCTGAAAATTGGTCAAACCATGCCCAGACTTGGGGCCAATTTGGCCCAAAGTCTTGAAAAGACAAGTCGGGAAGAAAGATATGGGACAGAGGGAGAAAGCGAAGGGAGCAGGAGAAAGGGAAGGAAGAATAAAAAGTAGTGTTGGGCTGCGGGATTGAGATGGAGGAATTGCAGGAAAAGAGGCAGGAAGCAGGAGAGTGAGAGAAAAGGAAAGTAGAGACATGCAGCCAGACGAGGGATTAGTGAGGGACGATGGGACAGAGAACAGGATGAGAAGGAAATAAGGCAAGGCAAGGACAGGCAAGGACAGGCAAAGCAAGGCTAGGCTGCAGGACATGTTATAGCTTTATGGTTTCTAGCACATTCGTCTTCAGACTAGGAGTAAGGCCATAAGACCGTATGGATTAGGCCCAAGCAAAAACCCCAGCTACTTGAGACACTTAGACTAAGCCTAAAATACGCAGATCTCTCCATAAGGATGGTTTTTATACTGTGCTTCCACAATCTGCTGGCAGTACAAAAATATAAGCTGCAGATCTCCTTAGGCTGAGTCATGGTGCTTTGTTACAGGGACCATGCATATCATGGGAATATTTCACCATTTCTGCTCTGGTTTTCAGAGTATGACACCAAAACACCCACCTGATGATATCCTTTCAAGAGCAAAGGCAGCAATTTGCAGAATTCCGCTTCTTTGGGGAAGTGAGAAATTGCTGAGCTGCTACCAAGTCCTGCAGTGTCCCTGTCACCTGCAGAGTCACCACATACTCGCCACGGTAGCGGGCATTGTGACAAAGGTTCTATGTCAGCTGGGTGTGGCAGCCAGGCGCCCCCTAGGGGATGGGGAGCCTTTCAGCCCCGGGCCTGTCACTGCCTGCTGCCCCTGCTGTCACCAGCCAGGCCTCTGAAAATTGGTCAAACCATGCCCAGACTTGGGGCCAATTTGGCCCAAAGTCTTGAAAAGAAAAGTCGGGAAGGAAGATATGGGACAGAGGGAGAAAGCGAAGGGAGCAGGAGAAAGGGAAGGAAGAATAAAAAGTAGTGTTGTGCTTCAGGAGTGAGATGGAGGAATTGCAGGAAAAGAGGCAGGAAGCAGGAGAGTGAGAGAAAAGGAAAGTAGAGACATGAAGCCAGACGAGGGGTTAGTGAGGGAGGATGGGACAGAGAACAGGATGAGAAGGAAATAAGGCAAGGCAAGGACAGGCAAGGACAGGCAAAGCAAGGCTAGGCTGCAGGACATGTTATAGCTTTATAGTTTCTAGCACATTCGTCTTCAGACTAGGAGTAAGGCCATAAGACCGTATGGATTAGGCCCAAGCAAAAACCCCAGCTACTTGAGACACTAAGACTAAGCCTAAAATACGCAGATCTCTCCATAAGGATGGTTTTTATACTGTGCTTCCACAATCTGCTGGCAGTACAAAAAAATAAGCTGCAGATCTCCTTAAGCTGAGTCATGGTGCTTTGGTGCAGGGACCATGCATATCATGGGAATATTTCACCATTTCTGCTCTGGTTTTCAGAGAATGACACCAAAACACCACCTGATGATATCCTTTCAAGAGCAAAGGCAGCAATTTGCAGAATTCCGCTTCTTTGGGGAAGTGAGAAATTGCTGAGCTGACACCAAGTCCTGCAGTGTCCCTGTCACCTGCAGAGTCACCACATACTCGCCACGGTAGCGGGCATTGTGACAAAGGTTCTATGTCAGCTGGGTGTGGCAGCCAGGCGCCCCCTAGGGGATGGGAAGCCTGTCAGCCCCGGGCCTGTCACTGCCTGCTGTCCCTGCTGTCACCAGCCAGGCCTCTGAAAATTGGTCAAACCATGCCCAGACTTGGGGCCAATTTTGCCCAAAGTCTTGAAAAGACAAGTCGGGAAGAAAGATATGGGACAGAGGGAGAAAGCGAAGGGAGCAGGAGAAAGGGAAGGAAGAATAAAAAGTAGTGTTGGGCTGCAGGAGTGAGATGGAGGAATTGCAGGAAAAGAGGCAGGAAGCAGGAGAGTGAGAGAAAAGGAAAGACGAGACATGCAGCCAGACGAGGGGTTAGTGAGGGAGGATGGGACAGAGAACAGGATGAGAAGGAAATAAGGCAAGGCAAGGACAGGCAAGGACAGGCAAAGCAAGGCTAGGCTGCAGGACATGTTTTAGCTTTATAGTTTCTAGCACATTCGTCTTCAGACTAGGAGTAAGGCCATAAGACCGTATGGATTAGGCCCAAGCAAAAACCCCAGCTACTTGAGACACTAAGACTAAGCCTAAAATACGCAGATCTCTCCATAAGGATGGTTTTTATACTGTGCTTCCACAATCTGCTGGCAGTACAAAAAAATAAGCTGCAGATCTCCTTAGGCTGAGTCACGGTGCTTTGGTGCAGGGACCATGCATATCATGGGAATATTTCACCATTTCTGCTCTGGTTTTCAGAGTATGACACCAAAACACCCACCTGATGATATCCTTTCAAGAGTAAAGGCATCAATTTGCAGAATTCCGCTTCTTTGGGGAAGTGAGAAATTGCTGAGCTGCCACCAAGTCCTGCATTGTCCCTGTCACCTGCAGAGTCACCACATACTCGCCACGGTAGCGGGCATTGTGACAAAGGTTCTATGTCAGCTGGGTGTGGCAGCCAGGCGCCCCCTAGGGGATGGGGAGCCTGTCAGCGCCGGGCCTGTCACTGCCTGCTGCCCCTGCTGTCACCAGCCAGGCCTCTGAAAAATGGTCAAACCATGCCCAGACTTGGGGCCAATTTTGCCCAAAGTCTTGAAAAGACAAGTCGGGAAGAAAGATGTGGGACAGAGGAAGAAAGCGAAGGGAGCAGGAGAAAGGGAAGGAAGAATAAAAAGTAGTGTTGGGCTTCAGGAGTGAGATGGAGGAATTGCAGGAAAAGAGGCAGGAAGCAGGATAGTGAGAGAAAAGGAAAGTAGATACATGCAGCCAGACGAGGGTTTAGTGAGGGAGGATGGGACAGAACAGGATGAGAAGGAAATAAGGCAAGGCAAGGACAGGCAAAGCAAGGCTAGGCTGCAGGACATGGTATAGCTTTATAGTTTCTAGCACATTCGTCTTCAGACTAGGAGTAAGGCCATAAGACCGTATGGATTAGGCCCAAGCAAAAACCCCAGCTACTTGAGACACTAAGACTAAGCCTAAAATACGCAGATCTCTACATAAGGATGGTTTTTATACTGTGCTTCCACAATCTGCTGGCAGTACAAAAAAATAAGCTGCAGATCTCCTTAGGCTGAGTCATGGTGCTTTGGTGCAGGGACCATGCATATCTTGGGAATATTTCACCATTTCTGCTCTGGTTTTCAGAGTATGACACCAAAACACCCACCTGATGATATCCTTTCAAGAGCAAAGGCAGCAATTTGCAGAACTCCGCTTCTTTGGGGAAGTGAGAAATTGCTGAGCTGACACCAAGTCCTGCAGTGTCCCTGTCACCTGCAGAGTCACCACATACTCGCCACAGCAGCGGGCATTGTGACAAAGGTTCTATGTCAGCTGGGTGTGGCAGCCAGGCACCCACTAGGGGATGGGGAGCCTGTCAGCCCCGGGCCTGTCACTGCCTGCTGTCCCTGCTGTCACCAGCCAGGCCTCTGAATATTGGTCAAACCATGCCCAGACTTGGGGCCAATTTGGCCCAAAGTCTTGAAAAGACAAGTCGGGAAGAAAGATATGGGACAGAGGGAGAAAGCGCAGGGCGCAGGAGAAAGAGAAGGAAGAATAAAAAGTAGTGTTGGGCTACAGGAGTGAGATGGAGGAATTGCCATTAAAGAGGCAGGAAGCAGGAGAGTGAGAGAAAAGGAAAGAAGAGACATGGAGCCAGACGAGGGGTTAGTGAGAGAGGATGGGACAGAAAACAGGATGAGAAGGAAATAAGGCAAGGCAAGGACAGGCAAGGACAGGCAAAGCAAGGCTAGGCTGCAGGACATGTTATAGCTTTATAGTTTCTAGCACATTCGTCTTCTGACTAGGAGTAAGGCCATAAGACCGTATGGATTAGGCCCAAGCAAAAACCCCAGCTACTTGAGACACTAAGACTAAGCCTAAAATACGCAGATCTCTCCATAAGGATGGTTTTTATACTGTGCTTCCACAATCTGCTGGCAGTACAAAAAAATAAGCTGCAGATCTCCTTAGGCTGAGTCATGGTGCTTTGGTGCAGGGACCATGCATATCATGGGAATATTTCACCATTTCTGCTCTGGTTTTCAGAGTATGACACCAAAACACCCACCTGATGATATCCTTTCAAGAGCAAAGGCAGCAATTTGCAGAATTCCGCTTCTTTGGGGAAGTGAGAAATTGCTGAGCTGCCACCAAGTCCTGCAGTGTCCCTGTCACCTGCAGAGTCACCACATACTCGCAACGGTAGCGGGCATTGTGACAAAGGTTCTATGTCAGCTGGGTGTGGCAGCCAGGCGCCCCCTAGGGGATGGGGAGCCTGCCAGCCCCGGGCCTGTCACTGCCTGCTGTCCCTGCTGTAACCAGCCAGGCCTCTGAAAATTGGTCAAACCATGCCCAGACTTGGGGCCAATTTGGCCCAAAGTCTTGAAAAGACAAGTCCTGAAGAAAGATATGGGACAGAGGGAGACAGCGAAGGGAGCAGGAGAAAGGGAAGAAAGAATAAAAAGTAGTGTTGGGCTGCAGGAGTGAGATGGAGGAATTGCCATTAAAGAGGCAGGAAGCAGGAGAGTGAGAGAAAAGGAAAGAAGAGACATGGAGCCAGACGAGGGGTTAGTGAGAGAGGATGGGACAGAGAACAGGATGAGAAGGAAATAAGGCAAGGCAAGGACAGGCAAGGACAGGCAAAGCAAGGCTAGGCTGCAGGACATTTTTTTGCTTTATAGTTTCTAGCACATTCGTCTTCAGACTAGGAGTAAGGCCATAAGACCGTATGGATTAGGCCCAAGCAAAAACCCCAGCTACTTGAGACACTAAGACTAAGCCTAAAATACGCAGATCTCTCCATAAGGATGGTTTTTATACTGTGCTTCCACAATCTGCTGGCAGTACAAAAAAATAAGCTGCAGATCTCCTTAAGCTGAGTCATGGTGCTTTGGTGCAGGGACCATGCATATCATGGGAATATTTCACCATTTCTGCTCTGGTTTTCAGAGAATGACACCAAAACACCACCTGATGATATCCTTTCAAGAGCAAAGGCAGCAATTTGCAGAATTCCGCTTCTTTGGGGAAGTGAGAAATTGCTGAGCTGCCACCAAGTCCTGCAGTGTCCCTGTCACCTGCAGAGTCACCACATACTCGCCACGGTAGCGGGCATTGTGACAAAGGTTCTATGTCAGCTGGGTGTGGCAGCCAGGCGCCCCCTAGGGGATGGGAAGCCTGTCAGCCCCGGGCCTGTCACTGCCTGCTGTCCCTGCTGTCACCAGCCAGGCCTCTGAAAATTGGTCAAACCATGCCCAGACTTGGGGCCAATTTTGCCCAAAGTCTTGAAAAGACAAGTCGGGAAGAAAGATATGGGACAGAGGGAGAAAGCGAAGGGAGCAGGAGAAAGGGAAGGAAGAATAAAAAGTAGTGTTGGGCTGCAGGAGTGAGATGGAGGAATTGCAGGAAAAGAGGCAGGAAGCAGGAGAGTGAGAGAAAAGGAAAGACGAGACATGCAGCCAGACGAGGGGTTAGTGAGGGAGGATGGGACAGAGAACAGGATGAGAAGGAAATAAGGCAAGGCAAGGACAGGCAAGGACAGGCAAAGCAAGGCTAGGCTGCAGGACATGTTTTAGCTTTATAGTTTCTAGCACATTCGTCTTCAGACTAGGAGTAAGGCCATAAGACCGTATGGATTAGGCCCAAGCAAAAACCCCAGCTACTTGAGACACTAAGACTAAGCCTAAAATACGCAGATCTCTCCATAAGGATGGTTTTTATACTGTGCTTCCACAATCTGCTGGCAGTACAAAAAAATAAGCTGCAGATCTCCTTAGGCTGAGTCACGGTGCTTTGGTGCAGGGACCATGCATATCATGGGAATATTTCACCATTTCTGCTCTGGTTTTCAGAGTATGACACCAAAACACCCACCTGATGATATCCTTTCAAGAGTAAAGGCATCAATTTGCAGAATTCCACTTCTTTGGGGAAGTGAGAAATTGCTGAGCTGCCACCAAGTCCTGCATTGTCCCTGTCACCTGCAGAGTCACCACATACTCGCCACGGTAGCGGGCATTGTGACAAAGGTTCTATGTCAGCTGGGTGTGGCAGCCAGGCGCCCCCTAGGGGATGGGGAGCCTGTCAGCGCCGGGCCTGTCACTGCCTGCTGCCCCTGCTGTCACCAGCCAGGCCTCTGAAAAATGGTCAAACCATGCCCAGACTTGGGGCCAATTTTGCCCAAAGTCTTGAAAAGACAAGTCGGGAAGAAAGATGTGGGACAGAGGAAGAAAGCGAAGGGAGCAGGAGAAAGGGAAGGAAGAATAAAAAGTAGTGTTGGGCTTCAGGAGTGAGATGGAGGAATTGCAGGAAAAGAGGCAGGAAGCAGGATAGTGAGAGAAAAGGAAAGTAGATACATGCAGCCAGACGAGGGTTTAGTGAGGGAGGATGGGACAGAACAGGATGAGAAGGAAATAAGGCAAGGCAAGGACAGGCAAAGCAAGGCTAGGCTGCAGGACATGGTATAGCTTTATAGTTTCTAGCACATTCGTCTTCAGACTAGGAGTAAGGCCATAAGACCGTATGGATTAGGCCCAAGCAAAAACCCCAGCTACTTGAGACACTAAGACTAAGCCTAAAATACGCAGATCTCTACATAAGGATGGTTTTTATACTGTGCTTCCACAATCTGCTGGCAGTACAAAAAAATAAGCTGCAGATCTCCTTAGGCTGAGTCATGGTGCTTTGGTGCAGGGACCATGCATATCTTGGGAATATTTCACCATTTCTGCTCTGGTTTTCAGAGTATGACACCAAAACACCCACCTGATGATATCCTTTCAAGAGCAAAGGCAGCAATTTGCAGAACTCCGCTTCTTTGGGGAAGTGAGAAATTGCTGAGCTGACACCAAGTCCTGCAGTGTCCCTGTCACCTGCAGAGTCACCACATACTCGCCACAGCAGCGGGCATTGTGACAAAGGTTCTATGTCAGCTGGGTGTGGCAGCCAGGCACCCACTAGGGGATGGGGAGCCTGTCAGCCCCGGGCCTGTCACTGCCTGCTGTCCCTGCTGTCACCAGCCAGGCCTCTGAATATTGGTCAAACCATGCCCAGACTTGGGGCCAATTTGGCCCAAAGTCTTGAAAAGACAAGTCGGGAAGAAAGATATGGGACAGAGGGAGAAAGCGCAGGGCGCAGGAGAAAGAGAAGGAAGAATAAAAAGTAGTGTTGGGCTACAGGAGTGAGATGGAGGAATTGCCATTAAAGAGGCAGGAAGCAGGAGAGTGAGAGAAAAGGAAAGAAGAGACATGGAGCCAGACGAGGGGTTAGTGAGAGAGGATGGGACAGAAAACAGGATGAGAAGGAAATAAGGCAAGGCAAGGACAGGCAAGGACAGGCAAAGCAAGGCTAGGCTGCAGGACATGTTATAGCTTTATAGTTTCTAGCACATTCGTCTTCTGACTAGGAGTAAGGCCATAAGACCGTATGGATTAGGCCCAAGCAAAAACCCCAGCTACTTGAGACACTAAGACTAAGCCTAAAATACGCAGATCTCTCCATAAGGATGGTTTTTATACTGTGCTTCCACAATCTGCTGGCAGTACAAAAAAATAAGCTGCAGATCTCCTTAGGCTGAGTCATGGTGCTTTGGTACAGGGACCATGCATATCATGGGAATATTTCACCATTTCTGCTCTGGTTTTCAGAGTATGACACCAAAACACCCACCTGATGATATCCTTTCAAGAGCAAAGGCAGCAATTTGCAGAATTCCGCTTCTTTGGGGAAGTGAGAAATTGCTGAGCTGCCACCAAGTCCTGCAGTGTCCCTGTCACCTGCAGAGTCACCACATACTCGCCACGGTAGCGGGCATTGTGACAAAGGTTCTATGTCAGCTGGGTGTGGCAGCCAGGCGCCCCCTAGGGGATGGGGAGCCTGCCAGCCCCGGGCCTGTCACTGCCTGCTGTCCCTGCTGTAACCAGCCAGGCCTCTGAAAATTGGTCAAACCATGCCCAGACTTGGGGCCAATTTGGCCCAAAGTCTTGAAAAGACAAGTCCTGAAGAAAGATATGGGACAGAGGGAGACAGCGAAGGGAGCAGGAGAAAGGGAAGAAAGAATAAAAAGTAGTGTTGGGCTGCAGGAGTGAGATGGAGGAATTGCCATTAAAGAGGCAGGAGGCAGGAGAGTGAGAGAAAAGGAAAGAAGAGACATGGAGCCAGACGAGGGGTTAGTGAGAGAGGATGGGACAGAGAACAGGATGAGAAGGAAATAAGGCAAGGCAAGGACAGGCAAGGACAGGCAAAGCAAGGCTAGGCTGCAGGACATTTTTTTGCTTTATAGTTTCTAGCACATTCGTCTTCAGACTAGGAGTAAGGCCATAAGACCGTATGGATTAGGCCCAAGCAAAAACCCCAGCTGCTTGAGACACTTAGACTAAGCCTAAAATACGCAGATCTCTCCATAAGGATGGTTTTTATACTGTGCTTCCACAATCTGCTGGCAGTACAAAAAAATAAGCTGCAGATCTCCTTAGGCTGAGTCATGGTGCTTTGGTGCAGGGACCATGCATATCATGGGAATATTTCACCATTTCTGCTCTGGTTTTCAGAGTATGACACCAAAACACCCACCTGATGATATCCTTTCAAGAGCAAAGGCAGCAATTTGCAGAATTCCGCTTCTTTGGGGAACTGAGAAATTGCTGAGCTGACACCAAATCCTGCAGTGTCCCTGTCACCTGCAGAGTCACCACATACTCGCCACGGTAGCGGGCATTGTGAGAAAGGTTCTATGTCAGCTGGGTGTGGCAGCCAGGCGCCCCCTAGGGGATGGGGAGCCTGCCAGCCCCGGGCCTGTCACTGCCTGCTGCCCCTGCTGTCACCAGCCAGGCCTCTGAATATTGGTCAAACCATGCCCAGGCTTGGGGCCAATTTGGCCCAAAGTCTTGAAAAGGCAAGTCGGGAAGAAAGCTATGGGACAGAGGGAGAAAGGGAAGGGAGCAGGAGAAAGGGAAGAAAGAATAAAAAGTAGTGTTGGGCTGCAGGAGTGAGATGGAGGAATTGCCATTAAAGAGGCAGGAAGCAGGAGAGTGAGAGAAAAGGAAAGCAGAGACATGCAGCCAGACGAGGGGTTAGTGAGGGAGAATGGGACAGAGAACAGGATGAGAAGGAAATAAGGCAAGGCAAGGACAGGCAAGGACAGGCAAAGCAAGGCTAAGCTGCAGGACATTTTTTCGCTTTATAGTTTCTAGCACATTCGTCTTCAGACTAGGAGTAAGGCCATAAGACCGTATGGATTAGGCCCAAGCAAAAACCCCAGCTACTTGAGACACTAAGACTAAGCCTAAAATACGCAGATCTCTCCATAAGGATGGTTTTTATACTGTGCTTCCACAATCTGCTCGCAGTACAAAAAAATAAGCTGCAGATCTCCTTAGGCTGAGTCATGGTGCTTTGGTGCAGGGACCATGCATATCATGGGAATATTTCACCATTTCTGCTCTGGTTTTCAGAGTATGACACCAAAACACCCACCTGATGATATCCTTTCAAGAGTAAAGGCATCAATTTGCAGAATTCCACTTCTTTGGGGAAGTGAGAAATTGCTGAGCTGCCACCAAGTCCTGCATTGTCCCTGTCACCTGCAGAGTCACCACATACTCGCCACGGTAGCGGGCATTGTGACAAAGGTTCTATGTCAGCTGGGTGTGGCAGCCAGGCGCCCCCTAGGGGATGGGGAGCCTGTCAGCGCCGGGCCTGTCACTGCCTGCTGCCCCTGCTGTCACCAGCCAGGCCTCTGAAAAATGGTCAAACCATGCCCAGACTTGGGGCCAATTTTGCCCAAAGTCTTGAAAAGACAAGTCGGGAAGAAAGATGTGGGACAGAGGAAGAAAGCGAAGGGAGCAGGAGAAAGGGAAGGAAGAATAAAAAGTAGTGTTGGGCTTCAGGAGTGAGATGGAGGAATTGCAGGAAAAGAGGCAGGAAGCAGGATAGTGAGAGAAAAGGAAAGTAGATACATGCAGCCAGACGAGGGTTTAGTGAGGGAGGATGGGACAGAACAGGATGAGAAGGAAATAAGGCAAGGCAAGGACAGGCAAAGCAAGGCTAGGCTGCAGGACATGGTATAGCTTTATAGTTTCTAGCACATTCGTCTTCAGACTAGGAGTAAGGCCATAAGACCGTATGGATTAGGCCCAAGCAAAAACCCCAGCTACTTGAGACACTAAGACTAAGCCTAAAATACGCAGATCTCTACATAAGGATGGTTTTTATACTGTGCTTCCACAATCTGCTGGCAGTACAAAAAAATAAGCTGCAGATCTCCTTAGGCTGAGTCATGGTGCTTTGGTGCAGGGACCATGCATATCTTGGGAATATTTCACCATTTCTGCTCTGGTTTTCAGAGTATGACACCAAAACACCCACCTGATGATATCCTTTCAAGAGCAAAGGCAGCAATTTGCAGAACTCCGCTTCTTTGGGGAAGTGAGAAATTGCTGAGCTGACACCAAGTCCTGCAGTGTCCCTGTCACCTGCAGAGTCACCACATACTCGCCACAGCAGCGGGCATTGTGACAAAGGTTCTATGTCAGCTGGGTGTGGCAGCCAGGCACCCACTAGGGGATGGGGAGCCTGTCAGCCCCGGGCCTGTCACTGCCTGCTGTCCCTGCTGTCACCAGCCAGGCCTCTGAATATTGGTCAAACCATGCCCAGACTTGGGGCCAATTTGGCCCAAAGTCTTGAAAAGACAAGTCGGGAAGAAAGATATGGGACAGAGGGAGAAAGCGCAGGGCGCAGGAGAAAGAGAAGGAAGAATAAAAAGTAGTGTTGGGCTACAGGAGTGAGATGGAGGAATTGCCATTAAAGAGGCAGGAAGCAGGAGAGTGAGAGAAAAGGAAAGAAGAGACATGGAGCCAGACGAGGGGTTAGTGAGAGAGGATGGGACAGAAAACAGGATGAGAAGGAAATAAGGCAAGGCAAGGACAGGCAAGGACAGGCAAAGCAAGGCTAGGCTGCAGGACATGTTATAGCTTTATAGTTTCTAGCACATTCGTCTTCTGACTAGGAGTAAGGCCATAAGACCGTATGGATTAGGCCCAAGCAAAAACCCCAGCTACTTGAGACACTAAGACTAAGCCTAAAATACGCAGATCTCTCCATAAGGATGGTTTTTATACTGTGCTTCCACAATCTGCTGGCAGTACAAAAAAATAAGCTGCAGATCTCCTTAGGCTGAGTCATGGTGCTTTGGTACAGGGACCATGCATATCATGGGAATATTTCACCATTTCTGCTCTGGTTTTCAGAGTATGACACCAAAACACCCACCTGATGATATCCTTTCAAGAGCAAAGGCAGCAATTTGCAGAATTCCGCTTCTTTGGGGAAGTGAGAAATTGCTGAGCTGCCACCAAGTCCTGCAGTGTCCCTGTCACCTGCAGAGTCACCACATACTCGCCACGGTAGCGGGCATTGTGACAAAGGTTCTATGTCAGCTGGGTGTGGCAGCCAGGCGCCCCCTAGGGGATGGGGAGCCTGCCAGCCCCGGGCCTGTCACTGCCTGCTGTCCCTGCTGTAACCAGCCAGGCCTCTGAAAATTGGTCAAACCATGCCCAGACTTGGGGCCAATTTGGCCCAAAGTCTTGAAAAGACAAGTCCTGAAGAAAGATATGGGACAGAGGGAGACAGCGAAGGGAGCAGGAGAAAGGGAAGAAAGAATAAAAAGTAGTGTTGGGCTGCAGGAGTGAGATGGAGGAATTGCCATTAAAGAGGCAGGAGGCAGGAGAGTGAGAGAAAAGGAAAGAAGAGACATGGAGCCAGACGAGGGGTTAGTGAGAGAGGATGGGACAGAGAACAGGATGAGAAGGAAATAAGGCAAGGCAAGGACAGGCAAGGACAGGCAAAGCAAGGCTAGGCTGCAGGACATTTTTTTGCTTTATAGTTTCTAGCACATTCGTCTTCAGACTAGGAGTAAGGCCATAAGACCGTATGGATTAGGCCCAAGCAAAAACCCCAGCTGCTTGAGACACTTAGACTAAGCCTAAAATACGCAGATCTCTCCATAAGGATGGTTTTTATACTGTGCTTCCACAATCTGCTGGCAGTACAAAAAAATAAGCTGCAGATCTCCTTAGGCTGAGTCATGGTGCTTTGGTGCAGGGACCATGCATATCATGGGAATATTTCACCATTTCTGCTCTGGTTTTCAGAGTATGACACCAAAACACCCACCTGATGATATCCTTTCAAGAGCAAAGGCAGCAATTTGCAGAATTCCGCTTCTTTGGGGAACTGAGAAATTGCTGAGCTGACACCAAATCCTGCAGTGTCCCTGTCACCTGCAGAGTCACCACATACTCGCCACGGTAGCGGGCATTGTGAGAAAGGTTCTATGTCAGCTGGGTGTGGCAGCCAGGCGCCCCCTAGGGGATGGGGAGCCTGCCAGCCCCGGGCCTGTCACTGCCTGCTGCCCCTGCTGTCACCAGCCAGGCCTCTGAATATTGGTCAAACCATGCCCAGGCTTGGGGCCAATTTGGCCCAAAGTCTTGAAAAGGCAAGTCGGGAAGAAAGCTATGGGACAGAGGGAGAAAGGGAAGGGAGCAGGAGAAAGGGAAGAAAGAATAAAAAGTAGTGTTGGGCTGCAGGAGTGAGATGGAGGAATTGCCATTAAAGAGGCAGGAAGCAGGAGAGTGAGAGAAAAGGAAAGCAGAGACATGCAGCCAGACGAGGGGTTAGTGAGGGAGAATGGGACAGAGAACAGGATGAGAAGGAAATAAGGCAAGGCAAGGACAGGCAAGGACAGGCAAAGCAAGGCTAAGCTGCAGGACATTTTTTCGCTTTATAGTTTCTAGCACATTCGTCTTCAGACTAGGAGTAAGGCCATAAGACCGTATGGATTAGGCCCAAGCAAAAACCCCAGCTACTTGAGACACTAAGACTAAGCCTAAAATACGCAGATCTCTCCATAAGGATGGTTTTTATACTGTGCTTCCACAATCTGCTCGCAGTACAAAAAAATAAGCTGCAGATCTCCTTAGGCTGAGTCATGGTGCTTTGGTGCAGGGACCATGCATATCATGGGAATATTTCACCATTTCTGCTCTGGTTTTCAGAGTATGACACCAAAACACCCACCTGATGATATCCTTTCAAGAGCAAAGGCAGCATTTTACAGAATTCCGCTTCTTTGGGGAAGTGAGAAATTGCTGAGCTGACACCAAGTACTGCAGTGTCCCTGTAACCTGCAGAGTCACCACATACTCGCCACGGCAGCGGGCATTGTGACAAAGGTTCTATGTCAGCTGGGTGTGGCAGCCAGGCGCCCCCTAGGGGATGGGGAGCCTGTCAGACCCGGGCCTGTCACTGCCTGCTGTCCCTGCTGTCACCAGCCAGGCCTCTGAAAATTGGTCAAACCATGCCCAGACTTGGGGCCAATTTGGCCCAAAGTCTTGAAAAGACAAGTCGGGAAGAAAGATATGGGACAGAGGGAGACAGCGAAGGGAGCAGGAGAAAGGGAAGAAAGAATAAAAAGTAGTGTTGGGCTGCAGGAGTGAGATGGAGGAATTGCCATTAAAGAGGCAGGAAGCAGGAGAGTGAGAGAAAAGGAAAGAAGAGACATGGAGCCAGACGAGGGGTTAGTGAGAGAGGATGGGACAGAGAACAGGATGAGAAGGAAATAAGGCAAGGCAAGGACAGGCAAGGACAGGCAAAGCAAGGCTAGGCTGCAGGACATGTTTTAGCTTTATAGTTTCTAGCACATTCGTCTTCAGACTAGGAGTAAGGCCATAAGACCGTATGCATTAGGCCCAAGCAAAAACCCCAGCTACTTGAGACACTAAGACTAAGCCTAAAATACGCAGATCTCTCCATAAGGATGGTTTTTATACTGTGCTTCCACAATCTGCTGGCAGTACAAAAAAATAAGCTGCAGATCTCCTTAGGCTGAGTCATGGTGCTTTGGTGCAGGGACCATGCATATCATGGGAATAGTTCACCATTTCTGCTCTGGTTTTCAGAGTATGACACCAAAACACCCACCTGATGATATCCTTTCAAGAGTAAAGGCAGCAATTTGCAGAATTCCGCTTCTTTGGGGAAGTGAGAAATTGCTGAGCTGACACCAAGTCCTGCAGTGTCCCTGTCACCTGCAGAGTCACCACATACTCGCCACGGTAGCGGGCATTGTGACAAAGGTTCTATGTCAGCTGGGTGTGGCAGCCAGGCGCCCCCTAGGGGATGGGGAACCTGTCAGCCCCGGGCCTGTCACTGCCTGCTGCCGCAGCTGTCAACAGCCAGGCCTCTGAAAATTGGTCAAACCATGCCCAGACTTGGGGCCAACTTGGCCCAAAGTCTTGAAAAGACAAGTCGGGAAGAAAGATATGGGACAGAGGGAGAAAGCGAAGGGAGCAGGAGAAAGGGAAGGAAGAATAAAAAGTAGTGTTGGGCTACAGGAGTGAGATGGAGGAATTGCCATTAAAGAGGCAGGAAGCAGGAGAGTGAGAGAAAAGGAAAGAAGAGACATGGAGCCAGACGAGGGGTTAGTGAGAGAGGATGGGACAGAAAACAGGATGAGAAGGAAATAAGGCAAGGCAAGGACAGGCAAGGACAGGCAAAGCAAGGCTAGGCTGCAGGACATTTTTTCGCTTTATACTTTCTAGCACATTCGTCTTCAGACTAGGAGTAAGGCCATAAGACCGTATGGATTAGGCCCAAGCAAAAACCCCAGCTACTTGAGACACTAAGACTAAGCCTAAAATACGCAGATCTCTCCATAAGGATGGTTTTTATACTGTGCTTCCACAATCTGCTGGCAGTACAAAAAAATAAGCTGCAGATCTCCTTAGGCTGAGTCATGGTGCTTTGGTGCAGGGACCATGCATATCATGGGAATATTTCACCATTTCTGCTCTGGTTTTCAGAGTATGACACCAAAACACCCACCTGATGATATCCTTTCAAGAGCAAAGGCAGCATTTTACAGAATTCCGCTTCTTTGGGGAAGTGAGAAATTGCTGAGCTGACACCAAGTACTGCAGTGTCCCTGTCACCTGCAGAGTCACCACATACTCGCCACGGCAGCGGGCATTGTGACAAAGGTTCTATGTCAGCTGGGTGTGGCAGCCAGGCGCCTCCTAGGGGATGGGGAGCCTGTCAGCCCCGGGCCTGTCACTGCCTGCTGTCCCTGCTGTCACCAGCCAGGCCTCTGAAAATTGGTCAAATCATGCCCAAACTTGGGGCTAATTTTGCCCAAAGTCTTGAAAAGACAAGTCGGCAAGAAAGATATGGGACAGAGGGAGAAAACGAAGGGAGCAGGAGAAAGGGAAGGAAGAATAAAAAGTAGTGTTGGGCTACAGGAGTGAGATGGAGGAATTGCCATTAAAGAGGCAGGAAGCAGGAGAGTGAGAGAAAAGGAAAGAAGAGACATGGAGCCAGATGAGGGGTTAGTGAGAGAGGATGGGACAGAAAACAGGATGAGAAGGAAATAAGGCAAGGCAAGGACAGGCAAGGACAGGCAAAGCAAGGCTAAGCTGCAGGACATTTTTTCGCTTTATAGTTTCTAGCACATTCGTCTTCAGACTAGGAGTAAGGCCATAAGACCGTATGGATTAGGCCCAAGCAAAAACCCCAGCTACTTGAGACACTAAGACTAAGCCTAAAATACGCAGATCTCTCCATAAGGATGGTTTTTATACTGTGCTTCCACAATCTGCTGGCAGTACAAAAAAATAAGCTGCAGATCTCCTTAGGCTGAGTCATGGTGCTTTGGTGCAGGGACCATGCATATCATGGGAATAGTTCACCATTTCTGCTCTGGTTTTCAGAGTATGACACCAAAACACCCACCTGATGATATCCTTTCAAGAGCAAAGGCAGCATTTTGCAGAATTCCGCTTCTTTGGGGAAGTGAGAAATTGCTGAGCTGACACCAAGTTCTGCAGTGTCCCTGTCACCTGCAGAGTCACCACATACTCGCCACGGCAGCGGGCATTGTGACAAAGGTTCTATGTCAGCTGGGTGTGGCAGCCAGGCGCCTCCTAGGGGATGGGGAGCCTGTCAGCCCCGGGCCTGTCACTGCCTGCTGTCGCTGCTGTCACCAGCCAGGCCTCTGAAAATTGGTCAAACCATGCCCAAACTTGGGGCCAATTTTGCCCAAAGTCTGGAAAAGACAAGTCGGGAAGAAAGATATGGGACAGAGGGAGAAAGCGAAGGGAGCAGGAGAAAGGGAAGGAAGAATAAAAAGTAGTGTTGGGCTACAGGAGTGAGATGGAGGAATTGCCATTAAAGAGGCAGGTAGCAGGAGAGTGAGAGAAAAGGAAAGAAGAGACATGGAGCCAGACGAGGGGTTAGTGAGAGAGGATGGCACAGAAAACAGGATGAGAAGGAAATAAGGCAAGGCAAGGACAGGCAAGGACAGGCAAAGCAAGGCTAGGCTGCAGGACATGTTATAGCTTTATAGTTTCTAGCACATTCGTCTTCAGACTAGGAGTAAGGCCATAAGACCGTATGGATTAGGCCCAAGCAAAAACCCCAGCTACTTGAGACACTAAGACTAAGCCTAAAAAACGCAGATCTCTTCATAAGGATGGTTTTTATACTGTGCTTCCACAATCTGCTGGCAGTACAAAAAAATAAGCTGCAGATCTCCTTAGGCTGAGTCATGGTGCTTTGGTGCAGGGACCATGCATATCATGGGAATAGTTCACCATTTCTGCTCTGGTTTTCAGATTATGACACCAAAACACCCACCTGATGATATCCTTTCAAGAGCAAAGGCAGCAATTTGCAGAATTCCGCTTCTTTGGGGAACTGAGAAATTGCTGAGCTGCCACCAAGTCCTGCAGTGTCCCTGTCACCTGCAGAGTCACCACATACTCGCCACGGTAGCGGGCATTGTGACAAAGGTTCTATGTCAGCTGGGTGTGGCAGCCAGGCGCCCCCTAGGGGATGGGGAGCCTGTCAGCCCCGGGCCTGTCACTGCCTGCTGTCCCTGCTGTCACCAGCCAGGCCTCTGAAAATTGGTCAAACCATGCCCAGACTTGGGGCCAGTTTGGCCCAAAGTCTTAAAAAGACAAGTCGTGAAGAAAGATATTGGATAGAGGGAGAAAGCGAAGGGAGCAGGAGAAAGGGAAGGAAGAATAAAAAGTAGTGTTGGGCTTCAGGAGTGAGATGGAGGAATTGCAGGAAAAGAGGCAGGAAGCAGGAGATTGAGAGAAAAGGAAAGTAGAGACATGCAGCCAGACGAAGGGTTAGTGAGGGAGGATGGGACAGAGAACAGGATGAGAAAGAAATAAGGCAAGGCAAGGACAGGCAAGGACAGGCAAAGCAAGGCTAAGCTGCAGGACATTTTTTAGCTTTATAGTTTCTAGCACATTCGTCTTCAGACTAGGAGTAAGGCCATAAGACCGTATGGATTAGGCCCAAGCAAAAACCCCAGCTACTTGAGACACTTAGACTAAGCCTAAAATACGCAGATCTCTCCATAAGGATGGTTTTTATACTGTGGTTCCACAATCTGCTGGCAGTACAAAAAAATAAGCTGCAGATCTCCTTAGGCTGAGTCATGGAGCTTTAGTGCAGGGACCATGCATATCATGGGAATATTTCACCATTTCTGCTCTGGTTTTCAGAGTATGACACCAAAACACCCACCTGATGATATCCTTTCAAGAGCAAAGGCAGCAATTTGCAGAATTCCGCTTCTTTGGGGAAGTGAGAAATTGCTGAGCTGCCACCAAATCCTGCAGTGTCCCTGTCACCTGCAGAGTCACCACATACTCGCCACGGTAGCGGGCATTGTGACAAAGGTTCTATGTCAGCTGGGTGTGGCAGCCAGGCGCCCCCTAGGGGATGGGGAGCCTGTCAGCCCCGGGCCTGTCACTGCCTGCTGTCCCTGCTGTCACCAGCCAGGCCTCTGAAAATTGGTCAAACCATGCCCAGACTTGGGGCCAATTTGGCCCAAAGTCTTGAAAAGACAAGTCGGCAAGAAAGATATGGGACAGAGGGAGAAAGCGAAGGGAGCAGGAGAAAGGGAAGGAAGAATAAAAAGTAGTGTTGGGCTACAGGAGTGAGATGGAGGAATTGCCATTAAAGAGGCAGGAAGCAGGAGAGTGAGAGAAAAGGAAAGAAGAGACATGGAGCCAGACGAGGGGTTAGTGAGAGAGGATGGCACAGAAAACAGGATGAGAAGGAAATAAGGCAAGGCAAGGACAGGCAAGGACAGGCAAAGCAAGGCTAGGCTGCAGGACATGTTATAGCTTTATAGTTTCTAGCACATTCGTCTTCAGACTAGGAGTAAGGCCATAAGACCGTATGGATTAGGCCCAAGCAAAAACCCCAGCTACTTGAGACACTAAGACTAAGCCTAAAATACGCAGATCTCTCCATAAGGATGGTTTTTATACTGTGCTTCCACAATCTGCTGGCAGTACAAAAAAATAAGCTGCAGATCTCCTTAGGCTGAGTCATGGTGCTTTGGTGCAGGGACCATGCATATCATGGGAATAGTTCACCATTTCTGCTCTGGTTTTCAGAGTATGACACCAAAACACCCACCTGATGATATCCTTTCAAGAGCAAAGGCAGCATTTTGCAGAATTCCGCTTCTTTGGGGAAGTGAGAAATTGCTGAGCTGACACCAAGTTCTGCAGTGTCCCTGTCACCTGCAGAGTCACCACATACTCGCCACGGCAGCGGGCATTGTGACAAAGGTTCTATGTCAGCTGGGTGTGGCAGCCAGGCGCCCCCTAGGGGATGGGGAGCCTGTCAGCGCCGGGCCTGTCACTGCCTGCTGCCCCTGCTGTCACCAGCCAGGCCTCTGAAAATTGGTCAAACCATGCCCAGACTTGGGGCCAATTTGGCCCAAAGTCTTGAAAAGACAAGTCGGGAAGAAAGATATGTGACAGAGGGAGAAAGCGAAGGGAGCAGGAGAAAGGGAAGGAAGAATAAAAAGTAGTGTTGGGCTTCAGGAGTGAGATGGAGGAATTGCAGGAAAAGAGGCAGGAAGCAGGAGAGTGAGAGAAAAGGAAAGTAGAGACATGCAGCCAGACGAGGGGTTAGTGAGGGAGGATGGGACAGAGAACAGGATGAGAAGGAAATAAGGCAAGGCAAGGACAGGCAAGGACAGGCAAAGCAAGGCTAGGCTGCAGGACATGTTATAGCTTTATAGTTTCTAGCACATTCGTCTTCAGACTAGGAGTAAGGCCATAAGACCGTATGGATTAGGCCCAAGCAAAAACCCCAGCTACTTGAGACACTAAGACTAAGCCTAAAAAACGCAGATCTCTCCATAAGGATGGTTTTTATACTGTGCTTCCACAATCTGCTGGCAGTACAAAAAAATAAGCTGCAGATCTCCTTAGGCTGAGTCATGGTGCTTTGGTGCAGGGACCATGCATATCATGGGAATAGTTCACCATTTCTGCTCTGGTTTTCAGAGTATGACACCAAAACACCCACCTGATGATATCCTTTCAAGAGCAAAGGCAGCAATTTGCAGAATTCCGCTTCTTTGGGGAAGTGAGAAATTGCTGAGCTGACACCAAGTCCTGCAGTGTCCCTGTCACCTGCAGAGTCACCACATACTCGCCACGGTAGCGGGCATTGTGACAAAGGTTCTATTTCAGCTGGGTGTGGCAGCCAGGCGCCCCCTAGGGGATGGGGAGCCTGTCAGCGCCGGGCCTGTCACTGCCTGCTGCCCCTGCTGTCACCAGCCAGGCCTCTGAAAATTGGTCAAACCATGCCCAGACTTGGGGCCAATTTTGCCCAAAGTCTTGAAAAGACAAGTCGGGAAGAAAGATATGGGACAGAGGGAGAAAGCGAAGGGAGCAGGAGAAAGGGAAGGAAGAATAAAAAGTAGGGTTGGGCTACAGGAGTGAGATGGAGGAATTGCCATTAAAGAGGCAGGTAGCAGGAGAGTGAGAGAAAAGGTAAGAAGAGACATGGAGCCAGACGAGGGGTTAGTGAGAGAGGATGGGACAGAAAACAGGATGAGAAGGAAATAATGCAAGGCAAGGACAGGCAAGGACAGGCAAAGCAAGGCTAGGCTGCAGGACATGTTATAGCTTTATAGTTTCTAGCACATTCGTCTTCAGACTAGGAGTAAGGCCATAAGACCGTATGGATTAGGCCCAAGCAAAAACCCCAGCTACTTGAGACACTAAGACTAAGCCTAAAATACGCAGATCTCTCCATAAGGATGTTTTTTATACTGTGCTTCCACAATCTGCTGGCAGTACAAAAAAATAAGCTGCAGATCTCCTTAGGCTGAGTCATGGTGCTTTGGTGCAGGGACCATGCATATCATGGGAATATTTCACCATTTCAGCTCTGGTTTTCAGAGTATGACACCAAAACACCCACCTGATGATATCCTTTCAAGAGCAAAGGCAGCAATTTGCAGAATTCCGCTTCTTTGGGGAAGTGAGAAATTGCTGAGCTGACACCAAGTCCTGCAGTGTCCCTGTCACCTGCAGAGTCACCACATACTCGCCACGGTAGCGGGCATTGTGACAAAGGTTCTATGTCAGCTGGGTGTGGCAGCCAGGCGCCCCCTAGGGGATGGGGAGCCTGTCAGCCCCGGGCCTGTCACTGCCTGCTGTCCCTGCTGTCACCAGCCAGGCCTCTGAAAATTGGTCAAACCATGCCCAGACTTGGGGCCAGTTTGGCCCAAAGTCTTAAAAAGACAAGTCGTGAAGAAAGATATTGGATAGAGGGAGAAAGCGAAGGGAGCAGGAGAAAGGGAAGGAAGAATAAAAAGTAGTGTTGGGCTGCAGGAGTGAGATGGAGGAATTGCAGGAAAAGAGGCAGGAAGCAGGAGATTGAGAGAAAAGGAAAGTAGAGACATGCAGCCAGACGAAGGGTTAGTGAGGGAGGATGGGACAGAGAACAGGATGAGAAAGAAATAAGGCAAGGCAAGGACAGGCAAGGACAGGCAAAGCAAGGCTAAGCTGCAGCACATTTTTTCGCTTTATAGTTTCTAGCACATTCGTCTTCAGACTAGGAGTAAGGCCATAAGACCGTATGGATTAGGCCCAAGCAAAAACCCCAGCTACTTGAGACACTTAGACTAAGCCTAAAATACGCAGATCTCTCCATAAGGATGGTTTTTATACTGTGCTTCCACAATCTGCTGGCAGTATAAAAAAATAAGCTGCAGATCTCCTTAGGCTGAGTCATGGAGCTTTAGTGCAGGGACCATGCATATCATGGGAATATTTCACCATTTCTGCTCTGGTTTTCAGAGTATGACACCAAAACACCCACCTGATGATATCCTTTCAAGAGCAAAGGCAGCAATTTGCAGAATTCCGCTTCTTTGGGGAAGTGAGAAATTGCTGAGCTGCCACCAAATCCTGCAGTGTCCCTGTCACCTGCAGAGTCACCACATACTCGCCACGGTAGCGGGCATTGTGACAAAGGTTCTATGTCAGCTGGGTGTGGCAGCCAGGCGCCCCCTAGGGGATGGGGAGCCTGTCAGCCCCGGGTCTGTCACTGCCTGCTGTCCCTGCTGTCACCAGCCAGGCCTCTGAAAATTGGTCAAACCATGCCCAGACTCGGGGCCAATTTGGCCCAAAGTCTTGAAAAGACAAGTCGGGAAGAAAGATATGGGACAGAGGGAGAAAGCGAAGGGAGCAGGAGAAAGGGAAGGAAGAATAAAAAGTAGTGTTGTGCTGCAGGAGTGAGATGGAGGAACTGCAGGAAAAGAGGCAGGAAGCAGGAGAGTGAGAGAAAAGGAAAGAAGAGACATGCAGCCAGAAAAGGGGTTAGTGAGAGAGGATGGGACAGAGAACAGGATGAGAAGGAAATAAGGCAAGGCAAGGACAGGCAAGGACAGGCAAAGCAAGGCTAGTCTGCAGGACATGTTTTTGCTATGTAGTTTAAAGCACATTCGTCTTCAGACTAGGAGTAAGGCCATAAGACCGTATGGATTAGGCCCAAGCAAAAACACCGGGTACTTGAGACACTTAGACTAAGCCTAAAATACGCAGATCTCTCCATAAGGATGGTTTTTATACTGTGCTTCCACAATCTGCTGGCAGTACAAAAAAATAAGCTGCAGATCTCTGAGGCTGAGTCATGGTGCTTTGGTGCAGGGACCATGCATATCATGGGAATATTTCACCATTTCAGCTCTGGTTTTCAGAGTATGACACCAAAACACCCACCTGATGATATCTTATCAAGAGCAAAGGCAAGAATTTGCAGAATTCCGCTTCTTTGGGGAAGTGAGAAATTACTGAGCTGCCACCAAGTCCTGCAGTGTCCCTGTCACCTGCAGAGTCACCACATACTCGCCATGGTAGCGGGCATTGTGACAAAGGTTCTATGTCAGCTGGGTGTGGCAGCCGGGGACCCTTAGGGGATGGGGAGCCTGTCAGCCCCAGGCCTGTCACTGCCTGCTGTCCCTGCTGTCACCAGCCAGGCCTCTGAAAATTGGTCAAACCATGCCCAGACTTGGGGCCAATTTGGCCCAAAGTCTTGAAAAGGCAAGTCGGGAAGAAAGATATGGGACAGAGGGAGAAAGCGAAGGGAGCAGGAGAAAGGGAAGGAAGAATAAAAAGTAGTGTTGGGCTGCAGGAGTGAGATGGATGAATTGCAGGAAAAGAGGCAGGAAGCAGGAGAGTGAGAGAAAAGGAAAGACGAGACATGCAGCCAGACGAGGGGTTAGTGAGAGAGGATGGGACAGAGAACAGGATGAGAAGGAAATAAGGCAAGGCAAGGACAGGCAAGGACAGGCAAAGCAAGGCTAGGTTGCAGGACATTTTTTCGCTTTATACTTTCTAGCACATTAGTCTTCAGACTAGAGTAAGGCCATAAGACCGTATGGATTAGGCCCAAGCAAAAACCCCAGCTACTTGAGACACTTATATAAGCCTAAAATACGCAGATCTCTCCATAAGGATGGTTTTTATACTGTGCTTCCACAATCTGCTCGCAGTACAAAAAAATAAGCTGCATATCTCCTTAGGCTAGCGTCATAGTGCTTTGTTGCAGGGACCATGCATATCATGAGAATATTTCACCATTTCTGCTCTGTTTTTCAGAGTATGACACCAAAACACCCACCTGAAGATATCCTTTCAAGAGCAAAGGCAGCAATTTGCAGAATTCCGCTTCTTTGGGGAAGTGAGAAATTGCTGAGCTGCCACCAAGTCCTGCAGTGTCCCTGTCACCTGCAGAGTCACCACATACTCGCCACGGTAGCAGGCATTGTGACAAAGGTTCTATGTCAGCTGGGTGTGGCAGCCAGGCGCCCCCTAGGGGATGGGGAGCCTGCCAGCCCCGGGCCTGTCACTGCCTGCTGTCCCTGCTGTCACCAGCCAGGCCTCTGAAAATTGGTCAAACCATGCCCAGACTTGGGGCCAATTTGGCCCAAAGTCTTGAAAAGACAAGTCGGGAAGAAAGATATGGGACAGAGGGAGAAAGCGAAGGGAGCAGGAGAAAGGGAAGGAAGAATAAAAAGTAGTGTTGGGCTGCAGGAGTGAGATGGAGGAATTACCACTAAAGAGGCAGGAAGTAGGAGAGTGAGAGAAAGGGAAAGAGGAGACATGCAGCCAGACAAGGGGTTAGTGAGGGAGGATGGGACAGAGAACAGGACGAGAAGGAAATAAGGCAAGGCAAGGACAGGCAAGGACAGGCAAAGCAAGGCTAGGCTGCAGGACATGTTTTTGCTATGTAGTTTAAAGCACATTTGTCTTCAGACTAGGAGTAAGGCCATAAGACCGTATGGATTAGGCCCAAGCAAAAACCCCAGCTACTTGAGACACTTAGACTAAGCCTAAAAAACGCAGATCTCTCCATAAGGATGGTTTTTATACTGTGCTTCCACAATCTGCTGGCAGTACAAAAAAATAAGCTGCAGATCTCCTTATGCTGAGTCATGGTGCTTTGGTGCAGGGACCATGCATATCATGGGAATATTTCACCATTTCTGCTCTGGTGTTCAGAGTATGACACCAAAACACCCACCTGATGATATCCTTTCAAGAGCAAAGGCAGCAATTTGCAGAATTCCGCTTCTTTGGGGAAGTGAGAAATTGCTGAGCTGACACCAAGTCCTGCAGGTTCCCTGTCACCTGCAGAGTCACCACATACTCGCCACGGTAGCGGGCATTGTGACAAAGGTTCTATGTCAGCTGGGTGTGGCAGCCAGGCGCCTCCTAGGGGATGGGGATCCTGTCAGCCCCGGGCCTGTCACTGCCTGCTGTCCCTGCTGTCACCAGCCAGGCCTCTGAAAATTGGTCAAACCATGCCCAGACTCGGGGCCAATTTGGCCCAAAGTCTTGAAAAGACAAGTCAGGAAGAAAGATATGGGACAGAGGGAGAAAACGAAGGGAGCGGGAGAAAGGGAAGGAAGAATAAAAAGTAGTGTTGGGCTGCAGGAGTCAGATGGAGGAATTGCAGGAAAAGAGGCAGGAAGCAGGAGAGTGAGAGAAAAGGAAAGAAGAGACATGCAGCCAGAAGAGGGGTTAGTGAGCGAGGATGGGACAGAGAACAGGATGAGAAGGAAATAAGGCAAGGCAAGGACAGGCAAGGACAGGCAAAGCAAGGCTAGGCTGCAGGACATGTTTTAGCTTTATAGTTTCTAGCAGATTCGTCTTCAGACTAGGAGTAAGGCCATAAGACCTTATGGATTAGGCCCAAGCAAAAACCCCAGCTACTTGAGACGCTTAGACTAAGCCTAAAATACGCAGATCTCTCCATAAGGATGGTTTTTATACTGTGCTTCCACAATCTGCTGGCAGTACAAAAAAATAAGCTGCAGATCTCCTTTGGCTGAGTCATGGTGCTTTGTTGCAGGGACCATGCATATCATGGGAATATTTCAACATTTCTGCTCTGGTTTTCAGTGTATGACACCAAAACACCCACCTGATGATATCCTTTCAAGAGCAAAGGCAGCAACTTGCAGAATTCCGCTTCTCTGGGGAACTGAGTAATTGCTGAGCTGCCACCAAGTCCTGCAGTGTCCCTGTCACCTGCAGAGTCACCACATACTCGCCACGGTAGCGGGCATTGTGACAAAGGTTCTATGCCAGCTGGGTGTGGCAGCCAGGCGCCTCCTAGGGGATGGGGAGCCTGTCAGCCCCAGGCCTGTCACTGCCTGCTGTCTCTGCTGTCACCAGCCAGGCCTCTGAAAATTGGTCAAACCATGCCCAGACTCGGGGCCAATTTGGCCCAAAGTCTTGAAAAGACAAGTCGGGAAGAAAGATATGGGACAGAGGGAGAAAGCAAAGGGAGCAGGAGAAAGGGAAGGAAGAATAAAAAGTAGTGTTGGGCTGCAGGAGTGAGATGGAGGAACTGCCATTAAAGAGGCAGGAAGCAGGAGAGTGAGAGAAAAGGAAAGAAGAGACATGCAGCCAGACAAGGGGTTAGTGAGAGAGGATGGGACAGAGAACAGGATGAGAAGGAAATAAGGCAAGGCAAGGACAGGCAAGGACAGGCAAGGCAAGGCTAGGCTGCAGGACATGTTTTTGCTATGTAGTTTAAAGCACATTCGTCTTCAGACTAGGAGTAAGGCCATAAGACCGTATGGATTAGGCCCAAGCAAAAACACCGGGTACTTGAGACGCTTAGACTAAGCCTAAAATACGCAGATCTCACCATAAGGATGGTTTTTATACTGTGCTGCCATAATCTGCTGGCAGTACAAAAAAATAAGCTGCAGATCTCTGAGGCTGAGTCATGGTGCTTTGGTGCAGGGACCATGCATATCATATGAATATTTCACCATTTCTGCTCTGGTTTTCAGAGTATGACACCAAAACACCCACCTGAAGATATCCTTTCAAGTGCAAAGGCAGCAATTTGCAGAATTCCGCTTCTTTGGGGAAGTGAGAAATTGCTGAGCTGCCACCAAGTCCTGCAGTGTCCCTGTCACCTGCAGAGTCACCACATACTCGCCACGGTAGCGGGCATTGTGACAAAGGTTCTATGCCAGCTGGGTGTGGCAGCCAGGCGCCCGCTAGGGGATGGGGAGCCTGTCAGCCCCGGGCCTGTCACTGCCTGCTGTCCCTGCTGTCACCAGCCAGGCCTCTGAAAATTGCTCAAACCATGCCCAGACTCGGGGCCAATTTGGCCCAAAGTCTTGAAAAGACAAGTCGGGAAGAAAGATATGGGACAGGGGGAGAAAGCGAAGGGAGCAGGAGAAAGGGAAGGAAGAATAAAAAGTAGTGTTGGGCTGCAGGAGTGACATGGAGGAATTGCAGGAAAAGAGGCAGGAAGCAGGAGAGTGAGAGAAAAGGAAAGAAGAGACATGCAGCCAGACGAGGGGTTAGTAAAAGAGAATGGGACAGAGAACAGAATGAGAACGAAATAAGGCAAGGCAAGGACAGGCAAGGACAGGCAAGGACAGGCAAAGCAAGGCTAGGCTGCAGGACATTTTTTCGCTTTATAGTTTCTAGCACATTCGTCCTCGGACTACGAGGAAAGCCATAAGACCGTATGGATTAGGCCCAAGCAAAAACCCCAGCTACTTGAGACGCTTAGACTAAGCCTAAAATACGCAGATCTCTCCATAAGGATGGTTTTTATACTGTGCTTCCACAATATGCTGGCAGTACAAAAAAATAAGCTGCAGATCTCCTTAGGCTGAGTCATGCTGCTTTGGTGCAGGGACCATGCATATCATGGGAGTATTTCAACATTTCTGCTCTGTTGTTCAGAGTATGACACCAAAACACCCACCTGATGATATCCTTTCAAGAGCAAAGGCAGCAATTTGCAGAATTCCGCTTCTTTGGGGATCTGAGAAATTGCTGAGCTGCCACCAAGTCCTGCAGTGTCCCTGTCACCTGCAGAGTCACCACATACTCGCCACGGTAGCGGGCATAGTGACAAAGGTTCTATGTCAGCTGGGTGTGGCAGCCAGGCGCCTTCTAGGGGATGGGGATCCTGTCAGCCCCAGGCCTGTCACTGCCTGCTGTCCCTGCTGTCACCAGCCAGGCCTCTGAAAATTGGTCAAACCATGCCCAGACTCGGGGCCAATTTGGCCCAAAGTCTTGAAAAGACAAGTCGGGAAGAAAGATATGGGACAGAGGGAGAAAGCGAAGGGAGCAGGAGAAAGGGAAGGAAGAATAAAACTAGTGTTGGGCTGTAGGAGTGAGATGGAGGAATTGCAGGAAAAGAGGCAGGAAGCAGGAGAGTGAGAGAAAAGGAAAGAAGAGACATGCAGCCAGACGAGGGGTTAGTGAGAGAGGATGGGACAGAGAACAGGATGAGAAGGAAATAAGGCAAGGCAAGGACAGGCAAGGACAGGCAACGCAAGGCTAGGCTGCAGGACATGTTTTAGCTTTATAGTTTCTAGCAGATTCGTCTTCAGACTAGGAGTAAGGCCATAAGACCGTATGGATTAGGCCCAAGCAAAAACCCCATGTACTTGAGACGCTTAGACTAAGCCTAATATACGCAGATCTCTCCATAAGGATGGTTTTTATACTGTGCTACCACAATCTGCTGGCAGTACAAAAAAATAAGCTGCAGATCTCCTTAGGCTGAGTCATGGTGCTTTGTTGCAGGGACCATGCATATCATGGGAATATTTCAACATTTCTGCTCTGGTTTTCAGTGTATGACACCAAAACACCCACCTGATGATATCCTTTCAAGAGCAAAGGCAGCAACTTGCAGAATTCCGCTTTTCTGAGGAACTGAGTAATTGCTGAGCTGCCACCAAGTCCTGCAGTGTCCCTGTCACCTGCAGAGTCACCACATACTCGCCACGGTAACGGCCATTGTGACAGAGGTTCTATGTCAGCTGGGTGTGGCAGCCAGGCGCCCCCTAGGGGATAGGGAGCCTGCCAGCCCCGGGCCTGTCACTGCATGCTGTCCCTGCTGTCACCAGCCTTGCCTCTGAAAATTGGTTAAACCATGCCCAGACTTGGGGCCAATTTGGCCCAAATTCTTGAAAAGACAAGTTAGGAAGAAAGATATGGGACAGAGGGAGAAAGCGAAGGGAGCAGGAGAAAGGGAAGGAAGAATAAAAAGTAGTGTTGGGCTGCAGGAGTGAGATGGAGGAATTGCAGGAAAAGAGGCAGGAAGCAGGAGAGTGAGAGAAAAGGAAAGAAGAGACATGCAGCCAGACGAGGGGTTAGTGAGAGAGGATGGGACAGAGAACAGGATGAGAAGGAAATAAGGCAAGGCAAGGACAGGCAAGGACAGGCAAAGCAAGGCTAGGCTGCAGGACATTTTTTTGCTTTATATTTTCTAGCACATTCGTCCTCGGACTACGAGGAAAGCCATAAGACTGTATGGATTAGGCCCAAGCAAAAACCCCAGCTACTTGAGACACTAAGACTAAGCCTAATATACGCAGATCTCTCCATAAGGATGGTTTTTATACTGTGCTTCCACAATCTGCTGGCAGTACAAAAAAATAAGCTGCAGATCTCCTTAGGCTGAGTCATGGTGCTTTGGTGCAGGGACCGTGCATATCATGGGAATATTTCACCATTTCTGCTCTGGTGTTCAGAGTATGACACCAAAACACCCACCTGATGATATCCTTTCAAGAGCAAAGGAAGAAATTTGCAGAATACCGCTTCTTTGGGGAACTGAGAAATTGCTGAGCTGACACCAAGTCCTGCAGTGTCCCTGTCACCTGCAGAGTCACCACATACTCGCCACGGTAGCGGGCATTGTGACAAAGGTTCTATGTCAGCTGGGTGTGGCAGCCAGGCGCCCCCTAGGGGATGGGGAGCCTGTCAGCCCCGGGCCTGTCACTGCCTGCTGTCCCTGCTGTCACCAGCCAGGCCTCTGAAAATTGGTCAAAGCATGCCCAGACTTGGGACGAATTTGGCCCAAAGTCTTGGAAAGACAAGTCGGGAAGAAAGATATGGGACAGAGGGAGAAAGCGAAGGGAGCAGGAGAAAGGGAAGGAAGAATAAAAAGTAGTGTTGGGCTGCAGGAGTGAGATCGAGGAATTGCCATTAAAGAGGCAGGAAGCAGGAGAGTGAGAAAAGGAAACAAGAGACATGCAGCCAGACGAGGGGTTAGTGAGAGAGGATGGGACAGAGAACAGGATGAGAAGGAAATAAGGCAAGGCAAGGACAGGCAAGGACAGGCAAAGCAAGGCTAGGCTGCAGGACATTTTTTTGCTTTATAGTTTCTAGCAGATTCGTCTTCAGACTAGGAGTAAGGCCATAAGACCGTATGGATTAGGTCCAAGCAAAAACCCCAGCTACTTGAGACGCTTAGACTAAGCCTAAAATACGCAGATCTCCCCATAAGGATGGTTTTTATACTGTGCTTCCACAATCTGCTGGCAGTATAAAAAAATAAGCTGCAGATCTCCTTTGGCTGAGTCATGGTGCTTTGTTGCAGGGACCATGCATATCATGGGAATATTTCACCATTTCTGCTCTGGTTTTCAGAGTATGACACCAAAACACCCACCTGATGATATCCTTTCAAGAGCAAACAGGCAATTTGCAGAATTCCGCTTCTTTGGGGAAGTGAGAAATTACTGAGCTGACACCAAGTCCTGCAGTGTCCCTGTCACCTGCAGAGTCACCACATACTCGCCATGGTAGCGGGCATTGTGACAAAGGTTCTATGTCAGCTGGGTGTGGCAGCCAGGCGACCCTTAGGGGATGGGGAGCCTGTCAGCCCCAGGCCTGTCACTGCCTGCTGTCCCTTCTGTCACCAGCCAGGCCTCTGAAAATTGGTCAAACCATGCCCAGACTTGGGGCCAATTTGGCCCAAAATCTTGAAAAGACAAGTCGGGAAGAAAGATATGGGACAGAGGGAGAAAGCGAAGGGAGCAGGAGAAAGGGAAGGAAGAATAAAAAGTAGTGTTGGGCTGCAGGAGTGAGATGGAGGAATTGCAAGAAAAGAGGCAGGAAGCAGGAGAGTGAGAGAAAAGGAAAGAAGAGACATGCAGCCAGACGAGGGGTTAGTGAGAGAGGATGGGACAGAGAACAGGATGAGAAGGAAATAAGGCAAGGCAAGGACAGGCAAGGACAGGCAAAGCAAGGCTAGGCTGCAGGACATGTTTTAGCTTTATAGTTTCTAGCACATTCGTCTTCAGACTAGGAGTAAGGCCATAAGACCGTATGGATTAGGCCCAAGCAGAAACCCCAGCTACTTGACACACTAAGACTAAGCCTAAAATACGCAGATCTCTCCATAAGGATGGTTTTTATACTGTGCTTCCACAGTCTGCTGGCAGTACAAAAAAATAAGCTGCAGATCTCCTTAGGCTGAGTCATGGTGCTTTGGTGCAGGGACCATGCATATCATGGGAATATTTCAACATTTCTGCTCTGGTGTTCAGAGTATGACACCAAAACACCCACCTGATTATATCCTTTCAAGAGCAAGGGCAGCAATTTGCAGAATTCCGCTTCTTTGGGGAAGTGAGAAATTGCTGAGCTGCCACCAAGTCCTGCAGTGTCCCTGTCACCTGCAGAGTCACCACATACTCGCCACGGTAGCGGGCATTGTGACAGAGGTTCTATGTCAGCTGGGTGTGGCAGCCAGGCGCCCCCTAGGGGATGGGGAGCCTGTCAGCGCCGGGCCTGTCACTGCCTGCTGCCCCTGCTGTCACCAGCCAGGCCTCTGAAAATTGGTCAAACCATGCCCAGACTTGGGGCCAATTTGGCCCAAAGTCTTGAAAAGACAAGTCGGGAAGAAAGATATGGGACAGAGGGAGAAAGCGAAGGGAGCAGGAGAAAGGGAAGGAAGAATAAAAAGTAGTGTTGGGCTGCAGGAGTGAGATGGAGGAATTGCAGAAAAAGAGGGAGGAAGTAGGAGAGTGATAGAAAAAGAAAGGCGAGACATGCAGCCAGACGAGGGGTTAGTGAGAGAGGATGGGACAGAGAACAGGATGAGAAGGAAATAAGGCAAGGCAAGGACAGGCAAGGACAGGCAAAGCAAGGCTAGGCTGCAGGACATGTTTTAGCTTTCTAGTTTCTAGCACATTCGTCTTCAGACTAGGAGTAAGGCCACATGACCGTATGGATTAGGCCCAAGCAAATACACCGGCTACTTGAGACACTTAGACTAAGCCTAAAATACGCAGAGTACTCCATAAGGATTGTTTTTATACTGTGCTTCCAGAATCTGCTGGCAGTACAAAAAAATAAGCTGCAGATCTCTTAGGCTGAGTCATGGTGCTTTGTTGCAGGGACCATGCATATCATGGGAATATTTCACCATTTCTGCTCTGGTTTTCAGAGTATGACACCAAAACACCCACCTGATGATATCCTTTCAAGAGCAAAGGCAGCAATTTGCAGAATTCCGCTTCTTTGGGGAACTGAGAAATTGCTGAGCTGACACCAAGTCCTGCAGTGTCCCTGTCACCTGCAGAGTCTCCACATACTCGCCACGGTAGTGGGCATTGTGACTAAGGTTCTATGTCAGCTGGGTGTGGCAGCCAGGCGCCCCCTAGGAGATGGGGAGCCTGCCAGCCCCGGGCCTGTCACTGCCTGCTGTCCCTGCTGTCACCAGCCAGGCCTCTGAAAATTGGTCAAACCATGCCCAGACTTGGGGCCAATTTGGCCCAAAGTCTTGAAAAGACAAGTCGGGAAGAAAGATATGGGACAGAGGGAGAAAGCGAAGGGAGCAGGAGAAAGGGAAGGAAGAATAAAAAGTATTGTTGGGCTGCAGGAGTGAGATGGAGGAATTGCAGGAAAAGAGGGAGGAAGTACGAGACTGAGAGAAAAGGAAAGAAGAGACATGCAGCCAGACGAGGGGTTAGTGAGAGAGGATGGGACAGAGAACAGGATGAGAAGGAAATAAGGCAAGGCAAGGACAGGCAAGGACAGGCAAAGCAAGGCTAGGCTGCAGGACATTTTTTTGCTTTATATTTTCTAGCACATTCGTCCTCGGACTACGAGGAAAGCCATAAGACCGTATGGATTAGGCCCGAGCAAATACACCGGCTACTTGAGACACTTAGACTAAGCCTAAAATACGCAGATCTCTCCATAAGGATGGTTTTTATACTGTGCTTCCACAATCTGCTGGCAGTACAAAAAAATAAGCTGCAGATCTCTTAGGCTGAGTCATGGTGCTTTGTTGCAGGGACCATGCATATCATGGGAATATTTCACCATTTCTGCTCTGGTTTTCAGAGTATGACACCAAAACACCCACCTGATGATATCCTTTCAAGAGCAAAGGCAGCAATTTGCAGAATTCCGCTTCTTTGGGGAACTGAGAAATTGCTGAGCTGACACCAAGTCCTGCAGTGTCCCTGTCACCTGCAGAGTCTCCACATACTCGCCACGGTAGTGGGCATTGTGACTAAGGTTCTATGTCAGCTGGGTGTGGCAGCCAGGCGCCCCCTAGGGGATGGGGAGCCTGTCAGCCCCGGGCCTGTCACTGCCTGCTGTCCCTGCTGTCACCAGCCACGCCTCTGATAATTGGTCAAACCATGCCCAGACTTGGGGCCAATTTGGCCCAAAGTCTTGAAAAGACAAGTCGGGAAGAAAGATATGGGACAGAGGGAGAAAGCGAAGGGAGCAGGAGAAAGGGAAGGAAGAATAAAAAGTAGTGTTGGGCTGCAGGAGTGAGATGGAGGAATTGCCATTAAAGAGGCAGGAAGGAGGAGAGTGAGAGAAAAGGAAAGAAGAGACATGCAGCCAGACGAGGGGTTAGTGAGAGAGGATGGGACAGAGAACAGGATGAGAAGGAAATAAGGCAAGGCAAGGACAGGCAAGGACAGGCAAAGCAAGGCTAGGCTGCAGGACATGTTTTAGCTTTATAGTTTCTAGCACATTCGTCTTCAGACTAGGAGTAAGGCCATAAGACCGTATGGATTAGGCCCAAGCAGAAACCCCAGCTACTTGACACACTAAGACTAAGCCTAAAATACGCAGATCTCTCCATAAGGATGGTTTTTATACTGTGCTTCCACAATCTGCTGGCAGTACAAAAAAATAAGCTGCAGATCTCCTTAGGCTGAGTCAGGGTGCTTTGGTGCAGGGACCATGCATATCATGGGAATATTTCAACATTTCTGCTCTGGTGTTCAGAGTATGACACCAAAACACCCACCTGATTATATCCTTTCAAGAGCAAAGGCAGCAATTTGCAGAATTCCGCTTCTTTGGGGAAGTGAGAAATTGCTGAGCTGCCACCAAGTCCTGCAGTGTCCCTGTCACCTGCAGAGTCACCACATACTCGCCACGGTAGCGGGCATTGTGACAGAGGTTCTATGTCAGCTGGGTGTGGCAGCCAGGCGCCCCCTAGGGGATGGGGAGCCTGTCAGCGCCGGGCCTGTCACTGCCTGCTGCCCCTGCTGTCACCAGCCAGGCCTCTGAAAATTGGTCAAACCATGCCCAGACTTGGGGCCAATTTGGCCCAAAGTCTTGAAAAGACAAGTCGGGAAGAAAGATATGGGACAGAGGGAGAAAGTGAAGGGAGCAGGAGAAAGGGAAGGAAGAATAAAAAGTAGTGTTGGGCTGCAGGAGTGAGATGGAGGAATTGCAGAAAAAGAGGGAGGAAGTAGGAGAGTGATAGAAAAGGAAAGACGAGACATGCAGCCAGACGAGGGGTTAGTGAGAGAGGATGGGACAGAGAACAGGATGAGAAGGAAATAAGGCAAGGCAAGGAGAGGCAAGGACAGGCAAAGCAAGGCTAGGCTGCAGGACATGTTTTAGCTTTCTAGTTTCTAGCACATTCGTCTTCAGACTAGGAGTAAGGCCACATGACCGTATGGATTAGGCCCAAGCAAATACACCGGCTACTTGAGACACTTAGACTAAGCCTAAAATACGCAGAGTACTCCATAAGGATTGTTTTTATACTGTGCTTCCAGAATCTGCTGGCAGTACAAAAAAATAAGCTGCAGATCTCTTAGGCTGAGTCATGGTGCTTTGTTGCAGGGACCATGCATATCATGGGAATATTTCACCATTTCTGCTCTGGTTTTCAGAGTATGACACCAAAACACCCACCTGATGATATCCTTTCAAGAGCAAAGGCAGCAATTTGCAGAATTCCGCTTCTTTGGGGAACTGAGAAATTGCTGAGCTGACACCAAGTCCTGCAGTGTCCCTGTCACCTGCAGAGTCTCCACATACTCGCCACGGTAGTGGGCATTGTGACTAAGGTTCTATGTCAGCTGGGTGTGGCAGCCAGGCGCCCCCTAGGAGATGGGGAGCCTGCCAGCCCCGGGCCTGTCACTGCCTGCTGTCCCTGCTGTCACCAGCCAGGCCTCTGAAAATTGGTCAAACCATGCCCAGACTGGGGGCCAATTTGGCCCAAAGTCTTGAAAAGACAAGTCGGGAAGAAAGATATGGGACAGAGGGAGAAAGCGAAGGGAGCAGGAGAAAGGGAAGGAAGAATAAAAAGTATTGTTGGGCTGCAGGAGTGAGATGGAGGAATTGCAGGAAAAGAGGGAGGAAGTACGAGACTGAGAGAAAAGGAAAGAAGAGACATGCAGCCAGACGAGGGGTTAGTGAAAGAGGATGGGACAGAGAACAGGATGAGAAGGAAATAAGGCAAGGCAAGGACAGGCAAGGACAGGCAAAGCAAGGCTAGGCTGCAGGACATTTTTTTGCTTTATATTTTCTAGCACATTCGTCCTCGGACTACGAGGAAAGCCATAAGACCGTATGGATTAGGCCCGAGCAAATACACCGGCTACTTGAGACACTTAGACTAAGCCTAAAATACGCAGATCTCTCCATAAGGATGGTTTTTATACTG
The DNA here is from genome assembly GCF_036013475.1 of Columba livia. Lineage (NCBI taxonomy): Eukaryota > Metazoa > Chordata > Aves > Columbiformes > Columbidae > Columba > Columba livia. Next base: position 570,280 of record NW_027043009.1, on the reverse strand, counting down.
TGCTTCCACAATCTGCTGGCAGTACAAAAAAATAAGCTGCAGATCTCCTTAGGCTGAGTCATGGTGCTTTGTTGCAGGGACCATGCATATCATGGGAATATTTCAACATTTCTGCTCTGGTGTTCAGAATATGACACCAAAACACCCACCTGATGATATCCTTTCAAGAGCAAAGGCAGCAACTTGCAGAATTCCGCTTCTCTGGGGAACTGAGTAATTGGTGAGCTGACACCAAGTCCTGCAGTGTCCCTGTCACCTGCAGAGTCACCACATACTCGCCACGGTAGCGGGCATAGTGACAAAGGTTCTATGTCAGCTGGGTGTGGCAGCCAGGCGCCCCCTAGCGGATGGGGAGCCTGCCAGCCCCGGGCCTGTCACTGCCTGCTGTCCCTGCTGTCACCAGCCAGGCCTCTGAAAATTGGTCAAACCATGCCCAGACTCGGGGCCAATTTGGGCCAAAGTCTTGAAAAGACAAGTCAGGAAGAAAGATATGGGACAGAGGGAGAAAGCGAAGGGAGCAGGAGAAAGGGAAGGAAGAATAAAAAGTAGTGTTGGGCTGCAGGAGTGAGATGGAGGAATTGCCATTAAAGAGGCAAGAAGCAGGAGAGTGAGAGAAAAGGAAAGAAGAGACATGCAGCCAGACGAGGGGTTAGTGAGAGAGGATGGGACAGAGAACAGGATGAGAAGGAAATAAGGCAAGGCAAGGACAGGCAAGGACAGGCAAAGCAAGGCTAGGCTGCAGGACATTTTTTTGCTTTATATTTTCTAGCACATTCGTCCTCGGACTACGAGGAAAGCCATAAGACCGTATGGATTAGGCCCAAACAAATACACCGGCTACTCGAGACACTTAGACTAAGCCTAAAATACGCAGATCTCTCCATAAGGATGGTTTTTATGCTGTGCTTCCACAATCTGCTGGCAGTACAAAAAAATAAGCTGCAGATCTCTTAGGCTGAGTCATGGTGCTTTGTTGCAGGGACCATGCATATCATGGGAATATTTCACCATTTCTTCTCTGTTTTTCAGAGTATGACACCAAAACACCCACCTGATGATATCCTTTCAAGAGCAGAGGCAGCAACTTGCAGAATTCCGGTTCTTTGGGGAAGTGAGAAATTGCTGAGCTGCCACCAAGTCCTGCAGTGTCCCTGTCACCTGCAGAGTCACCACATACTCGCCACGGTAGCGGGCATTGTGTCAAAGGTTCTATGTCAGCGGGGTGTGGCAGCCAGGCGCCCCCTAGGGGATGGGGAGCCTGTCAGCCCCGGGCCTGTCACTGCCTGCTGTCCCTGCTGTCACCAGCCAGGGCTCTGAAAATTGGTCAAACCATGCCCAGACTTGGGGCCAATTTGGCCCAAAGTCTTGAAAAGACAAGTCGGGAAGAAAGATATGGGACAGAGGGAGAAAGCGAAGGGAGCAGGAGAAAGGGAAGGAAGAATAAAAAGTAGTGTTGGGCTGCAGGAGTGAGATGGAGGAATTGCCATTAAAGAGGCAGGAAGCAGGAGAGTGAGAGAAAAGGAAAGAGGAGTCATGCAGCCAGACGAGGGGTTAGTGAGAGAGGATGGGACAGAGAACAGGATGAGAAGGAAATAAGGCAAGGCAAGGACAGGCAAGGACAGGCAAAGCAAGGCTAGGCTGCAGGACATTTTTTCGTTTCATAGTTTATAGCACATTCATCTTCAGACTAGGAGTAAGGCCATAAAACTGTATGGATTAGGCCCAAGCAAATACCCCAGCTACTTGAGACACTTAGACTAAGCCTAAAATACGCATATCTCTCCATAAGGATGGTTTTTATACTGTGCTTCCACAATCTGCTGGCAGTACAAAAAAATAAGCTGCAGATCTCTTAGGCTGACTCATGGTGTTTTGGTGCATAGGCCATACATATCATGAGAATATTTCAGATTTCTGCTCTGGTTTTCAGTGTATGACACCAAAACACCCACCTGAAGATATCCTTTCAAGATCAAAGGCAGCAATTTGCAGAATTCCGCTTCTTTGGGGAAGTGAGGAATTGCTGAACTGACACCAAGTCCTGCAGTGTCCCTGTCACCTGCAGAGTCACCACATACTCGCCACGGTAGCGGGCATTGTGACAAAGGTTCTATGTCAGCTGGGTGTGGCAGCCAGGCGCCCCTTAGGGGATGGGGAGCCCGTCAGCCCCGGGCCTGTCACTGCCTGCTGTCCCTGCTGTCACCAGCCAGGCCTCTGAAAATTGGTCAAACCATGCCCAGACTTGGGGCCAATTTGGCCGAAAGTCTTGAAAAGACAAGTCGGGAGGAAAGATATGGGACAGAGGGAGAAAGCGAAGGGAGCAGGAGAAAGGGAAGGAAGAATAAAAAGTAGTGTTGGGCTGCAGGAGTGAGATGGAGGAATTGCAAGAAAAGAGGCAGGAAGCAGGAGAGTGAGAGAAAAGGAAAGAGGAGTCATGCAGCCAGACGAGGGGTTAGTGAGAGAGGATGGGACAGAGAACAGGATGAGAAGGAAATAAGGCAAGGGAAGGACAGGCAAGGACAGGCAAAGCAAGGCTAGGCTGCAGGACATTTTTTCGCTTTATAGTTTCTAGCACATTCGTCTTCAGACTAGGAGTAAGGCCATAAGACCGTATGGATTAGGCCCAAGCAAAAACCCCAGCTACTTGAGACACTTAGACTAAGCCTAAAATACGCAGATCTCTCCATAAGGATGGTTTTTATACTGTGCTTCCACAATCTGCTGGCAGTACAAAAAAATAAGCTGCAGATCTCCTTAGGCTGAGTCATGGTGCTTTGTTGCAGGGACCATGCATATCATGGGAATATTTCAACATTTCTGCTCTGGTTTTCAGAGTATGACACCAAAACACCCACAGGATGACATCCTTTCAAGAGCAAAGGCAGCAATTTGCAGAATTCCGCTTCTTTGGGGAAGTGAGAAATTGCTGAGCTGACACCAAGTCCTGCAGTGTCCCTGTCACCTGCAGAGTCACCGCATCCTAGCCACAGTACTGGCATTGTGACAAAGGTTCTTTGTCAGAAGGGTTTGGCAGCCAGGCGCCCCCGAGGGGATGGGGAGCCTGCCAGCCCAGGGCCTCTCACTGCCTGCTGTCCCTGCTGTCACCAGCCAGGCCTCTGAAAATTGGTCAAACCATGCCCAGACTTGGGGCCAATTTGGCCCAAAGTCTTGAAAAGACAAGTTGGGAAGAAAGATATGGGACAGAGGGAGAAAGCGAAGTGAGCAGGAGAAAGGGAAGGAAGAATATAAAGTAGTGTTGGGCTGCAGGAGTGAGATGGAGGAATTGCCATTAAAGAGGCATGAAGCAGGAGAGTGAGAGAAAAGGAAGGAAGAGACATGCAGAAAGACGAGGGGTTAGTGAGAGGATGGGAGACAGAACAGGATGATAATGTAATAAGGCAAGGCAAGGACAGGCAAGGACAGGCAAGGCAAGGCTAGGCTGCAGGACATTTTTTTGCTTTATAGTTTCTAGCACATTCGTCTTCAGACTAGGTTTAAGGCCATAATAACGTATGGATTAGGCCCAAGCAAAAAACCCAGCTACTTGAGACCCTTAGACTAAGCCTAAAATACGCAGATGTCTCCATAAGGATGGTTTTTATACTGTGCTTCCACAATCTGCTGGCAGTACAAAAAAATAAGCTGCAGATCTCCTTAGGCTGAGTCATGGTGCTTTGGTGAAGGGACCATGCATATCATGAGTATATTTCACCATTTCTGCTCTGGTTTTCAGTGTATAACACCAAAACACGCACCTGATGATATCCTTTCAAGAGCAAAGGCAGCAATTTGCAGAATTCCGCTTCTTTGGGGAAGTGAGAAATTGCTGAGCTGACACCAAGTCCTGCAGTGTCCCTGTCACCTGCAGAGTCACCACATACTCGCCACGGTAGCAGGCATTGTAACAAAGGTTCTATGTCAGATGGGTGTGGCAGCCAGGTGCCCCCTAGGGGATAGGGAGCCTGCCAGCCCCGAGCCTGTCACTGCCTGCTGTCCCTGCTGTCACCAGCCAGGCCTCTGAAAATTGGTCAAACCATGCCCAGACTTGGGGCAAATTTGGCCCAAAGTCTCCAACAGACAAGTCAGGAAGAAAGATATGGGACAGAGGGAGAAAGCGAAGGGAGCAGGAGAAAGGGAAGGAAGAATAAAAAATAGTGTTGGGCTGCAGGAGTGAGATGGAGGAATTGCAAGAAAAGAGGCAGGAAGCAAGAGAGTGAGAGAAAATGAAACACGAGACATGCAGGCAGAGGTGGGGTTGGTGAGAGAAGATTGGACAGAGAACAGGATGAGAAGGAAATAAGGCAAGGCAAGAACAGGCAAGGACAGGCAAAGCAAGGCTAGGCTGCAGGACATTTTTTTGCTGTATAGTTTCTAGCACATTCATCTTCAGACTAGGAGTAAGGCCATAAGACCGTATGGATTAGGCCCAAGCAAAAACCCCAGCTACTTGAGACACTAAGACTAAGCCTAAAATACGCAGATCTCTCCCTAAGGATGGTTTTTATACTGTGGTTCCACAATCTGCTGGCAGTACAAAAAAATAAGCTGCAGATCTCCTTAGGCTGAGTCATGGTGCTTTTTTGCAGGGACCATGCATATCATGGGAATATTTCTCCATTTCTGCTCTGGTTTTCTGTGTATTACACCAGAAACACCCACCTGATGACATCCTTTCAAGAGCAAAGGCAGCAATTTGCAGAATTCCGCTTTTTTGGGGAAGTAAGAGATTGCTGAGCGGACACCAAGTCCTGCAGTGTCCCTGTCACCCGCAGAGTCACCGCATCCTCGCCACGCTAGCAGGCATTGTGACAAAGGTTCTATGTCATCTGGGTGTGGCAGCCAAGCGCCCCCTACGGGATGGGGATCCTGTCAGCCCCAGGCCTGTCACTGCCTGCTGGCCCTGCTGTCACCAGCCAGGCCTCTGAAAACTTGTCAAATCGTGCCCAGACGTGGGGCCAGTTTGGTCCGAAGTCTCCAACAGAGAAGTCGAGAGGAACGATATGGGACATAGGGAGAAAGCGAAGGGAGCAGGAGAAAGGGAAGGAAGAATAAAAAGTAGTGTTTGTCTGCAGGAGTGAAATGGAGGAAATGCAATAAAAGAGGCAGGAAGCAGGAGAGTGAGAGAAAAGGAACGAAGAGACATGCAGCCAGACGAGGGTTTAACGAGAGAGAATGGTACAGAGAACAGGATGAGGAGGAAATAAGGCAAGGCAAGGACAGGCAAGGACAGGCAAGGCAAGCCTAGGCTGCAAGACATTTTTTGGCTTTATAGTTTCTAGCACATTCTTCTTCAGACTAGGAGGAAAGCCATAAAACCGTATGGATTAGGCCCAAGCAAAAACCCCAGCTACTTGAGACATTTAGACTAAGCCTAAAATACAAAGATCTCTCCATAAGAATGGTTTTTATATTGTACTTCCACAATCTGCAGGCAGTACAAAAAAATAAGCTGCAGGTCTCCTTAGGCTGAGTCATGGTGCTTTGGGGCGGGGATCATGCATATCATGGGCATATTTCACTATTACTGGTCTGGTTTTCAGCGTATTACACCGAAACACCGACCTGATGACATCCTTTCAAGAGCAAAGGTTCGCGGTTGAGGCGTACAAACGACATTGACCAAATTCTTTCAAGATGAAAGTAATAGATGCCATTTATTGCTACAAGTGCATTTTTATACAATTCTACCAGTTCATGTGTCTTTTCAATATTGGTTACAAGTTTCAGCACTGACATCTCATTGGTTAATTTTTCTATCATCCATGTTATTCTTCTATCCCCTTCTTTCTCACGGGTACATCTCTCCTCTCTCCGGATACTCCTTTACTCCCATCCTTCTCAAGGGTAAATCTTAATATCTCAAGGCTGATCTCTACTCTCATATTTTCTGTCAAGGATTCCACAGACCCGCTGCAGTTTCCCACAATTCCCCCTTTTTTTATTTTTGCTAAAAATGCTGCCCTCATTGTCCACTGCAGGGCCCTTTGCAGCAGAGAAATCATGCATGGCAACATTAGTAACACAACCACAACAACCATCAAAATGATCAGTCCTGTTTTCACTACTGATAACAACCATCCTAGAAACCCTCAACCACTAATCAATTTATTTAACAAATCCCATCGAAGTCTTCACACCCATGTCCTTGAGCTAATAACAAAAAATCTATCGCCACCCCACTCTGCCATGTGGCATGTCTTACAGAATGTACATCTAGAAAAAGTCCACTTAAAGCCTTTTAAGTTCTGTTAGTTTGCTTAACTAGTCAGCATCCTAATTTTCTAAAATATTTAAAGCTTTTAGCTGTGCCAACACCAGATACAAGAGATTCTAAAACCCTTAACCTTGAACCCCAAAAATCTACATTATCATCACATTTTGACTCATATACACGCAAAAAGTGTTTTTCTCGTCTTGCTCTTCTGTGATCTATTATCTATTATACATTGGGCGTTAAGAGAGTTAATAGTCCCAAAATACACAGTCCTTCAACAGCATTAGAAGGAATTCCTGGTCAGGCTCTATCTCCACAGATCAAGAATACACCATACAGGAGGTTTTGGGGTCGCTGTTCCCACATTATCAATGACATCCCTTGGATTCTTCTGCGAGCCATTACACCATTGAGTTTCATTTCTATAGTCACCAAAGGTAGAATTAACATTTTGCAGTTTTATTCATTCATTTTCTCGTATATTGTTCTGACACTTTTCACAAACCAGGTTGATACAAGTGTCCATGGGCATAGATGCCAGCAATTCCAGTTCCTGTGGTTCAATGTCTATTTCCGGGAGACAGTTAATCCAAAGTGCCATGTTAGTATTATTACAGTTTGTTGCAATGCCTCTGCACCAACCTCTATTTTGAAACAGTTGTGTGATGCTGCTGTAGTCATCAAGGGGGATGCCAACCAAGCATGTGTGGAACGGGTTTTCCAGAGATGCCATAGCTAGGCATATGGAGTCCTGGTCAGTCATGTTGGTTAAAGTACTCCACATGTTAGTCTTTGTCTGTGCGGGCATCCAAAACACAGCAGCTGCAACAATCATTGTCAGGAAGATAACACAGGTTTCACATTTCGTGCTGGCAACCATTGCGGCCCTTGATCTGTAAAGACATAAGCATAGCCTCTCCCCCAGGTTATCAATTGATGTGGCCTTTTCCATTGACCATTAACTAGTGATTTGGCCATAACTAATGTAGGTTCTTTCTGATTTAGCATGGTTTTGGGTCACACTTGCAAAGTATTTCATCACATACAATGCTTTTGACAATAGGTGTTGTGGTGTTTTCCCTACTTCTCCCCCCTTTTTGTTTAAAAAAGAACAGAACCAAAACAAAAAACACAGTTCAGAAGGAGATACGTGCATTGGACCTTGACTACGTACTCAGAATCACAAATCAAATTTAGAGGTTCCTCCTTAAAAAGCTCTAAGTAATGTAAAGCTGTGTCAAGTTCTGCTAATTGGGTTGAACCTTCAATAATTTTTACAGAATGATGCCAATTGTTATCTTCACACCAAACCACTACAGCTTTATGGGACTTCCCAGAACCAGCAACAAAAACTTTGCAAGTATGTAGGATCAGACCAAATACAAGTATGGCCTATGACCTGATGTGAAAGACTTGCAGGTTCTGCAGCAATTTACATTTTACATTTATGCATGCCAAAAGCTGTGCTGTTAAGAAAACCAGCTAGTGCAATTTACAAAGACATAGATTACAAATAAAATTAAAAAATCAGAATTACATTTCACAAATGGTACATATATGACAAAAGGATCATGGCCTATTGAAACTTAAATTCATTCCCTGCTTTTCTTGATCAGAGTAAAAAGCAGTATATCAGTCTGCTAGCAATCTTATCATACTGTTCCACAATAGCCACAGGTTGTTTCTATGTTGTAGCTATAAATAGACAAATCTGCAAGTCCAATTGAATGCAGTCAGCCTGTAAAGTTGTCATAAATTTATTCCTCAAAGTTTCCAACTCCATTTTGGCTGTCATATTTATTGGATATTGTTTTCCCTTACCAGATCGAAGTCCTGTTTCAGATCAATCAGTGTAGTATTTGCTTTATCGAAACATTGGCTGTTAATACTGGTGGAAATACAGCATTTGAAATTTCCTTGGAGATTTCTCACTTGCAGCAAGCAGATCTGCGCCATCCAAGCAGCTTCTTGTAGGCCATGCAACTAAACAGAATTCTCAGAAAACGTTATTTGAGCTTACAATTTACTTAACAAATCTTAACCTAAGAGAAGTATAGGAGTTTCTAACAACTATAAGAATTCATGTATTTAAACTTTGTTCCAAATATGGCATTCTATTGGTCTCAAAAAACGGCCTTTCTTTCATTCTCTCTCATGACCTCAAAAACTAGCACAGTGAATTTACTAAGAAGTCACTTACAACTAATTACCACAGAATAAGTCTATTAACAAATTTTTGGTTTAGTTTTCCAGTTTCATTAGAACTATGGGTCTGCTAAGGATGCCTTTAAACTTCACCCTCGGACTGCTCCATTCAGTATTACATCGCTGCAGTGGCGGGGAGAGAGAACCCCCCTTTCACTGCTTTAAAAGCAGGCAGCCAGATTTTTCCAGTTGTTTTTTCTTTCTGTGCAGTGTAGATATAACCAAGGTCACGCAGCTGGCATACTGGCTGGTATGAAGTAGGAGGTTCTGGGAAACTTCTCAGTTACAATGAGCTGCACACAGGCCTGGGATATTTTGCTCTTTTGTTTACCCATTTCATTCCAACTACAAATTTCAAGTAGCTCAGAAATAGTTACATTCCTTAGCTTCATTTACGTTTTACAATTTAGAGGTGTCAAAAAACAGTATAAACCAGTATAATAAACATAAATCCATTAGTCTATTTTCCTAAATCCAAATCAGTTAATATTCTAGCAATTTTTAAATACAACCTCTTCCAAATTCACAGCTATCATAGCATTTTAACAATTTAAATGCTTTTCTAACAATATAAGCGATTACTTTAATGTGTAAGGATGCATCCTAAGGGGGAGCAAGGTGGAATTTTAGCAGTGGAACCGGTTCACATTTTGTAGTTATCTCCCCAAACAAGATTCTTTTGGTACCAAATATGAATATGCAAACTAAAATACTGAGCTCAGATGTGAAAACCATATACCAAGTTCAAATAAGCAGATGGATCACAGTTACACCAATTTAAGACAATATCTCAATTTTTTGCATTGCACCTTTGGGCTGCCTACTGCTCAGCCAGGTGGAGGTACCTCTGGGTCTCCCTGACAAAAAAAGTCAGTGCACACTGGAGCCCCATCGGCCCCCGCAGCGAGCTGGACTGGGCAAGGCCTTTTTTGTTTTATTTTGTTTTGTTTTAGTGTCTCATCTGGTGAGCCACAGCTGTTATTCCAAAACCAGGATTCTTTACATGATGTGCATACGGAAAAACCAAATCCAGCACACCGAGATGAGACACAGCCTGTCACAGAGTTGCGCAAGTCTGAATGCTGGAATAAAGGTAGCATGCTAGAGAAAAGAAAAAAAAATAACAGCTACTACACACAAAATTTTACCATCACATTCACGCAGTGAAGAACTAAATTACTTATGATCTTCTGTATTATCACAAAACACACATTTTGAGTCAACGGATTCTCATAATTTAACAGACTGTAAACTTATCGTACCATATAATAAAGACCTACCAAAATTGCAACATGCTTAAACCGATACCCACAAAGAAAACAGGTTAATGAGGGAAGCATCTTGCAGACTTCAGCAAGTTTACTGTGACATGTGTGTTATCAGTTAACTCTCTCTCAGCTTGTTGACGTTCAAATCGTTCCAGCTGTAAAACTGTCTGTAATGATCTAATGATCTCTTGTAGAGATTTATTTTGTCCTGCTCTTCTCATCTTAAAAACGACATTAATTGCAACAAAATTCTATTCTCCGGACACTTTTCCCAATCATTTAACGTAAACAGCAGCGAACACTGATTTCAATATTTAACAAGATCTTCCTTCCTCATAATTCCAAGTGCTTTCCTAAGTTTTAAAACACCTTCCAATACTGATTTTTCAGGAACACAACTGAAAACAATTATTCCTGACCCCGTCTTGCAAGTAAAACCTTGAGAATGGGGAGGGAGGGGGAGAAAACACAGGGTGCTTGCAGCACGACTGGGAAAAATGGGGACAGAGTTTTACGGCGCACTGAAAAACAACTAGTAAAACAATTAACTCACATTCCTGACAAGCTGCTTGATTTTCAGAGAGGCAATACACAGAAGCACATAATATGTACTGTAAAACTTGCAGATAACACATCGGTAGCAAGCATTAGCATTCTCTACTGCTAATTTCAACATTAGTGCTTCCTTAACTTCTAAGTTTTCAACCTGCTTATTGATGGCCTCTTGAAGATGGTCAATAAATTGCATGTAATTCTCACTGGGACCCTGATCAATAGTTGCAATTGATTTGGCTGCATTGTTGGTTTCAGGCACCTTTATCATAGCTTGATATGCGAGGTCTGGTGACTGCCTCAGGATTTCAGAAAGTTATCGTGCCTGTAGTTGTGGTGTGTCAATTAGTGTCTCTTCCAGAAACACACGGGGTCCCGTGGTTTAACTGTAACTGAAAATGGGGGTAAATCCCAGCTTTTTGGTAAGTTCAGTTTACGCTCTGAAACTCCACCCCCACCCTCAGGAATTCGCTTTTTAGCAGCGTGGGAGGGAGGCGGGGGCAGGTTGGGGGGACCCAAATCCATAGGAATTACGTTATTTGGCTCAGTCTGGCTCACCACGGGGGGTCCTCCCCACCTAAATCTCCAGGCAAGGGGGGATAGGAAAAAAAATGTCCATTTTTTTCTTCCGCAACTGATAGCGGCGGGGCAGAGGGTTGAACTGTGATCAATGGCGGTGATGCAGACGGCGGAACCGCGGTTGATGATGGTAGAGGAGAGGTTCGAGCCGTGATTGATGACAGCGGAGCGGTCGGCCGAACGCATTGCTCCGACCGGTGTTTCGAGGGCCCCTCCCGAGATCGCACATAACCCAACGCTGTTTTTTCATGTGAGTCTTTCATAGCTTTTATCTGATCTCAGGGCCACACACATGTATATGAGTCTTTCATAATTTTTTTCTGATCTCGGAGCCACACATACGTATGCTCCTTCTTTACTCCTTTTAACTTTCCAAGAAAGTGCCGCGGATCCTTATCCGTGTCAGATAATACGGACTTGGGTGGTTTTGACGAATCCTTAGTAACAGGGGAGGTTGGAGTAGTACTTAATCTTGCCTTTTCCTCCAAATCTGGCCCAGGAGAGCCAGGAAGACCATCCCCCTCCGCCGCCTCTGCCTGTTGCTGTTTTAACTCTTTCAGAGTATCTAATAACAAGCACCACGTCGTTAACAGTTCAGATGCTTCCTTGGACCCTTTAGTAGCACTGTCAAGCAGTTTATCCCCCAAGTCCATCCATTGTGACACACTAAATGCTGTCACAGGATTAACCTCTATACCTTGTGCTTTGCCCCATAGTAACATTTTTCTTAAAGTCAGTTCTGGAAGGCTAACACCCTGCTTCTTCAGAAGCAGCTTCCATGTAGATAATATAGTACCCCCTTCTTTAGATAAGTTTCAACCCCCCTGTTCCCGGTAACTCACCTCCTCCTTAGCGAGATGTCTTTTCAACGTTCCGGACCTTCGGCAGCTCTCCTCGGCTGCTCTTATCAGCTGTACTGGGCTCCGTCTCCACAGCTCTTCTCCGGCTGTTCACAGCTTCATGCTGTCACCTTGTCATGCGAGATCCTCTTCAGGCAGGATCACGTCGGGGTCACCATATGTCGCGGTTGAGACAGACAAATGACATGGACCAAGTTCTTTCAAGATGAAAGTAATAGATGCCATTTATTGCTACAAGTGCATTTTTATACAATTCAATCAGTTCATGTGTCTTTTCACTATTGGTTACAAGTTACAGCACTAATATCTCATTGGTTAATTTTTCTATCATCCATGTTATTCTTCTATCCCTTTCTCTCTCACGGGTACATCTCTCCTCTCTCCGCATACTCCTTTACTCCTATCCTTCTCAAGGGCAAATCTTAATATCTCAAGGCTGATCTCTAGTTTAATATTTTCTGTCAAGGATTCCACATACCCGCTGCAGTTTCCCACAACACACACACTGTCTAATTGGGTTTGTGACACACACACGCTGTCCAATGGTGTTTGTGACACACACGGTGTCAAATGGGGATTACGACACACACACTGTCGAGGGGGGTTTGTGACGCACACGCTGTCCAATGGGGTTCGTGACACACACAATGTCCAATGGGGTTTGTGACACGCACGCTGTCCAATGGGGATTGTAACACACACACGCTCTCTATTGGTGTTTGTGACACGCATACTGTCCAATGGGGTTTCTGACACACACTCTGTCCAATGGGTGATGTGACACACACAATGTCCAGGGGGGTTTGAGACACACACACTGTTTAAAGGGGTTTGTCACATACACTCTGTCCAATGAGGTTTATGACACACACACTGTCCAATGGGGATTGTGACACACAGACACTGTCCAATGGGGTTTGTGAAACACACTGTCCAATGGGGATTGTGACACACACACTGTCCAATGGGGATTGTGAACACACACATGCTGTCCAATGGTGTTTGTGACACACAAACTCTGTCCAATGGGGTTTGTGACACACACGCTGTCCAGTGGAGATTTTGACACACACACGCTGTCCAATGGGGGTTGTGACACACACAATCTATCCAATGGGCTTGTGAAACACACGTTGTCCAATGGGGATAGTGACACACATGCTGTCCAGTGTGTTTTGTGACACACAACCTGTCCAATGGGGTTTGTGACACACACACTTTCCACTGGGTTTGGAACACACACGCTGTCCAGGTGAGTTTGTGACACACACGCTGTCCAATGGGGTTTGTGACACACACACTCTGTCCTGGACAGCGTATTTTGGACAGGGTATTTTGACTCACACACGCTCTCCAATGGGGTTTGGTCGCACACACTGTTCAATGGGGTTTGTGACACACACACAGTCCAGGGGGTTTTGTGACACACACTGTGTTCAATGGGGTTTGTGACACACACGATGCCCAATGGGGTTTGTGACACACACACTGACCAATGGGGATTGCGACACACGCTGTCCAATGGGGTTTGTGACAGACACACAGTCCAGGGGGTTTTGTGACACACACTGTGTTCAATGGGGTTTGTGACACAGAGACTCTCCAAGGGTGTTTGTGACACACACGCTGTCCAGAGTGGTTTGTGACACACACACTGTCTAATGGGGTTTCTGAGACACACACTGTCCGGCGGGGTTTGCGACACACACAATGTCGAATGGGGTTTGTGACACACACACTGTCCAATGGGGTTTGTGACAGCCACACTGTAGAGGGGGGTTTGTGGCACTCACACTGTCCAATGGGATTTGTCACACATACTCTTTCCAATAGTGTTTGTGACACACACACGCTGTCCAATGGGGTTTGTGACACACACGCTGCCCAATGAGGTTACTGACACTCACACTCTGTCCAATGGGGCTTGTGACACACACGTGGTCCAACGGGGTTCGTGACACATACGCTGTCCAATAGGGTTTGCAACACACACACTTTCCAATGGGGTTTGTGACACACACGCTGTCCAATAGGGTTTGTGACACACACACTGTTCCAGGGGGTTTGTGACACACATGCTGTCCAATGGTGTTTGTGACACAGAGACTCTCCAGGGGTGTTTGTGACACATGCGCTGTCCAGAGGGGTTTGTGACACACACATGCTGTCCAATGGGGTTTGTCACACACATGCTGTCCACTGGGGATTTTGACACACACACGCTGTCCAATGGGGATTGAGAGATACACACGCTGTCCAATGGTGTTTGTGACACGTATGCTGTCCAATGGGTTTTGTGACACACACACTGTCCGGGGGGGTTTATGAAACACTCGCTGTCCAATGGGGTTTGTGACACACACACTCTGTCCAATGGGGTTCGTGACACACACACTGGCCAGTGGGGATTGTGACACACACGCTTTCCTATGGGGTTTGTGACACACACACTCTGTCCAATGGGGTTTGTGTCACACACACACTTTCCAATGGGTTTTGTGAAACACACACGCTCTCCAATGTGGTTTATGAGAAACACACTTTCCAATGGGTTTTGTGGCACACACACTGTCCAATGGGGTTTGTGACAAATACATGCTGTCCAATGCTATTTGTGAACATACACGCTGTCCAATGCTTTTTGTGACACACACACTCTGTCTAATGGGGATTGTGACACACACACGCTGTCCCATGGGGTCTGTGATACGCATGCTGTCCAATGGGGTTTGTGACACACACATTGTACAGGGGGGGTTGTGACACACACGCTGTGCAATGGGGTTTGTGACACACACACTCTGTCCAATGGGGATTGTAACACACACACACTGTCCAATGGGGATTGTGACACAAAAAAGGTCCAATGGTGTTTGTGATACACACGCTGTCCAATGGGGATTGTGACACACACGTGCTGTCCAATGGCGTTTGTGACACACACGATGTCCAATGCGGTTCATGACAAACACTCTGTCCAGTGGCGTTTGTGAAATACACACTGTCCAGTAGGGTTTGTGACACACACATTTTCCAATGGGGTTTCTAACACACACGCAGTTCAAATGGAGTTTTTGACACAGACAGTGTCCATGGGAGTTTGTGACACTCACGCTGTCCAATGGGGATTGTGACACACAATCTGTCCAATGGGGTTTGTCACACACATTCTGTCCAACGAGGTTTGTGACACACACACTGTAAAATGGGTATTATGACACACACACGCTGTCCAGTGGGGTTTGTTACACACACTCTGTCCAATATGGCTTGTGACATACACGCTGTCCAATAGGGTTTGTGACACACACACGCTATCCAATGTGGTTTGTGACACACACAATTTCCAATCGGGTCTGTGACATACGCACGGTGTCCAATGTTGTTTGTGACACACACACTGTCAAATGGGGATTGTGACACACACACGCTGTCCAATGGTGTTTGTGACACACAGGCTGTCCAATGGGGTTTGTGACACACACTCTGTAAAATGGGGTTTGTGAAACACACGGTGTCAAATAGGGTTTGTGACACGCACGCTGTCCGGGGCGGTTTGTGACACACACGCTGTCCAATGGCATTTGTGAAACAGAGACTCTCCAGAGGTGTTTGTGACACACACGCTGTCCAGAGGGTTCTGTGACACACACACTGTCCAATGGGGTTTGTGACACACACGCTGTCTGGCTGGGTTTCTGACACACACAATGTCCAATGGTGTTTGTGACACACACGCTGTCCAGGGGGGATTGTGACACATGCACTATACAATGGGGTTTGTCACACCCACTCTGTCCAAAGGGGTTTGTGACACACACACATTCCAATGGGTTTTGTGACACACACCCTGTCCAATGGTTTTTGTGACACCCATGCTGTCCAGGTGGGTTTGTGACACACACACTGTCCAGGGGGGTTTGTGACACACAGACTGACCAATGGGGGTTGTGACACACACGCTGTTTAATGGGGTTCATAACACACACGCTGTCCAGTGGGATTCGTGAGACACACACTGTCCAATGGGGTTTGTGACACACACACTTTCCAATGGGTATTGAGACACACACACGCTGTCCAATGGGGTTTGTTGCACACAAGAGCTATCCAATGGGGTTTGTGACACACACATTTTCCAATGGCGTTTCTGACACACTCGCTGTCAAAAGGGGTTTGTGACAGACACACTGTCCAGGGTGGTTCGTGACACACGCACTGTCCAATGGGGTTTGTGACACACACGCTGCTCAATGGGGACTGTGACACCCACACCGTCCAATGGGGTTTGTGACACACACACTCTGTCCAGTGGGGTTTGTGAAACAGAGACTATCCAGTGGGGATTGTGACACACACACCCTGTCCAATGGGGTTTGTGACACATGCACTGTCTATTGGGGTTTGTGACACACAAGCTGGCCAATGGGGATTGTGATACACACACTGTCCAATGGGATTTGTGACACAGACACTGTCCAATGGGGATTGTGACACACACACTGTGCTGGGGGGTTTGTGACACACACACTGTCCAATGTGGTTTGTGACACACCGCAGTCAAATGGAGTTTGTGACACAGAGACTCTCCAGGGTTGTTTGGGACACACACGCTGTCCAGAGGGCTTTGTGCCTCACACACTCTCCAATGGCTGTTGTGACACACACACGTTGTCCAATGAGGATTGTGACACACACACTGTCCAATGGGGTTTGTGACAGACAGGCTGTCCAACGGGTATTGTGACACACACACTCTGTCCCATTGTTTTTGTGATACGCATGCTATCCAATGGGGTTTGTGACAGACACACTGTCCAGGGGGGTTTGTGACACAGACGCTGTCCAATGGGTATTGCGACACACACACTGTCCACGGGGGTTTATGACACACACGCTGTCCAATGGTTTTGTAACACACACACTGTCTAATGGGGTTTGTTATACACACTCGCTGACCAATGGGGCTTGTGACAAACACGCTGTCTAATGGGGTTTGTGACACACACGCTGTCCAATAGTGTTTGTGACACACACTCTGTCCAATGGAGTTTATGACACACACAGTGTCCATGGGGGTTTGTTACACATGCGCTGTGCAATGGGGTTTGTCACACACACTCTGTCCAATGGGGTTTGTGACACACACAATGTCCAATAGGTATTGTTACACACACACGCTGTCCAATGGGAGTTTGTGATACACAAACACAGTCCAGGGGCGTTTGTCCCACCCAGTCTGTCTAATAGGGTTTGTGCCAAACACACGCTGTCCAACGGTGTTTGTGACACACACTCTGTTCAAAGGGGTTTGTGAAACACACTCTGTCCAATGGGGTTTGATGACACACACACACTGTCCAATGGGGATTGCGACACACACACGCTGTCCAATGGTGTTTGTGACATGCATGCTGTTCAAAGGTGTTTGTGACAAACACAGTGTCCATTGCGGTTTGGGACACAAACACGTTATCCAATTGGGTTTGTGACACACACACTTTCTAATGGGGTTTGTGACACACACACGCTGTCCAAAGGTGTTTGTGAAACACACGCTGTCAAATGGGGTTAGTGACACACACAGTGTCCAGGGGAGTTTGTGTCACACACGCTGTCCAGTGGGGTTTTTGACACACACACTCTCCAATAGGGTTTGTGATAAACACACTGTCAAATGGGAACTGTGACACACAAGCTGTCCAATGGGGATTGTGACACACACACGCTGTCCCATGGGGTTTGTGAAACACATGTTGTCCAATGGGTTTTGTGACAGACACAGTGTACAGGAGGCTTTGTGACACACACGCTTTCCAATGGGGTTTGTGACACAAACATGCTGTCCAATGGGTTTTGTAACACACAGGCTGTCCAATAGGGATTGCGACACGCACAGTGTCCAGGGAGGTTTGTGACACACACACTGTCTAGGGGGGTTTGTGACACACACGCTGTCCAATGGGGTTTGTGAAAAACACGCTGTCCAGGTGATTTAGTTACACACACGCTGTCCAATGGAGTTTGTGACAAACACGCTGCCTAATGGGGTTTGTGAGAAACACGCTGTCCAAAGGGTATTGTTACACACCCTCGCTGTCCAAGGGGGTTTGTGACGCACACACTGTCCAATGATGTTTGCGACACACACGCTGCCCAATGGGGCTTGTGATACACACGCTGTCCAATGGGGTTCGTGACACACACGCTGCCTAGTGGTTTTTGTGACACACACACTGTGCAGTAGGGTTTGTGATACACATGCTATCCAATGGGGTTTGTGACATACACACATTCGAATGATGTTTGTGACACACACATGCTCTCCAATGGTGTTTGTGACACACACACTCAGTACAATGGGGGTTGTGACACGCACACTGTCCAATGGGGTTTGTGACACATACACGCTATCAAATGGGGTTTATGAAACACACATTTTCCAATAGCGTTTGTGACACACACACGCTGTCCAATGCGGTTTGTCACACCCACTCTGACAAATGGGTTTTGTGACAAACACACACTGTCCAATGATGTTTGTGACACACACGCTGTCCAGGGGGGTTTGTGACACACACAATGTCCAATGGGGTTTGTGAAACACACACACTGTCCAATGGGGATTGTGACACACACGCTGTCCAGTGGGATTTGTGACACACACGCTGTTCAATAGGTTTTGTGACATACACACGCTGCCCAATAGTGTTTGTGACACACACGGTGTGAAATGGGGTTTGTGACACACACAATGTCCAGGGGGGATTGTGACACACACACTGTCCAATGGGGTTTGTCACACCCACTCTCTCAAATGGTGTTTGTGACAAACACACGCTGTCAAATGATGTTTGTCACACACACGCTGTCCAGGGGGGTTTGTGACACACACAATGTCCAAAGGAGTTTGTGACACACACTCTGTCCAATGGGGTTTGTGACACACACGCTGTCCAAAGGGTTTTGTGACACACATGCTCTCCAGGGGGGTTTGTGACACACACAATGTCCAACGGGGTTTGGGACACACAAGCTGTCCAGTGGGGTTTGTGACACACACAATGTGCAATAGGGTTTGTGAGATACATACGCTGTCCAAGAGTGTTTCTGACACACACACAATGTCTAATGGGTTTTGTGACACACACGCTGTCCAATGGGTATTGCGACACACACACTGTCCAGGGGGGTTTGTGACACACATACTCTGTCCAATGGTGCTTGTGGAGCACAAGCTGTGCGTTGGGGTTCGTGACACACACGCTGTCCAGTGGTTTCTATGATACACACACTGTCCAATGGGTTTTGTGACACACACTCTGTCCAATGGGGCTTGTGACACACACATTGTCCAATGGGGATTGTGACACACACACGCTGTCAAATGGGGTTTGTGACACACAAACACAGTCCAGCGGGGTTTGGCACACCCAGTCTGTCCAATGGGGTTTGTGACACACAAACTGTGCAATGGGGTTTCTCACACACACTCTGTCCAATGGGGTTTGTAACACACACGCTGTCCAATGAGGATTGTGAGACATGCGCTGTACAATGAGGTTTGTGACACACACACTCTGTCCAATGGGCTTGTGACACACACACTGTCTTAAGGGGTTTGTGATACACACACGCTGTCCAGTGGGTTTTGTGACACACACACTGTCTAATTGGATTTGTGGCGCACACATGGTATCAAATGGGGTTTGCGACACACACAATTTCCAGTGGGGTTTGTGACACACACACTTTCCAATGGGGTTTCTGACACACACACGCTGTCCAATGGTGTTTGTGACACGCACGGTGTCAAATGGTGTTTGTGACACACACAATATCCAGGGAGGATTGTGACACACACACTGTCCAATGGGGTTTGTCACACCCACTCTGTCCAATGGGGATTGTGACACACACACACTGTCCAATGGGAAATGTGACACACACATGCTGTCCAATGGGGATTGTGACAGACACATGCGGTGCAATGGTGTTTGTGACACGCATGCTGTCCAATGTGCTTGTGACACATACACACAGTCCATAGGGGTTTGTGACACACATGCTGTCCAATGGGGTTTGTGACACTAACGCTGTCCAAGTGGGTTTGTGACACACACACTGTCCATTGGAGTTTGTAACACACACACGCTATCCAATGGAGTTTGTGACACACAGACTTTCCAATGGGGTTTGTGACACACACAAGGTCCGATGGTGTTTGTGACACACACACTCGGTCCAATGGGGGTTGTGACACACACACTGTCCAGTGTGGTTTGTGACACACAAGCTGTCCAGTAGGGTTTGTGACACACACACGTTATCAAATGGCATTTATGACACACACACTGTGCAATGGCGATTGTGACAAACACACGCTGTACAATGGGTTTGTGACACACACACTTTTCAATGAGGTTTGTGACACACACGCTGTCCAATGGGTTTTGTGACAAACACATTGTCTAAGGGGTTTTTGACACAGACACGCTGTCCAATGGGGTTTGTGACACACACACTGTCAAATGGGGTTTGTGACACACACGCTGGCCAATGGGTTTTGTGACAAACACATTGTCTAAAGACGTTTGTGACACACACACACTGTCCAATGGGGATTGTGACACACATGCGCTGTCCAAAGGTGTTCGTGATACACACGCTGTCCAGTGGGGTTTTGAAACACACTCTGTCCAATAGGTTTTGTGACACACACACGGTCTAATAGGGATTGTGACACACACAGTGTACAATGGGTTTGTGACACACACTCTGTCAAATGGGGTTTATGACACACACACTGTCCAAAGGGGATTATGACACACAGACACCGTCCAATGGGGATTGTTACACACACAAGCTCCAATGGGGTTTGTGACACACACGCTGTCCGATGGGGATTGTGACACACAGACGCTGTCCAACGGTGTTTGTGACACGGATGCTGTCCGATGGGGTTTTTGACACACATACACAGTGCAGCGGGGTTTGTGACACACACACAGTTCAATGGGGTTTGTGACACACACGCTCTCCAATGGGTTTTGTGACACACACAATTTGTCCAATGGGGCTTGTGACACCCACACTGTACAGGGGGGTTTGTTACACACACTCTATCCAATGGGGTGTGTGACACACAAAGTTTACAATGGGGTTTGTGACATACACACTGTCCAGGGGGGCTTGTGACACACACACTGATTAATGGGGTTTCTCACACACACTCTCTATCCAATGGGGTTTGTGACACAAAACTCTCCAATGGGCATTGTTACACACACACGCTGTCTAATAGGGTTTGTGACACAGACACTCTGTCCATCGGGGCTTGTGACACACACGCTGTCCAATGGGCATTGTGACACACACACGCTGTAACATAGGGTTTGTGACACGCGTGCTGTCAAATGGGGTTTGTGACACACACATTGTCCTGAGGGGTTTATGACTCAGAGACTCTCCAGGGTTGTTTGTGACACACACGCTGTCCAGAGGGGTTTGCAACACACACACTGTCCAATGGGTTTGTGACACACACACGCTGTCCAATTGGGTTTTTAACACACACGCTGTCCAATGGGATTTGTGACATACACACTGTCCAGGGTGGTTTGTGACAAAGACGCTGTAGAATTTGGTTTGTGAAACACACTCTGTCTGATGGGGATTGTGACACTCACACGCTGTCCATTGGGGTTTGAGACACGGATGCTGTCCCATGGGGTTCATGACAAACACTCTGTCCAATAGGGTTTGTGACATACACATGCTATACAAAGGGGTTTGTGACACACACACTTTCCAATGTGGTTTGTGACTCACACGTTGTCCAATGGGGTTTGTGACACCCGCACTGTCCACGGGGTTTGTGACACACACGCTCTCCAGTTTGGTTTGTGACACATACGCTGTCCAATGGGGTTTGTGACACAGACAATCTCCAGGGGTGTTTGTGAAACACACGCTGTCCAGAGGGGTTTGTGACACACACACTGTCCAATGGGGATTGTGACACACACACTGTCCAATGGGGTTTGTGACACACACTTGGTCCAGGGGGATTTGTGACACACAGACGGTCCAAGGGTGTTTGTGAAACACACGCTGTCCAGAGGGGTTTGTGACACACACACTGTCCAGTGGGGATTGTGACACACACAGTGTCCAATGGGGTTTGTGACACACACACTCTCCAAAGGGGTTTTGACACACACACGCTGTCCAATGAGGTTTTCGACACACACATGCTATCCAATGGGGATTGTGACACACACACTATCCAAGGGGGATTGTGACACACACAAACTCTGTCCAATGGGGTTGTTGACAAACAAACTGTCCAATGGGGTTTGTGACACATACGCTGTCCAATGGATTTTGTCACACACACTCTGTTCAATGCGGATTGTGACACATACATGCTGTCCAGAAAGTTTTGTGACGCACACACTGTCCAATGGGGATTATGACACACACGCTGTCCCATGGGTTTTTTCACACACATGCTGTCCAATGGGGTTTGTGACACACACACTGTTCAATGGGGTTTGTAACACACACGCTCTCCAATGGGTTTTGTGAAACACACAATCTGTCCAATGGGGCATGTGATACACACACTGTACAGGGGGGTTTGTTACAGACACTCTATCCAAAGGGGTCTGTGACACACAAAGTTTCCAATGGGGTTTGTGACATACACACTGTCCAGGGGGGATTGTGATACACACACTGATTAATGGGGTTTCTCACACACACTCTGTTCAATGGGGTTTGTGACACACAACTCTCCAATGGGCATTGTTATACACAAACCCTGTCTAATGGGTTAGTGACACACACACTCTGTCCAACGAGGCTTGTGACACACACTCTGTCCAATGGGTATTGTGACACACACACGCTGTAACATGGGGTTTGTGACACACATGCTGTCCAATGGGGTTTGTGACACACACTCTGTTCAATGGGGTTTCTGACACACACACTGTCCAATGGGGTTTGTGAAACACACATGCTGTCCAATGGGGATTGTGATACACACACGCTGTCCAATGGGGATTGTGATACACACACGCTGTCCAATGGGGTTTGTGATATGCATGCTGACCAATGGTGTTTGTGACACACACGCTGAATATTGCGGTTTGGGACACACACACTTTCCAAAGGGGTTTGTGTCATACACGCTGTCCAATGGGGTTTGTGACACACACCGTGTCCAGGGGGGTTTGTGACACAAACGCTGTACAGTGGGGTTTGTGACACACACACTGTCCAAAGGGGTTAGTGACACACACGATGTCCAATGGGGTTTCTGACACACACACTGAGTCCAATGGGGCTTGTGACACACACGGTGTCCAATGGGGTTCGTGACACATATGCTGTCCAGTGGGATTTGTGAACACCCAAACTTTTCAATAGGGTTTGTGACACAGACACGCTATACAATGGGATTTTTGACACACACGCTGTCCAGGGGGGTTTGTGACACACACGCTGTCTAATGGGGTCTGTGACACACACAGTTTCCAACGTGGTTTCTGACACACACACTGTCCAAAGGGGTTTGTGACATTCAATTGTCCAATGGGGATTGTACCACACACATGCTGTCCAATGTGGTTTGTGAAACACACACTCTGTCCAATGGGGATTGTGACATACACGCTGTCTAGAGGGGTTTGTGACACACACACTGTCCGGACGGGTTTGCGATAAACACAATGTCCAATGGGCTTTGTGACACATACACTGTACAGGGGGGTTTGTGACCCACACACTGTCCAGTGGGTTTTGTGACACACACACTTTCCAATGGGTTTTGTGACTCACACGCTGTCCAATGGGGTTTGTGACACACGCACTATCAAGGCGGGTTTGTGACAAACACACTGCGCAACGGGCTTTGTGACACACACACTGTCTAATGGGTTTTGTGACACTCACGCGCTGTCCAATGGTGTTTGTGACACCCACATTGTCCATTGT
Organism: Columba livia; assembly: GCF_036013475.1. Classification (NCBI taxonomy): domain Eukaryota; kingdom Metazoa; phylum Chordata; class Aves; order Columbiformes; family Columbidae; genus Columba; species Columba livia. Next base: position 546,599 of record NW_027043009.1, on the reverse strand, counting down.
GTTTTGTGACACACACACTCTTCAGGGGGGTTTGAGACACACACACTGTCCAATGGGGTTTGTGACACACACACTGTCCAATGGGGATTGTGACACACACACGCTGTCCCATGGGTTTTTTCACACGCATGCTGTCCAATGGGGTTTGTGACACACACGCTGTCCAATGGGGTTTGTAACACACACACTCTCCAACGGGTTTTGTGACACACACAATCTGTCCAATGGGGCTTGTGACACACACACACTGTACAGGGGGGTTTGTTACACACGCTCTATCCAATGGGGTCTGTGACACACAAAGTTTCCAATGGGGTTTGTGACAAACACGCTGTCCAATGGGAATTGTGATACACACACGCTGTCCAATGGTGTTTGTGATATGCATGCTGACCAATGGTGTTTGTGACACACACGCTGAATATTGCGGTTTGGGACACACACACTTTCCAAAGGGGTTTGTGTCATACACGCTGTCCAATGGGGTTTGTGACACACACCGTGTCCAGGGGGGTTTGTGACACAAACGCTGTACAGTGGGGTTTGTGACACACACACTGTACAACGGGGTTAGTGACACACAAGATGTCCAATGAGGTTTCTGACACACACACTCAGTCCAATGGGGCTTGTGACACACACGGTGTCCAATGGGGTTCATGGCACATATGCTGTCCAGTGGGATTTGTGAACACCCAAACTTTTCAATAGGGTTTGTAACACAGACACGCTATACAATGGGTTTTGTGACACACACGCTGTCCAGGGGGGTTTGTGACACACACGCTGTCTAATGGGGTCTGTGACACACACAGTTTCCAATGTGGTTTCTGACACACACACTGTCCAAAGGCGTTTGTGACATACAATTGTCCAATGGGGATTGTGACACACACATGCTGTCCAATGGGGTTTGTGACACACACAGTCTAATGGGTTTTGTGACACTCACGCGCTGTCCAATGGTGTTTGTGACACGCCCGCTGTGCATTGTGTTTTGTGACACACTGTTCAGGAGGGTTTGTGACACACACACTGTCCAATGGGGTTTGTGACACACACACTCTGTCCAGTGGGGGTTGTGACACACACGATGTCCAATGGGGTTTGTGACAAACACACGCTATACAATGGGGTTTGTGATACACACACTGTCCAATGGGGTTGGTGACAAATACACGCTATCCAATGTGTTTTGTTACACACACGCTGTGCAATGGGATTTCTGACACACACACTGTCTAATGGGGTTTGTGTCAAACACACTGTCCAATCCGGATTGTGACAGATACAAGCTGTCCCATGCTCTTTGTGACATGCACGCTGTCCAAAGTGGTTTGTGACACACACATTGTACAGGGGTGTTTGTGACACACACACTGTCCAATGGGGTTTGTGACACATAGGCTGTCCAATGGTTTTTGTGACACACACACTCTGTCCAATGGGGCTTTTGACACACACACAGTCCAATGGGGATTGTGACACACACACTGTACAGGGGGGTTTGTGACACACCCTGTGTCCAATGGGATTTGTGACACACACACTGTCCAATGGGGATTATGACTCACACAAACTCTGTCCAATGGGGTTGGTGACACACAAACTGTCCAATAGTGTTTGTGAAACACACGCTGTCCAATGGGGTTTGTAACACAGATGCTTCCCAATGGGGTTTGTTACACACACACTTTCCAGGGGGGTTTGTGACACACACGCTGTCCAGTGGGGATTGTGACACACACGCTGTCCAGAGGGTTTTGTGACCCACACACATTCCAATGGAGATTGTGACAGACACGCTGTGCAATGGGGTTTGTGAAACACACACACTGTCCAATGGGGATTGTGACACACACACGCTGTCCAATGTTGGTTGTGACACACATGCTGTCCAATGGTGTGTGTGACAAACATGCTGCCCATTGCGGTTTGGGACAGACACAATTTCCTATCTTGGGCCTTGAAAAGCAAGTCCTTTGGCGACACGGTACGCCAGAAAGAATTTAATCAGACAACGGTACTCATTTCAAAAACAGTCTTATAGACAATTGGGCCAAAGAACATGGTATTGAGTGGGTATATCATATTCCATATCATGCACCAGCCTCTGGGAAAATTGAAAGGTACAATGGTTTGTTAAAAACTACACTAAAGGCACTAGGTGGTGGAACCTTTAAAAATTGGGATTCACATTTAGCAAAAGCCACTTGGTTGGTCAACACCCGGGGATCAACCAATCGAGCCGGGCCTGCCCAATCAGAAATTCTACAGACTGTAGAAGGAGATAAAGTCCCTGTAGTACACATGAAAAACATGTTAGGAAAGGCAGTCTGGGTTACTCCTGCCTCAGGCAAAGGCAAGCCCATTCGTGGGATTGTTTTTGCCCAGGGACCTGGCAGCACCTGGTGGGTGATGCTTAAGGATGGAGAAGTTCGGTGTGTACCTCAAGGGGATTTGAGTTTAGGTGAAAATATTCAACACTGAACTGCATGATGTGAATTGCCACGCTAACAGTGTTTAATAAGTGTCTTCCAGATCAAGACAATGATGATGAAACCAGAGCTAGCTTCTTCGAGTGGCGCCTGACAACTTCTTTGAAGTTGATATCTTTAACCCACAAACAGTGGTAATTAGATGCACTTGTACCATTTTTCCTGCCCTGGGAGACTGTCATGACAAAACGAACTTAATGAACTTTTTAAAGGATGGTCCACTGATTAATTACTCCTGTGTATATATGTACATATGTATATATAGATATATAGTTGTAGTGATTAATTAGATTATATTGATAGATTGTATTGATAAGGTTTAAGCATTCAGTGAATGGCATATTATAAGGGGTGGAATTTCCTGGTTTTGTTAAAAACAAGTATCTCTTTCAGTGAATTTGCCTGTCAGCTAAAGCCTTCATATTAACTGCATTTTCCTGGAGAACCAGACACATGTTTTGGTAAACCTAGCAATGGAATGCAAACTTATTGATAAGCACGGATGGACATCTCGCGAGAGGGGTGACGAGAAGAAAGAGACCAAGAAACTGATCAACTGTGTATAACATTCCATTCACTTGAATACTTCATATAAAAGTGGGAGATCACAAGGATCTCGTTCGCTTTTCCCCTTTTGCCTTTTTCCCTTCTGCTCATGGCCGACATTAGAAGAGGACCTTGCTAGTCGTCCCTGCGAACTGAGGCCTAGTGAGAGACTGAATCCACCTCCGATTGGCTGCAGAGTCTAATCCAGGACTTTGGTTGCCGGCTCTGCAGTTGCTGAGACTTTCAAGATTGGTTTTGTACATTTTGTATTATTTTCTCTATTCTTATTAGTAGCATTAGTAAAACATCTTTAATTTTTTCCAACTCTCTTCACTCTGTCCTTCTTTTCCTCCCAATTGCCTCTCCTTAGTGGAAAGCGGGGAGAGGGAGGGGGAAGTGGGGGCGGGGAGAGGGGGTTAACAATACATCTGCCAGGGTTTTATTGTCACCCCGCAATCTTAACCCTCGACACACACATGGTGTCCAAAGGGGATTGCGACACACACGTTATGCAATGGCGTTTGTGACACAGAAACTGTCAAGGGGTGTTTGTGACACACACACTGTCCAGGGGGGTTTGAGACACACATGCTGTTCAATGGTGTTTGAGACACAGAGGCTGTCAAATGGGGATTGTGACACACAGGCTGTTCAATAGGGATTGTGACTCACACACGCTGTCCAAAGGGGTTTATGGCACACACACTGTGCAAATGGGTTTGTGACACACACACGCTGTCCAATGGGGTTTATGCCACACATAGTCTATCCAATGGGGTTTCTGACACACAAGCTTTCCAACAGGGTTTGTGACACACACGCGCTGTACAATGGGGTTTGTGACACACACATTCCAATGGGTTTTGTGACACACATGCTGTCCGAAGCGTTTTGTGACAGACACACTGTTTAATGGGTTTTGTGACACACACTCGCTGTCCAACTGTGTTTGTGACACACACACTGTCCAATGGGATTTGTGACACAAACGCTGTATAATGGGTTTAGTGACACACACACTATCTAATGGGGTTGTGACACACAATCGCTGTCCAATGGCGTTTGTAGACACACACGCTGTGAAATGCTGTTTGTGACACAGACACTGTCCAGGGGGGTTTGTGACACACACACTGTCCAGGTGGGTTTGAGACACACACGCTGTCCAATGGGGATTGTGACATGCACGCTGTCCAATAGGGTTTATGGCACACACACGCTGTCCAATGGGGTTTGTGTCACAGACACTTTCCAATGAGTTTTATGATACATACTCTGCCCAATGGGTTTTGTGAAACGCACACAGTCTAAGGGGATTTGTGACACACACTCGTTGTCCAATGGTTCTTGTAAAACACACATGCTGTCCAATGGGGTTTGTGGCACACACACTGTCTAATGGGGTGTGTGAAATACACTCGCTGTCCAATGGTGTTTGTGACACAGACACGCTATCCAGTGGGGTTTGTGACACACACACTGTCCAATGGGGTTTGTGACACACACACTGTCCTAAGGGGTTTGTGACACACGCACGCTGTCCAATGGTGTTTGAGACATACACGCTGTTCAACGGCATTTGTGACACACACAGTGTCCAGGGGTGTTTGTAAGACACTCGCTGTCCAATGGGGATTGTGACACACACACGCTGTCCAATGGGGTTTGTGACACAGACACTTTCCAATGGGGTTTATGATACACACGCTGTCCAATGGGGATTGTGAAACACACGCTGTCCAATGGTGTTTGTGACACACCCATGCTTTACAAATGGATTTGTGACACACACACGCTATTCAGTGGGGTTTCTGACACCCATGCTGTCCAAAGGGGTTTGTGATCCAGAAACTGTCAAGAGGGATTTGTGACACACACAGTGTCTCAGCTACCTGAGACACTTAGACTAAGCCTAAAATACGCAGATCTCTCCATAAGGATGGTTTTTATACTGTACTTCCACAATCTGCTGGCAGTACAAAAAAATAAGCTGCAGATCTCCTTAGGCTGAGTCATGGTGCTTTGGTGCGGGGACCATGCATATCATGGAGGAAATAAGGCAAGGCAAGGACAGGCAAGGACAGGCAAAGCAAGGCTAGGCTGCAGGACATTTTTTTGCTTTATAGTTTCTAGCACATTCGTCTTCAGACTAGGAGGAAAGCCATAAGACCATATGGATTAGACCCAAGCAAAAACCCCAGTTACTTGAGACACTTAGACTAAGCCTAAAGTACGCAGATCTCTCCATAAGGATGGTTTTTATACTGTGCTTCCAGAATCGGCTGGCAGTACAAAAAAATAAGCTGCAGATATCCTTTGGCTGAGTCATGGTGCTTTGGTGCAGTGACCATGCACATCATGGGAATATTTCACCATTTCTGCTCTGGTTTTCAGTGTATGACAACAAAACACCCACCTGATGACATCCTTTCAAGAGCAAAGGCAGCAATTTGCAGAATTCCGCTTCTTAGGGGAAGTGAGAAATTGCTGAGCTGACACCAAGTCCTGCAGTGTCCCTGTCGCCTGCAGAGTCACCACATACTCGCCACGGTAGTGGGCATTGTGACAAAGGTTCTATGTCAGCTGGGTGTGGCAGCCAGGCGCCCCCTAGGGGATGGGGAGCCTGTCAGACCCGGGCCTGTCACTGCCTGCTGTCCCTGCTATCACCAGCCAGGCCTCTGAAAATTGGTCAAACAATGCCCAGACTTGGGGCCAGTTTGGCCCAGAGTCTTGAAAAGACAAGTCGGGAAGAAAGATATGGGACAGAGAGAGAAAGCGAAGGGAGCAGGAGAAAGGGAAGAAAGAATAAACAGTAGTGTTGGGCTGCAGGAGTGAGATGGAGGAATTGCAGGAAAAGAGGCAGGAAGCAGGAGAGTGAGAGAAAAGGAAAGACGAGACATGCAGCCAGACGAGGGGTTAGTGAGAGAGGATGGGACAGAGAACAGGATGAGAAGGAAATAAGGCAAGGCAAGGACAGGCAAGGACAGGCAAAGCAAGGCTAGGCTGCAGGACATTTTTTCGCTTTATAGTTTCTAGCACATTCGTCTTCAGACTAGGAGTAAGGCCACATGACCGTATGGATTAGGCCCAAGCAAAAACCCCAGCTACCTGAGACACTTAGACTAAGCCTAAAATATGCAGATCTCTCCATAAGGATGGTTTTTATCCTGTGCTTCCACAATCTGCTGGCAGTACAAAAAAATAAGCTGCAGATCTCCTTAGGCTGAGTCATGGTGATTTGGTGCAGAGACCATGCACATCATGGAAATATTTCACCATTTCTGCTCTGGTTTTCAGTGTATGACACCAAAACACCCACCTGATGATATCCTTTCAAGAGCAAAGGCAGCAATTTGCAGAATTCCGCTTCTTTGGGGATGTGAGAAATTGCTGAGCTGCCAAAAGTCCTGCAGTGTCCCTGTAGCCTGCAGAGTCACCACATACTCGCCACGGTAGCGGGAATTCTGACAAAGGTTCTATGTCAGCTGGGTGTGGCAGCCAGGCGCCCCCTAGGGGATGGGGAGCCTATCAGCCCCGGGCCTGTCACTGCCTGCTGTCCCTGCTGTCACCAGCCAGGCCTCTGAAAATTGGTCAAACCATGCCCAGACTTGGGGCCAATTTGGCCCAGAGTCTTGAAAAGACAAGTCGGGAAGAAAGATATGGGACAGAGGGAGAAAGCGAAGGGAGCAGGAGAAAGGGAAGAAAGAATAAACAGTAGTGTTGGGCTGCAGGAGTGAGATGGAGGAATTGCCATTAAAGAGGAAGGAAGCAGGAGAGTGAGAGAAAAGGAAAGAAGAGACATGGAGCCAGATGAGGGGTTAGTGAGAGAGGATGGGACAGAGAACAGGATGAGAAGGAAAAAAGGCAAGGCAAGGACAGGCAAGGCAAGGCTAGGCTGCAGGACATTTTTTTGCTTTATAGTTTCAGGCACATTCGTCTTCAGACTAGGAGTAAGGCCATAAGACCGTATGGATTAGACCCAAGCAAAGACCCCAGCTACTTGAGACACTTAGACTTAGCCTAAAATACGCAGATCTCTCCATAAGGATGGTTTTTATACTGTGCTTCCACAATCTGCTGGCAGTACAAAAAAATAAGCTGCAGATCTCCTTAGGCTGAGTCATGGTGCTTTGGTGCAGGGACCATGCATATCATGGGAATATTTCACCATTTCTGCTCTGGTGTTCCGTGTATTACTACAGAACACCCACCTGATGATATCCTTTCAAGAGCAAAATCAGCAATTTGCAGAATTCCGCTTCTTTGGGGAAGTGAGAAATTGCTGAGCTGACACCAAGTTCTGCAGTGTCCCTGTCACCTGCAGAGTCACCGCATACGCGCCACGGTAGCGGGCATTGTGAAAAAGGTTCTATGTCAGCTGGGTGTGGCAGCCAGGCGCCCCCTAGGGGATGGGGAGCCTGTCAACCCCGGGCCTGTCACTGCCTGCTGTCCCTGCTATCACCAGCCAGGCCTCCGAAAACTTGTAAAACCATGCCCAGACTTGGGGCCACTTTGGCCCAAAGTCTAGAAAAGACAAGTCGGAAAGAAAGATATGGGACAGAGGGAGAAGCGAAGGGAGCAGGAGAAAGGGAAGGAAGAATAAAAAGTAGTGTTGGGCTGCAGGAGTGAGATGGAGGAATTGCAGGAAAAGAGGCAGGAAGCAGGAGAGTGAGAGAAAAGGAAAGAGGAGACATGGAGCCAGATGAGGGGTTAGTGAGAAAGGGTGGGACAGAGAACAGGATGAAAAGGAAATAAGGCAAGGCAAGGACAGGTAAGGACAGGCAAGGCAATGCTAGGCTGCAGGACATTTTTTTGCTTTATAGTTTCAGGCACATTCGTCTTCAGACGAGGAGGAAATCCAGAGGACCGTATGGATTAGGACCAAGCAAAAATCCCAGCGACTTGAGACACTTAGACAATGCCTAAAATACGCATATCTTTCCATAATGATGGTTTTTATACTGTGCTTCCACAAGCTGCTGGCAGTACAAAAATATAAGCTGCAGATATCCTTAGGCTGAGTCATGGTGCTTTGGTGCAGGGACCATGCATATCATGGGAATATTTCACCATTTCTGCTCTGGTTTTCAGTGTATGACACCAAAACACCGACCTGATGACATCCATTCAAGAGCAAAGGCAGCAATTTGCAGAATTCCGCTTCTTTGGGGAAGTGAGAAATTGCTGAGCTGACACCAAGTCCTGCAGTGTCCCTGTCACCTGCAGAGTCACCGCATCCTCACCACAGTAGCGGGCGTTGTGACAAAGGTTCTATGTCAGAAGGGTTTGGCAGCCAGGCGCCCCCTAGGGGATGGGGAGCCTGTCAGCCCCAGGCCTGTCTGCCTGCTGTCCCTTCCGTCACCAGCCAGGCCTCTGAAAATTGGTCAAACCATGCCCAGACTTGGGGCGAGTTTGGCCCAAAGTCTTGAAAAGACAAGTCAGGAAGAAAGATATGGGACAGAGGGAGAAAGCAAAGGGAGCAGGAGAAAGGGAAGGAAGAATAAAAAGTAGTGTTGGGCTGCAGGAGTGAGATGGAGGAATTGCAAGAAAAGAGGCAGGAAGCAGAGGAGTGAGAGAAAAGGAAAGAAGAGACATGCAGCCAGACGAGTGCTTACTGAGAGAGGATGGGACAGAGAACAGGATGGGAAGGAAATAAGGCAAGGCAAGGACAGGCAAGGACAGGCAAGGCAAGGCTAGTCTGCGGGACATTTTTTTGCTTTATACTTTCTAGCACATTCGTCTTCAGACTAGGAGGAAAGCCATAAGACCGTATGGATTAGGCCGAAGCATAGACCCCAGCTACTTGAGACACTTAGACTAAGCCAAAAATACGAAGATCTCTCCATAAGGTTGGTTTTTATACTGTATTCCACAATCTGCAGGCAGTACAAAAAAATAAGCTGCAGATCTGCTTAGGCTGAGTCATGGTGCTTTTTTGCAGGGACCATGCATATCATGGGAATATTTTACCATTTCTGCTCTGGTGTTCCGTGTATTACAAGAAAACACCCACCTGATGACATCCTTTCAAGAGCAAAGGCAGCAATTTGCAGAATTCTGCTTCTTTGGGGAACTGAGAAATTACTGAGCTGACACCAAGTCCTGCAGTGTCCCTGTCACCTGCAGAGTCACCGCATACTCGCCACGGTAGCGGGCATTGTGACAAAGGTTCTATGTCAGCTGGGTGTGGCAGCCAGGCGCCCCCTAGGGGATGGGGAGCCGGTCAGCCCCGGGCCTGTCACTGCCTGCTGTCCCTGCTGTCACCAGCCAGGCCACTGAAAATTGGTCATACCATGCCCAGACTTGGGGCCAATTTGGCCCAAAGTCTTGAAAAGTCAAGTCAGGAAGAAAGATATGGGACAGAGGGAGAAAGTGAAGGGAGCAGGGTAAGGGAAGGAAGAATGGAAAGCCCGAAGTAAGAGGGAAATCAGCAGCCCACTTGACGTGCATGTACACTAATGCATGCAGTATGGGCAACTAACAAGAGAAGCTGGAAGCCATCGTGTAGCAGGAAAGCTATGACATAGTTGCCGTCACAGAAACATGGTGGGATGACTCATATGACTGGAGTGCTGCTATGTGTGGCTACAAGCTCTTCAGAAAAGATAGGTAGGGTAGGAGAGGTGGAGGGGTGTCTTTATATGTTAGAGAGTCACTCGACTCTGTTAAACTTGAGGTCAGCAGTGACAAGGTTGAGTGCCTGTGGACCAGAATCAGGGGGAAGTCCAACAAGGCTGACATCCTCGTGGGTGTCTGTTATAGACCGCGCAACCAGGACAATGAAGAAGATGAATTATTCTACAAGCAGCTAGCAGATGTATCAAAATCGACGGCCCTAGTTCTTGTGGGTGACTTTAACCTGCCGGATATCTGCTGGGAGGTCAATACTGCACAGAAGAGGCAGTCTAGGAAGTTCCTAGAGTGTATAGAGGACAATTTCCTACATCAGCTGGTAAATGAGCCCACCAGGGGCAAGACCCCGCTAGACCTACTGTTTACAAACAGAGAAGGGCTGGTGGGAGATGTAGTGGTTGGAGGCCGCCTGGGGCATAGCGACCATGAAATAATAGAATTTTCAGTACTCAGAGATGCAGGGAGAACCATTAACAAAACCTCTATGCTGGACTTCCCGAGGGCAGATTTTTGCCTATTCAGAAGTCTAGTTCAGAGCATACCCTGGGAAACAATGCTTAAAAACAAGGGGGCCCAGGAGGGTTGGACATGCTTCAAGCAGGTGGTTTTGAGTGCACAGGAACAGGCTATACCAGTGTGCCGAAAGGCTAGCCGGCGGGGAAGACAATCGGCTTGGCTAAACAGGGAGATTCTGAATGAAATCAGAAATAAAAAGAGACTTTACCGACTGCGGAAAAAAGGCCTGGCTACTTATGAAGGATTTATGGAAATAGCTAGATCATGCAGAAAAAAGATCAGGGAAACAAAAGTGCAATTTGAAGTTAACTTGGCCAATTCTGACAGGGATAATAAAAAGTCCTTCTTCAAATATGTTAATAACAAAAGGAGGGGCAAGGAAAACCTCCATTCTCTGTTGGACTCTGAAGGAAATATAGTTAACAAAGATGAGGAGAAAGCTGAGGTACTTAATACCTACTTTGCCTCAGTTTTTACCAGTGAGACAGGTGGCCCTCAGGACAACTCATCTCTGGAGGTGGTTGACAGAGATAGGAAGCCAAACAGGCCCCTTGTATTCCAGGAGGAAATAGTTGGTGATTTGCTGAGCCATCTGGATCCTCACAAGTCTATGGGACCAGATGGGATCCATCCTAGGGTGATGAGGGAGCTAGCAGAAGAACTTGCCAAGCCGCTCTCCATAATCTTCCAACAGTCCTGGCTCACTGGGGAGGTCCCATATGATTGAAAATTGGCCAATGTTACCCCAGTCCACAAAAAGGGCTGCAGAGCTGACCCTGGCAACTACAGGCCTGTCAGTCTGACCTCGGTGCCTGGCAGGGTTATGGAGCAGATCATCCTGAGTGGAATCACACAGCACCTTCAGGATGGACAAGGGATCAGACCCAGCCAGCATGGGTTTAGGAGGGGCAGGTCCTGTCTGACCAACCTGATCTCCTTTTATGATCAGGTGACCCAGCTGGTGGATGAGGGGAAAGCCATGGATGTGGCCTATCTGGACTTCAGCAAGGCCTTTGACACTGTCTGCCATAATATACTCTTGCAAAAGCTGGTAGCCCATGGCTTGGACAAGTGTACTCTACGCTGGGTTAAGAACTGGCTGGAGGGCCGGGCCCAGAGAGTGCTGGTGAACGGGGCTGCATCCAGCTGGCGGCCAGTCACTAGTGGTGTTCCCCAGGGGTCAGTGTTGGGTCCAGTCCTGTTTAACATCTTTATTGATGATTTAGATGAGGGGATTGAGACCATCATCAGCAAATTTGCTGATGACACCAAGTTGGGAGGGAGTGTCGACCTACTGGAAGGCAGGAGGGCTCTGCAGAGGGATCTGGATAGACTGGAAAAATGGGCTGATTCCAATGGGATGAAGTTCAATAAGGCCAAGTGCCGGGTGCTGCACTTTGGTCACAACAACCCCCTGCAGCGCTACAGGCTGGGCACAGAGTGGCTGGAGAGCAGTCAGACAGAAAGGGACCTGGGGGTACTAATTGACAGGAAGCTCAACATGAGCCAACAGTGTGCCCAGGTGGCCAAGAAGGCCAACGGTATCCTGTCCTGTATCAAAAATAGCGTGGTCAGCAGGACAAGGGAAGTGATCCTTCCCCTGTACTCTGCATTGGTGAGGCCACATCTGGAGTATTGTGTTCAGTTCTGGGCCTCTCAGTTCAGGAAAGACATTGAAGTGCTGGAGCAGGTCCAGAGAAGAGCAACACGACTGGTGAAGGGACTTGAACACAAGCCCTATGGGGAGAGGCTGAGGGAGCTGGGGTTGTTTAGTCTAGAGAAGAGGAGGCTTAGAGGTGACCTCATCACTCTCTATAACTACCTGAAGGGAAGTTATAGCCAGGCGGGGATTGGTCTCTTCTCCCAGGCAGTTAGCAATAGGACAAGGGGGCATGGGCTTAAACTCTACCAGGGGAAATTTAGACTGGATATTAGAAAGAAATTCTTTACCGAGAGAGTGGTCAGGCATTGGAATGGCCTGCCCAGGGAGGTAGTGGACTCGCCGTCCCTAGAGGTTTTTAAACTGAGATTGGACATGGCACTTAGTGCCATGATCTAGTAAACGGACTAGAGTTGGACCAAGGGTTGGACTCGATGATCGCTGAGGTCTTTTCTAACCCAGTCGATTCTGTGATTCTGTGATTCTGTGATTCTGTGAATAAAAAGTAGTGTTGGGCTGCAGGAGTGAGATGGAGGAATTGCAGGAAAAGAGGCAGGGAGCAGGAGAGTGAGAGAAAAGGAAAGAAGAGACATGCAGCCAGACGAGGCGTTAGTGAGGGAGGATGGGACAGAGAACAGGATGAGAAGGAAATAAGGCAAGACAAGGACAGGCAAGGCAAGGCTAGGCTGCAGGACATTTTTTTGCTTTATAGTTTCTAGCACATTCGTGTTCAGACTAGGAGGAAAGCCAGAAGACCGTATGGATTAGGCCAAAGCAAAAAACCCAGCTACTTGAGACACTTAGACTAAGCCTAAAATATGCAGATCTCTCCATAAGGATGGTTTTTATACTGTACTTCCACAATCTGCTGGCAGTACAAAAAAATAAGCTGCAGATCTCCTTAGGCTGAGTCATGGTGTTTTGTTGCAGGGACCATGCATATCATGGGAATATTTCACCATTTCTGCTCTGGTTTTCAGTGTATGACACCAAATCACCCACCTGACGACATCCTTTCAAGAGCAAAGGCAGCAATTTGCAGAATTCCGCTTCTTTGGGGAAGTGAGAAATTGCTGAGATGACACCAAGTCCTGCAGTGTCCCTGTCACCTGCAGAGTCACCGCATCCTCACCACCGTAGCGGGCATTGTGACAAAGGTCCTATGTCAGCTGGGTGTGGCAGCCAGATGCCTCCTAGAGGATGGGGAGCCTGTCAGCCCCAGGCCTGTCACTGCCGGCTCTCCATGATGTCACCAGCCAGGCCTCTGAAAACTTGTCAAACCATGCCCAGACGTGTGGCCAATTTGGCCCAAATTCTCCAACAGACAAGACGGGAAGAAAGATATTGGACAGAGGGAGAAAGCGAAGGGAGCAGGAGAAAGGGAAGGAAGAATAAAAAGTAGTGTTGGGCTGCAGGAGTGAGATGGAGGAATTGCAAGAAAAGAGGCAGGAAGCAGAGGAGTGAGAGAAAAGGAAAGAAGAGACATGCAGCCAGACGAGGGGTTAGTGAGAGAGGATGGGACAGAGAACAGGATGGGAAGGAAATAAGGCAAGGCAAGGACAGGCAAGGACAGGCAAGGCAAGGCTAGGCTGCAGGACATTTTTTTGCTTTATAGTTTCTAGTACATTCGTCTTCAGACTAGGAGGAAAGCCATAAGACCGTATGGATTAGGCCAAAGCATAGACCCCAGCTACTTGAGACACTTAGACTAAGCCAAAAATACGAAGATCTCTCCATAAGGTTGGTTTTTATACTGTATTCCACAATCTGCTGGCAGTACAAAAAAATAAGCTGCAGATATCCTTAGGCTGAGTCATGGTGATTCGGTGCAGGGACCATGCACATCATGGGAATATTTCACCATTTCTGCTCTGGTTTTCAGTTTATGACACCAAAACACCCACCTGATGACATCCTTTCAAGAGCAAAGGCAGCAATTTGCAGAATTCTGCTTCTCTGGGGAACTGAGAAATTGCTGAGCTGACACCAAGTCCTGCAGTGTCCCTGTCACCTGCAGAGTCACCACATACTCACCACCGTAGCGGGCATAGTGACAACGGTCCTATGTCAGCTGGGTGTGGCCGCCAGGCGCCCCCTAGGGGATGGGGAGCCTGTCAGCCCCGGGCCTGTCACTGCCTGCTGTCCCTGCTGTCACCAGCCAGGTCTCTGAAAATTGGTCAAACCATGCCCAGTCTTGGGGCCAATTTGGCCCAGAGTCTTGAAAAGACAAGTCGGGAAGAAAGATATGGGACAGAGGGAGAAAGCAAAGGGAGCAGGAGAAAGGGAAGGAAGAATAAAAAGTAGTGTTGGGCTGCATGAGTGAGATGGAGGAATTGCTATTAAAGAGGCAGGAAGCAGGAGAGTGAGAGAAAAGGGAAGAAGAGACATGCAGCGAGACGAGGGGTTAGTGAGAGAGGATGGGACAGAGAACAGGATGAGAAGGAAATAAGGCAAGGCAAGGACAGGCAAGGACAGGCTAGGCTGCAGGACATTTTTTTGCTTTATAGTTTCTAACACATTCGTGTTCAGACTAGGAGTAAGGCCATAAGACCGTATGGATTAGGCCCAAGCAAAAACCCCAGCTACTTGAGACACTTAGACTAAGCCTAAAATACACAGATCTCTCCATTAGGATGGTTTTTATACTGCGCTTCCACAATCTGCAGGCAATACAAGAAAACAAGCTGCAGATCTCCTTCGGTTGAGTCATGGTGCTATGGGTCGGGGACCATGCATATCATGGGAATATTTCACCATTTCTACTCTGTTTTTCAGTGTATTACACCAGAACACCCATCTGATGACATCCGTTCAAGAGCAAAGGCAGCAATTTGGAGAATTCCGCTTCTTTGGGGAAGTGAGAAATTGCTGAGCTGACACCAAGTCCTGCAGTGTCCCTGTCACCTGCAGAGTCATCACATACTCGCCACGGTAGCGGGCATTGTGACAAAGGTTCTGAGTCAGCTGGGCGTGGCAGCCAGGCGCCCCCTAGGGGATGGGGAGCCTGTCAGCCCCGGGCCTGTCACTGCCTGCTGTCCCTGCTGTCACTAGCCAGGCCACTGAAAACTTGCAAAACCATGCCCAGACTTGGGGCCACGTTGGTCCAAAGTCTAAAAAAGACAAGTCGGGAAGAAAGATATCGGACAGAGGGAGAAAGCGAAGGGAGCAGGAGAAAGGGAAGGAAGAATAAAAAGTAGTGTTGGGCTGCATGAGTGAGATGGAGGAAATGCTATTAAAGAGGCAGGAAGCAGGAGAGTGAGAGAAAAGGAAAGACGAGACATGCAGCCAGACGAGGGGTTAGTGAGAGAGGATGGGACAGAGAACAGGATGAGAAGGAAATAAGGCAAGGCAAGGACAGGCAAGGACAGGAAAGGCAAGGCTAGGCTGCAGGACATTTTTTCGCTTCATAGTTTCTAGCACATTCGTCTTCGGACTAGGAGGAAAGCCATAAGACCGTATGGATTAGGCCCAAGCAAAAACCCCAGCTACTTGAGACACTTAGACTAAGCCTAAAATACACAGATCTCTCCATTAGGATGGTTTTTATACTGCACTTCCACAATCTGCAGGCAATACAAGAAAACAAGCTGCAGATCTCCTTCGGTTGAGTCATGGTGCTATGGGTCGGGGACCATGCATATCATGGGAATATTTCACCATTTCTACTCTGTTTTTCAGTGTATTACACCAGAACACCCATCTGATGACATCCTTTCAAGAGCAAAGGCAGCAATTTGCAGAATTCCGCTTCTTTGGGGAAGTGAGAAATTGCTGAGCTGACACCAAGTCCTGCAGTGTCCCTGTCACCTGCAGAGTCACCGCATCCTCACCACGGTAGCGGGCATTGCGACAAAGGTTCTATGTCAGCTGGGTGTGGCAGCCAGGCGCCCCCTAGGGGATGGGGGTCCTGTCAGCCCCGGGCCTGTCGCTGCCTGATGTCCCTGCTGTCACCAGCCAGGCCTCCGAAAACGTGTAAAACCATGCCGAGACTTGGGGCCACTTTTGCCCAAAGTCTAGAAGAGACAAGTCGGGAAGAAAGATATGGGACAGAGGGAGAAGCGAAGGGAGCAGGAGAAAGGGAAGGAAGAATGAAAAGCAGTGTTGGGCTGCAGGAGTGAGATGGAGGAATTGCAAGAAAAGAGGCAGGAAGCAGGAGAGTGAGAGAAAAGGAAAGACGAGACATGCAGCCAGACGAGGGGTTAGTGAGAGGAGATTGGACAGAGAACAGGATGAGAAGGAAATAAGGCAAGGGAAGGACAGGCAAGGACAGGCAAAGCAAAGCTAGGCTGCAGGACATTATTTCCTGTATAGTTTCTAGCACATTCATCTTCAGGCTAGGAGTAAGGCCATAAGACCGTATGGATTAGGCCCAAGCAAAAATCCCAGCTACTTGAGACACTTAGACTAAGCCTAAAATACGCAGATCTCTCCATAAGGATGGTTTTTATACTGTGCTTCCACAACCTGCTGGCAGTACAAAAAAATAAGCTGCAGATCTCCTTAGGCTGAGTCATGGTGCTTTGGTGCAGGGACCATGCATATCATGGGAATATTTCACCATTTCTGCTCTGTTTTTCAGTGTATGACACCAAAACACCGACCTGATGACATCCATTCAAGAGCAAAGGCAGCAATTTGCAGAATTCCGCTTCTTTGGGGAAGTGAGAAATTGCTGAGCTGACACCAAGTCCTGCAGTGTACCTGTCACCTGCAGAGTCACCGCATCCTCACCACGGTAGCGGGCATTGTGACAAAGGTTCTATGTCAGAAGGGTTTGGCAGCCATGCGCCCCCTAGGGGATGGGGAGCCTGCCAGCCCCGGGCCTGTCACTGCCTGCTGTCCCTGCTGTCACCAGCCAGGCCTCTGAAAATTGGTCAAACCATGCCCAGACTTGGGGCCAATTTGGCCCAAAGTCTTGAAAAGACAAGTCAGGAAGAAATAAATGGGACAGAGAGAGAAAGCGAAGGGAGAAGGAGAAAGGGAAGGGAGAATAAAAAGTAATGTTGGGTTGAAGGAGTGAGATGGAGGAATTGCAGGAAAAGAGGCAGGAAGCAGGAGAGTGAGAGAAAAGGAAAGAAGAGACATGCAGCCAGACGAGGGGTTAGTGAGAGAGGGTGGGACAGAGAACAGGATGAGAAGGAAATAAGGCAAGGCAAGGACAGGTAAGGACAGGCAAGGCAACGCTAGGCTGAAGGACATGTTTTTGCTTTATATTTTCTAGCACATTCATCTTCAGACTAGGAGTAAGGCCATAAGACCTTATGGATTAGGCCCAAGCAAAAACCCCAGCTACTTGAGGCACTTAGACTAAGCCTAAAATACGCAGATCTCTCCATAAGGATGATTTTTATATTGCACTTCCACAATCTGCAGGCAATACAAGAAAACAAGCTGCAGATCTCCTTCGGCTGAGTCATGGTTCTTTGGTGCGGGGACCATGGATATCAGGGGAATATTTCACCATTTCTACTCTGGTTTTCAGTGTATGAAACCAAAACACCGACCTGATGACATCCATTCAAGAGCAAAGGCAGCAATTTGCAGAATTCCTCTTCTTTGGGGAAGTGAGAAATTGCTGAGCTGACACCAAGTCCTGCAGTGTCCCTGTCACCTGCAGAGTCACCGCATCCTCCCCACGGTAGCGGGCATTGTGACAAAGGTTCTATGTCAGCTGTTTGTCGCAGCCAGGCGCCCCCTAGGGGATGGAGAGCCTGTTAGCCCCGGGCCTGTCACTGCCTGCTGTCCCTGCTGTCACCAGCCAGGCCTCTGAAAACTTGTAAAACCATGCCCAGACTTGGGGCCACTTTGGCCCAAAGTCTAGGAAAGACAAGTCGGGAAGAAAGATATGGGACAGAGGGAGAAGCGAAGGGAGAAGGAGAAAGGGAAGGAAGAATAAAAAGTAGTGTTGGGCTGCAGGAGTGAGATGGAGGAATAGCAAGAAAAGAGGCAGGACGCAGGAAAAGTGAGAGAAAAGTAAAGAAGAGACAAGCAGCTAGACGAGGGGTTAGTGAGAGAGGATGGGACAGAGAACAGGATGAGAAGGAAATAAGGCAAGGCAAGGACAGGCAAGGACAGGCAAAGCAAGGCTAGGCTGCAGGACATTTTTTTGCTATATAGTTTCTAGAACATTCGTCTTCAGACTAGGAGTAAGGCCATAAGACCGTATGGATTAGGCCCAAGCAAAAAACCCAGCTACTTGAGACACTTAGACTAAGCCTAAAATATGCAGATCTCTCCATAAGGATGGTTTTTATACTGTACTTCCACAATCTGCTGGCAGTACAAAAAAATAAGCTGCAGATCTCCTTAGGCTGAGTCATGGTGTTTTGTTGCAGGGACCATGCATATCATGGGAATATTTCACCATTTCTGCTCTGGTTTTCAGTGTATGACACCAAATCACCCACCTGACGACATCCTTTCAAGAGCAAAGGCAGCAATTTGCAGAATTCCGCTTCTTTGGGGAAGTGAGAAATTGCTGAGATGACACCAAGTCCTGCAGTGTCCCTGTCACCTGCAGAGTCACCGCATCCTCACCACCGTAGCGGGCATTGTGACAAAGGTCCTATGTCAGCTGGGTGTGGCAGCCAGATGCCTCCTAGAGGATGGGGAGCCTGTCAGCCCCAGGCCTGTCACTGCCGGCTCTCCATGATGTCACCAGCCAGGCCTCTGAAAACTTGTCAAACCATGCCCAGACGTGTGGCCAATTTGGCCCAAATTCTCCAACAGACAAGACGGGAAGAAAGATATTGGACAGAGGGAGAAAGCGAAGGGAGCAGGAGAAAGGGAAGGAAGAATAAAAAGTAGTGTTGGGCTGCAGGAGTGAGATGGAGGAATTGCAAGAAAAGAGGCAGGAAGCAGAGGAGTGAGAGAAAAGGAAAGAAGAGACATGCAGCCAGACGAGGGGTTAGTGAGAGAGGATGGGACAGAGAACAGGATGGGAAGGAAATAAGGCAAGGCAAGGACAGGCAAGGACAGGCAAGGCAAGGCTAGGCTGCAGGACATTTTTTTGCTTTATAGTTTCTAGTACATTCGTCTTCAGACTAGGAGGAAAGCCATAAGACCGTATGGATTAGGCCAAAGCATAGACCCCAGCTACTTGAGACACTTAGACTAAGCCAAAAATACGAAGATCTCTCCATAAGGTTGGTTTTTATACTGTATTCCACAATCTGCTGGCAGTACAAAAAAATAAGCTGCAGATATCCTTAGGCTGAGTCATGGTGATTCGGTGCAGGGACCATGCACATCATGGGAATATTTCACCATTTCTGCTCTGGTTTTCAGTTTATGACACCAAAACACCCACCTGATGACATCCTTTCAAGAGCAAAGGCAGCAATTTGCAGAATTCTGCTTCTCTGGGGAACTGAGAAATTGCTGAGCTGACACCAAGTCCTGCAGTGTCCCTGTCACCTGCAGAGTCACCACATCCTCACCACCGTAGCGGGCATAGTGACAACGGTCCTATGTCAGCTGGGTGTGGCCGCCAGGCGCCCCCTAGGGGATGGGGAGCCTGTCAGCCCCGGGCCTGTCACTGCCTGCTGTCCCTGCTGTCACCAGCCAGGTCTCTGAAAATTGGTCAAACCATGCCCAGTCTTGGGGCCAATTTGGCCCAGAGTCTTGAAAAGACAAGTCGGGAAGAAAGATATGGGACAGAGGGAGAAAGCAAAGGGAGCAGGAGAAAGGGAAGGAAGAATAAAAAGTAGTGTTGGGCTGCATGAGTGAGATGGAGGAATTGCTATTAAAGAGGCAGGAAGCAGGAGAGTGAGAGAAAAGGGAAGAAGAGACATGCAGCGAGACGAGGGGTTAGTGAGAGAGGATGGGACAGAGAACAGGATGAGAAGGAAATAAGGCAAGGCAAGGACAGGCAAGGACAGGCTAGGCTGCAGGACATTTTTTTGCTTTATAGTTTCTAACACATTCGTGTTCAGACTAGGAGTAAGGCCATAAGACCGTATGGATTAGGCCCAAGCAAAAACCCCAGCTACTTGAGACACTTAGACTAAGCCTAAAATACACAGATCTCTCCATTAGGATGGTTTTTATACTGCGCTTCCACAATCTGCAGGCAATACAAGAAAACAAGCTGCAGATCTCCTTCGGTTGAGTCATGGTGCTATGGGTCGGGGACCATGCATATCATGGGAATATTTCACCATTTCTACTCTGTTTTTCAGTGTATTACACCAGAACACCCATCTGATGACATCCGTTCAAGAGCAAAGGCAGCAATTTGGAGAATTCCGCTTCTTTGGGGAAGTGAGAAATTGCTGAGCTGACACCAAGTCCTGCAGTGTCCCTGTCACCTGCAGAGTCATCACATACTCGCCACGGTAGCGGGCATTGTGACAAAGGTTCTGAGTCAGCTGGGCGTGGCAGCCAGGCGCCCCCTAGGGGATGGGGAGCCTGTCAGCCCCGGGCCTGTCACTGCCTGCTGTCCCTGCTGTCACTAGCCAGGCCACTGAAAACTTGCAAAACCATGCCCAGACTTGGGGCCACGTTGGTCCAAAGTCTAAAAAAGACAAGTCGGGAAGAAAGATATCGGACAGAGGGAGAAAGCGAAGGGAGCAGGAGAAAGGGAAGGAAGAATAAAAAGTAGTGTTGGGCTGCATGAGTGAGATGGAGGAAATGCTATTAAAGAGGCAGGAAGCAGGAGAGTGAGAGAAAAGGAAAGACGAGACATGCAGCCAGACGAGGGGTTAGTGAGAGAGGATGGGACAGAGAACAGGATGAGAAGGAAATAAGGCAAGTCAAGGACAGGCAAGGACAGGAAAGGCAAGGCTAGGCTGCAGGACATTTTTTCGCTTCATAGTTTCTAGCACATTCGTCTTCGGACTAGGAGGAAAGCCATAAGACCGTATGGATTAGGCCCAAGCAAAAACCCCAGCTACTTGAGACACTTAGACTAAGCCTAAAATACACAGATCTCTCCATTAGGATGGTTTTTATACTGCACTTCCACAATCTGCAGGCAATACAAGAAAACAAGCTGCAGATCTCCTTCGGTTGAGTCATGGTGCTATGGGTCGGGGACCATGCATATCATGGGAATATTTCACCATTTCTACTCTGTTTTTCAGTGTATTACACCAGAACACCCATCTGATGACATCCTTTCAAGAGCAAAGGCAGCAATTTGCAGAATTCCGCTTCTTTGGGGAAGTGAGAAATTGCTGAGCTGACACCAAGTCCTGCAGTGTCCCTGTCACCTGCAGAGTCACCGCATCCTCACCACGGTAGCGGGCATTGTGACAAAGGTTCTATGTCAGCTGGGTGTGGCAGCCAGGCGCCCCCTAGGGGATGGGGGTCCTGTCAGCCCCGGGCCTGTCGCTGCCTGATGTCCCTGCTGTCACCAGCCAGGCCTCCGAAAACGTGTAAAACCATGCCGAGACTTGGGGCCACTTTTGCCCAAAGTCTAGAAGAGACAAGTCGGGAAGAAAGATATGGGACAGAGGGAGAAGCGAAGGGAGCAGGAGAAAGGGAAGGAAGAATGAAAAGCAGTGTTGGGCTGCAGGAGTGAGATGGAGGAATTGCAAGAAAAGAGGCAGGAAGCAGGAGAGTGAGAGAAAAGGAAAGACGAGACATGCAGCCAGACGAGGGGTTAGTGAGAGGAGATTGGACAGAGAACAGGATGAGAAGGAAATAAGGCAAGGGAAGGACAGGCAAGGACAGGCAAAGCAAAGCTAGGCTGCAGGACATTATTTCCTGTATAGTTTCTAGCACATTCATCTTCAGGCTAGGAGTAAGGCCATAAGACCGTATGGATTAGGCCCAAGCAAAAATCCCAGCTACTTGAGACACTTAGACTAAGCCTAAAATACGCAGATCTCTCCATAAGGATGGTTTTTATACTGTGCTTCCACAACCTGCTGGCAGTACAAAAAAATAAGCTGCAGATCTCCTTAGGCTGAGTCATGGTGCTTTGGTGCAGGGACCATGCATATCATGGGAATATTTCACCATTTCTGCTCTGTTTTTCAGTGTATGACACCAAAACACCGACCTGATGACATCCATTCAAGAGCAAAGGCAGCAATTTGCAGAATTCCGCTTCTTTGGGGAAGTGAGAAATTGCTGAGCTGACACCAAGTCCTGCAGTGTACCTGTCACCTGCAGAGTCACCGCATCCTCACCACGGTAGCGGGCATTGTGACAAAGGTTCTATGTCAGAAGGGTTTGGCAGCCATGCGCCCCCTAGGGGATGGGGAGCCTGCCAGCCCCGGGCCTGTCACTGCCTGCTGTCCCTGCTGTCACCAGCCAGGCCTCTGAAAATTGGTCAAACCATGCCCAGACTTGGGGCCAATTTGGCCCAAAGTCTTGAAAAGACAAGTCAGGAAGAAATAAATGGGACAGAGAGAGAAAGCGAAGGGAGAAGGAGAAAGGGAAGGGAGAATAAAAAGTAATGTTGGGTTGAAGGAGTGAGATGGAGGAATTGCAGGAAAAGAGGCAGGAAGCAGGAGAGTGAGAGAAAAGGAAAGAAGAGACATGCAGCCAGACGAGGGGTTAGTGAGAGAGGGTGGGACAGAGAACAGGATGAGAAGGAAATAAGGCAAGGCAAGGACAGGTAAGGACAGGCAAGGCAACGCTAGGCTGAAGGACATGTTTTTGCTTTATATTTTCTAGCACATTCATCTTCAGACTAGGAGTAAGGCCATAAGACCTTATGGATTAGGCCCAAGCAAAAACCCCAGCTACTTGAGGCACTTAGACTAAGCCTAAAATACGCAGATCTCTCCATAAGGATGATTTTTATATTGCACTTCCACAATCTGCAGGCAATACAAGAAAACAAGCTGCAGATCTCCTTCGGCTGAGTCATGGTTCTTTGGTGCGGGGACCATGGATATCAGGGGAATATTTCACCATTTCTACTCTGGTTTTCAGTGTATGAAACCAAAACACCGACCTGATGACATCCATTCAAGAGCAAAGGCAGCAATTTGCAGAATTCCTCTTCTTTGGGGAAGTGAGAAATTGCTGAGCTGACACCAAGTCCTGCAGTGTCCCTGTCACCTGCAGAGTCACCGCATCCTTCCCACGGTAGCGGGCATTGTGACAAAGGTTCTATGTCAGCTGTTTGTCGCAGCCAGGCGCCCCCTAGGGGATGGAGAGCCTGTTAGCCCCGGGCCTGTCACTGCCTGCTGTCCCTGCTGTCACCAGCCAGGCCTCTGAAAACTTGTAAAACCATGCCCAGACTTGGGGCCACTTTGGCCCAAAGTCTAGGAAAGACAAGTCGGGAAGAAAGATATGGGACAGAGGGAGAAGCGAAGGGAGAAGGAGAAAGGGAAGGAAGAATAAAAAGTAGTGTTGGGCTGCAGGAGTGAGATGGAGGAATAGCAAGAAAAGAGGCAGGACGCAGGAAAAGTGAGAGAAAAGTAAAGAAGAGACAAGCAGCTAGACGAGGGGTTAGTGAGAGAGGATGGGACAGAGAACAGGATGAGAAGGAAATAAGGCAAGGCAAGGACAGGCAAGGACAGGCAAAGCAAGGCTAGGCTGCAGGACATTTTTTTGCTATATAGTTTCTAGAACATTCGTCTTCAGACTAGGAGTAAGGCCATAAGACCGTATGGATTAGGCCCAAGCAAAAACCCCAGCTACTTGAGACACTTAGACTAAGCCTAAAATACGCAGATCTCTCCATAAGGATGGTTTTTATACTGTGCTTCCACAATCTGCTGGCAGTACAAAAAAATAAGCTGCAGATCTCCTTAGGCTGAGTCATGGTGCTTTGGTGCAGGGACCATGCATATCATGGGAATATTTTACCATTTCTGCTCTGGTGTTCCGTGTATTACAACAGAACACCCACCTGAAGATATCCTTTCAAGAGCAAAGGCAGCAATTTGCAGAATTCCGCTTCTTTGGGGAACTGAGAAATTGCTGAGCTGCCACCAAGTCCTGCAGTGTCCCTGTCACCTGCAGAGTCACCACATACTCGCCACGGTAGTGGGCGTTGTGACAAAGGTTCTATGTCAGCTGTTTGTGGCAGCCAGGCGCCCCCTAGGGGATGGGGAGCCTGTCAGCCCCGGGCCTGTCACTGCCTGCTGTCCCTGCTGTCTCCAGCCAGGCCTCTGAAAATTGGTCAAACCATGCCCAGACTTGGGGCCAATTTGGCCCAAAGTCTTGAAAAGACAAGTCGGGAAGAAAGATATGGGACAGAGGGAGAAAGCGAAGGGAGCAGGAGAAAGGGAAGGAAGAATAAAAAGTAGTGTTGGGCTGCAGGAGTGAGATGGAGGAATTGCCATTAAAGAGGCAGGAAGCAGGAGAGTGAGAGAAAAGGAAAGAAGAGACATGCAGCCAGACGAGGGGTTAGTGAGAGAGGATGGGACAGAGAACAGGATGAGAAGGAAATAAGGCAATGCAAGGACAGGCAAGGACAGGCAAGGCAAGGCTAGGCTGCAGGACATTTTTTCGTTGCATAGTTTCCAGCACATTTGTCTTCGGACTAGGAGGAAAGCCATAAGACCGTATGGATTAGGCCCAGGCAAAAACCCCAGTTACTTGAGACACTTAGACTAAGCCTAAAATACGCAGTTCTCTCCATAAGGATGGTTTTTATACTGTGCTTCCACAATCTGCTGGCAGTACAAAAATATAAGCTGCAGATCTCCTTAGGTTGAGTCATGGTGCTTTTGCGCATGGACCCTACATAGCATGAGAATATTTCACCATTTCAGCTCTGGTTTTTAGTGTAGGACACCAAAACACCCACCTGATGATATCCTTTCAAGAGGAAAGGCAGCAATTTGCAGAATTCCGCTTCTTTGGGGAACTGAGAAATTGCTGATCTGCCACCAAGTCCTGCAGTGTCCCTGTCACCTGCAGAGTTACCACATACTCGCCACGGTAGCGGGCATTGTGACAAAGGTTCTATGTCAGCTGTTTGTGGCAGCCAGGCGCCCCCTAGGGGATGGGGAGCCTGTCAGCCCCGGGCCTGTCACTGCCTGCTGTCCCTGCTGTCACCAGCCAGGCCTCTGAAAATTGGTCAAACCATGCCCAGACTTGGGGCCAATTTGGCCCAAAGTCTTGAAAAGACAAGTCGGGAAGAAAGATATGGGACAGAGGGAGAAAGCGAAGGGAGCAGGAGAAAGGGAAGGAAGAATAAAAAGTAGTGTTGGGCTGCAGGAGTGAGATGGAGGAATTGCCATTAAAGAGGCGGGAAGCAGTAGAGTGATAGAAAAGAGAAGACGAGACATGCAGCTAGACGAGGGGTTAGTGAGAGAGTATGGGACAGAGAACAGGATGAGAAGGAAATAAGGCAAGGCAAGGACAGGCAAGGACAGTGTCGAGGGTTAAGATTGCGGGGTGACAATAAAACCCTGGCAGATGTATTTTTAACCCCCTCTTCTTCCCCCCCACACTTCCCCCTCCCTCTCCCCCCTTTTCACTAAGGAGAGGCAATTGGGAGGAAAAGAAGCACAGAGTGAAGAGAGTTGGGAAAAATTAAAGATGTTTTACTAATGCTACTAATAAGAATAGAGAAAATAATACAAAATATACAAAACCAATCTTGAAAGTCTCAGCAACTGCAGAGCCGGCACCCGAAGTCCTGGATTAGACTCTGCAGCCAATCGGAGCTGGATTCAGTCTCTCACTAGGCCTCAGTTTGCAGGGACGACTAGCAAGGTCCTCTTCCAATGTTGGCCATAAGCAGAAGAGAAAAGGGCAAAAGCACACGAGATCCTCGTGATCTCCCACTTTATATAAAGTATTCACGTGAATGGAATGTTATACACAGTTGGTCAGTTTCTTGCTCACTTGTTTCTCGTCGCCCCTCTCGCGAGATGTCCATCTGTGCTTATCATTAAGTTTGCATTCCATTGATAGGTTTACCAAAACATGTGTCTGCTGCTCCAGGAAAATGCAGTTAATATGAAGGCTTTACCTGACAGGCAAAATTCACTGAAAGAGAAACTTGTTTTTACCAAAACCAGGACAGACAGGCAAAGCAAGGCTAGGCTGCAGGACATTTTTTCGCTTTATAGTTTCTAGCACATTCGTCTTCAGACTAGGAGTAAGGCCATAAGACCGTATGGATTAGGCCCAAGCAAAAACCCCAGCTACTTGAGACACTGAGGATAAGCCTAAAATACGCAGATCTCTCCATAAGGATGGTTTTTATACTGTGCTTCCACAATCTGCTGGCAGTACAAAAAAATAAGCTGCAGATCTCCTTAGGCTGAGTCATGGTGCTTTGGTGCAGGGACCATGCATATCATGGGAATATTTCATAATTTCTGCTCTGGTTTTCAGAGTATGACACCAAAACACCCACCTGATGATATCCTTTCAAGAGCAAAGGCAGCAATTTGCAGAATTCCGCTTCTTTGGGGAAGTGAGAAATTGCTGAGCTGACACCAAGTCCTGCAGTGTCCCTGTCACCTGCAGAGTCACCACATACTCGCCACGGTAGCGGGCATTGTGACAAAGGTTCTATGTCAGCTGGGTGTGGCAGGCAGGCGCCCCCTAGGGGATGGGGAGCCTGTCAGCCCCGGGCCTGTCACTGCCTGCTGTCCCTGCTGTCACCAGCCAGGCCTCTGAAAATTGGTCAAACCATGCTCAGACTTGGGGCGAATTTGGCCCAAAGTCTTGAAAAGACAAGTCTGGAAGAAAGATATGGGACAGAGGGAGAAAGCGAAGGGAGCAGGAGAAAGGGAAGGAAGAATAGAAAGTAGTGTTGGGCTGCAGGAGTGAGATGGAGGAATTGCAGGAAAAGAGGGAGGAAGTAGGAGAGTGATAGAAAAGGAAAGACGAGACAGGGAGCTAGACGAGGGGTTAGTGAGAGAGGATGGGACAGAAAACAGGATGAGAAGGAAATAAGGCAAGTCAAGGACAGGCAAGGACAGGCAAAGCAAGGCTAGGCTGCAGGACATTTTTTCGCTTTATAGTTTCTAGCACATTCGTCTTCAGACTAGGATTAAGGCCATAAGACCGTATGGATTAGGCCCAAGCAAAAACCCCAGCTACTTGAGACACTTAGACTAAGAATAAAATACGCAGAGTACTCCATAAGGATTGTTTTTATACTGTGCTTCCACAATCTGCTGGCAGTACAATAAAATAAGCTGCAGATCTCCTTAGGCTGAGTCATGGTGCTTTGGTGCAGGGACCATGCATATCATGGGAATATTTCACCATTTCTGCTCTGGTTTTCAGAGTATGACACCAAAACACCCACCTGATGATATCCTTTCAAGAGCAAAGGCAGCAATTTGCAGAATTCCGCTTCGCTGGGGAAGTGAGAAATTGCTGAGCTGACACCAAGTCCTGCAGTGTCCCTGTCACCTGCAGAGTCACCACATACTCGCCACAGTAGCGAGCATAGTGACAAAGGTTCTATGTCAGCTGGGTGTGGCAGCCAGGCGCCCCCTAGGGGATGGGGAACCTGTTAGCCCCGGGCCTGTCACTGCCTGCTGTCCCTGCTGTCACCAGCCAGGCCTCTGAAAATTGGTCAAACCATGCCCAGACTTGGGGCCAATTTGGCCCAAAGTCTTGAAAAGGCAAGTCGGGAAGAAAGATATGGGACAGAGGGAGAAGGCGAAGGGAGCAGGAGAAAGGGAAGGAAGAATACAAAGTAGTGTTGGGCTGCAGGAGTGAGATGGAGGAATTGCAAGAAAAGAGGTAGGAAGCAGGAGACTGATAGAAAAGGAAAGACGAGACATGCAGCCAGACGAGGGGTTAGTGAGAGAGGATGGGACAGAGAACAGGATGAGAAGGAAATAAGGCAAGGCAAGGACAGGCAAGGACAGGCAAAGCAAGGCTAGGCTGAAGGACATGTTTTTGCTTTATAGTTTCTAGCACATTCATCTTCAGACTAGGAGTAAGGCCATAAGACCGTATGGATTAGGCCCAAGCAAAAACCCCAGCTACTTGAGACACTTAGACTAAGCCTAAAATACGCAGATCTCTCCATAAGGATGGTTTTTATACTGTGCTTCCACAATCTGCTGGCAGTACAAACAAATAAGCTGCAGATCTCCTTAGGCTGAGTCATGGTGCTTTGGTGCAGGGACCATGCATATCATGGGAATATTTCACCATTTCTGCTCTGGTTTTCAGCGTATGACACCAAAACACCGACCTTACGACATCCATTCAAGAGCAAAGGCAGCAATTTGCAGAATTCCGCTTCTTTGGGGAAGTGAGAAATTGCTGAGCTGACACCAAGTCCTGCAGTGTCCCTGTCACCTGCAGAGTAACCGCATCCTCACCACGGTAGCGGGCATTGTGACAAAGGTTCTATGTCAGCTGGGTGTGGCAGCCAGGCGCCCCCTAGGGGATGGGGGTCCTGTCAGCCCCGGGCCTGTCACTGCCTGCTGTCCCTGCTGTCACCAGCCAGGCCTCTGAAAATTGGTCAAACCATGCCCAGACTTGGGGCCAATTTGGCCCAAAGTCTTGAAAAGACAAGTTAGGAAGAAAGACATGGGACAGAGGGAGAAAGCGAAGGGAGCAGGAGAAAGGGAAGGAAGAATAGAAAGTAGTGTTGGGCTGCAGGAGTGAGATGGAGGAATTGCAGGAAAAGAGGGAGGAAGTAGAAGAGTGATAGAAAAGGAAAGACGAGACATGCAGCTAGAAGAGGGGTTAGTGAGAGAGGACGGGACACAGAACAGGATGAGAAGGAAATAAGGCAAGGCAAGGACAGGCAAGGACAGGCAAAGCAAGGCTAGGCTGCAGGACATTTTTTCGCTTTATAGTTTCTAGCACATTCGTCTTCAGACTAGGAGTATGGCCATAAGACCGTATGGATTAGGCCCAAGCAAAAACCCCAGCTACTTGAGACACTTAGACTAAGCCTAAAATACGCAGATCTCTCCATAAGGATGGTTTTTATACTGTGCTTCCACAATCTGCTGGCAGTACAAAAAAATAAGCTGCAGATCTCCTTAGGCTGAGTCATGGTGCTTTGGTGCAGGGACCATGCATATCATGGGAAAATTTCACCATTTCTGCTCTGGTTTTCAGAGTATGACACCAAAACACCCACCTGATGATATCCTTTCAAGAGCAAAGGCAGCAATTTGCAGAATTCCGCTTCTTTGGGGAACTGAGAAATTGCTGAGCTGACACCAAGTCCTGCAGTGTCCCTGTCACCTGCAGAGTCACCACATACTCGCCACAGTAGCGAGCATAGAGACAAAGGTTCTATGTCAGCTGGGTGTGGCAGCCAGGCGCCCCCTAGGAGATGGGGAACCTGTTAGCCCCGGGCCTGTCACTGCCTGCTGTCCCTGCTGTCACCAGCCAGGCCTCTGAAAATTGGTCAAACCATGCCCAGACTTGGGGCCAATTTGGCCCAAAGTCTTGAAAAGGCAAGTCGGGAAGAAAGATATTGGACAGAGGGAGAAAGCGAAGGGAGCAGGAGAAAGGGAAGGAAGAATAAAAAGTAGTGTTGGGCTGCAGGAGTGAGATGGAGGAATTGCCATTAAAGAGGCAGGAAGCAGGAGAGTGAGAGAAAAGGAAAGACGAGACATGCAGCCAGACGAGGGGTTAGTGAGAGAGGATGGGACAGAGAACAGGATGAGAAGGAAATAAGGCAAGGCAAGGACAGGCAAGGCAAGGCAAGGCTGCAGGACATTTTTTTGCTCTATAGTTTCTAACACATTCGTCTTCAGACTAGGAGTAAGGCCATAAGACCGTATGGATTAGGCCCAAGCAAAAACCCCAGCTACTTGAGACACTTAGACTAAGCCTAAAATACACAGATCTCTCCATTAGGATGGTTTTTATACTGCGCTTCCACAATCTGCAGGCAATACAAGAAAACAAGCTGCAGATCTCCTTCGGTTGAGTCATGGTGCTATGGGTCGGGGACCATGCATATCATGGGAATATTTCACCATTTCTACTCTGTTTTTCAGTGTATTACACCAGAACACCCATCTGATGACATCCGTTCAAGAGCAAAGGCAGCAATTTGGAGAATTCCGCTTCTTTGGGGAAGTGAGAAATTGCTGAGCTGACACCAAGTCCTGCAGTGTCCCTGTCACCTGCAGAGTCATCACATACTCGCCACGGTAGCGGGCATTGTGACAAAGGTTCTGAGTCAGCTGGGCGTGGCAGCCAGGCGCCCCCTAGGGGATGGGGAGCCTGTCAGCCCCGGGCCTGTCACTGCCTGCTGTCCCTGCTGTCACTAGCCAGGCCACTGAAAACTTGCAAAACCATGCCCAGACTTGGGGCCACGTTGGTCCAAAGTCTAAAAAAGACAAGTCGGGAAGAAAGATATCGGACAGAGGGAGAAAGCGAAGGGAGCAGGAGAAAGGGAAGGAAGAATAAAAAGTAGTGTTGGGCTGCATGAGTGAGATGGAGGAAATGCTATTAAAGAGGCAGGAAGCAGGAGAGTGAGAGAAAAGGAAAGACGAGACATGCAGCCAGACGAGGGGTTAGTGAGAGAGGATGGGACAGAGAACAGGATGAGAAGGAAATAAGGCAAGGCAAGGACAGGCAAGGACAGGAAAGGCAAGGCTAGGCTGCAGGACATTTTTTCGCTTCATAGTTTCTAGCACATTCGTCTTCGGACTAGGAGGAAAGCCATAAGACCGTATGGATTAGGCCCAAGCAAAAACCCCAGCTACTTGAGACACTTAGACTAAGCCTAAAATACACAGATCTCTCCATTAGGATGGTTTTTATACTGCACTTCCACAATCTGCAGGCAATACAAGAAAACAAGCTGCAGATCTCCTTCGGTTGAGTCATGGTGCTATGGGTCGGGGACCATGCATATCATGGGAATATTTCACCATTTCTACTCTGTTTTTCAGTGTATTACACCAGAACACCCATCTGATGACATCCTTTCAAGAGCAAAGGCAGCAATTTGCAGAATTCCGCTTCTTTGGGGAAGTGAGAAATTGCTGAGCTGACACCAAGTCCTGCAGTGTCCCTGTCACCTGCAGAGTCACCGCATCCTCACCACGGTAGCGGGCATTGCGACAAAGGTTCTATGTCAGCTGGGTGTGGCAGCCAGGCGCCCCCTAGGGGATGGGGGTCCTGTCAGCCCCGGGCCTGTCGCTGCCTGATGTCCCTGCTGTCACCAGCCAGGCCTCCGAAAACGTGTAAAACCATGCCGAGACTTGGGGCCACTTTTGCCCAAAGTCTAGAAGAGACAAGTCGGGAAGAAAGATATGGGACAGAGGGAGAAGCGAAGGGAGCAGGAGAAAGGGAAGGAAGAATGAAAAGCAGTGTTGGGCTGCAGGAGTGAGATGGAGGAATTGCAAGAAAAGAGGCAGGAAGCAGGAGAGTGAGAGAAAAGGAAAGACGAGACATGCAGCCAGACGAGGGGTTAGTGAGAGGAGATTGGACAGAGAACAGGATGAGAAGGAAATAAGGCAAGGGAAGGACAGGCAAGGACAGGCAAAGCAAAGCTAGGCTGCAGGACATTATTTCCTGTATAGTTTCTAGCACATTCATCTTCAGGCTAGGAGTAAGGCCATAAGACCGTATGGATTAGGCCCAAGCAAAAATCCCAGCTACTTGAGACACTTAGACTAAGCCTAAAATACGCAGATCTCTCCATAAGGATGGTTTTTATACTGTGCTTCCACAACCTGCTGGCAGTACAAAAAAATAAGCTGCAGATCTCCTTAGGCTGAGTCATGGTGCTTTGGTGCAGGGACCATGCATATCATGGGAATATTTCACCATTTCTGCTCTGTTTTTCAGTGTATGACACCAAAACACCGACCTGATGACATCCATTCAAGAGCAAAGGCAGCAATTTGCAGAATTCCGCTTCTTTGGGGAAGTGAGAAATTGCTGAGCTGACACCAAGTCCTGCAGTGTCCCTGTCACCTGCAGAGTCACCGCATCCTCACCACGGTAGCGGGCATTGTGACAAAGGTTCTATGTCAGAAGGGTTTGGCAGCCATGCGCCCCCTAGGGGATGGGGAGCCTGCCAGCCCCGGGCCTGTCACTGCCTGCTGTCCCTGCTGTCACCAGCCAGGCCTCTGAAAATTGGTCAAACCATGCCCAGACTTGGGGCCAATTTGGCCCAAAGTCTTGAAAAGACAAGTCAGGAAGAAATAAATGGGACAGAGAGAGAAAGCGAAGGGAGAAGGAGAAAGGGAAGGGAGAATAAAAAGTAATGTTGGGTTGAAGGAGTGAGATGGAGGAATTGCAGGAAAAGAGGCAGGAAGCAGGAGAGTGAGAGAAAAGGAAAGAAGAGACATGCAGCCAGACGAGGGGTTAGTGAGAGAGGGTGGGACAGAGAACAGGATGAGAAGGAAATAAGGCAAGGCAAGGACAGGTAAGGACAGGCAAGGCAACGCTAGGCTGAAGGACATGTTTTTGCTTTATATTTTCTAGCACATTCATCTTCAGACTAGGAGTAAGGCCATAAGACCTTATGGATTAGGCCCAAGCAAAAACCCCAGCTACTTGAGGCACTTAGACTAAGCCTAAAATACGCAGATCTCTCCATAAGGATGATTTTTATATTGCACTTCCACAATCTGCAGGCAATACAAGAAAACAAGCTGCAGATCTCCTTCGGCTGAGTCATGGTTCTTTGGTGCGGGGACCATGGATATCAGGGGAATATTTCACCATTTCTACTCTGGTTTTCAGTGTATGAAACCAAAACACCGACCTGATGACATCCATTCAAGAGCAAAGGCAGCAATTTGCAGAATTCCTCTTCTTTGGGGAAGTGAGAAATTGCTGAGCTGACACCAAGTCCTGCAGTGTCCCTGTCACCTGCAGAGTCACCGCATCCTCCCCACGGTAGCGGGCATTGTGACAAAGGTTCTATGTCAGCTGTTTGTCGCAGCCAGGCGCCCCCTAGGGGATGGAGAGCCTGTTAGCCCCGGGCCTGTCACTGCCTGCTGTCCCTGCTGTCACCAGCCAGGCCTCTGAAAACTTGTAAAACCATGCCCAGACTTGGGGCCACTTTGGCCCAAAGTCTAGGAAAGACAAGTCGGGAAGAAAGATATGGGACAGAGGGAGAAGCGAAGGGAGAAGGAGAAAGGGAAGGAAGAATAAAAAGTAGTGTTGGGCTGCAGGAGTGAGATGGAGGAATAGCAAGAAAAGAGGCAGGACGCAGGAAAAGTGAGAGAAAAGTAAAGAAGAGACAAGCAGCTAGACGAGGGGTTAGTGAGAGAGGATGGGACAGAGAACAGGATGAGAAGGAAATAAGGCAAGGCAAGGACAGGCAAGGACAGGCAAAGCAAGGCTAGGCTGCAGGACATTTTTTTGCTATATAGTTTCTAGAACATTCGTCTTCAGACTAGGAGTAAGGCCATAAGACCGTATGGATTAGGCCCAAGCAAAAACCCCAGCTACTTGAGACACTTAGACTAAGCCTAAAATACGCAGATCTCTCCATAAGGATGGTTTTTATACTGTGCTTCCACAATCTGCTGGCAGTACAAAAAAATAAGCTGCAGATCTCCTTAGGCTGAGTCATGGTGCTTTGGTGCAGGGACCATGCATATCATGGGAATATTTTACCATTTCTGCTCTGGTGTTCCGTGTATTACAACAGAACACCCACCTGAAGATATCCTTTCAAGAGCAAAGGCAGCAATTTGCAGAATTCCGCTTCTTTGGGGAACTGAGAAATTGCTGAGCTGCCACCAAGTCCTGCAGTGTCCCTGTCACCTGCAGAGTCACCACATACTCGCCACGGTAGCGGGCGTTGTGACAAAGGTTCTATGTCAGCTGTTTGTGGCAGCCAGGCGCCCCCTAGGGGATGGGGAGCCTGTCAGCCCCGGGCCTGTCACTGCCTGCTGTCCCTGCTGTCTCCAGCCAGGCCTCTGAAAATTGGTCAAACCATGCCCAGACTTGGGGCCAATTTGGCCCAAAGTCTTGAAAAGACAAGTCGGGAAGAAAGATATGGGACAGAGGGAGAAAGCGAAGGGAGCAGGAGAAAGGGAAGGAAGAATAAAAAGTAGTGTTGGGCTGCAGGAGTGAGATGGAGGAATTGCCATTAAAGAGGCAGGAAGCAGGAGAGTGAGAGAAAAGGAAAGAAGAGACATGCAGCCAGACGAGGGGTTAGTGAGAGAGGATGGGACAGAGAACAGGATGAGAAGGAAATAAGGCAAGGCAAGGACAGGCAAGGACAGGCAAAGCAAGGCTAGGCTGCAGGACAGTTTTTTGCTTTATATTTTCTAGCACATTCGTCCTCGGACTACGAGGAAAGTCATAAGACCGTATGGATTAGGCCCAAGCAAATACACCGGCTACTTGAGACACTTAGACTAAGCCTAAAATACGCAGAGTACTCCATAAGGATTGTTTTTATACTGTGCTTCCACAATCTGCTGGCAGTACAAAAAAATAAGCTGCAGATCTCCTTAGGCTGAGTCATGGTGCTTTGGTGCAGGGACCATGCATATCATGGGAGTATTTCACCATTTCTGCTCTGGTTTTCAGAGTATGACACCAAAACACCAACCTGATGATATCCTTTCAAGAGCAAAGGCAGCAATTTGCAGAATTCCGCTTCTTTGGGGAAATGAGAAATTGCTGAGCTGCCACCATGTCCTGCAGTGTCCCTGTCACCTGCAGAGTCACCACATACTCGCCACGGTAGCGGGCATTGTGACAGAGGCTCTATGTCAGCTGGGTGTTGCAGCCAGGCGCCACCTAGGGGATGGGGATCCTGTCAGCCCCAGGCCTGTCACTGCCTGCTGTCCCTGCTGTCACCAGCCAGGCCTCGGAAAACTTGTCAAACCATGCCCAGACTTGGGGCCAGTTTGGCCCAACGTCTCCAAGAGACAAGTCGGGAAGAAAGATATGGGACAGAGGGAGAAAGCGAAGGGAGCAGGAGAAAGGGAAGGAAGAATAAAAAGTAGTGTTGGGCTGCAGGAGTGAGATGGAGGAATTGCCATTAAAGAGGCAGAAAGCAGGCGAGTGAGAGAAAAGGAAAGAAGAGACATGCAGCCAGACGAGGGGCTAGTGAGAGAGGATGGGACAGAGAACAGGATGAGAAGGAAATAAGGCAAGGCAAGGACAGGCAAGGACAGGCAAAGCAAGGCTAGGCTGCAGGACATTTTTTTGCTTTATATTTTCTAGCACCTTCGTCCTCGGACTACGAGGAAAGCCATAAGACCGTATGGATTAGGCCCAAGCAAATACACAGGCTACTTGAGACACTTAGACTAAGCCTAGGGGATTCCCCTAGGGGATGGGGAGCCTGTCAGGCCCATCCTGTCACTGCCCGCTGTCCCTGCTGTCACCAGCCAGGCCTCTGAAAATTGGTCAAACCATGCCCAGACTTAGGGCCAATTTGGCCCAAAGTCTTGAAAAGACAAGTCGGGAAGAAAGATATGGGACAGAGGGAGAAAGCGTAGGTAGCAGGAGAAAGGGAAGGAAGAATGGAAAGCCCGAATTAAGAGGGAAATCAGCATCCCACTTGACGTGCATGTACACTAATGCACGCAGTATGGGCAACTAACAAGAGAAGCTGGAAGCCATCGTGTAGCAGGAAAGCTATGACATAGTTGCCATCACAGAAACATGGTGGGATGACTCATATGACTGGAGTGCTGCTATGTGTGGCTACAAGTACTTCAGAAAAGATAGGCAGGGTAGGAGAGGTGGAGGGGTGGCTTTATATGTTAGAGAGTCACTCGACTCTGTTAAACTTGAGGTCAGCAGTGACAAGGTTGAGTTCCTGTGGAGCAGAATCAGGGGGAAGTCCAACAAGGCTGACATCCTCGTGGGTGTCTGTTATAGACCGCGCAACCAGGACAATGAAGGAGATGAATTATTCTACAAGCAGCTGGCAGATGTCTCAAAATCAACGGCCCTTGTTCTTGTGGGTGACTTTAACCTGCCGGATATCTGCTGGGAGGTCAATACTGCACAGAAGAGTCAGTCTAGGAAGTTCCTAGAGTGTATAGAGGACAATTTCCTTCATCAGCTGGTAAATGAGCCCACCAGGGGCAAGACCCCGCTAGACCTACTGTTTACAAACAGAGAAAGGCTGGTGGGAGATGTAGTGGTTGGAGGCCGCCTGGGGCATAGCTACCATGAAATAATAGAATTTTCAGTACTCAGAGATGCAGGGAGAACCATTAACAAAACCTCTATGCTGGACTTCCCGAGGGCAGATTTTTGCCTATTCAGAAGTCTAGTTCAGAGCATACCCTGGGAAACAGTGCTTAAAAACAAGCGGGCCCAGGAGGGTTGGACATGCTTCCAGCAGGTGGTTTTGAGTGCACAGGAACAGGCTATACCAGTGTGCCGAAAGGCTAGCTGGTGAGGAAGACAACCGGCTTGGCTAAACAGGGAGATTCTGAATGAAATCAGAAATAAAAAGAGACTTTACCGACTGTGGAAAAAAGGCCTGGCTACTTATGAAGGATTTATGGAAATAGCTAGATCATGCAGAAAAAAGATCAGGGAAACAAAAGTGCAATTTGAAGTTAACTTGGCCAATTCTGTCAGGGATAATAAAAAGTCCTTCTTCAAATATGTTAATAACAAAAGGAGGGGCAAGGAAAACCTCCATTCTCTGTTGGACTCTGAAGGAAATATAGTTAACAAAGATGAGGAGAAAGCTGAGGTACTTAATACCTACTTTGCCTCAGTTTTTACCAGTGAGACAGGTGGCCCTCAGGACAACTCATCTCTGGAGGTGGTTGACAGAGATAGGAAGCCAAATAGGCCCCTTGTATTCCAGGAGGAAATAGTTGGTGATTTACTGAGCCATCTGGATCCTCACAAGTCTATGGGACCAGATGGGATCCATCCTAGGGTGATGAGGGAGCTAGCAGAAGAACTTGCCAAGCCGCTCTCCATAATCTTCCAACAGGCCTGGCTCTCTGGGGAGGTCCCATATGATTGAAAATTGGCCAATGTTACCCCAGTCCACAAAAAGGGCTGCAGAGCTGAACCTGGCAACTACAGGCCTGTCAGTCTGACCTCGGTGCCTGGCAGGGTTATGGAGCAGATCATCCTGAGTGGAATCACACAGCACCTTCAGGATGGACAAGGGATCAGACCCAGCCAGCATGGGTTTAGGAGGGGCAGGTCCTGTCTGACCAGCCTGATCTCCTTTTATGATCAGGTGACCCAGCTGGTGGATGAGGGGAAAGCCATGGATGTGGTCTATCTGGACTTCAGCAAGGTCTTTGACACTGTCTCCCATAATATACTCTTGCAAAAGCTGGTAGCCCATGGCTTGGACAAGTGTACTCTACGCTGGGTTAAGAGCTGGCTGGAGGGCCGGGCCCAGAGAGTGCTGGTGAACGGGGCTGCATCCAGCTGGCGGCCAGTCACTAGTGGTGTTCCCCAGGGGTCAGTGTTGGGTCCAGTCCTGTTTAACATCTTTATTGATGATTTAGATGAGGGGATTGAGACCATCATCAGCAAATTTGCTGATGACACCAAGTTGGGAGGGAGTGTCGACCTACTGGAAGGCAGGAGGGCTCTGCAGAGGGATCTGGATAGACTGGAAAAATGGGCTGATTCCAATGGGATGAAGTTCAATAAGGCCAAGTGCCGGGTGCTGCACTTTGGTCACAACAACCCCCTGCAGCGCTACAGGCTGGGCACAGAGTGGCTGGAGAGCAGTCAGACAGAAAGGGACCTGGGGGTACTAATTGACAGGAAGCTCAACATGAGCCAACAGTGTGCCCAGGTGGCCAAGAAGGCCAACGGTATCCTGTCCTGTATCAAAAATAGCGTGGTCAGCAGGACAAGGGAAGTGATCCTTCCCCTGTACTCTGCATTGGTGAGGCCACATCTGGAGTATTGTGTTCAGTTCTGGGCCTCTCAGTTCAGGAAAGACATTGAAGTGCTGGAGCGGGTCCAGAGAAGAGCAACACGACTGGTGAAGGGACTTGAACACAAGCCCTATGGGGAGAGGCTGAGGGAGCTGGGGTTGTTTAGTCTAGAGAAGAGGAGGCTTAGAGTTGACCTCATCACTCTCTATAACTACCTGAAGGGAAGTTATAGCCAGGTGGGGATTGGTCTCTTCTCCCAGGCAGTTAGCAATAGGACAAGGGGGCATGGGCTTAAACTCTACCAGGGGAAATTTAGACTGGATATTAGAAAGAAATTCTTTACAGAGAGAGTGGTCAGGCATTGGAATGGCCTGCCCATGGAGGTAGTGGACTAGCCGTCCCTAGAGGTTTTTAAACTGAGATTGGACATGGCACTTAGTGCCATGATCTAGTAAACGGACTAGAGTTGGACCAAGAGTTGGACTTGATGATCGCTGAGGTCTTTTCTAACCCAGTCGATTCTGTGATTCTGTGATTATGTGATTCTGTGAATAAAAAGTAGTGCTGGGCTGCAGGAGAGAGATGGAGGAATTGCAGGAAAAGAGGCAGGGAGCAGGAGAGTGAGAGAAAAAGAAAGAAGAGACATGCAGCCAGACGAGGGGTTAGTGAGAGTGGATGGGACAGAGAACAGGATGAGAAAGAAATAAGGCAAGACCAGGACAGGCAAGAACAGGCAAAGCAAGGCTCGGCTGCAGGACATTTTTTCGCTTTATAGTTTCCAGCACATTCGTCTTCAGACTAGGATTAAGACCATAAGACCGTATGGATTAGGCCCAAGTAAAAACCCCAGCTACTTGAGATACTTAGACTAAGCCTAAAATACGCAGATCTCTCCATAAGGATGGTTTTTATACTGTGCTTCCACAATCTGCTGGCAGCACAAAAATATAAGCTGCAGATCTCCTTAGGCTGAGTCATGGTGCTTTGGTGCAGGGACCATGCATATCATGGGAATATTTCACTATTTCTGCTCTGGTTTTCAGTGTATTACACCAAAACACCCACCTGATGACATCCTTTCAAGAGCAAAGGCAGCAATTTGCAGAATTCCGCTTCTTTGGGGAACTGAGAAATTGCTGAGCTGACACCAAGTCCTGCAGTGTCCCTGTCACCTGCAGAGTCAGCACATACTTGCCAACGGTAGCGGGAATAGTGACAAAGGTTCTATGTCAGCTGAGTGTGGCAGCCAGGCGCCCCTCAGGGGATGGGGAGCCTGTCAGCCCCGGGCCTGTCACTGCCTGCTGTCCCTGCTGTCACCAGCCAGGCCTCTGAAAATTGGTCAAACCATGCCCAGACTTGGGGCCAATTTGGCCCAAAGTCTCCAACAGACAAGTCGGGAAGAAAGATATGGGACAGAGGGAGAAAGCGAAGGGAGCAGGAGAAAGGGAAGGAAGAATAAAAAGTAGTGTCGGGCTGCAGGAGTGAGATGGAGGAATTGCCAGAAAAGAGGCAGGATGCAGGAGAGTGAGAGAAAAGGAAAGTAGAGACATGCAGCCAGACGAGGGGTTAATGAGAGCAGATGGGACAGAGAACAGGATGAGAAAGAAATAAGGCAAGGCAAGGCAAGGACAGGTAAGGACAGGAAAGGCAACGCTAGGTTGCAGGACATTTTTTTGCTTTATAGTTTCAGGCACATTCGTCTTCAGACGAGGAGGAAAGCCAGAGGACCGTATGGATTAGGCCCAAACAAAAACCCCAGCTACCTGAGACACTTAGACTAAGCCTAAAATACGCAGATCTCTCCATAAGGATGGTTTTTATACTGTGCTTCCACAATCTGCTGGCAGTACAAAAAAATAAGCTGCAGATCTCCTTAGGCTGAGTCATGGTGCTTTGTTGCAGGGACGATGCATATCATGGGAATATTTCACCATTTCTGCTCTGGTTTTCAGAGTATGACACCAAAACACCCACCTGATGATATCCTTTCAAGAGCAAAGGCAGCAATTTGCAGAATTCCGCTTCTTTGGGGAAGTGAGAAATTGCTGAGCTGAACACCAAGTCCTGCAGTGTCCCTGTCACCTGAAGAGTCACCACATACTAGCCACGGTAGTGGGCATTGTGACAAAGGTTCTATGTCATCTGGGTGTGGAAGCCAGGCGCCCCCTAGGGGATGGGGAGCCTGTCAGCCCCGGGCCTGTCACTGCCTGCTGTCCCTGCTGTCACCAGCCAGGCCTCTGAAAATTGGTCAAAACATGCCCAGACATGGGGCCAATTTGGCCCAAAGTCTTGAAAAGACAAGTCGGGAAGAAAGATATGGGACAGAGGGAGAAAGCGAAGGGAGCAGGAGAAAGGGAAGGAAGAATAAAAAGTAGTGTTGGGCTGCAGGAGTGAGAGGGAGGAATTGCAAGAAAAGAGGCAGGAAGCACGAGAGTGAGAGAAAAGGAAAGAAGAGACATGCAGTCACACGAGTGCTTAGTGAGAGAGGATGGTACAGAGAACAGGATGAGAAGGAAATAAGGCAAGGCAAGGACAGGCAAAACAAGGCTAGTCTGCAGGACATTTTTTTTGCTTTATAGTTTCTAACACATTCGTCTTCAGACTAGGAGTAAGGCCATAAGACCGTATGGATTAGGCCCAAGCAAAAACCCCAGCTACTTGAGACACTTAGACTAAGCCTAAAATACGCAGATCTCTCCATAAGGATGGTTTTTATACTGTGCTTCCACAATCTGCTGGCAGTAGAAAAACATAAGCTGCAGATCTCTTAGGCTGAGTCATGGTGGTCTGGTGCATGGACCATACATATCATGAGAATATTTCAGCATTTCAGCTCTGGTTTTCAGTGTATGACACCAAAACACCCACCTGATGATATCCTTTCAAGAGCAAAGGCAGCAATTTGCAGAATTCCGCTTCTTTGGGGAAGTGAGAAATTGCTGAGCTGACACCAAGTCCTGCAGTGTCCCTGTCACCTGCAGAGTCACCACATACTCGCCACGGTAGCTGGCATAGTGACAAAGGTTCTATGTCAGCTGGGTGTGGCAGCAAGGTGCCCCCTAGGGGATGGAGAGCCTGTCAGCCCCGGGCCTGTCACTGCCTGCTGGCCCTGCTGTCACCAGCCAGGCCTCTGAAAACTTGTCAAACCATGCCCAGACGTGGGGCCAGTTTAGTCCGAAGTCTCCAACAGAGAAGTCGAGAGGAACGATATGGGACATAGGGAGAAAGCTAAGGGAGCAGGAGAAAGGGAAGGAAGAATAAAAAGTAGTGTTTGGCTGCAGGAGTGAAATGGAGGAAATGCAATAAAAGTGGCAGGAAGCAGGAGAGTGAGAGAAAAGGAACTAAGAGACATGCAGCCAGACGAGGGTTTAACGAGAGAGAATGGGACAGAGAACAGGATGAGAAGGAAATAAGGCAAGGCAAGGACAGGCAAGGAAAGGCAAGGCAAGCCTAGGCTGCAAGACATTTTTTGGCTTTATAGTTTCTAGCACATTCTTCTTCAGACTAGGAGGAAAGCCATAAAACCGTATGGATTAGGCCCAAGCAAAAACCCCAGCTACTTGAGACATTTAGACTAAGCCTAAAATACGAAGATCTCTCCATAAGGATGTTTTTTATACTGTGCTTCCGCAATCTGCTGGCAGTACAAAAATATAAGCTGCAGATCTCTTAGGCTGGGTCATGGTGGTTTGGTGCATGGACCATACATATCATGAGAATATTTCAGCATTTCAGCTCTGGTTTTCAGTGTATGACACCAAAACACCCACCTGATGATATCCTTTCAAGAGCAAAGGCAGCAATTTGCAGAATTCCGCTTCTTTGGGGAAGTGAGAAATTGCTGAGCTGACACCAAGTCCTGCAGTGTCCCTGTCACCTGCAGAGTCACCACATACTCGCCACAGTAGAGGGCATTGTGGCAAATGTTCTATGTCAGCTGGGTGTGGCAGCAAGGCGCCCCCTAGGGGATGGGGAGCCTGTCAGCCCCGGGACTGTCACTGCCTGCTGTCCCTGCTGTCACCAGCCAGGCCTCTGAAAATTGGTCAAACCATGCCCAGACTTGGTGCCAGTTTGGCCCAAAGTCTTGAAAATACAAGTCAGGAAGAAAGATATGGGACAGAGGGAGAAAGCGAAGGGAGCAGGAGAAAGGGAAGGAAGAATAAAAAGTAGTGTTGGGCTACAGGAGTGAGATGGAGGAATTGCAGGAAAAGAGGCAGGAAGCAGGAGAGTGATAGAAAAGGAAAGAAGAGACATGCAGCCAGACGAGGGGTTAGTGAGAAAGGATGGGACAGAGAACAGGATGAGAAGGAAATAAGGCAAGGCAAGGACAGGCAAGGACAGGCAAGGACAGGCAAAGCAAGGCTAGGCTGCAGGACATTTTTTCGCTTTATAGTTTATAGCACATTCGTCTTCAGACTAGGAGTAAGGCCATAAGACAGTATGGATTAGGCCCAAGCAAAAACCCCAGCTACTTGAGACGCTTAGACTAAGCCTAAAATACGCAGATCTCTCCATAAGGATGGTTTTTATACTGTGCTTCCACAATCTGCTGGCAGTACAAAAAAATAAGCTGCAGATCTCCTTAGGCTGAGTCATGGTGCTTTGGTGCAGGGACCATGCATATCACGGGAATATTTCACCGTTTCTGCTCTGGTTTTCAGTGTATGACACCAAAACACCCACCTGATGATATCCTTTCAAGAGCAAAGGCAGCAATTTGCAGAATTCCGCTTCTTTGGGGAAGTGAGAAATTGCTGAGCTGACACCAAGTCCTGCAGTGTCCCTGTCACCTGCAGAGTCACCACATAGTCGCCACGGTAGCTGGCATAGGGACAAAGGTGCTATGTCAGCTGGGTGTGGCAGCCAGGCGCCCCCTAGGGGATGGGGAGCCTGCCAGCCCCGGGCCTGTCACTGCATGCTGTCCCTGCTGTCACCAGCCAGGCCTCTGAAAACTGGTCAAACCATGCCCAGACATGGGGCCAATTAGGCCCAAAATCTCCAACAGACAAGTTGGGAAGAAAGATATTGTATAGAGGGAGAAAGCGAAGGGAGCAGGAGAAAGAGAAGGAAGAATAAAAAGTTGTGTTGGGCTGCAGGAGTGAGATGGAGGAATTGCAGGAAAAGAGGCAGGAAGCAGGAGAGTGATAGAAAAGGAAGGAAGAGACATGCAGCCAGACGAGGGGTTAGTGAGAAAGGATGGGACAGAGAACAGGATGAGAAGGTAATAAGGCAAGGCAAGGACAGGCAAAGCAAGGCTAGGCTGCAGGACATTTTTTCGCTTTATAGTTTATAGCACATTCGTCTTCAGACTAGGAATAAGGACATAAGACCGTATGGATTAGGCCCAATCAAAAACCCCAGCTACTTGAGACGCTTAGACTAAGCCTAAAATACGCAGATCTCTCCATAAGGATGGTTTTTATACTGTGCTTCCACAATCTGCTGGCAGTACAAAAAAATAAGCTGCAGATCTCCTTAGGCTGAGTCATGGTGCTTTGGTGCAGGGACCATGCATATCATGGAATATTTCAGCATTTCTGCTCTGGTTTTCAGTGTATGACACCAAAACACCCACCTGATGATATCCTTTCAAGAGCAAAGGCAGCAATTTGCAGAATTCCGCTTCTTTGGGGAAGTGAGAAATTGCTGAGCTGACACCAAGTCCTGCAGTGTCCCTGTCACCTGCAGAGTCACCACATACTCGCCACGGTAGCGGGCATAGTGACAAAGATTCTATGTCAGCTGGGTGTGGCAGCAAGGCGCCCACTAGGGGATGGGGAGCCTGTCAGCCCCGGGCCTGTCACTGCCTGCTGTCCCTGGTGTCACCAGCAAGGCCTCTGAAAATTGGTCAAACCATGCCCAGACTTGGGGCCAATTTGGCCCAAAGTCTTGAAAAGACAAGTTGGGAAGAAAGATATGGGACAGAGGGAGAAAGCGAAGGGAGCAGGAGAAAGGGAAGGAAGAATAAAAAGTAGTGTTGGGCTGCAGGAGTGAGATGGAGGAAGTACAAGAAAAGAGGCAGGAAGCAGGAGACTGAGAGAAAAGGAAAGAAGAGACATGCAGCCAGACGAGGGGTTAGTGAGAAAGGATGGGACAGAGAACAGGATGAGAAGGAAATAAGGCAAGGCAAGGACAGGCAAGGCAAGGCTAGGCTGCAGGACATTTTTTTGCTGTATAGTTTCTAGCACATTCGTCTTCGGACGAGGAGGGAAGCCATAAGACCGTATGGATTAGGCCCAAGCAAAAACCCCAGCTACTTGAGACGCTTAGACTAAGCCTAAAATAAGCAGATCTCTCCATAAGGATGGTTTTTATACTGTGCTTCCACAATCTGCTGGCAGGACAAAAACATAAGCTGCAGA
Organism: Columba livia; assembly: GCF_036013475.1. Lineage (NCBI taxonomy): Eukaryota > Metazoa > Chordata > Aves > Columbiformes > Columbidae > Columba > Columba livia. The sequence goes on along the minus strand of NW_027043009.1, from coordinate 502,714 downwards.
TCTCTTAGGCTGTATCATGGTGGTTTGGTGCATGGGCCATACATATCATGAGAATATTTCAGATTTCTGCTCTGGTTTTCAGTGTATGACACCAAAACACCCACCTGATGACATCCTTTCAAGAGCAAAGGCAGCAATTTGCAGAATTCCGCTTCTTTGGGGAAGTGAGAAACTGCTGAACTGACACCAAGTCCTGCAGTGTCCCTGTCACCTGCAGAGTCACCACATACTCGCCACGGTAGCGGGCATTGTGACAAAGGTTCTATGTCAGCTGGGTGTGGCAGCCAGGCGCCCCTTAGGGGATGGGTAGCCTGTCAGCCCCGGGCCTGTCACTACCTGCTGTCCCTGCTGTCACCAGCCAGGCCTCTGAATATTGGTCAAACCATGCCCAGACTTGGGGCAAATTTGGCACAAGGTCTTGAAAAGACAAGTCGGGAAGAAAGATATGGGACAGAGGGAGAAAGCGAAGGGAGCAGGAGAAAGGGAAGGAAGAATAAAAAGTAGTGTTGGGCTGCAGGAGTGAGATGGAGGAATTGCAAGAAAAGAGGCAGGAAGCAGGAGAGTGAGAGAAAAGGAAAGACGAGACATGCAGGCAGACGAGGGGTTAGTGAGAGGAGACTGGACAGAGAACAGGATGAGAAGGAAATAAGGCAAGGCAAGAACAGGCAAGGACAGGCAAAGCAAGGCTAGGCTGCAGGACATTTTTTTGCTGTATAGTTTCTATGACATTCATCTTCAGACTAGGAGTAAGGCCATAAGACCGTATGGATTAGGCCCAAGCAAAAACCCCAGCTACTTGAGACACTTAGACTAAGCCTAAATTACGCAGATATCTCCATAAGGATGTTTTTTATACTGTGCTTCGGCAATCTGCTGGCAGTACAAAAATATAAGCTGCAGATCTCTTAGGCTGGGTCATGGTGCTTTGGTGCATGGACCATACATATCATGAGAATATTTCAGATTTCTGCTCTGGTTTTCAGTGTATTACACCAAAACACCCACCTGATGACATCGTTTCAAGAGCAATTTGCAGAATTCCGCTTCTTTGGGGAAGTGAGAAATTGCTGAGCTGACACCAAGTACTGCAGTGTCCCTGTCACCTGCAGAGTCACCACATAGTCGCCACGGTAGCTGGCATAGTGACAAAGGTTCTATGTCAGCTGGGTGTGGCAGCCAGGCGACCCTAGGTTATGGGGAGCCTGTCAGCCCCGGGCCTGTCACTGCCTGCTGTCCCTGCTCTCACTAGCCAGGCCTCTGAAAACAGGTCAAACCATGCCTAGACGTGGGGCCAATTTGGCCCAAAGTGTCCAACAGACAAGTCGGGAAGAATCATGTGGGACAGAGGGAGAAAGCGAAGGGAGCAGGAGAAAGGGAAGGAAGAATAAAAAGTAGTGTTGGGCTGCAGGAGTGAGATGGAGGAATTGCAGGAAAATAGGCAGGAAGGAAGTGAATGAGAGAAAAGGAAAGAAGAGACATGCAGCCAGACAGGGGGTTAGTGAGAGAGGATGGGACAGAGAACAGGATGAGAAGGAAATAAGGCAAGGCAAGGACTGACAAGGACAGACAAGGCAAGTCTAGGCTGCAGGACATTTTTTTGCTTTGTAGTTTCTAGCACATTCGTCTTCAGACAAGGAGGAAATCCACAAGACCGTATGGATTAGGCCCAAGAAAAAAAACCCAGCTACTTGAGACACTTAGACTAAGCCTAAAATACGAAGATCTCTCCATAAGGATGGTTTTTATACTGTACTTCCACAATCTGCTGACAGTACAAAAAAATAAGCTGCATATCTCCTTATGCTGAGTCATAGTGCAGTGGGGCAGGGACCATGCATATCATGGGAATATTTCTCCATTTCTGCTCTGGTTTTCCGTGTATTACACCAGAAACACCCACCTGATGACATCCTTTCAAGAGCAAAGGCAGCAATTTGCAGAATTCCGCTTCTTTGGGGAAGTAAGAGATTGCTGAGCTGACACCAAATCCTGCAGTGTCCCTGTCACCCGCAGAGTCACCGCATCCTCGCCACGCTAGCAGGCATTGTGACAAAGGTTCTATGTCATCTGGGTGTGGCAGCCAAGCTCCCCCTACGGGATGGAGAGCCTGTCAGCCCCGGGCCTGTCACTGCCTGCTGTCCCTGCTGTCACCAGCCAGGCCTCTGAAAACTTGTCAAACCATGCCCAGACGTGGGGCCAGTTTGGTCCGAAGTCTCCAACAGAGAAGTCGAGAGGAACGATATGGGACATAGGGAGAAAGCGAAGGGAGCAGGAGAAAGGGAAGGAAGAATAAAAAGTAGTGTTCGGCTGCAGGAGTGAAATGGAGGAAATGCAATAAAAGTGGCAGGAAGCAGGAGAGTGAGAGAAAAGGAACTAAGAGACATGCAGCCAGACGAGGGTTTAACGAGAGAGAATGGGACAGAGAACAGGATGAGAAGGAAATAAGGCAAGGCAAGGACAGGCAAGGACAGGCAAGGCAAGCCTAGGCTGCAAGACATTTTTTGGCTTTATAGTTTCTAGCACATTCTTCTTCAGACTAGGAGGAAAGCCATAAAACCGTATGGATTAGGCCCAAGCAAAAACCCCAGCTACTTGAGACATTTAGACTAAGCCGAAAATACGAAGATCTCTCCATAAGAATGGTTTTTATACTGTACTTCCACAATCTGCAGGCAGTACAAAAAAATAAGCTGCAGGTCTCCTTAGGCTGAGTCATGGTGCTTTGGGGCAGGGATCATGCATATCATGGGCATATTTCACTATTACTGGTCTGGTTTTCAGCGTATTACACCGAAACACCCGCCTGATGACATCCTTTCAAGAGCAAAGGTTCGTGGTTGAGGCGTACAAACGACATGGACCAAGTTCTTTCAAGATGAAAGTAATAGATGCCATTTATTGCTACAAGTGCATTTTTATACAATTCTACCAGTTCATGTGTCTTTTCAATATTGGTTACAAGTTTCAGCACTGACATCTCATTGGTTAATTTTTCTATCATCCATGTTATTCTTGTATCCCCTTCTTTCTCACGGGTACATCTCTCCTCTCTCCGGATACTCCTTTACTCCCATCCTTCTCAAGGGTAAATCTTAATATCTCAAGGCTGATCTCTACTCTCATATTTTCTGTCAAGGATTCCACAGACCCGCTGCAGTTTCCCACAATTCCCCCTTTTTTTATTTTTGCTATTTTGGCATGTCTTACAGAATGTACATCCAGAAAAAGTCCACTTAAAGCCTTTTAAGTTCTGTTAGTTTGCTTAACTAGTCAGCATCCTAATTTTCTAAAATATTTAAAGCTTTTAGCTGTGCCAACACCAGATACAAGAGATTCTAAAACCCTTAACCTTGAACCCCAAAAATCTACATTATCATCACATTTTGACTCATATACACGCAAAAAGTGTTTTTCTCGTCTTGCTCTTCTGTGATCTATTATCTATTATACATTGGGCGTTAAGAGAGTTAATAGTCCCAAAATACACAGTCCTTCAACAGCATTAGAAGGAATTCCTGGTCAGGCTCTATCTCCACAGATCAAGAATACACCATACAGGAGGTTTTGGGGTCGCTGTTCCCACATTATCAATGACATCCCTTGGATTCTTCTGCGAGCCATTACACCATTGAGTTTCATTTCTATAGTCACCAAAGGTAGAATTAACATTTTGCAGTTTTATTCATTCATTTTCTCGTATATTGTTCTGACACTTTTCACAAACCAGGTTGATACAAGTGTCCATGGGCATAGATGCCAGCAATTCCAGTTCCTGTGGTTCAATGTCTATTTCCGGGAGACAGTTAATCCAAAGTGCCATGTTAGTATTATTACAGTTTGTTGCAATGCCTCTGCACCAACCTCTATTTTGAAACAGTTGTGTGATGCTGCTGTAGTCATCAAGGGGGATGCCAACCAAGCATGTGTGGAACGGGTTTTCCAGAGATGCCATAGCTAGGCATATGGAGTCCTGGTCAGTCATGTTGGTTAAAGTACTCCACATGTTAGTCTTTGTCTGTGCGGGCATCCAAAACACAGCAGCTGCAACAATCATTGTCAGGAAGATAACACAGGTTTCACATTTCGTGCTGGCAACCATTGCGGCCCTTGATCTGTAAAGACATAAGCATAGTCTCTCCCCCAGGTTATCAATTGATGTGGCCTTTTCCATTGACCATTAACTAGTGATTTGGCCATAACTAATGTAGGTTCTTTCTGATTTAGCATGGTTTTGGGTCACACTTGCAAAGTATTTCATCACATACAATGCTTTTGACAATAGGTGTTGTGGTGTTTTCCCTACTTCTCCCCCCTTTTTGTTTAAAAAAGAACAGAACCAAAACAAAAAACACAGTTCAGAAGGAGATACGTGCATTGGACCTTGACTACGTACTCAGAATCACAAATCAAATTTAGAGGTTCCTCCTTAAAAAGCTCTAAGTAATGTAAAGCTGTGTCAAGTTCTGCTAATTGGGTTGAACCTTCAATAATTTTTACAGAATGATGCCAGTTGTTATCTTCACACCAAACCACTACAGCTTTATGGGACTTCCCAGAACCAGCAACAAAAACTTTGCAAGTATGTAGGATCAGACCAAATACAAGTATGGCCTATGACCTGATGTGAAAGACTTGCAGGTTCTGCAGCAATTTACATTTTACATTTATGCATGCCAAAAGCTGTGCTGTTAAGAAAACCAGCTAGTGCAATTTACAAAGACATAGATTACAAATAAAATTAAAAATTCAGAATTACATTTCACAAATGGTACATATATGACAAAAGGATCATGGCCTATTGAAACTTAAATTCATTCCCTGCTTTTCTTGATCAGAGTAAAAAGCAGTATATCAGTCTGCTAGCAATCTCATCATACTGTTCCACAATAGCCACAGGTTGTTTCTATGTTGTAGCTATAAATAGACAAATCTGCAAGTCCAATTGAATGCAGTCAGCCTGTAAAGTTGTCATAAATTTATTCCTCAAAGTTTCCAACTCCATTTTGGCTGTCATATTTATTGGATATTGTTTTCCCTTACCAGATCGAAGTCCTGTTTCAGATCAATCAGTGTAGTATTTGCTTTATCGAAACATTGGCTGTTAATACTAGTGGAAATACAGCATTTGAAATTTCCTTGGAGATTTCTCACTTGCAGCAAGCAGATATGCGCCATCCAAGCAGCTTCTTGTAGGCCATGCAACTAAACAGAATTCTCAGAAAACGTTATTTGAGCTTACAATTTACTTAACAAATCTTAACCTAAGAGAAGTATAGGAGTTTCTAACAACTATAAGAATTCATGTATTTAAACTTTGTTCCAAATATGGCATTCTATTGGTCTCAAAAAACGGCCTTTCTTTCATTCTCTCTCATGACCTCAAAAACTAGCACAGTGAATTTACTAAGAAGTCACTTACAACTAATTACCACAGAATAAGTCTATTAACAAATTTTTGGTTTAGTTTTCCAGTTTCATTAGAACTATGGGTCTGCTAAGGATGCCTTTAAACTTCACCCTCGGACTGCTCCATTCAGTATTACATCGCTGCAGTGGCGGGGAGAGAGAACCCCCCTTTCACTGCTTTAAAAGCAGGCAGCCAGATTTTTCCAGTTGTTTTTTCTTTCTGTGCAGTGTAGATATAACCAAGGTCACGCAGCTGGCATACTGGCTGGTATGAAGTAGGAGGTTCTGGGAAACTTCTCAGTTACAATGAGCTGCACACAGGCCTGGGATATTTTGCTCTTTTGTTTACCCATTTCATTCCAACTACAAATTTCAAGTAGCTCAGAAATAGTTACATTCCTTAGCTTCATTTACGTTTTACAATTTAGAGGTGTCAAAAAACAGTATAAACCAGTATAATAAACATAAATCCATTAGTCTATTTTCCTAGATCCAAATCAGTTAATATTCTAGCAATTTTTAAATACAACCTCTTCCAAATTCACAGCTATCATAGCATTTTAACAATTTAAATGCTTTTCTAACAATATAAGCGATTACTTTAATGTGTAAGGATGCATCCTAAGGGGGAGCAAGGTGGAATTTTAGCAGTGGAACCGGTTCACATTTTGTAATTATCTCCCCAAACAAGATTCTTTTGGTACCAAATATGAATATGCAAACTAAAATACTGAGCTCAGATGTGAAAACCATATACCAAGTTCAAATAAGCAGATGGATCACAGTTACACCAATTTAAGACAATATCTCAATTTTTTGCATTGCACCTTTGGGCTGCCTACTGCTCAGCCAGGTGGAGGTACCTCTGGGTCTCCCTGACAAAAAAAGTCAGTGCGCACTGGAGCCCCATCGGCCCCCGCAGCGAGCTGGACTGGGCAAGGCCTTTTTTGTTTTATTTTGTTTTGTTTTAGTGTCTCATCTGGTGCGCCACAGCTGTTATGCCAAAACCAGGATTCTTTACATGATGTGCATACGGAAAAACCAAATCCAGCACACCGAGATGAGACACAGCCTGTCACAGAGTTGCGCAAGTCTGAATGCCGGAATAAAGGTAGCATGCTAGAGAAAAGAAAAAAAAATAACAGCTACTACACACAAAATTTTACCATCACATTCACGCAGTAAAGAACTAAATTACTTATGATCTTCTGTATTATCACAAAACACACATTTTGAATCAACGGATTCTCATAATTTAACAGACTGTAAACTTATCGTACCATATAATAAAGACCTACCAAAATTGCACCATGCTTAAACCGATACCCACAAAGAAAACAGGTTAATGAGGGAAGCATCTTGCAGACTTCAGCAAGTTTACTGTGACATGTGTGTTATCAGTTAACTCTCTCTCAGCTTGTTGACGTTCAAATCGTTCCAGCTGTAAAACTGTCTGTAATGATCTAATGATCTCTTGTAGAGATTTATTTTGTCCTGCTCTTCTCATCTTAAAAACAACATTAATTGCAACAAAATTCTATTCTCCGGACACTTTTCCCAATCATTTAACGTAAACAGCAGCGAACACTGATTTCAGTATTTAACAAGATCTTCCTTCCTCATAATTCCGAGTGCTTTCCTAAGTTTTAAAACACCTCCCAATACTGATTTTTCAGGAACACAACTGAAAACAATTATTCCTGACCCCGTCTTGCAAGTAAAACCTTGAGAATGGGGAGGGAGGGGGAGAAAACACAGGGTGCTTGCAGCACGACTGGGAAAAATGGGGACAGAGTTTTACGGCGCACTGAAAAACAACTAGTAAAACAATTAACTCACATTCCTGACAAGCTGCTTGATTTTCAGAGAGGCAATACACAGAAGCACATAATATGTACTGTAAAACTTGCAGATAACACATCGGTAGCAAGCATTAGCATTCTCTACTGCTAATTTCAACATTAGTGCTTCCTTAACTTCTAAGTTTTCAACCTGCTTATTGACGGCCTCTTGAAGATGGTCAATAAATTGCATGTAATTCTCACTGGGACCCTGATCAATAGTTGCAATTGATTTGGCTGCATTGTTGGTTTCAGGCACCCTTATCATAGCTTGATATGCGAGGTCTGGTGACTGCCTCAGGATTTCAGAAAGTTATCGTGCCTGTAGTTGTTGTGTGTCAATTAGTGTCTCTTCCAGAAACACACGGGGTCCCGTGGTTTAACTGTAACTGAAAATGGGGGTAAATCCCAGCTTTTTGGTAAGTTCAGTTTACGCTCTGAAACTCCACCCCCACCCTCAGGAATTCGCTTTTTAGCAGCGTGGGAGGGAGGCGGGGGCAGGTTGAGGGGACCCAAATCCATAGGAATTACGTTATTTGGCTCAGTCTGGCTCACCACGGGGGGTCCTCCCCACCTAAATCTCCAGGCAAGGGGGGATAGGAAAAAAAATGTCCATTTTTTTCTTCCGCAACTGATAGCGGCGGGGCAGAGGGTTGAACTGTGATCAATGGCGGTGACGCAGACAGCGGAACCGCGGTTGATGATGGTAGAGGAGAGGTTCGAGCCGTGATTGATGACAGCGGAGCGGTCGGCCGAACGCATTGCTCCGGCCGGTGTTTCGAGGGCCCCTCCCGAGATCGCACATAACCCAACGCTGTTTTTTCATGTGAGTCTTTCATAGCTTTTATCTGATCTCAGGGCCACACACATGTATATGAGTCTTTCATAATTTTTTTCTGATCTCGGAGCCACACATACGTATGCTCCTTCTTTACTCCTTTTAACTTTCCAAGAAAGTGCCGCGGATCCTTATCCGTGTCAGATAATACGGACTTGGGTGGTTTTGACGAATCCTTAGTAACAGGGGAGGTTGGAGTAGTACTTAATCTTGCCTTTTCCTCCAAATCTGGCCCAGGAGAGCCAGGAAGACCATCCCCCTCCGCCGCCTCTGCCTGTTGCTGTTTTAACTCTTTCAGAGTATCTAATAACAAGCACCACGTCGTTAACAGTTCAGATGCTTCCTTGGACCCTTTAGTAGCACTGTCAAGCAGTTTATCCCCCAAGTCCATCCATTGTGACACACTAAATGCTGTCACAGGATTAACCTCTATACCTTGTGCTTTGCCCCATAGTAACATTTTTCTTAAAGTCAGTTCTGGAAGGCTAACACCCTGCTTCTTCAGAAGCAGCTTCCATGTAGATAATATAGTACCCTGTTCTTTAGATAAGTTTCAACCCCCCTGTTCCCGGTAACTCACCTCCTCCTTAGCGAGATGTCTTTTCAACGTTCCGGACCTTCGGCAGCTCTCCTCGGCTGCTCTTATCAGCTGTACTGGGCTCCATCTCCACAGCTCTTCTCCGGCTGTTCACAGCTTCACGCTGTCACCTTGTCATGCGAGATCCTCTTCAGGCAGGATCACGTCGGGGTCACCATATGTCGCAGTTGAGACAGACAAATGACATGGACCAAGTTCTTTCAAGGTGAAAGTAATAGATGCCATTTATTGCTACAAGTGCATTTTTATACAATTCAATCAGTTCATGTGTCTTTTCACTATTGGTTACAAGTTACAGCACTAACATCTCATTGGTTAATTTTTCTATCATCCATGTTATTCTTCTATCCGTTTCTCTCTCACGGGTACATCTCTGCTCTCTCCGGATACTCCTTTACTCCCATCCTTCTCAAGGGCAAATCTTAATATCTCAAGGCTGATCTCTAGTTTCATATTTTCTGTCAAGGATTCCACATACCCGCTGCAGTTTCCCACAACACACACACTGTCTAATTGGGTTTGTGACACACACACGCTGTCCAATGGTGTTTGTGACACACACGGTGTCAAATGGGGTTTGTGACACACACGGTGTCAAATGGGGTTTGCGACACACACACTGTCGAGGGGGGTTTGTGACACACACGCTGTCCAATGGGGTTCGTGACACACACAATGTCCAATGGGTTTTGTGACACGCACGCTGTCCAATGGGGATTGTAACACACACACGCTGTCTATTGGTGTTTGTGACACGCATACTGTCCAATGGGGTTTCTGACACACACTCTGTCCAATGGGTGATGTGACACAAAGACTGTCCAGGGGGGTTTGAGACACACACACTGTTTAAAGGGGTTTGTCACATATACTCTGTCCAATGAGGTTTATGACACACACACTGACCAATGGGGATTGTGACACACAGACGCTGTCCAATGGGGTTTGTGAAACACACTGTCCAATGGGGATTGTGACACACACACTGTCCAATGGGGATTGTGAACACACACATGCTGTCCAATGGTGTTTGTGACACACAAACTCTGTCCAATGGGGTTTGTGACACACACGCTGTCCAGTGGAGATTTTGACACACACACGCTGTCCAATGGGGGTTGTGACACACACAATCTATCCAATGGGCTTGTGAAACACAGGTTGTCCAATGGGGATAGTGACACACATGCTGTCCAGTGTGTTTTGTGACACACAAACTGTCCAATTGGGTTTGTGACACACACACTTTCCACTGGGTTTGGAACACACACGCTGTCCAGGTGAGTTTGTGACACACACGCTGTCCAATGGGGTTTGTGACACACACACTCTGTCCTGGACAGTGTATTTTGGACAGGGTATTTTGACTCACACACGCTCTCCAATGGGGTTTGGACACACACACTGTTCAATGGGGTTTGTGACACACACACTGTCCAATGGGGATTGTGGCACACACATGCTGTCCAATGGGGTTTGTGACACACACGTGGTCCAACGGGGTTCGTGACACATACGCTGTCCAATAGGGTTTGCGACACACACACTTTCCAATGCGGTTTGTGACACACACGCTGTCCAATGGGGTTCGTGACACACACGCTGTCCAATAAGGTTTATGACACACACACTTTCCAATGGGGTTTGTGACACACATGCTGTCCAATGGGGTTCGTGACACACACGCTGTCCAATAAGGTTTATGACACACACACTTTCCAATGGGGTTTGTGACACACACGCTGTCCAATGGGGTTTGTGACACATACACTGTTCCGGGGGGGTTGTGACGCACACGCTGTCCAATGGTGTTTGTGACACAGAGACTCTCCAGGGGTGTTTGTGACACATGCGCTGTCCAGAGGGGTTTGTGACACACACACGCTGTCCAATGGGGTTTGTCACACACACTCTTTCCAATAGGGTTTGTGACACACACATGCTGTCCAATGGGGTTTGTCACACACATGCTGTCCACTGGGGATTTTGACACACACACGCTGTCCAATGGGGATTGAGAGATACACACGCTGTCCAATGGTGTTTGTGACACGCATGCTGTCCAATGGGTTTTGTGACACACACACTGTCCGGGGGGGTTTATGAAACAATCGCTGTCCAATGGGGTTTGTGACACACACACTCTGTCCAATGGGGTTCGTGACACACACACTGGCCAGTGGGGATTGTGACACACACGCTTTCCTATGGGGTTTGTGACACACACACGCTGTCCAATGGGGTTTGTGTCACACACACACTTTCCAATGGGTTTTGTGAAACACACACGCTCTCCAATGTGGTTTATGAGAAACACACTTTCCAATGGGTTTTGTGGCACACACACTGTCCAATGGGGTTTGTGACAAATACATGCTGTCCAATGCTATTTGTGAACATACACGCTGTCCAATGCTTTTTGTGACACACACACTCTGTCTAATGGGGATTGTGACACACACACGCTGTCCCATAGGGTCTGTGATACGCATGCTGTCCAATGGGGTTTGTGACACACACATTGTACAGTGGGGGTTGTGACACATACGCTGTGCAATGGGGTTTGTGACACACACACTCTGTCCAATGGGGATTGTGACACACACACACTGTCCAATGAGGATTGTGACACAAACAAGGTCCAATGGCGTTTGTGATACACACGCTGTCCAATGGGGATTGTGACACACACGTGCTGTCCAATGGTGTTTGTGACACGCATGCTGTCCAATGGCGTTTGTGACACAGATGATGTCCAATGCGGTTCATGACAAACACTCTGTCCAGTGGCGTTTGTGAAACACACACTGTCCAGTAGGGTTTGTGACACAAACATTTTCCAATGGGGTTTCTAACACACACACAGTTCAAATGGAGTTTTTGACACAGACAGTGTCCACGGGAGTTTGTGACACTCACGCTGTCCAATGGGGATTGTGACACACACTCTGTCCAATGGGGTTTGTCACACACATTCTGTCCAACGAGGTTTGTGACACACACACTGTAAAATGGGTATTGTGACACACACACGCTGTCCAGTGGGGTTTGTTACACACACTCTGTCCAATATGGCTTGTGACATACACGCTGTCCAATAGGGTTTGTGACACACACACGCTATCCAATGTGGTTTGTGACACACACAATTTCCAGTCGGGTCTGTGACATACGCAAGGTGTCCAATGTTGTTTGTGACACACACACTGTCAAATGGGGATTGTGACACACACACGCTGTCCAATGGTGTTTGTGACACACAGGCTGTCCAATGGGGTTTGTGACACACACTCTGTCTAATGTTGTTTGTGACACATATACTTTCCAATGAGGATTGTGACACACACACGCTGTCCAATGGGGTTTGTGACACACACACTGTAAAATGGGGTTTGTGAAACACACGGTGTCAAATGGGGTTTGTGACATGCAGACTGCCCAGGGCGGTTTGTGACACACACGCTGTCCAGTGGGGTTTGTGACAAACACACTATCCAGGTTAGTTTGTGACACACACGCTGTCCAATGGGATTTGTGAAACAGAGACTCTCCAGAGGTGCTTGTGACACACACGCTGTCCAGAGGGTTCTGTGACACACACACTGTCCAATGGGGTTTGTGACACACACACTGTCCGGCTGCGTTTCCGACACACACAATGTCCAATGGTGTTTGTGACACACACGCTGTCTAATGGAGATTGTGACACACACACTGTCCAGAGGGGATTGTGACACATGCACTATACAATGGGGTTTGTCACACCCCCTCTGTCCAAAGGGGTTTGTGACACACACACATTCCAATGGGGTTTGTGACACACACACAATCCAAAGTGGTTTGTGACACACAGACTGACCAATGGGGGTTGTGACACACACGCTGTTTAATGGGGTTCGTAATACACACGCTGTCCAGTGGGATTCGTGAGACACACACTGTCCAATGGGGTTTGTGACACACACACTTTCCAATGGGTATTGAGACACACACACGCTGTCCAATGATGTTTGTGACACACACGCTGTCCAGGGGGGGTTGTGACACACACACTGTCCAATGGGGTTTGTGAAACACACACACTGTCCAATGGGGATTGTGACACACACGCTGTCCAGTGGGGTTTGTGACACACACGCTGTTCAATAGGTTTTGTGACATACACACGCTGCCCAATAGTGTTTGTGACACACACGGTGTGAAATGGGGTTTGTGACACACACAATGTCCAGGGGGGATTGTGACACACACACTGTCCAATGGCGTTTGTGACAGACAGGCTGTCCAATGGGTATTGTGACACACACACTCTGTCCCATTGGTTTTGTGATACGCATGCTATCCAATGGGGTTTGTGACAGACACACTGTACCGAGGGGTTTGTGACACAGACGCTGTCCAAAGCGTATTGCGACACACACACTGTCCAGGGGGGTTTGTGACACACACGCTGTCCAATGGTTTTGTAACACACACACTGTCTAATGGGGTTTGTGATACACACACGCTGTCCAATGGGGCTTGTGACAGACACGCTGTCTAATGGGGTTTATGACACACACACTGTCCAATAGTGTTTGTGACACACACACTGTCCAATGGGGATTGTGACACACACACACTGTCTAATGGGGTTTGTCACACACACTCTGTCCAATGGAGTTTATGACACACACAGTGTCCATGGGGGTTTGTTACACATGCGCTGTGCAATGGGGTTTGTCACACACACTCTGTCCAATGGGGTTTGTGACACACACAATGTCCAATGGGTATTGTTACACACACACGCTGTCCAATGGGGTTTGTGACACACAAACACAGTCCAGGGGCGTTTGTCACACCCAGTCTGTCTAATAGGGTTTGTGCCAAACACACGCTGTCCAACGGTGTTTGTGACACACACTCTGTTCAAAGGGGTTTGTGACACACACTCTGTCCAATGGGGTTTGATGACACACACACACTGTCCAATGGGGATTGCGACACACACACGCTGTCCAATGGTGTTTATGACATGCATGCTGTCCAAAGTTGTTTGTGACAAACACAGTGTCCATTGCGGTTTGGGACACACACACGTTATCCAATTGGGTTTGTGACACACACACTTTCTAATGGGGTTTGTGACACACACGCGCTGTCCAAAGGTGTTTGTGAAACACACGCTGTCAAATGGGGTTTGTGACACACACAGTGTCCAGGGGAGTTTGTGTCACACACGCTGTCCAGTGGGGTTTTTGACACACACACTCTCCAATAGGGTTTGTGTTAAACACACTGTCAAATGGGAATTGTGACACACAAGCTGTCCAATGGGGATTGTGACACACACACGCTGTCCCATGGGGTTTGTGAAACACATGTTGTCCAAGGGGTTTTGTGACAGACACAGTGTACAGGAGGCTTTGTGACACACACGCTTTCCAATGGGGTTTGTGACACAAACATGCCGTCCAATGGGTTTTGTGACACACAGGCTGTGCAATAGGGATTGCGACACACACACTGTCCAGGGGGGTTTGTGACACACACACTGTCTAGGGGGGTTTGTGACACACACGCTGTCCAATGGGGTTTGTGAAAAACACGCTGTCCAGGTGATTTAGTTACACATGCGCTGTCCAATGGAGTTTGTGACAAACACGCTGCCTAATGGGGTTTGTGACAAACACGCTGTCCAAAGGGTATTGTTACACACACTCGCTGTCCAAGGGGGTTTGTGACGCACACACTGTCCAATGATGTTTGTGACACACACACTGCCCGATGGGGCTTGTGATACACTCGCTGTCCAATGGGGTTCGTGACACACACGCTGCCTAGTGCTTTTTGTGACACACACACTGTGCAGTAGGGTTTGTGATACACATGCTATCCAATGGGGTTTGTGACATACACACATTCGAATGATGTTTGTGACACACACATTCTCTCCAATCGTGCTTGTGACACACACACTCAGTACAATGGGGGTTGTGACTCGCACACTGTCCAATGGGGTTTGTGACACATACACGCTATCAAATGGGGTTTATGAAACACACATTTTCCAATAGCGTTTGTGACACACACACGCTGTCCAATGGGGTTTGTCACACCCACTCTGACAAATGGGTTTTGTGACAAACACACGCTGTCCAATGATGTTTGTGACACACACGCTGTCCAGGGGGGTTTGTGACACGCACACTGTCCAATGGGGTTTGTGAAACACACACACTGTCCAATGGGGATTGTGACACACACGCTGTCCAGTGGTTTTGTAACACACACACTGTCTAATGGGGTTTGTGATACACACACGCTGTCTAATGGGGCTTGTGACAAACACGCTGTCTAATGGGGTTTATGACACACACACACACGCTTTGTGACACACACACACACTGTCCAATGGGGATTGTGACACACACACACTGTCTAATGGGGTTTGTCACACACACTCTGTCCAATGGAGTTTATGACACACACAGTGTCGATGGGGGTTTGTTACACATGCGCTGTGCAATGGGGTTTGTCACACACACTCTGTCCAATGGGGTTTGTGACACACACAATGTCCAATGGGTATTGTTACACACACACGCTGTCCAATGGGGTTTGTGACACACAAACACAGTCCAGGGGCGTTTGTCACACCCAGTCTGTCTAATAGGGTTTGTGCCAAACACACGCTGTCCAACGGTGTTTGTGACACACACTCTGTTCAAAGGGGTTTGTGACACACACTCTGTCCAATGGGGTTTGATGACACACACACACTGTCCAATGGGGATTGCGACACACACACGCTGTCCAATGGTGTTTGTGACATGCATGCTGTCCAAAGTTGTTTGTGACAAACACAGTGTCCATTGCGGTTTGGGACACACACACGTTATACAATTGGGTTTGTGACACACACACTTTCTAATGGGGTTTGTGACACACACGCGCTGTCCAAAGGTGTTTGTGAAACACACGCTGTCAAATGGGGTTTGTGACACACACAGTGTCCAGGGGAGTTTGTGTCACACACGCTGTCCAGTGGGGTTTTTGACACACACACTCTCCAATAGGGTTTGTGTTAAACACACTGTCAAATGGGAATTGTGACACACAAGCTGTCCAATGGGGATTGTGACACACACACGCTGTCCCATGGGGTTTGTGAAACACATGTTGTCCAAGGGGTTTTGTGACAGACACAGTGTACAGGAGGCTTTGTGACACACATGCTTTCCAATGGGGTTTGTGACACAAACATGCCGTCCAATGGGTTTTGTGACACACAGGCTGTGCAATAGGGATTGCGACACACACACTGTCCAGGGGGGTTTGTGACACACACACTGTCTAGGGGGGTTTGTGACACACACGCTGTCCAGTGGGGTTTGTGAAAAACACGCTGTCCAGGTGATTTAGTTACACACGCGCTGTCCAATGGAGTTTGTGACAAACACGCTGCCTACTGGGGTTTGTGACAAACACGCTGTCCAAAGGGTATTGTTACACACACTCGCTGTCCAAGGGGGTTTGTGACGCACACACTGTCCAATGATGTTTGTGACACACACACTGCCCGATGGGGCTTGTGATACACTCGCTGTCCAATGGGGTTCGTGAAACACACGCTGCCTAGTGGTTTTTGTGACACACACACTGTGCAGTAGGGTTTGTGATACACATGCTATCCAATGGGGTTTATGACATACACACATTCGAATGATGATTGTGACACACACATGCTCTCCAATGGTGTTTGTGACACACACACTCAGTACAATGGGGGTTGTGACTCGCACACTGTCCAATGGGGTTTGTGACACATACACGCTATCAAATGGGGTTTGTGAAACACACATTTTCCAATAGCGTTTGTGACACACACACGCTGTCCAATGGGGTTTGTCACACCCACTCTGACAAATGGGTTTTGTGACAAACACACGCTGCCCAATGATGTTTGTGACACACACGCTGTCCAGGGGGGTTTGTGACACGCACACTGTCCAATGGGGTTTGTGAAACACACACACTGTCCAATGGGGATTGTGACACACACGCTGTCCAGTGGGGTTTGTGACACACACGCTGCTCAATAGGTTTTGTGACATACACACGCTGCCCAATAGTGTTTGTGACACACACGGTGTGAAATGGGGTTTGTGACACACACAATGTCCAGGGGGGATTGTGACACACACACTGTCCAATGGGGTTTGTCACACCCACTCTCTCAAATGGGGTTTGTGACAAACACACGCTGTCAAATGATGTTTGTGACACACACGCTGTCCAGGGGGGTTTGTGACACACACAATGTCCAAAGGAGTTTGTGACACACACTCTGTCCAATGGGGTTTGTGACACACATGCTGTCCAAAGGGTTTTGTGACACACATGCTCTCCAGGGGGGTTTGTGACACACACAATGTCCAACGGGGTTTGGGACACACAAGCTGTCCAGTGGGGTTTGTGACACACACAATGTGCAATAGGGTTTGTGAGATACACACGCTGTCCAAGAGTGTTTCTGACACACACACAATGTCTAATGGGTTTTGTGACACACACGCTGTCCAATGGGTATTGCGACACACACACTGTCCAGGGGGGTTTGTGACACACATACTCTGTCCAATGGTGCTTGTGGAGCACAAGCTGTGCGTTGGGGTTCGTGACACACACGCTGTCCAGTGGTTTCTATGATAGACACACTGTCCAATAGGGTTTGTGACACACACACTGTCCAGGGGGTTTTGTTACACACACGCTATCCAGTCTGGTTTGTGACAGGCAAACTGTCCAGTGGGGTTTGTGACATATACATGCTATCAAATGGGGTTTATTGAAAACACATTTTCCCAAGGGATTTGTGACAAACACGCGCTGTCCAATGGGGTTTGTCACACCCACTTTGTCCAATGGGGTTTGTGACAAACACACTCTGTCCTATGGTGTTTGTGACACACACGATGTCCAAAGATTTTTGTGACACACACGCTGTCCAATGGGTTTTGTGACACACACACTCTGTCCAATGGGAATTGTGACACATACGCTGTCCAATGGGGTTCGTGTCACACACCCTGTCCAGTGGGTTTTGTGACACACACACTGCCCAATGGGTTTTGTGACACACACTGTCCAATGGGGCTTGTGACACACACTGTCTAATGGGGATTGTGACACACACACGCTGTCAAATGGGGTTTGTGACACACAAACACAGTCCAGGGGGGTTTGGCACACCCAGTCTGTCCAATGGGGTTTGTGACACACAAACTGTGCAATGGGGTTTCTCACACACACTCTGTCCAATGGGGTTTGTAACACACACGCTGTCCAATGAGGATTCTGAGACATGCGCTGTACAATGAGGTTTGTGGCACACACACTCTGTCCAATGGGCTTGTGACACACACACTGTCTTATGGGGTTTGTGATACACACACGCTGTCCAAAGGGTTTTGTGACACACATGCTCTTCAGGGGGGTATGTGACACACACAATGTCCAATGGGGTTTGGGACACACACGCTGTCCAGTGGGGTTTGTGACACACACAATGTGCAATAGGGTTTGTGAGATACACACGCTGTCCAAGAGTGTTTCTGACACACACACAATGTCTAATGGGTTTTGTGACACACACGCTGTCCAATGGGTATTGCGACACACACACTGTCCAGGTGGGTGTGTGACACACACACTCTGTCCAATGGTGCTTGTGGAGCACAAGCTGTGAGTTGGGGTTCATGACACACACGCTGTCCAGTGGTTTCTATGATACACACACTGTCCAATAGGGTTTGTGACACACACACTGTCCAGGGGGCTTTGTGACACACACTCTGTCCAATGGGGTTTGTCACATACACTCTATCCAATGGGGATTGTGACACACACAGGCTGTCCTATGGGGTTACTGACACACACGCTGTCCAATGGTTTTTGCGACACACACACTGTCCAGGGGGTTTTGTTACACACACGCTATCCAGTCTGGTTTGTGACAGGCAAACTGTCCAGTGGGGTTTGTGACACATACATGCTATCAAATGGGGTTTATTGAAAACACATTTTCCCAAGGGATTTGTGACAATCACGCGCTGTCCAATGGGGTTTGTCACACCCACTTTGTCCAATGGGGTTTGTGACAAACACACTCTGTCCAATGGTGTTTGTGACACACACGATGTCCAAAGATTTTTGTGACACATACGCTGTCCAATGGGTTTTGTGACACACACTCTGTCCAATGGGGCTTGTGACACACACATTGTCCAATGGGGATTGTGACACACACACGCTGTCAAATGGGGTTTGTGACACACAAACTGTGCAATGGGGTTTCTCACACACACTCTGTCCAATGGGGTTTGTAACACACACACTGTCTTAAGGGGTTTGTGATACACACACGCTGTCCAGTGGGTTTTGTGACACACACACTGTCTAATTGGATTTGTGGCACACGCATGGTATCAAATGGGGTTTGCGACACACACAATTTCCAGTGGGGTTTGTGACACACACACTGAACAAAGGGGTTTGTCACACCCACTCTGTCCAATGGGGATTGTGACACACACACACTGTCCAATGGGAAATGTGACACACACATGCTGTCCAATGGGGATTGTGACAGACACATGCGGTGCAATGGTTTTTGTGACACGCATGCTGTCCAATGTGCTTGTGACACACACACACAGTCCGTAGGGGTTTGTGACACACATGCTGTCCAATGGGGTTTGTGACACTAACGCTGTCCAAGTGGGTTTGTGACACACACACTGTCCATTGGAGTTTGTAACACACACACGCTATCCAATGGAGTTTGTGACACACAGACTTTCCAATGGGGTTTGTGACACACACAAGGTCCGATGGTGTTTGTGACACACACACTCGGTCCAATGGGGGTTGTGACACACACACTGTCCAGTGTGGTTTGTGACACACAAGCTGTCCAGTGGGGTTTGTGACACACACACGCTATCAAATGGCGTTTATGACACACACACTGTGCAATGGCGATTGTGACAAACACACGCTGTACAATAGGATTTGTAACACACACATGCTATCCAATGGGTTTGTGACACACACACTTTTCAATGAGGTTTGTGACACACACGCTGTCCAATGGGTTTTGTGACAAACACATTGTCTAAAGGGGTTTTTGACACAGACACGCTGTCCAATGGGGTTTGTGACACACACACTGTCAAATGGGGTTTGTGACACACACGCTGGCCAATGGGTTTTGTGACAAACACATTGTCTAAAGACGTTTGTGACACACACACACTGTCCAATGGGGATTGTGACACACATGCGCTGTCCAATGGTGTTCGTGATACACACGCTGTCCAGTGGGGTTTTGAAACACACTCTGTCCAATAGGTTTTGTGACACACACACGGTCCAATAGGGATTGTGACACACACAGTGTACAATGGGTTTGTGACACACACTCTGTCAAATGGGGTTTATGACACACACACTGTCCAAAGGGGATTATGACACACACACACCGTCCAATGGGGATTGTTACACACACAAGCTCCAATGGGGTTTGTGACACACACGCTGTCCGATGGGGATTGTGACACACAGACGCTGTCCAACGGTGTTTGTGACACAGATGCTGTCCGATGGGGTTTTTGACACACATACACAGTCCAGCGGGGTTTGTGACACACACACAGTTCAATGGGGTTTGTGACACACACGCTGTCAAATGGGGTTTTTGACATACCACATACACTCTGTCCAATGGGGTTTGTGACACACATACACTGTCCAATGGGGATTGTGATACACACACGCTGTCCAATGTTGCTTGTGACATGCATGCTGTTTAATGGTGTTTGTGAAAAATACACTGTTCAATTGGGATTGTGATACACACACGCTGTCCCATGGGGATTTTGACACACACACTGTCCAATGGGGTATCTCACACACACTCTGTCCAATGGGGTTTGTGACACACACATTGTCTAATGGGTATTGTGACACACACAATCTGTCCACTGGGGATTGTCGCACATACTCTGTCCAATGGGTTTTGTGACACACACACGCTGTCCAATGGTGTTTGTGACATACCCACTGTCCAATGGGGTTTGTGAACACATATGCAGA
Source organism: Columba livia (assembly GCF_036013475.1). NCBI lineage: Eukaryota > Metazoa > Chordata > Aves > Columbiformes > Columbidae > Columba > Columba livia. The sequence continues at coordinate 481,890 of NW_027043009.1, read as the reverse complement.
CCAATAGGGTTCGTTACACACACGCCTTCCAGTGGCGTTTCTAGCACACACACTGTCCAATAGGGTTTGTGAAAAACACACTGTCCAATGGGAATTGTGAAACACACTCAGACCAATGGGGTTTGTGACACACACACTGTCCAATGGGGGTTGTGACACACACGCTGTCCAGTGTGGTTCGTGACACTAAAGCTGTCCAGTCGGGTTTGTGACACACTCACGGTATCAAATGGCGTTTATGACACACACACTGTACAATGGGGATTGTGACAAACACACGCTGTGCAATAGGATTTGTGACACACAGACGTTATCCAATGGGTTTGTTACACACAGACGTTTCAATGAGGTTTGTGACACACGCTGTCCAATGGGTTTTGTGACAAACACATTGTCTAAAGGGTTTTGTGACACACACACGCTGTCCTATGGTGTCTGTGACACACACGCTGCCAAATGGGGTTTGTGACACACACACTGTCCAATGGGGATTGTGACACACATGCTCTGTCCAATGGCGTTCGTGACACACAGGCTGTCCAGTGGGGTTTTGACACACACTCTGTCAAATGGGGTTTATGACACACACACTGTCCAAAGGGGATTGTGACACACACAAGGTCCAATGGGGTTTGTGACACACACGCTGTCCAATGGGGATTGTGACACACAGACGCTGTCCAACGGTGTTTGTGACACGGATGCTGTCCGATGGGGTTTTTGACACGCATACACAGTCCAGGGTGGTTTGTGACACACACACTGTCCAATGGGGTTTGTGACACACACTCTGTCAAATGGGGTTTGTGACACACCACACACGCTCTGTCCAATAGGGAATGTGACACACACGCTGTCCAATGGGGTTTGTGACACACATGCGCTGTCCAATGGGGTTCGTGACACACACGCTGTCCAGTGGGGTTTTGACACACACTCTGTCCAATGGGGTTTGTGACACACACACTGTCTAATGGGTATTGTGACACACACAGGCTTTCCAATGGGGTTTGTCACACATACTCTGTCCAATGGGGTTTGTGACAAACACATGCTGTACAATGGTGTTTGTGACACACACACTGTCCAATGGGGTTTGTGAACACATACGCTGTCCAATGGGGTTCGTGACACACATGCTGTCCAGTGGGGTTTGAGACACACACACTATCCAATAGGGTTTGTGACACACACACTGTCCAATGGGGTTTGTAACACACACGCTCTCCAATGGGTTTTGTGACACACACAATCTGTCCAATGGGGCTTGTGACACCCACACTGTACAGGGGGGTTTGTTACACACACTCTATCCAATGGGGTGTGTGACACACAAAGTTTACAATGGGGTTTGTGACATACACACTGTCCAGGGGGGCTTGTGACAGACACACTGATTAATGGGGTTTCTCACACACACTCTCTATCCAATGGGGTTTGTGACACAAAACTCTCCAATGGACATTGTTACACACACACGCTGTCTAATAGGGTTTGTAAAACAGACATTCTGTCCATCGGGGCTTGTGACACACACGCTGTCCAATGGGCATTGTGACACACACACGCTGTAACATAGGGTTTGTGACACGCATGCTGTCAAATGGGGTTTGTGACACACACATTGTCCTGAGGGGTTTATGACTCAGAGACTCTCCAGGGTTGTTTGTGACACACACGCTATCCAGAGGGGTTTGCAACACACACACTGTCCAATGGGTTTGTGACACACACACGCTGTCCAATTGGGTTTTTAACACACACGCTGCCCAATGGGATTTGTGACATACACACTCTCCAGGGTGGTTTGTGACAAAGACGCTGCAGAATTGGGTTTGTGAAACACACTCTGTCCGATGGGGATTGTGACACTCACACGCTGTCCAATGGGGTTTGAGACACGGATGCTGTCCCATGGGGTTCATGACAAACACTCTGTCCAATAGGGTTTGTGACTTACACATGCTATACAACGGGGTTTGTGACACACACACTTTCCAATGTGGTTTGTGACTCACACGATGTCCAATGGGGTTTGTAACACCCGCACTGTCCAGGGGGGTTTGTGACACACACGCTCTCCAATTTGGTTTGTGACACATACGCTATCCAATGGGGTTTGTGACACAGACAATCTCCAGGGGTGTTTGTGAAACACACGCTGTCCAGAGGGGTTTGTGACACACACACTGTCCAATGGGGATTGTGACACACACACTGTCCAATGGGGTTTGTGACACACACACTCTCCAAAGGGGTTTGACACACACACGCTGTCCAATGGGGTTTTCGACACACACACGCTATCCAATGGGGATTGTGACACACACACTGTCCAAGGCGGATTGTGACACACACAAACTCTGTCCAATGGGGTTGTTGACAAACAAACTGTCCAATGGGGTTTGTGACACATACGCTGTCCAATGGAGTTTGTCACACACACTCTGTTCAATGGGGACTGTGACACATACACGCTGTCCAGAAAGTTTTGTGATGCACACACTGTCTAATGGGGATTATGACACACACACGCTGTCCCATAGGTTTTTTCACACACATGCTGTCCAATGGGGTTTGTGACACACACACTGTCCAATGGGGTTTGTAACACACACGCTCTCCAATGGGTTTTGTGAAACACACAATCTGTCCAATGGGGCATGTGATACACACACTGTACAGGGGGGTTTGTTACACACACTCTATCCAAAGGGGTCTGTGACACACAAAGTTTCCAATGGGGTTTGTGCCATACACACTGTCCAGGGGGGATTGTGACACACACACTGATTAATGGGGTTTCTCACACACACTCTGTTCAATGGGGTTTGTGACACACAACTCTCCAATGGGCATTGTTACACACACACCCTGTCTAATGGGTTAGTGACACACACACTCTGTCCAACGAGGCTTGTGACACACACGCTGTCCAATGGGTATTGTGACACACACACGCTGTAACATGGGGTTTGTGACACACATGCTGTCCAATGGGGTTTGTGACACACACAATGTCTCGAGGGGTTTGTGACTCAGAGACTCTCCAGGGTTGTTTGTGACACACACGCTGTTCAGAGGGGTTTGTGACACACACACCGTTCAAAGGGGTTTGTGACACACACGCTGTCCAATGGGATTTGTGACACACACACTGTCCAGTGGGGTTTGTGACACACACGCTGTCAAATGGGATTTGTGAAACACACTCTGTCCGATGGGGATTGTGACACACACGCTGTCCAATGGGGTTTGAGAAACGGGCGCTGTCCCATGGGGTTCATGACAAACACTGTGTCCAATAGGGTTTGTGACATACACACGCTATACAATGGGATTTGTGACACACAGACTTTCCAATGTGGTTTGTGACACACACGCTGTCCAATGGGGTTTGTGACACACAGACTGTCTAAAGGGTTTGTGACACACCCACGCTCTCCCAAGGTGTTTCTGACACACACGCTGTCAAATGGGGTTTGTGACACCCGCACTGTCCAGGGGGGTTTGTGACACACACACTGTCTGTCCAATGGGGTTTGTCACACACACTCTGTCCAATGGGGTTTCTGACACACACGCTGTCCAATGGGGATTGGGACATACACACGCTGTCCAATGGGGATTGTGATACACACACGCTGTCCAATGGGGATTGTGATATACACACGCTGTCCAATGGTGTTTGTGATACGCATGCTGACCAGTGGTGTTTGTGACACACACGCTGAATATTGCGGTTTGGGACACACACACTTTCCAAAGGGGTTTGTGTCATACACGCTGTCCAATGGGGTTTGTGACACACACAGTGTCCAGGGGGGTTTGTGACACAAACGCTGTACAGAGGGGTTTGTGACACACACACTGTCCAATGGGCTTAGTGACACACAAGTTGTCCAATGGGGTTTCTGACACACACACTCAGTCCAATGGGGCTTGTGACACACACGGTGTCAAATGGGGTTCGTGACACATATGCTGTCCAGTGGGATTTGTGAACACACAAACTTTTCAATAGGGTTTGTGACACAGACACGCTATACAATGGGATTTGTGACACACACGCTGTCCAGGGGGGTTTGTGACACACACGCTGTCTAATGGGGTCTGTGACACACACAGTTTCCAATGTGGTTTCTGACACACACACTGTCCAAAGGGGTTTGTGACATTCAATTGTCCAATGGGGATTGTACCACACACATGCTGTCCAATGTGGTTTGTGAAACACACACTCTGTCCAATGGGGCGTGTGAAATACACGCTGTCTAGAGGGGTTTGTGACACACACACTGTCCGGACGGGTTTGCGATAAACACAATGTCCAATGGGCTTTGTGACACATACACTGTACAGGGGGGTTTGTGACCCACACACTGTCCAGTGGGTTTTGTGACACACACACTTTCCAATGGGTTTTGTGACTCACACGCTGTCCAATGGGGTTTGTGACACACGCACTATCAAGGCGGGTTTGTGACAAACACACTGCGCAACGGGCTTTGTGACACACACACTGTCTAATGGGTTTTGTGACACTCACGCGCTGTCCAATGGTGTTTGTGACACCCACATTGTCCATTGTGTTTTGTGACACACACACTGTTCAGGGGGGTTTGAGACACACACACTGTCCAATGGGGTTTGTGACACACACACGCTGTCCCATGGGTTTTTTCACACGCATGCTGTCCAATGGGGTTTGTGACACACACGCTGTCCAATGGGGTTTGTAACACACACGCTCTCCAATGGGTTTTGTGACACACACAATCTGGCCAATGGGGCTTGTGACACACACACTGTACAGGGGGGTTTGTTACACACGCTCTATCCAATGGGGTTGTGACACACAAAGTTTCCAATGGGGTTTGTGACACACACGCTGTCCAATGGGAATTGTGATACACACACGCTGTCCAATGGTGTTTGTGATACGCATGCTGACCAATGGTGTTTGTGACACACACGCTGAATATTGCGGTTTGGGACACACACACTTTCCAAAGGGGTTTGTGTCATACACGCTGTCCAATGGGGTTTGTGACACACACAGTGTCCAGGGGGGTTTGTGACACAAACGCTGTACAGAGGGGTTTGTGACACACACACTGTAAAATGGGCTTAGTGACACACAAGTTGTCCAATGGGGTTTCTGACACACACACTCAGTCCAATGGGGCTTGTGACACACACGGTGTCCAATGGGGTTCGTGACACATATGCTGTCCAGTGGGATTTGTGAACACCCAAACTTTTCAATAGGGTTTGTAACACAGACACGCTATACAATGGGTTTTGTGACACACACGCTGTCCAGGAGGGTTTGTGACACACACGCTGTCTAATGGGGTCTGTGACACACACAGTTTCCAATGTGGTTTCTGACACACACACTGTCCAAAGGCGTTTGTGACATACAATTGTCCAATGGGGATTGTGACACACACACGCTGTCCAATGGGGTTTTGACACACACAGTCTAATGGATTTTGTGACACTCACACGCTGTCCAATGGTGTTTGTGACACGCACGCTGTCCATTGTGTTTTGTGACACACACACTGTTCAGGAGGGTTTGTGACACACACACTGTCCAATGGGGTTTGCGACACACACACTCTGTCCAGTGGGGGTTGTGATGACACACGTTGTTCAATGGGGTTTCTGACACATGCACTCTGTCCAATGGGGGTTGTGACACACACGATGTCCAATGGGGTTTGTGACAAACACACGCTATACAATGGGGTTTGTGATACACACACTGTCCAATGGGGTTGGTGACAAATACACGCTATCCAATGTGTTTTGTTACACACACGCTGTGCAATGGGATTTCTGACACACACACTGTCTAATGGGGTTTGTGACAAACACACTGTCCAATACGGATTGTGACAGACACAAGCTGTCCCATGCTCTTTGTGACACGCACGCTGTCCAAAGTGGTTTGTGACACACACATTGTACAGGGGTGTTTGTGACACACACACTGTCCAATGGGGTTTGTGACACATAGGCTGTCCAATGGTTTTTGTGACACACACACTCTGTCCAATGGGGCTTTTGACACACACACAGTCCAATGGGGATTGTGACACACACACTGTACAGGGGGGTTTGTGACACACCCTGTGTCCAATGGGATTTGTGACACACACACTGTCCAATGGGGATTGTGACTCACACAAACTCTGTCCAATGGGGTTGGTGACACACAAACTGTCCAATAGTGTTTGTGAAACACACGCTGTCCAATGGGGTTTGTTACACAGATGCTTCCCAATGGGGTTTGTTACACACACACTTTCCAGGGGGGTTTGTGACACACACGCTGTCCAGTGGGGATTGTGACACACACGCTGTCCAGAGGTTTTTGTGACCCACATACATTCCAATGGAGATTGTGACAGACACGCTGTCCAATGGGGTTTGTGAAACACACACACTGTCCAATGGGGATTGTGACACACACACGCTGTCCAATGTTGGTTGTGACACACATGCTGTCCAATGGTGTGTGTGACAAACACGCTGCCCATTGCGGTTTGGGACAGACTCAATTTCCTATCTTGGGCCTTGAAAAGCAAGTCCTTTGGCGACACGGTACGCCAGAAAGAATTGAATCAGACAACGGTACTCATTTCAAAAACAGTCTTATAGACAATTGGGCCAAAGAACATGGTATTGAGTGGGTATATCATATTCTATATCATGCACCAGCCTCTGGGAAAATTGAAAGGTACAATGGTTTGCTAAAAACTACACTAAAGGCACTTGGTGGTGGAACCTTTAAAAATTGGGACTCACATTTAGCAAAAGCCACTTGGTTGGTCAACACCCGGGGATCAACCAATCGAGCCGGGCCTGCCCAATCAGAAATTCCACGGACTGCAGAAGGAGATAAAGTCCCTGTAGTACACATGAAAAACATGTTAGGAAAGGCAGTCTGGGTTACTCCTGCCTCAGGCAAAGGCAAGCCCATTCGTGGGATTGTTTTTGCCCAGGGACCTGGCAGCACCTGGTGGGTGATGCTTAAGGATGGAGAAGTTCGGTGTGTACCTCAAGGGGATTTGAGTTTAGGTGAAAATATTCAATACTGAACTGCATGATGTGAATTGCCATGCTAACAGTGTTTAATAAGTGTCTTCCAGATCAAGACAATGATGATGAAACCAGAGCTAGCTTCTTCGAGTGGCGCCTGACAACTTCTTCGAAGTTGATATCTTTAACCCACAAACAGTGGTAATGAGATGCACTTGTACCATTTTTCCTGCCCTGGGAGACTGTCGTGACAAAACGAACTTAATGAACTTTTTAAAGGATGGTCCACTGATTAATTACTCCTGTGTATATATGTACATATGTATATATAGATATATAGTTGTAGTGATTAATTAGATTATATTGATAGATTGTATTGATAAGGTTTAAGCATTCAGTGAATGGCATATTATAAGGGGTGGAATGTCCTGGTTTAGTTAAAAACAAGTATCTCTTTCAGTGAATTTGCCTGTCAGCTAAAGCCTTCATATTAACTGCATTTTCCTGGAGAACCAGACACATGTTTTGGTAAACCTAGCAATGGAATGCAAACTTATTGATAAGCACGGATGGACATCTCGTGAGAGGGGCGACGAGAAGAAAGAGACCAAGAAACTGACCAACTGTGTATAACATTCCATTCACTTGAATACTTCATATAAAAGTGGGAGATCACAAGGATCTCGTTCGCTTTTCCCCTTTTGCCTTTTTCCCTTCTGCTCATGGCCGACATTAGAAGAGGACCTTGCTAGTCGTCCCTGCGAACTGAGGCCTAGTGAGAGACTGAATCCAGCTCCGGTTGGCTGCAGAGTCTAATCCAGGACTTTAGTTGCCGGCTCTGCAGTTGCTGAGACTTTCAAGATTGGTTTTGTATATTTTGTATTATTTTCTCTATTCTTATTAGTAGCATTAGTAAAACATCTTTAATTTTTTCCAACTCTCTTCACTCTGTCCTTCTTTTCCTCCCAATTGCCTCTCCTTAGTGGAAAGCGGGGAGAGGGAGGGGGAAGTGGGGGCGGGGAGAGGGGGTTAACAATACATCTGCCAGGGTTTTATTGTCACCCCGCAATCTTAACCCTCGACACACACACGGTGTCCAAAGGGGATTGCGACACACACGTTGTGCAATGGCGTTTGTAACACAGAAACTGTCAAGGGGTGTTTGTGACGCACACACTGTCCAGGGGGGTTTGAGACACACACGCTGTTCAATGGTGTTTGAGACACAGAGGCTGTCAAATGGGGATTGTGACACACAGGCTGTTCAATAGGGATTGTGACTCACACACGCTGTCCAAAGGGGTTTATGGCACACACACTGTGCAAATGGGTTTGTGACACACACACGCTGTCCAATGGGGTTTATGCCACACATACTCTATCCAATGGGGTTTCTGACACACAAGCTTTCCAATAGGGTTTGTGACACACACGCGCTGTACAATGGGGTTTGTGACACACACATTCCAATGGGTTTTGTGACACACATGCTGTCCAAAGCGTTCTGTGACACACACACTGTTTAATGGGTTTTGTGACACACACTCGCTGTCCAATTGTGTTTGTGACACACACGCTGTCAAATGGGGTTTGTGACACACACACTGTCCAATGGGATTTGTGACACAAACGCTGTATAATGGGTTTAGTGACACACACACAATCTAATGGGGTTGTGACACACAATCGCTGTCCAATGGCGTTTGTAGACACACACGCTGTGAAATGCTGTTTGTGACACAGACACTGTCCAGGGGGGTTTGTGACACACACACTGTCCAGGTGGGTTTGAGGCACACACGCTGTTCAATGGGGATTGTGACATGCACGCTGTCCAATAGGGTTTATGGCACACACACACTGTCCAATGGGGTTTGTGTCACAGACACTTTCCAATGAGTTTTATGATACACACTCTGCCCAATGGGTTTTGTGAAACACACACAGTCTAAGGGGGTTTGTGACACACACTCGTGGTCCAATGGTTCTTGTAAAACACACATGCTGTCCAATGGGGTTTGTGGCACACACACTGTCTAATGGGGTGTGTGAAATACACTCGCTGTCCAATGGTGTTTGTGACACAGACACACTATCCAGTGGGGTTTGTGACACACACACTGTCCAATGGGGTTTGTGACACACATGCTGTACAATGGGGTTTGTGACACACACAGTGTCCCCTGGGGTTTGTGACACACACGCTGCCCCATGCCTTTTGTGACACACGAGCTGTCCAATGTGGATTGTGACAAAAACATGCTGTCCAATGGGGTTTATGGCACACACACTCTCCAATGGGTTTTGTGAGACACACACACTATTCAATTGGGATTGTGAAACACACACATTCCAATGGGGTTTGTGACACACAGGATGTCCAAGGTGTTTTGTGACACACACACTGTCCAATGGGGTTTGTGACACACACGCTGTCCAATGGTGTTTGTGACACACCCATGCTTTCCAAAGGGATTTGTGACACACACACGCTATTAAGTGGGGTTTCTGACACCCATGCTGTCCAACGGGGTTTGTAATCCAGAAACTGTCAAGAGGGATTTGTGACACACAAAGTGTCTCAGTTACCTGAGACACTTAGACTAAGCCTAAAATACGCAGATCTCTCCATACGGATGGTTTTCATACTGTACGTCCACAATCTGCTGGCAGTACAAAAAAATAAGCTGTAGATCTCCTTAGGCTGAGTCATGGTGCTTTGGTGCAGGGATCAGGCATATCATGGGAATATTTCACCATTTCTGCCCTCGTTTTCAGTGTATTACACCAAAACACCCACTTGCTGATTTCCTTTCAAGAGGAAAGGCTGCGATTTGCAGAATACCTCTGTTTTGGGGAAGTGAGAAATTGCTGAGTTGACACCAAGTCCGTCAGTGTCCCTGTCACCTGCAGAGTCACCGCATCCTCACCACGGTAGCGGGCATTGTGACAAAGTACGATGTCAGCTGGGTGTGACAGAGAGCCGCCCCCTAGGGGAGGAGGAGCCTGTCAGCCCCGGGCCTGTCACTGCCTGCTGTCCCTCCTGTTACCAGCCAGGCCTCTGAAAACTGGTCAAACCATGCCCAGACTTGGGGCCAAAGGGGCCCAAAGTCTCCAACAGACAAGTCTGGAAAAAAGATATGGGGCAGAGGGAGAAAGCGAAGGGAGCAGAACAAAAGGAAAGGAAGAATAAAAAGTAGTGTTGGGCTGCAGGAGTGAGATGGATGAATTGCCATTAAAGAGGCAGGAAGCAGGAGAGTGAGAGAAAAGGAAAGAAGAGACATGCAGCCAGACGAGGGGTTAGTGAGAGAGGGTGGGACAGAGAACAGGATGAGAAGGAAATAAGGCAAGGCAAGGACAGGCAAGGATAGGCAAGGCAAGGCTAGGCTGCAGGACATTTTTTTGCTTTTTAGTTTCTAGCACATTCGTCTTCAGACGTGGTGGATAGCCATAAGACCGTATGGATTAGGCCCAAGCAAAAACCCCAGCTACTTGAGACACTTAGACTAAGCCTAAAATACGCAGATCTCTCCATAAGGATGGTTTTTATACTGTACTTTCACAATCTGCTGGCAGTACAAAAATATAAGCTGCAGATCTCCTTAGGCTGAATCATGGTGCTTTGGTGTAGGGATCATGCATATCATGGGAATATTTCACCATTTCTACTCTGGTTTTAGTGTATTACACCAAAACACACACCTGATGACATCCTTTCAAGAGCAAAGGCAGCAATTTGCAGAATTCCGCTTCTTAGAGGAAGTGAGAAATTGCTGAGCTGACACCAAGTCCTGCATTGTCCCTGTTGCCTCCAGAGTCACCGCATCCTCACCACGGTAGCGGGCATTGTGACAAAGGTTCTATGTCAGATGGATGTGGCAGACGAGCGCCCCCTAGGGGATGGGGAGCCTGTCAGCCCCGGGCCTGTCACTGCCTGCTGTCCCTGCTGTCACCAGCCAGGGCACTGAAAAGTGGTCAAACCATGCCCAGACATGGGGCCAATTTGGCCCAAAGTCTCCAACAGACAGGTTGTGAAGAAAGATATGGGACAGAGGGCGAAAGCGAAGGGAGCAGGAGAAAGGGAAGGAAGAATAAAAAAAGTGTTGGGCTGCAGAAGTGAGATGGAGGAATTGCAAGAAAAGGGGCAGGAAGCAGGAGAGTGAGAGAAAAGGAAAGAAAGAAGAGACATGCAGCCAGACGAGGGGTTAGTGAGAGAAGATGAGACAGAGAACAGGATGAGAATGAAATAAGGAAAGGCAAGGACAGGCAAGGACAGGCTAGGCTGCAGGACATTTTTTTGCTTTATAGTCTCCAGCACATTCGTCTTCAGATGAGGAGGAAAACCATAAGACCTTATGGATTAGGCCCAGGCAAAAACCCCAGCTACTTGAGACACTTAGACTAAGCCTGAAATACGAAAATCTCTCCATAAGGATGGTTTTTATACAGCATTCCACAATCTGCTGGCAGTACAAAAAAATAAGCTGCAGATCTCCTTAGGCTGAGTCATGGTGCTTTGGTGCAGGAACCATGCATATCATGGGAATATTTCACCATTTCTGCTCTGCTTTTCAGTGTATGACACCAAAAGACCCACCTGATGACATCCTTTCAAGAGCAAAGGCAGCAATTTGCAGAATTCTGCTTCTTTGGGGAACTGAGAAATTGCTGAGCTGACACCAAGTCTTGCAGTGCCCCTGTCACCTGCAGAGTCACCGCATCCTCACCACGGTAGCGGGCATTGTAACAAAGGTTCTATGTCAGCTGGGTGTGGCAGCCAGGCGCCCCCTAGGGGATGGGGAGCCTGTCAGCCCCGTGCCTGTCACTGCCTGCTGTCCCTGCTGTCACAAGCCAGGCCTCTGAAAACTTGTCAAACCGTGCCAGACGTGGGGCCAATTTGGCCCAAAGTCTCCAAGAGACAAGTCGGGAAGAAAGTTATCGGACAGAGGGAGAAAGCGAAGGGAGCAGGAGAAAGGGAAGGAAGAATAAAAAGTAGTGTTGGGCTGCAGAAGTGAGATGGAGGACTTGCAAGAAAAGAGCAGGAAGCAGAGGAGTGAGAGAAAAGGAAAGAAGAGACATGCAGCCAGACGAGGGGTTAGTGAGAGAGGATGGGACAGAGAACAGGATGAGAAGGAAATAAGGCAAGGCAAGGACATTCAAGGCAAGGCTAGGCTGCAGGAGATTTTTTTGTTTTATAGTTTCTACCACATTCGTCTTCAGACTAGGAGGAAAGCCATAAGACCGTATGGATTAGGCCCAAGCAAAAACCCCAGCTACTTTAGAGACTTAGACTAAGCATAAAATACGAAGATCTCTCTGTAAGGATTGTTTTTATACTGTACTTCCACAATCTGCTGGCAGTTAAAAAAAATAAGCTGCAGATCTCCTTAGGCTGAGTCATGATGTTTTGTTGCAGGGACCATGCATATCATGGGAATATTTCACCATTTCTGCTCTGGTTTTCAGTGTATGACACCAAAAGACCCACCTGATGACATCCTTTCAAGAGCAAAGGCAGCAATTTGCAGAATTCCGCTTCTTTGGGGAAGTGAGAAATTGCTGAGCTGACACCAAGTCCTGCAGTGTCCCTGTCACCTGCAGAGTCACCGCATCCTCACCACGGTAGCGGGCATTGTGACAAAGGTCCTATGTCAGCTGGGTGTGGCAGCCTGGTGCCTCCTAGAGGATGGGGAGCCTGTCAGCCCCGGGCCTGTCACTGCCTGCTGTCCCTGCTGTCACCAGCCAGGCCTCTGAAACCTTGTCAATCCATGCCCAGACGTGTGGCCAATTTGGCCCAAATTCTCCAACAGACAAGACGGGAAGAAAGATATGGGACAGAGGGAGAAAGCGAAGGGAGCAGGAGAAAGGGAAGGAAGAATAAAAAGAAGTGTTGGGCTGCAGAAGTGAGATGGAGGAATTGCAAGAAAAGAGGCAGGAAGCAGAGGAGTGAGAGAAAAGGAAAGTAGAGACATGCAGCCAGACGAGGGGTTAGTGAGAGAGGATGGGACAGAGAACAGGATGGGAAGGAAATAAGGCAAGGCAAGGACAGGCAAGGACAGTCAAGGCAAGGCTAGGCTGCAGGACATTTTTTTGCTTTATAGTTTCTAGCACATTCGTCTTCAGACTAGGAGGAAAGCCAGAAGACCGTATGGATTAGGCCCAAGCCTAGACCCCAGCTACTTGAGACACTTAGACTAAGCCAAAAATACGAAGATCTCTACATAAGGTTGGTTTTTATACTGTATTCCACAATCTGCTGGCAGTACAAAAAAATAAGCTGCAGATCTCCTTAGGCTGAGTCATGGTGCTTTGGTGCAGGAACCATGCATATCATGGGAATATTTCACTATTTCTGCTCTGGTTTTCAGTGTATTACACCAAAACACCCACCTGATGACATCCTTTCAAGAGCAAAGGCAGCAATTTGCAGAATTCCGCTTCTTTGGGGAACTGAGAAATTGCTGAGCTGACACCAAGTCCTGCAGTGTCCCTGTCACCTGGAGAGTCACCGCATCATCGCCACGGTAGCGGGCATTGTGAAAAAGGTTCTTTGTCAGATGGGTGTGGCAGCCAGGCGCCCCCTAGGGGATGGGGAGCCTGCCAGCCCCGAGCCTGTCACTGCCTGCTGTCCCTGCTGTCACCAGCCAGGCCTCTTAAAATTGGTCAAACCATGCCCAGACTTGGGGCCAATTTGGCCCAAAGTCTTGAAAAGACAAGTCGGGAAGAAAGATACGGGACAGAGGGAGAAAGCGAAGGGAGCAGGAGAAAGGGAAGGAAGAATGGAAAGCCCGAATTAAGAGGGAAATCAGCAGCCCACTTGACGTGCATGTACACTAATGCATGCAGTATGGGCAACTAACAGGAGAAGCTGGAAGCCATCGTGTAGCAGGAAAGCTATGACATAGTTGCCATCACAGAAACATGGTGGGATGACTCATATGACTGGAGTGCTGCTATGTGTGGCTACAAGCTCTTCAGAAAAGATAGGTAGGGTAGGAGAGGTGGAGGGGTGGCTTTATATGTTAGAGAGTCACTCGACTCTGTTAAACTTGAGGTCAGTATGCAGGTTTGAGTTCCTGTGGAGCAGAATCAGGGGGAAGTCCAACAAGGCTGACATCCTCGTGGGTGTCTGTTATAGACCGCGCAACCAGGACAATGAAGGAGATGAATTATTCTACAAGCAGCTGGCAGATGTCTCAAAATCGATGGCCCTTGTTCTTGTGGGTGACTTTAACCTGCCGGATATCTGCTGGGAGGTCAATACTGCACAGAAGAGGCAGTCTAGGAAGTTCCTAGAGTGTATAGAGGACAATTTCCTTCATCAGCTGGTAAATGAGCCCACCAGGGGCAAGACCCCGCTAGACCTACTGTTTACAAACAGAGAAGGGCTGGTGGGAGATGTAGTGGTTGGAGGCCGCCTGGGGCATAGCAACCATGAAATAATAGAATTTTCAGTACTCAGAGATGCAGGGAGAACCATTAACAAAAACTCTATGCTGGACTTCCCGAGGGCAGATTTTTGCCTATTCAGAAGTCTAGTTCAGAGCATACCCTGGGAAACAATGCTTAAAAACAAGGGGGCCCAGGAGGGTTGGACATGCTTCAAGCAGGTGGTTTTGAGTGCACAGGAACAGGCTATACCAGTGTGCCGAAAGGCTAGCCGGCGGGGAAGACAACCGGCTTGGCTAAACAGGGAGATTCTGAATGAAATCAGAAATAAAAAGAGACTTTACCGACTGTGGAAAAAAGGCCTGGCTACTTATGAAGGATTTATGGAAATAGCTAGATCATGCAGAAAAAAGATCAGGGAAACAAAAGTGCAATTTGAAGTTAACTTGGCCAATTCTGTCAGGGATAATAAAAAGTCCTTCTTCAAATATGTTAATAACAAAAGGAGGGGCAAGGAAAACCTCCATTCTCTGTTGGACTCTGAAGGAAATATAGTTAACAAAGATGAGGAGAAAGCTGAGGTACTTAATACCTACTTTGCCTCAGTTTTTACCAGTGAGACAGGTGGCCCTCAGGACAACTCATCTCTGGAGGTGGTTGACAGAGATAGGAAGCCAAATAGGCCCCTTGTATTCCAGGAGGAAATAGTTGGTGATTTACTGAGCCATCTGGATCCTCACAAGTCTATGGGACCAGATGGGATCCATCCTAGGGTGATGAGGGAGCTAGCAGAAGAACTTGCCAAGCCGCTCTCCATAATCTTCCAACAGTCCTGGCTCACTGGGGAGGTCCCATATGATTGAAAATTGGCCAATGTTACCCCAGTCCACAAAAAGGGCTGCAGAGCTGACCCTGGCAACTACAGGCCTGTCAGTCTGACCTCGGTGCCTGGCAGGGTTATGGAGCAGATCATCCTGAGTGGAATCACACAGCACCTTCAGGATGGACAAGGGATCAGACCCAGCCAGCATGGGTTTAGGAGGGGCAGGTCCTGTCTGACCAGCCTGATCTCCTTTTATAATCAGGTGACCCAGCTGGTGGATGAGGGGAAAGCCATGGATGTGGTCTATCTGGACTTCAGCAAGGTCTTTGACACTGTCTCCCATAATATACTCTTGCAAAAGCTGGTAGCCCATGGCTTGGACAAGTGCACTCTACGCTGGGTTAAGAACTGGCTGGAGGGCCGGGCCCAGAGAGTGCTGGTGAACGGGGCTGCATCCAGCTGGCGGCCAGTCACTAGTGGTGTTCCCCAGGGGTCAGTGTTGGGTCCAGTCCTGTTTAACATCTTTATTGATGATTTAGATGAGGGGATTGAGACCATCATCAGCAAATTTGCTGATGACACCAAGTTGGGAGGGAGTGTCGACCTACTGGAAGGCAGGAGGGCTCTGCAGAGGGATCTGGATAGACTGGAAAAATGGGCTGATTCCAATGGGATGAAGTTCAATAAGGCCAAGTGCCGGGTGCTGCACTTTGGTCACAACAACCCCCTGCAGCACTACAGGCTGGGCACAGAGTGGCTGGAGAGCAGTCAGACAGAAAGGGACCTGGGGGTACTAATTGACAGGAAGCTCAACATGAGCCAACAGTGTGCCCAGGTGGCCAAGAAGGCCAACGGTATCCTGTCCTGTATCAAAAATAGCGTGGTCAGCAGGACAAGGGAAGTGATCCTTCCCCTGTACTCTGCATCGGTGAGGCCACATCTGGAGTATTGTGTTCAGTTCTGGGCCTCTCAGTTCAGGAAAGACATTGAAGTGCTGGAGCGGGTCCAGAGAAGAGCAACACGACTGGTGAAGGGACTTGAACACAAGCCCTATGGGGAGAGGCTGAGGGAGCTGGGGTTGTTTAGTCTAGAGAAGAGGAGGCTTAGAGGTGACCTCATCACTCTCTATAACTACCTGAAGGGAAGTTATAGCCAGGTGGGGATTGGTCTCTTCTCCCAGGCAGTTAGCAATAGGACAAGGGGGCATGGGCTTAAACTCTACCAGGGGAAATTTAGACTGGATATCAGAAAGAAATTCTTTACAGAGAGAGTGGTCAGGCATTGGAATGGCCTGCCCAGGGAGGTAGTGGACTCGCCGTCCCTAGAGGTTTTTAAACTGAGATTGGACATGGCACTTAGTGCCATGATCTAGTAAACGGACTAGAGTTGGACCAAGAGTTGGACTTGATGATCGCTGAGGTCTTTTCTAACCCAGTCGATTCTGTGATTCTGTGATTCTGTGATACTGTGATTATGTGATTCTGTGAATAAAAAGTAGTGTTGGGCTGCAGGAGAGAGATGGAGGAATTGCAGGAAAAGAGGCAGGGAGCAGGAGAGTGAGAGAAAAGGAAAGAAGAGACATGCAGCCAGACGAGGGGTTAGTGAGAGAGGATGGGACAGAGAAAAGGATGAGAAGGAAATAAGGCAAGACAAGGACAGGCAAGGCAAGGCAAGGCTGAAGGAGATTTTTTTGCTTTATAGTTTCTAGCACATTCGTCTTCAGACTAGGAGGAAAGCCAGAAGACCGTATGGATTAGGCCCAAGCAAAAACCCCAGCTACTTGAGACACTTAGACTAAGCCTAAAATATGCAGATCTCTCCATAAGGATGGTTTTTATACTGTACTTCCACAATCTGCTGGCAGTACAAAAAATAAGCTGCAGATCTCCTTAGGCTGAGTCATGGTGCTTTGGTGCAGGGACCATGCATATCATGAGAATATTTCACCATTTCTGCTCTGGCTTTCAGTGTATGACACCAAAACACCCACCTGATGACATCCTTTCAAGATCAAAGGCAGCAATTTGCAGAATTCTGCTTCTTTGGGGAAGTGAGAAATTGCTGAGCTGCCACCAAGTCCTGCAGTGTCCCTGTCACCTGGAGAGTCACCGCATCCTCGCCACGGTAGCGGGCATTGTGAAAAAGGTTCTTTGTCAGATGGGTGTGGCAGCCAGGCGCCCCCTAGGGGATGGGGAGCCTGCCAGCCCCGGGCCTGTCACTGCCTGCTGTCCCTGCTGTCACCAGCCAGGCCTCTGAAAATTGGTCAAACCATGCCCAGTCTTGGGGCCTGTTTGGCCCAAAGTCTTGAAAAGACAAGTCGGGAAGAAAGATATGGGACAGAGGGAGAAAGCGAAGGGAGCAGGAGAAAGGGAAGGAAGAATAATAAGCAGTGTTGGGCTGCAGGAGTGAGATGGAGGAATTGCAGGAAAAGAGGCAGGAAACAGGAGAGTGAGAGAAAAGGAAAGAAGAGACATGCAGCCAGACGAGGGGTTAGTGAGAGTGGATGGGACAGAGAACAGGATGAGAAAGAAATAAGGCAAGACCAGGACAGGCAAGAACAGGCAAAGCAAGGCTAGGCTGCAGGACATGTTTTTGCTTTATAGTTTCCAGCACATTCGTCTTCAGACTAGGATTAAGACCATAAGACCGAAAGGATTAGGCCCAATTAAAAACCCCAGCTACTTGAGATACTTATACTAAGCCTAAAATACGCAGATCTCTCCATAAGGATGGTTTTTATACTGTGCTTCCACAATCTGCTGGCAGTACAAAAATATAAGCTGCAGATCTCCTTAGGCTGAGTCATGGTGCTTTGGTGCAGGGACCATGCATATCATGGGAATATTTCACCATTTCTGCTCTGGTTTTCAGTGTATGACACCAAAAAACCCACCTGATGATATCCTTTCAAGAGCAAAGGCAGCAATTTGCAGAATTCCGCTTCTTTGGGGAAGTGAGAAATTGCTGAGCTGACACCAAGTCCTGCAGTGTCCCTGTCGCCTGCAGAGTCACCGCATCCTCGCCACGGTAGCGGGCATTGTGACAAAGGTGCTATGTCAGGAGGGTTTGGCAGCCAGGCGCCCCCTAGGGGATGGGGAGCCTGCCAGCCCTGGGCCTGTCACTGCCTGCTGTCCCTTCTGTCACCAGGCAGGCCTCTGAAAATTGATCAAACCATGCCCAGACTTGGGGCCAATATGGCCCAGAGTCTTGAAAAGACAAGTCGGGAAGAAAGATATGGGACAGAGGGAGAAAGCGAAGGGAGCAGGAGAAAGGGAAGGAAGAATAAAAAGTAGTGTTGGGCTGCAGGAGTGAGAGGGAGGAATTGCAGGAAAAGAGGCAGGAAGCAGGAGAGTGAGAGAAAAGGAAAGTAGAGACATGCAGCCAGACGAGGGGTTAGTGAGAGAGGGTGAGAGAGAGAACAGGATGAGAAGGAAATAAGGCAAGGCAAGGACAGGCAAGGACAGGCAAAGCAAGGCTAAGCTGCAGGACATTTTTTCGCTTTATAGTTTCTAGCACATTCGTCTTCAGACTAGGAGTAAGGCCATAAGACCGTATGGATTAGGCCCAAGCAAAAACCCCACCTACTTGACACACTAAGACTAAGCCTAAAATACGCAGATCTCTCCATAAGGATGGTTTTTATACTGTGCTTCCACAATCTGCTGGCAGTACAAAAAAATAAGCTGCAGATCTCCTTAGGCTGAGTCATGGTGCTTTGGTGCAGGGACCATGCATATCATGGGAATATTTCACCATTTCTGCTCTGGTTGTCAGAGTATGACACCAAAACACCCACCTGATGATATCCTTTCAAGAGCAAAGGCAGCAATTTGCAGAATTCCGCTTCTTTGGGGAACTGAAAACTTGCTGAGCTGACACCAAGTCCTGCAGTGCCCCTGTCACCTGCAGAGTCACCACATACTCGCCACGGTAGCGGGCATTGTGACAAAGGTTTTATGTCAGCTGGGTGTGGCAGCCAGGCGCCCGCTAGGGGATGGGGAGCCTGTCAGCCCCGGGCCTGTCACTGCCTGCTGTCCCTGCTGTCACCAGCCAGGCCTCTGAAAATTGGTCAAAGCATGCCCAGACTTGGGGCCAATTTGGCCCAAAGTCTTGAAAAGACAATTCGGGAAGAAAGATATGGGAGAGAGGGAGAAAGCGAAGGGAGCAGGAGAAAGGGAAGGAAGAATAAAAAGTAGTGTTGGGCTGCAGGAGTGAGATGGAGGAATTGCAGGAAAAGAGGCAGGAAGCAGGAGAGTGAGAGAAAAGGAAAGAAGAGACATGCAGCCAGACGAGGGGTTAGTGAGAGAGGATGGGACAGAGAACAGGATGAGAAGGAAATAAGGCAAGGCAAGGAGAGGCAAGGACAGGCAAAGCAAGGCTAGGCTGCAGGACATGTTTTTGCTTTATAGTTTATAGCACATTCGTCTTCAGACTAGGAGTAAGGCCATAAGACCGTATGGATTAGGCCCAAGCAAAAACCCCAGCTACTTGAGACACTTAGACTAAGCCTAAAATACGCAGATCTCTCCATAAGGATGGTTTTTATACTGTGCTTCCACAGTCTGCTGGCAGTACAAAAAAACAAGCTGCAGATCTCCTTAGGCTGAGTCATGGTGCTTTGGTGCAGGGACCATGCATATCATGGGAATATTTCACCATTTCTGCTCTGGTTTTCAGAGTATGACACCAAAACACCCAACTGATGATATCCTTTCAAGAGCAAAGGCAGCAATTTGCAGAATTCCGCTTCTTTGGGGAAGTGAGAAATTGCTGAGCTGACACCAAGTCCTGCAGTGTCCCTGTCAACTGCAGAGTCACCACATACTCGCCACGGTAGCGGGCATTGTGACAAAGGTTCTATGTCAGCTGGGTGTGGCAGCCAGGCGCCCCCTAGGGGATGGGGAGCCTGTCAGCCCCGGGCCTGTCACTGCCTGCTGTCCCTGCTGTCACCAGCCAGGCCTCTGAAAATTGGTCAAACCATGCCCAGACTTGGGGCCAATTTGGCCCAAAGTCTTGAAAAGACAAGTCGGGAAGAAAGATATGGGACAGAGGGAGAAAGCGAAGGGAGCAGGAGAAAGGGAAGGAAGAATAAAAAGTAGTGTTGGGCTTCAGGAGTGAGATGGAGGAATTGCCATTAAAGAGGCAGGAAGCAGGAGAGTGAGAGAAAAGGAAAGTAGAGACATGCAGCCAGACGACGGGTTAGTGAGGAAGGATGGGACAGAGAACAGGATGATAACGAAATAAGGCAAGGCAAGGACAGGCAAGGACAGGCAAAGCAAGGCTAGGCTGCAGGACATTTTTTCGCTTTATAGTTTCTAGCACATTCGTCTTCAGACTAGGAGTAAGGCCATAAGACCGTATGGATTAGGCCCAAGCAAAAACCCCAGCTACTTGAGACACTAAGACTAAGCCTAAAATACGCAGATTTCTCCATAAGGATGGTTTTTATACTGTGCTTCCACAATCTGTTGGCAGTACAAAAAAATAAGCTGCAGATCTCCTTAGGCTGAGTCACGGTGCTTTGGTGCAGGGACCATGCATATCATGGGAATATTTCACCATTTCTGCTCTGGTTTTCAGTGTATGACACCAAAACACCCACCTGATGATATCCTTTCAAGAGCAAAGGCAGCAATTTGCAGATTCCGCTTCTTTGGGGAAGTGAGAAATTGCTGAGCTGCCACCAAGTCCTGCAGTGTCCCTGTCACCTGCAGAGTCACCAGATATTCGCCACGGTAGCGGGCATTGTGACAAACGTTCTATGTCAGCTGGGTGTGGCAGCAAGGCGCCCGCTAGGGGATGGGGAGCCTGCCAGCCCTGGGCCTGTCACTGCCTGCTGCCCCTGCTGTCACCAGCCAGGCCTCTGAAAATTGGTCAAACCATGCCCAGACTTGGGGCCAATTTGCCCCTAAGTCTTGAAAAGACAAGTCGGGAAGAAAGATATGGGACAGAGGGAGAAAGCGAAGGGAGCAGGAGAAAGGGAAGGAAGAATAAAAAGTAGTGTTGGGCTTCAGGAGTGAGATGGAGGAATTGCAGGAAAAGAGGCAGGAAGCAGGTGACTGAGAGAAAAGGAAAGACGAGACATGCAGCCAGACGAAGGGTTAGTGAGAGAGGATGGGACAGAGAACAGGATGAGAAGGAAATAAGGCAAGGCAAGGAGAGGCAAAGACAGGCAAAGCAAGGCTAGGCTGCAGGACATTTTTTTGCTTTATAGTTTCTAGCACATTCGTCTTCAGACTAGGAGTAAGGCCATAAGACCGTATGCATTAGGCCCAAGCAAATACCCCAGCTACTTGAGACACTTAGACTAAGCCTAAAATACGCTGATTTCTCCATAAGGATGGTTTTTCTACTGTGCTTCCACAATCTGCTGGCAGTACAAAAAAACAAGCTGCAGATCTCCTTAGGCTGAGTCATGGTGCTTTGGTACAGGGACCATGCATATCATGGGAATATTTCACCATTTCTGCTCTGGTTTTCAGAGTATGACACCAAAACACTCACCTGATGATATCCTTTCAAGAGCAAAGGCAGCAATTTGCAGAATTCCGCTTCTTTGGGGAAGTGAGAAATTGCTGAGCTGACACCAAGTCCTGCATTGTCCCTGTTGCCTCCAGAGTCACCGCATCCTCACCATGGTAGCGGGCATTGTGACAAAGGTTCTATGTCAGATGGATGTGGCAGACGAGCGCCCCCTAGGGGATGGGGAGCCTGTCAGCCCCGGGCCTGTCACTGCCTGCTGTCCCTGCTGTCACCAGCCAGGGCACTGAAAAGTGGTCAAACCGTGCTTGACGTGGGGCCAATTTGGCCCAAAGTCTCCAACAGACAAGTTGTGAAGAAAGATATGGGACAGAGGGCGAAAGCGAAGGGAGCAGGAGAAAGGGAAGGAAGAATAAAAAGTAGTGTTGGGCTGCAGAAGTGAGATGGAGGAATTGCAAGAAAAGGGGCAGGAAGTAGGAGAGTGAGAGAAAAGGAAAGAAAGAAGAGACATGCAGCCAGACGAGGGGTTAGTGAGAGAAGATGAGACAGAGAACAGGATGAGAATGAAATAAGGCAAGGCAAGGCTAGGCTGCAGGACATTTTTTGCTCTGTAGTTTCCAGCACATTCGTCTTCAGATGAGGAGGAAAGCCATAATACCTTATGGAATGGCCCAAGAAAAAAACCCAGCTACTTGAGACACTTAGACTAAGCCTAAAATACGCAGATCTCTCCATAAGGATGGTTTTTATACTGTACTTCTACAATCGGCTGGCAGTACAAAAAAATAAGCTGCAGATCTCCTTAGGCTGAGTCATGGTGCTTTGGTGCAGGAACCATGCATATCATGGGAATATTTCACTATTTCTGCTCTGGTTTTCAGTGTATGACACCAAAACACCCACCTGATGACATCCTTTCAAGAGCAAAGGCAGCAATTTGCAGAATTCCGCTTCTTTGGGGAACTGAGAAATTGCTGAGCTGACACCAAGTCCTGCAGTGTCCCTGTCACCTGCAGAGTCACCGCATCATCGCCACGGTAGCGGGCATTGTGAAAAAGGTTCTTTGTCAGATGGGTGTGGCAGCCAGGCGCCCCCTAGGGGATGGGGAGCCTGCCAGCCCCGAGCCTGTCACTGCCTGCTGTCCCTGCTGTCACCAGCCAGGCCTCTTAAAATTGGTCAAACCATGCCCAGACTTGGGGCCAATTTGGCCCAAAGTCTTGAAAAGACAAGTCGGGAAGAAAGATACGGGACAGAGGGAGAAAGCGAAGGGAGCAGGAGAAAGGGAAGGAAGAATGGAAAGCCCGAATTAAGAGGGAAATCAGCAGCCCACTTGACGTGCATGTACACTAATGCATGCAGTATGGGCAACTAACAGGAGAAGCTGGAAGCCATCGTGTAGCAGGAAAGCTATGACATAGTTGCCATCACAGAAACATGGTGGGATGACTCATATGACTGGAGTGCTGCTATGTGTGGCTACAAGCTCTTCAGAAAAGATAGGTAGGGTAGGAGAGGTGGAGGGGTGGCTTTATATGTTAGAGAGTCACTCGACTCTGTTAAACTTGAGGTCAGTATGCAGGTTTGAGTTCCTGTGGAGCAGAATCAGGGGGAAGTCCAACAAGGCTGACATCCTCGTGGGTGTCTGTTATAGACCGCGCAACCAGGACAATGAAGGAGATGAATTATTCTACAAGCAGCTGGCAGATGTCTCAAAATCGATGGCCCTTGTTCTTGTGGGTGACTTTAACCTGCCGGATATCTGCTGGGAGGTCAATACTGCACAGAAGAGGCAGTCTAGGAAGTTCCTAGAGTGTATAGAGGACAATTTCCTTCATCAGCTGGTAAATGAGCCCACCAGGGGCAAGACCCCGCTAGACCTACTGTTTACAAACAGAGAAGGGCTGGTGGGAGATGTAGTGGTTGGAGGCCGCCTGGGGCATAGCAACCATGAAATAATAGAATTTTCAGTACTCAGAGATGCAGGGAGAACCATTAACAAAAACTCTATGCTGGACTTCCTGAGGGCAGATTTTTGCCTATTCAGAAGTCTAGTTCAGAGCATACCCTGGGAAACAATGCTTAAAAACAAGGGGGCCCAGGAGGGTTGGACATGCTTCAAGCAGGTGGTTTTGAGTGCACAGGAACAGGCTATACCAGTGTGCCGAAAGGCTAGCCGGCGGGGAAGACAACCGGCTTGGCTAAACAGGGAGATTCTGAATGAAATCAGAAATAAAAAGAGACTTTACCGACTGTGGAAAAAAGGCCTGGCTACTTATGAAGGATTTATGGAAATAGCTAGATCATGCAGAAAAAAGATCAGGGAAACAAAAGTGCAATTTGAAGTTAACTTGGCCAATTCTGTCAGGGATAATAAAAAGTCCTTCTTCAAATATGTTAATAACAAAAGGAGGGGCAAGGAAAACCTCCATTCTCTGTTGGACTCTGAAGGAAATATAGTTAACAAAGATGAGGAGAAAGCTGAGGTACTTAATACCTACTTTGCCTCAGTTTTTACCAGTGAGACAGGTGGCCCTCAGGACAACTCATCTTTGGAGGTGGTTGACAGAGATAGGAAGCCAAATAGGCCCCTTGTATTCCAGGAGGAAATAGTTGGTGATTTACTGAGCCATCTGGATCCTCACAAGTCTATGGGACCAGATGGGATCCATCCTAGGGTGATGAGGGAGCTAGCAGAAGAACTTGCCAAGCCGCTCTCCATAATCTTCCAACAGTCCTGGCTCACTGGGGAGGTCCCATATGATTGAAAATTGGCCAATGTTACCCCAGTCCACAAAAAGGGCTGCAGAGCTGACCCTGGCAACTACAGGCCTGTCAGTCTGACCTCGGTGCCTGGCAGGGTTATGGAGCAGATCATCCTGAGTGGAATCACACAGCACCTTCAGGATGGACAAGGGATCAGACCCAGCCAGCATGGGTTTAGGAGGGGCAGGTCCTGTCTGACCAGCCTGATCTCCTTTTATAATCAGGTGACCCAGCTGGTGGATGAGGGGAAAGCCATGGATGTGGTCTATCTGGACTTCAGCAAGGTCTTTGACACTGTCTCCCATAATATACTCTTGCAAAAGCTGGTAGCCCATGGCTTGGACAAGTGCACTCTACGCTGGGTTAAGAACTGGCTGGAGGGCCGGGCCCAGAGAGTGCTGGTGAACGGGGCTGCATCCAGCTGGCGGCCAGTCACTAGTGGTGTTCCCCAGGGGTCAGTGTTGGGTCCAGTCCTGTTTAACATCTTTATTGATGATTTAGATGAGGGGATTGAGACCATCATCAGCAAATTTGCTGATGACACCAAGTTGGGAGGGAGTGTCGACCTACTGGAAGGCAGGAGGGCTCTGCAGAGGGATCTGGATAGACTGGAAAAATGGGCTGATTCCAATGGGATGAAGTTCAATAAGGCCAAGTGCCGGGTGCTGCACTTTGGTCACAACAATCCCCTGCAGCACTACAGGCTGGGCACAGAGTGGCTGGAGAGCAGTCAGACAGAAAGGGACCTGGGGGTACTAATTGACAGGAAGCTCAACATGAGCCAACAGTGTGCCCAGGTGGCCAAGAAGGCCAACGGTATCCTGTCCTGTATCAAAAATAGCGTGGTCAGCAGGACAAGGGAAGTGATCCTTCCCCTGTACTCTGCATCGGTGAGGCCACATCTGGAGTATTGTGTTCAGTTCTGGGCCTCTCAGTTCAGGAAAGACATTGAAGTGCTGGAGCGGGTCCAGAGAAGAGCAACACGACTGGTGAAGGGACTTGAACACAAGCCCTATGGGGAGAGGCTGAGGGAGCTGGGGTTGTTTAGTCTAGAGAAGAGGAGGCTTAGAGGTGACCTCATCACTCTCTATAACTACCTGAAGGGAAGTTATAGCCAGGTGGGGATTGGTCTCTTCTCCCAGGCAGTTAGCAATAGGACAAGGGGGCATGGGCTTAAACTCTACCAGGGGAAATTTAGACTGGATATCAGAAAGAAATTCTTTACAGAGAGAGTGGTCAGGCATTGGAATGGCCTGCCCAGGGAGGTAGTGGACTCGCCGTCCCTAGAGGTTTTTAAACTGAGATTGGACATGGAACTTAGTGCCATGATCTAGTAAACAGACTAGAGTTGGACCAAGAGTTGGACTTGATGATCGCTGAGGTCTTTTCTAACCCAGTCGATTCTGTGATTCTGTGATTCTGTGATTATGTGATTCTGTGAATAAAAAGTAGTGTTGGGCTGCAGGAGAGAGATGGAGGAATTGCAGGAAAAGAGGCAGGGAGCAGGAGAGTGAGAGAAAAGGAAAGAAGAGACATGCAGCCAGACGAGGGGTTAGTGAGAGAGGATGGGACAGAGAAAAGGATGAGAAGGAAATAAGGCAAGACAAGGACAGGCAAGGCAAGGCAAGGCTGCAGGACATTTTTTTGCTTTATAGTTTCTAGCACATTCGTCTTCAGACCAAGAGTAAGGCCATAAGACCGTATGGATTAGGCCCAAGCAAAAACCCCAGCTACTTGACACACTAAGACTAAGCCTAAAATATGCAGATCTCTCCATAAGGATGGTTTTTATACTGTACTTCCACAATCTGCTGGCAGTACAAAAAATAAGCTGCAGATCTCCTTAGGCTGAGTCATGGTGCTTTGGTGCAGGGACCATGCATATCATGGGAATATTTCACTATTTCTGCTCTGGTTTTCAGTGTATGACACCAAAACACCCACCTGATGACATCCTTTCAAGAGCAAAGGCAGCAATTTGCAGAATTCCGCTTCTTTGGGGAAGTGAGAAATTGCTGAGCTGTCACCAAGTCCTGCAGTGTCCCTGTCACCTGGAGAGTCACCGCATCATCGCCACGGTAGCGGGCATTGTGAAAAAGGTTCTTTGTCAGATGGGTTTGGCAGCCAGGCGCCCCCTAGGGGATGGGGAGCCTGCCAGCCCCGGGCCTGTCACTGCCTGCTGTCCCTGCTGTCACCAGCCAGGCCTCTGAAAATTGGTCAAACCATGCCCAGTCTTGGGGCCAATTTGGCCCAAAGTCTTGAAAAGACAAGTCGGGAAGAAAGATATGGGACAGAGGGAGAAAGCGAAGGGAGCAGGAGAAAGGGAAGGAAGAATAAAAAGTAGTGTTGGGCTTCAGGAGTGAGATGGAGGAATTGCAGGAAAAGAGGCAGGAAGCAGGAGACTGAGAGAAAAGGAAAGACGAGACATGCAGCCAGCCGAAGGGTTAGTGAGAGAGGATGGGACAGAGAACAGGATGAGAAAGAAATAAGGCAAGACCAGGACAGGCAAGAACAGGCAAAGCAAGGCTAGGCTGCAGGACATGCTTTTTCTTTATAGTTTCCAGCACATTCGTCTTCAGACTAGGATTAAGACCATAAGACCGTATGGATTAGGCCCAAGTAAAAACCCCAGCTACTTGAGATACTTAGACTAAGCCTAATATACGCAGATCTCTCCATAAGGATGGTTTTTATACTGTGCTTCCACAATCTGCTGGCAGTACAAAAATATAAGCTGCAGATCTCCTTAGGCTGAGTCATGGTGCTTTGGTGCAGGGACCATGCATATCATGGGAATATTTCACCATTTCTGCTCTGGTTTTCAGTGTATGACACCAAAAAACCCACCTGATGATATCCTTTCAAGAGCAAAGGCAGCAATTTGCAGAATTCCGCTTCTTTGGGGAAGTGAGAAATTGCTGAGCTGACACCAAGTCCTGCAGTGTCCCTGTCAACTGCAGAGTCACCGCATCCTCGCCACGGTAGCGGGCATTGTGACAAAGGTGCTATGTCAGAAGGGTTTGGCAGCCAGGTGCCCCCTAGGGGATGGGGAGCCTGCCAGCCCTGGGCCTGTCACTGCCTGCTGCCCCTGCTGTCACCAGCCAGGCCTCTGAAAATTGGTCAAACCATGCCCAGACTTGGGGCCAATATGCCCCAAAGTCTTGAAAAGACAAGTCGGGAAGAAAGATATGGGACAGAGGGAGAAAGCGAAGGGAGCAGGAGAAAGGGAAGGAAGAATAAAAAGTAGTGTTGGGCTTCAGGAGTGAGATGGAGGAATTGCAGGAAAAGAGGCAGGAAGCAGGAGACTGAGAGAAAAGGAAAGACGAGACATGCAGCCAGCCGAAGGGTTAGTGAGAGAGGATGGGACAGAGAACAGGATGAGAAGGAAATAAGGCAAGGCAAGGACCGGCAAGGACAGGCAAAGCAAGGCTAGGCTGCAGGACATTTTTTCGCTTTATAGTTTCTAGCACATTCGTCTTCAGACTAGGAGTAAGGCCATAAGACCGTATGGATTAGGCCCAAGCAGAAACCCCAGCTACTTGAGACACTAAGACTAAGCCTAAAATACGCTGATTTCTCCATAAGGATGGTTTTTCTACTGTGCTTCCACAATCTGCTGGCAGTACAAAAAAATAAGCTGCAGATCTCCTTAGGCTGAGTCATGGTGCTTTGGTACAGGGAGCATGCATATCATGGGAATATTTCACCATTTCTGCTCTGGTTTTCAGAGTATGACACCAAAACACTCACCTGATGATATCCTTTCAAGAGCAAAGGCAGCAATTTGCAGAATTCCGCTTCTTTGGGGAAGTGAGAAATTGCTGAGCTGCCACCAAGTCCTGCAGTGTCCCTGTCACCTGCAGAGTCACCACATACTCGCCACGGTAGCGGGCATTGTGACAAAGGTTCTATGTCAGCTGGGTGTGGCAGCCAGGCGCCCCCTAGGGGATGGGGAGCCTGTCAGCCCCGGGCCTGTCGCTGCCTGTTGTCCCTGCTGTCACCAGCCAGGCCTCTGAAAATTGGTCAAACCATGCCCAGACGTGGGGCCAATTTGTCCCAAAGTCTTGAAAAGACAAGTCGGGAAGAAAGATATGGGACAGAGGGAGAAAGCGAAGGGAGCAGGAGAAAGGGAAGGAAGAATAAAAAGTAGTGTTGGGCTGCAGGAGTGAGATGGAGGAATTGCCATTAAAGAGGCAGGAAGCAGGAGAGTGAGAGAAAAGGATAGACGAGACTTGCAGCCAGACGAGGGGTTAGTGAGAGAGGATGGGACAGAGAACAGGATGAGAAGGAAATAAGGCAAGGCAAGGACAGGCAAGGACAGGCAAAGCAAGGCTAGGCTGCAGGACATTTTCTCGCTTTATAGTTTCTAGCACATTCGTCTTCAGACCAAGAGTAAGGCCATAAGACCGTATGGATTAGGCCCAAGCAAAAACCCCAGCTACTTGAGACACTTAGACTAAGCCTAAAATACGCAGATCTCTCCATAAGGATGGTTATTATACTGTGCTTCCACAATCTGCTGGCAGTACAAAAAAATAAGCTGCAGATCTCCTTAGGCTGAGTCATGGTGCTTTGGAGCAGGGACCATGCATATCATGGGAATAGTTCACCATTTCTACTCTAGTTTTCAGAGTATGACACCAAAACACTCACCTGATGATATTCTTTCAAGAGCAAAGGCAGCAATTTGCAGAATTCCGCTTCTTTGGGGAAGTGAGAAATTGCTGAGCTGCCACCAAGTCCTGCAGTGTCCCTGTCACCTGCAGAGTCACCAGATATTCGCCACGGTAGCGGGCATTGTGACAAAGGTTCTATGTCAGCTGGGTGTGGCAGCCAGGCGCCCGCTAGGGGATGGGGAGCCTGCCAGCCCCGGGCCTGTCACTGCCTGCTGCCCCTGCTGTCACCAGCCAGGCCTCTGAAAATTGGTCAAACCATGCCCAGACTTGGGGCCAATTTGGCCCAAAGTCTTGAAAAGACAAGTCGGGAAGAAAGATATGGGACAGAGGGAGAATGCAAAGGGAGCAGGAGAAAGGGAAGGAAGAATAAAAAGTAGTGTTGGGCTTCAGGAGTGAGATGGAGGAATTGCAGGAAAAGAGGCAGGAAGCAGGAGACTGATAGAAAAGGAAAGACGAGACATGGAGCCAGACGAGGGGTAAGTGAGAGAGGATGGGACAGAGAACAGGATGAGAAGGAAATAAGGCAAGGCAAGGACAGGCAAGGACAGGCAAAGCAAGGCTAGGCTGCAGGACATTTTTTCGCTTTATAGTTTCTAGCACATTCGTCTTCAGACTAGGAGTAAGGCCATAAGACCGTATGGATTAGGCCCAAGCAAATACCCCAGCTACTTGAGACACTAAGACTAAGCCTAAAATACGCTGATTTCTCCATAAGGATGGTTTTTC
The DNA here is from genome assembly GCF_036013475.1 of Columba livia. NCBI lineage: Eukaryota > Metazoa > Chordata > Aves > Columbiformes > Columbidae > Columba > Columba livia. Next base: position 451,980 of record NW_027043009.1, on the reverse strand, counting down.
TACTGTGCTTCCACAATCTGCTGGCAGTACAAAAAAATAAGCTGCAGATCTCCTTAGGCTGAGTCATGGTGCTTTGGTACAGGGAGCATGCATATCATGGGAATATTTCACCATTTCTGCTCTGGTTTTCAGAGTATGACACCAAAACACTCACCTGATGATATCCTTTCAAGAGCAAAGGCAGCAATTTGCAGAATTCCGCTTCTTTGGGGAAGTGAGAAATTGCTGAGCTGCCACCAAGTCCTGCAGTGTCCCTGTCACCTGCAGAGTCACCACATACTAGCCACGGTAGCGGGCATTGTGACAAAGGTTCTATGTCAGCTGGGTGTGGCAGCCAGGCGCCCCCTAGGGGATGGGGACCCTGCCAGCCCCGGGCCTGTCACTGCCTGCTGCCCCTGCTGTCACCAGCCAGGCCTCTGAAAATTGGTCAAACCATGCCCAGACTTGGGGCCAATATGCCCCAAAGTCTTGAAAAGACAAGTCGGGAAGAAAGATATGGGACAGAGGGAGAAAGCGAAGGGAGCAGGAGAAAGGGAAGGAAGAATAAAAAGTAGTGTTGGGCTTCAGGAGTGAGATGGAGGAATTGCAGGAAAAGAGGCAGGAAGCAGGAGAGTGAGAGAAAAGGAAAGACGAGACATGCAGCCAGACGAGGGGTTAGTGAGAGAGGATGGGACAGAGAACAGGATGAGAAGGAAATAAGGCAAGGCAAGGACAGGCAAGGACAGGCAAAGCAAGGCTAGGCTGCAGGACATTTTTTCGCTTTATAGTTTCTAGCACATTCTTCTTCAGACTAGGAGTAAGGCCATAAGACCGTATGGATTAGGCCCAAGCAAATACCCCAGCTACTTGAGACACTAAGACTAAGCCTAAAATACGCTGATTTCTCCATAAGGATGGTTTTTCTACTGTGCTTCCACAATCTGCTGGCAGTACAAAAAAATAAGCTGCAGATCTCCTTAGGCTGAGTCATGGTGCTTTGGTACAGGGACCATGCATATCATGGGAATATTTCACCATTTCTGCTCTGGTTTTCAGAGTATGACACCAAAACACTCACCTGATGATATCCTTTCCAGAGCAAAGGCAGCAATTTGCAGAATTCCGCTTCTTTGGGGAAGTGAGAAATTGCTGAGCTGCCACCAAGTCCTGCAGTGTCCCTGTCACCTGCAGAGTCACCACATACTCGCCACGGTAGCGGGCATTGTGACAAAGGTTCTATGTCAGCTGGGTGTGGCAGCCAGGCGCCCCCTAGGGGATGGGGAGCCTGTCAGCCCCGGGCCTGTCACTGCCTGCTGTCCCTGCTGTCACCAGCCAGGCCTCTGAAAATTGGTCAAACCATGCCCAGACTTGGGGCCAATTTTGCCGAAAGTCTTGAAAAGACAAGTCGGGAAGAAAGATATGGGACAGAGGGAGAAAGCGAAGGGAGCAGGAGAAAGGGAAGGAAGAAAAAAAAGTAGTGTTGGGCTTCAGAAGTGAGATGGAGGAATTGCCATTAAAGAGGCAGGAAGCAGGAGAGTGAGAGAAAAGGAAAGTAGAGACATGCAGCCAGACGAGGGGTTAGTGAGGGAGGATGGGACAGAGAACAGGATGAGAAGGAAATAAGGCAAGGCAAGGACAGGCAAGGACAGGCAAAGCAAGGCTAGGCTGCAGGACATTTTTTCGCTTTATAGTTTCTAGCACATTCGTCTTCAGACTAGGAGTAAGGCCATAAGACCGTATGGATTAGGCCCAAGCAAAAACCCCACCTACTTGACACACTAAGACTAAGCCTAAAATACGCAGATCTCTCCATAAGGATGGTTTTTATACTGTGCTTCCACAATCTGCTGGCAGTACAAAAAAATAAGCTGCAGATCTCCTTAGGCTGAGTCATGGTGCTTTGGTACAGGGACCATGCATATCATGGGAATAGTTCACCATTTCTGCTCTGGTTTTCAGAGTATGACACCAAAACACCCACCTGATGATATCCTTTCCAGAGCAAAGGCAGCAATTTGCAGAATTCCGCTTCTTTGGGGAAGTGAGAAATTGCTGAGCTGCCACCAAGTCCTGCAGTGTCCCTGTCACCTGCAGAGTCACCACATACTCGCCACGGTAGCGGGCATTGTGACAAAGGTGCTATGTCAGCTGGGTGTGGCAGCCAGGCGCCCCCTAGGGGATGGGGAGCCTGTTAGCCCCGGGCCTGTCACTGCCTGCTGTCCCTGCGGTCACCAGCCAGGCCTCTAAAAATTGGTCAAACCATGCCCAGACTTGGGGCCAATTTGCCCCAAAGTCTTGAAAAGACAAGTCGTGAAGAAAGATATTGGATAGAGGGAGAAAGCGAAGGGAGCAGGAAAAAGGGAAGGAAGAATAAAAAGTAGTGTTGGGCTACAGGAGTGAGATGGAGGATATTCAGGAAAAGAGGCAGTAAGCAGGAGAGTGAGAGAAAAGGAAAGTAGAGACATGGAGCCAGACGAGGGATTAGTGAGAGAGGATGGGACAGAAAACAGGATGAGAAGGAAATAAGGACAGGCAAGGCCTTGCAAGGACAGGCAAAGCAAGGCTAGGCTGCAGGACATTTTTTCGCTTTATAGTTTTTAGCACATTCGTCTTCAGACTAGGAGTAAGGCCATAAGACCGTATGGATTAGGCCCAAGCAAAAACCCCACCTACTTGACACACTAAGACTAAGCCTAAAATACGCAGATCTCTCCATAAGGATGGTTTTTATACTGTGCTTCCACAATCTGCTGGCAGTACAAAAAAATAAGCTGCAGATCTCCTTAGGCTGAGTCATGGTGCTTTGGTGCAGGGACCATGCATATCATGGGAATAGTTCACCATTTCTGCTCTGGTTTTCAGAGTATGACACCAAAACACCCACCTGATGATATCCTTTCAAGAGCAAAGGCAGCAATTTGCAGAATTCCGCTTCTTTGGGGAAGTGAGAAATTGCTGAGCTGACACCAAGTCCTGCAGTGTTCCTGTCACCTGCAGAGTCACCACATACTCGCCACGGTAGCGGGCATTGTGACAAAGGTTCTATGTCAGCTGGGTGTGGCAGCCAGGCGCCCCCTAGGGGATGGGGAGCCTGTCAGCCCCGGGCCTGTCACTGCCTGCTGTCCCTGCTGTCACCAGCCAGGCCTCTGAAAATTGGTCAAACCATGCCCAGACTTGGGGCGCATTTGGCCCAAAGTCTTGAAAAGACAAGTCGGGAAGAAAGATGTGGGACAGAGGGAGAAAGCGAAGGGAGCAGGAGAAAGGGAAGGAAGAAAAAAAAGTAGTGTTGGGCTTCAGGAGTGAGAGGGAGGAATTGCAGGAAAAGAGGCAGGAAGCAGGAGAGTGAGAGAAAAGGAAAGTAGAGACATGCAGCCAGACGAGGGGTTAGTGAGAGAGGATGGAACAGAAAACAGGATGAGAAGGAAATAAGGCAAGGCAAGGACAGGCAAGGACAGGCAAAGCAAGGCTAGGCTGCAGGACATTTTTTCGCTTTATAGTTTCTAGCACATTCGTCTTCAGACTAGGAGTAAGGCCATAAGACCGTATGGATTAGGCCCAAGCAAAAACCCCAGCTACTTGAGACACTAAGACTAAGCCTAAAATACGCAGATCTCTCCATAAGGATGGTTTTTATACTGTGCTTCCACAATCTGCTGGCAGTACAAAAAAATAAGCTGCAGATCTCCTTAGGCTGAGTCATGGTGCTTTGGTGCAGGGACCATGCATATCATGGGAATAGTTCACCATTTCTGCTCTGGTTCTCAGAGTATGACACCAAAACACCCACCTGATGATATCCTTTCAAGAGCAAAGGCAGCAATTTGCAGAATTCCGCTTCTTTGGGGAAGTGAGAAATTGCTGAGCTGACACCAAGTCCTGCAGTGTCCCTGTCACCTGCAGAGTCACCACATACTCGCCACGGTAGCGGGCATTGTGACAAAGGTTCTATGTCAGCTGGGTGTGGCAGCCAGGCGCCCCCTAGGGGATGGGGAGCCTGTCAGCCCCGGGCCTGTCACTGCCTGCTGTCCCTGCTGTCACCAGCCAGGCCTCTGAAAACTGGTCAAACCATGCCCAGACTTGGGGCCAATTTGGCCCAAAGTCTTGAAAAGACAAGTCGGGAAGAAAGATATGGGACAGAGGGAGAAAGCGAAGGGAGCAGGAGAAAGGGAAGGAAGAATAAAAAGTAGTGTTGGGCTGCAGGAGTGAGATGGAGGAATTGCCATTAAAGAGGCAGGAAGCAGGAGAGTGAGAGAAAAGGAAAGTAGAGACATGCAGCCAGACGAGGGGTTGGTGAGAGAGGATGGGACAGAGAACAGGATGAGAAGGAAATAAGGCAAGGCAAGGACAGGCAAGGACAGGCAAAGCAAGGCTAGGCTGCAGGACATTTTTTCGCTTTATAGTTTCTAGCACATTCGTCTTCAGACTAGGAGTAAGGCCATAAGACCGTATGGATTAGGCCCAAGCAAAAACCCCAGCTACTTGAGACACTAAGACTAAGCCTAAAATACGCAGATCTCTCCATAAGGATGGTTTTTATACTGTGCTTCCACAATCTGCTGGCAGTACAAAAAAATAAGCTGCAGATCTCCTTAGGCTGAGTCATGGTGCTTTGGTGCAGGGACCATGCATATCATGGGAATAGTTCACCATTTCTGCTCTGGTTCTCAGAGTATGACACCAAAACACCCACCTGATGATATCCTTTCAAGAGCAAAGGCAGCAATTTGCAGAATTCCGCTTCTTTGGGGAAGTGAGAAATTGCTGAGCTGACACCAAGTCCTGCAGTGTCCCTGTCACCTGCAGAGTCACCACATACTCGCCACGGTAGCGGGCATTGTGACAAAGGTTCTATGTCAGCTGGGTGTGGCAGCCAGGCGCCCCCTAGGGGATGGGGAGCCTGTCAGCCCCGGGCCTGTCACTGCCTGCTGTTCCTGCTGTCACCAGCCAGGCCTCTGAAAACTGGTCAAACCATGCCCAGACTTGGGGCCAATTTGGCCCAAAGTCTTGAAAAGACAAGTCGGGAAGAAAGATATGGGACAGAGGGAGAAAGCGAAGGGAGCAGGAGAAAGGGAAGGAAGAATAAAAAGTAGTGTTGGGCTGCAGGAGTGAGAGGGAGGAATTGCAGGAAAAGAGGCAGGAAGCAGGAGAGTGAGAGAAAAGGAAAGTAGAGACATGCAGCCAGACGAGGGGTTAGTGAGGGAGGATGGAACAGAAAACAGGATGAGAAGGAAATAAGGCAAGGCAAGGACAGGCAAGGACAGGCAAAGCAAGGCTAGGCTGCAGGACATTTTTTCGCTTTATAGTTTTTAGCACATTCGTCTTCAGACTAGGAGTAAGGCCATAAGACCGTATGGATTAGGCCCAAGCAAAAACCCCACCTACTTGACACACTAAGACTAAGCCTAAAATACGCAGATCTCTCCATAAGGATGGTTTTTATACTGTGCTTCCACAATCTGCTGGCAGTACAAAAAAATAAGCTGCAGATCTCCTTAGGCTGAGTCATGGTGCTTTGGTGCAGGGACCATGCATATCATGGGAATAGTTCACCATTTCTGCTCTGGTTTTCAGAGTATGACACCAAAACACCCACCTGATGATATCCTTTCAAGAGCAAAGGCAGCAATTTGCAGAATTCCGCTTCTTTGGGGAAGTGAGAAATTGCTGAGCTGCCACCAAGTCCTGCAGTGTCCCTGTCACCTGCAGAGTCACCACATACTCGCCACGGTAGCGGGCATTGTGACAAAGGTGCTATGTCAGCTGGGTGTGGCAGCCAGGCGCCCCCTAGGGGATGGGGAGCCTGTTAGCCCCGGGCCTGTCACTGCCTGCTGTCCCTGCGGTCACCAGCCAGGCCTCTAAAAATTGGTCAAACCATGCCCAGACTTGGGGCCAATTTGCCCCAAAGTCTTGAAAAGACAAGTCGTGAAGAAAGATATTGGATAGAGGGAGAAAGCGAAGGGAGCAGGAAAAAGGGAAGGAAGAATAAAAAGTAGTGTTGGGCTACAGGAGTGAGATGGAGGATATGCAGGAAAAGAGGCAGTAAGCAGGAGAGTGAGAGAAAAGGAAAGTAGAGACATGGAGCCAGACGAGGGGTTAGTGAGAGAGGATGGGACAGAAAACAGGATGAGAAGGAAATAAGGCAAGGCAAGGACAGGCAAGGACAGGCAAAGCAAGGCTAGGCTGCAGGACATTTTTTCGCTTTATAGTTTTTAGCACATTCGTCTTCAGACTAGGAGTAAGGCCATAAGACCGTATGGATTAGGCCCAAGCAAAAACCCCACCTACTTGACACACTAAGACTAAGCCTAAAATACGCAGATCTCTCCATAAGGATGGTTTTTATACTGTGCTTCCACAATCTGCTGGCAGTACAAAAAAATAAGCTGCAGATCTCCTTAGGCTGAGTCATGGTGCTTTGGTGCAGGGACCATGCATATCATGGGAATAGTTCACCATTTCTGCTCTGGTTTTCAGAGTATGACACCAAAACACCCACCTGATGATATCCTTTCAAGAGCAAAGGCAGCAATTTGCAGAATTCCGCTTCTTTGGGGAACTGAGAAATTGCTGAGCTGACACCAAGTCCTGCAGTGTCCCTGTCACCTGCAGAGTCACCACATACTCGCCACGGTAGCGGGCATTGTGACAAAGGTGCTATGTCAGCTGGGTGTGGCAGCCAGGCGCCCCCTAGGGGATGGGGAGCCTGTTAGCCCCGGGCCTGTCACTGCCTGCTGTCCCTGCGGTCACCAGCCAGGCCTCTGAAAATTGGTCAAACCATGCCCAGACTTGGGGCGAATTTGGCCCAAAGTCTTGAAAAGACAAGTCGGGAAGAAAGATGTGGGACAGAGGGAGAAAGCGAAGGGAGCAGGAGAAAGGGAAGGAAGAAAAAAAAGTAGTGTTGGGCTTCAGGAGTGAGAGGGAGGAATTGCAGGAAAAGAGGCAGGAAGCAGGAGAGTGAGAGAAAAGGAAAGTAGAGACATGCAGCCAGACGAGGGGTTAGTGAGGGAGGATGGAACAGAAAACAGGATGAGAAGGAAATAAGGCAAGGCAAGGACAGGCAAGGACAGGCAAAGCAAGGCTAGGCTGCAGGACATTTTTTCGCTTTATAGTTTTTAGCACATTCGTCTTCAGACTAGGAGTAAGGCCATAAGACCGTATGGATTAGGCCCAAGCAAAAACCCCAGCTACTTGAGACACTAAGACTAAGCCTAAAATACGCAGATCTCTCCATAAGGATGGTTTTTATACTGTGCTTCCACAATCTGCTGGCAGTACAAAAAAATAAGCTGCAGATCTCCTTAGGCTGAGTCATGGTGCTTTGGTGCAGGGACCATGCATATCATGGGAATAGTTCACCATTTCTGCTCTGGTTCTCAGAGTATGACACCAAAACACCCACCTGATGATATCCTTTCAAGAGCAAAGGCAGCAATTTGCAGAATTCCGCTTCTTTGGGGAACTGAGAAATTGCTGAGCTGCCACCAAGTCCTGCAGTGTCCCTGTCACCTGCAGAGTCACCACATACTCGCCACGGTAGCGGGCATTGTGACAAAGGTTCTATGTCAGCTGGGTGTGGCAGCCAGGCGCCCCCTAGGGGATGGGGAGCCTGTCAGCCCCGGGCCTGTCACTGCCTGCTGTTCCTGCTGTCACCAGCCAGGCCTCTGAAAACTGGTCAAACCATGCCCAGACTTGGGGCCAATTTGGCCCAAAGTCTTGAAAAGACAAGTCGGGAAGAAAGATATGGGACAGAGGGAGAAAGCGAAGGGAGCAGGAGAAAGGGAAGGAAGAATAAAAAGTAGTGTTGGGCTGCAGGAGTGAGATGGAGGAATTGCCATTAAAGAGGCAGGAAGCAGGAGAGTGAGAGAAAAGGAAAGTAGAGACATGCAGCCAGACGAGGGGTTGGTGAGAGAGGATGGGACAGAGAACAGGATGAGAAGGAAATAAGGCAAGGCAAGGACAGGCAAGGACAGGCAAAGCAAGGCTAGGCTGCAGGACATTTTTTCGCTTTATAGTTTCTAGCACATTCGTCTTCAGACTAGGAGTAAGGCCATAAGACCGTATGGATTAGGCCCAAGCAAAAACCCCAGCTACTTGAGACACTAAGACTAAGCCTAAAATACGCAGATCTCTCCATAAGGATGGTTTTTATACTGTGCTTCCACAATCTGCTGGCAGTACAAAAAAATAAGCTGCAGATCTCCTTAGGCTGAGTCATGGTGCTTTGGTGCAGGGACCATGCATATCATGGGAATAGTTCACCATTTCTGCTCTGGTTCTCAGAGTATGACACCAAAACACCCACCTGATGATATCCTTTCAAGAGCAAAGGCAGCAATTTGCAGATTTCCGCTTCTTTGGGGAAGTGAGAAATTGCTGAGCTGACACCAAGTCCTGCAGTGTCCCTGTCACCTGCAGAGTCACCACATACTCGCCACGGTAGCGGGCATTGTGACAAAGGTTCTATGTCAGCTGGGTGTGGCAGCCAGGCGCCCCCTAGGGGATGGGGAGCCTGTCAGCCCCGGGCCTGTCACTGCCTGCTGTTCCTGCTGTCACCAGCCAGGCCTCTGAAAACTGGTCAAACCATGCCCAGACTTGGGGCCAATTTGGCCCAAAGTCTTGAAAAGACAAGTCGGGAAGAAAGATATGGGACAGAGGGAGAAAGCGAAGGGAGCAGGAGAAAGGGAAGGAAGAATAAAAAGTAGTGTTGGGCTGCAGGAGTGAGAGGGAGGAATTGCAGGAAAAGAGGCAGGAAGCAGGAGAGTGAGAGAAAAGGAAAGTAGAGACATGCAGCCAGACGAGGGGTTAGTGAGGGAGGATGGAACAGAAAACAGGATGAGAAGGAAATAAGGCAAGGCAAGGACAGGCAAGGACAGGCAAAGCAAGGCTAGGCTGCAGGACATTTTTTCGCTTTATAGTTTTTAGCACATTCGTCTTCAGACTAGGAGTAAGGCCATAAGACCGTATGGATTAGGCCCAAGCAAAAACCCCAGCTACTTGAGACACTAAGACTAAGCCTAAAATACGCAGATCTCTCCATAAGGATGGTTTTTATACTGTGCTTCCACAATCTGCTGGCAGTACAAAAAAATAAGCTGCAGATCTCCTTAGGCTGAGTCATGGTGCTTTGGTGCAGGGACCATGCATATCATGGGAATAGTTCACCATTTCTGCTCTGGTTCTCAGAGTATGACACCAAAACACCCACCTGATGATATCCTTTCAAGAGCAAAGGCAGCAATTTGCAGAATTCCGCTTCTTTGGGGAAGTGAGAAATTGCTGAGCTGACACCAAGTCCTGCAGTGTCCCTGTCACCTGCAGAGTCACCACATACTCGCCACGGTAGCGGGCATTGTGACAAAGGTTCTATGTCAGCTGGGTGTGGCAGCCAGGCGCCCCCTAGGGGATGGGGAGCCTGTCAGCCCCGGGCCTGTCACTGCCTGCTGTCCCTGCTGTCACCAGCCAGGCCTCTGAAAACTGGTCAAACCATGCCCAGACTTGGGGCCAATTTGGCCCAAAGTCTTGAAAAGACAAGTCGGGAAGAAAGATATGGGACAGAGGGAGAAAGCGAAGGGAGCAGGAGAAAGGGAAGGAAGAATAAAAAGTAGTGTTGGGCTGCAGGAGTGAGATGGAGGAATTGCCATTAAAGAGGCAGGAAGCAGGAGAGTGAGAGAAAAGGAAAGTAGAGACATGCAGCCAGACGAGGGGTTGGTGAGAGAGGATGGGACAGAGAACAGGATGAGAAGGAAATAAGGCAAGGCAAGGACAGGCAAGGACAGGCAAAGCAAGGCTAGGCTGCAGGACATTTTTTCGCTTTATAGTTTCTAGCACATTCGTCTTCAGACTAGGAGTAAGGCCATAAGACCGTATGGATTAGGCCCAAGCAAAAACCCCAGCTACTTGAGACACTAAGACTAAGCCTAAAATACGCAGATCTCTCCATAAGGATGGTTTTTATACTGTGCTTCCACAATCTGCTGGCAGTACAAAAAAATAAGCTGCAGATCTCCTTAGGCTGAGTCATGGTGCTTTGGTGCAGGGACCATGCATATCATGGGAATAGTTCACCATTTCTGCTCTGGTTCTCAGAGTATGACACCAAAACACCCACCTGATGATATCCTTTCAAGAGCAAAGGCAGCAATTTGCAGAATTCCGCTTCTTTGGGGAAGTGAGAAATTGCTGAGCTGACACCAAGTCCTGCAGTGTCCCTGTCACCTGCAGAGTCACCACATACTCGCCACGGTAGCGGGCATTGTGACAAAGGTGCTATGTCAGCTGGGTGTGGCAGCCAGGCGCCCCCTAGGGGATGGGGAGCCTGTCAGCCCCGGGCCTGTCACTGCCTGCTGTTCCTGCTGTCACCAGCCAGGCCTCTGAAAACTGGTCAAACCATGCCCAGACTTGGGGCCAATTTGGCCCAAAGTCTTGAAAAGACAAGTCGGGAAGAAAGATATGGGACAGAGGGAGAAAGCGAAGGGAGCAGGAGAAAGGGAAGGAAGAATAAAAAGTAGTGTTGGGCTGCAGGAGTGAGAGGGAGGAATTGCAGGAAAAGAGGCAGGAAGCAGGAGAGTGAGAGAAAAGGAAAGTAGAGACATGCAGCCAGACGAGGGGTTAGTGAGGGAGGATGGAACAGAAAACAGGATGAGAAGGAAATAAGGCAAGGCAAGGACAGGCAAGGACAGGCAAAGCAAGGCTAGGCTGCAGGACATTTTTTCGCTTTATAGTTTTTAGCACATTCGTCTTCAGACTAGGAGTAAGGCCATAAGACCGTATGGATTAGGCCCAAGCAAAAACCCCACCTACTTGACACACTAAGACTAAGCCTAAAATACGCAGATCTCTCCATAAGGATGGTTTTTATACTGTGCTTCCACAATCTGCTGGCAGTACAAAAAAATAAGCTGCAGATCTCCTTAGGCTGAGTCATGGTGCTTTGGTGCAGGGACCATGCATATCATGGGAATAGTTCACCATTTCTGCTCTGGTTTTCAGAGTATGACACCAAAACACCCACCTGATGATATCCTTTCAAGAGCAAAGGCAGCAATTTGCAGAATTCCGCTTCTTTGGGGAAGTGAGAAATTGCTGAGCTGCCACCAAGTCCTGCAGTGTCCCTGTCACCTGCAGAGTCACCACATACTCGCCACGGTAGCGGGCATTGTGACAAAGGTGCTATGTCAGCTGGGTGTGGCAGCCAGGCGCCCCCTAGGGGATGGGGAGCCTGTTAGCCCCGGGCCTGTCACTGCCTGCTGTCCCTGCGGTCACCAGCCAGGCCTCTAAAAATTGGTCAAACCATGCCCAGACTTGGGGCCAATTTGCCCCAAAGTCTTGAAAAGACAAGTCGTGAAGAAAGATATTGGATAGAGGGAGAAAGCGAAGGGAGCAGGAAAAAGGGAAGGAAGAATAAAAAGTAGTGTTGGGCTACAGGAGTGAGATGGAGGATATGCAGGAAAAGAGGCAGTAAGCAGGAGAGTGAGAGAAAAGGAAAGTAGAGACATGGAGCCAGACGAGGGGTTAGTGAGAGAGGATGGGACAGAAAACAGGATGAGAAGGAAATAAGGCAAGGCAAGGACAGGCAAGGACAGGCAAAGCAAGGCTAGGCTGCAGGACATTTTTTCGCTTTATAGTTTTTAGCACATTCGTCTTCAGACTAGGAGTAAGGCCATAAGACCGTATGGATTAGGCCCAAGCAAAAACCCCACCTACTTGACACACTAAGACTAAGCCTAAAATACGCAGATCTCTCCATAAGGATGGTTTTTATACTGTGCTTCCACAATCTGCTGGCAGTACAAAAAAATAAGCTGCAGATCTCCTTAGGCTGAGTCATGGTGCTTTGGTGCAGGGACCATGCATATCATGGGAATAGTTCACCATTTCTGCTCTGGTTTTCAGAGTATGACACCAAAACACCCACCTGATGATATCCTTTCAAGAGCAAAGGCAGCAATTTGCAGAATTCCGCTTCTTTGGGGAACTGAGAAATTGCTGAGCTGACACCAAGTCCTGCAGTGTCCCTGTCACCTGCAGAGTCACCACATACTCGCCACGGTAGCGGGCATTGTGACAAAGGTGCTATGTCAGCTGGGTGTGGCAGCCAGGCGCCCCCTAGGGGATGGGGAGCCTGTTAGCCCCGGGCCTGTCACTGCCTGCTGTCCCTGCGGTCACCAGCCAGGCCTCTGAAAATTGGTCAAACCATGCCCAGACTTGGGGCGAATTTGGCCCAAAGTCTTGAAAAGACAAGTCGGGAAGAAAGATGTGGGACAGAGGGAGAAAGCGAAGGGAGCAGGAGAAAGGGAAGGAAGAAAAAAAAGTAGTGTTGGGCTTCAGGAGTGAGAGGGAGGAATTGCAGGAAAAGAGGCAGGAAGCAGGAGAGTGAGAGAAAAGGAAAGTAGAGACATGCAGCCAGACGAGGGGTTAGTGAGGGAGGATGGAACAGAAAACAGGATGAGAAGGAAATAAGGCAAGGCAAGGACAGGCAAGGACAGGCAAAGCAAGGCTAGGCTGCAGGACATTTTTTCGCTTTATAGTTTCTAGCACATTCGTCTTCAGACTAGGAGTAAGGCCATAAGACCGTATGGATTAGGTCCAAGCAAAAACCCCAGCTACTTGAGACACTAAGACTAAGCCTAAAATACGCAGATCTCTCCATAAGGATGGTTTTTATACTGTGCTTCCACAATCTGCTGGCAGTACAAAAAAATAAGCTGCAGATCTCCTTAGGCTGAGTCATGGTGCTTTGGTGCAGGGACCATGCATATCATGGGAATAGTTCACCATTTCTGCTCTGGTTCTCAGAGTATGACACCAAAACACCCACCTGATGATATCCTTTCAAGAGCAAAGGCAGCAATTTGCAGAATTCCGCTTCTTTGGGGAACTGAGAAATTGCTGAGCTGCCACCAAGTCCTGCAGTGTCCCTGTCACCTGCAGAGTCACCACATACTCGCCACGGTAGCGGGCATTGTGACAAAGGTTCTATGTCAGCTGGGTGTGGCAGCCAGGCGCCCCCTAGGGGATGGGGAGCCTGTCAGCCCCGGGCCTGTCACTGCCTGCTGTTCCTGCTGTCACCAGCCAGGCCTCTGAAAACTGGTCAAACCATGCCCAGACTTGGGGCCAATTTGGCCCAAAGTCTTGAAAAGACAAGTCGGGAAGAAAGATATGGGACAGAGGGAGAAAGCGAAGGGAGCAGGAGAAAGGGAAGGAAGAATAAAAAGTAGTGTTGGGCTGCAGGAGTGAGATGGAGGAATTGCCATTAAAGAGGCAGGAAGCAGGAGAGTGAGAGAAAAGGAAAGTAGAGACATGCAGCCAGACGAGGGGTTGGTGAGAGAGGATGGGACAGAGAACAGGATGAGAAGGAAATAAGGCAAGGCAAGGACAGGCAAGGACAGGCAAAGCAAGGCTAGGCTGCAGGACATTTTTTCGCTTTATAGTTTCTAGCACATTCGTCTTCAGACTAGGAGTAAGGCCATAAGACCGTATGGATTAGGCCCAAGCAAAAACCCCAGCTACTTGAGACACTAAGACTAAGCCTAAAATACGCAGATCTCTCCATAAGGATGGTTTTTATACTGTGCTTCCACAATCTGCTGGCAGTACAAAAAAATAAGCTGCAGATCTCCTTAGGCTGAGTCATGGTGCTTTGGTGCAGGGACCATGCATATCATGGGAATAGTTCACCATTTCTGCTCTGGTTCTCAGAGTATGACACCAAAACACCCACCTGATGATATCCTTTCAAGAGCAAAGGCAGCAATTTGCAGATTTCCGCTTCTTTGGGGAAGTGAGAAATTGCTGAGCTGACACCAAGTCCTGCAGTGTCCCTGTCACCTGCAGAGTCACCACATACTCGCCACGGTAGCGGGCATTGTGACAAAGGTTCTATGTCAGCTGGGTGTGGCAGCCAGGCGCCCCCTAGGGGATGGGGAGCCTGTCAGCCCCGGGCCTGTCACTGCCTGCTGTTCCTGCTGTCACCAGCCAGGCCTCTGAAAACTGGTCAAACCATGCCCAGACTTGGGGCCAATTTGGCCCAAAGTCTTGAAAAGACAAGTCGGGAAGAAAGATATGGGACAGAGGGAGAAAGCGAAGGGAGCAGGAGAAAGGGAAGGAAGAATAAAAAGTAGTGTTGGGCTGCAGGAGTGAGAGGGAGGAATTGCAGGAAAAGAGGCAGGAAGCAGGAGAGTGAGAGAAAAGGAAAGTAGAGACATGCAGCCAGACGAGGGGTTAGTGAGGGAGGATGGAACAGAAAACAGGATGAGAAGGAAATAAGGCAAGGCAAGGACAGGCAAGGACAGGCAAAGCAAGGCTAGGCTGCAGGACATTTTTTCGCTTTATAGTTTTTAGCACATTCGTCTTCAGACTAGGAGTAAGGCCATAAGACCGTATGGATTAGGCCCAAGCAAAAACCCCACCTACTTGACACACTAAGACTAAGCCTAAAATACGCAGATCTCTCCATAAGGATGGTTTTTATACTGTGCTTCCACAATCTGCTGGCAGTACAAAAAAATAAGCTGCAGATCTCCTTAGGCTGAGTCATGGTGCTTTGGTGCAGGGACCATGCATATCATGGGAATAGTTCACCATTTCTGCTCTGGTTTTCAGAGTATGACACCAAAACACCCACCTGATGATATCCTTTCAAGAGCAAAGGCAGCAATTTGCAGAATTCCGCTTCTTTGGGGAACTGAGAAATTGCTGAGCTGCCACCAAGTCCTGCAGTGTCCCTGTCACCTGCAGAGTCACCACATACTCGCCACGGTAGCGGGCATTGTGACAAAGGTGCTATGTCAGCTGGGTGTGGCAGCCAGGCGCCCCCTAGGGGATGGGGAGCCTGTTAGCCCCGGGCCTGTCACTGCCTGCTGTCCCTGCGGTCACCAGCCAGGCCTCTAAAAATTGGTCAAACCATGCCCAGACTTGGGGCCAATTTGCCCCAAAGTCTTGAAAAGACAAGTCGTGAAGAAAGATATTGGATAGAGGGAGAAAGCGAAGGGAGCAGGAAAAAGGGAAGGAAGAATAAAAAGTAGTGTTGGGCTACAGGAGTGAGATGGAGGATATGCAGGAAAAGAGGCAGTAAGCAGGAGAGTGAGAGAAAAGGAAAGTAGAGACATGGAGCCAGACGAGGGGTTAGTGAGAGAGGATGGGACAGAAAACAGGATGAGAAGGAAATAAGGCAAGGCAAGGACAGGCAAGGACAGGCAAAGCAAGGCTAGGCTGCAGGACATTTTTTCGCTTTATAGTTTTTAGCACATTCGTCTTCAGACTAGGAGTAAGGCCATAAGACCGTATGGATTAGGCCCAAGCAAAAACCCCACCTACTTGACACACTAAGACTAAGCCTAAAATACGCAGATCTCTCCATAAGGATGGTTTTTATACTGTGCTTCCACAATCTGCTGGCAGTACAAAAAAATAAGCTGCAGATCTCCTTAGGCTGAGTCATGGTGCTTTGGTGCAGGGACCATGCATATCATGGGAATAGTTCACCATTTCTGCTCTGGTTCTCAGAGTATGACACCAAAACACCCACCTGATGATATCCTTTCAAGAGCAAAGGCAGCAATTTGCAGAATTCCGCTTCTTTGGGGAACTGAGAAATTGCTGAGCTGACACCAAGTCCTGCAGTGTCCCTGTCACCTGCAGAGTCACCACATACTCGCCACGGTAGCGGGCATTGTGACAAAGGTTCTATGTCAGCTGGGTGTGGCAGCCAGGCGCCCCCTAGGGGATGGGGACCCTGCCAGCCCCGGGCCTGTCACTGCCTGCTGCCCCTGCTGTCACCAGCCAGGCCTCTGAAAATTGGTCAAACCATGCCCAGACTTGGGGCCAATATGCCCCAAAGTCTTGAAAAGACAAGTCGGGAAGAAAGATATGGGACAGAGGGAGAAAGCGAAGGGAGCAGGAGAAAGGGAAGGAAGAATAAAAAGTAGTGTTGGGCTTCAGGAGTGAGATGGAGGAATTGCAGGAAAAGAGGCAGGAAGCAGGAGACTGAGAGAAAAGGAAAGACGAGACATGCAGCCAGACGAGGGGTTAGTGAGAGAGGATGGGACAGAGAAAAGGATGAGAAGGAAATAAGGCAAGGCAAGGACAGGCAAGGACAGGCAAAGCAAGGCTAGGCTGCAGGACATTTTTTCGCTTTATAGTTTCTAGCACATTCGTCTTCAGACTAGGAGTAAGGCCATAAGACCGTATGGATTAGGCCCAAGCAAATACCCTAGCTACTTGAGACACTAAGACTAAGCCTAAAATACGCTGATTTCTCCATAAGGATGGTTTTTCTACTGTGCTTCCACAATCTGCTGGCAGTACAAAAAAATAAGCTGCAGATCTCCTTAGGCTGAGTCATGGTGCTTTGGTACAGGGACCATGCATATCATGGGAATATTTCACCATTTCTGCTCTGGTTTTCAGAGTATGACACCAAAACACTCACCTGATGATATCCTTTCAAGAGCAAAGGCAGCAATTTGCAGAATTCCGCTTCTTTGGGGAAGTGAGAAATTGCTGAGCTGCCACCAAGTCCTGCAGTGTCCCTGTCACCTGCAGAGTCACCACATACTCGCCACGGTAGCGGGCATTGTGACAAAGGTTCTATGTCAGCTGGGTGTGGCAGCCAGGCGCCCCCTAGGGGATGGGGAGCCTGTCAGCCCCGGGCCTGTCACTGCCTGCTGTCCCTGCTGTCACCAGCCAGGCCTCTGAAAATTGGTCAAACCATGCCCAGACTTGGGGCCAATTTTGCCGAAAGTCTTGAAAAGACAAGTCGGGAAGAAAGATATGGGACAGAGGGAGAAAGCGAAGGGAGCAGGAGAAAGGGAAGGAAGAATAAAAAGTAGTGTTGGGCTGCAGGAGTGAGATGGAGGAATTGCCATTAAAGAGGCAGGAAGCAGGAGAGTGAGAGAAAAGGAAAGTAGAGACATGCAGCCAGACGAGGGGTTGGTGAGAGAGGATGGGACAGAGAACAGGATGAGAAGGAAATAAGGCAAGGCAAGGACAGGCAAGGACAGGCAAAGCAAGGCTAGGCTGCAGGACATTTTTTCGCTTTATAGTTTCTAGCACATTCGTCTTCAGACTAGGAGTAAGGCCATAAGACCGTATGGATTAGGCCCAAGCAAAAACCCCAGCTACTTGAGACACTTAGACTAAGCCTAAAATACGCAGATCTCTCCATAAGGATGGTTTTTATACTGTGCTTCCACAATCTGCTGGCAGTACAAAAAAATAAGCTGCAGATCTCCTTAGGCTGAGTCATGGTGCTTTGGTGCAGGGACCATGCATATCATGGGAATAGTTCACCATTTCTGCTCTGGTTCTCAGAGTATGACACCAAAACACCCACCTGATGATATCCTTTCAAGAGCAAAGGCAGCAATTTGCAGAATTCTGCTTCTTTGGGGAAGTGAGAAATTGCTGAGCTGACACCAAGTCCTGCAGTGTCCCTGTCACCTGCAGAGTCACCACATACTCGCCACGGTAGCGGGCATTGTGACAAAGGTGCTATGTCAGCTGGGTGTGGCAGCCAGGCGCCCCCTAGGGGATGGGGAGCCTGTTAGCCCCGGGCCTGTCACTGCCTGCTGTCCCTGCGGTCACCAGCCAGGCCTCTAAAAATTGGTGAAACCATGCCCAGACTTGGGGCCAATTTGGCCCAAAGTCTTGAAAAGACAAGTCGGGAAGAAAGATATTGGATAGAGGGAGAAAGCGAAGGGAGCAGGAAAAAGGGAAGGAAGAATAAAAAGTAGTGTTGGGCTACAGGAGTGAGATGGAAGATATGCAGGAAAAGAGGCAGTAAGCAGGAGAGTGAGAGAAAAGGAAAGTAGAGACATGCAGCCAGACGAGGGGTTAGTGAGAGAGGATGGGACAGAAAACAGGATGAGAAGGAAATAAGGCAAGGCAAGGACAGGCAAGGACAGGCAAAGCAAGGCTAGGCTGCAGGACATTTTTTCGCTTTATAGTTTCTAGCACATTCGTCTTCAGACTAGGAGTAAGGCCATAAGACCGTATGGATTAGGCCCAAGCAAAAACCCCACCTACTTGACACAATAAGACTAAGCCTAAAATACGCAGATCTCTCCATAAGGATGGTTTTTATACTGTGCTTCCACAATCTGCTGGCAGTACAAAAAAATAAGCTGCAGATCTCCTTAGGCTGAGTCATGGTGCTTTGGTGCAGGGACCATGCATATCATGGGAATAGTTCACCATTTCTGCTCTGGTTTTCAGAGTATGACACCAAAACACCCACCTGATGATATCCTTTCAAGAGCAAAGGCAGCAATTTGCAGAATTCCGCTTCTTTGGGGAACTGAGAAATTGCTGAGCTGCCACCAAGTCCTGCAGTGTCCCTGTCACCTGCAGAGTCACCACATACTCGCCACGGTAGCGGGCATTGTGACAAAGGTGCTATGTCAGCTGGGTGTGGCAGCCAGGCGCCCCCTAGGGGATGGGGAGCCTGTTAGCCCCGGGCCTGTCACTGCCTGCTGTCCCTGCGGTCACCAGCCAGGCCTCTGAAAATTGGTCAAACCATGCCCAGACTTGGGGCGAATTTGGCCCAAAGTCTTGAAAAGACAATTCGGGAAGAGAGATGTGGGACAGAGGGAGAAAGCGAAGGGAGCAGGAGAAAGGGAAGGAAGAATAAAAAGTAGTGTTGGGCTGCAGGAGTGAGATGGAGGAATTGCCATTAAAGAGGCAGGAAGCAGGAGAGTGAGAGAAAAGGAAAGTAGAGACATGCAGCCAGACGAGGGGTTAGTGAGGGAGGATGGAACAGAAAACAGGATGAGAAGGAAATAAGGCAAGGCAAGGACAGGCAAGGACAGGCAAAGCAAGGCTAGGCTGCAGGACATTTTTTCGCTTTATAGTTTCTAGCACATTCGTCTTCAGACTAGGAGTAAGGCCATAAGACCGTATGGATTAGGCCCAAGCAAAAACCCCAGCTACTTGAGACACTAAGACTAAGCCTAAAATACGCAGATCTCTCCATAAGGATGGTTTTTATACTGTGCTTCCACAATCTGCTGGCAGTACAAAAAAATAAGCTGCAGATCTCCTTAGGCTGAGTCATGGTGCTTTGGTGCAGGGACCATGCATATCATGGGAATAGTTCACCATTTCTGCTCTGGTTCTCAGAGTATGACACCAAAACACCCACCTGATGATATCCTTTCAAGAGCAAAGGCAGCAATTTGCAGAATTCCGCTTCTTTGGGGAAGTGAGAAATTGCTGAGCTGACACCAAGTCCTGCAGTGTCCCTGTCACCTGCAGAGTCACCACATACTCGCCACGGTAGCGGGCATTGTGACAAAGGTTCTATGTCAGCTGGGTGTGGCAGCCAGGCGCCCCCTAGGGGATGGGGAGCCTGTCAGCCCCGGGCCTGTCACTGCCTGCTGTTCCTGCTGTCACCAGCCAGGCCTCTGAAAACTGGTCAAACCATGCCCAGACTTGGGGCCAATTTGGCCCAAAGTCTTGAAAAGACAAGTCGGGAAGAAAGATATGGGACAGAGGGAGAAAGCGAAGGGAGCAGGAGAAAGGGAAGGAAGAATAAAAAGTAGTGTTGGGCTGCAGGAGTGAGATGGAGGAATTGCCATTAAAGAGGCAGGAAGCAGGAGAGTGAGAGAAAAGGAAAGTAGAGACATGCAGCCAGACGAGGGGTTGGTGAGAGAGGATGGGACAGAGAACAGGATGAGAAGGAAATAAGGCAAGGCAAGGACAGGCAAGGACAGGCAAAGCAAGGCTAGGCTGCAGGACATTTTTTCGCTTTATAGTTTCTAGCACATTCGTCTTCAGACTAGGAGTAAGGCCATAAGACCGTATGGATTAGGCCCAAGCAAAAACCCCAGCTACTTGAGACACTAAGACTAAGCCTAAAATACGCTTATTTCTCCATAAGGATGGTTTTTCTACTGTGCTTCCACAATCTGCTGGCAGTACAAAAAAATAAGCTGCAGATCTCCTTAGGCTGAGTCATGGTGCTTTGGTACAGGGACCATGCATATCATGGGAATATTTCACCATTTCTGCTCTGGTTTTCAGAGTATGACACCAAAACACTCACCTGATGATATCCTTTCCAGAGCAAAGGCAGCAATTTGCAGAATTCCGCTTCTTTGGGGAAGTGAGAAATTGCTGAGCTGCCACCAAGTCCTGCAGTGTCCCTGTCACCTGCAGAGTCACCACATACTCGCCACGGTAGCGGGCATTGTGACAAAGGTTCTATGTCAGCTGGGTGTGGCAGCCAGGCGCCCCCTAGGGGATGGGGACCCTGTCAGCCCCGGGCCTGTCACTGCCTGCTGTCCCTGCTGTCACCAGCCAGGCCTCTGAAAATTGGTCAAACCATGCCCAGACTTGGGGCCAATTTTGCCGAAAGTCTTGAAAAGACAAGTCGGGAAGAAAGATATGGGACAGAGGGAGAAAGCGAAGGGAGCAGGAGAAAGGGAAGGAAGAATAAAAAGTAGTGTTGGGCTGCAGGAGTGAGAGGGAGGAATTGCAGGAAAAGAGGCAGGAAGCAGGAGAGTGAGAGAAAAGGAAAGTAGAGACATGCAGCCAGACGAGGGGTTAGTGAGGGAGGATGGAACAGAAAACAGGATGAGAAGGAAATAAGGCAAGGCAAGGACAGGCAAGGACAGGCAAAGCAAGGCTAGGCTGCAGGACATTTTTTCGCTTTATAGTTTTTAGCACATTCGTCTTCAGACTAGGAGTAAGGCCATAAGACCGTATGGATTAGGCCCAAGCAAAAACCCCACCTACTTGACACACTAAGACTAAGCCTAAAATACGCAGATCTCTCCATAAGGATGGTTTTTATACTGTGCTTCCACAATCTGCTGGCAGTACAAAAAAATAAGCTGCAGATCTCCTTAGGCTGAGTCATGGTGCTTTGGTGCAGGGACCATGCATATCATGGGAATAGTTCACCATTTCTGCTCTGGTTTTCAGAGTATGACACCAAAACACCCACCTGATGATATCCTTTCAAGAGCAAAGGCAGCAATTTGCAGAATTCCGCTTCTTTGGGGAACTGAGAAATTGCTGAGCTGCCACCAAGTCCTGCAGTGTCCCTGTCACCTGCAGAGTCACCACATACTCGCCACGGTAGCGGGCATTGTGACAAAGGTGCTATGTCAGCTGGGTGTGGCAGCCAGGCGCCCCCTAGGGGATGGGGAGCCTGTTAGCCCCGGGCCTGTCACTGCCTGCTGTCCCTGCGGTCACCAGCCAGGCCTCTAAAAATTGGTCAAACCATGCCCAGACTTGGGGCCAATTTGGCCCAAAGTCTTGAAAAGACAAGTCGGGAAGAAAGATATGGGACAGAGGGAGAAAGCGAAGGGAGCAGGAAAAAGGGAAGGAAGAATAAAAAGTAGTGTTGGGCTACAGGAGTGAGATGGAAGATATGCAGGAAAAGAGGCAGTAAGCAGGAGAGTGAGAGAAAAGGAAAGTAGAGACATGCAGCTAGACGAGGGGTTAGTGAGAGAGGATGGGACAGAAAACAGGATGAGAAGGAAATAAGGCAAGGCAAGGACAGGCAAGGACAGGCAAAGCAAGGCTAGGCTGCAGGACATTTTTTCGCTTTATAGTTTTTAGCACATTCGTCTTCAGACTAGGAGTAAGGCCATAAGACCGTATGGATTAGGCCCAAGCAAAAACCCCACCTACTTGACACACTAAGACTAAGCCTAAAATACGCAGATCTCTCCATAAGGATGGTTTTTATACTGTGCTTCCACAATCTGCTGGCAGTACAAAAAAATAAGCTGCAGATCTCCTTAGGCTGAGTCATGGTGCTTTGGTGCAGGGACCATGCATATCATGGGAATAGTTCACCATTTCTGCTCTGGTTTTCAGAGTATGACACCAAAACACCCACCTGATGATATCCTTTCAAGAGCAAAGGCAGCAATTTGCAGAATTCCGCTTCTTTGGGGAAGTGAGAAATTGCTGAGCTGCCACCAAGTCCTGCAGTGTCCCTGTCACCTGCAGAGTCACCACATACTCGCCACGGTAGCGGGCATTGTGACAAAGGTGCTATGTCAGCTGGGTGTGGCAGCCAGGCGCCCCCTAGGGGATGGGGAGCCTGTTAGCCCCGGGCCTGTCACTGCCTGCTGTCCCTGCGGTCACCAGCCAGGCCTCTGAAAATTGGTCAAACCATGCCAGGACTTGGGGCGAATTTGGCCCAAAGTCTTGAAAAGACAATTCGGGAAGAAAGATGTGGGACAGAGGGAGAAAGCGAAGGGAGCAGGAGAAAGGGAAGGAAGAAAAAAAAGTAGTGTTGGGCTTCAGGAGTGAGAGGGAGGAATTGCAGGAAAAGAGGCAGGAAGCAGGAGAGTGAGAGAAAAGGAAAGTAGAGACATGCAGCCAGACGAGGGGTTAGTGAGGGAGGATGGAACAGAAAACAGGGTGAGAAGGAAATAAGGCAAGGCAAGGACAGGCAAGGACAGGCAAAGCAAGGCTAGGCTGCAGGACATTTTTTCGCTTTATAGTTTCTAGCACATTCGTCTTCAGACTAGGAGTAAGGCCATAAGACCGTATGGATTAGGCCCAAGCAAAAACCCCAGCTACTTGAGACACTAAGACTAAGCCTAAAATACGCAGATCTCTCCATAAGGATGGTTTTTATACTGTGCTTCCACAATCTGCTGGCAGTACAAAAAAATAAGCTGCAGATCTCCTTAGGCTGAGTCATGGTGCTTTGGTGCAGGGACCATGCATATCATGGGAATAGTTCACCATTTCTGCTCTGGTTCTCAGAGTATGACACCAAAACACCCACCTGATGATATCCTTTCAAGAGCAAAGGCAGCAATTTGCAGAATTCCGCTTCTTTGGGGAAGTGAGAAATTGCTGAGCTGACACCAAGTCCTGCAGTGTCCCTGTCACCTGCAGAGTCACCACATACTCGCCACGGTAGCGGGCATTGTGACAAAGGTTCTATGTCACCTGGGTGTGGCAGCCAGGCGCCCGCTAGGGGATGGGGAGCCTGTCAGCCCCGGGCCTGTCACTGCCTGCTGTCCCTGCTGTCACCAGCCAGGCCTCTGAAAATTGGTCAAACCATGCCCAGACTTGGGGCCAATTTGCCCCAAAGTCTTGAAAAGACAAGTCGGGAAGAAACATATGGGACAGAGGGAGAAAGCGAAGGGAGCAGGAGAAAGGGAAGGAAGAATAAAAAGTAGTGTTGGGCTGCAGGAGTGAGAGGGAGGAATTGCAGGAAAAGAGGCAGGAAGCAGGAGAGTGAGAGAAAAGGAAAGTAGAGACATGCAGCCAGACGAGGGGTTAGTGAGGGAGGATGGAACAGAAAACAGGATGAGAAGGAAATAAGGCAAGGCAAGGACAGGCAAGGACAGGCAAAGCAAGGCTAGGCTGCAGGACATTTTTTCGCTTTATAGTTTTTAGCACATTCGTCTTCAGACTAGGAGTAAGGCCATAAGACCGTATGGATTAGGCCCAAGCAAAAACCCCACCTACTTGACACACTAAGACTAAGCCTAAAATACGCAGATCTCTCCATAAGGATGGTTTTTATACTGTGCTTCCACAATCTGCTGGCAGTACAAAAAAATAAGCTGCAGATCTCCTTAGGCTGAGTCATGGTGCTTTGGTGCAGGGACCATGCATATCATGGGAATAGTTCACCATTTCTGCTCTGGTTTTCAGAGTATGACACCAAAACACCCACCTGATGATATCCTTTCAAGAGCAAAGGCAGCAATTTGCAGAATTCCGCTTCTTTGGGGAACTGAGAAATTGCTGAGCTGCCACCAAGTCCTGCAGTGTCCCTGTCACCTGCAGAGTCACCACATACTCGCCACGGTAGCGGGCATTGTGACAAAGGTGCTATGTCAGCTGGGTGTGGCAGCCAGGCGCCCCCTAGGGGATGGGGAGCCTGTTAGCCCCGGGCCTGTCACTGCCTGCTGTCCCTGCGGTCACCAGCCAGGCCTCTAAAAATTGGTCAAACCATGCCCAGACTTGGGGCCAATTTGCCCCAAAGTCTTGAAAAGACAAGTCGTGAAGAAAGATATTGGATAGAGGGAGAAAGCGAAGGGAGCAGGAAAAAGGGAAGGAAGAATAAAAAGTAGTGTTGGGCTACAGGAGTGAGATGGAGGATATGCAGGAAAAGAGGCAGTAAGCAGGAGAGTGAGAGAAAAGGAAAGTAGAGACATGGAGCCAGACGAGGGGTTAGTGAGAGAGGATGGGACAGAAAACAGGATGAGAAGGAAATAAGGCAAGGCAAGGACAGGCAAGGACAGGCAAAGCAAGGCTAGGCTGCAGGACATTTTTTCGCTTTATAGTTTTTAGCACATTCGTCTTCAGACTAGGAGTAAGGCCATAAGACCGTATGGATTAGGCCCAAGCAAAAACCCCACCTACTTGACACACTAAGACTAAGCCCAAAATACGCAGATCTCTCCATAAGGATGGTTTTTATACTGTGCTTCCACAATCTGCTGGCAGTACAAAAAAATAAACTGCAGATCTCCTTAGGCTGAGACATGGTGCTTTGGTGCAGGGACCATGCATATCATGGGAATAGTTCACCATTTCTGCTCTGGTTTTCAGAGTATGACACCAAAACACCCACCTGATGATATCCTTTCAAGAGCAAAGGCAGCAATTTGCAGAATTCCGCTTCTTTGGGGAAGTGAGAAATTGCTGAGCTGACACCAAGTCCTGCAGTGTCCCTGTCACCTGCAGAGTCACCACATACTCGCCACGGTAGCGGGCATTGTGACAAAGGTTCTATGTCAGCTGGGTGTGGCAGCCAGGCGCCCCCTAGGGGATGGGGAGCCTGTCAGCCCCGGGCCTGTCACTGCCTGCTGTCCCTGCTGTCACCAGCCAGGCCTCTGAAAATTGGTCAAACCATGCCCAGACTTGGGGCGAATTTGGCCCAAAGTCTTGAAAAGACAAGTCGGGAAGAAAGATGTGGGACAGAGGGAGAAAGCGAAGGGAGCAGGAGAAAGGGAAGGAAGAAAAAAAAGTAGTGTTGGGCTGCAGGAGTGAGATGGAGGAATTGCCATTAAAGAGGCAGGAAGCAGGAGAGTGAGAGTAAAGGAAAGTAGAGACATGCAGCCAGACGAGGGGTTGGTGAGAGAGGATGGGACAGAGAACAGGATGAGAAGGAAATAAGGCAAGGCAAGGACAGGCAAGGACAGGCAAAGCAAGGCTAGGCTGCAGGACATTTTTTCGCTTTATAGTTTCTAGCACATTCGTCTTCAGACTAGGAGTAAGGCCATAAGACCGTATGGATTAGGCCCAAGGAAAAACCCCAGCTACTTGAGACACTAAGACTAAGCCTAAAATACGCTGATTTCTCCATAAGGATGGTTTTTCTACTGTGCTTCCACAATCTGCTGGCAGTACAAAAAAATAAGCTGCAGATCTCCTTAGGCTGAGTCATGGTGCTTTGGTACAGGGACCATGCATATCATGGGAATATTTCACCATTTCTGCTCTGGTTTTCAGAGTATGACACCAAAACACTCACCTGATGATATCCTTTCCAGAGCAAAGGCAGCAATTTGCAGAATTCCGCTTCTTTGGGGAAGTGAGAAATTGCTGAGCTGCCACCAAGTCCTGCAGTGTCCCTGTCACCTGCAGAGTCACCACATACTCGCCACGGTAGCGGGCATTGTGACAAAGGTTCTATGTCAGCTGGGTGTGGCAGCCAGGCGCCCCCTAGGGGATGGGGACCCTGCCAGCCCCGGGCCTGTCACTGCCTGCTGCCCCTGCTGTCACCAGCCAGGCCTCTGAAAATTGGTCAAACCATGCCCAGACTTGGGGCCAATATGCCCCAAAGTCTTGAAAAGACAAGTCGGGAAGAAAGATATGGGACAGAGGGAGAAAGCGAAGGGAGCAGGAGAAAGGGAAGGAAGAATAAAAAGTAGTGTTGGGCTTCAGGAGTGAGATGGAGGAATTGCAGGAAAAGAGGCAGGAAGCAGGAGACTGAGAGAAAAGGAAAGACGAGACATGCAGCCAGACGAGGGGTTAGTGAGAGAGG
Source organism: Columba livia (assembly GCF_036013475.1). Taxonomy (NCBI): domain Eukaryota; kingdom Metazoa; phylum Chordata; class Aves; order Columbiformes; family Columbidae; genus Columba; species Columba livia. The sequence continues at coordinate 426,029 of NW_027043009.1, read as the reverse complement.
ATGGGACAGAGAACAGGATGAGAAGGAAATAAGGCAAGGCAAGGACAGGCAAGGACAGGCAAAGCAAGGCTAGGCTGCAGGACATTTTTTCGCTTTATAGTTTCTAGCACATTCGTCTTCAGACTAGGAGTAAGGCCATAAGACCGTATGGATTAGGCCCAAGCAAATACCCTAGCTACTTGAGACACTAAGACTAAGCCTAAAATACGCTGATTTCTCCATAAGGATGGTTTTTCTACTGTGCTTCCACAATCTGCTGGCAGTACAAAAAAATAAGCTGCAGATCTCCTTAGGCTGAGTCATGGTGCTTTGGTACAGGGACCATGCATATCATGGGAATAGTTCACCATTTCTGCTCTGGTTTTCAGAGTATGACACCAAAACACCCACCTGATGATATTCTTTCAAGAGCAAAGGCAGCAATTTGCAGAATTCCGCTTCTTTGGGGAACTGAGAAATTGCTGAGCTGCCACCAAGTCCTGCAGTGTCCCTGTCACCTGCAGAGTCACCACATACTCGCCACGGTAGCGGGCATTGTGACAAAGGTGCTATGTCAGCTGGGTGTGGCAGCCAGGCGCCCCCTAGGGGATGGGGAGCCTGTTAGCCCCGGGCCTGTCACTGCCTGCTGTCCCTGCGGTCACCAGCCAGGCCTCTAAAAATTGGTCAAACCATGCCCAGTCTTGGGGCCAATTTGCCCCAAAGTCTTGAAAAGACAAGTCGTGAAGAAAGATATTGGATAGAGGGAGAAAGCGAAGGGAGCAGGAAAAAGGGAAGGAAGAATAAAAAGTAGTGTTGGGCTACAGGAGTGAGATGGAGGATATGCAGGAAAAGAGGCAGTAAGCAGGAGAGTGAGAGAAAAGGAAAGTAGAGACATGGAGCCAGACGAGGGGTTAGTGAGAGAGGATGGGACAGAAAACAGGATGAGAAGGAAATAAGGCAAGGCAAGGACAGGCAAGGACAGGCAAAGCAAGGCTAGGCTGCAGGACATTTTTTCGCTTTATAGTTTCTAGCACATTCGTCTTCAGACTAGGAGTAAGGCCATAAGACCGTATGGATTAGGCCCAAGCAAAAACCCCACCTACTTGACACACTAAGACTAAGCCTAAAATACGCAGATCTCTCCATAAGGATGGTTTTTATACTGTGCTTCCACAATCTGCTGGCAGTACAAAAAAATAAGCTGCAGATCTCCTTAGGCTGAGTCATGGTGCTTTGGTGCAGGGACCATGCATATCATGGGAATAGTTCACCATTTCTGCTCTGGTTTTCAGAGTATGACACCAAAACACCCACCTGATGATATCCTTTCAAGAGCAAAGGCAGCAATTTGCAGAATTCCGCTTCTTTGGGGAAGTGAGAAATTGCTGAGCTGACACCAAGTCCTGCAGTGTTCCTGTCACCTGCAGAGTCACCACATACTCGCCACGGTAGCGGGCATTGTGACAAAGGTTCTATGTCAGCTGGGTGTGGCAGCCAGGCGCCCCCTAGGGGATGGGGAGCCTGTCAGCCCCGGGCCTGTCACTGCCTGCTGTCCCTGCTGTCACCAGCCAGGCCTCTGAAAATTGGTCAAACCATGCCCAGACTTGGGGCGAATTTGGCCCAAAGTCTTGAAAAGACAAGTCGGGAAGAAAGATGTGGGACAGAGGGAGAAAGCGAAGGGAGCAGGAGAAAGGGAAGGAAGAAAAAAAAGTAGTGTTGGGCTTCAGGAGTGAGAGGGAGGAATTGCAGGAAAAGAGGCAGGAAGCAGGAGAGTGAGAGAAAAGGAAAGTAGAGACATGCAGCCAGACGAGGGGTTAGTGAGGGAGGATGGAACAGAAAACAGGATGAGAAGGAAATAAGGCAAGGCAAGGACAGGCAAGGACAGGCAAAGCAAGGCTAGGCTGCAGGACATTTTTTCGCTTTATAGTTTCTAGCACATTCGTCTTCAGACTAGGAGTAAGGCCATAAGACCGTATGGATTAGGCCCAAGCAAAAACCCCAGCTACTTGAGACACTAAGACTAAGCCTAAAATACGCAGATCTCTCCATAAGGATGGTTTTTATACTGTGCTTCCACAATCTGCTGGCAGTACAAAAAAATAAGCTGCAGATCTCCTTAGGCTGAGTCATGGTGCTTTGGTGCAGGGACCATGCATATCATGGGAATAGTTCACCATTTCTGCTCTGGTTCTCAGAGTATGACACCAAAACACCCACCTGATGATATCCTTTCAAGAGCAAAGGCAGCAATTTGCAGAATTCCGCTTCTTTGGGGAAGTGAGAAATTGCTGAGCTGACACCAAGTCCTGCAGTGTCCCTGTCACCTGCAGAGTCACCACATACTTGCCACGGTAGCGGGCATTGTGACAAAGGTTCTATGTCAGCTGGGTGTGGCAGCCAGGCGCCCCCTAGGGGATGGGGAGCCTGTCAGCCCCGGGCCTGTCACTGCCTGCTGTCCCTGCTGTCACCAGCCAGGCCTCTGAAAACTGGTCAAACCATGCCCAGACTTGGGGCCAATTTGGCCCAAAGTCTTGAAAAGACAAGTCGGGAAGAAAGATATGGGACAGAGGGAGAAAGCGAAGGGAGCAGGAGAAAGGGAAGGAAGAATAAAAAGTAGTGTTGGGCTGCAGGAGTGAGAGGGAGGAATTGCAGGAAAAGAGGCAGGAAGCAGGAGAGTGAGAGAAAAGGAAAGTAGAGACATGCAGCCAGACGAGGGGTTAGTGAGGGAGGATGGAACAGAAAACAGGATGAGAAGGAAATAAGGCAAGGCAAGGACAGGCAAGGACAGGCAAAGCAAGGCTAGGCTGCAGGACATTTTTTCGCTTTATAGTTTTTAGCACATTCGTCTTCAGACTAGGAGTAAGGCCATAAGACCGTATGGATTAGGCCCAAGCAAAAACCCCACCTACTTGACACACTAAGACTAAGCCTAAAATACGCAGATCTCTCCATAAGGATGGTTTTTATACTGTGCTTCCACAATCTGCTGGCAGTACAAAAAAATAAGCTGCAGATCTCCTTAGGCTGAGTCATGGTGCTTTGGTGCAGGGACCATGCATATCATGGGAATAGTTCACCATTTCTGCTCTGGTTTTCAGAGTATGACACCAAAACACCCACCTGATGATATCCTTTCAAGAGCAAAGGCAGCAATTTGCAGAATTCCGCTTCTTTGGGGAACTGAGAAATTGCTGAGCTGCCACCAAGTCCTGCAGTGTCCCTGTCACCTGCAGAGTCACCACATACTCGCCACGGTAGCGGGCATTGTGACAAAGGTGCTATGTCAGCTGGGTGTGGCAGCCAGGCGCCCCCTAGGGGATGGGGAGCCTGTTAGCCCCGGGCCTGTCACTGCCTGCTGTCCCTGCGGTCACCAGCCAGGCCTCTAAAAATTGGTCAAACCATGCCCAGACTTGGGGCCAATTTGCCCCAAAGTCTTGAAAAGACAAGTCGTGAAGAAAGATATTGGATAGAGGGAGGAAGCGAAGGGAGCAGGAAAAAGGGAAGGAAGAATAAAAAGTAGTGTTGGGCTACAGGAGTGAGATGGAGGATATGCAGGAAAAGAGGCAGTAAGCAGGAGAGTGAGAGAAAAGGAAAGTAGAGACATGGAGCCAGACGAGGGGTTAGTGAGAGAGGATGGGACAGAAAACAGGATGAGAAGGAAATAAGGCAAGGCAAGGACAGGCAAGGACAGGCAAAGCAAGGCTAGGCTGCAGGACATTTTTTCGCTTTATAGTTTCTAGCACATTCGTCTTCAGACTAGGAGTAAGGCCATAAGACCGTATGGATTAGGCCCAAGCAAAAACCCCACCTACTTGACACACTAAGACTAAGCCTAAAATACGCAGATCTCTCCATAAGGATGGTTTTTATACTGTGCTTCCACAATCTGCTGGCAGTACAAAAAAATAAGCTGCAGATCTCCTTAGGCTGAGTCATGGTGCTTTGGTACAGGGACCATGCATATCATGGGAATAGTTCACGATTTCTGCTCTGGTTTTCAGAGTATGACACCAAAACACCCACCTGATGATATCCTTTCAAGAGCAAAGGCAGCAATTTGCAGAATTCCGCTTCTTTGGGGAAGTGAGAAATTGCTGAGCTGACACCAAGTCCTGCAGTGTCCCTGTCACCTGCAGAGTCACCACATACTCGCCACGGTAGCGGGCATTGTGACAAAGGTTCTATGTCAGCTGGGTGTGGCAGCCAGGCGCCCCCTAGGGGATGGGGAGCCTGTTAGCCCCGGGCCTGTCACTGCCTGCTGTCCCTGCGGTCACCAGCCAGGCCTCTAAAAATTGGTCAAACCATGCCCAGACTTGGGGCCAATTTGCCCCAAAGTCTTGAAAAGACAAGTCGGGAAGAAACATATGGGACAGAGGGAGAAAGCGAAGGGAGCAGGAGAAAGGGAAGGAAGAATAAAAAGTAGTGTTGGGCTGCAGGAGTGAGAGGGAGGAATTGCAGGAAAAGAGGCAGGAAGCAGGAGAGTGAGAGAAAAGGAAAGTAGAGACATGCAGCCAGACGAGGGGTTAGTGAGGGAGGATGGGACAGAGAACAGGATGAGAAGGAAATAAGGCAAGGCAAGGACAGGCAAGGACAGGCAAAGCAAGGCTAGGCTGCAGGACATTTTTTCGCTTTATAGTTTCTAGCACATTCGTCTTCAGACTAGGAGTAAGGCCATAAGACCGTATGGATTAGGCCCAAGCAAAAACCCCAGCTACTTGAGACACTAAGACTAAGCCTAAAATACGGAGATCTCTCCATAAGGATGGTTTTTATACTGTGCTTCCACAATCTGCTGGCAGTACAAAAAAATAAGCTGCAGATCTCCTTAGGCTGAGTCATGGTGCTTTGGTACAGGGACCATGCATATCATGGGAATAGTTCACCATTTCTGCTCTGGTTTTCAGAGTATGACACCAAAACACCCACCTGATGATATCCTTTCAAGAGCAAAGGCAGCAATTTGCAGAATTCCGCTTCTTTGGGGAAGTGAGAAATTGCTGAGCTGACACCAAGTCCTGCAGTGTCCCTGTCACCTGCAGAGTCACCACATACTCGCCACGGTAGCGGGCATTGTGACAAAGGTGCTATGTCAGCTGGGTGTGGCAGCCAGGCGCCCCCTAGGGGATGGGGAGCCTGTTAGCCCCGGGCCTGTCACTGCCTGCTGTCCCTGCGGTCACCAGCCAGGCCTCTAAAAATTGGTCAAACCATGCCCAGACTTGGGGCCAATTTGCCCCAAAGTCTTGAAAAGACAAGTCGTGAAGAAAGATATTGGATAGAGGGAGAAAGCGAAGGGAGCAGGAAAAAGGGAAGGAAGAATAAAAAGTAGTGTTGGGCTACAGGAGTGAGATGGAGGATATGCAGGAAAAGAGGCAGTAAGCAGGAGAGTGAGAGAAAAGGAAAGTAGAGACATGGAGCCAGACGAGGGGTTAGTGAGAGAGGATGGGACAGAAAACAGGATGAGAAGGAAATAAGGCAAGGCAAGGACAGGCAAGGACAGGCAAAGCAAGGCTAGGCTGCAGGACATTTTTTCGCTTTATAGTTTCTAGCACATTCGTCTTCAGACTAGGAGTAAGGCCATAAGACCGTATGGATTAGGCCCAAGCAAAAACCCCACCTACTTGACACACTAAGACTAAGCCTAAAATACGCAGATCTCTCCATAAGGATGGTTTTTATACTGTGCTTCCACAATCTGCTGGCAGTACAAAAAAATAAGCTGCAGATCTCCTTAGGCTGAGTCATGGTGCTTTGGTGCAGGGACCATGCATATCATGGGAATAGTTCACCATTTCTGCTCTGGTTCTCAGAGTATGACACCAAAACACCCACCTGATGATATCCTTTCAAGAGCAAAGGCAGCAATTTGCAGAATTCCGCTTCTTTGGGGAAGTGAGAAATTGCTGAGCTGACACCAAGTCCTGCAGTGTCCCTGTCACCTGCAGAGTCACCACATACTCGCCACGGTAGCGGGCATTGTGACAAAGGTTCTATGTCAGCTGGGTGTGGCAGCCAGGCGCCCCCTAGGGGATGGGGAGCCTGTCAGCCCCGGGCCTGTCACTGCCTGCTGTCCCTGCTGTCACCAGCCAGGCCTCTGAAAATTGGTCAAACCATGCCCAGACTTGGGGCGAATTTGCCCCAAAGTCTTGAAAAGACAAGTCGGGAAGAAAGATGTGGGACAGAGGGAGAAAGCGAAGGGAGCAGGAGAAAGGGAAGGAAGAAAAAAAAGTAGTGTTGGGCTTCAGGAGTGAGAGGGAGGAATTGCAGGAAAAGAGGCAGGAAGCAGGAGAGTGAGAGAAAAGGAAAGTAGAGACATGCAGCCAGACGAGGGGTTAGTGAGGGAGGATGGAACAGAGAACAGGATGAGAAGGAAATAAGGCAAGGCAAGGACAGGCAAGGACAGGCAAAGCAAGGCTAGGCTGCATGACATTTTTTCGCTTTATAGTTTCTAGCACATTCGTCTTCAGACTAGGAGTAAGGCCATAAGACCGTATGGATTAGGCCCAAGCAAAAACCCCAGCTACTTGAGACACTAAGACTAAGCCTAAAATACGCAGATCTCTCCATAAGGATGGTTTTTATACTGTGCTTCCACAATCTGCTGGCAGTACAAAAAAATAAGCTGCAGATCTCCTTAGGCTGAGTCATGGTGCTTTGGTGCAGGGACCATGCATATCATGGGAATAGTTCACCATTTCTGCTCTGGTTCTCAGAGTATGACACCAAAACACCCACCTGATGATATCCTTTCAAGAGCAAAGGCAGCAATTTGCAGAATTCCGCTTCTTTGGGGAAGTGAGAAATTGCTGAGCTGACACCAAGTCCTGCAGTGTCCCTGTCACCTGCAGAGTCACCACATACTCGCCACGGTAGCGGGCATTGTGACAAAGGTTCTATGTCAGCTGGGTGTGGCAGCCAGGCGCCCGCTAGGGGATGGGGAGCCTGTCAGCCCCGGGCCTGTCACTGCCTGCTGTCCCTGCTGTCACCAGCCAGGCCTCTGAAAATTGGTCAAACCATGCCCAGACTTGGGGCCAATTTGCCCCAAAGTCTTGAAAAGACAAGTCGGGAAGAAACATATGGGACAGAGGGAGAAAGCGAAGGGAGCAGGAGAAAGGGAAGGAAGAATAAAAAGTAGTGTTGGGCTGCAGGAGTGAGAGGGAGGAATTGCAGGAAAAGAGGCAGGAAGCAGGAGAGTGAGAGAAAAGGAAAGTAGAGACATGCAGCCAGACGAGGGGTTAGTGAGGGAGGATGGGACAGAGAACAGGATGAGAAGGAAATAAGGCAAGGCAAGGACAGGCAAGGACAGGCAAAGCAAGGCTAGGCTGCAGGACATTTTTTCGCTTTATAGTTTCTAGCACATTCGTCTTCAGACTAGGAGTAAGGCCATAAGACCGTATGGATTAGTCCCAAGCAAAAACCCCAGCTACTTGAGACACTAAGACTAAGCCTAAAATACGCAGATCTCTCCATAAGGATGGTTTTTATACTGTGCTTCCACAATCTGCTGGCAGTACAAAAAAATAAGCTGCAGATCTCCTTAGGCTGAGTCATGGTGCTTTGGTGCAGGGACCATGCATATCATGGGAATAGTTCACCATTTCTGCTCTGGTTCTCAGAGTATGACACCAAAACACCCACCTGATGATATCCTTTCAAGAGCAAAGGCAGCAATTTGCAGAATTCCGCTTCTTTGGGGAAGTGAGAAATTGCTGAGCTGACACCAAGTCCTGCAGTGTCCCTGTCACCTGCAGAGTCACCACATACTCGCCACGGTAGCGGGCATTGTGACAAAGGTTCTATGTCACCTGGGTGTGGCAGCCAGGCGCCCGCTAGGGGATGGGGAGCCTGTCAGCCCCGGGCCTGTCACTGCCTGCTGTCCCTGCTGTCACCAGCCAGGCCTCTGAAAATTGGTCAAACCATGCCCAGACTTGGGGCCAATTTGGCCCAAAGTCTTGAAAAGACAAGTCGGGAAGAAAGATATGGGACAGAGGGAGAAAGCGAAGGGAGCAGGAGAAAGGGAAGGAAGAAAAAAAAGTAGTGTTCGGCTTCAGGAGTGAGATGGAAAAATTGCCATTAAAGAGGCAGGAAGCAGGAGAGTGAGAGAAAAGGAAAGTAGAGACATGCAGCCAGACAAGGGGTTAGTGAGGGAGGATGGGACAGAGAACAGGATGAGAAGGAAATAAGGCAAGGCAAGGACAGGCAAGGACAGGCAAAGCAAGGCTAGGCTGCAGGACATTTTTTCGCTTTATAGTTTCTAGCACATTCGTCTTCAGACTAGGAGTAAGGCCATAAGACCGTATGGATTAGGCCCAAGCAAAAACCCCAGCTACTTGACACACTAATACTAAGCCTAAAATACGCAGATCTCTCCATAAGGATGGTTTTTATACTGTGCTTCCACAATCTGCTGGCAGTACAAAAAAATAAGCTGCAGATCTCCTTAGGCTGAGTCATGGTGCTTTGGTGCAGGGACCATGCATATCATGGGAATAGTTCACCATTTCTGCTCTGGTTTTCAGAGTATGACACCAAAACACCTACCTGATGATATCCTTTCAAGAGCAAAGGCAGCAATTTGCAGAATTCCGCTTCTTTGGGGAAGTGAGAAATTGCTGAGCTGACACCAAGTCCTGCAGTGTCCCTGTCACCTGCAGAGTCACCACATACTCGCCACGGTAGCGGGCATTGTGACAAAGGTGCTATGTCAGCTGGGTGTGGCAGCCAGGCGCCCCCTAGGGGATGGGGAGCCTGTCAGCCCCGGGCCTGTCACTGCCTGCTGTCCCTGCTGTCACCAGCCAGGCCTCTGAAAACTGGTCAAACCATGCCCAGACTTGGGGCCAATTTGGCCCAAAGTCTTGAAAAGACAAGTCGGGAAGAAAGATATGGGACAGAGGGAGAAAGCGAAGGGAGCAGGAGAAAGGGAAGGAAGAATAAAAAGTAGTGTTGGGCTGCAGGAGTGAGATGGAGGAATTGCCATTAAAGAGGCAGGAAGCAGGAGAGTGAGAGAAAAGGAAAGTAGAGACATGCAGCCAGACGAGGGGTTGGTGAGAGAGGATGGGACAGAGAACAGGATGAGAAGGAAATAAGGCAAGGCAAGGACAGGCAAGGACAGGCAAAGCAAGGCTAAGCTGCAGGACATTTTGTCGCTTTATAGTTTCTAGCACATTCGTCTTCAGACTAGGAGTAAGGCCATAAGACCGTATGGATTAGGACCAAGCAAAACCCCCAGCTACTTGAGACACTAAGACTAAGCCTAAAATACGCAGATCTCTCCATAAGGATGGTTTTTATACTGTGCTTCCACAATCTGCTGGCAGTACAAAAAAATAAGCTGCAGACCTCCTTAGGCTGAGTCATGGTGCTTTGGTACAGGGACCATGCATATCATGGGAATAGTTCAACATTTCTGCTCTGGTTTTCAGAGTATGACACCAAAACACCCACCTGATGATATCCTTTCAAGAGCAAAGGCAGCAATTTGCAGAATTCCGCTTCTTTGGGGAACTGAGAAATTGCTGAGCTGCCACCAAGTCCTGCAGTGTCCCTGTCACCTGCAGAGTCACCACATACTCGCCACGGTAGCGGGCATTGTGACAAAGGTGCTATGTCAGCTGGGTGTGGCAGCCAGGCGCCCCCTAGGGGATGGGGAGCCTGTTAGCCCCGGGCCTGTCACTGCCTGCTGTCCCTGCGGTCACCAGCCAGGCCTCTAAAAATTGGTCAAACCATGCCCAGACTTGGGGCCAATTTGCCCCAAAGTCTTGAAAAGACAAGTCGGGAAGAAAGATATTGGATAGAGGGAGAAAGCGAAGGGAGCAGGAGAAAGGGAAGGAAGAATAAAAAGTAGTGTTGGGCTGCAGGAGTGAGAGGGAGGAATTGCAGGAAAAGAGGCAGGAAGCAGGAGAGTGACAGAAAAGGAAAGTAGAGACATGCAGCCAGACGAGGGGTTAGTGAGGGAGGATGGAACAGAAAACAGGATGAGAAGGAAATAAGGCAAGGCAAGGACAGGCAAGGACAGGCAAAGCAAGGCTAGGCTGCAGGACATTTTTTCGCTTTATAGTTTTTAGCACATTCGTCTTCAGACTAGGAGTAAGGCCATAAGACCGTATGGATTAGGCCCAAGCAAAAACCCCACCTACTTGACACACTAAGACTAAGCCTAAAATACGCAGATCTCTCCATAAGGATGGTTTTTATACTGTGCTTCCACAATCTGCTGGCAGTACAAAAAAATAAGCTGCAGATCTCCTTAGGCTGAGTCATGGTGCTTTGGTGCAGGGACCATGCATATCATGGGAATAGTTCACCATTTCTGCTCTGGTTTTCAGAGTATGACACCAAAACACCCACCTGATGATATCCTTTCAAGAGCAAAGGCAGCAATTTGCAGAATTCCGCTTCTTTGGGGAAGTGAGAAATTGCTGAGCTGACACCAAGTCCTGCAGTGTCCCTGTCACCTGCAGAGTCACCACATACTCGCCACGGTAGCGGGCATTGTGACAAAGGTTCTATGTCAGCTGGGTGTGGCAGCCAGGCGCCCCCTAGGGGATGGGGAGCCTGTCAGCCCCGGGCCTGTCACTGCCTGCTGTCCCTGCTGTCACCAGCCAGGCCTCTGAAAATTGGTCAAACCATGCCCAGACTTGGGGCCAATTTGGCCCAAAGTCTTGAAAAGACAAGTCGGGAAGAAAGATATGGGACAGAGGGAGAAAGCGAAGGGAGCAGGAGAAAGGGAAGGAAGAAAAAAAAGTAGTGTTCGGCTTCAGGAGTGAGATGGAAAAATTGCCATTAAAGAGGCAGGAAGCAGGAGAGTGAGAGAAAAGGAAAGTAGAGACATGCAGCTAGACGACGGGTTAGTGAGGGAGGATGGGACAGAGAACAGGATGAGAAGGAAATAAGGCAAGGCAAGGACAGGCAAGGACAGGCAAAGCAAGGCTAGGCTGCAGTACATTTTTTCGCTTTATAGTTTCTAGCACATTCGTCTTCAGACTAGGAGTAAGGCCATAAGACCTTATGGATTAGACCCAAGCAAAAACCCCAGCTACTTGACACACTAATACTAAGCCTAAAATACGCAGATCTCTCCATAAGGATGGTTTTTCTACTGTGCTTCCACAATCTGCTGGCAGTACAAAAAAATAAGCTGCAGATCTCCTTAGGCTGAGTCATGGTGCTTTGGTGCAGGGACCATGCATATCATGGGAATAGTTCACCATTTCTGCTCTGGTTTTCAGAGTATGACACCAAAACACCTACCTGATGATATCCTTTCAAGAGCAAAGGCAGCAATTTGCAGAATTCCGCTTCTTTGGGGAAGTGAGAAATTGCTGAGCTGCCACCAAGTCCTGCAGTGTCCCTGTCACCTGCAGAGTCACCACATACTCGCCACGGTAGCGGGCATTGTGACAAAGGTTCTATGTCAGCTGGGTGTGGCAGCCAGGCGCCCCCTAGGGGATGGGGAGCCTGTCAGCCCCGGGCCTGTCACTGCCTGCTGTCCCTGCTGTCACCAGCCAGGCCTCTGAAAACTGGTCAAACCATACCCAGACTTGGGGCCAATTTGGCCCAAAGTCTTGAAAAGACAAGTCGGGAAGAAAGATATGGGACAGAGGGAGAAAGCGAAGGGAGCAGGAGAAAGGGAATGAAGAATAAAAAGTAGTGTTGGGCTGCAGGAGTGAGATGGAGGAATTGCCATTAAAGAGGCAGGAAGCAGGAGAGTGAGAGAAAAGGAAAGAAGAGACATGCAGCCAAACGAGGGGTTGGTGAGAGAGGATGGGACAGAGAACAGGATGAGAAGGAAATAAGGCAAGGCAAGGACAGGCAAGGACAGGCAAAGCAAGGCTAAGCTGCAGGACATTTTTTCGCTTTATAGTTTCTAGCACATTCGTCTTCAGACTAGGAGTAAGGCCATAAGACCGTATGGATTAGGACCAAGCAAAACCCCCAGCTACTTGAGACATTAAGACTAAGCCTAAAATACGCAGATCTCTCCATAAGGATGGTTTTTATACTGTGCTTCCACAATCTGCTGGCAGTACAAAAAAATAAGCTGCAGATCTCCTTAGGCTGAGTCATGGTGCTTTGGTACAGGGACCATGCATATCATGGGAATAGTTCACCATTTCTGCTCTGGTTTTCAGAGTATGACACCAAAACACCCACCTGATGATATCCTTTCAAGAGCAAAGGCAGCAATTTGCAGAATTCCGCTTCTTTGGGGAAGTGAGAAATTGCTGAGCTGCCACCAAGTCCTGCAGTGTCCCTGTCACCTGCAGAGTCACCACATACTCGCCACGGTAGCGGGCATTGTGAGAAAGGTGCTATGTCAGCTGGGTGTGGCAGCCAGGCGCCCCCTAGGGGATGGGGAGCCTGTTAGCCCCGGGCCTGTCACTGCCTGCTGTCCCTGCGGTCACCAGCCAGGCCTCTAAAAATTGGTCAAACCATGCCCAGACTTGGGGCCAATTTGCCCCAAAGTCTTGAAAAGACAAGTTGTGAAGAAAGATATTGGATAGAGGGAGAAAGCGAAGGGAGCAGGAAAAAGGGAAGGAAGAATAAAAAGTAGTGTTGGGCTACAGGAGTGAGATGGAGGATATGGAGGAAAAGAGGCAGTAAGCAGGAGAGTGAGAGAAAAGGAAAGTAGAGACATGGAGCCAGACGAGGGGTTAGTGAGAGAGGATGGGACAGAAAACAGGATGAGAAGGAAATAAGGCAAGGCAAGGACAGGCAAGGACAGGCAAAGCAAGGCTAGGCTGCAGGACATTTTTTCGCTTTATAGTTTTTAGCACATTCGTCTTCAGACTAGGAGTAAGGCCATAAGACCGTATGGATTAGGCCCAAGCAAAACCCCCACCTACTTGACACACTAAGACTAAGCCTAAAATACGCAGATCTCTCCATAAGGATGGTTTTTATACTGTGCTTCCACAATCTGCTGGCAGTACAAAAAAATAAGCTGCAGATCTCCTTAGGCTGAGTCATGGTGCTTTGGTGCAGGGACCATGCATATCATGGGAATAGTTCACCATTTCTGCTCTGGTTCTCAGAGTATGACACCAAAACACCCACCTGATGATATCCTTTCAAGAGCAAAGGCAGCAATTTGCAGAATTCCGCTTCTTTGGGGAAGTGAGAAATTGCTGAGCTGACACCAAGTCCTGCAGTGTCCCTGTCACCTGCAGAGTCACCACATACTCGCCACGGTAGCGGGCATTGTGACAAAGGTTCTTTGTCAGCTGGGTGTGGCAGCCAGGCGCCCGCTAGGGAATGGGGAGCCTGTCAGTCCCGGGCTGTCACTGCCTGCTGTCCCTGCTGTCACCAGCCAGGCCTCTGAAAATTGGTCAAACCATGCCCAGACTTGGGGCCAATTTGGCCCAAAGTCTTGAAAAGACAAGTCGGGAAGAAAGATATGGGACAGAGGGAGAAAGCGAAGGGAGCAGGAGAAAGGGAAGGAAGAATAAAAAGTAGTGTTGGGCTGCAGGAGTGAGATGGAGGAATTGCAAGAAAAGAGGCAGGAAGCAGGAGAGTGAGAGAAAAGGAAAGTAGAGACATGCAGCCAGACGAGGGGTTGGTGAGAGAGGATGGGACAGAGAACAGGATGAGAAGGAAATAAGGCAAGGCAAGGACAGGCAAGGACAGGCAAAGCAAGGCTAAGCTGCAGGACATTTTGTCGCTTTATAGTTTCTAGCACATTCGTCTTCAGACTAGGAGTAAGGCCATAAGACCGTATGGATTAGGACCAAGCAAAACCCCCAGCTACTTGAGACACTAAGACTAAGCCTAAAATACGCAGATCTCTCCGTAAGGATGGTTTTTATACTGTGCTTCCACAATCTGCTGGCAGTACAAAAAAATAAGCTGCAGATCTCCTTAGGCTGAGTCATGGTGCTTTGGTGCAGGGACCATGCATATCATGGGAATAGTTCACCATTTCTGCTCTGGTTTTCAGAGTATGACACCAAAACACCCACCTGATGATATCCTTTCAAGAGCAAAGGCAGCAATTTGCAGAATTCCGCTTCTTTGGGGAAGTGAGAAATTGCTGAGCTGACACCAAGTCCTGCAGTGTCCCTGTCACCTGCAGAGTCACCACATACTCGCCACGGTAGCGGGCATTGTGACAAAGGTTCTATGTCAGCTGGGTGTGGCAGCCAGGCGCCCCCTAGGGGATGGGGAGCCTGTCAGCCCCGGGCCTGTCACTGCCTGCTGTCCCTGCTGTCACCAGCCAGGCCTCTGAAAATTGGTCAAACCATGCCCAGACTTGGGGCCAATTTGGCCCAAAGTCTTGAAAAGACAAGTCGGGAAGAAAGATATGGGACAGAGGGAGAAAGCGAAGGGAGCAGGAGAAAGGGAAGGAAGAATAAAAAGTAGTGTTGGGCTTCAGGAGTGAGATGGAGGAATCGCCATTACAGAGGCAGGAAGCAGGAGAGTGAGAGAAAAGGAAAGTAGAGACATGCAGCTAGACGACGGGTTAGTGAGGGAGGATGGGACAGAGAACAGGATGAGAAGGAAATAAGGCAAGGCAAGGACAGGCAAGGACAGGCAAAGCAAGGCTAGGCTGCAGGACATTTTTTCGCTTTATAGTTTCTAGCACATTCGTCTTCAGACTAGGAGTAAGGCCATAAGACCTTATGGATTAGTCCGAAGCAAAAACCCCAGCTACTTGACACACTAATACTAAGCCTAAAATACGCAGATCTCTCCATAAGGATGGTTTTTCTACTGTGCTTCCACAATCTGCTGGCAGTACAAAAAAATAAGCTGCAGATCTCCTTAGGCTGAGTCATGGTGCTTTGGTGCAGGGACCATGCATATCATGGGAATAGTTCACCATTTCTGCTCTGGTTTTCAGAGTATGACACCAAAACACCTACCTGATGATATCCTTTCAAGAGCAAAGGCAGCAATTTGCAGAATTCCGCTTCTTTGGGGAAGTGAGAAATTGCTGAGCTGACACCAAGTCCTGCAGTGTCCCTGTCACCTGCAGAGTCACCACATACTCGCCACATTAGCGGGCATTGTGACAAAGGTTCTATGTCAGCTGGGTGTGGCAGCCAGGCGCCCCCTAGGGGATGGGGAGCCTGTCAGCCCCGGGCCTGTCACTGCCTGCTGTCCCTGCTGTCACCAGCCAGGCCTCTGAAAATTGGTCAAACCATGCCCAGACTTGGGGCCAATTTGGCCCAAAGTCTTGAAAAGACAAGTCGGGAAGAAAGATATGGGACAGAGGGAGAAAGCGAAGGGAGCAGGAGAAAGGGAAGGAAGAAAAAAAAGTAGTGTTCGGCTTCAGGAGTGAGATGGAAAAATTGCCATTAAAGAGGCAGGAAGCAGGAGAGTGAGAGAAAAGGAAAGTAGAGACATGCAGCTAGACGACGGGTTAGTGAGGGAGGATGGGACAGAGAACAGGATGAGAAGGAAATAAGGCAAGGCAAGGACAGGCAAGGACAGGCAAAGCAAGGCTAGGCTGCAGGACATTTTTTCGCTTTATAGTTTCTAGCACATTCGTCTTCAGACTAGGAGTAAGGCCATAAGACCTTATGGATTAGGCCCAAGCAAAAACCCCAGCTACTTGACACACTAATACTAAGCCTAAAATACGCAGATCTCTCCATAAGGATGGTTTTTATACTGTGCTTCCACAATCTGCTGGCAGTACAAAAAAATAAGCTGCAGATCTCCTTAGGCTGAGTCATGGTGCTTTGGTGCAGGGACCATGCATATCATGGGAATAGTTCACCATTTCTGCTCTGGTTTTCAGAGTATGACACCAAAACACCTACCTGATGATATCCTTTCAAGAGCAAAGGCAGCAATTTGCAGAATTCCGCTTCTTTGGGGAAGTGAGAAATTGCTGAGCTGACACCAAGTCCTGCAGTGTCCCTGTCACCTGCAGAGTCACCACATACTCGCCACGGTAGCGGGCATTGTGACAAAGGTTCTATGTCAGCTGGGTGTGGCAGCCAGGCGCCCCCTAGGGGATGGGGAGCCTGTCAGCCCCGGGCCTGTCACTGCCTGCTGTCCCTGCTGTCACCAGCCAGGCCTCTGAAAACTGGTCAAACCATACCCAGACTTGGGGCCAATTTGGCCCAAAGTCTTGAAAAGACAAGTCGGGAAGAAAGATATGGGACAGAGGGAGAAAGCGAAGGGAGCAGGAGAAAGGGAATGAAGAATAAAAAGTAGTGTTGGGCTGCAGGAGTGAGATGGAGGAATTGCCATTAAAGAGGCAGGAAGCAGGAGAGTGAGAGAAAAGGAAAGAAGAGACATGCAGCCAAACGAGGGGTTGGTGAGAGAGGATGGGACAGAGAACAGGATGAGAAGGAAATAAGGCAAGGCAAGGACAGGCAAGGACAGGCAAAGCAAGGCTAAGCTGCAGGACATTTTTTCGCTTTATAGTTTCTAGCACATTCGTCTTCAGACTAGGAGTAAGGCCATAAGACCGTATGGATTAGGACCAAGCAAAACCCCCAGCTACTTGAGACATTAAGACTAAGCCTAAAATACGCAGATCTCTCCATAAGGATGGTTTTTATACTGTGCTTCCACAATCTGCTGGCAGTACAAAAAAATAAGCTGCAGATCTCCTTAGGCTGAGTCATGGTGCTTTGGTACAGGGACCATGCATATCATGGGAATAGTTCACCATTTCTGCTCTGGTTTTCAGAGTATGACACCAAAACACCCACCTGATGATATCCTTTCAAGAGCAAAGGCAGCAATTTGCAGAATTCCGCTTCTTTGGGGAAGTGAGAAATTGCTGAGCTGCCACCAAGTCCTGCAGTGTCCCTGTCACCTGCAGAGTCACCACATACTCGCCACGGTAGCGGGCATTGTGAGAAAGGTGCTATGTCAGCTGGGTGTGGCAGCCAGGCGCCCCCTAGGGGATGGGGAGCCTGTTAGCCCCGGGCCTGTCACTGCCTGCTGTCCCTGCGGTCACCAGCCAGGCCTCTAAAAATTGGTCAAACCATGCCCAGACTTGGGGCCAATTTGCCCCAAAGTCTTGAAAAGACAAGTTGTGAAGAAAGATATTGGATAGAGGGAGAAAGCGAAGGGAGCAGGAAAAAGGGAATGAAGAATAAAAAGTAGTGTTGGGCTGCAGGAGTGAGATGGAGGAATTGCCATTAAAGAGGCAGGAAGCAGGAGAGTGAGAGAAAAGGAAAGAAGAGACATGCAGCCAAACGAGGGGTTGGTGAGAGAGGATGGGACAGAGAACAGGATGAGAAGGAAATAAGGCAAGGCAAGGACAGGCAAGGACAGGCAAAGCAAGGCTAAGCTGCAGGACATTTTTTCGCTTTATAGTTTCTAGCACATTCGTCTTCAGACTAGGAGTAAGGCCATAAGACCGTATGGATTAGGACCAAGCAAAACCCCCAGCTACTTGAGACATTAAGACTAAGCCTAAAATACGCAGATCTCTCCATAAGGATGGTTTTTATACTGTGCTTCCACAATCTGCTGGCAGTACAAAAAAATAAGCTGCAGATCTCCTTAGGCTGAGTCATGGTGCTTTGGTACAGGGACCATGCATATCATGGGAATAGTTCACCATTTCTGCTCTGGTT
The DNA here is from genome assembly GCF_036013475.1 of Columba livia. Taxonomy (NCBI): domain Eukaryota; kingdom Metazoa; phylum Chordata; class Aves; order Columbiformes; family Columbidae; genus Columba; species Columba livia. The sequence goes on along the minus strand of NW_027043009.1, from coordinate 408,510 downwards.
TTCAGAGTATGACACCAAAACACCCACCTGATGATATCCTTTCAAGAGCAAAGGCAGCAATTTGCAGAATTCCGCTTCTTTGGGGAAGTGAGAAATTGCTGAGCTGCCACCAAGTCCTGCAGTGTCCCTGTCACCTGCAGAGTCACCACATACTCGCCACGGTAGCGGGCATTGTGAGAAAGGTGCTATGTCAGCTGGGTGTGGCAGCCAGGCGCCCCCTAGGGGATGGGGAGCCTGTTAGCCCCGGGCCTGTCACTGCCTGCTGTCCCTGCGGTCACCAGCCAGGCCTCTAAAAATTGGTCAAACCATGCCCAGACTTGGGGCCAATTTGCCCCAAAGTCTTGAAAAGACAAGTTGTGAAGAAAGATATTGGATAGAGGGAGAAAGCGAAGGGAGCAGGAAAAAGGGAAGGAAGAATAAAAAGTAGTGTTGGGCTACAGGAGTGAGATGGAGGATATGGAGGAAAAGAGGCAGTAAGCAGGAGAGTGAGAGAAAAGGAAAGTAGAGACATGGAGCCAGACGAGGGGTTAGTGAGAGAGGATGGGACAGAAAACAGGATGAGAAGGAAATAAGGCAAGGCAAGGACAGGCAAGGACAGGCAAAGCAAGGCTAGGCTGCAGGACATTTTTTCGCTTTATAGTTTCTAGCACATTCGTCTTCAGACTAGGAGTAAGGCCATAAGACCGTATGGATTAGGCCCAAGCAAAACCCCCACCTACTTGACACACTAAGACTAAGCCTAAAATACGCAGATCTCTCCATAAGGATGGTTTTTATACTGTGCTTCCACAATCTGCTGGCAGTACAAAAATATAAGCTGCAGATCTCCTTAGGCTGAGTCATGGTGCTTTGGTGCAGGGACCATGCATATCATGGGAATAGTTCACCATTTCTGCTCTGGTTCTCAGAGTATGACACCAAAACACCCACCTGATGATATCCTTTCAAGAGCAAAGGCAGCAATTTGCAGAATTCCGCTTCTTTGGGGAAGTGAGAAATTGCTGAGCTGACACCAAGTCCTGCAGTGTCCCTGTCACCTGCAGAGTCACCACATACTCGCCACGGTAGCGGGCATTGTGACAAAGGTTCTATGTCAGCTGGGTGTGGCAGCCAGGCGCCCCCTAGGGGATGGGGAGCCTGTCAGCCCCGGGCCTGTCACTGCCTGCTGTCCCTGCTGTCACCAGCCAGGCCTCTGAAAATTGGTCAAACCATGCCCAGACTTGGGGCCAATTTGCCCCAAAGTCTTGAAAAGACAAGTCGGGAAGAAAGATGTGGGACAGAGGGAGAAAGCGAAGGGAGCAGGAGAAAGGGAAGGAAGAAAAAAAAGTAGTGTTGGGCTTCAGGAGTGAGAGGGAGGAATTGCAGGAAAAGAGGCAGGAAGCAGGAGAGTGAGAGAAAAGGAAAGTAGAGACATGCAGCCAGACGAGGGGTTAGTGAGGGAGGATGGAACAGAAAACAGGATGAGAAGGAAATAAGGCAAGGCAAGGACAGGCAAGGACAGGCAAAGCAAGGCTAGGCTGCAGGACATTTTTTCGCTTTATAGTTTCTAGCACATTCGTCTTCAGACTAGGAGTAAGGCCATAAGACCGTATGGATTAGGCCCAAGCAAAAACCCCAGCTACTTGAGACACTAAGACTAAGCCTAAAATACGCAGATCTCTCCGTAAGGATGGTTTTTATACTGTGCTTCCACAATCTGCTGGCAGTACAAAAAAATAAGCTGCAGATCTCCTTAGGCTGAGTCATGGTGCTTTGGTGCAGGGACCATGCATATCATGGGAATAGTTCACCATTTCTGCTCTGGTTCTCAGAGTATGACACCAAAACACCCACCAGATGATATCCTTTCAAGAGCAAAGGCAGCAATTTGCAGAATTCCGCTTCTTTGGGGAAGTGAGAAATTGCTGAGCTGACACCAAGTCCTGCAGTGTCCCTGTCACCTGCAGAGTCACCACATACTCGCCACGGTAGCGGGCATTGTGACAAAGGTTCTTTGTCAGCTGGGTGTGGCAGCCAGGCGCCCGCTAGGGAATGGGGAGCCTGTCAGTCCCGGGCTGTCACTGCCTGCTGTCCCTGCTGTCACCAGCCAGGCCTCTGAAAATTGGTCAAACCATGCCCAGACTTGGGGCCAATTTGGCCCAAAGTCTTGAAAAGACAAGTCGGGAAGAAAGATATGGGACAGAGGGAGAAAGCGAAGGGAGCAGGAGAAAGGGAAGGAAGAATAAAAAGTAGTGTTGGGCTGCAGGAGTGAGATGGAGGAATTGCAAGAAAAGAGGCAGGAAGCAGGAGAGTGAGAGAAAAGGAAAGTAGAGACATGCAGCCAGACGAGGGGTTGGTGAGAGAGGATGGGACAGAGAACAGGATGAGAAGGAAATAAGGCAAGGCAAGGACAGGCAAGGACAGGCAAAGCAAGGCTAAGCTGCAGGACATTTTTTCGCTTTATAGTTTCTAGCACATTCGTCTTCAGACTAGGAGTAAGGCCATAAGACCGTATGGATTAGGCCCAAGCAAAACCCCCAGCTACTTGAGACACTAAGACTAAGCCTAAAATACGCAGATCTCTCCATAAGGATGGTTTTTATACTGTGCTTCCACAATCTGCTGGCAGTACAAAAAAATAAGCTGAAGATCTCCTTAGGCTGAGTGACGGTGCTTTGGTGCAGGGACCATGCATATCATGGGAATATTTCGCCATTTCTGCTCTGGTTTTCAGAGTATGACACCAAAACACCCACCTGATGATATCCTTTCAAGAGCAAAGGCAGCAATTTGCAGAATTCCGCTTCTTTGGGGAAGTGAGAAATTGCTGAGCTGACACCAAGTCCTGCAGTGTCCCTGTCACCTGCAGAGTCACCACATACTCGCCACGGTAGCGGGCATTGTGACAAAGGTTCTTTGTCAGCTGGGTGTGGCAGCCAGGCGCCCGCTAGGGAATGGGGAGCCTGTCAGCCCCGGGCTGTCACTGCCTGCTGTCCCTGCTGTCACCAGCCAGGCCTCTGAAAATTGGTCAAACCATGCCCAGACTTGGGGCCAATTTGGCCCAAAGTCTTGAAAAGACAAGTCGTGAAGAAAGATATTGGACAGAGGGAGAAAACGAAGGGGGCAGGAGAAAGGGAAGGAAGAATAAAAAGTAGTGTTGGGCTACAGGAGTGAGATGGAGGAATTTCCATTAAAGAGGCAGGAAGCAGGAGAGTGAGAGAAAAGGAAAGAAGAGACATGCAGCCAGGCGAGCGGTTAGTGAGAGAGGATGGGACAGAAAACAGGATGAGAAGGAAATAAGGCAAGGCAAGGACAGGCAAGGACAGGCAAAGCAAGGCTAGGCTGCAGGACAATTTTTGCTTTATAGTTTCTAGCACATTCGTCTTCAGACTAGGAGTAAGGCCATAAGACCGTATGGATTAGGCCCAAGCAAAAACCCCAGCTACTTGAGACACTAAGACTAAGCCTAAAATACGCAGATCTCTCCATAAGGATGGTTTTTATACTGTGCTTCCACAATCAGCTGGCAGTACAAAAAAATAAGCTGCAGATCTCCTTAGGCTGAGTCGTGGTGCTTTGGTGCAGGGACCATGCATATCATGGGAATAGTTCACCATTTCTGCTCTGGATTTCAGAGTATGACACCAAAACACACACCTGATGATATCCTTTCAAGAGCAAAGGCAGCAATTTGCAAAATTCCGCTTCTTTGGGGAAGTGAGAAATTGCTGAGCTGACACCAAGTCCTGCAGTGTCCCTGTCACCTGCAGAGTCACCACATACTCGCCACGGTAGCGGGGATTGTGACAAAGGTTCTATGTCAGCTGTGTGTGGCAGCCAGGCGCCCCCTAGGGGATGGGGAGCCTGTCAGCCCCGGGCCTGTCACTGCCTGCTGTCCCTGCTGTCACCAGCCAGGCCTCTGAAAATTGGTCAAACCATGCCCAGACTTGGGGCCAATTTGGCCCAAAGTCTTGAAAAGACAAGTCGGGTAGAAAGATATGGGACAGAGGGAGAAATCGAAGGGAGCAGGAGAAAGGGAAGGAAGAATAAAAAGTAGTGTTGGGCTTCAGGAGTGAGATGGAGGAATTGCAGGAAAAGAGGCAGGAAGCAGGAGAGTGAGAGAAAAGGAAAGAAGAGACATGCAGCCAGACGAGGGGTTAGTGAGAGAGGATGGGACAGAGAACAGGATGAGAAGGAAATAAGGCAAGGCAAGGACAGGCAAGGACAGGCAAAGCAAGGCTAAGCTGCAGGACATTTTTTCGCTTTATAGTTTCTAGCACATTCGTCTTCAGACTAGGAGTAAGGCCATAAGACCGTATGGATTAGGCCCAAGCAAAAACCCCAGCTACTTGAGACACTTAGACTAAGCCTAAAATACGCAGATCTCTCCATAAGGATGGTTTTTATACTGTGCTTCCACAATCTGCTGGCAGTACAAAAAAATAAGCTGAAGATCTCCTTAGGCTGAGTGACGGTGCTTTGGTGCAGGGACCATGCATATCATGGGAATATTTCGCCATTTCTGCTCTGGTTTTCAGAGTATGACACCAAAACACCCACCTGATGATATCCTTTCAAGAGCAAAGGCAGCAATTTGCAGAATTCCGCTTCTTTGGGGAAGTGAGAAATTGCTGAGCTGACACCAAGTCCTGCAGTGTCCCTGTCACCTGCAGAGTCACCACATACTCGCCACGGTAGCGGGCATTGTGACAAAGGTTCTTTGTCAGCTGGGTGTGGCAGCCAGGCGCCCGCTAGGGAATGGGGAGCCTGTCAGCCCCGGGCTGTCACTGCCTGCTGTCCCTGCTGTCACCAGCCAGGCCTCTGAAAATTGGTCAAACCATGCCCAGACTTGGGGCCAATTTGGCCCAAAGTCTTGAAAAGACAAGTCGTGAAGAAAGATATTGGACAGAGGGAGAAAACGAAGGGAGCAGGAGAACGGGAAGGAAGAATAAAAAGTAGTGTTGGGCTACAGGAGTGAGATGGAGGAATTTCCATTAAAGAGGCAGGAAGCAGGAGAGTGAGAGAAAAGGAAAGAAGAGACATGCAGCCAGGCGAGCGGTTAGTGAGAGAGGATGGGACAGAAAACAGGATGAGAAGGAAATAAGGCAAGGCAAGGACAGGCAAGGACAGGCAAAGCAAGGCTAGGCTGCAGGACAATTTTCGCTTTATAGTTTCTAGCACATTCGTCTTCAGACTAGGAGTAAGGCCGTAAGACCGTATGGATTAGGCCCAAGCAAAACCCCCACCTACTTGAGACACTAAGACTAAGCCTAAAATACGCAGATCTCTCCATAAGGATGGTTTTTATACTGTGCTTCCACAATCAGCTGGCAGTACAAAAAAATAAGCTGCAGATCTCCTTAGGCTGAGTCGTGGTGCTTTGGTGCAGGGACCATGCATATCATGGGAATAGTTCACCATTTCTGCTCTGGATTTCAGAGTATGACACCAAAACACCCACCTGATGATATCCTTTCAAGAGCAAAGGCAGCAATTTGCAAAATTCCGCTTCTTTGGGGAAGTGAGAAATTGCTGAGCTGACACCAAGTCCTGCAGTGTCCCTGTCACCTGCAGAGTCACCACATACTCGCCACGGTAGCGGGGATTGTGACAAAGGTTCTATGTCAGCTGTGTGTGGCAGCCAGGCGCCCCCTAGGGGATGGGGAGCCTGTCAGCCCCGGGCCTGTCACTGCCTGCTGTCCCTGCTGTCACCAGCCAGGCCTCTGAAAATTGGTCAAACCATGCCCAGACTTGGGGCCAATTTTGCCCAAAGTCTTGAAAAGACAAGTCGGGTAGAAAGATATGGGACAGAGGGAGAAATCGAAGGGAGCAGGAGAAAGGGAAGGAAGAATAAAAAGTAGTGTTGGGCTTCAGGAGTGAGATGGAGGAATTGCCATTAAAGAGGCAGGAAGCAGGAGAGTGAGAGAAAAGGAAAGTAGAGACATGCAGCCAGACGAGGGGTTAGTGACGGAGGATGGGACAGAGAACAGGATGAGAAGGAAATAAGGCAAGGCAAGGACATGCAAGGACAGGTAAAGCAAGGCTAGGCTGCAGGACATGTTATAGCTTTGTAGTTTCTAGCACATTCGTCTTCAGACTAGGAGTAAGGCCATAAGACCGTATGGATTAGGCCCAAGCAAAAACCCCACCTACTTGACACACTAAGACTAAGCCTAAAATACGCAGATCTCTCCATAAGGATGGTTTTTATACTGTGCTTCCACAATCTGCTGGCAGTACAAAAAAATAAGCTGCAGATCTCCTTAGGCTGAGTCACGGTGCTTTGGTGCAGGGACCATGCATATCATGGGAATATTTCGCCATTTCTGCTCTGGTTTTCAGAGTATGACACCAAAACACCCACCTGATGATATCCTTTCAAGAGCAAAGGCAGCAATTTGCAGAATTCCGCTTCATTGGGGAAGTGAGAAATTGCTGAGCTGCCACCAAGTCCTGCAGTGTCCCTGTCACCTGCAGAGTCACCACATACTCGCCACGGTAGCGGGCATTGTGACAAAGGTTCTATGTCAGCTGGGTGTGGCAGCCAGGCGCCCCCTAGGGGATGGGGAGCCTGTCAGCCCCGGGCCTGTCACTGCCTGCTGTCCCTGCTGTGACCAGCCAGGCCTCTGAAAATTGGTCCAACCATGCCCAGACATGGGGCCAATTTGGCTCAAAGTCTTGAAAAGACAAGTCGGGAAGAAAGATATTGGACAGAGGGAGAAAGCGAAGGGAGCAGGAGAAAGGGAAGGAAGAATAAAAAGTAGTGTTGGGCTGCAGGAGTGAGATGCAGGAATTGCCATTAAAGAGGCAGGAAGCAGGAGAGTGAGAGAAAAGGAAAGTAGAGACATGCAGCCAGACGAGGGGTTAGTGAGAGAGGATGGGACAGAGAACAGGATGAGAAGGAAATAAGGCAAGGCAAGCACAGGCAAGGACAGGCAAAGCAAGGCTAGGCTGCAGGACATTTTTTCGCTTTATAGTTTCTAGCACATTCGTCTTCAGACTAGGAGTAATGCCATAAGACCGTATGGATTAGGTCCAAGCAAAAACCCCAGCTACTTGACACACTAAGACTAAGCCTAAAATACGCAGATCTCTCCATAAGGATGGTTTTTATACTGTGCTTCCACAATCTGCTGGCAGTACAAAAAAATAAGCTGCAGATCTCCTTAGGCTGAGTCACGGTACTTTGGTGCAGGGACCATGCATATCATGGGAATATTTCGCCATTTCTGCTCTGGTTTTCAGAGTATGACACCAAAACACCCACCTGATGATATCCTTTCAAGAGCAAAGGCAGCAATTTGCAGAATTCCGCTTCTTTGGGGAACTGAGAAATTGCTGAGCTGCCACCAAGTCCTGCAGTGTCCCTGTCACCTGCAGAATCACCACATACTCGCCACGGTAGCGGGCATTGTGACAAAGGTTCTATGTCAGCTGGGTGTGGCAGCCAGGCGCCCCCTAGGGGATGGGGAGCCTGTTAGCCCCGGGCCTGCACTGCCTGCTGTCCCTGCTGTCACCAGCCAGGCCTCTGAAAATTGGTCAAACCATGCCCAGACTTGGGGCCAATTTGGCCCAAAGTCTTGAAAAGACAAGTCGGGAAGAAAGATATGGGACAGAGGGAGAAAGCGAAGGGAGCAGTAGAAAGGGAAGGAAGAATAAAAAGTAGTGTTGGGCTTCAGGAGTGAGATGGAGGAATTGCCATTAAAGAGGCAGGAAGCAGGAGAGTGAGAGAAAAGGAAAGTAGAGACATGCAGCCAGACGAGGGGTTAGTGAGAGAGGATGGGACAGAGAACAGGATGAGAAGGAAATAAGGCAAGGCAAGGACAGGCAAGGACAGGCAAAGCAAGGCTAGGCTGCAGGACATTTTTTCGCTTTATAGTTTCTAGCACATTCGTCTTCAGACTAGGAGTAAGGCCATAAGACCGTATGGATTAGGCCCAAGCAAAAACCCCAGCTACTTGACACACTAAGACTAAGCCTAAAATACGCAAATCTCTAAATAAGGATTGTTTTTATACTGTGCTTCCACAATCTGCTGGCAGTACAAAAAAATAAGCTGCAGATCTCCTTAGGGTGAGTCACGGTGCTTTGGTGCAGGGACCATGCATATCATGGGATTATTTCGCCATTTCTGCTCTGGTTTTCAGAGTATGACACCAAAACACCCACCTGATGATATCCTTTCAAGAGCAAAGGCAGCAATTTGCAGAATTCCGCTTCTTTGGGGAAGTGAGAAATTGCTGAGCTGACACCAAGTCCTGCAGTGTCCCTGTCACCTGCAGAGTCACCACATACTCGCCACGGTAGCGGGCATTGTGACAAAGGTTCTATGTCAGCTGGGTGTGGCAGCCAGGCGCCCCCTAGGGGATGGGGAGCCTGTCAGCCCCGGGCCTGTCACTGCCTGCTGTCCCTGCTGTCACCAGCCAGGCCTCTGAAAATTGGTCAAACCATGCCCAGACTTGGGGCCAATTTGCCCCAAAGTCTTGAAAAGACAAGTCGGGAAGAAAGATGTGGGACAGAGGGAGAAAGCGAAGGGAGCAGGAGAAAGGGAAGGAAGAAAAAAAAGTAGTGTTGGGCTTCAGGAGTGAGAGGGAGGAATTGCAGGAAAAGAGGCAGGAAGCAGGAGAGTGAGAGAAAAGGAAAGTAGAGACATGCAGCCAGACGAGGGGTTAGTGAGGGAGGATGGAACAGAAAACAGGATGAGAAGGAAATAAGGCAAGGCAAGGACAGGCAAGGACAGGCAAAGCAAGGCTAGGCTGCAGGACATTTTTTCGCTTTATAGTTTCTAGCACATTCGTCTTCAGACTAGGAGTAAGGCCATAAGACCGTATGGATTAGGCCCAAGCAAAAACCCCAGCTACTTGAGACACTAAGACTAAGCCTAAAATACGCAGATCTCTCCATAAGGATGGTTTTTATACTGTGCTTCCACAATCTGCTGGCAGTACAAAAAAATAAGCTGCAGATCTCCTTAGGCTGAGTCATGGTGCTTTGGTGCAGGGACCATGCATATCATGGGAATAGTTCACCATTTCTGCTCTGGTTGTCAGAGTATGACACCAAAACACCCACCAGATGATATCCTTTCAAGAGCAAAGGCAGCAATTTGCAGAATTCCGCTTCTTTGGGGAAGTGAGAAATTGCTGAGCTGACACCAAGTCCTGCAGTGTCCCTGTCACCTGCAGAGTCACCACATACTCGCCACGGTAGCGGGCATTGTGACAAAGGTTCTTTGTCAGCTGGGTGTGGCAGCCAGGCGCCCGCTAGGGAATGGGGAGCCTGTCAGTCCCGGGCTGTCACTGCCTGCTGTCCCTGCTGTCACCAGCCAGGCCTCTGAAAATTGGTCAAACCATGCCCAGACTTGGGGCCAATTTGGCCCAAAGTCTTGAAAAGACAAGTCGGGAAGAAAGATATGGGACAGAGGGAGAAAGCGAAGGGAGCAGGAGAAAGGGAAGGAAGAATAAAAAGTAGTGTTGGGCTGCAGGAGTGAGATGGAGGAATTGCAAGAAAAGAGGCAGGAAGCAGGAGAGTGAGAGAAAAGGAAAGTAGAGACATGCAGCCAGACGAGGGGTTGGTGAGAGAGGATGGGACAGAGAACAGGATGAGAAGGAAATAAGGCAAGGCAAGGACAGGCAAGGACAGGCAAAGCAAGGCTAAGCTGCAGGACATTTTTTCGCTTTATAGTTTCTAGCACATTCGTCTTCAGACTAGGAGTAAGGCCATAAGACCGTATGGATTAGGCCCAAGCAAAACCCCCAGCTACTTGAGACACTAAGACTAAGCCTAAAATACGCAGATCTCTCCATAAGGATGGTTTTTATACTGTGCTTCCACAATCTGCTGGCAGTACAAAAAAATAAGCTGCAGATCTCCTTAGGCTGAGTCACGGTGCTTTGGTGCAGGGACCATGCATATCATGGGAATATTTCGCCATTTCTGCTCTGGTTTTCAGAGTATGACACCAAAACACCCACCTGATGATATCCTTTCAAGAGCAAAGGCAGCAATTTGCAGAATTCCGCTTCTTTGGGGAAGTGAGAAATTGCTGAGCTGACACCAAGTCCTGCAGTGTCCCTGTCACCTGCAGAGTCACCACATACTCGCCACGGTAGCGGGCATTGTGACAAAGGTTCTTTGTCAGCTGGGTGTGGCAGCCAGGCGCCCGCTAGGGAATGGGGAGCCTGTCAGCCCCGGGCTGTCACTGCCTGCTGTCCCTGCTGTCACCAGCCAGGCCTCTGAAAATTGGTCAAACCATGCCCAGACTTGGGGCCAATTTGGCCCAAAGTCTTGAAAAGACAAGTCGGGAAGAAAGATATGGGACAGAGGGAGAAAACGAAGGGGGCAGGAGAAAGGGAAGGAAGAATAAAAAGTAGTGTTGGGCTACAGGAGTGAGATGGAGGAATTTCCATTAAAGAGGCAGGAAGCAGGAGAGTGAGAGAAAAGGAAAGAAGAGACATGCAGCCAGGCGAGCGGTTAGTGAGAGAGGATGGGACAGAAAACAGGATGAGAAGGAAATAAGGCAAGGCAAGGACAGGCAAGGACAGGCAAAGCAAGGCTAGGCTGCAGGACAATTTTTGCTTTATAGTTTCTAGCACATTCGTCTTCAGACTAGGAGTAAGGCCATAAGACCGTATGGATTAGGCCCAAGCAAAAACCCCAGCTACTTGAGACACTAAGACTAAGCCTAAAATACGCAGATCTCTCCATAAGGATGGTTTTTATACTGTGCTTCCACAATCAGCTGGCAGTACAAAAAAATAAGCTGCAGATCTCCTTAGGCTGAGTCGTGGTGCTTTGGTGCAGGGACCATGCATATCATGGGAATAGTTCACCATTTCTGCTCTGGATTTCAGAGTATGACACCAAAACACACACCTGATGATATCCTTTCAAGAGCAAAGGCAGCAATTTGCAAAATTCCGCTTCTTTGGGGAAGTGAGAAATTGCTGAGCTGACACCAAGTCCTGCAGTGTCCCTGTCACCTGCAGAGTCACCACATACTCGCCACGGTAGCGGGGATTGTGACAAAGGTTCTATGTCAGCTGTGTGTGGCAGCCAGGCGCCCCCTAGGGGATGGGGAGCCTGTCAGCCCCGGGCCTGTCACTGCCTGCTGTCCCTGCTGTCACCAGCCAGGCCTCTGAAAATTGGTCAAACCATGCCCAGACTTGGGGCCAATTTGGCCCAAAGTCTTGAAAAGACAAGTCGGGTAGAAAGATATGGGACAGAGGGAGAAATCGAAGGGAGCAGGAGAAAGGGAAGGAAGAATAAAAAGTAGTGTTGGGCTTCAGGAGTGAGATGGAGGAATTGCAGGAAAAGAGGCAGGAAGCAGGAGAGTGAGAGAAAAGGAAAGAAGAGACATGCAGCCAGACGAGGGGTTAGTGAGAGAGGATGGGACAGAGAACAGGATGAGAAGGAAATAAGGCAAGGCAAGGACAGGCAAGGACAGGCAAAGCAAGGCTAAGCTGCAGGACATTTTTTCGCTTTATAGTTTCTAGCACATTCGTCTTCAGACTAGGAGTAAGGCCATAAGACCGTATGGATTAGGCCCAAGCAAAAACCCCAGCTACTTGAGACACTTAGACTAAGCCTAAAATACGCAGATCTCTCCATAAGGATGGTTTTTATACTGTGCTTCCACAATCTGCTGGCAGTACAAAAAAATAAGCTGAAGATCTCCTTAGGCTGAGTGACGGTGCTTTGGTGCAGGGACCATGCATATCATGGGAATATTTCGCCATTTCTGCTCTGGTTTTCAGAGTATGACACCAAAACACCCACCTGATGATATCCTTTCAAGAGCAAAGGCAGCAATTTGCAGAATTCCGCTTCTTTGGGGAAGTGAGAAATTGCTGAGCTGACACCAAGTCCTGCAGTGTCCCTGTCACCTGCAGAGTCACCACATACTCGCCACGGTAGCGGGCATTGTGACAAAGGTTCTTTGTCAGCTGGGTGTGGCAGCCAGGCGCCCGCTAGGGAATGGGGAGCCTGTCAGCCCCGGGCTGTCACTGCCTGCTGTCCCTGCTGTCACCAGCCAGGCCTCTGAAAATTGGTCAAACCATGCCCAGACTTGGGGCCAATTTGGCCCAAAGTCTTGAAAAGACAAGTCGTGAAGAAAGATATTGGACAGAGGGAGAAAACGAAGGGAGCAGGAGAACGGGAAGGAAGAATAAAAAGTAGTGTTGGGGTACAGGAGTGAGATGGAGGAATTTCCATTAAAGAGGCAGGAAGCAGGAGAGTGAGAGAAAAGGAAAGAAGAGACATGCAGCCAGGCGAGCGGTTAGTGAGAGAGGATGGGACAGAAAACAGGATGAGAAGGAAATAAGGCAAGGCAAGGACAGGCAAGGACAGGCAAAGCAAGGATAGGCTGCAGGACAATTTTCGCTTTATAGTTTCTAGCACATTCGTCTTCAGACTAGGAGTAAGGCCGTAAGACCGTATGGATTAGGCCCAAGCAAAAACCCCAGCTACTTGAGACACTAAGACTAAGCCTAAAATACGCAGATCTCTCCATAAGGATGGTTTTTATACTGTGCTTCCACAATCAGCTGGCAGTACAAAAAAATAAGCTGCAGATCTCCTTAGGCTGAGTCGTGGTGCTTTGGTGCAGGGACCATGCATATCATGGGAATAGTTCACCATTTCTGCTCTGGATTTCAGAGTATGACACCAAAACACCCACCTGATGATATCCTTTCAAGAGCAAAGGCAGCAATTTGCAAAATTCCGCTTCTTTGGGGAAGTGAGAAATTGCTGAGCTGACACCAAGTCCTGCAGTGTCCCTGTCACCTGCAGAGTCACCACATACTCGCCACGGTAGCGGGGATTGTGACAAAGGTTCTATGTCAGCTGTGTGTGGCAGCCAGGCGCCCCCTAGGGGATGGGGAGCCTGTCAGCCCCGGGCCTGTCACTGCCTGCTGTCCCTGCTGTCACCAGCCAGGCCTCTGAAAATTGGTCAAACCATGCCCAGACTTGGGGCCAATTTTGCCCAAAGTCTTGAAAAGACAAGTCGGGTAGAAAGATATGGGACAGAGGGAGAAATCGAAGGGAGCAGGAGAAAGGGAAGGAAGAATAAAAAGTAGTGTTGGGCTTCAGGAGTGAGATGGAGGAATTGCCATTAAAGAGGCAGGAAGCAGGAGAGTGAGAGAAAAGGAAAGTAGAGACATGCAGCCAGACGAGGGGTTAGTGACGGAGGATGGGACAGAGAACAGGATGAGAAGGAAATAAGGCAAGGCAAGGACATGCAAGGACAGGCAAAGCAAGGCTAGGCTGCAGGACATGTTATAGCTTTGTAGTTTCTAGCACATTCGTCTTCAGACTAGGAGTAAGGCCATAAGACCGTATGGATTAGGCCCAAGCAAAAACCCCACCTACTTGACACACTAAGACTAAGCCTAAAATACGCAGATCTCTCCATAAGGATGGTTTTTATACTGTGCTTCCACAATCTGCTGGCAGTACAAAAAAATAAGCTGCAGATCTCCTTAGGCTGAGTCACGGTGCTTTGGTGCAGGGACCATGCATATCATGGGAATATTTCGCCATTTCTGCTCTGGTTTTCAGAGTATGACACCAAAACACCCACCTGATGATATCCTTTCAAGAGCAAAGGCAGCAATTTGCAGAATTCCGCTTCATTGGGGAAGTGAGAAATTGCTGAGCTGCCACCAAGTCCTGCAGTGTCCCTGTCACCTGCAGAGTCACCACATACTCGCCACGGTAGCGGGCATTGTGACAAAGGTTCTATGTCAGCTGGGTGTGGCAGCCAGGCGCCCCCTAGGGGATGGGGAGCCTGTCAGCCCCGGGCCTGTCACTGCCTGCTGTCCCTGCTGTGACCAGCCAGGCCTCTGAAAATTGGTCCAACCATGCCCAGACATGGGGCCAATTTGGCTCAAAGTCTTGAAAAGACAAGTCGGGAAGAAAGATATTGGACAGAGGGAGAAAGCGAAGGGAGCAGGAGAAAGGGAAGGAAGAATAAAAAGTAGTGTTGGGCTGCAGGAGTGAGATGCAGGAATTGCCATTAAAGAGGCAGGAAGCAGGAGAGTGAGAGAAAAGGAAAGTAGAGACATGCAGCCAGACGAGGGGTTAGTGAGAGAGGATGGGACAGAGAACAGGATGAGAAGGAAATAAGGCAAGGCAAGCACAGGCAAGGACAGGCAAAGCAAGGCTAGGCTGCAGGACATTTTTTCGCTTTATAGTTTCTAGCACATTCGTCTTCAGACTAGGAGTAATGCCATAAGACCGTATGGATTAGGTCCAAGCAAAAACCCCAGCTACTTGACACACTAAGACTAAGCCTAAAATACGCAGATCTCTCCATAAGGATGGTTTTTATACTGTGCTTCCACAATCTGCTGGCAGTACAAAAAAATAAGCTGCAGATCTCCTTAGGCTGAGTCACGGTACTTTGGTGCAGGGACCATGCATATCATGGGAATATTTCGCCATTTCTGCTCTGGTTTTCAGAGTATGACACCAAAACACCCACCTGATGATATCCTTTCAAGAGCAAAGGCAGCAATTTGCAGAATTCCGCTTCTTTGGGGAACTGAGAAATTGCTGAGCTGCCACCAAGTCCTGCAGTGTCCCTGTCACCTGCAGAATCACCACATACTCGCCACGGTAGCGGGCATTGTGACAAAGGTTCTATGTCAGCTGGGTGTGGCAGCCAGGCGCCCGCTAGGGGATGGGGAGCCTGTTAGCCCCGGGCCTGCACTGCCTGCTGTCCCTGCTGTCACCAGCCAGGCCTCTGAAAATTGGTCAAACCATGCCCAGACTTGGGGCCAATTTGGCCCAAAGTCTTGAAAAGACAAGTCGGGAAGAAAGATATGGGACAGAGGGAGAAAGCGAAGGGAGCAGTAGAAAGGGAAGGAAGAATAAAAAGTAGTGTTGGGCTTCAGGAGTGAGATGGAGGAATTGCCATTAAAGAGGCAGGAAGCAGGAGAGTGAGAGAAAAGGAAAGTAGAGACATGCAGCCAGACGAGGGGTTAGTGAGAGAGGATGGGACAGAGAACAGGATGAGAAGGAAATAAGGCAAGGCAAGGACAGGCAAGGACAGGCAAAGCAAGGCTAGGCTGCAGGACATTTTTTCGCTTTATAGTTTCTAGCACATTCGTCTTCAGACTAGGAGTAAGGCCATAAGACCGTATGGATTAGGCCCAAGCAAAAACCCCAGCTACTTGACACACTAAGACTAAGCCTAAAATACGCAAATCTCTAAATAAGGATTGTTTTTATACTGTGCTTCCACAATCTGCTGGCAGTACAAAAAAATAAGCTGCAGATCTCCTTAGGGTGAGTCACGGTGCTTTGGTGCAGGGACCATGCATATCATGGGATTATTTCGCCATTTCTGCTCTGGTTTTCAGAGTATGACACCAAAACACCCACCTGATGATATCCTTTCAAGAGCAAAGGCAGCAATTTGCAGAATTCCGCTTCTTTGGGGAAGTGAGAAATTGCTGAGCTGCCACCAAGTCCTGCAGTGTCCCTGTCACCTGCAGAGTCACCACATACTCGCCACGGTAGCGGGCATTGTGACAAAGGTTCTATGTCAGCTGGGTGTGGCAGCCAGGCGCCCCCTAGGGGATGGGGAGCCTGTCAGCCCCGGGCCTGTCACTGCCTGCTGTCCCTGCTGTCACCAGCCAGGCCTCTGATAATTGGTCAAACCATGCCCAGACTTGGGGCGAATTTGGCCCAAAGTCTTGAATAGACAAGTCGGGAAGAAAGATATGGGACAAAGGGAGAAAGCGAAGGGAGCAGGAGAAAGGGAAGGAAGAATAAAAAGTAGTGTTGGGCTGCAGGAGTGAGATGGAGGAATTGCCATTAAAGAGGCAGGAAGCAGGAGAGTGATAGAAAAGGAAAGACGAGCCATGCAGCCAGACGAGGGGTTAGTGAGAGAGGATGGGACAGAGAACAGGATGAGAAGGAAATAAGGCAAGGCAAGGACAGGCAAGGACAGGCAAAGCAAGGCTAGGCTGCAGGACATTTTTTCGCTTTATAGTTTCTAGCACATTCGTCTTCAGACTAGGAGTAAGGCCATAAAACTGTATGGATTAGGCCCAAGCAGAAACCCCAGCTACTTGAGACACTTAGACTAAGCCTAAAATACGCAGATCTCTCCATAAGGATGGTTTTTATACTGTGCTTCCACAATCTGCTGGCAGTACAAAAAAATAAGCTGCAGATCTCCTTAGGCTGAGTCATGGTGCTTTGGTGCAGGGACCATGCATATCATGGGAATATTTCACCATTTCTGCTTTGGTGTTCAGAGTATGACACCAAAACACCCACCTGATGATATCCTTTCAAGAGCAAAGGCAGCAATTTGCAGAATTCCGCTTCTTTGGGGAAGTGAGAAATTGCTGAGCTGACACCAAGTCCTGCAGGATCCCTGTCACCTGCAGAGTCACCACATACTCGCCACGGGAGCGGGCATTGTGACAAAGGTTCTATGTCAGCTGGGTGTGGCAGCCAGTCGCCCCCTAGGGGATGGGGAGCCTGTCAGCCCCGGGCCTGTCACTGCCTGCTGTCCCTGCTGTCACCAGCCAGGCCTCTGAAAATTGGTCAAACTATGCCCAGACTTGGGGCCAATTTGGACCAAAGTCTTGAAAAGACAAGTCGGGAAGAAAGATATGGGACAGAGGGAGAAAGCGAAGGGAGCAGGAGAAAGGGAAGGAAGAATAAAAAGTAGTGTTTGGCTTCAGGAGTGAGATGGAGGAATTGCAGGAAAAGAGGCAGGAAGCAGGAGAGTGAGAGAAAAGGAAAGTAGAGACATGCAGCCAGACGAGGGGTTAGTGAGGGAGGATGGGACAGAGAACAGGATGGGAAGGAAATAAGGCAAGGCAAGGACAGGCAAGGACAGGCAAAGCAAGGCTAGGCTGCAGGACATTTTTTCGATTTATAGTTTCTAGCACATTCGTCTTCAGACTAGGAGTAAGGCCATAAGACCGTATGGATTAGGCCCAAGCAAAAACCCCAGCTACTTGAGACACTTAGACTAAGCCTAAAATACGCAGATCTCTCCATAAGGATGGTTTTTATACTGTGCTTCCACAATCTGCTGGCAGTACAAAAAAATAAGCTGCAGATCTCCTTAGGCTGAGTTATGGTGCTTTGGTGCAGGGACCATGCATATCATGGGAATATTTCACCATTTCTGCTCTGGTTGTCAGAGTATGACACCAAAACACCCACCTGATGATATCCTTTCAAGAGCAAAGGCAGCAATTTGCAGAATTCCGCTTCTTTGGGGAAGTGAGAAATTGCTGAGCTGACATCAAGTCCTGCAGTGTCCCTGTCACCTGCAGAGTCACCACATACTCGCCACCATAGCGGGCATTGTGACAAAGGTTCTATGTCAGCTGGGTGTGGCAGCCAGGCGCCCCCTAGGTGATGGGGAGCCTGTCAGCCCTGGGCCTGTCACTGCCTGCTGTCCCTGCTGTCACCAGCCAGGCCTCTGAAAATAGGTCAAACCATGCCCAGACTTGGGGCCAATTTGGCCCAAAGTCTTGAAAAGACAAGTCGGGAAGAAAGATATGGGACAGAGGGAGAAAGCGAAGGGAGCAGGAGAAAGGGAAGGAAGAATAAAAAGTAGTGTTGGGCTGCAGGAGTGAGATGGAGGAATTGCAAGAAAAGAGGCAGGAAGCAGGAGAGTGAGAGAAAAGGAAAGACGACAATTGCAGCCAGACGAGGGGTTAGTGAGAGAGGGTGGGACAGAGAACAGGATGAGAAGGAAATAAGGCAAGGCAAGGACAGGCAAGGACAGGCAAAGCAAGGCTAGGCTGCAGGACATTTTTTCGCTTTATAGTTTCTAGCACATTCGTCTTCAGACTAGGAGTAAGGCCATAAGACCGTATGGATTAGGCCCAAGCAAAAACCCCAGCTACTTGAGACACTTAGACTAAGCCTAAAATACGCAGATCTCTCCATAAGGATGGTTTTTATACTGTGCTTCCACAATCTGCTGGCAGTACAAAAATATAAGCTGCAGATCTCCTTAGGCTGAGTCATGGTGCTTTGGTGCAGGGACCATGCATATCATGGGAATATTTCACCATTTCTGCTCTGGTTTTCAGAGTATGACACCAAAACACCCACCTGATTATATCCTTTCAAGAGCAAAGGCAGCAATTTGCAGAATTCCGCTTCTTTGGGGAAGTGAGAAATTGCTGAGCTGCCACCAAGTCCTGCAGTGTCCCTGTCACCTGCAGAGTCACCACATACTCGCCACGGTAGCGGGCATTGTGACAAAGGTTCTATGTCAGCTGGGTGTGGCAGCCAGGCGCCCCCTAGGGGATGGGGAGCCTGTCAGCCCCAGGCCTGTCACTGCCTGCTGTCCCTGCTGTCACCAGCCAGGCCTCTGAAAATTGGTCAAACTATGCCCAGACTTGGGGCCAATTTGGACCAAAGTCTTGAAAAGACAAGTCGGGAAGAAAGATATGGGACAGAGGGAGAAAGCGAAGGGAGCAGGAGAAAGGGAAGGAAGAATAAAAAGTAGTGTTTGGCTTCAGGAGTGAGATGGAGGAATTGCAGGAAAAGAGGCAGGAAGCAGGAGAGTGAGAGAAAAGGAAAGTAGAGACATGCAGCCAGACGAGGGGTTAGTGAGGGAGGATGGGACAGAGAACAGGATGGGAAGGAAATAAGGCATGGCAAGGACAGGCAAGGACAGGCAAAGCAAGGCTAGGCTGCAGGACATTTTTTCGCTTTATAGTTTCTAGCACATTCGTCTTCAGACTAGGAGTAAGGCCATAAGACCGTATGGATTAGGCCCAAGCAAAAACCCCAGCTACTTGAGACACTTAGACTAAGCCTAAAATACGCAGATCTCTCCATAAGGATGGTTTTTATACTGTGCTTCCACAATCTGCTGGCAGTACAAAAAAATAAGCTGCAGATCTCCTTAGGCTGAGTCATGGTGCTTTGGTGCAGGGACCATGCATATCATGGGAATATTTCACCATTTCTGCTCTGGTTGTCAGAGTATGACAACAAAACACCCACCTGATGATATCCTTTCAAGAGCAAAGGCAGCAATTTGCAGAATTCCGCTTCTTTGGGGAAGTGAGAAATTGCTGAGCTGACATCAAGTCCTGCAGTGTCCCTGTCACCTGCAGAGTCACCACATACTCGCCACCATAGCGGGCATTGTGACAAAGGATCTATGTCAGCTGGGTGTGGCAGCCAGGCGCCCCCTAGGTGATGGGGAGCCTGTCAGCCCTGGGCCTGTCACTGCCTGCTGTCCCTGCTGTCACCAGCCAGGCCTCTGAAAATTGGTCAAACCATGCCCAGACTTGGGGCGAATTTGGCCCAAAGTCTTGAAAAGACAAGTCGGGAAGAAAGATATGGGACAGAGGGAGAAAGCGAAGGGAGCAGGAGAAAGGGAAGGAAGAATAAAAAGTAGTGTTGGGCTGCAGGAGTGAGCTGGAGGAATTGCAAGAAAAGAGGCAGGAAGCAGGAGAGTGAGAGAAAAGGAAAGACGACACATGCAGCCAGACGAGGGGTTAGTGAGAGAGGGTGGGACAGAGAACAGGATGAGAAGGAAATAAGGCAAGGCAAGGACAGGCAAGGACAGGCAAAGCAAGGCTAGGCTGCAGGACATTTTTTCGCTTTATAGTTTCTAGCACATTCGTCTTCAGACTAGGAGTAAGGCCATAAGACCGTATGGATTAGGCCCAAGCAAAAACCCCAGCTACTTGAGACACTTAGACTAAGCCTAAAATACGCAGATCTCTCCATAAGGATGGTTTTTATACTGTGCTTCCACAATCTGCTGGCAGTACAAAAATATAAGCTGCAGATCTCCTTAGGCTGAGTCATGGTGCTTTGGTGCAGGGACCATGCATATCATGGGAATATTTCACCATTTCTGCTCTGGTTTTCAGAGTATGACACCAAAACACCCACCTGATTATATCCTTTCAAGAGCAAAGGCAGCAATTTGCAGAATTCCGCTTCTTTGGGGAAGTGAGAAATTGCTGAGCTGACACCAAGTCCTGCAGTGTCCCTGTCACCTGCAGAGTCACCACATACTCGCCACGGTAGCGGGCATTGTGACAAAGGTTCTATGTCAGCTGGGTGTGGCAGCCAGGCGCCCCCTAGGGGATGGGGAGCCTGTCAGCCCCAGGCCTGTCACTGCCTGCTGTCCCTGCTGTCACCAGCCAGGCCTCTGAAAATTGGTCAAAGCATGCCCAGACTTGGGGCCAATTTGCCCCAAAGTCTTGAAAAGACAAGTCGGGAAGAAAGATATGGGACAGAGGGAGAAAGCGAAGGGAGCAGGAGAAAGGGAAGGAAGAATAAAAAGTAGTGTTGGGCTGCAGGAGTGAGATGGAGGAATTGCCATTAAAGAGGCAAGAAGCAGGAGAGTGATAGAAAAGGAAAGACGAGACATGCAGCCAGACGAGGGGTTAGTGAGAGAGGATGGGACAGAGAACAGGATGAGAAGGAAATAAGGCAAGGCAAGGACAGGCAGGACAGGCAAAGCATGGCTAGGCTGCAGGACATTTTTTCACTTTATAGTTTCTAGCACATTCGTCTTCAGACTAGGAGTAAGGCCATAAGACCGTACGGATTAGGCCCAAGCAGAAACCCCAGCTACTTGAGACACTTAGACTAAGCCTAAAATACGCAGATCTCTCCATAAGGATGGTTTTTATACTGTGCTTCCACAATCTGCTGGCAGTACAAAAAAATAAGCTGCAGATCTCCTTAGGCTGAGTCATGGTGCTTTGGTGCAGGGACCATGCATATCACGGGAATATTTCACCATTTCTGCTCTGGTTGTCAGAGTATGACACCAAAACACCCACCTGATGATATCCTTTCAAGAGCAAAGGCAGCAATTTGCAGAATTCCGCTTCTTTGGGGAAGTGAGAAATTGCTGAGCTGACACCAAGTCCTGCAGTGTCCCTGTCACCTGCAGAGTCACCACTTGCTCGCCACGGTAGCGGGCATTGTGACAAAGGTTCTATGTCAGCTGGGTGTGGCAGCCAGGCGCCCCCTAGGGGATGGGGAGCCTGTCACCCCCAGGCCTGTCACTGCCTGCTGTCCCTGCTGTCACCAGCCAGGCCTCTTAAAATTGGTCAAACCATGCCCAGACTTGGGGCGAATTTGGCCCAAAGTCTTGAAAAGACAAGTCGGGAAGAAAGATATGGGACAGAGGGAGAAAGCGAAGGGAGCAGGAGAAAGGGAAGGAAGAATAAAAAGTAGTGTTGGGCTTCAGGAGTGAGATGGTGGAATTGCCATTAAAGAGGCAGGAAGCAGGAGAGTAATAGAAAAGGAAAGACGAGACATGCAGCCAGACGAGGGGTTAGTGAGAGAGGATTGGACAGAGAACAGGATGAGAAGGAAATAAGGCAAGGCAAGGACAGGCAAGGACAGGCAAAGCAAGGCTAGGCCGAAGGACATTTTTTTGCTTTATAGTTTCTAGCACATTCGTCTACAGACTAGGAGTAAGGCCATAAGACCGTATAGATTAGGCCCAAGCAAAAACCCCAGCTACTTGAGACACTTAGACTAAGCCTAAAATACGCAGATCTCTCCATAAGGATGGTTTTTATACTGTGCTTCCACAGTCTTCTGGCAGTACAAAAAAATAAGCTGCAGATCTCCTTAGGCTGAGTCATGGTGCTTTGGTGCAGGGACCATGCATATCATCGGAATATTTCACCATTTCTGCTCTGGTTTTCAGAGTATGACACCAAAACACCCACCTGATGATATCCTTTCAAGAGCAAAGGCAGCAATTTGCAGAATTCCGCTTCTTTGGGGAAGTGAGAAATTGCTGAGCTGACATCAAGTCCTGCAGTGTCCCTGTCACCTGCAGAGTCACCACATACTCGCCACCATAGCGGGCATTGTGACAAAGGTTCTATGTCAGCTGGGTGTGGCAGCCAGGCGCCCCCTAGGTGATGGGGACCCTGTCAGCCCTGGGCCTGTCACTGCCTGCTGTCCCTGCTGTCACCAGCCAGGCCTCTGAAAATTGGTCAAACCATGCCCAGACTTGGGGCCAATTTGGCCCAAAGTCTTGAAAAGACAAGTCGGGAAGAAAGATATGGGACAGAGGGAGAAAGCGAAGGGAGCAGGAGAAAGGGAAGGAAGAATAAAAAGTAGTGATAGGCTGCAGGAGTGAGATGGAGGAATTAGAGGAAAAGAGGTAGGAAGCAGGAGAGTGAGAGAAAAGGAAAGACGAGACATGCAGCCAGACGAGGGGTTAGTGAGAGGAGATTAGACAGAGAACAGGATGAGAAGGAAATAAGGCAAGGCAAGGACAGGCAAGGACAGGCAAAGCAAGGCTAGGCTGCAGGACATTTTTTCGCTTTATAGTTTCTAGCACATTCGTCTTCAGACTAGGAGTAAGGCCATAAGACCGTATGGATTAGGCCCAAGCAAAAACCCCAGCTAATGGAGACGCATTAGACTAAGCCTAAAATACGCAGATCTCTCCATAAGGATGGTTTTTATACTGTGCTTCCACAATCTGCTGGCAGTACAAAAAAATAAGCTGCAGATCTCCTTAGGCTGAGTCATGGTGCTTTGGTGCAGGGACCATGCATATCATGGGAATATTTCACCATTTCTGCTCTGGTTTTCAGAGTATGACACCAAAACACCCACCTGATGATATCCTTTCAAGAGCCAAGGCAGCAATTTGCAGAATTCCGCTTCTTTGGGGAAGTGAGAAATTGCTTAGCTGACACCAAGTCCTGCAGTGTCCCTGTCACCTGCAGAGTCACCACATACTTGCCACGGTAGCGGGCATTGTGACAAAGGTTCTATGTCAGCTGGGTGTGGCAGCCAGGCGCCCCCTAGGGGATGGGGAGCCTGTCAGCCCCGGGCCTGTCACTGCCTGCTGTCCCTGCTGTCACCAGCCAGGCCTCTGAAAATTGGTCAAACCATGCCCAGACTTGGGGCCAATTTGGCCCAAAGTCTTGAAAAGACAAGTCGTGAAGAAAGATATTGGACAGAGGGAGAAAGCGAAGGGAGCAGTAGAAAGGGAAGGAAGAATAAAAAGTAGTGTTGGGCTGCAGGAGTGAGATGGAGGAATTGCAGGAAAAGAGGTAGGAAGCAGGAGAGTGATAGAAAAGGAAAGACGAGACATGCAGCCAGACGAGGGTTTAGTGAGAGGAGATTGGACAGAGAACAGGATGAGAAGGAAATAAGGCAAGGCAAGGAAGGCAAGGCAAGGCTAGGCTACAGGACATTTTTTTGCTTTATGGTTTCTCACACATTCGTCTTCAGACTAGGAGTAAGGCCATAAGACCGTATGGATTAGGCCCAATCAAAAACCCCAGCTACTTGAGACGCTTAGACTAAGCCTAAAATACGCAGATCTCTCCATAAGGATGGTTTTTATACTGTGCTTCCACAATCTGCTGGCAGTACAAAAAAATAAGCTGCAGATCTCCTTAGGCTGAGTCATGGTGCTTTGGTGCAGGGACCATGCATATCATGGGAATAGTTCACCATTTCTGCTCTGGTTTTCAGTGTATGACACCAAAACACCCACCTGATGATATCCTTTCAAGAGCAAAGGCAGCAATTTGCAGAATTCCGCTTCTTTGGGGAAGTGAGAAATTGCTGAGCTGCCACCAAGTCCTGCAGGATCCCTGTCAACTGCAGAGTCACCACATACTCGCCACGGTAGTGGGCATTGTGACAAAGGTTCTATGTCAGCTGGGTGTGGCAGCCAGGCGCCCCCTAGGGGATGGGGAGCCTGTCAGCCCCGGGCCTGTCACTGCCTGCTGTCCCTGCTGTCACCAGCCAGGCCTCTGAAAATTGGTCAAACCATGCCCAGACTTGGGGCCAATTTGCCCCAAAGTCTTGAAAAGACAAGTCGGGAAGAAAGATATGGGACAGAGGGAGAAAGCGAAGGGAGCAGGAGAAAGGGAAGGAAGAATAAAAAGTAGTGTTGGGCTGCAGGAGTGAGATGGAGGAGTTGCAAGAAAAGAGGCAGGAAGCAGGAGAGTGAGAGAAAAGGAAAGACGAGACATGGAGCCAGATGAGGGGTTAGTGAGAGAGGATGGGACAGAGAACAGGATGAGAAGGAAATAAGGCAAGGCAAGGACAGGCAAGGACAGGCAAAGCAAGGCTTGGCTGAAGGACATGTTTTTGCTTTATACTTTCTAGCACATTCATCTTCAGACTAGGAGTAAGGCCATAAGACCGTATGGATTAGGCCCAAGCAAAAACCCCAGCTACTTGAGACACTTAGACTAAGCCTAAAATACGCAGATCTCTCCATAAGGATGGTTTTTATACTGTGCTTCCACAATCTGCTGGCAGTACAAAAAAATAAGCTGCAGATCTCCTTAGGCTGAGTCATGGTGCTTTGGTGCAGGGACCATGCATATCATGGGAATATTTCACCATTTCTGCTCTGGTTTTCAGAGTATGACACCAAAACACCCACCTGATGATATCCTTTCAAGAGCAAAGGCAGCAATTTGCAGAATTCCGCTTCTTTGGGGAAATGAGAAATTGCTGAGCTGACATCAAGTCCTGCAGTGTCCCTGTCACCTGCAGAGTCACCGCATCCTCACCACGGTAGCGGGCATTGTGACAAAGGTTCTATGTCAGAAGGGTTTGGCAGCCATGCGCCCCCTATGGGATGGGGAGCCTGTCAGCCCCGGGCCTGTCACTGCCTGCTGTCCCTGCTGTCACCAGCCAGGCCTCTGAAAATTGGTCAAACGATGCCCAGACCTGGGGCCAATTTGGCCCAAAGTCTTGAAAAGACAAGTCGGGAAGAAAGATATGGGACAGAGGGAGAAAGCGAAGGGAGCAGGAGAAAGGGAAGGAAGAATAAAAAGTAGTGTTGGGCTTCAGGAGTGAGATGGAGGAATTGCCATTAAAGAGGCAGGAAGCAGGAGAGTGAGAGAAAAGGAAAGTAGAGACATGCAGCCAGACGAGGGGTTAGTGAGAGAGGATGGGACAGAGAACAGGATGAGAAGGAAATAAGGCAAGGCAAGGACAGGCAAGGACAGGCAAAGCAAGGCTAGGCTGCAGGACATTTTTTCGCTTTATAGTTTCTAGCACATTCGTCTTCAGACTAGGAGTAAGGCCATAAGACCGTATGGATTAGGCCCAAGCAAAAACCCCAGCTACTTGACACACTAAGACTAAGCCTAAAATACGCAAATCTCTAAATAAGGATTGTTTTTATACTGTGCTTCCACAATCTGCTGGCAGTACAAAAAAATAAGCTGCAGATCTCCTTAGGGTGAGTCACGGTGCTTTGGTGCAGGGACCATGCATATCATGGGATTATTTCGCCATTTCTGCTCTGGTTTTCAGAGTATGACACCAAAACACCCACCTGATGATATCCTTTCAAGAGCAAAGGCAGCAATTTGCAGAATTCCGCTTCTTTTGGGAAGTGAGAAATTGCTGAGCTGCCACCAAGTCCTGCAGTGCCCCTGTCACCTGCAGAGTCACCACATACTCGCCACGGTAGCGGGCATTGTGACAAAGGTTCTATGTCAGCTGGGTGTGGCAGCCAGGCGCCCCCTAGGGGATGGGGAGCCTGTCAGCCCCGGGCCTGTCACTGCCTGCTGTCCCTGCTGTCACCAGCCAGGCCTCTGATAATTGGTCAAACCATGCCCAGACTTGGGGCGAATTTGGCCCAAAGTCTTGAATAGACAAGTCGGGAAGAAAGATATGGGACAAAGGGAGAAAGCGAAGGGAGCAGGAGAAAGGGAAGGAAGAATAAAAAGTAGTGTTGGGCTGCAGGAGTGAGATGGAGGAATTGCCATTAAAGAGGCAGGAAGCAGGAGAGTGATAGAAAAGGAAAGACGAGACATGCAGCCAGACGAGGGGTTAGTGAGAGAGGATGGGACAGAGAACAGGATGAGAAGGAAATAAGGCAAGGCAAGGACATGCAAGGACAGGCAAAGCAAGGCTAGGCTGCAGGACATTTTTTCGCTTTATAGTTTCTAGCACATTCGTCTTCAGACTAGGAGTAAGGCCATAAAACCGTATGGATTAGGCCCAAGCAGAAACCCCAGCTACTTGAGACACTTAGACTAAGCCTAAAATACGCAGATCTCTCCATAAGGATGGTTTTTATACTGTGCTTCCACAATCTGCTGGCAGTACAAAAAAATAAGCTGCAGATCTCCTTAGGCTGAGTCATGGTGCTTTGGTGCAGGGACCATGCATATCATGGGAATATTTCACCATTTCTGCTTTGGTGTTCAGAGTATGACACCAAAACACCCACCTGATGATATCCTTTCAAGAGCAAAGGCAGCAATTTGCAGAATTCCGCTTCTTTGGGGAAGTGAGAAATTGCTGAGCTGCCACCAAGTCCTGCAGGATCCCTGTCACCTGCAGAGTCACCACATACTCGCCACGGGAGCGGGCATTGTGACAAAGGTTCTATGTCAGCTGGGTGTGGCAGCCAGTCGCCCCCTAGGGGATGGGGAGCCTGTCAGCCCCGGGCCTGTCACTGCCTGCTGTCCCTGCTGTCACCAGCCAGGCCTCTGAAAATTGGTCAAACTATGCCCAGACTTGGGGCCAATTTGGACCAAAGTCTTGAAAAGACAAGTCGGGAAGAAAGATATGGGACAGAGGGAGAAAGCGAAGGGAGCAGGAGAAAGGGAAGGAAGAATAAAAAGTAGTGTTTGGCTTCAGGAGTGAGATGGAGGAATTGCAGGAAAAGAGGCAGGAAGCAGGAGAGTGAGAGAAAAGGAAAGTAGAGACATGCAGCCAGACGAGGGGTTAGTGAGGGAGGATGGAACAGAAAACAGGATGAGAAGGAAATAAGGCAAGGCAAGGACAGGCAAGGACAGGCAAAGCAAGGCTAGGCTGCAGGACATTTTTTCGCTTTATAGTTTTTAGCACATTCGTCTTCAGACTAGGAGTAAGGCCATAAGACCGTATGGATTAGGCCCAAGCAAAAACCCCACCTACTTGACACACTAAGACTAAGCCTAAAATACGCAGATCTCTCCATAAGGATGGTTTTTATACTGTGCTTCCACAATCTGCTGGCAGTACAAAAAAATAAGCTGCAGATCTCCTTAGGCTGAGTCATGGTGCTTTGGTGCAGGGACCATGCATATCATGGGAATAGTTCACCATTTCTGCTCTGGTTTTCAGAGTATGACACCAAAACACCCACCTGATGATATCCTTTCAAGAGCAAAGGCAGCAATTTGCAGAATTCCGCTTCTTTGGGGAACTGAGAAATTGCTGAGCTGACATCAAGTCCTGCAGTGTCCCTGTCACCTGCAGAGTCACCACATACTCGCCACGGTAGCGGGCATTGTGACAAAGGTTCTATGTCAGCTGGGTGTGGCAGCCAGGCGCCCCCTAGGGGATGGGGAGCCTGTCAGCCCCAGGCCTGTCACTGCCTGCTGTCCCTGCTGTCACCAGCCAGGCCTCTGAAAATTGGTCAAAGCATGCCCAGACTTGGGGCCAATTTGCCCCAAAGTCTTGAAAAGACAAGTCGGGAAGAAAGATATGGGACAGAGGGAGAAAGCGAAGGGAGCAGGAGAAAGGGAAGGAAGAATAAAAAGTAGTGTTGGGCTGCAGGAGTGAGATGGAGGAATTGCCATTAAAGAGGCAAGAAGCAGGAGAGTGATAGAAAAGGAAAGACGAGACATGCAGCCAGACGAGGGGTTAGTGAGAGAGGATGGGACAGAGAACAGGATGAGAAGGAAATAAGGCAAGGCAAGGACAGGCAGGACAGGCAAAGCATGGCTAGGCTGCAGGACATGTTATAGCTTTATAGTTTCTAGCACATTCGTCTTCAGACTAGGAGTAAGGCCATAAGACCGTACGGATTAGGCCCAAGCAGAAACCCCAGCTACTTGAGACACTTAGACTAAGCCTAAAATACGCAGATCTCTCCATAAGGATGGTTTTTATACTGTGCTTCCACAATCTGCTGGCAGTACAAAAAAATAAGCTGCAGATCTCCTTAGGCTGAGTCATGGTGCTTTGGTGCAGGGACCATGCATATCACGGGAATATTTCACCATTTCTGCTCTGGTTGTCAGAGTATGACACCAAAACACCCACCTGATGATATCCTTTCAAGAGCAAAGGCAGCAATTTGCAGAATTCCGCTTCTTTGGGGAAGTGAGAAATTGCTGAGCTGACATCAAGTCCTGCAGTGTCCCTGTCACCTGCAGAGTCACCACTTGCTCGCCACGGTAGCGGGCATTGTGACAAAGGTTCTATGTCAGCTGGGTGTGGCAGCCAGGCGCCCCCTAGGGGATGGGGAGCCTGTCACCCCCAGGCCTGTCACTGCCTGCTGTCCCTGCTGTCACCAGCCAGGCCTCTTAAAATTGGTCAAACCATGCCCAGACTTGGGGCGAATTTGGCCCAAAGTCTTGAAAAGACAAGTCGGGAAGAAAGATATGGGACAGAGGGAGAAAGCGAAGGGAGCAGGAGAAAGGGAAGGAAGAATAAAAAGTAGTGTTGGGCTGCAGGAGTGAGATGGAGGAATTGCAGGAAAAGAGGGAAGAAGTAGGAGAGTGATAGAAAAGGAAAGACGAGACATGCAGCTAGACGAGGGGTTAGTGAGAGGATGGGACAGAGAACAGGATGAGAAGGAAATAAGGCAAGGCAAGGACAAAAAAGGACAGGCAAAGCAAGGCTTGGCTGCAGGACATTTTTTCGCTTTATAGTTTCTAGCACATTCGTCTTCAGACTAGGAGTAAGGCCATAAGACCGTATGGATTAGGCCCAATCAAAAACCCCAGCTACTTGAGACGCTTAGACTAAGCCTAAAATATGCAGATCTCTCCATAAGGATGGTTTTTATACTGTGCTTCCACAATCTGCTGGCAGTACAAAAATATAAGCTGCAGATCTCCTTAGGCTGAGTCATGGTGCTTTGGTGCAGGGACCATGCATATCATGGGAATATTTCACCATTTCTGCTCTGGTTTTCAGAGTATGACACCAAAACACCCACCTGATGATATCCTTTCAAGAGCAAAGGCAGCAATTTGCAGAATTCCGCTTCTTTGGGGAAGTGAGAAATTGCTGAGCTGCCACCAAGTCCTGCAGTGTCCCTGTCACCTGCAGAG
Source organism: Columba livia (assembly GCF_036013475.1). Taxonomy (NCBI): domain Eukaryota; kingdom Metazoa; phylum Chordata; class Aves; order Columbiformes; family Columbidae; genus Columba; species Columba livia. The sequence goes on along the minus strand of NW_027043009.1, from coordinate 379,498 downwards.
TCACCACATACTCACCACAGTAGCGGGCATTGTGACAAAGGTTCTATGTCAGCTGGGTGTGGCAGCCAGGCGCCTCCTAGGGGATGGGGAGCCTGTCAGCCCCCGGCCTGTCACTGCCTGCTGTCCCAGCTGTCACTAGCCAGGCCTCTGAAAATTGGTCAAACCATGCCCAGACTTGGGGCCAATTTGGCCCAAAGTCTTGAAAAGGCAAGTCTGGAAGAAAGATATGGGACAGAGGGAGAAAGCGAAGGGAGCAGGAGAAAGGGAAGGAAGAATGAAAAGTAGTGTTGGGCTGCAGGAGTGAGATGGAGGAATTGCCATTAACGAGGCAGGAAGCAGGAGAGTAAGAGAAGAGGTAAGAAGAGACATGCAGCCAGACGAGGGGTTAGTGAGAGAGGATGGGACAGAGAACAGGATGAGAAGGAAATAAGGCAAGGCAAGGACAGGCAAGGACAGGCAAAGCAAGGCTAGGCTGCAGGACATTTTTTCGCTTTATACTTTCTAGCACATAAGTCTTCAGACTAGGAGTAAGGCCATAAGACCGTATGGATTAGGCCCAAGCAAAAACCCCAGCAACTAGAGATACTCAGGATAAGCCTAAAATACGCATATCTCTCCATAAGGATGGTTTTTATACTGTGCTTCCACAATCTGCTGGCAGTACAAAAAAATAAGCTGTAGATCTCCTTAGGCTGAGTCATGGTGCTTTGGTGCAGGGACCATGCATATCATGGGAATATTTCACCATTTCTGCTCTGGTTTTCAGTGTATGACAGCAAAACACCCACCTTACGACATCCATTCAAGAGCAAAGGCAGCAATTTGCAGAATTCCGCTTCTTTGGGGAAGTGAGAAATTGCTGAGCTGACACCAAGTCCTGCAGTGTCCCTGTCACCTGCAGAGTCACCGCATCCTCACCACGGTAACGGGCATTGTGACAAAGGTTCTATGTCAGCTGGGTGTGGCAGCCAGGCGCCCCCTAGGGGATGGGGAGCCTGTTAACCCCAGCCCTGTCACTGCCTGCTGTCCCTGCTGTCACCAGCTAGGCCTCTGAAAATTGGTCAAACCATGCCCAGACTTGGGGCCAATTTGGCCCAAAGTCTTGAAAAGACAAGTTAGGAAGAAAGATATGGGACAGAGGGAGAAAGCGAAGGGAGCAGGAGAAAGGGAAGGAAGAATAGAAAGTAGTGTTGGGCTGCAGGAGTGAGATGGAGGAATTGCAGGAAAAGAGGGAGGAAGTAGGAGAGTGATAGAAAAGGAAAGACGAGACATGCAGCTAGACGAGGGGTTAGTGAGAGAGGATGGGACAGAGAACAGGATGAGAAGGAAATAAGGCAAGTCAAGGACAAAAAAGGACAGGCAAAGCAAGGCTTGGCTGCAGGACATTTTTTCGCTTTATAGTTTCTAGCACATTCGTCTTCAGACTAGGAGTAAGGCCATAAGACCGTATGGATTAGGCCCAATCAAAAACCGCAGCTACTTGAGACGCTTAGACTAAGCCTAAAATACGCAGATCTCTCCATAAGGATGGTTTTTATACTGTGCTTCCACAATCTGCTAGCAGTACAAAAATATAAGCTGCAGATCTCCTTAGGCTGAGTCATGGTGCTTTGGTGCAGGGACCATGCATATCATGGGAATATTTCACCATTTCTGCTCTGGTTTTCAGAGTATGACACCAAAACACCCACCTGATGATATCCTTTCAAGAGCAAAGGCAGTAGCTTGCAGAATGCCGCTTCTTTGGGGAAGTGAGAAATTGCTGAGCTGCTACCAAGTCCTGCAGTGTCCCTGTCACCTGCAGAGTCACCACATACTCGCCACGGTAGCGGGCATAGTGACAAAGGTTCTATGTCAGCTGGGTGTGGCAGCCAGGCGCCCCCTAGGTGATGGGGAGCCTGTCAGCCCCGAGCCTGTCACTGCCTGCTGTCCCTGCTGTCACCAGCCAAGCCTCTGAAAATTGGTCAAACCATGCCCAGACTTGGGGCGAATTTGGCCCAAAGTCTTGAAAAGACAAGTTGGGAAGAAAGATATGGGACAGAGGGAGAAAGCGAAGGGAGCAGGAGAAAGGGAAGGAAGAATAAAAAGTAGTGTTGGGCTGCAGGAGTGAGATGGAGGAACTGCAAGAAAAGAGGCAGGAAGCAGGAGAGTGAGAGAAAAGGAAAGAAGAGACATGCAGCCAGACGAGGGGTTAGTGAGAGAGGATGGGACAGAGAACAGGATGAGAAGGGTATAAGGCAAGGCAAGGACAGGCAAGGCAAGGCTAGGCTGCGGGACATTTTTTTGCTTTATAGTTTCCAACACATTCGTCTTCAGACTAGGAGTAAGGCCATAAGACCGTATGGATTAGGCCGAAGCAAAAACCCCAGCTACTTGAGACGCTTAGACTAAGCCTAAAATACGCAGATCTCTCCATAAGGATGGTTTTTATACTGTGCTTCCACAATCTGCTGGCAGTACAAAAAAATAAGCTGCAGATCTCCTTAGGCTGAGTCATGGTGCTTTGGTGCAGGGACCATGCATATCATGGGAATATTTCACCATTTCTGCTCTGGTTTTCAGAGTATGACACCAAAACACCCACCTGATGATATCCTTTCAAGAGCAAAGGCAGCAGCTTGCAGAATGACGCTTCTTTGGGGAAGTGAGAAATTACTGAGCTGACACCAAGTCCTGCAGTGTCCCTGTCACCTGCAGAGTCACCACATACTCGCCACGGTAGCGGGCAGTGTGACAAAGGCTCTATGTCAGCTGGGTGTGGCAGCCAGGCGCCCTCTAGGGGATGGGGAGCCTGTTAGCCCCCGGCCTGTCACTGCCTGCTGTCCCTGCTGTCACCAGCCAGGCCTCTGAAAATTGGTCAAACCATGCCCAGACTTGGGGCCAATTTGGCCCAAAATCTTGAAAGGGCAAGTCGGGAAGAAAGATATGGGACAGAGGGAGAAAGCGAAGGGAGCAGGAGAAAGGGAATGAAGAATAAAAAGTAGTGTTGGGCTGCAGGAGTGAGATGGAGGAATTGCAGGAAAAGGGGCAGGAAGCAAGAGAGTGAGAGAAAAGGAAGGAAGAGACATGCATCCAGATGAGGGGTCAGTGAGAAAGGATGGGACAGAGAACAGGATGAGAAGGAAATAAGGCAAGGCAAGGACAGGCAAGGACAGGCAAAGCAAGGCTAGGCTGAAGGACATGTTTTTGCTTTATAGTTTCTAGCACATTCATCTTCAGACTAGGAGTAAGGCCATAAGACCTTATGGATTAGGCCCAAGCAAAAACCCCAGCTACTTGAGACACTTAGACTAAGCCTAAAATACGCAGATCTCTCCATAAGGATGGTTTTTATACTGTGCTTCCACAATCTGCTGGCAGTACAAAAATATAAGCTGCAGATCTCCTTAGGCTGAGTCATGGTGCTTCGGTGCAGGGACCATGCATATCATGGAATATTTCACCGTTTCTGCTCTGGTTTTCAGTGTATGACACCAAAACACCCACCTGATGATATCCTTTCAAGAGCAAAGGCAGCAATTTGCAGAATTCCGCTTCTTTGGGGAAGTGTGAAATTACTGAGCTGACACCAAGTCCTGCAGTGTCCCTGTCACCTGCAGAGTCACCACATACTCGCCACGGTAGCGGGCATTGTGACAAAGGTTCTATGTCAGCTGGGTGTGGCATCTAGGCGCCCCCTAGGGGATGGGGAGCCTGTCAGCCCTGGGCCTGTCACTGCCTGCTGTCCCTGCTGTCACCAGCCAGGCCTCTGAAAATTGGTCAAACCATGCCCAGACTCAGGGCCAATTTGGCCCAAAGTCTTGAAAAGACAAGTCGGGAAGAAAGATATGGGACAGAGGGAGAAAGCGAAGGGAGCAGGAGAAAGGGAAGGAAGAATAAAAAGTAGTGTTGGGCTGCAGGAGTGAGATGGAGGAATTGCAGGAAAAGAGGGAGGAAGTAGGAGAGTGATAGAAAAGGAAAGACGAGACAGGCAGCTAGACGAGGGGTTAGTGAGAGAGGATGGGACAGAGAAAAGGATGAGAAGGAAATAAGGCAAGGCAAGGACAGGCAAGGACAGGCAAAGCAAGGCTAGGCTGCAGGACATTTTTTCGCTTTATAGTTTCTAGCACATTCGTCTTCAGACTAGGAGTAAGGCCATAAGACCGTATGGATTAGGCCCAAGCAAAAACCCCAGCTACTTGAGACACTTAGACTAAGCCTAAAATACGCAGATCTCTCCATAAGGATGGTTTTTATACTGTGCTTCCACAATCTGCTGGCAGTACAAAAAAATAAGCTGTAGATCTCCTTAGGCTGAGTCATGGTGCTTTGGTGCAGGGACCATTCATATCATGGGAATATTTCAACATTTCTGCTCTGGTTTTCAGTGTATGACACCAAAACACCCACCTGATGATATCCTTTCAAGAGCAAAGGCAGCAACTTGCAGAATTCTGCATCTCTGGGGAACTGAGAAATTGCTGAGCTGCCACCAAGTCCTGCAGTGTCCCTGTCACCTGCAGAGTCACCACATACATGACACGGTAGCGGGCATTGTGACACAGGTTCTATGTCAGCAGGGTGTGTCAGCCAGGCGCCCTCTAGGGATGGGGAGCCTGTCAGCCCAGGGCCTGTCACTGCCTGCTGTCCCTTCTGTCACCAGCCAGGCCTCTGAAAATTGGTCAACCCATGCCCAGACTTGGGGCCAATTCGGCCCTAAGTCTTGAAAAGACAAGTTAGGAAGAAAGATATGGGACAGAGGGAGAAAGCGAAGGGAGCAGGAGAAAGAGAAGGAAGAATAACAAGTAGTGTTGGGCTGCAGGAGTGAGATGGAGGAATTGCCATTAAAGAGGCAGGAAGCAGGAGAGTGATAGAAAAGGAAAGACGAGACATGTAGCCAGACGAGGGGTTAGTGAGAGGAGACTGGACAGAGAACAGGATCAGAAGGAAATAAGGCAAGGCAAGGACAGGCAAGGCAAGCCTAGGCTGCAGGACATTTGTTTGCTTTATAGTTTCTAACACATTCGTCTTTAGACTAGGAGTAAGGCCATAAGACCGTATGGATTAGGCCGAAGCAAAAACCCCAGCTACTTGAGACACTTAGACTAAGCCTAAAATACGCAGATCTCTCCATAAGGATGGTTTTTATACTGTGCTTCCACAATCTGCTGGCAGTACAAAAATATAAGCTGCAGATCTCCTTAGGCTGAGTCATGGTGCTTTGGTGCAGGGACCATGCATATCATGGGAATATTTCAACATTTCTGCTCTGGTTTTCAGTGTATGACACCAAAACACCCACCTGATGATATCCTTTCAAGAGCAAAGGCAGCAACTTGCAGAATTCCGCTTATCTGGGGAACTGAGAAATTGCTGAGCTGCCACCAAGTCCTGCAGTGTCCCTGTCACCTGCAGAGTCACCACATACTCGCCACGGTAGCGGGCATTGTGACAAAGGTTCTATGTCAGCTGGGTGTGGCAGCCAGGCGCCCCCTAGGGGATGGGGAGCCTGTCAGCCCCGGCCCTGTCACTGCCTGCTGTCCCTTCTGTCACCAGCCAGGCCTCTGAAAATTGGTCAAACCATGCCCAGACTCGGGGCCAATTTGGCTCAAAGTCTTGAAAAGACAAGTTAGGAAGCAAGATATGGGACAGAGGGAGAAAGCGAAGGGAGCAGGAGAAAGGGAAGGAAGAATAAAAACTAGTGTTGGGCTGCAGTAGTGAGATGGTGGAATTGCCATTAAAGAGGCAGGAAACAGGAGAGTGAGAGAAAAGGAAAGTAGAGACATGCAGCCAGACGAGGGGTTAGTGAGAGAGGATGGGACAGAGAACAGGATGAGAAGGAAATAAGGCAAGGCAAGGACAGGCAAGGACAGGCAAAGCAAGGCTAGGCTGAAGGACATGCTTTTGCTTTATAGTTTCTAGCACATTCATCTTCAGACTAGGAGTAAGGCCATAAGACCGTATGGATTAGGTCCAATCAAAAACCCCAGCTACTTGAGACACTCAGGATAAGCCTAAAATACGCAGATCTCTCCATAAGGATGGTTTTTATACTGTGCTTCCACAATCTGCTGGCAGTACAAAAACTTAAGCTGCAGATCTCTTAGGCTGAGTCATGGTGCTTTGTTGCAGGGACCATGCATATCATGGGAATATTTCACCATTTCTGCTCTGGTTTTCAGAGTATGACACCAAAACACCCACCTGATGATATCCTTTCAAGAGCAGAGGCAGCAACTTGCAGAATTCCGCTTCTTTGGGGAAGTGAGAAATTGCTGAGCTGACACCAAGTCCTGCAGTGTCCCTGTCACCTGCAGAGTCACCACATAGTGGCCACGGTAGCGGGCATTGTGACAAAGGTTCTATGTCAGCTGGGTGTGGCATCTAGGCGCCCCCTAGGGGATGGGGAGCCTGTCAGCCTCGGGCCTGTCACTGCCTGCTGTCCCTGCTGTCACCAGCCAGGCCTCTGAAAATTGGTCAAACCATGCCCAGACTTGGGGCCAATTTGTCCCAAAGTCTTGAAAAGACAAGTCGGGAAGAAAGATATGGGACAGAGGGATAAAGCGAAGGGAGCAGGAGAAAGGGAAGGAAGAATAAAAAGTAGTGCTGGGCTGCAGGAGTGAGATGGAGGAATTGCAGGAAAAGAGGGAGGAAGTAGGAGAGTGATAGAAAAGGAAAGACGAGACATGCAGCCAGACGAGGGGTTAGTGAGAGAGGATGGGACAGAGAACAGGATGAGAAGGAAATAAGGCATGGCAAGGACAGGCAAGGACAGGCAAAGCAAGGCTAGGCTGCAGGACATTTTTTTGCTTTATATTTTCTAGCACATTCGTCCTCGGACTACGAGGAAAGCCATAAGACCGTATGGATTAGGCCCAAGCAAATACCTCGGCTACTTCAGACACTTAGACTAAGCCTAAAATACGCAGATCTCGCCATAAGGATGGTTTTTATACTGTGCTTCCACAATCTGCTGGCAGTACAAAAAAATAAGCTGCAGATCTCTTAGGCTGAGTCATGGTGCTTTGTTGCAGGGCCCATGCATACCATGGGAATATTTCACCATTTCTGCTCTGGTTTTCAGAGTATGACACCAAAACACCCACCTGATGATATCCTTTCAAGAGCAAAGGCAGCAATTTGCAGAATTCCGCTTCTTTGGGGAAATGAGAAATTGCTGAGCTGACACCAAGTCCTGCAGTGTCCCTGTCACCTGCAGAGTCACCACATACTCGCCACGGTAGCGGGCATTGTGACAAAGGTTCTATGTCAGCTGGGTGTGGCAGCCAGGCGCCCCCTAGGGGATGGGGAGCCTGCCAGCCCCGGGCCTGTCACTGCCTGCTGTCCCTACTGTCACCAGCCAGGCCTCTGAAAATTGGTCAAACCATGCCCAGACTTGGGGCCAATTTGGCCCAAAGTCTTGAAAAGACAAGTCGGGAAGAAAGATATGGGACAGAGGGAGAAAGCGAAGGGAGCAGGAGAAAGGGAAGGAAGAATAAAAAGTAGTGTTGGGCTGCAGGAGTGAGATGGAGGAATTGCAGGAAAAGAGGGAGGAAGCAGGAGAGTGATAGAAAAGGAAAGACGAGACATGCAGCCAGACGAGGGGTTAGTGAGAGAGGATGGGACAGAGAACAGGATGAGAAGGAAATAAGGCATGGCAAGGACAGGCAAGGACAGGCAAAGCAAGGCTAGGCTGCAGGACATTTTTTTGCTATATATTTTCTAGCACATTCGTCCTCGGACTACGAGGAAAGCCATAAGACCGTATGGATTAGGCCCAAGCAAATACACCGGCTACTTGAGACACTTAGACTAAGCCTAAAATACGCAGATTACTCCATAAGGATGGTTTTTATACTGTGCTTCCACAATCTGCTGGCAGTACAAAAACATAAGCTGCAGATCTCTTAGGCTGAGTCATGGTGCTTTGTTGCAGGGACCATGCATATCATGGGAATATTTCACCATTTCTGCTCTGGTTTTCAGAGAATGACACCAAAACACCCACCTGATGATATCCTTTCAAGAGCAGAGGCAGCAACTTGCAGAATTCCGCTTCTTTGGGGAAGTGAGAAATTGCTGAGCTGCCACCAAGTCCTGCAGTGTCCCTGTCACCTGCAGAGTCACCACATACTCGCCACGGTAGCGGGCATTGTGACAAAGGTTCTATGTCAGCTGGGTGTGGCATCTAGGCGCCCCCTAGGGGATGGGGAGCCTGTCAGCCCTGGGCCTGTCACTGCCTGCTGTCCCTGCTGTCACCAGCCAGGCCTCTGAAAATTGGTCAAACCATGCCCAGACTTGGGGCCAATTTGGCCCAAAGTCTTGAAAAGACAAGTCGGGAAGAAAGATATGGGACAGAGGGAGAAAGCGAAGGGAGCAGGAGAAAGGGAAGGAAGAATAGAAAGTAGTTATGGGCTGCAGGAGTGTGATGGAGGAATTGCAGGAAAAGAGGGAGGAAGTAGGAGAGTGATAGAAAAGGAAAGACGAGACATGCAGCCAGACGAGGGGTTAGTGAGAGAGGATGGGACAGAGAACAGGATGAGAAGGAAATAAGGCATGGCAAGGACAGGCAAGGACAGGCAAAGCAAGGCTAGGCTGCAGGACATTTTTTTGCTTTATATTTTCTAGCACATTCGTCCTCGGACTACGAGGAAAGCCATAAGACCGTATGGATTAGGCCCAAGCAAATACACCGGCTACTTGAGACACTTAGACTAAGCCTAAAATACGCAGATTACTCCATAAGGATTGTTTTTATACTGTGCTTCCACAATCTGCTGGCAGTACAAAAAAATAAGCTGCAGATCTCCTTAGGCTGAGTCATGGTGCTTTGGTGCAGGGCCCATGCATACCATGGGAATATTTCACCATTTCTGCTCTGGTGTTCAGAGTATGACACCAAAACACCCACCTGATGATATCCTTTCAAGAGAAAAGGCAGCAATTTGCAGAATTCCGCTTCTTTGGGGAAATGAGAAATTGCTGAGCTGACACCAAGTCCTGCAGTGTCCCTGTCACCTGCAGAGTCACCACATACTCGCCACGGTAGCGGGCATTGTGACAAAGGTTCTATGTCAGCTGGGTGTGGCAGCCAGGCGCCCCCTAGGGGATGGGGAGCCTGCCAGCCCCGGGCCTGTCACTGCCTGCTGTCCCTGCTGTCACCAGCCAGGCCTCTGAAAATTGGTCAAACCATGCCCAGACTTGGGGCCAATTTGGCCCAAAGTCTTGAAAAGACAAGTCGGGAAGAAAGATATGGGACAAAGGGAGAAAGCGAAGGGAGCAGGAGAAAGGGAAGGAAGAATAAAAAGTAGTGTTGGGCTTCAGGAGTGAGATGGAGGAATTGCAGGAAAAGAGGGAGGAAGTAGGAGAGTGATAGAAAAGGAAAGACGAGACATGCAGCCAGACGAGGGGTTAGTGAGAGAGGATGGGACAGAGAACAGGATGAGAAGGAAATAAGGCAAGGCAAGGACAGGCAAGGACAGGCAAAGCAAGGCTAGGCTGCAGGACAGTTTTTTTGCTTTATATTTTCTAGCACATTCGTCCTCGGACTACGAGGAAAGCCATAAGACCGTATGGATTAGGCCCAAGCAAATACCTCGGCTACTTCAGACACTTAGACTAAGCCTAAAATACGCAGATTATTCCATACGGATTGTTTTTATACTGTGCTTCCACAATCTGCTGGCAGTACAAAAAAATAAGCTGCAGATCTCTTAGGCTGAGTCATGGTGCTTTGTTGCAGGGCCCATGCATACCATGGGAATATTTCACCATTTCTGCTCTGGTTTTCAGAGTATGACACCAAAACACCCACCTGATGATATCCTTTCAAGAGCAAAGGCAGCAATTTGCAGAATTCCGCTTCTTTGGGGAAATGAGAAATTGCTGAGCTGACACCAAGTCCTGCAGTGTCCCTGTCACCTGCAGAGTCACCACATACTCGCCACGGTAGCGGGCATTGTGACAAAGGTTCTATGTCAGCTGGGTGTGGCAGCCAGGCGCCCCCTAGGGGATGGGGAGCCTGCCAGCCCCGGGCCTGTCACTGCCTGCTGTCCCTGCTGTCAGCAGCCAGGCCTCTGAAAATTGGTCAAACCATGCCCAGACTTGGGGCCAATTTGGCCCAAAGTCTTGAAAAGACAAGTCGGGAAGAAAGATATGGGACAGAGGGAGAAAGCGAAGGGAGCAGGAGAAAGGGAAGGAAGAATAAAAAGTAGTGTTGGGCTGCAGGAGTGAGATGGAGGAATTGCAGGAAAAGAGGGAGGAAGTAGGAGAGTGATAGAAAAGGAAAGACGAGACATGCAGCCAGACGAGGGGTTAGTGAGAGAGGATGGGACAGAGAAAAGGATGAGAAGGAAATAAGGCAAGGCAAGGACAGGCAAGGACAGGCAAAGCAAGGCTAGGCTGCAGGACAGTTTTTTGCTTTATATTTTCTAGCACATTCGTCCTCGGACTACGAGGAAAGCCATAAGACCGTATGGATTAGGCCCAAGCAAATACCTCGGCTACTTCAGACACTTAGACTAAGCCTAAAATACGCAGATTACTCCATACGGATTGTTTTTATACTGTGCTTCCACAATCTGCTGGCAGTACAAAAACATAAGCTGCAGATCTCTTAGGCTGAGTCATGGTGCTTTGTTGCAGGGACCATGCATATCATGGGAATATTTCACCATTTCTGCTCTGGTTTTCAGAGTATGACACCAAAACACCCACCTGATGATATCCTTTCAAGAGCAGAGGCAGCAACTTGCAGAATTCCGCTTCTTTGGGGAAGTGAGAAATTGCTGAGCTGACACCAAGTCCTGCAGTGTCCCTGTCACCTGCAGAGTCACCACATAGTGGCCACGGTAGCGGGCATTGTGACAAAGGTTCTATGTCAGCTGGGTGTGGCATCTAGGCGCCCCCTAGGGGATGGGGAGCCTGTCAGCCTCGGGCCTGTCACTGCCTGCTGTCCCTGCTGTCACCAGCCAGGCCTCTGAAAATTGGTCAAACCATGCCCAGACTTGGGGCCAATTTGTCCCAAAGTCTTGAAAAGACAAGTCGGGAAGAAAGATATGGGACAGAGGGATAAAGCGAAGGGAGCAGGAGAAAGGGAAGGAAGAATAAAAAGTAGTGCTGGGCTGCAGGAGTGAGATGGAGGAATTGCAGGAAAAGAGGGAGGAAGTAGGAGAGTGATAGAAAAGGAAAGACGAGACATGCAGCCAGACGAGGGGTTAGTGAGAGAGGATGGGACAGAGAACAGGATGAGAAGGAAATAAGGCATGGCAAGGACAGGCAAGGACAGGCAAAGCAAGGCTAGGCTGCAGGACATTTTTTTGCTTTATATTTTCTAGCACATTCGTCCTCGGACTACGAGGAAAGCCATAAGACCGTATGGATTAGGCCCAAGCAAATACCTCGGCTACTTCAGACACTTAGACTAAGCCTAAAATACGCAGATCTCGCCATAAGGATGGTTTTTATACTGTGCTTCCACAATCTGCTGGCAGTACAAAAAAATAAGCTGCAGATCTCTTAGGCTGAGTCATGGTGCTTTGTTGCAGGGCCCATGCATACCATGGGAATATTTCACCATTTCTGCTCTGGTTTTCAGAGTATGACACCAAAACACCCACCTGATGATATCCTTTCAAGAGCAAAGGCAGCAATTTGCAGAATTCCGCTTCTTTGGGGAAATGAGAAATTGCTGAGCTGACACCAAGTCCTGCAGTGTCCCTGTCACCTGCAGAGTCACCACATACTCGCCACGGTAGCGGGCATTGTGACAAAGGTTCTATGTCAGCTGGGTGTGGCAGCCAGGCGCCCCCTAGGGGATGGGGAGCCTGCCAGCCCCGGGCCTGTCACTGCCTGCTGTCCCTACTGTCACCAGCCAGGCCTCTGAAAATTGGTCAAACCATGCCCAGACTTGGGGCCAATTTGGCCCAAAGTCTTGAAAAGACAAGTCGGGAAGAAAGATATGGGACAGAGGGAGAAAGCGAAGGGAGCAGGAGAAAGGGAAGGAAGAATAAAAAGTAGTGTTGGGCTGCAGGAGTGAGATGGAGGAATTGCAGGAAAAGAGGGAGGAAGCAGGAGAGTGATAGAAAAGGAAAGACGAGACATGCAGCCAGACGAGGGGTTAGTGAGAGAGGATGGGACAGAGAACAGGATGAGAAGGAAATAAGGCATGGCAAGGACAGGCAAGGACAGGCAAAGCAAGGCTAGGCTGCAGGACATTTTTTTGCTATATATTTTCTAGCACATTCGTCCTCGGACTACGAGGAAAGCCATAAGACCGTATGGATTAGGCCCAAGCAAATACACCGGCTACTTGAGACACTTAGACTAAGCCTAAAATACGCAGATTACTCCATAAGGATGGTTTTTATACTGTGCTTCCACAATCTGCTGGCAGTACAAAAACATAAGCTGCAGATCTCTTAGGCTGAGTCATGGTGCTTTGTTGCAGGGACCATGCATATCATGGGAATATTTCACCATTTCTGCTCTGGTTTTCAGAGAATGACACCAAAACACCCACCTGATGATATCCTTTCAAGAGCAGAGGCAGCAACTTGCAGAATTCCGCTTCTTTGGGGAAGTGAGAAATTGCTGAGCTGCCACCAAGTCCTGCAGTGTCCCTGTCACCTGCAGAGTCACCACATACTCGCCACGGTAGCGGGCATTGTGACAAAGGTTCTATGTCAGCTGGGTGTGGCATCTAGGCGCCCCCTAGGGGATGGGGAGCCTGTCAGCCCTGGGCCTGTCACTGCCTGCTGTCCCTGCTGTCACCAGCCAGGCCTCTGAAAATTGGTCAAACCATGCCCAGACTTGGGGCCAATTTGGCCCAAAGTCTTGAAAAGACAAGTCGGGAAGAAAGATATGGGACAGAGGGAGAAAGCGAAGGGAGCAGGAGAAAGGGAAGGAAGAATAGAAAGTAGTTATGGGCTGCAGGAGTGTGATGGAGGAATTGCAGGAAAAGAGGGAGGAAGTAGGAGAGTGATAGAAAAGGAAAGACGAGACATGCAGCCAGACGAGGGGTTAGTGAGAGAGGATGGGACAGAGAACAGGATGAGAAGGAAATAAGGCATGGCAAGGACAGGCAAGGACAGGCAAAGCAAGGCTAGGCTGCAGGACATTTTTTTGCTTTATATTTTCTAGCACATTCGTCCTCGGACTACGAGGAAAGCCATAAGACCGTATGGATTAGGCCCAAGCAAATACACCGGCTACTTGAGACACTTAGACTAAGCCTAAAATACGCAGATTACTCCATAAGGATTGTTTTTATACTGTGCTTCCACAATCTGCTGGCAGTACAAAAAAATAAGCTGCAGATCTCCTTAGGCTGAGTCATGGTGCTTTGGTGCAGGGCCCATGCATACCATGGGAATATTTCACCATTTCTGCTCTGGTGTTCAGAGTATGACACCAAAACACCCACCTGATGATATCCTTTCAAGAGAAAAGGCAGCAATTTGCAGAATTCCGCTTCTTTGGGGAAATGAGAAATTGCTGAGCTGACACCAAGTCCTGCAGTGTCCCTGTCACCTGCAGAGTCACCACATACTCGCCACGGTAGCGGGCATTGTGACAAAGGTTCTATGTCAGCTGGGTGTGGCAGCCAGGCGCCCCCTAGGGGATGGGGAGCCTGCCAGCCCCGGGCCTGTCACTGCCTGCTGTCCCTGCTGTCACCAGCCAGGCCTCTGAAAATTGGTCAAACCATGCCCAGACTTGGGGCCAATTTGGCCCAAAGTCTTGAAAAGACAAGTCGGGAAGAAAGATATGGGACAAAGGGAGAAAGCGAAGGGAGCAGGAGAAAGGGAAGGAAGAATAAAAAGTAGTGTTGGGCTTCAGGAGTGAGATGGAGGAATTGCAGGAAAAGAGGGAGGAAGTAGGAGAGTGATAGAAAAGGAAAGACGAGACATGCAGCCAGACGAGGGGTTAGTGAGAGAGGATGGGACAGAGAACAGGATGAGAAGGAAATAAGGCAAGGCAAGGACAGGCAAGGACAGGCAAAGCAAGGCTAGGCTGCAGGACAGTTTTTTTGCTTTATATTTTCTAGCACATTCGTTCTCGGACTACGAGGAAAGCCATAAGACCGTATGGATTAGGCCCAAGCAAATACCTCGGCTACTTCAGACACTTAGACTAAGCCTAAAATACGCAGATTATTCCATACGGATTGTTTTTATACTGTGCTTCCACAATCTGCTGGCAGTACAAAAAAATAAGCTGCAGATCTCTTAGGCTGAGTCATGGTGCTTTGTTGCAGGGCCCATGCATACCATGGGAATATTTCACCATTTCTGCTCTGGTTTTCAGAGTATGACACCAAAACACCCACCTGATGATATCCTTTCAAGAGCAAAGGCAGCAAGTTGCAGAATTCCGCTTCTTTGGGGAAATGAGAAATTGCTGAGCTGACACCAAGTCCTGCAGTGTCCCTGTCACCTGCAGAGTCACCACATACTCGCCACGGTAGCGGGCATTGTGACAAAGGTTCTATGTCAGCTGGGTGTGGCAGCCAGGCGCCCCCTAGGGGATGGGGAGCCTGCCAGCCCCGGGCCTGTCACTGCCTGCTGTCCCTGCTGTCAGCAGCCAGGCCTCTGAAAATTGGTCAAACCATGCCCAGACTTGGGGCCAATTTGGCCCAAAGTCTTGAAAAGACAAGTCGGGAAGAAAGATATGGGACAGAGGGAGAAAGCGAAGGGAGCAGGAGAAAGGGAAGGAAGAATAAAAAGTAGTGTTGGGCTGCAGGAGTGAGATGGAGGAATTGCAGGAAAAGAGGGAGGAAGTAGGAGAGTGATAGAAAAGGAAAGACGAGACATGCAGCCAGACGAGGGGTTAGTGAGAGAGGATGGGACAGAGAAAAGGATGAGAAGGAAATAAGGCAAGGCAAGGACAGGCAAGGACAGGCAAAGCAAGGCTAGGCTGCAGGACAGTTTTTTGCTTTATATTTTCTAGCACATTCGTCCTCGGACTACGAGGAAAGCCATAAGACCGTATGGATTAGGCCCAAGCAAATACCTCGGCTACTTCAGACACTTAGACTAAGCCTAAAATACGCAGATTACTCCATACGGATTGTTTTTATACTGTGCTTCCACAATCTGCTGGCAGTACAAAAACATAAGCTGCAGATCTCTTAGGCTGAGTCATGGTGCTTTGTTGCAGGGACCATGCATATCATGGGAATATTTCACCATTTCTGCTCTGGTTTTCAGAGTATGACACCAAAACACCCACCTGATGATATCCTTTCAAGAGCAGAGGCAGCAACTTGCAGAATTCCGCTTCTTTGGGGAAGTGAGAAATTGCTGAGCTGACACCAAGTCCTGCAGTGTCCCTGTCACCTGCAGAGTCACCACATAGTGGCCACGGTAGCGGGCATTGTGACAAAGGTTCTATGTCAGCTGGGTGTGGCATCTAGGCGCCCCCTAGGGGATGGGGAGCCTGTCAGCCTCGGGCCTGTCACTGCCTGCTGTCCCTGCTGTCACCAGCCAGGCCTCTGAAAATTGGTCAAACCATGCCCAGACTTGGGGCCAATTTGTCCCAAAGTCTTGAAAAGACAAGTCGGGAAGAAAGATATGGGACAGAGGGATAAAGCGAAGGGAGCAGGAGAAAGGGAAGGAAGAATAAAAAGTAGTGCTGGGCTGCAGGAGTGAGATGGAGGAATTGCAGGAAAAGAGGGAGGAAGTAGGAGAGTGATAGAAAAGGAAAGACGAGACATGCAGCCAGACGAGGGGTTAGTGAGAGAGGATGGGACAGAGAACAGGATGAGAAGGAAATAAGGCATGGCAAGGACAGGCAAGGACAGGCAAAGCAAGGCTAGGCTGCAGGACATTTTTTTGCTTTATATTTTCTAGCACATTCGTCCTCGGACTACGAGGAAAGCCATAAGACCGTATGGATTAGGCCCAAGCAAATACCTCGGCTACTTCAGACACTTAGACTAAGCCTAAAATACGCAGATCTCGCCATAAGGATGGTTTTTATACTGTGCTTCCACAATCTGCTGGCAGTACAAAAAAATAAGCTGCAGATCTCTTAGGCTGAGTCATGGTGCTTTGTTGCAGGGCCCATGCATACCATGGGAATATTTCACCATTTCTGCTCTGGTTTTCAGAGTATGACACCAAAACACCCACCTGATGATATCCTTTCAAGAGCAAAGGCAGCAATTTGCAGAATTCCGCTTCTTTGGGGAAATGAGAAATTGCTGAGCTGACACCAAGTCCTGCAGTGTCCCTGTCACCTGCAGAGTCACCACATACTCGCCACGGTAGCGGGCATTGTGACAAAGGTTCTATGTCAGCTGGGTGTGGCAGCCAGGCGCCCCCAAGGGGATGGGGAGCCTGCCAGCCCCGGGCCTGTCACTGCCTGCTGTCCCTACTGTCACCAGCCAGGCCTCTGAAAATTGGTCAAACCATGCCCAGACTTGGGGCCAATTTGGCCCAAAGTCTTGAAAAGACAAGTCGGGAAGAAAGATATGGGACAGAGGGAGAAAGCGAAGGGAGCAGGAGAAAGGGAAGGAAGAATAAAAAGTAGTGTTGGGCTGCAGGAGTGAGATGGAGGAATTGCAGGAAAAGAGGGAGGAAGCAGGAGAGTGATAGAAAAGGAAAGACGAGACATGCAGCCAGACGAGGGGTTAGTGAGAGAGGATGGGACAGAGAACAGGATGAGAAGGAAATAAGGCATGGCAAGGACAGGCAAGGACAGGCAAAGCAAGGCTAGGCTGCAGGACATTTTTTTGCTATATATTTTCTAGCACATTCGTCCTCGGACTACGAGGAAAGCCATACGACCGTATGGATTAGGCCCAAGCAAATACACCGGCTACTTGAGACACTTAGACTAAGCCTAAAATACGCAGATTACTCCATAAGGATGGTTTTTATACTGTGCTTCCACAATCTGCTGGCAGTACAAAAACATAAGCTGCAGATCTCTTAGGCTGAGTCATGGTGCTTTGTTGCAGGGACCATGCATATCATGGGAATATTTCACCATTTCTGCTCTGGTTTTCAGAGAATGACACCAAAACACCCACCTGATGATATCCTTTCAAGAGCAGAGGCAGCAACTTGCAGAATTCCGCTTCTTTGGGGAAGTGAGAAATTGCTGAGCTGCCACCAAGTCCTGCAGTGTCCCTGTCACCTGCAGAGTCACCACATACTCGCCACGGTAGCGGGCATTGTGACAAAGGTTCTATGTCAGCTGGGTGTGGCATCTAGGCGCCCCCTAGGGGATGGGGAGCCTGTCAGCCCTGGGCCTGTCACTGCCTGCTGTCCCTGCTGTCACCAGCCAGGCCTCTGAAAATTGGTCAAACCATGCCCAGACTTGGGGCCAATTTGGCCCAAAGTCTTGAAAAGACAAGTCGGGAAGAAAGATATGGGACAGAGGGAGAAAGCGAAGGGAGCAGGAGAAAGGGAAGGAAGAATAGAAAGTAGTTATGGGCTGCAGGAGTGTGATGGAGGAATTGCAGGAAAAGAGGGAGGAAGTAGGAGAGTGATAGAAAAGGAAAGACGAGACATGCAGCCAGACGAGGGGTTAGTGAGAGAGGATGGGACAGAGAACAGGATGAGAAGGAAATAAGGCATGGCAAGGACAGGCAAGGACAGGCAAAGCAAGGCTAGGCTGCAGGACAGTTTTTTGCTTTATATTTTCTAGCACATTCGTCCTCGGACTACGAGGAAAGCCATAAGACCGTATGGATTAGGCCCAAGCAAATACACCGGCTACTTGAGACACTTAGACTAAGCCTAAAATACGCAGATTACTCCATAAGGATTGTTTTTATACTGTGCTTCCACAATCTGCTGGCAGTACAAAAAAATAAGCTGCAGATCTCCTTAGGCTGAGTCATGGTGCTTTGGTGCAGGGCCCATGCATACCATGGGAATATTTCACCATTTCTGCTCTGGTTTTCAGAGTATGACACCAAAACACCCACCTGATGATATCCTTTCAAGAGCAAAGGCAGCAATTTGCAGAATTCCGCTTCTTTGGGGAAATGAGAAATTGCTGAGCTGACACCAAGTCCTGCAGTGTCCCTGTCACCTGCAGAGTCACCACATACTCGCCACGGTAGCGGGCATTGTGACAAAGGTTCTATGTCAGCTGGGTGTGGCAGCCAGGCGCCCCCTAGGGGATGGGGAGCCTGCCAGCCCCGGGCCTGTCACTGCCTGCTGTCCCTACTGTCACCAGCCAGGCCTCTGAAAATTGGTCAAACCATGCCCAGACTTGGGGCCAATTTGGCCCAAAGTCTTGAAAAGACAAGTCGGGAAGAAAGATATGGGACAGAGGGAGAAAGCGAAGGGAGCAGGAGAAAGGGAAGGAAGAATAAAAAGTAGTGTTGGGCTGCAGGAGTGAGATGGAGGAATTGCAGGAAAAGAGGGAGGAAGCAGGAGAGTGATAGAAAAGGAAAGACGAGACATGCAGCCAGACGAGGGGTTAGTGAGAGAGGATGGGACAGAGAACAGGATGAGAAGGAAATAAGGCATGGCAAGGACAGGCAAGGACAGGCAAAGCAAGGCTAGGCTGCAGGACATTTTTTTGCTATATATTTTCTAGCACATTCGTCCTCGGACTACGAGGAAAGCCATACGACCGTATGGATTAGGCCCAAGCAAATACACCGGCTACTTGAGACACTTAGACTAAGCCTAAAATACGCAGATTACTCCATAAGGATGGTTTTTATACTGTGCTTCCACAATCTGCTGGCAGTACAAAAACATAAGCTGCAGATCTCTTAGGCTGAGTCATGGTGCTTTGTTGCAGGGACCATGCATATCATGGGAATATTTCACCATTTCTGCTCTGGTTTTCAGAGAATGACACCAAAACACCCACCTGATGATATCCTTTCAAGAGCAGAGGTAGCAACTTGCAGAATTCCGCTTCTTTGGGGAAGTGAGAAATTGCTGAGCTGCCACCAAGTCCTGCAGTGTCCCTGTCACCTGCAGAGTCACCACATACTCGCCACGGTAGCGGGCATTGTGACAAAGGTTCTATGTCAGCTGGGTGTGGCATCTAGGCGCCCCCTAGGGGATGGGGAGCCTGTCAGCCCTGGGCCTGTCACTGCCTGCTGTCCCTGCTGTCACCAGCCAGGCCTCTGAAAATTGGTCAAACCATGCCCAGACTTGGGGCCAATTTGGCCCAAAGTCTTGAAAAGACAAGTCGGGAAGAAAGATATGGGACAGAGGGAGAAAGCGAAGGGAGCAGGAGAAAGGGAAGGAAGAATAGAAAGTAGTTATGGGCTGCAGGAGTGTGATGGAGGAATTGCAGGAAAAGAGGGAGGAAGTAGGAGAGTGATAGAAAAGGAAAGACGAGACATGCAGCCAGACGAGGGGTTAGTGAGAGAGGATGGGACAGAGAACAGGATGAGAAGGAAATAAGGCATGGCAAGGACAGGCAAGGACAGGCAAAGCAAGGCTAGGCTGCAGGACAGTTTTTTGCTTTATAGTTTCTAGCACATTCGTCCTCGGACTACGAGGAAAGCCATAAGACCGTATGGATTAGGCCCAAGCAAATACACCGGCTACTTGAGACACTTAGACTAAGCCTAAAATACGCAGATTACTCCATAAGGATTGTTTTTATACTGTGCTTCCACAATCTGCTGGCAGTACAAAAAAATAAGCTGCAGATCTCCTTAGGCTGAGTCATGGTGCTTTGGTGCAGGGCCCATGCATACCATGGGAATATTTCACCATTTCTGCTCTGGTGTTCAGAGTATGACACCAAAACACCCACCTGATGATATCCTTTCAAGAGAAAAGGCAGCAATTTGCAGAATTCCGCTTCTTTGGGGAAATGAGAAATTGCTGAGCTGACACCAAGTCCTGCAGTGTCCCTGTCACCTGCAGAGTCACCACATACTCGCCACGGTAGCGGGCATTGTGACAAAGGTTCTATGTCAGCTGGGTGTGGCAGCCAGGCGCCCCCTAGGGGATGGGGAGCCTGTCAGCCCCGGGCCTGTCACTGCCTGCTGTCCCTGCTGTCACCAGCCAGGCCTCTGAAAATTGGTCAAACCATGCCCAGACTTGGGGCCAATTTGGCCCAAAGTCTTGAAAAGACAAGTCGGGAAGAAAGATATGGGACAAAGGGAGAAAGCGAAGGGAGCAGGAGAAAGGGAAGGAAGAATAAAAAGTAGTGTTGGGCTGCAGGAGTGAGATGGAGGAATTGCAGGAAAAGAGGGAGGAAGTAGGAGAGTGATAGAAAAGGAAAGACGAGACATGCAGCCAGACGAGGGGTTAGTGAGAGAGGATGGGACAGAGAAAAGGATGAGAAGGAAATAAGGCAAGGCAAGGACAGGCAAGGACAGGCAAAGCAAGGCTAGGCTGCAGGACAGTTTTTTGCTTTATATTTTCTAGCACATTCGTCCTCGGACTACGAGGAAAGCCATAAGACCGTATGGATTAGGCCCAAGCAAATACCTCGGCTACTTCAGACACTTAGACTAAGCCTAAAATACGCAGATTACTCCATACGGATTGTTTTTATACTGTGCTTCCACAATCTGCTGGCAGTACAAAAACATAAGCTGCAGATCTCTTAGGCTGAGTCATGGTGCTTTGTTGCAGGGCCCATGCATACCATGGGAATATTTCACCATTTCTGCTCTGGTTTTCAGAGTATGACACCAAAACACCCACCTGATGATATCCTTTCAAGAGCAAAGGCAGCAATTTGCAGAATTCCGCTTCTTTGGGGAAATGAGAAATTGCTGAGCTGACACCAAGTCCTGCAGTGTCCCTGTCACCTGCAGAGTCACCACATACTCGCCACGGTAGCGGGCATTGTGACAAAGGTTCTATGTCAGCTGGGTGTGGCAGCCAGGCGCCCCCTAGGGGATGGGGAGCCTGCCAGCCCCGGGCCTGTCACTGCCTGCTGTCCCTGCTGTCACCAGCCAGGCCTCTGAAAATTGGTCAAACCATGCCCAGACTTGGGGCCAATTTGGCCCAAAGTCTTGAAAAGACAAGTCGGGAAGAAAGATATGGGACAAAGGGAGAAAGCGAAGGGAGCAGGAGAAAGGGAAGGAAGAATAAAAAGTAGTGTTGGGCTGCAGGAGTGAGATGGAGGAATTGCAGGAAAAGAGGGAGGAAGTAGGAGAGTGATAGAAAAGGAAAGACGAGACATGCAGCCAGACGAGGGGTTAGTGAGAGAGGATGGGACAGAGAACAGGATGAGAAGGAAATAAGGCAAGGCAAGGACAGGCAAGGACAGGCAAAGCAAGGCTAGGCTGCAGGACAGTTTTTTGCTTTATATTTTCTAGCACATTCGTCCTCGGACTACGAGGAAAGCCATAAGACCGTATGGATTAGGCCCAAGCAAATACCTCGGCTACTTCAGACACTTAGACTAAGCCTAAAATACGCAGATTACTCCATACGGATTGTTTTTATACTGTGCTTCCACAATCTGCTGGCAGTACAAAAACATAAGCTGCAGATCTCTTAGGCTGAGTCATGGTGCTTTGTTGCAGGGCCCATGCATACCATGGGAATATTTCACCATTTCTGCTCTGGTTTTCAGAGTATGACACCAAAACACCCACCTGATGATATCCTTTCAAGAGCAAAGGCAGCAATTTGCAGAATTCCGCTTCTTTGGGGAAATGAGAAATTGCTGAGCTGACACCAAGTCCTGCAGTGTCCCTGTCACCTGCAGAGTCACCACATACTCGCCACGGTAGCGGGCATTGTGACAAAGGTTCTATGTCAGCTGGGTGTGGCAGCCAGGCGCCCCCTAGGGGATGGGGAGCCTGCCAGACCCGGGCCTGTCACTGCCTGCTGTCCCTGCTGTCACCAGCCAGGCCTCTGAAAATTGGTCAAACCATGCCCAGACTTGGGGCCAATTTGGCCCAAAGTCTTGAAAAGACAAGTCGGGAAGAAAGATATGGGACAAAGGGAGAAAGCGAAGGGAGCAGGAGAAAGGGAAGGAAGAATAAAAAGTAGTGTTGGGCTGCAGGAGTGAGATGGAGGAATTGCAGGAAAAGAGGGAGGAAGTAGGAGAGTGATAGAAAAGGAAAGAAGAGACATGCAGCCAGACGAGGGGTTAGTGAGAGAGGATGGGACAGAGAACAGGATGAGAAGGAAATAAGGCAAGGCAAGGACAGGCAAGGACAGGCAAAGCAAGGCTAGGCTGCAGGACAGTTTTTTGCTTTATATTTTCTAGCACATTCGTCCTCGGACTACGAGGAAAGCCATAAGACCGTATGGATTAGGCCCAAGCAAATACCTCGGCTACTTCAGACACTTAGACTAAGCCTAAAATACGCAGATCTCGCCATAAGGATGGTTTTTATACTGTGCTTCCACAATCTGCTGGCAGTACAAAAAAATAAGCTGCAGATCTCTTAGGCTGAGTCATGGTGCTTTGTTGCAGGGCCCATGCATACCATGGGAATATTTCACCATTTCTGCTCTGGTTTTCAGAGTATGACACCAAAACACCCACCTGATGATATCCTTTCAAGAGCAAAGGCAGCAATTTGCAGAATTCCGCTTCTTTGGGGAAATGAGAAATTGCTGAGCTGACACCAAGTCCTGCAGTGTCCCTGTCACCTGCAGAGTCACCACATACTCGCCACGGTAGCGGGCATTGTGACAAAGGTTCTATGTCAGCTGGGTGTGGCAGCCAGGCGCCCCCTAGGGGATGGGGAGCCTGCCAGCCCCGGGCCTGTCACTGCCTGCTGTCCCTGCTGTCACCAGCCAGGCCTCTGAAAATTGGTCAAACCATGCCCAGACTTGGGGCCAATTTGGCCCAAAGTCTTGAAAAGACAAGTCGGGAAGAAAGATATGGGACAGAGGGAGAAAGCGAAGGGAGCAGGAGAAAGGGAAGGAAGAATAAAAAGTAGTGTTGGGCTGCAGGAGTGAGATGGAGGAATTGCAGGAAAAGAGGGAGGAAGCAGGAGAGTGATAGAAAAGGAAAGACGAGACATGCAGCCAGACGAGGGGTTAGTGAGAGAGGATGGGACAGAGAACAGGATGAGAAGGAAATAAGGCATGGCAAGGACAGGCAAGGACAGGCAAAGCAAGGCTAGGCTGCAGGACAGTTTTTTGCTTTATATTTTCTAGCACATTCGTCCTCGGACTACGAGGAAAGCCATAAGACCGTATGGATTAGGCCCAAGCAAATACACCGGCTACTTGAGACACTTAGACTAAGCCTAAAATACGCAGATTACTCCATAAGGATTGTTTTTATACTGTGCTTCCACAATCTGCTGGCAGTACAAAAACATAAGCTGCAGATCTCTTAGGCTGAGTCATGGTGCTTTGGTGCAGGGACCATGCATATCATGGGAATATTTCACCATTTCTGCTCTGGTTTTCAGAGTATGACACCAAAACACCCACCTGATGATATCCTTTCAAGAGCAGAGGCAGCAACTTGCAGAATTCCGCTTCTTTGGGGAAGTGAGAAATTGCTGAGCTGCCACCAAGTCCTGCAGTGTCCCTGTCACCTGCAGAATCACCACATACTCGCCACGGTAGCAGGCATTGTGACAAAGGTTCTATGTCAGCTGGGTGTGGCATCTAGGCGCCCCCTAGGGGATGGGGAGCCTGTCAGCCCCGGGCCTGTCACTGCCTGCTGTCCCTGCTGTCACCAGCCAGGCCTCTGAAAATTGGTCAAACCATGCCCAGACTTGGGGCCAATTTGGCCCAAAGTCTTGAAAAGACAAGTCGGGAAGAAAGATATGGGACAGAGGGAGAAAGCGAAGGGAGCAGGAGAAAGGGAAGGAAGAATAAAAAGTAGTGTTGGGCTGCAGGAGTGAGATGGAGGAATTGCAGGAAAAGAGGGAGGAAGTAGGAGACTGATAGAAAAGGAAAGACGAGACATGCAGCCAGACGAGGGTTTAGTGAGGGAGGATGGAACAGAAAACAGGATGAGAAGGAAATAAGGCATGGAAAGGACAGGCAAGGACAGGCAAAGCTAGGCTAGGCTGCAGGAGATTTTTTTGCTTTATATTTTCTAGCAAATTCGTCCTCGGACTACGAGGAAAGCCATAAGACCGTATGGATTAGGCCCAAGCAAATACACCGGCTACTTGAGACACTTAGACTAAGCCTAAAATACGAAGATTACTCCATAAGGATTGTTTCTATACTGTGCTTCCACAATCTGCTGGCAGTACAAAAAAATAAGCTGCAGATCTCCTTAGGCTGAGTCATGGTGCTTTGTTGCAGGGCCCATGCATACCATGGGAATATTTCACCATTTCTGCTCTGGTTGTCAGAGTATGTCACCAAAACACCCACCTGATGATATCCTTTCAAGAGCAAAGGCAGCAATTTGCAGAATTCCGCTTCTTTGGGGAAATGAGAAATTGCTGAGCTGACACCAAGTCCTGCAGTGTCCCTGTCACCTGCAGAGTCACCACATACTCGCCACGGTAGCGGGCATTGTGACAAAGGTTCTATGTCAGCTGGGTGTGGCAGCCAGGCGCCCCCTAGGGGATGGGGAGCCTGCCAGCCCCGGGCCTGTCACTGCCTGCTGTCCCTGCTGTCACCAGCCAGGCCTCTGAAAATTGGTCAAACCATGCCCAGACTTGGGGCCAATTTGGCCCAAAGTCTTGAAAAGACAAGTCGGGAAGAAAGATATGGGACAGAGGGAGAAAGCGAAGGGAGCAGGAGAAAGGGAAGGAAGAATAAAAAGTAGTGTTGGGCTGCAGGAGTGAGATGGAGGAATTGCAGGAAAAGAGGGAGGAAGTAGGAGAGTGATAGAAAAGGAAAGACGAGACATGCAGCCAGACGAGGGGTTAGTGAGAGAGGATGGGACAGAGAACAGGATGAGAGGGAAATAAGGCATGGCAAGGACAGGCAAGGACAGGCAAAGCAAGGCTAGGCTGCAGGACATTTTTTTGCTTTATATTTTCTAGCAAATTCGTCCTCGGACTACGAGGAAAGCCATAAGACCGTATGGATTAGGCCCAAGCAAATACACCGGCTACTTGAGACACTTAGACTAAGCCTAAAATACGAAGATTACTCCATAAGGATTGTTTCTATACTGTGCTTCCACAATCTGCTGGCAGTACAAAAAAATAAGCTGCAGATCTCTTAGGCTGAGTCATGGTGCTTTGTTGCAGGGCCCATGCATACCATGGGAATATTTCACCATTTCTGCTCTGGTTTTCAGAGTATGACACCAAAACACCCACCTGATGATATCCTTTCAAGAGCAAAGGCAGCAATTTGCAGAATTCCGCTTCTTTGGGGAAATGAGAAATTGCTGAGCTGACACCAAGTCCTGCAGTGTCCCTGTCACCTGCAGAGTCACCACATACTCGCCACGGTAGCGGGCATTGTGACAAAGGTTCTATGTCAGCTGGGTGTGGCAGCCAGGCGCCCCCTAGGGGATGGGGAGCCTGCCAGCCCCGGGCCTGTCACTGCCTGCTGTCCCTGCTGTCACCAGCCAGGCCTCTGAAAATTGGTCAAACCATGCCCAGACTTGGGGCCAATTTGGCCCAAAGTCTTGAAAAGACAAGTCGGGAAGAAAGATATGGGACAAAGGGAGAAAGCGAAGGGAGCAGGAGAAAGGGAAGGAAGAATAAAAAGTAGTGTTGGGCTGCAGGAGTGAGATGGAGGAATTGCAGGAAAAGAGTGAGGAAGTAGGAGAGTGATAGAAAAGGAAAGACGAGACATGCAGCCAGACGAGGGGTTAGTGAGAGAGGATGGGACAGAGAACAGGATGAGAAGGAAATAAGGCAAGGCAAGGACAGGCAAGGACAGGCAAAGCAAGGCTAGGCTGCAGGACATTTTTTTGCTATATATTTTCTAGCACATTCGTCCTCGGACTACGAGGAAAGCCATAAGACCGTATGGATTAGGCCCAAGCAAATACACCGGCTACTTGAGACACTTAGACTAAGCCTAAAATACGCAGATTACTCCATAAGGATTGTTTTTATACTGTGCTTCCACAATCTGCTGGCAGTACAAAAACATAAGCTGCAGATCTCTTAGGCTGAGTCATGGTGCTTTGTTGCAGGGACCATGCATATCATGGGAATATTTCACCATTTCTGCTCTGGTTTTCAGAGTATGACACCAAAACACTCACCTTATGATATCCTTTCAAGAGCAAAGGCAGCAACTTGCAGAATTCCGCTTCTTTGGGGAAGTGAGAAATTGCTGAGCTGCCACCAAGTCCTGCAGTGTCCCTGTCACCTGCAGAGTAACCACATAGTGGCCACGGTAGCGGGCATTGTGACAAAGGTTCTATGTCAGCTGGGTGTGGCATCTAGGCGCCCCCTAGGGGATGGGGAGCCTGTCAGCCCCGGGCCTGTCACTGCCTGCTGTCCCTGCTGTCACCAGCCAGGCCTCTGAAAATTGGTCAAACCATGCCCAGACTTGGGGCAAATTTGGCCCAAAGTCTTGAAAAGACAAGTCGGGAAGAAAGATATGGGACAAAGGGAGAAAGCGAAGGGAGCAGGAGAAAGGGAAGGAAGAATAAAAAGTAGTGTTGGGCTGCAGGAGTGAGATGGAGGAATTGCAGGAAAAGAGGGAGGAAGTAGGAGAGTGATAGAAAAGGAAAGACGAGACATGCAGCCAGACGAGGGGTTAGTGAGAGAGGATGGGACAGAGAACAGGATGAGAAGGAAATAAGGCAAGGCAAGGACAGGCAAGGACAGGCAAAGCAAGGCTAGGCTGCAGGACAGTTTTTTGCTTTATATTTTCTAGCACATTCGTCCTCGGACTACGAGGAAAGCCATAAGACCGTATGGATTAGGCCCAAGCAAATACCTCGGCTACTTCAGACACTTAGACTAAGCCTAAAATACGCAGATTACTCCATATGGATTGTTTTTATACTGTGCTTCCACATTCTGCTGGCAGTACAAAAAAATAAGCTGCAGATCTCTTAGGCTGAGTCATGATGCTTTGTTGCAGGGCCCATGCATACCATGGGAATATTTCATCATTTCTGTTCTGGTTTTCAGAGTATGACACCAAAACACCCACCTGATGATATCCTTTCAAGAGCAAAGGCAGCAATTTGCAGAATTCCGCTTCTTTGGGGAAATGAGAAATTGCTGAGCTGACACCAAGTCCTGCAGTGTCCCTGTCACCTGCAGAGTCACCACATACTCGCCACGGTAGCGGGCATTGTGACAAAGGTTCTATGTCAGCTGGGTGTGGCAGCCAGGCCCCCCTAGGGGATGGGGAGCCTGCCAGCCCCGGGCCTGTCACTGCCTGCTGTCCCTGCTGTCACCATCCAGGCCTCTGAAAATTGGTCAAACCATGCCCAGACTTGGGGCCAATTTGGCCCAAAGTCTTGAAAAGACAAGTCCTGAAGAAAGATATGGGACAGAGGGAGAAAGCGAAGGGAGCAGGAGAAAGGGAAGGAAGAATAAAAAGTAGTGTTGGGCTGCAGGAGTGAGATGGAGGAATTGCAGGAAAAGAGGGAGGAAGTAGGAGAGTGATAGAAAAGAAAAGACGAGACATGCAGCCAGATGAGGGGTTAGTGAGAGAGGATGGGACAGAGAACAGGATGAGAAGGAAATAAGGCATGGCAAGGACAGGCAAGGACAGGCAAAGCAAGGCTAGGCTGCAGGACAGTTTTTTGCTTTATATTTTCTAGCACATTCGTCCTCGGACTACGAGGAAAGCCATAAGACCGTATGGATTAGGCCCAAGAAAATACACCGGCTACTTGAGACACTTAGACTAAGCCTAAAATACGCAGATTACTCCATAAGGATTGTTTTTATACTGTGCTTCCACAATCTGCTGGCAGTACAAAAACATAAGCTGCAGATCTCTTAGGCTGAGTCATGGTGCTTTGGTGCAGGGACCATGCATATCATGGGAATATTTCACCATTTCTGCTCTGGTTTTCAGAGTATGACACCAAAACACCCACCTGATGATATCCTTTCAAGAGCAGAGGCAGCAACTTGCAGAATTCCGCTTCTTTGGGGAAGTGAGAAATTGCTGAGCTGCCACCAAGTCCTGCAGTGTCCCTGTCACCTGCAGAGTCACCACATAGTGGCCACGGTAGCGGGCATTGTGACAAAGGTTCTATGTCAGCTGGGTGTGGCATCTAGGCGCCCCCTAGGGGATGGGGGGCCTGTCAGCCCCGGGCCTGTCACTGCCTGCTGTCCCAGCTGTCACCAACCAGGCCTCTGAAAATTGGTCAAACCATGCCCAGACTTGGGGCCAATTTGGCCCAAAGTCTTGAAAAGACAAGTCGGGAAGAAAGATATGGGACAAAGGGAGAAAGCGAAGGGAGCAGGAGAAAGGGAAGGAAGAATAAAAAGTAGTGTTGGGCTGCAGGAGTGAGATGGAGGAATTGCAGGAAAAGAGGGAGGAAGTAGGAGAGTGATAGAAAAGGAAAGACGAGACATGCAGCCAGACAAGGGGTTAGTGAGAGAGGATGGGACAGAGAACAGGATGAGAAGGAAATAAGGCATGGCAAGGACAGGCAAGGACAGGCAAAGCAAGGCTAGGCTGCAGGACAGTTTTTTGCTTTATATTTTCTAGCACATTCGTCCTCGGACTACGAGGAAAGCCATAAGACCGTATGGATTAGGCCCAAGCAAATACACCGGCTACTTGAGACACTTAGACTAAGCCTAAAATACGCAGATTACTCCATAAGGATTGTTTTTATACTGTGCTTCCACAATCTGCTGGCAGTACAAAAACATAAGCTGCAGACTCTTAGGCTGAGTCATGGTGCTTTGTTGCAGGGACCATGCATATCATGGGAATATTTCACCATTTCTGCTCTGGTTTTCAGAGTATGACACCAAAACACCCACCTGATGATATCCTTTCAAGAGCAGAGGCAGCAACTTGCAGAATTCCGCTTCTTTGGGGAAGTGAGAAATTGCTGAGATGCCACCAAGTCCTGCAGTGTCCCTGTCACCTGCAGAGTCACCACATAGTGGCCACGGTAGCGGGCATTGTGACAAAGGTTCTATGTCAGCTGGGTGTGGCATCTAGGCGCCCCCTAGGGGATGGGGAGCCTGTCAGCCCCGGGCCTGTCACTGCCTGCTGTCCCTGCTGTCACCAGCCAGGCCTCTGAAAATTCGTCAAACCATGCCCAGACTTGGGGCCAATTTGGCCCAAAGTCTTGAAAAGACAAGTCGGGAAGAAAGATATGGGACAAAGGGAGAAAGCGAAGGGAGCAGGAGAAAGGGAAGGAAAAATAAAAAGTAGTGTTGGGCTGCAGGAGTGAGATGGAGGAATTGCAGGAAAAGAGGGAGGAAGTAGGAGAGTGATAGAGAAGGAAAGACGAGACATGCAGCCAGACGAGGGGTTAGTGAGAGAGGATGGGACAGAGAACAGGATGAGAAGGAAATAAGGCATGGCAAGGACAGGCAAGGACAGGCAAAGCAAGGCTAGGCTGCAGGACATTTTTTTGCTTTATATTTTCTAGCACATTCGTCCTCGGACTACGAGGAAAGCCATAAGACCGTATGGATTAGGCCCAAGCAAAAACCCCAGCTACTTGAGACACTAAGACTAAGCCTAAAATACGCAGATCTCTCCATAAGGATGGTTTTTATACTGTGCTTCCACAATCTGCTGGCAGTACAAAAACATAAGCTGCAGATCTCTTAGGCTGAGTCATGGTGCTTTGTTGCAGGGACCATGCATATCATGGGAATATTTCACCATTTCTGCTCTGGTTTTCAGAGTATGACACCAAAACACCCACCTGATGATATCCTTTCAGGAGCAGAGGCAGCAACTTGCAGAATTCCACTTCTTTGGGGAAGTGAGAAATTGCTGAGCTGCCACCAAGTCCTGCAGTGTCCCTGTCACCTGCAGAGTCACCACATAGTGGCCACGGTAGCGGGCATAGTGACAAAGGTTCTATGTCAGCTGCGTGTGGCAGCCAGGCGCCCCCTAGGGGATGGGGAGCCTGCCAGCCCCGGGCCTGTCACTGCCTGCTGTCCCTGCTGTCACCAGCCAGGCCTCTGAAAATTAGTCAAGCCATGCCCAGACTTGGGGCCAATTTGGCCCAAAGTCTTGAAAAGACAAGTCGGGAAGAAAGATATGGGACAGAGGGAGAAAGCGAAGGGAGCAGGAGAAAGGGAAGGAAGAATAAAAAGCAGTGTTGGGCTGCAGGAGTGAGATGGAGGAATTGCCATTAAAGAGGCAGGAAGCAGGAGAGTGAGAGAAAAGGAAAGAAGAGACATGCAGCCAGAAGAGGGGTTAGTGAGAGAGGATGGGACAGAGAACAGGATGAGAAGGAAATAAGGCAAGGCAAGGACAGGCAAGGACAGGCAAAGCAAGGCTAGGCTGCAGGACAGTTTTTTGCTTTATATTTTCTAGCACATTCGTCCTCGGACTTCGAGGAAAGCCATAAGACCGTATGGATTAGGCCCAAGCAAATACCTCGGCTACTTCAGACACTTAGACTAAGCCTAAAATACGCAGATTACTCCATACGGATTGTTTTTATACTGTGCTTCCACAATCTGCTGGCAGTACAAAAACATAAGCTGCAGATCTCTTAGGCTGAGTCATGGTGCTTTGTTGCAGGGACCATGCATATCATGGGAATATTTCACCATTTCTGCTCTGGTTTTCAGAGTATGACACCAAAACACCCACCTGATGATATCCTTTCAAGAGCAGAGGCAGCAACTTGCAGAATTCCGCTTCTTTGGGGAAGTGAGAAATTGCTGAGCTGCCACCAAGTCCTGCAGTGTCCCTGTCACCTGCAGAGTCACCACATACTCGCCACGGTGGCGGGCATTGTGACAAAGGTTCTATGTCAGCTGGGTGTGGCAGCCAGGCGCCCCCTAGGGGATGGGGAGCCTGTCAGCCCCGGGCCTGTCACTGCCTGCTGTCCCTGCTGTCACCAGCCAGGCCTCTGAAAATTCGTCAAACCATGCCCAGACTTGGGGCCAATTTGGCCCAAAGTCTTGAAAAGACAAGTCGGGAAGAAAGATATGGGACAGAGGGAGAAAGCGAAGGGAGCAGGAGAAAGGGAAGGAAGAATAAAAAGTAGTGTTGGGCTGCAGGAGTGAGATGGAGGAATTGCAGGAAAAGAGGGAGGAAGTAGGAGAGTGATAGAAAAGGAAAGACGAGACATGCAGCCAGACGAGAGGTTAGTGAGAGAGGATGGGACAGAGAACAGGATGAGAAGGAAATAAGGCAAGGCAAGGACAGGCAAGGACAGGCAAAGCAAGGCTAGGCTGCAGGACAGTTTTTTGCTTTATATTTTCTAGCACATTCGTCCTCGGACTACGAGGAAAGCCATAAGACCATATGGATTAGGCCCAAGCAAATACACCGGCTACTTGAGACACTTAGACTAAGCCTAAAATACGCAGATTACTCCATAAGGATGGTTTTTATACTGTGCTTCCACAATCTGCTGGCAGTACAAAAAAATAAGCTGCAGATCTCTTAGGCTGAGTCATGGTGCTTTGTTGCAGGGCCCATGCATACCATGGGAATATTTCACCATTTCTGCTCTGGTTTTCAGAGTATGACACCAAAACACCCACCTGATGATATCCTTTCAAGAGCAAAGGCAGCAATTTGCAGAATTCCGCCTCTTTGGGGAAATGAGAAATTGCTGAGCTGACACCAAGTCCTGCAGTGTCCCTGTCACCTGCAGAGTCACCACATACTCGCCACGGTAGCGGGCATTGTGACAAAGGTTCTATGTCAGCTGGGTGTGGCAGCCAGGCGCCCCCTAGGGGATGGGGAGCCTGCCAGCCCCGGGCCTGTCACTGCCTGCTGTCCCTGCTGTCACCAGCCAGGCCTCTGAAAATTGGTCAAGCCATGCCCAGACTTGGGGCCAATTTGGCCCAAAGTCTTGAAAAGACAAGTCGGGAAGAAAGATATGGGACAGAGGGAGAAAGCGAAGGGAGCAGGAGAAAGGGAAGGAAGAATAAAAAGTAGTGTTGGGCTGCAGGAGTGAGATGGAGGAATTGCCATTAAAGAGGCAGGAAGCAGGAGAGTGAGAGAAAAGGAAAGAAGAGACATGCAGCCAGACGAGGGTTTAGTGAGAGAGGATGGGACAGAGAACAGGATGAGAAGGAAATAAGGCATGGCAAGGACAGGCAAGGACAGGCAAAGCAAGGCTAGGCTGCAGGACAGTTTTTTGCTTTATATTTTCTAGCACATTCGTCCTCGGACTACGAGGAAAGCCATAAGACCGTATGGATTAGGCCCAAGCAAATACCTCGGCTACTTGAGACACTTAGACTAAGCCTAAAATACGCAGATTACTCCATAAGGATTGTTTTTATACTGTGCTTCCACAATCTGCTGGCAGTACAAAAACATAAGCTGCAGATCTCTTAGGCTGAGTCATGGTGCTTTGGTGCAGGGACCATGCATATCATGGGAATATTTCACCATTTCTGCTCTGGTTTTCAGAGTATGACACCAAAACACCCACCTGATGATATCCTTTCAAGAGCAGAGGCAGCAACTTGCAGAATTCCGCTTCTTTGGGGACGTGAGAAATTGCTGAGCTGCCACCAAGTCCTGCAGTGTCCCTGTCACCTGCAGAGTCACCACATAGTGGCCACGGTAGCGGGCATTGTGACAAAGGTTCTATGTCAGCTGGGTGTGGCATCTAGGCGCCCCCTAGGGGATGGGGAGCCTGTCAGCCCCGGGCCTGTCACTGCCTGCTGTCCCTGCTGTCACCAGCCAGGCCTCTGAAAATTGGTCAAACCATGCCCAGACTTGGGGCCAATTTGGCCCAAAGTCTTGAAAAGACAAGTCGGGAAGAAAGATATGGGACAGAGGGAGAAAGCGAAGGGAGCAGGAGAAAGGGAAGGAAGAATAAAAAGTAGTGTTGGGCTGCAGGAGTGAGATGGAGGAATTGCAGGAAAAGAGGGAGGAAGTAGGAGAGTAATAGAAAAGGAAAGACGAGACATGCAGCCAGACGAGGGTTTAGTGAGAGAGGATGGGACAGAGAACAGGATGAGAAGGAAATAAGGAATGGCAAGGACAGGCAAGGACAGGCAAAGCAAGGCTAGGCTGCAGGACATTTTTTTGCTTTATATTTTCTAGCACAGTCGTCCTCGGACTACGAGGAAAGCCATAAGACCGTATGGATTAGGCCCAAGCAAATACACCGGCTACTTGAGACACTTAGACTAAGCCTAAAATACGAAGATTACTCCATAAGGATTGTTTTTATACTGTGCTTCCACAATCTGCTGGCAGTACAAAAACATAAGCTGCAGATCTCTTAGGCTGAGTCATGGTGCTTTGGTGCAGGGACCATGCATATCATGGGAATATTTCACCATTTCTGCTCTGGTTTTCAGAGTATGAATCCAAAACACCCACCTGATGATATCCTTTCAAGAGCAGAGGCAGCAACTTGCAGAATTCCGCTTCTTTGGGGAAGTGAGAAATTGCTGAGCTGCCACCAAGTCCTGCAGTGTCCCTGTCACCTGCAGAGTCACCACATAGTGGCCACGGTAGCGGGCATTGTGACAAAGGTTCTATGTCAGCTGGGTGTGGCATCTAGGCCCCCCCTAGGGGATGGGGAGCCTGTCAGCCCCGGGCCTGTCACTGCCTGCTGTCCCTGCTGTCACCAGCCAGGCCTCTGAAAATTGGTCAAACCATGCCCAGACTTGGGGCCAATTTGGCACAAAGTCTTGAAAAGACAAGTCGGGAAGAAAGATATGGGACAGAGGGAGAAAGCGAAGGGAGCAGGAGAAAGGGAAGGAAGAATAAAAAGTAGTGTTGGGCTGCAGGAGTGAGATGGAGGAATTGCCATTAAAGAGGCAGGAAGCAGGAGAGTGAGAGAAAAGGAAAGAAGAGACATGCAGCCAGACGAGGGTTTAGTGAGAGAGGATGGGACAGAGAACAGGATGAGAAGGAAATAAGGCATGGCAAGGACAGGCAAGGACAGGCAAAGCAAGGCTAGGCTGCAGGACAATTTTTGCTTTATATTTTCTAGCACATTCGTCCTCGGACTACGAGGAAAGACATAAGACCGTATGGATTAGGCCCAAGCAAATACACCGGCTACTTGAGACACTTAGACTAAGCCTAAAATACGCAGATTACTCCATAAGGATTGTTTTTATACTGTGCTTCCACAATCTGCTGGCAGTACAAAAACATAAGCTGCAGACTCTTAGGCTGAGTCATGGTGCTTTGTTGCAGGGACCATGCATATCATGGGAATATTTCACCATTTCTGCTCTGGTTTTCAGAGTATGACACCAAAACACCCACCTGATGATATCCTTTCAAGAGCAGAGGCAGCAACTTGCAGAATTCCGCTTCTTTGGGGAAGTGAGAAATTGCTGAGCTGCCACCAAGTCCTGCAGTGTCCCTGTCACCTGCAGAGTCACCACATAGTGGCCACGGTAGCGGGCATTGTGACAAAGGTTCTATGTCAGCTGGGTGTGGCAGCCAGGCGCCCCCTAGGGGATGGGGAGCCTGCCAGCCCCGGGCCTGTCACTGCCTGCTGTCCCTGCTGTCACCAGCCAGGCCTCTGAAAATTAGTCAAGCCATGCCCAGACTTGGGGCCAATTTGGCCCAAAGTCTTGAAAAGACAAGTCGGGAAGAAAGATATGGGACAGAGGGAGAAAGCGAAGGGAGCAGGAGAAAGGGAAGGAAGAATAAAAAGTAGTGTTGGGCTGCAGGAGTGAGATGGAGGAATTGCCATTAAAGAGGCAGGAAGCAGGAGAGTGAGAGAAAAGGAAAGAAGAGACATGCAGCCAGACGAGGGTTTAGTGAGAGAGGATGGGACAGAGAACAGGATGAGAAGGAAATAAGGCATGGCAAGGACAGGCAAGGACAGGCAAAGCAAGGCTAGGCTGCAGGACATTTTTTTGCTTTATATTTTCTAGCACATTCGTCCTCGGACTACGAGGAAAGCCATAAGACCGTATGGATTAGGCCCAAGCAAATACACCGGCTACTTGAGACACTTAGACTAAGCCTAAAATACGCAGATTACTCCATAAGGATTGTTTTTATACTGTGCTTCCACAATCTGCTGGCAGTACAAAAACATAAGCTGCAGACTCTTAGGCTGAGTCATGGTGCTTTGTTGCAGGGACCATGCATATCATGGGAATATTTCACCATTTCTGCTCTGGTTTTCAGAGTATGACACCAAAACACCCACCTGATGATATCCTTTCAAGAGCAGAGGCAGCAACTTGCAGAATTCCGCTTCTTTGGGGAAGTGAGAAATTGCTGAGCTGCCACCAAGTCCTGCAGTGTCCCTGTCACCTGCAGAGTCACCACATAGTGGCCACGGTAGCGGGCATTGTGACAAAGGTTCTATGTCAGCTGGGTGTGGCAGCCAGGCGCCCCCTAGGGGATGGGGAGCCTGCCAGCCCCGGGCCTGTCACTGCCTGCTGTCCCTGCTGTCACCAGCCAGGCCTCTGAAAATTAGTCAAGCCATGCCCAGACTTGGGGCCAATTTGGCCCAAAGTCTTGAAAAGACAAGTCGGGAAGAAAGATATGGGACAGAGGGAGAAAGCGAAGGGAGCAGGAGAAAGGGAAGGAAGAATAAAAAGTAGTGTTGGGCTGCAGGAGTGAGATGGAGGAATTGCAGGAAAAGAGGGAGGAAGCAGGAGAGTGAGAGAAAAGGAAAGAAGAGACATGCAGCCAGATGAGGGGTTAGTGAGAGAGGATGGGACAGAGAACAGGATGAGAAGGAAATAAGGCAAGGCAAGGACAGGCAAGGACAGGCAAAGCAAGGCTAGGCTGCAGGACAGTTTTTTGCTTTATATTTTCTAGCACATTCGTCCTCGGACTACGAGGAAAGCCATAAGACCGTATGGATTAGGCCCAAGCAAATACACCGGCTACTTGAGACACTTAGACTAAGCCTAAAATACGCAGATCTCTCCATAAGGATTGTTTTTATACTGTGCTTCCACAATCTGCTGGCAGTACAAAAACATAAGCTGCAGATCTCTTAGGCTGAGTCATGGTGCTTTGTTGCTGGGACCATGCATATCATGGGAATATTTCACCATTTCTGCTCTGGTTTTCAGAGTATGACACCAAAACACCCACCTGATGATATCCTTTCAAGAGCAGAGGCAGCAACTTGCAGAATTCCGCTTCTTTGGGGAAGTGAGAAATTGCTGAGCTGCCACCAAGTCCTGCAGTGTCCCTGTCACCTGCAGAGTCACCACATAGTGGCCACGGTAGCGGGCATTGTGACAAAGGTTCTATGTCAGCTGGGTGTGGCATCTAGGCGCCCCCTAGGGGATGGGGAGCCTGTCAGCCCCGGGCCTGTCACTGCCTGCTGTCCCTGCTGTCACCAGCCAGGCCTCTGAAAATTAGTCAAGCCCTGCCCAGACTTGGGGCCAATTTGGCCCAAAGTCTTGAAAAGACAAGTCGGGAAGAAAGATATGGGACAGAGGGAGAAAGCGAAGGGAGCAGGAGAAAGGGAAGGAAGAATAAAAAGTAGTGTTGGGCTGCAGGAGTGAGATGGAGGAATTGCAGGAAAAGAGGGAGGAAGCAGGAGAGTGAGAGAAAAGGAAAGAAGAGACATGCAGCCAGATGAGGGGTTAGTGAGAGAGGATGGGACAGAGAACAGGATGAGAAGGAAATAAGGCAAGGCAAGGACAGGCAAGGACAGGCAAAGCAAGGCTAGGCTGCAGGACAGTTTTTTGCTTTATATTTTCTAGCACATTCGTCCTCGGACTACGAGGAAAGCCATAAGACCGTATGGATTAGGCCCAAGCAAATACACCGGCTACTTGAGACACTTAGACTAAGCCTAAAATACGCAGATTACTCCATAAGGATTGTTTTTATACTGTGCTTCCACAATCTGCTGGCAGTACAAAAACATAAGCTGCAGATCTCTTAGGCTGAGTCATGGTGCTTTGGTGCAGGGACCATGCATATCATGGGAATATTTCACCATTTCTGCTCTGGTTTTCAGAGTATGACACCAAAACACCCACCTGATGATATCCTTTCAAGAGCAGAGGCAGCAACTTGCAGAATTCCGCTTCTTTGGGGAAGTGAGAAATTGCTGAGCTGCCACCAAGTCCTGCAGTGTCCCTGTCACCTGCAGAGTCACCACATACTCGCCACGGTAGCGGGCATTGTGACAAAGGTTCTATGTCAGCTGGGTGTGGCATCTAGGCGCCCCCTAGGGGATGGGGAGCCTGTCAGCCCCGGGCCTGTCACTGCCTGCTGTCCCTGCTGTCACCAGCCAGGCCTCTGAAAATTGGTCAAACCATGCCCAGACTTGGGGCCAATTTGGCCCAAAGTCTTGAAAAGACAAGTCGGGAAGAAAGATATGGGACAAAGGGAGAAAGCGAAGGGAGCAGGAGAAAGGGAAGGAAGAATAAAAAGTAGTGTTGGGCTGCAGGAGTGAGATGGAGGAATTGCAGGAAAAGAGGGAGGAAGTAGGAGAGTGATAGAGAAGGAAAGACGAGACATGCAGCCAGACGAGGGGTTAGTGAGAGAGGATGGGACAGAGAACAGGATGAGAAGGAAATAAGGCAAGGCAAGGACAGGCAAGGACAGGCAAAGCAAGCCTAGGCTGAAGGACATGTTTTTGCTTTATAGTTTGTAGCACATTCATCTTCAGACTAGGAGTAAGGCCATAAGACCGTATGGATTAGGCCCAAGCAAAAACCCCAGCTACTTGAGACACTCAGGATAAGCCTAAAATACGCAGATCTCTCCATAAGGATGGTTTTTATACTGTGCTTCCACAATCTGCTGGCAGTACAAAAAAATAAGCTGCAGATCTCCTTAGGCTGAGTCAAGGTGCTTTGGTGCAGGGACCATGCATATCATGGGAATATTTCACCATTTCTGCTCTGGTTTTCAGAGTATGACACCAAAACACCCACCTGATGATATCCTTTCAAGAGCAAAGGCAGCAACTTGCAGAATTCCGCTTCTTTGGGGAAGTGAGAAATTGCTGAGCTGCCACCAAGTCCTGCAGTGTCCCTGTCACCTGCAGAGTCACCACATACTCGCCACGGTAGCGGGCATTGTGACAAAGGTTCTATGTCAGCTGGGTGTG
Organism: Columba livia; assembly: GCF_036013475.1. NCBI lineage: Eukaryota > Metazoa > Chordata > Aves > Columbiformes > Columbidae > Columba > Columba livia. Next base: position 341,566 of record NW_027043009.1, on the reverse strand, counting down.
GCAGCCAGGCGCCCCCTAGGGGATGGGGAGCCTGCCAGCCCCGGGCCTGTCACTGCCTGATGTCCCTGCTGTCAACAGCCAGGCCTCTGAAAATTGGTCAAGCCATGCCCAGACTTGGGGCCAATTTGGCCCAAAGTCTTGAAAAGACAAGTCGGGAAGAAAGATATGGGACAGAGGGAGAAAGCGAAGGGAGCAGGAGAAAGGGAAGGAAGAATAAAAAGTAGTGTTGGGCTGCAGGAGTGAGATGGAGGAATTGCCATTAAAGAGGCAGGAAGCAGGAGAGTGATAGAGAAGGAAAGACGAGACATGCAGCCAGACGAGGGGTTAGTGAGAGAGGATGGGACAGAGAACAGGATGAGAAGGAAATAAGGCAAGGCAAGGACAGGCAAGGACAGGCAAAGCAAGCCTAGGCTGAAGGACATGTTTTTGCTTTATAGTTTGTAGCACATTCATCTTCAGACTAGGAGTAAGGCCATAAGACCATATGGATTAGGCCCAAGCAAAAACCCCAGCTACTTGAGACACTCAGGATAAGCCTAAAATACGCAGATCTCTCCATAAGGACGGTTTTTATACTGTGCTTCCACAATCTGCTGGCAGTACAAAAAAATAAGCTGCAGATCTCCTTAGGCTGAGTCAAGGTGCTTTGGTGCAGGGACCATGCATATCATGGGAATATTTCACCATTTCTGCTCTGGTTTTCAGAGTATGACACCAAAACACCCACCTGATGATATCCTTTCAAGAGCAAAGGCAGCAATTTGCAGAATTCCGCTTCTTTGGGGAAGTGAGAAATTGCTGAGCTGCCACCAAGTCCTGCAGTGTCCCTGTCACCTGCAGAGTCACCACATACTCGCCACGGTAGCGGGCATTGTGACAAAGGTTCTATGTCAGCTGGGTGTGGCAGCCAGGCGCCCCCTAGGGGATGGGGAGCCTGTCAGCCCCGGGCCTGTTACTGCCTGCTGTCCCTGCTGTCACCAGCCAGGCCTCTGAAAATTGGTCAAACCATGCCCAGACTTGGGGCCGATTTGGCCCAAAGTCTTGAAAAGACAAGTTAGGAAGAAAGACATGGGACAGACGGAGAAAGCGAAGGGAGCAGGAGAAAGGGAAGGAAGAATAGAAAGTAGTGTTTTGCTGCAGGAGTGAGATGGAGGAATTGCAGGAAAAGAGGGAGGAAGTAGGAGAGTGATAGAAAATGAAAGACGAGACAAGCAGCTAGACGAGGGGTTAGTGAGAGAGGATGGGACTCAGAACAGGATGAGAAGGAAATAAGGCAAGGCAAGGACAGGCAAGGACAGGCAAAGCAAGGCTAGGCTGCAGGACATTTTTTCGCTTTGTAGTTTCTAGCACGTTCGTCTTCAGACTAGGAGTAAGGCCATAAGACCGTATGGATTAGGCCCAAGTAAAAACCCCAGCTACCTGAGACACTGAGACTAAGCCTAAAATACGCAGATCTCTCCATAAGGATGGTTTTTATACTGTGCTTCCACAATCTGCTGGCAGTACAAAAAAATAAGCTGCAGATCTCTTAGGCTGAATCATGGTGCTTTGTTGCAGGGACCATGCATATCATGGGAATATTTCACCATTTCTGCTCTGGTTTTCAGAGTATGACACCAAAACACCCACCTGATGATATCCTTTCAAGAGCAGAGGCAGCAACTTGCAGAATTCCGCTTCTTTGGGGAAGTGAGAAATTGCTGAGCTGCCACCAAGTCCTGCAGTGTCCCTGTCACCTGCAGAGTCACCACATACTCGCCACGGTAGCGGGCATTGTGACAAAGGTTCTATGTCAGCTGGGTGTGGCAGCCAGGCGCCCCCTAGGGGATGGGGAGCCTGTCAGCCCTGGGCCTGTCACTGCCTGCTGTCCCTGCTGTCACCAGCCAGGCCTCTGAAAATTTGTCAAACCATGCCCAGACTTGGGGCCAGTTTGGCCCAAAGTCTTGAAAAGACAAGTCGGGAAGAAAGATATGGGACAGAGGGAGAAAGCGAAGGGAGCAGGAGAAAGGGAAGGAAGAATAAAAAGTAGTGTTGGGCTGCAGGATTGAGATGGAGGAATTGCCATTAAAGAGGCAGGAAGCAGGAGAGTGAGAGAAAAGGAAAGAAGAGACATGCAGCCAGACGAGGGGTTAGTGAGAGAGGATGGGACAGGGAACAGGATGAGAAGGAAATAAGGCAAGGCAAGGACAGGCAAGGACAGGCAAAGCAAGGCTAGGCTGCAGGACAGTTTTTTGCTTTATATTTTCTAGCACATTCGTCCTCGGACTTCGAGGAAAGCCATAAGACCGTATGGATTAGGCCCAAGCAAATACCTCGGCTACTTCAGACACTTATACTAAGCCTAAAATACGCAGATTACTCCATACGGATTGTTTTTATACTGTGCTTCCACAATCTGCTGGCAGTACAAAAACATAAGCTGCAGATCTCTTAGGCTGAGTCATGGTGCTTTGTTGCAGGGACCATGCATATCATGGGAATATTTCACCATTTCTGCTCTGGTTTTCAGAGTATGACACCAAAACACCCACCTGATGATATCCTTTCAAGAGCAGAGGCAGCAACTTGCAGAATTCCGCTTCTTTGGGGAAGTGAGAAATTGCTGAGCTGCCACCAAGTCCTGCAGTGTCCCTGTCACCTGCAGAGTCACCACATACTCGCCACGGTAGCGGGCATTGTGACAAAGGTTCTATGTCAGCTGGGTGTGGCAGCCAGGCGCCCCCTAGGGGATGGGGAGCCTGTCAGCCCCGGGCCTGTCACTGCCTGCTGTCCCTGCTGTCACCAGCCAGGCCTCTGAAAATTCGTCAAACCATGCCCAGACTTGGGGCCAATTTGGCCCAAAGTCTTGAAAAGACAAGTCGGGAAGAAAGATATGGGACAGAGGGAGAAAGCGAAGGGAGCAGGAGAAAGGGAAGGAAGAATAAAAAGTAGTGTTGGGCTGCAGGAGTGAGATGGAGGAATTGCAGGAAAAGAGGGAGGAAGTAGGAGAGTGATAGAAAAGGAAAGACGAGACATGCAGCCAGACGAGAGGTTAGTGAGAGAGGATGGGACAGAGAACAGGATGAGAAGGAAATAAGGCAAGGCAAGGACAGGCAAGGACAGGCAAAGCAAGGCTAGGCTGCAGGACAGTTTTTTGCTTTATATTTTCTAGCACATTCGTCCTCGGACTACGAGGAAAGCCATAAGACCATATGGATTAGGCCCAAGCAAATACACCGGCTACTTGAGACACTTAGACTAAGCCTAAAATACGCAGATTACTCCATAAGGATGGTTTTTATACTGTGCTTCCACAATCTGCTGGCAGTACAAAAAAATAAGCTGCAGATCTCTTAGGCTGAGTCATGGTGCTTTGTTGCAGGGCCCATGCATACCATGGGAATATTTCACCATTTCTGCTCTGGTTTTCAGAGTATGACACCAAAACACCCACCTGATGATATCCTTTCAAGAGCAAAGGCAGCAATTTGCAGAATTCCGCCTCTTTGGGGAAATGAGAAATTGCTGAGCTGACACCAAGTCCTGCAGTGTCCCTGTCACCTGCAGAGTCACCACATACTCGCCACGGTAGCGGGCATTGTGACAAAGGTTCTATGTCAGCTGGGTGTGGCAGCCAGGCGCCCCCTAGGGGATGGGGAGCCTGCCAGCCCCGGGCCTGTCACTGCCTGCTGTCCCTGCTGTCACCAGCCAGGCCTCTGAAAATTGGTCAAGCCATGCCCAGACTTGGGGCCAATTTGGCCCAAAGTCTTGAAAAGACAAGTCGGGAAGAAAGATATGGGACAGAGGGAGAAAGCGAAGGGAGCAGGAGAAAGGGAAGGAAGAATAAAAAGTAGTGTTGGGCTGCAGGAGTGAGATGGAGGAATTGCCATTAAAGAGGCAGGAAGCAGGAGAGTGAGAGAAAAGGAAAGAAGAGACATGCAGCCAGACGAGGGTTTAGTGAGAGAGGATGGGACAGAGAACAGGATGAGAAGGAAATAAGGCATGGCAAGGACAGGCAAGGACAGGCAAAGCAAGGCTAGGCTGCAGGACAGTTTTTTGCTTTATATTTTCTAGCACATTCGTCCTCGGACTACGAGGAAAGCCATAAGACCGTATGGATTAGGACCAAGCAAATACAACGGCTACTTGAGACACTTAGACTAAGCCTAAAATACGCAGATTACTCCATAAGGATTGTTTTTATACTGTGCTTCCACAATCTGCTGGCAGTACAAAAACATAAGCTGCAGATCTCTTAGGCTGAGTCATGGTGCTTTGTTGCAGGGACCATGCATATCATGGGAATATTTCACCATTTCTGCTCTGGTTTTCAGAGTATGACACCAAAACACCCACCTGATGATATCCTTTCAAGAGCAGAGGCAGCAACTTGCAGAATTCCGCTTCTTTGGGGACGTGAGAAATTGCTGAGCTGCCACCAAGTCCTGCAGTGTCCCTGTCACCTGCAGAGTCACCACATAGTGGCCACGGTAGCGGGCATTGTGACAAAGGTTCTATGTCAGCTGGGTGTGGCATCTAGGCGCCCCCTAGGGGATGGGGAGCCTGTCAGCCCCGGGCCTGTCACTGCCTGCTGTCCCTGCTTTCACCAGCCAGGCCTCTGAAAATTGGTCAAACCATGCCCAGACTTGGGGCCAATTTGGCCCAAAGTCTTGAAAAGACAAGTCGGGAAGAAAGATATGGGACAGAGGGAGAAAGCGAAGGGAGCAGGAGAAAGGGAAGGAAGAATAAAAAGTAGTGTTGGGCTGCAGGAGTGAGATGGAGGAATTGCAGGAAAAGAGGGAGGAAGTAGGAGAGTGATAGAAAAGGAAAGACGAGACATGCAGCCAGACGAGGGTTTAGTGAGAGAGGATGGGACAGAGAACAGGATGAGAAGGAAATAAGGAATGGCAAGGACAGGCAAGGACAGGCAAAGCAAGGCTAGGCTGCAGGACATTTTTTTGCTTTATATTTTCTAGCACAGTCGTCCTCGGACTACGAGGAAAGCCATAAGACCGTATGGATTAGGCCCAAGCAAATACACCGGCTACTTGAGACACTTAGACTAAGCCTAAAATACACAGATTACTCCATAAGGATTGTTTTTATACTGTGCTTCCACAATCTGCTGGCAGTACAAAAACATAAGCTGCAGATCTCTTAGGCTGAGTCATGGTGCTTTGGTGCAGGGACCATGCATATCATGGGAATATTTCACCATTTCTGCTCTGGTTTTCAGAGTATGAATCCAAAACACCCACCTGATGATATCCTTTCAAGAGCAGAGGCAGCAACTTGCAGAATTCCGCTTCTTTGGGGAAGTGAGAAATTGCTGAGCTGCCACCAAGTCCTGCAGTGTCCCTGTCACCTGCAGAGTCACCACATAGTGGCCACGGTAGCGGGCATTGTGACAAAGGTTCTATGTCAGCTGGGTGTGGCATCTAGGCCCCCCCTAGGGGATGGGGAGCCTGTCAGCCCCGGGCCTGTCACTGCCTGCTGTCCCTGCTGTCACCAGCCAGGCCTCTGAAAATTGGTCAAACCATGCCCAGACTTGGGGCCAATTTGGCACAAAGTCTTGAAAAGACAAGTCGGGAAGAAAGATATGGGACAGAGGGAGAAAGCGAAGGGAGCAGGAGAAAGGGAAGGAAGAATAAAAAGTAGTGTTGGGCTGCAGGAGTGAGATGGAGGAATTGCCATTAAAGAGGCAGGAAGCAGGAGAGTGAGAGAAAAGGAAAGAAGAGACATGCAGCCAGACGAGGGTTTAGTGAGAGAGGATGGGACAGAGAACAGGATGAGAAGGAAATAAGGCATGGCAAGGACAGGCAAGGACAGGCAAAGCAAGGCTAGGCTGCAGGACATTTTTTTGCTTTATATTTTCTAGCACATTCGTCCTCGGACTACGAGGAAAGACATAAGACCGTATGGATTAGGCCCAAGCAAATACACCGGCTACTTGAGACACTTAGACTAAGCCTAAAATACGCAGATTACTCCATAAGGATTGTTTTTATACTGTGCTTCCACAATCTGCTGGCAGTACAAAAACATAAGCTGCAGACTCTTAGGCTGAGTCATGGTGCTTTGTTGCAGGGACCATGCATATCATGGGAATATTTCACCATTTCTGCTCTGGTTTTCAGAGTATGACACCAAAACACCCACCTGATGATATCCTTTCAAGAGCAGAGGCAGCAACTTGCAGAATTCCGCTTCTTTGGGGAAGTGAGAAATTGCTGAGCTGCCACCAAGTCCTGCAGTGTCCCTGTCACCTGCAGAGTCACCACATAGTGGCCACGGTAGCGGGCATTGTGACAAAGGTTCTATGTCAGCTGGGTGTGGCAGCCAGGCGCCCCCTAGGGGATGGGGAGCCTGCCAGCCCCGGGCCTGTCACTGCCTGCTGTCCCTGCTGTCACCAGCCAGGCCTCTGAAAATTAGTCAAGCCATGCCCAGACTTGGGGCCAATTTGGCCCAAAGTCTTGAAAAGACAAGTCGGGAAGAAAGATATGGGACAGAGGGAGAAAGCGAAGGGAGCAGGAGAAAGGGAAGGAAGAATAAAAAGTAGTGTTGGGCTGCAGGAGTGAGATGGAGGAATTGCCATTAAAGAGGCAGGAAGCAGGAGAGTGAGAGAAAAGGAAAGAAGAGACATGCAGCCAGACGAGGGTTTAGTGAGAGAGGATGGGACAGAGAACAGGATGAGAAGGAAATAAGGCATGGCAAGGACAGGCAAGGACAGGCAAAGCAAGGCTAGGCTGCAGGACATTTTTTTGCTTTATATTTTCTAGCACATTCGTCCTCGGACTACGAGGAAAGCCATAAGACCGTATGGATTAGGCCCAAGCAAATACACCGGCTACTTGAGACACTTAGACTAAGCCTAAAATACGCAGATTACTCCATAAGGATTGTTTTTATACTGTGCTTCCACAATCTGCTGGCAGTACAAAAACATAAGCTGCAGACTCTTAGGCTGAGTCATGGTGCTTTGTTGCAGGGACCATGCATATCATGGGAATATTTCACCATTTCTGCTCTGGTTTTCAGAGTATGACACCAAAACACCCACCTGATGATATCCTTTCAAGAGCAGAGGCAGCAACTTGCAGAATTCCGCTTCTTTGGGGAAGTGAGAAATTGCTGAGCTGCCACCAAGTCCTGCAGTGTCCCTGTCACCTGCAGAGTCACCACATAGTGGCCACGGTAGCGGGCATTGTGACAAAGGTTCTATGTCAGCTGGGTGTGGCAGCCAGGCGCCCCCTAGGGGATGGGGAGCCTGCCAGCCCCGGGCCTGTCACTGCCTGCTGTCCCTGCTGTCACCAGCCAGGCCTCTGAAAATTAGTCAAGCCATGCCCAGACTTGGGGCCAATTTGGCCCAAAGTCTTGAAAAGACAAGTCGGGAAGAAAGATATGGGACAGAGGGAGAAAGCGAAGGGAGCAGGAGAAAGGGAAGGAAGAATAAAAAGTAGTGTTGGGCTGCAGGAGTGAGATGGAGGAATTGCAGGAAAAGAGGGAGGAAGCAGGAGAGTGAGAGAAAAGGAAAGAAGAGACATGCAGCCAGATGAGGGGTTAGTGAGAGAGGATGGGACAGAGAACAGGATGAGAAGGAAATAAGGCAAGGCAAGGACAGGCAAGGACAGGCAAAGCAAGGCTAGGCTGCAGGACAGTTTTTTGCTTTATATTTTCTAGCACATTCGTCCTCGGACTACGAGGAAAGCCATAAGACCGTATGGATTAGGCCCAAGCAAATACACCGGCTACTTGAGACACTTAGACTAAGCCTAAAATACGCAGATTACTCCATAAGGATTGTTTTTATACTGTGCTTCCACAATCTGCTGGCAGTACAAAAACATAAGCTGCAGATCTCTTAGGCTGAGTCATGGTGCTTTGTTGCTGGGACCATGCATATCATGGGAATATTTCACCATTTCTGCTCTGGTTTTCAGAGTATGACACCAAAACACCCACCTGATGATATCCTTTCAAGAGCAGAGGCAGCAACTTGCAGAATTCCGCTTCTTTGGGGAAGTGAGAAATTGCTGAGCTGCCACCAAGTCCTGCAGTGTCCCTGTCACCTGCAGAGTCACCACATAGTGGCCACGGTAGCGGGCATTGTGACAAAGGTTCTATGTCAGCTGGGTGTGGCAGCCAGGCGCCCCCTAGGGGATGGGGAGCCTGTCAGCCCCGGGCCTGTCACTGCCTGCTGTCCCTGCTGTCACCAGCCAGGCCTCTGAAAATTAGTCAAGCCCTGCCCAGACTTGGGGCCAATTTGGCCCAAAGTCTTGAAAAGACAAGTCGGGAAGAAAGATATGGGACAGAGGGAGAAAGCGAAGGGAGCAGGAGAAAGGGAAGGAAGAATAAAAAGTAGTGTTGGGCTGCAAGAGTGAGATGGAGGAATTGCAGGAAAAGAGGGAGGAAGCAGGAGAGTGAGAGAAAAGGAAAGAAGAGACATGCAGCCAGATGAGGGGTTAGTGAGAGAGGATGGGACAGAGAACAGGATGAGAAGGAAATAAGGCAAGGCAAGGACAGGCAAGGACAGGCAAAGCAAGGCTAGGCTGCAGGACAGTTTTTTGCTTTATATTTTCTAGCACATTCGTCCTCGGACTACGAGGAAAGCCATAAGACCGTATGGATTAGGCCCAAGCAAATACACCGGCTACTTGAGACACTTAGACTAAGCCTAAAATACGCAGATTACTCCATAAGGATTGTTTTTATACTGTGCTTCCACAATCTGCTGGCAGTACAAAAACATAAGCTGCAGATCTCTTAGGCTGAGTCATGGTGCTTTGGTGCAGGGACCATGCATATCATGGGAATATTTCACCATTTCTGCTCTGGTTTTCAGAGTATGACACCAAAACACCCACCTGATGATATCCTTTCAAGAGCAGAGGCAGCAACTTGCAGAATTCCGCTTCTTTGGGGAAGTGAGAAATTGCTGAGCTGCCACCAAGTCCTGCAGTGTCCCTGTCACCTGCAGAGTCACCACATAGTGGCCACGGTAGCGGGCATTGTGACAAAGGTTCTATGTCAGCTGGGTGTGGCATCTAGGCGCCCCCTAGGGGATGGGGAGCCTGTCAGCCCCGGGCCTGTCACTGCCTGCTGTCCCTGCTGTCACCAGCCAGGCCTCTGAAAATTGGTCAAACCATGCCCAGACTTGGGGCCAATTTGGCCCAAAGTCTTGAAAAGACAAGTCGGGAAGAAAGATATGGGACAAAGGGAGAAAGCGAAGGGAGCAGGAGAAAGGGAAGGAAGAATAAAAAGTAGTGTTGGGCTGCAGGAGTGAGATGGAGGAATTGCAGGAAAAGAGGGAGGAAGTAGGAGAGTGATAGAGAAGGAAAGACGAGACATGCAGCCAGACGAGGGGTTAGTGAGAGAGGATGGGACAGAGAACAGGATGAGAAGGAAATAAGGCAAGGCAAGGACAGGCAAGGACAGGCAAAGCAAGCCTAGGCTGAAGGACATGTTTTTGCTTTATAGTTTGTAGCACATTCATCTTCAGACTAGGAGTAAGGCCATAAGACCGTATGGATTAGGCCCAAGCAAAAACCCCAGCTACTTGAGACACTCAGGATAAGCCTAAAATACGCAGATCTCTCCATAAGGATGGTTTTTATACTGTGCTTCCACAATCTGCTGGCAGTACAAAAAAATAAGCTGCAGATCTCTTAGGCTGAGTCAAGGTGCTTTGGTGCAGGGACCATGCATATCATGGGAATATTTCACCATTTCTGCTCTGGTGTTCAGAGTATGACACCAAAACACCCACCTGATGATATCCTTTCAAGAGCAAAGGCAGCAACTTGCAGAATTCCGCTTCTTTGGGGAAGTGAGAAATTGCTGAGCTGCCACCAAGTCCTGCAGTGTCCCTGTCACCTGCAGAGTCACCACATAGTGGCCACGGTAGCGGGCATTGTGACAAAGGTTCTATGTCAGCTGGGTGTGGCAGCCAGGCGCCCCCTAGGGGATGGGGAGCCTGCCAGCCCCGGGCCTGTCACTGCCTGCTGTCCCTGCTGTCAACAGCCAGGCCTCTGAAAATTGGTCAAGCAAAGCCCAGACTTGGGGCCAATTTGGCCCAAAGTCTTGAAAAGAGAAGTCGGGAAGAAAGATATGGGACAGAGGGAGAAAGCGAAGGGAGCAGGAGAAAGGGAAGGAAGAATAAAAAGTAGTGTTGGGCTGCAGGAGTGAGATGGAGGAATTGCCATTAAAGAGGCAGGAAGCAGGAGAGTGATAGAGAAGGAAAGACGAGACATGCAGCCAGACGAGGGGTTAGTGAGAGAGGATGGGACAGAGAACAGGATGAGAAGGAAATAAGGCAAGGCAAGGACAGGCAAGGACAGGCAAAGCAAGCCTAGGCTGAAGGACATGTTTTTGCTTTATAGTTTGTAGCACATTCATCTTCAGACTAGGAGTAAGGCCATAAGACCGTATGGATTAGGCCCAAGCAAAAACCCCAGCTACTTGAGACACTCAGGATAAGCCTAAAATACGCAGATCTCTCCATAAGGATGGTTTTTATACTGTGCTTCCACAATCTGCTGGCAGTACAAAAAAATAAGCTGCAGATCTCCTTAGGCTGAGTCAAGGTGCTTTGGTGCAGGGACCATGCATATCATGGGAATATTTCACCATTTCTGCTCTGGTTTTCAGAGTATGACACCAAAACACCCACCTGATGATATCCTTTCAAGAGCAAAGGCAGCAATTTGCAGAATTCCGCTTCTTTGGGTAAGTGAGAAATTGCTGAGCTGACACCAAGTCCTGCAGTGTCCCTGTCACCTGCAGAGTCACCACATACTCGCCACGGTAGCGGGCATTGTGACAAAGGTTCTATGTCAGCTGGGTGTGGCAGCCAGGCGCCCCCTAGGGGATGGGGAGCCTGTCAGCCCCGGGCCTGTTACTGCCTGCTGTCCCTGCTGTCACCAGCCAGGCCTCTGAAAATTGGTCAAACCATGCCCAGACTTGGGGCCGATTTGGCCCAAAGTCTTGAAAAGACAAGTTAGGAAGAAAGACATGGGACAGAGGGAGAAAGCGAAGGGAGCAGGAGAAAGGGAAGGAAGAATAGAAAGTAGTGTTTTGCTGCAGGAGTGAGATGGAGGAATTGCAGGAAAAGAGGGAGGAAGTAGGAGAGTGATAGAAAATGAAAGACGAGACAAGCAGCTAGACGAGGGGTTAGTGAGAGAGGATGGGACTCAGAACAGGATGAGAAGGAAATAAGGCAAGGCAAGGACAGGCAAGGACAGGCAAAGCAAGGCTAGGCTGCAGGACATTTTTTCGCTTTGTAGTTTCTAGCACGTTCGTCTTCAGACTAGGAGTAAGGCCATAAGACCGTATGGATTAGGCCCAAGTAAAAACCCCAGCTACCTGAGACACTGAGACTAAGCCTAAAATACGCAGATCTCTCCATAAGGATGGTTTTTATACTGTGCTTCCACAATCTGCTGGCAGTACAAAAAAATAAGCTGCAGATCTCTTAGGCTGAATCATGGTGCTTTGTTGCAGGGACCATGCATATCATGGGAATATTTCACCATTTCTGCTCTGGTTTTCAGAGTATGACACCAAAACACCCACCTGATGATATCCTTTCAAGAGCAGAGGCAGCAACTTGCAGAATTCCGCTTCTTTGGGGAAGTGAGAAATTGCTGAGCTGCCACCAAGTCCTGCAGTGTCCCTGTCACCTGCAGAGTCACCACATACTCGCCACGGTAGCGGGCATTGTGACAAAGGTTCTATGTCAGCTGGGTGTGGCAGCCAGGCGCCCCCTAGGGGATGGGGAGCCTGTCAGCCCTGGGCCTGTCACTGCCTGCTGTCCCTGCTGTCACCAGCCACGCCTCTGAAAATTTGTCAAACCATGCCCAGACTTGGGGCCAGTTTGGCCCAAAGTCTTGAAAAGACAAGTCGGGAAGAAAGATATGGGACAGAGGGAGAAAGCGAAGGGAGCAGGAGAAAGGCAAGGAAGAATAAAAAGTAGTGTTGGGCTGCAGGAGTGAGATGGAGGAATTGCCATTAAAGAGGCAGGAAGCAGGAGAGTGAGAGAAAAGGAAAGAAGAGACATGCAGCCAGACGAGGGGTTAGTGAGAGAGGATGGGACAGGGAACAGAATGAGAAGGAAATAAGGCAAGGCAAGGACAGGCAAGGACAGGCAAAGCAAGGCTAGGCTGCAGGACAGTTTTTTGCTTTATATTTTCTAGCACATTCGTCCTCGGACTACGAGGAAAGCCATAAGACCGTATGGATTAGGTCCAAGCAAATACACCGGCTACTTGAGAGACTTAGACTAAGCCTAAAATACGCAGATTACTCCATACGGATTGTTTTTATACTGTGCTTCCACAATCTGCTGGCAGTACAAAAAAATAAGCTGCAGATCTCTTAGGCTGAGTCATGGTGCTTTGTTGCAGGGACCATGCATATCATGGGAATATTTCACCATTTCTGCTCTGGTTTTCAGAGTATGACACCAAAACACCCACCTGATGATATCCTTTCAAGAGCAGAGGCAGCAACTTGCAGAATTCCGCTTCTTTGGGGAAGTGAGAAATTGCTGAGCTGACTCCAAGTCCTGCAGTGTCCCTGAACCTGCAGAGTCACCACATACTCGCCACGGTAGCGGGCATTGTGACAAAGGTTCTATGTCAGCTGGGTGTGGCAGCCAGGCGCCCCCTAGGGGATGGGGAGCCTGCCAGCCCCGGGCCTGTCACTGCCTGCTGTCCCTGCTGTCACCAGCCAGGCCTCTGAAAATTGGTCAAGCCATGCCCAGACTTGGGGCCAATTTGGCCCAAAGTCTTGAAAACACAAGTCGGGAAGAAAGATACGGGACAGAGGGAGAAAGCGAAGGGAGCAGGAGAAAGGGAAGGAAGAATAAAAAGTAGTGTTGGGCTGCAGGAGTGAGATGGAGGAATTGCAGGAAAAGAGGGAGGAAGTAGGAGAGTGATAGAAAAGGACAGATGAGACATGCAGCCAGACGAGGGGTTAGTGAGAGAGGATGGGACAGAGAACAGGATGAGAAGGAAATAAGGCATGGCAAGGACAGGCAAGGACAGGCAAAGCAAGGCTAGGCTGCAGGACATTTTTTTGCTTTATCTTTTCTAGCACATTCGTCCTCGGACTACGAGGAAAGCCATAAGACCGTATGGATTAGGCCCAAGCAAATACACCGGCTACTTGAGACACTTAGACTAAGCCTAAAACACGCAGATTACTCCAGAAGGATTGTTTTTATACTGTGCTTCCACAATCTGCTGGCAGTACAAAAAAATAAGCTGCAGATCTCTTAGGCTGAGTCATGGTGCTTTGTTGCAGGGACCATGCATATCATGGGAATATTTCACCATTTCTGCTCTGGTTTTCAGAGTATGACACCAAAACACCCACCTGATGATATCCTTTCAAGAGCAAAGGCAGCCACTTGCAGAATTCCGCTTCTTTGGGGAAGTGAGAAATTGCTGAGCTGCCACCAATTCCTGCAGTGTCCCTGTCACCTGCAGAGTCACCACATACTCGCCACGGTAGCAGGCATTGTGACAAAGGTTCTATGTCAGCTGGGTGTGGCAGCCAGGTGCCCCCTAGGGGATGGGGAGCCTGTCAGCCCCGGGCCTGTCACTGCCTGCTGTCCCTGCTGTCACCAGCCAGGCCTCTGAAAATTGGTCAAACCATGCCCAGACTTGGGGCCGATTTGGCCCAAAGTCTTGAAAAGACAAGTCGGGAAGTAAGATATGGGACAGAGGGAGAAAGCGAAGGGAGCAGGAGAAAGGGAAGGAAGAATAAAAAGTAGTGTTGGGCTGCAGGAGTGAGATGGAGGAATTGCAGGAAAAGAGGGAGGAAGTAGGAGAGTGATAGAAAAGGAAAGAGGAGTCATGCAGCCAGACGAGGGGTTAGTGAGAGAGGATGGGACAGAGAACAGGATGAGAAGGAAATAAGGCATGGCAAGGACAGGCAAGGACAGGCAAAGCAAGGCTAGGCTGCAGGACAGTTTTTTGCTTTATATTTTCTAGCACATTCGTCCTCGGACTACGAGGAAAGCCATAAGACCATATGGATTAGGCCCAAGCAAATACACCGGCTACTTGAGACACTTAGACTAAGCCTAAAATACGCAGATTACTCCATAAGGATTGTTTTTATACTGTGCTTCCACAATCTGCTGGCAGTAAAAAACATAAGCTGCAGATCTCTTAGGCTGAGTCATGGTGCTTTGTTGCAGGGCCCATGCATACCATGGGAATATTTCACCATTTCTGCTCTGGTGTTCAGAGTATGACACCAAAACACTCACCTTATGATATCCTTTCAAGAGCAAAGGCAGCAATTTGCAGAATTCCGCTTCTTTGGGGAAATGAGAAATTGCTGAGCTGACACCAAGTCCTGCATTTTCCCTGTCACCTGCAGAGTCACCACATACTCGCCACGGTAGCGGGCATTGTGACAAAGGTTCTATGTCAGCTGGGTGTGGCAGCCAGGCGCCCCCTAGGGGATGGGGAGCCTGTCAGCCCCCGGCCTGTCACTGCCTGCTGTCCCTGCTGTCACCAGCCAGGCCTCTGAAAATTGGTCAAACCATGCCCAGACTTGGGGCCAATTTGGCCCAAAGTCTTGAAAAGACAAGTCGGGAAGAAAGATATGGGACAGAGGGAGAAAGCGAAGGGAGCAGGAGAAAGGGAAGGAAGAATAAAAAGTAGTGTTGGGCTGCAGGAGTGAGATGGAGGAATTGCCATTAAAGAGGCAGGAAGCAGGAGAGTGAGAGAAAAGGAAAGAAGAGACATGCAGCCAGACGAGGGGTTAGTGAGAGAGGATGGGACAGAGAACAGGATGAGAAGGAAATAAGGCAAGGCAAGGACAGGCAAGGACAGGCAAAGCAAGGCTAGGCTGCAGGACAGTTTTTTGCTTTATATTTTCTAGCACATTCGTCCTCGGACTACGAGGAAAGCCATAAGACCTTATGGATTAGGCCCAAGCAAATACCTCGGCTACTTCAGACACTTAGACTAAGCCTAAAATACGCAGATTACTCCATACGGATTGTTTTTATACTGTGCTTCCACAATCTGCTGGCAGTACAAAAAAATAAGCTGCAGATCTCTTAGGCTGAGTCATGGTGCTTTGTTGCAGGGCCCATGCATACCATGGGAATATTTCACCTTTTCTGCTCTGGTGTTCAGAGTATGACACCAAAACACCCACCTTATGATATCCTTTCAAGAGCAAAGGCAGCAATTTGCAGAATTCCGCTTCTTTGGGGAAATGAGAAATTGCTGAGCTGACACCAAGTCCTGCAGTGTCCCTGTCACCTGCAGAGTCACCACATACTCGCCACGGTAGCGGGCATTGTGACAAAGGTTCTATGTCAGCTGGGTGTGGCAGCCAGGCGCCCCCTAGGGGATGGGGAGCCTGTCAGCCCCGGGCCTGTCACTGCCTGCTGCCCCTGCTGTCTCCAGCCAGGCCTCTGAAAATTGGTCAAACCATGCCGAGACTTGGGGACAGTTTGGCCCAAAGTCTTGAAAAGACAAGTCAGGAAGAAAGATATGGGACAGAGGGAGAAAGCGAAGGGAGCAGGAGAAAGGGAAGGAAGAATAAAAAGTAGTGTTGGGCGGCAGGAGTGAGATGGAGGAATTGCAGGAAAAGAGGGAGGAAGTAGGAGAGTGATAGAAAAGGAAAGACGAGACATGCAGCCAGACGAGGGGTTAGTGAGAGAGGATGGGACAGAGAACAGGATGAGAAGGAAATAAGGCATGGCAAGGACAGGCAAGGACAGGCAAAGCAAGGCTAGGCTGCAGGACATTTTTTTGCTTTATATTTTCTAGCACATTAGTCCTCGGACTACGAGGAAAGCCATAAGACCGTATGGATTAGGCCCAAGCAAATACACCGGCTACTTGAGACACTTAGACTAAGCCTAAAATACGCAGATTACTCCATAAGGATTGTTTTTATACTGTGCTTCCACAATCTGCTGGCAGTACAAAAACATAAGCTGCAGATCTCTTAGGCTGAGTCATGGTGCTTTGTTGCTGGGACCATGCATATCGTGGGAATATTTCACCATTTCTGCTCTGGTTTTCAGAGTATGACACCAAAACACCCACCTGATGATATCCTTTCAAGAGCAGAGGCAGCAACTTGCAGAATTCCGCTTCTTTGGGGAAGTGAGAAATTGCTGAGCTGCCACCAAGTCCTGCAGTGTCCCTGTCACCTGCAGAGTCACCACATACTCGCCACGGTAGCAGGCATTGTGACAAAGGTTCTATGTCAGCTGGGTGTGGCAGCCAGGCGCCCCCTAGGGGATGGGGAGCCTGTCAGCCCCGGGCCTGTCACTGCCTGCTGTCTCTGCTGTCACCAGCCAGGCCTCTGAAAATTGGTCAAACCATGCCCAGACTTGGGGCCGATTTGGCCCAAAGTCTTGAAAAGACAAGTCGGGAAGTAAGATATGGGGCAGAGGGAGAAAGCGAAGGGAGCAGGAGAAAGGGAAGGAAGAATAAAAAGTAGTGTTGGGCTGCAGGAGTGAGATGGAGGAATTGCAGGAAAAGAGGGAGGAAGTAGGAGAGTGATAGAAAAGGAAAGAGGAGTCATGCAGCCAGACGAGGGGTTAGTGAGAGAGGATGGGACAGAGAACAGGATGAGAAGGAAATAAGGCATGGCAAGGACAGGCAAGGACAGGCAAAGCAAGGCTAGGCTGCAGGACATTTTTTTGCTTTATATTTTCTAGCACATTCGTCCTCGGACTACGAGGAAAGCCATAAGACCGTATGGATTAGGCCCAAGCAAATACACCGGCTACTTGAGACACTTAGACTAAGCCTAAAATACGCAGATTACTCCATAAGGATTGTTTTTATACTGTGCTTCCACAATCTGCTGGCAGTAAAAAACATAAGCTGCAGATCTCTTAGGCTGAGTCATGGTGCTTTGTTGCAGGGCCCATGCATACCATGGGAATATTTCACCATTTCTGCTCTGGTGTTCAGAGTATGACACCAAAACACTCACCTTATGATATCCTTTCAAGAGCAAAGGCAGCAATTTGCAGAATTCCGCTTCTTTGGGGAAATGAGAAATTGCTGAGCTGACACCAAGTCCTGCATTTTCCCTGTCACCTGCAGAGTCACCACATACTCGCCACGGTAGCGGGCATTGTGACAAAGGTTCTATGTCAGCTGGGTGTGGCAGCCAGGCGCCCCCTAGGGGATGGGGAGCCAGTCAGCCCCGGGCCTGTCACTGCCTGCTGTCCCTGCTGTCACCAGCCAGGCCTCTGAAAATTGGTCAAACCATGCCCAGACTTGGGCCAATTTGGCCCAAAGTCTTGAAAAGACAAGTCGGGAAGAAAGATATGGGACAGAGGGAGAAAGCGAAGGGAGCAGGAGAAAGGGAAGGAAGAATGAAAAGTAGTGTTGGGCTGCAGGAGTGAGATGGAGGAATTGCCATTAAAGAGGCAGGAAGCAGGAGAGTGAGAGAAAAGGAAAGAAGAGACATGCAGCCAGACGAGGGGTTAGTGAGAGAGGATGGGACAGAGAACAGGATGAGAAGGAAATAAGGCAAGGCAAGGACAGGCAAGGACAGGCAAAGCAAGGCTAGGCTGCAGGACAGTTTTTTGCTTTATATTTTCTAGCACATTCGTCCTCGGACTACGAGGAAAGCCATAAGACCTTATGGATTAGGCCCAAGCAAATACCTCGGCTACTTCAGACACTTAGACTAAGCCTAAAATACGCAGATTACGCCATAAGGATGGTTTTTATACTGTGCTTCCACAATCTGCTGGCAGTACAAAAACATAAGCTGCAGATCTCTTAGGCTGAGTCATGGTGCTTTGTTGCAGGGACCATGCATATCATGGGAATATTTCACCATTTCTGCTCTGGTTTTCAGAGTATGACACCAAAACACCCACCTGATGATATCCTTTCAAGAGCAGAGGCAGCAACTTGCAGAATTCCGCTTCTTTGGGGAAGTGAGAAATTGCTGAGCTGCCACCAAGTCCTGCAGTGTCCCTGTCACCTGCAGAGTCACCACATACTCGCCACGGTAGCAGGCATTGTGACAAAGGTTCTATGTCAGCTGGGTGTGGCAGCCAGGCGCCCCCTAGGGGATGGGGAGCCTGCCAGCCACGGGCCTGTCACTGCCTGCTGTCCCTGCTGTCACCAGCCAGGCCTCTGAAAATTGGTCAAACCATGCCCAGTCTTGGGGCCAATTTGGCCCAAAGTCTTGAAAAGACAAGTCGGGAAGAAAGATATGGGACAGAGGGAGAAAGCGAAGGGAGCAGGAGAAAGGGAAGGAAGAATAAAAAGTAGTGTTGGGCTGCAGGAGTGAGATGGAGGAATTGCCATTAAAGAGGCAGGAAGCAGGAGAGTGAGAGAAAAGGAAAGAAGAGACATGCAGCCAGACGAGGGGTTAGTGAGAGAGGATGGGACAGAGAACAGGATGAGAAGGAAATAAGGCAAGGCAAGGACAGGCAAGGACAGGCAAGGACAGGCAAAGCAAGGCTAGGCTGCAGGACATTTTTTGCTATATAGTTTCTAACACATTCGTGTTCAGACTAGGAGTAAGGCCATAAGACCGTATGGATTAGGCCCAAGCAAAAACCCCAGCTACTTGAGACGCTTAGACTAAGCCTAAAATACGCAGATCTCTCCATAAGGATGGCTTTTATACTGTGCTTCCATAATCTGCTGGCAGTACAAAAAAATAAGCTGCAGATCTCCTTAGGCTTAGTCATGGTGCTTTGGTGCAGGGACCATGCATATCATGGGAATATTTCACCGTTTCTGCTCTGGTTTTCAGTGTATGACACCAAAACACCCACTTGACGACATCCTTTCAAGAGCCAAGGCAGCAATTTGCAGAAGGCAGCAATTCACAGAATTCCGCTTCTTTGGGGAAGTGAGAAATGGCTGAGCTGACACCAAGTCCTGCAGTGTCCCTGTCACCTGCAGAGTCACCACATACTCGCCATGGTAGCGGGCATTGTGACAAAGGTTCTATGTCAGCTGGGTGTGGCAGCCAGGCGCCCCCTAGGGGATGGGGAGCCTGTAAGGCCCGTGCCTGTCACTGCCTGCTGTCAATGCTGTGACCAGCCAGGCCTTTGAAAACTTGTCAAACAATGTCCAGACTTGGGGCCAGTTTGGCCCAAAGTCTCCAAGACACAAGTCGGGAAGGAAGATATGGGACAGAGGGAGAAAGCGAAGGGAGCAGGAGAAAGGGAAGGAAGAATAAAAAGTAGTGTTGGGCTGCAGGAGTGAGATGGAGGAATTGCCATTAAAGAGGCAGGAAGCAGGAGAGTGAGAGAAAAGGAAAGAAGAGACATGCAGCGAGACGAGGGGTTAGTGAGAGAGGATGGGACAGAGAACAGGATGAGAAGGAAATAAGGCAAGGCAAGGACAGGCAAGGACAGGCAAGGACAGGCAAAGCAAGGCTAGACTGCAGGACATTTTTTCGCTTTATAGTTTCTAGCACATTCGTCCTCGGACTACGAGGAAAGCCATAAGACCGTATGGATTAGGCCCAAGCAAAAACCCCAGCTACTTGAGACGCTTAGACTAAGCCTAAAATATGCAGATCTCTCAATAAGGATGGTTTTTATACTGTGCTTCCACAATCTGCTGGCTGTAAAAAAACACAAGCTGCAGATCTCTCAGGCTGAGTCATGGTGCTTTGGTGCAGGGACCATGCTTATCATGGGCATATTTCACCATTTCTGCTCTGGTTTTCAGAGTATGACACCAAACCACCGACCTTACGACATCCTTTCAAGAGCAAAGGCAGCAATTTGCAGAATTCCGCTTCTTTGGGGAAGTGAGAAATTGCTGAGCTGACACCAAGTCCTGCAGTGTCCCTGTCACCTGCAGAGTCACCACATACTCGCCACGGTAGCGGGCATTGTAACAAACGTTTTATGTCAGATGGGTGTGGCAGCCAGGTGCCCCCTAGGGGATGGGGAGCCTGTCAGCCCCGAGCCTGTCACTGCCTGCTGTCCCTGCTGTCAACTGCCAGGCCTCTGACAATTGGTCAAACCATGCCCAGACTTGGGGCCAATTCGGCCCAAAGTCTTGAAAAGACAAGTCGGGAAGAAAGATATGGGACAGAGGGAGAAAGCGAAGGGAGCAGGAGAAAGGGAAGGAAGAATAAAAAGTAGTGTTGGGCTGCAGGAGTGAGATGGAGGAATTGCAAGAAAAGAGGCAGGAAGCAGGAGAGTGAGAGAAAAGGAAAGAAGAGACATGCAGCCAGACGAGGGGTAAGTGAGAGAGGATGGGACAGAGAACAGGATGAGAAGGTAATAAGGTAAGGGAAGGACAGGCAAGGACAGGCAAAGCAAGGCTAGGCTGCAGGACAGTTTTTCGCTGTATAGTTTCTAGCACATTCATCTTCAGACTAGGAGTAAGGCCATAAGACCGTATGGATTAGGCCCAAGCAAAAACCCCAGCTACTTGAGACACTTAGACTAAGCCTAAAATAGGAAGATGTCTCCATAAGGATGGTTTTTATACTGTGCTTCCACAGTCTGCTGGCAGTACAAAAAAATAAGCTGCAGATCGCTTAGGCTGAGTCATGGTGCTTTGGTGCAGGGACCATGCTTACCATGGGCATATTCCACCATTTCTGCTCTGGTTTTCAGTGTATGTTACCAAACACCCACGGGATGACATCCTTTCAAGAGCAAAGGCAGCAATTTGCAGAATTCCGCTTCTTTGGGGAAGTGAGAAATTGCTGAGCTGACACCAAGTCCTGCAGTGTCCCTGTCACCTGCAGAGTCACCACATACTCGCCACGGTAGCGGGCATTGTGACAAAGGTTCTATGTCAGCTGGGTGTGGCAGCCAGGCGCCCCCTAGGGGATGGGGAGCCTGTCAGCCCCGGGCTTGTCACTGCCTGCTGTCCCTGCTGTCACCAGCCAGGCCTCTGAAAATTGGTCAAACCATGCCCAGACTTGGGGCAAATTTGGCCCAAAGTCTCCAACAGACAAGTCGGGAAGAAAGATATGGGACAGAGGGAGAAAGCGAAGGGAGCAGGAGAAAGGGAAGGAAGAATAAAAAGTAGTGTTGGGCTGCAGGAGTGAGATGGAGGAATTGCAAGAAAAGAGGCAGGAAGCAGGAGAGTGAGAGAAAAGGAAAGAAGAGATATGCAGCCAGACAAGGGGTTAGTGAGAGAGGATGGGACAGAGAACAGGATGAGAAGGAAATAAGGCAAGGCAAGGACAGGCAAGGACAGGCAAAGCAAGGCTAGGCTGCAGGACATTTTTTTGCTGTATAGTTTCTAGCACATTCATCATCAGACTAGGAGTAAGGCCATAAGACCGTATGGATTAGGCCCAAGCAAAAACCCCAGCTACTTGAGACACTTAGACTAAACCTAAAATATGCAGATCTCTCAATAAGGATAGTTTTTATACTGTGCTTCCACAATCTGCTGGCTGTAAAAAAACACAAGCTGCAGATCTCTCAGGCTGAGTCATGGTGCTTTGGTGCAGGGACCATGCTTATCATGGGCATATTTCACCATTTCTGCTCTGGTTTTCAGAGTATGACACCAAACCACCGACCTTACGACATCCTTTCAAGAGCAAAGGCAGCAATTTGCAGAATTCCGCTTCTTTGGGGAAGTGAGAAATTGCTGAGCTGCCACCAAGTCCTGCAGTGTCCCTGTCACCTGCAGAGTCACCACATACTCGCCACGGTAGCAGGCATTGTAACAAACGTTTTATGTCAGATGGGTGTGGCAGCCAGGTGCCCCCTAGGGGATGGGGAGCCTGTCAGCCCCGAGCCTGTCACTGCCTGCTGTCCCTGCTGTCAACTGCCAGGCCTCTGACAATTGGTCAAACCATGCCCAGACTTGGGGCCAATTCGGCCCAAAGTCTTGAAAAGACAAGTCGGGAAGAAAGATATGGGACAGAGGGAGAAAGCGAAGGGAGCAGGAGAAAGGGAAGGAAGAATAAAAAGTAGTGTTGGGCTGCAGGAGTGAGATGGAGGAATTGCGAGAAAAGAGGCAGGAAGCAGGAGAGTGAGAGAAAAGGAAAGAAGAGACATGCAGCCAGACGAGGGGTAAGTGAGAGAGGATGGGACAGAGAACAGGATGAGAAGGTAATAAGGTAAGGGAAGGACAGGCAAGGACAGGCAAAGCAAGGCTAGGCTGCAGGACATTTTTTCGCTGTATAGTTTCTAGCACATTCATCTTCAGACTAGGAGTAAGGCCATAAGACCGTATGGATTAGGCCCAAGCAAAAACCCCAGCTACTTGAGACACTTAGACTAAGCCTAAAATAGGAAGATGTCTCCATAAGGATGGTTTTTATACTGTGCTTCCACAATCTGCTGGCAGTACAAAAAAATAAGCTGCAGATCGCTTAGGCTGAGTCATGGTGCTTTGGTGCAGGGACCATGCTTACCATGGGCATATTCCACCATTTCTGCTCTGGTTTTCAGTGTATGTTACCAAACACCCACGGGATGACATCCTTTCAAGAGCAAAGGCAGCAATTTGCAGAATTCCGCTTCTTTGGGGAAGTGAGAAATTGCTGAGCTGACACCAAGTCCTGCAGTGTCCCTGTCACCTGCAGAGTCACCACATACTCGCCACGGTAGCGGGCATTGTGACAAAGGTTCTATGTCAGCTGGGTGTGGCAGTCAGGCGTCCCCTAGGGGATGGGGAGCCTGTTAGCCCCGGGCCTGTCACTGCCTGCTGTCCCTGCTGTCACCAGCCAGGCCTCTGAATATTGGTCAAACCATGCCCAGACTTGGGGCCAATTTGTCCCAAGGTCTTGAAAAGACAAGTCGGGAAGAAAGATATGGGACAGGGGGAGAAAGCGAAGGGAGCAGGAGAAAGGGAAGGAAGAATAAAAAGTAGTGTTGGGCTGCAGGAGTGAGATGGAGGAATTGTAAGAAAAGAGGCAGGAAGCAGGAGAGTGAGAGAAAAGGAAAGACGAGACATGCAGGCAGACGAGGGGTTAGTGAGAGAAGACTGGACAGAGAACAGGATGAGAAGGAAATAAGGCAAGGGAAGGACAGGCAAGGACAGGCAAAGCAAGGCTAGGCTGCAGGACATTTTTTTGCTGTATAGTTTCTAGCACTTTCATCTTCAGACTAGGACTAAGGCCATAAAACTGTATGGATTACGCCCAAGTAAATACCCCGGCTACTTGAGACACTTAGACTAAGCCTAAAACACGCAGATCTCTCCATAAGCATGGTTTTTATACTGTGCTTCCACAATCTGCTGGCAGTACAAAAACATAAGCTGCAGATCTCTTAGGCTGAGTCATGGTGCTTTGGTGCATGGACCATACATATCATGAGAATATTTCACCATTTCAGCTCTGGTTTTCAGTGTATGACACCAAAACACCCACTTGATTATATCCTTTCAAGAGCAAAGGCAGCAATTTGCAGAATTCTGCTTCTTTGGGGAAGTGAGAAATTGCTGAGCTGACACCAAGTCCTGCAGTGTCCCTGTCACCTGCAGAGTCACTGCATCCTCTCCAAGATAGCAGGCATTGTGACAAAGGTCCTATTTCAGATGGGTGTGGCAGCAAGGCGACCCTAGGTTATGGGGAGCCTGTCAGCCCCGGGCCTGTCACTGCCTGCTGTCCCTGCTCTCTACTAGCCAGGCCTCTGAAAACAGGTCAAACCATGCCAAGACTTGGGGCCAATTTGGCCCAAAGTGTCCAAAAGACAAGTCGGGAAGAATCATGTGGGACAGAGGGAGAAAGCGAAGGGAGCAGAACAAAGGGAAGGAAGAATAAGAAGTAGTGTTGGGCTGCAGGAGTGAGATGGAGGAATTGCAGGAAAATAGGCAGGAAGGAAGATAATGAGAGAAAAGGAAAGAAAAGACATGCAGCCAGACAGGGGGTTAGTGAGAGAGGATGGGACAGAGAACAGGATGAGAAGGAAATAAGGGAAGGCAAGGACCGACAAGGACAGACAAGGCAAGGCTAGGCTGCAGGACATTTTTTTGCTTTGTAGTTTCTAGCACATTCCTCTTCAGACAAGGAGGAAATCCACATGACCGTATGGATTAGGCCCAAGAAAAAAAACCCAGCTACTTGAGACACTTAGACTAAGCCTAAAATACGAAGATCTCTCCATAAGGATGGTTTTTATACTGTACTTCCACAATCTGCTGACAGTACAAAAAAATAAGCTGCATATCTCCTTATGCTGAGTCATAGTGCAGTGGGGCAGGGACCATGCATATCATGGGAATATTTCTCCATTTCTGCTCTGGTTTTCCGTGTATTACACCAGAAACACCCACCTGATGACATCCTTTCAAGAGCAAAGGCAGCAATTTGCAGAATTCCGCTTCTTTGGGGAAGTAAGAGATTGCTGAGCTGACACCAAGTCCTGCAGTGTCCCTGTCACCCGCAGAGTCACCGCATCTTCGCCACGCTAGCAGGCATTGTGACAAAGGTTCTATGTCATCTGGGTGTGGCAGCCAAGCGCCCCCTACGGGATGGAGAGCCTGTCAGCCCCGGGCCTGTCACTGCCTGCTGGCCCTGCTGTCACCAGCCAGGCCTCTGAAAACTTGTCAAACCATGCCCAGACGTGGGGCCAGTTTGGTCCGAAGTCTCCAACAGAGAAGTCGAGAGGAACGATATGGGACATAGGGAGAAAGCGAAGGGAGCAGGAGAAAGGGAAGGAAGAATAAAAAGTAGTGTTTGGCTGCAGGAGTGAAATGGAGGAAATGCAATAAAAGAGGCAGGAAGCAGGAGAGTGAGAGAAAAGGAACTAAGAGACATGCAGCCAGACGAGGGATTAACGAGAGAGAATGGGACAGAGAACAGGATGAGACATTTAGACTAAGCCTAAAATATGAAGATCTCTCCATAAGAATGGTTTTTATACTGTACTTCCACAATCTGCAGGTAGTACAAAAAAATAAGCTGCAGTTCTCCTTAGGCTGAGTCATGGTGCTTTGGGGCGGGGATCATGCATATCATGGGCATATTTCACTATTACTGGTCTGGTTTTCAGCGTATTACACCGAAACACCCACCTGATGACATCCTTTCAAGAGCAAAGGTTCGCGGTTGAGGCGTACAAACGACATGGACCAAGTTCTTTCAAGATGAAAGTAATAGATGCCTTTTATTGCTACAAGTGCATTTTTATACAATTCTACCAGTTCATGTGTCTTTTCAATATTGGTTACAAGTTTCAGCACTGACATCTCATTGGTTAATTTTTCTATCATCCATGTTATTCTTCTATCCCCTTCTTTCTCACGGGTACATCTCTCCTCTCTCCGGATACTCCTTTACTCCCATCCTTCTCAAGGGTAAATCTTAATATCTCAAGGCTGATCTCTACTCTCATATTTTCTGTCAAGGATTCCACAGACCCGCTGCAGTTTCCCACAATTCCCCCTTTTTTTATTTTTGCTAAAAATGCTGCCCTCATTGTCCACTGCAGGGCCCTTTGCAGCAGAGAAATCATGCATGGCAACATTAGTAACACAACCACAACAACCATCAAAATGATCAGTCCTGTTTTCACTACTGATAACAACCATCCTAGAAACCCTCAACCACTAATCAATTTATTTAACAAATCCCATCGAAGTCTTCACAGCCATGTCCTTGAGCTAATAACAAAAAATCTATCGCGACCCCACTCTGCCATGTGGCATGTCTTACAGAATGTACATCTAGAAAAAGTCCACTTAAAGCCTTTTAAGTTCTGTTAGTTTGCTTAACTAGTCAGCATCCTAATTTTCTAAAATATTTAAAGCTTTTAGCTGTGCCAACACCAGATACAAGAGATTCTAAAACCCTTAACCTTGAACCCCAAAAATCTACATTATCATCACATTTTGACTCATATACACGCAAAAAGTGTTTTTCTCGTCTTGCTCTTCTGTGATCTATTATCTATTATACATTGGGCGTTAAGAGAGTTAATAGTCCCAAAATACACAGTCCTTCAACAGCATTAGAAGGAATTCCTGGTCAGGCTCTATCTCCACAGATCAAGAATACACCATACAGGAGGTTTTAGGGTCGCTGTTCCCACATTATCAATGACATCCCTTGGATTCTTCTGCGAGCCATTACACCATTGAGTTTCATTTCTATAGTCACCAAAGGTAGAATTAACATTTTGCAGTTTTATTCATTCATTTTCTCGTATATTGTTCTGACACTTTTCACAAACCAGGTTGATACAAGTGTCCATGGGCATAGATGCCAGCAATTCCAGTTCCTGTGGTTCAATGTCTATTTCCGGGAGACAGTTAATCCAAAGTGCCATGTTAGTATTATTACAGTTTGTTGCAATGCCTCTGCACCAACCTCTATTTTGAAACAGTTGTGTGATGCTGCTGTAGTCATCAAGGGGGATGCCAACCAAGCATGTGTGGAACGGGTTTTCCAGAGATGCCATAGCTAGGCATATGGAGTCCTGGTCAGTCATGTTGGTTAAAGTACTCCACATGTTAGTCTTTGTCTGTGCGGGCATCCAAAACACAGCAGCTGCAACAATCATTGTCAGGAAGATAACACAGGTTTCACATTTCGTGCTGGCAACCATTGCGGCCCTTGATCTGTAAAGACATAAGCATAGCCTCTCCCCCAGGTTATCAATTGATGTGGCCTTTTCCATTGACCATTAACTAGTGATTTGGCCATAACTAATGTAGGTTCTTTCTGATTTAGCATGGTTTTGGGTCACACTTGCAAAGTATTTCATCACATACAATGCTTTTGACAATAGGTGTTGTGGTGTTTTCCCTACTTCTCCCCCCTTTTTGTTTAAAAAAGAACAGAACCAAAACAAAAAACACAGTTCAGAAGGAGATACGTGCATTGGACCTTGACTACGTACTCAGAATCACAAATCAAATTTAGAGGTTCCTCCTTAAAAAGCTCTAAGTAATGTAAAGCTGTGTCAAGTTCTGCTAATTGGGTTGAACCTTCAATAATTTTTACAGAATGATGCCAATTGTTATCTTCACACCAAACCACTACAGCTTTATGGGACTTCCCAGAACCAGCAACAAAAACTTTGCAAGTATGTAGGATCAGACCAAATACAAGTATGGCCTATGACCTGATGTGAAAGACTTGCAGGTTCTGCAGCAATTTACATTTTACATTTATGCATGCCAAAAGCTGTGCTGTTAAGAAAACCAGCTAGTGCAATTTACAAAGACATAGATTACAAATAAAATTAAAAAATCAGAATTACATTTCACAAATGGTACATATATGACAAAAGGATCATGGCCTATTGAAACTTAAATTCATTCCCTGCTTTTCTTGATCAGAGTAAAAAGCAGTATATCAGTCTGCTAGCAATCTCATCATACTGTTCCACAATAGCCACAGGTTGTTTCTATGTTGTAGCTATAAATAGACAAATCTGCAAGTCCAATTGAATGCAGTCAGCCTGTAAAGTTGTCATAAATTTATTCCTCAAAGTTTCCAACTCCATTTTGGCTGTCATATTTATTGGATATTGTTTTCCCTTACCAGATCGAAGTCCTGTTTCAGATCAATCAGTGTAGTATTTGCTTTATCGAAACATTGGCTGTTAATACTAGTGGAAATACAGCATTTGAAATTTCCTTGGAGATTTCTCACTTGCAGCAAGCAGATATGCGCCATCCAAGCAGCTTCTTGTAGGCCATGCAACTAAACAGAATTCTCAGAAAACGTTATTTGAGCTTACAATTTACTTAACAAATCTTAACCTAAGAGAAGTATAGGAGTTTCTAACAACTATAAGAATTCATGTATTTAAACTTTGTTCCAAATATGGCATTCTATTGGTCTCAAAAAACGGCCTTTCTTTCATTCTCTCTCATGACCTCAAAAACTAGCACAGTGAATTTACTAAGAAGTCACTTACAACTAATTACCACAGAATAAGTCTATTAACAAATTTTTGGTTTAGTTTTCCAGTTTCATTAGAACTATGGGTCTGCTAAGGATGCCTTTAAACTTCACCCTCGGACTGCTCCATTCAGTATTACATCGCTGCAGTGGCGGGGAGAGAGAACCCCCCTTTCACTGCTTTAAAAGCAGGCAGCCAGATTTTTCCAGTTGTTTTTTCTTTCTGTGCAGTGTAGATATAACCAAGGTCACGCAGCTGGCATACTGGCTGGTATGAAGTAGGAGGTTCTGGGAAACTTCTCAGTTACAATGAGCTGCACACAGGCCTGGGATATTTTGCTCTTTTGTTTACCCATTTCATTCCAACTACAAATTTCAAGTAGCTCAGAAATAGTTACATTCCTTAGCTTCATTTACGTTTTACAATTTAGAGGTGTCAAAAAACAGTATAAACCAGTATAATAAACATAAATCCATTAGTCTATTTTCCTAGATCCAAATCAGTTAATATTCTAGCAATTTTTAAATACAACCTCTTCCAAATTCACAGCTATCATAGCATTTTAACAACTTAAATGCTTTTCTAACAATATAAGCGATTACTTTAATGTGTAAGGATGCATCCTAAGGGGGAGCAAGGTGGAATTTTAGCAGTGGAACCGGTTCACATTTTGTAGTTATCTCCCCAAACAAGATTCTTTTGGTACCAAATATGAATATGCAAACTAAAATACTGAGCTCAGATGTGAAAACCATATACCAAGTTCAAATAAGCAGATGGATCACAGTTACACCAATTTGAGACAATATCTCAATTTTTTGCATTGCACCTTTGGGCTGCCTACTGCTCAGCCAGGTGGAGGTACCTCTGGGTCTCCCTGACAAAAAAAGTCAGTGCGCACTGGAGCCCCATCGGCCCCCGCAGCGAGCTGGACTGGGCAAGGCCTTTTTTGTTTTATTTTGTTTTGTTTTAGTGTCTCATCTGGTGCGCCACAGCTGTTATGCCAAAACCAGGATTCTTTACATGATGTGCATACGGAAAAACCAAATCCAGCACACCGAGATGAGACACAGCCTGTCACAGAGTTGCGCAAGTCTGAATGCCGGAATAAAGGTAGCATGCTAGAGAAAAGAAAAAAAAATAACAGCTACTACACACAAAATTTTACCATCACATTCACGCAGTGAAGAACTAAATTACTTATGATCTTCTGTATTATCACAAAACACACATTTTGAGTCAACGGATTCTCATAATTTAACAGACTGTAAACTTATCGTACCATATAATAAAGACCTACCAAAATTGCAACATGCTTAAACCGATACCCACAAAGAAAACAGGTTAATGAGGGAAGCATCTTGCAGACTTCAGCAAGTTTACTGTGACATGTGTGTTATCAGTTAACTCTCTCTCAGCTTGTTGACGTTCAAATCGTTCCAGCTGTAAAACTGTCTGTAATGATCTAATGATCTCTTGTAGAGATTTATTTTGTCCTGCTCTTCTCATCTTAAAAACAACATTAATTGCAACAAAATTCTATTCTCCGGACACTTTTCCCAATCATTTAACGTAAACAGCAGGGAACACTGATTTCAATATTTAACAAGATCTTCCTTCCTCATAATTCCGAGTGCTTTCCTAAGTTTTAAAACACCTCCCAATACTGATTTTTCAGGAACACAACTGAAAACAATTATTCCTGACCCCGTCTTGCAAGTAAAACCTTGAGAATGGGGAGCTAGGGGGAGAAAACACAGGGTGCTTGCAGCACGACTGGGAAAAATGGGGACAGAGTTTTACGGCGCACTGAAAAACAACTAGTAAAACAATTAACTCACATTCCTGACAAGCTGCTTGATTTTCAGAGAGGCAATACACAGAAGCACATAATATGTACTGTAAAACTTGCAGATAACACATCGGTAGCAAGCATTAGCATTCTCTACTGCTAATTTCAACATTAGTGCTTCCTTAACTTCTAAGTTTTCAACCTGCTTATTGATGGCCTCTTGAAGATGGTCAATAAATTGCATGTAATTCTCACTGGGACCCTGATCAATAGTTGCAATTGATTTGGCTGCATTGTTGGTTTCAGGCACCTTTATCATAGCTTGATATGCGAGGTCTGGTGACTGCCTCAGGATTTCAGAAAGTTATCGTGCCTGTAGTTGTGGTGTGTCAATTAGTGTCTCTTCCAGAAACACACGGGGTCCCGTGGTTTAACTGTAACTGAAAATGGGGGTAAATCCCAGCTTTTTGGTAAGTTCAGTTTACGCTATGAAACTCCACCCCCACCCTCAGGAATTCGCTTTTTAGCAGCGTGGGAGGGAGGCGGGGGCAGGTTGGGGGGACCCAAATCCATAGGAATTACGTTATTTGGCTCAGTCTGGCTCACCACGGGGGGTCCTCCCCACCTAAATCTCCAGGCAAGGGGGGATAGGAAAAAAAATGTCCATTTTTTTCTTCCACAACTGATAGCGGCGGGGCAGAGGGTTGAACTGTGATCAATGGCGGTGACGCAGACGGCGGAACCGCGGTTGATGATGGTAGAGGAGAGGTTCGAGCCGTGATTGATGACAGCGGAGCGGTCGGCCGAACGCATTGCTCCGACCGGTGTTTCGAGGGCCCCTCCCGAGATCGCACATAACCCAACGCTGTTTTTTCATGTGAGTCTTTCATAGCTTTTATCTGATCTCGGGGCCACACACATGTATATGAGTCTTTCATAATTTTTTTCTGACCTCGGAGCCACACATACGTATGCTCCTTCTTTACTCCTTTTAACTTTCCAAGAAAGTGCCGCGGATCCTTATCCGTGTCAGATAATACGGACTTGGGTGGTTTTGACGAATCCTTAGTAACAGGGGAGGTTGGAGTAGTACTTAATCTTGCCTTTTCCTCCGAATCTGGCCCAGGAGAGCCAGGAAGACCATCCCCCTCCGCCGCCTCTGCCTGTTGCTGTTTTAACTCTTTCAGAGTATCTGATAACAAGCACCACGTCGTTAACAGTTCAGATGCTTCCTTGGACCCTTGAGTAGCACTGTCAAGCAGTTTATCCCCCAAGTCCATCCATTGTGACACACTAAATGCTGTCACAGGATTAACCTCTATACTTTGTGCTTTGCCCCATAGTAACATTTTTCTTAAAGTCAGTTCTGGAAGGCTAACACCCTGCTTCTTCAGAAGCAGCTTCCATGTAGATAATATAGTACCCTCTTCTTTAGATAAGTTTCACCCCCCCTGTTCCCGGTAGCTCACCTGCTCCCTAGCAAGGTGTCTTTTCAACGTTCCGGACCTTCGGCAGCTCTCCTCGGCTGCTCTTATCAGCTGTACTGGGCTCCGTCTCCACAGCTCTTCTCCAGCTGTTCACAGCTTCACGCTGTCACCTTGTCATGCGAGATCCTCTTCAGGCAGGATCACGTCGGGGTCACCATATGTCGCGGTTGAGACAGACAAATGACATGGACCAAGTTCTTTCAAGATGAAAGAAATGGAGTGCCATTTATTGCTACAAGTGCATTTTTATACAATTCAATCAGTTCATGTGTCTTTTCACTATTGGTTACAAGTTACAGCACTAACATCTCATTGGTTAATTTTTCTATCATCCATGTTATTCTTCCATCCCTTTCTCTCTCACGGGTACATCTCTCCTCTCTCCGGATACTCTTTTACTCCCATCCTTCTCAAGGGCAAATCTTAATATCTCAAGGCTGATCTCTAGTTTCATATTTTCTGTCAAGGATTCCACATACCCGCTGCAGTTTCCCACAACACACACACTGTCTAATTGGGTTTGTGACACACACACGCTGTCCAATGGTGTTTGTGACACACACGGTGTCAAAAGGGGTTTGTGACACACACGGTGTCAAATGGGGATTGCGACACACACACTGTCGAGGGGGGTTTGTGACACACACGCTGTCCAATGGTGTTCGTGACACACACAATGTCCAATGGGGTTTGTGACACGCACGCTGTCCAATGGGGATTGTAACACACACACGCTGTCTATTGGTGTTTGTGACACGCATACTGTCCAATGGGGTTTCTGACACACACTCTGTCCAATGGGTGATGTGACACAAAGACTGTCCAGGGGGGTTTGAGACACACACACTGTTTAAAGGGGTTTGTCACATACACTCTGTCCAATGAGGTTTATGACACACACACTGACCAATGGCGATTGTGACACACAGACGCTGTCCAATGGGGTTTGTGAAACACACACTGTCCAATGGGGATTGTGACACACACACTGTCCAATGGGGATTGTGAAAACACACATGCTGTCCAATGGTGTTTGTGACACACAAACTCTGTCCAATGGGGTTTGTGACACACACGCTGTCCAGTGGAGATTTTGACACACACACGCTGTCCAATGGGGGTTCTGACACACACAATCTATCCAATGGGCTTGTGAAACACACGTTGTCCAATGGGGATAGTGACACACATGCTGTCCAGTGTGTTTTGTGACACACAAACTGTCCAATGGGGTTTGTGACACACACACTTTCCACTGGGTTTGGAACACACACGCTGTCCAGGTGAGTTTGTGACACACACGCTGTCCAATGGGGTTTCTGACACACACACTCTGTCCTGGACAGCGTATTTTGGACAGGGTATTTTGACTCACACACGCTCTCCAATGGGGTTTGGACACACACACTGTTCAATGGGGTTTGTGACACACACACTGTCCAATGGGGATTGTGGCACACATATGCTGTCCAATGGGGTTTGTGACACACACGTGGTCCAACGGGGTTCGTGACACATACGCTGTCCAATAGGGTTTGCGACACACACACTTTCCAATGCGGTTTGTGACACACACGCTGTCCAATGGGGTTCGTGACACACACGCTGTCCAATAAGGTTTATGACACACACACTTTCCAATGGGGTTTGTGACACACATGCTGTCCAATGGGGTTCGTGACACAGACGCTGTCCAATAAGGTTTATGACACACACACTTTCCAATGGGGTTTGTGACACATACACTGTTCCGGGGGGTTTGTGACGCACACGCTGTCCAATGGTGTTTGTGACACAGAGACTCTCCAGGGGTGTTTGTGACACATGCGCTGTCCAGAGGGGTTTGTGACACACACACGCTGTCCAATGGGGTTTGTCACACACATGCTGTCCACTGGGGATTTTGACACACACACGCTGTCCAATGGGGATTGAGAGATACACACGCTGTCCAATGGTGTTTGTGACACGCATGCTGTCCAATGGGTTTTGTGACACACACACTGTCCGGGGGGGTTTATGAAACAATCGCTGTAAAATGGGGTTTGTGACACACACACTCTGTCCAATGGGGTTCGTGACACACACACTGGCCAGTGGGGATTGTGACACACACGCTTTCCTATGGGGTTTGTGACACACACACGCTGTCCAATGGGGTTTGTGAAACACACACGCTCTCCAATGTGGTTTATGAGAAACACACTTTCCAATGGGTTTTGTGGCACACACACTGTCCAATGGGGTTTGTGACAAATACATGCTGTCCAATGCTATTTGTGAACATACACGCTGTCCAATGCTTTTTGTGACACACACACTCTGTCTAATGGGGATTGTGACACACACACGCTGTCCCATGGGGTCTGTGATACGCATGCTGTCCAATGGGGTTTGTGACACACACATTGTACAGGGGGGGTTGTGACACATACTCTGTGCAATGGGGTTTGTGACACACACACTCTGTCCAATGGGGATTGTGACACACACACACTGTCCAATGAGGATTGTGACACAAACAAGGTCCAATGGCGTTTGTGATACACATGCTGTCCAATGGGGATTGTGACACACACGTGCTGTCCAATGGTGTTTGTGACACGCATGCTGTCCAATGGCGTTTGTGACACACACGATGTCCAATGCGGTTCATGACAAACACTCTGTCCAGTTTGTGAAACACACACTGTCCAGTAGGGTTTGTGACACACACATTTTCCAATGGGGTTTCTAACACACACGCAGTTCAAATGGAGTTTTTGACACAGACAGTGTCCACGGGAGTTTGTGACACTCACGTTGTCCAATGGGGATTGTGACACACACTCTGTCCAATGGGGTTTGTCACACACACTCTGTCCAATGAGGTTTGTGACACACACACTGTAAAATGGGTATTATGACACACACACGCTGTCCAGTGGGGTTTGTTACACACACTCTGTCCAATATGGCTTGTGACATACACGCTGTCCAATAGGGTTTGTGACACACACACGCTATCCAATGTGGTTTGTGACACACACAATTTCCAATCGGGTCTGTGACATACGCACGGTGTCCAATGTTGTTTGTGACCCACACACTGTCAAATGGGGATTGTGACACACACACGCTGTCCAATGGTGTTTGTGACACACAGGCTGTCCAATGGGGTTTGTGACACACACTCTGTCTAATGTTGTTTGTGACACATACACTTTCCAATGAGGATTGTGACACACACACGCTGTCCAATGGGGTTTGTGACACACACACTGTAAAATGGGGTTTGTGAAACACACGGTGTCAAATGGGGTTTGTGACATGCACACTGCCCAGGGCGGTTTGTGACACACACGCTGTCCAATGGGGTTTGTGACAAACACACTATCCAGGTTAGTTTGTGACACACACGCTGTCCAATGGGATTTGTGAAACAGAGACTCTCCAGAGGTGATTGTGACACACACGCTGTCCAGAGGGTTCTGTGACACACACACTGTCCAATGGGGTTTGTGACACACACACTGTCCGGCTGCGTTTCCGACACACACAATGTCCAATGGTGTTTGTGACACACACGCTGTCTAATGGAGATTGTGACACACACACTGTCCAGAGGGGATTGTGACACATGCACTATACAATGGGGTTTGTCACACCCACTCTGTCCAAAGGGGTTTGTGACACACACACATTCCAATGGGGTTTGTGACACACACACTGTCCAGGGGGGTTTGTGACACACAGACTGACCAATGGGGGTTGTGACACACACGCTGTTTAATGGGGTTCGTAACACACACGCTGTCCAGTGGGATTCGTGAGACACACACTGTCCAATGGGGTTTGTGACACACACACTTTCCAATGGGTATTGAGACACACACACGCTGTCCAATGGGGTTTGTGACACACACATTTTCCAATGGCGTTTCTGACACACTCTCTGTCAAAAGGGGTTTGTGACAGACACACTGTCCAGGGGGGTTCGTGACACACGCACTGTCCAATGGGGTTTGTGACACACATGCTGCCCATTGGGGACTGTGACACCCACACTGTCCAATGGGGTTTGTGACACACACACTCTGTCCAGTGGGGTTTGTGAAACAGAGACTATCCAATGGGGATTGGGACACACACACCCTGTCCAATGGGGTTTGTGACACATGCACTGTCTATTGGGGTTTGTGACACACAAGCTGGCCAATGGGGATTGTGATACACACACTGTCCAATGGGATTTGTGACACAGACACTGTCCAATGGGGATTGTGACACACACAGTGTCCTGGGGGGTTTGTGACACACACACTGTCCAATGAGGTTTGTGACACACCGCAGTCAAATGGAGTTTGTGACACAGAGACTCTCCAGGGTTGTTTGTGACACACATGCTGTCCAGAGGGCTTTGTGCCTCACACACTCTCCAATGGCTGTTGTGACACACACACGTTGTCCAATGAGGATTGTGACACACACACTGTCCAATGGGGTTTGTGACAGACAGGCTGTCCAATGGGTATTGTGACACACACACTCTGTCCCATTGTTTTTGTGATACGCATGCTATCCAATGGGGTTTGTGACAGACACACTGTCCAGGGGGGTTTGTGACAAACACGCTGTCCAAAGGGTATTGTTACACACACTCGCTGTCCAAGGGGGTTTGTGACGCACAAACTGTCCAATGATGTTTGCGACACACACGCTGCCCAATGGGGCTTGTGATACACACGCTGTCCAATGGGGTTCGTGACACACACGCTGCCTAGTGGTTTTTGTGACACACACACTGTGCAGTAGGGTTTGTGATACACATGCTATCCAATGGGGTTTGTGACATACACACGTTCGAATGATGTTTGAGGCACACACATGCTCTCCAATGGTGTTTGTGACACACACACTCAGTACAATGGGGGTTGTGACTCGCACACTGTCCAATGGGGTTTGTGACACATACACGCTATCAAATGGGGTTTATGAAACACACATTTTCCAATAGCGCTTGTGACACACACACGCTGTCCAATGGGGTTTGTCACACCCACTCTGACAAATGGGTTTTGTGACAAACACACGCTGTCCAATGATGTTTGTGACACACACGCTGTCCAGGGGGGGTTGTGACACACACACTGTCCAATGGGGTTTGTGAAACACACACACTGTCCAATGGGGATTGTGACACACACGCTGTCCAGTGGGGTTTGTGACACACACGCTGTTCAATAGGTTTTGTGACATACACACGCTGCCCAATAGTGTTTGTGACACACACGGTGTGAAATGGGGTTTGTGACACACACAATGTCCAGGGGGGATTGTGACACACACACTGTCCAATGGGGTTTGTCACACCCACTCTCTCAAATGGGGTTTGTGACAAACACACGCTGTCAAATGATGTTTGTGACACACACGCTGTCCAATAGTGTTTGTGACACACACACTGTCCAATGGGGATTGTGACACACACACACTATCTAATGGGGTTTGTCACACACACTCTGTCCAATGGAGTTTATGACACACACAGTGTCCATGGGGGTTTGGTACACATGCGCTGTGCAATGGGGTTTGTCACACACACTCTGTCCAATGGGGTTTGTGACACACACAATGTCGAATGGGTATTGTTACACACACACGCTGTCCAATGGGGTTTGTGACACACAAACACAGTCCAGGGGCGTTTGTCACACCCAGTCTGTCTAATAGGGTTTGTGCCAAACACACGCTGCCCAACGGTGTTTGTGACACACACGCTGTTCAAAGGGGTTTGTGACACACACTCTGTCCAATGGGGTTTGTGACACACACACACTGTCCAAAGGGGATTGCGACACACACACGCTGTCCAATGGTGTTTGTGACATGCATGCTGTCCAAAGTTGTTTGTGACAAACACAGTGTCCATTGCGGTTTGGGACACACACACGTTATCCAGTTGGGTTTGTGACACACACACTTTCTAATGGGGTTTGTGACACACACGCGCTGTCCAAAGGTGTTTGTGAAACACACGCTGTCAAATGGGGTTTGTGACACACACAGTGTCCAGGGGAGATTGTGTCACACATGCTGTCCAGTGGGGTTTTTGACACACACACTCTCCAATAGGGTTTGTGATAGACACACTGTCAAATGGGAATTGTGACACACAGGCTGTCCAATGGGGATTGTGACACACACACGCTGTCCCATGGGGTTTGTGAAACACATGTTGTCCAAGGGGTTTTGTGACAGACACATTGTACAGGAGGCTTTGTGACACACACGCTGTCCAATGGAGTTTGTGACAAACACGCTGCCTAATGGGGTTTGTGACAAACACGCTGTCCAAAGGGTATTGTTACACACACTCGCTGTCCAAGGGGGTTTGTGACGCACAAACTGTCCAATGATGTTTGCGACACACACGCTGCCCAATGGGGCTTGTGATACACACGCTGTCCAATGGGGTTCGTGACACACACGCTGCCTAGTGGTTTTTGTGACACACACACTGTGCAGTAGGGTTTGTGATACACATGCTATCCAATGGGGTTTGTGACATACACACGTTCGAATGATGTTTGAGGCACACACATGCTCTCCAATGGTGTTTGTGACACACACACTCAGTACAATGGGGTTTGTGACTCGCACACTGTCCAATGGGGTTTGTGACACATACACGCTATCAAATGGGGTTTATGAAACACACATTTTCCAATAGCGCTTGTGACACACACATGCTGTCCAATGGGGTTTGTCACACCCACTCTGACAAATGGGTTTTGTGACAAACACACGCTGTCCAATGATGTTTGTGACACACACGCTGTCCAGGGGGGGTTGTGACACACACACTGTCCAATGGGGTTTGTGAAACACACACACTGTCCAATGGGGATTGTGACACACACGCTGTCCAGTGGGGTTTGTGACACACACGCTGTTCAATAGGTTTTGTGACATACACACGCTGCCCAATAGTGTTTGTGACACACACGGTGTGAAATGGGGTTTGTGACACACACAATGTCCAGGGGGGATTGTGACACACACACTGTCCATTGGGGTTTGTCACACCCACTCTCTCAAATGGGGTTTGTGACAAACACACGCTGTCAAATGATGTTTGTGACACACACGCTGTCCAGGGGGGTTTGTGACACACACAATGTCCAAAGGAGTTTGTGACACACACTCTGTCCAATGGGGTTTGTGACACACGTGCTGTCCAAAGGGTTTTGTGACACACATGCTCTCCAGGGGGGTTTGTGACACACACAATGTGCAACGGGGTTTGGGAGACACAAGCTGTCCAGTGGGGTTTGTGACACACACAATGTGCAATAGGGTTTCTGAGATACACACGCTGTCCAAGAGTGTTTCTGACATACACACAATGTCTAATGGGTTTTGTGACACACACGCTGTCCAATGGGTATTGCGACACACACACTGTCCAGGGGGGTTTGTGACACACACATTGTCCAATGGGGATTGTGACATACACACGCTGTCAAATGGGGTTTGTGACACACAAACACAGTCCAGCGGGGTTTGGCACACCCAGTCTGTCCAATGGGGTTTGTGACACACAAACTGTGCAATGGGGTTTCTCACACACACTCTGTCCAATGGGGTTTGTAACACACACGCTGTCCAATGAGGATTGTGAGACATGCGCTGTACAATGAGGTTTGTGACACACACACTCTGTCCAATGGGCTTGTGACACACACACTGTCTTAAGGGGTTTGTGATACACACACGCTGTCCAGTGGGTTTTGTGACACACACACTGTCTAATTGGATTTGTGGCACACACATGGTATCAAATGGGGTTTGCGACACACACAATTTCCAGTGGGGTTTGTGACACACACACTTTCCAATGGGGTTTCTGACACACACACGCTGTCCAATGGTGTTTGTGACACGCACGGTGTCAAATGGTGCTTGTGACACACACACACAGTCCATAGGGGTTTGTGACACACATGCTGTCCAATGGGGTTTGTGACACTAACGCTGTCCAAGTGGGTTTGTGACACACACACTGTCCATTGGAGTTTGTAACACACACACGCTATCCAATGGGTTTGTGACACACACACTTTTCAATGAGGTTTGTGACACACACTCTGTCCAATGGGTTTTGTGACAAACACATTGTCTAAAGGGGTTTTTGACACAGACACGCTGGCCAATGGGGTTTGCGACACACACACTGTCAAATGGGGATTGTGACACACATGCGCTGTCCAATGGTGTTCGTGATACACACGCTGTCCAGTGGGGTTTTGAAACACACTCTGTCCAATAGGTTTTGTGACACACACACGGTCCAATAGGGATTGTGACACACACAGTGTACAATGGGTTTGTGACACACAGTCTGTCAAATGGGGTTTATGACACACACACTGTCCAAAGGGGATTATGACACACACACACTGTCCAATGGGGATTGTTACACACACAAGCTCCAATGGGGTTTGTGACACACACGCTGTCCGATGGGGATTGTGACACACAGACGCTGTCCAACGGTGTTTGTGACATGGATGCTGTCCGATGGGGTTTTTGACACACATACACAGTCCAGCGGGGTTTGTGACACACACACAGTTCAATGGGGTTTTTGACACACACGCTGTCAAATGGGGTTTTTGACACACCACACACACTCTGTCCAATGGGGAATGTGACACATACGCTGTCCAATGGGGTTTGTGACACACACGCTGTCCAGTGGGATTTGTGACACACACACTGTCCTATAGGGATTGTGACACACACATGCTATACCATGGGTTTTGTAACACACACACTTTCCAAGAGGCTGTCCAATGCAGTTTGTGACACACACGCTTTCAAATGGGGTTTGTGACACACACTCTGTCCAGGGGAGTTTGTGACACACATACGGTCCAATGGGGTTTGTGAAACACTCTCTGTCCAATGGGGTTTGTGACACACACACACTGTCCAAATGGGTTTGTGACACACACACTGTCCAATGGGGTTTGTGACACACACGCTGTCCAATGGAGATTGCGACACACACATGCTGTCCAATGTTGTTTGTAACACGCATGCTTTCCAATGGTGTTTGTGACAAACAGTCTATCCTTTGCGGTTTGGGACACACACACTTTCCAAGGTGGTTTGTGTCACACACGCTGTCCAATGGGGTTTGTGACACACTGTGTCTACGGGGGTTTGTGACAAACACGCTGTCCAATGGGGATTGTGACACACAGACGCTGTCCAACGGTGTTTGTGACACGGATGCTGTCCGATGGGGTTTTTGACACACATACACAGTCCAGGGTGGTTTGTGACACACACACTGTCCAGTGGGGTTTGTGACACACACTCTGTCAAATGAGGTTTGTGACACACCACACACACTCTGTCCAATGGTGAATGTAAACACATATGCTGTCCAATTTGGTTCATGACACACACGCTGTCCAGTGGGGTTTGTGACACACACACTGTCCAATAGGGTTTGTGGCACACACACGCTATCCAATGGGGTTTGAGACACACACACATTCCAATAGGTTTGTGGCTAACACACGCTATCCAATGGAGTTTGTGACACACATGCTGTCACATGGGGTTTGTGATATACACTCTGTCCAATGGGGTTTGTGACACACATACACTGTCCAATGGGGATTGTGATGCACACACGCTGTCCAATGTTGTTTGTGACATGCATGCTGTTTAATGGTGTTTGTGAAAAATACGCTGTTCAATGGGGATTGTGATACACACACGCTGTCCAGTGGGGTTTGTGACACACAGGCTGTCCAGTGGGGTTTGTGACACACACACTGTCCAATGGGGATTGTGACACACATGCGCTGTCCAATGGGGTTCGTGACACACACGCTGTCCAGTGGGGTTTTGACACACACTCTGTCAAATGGGGTTTGTCACACACACTCTGTCCAATGGGGTTTGTGACACACACACTGTCTAATGGGTATTGTGACACACACAGGCTTTCCAATGGGGTTTGTCACACATACTCTGTCCAATGGGGTTTGTGACAAACACATGCTGTCCAATGGTGTTTGTGACACACACACTGTCCAATGGGGTTTGTGAACACATATGCTGTCCAATGGGGTTTGTGACACACATGCTGTCCAGTGGGGTTTGAGACACACACACTATCCAATAGGGTTTGTGACACACACACTGTCCAATGGGGTTTCTGAAGACATACTCTGTCCAATGGGGATTGTGACACACACACTCGGTCCAATGGGGATTGTGACACACACAAGGTCCAATGGGGTTTGTGACACACACGCTGTCCAATGGGGATTGTGACACACCACACACACTCTGTCCAATAGGGAATGTGACAGACACGCTGTCCAACGGGGTTTGTGACACACAGGCTGTCCAGTGGCGTTTGTGACACACACACTGTCCAATAGGGTTTGTGACACACACATGATATACAATGGGGTTAGTAACACAGACACTTTCCAAGAGACGTTGTGACACAAACGCTGTCAAATGGGGTTTGTGTCACACACTCTGTCCAGGGGGGTTTGTGACACACAGACGGTCCAATGGGGTTTGCGAAACACACTCTGTCCTACGGGGTTTGTGACACACACACACTGTCCAATGGGGTTTGTGACACACACACTGTCCAATGGGTTTTGTGACACACACGCTGTCCAATGGAGATTGCAACACACACATGCTGTCCAATGTTGTTTGTGACACGCATGCTTTCCAATGGTGTTTGTGGCAAACAGGCTGTCCATTGTGGTTTGGGACACACACTCTTTCCAAAGTGGTTTGTGTCGTGTCACACACGCTGTCCAATGGGGTTTGTGACACACTGTGTCCACGGGGGTTTGTGACAAACACGCTGTCCAATGGGGATTGTGACACACATATGCCCCAATGGGGTTTGTCTCACACACACTGTCCAATGGGGTTTGTGACACACACGCTGTCCAATCAGGTTTGTGACTCGCTCACTCTGTCCAATGGTTCTTGTGACACACACGCTGTCCAGTGGTGTTTGTGACACACACGCTGTCCAAAAGGGTTTGTGACACGCACACGCTATCCAATGGGATTTGTAACACAAACACTTTCCAATGAGGTTTATGACACACACGCTGTCAAATGGGTTTTCTGACACACACGCTGTTGAAATGGGGTTTGTGACACACACTCTGTCCAATGGGGTTTGTGACACACACATGCTGTCGAATGTTGTTTGTGACACACATTCTGTTTGATGGTGTTTGTGACAAACAGGCTGTCCATTGCGGTTTGGGACACACACACTTTCCTAAGTGGTTTGTGTCACACACGCTGTCCAATGGGGTTTGTGACACACTGTGTCCACGGGGGTTTGTGACAAACACGCTGTCCAATGGGGATTGTGACACACATATGCCCCAATGGGGTTTGTCTCACACACACTGTCCAATGGGGTTTGTGACACACACGCTGTCCAATCAGGTTTGTGACTCGCTCACTCTGTCCAATGGTTCTTGTGACACACACGCTGTCCAGTGGTGTTTGTGACACACACGCTGTCCAATGGGGTTTCTGACACACACAGTCTCCACGGGGGTTTGTGACACACACAGTGTCTAATGGGTACTGTGACACACACACGCTCTCCAATGGGGTTTGTGACACACACAGTATCCAGTGGGGTCTGTGACACACACACTGTCCAATAGGCTTTGTGAGACACACATGCTATACAATGGAGTTTGTAACACACACACTTTCCAAGAGGCGTTTTGACACACACGCTGTAAAATGGGGTTTGTGACACACACTTGGTCCAGGGGGGTTTGTGACACACAGACGGTCCAAGGGGGTTTGTGAAACACACTCTGTCCAAAGGGGTTTGTGACACACACGCTGTCCAGTGGGGTTTGTGACACACACACTGTCCAATATTGTTTGTGACACACACACTTTCCAATGGGGATTGTGAAAGACACACACTGTCCAACGGGGATTGTGACACACACTCGCTGTCCATTGTTGTTTGTGACATGTATGCTGTTTAATGGTGTTTGTGACAAACACGCTGTCCAATGGGGATTGTGACACATACACGCTGTCCAGAAAGTTTTGTGATGCACACACTGTCCAATGGGGATTGTGACACACATGCTGTCCAATGGGGTTTGTGACACACACACAGTCCAATGGGGTTTGTAACACACACGCTCTCCAATGGGTTTTGTGAAACACACAATCTGTCCAATGGGGCATTTGATACACACACTGTACAGGGGGGTTATTTACACACACTCTATCCAAAGGGGTCTGTGACACACAAAGTTTCCAATGGGGTTTGTGCCATACACACTGTCCAGGGGGGATTGTGACACACAAACTGATTAATGGGGTTTCTCACACACACTCTGTCCAATGGGGTTTGTGACACACACGCTGTCCAATGGAGATTGCGACAGACACATGCTGTTCAATGTTGTTTGTGACAGGCATGCTTTCCAATGGTGTTTGTGACAAACAGGCTGTCCATTGCGGTTTGGGACACACACACTTTCCAAAGTGGTTTGTGTCACACACGCTGTCCAATGGGGTTTGTGACATACACAGTCTCCACGGGGGTTTGTGACACACACAGTGTCTAATGGGTATTGTGACACACACACACTGTCCAAAGGGGTTGGTGACACACACAGTGTCCAGTGGGGTCTGTGACACACACACTGTCCAATAGGCTTTGTGACACACACATGCTATACAATGGAGTTTGTAACACACACACTTTCCAAGAGGCGTTGTGACACACACGCTGTAAAATGGGGTTTGTGACACACACGCTGTCCAATGGGGATTGTGACACACACGCTGTCCAATGGGGATTGTGACACACACACGCTGTCCCATGGGGATTGTGACACGCATGCTGTCCAAAGGGGTTTGTGACACACACGCTGTCCAATGAGGTTTGTGACTTGCTCACTCTGTCCAATGGGGCTTGTGACACACACGCTGTCCAGTGGTGTTTGCGACACACACACTGTCCAAAAGGGTTTGTGACACACACACGGTATCCAATGGGATTTGTGACATAAACACTTTCCAATGAGGTTTCTGACACACACGCTGTCAAATGGGGTTTCTGACACACACGCTGTTCAAATGGGGTTTGTGACACACACACGCTGTC
Source organism: Columba livia (assembly GCF_036013475.1). Taxonomy (NCBI): domain Eukaryota; kingdom Metazoa; phylum Chordata; class Aves; order Columbiformes; family Columbidae; genus Columba; species Columba livia. The sequence continues at coordinate 297,296 of NW_027043009.1, read as the reverse complement.
CCATGGGGTTTGTGAAATGCATGCTGTCCAATGGGATTTGTGATATACACACTGTCCAATGGGGTTTCTGACACACGCACTCTCCAATGGGGTGTGTCACACACACTCTGTCCAATGGGCTTTGTGACACACAAGCTGTCCAATGGGGTTTGTGACACACACACTCGGTCAAATGGGGGTTGTGACACACAGGCCGTCTAGTGGGGTTTGTGACACGCACACTGTCCAATGGGGTTTCTGACACACACACTATCAAATTGAGTATATGACACACACAATTTCTAATAGGGTAATGGGGTTTGTGACACACACACGCTGTCCAGTGGGGTTTGTGACACACACACTGTCCAATGGGGTTTGTGACATACACGCTATCAAATGGGGTTTGTGACAAACCACACACACTCTGTCCAATGGGGAATGTGACAGACACGCTGTCCAATGGGGTTCGTGACACACACGCTGTCCAATGGAGTTTGTGACATACACACATTCCAATAGGGTTTGTGGCAAACACACGCAATCCAATTGGGTTTCTGACACACATGCTGTCACATGGGGTTTGTGACACGCACTCTGTCCAATGGGGTTTGTGACACACACACACTGTCCAATGGGGATTGTGACATACACACGCTGTCCAATGTTGTTTGTGACATGCATGCTGTTTAATGGTGTTTGTGAAAAACACGCTGTCCGATGGGGATTGTGATACACACACGCTGTCCCATGGGGTTTGTGACACGCATGCTGTCCAATGGGGTTTGGGACAGACACGTTGTACAATGAGGATTGTGACACACACACTGTCCAATGGGGTTTTTGACACACACACTGTCCAATGGGGTTTCTCAAACACACTCTTTCCAATGGGGCTTGTGAAACACACGCTGTCTAACGGGGTTCTTGAAAAACACACTGTCCAATAGTGTTTGTGACACACACACGCTATCCAATGGTGTTTGTGACACAAACACTTTCCAGTGGGGTTTGTGACATACACACGCTATCCTATGGGGTTTGTGACACACACACTTTCCAATGGTGTTTCTGACACACACGGTGTCCAATGGGTTTTGCGACACACATGCTATCCAATGGGGTTTGTGACACACACACGCTATCCAATGGGGTTTGTGTCACACAAACTGTCCAATGGGGATTGTGACACACACACACTGTCCAATGCGGATTGTGACATACACACGCTGTGTAATGGGGTTTGTGTCACACACGCTGTATAGGGATGTTTGTAAAGAACACTCTGTCCAATGGGGTTTGTGACACACACACTGTCCAGGGGGGTTTGTGACACACACGCTGTCCAATTTGCTTTGTGACACACACGCTGTCCAATGGGGTTTGTGACTCAGATAATCTCCAGGGGTGTTTGTGAAACACAAGCTGTCCAGAGGGGTTTGTGAAACACACACTGTCCAATGGGTATTGTGACACACACACTGTCCAATGGGGTTTATGACACACACGCTGTCAAATGGGGTTTGTGACAAACCACACACACTCTGTCCAATGGGGAATGTGACACACACGCTGTCCAATGGGGTTCGTGACACACACGCTGTCCAATTTGGTTTGTGACACACACGCTGTCCAATTTGGTTTGTGACACACACGCTGTCCAATGGGGTTTGTGACTCAGATAATCTCCAGGGGTGTTTGTTGAACACATGCTGTCCAGAGGGATTTGTGACACACACACTGTCCAATGGGTATTGTGACACACGCAACATGTCCAATGGTGTTTGTGACACACACACACTCCAAAGTGGTTTTGACACACACACGCTGTCCAATTGGGTTTGCGATACACACACGCTATCCAATGGGGATTGTGACACAAACACTGTCCAATGGGATTGTTGACAAACAAACTGTCCAATGGGGTTTGTGACACTTACGCTGTCCAATGGAGTTTGTCACACATACTCTGTTCAACGGGGATTGTGACACACACACGCTGTCCAGAGAGGTTTGTGACACACACACTGTCCAATGGGGATTGTTACACACACACGCTGTCCCATGGGTTTTTTCACACGCATGCTGTCCAATGGGGTTTGTGACACACACACTGTCCAATGGGGTTTGTAACACACACGCTCTCCAATGGGTTTTGTGACACACACAATCTGTCCAATGGGGCTTGTGACACCCACACTGTACAGGGGGGTTTGTTACACACACTCTATCCAAAGGGGTGTGTGACACACAAAGTTTACAATGGGGTTTGTGACATACACACTGTCCAGGGGGGCTTGTGACACACACACTGATTAATGGGGTTTCTCACACACTCTCTATCCAATGGGATTTGTGACACAAAACTCTCCAATGGGCATTGTGACACACACACGCTGTAACATGGGGTTTGTGACACGCATGCTGTCATATGGGGTTTGTGACACACACATTGTCCTGAGTGGTTTGTGACTCAGAGACTCTCCAGGGTTGTTTGTTACACAGACGCTGTCCAGAGGGGTTTGCGACACACACACTGTCCAATGGGTTTGTGACACACACACGCTGTCCAATGGGGTTTTTAACACACACGCTGCCCAATGGGATTTGTGACATACACACTCTCCAGGGTGGTTTGTGACAAAGACGCTGCAGAATTGGGTTTGTGAAACACACTCTGTCCGATGGGGATTGTGACACTCACACGCTGTCCAATGGGGTTTGAGACACGGATGCTGTCCCATAGGGTTCATGACAAACACTCTGTCCAATAGGGTTTGTGACATACACATGCTATACAAAGGGGTTTGTGACACACACACTTTCCAATGTGGTTTGTGACTCACATGATGTCCAATGGGGTTTGTGACACCCGCACTGTCCAGGGGGGTTTGTGACACACACGCTCTCCAATTTGGTTTGTGACACATACGCTATCCAATGGGGTTTGTGACACAGACAATCTCCAGGGGTGTTTGTGAAACACACGCTGTCCAGAGGGGTTTGTGACACACACACTGTCCAATGGGGATTGTGACACACACACTGTCCAATGGGGTTTGTGACACACACACTCTCCAAAGGGGTTTGACACACACACGCTGTCCAATGGGGTTTTCGACACACACACGCTATCCAATGGGGATTGTGACACACACACTGTCCAAGGCGGATTGTGACACACACAAACTCTGTCCAATGGGGTTGTTGACAAACAAACTGTCCAATGGGGTTTGTGACACATACGCTGTCCAATGGAGTTTGTCACACACACTCTGTTCAATGGGGACTGTGACACATACACGCTGTCCAGAAAGTTTTGTGACGCACACACTGTCCAATGGGGATTATGAAACACACACGCTGTCCCATGGGTTTTTTCACACACATGCTGTCCAATGGGGTTTGTGACACACACACTGTCCAATGGGGTTTGTAACACACACGCTCTCCAATGGGTTTTGTGAAACACACGCTGTCCGATGGGGTTTGTGACACACACGCTGTCCAATGGGGATTGTGACACACACACTGTCCAATGGGGTTTGTGACACACACACTCTCCAAAGGGGTTTGACACACACACGCTGTCCAATGGGGTTTTCGACACACACACGCTATCCAATGGGGATTGTGACACACACACTGTCCAAGGCGGATTGTGACACACACAAACTCTGTCCAATGGGGTTGTTGACAAACAAACTGTCCAATGGGGTTTGTGACACATACGCTGTCCAATGGAGTTTGTCACACACACTCTGTTCAATGGGGACTGTGACACATACACGCTGTCCAGAAAGTTTTGTGACGCACACACTGTCCAATGGGGATTATGAAACACACACGCTGTCCCATGAGTTTTTTCACACACATGCTGTCCAATGGTGTTTGTGACACACCCATGCTTTCCAAAGGGATTTGTGACACACACACGCTATTCAGTGGGGTTTCTGACACCCATGCTGTCCAACGGGGTTTGTAATCCAGAAACTGTCAAGAGGGATTTGTGACAAACAAAGTGTCTCAGCTACCTGAGACACTTAGACTAAGCCTAAAATACTCAGATCTCTCCATAAGGATGGTTTTCATACTGTACGTCCACAATCTGCTGGCAGTACAAAAAAATAAGCTGTAGATCTCCTTCGGCTGCGTCATGGTGCTTTGGTGCAGGGATCAGGCATATCATGGGAATATTTCACCATTTCTGCCCTCGTTTTCAGTGTATTACACCAAAACACCCACTTGCTGATTTCCTTTCAAGAGGAAAGGCTGCGATTTGCAGAATACCTCTGTTTTGGGGAAGTGAGAAATTGCTGAGTTGACACCAAGTCCGTCAGTGTCCCTGTCACCTGCAGAGTCACCGCATCCTCACCACGGTAGCGGGCATTGTGACAAAGTACGATGTCAGCTGGGTGTGACAGACAGCCGCCCCCTAGGGGAGGAGGAGCCTGTCAGCCCCGGGCCTGTCACTGCCTGCTGTCCCTCCTGTTACCAGCCAGGCCTCTGAAAACTGGTCAAACCATGCCCAGACTTGGGGCCAAAGGGGCCCAAAGTCTCCAACAGACAAGTCTGGAAAAAAGATAAGGGGCAGAGGGAGAAAGCGAAGGGAGCAGAACAAAAGGAAAGGAAGAATAAAAAGTAGTGTTGGGCTGCAGGAGTGAGATGGATGAATTGCCATTAAAGAGGCAGGAAGCAGGAGAGTGAGAGAAAAGGAAAGAAGAGACATGCAGCCAGACGAGGGGTTAGTGAGAGAGGGTGGGACAGAGAACAGAATGAGAAGAAAATAAGGCAAGGCAAGGACAGGCAAGGATAGGCAAGGCAAGGCTAGGCTGCAGGACATTTTTTTGCTTTATAGTTTCTAGCACATTCGTCTTCAGACGTGGTGGATAGCCATAAGACCGTATGGATTAGGCCCAAGCAAAACCCCAGCTACTTGAGACACTTAGACTAAGCCTAAAATACGAAGATCTCTCCATAGGGATGGTTTTTATACTGTACTTTCACAATCTGCTGGCAGTACAAAAATATAAGCTGCAGATCTCCTTAGGCTGAGTAATGGTGCTTTGGTGTAGGGATCATGCATATCATGGGAATATTTCACCATTTCTACTCTGGTTTTAGTGTATTACACCAAAACACCCACCTCATGATATCCTTTCAAGACCAAAGGCAGCAATTTGCAGAACTCCGCTTCTTAGAGGAAGTGAGAAATTGCTGAGCTGACACCAAGTCCTGCATTGTCCCTGTTGCCTCCAGAGTCACCGCATCCTCACCACGGTAGCGGGCATTGTGACAAAGGTTCTATGTCAGATGGATGTGGCAGACGAGCGCCCCCTAGGGGATGGGGAGCCTGTCAGCCCCGGGCCTGTCACTGCCTGCTGTCCCTGCTGTCACCAGCCAGGGCACTGAAAACTGGTCAAACCATGCCAAGACATGGGGACAATTTGGCCCAAAGTCTCCAACAGACAAGTTGTGAAGAAAGATATGGGACAGAGGGCGAAAGCGAAGGCAGCAGGAGAAAGGGAAGGAAGAATAAAAAAAGTGTTGGGCTGCAGAAGTTAGATGGAGGAATTGCAAGAAAAGGGGCAGGAAGCAGGAGAGTGAGAGAAAAGGAAAGAAAGAAGAGACATGCAGCCAGACGAGGGGTTAGTGAGAGAGGATGGGACAGAGAACAGGATGAGAAGGAAATAAGGCAAGGCAAGGACAGGCAAGGACAGGCTAGGCTGCAGGACATTTTTTTGCTTTATAGTTTCTAGCACATTCGTCTTCAGATGAGGAGGAAAACCATAAGACCTTATGGATTAGGCCCAGGCAAAAACCCCAGCTACTTGAGACACTTAGACTAAGCCTGAAATACGAAAATCTCTCCATAAGGATGGTTTTTATACAGCATTCCACAATCTGCTGGCAGTACAAAAAAATAAGCTGCAGATCTCCTTAGGCTGAGTCATGGTGCTTTGGTGCAGGAACCATGCATATCATGGGAATATTTCAACATTTCTGCTCTGCTTTTCAGTGTATGACACCAAAAGACCCACCTGATGACATCCTTTCAAGAGCACAGGCAGCAATTTGCAGAATTCTGCTTCTTTGGAGAACTGAGAAATTGCTGAGCTTAAACCAAGTCTTGCAGTGCCCCTGTCACCTGCAGAGTCACCGCATCCTCACCACGGTAGCGGGCATTGTGACAAAGGTCCTATGTCAGCTGGGTGTGGCAGCCAGGCGCCCCCTAGGGGATGGGGAGCCTGTCAGCCCCGTGCCTGTCACTGCCTGCTGTCCATGCTGTCACAAGCCAGGCCTCTGAAAACTTGTCAAACCGTGCCAGACGTGGGGCCAATTTGGCCCAAAGTCTTGAAAAGACAAGTCGGGAAGAAAGTTATGGGACAGAGGGAGAAAGCGAAGGGAGAAGGAGAATGGGAAGGAAGAATAAAAAGTAGTGTTGGGCTGCAGAAGTGAGATGGAGGAATTGCAAGAAAAGAGGCAGGAAGCAGAGGAGTGAGAGAAAAGGAAAGAAGAGACATGCAGCCAGACGAGGGGTTAGTGAGAGAGGATGGGACAGAGAACAGGATGAGAAGGAAATAAGGCAAGGCAAGGACAGGCAAGGACAGGCAAGGCAAGGCTAGGCTGCAGGACAGTTTTTGCTCTGTAGTTTCCAGCACATTCGTCTTCAGATGAGGAGGAAAGCCATAATACCTTATGGAATGGCTCAAGAAAAAAACCCAGCTACGTGAGACACTTAGACTAAGCCTAGAATACGCAGATCTCTCCATAAGGATGGTTTTTATACTGTACTTCCACAATCGCCTGGCAGTACAGAAAAAATAAGCTGCAGATCTCCTTAGGCTGAGTCATGGTGCTTTGGTGCAGGAACCATGCATATCATGGGAATATTTCACCATTTCTGCTCTGGTTTTCAGTGTATGTCACCAAAACACCCACCTGATGACATCCTCTCAAGAGCAAAGGCAGCAATTTGCAGAATTCCGCTTCTTTGGGGAACTGAGAAATTGCTGAGCTGACACCAAGTCTTGCAGTGCCCCTGTCACCTGCAGAGTCACCGCATCCTCACCACGGTAGCGGGCATTGTGACAAAGGTTCTTTGTAAGCTGGGTGTGGCAGCCAGGCGCCCCCTAGGGGATGGGGAGCCTGTCAGCCCTGGGCCTGTCACTGCCTGCTGTCCCTGCTGTCACCAGCCAGGCCTCTGAAAATTGGTCAAACCATGCCCAGTCTTGGGGCCAATTTGGCCCAAAGTCTTGAAAAGACAAGTCGGGAAGAAAGATATGGGACAGAGGGAGAAAGCGAAGGGAGCAGGAGAAAGGGAAGGAAGAATGGAAAGCCCGAATTAAGAGGGAAATCAGCAGCCCACTTGACGTGCATGTACACTAATGCATGCAGTATGGGCAACTAACAAGAGAAGCTGGAAGCCATCGTGTAGCAGGAAAGCTATGACATAGTTGCCATCACAGAAACGTGGTGGGATGACTCATATGACTGGAGTGCTGCTATGTGTGGCTACAAGCTCTTCAGAAAAGATAGGTAGGGTAGGAGAGGTGGAGGGGTGGCTTTGTATGTTAGAGAGTCACTCGACTCTGTTAAACTTGAGGTCAGTATGCAGGTTTGAGTTCCTGTGGACCAGAATCCGGGGGAAGTCCAACAAGGCTGACGTCCTCGTGGGTGTCTGTTATAGACCGTGCAACCAGGACAATGAAGGAGATGAATTATTCTACAAGCAGCTGGCAGATGTCTCAAAATCGATGGCCCTTGTTCTTGTGGGTGACTTTAACCTGCCGGATATCTGCTGGGAGGTCAATACTGCACAGAAGAGGCAGTCTAGGAAGTTCCTAGAGTGTATAGAGGACAATTTCCTTCATCAGCTGGTAAATGAGCCCACCAGGGGCAAGACCCCACTAGACCTACTGTTTACAAACAGAGAAGGGCTGGTGGGAGATGTAGTGGTTGGAGGCCGCCTGGGGCATAGCTACCATGAAATAATACAATTTTCAGTACTCAGAGATGCAGGGAGAACCATTAACAAAAACTCTATGCTGGACTTCCCGAGGGCAGATTTTTGCCTATTCAGAAGTCTAGTTCAGAGCATACCCTGGGAAACAATGCTTAAAAACAAGGGGGCCCAGGAGGGTTGGACATGCTTCAAGCAGGTGGTTTTGAGTGCACAGGAACAGGCTATACCAGTGTGCCGAAAGGCTAGCCGGCGGGGAAGACAACCGGCTTGGCTAAACAGGGAGATTCTGAATGAAATCAGAAACAAAAAGAGACTTTACCGACTGTGGAAAAAAGGGCTGGCTACTTATGAAGGATTTATGGAAATAGCTAGATCATGCAGAAAAAAGATCAGGGAAACAAAAGTGCAATTTGAAGTTAACTTGGCCAATTCTGACACGGATAATAAAAAGTCCTTCTTCAAATATGTTAATAACAAAAGGAGGGGCAAGGAAAACCTCCATTCTCTGTTGGACTCTGAAGGAAATATAGTTAACAAAGATGAGGAGAAAGCTGAGGTACTTAATACCTACTTTGCCTCAGTTTTTACCAGTGAGACAGGTGGCCCTCAGGACAACTCATCTCTGGAGGTGGTTGACAGAGATAAGAAGCCAAATAGGCCCCTTGTATTCCGGGAGGAAATAGCTGGTGATTTACTGAGCCATCTGGATCCTCACAAGTCTATGGGACCAGATGGGATCCATCCTAGGGTGATGAGGGAGCTAGCAGAAGAACTTGCCAAGCCGCTCTCCATAATCTTCCAACAGTCCTGGCTCACTGGGGAGGTCCCATATGATTGAAAATTGGCCAATGTTACCCCAGTCCACAAAAAGGGCTGCAGAGCTGACCCTGGCAACTACAGGCCTGTCAGTCTGACCTCGGTGCCTGGCAGGGTTATGGAGCAGATCATCCTGAGTGGAATCACACAGCACCTTCAGGATGGACAAGGGATCAGACCCAGCCAGCATGGGTTTAGGAGGGGCAGGTCCTGTCTGACCAGCCTGATCTCCTTTTATGATCAGGTGACCCAGCTGGTGGATGAGGGGAAAGCCATGGATGTGGTCTATCTGGACTTCAGCAAGGTCTTTGACACTGTCTCCCATAATATACTCTTGCAAAAGCTGGTAGCCCATGGCTTGGACAAGTGCACTCTTCGCTGGGTTAAGAACTGGCTGGAGGGCCGGGCCCAGAGAGTGCTGGTGAACGGGGCTGCATCCAGCTGGCGGCCAGTCACTAGTGGTGTTCCCCAGGGGTCAGTGTTGGGTCCAGTCCTGTTTAACATCTTTATTGATGATTTAGATGAGGGGATTGAGACCATCATCAGCAAATTTGCTGATGACACCAAGTTGGGAGGGAGTGTCGACCTACTGGAAGGCAGGAGGGCTCTGCAGAGGGATCTGGATAGACTGGAAAAATGGGCTGATTCCAATGGGATGAAGTTCAATAAGGCCAAGTGCCGGGTGCTGCACTTTGGTCACAACAACCCCCTGCAGCGCTACAGGCTGGGCACAGAGTGGCTGGAGAGCAGTCAGACAGAAAGGGACCTGGGGGTACTAATTGACAGGAAGCTCAACATGAGCCAACAGTGTGCCCAGGTGGCCAAGAAGGCCAACGGTATCCTGTCCTGTATCAAAAATAGCGTGGTCAGCAGGACAAGGGAAGTGATCCTTCCCCTGTACTCTGCATTGGTGAGGCCACATCTGGAGTATTGTGTTCAGTTCTGGGCCTCTCAGTTCAGGAAAGACATTGAAGTGCTGGAGCAGGTCCAGAGAAGAGCAACACGACTGGTGAAGGGACTTGAACACAAGCCCTATGGGGAGAGGCTGAGGGAGCTGGGGTTGTTTAGTCTAGAGAAGAGGAGGCTTAGAGGTGACCTCATCACTCTCTATAACTACCTGAAGGGAAGTTATAGCCAGGCGGGGATTGGTCTCTTCTCCCAGGCAGTTAGCAATAGGACAAGGGGGCATGGGCTTAAACTCTACCAGGGGAAATTTAGACTGGATATTAGAAAGAAATTCTTTACCGAGAGAGTGGTCAGGCATTGGAATGGCCTGCCCAGGGAGGTAGTGGACTCGCCGTCCCTAGAGGTTTTTAAACTGAGATTGGACATGGCACTTAGTGCCATGATCTAGTAAACGGACTAGAGTTGGACCAAGGGTTGGACTCGATGATCGCTGAGGTCTTTTCTAACCCAGTCGATTCTGTGATTCTGTGATTCTGTGATTCTGTGAATAAAAAGTAGTGTTGGGCTGCAGGAGTGAGATGGAGGAATTGCAGGAAAAGAGGCAGGGAGCAGGAGAGTGAGAGAAAAGGAAAGAAGAGACATGCAGCCAGACGAGGGGTTAGTGAGAGAGGATGGGACAGAGAACAGGATGAGAAGGAAATAAGGCAAGACAAGGACAGGCAAGGCAAGGCTAGGCTGCAGGACATTTTTTTGCTTTATAGTTTCTAGCACATTCGTGTTCAGACTAGGAGGAAAGCCAGAAGACCGTATGGATTAGGCCAAAGCAAAAAACCCAGCTACTTGAGACACTTAGACTAAGCCTAAAATATGCAGATCTCTCCATAAGGATGGTTTTTATACTGTACTTCCACAATCTGCTGGCAGTACAAAAAAATAAGCTGCAGATCTCCTTAGGCTGAGTCATGGTGTTTTGTTGCAGGGACCATGCATATCATGGGAATATTTCACCATTTCTGCTCTGGTTTTCAGTGTATTACACCAAAACACCCACCTGATGACATCCTTTCAAGAGCAAAGGCAGCAATTTGCAGAATTCCGCTTCTTAGGGGAAGTGAGAAATTGCTGAGCTGACACCAAGTCCTGCAGTGTCCCTGTCACCTGCAGAGTCACCACATCCTCGCCACGTTAGCGGGCATTGTGAAAAAGGTTCTTTGTCAGATCGGTGTGGCAGCCAGGCGCCCCCTAGGGGATGGGGAGCCTGCCAGCCCCGGGCCTGTCACTGCCTGCTGTCCCTGCTGTCACCAGCCAGGCCTCTGAAAATTGGTCAAACCATGCCCAGTCTTGGGGCCAATTTGGCCCAAAGTCTTGAAAAGACAAGTCGGGAAGAAAGATATGGGACAGAGGGAGAAAGCGAAGGGAGCAGGAGAAAGGGAAGGAAGAATAATAAGTAGTGTTGGGCTGCAGGATTGAGATGGAGGAATTGCAGGAAAAGAGGCAGGAAACAGGAGAGTGAGAGAAAAGGAAAGAAGAGACATGCAGCCAGACGAGGGGTTAGTGAGAGTGGATGGGACAGACAACAGGATGAGAAAGAAATAAGGCAAGACCAGGACAGGCAAGAACAGGCAAAGCAAGGCTAGGCTGCAGGACATTTTTCGCTTTATAGTTTCCAGCACATTCGTCTTCAGACTAGGATTAAGACCATAAGACCGTATGGATTAGGCCCAAGTAAAAACCCCAGCTACTTGAGACACTAAGACTAAGCCTAAAATACGCAGATCTCTCCATAAGGATGGTTTTTATACTGTGCTTCCACAATCTGCTGGCAGTACAAAAAAATAAGCTGCAGATCTCCTTAGGCTGAGTCATGGTGCTTTGGTGCAGGGACCATGCAAATCATGGGAATATTTCACCATTTCTGCTCTGGTTTTCAGTGTATGACACCAAAAAACCCACCTGATGATATCCTTTCAAGAGCAAAGGCAGCAATTTGCAGAATTCCGCTTCTTTGGGGAAGTGAGAAATTGCTGAGCTGACACCAAGTCCGTCAGTGTCCCTGTCGCCTGCAGAGTCATCGCATCCTCGCCACGGTAGCGGGCATTGTGACAAAGGTTCTATGTCAGAAGGGTTTGGCAGCCAGGCGCCCCCTAGGGGATGGGGAGCCTGTCAGCCCTGGGCCTCTCACTGCCTGCTGTCCTTTCTGTCACCAGGCAGGCCTCTGAAAATTGATCAAACCATGCCCAGACTTGGGGCCAATATGGCCCAAAGTCTTGAAAAGACAAGTCGGGAAGAAAGATATGGGACAGAGGGAGAAAGCGAAGGGAGCAGGAGAAAGGGAAGGAAGAATAAAAAGTAGTGTTGGGCTGCAGGAGTGAGATGGATGAATTGCCATTAAAGAGACAGGAAGCAGGAGAGTGAGAGAAAAGGAAAGAAGAGACATGCAGCCAGACGAGGGGTTATTGAGAGAGGGTGAGAGAGAGAACAGGATGAGAAGGAAATAAGGCAAGGCAAGGGCAGCAAAGGACAGGCAAAGAAAGGCTAGGCTGCAGGACATGTTTTTGCTTTATAGTTTATAGCACATTCGTCTTCAGACTAGGAGTAAGGCCATAAGACCGTATGGATTAGGCCCAAGCAAAAACCCCAGCTACTTGAGACACTTAGACTAAGCCTAAAATACGCAGATTTCTCCATAAGGATGGTTTTTATACTGTGCTTCCACAATCTGCTGGCAGTACAAAAAAATAAGCTGCAGATCTCCTTAGGCTGAGTCATGGTGCTTTGGTGCAGGGACCATGCATATCATGGGAATATTTCACCATTTCTGCTCTGGTTTTCAGAGTATGACACCAAAACACCCACCTCATGATATCCTTTCAAAAGCAAAGACAGCAATTTGCAGAATTCCGCTTCTTTGGGAAACTGAGAAATTGCTGAGCTGACACCAAGTCCTGCAGTGTCCCTGTCACCTGCAGAGTCACCACATACTCGCCACGGTAGCGGGCATTGTGACAAAGGTTCTATGTCAGCTGGGTGTGGCAGCCAGGCGCCCCCTAGGGGATGGGGAGCCTGTCAGCCCCGGGCCTCTCACTGCCTGCTGTCCCTGCTGTCACCAGCCAGGCCTCTGAAAATTGGTCAAACCATGCCCAGACTTGGGGCCAATTTGGCCGAAAGTCTTGAAAAGACAAGTCGGGAAGAAAGATATGGGACAGAGGGAGAAAGCGAAGGGAGCAGGAGAAAGGGAAGGAAGAATAAAAAGCAGTGTTGGGCTGCAGGAGTGAGATGGAGGAACTGCAGGAAAAGAGGCAGGAAGCAGGAGAGTGAGAGAAAAGGAAAGACGAGACATGCAGCCAGACGAGGGGTTAGTGAGAGAGGATGGGACAGAGAACAGGATGAGAAGGAAATAAGGCAAGGCAAGGACAGCAAAGGACAGGCAAAGAAAGGCTAGGCTGCAGGACATTTTTTCGCTTTATAGTTTCTAGCACATTCGTCTTCAGACTAGGAGTAAGGCTATAAGACCGTATTAATTAGGCCCTAGCAAAAACCCCAGCTACTTGAGACACTTAGACTAAGCCTAAAATACGCAGATTTCTCCATAAGGATGGTTTTTATACTGTGCTTCCACAATCTGCTGGCAGTACAAAAAAATAAGCTGCAGATCTCCTTAGGCTGAGTCATGGTGCTTTGGTGCAGGGACCATGCATATCATGGGAATAGTTCACCATTTCTGCTCTGGTTTTCAGAGTATGACACCAAAACACCCACCTGATGATATCCTTTCAAGAGCAAAGGCAGCAATTTGCAGAATTCCGCTTCTTTGGGGAAGTGAGAAATTGCTGAGCTGCCACCAAGTCCTGCAGTGTCCCTGTCACCTGCAGAGTCACCACATACTCGCCACGGTAGCGGGCATTGTGACAAAGGTTCTATGTCAGCTGGGTGTGGCAGCCAGGCGCCCCCTAGGGGATGGGGAGCCTGTCAGCCCCGGGCCTGTCACTGCCTGCTGGCCCTGCTGTTACCAGCCAGGCCTCTGAAAATTGGTCAAACCATGCCCAGACTTGGGGCCAATTTGGCCCACAGTCTTGAAAAGACAAGTCGGGAAGAAAGATATGTGACAGAGGGAGAAAGCGAAGGGAGCAGGAGAAAGGGAAGGAAGAAAAAAAAGAAGTGTTGGGCTTCAGGAGTGAGATGGAGGAATTGCAGGAAAAGAGGCAGGAAGCAGGAGAGTGAGAGAAAAGGAAAGTAGAGACATGCAGCTAGACGAGGGGTTATTGAGGGAGGATGGGACAGAGAACAGGATGAGAAGGAAATAAGGCAAGGCAAGGACAGGCAAGGACAGGCAAAGCAAGGCTAGGCTGCAGGACATGTTATAGCTTTATAGTTTCTAGCACATTCGTCTTCAGACTAGGAGTAAGGCCATAAGACCGTATGGATTAGGCCCAAGCAAAAACCCCAGCTACTTGAGACACTAAGACTAAGCCTAAAATATGCAGATCTCTCCATAAGGATGGTTTTTATACTGTGCTTCCACAATCTGCTGGCAGTACAAAAAAATAAGCTGCAGATCTCCTTAGGCTGAGTCATGGTGCTTTGGTACAGGGACCATGCATATCATGGGAATAGTTCACCATTTCTGCTCTGGTTTTCAGAGTATGACACCAAAACACCCACCTGATGATATCCTTTCAAGAGCAAAGGCAGCAATTTGCAGAATTCCGCTTCTTTGGGGAAGTGAGAAATTGCTGAGCTGCCACCAAGTCCTGCAGTGTCCCTGTCACCTGCAGAGTCACCACATACTCGCCACGGTAGCGGGCATTGTGACAAAGGTTCTATGTCAGCTGGGTGTGGCAGCCAGGCGCCCCCTAGGGGATGGGGAGCCTGTCAGCCCCGGGCCTCTCACTGCCTGCTGTCCCTGCTGTCACCAGCCAGGCCTCTGAAAATTGGTCAAACCATGCCCAGACTTGGGGCCAATTTGCCCCAAAGTCTTGAAAAGACAAGTCGGGAAGAAAGATATGGGACAGAGGGAGAAAGCGAAGGGAGCAGGAGAAAGGGAAGGAAGAATAAAAAGTAGTGTTGGGCTGCAGGAGTGAGATGGAGGAATTGCAGGAAAAGAGGCAGGAAGCAGGAGAGTGAGAGAAAAGGAAAGTAGAGACATGCAGCTAGACGAGGGGTTATTGAGGGAGGATGGGACAGAGAACAGGATGAGAAGGAAATAAGGCAAGGCAAGGACAGGCAAGGACAGGCAAAGCAAGGCTAGGCTGCAGGACATTTTTTTGCTTTATAGTTTCTAGCACATTCGTCTTCAGACTAGGAGTAATGCCATAAGACCGTATTAATTAGGCCCTAGCAAAAACCCCAGCTACTTGAGACACTAAGACTAAGCCTAAAATACGCAGATCTCTCCATAAGGATGGTTTTTATACTGTGCTTCCACAATCTGCTGGCAGTACAAAAAAATAAGCTGCAGATCTCCTTAGGCTGAGTCATGGTGCTTTGGTGCAGGGACCATGCATATCATGGGAATATTTCACCATTTCTGCTCTGGTTTTCAGAGTATGACACCAAAACACCCACCTGATGATATCCTTTCAAGAGCAAAGGCAGCAATTTGCAGAATTCTGCTTCTTTGGGGAAGTGAGAAATTGCTGAGCTGACACCAAGTCCTGCAGTGTCCCTGTCACCTGCAGAGTCACCACATACTCGCCACGGTAGCGGGCATTGTGACAAAGGTTCTATGTCAGCTGGGTGTGGCAGCCAGGCGCCCCCTAGGGGATGGGGAGCCTGTCAGCCCCGGGCCTGTCACTGCCTGCTGTCCCTGCTGTCACCAGCCAGGCCTCTGAAAATTGGTCAAACCATGCCCAGACTTGGGGCCAATTTGCCCCAAAGTCTTGAAAAGACAAGTCGGGAAGAAAGATATGGGACAGAGGGAGAAAGCGAAGGGAGCAGGAGAAAGGGAAGGAAGAATAAAAAGTAGTGTTGGGCTGCAGGAGTGAGATGGAGGAATTGCAGGAAAAGAGGCAGGAAGCAGGAGAGTGAGAGAAAAGGAAAGAAGAGACATGCAGCCAGACGAGGGGTTAGTGAGAGAGGATAGGACAGAGAACAGGATGAGAAGGAAATAAGGCAAGGCAAGCACAGGCAAGGAGAGGCAAAGCAAGGCTAGGCTGCAGGACATGTTATAGCTTTATAGTTTCTAGCACATTCGTCTTCAGACTAGGAGTAAGGCCATAAGACCGTATGGATTAGGCCCAAGCAAAAACCTCAGCTACTTGACACACTAAGAGTAAGCCTAAAATACGCAGATCTCTCCATAAGGATGGTTTTTATACTGTGCTTCCACAATCTGCTGGCAGTACAAAAAAATAAGCTGCAGATCTCCTTAGGCTGAGTCACGGTGCTTTGGTGCAGGGACCATGCATATCATGGGAATATTTCACCATTTCTGCTCTGGTTTTCAGAGTATGACACCAAAACACCCACCTGATGATATCCTTTCAAGAGCAAAGGCAGCAATTTGCAGAATTCCGCTTCTTTGGGGAACTGAGAAATTGCTGAGCTGCCACCAAGTCCTGCAGTGTCCCTGTCACCTGCAGAGTCACCACATACTCGCCACGGTAGCGGGCATTGTGACAAAGGTTCTATGTCAGCTGGGTGTGGCAGCCAGGCGCCCCCTAGGGGATGGGGAGCCTGTTAGCCCCGGGCCTGTCACTGCCTGCTGTCCCTGCTGTCACCAGCCAGGCCTCTGAAAATTGGTCAAACCATGCCCAGACTTGGGGCCAATTTGGCCCAAAGTCTTGAAAAGGCAAGTCGGGAAGAAAGATATGGGACAGAGGGAGAAAGCGAAGGGAGCAGGAGAAAGGGAAGGAAGAATAAAAAGTAGTGTTGGGCTTCAGGAGTGAGATGGAGGAACTGCAGGAAAAGAGGCAGGAAGCAGGAGAGTGAGAGAAAAGGAAAGTAGAGACATGCAGCTAGACGAGGGGTTAGTGAGGGAGGATGGGACAGAGAACAGGATGAGAAGGAAATAAGGCAAGGCAAGGACAGGCAAGGACAGGCAAAGCAAGGCTAGGCTGCAGGACATGTTATAGCTTTATAGTTTCTAGCACATTCGTCTTCAGACTAGGAGTAAGGCCATAAGACCGTATGGATTAGGCCCAAGCAAAAACCCCAGCTACTTGAGACACTAAGACTAAGCCTAAAATACGCAGATCTCTCCATAAGGATGGTTTTTATACTGTGCTTCCACAATCTGCTGGCAGTACAAAAAAATAAGCTGCAGATCTCCTTAGGCTGAGTCATGGTGCTTTGGTGCAGGGACCATGCATATCATGGGAATAGTTCACCATTTCTGCTCTGGTTTTCAGAGTATGACACCAAAACACCCACCTGATGATATCCTTTCAAGAGCAAAGGCAGCAATTTGCAGAATTCCGCTTCTTTGGGGAAGTGAGAAATTGCTGAGCTGCCACCAAGTCCTGCAGTGTCCCTGTCACCTGCAGAGTCACCACATACTCGCCACGGTAGCGGGCATTGTGACAAAGGTTCTATGTCAGCTGGGTGTGGCAGCCAGGCGCCCCCTAGGGGATGGGGAGCCTGTCAGCCCCGGGCCTGTCACTGCCTGCTGTCCCTGCTGTCACCAGCCAGGCCTCTGAAAATTGGTCAAACCATGCCCAGACTTGGGGCCAATTTGCCCCAAAGTCTTGAAAAGACAAGTCGGGAAGAAAGATATGGGACAGAGGGAGAAAGCGAAGGGAGCAGGTGAAAGGGAAGGAAGAATAAAAAGTAGTGTTGGGCTTCAGGAGTGAGATGGAGGAATTGCAGGAAAAGAGGCAGGAAGCAGGAGAGTGAGAGAAATGGAAAGTAGAGACATGCAGCCAGACGAGGGGTTAGTGAGGGAGGATGGGACAGAGAACAGGATGAGAAGGAAATAAGGCAAGGCAAGGACAGGCAAGGACAGGCAAAGCAAGGCTAGGCTGCAGGACATGTTTTCCCTTTATAGTTTCTAGCTCATTCGTCTTCAGACTAGGAGTAAGGCCATAAGTCCGTATGGATTATTCCCAAGCAAAAACCCCAGCTACTTGAGACACTAAGACTAAGCCTAAAATATGCAGATCTCTCCATAAGGATGGTTTTTATACTGTGCTACCACAATCTGCTGGCAGTACAAAAAAATAAGCTGCAGATCTCCTTAGGCTGAGTCATGGTGCTTTGGTGCAGGGACCATGCATATCATGGGAATATTTCACCATTTCTGCTCTGGTTTTCAGAGTATGACACCAAAACACCCACCTGATGATATCCTTTCAAGAGCAAAGGCAGCAATTTGCAGAATTCCGCTTCTTTGGGGAAGTGAGAAATTGCTGAGCTGCCACCAAGTCCTGCAGTGTCCCTGTCACCTGCAGAGTCACCACATACTCGCCACGGTAGCGGGCATTGTGACAAAGGTTCTATGTCAGCTGGGTGTGGCAGCCAGGCACGCCCTAGTGGATGGGGAGCCTGTCAGCCCCGGGCCTGTCACTGCCGGATGTCCCTGCTGACTACTAGCCACGCCTCTGAAAATTGGTCAAACCATGCCCAGACTTGGGGCCAATTAAGCCCAAAGTCTTGAAAAGACAAGTCGGGAAGAAAGATATGGGACAGAGGGAGAAAGCGAAGGGAGCAGGAGAAAGGGAAGGAAGAATAAAAAGTAGTGTTGGGCTGCAGGAGTGAGATGGAGGAATTGCAGGAAAAGAGGGAGGAAGTAGGAGAGTGATAGAAAAGGAAAGACGAGACATGCAGCCAGACGAGGGGTTAGTGAGAGGTGATTGGACAGAGAACAGGATGAGAAGGAAATAGGGCAAGGCAAGGACAGGCAAGGCAAGGCTAGGCTGCAGGACATTTTTTTGCTTTATAGTTTCTAACACATTCGTCTTCAGACTAGGAGTAAGGCCATAAGACCGTATGGATTAGGCCCAAGCAAAAACCCCAGCTACTTGAGACACTTAGACTAAGCCTAAAATACGCAGATCTCTCCATAAGGATGGTTTTTATACTGTGCTTCCACAATCTGCTGGCAGTACAAAAAAATAAGCTGCAGATCTCCTTAGGCTGAGTCATGGTGCTTTGGTGCAGGGACCATGCATATCATGGGAATATTTCACCATTTCTGCTCTGGTTTTCAGAGTATGACACCAAAACACCCACCTGATGATATCCTTTCAAGAGCAGAGGCAGCAATTTGCAGAATTCCGCTTCTTTGGGGAAGTGAGAAATTGCTGAGCTGCCACCAAGTCCTGCAGTGTCCCTGTCACCTGCAGAGTCACCACATACTCGCCACGGTAGCGGGCATTGTGACAAAGGTTCTATGTCAGCTGGGTGTGGCAGCCAGGCGCCCCCTAGGGGATGGGGAGCCTGGCAGCCCCGGGCCTGTCACTGCCTGCTGTCCCTGCTGACTACCAGCCACGCCTCTGAAAATTGGTCAAACCATGCCCAGACTTGGGGCCAATTTGGCCCAAAGTCTTGAAAAGACAAGTCGGGAAGAAAGATATGGGACAGAGGGAGAAAGCGAAGGGAGCAGGAGAAAGGGAAGGAAGAATAAAAAGTAGTGTTGGGCTGCAGGAGTGAGATGGAGGAATTGCAGGAAAAGAGGGAGGAAGTAGGAGATTGATAGAAAAGGAAAGACGAGACAAGCAGCTAGACGAGGGGTTAGTGAGAGAGGATGGGACAGAGAACAGGATGAGAAGGAAATAAGGCAAGGCAAGGACAGGCAAGGACAGGCAAAGCAAGGCTAGGCTGCAGGACATTTTTTTGCTTTATAGTTTCTAGCACATTCGTCTTCAGACTAGGAGTAAGGCCATAAGACCATATGGAGTAGGCCCAAGCAAAAACCCCAGCTACTTGAGACACTTAGACTAAGCCTAAAATATGCAGATCTCTCCATAAGGATGGTTTTTATACTGTGCTTCCACAATCTGCTGGCAGTACAAAAAAATAAGCTGCAGATCTCCTTAGGCTGAGTCATGGTGCTTTGGTGCAGGGACCATGCATATCATGGGAATATTTCACCATTTCTGCTCTGGTTTTCAGAGTATGACACCAAAACACCCACCTGATGATATCCTTTCAAGAGCAGAGGCAGCAATTTGCAGAATTCCGCTTCTTTGGTGAAGTGAGAAATTAATGAGCTGACACCAAGTCCTGCAGTGTCCCTGTCACCTGCAGAGTCACCACATACTCGCCACGGTAGCAGGCATTGTGACAAAGGTTCTATGTCAGCTGGGTGTGGCAGCCAGGCGCCCCCTAGGGGATGGGGAGCCTGCCAGCCCCGGGCCTGTCACTGCTTGCTGTCCCTGCTGTCACCAGCCAGGCCTCTGAAAATTGGTCAAACCATGCCCAGACTTGGGGCCAATTTGGCCCAAAGTCTTGAAAAGACAAGTCGGGAAGAAAAATATGGGACAGAGGGAGAAAGCGAAGGGAGCAGGAGAAAGGGAAGGAAGAATAGAAAGTAGTGTTGGGCTGCAGGAGTGAGATGGAGGAATTGCCATTAAAGAGGCAGGAAGCAGGAGAGTGATAGAAAAGGAAAGAAGAGACATGCAGCCAGACGAGGGGATAGTGAGAGAGGATGGGACAGAGAACAGGATGAGAAGGAAATAAGGCAAGGCAAGGACAGGCAAGGACAGGCAAAGCAAGGCTAGGATGCAGGACATTTTTTCGCTTTATAGTTTCTAGCACATTCGTCTTCAGACTAGGAGTAAGGCCATAAGACCGTATGGATTAGGCCCAAGCAAAAATCCCAGCTACTTGAGACACTAAAACTAAGCCTAAAATACGCAGATCTCTCCATAAGGATGGTTTTTATACTGTGCTTCCACAATCTGCTGGCAGTACAAAAAAATAAGCTGCAGATCTCCTTAGGCTGAGTCATGGTGCTTTGGTGCAGGGACCATGCATATCATGGGAATAGTTCACCATTTCTGCTCTGGTTTTCAGAGTATGACACCAAAACACCCACCTGATGATATCCTTTCAAGAGCAGAGGCAGCAATTTGCAGAATTCCGCTTCTTTGGGGAAGTGAGAAATTGCTGAGCTGACACCAAGTCCTGCAGTGTCCCTATCACCTGCAGAGTCACCACATACTCGCCACGGTAGCGGGCATTGTGACAAAGGTTCTATGTCAGCTGGGTGTGGCAGCCAGGCGCCCCCTAGGGGATGGGGAGCCTGGCAGCCCCGGGCCTGTCACTGCCTGCTGTCCCTGCTGACTACCAGCCACGCCTCTGAAAATTGGTCAAACCATGCCCAGACTTGGGGCCAATTTGGCCCAAAGTCTTGAAAAGACAAGTCGGGAAGAAAGATATGGGACAGAGGGAGAAAGCGAAGGGAGCAGGAGAAAGGGAAGGAAGAATAAAAAGTAGTGTTGGGCTGCAGGAGTGAGATGGAGGAATTGCAGGAAAAGAGGGAGGAAGTAGGAGATTGATAGAAAAGGAAAGACGAGACAAGCAGCTAGACGAGGGGTTAGTGAGAGAGGATGGGACAGAGAACAGGATGAGAAGGAAATAAGGCAAGGCAAGGACAGGCAAGGACAGGCAAAGCAAGGCTAGGCTGCAGGACATTTTTTTGCTTTATAGTTTCTAGCACATTCGTCTTCAGACTAGGAGTAAGGCCATAAGACCATATGGAGTAGGCCCAAGCAAAAACCCCAGCTACTTGAGACACTTAGACTAAGCCTAAAATATGCAGATCTCTCCATAAGGATGGTTTTTATACTGTGCTTCCACAATCTGCTGGCAGTACAAAAAAATAAGCTGCAGATCTCCTTAGGCTGAGTCATGGTGCTTTGGTGCAGGGACCATGCATATCATGGGAATATTTCACCATTTCTGCTCTGGTTTTCAGAGTATGACACCAAAACACCCACCTGATGATATCCTTTCAAGAGCAGAGGCAGCAATTTGCAGAATTCCGCTTCTTTGGTGAAGTGAGAAATTAATGAGCTGACACCAAGTCCTGCAGTGTCCCTGTCACCTGCAGAGTCACCACATACTCGCCACGGTAGCAGGCATTGTGACAAAGGTTCTATGTCAGCTGGGTGTGGCAGCCAGGCGCCCCCTAGGGGATGGGGAGCCTGCCAGCCCCGGGCCTGTCACTGCTTGCTGTCCCTGCTCTCACCAGCCAGGCCTCTGAAAATTGGTCAAACCATGCCCAGACTTGGGGCCAATTTGGCCCAAAGTCTTGAAAAGACAAGTCGGGAAGAAAGATATGGGACAGAGGGAGAAAGCGAAGGGAGCAGGAGAAAGGGAAGGAAGAATAAAAAGTAGTGTTGGGCTGCAGGAGTGAGATGGAGGAATTGCCATTAAAGAGGCAGGAAGCAGGAGAGTGATAGAAAAGGAAAGAAGAGACATGCAGCCAGACGAGGGGATAGTGAGAGAGGATGGGACAGAGAACAGGATGAGAAGGAAATAAGGCAAGGCAAGGACAGGCAAGGACAGGCAAAGCAAGGCTAGGATGCAGGACATTTTTTCGCTTTATAGTTTCTAGCACATTCGTCTTCAGACTAGGAGTAAGGCCATAAGACCGTATGGATTAGGCCCAAGCAAAAATCCCAGCTACTTGAGACACTAAGACTAAGCCTAAAATACGCAGATCTCTCCATAAGGATGGTTTTTATACTGTGCTTCCACAATCTGCTGGCAGTACAAAAAAATAAGCTGCAGATCTCCTTAGGCTGAGTCATGGTGCTTTGGTGCAGGGACCATGCATATCATGGGAATAGTTCACCATTTCTGCTCTGGTTTTCAGAGTATGACACCAAAACACCCACCTGATGATATCCTTTCAAGAGCAAAGGCAGCAATTTGCAGAATTCCGCTTCTTTGGGGAAGTGAGAAATTGCTGAGCTGACACCAAGTCCTGCAGTGTCCCTATCACCTGCAGAGTCACCACATACTCGCCACGGTAGCGGGCATTGTGACAAAGGTTCTATGT
The DNA here is from genome assembly GCF_036013475.1 of Columba livia. Lineage (NCBI taxonomy): Eukaryota > Metazoa > Chordata > Aves > Columbiformes > Columbidae > Columba > Columba livia. The sequence goes on along the minus strand of NW_027043009.1, from coordinate 274,683 downwards.
CAGCTGGGTGTGGCAGCCAGGCGCCCCCTAGGGGATGGGGAGCCTGTCAGCCCCGGGCCTGTCACTGCCGGCTGTCCCTGCTGACTACTAGCCACGCCTCTGAAAATTGGTCAAACCATGCCCAGACTTGGGGCCAATTTGGCCCAAAGTCTTGAAAAGACAAGTCGGGAAGAAAGATATGGGACAGAGGGAGAAAGCGAAGGGAGCAGGAGAAAGGGAAGGAAGAATAAAAAGTAGTGTTGGGCTGCAGGAGTGAGATGGAGGAATTGCAGGAAAAGAGGGAGGAAGTAGGAGAGTGATAGAAAAGGAAAGACGAGACATGCAGCCAGACGAGGGGTTAGTGAGGGAGGATGGGACAGAGAACAGGATGAGAAGGAAATAGGGCAAGGCAAGGACAGGCAAGGCAAGGCTAGGCTGCAGGACATTTTTTTGCTTTATAGTTTCTAACACATTCGTCTTCAGACTAGGAGTAAGGCCATAAGACCGTATGGATTAGGCCCAAGCAAAAACCCCAGCTACTTGAGACACTTAGACTAAGCCTAAAATACGCAGATCTCTCCATAAGGATGGTTTTTATACTGTGCTTCCACAATCTGCTGGCAGTACAAAAAAATAAGCTGCAGATCTCCTTAGGCTGAGTCATGGTGCTTTGGTGCAGGGACCATGCATATCATGGGAATATTTCACCATTTCTGCTCTGGTTTTCAGAGTATGACACCAAAACACCCACCTGATGATATCCTTTCAAGAGCAGAGGCAGCAATTTGCAGAATTCCGCTTCTTTGGGGAAGTGAGAAATTGCTGAGCTGACACCAAGTCCTGCAGTGTCCCTGTCACCTGCAGAGTCACCACATACTCGCCACAGTAGCAGGCATTGTGACAAAGGTTCTATGTCAGCTGGGTGTGGCAGCCAGGCGCCCCCTAGGGGATGGGGAGCCTGCCAGCCCCGGGCCTGTCACTGCTTGCTGTCCCTGCTCTCACCAGCCAGGCCTCTGAAAATTGGTCAAACCATGCCCAGACTTGGGGCCAATTTGGCCCAAAGTCTTGAAAAGACAAGTCGGGAAGAAAAATATGGGACAGAGGGAGAAAGCGAAGGGAGCAGGAGAAAGGGAAGGAAGAACAGAAAGTAGTGTTGGGCTGCAGGAGTGAGATGGAGGAATTGCCATTAAAGAGGCAGGAAGCAGGAGAGTGATAGAAAAGGAAAGACGAGACATGCAGCCAGACGAGGGGTTAGTGAGAGAGGATGGGACAGAGAACAGGATGAGAAGGAAATAAGGCAAGGCAAGGACAGGCAAGGACAGGCAAAGCAAGGCTAGGATGCAGGACATTTTTTCGCTTTATAGTTTCTAGCACATTCGTCTTCAGACTAGGAGTAAGGCCATAAGACCGTATGGATTAGGCCCAAGCAAAAATCCCAGCTACTTGAGACACTAAAACTAAGCCTAAAATACGCAGATCTCTCCATAAGGATGGTTTTTATACTGTGCTTCCACAATCTGCTGGCAGTACAAAAAAATAAGCTGCAGATCTCCTTAGGCTGAGTCATGGTGCTTTGGTGCAGGGACCATGCATATCATGGGAATAGTTCACCATTTCTGCTCTGGTTTTCAGAGTATGACACCAAAACACCCACCTGATGATATCCTTTCAAGAGCAAAGGCAGCAATTTGCAGAATTCCGCTTCTTTGGGGAAGTGAGAAATTGCTGAGCTGACACCAAGTCCTGCAGTGTCCCTATCACCTGCAGAGTCACCACATACTCGCCACGGTAGCGGGCATTGTGACAAAGGTTCTATGTCAGCTGGGTGTGGCAGCCAGGCGCCCCCTAGGGGATGGGGAGCCTGTCAGCCCCGGGCCTGTCACTGCCTGCTGTCCCTGCTGACTACCAGCCACGCCTCTGAAAATTGGTCAAACCATGCCCAGACTTGGGGCCAATTTGGCCCAAAGTCTTGAAAAGACAAGTCGGGAAGAAAGATATGGGACAGAGGGAGAAAGCGAAGGGAGCAGGAGAAAGGGAAGGAAGAATAAAAAGTAGTGTTGGGCTGCAGGAGTGAGATGGAGGAATTGCAGGAAAAGAGGGAGGAAGTAGGAGATTGATAGAAAAGGAAAGACGAGACAAGCAGCTAGACGAGGGGTTAGTGAGAGAGGATGGGACAGAGAACAGGATGAGAAGGAAATAAGGCAAGGCAAGGACAGGCAAGGACAGGCAAAGCAAGGCTAGGCTGCAGGACATTTTTTTGCTTTATAGTTTCTAGCACATTCGTCTTCAGACTAGGAGTAAGGCCATAAGACCATATGGAGTAGGCCCAAGCAAAAACCCCAGCTACTTGAGACACTTAGACTAAGCCTAAAATATGCAGATCTCTCCATAAGGATGGTTTTTATACTGTGCTTCCACAATCTGCTGGCAGTACAAAAAAATAAGCTGCAGATCTCCTTAGGCTGAGTCATGGTGCTTTGGTGCAGGGACCATGCATATCATGGGAATATTTCACCATTTCTGCTCTGGTTTTCAGAGTATGACACCAAAACACCCACCTGATGATATCCTTTCAAGAGCAGAGGCAGCAATTTGCAGAATTCCGCTTCTTTGGTGAAGTGAGAAATTAATGAGCTGACACCAAGTCCTGCAGTGTCCCTGTCACCTGCAGAGTCACCACATACTCGCCACGGTAGCAGGCATTGTGACAAAGGTTCTATGTCAGCTGGGTGTAGCAGCCAGGCGCCCCCTAGGGGATGGGGAGCCTGCCAGCCCCGGGCCTGTCACTGCTTGCTGTCCCTGCTCTCACCAGCCAGGCCTCTGAAAATTGGTCAAACCATGCCCAGACTTGGGGCCAATTTGGCCCAAAGTCTTGAAAAGACAAGTCGGGAAGAAAAATATGGGACAGAGGGAGAAAGCGAAGGGAGCAGGAGAAAGGGAAGGAAGAATAGAAAGTAGTGTTGGGCTGCAGGAGTGAGATGGAGGAATTGCCATTAAAGAGGCAGGAAGCAGGAGAGTGATAGAAAAGGAAAGAAGATACATGCAGCCAGACGAGGGGATAGTGAGAGAGGATGGGACAGAGAACAGGATGAGAAGGAAATAAGGCAAGGCAAGGACAGGCAAGGACAGGCAAAGCAAGGCTAGGATGCAGGACATTTTTTCGCTTTATAGTTTCTAGCACATTCGTCTTCAGACTAGGAGTAAGGCCATAAGACCGTATGGATTAGGCCCAAGCAAAAATCCCAGCTACTTGAGACACTAAGACTAAGCCTAAAATACGCAGATCTCTCCATAAGGATGGTTTTTATACTGTGCTTCCACAATCTGCTGGCAGTACAAAAAAATAAGCTGCAGATCTCCTTAGGCTGAGTCATGGTGCTTTGGTGCAGGGACCATGCATATCATGGGAATAGTTCACCATTTCTGCTCTGGTTTTCAGAGTATGACACCAAAACACCCACCTGATGATATCCTTTCAAGAGCAAAGGCAGCAATTTGCAGAATTCCGCTTCTTTGGGGAAGTGAGAAATTGCTGAGCTGACACCAAGTCCTGCAGTGTCCCTGTCACCTGCAGAGTCACCACATACTCGCCACGGTAGCGTGCATTGTGACAAAGGTTCTATGTCAGCTGGGTGTGGCAGCCAGGCGCCCCCTAGGGGATGGGGAGCCTGTCAGCCCCGGGCCTGTCACTGCCGGCTGTCCCTGCTGACTACTAGCCACGCCTCTGAAAATTGGTCAAACCATGCCCAGACTTGGGGCCAATTTGGCCCAAAGTCTTGAAAAGACAAGTCGGGAAGAAAGATATGGGACAGAGGGAGAAAGCGAAGGGAGCAGGAGAAAGGGAAGGAAGAATAAAAAGTAGTGTTGGGCTGCAGGAGTGAGATGGAGGAATTGCAGGAAAAGAGGGAGGAAGTAGGAGAGTGATAGAAAAGGAAAGACGAGACATGCAGCCAGACGAGGGGTTAGTGAGGGAGGATGGGACAGAGAACAGGATGAGAAGGAAATAGGGCAAGGCAAGGACAGGCAAGGCAAGGCTAGGCTGCAGGACATTTTTTTGCTTTATAGTTTCTAACACATTCGTCTTCAGACTAGGAGTAAGGCCATAAGACCGTATGGATTAGGCCCAAGCAAAAACCCCAGCTACTTGAGACACTAAGACTAAGCCTAAAATACGCAGATCTCTCCATAAGGATGGTTTTTATACTGTGCTTCCACAATCTGCTGGCAGTACAAAAAAATAAGCTGCAGATCTCCTTAGGCTGAGTCATGGTGCTTTGGTGCAGGGACCATGCATATCATGGGAATATTTCACCATTTCTGCTCTGGTTTTCAGAGTATGACACCAAAACACCCACCTGATGATATCCTTTCAAGAGCAGAGGCAGCAATTTGCAGAATTCCGCTTCTTTGGGGAAGTGAGAAATTGCTGAGCTGCCACCAAGTCCTGCAGTGTCCCTGTCACCTGCAGAGTCACCACATACTCGCCACGGTAGCGGGCATTGTGACAAAGGTTCTATGTCAGCTGGGTGTGGCAGCCAGGCGCCCCCTAGGGGATGGGGAGCCTGTCAGCCCCGGGCCTGTCACTGCCTGCTGTCCCTGCTGTCACCAGCCAGGCCTCTGAAAATTGGTCAAACCATGCCCATACTTGGGGCCAATTTGGCCCAAAGTCTTGAAAAGACAAGTCGGGAAGAAAGATATGGGACAGAGGGAGAAAGCGAAGGGAGCAGGAGAAAGGGAATTAAGAATAGAAAGTAGTGTTGGGCTGCAGGAGTGAGATGGAGGAATTGCAGGAAAAGAGGGAGGAAGTAGGAGAGTGATAGAAAAGGAAAGACGAGACATGCAGCCAGACGAGGGGTTAGTGAGGGAGGATGGGACAGAGAACAGGATGAGAAGGAAATAGGGCAAGGCAAGGACAGGCAAGGCAAGGCTAGGCTGCAGGACATTTTTTTGCTTTATAGTTTCTAACACATTCGTCTTCAGACTAGGAGTAAGGCCATAAGACCGTATGGATTAGGCCCAAGCAAAAACCCCAGCTACTTGAGACACTTAGACTAAGCCTAAAATACGCAGATCTCTCCATAAGGATGGTTTTTATACTGTGCTTCCACAATCTGCTGGCAGTACAAAAAAATAAGCTGCAGATCTCCTTAGGCTGAGTCATGGTGCTTTGGTGCAGGGACCATGCATATCATGGGAATAGTTCACCATTTCTGCTCTGGTTTTCAGAGTATGACACCAAAACACCCACCTGATGATATCCTTTCAAGAGCAGAGGCAGCAATTTGCAGAATTCCGCTTCTTTGGGGAAGTGAGAAATTGCTGAGCTGACACCAAGTCCTGCAGTGTCCCTATCACCTGCAGAGTCACCACATACTCGCCACGGTAGCGGGCATTGTGACAAAGGTTCTATGTCAGCTGGGTGTGGCAGCCAGGCGCCCCCTAGGGGATGGGGAGCCTGGCAGCCCCGGGCCTGTCACTGCCTGCTGTCCCTGCTGACTACCAGCCACGCCTCTGAAAATTGGTCAAACCATGCCCAGACTTGGGGCCAATTTGGCCCAAAGTCTTGAAAAGACAAGTCGGGAAGAAAGATATGGGACAGAGGGAGAAAGCGAAGGGAGCAGGAGAAAGGGAAGGAAGAATAAAAAGTAGTGTTGGGCTGCAGGAGTGAGATGGAGGAATTGCAGGAAAAGAGGGAGGAAGTAGGAGATTGATAGAAAAGGAAAGATGAGACAAGCAGCTAGACGAGGGGTTAGTGAGAGAGGATGGGACAGAGAACAGGATGAGAAGGAAATAAGGCAAGGCAAGGACAGGCAAGGACAGGCAAAGCAAGGCTAGGCTGCAGGACATTTTTTTGCTTTATAGTTTCTAGCACATTCGTCTTCAGACTAGGAGTAAGGCCATAAGACCATATGGAGTAGGCCCAAGCAAAAACCCCAGCTACTTGAGACACTTAGACTAAGCCTAAAATATGCAGATCTCTCCATAAGGATGGTTTTTATACTGTGCTTCCACAATCTGCTGGCAGTACAAAAAAATAAGCTGCAGATCTCCTTAGGCTGAGTCATGGTGCTTTGGTGCAGGGACCATGCATATCATGGGAATATTTCACCATTTCTGCTCTGGTTTTCAGAGTATGACACCAAAACACCCACCTGATGATATCCTTTCAAGAGCAGAGGCAGCAATTTGCAGAATTCCGCTTCTTTGGTGAAGTGAGAAATTAATGAGCTGACACCAAGTCCTGCAGTGTCCCTGTCACCTGCAGAGTCACCACATACTCGCCACGGTAGCAGGCATTGTGACAAAGGTTCTATGTCAGCTGGGTGTGGCAGCCAGGCGCCCCCTAGGGGATGGGGAGCCTGCCAGCCCCGGGCCTGTCACTGCTTGCTGTCCCTGCTCTCACCAGCCAGGCCTCTGAAAATTGGTCAAACCATGCCCAGACTTGGGGCCAATTTGGCCCAAAGTCTTGAAAAGACAAGTCGGGAAGAAAAATATGGGACAGAGGGAGAAAGCGAAGGGAGCAGGAGAAAGGGAAGGAAGAATAGAAAGTAGTGTTGGGCTGCAGGAGTGAGATGGAGGAATTGCCATTAAAGAGGCAGGAAGCAGGAGAGTGATAGAAAAGGAAAGAAGAGACATGCAGCCAGACGAGGGGATAGTGAGAGAGGATGGGACAGAGAACAGGATGAGAAGGAAATAAGGCAAGGCAAGGACAGGCAAGGACAGGCAAAGCAAGGCTAGGATGCAGGACATTTTTTCGCTTTATAGTTTCTAGCACATTCGTCTTCAGACTAGGAGTAAGGCCATAAGACCGTATGGATTAGGCCCAAGCAAAAATCCCAGGTACTTGAGACACTAAAACTAAGCCTAAAATACGCAGATCTCTCCATAAGGATGGTTTTTATACTGTGCTTCCACAATCTGCTGGCAGTACAAAAAAATAAGCTGCAGATCTCCTTAGGCTGAGTCATGGTGCTTTGGTGCAGGGACCATGCATATCATGGGAATAGTTCACCATTTCTGCTCTGGTTTTCAGAGTATGACACCAAAACACCCACCTGATGATATCCTTTCAAGAGCAGAGGCAGCAATTTGCAGAATTCCGCTTCTTTGGGGAAGTGAGAAATTGCTGAGCTGACACCAAGTCCTGCAGTGTCCCTATCACCTGCAGAGTCACCACATACTCGCCACGGTAGCGGGCATTGTGACAAAGGTTCTATGTCAGCTGGGTGTGGCAGCCAGGCGCCCCCTAGGGGATGGGGAGCCTGGCAGCCCCGGGCCTGTCACTGCCTGCTGTCCCTGCTGACTACCAGCCACGCCTCTGAAAATTGGTCAAACCATGCCCAGACTTGGGGCCAATTTGGCCCAAAGTCTTGAAAAGACAAGTCGGGAAGAAAGATATGGGACAGAGGGAGAAAGCGAAGGGAGCAGGAGAAAGGGAAGGAAGAATAAAAAGTAGTGTTGGGCTGCAGGAGTGAGATGGAGGAATTGCAGGAAAAGAGGGAGGAAGTAGGAGATTGATAGAAAAGGAAAGACGAGACAAGCAGCTAGACGAGGGGTTAGTGAGAGAGGATGGGACAGAGAACAGGATGAGAAGGAAATAAGGCAAGGCAAGGACAGGCAAGGACAGGCAAAGCAAGGCTAGGCTGCAGGACATTTTTTTGCTTTATAGTTTCTAGCACATTCGTCTTCAGACTAGGAGTAAGGCCATAAGACCATATGGAGTAGGCCCAAGCAAAAACCCCAGCTACTTGAGACACTTAGACTAAGCCTAAAATATGCAGATCTCTCCATAAGGATGGTTTTTATACTGTGCTTCCACAATCTGCTGGCAGTACAAAAAAATAAGCTGCAGATCTCCTTAGGCTGAGTCATGGTGCTTTGGTGCAGGGACCATGCATATCATGGGAATATTTCACCATTTCTGCTCTGGTTTTCAGAGTATGACACCAAAACACCCACCTGATGATATCCTTTCAAGAGCAGAGGCAGCAATTTGCAGAATTCCGCTTCTTTGGTGAAGTGAGAAATTAATGAGCTGACACCAAGTCCTGCAGTGTCCCTGTCACCTGCAGAGTCACCACATACTCGCCACGGTAGCAGGCATTGTGACAAAGGTTCTATGTCAGCTGGGTGTGGCAGCCAGGCGCCCCCTAGGGGATGGGGAGCCTGCCAGCCCCGGGCCTGTCACTGCTTGCTGTCCCTGCTCTCACCAGCCAGGCCTCTGAAAATTGGTCAAACCATGCCCAGACTTGGGGCCAATTTGGCCCAAAGTCTTGAAAAGACAAGTCGGGAAGAAAAATATGGGACAGAGGGAGAAAGCGAAGGGAGCAGGAGAAAGGGAAGGAAGAATAGAAAGTAGTGTTGGGCTGCAGGACTGAGATGGAGGAATTGCCATTAAAGAGGCAGGAAGCAGGAGAGTGATAGAAAAGGAAAGAAGAGACATGCAGCCAGACGAGGGGATAGTGAGAGAGGATGGGACAGAGAACAGGATGAGAAGGAAATAAGGCAAGGCAAGGACAGGCAAGGACAGGCAAAGCAAGGCTAGGATGCAGGACATTTTTTCGCTTTATAGTTTCTAGCACATTCGTCTTCAGACTAGGAGTAAGGCCATAAGACCGTATGGATTAGGCCCAAGCAAAAATCCCAGCTACTTGAGACACTAAGACTAAGCCTAAAATATGCAGATCTCTCCATAAGGATGGTTTTTATACTGTGCTTCCACAATCTGCTGGCAGTACAAAAAAATAAGCTGCAGATCTCCTTAGGCTGAGTCATGGTGCTTTGGTGCAGGGACCATGCATATCATGGGAATAGTTCACCATTTCTGCTCTGGTTTTCAGAGTATGACACCAAAACACCCACCTGATGATATCCTTTCAAGAGCAAAGGCAGCAATTTGCAGAATTCCGCTTCTTTGGGGAAGTGAGAAATTGCTGAGCTGACACCAAGTCCTGCAGTGTCCCTATCACCTGCAGAGTCACCACATACTCGCCACGGTAGCGGGCATTGTGACAAAGGTTCTATGTCAGCTGGGTGTGGCAGCCAGGCGCCCCCTAGGGGATGGGGAGCCTGTCAGCCCCGGGCCTGTCACTGCCGGCTGTCCCTGCTGACTACTAGCCACGCCTCTGAAAATTGGTCAAACCATGCCCAGACTTGGGGCCAATTTGGCCCAAAGTCTTGAAAAGACAAGTCGGGAAGAAAGATATGGGACAGAGGGAGAAAGCGAAGGGAGCAGGAGAAAGGGAAGGAAGAATAAAAAGTAGTGTTGGGCTGCAGGAGTGAGATGGAGGAATTGCAGGAAAAGAGGGAGGAAGTAGGAGAGTGATAGAAAAGGAAAGACGAGACATGCAGCCAGACGAGGGGTTAGTGAGGGAGGATGGGACAGAGAACAGGATGAGAAGGAAATAGGGCAAGGCAAGGACAGGCAAGGCAAGGCTAGGCTGCAGGACATTTTTTTGCTTTATAGTTTCTAACACATTCGTCTTCAGACTAGGAGTAAGGCCATAAGACCGTATGGATTAGGCCCAAGCAAAAACCCCAGCTACTTGAGACACTTAGACTAAGCCTAAAATACGCAGATCTCTCCATAAGGATGGTTTTTATACTGTGCTTCCACAATCTGCTGGCAGTACAAAAAAATAAGCTGCAGATCTCCTTAGGCTGAGTCATGGTGCTTTGGTGCAGGGACCATGCATATCATGGGAATATTTCACCATTTCTGCTCTGGTTTTCAGAGTATGACACCAAAACACCCACCTGATGATATCCTTTCAAGAGCAGAGGCAGCAATTTGCAGAATTCCGCTTCTTTGGGGAAGTGAGAAATTGCTGAGCTGACACCAAGTCCTGCAGTGTCCCTGTCACCTGCAGAGTCACCACATACTCGCCACAGTAGCAGGCATTGTGACAAAGGTTCTATGTCAGCTGGGTGTGGCAGCCAGGCGCCCCCTAGGGGATGGGGAGCCTGCCAGCCCCGGGCCTGTCACTGCTTGCTGTCCCTGCTCTCACCAGCCAGGCCTCTGAAAATTGGTCAAACCATGCCCAGACTTGGGGCCAATTTGGCCCAAAGTCTTGAAAAGACAAGTCGGGAAGAAAAATATGGGACAGAGGGAGAAAGCGAAGGGAGCAGGAGAAAGGGAAGGAAGAACAGAAAGTAGTGTTGGGCTGCAGGAGTGAGATGGAGGAATTGCCATTAAAGAGGCAGGAAGCAGGAGAGTGATAGAAAAGGAAAGACGAGACATGCAGCCAGACGAGGGGTTAGTGAGAGAGGATGGGACAGAGAACAGGATGAGAAGGAAATAAGGCAAGGCAAGGACAGGCAAGGACAGGCAAAGCAAGGCTAGGATGCAGGACATTTTTTCGCTTTATAGTTTCTAGCACATTCGTCTTCAGACTAGGAGTAAGGCCATAAGACCGTATGGATTAGGCCCAAGCAAAAATCCCAGCTACTTGAGACACTAAAACTAAGCCTAAAATACGCAGATCTCTCCATAAGGATGGTTTTTATACTGTGCTTCCACAATCTGCTGGCAGTACAAAAAAATAAGCTGCAGATCTCCTTAGGCTGAGTCATGGTGCTTTGGTGCAGGGACCATGCATATCATGGGAATAGTTCACCATTTCTGCTCTGGTTTTCAGAGTATGACACCAAAACACCCACCTGATGATATCCTTTCAAGAGCAAAGGCAGCAATTTGCAGAATTCCGCTTCTTTGGGGAAGTGAGAAATTGCTGAGCTGACACCAAGTCCTGCAGTGTCCCTATCACCTGCAGAGTCACCACATACTCGCCACGGTAGCGGGCATTGTGACAAAGGTTCTATGTCAGCTGGGTGTGGCAGCCAGGCGCCCCCTAGGGGATGGGGAGCCTGTCAGCCCCGGGCCTGTCACTGCCTGCTGTCCCTGCTGACTACCAGCCACGCCTCTGAAAATTGGTCAAACCATGCCCAGACTTGGGGCCAATTTGGCCCAAAGTCTTGAAAAGACAAGTCGGGAAGAAAGATATGGGACAGAGGGAGAAAGCGAAGGGAGCAGGAGAAAGGGAAGGAAGAATAAAAAGTAGTGTTGGGCTGCAGGAGTGAGATGGAGGAATTGCAGGAAAAGAGGGAGGAAGTAGGAGATTGATAGAAAAGGAAAGACGAGACAAGCAGCTAGACGAGGGGTTAGTGAGAGAGGATGGGACAGAGAACAGGATGAGAAGGAAATAAGGCAAGGCAAGGACAGGCAAGGACAGGCAAAGCAAGGCTAGGCTGCAGGACATTTTTTTGCTTTATAGTTTCTAGCACATTCGTCTTCAGACTAGGAGTAAGGCCATAAGACCATATGGAGTAGGCCCAAGCAAAAACCCCAGCTACTTGAGACACTTAGACTAAGCCTAAAATATGCAGATCTCTCCATAAGGATGGTTTTTATACTGTGCTTCCACAATCTGCTGGCAGTACAAAAAAATAAGCTGCAGATCTCCTTAGGCTGAGTCATGGTGCTTTGGTGCAGGGACCATGCATATCATGGGAATATTTCACCATTTCTGCTCTGGTTTTCAGAGTATGACACCAAAACACCCACCTGATGATATCCTTTCAAGAGCAGAGGCAGCAATTTGCAGAATTCCGCTTCTTTGGTGAAGTGAGAAATTAATGAGCTGACACCAAGTCCTGCAGTGTCCCTGTCACCTGCAGAGTCACCACATACTCGCCACGGTAGCAGGCATTGTGACAAAGGTTCTATGTCAGCTGGGTGTGGCAGCCAGGCGCCCCCTAGGGGATGGGGAGCCTGCCAGCCCCGGGCCTGTCACTGCTTGCTGTCCCTGCTCTCACCAGCCAGGCCTCTGAAAATTGGTCAAACCATGCCCAGACTTGGGGCCAATTTGGCCCAAAGTCTTGAAAAGACAAGTCGGGAAGAAAAATATGGGACAGAGGGAGAAAGCGAAGGGAGCAGGAGAAAGGGAAGGAAGAATAGAAAGTAGTGTTGGGCTGCAGGAGTGAGATGGAGGAATTGCCATTAAAGAGGCAGGAAGCAGGAGAGTGATAGAAAAGGAAAGAAGATACATGCAGCCAGACGAGGGGATAGTGAGAGAGGATGGGACAGAGAACAGGATGAGAAGGAAATAAGGCAAGGCAAGGACAGGCAAGGACAGGCAAAGCAAGGCTAGGATGCAGGACATTTTTTCGCTTTATAGTTTCTAGCACATTCGTCTTCAGACTAGGAGTAAGGCCATAAGACCGTATGGATTAGGCCCAAGCAAAAATCCCAGCTACTTGAGACACTAAGACTAAGCCTAAAATACGCAGATCTCTCCATAAGGATGGTTTTTATACTGTGCTTCCACAATCTGCTGGCAGTACAAAAAAATAAGCTGCAGATCTCCTTAGGCTGAGTCATGGTGCTTTGGTGCAGGGACCATGCATATCATGGGAATAGTTCACCATTTCTGCTCTGGTTTTCAGAGTATGACACCAAAACACCCACCTGATGATATCCTTTCAAGAGCAAAGGCAGCAATTTGCAGAATTCCGCTTCTTTGGGGAAGTGAGAAATTGCTGAGCTGACACCAAGTCCTGCAGTGTCCCTGTCACCTGCAGAGTCACCACATACTCGCCACGGTAGCGTGCATTGTGACAAAGGTTCTATGTCAGCTGGGTGTGGCAGCCAGGCGCCCCCTAGGGGATGGGGAGCCTGTCAGCCCCGGGCCTGTCACTGCCGGCTGTCCCTGCTGACTACTAGCCACGCCTCTGAAAATTGGTCAAACCATGCCCAGACTTGGGGCCAATTTGGCCCAAAGTCTTGAAAAGACAAGTCGGGAAGAAAGATATGGGACAGAGGGAGAAAGCGAAGGGAGCAGGAGAAAGGGAAGGAAGAATAAAAAGTAGTGTTGGGCTGCAGGAGTGAGATGGAGGAATTGCAGGAAAAGAGGGAGGAAGTAGGAGAGTGATAGAAAAGGAAAGACGAGACATGCAGCCAGACGAGGGGTTAGTGAGGGAGGATGGGACAGAGAACAGGATGAGAAGGAAATAGGGCAAGGCAAGGACAGGCAAGGCAAGGCTAGGCTGCAGGACATTTTTTTGCTTTATAGTTTCTAACACATTCGTCTTCAGACTAGGAGTAAGGCCATAAGACCGTATGGATTAGGCCCAAGCAAAAACCCCAGCTACTTGAGACACTAAGACTAAGCCTAAAATACGCAGATCTCTCCATAAGGATGGTTTTTATACTGTGCTTCCACAATCTGCTGGCAGTACAAAAAAATAAGCTGCAGATCTCCTTAGGCTGAGTCATGGTGCTTTGGTGCAGGGACCATGCATATCATGGGAATATTTCACCATTTCTGCTCTGGTTTTCAGAGTATGACACCAAAACACCCACCTGATGATATCCTTTCAAGAGCAGAGGCAGCAATTTGCAGAATTCCGCTTCTTTGGGGAAGTGAGAAATTGCTGAGCTGACACCAAGTCCTGCAGTGTCCCTGTCACCTGCAGAGTCACCACATACTCGCCACAGTAGCAGGCATTGTGACAAAGGTTCTATGTCAGCTGGGTGTGGCAGCCAGGCGCCCCCTAGGGGATGGGGAGCCTGCCAGCCCCGGGCCTGTCACTGCTTGCTGTCCCTGCTCTCACCAGCCAGGCCTCTGAAAATTGGTCAAACCATGCCCAGACTTGGGGCCAATTTGGCCCAAAGTCTTGAAAAGACAAGTCGGGAAGAAAAATATGGGACAGAGGGAGAAAGCGAAGGGAGCAGGAGAAAGGGAAGGAAGAACAGAAAGTAGTGTTGGGCTGCAGGAGTGAGATGGAGGAATTGCCATTAAAGAGGCAGGAAGCAGGAGAGTGATAGAAAAGGAAAGACGAGACATGCAGCCAGACGAGGGGTTAGTGAGAGAGGATGGGACAGAGAACAGGATGAGAAGGAAATAAGGCAAGGCAAGGACAGGCAAGGACAGGCAAAGCAAGGCTAGGATGCAGGACATTTTTTCGCTTTATAGTTTCTAGCACATTCGTCTTCAGACTAGGAGTAAGGCCATAAGACCGTATGGATTAGGCCCAAGCAAAAATCCCAGCTACTTGAGACACTAAGACTAAGCCTAAAATACGCAGATCTCTCCATAAGGATGGTTTTTATACTGTGCTTCCACAATCTGCTGGCAGTACAAAAAAATAAGCTGCAGATCTCCTTAGGCTGAGTCATGGTGCTTTGGTGCAGGGACCATGCATATCATGGGAATAGTTCACCATTTCTGCTCTGGTTTTCAGAGTATGACACCAAAACACCCACCTGATGATATCCTTTCAAGAGCAAAGGCAGCAATTTGCAGAATTCCGCTTCTTTGGGGAAGTGAGAAATTGCTGAGCTGACACCAAGTCCTGCAGTGTCCCTGTCACCTGCAGAGTCACCACATACTCGCCACGGTAGCGGGCATTGTGACAAAGGTTCTATGTCAGCTGGGTGTGGCAGCCAGGCGCCCCCTAGGGGATGGGGAGCCTGTCAGCCCCGGGCCTGTCACTGCCGGCTGTCCCTGCTGACTACCAGCCACGCCTCTGAAAATTGGTCAAACCATGCCCAGACTTGGGGCCAATTTGGCCCAAAGTCTTGAAAAGACAAGTCGGGAAGAAAGATATGGGACAGAGGGAGAAAGCGAAGGGAGCAGGAGAAAGGGAAGGAAGAATAAAAAGTAGTGTTGGGCTGCAGGAGTGAGATGGAGGAATTGCAGGAAAAGAGGGAGGAAGTAGGAGATTGATAGAAAAGGAAAGACGAGACAAGCAGCTAGACGAGGGGTTAGTGAGAAAGTATGGGACAGAGAACAGGATGAGAAGGAAATAAGGCAAGGCAAGGACAGGCAAGGACAGGCAAAGCAAGGCTAGGCTGCAGGACATTTTTTTGCTTTATAGTTTCTAGCACATTCGTCTTCAGACTAGGAGTAAGGCCATAAGACCATATGGAGTAGGCCCAAGCAAAAACCGCAGCTACTTGAGACACTTAGACTAAGCCTAAAATACGCAGATCTCTCCATAAGGATGGTTTTTATACTGTGCTTCCACAATCTGCTGGCAGTACAAAAAAATAAGCTGCAGATCTCCTTAGGCTGAGTCATGGTGCTTTGGTGCAGGGACCATGCATATCATGGGAATAGTTCACCATTTCTGCTCTGGTTTTCAGAGTATGACACCAAAACACCCACCTGATGATATCCTTTCAAGAGCAGAGGCAGCAATTTGCAGAATTCCGCTTCTTTGGGAAAGTGAGAAATTAATGAGCTGACACCAAGTCCTGCAGTGTCCCTGTCACCTGCAGAGTCACCACATACTCGCCACAGTAGCAGGCATTGTGACAAAGGTTCTATGTCAGCTGGGTGTGGCAGCCAGGCGCCCCCTAGGGGATGGGGAGCCTGCCAGCCCCGGGCCTGTCACTGCTTGCTGTCCCTGCTCTCACCAGCCAGGCCTCTGAAAATTGGTCAAACCATGCCCAGACTTGGGGCCAATTTGGCCCAAAGTCTTGAAAAGACAAGTCGGGAAGAAAAATATGGGACAGAGGGAGAAAGCGAAGGGAGCAGGAGAAAGGGAAGGAAGAATAGAAAGTAGTGTTGGGCTGCAGGAGTGAGATGGAGGAATCGCCATTAAAGAGGCAGGAAGCAGGAGAGTGATAGAAAAGGAAAGACGAGACATGCAGCCAGACGAGGGGTTAGTGAGAGAGGATGGGACAGAGAACAGGATGAGAAGGAAATAAGGCAAGGCAAGGACAGGCAAGGACAGGCAAAGCAAGGCTAGGCTGCAGGACATTTTTTCGCTTTATAGTTTCTAGCACATTCGTCTTCAGACTAGGAGTAAGGCCATAAGACCGTATGGATTAGGCCCAAGCAAAAATCCCAGCTACTTGAGACACTAAGACTAAGCCTAAAATACGCAGATCTCTCCATAAGGATGGTTTTTATACTGTGCTTCCACAATCTGCTGGCAGTACAAAAAAATAAGCTGCAGATCTCCTTAGGCTGAGTCATGGTGCTTTGGTGCAGGGACCATGCATATCATGGGAATAGTTCACCATTTCTGCTCTGGTTTTCAGAGTATGACACCAAAACACCCACCTGATGATATCCTTTCAAGAGCAAAGGCAGCAATTTGCAGAATTCCGCTTCTTTGGGGAAGTGAGAAATTGCTGAGCTGACACCAAGTCCTGCAGTGTCCCTGTCACCTGCAGAGTCACCACATACTCGCCACGGTAGCGTGCATTGTGACAAAGGTTCTATGTCAGCTGGGTGTGGCAGCCAGGCGCCCCCTAGGGGATGGGGAGCCTGTCAGCCCCGGGCCTGTCACTGCCGGCTGTCCCTGCTGACTACTAGCCACGCCTCTGAAAATTGGTCAAACCATGCCCAGACTTGGGGCCAATTTGGCCCAAAGTCTTGAAAAGACAAGTCGGGAAGAAAGATATGGGACAGAGGGAGAAAGCGAAGGGAGCAGGAGAAAGGGAAGGAAGAATAAAAAGTAGTGTTGGGCTGCAGGAGTGAGATGGAGGAATTGCAGGAAAAGAGGGAGGAAGTAGGAGAGTGATAGAAAAGGAAAGACGAGACATGCAGCCAGACGAGGGGTTAGTGAGGGAGGATGGGACAGAGAACAGGATGAGAAGGAAATAGGGCAAGGCAAGGACAGGCAAGGCAAGGCTAGGCTGCAGGACATTTTTTTGCTTTATAGTTTCTAACACATTCGTCTTCAGACTAGGAGTAAGGCCATAAGACCGTATGGATTAGGCCCAAGCAAAAACCCCAGCTACTTGAGACACTAAGACTAAGCCTAAAATACGCAGATCTCTCCATAAGGATGGTTTTTATACTGTGCTTCCACAATCTGCTGGCAGTACAAAAAAATAAGCTGCAGATCTCCTTAGGCTGAGTCATGGTGCTTTGGTGCAGGGACCATGCATATCATGGGAATATTTCACCATTTCTGCTCTGGTTTTCAGAGTATGACACCAAAACACCCACCTGATGATATCCTTTCAAGAGCAGAGGCAGCAATTTGCAGAATTCCGCTTCTTTGGGGAAGTGAGAAATTGCTGAGCTGACACCAAGTCCTGCAGTGTCCCTGTCACCTGCAGAGTCACCACATACTCGCCACAGTAGCAGGCATTGTGACAAAGGTTCTATGTCAGCTGGGTGTGGCAGCCAGGCGCCCCCTAGGGGATGGGGAGCCTGCCAGCCCCGGGCCTGTCACTGCTTGCTGTCCCTGCTCTCACCAGCCAGGCCTCTGAAAATTGGTCAAACCATGCCCAGACTTGGGGCCAATTTGGCCCAAAGTCTTGAAAAGACAAGTCGGGAAGAAAAATATGGGACAGAGGGAGAAAGCGAAGGGAGCAGGAGAAAGGGAAGGAAGAACAGAAAGTAGTGTTGGGCTGCAGGAGTGAGATGGAGGAATTGCCATTAAAGAGGCAGGAAGCAGGAGAGTGATAGAAAAGGAAAGACGAGACATGCAGCCAGACGAGGGGTTAGTGAGAGAGGATGGGACAGAGAACAGGATGAGAAGGAAATAAGGCAAGGCAAGGACAGGCAAGGACAGGCAAAGCAAGGCTAGGATGCAGGACATTTTTTCGCTTTATAGTTTCTAGCACATTCGTCTTCAGACTAGGAGTAAGGCCATAAGACCGTATGGATTAGGCCCAAGCAAAAATCCCAGCTACTTGAGACACTAAGACTAAGCCTAAAATACGCAGATCTCTCCATAAGGATGGTTTTTATACTGTGCTTCCACAATCTGCTGGCAGTACAAAAAAATAAGCTGCAGATCTCCTTAGGCTGAGTCATGGTGCTTTGGTGCAGGGACCATGCATATCATGGGAATAGTTCACCATTTCTGCTCTGGTTTTCAGAGTATGACACCAAAACACCCACCTGATGATATCCTTTCAAGAGCAAAGGCAGCAATTTGCAGAATTCCGCTTCTTTGGGGAAGTGAGAAATTGCTGAGCTGACACCAAGTCCTGCAGTGTCCCTGTCACCTGCAGAGTCACCACATACTCGCCACGGTAGCGGGCATTGTGACAAAGGTTCTATGTCAGCTGGGTGTGGCAGCCAGGCGCCCCCTAGGGGATGGGGAGCCTGTCAGCCCCGGGCCTGTCACTGCCGGCTGTCCCTGCTGACTACCAGCCACGCCTCTGAAAATTGGTCAAACCATGCCCAGACTTGGGGCCAATTTGGCCCAAAGTCTTGAAAAGACAAGTCGGGAAGAAAGATATGGGACAGAGGGAGAAAGCGAAGGGAGCAGGAGAAAGGGAAGGAAGAATAAAAAGTAGTGTTGGGCTGCAGGAGTGAGATGGAGGAATTGCAGGAAAAGAGGGAGGAAGTAGGAGATTGATAGAAAAGGAAAGACGAGACAAGCAGCTAGACGAGGGGTTAGTGAGAGAGGATGGGACAGAGAACAGGATGAGAAGGAAATAAGGCAAGGCAAGGACAGGCAAGGACAGGCAAAGCAAGGCTAGGCTGCAGGACATTTTTTTGCTTTATAGTTTCTAGCACATTCGTCTTCAGACTAGGAGTAAGGCCATAAGACCATATGGAGTAGGCCCAAGCAAAAACCGCAGCTACTTGAGACACTTAGACTAAGCCTAAAATACGCAGATCTCTCCATAAGGATGGTTTTTATACTGTGCTTCCACAATCTGCTGGCAGTACAAAAAAATAAGCTGCAGATCTCCTTAGGCTGAGTCATGGTGCTTTGGTGCAGGGACCATGCATATCATGGGAATAGTTCACCATTTCTGCTCTGGTTTTCAGAGTATGACACCAAAACACCCACCTGATGATATCCTTTCAAGAGCAGAGGCAGCAATTTGCAGAATTCCGCTTCTTTGGGAAAGTGAGAAATTAATGAGCTGACACCAAGTCCTGCAGTGTCCCTGTCACCTGCAGAGTCACCACATACTCGCCACAGTAGCAGGCATTGTGACAAAGGTTCTATGTCAGCTGGGTGTGGCAGCCAGGCGCCCCCTAGGGGATGGGGAGCCTGCCAGCCCCGGGCCTGTCACTGCTTGCTGTCCCTGCTCTCACCAGCCAGGCCTCTGAAAATTGGTCAAACCATGCCCAGACTTGGGGCCAATTTGGCCCAAAGTCTTGAAAAGACAAGTCGGGAAGAAAAATATGGGACAGAGGGAGAAAGCGAAGGGAGCAGGAGAAAGGGAAGGAAGAATAGAAAGTAGTGTTGGGCTGCAGGAGTGAGATGGAGGAATCGCCATTAAAGAGGCAGGAAGCAGGAGAGTGATAGAAAAGGAAAGACGAGACATGCAGCCAGACGAGGGGTTAGTGAGAGAGGATGGGACAGAGAACAGGATGAGAAGGAAATAAGGCAAGGCAAGGACAGGCAAGGACAGGCAAAGCAAGGCTAGGCTGCAGGACATTTTTTCGCTTTATAGTTTCTAGCACATTCGTCTTCAGACTAGGAGTAAGGCCATAAGACCGTATGGATTAGGCCCAAGCAAAAATCCCAGCTACTTGAGACACTAAGACTAAGCCTAAAATACGCAGATCTCTCCATAAGGATGGTTTTTATACTGTGCTTCCACAATCTGCTGGCAGTACAAAAAAATAAGCTGCAGATCTCCTTAGGCTGAGTCATGGTGCTTTGGTGCAGGGACCATGCATATCATGGGAATAGTTCACCATTTCTGCTCTGGTTTTCAGAGTATGACACCAAAACACCCACCTGATGATATCCTTTCAAGAGCAAAGGCAGCAATTTGCAGAATTCCGCTTCTTTGGGGAAGTGAGAAATTGCTGAGCTGACACCAAGTCCTGCAGTGTCCCTATCACCTGCAGAGTCACCACATACTCGCCACGGTAGCGGGCATTGTGACAAAGGTTCTATGTCAGCTGGGTGTGGCAGCCAGGCGCCCCCTAGGGGATGGGGAGCCTGTCAGCCCCGGGCCTGTCACTGCCTGCTGTCCCTGCTGACTACTAGCCACGCCTCTGAAAATTGGTCAAACCATGCCCAGACTTGGGGCCAATTTGGCCCAAAGTCTTGAAAAGACAAGTCGGGAAGAAAGATATGGGACAGAGGGAGAAAGCGAAGGGAGCAGGAGAAAGGGAAGGAAGAATAAAAAGTAGTGTTGGGCTGCAGGAGTGAGATGGAGGAATTGCAGGAAAAGAGGGAGGAAGTAGGAGAGTGATAGAAAAGGAAAGACAAGACATGCAGCCAGACGAGGGGTTAGTGAGCGGAGATTGGACAGAGATCAGGATGAGAAGGAAATAGGGCAAGGCAAGGACAGGCAAGGCAAGGCTAGGCTGCAGGACATTTTTTTTGCTTTATAGTTTCTAACACATTCGTCTTCAGACTAGGAGTAAGGCCATAAGACCGTATGCATTAGGCCCAAGCAAAAACCCCAGCTACTTGAGACACTTAGACTAAGCCTAATATACGCAGATATCTCAATAAGGATGGTTTTTATACTGTGCTTCCACAATCTGATGGCAGTACAAAAATATAAGCTGCAGATCTCCTTAGGCTGAGTCATGGTGCTTTGGTGCATGGACCATGCATATCATGGGAATAGTTCACCATTTCTGCTCTGGTTTTCAGAGTATGACACCAAAACACCCACCTGATGATATCCTTTCAAGAGCAAAGGCAGCAATTTGCAGAATTCCGCTTCTTTGGGGAAGTGAGAAATTGCTGAGCTGCCACCAAGTCCTGCAGTGTCCCTGTCACCTGCAGAGTCACCACATACTCGCCACGGTAGCGGGCATTGTGACAAAGGTTCTATGTCAGCTGGGTGTGGCAGCCAGGCGCCCCCTAGGGGATGGGGAGCCTGTCAGCCCCGGGCCTGTCACTGCCTGCTGTCCCTGCTGTCACCAGCCAGGCCTCTGAAAATTGGTCAAACCATGCCCAGACTTGGGGCCAATTTGGCCCAAAGTCTTGAAAAGACAAGTCGGGAAGAAAAATATGGGACAGAGGGAGAAAGCGAAGGGAGCAGGAGAAAGGGAAGGAAGAACAGAAAGTAGTGTTGGGCTGCAGGAGTGAGATGGAGGAATTGCCATTAAAGAGGCAGGAAGCAGGAGAGTGATAGAAAAGGAAAGAAGAGACATGCAGCCAGACGAGGGGATAGTGAGAGAGGATGGGACAGAGAACAGGATGAGAAGGAAATAAGGCAAGGCAAGGACAGGCAAGGACAGGCAAAGCAAGGCTAGGCTGCAGGACATTTTTTCGCTTTATAGTTTCTAGCACATTCGTCTTCAGACTAGGAGTAAGGCCATAAGACCGTATGGATTAGGCCCAAGCAAAAACCCCAGCTACTTGAGACACTTAGACTAAGCCTAAAATACGCAGATCTCTCCATAAGGATGGTTTTTATACTGTGCTTCCACAATCTGCTGGCAGTACAAAAAAATAAGCTGCAGATCTCCTTAGGCTGAGTCATGGTGCTTTGGTGCAGGGACCATGCATATCATGGGAATATTTCACCATTTCTGCTCTGGTTTTCAGAGTATGACACCAAAACACCCACCTGATGATATCCTTTCAAGAGCAGAGGCAGCAATTTGCAGAATTCCGCTTCTTTGGGGAAGTGAGAAATTAATGAGCTGACACCAAGTCCTGCAGTGTCCCTGTCACCTGCAGAGTCACCACATACTCGCCACAGTAGCAGGCATTGTGACAAAGGTTCTATGTCAGCTGGGTGTGGCAGCCAGGCGCCCCCTAGGGGATGGGGAGCCTGCCAGCCCCGGGCCTGTCACTGCTTGCTGTCCCTGCTCTCACCAGCCAGGCCTCTGAAAATTGGTCAAACCATGCCCAGACTTGGGGCCAATTTGGCCCAAAGTCTTGAAAAGACAAGTCGGGAAGAAAAATATGGGACAGAGGGAGAAAGCGAAGGGAGCAGGAGAAAGGGAAGGAAGAATAGAAAGTAGTGTTGGGCTGCAGGAGTGAGATGGAGGAATTGCCATTAAAGAGGCAGGAAGCAGGAGAGTGATAGAAAAGGAAAGACGAGACATGCAGCCAGACGAGGGGTTAGTGAGAGAGGATGGGACAGAGAACAGGATGAGAAGGAAATAAGGCAAGGCAAGGACAGGCAAGGACAGGCAAAGCAAGGCTAGGCTGCAGGACATTTTTTCGCTTTATAGTTTCTAGCACATTCGTCTTCAGACTAGGAGTAAGGCCATAAGACCGTATGGATTAGGCCCAAGCAAAAATCCCAGCTACTTGAGACACTAAGACTAAGCCTAAAATACGCAGATCTCTCCATAAGGATGGTTTTTATACTGTGCTTCCACAATCTGCTGGCAGTACAAAAAAATAAGCTGCAGATCTCCTTAGGCTGAGTCATGGTGCTTTGGTGCAGGGACCATGCATATCATGGGAATAGTTCACCATTTCTGCTCTGGTTTTCAGAGTATGACACCAAAACACCCACCTGATGATATCCTTTCAAGAGCAAAGGCAGCAATTTGCAGAATTCCGCTTCTTTGGGGAAGTGACAAATTGCTGAGCTGACACCAAGTCCTGCAGTGTCCCTATCACCTGCAGAGTCACCACATACTCGCCACGGTAGCGGGCATTGTGACAAAGGTTCTATGTCAGCTGGGTGTGGCAGCCAGGCGCCCCCTAGGGGATGGGGAGCCTGTCAGCCCCGGGCCTGTCACTGCCTGCTGTCCCTGCTGACTACTAGCCACGCCTCTGAAAATTGGTCAAACCATGCCCAGACTTGGGGCCAATTTGGCCCAAAGTCTTGAAAAGACAAGTCGGGAAGAAAGATATGGGACAGAGGGAGAAAGCGAAGGGAGCAGGAGAAAGGGAAGGAAGAATAGAAAGTAGTGTTGGGCTGCAGGAGTGAGATGGAGGAATTGCAGGAAAAGAGGGAGGAAGTAGGAGATTGATAGAAAAGGAAAGACGAGACAAGCAGCTAGACGAGGGGTTAGTGAGAGAGGATGGGACAGAGAACAGGATGAGAAGGAAATAGGGCAAGGCAAGGACAGGCAAGGACAGGCAAAGCAAGGCTAGGCTGCAGGACATTTTTTGGCGTTATAGTTTCTAGCACATTCGTCTTCAGACTAGGAGTAAGGCCATAAGACCGTATGGATTAGGCCCAAGCAAAAACCCCAGCTACTTGAGACACTAAGACTAAGCCTAAAATACGCAGATCTCTCCATAAGGATGGTTTTTATACTGTGCTTCCACAATCTGCTGGCAGTACAAAAAAATAAGCTGCAGATCTCCTTAGGCTGAGTCATGGTGCTTTGGTGCAGGGACCATGCATATCATGGGAATAGTTCACCATTTCTGCTCTGGTTTTCAGAGTATGACACCAAAACACCCACCTGATGATATCCTTTCAAGAGCAAAGGCAGCAATTTGCAGAATTCCGCTTCTTTGGGGAAGTGAGAAATTGCTGAGCTGACACCAAGTCCTGCAGTGTCCCTGTCACCTGCAGAGTCACCACATACTCGCCACGGTAGCGGGCATTGTGACAAAGGTTCTATGTCAGCTGGGTGTGGCAGCCAGGCGCCCCCTAGGGGATGGGGAGCCTGTCAGCCCCGGGCCTGTCACTGCCGGCTGTCCCTGCTGACTACCAGCCACGCCTCTGAAAATTGGTCAAACCATGCCCAGACTTGGGGCCAATTTGGCCCAAAGTCTTGAAAAGACAAGTCGGGAAGAAAGATATGGGACAGAGGGAGAAAGCGAAGGGAGCAGGAGAAAGGGAAGGAAGAATAAAAAGTAGTGTTGGGCTGCAGGAGTGAGATGGAGGAATTGCAGGAAAAGAGGGAGGAAGTAGGAGATTGATAGAAAAGGAAAGACGAGACAAGCAGCTAGACGAGGGGTTAGTGAGAGAGGATGGGACAGAGAACAGGATGAGAAGGAAATAAGGCAAGGCAAGGACAGGCAAGGACAGGCAAAGCAAGGCTAGGCTGCAGGACATTTTTTTGCTTTATAGTTTCTAGCACATTCGTCTTCAGACTAGGAGTAAGGCCATAAGACCATATGGAGTAGGCCCAAGCAAAAACCCCAGCTACTTGAGACACTTAGACTAAGCCTAAAATACGCAGATCTCTCCATAAGGATGGTTTTTATACTGTGCTTCCACAATCTGCTGGCAGTACAAAAAAATAAGCTGCAGATCTCCTTAGGCTGAGTCATGGTGCTTTGGTGCAGGGACCATGCATATCATGGGAATAGTTCACCATTTCTGCTCTGGTTTTCAGAGTATGACACCAAAACACCCACCTGATGATATCCTTTCAAGAGCAGAGGCAGCAATTTGCAGAATTCCGCTTCTTTGGGAAAGTGAGAAATTAATGAGCTGACACCAAGTCCTGCAGTGTCCCTGTCACCTGCAGAGTCACCACATACTCGCCACAGTAGCAGGCATTGTGACAAAGGTTCTATGTCAGCTGGGTGTGGCAGCCAGGCGCCCCCTAGGGGATGGGGAGCCTGCCAGCCCCGGGCCTGTCACTGCTTGCTGTCCCTGCTCTCACCAGCCAGGCCTCTGAAAATTGGTCAAACCATGCCCAGACTTGGGGCCAATTTGGCCCAAAGTCTTGAAAAGACAAGTCGGGAAGAAAAATATGGGACAGAGGGAGAAAGCGAAGGGAGAAGGAGAAAGGGAAGGAAGAATAGAAAGTAGTGTTGGGCTGCAGGAGTGAGATGGAGGAATCGCCATTAAAGAGGCAGGAAGCAGGAGAGTGATAGAAAAGGAAAGACGAGACATGCAGCCAGACGAGGGGTTAGTGAGAGAGGATGGGACAGAGAACAGGATGAGAAGGAAATAAGGCAAGGCAAGGACAGGCAAGGACAGGCAAAGCAAGGCTAGGCTGCAGGACATTTTTTCGCTTTATAGTTTCTAGCACATTCGTCTTCAGACTAGGAGTAAGGCCATAAGACCGTATGGATTAGGCCCAAGCAAAAATCCCAGCTACTTGAGACACTAAGACTAAGCCTAAAATACGCAGATCTCTCCATAAGGATGGTTTTTATACTGTGCTTCCACAATCTGCTGGCAGTACAAAAAAATAAGCTGCAGATCTCCTTAGGCTGAGTCATGGTGCTTTGGTGCAGGGACCATGCATATCATGGGAATAGTTCACCATTTCTGCTCTGGTTTTCAGAGTATGACACCAAAACACCCACCTGATGATATCCTTTCAAGAGCAAAGGCAGCAATTTGCAGAATTCCGCTTCTTTGGGGAAGTGAGAAATTGCTGAGCTGACACCAAGTCCTGCAGTGTCCCTATCACCTGCAGAGTCACCACATACTCGCCACGGTAGCGGGCATTGTGACAAAGGTTCTATGTCAGCTGGGTGTGGCAGCCAGGCGCCCCCTAGGGGATGGGGAGCCTGTCAGCCCCGGGCCTGTCACTGCCTGCTGTCCCTGCTGACTACTAGCCACGCCTCTGAAAATTGGTCAAACCATGCCCAGACTTGGGGCCAATTTGGCCCAAAGTCTTGAAAAGACAAGTCGGGAAGAAAGATATGGGACAGAGGGAGAAAGCGAAGGGAGCAGGAGAAAGGGAAGGAAGAATAGAAAGTAGTGTTGGGCTGCAGGAGTGAGATGGAGGAATTGCAGGAAAAGAGGGAGGAAGTAGGAGATTGATAGAAAAGGAAAGACGAGACAAGCAGCTAGACGAGGGGTTAGTGAGAGAGGATGGGACAGAGAACAGGATGAGAAGGAAATAGGGCAAGGCAAGGACAGGCAAGGACAGGCAAAGCAAGGCTAGGCTGCAGGACATTTTTTGGCGTTATAGTTTCTAGCACATTCGTCTTCAGACTAGGAGTAAGGCCATAAGACCGTATGGATTAGGCCCAAGCAAAAACCCCAGCTACTTGAGACACTTAGACTAAGCCTAATATACGCAGATCTCTCCGTAAGGATGGTTTTTATACTGTGCTTCCACAATCTGCTGGCAGTACAAAAATATAAGCTGCAGATCTCCTTAGGCTGAGTCATGGTGCTTTGGTGCAGGGACCATGCATATCATGGGAATATTTCACCATTTCTGCTCTGGTTTTCAGAGTATGACACCAAAACACCCACCTGATGATATCCTTTCAAGAGCAAAGACAGCAATTTGCAGAATTCCGCTTCTTTGGGGAAGTGAGAAATTGCTGAGCTGCCACCAAGTCCTGCAGTGTCCCTGTCACCTGCAGAGTCACCACATACTCGCCACGGTAGCGGGCATTGTGACAAAGGTTCTATGTCAGCTGGGTGTGGCAGCCAGGCGCCCCCTAGGGGATGGGGAGCCTGTCAGCCCCGGGCCTGTCACTGCCTGCTGTCCCTGCTGTCACCAGCCAGGCCTCTGAAAATTGGTCAAACCATGCCCAGACTTGGGGCCAATTTGGCCCAAAGTCTTGAAAAGACAAGTCGGGAAGAAAGATATGGGACAGAGGGAGAAAGCGAAGGGAGCAGGAGAAAGGGAAGGAAGAATAGAAAGTAGTGTTGGGCTGCAGGAGTGAGATGGAGGAATTGCAGGAAAAGAGGGAGGAAGTAGGAGATTGATAGAAAAGGAAAGACGAGACAAGCAGCTAGACGAGGGGTTAGTGAGAGAGGATGGGACAGAGAACAGGATGAGAAGGAAATAGGGCAAGGCAAGGACAGGCAAAGCAAGGCTAGGCTGCAGGACATTTTTTGGCGTTATAGTTTCTAGCACATTCGTCTTCAGACTAGGAGTAAGGCCATAAGACCGTATGGATTAGGCCCAAGCAAAAACCCCAGCGACTTGAGACACTTAGACTAAGCCTAAAATACGCAGATCTCTCCATAAGGATGGTTTTTATACTGTGCTTCCACAATCTGCTGGCAGTACAAAAAAATAAGTTGCAGATCTCCTTAGGCTGAGTCATGGTGCTTTGGTGCAGGGACCATGCATATCATGGGAATATTTCACCATTTCTGCTCTGTTTTTCAGAGTATGACACCAAAACACCCACCTGATGATATCCTTTCAAGAGCAAAGGCAGCAATTTGCAGAATTCCGCTTCTTTGGGGAAGTGAGAAATTGCTGAGCTGACACCAAGTCCTGCAGTGTCCCTGTCACCTGCAGAGTCACCACATACTCGCCACGGTAGCGGGCATTGTGACAAAGGTTCTATGTCAGCTGGGTGTGGCAGCCAGGCGCCCCCTAGGGGATGGGGAGCCTGTCAGCCCCGGGCCTGTCACTGCCTGCTGCCCCTGCTGTAACAAGCCAGGCCTCTGAAAATTGGTCAAAGCATGCCCAGACTTGGGGCCAATTTGGCCCAAAGTCTTGAAAAGACAAGTCGGGAAGAAAGATATGGGACAGAGGGAGAAAGCGAAGGGAGCAGGAGAAAGGGAAGGAAGAATAAAAAGTAGTGTTGGGCTGCAGGAGTGAGATGGAGAAAATGCAGGAAAAGAGGGAGGAAGTAGGAGAGTGATAGTAAAGGAAAGACGAGACATGCAGCCAGACGAGGGGTTAGTGAGAGAGGATGGGACAGAAAACAGTATGAGAAGGAAATAAGGCAAGGCAAGGACAGGCAAGGACAGGTAAGGACAGGCAAAGCAAGGCTAGGCTGCAGGACATTTTTTCGCTTTATAGTTTCTAGCACATTCGTCTTCAGACTAGGAGTAAGGCCATAAGACCGTATGGATTAGGCCCAAGCAAACACCCCAGCTACTTGAGACACTTAGACTAAGCCTAAAATACGCAGATCTCTCCATAAGGATGGTTTTTATACTGTGCTTCCATAATCTGCTGGCAGTACAAAAAAATAAGCTGCAGATCTCCTTAGGCTAGAGTCATGGCGCTTTGGTGCAGGGACCATGCATATCATGGGAATATTTCACCATTTCTGCTCTGGTTTTCAGAGTATGACACCAAAACACCCACCTGATGATATCCTTTCAAAAGCAAAGGCAGCGATTTGCAGAATTCCGCTTCTTTGGGGAAGTGAGAAATTGCTGAGCTGACACCAAGTTCTGCAGTGTCCCTGTCCCCTGCAGAGTCACCACATACTCGCCACGGTAGCGGGCATTGTGACAGAGGTTCTATGTCAGCTGGGTGTGGCAGCCAGGCGCCCCCTAGGGGATGGGGAGCCTGTCAACCCCGGGCCTGTCACTGCCTGCTGTCCCTGCTGTCACCAGCCAGGCCTCTGAAAATTGGTCAAAGCATGCCCAGACTTGGGGCCAATTTGGCCCAAAGTCTTGAAAAGACAAGTCGGGAAGAAAGATATGGGACAGAGGGAGAAAGCGAAGGGAGCAGGAGAAAGGGAAGGAAGAATAAAAAGTAGTGTTGGGCTGCAGGAGTGAGATGGAGGAAATGCAGGAAAAGAGGGAGGAAGTAGGAGAGTGATAGAAAAGGAAAGACGATACATGCAGCCAGACGAGGGGTTAGTGAGAGAGGATGGGACAGAGAACAGGATGAGAAGGAAATAAGGCAAGGCAAGGACAGGTGGAGGAATTGCCATTAAAGAGGCAGGAAGCAGGAGAGTGAGAGAAAAGGAAAGAAGAGACATGCAGCCAGACAAGGGGTTAGTGAGAGAGGATGGGACAGAGAACAGGATGAGAAGGAAATAAGGCAAGGCAAGGACAGGCAAGGACAGGCAAAGCAAGGCTAGGCTGCAGGACATGTTTTTGCTATGTAGTTTAAAGCACATTTGTCTTCAGACTAGGAGTAAGGCCATAAGACCGTATGGATTAGGCCCAAGCAAAAATCCCATGTACTTGAGACGCTTAGACTAAGCCTAAAATACGCAGATCTCTCCATAAGGATGGTTTTTATACTGTGCTTCCACAATCTGCTGGCAGTACAAAAAAATAAGCTGCAGATCTCCTTAGGCTGAGTCATGGTGCTTTGGTGCAGGGACCATGCATATCATGTGAATATTTCACCATTTCTGCTCTGGTGTTCAGAGTATGACACCAAAACACCCACCTGATGATATCCTTTCAAAAGCAAAGGCAGCGATTTGCAGAATTCCGCTTCTTTGGGGAAGTGAGAAATTGCTGAGCTGACACCAAGTCCTGCAGTGTCCCTGTCACCTGCAGAGTCACCACATACTCGCCACGGTAGCGGGCATTGTGACAGAGGTTCTATGTCAGCTGGGTGTGGCAGCCAGGCGCCCCCTAGGGGATGGGGACCCTGCCAGCCCCGTGCCTGTCACTGCCTGCTGACCCTGCTTTCACCAGCCAGGCCTCTGAAAATTGATCAAAGCATGCCCAGACTTGGGGCCAATTTGCCCCAAAGTCTTGAAAAGACAAGTCAGGACGAGAGATATCGGACAGAGGGAGAAAGCGAAGGGAGCAGGAGAAAGGGAAGGAAGAATAAAAAGTAGTGTTGGGCTGCAGGAGTGAGATGGAGGAATTACCACTAAAGAGGCAGGAAGCAGGAGAGTGATAGAAAAGGAAAGACGAGACATGCAGCCAGACGAGGGGTTAGTGAGAGGAGATTGGACAGAGAACAGGATGAGAAGGAAATAAGGCAAGGCAAGGACAGGCAAGGACAGGCAAGGCAAGGCAAGGCTGCAGGACATTTTTTTGCTTTATAGTTTCTAACACATTCGTCTTCATACTAGGAGTAGGGCCATAACGCCGTATGGATTAGGCCCAAGCAAAAACCCCAGCTACTTGAGACGCTTAGACTAAGCCTAATATATGCAGATCTCTCCATAAGGATGGTTTTTATACTGTGCTTCCACAATCTGCTGGCAGTACAAAAAAATAAGCTGCAGATCTCCTTAGGCTGAGTCATGGTGCTTTGGTGCAGGGACCATGCATATCATGGGAATATTTCACCATTTCTGCTCTGGTTTTCAGAGTATGACACCAAAACACCCACCTGATGATATCCTTTCAAGAGCAAAGGCAGCAATTTGCAGAAATCCGCTTCTTTGGGGAAGTGAGAAATTGCTGAGCTGACACCAAGTCCTGCAGTGTCCCTGTCACCTGCAGAGCCACCGCATCCTCGCCACGGTAGCGGGCATTGTGACAAAGGTTCTATGTCAGCTGGGTGTGGCAGCCAGGCGCCCCCTAGGGGATGGGGAGCCTGCCAGCCCCGGGCCTGTCACTGCCTGCTGTCCCTGCTGTCACCAGCCAGGCCTCTGAAAATTGGTCAAACCATGCCCAGACATGGGGCCAATTTGGCCCAAAGTCTTGAAAAGACAAGTCGGGAAGAAAGATATGGGACAGAGGGAGAAAGCGAAGGGAGCAGGAGAAAGGGAAGGAAGAATAAAAAGTAGTGTTGGGCTTCAGGAGTGAGATGGAGGAAATGCAGGAAAAGAGGGAGGAAGTAGGAGAGTGATAGAAAAGGAAAGACGAGACATGCAGCCAGACGAGGGGTTAGTGAGAGAGGATGGGACAGAGAACAGGATGAGAAGGAAATAAGGCAAGGCAAGGACAGGCAAGGACAGGCAAAGCAAGGCTAGGCTGCAGGACATGTTTTTGCTATGTAGTTTAAAGCACATTCGTCTTCAGACTAGGAGTAAGGCCATAAGACCGTATGGATTAGGCCCAAGCAAATACACCGGCTACTTGAGACACTTAGACTAAGCCTAAAATACGCAGAGTACTCCATAAGGATTGTTTTCATACTGTGCTTCCAAAATCTGCTGGCAGTACAAAAAAATAAGCTGCAGATCTCTTAGGCTGAGTCATGGTGCTTTGTTGCAGGGACCATGCATATCATGGGAATATTTCACCATTTCTGCTCTGGTTTTCAGAGTATGACACCAAAACACCCACCTGATGATATCCTTTCAAGAGCAAAGGCAGCAACTTGCAGAATTCCACTTCTTTGGGGAACTGAGAAATTGCTGAGCTGCCACCAAGTCCTGCAGTGTCCCTGTCACCTGCAGAGTCACCACATACTCGCCACAGTAGCGGGCATTGTGACTAAGGTTCTAAGTCAGCTGGGTGTGGCAGCCAGGCGCCCCCTAGGGGATGGGGAGCCT
This sequence comes from Columba livia, assembly GCF_036013475.1. Classification (NCBI taxonomy): domain Eukaryota; kingdom Metazoa; phylum Chordata; class Aves; order Columbiformes; family Columbidae; genus Columba; species Columba livia. The sequence continues at coordinate 243,849 of NW_027043009.1, read as the reverse complement.
GCCAGCCCCGGGCCTGTCACTGCCTGCTGTCCCTGCTGTCACCAGCCAGGCCTCTGAAAATTGGTCAAACCATGCCCAGACTTGGGGCCAATTTGGCCCAAAGTCTTGAAAAGACAAGTCGGGAAGAAAGATATGGGACAGAGGGAGAAAGCGAAGGGAGCAGGAGAAAGGGAAGGAAGAATAAAAAGTAGTGTTGAGCTGCAGGAGTGAGCTGGAGGAATTGCCATTAAAGAGGCAGGAAGCAGGAGAGTGAGAGAAAAGGAAAGACGAGACATGCAGCCAGACGGGGGGTTAGTGAGAGAGGATGGGACAGAGAACAGGATGAGAAGGAAATAAGGCATGGCAAGGACAGGCAAGGACAGGCAAAGCAAGGCTAGGCTGCAGGACATTTTTTTGCTTTATATTTTCTAGCACATTCGTCCTCGGACTACGAGGAAAGCCATAAGACCGTATGGATTAGGCCCAAGCAAATACACCGGCTACTGGAGACAATTATACTAAGCCTAAAATACGCAGAGTACTCCATAAGGATTGTTTTTATACTGTGCTTCCACAATCTGCTGGCAGTACAAAAACATAAGCTGCAGATCTCCTTAGGCTGAGTCATGGTGCTTTGGTGCAGGGACCATGCATATCATGGGAATATTTCACCATTTCTGCTCTGGTTTTCAGAGTATGACACCAAAACACCCACCTGATGACATCCTTTCAAGAGCAGAGGCAGCAACTTGCAGAATTCCGCTTCTTTGGGGAAGTGAGAAATTGCTGAGCTGACACCAAGTCCTGCAGTGTCCCTGTCACCTGCAGAGTCTCCACATACTCGCCACGGTAGCGGGCATTGTGACAAAGGTTCTATGTCAGCTGGGTGTGGCAGCCAGGCGCCCCCTAGGGGATGGGGAGCCTGTCAGCCCCGGGCCTGTCACTGCCTGCTGTCCCTGCAATCTCCAGCCAGGCCTCTGAAAATTGGTCAAACCATGCCCAGACTTGGGGCCTGTTTGGCCCAAAGTCTTGAAAAGACAAGTCGGGAAGAAAGATATGGGACAGAGGGAGAAAGCGAAGGGAGCAGGAGAAAGGGAAGGAAGAATAAAAAGTAGTGTTGGGCTGCAGGAGTGAGATGGAGGAATTGCCATTAAAGAGGCAGGAAGCAGGAGAGTGAGAGAAAAGGAAAGAAGAGACATGCAGCCAGACGAGGGGTTAGTGAGAGAGGATGGGACAGAGAACAGGATGAGAAGGAAATAAGGCAAGGCAATGACAGGCAAGGACAGGCAAAGCAAGGCTAGGCTGCAGGACAGTTTTTTGCTTTATATTTTCTAGCACATTCGTCCTCGGACTACGAGGAAAGCCATAAGACCGTATGGATTAGGCCCAAGCAAATACACCGGCTACTTGAGACACTTAGACTAAGCCTAAAATACGCAGATTACTCCATAAGGATTGTTTTTATACTGTGCTTCCACAATCTGCTGGCAGTACAAAAACATAAGCTGCAGATCTCTTAGGCTGAGTCATGGTGCTTTGTTGCAGGGACCATGCATATCATGGGAATATTTCACCATTTCTGCTCTGGTTTTCAGAGTATGACACCAAAACACCCACCTGATGACATCCTTTCAAGAGCAGAGGCAGCAACTTGCAGAATTCCGCTTCTTTGGGGAAGTGAGAAATTGCTGAGCTGACACCAAGTCCTGCAGTGTCCCTGTCACCTGCAGAGTCACCACACACTCACCACGGTAGCGGGCATTGTGACAAAGGTTCTATGTCAGCTGGGTGTGGCAGCCAGGCGCCCCCTAGGGGATGGGGAGCCTGTCAGCACCGGGCCTGTCACTGCCTGCTGTCCCTGCTGTCACCAGCCAGGCCTCTGAAAATTGGTCAAACCATGCCCAGACGTGGGGCCAATTTGGCCCAAAGTCTTGAAAAGACAAGTCGGGAAGAAAGATATGGGACAGAGCGAGAAAGCGAAGGGAGCAGGAGAAAGGGAAGGAAGAATAAAAAGTAGTGTTGGGCTGCAGGAGTGAGATGGAGGAATTGCCATTAAAGAGACAGCAGCAGGAGAGTGAGAGAAAAGGAAAGAAGAGACATGCAACCAGACGAGGGGTTAGTGAGAGAGGATGGGACAGAGAACAGGATGAGAAGGAAATAAGGCAAGGCAAGGACAGGCAAGGACAGGCAAAGCAAGGCTAGGCTGCAGGACATTGTTTTGCTTTATAGTTTATAGCACATTCGTCTTCAGACTATGAGTAAGGCCATAAGACCGTATGGATTAGGCCCAAGCAAATACCTCGGCTACTTGAGACACTTAGACTAAGCCTAAAATACGCAGATTACTCCATAAGGATTGTTTTTATACTGTGCTTCCACAATCTGCTGGCAGTACAAAAACATAAGCTGCAGATCTCTTAGGCTGAGTCATGGTGCTTTGTTGCAGGGACCATGCATATCATGGGAATATTTCACCATTTCTGCTCTGGTTTTCAGAGTATGACACCAAAACACCCACCTGATGATATCCTTTCAAGAGCAAAAGCAGCAACTTGCAGAATTCCGCTTCTTTGGGGAAGTGAGAAATTGCTGAGCTGCCACCAAGTCCTGCAGTGTCCCTGTCACCTGCAGAGTCACCAAATACTCGCCACGGTAGCGTGCATTGTGACAAAGGTTCAATGTCAGCTGGGTGTGGCAGCCAGGCGCCCCCTAGCGGATGGGGAGCCTGTCAGCCCCGGGCCTGTCACTGCCTGCTGTCCCTGCTGTCACCCGCCAGGCCTCTGAAAATTGGTCAAACCATGCCCAGACTTGGGGCCTGTTTGGCCCAAAGTCTTGAAAAGACAAGTCAGGAAGAAAGATATGGGACAGAGGGAGAAAGCGAAGGGAGCAGGAGAAAGGGAAGGAAGAATAAAAAGTAGTGTTGGGCTGCAGGAGTGAGATGGAGGAATTGCCATTAAAGAGACAGCAGCAGGAGAGTGAGAGATAAGGAAAGAAGAGACATGCAACCAGACGAGGGGTTAATGAGAGAGGATGGGACAGAGAACAGGATGAGAAGGAAATAAGGCAAGGCAAGGACAGGCAAGGACAGGCAAAGCAAGGCTAGGCTGCAGGACAGTTTTTTGCTTTATATTTTCTAGAACATTCGTCCTCGGACTACGAGGAAAGCCATAAGACCGTATGGATTAGGCCCAAGCAAATACACCGGCTACTTGAGACACTTAGACTAAGCCTAAAATACGCAGATTACTCCATAAGGATTGTTTTTATACTGTGCTTCCACAGTCTGCTGGCAGTACAAAAAATTAAGCTGCACATCTCTTAGGCTGAGTCATGGTGCTTTGTTGCAGGGACCATGCATATCATGGGAATATTTCAACATTTCTGCTCTAGTTTTCAGAGTATGACACCAAAACACCCACCTGATGACTTCCTTTCAAGAGCAGAGGCAGCAACTTGCAGAATTCCGCTTCTTTGGGGAAGTGAGAAATTGCTGAGCTGCCACCAAGTCCTGCAGTGTCCCTGTCACCTGCAGAGTCTCCACATACTCGCCACGGTAGCGGGCATTGTGACTAAGGTTCTCTGTCAGCTGGGTGTGGCAGCCAGGCGCCCCCTAGGGGATGGGGAGCCTGTCAGCCCCGGGCCTGTCACTGCCTGCTGTCCCTGCTGTCACCAGCCAGGCCTCTGAAAATTGGTCAAACCATGCCCAGACTTGGGGCCAATTTGGCCCAAAGTCTTGAAAAGACAAGTCGGGAAGAAAGATATGGGACAGAGGGAGAAAGCGAAGAGAGCAGGAGAAAGGGAAGGAAGAATAAAAAGTAGTGTTGGGCTGCAGGAGTGAGATGGAGGAATTGCCATTAAAGAGACAGCAGCAGGAGAGTGAGATAAAAGGAAAGAAGAGACATGCAACCAGACGAGGGGTTAGTGAGAGAGGATGGGACAGAGAACAGGATGAGAAGGAAATAAGGCATGGCAAGGACAGGCAAGGACAGGCAAAGCAAGGCTAGGCTGCAGGACATTTTTTTGCTTTATATTTTCTAGCACATTCGTCCTCGGACTACGAGGAAAGCCATAAGACCGTATGGATTAGGCCCAAGCAAATACACCGGCTACTTGAGACACTTAGACTAAGCCTAAAATACGCAGATTACTCCATAAGGGTGGTTTTTATACTGTGCTTCCACAATCTGCTGGCAGTACAAAAAAATAAGCTGCAGATCTCCTTCGGCTGAGTCATGGTGCTTTGTTGCAGGGACCATGCATATCATGGGAATATTTCAACATTTCTGCTCTGTTTTTCAGAGTATGACACCAAAACACCCACCTGATGATATCCTTTCACGAGCAAAGGCAGCAATTTGCAGAAATCCGCTTCTTTGGGGAAATGAGAAATTGCTGAGCTGACACCAAGTCCTGCAGTGTCCCTGTCACCTGCAGAGTCACCACATACTCGCCACGGTAGCGGGCATTGTGACAAAGGTTCTATGTCAGCTGGGTATGGCAGCCAGGCACCCCCTAGGGGATGGGGAGCCTGCCAACCCCGGGCCTGTCACTGCCTGCTGTCCCTGCTGTCACCAGCCAGGCCTCTGAAAATTGGTCAAACCATGCCCAGACATATGGCCAATTTGGCCCAAAGTCTTGAAAAGACAAGTCGGGAAGAAAGACATGGGACAGAGGGAGAAAGCGAAGGGAGCAGGAGAAAGGGAAGGAAGAATAAAAAGTAGTGTTGGGCTGCAGGAGTGAGATGGAGGAATTGCCATTAAAGAGGCAGGAAGCAGGAGAGTGAGAGAAAAGGAAAGAAGAGACATGCAGCCAGACGAGGGGTTAGTGAGAGAGGATGGGACAGAGAACAGGATGAGAAGGAAATAAGGCAAGGCAAGGACAGGCAAGGACAGGCAAAGCAAGGCTAGGCTGCAGGACATTTTTTTGCTTTATATTTTCTAGCACATTCGTCCTCGGACTACGAGGAAAGCCATAAGACCGTATGGATTAGGCCCAAGCAAATACACCGGCTACTTGAGACACTAAGACTAAGCCTAAAATACGCAGATTACTCCATAAGGATTGTTTTTATACTGTGCTTCCACAATCTGCTGGTATTACAAAAACATAAGCTGCAGATCTCTTAGGCTGAGTCATGGTGCTTTGTTGCAGGGACCATGCATATCATGGGAATATTTCACCATTTCTGCTCTGGTTTTCAGAGTATGACACCAAAACACCCTAATGATGATATCCTTTCAAGAGCAAAGGCAGCAACTTGCAGAATTCCGCTTCTTTGGGGAAGTGAGAAATTGCTGAGCTGCCCCCAAGTCCTGCAGTGTCCCTGTCACCTGCAGAGTCACCACATACTCGCCACGGTAGCGGGCATTGTGACAAAGGTTCTATGTCAGCTGGGTGTGGCAGCCAGGCGCCCCCTAGGGGATGGGGAGCCTGTCAGCCCCGGGCCTGTCATTGCCTTCTGTCCCTGCTGTCACCAGCCAGGCCGCTGAAAATTGGTCAAACCATGCCCAGACTTGGGGCCAATTTGGCCCAAAGTCTTGAAAAGACAAGTCGGGAAGAAAGATATGGGACAGAGTGAGAAAGCGAAGGGAGCAGGAGAAAGGGAAGGAAGAATAAAAAGTAGTGTTGGGCTGCATTAGTGAGATGGAGGAATTGCAGGAAAAGAGGCAGGAAGCAGGAGAGTGAGAGAAAAGGAAAGACAAGACATGCAGCCAGACGAGGGGTTAGTGAGAGAGGATGGGACAGAGAACAGGATGAGAAGGAAATAAGGCAAGGCAAGGACAGGCAAAGCAAGGCTAGGCTGCAGGACATTTTTTTGCTTTATAGTTTATAGCACATTCGTCTTCAGACTATGAGTAAGGCCATAAGACCGTATGGATTAGGCCCAAGCAAATACCTCGGCTACTTGAGACACTTAGACTAAGCCTAAAATACGCAGATTACTCCATAAGGATTGTTTTTATACTGTGCTTCCACAATCTGCTGGCAGTACAAAAACATAAGCTGCAGATCTCTTAGGCTGAGTCATGGTGCTTTGTTGCAGGGACCATGCATATCATGGGAATATTTCACCATTTCTGCTCTGGTTTTCAGAGTATGACACCAAAACACCCACCTGATGATATCCTTTCAAGAGCAAAAGCAGCAACTTGCAGAATTCCGCTTCTTTGGGGAAGTGAGAAATTGCTGAGCTGACACCAAGTCCTGCAGTGTCCCTGTCACCTGCAGAGTCACCAAATACTCGCCACGGTAGCGTGCATTGTGACAAAGGTTCAATGTCAGCTGGGTGTGGCAGCCAGGCGCCCCCTAGCGGATGGGGAGCCTGTCAGCCCCGGGCCTGTCACTGCCTGCTGTCCCTGCTGTCACCAGCCAGGCCTCTGAAAATTGGTCAAACCATGCCCAGACTTGGGGCCTGTTTGGCCCAAAGTCTTGAAAAGACAAGTCAGGAAGAAAGATATCGGACAGAGGGAGAAAGCGAAGGGAGCAGGAGAAAGGGAAGGAAGAATAAAAAGTAGTGTTGGGCTGCAGGAGTGAGATGGAGGAATTGCCATTAAAGAGACAGCAGCAGGAGAGTGAGAGAAAAGGAAAGAAGAGACATGCAGCCAGACGAGGGGTTAATGAGAGAGGATGGGACAGAGAACAGGATGAGAAGGAAATAAAGCAAGGCAAGGACAGGCAAGGACAGGCAAAGCAAGGCTAGGCTGCAGGACAGTTTTTTGCTTTATATTTTCTAGCACATTCGTCCTCGGACTACGAGGAAAGCCATAAGAACGTATGGATTAGGCCCAAGCAAATACACCGGCTACTTGAGACACTTAGACTAAGCCTAAAATACGCAGATTACTCCATAAGGATTGTTTTTATACTGTGCTTCCACAGTCTGCTGGCAGTACAAAAAATTAAGCTGCACATCTCTTAGGCTGAGTCATGGTGCTTTGTTGCAGGGACCATGCATATCATGGGAATATTTCAACATTTCTGCTCTAGTTTTCAGAGTATGACACCAAAACACCCACCTGATGACTTCCTTTCAAGAGCAGAGGCAGCAACTTGCAGAATTCCGCTTCTTTGGGGAAGTGAGAAATTGCTGAGCTGACACCAAGTCCTGCAGTGTCCCTGTCACCTGCAGAGTCACCACACACTCGCCACGGTAGCGGGCATTGTGACAAAGGTTCTATGTCAGCTGGGTGTGGCAGCCAGGCGCCCCCTAGGGGATGGGGAGCCTGTCAGCCCCGGGCCTGTCACTGCCTGCTGTCCCTGCTGTCACCAGCCAGGCCTCTGAAAATTGGTCAAACCATGCCCAGACTTGGGGCCAATTTGGCCCAAAGTCTTGAAAAGACAAGTCGGGAAGAAAGATATGGGACAGAGGGAGAAAGCGAAGGGAGCAGGAGAAAGGGAAGGAAGAATAAAAAGTAGTGTTGGGCTGCAGGAGTGAGATGGAGGAATTGCCGTTAAAGAGACAGCAGCAGGAGAGTGAGAGAAAAGGAAAGAAGAGACATGCAGCCAGACGAGGGGTTAGTGAGAGAGGATGGGACAGAGAACAGGATGAGAAGGAAATAAGGCAAGGCAAGGACAGGCAAGGACAGGCAAAGCAAGGCTAGGCTGCAGGACATATTTTTGCTTTATAGTTTCTAGCACATTCGTCTTCAGAGTAGGAGTAAGGCCATAAGACCGTATGGATTTGGCCCAAGCAAATACCTCGGCTACTTGAGGCACTTAGACTAAGCCTAAAATATGCAGATCTCTCCATAAGGATGGTTTTTATACTGCGCTTCCACAATCTGCTGGCAGTACAAAAACATAAGCTGCAGATCTCCTTAGGCTGAGTCATGGTGCTTTGGTGCAGGGACCATGCATATCATGGGAATATTTCACCATTTCTGCTCTGGTTTTCAGAGTATGACACCAAAACACCCACCTGATGACATCCTTTCAAGAGCAGAGGCAGCAACTTGCAGAATTCCGCTTCTTTGGGGAAGTGAGAAATTGCTGAGCTGACACCAAGTCCTGCAGTGTCCCTGTCACCTGCAGAGTCACCACACACTCGCCACGGTAGCGGGCATTGTGACAAAGGTTCTATGTCAGCTGGGTGTGGCAGCCAGGCGCCCCCTAGGGGATGGGGAGCCTGTCAGCACCGGGCCTGTCACTGCCTGCTGTCCCTGCTGTCACCAGCCAGGCCTCTGAAAATTGGTCAAACCATGCCCAGACGTGGGGCCAATTTGGCCCAAAGTCTTGAAAAGACAAGTCGGGAAGAAAGATAAGGGACAGAGGGAGAAAGCGAAGGGAGCAGGAGAAAGGGAAGGAAGAATAAAAAGTAGTGTTGGGCTGCAGGAGCGAGATGGAGGAATTGCAGGAAAAGAGGGAGGAAGTAGGAGAGTGATAGAAAAGGAAAGAAGAGACATGCAGCCAGACGAGGGGTTAGTGAGAGAGGATGGGACAGAGAACAGGATGAGAAGGAAATAAGGCAAGGCAAGGACAGGCAAAGACAGGCAAAGCAAGGCTAGGCTGCAGGACAGTTTTTTGCTTTATATTTTCTAGCACATTCGTCCTCGGACTACGAGGAAAGCCATAAGACCGTATGGATTAGGCCCAAGCAAATACACCGGCTACTTGAGACACTTAGACTAAGCCTAAAATACGCAGATTACTCCATAAGGATTGTTTTTATACTGCGCTTCCACAATCTGCTGGCAGTACAAAAACATAAGCTGCAGATCTCCTTAGGCTGAGTCATGGTGCTTTGGTGCAGGGACCATGCATATCATGGGAATAGTTCACCATTTCTGCTCTGGTTTTCAGAGTATGACACCAAAACACCCACCTGATGACATCCTTTCAAGAGCAGAGGCAGCAACTTGCAGAATTCCGCTTCTTTGGGGAAGTGAGAAATTGCTGAGCTGACACCAAGTCCTGCAGTGTCCCTGTCACCTGCAGAGTCACCACATACTCGCCACGGTAGCGGGCATTGTGACAAAGGTTCTATGTCAGCTGGGTGTGGCAGCCAGGCGCCCCCTAGGGGATGGGGAGCCTGTCAGCCCCGGGCCTGTCACTGCCTGCTGTCCCTGCTGTCTCCAGCCAGGCCTCTGAAAATTGGTCAAACCATGCCCAGACTTGGGGCCAATTTGGCCCAAAGTCTTGAAAAGACAAGTCGGGAAGAACGATAAGGGACAGAGGGAGAAAGCGAAGGGAGCAGGAGAAAGGGAAGGAAGAATAAAAAGTAGTGTTGGGCTGCAGGAGCGAGATGGAGGAATTGCAGGAAAAGAGGGAGGAAGTAGGAGAGTGATAGAAAAGGAAAGACGAGACATGCAGCCAGACGAGGGGTTAGTGAGAGAGGATGGGACAGAGAACAGGATGAGAAGGAAATAAGGCAAGGCAAGGACAGGCAAAGACAGGTAAAGCAAGGCTAGGCTGCAGGACAGTTTTTTGCTTTATATTTTCTAGCACATTCGTCCTCGGACTACGAGGAAAGCCATAAGACCGTATGGATTAGGCCCAAGCAAATACACCGGTTACTTGAGACACTTAGACTAAGCCTAAAATACGCAGATTACTCCATAAGGATTGTTTTTATACTGTGCTTCCACAATCTGCTGGCAGTACAAAAAAATAAGCTGCAGACCTCTTAGGCTGAGTCATGGTGCTTTGTTGCAGGGACCATGCATATCATGGGAATATTTCACCATTTCTGCTCTGGTTTTCAGAGTATGACACCAAAACACACACCTGATGATATCCTTTCAAGAGCAAAGGCAGCAACTTGGAGAATTCCACTTCTTTGGGGAAGTGAGAAATTGCTGAGCTGCCACCAAGTCCTGCAGTGTCCCTGTCACCTGCAGAGTCTCCACATACTCGCAACGGTAGCGGGCATTGTGACTAAGGTTCTATGTCAGCTGGGTGTGGCAGCCAGGCGCCCCCTAGGGGATGGGGAGCCTGTCAGCCCCGGGCCTGTCACTGCCTGCTGTCCCTGCTGTCTCCAGCCAGGCCTCTGAAAATTGGTCAAACCATGCCCAGACTTGGGGCCAATTTGGCCCAAAGTCTTGAAAAGACAAGTCGGGAAGAAAGATAAGGGACAGAGGGAGAAAGCGAAGGGAGCAGGAGAAAGGGAAGGAAGAATAAAAAGTAGTGTTGGGCTGCAGGACTGAGATGGAGGAATTGCAGGAAAAGAAGGAGGTAGTAGGAGAGTGATAGAAAAGGAAAGACGAGACATGCAGCCAGACGAGGGTTTAGTGAGAGAGGATGGGACAGAGAACAGGATGAGAAGGAAATAAGGCAAGGCAAGGACAGGCAAGGACAGGCAAAGCAAGGCTAGGCTGCAGGACAGTTTTTTGCTTTATATTTTCTAGCACATTCGTCCTCGGACTACGAGGAAAGCCATAAGACCGTATGGATTAGGCCCAAGCAAATACACCGGCTACTTGAGACACTTAGACTAAGCCTAAAATACGCAGATTACTCCATAAGGATTGTTTTTATACTGTGCTTCCACAATCTGCTGGCAGTACAAAAAAATAAGCTGCAGACCTCTTAGGCTGAGTCATGGTGCTTTGTTGCAGGGACCATGCATATCATGGGAATATTTCACCATTTCTGCTCTGGTTTTCAGAGTATGACACCAAAACACCCACCTGATGATATCCTTTCAAGAGCAAAGGCAGCAACTTGGAGAATTCCACTTCTTTGGTGAACTGAGAAATTGCTGAGCTGCCACCAAGTCCTGCAGTGTCCCTGTCACCTGCAGAGTCTCCACATACTCGCCACGGTAGCGGGCATTGTGACTAAGGTTCTATGTCAGCTGGGTGTGGCAGCCAGGCGCCCCCTAGGGGATGGGGAGCCTGTCAGCCCCGGGCCTGTCACTGCCTGCTGTCCCTGCTGTCTCCAGCCAGGCCTCTGAAAATTGGTCAAACCATGCCCAGACTTGGGGCCAATTTGGCCCAAAGTCTTGAAAAGACAAGTCGGGAAGAAAGATAAGGGACAGAGGGAGAAAGCGAAGGGAGCAGGAGAAAGGGAAGGAAGAATAAAAAGTAGTGTTGGTCTGCAGGAGTGAGATGGAGGAATTGCCGTTAAAGAGGCAGCAGCAGGAGAGTGAGAGAAAAGGAAAGAAGAGACATGCAGCCAGACGAGGGGTTAGTGAGAGAGTATGGGACAGAGAACAGGATGAGAAGGAAATAAGGCAAGGCAAGGACAGACAAGGACAGGCAAAGCAAGGCTAGGCTGCAGGACATTTTTTAGCTTTATAGTTTATAGCACATTCGTCTTCAGACTAGGAGTAAGGCCATAAGACTGTATGGATTAGGCCCAAGCAAATACACCGGCTACTGGAGACACTTAGACTAAGCCTAAAATACGCAGATTACTCCATAAGGATGGTTTTTATACTGTGCTTCCACAATCTGCTGGCAGTACAAAAAAATAAGCTGCAGATCTCTTAGGCTGAGTCATGGTGCTTTGTTGCAGGGACCATGCATATCATGGGAATATTTCACCATTTCTGCTCTGGTTTTCAGAGTATGACACCAAAACACCCACCTGATGATATCCTTTCAAGAGCAGAGGCAGCAACTTGCAGAATTCCGCTTCTTTGGGGAAGTGAGAAATTGCTGAACTGACACCAAGTCCTGCAGTGTCCCTGTCACCTGCAGAGTCACCACATACTCGCCACGGTAGCGGGCATTGTGACAAAGGTTCTATGTCAGCTGGGTGTGGCAGCCAGGCGCCCCCTAGGGGATGGGGAGCCTGTCAGCCCCGGGCCTGTCACTGCCTGCTGTCCCTGCTGTCACCAGCCAGGCCTCTGAAAATTGGTCAAACCATGCCCAGACTTGGGGCCAATTTGGCCCAAAATCTTGAAAAGACAAGTCGGGAGGAAAGATATGGGACAGAGGGAGAAAGCGAAGGGAGCAGGAGAAAGGGAAGGAAGAATAAAAAGTAGTGTTGGGCTGCAGGAGTGAGATGGAGGAATTGCAGGAAAAGAGGCAGGAAGCAGGAGAGTGAGAGAAAAGGAAAGAAGAGACATGCAGCCAGACGAGGGGCTAGTGAGAGAGGATGGGACAGAGAACAGGATGAGAAGGAAATAAGGCAAGGCAAGGACAGGCAAGGACAGGCAAAGCAAGGCTAGTCTGCAGGACAGTTTTTTGCTTTATATTTTCTAGCACATTCGTCCTCGGACTACGAGGAAAGCCATAAGACCGTATGGATTAGGCCCAAGCAAATACACCGGCTACTTGAGACACATAGACTAAGCCTAAAATACGCAGATTACTCCATAAGGATTGTTTTTATACTGTGCTTCCACAATCTGCTGGCAGTACAAAAAAATAAGCTGCAGACCTCTTAGGCTGAGTCATGGTGCTTTGTTGCAGGGACCATGCATATCATGGGAATATTTCACCATTTCTGCTCTGGTTTTCAGAGTATGACACCAAAACACACACCTGATGATATCCTTTCAAGAGCAAAGGCAGCAACTTGGAGAATTCCACTTCTTTGGTGAACTGAGAAATTGCTGAGCTGCCACCAAGTCCTGCAGTGTCCCTGTCACCTGCAGAGTCTCCACATACTCGCCACGGTAGCGGGCATTGTGACTAAGGTTCTATGTCAGCTGGGTGTGGCAGCCAGGCGCCCCCTAGGGGATGGGGAGCCTGTCAGCCCCGGGCCTGTCACTGCCTGCTGTCCCTGCTGTCTCCAGCCAGGCCTCTGAAAATTGGTCAAACCATGCCCAGACTTGGGGCCAATTTGGCCCAAAGTCTTGAAAAGACAAGTCGGGAAGAAAGATAAGGGACAGAGGGAGAAAGCGAAGGGAGCAGGAGAAAGGGAAGGAAGAATAAAAAGTAGTGTTGGTCTGCAGGAGTGAGATGGAGGAATTGCCGTTAAAGAGGCAGCAGCAGGAGAGTGAGAGAAAAGGAAAGAAGAGACATGCAGCCAGACGAGGGGTTAGTGAGAGAGTATGGGACAGAGAACAGGATGAGAAGGAAATAAGGCAAGGCAAGGACAGACAAGGACAGGCAAAGCAAGGCTAGGCTGCAGGACATTTTTTAGCTTTATAGTTTATAGCACATTCGTCTTCAGACTAGGAGTAAGGCCATAAGACTGTATGGATTAGGCCCAAGCAAATACACCGGCTACTGGAGACACTTAGACTAAGCCTAAAATACGCAGATTACTCCATAAGGATGGTTTTTATACTGTGCTTCCACAATCTGCTGGCAGTACAAAAAAATAAGCTGCAGACCTCTTAGGCTGAGTCATGGTGCTTTGGTGCAGGGACCATGCATATCATGGGAATATTTCAGCATTTCTGCTCTGGTTTTCAGAGTATGACACCAAAACACCCACCTGATGATATCCTTTCAAGAGCAAAGGCAGCAACTTGCAGAATTCCGCTTCTTTGGGAAGTGAGAAATTGCTGAGCTGCCACCAAGTCCTGCAGTGTCCCTGTCACCTGCAGAGTCTCCACATACTCGCCACGGTAGCGGGCATTGTGACTAAGGTTCTATGTCAGCTGGGTGTGGCAGCCAGGCGCCCCCTAGGGGATGGGGAGCCTGTCAGCCCCGGGCCTGTCACTGCCTGCTGTCCCTGCTGTCTCCAGCCAGGCCTCTGAAAATTGGTCAAACCATGCCCAGACTTGGGGCCAATTTGCCCCAAAGTCTTGAAAAGACAAGTCGGGAAGAAAGATATGGGACAGAGGGAGAAAGCGAAGGGAGCAGGAGAAAGGGAAGGAAGAATAAAAAGTAGTGTTGGGCTGCAGGACTGAGATGGAGGAATTGCAGGAAAAGAAGGAGGTAGTAGGAGAGTGATAGAAAAGGAAAGACGAGACATGCAGCCAGACGAGGGTTTAGTGAGAGAGGATGGGACAGAGAACAGGATGAGAAGGAAATAAGGCAAGGCAAGGACAGGCAAGGACAGGCAAAGCAAGGCTAGGCTGCAGGACAGTTTTTTGCTTTATATTTTCTAGCACATTCGTCCTCGGACTACGAGGAAAGCCATAAGACCGTATGGATTAGGCCCAAGCAAATACACCGGCTACTTGAGGCACTTAGACTAAGCCTAAAATACGCAGATTACTCCATAAGGATTGTTTTTATACTGTGCTTCCACAATCTGCTGGCAGTACAAAAACATAAGCTGCAGACCTCTTAGGCTGAGTCATGGTGCTTTGTTGCAGGGACCATGCATATCATGGGAATATTTCACCATTTCTGCTCTGGTTTTCAGAGTATGACACCAAAACACCCACCTGATGATATCCTTTCAAGAGCAGAGGCAGCAACTTGCAGAATTCCGCTTCTTTGGGGAAGTGAGAAATTGCTGAACTGACACCAAGTCCTGCAGTGTCCCTGTCACCTGCAGAGTCTCCACATACTCGCCACGGTAGCGGGCATTGTGACTAAGGTTCTATGTCAGCTGGGTGTGGCAGCCAGGCGCCCCCTAGGGGATGGGGAGCCTGTCAGCCCCGGGCCTGTCACTGCCTGCTGTCCCTGCTGTCTCCAGCCAGGCCTCTGAAAATTGGTCAAACCATGCCCAGACTTGGGGCCAATTTGGCCCAAAGTCTTGAAAAGACAAGTCGGGAAGAAAGATAAGGGACAGAGGGAGAAAGCGAAGGGAGCAGGAGAAAGGGAAGGAAGAATAAAAAGTAGTGTTGGTCTGCAGGAGTGAGATGGAGGAATTGCCGTTAAAGAGGCAGCAGCAGGAGAGTGAGAGAAAAGGAAAGAAGAGACATGCAGCCAGACGAGGGGTTAGTGAGAGAGTATGGGACAGAGAACAGGATGAGAAGGAAATAAGGCAAGGCAAGGACAGACAAGGACAGGCAAAGCAAGGCTAGGCTGCAGGACATTTTTTAGCTTTATAGTTTATAGCACATTCGTCTTCAGACTAGGAGTAAGGCCATAAGACTGTATGGATTAGGCCCAAGCAAATACACCGGCTACTGGAGACACTTAGACTAAGCCTAAAATACGCAGATTACTCCATAAGGATGGTTTTTATACTGTGCTTCCACAATCTGCTGGCAGTACAAAAAAATAAGCTGCAGATCTCTTAGGCTGAGTCATGGTGCTTTGTTGCAGGGACCATGCATATCATGGGAATATTTCACCATTTCTGCTCTGGTTTTCAGAGTATGACACCAAAACACCCTAATGATGATATCCTTTCAAGAGCAGAGGCAGCAACTTGCAGAATTCCGCTTCTTTGGGGAAGTGAGAAATTGCTGAACTGACACCAAGTCCTGCAGTGTCCCTGTCACCTGCAGAGTCACCACATACTCGCCACGGTAGCGGGCATTGTGACAGAGGCTCTATGTCAGCTGGGTGTGGCAGCCAGGCGCCCCCTAGGGAATGGGGAGCCTGCCAGCCCTGGGCCTGTCACTGCCTGCTGTCCCTGCTGTCACCAGCCAGGCCTCTGAAAATTGGTCAAACCATGCCCAGACTTGGGGCCAATTTGGCCCAAAATCTTGAAAAGACAAGTCGGGAGGAAAGATATGGGACAGAGGGAGAAAGCGAAGGGAGCAGGAGAAAGGGAAGGAAGAATAAAAAGTAGTGTTGGGCTGCAGGAGTGAGATGGAGGAATTGCAGGAAAAGAGGCAGGAAGCAGGAGAGTGAGAGAAAAGGAAAGAAGAGACATGCAGCCAGACGAGGGGCTAGTGAGAGAGGATGGGACAGAGAACAGGATGAGAAGGAAATAAGGCAAGGCAAGGACAGGCAAGGACAGGCAAAGCAAGGCTAGTCTGCAGGACAGTTTTTTGCTTTATATTTTCTAGCACATTCGTCCTCGGACTACGAGGAAAGCCATAAGACCGTATGGATTAGGCCCAAGCAAATACACCGGCTACTTGAGACACATAGACTAAGCCTAAAATACGCAGATTACTCCATAAGGATTGTTTTTATACTGTGCTTCCACAATCTGCTGGCAGTACAAAAAAATAAGCTGCAGACCTCTTAGGCTGAGTCATGGTGCTTTGTTGCAGGGACCATGCATATCATGGGAATATTTCACCATTTCTGCTCTGGTTTTCAGAGTATGACACCAAAACACACACCTGATGATATCCTTTCAAGAGCAAAGGCAGCAACTTGGAGAATTCCACTTCTTTGGTGAACTGAGAAATTGCTGAGCTGCCACCAAGTCCTGCAGTGTCCCTGTCACCTGCAGAGTCTCCACATACTCGCCACGGTAGCGGGCATTGTGACTAAGGTTCTATGTCAGCTGGGTGTGGCAGCCAGGCGCCCCCTAGGGGATGGGGAGCCTGTCAGCCCCGGGCCTGTCACTGCCTGCTGTCCCTGCTGTCTCCAGCCAGGCCTCTGAAAATTGGTCAAACCATGCCCAGACTTGGGGCCAATTTGGCCCAAAGTCTTGAAAAGACAAGTCGGGAAGAAAGATAAGGGACAGAGGGAGAAAGCGAAGGGAGCAGGAGAAAGGGAAGGAAGAATAAAAAGTAGTGTTGGTCTGCAGGAGTGAGATGGAGGAATTGCCGTTAAAGAGGCAGCAGCAGGAGAGTGAGAGAAAAGGAAAGAAGAGACATGCAGCCAGACGAGGGGTTAGTGAGAGAGTATGGGACAGAGAACAGGATGAGAAGGAAATAAGGCAAGGCAAGGACAGACAAGGACAGGCAAAGCAAGGCTAGGCTGCAGGACATTTTTTAGCTTTATAGTTTATAGCACATTCGTCTTCAGACTAGGAGTAAGGCCATAAGACTGTATGGATTAGGCCCAAGCAAATACACCGGCTACTGGAGACACTTAGACTAAGCCTAAAATACGCAGATTACTCCATAAGGATGGTTTTTATACTGTGCTTCCACAATCTGCTGGCAGTACAAAAAAATAAGCTGCAGACCTCTTAGGCTGAGTCATGGTGCTTTGTTGCAGGGCCCATGCATATCATGGGAATATTTCAGCATTTCTGCTCTGGTTTTCAGAGTATGACACCAAAACACCCACCTGATGATATCCTTTCAAGAGCAAAGGCAGCAACTTGCAGAATTCCGCTTCTTTGGGAAGTGAGAAATTGCTGAGCTGCCACCAAGTCCTGCAGTGTCCCTGTCACCTGCAGAGTCTCCACATACTCGCCACGGTAGCGGGCATTGTGACTAAGGTTCTATGTCAGCTGGGTGTGGCAGCCAGGCGCCCCCTAGGGGATGGGGAGCCTGTCAGCCCCGGGCCTGTCACTGCCTGCTGTCCCTGCTGTCTCCAGCCAGGCCTCTGAAAATTGGTCAAACCATGCCCAGACTTGGGGCCAATTTGCCCCAAAGTCTTGAAAAGACAAGTCGGGAAGAAAGATATGGGACAGAGGGAGAAAGCGAAGGGAGCAGGAGAAAGGGAAGGAAGAATAAAAAGTAGTGTTGGGCTGCAGGACTGAGATGGAGGAATTGCAGGAAAAGAAGGAGGTAGTAGGAGAGTGATAGAAAAGGAAAGACGAGACATGCAGCCAGACGAGGGTTTAGTGAGAGAGGATGGGACAGAGAACAGGATGAGAAGGAAATAAGGCAAGGCAAGGACAGGCAAGGACAGGCAAAGCAAGGCTAGGCTGCAGGACAGTTTTTTGCTTTATATTTTCTAGCACATTCGTCCTCGGACTACGAGGAAAGCCATAAGACCGTATGGATTAGGCCCAAGCAAATACACCGGCTACTTGAGGCACTTAGACTAAGCCTAAAATACGCAGATTACTCCATAAGGATTGTTTTTATACTGTGCTTCCACAATCTGCTGGCAGTACAAAAACATAAGCTGCAGACCTCTTAGGCTGAGTCATGGTGCTTTGTTGCAGGGACCATGCATATCATGGGAATATTTCACCATTTCTGCTCTGGTTTTCAGAGTATGACACCAAAACACCCACCTGATGATATCCTTTCAAGAGCAGAGGCAGCAACTTGCAGAATTCCGCTTCTTTGGGGAAGTGAGAAATTGCTGAACTGACACCAAGTCCTGCAGTGTCCCTGTCACCTGCAGAGTCACCACATACTCGCCACGGTAGTGGGATTGTGACAAAGGTTCTATGTCAGCTGGGTGTGGCAGCCAGGCGCCCCCTAGGGGATGGGGAGCCTGTCAGCCCCGGGCCTGTCACTGCCTGCTGTCCCTGCTGTCACCAGCCAGGCCTCTGAAAATTGGTCAAACCATGCCCAGACTTGGGGACAATTTGGCCCAAAATCTTGAAAAGACAAGTCGGGAGGAAAGATATGGGACAGAGGGAGAAAGCGAAGGGAGCAGGAGAAAGGGAAGGAAGAATAAAAAGTAGTGTTGGGCTGCAGGAGTGAGATGGAGGAATTGCAGGAAAAGAGGCAGGAAGCAGGAGAGTGAGAGAAAAGGAAAGAAGAGACATGCAGCCAGACGAGGGGCTAGTGAGAGAGGATGGGACAGAGAACAGGATGAGAAGGAAATAAGGCAAGGCAAGGACAGGCAAGGACAGGCAAAGCAAGGCTAGTCTGCAGGACAGTTTTTTGCTTTATATTTTCTAGCACATTCGTCCTCGGACTACGAGGAAAGCCATAAGACCGTATGGATTAGGCCCAAGCAAATACACCGGCTACTTGAGACACATAGACTAAGCCTAAAATACGCAGATTACTCCATAAGGATTGTTTTTATACTGTGCTTCCACAATCTGCTGGCAGTACAAAAAAATAAGCTGCAGACCTCTTAGGCTGAGTCATGGTGCTTTGTTGCAGGGACCATGCATATCATGGGAATATTTCACCATTTCTGCTCTGGTTTTCAGAGTATGACACCAAAACACACACCTGATGATATCCTTTCAAGAGCAAAGGCAGCAACTTGGAGAATTCCACTTCTTTGGTGAACTGAGAAATTGCTGAGCTGCCACCAAGTCCTGCAGTGTCCCTGTCACCTGCAGAGTCTCCACATACTCGCCACGGTAGCGGGCATTGTGACTAAGGTTCTATGTCAGCTGGGTGTGGCAGCCAGGCGCCCCCTAGGGGATGGGGAGCCTGTCAGCCCCGGGCCTGTCACTGCCTGCTGTCCCTGCTGTCTCCAGCCAGGCCTCTGAAAATTGGTCAAACCATGCCCAGACTTGGGGCCAATTTGGCCCAAAGTCTTGAAAAGACAAGTCGGGAAGAAAGATAAGGGACAGAGGGAGAAAGCGAAGGGAGCAGGAGAAAGGGAAGGAAGAATAAAAAGTAGTGTTGGTCTGCAGGAGTGAGATGGAGGAATTGCCGTTAAAGAGGCAGCAGCAGGAGAGTGAGAGAAAAGGAAAGAAGAGACATGCAGCCAGACGAGGGGTTAGTGAGAGAGTATGGGACAGAGAACAGGATGAGAAGGAAATAAGGCAAGGCAAGGACAGACAAGGACAGGCAAAGCAAGGCTAGGCTGCAGGACATTTTTTAGCTTTATAGTTTATAGCACATTCGTCTTCAGACTAGGAGTAAGGCCATAAGACTGTATGGATTAGGCCCAAGCAAATACACCGGCTACTGGAGACACTTAGACTAAGCCTAAAATACGCAGATTACTCCATAAGGATGGTTTTTATACTGTGCTTCCACAATCTGCTGGCAGTACAAAAAAATAAGCTGCAGACCTCTTAGGCTGAGTCATGGTGCTTTGTTGCAGGGCCCATGCATATCATGGGAATATTTCAGCATTTCTGCTCTGGTTTTCAGAGTATGACACCAAAACACCCACCTGATGATATCCTTTCAAGAGCAAAGGCAGCAACTTGCAGAATTCCGCTTCTTTGGGAAGTGAGAAATTGCTGAGCTGCCACCAAGTCCTGCAGTGTCCCTGTCACCTGCAGAGTCTCCACATACTCGCCACGGTAGCGGGCATTGTGACTAAGGTTCTATGTCAGCTGGGTGTGGCAGCCAGGCGCCCCCTAGGGGATGGGGAGCCTGACAGCCCCGGGCCTGTCACTGCCTGCTGTCCCTGCTGTCTCCAGCCAGGCCTCTGAAAATTGGTCAAACCATGCCCAGACTTGGGGCCAATTTGGCCCAAAGTCTTGAAAAGACAAGTCGGGAAGAAAGATAAGGGACAGAGGGAGAAAGCGAAGGGAGCAGGAGAAAGGGAAGGAAGAATAAAAAGTAGTGTTGGTCTGCAGGAGTGAGATGGAGGAATTGCCGTTAAAGAGGCAGCAGCAGGAGAGTGAGAGAAAAGGAAAGAAGAGACATGCAGCCAGACGAGGGGTTAGTGAGAGAGTACGGGACAGAGAACAGGATGAGAAGGAAATAAGGCAAGGCAAGGACAGACAAGGACAGGCAAAGCAAGGCTAGGCTGCAGGACATTTTTTAGCTTTATAGTTTATAGCACATTCGTCTTCAGACTAGGAGTAAGGCCATAAGACTGTATGGATTAGGCCCAAGCAAATACACCGGCTACTGGAGACACTTAGACTAAGCCTAAAATACGCAGATTACTCCATAAGGATGGTTTTTATACTGTGCTTCCACAATCTGCTGGCAGTACAAAAAAATAAGCTGCAGACCTCTTAGGCTGAGTCATGGTGCTTTGTTGCAGGGCCCATGCATATCATGGGAATATTTCAGCATTTCTGCTCTGGTTTTCAGAGTATGACACCAAAACACCCACCTGATGATATCCTTTTAAGAGCAAAGGCAGCAACTTGCAGAATTCCGCTTCTTTGGGAAGTGAGAAATTGCTGAGCTGCCACCAAGTCCTGCAGTGTCCCTGTGTACCTGCAGAGTCTCCACATACTCGCCACGGTAGCGGGCATTGTGACTAAGGTTCTATGTCGGCTGGGTGTGGCAGCCAGGCGCCCCCTAGGGGATGGGGAGCCTGTCAGCCCCGGGCCTGTCACTGCCTGCTGTCCCTGCTGTCACCAGCCAGGCCTCTGAAAATTGGTCAAACCATGCCCAGACTTGGGGCCAATTTGGCCCAAAGTCTTGAAAAGACAAGTCGGGAAGAAAGATATGGGACAGAGGGAGAAAGCGAAGGGAGCAGGAGAAAGGGAAGGAAGAATAAAAAGTAGTGTTGGGCTGCAGGACTGAGATGGAGGAATTGCAGGAAAAGAAGGAGGTAGTAGGAGAGTGATAGAAAAGGAAAGACGAGACATGCAGCCAGACGAGGGTTTAGTGAGAGAGGATGGGACAGAGAACAGGATGAGAAGGAAATAAGGCAAGGCAAGGACAGGCAAGGACAGGCAAAGCAAGGCTAGGCTGCAGGACAGTTTTTTGCTTTATATTTTCTAGCACATTCGTCCTCGGACTACGAGGAAAGCCATAAGACCGTATGGATTAGGCCCAAGCAAATACACCGGCTACTTGAGGCACTTAGACTAAGCCTAAAATACGCAGATTAGTCCATAAGGATTGTTTTTATACTGTGCTTCCACAATCTGCTGGCAGTACAAAAAAATAAGCTGCAGATCTCTTAGGCTGAGTCATGGTGCTTTGTTGCAGGGACCATGCATATCATGGGAATATTTCACCATTTCTGCTCTGGTTTTCAGAGTATGACACCAAAACACCCACCTGATGATATCCTTTCAAGAGCAGAGGCAGCAACTTGCAGAATTCCGCTTCTTTGGGGAAGTGAGAAATTGCTGAACTGGCACCAAGTCCTGCAGTGTCCCTGTCACCTGCAGAGTCACCACATACTCGCCACGGTAGCGGGCATTGTGACAAAGGTTCTATGTCAGCTGGGTGTGGCAGCCAGGCGCCCCCTAGGGGATGGGGAGCCTGTCAGCCCCGGGCCTGTCACTGCCTGCTGTCCCTGCTGTCACCAGCCAGGCCTCTGAAAATTGGTCAAACCATGCCCAGACTTGGGGCCAATTTGGCCCA
The DNA here is from genome assembly GCF_036013475.1 of Columba livia. Taxonomy (NCBI): domain Eukaryota; kingdom Metazoa; phylum Chordata; class Aves; order Columbiformes; family Columbidae; genus Columba; species Columba livia. The sequence goes on along the minus strand of NW_027043009.1, from coordinate 222,122 downwards.
AAATCTTGAAAAGACAAGTCGGGAGGAAAGATATGGGACAGAGGGAGAAAGCGAAGGGAGCAGGAGAAAGGGAAGGAAGAATAAAAAGTAGTGTTGGGCTGCAGGAGTGAGATGGAGGAATTGCAGGAAAAGAGGCAGGAAGCAGGAGAGTGAGAGAAAAGGAAAGAAGAGACATGCAGCCATACAAGGGGCTAGTGAGAGAGGATGGGACAGAGAACAGGATGAGAAGGAAATAAGGCAAGGCAAGGACAGGCAAGGACAGGCAAAGCAAGGCTAGTCTACAGGACAGTTTTTTGCTTTATATTTTCTAGCACATTCGTCCTCGGACTACGAGGAAAGCCATAAGACCGTATGGATTAGGCCCAAGCAAATACACCGGCTACTTGAGACACTTAGACTAAGCCTAAAATACGCAGATTACTCCATAAGGATTGTTTTTACACTGTGCTTCCACAATCTGCTGGCAGTACAAAAACATAAGCTGCAGACCTCTTAGGCTGAGTCATGGTGCTTTGTTGCAGGGACCATGCATATCATGGGAATATTTCACCATTTCTGCTCTGGTTTTCAGAGTATGACACCAAAACACACACCTGATGATATCCTTTCAAGAGCAAAGGCAGCAACTTGGAGAATTCCACTTCTTTGGGGAACTGAGAAATTGCGGAGCTGCCACCAAGTCCTGCAGTGTCCCTGTCACCTGCAGAGTCTCCACATACTCGCCACGGTAGCGGGCATTGTGACAAAGGTTCTATGTCAGCTGGGTGTGGCAGCCAGGCGCCCCCTAGGGGATGGGGAGCCTGTCAGCCCCGGGACTTTCACTGCCTGCTGTCCCTGCTCTCACCAGCCAGGCCTCTGAAAATTGGTCAAACCATGCCCAGACTTGGGGCCTGTTTAGCCCAAAGTCTTGAAAAGACAAGTCAGGAAGAAAGATATGGGACAGAGGGAAAAACGAAGGGAGCAGGAGAAAGGGAAGGAAGAATAAAAAGTAGTGTTGGTCTGCAGGAGTGAGATGGAGGAATTGCCGTTAAAGAGGCAGCAGCAGGAGAGTGAGAGAAAAGGAAAGAAGAGACATGCAGCCAGACGAGGGGTTAGTGAGAGAGTATGGGACAGAGAACAGGATGAGAAGGAAATAAGGCAAGGCAAGGACAGACAAGGACAGGCAAAGCAAGGCTAGGCTGCAGGACATTTTTTAGCTTTATAGTTTATAGCACATTCGTCTTCAGACTAGGAGTAAGGCCATAAGACTGTATGGATTAGGCCCAAGCAAATACACCGGCTACTAGAGACACTTAGACTAAGCCTAAAATATGCAGATTACTCCATAAGGATGGTTTTTATACTGTGCTTCCACAATCTGCTGGCAGTACAAAAAAATAAGCTGCAGATCTCTTAGGCTGAGTCATGGTGCTTTGTTGCAGGGCCCATGCATATCATGGGAATATTTCAGCATTTCTGCTCTGGTTTTCAGAGTATGACACCAAAACACCCACCTGATGATATCCTTTCAAGAGCAAAGGCAGCAACTTGCAGAATTCCGCTTCTTTGGGAAGTGAGAAATTGCTGAGCTGACACCAAGTCCTGCAGTGTCCCTGTCACCTGCAGAGTCTCCACATACTCGCCACGGTAGCGGGCATTGTGACTAAGGTTCTATGTCAGCTGGGTGTGGCAGCCAGGCGCCCCCTAGGGGATGGGGAGCCTGTCAGCCCCGGGCCTGTCACTGCCTGCTGTCCCTGCTGTCACCAGCCAGGCCTCTGAAAATTGGTCAAACCATGCCCAGACTTGGGGCCAATTTGGCCCAAAGTCTTGAAAAGACAAGTCGGGAAGAAAGATATGGGACAGAGGGAGAAAGCGAAGGGAGCAGGAGAAAGGGAAGGAAGAATAAAAAGTAGTGTTGGGCTGCAGGACTGAGATGGAGGAATTGCAGGAAAAGAAGGAGGTAGTAGGAGAGTGATAGAAAAGGAAAGACGAGACATGCAGCCAGACGAGGGTTTAGTGAGAGAGGATGGGACAGAGAACAGGATGAGAAGGAAATAAGGCAAGGCAAGGACAGGCAAGGACAGGCAAAGCAAGGCTAGGCTGCAGGACATTTTTTTGCTTTATATTTTCTAGCACATTCGTCCTCGGACTACGAGGAAAGCCATAAAACCGTATGGATTAGGCCCAAGCAAATACACCGGCTACTTGAGGCACTTAGACTAAGCCTAAAATACGCAGATTAGTCCATAAGGATTGTTTTTATACTGTGCTTCCACAATCTGCTGGCAGTACAAAAAAATAAGCTGCAGATCTCTTAGGCTGAGTCATGGTGCTTTGTTGCAGGGACCATGCATATCATGGGAATATTTCACCATTTCTGCTCTGGTTTTCAGAGTATGACACCAAAACACCCACCTGATGATATCCTTTCAAGAGCAAAGGCAGCAACTTGCAGAATTCCGCTTCTTTGGGAAGTGAGAAATTGCTGAGCTGCCACCAAGTCCTGCAGTGTCCCTGTCACCTGCAGAGTCTCCACATACTCGCCACGGTAGCGGGCATTGTGACTAAGGTTCTATGTCAGCTGGGTGTGGCAGCCAGGCGCCCCCTAGGGGATGGGGAGCCTGTCAGCCCCGGGCCTGTCACTGCCTGCTGTCCCTGCTGTCACCAGCCAGGCCTCTGAAAATTGGTCAAACCATGCCCAGACTTGGGGCCAATTTGGCCCAAAGTCTTGAAAAGACAAGTCGGGAAGAAAGATATGGGACAGAGGGAGAAAGCGAAGGGAGCAGGAGAAAGGGAAGGAAGAATAAAAAGTAGTGTTGGGCTGCAGGACTGAGATGGAGGAATTGCAGGAAAAGAAGGAGGTAGTAGGAGAGTGATAGAAAAGGAAAGACGAGACATGCAGCCAGACGAGGGTTTAGTGAGAGAGGATGGGACAGAGAACAGGATGAGAAGGAAATAAGGCAAGGCAAGGACAGGCAAGGACAGGCAAAGCAAGGCTAGGCTGCAGGACATTTTTTTGCTTTATAGTTTATAGCACATTCGTCTTCAGACTAGGAGTAAGGCCATAAGACCGTATGGATTAGGCCCAAGCAAATACACCGGCTACTTGAGACACTTAGACTAAGCCTAAAATAGGCAGATTACTCCATAAGGATTGTTTTTATACTGTGCTTCCACAATCTGCTGGCAGTACAAAAAAATAAGCTGCAGATCTCTTAGGCTGAGTCATGGTGCTTTGTTGCAGGGACCATGCATATCATGGGAATATTTCACCATTTCTGCTCTGGTTTTCAGAGTATGACACCAAAACACCCACCTGATGATATCCTTTCAAGAGCAAAGGCAGCAACTTGCAGAATTCCGCTTCTTTGGGAAGTGAGAAATTGCTGAGCTGCCACCAAGTCCTGCAGTGTCCCTGTCACCTGCAGAGTCTCCACATACTCGCCACGGTAGCGGGCATTGTGACAAAGGTTCTATGTCAGCTGGGTGTGGCAGCCAGGCGCCCCCTAGGGGATGGGGAGCCTGTCAGCCCCGGGCCTGTCACTGCCTGCTGTCCCTGCTGTCACCAGCCAGGCCTCTGAAAATTGGTCAAACCATGCCCAGACTTGGGGCCAATTTGGCCCAAAATCTTGAAAAGACAAGTCGGGAGGAAAGATATGGGACAGAGGGAGAAAGCGAAGGGAGCAGGAGAAAGGGAAGGAAGAATAAAAAGTAGTGTTGGGCTGCAGGAGTGAGATGGAGGAATTGCAGGAAAAGAGGCAGGAAGCAGGAGAGTGAGAGAAAAGGAAAGAAGAGACATGCAGCCAGACGAGGGGCTAGTGAGAGAGGATGGGACAGAGAACAGGATGAGAAGGAAATAAGGCAAGGCAAGGACAGGCAAGGACAGGCAAAGCAAGGCTAGTCTGCAGGACAGTTTTTTGCTTTATATTTTCTAGCACATTCGTCCTCGGACTACGAGGAAAGCCATAAGACCGTATGGATTAGGCCCAAGCAAATACACCGGCTAATTGAGACACATAGACTAAGCCTAAAATACGCAGATTACTCCATAAGGATTGTTTTTATACTGTGCTTCCACAATCTGCTGGCAGTACAAAAAAATAAGCTGCAGACCTCTTAGGCTGAGTCATGGTGCTTTGTTGCAGGGACCATGAATATCATGGGAATATTTCACCATTTCTGCTCTGGTTTTCAGAGTATGACACCAAAACACCCACCTGATGATATCCTTTCAAGAGCAAAGGCAGCAACTTGGAGAATTCCACTTCTTTGGGGAACTGAGAAATTGCGGAGCTGCCACCAAGTCCTGCAGTGTCCCTGTCACCTGCAGAGTCTCCACATACTCGCCACGGTAGCGGGCATTGTGACAAAGGTTCTATGTCAGCTGGGTGTGGCAGCCAGGCGCCCCCTAGGGGATGGGGAGCCTGTCAGCCCCGGGACTGTCACTGCCTGCTGTCCCTGCTGTCACCAGCCAGGCCTCTGAAAATTGGTCAAACCATGCCCAGACTTGGGGCCTGTTTGGCCCAAAGTCTTGAAAAGACAAGTCAGGAAGAAAGATATGGGACAGAGGGAAAAAGCGAAGGGAGCAGGAGAAAGGGAAGGAAGAATAAAAAGTAGTGTTGGTCTGCAGGAGTGAGATGGAGGAATTGCCGTTAAAGAGGCAGCAGCAGGAGAGTGAGAGAAAAGGAAAGAAGAGACATGCAGCCAGACGAGGGGTTAGTGAGAGAGTATGGGACAGAGAACAGGATGAGAAGGAAATAAGGCAAGGCAAGGACAGACAAGGACAGGCAAAGCAAGGCTAGGCTGCAGGACATTTTTTAGCTTTATAGTTTATAGCACATTCGTCTTCAGACTAGGAGTAAGGCCATAAGACTGTATGGATTAGGCCCAAGCAAATACACCGGCTACTAGAGACACTTAGACTAAGCCTAAAATATGCAGATTACTCCATAAGGATGGTTTTTATACTGTGCTTCCACAATCTGCTGGCAGTACAAAAAAATAAGCTGCAGATCTCTTAGGCTGAGTCATGGTGCTTTGTTGCAGGGCCCATGCATATCATGGGAATATTTCAGCATTTCTGCTCTGGTTTTCAGAGTATGACACCAAAATACCCACCTGATGATATCCTTTCAAGAGCAAAGGCAGCAACTTGCAGAATTCCGCTTCTTTGGGAAGTGAGAAATTGCTGAGCTGCCACCAAGTCCTGCAGTGTCCCTGTCACCTGCAGAGTCTCCACATACTCGCCACGGTAGCGGGCATTGTGACTAAGGTTCTATGTCAGCTGGGTGTGGCAGCCAGGCGCCCCCTAGGGGATGGGGAGCCTGTCAGCCCCGGGCCTGTCACTGCCTGCTGTCCCTGCTGTCACCAGCCAGGCCTCTGAAAATTGGTCAAACCATGCCCAGACTTGGGGCCAATTTGGCCCAAAGTCTTGAAAAGACAAGTCGGGAAGAAAGATATGGGACAGAGGGAGAAAGCGAAGGGAGCAGGAGAAAGGGAAGGAAGAATAAAAAGTAGTGTTGGGCTGCAGGACTGAGATGGAGGAATTGCAGGAAAAGAAGGAGGTAGTAGGAGAGTGATAGAAAAGGAAAGACGAGACATGCAGCCAGACGAGGGGTTAGTGAGAGAGGATGGGACAGAGAACAGGATGAGAAGGAAATAAGGCAAGGCAAGGACAGGCAAGGACAGGCAAAGCAAGGCTAGGCTGCAGGACAGTTTTTTGCTTTATATTTTCTAGCACATTCGTCCTCGGACTATGAGGAAAGCCATAAGACCGTATGGATTAGGCCCAAGTAAATACACCGGCTACTTGAGGCACTTAGACTAAGCCTAAAATACGCAGATTAGTCCATAAGGATTGTTTTTATACTGTGCTTCCACAATCTGCTGGCAGTACAAAAAAATAAGCTGCAGATCTCTTAGGCTGAGTCATAGTGCTTTGTTGCAGGGACCATGCATATCATGGGAATATTTCACCATTTCTGCTCTGGTTTTCAGAGTATGACACCAAAACACCCACCTGATGATATCCTTTCAAGAGCAAAGGCAGCAACTTGCAGAATTCCGCTTCTTTGGGAAGTGAGAAATTGCTGAGCTGCCACCAAGTCCTGCAGTGTCCCTGTCACCTGCAGAGTCTCCACATACTCGCCACGGTAGCGGGCATTGTGACTAAGGTTCTATGTCAGCTGGGTGTGGCAGCCAGGCGCCCCCTAGGGGATGGGGAGCCTGTCAGCCCCGGGCCTGTCACTGCCTGCTGTCCCTGCTGTCACCAGCCAGGCCTCTGAAAATTGGTCAAACCATGCCCAGACTTGGGGCCAATTTGGCCCAAAGTCTTGAAAAGACAAGTCGGGAAGAAAGATATGGGACAGAGGGAGAAAGCGAAGGGAGCAGGAGAAAGGGAAGGAAGAATAAAAAGTAGTGTAGGGCTGCAGGACTGAGATGGAGGAATTGCAGGAAAAGAAGGAGGTAGTAGGAGAGTGATAGAAAAGGAAAGACGAGACATGCAGCCAGACGAGGGTTTAGTGAGAGAGGATGGGACAGAGAACAGGATGAGAAGGAAATAAGGCAAGGCAAGGACAGGCAAGGACAGGCAAAGCAAGGCTAGTCTGCAGGACAGTTTTTTGCTTTATATTTTCTAGCACATTCGTCCTCGGACTACGAGGAAAGCCATAAGACCGTATGGATTAGGCCCAAGCAAATACACCGGCTAATTGAGACACATAGACTAAGCCTAAAATACGCAGATTACTCCATAAGGATTGTTTTTATACTGTGCTTCCACAATCTGCTGGCAGTACAAAAAAATAAGCTGCAGACCTCTTAGGCTGAGTCATGGTGCTTTGTTGCAGGGACCATGAATATCATGGGAATATTTCACCATTTCTGCTCTGGTTTTCAGAGTATGACACCAAAACACCCACCTGATGATATCCTTTCAAGAGCAAAGGCAGCAACTTGGAGAATTCCACTTCTTTGGGGAACTGAGAAATTGCGGAGCTGCCACCAAGTCCTGCAGTGTCCCTGTCACCTGCAGAGTCACCACATACTCGCCACGGTAGCGGGCATTGTGACAAAGGTTCTATGTCAGCTGGGTGTGGCAGCCAGGCGCCCCCTAGGGGATGGGGAGCCTGTCAGCCCCGGGACTGTCACTGCCTGCTGTCCCTGCTGTCACCAGCCAGGCCTCTGAAAATTGGTCAAACCATGCCCAGACTTGGGGCCTGTTTGGCCCAAAGTCTTGAAAAGACAAGTCAGGAAGAAAGATATGGGACAGAGGGAAAAAGCGAAGGGAGCAGGAGAAAGGGAAGGAAGAATAAAAAGTAGTGTTGGTCTGCAGGAGTGAGATGGAGGAATTGCCGTTAAAGAGGCAGCAGCAGGAGAGTGAGAGAAAAGGAAAGAAGAGACATGCAGCCAGACGAGGGGTTAGTGAGAGAGTATGGGACAGAGAACAGGATGAGAAGGAAATAAGGCAAGGCAAGGACAGACAAGGACAGGCAAAGCAAGGCTAGGCTGCAGGACATTTTTTAGCTTTATAGTTTATAGCACATTCGTCTTCAGACTAGGAGTAAGGCCATAAGACTGTATGGATTAGGCCCAAGCAAATACACCGGCTACTAGAGACACTTAGACTAAGCCTAAAATATGCAGATTACTCCATAAGGATTGTTTTTATACTGTGCTTCCACAATCTGCTGGCAGTACAAAAAAATAAGCTGCAGATCTCTTAGGCTGAGTCATGGTGCTTTGTTGCAGGGCCCATGCATATCATGGGAATATTTCAGCATTTCTGCTCTGGTTTTCAGAGTATGACACCAAAATACCCACCTGATGATATCCTTTCAAGAGCAAAGGCAGCAACTTGCAGAATTCCGCTTCTTTGGGAAGTGAGAAATTGCTGAGCTGCCACCAAGTCCTGCAGTGTCCCTGTCACCTGCAGAGTCTCCACATACTCGCCACGGTAGCGGGCATTGTGACTAAGGTTCTATGTCAGCTGGGTGTGGCAGCCAGGCGCCCCCTAGGGGATGGGGAGCCTGTCAGCCCCGGGCCTGTCACTGCCTGCTGTCCCTGCTGTCACCAGCCAGGCCTCTGAAAATTGGTCAAACCATGCCCAGACTTGGGGCCAATTTGGCCCAAAGTCTTGAAAAGACAAGTCGGGAAGAAAGATATGGGACAGAGGGAGAAAGCGAAGGGAGCAGGAGAAAGGGAAGGAAGAATAAAAAGTAGTGTTGGGCTGCAGGACTGAGATGGAGGAATTGCAGGAAAAGAAGGAGGTAGTAGGAGAGTGATAGAAAAGGAAAGACGAGACATGCAGCCAGACGAGGGGTTAGTGAGAGAGGATGGGACAGAGAACAGGATGAGAAGGAAATAAGGCAAGGCAAGGACAGGCAAGGACAGGCAAAGCAAGGCTAGGCTGCAGGACAGTTTTTTGCTTTATATTTTCTAGCACATTCGTCCTCGGACTATGAGGAAAGCCATAAGACCGTATGGATTAGGCCCAAGTAAATACACCGGCTACTTGAGGCACTTAGACTAAGCCTAAAATACGCAGATTAGTCCATAAGGATTGTTTTTATACTGTGCTTCCACAATCTGCTGGCAGTACAAAAAAATAAGCTGCAGATCTCTTAGGCTGAGTCATAGTGCTTTGTTGCAGGGACCATGCATATCATGGGAATATTTCACCATTTCTGCTCTGGTTTTCAGAGTATGACACCAAAACACCCACCTGATGATATCCTTTCAAGAGCAAAGGCAGCAACTTGCAGAATTCCGCTTCTTTGGGAAGTGAGAAATTGCTGAGCTGCCACCAAGTCCTGCAGTGTCCCTGTCACCTGCAGAGTCTCCACATACTCGCCACGGTAGCGGGCATTGTGACTAAGGTTCTATGTCAGCTGGGTGTGGCAGCCAGGCGCCCCCTAGGGGATGGGGAGCCTGTCAGCCCCGGGCCTGTCACTGCCTGCTGTCCCTGCTGTCACCAGCCAGGCCTCTGAAAATTGGTCAAACCATGCCCAGACTTGGGGCCAATTTGGCCCAAAGTCTTGAAAAGACAAGTCGGGAAGAAAGATATGGGACAGAGGGAGAAAGCGAAGGGAGCAGGAGAAAGGGAAGGAAGAATAAAAAGTAGTGTAGGGCTGCAGGACTGAGATGGAGGAATTGCAGGAAAAGAAGGAGGTAGTAGGAGAGTGATAGAAAAGGAAAGACGAGACATGCAGCCAGACGAGGGTTTAGTGAGAGAGGATGGGACAGAGAACAGGATGAGAAGGAAATAAGGCAAGGCAAGGACAGGCAAGGACAGGCAAAGCAAGGCTAGGCTGCAGGACAGTTTTTTGCTTTATATTTTCTAGCACATTCGTCCTCGGACTACGAGGAAAGCCATAAGACCGTATGGATTAGGCCCAAGCAAATACACCGGCTACTTGAGGCACTTAGACTAAGCCTAAAATACGCAGATTAGTCCATAAGGATTGTTTTTATACTGTGCTTCCACAATCTGCTGGCAGTACAAAAAAATAAGCTGCAGATCTCTTAGGCTGAGTCATGGTGCTTTGTTGCAGGGACCATGCATATCATGGGAATATTTCAGCATTTCTGCTCTGGTTTTCAGAGTATGACACCAAAACACCCACCTGATGATATCCTTTCAAGAGCAAAGGCAGCAACTTGCAGAATTCCGCTTCTTTGGGAAGTGAGAAATTGCTGAGCTGCCACCAAGTCCTGCAGTGTCCCTGTCACCTGCAGAGTCTCCACATACTCGCCACGGTAGCGGGCATTGTGACTAAGGTTCTATGTCGGCTGGGTGTGGCAGCCAGGCGCCCCCTAGGGGATGGGGAGCCTGTCAGCCCCGGGCCTGTCACTGCCTGCTGTCCCTGCTGTCACCAGCCAGGCCTCTGAAAATTGGTCAAACCATGCCCAGACTTGGGGCCAATTTGGCCCAAAGTCTTGAAAAGACAAGTCGGGAAGAAAGATATGGGACAGAGGGAGAAAGCGAAGGGAGCAGGAGAAAGGGAAGGAAGAATAAAAAGTAGTGTTGGGCTGCAGGACTGAGATGGAGGAATTGCAGGAAAAGAAGGAGGTAGTAGGAGAGTGATAGAAAAGGAAAGACGAGACATGCAGCCAGACGAGGGGTTAGTGAGAGAGGATGGGACAGAGAACAGGATGAGAAGGAAATAAGGCAAGGCAAGGACAGGCAAGGACAGGCAAAGCAAGGCTAGGCTGCAGGACAGTTTTTTGCTTTATATTTTCTAGCACATTCGTCCTCGGACTATGAGGAAAGCCATAAGACCGTATGGATTAGGCCCAAGTAAATACACCGGCTACTTGAGGCACTTAGACTAAGCCTAAAATACGCAGATTAGTCCATAAGGATTGTTTTTATACTGTGCTTCCACAATCTGCTGGCAGTACAAAAAAATAAGCTGCAGATCTCTTAGGCTGAGTCATAGTGCTTTGTTGCAGGGACCATGCATATCATGGGAATATTTCACCATTTCTGCTCTGGTTTTCAGAGTATGACACCAAAACACCCACCTGATGATATCCTTTCAAGAGCAAAGGCAGCAACTTGCAGAATTCCGCTTCTTTGGGAAGTGAGAAATTGCTGAGCTGCCACCAAGTCCTGCAGTGTCCCTGTCACCTGCAGAGTCTCCACATACTCGCCACGGTAGCGGGCATTGTGACTAAGGTTCTATGTCAGCTGGGTGTGGCAGCCAGGCGCCCCCTAGGGGATGGGGAGCCTGTCAGCCCCGGGCCTGTCACTGCCTGCTGTCCCTGCTGTCACCAGCCAGGCCTCTGAAAATTGGTCAAACCATGCCCAGACTTGGGGCCAATTTGGCCCAAAGTCTTGAAAAGACAAGTCGGGAAGAAAGATATGGGACAGAGGGAGAAAGCGAAGGGAGCAGGAGAAAGGGAAGGAAGAATAAAAAGTAGTGTAGGGCTGCAGGACTGAGATGGAGGAATTGCAGGAAAAGAAGGAGGTAGTAGGAGAGTGATAGAAAAGGAAAGACGAGACATGCAGCCAGACGAGGGTTTAGTGAGAGAGGATGGGACAGAGAACAGGATGAGAAGGAAATAAGGCAAGGCAAGGACAGGCAAGGACAGGCAAAGCAAGGCTAGGCTGCAGGACAGTTTTTTGCTTTATATTTTCTAGCACATTCGTCCTCGGACTACGAGGAAAGCCATAAGACCGTATGGATTAGGCCCAAGCAAATACACCGGCTACTTGAGGCACTTAGACTAAGCCTAAAATACGCAGATTAGTCCATAAGGATTGTTTTTATACTGTGCTTCCACAATCTGCTGGCAGTACAAAAAAATAAGCTGCAGATCTCTTAGGCTGAGTCATGGTGCTTTGTTGCAGGGACCATGCATATCATGGGAATATTTCAGCATTTCTGCTCTGGTTTTCAGAGTATGACACCAAAACACCCACCTGATGATATCCTTTCAAGAGCAAAGGCAGCAACTTGCAGAATTCCGCTTCTTTGGGAAGTGAGAAATTGCTGAGCTGCCACCAAGTCCTGCAGTGTCCCTGTCACCTGCAGAGTCTCCACATACTCGCCACGGTAGCGGGCATTGTGACTAAGGTTCTATGTCGGCTGGGTGTGGCAGCCAGGCGCCCCCTAGGGGATGGGGAGCCTGTCAGCCCCGGGCCTGTCACTGCCTGCTGTCCCTGCTGTCACCAGCCAGGCCTCTGAAAATTGGTCAAACCATGCCCAGACTTGGGGCCAATTTGGCCCAAAGTCTTGAAAAGACAAGTCGGGAAGAAAGATATGGGACAGAGGGAGAAAGCGAAGGGAGCAGGAGAAAGGGAAGGAAGAATAAAAAGTAGTGTTGGGCTGCAGGACTGAGATGGAGGAATTGCAGGAAAAGAAGGAGGTAGTAGGAGAGTGATAGAAAAGGAAAGACGAGACATGCAGCCAGACGAGGGTGTAGTGAGAGAGGATGGGACAGAGAACAGGATGAGAAGGAAATAAGGCAAGGCAAGGACAGGCAAGGACAGGCAAAGCAAGGCTAGGCTGCAGGACAGTTTTTTGCTTTATATTTTCTAGCACATTCGTCCTCGGACTACTAGGAAAGCCATAAGACCGTATGGATTAGGCCCAAGCAAATACACCGGCTACTTGAGGCACTTAGACTAAGCCTAAAATACGCAGATTAGTCCATAAGGATTGTTTTTATACTGTGCTTCCACAATCTGCTGGCAGTACAAAAAAATAAGCTGCAGATCCCTTAGGCTGAGTAATGGTGCTTTGTTGCAGGGACCATGCATATCATGGGAATATTTCACCATTTCTGCTCTGGTTTTCAGAGTATGACACCAAAACACCCACCTGATGATATCCTTTCAAGAGCAGAGGCAGCAACTTGCAGAATTCCGCTTCTTTGGGGAAGTGAGAAATTGCTGAACTGCGACCAAGTCCTGCAGTGTCCCTGTCACGTGCAGAGTCTCCACATACTCGCCACGGTAGCGGGCATTGTGACTAAGGTTCTATGTCAGCTGGGTGTGGCAGCCAGGCGCCCCCTAGGGGATGGGGAGCCTGTCAGCCCCGGGCCTGTCACTGCCTGCTGTCCCTGCTGTCACCAGCCAGGCCTCTGAAAATTGGTCAAACCATGCCCAGACATGGGGCCAATTTGGCCCAAAATCTTGAAAAGACAAGTCGGGAGGAAAGATATGGGACAGAGGGAGAAAGCGAAGGGAGCAGGAGAAAGGGAAGGAAGAATAAAAAGTAGTGTTGGGCTGCAGGAGTGAGATGGAGGAATTGCAGGAAAAGAGGCAGGAAGCAGGAGAGTGAGAGAAAAGGAAAGAAGAGACATGCAGCCAGACGAGGGGCTAGTGAGAGAGGATGGGACAGAGAACAGGATGAGAAGGAAATAAGGCAAGGCAAGGACAGGCAAGGACAGGCAAAGCAAGGCTAGGCTGCAGGACATTTTTTTGCTTTATATTTTCTAGCACATTCGTCCTCGGACTACGAGGAAAGCCATAAGACCGTATGGATTAGGCCCAAGCAAATACACCGGCTACTTGAGACACTTAGATTAAGCCTAAAATACGCAGATTACTAAATAAGGATTGTTTTTATACTGTGCTTCCACAATCTGCTGGCAGTACAAAAAAATAAGCTGCAGACATCTTAGGCTGAGTCATGGTGCTTTGTTGCAGGGACCATGCATATCATGGGAATATTTCACCATTTCTGCTCTGGTTTTCAGAGTATGACACCAAAACACCCACCTGATGATATCCTTTCAAGAGCAAAGGCAGCAACTTGGAGAATTCCACTTCTTTGGGGAAGTGAGAAATTGCTGAGCTGCCACCAAGTCCTGCAGTGTCCCTGTCACGTGCAGAGTCTCCACATACTCGCCACGGTACCGGGCATTGTGACTAAGGTTCTATGTCAGCTGGGTGTGGCAGCCAGGCGCCCCCTAGGGGATGGGGAGCCTGTCAGCCCCGGGCCTGTCACTGCCTGCTGTCCCTGCTGTCACCAGCCAGGCCTCTGAAAATTGGTCAAACCATGACCAGACTTGGGGCCAATTTGGCCCAAAGTCTTGAAAAGACAAGTCGGGAAGAAAGATATGGGATAGAGGGAGAAAGCGAAGGGAGCAGGAGAAAGGGAAGGAAGAATAAAAAGTAGTGTTGAGCTGCAGGAGTGAGGTGGAGGAATTGCCATTAAAGAGGCAGCAGCAGGAGAGTGAGAGAAAAGGAAAGAAGAGACATGCAACCAGACGAGGGGTTAGTGAGAGAGGATGGGACAGAGAACAGGATGAGAAGGAAATAAGGCAAGGCAAGGACAGGCAAGGACAGGCAAGGCAAGGCTAGGCTGCAGGACATTTTTTTGCTTTATAGTTTCTAGCACATTCGTCTTCAGACTAGGAGTAAGGCCATAAGACCGTATGGATTAGGCCCAAGCAAAAACCCCAGCTACTTGAGACACTTAGACTAAGCCTAAAATACGCAGATCTCTACATAAGGATGGTTTTTATACTGTGCTTCCACAATCTGCTGTCATTACAAAAAAATAAGCTGCAGATCTCCTTAGGCTGAGTCATGGTGCTTTGGTGCAGGGACCATGCATATCATGGGAATATTTCAACATTTCTGCTCTGGTTTTCAGAGTATGACACCAAAACACCCACCTGATGATATCCTTTCAAGAGAAAAGGCAGCAATTTGCAGAAATCCGCTTCATTGGGGAAATGAGAAATTGCTGAGCTGACAGGAAGTCCTGCAGTGTCCCTGTCACCTGCAGAGTCACCACATACTCGCCACGGTAGCGGGCATTGTGACAGAGGCTCTATGTCAGCTGGGTGTGGCAGCCAGGCGCCCCCTAGGGAATGGGGAGCCTGCCAGCCCCGGGCCTGTCACTGCCTGCTGTCCCTGCTGTCACCAGCCAGGCCTCTGAAAATTGGTCAAACCATGACCAGACTTGGGGCCAATTTGGCCCAAAGTCTTGAAAAGACAAGTCGGGAAGAAAGATATGGGACAGAGGGAGAAAGCGAAGGGAGCAGGAGAAAGGGAAGGAAGAATAAAAAGTAGTGTTGGGCTGCAGGAGTGAGATGGAGGAATTGCAGGAAAAGAGGCACGAAGTAGGAGACTGATAGAAAAGGAATGACGAGACATGCAGCCAGACGAGGGGTTAGTGAGAGAGGATGGGACAGAGAACAGGATGAGAAGGAAATAAGGCAAGGCAAGGACAGGCAAGGACAGGCAAAGCAAAGCTAGGCTGCAGGACATTTTTTTGCTTTATATTTTCTAGCACATTCGTCCTCGGACTAAGAGGAAAGCCATAAGACCGTATGGATTAGGCCCAAGCAAATACACCGGCTACTTGAGACACTTAGACTAAGCCTAAAATACGCAGATTACTCCATAAGGATTGTTTTTATACTGTGCTTCCACAATCTGCTGGCATTACAAAAACATAAGCTGCAGATCTCTTAGGCTGAGTCATGGTGCTTTGTTGCAGGGACCATGCATATCATGGGAATATTTCACCATTTCTGCTCTGGTTTTCAGAGTATGACACCAAAACACCCACCTGATGATATCCTTTCAAGAGCAAAGGCAGCAATTTGCAGAATTCCGCTTCTTTGGGGAAATGAGAAATTGCTGAGCTGATACCAAGTCCTGCAGTGTCTCTGTCGCCTGCAGAGTCACCACATACTCGCCACGGTAGCGGGCATTGTGACAAAGGTTCTATGTCAGCTGGGTGTGGCAGCCAGGCGCCCCCTAGGGGATGGAGAGCCTGTCAGCCCCGGGCCTGTCACTGCCTGCTGTCCCTGCTGTCACCAGCCAGGCCTCTGAAAATTGGTCAAACCATGCCCAGACTTGGGGCCAATTTGGCCCAAAGTCTTGAAAAGACAAGTCGGGAAGAAAGATATGGGACAGAGGGAGAAAGCGAAGGGAGCAGGAGAAAGGGAAGGAAGAATAAAAAGTAGTGTTGGGCTGCAGGAGTGAGATGGAGGAATTGCCATTAAAGAGGCAGGAAGCAGGAGAGTGAGAGAAAAGGAAAGAAGAGACATGCAGCCAGACGAGGGGCTAGTGAGAGAGGATGGGACAGAGAAAGGATGAGAAGGAAATAAGGCATGGCAAGGACAGGCAAGGACAGGCAAAGCAAGGCTAGGCTGCAGGACATTTTTTGCTTTATATTTTCTAGCACATTCGTCCTCGGACTACGAGGAAAGCAATAAGACCGTATGGATTAGGCCCAAGCACAAACCTCAGCTACTTGAGACACTTAGACTAAGCCTAAAATACGCAGATCTCTCCATAAGGATGGTTTTTATAGTGTGCTTCCACAATCTGCTGGCAGTACAAAAAAATAAGCTGCAGATCTCTTAGGCTGAGTCATGGTGCTTTGTTGCAGAGACCATGCATATCATGGGAATATTTCACCATTTCTGCTCTGGCTTTCAGAATATGACACCAAAACACCCACCTGATGATATCCTTTCAAGAGCAAAGGCAGCAACTTGCAGAATTCCGCTTCTTTGGGGAAGTGAGAAATTGCAGAGCTGATACCAAGTCCTGCAGTGTCCCTGTCACCTGCAGAGTCACCACATACTCGCCACGGTAGCGGGCATTGTGACAAAGGTTCTATGTCAGCTGGGTGTGGCAGCCAGGCGCCCCCTAGGGGATGGGGAGCCTCTCAGCCCCGGGCCTGTCACTGCCTGCTGTCCCTGCTGTCACCAGCCAGGCCTCTGAAAATTGGTCAAACCATGCCGAGACTTGGGGACAGTTTGGCCCAAAGTCTTGAAAAGACAAGTCAGGAAGAAAGATATGGGACAGAGGGAGAAAGCGAAGGGAGCAGGAGAAAGGGAAGGAAGAATAAAAAGTAGTGTTGGGCTGCAGGAGTGAGATGGAGGAATTGCAGGAAAAGAAGGAGGTAGTAGGAGAGTGATAGAAAAGGAAAGACGAGACATGCAGCCAGACGAGGGGTTAGTGAGAGAGGATGGGACAGAGAACAGGATGAGAAGGAAATAAGGCAAGGCAAGGACAGGCAAGGACAGGCAAAGCAAGGCTAGTCTGCAGGACAGTTTTTTGCTTTATATTTTCTAGCACATTCGTCCTCGGACTACGAGGAAAGCCATAAGACCGTATGGATTAGGCCCAAGCAAATACACCGGCTACTTGAGACACTTAGACTAAGCCTAAAATACGCAGATTACTAAATAAGGATTGTTTTTATACTGTGCTTCCACAATCTGCTGGCAGTACAAAAAAATAAGCTGCAGATCTCTTAGGCTGAGTCATGGTGCTTTGTTGCAGGGACCATGCATATCATGGGAATATTTCACCATTTCTGCTCTGGCTTTCAGAATATGACACCAAAACACCCACCTGATGATATCCTTTCAAGAGCAAAGGCAGCAACTTGCAGAATTCCGCTTCTTTGGGGAAGTGAGAAATTGCAGAGCTGATACCAAGTCCTGCAGTGTCCCTGTCACCTGCAGAGTCACCACATACTCGCCACGGTAGCGGGCATTGTGACAAAGGTTCTATGTCAGCTGGGTGTGGCAGCCAGGCGCCCCCTAGGGGATGGGGAGCCTGTCAGCCCCGGGCCTGTCACTGCCTGCTGTCCATGCTGTCACCAGCCAGGCCTCTGAAAATTGGTCAAACCATGCCCAGACTTGGGGACAGTTTGGCCCAAAGTCTTGAAAAGTCAAGTCAGGAAGAACGATATGGGACAGAGGGAGAAAGCGAAGGGAGCAGGAGAAAGGGAAGGAAGAATAAAAAGTAGTGTTGAGCTGCAGGAGTGAGGTGGAGGAATTGCCATTAAAGAGGCAGCAGCAGGAGAGTGAGAGAAAAGGAAAGAAGAGACATGCAACCAGACGAGGGGTTAGTGAGAGAGGATGGGACAGAGAACAGGATGAGAAGGAAATAAGGCAAGGCAAGGACAGGCAAGGACAGGCAAGGCAAGGCTAGGCTGCAGGACATTTTTTTGCTTTATAGTTTCTAGCACATTCGTCTTCAGACTAGGAGTAAGGCCATAAGACCGTATGGATTAGGCCCAAGCAAAAACCCCAGCTACTTGAGACACTTAGACTAAGCCTAAAATACGCAGATCTCTACATAAGGATGGTTTTTATACTGTGCTTCCACAATCTGCTGTCATTACAAAAAAATAAGCTGCAGATCTCCTTAGGCTGAGTCATGGTGCTTTGGTGCAGGGACCATGCATATCATGGGAATATTTCAACATTTCTGCTCTGGTTTTCAGAGTATGACACCAAAACACCCACCTGATGATATCCTTTCAAGAGAAAAGGCAGCAATTTGCAGAAATCCGCTTCATTGGGGAAATGAGAAATTGCTGAGCTGACAGGAAGTCCTGCAGTGTCCCTGTCACCTGCAGAGTCACCACATACTCGCCACGGTAGCGGGCATTGTGACAGAGGCTCTATGTCAGCTGGGTGTGGCAGCCAGGCGCCCCCTAGGGAATGGGGAGCCTGCCAGCCCCGGGCCTGTCACTGCCTGCTGTCCCTGCTGTCACCAGCCAGGCCTCTGAAAATTGGTCAAACCATGACCAGACTTGGGGCCAATTTGGCCCAAAGTCTTGAAAAGACAAGTCGGGAAGAAAGATATGGGACAGAGGGAGAAAGCGAAGGGAGCAGGAGAAAGGGAAGGAAGAATAAAAAGTAGTGTTGGGCTGCAGGATTGAGATGGAGGAATTGCAGGAAAAGAGGCACGAAGTAGGAGACTGATAGAAAAGGAATGACGAGACATGCAGCCAGACGAGGGGTTAGTGAGAGAGGATGGGACAGAGAACAGGATGAGAAGGAAATAAGGCAAGGCAAGGACAGGCAAGGACAGGCAAAGCAAAGCTAGGCTGCAGGACATTTTTTTGCTTTATATTTTCTAGCACATTCGTCCTCGGACTAAGAGGAAAGCCATAAGACCGTATGGATTAGGCCCAAGCAAATACACCGGCTACTTGAGACACTTAGACTAAGCCTAAAATACGCAGATTACTCCATAAGGATTGTTTTTATACTGTGCTTCCACAATCTGCTGGCATTACAAAAACATAAGCTGCAGATCTCTTAGGCTGAGTCATGGTGCTTTGTTGCAGGGACCATGCATATCATGGGAATATTTCACCATTTCTGCTCTGGTTTTCAGAGTATGACACCAAAACACCCACCTGATGATATCCTTTCAAGAGCAAAGGCAGCAATTTGCAGAATTCCGCTTCTTTGGGGAAATGAGAAATTGCTGAGCTGATACCAAGTCCTGCAGTGTCTCTGTCGCCTGCAGAGTCACCACATACTCGCCACGGTAGCGGGCATTGTGACAAAGGTTCTATGTCAGCTGGGTGTGGCAGCCAGGCGCCCCCTAGGGGATGGGGAGCCTGTCAGCCCCGGGCCTGTCACTGCCTGCTGTCCCTGCTGTCACCAGCCAGGCCTCTGAAAATTGGTCAAACCATGCCCAGACTTGGGGCCAATTTGGCCCAAAGTCTTGAAAAGACAAGTCGGGAAGAAAGATATGGGACAGAGGGAGAAAGCGAAGGGAGCAGGAGAAAGGGAAGGAAGAATAAAAAGTAGTGTTGGGCTGCAGGAGTGAGATGGAGGAATTGCCATTAAAGAGGCAGGAAGCAGGAGAGTGAGAGAAAAGGAAAGAAGAGACATGCAGCCAGACGAGGGGCTAGTGAGAGAGGATGGGACAGAGAAAGGATGAGAAGGAAATAAGGCATGGCAAGGACAGGCAAGGACAGGCAAAGCAAGGCTAGGCTGCAGGACATTTTTTGCTTTATATTTTCTAGCACATTCGTCCTCGGACTACGAGGAAAGCAATAAGACCGTATGGATTAGGCCCAAGCACAAACCTCAGCTACTTGAGACACTTAGACTAAGCCTAAAATACGCAGATCTCTCCATAAGGATGGTTTTTATAGTGTGCTTCCACAATCTGCTGGCAGTACAAAAAAATAAGCTGCAGATCTCTTAGGCTGAGTCATGGTGCTTTGTTGCAGAGACCATGCATATCATGGGAATATTTCACCATTTCTGCTCTGGCTTTCAGAATATGACACCAAAACACCCACCTGATGATATCCTTTCAAGAGCAAAGGCAGCAACTTGCAGAATTCCGCTTCTTTGGGGAAGTGAGAAATTGCAGAGCTGATACCAAGTCCTGCAGTGTCCCTGTCACCTGCAGAGTCACCACATACTCGCCACGGTAGCGGGCATTGTGACAAAGGTTCTATGTCAGCTGGGTGTGGCAGCCAGGCGCCCCCTAGGGGATGGGGAGCCTGTCAGCCCCGGGCCTGTCACTGCCTGCTGTCCCTGCTGTCACCAGCCAGGCCTCTGAAAATTGGTCAAACCATGCCGAGACTTGGGGACAGTTTGGCCCAAAGTCTTGAAAAGACAAGTCAGGAAGAAAGATATGGGACAGAGGGAGAAAGCGAAGGGAGCAGGAGAAAGGGAAGGAAGAATAAAAAGTAGTGTTGGGCTGCAGGAGTGAGATGGAGGAATTGCAGGAAAAGAAGGAGGTAGTAGGAGAGTGATAGAAAAGGAAAGACGAGACATGCAGCCAGACGAGGGGTTAGTGAGAGAGGATGGGACAGAGAACAGGATGAGAAGGAAATAAGGCAAGGCAAGGACAGGCAAGGACAGGCAAAGCAAGGCTAGGCTGCAGGACAGTTTTTTGCTTTATATTTTCTAGCACATTCATCTTCAGACTAGGAGTAAGGCCATAAGACCGTATGGATTAGGCCCAAGCAAATACACCGGCTACTTGAGGCACTTAGACTAAGCCTAAAATACGCAGATTACTAAATGAGGATTGCTTTTATACTGTGCTTCCACAATCTGCTGGCAGTAAAAAAAAATAAGCTGCAGATCTCTTAGGCTGAGTCATGGTGCTTTGTTGCAGGGACCATGCATTTCATGGGAATATTTCACCATTTCTGCTCTGGTTTTCAGAGTATGACACCAAAACACCCACCTGATGATATCCTTTCAAGAGCAAAGGCAGCAACTTGGAGAATTCCACTTCTTTGGGGAAGTGAGAAATTGCTGAGCTGCCACCAAGTCCTGCAGTGTCCCTGTCACGTGCAGAGTCTCCACATACTCGCCACGGTAGCGGGCATTGTGACTAAGGTTCTATGTCAGCTGGGTGTGGCAGCCAGGCGCCCCCTAGGGGATGGGGAGCCAGTCAGCCCCGGGCCTGTCACTGCCTGCTGTCCCTGCTGTCACCAGCCAGGCCTCTGAAAATTGGTCAAACCATGACCAGACTTGGGGCCAATTTGGCCCAAAGTCTTGAAAAGACAAGTCAGGAAGAACGATATGGGACAGAGGGAGAAAGCGAAGGGAGCAGGAGAAAGGGAAGGAAGAATAAAAAGTAGTGTTGAGCTGCAGGAGTGAGGTGAAGGAATTGCCATTAAAGAGGCAGCAGCAGGAGAGTGAGAGAAAAGGAAAGAAGAGACATGCAACCAGACGAGGGGTTAGTGAGAGAGGATGGGACAGAGAACAGGATGAGAAGGAAATAAGGCAAGGCAAGGACAGGCAAGGACAGGCAAAGCAAGGCTAGGCTGCAGGACATTTTTTTGCTTTATAGTTTCTAGCACATTCGTCTTCAGACTAGGAGTAAGGCCATAAGACCGTATGGATTAGGCCCAAGCAAAAACCCCAGCTACTTGAGACACTTAGACTAAGCCTAAAATACGCAGATCTGTACATAAGGATGGTTTTTATACTGTGCTTCCACAATCTGCTGTCATTACAAAAAAATAAGCTGCAGATCTCCTTAGGCTGAGTCATGGTGCTTTGGTGCAGGGACCATGCATATCATGGGAATATTTCAACATTTCTGCTCTGGTTTTCAGAGTATGACACCAAAACACCCACCTGATGATATCCTTTCAAGAGAAAAGGCAGCAATTTGCAGAAATCCGCTTCATTGGGGAAATGAGAAATTGCTGAGCTGACAGGAAGTCCTGCAGTGTCCCTGTCACCTGCAGAGTCACCACATACTCGCCACGGTAGCGGGCATTGTGACAGAGGCTCTATGTCAGCTGGGTGTGGCAGCCAGGCGCCCCCTAGGGAATGGGGAGCCTGCCAGCCCTGGGCCTGTCACTGCCTGCTGTCCCTGCTGTCACCAGCCAGGCCTCTGAAAATTGGTCAAACCATGACCAGACTTGGGGCCAATTTGGCCCAAAGTCTTGAAAAGACAAGTCGGGAAGAAAGATATGGGACAGAGGGAGAAAGCGAAGGGAGCAGGAGAAAGGGAAGGAAGAATAAAAAGTAGTGTTGGGCTGCAGGATTGTGATGGAGGAATTGCAGGAAAAGAGGCACGAAGTAGGAGACTGATAGAAAAGGAATGACGAGACATGCAGCCAGACGAGGGGTTAGTGAGAGAGGATGGGACAGAGAACAGGATGAGAAGGAAATAAGGCAAGGCAAGGACAGGCAAGGACAGGCAAAGCAAAGCTAGGCTGCAGGACATTTTTTTGCTTTATATTTTCTAGCACATTCGTCCTCGGACTACGAGGAAAGCCATAAGACCGTATGGATTAGGCCCAAGCAAATACACCGGCTTCTTCAGACACTTAGACTAAGCCTAAAATACGCAGATTACTCCATAAGGATTGTTTTCATACTGTGCTTCCACAATCTGCTGGCAGTACAAAAAAATAAGCTGCAGATCTCTTAGGCTGAGTCATGGTGCTTTGTTGCAGGGACCATGCATATCATGGGAATATTTCACCATTTCTGCTCTGGTTTTCAGAGTATGACACCAAAACACCCACCTGACGAAATCCTTTCAAGAGCAGAGGCAGCAACTTGCAGAATTCCGCTTCTTTGGGGAAGTGAGAAATTGCTGAACTGACACCAAGTCCTGCAGTGTCCCTGTCACGTGCAGAGTCTCCACATACTCGCCACGGTAGCGGGCATTGTGACAAAGGTTCTATGTCAGCTGGGTGTGGCAGCCAGGCGCCCCCTAGGGGATGGGGAGCCTGTCAGCCCCGGGCCTGTCACTGCCTGCTGTCCATGCTGTCACCAGCCAGGCCTCTGAAAATTGGTCAAACCATGCCGAGACTTGGGGACAGTTTGGCCCAAAGTCTTGAAAAGACAAGTCAGGAAGAAAGATATGGGACAGAGGGAGAAAGCGAAGGGAGCAGGAGAAAGGGAAGGAAGAATAAAAAGTAGTGTTGAGCTGCAGGAGTGAGGTGGAGGAATTGCCATTAAAGAGGCAGCAGCAGGAGAGTGAGAGAAAAGGAAAGAAGAGACATGCAACCAGACGAGGGGTTAGTGAGAGAGGATGGGACAGAGAACAGGATGAGAGGGAAATAAGGCAGGCAAGGACAGGCAAGGACAGGCAAAGCAAGGCTAGGCTGCAGGACATTTTTTTGCTTTATAGTTTATAGCACATTCGTCTTCAGACTAGGAGTAAGGCCATAAGACTGTATGGATTAGGCCCAAGCAAAAACCCCAGCTACTTGAGACACGTAGACTAAGCCTAAAATACGCAGATTACTCCATAAGGATGGTTTTTATACTGTGCTTCCACAATCTGCTGGCAGTACAAAAAAATAAGCTGCAGATCTCCTTAGGCTGAGTCATGGTGCTTTGGTGCAGGGACCATGCATATCATGGGAATATTTCAACATTTCTGCTCTGGTTTTCAGAGTATGACACCAAAACACCCACCTGATGATATCCTTTCAAGAGCAAAGGCAGCAACTTGGAGAATTCCGCTTCTTTGGGGAACTGAGAAATTGCGGAGCTGCCACCAAGTCCTGCAGTGTCCCTGTCACGTGCAGAGTCTCCACATACTCGCCACGGTAGCGGGCATTGTGACTAAGGTTCTATGCCAGCTGGGTGTGGCAGCCAGGCGCCCCCTAGGGGATGGGGAGCCTGTGAGCCCCGGGCCTGTCACTGCCTGCTGTCCATGCTGTCACCAGCCAGGCCTCTGAAAATTGGTCAAACCATGCCCAGACTTGGGGACAGTTTGGCCCAAAGTCTTGAAAAGTCAAATCAGGAAGAACGATATGGGACAGAGGGAGAAAGCGAAGGGAGCAGGAGAAAGGGAAGGAAGAATAAAAAGTAGTGTTGAGCTGCAGGAGTGAGGTGGAGGAATTGCCATTAAAGAGGCAGCAGCAGGAGAGTGAGAGAAAAGGAAAGAAGAGACATGCAACCAGACGAGGGGTTAGTGAGAGAGGATGGGACAGAGAACAGGATGAGAAGGAAATAAGGCAAGGCAAGGACAGGCAAGGACAGGCAAAGCAAGGCTAGGCTGCAGGACATTTTTTTGCTTTATAGTTTATAGCACATTCGTCTTCAGACTAGGAGTAAGGCCATAAGACCGTATGGATTAGGCCCAAGCAAAAACCCCAGCTTAGACACTTAGACTAAGCCTAAAATACGCAGATTACTCCATAAGGATGGTTTTTATACTGTGCTTCCACAATCTGCTGGCAGTACAAAAAAATAAGCTGCAGATCTCCTTAGGCTGAGTCATGGTTCTTTGTTGCAGGGACCATGCATATCATGGGAATATTTCACCATTTCTGCTCTGGTTTTCAGAGTATGACACCAAAACACCCACCTGATGATATCCTTTCAAGAGCAAAGGCAGCAATTTGCAGAATTCCGCTTCTTTGGAGAAATGAGAAATTGCTGAGCTGATACCAAGTCCTGCAGTGTCCCTGTCACCTGCAGAGTCACCACATACTCGCCACGGTAGCGGGCATTGTGACAAAGGTTCTATGTCAGCTGGGTGTGGCAGCCAGGCGCCCCCTAGGGGATGGGGAGCCTGTCAGCCCCGGGCCTGTCACTGCCTGCTGTCCCTGCTGTCACCAGCCAGGCCTCTGAAAATTGGTCAAACCATGCCCAGACTTGGGGCCAATTTGGCCCAAAGTCTTGAAAAGACAAGTCGGGAAGAAAGATATGGGACAGAGGGAGAAAGCGAAGGGAGCAGGAGAAAGGGAAGGAAGAATAAAAAGTAGTGTTGGGGTGCAGGAGTGAGATGGAGGAATTGCCATTAAAGAGGCAGGAAGCAGGAGAGTGAGAGAAAAGGAAAGAAGAGACATGCAGCCAGACGAGGGGTTAGTGAGAGAGGATGGGACAGAGAAAGGATGAGAAGGAAATAAGGCATGGCAAGGACAGGCAAGGACAGGCAAAGCAAGGCTAGGCTGCAGGACATTTTTTGCTTTATATTTTCTAGCACATTCGTCCTCGGACTACGAGGAAAGCAATAAGACCGTATGGATTAGGCCCAAGCACAAACCTCAGCTACTTGAGACACTTAGACTAAGCCTAAAATACGCAGATCTCTCCATAAGGATGGTTTTTATAGTGTGCTTCCACAATCTGCTGGCAGTACAAAAAAATAAGCTGCAGATCTCTTAGGCTGAGTCATGGTGCTTTGTTGCAGGGAACATGCATATCATGGGAATATTTCACCATTTCTGCTCTGGCTTTCAGAATATGACACCAAAACACCCACCTGATGATATCCTTTCAAGAGCAAAGGCAGCAACTTGCAGAATTCCGCTTCTTTGGGTAAATGAGAAATTGCTGAGTTGCCACCAAGTCCTGCAGTGTCCCTGTCACCTGCAGAGTCACCACATACTCGCCACGGTAGCGGGCATTGTGACAAAGGTTCTATGTCAGCTGGGTGTGGCAGCCAGGCGCCCCCTAGGGGATGGGGAGCCTGTCAGCCCCGGGCCTGTCACTGCCTGCTGTCCCTGCTGTCACCAGCCAGGCCTCTGAAAATTGGACAAACCATGCCGAGACTTGGGGACAGTTTGGCCCAAAGTCTTGAAAAGACAAGTCAGGAAGAAAGATATGGGACAGAGGGAGAAAGTGAAGGGAGCAGGAGAAAGGGAAGGAAGAATAAAAAGTAGTGTTGAGCTGCAGGAGTGAGGTGGAGGAATTGCCATTAAAGAGGCAGCAGCAGGAGAGTGAGAGAAAAGGAAAGAAGAGACATGCAACCAGACGAGGGGTTAGTGAGAGAGGATGGGACAGAGAACAGGATGAGAAGGAAATAAGGCAAGGCAAGGACAGGCAAGGACAGGCAAAGCAAGGCTAGGCTGCAGGACAGTTTTTTGCTTTATATTTTCTAGCACATTCATCTTCAGACTAGGAGTAAGGCCATAAGACCGTATGGATTAGGCCCAAGCAAATACACCGGCTACTTGAGACACTTAGACTAAGCCTAAAATACGCAGATTACTCCATAAGGATTGCTTTTATACTGTGCTTCCACAATCTGCTGGCAGTACAAAAAAATAAGCTGCAGATCTCTTAGGCTGAGTCATGGTGCTTTGTTGCAGGGACCATGCATATCATGGGAATATTTCACCATTTCTGCTCTGGTTTTCAGAGTATGACACCAAAACACTCACCTGATGAAATCCTTTCAAGAGCAGAGGCAGCAACTTGCAGAATTCCGCTTCTTTGGGGAAGTGAGAAATTGCTGAACTGACACCAAGTCCTGCAGTGTCCCTGTCACGTGCAGAGTCTCCACATACTCGCCACGGTAGCGGGCATTGTGACAAAGGTTCTATGTCAGCTGGGTGTGGCAGCCAGGCGCCCCCTAGGGGATGGGGAGCCTGTCAGCCCCGGGCCTGTCACTGCCTGCTGTCCATGCTGTCACCAGCCAGGCCTCTGAAAATTGGTCAAACCATGCCGAGACTTGGGGACAGTTTGGCCCAAAGTCTTGAAAAGACAAGTCAGGAAGAACGATATGGGACAGAGGGAGAAAGCGAAGGGAGCAGGAGAAAGGGAAGGAAGAATAAAAAGTAGTGTTGAGCTGCAGGAGTGAGGTGGAGGAATTGCCATTAAAGAGGCAGCAGCAGGAGAGTGAGAGAAAAGGAAAGAAGAGACATGCAACCAGACGAGGGGTTAGTGAGAGAGGATGGGACAGAGAACAGGATGAGAGGGAAATAAGGCAGGCAAGGACAGGCAAGGACAGGCAAAGCAAGGCTAGGCTGCAGGACATTTTTTTGCTTTATAGTTTATAGCACATTCGTCTTCAGACTAGGAGTAAGGCCATAAGACCGTATGGATTAGGCCCAAGCAAAAACCCCAGCTACTTGAGACACGTAGACTAAGCCCAAAATACGCAGATTACTCCATAAGGATGGTTTTTATACTGTGCTTCCACAATCTGCTGGCAGTACAAAAAAATAAGCTGCAGATCTCCTTAGGCTGAGTCATGGTGCTTTGGTGCAGGGACCATGCATATCATGGGAATATTTCAACATTTCTGCTCTGGTTTTCAGAGTATGACACCAAAACACCCACCTGATGATATCCTTTCAAGAGCAAAGGCAGCAACTTGGAGAATTCCACTTCTTTGGGGAACTGAGAAATTGCGGAGCTGCCACCAAGTCCTGCAGTGTCCCTGTCACGTGCAGAGTCTCCACATACTCGCCACGGTAGCGGGCATTGTGACTAAGGTTCTATGCCAGCTGGGTGTGGCAGCCAGGCGCCCCCTAGGGGATGGGGAGCCTGTCAGCCCCGGGCCTGTCACTGCCTGCTGTCCATGCTGTCACCAGCCAGGCCTCTGAAAATTGGTCAAACCATGCCCAGACTTGGGGACAGTTTGGCCCAAAGTCTTGAAAAGTCAAGTCAGGAAGAACGATATGGGACAGAGGGAGAAAGCGAAGGGAGCAGGAGAAAGGGAAGGAAGAATAAAAAGTAGTGTTGAGCTGCAGGAGTGAGGTGGAGGAATTGCCATTAAAGAGGCAACAGCAGGAGAGTGAGAGAAAAGGAAAGAAGAGACATGCAACCAGACGAGGGGTTAGTGAGAGAGGATGGGACAGAGAACAGGATGAGAGGGAAATAAGGCAAGGCAAGGACAGGCAAGGACAGGCAATGCAAGGCTAGGCTGCAGGACATTTTTTTGCTTTATAGTTTATAGCACATTCGTCTTCAGACTAGGAGTAAGGCCATAAGACCATATGGATTAGGCCCAAGCAAAAACCCCAGCTACTTGAGACACTTAGACTAAGCCTAAAATACGCAGATTACTCCATAAGGATGGTTTTCATACTGTGCTTCCACAATCTGCTGGCAGTACAAAAAAATAAGCTGCAGATCTCTTAGGCTGAGTCATGGTGCTTTGTTGCAGGGACCATGCATATCATGGGAATATTTCAACATTTCTGCTCTGGTTTTCAGAGTATGACACCAAAACACCCACCTGATGATATCCTTTCAAGAGAAAAGGCAGCAATTTGCAGAAATCCGCTTCTTTGGGGAAATGAGAAATTGCTGAGCTGACAGCAAGTCCTGCAGTGTCCCTGTCACCTGCAGAGTCACCACATACTCACCACGGTAGCGGGCATTGTGACAGAGGCTCTATGTCAGCTGGGTGTGGCAGCCAGGCGCCCCCTAGGGAATGGGGAGCCTGCCAGCCCCGGGCCTGTCACTGCCTGCTGTCCCTGCTGTCACCAGCCAGGCCTCTGAAAATTGTTCAAACCATGACCAGACTTGGGGCCAATTTGGCCCAAAGTCTTGAAAAGACAAGTCGGGAAGAAAGATATGGGACAGAGGGAGAAAGCGAAGGGAGCAGGAGAAAGGGAAGGAAGAATAAAAATTAGTGTTGGGCTGCAGGATTGAGATGGAGGAATTGCAGGAAAAGAGGCAGGAAGTAGGAGACTGATAGAAAAGGAATGACGAGACATGCAGCCAGACGAGGGGTTAGTGAGAGAGGATGGGACAGAGAACAGGATGAGAAGGAAATAAGGCAAGGCAAGGACAGGCAAGGAAAGGCAAAGCAAGTCTAGGCTGCAGGACAGTTTTTTGCTTTATATTTTCTAGCACATTCGTCCTCGGACTACGAGGAAAGCCATAAGACCGTATGGATTAGGCCCAAGCAAATACACCGGCTACTTGAGACACTTAGACTAAGCCTAAAATACGCAGATCTCTACATAAGGATGGTTTTTATACTGTGCTTCCACAATCTGCTGGCATTACAAAAACATAAGCTGCAGATCTCTTAGGCTGAGTCATGGTGCTTTGTTGCAGGGACCATGCATATCATGGGAATATTTCACCATTTCTGCTCTGGTTTTCAGAGTATGACACCAAAACCCCCACCTGATGATATCCTTTCAAGAGCAAAGGCAGCAATTTGCAGAATTCCGCTTCTTTGGGGAAATGAGAAATTGCTGAGTTGCCACCAAGTCCTGCAGTGTCCCTGTCACCTGCAGAGTCACCACATACTCGCCACGGTAGCGGGCATTGTGACAAAGGTTCTATGTCAGCTGGGTGTGGCAGCCAGGCGCCCCCTAGGGGATGGGGAGCCTGTCAGCCCCGGGCCTGTCACTGCCTGCTGTCCCTGCTGTCACCAGCCAGGCCTCTGAAAATTGGTCAAACCATGCCCAGACTTGGGGCCAATTTGGCCCAAAGTCTTGAAAAGACAAGTCGGGAAGAACGATATGGGACAGAGGGAGAAAGCGAAGGGAGCAGGAGAAAGGGAAGGAAGAATAAAAAGTAGTGTTGGGCTGCAGGAGTGAGATGGAGGAATTGCCATTAAAGAGGCAGGAAGCAGGAGAGTGAGAGAAAAGGAAAGAAGAGACATGCAGCCAGACGAGGGGCAAAGTGAGAGAGGATGGGACAGAGAAAGGATGAGAAGGAAATAAGGCATGGCAAGGACAGGCAAGGACAGGCAAAGCAAGGCTAGGCTGCAGGACATTTTTTGCTTTATATTTTCTAGCACATTCGTCCTCGGACTACGAGGAAAGCAATAAGACCGTATGGATTAGGCCCAAGCACAAACCTCAGCTACTTGAGACACTTAGACTAAGCCTAAAATACGCAGATCTCTCCATAAGGATGGTTTTTATAGTGTGCTTCCACAATCTGCTGGCAGTACAAAAAAATAAGCTGCAGATCTCTTAGGCTGAGTCATGGTGCTTTGTTGCAGGGACCATGCATATCATGGGAATATTTCACCATTTCTGCTCTGGTTTTCAGAGTATGACACCAAAACACTCACCTGATGAAATCCTTTCAAGAGCAGAGGCAGCAACTTGCAGAATTCCGCTTCTTTGGGGAAGTGAGAAATTGCTGAACTGACACCAAGTCCTGCAGTGTCCCTGTCACGTGCAGAGTCTCCACATACTCGCCACGGTAGCGGGCATTGTGACAAAGGTTCTATGTCAGCTGGGTGTGGCAGCCAGGCGCCCCCTAGGGGATGGGGAGCCTGTCAGCCCCGGGCCTGTCACTGCCTGCTGTCCATGCTGTCACCAGCCAGGCCTCTGAAAATTGGTCAAACCATGCCGAGACTTGGGGACAGTTTGGCCCAAAGTCTTGAAAAGACAAGTCAGGAAGAACGATATGGGACAGAGGGAGAAAGCGAAGGGAGCAGGAGAAAGGGAAGGAAGAATAAAAAGTAGTGTTGAGCTGCAGGAGTGAGGTGGAGGAATTGCCATTAAAGAGGCAGCAGCAGGAGAGTGAGAGAAAAGGAAAGAAGAGACATGCAACCAGACGAGGGGTTAGTGAGAGAGGATGGGACAGAGAACAGGATGAGAGGGAAATAAGGCAGGCAAGGACAGGCAAGGACAGGCAAAGCAAGGCTAGGCTGCAGGACATTTTTTTGCTTTATAGTTTATAGCACATTCGTCTTCAGACTAGGAGTAAGGCCATAAGACCGTATGGATTAGGCCCAAGCAAAAACCCCAGCTACTTGAGACACGTAGACTAAGCCCAAAATACGCAGATTACTCCATAAGGATGGTTTTTATACTGTGCTTCCACAATCTGCTGGCAGTACAAAAAAATAAGCTGCAGATCTCCTTAGGCTGAGTCATGGTGCTTTGGTGCAGGGACCATGCATATCATGGGAATATTTCAACATTTCTGCTCTGGTTTTCAGAGTATGACACCAAAACACCCACCTGATGATATCCTTTCAAGAGCAAAGGCAGCAACTTGGAGAATTCCACTTCTTTGGGGAACTGAGAAATTGCGGAGCTGCCACCAAGTCCTGCAGTGTCCCTGTCACGTGCAGAGTCTCCACATACTCGCCACGGTAGCGGGCATTGTGACTAAGGTTCTATGCCAGCTGGGTGTGGCAGCCAGGCGCCCCCTAGGGGATGGGGAGCCTGTCAGCCCCGGGCCTGTCACTGCCTGCTGTCCATGCTGTCACCAGCCAGGCCTCTGAAAATTGGTCAAACCATGCCCAGACTTGGGGACAGTTTGGCCCAAAGTCTTGAAAAGTCAAGTCAGGAAGAACGATATGGGACAGAGGGAGAAAGCGAAGGGAGCAGGAGAAAGGGAAGGAAGAATAAAAAGTAGTGTTGAGCTGCAGGAGTGAGGTGGAGGAATTGCCATTAAAGAGGCAACAGCAGGAGAGTGAGAGAAAAGGAAAGAAGAGACATGCAACCAGACGAGGGGTTAGTGAGAGAGGATGGGACAGAGAACAGGATGAGAAGGAAATAAGGCAAGGCAAGGACAGGCAAGGACAGGCAAAGCAAGGCTAGGCTGCAGGACATTTTTTTGCTTTATAGTTTCTAGCACATTCGTCTTCAGACTAGGAGTAAGGCCATAAGACCGTATGGATTAGGCCCAAGCAAAAACCCCAGCTTAGACACTTAGACTAAGCCTAAAATACGCAGATTAGTCCATAAGGATTGTTTTTATACTGTGCTTCCACAATCTGCTGGCAGTACAAAAAAATAAGCTGCAGATCTCCTTAGGCTGAGTCATGGTGCTTTGGTGCAGGGATCATGCATATCATGGGAATATTTCACCATTTCTGCTCTGGTTTTCAGAGTATGACACCAAAACACCCACCTGATGATATCCTTTCAAGAGCAAAGGCAGCAATTTGCAGAATTCCGCTTCTTTGGAGAAATGAGAAATTGCTGAGCTGATACCAAGTCCTGCAGTGTCCCTGTCACCTGCAGAGTCACCACATACTCGCCACGGTAGCGGGCATTGTGACAAAGGTTCTATGTCAGCTGGGTGTGGCAGCCAGGCGCCCCCTAGGGGATGGGGAGCCTGTCAGCCCCGGGCCTGTCACTGCCTGCTGTCCCTGCTGTCACCAGCCAGGCCTCTGAAAATTGGTCAAACCATGCCCAGACTTGGGGCCAATTTGGCCCAAAGTCTTGAAAAGACAAGTCGGGAAGAAAGATATGGGACAGAGGGAGAAAGCGAAGGGAGCAGGAGAAAGGGAAGGAAGAATAAAAAGTAGTGTTGGGCTGCAGGACTGAGATGGAGGAATTGCAGGAAAAGAAGGAGGTAGTAGGAGAGTGATAGAAAAGGAAAGACGAGACATGCAGCCAGACGAGGGTTTAGTGAGAGAGGATGGGACAGAGAACAGGATGAGAAGGAAATAAGGCAAGGCAAGGACAGGCAAGGACAGGCAAAGCAAGGCTAGGCTGCAGGACATTTTTTTGCTTTATAGTTTATAGCACATTCGTCTTCAGACTAGGAGTAAGGCCATAAGACCGTATGGATTAGGCCCAAGCAAATACACCGGCTACTTGAGACACTTAGACTAAGCCTAAAATAGGCAGATTACTCCATAAGGATTGTTTTTATACTGTGCTTCCACAATCTGCTGGCAGTACAAAAAAATAAGCTGCAGATCTCTTAGGCTGAGTCATGGTGCTTTGTTGCAGGGACCATGCATATCATGGGAATATTTCACCATTTCTGCTCTGGTTTTCAGAGTATGACACCAAAACACCCACCTGATGATATCCTTTCAAGAGCAAAGGCAGCAACTTGGAGAATTCCACTTCTTTGGGGAACTGAGAAATTGCGGAGCTGCCACCAAGTCCTGCAGTGTCCCTGTCACCTGCAGAGTCTCCACATACTCGCCACGGTAGCGGGCATTGTGACAAAGGTTCTATGTCAGCTGGGTGTGGCAGCCAGGCGCCCCCTAGGGGATGGGGAGCCTGTCAGCCCCGGGACTGTCACTGCCTGCTGTCCCTGCTGTCACCAGCCAGGCCTCTGAAAATTGGTCAAACCATGCCCAGACTTGGGGCCTGTTTGGCCCAAAGTCTTGAAAAGACAAGTCAGGAAGAAAGATATGGGACAGAGGGAAAAAGCGAAGGGAGCAGGAGAAAGGGAAGGAAGAATAAAAAGTAGTGTTGGGCTGCAGGAGTGAGATGGAGGAATTGCCGTTAAAGAGGCAGCAGCAGGAGAGTGAGAGAAAAGGAAAGAAGAGACATGCAGCCAGACGAGGGGTTAGTGAGAGAGTATGGGACAGAGAACAGGATGAGAAGGAAATAAGGCAAGGCAAGGACAGACAAGGACAGGCAAAGCAAGGCTAGGCTGCAGGACATTTTTTAGCTTTATAGTTTATAGCACATTCGTCTTCAGACTAGGAGTAAGGCCATAAGACTGTATGGATTAGGCCCAAGCAAATACACCGGCTACTAGAGACACTTAGACTAAGCCTAAAATATGCAGATTACTCCATAAGGATGGTTTTTATACTGTGCTTCAACAATCTGCTGGCAGTACAAAAAAATAAGCTGCAGATCTCTTAGGCTGAGTCATGGTGCTTTGTTGCAGGGCCCATGCATATCATGGGAATATTTCAGCATTTCTGCTCTGGTTTTCAGAGTATGACACCAAAACACCCATCTGATGATATCCTTTCAAGAGCAAAGGCAGCAACTTGCAGAATTCCGCTTCTTTGGGAAGTGAGAAATTGCTGAGCTGCCACCAAGTCCTGCAGTGTCCCTGTCACGTGCAGAGTCTCCACATACTCGCCACGGTAGCGGGCATTGTGACAAAGGTTCTATGTCAGCTGGGTGTGGCAGCCAGGCGCCCCCTAGGGGATGGGGAGCCTGTCAGCCCCGGGCCTGTCACTGCCTGCTGTCCCTGCTGTCACCAGCCAGGCCTCTGAAAATTGGTCAAACCATGCCCAGACTTGGGGCCAATTTGGCCCAAAGTCTTGAAAAGACAAGTCGGGAAGAAAGATATGGGACAGAGGGAGAAAGCGAAGGGAGCAGGAGAAAGGGAAGGAAGAATAAAAAGTAGTGTTGGGCTGCAGGACTGAGATGGAGGAATTGCAGGAAAAGAAGGAGGTAGTAGGAGAGTGATAGAAAAGGAAAGACGAGACATGCAGCCAGACGAGGGTTTAGTGAGAGAGGATGGGACAGAGAACAGGATGAGAAGGAAATAAGGCAAGGCAAGGACAGGCAAGGACAGGCAAAGCAAGGCTAGGCTGCAGGACATTTTTTTGATTTATAGTTTATAGCACATTCGTCTTCATACTAGGAGTAAGGCCATAAGACCGTATGGATTAGGCCCAAGCAAATACACCGGCTACTTGAGACACTTAGACTAAGCCTAAAATAGGCAGATTACTCCATAAGGATTGTTTTTATACTGTGCTTCCACAATCTGCTGGCAGTACAAAAAAATAAGCTGCAGATCTCTTAGGCTGAGTCATGGTGCTTTGTTGCAGGGACCATGCATATCATGGGAATATTTCACCATTTCTGCTCTGGTTTTCAGAGTATGACACCAAAACACCCACCTGATGATATCCTTTCAAGAGCAAAGGCAGCAACTTGCAGAATTCCGCTTCTTTGGGAAGTGAGAAATTGCTGAGCTGCCACCAAGTCCTGCAGTGTCCCTGTCACCTGCAGAGTCTCCACATACTCGCCACGGTAGCGGGCATTGTGACAAAGGTTCTATGTCAGCTGGGTGTGGCAGCCAGGCGCCCCCTAGGGGATGGGGAGCCTGTCAGCCCCGGGCCTGTCACTGCCTGCTGTCCATGCTGTCACCAGCCAGGCCTCTGAAAATTGGTCAAACCATGCCCAGACTTGGGGCCAATTTGGCCCAAAATCTTGAAAAGACAAGTCGGGAGGAAAGATATGGGACAGAGGGAGAAAGCGAAGGGAGCAGGAGAAAGGGAAGGAAGAATAAAAAGTAGTGTTGGGCTGCAGGAGTGAGATGGAGGAATTGCAGGAAAAGAGGCAGGAAGCAGGAGAGTGAGAGAAAAGGAAAGAAGAGACATGCAGCCAGACGAGGGGCTAGTGAGAGAGGATGGGACAGAGAACAGGATGAGAAGGAAATAAGGCAAGGCAAGGACAGGCAAGGACAGGCAAAGCAAGGCTAGTCTGCAGGACAGTTTTTTGCTTTATATTTTCTAGCACATTCGTCCTCGGACTACGAGGAAAGCCATAAGACCGTATGGATTAGGCCCAAGCAAATACACCGGCTACTTGAGACACATAGACTAAGCCTAAAATACGCAGATTACTCCATAAGGATTGTTTTTATACTGTGCTTCCACAATCTGCTGGCAGTACAAAAAAATAAGCTGCAGACCTCTTAGGCTGAGTCATGGTGCTTTGTTGCAGGGACCATGCATATCATGGGAATATTTCACCATTTCTGCTCTGGTTTTCAGAGTATGACACCAAAACACCCACCTGATGATATCCTTTCAAGAGCAAAGGCAGCAACTTGGAGAATTCCACTTCTTTGGGGAACTGAGAAATTGCGGAGCTGCCACCAAGTCCTGCAGTGTCCCTGTCACCTGCAGAGTCTCCACATACTCGCCACGGTAGCGGGCATTGTGACAAAGGTTCTATGTCAGCTGGGTGTGGCAGCCAGGCGCCCCCTAGGGGATGGGGAGCCTGTCAGCCCCGGGACTGTCACTGCCTGCTGTCCCTGCTGTCACCAGCCAGGCCTCTGAAAATTGGTCAAACCATGCCCAGACTTGGGGCCTGTTTGGCCCAAAGTCTTGAAAAGACAAGTCAGGAAGAAAGATATGGGACAGAGGGAAAAAGCGAAGGGAGCAGGAGAAAGGGAAGGAAGAATAAAAAGTAGTGTTGGTCTGCAGGAGTGAGATGGAGGAATTGCCGTTAAAGAGGCAGCAGCAGGAGAGTGAGAGAAAAGGAAAGAAGAGACATGCAGCCAGACGAGGGGTTAGTGAGAGAGTATGGGACAGAGAACAGGATGAGAAGGAAATAAGGCAAGGCAAGGACAGACAAGGACAGGCAAAGCAAGGCTAGGCTGCAGGACATTTTTTAGCTTTATAGTTTATAGCACATTCGTCTTCAGACTAGGAGTAAGGCCATAAGACTGTATGGATTAGGCCCAAGCAAATACACCGGCTACTAGAGACACTTAGACTAAGCCTAAAATATGCAGATTACTCCATAAGGATGGTTTTTATACTGTGCTTCAACAATCTGCTGGCAGTACAAAAAAATAAGCTGCAGATCTCTTAGGCTGAGTCATGGTGCTTTGTTGCAGGGCCCATGCATATCATGGGAATATTTCAGCATTTCTGCTCTGGTTTTCAGAGTATGACACCAAAACACCCATCTGATGATATCCTTTCAAGAGCAAAGGCAGCAACTTGCAGAATTCCGCTTCTTTGGGAAGTGAGAAATTGCTGAGCTGCCACCAAGTCCTGCAGTGTCCCTGTCACGTGCAGAGTCTCCACATACTCGCCACGGTAGCGGGCATTGTGACAAAGGTTCTATGTCAGCTGGGTGTGGCAGCCAGGCGCCCCCTAGGGGATGGGGAGCCTGTCAGCCCCGGGCCTGTCACTGCCTGCTGTCCCTGCTGTCACCAGCCAGGCCTCTGAAAATTGGTCAAACCATGCCCAGACTTGGGGCCAATTTGGCCCAAAGTCTTGAAAAGACAAGTCGGGAAGAAAGATATGGGACAGAGGGAGAAAGCGAAGGGAGCAGGAGAAAGGGAAGGAAGAATAAAAAGTAGTGTTGGGCTGCAGGACTGAGATGGAGGAATTGCAGGAAAAGAAGGAGGTAGTAGGAGAGTGATAGAAAAGGAAAGACGAGACATGCAGCCAGACGAGGGTTTAGTGAGAGAGGATGGGACAGAGAACAGGATGAGAAGGAAATAAGGCAAGGCAAGGACAGGCAAGGACAGGCAAAACAAGGCTAGGCTGCAGGACAGTTTTTTGCTTTATATTTTCTAGCACGTTCGTCCTCGGACTATGAGGAAAGCCATAAGACCGTATGGATTAGGCCCAAGCAAATACACCGGCTACTTGAGGCACTTAGACTAAGCCTAAAATACGCAGATTAGTCCATAAGGATTGTTTTTATACTGTGCTTCCACAATCTGCTGGCAGTACAAAAAAATAAGCTGCAGATCTCTTAGGCTGAGTCATAGTGCTTTGTTGCAGGGACCATGCATATCATGGGAATATTTCACCATTTCTGCTCTGGTTTTCAGAGTATGACACCAAAACACCCACCTGATGATATCCTTTCAAGAGCAAAGGCAGCAACTTGCAGAATTCCGCTTCTTTGGGAAGTGAGAAATTGCTGAGCTGCCACCAAGTCCTGCAGTGTCCCTGTCACCTGCAGAGTCTCCACATACTCGCCACGGTAGCGGGCATTGTGACTAAGGTTCTATGTCAGCTGGGTGTGGCAGCCAGGCGCCCCCTAGGGGATGGGGAGCCTGTCAGCCCCGGGCCTGTCACTGCCTGCTGTCCCTGCTGTCACCAGCCAGGCCTCTGAAAATTGGTCAAACCATGCCCAGACTTGGGGCCAATTTGGCCCAAAGTCTTGAAAAGACAAGTCGGGAAGAAAGATATGGGACAGAGGGAGAAAGCGAAGGGAGCAGGAGAAAGGGAAGGAAGAATAAAAAGTAGTGTAGGGCTGCAGGACTGAGATGGAGGAATTGCAGGAAAAGAAGGAGGTAGTAGGAGAGTGATAGAAAAGGAAAGACGAGACATGCAGCCAGACGAGGGTTTAGTGAGAGAGGATGGGACAGAGAACAGGATGAGAAGGAAATAAGGCAAGGCAAGGACAGGCAAGGACAGGCAAAGCAAGGCTAGGCTGCAGGACAGTTTTTTGCTTTATATTTTCTAGCACATTCGTCCTCGGACTACGAGGAAAGCCATAAGACCGTATGGATTAGGCCCAAGCAAATACACCGGCTACTTGAGGCACTTAGACTAAGCCTAAAATACGCAGATTAGTCCATAAGGATTGTTTTTATACTGTGCTTCCACAATCTGCTGGCAGTACAAAAAAATAAGCTGCAGATCTCTTAGGCTGAGTCATGGTGCTTTGTTGCAGGGACCATGCATATCATGGGAATATTTCAGCATTTCTGCTCTGGTTTTCAGAGTATGACACCAAAACACCCACCTGATGACATCCTTTCAAGAGCAAAGGCAGCAATTTGCAGAATTCCGCTTCTTTGGGAAGTGAGAAATTGCTGAGCTGCCACCAAGTCCTGCA
The DNA here is from genome assembly GCF_036013475.1 of Columba livia. Classification (NCBI taxonomy): domain Eukaryota; kingdom Metazoa; phylum Chordata; class Aves; order Columbiformes; family Columbidae; genus Columba; species Columba livia. The sequence continues at coordinate 184,494 of NW_027043009.1, read as the reverse complement.
GTGTCCCTGTCACCTGCAGAGTCTCCACATACTCGCCACGGTAGCGGGCATTGTGACTAAGGTTCTATGTCAGCTGGGTGTGGCAGCCAGGCGCCCCCTAGGGGATGGGGAGCCTGTCAGCCCCGGGCCTGTCACTGCCTGCTGTCCCTGCTGTCACCAGCCAGGCCTCTGAAAATTGGTCAAACCATGACCAGACTTGGGGCCAATTTGGCCCAAAGTCTTGAAAAGACAAGTCAGGAAGAACGATATGGTACAGAGGGAGAAAGTGAAGGGAGCAGGAGAAAGGGAAGGAAGAATAAAAAGTAGTGTTGAGCTGCAGGAGTGAGGTGGAGGAATTGCCATTAAAGAGGCAGCAGCAGGAGAGTGAGAGAAAAGGAAAGAAGAGACATGCAACCAGACGAGGGGTTAGTGAGAGAGGATGGGACAGAGAACAGGATGAGAAGGAAATAAGGCAAGGCAAGGACAGGCAAGGACAGGCAAGGCAAGGCTAGGCTGCAGGACATTTTTTTGCTTTATAGTTTCTAGCACATTCGTCTTCAGACTAGGAGTAAGGCCATAAGACCGTATGGATTAGGCCCAAGCAAAAACCCCAGCTACTTGAGACACTTAGACTAAGCCTAAAATACGCAGATCTGTACATAAGGATGGTTTTTATACTGTGCTTCCACAATCTGCTGTCATTACAAAAAAATAAGCTGCAGATCTCCTTAGGCTGAGTCATGGTGCTTTGGTGCAGGGACCATGCATATCATGGGAATATTTCAACATTTCTGCTCTGGTTTTCAGAGTATGACACCAAAACACCCACCTGATGATATCCTTTCAAGAGAAAAGGCAGCAATTTGCAGAAATCCGCTTCATTGGGGAAATGAGAAATTGCTGAGCTGACAGGAAGTCCTGCAGTGTCCCTGTCACCTGCAGAGTCACCACATACTCGCCACGGTAGCGGGCATTGTGACAGAGGCTCTATGTCAGCTGGGTGTGGCAGCCAGGCGCCCCCTAGGGAATGGGGAGCCTGCCAGCCCTGGGCCTGTCACTGCCTGCTGTCCCTGCTGTCACCAGCCAGGCCTCTGAAAATTGGTCAAACCATGACCAGACTTGGGGCCAATTTGGCCCAAAGTCTTGAAAAGACAAGTCGGGAAGAAAGATATGGGACAGAGGGAGAAAGCGAAGGGAGCAGGAGAAAGGGAAGGAAGAATAAAAAGTAGTGTTGGGCTGCAGGATTGAGATGGAGGAATTGCAGGAAAAGAGGCACGAAGTAGGAGACTGATAGAAAAGGAATGACGAGACATGCAGCCAGACGAGGGGTTAGTGAGAGAGGATGGGACAGAGAACAGGATGAGAAGGAAATAAGGCAAGGCAAGGACAGGCAAGGACAGGCAAAGCAAAGCTAGGCTGCAGGACATTTTTTTGCTTTATATTTTCTAGCACATTCGTCCTCGGACTAAGAGGAAAGCCATAAGACCGTATGGATTAGGCCCAAGCAAATACACCGGCTACTTGAGACACTTAGACTAAGCCTAAAATACGCAGATTACTCCATAAGGATGGTTTTTATACTGTGCTTCCACAATCTGCTGGCAGTACAAAAAAATAAGCTGCAGATCTCCTTAGGCTGAGTCATGGTGCTTTGGTGCAGGGACCATGCATATCATGGGAATATTTCAACATTTCTGCTCTGGTTTTCAGAGTATGACACCAAAACACCCACCTGATGATATCCTTTCAAGAGCAAAGGCAGCAACTTGGAGAATTCCACTTCTTTGGGGAACTGAGAAATTGCGGAGCTGCCACCAAGTCCTGCAGTGTCCCTGTCACGTGCAGAGTCTCCACATACTCGCCACGGTAGCGGGCATTGTGACTAAGGTTCTATGCCAGCTGGGTGTGGCAGCCAGGCGCCCCCTAGGGGATGGGGAGCCTGTCAGCCCCGGGCCTGTCACTGCCTGCTGTCCATGCTGTCACCAGCCAGGCCTCTGAAAATTGGTCAAACCATGCCCAGACTTGGGGACAGTTTGGCCCAAAGTCTTGAAAAGTCAAGTCAGGAAGAACGATATGGGACAGAGGGAGAAAGCGAAGGGAGCAGGAGAAAGGGAAGGAAGAATAAAAAGTAGTGTTGAGCTGCAGGAGTGAGGTGGAGGAATTGCCATTAAAGAGGCAGCAGCAGGAGAGTGAGAGAAAAGGAAAGAAGAGACATGCAACCAGACGAGGGGTTAGTGAGAGAGGATGGGACAGAGAACAGGATGAGAAGGAAATAAGGCAAGGCAAGGACAGGCAAGGACAGGCAAAGCAAGGCTAGGCTGCAGGACATTTTTTTGCTTTATAGTTTATAGCACATTCGTCTTCAGACTAGGAGTAAGGCCATAAGACCGTATGGATTAGGCCCAAGCAAAAACCCCAGCTTAGACACTTAGACTAAGCCTAAAATACGCAGATTACTCCATAAGGATGGTTTTTATACTGTGCTTCCACAATCTGCTGGCAGTACAAAAAAATAAGCTGCAGATCTCCTTAGGCTGAGTCATGGTTCTTTGTTGCAGGGACCATGCATATCATGGGAATATTTCACCATTTCTGCTCCGGTTTTCAGAGTATGACACCAAAACACCCACCTGATGATATCCTTTCAAGAGCAAAGGCAGCAATTTGCAGAATTCCGCTTCTTTGGAGAAATGAGAAATTGCTGAGCTGATACCAAGTCCTGCAGTGTCCCTGTCACCTGCAGAGTCACCACATACTCGCCACGGTAGCGGGCATTGTGACAAAGGTTCTATGTCAGCTGGGTGTGGCAGCCAGGCGCCCCCTAGGGGATGGGGAGCCTGTCAGCCCCGGGCCTGTCACTGCCTGCTGTCCCTGCTGTCACCAGCCAGGCCTCTGAAAATTGGTCAAACCATGCCCAGACTTGGGGCCAATTTGGCCCAAAGTCTTGAAAAGACAAGTCGGGAAGAAAGATATGGGACAGAGGGAGAAAGCGAAGGGAGCAGGAGAAAGGGAAGGAAGAATAAAAAGTAGTGTTGGGCTGCAGGAGTGAGATGGAGGAATTGCCATTAAAGAGGCAGGAAGCAGGAGAGTGAGAGAAAAGGAAAGAAGAGACATGCAGCCAGACGAGGGGTTAGTGAGAGAGGATGGGACAGAGAAAGGATGAGAAGGAAATAAGGCATGGCAAGGACAGGCAAGGACAGGCAAAGCAAGGCTAGGCTGCAGGACATTTTTTGCTTTATATTTTCTAGCACATTCGTCCTCGGACTACGAGGAAAGCAATAAGACCGTATGGATTAGGCCCAAGCACAAACCTCAGCTACTTGAGACAATTAGACTAAGCCTAAAATACGCAGATCTCTCCATAAGGATGGTTTTTATAGTGTGCTTCCACAATCTGCTGGCAGTACAAAAAAATAAGCTGCAGATCTCTTAGGCTGAGTCATGGTGCTTTTTTGCAGGGACCATGCATATCATGGGAATATTTCACCATTTCTGCTCTGGCTTTCAGAATATGACACCAAAACACCCACCTGATGATATCCTTTCAAGAGCAAAGGCAGCAACTTGCAGAATTCCGCTTCTTTGGGGAAGTGAGAAATTGCAGAGCTGATACCAAGTCCTGCAGTGTCCCTGTCACCTGCAGAGTCACCACATACTCGCCACGGTAGCGGGCATTGTGACAAAGGTTCTATGTCAGCTGGGTGTGGCAGCCAGGCGCCCCCTAGGGGATGGGGAGCCTGTCAGCCCCGGGCCTGTCACTGCCTGCTGTCCCTGCTGTCACCAGCCAGGCCTCTGAAAATTGGTCAAACCATGCCGAGACTTGGGGACAGTTTGGCCCAAAGTCTTGAAAAGACAAGTCAGGAAGAAAGATATGGGACAGAGGGAGAAAGCGAAGGGAGCAGGAGAAACGGAAGGAAGAATAAAAAGTAGTGTTGGGCTGCAGGAGTGAGATGGAGGAATTGCAGGAAAAGAAGGAGGTAGTAGGAGAGTGATAGAAAAGGAAAGACGAGACATGCAGCCAGACGAGGGGTTAGTGAGAGAGGATGGGACAGAGAACAGGATGAGAAGGAAATAAGGCAAGGCAAGGACAGGCAAGGACAGGCAAAGCAAGGCTAGGCTGCAGGACAGTTTTTTGCTTTATATTTTCTAGCACATTCATCTTCAGACTAGGAGTAAGGCCATAAGACCGTATGGACTAGGCCCAAGCAAATACACCGGCTACTTGAGACACTTAGACTAAGCCTAAAATACGCAGATTACTCCATAAGGATTGCTTTTATACTGTGCTTCCACAATCTGCTGGCAGTACAAAAAAATAAGCTGCAGATCTCTTAGGCTGAGTCATGGTGCTTTGTTGCAGGGACCATGCATATCATGGGAATATTTCACCATTTCTGCTCTGGTTTTCAGAGTATGACACCAAAACACCCACCTGATGAAATCCTTTCAAGAGCAGAGGCAGCAACTTGCAGAATTCCGCTTCTTTGGGGAAGTGAGAAATTGCTGAACTGACACCAAGTCCTGCAGTGTCCCTGTCACGTGCAGAGTCTCCACATACTCGCCACGGTAGCGGGCATTGTGACAAAGGTTCTATGTCAGCTGGGTGTGGCAGCCAGGCGCCCCCTAGGGGATGGGGAGCCTGTCAGCCCCGGGCCTGTCACTGCCTGCTGTCCATGCTGTCACCAGCCAGGCCTCTGAAAATTGGTCAAACCATGCCGAGACTTGGGGACAGTTTGGCCCAAAGTCTTGAAAAGACAAGTCAGGAAGAACGATATGGGACAGAGGGAGAAAGCGAAGGGAGCAGGAGAAAGGGAAGGAAGAATAAAAAGTAGTGTTGAGCTGCAGGAGTGAGGTGGAGGAATTGCCATTAAAGAGGCAGCAGCAGGAGAGTGAGAGAAAAGGAAAGAAGAGACATGCAACCAGACGAGGGGTTAGTGAGAGAGGATGGGACAGAGAACAGGATGAGAAGGAAATAAGGCAAGGCAAGGACAGGCAAGGACAGGCAAAGCAAGGCTAGGCTGCAGGACATTTTTTTGCTTTATAGTTTATAGCACATTCGTCTTCAGACTAGGAGTAAGGCCATAAGACCGTATGGATTAGGCCCAAGCAAAAACCCCAGCTACTTGAGACACTTAGACTAAGCCTAAAATACGCAGATTACTCCATAAGGATGGTTTTCATACTGTGCTTCCACAATCTGCTGGCAGTACAAAAAAATAAGCTGCAGATCTCCTTAGGCTGAGTCATGGTGCTTTGGTGCAGGGACCATGCATATCATGGGAATATTTCAACATTTCTGCTCTGGTTTTCAGAGTATGACACCAAAACACCCACCTGATGATATCCTTTCAAGAGCAAAGGCAGCAACTTGGAGAATTCCACTTCTTTGGGGAACTGAGAAATTGCGGAGCTGCCACCAAGTCCTGCAGTGTCCCTGTCACGTGCAGAGTCTCCACATACTCGCCACGGTAGCGGGCATTGTGACTAAGGTTCTATGCCAGCTGGGTGTGGCAGCCAGGCGCCCCCTAGGGGATGGGGAGCCTGTCAGCCCCGGGCCTGTCACTGCCTGCTGTCCATGCTGTCACCAGCCAGGCCTCTGAAAATTGGTCAAACCATGCCCAGACTTGGGGACAGTTTGGCCCAAAGTCTTGAAAAGTCAAGTCAGGAAGAACGATATGGGACAGAGGGAGAAAGCGAAGGGAGCAGGAGAAAGGGAAGGAAGAATAAAAAGTAGTGTTGAGCTGCAGGAGTGAGGTGGAGGAATTGCCATTAAAGAGGCAGCAGCAGGAGAGTGAGAGAAAAGGAAAGAAGAGACATGCAACCAGACGAGGGGTTAGTGAGAGAGGATGGGACAGAGAACAGGATGAGAAGGAAATAAGGCAAGGCAAGGACAGGCAAGGACAGGCAAGGCAAGGCTAGGCTGCAGGACATTTTTTTGCTTTATAGTTTCTAGCACATTCGTCTTCAGACTAGGAGTAAGGCCATAAGACCGTATGGATTAGGCCCAAGCAAAAACCCCAGCTACTTGAGACACTTAGACTAAGCCTAAAATACGCAGATCTCTACATAAGGATGGTTTTTATACTGTGCTTCCACAATCTGCTGTCATTACAAAAAAATAAGCTGCAGATCTCCTTAGGCTGAGTCATGGTGCTTTGGTGCAGGGACCATGCATATCATGGGAATATTTCAACATTTCTGCTCTGGTTTTCAGAGTATGACACCAAAACACCCACCTGATGATATCCTTTCAAGAGAAAAGGCAGCAATTTGCAGAAATCCGCTTCATTGGGGAAATGAGAAATTGCTGAGCTGACAGGAAGTCCTGCAGTGTCCCTGTCACCTGCAGAGTCACCACATACTCGCCACGGTAGCGGGCATTGTGACAGAGGCTCTATGTCAGCTGGGTGTGGCAGCCAGGCGCCCCCTAGGGAATGGGGAGCCTGCCAGCCCCGGGCCTGTCACTGCCTGCTGTCCCTGCTGTCACCAGCCAGGCCTCTGAAAATTGGTCAAACCATGACCAGACTTGGGGCCAATTTGGCCCAAAGTCTTGAAAAGACAAGTCGGGAAGAAAGATATGGGACAGAGGGAGAAAGCGAAGGGAGCAGGAGAAAGGGAAGGAAGAATAAAAAGTAGTGTTGGGCTGCAGGAGTGAGATGGAGGAATTGCAGGAAAAGAGGCACGAAGTAGGAGACTGATAGAAAAGGAATGACGAGACATGCAGCCAGACGAGGGGTTAGTGAGAGAGGATGGGACAGAGAACAGGATGAGAAGGAAATAAGGCAAGGCAAGGACAGGCAAGGACAGGCAAAGCAAGGCTAGGCTGCAGGACATTTTTTTGCTTTATATTTTCTAGCACATTCGTCCTCGGACTAAGAGGAAAGCCATAAGACCGTATGGATTAGGCCCAAGCAAATACACCGGCTACTTGAGACACTTAGACTAAGCCTAAAATACGCAGATTACTCCATAAGGATTGTTTTTATACTGTGCTTCCACAATCTGCTGGCATTACAAAAACATAAGCTGCAGATCTCTTAGGCTGAGTCATGGTGCTTTGTTGCAGGGACCATGCATATCATGGGAATATTTCACCATTTCTGCTCTGGTTTTCAGAGTATGACACCAAAACACCCACCTGATGATATCCTTTCAAGAGCAAAGGCAGCAATTTGCAGAATTCCGCTTCTTTGGGGAAATGAGAAATTGCTGAGCTGATACCAAGTCCTGCAGTGTCTCTGTCGCCTGCAGAGTCACCACATACTCGCCACGGTAGCGGGCATTGTGACAAAGGTTCTATGTCAGCTGGGTGTGGCAGCCAGGCGCCCCCTAGGGGATGGAGAGCCTGTCAGCCCCGGGCCTGTCACTGCCTGCTGTCCCTGCTGTCACCAGCCAGGCCTCTGAAAATTGGTCAAACCATGCCCAGACTTGGGGCCAATTTGGCCCAAAGTCTTGAAAAGACAAGTCGGGAAGAAAGATATGGGACAGAGGGAGAAAGCGAAGGGAGCAGGAGAAAGGGAAGGAAGAATAAAAAGTAGTGTTGGGCTGCAGGAGTGAGATGGAGGAATTGCCATTAAAGAGGCAGGAAGCAGGAGAGTGAGAGAAAAGGAAAGAAGAGACATGCAGCCAGACGAGGGGCTAGTGAGAGAGGATGGGACAGAGAAAGGATGAGAAGGAAATAAGGCATGGCAAGGACAGGCAAGGACAGGCAAAGCAAGGCTAGGCTGCAGGACATTTTTTGCTTTATATTTTCTAGCACATTCGTCCTCGGACTACGAGGAAAGCAATAAGACCGTATGGATTAGGCCCAAGCACAAACCTCAGCTACTTGAGACACTTAGACTAAGCCTAAAATACGCAGATCTCTCCATAAGGATGGTTTTTATAGTGTGCTTCCACAATCTGCTGGCAGTACAAAAAAATAAGCTGCAGATCTCTTAGGCTGAGTCATGGTGCTTTGTTGCAGAGACCATGCATATCATGGGAATATTTCACCATTTCTGCTCTGGCTTTCAGAATATGACACCAAAACACCCACCTGATGATATCCTTTCAAGAGCAAAGGCAGCAACTTGCAGAATTCCGCTTCTTTGGGGAAGTGAGAAATTGCAGAGCTGATACCAAGTCCTGCAGTGTCCCTGTCACCTGCAGAGTCACCACATACTCGCCACGGTAGCGGGCATTGTGACAAAGGTTCTATGTCAGCTGGGTGTGGCAGCCAGGCGCCCCCTAGGGGATGGGGAGCCTCTCAGCCCCGGGCCTGTCACTGCCTGCTGTCCCTGCTGTCACCAGCCAGGCCTCTGAAAATTGGTCAAACCATGCCGAGACTTGGGGACAGTTTGGCCCAAAGTCTTGAAAAGACAAGTCAGGAAGAAAGATATGGGACAGAGGGAGAAAGCGAAGGGAGCAGGAGAAAGGGAAGGAAGAATAAAAAGTAGTGTTGGGCTGCAGGAGTGAGATGGAGGAATTGCAGGAAAAGAAGGAGGTAGTAGGAGAGTGATAGAAAAGGAAAGACGAGACATGCAGCCAGACGAGGGGTTAGTGAGAGAGGATGGGACAGAGAACAGGATGAGAAGGAAATAAGGCAAGGCAAGGACAGGCAAGGACAGGCAAAGCAAGGCTAGTCTGCAGGACAGTTTTTTGCTTTATATTTTCTAGCACATTCGTCCTCGGACTACGAGGAAAGCCATAAGACCGTATGGATTAGGCCCAAGCAAATACACCGGCTACTTGAGACACTTAGACTAAGCCTAAAATACGCAGATTACTAAATAAGGATTGTTTTTATACTGTGCTTCCACAATCTGCTGGCAGTACAAAAAAATAAGCTGCAGATCTCTTAGGCTGAGTCATGGTGCTTTGTTGCAGGGACCATGCATATCATGGGAATATTTCACCATTTCTGCTCTGGCTTTCAGAATATGACACCAAAACACCCACCTGATGATATCCTTTCAAGAGCAAAGGCAGCAACTTGCAGAATTCCGCTTCTTTGGGGAAGTGAGAAATTGCAGAGCTGATACCAAGTCCTGCAGTGTCCCTGTCACCTGCAGAGTCACCACATACTCGCCACGGTAGCGGGCATTGTGACAAAGGTTCTATGTCAGCTGGGTGTGGCAGCCAGGCGCCCCCTAGGGGATGGGGAGCCTGTCAGCCCCGGGCCTGTCACTGCCTGCTGTCCATGCTGTCACCAGCCAGGCCTCTGAAAATTGGTCAAACCATGCCCAGACTTGGGGACAGTTTGGCCCAAAGTCTTGAAAAGTCAAGTCAGGAAGAACGATATGGGACAGAGGGAGAAAGCGAAGGGAGCAGGAGAAAGGGAAGGAAGAATAAAAAGTAGTGTTGAGCTGCAGGAGTGAGGTGGAGGAATTGCCATTAAAGAGGCAGCAGCAGGAGAGTGAGAGAAAAGGAAAGAAGAGACATGCAACCAGACGAGGGGTTAGTGAGAGAGGATGGGACAGAGAACAGGATGAGAAGGAAATAAGGCAAGGCAAGGACAGGCAAGGACAGGCAAGGCAAGGCTAGGCTGCAGGACATTTTTTTGCTTTATAGTTTCTAGCACATTCGTCTTCAGACTAGGAGTAAGGCCATAAGACCGTATGGATTAGGCCCAAGCAAAAACCCCAGCTACTTGAGACACTTAGACTAAGCCTAAAATACGCAGATCTCTACATAAGGATGGTTTTTATACTGTGCTTCCACAATCTGCTGTCATTACAAAAAAATAAGCTGCAGATCTCCTTAGGCTGAGTCATGGTGCTTTGGTGCAGGGACCATGCATATCATGGGAATATTTCAACATTTCTGCTCTGGTTTTCAGAGTATGACACCAAAACACCCACCTGATGATACCCTTTCAAGAGAAAAGGCAGCAATTTGCAGAAATCCGCTTCATTGGGGAAATGAGAAATTGCTGAGCTGACAGGAAGTCCTGCAGTGTCCCTGTCACCTGCAGAGTCACCACATACTCGCCACGGTAGCGGGCATTGTGACAGAGGCTCTATGTCAGCTGGGTGTGGCAGCCAGGCGCCCCCTAGGGAATGGGGAGCCTGCCAGCCCCGGGCCTGTCACTGCCTGCTGTCCCTGCTGTCACCAGCCAGGCCTCTGAAAATTGGTCAAACCATGACCAGACTTGGGGCCAATTTGGCCCAAAGTCTTGAAAAGACAAGTCGGGAAGAAAGATATGGGACAGAGGGAGAAAGCGAAGGGAGCAGGAGAAAGGGAAGGAAGAATAAAAAGTAGTGTTGGGCTGCAGGATTGAGATGGAGGAATTGCAGGAAAAGAGGCACGAAGTAGGAGACTGATAGAAAAGGAATGACGAGACATGCAGCCAGACGAGGGGTTAGTGAGAGAGGATGGGACAGAGAACAGGATGAGAAGGAAATAAGGCAAGGCAAGGACAGGCAAGGACAGGCAAAGCAAAGCTAGGCTGCAGGACATTTTTTTGCTTTATATTTTCTAGCACATTCGTCCTCGGACTAAGAGGAAAGCCATAAGACCGTATGGATTAGGCCCAAGCAAATACACCGGCTACTTGAGACACTTAGACTAAGCCTAAAATACGCAGATTACTCCATAAGGATTGTTTTTATACTGTGCTTCCACAATCTGCTGGCATTACAAAAACATAAGCTGCAGATCTCTTAGGCTGAGTCATGGTGCTTTGTTGCAGGGACCATGCATATCATGGGAATATTTCACCATTTCTGCTCTGGTTTTCAGAGTATGACACCAAAACACCCACCTGATGATATCCTTTCAAGAGCAAAGGCAGCAATTTGCAGAATTCCGCTTCTTTGGGGAAATGAGAAATTGCTGAGCTGATACCAAGTCCTGCAGTGTCTCTGTCGCCTGCAGAGTCACCACATACTCGCCACGGTAGCGGGCATTGTGACAAAGGTTCTATGTCAGCTGGGTGTGGCAGCCAGGCGCCCCCTAGGGGATGGGGAGCCTGTCAGCCCCGGGCCTGTCACTGCCTGCTGTCCCTGCTGTCACCAGCCAGGCCTCTGAAAATTGGTCAAACCATGCCCAGACTTGGGGCCAATTTGGCCCAAAGTCTTGAAAAGACAAGTCGGGAAGAAAGATATGGGACAGAGGGAGAAAGCGAAGGGAGCAGGAGAAAGGGAAGGAAGAATAAAAAGTAGTGTTGGGCTGCAGGAGTGAGATGGAGGAATTGCCATTAAAGAGGCAGGAAGCAGGAGAGTGAGAGAAAAGGAAAGAAGAGACATGCAGCCAGACGAGGGGCTAGTGAGAGAGGATGGGACAGAGAAAGGATGAGAAGGAAATAAGGCATGGCAAGGACAGGCAAGGACAGGCAAAGCAAGGCTAGGCTGCAGGACATTTTTTGCTTTATATTTTCTAGCACATTCGTCCTCGGACTACGAGGAAAGCAATAAGACCGTATGGATTAGGCCCAAGCACAAACCTCAGCTACTTGAGACACTTAGACTAAGCCTAAAATACGCAGATCTCTCCATAAGGATGGTTTTTATAGTGTGCTTCCACAATCTGCTGGCAGTACAAAAAAATAAGCTGCAGATCTCTTAGGCTGAGTCATGGTGCTTTGTTGCAGAGACCATGCATATCATGGGAATATTTCACCATTTCTGCTCTGGCTTTCAGAATATGACACCAAAACACCCACCTGATGATATCCTTTCAAGAGCAAAGGCAGCAACTTGCAGAATTCCGCTTCTTTGGGGAAGTGAGAAATTGCAGAGCTGATACCAAGTCCTGCAGTGTCCCTGTCACCTGCAGAGTCACCACATACTCGCCACGGTAGCGGGCATTGTGACAAAGGTTCTATGTCAGCTGGGTGTGGCAGCCAGGCGCCCCCTAGGGGATGGGGAGCCTGTCAGCCCCGGGCCTGTCACTGCCTGCTGTCCCTGCTGTCACCAGCCAGGCCTCTGAAAATTGGTCAAACCATGCCGAGACTTGGGGACAGTTTGGCCCAAAGTCTTGAAAAGACAAGTCAGGAAGAAAGATATGGGACAGAGGGAGAAAGCGAAGGGAGCAGGAGAAAGGGAAGGAAGAATAAAAAGTAGTGTTGGGCTGCAGGAGTGAGATGGAGGAATTGCAGGAAAAGAAGGAGGTAGTAGGAGAGTGATAGAAAAGGAAAGACGAGACATGCAGCCAGACGAGGGGTTAGTGAGAGAGGATGGGACAGAGAACAGGATGAGAAGGAAATAAGGCAAGGCAAGGACAGGCAAGGACAGGCAAAGCAAGGCTAGGCTGCAGGACAGTTTTTTGCTTTATATTTTCTAGCACATTCATCTTCAGACTAGGAGTAAGGCCATAAGACCGTATGGATTAGGCCCAAGCAAATACACCGGCTACTTGAGGCACTTAGACTAAGCCTAAAATACGCAGATTACTAAATGAGGATTGCTTTTATACTGTGCTTCCACAATCTGCTGGCAGTAAAAAAAAATAAGCTGCAGATCTCTTAGGCTGAGTCATGGTGCTTTGTTGCAGGGACCATGCATTTCATGGGAATATTTCACCATTTCTGCTCTGGTTTTCAGAGTATGACACCAAAACACCCACCTGATGATATCCTTTCAAGAGCAAAGGCAGCAACTTGGAGAATTCCACTTCTTTGGGGAAGTGAGAAATTGCTGAGCTGCCACCAAGTCCTGCAGTGTCCCTGTCACGTGCAGAGTCTCCACATACTCGCCACGGTAGCGGGCATTGTGACTAAGGTTCTATGTCAGCTGGGTGTGGCAGCCAGGCGCCCCCTAGGGGATGGGGAGCCAGTCAGCCCCGGGCCTGTCACTGCCTGCTGTCCCTGCTGTCACCAGCCAGGCCTCTGAAAATTGGTCAAACCATGACCAGACTTGGGGCCAATTTGGCCCAAAGTCTTGAAAAGACAAGTCAGGAAGAACGATATGGGACAGAGGGAGAAAGCGAACGGAGCAGGAGAAAGGGAAGGAAGAATAAAAAGTAGTGTTGAGCTGCAGGAGTGAGGTGAAGGAATTGCCATTAAAGAGGCAGCAGCAGGAGAGTGAGAGAAAAGGAAAGAAGAGACATGCAACCAGACGAGGGGTTAGTGAGAGAGGATGGGACAGAGAACAGGATGAGAAGGAAATAAGGCAAGGCAAGGACAGGCAAGGACAGGCAAAGCAAGGCTAGGCTGCAGGACATTTTTTTGCTTTATAGTTTCTAGCACATTCGTCTTCAGACTAGGAGTAAGGCCATAAGACCGTATGGATTAGGCCCAAGCAAAAACCCCAGCTACTTGAGACACTTAGACTAAGCCTAAAATACGCAGATCTGTACATAAGGATGGTTTTTATACTGTGCTTCCACAATCTGCTGTCATTACAAAAAAATAAGCTGCAGATCTCCTTAGGCTGAGTCATGGTGCTTTGGTGCAGGGACCATGCATATCATGGGAATATTTCAACATTTCTGCTCTGGTTTTCAGAGTATGACACCAAAACACCCACCTGATGATATCCTTTCAAGAGAAAAGGCAGCAATTTGCAGAAATCCGCTTCATTGGGGAAATGAGAAATTGCTGAGCTGACAGGAAGTCCTGCAGTGTCCCTGTCACCTGCAGAGTCACCACATACTCGCCACGGTAGCGGGCATTGTGACAGAGGCTCTATGTCAGCTGGGTGTGGCAGCCAGGCGCCCCCTAGGGAATGGGGAGCCTGCCAGCCCTGGGCCTGTCACTGCCTGCTGTCCCTGCTGTCACCAGCCAGGCCTCTGAAAATTGGTCAAACCATGACCAGACTTGGGGCCAATTTGGCCCAAAGTCTTGAAAAGACAAGTCGGGAAGAAAGATATGGGACAGAGGGAGAAAGCGAAGGGAGCAGGAGAAAGGGAAGGAAGAATAAAAAGTAGTGTTGGGCTGCAGGATTGTGATGGAGGAATTGCAGGAAAAGAGGCACGAAGTAGGAGACTGATAGAAAAGGAATGACGAGACATGCAGCCAGACGAGGGGTTAGTGAGAGAGGATGGGACAGAGAACAGGATGAGAAGGAAATAAGGCAAGGCAAGGACAGGCAAGGACAGGCAAAGCAAAGCTAGGCTGCAGGACATTTTTTTGCTTTATATTTTCTAGCACATTCGTCCTCGGACTACGAGGAAAGCCATAAGACCGTATGGATTAGGCCCAAGCAAATACACCGGCTTCTTCAGACACTTAGACTAAGCCTAAAATACGCAGATTACTCCATAAGGATTGTTTTCATACTGTGCTTCCACAATCTGCTGGCAGTACAAAAAAATAAGCTGCAGATCTCTTAGGCTGAGTCATGGTGCTTTGTTGCAGGGACCATGCATATCATGGGAATATTTCACCATTTCTGCTCTGGTTTTCAGAGTATGACACCAAAACACCCACCTGACGAAATCCTTTCAAGAGCAGAGGCAGCAACTTGCAGAATTCCGCTTCTTTGGGGAAGTGAGAAATTGCTGAACTGACACCAAGTCCTGCAGTGTCCCTGTCACGTGCAGAGTCTCCACATACTCGCCACGGTAGCGGGCATTGTGACAAAGGTTCTATGTCAGCTGGGTGTGGCAGCCAGGCGCCCCCTAGGGGATGGGGAGCCTGTCAGCCCCGGGCCTGTCACTGCCTGCTGTCCATGCTGTCACCAGCCAGGCCTCTGAAAATTGGTCAAACCATGCCGAGACTTGGGGACAGTTTGGCCCAAAGTCTTGAAAAGACAAGTCAGGAAGAAAGATATGGGACAGAGGGAGAAAGCGAAGGGAGCAGGAGAAAGGGAAGGAAGAATAAAAAGTAGTGTTGAGCTGCAGGAGTGAGGTGGAGGAATTGCCATTAAAGAGGCAGCAGCAGGAGAGTGAGAGAAAAGGAAAGAAGAGACATGCAACCAGACGAGGGGTTAGTGAGAGAGGATGGGACAGAGAACAGGATGAGAGGGAAATAAGGCAGGCAAGGACAGGCAAGGACAGGCAAAGCAAGGCTAGGCTGCAGGACATTTTTTTGCTTTATAGTTTATAGCACATTCGTCTTCAGACTAGGAGTAAGGCCATAAGACTGTATGGATTAGGCCCAAGCAAAAACCCCAGCTACTTGAGACACGTAGACTAAGCCTAAAATACGCAGATTACTCCATAAGGATGGTTTTTATACTGTGCTTCCACAATCTGCTGGCAGTACAAAAAAATAAGCTGCAGATCTCCTTAGGCTGAGTCATGGTGCTTTGGTGCAGGGACCATGCATATCATGGGAATATTTCAACATTTCTGCTCTGGTTTTCAGAGTATGACACCAAAACACCCACCTGATGATATCCTTTCAAGAGCAAAGGCAGCAACTTGGAGAATTCCGCTTCTTTGGGGAACTGAGAAATTGCGGAGCTGCCACCAAGTCCTGCAGTGTCCCTGTCACGTGCAGAGTCTCCACATACTCGCCACGGTAGCGGGCATTGTGACTAAGGTTCTATGCCAGCTGGGTGTGGCAGCCAGGCGCCCCCTAGGGGATGGGGAGCCTGTGAGCCCCGGGCCTGTCACTGCCTGCTGTCCATGCTGTCACCAGCCAGGCCTCTGAAAATTGGTCAAACCATGCCCAGACTTGGGGACAGTTTGGCCCAAAGTCTTGAAAAGTCAAATCAGGAAGAACGATATGGGACAGAGGGAGAAAGCGAAGGGAGCAGGAGAAAGGGAAGGAAGAATAAAAAGTAGTGTTGAGCTGCAGGAGTGAGGTGGAGGAATTGCCATTAAAGAGGCAGCAGCAGGAGAGTGAGAGAAAAGGAAAGAAGAGACATGCAACCAGACGAGGGGTTAGTGAGAGAGGATGGGACAGAGAACAGGATGAGAAGGAAATAAGGCAAGGCAAGGACAGGCAAGGACAGGCAAAGCAAGGCTAGGCTGCAGGACATTTTTTTGCTTTATAGTTTATAGCACATTCGTCTTCAGACTAGGAGTAAGGCCATAAGACCGTATGGATTAGGCCCAAGCAAAAACCCCAGCTTAGACACTTAGACTAAGCCTAAAATACGCAGATTACTCCATAAGGATGGTTTTTATACTGTGCTTCCACAATCTGCTGGCAGTACAAAAAAATAAGCTGCAGATCTCCTTAGGCTGAGTCATGGTTCTTTGTTGCAGGGACCATGCATATCATGGGAATATTTCACCATTTCTGCTCTGGTTTTCAGAGTATGACACCAAAACACCCACCTGATGATATCCTTTCAAGAGCAAAGGCAGCAATTTGCAGAATTCCGCTTCTTTGGAGAAATGAGAAATTGCTGAGCTGATACCAAGTCCTGCAGTGTCCCTGTCACCTGCAGAGTCACCACATACTCGCCACGGTAGCGGGCATTGTGACAAAGGTTCTATGTCAGCTGGGTGTGGCAGCCAGGCGCCCCCTAGGGGATGGGGAGCCTGTCAGCCCCGGGCCTGTCACTGCCTGCTGTCCCTGCTGTCACCAGCCAGGCCTCTGAAAATTGGTCAAACCATGCCCAGACTTGGGGCCAATTTGGCCCAAAGTCTTGAAAAGACAAGTCGGGAAGAAAGATATGGGACAGAGGGAGAAAGCGAAGGGAGCAGGAGAAAGGGAAGGAAGAATAAAAAGTAGTGTTGGGGTGCAGGAGTGAGATGGAGGAATTGCCATTAAAGAGGCAGGAAGCAGGAGAGTGAGAGAAAAGGAAAGAAGAGACATGCAGCCAGACGAGGGGTTAGTGAGAGAGGATGGGACAGAGAAAGGATGAGAAGGAAATAAGGCATGGCAAGGACAGGCAAGGACAGGCAAAGCAAGGCTAGGCTGCAGGACATTTTTTGCTTTATATTTTCTAGCACATTCGTCCTCGGACTACGAGGAAAGCAATAAGACCGTATGGATTAGGCCCAAGCACAAACCTCAGCTACTTGAGACACTTAGACTAAGCCTAAAATACGCAGATCTCTCCATAAGGATGGTTTTTATAGTGTGCTTCCACAATCTGCTGGCAGTACAAAAAAATAAGCTGCAGATCTCTTAGGCTGAGTCATGGTGCTTTGTTGCAGGGAACATGCATATCATGGGAATATTTCACCATTTCTGCTCTGGCTTTCAGAATATGACACCAAAACACCCACCTGATGATATCCTTTCAAGAGCAAAGGCAGCAACTTGCAGAATTCCGCTTCTTTGGGTAAATGAGAAATTGCTGAGTTGCCACCAAGTCCTGCAGTGTCCCTGTCACCTGCAGAGTCACCACATACTCGCCACGGTAGCGGGCATTGTGACAAAGGTTCTATGTCAGCTGGGTGTGGCAGCCAGGCGCCCCCTAGGGGATGGGGAGCCTGTCAGCCCCGGGCCTGTCACTGCCTGCTGTCCCTGCTGTCACCAGCCAGGCCTCTGAAAATTGGACAAACCATGCCGAGACTTGGGGACAGTTTGGCCCAAAGTCTTGAAAAGACAAGTCAGGAAGAAAGATATGGGACAGAGGGAGAAAGCGAAGGGAGCAGGAGAAAGGGAAGGAAGAATAAAAAGTAGTGTTGAGCTGCAGGAGTGAGGTGGAGGAATTGCCATTAAAGAGGCAGCAGCAGGAGAGTGAGAGAAAAGGAAAGAAGAGACATGCAACCAGACGAGGGGTTAGTGAGAGAGGATGGGACAGAGAACAGGATGAGAAGGAAATAAGGCAAGGCAAGGACAGGCAAGGACAGGCAAAGCAAGGCTAGGCTGCAGGACAGTTTTTTGCTTTATATTTTCTAGCACATTCATCTTCAGACTAGGAGTAAGGCCATAAGACCGTATGGATTAGGCCCAAGCAAATACACCGGCTACTTGAGACACTTAGACTAAGCCTAAAATACGCAGATTACTCCATAAGGATTGCTTTTATACTGTGCTTCCACAATCTGCTGGCAGTACAAAAAAATAAGCTGCAGATCTCTTAGGCTGAGTCATGGTGCTTTGTTGCAGGGACCATGCATATCATGGGAATATTTCACCATTTCTGCTCTGGTTTTCAGAGTATGACACCAAAACACTCACCTGATGAAATCCTTTCAAGAGCAGAGGCAGCAACTTGCAGAATTCCGCTTCTTTGGGGAAGTGAGAAATTGCTGAACTGACACCAAGTCCTGCAGTGTCCCTGTCACGTGCAGAGTCTCCACATACTCGCCACGGTAGCGGGCATTGTGACAAAGGTTCTATGTCAGCTGGGTGTGGCAGCCAGGCGCCCCCTAGGGGATGGGGAGCCTGTCAGCCCCGGGCCTGTCACTGCCTGCTGTCCATGCTGTCACCAGCCAGGCCTCTGAAAATTGGTCAAACCATGCCGAGACTTGGGGACAGTTTGGCCCAAAGTCTTGAAAAGACAAGTCAGGAAGAACGATATGGGACAGAGGGAGAAAGCGAAGGGAGCAGGAGAAAGGGAAGGAAGAATAAAAAGTAGTGTTGAGCTGCAGGAGTGAGGTGGAGGAATTGCCATTAAAGAGGCAGCAGCAGGAGAGTGAGAGAAAAGGAAAGAAGAGACATGCAACCAGACGAGGGGTTAGTGAGAGAGGATGGGACAGAGAACAGGATGAGAGGGAAATAAGGCAAGGCAAGGACAGGCAAGGACAGGCAAAGCAAGGCTAGGCTGCAGGACATTTTTTTGCTTTATAGTTTATAGCACATTCGTCTTCAGACTAGGAGTAAGGCCATAAGACCGTATGGATTAGGCCCAAGCAAAAACCCCAGCTACTTGAGACACTTAGACTAAGCCTAAAATACGCAGATTACTCCATAAGGATGGTTTTCATACTGTGCTTCCACAATCTGCTGGCAGTACAAAAAAA
Source organism: Columba livia (assembly GCF_036013475.1). Taxonomy (NCBI): domain Eukaryota; kingdom Metazoa; phylum Chordata; class Aves; order Columbiformes; family Columbidae; genus Columba; species Columba livia. The sequence goes on along the minus strand of NW_027043009.1, from coordinate 165,780 downwards.
TAAGCTGCAGATCTCTTAGGCTGAGTCATGGTGCTTTGTTGCAGGGACCATGCATATCATGGGAATATTTCACCATTTCTGCTCTGGTTTTCAGAGTATGACACCAAAACACTCACCTGATGAAATCCTTTCAAGAGCAGAGGCAGCAACTTGCAGAATTCCGCTTCTTTGGGGAAGTGAGAAATTGCTGAACTAAAAACCAAGTCCTGCAGTGTCCCTGTCACGTGCAGAGTCTCCACATACTCGCCACGGTAGCGGGCATTGTGACTAAGGTTCTATGCCAGCTGGGTGTGGCAGCCAGGCGCCCCCTAGGGGATGGGGAGCCTGTCAGCCCCGGGCCTGTCACTGCCTGCTGTCCATGCTGTCACCAGCCAGGCCTCTGAAAATTGGTCAAACCATGCCCAGACTTGGGGACAGTTTGGCCCAAAGTCTTGAAAAGTCAAGTCAGGAAGAATGATATGGGACAGAGGGAGAAAGCGAAGGGAGCAGGAGAAAGGGAAGGAAGAATAAAAAGTAGTGTTGAGCTGCAGGAGTGAGGTGGAGGAATTGCCATTAAAGAGGCAGCAGCAGGAGAGTGAGAGAAAAGGAAAGAAGAGACATGCAACCAGACGAGGGGTTAGTGAGAGAGGATGGGACAGAGAACAGGATGAGAAGGAAATAAGGCAAGGCAAGGACAGGCAAGGACAGGCAAAGCAAGGCTAGGCTGCAGGACATTTTTTTGCTTTATAGTTTATAGCACATTCGTCTTCAGACTAGGAGTAAGGCCATAAGACCGTATGGATTAGGCCCAAGCAAAAACCCCAGCTTAGACACTTAGACTAAGCCTAAAATACGCAGATCTCTACATAAGGATGGGTTTTATACTGTGCTTCCACAATCTGCTGGCAGTACAAAAAAATAAGCTGCAGATCTCCTTAGGCTGAGTCATGGTGCTTTGGTGCAGGGACCATGCATATCATGGGAATATTTCAACATTTCTGCTCTGGTTTTCAGAGTATGACACCAAAACACCCACCTGATGATATCCTTTCAAGAGAAAAGGCAGCAATTTGCAGAAATCCGCTTCTTTGGGGAAATGAGAAATTGCTGAGCTGACAGCAAGTCCTGCAGTGTCCCTGTCACCTGCAGAGTCACCACATACTCACCACGGTAGCGGGCATTGTGACAGAGGCTCTATGTCAGCTGGGTGTGGCAGCCAGGCGCCCCCTAGGGAATGGGGAGCCTGCCAGCCCCGGGCCTGTCACTGCCTGCTGTCCCTGCTGTCACCAGCCAGGCCTCTGAAAATTGTTCAAACCATGACCAGACTTGGGGCCAATTTGGCCCAAAGTCTTGAAAAGACAAGTCGGGAAGAAAGATATGGGACAGAGGGAGAAAGCGAAGGGAGCAGGAGAAAGGGAAGGAAGAATAAAAATTAGTGTTGGGCTGCAGGATTGAGATGGAGGAATTGCAGGAAAAGAGGCAGGAAGTAGGAGACTGATAGAAAAGGAATGACGAGACATGCAGCCAGACGAGGGGTTAGTGAGAGAGGATGGGACAGAGAACAGGATGAGAAGGAAATAAGGCAAGGCAAGGACAGGCAAGGAAAGGCAAAGCAAGTCTAGGCTGCAGGACAGTTTTTTGCTTTATATTTTCTAGCACATTCGTCCTCGGACTACGAGGAAAGCCATAAGACCGTATGGATTAGGCCCAAGCAAATACACCGGCTACTTGAGACACTTAGACTAAGCCTAAAATACGCAGATCTCTACATAAGGATGGTTTTTATACTGTGCTTCCACAATCTGCTGGCATTACAAAAACATAAGCTGCAGATCTCTTAGGCTGAGTCATGGTGCTTTGTTGCAGGGACCATGCATATCATGGGAATATTTCACCATTTCTGCTCTGGTTTTCAGAGTATGACACCAAAACCCCCACCTGATGATATCCTTTCAAGAGCAAAGGCAGCAATTTGCAGAATTCCGCTTCTTTGGGGAAATGAGAAATTGCTGAGTTGCCACCAAGTCCTGCAGTGTCCCTGTCACCTGCAGAGTCACCACATACTCGCCACGGTAGCGGGCATTGTGACAAAGGTTCTATGTCAGCTGGGTGTGGCAGCCAGGCGCCCCCTAGGGGATGGGGAGCCTGTCAGCCCCGGGCCTGTCACTGCCTGCTGTCCCTGCTGTCACCAGCCAGGCCTCTGAAAATTGGTCAAACCATGCCCAGACTTGGGGCCAATTTGGCCCAAAGTCTTGAAAAGACAAGTCGGGAAGAACGATATGGGACAGAGGGAGAAAGCGAAGGGAGCAGGAGAAAGGGAAGGAAGAATAAAAAGTAGTGTTGGGCTGCAGGAGTGAGATGGAGGAATTGCCATTAAAGAGGCAGGAAGCAGGAGAGTGAGAGAAAAGGAAAGAAGAGACATGCAGCCAGACGAGGGGCAAAGTGAGAGAGGATGGGACAGAGAAAGGATGAGAAGGAAATAAGGCATGGCAAGGACAGGCAAGGACAGGCAAAGCAAGGCTAGGCTGCAGGACATTTTTTGCTTTATATTTTCTAGCACATTCGTCCTCGGACTACGAGGAAAGCAATAAGACCGTATGGATTAGGCCCAAGCACAAACCTCAGCTACTTGAGACACTTAGACTAAGCCTAAAATACGCAGATCTCTCCATAAGGATGGTTTTTATAGTGTGCTTCCACAATCTGCTGGCAGTACAAAAAAATAAGCTGCAGATCTCTTAGGCTGAGTCATGGTGCTTTGTTGCAGGGACCATGCATATCATGGGAATATTTCACCATTTCTGCTCTGGTTTTCAGAGTATGACACCAAAACACTCACCTGATGAAATCCTTTCAAGAGCAGAGGCAGCAACTTGCAGAATTCCGCTTCTTTGGGGAAGTGAGAAATTGCTGAACTGACACCAAGTCCTGCAGTGTCCCTGTCACGTGCAGAGTCTCCACATACTCGCCACGGTAGCGGGCATTGTGACAAAGGTTCTATGTCAGCTGGGTGTGGCAGCCAGGCGCCCCCTAGGGGATGGGGAGCCTGTCAGCCCCGGGCCTGTCACTGCCTGCTGTCCATGCTGTCACCAGCCAGGCCTCTGAAAATTGGTCAAACCATGCCGAGACTTGGGGACAGTTTGGCCCAAAGTCTTGAAAAGACAAGTCAGGAAGAACGATATGGGACAGAGGGAGAAAGCGAAGGGAGCAGGAGAAAGGGAAGGAAGAATAAAAAGTAGTGTTGAGCTGCAGGAGTGAGGTGGAGGAATTGCCATTAAAGAGGCAGCAGCAGGAGAGTGAGAGAAAAGGAAAGAAGAGACATGCAACCAGACGAGGGGTTAGTGAGAGAGGATGGGACAGAGAACAGGATGAGAGGGAAATAAGGCAGGCAAGGACAGGCAAGGACAGGCAAAGCAAGGCTAGGCTGCAGGACATTTTTTTGCTTTATAGTTTATAGCACATTCGTCTTCAGACTAGGAGTAAGGCCATAAGACCGTATGGATTAGGCCCAAGCAAAAACCCCAGCTACTTGAGACACGTAGACTAAGCCCAAAATACGCAGATTACTCCATAAGGATGGTTTTTATACTGTGCTTCCACAATCTGCTGGCAGTACAAAAAAATAAGCTGCAGATCTCCTTAGGCTGAGTCATGGTGCTTTGGTGCAGGGACCATGCATATCATGGGAATATTTCAACATTTCTGCTCTGGTTTTCAGAGTATGACACCAAAACACCCACCTGATGATATCCTTTCAAGAGCAAAGGCAGCAACTTGGAGAATTCCACTTCTTTGGGGAACTGAGAAATTGCGGAGCTGCCACCAAGTCCTGCAGTGTCCCTGTCACGTGCAGAGTCTCCACATACTCGCCACGGTAGCGGGCATTGTGACTAAGGTTCTATGCCAGCTGGGTGTGGCAGCCAGGCGCCCCCTAGGGGATGGGGAGCCTGTCAGCCCCGGGCCTGTCACTGCCTGCTGTCCATGCTGTCACCAGCCAGGCCTCTGAAAATTGGTCAAACCATGCCCAGACTTGGGGACAGTTTGGCCCAAAGTCTTGAAAAGTCAAGTCAGGAAGAACGATATGGGACAGAGGGAGAAAGCGAAGGGAGCAGGAGAAAGGGAAGGAAGAATAAAAAGTAGTGTTGAGCTGCAGGAGTGAGGTGGAGGAATTGCCATTAAAGAGGCAACAGCAGGAGAGTGAGAGAAAAGGAAAGAAGAGACATGCAACCAGACGAGGGGTTAGTGAGAGAGGATGGGACAGAGAACAGGATGAGAGGGAAATAAGGCAAGGCAAGGACAGGCAAGGACAGGCAAAGCAAGGCTAGGCTGCAGGACATTTTTTTGCTTTATAGTTTATAGCACATTCGTCTTCAGACTAGGAGTAAGGCCATAAGACCGTATGGATTAGGCCCAAGCAAAAACCCCAGCTACTTGAGACACTTAGACTAAGCCTAAAATACGCAGATTACTCCATAAGGATGGTTTTCATACTGTGCTTCCACAATCTGCTGGCAGTACAAAAAAATAAGCTGCAGATCTCTTAGGCTGAGTCATGGTGCTTTGTTGCAGGGACCATGCATATCATGGGAATATTTCACCATTTCTGCTCTGGTTTTCAGAGTATGACACCAAAACACTCACCTGATGAAATCCTTTCAAGAGCAGAGGCAGCAACTTGCAGAATTCCGCTTCTTTGGGGAAGTGAGAAATTGCTGAACTGACACCAAGTCCTGCAGTGTCCCTGTCACGTGCAGAGTCTCCACATACTCGCCACGGTAGCGGGCATTGTGACTAAGGTTCTATGCCAGCTGGGTGTGGCAGCCAGGCGCCCCCTAGGGGATGGGGAGCCTGTCAGCCCCGGGCCTGTCACTGCCTGCTGTCCATGCTGTCACCAGCCAGGCCTCTGAAAATTGGTCAAACCATGCCCAGACTTGGGGACAGTTTGGCCCAAAGTCTTGAAAAGTCAAGTCAGGAAGAATGATATGGGACAGAGGGAGAAAGCGAAGGGAGCAGGAGAAAGGGAAGGAAGAATAAAAAGTAGTGTTGAGCTGCAGGAGTGAGGTGGAGGAATTGCCATTAAAGAGGCAGCAGCAGGAGAGTGAGAGAAAAGGAAAGAAGAGACATGCAACCAGACGAGGGGTTAGTGAGAGAGGATGGGACAGAGAACAGGATGAGAAGGAAATAAGGCAAGGCAAGGACAGGCAAGGACAGGCAAAGCAAGGCTAGGCTGCAGGACATTTTTTTGCTTTATAGTTTATAGCACATTCGTCTTCAGACTAGGAGTAAGGCCATAAGACCGTATGGATTAGGCCCAAGCAAAAACCCCAGCTTAGACACTTAGACTAAGCCTAAAATACGCAGATCTCTACATAAGGATGGGTTTTATACTGTGCTTCCACAATCTGCTGGCAGTACAAAAAAATAAGCTGCAGATCTCCTTAGGCTGAGTCATGGTGCTTTGGTGCAGGGACCATGCATATCATGGGAATATTTCACCATTTCTGCTCTGGTTTTCAGAGTATGACACCAAAACCCCCACCTGATGATATCCTTTCAAGAGCAAAGGCAGCAATTTGCAGAATTCCGCTTCTTTGGGGAAATGAGAAATTGCTGAGTTGCCACCAAGTCCTGCAGTGTCCCTGTCACCTGCAGAGTCACCACATACTCGCCACGGTAGCGGGCATTGTGACAAAGGTTCTATGTCAGCTGGGTGTGGCAGCCAGGCGCCCCCTAGGGGATGGGGAGCCTGTCAGCCCCGGGCCTGTCACTGCCTGCTGTCCCTGCTGTCACCAGCCAGGCCTCTGAAAATTGGTCAAACCATGCCCAGACTTGGGGCCAATTTGGCCCAAAGTCTTGAAAAGACAAGTCGGGAAGAACGATATGGGACAGAGGGAGAAAGCGAAGGGAGCAGGAGAAAGGGAAGGAAGAATAAAAAGTAGTGTTGGGCTGCAGGAGTGAGATGGAGGAATTGCCATTAAAGAGGCAGGAAGCAGGAGAGTGAGAGAAAAGGAAAGAAGAGACATGCAGCCAGACGAGGGGCAAAGTGAGAGAGGATGGGACAGAGAAAGGATGAGAAGGAAATAAGGCATGGCAAGGACAGGCAAGGACAGGCAAAGCAAGGCTAGGCTGCAGGACATTTTTTGCTTTATATTTTCTAGCACATTCGTCCTCGGACTACGAGGAAAGCAATAAGACCGTATGGATTAGGCCCAAGCACAAACCTCAGCTACTTGAGACACTTAGACTAAGCCTAAAATACGCAGATCTCTCCATAAGGATGGTTTTTATAGTGTGCTTCCACAATCTGCTGGCAGTACAAAAAAATAAGCTGCAGATCTCTTAGGCTGAGTCATGGTGCTTTGTTGCAGGGACCATGCATATCATGGGAATATTTCACCATTTCTGCTCTGGTTTTCAGAGTATGACACCAAAACACTCACCTGATGAAATCCTTTCAAGAGCAGAGGCAGCAACTTGCAGAATTCCGCTTCTTTGGGGAAGTGAGAAATTGCTGAACTGACACCAAGTCCTGCAGTGTCCCTGTCACGTGCAGAGTCTCCACATACTCGCCACGGTAGCGGGCATTGTGACAAAGGTTCTATGTCAGCTGGGTGTGGCAGCCAGGCGCCCCCTAGGGGATGGGGAGCCTGTCAGCCCCGGGCCTGTCACTGCCTGCTGTCCATGCTGTCACCAGCCAGGCCTCTGAAAATTGGTCAAACCATGCCGAGACTTGGGGACAGTTTGGCCCAAAGTCTTGAAAAGACAAGTCAGGAAGAACGATATGGGACAGAGGGAGAAAGCGAAGGGAGCAGGAGAAAGGGAAGGAAGAATAAAAAGTAGTGTTGAGCTGCAGGAGTGAGGTGGAGGAATTGCCATTAAAGAGGCAGCAGCAGGAGAGTGAGAGAAAAGGAAAGAAGAGACATGCAACCAGACGAGGGGTTAGTGAGAGAGGATGGGACAGAGAACAGGATGAGAGGGAAATAAGGCAGGCAAGGACAGGCAAGGACAGGCAAAGCAAGGCTAGGCTGCAGGACATTTTTTTGCTTTATAGTTTATAGCACATTCGTCTTCAGACTAGGAGTAAGGCCATAAGACCGTATGGATTAGGCCCAAGCAAAAACCCCAGCTACTTGAGACACGTAGACTAAGCCCAAAATACGCAGATTACTCCATAAGGATGGTTTTTATACTGTGCTTCCACAATCTGCTGGCAGTACAAAAAAATAAGCTGCAGATCTCCTTAGGCTGAGTCATGGTGCTTTGGTGCAGGGACCATGCATATCATGGGAATATTTCAACATTTCTGCTCTGGTTTTCAGAGTATGACACCAAAACACCCACCTGATGATATCCTTTCAAGAGCAAAGGCAGCAACTTGGAGAATTCCACTTCTTTGGGGAACTGAGAAATTGCGGAGCTGCCACCAAGTCCTGCAGTGTCCCTGTCACGTGCAGAGTCTCCACATACTCGCCACGGTAGCGGGCATTGTGACTAAGGTTCTATGCCAGCTGGGTGTGGCAGCCAGGCGCCCCCTAGGGGATGGGGAGCCTGTCAGCCCCGGGCCTGTCACTGCCTGCTGTCCATGCTGTCACCAGCCAGGCCTCTGAAAATTGGTCAAACCATGCCCAGACTTGGGGACAGTTTGGCCCAAAGTCTTGAAAAGTCAAGTCAGGAAGAACGATATGGGACAGAGGGAGAAAGCGAAGGGAGCAGGAGAAAGGGAAGGAAGAATAAAAAGTAGTGTTGAGCTGCAGGAGTGAGGTGGAGGAATTGCCATTAAAGAGGCAACAGCAGGAGAGTGAGAGAAAAGGAAAGAAGAGACATGCAACCAGACGAGGGGTTAGTGAGAGAGGATGGGACAGAGAACAGGATGAGAAGGAAATAAGGCAAGGCAAGGACAGGCAAGGACAGGCAAAGCAAGGCTAGGCTGCAGGACATTTTTTTGCTTTATAGTTTCTAGCACATTCGTCTTCAGACTAGGAGTAAGGCCATAAGACCGTATGGATTAGGCCCAAGCAAAAACCCCAGCTTAGACACTTAGACTAAGCCTAAAATACGCAGATTACTCCATAAGGATGGTTTTTATACTGTGCTTCCACAATCTGCTGGCAGTACAAAAAAATAAGCTGCAGATCTCCTTAGGCTGAGTCATGGTGCTTTGTTGCAGGGACCATGCATATCACGGGAATATTTCACCATTTCTGCTCTGGTTTTCAGAGTATGACACCAAAACACCCACCTGATGATATCCTTTCAAGAGCAAAGGCAGCAATTTGCAGAATTCCGCTTCTTTGGAGAAATGAGAAATTGCTGAGCTGATACCAAGTCCTGCAGTGTCCCTGTCACCTGCAGAGTCACCACATACTCGCCACGGTAGCGGGCATTGTGACAAAGGTTCTATGTCAGCTGGGTGTGGCAGCCAGGCGCCCCCTAGGGGATGGGGAGCCTGTCAGCCCCGGGCCTGTCACTGCCTGCTGTCCCTGCTGTCACCAGCCAGGCCTCTGAAAATTGGTCACACCATGCCCAGACTTGGGGCCAATTTGGCCCAAAGTCTTGAAAAGACAAGTCGGGAAGAAAGATATGGGACAGAGGGAGAAAGCGAAGGGAGCAGGAGAAAGGGAAGGAAGAATAAAAAGTAGTGTTGGGCTGCAGGACTGAGATGGAGGAATTGCAGGAAAAGAAGGAGGTAGTAGGAGAGTGATAGAAAAGGAAAGACGAGACATGCAGCCAGACGAGGGTTTAGTGAGAGAGGATGGGACAGAGAACAGGATGAGAAGGAAATAAGGCAAGGCAAGGACAGGCAAGGACAGGCAAAGCAAGGCTAGGCTGCAGGACAGTTTTTTGCTTTATATTTTCTAGCACATTCGTCCTCGGACTACGAGGAAAGCCATAAAACCGTATGGATTAGGCCCAAGCAAATACACCGGCTACTTGAGGCACTTAGACTAAGCCTAAAATACGCAGATTAGTCCATAAGGATTGTTTTTATACTGTGCTTCCACAATCTGCTGGCAGTACAAAAAAATAAGCTGCAGATCTCCTTAGGCTGAGTCATGGTGCTTTGGTGCAGGGATCATGCATATCATGGGAATATTTCACCATTTCTGCTCTGGTTTTCAGAGTATGACACCAAAACACCCACCTGATGATATCCTTTCAAGAGCAAAGGCAGCAACTTGCAGAATTCCGCTTCTTTGGGAAGTGAGAAATTGCTGAGCTGCCACCAAGTCCTGCAGTGTCCCTGTCACCTGCAGAGTCTCCACATACTCGCCACGGTAGCGGGCATTGTGACAAAGGTTCTATGTCAGCTGGGTGTGGCAGCCAGGCGCCCCCTAGGGGATGGGGAGCCTGTCAGCCCCGGGCCTGTCACTGCCTGCTGTCCCTGCTGTCACCAGCCAGGCCTCTGAAAATTGGTCAAACCATGCCCAGACTTGGGGCCAATTTGGCCCAAAGTCTTGAAAAGACAAGTCGGGAAGAAAGATATGGGACAGAGGGAGAAAGCGAAGGGAGCAGGAGAAAGGGAAGGAAGAATAAAAAGTAGTGTTGGGCTGCAGGACTGAGATGGAGGAATTGCAGGAAAAGAAGGAGGTAGTAGGAGAGTGATAGAAAAGGAAAGACGAGACATGCAGCCAGACGAGGGTTTAGTGAGAGAGGATGGGACAGAGAACAGGATGAGAAGGAAATAAGGCAAGGCAAGGACAGGCAAGGACAGGCAAAGCAAGGCTAGGCTGCAGGACATTTTTTTGCTTTATAGTTTATAGCACATTCGTCTTCAGACTAGGAGTAAGGCCATAAGACCGTATGGATTAGGCCCAAGCAAATACACCGGCTACTTGAGACACTTAGACTAAGCCTAAAATAGGCAGATTACTCCATAAGGATTGTTTTTATACTGTGCTTCCACAATCTGCTGGCAGTACAAAAAAATAAGCTGCAGATCTCTTAGGCTGAGTCATGGTGCTTTGTTGCAGGGACCATGCATATCATGGGAATATTTCACCATTTCTGCTCTGGTTTTCAGAGTATGACACCAAAACACCCACCTGATGATATCCTTTCAAGAGCAAAGGCAGCAACTTGGAGAATTCCACTTCTTTGGGGAACTGAGAAATTGCGGAGCTGCCACCAAGTCCTGCAGTGTCCCTGTCACCTGCAGAGTCTCCACATACTCGCCACGGTAGCGGGCATTGTGACAAAGGTTCTATGTCAGCTGGGTGTGGCAGCCAGGCGCCCCCTAGGGGATGGGGAGCCTGTCAGCCCCGGGACTGTCACTGCCTGCTGTCCCTGCTGTCACCAGCCAGGCCTCTGAAAATTGGTCAAACCATGCCCAGACTTGGGGCCTGTTTGGCCCAAAGTCTTGAAAAGACAAGTCAGGAAGAAAGATATGGGACAGAGGGAAAAAGCGAAGGGAGCAGGAGAAAGGGAAGGAAGAATAAAAAGTAGTGTTGGGCTGCAGGAGTGAGATGGAGGAATTGCCGTTAAAGAGGCAGCAGCAGGAGAGTGAGAGAAAAGGAAAGAAGAGACATGCAGCCAGACGAGGGGTTAGTGAGAGAGTATGGGACAGAGAACAGGATGAGAAGGAAATAAGGCAAGGCAAGGACAGACAAGGACAGGCAAAGCAAGGCTAGGCTGCAGGACATTTTTTAGCTTTATAGTTTATAGCACATTCGTCTTCAGACTAGGAGTAAGGCCATAAGACTGTATGGATTAGGCCCAAGCAAATACACCGGCTACTAGAGACACTTAGACTAAGCCTAAAATATGCAGATTACTCCATAAGGATGGTTTTTATACTGTGCTTCAACAATCTGCTGGCAGTACAAAAAAATAAGCTGCAGATCTCTTAGGCTGAGTCATGGTGCTTTGTTGCAGGGCCCATGCATATCATGGGAATATTTCAGCATTTCTGCTCTGGTTTTCAGAGTATGACACCAAAACACCCATCTGATGATATCCTTTCAAGAGCAAAGGCAGCAACTTGCAGAATTCCGCTTCTTTGGGAAGTGAGAAATTGCTGAGCTGCCACCAAGTCCTGCAGTGTCCCTGTCACGTGCAGAGTCTCCACATACTCGCCACGGTAGCGGGCATTGTGACAAAGGTTCTATGTCAGCTGGGTGTGGCAGCCAGGCGCCCCCTAGGGGATGGGGAGCCTGTCAGCCCCGGGCCTGTCACTGCCTGCTGTCCCTGCTGTCACCAGCCAGGCCTCTGAAAATTGGTCAAACCATGCCCAGACTTGGGGCCAATTTGGCCCAAAGTCTTGAAAAGACAAGTCGGGAAGAAAGATATGGGACAGAGGGAGAAAGCGAAGGGAGCAGGAGAAAGGGAAGGAAGAATAAAAAGTAGTGTTGGGCTGCAGGACTGAGATGGAGGAATTGCAGGAAAAGAAGGAGGTAGTAGGAGAGTGATAGAAAAGGAAAGACGAGACATGCAGCCAGACGAGGGTTTAGTGAGAGAGGATGGGACAGAGAACAGGATGAGAAGGAAATAAGGCAAGGCAAGGACAGGCAAGGACAGGCAAAGCAAGGCTAGGCTGCAGGACATTTTTTTGCTTTATAGTTTATAGCACATTCGTCTTCAGACTAGGAGTAAGGCCATAAGACCGTATGGATTAGGCCCAAGCAAATACACCGGCTACTTGAGACACTTAGACTAAGCCTAAAATAGGCAGATTACTCCATAAGGATTGTTTTTATACTGTGCTTCCACAATCTGCTGGCAGTACAAAAAAATAAGCTGCAGATCTCTTAGGCTGAGTCATGGTGCTTTGTTGCAGGGACCATGCATATCATGGGAATATTTCACCATTTCTGCTCTGGTTTTCAGAGTATGACACCAAAACACCCACCTAATGATATCCTTTCAAGAGCAAAGGCAGCAACTTGCAGAATTCCGCTTCTTTGGGAAGTGAGAAATTGCTGAGCTGCCACCAAGTCCTGCAGTGTCCCTGTCACCTGCAGAGTCTCCACATACTCGCCACGGTAGCGGGCATTGTGACAAAGGTTCTATGTCAGCTGGGTGTGGCAGCCAGGCGCCCCCTAGGGGATGGGGAGCCTGTCAGCCCCGGGCCTGTCACTGCCTGCTGTCCCTGCTGTCACCAGCCAGGCCTCTGAAAATTGGTCAAACCATGCCCAGACTTGGGGCCAATTTGGCCCAAAATCTTGAAAAGACAAGTCGGGAGGAAAGATATGGGACAGAGGGAGAAAGCGAAGGGAGCAGGAGAAAGGGAAGGAAGAATAAAAAGTAGTGTTGGGCTGCAGGAGTGAGATGGAGGAATTGCAGGAAAAGAGGCAGGAAGCAGGAGAGTGAGAGAAAAGGAAAGAAGAGACATGCAGCCAGACGAGGGGCTAGTGAGAGAGGATGGGACAGAGAACAGGATGAGAAGGAAATAAGGCAAGGCAAGGACAGGCAAGGACAGGCAAAGCAAGGCTAGTCTGCAGGACAGTTTTTTGCTTTATATTTTCTAGCACATTCGTCCTCGGACTACGAGGAAAGCCATAAGACCGTATGGATTAGGCCCAAGCAAATACACCGGCTACTTGAGGCACTTAGACTAAGCCTAAAATACGCAGATTAGTCCATAAGGATTGTTTTTATACTGTGCTTCCACAATCTGCTGGCAGTACAAAAAAATAAGCTGCAGACCTCTTAGGCTGAGTCATGGTGCTTTGTTGCAGGGACCATGCATATCATGGGAATATTTCACCATTTCTGCTCTGGTTTTCAGAGTATGACACCAAAACACCCACCTGATGATATCCTTTCAAGAGCAAAGGCAGCAACTTGGAGAATTCCACTTCTTTGGGGAACTGAGAAATTGCGGAGCTGCCACCAAGTCCTGCAGTGTCCCTGTCACCTGCAGAGTCTCCACATACTCGCCACGGTAGCGGGCATTGTGACAAAGGTTCTATGTCAGCTGGGTGTGGCAGCCAGGCGCCCCCTAGGGGATGGGGAGCCTGTCAGCCCCGGGACTGTCACTGCCTGCTGTCCCTGCTGTCACCAGCCAGGCCTCTGAAAATTGGTCAAACCATGCCCAGACTTGGGGCCTGTTTGGCCCAAAGTCTTGAAAAGACAAGTCAGGAAGAAAGATATGGGACAGAGGGAAAAAGCGAAGGGAGCAGGAGAAAGGGAAGGAAGAATAAAAAGTAGTGTTGGTCTGCAGGAGTGAGATGGAGGAATTGCCGTTAAAGAGGCAGCAGCAGGAGAGTGAGAGAAAAGGAAAGAAGAGACATGCAGCCAGACGAGGGGTTAGTGAGAGAGTATGGGACAGAGAACAGGATGAGAAGGAAATAAGGCAAGGCAAGGACAGACAAGGACAGGCAAAGCAAGGCTAGGCTGCAGGACATTTTTTAGCTTTATAGTTTATAGCACATTCGTCTTCAGACTAGGAGTAAGGCCATAAGACTGTATGGATTAGGCCCAAGCAAATACACCGGCTACTAGAGACACTTAGACTAAGCCTAAAATATGCAGATTACTCCATAAGGATGGTTTTTATACTGTGCTTCAACAATCTGCTGGCAGTACAAAAAAATAAGCTGCAGATCTCTTAGGCTGAGTCATGGTGCTTTGTTGCAGGGCCCATGCATATCATGGGAATATTTCAGCATTTCTGCTCTGGTTTTCAGAGTATGACACCAAAACACCCATCTGATGATATCCTTTCAAGAGCAAAGGCAGCAACTTGCAGAATTCCGCTTCTTTGGGAAGTGAGAAATTGCTGAGCTGCCACCAAGTCCTGCAGTGTCCCTGTCACGTGCAGAGTCTCCACATACTCGCCACGGTAGCGGGCATTGTGACAAAGGTTCTATGTCAGCTGGGTGTGGCAGCCAGGCGCCCCCTAGGGGATGGGGAGCCTGTCAGCCCCGGGCCTGTCACTGCCTGCTGTCCCTGCTGTCACCAGCCAGGCCTCTGAAAATTGGTCAAACCATGCCCAGACTTGGGGCCAATTTGGCCCAAAGTCTTGAAAAGACAAGTCGGGAAGAAAGATATGGGACAGAGGGAGAAAGCGAAGGGAGCAGGAGAAAGGGAAGGAAGAATAAAAAGTAGTGTTGGGCTGCAGGACTGAGATGGAGGAATTGCAGGAAAAGAAGGAGGTAGTAGGAGAGTGATAGAAAAGGAAAGACGAGACATGCAGCCAGACGAGGGTTTAGTGAGAGAGGATGGGACAGAGAACAGGATGAGAAGGAAATAAGGCAAGGCAAGGACAGGCAAGGACAGGCAAAACAAGGCTAGGCTGCAGGACAGTTTTTTGCTTTATATTTTCTAGCACGTTCGTCCTCGGACTATGAGGAAAGCCATAAGACCGTATGGATTAGGCCCAAGCAAATACACCGGCTACTTGAGGCACTTAGACTAAGCCTAAAATACGCAGATTAGTCCATAAGGATTGTTTTTATACTGTGCTTCCACAATCTGCTGGCAGTACAAAAAAATAAGCTGCAGATCTCTTAGGCTGAGTCATAGTGCTTTGTTGCAGGGACCATGCATATCATGGGAATATTTCACCATTTCTGCTCTGGTTTTCAGAGTATGACACCAAAACACCCACCTGATGATATCCTTTCAAGAGCAAAGGCAGCAACTTGCAGAATTCCGCTTCTTTGGGAAGTGAGAAATTGCTGAGCTGCCACCAAGTCCTGCAGTGTCCCTGTCACCTGCAGAGTCTCCACATACTCGCCACGGTAGCGGGCATTGTGACTAAGGTTCTATGTCAGCTGGGTGTGGCAGCCAGGCGCCCCCTAGGGGATGGGGAGCCTGTCAGCCCCGGGCCTGTCACTGCCTGCTGTCCCTGCTGTCACCAGCCAGGCCTCTGAAAATTGGTCAAACCATGCCCAGACTTGGGGCCAATTTGGCCCAAAGTCTTGAAAAGACAAGTCGGGAAGAAAGATATGGGACAGAGGGAGAAAGCGAAGGGAGCAGGAGAAAGGGAAGGAAGAATAAAAAGTAGTGTAGGGCTGCAGGACTGAGATGGAGGAATTGCAGGAAAAGAAGGAGGTAGTAGGAGAGTGATAGAAAAGGAAAGACGAGACATGCAGCCAGACGAGGGTTTAGTGAGAGAGGATGGGACAGAGAACAGGATGAGAAGGAAATAAGGCAAGGCAAGGACAGGCAAGGACAGGCAAAGCAAGGCTAGGCTGCAGGACAGTTTTTTGCTTTATATTTTCTAGCACATTCGTCCTCGGACTACGAGGAAAGCCATAAGACCGTATGGATTAGGCCCAAGCAAATACACCGGCTACTTGAGGCACTTAGACTAAGCCTAAAATACGCAGATTAGTCCATAAGGATTGTTTTTATACTGTGCTTCCACAATCTGCTGGCAGTACAAAAAAATAAGCTGCAGATCTCTTAGGCTGAGTCATGGTGCTTTGTTGCAGGGACCATGCATATCATGGGAATATTTCAGCATTTCTGCTCTGGTTTTCAGAGTATGACACCAAAACACCCACCTGATGACATCCTTTCAAGAGCAAAGGCAGCAATTTGCAGAATTCCGCTTCTTTGGCAAGTGAGAAATTGCTGAGCTGCCACCAAGTCCTGCAGTGTCCCTGTCACCTGCAGAGTCTCCACATACTCGCCACGGTAGCGGGCATTGTGACTAAGGTTCTATGTCAGCTGGGTGTGGCAGCCAGGCGCCCCCTAGGGGATGGGGAGCCTGTCAGCCCCGGGCCTGTCACTGCCTGCTGTCCCTGCTGTCACCAGCCAGGCCTCTGAAAATTGGTCAAACCATGACCAGACTTGGGGCCAATTTGGCCCAAAGTCTTGAAAAGACAAGTCAGGAAGAACGATATGGTACAGAGGGAGAAAGTGAAGGGAGCAGGAGAAAGGGAAGGAAGAATAAAAAGTAGTGTTGAGCTGCAGGAGTGAGGTGGAGGAATTGCCATTAAAGAGGCAGCAGCAGGAGAGTGAGAGAAAAGGAAAGAAGAGACATGCAACCAGACGAGGGGTTAGTGAGAGAGGATGGGA
Source organism: Columba livia (assembly GCF_036013475.1). NCBI lineage: Eukaryota > Metazoa > Chordata > Aves > Columbiformes > Columbidae > Columba > Columba livia. The sequence goes on along the minus strand of NW_027043009.1, from coordinate 149,835 downwards.
CAGAGAACAGGATGAGAAGGAAATAAGGCAAGGCAAGGACAGGCAAGGACAGGCAAGGCAAGGCTAGGCTGCAGGACATTTTTTTGCTTTATAGTTTCTAGCACATTCGTCTTCAGACTAGGAGTAAGGCCATAAGACCGTATGGATTAGGCCCAAGCAAAAACCCCAGCTACTTGAGACACTTAGACTAAGCCTAAAATACGCAGATCTCTACATAAGGATGGTTTTTATACTGTGCTTCCACAATCTGCTGTCATTACAAAAAAATAAGCTGCAGATCTCCTTAGGCTGAGTCATGGTGCTTTGGTGCAGGGACCATGCATATCATGGGAATATTTCAACATTTCTGCTCTGGTTTTCAGAGTATGACACCAAAACACCCACCTGATGATATCCTTTCAAGAGAAAAGGCAGCAATTTGCAGAAATCCGCTTCATTGGGGAAATGAGAAATTGCTGAGCTGACAGGAAGTCCTGAAGTGTCCCTGTCACCTGCAGAGTCACCACATACTCGCCACGGTAGCGGGCATTGTGACAGAGGCTCTATGTCAGCTGGGTGTGGCAGCCAGGCGCCCCCTAGGGAATGGGGAGCCTGCCAGCCCCGGGCCTGTCACTGCCTGCTGTCCCTGCTGTCACCAGCCAGGCCTCTGAAAATTGGTCAAACCATGACCAGACTTGGGGCCAATTTGGCCCAAAGTCTTGAAAAGACAAGTCGGGAAGAAAGATATGGGACAGAGGGAGAAAGCGAAGGGAGCAGGAGAAAGGGAAGGAAGAATAAAAAGTAGTGTTGGGCTGCAGGATTGAGATGGAGGAATTGCAGGAAAAGAGGCACGAAGTAGGAGACTGATAGAAAAGGAATGACGAGACATGCAGCCAGACGAGGGGTTAGTGAGAGAGGATGGGACAGAGAACAGGATGAGAAGGAAATAAGGCAAGGCAAGGACAGGCAAGGACAGGCAAAGCAAAGCTAGGCTGCAGGACATTTTTTTGCTTTATATTTTCTAGCACATTCGTCCTCGGACTAAGAGGAAAGCCATAAGACCGTATGGATTAGGCCCAAGCAAATACACCGGCTACTTGAGACACTTAGACTAAGCCTAAAATACGCAGATTACTCCATAAGGATGGTTTTTATACTGTGCTTCCACAATCTGCTGGCAGTACAAAAAAATAAGCTGCAGATCTCCTTAGGCTGAGTCATGGTGCTTTGGTGCAGGGACCATGCATATCATGGGAATATTTCAACATTTCTGCTCTGGTTTTCAGAGTATGACACCAAAACACCCACCTGATGATATCCTTTCAAGAGCAAAGGCAGCAACTTGGAGAATTCCACTTCTTTGGGGAACTGAGAAATTGCGGAGCTGCCACCAAGTCCTGCAGTGTCCCTGTCACGTGCAGAGTCTCCACATACTCGCCACGGTAGCGGGCATTGTGACTAAGGTTCTATGCCAGCTGGGTGTGGCAGCCAGGCGCCCCCTAGGGGATGGGGAGCCTGTCAGCCCCGGGCCTGTCACTGCCTGCTGTCCATGCTGTCACCAGCCAGGCCTCTGAAAATTGGTCAAACCATGCCCAGACTTGGGGACAGTTTGGCCCAAAGTCTTGAAAAGTCAAGTCAGGAAGAACGATATGGGACAGAGGGAGAAAGCGAAGGGAGCAGGAGAAAGGGAAGGAAGAATAAAAAGTAGTGTTGAGCTGCAGGAGTGAGGTGGAGGAATTGCCATTAAAGAGGCAGCAGCAGGAGAGTGAGAGAAAAGGAAAGAAGAGACATGCAACCAGACGAGGGGTTAGTGAGAGAGGATGGGACAGAGAACAGGATGAGAAGGAAATAAGGCAAGGCAAGGACAGGCAAGGACAGGCAAAGCAAGGCTAGGCTGCAGGACATTTTTTTGCTTTATAGTTTATAGCACATTCGTCTTCAGACTAGGAGTAAGGCCATAAGACCGTATGGATTAGGCCCAAGCAAAAACCCCAGCTTAGACACTTAGACTAAGCCTAAAATACGCAGATTACTCCATAAGGATGGTTTTTATACTGTGCTTCCACAATCTGCTGGCAGTACAAAAAAATAAGCTGCAGATCTCCTTAGGCTGAGTCATGGTTCTTTGTTGCAGGGACCATGCATATCATGGGAATATTTCACCATTTCTGCTCCGGTTTTCAGAGTATGACACCAAAACACCCACCTGATGATATCCTTTCAAGAGCAAAGGCAGCAATTTGCAGAATTCCGCTTCTTTGGAGAAATGAGAAATTGCTGAGCTGATACCAAGTCCTGCAGTGTCCCTGTCACCTGCAGAGTCACCACATACTCGCCACGGTAGCGGGCATTGTGACAAAGGTTCTATGTCAGCTGGGTGTGGCAGCCAGGCGCCCCCTAGGGGATGGGGAGCCTGTCAGCCCCGGGCCTGTCACTGCCTGCTGTCCCTGCTGTCACCAGCCAGGCCTCTGAAAATTGGTCAAACCATGCCCAGACTTGGGGCCAATTTGGCCCAAAGTCTTGAAAAGACAAGTCGGGAAGAAAGATATGGGACAGAGGGAGAAAGCGAAGGGAGCAGGAGAAAGGGAAGGAAGAATAAAAAGTAGTGTTGGGCTGCAGGAGTGAGATGGAGGAATTGCCATTTAAGAGGCAGGAAGCAGGAGAGTGAGAGAAAAGGAAAGAAGAGACATGCAGCCAGACGAGGGGTTAGTGAGAGAGGATGGGACAGAGAAAGGATGAGAAGGAAATAAGGCATGGCAAGGACAGGCAAGGACAGGCAAAGCAAGGCTAGGCTGCAGGACATTTTTTGCTTTATATTTTCTAGCACATTCGTCCTCGGACTACGAGGAAAGCAATAAGACCGTATGGATTAGGCCCAAGCACAAACCTCAGCTACTTGAGACAATTAGACTAAGCCTAAAATACGCAGATCTCTCCATAAGGATGGTTTTTATAGTGTGCTTCCACAATCTGCTGGCAGTACAAAAAAATAAGCTGCAGATCTCTTAGGCTGAGTCATGGTGCTTTGTTGCAGGGACCATGCATATCATGGGAATATTTCACCATTTCTGCTCTGGCTTTCAGAATATGACACCAAAACACCCACCTGATGATATCCTTTCAAGAGCAAAGGCAGCAACTTGCAGAATTCCGCTTCTTTGGGGAAGTGAGAAATTGCAGAGCTGATACCAAGTCCTGCAGTGTCCCTGTCACCTGCAGAGTCACCACATACTCGCCACGGTAGCGGGCATTGTGACAAAGGTTCTATGTCAGCTGGGTGTGGCAGCCAGGCGCCCCCTAGGGGATGGGGAGCCTGTCAGCCCCGGGCCTGTCACTGCCTGCTGTCCCTGCTGTCACCAGCCAGGCCTCTGAAAATTGGTCAAACCATGCCGAGACTTGGGGACAGTTTGGCCCAAAGTCTTGAAAAGACAAGTCAGGAAGAAAGATATGGGACAGAGGGAGAAAGCGAAGGGAGCAGGAGAAACGGAAGGAAGAATAAAAAGTAGTGTTGGGCTGCAGGAGTGAGATGGAGGAATTGCAGGAAAAGAAGGAGGTAGTAGGAGAGTGATAGAAAAGGAAAGACGAGACATGCAGCCAGACGAGGGGTTAGTGAGAGAGGATGGGACAGAGAACAGGATGAGAAGGAAATAAGGCAAGGCAAGGACAGGCAAGGACAGGCAAAGCAAGGCTAGGCTGCAGGACAGTTTTTTGCTTTATATTTTCTAGCACATTCATCTTCAGACTAGGAGTAAGGCCATAAGACCGTATGGACTAGGCCCAAGCAAATACACCGGCTACTTGAGACACTTAGACTAAGCCTAAAATACGCAGATTACTCCATAAGGATTGCTTTTATACTGTGCTTCCACAATCTGCTGGCAGTACAAAAAAATAAGCTGCAGATCTCTTAGGCTGAGTCATGGTGCTTTGTTGCAGGGACCATGCATATCATGGGAATATTTCACCATTTCTGCTCTGGTTTTCAGAGTATGACACCAAAACACCCACCTGATGAAATCCTTTCAAGAGCAGAGGCAGCAACTTGCAGAATTCCGCTTCTTTGGGGAAGTGAGAAATTGCTGAACTGACACCAAGTCCTGCAGTGTCCCTGTCACGTGCAGAGTCTCCACATACTCGCCACGGTAGCGGGCATTGTGACAAAGGTTCTATGTCAGCTGGGTGTGGCAGCCAGGCGCCCCCTAGGGGATGGGGAGCCTGTCAGCCCCGGGCCTGTCACTGCCTGCTGTCCATGCTGTCACCAGCCAGGCCTCTGAAAATTGGTCAAACCATGCCGAGACTTGGGGACAGTTTGGCCCAAAGTCTTGAAAAGACAAGTCAGGAAGAACGATATGGGACAGAGGGAGAAAGCGAAGGGAGCAGGAGAAAGGGAAGGAAGAATAAAAAGTAGTGTTGAGCTGCAGGAGTGAGGTGGAGGAATTGCCATTAAAGAGGCAGCAGCAGGAGAGTGAGAGAAAAGGAAAGAAGAGACATGCAACCAGACGAGGGGTTAGTGAGAGAGGATGGGACAGAGAACAGGATGAGAAGGAAATAAGGCAAGGCAAGGACAGGCAAGGACAGGCAAAGCAAGGCTAGGCTGCAGGACATTTTTTTGCTTTATAGTTTATAGCACATTCGTCTTCAGACTAGGAGTAAGGCCATAAGACCGTATGGATTAGGCCCAAGCAAAAACCCCAGCTACTTGAGACACTTAGACTAAGCCTAAAATACGCAGATTACTCCATAAGGATGGTTTTCATACTGTGCTTCCACAATCTGCTGGCAGTACAAAAAAATAAGCTGCAGATCTCCTTAGGCTGAGTCATGGTGCTTTGGTGCAGGGACCATGCATATCATGGGAATATTTCAACATTTCTGCTCTGGTTTTCAGAGTATGACACCAAAACACCCACCTGATGATATCCTTTCAAGAGCAAAGGCAGCAACTTGGAGAATTCCACTTCTTTGGGGAACTGAGAAATTGCGGAGCTGCCACCAAGTCCTGCAGTGTCCCTGTCACGTGCAGAGTCTCCACATACTCGCCACGGTAGCGGGCATTGTGACTAAGGTTCTATGCCAGCTGGGTGTGGCAGCCAGGCGCCCCCTAGGGGATGGGGAGCCTGTCAGCCCCGGGCCTGTCACTGCCTGCTGTCCATGCTGTCACCAGCCAGGCCTCTGAAAATTGGTCAAACCATGCCCAGACTTGGGGACAGTTTGGCCCAAAGTCTTGAAAAGTCAAGTCAGGAAGAACGATATGGGACAGAGGGAGAAAGCGAAGGGAGCAGGAGAAAGGGAAGGAAGAATAAAAAGTAGTGTTGAGCTGCAGGAGTGAGGTGGAGGAATTGCCATTAAAGAGGCAGCAGCAGGAGAGTGAGAGAAAAGGAAAGAAGAGACATGCAACCAGACGAGGGGTTAGTGAGAGAGGATGGGACAGAGAACAGGATGAGAAGGAAATAAGGCAAGGCAAGGACAGGCAAGGACAGGCAAAGCAAGGCTAGGCTGCAGGACAGTTTTTTGCTTTATATTTTCTAGCACATTCATCTTCAGACTAGGAGTAAGGCCATAAGACCGTATGGATTAGGCCCAAGCAAATACACCGGCTACTTGAGACACTTAGACTAAGCCTAAAATACGCAGATTACTCCATAAGGATTGCTTTTATACTGTGCTTCCACAATCTGCTGGCAGTACAAAAAAATAAGCTGCAGATCTCTTAGGCTGAGTCATGGTGCTTTGTTGCAGGGACCATGCATATCATGGGAATATTTCACCATTTCTGCTCTGGTTTTCAGAGTATGACACCAAAACACCCACCTGATGAAATCCTTTCAAGAGCAGAGGCAGCAACTTGCAGAATTCCGCTTCTTTGGGGAAGTGAGAAATTGCTGAACTGACACCAAGTCCTGCAGTGTCCCTGTCACGTGCAGAGTCTCCACATACTCGCCACGGTAGCGGGCATTGTGACAAAGGTTCTATGTCAGCTGGGTGTGGCAGCCAGGCGCCCCCTAGGGGATGGGGAGCCTGTCAGCCCCGGGCCTGTCACTGCCTGCTGTCCATGCTGTCACCAGCCAGGCCTCTGAAAATTGGTCAAACCATGCCGAGACTTGGGGACAGTTTGGCCCAAAGTCTTGAAAAGACAAGTCAGGAAGAACGATATGGGACAGAGGGAGAAAGCGAAGGGAGCAGGAGAAAGGGAAGGAAGAATAAAAAGTAGTGTTGAGCTGCAGGAGTGAGGTGGAGGAATTGCCATTAAAGAGGCAGCAGCAGGAGAGTGAGAGAAAAGGAAAGAAGAGACATGCAACCAGACGAGGGGTTAGTGAGAGAGGATGGGACAGAGAACAGGATGAGAGGGAAATAAGGCAAGGCAAGGACAGGCAAGGACAGGCAAAGCAAGGCTAGGCTGCAGGACATTTTTTTGCTTTATAGTTTATAGCACATTCGTCTTCAGACTAGGAGTAAGGCCATAAGACCGTATGGATTAGGCCCAAGCAAAAACCCCAGCTACTTGAGACACTTAGACTAAGCCTAAAATACGCAGATTACTCCATAAGGATGGTTTTCATACTGTGCTTCCACAATCTGCTGGCAGTACAAAAAAATAAGCTGCAGATCTCCTTAGGCTGAGTCATGGTGCTTTGGTGCAGGGACCATGCATATCATGGGAATATTTCAACATTTCTGCTCTGGTTTTCAGAGTATGACACCAAAACACCCACCTGATGATATCCTTTCAAGAGCAAAGGCAGCAACTTGGAGAATTCCACTTCTTTGGGGAACTGAGAAATTGCGGAGCTGCCACCAAGTCCTGCAGTGTCCCTGTCACGTGCAGAGTCTCCACATACTCGCCACGGTAGCGGGCATTGTGACTAAGGTTCTATGCCAGCTGGGTGTGGCAGCCAGGCGCCCCCTAGGGGATGGGGAGCCTGTCAGCCCCGGGCCTGTCACTGCCTGCTGTCCATGCTGTCACCAGCCAGGCCTCTGAAAATTGGTCAAACCATGCCCAGACTTGGGGACAGTTTGGCCCAAAGTCTTGAAAAGTCAAGTCAGGAAGAACGATATGGGACAGAGGGAGAAAGCGAAGGGAGCAGGAGAAAGGGAAGGAAGAATAAAAAGTAGTGTTGAGCTGCAGGAGTGAGGTGGAGGAATTGCCATTAAAGAGGCAGCAGCAGGAGAGTGAGAGAAAAGGAAAGAAGAGACATGCAACCAGACGAGGGGTTAGTGAGAGAGGATGGGACAGAGAACAGGATGAGAAGGAAATAAGGCAAGGCAAGGACAGGCAAGGACAGGCAAAGCAAGGCTAGGCTGCAGGACATTTTTTTGCTTTATAGTTTATAGCACATTCGTCTTCAGACTAGGAGTAAGGCCATAAGACCGTATGGATTAGGCCCAGGCAAAAACCCCAGCTTAGACACTTAGACTAAGCCTAAAATACGCAGATCTCTACATAAGGATGGGTTTTATACTGTGCTTCCACAATCTGCTGGCAGTACAAAAAAATAAGCTGCAGATCTCCTTAGGCTGAGTCATGGTGCTTTGGTGCAGGGACCATGCATATCATGGGAATATTTCAACATTTCTGCTCTGGTTTTCAGAGTATGACACCAAAACACCCACCTGATGATATCCTTTCAAGAGAAAAGGCAGCAATTTGCAGAAATCCGCTTCTTTGGGGAAATGAGAAATTGCTGAGCTGACAGCAAGTCCTGCAGTGTCCCTGTCACCTGCAGAGTCACCACATACTCACCACGGTAGCGGGCATTGTGACAGAGGCTCTATGTCAGCTGGGTGTGGCAGCCAGGCGCCCCCTAGGGAATGGGGAGCCTGCCAGCCCCGGGCCTGTCACTGCCTGCTGTCCCTGCTGTCACCAGCCAGGCCTCTGAAAATTGTTCAAACCATGACCAGACTTGGGGCCAATTTGGCCCAAAGTCTTGAAAAGACAAGTCGGGAAGAAAGATATGGGACAGAGGGAGAAAGCGAAGGGAGCAGGAGAAAGGGAAGGAAGAATAAAAATTAGTGTTGGGCTGCAGGATTGAGATGGAGGAATTGCAGGAAAAGAGGCAGGAAGTAGGAGACTGATAGAAAAGGAATGACGAGACATGCAGCCAGACGAGGGGTTAGTGAGAGAGGATGGGAAAGAGAACAGGATGAGAAGGAAATAAGGCAAGGCAAGGACAGGCAAGGAAAGGCAAAGCAAGTCTAGGCTGCAGGACAGTTTTTTGCTTTATATTTTCTAGCACATTCGTCCTCGGACTACGAGGAAAGCCATAAGACCGTATGGATTAGGCCCAAGCAAATACACCGGCTACTTGAGACACTTAGACTAAGCCTAAAATACGCAGATCTCTACATAAGGATGGTTTTTATACTGTGCTTCCACAATCTGCTGGCATTACAAAAACATAAGCTGCAGATCTCTTAGGCTGAGTCATGGTGCTTTGTTGCAGGGACCATGCATATCATGGGAATATTTCACCATTTCTGCTCTGGTTTTCAGAGTATGACACCAAAACCCCCACCTGATGATATCCTTTCAAGAGCAAAGGCAGCAATTTGCAGAATTCCGCTTCTTTGGGGAAATGAGAAATTGCTGAGTTGCCACCAAGTCCTGCAGTGTCCCTGTCACCTGCAGAGTCACCACATACTCGCCACGGTAGCGGGCATTGTGACAAAGGTTCTATGTCAGCTGGGTGTGGCAGCCAGGCGCCCCCTAGGGGATGGGGAGCCTGTCAGCCCCGGGCCTGTCACTGCCTGCTGTCCCTGCTGTCACCAGCCAGGCCTCTGAAAATTGGTCAAACCATGCCCAGACTTGGGGCCAATTTGGCCCAAAGTCTTGAAAAGACAAGTCGGGAAGAAAGATATGGGACAGAGGGAGAAAGCGAAGGGAGCAGGAGAAAGGGAAGGAAGAATAAAAAGTAGTGTTGGGCTGCAGGAGTGAGATGGAGGAATTGCCATTAAAGAGGCAGGAAGCAGGAGAGTGAGAGAAAAGGAAAGAAGAGACATGCAGCCAGACGAGGGGCTAGTGAGAGAGGATGGGACAGAGAAAGGATGAGAAGGAAATAAGACATGGCAAGGACAGGCAAGGACAGGCAAAGCAAGGCTAGGCTGCAGGACATTTTTTGCTTTATATTTTCTAGCACATTCGTCCTCGGACTACGAGGAAAGCAATAAGACCGTATGGATTAGGCCCAAGCACAAACCTCAGCTACTTGAGGCACTTAGACTAAGCCTAAAATACGCAGATCTCTCCATAAGGATGGTTTTTATAGTGTGCTTCCACAATCTGCTGGCAGTACAAAAAAATAAGCTGCAGATCTCTTAGGCTGAGTCATGGTGCTTTGTTGCAGGGACCATGCATATCATGGGAATATTTCACCATTTCTGCTCTGGTTTTCAGAGTATGACACCAAAACACTCACCTGATGAAATCCTTTCAAGAGCAGAGGCAGCAACTTGCAGAATTCCGCTTCTTTGGGGAAGTGAGAAATTGCTGAACTGACACCAAGTCCTGCAGTGTCCCTGTCACGTGCAGAGTCTCCACATACTCGCCACGGTAGCGGGCATTGTGACTAAGGTTCTATGTCAGCTGGGTGTGGCAGCCAGGCGCCCCCTAGGGGATGGGGAGCCTGTCAGCCCCGGGCCTGTCACTGCCTGCTGTCCATGCTGTCACCAGCCAGGCCTCTGAAAATTGGTCAAACCATGCCGAGACTTGGGGACAGTTTGGCCCAAAGTCTTGAAAAGACAAGTCAGGAAGAACGATATGGGACAGAGGGAGAAAGCGAAGGGAGCAGGAGAAAGGGAAGGAAGAATAAAAAGTAGTGTTGAGCTGCAGGAGTGAGGTGGAGGAATTGCCATTAAAGAGGCAGCAGCAGGAGAGTGAGAGAAAAGGAAAGAAGAGACATGCAACCAGACGAGGGGTTAGTGAGAGAGGATGGGACAGAGAACAGGATGAGAGGGAAATAAGGCAGGCAAGGACAGGCAAGGACAGGCAAAGCAAGGCTAGGCTGCAGGACATTTTTTTGCTTTATAGTTTATAGCACATTCGTCTTCAGACTAGGAGTAAGGCCATAAGACCGTATGGATTAGGCCCAAGCAAAAACCCCAGCTACTTGAGACACGTAGACTAAGCCTAAAATACGCAGATTACTCCATAAGGATGGTTTTTATACTGTGCTTCCACAATCTGCTGGCAGTACAAAAAAATAAGCTGCAGATCTCCTTAGGCTGAGTCATGGTGCTTTGGTGCAGGGACCATGCATATCATGGGAATATTTCAACATTTCTGCTCTGGTTTTCAGAGTATGACACCAAAACACCCACCTGATGATATCCTTTCAAGAGCAAAGGCAGCAACTTGGAGAATTCCACTTCTTTGGGGAACTGAGAAATTGCTGAGCTGCCACCAAGTCCTGCAGTGTCCCTGTCACGTGCAGCGTCTCCACATACTCGCCACGGTAGCGGGCATTGTGACTAAGGTTCTATGCCAGCTGGGTGTGGCAGCCAGGCGCCCCCTAGGGGATGGGGAGCCTGTCAGCCCCGGGCCTGTCACTGCCTGCTGTCCATGCTGTCACCAGCCAGGCCTCTGAAAATTGGTCAAACCATGCCCAGACTTGGGGACAGTTTGGCCCAAAGTCTTGAAAAGTCAAGTCAGGAAGAACGATATGGGACAGAGGGAGAAAGCGAAGGGAGCAGGAGAAAGGGAAGGAAGAATAAAAAGTAGTGTTGAGCTGCAGGAGTGAGGTGGAGGAATTGCCATTAAAGAGGCAACAGCAGGAGAGTGAGAGAAAAGGAAAGAAGAGACATGCAACCAGACGAGGGGTTAGTGAGAGAGGATGGGACAGAGAACAGGATGAGAAGGAAATAAGGCAAGGCAAGGACAGGCAAGGACAGGCAAAGCAAGGCTAGGCTGCAGGACATTTTTTTGCTTTATAGTTTATAGCACATTCGTCTTCAGACTAGGAGTAAGGCCATAAGACCGTATGGATTAGGCCCAAGCAAAAACCCCAGCTTAGACACTTAGACTAAGCCTAAAATACGCAGATTACTCCATAAGGATGGTTTTTATACTGTGCTTCCACAATCTGCTGGCAGTACAAAAAAATAAGCTGCAGATCTCCTTAGGCTGAGTCATGGTGCTTTGTTGCAGGGACCATGCATATCACGGGAATATTTCACCATTTCTGCTCTGGTTTTCAGAGTATGACACCAAAACACCCACCTGATGATATCCTTTCAAGAGCAAAGGCAGCAATTTGCAGAATTCCGCTTCTTTGGGGAAGTGAGAAATTGCTGAGCTGATACCAAGTCCTGCAGTGTCCCTGTCACCTGCAGAGTCACCACATACTCGCCACGGTAGCGGGCATTGTGACAAAGGTTCTATGTCAGCTGGGTGTGGCAGCCAGGCGCCCCCTAGGGGATGGGGAGCCTGTCAGCCCCGGGCCTGTCACTGCCTGCTGTCCCTGCTGTCACCAGCCAGGCCTCTGAAAATTGGTCAAACCATGCCCAGACTTGGGGCCAATTTGGCCCAAAGTCTTGAAAAGACAAGTCGGGAAGAAAGATATGGGACAGAGGGAGAAAGCGAAGGGAGCAGGAGAAAGGGAAGGAAGAATAAAAAGTAGTGTTGGGCTGCAGGAGTGAGATGGAGGAATTGCCATTAAAGAGGCAGGAAGCAGGAGAGTGAGAGAAAAGGAAAGAAGAGACATGCAGCCAGACGAGGGGTTAGTGAGAGAGGATGGGACAGAGAAAGGATGAGAAGGAAATAAGGCATGGCAAGGACAGGCAAGGACAGGCAAAGCAAGGCTAGGCTGCAGGACATTTTTTGCTTTATATTTTCTAGCACATTCGTCCTCGGACTACGAGGAAAGCAATAAGACCGTATGGATTAGGCCCAAGCACAAACCTCAGCTACTTGAGACACTTAGACTAAGCCTAAAATACGCAGATCTCTCCATAAGGATGGTTTTTATAGTGTGCTTCCACAATCTGCTGGCAGTACAAAAAAATAAGCTGCAGATCTCTTAGGCTGAGTCATGGTGCTTTGTTGCAGGGACCATGCATATCATGGGAATATTTCACCATTTCTGCTCTGGTTTTCAGAGTATGACACCAAAACACCCACCTGATGATATCCTTTCAAGAGCAAAGGCAGCAACTTGCAGAATTCCGCTTCTTTGGGGAAGTGAGAAATTGCTGAACTGACACCAAGTCCTGCAGTGTCCCTGTCACCTGCAGAGTCACCACATACTCGCCACGGTAGCGGGCATTGTGACAAAGGTTCTATGTCAGCTGGGTGTGGCAGCCAGGCGCCCCCTAGGGGATGGGGAGCCTGTCAGCCCCGGGCCTGTCACTGCCTGCTGTCCCTGCTGTCACCAGCCAGGCCTCTGAAAATTGGTCAAACCATGCCGAGACTTGGGGACAGTTTGGCCCAAAGTCTTGAAAAGACAAGTCAGGAAGAAAGATATGGGACAGAGGGAGAAAGCGAAGGGAGCAGGAGAAACGGAAGGAAGAATAAAAAGTAGTGTTGGGCTGCAGGAGTGAGATGGAGGAATTGCAGGAAAAGAAGGAGGTAGTAGGAGAGTGATAGAAAAGGAAAGACGAGACATGCAGCCAGACGAGGGGTTAGTGAGAGAGGATGGGACAGAGAACAGGATGAGAAGGAAATAAGGCAAGGCAAGGACAGGCAAGGACAGGCAAAGCAAGGCTAGGCTGCAGGACATTTTTTTGCTTTATAGTTTATAGCACATTCGTCTTCAGACTAGGAGTAAGGCCATAAGACCGTATGGATTAGGCCCAAGCAAAAACCCCAGCTACTTGAGACACTTAGACTAAGCCTAAAATACGCAGATTACTCCATAAGGATGGTTTTCATACTGTGCTTCCACAATCTGCTGGCAGTACAAAAAAATAAGCTGCAGATCTCCTTAGGCTGAGTCATGGTGCTTTGGTGCAGGGACCATGCATATCATGGGAATATTTCAACATTTCTGCTCTGGTTTTCAGAGTATGACACCAAAACACCCACCTGATGATATCCTTTCAAGAGCAAAGGCAGCAACTTGGAGAATTCCACTTCTTTGGGGAACTGAGAAATTGCGGAGCTGCCACCAAGTCCTGCAGTGTCCCTGTCACGTGCAGAGTCTCCACATACTCGCCACGGTAGCGGGCATTGTGACTAAGGTTCTATGCCAGCTGGGTGTGGCAGCCAGGCGCCCCCTAGGGGATGGGGAGCCTGTCAGCCCCGGGCCTGTCACTGCCTGCTGTCCATGCTGTCACCAGCCAGGCCTCTGAAAATTGGTCAAACCATGCCCAGACTTGGGGACAGTTTGGCCCAAAGTCTTGAAAAGTCAAGTCAGGAAGAACGATATGGGACAGAGGGAGAAAGCGAAGGGAGCAGGAGAAAGGGAAGGAAGAATAAAAAGTAGTGTTGAGCTGCAGGAGTGAGGTGGAGGAATTGCCATTAAAGAGGCAGCAGCAGGAGAGTGAGAGAAAAGGAAAGAAGAGACATGCAACCAGACGAGGGGTTAGTGAGAGAGGATGGGACAGAGAACAGGATGAGAAGGAAATAAGGCAAGGCAAGGACAGGCAAGGACAGGCAAAGCAAGGCTAGGCTGCAGGACAGTTTTTTGCTTTATATTTTCTAGCACATTCATCTTCAGACTAGGAGTAAGGCCATAAGACCGTATGGATTAGGCCCAAGCAAATACACCGGCTACTTGAGACACTTAGACTAAGCCTAAAATACGCAGATTACTCCATAAGGATTGCTTTTATACTGTGCTTCCACAATCTGCTGGCAGTACAAAAAAATAAGCTGCAGATCTCCTTAGGCTGAGTCATGGTGCTTTGTTGCAGGGACCATGCATATCATGGGAATATTTCAACATTTCTGCTCTGGTTTTCAGAGTATGACACCAAAACACCCACCTGATGAAATCCTTTCAAGAGCAGAGGCAGCAACTTGCAGAATTCCGCTTCTTTGGGGAAGTGAGAAATTGCTGAACTGACACCAAGTCCTGCAGTGTCCCTGTCACGTGCAGAGTCTCCACATACTCGCCACGGTAGCGGGCATTGTGACTAAGGTTCTATGCCAGCTGGGTGTGGCAGCCAGGCGCCCCCTAGGGGATGGGGAGCCTGTCAGCCCCGGGCCTGTCACTGCCTGCTGTCCATGCTGTCACCAGCCAGGCCTCTGAAAATTGGTCAAACCATGCCCAGACTTGGGGACAGTTTGGCCCAAAGTCTTGAAAAGTCAAGTCAGGAAGAACGATATGGGACAGAGGGAGAAAGCGAAGGGAGCAGGAGAAAGGGAAGGAAGAATAAAAAGTAGTGTTGAGCTGCAGGAGTGAGGTGGAGGAATTGCCATTAAAGAGGCAGCAGCAGGAGAGTGAGAGAAAAGGAAAGAAGAGACATGCAACCAGACGAGGGGTTAGTGAGAGAGGATGGGACAGAGAACAGGATGAGAAGGAAATAAGGCAAGGCAAGGACAGGCAAGGACAGGCAAAGCAAGGCTCGGCTGCAGGACATTTTTTTGCTTTATAGTTTATAGCACATTCGTCTTCAGACTAGGAGTAAGGCCATAAGACCGTATGGATTAGGCCCAAGCAAAAACCCCAGCTTAGACACTTAGACTAAGCCTAAAATATGCAGATCTCTACATAAGGATGGGTTTTATACTGTGCTTCCACAATCTGCTGGCAGTACAAAAAAATAAGCTGCAGATCTCCTTAGGCTGAGTCATGGTGCTTTGGTGCAGGGACCATGCATATCATGGGAATATTTCAACATTTCTGCTCTGGTTTTCAGAGTATGACACCAAAACACCCACCTGATGAAATCCTTTCAAGAGCAGAGGCAGCAACTTGCAGAATTCCGCTTCTTTGGGGAAGTGAGAAATTGCTGAACTGACACCAAGTCCTGCAGTGTCCCTGTCACGTGCAGAGTCTCCACATACTCGCCACGGTAGCGGGCATTGTGACTAAGGTTCTATGCCAGCTGGGTGTGGCAGCCAGGCGCCCCCTAGGGGATGGGGAGCCTGTCAGCCCCGGGCCTGTCACTGCCTGCTGTCCATGCTGTCACCAGCCAGGCCTCTGAAAATTGGTCAAACCATGCCCAGACTTGGGGACAGTTTGGCCCAAAGTCTTGAAAAGTCAAGTCAGGAAGAACGATATGGGACAGAGGGAGAAAGCGAAGGGAGCAGGAGAAAGGGAAGGAAGAATAAAAAGTAGTGTTGAGCTGCAGGAGTGAGGTGGAGGAATTGCCATTAAAGAGGCAGCAGCAGGAGAGTGAGAGAAAAGGAAAGAAGAGACATGCAACCAGACGAGGGGTTAGTGAGAGAGGATGGGACAGAGAACAGGATGAGAAGGAAATAAGGCAAGGCAAGGACAGGCAAGGACAGGCAAAGCAAGGCTAGGCTGCAGGACATTTTTTTGCTTTATAGTTTATAGCACATTCGTCTTCAGACTAGGAGTAAGGCCATAAGACCGTATGGATTAGGCCCAAGCAAAAACCCCAGCTTAGACACTTAGACTAAGCCTAAAATATGCAGATCTCTACATAAGGATGGGTTTTATACTGTGCTTCCACAATCTGCTGGCAGTACAAAAAAATAAGCTGCAGATCTCCTTAGGCTGAGTCATGGTGCTTTGGTGCAGGGACCATGCATATCATGGGAATATTTCAACATTTCTGCTCTGGTTTTCAGAGTATGACACCAAAACACCCACCTGATGATATCCTTTCAAGAGAAAAGGCAGCAATTTGCAGAAATCCGCTTCTTTGGGGAAATGAGAAATTGCTGAGCTGACAGCAAGTCCTGCAGTGTCCCTGTCACCTGCAGAGTCACCACATACTCACCACGGTAGCGGGCATTGTGACAGAGGCTCTATGTCAGCTGGGTGTGGCAGCCAGGCGCCCCCTAGGGAATGGGGAGCCTGCCAGCCCCGGGCCTGTCACTGCCTGCTGTCCCTGCTGTCACCAGCCAGGCCTCTGAAAATTGTTCAAACCATGACCAGACTTGGGGCCAATTTGGCCCAAAGTCTTGAAAAGACAAGTCGGGAAGAAAGATATGGGACAGAGGGAGAAAGCGAAGGGAGCAGGAGAAAGGGAAGGAAGAATAAAAATTAGTGTTGGGCTGCAGGATTGAGATGGAGGAATTGCAGGAAAAGAGGCAGGAAGTAGGAGACTGATAGAAAAGGAATGACGAGACATGCAGCCAGACGAGGGGTTAGTGAGAGAGGATGGGACAGAGAACAGGATGAGAAGGAAATAAGGCAAGGCAAGGACAGGCAAGGAAAGGCAAAGCAAGTCTAGGCTGCAGGACAGTTTTTTGCTTTATATTTTCTAGCACATTCGTCCTCGGACTACGAGGAAAGCCATAAGACCGTATGGATTAGGCCCAAGCAAATACACCGGCTACTTGAGACACTTAGACTAAGCCTAAAATACGCAGATCTCTACATAAGGATGGTTTTTATACTGTGCTTCCACAATCTGCTGGCATTACAAAAACATAAGCTGCAGATCTCTTAGGCTGAGTCATGGTGCTTTGTTGCAGGGACCATGCATATCATGGGAATATTTCACCATTTCTGCTCTGGTTTTCAGAGTATGACACCAAAACCCCCACCTGATGATATCCTTTCAAGAGCAAAGGCAGCAATTTGCAGAATTCCGCTTCTTTGGGGAAATGAGAAATTGCTGAGTTGCCACCAAGTCCTGCAGTGTCCCTGTCACCTGCAGAGTCACCACATACTCGCCACGGTAGCGGGCATTGTGACAAAGGTTCTATGTCAGCTGGGTGTGGCAGCCAGGCGCCCCCTAGGGGATGGGGAGCCTGTCAGCCCCGGGCCTGTCACTGCCTGCTGTCCCTGCTGTCACCAGCCAGGCCTCTGAAAATTGGTCAAACCATGCCCAGACTTGGGGCCAATTTGGCCCAAAGTCTTGAAAAGACAAGTCGGGAAGAAAGATATGGGACAGAGGGAGAAAGCGAAGGGAGCAGGAGAAAGGGAAGGAAGAATAAAAAGTAGTGTTGGGCTGCAGGAGTGAGATGGAGGAATTGCCATTAAAGAGGCAGGAAGCAGGAGAGTGAGAGAAAAGGAAAGAAGAGACATGCAGCCAGACGAGGGGCTAGTGAGAGAGGATGGGACAGAGAAAGGATGAGAAGGAAATAAGACATGGCAAGGACAGGCAAGGACAGGCAAAGCAAGGCTAGGCTGCAGGACATTTTTTGCTTTATATTTTCTAGCACATTCGTCCTCGGACTACGAGGAAAGCAATAAGACCGTATGGATTAGGCCCAAGCACAAACCTCAGCTACTTGAGGCACTTAGACTAAGCCTAAAATACGCAGATCTCTCCATAAGGATGGTTTTTATAGTGTGCTTCCACAATCTGCTGGCAGTACAAAAAAATAAGCTGCAGATCTCTTAGGCTGAGTCATGGTGCTTTGTTGCAGGGACCATGCATATCATGGGAATATTTCACCATTTCTGCTCTGGTTTTCAGAGTATGACACCAAAACACTCACCTGATGAAATCCTTTCAAGAGCAGAGGCAGCAACTTGCAGAATTCCGCTTCTTTGGGGAAGTGAGAAATTGCTGAACTGACACCAAGTCCTGCAGTGTCCCTGTCACGTGCAGAGTCTCCACATACTCGCCACGGTAGCGGGCATTGTGACTAAGGTTCTATGTCAGCTGGGTGTGGCAGCCAGGCGCCCCCTAGGGGATGGGGAGCCTGTCAGCCCCGGGCCTGTCACTGCCTGCTGTCCATGCTGTCACCAGCCAGGCCTCTGAAAATTGGTCAAACCATGCCGAGACTTGGGGACAGTTTGGCCCAAAGTCTTGAAAAGACAAGTCAGGAAGAACGATATGGGACAGAGGGAGAAAGCGAAGGGAGCAGGAGAAAGGGAAGGAAGAATAAAAAGTAGTGTTGAGCTGCAGGAGTGAGGTGGAGGAATTGCCATTAAAGAGGCAGCAGCAGGAGAGTGAGAGAAAAGGAAAGAAGAGACATGCAACCAGACGAGGGGTTAGTGAGAGAGGATGGGACAGAGAACAGGATGAGAGGGAAATAAGGCAGGCAAGGACAGGCAAGGACAGGCAAAGCAAGGCTAGGCTGCAGGACATTTTTTTGCTTTATAGTTTATAGCACATTCGTCTTCAGACTAGGAGTAAGGCCATAAGACCGTATGGATTAGGCCCAAGCAAAAACCCCAGCTACTTGAGACACGTAGACTAAGCCTAAAATACGCAGATTACTCCATAAGGATGGTTTTTATACTGTGCTTCCACAATCTGCTGGCAGTACAAAAAAATAAGCTGCAGATCTCCTTAGGCTGAGTCATGGTGCTTTGGTGCAGGGACCATGCATATCATGGGAATATTTCAACATTTCTGCTCTGGTTTTCAGAGTATGACACCAAAACACCCACCTGATGATATCCTTTCAAGAGCAAAGGCAGCAACTTGGAGAATTCCACTTCTTTGGGGAACTGAGAAATTGCTGAGCTGCCACCAAGTCCTGCAGTGTCCCTGTCACGTGCAGCGTCTCCACATACTCGCCACGGTAGCGGGCATTGTGACTAAGGTTCTATGCCAGCTGGGTGTGGCAGCCAGGCGCCCCCTAGGGGATGGGGAGCCTGTCAGCCCCGGGCCTGTCACTGCCTGCTGTCCATGCTGTCACCAGCCAGGCCTCTGAAAATTGGTCAAACCATGCCCAGACTTGGGGACAGTTTGGCCCAAAGTCTTGAAAAGTCAAGTCAGGAAGAACGATATGGGACAGAGGGAGAAAGCGAAGGGAGCAGGAGAAAGGGAAGGAAGAATAAAAAGTAGTGTTGAGCTGCAGGAGTGAGGTGGAGGAATTGCCATTAAAGAGGCAACAGCAGGAGAGTGAGAGAAAAGGAAAGAAGAGACATGCAACCAGACGAGGGGTTAGTGAGAGAGGATGGGACAGAGAACAGGATGAGAAGGAAATAAGGCAAGGCAAGGACAGGCAAGGACAGGCAAAGCAAGGCTAGGCTGCAGGACATTTTTTTGCTTTATAGTTTATAGCACATTCGTCTTCAGACTAGGAGTAAGGCCATAAGACCGTATGGATTAGGCCCAAGCAAAAACCCCAGCTTAGACACTTAGACTAAGCCTAAAATACGCAGATTACTCCATAAGGATGGTTTTTATACTGTGCTTCCACAATCTGCTGGCAGTACAAAAAAATAAGCTGCAGATCTCCTTAGGCTGAGTCATGGTGCTTTGTTGCAGGGACCATGCATATCACGGGAATATTTCACCATTTCTGCTCTGGTTTTCAGAGTATGACACCAAAACACCCACCTGATGATATCCTTTCAAGAGCAAAGGCAGCAATTTGCAGAATTCCGCTTCTTTGGGGAAGTGAGAAATTGCTGAGCTGATACCAAGTCCTGCAGTGTCCCTGTCACCTGCAGAGTCACCACATACTCGCCACGGTAGCGGGCATTGTGACAAAGGTTCTATGTCAGCTGGGTGTGGCAGCCAGGCGCCCCCTAGGGGATGGGGAGCCTGTCAGCCCCGGGCCTGTCACTGCCTGCTGTCCCTGCTGTCACCAGCCAGGCCTCTGAAAATTGGTCAAACCATGCCCAGACTTGGGGCCAATTTGGCCCAAAGTCTTGAAAAGACAAGTCGGGAAGAAAGATATGGGACAGAGGGAGAAAGCGAAGGGAGCAGGAGAAAGGGAAGGAAGAATAAAAAGTAGTGTTGGGCTGCAGGAGTGAGATGGAGGAATTGCCATTAAAGAGGCAGGAAGCAGGAGAGTGAGAGAAAAGGAAAGAAGAGACATGCAGCCAGACGAGGGGTTAGTGAGAGAGGATGGGACAGAGAAAGGATGAGAAGGAAATAAGGCATGGCAAGGACAGGCAAGGACAGGCAAAGCAAGGCTAGGCTGCAGGACATTTTTTGCTTTATATTTTCTAGCACATTCGTCCTCGGACTACGAGGAAAGCAATAAGACCGTATGGATTAGGCCCAAGCACAAACCTCAGCTACTTGAGACACTTAGACTAAGCCTAAAATACGCAGATCTCTCCATAAGGATGGTTTTTATAGTGTGCTTCCACAATCTGCTGGCAGTACAAAAAAATAAGCTGCAGATCTCTTAGGCTGAGTCATGGTGCTTTGTTGCAGGGACCATGCATATCATGGGAATATTTCACCATTTCTGCTCTGGCTTTCAGAATATGACACCAAAACACCCACCTGATGATATCCTTTCAAGAGCAAAGGCAGCAACTTGCAGAATTCCGCTTCTTTGGGGAAGTGAGAAATTGCAGAGCTGATACCAAGTCCTGCAGTGTCCCTGTCACCTGCAGAGTCACCACATACTCGCCACGGTAGCGGGCATTGTGACAAAGGTTCTATGTCAGCTGGGTGTGGCAGCCAGGCGCCCCCTAGGGGATGGGGAGCCTGTCAGCCCCGGGCCTGTCACTGCCTGCTGTCCATGCTGTCACCAGCCAGGCCTCTGAAAATTGGTCAAACCATGCCCAGACTTGGGGACAGTTTGGCCCAAAGTCTTGAAAAGTCAAGTCAGGAAGAACGATATGGGACAGAGGGAGAAAGCGAAGGGAGCAGGAGAAAGGGAAGGAAGAATAAAAAGTAGTGTTGAGCTGCAGGAGTGAGGTGGAGGAATTGCCATTAAAGAGGCAGCAGCAGGAGAGTGAGAGAAAAGGAAAGAAGAGACATGCAACCAGACGAGGGGTTAGTGAGAGAGGATGGGACAGAGAACAGGATGAGAAGGAAATAAGGCAAGGCAAGGCAAGGCAAGGCAAGGCAAGGCAAGGCAAGGCAAGGCAAGGCAAAGGCAAGGCAAGGCAAGGCAAGGCAAGGCAAGGCAAGGCAAAGGCAAGGCAAGGCAAGGCAAGGCAAGGCAAGACCACAGAAGAAGGAGAAGAAAGGAGAAGAGAGGAGAGGGCAACAAAGGAAAACAAAACTAAAAAAAATATAAGACTAAATAAAATGAAATAAAATAAATTAAAAAGTGAAACAGATGTATCCATTGTGTTATGTGTCCTTGAAAGTGGTTTTGGAGCTGAAATTCCACTGTCCTTTCAGGCAAATATTCTTTTTGTTATTTGACTCACTATGGGGAGAGAAGAAAAGGGAAAAAGTGGAGAGAGGAGAAGTGAGGTGAGGCGAGGCGAGGCGAGGCGAGGCGAGGAGAGGAGAGGAGAGGAGAGAAGATGAAATAAGGCTGGACAGACAACAAATCCAGACTCTATTTTTGCAAAAAAGGGCCATGGTTAGGTTGATTACTCCCCTGTCTTGTAGGTACAGAGAGTGATTGGGGGCCCGCGGCTCAAGGGCTTCCTCCAAAGGGTGCTGGGCAGAGGGGGGATGGGCGGGGCTGCACATGGGGGCTCTGTCACCCCCACGTCACAATGCCAGCACCCGGCAACGCTGAGGTCACAATGCCCCGGGGCACTATAAAAGGGAGCAGCCTCCCGTGCCCAGCGCCAGAGCTGGCCCGGGGGCAGCTCCAACACATCCCCGAGGAAGCACTGGAGCAGCTGGTGGAATCACAGGGCAGGGATGAAGGGAGGAAGACCTTGCATGAGGCTGCTGGAGGTTCTCTGCTGCAAGACAACGTGTTGACAGAGCCACCACCTTCCAAACTCGTCGGATGCTTTGAAATCCTTCTCAACCGGATTGCAGTGGCAAGACCAAAGGAGTGTTGCAAGGCAAGGCAAGGCAAGGCAAGGCAAGGCAAGGCAAGGCAAGGCAAGGCAAGGCAAGGCAAGGCAAAGGCAAGGCAAAGGCAAGGCAAGGCAAGGCAAGGCAAGGCAAGGCAAGGCAAGGCAAAGGTAAGGCAAGGCAAGGCAAGGCAAGGCAAGGCAAGGCAAGGCAAGGCAAGACCACAGAAGAAGGAGAAGAAAGGAGAAGAGAGGAGAGGGCAACAAAGGAAAACAAAACTAAAAAAAATATAAGACTAAATAAAATGAAATAAAATAAATTAAAAAGTGAAAGAGATGTATCCATTGTGTTATGTGTCCTTGAAAGTGGTTTTGGAGCTGAAATTCCACTGTCCTTTCAGGCAAATATTCTTTTTGTTATTTGACTCACTATGGGGAGAGAAGAAAAGGGAAAAAGTGGAGAGAGGAGAAGTGAGGCGAGGCGAGGCGAGGCGAGGTGAGGAGAGGAGAGGAGAGGAGAGAAGATGAAATAAGGCTGGACAGACAACAAATCCAGACTCTATTTTTGCAAAAAAGGGCCATGGTTAGGTTGATTACTCCCCTGTCTTGTAGGTACAGAGAGTGATTGGGGGCCAGCGGCTCAAGGGCTTCCTCCAAAGGGTGCTGGGCAGAGGGGGGATGGGCGGGGCTGCACATGGGGGCTCTGTCACCCCCACGTCACAATGCCAGCACCCGGCAACGCTGAGGTCACAATGCCCCGGGGCACTATAAAAGGGAGCAGCCTCCCGTGCCCAGCGCCAGAGCTGGCCCGGGGGCAGCTCCAACACATCCCCGAGGAAGCACTGGAGCAGCTGGTGGAATCACAGGGCAGGGATGAGGGGAGGAAGACCTTGCATGAGGCTGCTGGAGCTTCTCTGCTGCAAGACAACGTGTTGACAGAGCCACCACCTTCCAAACTCGTCGGATGCTTTGAAATCCTTCTCAACCGGATTGCAGTGGCAAGAGCAAAGGAGTGTTGCAAGGCAAGGCAAGGCAAGGCAAGGCAAGGCAAGGCAAGGCAAGGCAAGGCAAGGCAAAGGCAAGGCAAAGGCAAGGCAAGGCAAGGCAAGGCAAGGCAAGGCAAGGCAAGGCAAGGCAAGGCAAGGCAAGGCAAGGCAAGGCAAAGGCAAGGCAAAGGCAAGGCAAGGCAAGGCAAGGCAAGGCAAGGCAAGGCAAGGTAAGGCAAGGCAAGGCAAAGGCAAGGCAAGGCAAGACCACAGAAGAAGGAGAAGAAAGGAGAAGAGAGGAGAGGGCAACAAAGGAAAACAAAACTAAAAAAAATATAAGACTAAATAAAATGAAATAAAATAAATTAAAAAGTGAAACAGACGTATCCATTGTGTTATGTGTCCTTGAAAGTGGTTTTGGAGCTGAAATTCCACTGTCCTTTCAGGCAAATATTCTTTATGTTATTTGACTCACTATGGGGAGAGAAGAAAAGGGAAAAAGTGGAGAGAGGAGAAGTGAGGCGAGGCGAGGCGAGGAGAGGCGAGGAGAGGAGAGGAGAGGAGAGGAGAGGAGAGAAGATGAAATAAGGCTGGACAGACAACAAATCCAGACTCTATTTTTGCAAAAAAGGGCCATGGTTAGGTTGATTACTCCCCTGTCTTGTAGGTACAGAGAGTGATTGGGGGCCAGCGGCTCAAGGGCTTCCTCCAAAGGGTGCTGGGCAGAGGGGGGATGGGCGGGGCTGCACATGGGGGCTCTGTCACCCCCACGTCACAATGCCAGCACCCGGCAACGCTGAGGTCACAATGCCCCGGGGCACTATAAAAGGGAGCAGCCTCCCGTGCCCAGCGCCAGAGCTGGCCCGGGGGCAGCTCCAACACATCCCCGAGGAAGCACTGGAGCAGCTGGTGGAATCACAGGGCAGGGATGAAGGGAGGAAGACCTTGCATGAGGCTGCTGGAGGTTCTCTGCTGCAAGACAACGTGTTGACAGAGCCACCACCTTCCAAACTCGTCGGATGCTTTGAAATCCTTCTCAACCGGATTGCAGTGGCAAGAGCAAAGGAGTGTTGCAAGGCAAGGCAAGGCAAGGCAAGGCAAGGCAAGGCAAGGCAAGGCAAGGCAAGGCAAGGCAAGGCAAGGCAAGGCAAAGGCAAGGCAAAGGCAAGGCAAGGCAAGGCAAGGCAAGGCAAGGCAAGGCAAGGCAAGGCAAAGGCAAGGCAAGGCAAGGCAAGGCAAGGCAAGGCAAGGCAAGGCAAGGCAAGGCAAAGGCAAGGCAAGGCAAGACCACAGAAGAAGGAGAAGAAAGGAGAAGAGAGGAGAGGGCAACAAAGGAAAACAAAACTAAAAAAATATAAGACTAAATAAAATGAAATAAAATAAATTAAAAAGTGAAACAGATGTATCCATTGTGTTATGTGTCCTTGAAAGTGGTTTTGAAGCTGAAATTCCACTGTCCTTTCAGGCAAATATTCTTTTTGTTATTTGACTCACTATGGGGAGAGAAGAAAAGGGAAAAAGTGGAGAGAGGAGAAGTGAGGTGAGGCGAGGCGAGGCGAGGCGAGGAGAGGAGAGGAGAGGAGAGAAGATGAAATAAGGCTGGACAGACAACAAATCCAGACTCTATTTTTGCAAAAAAGGGCCATGGTTAGGTTGATTACTCCCCTGTCTTGTAGGTACAGAGAGTGATTGGGGGCCAGCGGCTCAAGGGCTTCCTCCAAAGGGTGCTGGGCAGAGGGGGGATGGGCGGGGCTGCACATGGGGGCTCTGTCACCCCCACGTCACAATGCCAGCACCCGGCAACGCTGAGGTCACAATGCCCCGGGGCACTATAAAAGGGAGCAGCCTCCCGTGCCCAGCGCCAGAGCTGGCCCGGGGGCAGCTCCAACACATCCCCGAGGAAGCACTGGAGCAGCTGGTGGAATCACAGGGCAGGGATGAGGGGAGGAAGACCTTGCATGAGGCTGCTGGAGGTTCTCTGCTGCAAGACAACGTGTTGACAGAGCCACCACCTTCCAAACTCGTCGGATGCTTTGAAATCCTTCTCAACCGGATTGCAGTGGCAAGAGCAAAGGAGTGTTGCAAGGCAAGGCAAGGCAAGGCAAGGCAAGGCAAGGCAAGGCAAGGCAAGGCAAGGCAAGGCAAGGCAAAGGCAAGGCAAGGCAAGACCACAGAAGAAGGAGAAGAAAGGAGAAGAGAGGAGAGGGCAACAAAGGAAAACAAAACTAAAAAAAATATAAGACTAAATAAAATGAAATAAAATAAATTAAAAAGTGAAACAGATGTATCCATTGTGTTATGTGTCCTTGAAAGTGGTTTTGGAGCTGAAATTCCACTGTCCTTTCAGGCAAATATTCTTTTTGTTATTTGACTCACTATGGGGAGAGAAGAAAAGGGAAAAAGTGGAGAGAGGAGAAGTGAGGCGAGGCGAGGCGAGGCGAGGCGAGGCGAGGAGAGGAGAGGAGAGGAGAGGAGAGAAGATGAAATAAGGCTGGACAGACAACAAATCCAGACTCTATTTTTGCAAAAAAGGGCCATGGTTAGGTTGATTACTCCCCTGTCTTGTAGGTACAGAGAGTGATTGGGGGCCAGAGGCTCAAGGGCTTCCTCCAAAGGGTGCGGGGCAGAGGGGGGATGGGCGGGGCTGCACATGGGGGCTCTGTCACCCCCACGTCACAATGCCAGCACCCGGCAACACTGAGGTCACAATGCCCCGGGGCACTATAAAAGGGAGCAGCCTCCCGTGCCCAGCGCCAGAGCTGGCCCGGGGGCAGCTCCAACACATCCCCGAGGAAGCACTGGAGCAGCTGGTGGAATCACAGGGCAGGGATGAGGGGAGGAAGACCTTGCATGAGGCTGCTGGAGGTTCTCTGCTGCAAGACAACGTGTTGACAGAGCCACCACCTTCCAAACTCGTCGGATGCTTTGAAATCCTTCTCAACCGGATTGCAGTGGCAAGAGCAAAGGAGTGTTGCAAGGCAAGGCAAGGCAAGGCAAGGCAAGGCAAGGCAAGGCAAGGCAAGGCAAGGCAAGGCAAGGCAAGGCAAGGCAAAGGCAAGGCAAAGGCAAGGCAAGGCAAGGCAAGGCAAGGCAAGGCAAGGCAAGGCAAGGCAAGGCAAGGCAAAGGCAAGGCAAAGGCAAGGCAAGGCAAGGCAAGGCAAGGCAATGCAAAGGCAAGGCAAGGCAAGGCAAGACCACAGAAGAAGGAGAAGAAAGGAGAAGAGAGGAGAGGGCAACAAAGGAAAACAAAACTAAAAAAAAATATAAGACTAAATAAAATGAAATAAAATAAATTAAAAAGTGAAACAGATGTATCCATTGTGTTATGTGTCCTTGAAAGTGGTTTTGGAGCTGAAATTCCACTGTCCTTTCAGGCAAATATTCTTTTTGTTATTTGACTCACTATGGGGAGAGAAGAAAAGGGAAAAAGTGGAGAGAGGAGAAGTGAGGCGAGGCGAGGCAAGGCGAGGCGAGGCGAGGCGAGGCGAGGCGAGGAGAGGAGAGTAGAGAAGATGAAATAAGGCTGGACAGACAACAAATCCAGACTCTATTTTTGCAAAAAAGGGCCATGGTTAGGTTGATTACTCCCCTGTCTTGTAGGTACAGAGAGTGATTGGGGGCCAGCGGCTCAAGGGCTTCCTCCAAAGGGTGCTGGGCAGAGGGGGGATGGGCGGGGCTGCACATGGGGGCTCTGTCACCCCCACGTCACAATGCCAGCACCCGGCAACGCTGAGGTCACAATGCCCCAGGGCACTATAAAAGGGAGCAGCGTCCTGTGCCCAGCGCCAGAGCTGGCCCGGGGGCAGCTCCAACACATCCCCGAGGAAGCACTGGAGCAGCTGGTGGAATCACAGGGCAGGGATGAAGGGAGGAAGACCTTGCATGAGGCTGCTGGAGGTTCTCTGCTGCAAGACAACGTGTTGACAGAGCCACCACCTTCCAAACTCGTCGGATGCTTTGAAATCCTTCTCAACCGGATTGCAGTGGCAAGAGCAAAGGAGTGTTGCAAGGCAAGGCAAGGCAAGGCAAGGCAAGGCAAGGCAAGGCAAGGCAAGGCAAGGCAAGGCAAGGCAAAGGCAAGGCAAAGGCAAGGCAAGGCAAGGCAAGGCAAGGCAAGGCAAGGCAAGGCAAGGCAAGGCAAGGCAAGGCAAAGGCAAGGCAAGGCAAGACCACAGAAGAAGGAGAAGAAAGGAGAAGAGAGGAGAGGGCAACAAAGGAAAACAAAACTAAAAAAAATATAAGACTAAATAAAATGAAATAAAATAAATTAAAAAGTGAAACAGATGTATCCATTGTGTTATGTGTCCTTGAAAGTGGTTTTGGAGCTGAAATTCCACTGTCCTTTCAGGCAAATATTCTTTTTGTTATTTGACTCACTATGGGGAGAGAAGAAAAGGGAAAAAGTGGAGAGAGGAGAAGTGAGGCGAGGCGAGGCGAGGCGAGGCGAGGCGAGGAGAGGAGAGGAGAGGAGAGAAGATGAAATAAGGCTGGACAGACAACAAATCCAGACTCTATTTTTGCAAAAAAGGGCCATGGTTAGGTTGATTACTCCCCTGACTTGTAGGTACAGAGAGTGATTGGGGGCCAGCGGCTCAAGGGCTTCCTCCAAAGGGTGCTGGGCAGAGGGGGGATGGGCGGGGCTGCACATGGGGGCTCTGTCACCCCCACGTCACAATGCCAGCACCCGGCAACGCTGAGGTCACAATGCCCCGGGGCACTATAAAAGGGAGCAGCCTCCCGTGCCCAGCGCCAGAGCTGGCCCGGGGGCAGCTCCAACACATCCCCGAGGAAGCACTGGAGCAGCTGGTGGAATCACAGGGCAGGGATGAAGGGAGGAAGACCTTGCATGAGGCTGCTGGAGGTTCTCTGCTGCAAGACAACGTGTTGACAGAGCCACCACCTTCCAAACTCGTCGGATGCTTTGAAATCCTTCTCAACCGGATTGCAGTGGCAAGAGCAAAGGAGTGTTGCAAGGCAAGGCAAGGCAAGGCAAGGCAAGGCAAGGCAAGGCAAGGCAAGGCAAAGGCAAGGCAAAGGCAAGGCAAGGCAAGGCAAGGCAAGGCAAGGCAAGGCAAGGCAAGGCAAGGCAAGGCAAAGGCAAGGCAAGGCAAGACCACAGAAGAAGGAGAAGAAAGGAGAAGAGAGGAGAGGGCAACAAAGGAAAACAAAACTAAAAAAAATATAAGACTAAATAGAATGAAATAAAATAAATTAAAAAGTGAAACAGATGTATCCATTGTGTTATGTGTCCTTGAAAGTGGTTTTGGAGCTGAAATTCCACTGTCCTTTCAGGCAAATATTCTTTTTGTTATTTGACTCACTATGGGGAGAGAAGAAAAGGGAAAAAGTGGAGAGAGGAGAAGTGAGGCGAGGCGAGGCGAGGCGAGGCGAGGCGAGGCGAGGAGAGGAGAGGAGAGGAGAGAAGATGAAATAAGGCTGGACAGACAACAAATCCAGACTCTATTTTTGCAAAAAAGGGCCATGGTTAGGTTGATTACTCCCCTGTCTTGTAGGTACAGAGAGTGATTGGGGGCCAGCGGCTCAAGGGCTTCCTCCAAAGGGTGCTGGGCAGAGGGGGGATGGGCGGGGCTGCACATGGGGGCTCTGTCACCCCCACGTCACAATGCCAGCACCCGGCAACGCTGAGGTCACAATGCCCCGGGGCACTATAAAAGGGAGCAGCCTCCCGTGCCCAGCGCCAGAGCTGGCCCGGGGGCAGCTCCAACACATCCCCGAGGAAGCACTGGAGCAGCTGGTGGAATCACAGGGCAGGGATGAGGGGAGGAAGACCTTGCATGAGGCTGCTGGAGGTTCTCTGCTGCAAGACAACGTGTTGACAGAGCCACCACCTTCCAAACTCGTCGGATGCTTTGAAATCCTTCTCAACCGGATTGCAGTGGCAAGAGCAAAGGAGTGTTGCAAGGCAAGGCAAGGCAAGGCAAGGCAAGGCAAGGCAAGGCAAGGCAAGGCAAGGCAAGGCAAGGCAAGGCAAGGCAAAGGCAAGGCAAGGCAAGACCACAGAAGAAGGAGAAGAAAGGAGAAGAGAGGAGAGGGCAACAAAGGAAAACAAAACTAAAAAAAATATAAGACTAAATAAAATGAAATAAAATAAATTAAAAAGTGAAACAGATGTATCCATTGTGTTATGTGTCCTTGAAAGTGGTTTTGGAGCTGAAATTCCACTGTCCTTTCAGGCAAATATTCTTTTTGTTATTTGACTCACTATGGGGAGAGAAGAAAAGGGAAAAAGTGGAGAGAGGAGAAGTGAGGCGAGGCGAGGCGAGGCGAGGCGAGGCGAGGAGAGGAGAGGAGAGGAGAGGAGAGAAGATGAAATAAGGCTGGACAGACAACAAATCCAGACTCTATTTTTGCAAAAAAGGGCCATGGTTAGGTTGATTACTCCCCTGTCTTGTAGGTACAGAGAGTGATTGGGGGCCAGCGGCTCAAGGGCTTCCTCCAAAGGGTGCTGGGCAGAGGGGGGATGGGCGGGGCTGCACATGGGGGCTCTGTCACCCCCACGTCACAATGCCAGCACCCGGCAACACTGAGGTCACAATGCCCCGGGGCACTATAAAAGGGAGCAGCCTCCCGTGCCCAGCGCCAGAGCTGGCCCGGGGGCAGCTCCAACACATCCCCGAGGAAGCACTGGAGCAGCTGGCGGAATCACAGGGCAGGGATGAGGGGAGGAAGACCTTGCATGAGGCTGCTGGAGGTTCTCTGCTGCAAGACAACGTGTTGACAGAGCCACCACCTTCCAAACTCGTCAGATGCTTTGAAATCCTTCTCAACCGGATTGCAGTGGCAAGAGCAAAGGAGTGTTGCAAGGCAAGGCAAGGCAAGGCAAGGCAAGGCAAGGCAAGGCAAGGCAAGGCAAGGCAAGGCAAGGCAAAGGCAAGGCAAAGGCAAGGCAAGGCAAGGCAAGGCAAGGCAAGGCAAGGCAAGGCAAGGCAAGGCAAAGGCAAGGCAAAGGCAAGGCAAGGCAAGGCAAGGCAAGGCAATGCAAAGGCAAGGCAAGGCAAGGCAAGACCACAGAAGAAGGAGAAGAAAGGAGAAGAGAGGAGAGGGCAACAAAGGAAAACAAAACTAAAAAAAAATATAAGACTAAATAAAATGAAATAAAATAAATTAAAAAGTGAAACAGATGTATCCATTGTGTTATGTGTCCTTGAAAGTGGTTTTGGAGCTGAAATTCCACTGTCCTTTCAGGCAAATATTCTTTTTGTTATTTGACTCACTATGGGGAGAGAAGAAAAGGGAAAAAGTGGAGAGAGGAGAAGTGAGGCGAGGCGAGGCGAGGCGAGGCGAGGCGAGGCGAGGCGAGGAGAGGAGAGGAGAGGAGAGAAGATGAAATAAGGCTGGACAGACAACAAATCCAGACTCTATTTTTGCAAAAAAGGGCCATGGTTAGGTTGATTACTCCCCTGACTTGTAGGTACAGAGAGTGATTGGGGGCCAGCGGCTCAAGGGCTTCCTCCAAAGGGTGCTGGGCAGAGGGGGGATGGGCGGGGCTGCACATGGGGGCTCTGTCACCCCCACGTCACAATGCCAGCACCCGGCAACGCTGAGGTCACAATGCCCCGGGGCACTATAAAAGGGAGCAGCCTCCCGTGCCCAGCGCCAGAGCTGGCCCGGGGGCAGCTCCAACACATCCCCGAGGAAGCACTGGAGCAGCTGGTGGAATCACAGGGCAGGGATGAAGGGAGGAAGACCTTGCATGAGGCTGCTGGAGGTTCTCTGCTGCAAGACAACGTGTTGACAGAGCCATCACCTTCCAAACTCGTCGGATGCTTTGAAATCCTTCTCAACCGGATTGCAGTGGCAAGAGCAAAGGAGTGTTGCAAGGCAAGGCAAGGCAAGGCAAGGCAAGGCAAGGCAAGGCAAGGCAAGGCAAGGCAAAGGCAAGGCAAAGGCAAGGCAAGGCAAGGCAAGGCAAGGCAAGGCAAAGGCAAGGCAAGGCAAGACCACAGAAGAAGGAGAAGAAAGGAGAAGAGAGGAGAGGGCAACAAAGGAAAACAAAACTAAAAAAAATATAAGACTAAATAAAATGAAATAAAATAAATTAAAAAGTGAAACAGATGTATCCATTGTGTTATGTGTCCTTGAAAGTGGTTTTGGAGCTGAAATTCCACTGTCCTTTCAGGCAAATATTCTTTTTGTTATTTGACTCACTATGGGGAGAGAAGAAAAGGGAAAAAGTGGAGAGAGGAGAAGTGAGGCGAGGCGAGGCGAGGCGAGGCGAGGCGAGGCGAGGAGAGGAGAGGAGAGGAGAGAAGATGAAATAAGGCTGGACAGACAACAAATCCAGACTCTATTTTTGCAAAAAAGGGCCATGGTTAGGTTGATTACTCCCCTGTCTTGTAGGTACAGAGAGTGATTGGGGGCCAGCGGCTCAAGGGCTTCCTCCAAAGGGTGCTGGGCAGAGGGGGGATGGGCGGGGCTGCACATGGGGGCTCTGTCACCCCCACGTCACAATGCCAGCACCCGGCAACGCTGAGGTCACAATGCCCCGGGGCACTATAAAAGGGAGCAGCCTCCCGTGCCCAGCGCCAGAGCTGGCCCGGGGGCAGCTCCAACACATCCCCGAGGAAGCACTGGAGCAGCTGGTGGAATCACAGGGCAGGGATGAAGGGAGGAAGACCTTGCATGAGGCTGCTGGAGGTTCTCTGTTGCAAGACAACGTGTTGACAGAGCCACCACCTTCCAAACTCGTCGGATGCTTTGAAATCCTTCTCAACCGGATTGCAGTGGCAAGAGCAAAGGAGTGTTGCAAGGCAAGGCAAGGCAAGGCAAGGCAAGGCAAGGCAAGGCAAGGCAAGGCAAAGGCAAGGCAAGGCAAGACCACAGAAGAAGGAGAAGAAAGGAGAAGAGAGGAGAGGGCAACAAAGGAAAACAAAACTAAAATAAATATAAGACTAAATAAAATGAAATAAAATAAATTAAAAAGTGAAACAGATGTATCCATTGTGTTATGTGTCCTTGAAAGTGGTTTTGGAGCTGAAATTCCACTGTCCTTTCAGGCAAATATTCTTTTTGTTATTTGACTCACTATGGGGAGAGAAGAAAAGGGAAAAAGTGGAGAGAGGAGAAGTGAGGCGAGGCGAGGCGAGGCGAGGCGAGGCGAGGCGAGGCGAGGCGAGGAGAGGAGAGGAGAGGAGAGGAGAGGAGAGGAGAGGAGAGGAGAGGAGAGGAGAGGAGAGGAGAGGACAGGAGAGAAGATGAAATAAGGCTGGACAGACAACAAATCCAGACTCTATTTTTGCAAAAAAGGGCCATGGTTAGGTTGATTACTCCCCTGTCTTGTAGGTACAGAGAGTGATTTGGGGCCAGCGGCTCAAGGGCTTCCTCCAAACGGTGCTGGGCAGAGGGGGGATGGGCGGGGCTGCACATGGGGGCTCTGTCACCCCCACGTCACAATGCCAGCACCCGGCAACGCTGAGGTCACAATGACCCGGGGCACTATAAAAGGGAGCAGCCTCCCGTGCCCAGCGCCAGAGCTGGCCCGGGGGCAGCTCCAACACATCCCCGAGGAAGCACTGGAGCAGCTGGTGGAATCACAGGGCAGGGATGAAGGGAGGAAGACCTTGCATGAGGCTGCTGGAGGTTCTCTGCTGCAAGACAACGTGTTGACAGAGCCACCACCTTCCAAACTCGTCGGATGCTTTGAAATCCTTCTCAACCGGATTGCAGTGGCAAGAGCAAAGGAGTGTTGCAAGGCAAGGCAAGGCAAGGCAAGGCAAGGCAAGGCAAGGCAAGGCAAGGCAAGGCAAGGCAAAGGCAAGGCAAAGGCAAGGCAAGGCAAGGCAAGGCAAGGCAAGGCAAGGCAAGGCAAGGCAAAGGCAAGGCAAGGCAAGACCACAGAAGAAGGAGAAGAAAGGAGAAGAGAGGAGAGGGCAACAAAGGAAAACAAAACTAAAAAAAATATAAGACTAAATAAAATGAAATAAAATAAATTAAAAAGTGAAACAGATGTATCCATTGTGTTATGTGTCCTTGAAAGTGGTTTTGGAGCTGAAATTCCACTGTCCTTTCAGGAAAATATTCTTTTTGTTATTTGACTCACTATGGGGAGAGAAGAAAAGGGAAAAAGTGGAGAGAGGAGAACTGAGGCGAGGCGAGGCGAGGCGAGGCGAGGCGAGGAGAGGAGAGGAGAGAAGATGAAATAAGGCTGGACAGACAACAAATCCAGACTCTATTTTTGCAAAAAAGGGCCATGGTTAGGTTGATTACTCCCCTGTCTTGTAGGTACAGAGAGTGATTGGGGGCCAGCGGCTCAAGGGCTTCCTCCAAAGGGTGCTGGGCAGAGGGGGGATGGGCGGGGCTGCACATGGGGGCTCTGTCACCCCCACGTCACAATGCCAGCACCCGGCAACGCTGAGGTCACAATGCCCCGGGGCACTATAAAAGGGAGCAGCCTCCCGTGCCCAGCGCCAGAGCTGGCCCGGGGGCAGCTCCAACACATCCCCGAGGAAGCACTGGAGCAGCTGGTGGAATCACAGGGCAGGGATGAAGGGAGGAAGACCTTGCATGAGGCTGCTGGAGGTTCTCTGCTGCAAGACAACGTGTTGACAGAGCCACCACCTTCCAAACTCGTCGGATGCTTTGAAATCCTTCTCAACCGGATTGCAGTGGCAAGAGCAAAGGAGTGTTGCAAGGCAAGGCAAGGCAAGGCAAGGCAAGGCAAGGCAAGGCAAGGCAAGGCAAGGCAAAGGCAAGGCAAGGCAAGACCACAGAAGAAGGAGAAGAAAGGAGAAGAGAGGAGAGGGCAACAAAGGAAAACAAAACTAAAAAAAATATAAGACTAAATAAAATGAAATAAAATAAATTAAAAAGTGAAACAGATGTATCCATTGTGTTATGTGTCCTTGAAAGTGGTTTTGGAGCTGAAATTCCACTGTCCTTTCAGGCAAATATTCTTTTTGTTATTTGACTCACTATGGGGAGAGAAGAAAAGGGAAAAAGTGGAGAGAGGAGAAGTGAGGCGAGGCGAGGCGAGGCGAGGCGAGGCGAGGCGAGGCGAGGCGAGGCGAGGCGAGGCGAGGCGAGGCGAGGCGAGGCGAGGCGAGGAGAGGAGAGGAGAGGAGAGGAGAGGAGAGGAGAGGAGAGGAGAGGAGAGGACAGGAGAGAAGATGAAATAAGGCTGGACAGACAACAAATCCAGACTCTATTTTTGCAAAAAAGGGCCATGGTTAGGTTGATTACTCCCCTGTCTTGTAGGTACAGAGAGTGATTTGGGGCCAGCGGCTCAAGGGCTTCCTCCAAAGGGTGCTGGGCAGAGGGGGGATGGGCGGGGCTGCACATGGGGGCTCTGTCACCCCCACGTCACAATGCCAGCACCCGGCAACGCTGAGGTCACAATGACCCGGGGCACTATAAAAGGGAGCAGCCTCCCGTGCCCAGCGCCAGAGCTGGCCCGGGGGCAGCTCCAACACATCCCCGAGGAAGCACTGGAGCAGCTGGTGGAATCACAGGGCAGGGATGAAGGGAGGAAGACCTTGCATGAGGCTGCTGGAGGTTCTCTGCTGCAAGACAACGTGTTGACAGAGCCACCACCTTCCAAACTCGTCGGATGCTTTGAAATCCTT
Organism: Columba livia; assembly: GCF_036013475.1. Classification (NCBI taxonomy): domain Eukaryota; kingdom Metazoa; phylum Chordata; class Aves; order Columbiformes; family Columbidae; genus Columba; species Columba livia. The sequence goes on along the minus strand of NW_027043009.1, from coordinate 115,644 downwards.
CTCAACCGGATTGCAGTGGCAAGACCAAAGGAGTGTTGCAAGGCAAGGCAAGGCAAGGCAAGGCAAGGCAAGGCAAGGCAAGGCAAGGCAAGGCAAGGCAAAGGCAAGGCAAAGGCAAGGCAAGGCAAGGCAAGGCAAGGCAAGGCAAGGCAAGGCAAGGCAAGGCAAGGCAAAGGCAAGGCAAGGCAAGGCAAGGCAAGGCAAGGCAAGGCAAGGCAAGGCAAGGCAAAGGCAAGGCAAGGCAAGACCACAGAAGAAGGAGAAGAAAGGAGAAGAGAGGAGAGGGCAACAAAGGAAAACAAAACTAAAAAAAATATAAGACTAAATAAAATGAAATAAAATAAATTAAAAAGTGAAACAGATGTATCCATTGTGTTATGTGTCCTTGAAAGTGGTTTTGGAGCTGAAATTCCACTGTCCTTTCAGGCAAATATTCTTTTTGTTATTTGACTCACTATGGGGAGAGAAGAAAAGGGAAAAAGTGGAGAGAGGAGAAGTGAGGCGAGGCGAGGCGAGGCGAGGCGAGGCGAGGCGAGGCGAGGAGAGGAGAGGAGAGGAGAGAAGATGAAATAAGGCTGGACAGACAACAAATCCAGACTCTATTTTTGCAAAAAAGGGCCATGGTTAGGTTGATTACTCCCCTGTCTTGTAGGTACAGAGAGTGATTGGGGGCCAGCGGCTCAAGGGCTTCCTCCAAAGGGTGCTGGGCAGAGGGGGGATGGGCGGGGCTGCACATGGGGGCTCTGTCACCCCCACGTCACAATGCCAGCACCCGGCAACGCTGAGGTCACAATGCCCCGGGGCACTATAAAAGGGAGCAGCCTCCCGTGCCCAGCGCCAGAGCTGGCCCGGGGGCAGCTCCAACACATCCCCGAGGAAGCACTGGAGCAGCTGGTGGAATCACAGGGCAGGGATGAGGGGAGGAAGACCTTGCATGAGGCTGCTGGAGGTTCTCTGCTGCAAGACAACGTGTTGACAGAGCCACCACCTTCCAAACTCGTCGGATGCTTTGAAATCCTTCTCAACCGGATTGCAGTGGCAAGAGCAAAGGAGTGTTGCAAGGCAAGGCAAGGCAAGGCAAGGCAAGGCAAGGCAAGGCAAGGCAAGGCAAAGGCAAGGGAAAGGCAAGGCAAGGCAAGGCAAGGCAAAGGCAAGGCAAAGGCAAGGCAAGGCAAGGCAAGGCAAGGCAAGGCAAGGCAAGGCAAGGCAAGGCAAAGGCAAGGCAAGGCAAGACCACAGAAGAAGGAGAAGAAAGGAGAAGAGAGGAGAGGGCAACAAAGGAAAACAAAACTAAAAAAAATATAAGACTAAATAAAATGAAATAAAATAAATTAAAAAGTGAAACAGATGTATCCATTGTGTTATGTGTCCTTGAAAGTGGTTTTGGAGCTGAAATTCCACTGTCCTTTCAGGCAAATATTCTTTTTGTTATTTGACTCACTATGGGGAGAGAAGAAAAGGGAAAAAGTGGAGAGAGGAGAAGTGAGGCGAGGCGAGGCGAGGCGAGGCGAGGCGAGGCGAGGAGAGGAGAGGAGAGGAGAGAAGATGAAATAAGGCTGGACAGACAACAAATCCAGACTCTATTTTTGCAAAAAAGGGCCATGGTTAGGTTGATTACTCCCCTGTCTTGTAGGTACAGAGAGTGATTGGGGGCCAGCGGCTCAAGGGCTTCCTCCAAAGGGTGCTGGGCAGAGGGGAATGGGCGGGGCTGCACATGGGGGCTCTGTCACCCCCACGTCACAATGCCAGCACCCGGCAACGCTGAGGTCACAATGCCCCGGGGCACTATAAAAGGGAGCAGCCTCCCGTGCCCAGCGCCAGAGCTGGCCCGGGGGCAGCTCCAACACATCCCCGAGGAAGCACTGGAGCAGCTGGTGGAATCACAGGGCAGGGATGAAGGGAGGAAGACCTTGCATGAGGCTGCTGGAGGTTCTCTGCTGCAAGACAACGTGTTGACAGAGCCACCACCTTCCAAACTCGTCGGATGCTTTGAAATCCTTCTCAACCGGATTGCAGTGGCAAGAGCAAAGGAGTGTTGCAAGGCAAGGCAAGGCAAGGCAAGGCAAGGCAAGGCAAGGCAAGGCAAGGCAAGGCAAAGGCAAGGCAAAGGCAAGGCAAGGCAAGGCAAGGCAAGGCAAGGCAAGGCAAGGCAAGGCAAGGCAAGGCAAGGCAAGGCAAAGGCAAGGCAAGGCAAGACCACAGAAGAAGGAGAAGAAAGGAGAAGAGAGGAGAGGGCAACAAAGGAAAACAAAACTAAAAAAAATATAAGACTAAATAAAATGAAATAAAATAAATTAAAAAGTGAAACAGATGTATCCATTGTGTTATGTGTCCTTGAAAGTGGTTTTGGAGCTGAAATTCCACTGTCCTTTCAGGCAAATATTCTTTTTGTTATTTGACTCACTATGGGGAGAGAAGAAAAGGGAAAAAGTGGAGAGAGGAGAAGTGAGGCGAGGCGAGGCGAGGCGAGGCGAGGCGAGGAGAGGAGAGGAGAGGAGAGGAGAGAAGATGAAATAAGGCTGGACAGACAACAAATCCAGACTCTATTTTTGCAAAAAAGGGCCATGGTTAGGTTGATTACTCCCCTGTCTTGTAGGTACAGAGAGTGATTGGGGGCCAGCGGCTCAAGGGCTTCCTCCAAAGGGTGCTGGGCAGAGGGGGGATGGGCGGGGCTGCACATGGGGGCTCTGTCACCCCCACGTCACAATGCCAGCACCCGGCAACGCTGAGGTCACAATGACCCGGGGCACTATAAAAGGGAGCAGCCTCCCGTGCCCAGCGCCAGAGCTGGCCCGGGGGCAGCTCCAACACATCCCCGAGGAAGCACTGGAGCAGCTGGTGGAATCACAGGGCAGGGATGAAGGGAGGAAGACCTTGCATGAGGCTGCTGGAGGTTCTCTGCTGCAAGACAACGTGTTGACAGAGCCACCACCTTCCAAACTCGTCGGATGCTTTGAAATCCTTCTCAACCGGATTGCAGTGGCAAGAGCAAAGGAGTGTTGCAAGGCAAGGCAAGGCAAGGCAAGGCAAGGCAAGGCAAGGCAAGGCAAGTCAAAGGCAAGGCAAAGGCAAGGCAAGGCAAGGCAAGGCAAGGCAAGGCAAGGCAAGGCAAGGCAAGGCAAAGGCAAGGCAAGGCAAGACCACAGAAGAAGGAGAAGAAAGGAGAAGAGAGGAGAGGGCAACAAAGGAAAACAAAACTAAAAAAAATATAAGACTAAATAAAATGAAATAAAATAAATTAAAAAGTGAAACAGATGTATCCATTGTGTTATGTGTCCTTGAAAGTGGTTTTGGAGCTGAAATTCCACTGTCCTTTCAGGCAAATATTCTTTTTGTTATTTGACTCACTATGGGGAGAGAAGAAAAGGGAAAAAGTGGAGAGAGGAGAAGTGAGGCGAGGCGAGGCGAGGCGAGGCGAGGCGAGGAGAGGAGAGGAGAGGAGAGAAGATGAAATAAGGCTGGACAGACAACAAATCCAGACTCTATTTTTGCAAAAAAGGGCCATGGTTAGGTTGATTACTCCCCTGTCTTGTAGGTACAGAGAGTGATTGGGGGCCAGCGGCTCAAGGGCTTCCTCCAAAGGGTGCTGGGCAGAGGGGGGATGGGCGGGGCTGCACATGGGGGCTCTGTCACCCCCACGTCACAATGCCAGCACCCGGCAACACTGAGGTCACAATGCCCCGGGGCACTATAAAAGGGAGCAGCCTCCCGTGCCCAGCGCCAGAGCTGGCCCGGGGGCAGCTCCAACACATCCCCGAGGAAGCACTGGAGCAGCTGGTGGAATCACAGGGCAGGGATGAAGGGAGGAAGACCTTGCATGAGGCTGCTGGAGGTTCTCTGCTGCAAGACAACGTGTTGACAGAGCCACCACCTTCCAAACTCGTCGGATGCTTTGAAATCCTTCTCAACCGGATTGCAGTGGCAAGAGCAAAGGAGTGTTGCAAGGCAAGGCAAGGCAAGGCAAGGCAAGGCAAGGCAAGGCAAGGCAAGGCAAAGGCAAGGCAAAGGCAAGGCAAGGCAAGGCAAGGCAAGGCAAGGCAAGGCAAGGCAAGGCAAGGCAAGGCAAGGCAAAGGCAAGGCAAGGCAAGACCACAGAAGAAGGAGAAGAAAGGAGAAGAGAGGAGAGGGCAACAAAGGAAAACAAAACTAAAAAAAATATAAGACTAAATAAAATGAAATAAAATAAATTAAAAAGTGAAACAGATGTATCCATTGTGTTATGTGTCCTTGAAAGTGGTTTTGGAGCTGAAATTCCACTGTCCTTTCAGGCAAATATTCTTTTTGTTATTTGACTCACTATGGGGAGAGAAGTAAAGGGAAAAAGTGGAGAGAGGAGAAGTGAGGCGAGGCGAGGCGAGGCGAGGCGAGGCGAGGAGAGGAGAGGAGAGGAGAGAAGATGAAATAAGGCTGGACAGACAACAAATCCAGACTCTATTTTTGCAAAAAAGGGCCATGGTTAGGTTGATTACTCCCCTGTCTTGTAGGTACAGAGAGTGATTGGGGGCCAGCGGCTCAAGGGCTTCCTCCAAAGGGTGCTGGGCAGAGGGGGGATGGGCGGGGCTGCACATGGGGGCTCTGTCACCCCCACGTCACAATGCCAGCACCCGGCAACGCTGAGGTCACAATGCCCCGGGGCACTATAAAAGGGAGCAGCCTCCCGTGCCCAGCGCCAGAGCTGGCCCGGGGGCAGCTCCAACACATCCCCGAGGAAGCACTGGAGCAGCTGGTGGAATCACAGGGCAGGGATGAGGGGAGGAAGACCTTGCATGAGGCTGCTGGAGCTTCTCTGCTGCAAGACAACGTGTTGACAGAGCCACCACCTTCCAAACTCGTCGGATGCTTTGAAATCCTTCTCAACCGGATTGCAGTGGCAAGAGCAAAGGAGTGTTGCAAGGCAAGGCAAGGCAAGGCAAGGCAAGGCAAGGCAAGGCAAGGCAAGGCAAAGGCAAGGCAAAGGCAAGGCAAGGCAAGGCAAGGCAAGGCAAGGCAAGGCAAGGCAAGGCAAGGCAAGGCAAGGCAAGGCAAGGCAAAGGCAAGGCAAAGGCAAGGCAAGGCAAGGCAAGGCAAGGCAAGGCAAGGCAAGGCAAGGTAAGGCAAGGCAAGGCAAAGGCAAGGCAAGGCAAGACCACAGAAGAAGGAGAAGAAAGGAGAAGAGAGGAGAGGGCAACAAAGGAAAACAAAACTAAAAAAAATATAAGACTAAATAAAATGAAATAAAATAAATTAAAAAGTGAAACAGACGTATCCATTGTGTTATGTGTCCTTGAAAGTGGTTTTGGAGCTGAAATTCCACTGTCCTTTCAGGCAAATATTCTTTATGTTATTTGACTCACTATGGGGAGAGAAGAAAAGGGAAAAAGTGGAGAGAGGAGAAGTGAGGCGAGGCGAGGCGAGGCGAGGAGAGGAGAGGAGAGGAGAGGAGAGGAGAGAAGATGAAATAAGGCTGGACAGACAACAAATCCAGACTCTATTTTTGCAAAAAAGGGCCATGGTTAGGTTGATTACTCCCCTGTCTTGTAGGTACAGAGAGTGATTGGGGGCCAGCGGCTCAAGGGCTTCCTCCAAAGGGTGCTGGGCAGAGGGGGGATGGGCGGGGCTGCACATGGGGGCTCTGTCACCCCCACGTCACAATGCCAGCACCCGGCAACGCTGAGGTCACAATGCCCCGGGGCACTATAAAAGGGAGCAGCCTCCCGTGCCCAGCGCCAGAGCTGGCCCGGGGGCAGCTCCAACACATCCCCGAGGAAGCACTGGAGCAGCTGGTGGAATCACAGGGCAGGGATGAAGGGAGGAAGACCTTGCATGAGGCTGCTGGAGGTTCTCTGCTGCAAGACAACGTGTTGACAGAGCCACCACCTTCCAAACTCGTCGGATGCTTTGAAATCCTTCTCAACCGGATTGCAGTGGCAAGAGCAAAGGAGTGTTGCAAGGCAAGGCAAGGCAAGGCAAGGCAAGGCAAGGCAAGGCAAGGCAAGGCAAGGCAAGGCAAGGCAAGGCAAAGGCAAGGCAAAGGCAAGGCAAGGCAAGGCAAGGCAAGGCAAGGCAAGGCAAGGCAAGGCAAAGGCAAGGCAAGGCAAGGCAAGGCAAGGCAAGGCAAGGCAAGGCAAGGCAAGGCAAAGGCAAGGCAAGGCAAGACCACAGAAGAAGGAGAAGAAAGGAGAAGAGAGGAGAGGGCAACAAAGGAAAACAAAACTAAAAAAATATAAGACTAAATAAAATGAAATAAAATAAATTAAAAAGTGAAACAGATGTATCCATTGTGTTATGTGTCCTTGAAAGTGGTTTTGAAGCTGAAATTCCACTGTCCTTTCAGGCAAATATTCTTTTTGTTATTTGACTCACTATGGGGAGAGAAGAAAAGGGAAAAAGTGGAGAGAGGAGAAGTGAGGTGAGGCGAGGCGAGGCGAGGCGAGGAGAGGAGAGGAGAGGAGAGAAGATGAAATAAGGCTGGACAGACAACAAATCCAGACTCTATTTTTGCAAAAAAGGGCCATGGTTAGGTTGATTACTCCCCTGTCTTGTAGGTACAGAGAGTGATTGGGGGCCAGCGGCTCAAGGGCTTCCTCCAAAGGGTGCTGGGCAGAGGGGGGATGGGCGGGGCTGCACATGGGGGCTCTGTCACCCCCACGTCACAATGCCAGCACCCGGCAACGCTGAGGTCACAATGCCCCGGGGCACTATAAAAGGGAGCAGCCTCCCGTGCCCAGCGCCAGAGCTGGCCCGGGGGCAGCTCCAACACATCCCCGAGGAAGCACTGGAGCAGCTGGTGGAATCACAGGGCAGGGATGAGGGGAGGAAGACCTTGCATGAGGCTGCTGGAGGTTCTCTGCTGCAAGACAACGTGTTGACAGAGCCACCACCTTCCAAACTCGTCGGATGCTTTGAAATCCTTCTCAACCGGATTGCAGTGGCAAGAGCAAAGGAGTGTTGCAAGGCAAGGCAAGGCAAGGCAAGGCAAGGCAAGGCAAGGCAAGGCAAGGCAAGGCAAGGCAAGGCAAAGGCAAGGCAAGGCAAGACCACAGAAGAAGGAGAAGAAAGGAGAAGAGAGGAGAGGGCAACAAAGGAAAACAAAACTAAAAAAAATATAGACTAAATAAAATGAAATAAAATAAATTAAAAAGTGAAACAGATGTATCCATTGTGTTATGTGTCCTTGAAAGTGGTTTTGGAGCTGAAATTCCACTGTCCTTTCAGGCAAATATTCTTTTTGTTATTTGACTCACTATGGGGAGAGAAGAAAAGGGAAAAAGTGGAGAGAGGAGAAGTGAGGCGAGGCGAGGCGAGGCGAGGCGAGGCGAGGAGAGGAGAGGAGAGGAGAGGAGAGAAGATGAAATAAGGCTGGACAGACAACAAATCCAGACTCTATTTTTGCAAAAAAGGGCCATGGTTAGGTTGATTACTCCCCTGTCTTGTAGGTACAGAGAGTGATTGGGGGCCAGAGGCTCAAGGGCTTCCTCCAAAGGGTGCTGGGCAGAGGGGGGATGGGCGGGGCTGCACATGGGGGCTCTGTCACCCCCACGTCACAATGCCAGCACCCGGCAACACTGAGGTCACAATGCCCCGGGGCACTATAAAAGGGAGCAGCCTCCCGTGCCCAGCGCCAGAGCTGGCCCGGGGCAGCTCCAACACATCCCCGAGGAAGCACTGGAGCAGCTGGTGGAATCACAGGGCAGGGATGAGGGGAGGAAGACCTTGCATGAGGCTGCTGGAGGTTCTCTGCTGCAAGACAACGTGTTGACAGAGCCACCACCTTCCAAACTCGTCGGATGCTTTGAAATCCTTCTCAACCGGATTGCAGTGGCAAGAGCAAAGGAGTGTTGCAAGGCAAGGCAAGGCAAGGCAAGGCAAGGCAAGGCAAGGCAAGGCAAGGCAAGGCAAGGCAAGGCAAGGCAAAGGCAAGGCAAAGGCAAGGCAAGGCAAGGCAAGGCAAGGCAAGGCAAGGCAAGGCAAGGCAAGGCAAGGCAAAGGCAAGGCAAAGGCAAGGCAAGGCAAGGCAAGGCAAGGCAATGCAAAGGCAAGGCAAGGCAAGGCAAGACCACAGAAGAAGGAGAAGAAAGGAGAAGAGAGGAGAGGGCAACAAAGGAAAACAAAACTAAAAAAAAATATAAGACTAAATAAAATGAAATAAAATAAATTAAAAAGTGAAACAGATGTATCCATTGTGTTATGTGTCCTTGAAAGTGGTTTTGGAGCTGAAATTCCACTGTCCTTTCAGGCAAATATTCTTTTTGTTATTTGACTCACTATGGGGAGAGAAGAAAAGGGAAAAAGTGGAGAGAGGAGAAGTGAGGCGAGGCGAGGCAAGGCGAGGCGAGGCGAGGCGAGGCGAGGCGAGGAGAGGAGAGTAGAGAAGATGAAATAAGGCTGGACAGACAACAAATCCAGACTCTATTTTTGCAAAAAAGGGCCATGGTTAGGTTGATTACTCCCCTGTCTTGTAGGTACAGAGAGTGATTGGGGGCCAGCGGCTCAAGGGCTTCCTCCAAAGGGTGCTGGGCAGAGGGGGGATGGGCGGGGCTGCACATGGGGGCTCTGTCACCCCCACGTCACAATGCCAGCACCCGGCAACGCTGAGGTCACAATGCCCCAGGGCACTATAAAAGGGAGCAGCGTCCTGTGCCCAGCGCCAGAGCTGGCCCGGGGGCAGCTCCAACACATCCCCGAGGAAGCACTGGAGCAGCTGGTGGAATCACAGGGCAGGGATGAAGGGAGGAAGACCTTGCATGAGGCTGCTGGAGGTTCTCTGCTGCAAGACAACGTGTTGACAGAGCCACCACCTTCCAAACTCGTCGGATGCTTTGAAATCCTTCTCAACCGGATTGCAGTGGCAAGAGCAAAGGAGTGTTGCAAGGCAAGGCAAGGCAAGGCAAGGCAAGGCAAGGCAAGGCAAGGCAAGGCAAGGCAAGGCAAGGCAAGGCAAGGCAAGGCAAAGGCAAGGCAAAGGCAAGGCAAGGCAAGGCAAGGCAAGGCAAGGCAAGGCAAGGCAAGGCAAGGCAAGGCAAGGCAAAGGCAAGGCAAGGCAAGACCACAGAAGAAGGAGAAGAAAGGAGAAGAGAGGAGAGGGCAACAAAGGAAAACAAAACTAAAAAAAATATAAGACTAAATAAAATGAAATAAAATAAATTAAAAAGTGAAACAGATGTATCCATTGTGTTATGTGTCCTTGAAAGTGGTTTTGGAGCTGAAATTCCACTGTCCTTTCAGGCAAATATTCTTTTTGTTATTTGACTCACTATGGGGAGAGAAGAAAAGGGAAAAAGTGGAGAGAGGAGAAGTGAGGCGAGGCGAGGCGAGGCGAGGCGAGGCGAGGAGAGGAGAGGAGAGGAGAGAAGATGAAATAAGGCTGGACAGACAACAAATCCAGACTCTATTTTTGCAAAAAAGGGCCATGGTTAGGTTGATTACTCCCCTGACTTGTAGGTACAGAGAGTGATTGGGGGCCAGCGGCTCAAGGGCTTCCTCCAAAGGGTGCTGGGCAGAGGGGGGATGGGCGGGGCTGCACATGGGGGCTCTGTCACCCCCACGTCACAATGCCAGCACCCGGCAACGCTGAGGTCACAATGCCCCGGGGCACTATAAAAGGGAGCAGCCTCCCGTGCCCAGCGCCAGAGCTGGCCCGGGGGCAGCTCCAACACATCCCCGAGGAAGCACTGGAGCAGCTGGTGGAATCACAGGGCAGGGATGAAGGGAGGAAGACCTTGCATGAGGCTGCTGGAGGTTCTCTGCTGCAAGACAACGTGTTGACAGAGCCACCACCTTCCAAACTCGTCGGATGCTTTGAAATCCTTCTCAACCGGATTGCAGTGGCAAGAGCAAAGGAGTGTTGCAAGGCAAGGCAAGGCAAGGCAAGGCAAGGCAAGGCAAGGCAAGGAAAGGCAAAGGCAAGGCAAAGGCAAGGCAAGGCAAGGCAAGGCAAGGCAAGGCAAGGCAAGGCAAGGCAAGGCAAGGCAAAGGCAAGGCAAGGCAAGACCACAGAAGAAGGAGAAGAAAGGAGAAGAGAGGAGAGGGCAACAAAGGAAAACAAAACTAAAAAAAATATAAGACTAAATAGAATGAAATAAAATAAATTAAAAAGTGAAACAGATGTATCCATTGTGTTATGTGTCCTTGAAAGTGGTTTTGGAGCTGAAATTCCACTGTCCTTTCAGGCAAATATTCTTTTTGTTATTTGACTCACTATGGGGAGAGAAGAAAAGGGAAAAAGTGGAGAGAGGAGAAGTGAGGCGAGGCGAGGCGAGGCGAGGCGAGGCGAGGCGAGGAGAGGAGAGGAGAGGAGAGAAGATGAAATAAGGCTGGACAGACAACAAATCCAGACTCTATTTTTGCAAAAAAGGGCCATGGTTAGGTTGATTACTCCCCTGTCTTGTAGGTACAGAGAGTGATTGGGGGCCAGCGGCTCAAGGGCTTCCTCCAAAGGGTGCTGGGCAGAGGGGGGATGGGCGGGGCTGCACATGGGGGCTCTGTCACCCCCACGTCACAATGCCAGCACCCGGCAACGCTGAGGTCACAATGCCCCGGGGCACTATAAAAGGGAGCAGCCTCCCGTGCCCAGCGCCAGAGCTGGCCCGGGGGCAGCTCCAACACATCCCCGAGGAAGCACTGGAGCAGCTGGTGGAATCACAGGGCAGGGATGAGGGGAGGAAGACCTTGCATGAGGCTGCTGGAGGTTCTCTGCTGCAAGACAACGTGTTGACAGAGCCACCACCTTCCAAACTCGTCGGATGCTTTGAAATCCTTCTCAACCGGATTGCAGTGGCAAGAGCAAAGGAGTGTTGCAAGGCAAGGCAAGGCAAGGCAAGGCAAGGCAAGGCAAGGCAAGGCAAGGCAAGGCAAGGCAAGGCAAGGCAAGGCAAGGCAAGGCAAGGCAAAGGCAAGGCAAGGCAAGACCACAGAAGAAGGAGAAGAAAGGAGAAGAGAGGAGAGGGCAACAAAGGAAAACAAAACTAAAAAAAATATAAGACTAAATAAAATGAAATAAAATAAATTAAAAAGTGAAACAGATGTATCCATTGTGTTATGTGTCCTTGAAAGTGGTTTTGGAGCTGAAATTCCACTGTCCTTTCAGGCAAATATTCTTTTTGTTATTTGACTCACTATGGGGAGAGAAGAAAAGGGAAAAAGTGGAGAGAGGAGAAGTGAGGCGAGGCGAGGCGAGGCGAGGCGAGGCGAGGAGAGGAGAGGAGAGGAGAGGAGAGAAGATGAAATAAGGCTGGACAGACAACAAATCCAGACTCTATTTTTGCAAAAAAGGGCCATGGTTAGGTTGATTACTCCCCTGTCTTGTAGGTACAGAGAGTGATTGGGGGCCAGCGGCTCAAGGGCTTCCTCCAAAGGGTGCTGGGCAGAGGGGGGATGGGCGGGGCTGCACATGGGGGCTCTGTCACCCCCACGTCACAATGCCAGCACCCGGCAACACTGAGGTCACAATGCCCCGGGGCACTATAAAAGGGAGCAGCCTCCCGTGCCCAGCGCCAGAGCTGGCCCGGGGGCAGCTCCAACACATCCCCGAGGAAGCACTGGAGCAGCTGGCGGAATCACAGGGCAGGGATGAGGGGAGGAAGACCTTGCATGAGGCTGCTGGAGGTTCTCTGCTGCAAGACAACGTGTTGACAGAGCCACCACCTTCCAAACTCGTCGGATGCTTTGAAATCCTTCTCAACCGGATTGCAGTGGCAAGAGCAAAGGAGTGTTGCAAGGCAAGGCAAGGCAAGGCAAGGCAAGGCAAGGCAAGGCAAGGCAAGGCAAGGCAAGGCAAAGGCAAGGCAAAGGCAAGGCAAGGCAAGGCAAGGCAAGGCAAGGCAAGGCAAGGCAAGGCAAGGCAAAGGCAAGGCAAAGGCAAGGCAAGGCAAGGCAAGGCAAGGCAATGCAAAGGCAAGGCAAGGCAAGGCAAGACCACAGAAGAAGGAGAAGAAAGGAGAAGAGAGGAGAGGGCAACAAAGGAAAACAAAACTAAAAAAAAATATAAGACTAAATAAAATGAAATAAAATAAATTAAAAAGTGAAACAGATGTATCCATTGTGTTATGTGTCCTTGAAAGTGGTTTTGGAGCTGAAATTCCACTGTCCTTTCAGGCAAATATTCTTTTTGTTATTTGACTCACTATGGGGAGAGAAGAAAAGGGAAAAAGTGGAGAGAGGAGAAGTGAGGCGAGGCGAGGCGAGGCGAGGCGAGGCGAGGCGAGGCGAGGAGAGGAGAGGAGAGGAGAGAAGATGAAATAAGGCTGGACAGACAACAAATCCAGACTCTATTTTTGCAAAAAAGGGCCATGGTTAGGTTGATTACTCCCCTGACTTGTAGGTACAGAGAGTGATTGGGGGCCAGCGGCTCAAGGGCTTCCTCCAAAGGGTGCTGGGCAGAGGGGGGATGGGCGGGGCTGCACATGGGGGCTCTGTCACCCCCACGTCACAATGCCAGCACCCGGCAACGCTGAGGTCACAATGCCCCGGGGCACTATAAAAGGGAGCAGCCTCCCGTGCCCAGCGCCAGAGCTGGCCCGGGGGCAGCTCCAACACATCCCCGAGGAAGCACTGGAGCAGCTGGTGGAATCACAGGGCAGGGATGAAGGGAGGAAGACCTTGCATGAGGCTGCTGGAGGTTCTCTGCTGCAAGACAACGTGTTGACAGAGCCATCACCTTCCAAACTCGTCGGATGCTTTGAAATCCTTCTCAACCGGATTGCAGTGGCAAGAGCAAAGGAGTGTTGCAAGGCAAGGCAAGGCAAGGCAAGGCAAGGCAAGGCAAGGCAAGGCAAGGCAAGGCAAAGGCAAGGCAAAGGCAAGGCAAGGCAAGGCAAGGCAAGGCAAGGCAAAGGCAAGGCAAGGCAAGACCACAGAAGAAGGAGAAGAAAGGAGAAGAGAGGAGAGGGCAACAAAGGAAAACAAAACTAAAAAAAATATAAGACTAAATAAAATGAAATAAAATAAATTAAAAAGTGAAACAGATGTATCCATTGTGTTATGTGTCCTTGAAAGTGGTTTTGGAGCTGAAATTCCACTGTCCTTTCAGGCAAATATTCTTTTTGTTATTTGACTCACTATGGGGAGAGAAGAAAAGGGAAAAAGTGGAGAGAGGAGAAGTGAGGCGAGGCGAGGCGAGGCGAGGCGAGGCGAGGCGAGGAGAGGAGAGGAGAGGAGAGAAGATGAAATAAGGCTGGACAGACAACAAATCCAGACTCTATTTTTGCAAAAAAGGGCCATGGTTAGGTTGATTACTCCCCTGTCTTGTAGGTACAGAGAGTGATTGGGGGCCAGCGGCTCAAGGGCTTCCTCCAAAGGGTGCTGGGCAGAGGGGGGATGGGCGGGGCTGCACATGGGGGCTCTGTCACCCCCACGTCACAATGCCAGCACCCGGCAACGCTGAGGTCACAATGCCCCGGGGCACTATAAAAGGGAGCAGCCTCCCGTGCCCAGCGCCAGAGCTGGCCCGGGGGCAGCTCCAACACATCCCCGAGGAAGCACTGGAGCAGCTGGTGGAATCACAGGGCAGGGATGAAGGGAGGAAGACCTTGCATGAGGCTGCTGGAGGTTCTCTGTTGCAAGACAACGTGTTGACAGAGCCACCACCTTCCAAACTCGTCGGATGCTTTGAAATCCTTCTCAACCGGATTGCAGTGGCAAGAGCAAAGGAGTGTTGCAAGGCAAGGCAAGGCAAGGCAAGGCAAGGCAAGGCAAGGCAAGGCAAGGCAAGGCAAGGCAAAGGCAAGGCAAGGCAAGACCACAGAAGAAGGAGAAGAAAGGAGAAGAGAGGAGAGGGCAACAAAGGAAAACAAAACTAAAAAAAATATAAGACTAAATAAAATGAAATAAAATAAATTAAAAAGTGAAACAGATGTATCCATTGTGTTATGTGTCCTTGAAAGTGGTTTTGGAGCTGAAATTCCACTGTCCTTTCAGGCAAATATTCTTTTTGTTATTTGACTCACTATGGGGAGAGAAGAAAAGGGAAAAAGTGGAGAGAGGAGAAGTGAGGCGAGGCGAGGCGAGGCGAGGCGAGGCGAGGCGAGGCGAGGCGAGGAGAGGAGAGGAGAGGAGAGGAGAGGAGAGGAGAGGAGAGGAGAGGACAGGAGAGAAGATGAAATAAGGCTGGACAGACAACAAATCCAGACTCTATTTTTGCAAAAAAGGGCCATGGTTAGGTTGATTACTCCCCTGTCTTGTAGGTACAGAGAGTGATTTGGGGCCAGCGGCTCAAGGGCTTCCTCCAAACGGTGCTGGGCAGAGGGGGGATGGGCGGGGCTGCACATGGGGGCTCTGTCACCCCCACGTCACAATGCCAGCACCCGGCAACGCTGAGGTCACAATGACCCGGGGCACTATAAAAGGGAGCAGCCTCCCGTGCCCAGCGCCAGAGCTGGCCCGGGGGCAGCTCCAACACATCCCCGAGGAAGCACTGGAGCAGCTGGTGGAATCACAGGGCAGGGATGAAGGGAGGAAGACCTTGCATGAGGCTGCTGGAGGTTCTCTGCTGCAAGACAACGTGTTGACAGAGCCACCACCTTCCAAACTCGTCGGATGCTTTGAAATCCTTCTCAACCGGATTGCAGTGGCAAGAGCAAAGGAGTGTTGCAAGGCAAGGCAAGGCAAGGCAAGGCAAGGCAAGGCAAGGCAAGGCAAGGCAAGGCAAGGCAAAGGCAAGGCAAAGGCAAGGCAAGGCAAGGCAAGGCAAGGCAAGGCAAGGCAAGGCAAGGCAAAGGCAAGGCAAGGCAAGACCACAGAAGAAGGAGAAGAAAGGAGAAGAGAGGAGAGGGCAACAAAGGAAAACAAAACTAAAAAAAATATAAGACTAAATAAAATGAAATAAAATAAATTAAAAAGTGAAACAGATGTATCCATTGTGTTATGTGTCCTTGAAAGTGGTTTTGGAGCTGAAATTCCACTGTCCTTTCAGGAAAATATTCTTTTTGTTATTTGACTCACTATGGGGAGAGAAGAAAAGGGAAAAAGTGGAGAGAGGAGAACTGAGGCGAGGCGAGGCGAGGCGAGGCGAGGCGAGGAGAGGAGAGGAGAGAAGATGAAATAAGGCTGGACAGACAACAAATCCAGACTCTATTTTTGCAAAAAAGGGCCATGGTTAGGTTGATTACTCCCCTGTCTTGTAGGTACAGAGAGTGATTGGGGGCCAGCGGCTCAAGGGCTTCCTCCAAAGGGTGCTGGGCAGAGGGGGGATGGGCGGGGCTGCACATGGGGGCTCTGTCACCCCCACGTCACAATGCCAGCACCCGGCAACGCTGAGGTCACAATGCCCCGGGGCACTATAAAAGGGAGCAGCCTCCCGTGCCCAGCGCCAGAGCTGGCCCGGGGGCAGCTCCAACACATCCCCGAGGAAGCACTGGAGCAGCTGGTGGAATCACAGGGCAGGGATGAAGGGAGGAAGACCTTGCATGAGGCTGCTGGAGGTTCTCTGCTGCAAGACAACGTGTTGACAGAGCCACCACCTTCCAAACTCGTCGGATGCTTTGAAATCCTTCTCAACCGGATTGCAGTGGCAAGAGCAAAGGAGTGTTGCAAGGCAAGGCAAGGCAAGGCAAGGCAAGGCAAGGCAAGGCAAGGCAAGGCAAGGCAAAGGCAAGGCAAGGCAAGACCACAGAAGAAGGAGAAGAAAGGAGAAGAGAGGAGAGGGCAACAAAGGAAAACAAAACTAAAAAAAATATAAGACTAAATAAAATGAAATAAAATAAATTAAAAAGTGAAACAGATGTATCCATTGTGTTATGTGTCCTTGAAAGTGGTTTTGGAGCTGAAATTCCACTGTCCTTTCAGGCAAATATTCTTTTTGTTATTTGACTCACTATGGGGAGAGAAGAAAAGGGAAAAAGTGGAGAGAGGAGAAGTGAGGCGAGGCGAGGCGAGGCGAGGCGAGGCGAGGCGAGGCGAGGCGAGGCGAGGCGAGGCGAGGCGAGGCGAGGCGAGGCGAGGCGAGGCGAGGAGAGGAGAGGAGAGGAGAGGAGAGGAGAGGAGAGGAGAGGACAGGAGAGAAGATGAAATAAGGCTGGACAGACAACAAATCCAGACTCTATTTTTGCAAAAAAGGGCCATGGTTAGGTTGATTACTCCCCTGTCTTGTAGGTACAGAGAGTGATTTGGGGCCAGCGGCTCAAGGGCTTCCTCCAAAGGGTGCTGGGCAGAGGGGGGATGGGCGGGGCTGCACATGGGGGCTCTGTCACCCCCACGTCACAATGCCAGCACCCGGCAACGCTGAGGTCACAATGACCCGGGGCACTATAAAAGGGAGCAGCCTCCCGTGCCCAGCGCCAGAGCTGGCCCGGGGGCAGCTCCAACACATCCCCGAGGAAGCACTGGAGCAGCTGGTGGAATCACAGGGCAGGGATGAAGGGAGGAAGACCTTGCATGAGGCTGCTGGAGGTTCTCTGCTGCAAGACAACGTGTTGACAGAGCCACCACCTTCCAAACTCGTCGGATGCTTTGAAATCCTTCTCAACCGGATTGCAGTGGCAAGACCAAAGGAGTGTTGCAAGGCAAGGCAAGGCAAGGCAAGGCAAGGCAAGGCAAGGCAAGGCAAGGCAAGGCAAAGGCAAGGCAAAGGCAAGGCAAGGCAAGGCAAGGCAAGGCAAGGCAAGGCAAGGCAAGGCAAGGCAAAGGCAAGGCAAGGCAAGGCAAGGCAAGGCAAGGCAAGGCAAGGCAAGGCAAGGCAAGGCAAGGCAAAGGCAAGGCAAGGCAAGACCACAGAAGAAGGAGAAGAAAGGAGAAGAGAGGAGAGGGCAACAAAGGAAAACAAAACTAAAAAAAATATAAGACTAAATAAAATGAAATAAAATAAATTAAAAAGTGAAACAGATGTATCCATTGTGTTATGTGTCCTTGAAAGTGGTTTTGGAGCTGAAATTCCACTGTCCTTTCAGGCAAATATTCTTTTTGTTATTTGACTCACTATGGGGAGAGAAGAAAAGGGAAAAAGTGGAGAGAGGAGAAGTGAGGCGAGGCGAGGCGAGGCGAGGCGAGGCGAGGCGAGGAGAGGAGAGGAGAGGAGAGAAGATGAAATAAGGCTGGACAGACAACAAATCCAGACTCTATTTTTGCAAAAAAGGGCCATGGTTAGGTTGATTACTCCCCTGTCTTGTAGGTACAGAGAGTGATTGGGGGCCAGCGGCTCAAGGGCTTCCTCCAAAGGGTGCTGGGCAGAGGGGGGATGGGCGGGGCTGCACATGGGGGCTCTGTCACCCCCACGTCACAATGCCAGCACCCGGCAACGCTGAGGTCACAATGCCCCGGGGCACTATAAAAGGGAGCAGCCTCCCGTGCCCAGCGCCAGAGCTGGCCCGGGGGCAGCTCCAACACATCCCCGAGGAAGCACTGGAGCAGCTGGTGGAATCACAGGGCAGGGATGAAGGGAGGAAGACCTTGCATGAGGCTGCTGGAGGTTCTCTGCTGCAAGACAACGTGTTGACAGAGCCACCACCTTCCAAACTCGTCGGATGCTTTGAAATCCTTCTCAACCGGATTGCAGTGGCAAGACCAAAGGAGTGTTGCAAGGCAAGGCAAGGCAAGGCAAGGCAAGGCAAGGCAAGGCAAGGCAAGGCAAGGCAAGGCAAGGCAAAGGCAAGGCAAAGGCAAGGCAAGGCAAGGCAAGGCAAGGCAAGGCAAGGCAAGGCAAGGCAAGGCAAAGGCAAGGCAAGGCAAGACCACAGAAGAAGGAGAAGAAAGGAGAAGAGAGGAGAGGGCAACAAAGGAAAACAAAACTAAAAAAAATATAAGACTAAATAAAATGAAATAAAATAAATTAAAAAGTGAAACAGATGTATCCATTGTGTTATGTGTCCTTGAAAGTGGTTTTGGAGCTGAAATTCCACTGTCCTTTCAGGCAAATATTCTTTTTGTTATTTGACTCACTATGGGGAGAGAAGAAAAGGGAAAAAGTGGAGAGAGGAGAAGTGAGGCGAGGCGAGGCGAGGCGAGGCGAGGCGAGGCGAGGAGAGGAGAGGAGAGGAGAGAAGATGAAATAAGGCTGGACAGACAACAAATCCAGACTCTATTTTTGCAAAAAAGGGCCATGGTTAGGTTGATTACTCCCCTGTCTTGTAGGTACAGAGAGTGATTGGGGGCCAGCGGCTCAAGGGCTTCCTCCAAAGGGTGCTGGGCAGAGGGGAATGGGCGGGGCTGCACATGGGGGCTCTGTCACCCCCACGTCACAATGCCAGCACCCGGCAACGCTGAGGTCACAATGCCCCGGGGCACTATAAAAGGGAGCAGCCTCCCGTGCCCAGCGCCAGAGCTGGCCCGGGGGCAGCTCCAACACATCCCCGAGGAAGCACTGGAGCAGCTGGTGGAATCACAGGGCAGGGATGAAGGGAGGAAGACCTTGCATGAGGCTGCTGGAGGTTCTCTGCTGCAAGACAACGTGTTGACAGAGCCACCACCTTCCAAACTCGTCGGATGCTTTGAAATCCTTCTCAACCGGATTGCAGTGGCAAGAGCAAAGGAGTGTTGCAAGGCAAGGCAAGGCAAGGCAAGGCAAGGCAAGGCAAGGCAAGGCAAGGCAAGGCAAAGGCAAGGCAAAGGCAAGGCAAGGCAAGGCAAGGCAAGGCAAGGCAAGGCAAGGCAAGGCAAGGCAAGGCAAGGCAAGGCAAAGGCAAGGCAAGGCAAGACCACAGAAGAAGGAGAAGAAAGGAGAAGAGAGGAGAGGGCAACAAAGGAAAACAAAACTAAAAAAAATATAAGACTAAATAAAATGAAATAAAATAAATTAAAAAGTGAAACAGATGTATCCATTGTGTTATGTGTCCTTGAAAGTGGTTTTGGAGCTGAAATTCCACTGTCCTTTCAGGCAAATATTCTTTTTGTTATTTGACTCACTATGGGGAGAGAAGAAAAGGGAAAAAGTGGAGAGAGGAGAAGTGAGGCGAGGCGAGGCGAGGCGAGGCGAGGCGAGGAGAGGAGAGGAGAGGAGAGGAGAGAAGATGAAATAAGGCTGGACAGACAACAAATCCAGACTCTATTTTTGCAAAAAAGGGCCATGGTTAGGTTGATTACTCCCCTGTCTTGTAGGTACAGAGAGTGATTGGGGGCCAGCGGCTCAAGGGCTTCCTCCAAAGGGTGCTGGGCAGAGGGGGGATGGGCGGGGCTGCACATGGGGGCTCTGTCACCCCCACGTCACAATGCCAGCACCCGGCAACAATGAGGTCACAATGCCCCGGGGCACTATAAAAGGGAGCAGCCTCCCGTGCCCAGCGCCAGAGCTGGCCCGGGGGCAGCTCCAACACATCCCCGAGGAAGCACTGGAGCAGCTGGTGGAATCACAGGGCAGGGATGAGGGGAGGAAGACCTTGCATGAGGCTGCTGGAGCTTCTCTGCTGCAAGACAACGTGTTGACAGAGCCACCACCTTCCAAACTCGTCGGATGCTTTGAAATCCTTCTCAACCGGATTGCAGTGGCAAGAGCAAAGGAGTGTTGCAAGGCAAGGCAAGGCAAGGCAAGGCAAGGCAAGGCAAGGCAAGGCAAGGCAAGGCAAGGCAAAGGCAAGGCAAAGGCAAGGCAAGGCAAGGCAAGGCAAGGCAAAGGCAAGGCAATGTAAAGGCAAGGCAAAGGCAAGGCAAGGCAAGGCAAGGCAAGGCAAGGCAAGGCAAGGCAAGGCAAAGGCAAGGCAAGGCAAGACCACAGAAGAAGGAGAAGAAAGGAGAAGAGAGGAGAGGGCAACAAAGGAAAACAAAACTAAAAAAAATATAAGACTAAATAAAATGAAATAAAATAAATTAAAAAGTGAAACAGATGTATCCATTGTGTTATGTGTCCTTGAAAGTGGTTTTGGAGCTGAAATTCCACTGTCCTTTCAGGCAAATATTCTTTTTGTTATTTGACTCACAATGGGGAGAGAAGAAAAGGGAAAAAGTGGAGAGAGGAGAAGTGAGGCGAGGCGAGGCGAGGCGAGGCGAGGCGAGGCGAGGAGAGGAGAGGAGAGGAGAGGAGAGAAGATGAAATAAGGCTGGACAGACAACAAATCCAGACTCTATTTTTGCAAAAAAGGGCCATGGTTAGGTTGATTACTCCCCTGTCTTGTAGGTACAGAGAGTGATTGGGGGCCAGCGGCTCAAGGGCTTCCTCCAAAGGGTGCTGGGCAGAGGGGGGATGGGCGGGGCTGCACATGGGGGCTCTGTCACCCCCACGTCACAATGCCAGCACCCGGCAACGCTGAGGTCACAATGACCCGGGGCACTATAAAAGGGAGCAGCCTCCCGTGCCCAGCGCCAGAGCTGGCCCGGGGGCAGCTCCAACACATCCCCGAGGAAGCACTGGAGCAGCTGGTGGAATCACAGGGCAGGGATGAAGGGAGGAAGACCTTGCATGAGGCTGCTGGAGGTTCTCTGCTGCAAGACAACGTGTTGACAGAGCCACCACCTTCCAAACTCGTCGGATGCTTTGAAATCCTTCTCAACCGGATTGCAGTGGCAAGAGCAAAGGAGTGTTGCAAGGCAAGGCAAGGCAAGGCAAGGCAAGGCAAGGCAAGGCAAGGCAAGGCAATGCAAGGCAAAGGCAAGGCAAAGGCAAGGCAAGGCAAGGCAAGGCAAGGCAAGGCAAGGCAAGGCAAGGCAAAGGCAAGGCAAGGCAAGACCACAGAAGAAGGAGAAGAAAGGAGAAGAGAGGAGAGGGCAACAAAGGAAAACAAAACTAAAAAAAATATAAGACTAAATAAAATGAAATAAAATAAATTAAAAAGTGAAACAGATGTATCCATTGTGTTATGTGTCCTTGAAAGTGGTTTTGGAGCTGAAATTCCACTGTCCTTTCAGGCAAATATTCTTTTTGTTATTTGACTCACTATGGGGAGAGAAGAAAAGGGAAAAAGTGGAGAGAGGAGAAGTGAGGCGAGGCGAGGCGAGGCGAGGCGAGGCGAGGCGAGGCGAGGCGAGGCGAGGCGAGGAGAGGAGAGGAGAGGAGAGGAGAGGAGAGGAGAGGAGAGGAGAGAACAGGAGAGAAGATGAAATAAGGCTGGACAGACAACAAATCCAGACTCTATTTTTGCAAAAAAGGGCCATGGTTAGGTTGATTACTCCCCTGTCTTGTAGGTACAGAGAGTGATTTGGGGCCAGCGGCTCAAGGGCTTCCTCCAAAGGGTGCTGGGCAGAGGGGGGATGGGCGGGGCTGCACATGGGGGCTCTGTCACCCCCACGTCACAATGCCAGCACCCGGCAACGCTGAGGTCACAATGACCCGGGGCACTATAAAAGGGAGCAGCCTCCCGTGCCCAGCGCCAGAGCTGGCCCGGGGGCAGCTCCAACACATCCCCGAGGAAGCACTGGAGCAGCTGGTGGAATCACAGGGCAGGGATGAAGGGAGGAAGACCTTGCATGAGGCTGCTGGAGGTTCTCTGCTGCAAGACAACGTGTTGACAGAGCCACCACCTTCCAAACTCGTCGGATGCTTTGAAATCCTTCTCAACCGGATTGCAGTGGCAAGAGCAAAGGAGTGTTGCAAGGCAAGGCAAGGCAAGGCAAGGCAAGGCAAGGCAAGGCAAGGCAAGGCAAGGCAAGGCAAGGCAAGGCAAGGCAAGGCAAAGGCAAGGCAAAGGCAAGGCAAGGCAAGGCAAGGCAAGGCAAGGCAAGGCAAGGCAAGGCAAAGGCAAGGCAAGGCAAGACCACAGAAGAAGGAGAAGAAAGGAGAAGAGAGGAGAGGGCAACAAAGGAAAACAAAACTAAAAAAAATATAAGACTAAATAAAATGAAATAAAATAAATTAAAAAGTGAAACAGATGTATCCATTGTGTTATGTGTCCTTGAAAGTGGTTTTGGAGCTGAAATTCCACTGTCCTTTCAGGAAAATATTCTTTTTGTTATTTGACTCACTATGGGGAGAGAAGAAAAGGGAAAAAGTGGAGAGAGGAGAAGTGAGGCGAGGCGAGGCGAGGCGAGGCGAGGCGAGGCGAGGAGAGGAGAGGAGAGAAGATGAAATAAGGCTGGACAGACAACAAATCCAGACTCTATTTTTGCAAAAAAGGGCCATGGTTAGGTTGATTACTCCCCTGTCTTGTAGGTACAGAGAGTGATTGGGGGCCAGCGGCTCAAGGGCTTCCTCCAAAGGGTGCTGGGCAGAGGGGGGATGGGCGGGGCTGCACATGGGGGCTCTGTCACCCCCACGTCACAATGCCAGCACCCGGCAACGCTGAGGTCACAATGCCCCGGGGCACTATAAAAGGGAGCAGCCTCCCGTGCCCAGCGCCAGAGCTGGCCCGGGGGCAGCTCCAACACATCCCCGAGGAAGCACTGGAGCAGCTGGTGGAATCACAGGGCAGGGATGAAGGGAGGAAGACCTTGCATGAGGCTGCTGGAGGTTCTCTGCTGCAAGACAACGTGTTGACAGAGCCACCACCTTCCAAACTCGTCGGATGCTTTGAAATCCTTCTCAACCGGATTGCAGTGGCAAGAGCAAAGGAGTGTTGCAAGGCAAGGCAAGGCAAGGCAAGGCAAGGCAAGGCAAGGCAAGGCAAGGCAAGGCAAGGCAAAGGCAAGGCAAGGCAAGACCACAGAAGAAGGAGAAGAAAGGAGAAGAGAGGAGAGGGCAACAAAGGAAAACAAAACTAAAAAAAATATAAGACTAAATAAAATGAAATAAAATAAATTAAAAAGTGAAACAGATGTATCCATTGTGTTATGTGTCCTTGAAAGTGGTTTTGGAGCTGAAATTCCACTGTCCTTTCAGGCAAATATTCTTTTTGTTATTTGACTCACTATGGGGAGAGAAGAAAAGGGAAAAAGTGGAGAGAGGAGAAGTGAGGCGAGGCGAGGCGAGGCGAGGCGAGGCGAGGCGAGGCGAGGCGAGGCGAGGCGAGGCGAGGCGAGGCGAGGCGAGGCGAGGCGAGGAGAGGAGAGGAGAGGAGAGGAGAGGAGAGGAGAGGAGAGGAGAGGACAGGAGAGAAGATGAAATAAGGCTGGACAGACAACAAATCCAGACTCTATTTTTGCAAAAAAGGGCCATGGTTAGGTTGATTACTCCCCTGTCTTGTAGGTACAGAGAGTGATTTGGGGCCAGCGGCTCAAGGGCTTCCTCCAAAGGGTGCTGGGCAGAGGGGGGATGGGCGGGGCTGCACATGGGGGCTCTGTCACCCCCACGTCACAATGCCAGCACCCGGCAACGCTGAGGTCACAATGACCCGGGGCACTATAAAAGGGAGCAGCCTCCCGTGCCCAGCGCCAGAGCTGGCCCGGGGGCAGCTCCAACACATCCCCGAGGAAGCACTGGAGCAGCTGGTGGAATCACAGGGCAGGGATGAAGGGAGGAAGACCTTGCATGAGGCTGCTGGAGGTTCTCTGCTGCAAGACAACGTGTTGACAGAGCCACCACCTTCCAAACTCGTCGGATGCTTTGAAATCCTTCTCAACCGGATTGCAGTGGCAAGACCAAAGGAGTGTTGCAAGGCAAGGCAAGGCAAGGCAAGGCAAGGCAAGGCAAGGCAAGGCAAGGCAAAGGCAAGGCAAAGGCAAGGCAAGGCAAGGCAAGGCAAGGCAAGGCAAGGCAAGGCAAGGCAAGGCAAGGCAAAGGCAAGGCAAGGCAAGGCAAGGCAAGGCAAGGCAAGGCAAGGCAAGGCAAGGCAAGGCAAGGCAAAGGCAAGGCAAGGCAAGACCACAGAAGAAGGAGAAGAAAGGAGAAGAGAGGAGAGGGCAACAAAGGAAAACAAAACTAAAAAAAATATAAGACTAAATAAAATGAAATAAAATAAATTAAAAAGTGAAACAGATGTATCCATTGTGTTATGTGTCCTTGAAAGTGGTTTTGGAGCTGAAATTCCACTGTCCTTTCAGGCAAATATTCTTTTTGTTATTTGACTCACTATGGGGAGAGAAGAAAAGGGAAAAAGTGGAGAGAGGAGAAGTGAGGCGAGGCGAGGCGAGGCGAGGCGAGGCGAGGAGAGGAGAGGAGAGGAGAGAAGATGAAATAAGGCTGGACAGACAACAAATCCAGACTCTATTTTTGCAAAAAAGGGCCATGGTTAGGTTGATTACTCCCCTGTCTTGTAGGTACAGAGAGTGATTGGGGGCCAGCGGCTCAAGGGCTTCCTCCAAAGGGTGCTGGGCAGAGGGGGGATGGGCGGGGCTGCACATGGGGGCTCTGTCACCCCCACGTCACAATGCCAGCACCCGGCAACGCTGAGGTCACAATGCCCCGGGGCACTATAAAAGGGAGCAGCCTCCCGTGCCCAGCGCCAGAGCTGGCCCGGGGGCAGCTCCAACACATCCCCGAGGAAGCACTGGAGCAGCTGGTGGAATCACAGGGCAGGGATGAAGGGAGGAAGACCTTGCATGAGGCTGCTGGAGGTTCTCTGCTGCAAGACAACGTGTTGACAGAGCCACCACCTTCCAAACTCGTCGGATGCTTTGAAATCCTTCTCAACCGGATTGCAGTGGCAAGACCAAAGGAGTGTTGCAAGGCAAGGCAAGGCAAGGCAAGGCAAGGCAAGGCAAGGCAAGGCAAGGCAAGGCAAGGCAAGGCAAAGGCAAGGCAAAGGCAAGGCAAGGCAAGGCAAGGCAAGGCAAGGCAAGGCAAGGCAAGGCAAGGCAAAGGCAAGGCAAGGCAAGACCACAGAAGAAGGAGAAGAAAGGAGAAGAGAGGAGAGGGCAACAAAGGAAAACAAAACTAAAAAAAATATAAGACTAAATAAAATGAAATAAAATAAATTAAAAAGTGAAACAGATGTATCCATTGTGTTATGTGTCCTTGAAAGTGGTTTTGGAGCTGAAATTCCACTGTCCTTTCAGGCAAATATTCTTTTTGTTATTTGACTCACTATGGGGAGAGAAGAAAAGGGAAAAAGTGGAGAGAGGAGAAGTGAGGCGAGGCGAGGCGAGGCGAGGCGAGGCGAGGAG
The DNA here is from genome assembly GCF_036013475.1 of Columba livia. NCBI lineage: Eukaryota > Metazoa > Chordata > Aves > Columbiformes > Columbidae > Columba > Columba livia. The sequence continues at coordinate 90,834 of NW_027043009.1, read as the reverse complement.
AGGAGAGGAGAGGAGAGAAGATGAAATAAGGCTGGACAGACAACAAATCCAGACTCTATTTTTGCAAAAAAGGGCCATGGTTAGGTTGATTACTCCCCTGTCTTGTAGGTACAGAGAGTGATTGGGGGCCAGCGGCTCAAGGGCTTCCTCCAAAGGGTGCTGGGCAGAGGGGAATGGGCGGGGCTGCACATGGGGGCTCTGTCACCCCCACGTCACAATGCCAGCACCCGGCAACGCTGAGGTCACAATGCCCCGGGGCACTATAAAAGGGAGCAGCCTCCCGTGCCCAGCGCCAGAGCTGGCCCGGGGGCAGCTCCAACACATCCCCGAGGAAGCACTGGAGCAGCTGGTGGAATCACAGGGCAGGGATGAAGGGAGGAAGACCTTGCATGAGGCTGCTGGAGGTTCTCTGCTGCAAGACAACGTGTTGACAGAGCCACCACCTTCCAAACTCGTCGGATGCTTTGAAATCCTTCTCAACCGGATTGCAGTGGCAAGAGCAAAGGAGTGTTGCAAGGCAAGGCAAGGCAAGGCAAGGCAAGGCAAGGCAAGGCAAGGCAAGGCAAGGCAAAGGCAAGGCAAAGGCAAGGCAAGGCAAGGCAAGGCAAGGCAAGGCAAGGCAAGGCAAGGCAAGGCAAGGCAAGGCAAGGCAAAGGCAAGGCAAGGCAAGACCACAGAAGAAGGAGAAGAAAGGAGAAGAGAGGAGAGGGCAACAAAGGAAAACAAAACTAAAAAAAATATAAGACTAAATAAAATGAAATAAAATAAATTAAAAAGTGAAACAGATGTATCCATTGTGTTATGTGTCCTTGAAAGTGGTTTTGGAGCTGAAATTCCACTGTCCTTTCAGGCAAATATTCTTTTTGTTATTTGACTCACTATGGGGAGAGAAGAAAAGGGAAAAAGTGGAGAGAGGAGAAGTGAGGCGAGGCGAGGCGAGGCGAGGCGAGGCGAGGAGAGGAGAGGAGAGGAGAGGAGAGAAGATGAAATAAGGCTGGACAGACAACAAATCCAGACTCTATTTTTGCAAAAAAGGGCCATGGTTAGGTTGATTACTCCCCTGTCTTGTAGGTACAGAGAGTGATTGGGGGCCAGCGGCTCAAGGGCTTCCTCCAAAGGGTGCTGGGCAGAGGGGGGATGGGCGGGGCTGCACATGGGGGCTCTGTCACCCCCACGTCACAATGCCAGCACCCGGCAACACTGAGGTCACAATGCCCCGGGGCACTATAAAAGGGAGCAGCCTCCCGTGCCCAGCGCCAGAGCTGGCCCGGGGGCAGCTCCAACACATCCCCGAGGAAGCACTGGAGCAGCTGGTGGAATCACAGGGCAGGGATGAGGGGAGGAAGACCTTGCATGAGGCTGCTGGAGCTTCTCTGCTGCAAGACAACGTGTTGACAGAGCCACCACCTTCCAAACTCGTCGGATGCTTTGAAATCCTTCTCAACCGGATTGCAGTGGCAAGAGCAAAGGAGTGTTGCAAGGCAAGGCAAGGCAAGGCAAGGCAAGGCAAGGCAAGGCAAGGCAAGGCAAGGCAAAGGCAAGGCAAAGGCAAGGCAAGGCAAGGCAAGGCAAGGCAAAGGCAAGGCAATGTAAAGGCAAGGCAAAGGCAAGGCAAGGCAAGGCAAGGCAAGGCAAGGCAAGGCAAGGCAAAGGCAAGGCAAGGCAAGACCACAGAAGAAGGAGAAGAAAGGAGAAGAGAGGAGAGGGCAACAAAGGAAAACAAAACTAAAAAAAATATAAGACTAAATAAAATGAAATAAAATAAATTAAAAAGTGAAACAGATGTATCCATTGTGTTATGTGTCCTTGAAAGTGGTTTTGGAGCTGAAATTCCACTGTCCTTTCAGGCAAATATTCTTTTTGTTATTTGACTCACAATGGGGAGAGAAGAAAAGGGAAAAAGTGGAGAGAGGAGAAGTGAGGCGAGGCGAGGCGAGGCGAGGCGAGGCGAGGCGAGGCGAGGAGAGGAGAGGAGAGGAGAGAAGATGAAATAAGGCTGGACAGACAACAAATCCAGACTCTATTTTTGCAAAAAAGGGCCATGGTTAGGTTGATTACTCCCCTGTCTTGTAGGTACAGAGAGTGATTGGGGGCCAGCGGCTCAAGGGCTTCCTCCAAAGGGTGCTGGGCAGAGGGGGGATGGGCGGGGCTGCACATGGGGGCTCTGTCACCCCCACGTCACAATGCCAGCACCCGGCAACGCTGAGGTCACAATGACCCGGGGCACTATAAAAGGGAGCAGCCTCCCGTGCCCAGCGCCAGAGCTGGCCCGGGGGCAGCTCCAACACATCCCCGAGGAAGCACTGGAGCAGCTGGTGGAATCACAGGGCAGGGATGAAGGGAGGAAGACCTTGCATGAGGCTGCTGGAGGTTCTCTGCTGCAAGACAACGTGTTGACAGAGCCACCACCTTCCAAACTCGTCGGATGCTTTGAAATCCTTCTCAACCGGATTGCAGTGGCAAGAGCAAAGGAGTGTTGCAAGGCAAGGCAAGGCAAGGCAAGGCAAGGCAAGGCAAGGCAAGGCAATGCAAGGCAAAGGCAAGGCAAAGGCAAGGCAAGGCAAGGCAAGGCAAGGCAAGGCAAGGCAAGGCAAGGCAAAGGCAAGGCAAGGCAAGACCACAGAAGAAGGAGAAGAAAGGAGAAGAGAGGAGAGGGCAACAAAGGAAAACAAAACTAAAAAAAATATAAGACTAAATAAAATGAAATAAAATAAATTAAAAAGTGAAACAGATGTATCCATTGTGTTATGTGTACTTGAAAGTGGTTTTGGAGCTGAAATTCCACTGTCCTTTCAGGCAAATATTCTTTTTGTTATTTGACTCACTATGGGGAGAGAAGAAAAGGGAAAAAGTGGAGAGAGGAGAAGTGAGGCGAGGCGAGGCGAGGCGAGGCGAGGCGAGGCGAGGAGAGGAGAGGAGAGGAGAGAAGATGAAATAAGGCTGGACAGACAACAAATCCAGACTCTATTTTTGCAAAAAAGGGCCATGGTTAGGTTGATTACTCCCCTGTCTTGTAGGTACAGAGAGTGATTGGGGGCCAGCGGCTCAAGGGCTTCCTCCAAAGGGTGCTGGGCAGAGGGGGGATGGGCGGGGCTGCACATGGGGGCTCTGTCACCCCCACGTCACAATGCCAGCACCCGGCAACGCTGAGGTCACAATGCCCCGGGGCACTATAAAAGGGAGCAGCCTCCCGTGCCCAGCGCCAGAGCTGGCCCGGGGGCAGCTCCAACACATCCCCGAGGAAGCACTGGAGCAGCTGGTGGAATCACAGGGCAGGGATGAGGGGAGGAAGACCTTGCATGAGGCTGCTGGAGGTTCTCTGCTGCAAGACAACGTGTTGACAGAGCCACCACCTTCCAAACTCGTCGGATGCTTTGAAATCCTTCTCAACCGGATTGCAGTGGCAAGAGCAAAGGAGTGTTGCAAGGCAAGGCAAGGCAAGGCAAGGCAAGGCAAGGCAAGGCAAGGCAAGGCAAGGCAAAGGCAAGGGAAAGGCAAGGCAAGGCAAGGCAAGGCAAAGGCAAGGCAAAGGCAAGGCAAGGCAAGGCAAGGCAAGGCAAGGCAAGGCAAGGCAAGGCAAGGCAAAGGCAAGGCAAGGCAAGACCACAGAAGAAGGAGAAGAAAGGAGAAGAGAGGAGAGGGCAACAAAGGAAAACAAAACTAAAAAAAATATAAGACTAAATAAAATGAAATAAAATAAATTAAAAAGTGAAACAGATGTATCCATTGTGTTATGTGTCCTTGAAAGTGGTTTTGGAGCTGAAATTCCACTGTCCTTTCAGGCAAATATTCTTTTTGTTATTTGACTCACTATGGGGAGAGAAGAAAAGGGAAAAAGTGGAGAGAGGAGAAGTGAGGCGAGGCGAGGCGAGGCGAGGCGAGGCGAGGAGAGGAGAGGAGAGGAGAGGAGAGAAGATGAAATAAGGCTGGACAGACAACAAATCCAGACTCTATTTTTGCAAAAAAGGGCCATGGTTAGGTTGATTACTCCCCTGTCTTGTAGGTACAGAGAGTGATTGGGGGCCAGCGGCTCAAGGGCTTCCTCCAAAGGGTGCTGGGCAGAGGGGGGATGGGCGGGGCTGCACATGGGGGCTCTGTCACCCCCACGTCACAATGCCAGCACCCGGCAACGCTGAGGTCACAATGACCCGGGGCACTATAAAAGGGAGCAGCCTCCCGTGCCCAGCGCCAGAGCTGGCCCGGGGGCAGCTCCAACACATCCCCGAGGAAGCACTGGAGCAGCTGGTGGAATCACAGGGCAGGGATGAAGGGAGGAAGACCTTGCATGAGGCTGCTGGAGGTTCTCTGCTGCAAGACAACGTGTTGACAGAGCCACCACCTTCCAAACTCGTCGGATGCTTTGAAATCCTTCTCAACCGGATTGCAGTGGCAAGAGCAAAGGAGTGTTGCAAGGCAAGGCAAGGCAAGGCAAGGCAAGGCAAGGCAAGGCAAGGCAAGTCAAAGGCAAGGCAAAGGCAAGGCAAGGCAAGGCAAGGCAAGGCAAGGCAAGGCAAGGCAAGGCAAGGCAAAGGCAAGGCAAGGCAAGACCACAGAAGAAGGAGAAGAAAGGAGAAGAGAGGAGAGGGCAACAAAGGAAAACAAAACTAAAAAAAATATAAGACTAAATAAAATGAAATAAAATAAATTAAAAAGTGAAACAGATGTATCCATTGTGTTATGTGTCCTTGAAAGTGGTTTTGGAGCTGAAATTCCACTGTCCTTTCAGGCAAATATTCTTTTTGTTATTTGACTCACTATGGGGAGAGAAGAAAAGGGAAAAAGTGGAGAGAGGAGAAGTGAGGCGAGGCGAGGCGAGGCGAGGCGAGGCGAGGAGAGGAGAGGAGAGGAGAGAAGATGAAATAAGGCTGGACAGACAACAAATCCAGACTCTATTTTTGCAAAAAAGGGCCATGGTTAGGTTGATTACTCCCCTGTCTTGTAGGTACAGAGAGTGATTGGGGGCCAGCGGCTCAAGGGCTTCCTCCAAAGGGTGCTGGGCAGAGGGGGGATGGGCGGGGCTGCACATGGGGGCTCTGTCACCCCCACGTCACAATGCCAGCACCCGGCAACGCTGAGGTCACAATGCCCCGGGGCACTATAAAAGGGAGCAGCCTCCCGTGCCCAGCGCCAGAGCTGGCCCGGGGGCAGCTCCAACACATCCCCGAGGAAGCACTGGAGCAGCTGGTGGAATCACAGGGCAGGGATGAAGGGAGGAAGACCTTGCATGAGGCTGCTGGAGGTTCTCTGCTGCAAGACAACGTGTTGACAGAGCCACCACCTTCCAAACTCGTCGGATGCTTTGAAATCCTTCTCAACCGGATTGCAGTGGCAAGAGCAAAGGAGTGTTGCAAGGCAAGGCAAGGCAAGGCAAGGCAAGGCAAGGCAAGGCAAGGCAAGGCAAGGCAAAGGCAAGGCAAAGGCAAGGCAAGGCAAGGCAAGGCAAGGCAAGGCAAGGCAAGGCAAGGCAAGGCAAGGCAAGGCAAAGGCAAGGCAAGGCAAGACCACAGAAGAAGGAGAAGAAAGGAGAAGAGAGGAGAGGGCAACAAAGGAAAACAAAACTAAAAAAAATATAAGACTAAATAAAATGAAATAAAATAAATTAAAAAGTGAGACAGATGTATCCATTGTGTTATGTGTCCTTGAAAGTGGTTTTGGAGCTGAAATTCCACTGTCCTTTCAGGCAAATATTCTTTTTGTTATTTGACTCACTATGGGGAGAGAAGAAAAGGGAAAAAGTGGAGAGAGGAGAAGTGAGGCGAGGCGAGGCGAGGCGAGGCGAGGCGAGGCGAGGAGAGGAGAGGAGAGGAGAGAAGATGAAATAAGGCTGGACAGACAACAAATCCAGACTCTATTTTTGCAAAAAAGGGCCATGGTTAGGTTGATTACTCCCCTGTCTTGTAGGTACAGAGAGTGATTGGGGGCCAGCGGCTCAAGGGCTTCCTCCAAAGGGTGCTGGGCAGAGGGGGGATGGGCGGGGCTGCACATGGGGGCTCTGTCACCCCCACGTCACAATGCCAGCACCCGGCAACGCTGAGGTCACAATGCCCCGGGGCACTATAAAAGGGAGCAGCCTCCCGTGCCCAGCGCCAGAGCTGGCCCGGGGGCAGCTCCAACACAACCCCGAGGAAGCACTGGAGCAGCTGGTGGAATCACAGGGCAGGGATGAGGGGAGGAAGACCTTGCATGAGGCTGCTGGAGGTTCTCTGCTGCAAGACAACGTGTTGACAGAGCCACCACCTTCCAAACTCGTCGGATGCTTTGAAATCCTTCTCAACCGGATTGCAGTGGCAAGAGCAAAGGAGTGTTGCAAGGCAAGGCAAGGCAAGGCAAGGCAAGGCAAGGCAAGGCAAGGCAAGGCAAGGCAAGGCAAGGCAAGGCAAAGGCAAGGCAAAGGCAAGGCAAGGCAAGGCAAGGCAAGGCAAGGCAAGGCAATGCAAAGGCAAGGCAAAGGCAAGGCAAGGCAAGGCAAGGCAAGGCAAAGGCAAGGCAAGGCAAGACCACAGAAGAAGGAGAAGAAAGGAGAAGAGAGGAGAGGGCAACAAAGGAAAACAAAACTAAAAAAAATATAAGACTAAATAAAATGAAATAAAATAAATTAAAAAGTGAAACAGATGTATCCATTGTGTTATGTGTCCTTGAAAGTGGTTTTGGAGCTGAAATTCCACTGTCCTTTCAGGCAAATATTCTTTTTGTTATTTGACTCACTATGGGGAGAGAAGAAAAGGGAAAAAGTGGAGAGAGGAGAAGTGAGGCGAGGCGAGGCGAGGCGAGGCGAGGCGAGGAGAGGAGAGGAGAGGAGAGAAGATGAAATAAGGCTGGACAGACAACAAATCCAGACTCTATTTTTGCAAAAAAGGGCCATGGTTAGGTTGATTACTCCCCTGTCTTGTAGGTACAGAGAGTGATTGGGGGCCAGCGGCTCAAGGGCTTCCTCCAAAGGGTGCTGGGCAGAGGGGGGATGGGCGGGGCTGCACATGGGGGCTCTGTCACCCCCACGTCACAATGCCAGCACCCGGCAACGCTGAGGTCACAATGCCCCGGGGCACTATAAAAGGGAGCAGCCTCCCGTGCCCAGCGCCAGAGCTGGCCCGGGGGCAGCTCCAACACATCCCCGAGGAAGCACTGGAGCAGCTGGTGGAATCACAGGGCAGGGATGAAGGGAGGAAGACCTTGCATGAGGCTGCTGGAGGTTCTCTGCTGCAAGACAACGTGTTGACAGAGCCACCACCTTCCAAACTCGTCGGATGCTTTGAAATCCTTCTCAACCGGATTGCAGTGGCAAGAGCAAAGGAGTGTTGCAAGGCAAGGCAAGGCAAGGCAAGGCAAGGCAAGGCAAGGCAAGGCAAGGCAAGGCAAGGCAAGGCAAAGGCAAGGCAAAGGTAAGGCAAGGTAAGGCAAGGCAAGGCAAGGCAAGGCAAGGCAAGGCAAGGCAAGGCAAGGCAAGGCAAGGCAAGGCAAGGCAAAGGCAAGGCAAGGCAAGACCACAGAAGAAGGAGAAGAAAGGAGAAGAGAGGAGAGGGCAACAAAGGAAAACAAAACTAAAAAAAATATAAGACTAAATAAAATGAAATAAAATAAATTAAAAAGTGAAACAGATGTATCCATTGTGTTATGTGTCCTTGAAAGTGGTTTTGGAGCTGAAATTCCACTGTCCTTTCAGGCAAATATTCTTTTTGTTATTTGACTCACTATGGGGAGAGAAGAAAAGGGAAAAAGTGGAGAGAGGAGAAGTGAGGCGAGGCGAGGCGAGGCGAGGCGAGGCGAGGCGAGGAGAGGAGAGGAGAGGAGAGGAGAGAAGATGAAATAAGGCTGGACAGACAACAAATCCAGACTCTATTTTTGCAAAAAAGGGCCATGGTTAGGTTGATTACTCCCCTGTCTTGTAGGTACAGAGAGTGATTGGGGGCCAGCGGCTCACGGGCTTCCTCCAAAGGGTGCTGGGCAGAGGGGGGATGGGCGGGGCTGCACATGGGGGCTCTGTCACCCCCACGTCACAATGCCAGCACCCGGCAACGCTGAGGTCACAATGCCCCGGGGCACTATAACAGGGAGCAGCCTCCCGTGCCCAGCGCCAGAGCTGGCCCGGGGGCAGCTCCAACACATCCCCGAGGAAGCACTGGAGCAGCTGGTGGAATCACAGGGCAGGGATGAAGGGAGGAAGACCTTGCATGAGGCTGCTGAAGGTTCTCTGCTGCAAGACAACGTGTTGACAGAGCCACCACCTTCCAAACTCGTCGGATGCTTTGAAATCCTTCTCAACCGGATTGCAGTGGCAAGAGCAAAGGAGTGTTGCAAGGCAAGGCAAGGCAAGGCAAGGCAAGGCAAGGCAAGGCAAGGCAAGGCAAGGCAAAGGCAAGGCAAAGGCAAGGCAAGGCAAGGCAAGGCAAGGCAAGGCAAGGCAAGGCAAGGCAAGGCAAGGCAAGGCAAAGGCAAGGCAAGGCAAGGCAAGGCAAGGCAAGGCAAGGCAAGGCAAGGCAAGGCAAGGCAAAGGCAAGGCAAGGCAAGACCACAGAAGAAGGAGAAGAAAGGAGAAGAGAGGAGAGGGCAACAAAGGAAAACAAAACTAAAAAAAATATAAGACTAAATAAAATGAAATAAAATAAATTAAAAAGTGAAACAGATGTATCCATTGTGTTATGTGTCCTTGAAAGTGGTTTTGGAGCTGAAATTCCACTGTCCTTTCAGGCAAATATTCTTTTTGTTATTTGACTCACTATGGGGAGAGAAGAAAAGGGAAAAAGTGGAGAGAGGAGAAGTGAGGCGAGGCGAGGCGAGGCGAGGCGAGGCGAGGAGAGGAGAGGAGAGGAGAGGAGAGAAGATGAAATAAGGCTGGACAGACAACAAATCCAGACTCTATTTTTGCAAAAAAGGGCCATGGTTAGGTTGATTACTCCCCTGTCTTGTAGGTACAGAGAGTGATTGGGGGCCAGCGGCTCAAGGGCTTCCTCCAAAGGGTGCTGGGCAGAGGGGGGATGGGCGGGGCTGCACATGGGGGCTCTGTCACCCCCACGTCACAATGCCAGCACCCGGCAACGCTGAGGTCACAATGACCCGGGGCACTATAAAAGGGAGCAGCCTCCCGTGCCCAGCGCCAGAGCTGGCCCGGGGGCAGCTCCAACACATCCCCGAGGAAGCACTGGAGCAGCTGGTGGAATCACAGGGCAGGGAGGAAGGGAGGAAGACCTTGCATGAGGCTGCTGGAGGTTCTCTGCTGCAAGACAACGTGTTGACAGAGCCACCACCTTCCAAACTCGTCGGATGCTTTGAAATCCTTCTCAACCGGATTGCAGTGGCAAGAGCAAAGGAGTGTTGCAAGGCAAGGCAAGGCAAGGCAAGGCAAGGCAAGGCAAGGCAAAGGCAAGGCAAGGCAAGACCACAGAAGAAGGAGAAGAAAGGAGAAGAGAGGAGAGGGCAACAAAGGAAAACAAAACTAAAAAAAATATAAGACTAAATAAAATGAAATAAAATAAATTAAAAAGTGAAACAGATGTATCCATTGTGTTATGTGTCCTTGAAAGTGGTTTTGGAGCTGAAATTCCACTGTCCTTTCAGGCAAATATTCTTTTTGTTATTTGACTCACTATGGGGAGAGAAGAAAAGGGAAAAAGTGGAGAGAGGAGAAGTGAGGCGAGGCGAGGCGAGGCGAGGCGAGGCGAGGCGAGGCGAGGAGAGGAGAGGAGAGGAGAGAAGATGAAATAAGGCTGGACAGACAACAAATCAAGACTCAATTTTTGCAAAAAAGGGCCATGGTTAGGTTGATTACTCCCCTGTCTTGTAGGTACAGAGAGTGATTGGGGGCCAGCGGCTCAAGGGCTTCCTCCAAAGGGTGCTGGGCAGAGGGGAATGGGCGGGGCTGCACATGGGGGCTCTGTCACCCCCACGTCACAATGCCAGCACCCGGCAACGCTGAGGTCACAATGCCCCGGGGCACTATAAAAGGGAGCAGCCTCCCGTGCCCAGCGCCAGAGCTGGCCCGGGGGCAGCTGCAACACATCCCCGAGGAAGCACTGGAGCAGCTGGTGGAATCACAGGGCAGGGATGAAGGGAGGAAGACCTTGCATGAGGCTGCTGGAGGTTCTCTGCTGCAAGACAACGTGTTGACAGAGCCACCACCTTCCAAACTCGTCGGATGCTTTGAAATCCTTCTCAACCGGATTGCAGTGGCAAGAGCAAAGGAGTGTTGCAAGGCAAGGCAAGGCAAGGCAAGGCAAGGCAAGGCAAGGCAAGGCAAGGCAAGGCAAGGCAAGGCAAGGCAAAGGCAAGGCAAAGGCAAGGCAGGGCAAGGCAAGGCAAGGCAAGGCAAGGCAAGGCAAGGCAAGGCAAGGCAAGGCAAGGCAAGGCAAGGCAAAGGCAAGGCAAGGCAAGACCACAGAAGAAGGAGAAGAAAGGAGAAGAGAGGAGAGGGCAACAAAGGAAAACAAAACTAAAAAAAATATAAGACTAAATAAAATGAAATAAAATAAATTAAAAAGTGAAACAGATGTATCCATTGTGTTATGTGTCCTTGAAAGTGGTTTTGGAGCTGAAATTCCACTGTCCTTTCAGGCAAATATTCTTTTTGTTATTTGACTCACTATGGGGAGAGAAGAAAAGGGAAAAAGTGGAGAGAGGAGAAGTGAGGCGAGGCGAGGCGAGGCGAGGCGAGGCGAGGCGAGGAGAGGAGAGGAGAGGAGAGAAGATGAAATAAGGCTGGACAGACAACAAATCCAGACTCTATTTTTGCAAAAAAGGGCCATGGTTAGGTTGATTACTCCCCTGTCTTGTAGGTACAGAGAGTGATTGGGGGCCAGCGGCTCACGGGCTTCCTCCAAAGGGTGCTGGGCAGAGGGGGGATGGGCGGGGCTGCACATGGGGGCTCTGTCACCCCCACGTCACAATGCCAGCACCCGGCAACGCTGAGGTCACAATGCCCCGGGGCACTATAAAAGGGAGCAGCCTCCCGTGCCCAGCGCCAGAGCTGGCCCGGGGGCAGCTCCAACACATCCCCGAGGAAGCACTGGAGCAGCTGGTGGAATCACAGGGCAGGGATGAAGGGAGGAAGACCTTGCATGAGGCTGCTGAAGGTTCTCTGCTGCAAGACAACGTGTTGACAGAGCCACCACCTTCCAAACTCGTCGGATGCTTTGAAATCCTTCTCAATCGGATTGCAGTGGCAAGAGCAAAGGAGTGTTGCAAGGCAAGGCAAGGCAAGGCAAGGCAAGGCAAGGCAAGGCAAGGCAAGGCAAGGCAAGGCAAAGGCAAGGCAAAGGCAAGGCAAGGCAAGGCAAGGCAAGGCAAGGCAAGGCAAGGCAAGGCAAGGCAAGGCAAGGCATAGGCAAGGCAAAGGCAAGGCAAGGCAAGGCAAGGCAAGGCAAGGCAAGGCAAGGTAAGGCAAGGCAAGGCAAAGGCAAGGCAAGGCAAGACCACAGAAGAAGGAGAAGAAAGGAGAAGAGAGGAGAGGGCAACAAAGGAAAACAAAACTAAAAAAAATATAAGACTAAATAAAATGAAATAAAATATATTAAAAAGTGAAACAGATGTATCCATTGTGTTATGTGTCCTTGAAAGTGGTTTTGGAGCTGAAATTCCACTGTCCTTTCAGGCAAATATTCTTTTTGTTATTTGACTCACTATGGGGAGAGAAGAAAAGGGAAAAAGTGGAGAGAGGAGAAGTGAGGCGAGGCGAGGCGAGGCGAGGCGAGGCGAGGCGAGGCGAGGAGAGGAGAGGAGAGGAGAGGAGAGAAGATGAAATAAGGCTGGACAGACAACAAATCCAGACTCAATTTTTGCAAAAAAGGGCCATGGTTAGGTTGATTACTCCCCTGTCTTGTAGGTACAGAGAGTGATTGGGGGCCAGCGGCTCAAGGGCTTCCTCCAAAGGGTGCTGGGCAGAGGGGGGATGGGCGGGGCTGCACATGGGGGCTCTGTCACCCCCACGTCACAATGCCAGCACCCGGCAACGCTGAGGTCACAATGACCCGGGGCACTATAAAAGGGAGCAGCCTCCCGTGCCCAGCGCCAGAGCTGGCCCGGGGGCAGCTCCAACACATCCCCGAGGAAGCACTGGAGCAGCTGGTGGAATCACAGGGCAGGGAGGAAGGGAGGAAGACCTTGCATGAGGCTGCTGGAGGTTCTCTGCTGCAAGACAACGTGTTGACAGAGCCACCACCTTCCAAACTCGTCGGATGCTTTGAAATCCTTCTCAACCGGATTGCAGTGGCAAGAGCAAAGGAGTGTTGCAAGGCAAGGCAAGGCAAGGCAAGGCAAGGCAAGGCAAGGCAAGGCAAGGCAAGGCAAGGCAAGGCAAGGCAAAGGCAAGGCAAAGGCAAGGCAGGGCAAGGCAAGGCAAGGCAAGGCAAGGCAAGGCAAGGCAAGGCAAGGCAAGGCAAGGCAAGGCAAGGCAAAGGCAAGGCAAGGCAAGACCACAGAAGAAGGAGAAGAAAGGAGAAGAGAGGAGAGGGCAACAAAGGAAAACAAAACTAAAAAAAATATAAGACTAAATAAAATGAAATAAAATAAATTAAAAAGTGAAACAGATGTATCCATTGTGTTATGTGTCCTTGAAAGTGGTTTTGGAGCTGAAATTCCACTGTCCTTTCAGGCAAATATTCTTTTTGTTATTTGACTCACTATGGGGAGAGAAGAAAAGGGAAAAAGTGGAGAGAGGAGAAGTGAGGCGAGGCGAGGCGAGGCGAGGCGAGGAGAGGAGAGGAGAGGAGAGAAGATGAAATAAGGCTGGACAGACAACAAATCCAGACTCTATTTTTGCAAAAAAGGGCCATGGTTAGGTTGATTACTCCCCTGTCTTGTAGGTACAGAGAGTGATTGGGGGCCAGCGGCTCACGGGCTTCCTCCAAAGGGTGCTGGGCAGAGGGGGGATGGGCGGGGCTGCACATGGGGGCTCTGTCACCCCCACGTCACAATGCCAGCACCCGGCAACGCTGAGGTCACAATGCCCCGGGGCACTATAAAAGGGAGCAGCCTCCCGTGCCCAGCGCCAGAGCTGGCCCGGGGGCAGCTCCAACACATCCCCGAGGAAGCACTGGAGCAGCTGGTGGAATCACAGGGCAGGGATGAAGGGAGGAAGACCTTGCATGAGGCTGCTGAAGGTTCTCTGCTGCAAGACAACGTGTTGACAGAGCCACCACCTTCCAAACTCGTCGGATGCTTTGAAATCCTTCTCAATCGGATTGCAGTGGCAAGAGCAAAGGAGTGTTGCAAGGCAAGGCAAGGCAAGGCAAGGCAAGGCAAGGCAAGGCAAGGCAAGGCAAGGCAAGGCAAAGGCAAGGCAAAGGCAAGGCAAGGCAAGGCAAGGCAAGGCAAGGCAAGGCAAGGCAAGGCAAGGCAAGGCAAGGCATAGGCAAGGCAAAGGCAAGGCAAGGCAAGGCAAGGCAAGGCAAGGCAAGGCAACGCAAGGCAAGGCAAGGCAAAGGCAAGGCAAGGCAAGACCACAGAAGAAGGAGAAGAAAGGAGAAGAGAGGAGAGGGCAACAAAGGAAAACAAAACTAAAAAAAATATAAGACTAAATAAAATGAAATAAAATATATTAAAAAGTGAAACAGATGTATCCATTGTGTTATGTGTCCTTGAAAGTGGTTTTGGAGCTGAAATTCCACTGTCCTTTCAGGCAAATATTCTTTTTGTTATTTGACTCACTATGGGGAGAGAAGAAAAGGGAAAAAGTGGAGAGAGGAGAAGTGAGGCGAGGCGAGGCGAGGCGAGGCGAGGCGAGGCGAGGAGAGGAGAGGAGAGGAGAGGAGAGAAGATGAAATAAGGCTGGACAGACAACAAATCCAGACTCTATTTTTGCAAAAAAGGGCCATGGTTAGGTTGATTACTCCCCTGTCTTGTAGGTACAGAGAGTGATTGGGGGCCAGCGGCTCAAGGGCTTCCTCCAAAGGGTGCTGGGCAGAGGGGGGATGGGCGGGGCTGCACATGGGGGCTCTGTCACCCCCACGTCACAATGCCAGCACCCGGCAACGCTGAGGTCACAATGACCCGGGGCACTATAAAAGGGAGCAGCCTCCCGTGCCCAGCGCCAGAGCTGGCCCGGGGGCAGCTCCAACACATCCCCGAGGAAGCACTGGAGCAGCTGGTGGAATCACAGGGCAGGGAGGAAGGGAGGAAGACCTTGCATGAGGCTGCTGGAGGTTCTCTGCTGCAAGACAACGTGTTGACAGAGCCACCACCTTCCAAACTCGTCGGATGCTTTGAAATCCTTCTCAACCGGATTGCAGTGGCAAGAGCAAAGGAGTGTTGCAAGGCAAGGCAAGGCAAGGCAAGGCAAGGCAAGGCAAGGCAAGGCAAGGCAAGGCAAGGCAAGGCAAGGCAAGGCAAAGGCAAGGCAAAGGCAAGGCAAGGCAAGGCAAGGCAAGGCAAGGCAAGGCAAGGCAAGGCAAGGCAAGGCAAAGGCAAGGCAAGGCAAGACCACAGAAGAAGGAGAAGAAAGGAGAAGAGAGGAGAGGGCAACAAAGGAAAACAAAACTAAAAAAAATATAAGACTAAATAAAATGAAATAAAATAAATTAAAAAGTGAAACAGATGTATCCATTGTGTTATGTGTCCTTGAAAGTGGTTTTGGAGCTGAAATTCCACTGTCCTTTCAGGCAAATATTCTTTTTGTTATTTGACTCACTATGGGGAGAGAAGAAAAGGGAAAAAGTGGAGAGAGGAGAAGTGAGGCGAGGCGAGGCGAGGCGAGGCGAGGCGAGGCGAGGCGAGGAGAGGAGAGGAGAGGAGAGGAGAGAAGATGAAATAAGGCTGGACAGACAACAAATCCAGACTCATTTTTTGCAAAAAAGGGCCATGGTTAGGTTGATTACTCCCCTGTCTTGTAGGTACAGAGAGTGATTGGGGGCCAGCGGCTCAAGGGCTTCCTCCAAAGGGTGCTGGGCAGAGGGGAATGGGCGGGGCTGCACATGGGGGCTCTGTCACCCCCACGTCACAATGCCAGCACCCGGCAACGCTGAGGTCACAATGCCCCGGGGCACTATAAAAGGGAGCAGCCTCCCGTGCCCAGCGCCAGAGCTGGCCCGGGGGCAGCTCCAACACATCCCCGAGGAAGCACTGGAGCAGCTGGTGGAATCACAGGGCAGGGATGAAGGGAGGAAGACCTTGCATGAGGCTGCTGGAGGTTCTCTGCTGCAAGACAACGTGTTGACAGAGCCACCACCTTCCAAACTCGTCGGATGCTTTGAAATCCTTCTCAACCGGATTGCAGTGGCAAGAGCAAAGGAGTGTTGCAAGGCAAGGCAAGGCAAGGCAAGGCAAGGCAAGGCAAGGCAAGGCAAGGCAAGGCAAGGCAAAGGCAAGGCAAAGGCAAGGCAAGGCAAGGCAAGGCAAGGCAAGGCAAGGCAAGGCAAGGCAAGGCAAAGGCAAGGCAAGGCAAGACCACAGAAGAAGGAGAAGAAAGGAGAAGAGAGGAGAGGGCAACAAAGGAAAACAAAACTAAAAAAAATATAAGACTAAATAAAATGAAATAAAATAAATTAAAAAGTGAAACAGATGTATCCATTGTGTTATGTGTCCTTGAAAGTGGTTTTGGAGCTGAAATTCCACTGTCCTTTCAGGCAAATATTCTTTTTGTTATTTGACTCACTATGGGGAGAGAAGAAAAGGGAAAAAGTGGAGAGAGGAGAAGTGAGGCGAGGCGAGGCGAGGCGAGGCGAGGCGAGGCGAGGAGAGGAGAGGAGAGGAGAGAAGATGAAATAAGGCTGGACAGACAACAAATCCAGACTCTATTTTTGCAAAAAAGGGCCATGGTTAGGTTGATTACTCCCCTGTCTTGTAGGTACAGAGAGTGATTGGGGGCCAGCGGCTCAAGGGCTTCCTCCAAAGGGTGCTGGGCAGAGGGGGGATGGGCGGGGCTGCACATGGGGGCTCTGTCACCCCCACGTCACAATGCCAGCACCCGGCAACGCTGAGGTCACAATGACCCGGGGCACTATAAAAGGGAGCAGCCTCCCGTGCCCAGCGCCAGAGCTGGCCCGGGGGCAGCTCCAACACATCCCCGAGGAAGCACTGGAGCAGCTGGTGGAATCACAGGGCAGGGATGAAGGGAGGAAGACCTTGCATGAGGCTGCTGGAGGTTCTCTGCTGCAAGACAACGTGTTGACAGAGCCACCACCTTCCAAACTCGTCGGATGCTTTGAAATCCTTCTCAACCGGATTGCAGTGGCAAGAGCAAAGGAGTGTTGCAAGGCAAGGCAAGGCAAGGCAAGGCAAGGCAAGGCAAGGCAAGGCAAGGCAAGGCAAGGCAAGGCAAGGCAAGGCAAGGCAAGGCAAAGGCAAGGCAAGGCAAGGCAAGGCAAGGCAAGGCAAGGCAAGGCAAGGCAAGGCAAGGCAAAGGCAAGGCAAGGCAAGACCACAGAAGAAGGAGAAGAAAGGAGAAGAGAGGAGAGGGCAACAAAGGAAAACAAAACTAAAAAAAATATAAGACTAAATAAAATGAAATAAAATAAATTAAAAAGTGAAACAGATGTATCCATTGTGTTATGTGTCCTTGAAAGTGGTTTTGGAGCTGAAATTCCACTGTCCTTTCAGGCAAATATTCTTTTTGTTATTTGACTCACTATGGGGAGAGAAGAAAAGGGAAAAAGTGGAGAGAGGAGAAGTGAGGCGAGGCGAGGCGAGGCGAGGCGAGGCGAGGCGAGGAGAGGAGAGGAGAGGAGAGAAGATGAAATAAGGCTGGACAGACAACAAATCCAGACTCAATTTTTGCAAAAAAGGGCCATGGTTAGGTTGATTACTCCCCTGTCTTGTAGGTACAGAGAGTGATTGGGGGCCAGCGGCTCAAGGGCTTCCTCCAAAGGGTGCTGGGCAGAGGGGAATGGGCGGGGCTGCACATGGGGGCTCTGTCACCCCCACGTCACAATGCCAGCACCCGGCAACGCTGAGGTCACAATGCCCCGGGGCACTATAAAAGGGAGCAGCCTCCCGTGCCCAGCGCCAGAGCTGGCCCGGGGGCAGCTCCAACACATCCCCGAGGAAGCACTGGAGCAGCTGGTGGAATCACAGGGCAGGGATGAAGGGAGGAAGACCTTGCATGAGGCTGCTGGAGGTTCTCTGCTGCAAGACAACGTGTTGACAGAGCCACCACCTTCCAAACTCGTCGGATGCTTTGAAATCCTTCTCAACCGGATTGCAGTGGCAAGAGCAAAGGAGTGTTGCAAGGCAAGGCAAGGCAAGGCAAGGCAAGGCAAGGCAAGGCAAGGCAAGGCAAGGCAAAGGCAAGGCAAAGGCAAGGCAAGGCAAGGCAAGGCAAGGCAAGGCAAGGCAAGGCAAGGCAAGGCAAGGCAAAGGCAAGGCAAGGCAAGACCACAGAAGAAGGAGAAGAAAGGAGAAGAGAGGAGAGGGCAACAAAGGAAAACAAAACTAAAAAAAATATAAGACTAAATAAAATGAAATAAAATAAATTAAAAAGTGAAACAGATGTATCCATTGTGTTATGTGTCCTTGAAAGTGGTTTTGGAGCTGAAATTCCACTGTCCTTTCAGGCAAATATTCTTTTTGTTATTTGACTCACTATGGGGAGAGAAGAAAAGGGAAAAAGTGGAGAGAGGAGAAGTGAGGCGAGGCGAGGCGAGGTGAGGAGAGGAGAGGAGAGGAGAGAAGATGAAATAAGGCTGGACAGACAACAAATCCAGACTCAATTTTTGCAAAAAAGGGCCATGGTTAGGTTGATTACTCCCCTGTCTTGTAGGTACAGAGAGTGATTGGGGGCCAGCGGCTCAAGGGCTTCCTCCAAAGGGTGCTGGGCAGAGGGGAATGGGCGGGGCTGCACATGGGGGCTCTGTCACCCCCACGTCACAATGCCAGCACCCGGCAACGCTGAGGTCACAATGCCCCGGGGCACTATAAAAGGGAGCAGCCTCCCGTGCCCAGCGCCAGAGCTGGCCCGGGGGCAGCTCCAACACATCCCCGAGGAAGCACTGGAGCAGCTGGTGGAATCACAGGGCAGGGATGAAGGGAGGAAGACCTTGCATGAGGCTGCTGGAGGTTCTCTGCTGCAAGACAACGTGTTGACAGAGCCACCACCTTCCAAACTCGTCGGATGCTTTGAAATCCTTCTCAACCGGATTGCAGTGGCAAGAGCAAAGGAGTGTTGCAAGGCAAGGCAAGGCAAGGCAAGGCAAGGCAAGGCAAGGCAAGGCAAGGCAAAGGCAAGGCAAAGGCAAGGCAAGGCAAGGCAAGGCAAGGCAAGGCAAGGCAAGGCAAGGCAAGGCAAGGCAAGGCAAAGGCAAGGCAAGGCAAGGCAAGGCAAGGCAAGGCAAGGCAAGGCAAGGCAAGGCAAGGCAAGGCAAAGGCAAGGCAAGGCAAGACCACAGAAGAAGGAGAAGAAAGGAGAAGAGAGGAGAGGGCAACAAAGGAAAACAAAACTAAAAAAAATATAAGACTAAATAAAATGAAATAAAATAAATTAAAAAGTGAAACAGATGTATCCATTGTGTTATGTGTCCTTGAAAGTGGTTTTGGAGCTGAAATTCCACTGTCCTTTCAGGCAAATATTCTTTTTGTTATTTGACTCACTATGGGGAGAGAAGAAAAGGGAAAAAGTGGAGAGAGGAGAAGTGAGGCAAGGCAAGGCAAGGCAAGGCAAGGCAAGGCAAGGCAAGGCAAGGCAAGGCAAGGCAAGGCAAGGCAAGGCAAGGCAAGGCAAGGCAAGGCAAGGCAAGGCAAGGCAAGGCAAGGCAAGGCAAGGCAAGGCAAGGCAAGGCAAGGCAAGGCAAGGCAAGGCAAGGCAAGGCAAGGCAAGGCAAGGCAAGGCAAGGCAAGGCAAGGCAAGGCAAGGCAAGGCAAGGCAAGGCAAGGCAAGGCAAGGCAAGGCAAGGCAAGGCAAGGCAAGGCAAGGCAAGGCAAGGCAAGGCAAGGCAAGGCAAGGCAAGGCAAGGCAAGGCAAGGCAAGGCAAGGCAAGGCAAGGCAAGGCAAGGCAAGGCAAGGCAAGGCAAGGCAAGGCAAGGCAAGGCAAGGCAAGGCAAGGCAAGGCAAGGCAAGGCAAGGCAAGGCAAGGCAAGGCAAGGCAAGGCAAGGCAAGGCAAGGCAAGGCAAGGCAAGGCAAGGCAAGGCAAGGCAAGGCAAGGCAAGGCAAGGCAAGGCAAGGCAAGGCAAGGCAAGGCAAGGCAAGGCAAGGCAAGGCAAGGCAAGGCAAGGCAAGGCAAGGCAAGGCAAGGCAAGGCAAGGCAAGGCAAGGCAAGGCAAGGCAAGGCAAGGCAAGGCAAGGCAAGGCAAGGCAAGGCAAGGCAAGGCAAGGCAAGGCAAGGCAAGGCAAGGCAAGGCAAGGCAAGGCAAGGCAAGGCAAGGCAAGGCAAGGCAAGGCAAGGCAAGGCAAGGCAAGGCAAGGCAAGGCAAGGCAAGGCAAGGCAAGGCAAGGCAAGGCAAGGCAAGGCAAGGCAAGGCAAGGCAAGGCAAGGCAAGGCAAGGCAAGGCAAGGCAAGGCAAGGCAAGGCAAGGCAAGGCAAGGCAAGGCAAGGCAAGGCAAGGCAAGGCAAGGCAAGGCAAGGCAAGGCAAGGCAAGGCAAGGCAAGGCAAGGCAAGGCAAGGCAAGGCAAGGCAAGGCAAGGCAAGGCAAGGCAAGGCAAGGCAAGGCAAGGCAAGGCAAGGCAAGGCAAGGCAAGGCAAGGCAAGGCAAGGCAAGGCAAGGCAAGGCAAGGCAAGGCAAGGCAAGGCAAGGCAAGGCAAGGCAAGGCAAGGCAAGGCAAGGCAAGGCAAGGCAAGGCAAGGCAAGGCAAGGCAAGGCAAGGCAAGGCAAGGCAAGGCAAGGCAAGGCAAGGCAAGGCAAGGCAAGGCAAGGCAAGGCAAGGCAAGGCAAGGCAAGGCAAGGCAAGGCAAGGCAAGGCAAGGCAAGGCAAGGCAAGGCAAGGCAAGGCAAGGCAAGGCAAGGCAAGGCAAGGCAAGGCAAGGCAAGGCAAGGCAAGGCAAGGCAAGGCAAGGCAAGGCAAGGCAAGGCAAGGCAAGGCAAGGCAAGGCAAGGCAAGGCAAGGCAAGGCAAGGCAAGGCAAGGCAAGGCAAGGCAAGGCAAGGCAAGGCAAGGCAAGGCAAGGCAAGGCAAGGCAAGGCAAGGCAAGGCAAGGCAAGGCAAGGCAAGGCAAGGCAAGGCAAGGCAAGGCAAGGCAAGGCAAGGCAAGGCAAGGCAAGGCAAGGCAAGGCAAGGCAAGGCAAGGCAAGGCAAGGCAAGGCAAGGCAAGGCAAGGCAAGGCAAGGCAAGGCAAGGCAAGGCAAGGCAAGGCAAGGCAAGGCAAGGCAAGGCAAGGCAAGGCAAGGCAAGGCAAGGCAAGGCAAGGCAAGGCAAGGCAAGGCAAGGCAAGGCAAGGCAAGGCAAGGCAAGGCAAGGCAAGGCAAGGCAAGGCAAGGCAAGGCAAGGCAAGGCAAGGCAAGGCAAGGCAAGGCAAGGCAAGGCAAGGCAAGGCAAGGCAAGGCAAGGCAAGGCAAGGCAAGGCAAGGCAAGGCAAGGCAAGGCAAGGCAAGGCAAGGCAAGGCAAGGCAAGGCAAGGCAAGGCAAGGCAAGGCAAGGCAAGGCAAGGCAAGGCAAGGCAAGGCAAGGCAAGGCAAGGCAAGGCAAGGCAAGGCAAGGCAAGGCAAGGCAAGGCAAGGCAAGGCAAGGCAAGGCAAGGCAAGGCAAGGCAAGGCAAGGCAAGGCAAGGCAAGGCAAGGCAAGGCAAGGCAAGGCAAGGCAAGGCAAGGCAAGGCAAGGCAAGGCAAGGCAAGGCAAGGCAAGGCAAGGCAAGGCAAGGCAAGGCAAGGCAAGGCAAGGCAAGGCAAGGCAAGACCACAGAAGAAGGAGAAGAAAGGAGAAGAGAGGAGAGGGCAACAAAGGAAAACAAAACTAAAAAAAAATATAAGACTAAATAAAATGAAATAAAATAAATTAAAAAGTGAAACAGATGTATCCATTGTGTTATGTCTCCTTGAAAGTGGTTTTGGAGCTGAAATTCCACTGTCCTTTCAGGAAAATATTCTTTTTGTTATTTGACTCACTATGGGGAGAGAAGAAAAGGGAAAAAGTGGAGAGAGGAGAAGTGAGGCGAGGCGAGGCGAGGCGAGGCGAGGCGAGGCGAGGAGAGGAGAGGAGAGGAGAGAAGATGAAATAAGGCTGGACAGACAACAAATCCAGACTCTATTTTTGCAAAAAAGGGCCATGGTTAGGTTGATTACTCCCCTGTCTTGTAGGTACAGAGAGTGATTGGGGGCCAGCGGCTCAAGGGCTTCCTCCAAAGGGTGCTGGGCAGAGGGGGGATGGGCGGGGCTGCACATGGGGGCTCTGTCACCCCCACGTCACAATGCCAGCACCCGGCAACGCTGAGGTCACAATGCCCCGGGGCACTATAAAAGGGAGCAGCCTCCCGTGCCCAGCGCCAGAGCTGGCCCGGGGGCAGCTCCAACACATCCCCGAGGAAGCACTGGAGCAGCTGGTGGAATCACAGGGCAGGGATGAAGGGAGGAAGACCTTGCATGAGGCTGCTGGAGGTTCTCTGCTGCAAGACAACGTGTTGACAGAGCCACCACCTTCCAAACTCGTCGGATGCTTTGAAATCCTTCTCAACCGGATTGCAGTGGCAAGAGCAAAGGAGTGTTACAAGGCAGGGCAAGGCAAGGCAGGGCAAGGCAAGGCAGGGCAAGGCAAGGCAAGGCAAGGCAAGGCAAGGCAAGGCAAGGCAAGGCAAGGCAAGGCAAGGCAAGGCAAGGCAAGGCAAGGCAAGGCAAGGCAAGGCAAGGCAAGACCACAGAAGAAGGAGAAGAAAGGAGAAGAGAGGAGAGGGCAACAAAGGAAAACAAAACTAAAAAAAAATATAAGACTAAATAAAATGAAATAAAATAAATTAAAAAGTGAAACAGATGTATCCATTGTGTTATGTCTCCTTGAAAGTGGTTTTGGAGCTGAAATTCCACTGTCCTTTCAGGAAAATATTCTTTTTGTTATTTGACTCACTATGGGGAGAGAAGAAAAGGGAAAAAGTGGAGAGAGGAGAAGTGAGGCGAGGCGAGGCGAGGCGAGGCGAGGCGAGGCGAGGAGAGGAGAGGAGAGAAGATGAAATAAGGCTGGACAGACAACAAATCCAGACTCTATTTTTGCAAAAAAGGGCCATGGTTAGGTTGATTACTCCCCTGTCTTGTAGGTACAGAGAGTGATTGGGGGCCAGCGGCTCAAGGGCTTCCTCCAAAGGGTGCTGGGCAGAGGGGGGATGGGCGGGGCTGCACATGGGGGCTCTGTCACCCCCACGTCACAATGCCAGCACCCGGCAACGCTGAGGTCACAATGCCCCGGGGCACTATAAAAGGGAGCAGCCTCCCGTGCCCAGCGCCAGAGCTGGCCCGGGGGCAGCTCCAACACATCCCCGAGGAAGCACTGGAGCAGCTGGTGGAATCACAGGGCAGGGATGAAGGGAGGAAGACCTTGCATGAGGCTGCTGGAGGTTCTCTGCTGCAAGACAACGTGTTGACAGAGCCACCACCTTCCAAACTCGTCGGATGCTTTGAAATCCTTCTCAACCGGATTGCAGTGGCAAGAGCAAAGGAGTGTTGCAAGGCAGGGCAAGGCAAGGCAAGGCAAGGCAAGGCAAGGCAAGGCAAGGCAAGGCAAGGCAAGGCAAGGCAAGGCAGGGCAGGGCAGGGCAGGGCAGGGCAGGGCAGGGCAGGGCACGGCAAGGCAAGGCAAGGAACGGCAAGGCAAGGCAAGGCACGGCAAGGCACGGCAAGGCAAGGCAGGGCAGGGCAGGGCAGGGCAGGGCAGGGCAGGGCAGGGCAGGGCAGGGCAGGGCAGGGCAGGGCAAGGCAAGGCAAGGCAAGGCAAGGCAAGGCAAGGCAAGGCACGGCAAGGCACGGCAAGGCAAGGCAAGGCAAGGCAAGGCAAGGCAAGGCAAGGCAAGGCAAGGCACGGCAAGGCACGGCAAGGCACGGCAAGGCAAGGCAAGGCAAGGCAAGGCACGGCAAGGCAAGGCAAGGCAAGGCAAGGCAAGGCAAGGCAAGGCAAGGCAAGGCAAGGCAAGGCAAGGCAAGGCAAGGCAAGGCAAGGCAAGGCAAGGCAAGACAAGGCAAGGCAAGGCAAGGCAAGGCAAGGCAAGGCAAGGCAAGGCAAGGCAAGGCAAGGCAAGGCAAGGCAAGGCAAGGCAAGGCAAGGCAAGGCAAGGCAAGGCAAGGCAAGGCAAGGCAAGGCAAGGCAAGGCAAGGCAAGGCAAGGCAAGGCAAGGCAAGGCAAGGCAAGGCAAGGCAAGGCAAGGCAAGGCAAGGCAAGGCAAGGCAAGGCAAGGCAAGGCAAGGCAAGGCAAGGCAAGGCAAGGCAAGGCAAGGCAAGGCAAGGCAAGGCAAGGCAAGGCAAGGCAAGGCAAGGCAAGGCAAGGCAAGGCAAGGCAAGGCAAGGCAAGGCAAGGCAAGGCAAGGCAAGGCAAGGCAAGGCAAGGCAAGGCAAGGCAAGGCAAGGCAAGGCAAGGCAAGGCAAGGCAAGGCAAGGCAAGGCAAGGCAAGGCAAGGCAAGGCAAGGCAAGGCAAGGCAAGGCAAGGCAAGGCAAGGCAAGGCAAGGCAAGGCAAGGCAAGGCAAGGCAAGGCAAGGCAAGGCAAGGCAAGGCAAGGCAAGGCAAGGCAAGGCAAGGCAAGGCAAGGCAAGGCAAGGCAAGGCAAGACCACAGAAGAAGGAGAAGAAAGGAGAAGAGAGGAGAGGGCAACAAAGGAAAACAAAACTAAAAAAAAATATAAGACTAAATAAAATGAAATAAAATAAATTAAAAAGTGAAACAGATGTATCCATTGTGTTATGTCTCCTTGAAAGTGGTTTTGGAGCTGAAATTCCACTGTCCTTTCAGGAAAATATTCTTTTTGTTATTTGACTCACTATGGGGAGAGAAGAAAAGGGAAAAAGTGGAGAGAGGAGAAGTGAGGCGAGGCGAGGCGAGGCGAGGCGAGGCGAGGCGAGGAGAGGAGAGGAGAGGAGAGAAGATGAAATAAGGCTGGACAGACAACAAATCCAGACTCTATTTTTGCAAAAAAGGGCCATGGTTAGGTTGATTACTCCCCTGTCTTGTAGGTACAGAGAGTGATTGGGGGCCAGCGGCTCAAGGGCTTCCTCCAAAGGGTGCTGGGCAGAGGGGGGATGGGCGGGGCTGCACATGGGGGCTCTGTCACCCCCACGTCACAATGCCAGCACCCGGCAACGCTGAGGTCACAATGCCCCGGGGCACTATAAAAGGGAGCAGCCTCCCGTGCCCAGCGCCAGAGCTGGCCCGGGGGCAGCTCCAACACATCCCCGAGGAAGCACTGGAGCAGCTGGTGGAATCACAGGGCAGGGATGAAGGGAGGAAGACCTTGCATGAGGCTGCTGGAGGTTCTCTGCTGCAAGACAACGTGTTGACAGAGCCACCACCTTCCAAACTCGTCGGATGCTTTGAAATCCTTCTCAACCGGATTGCAGTGGCAAGAGCAAAGGAGTGTTACAAGGCAGGGCAAGGCAAGGCAGGGCAAGGCAAGGCAGGGCAAGGCAAGGCAAGGCAAGGCAAGGCAAGGCAAGGCAAGGCAAGGCAAGGCAAGGCAAGGCAAGGCAAGGCAAGGCAAGACCACAGAAGAAGGAGAAGAAAGGAGAAGAGAGGAGAGGGCAACAAAGGAAAACAAAACTAAAAAAAAATATAAGACTAAATAAAATGAAATAAAATAAATTAAAAAGTGAAACAGATGTATCCATTGTGTTATGTCTCCTTGAAAGTGGTTTTGGAGCTGAAATTCCACTGTCCTTTCAGGAAAATATTCTTTTTGTTATTTGACTCACTATGGGGAGAGAAGAAAAGGGAAAAAGTGGAGAGAGGAGAAGTGAGGCGAGGCGAGGCGAGGCGAGGCGAGGCGAGGCGAGGAGAGGAGAGGAGAGAAGATGAAATAAGGCTGGACAGACAACAAATCCAGACTCTATTTTTGCAAAAAAGGGCCATGGTTAGGTTGATTACTCCCCTGTCTTGTAGGTACAGAGAGTGATTGGGGGCCAGCGGCTCAAGGGCTTCCTCCAAAGGGTGCTGGGCAGAGGGGGGATGGGCGGGGCTGCACATGGGGGCTCTGTCACCCCCACGTCACAATGCCAGCACCCGGCAACGCTGAGGTCACAATGCCCCGGGGCACTATAAAAGGGAGCAGCCTCCCGTGCCCAGCGCCAGAGCTGGCCCGGGGGCAGCTCCAACACATCCCCGAGGAAGCACTGGAGCAGCTGGTGGAATCACAGGGCAGGGATGAAGGGAGGAAGACCTTGCATGAGGCTGCTGGAGGTTCTCTGCTGCAAGACAACGTGTTGACAGAGCCACCACCTTCCAAACTCGTCGGATGCTTTGAAATCCTTCTCAACCGGATTGCAGTGGCAAGAGCAAAGGAGTGTTGCAAGGCAGGGCAAGGCAAGGCAAGGCAAGGCAAGGCAAGGCAAGGCAAGGCAAGGCAAGGCAAGGCAAGGCAAGGCAGGGCAGGGCAGGGCAGGGCAGGGCAGGGCAGGGCAGGGCACGGCAAGGCAAGGCAAGGAACGGCAAGGCAAGGCAAGGCACGGCAAGGCACGGCAAGGCAAGGCAGGGCAGGGCAGGGCAGGGCAGGGCAGGGCAGGGCAGGGCAGGGCAGGGCAGGGCAGGGCAGGGCAAGGCAAGGCAAGGCAAGGCAAGGCAAGGCAAGGCAAGGCACGGCAAGGCACGGCAAGGCAAGGCAAGGCAAGGCAAGGCAAGGCAAGGCAAGGCAAGGCAAGGCACGGCAAGGCACGGCAAGGCAAGGCAAGGCAAGGCAAGGCACGGCAAGGCAAGGCAAGGCAAGGCAAGGCAAGGCAAGGCAAGGCAAGGCAAGGCAAGGCAAGGCAAGGCAAGGCAAGGCAAGGCAAGGCAAGGCAAGGCAAGGCAAGGCAAGGCAAGGCAAGGCAAGGCAAGGCAAGGCAAGGCAAGGCAAGGCAAGGCAAGGCAAGGCAAGGCAAGGCAAGGCAAGGCAAGGCAAGGCAAGGCAAGGCAAGGCAAGGCAAGGCAAGGCAAGGCAAGGCAAGGCAAGGCAAGGCAAGGCAAGGCAAGGCAAGGCAAGGCAAGGCAAGGCAAGGCAAGGCAAGGCAAGGCAAGGCAAGGCAAGGCAAGGCAAGGCAAGGCAAGGCAAGGCAAGGCAAGGCAAGGCAAGGCAAGGCAAGGCAAGGCAAGGCAAGGCAAGGCAAGGCAAGGCAAGGCAAGGCAAGGCAAGGCAAGGCAAGGCAAGGCAAGGCAAGGCAAGGCAAGGCAAGGCAAGGCAAGGCAAGGCAAGGCAAGGCAAGGCAAGGCAAGGCAAGGCAAGGCAAGGCAAGGCAAGGCAAGGCAAGGCAAGGCAAGGCAAGGCAAGGCAAGGCAAGGCAAGGCAAGGCAAGGCAAGGCAAGGCAAGGCAAGGCAAGGCAAGGCAAGGCAAGGCAAGGCAAGGCAAGGCAAGGCAAGGCAAGACCACAGAAGAAGGAGAAGAAAGGAGAAGAGAGGAGAGGGCAACAAAGGAAAACAAAACTAAAAAAAAATATAAGACTAAATAAAATGAAATAAAATAAATTAAAAAGTGAAACAGATGTATCCATTGTGTTATGTCTCCTTGAAAGTGGTTTTGGAGCTGAAATTCCACTGTCCTTTCAGGAAAATATTCTTTTTGTTATTTGACTCACTATGGGGAGAGAAGAAAAGGGAAAAAGTGGAGAGAGGAGAAGTGAGGCGAGGCGAGGCGAGGCGAGGCGAGGCGAGGCGAGGAGAGGAGAGGAGAGGAGAGAAGATGAAATAAGGCTGGACAGACAACAAATCCAGACTCTATTTTTGCAAAAAAGGGCCATGGTTAGGTTGATTACTCCCCTGTCTTGTAGGTACAGAGAGTGATTGGGGGCCAGCGGCTCAAGGGCTTCCTCCAAAGGGTGCTGGGCAGAGGGGGGATGGGCGGGGCTGCACATGGGGGCTCTGTCACCCCCACGTCACAATGCCAGCACCCGGCAACGCTGAGGTCACAATGCCCCGGGGCACTATAAAAGGGAGCAGCCTCCCGTGCCCAGCGCCAGAGCTGGCCCGGGGGCAGCTCCAACACATCCCCGAGGAAGCACTGGAGCAGCTGGTGGAATCACAGGGCAGGGATGAAGGGAGGAAGACCTTGCATGAGGCTGCTGGAGGTTCTCTGCTGCAAGACAACGTGTTGACAGAGCCACCACCTTCCAAACTCGTCGGATGCTTTGAAATCCTTCTCAACCGGATTGCAGTGGCAAGAGCAAAGGAGTGTTACAAGGCAGGGCAAGGCAAGGCAGGGCAAGGCAAGGCAGGGCAAGGCAAGGCAAGGCAAGGCAAGGCAAGGCAAGGCAAGGCAAGGCAAGGCAAGGCAAGGCAAGGCAAGGCAAGGCAAGACCACAGAAGAAGGAGAAGAAAGGAGAAGAGAGGAGAGGGCAACAAAGGAAAACAAAACTAAAAAAAAATATAAGACTAAATAAAATGAAATAAAATAAATTAAAAAGTGAAACAGATGTATCCATTGTGTTATGTCTCCTTGAAAGTGGTTTTGGAGCTGAAATTCCACTGTCCTTTCAGGAAAATATTCTTTTTGTTATTTGACTCACTATGGGGAGAGAAGAAAAGGGAAAAAGTGGAGAGAGGAGAAGTGAGGCGAGGCGAGGCGAGGCGAGGCGAGGAGAGGAGAGGAGAGGAGAGGAGAGAAGATGAAATAAGGCTGGACAGACAACAAATCCAGACTCTATTTTTGCAAAAAAGGGCCATGGTTAGGTTGATTACTCCCCTGTCTTGTAGGTACAGAGAGTGATTGGGGGCCAGCGGCTCAAGGGCTTCCTCCAAAGGGTGCTGGGCAGAGGGGGGATGGGCGGGGCTGCACATGGGGGCTCTGTCACCCCCACGTCACAATGCCAGCACCCGGCAACGCTGAGGTCACAATGCCCCGGGGCACTATAAAAGGGAGCAGCCTCCCGTGCCCAGCGCCAGAGCTGGCCCGGGGGCAGCTCCAACATATCCCCGAGGAAGCACTGGAGCAGCTGGTGGAATCACAGGGCAGGGATGAAGGGAGGAAGACCTTGCATGAGGCTGCTGGAGGTTCTCTGCTGCAAGACAACGTGTTGACAGAGCCACCACCTTCCAAACTCGTCGGATGCTTTGAAATCCTTCTCAACCGGATTGCAGTGGCAAGAGCAAAGGAGTGTTGCAAGGCAGGGCAAGGCAAGGCAAGGCAAGGCAAGGCAAGGCAAGGCAAGGCAAGGCAAGGCAAGGCAGGGCAGGGCAGGGCAGGGCAGGGCAGGGCAGGGCAGGGCAGGGCAGGGCAGGGCAGGGCAGGGCAGGGCAGGGCACGGCAAGGCACGGCAAGGCAAGGCAAGGCACGGCAAGGCAAGGCAAGGCAAGGCAGGGCAGGGCAGGGCAGGGCAGGGCAGGGCAGGGCAGGGCAGGGCAGGGCAGGGCAGGGCAAGGCAAGGCACGGCAAGGCACGGCAAGGCACGGCAAGGCACGGCAAGGCAAGGCACGGCAAGGCACGGCAAGGCACGGCAAGGCACGGCAAGGCACGGCAAGGCACGGCAAGGCACGGCAAGGCACGGCAAGGCAAGGCAAGGCAAGGCAAGGCAAGGCAAGGCAAGGCAAGGCAAGGCAAGGCAAGGCAAGGCAAGGCAAGGCAAGGCAAGGCAAGGCAAGGCAAGGCAAGGCAAGGCAAGGCAAGGCAAGGCAAGGCAAGGCAAGGCAAGGCAAGGCAAGGCAAGGCAAGGCAAGGCAAGGCAAGGCAAGGCAAGGCAAGGCAAGGCAAGGCAAGGCAAGGCAAGGCAAGGCAAGGCAAGGCAAGGCAAGGCAAGGCAAGGCAAGGCAAGGCAAGGCAAGGCAAGGCAAGGCAAGGCAAGGCAAGGCAAGGCAAGGCAAGGCAAGGCAAGGCAAGGCAAGGCAAGGCAAGGCAAGGCAAGGCAAGGCAAGGCAAGGCAAGGCAAGGCAAGGCAAGGCAAGGCAAGGCAAGGCAAGGCAAGGCAAGGCAAGGCAAGGCAAGGCAAGGCAAGGCAAGGCAAGGCAAGGCAAGGCAAGGCAAGGCAAGGCAAGGCAAGGCAAGGCAAGGCAAGGCAAGGCAAGGCAAGGCAAGGCAAGGCAAGGCAAGGCAAGGCAAGGCAAGGCAAGGCAAGGCAAGGCAAGGCAAGGCAAGGCAAGGCAAGGCAAGGCAAGGCAAGGCAAGGCAAGGCAAGGCAAGGCAAGGCAAGGCAAGGCAAGGCAAGGCAAGGCAAGGCAAGGCAAGGCAAGGCAAGGCAAGGCAAGGCAAGGCAAGGCAAGGCAAGGCAAGGCAAGGCAAGGCAAGGCAAGGCAAGGCAAGGCAAGGCAAGGCAAGGCAAGGCAAGGCAAGGCAAGGCAAGGCAAGGCAAGGCAAGGCAAGGCAAGGCAAGGCAAGGCAAGGCAAGGCAAGGCAAGGCAAGGCAAGGCAAGGCAAGGCAAGGCAAGGCAAGGCAAGGCAAGGCAAGGCAAGGCAAGGCAAGGCAAGGCAAGGCAAGGCAAGGCAAGGCAAGGCAAGGCAAGGCAAGGCAAGGCAAGGCAAGGCAAGGCAAGGCAAGGCAAGGCAAGGCAAGGCAAGGCAAGGCAAGGCAAGGCAAGGCAAGGCAAGGCAAGGCAAGGCAAGGCAAGGCAAGGCAAGGCAAGGCAAGGCAAGGCAAGGCAAGGCAAGGCAAGGCAAGGCAAGGCAAGGCAAGGCAAGGCAAGGCAAGGCAAGGCAAGGCAAGGCAAGGCAAGGCAAGGCAAGGCAAGGCAAGGCAAGGCAAGGCAAGGCAAGGCAAGGCAAGGCAAGGCAAGGCAAGGCAAGGCAAGGCAAGGCAAGGCAAGGCAAGGCAAGGCAAGGCAAGGCAAGGCAAGGCAAGGCAAGGCAAGGCAAGGCAAGGCAAGGCAAGGCAAGGCAAGGCAAGGCAAGGCAAGGCAAGGCAAGGCAAGGCAAGGCAAGGCAAGGCAAGGCAAGGCAAGGCAAGGCAAGGCAAGGCAAGGCAAGGCAAGGCAAGGCAAGGCAAGGCAAGGCAAGGCAAGGCAAGGCAAGGCAAGGCAAGGCAAGGCAAGGCAAGGCAAGGCAAGGCAAGGCAAGGCAAGGCAAGGCAAGGCAAGGCAAGGCAAGGCAAGGCAAGGCAAGGCAAGGCAAGGCAAGGCAAGGCAAGGCAAGGCAAGGCAAGGCAAGGCAAGGCAAGGCAAGGCAAGGCAAGGCAAGGCAAGGCAAGGCAAGGCAAGGCAAGGCAAGGCAAGGCAAGGCAAGGCAAGGCAAGGCAAGGCAAGGCAAGGCAAGGCAAGGCAAGGCAAGGCAAGGCAAGGCAAGGCAAGGCAAGGCAAGGCAAGGCAAGGCAAGGCAAGGCAAGGCAAGGCAAGGCAAGGCAAGGCAAGGCAAGGCAAGGCAAGGCAAGGCAAGGCAAGGCAAGGCAAGGCAAGGCAAGGCAAGGCAAGGCAAGGCAAGGCAAGGCAAGGCAAGGCAAGGCAAGGCAAGGCAAGGCAAGGCAAGGCAAGGCAAGGCAAGGCAAGGCAAGGCAAGGCAAGGCAAGGCAAGGCAAGGCAAGGCAAGGCAAGGCAAGGCAAGGCAAGGCAAGGCAAGGCAAGGCAAGGCAAGGCAAGGCAAGGCAAGGCAAGGCAAGGCAAGGCAAGGCAAGGCAAGGCAAGGCAAGGCAAGGCAAGGCAAGGCAAGGCAAGGCAAGGCAAGGCAAGGCAAGGCAAGGCAAGGCAAGGCAAGGCAAGGCAAGGCAAGGCAAGGCAAGGCAAGGCAAGGCAAGGCAAGGCAAGGCAAGGCAAGGCAAGGCAAGGCAAGGCAAGGCAAGGCAAGGCAAGGCAAGGCAAGGCAAGGCAAGGCAAGGCAAGGCAAGGCAAGGCAAGGCAAGGCAAGGCAAGGCAAGGCAAGGCAAGGCAAGGCAAGGCAAGGCAAGGCAAGGCAAGGCAAGGCAAGGCAAGGCAAGGCAAGGCAAGGCAAGGCAAGGCAAGGCAAGGCAAGGCAAGGCAAGGCAAGGCAAGGCAAGGCAAGGCAAGGCAAGGCAAGGCAAGGCAAGGCAAGGCAAGGCAAGGCAAGGCAAGGCAAGGCAAGGCAAGGCAAGGCAAGGCAAGGCAAGGCAAGGCAAGGCAAGGCAAGGCAAGGCAAGGCAAGGCAAGGCAAGGCAAGGCAAGGCAAGGCAAGGCAAGGCAAGGCAAGGCAAGGCAAGGCAAGGCAAGGCAAGGCAAGGCAAGGCAAGGCAAGGCAAGGCAAGGCAAGGCAAGGCAAGGCAAGGCAAGGCAAGGCAAGGCAAGGCAAGGCAAGGCAAGGCAAGGCAAGGCAAGGCAAGGCAAGGCAAGGCAAGGCAAGGCAAGGCAAGGCAAGGCAAGGCAAGGCAAGGCAAGGCAAGGCAAGGCAAGGCAAGGCAAGGCAAGGCAAGGCAAGGCAAGGCAAGGCAAGGCAAGGCAAGGCAAGGCAAGGCAAGGCAAGGCAAGGCAAGGCAAGGCAAGGCAAGGCAAGGCAAGGCAAGGCAAGGCAAGGCAAGGCAAGGCAAGGCAAGGCAAGGCAAGGCAAGGCAAGGCAAGGCAAGGCAAGGCAAGGCAAGGCAAGGCAAGGCAAGGCAAGGCAAGGCAAGGCAAGGCAAGGCAAGGCAAGGCAAGGCAAGGCAAGGCAAGGCAAGGCAAGGCAAGGCAAGGCAAGGCAAGGCAAGGCAAGGCAAGGCAAGGCAAGGCAAGGCAAGGCAAGGCAAGGCAAGGCAAGGCAAGGCAAGGCAAGGCAAGGCAAGGCAAGGCAAGGCAAGGCAAGGCAAGGCAAGGCAAGGCAAGGCAAGGCAAGGCAAGGCAAGGCAAGGCAAGGCAAGGCAAGGCAAGGCAAGGCAAGGCAAGGCAAGGCAAGGCAAGGCAAGGCAAGGCAAGGCAAGGCAAGGCAAGGCAAGGCAAGGCAAGGCAAGGCAAGGCAAGGCAAGGCAAGGCAAGGCAAGGCAAGGCAAGGCAAGGCAAGGCAAGGCAAGGCAAGGCAAGGCAAGGCAAGGCAAGGCAAGGCAAGGCAAGGCAAGGCAAGGCAAGGCAAGGCAAGGCAAGGCAAGGCAAGGCAAGGCAAGGCAAGGCAAGGCAAGGCAAGGCAAGACCACAGAAGAAGGAGAAGAAAGGAGAAGAGAGGAGAGGGCAACAAAGGAAAACAAAACTAAAAAAAAATATAAGACTAAATAAAATGAAATAAAATAAATTAAAAAGTGAAACAGATGTATCCATTGTGTTATGTCTCCTTGAAAGTGGTTTTGGAGCTGAAATTCCACTGTCCTTTCAGGAAAATATTCTTTTTGTTATTTGACTCACTATGGGGAGAGAAGAAAAGGGAAAAAGTGGAGAGAGGAGAAGTGAGGCGAGGCGAGGCGAGGCGAGGCGAGGCGAGGAGAGGAGAGGAGAGGAGAGGAGAGGAGAGAAGATGAAATAAGGCTGGACAGACAACAAATCCAGACTCTATTTTTGCAAAAAAGGGCCATGGTTAGGTTGATTACTCCCCTGTCTTGTAGGTACAGAGAGTGATTGGGGGCCAGCGGCTCAAGGGCTTCCTCCAAAGGGTGCTGGGCAGAGGGGGGATGGGCGGGGCTGCACATGGGGGCTCTGTCACCCCCACGTCACAATGCCAGCACCCGGCAACGCTGAGGTCACAATGCCCCGGGGCACTATAAAAGGGAGCAGCCTCCCGAGCCCAGCGCCAGAGCTGGCCCGGGGGCAGCTCCAACACATCCCCGAGGAAGCACTGGAGCAGCTGGTGGAATCACAGGGCAGGGATGAAGGGAGGAAGACCTTGCATGAGGCTGCTGGAGGTTCTCTGCTGCAAGACAACGTGTTGACAGAGCCACCACCTTCCAAACTCGTCGGATGCTTTGAAATCCTTCTCAACCGGATTGCAGTGGCAAGAGCAAAGGAGTGTTGCAAGGCAGGGCAAGGCAAGGCAGGGCAGGGCAAGGCAGGGCAAGGCAAGGCAAGGCAAGGCAAGGCAAGGCAAGGCAAGGCAAGGCACGGCAAGGCAAGGCAAGGCAAGGCAAGGCAAGGCAAGGCAAGGCACGGCAAGGCACGGCAAGGCACGGCACGGCAAGGCACGGCAAGGCAAGGCAAGGCAAGGCAAGGCACGGCAAGGCAAGGCACGGCAAGGCACGGCAAGGCAAGGCACGGCAAGGCAAGGCACGGCAAGGCACGGCAAGGCACGGCACGGCAAGGCACGGCACGGCAAGGCACGGCAAGGCACGGCAAGGCAAGGCAAGGCAAGGCAAGGCAAGGCAAGGCAAGGCAAGGCAAGGCAAGGCAAGGCAAGGCAAGGCAAGGCAAGGCCAGGCAAGGCAAGGCAAGGCAAGGCAAGGCAAGGCAAGACCACAGAAGAAGGAGAAGAAAGGAGAAGAGAGGAGAGGGCAACAAAGGAAAAAAAAACTAAAAAAAAATATAAGACTAAATAAAATGAAATAAAATAAATTAAAAAGTGAAACAGATGTATCCATTGTGTTATGTCTCCTTGAAAGTGGTTTTGGAGCTGAAATTCCACTGTCCTTTCAGGCAAATATTCTTTTTGTTATTTGACTCACTATGGGGAGAGAAGAAAAGGGAAAAAGTGGAGAGAGAAGAAGTGTAGAAAGGAGAGGAGAGGAGAGGAGAGGAGAGGAGAGGAGAGGAGAGGAGAGGAGAGGAGAGGAGAGGAGAGGAGAGGAGAGGAGAGGAGAGGAGAGGAGAGGAGAGGAGAGGAGAGGAGAGGAGAGGAGAGGAGAGGAGAGGAGAGGAGAGGAGAGGAGAGGAGAGGAGAGGAGAGGAGAGGAGAGGAGAGGAGAGGAGAGGAGAGGAGAGGAGAGGAGAGGAGAGGAGAGGAGAGGAGAGGAGAGGAGAGGAGAGGAGAGGAGAGGAGAGGAGAGGAGAGGAGAGGAGAGGAGATGAAATAAGGCTGGACAGACAACAATTCCAGACTCCATTTTTGCAAAAAAGGGCCATGGTTAGGTTGATTACTCCCCTGTCTTGTAGGTACAGAGAGTGATTGGGGGCCAGCGGCTCAAGGGCTTCCTCCAAAGGGTGCTGGGCAGAGGGGGGATGGGCGGGGCTGCACATGGGGGCTCTGTCACCCCCACGTCACAATGCCAGCACCCGGCAACGCTGAGGTCACAATGCCCCGGGGCGCTATAAAAGGGAGCAGCCTCCCGAGCCCAGCGCCAGAGCTGGCCCAGGGGCAGCTCCAACACATCCCCGAGGAAGCACTGGAGCAGCTGGTGGAATCACAGGGCAGGGATGAAGGGAGGAAGACCTTGCATGAGGCTGCTTGAGGTTCTCTGCTGCAAGACAACCTGTTGACAGAGCCACCACCTTCCAAACTCGTCGGATGCTTTGAAATCCTTCTCAACCGGATTGCAGTGGCAAGAGCAAAAGAGTGTTGCAAGGCAAAGGCAAGGCAAAGGCAAGGCAAAGGCAAGGCAAGGCAAGGCAAGGCAAGGCAAGGCAAGGCAAGGCAAGGCAAGGCAAGGGAAGGCAGGGGAAGGAAGGGGAAGGCAGGGGAAGGCAGGGGAAGGCAAGGCAAGGCAGGGGAAGGCAAGGCAAGGCAAGGCAAGGCAAGGCAAGGCAAGGCAAGGCAAGGCAAGGCAAGGCAAGGCAAGGCAAGGCAAGGCAAGGCAAGGCAAGGCAAGGCAAGGCAAGGCAAGGCAAGGCAAGGCAAGGCAAGGCAAGGCAAGGCAAGGCAAGGCAAGGCAAGGCAAGGCAAGGCAAGGCAAGGCAAGGCAAGGCAAGGCAAGGCAAGGCAAGGCAAGGCAAGGCAAGGCAAGGCAAGGCAAGGCAAGGCAAGGCAAGGCAAGGCAAGGCAAGGCAAGGCAAGGCAAGGCAAGGCAAGGCAAGGCAAGGCAAGGCAAGGCAAGGCAAGGCAAGGCAAGGCAAGGCAAGGCAAGGCAAGGCAAGGCAAGGCAAGGCAAGGCAAGGCAAGGCAAGGCAAGGCAAGGCAAGGCAAGGCAAGGCAAGGCAAGGCAAGGCAAGGCAAGGCAAGGCAAGGCAAGGCAAGGCAAGGCAAGGCAAGGCAAGGCAAGGCAAGGCAAGGCAAGGCAAGGCAAGGCAAGGCAAGGCAAGGCAAGGCAAGGCAAGGCAAGGCAAGGCAAGGCAAG
Organism: Columba livia; assembly: GCF_036013475.1. Classification (NCBI taxonomy): domain Eukaryota; kingdom Metazoa; phylum Chordata; class Aves; order Columbiformes; family Columbidae; genus Columba; species Columba livia. The sequence continues at coordinate 55,862 of NW_027043009.1, read as the reverse complement.
GCAAGGCAAGGCAAGGCAAGGCAAGGCAAGGCAAGGCAAGGCAAGGCAAGGCAAGGCAAGGCAAGGCAAGGCAAGGCAAGGCAAGGCAAGGCAAGGCAAGGCAAGGCAAGGCAAGGCAAGGCAAGGCAAGGCAAGGCAAGGCAAGGCAAGGCAAGGCAAGGCAAGGCAAGGCAAGGCAAGGCAAGGCAAGGCAAGGCAAGGCAAGGCAAGGCAAGGCAAGGCAAGGCAAGGCAAGGCAAGGCAAGGCAAGGCAAGGCAAGGCAAGGCAAGGCAAGGCAAGGCAAGGCAAGGCAAGGCAAGGCAAGGCAAGGCAAGGCAAGGCAAGGCAAGGCAAGGCAAGGCAAGGCAAGGCAAGGCAAGGCAAGGCAAGGCAAGGCAAGGCAAGGCAAGGCAAGGCAAGGCAAGGCAAGGCAAGGCAAGGCAAGACCACAGAAGAAGGAGAAGAAAGGAGAAGAGAGGAGAGGGCAACAAAGGAAAACAAAACTAAAAAAAAATATAAGACTAAATAAAATGAAATAAAATAAATTAAAAAGTGAAACAGATGTATCCATTGTGTTATGTCTCCTTGAAAGTGGTTTTGGAGCTGAAATTCCACTGTCCTTTCAGGAAAATATTCTTTTTGTTATTTGACTCACTATGGGGAGAGAAGAAAAGGGAAAAAGTGGAGAGAGGAGAAGTGAGGCGAGGCGAGGCGAGGCGAGGCGAGGCGAGGAGAGGAGAGGAGAGGAGAGGAGAGGAGAGAAGATGAAATAAGGCTGGACAGACAACAAATCCAGACTCTATTTTTGCAAAAAAGGGCCATGGTTAGGTTGATTACTCCCCTGTCTTGTAGGTACAGAGAGTGATTGGGGGCCAGCGGCTCAAGGGCTTCCTCCAAAGGGTGCTGGGCAGAGGGGGGATGGGCGGGGCTGCACATGGGGGCTCTGTCACCCCCACGTCACAATGCCAGCACCCGGCAACGCTGAGGTCACAATGCCCCGGGGCACTATAAAAGGGAGCAGCCTCCCGAGCCCAGCGCCAGAGCTGGCCCGGGGGCAGCTCCAACACATCCCCGAGGAAGCACTGGAGCAGCTGGTGGAATCACAGGGCAGGGATGAAGGGAGGAAGACCTTGCATGAGGCTGCTGGAGGTTCTCTGCTGCAAGACAACGTGTTGACAGAGCCACCACCTTCCAAACTCGTCGGATGCTTTGAAATCCTTCTCAACCGGATTGCAGTGGCAAGAGCAAAGGAGTGTTGCAAGGCAGGGCAAGGCAAGGCAGGGCAGGGCAAGGCAGGGCAAGGCAAGGCAAGGCAAGGCAAGGCAAGGCAAGGCAAGGCAAGGCACGGCAAGGCAAGGCAAGGCAAGGCAAGGCAAGGCAAGGCAAGGCACGGCAAGGCACGGCAAGGCACGGCACGGCAAGGCACGGCAAGGCAAGGCAAGGCAAGGCAAGGCACGGCAAGGCAAGGCACGGCAAGGCACGGCAAGGCAAGGCACGGCAAGGCAAGGCACGGCAAGGCACGGCAAGGCACGGCACGGCAAGGCACGGCACGGCAAGGCACGGCAAGGCACGGCAAGGCAAGGCAAGGCAAGGCAAGGCAAGGCAAGGCAAGGCAAGGCAAGGCAAGGCAAGGCAAGGCAAGGCCAGGCAAGGCAAGGCAAGGCAAGGCAAGGCAAGGCAAGACCACAGAAGAAGGAGAAGAAAGGAGAAGAGAGGAGAGGGCAACAAAGGAAAACAAAACTAAAAAAAAATATAAGACTAAATAAAATGAAATAAAATAAATTAAAAAGTGAAACAGATGTATCCATTGTGTTATGTCTCCTTGAAAGTGGTTTTGGAGCTGAAATTCCACTGTCCTTTCAGGCAAATATTCTTTTTGTTATTTGACTCACTATGGGGAGAGAAGAAAAGGGAAAAAGTGGAGAGAGAAGAAGTGTAGAAAGGAGAGGAGAGGAGAGGAGAGGAGAGGAGAGGAGAGGAGAGGAGAGGAGAGGAGAGGAGAGGAGAGGAGAGGAGAGGAGAGGAGAGGAGAGGAGAGGAGAGGAGAGGAGAGGAGAGGAGAGGAGAGGAGAGGAGAGGAGAGGAGAGGAGAGGAGAGGAGAGGAGAGGAGAGGAGAGGAGAGGAGAGGAGAGGAGAGGAGAGGAGATGAAATAAGGCTGGACAGACAACAATTCCAGACTCCATTTTTGCAAAAAAGGGCCATGGTTAGGTTGATTACTCCCCTGTCTTGTAGGTACAGAGAGTGATTGGGGGCCAGCGGCTCAAGGGCTTCCTCCAAAGGGTGCTGGGCAGAGGGGGGATGGGCGGGGCTGCACATGGGGGCTCTGTCACCCCCACGTCACAATGCCAGCACCCGGCAACGCTGAGGTCACAATGCCCCGGGGCGCTATAAAAGGGAGCAGCCTCCCGAGCCCAGCGCCAGAGCTGGCCCAGGGGCAGCTCCAACACATCCCCGAGGAAGCACTGGAGCAGCTGGTGGAATCACAGGGCAGGGATGAAGGGAGGAAGACCTTGCATGAGGCTGCTTGAGGTTCTCTGCTGCAAGACAACCTGTTGACAGAGCCACCACCTTCCAAACTCGTCGGATGCTTTGAAATCCTTCTCAACCGGATTGCAGTGGCAAGAGCAAAAGAGTGTTGCAAGGCAAAGGCAAGGCAAAGGCAAGGCAAAGGCAAGGCAAGGCAAGGCAAGGCAAGGCAAGGCAAGGCAAGGCAAGGCAAGGCAAGGGAAGGCAGGGGAAGGCAGGGGAAGGCAGGGGAAGGCAGGGGAAGGCAAGGCAAGGCAGGGGAAGGCAGGGGAAGGCAGGGGAAGGCAAGGCAAGGCAAGGCAAGGCAAGGCAAGGCAAGGCAAGGCAAGGCAAGGCAAGTCACGGCAAGTCACGGCAAGGCACGGCAAGGCAAGGCAAGGCAAGGCAAGGCAAGGCAAGGCAAGGCAAGGCAAGGCAAGGCAAGGCAAGGCAAGGCAAGGCAAGGCAAGGCAAGGCAAGGCAAGGCAAGGCAAGGCAAGGCAAGGCAAGGCAAGGCAAGGCAAGACCACAGAAGAAGGAGAAGAAAGGAGAAGAGAGGAGAGGGCAACAAAGGAAAACAAAACTAAAAAAAAATATAAGACTAAATAAAATGAAATAAAATAAATTAAAAAGTGAAACAGATGTATCCATTGTGTTATGTCTCCTTGAAAGTGGTTTTGGAGCTGAAATTCCACTGTCCTTTCAGGAAAATATTCTTTTTGTTATTTGACTCACTATGGGGAGAGAAGAAAAGGGAAAAAGTGGAGAGAGGAGAAGTGAGGCGAGGCGAGGCGAGGCGAGGCGAGGCGAGGCGAGGAGAGGAGAGGAGAGGAGAGGAGAGGAGAGAAGATGAAATAAGGCTGGACAGACAACAAATCCAGACTCTATTTTTGCAAAAAAGGGCCATGGTTAGGTTGATTACTCCCCTGTCTTGTAGGTACAGAGAGTGATTGGGGGCCAGCGGCTCAAGGGCTTCCTCCAAAGGGTGCTGGGCAGAGGGGGGATGGGCGGGGCTGCACATGGGGGCTCTGTCACCCCCACGTCACAATGCCAGCACCCGGCAACGCTGAGGTCACAATGCCCCGGGGCACTATAAAAGGGAGCAGCCTCCCGTGCCCAGCGCCAGAGCTGGCCCGGGGGCAGCTCCAACACATCCCCGAGGAAGCACTGGAGCAGCTGGTGGAATCACAGGGCAGGGATGAAGGGAGGAAGACCTTGCATGAGGCTGCTGGAGGTTCTCTGCTGCAAGACAACGTGTTGACAGAGCCACCACCTTCCAAACTCGTCGGATGCTTTGAAATCCTTCTCAACCGGATTGCAGTGGCAAGAGCAAAGGAGTGTTGCAAGGCAGGGCAAGGCAAGGCAAGGCAGGGCAAGGCAAGGCAGGGCAAGGCAAGGCAGGGCAAGGCAAGGCAAGGCAAGGCAAGGCAAGGCAAGGCAAGGCAAGGCAAGGCAAGGCAAGGCAAGGCAAGGCAAGGCAAGGCAAGGCAAGACCACAGAAGAAGGAGAAGAAAGGAGAAGAGAGGAGAGGGCAACAAAGGAAAAAAAAACTAAAAAAAAATATAAGACTAAATAAAATGAAATAAAATAAATTAAAAAGTGAAACAGATGTATCCATTGTGTTATGTCTCCTTGAAAGTGGTTTTGGAGCTGAAATTCCACTGTCCTTTCAGGAAAATATTCTTTTTGTTATTTGACTCACTATGGGGAGAGAAGAAAAGGGAAAAAGTGGAGAGAGGAGAAGTGAGGCGAGGCGAGGCGAGGCGAGGCGAGGCGAGGAGAGGAGAGGAGAGGAGAGGAGAGAAGATGAAATAAGGCTGGACAGACAACAAATCCAGACTCTATTTTTGCAAAAAAGGGCCATGGTTAGGTTGATTACTCCCCTGTCTTGTAGGTACAGAGAGTGATTGGGGGCCAGCGGCTCAAGGGCTTCCTCCAAAGGGTGCTGGGCAGAGGGGGGATGGGCGGGGCTGCACATGGGGGCTCTGTCACCCCCACGTCACAATGCCAGCACCCGGCAACGCTGAGGTCACAATGCCCCGGGGCACTATAAAAGGGAGCAGCCTCCCGTGCCCAGCGCCAGAGCTGGCCCGGGGGCAGCTCCAACACATCCCCGAGGAAGCACTGGAGCAGCTGGTGGAATCACAGGGCAGGGATGAAGGGAGGAAGACCTTGCATGAGGCTGCTGGAGGTTCTCTGCTGCAAGACAACGTGTTGACAGAGCCACCACCTTCCAAACTCGTCGGATGCTTTGAAATCCTTCTCAACCGGATTGCAGTGGCAAGAGCAAAGGAGTGTTGCAAGGCAGGGCAAGGCAAGGCAGGGCAGGGCAAGGCAGGGCAAGGCAAGGCAAGGCAAGGCAAGGCAAGGCAAGGCAAGGCAAGGCAAGGCAAGGCACGGCAAGGCAAGGCAAGGCAAGGCAAGGCAAGGCAAGGCAAGGCACGGCAAGGCACGGCAAGGCACGGCACGGCAAGGCACGGCAAGGCAAGGCAAGGCAAGGCAAGGCACGGCAAGGCAAGGCACGGCAAGGCACGGCAAGGCAAGGCACGGCAAGGCAAGGCACGGCAAGGCACGGCAAGGCACGGCACGGCAAGGCACGGCACGGCAAGGCACGGCAAGGCACGGCAAGGCAAGGCAAGGCAAGGCAAGGCAAGGCAAGGCAAGGCAAGGCAAGGCAAGGCAAGGCAAGGCAAGGCCAGGCAAGGCAAGGCAAGGCAAGGCAAGGCAAGGCAAGGCAAGGCAAGGCAAGGCAAGGCAAGGCAAGGCAAGGCAAGGCAAGGCAAGGCAAGACCACAGAAGAAGGAGAAGAAAGGAGAAGAGAGGAGAGGGCAACAAAGGAAAACAAAACTAAAAAAAAATATAAGACTAAATAAAATGAAATAAAATAAATTAAAAAGTGAAACAGATGTATCCATTGTGTTATGTCTCCTTGAAAGTGGTTTTGGAGCTGAAATTCCACTGTCCTTTCAGGCAAATATTCTTTTTGTTATTTGACTCACTATGGGGAGAGAAGAAAAGGGAAAAAGTGGAGAGAGAAGAAGTGTAGAAAGGAGAGGAGAGGAGAGGAGAGGAGAGGAGAGGAGAGGAGAGGAGAGGAGAGGAGAGGAGAGGAGAGGAGAGGAGAGGAGAGGAGAGGAGAGGAGAGGAGAGGAGAGGAGAGGAGAGGAGAGGAGAGGAGAGGAGAGGAGAGGAGAGGAGAGGAGAGGAGAGGAGAGGAGAGGAGAGGAGAGGAGAGGAGAGGAGATGAAATAAGGCTGGACAGACAACAATTCCAGACTCCATTTTTGCAAAAAAGGGCCATGGTTAGGTTGATTACTCCCCTGTCTTGTAGGTACAGAGAGTGATTGGGGGCCAGCGGCTCAAGGGCTTCCTCCAAAGGGTGCTGGGCAGAGGGGGGATGGGCGGGGCTGCACATGGGGGCTCTGTCACCCCCACGTCACAATGCCAGCACCCGGCAACGCTGAGGTCACAATGCCCCGGGGCGCTATAAAAGGGAGCAGCCTCCCGAGCCCAGCGCCAGAGCTGGCCCAGGGGCAGCTCCAACACATCCCCGAGGAAGCACTGGAGCAGCTGGTGGAATCACAGGGCAGGGATGAAGGGAGGAAGACCTTGCATGAGGCTGCTTGAGGTTCTCTGCTGCAAGACAACCTGTTGACAGAGCCACCACCTTCCAAACTCGTCGGATGCTTTGAAATCCTTCTCAACCGGATTGCAGTGGCAAGAGCAAAAGAGTGTTGCAAGGCAAAGGCAAGGCAAAGGCAAGGCAAAGGCAAGGCAAGGCAAGGCAAGGCAAGGCAAGGCAAGGCAAGGCAAGGCAAGGCAAGGGAAGGCAGGGGAAGGCAGGGGAAGGCAGGGGAAGGCAGGGGAAGGCAAGGCAAGGCAGGGGAAGGCAGGGGAAGGCAGGGGAAGGCAAGGCAAGGCAAGGCAAGGCAAGGCAAGGCAAGGCAAGGCAAGGCAAGGCAAGTCACGGCAAGTCACGGCAAGGCACGGCAAGGCAAGGCAAGGCAAGGCAAGGCAAGGCAAGGCAAGGCAAGGCAAGGCAAGGCAAGGCAAGGCAAGGCAAGGCAAGGCAAGGCAAGGCAAGGCAAGGCAAGGCAAGGCAAGGCAAGGCAAGGCAAGGCAAGGCAAGACCACAGAAGAAGGAGAAGAAAGGAGAAGAGAGGAGAGGGCAACAAAGGAAAACAAAACTAAAAAAAAATATAAGACTAAATAAAATGAAATAAAATAAATTAAAAAGTGAAACAGATGTATCCATTGTGTTATGTCTCCTTGAAAGTGGTTTTGGAGCTGAAATTCCACTGTCCTTTCAGGCAAATATTCTTTTTGTTATTTGACTCACTATGGGGAGAGAAGAAAAGGGAAAAAGTGGAGAGAGAAGAAGTGTAGAAAGGAGAGGAGAGGAGAGGAGAGGAGAGGAGAGGAGAGGAGAGGAGAGGAGAGGAGAGGAGAGGAGAGGAGAGGAGAGGAGAGGAGAGGAGAGGAGAGGAGAGGAGAGGAGAGGAGAGGAGAGGAGAGGAGAGGAGAGGAGAGGAGAGGAGAGGAGAGGAGAGGAGAGGAGAGGAGAGGAGAGGAGAGGAGAGGAGAGGAGAGGAGAGGAGATGAAATAAGGCTGGACAGACAACAATTCCAGACTCCATTTTTGCAAAAAAGGGCCATGGTTAGGTTGATTACTCCCCTGTCTTGTAGGTACAGAGAGTGATTGGGGGCCAGCGGCTCAAGGGCTTCCTCCAAAGGGTGCTGGGCAGAGGGGGGATGGGCGGGGCTGCACATGGGGGCTCTGTCACCCCCACGTCACAATGCCAGCACCCGGCAACGCTGAGGTCACAATGCCCCGGGGCGCTATAAAAGGGAGCAGCCTCCCGAGCCCAGCGCCAGAGCTGGCCCAGGGGCAGCTCCAACACATCCCCGAGGAAGCACTGGAGCAGCTGGTGGAATCACAGGGCAGGGATGAAGGGAGGAAGACCTTGCATGAGGCTGCTTGAGGTTCTCTGCTGCAAGACAACCTGTTGACAGAGCCACCACCTTCCAAACTCGTCGGATGCTTTGAAATCCTTCTCAACCGGATTGCAGTGGCAAGAGCAAAAGAGTGTTGCAAGGCAAAGGCAAGGCAAAGGCAAGGCAAAGGCAAGGCAAGGCAAGGCAAGGCAAGGCAAGGCAAGGCAAGGCAAGGCAAGGCAAGGGAAGGCAGGGGAAGGCAGGGGAAGGCAGGGGAAGGCAGGGGAAGGCAAGGCAAGGCAGGGGAAGGCAGGGGAAGGCAGGGGAAGGCAAGGCAAGGCAAGGCAAGGCAAGGCAAGGCAAGGCAAGGCAAGGCAAGGCAAGTCACGGCAAGTCACGGCAAGGCACGGCAAGGCAAGGCAAGGCAAGGCAAGGCAAGGCAAGGCAAGGCAAGGCAAGGCAAGGCAAGGCAAGGCAAGGCAAGGCAAGGCAAGGCAAGGCAAGGCAAGGCAAGGCAAGGCAAGGCAAGGCAAGGCAAGGCAAGGCAAGACCACAGAAGAAGGAGAAGAAAGGAGAAGAGAGGAGAGGGCAACAAAGGAAAACAAAACTAAAAAAAAATATAAGACTAAATAAAATGAAATAAAATAAATTAAAAAGTGAAACAGATGTATCCATTGTGTTATGTCTCCTTGAAAGTGGTTTTGGAGCTGAAATTCCACTGTCCTTTCAGGAAAATATTCTTTTTGTTATTTGACTCACTATGGGGAGAGAAGAAAAGGGAAAAAGTGGAGAGAGGAGAAGTGAGGCGAGGCGAGGCGAGGCGAGGCGAGGCGAGGCGAGGAGAGGAGAGGAGAGGAGAGGAGAGGAGAGAAGATGAAATAAGGCTGGACAGACAACAAATCCAGACTCTATTTTTGCAAAAAAGGGCCATGGTTAGGTTGATTACTCCCCTGTCTTGTAGGTACAGAGAGTGATTGGGGGCCAGCGGCTCAAGGGCTTCCTCCAAAGGGTGCTGGGCAGAGGGGGGATGGGCGGGGCTGCACATGGGGGCTCTGTCACCCCCACGTCACAATGCCAGCACCCGGCAACGCTGAGGTCACAATGCCCCGGGGCACTATAAAAGGGAGCAGCCTCCCGTGCCCAGCGCCAGAGCTGGCCCGGGGGCAGCTCCAACACATCCCCGAGGAAGCACTGGAGCAGCTGGTGGAATCACAGGGCAGGGATGAAGGGAGGAAGACCTTGCATGAGGCTGCTGGAGGTTCTCTGCTGCAAGACAACGTGTTGACAGAGCCACCACCTTCCAAACTCGTCGGATGCTTTGAAATCCTTCTCAACCGGATTGCAGTGGCAAGAGCAAAGGAGTGTTGCAAGGCAGGGCAAGGCAAGGCAAGGCAGGGCAAGGCAAGGCAGGGCAAGGCAAGGCAGGGCAAGGCAAGGCAAGGCAAGGCAAGGCAAGGCAAGGCAAGGCAAGGCAAGGCAAGGCAAGGCAAGGCAAGGCAAGGCAAGGCAAGGCAAGACCACAGAAGAAGGAGAAGAAAGGAGAAGAGAGGAGAGGGCAACAAAGGAAAAAAAAACTAAAAAAAAATATAAGACTAAATAAAATGAAATAAAATAAATTAAAAAGTGAAACAGATGTATCCATTGTGTTATGTCTCCTTGAAAGTGGTTTTGGAGCTGAAATTCCACTGTCCTTTCAGGAAAATATTCTTTTTGTTATTTGACTCACTATGGGGAGAGAAGAAAAGGGAAAAAGTGGAGAGAGGAGAAGTGAGGCGAGGCGAGGCGAGGCGAGGCGAGGCGAGGAGAGGAGAGGAGAGGAGAGGAGAGAAGATGAAATAAGGCTGGACAGACAACAAATCCAGACTCTATTTTTGCAAAAAAGGGCCATGGTTAGGTTGATTACTCCCCTGTCTTGTAGGTACAGAGAGTGATTGGGGGCCAGCGGCTCAAGGGCTTCCTCCAAAGGGTGCTGGGCAGAGGGGGGATGGGCGGGGCTGCACATGGGGGCTCTGTCACCCCCACGTCACAATGCCAGCACCCGGCAACGCTGAGGTCACAATGCCCCGGGGCACTATAAAAGGGAGCAGCCTCCCGTGCCCAGCGCCAGAGCTGGCCCGGGGGCAGCTCCAACACATCCCCGAGGAAGCACTGGAGCAGCTGGTGGAATCACAGGGCAGGGATGAAGGGAGGAAGACCTTGCATGAGGCTGCTGGAGGTTCTCTGCTGCAAGACAACGTGTTGACAGAGCCACCACCTTCCAAACTCGTCGGATGCTTTGAAATCCTTCTCAACCGGATTGCAGTGGCAAGAGCAAAGGAGTGTTGCAAGGCAGGGCAAGGCAAGGCAGGGCAGGGCAAGGCAGGGCAAGGCAAGGCAAGGCAAGGCAAGGCAAGGCAAGGCAAGGCAAGGCAAGGCAAGGCACGGCAAGGCAAGGCAAGGCAAGGCAAGGCAAGGCAAGGCAAGGCACGGCAAGGCACGGCAAGGCACGGCACGGCAAGGCACGGCAAGGCAAGGCAAGGCAAGGCAAGGCACGGCAAGGCAAGGCACGGCAAGGCACGGCAAGGCAAGGCACGGCAAGGCAAGGCACGGCAAGGCACGGCAAGGCACGGCACGGCAAGGCACGGCACGGCAAGGCACGGCAAGGCACGGCAAGGCAAGGCAAGGCAAGGCAAGGCAAGGCAAGGCAAGGCAAGGCAAGGCAAGGCAAGGCAAGGCAAGGCCAGGCAAGGCAAGGCAAGGCAAGGCAAGGCAAGGCAAGGCAAGGCAAGGCAAGGCAAGGCAAGGCAAGGCAAGGCAAGGCAAGGCAAGGCAAGACCACAGAAGAAGGAGAAGAAAGGAGAAGAGAGGAGAGGGCAACAAAGGAAAACAAAACTAAAAAAAAATATAAGACTAAATAAAATGAAATAAAATAAATTAAAAAGTGAAACAGATGTATCCATTGTGTTATGTCTCCTTGAAAGTGGTTTTGGAGCTGAAATTCCACTGTCCTTTCAGGCAAATATTCTTTTTGTTATTTGACTCACTATGGGGAGAGAAGAAAAGGGAAAAAGTGGAGAGAGAAGAAGTGTAGAAAGGAGAGGAGAGGAGAGGAGAGGAGAGGAGAGGAGAGGAGAGGAGAGGAGAGGAGAGGAGAGGAGAGGAGAGGAGAGGAGAGGAGAGGAGAGGAGAGGAGAGGAGAGGAGAGGAGAGGAGAGGAGAGGAGAGGAGAGGAGAGGAGAGGAGAGGAGAGGAGAGGAGAGGAGAGGAGAGGAGAGGAGAGGAGAGGAGAGGAGAGGAGAGGAGAGGAGAGGAGAGGAGAGGAGAGGAGAGGAGATGAAATAAGGCTGGACAGACAACAATTCCAGACTCCATTTTTGCAAAAAAGGGCCATGGTTAGGTTGATTACTCCCCTGTCTTGTAGGTACAGAGAGTGATTGGGGGCCAGCGGCTCAAGGGCTTCCTCCAAAGGGTGCTGGGCAGAGGGGGGATGGGCGGGGCTGCACATGGGGGCTCTGTCACCCCCACGTCACAATGCCAGCACCCGGCAACGCTGAGGTCACAATGCCCCGGGGCGCTATAAAAGGGAGCAGCCTCCCGAGCCCAGCGCCAGAGCTGGCCCAGGGGCAGCTCCAACACATCCCCGAGGAAGCACTGGAGCAGCTGGTGGAATCACAGGGCAGGGATGAAGGGAGGAAGACCTTGCATGAGGCTGCTTGAGGTTCTCTGCTGCAAGACAACCTGTTGACAGAGCCACCACCTTCCAAACTCGTCGGATGCTTTGAAATCCTTCTCAACCGGATTGCAGTGGCAAGAGCAAAAGAGTGTTGCAAGGCAAAGGCAAGGCAAAGGCAAGGCAAAGGCAAGGCAAAGGCAAGGCAAAGGCAAGGCAAGGCAAGGCAAGGCAAGGCAAGGCAAGGCAAGGCAAGGCAAGGCAAGGCAAGGCAGGGGAAGGCAGGGGAAGGCAGGGGAAGGCAGGGGAAGGCAAGGCAAGGCAGGGGAAGGCAGGGGAAGGCAGGGGAAGGCAAGGCAAGGCAAGGCAAGGCAAGGCAAGGCAAGGCAAGGCAAGGCAAGGCAAGGCAAGTCACGGCAAGTCACGGCAAGGCACGGCAAGGCAAGGCAAGGCAAGGCAAGGCAAGGCAAGGCAAGGCAAGGCAAGGCAAGGCAAGGCAAGGCAAGGCAAGGCAAGGCAAGGCAAGACCACAGAAGAAGGAGAAGAAAGGAGAAGAGAGGAGAGGGCAACAAAGGAAAACAAAACTAAAAAAAATATAAGACTAAATAAAATGAAATAAAATAAATTAAAAAGTGAAACAGATGTATCCATTTTGTTATGTGTCCTTGAAAGTTGTTTAGGAGCTGAAATTCCACTGTCCTTTCAGGCAAATATTCTTTTTGTTATTTGACTCACTATGGGGAGAGAAGAAAAGGGAAAAAGTGGAGATAGGAGAAGTGAGGAGAGGAGAGGAGAGGAGAGGAGAGGAGAGGAGAGGAGAGGAGAGGAGAGGAGAGGAGAGGAGAGGAGAGGAGAGGAGAGGAGAGGAGAGGAGAGGAGAGAAGATGAAATAAGGCTGGACAGACAACAAATCCAGACTCTATTTTTGCAAAAAAGGGCCATGGTTAGGTTGATTACTCCCCTGACTTGTAGGTACAGAGAGTGATTGGGGGCCAGCGGCTCAAGGGATTCCTCCAAAGGGTGCTGGGCAGAGGGGGGATGGGCGGGGCTGCACATGGGGGCTCTGTCACCCCCACGTCACAATGCCAGCACCTGGCAACGCTGAGGTCACAATGCCCCGGGGCACTATAAAAGGGAGCAGCCTCCCGTGCCCAGCGCCAGAGCTGGCCCGGGGGCAGCTCCAACACATCCCCGAGGAAGCACTGGAGCAGCTGGTGGAATCACAGGGCAGGGATGAAGGGAGGAAGACCTTGCATGAGGCTGCTGGAGGTTCTCTGCTGCAAGACAACCTGTTGACAGAGCCACCACCTTCCAAACTCGTCGGATGCTTTGAAATCCTTCTCAACCCGATTGCAGTGGCAAGAGCAAAGGAGTGTTGGCAAGGCAAGGCAAGGCAAGGCAAGGCAAGGCAAGGCAAGGCAAGGCAAGGCAAGGCAAGGCAAGGCAAGGCAAGGCAAGGCAAGGCAAGGCAAGGCAAGGCAAGGCAAGGCAAGGCAAGGCAAGGCAAGGCAAGGCAAGGCAAGGGAAGGCAGGGGAAGGCAGGGGACGGCAGGGGAAGGCAGGGGAAGGCAAGGCAAGGCAGGGGAAGGCAGGGGAAGGCAGGGGAAGGCAAGGCAAGGCAAGGCAAGGCAAGGCAAGGCAAGGCAAGGCAAGGCAAGGCAAGTCACGGCAAGGCACGGCAAGGCAAGGCAAGGCAAGGCAAGGCAAGGCAAGGCAAGGCAAGGCAAGGCAAGGCAAGGCAAGGCAAGGCAAGGCAAGGCAAGGCAAGGCAAGGCAAGGCAAGGCAAGGCAAGGCAAGGCAAGGCAAGGCAAGGCAAGGCAAGGCAAGGCAAGGCAAGGCAAGGCAAGGCAAGACCACAGAAGAAGGAGAAGAAAGGAGAAGAGAGGAGAGGGCAACAAAGGAAAACAAAACTAAAAAAAAATATAAGACTAAATAAAATGAAATAAAATAAATTAAAAAGTGAAACAGATGTATCCATTGTGTTATGTCTCCTTGAAAGTGGTTTTGGAGCTGAAATTCCACTGTCCTTTCAGGAAAATATTCTTTTTGTTATTTGACTCACTATGGGGAGAGAAGAAAAGGGAAAAAGTGGAGAGAGGAGAAGTGAGGCGAGGCGAGGCGAGGCGAGGCGAGGCGAGGCGAGGAGAGGAGAGGAGAGGAGAGGAGAGGAGAGAAGATGAAATAAGGCTGGACAGACAACAAATCCAGACTCTATTTTTGCAAAAAAGGGCCATGGTTAGGTTGATTACTCCCCTGTCTTGTAGGTACAGAGAGTGATTGGGGGCCAGCGGCTCAAGGGCTTCCTCCAAAGGGTGCTGGGCAGAGGGGGGATGGGCGGGGCTGCACATGGGGGCTCTGTCACCCCCACGTCACAATGCCAGCACCCGGCAACGCTGAGGTCACAATGCCCCGGGGCACTATAAAAGGGAGCAGCCTCCCGTGCCCAGCGCCAGAGCTGGCCCGGGGGCAGCTCCAACACATCCCCGAGGAAGCACTGGAGCAGCTGGTGGAATCACAGGGCAGGGATGAAGGGAGGAAGACCTTGCATGAGGCTGCTGGAGGTTCTCTGCTGCAAGACAACGTGTTGACAGAGCCACCACCTTCCAAACTCGTCGGATGCTTTGAAATCCTTCTCAACCGGATTGCAGTGGCAAGAGCAAAGGAGTGTTGCAAGGCAGGGCAAGGCAAGGCAAGGCAGGGCAAGGCAAGGCAGGGCAAGGCAAGGCAGGGCAAGGCAAGGCAAGGCAAGGCAAGGCAAGGCAAGGCAAGGCAAGGCAAGGCAAGGCAAGGCAAGGCAAGGCAAGGCAAGGCAAGACCACAGAAGAAGGAGAAGAAAGGAGAAGAGAGGAGAGGGCAACAAAGGAAAAAAAAACTAAAAAAAAATATAAGACTAAATAAAATGAAATAAAATAAATTAAAAAGTGAAACAGATGTATCCATTGTGTTATGTCTCCTTGAAAGTGGTTTTGGAGCTGAAATTCCACTGTCCTTTCAGGAAAATATTCTTTTTGTTATTTGACTCACTATGGGGAGAGAAGAAAAGGGAAAAAGTGGAGAGAGGAGAAGTGAGGCGAGGCGAGGCGAGGCGAGGCGAGGCGAGGCGAGGAGAGGAGAGGAGAGGAGAGAAGATGAAATAAGGCTGGACAGACAACAAATCCAGACTCTATTTTTGCAAAAAAGGGCCATGGTTAGGTTGATTACTCCCCTGTCTTGTAGGTACAGAGAGTGATTGGGGGCCAGCGGCTCAAGGGCTTCCTCCAAAGGGTGCTGGGCAGAGGGGGGATGGGCGGGGCTGCACATGGGGGCTCTGTCACCCCCACGTCACAATGCCAGCACCCGGCAACGCTGAGGTCACAATGCCCCGGGGCACTATAAAAGGGAGCAGCCTCCCGTGCCCAGCGCCAGAGCTGGCCCGGGGGCAGCTCCAACACATCCCCGAGGAAGCACTGGAGCAGCTGGTGGAATCACAGGGCAGGGATGAAGGGAGGAAGACCTTGCATGAGGCTGCTGGAGGTTCTCTGCTGCAAGACAACGTGTTGACAGAGCCACCACCTTCCAAACTCGTCGGATGCTTTGAAATCCTTCTCAACCGGATTGCAGTGGCAAGAGCAAAGGAGTGTTGCAAGGCAGGGCAAGGCAAGGCAGGGCAGGGCAAGGCAGGGCAAGGCAAGGCAAGGCAAGGCAAGGCAAGGCAAGGCAAGGCAAGGCAAGGCAAGGCACGGCAAGGCAAGGCAAGGCAAGGCAAGGCAAGGCAAGGCAAGGCACGGCAAGGCACGGCACGGCAAGGCACGGCAAGGCAAGGCAAGGCAAGGCAAGGCACGGCAAGGCAAGGCACGGCAAGGCACGGCAAGGCAAGGCACGGCAAGGCAAGGCACGGCAAGGCACGGCAAGGCACGGCACGGCAAGGCACGGCACGGCAAGGCACGGCAAGGCACGGCAAGGCAAGGCAAGGCAAGGCAAGGCAAGGCAAGGCAAGGCAAGGCAAGGCAAGGCAAGGCAAGGCAAGGCAAGGCAAGGCCAGGCAAGGCAAGGCAAGGCAAGGCAAGGCAAGGCAAGGCAAGGCAAGGCAAGGCAAGGCAAGGCAAGGCAAGGCAAGGCAAGACCACAGAAGAAGGAGAAGAAAGGAGAAGAGAGGAGAGGGCAACAAAGGAAAACAAAACTAAAAAAAAATATAAGACTAAATAAAATGAAATAAAATAAATTAAAAAGTGAAACAGATGTATCCATTGTGTTATGTCTCCTTGAAAGTGGTTTTGGAGCTGAAATTCCACTGTCCTTTCAGGCAAATATTCTTTTTGTTATTTGACTCACTATGGGGAGAGAAGAAAAGGGAAAAAGTGGAGAGAGAAGAAGTGTAGAAAGGAGAGGAGAGGAGAGGAGAGGAGAGGAGAGGAGAGGAGAGGAGAGGAGAGGAGAGGAGAGGAGAGGAGAGGAGAGGAGAGGAGAGGAGAGGAGAGGAGAGGAGAGGAGAGGAGAGGAGAGGAGAGGAGAGGAGAGGAGAGGAGAGGAGAGGAGAGGAGAGGAGAGGAGAGGAGAGGAGAGGAGAGGAGAGGAGAGGAGAGGAGAGGAGAGGAGAGGAGAGGAGAGGAGATGAAATAAGGCTGGACAGACAACAATTCCAGACTCCATTTTTGCAAAAAAGGGCCATGGTTAGGTTGATTACTCCCCTGTCTTGTAGGTACAGAGAGTGATTGGGGGCCAGCGGCTCAAGGGCTTCCTCCAAAGGGTGCTGGGCAGAGGGGGGATGGGCGGGGCTGCACATGGGGGCTCTGTCACCCCCACGTCACAATGCCAGCACCCGGCAACGCTGAGGTCACAATGCCCCGGGGCGCTATAAAAGGGAGCAGCCTCCCGAGCCCAGCGCCAGAGCTGGCCCAGGGGCAGCTCCAACACATCCCCGAGGAAGCACTGGAGCAGCTGGTGGAATCACAGGGCAGGGATGAAGGGAGGAAGACCTTGCATGAGGCTGCTTGAGGTTCTCTGCTGCAAGACAACCTGTTGACAGAGCCACCACCTTCCAAACTCGTCGGATGCTTTGAAATCCTTCTCAACCGGATTGCAGTGGCAAGAGCAAAAGAGTGTTGCAAGGCAAAGGCAAGGCAAAGGCAAGGCAAAGGCAAGGCAAAGGCAAGGCAAAGGCAAGGCAAGGCAAGGCAAGGCAAGGCAAGGCAAGGCAAGGCAAGGCAAGGCAAGGCAAGGCAGGGGAAGGCAGGGGAAGGCAGGGGAAGGCAGGGGAAGGCAAGGCAAGGCAGGGGAAGGCAGGGGAAGGCAGGGGAAGGCAAGGCAAGGCAAGGCAAGGCAAGGCAAGGCAAGGCAAGGCAAGGCAAGGCAAGGCAAGTCACGGCAAGTCACGGCAAGGCACGGCAAGGCAAGGCAAGGCAAGGCAAGGCAAGGCAAGGCAAGGCAAGGCAAGGCAAGGCAAGGCAAGGCAAGGCAAGGCAAGGCAAGACCACAGAAGAAGGAGAAGAAAGGAGAAGAGAGGAGAGGGCAACAAAGGAAAACAAAACTAAAAAAAATATAAGACTAAATAAAATGAAATAAAATAAATTAAAAAGTGAAACAGATGTATCCATTTTGTTATGTGTCCTTGAAAGTTGTTTAGGAGCTGAAATTCCACTGTCCTTTCAGGCAAATATTCTTTTTGTTATTTGACTCACTATGGGGAGAGAAGAAAAGGGAAAAAGTGGAGATAGGAGAAGTGAGGAGAGGAGAGGAGAGGAGAGGAGAGGAGAGGAGAGGAGAGGAGAGGAGAGGAGAGGAGAGGAGAGGAGAGGAGAGGAGAGGAGAGGAGAGAAGATGAAATAAGGCTGGACAGACAACAAATCCAGACTCTATTTTTGCAAAAAAGGGCCATGGTTAGGTTGATTACTCCCCTGACTTGTAGGTACAGAGAGTGATTGGGGGCCAGCGGCTCAAGGGATTCCTCCAAAGGGTGCTGGGCAGAGGGGGGATGGGCGGGGCTGCACATGGGGGCTCTGTCACCCCCACGTCACAATGCCAGCACCTGGCAACGCTGAGGTCACAATGCCCCGGGGCACTATAAAAGGGAGCAGCCTCCCGTGCCCAGCGCCAGAGCTGGCCCGGGGGCAGCTCCAACACATCCCCGAGGAAGCACTGGAGCAGCTGGTGGAATCACAGGGCAGGGATGAAGGGAGGAAGACCTTGCATGAGGCTGCTGGAGGTTCTCTGCTGCAAGACAAACTGTTGACAGAGCCACCACCTTCCAAACTCGTCGGATGCTTTGAAATCCTTCTCAACCGGATTGCAGTGGCAAGAGCAAAGGAGTGTTGGCAAGGCAAGGCAAGGCAAGGCAAGGCAAGGCAAGGCAAGGCAAGGCAAGGCAAGGCAAGGCAAGGCAAGGCAAAGGCAAGGCAAGGCAAAGGCAAGGCAAGGCAAGACCACAGAAGAAGGAGAAGAAAGGAGAAGAGAGGAGAGGGCAACAAAGGAAAACAAAACTAAAAAAAATATAAGACTAAATAAAATGAAATAAAATAAATTAAAAAGTGAAACAGATGTATCCATTTTGTTATGTGTCCTTGAAAGTGGTTTTGGAGCTGAAATTCCACTGTCCTTTCAGGCAAGTATTCTTTTTGTTATTTGTCTCACTATGGGGAGAGAAGAAAAGGGAAAAAGTGGAGAGAGGAGAAGTGAGGAGAGGAGAGGAGAGGAGAGGAGAGGAGAGGAGAGGAGAGGAGAGGAGAGAAGATGAAATAAGGCTGGACAGACAACAAATCCAGACTCTATTTTTGCAAAAAAGGGCCATGGTTAGGTTGATTACTCCCCTGACTTGTAGGTACAGAGAGTGATTGGGGGCCAGCGGCTCAAGGGATTCCTCCAAAGGGTGCTGGGCAGAGGGGGGATGGGCGGGGCTGCACATGGGGGCTCTGTCACCCCCACGTCACAATGCCAGCACCTGGCAACGCTGAGGTCACAATGCCCCGGGGCACTATAAAAGGGAGCAGCCTCCCGTGCCCAGCGCCAGAGCTGGCCCGGGGGCAGCTCCAACACATCCCCGAGGAAGCACTGGAGCAGCTGGTGGAATCACAGGGCAGGGATGAAGGGAGGAAGACCTTGCATGAGGCTGCTGGAGGTTCTCTGCTGCAAGACAACCTGTTGACAGAGCCACCACCTTCCAAACTCGTCGGATGCTTTGAAATCCTTCTCAACCGGATTGCAGTGGCAAGAGCAAAGGAGTGTTGGCAAGGCAAGGCAAGGCAAGGCAAGGCAAGGCAAGGCAAGGCAAGGCAAGGCAAGGCAAGGCAAGGCAAGGCAAGGCAAGGCAAGGCAAGGCAAGGCAAGGCAAGGCAAGGCAAGGCAAGGCAAGGCAAGGCAAGGCAAGGCAAGGCAAGGCAAGGCAAGGCAAGGCAAGGCAAGGCAAGGCAAGGCAAGGCAAGGCAAGGCAAGGCAAGGCAAGGCAAGGCAAGGCAAGGCAAGGCAAGGCAAGGCAAGGCAAGGCAAGGCAAGGCAAGGCAAGGCAAGGCAAGGCAAGGCAAGGCAAGGCAAGGCAAGGCAAGGCAAGGCAAGGCAAGGCAAGGCAAGGCAAGGCAAGGCAAGGCAAGGCAAGGCAAGGCAAGGCAAGGCAAGGCAAGGCAAGGCAAGGCAAGGCAAGGCAAGGCAAGGCAAGGCAAGGCAAGGCAAGGCAAGGCAAGGCAAGGCAAGGCAAGGCAAGGCAAGGCAAGGCAAGGCAAGGCAAGGCAAGGCAAGGCAAGGCAAGGCAAGGCAAGGCAAGGCAAGGCAAGGCAAGGCAAGGCAAGGCAAGGCAAGGCAAGGCAAGGCAAGGCAAGGCAAGGCAAGGCAAGGCAAGGCAAGGCAAGGCAAGGCAAGGCAAGGCAAGGCAAGGCAAGGCAAGGCAAGGCAAGGCAAGGCAAGGCAAGGCAAGGCAAGGCAAGGCAAGGCAAGGCAAGGCAAGGCAAGGCAAGGCAAGGCAAGGCAAGGCAAGGCAAGGCAAGGCAAGGCAAGGCAAGGCAAGGCAAGGCAAGGCAAGGCAAGGCAAGGCAAGGCAAGGCAAGGCAAGGCAAGGCAAGGCAAGGCAAGGCAAGGCAAGGCAAGGCAAGGCAAGGCAAGGCAAGGCAAGGCAAGGCAAGGCAAGGCAAGGCAAGGCAAGGCAAGGCAAGGCAAGGCAAGGCAAGGCAAGGCAAGGCAAGGCAAGGCAAGGCAAGGCAAGGCAAGGCAAGGCAAGGCAAGGCAAGGCAAGGCAAGGCAAGGCAAGGCAAGGCAAGGCAAGGCAAGGCAAGGCAAGGCAAGGCAAGGCAAGGCAAGGCAAGGCAAGGCAAGGCAAGGCAAGGCAAGGCAAGGCAAGGCAAGGCAAGGCAAGGCAAGGCAAGGCAAGGCAAGGCAAGGCAAGGCAAGGCAAGGCAAGGCAAGGCAAGGCAAGGCAAGGCAAGGCAAGGCAAGGCAAGGCAAGGCAAGGCAAGACCACAGAAGAAGGAGAAGAAAGGAGAAGAGAGGAGAGGGCAACAAAGGAAAACAAAACTAAAAAAAATATAAGACTAAATAAAATGAAATAAAATAAATTAAAAAGTGAAACAGATGTATCCATTTTGTTATGTGTCCTTGAAAGTGGTTTTGGAGCTGAAATTCCACTGTCCTTTCAGGCAAGTATTCTTTTTGTTATTTGTCTCACTATGGGGAGAGAAGAAAAGGGAAAAAGTGGAGAGAGGAGAAGTGAGGAGAGGAGAGGAGAGGAGAGGAGAGGAGAGGAGAGGAGAGGAGAGGAGAGAAGATGAAATAAGGCTGGACAGACAACAAATCCAGACTCTATTTTTGCAAAAAAGGGCCATGGTTAGGTTGATTACTCCCCTGACTTGTAGGTACAGAGAGTGATTGGGGGCCAGCGGCTCAAGGGATTCCTCCAAAGGGTGCTGGGCAGAGGGGGGATGGGCGGGGCTGCACATGGGGGCTCTGTCACCCCCACGTCACAATGCCAGCACCTGGCAACGCTGAGGTCACAATGCCCCGGGGCACTATAAAAGGGAGCAGCCTCCCGTGCCCAGCGCCAGAGCTGGCCCGGGGGCAGCTCCAACACATCCCCGAGGAAGCACTGGAGCAGCTGGTGGAATCACAGGGCAGGGATGAAGGGAGGAAGACCTTGCATGAGGCTGCTGGAGGTTCTCTGCTGCAAGACAACGTGTTGACAGAGCCACCACCTTCCAAACTCGTCGGATGCTTTGAAATCCTTCTCAACCGGATTGCAGTGGCAAGAGCAAAGGAGTGTTGGCAAGGCAAGGCAAGGCAAGGCAAGGCAAGGCAAGGCAAGGCAAGGCAAGGCAAGGCAAGGCAAGGCAAGGCAAGGCAAGGCAAGGCAAGGCAAGGCAAGGCAAGGCAAGGCAAGGCAAGGCAAGGCAAGGCAAGGCAAGGCAAGGCAAGGCAAGGCAAGGCAAGGCAAGGCAAGGCAAGGCACGGCAAGGCAAGGCAAGGCAAGGCAAGGCAAGGCAAGGCAAGGCAAGGCACGGCACGGCAAGGCAAGGCAAGGCACGGCAAGGCAAGGCACGGCAAGGCACGGCAAGGCAAGGCAAGGCAAGGCAAGGCAAGGCAAGGCAAGGCACGGCACGGCAAGGCAAGGCAAGGCAAGGCAAGGCAAGGCAAGGCAAGGCACGGCAAGGCAAGGCAAGGCAAGGCAAGGCAAGGCACGGCAAGGCAAGGCAAGGCACGGCAAGGCAAGGCAAGGCACGGCAAGGCAAGGCACGGCAAGGCAAGGCAAGGCAAGGCAAGGCAAGGCAAGGCACGGCAAGGCAAGGCACGGCAAGGCAAGGCAAGGCAAGGCAAGGCAAGGCAAGGCACGGCAAGGCAAGGCAAGGCACGGCAAGGCAAGGCAAGGCACGGCAAGGCAAGGCAAGGCAAGGCAAGGCAAGGCAAGGCAAGGCAAGGCAAGGCAAGGCACGGCAAGGCAAGGCAAGGCAAGGCAAGGCAAGGCAAGGCACGGCAAGGCACGGCAAGGCAAGGCAAGGCAAGGCAAGGCACGGCAAGGCAAGGCACGGCAAGGCAAGGCAAGGCAAGGCAAGGCAAGGCAAGGCAAGGCAAGGCACGGCACGGCACGGCAAGGCAAGGCACGGCAAGGCAAGGCAAGGCAAGGCAAGGCAAGGCAAGGCAAGGCAAGGCACGGCACGGCACGGCAAGGCAAGGCACGGCAAGGCAAGGCACGGCAAGGCACGGCAAGGCAAGGCAAGGCAAGGCAAGGCAAGGCAAGGCAAGGCACGGCACGGCAAGGCAAGGCAAGGCAAGGCAAGGCAAGGCAAGGCAAGGCACGGCAAGGCAAGGCAAGGCAAGGCAAGGCAAGGCACGGCAAGGCAAGGCAAGGCACAGCAAGGCAAGGCAAGGCACGGCAAGGCAAGGCACGGCAAGGCAAGGCACGGCAAGGCAAGGCAAGGCAAGGCACGGCAAGGCAAGGCACGGCAAGGCAAGGCAAGGCAAGGCAAGGCAAGGCAAGGCACGGCAAGGCAAGGCAAGGCACGGCAAGGCAAGGCAAGGCAAGGCAAGGCAAGGCAAGGCAAGGCAAGGCAAGGCAAGGCAAGGCACGGCAAGGCACGGCACGGCAAGGCAAGGCAAGGCAAGGCAAGGCAAGGCAAGGCAAGGCAAGGCAAGGCAAGGCAAGGCAAGGCAAGGCAAGGCAAGGCAAGGCAAGGCAAGGCAAGGCAAGGCAAGGCAAGGCAAGGCAAGGCAAGGCAAGGCAAGGCAAGGCAAGGCAAGGCAAGGCAAGGCAAGGCAAGGCAAGGCAAGGCAAGGCAAGGCAAGGCAAGGCAAGGCAAGGCAAGGCAAGGCAAGGCAAGGCAAGGCAAGGCAAGGCAAGGCAAGGCAAGGCAAGGCAAGGCAAGGCAAGGCAAGGCAAGGCAAGGCAAGGCAAGGCAAGGCAAGGCAAGGCAAGGCAAGGCAAGGCAAGGCAAGGCAAGGCAAGGCAAGGCAAGGCAAGGCAAGGCAAGGCAAGGCAAGGCAAGGCAAGGCAAGGCAAGGCAAGGCAAGGCAAGGCAAGGCAAGGCAAGGCAAGGCAAGGCAAGGCAAGGCAAGGCAAGGCAAGGCAAGGCAAGGCAAGGCAAGGCAAGGCAAGGCAAGGCAAGGCAAGGCAAGGCAAGGCAAGGCAAGGCAAGGCAAGGCAAGGCAAGGCAAGGCAAGGCAAGGCAAGGCAAGGCAAGGCAAGGCAAGGCAAGGCAAGGCAAGGCAAGGCAAGGCAAGGCAAGGCAAGGCAAGGCAAGGCAAGGCAAGGCAAGGCAAGGCAAGGCAAGGCAAGGCAAGGCAAGGCAAGGCAAGGCAAGGCAAGACCACAGAAGAAGGAGAAGAAAGGAGAAGAGAGGAGAGGGCAACAAAGGAAAACAAAACTAAAAAAAAATATAAGACTAAATAAAATGAAATAAAATAAATTAAAAAGTGAAACAGATGTATCCATTGTGTTATGTCTCCTTGAAAGTGGTTTTGGAGCTGAAATTCCACTGTCCTTTCAGGAAAATATTCTTTTTGTTATTTGACTCACTATGGGGAGAGAAGAAAAGGGAAAAAGTGGAGAGAGGAGAAGTGAGGCGAGGCGAGGCGAGGCGAGGCGAGGCGAGGCGAGGAGAGGAGAGGAGAGGAGAGAAGATGAAATAAGGCTGGACAGACAACAAATCCAGACTCTATTTTTGCAAAAAAGGGCCATGGTTAGGTTGATTACTCCCCTGTCTTGTAGGTACAGAGAGTGATTGGGGGCCAGCGGCTCAAGGGCTTCCTCCAAAGGGTGCAGCGGCTCAAGGGCTTCCTCCAAAGGGTGCTGGGCAGAGGGGGGATGGGCGGGGCTGCACATGGGGGCTCTGTCACCCCCACGTCACAATGCCAGCACCCGGCAACGCTGAGGTCACAATGCCCCGGGGCACTATAAAAGGGAGCAGCCTCCCGTGCCCAGCGCCAGAGCTGGCCCGGGGGCAGCTCCAACACATCCCCGAGGAAGCACTGGAGCAGCTGGTGGAATCACAGGGCAGGGATGAAGGGAGGAAGACCTTGCATGAGGCTGCTGGAGCTTCTCTGCTGCAAGACAACGTGTTGACAGAGCCACCACCTTCCAAACTCGTCGGATGCTTTGAAATCCTTCTCAACCGGATTGCAGTGGCAAGAGCAAAGGAGTGTTGCAAGGCAGGGCAAGGCAAGGCAAGGCAGGGCAAGGCAAGGCAGGGCAAGGCAAGGCAAGGCAAGGCAGGGCAAGGCAAGGCAAGGCAAGGCAAGGCAAGGCAAGGCAAGGCAAGGCAAGGCAAGGCAAGGCAAGGCAAGGCAAGGCAAGGCAAGACCACAGAAGAAGGAGAAGAAAGGAGAAGAGAGGAGAGGGCAACAAAGGAAAACAAAACTAAAAAAAAATATAAGACTAAATAAAATGAAATAAAATAAATTAAAAAGTGAAACAGATGTATCCATTGTGTTATGTCTCCTTGAAAGTGGTTTTGGAGCTGAAATTCCACTGTCCTTTCAGGCAAATATTCTTTTTGTTATTTGACTCACTATGGGGAGAGAAGAAAAGGGAAAAAGTGGAGAGAGGAGAAGTGAGGCGAGGCGAGGCGAGGCGAGGCGAGGCGAGGAGAGGAGAGGAGAGGAGAGGAGAGAAGATGAAATAAGGCTGGACAGACAACAAACCCAGACTCTATTTTTGCAAAAAAGGGCCATGGTTAGGTTGATTACTCCCCTGTCTTGTAGGTACAGAGAGTGATTGGGGGCCAGCGGCTCAAGGGCTTCCTCCAAAGGGTGCTGGGCAGAGGGGGGATGGGCGGGGCTGCACATGGGGGCTCTGTCACCCCCACGTCACAATGCCAGCACCCGGCAACGCTGAGGTCACAATGCCCCGGGGCACTATAAAAGGGAGCAGCCTCCCGTGCCCAGCGCCAGAGCTGGCCCGGGGGCAGCTCCAACACATCCCCGAGGAAGCACTGGAGCAGCTGGTGGAATCACAGGGCAGGGATGAAGGGAGGAAGACCTTGCATGAGGCTGCTGGAGGTTCTCTGCTGCAAGACAACGTGTTGACAGAGCCACCACCTTCCAAACTCGTCGGATGCTTTGAAATCCTTCTCAACCGGATTGCAGTGGCAAGAGCAAAGGAGTGTTGCAAGGCAGGGCAAGGCAAGGCAGGGCAGGGCAAGGCAGGGCAGGGCAAGGCAGGGCAAGGCAAGGCAAGGCAAGGCAAGGCAAGGCAAGGCAAGGCAAGGCACGGCAAGGCAAGGCAAGGCAAGGCAAGGCACGGCAAGGCAAGGCACGGCAAGGCACGATAAGGCACGGCACGGCACGGCAAGGCAAGGCAAGGCAAGGCAAGGCAAGGCAAGGCACGGCAAGGCACGGCAAGGCAAGGCACGGCAAGGCAAGGCACGGCAAGGCACGGCAAGGCACGGCACGGCAAGGCACGGCACGGCAAGGCAAGGCACGGCAAGGCACGGCAAGGCAAGGCACGGCAAGGCAAGGCACGGCAAGGCAAGGCAAGGCAAGGCAAGGCAAGGCAAGGCAAGGCAAGGCAAGGCAAGGCAAGGCAAGGCAAGGCAAGGCAAGGCAAGGCAAGGCAAGGCAAGGCAAGGCAAGGCAAGGCAAGGCAAGGCAAGGCAAGGCAAGGCAAGGCAAGGCAAGGCAAGGCAAGGCAAGGCAAGGCAAGGCAAGGCAAGGCAAGGCAAGGCAAGGCAAGGCAAGGCAAGGCAAGGCAAGGCAAGGCAAGGCAAGGCAAGGCAAGGCAAGGCAAGGCAAGGCAAGGCAAGGCAAGGCAAGGCAAGGCAAGGCAAGGCAAGGCAAGGCAAGGCAAGGCAAGGCAAGGCAAGGCAAGGCAAGGCAAGGCAAGGCAAGGCAAGGCAAGGCAAGGCAAGGCAAGGCAAGGCAAGGCAAGGCAAGGCAAGGCAAGGCAAGGCAAGGCAAGGCAAGGCAAGGCAAGGCAAGGCAAGGCAAGGCAAGGCAAGGCAAGGCAAGGCAAGGCAAGGCAAGGCAAGGCAAGGCAAGGCAAGGCAAGGCAAGGCAAGGCAAGGCAAGGCAAGGCAAGGCAAGGCAAGGCAAGGCAAGGCAAGGCAAGGCAAGGCAAGGCAAGGCAAGGCAAGGCAAGGCAAGGCAAGGCAAGGCAAGGCAAGGCAAGGCAAGGCAAGGCAAGGCAAGGCAAGACCACAGAAGAAGGAGAAGAAAGGAGAAGAGAGGAGAGGGCAACAAAGGAAAACAAAACTAAAAAAAAATATAAGACTAAATAAAATGAAATAAAATAAATTAAAAAGTGAAACAGATGTATCCATTGTGTTATGTCTCCTTGAAAGTGGTTTTGGAGCTGAAATTCCACTGTCCTTTCAGGAAAATATTCTTTTTGTTATTTGACTCACTATGGGGAGAGAAGAAAAGGGAAAAAGTGGAGAGAGGAGAAGTGAGGCGAGGCGAGGCGAGGCGAGGCGAGGCGAGGCGAGGAGAGGAGAGGAGAGGAGAGAAGATGAAATAAGGCTGGACAGACAACAAATCCAGACTCTATTTTTGCAAAAAAGGGCCATGGTTAGGTTGATTACTCCCCTGTCTTGTAGGTACAGAGAGTGATTGGGGGCCAGCGGCTCAAGGGCTTCCTCCAAAGGGTGCTGGGCAGAGGGGGGATGGGCGGGGCTGCACATGGGGGCTCTGTCACCCCCACGTCACAATGCCAGCACCCGGCAACGCTGAGGTCACAATGCCCCGGGGCACTATAAAAGGGAGCAGCCTCCCGTGCCCAGCGCCAGAGCTGGCCCGGGGGCAGCTCCAACACATCCCCGAGGAAGCACTGGAGCAGCTGGTGGAATCACAGGGCAGGGATGAAGGGAGGAAGACCTTGCATGAGGCTGCTGGAGCTTCTCTGCTGCAAGACAACGTGTTGACAGAGCCACCACCTTCCAAACTCGTCGGATGCTTTGAAATCCTTCTCAACCGGATTGCAGTGGCAAGAGCAAAGGAGTGTTGCAAGGCAGGGCAAGGCAAGGCAAGGCAGGGCAAGGCAAGGCAGGGCAAGGCAAGGCAAGGCAAGGCAGGGCAAGGCAAGGCAAGGCAAGGCAAGGCAAGGCAAGGCAAGGCAAGGCAAGGCAAGGCAAGGCAAGGCAAGGCAAGGCAAGGCAAGGCAAGGCAAGGCAAGGCAAGACCACAGAAGAAGGAGAAGAAAGGAGAAGAGAGGAGAGGGCAACAAAGGAAAACAAAACTAAAAAAAAATATAAGACTAAATAAAATGAAATAAAATAAATTAAAAAGTGAAACAGATGTATCCATTGTGTTATGTCTCCTTGAAAGTGGTTTTGGAGCTGAAATTCCACTGTCCTTTCAGGCAAATATTCTTTTTGTTATTTGACTCACTATGGGGAGAGAAGAAAAGGGAAAAAGTGGAGAGAGGAGAAGTGAGGCGAGGCGAGGCGAGGCGAGGCGAGGCGAGGAGAGGAGAGGAGAGGAGAGGAGAGAAGATGAAATAAGGCTGGACAGACAACAAACCCAGACTCTATTTTTGCAAAAAAGGGCCATGGTTAGGTTGATTACTCCCCTGTCTTGTAGGTACAGAGAGTGATTGGGGGCCAGCGGCTCAAGGGCTTCCTCCAAAGGGTGCTGGGCAGAGGGGGGATGGGCGGGGCTGCACATGGGGGCTCTGTCACCCCCACGTCACAATGCCAGCACCCGGCAACGCTGAGGTCACAATGCCCCGGGGCACTATAAAAGGGAGCAGCCTCCCGTGCCCAGCGCCAGAGCTGGCCCGGGGGCAGCTCCAACACATCCCCGAGGAAGCACTGGAGCAGCTGGTGGAATCACAGGGCAGGGATGAAGGGAGGAAGACCTTGCATGAGGCTGCTGGAGGTTCTCTGCTGCAAGACAACGTGTTGACAGAGCCACCACCTTCCAAACTCGTCGGATGCTTTGAAATCCTTCTCAACCGGATTGCAGTGGCAAGAGCAAAGGAGTGTTGCAAGGCAGGGCAAGGCAAGGCAGGGCAGGGCAAGGCAGGGCAGGGCAAGGCAGGGCAAGGCAAGGCAAGGCAAGGCAAGGCAAGGCAAGGCAAGGCAAGGCACGGCAAGGCAAGGCAAGGCAAGGCAAGGCACGGCAAGGCAAGGCACGGCAAGGCACGATAAGGCACGGCACGGCACGGCAAGGCAAGGCAAGGCAAGGCAAGGCAAGGCAAGGCACGGCAAGGCACGGCAAGGCAAGGCACGGCAAGGCAAGGCACGGCAAGGCACGGCAAGGCACGGCACGGCAAGGCACGGCACGGCAAGGCAAGGCACGGCAAGGCACGGCAAGGCAAGGCACGGCAAGGCAAGGCACGGCAAGGCAAGGCAAGGCAAGGCAAGGCAAGGCAAGGCAAGGCAAGGCAAGGCAAGGCAAGGCAAGGCAAGGCAAGGCAAGGCAAGGCAAGGCAAGGCAAGGCAAGGCAAGGCAAGGCAAGGCAAGGCAAGGCAAGGCAAGGCAAGGCAAGGCAAGGCAAGGCAAGGCAAGGCAAGGCAAGGCAAGGCAAGGCAAGGCAAGGCAAGGCAAGGCAAGGCAAGGCAAGGCAAGGCAAGGCAAGGCAAGGCAAGACCACAGAAGAAGGAGAAGAAAGGAGAAGAGAGGAGAGGGCAACAAAGGAAAACAAAACTAAAAAAAAATATAAGACTAAATAAAATGAAATAAAATAAATTAAAAAGTGAAACAGATGTATCCATTGTGTTATGTCTCCTTGAAAGTGGTTTTGGAGCTGAAATTCCACTGTCCTTTCAGGAAAATATTCTTTTTGTTATTTGACTCACTATGGGGAGAGAAGAAAAGGGAAAAAGTGGAGAGAGGAGAAGTGAGGCGAGGCGAGGCGAGGCGAGGCGAGGCGAGGAGAGGAGAGGAGAGGAGAGGAGAGAAGATGAAATAAGGCTGGACAGACAACAAATCCAGACTCTATTTTTGCAAAAAAGGGCCATGGTTAGGTTGATTACTCCCCTGTCTTGTAGGTACAGAGAGTGATTGGGGGCCAGCGGCTCAAGGGCTTCCTCCAAAGGGTGCTGGGCAGAGGTGGGATGGGCGGGGCTGCACATGGGGGCTCTGTCACCCCCACGTCACAATGCCAGCACCCGGCAACGCTGAGGTCACAATGCCCCGGGGCACTATAAAAGGGAGCAGCCTCCCGTGCCCAGCGCCAGAGCTGGCCCGGGGGCAGCTCCAACACATCCCCGAGGAAGCACTGGAGCAGCTGGTGGAATCACAGGGCAGGGATGAAGGGAGGAAGACCTTGCATGAGGCTGCTGGAGCTTCTCTGCTGCAAGACAACGTGTTGACAGAGCCACCACCTTCCAAACTCGTCGGATGCTTTGAAATCCTTCTCAACCGGATTGCAGTGGCAAGAGCAAAGGAGTGTTGCAAGGCAGGGCAAGGCAAGGCAAGGCAGGGCAAGGCAAGGCAGGGCAAGGCAAGGCAAGGCAAGGCAGGGCAAGGCAAGGCAAGGCAAGGCAAGGCAAGGCAAGGCAAGGCAAGGCAAGGCAAGGCAAGGCAAGGCAAGGCAAGGCAAGGCAAGGCAAGGCAAGGCAAGACCACAGAAGAAGGAGAAGAAAGGAGAAGAGAGGAGAGGGCAACAAAGGAAAACAAAACTAAAAAAAAATATAAGACTAAATAAAATGAAATAAAATAAATTAAAAAGTGAAACAGATGTATCCATTGTGTTATGTCTCCTTGAAAGTGGTTTTGGAGCTGAAATTCCACTGTCCTTTCAGGCAAATATTCTTTTTGTTATTTGACTCACTATGGGGAGAGAAGAAAAGGGAAAAAGTGGAGAGAGGAGAAGTGAGGCGAGGCGAGGCGAGGCGAGGCGAGGCGAGGAGAGGAGAGGAGAGGAGAGGAGAGAAGATGAAATAAGGCTGGACAGACAACAAACCCAGACTCTATTTTTGCAAAAAAGGGCCATGGTTAGGTTGATTACTCCCCTGTCTTGTAGGTACAGAGAGTGATTGGGGCCAGCGGCTCAAGGGCTTCCTCCAAAGGGTGCTGGGCAGAGGGGGGATGGGCGGGGCTGCACATGGGGGCTCTGTCACCCCCACGTCACAATGCCAGCACCCGGCAACGCTGAGGTCACAATGCCCCGGGGCACTATAAAAGGGAGCAGCCTCCCGTGCCCAGCGCCAGAGCTGGCCCGGGGGCAGCTCCAACACATCCCCGAGGAAGCACTGGAGCAGCTGGTGGAATCACAGGGCAGGGATGAAGGGAGGAAGACCTTGCATGAGGCTGCTGGAGGTTCTCTGCTGCAAGACAACGTGTTGACAGAGCCACCACCTTCCAAACTCGTCGGATGCTTTGAAATCCTTCTCAACCGGATTGCAGTGGCAAGAGCAAAGGAGTGTTGCAAGGCAGGGCAAGGCAAGGCAGGGCAGGGCAAGGCAGGGCAGGGCAAGGCAGGGCAAGGCAAGGCAAGGCAAGGCAAGGCAAGGCAAGGCAAGGCAAGGCACGGCAAGGCAAGGCAAGGCAAGGCAAGGCACGGCAAGGCAAGGCACGGCAAGGCACGATAAGGCACGGCACGGCACGGCAAGGCAAGGCAAGGCAAGGCAAGGCAAGGCAAGGCACGGCAAGGCACGGCAAGGCAAGGCACGGCAAGGCAAGGCACGGCAAGGCACGGCAAGGCACGGCACGGCAAGGCACGGCACGGCAAGGCA
This sequence comes from Columba livia, assembly GCF_036013475.1. Classification (NCBI taxonomy): domain Eukaryota; kingdom Metazoa; phylum Chordata; class Aves; order Columbiformes; family Columbidae; genus Columba; species Columba livia. The sequence goes on along the minus strand of NW_027043009.1, from coordinate 26,230 downwards.
AGGCACGGCAAGGCACGGCAAGGCAAGGCACGGCAAGGCAAGGCACGGCAAGGCAAGGCAAGGCAAGGCAAGGCAAGGCAAGGCAAGGCAAGGCAAGGCAAGGCAAGGCAAGGCAAGGCAAGGCAAGGCAAGGCAAGGCAAGGCAAGGCAAGGCAAGGCAAGGCAAGGCAAGGCAAGGCAAGGCAAGGCAAGGCAAGGCAAGGCAAGGCAAGGCAAGGCAAGGCAAGGCAAGGCAAGGCAAGGCAAGGCAAGGCAAGGCAAGGCAAGGCAAGGCAAGGCAAGGCAAGGCAAGGCAAGGCAAGGCAAGGCAAGGCAAGGCAAGGCAAGGCAAGGCAAGGCAAGGCAAGGCAAGGCAAGGCAAGGCAAGGCAAGGCAAGGCAAGGCAAGGCAAGGCAAGGCAAGGCAAGGCAAGGCAAGGCAAGGCAAGCAAGGCAAGGCAAGGCAAGGCAAGGCAAGGCAAGGCAAGGCAAGGCAAGGCAAGGCAAGGCAAGGCAAGGCAAGGCAAGGCAAGGCAAGGCAAGGCAAGGCAAGGCAAGGCAAGGCAAGGCAAGGCAAGGCAAGGCAAGGCAAGGCAAGGCAAGGCAAGGCAAGGCAAGGCAAGGCAAGGCAAGGCAAGGCAAGACCACAGAAGAAGGAGAAGAAAGGAGAAGAGAGGAGAGGGCAACAAAGGAAAACAAAACTAAAAAAAAATATAAGACTAAATAAAATGAAATAAAATAAATTAAAAAGTGAAACAGATGTATCCATTGTGTTATGTCTCCTTGAAAGTGGTTTTGGAGCTGAAATTCCACTGTCCTTTCAGGAAAATATTCTTTTTTTTTATTTGACTCACTATGGGGAGAGAAGAAAAGGGAAAAAGTGGAGAGAGGAGAAGTGAGGCGAGGCGAGGCGAGGCGAGGCGAGGCGAGGCGAGGAGAGGAGAGGAGAGGAGAGAAGATGAAATAAGGCTGGACAGACAACAAATCCAGACTCTATTTTTGCAAAAAAGGGCCATGGTTAGGTTGATTACTCCCCTGTCTTGTAGGTACAGAGAGTGATTGGGGGCCAGCGGCTCAAGGGCTTCCTCCAAAGGGTGCTGGGCAGAGGGGGGATGGGCGGGGCTGCACATGGGGGCTCTGTCACCCCCACGTCACAATGCCAGCACCCGGCAACGCTGAGGTCACAATGCCCCGGGGCACTATAAAAGGGAGCAGCCTCCCGTGCCCAGCGCCAGAGCTGGCCCGGGGGCAGCTCCAACACATCCCCGAGGAAGCACTGGAGCAGCTGGTGGAATCACAGGGCAGGGATGAAGGGAGGAAGACCTTGCATGAGGCTGCTGGAGGTTCTCTGCTGCAAGACAACGTGTTGACAGAGCCACCACCTTCCAAACTCGTCGGATGCTTTGAAATCCTTCTCAACCGGATTGCAGTGGCAAGAGCAAAGGAGTGTTGCAAGGCAGGGCAAGGCAAGGCAGGGCAGGGCAAGGCAGGGCAGGGCAAGGCAGGGCAAGGCAAGGCAAGGCAAGGCAAGGCAAGGCAAGGCAAGGCAAGGCAAGGCAAGGCAAGGCACGGCAAGGCAAGGCACGGCAAGGCACGGCAAGGCAAGGCAAGGCACGGCAAGGCAAGGCACGGCAAGGCACGGCAAGGCACGGCACGGCAAGGCACGGCACGGCAAGGCACGGCAAGGCACGGCAAGGCAAGGCAAGGCAAGGCAAGGCAAGGCAAGGCAAGGCAAGGCAAGGCAAGGCAAGGCAAGGCAAGGCAAGGCAAGGCAAGGCAAGGCAAGGCAAGGCAAGGCAAGGCAAGGCAAGGCAAGGCAAGGCAAGGCAAGGCAAGGCAAGGCAAGGCAAGGCAAGGCAAGGCAAGGCAAGGCAAGGCAAGGCAAGGCAAGGCAAGGCAAGGCAAGGCAAGGCAAGGCAAGGCAAGGCAAGGCAAGGCAAGGCAAGGCAAGGCAAGGCAAGGCAAGGCAAGGCAAGGCAAGGCAAGGCAAGGCAAGGCAAGGCAAGGCAAGGCAAGGCAAGGCAAGGCAAGGCAAGGCAAGGCAAGGCAAGGCAAGGCAAGGCAAGGCAAGGCAAGGCAAGGCAAGGCAAGGCAAGGCAAGGCAAGGCAAGGCAAGGCAAGGCAAGGCAAGGCAAGGCAAGGCAAGGCAAGGCAAGGCAAGGCAAGGCAAGGCAAGGCAAGGCAAGGCAAGGCAAGGCAAGGCAAGGCAAGGCAAGGCAAGGCAAGGCAAGGCAAGGCAAGGCAAGGCAAGGCAAGGCAAGGCAAGGCAAGGCAAGGCAAGGCAAGGCAAGGCAAGGCAAGGCAAGGCAAGGCAAGGCAAGGCAAGACCACAGAAGAAGGAGAAGAAAGGAGAAGAGAGGAGAGGGCAACAAAGGAAAACAAAACTAAAAAAAAATATAAGACTAAATAAAATGAAATAAAATAAATTAAAAAGTGAAACAGATGTATCCATTGTGTTATGTCTCCTTGAAAGTGGTTTTGGAGCTGAAATTCCACTGTCCTTTCAGGAAAATATTCTTTTTTTTTATTTGACTCACTATGGGGAGAGAAGAAAAGGGAAAAAGTGGAGAGAGGAGAAGTGAGGCGAGGCGAGGCGAGGCGAGGCGAGGCGAGGCGAGGAGAGGAGAGGAGAGGAGAGAAGATGAAATAAGGCTGGACAGACAACAAATCCAGACTCTATTTTTGCAAAAAAGGGCCATGGTTAGGTTGATTACTCCCCTGTCTTGTAGGTACAGAGAGTGATTGGGGGCCAGCGGCTCAAGGGCTTCCTCCAAAGGGTGCTGGGCAGAGGGGGGATGGGCGGGGCTGCACATGGGGGCTCTGTCACCCCCACGTCACAATGCCAGCACCCGGCAACGCTGAGGTCACAATGCCCCGGGGCACTATAAAAGGGAGCAGCCTCCCGTGCCCAGCGCCAGAGCTGGCCCGGGGGCAGCTCCAACACATCCCCGAGGAAGCACTGGAGCAGCTGGTGGAATCACAGGGCAGGGATGAAGGGAGGAAGACCTTGCATGAGGCTGCTGGAGCTTCTCTGCTGCAAGACAACGTGTTGACAGAGCCACCACCTTCCAAACTCGTCGGATGCTTTGAAATCCTTCTCAACCGGATTGCAGTGGCAAGAGCAAAGGAGTGTTGCAAGGCAGGGCAAGGCAAGGCAAGGCAGGGCAAGGCAAGGCAGGGCAAGGCAAGGCAAGGCAAGGCAGGGCAAGGCAAGGCAAGGCAAGGCAAGGCAAGGCAAGGCAAGGCAAGGCAAGGCAAGGCAAGGCAAGGCAAGGCAAGGCAAGGCAAGGCAAGGCAAGGCAAGGCAAGACCACAGAAGAAGGAGAAGAAAGGAGAAGAGAGGAGAGGGCAACAAAGGAAAACAAAACTAAAAAAAAATATAAGACTAAATAAAATGAAATAAAATAAATTAAAAAGTGAAACAGATGTATCCATTGTGTTATGTCTCCTTGAAAGTGGTTTTGGAGCTGAAATTCCACTGTCCTTTCAGGCAAATATTCTTTTTGTTATTTGACTCACTATGGGGAGAGAAGAAGGAGAGAGGAGAAGTGAGGCGAGGCGAGGCGAGGCGAGGCGAGGCGAGGCGAGGAGAGGAGAGGAGAGGAGAGAAGATGAAATAAGGCTGGACAGACAACAAATCCAGACTCTATTTTTGCAAAAAAGGGCCATGGTTAGGTTGATTACTCCCCTGTCTTGTAGGTACAGAGAGTGATTGGGGGCCAGCGGCTCAAGGGCTTCCTCCAAAGGGTGCTGGGCAGAGGGGGGATGGGCGGGGCTGCACATGGGGGCTCTGTCACCCCCACGTCACAATGCCAGCACCCGGCAACGCTGAGGTCACAATGCCCCGGGGCACTATAAAAGGGAGCAGCCTCCCGTGCCCAGCGCCAGAGCTGGCCCGGGGGCAGCTCCAACACATCCCCGAGGAAGCACTGGAGCAGCTGGTGGAATCACAGGGCAGGGATGAAGGGAGGAAGACCTTGCATGAGGCTGCTGGAGGTTCTCTGCTGCAAGACAACGTGTTGACAGAGCCACCACCTTCCAAACTCGTCGGATGCTTTGAAATCCTTCTCAACCGGATTGCAGTGGCAAGAGCAAAGGAGTGTTGCAAGGCAGGGCAAGGCAAGGCAGGGCAGGGCAAGGCAGGGCAGGGCAAGGCAGGGCAAGGCAAGGCAAGGCAAGGCAAGGCAAGGCAAGGCAAGGCAAGGCAAGGCAAGGCAAGGCAAGGCACGGCAAGGCAAGGCACGGCAAGGCACGGCAAGGCAAGGCACGGCAAGGCAAGGCACGGCAAGGCACGGCAAGGCACGGCACGGCAAGGCACGGCACGGCAAGGCAAGGCAAGGCAAGGCAAGGCAAGGCAAGGCAAGGCAAGGCAAGGCAAGGCAAGGCAAGGCAAGGCAAGGCAAGGCAAGGCAAGGCAAGGCAAGGCAAGGCAAGGCAAGGCAAGGCAAGGCAAGGCAAGGCAAGGCAAGGCAAGGCAAGGCAAGGCAAGGCAAGGCAAGGCAAGGCAAGGCAAGGCAAGGCAAGGCAAGGCAAGGCAAGGCAAGGCAAGGCAAGGCAAGGCAAGGCAAGGCAAGGCAAGGCAAGGCAAGGCAAGGCAAGGCAAGGCAAGGCAAGGCAAGGCAAGGCAAGGCAAGGCAAGGCAAGGCAAGGCAAGGCAAGGCAAGGCAAGGCAAGGCAAGGCAAGGCAAGGCAAGGCAAGGCAAGGCAAGGCAAGGCAAGGCAAGGCAAGGCAAGGCAAGGCAAGGCAAGGCAAGGCAAGGCAAGGCAAGGCAAGGCAAGGCAAGGCAAGGCAAGGCAAGGCAAGGCAAGGCAAGGCAAGGCAAGGCAAGGCAAGGCAAGGCAAGGCAAGGCAAGGCAAGGCAAGGCAAGGCAAGGCAAGGCAAGGCAAGGCAAGGCAAGGCAAGGCAAGGCAAGGCAAGGCAAGGCAAGGCAAGGCAAGGCAAGGCAAGGCAAGGCAAGGCAAGGCAAGGCAAGGCAAGGCAAGGCAAGGCAAGGCAAGGCAAGGCAAGGCAAGGCAAGGCAAGGCAAGGCAAGGCAAGGCAAGGCAAGGCAAGGCAAGGCAAGGCAAGGCAAGGCAAGGCAAGGCAAGGCAAGGCAAGGCAAGGCAAGGCAAGGCAAGGCAAGGCAAGGCAAGGCAAGGCAAGGCAAGGCAAGGCAAGGCAAGGCAAGGCAAGGCAAGGCAAGGCAAGGCAAGGCAAGGCAAGGCAAGGCAAGGCAAGGCAAGGCAAGGCAAGGCAAGGCAAGGCAAGGCAAGGCAAGGCAAGGCAAGGCAAGGCAAGGCAAGGCAAGGCAAGGCAAGGCAAGGCAAGGCAAGGCAAGGCAAGGCAAGGCAAGGCAAGGCAAGGCAAGGCAAGGCAAGGCAAGGCAAGGCAAGGCAAGGCAAGGCAAGGCAAGGCAAGACCACAGAAGAAGGAGAAGAAAGGAGAAGAGAGGAGAGGGCAACAAAGGAAAACAAAACTAAAAAAAAATATAAGACTAAATAAAATGAAATAAAATAAATTAAAAAGTGAAACAGATGTATCCATTGTGTTATGTCTCCTTGAAAGTGGTTTTGGAGCTGAAATTCCACTGTCCTTTCAGGCAAATATTCTTTTTGTTATTTGACTCACTATGGGGAGAGAAGAAAAGGGAAAAAGTGGAGAGAGAAGAAGTGTAGAAAGGAGAGGAGAGGAGAGGAGAGGAGAGGAGAGGAGAGGAGAGGAGAGGAGAGGAGAGGAGAGGAGAGGAGAGGAGAGGAGAGGAGAGGAGAGGAGAGGAGAGGAGAGGAGAGGAGAGGAGAGGAGAGGAGAGGAGAGGAGAGGAGAGGAGAGGAGAGGAGAGGAGAGGAGAGGAGAGGAGAGGAGAGGAGAGGAGAGGAGAGGAGAGGAGAGGAGAGGAGAGGAGAGGAGAGGAGAGGAGAGGAGAGGAGAGGAGAGGAGAGGAGAGGAGATGAAATAAGGCTGGACAGACAACAAATCCAGACTCCATTTTTGCAAAAAAGGGCCATGGTTAGGTTGATTACTCCCCTGTCTTGTAGGTACAGAGAGTGATTGGGGGCCAGCGGCTCAAGGGCTTCCTCCAAAGGGTGCTGGGCAGAGGGGGGATGGGCGGGGCTGCACATGGGGGCTCTGTCACCCCCACGTCACAATGCCAGCACCCGGCAACGCTGAGGTCACAATGCCCCGGGGCGCTATAAAAGGGAGCAGCCTCCCGAGCCCAGCGCCAGAGCTGGCCCAGGGGCAGCTCCAACACATCCCCGAGGAAGCACTGGAGCAGCTGGTGGAATCACAGGGCAGGGATGAAGGGAGGAAGACCTTGCATGAGGCTGCTTGAGGTTCTCTGCTGCAAGACAACCTGTTGACAGAGCCACCACCTTCCAAACTCGTCGGATGCTTTGAAATCCTTCTCAACCGGATTGCAGTGGCAAGAGCAAAAGAGTGTTGCAAGGCAAAGGCAAGGCAAAGGCAAGGCAAAGGCAAGGCAAAGGCAAGGCAAAGGCAAGGCAAGGCAAGGCAAGGCAAGGCAAGGCAAGGCAAGGCAAGGGAAGGCAGGGGAAGGCAGGGGAAGGCAGGGGAAGGCAGGGGAAGGCAAGGCAAGGCAGGGGAAGGCAGGGGAAGGCAGGGGAAGGCAGGGGAAGGCAAGGCAAGGCAAGGCAAGGCAAGGCAAGGCAAGGCAAGGCAAGGCAAGGCAAGTCACGGCAAGTCACGGCAAGTCACGGCAAGTCACGGCAAGGCAAGGCAAGGCAAGGCAAGGCAAGGCATGGCAAGGCAAGGCAAGGCAAGGCAAGGCAAGGCAAGGCAAGGCAAGGCAAGGCAAGGCAAGGCAAGGCAAGGCAAGGCAAGGCAAGGCAAGGCAAGGCAAGGCAAGGCAAGGCAAGGCAAGGCAAGGCAAGGCAAGGCAAGGCAAGGCAAGGCAAGGCAAGGCAAGGCAAGGCAAGGCAAGGCAAGGCAAGGCAAGGCAAGGCAAGGCAAGGCAAGGCAAGGCAAGGCAAGGCAAGGCAAGGCAAGGCAAGGCAAGGCAAGGCAAGGCAAGGCAAGGCAAGGCAAGGCAAGACCACAGAAGAAGGAGAAGAAAGGAGAAGAGAGGAGAGGGCAACAAAGGAAAACAAAACTAAAAAAAAATAAGACTAAATAAAATGAAATAAAATAAATTAAAAAGTGAAACAGATGTATCCATTTTGTTATGTGTCCTTGAAAGTTGTTTTGGAGCTGAAATTCCACTGTCCTTTCAGGCAAATATTCTTTTTGTTATTTGACTCACTATGGGGAGAGAAGAAAAGGGAAAAAGTGGAGATAGGAGAAGTGAGGAGAGGAGAGGAGAGGAGAGGAGAGGAGAGGAGAGGAGAGGAGAGGAGAGGAGAGGAGAGGAGAGGAGAGGAGAGGAGAGGAGAGGAGAGGAGAGAAGATGAAATAAGGCTGGACATACAACAAATCCAGACTCTATTTTTGCAAAAAAGGGCCATGGTTAGGTTGATTACTCCCCTGACTTGTAGGTACAGAGAGTGATTGGGGGCCAGCGGCTCAAGGGATTCCTCCAAAGGGTGCTGGGCAGAGGGGGGATGGGCGGGGCTGCACATGGGGGCTCTGTCACCCCCACGTCACAATGCCAGCACCTGGCAACGCTGAGGTCACAATGCCCCGGGGCACTATAAAAGGGAGCAGCCTCCCGTGCCCAGCGCCAGAGCTGGCCCGGGGGCAGCTCCAACACATCCCCGAGGAAGCACTGGAGCAGCTGGTGGAATCACAGGGCAGGGATGAAGGGAGGAAGACCTTGCATGAGGCTGCTGGAGGTTCTCTGTTGCAAGACAAACTGTTGACAGAGCCACCACCTTCCAAACTCGTCGGATGCTTTGAAATCCTTCTCAACCGGATTGCAGTGGCAAGAGCAAAGGAGTGTTGGCAAGGCAAGGCAAGGCAAGGCAAGGCAAGGCAAGGCAAGGCAAGGCAAGGCAAGGCAAGGCAAAGGCAAGGCAAGGCAAAGGCAAGGCAAGGCAAGACCACAGAAGAAGGAGAAGAAAGGAGAAGAGAGGAGAGGGCAACAAAGGAAAATAAAACTAAAAAAAATATAAGACTAAATAAAATGAAATAAAATAAATTAAAAAGTGAAACAGATGTATCCATTTTGTTATGTGTCCTTGAAAGTGGTTTTGGAGCTGAAATTCCACTGTCCTTTCAGGCAAGTATTCTTTTTGTTATTTGTCTCACTATGGGGAGAGAAGAAAAGGGAAAAAGTGGAGAGAGGAGAAGTGAGGAGAGGAGAGGAGAGGAGAGGAGAGGAGAGGAGAGGAGAGGAGAGGAGAGGAGAGGAGAGAAGATGAAATAAGGCTGGACAGACAACAAATCCAGACTCTATTTTTGCAAAAAAGAGCCATGGTTAGGTTGATTACTCCCCTGACTTGTAGGTACAGAGAGTGATTGGGGGCCAGCGGCTCAAGGGCTTCCTCCAAAGGGTGCTGGGCAGAGGGGGGATGGGCGGGGCTGCACATGGGGGCTCTGTCACCCCCACGTCACAATGCCAGCACCTGGCAACGCTGAGGTCACAATGCCCCGGGGCACTATAAAAGGGAGCAGCCTCCCGTGCCCAGCGCCAGAGCTGGGCCGGGGGCAGCTCCAACACATCCCCGAGGAAGCACTGGAGCAGCTGGTGGAATCACAGGGCAGGGATGAAGGGAGGAAGACCTTGCATAAGGCTGCTGGAGGTTCTCTGCTGCAAGACAAACTGTTGACAGAGCCACCACCTTCCAAACTCGTCGGATGCTTTGAAATCCTTCTCAACCGGATTGCAGTGGCAAGAGCAAAGGAGTGTTGGCAAGGCAAGGCAAGGCAAGGCAAGGCAAGGCAAGGCAAGGCAAGGCAAGGCAAGGCAAAGGCAAGGCAAGGCAAAGGCAAGGCAAGGCAAGACCACAGAAGAAGGAGAAGAAAGGAGAAGAGAGGAGAGGGCAACAAAGGAAAACAAAACTAAAAAAAATATAAGACTAAATAAAATGAAATAAAATAAATTAAAAAGTGAAACAGATGTATCCATTTTGTTATGTGTCCTTGAAAGTGGTTTTGGAGCTGAAATTCCACTGTCCTTTCAGGCAAGTATTCTTTTTGTTATTTGTCTCACTATGGGGAGAGAAGAAAAGGGAAAAAGTGGACAGAGGAGAAGTGAGGAGAGGAGAGGAGAGGAGAGGAGAGGAGAGGAGAGGAGAGGAGAGGAGAGGAGAGGAGAGGAGAGGAGAGAAGATGAAATAAGGCTGGACAGACAACAAATCCAGACTCTATTTTTGCAAAAAAGGGCCATGGTTAGGTTGATTACTCCCCTGACTTGTAGGTACAGAGAGTGATTGGGGGCCAGCGGCTCAAGGGATTCCTCCAAAGGGTGCTGGGCAGAGGGGGGATGGGCGGGGCTGCACATGGGGGCTCTGTCACCCCCACGTCACAATGCCAGCACCTGGCAACGCTGAGGTCACAATGCCCAGGGGCACTATAAAAGGGAGCAGCCTCCCGTGCCCAGCGCCAGAGCTGGCCCGGGGGCAGCTCCAACACATCCCCGAGGAAGCACTGGAGCAGCTGGTGGAATCACAGGGCAGGGATGAAGGGAGGAAGACCTTGCATGAGGCTGCTGGAGGTTCTCTGCTGCAAGACAACCTGTTGACAGAGCCACCACCTTCCAAACTCGTCGGATGCTTTGAAATCCTTCTCAACCGGATTGCAGTGGCAAGAGCAAAGGAGTGTTGGCAAGGCAAGGCAAGGCAAGGCAAGGCAAGGCAAGGCAAGGCAAGGCAAGGCAAGGCAAAGGCAAGGCAAGGCAAAGGCAAGGCAAGGCAAGACCACAGAAGAAGGAGAAGAAAGGAGAAGAGAGGAGAGGGCAACAAAGGAAAACAAAACTAAAAAAAATATAAGACTAAATAAAATGAAATAAAATAAATTAAAAAGTGAAACAGATGTATCCATTTTGTTATGTGTCCTTGAAAGTGGTTTTGGAGCTGAAATTCCACTGTCCTTTCAGGCAAGTATTCTTTTTGTTATTTGTCTCACTATGGGGAGAGAAGAAAAGGGAAAAAGTGGAGAGAGGAGAAGTGAGGAGAGGAGAGGAGAGGAGAGGAGAGGAGAGGAGAGGAGAGAAGATGAAATAAGGCTGGACAGACAACAAATCCAGACTCCATTTTTGCAAAAAAGGGCCATGGTTAGGTTGATTACTCCCCTGTCTTGTAGGTACAGAGAGTGATTGGGGGCCAGCGGCTCAAGGGCTTCCTCCAAAGGGTGCTGGGCAGAGGGGGGATGGGCGGGGCTGCACATGGGGGCTCTGTCACCCCCACGTCACAATGCCAGCACCCGGCAACGCTGAGGTCACAATGCCCCGGGGCACTATAAAAGGGAGCAGCCTCCCGAGCCCAGCGCCAGAGCTGGCCCAGGGGCAGCTCCAACACATCCCCGAGGAAGCACTGGAGCAGATGGTGGAATCACAGGGCAGGGATGAAGGGAGGAAGACCTTGCATGAGGCTGCTGGAGGTTCTCTGCTGCAAGACAACCTGTTGACAGAGCCACCACCTTCCAAACTCGTCGGATGCTTTGAAATCCTTCTCAACCGGATTGCAGTGGCAAGAGCTAAGGAGTGTTGCAAGGCAAGGCAAGGCAAAGGCAAGGCAAAGGCAAGGCAAAGGCAAGGCAAAGGCAAGGAAAAGGCAAGGCAAGGCAAGGCAAGGCAAGGCAAGGTAAGGCAAGGCAAGGCAAGGCAAGGCAAGGCAAAGGCAAGACCACAGAAGAAGGAGAAGAAAGGAGAAGAGAGGAGAGGGCAACAAAAGAAAACAAAACTAAAAAAAAAATAAGACTAAATAAAATGAAATAAAATAAATTAAAAAATGAGACAGATGTATCCATTGTGTTATGTGTCCTTGAAAGTGGTTTTGGAGCTGAAATTCCACTGTCCTTTCAGGCAAATATTCTTTTTGTTATTTGACTCACTATGGGGAGAGAAGAAAAGGGAAAAAGTGGAGAGAGAAGAAGTGTAGAAAGGAGAGGAGAGGAGAGGAGAGGAGAGGAGAGGAGAGGAGAGGAGAGGAGAGGAGAGGAGAGGAGAGGAGAGGAGAGGAGAGGAGAGGAGAGGAGAGGAGAGGAGAGGAGAGGAGAGGAGAGGAGAGGAGAGGAGAGGAGAGGAGAGGAGAGGAGAGGAGAGGAGAGGAGAGGAGAGGAGAGGAGAGGAGAGGAGAGGAGAGGAGAGGAGAGGAGAGGAGAGGAGAGGAGAGGAGAGGAGAGGAGAGGAGAGGAGAGGAGATGAAATAAGGCTGGACAGACAACAAATCCAGACTCCATTTTTGCAAAAAAGGGCCATGGTTAGGTTGATTACTCCCCTGTCTTGTAGGTACAGAGAGTGATTGGGGGCCAGCGGCTCAAGGGCTTCCTCCAAAGGGTGCTGGGCAGAGGGGGGATGGGCGGGGCTGCACATGGGGGCTCTGTCACCCCCACGTCACAATGCCAGCACCCGGCAACGCTGAGGTCACAATGCCCCGGGGCACTATAAAAGGGAGCAGCCTCCCGTGCCCAGCGCCAGAGCTGGCCCAGGGGCAGCTCCAACACATCCCCGAGGAAGCACTGGAGCAGATGGTGGAATCACAGGACAGGGATGAAGGGAGGAAGACCTTGCATGAGGCAGCTGGAGGTTCTCTGCTGCAAGACAACCTGTTCACAGAGCCACCACCTTCCAAACTCGTCGGATGCTTTGAAATCCTTCTCAACCGGATTGCAGTGGCAAGAGCAAAGGAGTGTTGCAAGGCAAAGGCAAGGCAAAGGCAAGGCAAAGGCAAGGCAAAGGCAAGGCAAAGGCAAGGCAATGCAAGGTAAGGCAAGGCAAGGTAAGGCAAGGCAAGGCAAGGCAAGGCAAGGCAAGGCAAGGCAAAGGCAAGACCACAGAAGAAGGAGAAGAAAGGAGAAGAGAGGAGAGGGCAACAAAAGAAAACAAAACTAAAAAAAAAATAAGACTAAATAAAATGAAATAAAATAAATTAAAAAATGAGACAGATGTATCCATTGTGTTATGTGTCCTTGAAAGTGGTTTTGGAGCTGAAATTCCACTGTCCTTTCAGGCAAGTATTCTTTTTGTTATTTGACTCACTATGGGGAGAGAAGAAAATGGAAAAAGTGGAGAGAGAAGAAGAGAGGAGAGGAGAGGAGAGGAGAGGAGAGGAGAGGAGAGGAGAGGAGAGGAGAGGAGAGGAGAGGAGAGGAGAGGAGAGGAGAGGAGAGGAGAGGAGAGGAGAGGAGAGGAGAGGAGAGGAGAGGAGAGGAGAGGAGAGGAGAGGAGAGGAGAGGAGAGGAGAGGAGAGGAGAGGAGAGGAGAGGAGAGGAGAGGAGAGGAGAGGAGAGGAGAGGAGAGGAGGAGAGGAGAGGAGAGGAGAGGAGAGGAGAGGAGAGGAGAGGAGAGGAGAGGAGAGGAGAGGAGAGGAGAGGAGAGGAGAGGAGAGGAGAGGAGAGGAGAGGAGAGGAGAGGAGAGGAGAGGAGAGGAGAGGAGAGGAGAGGAGAGGAGAGGAGAGGAGAGGAGAGGAGAGGAGAGGAGAGGAGAGGAGAGGAGAGGAGAGGAGAGGAGATGAAATAAGGCTGGACAGACAACAAATCCAGACTCCATTTTTGCAAAAAAGGGCCATGGTTAGGTTGATTACTCCCCTGCCTTGTAGGTACAGAGAGTGGTTGGGGGCCAGCGGCTCAAGGGCTTCCTCCAAAGGGTGCTGGGCAGAGGGGGGATGGGCGGGGCTGCACATGGGGGCTCTGTCACCCCCACGTCACAATGCCAGCACCCGGCAAAGCTGAGGTCACAATGCCCAGGGGCACTATAAAAGGGAGCAGCCTCCCGTGCCCAGCGCCAGACCTGGCCCAGGGGCAACTCCAACACATCCCCGAGGAAGCACTGGAGCAGCTGGTGGAATCACAGTGCAGGGAGGAAGGGAGGAAGACCTTGCATGAGGCTGCTGGAGGTTCTCTGCTGCAAGACAACCTGTTGACAGAGCCACCACCTTCCAAACTCGTCGGATGATTTGAAATCCTTCTCAACCGGATTGCAGTGGCAAGAGCAAAAGAGTGTTGCAAGGCAAGGCAAGGCAAAGGCAAGGCAAAGGCAAGGCAAAGGCAAGGCAAAGGCAAGGCAAGGCAAGGCAAGGCAAGGCAAGGCAAGGCAAGGCAAGGCAAGGCAGGGGAAGGCAAGGCAAGGCAAGGCAAGGCAAGGCAAGGCAAGGCAAAGGCAAGACCACAGAAGAAGGAGAAGAAAGGAGAAGAGAGGAGAGGGCAACAAAAGAAAACAAAACTAAAAAAAAAAATAAGACTAAATAAAATGAAATAAAATAAATTAAAAAATGAGACAGATGTATCCATTGTGTTATGTGTCCTTGAAAGTTGTTTTGGAGCTGAAATTCCACTGTCACTTCAGGCAAATATTCTTTTTGTTATTGGAATCACTATGGGGAGAGAAGAAAAGGGAAAAAGTGGAGAGAGAAGAAGTGTAGAAAGGAGAGGAGAGGAGAGGAGAGGAGAGGAGAGGAGAGGAGAGGAGAGGAGAGGAGAGGAGAGGAGAGGAGAGGAGAGGAGAGGAGAGGAGAGGAGAGGAGAGGAGAGGAGAGGAGAGGAGAGGAGAGGAGAGGAGAGGAGAGGAGAGGAGAGGAGAGGAGAGGAGAGGAGAGGAGAGGAGAGGAGAGGAGAGGAGAGGAGAGGAGAGGAGAGGAGAGGAGAGGAGAGGAGAGGAGAGGAGAGGAGAGGAGAGGAGAGGAGAGGAGGGGAGGAGAGGAGAGGAGAGGAGAGGAGAGGAGAGGAGAGGAGAGGAGAGGAGAGGAGAGGAGAGGAGAGGAGAGGAGAGGAGAGGAGAGGAGAGGAGAGGAGAGGAGAGGAGAGGAGAGGAGAGGAGAGGAGAGGAGAGGAGAGGAGAGGAGAGGAGAGGAGAGGAGAGGAGAGGAGAGAGAGGAGAGGAGAGAGAGGAGAGGAGAGGCGAGGCGAGGCGAGGCGAGGCGAGGCGAGGCGAGGCGAGGCGAGGCGAAGCGAGGCGAGGCGAGGCGAGGCGAGGCGAGGCGAGGCGAGGCGAGGCGAGGCGAGGCGAGGCGAGGCGAGGCGAGGCGAGGCGAGGCGAGGAGAGGAGAGGAGAGGAGAGGAGAGGAGAGGAGAGGAGAGGAGAGGAGAGGAGAGGAGAGGAGAGGAGAGGAAATAAGGCTGGACAGACAACAAATCCAGAGTCCATTTTTGCAAAAAAAGGACCATGGTTAGGTTGATTACTCCCCTGTCTTGTAGGTACAGAGAGTGATTGGGGGCCAGCGGCTGAAGGGCTTCCTCCAAAGGGTGCTGGGCAGAGGGGGGATGGGCGGGGCTGCACATGGGGGCTCTGTCACCCCCACGTCACAATGCCAGCACCCGGCAACGCTGAGGTCACAATGCCCCGGGGCACTATCAAAGGGAGCAGCCTCCCGTGCCCAGCGCCAGAGCTGGCCCAGGGGCAGCTCCAACACATCCCCGAGGAAGCACTGGAGCAGCTGGTGGAATCACAGGGCAGGGATGAAGGGAGGAAGACCTTGCATGAGGCTGCTGGAGGTTCTCTGCTGCAAGACAACCTGTTCACAGAGCCACCACCTTCCAAACTCGTCGGATGCTTTGAAATCCTTCTCAACCGGATTGCAGTGGCAAGAGCAAAGGAGTGTAGCAAGGCAAAGGCAAGGCAAAGGCAAGGCAAAGGCAAGGCAAAGGCAAGGCAAGGCAAGGCAAGGCAACGCAAGGCAAGGCAAGGCAAGGCAAGGCAAGGCAGGGCAAAGGCAAGACCACAGAAGAAGGAGAAGAAAGGAGAAGAGAGGAGAGGGCAACAAAAGAAAACAAAACTAAAAAAAAAATAAGACTAAATAAAATGAAATAAAATAAATTAAAAAATGAGACAGATGTATCCATTGTGTTATGTGTCCTTGAAAGAGGTTTTGGAGCTGAAATTCCACTGTCCTTTCAGGCAAATATTCTTTTTGTTATTTGACTCACTATGGGGAGAGAAGAAAAGGGAAAAAGTGGAGAGAGAAGAAGAGAGGAGAGGAGAGGAGAGGAGAGGAGAGGAGAGGAGAGGAGAGGAGAGGAGAGGAGAGGAGAGGAGAGGAGAGGAGAGGAGAGGAGAGGAGAGGAGAGGAGAGGAGAGGAGAGGAGAGGAGAGGAGAGGAGAGGAGAGGAGAGGAGAGGAGAGGAGAGGAGAGGAGAGGAGAGGAGAGGAGAGGAGAGGAGAGGAGAGGAGAGGAGAGGAGAGGAGAGGAGAGGAGAGGAGAGGAGAAGAGATGAAATAAGGCTCGAGAGACATCAAATCCAGACTCTATTTTTGCAAAAAAGGGCCATGGTTAGGTTGATTACTCCCCTCTCTTGTAGGTACAGAGAGTGATTGGGGGCCAGCGGCTCAAGGGCTTCCTCCAAAGGGTGCTGGGCAGAGGGGGGATGGGCGGGGCTGCACATGGGGGCTCTGTCACCCCCACGTCACAATGCCAGCACCCGGCAACGCTGAGGTCACAATGCCCCGGGGCACTATAAAAGGGAGCAGCCTCCCGTGCCCAGCGCCAGAGCTGGCCCAGGGGCAGCTCCAACACATCCCCGAGGAAGCACTGGAGCAGATGGTGGAATCACAGGACAGGGATGAAGGGAGGAAGACCTTGCATGAGGCTGCTGGAGGTTCTCCGCTGCAAGACAACCTGTTGACAGAGACACCACCTTCCAAACTCATCGGATGCTTTGAAATCCTTCTCAACCGGATTGCAGTGGCAAGAGCAAAGGAGTGTTGCAAGGCAAGGCAAGGCAAAGGCAAGGCAAAGGCAAGGCAAAGGCAAGGCAAAGGCAAGGCAAGGCAAGGCAAGGCAAGGCAAGGCAAGGCAAGGCAAGGCAAGGCAAGGCCAGGCAAGGCAAGGCAAGGCAATTCAAGGCAAGGCAAGGCAAAGGCAAGACCACAGAAGAAGGAGAAGAAAGGAGAAGAGAGGAGAGGGCAACAAAAGAAAACAAAACTAAAAAAAAAATAAGACTAAATAAAATGAAATAAAATAAATTAAAAAATGAGACAGATGTATCCATTGTGTTATGTGTCCTTGAAAGTGGTTTTGCAGCTGAAATTCCACTGTCCTTTCAGGCAAATATTCTTTTTGTTATTTGACTCACTATGGGGAGAGAAGAAAAGGGAAAAAGTGGAGAGAGAAGAAGAGAGAAGAGGAGAGGAGAGGAGAGGAGAGGAGAGGAGAGGAGAGGAGAGGAGAGGAGAGGAGAGGAGAGGAGAGGAGAGGAGAGGAGAGGAGAGGAGAGGAGAGGAGAGGAGAGGAGAGGAGAGGAGAGGAGAGGAGAGGAGAGGAGAGGAGAGGAGAGGAGAGGAGAGGAGAGGAGAGGAGAGGAGAGGAGAGGAGAGGAGAGGAGAGGAGAGGAGAGGAGAGGAGAGGAGAGGAGAGGAGAGGAGAGGAGAGGAGAGGAGAGGAGAGGAGAGGAGAGGAAATAAGGCTGGACAGACAACAAATCCAGACTCCATTTTTGCAAAAAAGGGCCATGGTTAGGTTGATTACTCCCCTGCCTTGTAGGTACAGAGAGTGGTTGGGGGCCAGCGGCTCAAGGGCTTCCTCCAAAGGGTGCTGGGCAGAGGGGGGATTGGCGGGGCTGCACATGGGGGCTCTGTCACCCCCACGTCACAATGCCAGCACCCGGCAAAGCTGAGGTCACAATGCCCAGGGGCACTATAAAAGGGAGCAGCCTCCCGTGCCCAGCGCCAGACCTGGCCCAGGGGCAACTCCAACACATCCCCGAGGAAGCACTGGAGCAGCTGGTGGAATCACAGTGCAGGGATGAAGGGAGGAAGACCTTGCATGAGGCTGCTGGAGGTTCTCTGCTGCAAGACAACGTGTTGACAGAGCCACCACCTTCCAAACTCGTCGGATGCTTTGAAATCCTTCTCAACCGGATTGCAGTGGCAAGAGCAAAGGAGTGTTGCAAGGCAGGGCAAGGCAAGGCAAGCAAGGCAAGGCAAGGCAAGGCAAGGCAGGGCAGGGCAGGGCAGGGCAGGGCAGGGCAGGGCAGGGCAGGGCAGGGCAGGGCAGGGCAGGGCAGGGCAGGGCAAGGCAGGGCAAGGCAGGGCAAGGCAAGGCAAGGGCAAGGCAAGGCAGGCAAGGCAAGGCAAGGCAAGGCAAGGCAAGGCAAGGCAAGGCAAGGCAAGCAAGGCAAGGCAAGGCAAGGCAAGGCAAGGCAAGGCAAGGCAAGGCAAGGCAAGCAAGGCAAGGCAAGGAAGGCAAGGCAAGGCAAGGCAAGGCAAGGCAAGGCAAGGCAAGGCAAGGCAAGGCAAGGCAAGGCAAGGCAAGGCAAGGCAAGGCAAGGCAAGCAAGGCAAGGCAAGGCAAGGCAAGGCAAGGCAAGGCAAGGCAAGGCAAGGCAAGGCAAGGCAAGGCAAGGCAACGCAAGGCAAGGCAAGGCAAGGCAAGGCAAGGCAAGGCAGGGCAAAGGCAAGACCACAGAAGAAGGAGAAGAAAGGAGAAGAGAGGAGAGGGCAACAAAAGAAAACAAAACTAAAAAAAAAATAAGACTAAATAAAATGAAATAAAATAAATTAAAAAATGAGACAGATGTATCCATTGTGTTATGTGTCCTTGAAAGAGGTTTTGGAGCTGAAATTCCACTGTCCTTTCAGGCAAATATTCTTTTTGTTATTTGACTCACTATGGGGAGAGAAGAAAAAGGGAAAAAGTGGAGAGAGAAGAAGAGAGGAGAGGAGAGGAGAGGAGAGGAGAGGAGAGGAGAGGAGAGGAGAGGAGAGGAGAGGAGAGGAGAGGAGAGGAGAGGAGAGGAGAGGAGAGGAGAGGAGAGGAGAGGAGAGGAGAGGAGAGGAGAGGAGAGGAGAGGAGAGGAGAGGAGAGGAGGGAGAGGAGAGGAGAGGAGAGGAGAGGAGAGGAGAGGAGAGAGAGGAGAGGAGAGGAGAGGAGAGGAGAGGAGAGGAGAGGAGAGGAGAGGAGAAGAGATGAAATAAGGCTCGAGAGACATCAAATCCAGACTCTATTTTTGCAAAAAAGGGCCATGGTTAGGTTGATTACTCCCCTCTCTTGTAGGTACAGAGAGTGATTGGGGGCCAGCGGCTCAAGGGCTTCCTCCAAAGGGTGCTGGGCAGAGGGGGATGGGCGGGGCTGCACATGGGGGCTCTGTCACCCCCACGTCACAATGCCAGCACCCGGCAACGCTGAGGTCACAATGCCCCGGGGCACTATAAAAGGGAGCAGCCTCCCGTGCCCAGCGCCAGAGCTGGCCCAGGGGCAGCTCCAACACAATCCCCGAGGAAGCACTGGAGCAGATGGTGGAATCACAGGACAGGGATGAAGGGAGGAAGACCTTGCATGAGGCTGCTGGAGGTTCTCCGCTGCAAGACAACCTGTTGACAGAGACACACCTTCCAAACTCATCGGATGCTTTGAAATCCTTCTCAACCGGATTGCAGTGGCAAGAGCAAAGGAGTGTTGCAAGGCAAGGCAAGGCAAAGGCAAGGCAAAGGCAAGGCAAAGGCAAGGCAAAGGCAAGGCAAGGCAAGGCAAGGCAAGGCAAGGCAAGGCAAGGCAAGGCAAGGCCAGGCAAGGCAAGGCAAGGCAATTCAAGGCAAGGCAAGGCAAAGGCAAGACCACAGAAGAAGGAGAAGAAAGGAGAAGAGAGGAGAGGGCAACAAAGAAAACAAAACTAAAAAAAAAATAAGACTAAATAAAATGAAATAAAATAAATTAAAAAATGAGACAGATGTATCCATTGTGTTATGTGTCCTTGAAAGTGGTTTTGCAGCTGAAATTCCACTGT